>NW_024870892.1:2515000-7315000 GCF_019054845.1 Dipodomys spectabilis | reverse complement strand
GTGTGTTTTTCCAGAAGAGAAACATAAGCCTCTGACTCACCTGGAGTTTGAATTAAGCACAGTCTATGTAAGATACAAAGACTGTATGTGCATGTCCTCCCCATGCTGCCATCCACAGAAGGCCAGAGGCCCTACCAAAGACCAGATAAGAGGTGAAGGGACTGAGGAACAGTGGGGGGCGGTGGGGAGGCCCAGGCAGAGGGGAGGCCCTGCTTCCCCCAAGGATGGCTGAGTCCCTGGCACACAGGCTTCATATCTATGGCCAAAGGCTCTTTACAGAGAACAGACCAGATGAAACACTTTTTAAGGGTTCAGTAGTTCTTTCTCCTGGGGGTGGAAGTACCCTCTCCCCTAACCCTCTGACCTGTTTTTTTCCCTTCTTCCTACATTAATGTGCAAACCAAAACCAAACTCAGCAACTCTACTTCCAAAACAGAGCAAATGACATACAACAAAGGCCTTCCTGTCAGCAGAGTGCAGTGAAACCAGGATTCGAAGTGGCGGTCTTTGTTTGGTAGCTCTGTCAGGCCACCCAGGCCGTGGGGCCCTCTGCCCACTCTGCGAATGAAGGACCTTTTCAGCAATAACGAGGCCTCTGCCATGCACCAGGAGATATCTGAGACCTAGGCTGGGCACCAGAAGCAGCGTTCTGAGGGGTGGAATCACAGCAGGTGTGAGGGTCCAGGATGGTGCGGTCCAGCCATTGCATGGATGGCTCTGAGTGACCATGGCTTTAAGGTAGTTATTATAACTTGCTTCTTATCCTATGGAAAGTTCTGGGCCTAAAACTCTAACAAACATCACTGTTTGCCTGGGACCAGTCCCATTTTCCCCACTGTCCTGGAGACAGGGCCAGCCTCTCTAATGCAGTACCCCAGAATTATAGCTCCTAGGCCCAGCTGAAGATAGCTTAACCCTCTGCCCCAGACGTGCATCTCTGAACACGTACCCCCCCCCCACTTCTGTGCCTTACACATGGCTTCTCTGCCTGGCTGGGTGTGCAGAAATACCCTCCATCCACATCATGCTAGGCCAGCAGGGCCACAAGCAGCTTAATGATGATGAATGCTTTGACAAACTTGCTATGATGCAGTTTATGCAATGGCCACAGGGTAGACAAGGCCACCATGCCTTCCACAGGTGGGTAAATGATTTTAAAGTCATTCCCTCCCTCTGAGTTCAACCTGACACGGTTTGCATGGGATGGTGGAAGTCTGAATGACATGGAACTTCCTTCCTCTTCAGGAGTCAGTCGAGGAGGCCACAGCTGGGCCACTACCCACAGGACGGCAGAAGCCAGCTGGATGTGGATGTGGACGGATGGTGATGTACTCGAGCCTCGGGGTGGCTTGGCTACTGGCCCTGGCCTTGCGAACTTCTCCTGCCAGCTGCCAGCTGGAGGGTGCAGGAAGCTAGGATCCACATCTAGGCATGACAGTGGAACGGGTCATCTTAACCAGCAGGCTGACTCAGGCAAGGAGGAAGCAGCCTCCCCAGTGCTGCCAGTCTGCTTTAGCATTGCAAGCGTCTGCAGACTGGATCCTGTGCCCTGCCAGGGCCTCTCTGACATTGGCTGTGCTGAGGATCTGGGACTCCACTTCAGCCAGAGCTCTGGTGGGGTGACATAGAGCATGCCCCTGCTACAGGCTGAACTATGTCCAAGAAGATATGCTCAAGTCCCGGTGCCCGGAAGTCCAGAACGTGACTATTTGGACATAACTGTGTGAATCTGTCAGGTGTCCTGGCCCTGTCCATCTTCCACTGGCAGTAGGACTTCTCCTGCCCGGACAAGGCTATCATTATGCTAGAGCCCCAGAATGCAGCTCCCCAGAGAGGGAGGAGGGGCACCATTGAGTTACTTTAAGGATATGTATTTGTCTCTCCTGTGAACACAGAAGTTGGTAGGGCTGAGGCTGCATGCAGAAAGGCCAGGAGATGGGAGTCCTGACCTCTCTCCTGGCCCGGTGTCAGAACTCCAAAAGGAAAGGACTGGGGAGAGGCAGGAGAGGCCTGGCCCAGTGAACCTCTTGGGCACTACCTTCTTTCTGGGCAGTGCTATCCCAGGGCGGGGCTAGGGTAGTAGGGAAAATGAGGGGTAGGGTGGCAAGAGGTGGAAAGGCATGCCATTCGAACCTCCAGCACCTCGGAGTGGGGGCTCATATGATGTCAGGGAGCTTATCTGATATCAGGTTAAAGGTCTCCAGAGGGAATGGGCCTGGCTCCAGTGAGACCAGAGCAGTGGGCCCTGATGGGATGCCAGGAGCCTGGGAGCCTGGGAGGGCAGTTCAGGGCCAGTGGTGGTGATTACAGTTAGTGCTTCTCATGGGATTTTTTCAAGGCCCCTAAGAAGTAGAGAAGGTAAGCCAGGTCACTGCTAGGACATGGGAGCCAAGTCACCGCTAGGAAAGGTCCTCTCCTGTCCTGCTGGATGGAGAAGTATCTTGGTGCCCAGGCCCTCTGTGCCTGCTGTACTGGAGGCCTCCAAGACCCTCCTGCCTTGGTGTGAGCCCTGGCATCTCTCAGAACTCAGAGCTTGACCTGGGCTTGGCAGCTTGTGGAAGGCCAGAGGCAAAGGCTGCCAGGTAGGTGTCCAGCCGATCTTTCTAGGAACTGTCCAGAGATGGTATTTCAATCACCTTTGTGGCATCCAGCAGCCCAGACTTCAAAAACCTGAGTCAAGTTGGGAGCCTGCTCTCAGATGCGTCTGGGGGGCATAGAATTCTCAAATGTCAGCCACCCAGAGGAAACACACATCCCGGCCGGCGAGGTATTTATATAGAGCCTCGTGCTTCAGATGAAAGCATCCAATATGCCATCTAACCACAAAGCAATCAGAGCAGGAAGCACAGGCTCTGAATTAGCCATTTTGGTGTATTATCCTAATAGAGCATTATTTTTAAACTACCACAATATTTTAATTACGTTCTCAGCATGAATCATTATGTACCTTAGTGAAAAAGCACTTCTGGCTGTAATTGCACACTGGAATCCCATGATATAGTCGATGAACTTAAAACCTGGAGTGCATCCACACACAGCAAAATGGCAGCTGCTCCCAAACCTAGGCAAGCGCCTTGTCCGAGGCGTGTGCCTCAGCCTTCCTCCCTGGACTTGCCTTTCCTCCCTTTTTCTGTTTTCCAACTCTCTTCTCTCTTCCCCTGCCTCCCTTCCTTTCATTCAGTGATCTTTGCTAAGAACTCTTCTATTCTCTGGGCCACCAGTGGAACTCTTGATCCTCTCAGAGCTTTCTCATGCAGGGGCAAGGCTGGCCGGCTGGGCAGTGGTAGGTGCTACCCAGGAAAGCAGAGCAGAGGGAGCATGGGCCGGGATCCTGGATTGGGGCTGAGGGCCTGCAGATGTCCGTCTGGACACTGCAGGTGCAGAAGCCACCAGGCCGTCGGGTCTGCTGGGTCAAGTGTAGCCAGAGTCACAGGAAGCAGGCAGGACAGCACAGTGGGAACGTGGCTTGTGGCTTCCCTGCACTGCTGTCCACTCAGGGGGTCATGCATGGCTGGATATCAGGTTGTACAGGATGGAGATGTCGAGGTGACTGTGCTCTGTGTGCAGCAATGTCCAACCCACAGCCACCAGAGAAAGTGCCACTCCCTGCAGGCTCCAGTGCCAATGCAGAGATCAGTCTCATTCAGGGCAGCCTGGGGTCCATCCGGGACAGTCCTAGGGCCAGATGCAGGGAGAAGCAAGCTTGTCTCCAGGAGGATAGTGGACACACCTGCCCATAGCACAGCCCCTGCCTCCCTGGACATCCCAGTGGGGAGGGGCCAGAGGACTGTGGGCCCACAGGTGGTAGTGTGTTTGGAAATCCTGTCAAGAAATGAGACCCTGGCCTCTTGCATGGATCCAAACTGGGCCACTGAGATTCAAGAGGATCACAAAGCAAAGAACCATAGGAGTCATTACTATTAAAGAAAATAACAAGCAGAGAATAATTTCCCAAGGAAAAGCCCATCATCCCATAGTTCTAACCCAGGAAAGAGAATTCAGACTTCAAAACTAATAGCTCACAAGGGAAGAAAACCTCACTGCTAACTCCACCTGTTCTACTCCCACCCAGGGGTAGTGACCATATGACATGTGTATGGTTCAGAGGTTGTGTGTGTGTGAGTCTGTGTGTGCATGCATGTGTAGGGAGGCACAGATAAATTCCTACTGCATCAGGTTGTTCGTAGTTTTCAATGAAGATATGACTGGAAATGTGACAGAGGGTATGGCTATAGAAATAGTAAATCTTTAAGCTTATGGCCCCAAGTGTGTGTTCTGGGAGGACAATTTGCATTCTATGTGCTGATTACGGGGCACACAGCCCTGAGCTTTTCATCTCTCCTCCTGGCCTTCTTCACTGAGCTCTTTCTGTGGTGAATTGTCCCAGTGAGGGGCTGGATCAGCACCATGGCCCCACACAGCAAGGATGTGCAGTGCCTTAGTAATTAGGACTGCGCTGTGGGAAGACTTCCTGGGCCATTTCAACGATTCTAAGAATTAAGAGTGGCTTTTGTTTCCATCCAATCCTTTTTCTACCCTTTCCTTTCTTCTTAGCTCTCCATATTCAGGAGGACCACTTCTTGCAGCATGAAATGCTCTGACAAGGTTGAGAGGGGCTCTTCTGTCATGTCTTTGGTGGCCCCTCACCTCCCAGGCCCTGCTCTGCAGAGGAACAAAAAGCCAGCCCCGCTCTTCTGCCTGGCTGCTCTGTTTCCTTGTCCATTTCCTGCGGGCTGCTCCATGAAACCCTCGTTTGGGTGCAAAGAGATGACTCTGACTGACCTCTAGCATCAGTTCAGAGACCCTTAGAAAACAGGTCTTCAGATATAAAAGGGATCAGTCACTCTGCCAGGGCAGGCCTGGGTCCTCCATGGCTGCTTCAGTGGCTTCCTCTCCAGACCCCAGAAGCACCTTCTCTGCGCACAACAGTCTTGTGTTTGAGTGTCCTCCTCCTCTCAGACTCAGAATCTTGTACTCCCCTGCTATATAAGTGAGTGATATTAGAACAAACCCTTAGATAGGTGAACCCTGGAGCTAAAAGACTTGGGTTAAATCTTGACTCAGGATTCCTGTCTACCTCTCCACTCTGTGGCTCAGCTTCCTCATCTGTGCAATAGGCATGTTTGTTGCCTCTTCAGAAGAGTGCAAAGCAGACCCAGAGAGGGGAGGGCTCAGCATGATGGGCCTGGCACCTGGAGTTGGATGTGGCATGCTGGGTAACACAGGACAGTCTGATGATCTTAACATGTCCAGGATATAACTTCAGTTCCAAAGACTCAGAGATAAAGAACATTGTAAGACTTGTATGAAATGAAAGACGCAGGACACAGAGACAGAAGTACACCTCCTGCTGGGGTGGGAAGGGTCAGGCTGCTACATCATGTGTTGTCCAGAATGTGATGGCACCACTTAATGTTTGCAAGGCCCCACCCCCTGAACAAAACACAGGATTGTCTGATCTATATTCATTCTGAAGTCCATGTGGAAAAGACAATTACAAAGGAAATTTAAAATTAAAATTCCTGAAAACTTAAACTTATTTTAAAAGCTAGTGACTTAAACAGTGTTATATCAGCACATAAACAGACAAGAAGGTCAACCAAGTCCAGAAACAGAATCAAATGGACATAGCACTTTATTATTGGATAAAGATGACATTTCAAAAATACATAGGAGAAATTGATTTCTTTCAAGGAATATTGGCGCCACTAGAAAAAGGGTAGATGTATATTTAAAACTATACTAAAATCCCAGGTAGAATATGAGAAAATTATAGATGTTGATGTGGAAATTGTAAAATCTTTTCTTAGCCTCAGGAAAACCACCACCAAAAAAACCCAAACACTAAAAGAAAATAAGGTAGATGTTCTTTTTCATAATCAGAATGAAAAAAGAAGTTATAAGACCCAGAATCCATGAAACAAAACAGGTATAATTTGAACAGTTGCACTGAGGTGTATCTGATGAACAACAACTTTCACATACTGATCTTGTAGATGATTTGAAGATTTTGACATATGCATACTCTCAAAAAAGCTAACACAATCAAGATGACAGACATGCCTATCACTGAAAGTTTCCTCCTGTAAACTCTGATCAACTTCCCACATTCTTTCTAGAATGTTCTATAAACAGCCATGCGATACATGCTTTGCCTCCTTTCTTTCACACAGTGGAACTGGTGTGAGAAGGTAGCCTGTGTCACTGTTTTGTTTCCTTTCCTCCTGGATAAGGCTGCATGCTGGGCAGGCCATTCCTTCCCTGTCCATTCTGATGTTGATAGATATCAGATGCCCTGTAGTTTAGTGCTTTACGTAAATGAGGCCAAGTTGCTGAGCATTGACTTTCATTCCTCTGCCTCTGAGCCCCACATCCAGGAACCTTTAGAATCGTTAAACTACATGGCTGTTATTTTCAACTTGTCTGGGGATTGCTCATGGCTTCCAGCCAGATTGGCAGCATGGGAGGATTCCCGTTGTTTTTTTTTTTTTTAATATCCCCACCAATGCTTGTTATTGTCTGATTTTGACATTTGTATTATTAGCAGGATCTTAGTGGGTGCGGCATCTTATTGAGGTTTTGGTTTGCACTTATCTAGTGATTAATAGCACTGAACATCTTCGAAGTGGCTCCTTGATGAAATATCTATTGGAACTTTTACCCATTTTAAAATCAGGTCATTTGTCTTTTTATTATTGAGTATAACAATTCTTTATATATTCAGGGTGCAAGGCTTTTTTTTAATCAGATATATGATTTGCAAATATTTTTTCCCAGGCCGTGGCTGTCTTTTCATCATCTGAAAAAGTGTCCTTTGAAGGGCAGAGTTCTTAATTTTGATGACATTCAATTTATCATTTTCCTTTTGTAGATTATACTTTTGGTGTCATACTCAAGAAATCCTTTCCTAACCTTACATAAAAAATTGAAAATTTCAAGTTACAAAAAGGAATGGGAACAAAGAAGGAAGGCAAATGACTAACTAGATCAAAATATTTGAATTCATATTATAAAGTGCTAATTTGTCTAGTTGATAAAGAACTTCTGCAAATCAATAAGCAAAAGACCAGCAATCTAATAGACTAAATTGCCAAGGGATACAGCAGACAGTTCATAGAAAAAGAAATACAAATGTGTCTCACACATGAAACTCCCAACTCTAATCATAAAGAGAAATGCAAATGAAGACCCAGCACTGTTTCCGGCTCAGTTAGGCAGGGAAGGAGGTGGGAGGGCAGGCTGCCTCAGAAAGGGAAGAGCTAGAGGACAAGAACAAATGGTTGAGGTAATGGCACTGTTATGTGCACTGATTTGATCATTATGCAACGTATACACATGTGCAGTTGTCACCCACAAGTATATACAATTATTTTCAATAGGTAATTAAAAATATTAATGATCATATTTTCTAATGCAGAAATTGCCCTCCAAAGACATTTATATTTTAATGTATACTGACAAATGGGAAGAGATGTGTATACTTCAACATGTGAAGTTCTGAGTGGCAGCTACCCATGGGAGACAGACCAGGTAATTCACAGCTGACCTCCAGTCCTGGATTTCTGTCCAGCATGAAATGAAAAGGGCTGAGATCATGCGTTGACAAGGCAGAGCATTTACTTTATAGATGTAAGCATTGTGCCTAGTGAATTCTGCTCATTAATAACAAAATAAGAGTGAAGAGAGAAAGTGGAAATGAATATTTAGAAGGCCCTTTCAGACCATGAAAGGGACCTTCGATGTGCTGGTCACTTTCTAAGCTTAACCAACCCTGAAAGTAATATCCAGTCTTCTGCGTATTCCTGGAGGCCCAGATGCTGCGCAGTGTGGCATCTGCCTGTGGGCACAGATGCCCACATGATTACCTTCTTTGGTAACCTCACTGTTTACTGCTTGAAGACAACGTGCAGCTTTATTTCTGTTTGCTCCCCTACTGCCTCTGGCCAGCTCCACCCAAATAATCATTCAGGGAGCTCATGAAAGGCTCTGCTCTGTCTACTCTGTCAGAGGCTTCACATGGCGGTTAGTACAGACTCTGCTTCTACCAGAGTCCCGACACTCCCACCCTGCCCCTGCTCTCAGTCCCCAGCCCGTCCTTTCCTCTCCTCCTTGCACTGGGACTCCCTGTCTCCATCTGACCCACAGTGGCTCCATGGCCTCTCCTTCAGGCCTTCCTCTCGGGCACCAGTCATCTCCTGCTCCAGACAATGGATACAATCAGGTTTCCCATTACACTTAGGAAATGTGCAGGTAAGGTGCCAGGGCCACTCAAGCTTTCCTATAAACCTGAGCAGGTCCCATGCTTGCCTAAGAATGCCCATTCTGAGAATGATTGCCTAAGAAGGTTCCATCCCTACCCCCCATTGGAGTCATTTTGGTAAGGAGTGTCCTGACATGTGACATGCACAGACCCAGCATCTGTTCCCCATGAGGGACAGGGATGGCACTTACCTCAGGTGCCAGGCACAGCAGCTTGAGTCGCCTGGGGGTGCCTAGCACAGTGCTTCAGTAAAGTAATGGGATCAGAGAGGAAGAACACGTGTTGTTTGCTGCATGCTGATGGCCCCACCCAGCATGGACTTCTAAGAAGCTGAGTGGAGCCAGGCCCAGCACTCTGGTCCTGGCTACCAGCAGCCCCTCCCCTAAAGCTGGTCCAAGAGCCTGCGGTCAAGTAGAGGCAGTGATTCTGCAGGCAGGCCATTCTGTCAGGTGCCAAGGTCAAGAAGGGAACTGGCTGGTGGCACATCTAGGAGCCTTGGAGACCAAAGACCACTCTGGGAAGCAGGAACTCCCAGGGCATAGTTCGCAGCCAGATGGAGCCACTCCTATCATTCAATACCAGTTATGAAAGAAGCCTTCAGCAACCTTTCAACCAAAAGTATTCCATGAGCTTGCAAATGTGCTATTTCAAAACTACTTAGCCAACTTACAGTCAGTCACAGTTCCTACAGTGACAAGAGATACAGCATGTGAGTACCAGAGGACCAGAGGTCCCCACAGAGAATCTACCCAGACACTGGACACAGTTCCTGTGAGGACCCTGTAGTCCCTGCAGGGAGTCTACCCTGGCTTGGCTGTGAGAGGCAGAGGCTGTGCCTTCGACTTTGGCTCATTTCCTGGGATTTGTTATAATGAAGTGCTCTGATGCTTACAGAGTCACTGCTCATTATTTAAATGAGCAGGTAGTAGATGCTAGAAGATATTGTGTCCCCAGGAAATAACAGTGGGAGTCTACAGTTCCCCAGGGTCAGAGCTCTAGCTTGGGTTTTCCAGCTCTTTCCAGGGCACTGCTCCTTCCAGTGTTTAGAAGTTCTTCCCTTTGAGTGAGGAGGGGTATGGAGAACACATTGTGCATGCACACATCAACTTCTTGCTCCTCCTCTATGGAGAGTATGGAGAGTATGGGTCCGTAAGATGTTTGTTTCAGCTGGGTACTGGTGGCCCACGCCTGTAATCGTAACTACTCAGGGGGCTGAGATCTGAAAATCACAGTTCAAAGCTTGCCTGGGCAGGAAAGTCCATGAGATTCTCATCTCCAATTAACCACTAGAAAACCAGAAGTGGCACTGAGGCTCAAGTGGTAGAGTGCTCGCCTTGAGCTGAAGAGCACAGGGACGGCGCCCAATCCCAGAGTTCAAGCTCTACAACCAACAAAAAAAGATATGTTTGTTTCAATCAGAAGCCTCCACTGGGCCTCCCCACTGCCTACCCATCAAGCCACACTGACATACAACTGTGCTCCAGTGAACTCTGCTGGGTACAGGGCATGGTATTAGAATCCACGACCAGCCCAGATCCCCAGAGTTCCTGAGGACCTCAAAGGGTGCCCCTTCCTTCCTGCCCCACGCTACTCCTGAGGCCTCAGTGTTAGTAATTATGCTGCATACAAATCATTTTTTAATGTTTGGTTTAATATATACAGATTCTTTAAACAATAAAAAAAATCAGCAAACAGCATCAGAATCTGGAAATCTCTTTCTTAACATAGAAACCAGTTTCTTAACGGCACGGGGGAGAATTCAACAGTAAGCCTGACAACATAATTAGAAGATTGTTACTGGGAGGGAAAAGGCATTCTTTACACAGCTCTTACTCTCTCAATAAGATTATTCTCCCTGAATAGCTAATCAGCTTTCTCCAGCTTCCCAAGCCCAAGGCTTGAGCTGTTCGCCTGGTTCTTGTTACTCCCTAAATGGCACAGTGACACCTCGGAGAGAAATTTCAAGTGTTAACCAAGTGTGAGCAAACAGCCCCACGGAGGTTGCAGAGAGAAAGGTCTCTGGCAGATTAGCAGCAATTTAGGAAGAAGGCCCTGTCACACCTGGGTTGACAGCGCTGACAGGGTTTGTTGATCTGTGCTCCCATCTCAAATTTGAGTGTCACGTTTCAGCAGAGAGGAATAAGAAAGAAGTTTCCTGAAGTCAGCTTATGGAACCTGAATAGAGAGGGAGGGCAGATGCAAGAGAGGGCGCTCATCCATAACATCTGCCCTAGGGACAAAGCAGGGACCAGGGCTAGGCAGTCCCTGTAGCCTGTGTGCCATCTCTGCAGCGTATCTTCTGTGTAATGGAGCCTTCCAACCCAGAGCTGCTTCTGAAAGAAAGGTCTGTTGTAGACATTCTTGCTCTGTGATCTTATGAAGCCCATCCCTCAGGGCAGGGCCTAGCAGGGGACATTGAAGGCATGGACGGAGGCAGGGGTGTAAGGCCGCTGCCTGTGGTTTGAAGCCAGACCTCAAATTTACTCCCTCTCTTCCTGGGTGGAGCCAGGTGGGCAGGCCTGTTTGCAGGGCCACTGTTGGCCATCTCCTGGAGATGGAAGCTCACCACGTCCTGGAGTAGCTCCCAGATACGTGGAGACTTCTCTTCCAGTTAGCCATACAGAGGACCATGCATCATCCTGCCATCTGCAGATGCACAGGGCTTCTATCTCACCGATGCACACACAGCTGGGGAGGTGTCCTCATGTGGCCCCTGGCCAGTGGGTCCTCGAGAAGGACTGACCCCCATGTCCAGCTTAGGACCCAGGCTCCAGCAGCAAAAGGGCCACGAGGACACCAGGTACCCAGAGCCTAATGGGAGCCTCAGAGCCATTTTAGATGTGGAAGAGGTGACAGGAGGCTAGAGTGTGAAAGCCACACGCACTTCACTGCACCCCACCTCCTCTGAGCAGAGCCTGAACAGGACAGGGGTCCCCGCTTCTCTGATGACCTGCTCCCCACACCTCTGGTGACAGTGCTGGCACCTAGGCTTTCTGAGCTCTAGGACCAATATCCCAGGTCTGAGCTGGCACATCCCACCTGCCACATGCAGTCCCCACTCGGGGGGGGCATCAGCACAGTCACACACCTGCCACACACAGTCCCCACTCTGGCCGGGCATCAGCGAGGTCACACACCAGCCACACACGGTCCCCACTCGGGCCGGGCATCAGCGTGGCCACACACCTGCCACACACAGTCCCCACTCGGGTGGGACATCAGCCAAGTCACACGCCTGCCACACGCAGTCCTCACTTGGGCAGGGCATCAGTGCGGTCACACGCCCTCTAGAACTGGCACACGGATTGGTCTGGTGCACTGTCGCTATCCCTGGAGCACCCCTGTGTCACACTGTTAGGTTAAGGCCACATCAACCACTCCTTGGTGTGTGACTTATGAGCAAGCCTCGGGAGGTCCCAGGTGTGCTTCGTGTGAACACAGGCAGGGGCAGCGCAGGGCCCCCTACTGCAGAGCACAGGGCACCACCCTCACGTGCATGTCTCCAGGGGATTCCTCCTGCCACCCTGGATGTTTGTGCGGAACACACAGGGAGGCCTTACAACACATTTCACTCCTGCCCACGACAGGCAGAGCAGCCCCACCAGAGGGAAGCACAGACAACAGTGCCTTCTTGCCTCCTCCAGGGTGTGTGTGTGAGGTTTGCTCCAACTCCAGCTGCTTAGGCTAAGTGGTACAGCCAGTGCTCTAGTCCCGACCCTTTCCCCTCTGACAGGGGCCTCTGCCAATGCTTCTTGATCTGCCTCCTTAGTCCTCCTCCCAAGAATGCCCTGTGCTCATAGCGGGGCTGGGCAGGGTGTAGTTCATGTCTCTTCCCTGGAGATTCTGTGTGCTGCAGCCTCAGCCACAGCTGTTCTATCATAGAAGGCTTGGCTAGGACCATGTTGATCCACACAGGAATTGTGTAGATTACAATCTGTTTTTAAATGTCATTGAAAAATAAAAACACATAAAAATAACTTAACTTTTAAAACCTCCAGAAATAAGTTCTAAATTTTCTTGCATGTGTTCCACAGTTCAGCTGGTGTGGGAAGCTCTCATCCCGTGTTATGTCTTGTTGGGCTTAAATTGTTGGTGATTGGCTGAGGGTTTCCCTCCCTTTAATTCTGTGAAACTCCGACTTCCAATAAGGAAATGG
This sequence comes from Dipodomys spectabilis, assembly GCF_019054845.1. Lineage (NCBI taxonomy): Eukaryota > Metazoa > Chordata > Mammalia > Rodentia > Heteromyidae > Dipodomys > Dipodomys spectabilis. The sequence goes on along the minus strand of NW_024870892.1, from coordinate 7,302,584 downwards.
TACCCAAAGAGCCAGGTAAAAACTAATGCACTTAATTTGAGAGAGAAGGTGAAGATTTTAGGTCTGTTACCAGATACCCAAATTCAGCTGAAATTGGGTGGCGTCATGGGAATAATGGATCATGCATGTGTGGCCCAGCACTGAACTGCATGCATATTGAGCATGTGGATTTTGCTCAAAGGTGGTCACCTTGGAAACATACGTGCAGTACCCAGGATCTGCTGTCCCACAGGGGCAACACCACAGCTCCAACCATGTGGTGGCCTACCCACTGGATTTTCTGCCTGGCTCATGTACTGACTCCCTTTCTCTACTGACTTTTCCCTTTATCCCTTGCTCACCCACAGCTCCGGTAATACAAGACCCCAGACCCAAGAATGCCTAAGTTTTACTTTCTCTCAGACCTTTGCAGTGTCTCAGCAATACTTCATGGAGGTCCCAGGTTTGTGGAATCCTTTGCTCTAGGCCAGTATTTGCCTCCACCACAGCCATCTGAAGGCATCTATCTCCATCTGTCATGCCAGAACATCCTCTCTGTGAAAGAGTCACTGCAGAGTCCAAGAAAAACCCTCCATGCTCTTATTCAGTTGCTGTCCTTCACCAGCTGAAGCTCCGACAGCTGATAGCTGTTTTTGTTTGGAATCTCTGGACAGGAAGATACCCAGGCTAATGACCAGACCCAGTCTCAGAAAGCAAAATCTAGGCAGAGCCATGAGCTAACTCGGGAGGGGACACTGCTCCCTCCCAGCTGCCTCTGGAAGAAGACCCTTGTTTGAACTTTTCACTAGGCTGCCTAAAATCAGGTTCTTTGCCGGAAGATGGGAATCACTGGGTTGTCCAGTTGCAGCTGAGAGCCCTTGGGGAAGGTTGGCCTCATTCTAGGTGACCAAGTGGGCCAAGTTGGGGCTATGGGAAAGAAACAAACTTTTCAACTTATGCTGAACAAGGGGTGTGCGGGCCTTGCTCTGGTCACAGCTCCTGGACATTGTAACCTTGCTGGTGGAGACCGCAGGCCTACAGCACTGCTGCTCTCAGGGCTCACCAAGGAGGGCATGGGGCAAGAGCAGAATGACTGTCTCATGCAGGACGAGGTTACCCTCCCAAGTCTGAATGTAGGCCTCAGTGGTGTAACAGCTCCCAGAATACGGTGGTCCAGGCTTGTCCCTCGGCACTGCACTCAGCATCCCCCTGTGATGATGGGGCCCCGGGCTGGTTGACACAGTCTCACCACCAGGCTGAGTGGAATCTGTGGAAACCTAGTCACCTTGGAGATGCCATGGAAAGGTCACCAAGATTTTAGCTCTTCCCCAACCCAAAGAGTCCCCTGACAGCCATGGTGCCCTTCAGCCCCCGCACATGGCCAGACAGGCTTTTAAATTTCAGCCAAAGATAAAGAGTCCATTCTGGACTGCATCTCCACCAGACAAGAACCACAGCTGAAATGGACAGATGACCCATGAACTCACAGACATTACCAGCATCCTCCAGAGCAAAGTCCACAGGCATCCAGATAGTAAGTTGAGGTTTATCTTATCTGCAGTACAACGGAGGCATCAGGAGGAAAATTCCAAGGTCAAAGCCAAGAACACACTGCCTAGCTCAGAGGTCAGACTGTTGCTTGCCAGCTCTGGCAGGTTCCCTGATATCTCAGTCTTAGGAATCAACATTAACCCCAGGGAAGAAGGAGGAAAGGCCTGTTGGGTGTGAAGTGATGCTTTACCACTAGAGTCACTCTTCTAATTCTTTTTGCTTCAGTTATTTTTCAGATAGAGTCTTGTGCCTTTTGTATAGGGTGAGCCTTAAATTGTGGTCCTTCTACTTCTGCCTCCTGAGTAGCTGGGATTATAGGCACACATCATCACACTCAGCTTAGTGTATTTTTTAATACACATGTACGGGATGAAATCTCAAGACAGTGAGGCTGATTGAGCCCTGGAAAGGAGAGCAGTGAGGGACAGACGAACCAGCAGCTGGGCAGACTGCCTTCTCCAACACTGAGAGCCCACTAATCTGCAAGTTAATTGTTAGGTGTGGAGATGTTTTGTCTGCTGGGAGAGAGCCTCAGTTACGACACAGAGGACAGCTTGATTTTCTCCACTTCACACAAACCGCCAGGGAAAATCATCTCATCAGCCAGCTCCTCCAATTTTAATCAATTGCTTATTATTTCCCCCATGCCAACTTATCCCTTTGAGTTCCACTGTGTGACATCATCACAAGAGGCTCCACTGAGTGTGGCCTGGCAGAAAGTAAATCCCCACCAATGACCTGCAGCCAGGCAGTGGTGAGAACCTGGGTGTTGGCTCCTATAGCTTAGATCCATGCCACGGATGCCTGGCCCATGCCCACCGGCCTGCCGCAGGGGACAGGGCAGGGCAGCCTGATGCTTCTCCTCCACTGGGTTGTTTCAAAATAGCTGGCCAGGGGAAAAGGGAGAAGTGAAACTTCTGGATGCCCAGGCCATTGTGTGTTGTAAAATAGCAATACTACCAAGTGACAGATGTGTGCAGACATTGGACTGGGCTGCAACCACATCAGTCCCTACTTGGTCAGTCACATGAGCTGGCCACTGGATAATGGGGCATGGGTGTTCACTAGCATGATGCAAGATAGATGCTTTTCTCTGGGGATCCACTTCCCAAGCTGAGTTTCTGTCATTTTCTGCTGAAGAGTCATGTTTTGGGAGCTACTATGTCAGGCTCAGTCCTAGAACCTGACAACTGAAGGCAGAGATCCTGGAGTATGCCAGGACGTGGCCGCATAGACAACCACTCAGAGTGCCTTTTCTGGTATGAGCACTCCTCCGGCCTGGCCCACCATCGGTGGCTGTTTGGTTTCAGGGGTAAAAGGAAGGCCCCATCTCAGAGGAGAGGAGTGAGCTTCTCTACCCCCTCCAGATACTCTTCCCACAGAGACGGACATTCCTAATTCAGGTTAACAGTTTCTGCCCTTGCTACAACCTTATTCCTTCCCCAGAGAATCACCAGTAGCTTAATCTAAAAGATTCTCAAAAACCTGCCAGAAGTTAACTAGCCAATCTTTCTGCTAGACGCATATAGATTTCATTTCCTGGACTTGTCAAGAGGCACAGCCAGCCTTCAGAGCTTCCTCTTCTGCACACACCCCGGTGACCTACATACAGAGGGCTGCTCCAGTGGTGTTATCATGTTTTCTTCCCAAGATACAGTTACTTTTCAGAAAGAGCTCCTTTTGGAGGAAGCCTGAAAAAAACCATTTCATGCCAATAATCCGTGGATGGGCATTTGTGTTCTCACAAACCTCACGAGGCGCTACAGCCTGCAGGAGTTCGACTAAGTCCAGCCCGGTGAGACCCCTCGCTGCCCTGAGACACTCACCACAATGTAGCTGACTTCATATTGGGGAAAATGAGTCAGATCACTCTTGCTGAAAGCCCCTTGGTGGTTCTCCACTGCCATGTACCACAGATGTTTACTGAGAACTGGATACTTATTCTGCTCCTCCCTTCATTTCTGTCACTGAGAACTCATTGAAATGGGTAGCATGAAATGGATTGCCAGATGAACTGATGTAGTTTCGTAAACTTGTTTCTGATTCATGTAATGGAATAAAAGGCAACGTAAGTAGTTAAGCTATGTCAGAAAAAAGGGAAATACCAAGAAAATACTTAAAAATTAGTTTTCTTTGTGAGCGAATAAATTAGTAGAGATAGTGTAATGGAATTATGGAAAGGAGTATGTAGCTTTAACTGTATATTATCTCATTGTAAAAGGCTCACAATAAAATCACAGTATACTTCCACTTAGGAAACAGAAGGTTCCTGTCTCATCTTAGTGGATAAAGTATTATTTCAGATAACACTAGGCATCTCATAATACCACTAATGGTAGTTTCTTCAAAAGATGGAATCACAGTGAATTCCTGGTCAAGAAGTCCAAACGGATATAAATAAGTGACTGAGTGAAGGAATGAAGGAGGGGACATACCTTCCCAGGGAATGAAGAATCCCAGGTGCTTTCTCAGTGACTTTCCTTCCTGGAGGGGAGCAACTCCCTCTATATCCTCCCTCCCTCTAAGGAAGCACAGTGGCTTCCTTCCCCCAGGGCTGGTGGAAAGGTGGGAGTCCCCCCTATTGCCACATGGAGAAAGCTGACAAGCACCCCTCAGTCAGGTGGTGGAGTTCCCATTGAGTCATAAGCCATAAGCCAGTGTTTTCCTGACCTGATGTGACAGGGGCTGTGGCAAGTGGAATTTCACATTCACTTTAAAGGAAAAACGTAAAAATGGACTATGGGAGAACATGATAAGAAGACAGACCTGCCTCCTCCCCTCAGGTCTCCTCAGGCTCAGCGGGGACTAGGGTTGGGTTTACTGTGCCCCTGCTTGGTGTCCCACTTGGACAATGCACACCTGTCCCTCCAGGCTTATTGCACAAGGTGAGGTGAGACAGCTACTTAAGTCAGAGAAAAACACTTTTCCATACCCTGGAAAGTATATCTGAACAATTAAACACCAAGAGGACATTAAGCAAGAGTTGTTTTATGTTCACATGAAGATGTGCAAAGTGATCTGTTGATATAACTGATTCCAAATTTTTCCTCTGGTGACAAACTTTTCACAAAATGTTTTGTGTAGTAGCGTGGCTATAGCAGCCTTTGCACAGAGCGCAGAGTCAGCAACTCTGCATTTTATCTGAACGTCAGTGGGTCCATCCCAGTCCCTTTCCTCGGCAGTGAAGCTGCACATGAGCTGAATAAAGAAAACGGGGTCTCCATGGAAGCACCTTCTCCCAGAAAAACACTACTCTTGTGCTTCAGCCATCTTTCACACCCAAGGTTTTTGGGAGACTGGAGGCATCGTGCTTGCTCTGTGCAGACTGGATGGCAAAGGATTAAATACTGTGTCCCCTGTGTGCCAGGCATCACATGTTAATATTCAGGCCAGGAATGCTTCAAATCCCAGAGAACAAGAGCACTACCAATAGCTCAGTGGGAGGCTGAGCATAAATAGCTGCCAGTCACCTGAAATGGGCCTTTGTGCGCCCAGACAGCCCTAACAACACCCTGATGGGGTCCCCATCACTCTCAGCATTCTGCAGGCTGTGGGGAGGGGCAGGGAGCAGAGCCAGGCAAGGAGGAGCATCAGGCCACTGTCAGAAGAGGGACTGGCCCAGGGGCACCAGAAAATGGCTCTTGAATGTCCTCCTTAGCTGTCTTCTCTGGGGATGTGGCCACCAGGGCTGCGCACAACAGCCCAGGCCAGGGTGGTCAGAAGGATCATCGCTGGGATGGGTCCCACATGCATCGTGCTCCCACCAGTGCAGCCTGCCAGGCACTGCTGACTGACTCCTGTGCATCATGCTTAGAGAAACCATGAATATTTGGAGATGGAAATGACGGCCCGGTCCAGTCATCACACCTGGTGGACACATATGGAATGCTCACACCATGCCCCATTACAGTGCACACTTAACTACACACCAATTCACACTGAAAACAGAACTGTTGGGGTTGTGAGGTGGTGGCTAGCCAGCACAGTGGTGAAGACCCTCCCCCTTCTGTGTGGACACAGCATAGCAGTCTGTCTTCTGACTGTAGGCATGCACCACCACTCCAAACATGACTCTGCAAGTGAGTATGCCACGGGTACAGCAGCAGCTGCCTAGATCTTCTTTGGGCACCAGAGTCAAAATGAGTGAGGCAAGTCCCAAGGATAACCTTCCATGGTGACCATGACAGTGGGGATTTTTCATTCAACACGATGGTTAAAAATCATCTTGGCTGCCATGTCCTAAGCAGACATTGTAAAAATCAGAAAAGCTTGGGGAGCAGAGAAAACCAAGCGAAGGAACAAAAGAGGCTCGGTGTCCTCAGGGATGGAAGTCAGTGGAGAGGAGAAGACCTGAGTGGCCATACAGGAGAAGTGCAGATCCTGTAGCTGTCCTCAAAGGCAGGAAACTGAGAACGGATGAGTCAGATCCTCAGCTAATAAGACAAAGCTCTGCAGAATTCTCCAGGGACTTCTGGAAAGAACACCTGGCTATCAAGACAGATAAGAAATTCATCGCTTCTGAAAGAGGAGAGTCTGGAAATTCCCCAAAGGAAAGTCTCATCAGCAACCACAAATAGCCACCGCAAAAGAGGTCCTTGCCATCACACTAGTAGCTTTTCCTAGAAAGTAAGTTTTGGTACTGGAAGGCTACACTAACTATCTATGAATGGCTGGATGGCTTCTGGCTTCTCACAGCTAACCCGCCCTGGTTTTTGATGGCTTTATTCACTTGGTTGACAACATGTGTACTGAATAAGTGGACAGGGAAACAGCCATGCCCTCCAAGGCTTTTATCTTGTACCAGGCTCACCAGCTGGGTAGTCACTGGCCATAGATCATTTTTACCAAAATTCAAGTGAAAAATTCAGATTAAAAATGCTCTCTCCTGTTGACAAGCTAATGGGCTTCATACCAGGCAGCACACTGTTTCCAGTTATAGGCGTGTCTTCATGGTAGTATACTTTCAAGAGTGTATGCCATGCAGAAACTGAAATCAGATCTCTACCTCTTAAATTGTGCAAAAAAGCAGTCCCAAATGGATCCACAGTCTTGATGCAAGATCAGAAACTTTGGGACTGAGAACAGTTAGTAATGCTTTTTTAATACAACAGCTAGTGCTCAGAAATAGAACAAGTATTGAAAAATAGGACCACATTAAGTTGAAAGGCCTAACAGCACAGAAAACAATTTCTAGCACCAAAAGAAAACTATACAATGGGAGAAAAATCTTACCAACTATCCATCAGATAAAGGGTTAACATCTAGAATATATAAAGTTTTAAAATGTAAGCAAGATAAGAATAAATAATCCAGCTGGGCACTGGTAGCTCACGCCTGTAATCTTAGCTACTCAGGAGGCTGAGATCTGAGGATCACAGTTCAAAGCCAGCCAGGGCAGGAAAGTCCATGAGACTCATCTCCAATTAATCACCAAAAACCACAAGTGGAGCTGTGGATCAAGTGGTAGAGTGCTCGCCTTGAGCTGAAGAACTTAGGGACAGTGCCCATGCCCAAAGTTCAAACCCCACATTGACGACAAAAAAAGAATAAATGAATAAATAATCCAACTAATAGACAAATCAATTAAATAGTTTTCAATTCACTTTAAAATAATTAAAAATGGCCAAGAAATACATGAAGAAACATATCCTTAACCACAAATGAAATGTAAATTAAAACATCGAGACTCCATCTCATGCCAGTTAAAATGTTAATCATCAAGCAAACAAGCAACAACAAATGCTGTGAATGTGTATGAAAAGCTGACCCTTATATATTGTTAGTATGAATGTAAATTACTACAACCACTATGGAAATCGGTATGGACATCTTTTTAAAAACTTAAGAGGGGATTACTATATGCTCCTGTGATATCATTTACAGGCACATGTATATGACAGAGTGTAAGGTGACACAGAATAGAGATAACTACTCATCCAAGTCTATAGTAGCATTATTTACAGCCTAACAAGGAATCAGCTTAGTAGCTCATCATCTATGCTGGAAAAAGAAATGTAATAAATAAAGAAAATGTTGTATATCCAATGGAGTATTATTCAGCAATAAAGATGAATAAAGAAATAGTATTTGCAGAATAAGAGAAGGAACTAGAAATCATCATGTTAGGTAAAATAAGTCAGATTGACAAAATCTGATTGCATGATTTCTCTCATATTAAATATTAAACTTAAATCATATTAAATCTAGTCTTTAATCATGAATGACAGGAATGTAAAACACAGACTCTTTGGTGGACTGTACCGGAGGGTAGGCCAAAGAGGGAATAAGGGGTGAATACAATGGCCAAAGTATTTTGTACACATGCAAGACAATATAACAATAAAACCTGTGGAAATGGCTCCATGAAATGGCAAGGGGGCATAGTGGAGATGAGAAGATGGGGTTTATGGGGTACATTGTCTGCATGTACAGAAACATCACCAATGAGACCCCTTTAACAACTAATGTATATTAATAAAAATTTTAAAAAAGGTTAAACTTAAACGGTCAAGTTAGCAATTTTGGTGTGTTTCAGTCATTTTCAACTACTAGATAAAAGGAATAGATTGTTTCTTAAAACATGATAGGGGATCCGGGAGTTAATGTGTCACACACGCAATCCTAGCTACTTGGGAGGTTAAGACGGGCAGAATCATGACTCCAGGGCAGCCTGGGTAAAAACGTTTGTGAGACTTCAACCCAATGGAAGAATCATGCGCTGTTGTTCCACCTAGGGGGGAAGCGTAGATTGGAGGATCACAGTCCAGGAAGTCAGGCCTACCTCAAAAACAAACCAGAGCCAAAAAGAGCTGGCGCTGCAGCTAGGGCACAGAGCGCTTGCCCAGCAAAGGCAGTTAGCTTCTTTGAACCTCAGCTTCCTCATCCGTTAGTCGGGGGTTGTTGTTATTGTTCTTCTTCTTATTGCTATTAAGCTCAGTGTCGCGGTGTGCGTTGGGTGAGTATGTGTGAAGGGGTAGAGAACCCTCTGCAAACATGGATCACTCATGCACTCGTCCCCGAGACGTCCTCAGCTCAGCTCGGCGGTCTCACAGAATACATGGCAGACTTCTAAGTTTCATTCGCTGTCTCCGCGTCCTACACTTAAGTTTCATTCGCTGTCTCCGCGTCCTACACTTACCTGGTTGGTGCACGCATGCGCACTACACCGCTCCTCCCGCTCCCGTCTCACACGTGGGTCCCGCCCGAGTCCGTGGCGGAGGCCAGGCCCGAGCTTTGCTCCTCACCCCGAGTCCAGGCCCACGATCAACCCGGCCTCGCCCAATACCTGCCGGACATCCACTTCTGGTACCTGTGGTGAGACCGTTAGGTCTCCACTTCTGACGCCCGGCCTCTACTTCTGGTGTCTGTGGTGAGACAATGCCCTTCCGGCCTCCACTTCCGGTGTCTGTGGCGATATTGGTGCCTGCCCGGCCTTCACTTCCGGTGTCTGTGGCGATATTGGTGCCTGCCCGGCCTTCACTTCTGGTGTCTGTGGTGAGACGACGCCTGCCAGGCCTCCACTTCCTGAGTCTCCACTTGCAGCTCGTCGTGTGCCGGGCGCCATCTTCTATGTGTGGTGGGACGTCCAGCCGTCCGTCTCCCGGGTTCCCACGCAGCGCCCGCGCCCGCGCCCGGGAGCTCCTCAGTCACCTGGCAGCCGCAGCCCCGCGCCAGCCGACCTTGGCAGGGACCTCGGGTTCCAGGCCCGGCTCGCAGGCCTTCCCTGCTCCGTGTGACTCGCGTGACCCCGCGTTCCCTCAGGGTGTGAAATGGAGATGGCAGTAGTCACTCGCGTACATGTTGTTTCAGGGAGTTAAACTCTGAGAGTAACTTTGGATAACTGGTTCTCAAATCTGAAAGTGGAGCATATGGTAGGTTCTCAATGTTTTGAGTGATTTAGTGTATTCACTGTAGTTTACAGCATCGGGACTGTGTTCACTCATGTAGTATCTTCCTTGCTTCAGGCGTGTGTGGCTTGGCTGGAGCTGGCACCCCCCCACTCCCGCACATGCTGAAAGATGATTTCTGCTGTGACTACCATAGCCACTTTTCCCTTGCAGGGTTGTCATGAGGGTGTGTAAACACTCATGCTTTCACACTAACTGAAAATCCTGAGGTTAGAGGAAGTAACGTAGTCAACGAATACAAGTGACTACTGTCAGTCTCCATCTGCATTTCAAAATCCCATTAGCAAGCACATTATTATGTGGTAATGTGGTCCAGCCCTCCTTGTGGACAGAAGCCACTCAGAGTGCCAGGCAGCACCGGTGGGCAGACTGCACCCTGCGTGACTGTGCTCCTGGACTTCCTGAGATATATGGATAAGTATGCTGTCCATGTCCTGCTGCTGCAGTCTTCCTGGCTCTAAGGAGGGGAAATGCTCTGTGGATTCACCCAAGTCTCTCTTCAATCCGGGTACCCAGAGAGGCTTTTAAAAGCTGAGAAGCTAGTGGCCTCATTTCCATGGATCTGCTATTGTGCAGGGCACTTGACTGGCTGTGTCCCTGTCCAGGTAGGGGAAGGAGGTTGGGGTGGGATGGAGCAGGATCTCCGCACACCATTTCCTGGGAGGTGTGTCATCATAGATGATAATGTGGCTTGTGCACAAATGACTGTTGTGTTAATTGATGAATAAGCTCTGGGAAGTTTCAGAATAGGCAAAAAACAGTAGTGGCAGCTTTTTTGGAAAGACCTAGACTTGAAGCTTTGGCTCTCTGTGTGCTGGAATGTCATGGTGGAGATCTCACCTCCTTCCTGTAGCCTGGAACTGCTCCCTAGGTGGTCCTTACACCAGGATACAGTCACCTGTTTGGCAGGGTAGTACAGGACAGGCAGAACTTCAGGGCTGGAGAAGGACCATGGAGTCAGATCAGGGTATGGCCACCTTCACATACACATACTCTGCTGGATAAATCCATAGGCAGGAGCTGTGCTCAATACAGCACGGAACCCTGCATCTCCTACATCCCCTGCGTCGGCAGGCTCTACATACAGTAAGGACAAAGGCTGAGGAACTACAGTAAGGACAGCCGCTACCCTCCAAGGGGACAGCCACTTTGGAGCAGTACATTTGGGTCATGAGAAGCTACTGGAGCAACACACATGCACAATAGCAAGGGATGTGGACAGAGAAGACAGGTCCCAGAAGACAGGCAGAGCTCCCCGTGTTCTGTGTGTAGGCCAGATGGGATCCTGGAGCCAGTGCACAAAGAGGCGTAAGCTGCCAAACACAGTCCACCCACTCCCCTTGTATACACTCCCACATGCAGGGACCCAAGAAACACCCCACACAGGCAGGTGGTTGTAGGCAGTCTTCCATCTGAGAGCCTAATGGACACAATGTGAACCAGTAAATACAAGTCAATTCTTCAGCCCAAGACCCACCCAGATGCCTCCAGAGACCCCAATACTGCAGCCCAAGGCCCACCTGGATGCTTCCAGAGACCTCAGTTCTTTCAGCCCAAGACACATTTGTATGCTTCTAGAAACCCCAGTACTCCAGCCCAAGATCCTCTCAGGTTTCAAGAAACCCAGTACTCCAGCCCAAGAACCACTTGGATGTTTCTAGAAACCACAGTACTCTTAGCCCAAGACCTACTCAGATGTTTCTAGAAACCCCAGTACTCCAGCCCAAGTCCCATTCAGATGCTTCCAGAGACCACAGTTCACTCAGCCCAAGACCCACTTGGGTGCTTCCAGAAACCCCAGTACTGTACCCAAGACCCACTCAGATGCTTCTAGAAACCCTAGTCTTGGACTAGAGTATAGTTCAAGACCACCCAGATGCTTCCAGAAACCACAGTGCTCTTAGCCCAAGACATCCTCAGATGTTTCTAGAAATCCTAGCACTCCAGCCCAAGTCCCACTCAGATGCTTCCAGAGACCACAGTTCACTCAGCCCAACACCCTCTCAGATACTTCTGGAATCCTCAGTACTCCGGCCCAAGTCCTACTCAGATGCTTCTAGAATCCCCAGGATTCCAGCATAAGACCCACTCAGATGCTTGGCCCAAACCCTGCACATGACTGTCGCCATCTGCCACTGGGCCTGTCTGGTGACAGTTGTCCCAGGCCCTCCTTTTGCTTCTCCATGCTGTGGCTGCTTCGACTGGCAGGTTCTGGGAGTAACATGGGATTCACTAGCGTCTTATGCCTGCTTGACCTTCAGTAATATCTATATCACACCTCACACACACACACACACACACTGGACACACAGAAACACACACACACACACCTAACAGATGAATAGTGACAAATGCATGCACAAAAGACCATGCACATGAATGTGACACATGTGTGTGCACACAGACACACAACCCATCTGAACAATCAAACACATCTGTCAAAAACAGATATATGTGCCAGGGCACACATGTATATCCATGCTCTCACATAGCTCCCAAAAGAGTGTATGAACATGTACACACACACACACATACACACACGCACACACACATGCACACATGCACATGTTGACAATCCACACACGGCTCCTTGCTTTCCTCTCTGCCTCCAGACAAAGGTGAACAGATCCTTGGCCAGCCTTCACTGAGCCTGTCCTCCCAGGTCACAGAGTTCAAAGCCTCTGCTCCCTCTATCAGAAGGTCTCTGCTCTGGGGGTCATTCCCTGTTAATTAGAGGGATCACTTGGTGTATTTTTCTACACTGGCAGGGGGAAGGGGACATGGATTTATAGAGAGAAAAGATTCCACTTTCCCAACCCTCAGAAGATTGCATGTAGTCTTCCTTCCCTCTGCTCAGCTCAAATCATGTGGCTCTTCTTGTCAATGGCCTCTCTTCTTTTTTCCTCATTCCACCAACAAACACACATGCACACTCATGCCCACAGGCTCCATGCTTGCAACACACACTTGTGCACATTGTATTTGTCCCACTACACAATGGGACACGAGGCTTGTACTTGGCTTTATTCCTGTGCTTAGCCACCGTGCCCATGTGTGCAATTAACCCTAATAAAGTTTGAAGGACACTCAGTGGAGGACACTCAGTGACAGGCTCATAGTTCTACAGATGAATCCACGGGAAAAGATAATCCTATTCCAATTAAGAGTAATTGAAAAGAACATCTCCCCATCATTACTGAGTGCCCAGGAAGTAATGGAGTCAATCAGTTTCTTGCCGTAAAGTTTGAGCACATTCATGAAAGAAAAGGAAGCCCATTTGCTTTTCTCATTGTCCCTGCTGGGAAGAATTATTTAATCCCATTTGAACAGTCACAAGGTCAAGACAATGATTATTTCCTGGGAAATCAATAAACTTTGCAATGCACTTATAGCCTTTGTAAGCAATCCAATCACTGGCCATATGCAATGATTCATCTGGCTGTGTCCTGCAAACTGTGGGGCTTTGAAGACCTGCAAAAGCCCTGTGATACCAGATCTGCCTATCTTGACATTGGTGCCAGTGCCACAGCTCTGCCTACCTAGGTTTATTGCAGCTTTTTTTTTTTTTTTTACAATCACTGCCCACAGTATAGAAATAACCAGGCTGCAGCATTCTGCCCTTTACTTTGTGTGATCTATATTCTGCCCTTTGGCGTGATCTATATTGCAAACTTCATGAGATGCTGGGCATGCAAGAGACTGTGACTAATGCACTTGCTACAGGTGTACTGCAGATGTATCATTCATCTCCAAGTTCCTGGAATAAAGAGACAGTTAATGATGATATTAGTCTATGCATAACTCCAATATTCCTTAGTGACTGTGAATCTCAGTAGAACTTGACATGCCTCCATGACTCCTGTGATCACCAAGACCAGGACACTCTGCCTCTGAGCAAATGCTCCTTGCAGTGTTATGGTTATGATAATGGATCATTAAATAAGCCAGTTTTCAAATGGAGCACAGGGTGGCCTAAGGAATGACCACTAGAAATCATCTTAGAGCTTAGTATACATGGATACTTGGATACTTATTTTCAGTGCTTAAAAGTTACAGTTAGAAATACAGGTGAATGCCGAGTGCTGCTGGCTCACACTTGTGAACCTAGCTACTCAGGAGGCGGAGATCTGAGGATCATGGTTCAGAGCCAGCATGGGCAAAATGCTCATGAGACTCTTATCTCCAGTTAACTACTAAAAAGCCAGAAGTGGAGGTGTGGCTCAAGTAGCTGAGTGCTAGCCTTGAGCAAAAAGTACTGAAGCCCTAAGGTCAAGCCCCAGTACCTGCACACACATACCACACACACATGTTCAGGCTCTCTCTCTCTCTCTCCTCTCAGTGTCCTCTCTCTCTCTCTCTCTCTCTCTCTCTCTCTCTCTCTCTCTCTCTCTCCCCCCTCTCTCTCACACACACAGACACATACAGAAAAATAGAGGTGATAAAGAAAATGAACTTTAGAAACTAGACAGTCTTTAGGCAGAGCGGTCAAAGGATTCCACAAAACATTTATTTCATAGAAAGGTTTTCTGGAAAAGTGTGAGCTGAAATGGTCCAAACCATGATCCTTAGTCCTGGAGGTCTAAGCTCATATCACCTTTGCTCCTCATGAGCAAGATGGAAAATGATGCCCAACACTTCATCTACTCTTCCAGCCCAGACCCAACTCAGACTCATCATAAATGACCAACCCATAGAGCTGTTCACAGATAACCCATAGAACTGTCCACAGATAACCCACAGAGCTGTCCACAGGTAACTCATAAAACTGTCTACAGATAACCCACAGGGCTATCCACGGATAACTTTTAATTAAAAAACCACAGCTCTATAGATTAAGTTATTCACTGTATAAAACACCACCTTGCTCATCCACATTTACTTCTGAGCATTTGTGGCTCACTTTCCCCATCAGCCTCCTTCTTCGCAGTACACAGGCCATATATGTAAATGGATAACCCCCATTTCCCATCTTCCCTATGTTAAATGTGCCCTGCTCCCCAGCGATGGCTCCTGTGCTGTGGGATTTAGAAATCCATTACCGTTTTAATGGGGTGAGATGTGTACGTGGGCCGGGCAGCTGGGCACTGGCAGGCGGGTGCTCCTCATCTGCACCAAGAGGCCCCTTCATGTACAGTGAACGGGGAGGTCGGGTGAGGCCCATGGTGCCCATGGTGAGCTCCTGAACCTGAGAGGACGCCGTTTGGCCTCCAGGAGCTGATCCAGCAGTGCCCCACAGGGCAAGACAATTCAACCTCCATAAGTTTGTGGAACACTTTGGAGATGAAAAGCCCTATAAAAATGCTAAGTGTTATTATTAGATGGAAGAAGGAAGGTAAAAATGATGAATTCTAAGAAGAGGTGCCTATAAGGCATAATGCATTCATTCAGGCAAGAACAAGAAATTACCTCAGATCCAAGTTTAAAAATTAAAAGAAAAAAGAAAGGAAGGAAGGTGAGAAGCCATGCTTGGACAGGAAGAGACTGGCCTGGGAGGCCCTGGGACAAATCCCACAATTCAACACAGAGTTGGCGTGCCAAGGTCACTGGGAGACACGGGGATTCTGAAGCATGCTGATGATAATTAATTCCTAAAAATAAATTAATATTTCCTCTCTTTGTTCATGAAGGGGCTAGGGGAGATGATGGCGGTGCACAGATCTCACGATGGGGGAGGGGGTGTGGGGGGAGGGAAGTGAGGGAAGCTGAGTGGCCATGGGAAAGGAGGGGCTTTTTGTCAACAATGGCTCCGTGGACTGAGGGAGCCCTGTTGCAGACTTTGGGGGTGACTGGGTAAATGTGGAGCCAGGAGTGAGGGGCAAGCTGCAGAGGGGGCTGGTGTGGGAGGAATCACGAGTGCTGGTTTAATGAGGAGTGGGTAGAAATGGCATGTAGTGTTCTGTCCCCTGCAGTTGTACACACGGGCATGCACACACACACCATACAGACACACATGCACACACTGAGAGGCACACACAGCACACAGACACATAAGTACACAGAGAGGTGCACATGCACACTGCACACAGACACACATGTATACACAGAGAGGTGCACATACACACATGCACACATACCACACACAGACACACATTTACACACAGGTGCGCCTACACACAGGCACACACACCACACACAGACACACATGCACACACAGGTGCACATACACACATACACACACACCACACACAGACACATATGCACACAGGGAGGTGCGCATACACACATGCACACACAACACTAGGCACACATGCATACACAACGCATAGGGACACAGACACACCACAGGTGTGCCTAACAGACGGCCCTCGGAGAAGTACAGGGCTGCAGTGTTGCCATGGTCTAAGTTGGGATGGGACCAGCCTGGCACTGAGACGGCAGCATTGTTACAGCATTCACACCAGGGGCTGAGCACCGGAGATGAAGGTGAAGGAGTCACTGCCACTCGGAGGGGTGGGTTCCATGTAGGATAAGTGCGGAATGCAATTAGGGAGAGAAAAATGAAGATAATGAGATTAGGGACAAAAGTATAGCAGGGAGTGTGGCCCTAGTAATGGCCAGGCACGTGGTCACCTTGAATGGGACTCAAGGGGGAGATATGGATCTAACTCAGTCCTGCTCTTATCAGTCTTTTAAAGAAATTAATCCAGTTGTGTGTGGGGGGGGGGGGGGGTGTGTCAGTAAGTCAGAAAAAGCACAGGGAGACTCTCCCAGCACCGGCCCAGACATTCAACACTGAACAGAGAAAGCAGAAGCAGGCCGGAGGCGCTGATAGCCGGTGTTTGGGGAGAAAAGGAGACTAGGTGAGAACCTCATTGGAAAGGGAGGGCCCTGCCCTTCTCCAGAGGCCGCTGGTAAAAGCGGAGCCCCCCTTAGCAAGTCAGCAGACTGGCACTTTGCCTGGGCCATCTTTGGTAACAGGTCCCCGCACACTGCCCTCTGCGCTCTGCAGGGCCAGCATCAGGGACCTGGCCCTGGCCACAGGAGGGGTGCCAGGCCCTGGGGACAACCGAGAGAAGGCATCTGCTGTGGAGGACAGGGGGTCGAGGGTGGGCTGTGTGTGTTGGAGTGTCAGGGTGGGGTCCAGTGAGCTGGAGGGAGGGTCCTCCCACCTTTCAATAGCTGCCCACATGCTTTCAGAGTGGCCTTCTGCCCCACAATGGTGACACTGGAGCACAGAGTCCCAGGATCTCCAACACACACGCGCGCGCACACACACACACACACACACACACACACACACACACACACACACACACACACACACACACACACACACACACACACACACACACACACACACACACACACACACGGGCCACGAAGGAAAGCGGCATCCACGAGGTGGCTCATGACCGGCCTCATGGCTCGGGAACCCGCTGCTGGCTTGTTCTGGGCCTCACACCATCCCTGAAAGCCGCCTTATAAATGACCCTCACTCAGAACCAGCCCTCCCCTCTACACAGTGTGAGGCCGGCATCGTCCTCCTCCTCCGCAGCCCCTGGCTCTGTCCCAAGTTCTGAGGCGGGCCAGGGCAGGGCCAGGGGCACCTGGACATTTCTAGTTTCACAGGTTGGTGCATACAGGGTTGACCAGGTCTCAGCTGAGCTGTGGCCATGCCCACCTCTCAGGGGACCTTGGAGATGCTTTGCAGTTGAGTGGAAGCCTTTTCTATATTTCGTCCTCATTGTAACTCCCAAATCAGTGCTGGGTCGTGGGGCCAAACTCCTGCTTCTTCTCCATAGAGTCCCACCCTCTGACCCCAGTGCTGGGCCCAGCTCCACCCCTGCTCACCTCCAGGCCCACACAGTCCCTGCCCTGCTCTCTACCAGCTCACTGGGCAGGCCCTGCAACTGGGGGCCCCACCTGCCTACTTAGGAGTTTGCTGCTCCTGGAAGTATCTGTCCTACCCACTCAAGCTTGTTCTGTCTCACTGACGAGCCACCAAGTTCACAGTCCAAGCATCGGGACTGCCTTGTAGGTCTCTCCACAGCCTGGGCTGAGCATCAGAAACCAAGCGGGCCAGACCTGAAGGCCCAAGGCTCCCGTCCTCCCGCCCACTTCCCACATAGGCACTCGGCCTGGGGTCAGTCTGCTTGCTCTCCTTGTGTTTGCAGGTTGGCAATGTTAGGGTCTACCTTTAAAAAAAAATCTTTAGGGGTTCATGGCAGGGAAGGTTTCGGTGTTCACCAGCTTAAACAACTGAAAGGAATAAGCCTGCTGAGTTACCAAGGCCTTTGGCAGAAAACTTGAGGTTTTTAAAATGTCTGCTTCCCACATTCAATGTCCCTGTATTAACTAGGATGTCTACAGGTTTCACATTATGAGTGTCTGTTAATGATAGAGTGGGGAGTCACACTATGATCACATCTACCTCTCTTCTCCTTCCTTATTCCCCTTCTCTCTCCCCTTCCACACCTCTAATAATCTCCCTTCCACCTCCATGACCTTTTTCCCTTCTAAGTTACATTCACATTTGAGAGGAAGTCTTATATTTGTGAAACTGGATGATTTTGCTGAACATAATTTCTAGTTCTGCCCATTTTCCTGCAAACAATATGTGTGTGTACACACGCATGTGAATGTTCACACACACACCATTTTCTTGATCAATCTGTTCATTGATGGGCTCTGAGACTATCTCTACAGTCTCAACATCTGTCTACTGTGCAATGACAAACAGAAGGCAGTCTCTACTTGGGTCTTTAGGTCCAGTCCAGGAGAGGTAGGGAGAGAGGACCATGAGTAGATCTATTTTGCATTTTTTGAGGCACCTCCCTACTGACTTCCATCGAGGCTGCACTAAATTACAGTCCCACATTCCCCATGAGTCCTTGACAGAGTTTGCTGATTTTTGGTTAGCCATTCTGACTGGGTTGAGGTGAAGTCCTCTGACATTTTTGACTCTCATTTCCTAGATGACCAAGGATGTTGAATATTTTTATTTGTTGGCCTCTTGTACTTCTTCATTTGAAGAACGTCTGTTCAGATCATTTGCCCATTTATTGATTATATTATTTGCCCTTTTGGTATTAAAAATCTTTATATATTCAGGGTATTAATCCCGTCAGATGAATAGCTGGTAGACTTTCTGTAGACCATCTTTTCACTCTGTTAATTGTCTCTTTTGCTGTGTAGAAGCTTTTTAATTTGATGCAATCCCATTTGTCACTCTTGCTATTATTTCCTGAGCTATTGGAGTCCTATTCAGAAAGTTATTGCCTGTGCCTAAATCTTACTCACTCAAGAAAACCTAACAATAATTTCCACTCTTTGGAGGAAGTTATTCCAGAGAAGTTTGGGAACTTGCTTCAGAAATGGTCCAGTTTTAAATGCCATTTTCTAAACCTGAACATAGTTAAGTTTAGGAGTTAAACTTGTTAGCAATTCCAATGCTTTCAACTATCATTTGTTAGCAGTGGCAAGTTTGTGATTGACATGTGGATATGAGAAAAGTGTATCTGGAGATGGAAGAGCTCCCGCAGGCCCCAAAAGGAAAACATGCTCCCAAGGAGAAAGCTCAGAGAGCCTGTGCCACATTCCAAACCCACAAGACTGTCCAGAACATTCCAAACTTGGCCTGAACTTGGAAACCTTCTGATGAAGCAGAGCCTTGATGTCGCACAGGACTTGAAAGCCAGTGGCTGGGCAGATGTTCAGATCATTCCTGTGAAGAGGACAAGGGCCAGTGGACCTGGAGAAGCTGGATCACATCTGGAAAGAGGACAGCACAAGTGGGCGGCACTCAGGTCAGCGTGCATACCTGCAGGAGTGGAAGGCATTCTGTAGCACAGGATTGTGTGCATGTGCATGTGCAATTATGTGTGTGCCCAGGGGTGTGGCTAGGTGTGTGCAGGTGTATTCAGACATGTGCCTGTGCATGAAGGTGTATGTGCATGCAGGTGTTTCATGCAATGTCCGGGTCTGTGTGAACAGATGTGCATGTGCATATGTGTGCAGATATGTTTATAGGAATATGTGCAGATGTGTGTATAGCTATGTGATCATGCAGGTATATGTGCAGATGTATGCATGCAGGTGTGTGCAGGCATGAAGATGTGTGCAGATGTTTGTGTTGGCATGTATAGGTGTGTCAGTATATGTATAGGTGTGTGAGCAGAAATGCATAAGTGTGCAGATGTAGCTGTATGTTTGTATAGGTATTTGTGCAGTTGTGTCTAGGTGTGTAGGTGTGCGCTAGCAGGTATGTAGATATAGCTGTGTATACAGGTGTATGTGTAGGTCTGTGTGCAGACATGCATGTGCACATATGTTTATGAGGCAAAGCTGCTGAGACAAGACACAATGTGAGCAAGACCACAGAGCAATCCTACCACATGTCCTGCCACCCACTTTCCCCCCCTCCCCCGCCCCCCTCCCCTGCTCTCTCCCCGCTGACTTGTTATGTGTGCTTCTTTTGATGGGAGCCATGGCAGAAAGCTGTGTGTTTGATGAAACTATCACCGCCTGGCTTTCTTGCTACCAAATATTTGATCATTTCTATTCCAAAACAAGTTGGGCAACAGTAATTCCACAGATGCTGTTCATAACAGATAATTAAATCTTAAGAGAGACAGAATGGCATTTCAAAACAATCATGGCAATGCTTGAAAAATAAACCTTTTTCAGTTTCATAGTATGACAAAAGCAATTTCGTAGAATATGAATTGGTATTCCCATTTCAGTATCCCCCTCTAGAACTTAGGTTGAAAATTAATTGCCAACAGCTGCTGTGAGAAGTGGGGCCAGTAAGAGATGCTCAGGTCGGCTGGGCCCTGCCTAATTAATTAATGGATAAACGCCATCGTGTGGGCCTCTGATAAAAGGATGCATTTGGCCCAGGTTCCTGTCTCTGTCTAGCATCTCTGTGCTCTCTTGCCTCTTGGCATGAGATAATGTCACAAGAAGGATGTCATTCCATGCCAGCACTGGGCTCTTGGACCTCCAGTGACCAGAGCATTTCAGGTCTGTCATCTGTGAGCTGCCCAGCCTGTGGATTCGGTTATTGCAGCAGACAACACACTACAACAACACAGGGAGATGGACAGCCAACTGAATTCAGGGAAGGTGAGAGTTGCTGTATACAGTTTCTTGCCTTCCAGAACGCATTCCTTCACTTCCACATCCTCTCACTGCACACTCTTCCTGTGTTCACAAAACGGGAGACAGCCAGAGGGACATGAGACACTCTGCTCATCTCCCGGAGGAGCTACCTCTCCCACGCATGCGCAGTGTACACCAGTTGCTGTAAAAGCCACCACTGTCATTACAGGACTGGAAGAAAGGTATGTTTTAAAGAAGCCAGACTCTTAACATCTGGAGACCAGAATTACACCTTGTCACTTAAAGCAAGAAGTGACCATAGTCCCCAGTCCCAGCCCAGCGCATGAGCCATCTGGTGGTTTTTATCCTGGCTCAGCAGGAAGTTGGGCAAGAGGAACCAAGCCAGCAAAGAGACCCTGAGGGAACTCTGCAGGCTTGGAGTCCTTGCTGAGACACAGGTGCCACTTCTGGCTTTAAATGCTACTCTGGTTGGCTATGGTTGACTGTGATGGTCCCCACTCATGTTTGGGAGTGTTTCCCCAATAAACAGGAAATAAGGTGACCATATTTGTGACCAGAGGCCATGTGCCAACATGAATGGATTGCAGACTCCAGTGGCTGCCCTACCACCAGGTGGCCTGCCCGGACCTGACACTGGAGTGCAGAGGAGCACAGTTTCTCTTCCACTTGAGTACCTACGGTGTGGTAGGCCCTTCTGCAAGTGCTTGTGCCCTCCCTGTGGGTAAGAGTGCATTTCTTGTGTGGTCTAGTGGGGAGATGGGGAGGGGCAGCAGGCAATGTAAAAATGACAAAGTAAGTGTATGCTCTGTGTAGCTCATCACAAGTGCAGGAACTTCAGGGAGATGGTGGAATGCTGTAATGATCTTTCCTCATCCAACACATATCAGCCTTGGGAGTATTTGTGATGCTACTCCTTTGTCACATGGCTGAGTGGACTGGCCAAGACAGGCCCTGGAACATGGGGCTAGAAAGCTGCCCTGGAACATGGAGCTAGAAAGCTGCTCTAGAACACAGGGCTAGAAAGCTGCCTCTGCTCTCTTCGGATAGGGGACCCCACAAGCACAGCGCCTCATGAAGCACCTGAATGAAAGCCAAGTACAGACTTCTTTCCATGAAGTGCATGAGATACCCAAACATGTGTCCATCCAGTGCTGGTGCAGAACGGAGAGGATGTGCTATCCCAGCCCCTACGCATCCTGCCCCTCTTTGTGTTGGCTGCAGGTGCTCTTTCTCTCGTGCTCCGCCCTCACGTACTCTTTCTCAGCAACTGACAGACACATGATCAGAAACTAAAAAGCATCCTAGCTGTGTCTCAACCCAGCTGTCCCCATCTGTCTGTCTTCCCACTAAGGTTCTAGGTTTTTCTGTTTTGCAAAAGTCCTATGTGAGTCCTGTGCTCCACCCACTTCCTCCATCCACACACTCCCCAGGGAGTCCTCTAAGTGAGGCTGTCTCCTCCTAAAGGCTGGGAGACGGTGCACCTTCGCCCCCTAAGTGCTGAGAGATGGCGGTGTGCCCTCTCTGCAGGGATGTGCAGGAGGCAGGACACCTCACTCTGAGCTCACAGCAGGGATGGCATCTGCTCCCCTGCGTATGTGTGGCTGCTTTGTGGGCAATTTCCTCCTCTTCCTCCATCCTCACCTCCTTGTGCCATACTCCCTAACAGGTGGCATTTGTTCACCTGCTGTTGGGTCTTCTCCACACGTCACTCCTTGAAAGCAGGGCATGCTGACCTCCTGACAGCCCACATGACACTGGATGGTGTGTTCTCAACCAAGGCAAAGCAATGAAGGATTTGCCAGAACCGCACAGGCACAAGCACGGAGCGTGGAATGATTCAGAAGCACTCTGCAGAACGTGGAGGTGATTATCCGTTAAGTGTAATCGTGAGTCTGGCCTTCCAGTCTTAAGCACAGCCCCTGGCAGATGCTTAGCTCCTCTTATTTAAGCTCCTTGGATCTTGGAACAGCATATAACCTATTATCTACACAGCACTGTATTGTTTCTGCCAAGGGGAGGAGCACATTAAGTTGCCTTTGAAACCTTTATCCCGCTACTATCTGCATGCATTAGCATATTTTATGATTTAAATCTAATTACCAGGGTTTTCCAGGCAGTGTAGCTGAAAGTGATCATCATCGAGCACTTGGAACGTAGAATAAAGGCAGAAAAACAGCCCAGTTCCATGAAAAGCTACCTCACTGTCCGTACCCCAACTGACAACAGATCAGAAAATTTAAGAAGCAATGAAGGTGAGGCGCTCCATCATTTGGATCTGCCTGGACTCAGGTCCTCTCCCCCACTACATGGACTTTGGGAGGTCACAAATAAACATCGTTATTTTCTCTAAGCAATTGCAACCATGCTTCCTAAACACAGGTACTTCCTTCTTCTGCAGAGTCCTCTAAGTAAACATTATTGAGATATGTTTAGGAAGGATCTATTACATGCTCTTCTAATGGACCAAGCAATCAACTGGCTCCATGCCAGCTTGTGTCATTGAACTTAGTGGTCAGTGTCAAGCAACACCACAGACTGGTTACTTGAAATAGCAGAAGTCTATTGTCTCACAGACCTGGCCACAGTCCAAGATGAAGGTATTGGGAATGAGGGAAAATCTGCTCCTTGCCTCTCCACTTGGCAGTTGGTGGACTGGGCATTCTTTGGCCTGCAGAAATACACCTTCTCCCAGAATCTTTGTCTCTCATTTCCTACCAGCATGCTTGTCTCTGCTCATACTTCCCTAAAAACAAGGACCCTACTGACTGCAACAACTTGATTTCTCTCCTTCTAAATAAATCCACGTTCCCAGGAGTGGGGCAGGGGTGGGGGTGGGACTTAGAGCATTGTTCTTCCGTAACTGTCAACTTGCTTCATATAATTGGCTGCACTGGCGAGTTGCCACCTAGAGGTCTGGCACACCTAGAGGTCTGGCAAGACGGTGCTGCTGGAGATTACGCACACCTCCTTCCTAAACAAGTCTGGCCAGCATCCATGGGTTTCCATCTATTCCAAACTTGGAACGACACTGCCGTCATTCCATAGCCCACAGCACTCAGGGGCAGAGGGAGAGCCTTGCCTCCACCCTTCTTGGAGCAGGTGCGACAGTGGGGCATAGAAAACTTTACCCCGGGGGAACAGCCATTGAACCTCCCTCCAAAAGCTAGTCAAGAGTTTGCTGGACATCCCACAGGGAGACGGAAAGCCGAGGCTGTTGACTGGGCCCAAGGAAGTTCTGAATGGATGGCCAAAGAAGGAGGGGAGAGAGTACAGGCTCAGGGGACATAGCAAGACTTCACTCCCAACCAGCCTCCGCCTGGGCCCAATGAAGGGACATGTGACTCATGGGGGAGCTACCATCGTGGAGTGGCCAGAACCTCCTACCCCATTCCATAAGACTCGGCCAAAGCCCTGTGTCCCCATGGGTCCTGAGTGACAAGCAGCTATGACGTAGGAGCATGGCTGTGCTGTCGCAGGCTTCTCCTTTTCCTTTGATAGCACTGGGGATTGAGCCCAGGTCTCTACCGTGCTAGACAAGTGCTCTACCATTTTGGTTTTGAGACAGGATCTTTCTCACTTTGCCCAGTCTGGCCTCAAACTCCTGTTCCTCCTGCCTGTGCTTCCTGAGTAGCTGGATTACAGATGTGCACCACCAAGCCTGGCTTGATGTAGGAATCTAAATGATGTTCCACGGACAAAGGCATCTCTGCTTTAGCCTGGAGTGCTAAGGTATCGTTGAGAATACCTTCCTGTCCCAGAGAAAGAACTTCCTGAGACAATGATCCCAAGGGAGAGAGATTTGCTTTGTCCCTGCTTTCAGAGGTCTGGCTCTGGTGGGGAAGGGCCTGGTGGAGCTGCGGGAGCAGAGAACAGGCCACGTGCTCCTCCACGTCCTCCTCTTTCCCTCCCAGGAGGAGGTGGTGCCAGCCACATTCTGGGTGTGCCTGCCCCTCTGTTAACCATCTCCAGAGACAAACTCACGGACACACCAGAGGGTGCTTCCCTCATTGCCCAATCTAGTTGACCTGTCAATCAAGACTGTCCCAATAACCCAGTAGCTTTTATTGCTGACTTCGCTGCTGACATTCTCCTGGGCCTCATGTTCCCAGAGCTAACTCTACACAGGACGCTACTGGTCCCAGGGTGCTCCCAGGTCACAATACCAGCTCTGCTGGGGATGGGAGGAGGGAAGGGGGGTGGTGGAGAGGGGAGAGGCAAGGCACGTGGGTCAGGTTCTGCTGTGTTTGTTGAACGGACTGCCTCTCAGAGGCTGAAGGCTGAGTCCCCTCACAGTCCTCAGACTGCCGTGCCTGTCCCACACCACCCACCTCCACTCGGACCACCTCAAAACCTCCTCCGGCTCTATCTGCCTCAGCCTGTCAGCCCACCAGGGCCCAGTCTGGCTGACCCTGTCCCCTCCAGGAAGCCTTCTGTGGTTTCTCCTAAAGCCCATCACATTTCTGGGTGGCTCCACCAGTGTTATTGGCACACTGCACCTTGTCACAGCAAGTGTCCCGGAGCACTAGATTCAGCATGGACCTGCTCTGTGAGGAGCAGGGCCCTGCTGTCTTCACATTTCCCTGGTATCTGAGCAAGCAGGCAGAGCAAGGCTCCTGAGGACTGAGGGCCAGGCAGGCCCTCGGGGCCATCACGTGTGCTGGGGTATGACGTCTGGGGTGGCTGCCTGAGGAAGGCGAGGCTGAGTCCCCAGGCTCACCTCCATCCCAGGTCCCTGAGGCAGGGAGGCAGCCCCCCACTCTCACCCCACCCCGTGCTTTGTTCCCTGAGCAACATGACTCCTTAGGATCCCAAGCCAGGGAGGGCCCTCCCCGCTCAAGCCTGGCTGGCTCTCAGGTGCCATGGTGATAGGAACCATAGACATAGACAGATGATTAGTTACTAAAAAGGCCCTGTGTTCTGTGCCCACTACTCACGGAGGCTGTGAGGATTCCAGCTTGCTTTCTGAACGAGCCGTGAACCGAATTCTAGGCTGGTGCTCAGGCAACCAGGGGGCCAGAGGAGGGCAGGGGGGTAATCACTGCCAAGCACACGTGCCAACCTCAACAGAAGCCCTGGCTCCGCCTGGAACTGACACTCAACAAGCTCCCAGCGCTTGATTCACAAGATGGGGTCCCTGCCTGTTGGATGTGAGAGGCAGGGGCATCGCCAAATTCTGGTGTTTGGCAGCAAAGCCCTGAGGAGTTTCCATCCTGTCAGGATGACCCGTGAAGGGTGGTACCACCCCTGTCACTAGCAAATGGGACAGGCGCCTCCACAGGCAGCAAATGGCCTTTCCTGCAGGGTGGCCTCTACCACCTCCGCTCTGGTCTTTGGATGAAGAAGGCGACTCAGGGACCTCAGGGGACAGCGGCGAAGCACTAGACCCCATCTTTCCACACAACCCACTTCAACCGCACCCTGCTGCGACACTGAACTTTGAGAATGGACTCCTTTCTTCAGGAAGCGTGGTTGGTGTTATACGTGGTCGCACCTATCATGAGCACTAGCTTTCTTGGCTTAAGAGCAGACTGCTTTCTAGGATATCCAGTTATGCCTTGTAACCGTTGGATGGGTGTGGATTCCAGAATCCCCATGCACCCCAGAACTGCAGATGCTGAAGTCCCTCATTTAGAAAGGCTTGCATCTAAGCTATGAAATCTTCCCAATGCTTATACTCCTGTCTGTGATGCCGCCTGTAATGTAATACTACACAAATGGTTGTTGCATTATTGCATGTTTAGGGAATAGTAAGGAAAATGCCTCTATATGTTTGATGCAGATGCATTTTCTGTCTGTGGTTCTGTCTGTGATTGCTTGAATCTGATCGTGAGATAACCTGCCTAGAACCCTCATGACAGGCCGTGCTCTGTCAGGAGCCATGAGGCCTGGGGAGGTAGGGGGAGGAAGGGAGGCACTTGTCTGAGGGTGAACTTTCAGCAGTGGTAGAGATGAAGCTCCAGTCTAGATCCATCCATTTCTGAAGCCTGGCCTCCTTCCTCAAGGCCATTTCAAACTGCAGTCCCTCTGCTGAGTGACTGGATCATTAGGGACCCAGGAAAAAGGCCGGGTGTGATGAGGTTGGTGAGTGTTCTGGAGTTGATAGGCGCTGCTAGCAGGCCTAGGCCCCGCAGCATGGACAAGAATGCCTGCACTGGACACTCACAGGCCAGGCCACAAAGTCCCTTCCCCGTGACCGGAGGGAGGCCAGCCACCTTGCACGCATATGTGTTCCCAGCTCTGGCCCAGAGTGGGGCAAGGGTGAGGGAAGCAAGTACGTTTCTCTGAAGTGCTGCTTTGTTTTGAACTTTCTTTTAGAACAAATCATTCCAGTAGGCACAGCTGAAGTAATCCTGGTACAATAAATGCAGTAATTTCAGGACACTGGCCTGAGGCTTGATAAGGTTACAGGAACCCAGCAGGTTGGACTAGCACGCTATTTGTGGGAGGCATTTTGTTGTACATCCAAACCTGATTATCACGTTTATTAACACAATCAAATGCTGTCGTTGGATGCAGCCCACTTTGCCTCCTTTTAAAAAACCCCTGAATAGAAATACAAACCTGGTCAATTATCACCCACGGAGACACTCCAGCTTTCTACATTGGTAATGCAATTGCTTTCAATCATGGAGCAATGTGACAGATAACAGTGATAGATTAAACAGTTCAACTCCAAGCTGCATATTATAATGGCGTTTAACTTAATCTCTACATCAATACTCACTCCCCTAGCTTCCTCCCAGGAGCCTGGACCATTAGACTAGCCAAGGTGAGGCAAGCACCCCAGAGGGAAGACGGCACCCCACCCCCCCTGAGGGCCAGGCCTCCTTGCCCTCCTTTCCTTACTCAGATCTGCTCTGCTCTGGCTAATATGATGTGCCCACAGTCCAAGCACAAGGGGTGAGTTTGACTATGTGGGAAAATAAACCCTGCACTTATGTTTCTTTATAGGGTGAAACCAGCTCTACCCCCAAAGGGAAATCCCAAACAGGGCAGAGAGAACTGTTGTCAGTGGGACCAGGAATAAAGGGAACAGACCGAGGTGACAGCCTGTTGTGTCCCCTGAAGAGCCATGGCTGACCCCACCTATGCATTTTTTTTAAAATTGGTGATTAGATAATAAAGTAACAAATGATAAAACTACCAGCTGCTAGCAACCTGAGATTTCCTCAAGATCTGTGAGCTAGACATTCATTTGCTACACCTCTCTAGATCCAAATGAAAAGAGGTTGATTTCCTCTGGTGATCAGGAGGTCTCTGGTCTTGAAGGTAAATTAGTCACCTGGTGAATACTCGCAGCGTCCTGGAACTGGACAGAACACCAGCACACTTCACCGAACATCTGCATGTCCCCTGCACTCAAAACAGGCCTTCCTAGAATGCCGTGTTGGCTTGTAAGATCCACAGCCTGGGGCAGGAGGCACAAGCTCCAGGCTCAGGTGGAAGGACCAAATGGAGTCTGAACAATTGGAAAAGGATATCTGGAAGGAGGCCGGAAGGAGAGTTCAGGATGACCCAAGGAGGGGGAAGAGGAGAAGGAACTTGGAGGACTTAAATTTCCGAGCATGAATTTCCATCAGTTATCAAGAGCTGTCCGTCCCCCCTGGGCAAGGAGGGCACATGCACCATTGCTGCCCTTCCACGGTGGTGAGCGGCTGAGGAAGCTGGGGCTGTTCACACCGGGTGCCTCTCAGGAGAGGGTGTGGCCTGGCGGGCACGCTCAGATCATCTTTTGAACACAGTGATCACTTGAAGAGCTCTAGAGAATATTCCGTGGGTGAAATGCTGGAAATTGAAGTGGGATAAGAGGAGGTCTTTTTCCCAAGAGAATAGAGCCTCACGTACCTGGGTAATTTAAGAGATACTACATCTGCAGACAAAGCGTGACCCCAGTCCCACCCAACCCAAGATCCTATCGCGCTTTTATATATTTTCCATACCAAAGCAATAATCTATGTCTGAGACTACTCTTGGGATATCTGAGAATAAAATCGGAGCAAAATAACCGGAGCATCTTCCTCCTCCTATTTGTGTCTTTCTCTAAATAAGAGATAAATCACAGTTGCCCAGGAGAAAGTCTGGCTGGTAGGACAGGTCTCCTTCTGGTAGCCGGCACAGGCTCTGCTGAGATTTTTTTTAATTTAATTTAAATAGGCAGAAAGTCAAATGTATCATGGTAGCTATTTCTAAATGGGCAACTCAGGGGCTTTGCATACATTCACAGTGCTGTGCAATTATGGCCTCTGCCCATTTCCAGAACTTCCTTCGTCTTCCCAAACTGAAACATCACACCCATTAAACACTAGCTCTCTCTACCTCTCCTTCGGCCTCTGGCCCCTGCACTCTGCTTTCTGCCTGTAACTGACCCCTCTCAGGACTTGGTGTGAGTGGGTTGCACAGGCCCTGTTCTGTTACCACAGCTGCATTTCCCTAAATGTAACGTTCCTAGGGGTCAGCCGTGTTATAGCCTGCATCTGTTGGTCCTTCCTTTCTTCAGACTGGGGTGGACATTCCACTCCTGCGTCAGCCATTTTGGTTGTTTCTACTTTTTGGGCATTGTACAGTGTTACCAGGGCTACATACATACTTGGACCACTACTTTCAGTTCGCGGGTAAATTCCCTGCAGTGGGGTTTCTGGATCTTGGGGAAGTTCCATGCTGAGTTTTGAGCAGCCAGCCACCATACCGTTTCGCACGGCGATCTCTCACACCCCGCTGAGAGTGCACAGGGCTCTCTCCTCTCCACAGACCTACCAGCACTGTGGAGTTGCTCTATTTCGGTTTTTGTGTCATTTTTTGATAGCTGTTCTAATGGACGTAAAACAATACTTTCCTGTGGTTTTCGTTTCCTTAGTGATTAGTGAGGGTGCATATTTCTTCTTTGGAGACACACATATTCAAGTCCTTGGTGCATTTCTCATTGGGTCACTGGGTTATGGTGATCACTTTTGGGGTTCTTCATATGCTCTCTATATTGATCCTATAACAGATGAGTGATCTGCATATACTTTTTCCTTCACCTCCCCTTGAAGCCTTTAGTTCTGGTGAATGTGGCCTTTGAAACATAAAAGGTTTCTGGGTGAAGTGAGCTTATCTGTTTTTATTGTTGCTTGTAGGTAATGGCATTTTAGCCCTGAGAGTGGCTGTCTTCCCTCAGATACACAATATGTCTCCCTATACCCCAAATGTATCACAAAACACGCAAGGAACACAAAGCCCATTGCTCCAAGACTCCACAGAGCCCCTGGGCACCCACTCACAGGGTGGGCCAAAAGGGGGCGGGGCCAGGCGAGGACAGAGCAAGGACTGGACACAGCACGATCCCCGTCCTGTGCTCCTGGGCCCTGTGCCTGATGACCCCACAGACGCTGCAGCCCTCTCCCGCTGCTCCACGCAGAGCCAGTTCAGCTCCTGAACCAGGGCCCCGCCTGCAGTGCCAGCATCAGACACTGACGAATGCACACGCATGCAGCCAGACCCCAGAAGCTACTGCTGGGAATGCATTTGGCGAACAGAACGGCAAGCCACACTTTCCTGTACAGTATGAATAATGTGACCAGGGAGCCACAGCACGGTCCTACAGGAGGCCAATCTTCCAGACCTCCACCTCCAATCCTCCTCAGCCCCCAGCAGAAGTGTATTTCTGAGCCCGTGTGGGGCAAGGCCCTGCTTCACCTGAGCCAGCTTCTTCCTTGGAACTTCAGGCGGCAGGTGCTGCATGAAGGTCCCATTGGCTGAGGCAGCACATGTTAGGTACTTGGCCATGTGCTGTGGAAGGTGACTGTCATGATGATAATATTAAATGACCAAATAGTGGCTAGCATCCTATCTGAGATGCTCAGCCTGCCCTGAGGAATGGAGACAGCACAGGAGTGGAGAGCCCCAAGAAACACATGACCTGTGAGCATGGGTATGCATGGAAGTAAGGCAAGGAGGGCACGAGGAATCCAGGTTTCAGCGTGCCTCGATGGAGAGCCATCCATCATAATGAAAGTACAGCAAGAGACCACTGCCTGCAGGCCAGCTGCTACCAGATACGGGTCTGACAGTCACCAGGGAAATGGTGCACAGCTTGATTACAGAGCGCTGTGGCGTGCCGCCTGGTGTACAGGTAAGTCTACATGACCATCTCTGAGGGCCCCACAGAGCCACCTGGACCAGAGACCCAGGTGGTCTGTCCCCACACACTGAGATCCTCGGCCTTCCCTCCACAAGTAAGGCCGCCATCTCACACAAGGACACAGAGCCTCAACCATGTGGCTCCATTTGAGCTTCCAACCCTTCTGGGCCCCTGGCTACACCTCAGCCACAGCTCTGTAGTGACAAGTGAGTACTTTCTGAGGAGCCCTGTTGCTTCTGTTTTTAGGAGGGACCACAGGGCCACACACACGAGTCACAGTAAATGTCAGGTGAGCACACCCGCGAATGGATTAGCTTTAAACCTGTAATACTGTTTTCTACTGTGATTCAGTAGAAGGGCACAACATTTTGAGAGGTGACCTCATGCCTAGTTGTAAAACTGAGTAAATTACAAGTGCCTTTGGGGAAAAAAAAATTAAAGAAAATGTGAGGGGTCAGTGAATGCAGGTTACTTTTATCTAGAGTCCTTCTGGGTCAGGGAACAGGATGAACCCAGTTGCCCATCCCTGGAGACGCATGGCTGGACCTCCAGAGGCTCCTCAAACCCACAGACCACCGAGTCCCCATACACAAGGCTATTTTCCTGACACAGAACTAGTGTTGGGTGAAGGGCATACATTAGACACAGGAAGAGATTAGCAACGATAATAAGACAGAACAATCATAACTATATCCTGGAATAAGAGTTATTTAAGACCTGGGAATTATTTACTTCTGGAATTTCCCATGTAATAATGTTGAATGCAAGGAACTAGAACTGCGGATAAGGTGGGACACTGAAGTTTGTTTTTTTTTTTTTTTTTTTTTTTTTTTTTTAATTTAATTTTATTTTATTTGAGAACATACTGTACAGAGGGGTTACAATTACATGGGCAGGATAATGCATACATTTCTTACCTAGCATTGCAGCCTCCTCCTTTGTTTACCCTTCACCTCCCTTCCCAGCCTCCCCCCTCCCTCCCACCCAATCATACCCCCCCTCCCCCCCCCCCCGACATTGTAAAGCTGGTTTTGACATGACATTTTGTACTTCTCATTGTTGCAACAGGTCCACCTGAATCCTTAAACGACTTGTTTGTCCCCATCTCCTCCACATGTTATACTGACATCAAATATAGTGAAAGCTGAAGTTTGTTTTTTATCTTAACGAATATCAAAATATTATAGGGAGAGGGGGAAGAGTGTTAATGAATTCTATCAGGTGGTTTCTTATCCTTTTCTTTCACTTTTCTTGTCTTTCTTTTTTGGTGGTACTGGGGTTTGGACTCAGGGCTCCTTCCTTCCTACCTTCCTTCCTTTCTATGTGGCACTGTTTGAACACAGGGCCTCACACTTGCTAAGCATTTGAGTTATGGCCCCCTTTTGCTCTATTCTGTTTTAAGATAGGGTCTGACATGTTTTGCCTGGACTGTCCTCTGGCCATGACCCTCCTGCCTCTACTTCTCATAGTGGGAATTGTAGGTAGGCGCCACCATGCCCTACCTGTTTGCTGAGAGAACCCAGTAGGACAGTGAGGTGTCTTCACAGCATAGGGTCCTCGGAGCTCTGATCTTGGGATCTACCTGCAACTTAAAGATCCCAGGAAATTCTGAGCCACCTGGTAGTCTGGGAAGTACTCTCCCTGAACGCACGTGATATCCCTCATCCTCCAGAGGAGCAGGTGTGATGGCCACCTAGCTGCAACCCCATTGGACCCCTCCGTCCAAGAGGAGACCCTGGAACAACTCAGTGCTCACGGGCATCTGGAATGTCCAGACACTGATGGCAGTGCAGACTGGAGTGGGAAGAGGTGCAGCATTTGGAGTGGTGCTGGCTAGAACGTGTGTATAGAACGGGACGCGTCTTTTCAGAGACTAGCATTAGTTCAAGCTGTTCCAAGGAACCTGGGCCATTTCTAGATAATGGCATTAAACCAGTTGCTGTAAAGAGAGAAATGACAGAACCAAATACCAAAACACAACACCTTTGCCGTAGTGACAGGATCAACGCCAAGTTGCAACTCATGGACAGAAAACAATTTAATGGGAGACTGAGAACCGCAAAACTAAAGAGAGGGACAGACATGGGTCTCCTTGCAAGACTTCTGCATGGGACCAGTTCTCTGATCCTGTTTGTAGAAAGAAGCACAGCCAAGCACCAGTGGCTCACGCCTGTCATCCTAGGTACTCAGGAGGCTGAGATCTGTGGATCACAGTTCAAGGCCAGCCCTAGCAGGAAAGTCTATGAGACTCTTATCTCCAATAAACCACTCAGAAAACTGGAAGTGGCGCTATGGCTCAAGTGACAGAGTGCTAGCTTTGAGCTGAAGAGCTGAGGGACAGCATTCAGGCCTAGAGTTCAAGCCCCACGACCGACAAAAAAAAAAAACAAAAAAAAAGAACCACAATCCCCGGTGTCATGGTACCTCCTGGATGAGCTGCAGGAATGTAGGAATGCTAGAAAGCCACCATCCCAGTTCAGTCTCCAGGGAGGCCTTGGAAGATCCTCCCTGCCCCGAGAGTGCCCCCACATCCTTGGTGGGGCTGAGGGCAGAGTGAAGTCCAGCCCTGGGGAGGAGACGGATCTGGCTCTGCTATCCCCCAATCCTATGGCCTGCCCCAGACAAGCCTGGTTGGGACTGGCCTGTGTCACAGCCCTGCAGAGGGGTGGGGCTCATGCTGCAGGTCTGGCAGACGCACAGGCTGGCCACATCCGGGCACTGGGCCGGTGCCCCTCACCACAGGCCTCACCACGCTGGCAGGGAATCCCAAGAGATATGGAAGCAGGCGAGGAAACCAACATATCCCCAGAATAGAGTAACCTCAGAACCTGACTGAGATAGGAAACAGTGGTTAGAAGGATCTGTCAGGGAACTTAAATAACTGTAATTAGCATGTTAAAGGCACTAGCAGGAAAAAAAGAGCCATGTGCAATACCAAATGGAAATTTCAGCAGAAAGATGGAAAGTATAAGGAAAAAACAAAAAATAAGCCACCAAATGAAACACTGGAAGTAAAAGCAGCGAACATGGCGGTGGAGCCCATGAAGACGCTCGGCAGGCATGACACTGGCAGGAAAGAAACAGGGTTGCTGAACCACTCCACTGGAAACGCAGAGCCAGAGCCAGAGGCGGGGAGCGCAGGCCAGGTCCAGCCAGACCTGGATGGAAGAACTGCTGGACTGTTGGAGAGGCCAAGCAGGCACGGAGCCAGAGCTCTGGATGGTGATGGGGGGAATCTCTAATGCTCAAGGGCCATTTTATGCCACAGATCTGCTCCCAAGACACCCGGGGAGGGCTACACTAAACAAAGGGAGCACATCGCCAGTGACAGCACACGGGACTGTTCTGAGCGAAAGACACAGAGGAAATCCCGAAGACATCTCACCTATGGGAGAAGCAACACAGAGCCTCTGTGAGAGCGAAGATGGGCGGTAGGGGCGGGGGGGGTGGGCAGGGAAGAGATCCAGACAGAAAGAACAGAGAGAATCCTGCGGTGCTAAAGGCTAAGGCAACACAGGTAGGATTCCTTCCAGAAACTCATTCAACCTTTGATCAGCCATCCACGTAACTCCGAGTTCTAATAGACTAAAACAGAAAATAATGGGGTCATCTCAACACACACGGAAAAAGTAACATCTATTTATGGGGGAAATTCTCAGGAAAGAAGCAGCAGGAGTGGGTTTGGGGATCCATAGCTCCAAGATGAGGCACCACATCGAGGCTAGGGATGAGTGTGGATCTTCTGAAAGTTCAAATGTTCTCACAGAGGACTGATCACAAGAGGGCCTTCCCTCCTGACGAGCACAGCGGGAAGGGCGGGGTGCTGGCAAGTGGGTACAGATCAGGGGCCCACTGTTAGAGGCTAGGGGCAGACCCACGTCCTCCTTTACTCCCTCCCGGTGGAGCAGCTGTCAATCAAGACACTAACGAAAGCGCCTTCCCTGGGCACGGATGCTGCTGGGGCAGCTGGCGTCCTGAGTTCTGCCCCAGTTTCTGTCACTGCTCTGGTCACCCAGCCTCAACTTGCTGCAGACTTGCAAGCTACACCTGCCCAGGAGCATGGGACATGCAGTGAAGAAGGTGACGATGAGGATGGAAACTTGCCATGTCTGTAGCTTCTGGACACATACAAGGTGGAAGCAGCCACCGTGAGCCCCGTGGTCTTGGCTAGGACAGCCCTTGTGGAAGCCACAGCCACCACAAAGCCCCCTGTGTGGTCCTGGCCAGTTCTCCTCACCTAAACTCAATCTACTTTCTGGACGTCCAACAGATGCTTCATATTTAAGAGATGGTCCCATGTTTCTGGCTTGAGCCCTGATCTCTTGGGTGTCTATCATTGATGATGTTTTACCAGCCAATAATGAGGCAGCCCATATTAAACACAACTATGCATAGGCACTAACGGGTCTTCCTGCTCTTCTCGAAGCAAGCGGCTAATTTGCTTTGACTTTGGGGTCTCCTTTGCCGTTGTTCCTTCAGTCTTGAAGAGTAGCCACACCCCCAACCCCTTAACCTCCGAACAGAAGCCTCCGCACTTCATGATCCTGCCCACAGTTCTCGTCCACAGATCAAGACTTCCTTGACCCACACCAAATCCAATAATAATTTAGTGTTCATCCATTGACTTGCTGGTACTTCAAGTCTTTTCCAGGGTGTGCGCTAGCTTGTAAGAAGAGATTAGGATCCAAAGCAAGAACAGCTCGGTGGTTAGAGGGTTCATCTTTATCACACTTTAAGTCATCAGAAAAGGTTTTATGTCTCCGTCACTGGCCTCCCATCTGGCTACACTATCCAGAGGGTCTGGCACACAGAGGATTCCCAGAACACATCTGCAAGATGCAAGAATGGGTGAGGAGTAAGAGGCAACAGTATGAATGGATGCGTATATTTAAATGCGACACATCAGAATACACACCTGTGAGAAACAGCCACTCCCCGTGTTTATCTGCAGCCATTCTAAGGGAAGGGTTCAAGTCCAGGATAGGAATGTTACCAACAGACATGCTACCCCTGCTCTTCCTCAGGAAGGGAAGCGGGGCTTTCAGCCACAACACCATCTTGATGCTTATGTGACAGGAAGTTGATGCACTTGTCCGGGTACACCAACAGGAAATCTAGGTGTTTAGTTACAGAAAGACACAGCCTGAGTGGATATGATGAACTCTGTATAACATGCTTCTCAAAAACTCAAAAACGTAGAAAGGGGGTGGCGTGCTGGGTCCCTGGTCACGCCATGCTCCCTGGTTCCCCGTGAGCCCCTCGGTCGGGAGGGTCCTTCCAGGATTGTTAGTGCTGCTACCTGGCTCTCACTGTGGGAGCAGGACATTATTCTCTCAGCTTTCATGACACATGGAAAATCTGTCTATGGGGTGATACTGTTCATAAAGAAATATACTCATTACCTGACTTATGTAACTGTAGCCTCTCTGTATGTCACCTTTACCATTAAAAAAAAAAGAATCTGACTATGTATGTGATATTTACCAAGTCAACATACTAAACGTTACCCACCACACTTTGGGGTTTTATTTAGTATGTCAGTTGGCGGGATCCCACGTTTTATTAGAAATACACTATGGCCAGCCCAACCAGGCCCCAATATCCATTCTGTACACTCCACTTTGTTGTAAAAGTGTCAGCAAGAAACCACAAGGGGAGACAACAGCAGCTGTAGTCCTGTGAATGAGGAACCTAGATGTTGAGGTATTGTTCTCCTCCAGGAAATCTTATGTGGCTCCATTGAAAAGGGGAAAAAAACCCATGAAAAGTATGAAAGTGATATTAAGCAGATGTGAGACTGAGTTGTCAATCTTGTCTAAGCAGGTGCTAATGTGTTATAATTATCCCTTCTGGCAGTTGGTGTTTAGGATTTTGGTTCCCACCTAGTCAATCACGGCTGTAATTGTTAAGCTACTTACGTGGCTCGTGTGCTGGTAATAACCAGATAGGATTTAATATTTGACATTTACCGTCAATTACCGATCTTCTGACATGCATCTCCCTACAGTACCTGTAGATTGGGCTATCTCGTGGTTTCTGGAAAAATAAATAGAGCAGGATGGCATGGGAAAGGCAGTGAGGGCGGGGCCGGCTCTGAGGGTCTGCTGCCTGCCTCTCCTGGTATCCAGCCAGGAAGGAAGTCATCATCATCTGGATCCTCAGGTGGATGCAGGTCTGGTGCCCACCGGAGGCCTTACCCAGCGACTTGTCTGATCCTTCCCTTCCCCGCCAGGGAGTGCTGCCCTCACTTGCTCTAGGTTGTTCCCCTGGCCTCCCAGGACATCTTCGTTTCCCATACGGGCTTTAATTCTCAACAACTGGTGGAGTCCATGTCCCCCTATGTCTAGCACATTACCAGGGTCAAGCGGCCCTAGCTGCAGCTTCTTCTTCAGGACATTGGTTGTGCTGAGATGAAGTGGTCTGCCTCCAGGGAAGGGCACAGGAAGTACCAGCTGTCCCTAGGGGAAGGGCACGGGAAGTACCAGTTGTGGCAGTGGGTTACACATGGGAGACCATTTTGGCTGGCGGGGTCACATGAGGGGCAGCACGAAGCCCCCCTGTAGCCCCCCCATCCCCCTGCAGCCCCTCCCCCTCTGTGTCTGGAGATCTGGCACAGAGTCAGTACATGGTGTAGGGCTACCTGCAGAGGGACCTCGGGCTGAGTTCAGTGGACCTGACAGGGTATCACCCCCGAAGGGCCTGGACCTGTGCTGACCACGGGTCTGCAAAGCATATCTCTGCCCTTGCACTGCACCAGCCAGGGACAGGACAAGGGTGCAGGTTTTTCCTGACTGAGGACTCCCAAGATAAGTAACACTCCCCACAGAAAGCTGGGTACATTAATTTTGAAGGTGCACACATGCACACACACATACACACCCCTATGCACATACAGTCATAAATACATGCAAATGCATACATAGATGAACACACACTTGCACAAATATATACACACATACATCCATATACAAACATGTATTTACAAATATCTACAACATATACACATATCCATATATACATACCTATAAAGACATCCACAGGCATACATGCACTATTCACATAGATATACACATAGACATCTATCATATACACTCGTACATAGTACATGCAACACACACCTGTGCACACATTCCATGGCTTCCTGAGACCCTGAGGTGAACTCTGGGACTGGAACTGAGCTGAGCTGGCCTGCACTGGGTTCAGGTCACACACTGCTCCACCTTTAACTTCACTAGAAGACTGAACACCAGGGAGCAGACAGTGGGGCCATCCTTCCTGCCCTGTAGCCTCCTCCCTGCAGCCGGTCAGGGGCTGGGCTGGGCCAGCACCACTGCTGAGAGGGCAGGGCTCCTTCCATGGGTCTGCCAAACCGCTCTGGACCGCAAGTGCTCCTGAGGGCTGGGTGCGGCCCTGTAGGTCTGCAAGAGGCTGTGCTGACATCTGGATTGGTTTGTTTCCCCCAGGGAAAGAACATGTGAATGACCGCAAGGACCGCAGATGTCTCTATGTCAGGATGGAGAGGTGGGCAATGGAAATGTTTTTCTTTGACTTGACTTTGACTTGACAGAAAATTAGTATGCAGGTGACATTAGCCCGTCACTTCCTCATTAGAACCACTGTCTGGCCTGCGGCACTGTAACGGGTCAGATGCCCAGTGCCAGGCAGCGAGCCGCCACGTGGGGACAGCCCTGCCACAGGACTCTGGGGCGCCACGCTCTGCAGACAATCCTGGTCACACAGTCCTATTCAAAAGTTTAAATCGGAAAAGACTCGGCTCTGACAGCCCAGCAGCCACATTAAGACTTCAAAGCCAAAGAGAATGGGGACCTAGTCATTTTGTAATAAAATGTGAAGCCAAGTAATATTGCCCTCTTAAGCCACTTGGGATTTTAAAGACTTCAAATAAAATGCTATTAGCACAGACAGATAAAACAATCTGAGCAGCTCCCAGGCCTGGTGACACCCTCCTGACTTACAGTGGGCAAACAGCCCCAGTGAGGAGGTTTGGCAGGAGCCAGCGGATGAGCTCACCCCCAGGGTGCTTCCCTATTCGCACCCCAGGCACTGTCACAGGCCTGGGACTTGACATCATTCCTAAAAAGGAAGTGCTAAGTCGCTCTGGGATTTGCTTTCGCTGGAGGTATCCTCGCTGGCCCAGGGCTGACTGCCCAGGGCCACGGCTGCTCTGCTCCTTGCTGGCTGCCTTGGGGAATGAACTTCAAACAGGGCTAACCACGGACCCAAAATTGCAGTCAAGAGCATCAGTAGCTCATGCCTGCCATCCTAGCTATGCTGGAGCTGAGACCTGAGGATAAAAGTTCAAAGCCAGCCAGGGCAAAAAAGTCTATGAGTCCTGGACAGAAATAGTCCAATTAACCTTCAAAAACTGGAAGTGGAGGTACGGCTCAAGTGGTAGAGCTCCAGACTTGAGTGAGAAGGACGAGTATGCGAGGGCCCAAGTTCAAGCCCAGTGCTGGCACAAAACAAACAAATAACAACAATCAGGGTCGGCACACGTGTGGCCTTCCCAAGAAGGCACCCAGGGGAGCTGGGACGCTTGTCTCCTGGATGGAGGTCTCTCCTGGGTCTCTCGGGGCAGGAGGAGCAGGGGTACAGCATCCACAGGGTTAGCCACGGTGCCTGGGGCATTCCTGAAGGAACACCAACCCAGATCAACCTCTCCCACTGCAGAGACCAGCACCAGTCTAAACAAAACCACGGCGGGGACCCGCTCTGCGCAGAGCCCTGCTCTGCACACCGCCCTCCCTCCAGCTGGCACCATCTCCCACGCACACCCGCACATTTCTCTAAGCACGTTGCTCATCTGTCTCCTGTTTCTTCTCGCCACCATTGTACTGCAGGCAGCCAGAATAAAATGTGCCAAGTACTCCTGGCAGAGGTGCCGACAGCTGATGAATGTAACTTCTCTCCACATAATGCGCGGGAAGAGCAGCGAGGGCGACGTAGAACTGCAGGTTCTTCTAGCTGAGAAGTCTCCCTTCTTTACCCCCCCCCCCCCCCCCGCCGTGATAAGGAGCCTCCCTCCAGGGAGCAGCCGGCCTTCCTAGTTCCTAATCTATCTCATGCTTTCCTAGCACGTGAAGGAGGGAACCGGGTTTGTCGTGACCGTTCAAACAATCAGCGTGGGCACAAATAAAATGCACCCACAGCAACTATTTAGGATTAAGCTACCAAGGCTATTGTCCCTTTAAATTGGAAAAAAAAAAAAAGGAAAAAATATGCTGCAAGTTCTACAAGAAGAAAATGTCACATTTGTATAGACCCCAAATCCCCTCTGTTTAAACAGGGTGATTAATATCAGTTCCTGTAGGAAATTAAATTCGGGGAAGCACGGCGGCTTGATAGGCAGACTTCTGGGCAGAGTGGCCATCTCTGGGTACCAGGGCCGCTGATTAACCTGCATCCTCAGAATACGAAATGAAACACTGGCTCTCCTGGGCCAGCAGAGGAGAGGCGTCTCCCACTCAGGGCAGGAGGAAGACAGGGCCTAATGCAGCCGGAGAGGAGGTGGGGAGGTGTGCCGTGCGCGGTGGGTGACGGACAAGGCTGGCTTTTTTAAATACTGCATTACATTTGCAAGACAGATTGGCTTCATTTTAGGCCTGCTTAGCCTGGTCCTCAGAAGCTTCTCCCTCCCTTCTTTCGGAAGACAGGGAAAACTGTCAGGTGTCCCTGGTTGTTAACATTGATGGCCCTCATCTTTGGTTCCCCTCCTCCAAGCAAATATTAGAGGCATGGCGGCCTCTGTACAGTGCCTTCCCTTCCCCCCTTCCTTCCCCCCCTCCCCCCCTTCCTTCCCCCCTTCCCCCCCTCCCCCTGCCCACCCTAGCGGGCCTGCGGACAGGACTCAGCCAGTCTACCAAAGTTCCTTGGACCTTAAAATGCGTGTGTATTTTTTTTTTCCCTGAAGGACTAAAAGGACTAAATGGAGTAGACAATTTGTGTACAAAGGATGCTGGAAACTTAATTTGCAAATTTAAATTTCTCCTTTCTTAATTCAACACGTTTTCATCATTTCAAATGTCAACATGTCCATCCTATCTGGTCTAGAATGAGTATAAGATTTTTGATCATTAGATAATAATGTTATAAGTTTTTTTTGAAAAGTATATTTACAGCAATATACGAAATGTCATTTTCAGTGGGACTTTTGTAGTTAGTAAAAACCTCAGCCTGTTATTCTGAACTATCCAGGGTCTGTCCAATAATTGTATAGAAGTAGGCATTATGCTATATTATTAAGGCTGTAATTTCCTGCTGAACCTGCCTGGATGTTTCTTTTTATCACTTGGCAATTTCTATCTAGTTATAGCATAATTAAGTTTCCTGACCTTTGCTCACTCTTTTAACAGGACGCTTAGAAATATACTAGAGTTGCAGATCTCCAGGCTGATGTCCCTCTCCCCACA
Source organism: Dipodomys spectabilis (assembly GCF_019054845.1). Taxonomy (NCBI): domain Eukaryota; kingdom Metazoa; phylum Chordata; class Mammalia; order Rodentia; family Heteromyidae; genus Dipodomys; species Dipodomys spectabilis. Next base: position 7,261,536 of record NW_024870892.1, on the reverse strand, counting down.
TAGTAATGGAATAAAATTATTAATCTGGTAATTGTACAGCACACATTACTTTGCATTGAATGTCCCCCGTTCTCATTTTCTGGTGGCGACAATCAGCCAGAGGTACAAATCATTTCTGCAGGGAGCAGGCCTGAGAAAGGCTCGGTTCGTGTCGGAAGCCACCTGTGCAGCTGCCAGCGCTCAGAGGCTCCGGCAAACAGCACAAAGTTGATAAAATGGAGTGAGATACAAAATATTTTTCTGCCTGTTGTTTTGCTGCCAAAATTAGCACCTCCTGAAAATGATCAACGGCATAGCTGTGTGCAAAGCTAAACGTGGCCAGAGGGGCTCCGGAGCCTGGCAGAGGCAGACAGGGCCCACACAGGTTCCCTGACTGTGCCCAAGGCCTTTGCAGTTCTGGCTGTAACTCTGCCAGGAGTAAGAGGAGTGTTTGGTTCTCACGTGCGGGTCCCCATGCCTTAAGGACTGTATAAGTCATGTCCTGCCTCTCTCCGTGCGCAGGTCAGACATAATGATCTGGAGATACATCTTCTGGGCAAGTCTGGGCCCCAGAGGACAAGGCTCCCACATCCACTGGATGCCACAAAGGAGAGCACCCCCATGCCCAGGCACCTCCTTCAGCAGCCGCGTGGCAGAGGAAGGCTCAGAGCCCACGGAGTTGCTGCACCGCCCTGCAGCTCAAGCCCCAGGGTGCACGAGATCTGCCAGAGAGCCACAGGGGACTCAAGGCAGAGAAAGCCCTGCCCTGTCTGCTAGAGCTGGGGTGACAGCCAAGAGCTGGGATGGGAAACGGGCACAACTGTCCCATCTTCACAAAGACACATTGTGACTCTAATGCAGTAATGGGTCTCCAAGCCAAACTGCAACGTGACCACAGTGTGTGTGTGCATGCACAAGTGGCGTGAAGACCCAGGATGTGTGTGCACCGGGGCATGCCGGATGTGAAGAAGTGTGGCAGCTGCCACCAACCCACCTGTGAGAATGCAGTTTGCCTCAACAGCTAAGCTGGCATGTGTTCCAGATCCTTCTCCGAGCCCCAGCATTGCTTGCTGGTCTCTCCTAGGGACGAGGCCAGGCCAGAGCTTGGTCACCGAGGTGGCCTGCAGGCAGCCAGGCCCGTGAGCTAAGTCCCTGAGCGCCTCTGCCCTCTTTCCACTTCCTGTGCCCGCGCTGGCCTGGCGGCACATGGGCTGTCCTCAGGAGCCCTGTCCCCAGCAGTGTCCACCTGGACTGATGAGGCTGTGGACACAGGCTATGCGCTCTAGACCCGTGTGGAGCCATCTCTGTGGGAGCAGCCCCTAGGAAGGTGACACCGCAGTACTGGGGAGACCTCGTGGAACACTAGATTGCAATGAGGGTTCAGCCGTGTGCCGGTGGCACCAGTGTAAATGAATAGATCTCAACTGGAGACAACTCAGCTCCAGGGGGACACATGGCTGCACGAGACCTCTGCTTGTCACGCTGGGGAAGGGGCAGTGTGACGGGCATCTGGTACTCCAAGCCCAAGGATGCCAACGACTTTCCAGCAATGCCCCAGACAGCTCCTTGCCTCTAATCAAGCCTCGTCAGCAGTGCCAAGGTTGTGAAACCCTGGCTGAAATGCACGAAATTTAATTGAAAAAAAAAACAAACCTCCAACCTGCGCTCCTTGTGAGCCGCCATTGCCAGAGAACACCAAAGCACTGGCGTTGTTGTGCTCGCAGCTCCTGCCTCTGACATGCAAACGCAGGGAATTCCTGCCCACCGCACCACTTGTATTTTCCTATTTAAAAGACAACTGACAAAAGAGGTGGAGGAGAATGAAGGGATTTTTTTTTCTTTCACTTTTTATTTTATTAGAAAACTGAAAACAAAATAACAATCCAACTTCCTGAGGATGCAAATTCTTCCGTGGATGGAATTAACACTCTCCGCCTGGCATCCGATGGGTCTATGAGAGCCACTCAGGCTGGCCACAGCAGCCGTCCCAGGGCAGTTTAACTGTTCAAAGCTATGAGATTCAACACAACCGTATGTCAGGACCACACAACCCCTTTTTCCCGTCTCCTCCCACTCCTCTGGGTTTCGATGCTATAACCACGGTACCTGACTGAAGAGACAGATTGATAAAAATAACCTGCCCGGCTGCATCTGTTATTTCTCTTCTTAATTTTGGCAAGCAGAGCACACCGTCACTCCTGGTTTTACCGTTAGCCTCTGAACGCACAGAGCCTGCGAACGCAGAGCCAGAGTTCCCGGGGGATTTTCGGTGCCTCTGTTCAAATCCAGCAGGGCGCAAAACACTCCAGGAACTGCTTCTGCTGCCTGAATCAGCAACTAATAAACACACATTTGGGGGGTGAAGGCGGGAAGGGAGGAACGATCACTTAACTTCCTATTGTTTCATTGATAAAAATGATCTTGGAAGGAGAAGAATATATTAACTGTTTCCTTTGGTTTTTCCATCTAGAAGGCTGAAAGACATTTCTAAAATAGATCTATTTTCTTTTCATTCTGCAGAATAATGCATGAATGATTATAACATATGCTCTGTCTCCCGCTCTCTCCTCCACCAGTGGAAGAGAGCCTGACACTGCAATCACAAGTTGTTGGGTTCTCGGTCTGACGCTGTTCTATTTTATCACGGTCGTTAAATGTCCATTCTTGTTCGGTGTGATAAATGTTATGGCCGCTTCACAGTAACGAAAGAGAGAGACATGTTAAACCAAATATTGCTTCAGATTGTGTCTTTTATTCTCCTTTATCATCATATCTTAATTTATAGCATAATCATCATTATCACGACTGTCAGCCTCATTTAACCTTCCTGCTCTCCCATGATTCTCTGCCGGCAGGTCTGATTGCTGCCTTCTGCTGACTGCTTGATAACAGCTGACTGATTGGCCCTCCCCACGAGGAAGACAATGACATATAGAACAGCGCGACTTGCTCTATATATTAATGAGGGACTGGCAAAGCTTTGATAAGGCTGCGCCGTAATCCATCAGTGAGGGAAGGAGCTTGTAAAACCGGGAACACGCTTCATGGGAAAAAACACCTGGGGAAGGAGGTAATGACCCAGCAGCTAAAGGCCTGTCAGCCGTCTTACTTCTGTTGTAATTAACATCCGATAGCGGCCTATGGACACCCTAAGAAGTTTATCAACCCCCAAATCTGGGGCCCATGTCCTTCCCTGTTTGTGTCCTCCACGCGCCATCTTTTACAACATATTTAGCGAGCCAGCAATTAATAGCTCATTTTCCTCGGTGTTAGGAACTGTTTATCTTCAAAACTGGCTCTTATCGGAGGCTGTTACCTGTGAAAGGCAAGAGGGCTGGCGCTTTGTGTTCTGCTTGTTGCGCCACTCAGCGGAGGCCGCTTCACCATTAGATACAATACCTCAGATGGCTACTTGAGTTTGAATGCACCGCTATTACAGGTATTATATGAAATTGCTTGTGTTATGTGTAGGGGATTATAGAGGTTCTGGATCAATAACTTCAGTGGATGTTGGGAGTGATTACAGTACTCTGTCAATTTCCCCCATTTGGCTGTCAGTGTTGATTTACAACACACCACCTCTATTCACATCAAATCACTCATTTCATTGGTAAATTCTATATATCTCAATTTACTTTAAGTAGCTGATTTGTGTAAAATAAAACGACTTCCTTGTCTGTGTGTGCAACAGACCTAATCCTATAGAGTAATAAAAAGTATAAACAGGAAGGAAACTCTTTGTCCTTTCCAAAGCCTCGCGTGGAGCTCCTCAGCAGACATCTAGACAGAATCGCCAGACCTGAAACAGCCCCACCACCTCTGAGGGGGTTGAACCACCCACCTCTCCTCTGGCCTGGCTTTACTTCTTAATTGTGGGAGGAGCTGGGGGAGCACCCGTCCCTCCTCACGTGACTTCTGTACACTGGGGGCCCAGTGTACTCCCCTCCCAGCTCCCTGCTTCCAGCTCTGCTTCACTTGAGGATTAGACTAATGTGAGCCCCAGCTCTGGGTGGCCCTGGAGACCCAGCCCTTCCTCCCCAACTCCAGGCAGGGCCACAGATGCAACACACGGCATTCGCCAGATCCTGCCGCAGCTCCTGCTCGGCACAGGTTGCCTGAGCCTCCCTGCTCCTTTTTCCGTTGTGTGCATGTGTGAGTGGGCACGTGATAATTAATGGGGTGTGCTGTTGGAACTCAGGAGAACCCCCCCACCCCGCCCATACAGTAAACTGTACAAGTCACAGACCAGGAAGTATTTACAGACCTAAGTTCCAATTTTGCCTATCAACAGCCATTCTCCAGCCAGTGCTGAAGGGCCTGTCCCAACCTGCACCCTGAACGTGCTTGCAATGGGGTCTCCTCTCCTCCCCTCCCCCCTCCCCTCTCCTTCCCTCTCCTCTCCTCCCCTCTCCTCAGAAACTGACTTCCAAACCTCAACCTGACACTGCTTTTTCAAGTGACGCTGACCTAAGAGAGGCTCCAGGAAAACTGTGTACTTTCCCACAAATAAATAAAACTTACATAAATAAAGTATTTACAAAATCATTAAAGGCAATTCCCTGCAGCACCCCTTTCCCAATTGTCTATGGCTCAAACAGACAAATGAATAAACCACTAGATTCACCAACCCATTAATGCACACAATTTCTGGGCACTGAAGCTATTCAAATAAATGCCTAGCGAGGAGGGATAGGAAGCGCTCATTGTCTGTCCTGGCATGAGATGTCCTCTGCATAAAAATATTCACATCGGTCCTGCACATCTGCGGCTTGCAGTCATTCACTTCTGAGTATTTTTAAAAAATACATTCTATCCAAGTTATAAAGCCAGGAGAAAATACAAGATTCTATTTAAAATGTAATGAAAAAAATCCTCTATAAACTATGCCTATATTTTCTGAAAAGCCCTATTGTCCCAGAGAGCACAATATTATTTAATCCTGATTCCACCCAAAGATCTCTAAAACCCGCATTTCCCCACCCAGCACAGATGGAGTCTTCAGTGCAAGGAGCGTGGTTCCCCCGCCCGGAGGGTCTGCATGATGAAGGCACCGCTGGAGATGGGGCAGAGGCTCCTCAGTACCAGCAGGGAAACAGGGAAGGGACCTGATAGCCACGTCCCAGAAGGGAGGTGCCCACAGCACAGACCCCTGGCCCAAGCCCTCTCCCTACTGTACGAGATGCCGGCCTGCTAAGCAGCCAGCCACCGTCATGCTCAGACGTGGCACACCAGAGCCTCATCTCAATTGCATGAATAACAAAATTCAGGTCTGTGTTATTTGTGTCAATGCATCTGTGGGGAAAGGCTGCCATTCTGTTGTCTAAAATGTTTTAAATGGTTTCAATGTGGGCAGAGATGGATGGATGACTCGGCTCAGAAAAGAAGAGACATTCTGAGTAGAGCAGGATCCTGGCACCGGGAAGGCAAGCACAGGGAAGAAGCCTTGGGGTTGTGAAATAGGAGCCTGGTCAGAGGCAAGTCTGTGCACCAGTGAGGGAAAGGATGGACGAACCAATGAGATGCAAAACCACAACAACATTTAAAGAGTATCCTAACATACTATAGACACTGACAATGCTCGACTGTTAAACTAGCCTCTGGGCAGAGCTGCTGTGAACCAGTAGGAAAAGCTCTCTTTCAGCTGCAGTGACCAAGAAAAGCACTGAGGAAAGTGCTACACCTCAGAACCTGGCAAGGGCAACAGCCTGGGCCTTCACAAGCCCAAGCCATCCCTCTGCAAAGAAGTTGAATTTGCTGAAAAATTAGAGTGTGATGCTGGCATTCGAGGTGATATATGACAAGCTACTGTTCAGAAAACTCGAGTTTCAATGGAGCAATAACTCAGTTTTAAGAAGCAATTTATAAAAGATGGCAACATTTAATATATAAACCCCTGGAGTCATTTCTGACATTACATAAAGGAAATCCACAATTGCAGAACCATTTTCAAACAATAATAAAAAATTCAAATTACGAGTTTTATGTGTATCTCTGAACTAGCCACCAAATTTGCTTCGGGGAAACAATGCAGCTTGACAAAGTTACAGAAAATACAAATTTACTCATAGTCAACCCAAATACCATTACAGTTTTAATCACAAGGCCAAAACAAAGGTGGCAATCCAGAGGCTAATGTTTGGTGCTCTAAGCAATGTGGGCGTGTGCAGAAAGAGTCACAAGCTCTAGGTCACAGTTCCCCTAATGATCTGTGCAAAGCTCAACACAGACACATGGAAAATACAACAAAGTAAAATAAAGAAGCAGAGCTCCTCCACCTCACAAGGCAGCGGCGATTCTTTCCCACTTGGTGGGGTCTCTCCCCTCCTGAGCAAAGGAATGCCCAGTGCTGGCCTAGCTCTTCTCCTCACTGGCTACACTGTGCGTCGATGCAGGGTAAGCTGACCCAGGAGGAGCCACCCTGCTGCTCCCCTACCAAGCATGGGAACGAACAGCCCAAGTTCACGAGTCTGCATGAACACAGACCCTTTGGGCAGTGGCACTGCACTGGCCCCTGGGGAGTAATGCAGTGAATGGACAGAGATACCCAGAAGATAAATGACTATGGAAATGGGGGCAGGAGGGGCTTTCTTAGTCTTCAATTTATGAAATAGGGTGTGTGGGGGGGAACAATGTCAGTCTTCTCATATTTGTTCTTTTCTACAACCCATGTAATGGCATATTTTCTTTTCTCTCTCTCTCTTTTCTTTCCCTCCCTTCCTCCTTCTCTCTCTGTCTCTCTCTCTCTTCCTTCCTTTTTTCTTCTTCTTTTTCTTTCTCTCTCTCTTTCTTCCTTCCTTCCTTTTCTTTCTTTCTTTCTTTCTTTCTTTCTTTCTTTCTTTCTTTCTTTCTTTCTTTCTTTCTTTCTTTCTTTCTTTCTTTCTTTCTTTCTTTTTCTTTCTTGCTGTCTTTTTGCCAGTCCGGGAGCTTGAACTCAGGGTCGAGGCACTGTCCCTGAGTTCTTTGTGCTCAAGGCTAGCACCTCTACCACTTGAGCCACACCACCATTTTCTGAGTAGTTTACTGGAGATAAGAGTCTCAGGTACTTCCCTGCCTGGGCTGGCTTTGAACCTCGATCCTCAGACCTCCTGAGTAGCTGGGATGACAGCATGAGCCACGGGTTGGAAGGGAATTCTCTGTAACACGGGGGTGGGGGGGGCACATACTGGTAGGCCTCATCCATGAACCATAATTTCCATTCAAAGGAAAAATCAATGTGATTTAGACTGAAATTGGAGCAGGATTGTTACAATCTGCCTGGCTTCCTGCACAGGATCGAAGCTATCTAGACTTGGTTTAAATACCTTCGGGTCAGGGTCTGAGCCCAGAGGATGGCTGAGCCGGGACCTGGGACGGCAGCTCCCCAACCACCAACCCTAGGATGAACAGCTGAGGGCTTCCTGTGGCAGCTGCTGCTCCTCAGTTGGCAGAATGAGAAGTAAAAAGGACAGCTAGTGTGCAGACCCCATCCCACCCCACCAGAGGAGGAGGCCCAGGCCCACTCCAAATGACACTCAGAGAAATGTGTCTTTGGGGAGGACAGGGGGGCAGACCCGTCCCCCCTGCTGGCCTTTTCAATACTCTGAACAGCACTGAAGGGCAGAGGGCAGAAACTGCTCTTTCTTGTAATTAATGTCCATTCTTATTCATTTGGTTGCTACTTTAAAAAAAAAAGAGTATTTTCCACTCTGTGGAGAATCTAGAATTCTTAGTGATGCACAGATGAGGAAGGAATATTAAAGAGGACTCGAGGCTGACGTGTTTAATAGTTTAAATATATGTAACTGGAGACTTAGAAGATGGATCAAACCTGGGTGCAGGAGGGGTGTGGCCACGTGAAGCCACCAGGCAGCTCTCCTGTGGAGATAGCCCCTGGAGCCTGGGGCTGCTGCTTTTGCCAGGAAAGAGAATTCCTTTCCCTGGGAAAGGAAATACTACAGCCCGGAAGCTAGCTGGCAGTGTTGTGGCTGCTGGTCAGGACAAAACTTCTTCCTAGGTGAGGCAGGCTCCCACCTGGAAGGAGAATGAAGAAGAGGGGAGCAGCCACCTGCCTTGCGGGGCTCCAGTGGTGCCGCCACCATCCACAGGACTTTCCCCTTGTTCTGTGACACTCCTGACCAGGCCAGCTTCCTTCATCCTTGTGAGTCACTGGTTTTATCAATACAACAGGGCATGATGCTAATTATTTTTACCCCTGATTTCTTATAAAAATGCACGTGCCGGGCGCCAGTGGCTCACGCCTATCATCCTACCTACTCAGAAGGTGGAGGAGATCTGAGGATCATGGTTCAAAGCCAACCCAGGGCAGGAAAAGCTGTGAGACTTTTATCTTCAGTGAACCACCAGAAAACCGTTAGTGTTGCTGTGGCTCAAGTGGAAGAGCACTAGCCTTGAGCTGAAGAGCTAAGGGATAGCGTGCAGACCCAGAGTTCAAGCACCACAACAGACAAAAAAAAACAAACAAACATGTGGTCTGATGGTGAACTTGAGCTATGAAACAGTCGTATGGGTCTGCAGGTATGAGAAGTTTCTTGCATTCTGAGATCCACTAACCGAGTTCCTTGCCTCGCTGGTGGCCACAGCGGGGGGGTCTCTGGCCCTCCCAAGGGCTTGAGCCTGGGCAGCCCAGCAACAGGGCAGGCCACACATTTGGGGGGGCAGGTGCTCCTCACACACAGGGGTGCCCCCACCTCCCCAGGAAAACCCGCCCAGGTCCAGCAGACCAGCTTATGTTTCTCTCGCCCCAGGTCTGCGCCTCCCAGCCCAGATTTCTCTCCGCGAGGAAGTGTCTGCAGACCTCCTTCCTTTTGTCTCAAGGGAGGGTTTAATAGCTAAAGTAACTGAAAAGGACTAACAACAGAAAGCTCTGGTTTCCAGAGTAACCGTAAAAACAGACCCCAGTCTCCATGGCAAAGAGAGAAGCTATTTGCTACAGCCTTTTCAGAGCCGAGCGGAGCTGACAGCTTTCCTATAATCAGCCTGATGATTCGTAGCGACTAACTATATTATAATGTTAACTATAGGAGGTCTTTGAAAATACGCGAGTGAAAAAAAAAAACCCCGAGGAATAAAAACTGCACTAGGTTTTCCTCTGCTGTACTATGAATACATTACCAATTTAAGATTTACAAAATCGCTCTCCTAATAACTCGCCCTCAAGGGGGTGGGCCATGTCCAGCTCTCAGGCTGCTTCTGCAGTTCTCTGGGGTAGCCTGTCTATTTAGAAGTCTGCACACAGTACACACATCTCAACGCCTGCATTTCACAGGGGCACCGTGGGAACCCACACTACCTGGGCATGTTTTATTTCTGCTGCTCCACCTCAAGTGTACGTTATTCAGCGCTCAGGAGCAACTGCTTCTTACAGCCTTCTTCAGGAGATGTGCAAATTGTGCTGTGTGTGTGCATGTGTGTGCGTATCCCTTCATTCACAAAGCAACATGGCCAGCTGAACCATTCACCAACATAGCCAGGGCACCAGCCCTGCCCGGCAACCTGGGGCTCCAGGCTCACCCCTGGTGGAATGCAAGGTGCGCCTTCAAGGTCCTGAACACAATGTGAATCTGAATTCCAGGCTGTGTCCTTTCTTCTAAACAACATCTGTTTGTAGGGGAAAGATCAATGATTAGGTCTGTTATATGTCCAACTATAAATATTATAGTGTTGATACAGTTCCAAATTTTTCTACGCAAGTTAACGTCCAAATAGCACAACTATTGTTTTCTGGGCCTGTGAATGTGTGTGTGTGTATGTCTGTGTGTCTGTCTGTCTGTCTCTCTCTCTCTCTTACACACACACACACACACACACACACACACACACACACACACAGCCTACAGCTGTGGGTTGATTTACTACAGAGCATATTTTAATTTCCTATGTGTGTCTGAAAAGATTACTATCAAAATGTGAAGTAATGTGAGATTAATAGAGAAATGACAACCACTTTGTTTTTGATTTGTGGGGGATGTAAATATCTTCTCTCTTAGGGATACAGCTGGGGATAAAATGTGATACAGTACAAAGAAAAAATAATTTTTATTCCATATGTCAGTGCTTTCAAGAGAACTGAAAGTTTTTTGTCTTGTCTTTTTAACAGTGTGGAGAGTAATAAATATCTAGGATATGAATATCATGTCATGCCACTTAGAAATCACCTCAATTTAAAATCTCTCTCTCTCACACACACACACATATATCATAAAAAATAGAATACTTTTGCTTCTAAAATTTAGATATGTTTATAGTTAGATATTAGTCAAAGGGTGAATTAATTGTCCCAATCATTTATTAAAAAAAAAGCATACCTATGATTGTGTTAAAATTCTACACAAAACTCAATCTAGTTGCTGATGCTTCTGGTTATAAAGCATCCCAAGAAACAGCCAAAACACCAAGTTACTGTGAGCTTTTGTGTTAACTCGTGGCACTCTTAAACAGGACAGGCTTCCAAAAGCCAAGAAAGAAATTGGTTTAGTTGGTAATAATACCTCAGGGTTTGCTTTGTCTCCTTTCTTTCTGATTTTCTGTTCTCTTTCCTTTTTATTTCTTTTTCTTTTTTTCTTTCTCTCTCTTTCTCCTTCCTTCCTTCCCTCTCTTTCCCTCTCTCTCTCCCTCCCTTCCTGGTGAGTGTTACTGTTTTCTGGTCACCTACATCCCTCCGGGCTAGCCTGGGCCCCGCTGGAAGGAGACACAGAGGGCCCTGGGGAGGGATAAATTGTGTCACACTGGAACTTGGACAAAATCAGTGAATAAACATTCTGTGACCTCCCAGGATCACAAGGAAAACCTCCCAGAGTAAAAGGCTATTTATTACCTTAAATCCCAATGACGCCCTGTCTCCCTGTGTCCAAACTATCCATTTATCTCTGAGTTTGATCTTTCCCTGTCTGCCTCATTCCTCGTACATGCTGGGTTTTATAAATTGCTTAAAGATAAAAGGTCTACCCCGCTGCAAAAGAAGGAAGATATAGTATTGAATTTGCACTAAAATGAACATTTTCCTGGTGCCCCTTATATATTTAAAATTGCTGTTTTCTTGCCACGAATATAATTCACTCTGTCTTTTGCCAAGTGCAGTCCCACAAGGGTTTGACCAAACAAAACTGCTCTAATGATTGCAAATGGCTCAAATATTCTGTCCAGCGAGTTAAGTGACAAAAGTTTCCATGTTAAAAGAAATAATAAGTGGAATTTCACACATATTATAGTAATTGTGAAGCATCCAATTTACATGAAATCATGGGAAGGAGTTCTGGCCGTGATGTTTAAGTGAATCAATTACATGCAAGGCTGGTACATTTAGACGCTGTAGCATGCCAGGTGTGTTTCTTTTAGCATAATAAGTCCTGAGATGGAGCCTTTAAAAGCTTAAAATGTACAGTTAGATTAACCTTTCTGTTTTAGGGGTGTTTTTTCCCTCAGGAAAATAAAAAGAGGCCAGAAGAGAGAGAGATAGGGAATCAGTCATTAAAAAGGCAATTAGAGAGCCAGCCCTTTATTTCACCTGTCTAAGGGTTCTTCCCAGGCTCTCTTCCACCATGCAGCACTTCATTGGCTACTTTGGGTGTTTGATAAAAACTGGTCTTTTTTTTTTTTTCCCCTGGTTAGTACCCAAGAATTTCTCTCAAATCCCGGAGCAAAGGAGCGTTAATGCCAACGGTGGTCCTGAAACAGTGCTCACCTCTGAGCCGCTAGGGCAGATTTCTTTAACCAGAAAGCCAGGTTTCAGCAAACAGTGAGGAGCCTTAAAACCAGGAGATTACTAAGATCAAGTAGACCCAGTCCTCCTGAGCTGTCCCAGCAAGGCTGCCCTGCCTTGCCCTGTCCCCTCCCCTGCCCGGCCCTGCTCTGTCCTCTCCCTGCTCTAGAGTGTCCTCTCCCCCAAAGCAGCCTCTGTTCCTCAGATCCCCAGGCCAGCAAGAAGGCGTTCAGGGAGCTCAAGAGACCCTCACAGATTGGGGTCCCTGCCTTCCCAGGAAGGAAGGGGAGCTGGGGACCCCTTAAAGTTAGCGGTTCTTCTAATAGACATAGGCAGAAACTTTTTGAAAAGATTCCCAGGGGCACAGCAGATCGGAGGGAGACTTGACAAATGGGATTACATCAAAATACAAAGTTTCTGCACAGCAAAGGACACAGTTACTAAACTAGAAGGACAGCCAACAGACTGGGAGGAGATCTTCACCAGCAATACATCTGACGAAGCTTAATATCCAAAATACACAAGGAACTCAAGAAACTAACCCTTCCCAAAGCTTATAAACCAATTACAAAATGGACAAGGGAGCTGAAGAGAGACTTCTCAGAAGAAGAGGTAAGAATGGCAAAGAAACACATGAGGAAATGCTCATCATAAAGGAAACACAAATCAAAACAACCCTGAGATTCCATCTCACCCCAGTTAGATTGGCCAACATTGTGAATTCAAACAACAACAAATGTTGGCAAGGATGTGGGGAAAAGGGAATCCTACCGCACTGCTGGTGGGAATGTAAACTAGTACAACCAATCTGGAAAGCAGTCTGGAGGTTCCTCCAAAAACTAAACATAAAAATCTTCCTTGTGACCCAGCCATTCCACGCCTGAGCATCTCCCCAGAAAATTCACAAGTCAGGCCATTGTAAAGATGCTTGCACATCCATGTTCACTGCTGCACTGTTCACACTAGCCAAGTTGTAGAAACAGCCCAGATGCCCTATAATAAATAAGTAGGTAAAAAAATATGGTACTTATACACAATGGAATTTTTTACACAGCTATTAGAATATTAGAAAATATTATATCATTTGCAGAGAAATAAATCAGGTTAAGTGAGGTAAGCCAAGCTTATAAGCCAAGCTCAGAGAGACAAACCGTGTATGGTTTCTCTCATACGCGGAAGCTAAAATACTCCAGGACATGATAGATTATACAGGACTCTAGGCATTCACATACAGTGAGACCAAGGAGGACACTCATAGGGCAGGAACACAAAGGGGCAATGCCTATGTGCATCTGATCCTACAAAATAATATTTATCAAAATGAACTCCAGAGGTTTTTTTTCTTTGTTGCTGTTTTTGTTTTCTTTTCTTTTTGTCTTGTTTGTTCTTTGGGAGGGTAAGGGGAGGTACAGAAATGGAGGGACAAAGGGTGAACAAATGCAGCAGTGGTACTCACAAGACACTATGTGGAAAATGAACTCTAAACTTGTGGGTGAGGATGGGAGGGAAAAACTGGGAGAAAGCGAGGAAGGGGTGACACTGTCCAAAAAGAAATGTACTCTCTACCTGACTCATGCAACTGTAACTCCCCCTCTGCACATCACTTTTATCATCACAATTAATATTTTTAGAAAGAAATTTTTAAAAAAATTTTAAAAAGCACCAAACCCTTTCTCTCTCTCCTGGGGGTGATGGCCTCTTAGGTCTATCAGCAGATGGCCCTTTGTGGTATGTGTGACTGGGATGGGATATCCCATGCATGGTAAGATACTTTCAACTCTCTACCCATTCTCTACTAGAGACTGGAAGCACACGTCCCAGTGTTAGCCACCAGTATGACTGCCAACTTCCCCTGGCTTGGTTACTCCCAACCTTGCTGAGAAGCTTTGAAAGAGGCTATATATTTTTTATTTTTTTTTCAGTTGTAGGGCTTGAACTCTGGGCCCTGGCACTGTCCCTGAGCAATTCAGCTCAAGGCAAGAGCTCTACCACTTAGGCCACAGTGCCACTTAGAGTTTTCTGGTTAATTGGAGATAAGAGTCTTGTGGACTTTCCTGCCTGGGCTGGCTTTGAACCGCAATCCTCAGATCTCAGCCTCTAGAGTAGCTAGGGTTACAAGTGTGAGCCACTGGTACCTGGTGAGGCTATATTATTATACTGAACTATTTCCTCTAAAATCAGAAATGAAACAAGAGTGTCCACTCTTACCATTTTTTATTGTTGTTTGCTTTCTGTGTTTGGAGAAATAGTCCTGCTATGAGGCCCAGATTGGACTGGAAATTACTATGTGAGTTTGGAGAAATAGTCCTGCTATGAGGCCCAGATTGGACTGGAAGTCACTATGTGAGTCTGACCTCAAACTCACTATTGGTTGCCTCTACCTCACCAATGCATGGGCTACACACAATACACCACCATACCCAACCACTCACACAACTCTTATTCAATATGGTGGTTAGAATTGTAGCCAAAGTAATAAGGCAAGAAACAGAAAAAAAAATCCAATAACCTGTGTTTGTGGATGATGTGGTCCTATATTTAAATGACCCAAAGACTCTACCAGAAGACTACTAGACATGAGAATAGTCTAATATCAGTTCAATAAGACTTTCAACAAAGTAGCAGGATACAAAATCAACCTACAAAGAAATCAGTAGCTTTTCTATACACTAATAACAAGTTCACTGAAAAAGAAGCCAAGAAATCCATTCATAATAGCCTCAAAGATAGGACAGTGTATACTGGTTAACCTCTGTGGGAATCTGTACTGAAGTTCTTCAAAAAATTAAAATTATAACCTCCATATTACTTATCCATGCTGCTTCTAGGAATAGATTCAAAGGATGTAAGCATATAGCAGAGATGCCCCAACTCCCACACTTATCATAGCAGTAGTCACAATAGCCAAGTGATGAAATCATCTCAGGTGCCTGAAAATAGACACACAGGTAAGTAAAACATGGCATATATACATAATGGTGTTGTATTTGGCCATAAACAGTCATAGAATTATGTAATTTCCAGTGTTACTGCACTCCCAACGGAAATGGAAGATCTCCATGCTAAGTGATGGCCATCCTCACAAAGCCCAGTATGGTGGGTCAGCTCCCAGTGTGGGATCGGGGAGGGGAAGACACGAGAGCAACAGGGCACTGTTAGGGACTCGGAAGGGAAAGGGGAAAAGGGAAAGTGAGACAGAGTGGATGAACGTGATCAAAGTATGTTGCCTGTGTATATAGAAATGTCACCATAAAACCCCCTTACTTGCTCATAAAAAGAAAACAAAATCTAGCTAGATTAGACTGAGAAAGAGTAAGCGAACACTAGGACTTAGGCAGCAGAGTTAATTGGGACCGTATGCTCCCAAGGGAGCGTAGGCTGCATCTCTCCTCTTCAACACTGCACCTTGTACACAGCAGGTGCTCAGAACATGTTGTATACAACACTTTCTCTGCAACCTTGTACACAGCAGGTGCTCAGAACATGGGAGGAAGTGGCCGGCACTCCCAGGGTCATCCTCGGTACTCCTCACCCTTCTGGCTGACTGGAATGGAGACACCATGTTAAGGATGGCAGAGGACCAGAAGGGAGAGGCTTGGATGCCAGGGCCTGAGAAAGGGCATCCAATGTGGCATATACACAGTGGCATACACACAATATCCCAGTCTGTCTTGGTGGCCATAGACATACCTTTACTGGTTACTGGGATTTGTCTGGTTCAGGGATTAGCTGACCTCCTGCCTAAGTGATAGCTGTTCCCACACTTGCTTGAGTAAGAAGTAGACTTCAGCAGTTCATTTCTCCCCAGCTCAAACACGTGGACCATACTCTACACTGAGACGGGTGACGACAGAAGACAGAAGTAGACTGAAGGAGTGGACGGCACTGAAAGCCTCAGCTAGGATGGAGAGCCCACAAGGTCCCCAGTTGCATGCACGCCACCAGCCCAGGCCACGCAGAGTGGCTGTCAGCCCAGCCACAGGTCCATAGCTGGCAGGTTGGGATGTTTGGCAAGGCCGTTTAAAAGAGCACTGAGTTGCATGGAGTCCCTAGAATGCATGTCTTTTAGTTCATGTGAACAGCTACCACTGCCCATGTGATTGAGCCATGAGGGCCCTATGGAGGGATTTCCTTGCCCACCCTCCCCTGTGTAAGGGCCCAACAAGAGCCATCACCAGATACAGATGCAGCAGCTTCGTCCTGGCTTCCCAGCTTTCGGAGTGGTGAGAAATGGATTTCTATTCCTCATACGTTACCCAGGCTTGGGGATGATGAGTCTTTGTGGGTGTAATTAAGAGGAGATTGCCCTGGAGTGGAAGACTCTAGATCCAATATGACCAGTGTCCTCATGGGAGCAGAAGGGATGACCTGGACAGCAAGGCACCATGGGACGATGATGGTAGATGCTAGGAGCACTCACAGGTCAAAGATCGCTGGCCACACCAGGAGCCGGAAGACATGAGGAAAAGGTGCTCTCTTGCTGGTTCCAGACGGTGGTCCTGATCTTAGCTTTCTGGTCCCCAGCACTGAGAACTGATTTCTGTTGTTAATGCTACCTGGTCAGTGGGACACTGTCCAGCAGCCCAGGGGAGGGATGTGGATGAGTAGTAGACAGAGGCTCCCTGGCAATGGCCCTCTCTGGCAGAGGCGCAGGTGGTCTTCTAGACTGGACTGTGGGATGGCAGAGACCAGATCACGATGGCTGTGGACATGGGGTGGTCAGTTAGGAGGAGGCAGGGTGTCCTGGGACCAGACCAAGCAGCTCCCCATGGGGAGAGGACCCCTACAGGGAGAGCCAGTGGAAACAGGTTCTACCAGGACAGACACCAGGCCCCGCTGCCCAGTAGGGGCCGCCGCCACACACTCTGGGACCCGCGGAGACAGTGCTTAGGCCCCAGCCATGCTTTCTCCAGCCACAGTGCATGGGCTGCAGGAGCAAGGCCGCCATCACGAGCGGCCTCTTGTCCTTCCGCCGCAGCGTCCTCTGCGTGGAGAGCTCCGCTCCAGACACGTCCCCCGACAGCTACCTGCTCTCAACCACACGGGAGCACACGGGCATCCCTTTCTTCTCACACTGGATTCCTACACAGTGCTGTAACTTGGCCTTCCCCAGACCCTTCAGGCTCAGAGCAATTCCTTCGGGACTTGCCTTCCCCTCCCTCTGCTCTTCTCAGGCTCCAGGCTGTTGAGCTGGGTGCAGACTTGGGTCAGAATTGCAACTCTTAACCTGGAAATGCCAACCTAACCACACAGGCCTCTCCCTCCCTGGGAGGGTTCAGAGGCATCTTAAGGCACCCATGAACTCATCTGCATTTTAACTACAATGGAATTAACTATACGGAACAAATTGACTCCCTGCTGGGACCTGAACTCCCTGCGGCCTTGCCACCCCTGTGTAGAGGCTGCCTCAGGGGTTTCCCAAGTGGAACAGAGCCACACTGTTCTTAGCAGCTCTGTTCCTGTCAGCAGCCGGTACTGGGCCTTAATGTATGACCATTGAGCAGAAGTCCGAGCTGCCTACAGCCCTGCCTGGCCCTGGAGCTACTGTGCTCCTTGCAGCCGCTGTGGCCTGCTAGGCTCTGCTCTGCTGTTACAGGAGGCCTGGCAAGAGGCTACGCACCCCAAGCGTCATGTGGCTCCAGGCTGGTCCTAGGAATGAGGACCATGCTCTAGGCAGAGGGTGTTTGCGTCTCCCAACCACCTTGCCTCCTGGGAGTTCTGTGTTACTCACTGAGCCTGAGGGCTTGACTGAATCTTAGTGATTCCCCAACAGTCCTGGGAATGCTGCCTTGCGTTAGTTAGAGTCGTTCAAGGAGACAGACCATGGCTGCCACGCCCTGCCTCAGGGGCATTCTCCTAACAGGATGGGGGTGTCAACTGTGGAGAAGAAACCCTTTAGGAAAGCCATCAACCTCCTCCCTCCAGGACCTCCACAGCTCAGGCCACCCGTCCTCAGCATGGCACCGCCCCTCTTCAGACAGCCTGTCAGTCAGACACTACACCTGGTGGCTGAGAAGGGTTGAGTCTTCCTCTGGTGATTTGTGTGGGTGACTGTTGTGTTTGATGCCCTGCCTAGGGCTCACCCCAATGGCTGTGCGGCAGAGGAAGTGACAAGGGCCAATGTCCTTTGTCTGGCGTTGGTTTCTGGCTGCCGTCTGGGCTGTACCAGGTCTCCCTGTTGCGCTCAAGTCCAGGGGACCGACCTGCTTCCTTGCTCTGGGCTCTGGGGCAGTACTTCCAGGTGGGTGGGGCGGGGGTGGAGGGCTGGGAAGTTGGCTCAGTGGTAGAGCGCTTGCCTTGCATGCCTGAGGCCCTGGGTTCGATTCCTCAGCACCACATAAGCAAAAAGAAAAAAGCCGGAAGTGGCGCTGTGGCTCAAGTGGTAGAGCACTAGCTTTGAGCTGAAGAGCTGAGGGACAGCACCCAGGCCCAGAGTTCAGGCCCCACAACCAGACACCCCCCCCAAATAAAAAAACTAAGTGGACGGGGGTATGGGGTACTGGTGTCCATGGCCTCTCAAGGAACCCTATTTGCTTTCTAATATCTGATTGGCCAAAGGAGGCCAAAGACCAGCAGAGATACAAAGATCAGGAAACCCAACTCAAGACTTGCTGGAAAGTTGGGCTAAGCAGCAGTGCCCAGGTCAGGCTCCCAGAATGGAAGGAGTCAGCGGCGTCCCATCCAGCCTACTACGAGGAAGTAAGGGTCACTTCTCAGGTCATTTGGCGTAGCTTGACCTTCGTGGAGTCTTTCTGATTGTTAGGGTCACAGAGTGCCAGGTCCAGATCCATGCCTGTGACCTGCAGTGCCTTTATCCTGGGCCTCATCCCTGCCGGGCCTCCATGAGACTTCCCCCATGCATGGCCTCACCCATGCAGGGCCTCTGTGAGGCCTCCCCCATGTACAGCCTCCTCCTGGTCATCCTCTCCCTGAAGTGTCCTTACCTCTCCTCCCTGCTGCCCAGACCCAGCTGTTCTCACAGCAAGCACCTGCTGGTGGAACACCCATTTTCCACCTCCCACATGACTTCCTGTCTAGTTCCCCAGACCTGTCCAGGTATGCATCTAACCTAGACTGTCCAGGTCTGCAACTAACCTAGACCCGTCCATGTGTGCGTCTAACCTAGACCTGTCCAGGTGTGCATCTAACCTAGATCTGTCCAGGTATGTGACTAACCTAGACCTGTCCAGGTGTGTATCTAACCTAGACCTGTCCAGGTATGTGACTAACCTAGACCTGTCCAGGTGTGCATCTAACCTAGACCTGTCCAGGTGTGCGTCTAACCTAGAGCTGTCCAGGTATGCATCTAACCTAGACTTGTCCAGGTTCGCGACTATTCAGGGCCTACTCACTAGGGCCTCACAGTAAACACGAGCCTGTGTGACTGATGTTTGGAGGACTTGTGGTTGAGGGGACCCTGAGGGGCAGTCACCCAGTCCCAGAGAGCGGCTCCAAGCCACCCTCACGCACTGGGGACACCAAGGACCTCGGCGGTTACTGCCTCTCTGCTGAGTGGTATGTCCATGGGAATCTTAAAGAAATAAGAAAGCTCTGCTTTCAAAGCAATCAGTTGAGGAAAAGTGTCTATAGTTGCCTAGCCTGTGCACGATAAGGTATTATGAGGAGTGAAATTAAGGATAAAGTCTTGAAGACAGTGCCAGCTGTGTGGGAAACAGTAAGTGTGCTGTTGTCTCTATTAGTGATGCTGAAGAGAAAGAGAATGGCAATAAGAAGGTGTAAGTTAAGCAGGACTGGCAGATGGAGCACTCAGTTTGAGGTGAGAGACGCCCCCAGCACAGTCAGCTGGAGGAAGGTGTCACGCAGCCTCCTCACCGCCTCCCATCTCCTGAATCCCAACACTCGGCCGGATTTGAAGGAGACACCAGCCATGGGTGGCCAGGTGTGGCTGAGGGGTGAGCTGCCCAGTTTTAGACAAGTGAAGACAGACAGACAGCTTTCAGATGCACGTATGTATGCTGGCTCCTCTCTGCATTTAGAGAAGACAGGTCCACTCCCCGTCTCCAGAGCCAGGCCAGACAGACGCCACCCGAACACGGTGGACAGCAGAGGGCATGCTCCAGTCCCATCCCACAGAGGCAGGAGGGGGGCAGGGTGACTTCCTCGGGGTGGCCATCAGTTCTGGATGAGCAAAGGGAGCTTGGCAGGGGGCTCCTGACCGCACTGCCCATCCATCTAGACAGGGAGAGAGCGCCATAAGATGCCCATTCATGAATGAGAAGAGTGTGCTGTGGGCAGCTCGGCAAAGTCCCTGCAATATCCTCACTTTACGTGCTCAGTGAGAACAATGGAACACAGGCTGCATGCGGCCAGGGACAATCACTACAACATCAGTGATCTACCGAGAAGCGAGAGGGATTCAAGGACGGAACAGGAAGGGTGACTCCAAAACTAAAGATGAAGCCACAGCATGGAGTTCCTCTGAGACACACGAAGAACACAGAGGACTCAATTCATGATTTGGAAGGAAAGAGTGAGATCCCCTCCTAAGCACCAGTTACAGATTGACAAAAAGTTAAGAGAGACAGAGACAGAGAGGTGTGTGTGTGGGGGGGGGGGGGGGGGGGAAGGGAGGAGGAGAGAGAGAAAGAGGGGGAGAGAGGTTGAGATTATGCCTATGAAAACTAGACAGAACCCAGCATACTGCAAGTAACCAGAGTGTCACGGCAGCAGCCCGAGCATAGGGTGGAGATGTGCGTAGGGTAAAGATGGAAAAGCTTGTACTAGGAATTCTCTTGGAGTTCAAGAGTAAAGAAAGCAACTATATAAACTTTCCAGGTATTAAGGGCAAAATGCATATACATGAAGGAGACCTCCTCAGCATGGCTGCATGCCGCCCGGCCCTCGATGGCCGTGGTTCTGAGGAGGTGATTCATGGCCTGCCGTGACCGTCTGTGGCCACCGGCCCGTGCCCGCAGGTGTCATACAAGAAAGGCAGCAGGGCGCTGCGCCTAGAGGTGAGGAGTCAGAAAGGACAGTGATCCACAAGGCCTTTCTCAGTAAATCACAAGACATGGTGAACCCCATGGAGACACGGAGAACATGGGGAGCCCCTGACAAAATATAGAATTAAATCTACACAATCATCACTCCAGACCCACGACTAAACGCAAAGACATCCCTGTACTTTAAGATACTGAAAGCCACCCCCTTCATCACCATTTCCTGCTGGCTTCAAAATCCCTGCTTACTGTCAACAGATGTTAGCAAGCGTTCAGGAGGGACGGAGTGGATCGTTCCTTCATCCCGCACGGGTGAGAATTCTCACGGTGGTCAGGGATGTTGAGATTGAACTCAGAGCTTAAAAACAGTGAATGTGGCCACTGAGGGCATTAATCTTTACATTTCAAATCACAAGTGTTTAGTGACAGGGAAAGGTAGAGACTGCTGGAGACGATGAGGACTCTGGGCGGTCAGAGCCCCAGGGAGGCTGAGGGGACCCCGCCCGGTGCTGTACAGCATCAGCCGCGCCCGGCAAGGCAAGGAGGCACAAACCAGTGGTGTTCCACAGTTGCAGATGCTCTACACAGCCTGGGGCTGCCAGCAGACAATGGCAGTTTCCACCGGTAAGAATTCCTCCACTCTCCCCAAATGTAAAGAAGTAATCCTTGGTGTCTATGGCTGATACCAGCCATCTTTGCCACTTAGGAGGCTGAGATTCAGAGGAAGAGAGTTCCAGGTAAGTCCAGACAGAGAAGTCTGTGAGACCCCCTCATGAACCTGCAGCTGAGCACAGGGGCACACGTCTGGCTTCTCTAGCTACTTTGAGGCTGTGGCTGGGAGTGTGGCCGCACCAGGCCAAGACAGGAGAAAAGCCGGAGACCCCGTCTCCACCCAGGGGCATTGGACACAGTGGGGTTCATCTGTGTCCCCAGGGACGGTGGGCAGGTTCTCTGCCCAGGCAAGCAACAGAAAACAGCATCAGTGGAAGAATGAACTGTGGGTTCGGTGTGGGTTCAGGCAGAGGAGCCAACCAAAAAACAGCAACAGCAGGAAAACTCTCAACCTCATTACTAACCAAAGGAACACAGTTTAAAACCACATGCAAATTTCTCAAAGCAGCAAAGTCAGGGCTGGAGTTTTGGCTCAGCTGCAGGGCCCCGCCTAGCAGGGGCAAAGCCCCAACTCGAGCCCCAGCACTGCCCCCCAAAAGTAAGGAAGGAAAGAAGAAGCAAAGTTTGTGGACTATGCAACTGTATGGTATTGACTTTGGATGACCAGTTGTAAAGTATTATTAATGTAATTTCTGTATAACAGCAATAATGAAAAACTACTTAGAATAACCCCTCAACATAGAAATACATGGAAGTAAATATGATGAAAAATATACCTTCATCAAGCAAATATATTTACCAAGGAAACAGATATAAATAAAATAAAAAGCAGTTGGGCCAATGGTACACGCCTGCAATCCCGGCCATCAATAGGCAGGAGGGAGAGAATCATGAGTCCAAGGTCAGCCCAATGCCATAGTGAGACACTGTCTCAGTAAAAACAAGCCTAAAATAAATGTATATCATATTCTCAGATAGTCATTGTACATATTGTAAAGACGTTATACCACACATTATTTAATAAATCAAGTGTAATGTCAACAAAAAGTGTAAGAATATAGTTTTCGAACTTAAGTAAGTTAAGTTATATTAAAATAGATGCGCAGGTACAACCAGGCAAGGGAATAATGGAGAGGTTGTTCCTGATGCCTGCTAGAACACACTCTTCTAGAATATGCTAGAACGTACTCTGCTAGACTGAGTACTGTAACACCACAGTCATCAAGACTAGAGATACCAAAGGATGGAGCGGAGCTCCATGGAATGGGCAGACAAACAGAAACTGAGCCAAACTCCTTGCTCTTCTTCCATGTCACAGAAAGTGTATTTTAAATCAGTGGACAAAGACCAAATTATTTTATAAATGCTGCTGGAATAATTGCTTAATTATAAGCAACAAACAAATTTTGACAAGGGCATCACACCATGAATCTAAACAAACTTTAGATCTTTTAGTACGACAACAATCTTAAAAAGCACCAGAGAAAGGAAATTTTATATGCATAAATACATGCTGTGCAGACAGATTTTTGTAAACGTGGTATTTAAGTTAGGAAAATTTTTGATGAGTTTGAAAACATCAATTTTTAAAATCTTTTTAATGTGGAAAAATGAGCAGAAGCGGATGGCAAATTGGGGAAAGTATTTAAAATAGGAATGGTACTCAAAGGCTACTAAATATCTCCATATGCAAAGAGCACTTGTGAATCAATCAAAAACAAGTGTCCATGGAAGAATAAACTGTGAATCAAACAGAAAAATCAGAAAAGAAAACCAATCAATAGCCACAGTAGGAAAATTTCCAATCTTATTACCAACCAAAGGAATGCAATCTAAAACCACATATCAATTTCTGACTGGCCAAAGCAGCAAAATATCGAAAAGGTAACTCTCTCAGGTTCTCAACTGCACATAGGAATTGTTGCTGTATGTGTTCCACAGTATGAAGGTCCTAAGTGCCTTGGTTTACCTCCTTTGGATCAGCAGACTCACTTTATGACTTTTCTCCCTGAGAAAATAATCAGAAGTATACATTAAGCTTTGAACCACGGATGTAAAAGGTAACATTTCATGTCAAACCTGGGGAGAGACAGACATGATCAACCAGAGAACAGTTTGAAATGGTTCAACTTAATATTAAGAGCAAACAGAGATGCAAATGAACTAAGCAACTCAAGACAGCAATGGGAAGGGAGGAATGAGAGGGAAAGAGGGAACAGCCTACACTAAGCAAAAGGAAAGAAATGTAAATATCAAAATGTAAATATCACCTGATGTGGAAGAGATAGTTGTATTGTCAAAGCTCATAGAACTCACAAACTTTATAGAAAAAAAGAACAAACAGAGAAAAAGAATGAAAATCCCAAATTCGAGAGAAATGTAGGATTCATATTGAGAAGAAATGTGGCTGATAATGAGGAAGTACAATAAATTAAGTCTAGAATTTAACATAATGATAAATACATTTATGGATGAAATCTAGGAGGAAAGGATGGGAGAGAGGACTCAGTCAGTAAGCCAGCATGGTGCTGTGCCTCCAGTCAGGAGACACAGGCCAGAGGACCAAGGTCTAAGGTAGGCCATGCAGAACAAGAGGCCCTGCCCCTAAATCAACTGAAGCAAAAAGGTCTGGGGCATGGCTCAAGTGGTAGAGGACCTGCCTAGCAGTTCAAAACCATTGTGCTGTTAAAAAAAATTACAAAAATAAGCCAGGCTCCAATGGCTCAGGCCTGAAATCCGAGCTACTCAAGAGGCTGAGATCTGAGGATTGCAATTCAACACCAGCCTCGGTAGGAAAGTCTATGAGACTCTTATCTTCAATAAACTATTCAGAAAAAGCCAGAAGGGGCACTGTGGCTCAAGAGGTAGAGCGCGAGCCTTGAGCACAAAGAGGCTCAGGGACATCCCCAGACTCTGAGTTCAAGTCCCAGGACCAGCAAAGAAAAAGGGGTGGGGGTTTGAGGAGCAGTGGCTAAAGAGGAAAAATAGATTCTTTGACATGAAGCAAGAATTACAGGTAGCAGCTACTCAGTAGAGACCAGGTCAGAAAAGGGCCTAGAATCATATCTTCAAGGTCTAGAAAAGACTGCAGGCATCAGCTGCCTCTCATGGGTTAAATGTAATTTCCAAAGATGATGATAAGGCATTTAAAGAAACCATAACTGACCCTTTTTAAGGAATTTCTATAAAGAGAGCTTTAGGAAGAGAGAAAGGATCCCAGGATGGAGATGCAAGATTTGAGAAGGAATGTTTATTACACAAAATAGTAAATATGTGGCTAAGCCTAAACAAAAATTAGCCGTGGAAATTACAACATATAATTTGTGTGTTTAAAAATAACAACAGAGAACTAGGAACCGGAACATGCATAACATGTAATTTATAATAAAAGCACTCTAGATTCCTAGCATTGTTTGCAAAGAGGGTCAATATGAGCTGCAGATTTTAAGTTACATGGCTATAGTTTGCAAATATCTCTGAGGTCATAAATAATATCTTAGGAATGGAGTCATCCTCCAAATTGATCTGGGGTAGAGTATAGGGTAGAAAAATCTCAGTCAATTTTTGTAAAAGTAAGCACAGAATGAAAAAGTAAATCGAGTAAAGGCAGGATAAATAGAATGCGTGAAATAAAATAGCAGAAAGGAATGTACCAGTAGTACAAGGATATTAGACAAATGAGCCTGAGCAAGGTGGTTCAAGCCTGTGACCCCAGCTGCTCACAGGGAGGATCACAGTCCAAGGCCAACAGAGGGAAACAACTCATGACCTTTCCCAAAAAATAGCTTATAGCGAAAAGGAGCTAGAGGTGTGGTTCAAGTGGGAGAGCACCTGACTAGGAAGAACAACCACCTGAGTTCAAAACCCAGTGCTACCACATCAAACAAAAATGTACAAACAAGCACATTTTCTAACAAAAAGATTAAGATTGTTAGGGAAATTACAATCCCAGCTGTATGTTATTTTTAAGAGACACAATAAAGAAACTGCAATGGTTATACAGAAGGAAAACACCCGAAAAGAGCAGAAAATAAGCAAACAATCAAAAGAAAGCTAAAACAGGTGTATTAGCTGCAATATTGCTGTTTACCAGAAAATTATAATAAGTGAAAAACATGTTCATACTTATGAACACAGCTTCAAAATATGTAAAACAAAAAGAGATGGAATTATTAAGGAAAAAAACCCTGATAACCTAGCAACATAGTAGTTGATTAAAAAACACTCAGCAGAGCTGCGTGTGTCAGCACATTCCTGTAGTCCCAGCTACTCAGGTCGCTGAGGTAGGAAAATCACGAGAGCCCAGAAATTTAGGTCCAGTCTAGGGGACATAGTGAGACCTCAACTCTTAGAAAAGAACCTGTACATAATTGATAGATCTACTAGGTGAAAATTAGTGAGGATATAAGGTATAAATAAAACTAGGAGAAGTCTGATGTAATAAATCTGTATACATGTACAGAACACATTTTTCAGACACTCAATATTCATAATACTGACCACTTACTGTGAAGAAAAACAATTGTAACATATTTGAATGTTAGTATAGCATAGCCTTTCTGATCGTAACAATCCTGTTAGAGATTCTAAGATGTATTTTTTTCTGTCTTTAGCCATGGGACCTATTTTAAAATTGTGACGTCTTACAATTGCTGATGTCATTTCCCATATTTTAGCATCTCGGAAATCTGAATATGTCTGGTAATCAATAGCACTTTCAATTCAGCATAATATGTCAAGCTCAAAATCAATAATAATTTAGAAACAAATTCATATGGTTCTAAAGTAAGAAATGAATTTCCAGGGCTGGGCACTGACGGCTCATGCCTCGACTCCTAGCTACTTAGGAAGCTAAGGTTAAAGATTATGGTTTGGAGCCAGCCCAGGCGTACAAATTTGAGAGTCTCTGATTTCCAATTAACCATCAAAAAGTAGGAACAAGAAGTGTGGCTCATGTGGTAGAGCACCAGCTATAAGCTAAAAAGCCAAGTGAAATCTCAAGGTCGTGGATATGAGACCCAGTATTGGCACACAGAAGGGAGGAAGGGAGGAAGGGAGGAAGGGAGGAAGGAAGGAAGGAAGGAAGGAAGGAAGGAAGGAAGGAAGGAGGGAGGGAGGGAAGGGAGGAAGGGAGGGAGGCAGGGGGGAAGGGAAGTAAGAAAGAAAAAAGAAAGAGGAAAAAAGAAAAAAATTATGATCAAAATAGCATTTATAATGGAAACTAAAAATATTAATAACAGGTAATAAAAATGCAGATGTCAGGAATTGCAGAATGCAGGCAAAATCATAATAAAAGGCAAATTTATAGTCTTAAGATATGATATTATAAAACTGCTAGAAATTGATAAATTACAGAATATCAGAATAAACCTAAGAACGCAAAAGGAAGAAGGGAAATCATAAGAACATAAGGACTGGGGACTGGGAAGGTGGCTCAGTGGAAGAGCGCTTGCCTTGCATGCATGAGGCCCTGGGTTCAATTCCTCAGCACCACATAAGTAAAACAAAAAAAGCCGGAAGTGGCGCTGTGGCTCAAGTGGTAGAGCACTAGTCTTGAGCTGAAGAGCTGAGGGACAGCGCCCAGGCCCAGAGTTCAGGCCCCATGACTGGACCCCCCCCCCAAAAAAAAAAGAACATAAGGACTAATATAATTATGTTGAAAATAAAGTTACAGGAAAAAGATTCACAAGCAAAAATTTATTTCTTATAGATAAACTAATAAATGTAACAAATCCCTGGAAAATGATGAGGTAAACAGAATGAAAGTCCAATGACCAGTAGGTATATTAAAAATAAACAATAATATATATATGAGAAATCTAAAATATTGATGAAATATCAGAAATAAGTTTAAGACAGATTGAGAATATATGAAAGTGAGTCTAAGGGGCGCAGTGGTCTTGTTAGAATTGAACAATATGAACCAAGTTTGGAAAATCTATCTGTACAAAAAGCGCAGATGATCTTTTTTTTTTTTTTGGTCGGTCGTGGGGCTTGAACTCTGATCCTGGGCATTGTCCCTCAGCTCTTCAGATCAAGGCGAGCGCTCTGCCACTTGAGCTACAGCGCCACTTCCGGTTTTCTGGTGGTTTATTGGAGATAAGAGTCTCATGGTCTCTCCTGCCCGGGCTGGCTTTGAACCGAGATCCTCAGATCTCAGCCTCCTGAGTAGCTAGGATTATAGGCATGAGCCACCAGCGCCCGGCTAGTGCAGATGATCTTAATGGTGAGTTCTACCAAACATTCTTTTAATTTTGCAAAATATAAAACTTAAAAAAAAATTCTCACCTGTTCATTGGTCTAGCTAAAACACACATACACACACACACACAAAAAGTCAGGCCCAACATGAGGAGAACAGAACTGTGTCACACAGGAACAAAGCCTTAATGAGCACAACACAAACATTCTCAACACGTCCTTAGCAAAGGAATCTTTATGTCCCGTAGACCCTTCCACAGGAGTCCATGGTTGCTATTGCATTGAAACTGTTTTAACACAATTATCACATTGAGTGTTTCAAATAGAGAAAAGCATGCAGCATATATTTAGACGTATTATATGGCTGTAGAAATCAAGATAACACAGCACTGAAACAAGGGCTGACAAACAAAGGGAAGGAATAAAGAGCATGAAAACAGATTGGTACCTGTTTGGAAACCAGAAATTTCACAATGGTTTCATCCAGATGAATTAAGGGGAAAAAAAAAATGGGACAACTGGTAAACCAAAGAAATGAAGAATCTGGTTCCCTGGTGCACACCACAGTTCCCAAATAATGCACTATTTTTTCAGTAGGAGAAAATGTAGGACACACAGTTGTAGATTTCAGGTAGAGGAATTTGCTATAGTAGCACAAGACACACAAGACAGGATACATAGTATTGCATACTATCTTTAGAACTCCTGTTTAGCAAAAGTCTCAACCTAGTGAGAGAAAAAGAAGCCCCTGAATGAGCACCATGTGTCCCACTGAACCAATACTACCTTGACTTTATAAAAAAAAAAACACTTCCCTAAATCAGTAGGAAAGCCTTTATCAACACCATAGTAAAGAGTAAGAGAGGAGAACAGGCCTTTAAAAGGCACCAAGTATAGGAGACCCCAAACTGAGAGTCTGTATTCTGATGATAGATACAATGATGCCATGAGAGCCCATGCAGCGCCTCAGGCCGGTGGGCAACTGTCCTCACCCACTCACCCCTCTACTCCCCTCCCCTCCTGGAAGCCACTGCTGGACATTTAGGCCTGTTCCTGCCTACACATCCTCTGTGTCCATCCTCGAATTCCTTCTCTGCTGAGATCAAGAGCGTTCTGACCACTGGATCCGGTGACTGACTCGAGTCCAGTAATCAAGAACAATTGTTCATTTTAAGGTAGAGGCTGGGGAGGGAAGCATTTCCTCATGCTTTTAAAGATATTTTTTCTACTATATAACATACTTCCCTATCACCTTGTGGTGATTCGTACAATTCACCTTGAACTCACATGCATTTCAGTTACTTTTTACTTCTGACCCCAAAAGTCATGTGAAGGAGACCTGTAGATCAGGATCTACTAAAACTTGAAGGAATTGGGTTGGGAAGGTGGCTCAGTGGTAAAGCGCTTGCCTTGCATGCATGAGGCCCTGGGTTCAATTCCTCAGCACCACATAAGCAAAAGAAAAAAGAAAAAAAGCCGGAAGTGGCGCTGTGGCTCAAGTGGTAGAGCACTAGCCTTGAGCTGAAGAGCTGAGGGACAGCGCCAGGCCCAGAGTTCAGGCCCCATGACTGGACCCCCCCCCCAAAAAAAAAACAAAACAAAACAAAAATAAAACTTGAAGGAAGGTTGTCACTAATTTACAAAAGAGTAATTCCAGTGCCAGGCATTCTGTGTGGCTTACCAAACAATGCAAGATAAGTAGACCATACAAGGTAAAGGTGACATGGCCTTCCATTTGTGTCTTGGAAGAACACTGATTTGGCCACAGTGTCGCTGGAGGCCCACAGTGTCTGAAGCTGGGGGGTGCAGCAGATGTTTCTAACAATTAAAGGCATTAAGGAGCCAGTTCTAGAGAAGCAGGTGATCTGAATAACCACTTGTGTATTGTGCCGAGAACCTTTGAGGGCATAGGTCTCCTCCAAACTTGTGGGTTTGGGACCTTCAATTAAATGATGTCATTATTTTCAAAGCAAATGGGATTCTCATTGCTTAGATCACTCACGTTGATGAGTGGCTTCCCTTCTACTCATTAATGCTGATTCCAGGCATGACCTAGACTGTGAGAGTGTCACTGTGGACCACTAGGCTGGAAACACTGATTCCGGGTGTAACCTGTCTACAAGTGTGTAACTCTGTGGGCCAGGAGGTGGGAAATGTTAAAATCAGGGGTTACCTGACTATAAGAGTGTAATTCTGTGGGCCAGGAAGCTGGCGGTGCCTGGGACAGGCCTCTAGGAAACAGCTGGACAGGGAGACTTGCCCCTGGGACGGAGGCGGCCCCCCCTCATGGTGGACAGCAGACACGGGCCCTTCCTCCCCCAATACCAGGTACATGGTGGGTGGCAGCATTGGGACACACACACACACACACACACACACACACACACACACACACACACACACACACACACACACACACACACACACACACACACACACACACACACACACACACACACACACACACACACACACACACACACACACACACACACACACACACACACACACACACACACACACACACACACCTGCTCACTAGCTGTGACAACTGGTGAGGACATTTTCCTGCCTAAGTTTCTTTCCTCCTCATATAATGAAGACAAGTGTCATCTGTGTCATGGAGCTGTTGTGAATACTTGTTAACACAGTGCTTGAGAAGAAACTCTCAGTGTTCGATACAAGTAAACGGCATTTGTTCCCGTGATATAGTTTTATAAAACTCCTACTCATGACAGACCTATCAATCTCCTGTCTGTGTATTATACCACATAAATGGTTTCTGTTCTGCTGTTGCTGTGGTCCCTGCAGGTATTACAGCCCTGGACAGAGGGCTGCCCCCACCTCCAGAGGCCCCGTGGCTGGGACCACATTTCTCAAGCCATATGAGCCAAATGAAAGATTCGGATGTCAGCCAAAGCAGAGCAATGCCACCAGATGCTTCTAGACAGCATGGTGATAAATGCACCTTTCAGATGACCCCTGTGACTGGGGACAAAGGCAGGGAGACCGGCAGGGCCAGGGGACCCCTCTGCAAGCCTAGAGGGCTGGGTGGGGGTGACAAGGAGCCAGGAGGTAGGGCCAGCACTAGGGGGCATGTGTAGCTGGGAAGAGACTTCTGAGTTATGGGGGAGGGGAGGTTGCGTCTCTGGGCCTCTCCCTTACCCCGCCTGCAGAGGACCCTGCACTCAGAAGGCAGGACTGCAGGCATAAGGAGAGGGGGCTGCAGGCACAGGAGGAGGCTGTAGGCACAAGGAGGGGGCTGTAGGCACAGGAGGGGGGGGGGCTGTAGGCACAGGAGGGGAGGGGCTGTAGGATACAGAAAGGCTAGGGCCACTCCAGCTGTCAAGCCCAGCAGGGCGCAGGGCACCTCCACTGAAGGCTGCCCTCGGATGCTCCCAGGAGACCAGAGGCTCTCTGGAGGCCTGAGAATACCACCAAAGGCCAGGCCACCACTGAGAACCAGCAGCTCCTGGACCAACCACACTGAATGGCACACTGTGAGCTGGGTTACCAGTTGGCACCCAAGACCTATGAACCAATAGGCACAAAGCCCCACCCAGGCCCCGCAACCAGAGCCCGAATCTAACCAATGACCAGCAGGTGGAAGGACACTGCCCAGGTTGTATCCACCCCAGTCATACCCAGTGTGGTCAGGAAGGGCGTTCTCCAAGGGCCCACATTGATCCTGGTTTATGATGCAGGTGTCTGTTCTACCTGTGTGTGTCCATGCGCATCTCTCTGCGCGTGCGCGTGCATCTGTGTCCGTGTGCACACGCTCCTCTGGACCTGTGCGTATCGTATTCCCCTCCAGTTGCCACCCCAGACCCCGCAGCCTGCAGAAGTGACTCACAGCAGTCTCTTCCCCTGCCACTCCCACTGGCTTCCATTTTCCTTATATAGATTTTTGTGTCTAACTGACGAAAGCCAGGGCTTCTGGTAATTACACACACTGCCTCCCACACTCATAATCCTGGCACTCGATGCACATCAAAACAATAATGAGACAGCCAAAAGCCACAGAGAAAACATGCTCTTAAGTTAGAAGCAGACACTCCGCCAGCCCTGGTTTGCACGATGCCGAGAGAGCCCTGGGCACCCGGAGCGCTCACCCTGCTCTCTGCCCTTGGGCCTCTGCGCAGTTCTGCCCAACCCAGAACTTTCCCTGGCCCCAGACCTAACTCCTCTCAGCTCTACATAACCTCTCCCAGAGCCACTAACTTAAACCCAAATTCAGGTTAAGAGCAGATGAACTTAATTACGTTAGCATATTTACACTGAAGTTTTATGAAACAAAAACATTAGGCTCCATTTTATTTTTTCAATTATTAAATTTTATTTAATATTTATTTACTGGATCTTGCTCTTGATTGTTTTTGTCACTCAGGGCTGGCAATATACTACTTGAGCCAAACTTTACTTCCTGCTTTTTGTCTATTATTTGGAGATAAGAGTCTCACAGACTCTTTGAACCTCAATCCTCCTGAGTAGCTAGGGTTACAGGTGTGAGCCACCAGCACCCAGCCAGACCCTGTTTGAGTATATGGAGGCTTCAAGGCTGGAGTGTATTCAATCCCCACTGAGAGGCATTAATCCAACCCTGGCATAGACGGAAGCCTAGGAGAGGTGATTAGCCCTGGGTAGTCCTCAAGGCGAAGTCCCCACCATCCAGTCCCTGAGCCTGAGAAGAAGAGGGCAAGGTCAGAAGCAGATGCGGCTCAGGTGCTCCATCTCTGGCCTGTGATGCCCAAGCCACCTCCAGAACCACTACCCAAAATAAACCTCTTCTCTTGACCATTTGCCCAGTCCCTGGTATCGTGTCATTAGCCACAGACCAGGAAGAGGGCGCGGAAGGGGCTTAACCCCTCTCCACCCCCCACCTGTGCGCAGGGCCATTGTCCGGGCACTGGCTCCGAGCTCTGAGTCCATGGCCTCCTCTGTAAATCAAGGCTGGAGATAGAGGATGCGAGAGCACAGAGCTCCTCTCAGGGGGCGCCAGCCCTCCCTCTCAGGAGGGCAGATTAATATTTGATGGACCTCCATTGTTGTTTGGCTCTGAACACCAGCTGCGAGACATCTAAGCCGGCGTAGTCTCAATTTTATTAGTACTTAACCTTCAAAAAGGATCAAAGTCAACAGAAATTCTGTTTCACAAATTATCTTCAGAAGCCTTAAGTTATTATAAGGAAAACACACAAGGGCTTGTTCTAGGAGAGTGCATTCACTCGGAGAGTTTTCTGAGAAGGAAGGTGGGTAGTTTAAGTGTGGACCTAACCACCATGCATCTCTCAGACGCCTCCGACACCTCTGCGGCTCCCGCGGTGCCCCCGGGGGCCTCCTGGCAGGCCAGCCCTGGGCAGAGACTCCTGACTTACACGACAGCCTCCACCAGCTAACAACGGATGTCATTTCATGGCTTAGAAATCAATGATGCCGTCATCTCTGATCTCAGGCCGCCCAACAAGGCAGAGGGGAGACAGCACCTCTTGCAGTCACAGGAGAAGTTAAATGGAATTAGATTTCAGTCAACAGCTAGATTATAGTATCACATTTCTGACAAACAGCAGATTCATCCTCTCAGCACACCTTAATTGTGGGAACGGCTTCCACGCCTGAAATCCAGCGAAGAGAGACAACAGGGCCAGCCTGGTAGCACCCGCGGGCACCCCGGGGTGCTGGTGAGCTGTGGGAGACCCAGGACGGGTGCTGATCCTGGGGCTCCTGTGCCCTGAGGAACTCGCAGGAAACTATCACAGCTTCAAACACCCAAATGCAAGCGTATTTAATAACTTCCACTTCTTATCACAATTTTATTTATAAAGAACACTCAGAGAACAGAAGGCACATGCGCGCGCAGATGCAGCCTGCACACACCGGAAGCGCTGGTGGTGCTGTATGCACAGATGGCCGGAGAGCACTGCTGGGCCAGGTGTCTGCGTGGGGGGCTCTGCGCCCTGGCCCTTCTCTGGACATGAAGGGTCTCCTCCTGCCACCGTGCCTCTGGGACCGGGTTGGGGGGGGGGGGGGGAGTGGCTGCTGCTGTGAGCTAGGCGGTGTCCTCCCAAAATACACCCCTGTCCCTTGGCATGACTGCATTTGGACTGAGGGCCTTCAAAGAGGTGATCAGACGTGACTGGCATTCTCGTAAGAAGTTAGCGGGACACTGGCACACAGAGGGAGACCGTGAGGATGAGCTGGGAGCAGAGCCCCCTCTCCCTCCCCCCCCCCCCCCAAGAAGCCTCCTGCACTACCCAGCCACTGGGACAGGGAGACGGGCTTCCATCGCTGAACCCACTGGGTTACGTACAGTGTCATGGTGGCCCACAGCGTACAGCACTGCCTAAAAGGCCAGGAGGCCCGAGGACTGGGGGCCCCCAAGAGGAGGCAGGGAGGAGACGAGGCTCCCTGAGAGGAGGGGAGGGGAGGGGGCTCCCCGAGAGGAGGCGAGGGGGCCCCCCAAGAGGAGGCGGGGAGGTGGGGGACTCCCCGAGAGGAGTTGTGGGGGGCGAGGGGTCCCCGAGAAGAGGCATGGAGTCCCGGAGGCTCCCCTAGAGGATGCAGGGAGGCCCAGAGGCCCCTGAGAGAGAATGTAACCAGATGGAGACAAAGCTCCAGTTTGATCCAGTCACAAAATCATGGTGAGCCACAAGGGTTGAGAGTATGACCTAGCCCCAGTGGGAGGGCCAGCTCCTCCTTGGGTGGACAGGGGAGGGTCAGCTCCTCCTCGGATAGCAGGAGGGCCAGGTCTTCCTTGGGTGGTCAGGGGAGGGTCAGCACTTCCTCAGTGGACAGGGGAGGGCCAGCCTCTCCTCAGGTGGACAGCAGGAGGGTCAGCTCCTCCTCAGGTGGACAGGCTGAGCAGCCCCAGGCCCTGCCTCCCATCCCCAGCAGTGTGGTCCAAAGTCACCTCCACAGTGCCCCAGGAAGACCTGGCCCCCCACCTTGGCGGTCACCTGCAGAAACCGTGGTGTGCAGGGCACCTGCTGGGCTGGTGGGAATGCAGCCCTGGCAACCCCAAGGCTTGAGTTCGCCTGAGGGAGGTCAGGTACCTGCTCTGGGAGCCTGTTCCATGGAGGGCTGCAGAGGTGAACAATGGACTGATACGACTGACCTGGAATATTCTAGAAGGGAGGGCCTCCCCCTACTCTCCTCCCATCCTTCCAGCCTGCACCCAGGGTGAGCCACCACCACACTGTGGGCTGAGGAGGGGAAGGGCTGCAGGCCACAGCCAGGCCTCAAACCCGTGCCCAGCCAGGACACACTGATGTCCACAAGGGCCAGCAGGATGAGGCTGGGACAGGCCATGCTGAGGGCCAGCAGGACGGGAGGTGGGGATGAGGACATGTCCATTCCCCTCTGGGGTAGGGTGGCTGCGAGCTGACAAGCGGGAAGCACGCAGACACAGTCACATGCTGTGGGGAGAGGCAGCCCCCCGCCCCATGGCTTAGGTGTGTGTTGGAATTTTATTTCCTCTTTGATGAAAAGTTTGAGATTTCCCCTTGTCACAGAACAAAGGGAGCCGTGACTTCTGCACCGGGTTTGCGCAGCTGACTTCACACGCCTTTGACAGTTCGATCGCGCGCTTCCGACAGCTGCGACAGCCCCTGGGGAAGTGAGCGGGAGCTCGCGACGCTGAGCTGGTTCACTCCCAAGTCTTACCCTTTCTGGAACCTCGAGAACACGTTTACAGGAGTGCTTTGTCTTTGATTTGGAAAATCACTACACCAATCTCTAATAAAATAATTTCCTTAAAGGTAAAGAAAAAAAAACATCCAAAAGAATCACTCCTTTAATGCAAAATGTTCAGGACTGAAAAAAAAAAATGTTCAGGATGGTTCCCTCAAAGAACATTCTAGCACCTTTCGGTTGGTTGGTTTGTCTGTTTGATTTGGTTCTGTTTTTATGTAGCGCTGAGGGTGGAGCCCAGGGCCCAGAGCACGGTAGGCAATGCTCCGCTACTGATTTCTGTGCCCCAGCCCACACTCTACCGGTACTGCCCTGAGTGTCCCGTGGGCTGCACAGGGGCGCGAGGTCCCTATGTGGTCCTCAACAAGCTGGTACCCAGAGCCCACTCCTCTCAGGGAGCTGCAGAACACCAGCACGTGATACGGCAAGACTTCCCCACAGAAGAGACAGCGGGCCTGTGGCAGCTGCTCCACCTCCGTCCCCCACACATCTAGGAAATTCACCCCATGATTTCTCAGCCTTCGGCCCTGATCACACCTTGCAAGGAGCATCTGGTGCTCAGACCGGAGGCCCGTGCTTTCGCCCGGCAGAGTCCTCCCCACACTTTCCAACCAACGGCTCCAGACCCCTGTGTAGCTGCCCACGTGTTTTGTCAGGACAAGGCCAGCGCCCGCGTCGGCAAGCAGAAAGTCAAAGAAAGGTCCATTCACAGCACGTGCGTTCCCTGTCGCTCTGAACGTTGCTAGATCTATCACCAGGCTCCACAACCAGGGTCCACAGCCAAAAGTAAAGGAACAGCAATGCTGAGAAAGAGAAGCCCCACCCCAGCCCACTCACAGGTCACGCTGTCCCCCCAGTGGACAAACAACTAGGTCAGGTTTTAAAAATAAGCCATTTCCCATGTCTAGTTCAGAGAAAAACAGAAACGAGAGATGTCATGCCTACTGGAGAGATCTGTCCCCTTGTGAGAACGGTCAGCGCAGACCTGCGCTCTTTCCCTGCCCCTGGGACAAACAGGCTGTCTTCCACAAGTTGCACTGTAAACATCCCAGGCTCGCACGGGTTTGTAATGGGCAGAGCAACCTGCCCATCTGGGTTCTTGCCATCACTTTTCCATCAGCCAGAAGCAGCAGCTTGTTGCCTTATGCTGTTTAACAATTCCTGCTCACCATTTACCAAATAGAACAGCTCGTGCCAGGGTGGCCACGTGCACAGGCAGACGCTGTGCGTCCCAACCCAGCACGACCCTCCGGTGAGGACGTGTGGCGAGCAGCCTCCTGTGCGTTCCTGGGGTGCGGCGTTATGAGCCCCGAGAGGCGGCAATAGATTTTGTTTCCAGTTCACAACTTGCAGCCCTGATTTAATCGAATGTGTGCGGACAGTGTCCTTGAGTAGAAGTAGACGGTCATTCTGTAAAATCACCACCACCGACCGTGGAACGGGACCTTCAAAGCACTTCCAGCCGTGCTTTATTGCCTCAAGAGTAAAAACAGAGCATTTTCTGGGGGAAAATTATGGCTGCCATCCCCGGGTCTCTGTGGTAATTAACCCGGATAGGGAAGCAAGGATGGGTCCCCTAACGGCTCTATCGGTTCAGAGAGGCCTGACTCCTGCATCTCCCACCACATCATCAGCGTGGTGTCAAGAACACAATGCCCTTATCTCACTTCTTTTCAAGTTACCTGATTAACTGGAGAAAATAGAAGCCGAGAAAAAAGAGCCTGTCCTTGTACAGTCAGGAATGTCACCAAGCGTCCAGGGGACCCCAGAGTTGGGAATGCCACCAAACATCCAGGGGACCCCAGAGTTGGAATGCCACCAAGAGACCAGGTGAACGCCAGCCTCTGCTTCAGACTATAGGCTTCTCTGTGAGGCTTGTGGGTGGCCAGTCCCCCCCAGCCACCCTCCGAGCCAGGGCCAGGGAAGAGGTGCTCTCGCTGGACCCCCTGCCCATCCGGGCCGGCGGTGGCTCTCTGTGACTGGGTCCCACAAGGTCCCCAGAGGAGATATGGACGCCCATGGGTGTTTTCCTCATAAAATGTATTGGAAGAGATACATGTGTACACACATGTGCTTGTTTGAACACATGACCTGAGTGTGCACACATGCTTGTGCGAACATTTGTGTGTGCATGCCCACGTGTAATCTCTTTGTTTCCTGCCTCCCTCCACTGGGGGACATGGAGGAAGGCTGCGCCACATGCCCTTCCGGTGGCCTGGCTGCGTGGTCTGAGCAAAGTGAGCCCTGGTGGCCAGGCAGTGCTGGCAGCTGGGTGGAGGACATGTTTATCCCCCAAACCTCCAACTGGGTGTTACCAACCCAGCTCATAAAACATCCCTGTGTGGCTGCTGCTCATGAATGCAAACCGGTCCCTCCCCGGACCCGGTGGCCACGGGAGCTGGGGTGTGTACGGCTTAAAAAGCAAACCCTTCCTCTGAGCCCCGTGAGCTCATTATTCAATGGAACAGTGGCGACATAATGCATTTTCATTTACTTAGCCTTAAATATATGTAAATTAAAGGGTTTTCTTTTATTAAAAATAACACTGGAACTTACCACTGATGCGTTTTTGTTATTCTAAAGAGCAGTAGTTCTGAGGAATGAGGGTCTAACGACGTTTCACATTCAGGTTTGTGTCTTGCTGGAGAAAGAGGGGCGTCCCCACCCCAGGGCTGAGCACTGCACAAAGCCTGCCCTGCCCGGGAGCCGCCAGCAGCTCCGTCTCCGCGTGCTCTAATTGTCAGAGTTGGGATGGAAGGAACGAAGGCATGCCATGGTTAGAAGTCTAATTGCAGCCAAGAAAGAAAAATAAATTGCTTCTCCCCAGCCACAGAACACTGGAGGGGTGCCGGGGTGCTGGGGGCACCGAACGTCATTGTGTCAGGCACGGGCCTCCCAGCATCCTCTACAGGAAAGCGCTGGGCTCCTGCTCTCTCCCCCCTCTGTGGGGGAGGTCTTTCACCCCACAGTGAGGGCTTTGGGCATCACCACATAGAGTGCTCCCTGTGGTCACACACATACCACACACACCACACAGAGTGCTCCCTGATGGTCACACACCACACCACACACACACCACAGAGTCCCCCTGATGGTCACACACCACACCACCCCCCACATGGAGTGCTCCTGGTGGTCACACACCACACATACCACACAGAGTGCTCCATGTGGTCACACAACACACAGAGTCCTCCCGGTGGGCACACACCACACAGAGTGCTCCCAGTGATCACACACACCACACGGAGTCTTCCTGGTGGTCACACACTGCCACAGAGGTTTTCTCCCTCTACCTCCTTCCACCAGATGCTCAGGACCCCAAGACCTTTGAGGCTTACCAAGATCTTCTGACCTCCTACCCCTTTTCTTCCACCGCCACTATGTTCTGCAGGACCTCTTTATTATAGCCACAGGGAAGCCACTGAAAGCCCTGTGCTTGTTACTAGGATCGCCATACAAGCTTCCACAGCCAGAAGCAGGGATGTGCCAGCTACTCAGGAGGCTGAGATCTGAGAATCACGGTTCAAAGCCAGCCAGAGAAGGGAAGTCTAGGAGACTCTTATCTCCAATTAACCAGGGAAAAAAAATCAGAAGTGGCTAAAGTGGTAGAGTACCAGCCTGCAGCAAAAAGCCAAGTCAGAGTGTGAGACCCTGAGTTCAAGCCCCTGTGCCAGCACACAAAAAAGGAAGGGAGGAAGGAAGGAAAGAAGGAAGGAAGAAAGAAAGGGAGTGAGAAAGTGAAGGAGGGAGGAAGGGAGGGAGGGAGGGGAAAGGAAAAGGGAAAAGGAAAGGGAAAGGGAAAAGAAAAGAAGCCGGTGTCATTTATCATCTTGCAGTTTGGAAGCCAGTGTCCCAAGGTGCCAGCAGTGCGCTGGGTCTCCAGACCCTGCTGGCTGCGCCGCCCATGCTGCGCCCTGGCAGGAAGCTTAACAATTCCAACCATGTCTCACCACCACCCATGTCTACCTTGGTGTCCCTCACCTCACATGCTTTCTTATGTCTCTCCTCTTAAAGGGCAGTTGTCACATGATTTACTTCACTCTGACCTAATCATAAAGTACATCCATACAGGTGCCATTTCCAAATAAGGTCACACTCAGAGACCTGGGGGGCAGGCAGCTGGGGGAATGGAGACCTGGGGGTCAGGGAGCTGGGGGATGGTTCTCAGCCCAGCACACCCTCCCATGCTACCTGTGGGGCTCTAAAGTGGCCAGGAACCCCTTGGTGGGAAGTGGACTCTGTTTCCAGATCAGGCCTTGTCCCTCCTTTTCTGGAGCCCATCTGTAAGAGCAGGCCCTGTACGGATACATCTCAGGTGCAACCACATGCCCTCAGCTCTGTCTTGCTACCAACTCTGAGTATCCTTGGTCCTGGACTCAGACTGAGCTACATCCTGACAACCTGTGGTCTTGTGGTTGTCCCCTCCCCCACCATGGCCCAAGGGCTTCTCAGAGCCTGCACTTCCTGGACCCCAGCTCTTCACATCTTACTTCCCTGCCTTCTAGGCAGCATGGATATGTCTGTTACCACCATGTCATGGATATTTTCTAAGTTTTAGTAACATCCTCTAAAGACTTTAAGACAAACTCAACTCTAGAGACACAGCAACTAAGACACTAGCAACTCAGATGATTACAAAGTATTTCAGAATCACAGTAATCTGGCTGTAAGACAATAAGATATCTATATAATAGGGAGCCCTGAGGTAGGTGTATCATTGACCTGAAGAACAAGGGTCCAACTTCCCTTTGTCAAGGCATCAGGCTGTAGATGTGGGTGTAAAAAGCAAGAGTAGAGAGTACTCCATCTATCCATCTAACCACCCATTCACCCATTCACCCATCCACTCACCCACCCACCCACCCAGCCATACATACATACATATACCTACCTATCTACTCACTCACCCACCCACCCATTCATCCATCCATGCATCTATCCATCCACCCATCCATGCATGTATCACCCATCCACCTATCCATGCATGCATGCATCTATCCATCCATGCACTTATCTACCTATTCATCCTCCCACTCACCCATCCATGCATCTATCTATCTATTGATTCATCCATCTATCTACCTATCCATCCATCTATTGATTCATTCATCCATCCATCTATCCACCTACTCATCCACCCACTACCCATACACCTATCCATCCATCCACTCATCCATCCACCCATCTATCAATCCATCCGTCCATCTAATCCATCCAATGATCCATTGATCTATCAATTCATCCATCCATCCCAAGGCACTCCCAGATTCCTCCTCTCCTTCCCACTGCTATCCCTGGTTCTGAGCCACAGAAAGACAGTGGTCTCTGGGCTGCCCCATCGACATGACAGGCTGGCAGACTTACGCTGTGATAGCCCTGCAGCATTTGCCTGCTGTAGTCAGATCTCAGCCAGAGATTCTTCTGCTAGTCATTACTCAACATCAACTCAATGCATGTCAACTCTGCCCCAGAATTGATTTCAAATCTCCCCTGGCTCCTAGGTGTCTCATCCTTTTCTCCTAGAACTGGCGGGTTCAAAATCACCCATTCAAGGTGGCCCCATGGTGGCACTCCTCATTGATGAGGATGTATATATTTATACCAAGCCTAAAATCTCTGGAGTTCTGGCTTTACTGGGCCCACTTGGAGCAAGAATAACCAGCTTGATACTAGCTGAGTTGCCTATCTCCATCCAGACCCCAGCATCTCAGAATGTGACCTTATTATGCTGTCATTAGACAAATCAGGGCAAGGTCACAGAACAGGGAGCCCAAATCAGTAGTGAGATGGCCTCATAAGGCAGCCATGTGAAGCCCAGACACAGAGCAGGGCTGGAATCGAGGAGGCAGGCCAATGACCACTGGGAAGAGACCACTGAGGATACAAGGAAGGATCCTCCTCTGAGATCCCAGCAGGGATATGGCCCTGACTGCTTCATCACCGAGCTTCCTGTCTGCATCACCACCGAGCTTCCTGTCTGCATCACCACCGAGCTTCCTGTCTGCATCACCACCGAGCTTCCTGTCTGCATTGTCATTGAGCTTCCTGTCTGCATTGTCATTGAGCTTCCTGTCTGCATTACCACCGAGCTTCCTGACTGCTCCATCACCGAGCTTCCTGTCTGCATTGTCATTGAGCTTCCTGTCTGCATTGTCATTGAGCTTCCTGTCTGCACCATCACTGAACTTCCTGTCTGCTCCATCACCAAGCTTCCTGTCACCGAGCTTCCTGAATTGTCACGGAGCTTCCTGTCTACATCATTGCCAAGCTTCCTGTCTGCTCCATCACTGACCTTCCTGTCTGCATTGTCAGCAAGCTTCCTACCAGCATCATCACCAAGCTTCCTGTCTGCTCCATCACCATGAGATTCTCTACCCCAGGACCAAGACCCAGGAACATGACATAAGGCAGAGAGACCCAAGGCTGGTGATCAGCTAGGAAGTGCTTCCTTCATTTGATAAGGAACTGCATGCCTGTGCTCTGGGTCTGGGTTTTGGCTGATGTGTGCACACGCACACGTCCAGTGAATGAAACCAGGCAGATGGGCTCTTTAAATACACCCAGTGATGACGAAGACCCCCCTCCCCTGCCCACTCTGTCAGATGACTGGGTCCTTAGCCTCTCATTTCTTCTGGAAACATCATTAAATTATTGAAAAGTGAGAGAAAGTTCTACTTTCTCTGAGTCAATGCTCAGTCATAGGGACCTCCTGTGAGGATGGTGGGCGGGCACTGGCCCTGCTGCCCAGTCATTCCTGCCATCTTGCTGGACTGCTGTGGCCAGAGGTCGGCCAGACAGCCACATGGGCGGAAGCCTTGTTAATGACTTAATGGGATCCACTGCAGGCCTCACATTATCTCTGATGCTGAGAACAAGTCTGAAATTGCCCTGGGCGGGAGGAGCCATAATTTAGCTTCAAAGTAGTGGGAGGACAAGCTAGGTTGATGTGGATACAGGCATCACCGTCCCACCTCCTGGGGGGAAAGGGGAGCGGGGAGGGGGGTGGAAAAGGGTCCGGCCAGACCAATTTCCACATGCATATTCGCCTCCAAGGGTGAACAGACAGGACCTCAACATGTATCTATGAGTTATTCTTGTAACTAAATGGACTCCATGCAGAAACTTCAAGCACTGGGCACTTCAAGCACTTTACCCAGCCATTGGGAAAATAATCACACAGAGACCTGGGAACATGCATATGTGAAGTCTACTGCACCTCAGACCCAGGAAATGGGCGACCCCAGGCAGCTCTGCCCACTTAGGAATCTCGGTGCTCCGCAGTCCCTGCCCAATGCAACACAGTGCGGGGGAAGAAACCAGCCCCTGGAAGCAAACCCCAAACCTGAGAGGAGACAGGAGACACCCAGCCCGCCCTTCTCAAGCAGCACTGGCCAGCACTGCCTGTCCTCTGCTTCTTCCCCAAGGGCAGGCTACAAAGGTAGTTGCCATTTCATTTTCAAAATGTCCTATTGAGGCAGAAAGGAAAAACAATCCGCCAAAGTCCATGTCAATGAATTCTGTCCACAGAGGCGGAACCAGGCACCGTGAAGTCAGGATGTCATAACTGTCTTACAACGACAAACTTCTATGTTACCACAATGGCTGAAGTTACAGCAGCCTTCGTCGCCCAGGAGTGACCTGCACACAGGTTTAGGCTTAGGAATTAAGAGGAAAGTGAAGACAGGAGGAGGAAATGACAAAGCCAGAGGTTCCTACTTTGCGCTTTGCTCTTAGGAGGACGCTCTCCTTCCATACTTGGTCCCCACGAGCAGTCACAGGTGCCGGAGGGCTCCTAGCCTAGCAGACTGGGAGGCTAACCCTAAACATCCCCAACAGAGACGGCAGCTGTGATCAGGCTGCACAGCACCTTCAGAGAAGCATGGTCAGGGCACTGACCTAGGCTCGAGTGGTCCAGGGATCCTGCGGTCGCTGGGTTTGGGATCATTTTTCCTTCTTTCTGACGCAGTGACGTGACACCATGTGGCCCCCAGTACATGCTGGCTTCCGAACCACACCCCCCAAACTTCAGAGACACCTAGGCCAGGGCAGGCGCTGTCCACCTTGTCTGCAAGTTAGCTGTTGCATAAGAGAGGGAGAAGCCCTCGCATCCAAACAGCTTTCTCCCTCCATACTTAAAAGGCGTGTGTGTGTGTGTGTGTGTGTGTGTGTGTGTGTGTGTGTGTGTGTGTGTGTGTGTGTGTGTGTGTGTGTGTGTGTGTGTGTGTGTGTGTGTGTGTGTGTGTGTGTGTGTGTGTGTGTGTGTGTGTGTGTGTGTGTGTGTGTGTGTGTGTGTGTGTGTGTGTGTGTCCTATTCAGACTTGGAGGGCCCCGCATGCTGCCTTCTCTCCCCTCTGGCAGGGGACGCAGCGGATGCTGTGATGAGCCACAGCTTCATAACGACAATGTGGAGCAATCCCCGACTTTGTACCTCCCCTGGCAGCCAGGGAACCGCATGGCTGCTGGCATGGGGAGGTGCAGCGAGCCTCCTGTGTGCAGCATGCAGAATCAGGATCCCTGCCCTGGCCGGACCGCTGGGGACACTGGACTGCTGGGGACACCAGGGGAGGCTGCAGAGCTGACCAGGCAGCATGGGGACATGAGGCCACAGCCACTTTTCTGGGAAGCATTTTGTTGTGATCAAGCCAGTGTGGGATGCTGAATTACCAAGGAAGACTAAGGGAGACCCTGACAAATGGACCGGCAATGTGGGAAGCCCCTCCATGTTCTGAGTTCCCAGCACACACACCGTATACCAGAAAACTGCCCAAGAGCTCCCACAGAACAGGTATAACGGCGGCGATCCTGTGTGAGTCCAGAGTTCCCAGGAGCGGAGCCCTTTCAGGAAGGGGCACCCTGCTTAACTGGGGTGCTGGGGCTGGCTGCCCCCTGCCTCCCCAGGACCCGCTGACACCTGGCTGCGGTGTGCTCATCCACCCATGAGCCAGGGGCTGCCTGGCTGCCCCTGGGCCCAGTGCTCCACCCGTGCACCATGGCCTCGGCACACTGGCGTGGCCCCCATGGCCCGTCCGCGTACTCAGACCTGCCCTGCCGAGGATGGTGCCTCTTACAGGGGGAGACGCTGCTTTCCACCACCCCTCTTGTCCCCAGATCTGCCTTCCACCATGCTGTGGGCATGTTTATGTCTATGATCATCTTTTGAACCTCCCGTGGGGGTGGGGAGGCTTTCCTTCACACAACAGCTCTCGTGGTGTCACCGTGTCTGTCTCACCAGCACTGTTAGTGACAGATGGACGGCCGAGCCTCCTTGTTGCTGAGACTCTGTGAGGGACACGGCGACCACACACCCTTTACAGCAAGGTGAGGAAGTGGGAGCAGAGTCACACTGCCAGCCTGGCTTCCTCTTCCTCTGTAACCGTGCACGGGAGACAGCTGCATACACCAGGTTTTGCGCAGCAAAATGTATTTGTCCTTTCAATGCCAGCGTGCGTGCGTGCTTGCTTTCTTTCTTTTTTTAAATGGGTGGGAATCAACCCACTTTGCAATAAGGAGTGCCGAAAAAGACGCATAATTAAAAATGAAAAGAGAAAGTCTTTTCAAGGCTGTTTACTTGGGTGATGAGGGTGACAAATGTCTCTTTCTCCTGG
Organism: Dipodomys spectabilis; assembly: GCF_019054845.1. Taxonomy (NCBI): domain Eukaryota; kingdom Metazoa; phylum Chordata; class Mammalia; order Rodentia; family Heteromyidae; genus Dipodomys; species Dipodomys spectabilis. The sequence goes on along the minus strand of NW_024870892.1, from coordinate 7,216,792 downwards.
CAGGGCCACCCACAGAAGGCGCCGAACAATGACGCCCTGGGCCGCTCCCAGGGCCGACGGGGTGAGGTCTCAGCACCCCACGGGGCCCATTCAGGCTGCCCCGGTGCCAGCCGCCAGTGGGTTGACAGACTCCAGGAGTCCTGTCTTTTCACAGTTTGGCAAGTCTTCCTTAATTGTCCAAAAGAAAGAAAGAAAAAGGAAAAAGAAAGAAAGACAGAAAAGAAAGAAATTCACTAATATTTCAAAAAAAAATAGGGAAAAAAATGAGCCAAGACTGGAGCGCGGGTTTGCCTCTCCAATGTGCCAGGACTGAACACAGACCAAGCTTGGCGGGGTGGACCGCCTCTGCCTCGGGCAAACTCAGACAAGTCAACCCACAAACCTCCCGGGCTGAATCCAGAAAATTCTCTGAGCCTGCCAGTGATGGATATGTGTCAGTAACTCGTGGCTCCAGTTAGACAGGGTCTAAGTTATCCTTGTAAGCAAATAGCTGGAGTTATATCATTTTAATCAACACTCATGGTTTTAATTGCTTACATCTCCCCTAGAACAAAGTGACACTATAGGGTTTTTTTCCCTTTTGGTATTTGATTAATGAGGGCAGGAAAATTGAAGTTTTTGCAATAAAACTAAAAAAAAAATCAACAGACTTTTATCGTTTTTTTCCCTTGTGATTTTAATTTAATGGCTCGTGTTTTCATTACTGCAGAGGCTGTACACTTTAGCTCGTAATTATGTCCCATCTGCGAAGCTCTGTGTTACTGTGTTATTACAGTTTATTTAGTAGCTTTTCAATCACTTTTGAGTTGGGCTTTACAAGTATTCTGGCAGCAGGTGGGCTGGCTGGCATGGGACCAGGAACACACAAAGCGCGAAGCTGGGGTTTAATGGCAGCATATGCATGGGGAAGGGGTTTCCAGCCTTTCCCATATGCTGCTAAGCAGCCCTCCGGCCTGCCAGTCACTCTTCTTACTGACTACAGTCTCTAAGTAGTTTTCTGCCAGGGAAAAATATACCACGGCAGCAAATTTCTCCAGTGCACTATCCTTATTACTGAGACAACCCTGTCATTAGCACGAGCACAATGATCCTGAACTGGGGATGCATACCAATTAGGGCGCACTTTTGCTTCTTATCTCTATGGAAACGCACCCCCATCCCCCCGCCCGGCAGTGGACAGGCAGGAAGGCCCCCACCCATATGTCACCAGCAGTGCACACTTCCGTGTGAACCAGGCGGCTCCGGCCCTCCCCAACCGAGGAGAGAAAGAAAACAACACAAGTCTCTTGCATTTGGGAGGTGACTCTTCCGTCCTTGAATTTCTAGAATTTGGGGGCTTGTACAGCCATACCGCGAGGTGGTGCGTGATTAGCCATCACCATCTTTAAAACTAGGAGAGTAATTTTCTCTCATTAGATCTAGCGGGGAGAGTTTAAATGTGCTAAAAAGGAATGTCTTATTCTATCAGAGGAAAATGAAGTCCAAACACTTCTCTTAATTAATTACTATAAAGCATGTGACTAGGAGACCCCCTAGATCTTGAACTTTGGAGTCCCCCGCCCCTCAGCACTAGTGCACCTACAGAAACACAGCAAAGCAAGTTCTCACCTGGGGCATCAAGAACCTGGTAGAAAAACAGAGGAAAGAGCAGGCACTTTGTTTGCAATGGGAGGTTGAACCCACACGCATGCTTTAAGCCTCTCACTTTTGAATTTACAGTGTTCTGTTTTCCAGTCTCCCTGCAGCAATGCTAAAAGCAGAGTGAAGAGGGGGCACAGCTGCCTGGATGTGCGTACCCTGCCCCGCAATGCCGGCTGCACCCTTTTCCAAATCAGCAGCCCCTATTCCCCATCCCCCAACAGCCCTGGCCTCCCTGAGCCTGCCCCCTACCCCTGCAGAAGACTCTCTCTCGGGTGGAGTGGGTGTAGATGTTAGCCCTTCTCCTGCACAGGGTCTCTGGGGGGATGAGCCCCAGCAGCTGCAGGGAGCTGAGAGGCGCCTACTGGAGGGAAGGAAGAAGCACAAGGCTGGCGCCGGAGCCTGGGGCTCAGCCCTTAGCTTAACCAAGAGAAATAACACCCAAGGCACAAATAAGGCGCTATTTAAAAACGCAAACAGGAGACACTGTGAAACAGGGTCACTGCTGCCTGATGGTAGGGAGAGTGTGACACGGACACACAGAGAGAAGCTGTTAGCATGGGGGAGGCTGCCTAGGATGCATCTGTAAGGGCTTGGACACAGGCAGGTGGCTGAGGATCGAGGCGGGAGCCTGCCCGCGGCCATCCCAGCCAGCACAGAGCTGCACTGACTGAACTGCTCTCCAGCTTGAGAGGAGGGGTTTGTCCTTTCATCCACCCACTTGGAGGTACTTGGCCACAGTAGCCCTAGGCAACTAGCACAAGCACCCTCCAGAGAAGGGTTTCTCGGCCTTATAAACTGGACACCACAATACAAAAGCATGTTGTTTGGGGTTTCAAGGCAGAGAAAGGATGACCAAAGACACTGGGACCGAGCAGTTAGGCTCCACGTTGTCTTCTCAAGAAAACAGCAGTTCAAACCTCAGCTTAGAAGATGTGCTGCCCTGACACTAAAGCCCTTCTCTGAAGTTCAGGTTCTCCGGCTGTGGAACGAAGACAACAATTGACGACCTGGGTGGTAAATTTTCTGTTAGTGAAAAATGATGCTGAGCACACAGTCATGTCCAAGGCGCCATATTTACTGCGGCTCGATGGAGTAAGATTGGGCAGGACAATTTTTCTCTTTTTAAACTCCATATTTGAATCAGCGCGTTACTTCCCAGCTGTAGTCTGGCCCTCCGGCAGTGAGACTTCAGACCCAGCTCAATTTCCCTACGTGCAGCCAAAGCACAAACTGGTCATAAGTGGACAGGAAGCAATGGTTTTGCGGCATCCACGTGTCCTCAGCTTCCCTGGGCTCCTGCTCTGCAGAGCGGCCTGGGCTGTGGCCGCCACTCTACTCGCAGGGACCTCCTCTGCTCAGTCTGCTCTCCGCCTTTATTTCCCCTGGCCCCAGATAAACAGGCAGCAGCAGAGACACAGAGACCCGTACGGCCCTTCCTCCCGACTCCAGCCCGCGTGTGTCACTTCGCCCAGGGGATGAGTTTAAAAGAGTGTAAGGAAGAATGTGAAATTGGAAAGAAAGGAGAACAGTGGTAGATGGTGCCCGCCCACACTGGCACAGCCCCCTGGGGACGAGCGACATCTCCAAGATGCCATCCTGGCTCCCGCCTCGCCTCCAAGTGAGAAGCAGGTGACAAGGCAAGTTGAGATACGTGGAGCTGTTGTGAAGGATGCCTTTTAGGAGCTCTAGGATTGGGGCAGGATGGAGTGGGCAGTGTGGATCAAAGGTACGAGAGGACCCGGGCAGAGCAGGGTGACTGTAGAGGACCTGTCTCTCAGGTGAGGGTGGCCATGCAGCAGAGAGCACTCAGACGCCCCCAGCCCTATCCCCTTCCCCAGCACCCAGAATCCCTTGCTGCTAGAATACATTTCTGCAGACTCCTTCTGTCCAGAAGAGAGGACATGGCCAGAGGACAGAGGATCCCAGGCGGGTCCTGGCAGGCTGTGAGCCTGTGAGGATTCAGGCTGGACAGCATAGCAGACAGTGCCAGCCAGCCACCATGGCCTGTGTGGACAGCTGTGGTCAGGCTTTAGTCTTGGCATCTCTCCGGAGTTCCTGATGGGCTCCAGGCCTCCCCGAAGAGATGGGCTGCAGGGTCCCCTCACCAAGCCTTCCCTCCCTGTAGGGACAGGCCGCAGGGTCTCCTCAGTGAGCCTACTCTGCTTCACATTCTGCTGCCTGTGCCTTGAGGCCAGGTCCTGTTCTCACAGTGGAGAGGGTGGTAGGGTGTCTTCATCCTCCCCACCTGTCCTCATGCTCCCTGGGAACCTCACCTAAGCCCTGCCTGGCCACCAGAAGGGCTCTGCATGGCCCTGGCCAGTGCTGTCTTCCCTATGAAGAATGGCATGCAGGACCAGGAGGTCAGTGCTCACCATACACAGTGCAACGCCCCACAGGTTCCTGGGCCACTTGCAATGAGGCCTCTGGATGGCCTTGCCAGCCTCATCTCCTCCTGCTCTCCTTCCCCAGGGCTCACCTCTCCTCCCCCTCCCCCCCCCCCCCAGAGTCTCAAGGTGGAGCCCTATGCACCCTCAAGCCTGCAACTCTGGTCTCCGCTCTGCAGCTCTGGTCTCCTCTGCATCCATCACCACTCCTTTCCTATCTCCTCGATGCACAAACATGAAGAAAGGGAAGAGAGGAGAAAGAGGAGATGGAAAAGAGAAAGAAGGATAGCAAGAAAGGGTGGGCAGAAAGAGGTGGAGGGCAGAAGGGGAAGGGAAGAGAAAGGCTGGAAAAGGGAAGAAAAAAGAAAGGGAGAAGGGAGAGAGGGACGAAAGAAGGGTGAGAAATGATAGAAGGGAGGAAGAGTAGGAGGATGGCTGGGAGGAGGAACAAAGGAGAAAGAAAAGGACAGGAAAAGACGGAAGGGGGAGAGGGAGGAGAGGAGGATAGAAAAGCAGAATTGTACCTTCAGCTCCCTTTCCTACCAGCCAATGCTCTCTCTGTTATGGCCTGATGGACTTTTCCATCACCCCTAGCCATTGTACTCACAGTTGGCATGTAGTCCTTGGCCCCTGCAGGACCCATGGCCTGTTCTCAGCTTCCAGAAATCTCTGGTCCTTTCCCACCAAGCAGTAGGAGGCACCTGCTGTGGGCAGTGGGTGGGGGTGGGCGGAAGTCCTTGAAAGTTCTGTCTGAATATTTGCAGGGACCAGCTCCATGGTTAGAGCAATCATGATGGCAGTTGCAATAGCGTCCAGCCACGTGTCATGGTGTAAAGTGGACGGCTAGCTCCAATTCACAGGGTAAAATGCACTCGGTGTGTTTTAATTGTCCACCTCGGGCTCTGTCCTCCCCTCAGGCCCACAGGGTGAAAGCGTCTCGAAGGAGGAGAGAGAAACAGCAACATGGCAGCCCCTGGCTGGGTGGAAAGTCTGGCGTCACTCCTCTGGTCAACAGAGAGGTCATCCAGGGGGAGAGGTCATCCAGTGGAAAAGGTCATCAGGGGGAAAGGTCATCCAGTGAGAGGTCATCCAGGGGGGAGAGGTCATCCAGTGAGAAATGTCATCCAGGGGCAGAAGTCATCCAGGGAGAGAAGTCTTCCAGTGAGAGAGGTCATGCAGGGGAGAGAGGTCATTTAGGGGGAGAGATCATCCAGTGAGAGAAGTCATCCAGGGAGAGAGGTCATCCAGGGGGAAAGAGATCATTCAGGGGTAGAGGTCATCCAGGGAGAGAGGTCATTCAGGACAGAGAGGTCATCCAGGGGCAGAGGTCACCCATGGAGAGAGGTCATCCAGGGAGAAAGGTCATCTGGGGAAGGTCATCTAGGAGGAACCGTCATCTAGGCTGAGATGCTTGAGCTGCCATGCTGCCTGCTTCTGCCTGGTGGTGGTGGCCCTGCCTGGTAATGTCAGCCTTTTGCATCGGTCAGCACAGGATGGATCCAGCAAGCCTGACTGATTCTACTTCCGGGTGAGCAGTGCCCCATTTCCTGTGTCTACTTTGCTTCCTGAAGTGAGGGGAGAAAGCGGGTTGGGTGGGAGGCCTGTGAAGAGGGTCTGCAGACTCAGACTAGGAGGCCCAAAGGGATCCCAGCCTACTGCTCCAAGCTGTCTTGGCCAGAGCCGTGCACAAGAGCTCCGAGGAGCTGCACGGCTGCCTTCTCTTGACTGGCAAAGCCTGTGTGCCCAAGAGGTTACCAGGCCTTAGACTGGCTGCTGGCAGGCTGTGCTCAGGAAGTGGGGGCTGAAGGGGAGGACGTCCACTCCTCCACCCTGTTGTCTGTGCTCAGGCTGTGCCCCGGCACAGAAACTGGGGCGAAGGACAGGTCCCCTTCCTTCTTGGGGCCTTCAGGTCTGCAAGGCTGGGGCAAAGGGGCAGAGAGCCGCACGTGCCCTGGCCTGGCTGGCCCCTGGTAGAGCCAGCACACAGCATTATGCAGAGTGGAAGCGCTTCCAGGATAGCAGGCCCTCGGCCCTGTCAGGGGAAGCCAGGATTAATCAGCTTGATATTCCATCCTGATTAAACAAGGAGGCGCCCTGGGGCTCGCTGTCGTGCGGGACGCTTCCTCATCATGCACAGTTCCCTCGGGGGCAAACTACCTTTTAATTTTTCCCTCTGAAGATTAATTCCATTGTTACGGAACCTGTATTATAAGAGCCATAAACTAATCATTTGTCATTTTCAAACAATCTGACCTTTCCTGCCATGATCATGGAGTGTTTTCAGAAGAGGTCTTTTGGGGGGCCCTGGGATTTGCGTTGCACAAGTTTAGAGAGAAGAGTTGGAAACAAACACGTATCGTCTTTGTAGCTGTGGGAGATGGGAAAACCAGAAATGACCGTATGCACCTTCTTCCATCTTAACAGCTGGAAGAGCAAGACAGAGGGCAATGTGTGTCCCTGCAAGCTAGGGAAAGAGGAGGCTTTGGCCAGCCTATCCAGAAGCCAGCTCCCCCTCCTCCGCCCCCCTCCTCCTACCCCCTCAGTTCTCCTGGGCCTCTCAGGTAGGTTCCTACATTGCCTTAACAAAGCACTACAGATGGGAAGGCATATCCCATTTCTGGAGACCAGAGGTGAGCGATCCCAGTGTGGTGGGCTCTGTTCCCTTGGGGACTCTAGGGAGGCCCTGTCCAGGCCTCTAAGCAGGGTCTGGGGTTCCTGGGCTAGCAGAACTTTCACTCATATGCTACACTTTCTGTGGTCTTCAGTCTGTAAGCAAGTTTCCCTCTGTATGACACCAGGCCTACTGGATCAGAGTCCTGGGACACTGGTAACAGCCACAGTCCAAATCAGGTCACACCCTTCATGAAGGGGAGAGCTTCATAGTATGGACCCAGGGACCCAACATCAGCTGGAGATGGGTCACTCCCATAGGTCCCAGGGTCAGAAGGGCTGGGGGCTTCTGAGAGACAGACAGACAGATGCAGAGGCAGAGACAGACAGACACACAGACACACAGAACCTATCTGCAGCCCTCTACACTTTCCCAGATGCAAAACTGGTTCAGAGAGGACAAAGTATCCTATGGTCTCATCTCTCCCTTGCTGGAAGCATTGTCACCACACCGAGGTGGGTACACACGTGCACACATGCACACATGCACACATGCACACACACATACACACCACAAGATCTAGCCACCCAGTACCCCATCTGCAGGGAAAGGCCATGTGTGGGGCTCTGATATCAGCAAGCCAGCCTCAGCCTTTTCTGTTTTCTTCCTCTCCAGTCAAATGGGAGCCTTCTATTTTAGAACTATCATATCTATGAGACGTTGCATATTCAGCAAACCAAAACGATGAGTGCACATATGTGTGTGAGCTCACATGTGTGCTTGTGTGCATGTATGTGTGTACACACATCTGTGTGTGCATATGTTCGATGTTCACCTCTCTTCCCCTGGAGGAGCGCAGAGGCTCTGGAGCTCAGGTCTCCTGCAGCGTGAAGCACAGTGGAATCTAGAAAAACACATCTGACCAAAGCTACGTTAACACCAGCGACAAGCAGTGTGGCTCTGCCTTTAATGATGGGGGGGGGAGGGCACGCCTGGGCGAGCATGTCCACACATGTGTGTAACCATGTGCACAGGTCTACTTGCTGGTGCGTGTACAGCCCCAATCTGACAAGTACTTCTCTTTTTTTTTTTTTTTTTTATTAGTGTGTGCTTATTACCCACAGTAAGGGATTGTAGGAAGCCATTTCCATACATGGCTGTAATGTACTTGATTATATGCTCCTCCCATGACTCTTTCTTATCCCTCCTTCCTTACCTTCCACATTCATGTCCTTTGTCCACCTTGAATTACACAGGTGAGATAAAACATGACATTTACATTTGTAGAGCTGACTTATTTCACTTAACGTGACAAACTCCAGCTCCATCCATTTTTCTGAAAATAACACAACTTTATTCTTGTAAATAATGCCACACTGCCCATATATGCCTCATTTTCCTTATCCATCCATCTTTGGTGGGCACCTAGGCTCACCAAATTATGATGCCTTAATTGGTTCTTGTGAACAGTGCCCTGACCAGCGCAGATGAACAGGTATTTCTACTGTATGCTGAGCGATTCTTCTGGGAAATGCTCAGATGTCATAGAGCTGGATCCCGTAGTATTTCTGTGGTTAGCTTTTCTAAGGAACCTCCATGCTGATTTCTATGGTGGTTGCACTAATCTCCATTCCCTTGGCGCCAAGAATGGGACAGGTGGCTGGCCCCAGGTAACACTCACTCCCCAGGCCCGGGCCTAGCACTTGTGCTTGTGAGCACACAGTCTGGGGAGGAAAGGAGGGGCACAGCTGGTGTGGCCGCTGCTCTTGGGGAGCAGACCTACTTTTTATGAGATGTTATTTTGTGCTGGCTTAAAAAAAATAACTGTAAGCATGTATTCTTTTTTTTTTCTAAATTTCTTTTAATTACCGCCCAAATAAAAGGAGATAGAACATCCTAACTGTGAAGAAGTCCTTTCTGCCAAGTACCACGTGCCTTATTGATAGATGTGACATTTTCAGCAGCCTGTCACCTTCAAAGGCCTCTCAGCACCGAATCCAAGGCCCGCGAGTCCCCACCTCCTGCTGGGTGTCACGGGCAGGAGTCTCGGACATTTGTAGCCAGAGACACAGAAGTTCCCTGAGCCCTGTCCAAACAGGGAGGACTCACAGCTCCCCCACCCCCTGTCCCCCACAGGAGGTCAGGGCTGCAGGCACCACCACCATCTCCGGGGAATCTCAGGTGTTGCTGGGGAATCTCAGGTGTTGCCAGGTACCACAAGCTTGGCCGTGTCCCACCCCCACCACGTAACCCTACACCGTTGCCTTTCTTACTCATCACCACAGCTGCTTTATGGATTCTTCTAAACCTTCCCCTCGGATAGAATGCTTCGCCTCTCTACATACACTGCCACCTGGCAGAGAATCTGACGGAGTCCTACCAAGACCACCCTGTGGTGTCTTTGCAAAATTAAATGCTGTTTTCTGTTCCGCTGAAAACATAGAAGTTCTTGAGCGGATTCCACTTCAACATGCTTTGTGTCTCTGTTGGAGTGGTATAGATATTCTATGTATGTATGTATGTATCTATCTATCTATCTGTCATCTACCAGATGATTAAATCAGAACAGCTGGCAGGATCTTGTGTGTCTGACAGGAAGGAAAGAACCAACAGGAGGCCTGCTGCAGCATGAATGGCTTCCGCTGCAGGGCTTGCACCTCACTTCTGTGTCTGTCGTCTGGTGGCAGGCAGGGTTCCTCTGTTCCCTGTGCCGTCTGGACTGGCCTCAGTTCTGCCCACCCTGAGTTACCCTGAAGTAACAACCTGGGGTCCCTGAGTCACCCTGAAGTAATCCACCTGGACACTGAGGTCCACCCACAGTAACACCGCTGGACACCGAGGCCCACCCACAGTAACATGGCCGGACACCGAGGTCCACCCACAGTAACACTGCCGGACACCGAGGACCACCCACAGTAACACCGCCGGACACTGAGGCCCACCCACAGTAACACTGCCGGACACTGAGCCCCACCCACAGTAACCCTGCTGGAGGCCAAGGACCAGGAGATGAGTAGCCTTGTTTGGGGTCTGAGCTACCTGCCAGGCTGGTTGGATTTATTTCTGCCTTCCTCCCCTGAGCTGGCCACCATTTCTAGAAGTACACCCCGGATGACCAGGACAGGTGTGAATCCGCAGGTGATGCAGACCAGAGGGGCCCAGCTGCAGGGCCTCAGCTGCATCACGGGGAGTGGAGGGAAGTCAGCTGCATCACTAGGGGCTGTGGGGGAGGTCAGCTGGGTCACTGGGGGCTGTGGGGAGGTCAGCAGCATCATGGAGGGCCAGGGGGAGGTCGGCTGCATCACTGGAGGCTGTTGGGAGGTCAGCTGCATCATGGGGGGTGGTACGGGGGGGGGAGGTCAGCTGTGTCATTGGGGGCTATGGGGAGGTCAGCTGCATCATGGGGGGTGGTGCCAGGGGGAGGTCAGCTGTGTCACTGAGGGCTGTGAGGAGGTCAGCGGTGTCACGGGGGGCTGTGGGGAGGTCAGCTGCATCATGGGGGGCTGTGGGGAGGTCAGCTGCATCACTGGGGTCTGTGGGGAGGTCAGCTGCATCACTGGAGGTTGTGGGGAGGTCAGCTGCATCACTGGGGGACGTGGGGGGTCAGCTGCATCACTGGGGGCTGTGGGGAGGTCAGCTGCATCACTGGGGGACATGGAGGGGTCAGCTGCATCACGGGGGGCTGTGGGGAGGTCAGCTGCATCACTGGAGGCTGTGGGGGGGTCAGCTGTGTCACTGGGGGCTGTGGGGGGGTCAGCTGCGTCACTGGGGGCTGTGGGGGGGTCAGCTGCGTCACTGGGGGCTGTGAGGAGGTCAGCTGCATCACTGGGGGCCGTGGGGAGGTCAGCTGGGTCACTGGGGGCTGTGGGGAGGTCAGCTGGGTCACTGGGGGTTGTGGGGAGGTCAGCTGCATCACTGGGGGCTGTGGGGAGGTCAGCTGGGTCACTGGGGGTTGTGGGGAGGTCAGCTGGGTCACTGGGGGCTGTGGGGAGGTCAGCTGCATCACTGGGGGCTGTGGGGAGGTCAGCTGCATCACTGGGGTCTGTGGGGAGGTCAGCTGCATCACTGGAGGCTGTGGGGAGGTCAGCTGGGTCACTGGGGGTTGTGGGGAGGTCAGCTGCATCACTGGGGGCTGTGGGGAGGTCAGCTGGGTCACTGGGGGTTGTGGGGAGGTCAGCTGGGTCACTGGGGGCCGTGGGGAGGTCAGCTGCATCACTGGGGGCCGTGGGGGGGTCAGCTGCATCATGGGGGGCTGCAGGGAGGTCAACTATGTCACTGGGGGCTGTGGGGGGTCAGCTGCATTACTGGGGGCTGTGGGGAGGTCAGCTGTATCACTGGGGGCCGTGGGGAGGTCAGCTGCATCACTGGGGGCTGTGGGGAGGTCAGCTGCATTACTGGGGGCTGTGGGGAGGTCAGCTGTATCACTGGGGGCCGTGGGGAGGTCAACTATGTCACTGGGGGCTGTGGGGGGGTCAGCTGCATCACTGGGGGCCGTGGGCAGGGTCTCACAGAGGTTCTGGGGAAGGGGGCGGATGGCAGGCACTCACAGCCTCTGTGTCCCTCAGCTCCCCTGCCTTGCGCAGGTCTGCCCGTCTGTCGTGGTGCAACCCTAACCCCTGCTGTTGGCAGCAAGCTGCTTTTCCCAAGAGTAACTCAGGTCTCTGTTTTGCAGACTGGCTGCTCTGCCGTATTTCAGGTGCGCAGCTCTGCCCTCTGGTTCAGGAGCGGCATTAAGGCTGGCCTTCCCACCTCCCTTTCTCCTTCTGGGCAGTGAGAGCAGAGGATGGGAATTGAGACCCTGAGCTCTGTGTGTCCTCCCCTCTCCCATTTCTACTGCCCTTGAGGGATGGAGAAGGTTCTAGAAGGGTGGAAATGTCAATAAGAGCATTAAAGCAGATTTTCTGTCCCCGAGCAGCTCCTGGAGTCAGAGAAGAGATTCAGTCCTCAACAGCCGTGTTGACAGAGAGCGGCATCCAGACCAGAGATTAGGTGGCTGATCTTGTACGGATCAACTACTTACAGGGTGCTGTTTACACTGGCATTGATGTAGTGACATACTGATCTAATTACATGTCAATAAACCCAAGTCCTGATTCACTGAGGGCCAGAGGGGATTACAGGACTCCACCACAACCCTTACAGGGTAGGACTCAACCTTCACAGTCAATGACTGCAGCCAGCCAACTGTGAAGCCATGGGGAGGGGAGAGGGGGGGGAGAGAGGTCGACCTCGCCATGGAGGGGAGAGGGGGAGAGGTTGACCTCGCCATGGAGCGGAGAGTGGAGGGGAGAGAGGCTGACCTTGCCATGGAGGGGAGAGAAGGGGAGAGAGGCTGACCTCACTCTGGTGACCCAGCCAGGCCTTCCCTCTTCCCAATGCAAACTTCCCGACGCTGATCTGGGATGCGTGCACCCACCCTTCATCACCATCCCTAGAGCCAATGCATTCCAGAAACTCGGGGCAGACTGGCAGAGGGACAAACGTCTGGGATTGCAAGTGTGAGGGCCTTCCTGGCTTCTACACAGGCTCCTCCTGTACCCTGGGCTGGAAGCACAGCTGTGTGCACAAAGAAAGCCTGATCCCCAGCAGTCTGCACAAAGGGGTGTCGGGAGCCAGGTGGAGGCACTGTACAGGCTGCTGCCGAGGGTGGAGGTCTGTGCCACAGCGCCCTACGCTGGTCCGTGGCTTGGAAGTGGCCCCGGGGTCCCTTCCCGCCCGGTCGCTCAGGTCACACTTGCATTTCTGTCAGTGTCTGCATGGTTGTTGCACTTTGCAGTCACACATGCAGGGGTAGATCCCTGGAGACACACAGCCCCTCACACCTGGACAGAATCTGGTAACTACCCACAGTAGACCATACAAGGAAGCCAGAGGTGCAGCTCTACACAGTCCTAGAAAGAAGAGAGTAAAAGATGTTTGTGTTTTCACTTGCAACTCTAGAAGCCCACCCACCCACAGCTGAGATGTTCTGAGACCCCAGTGGATACAGAGCGCCAAGCCCTACCTTACCCAGTCATTTTTACCTATACACAACGCCCTTGACAAGGCTTCACTTATTAATTCAGCACAGAAAGATCTCTAACAATAGTAATAATAACTAGAGTGACTACAACATGATTGTACACTGGAAGAAAACTCCCACCCTCACACCTTTTGTGCTCCAGAGCCATCATGAGTAAAGCAGCAGTTACCTAAACACGAAGGGGGCACGCTAGGTCAGCCGACCAGAGAAGCGGCAAGGAGTGAGTGTACAGGGCAGGTACGGAGGGCTCCTGGTCCTGATGAAATGTCCATCCAATACCTGTGGACTGCAGCTGGCGGTAACTGGAACCATAACAAGAAACCCTGTATAATTACTGTAGTATTATGGACATAATATTGTTATTGCTGTTAGTTCTCGGATCATTGTCATTTGGGTGGGGACAGCCAAACACAGTTCTGCCACTGTACCCAGAAAGCAGGAAAGACACAAACCCCTGGGTATGAATGCATGACAATCAACTCTATACAGGACACTGAAAGTTGAATCTTATATAACATTTATACACCATAAAATAGCATTCTTTTGTTTTCCTGTGGTACTGGGGTTCGAACCTGCAGCATTGTCCTGCTAGGCAAGCACTTTGCCACTGAACTACATACATCCCAGCCCAGCATTCTTCTTTTCATTTTTTTCTCAGTCATTAAACAAATGTAAGAGCCAGATGCCAGTGTCTCACAACTGTAATTCTATTACTCAGGCTCAAGAGGCTGAGATCTAAGGATTGTGATTCAGAGCCAGCCTGGGCAGGAAAGTCCAAGAAACTTTTATCTCCAATTAGCCACCGAAAAGTCAGAAATGGCCCAAGTGGTGGAGCCAAAAAGCTCAAGGACAGTGCTTGAGTTCAAGCCCCAGGATCAGTACATGGACATGTGTATGTGTGTATGCACGCATGCATGCGCACACACACACACACACACACACACACACACACACATACACACACACACAATGTTTTCTAGTTCTCAAGAATTCTAGAACCGGCTTCATACTGCTCGCAGGCAAGCAGTGAGGTAGCCGGGGGAGGAGCAAGTTGGTGCTGCTTTGTGAAGATCTTTCTAGGACAAACAGCTCGGCCGGTGGGTGCCCCTCTGCTTTCGCGTGTGCTTGTGAAGAGCGGAGGCTCCCATGGCATGAGAGCCCAAGCTCAGGCTGCCCTGTGGAGGCCCTGCGGCCCCACGGCACTCTGGGAGCAGCCTGAGGAGGAAGCTGCCCCCTGGCCACGCTAACACCCTGAAGTTGGATGAGACGCTTTCCCCGAGCAAGAGAAGGGAGAAGGGCTCTCTTGGCGCAGGCACCGGGTAGACGCAGAGCGATTAGGAAGACAGAAGCTCAAAAGAGAACGCGGTAAGGATGAGAAGGAATCTTCCCTGATCACGCAGGCGGACAGGGTTGAGACGCACTGTTGACAATGCAGAAGAGGCAAGACAAAGCTGGGGCAGTACTGCTTTTGAGGACCCTTCTCTGGGCACAAACAAGGCCACACGCTCCACGTTCAGCCACCCCGGCAGCCTCGGCCCTGAACAGCCCGCCCGCCGGGGGAGGGCACAGCTCTCTGCATTTGTCTTTGAACTGTGGATGCAGATCAATGCTTTGCAACTACAAGTTCAAGTTTGTCCTCATGCATCACCTCTCAGTTTCATTTTCAAGGTATTCTATTGTCCATAAAAATAAACCACGCAGTCTGATGGCAACGGAGTGCTGCAGACAAACAGAAAATCCATAAATAAATCATGATGTCAGCCTCTGTCAGGTGACTTGCACCGGCTGAAGCATTACCATCAAATGCAAACATTTGGTATTTCTATAGGAAACATGAATAGACAGCAGGCAATTGTTCTCTTGGCTTCCCTCTGAAAAAAGGGGCAGTTACCACCACGCAGTACCACACAGGGCCATGTCTCCTGGAGCAGCCATGGGGTGGAGGGTGGGCTACTGAGAAGTCTTGGGGCACACTGCAGACAGAGGAGGATGGATGGATATTGGGTCTTGTGCTAGGAAAGCGAATATTCACACCAACACCTTGAGTCACTTAATTATCGCTTCAAAGTGTATGAGAGATGGTTGGGTACAGTGGCTCATGCCTATAATCCTAGCCAGGAGGCTGTGGCCTGGGCTTTGCTAACATCTCAGGAAAGTTATGGAGTGGGGCTCCCCTCTCCTCCCCACCCTGTGGCTTCCTTCCAGGTCTGACATTCTTATCCCTATGGTTTCCCTTGCCCTGGGGTGCTGGGGGGTGGGGTATTTCTTCTGACTTCCTTTACCTCCCTCCTCCATCCTCTCCCTTCCCTTTAGCTGTGGTCCACTCCTTGAAGACCCAGAGGATCCCTGGTAACGTCCAACTGTTGGGGATCCAGCGCCTGTTTCTCCTGGGGGTGAAGCCATATCCCTGGGCCGTGCTTCATCAACAGGAACCGTGGCCTTCAGGCCTCCCAGAGCACTTCCCCTGCCCTCCAGCTGCTCTCCGACCTGCCAGGACCCTGGAACGAGGCTTGCAGCACAGCCCTGTCCCTTGGCCAGGGCCTCGGGTAGCACACAGCATTGGCTGCCATGCTCAGTGTGAGCACTGACTCCACACCCGGCACAGAGACACCTGGATCATCCTATTTCACCGAGCAGGAAACTGAGCTGCTCCAGAGGTAAGGGACTCAGCGAAGACCTAGTGAAGGCTTTGTCTAACCGATACCAACAAGCTGGCTGAGCAAGCAGTTCACTTGTTCTTGGACACAGGTGGCCTCCAGGCCAGACTGTACCCATGAATGGTCCCTACCCTGGTCACCCTTATGGTTGCAGGTGACACCGGGGGACGTCCGCAGAGAGGGAATCAACTAAGCATGTCAGGAACCTGCGCCATCTGCGGTGAGCGCACTTGAGAACTTCACCATCACCCTAAAGCAAGGGTCAGGGCAGTATTGATCAGCCCTCCCCAACATGTGATCAGCACCCACACACATGCAACTGGCTTGGGGAAACACACCAACAAACAGAAAGCAGAGCTCTCCAGCCGGGAAAGGCACAGGGGCCCCTTTACCACCCCCCCAAAAAAAGTGTAGCTCCTTTTGGGGCAAGATTCTTGCTTCTGATGTAATCATCACCTGACTAGAGAAAGGGACTGAATTTATCGTGGAGTCTCTGAAGCCTTATAATTGCCTAATATTTGACTCCCTGGTTACAGTATTTATCTCTAAAGACCTGGTAAACACACAGGTGTAACAGAGCCAACAGTGCTTTATCACTTCCTCCCTTTAGGAGGTACTATGAAAGGCTCCCCTGAACAGAATCGAGGTGTTGTGGACTGATAAATGTTGTCCGTCCCTCCACCCGGCGGGGGCCAGGGACGGAGTGGATTAGCACCCCGAGAGTCAACGGCGGCTATCTTCATTTACTACCTTGTCAACGCTCAGATTCTGGAAGATGTGAGAGCTGTCCTGCCAGGCACATGTTCAGAAACTATGTTAATGGATGAACTCTTAATAAGTCACTAAATGTTTTGGCTTTTCCCTAAAATCACAGGAAGCAAGACCAGCATGGTTTTTAAGACCCACACTGTGCGGACGTCTCCAGCATGCTGGAGCTGTGTCTGTGTCTGGAATCACATTTAATCCTCTGAGTCCCTGGGGAAGGTGGTATTTTATCCTGTGTTATAGGCGGAGAGTCTTAGAATTTACAAGGTTAATTCCCAGGTCATGTTGTCCTGGGTCACCCAGCCAGAAATCAGTGCGGTCCGGTCTGTCTCAAGCAGTGTCTTGCACATCTGCCTCAGAGCACGTGGCTGCTGCAGGAAGCGGAAGTCACATCACCTCCTGCCACCAGCTCACAGAAGCCACCTTGCAGGTGCTGTCTCCCACTGGGAGCCTCGTGGATTCGAGGTCGCCAGGCAGCGGTGCACCTGGAGAGCAGCTGTCTTCGGTCATGACGCATGTGGGCTGCTATACCTCACACGCGCCCGTGGTGGCCCACCCGGCTCTCAGCCCTGTCCCTGGACACAGGTTCCCAGCAGAGGTCCTGAGTGAGGACTGCCTGGGACCCTTGGTGCCCCGACCCGCTGGTGGGTCAGGGAGCTGCTCTCGAGGAGGTTCTGGGAGGAGGCCCCTCAGGGCCCGGAGCACCCTCCTGATACCCCTGGAGGGTGACTGATGGCAGCAGGACCCTCCAGTCACTGCCTCCTGTGACAAGGCAGTGACACTCATGACAGGCTCTCTGTGGGACAGGTAATCAGTTCTCCTAACGGTTGGCCAGCACACTGCAGAAAACCAACCTGCAAGTGGGGTTTTCATGTCCACCAGTGAGGCACCAGAGGCTCAGAGCCCCTGAGGAGGGGCCACGGGTGACACCAGCGGTAAGCATGCCAGTCTCTCCAGGCCTGTGTCCACATGTGCCAGAGACTGGGCCTATCCTGCCCTGTGCTGTACAGGAAGTAACATCTGCAAACAGACAGGAAATATCATGAACCAGCCAGGGTGACAGGAAGTCTCTGCAGTCTACAGGGGCCGACTGACTGTCCACAGGCAAAAGCTGAGACACGTATAGGACAGAACCTCCAGAAGTAGAGAGTAGGGGCCCGGGCCCTGGGTCAGCCTGGAACAGACCTTCAGAGCAGCCAAGCCCCAGGACCATGGCCTCCTCTCCCATAGTCCTCCATTACACCTGGGCTCTGTGGGGAGCCTGCCTCCCCAAGCCAGCCTTCTCCAGGCTCTTCCTGACGAGCTGCTGTGAGAGTTTCCCCCTGCCAGGGCCCGAGACCCCTTAGGGATGTCTCCCTCCAGCTGTACAGGGAACGGCCCCGAAGGACCTCTGTCTCTCATGGCACTCAGGTTTTACCGCCAGGGAAAGTGCGGCTGTGTTTCTGTAGAGTGGACAGTGGCTCGCTTGCTTTCTTCATCTCCAGAAAGAAAAAATTGCTAAAGGAGCTATTTCATTTGATAAGCTAATTTGAGCAGAAAATGGCCTTGTGTGTATCATATTGCGAG
The DNA here is from genome assembly GCF_019054845.1 of Dipodomys spectabilis. Classification (NCBI taxonomy): domain Eukaryota; kingdom Metazoa; phylum Chordata; class Mammalia; order Rodentia; family Heteromyidae; genus Dipodomys; species Dipodomys spectabilis. The sequence continues at coordinate 7,199,146 of NW_024870892.1, read as the reverse complement.
TTATTTTTGAACAGACCTTTATATTGGAAACTACAAGTACAAAGCCATAAATTAATTATTTTCCCCCGCAGTCCCTGTAGTTTAACGCAAGAAGAGCTAACATGCAAACAATATAAAACATCAGTGGAAAAAATGACGTCTAATGGGGATAGAGAATGTATCAAATAAAAGAATGCCACTTAATAGGCTAATACCACACATTAAACCAAAAAAAAAAAAAAACAGAAACCCGGTCTGAAGTCTAGGCTGAACACATCCATTTGTCTAATTCTCTTGCCTCAAAAATTAAGCGTTATTTAAATGTCTCTTAATGCTGCCATTGTTCCTCCCCTAAGAAATAAAAAAGATCAGCAGCATCGCGCACATTCTGGAGGTAAAATAAATAGCAGTCCAGAGAGATAGCGTTGCTTGGTTCTGCATTCGCTATTCACGCAAAGGCTGCTTTCAGGTGAATGCACCATGCCGTGGGAGGTGCGAGATTCGGGGGCTCCCCTCTCCCTTCCTGCCATACACATGGAGATGAGACTATTCTATTTATTGACAACACCGTGCCCTTCCATGACTGAGAGGTTTTCTTGTAGGACGACTCCCGAGGGCAGGCTGGGCCAGCACATGGGCTTTGGCATTTGCTCTGCGGCATGGGTGAGGTGCACCAGCTGGAGGAGGGTTATTCTCCTTGTTCTGCAGAGGAGAGGAGCCCCGCAGATGCCACAAACTCCCAGATCTCCCACATTCCCTGCGGGGCGCAAAGCAGTACTACTTTCTAGCCTGTCATCCCCAGAAATCCAGCAGGCACTCTGTAGGATTTTTTTTCATTTTTAAAAATGATATATGTTTAGAAGTCTTGCAAGGTATATTTGATAAAGACCAAAAAAAATATGGTTCCAAGGGCTTCAGTGATTCAATTTACATCTCCTTCTCTGATTAAACATGCAGTCTTGAAATAATGCATCTGGGAGCCCTGTATAAATTACCTGGTGGCTAGGAGTCCAGATCCCAGAATGAAGAGAAACTCCCAGTACCACACCAATAACCAGCCCACCACATGAAGAATGGCTCTAGTCTGTTTTCCTGGATGTGCCTAACCGGCAGTGAGAGGAGAGGAGAGTTCTTGAGTGCTGGTGTCCCACTACGAGGACCGCAGGGAACAAAGGTTTCAGGAAGGACACACCTGATTCTCAAGTAACACACTCAAGAAGTAAAATGGACTTTGGAAACACACTTCTGAACACAGTGGAGGGAGACCGGGGGCGGGGGGAGGGGAGGGAAAGAGAGGGGCTCTACAACCAGGAGTAGTTCTGTATTGCAAAGGCCCAAGGCTGTAAAGACAGAATAGAGATAATAGGAAGTTTTAACACTTGTTAAAATGACTCTTCCCCAGATATCTTAGGAATAAAATGTCTAAAAATTAAGATGACATGCTGGAGCCAATGAACAGATCGTTTTCAGAAGTGCAAGGCTCCAGGCTCAATGATCCTGACCCTAACTAAATGCATTTCCATTTCTGCCTGTCTCCTGCTCAGCTCCCCCAGCGCCTGCTTCCTACTCTTGCAAAATGAAATAAAGCACATAAGCTTACAATCTTTCAGAAAATCGAACTTATAATCTGAAAGCTCCAGTGAAAGAAATCTCCAGGCCCAGATGGTTTTACTGGCAGAGTCTACAAATATTTAAAGCCAAAGTAAAACAATTCTACCCAACCCCCTACAGAACTCCGAAGGGAAAAGCATTTATCAACGTACTATCTGAGGCCAATTCTACCCAAGATATACTTCTCACAAACTTAAGATGCAAAATAAAATTCTCAAACCAACTCCAGAGTATACAATGCTCCATAACCAAGTGCGATTTATTTTAAGGATGCAAAGCTGACTTGATATTGAAAGTAAATCAATGCATTCTATCATATCCCCAGACTAAAGAAGAAACAGCAGGGCTTCACATTGACTAATAAACTTCTGATGAGAACACTGAGCACCGGGAAGAGGGGGTTTCCCAGCCCCCAGAACATCTTCCAACCCTGCTTGCCCCAGGCACAGCCATGGAACAGCATGCCAGCAGCAGACGCAGAAGCTACCACAAGTCTAGTCAGTACCGGGGCGAGCAGATAACAGGACACTTAGACTGCAGGGAGAAGGAAAATGCTCTCTACTGCAGAAGATCTGATTCCTTACACAGAAAATTCCAGAGGATACTGCAATGAGGAGGAAGAGAGCAGGCGTCTGGACATACCTCCCACCTCAGCACCTGCACACACACACCTCCACCTCAGCGCCTGCACACCTGCCTACCTCAGAAGTGTGTGTGTCAGAGAAGAAGAGAAGAGCGGCTGAGAGCTGCAGTCCTGGGTGGGATTGCCCAGTCCCACGTAATCTCTGTCCCCTGTCCTCCCAGATGCACGCCTCTTCAGCCTCAGTTTCCTTAAGAGAAGCCAGCGAGCTGGGGCGGAGGCCACCAAGAGATGGCAGGGCAGAGGGACAGGTCCAGCCCTCCCAGAGCCATCGGCTCCACCACTGTGGGCACTGGACTCTGGGCTTTGCACTTGGCAGAGAGCAAATCCTGGAGCAAAGGGGCTGTGGCGCGGCAGAGCCAGGCGCAAACCGCAGGCAGCCCCTGCAGGCCTGGGCCACTCGAGCCTGAAGCCCGGCCCCTCCCTGACCCGTGCAGACCCCACCAGGCACTGTTCCTGCTGCTCAGTGCGAACCCCAGACTGGTGTTAGGACCCTGTGGCTTCTCCCCCTTGCCTGGCTGGTGCCATACACGTTTTCGCCCTTAGCTTTCCTCGCTGCAGGCACACCCCTGGACCTGAGACTCCCGGAGGCAACGCCTGGCCCTGCCCGCAAACTCAAGCCCTCTTTCTCAGGGTGACTGATTTCCAGTATGGGGGCAGGGTGGAGCCCATATGAGGGGAAGCACGAGGCTTGCTTGAAGTGCCCCCAGCCCTGAGCTTCACCACCATGTCCTTAAACCTCTGTGGCTCTTGAGCAGGCAAGCTCCGGGTCAGAGCGCTGGTGAGAGCCTGGGCACCTCATGCCCTGTGGGCTTCGCACCAGACCCAGCACAGCCTCCTGCAGTGCACATCTGCAGATATAGCCCTTCTCCATGCCTGCCCTCCCGCCCAGAACCCAGCACAGACCACGGCCCACAGGCTCCTGGCTAACATTTTGTTTAGCTCATAAATGCCTCCTTAAGACCGGAGATGGAGACAGCTGTATGAGAGATAGGAGGGAGAACTGGCCTGGAGGGAGGGAGGGAGGGAGGGAGGGAGGGAGGGAGGGAGGGAGTGGTGACCCAGAGGTGTCCTGTGATGAAGGGTGGCCCTGCCCGGCTCAGCCACAATGTGGTCTTGGTGAGTTTCAAAGGAGCCGAGCTGGGCTCCGTGCTGGGCAGAGTAATGTTGGGCAGGAGTGGAGAGGAGTAACAGGCAGGCACAGAGAGAAACCCGCACACCGAGGCCATGGCCAGCGCGATGGCCCCTCTGGGCACCCTTGGGGGTAAGAAGCCCCCTCCCCACCAGTGCTGTCCTATGCAGCCGAGTGGCATCTGTGCCAAGGGCTCATGGCCGTAGGGGATAGAACACAGGATGATAATAAGAGGAGACAGAGGACATGCCAGTGGCCCTGAGCTGCTCCTTTCCCGGTGCCTCCTCACATGGCAAGTGCTTGGAAGAGCAAAGCTCCACGCAGATGAAAGAGAAGCAGGTCCCACACCTTCCGCAGCTCAGCATGCGGAGAAAGTGTGGAAGCCAGTCTGTTCCCTGGCCCAGGAAGCCTGGAGGAAGTGTGGAAGCCAGTCCATTTCCTGGCCCAGGGAAGCTTCCCTGCACGCATCTGCACCTTCACCTCCCTGGAAGGCGAAGGGAAACCAGGGCCCCCGCACAAGGAGGAACTCTGTTTACACGATTCTTATCATTAGCCGTCTTTGCTTACAGTTGTCTACCTCTCTTGCATTCAATATTTACCAAAGAACTGCAAAATTAAAGAGATCCTACGGCTGCAAAAGACAACATAATTATAAGGGTCAAGTTGATAAGACATATAATCTTCAGAAACCTGCCGACTCGCCTAATAAAATATTTACACCCGTCACTGCTGGACACCCAGAGAGAGATGAAAATGGTCTCTTCTCACTTTTCAGCGTGTGCAGAAATGTCACATGCATGTCACACACATGTGTGAAGAAATGCCGAATTTCCCTCCTCCTCTCCCCTCCACACATCATGTCACTGAGAGAGAGAGACTTCCCTACAAAGCTGGAATCCAGCTTCTCTCATGAATTTTGGAAGAAGCACTTTTTTTTCCCCCAAGTTGTATTTCATCAAAAAGAAAGGAGCAAAGCAAAGGAGGCTGGCCCGCCATCTCGGAGAGTCACGCGAAGGCTACTTTGCACTGTGGCTTCCTTCTCTTCCCTTCTGTTTTAACCTGGCATCCGCGTTCTGTTTGGAGTTAGTCATTTTGAGTCAGCCATTTAGAGAGTCCAAGAACATGAAAACATTACAAGCGATGGTTTCATGGCTCTGCTGTGCTGACCTTAATGCCCTGGGGACTCTATTGGTCTGAGGTCACTGTGGGACAATTTGTCTCCTGGCACAGACTGTGCGTGGTGATGGCCATTCCTGGGAAGTAATCCAGTGGTCATTCCATCAAGGCACAGACTTTGTCCAGGCAGAGATGGGGTCAGGGGACCCCAGAGCCCCCTCCCCTCCCATGGTGTGGGGTCTGAAGCCACCAACATCTCCCTTCCTTCTTGAGTGAGTGGGTTTGTGTACCTGTTTATGAATGTAAGTATTCTGAATGACAGATATTGAAAGTTCCTCCCCTGTGGTAGAGATGTAGGATGATGGGTGTTACCACTGCTACTTCTCCAGACAAGACACAAATCTGCCTTCTTGATCGCTAGACTCCAAAGGCTAATTTTCAGAAATAAAGACAAATGGCTCCCCATCCAAAAGTGCAAGGGCCAACAACAAAGGTTTCTACAAATGTTCACACCGTTTGTATGTGTCCTCTGACCCATAGCATCTTGGCATTTGAGGGCAGGGAGCAGTTGATGAAGGAATTATTGAATTTGACGCCAAGGAGTGTGGAAACAGTTCCATAAGTTGAAGTCGTACCACGCTGGCTACAAACATAGCTTTCAGAGAGAACTGGAGTAATGTCCTTCTTCTGAAGATAAGGGATAAAAGGTGCATGAGGTTTGCTCACTAGGCCTCCTGCCGTCCTCGCCAATAACTGAGGCCTCTGTTTCCCCAAGAGCAGCGCGGCTGCGGGGCCGGCCTCCTCCTGGCCCTCGGTGCTGATGATGAACACAGCTCCTCCTTTCTACTCAAGAACCCCGCGCTCAGAATACCTACATGTCCTCAGGCTGCACTTTAAAAGACAAATTGTTGTCGATTCAGGATTGTAACAAAACTGAAACGACTGTTTCAGAGCAGAAATGCTATGTTGTGTGTGTGTAGATAACTTAGTGACCACTGCATGCGTCTCTCAAGAGCCCCTTGTGTCCCCTTGGACTGTCTTCTAGAACCCTGGCTGGCCCATTCTCCTGTGGTCTCTGAAGCAAATCACTGCATTCTGACATGAAAGAGGCAGTTGTTTAAAAACAAAACAAAACAAAAAAATCTAGAAGCAGAATGGCTGAGCCCAGGCCTGAATCCAACAATGCGAATGTAGCTGAGCTAGGCGCCAGACATTGCTTAGTCGGTGTAAATGGTTTGCCTTTGCTTAGAAACAACCATTCACAGGAAGGAGGCTGCATCCCTGTGTGGCTGGCGTACGGTGGATGTCTGTGCAGAGGCCTTGTGCCCGGCGCACTGGCCACGCCAGGGTTGATGAATGACTGCCTCAGAGCAGGGCCTGGTGGCAGTTCTGGTGTGGGCGAGCATGGAAGGGTGTCCAGCACAGGGAAGACCTGAGCAGGAATGAGGACACACCTGGGACAGGATTCCATTCTAAGGCCCAGATGGCCACACCAAGGTGAGGCGTGCACCTTCAGGGAGTAGTCACCACAGCACAGTGAACCTGGAAGGGCAGGCAAGAGTGCACGCCCATCAGATGTGCCTGCCTCCCCTCACCACGGAGTGGTCAGATCACTTGGGGGAGGGGCTACACGGGTAGGGTCTCAGATTCCTATCGGATATTCTCAGGCCAGGGCAACCTCCACCCAGCTGGACCTCATCCAAACTGTCCACCTCACATCCGCAGGTGTATTTCTGCATTGCTAATCAATCACTTCATTCTCTTCCTTCCCACTGTGTTCTCTTGATTCACCAGAGGCAAAGTCCTAATCTTAGACATTGTGCCCAGGAACCAAAGAACACCTGCAAAGGTGGACCACCCTAGCCCTGGAGACCAGAGGCCAGCAGGCAGCAGTCTTACCAGTGACCACTCAGGGAACGCTCTCGGGAGTGTGCCAGTCTGGGTCTCCTGAGCTGAGTTCCTGTGCGGTCTCCACCTATTTCCAGAGAGGGGACCCAACCATAGGTCTAGAGCAATGGGACTGGCTGCTTACAGCAGGTGGCCTGTAGGCCCAACCCACAGAGCCAGGACAGGAGGGAACGCAAAGGACTGCTCACAGCTCAGGTCTCCAGCTCTGCCCAGGTCGCTGGGCTTAGATGATGATGGGAGAAAGTAATTTTTAAGCTGAAAATTTGGTAATGTGGTCTCTAAAGTTATTCTGAGCCATCTTGGGGCGAATTAATTTACAATGGTAAGAATTACCTTTACAATGCTGGCTGCACTTGGAGATAGGATCAGAGATATCGCTAAAATAAAACATGTTAAATTTAACATTATGGTAATTCTACCATTTCATCCCAGCCCCTGAAAATTGCCACAGCATTCTGGATAAGGCCATTAGCTCACTCTCTTCACTTGTACTCCTCCTTTTTCTCTTAATCTCAGAGAAATGGCTGTAATGAGCTTCTAATAAAATGACAAATAGGAATAATCCCAATTCACACCAAGATTGAGCATTCAGAAAAGACCAACTCTCGTTTTATGATGACCTCATATCAGCCCAGTGGTGCCATGGCCCTGGCCTGGGCCTGCTGGCGGCTTGGATACGTGCAGTCAGTATTTCAGAATGTGGTGGGAGACCACCTGGAGTCCACACCCCGTCTCCATGCCTCCTCCTGACCCCCGGAGCTCACGGGATCCACCGTCACCGCTCGCTGTCAAAGCCCTAGCCAGTGTTCCTGAGTGCCACACACTCATGCCCACTATCAAAGGGCCCAACTTCATGGCAAACGGACCTGCAGGCTCATAACCCATGTGGAAGCTAACCTTGGCTTTAATGGTTTGGGGATGCTTTTGTAATTGTTCTTGTGAAAGATGGAACATGGTTCTGCCACTGAGCCACACTTCAGTTCCGGGTTAGAACCCTGCCTCGACTATCACAAGCTACAGAGCTGGATGTCTGTCTCTCTAAGATGGAGAGCTGATATAAGGTGGAAAGCACAATTCCATCAGGGGCACCACAGACTAGGTGAACTGACAGAAGGATTCGGAAGGGGCCCCCACCCACAAACATGCCTGTGTGTTCTTCTTGGTGGTTTCGTTGTTTGACAACAACCAACTCACAAGACTTAGCCATTAGCTATGCCGAGAGACAATTATTACCCACCTCGAATATCCCTGGAAACTTACAGGTACAGAATTTTGGCCAAACCTAAATGTAACCACCCGAGGAACTTTGGATATTTTAATTCTTTCAAAGCATGCGATGACAAGTTTACATTCTGGTTTTCCTTTTCCTCGACTCTGGCAAGTCTGAATTCGCTTCACAAAATTATGAAAAGCTGGCGGTCCAGGCGCTGAGTCTACACTGCCAACCACAGCAGAACTACCAGTGATCACATCGGGGACGCTAGTAGAGTGAGCGACGCTGGCGTCCTGTCCCCAGGAGCAGGCCCCTGCCTGCTCTTCGCCGCTTGACACCGACAACCTGGACAACCTGCCTGTTCCATCCCACCATTGCCCCAGCTCCTTCCTAGTGTCCCTGGGGCCAGCATGGGGCAGTCATCACTCCTCGCCAGTTCTGTACCTGGTGTTCCTCAAGGTCCTACGTGACCAGCCCTACCACGGCTTTGTTGTTTCGGACGGATCCATCCACTTTGATTTGGCTGCCTCAGGCCCCAGGCCTCTGGTCACCTGGTCATCTGGGTGCCATATTCTTTCCAGTGTAATCCATCACCTCGTTTATAGTGTCTCTTCTAACTACAGAACATTGAGAACTTAACCATGTCATTACTCTTTAGTTTTATGAAATCATTTACCAAAATATATTGTCAATTCTTCCTATATAGTCCTTAATATATTACCTGCAATAGAGTAACAATTAACACGTAATACTCAACATATGATTAAATTAAATGTACATAGGACTCTGAATATAAGTTCTCTTGTAAAAAAAATCCTCCCATAAAAGATCTCTTTCTCTTGTAGCCAATGCTGCCTGTCAGTTTCCTGCTATGAGACACTAAATGGTGCTGGTCTTCACGCCCTCCTGTAAATGCTATCTGCAGTGGTCAAATGGTATTTAATACCGTGTGGCATGGGATGGTCCAGTGATTAGCAATTACACGGAAGAAGTAGTGAGCTGAATTAATTGGTTGCTGACATAGTGACACTGATAGACACCCATTACCTTATAATGGACACTAATGCACCGAAAGCACCCAGCAAATTGGCCCCTCGGCTCTCACTGGCGGCCAAGTATATTAAGTGCAAGTCAATGGGTGCCCAACAGAAAAGCTGATGGCTTGCTCTTTGCTCTTTATACAAACATCCATCCAACAGGTATCCAGGATCGGCAGTGGAGACGCACAGCGGCCCTTCCTCTCATTACACAGCCCCTGCCTAATCCATGCTCCTGTGACTCCCGGGCACTCTGGGCTTGCTACCCTACCCCCACTGGGAGACCAGTGAGGTCCGGTGGAACCAGGAAGTGCTTACCAAAGAGCTTTCTTAGATGGCCTAAGAAAGCACTTTATAGAACTTGGTTCTGATCCTGAGTAAAACTTATGCCTTGACCTCTTCACCCTGAGCAGTTACACAAATCCACAATCCTGTGACTATAGCGGGACCCATTGTTCTTCCAGGGTTTATAACAGGTATGTGTGTGTGTGCGTGTGCACATGTGCTCGCACACAAGTGCACATGTGTGTGTGCACATGCGTGCATGTGTATATGCATGCACGTTTGTAATACACAGGAGTATATTATATGTGTGTGTGAAATATAAATGTGTAAGTATGAATGCATTACTGTTAGGCCTCTGTCCTCCTGACACAATACTTGACATAAACAATAAGACAGGAACGATTCATCTGCTCAAAGCTTCAGAGATTTTAGTCATGATGGCAGGGTGGGTGTGTTTAGGTAAAGTAGGTCTCATCATGACATCCAAGAAGTAAAAGGAGAAAACGCTTACAATGACTGGCCTTTTCCTTTTCCCCATTTATTCCATGGAATAAAAGCCTGTGGAAGAATGCCATTTGTACTGGGGGCAAGGCTTCCCAACTTTGCATACCGTTGGGAAATGCTGCCACCAACACCCAGAGCTCTGCTTTACTTTAATATCTTGGGCACTGTTCAATCTGGTCAGGTAGACAATCATGACAAACCATCACAAAATCGCCCCAACACACATCTGTATAAACCATCACAGCCCCTCTTTGAGCAGCACAAGGCTCAGTCCATCTCACACAGCAAAGTGCATCTGGTGCTCTTCCTCGAGCACAACAGTTCCAACCTTGACCCTAAGTCCAAGCTCAATATCTCTTCTGAGACACAAAGCAGACTTTTAGCTGCAAGCTCCAATAAAGTAAAAATCAAATCATGTGTTTTCGAGGCATGATAGTATTCATTCCCACTCCAAAAGGGAAAAAGCCAGGAAAGATCAGAACAAAGCAAGACCAAAGCCCGGGAGAGCAAATGTTAGGTGTTGAAATCGATGCCTAGCATCTGGAACACGTGGTGAGCTGAGGTGAGCCACAGGTCCCGACCGCCCCGCCCTGGGGCCTGGCAGTCTGTACACCCGTCCATGGCTTCCTCTTTGAGAAAGGCTGGGTCGGCTTGTGGTCAGGCCAAATTCCTGGCATCTTAAACTTCCTGGGCTTTTTGTTCCCTCTCACAGCTCCATATATGCGCCCCCAACCTCCATCCCCAGAGGCTTCTTGTAGGCAAATCCTGGCCTGGTCACATTTGCCGGCCTCCTGGGCCTTCCTCTGAAATTGGGGTGGAAACCCCCCATGATTCATGACGCTCATGTTCTGTACGTGGACAAAGCCAGCACCACTACTTTACATGGGCTTCTCCAGCCAAACTGCAAACATTTCTCATTGTTCTTCTCGCCATTTGTTCACAATCCTCAACTGAAAACATGGGTAAAAGCCGCCTGAAAAAACTCATACTACCACCTGAATGCTAGGCTGCTTCAATTTTCCTCCAGAAGATAAACTAGCCCATTGCCTCTATACTCAGCCTCCCACAAGCCTCAGGGGCAGATAAATTGTAGATCAGGTCTTTGCCTAAAAGTATCACAGGCAGCCCCTGTGCAGAGCCCTCATTCCTACCTGCCATTCGGGAGCCGAGTTCTGTTGTCATCCTGGTGCTCCGCGTCCTCTCCTGAGCAGCCCACCAAGCTCCGCTGACAGCTGTGCAGAGACCCTCTGGCCCACATCTCCAGCTCTTTCCAAATGCCCTCTACAGTCCCGCTCCAGCGTCTTCAGAACCACACTGTTAGAGAGCCGACAGCAATGACACCCTTTGGCAACCGTTCTCAGTGTCAGACATTTTGTTGCTGTCACAAAATACCTGAGAAAGCACCAGAAGGGGAGATGATTAGGTCTTCCCAGCTCCAGCATCCATGCCCATACTACACAACACTGTTGTGGCTCCAGCATCTACCCTATCACCATACAACACTGCCCTGGCTCTATTATCTACCCCATTACCACACAACACTGCCCTGGCTTCAGCATCTACACCATCACCACACAACACTGCCCTGGCTCTAGCATCTACCCCATCACCACACAATACCATCCCTGCTCCAGCATCTACCCCATCACCAGGTGGCACTGTCCCGGATCCAGCATCCACACCCATACCACACAGCCCTGCCCTGTGTCCAGCTGTAGCAACTGAATGAAGTGCAGCAGCCAGAACACAGTAGACTCTCAGTGAGCAGGCCAGCCTCCGTCCAAGCCCTGGCCACCATGGACCGTGCTGCTGCAGCAAGCCTCCCTGAATACTGCTGCTCTGGACCAGGCCCATGGCTTCATCATCTTCCCATGAGGCCACCACCTAAAGGCCTGACAACTCTGGGCAGAGTCACCTACAGAATGTCTACATCTCCTTCTTCTAGTGAGGGGGGGGGGGGCGGGGCCAAGTGGTATCAGTGGCACCCAGACAGCTTCCCTGGACAAAGAGAGCTCTGTGTGACACATGCTGGCCTGGGCCAGGTAGTTCTAGGTGAAGCTGCACAATCTCTGTCTCTGTGAATGGGGCACCTCTGTTGGTGCAGCTGCACATGCACAGAGGTGCACGTGTGCACAGAGGTGCGTGTGTGTACGGATGCCAAACAAAGGGGACTCTGTTCTGGCATGACACCTCATGGTCATGGGCACCAAGGGTTGTCAACCCTCTCAGGCTCCAATTATGTCACAGCAGACTACATACTAACAGCTCCTAGAGCTTCGTCCATCCCTGGATCCCAAACCCACTCTATAGGATTCCAGCCGGACTCAGGAGAAATCCCTTGATCCTTGCTTGTGCTCCCATTCGGTATTCCTGCCCTGAACCTGACCACGTTCATTGTCTTCACCGTCTTTCTCCTCACTAGACCAGCACCATAGGTCCTTCCTGTCCATAGAAAGTCACCTACAGAATGTCCATTTCTCCTTCTAATGAGCAAAGCCCATGTGTACAGCACACGGACATCACTTTGTATGTGCAAGGGGAGTTGGGATATAGGAGAGATGGACAAGCTCTCTCCTTTGGAATCAGTGAGTCCGATTTAAGTCTTTTGCCAGACATGGGAAAGCTCAGGTGGTTCCCATGGCTCCTCCCATTTAGTGTCTTGGAACGCAGGTGATAGAAGGAGTTGCTTCTTAGTTTTGTTTTGTTTTGTTTTCACTGGCTAAGAAACGAGAAGAAGAGAAGACAAGTTTCTATGTTTTGAGTAGCTCTAAGGCTCCTGTGACTGTTCCAACACTGTTCTCTTAACAGGGCAACCCTTGTCAGTTAATTAGAACTCAGAGAATTTCAGAGTGAATTTGAACCAGGACATGGTACTGCCCCTTCTAGATAGACAGTAGAAGCCCAAAGGAAATGAGCAGGTGTAGGAGCAGGGACCGGGTCCTGAGCCGGCCATTCTGCCAGAGGCAGGCCTAACAAATCAGCTGGAGAGTACCACACCCCTAACCCTGCGTGTACCCACCCATCTATATGCTCCCTCCCTGGCGTGATCCGCATTCAGCTACCACTCCTGACATCCACAAAACAACATTCACGTTTCGTGGCTGCTAGAAAGCTATATCCAGTGGCGTACACCTGGCTCTCTTCTCTGCAGCCCAGAGTTCTGTGCTCATAAAGACGCTAAGTTGGCTGACCTCTGGTGCTCTACAGGGTCCCCAGGAGAACCGCAGACAACACATGCTTCTAATAGTAATAGAATTGTCTTGGGTGCTCACGGTGTCATTCCAGCTGGTCGGTCCCCTGGGTGTGTGGCTTCTCAGGCCTCCTACAGTAAGACACGGTCCCACCTAGCAAGGCCCAAATGTCCTTGTCATGCACATCACACAGTCTCAAAACCATGCAGAGTTTAAATATTAATTTGCCTTTCTGTATATTCTAATTTCAGAACACCAAGGAAAGATGTGCTGACTGGCGATTGTTATCATGTTATTTAAATATAGCATGGATTTATTCGATAATAAACAGTCATTTTTTCTTGGTTGTATATGTAATAAATACACTCCCAATCCATAATTCTCTATGATATTTATCTGGGTGATATAAACATTCCTTTGAATAATAATGCTTTGTGTAACCTCCCATGACAGTTGGTCTATTAAAAAGGAAATTAAATATACAAAGGTATGGGAAGCATTTCTGTAAGACCATAATGAACTTAGCAAATTCAAGAAGGAAAATGAAATCAGATGTATTGGCTGCCTAAACTTCCCTTTAAGTTTCTCAGGACTCATCACTTACCAGCCAGAGGAGGAAGAGGCTTCTCATCCACACCCACCTCTCCTGGACCTGGTCAGGGCCACAGCAGCCCTGTGACTCCCCTCCCAGGAGGCTGAGCCTCCTCACTGCATCTGCTCTGCCTTCCCCAAGCTCCCAACTATTTCCTTAGAAGTGGTCCAGGAGAAATTCTCAGTTCACAGTACCAGATGTATGTATGTATATATGCATGCATGCATGCATGTATTCATTCCAGTATTTCTATGTTCCTAAGCAGGAAAAGTCCTCCTTCCAGTGTATTATCCAGTGCTACCTTTCTTTTTCTCTTTTTAAAAAGGCACAGACTAGTGAAGTGAGTTATCAAGGGTACTCAGACATATACTTACTGCTATGCTTTTACTGCACCAGTAGCCCAGGACTGACATTCAAACTCTTAATTTAAAAGAACAACAACAACAACAACTGGTGTTGGCCATTAGGGTGCACAGTGCAAGTGGTGGCAAAGCGCCTACCCAGCATGCCCCAGGGAAGTGGTGGTAGAGTGCTTACCCAGCATGCTCTGGGCAAGTAGCTGATCCAGCATGCCCCAGGAACGCGGTTTTAGGTCTCAGCCCCAGTACTAAAAAATAAATCAGAGAGTTGAGGAATGCCATCTCTAAATGGCAATGATAACTTTATGAGTTTGAGCAATAGGTGTTCTTTTTTAATGTGTTCTTCTTTCCTATTATTATTTAGTTATTTCTGTCATTTAACGGAAGTCAATCAGTTTGACACCAAAGATTTAATTATTTTCAAAGGAGAGAGAGATGTTTTAGTTTGGGGATCTTGGTTCCTCAAATGAAGAAATATATTGCTTTCTTTCTACAAGTCATGGAAAAATAAAAGCTAGACAGGGTTAGTAACTGTCGTACCCGAACATGACCAGAACTGTCCCCCTCCCCCCTCGCAGGTCAAAGAGCAGAGTGTGTGTCCTGTCACATGCCTGACTTTGCTTGATCCATGCTTAGGTCAGCTATGTGTTTAGTTGAAAGCATGAAAAGACAGTGCGGATTGCAGCAAGCTATGAGGGGAAAGTCATCATTTTAAAAGCCCTCCTGGTAATGCCTTTAAACTCAGCAGTCAGAAAACCATTAGAGTAATTACCAATCTGCGGAAGCCCCGGGGGAGGGGAGTGCCTGGGCTCCCCTGCCCACCTCCACCTGCTGAGCCAGCGCGCATGCCAGAGGGAAGCTGCAGAGGCAAACCTTTCCATAGCTGGGGGTCCTCACCCTGCCAGGCGATAGTGGGAGGCTAGGGAGAAGTTATTATTGTAGAACACCCTGGAGTTTGTATCTATCAAAGAGAGGGATTTGGGGGGGGGGGGGGAGGGTCTGGTCATGGGGCCTAAACTCTGGGCCTGGGCACTATCCCTTAGCTCTTCAGCTCAAGACTAGAGCTCTACCACTTGAGCCACAGCACCACTTCCAGCTTTTTTCTTTTTGCTCACGTGGTGCTGAGGAATTGAACCAAGGGCCTCAGGTATGCAAGGCAAGTGCTCTACCACTGAGCCACCTTCCCAGCCCAGAAGAGGGATTTTTATACCCCACCACACCCTGTTGCCACTTGCTCTCCCCCCAAATCACCAACTGTTTGTTACTGGTCCACTTACTTGAAATGACTCTTATCCCAGAAATGCCACTGGGACACCCAGAGAAATCAGATTCACATTTCAAATAAAGAAGAAGGATCTGCCTACTGGCTTATTGTTTGTTTTGCTCTGAAGGCTTAGACATGGGTAAAAAGAGTTACATTCAGAACTGTGATCATTCCATACACAAGAGACAATTACCCTGAATCCCTGGGTGATACTTTCATACAGAGACTGGAAGCAAGAATATTTTTCCTTGTATGTGTATGTGTGTGTGCGTGTGTGCATGTGTGCGTGTGTGTGTGTGTGTGTGTGTGTGTGTGTGTGTGTGTGTGTGCTCGTGCGCGTGCGAGTGTACACCAGTGTTGGAGTTTGAATTCAGAACCTCATTCTTTTACTTGGCTTTTTTTGCTCAAGGAGGGTACTTCACTTGAGTCATGCCTCTACTTTCCAACTTCTGCTGCTTAGTTAAAGTTAAGAATCATGGGTTTGCTGACCCAGACTGGTTTTGAACCTTGACCCTCAAATCTCAGTCTCCTGAGTATCTAAGATTACAGGCGTGAGCTGGTGGTTGGCCTCTTGGTGAGTTCTGGTCTGGCTTTCCTCCTTTTTCTTTTTCCTGCTCTCAATACCTGACACTTCATGTTGACTCGGCTGTCCCAGACTGGACCCTTCCCTGTCTGCACGCCACCAGCCCCTCTGACATCGAGGCTTATTGCCTTCGATGAAGACCAGCTTCCTGCCAATCACGTAGCTTGACTTTAACAGGTGATAACTGGCTCCATACTTTCTCTACCTTCCCAACTGTCTGGGATGAAAGGGCAATCCTGTGGGAGGTTCCTCCTCAGCACTGGGGTGCATTACCCAGAGTGCATTACCACCTGCTGGTGTGATTTCTATCCCAGTGATGATCCTGAATTCAGGATCTTGTCAATGGTGTTCTACCTTCCGCCACACAAACTCACAAATGGATAAAGTCCTTAGTCCCAAAAAGGACACTGTGTAGAGGTAAAGTGTCAAGGCACCCGAGGGGGTGGGAATCCCCCAAGGGGGCCAAAGTCCAGGCTTGCAGGTGCAGTGGAGCTCCGGATGGCAGGCATGGAGTCAAGACTGGCATGTGCAGCAGAGCTCCGGACGGCAGGCCCAGCCACAAGCGAGGCAGAGGCGAAGCCGCACTTGGTGTAGAAGCCACTGTTGCCCCAGGTTTAGGGTGTCAGCAGGACAGTTCCAGAGCCAGGAGGCCTGGCACCCCTCCTGCAAAAGCTCAAGGCTCTCTTTTCCAAGCACTGGCATTGGTGTCTGGCAGGGTACAGGAGGCCCCTCCGGCTCAGAGCCTGCAAAGAAAGCAGCAGACGTAAATGAAGTTTTAATTTTTTTTTAAATCATTGCTGGTATTTGAAGCTCGACAGAAGAAAATCTGCTTCCTCCATTATGACAAGTCAATACGCCGCTTTGGATGTAAGTGTCTTCCATTTTCCTCGATTTCACGCTAGATTTGCCTGATAGATGAGTGTACTTAGGCGGGCAGCAGAGGTTCTAACAGGACAGGTGCTTCCAGTGTACAGGAAGGTCATTCCTGTTATTTCAATTAACAACAGAAGCCACAAAAACACACGAGGGAAAATTAATTTAAAGCCTCCATTTAGTGCTCCCGGGAGGACGTCTTCAGGCCTCCTGGTTGTCCTGGCAACTCTGGCATCCCAGCCGCGAGGCCCGCATCTGCCCTTCCCTTCCTTCCGTCCAGACGCTACATTAGCAGAAGATGATGTCCATGTAAATGTTGAAATACTCTCGTTGCCATAGAGATAAGAAGAATGGCAAAAATACAGGAGTACTTGACATACTCCAAGGCAGACTTTTAATTAAAGAAAATCTCAGATGACAATGCCAAGATGGCTGAACTCCCCCGGGGCTTTTGTGCTCCCACCCGAGGTGCACAAGCCCCCCACCCAAATACCCTGGGCAGAGGCAGCAACTTCTGGCTGGGCAGCCAATGAGGCCGCGCCAAGCCATGGCGAGTAGGGTGGTGGCAGTCATTATCTTTTCACTGCACACAGAGAAAGGGGGGGATGAGAGATCATGGAGAGCGTTTTGTCGTGTTAGCTGCTATTCCTTCAGCGCCGAGAGCCACGCAGGGGCAGTCAGCTTCTCTTAGGCATCCAGAGTGGCAGAAGCTTGGCCTGTGGTGATCTGTTCTTGTGCCATGGCCTCCTGCAGGGCAGGCACGTGGGGGCATTGGCGGTGCGCGGGGAGTGTGGACACTCTTCTCAGGAGTGGGGATGCTGGCCACGAGGGGACATGAACTCTGTTCTCAGGAATGGGGGTGCTGGCTGCGAGGGGATACGGACTTTCTTCTCGGGAGTTGGGGGGTGCTGCCCTCTCTTCTCAGGAGTTGGGGGGCGCTGGCCACATGGGGACTTGGACTCTCTTCTCAGGAGTTGGGGGGCGATGGCCATGTGGGGATGTGGACTCTCAAGAGTGGGGGTGCTGGCCACGCAGGGACGTGGACTCTCTTCTCAGGAGTGGGGGTGCTGGCCACATCGGACGTGGACTTTCTTTCAGGAGTTGGGGGCAGTTTTTAACCCCATCTTTCCAAAGCCACTGTCAACAGTGCATTTTTATTAAAATTGTGGGAATCTTGACGCATTTCTTGAAACATGTCCAAGATGCCACTGTGACTGTGCGACCTGTCACCACACTCTGGTGGCGCCTGGGTCAGCATGCAGGAGAGCTCTGTGATATGGGTTGGAGACATCATGCCCTCCGACCGGGTCAGCATGCAGGAGAGCTCTGTGATATGGGTTGGAGACATCATGCCCTCTGACCGGGTCAGCATGCAGGAGAGCTCTGTGATATGGGTTGGAGACATCATGCCCTCTGACCGGGTCAGCATGCAGGAGAGCTCTGTGATATGGGTTGGAGACATCATGCCCTCCGACCGGGTCAGCATGCAGGAGAGCTCTGTGATGTCTGGTAGAGGCACCATGCCCTCTGCCTGACAGCCTTGTTGCCTCTAGCCGTTCCTCGCCTACTCTGACTTGTCACATATGTTTCCTGTCTGTACCAAGGCAGCGTGCTCCACAGACTCACTCATCCGTCTTGCCACCCTGTCCCCCTCCTCCAGACATCACTGAGCGTGACAGCTACCATGTGTCTGTGCTGGGTGCTCTGCTCACGGCAGCCTTCCCCACCTGGGTGCTACATCTCCAAGCCTGGGGTACTCACCCCCTCCCCTACTGCAACCTGATCCCAGAATTCGGGCTCCCCGTCATGCCCAGTGAGGCCATGGGTCACCGGGAACCACAAGCAGCCATCGAGGAGGTAGCCAGGGTGAGCACCAAGCTGGTCAGCATGGCCAGATGGAGAGCCCAACAGGAGACCCATGCCTGCTCCCTCCGGCCCACGGCCTTTCCCATCTGCCTGCCTTGGCGTCTGCACCCTTCAGCTCTCCATTTGATCCAGCCCAAAGCTAGAGTCTTTTCTGCTTAAATTAACTGAATTTGACATGTTATTTACATAAGACCCTCAGTAATCCAGATATCGATGGCAGAAGCATTTAGTAATTGCAGCCTACTGAAGGAGTTGGGGCAGACTTCAGAAGCGCTGTCATACAGACACACCCAGCTTCCATGCGGCCGCCTGTGCTGAAGGTCAGGACTCCAGGCGTGCTATGTGCCCACCCTCCCAGGAGAGTGTCTGGGGCTGGCTGTGACTCCCCACGCACTCTGGATCCATGGCTCCCACTTCCTTAATAGGTGGATGGGACACCCTTGTTCCACGCTTGAGCCCAGAACCAAGGGCAGACTCATCCGCAGTTATTCCAAACACCTCATGTGCCTCATCTCTAGTCACAAATTCTGACTGGGTCCTTTTTGAAAATACGTATTTCTCAGGAGATCAGCAAACATTTTTCCCGACTGGCCTTCAGCTTTGTGTAGGGGGTTGGGGGGGAGGGTTGCACATCCCGAACATGACGACTGCAGCAGGACACCGGGCTCCAGCAGTCTGCCTGCTGGGGTGGCCTGGCCCTCCTTGCTCTGCCCCTTTACCCACCGCCCTTCTTGGCCCCTGTACTCCTGGCCATGGCCTGCTCTGCCTTCCTGGTCTCAGCCCTCTTGGCTATGGCCTCCCTGGCAGTTCCTTTCTTGGCCACAGCCCTCCTGGCCCCACCTTCCTGGCCTTCTGGCTCCGCCCTCCTGCCCTGGCCTCCTGCCCCTGGCCTCCTGCCCCTGTCCTCCATCGGCCTCCACCACAGTGCTGGCTCTGTCCCTCTCCCTCATGCTCAGCAGCCACACCAGTGCCAGGCACTGCAAAGAAACATGGTCAGGAATCGGCAGGAGCACACAGCCAAGGAGGTGACCCGAGAGAGCTTCTGGGCACTCAGGGGCCAGGCACCGTGCGTGTGCTCTTCCTGCAGAGGGGACGAAAACTGACCTGGGCAGCACTGTGAGGGGCATGGCGGGGGAGATGCTGGGGTGGAGCCACAGAGAGGGAGAGGCACTGCGTGGTGGGGGGTTCATGGAGTAGGGGCTGCTCGGTGGCATCTGAGGGACAGCTGCCCCACTGTGGGTGGACGGCAGGAGACGGGAGCCAGGCGGCATTGCAGGCCTTGCCCTTCCCAGCACCACCTCTGGCACACAGTGGCCTGATGTACGTGGAAGGCCATTGTGGAGGCTGAGTAAGGTAGAAGATTGTGACCCCCAGCTGTCTAGACACCGGGCCTCAGACACTGGGATGGGGGGTTGGGGGAACAGGGGCTCCTGGGATCCCACCTTGAGCCTTTTCCTGTGTCCTTGCTCTCCTAGCCTGCCTTTCCCTTGGGACAGCATGGCAGCCATCTGCCGGCACTGCCAGAGTCAGCCTGATACCTTCCCTCGGACCTCCACCCCTCACAGTGCCCTCCACAGGTGTCCCTCCTCCAATGAGAGGAAGAGTGTGGTCCTCCAGCCACCTGGGGAATGCCAGGGCCAGGTGCAGAACAGTCCTGGCACCAGGACAGAATGCCAAACCCTGCTCATCCTGTGGCAGTGTGTCTGAGCAGCCCGGGAATAAATGAGAAGACAGGGTCCCTGGGTGGCATCTGGGAGGCTGGAAACCTGCCAGGAGCTGTAGTGGCCCTGGGCTGTCCATGCCGTGGCTCTGTGTGCCCCTCGTCATTCTGGGCATAATTGGATGATGATGGGCACACAAGGATTGAGTGCGTGGCCAGTGTGGGGGAATCAAACTGGAGATGCATGCTCAACAGAAGAGGCCGTGAGGGCCCCTCGCGCCCCACGGAGTACAGGCTCTGCCAAGTCCTCTGGCCAGGAAAGAGAACTCTGTATTCTGGTGGGAAGCCCTGCACAGCTGAACCCAGGCGAAGCCAAGTCTGAGCTCCCATGAGACCAAGCTGGTCCATGTCCACTGAAGTCCAGCAGGACCCAGGCTCTTGTGAGGGGCAGTCCTGACATGACCAGGAGAGGAAATGACCAGGCAGCCTAATAGACCAAGGGGTTCCTTCTTATCCTTTGGAAGTGACCCTGGAAAGAAGACTGGAAACAGAGCCAGGAAACGTGCAAGAGAGAAATTCATCCTGACACCAACGGGAGGTCAGTATGCTGGACATTTTTGAAGCCTTAGACAAAGCATACTCTACCTTAGGAAGGTAGGCAGCGCTGCACAGGAGCAAAGGGCATCAGGAAGCTTAAAGAAGGAAGACAGAAGAAGCCTAGAATTCCTAGGCTCTGGGCCCAGTGATATTCTCCTCTCCCGTCCCTGCCACTTCTCCCAGGATCAGTGACCAGTCGGTCCATTGTCTAGTCTATGTTCTGATCTTGAGAATTACAGAGCATGCATCAAAAGGGTGGGACACAGTAAGTGAGTATTAATAAGGAAACTTGGGGTTCTCTGAAGAACAGAGCCAGTGTCTGAGGGGTGCATGTATGTGTGCATGTATGTCTGTAGAAACAAGATAAAGATCTACTCATTTCCACAGATGGATATTTGTATCTGTTATCTACACAGAGAACTGTATCCATGATCTATAAATCTCTATCTAGATACACATAAAAATCTACAGATCTATATTTCAACAACCTTCTACAGAGAGAGAGAGGGCCATGTATACATCTGCATCCATCCATTCATCCACCCATCCATCCATCCATCCATCCATCCATTCATTATCCATTCATCCATCCATCTATCCTGCCATCCACCCATCCATCCACTCATGGAGACATCTATAAATCCATATCTGTCTACAGAGATAGAGAGATGCACTTCAGGGCTTGGCTCCTGGTAGATGTAAACTCTGCAGGGAGGCCATCATCTGGATGAAGACAGTGAAAACTGACTTTATCCAGTTTGATAATGGTATCCAGTTTGATAGTGGTATCAAAAGTGGTTGAGCGCTGAACCTCCCTCTGAAGGGTCCCCGCACCCCTCAGGCTGCACCCCTGTAGGCTGGACACAGACTCTCCACTAAGCTGGGCTTTGGCAAGTCTGCTTTTCATAGTCAGCTCACCTCTCCCTAGGTGTAGCCCTGGTCCACAGCATATGGATATGGGTGACAGATATGGGTGCTGTGTACAGCCCAGATCCCGTGACTCCTCAGAGTGTTAGAGGGAGATCCAGAGCACAGCTGCAGCAGAGCACTAAGTGGAAACACACTTGGAGGCCAACAGCCAAGCAGCTAAGTTTCTAAGCAACACAGACAAGGCATGCACAGTTCTCATGTTGTTCCTGGTCAAAGTGGGCTGAAGACAGGGTTACCATCTAGGAGCAATGGGACATCCTGGAATAGCACAGCCATAGGAACTTGAGTAGCAGTAGCTTCCAGCTCTGCAGTCTGAGAGGTGGGCATATGGAGAGGCAGGCACATGGCGAGGTGGGCATGGTGCCCTAGGTGGGTGCTTATGTAGTTCGTAGACATATCGATAGCAGATGGTCCAAAACCCACTTGAGTGTCTTATAAGCCACCCAGTGCCTTGCTCTCCTCCACAGTCCTGAGGATACACCATGAAGGACACAGGGAAGAGAAAGGCTGTCCTGGACCCCGGGATATGAGATGCGAGTATCTTATATGAGCAGCGGGCTGCTGCTCAGGGACAAAGGTTTAGAGCTGCACTCCAGGCGCTGGCCACCAGGCAGTGGGGACAGATGGTGCCGTGGCCCTTGAGGAGGGTGACGGACTGCAGGAGAGAAGGCCATGCACTCTCAAACACTGGGTCCTGCTTCGGGCCCTGCAGTGAGCAGAGCCACAGGGCTTTGTGCTGCAGGGAACCGGGCGGGGGGGGGAGGGCGTTTGCCAGGCTGGGGCGTCACAGTCATGTCTCCCCAGGGCAGGCACAAGCACAGTGCAACTCACTCAGAGAGGTGTGTCGTGTGTGGAACTGTTCCCTGGTATTTTTATTTATTTTTATATTTTTTAAATTTTTTTTTGGGGGGGGTTCGGTCGTGGGGCCTAAACTCTGGGCCTAGGCGTTGTCCCTCAGCTCTTCAGCTCAAAGCTGGCGCTCTACCACTTGAGCCACAGCGCCACTTCCGGCTTTTTTTCTTTTTGCTTATGTGGTGCTGAGGAATCGAACCCAGGGCCTCATGCATGCAAGGCAAGTGCTCTACCACTGAGCCACCTTCCCAGCCCCCCTGGTATTTTTAAACCAATGGGTTCATTAGAGCAATGACACTCTCATCTCCGTGGAGTGAGGTGGCCTAGGAGCTGATGTGCATGGAGATGGCTTGATGTATTGGAATGTTTCACAAACAGAAGCCGTGGCAGCCAAGGCACCCAAGCAGTGGACAGGGGCTGAGCCGCGTCCTTGTCCCGGGAATGCACACTGCACAATGCATCCCTAAGTGGAACCTGGGGCTAAACACAGGGCAGAGAGACAGCAAGGCACAGAAAACAGCGAGCATCTCGCATTGCGGTGGCGCACAGATGAAGGCGGACGCTGTGTGGGCCCCCATCAGGCTCCGGGCAAGGTCAGGACCCCATGAGACAGGACCGAGGCTGTGGGGCTGGGGTGAGGCGGACCCTCGCCCATGGAGCTCAGGAAGGTCAGGGAGCTGGGTCTGGATGTCACCTCTGGCAGATTGACACCGGTCAATCTCTGTACCTTCTGTGTAGCATCATCATAAAGGAATCCCTGAGCCACTGTGGGCAGGTGGCAGGGCAGCTCCAGCCAGAGACACAGGTGTCCAAGCCACCGGGAGCCCTGAAGGAACCTGAGCTGCCCACAGCTTTCCCAAGAGTCATGTCCAAATTTGGGGCTCTGGTGTGTCATAGTTGCTTGGTTTTCTGATGGACAGCATACCTCACCTCAGAGAGAACAGAGGGAGCCAGGGAGCCAGGCATGGATGGGGAGAGGCAAAAGGAGCGGGGTGCAGGGTGGGGGGAGGCAGAAGTATGCATTCCACATCACACACACACACACACAAAACATCCACCAGGCCCATGACACAGCTGCCTGACCTGTGACATCTAGTCTTCTCAGCTTTATGGACAAGGGTAGCACTGACGCCCAGCTCCAGTGCAAGACCCATACTTTCCTGCCGAGCCTTGTGCCAATGTTTGCTCGGCTGTGTTACAAATGCTCCACAGCTCCCATGATGACATGCCTCCTGCCAGCTCCTCCTGGCGAGGAGCGCTTCCTCCCAGCTGGTGCCATCCACACTCCTGTACGCCTCTCCCTGGGAGATTGGGGACCCTGAGCTGGGCACCAGACCCAGCCCGGGCATGGGAGCCAGCGTGATCTACAAGAACACTGCTAAACAGACGCACTGCAGGCAGCAGAGGAGATTACCATGTAGACGTGAGATGGGGCAAGGTTTAGAATGTGTTACCCAAAGGTTTTCAGCAAGAAAGAGGAACACAGGGATGACAAGAGCAGACTGTCTGCCCTGCGCCGGAGCCAGGAAGACAGCAGAATGAACAGTGCAGAAGTGAGCTGGAACTGGGGACCACAGGGCTGGGGGCCACGTGCAGCTGCAGACCCTGTTTCTGGGGGTTACCTCCTCTGGGGGCCATGGCCTCTGGGAGCCACCAGGAGAGCTCTCAGAAAGCCAAGGAAGCACACAATCACCTGCAGATGGAAACGGCGACACGGAAGATGGAGATCCGGCCTATAACACGATCATCCTCAAATTAATTAATTCAGCACGTGCCAAGTCAAAATCCCAAGGGAAAATTTAAGGAATTTGACAAGCTAATTTCAAGATTTGTCTAGGAGAGAAAATGTACAGGAGAAACCATTTTTTAAACAAATTAGCAACGTACAATACTAAAGAAAACTTGAGAAATAGCAGTGATCAAAACAGGGCAGAGGAGATAAATGGAGTGAGAGAGAGCCGGAAGTGGAGAAGTGTGGCTGGGACAGTACAGACCACAGAGATGGCCTCTTCCTACTGAAGGGACATCTGGTGATGCAAAAGGGCTACCGGATGATGCGTGAAAAAATATCCAGTGTCTCACACAAAAGTCAACGTTGGATACGATCCACACAACACTACGAAAGCGCTAAGAGTTGTCACTAAATTATCAATACTTATTGTAAAATCATCTTGGAGTGGGGGTGAGAAAAATCGTCTCAATCTTGACAAAAGTCCCAGTGCAGCTCTGATGGGTTCAGAACACACCAGCCCTGCACACAGACCTCGGCATTGCAGAAACAGGGCGAGGGAGAAGGCCCGCACTGCACCGAGGAACCAGCTGGAAGGCTCCGCCTACAGAGCCAGCCTGAAGCCCCACCCTCGGACCCTGAAGGCCCCGCCCCAGAACCAGCCAGAAGGTCTGCCTGCCCCACCCCACCCCCACACACGCCTCAAAGGTCCCGCCCCTGGGAGCCGGAGGGCCCAAGCCTGGTGCACTCCCTGAGCCCAGAAGCAAGGAGTACCTTTATGTCTGAAGACACAAGGACGTAGAGAAGGCCAGGCCCCTAGCTTATTGTCACGTGACACACTCCCATGACCTCCTCTCATCCAACCCAGCCCAAGATAGAGCTCCCCATTCACCTGGGTCTTCTCTACCCCTATCTACCCCAAAGAAGCACAGATAACTGTGACACATACAACTCAACAGGAAATAAATACACGCACACACACACACACACACACACACACACACACACATATATACATATCTATCTATCTGTCTATCTATCTATCTATACCTACCCATTCTTTTCTAGGTAAAGATGCCAAATACAAACTTGAAAGACAAATGGAAGAATAAATAGAAAATGGATAAATGGATTGTCATCTGTAGTTATAATAATTACAGAAATACACACACACACACACACACACACACACACATTACAGTCCGCTACAAACAAGAAAAACTCATGAGGAATTCAGCTGAGCATAGTAGTACAGGTCTATAATTTCAACTCCTTTGGAGACTGAGATTAGGATTGGGCTCCATCAGCAGAAATGGTGGGTACTGTGCCAAGTGCCTGTCATTCCAGCTACATGGAAAGCATAAATAGGAGAATGATAGTCCAGGCTTACATAGGCAAAAAGCCCCTATCTCAAGTATAACCAAAGTAAAAGCGCTTGGGCATGGCTCAAGGGGTAAAGTACCCACCTAGCAAGTACAAAGCTCTGAGTTCAAGCCCCAGCACCACCACCCAAGAAAAAGGCAGGATGAGAACAACATTCCATAAATACAATACCACTGTTCAATCTCACTAATAATCTATGAAATTTGAAATTTTTCCAAATAAGGCAAGTAAAATTTTTACTTAGTCACACTCAGAATCACAGTGTCAGAAACTCCTAGGAAGTTTGGTTTAAGATGCACAGGCCCAGTGCCGTCTGTCTCTGTGTGCTGGGCACTGGTGTTGCTTTCAATGCCACCAGTCAGGCCCCAAGGTCTCCCCTGTGTACAGAGGTCAGAAGTGGATGCAACCCCCAAAGGCTGCCCCAGGAACTGAGGCGGGACGGCTGTCTCACCCAGAGCCTCCCAGACCCTGACCTACCTACCCAGAGAAGGTGGCTGTATCATCTGGGAACCATGGCAGTGGGTTTTCAATGTTACTCAGTGACCAAGGCACTGGCAGAGCGCTGTGTGGGGAGGTGTGCTGCCCAGCAGTGGCCTGAGCAGCGCAGTGGAACTCCTTGTAGTCCGTCTTCTGTCCCATCGCCAGTAACCAGAGTTACATCAAGAAATGCTCAGCAGGCTGGAAAGGTGGCTTAGTGGCAGAGTGCCTGCCTAGCATGCATAAAGCCCTGCATTCAATTCCTTAGTACCACATATGCAGAAAAAGCTGGAAGTGGCACTGTGGCTCAAGTGGCAGAATACTAGTGTTGAGCAAAAAGAAGCTCAGGGACAGCGCCCAGACCCTGAGTTCATGTCCCAAGACTGGCAAAAGAAAAAGAAAAAAGATATGCTCAGCAAACAGCCTCGTTTCTAGATACGCACCCTCTACTTCAGCCAGCAACCTCCTGCAGCAGACAAGAGAGTGGAGAACCCCAGCATGATCAGGACAAATGTGCAAGACACGAAAAACAGCTCCAACCTCAGTGATGGATATCATTCAGAGAAATGAAGTCATTATTCAGAAAAAAACATTCACTGAACTACCGTTATATAAATCCATTATATGGGTTTATGGGTATAAATGTTAAGTAAATTAATAGACAATCTCTTTCTGCTTTAATGTTTTTTCTGATACTGGGCATGGACACAGGGCCTCATGCTCTTGCTCTTTTTGCTTAGTCCCTGACTCTACACAACTTGAGCCATGCCTCCACTTCCAGCTTTTCATTGGCTATTTGGAGATGAGTCTCAAAAATATGTCTGTCCAGGTAGGCTCTAAACAGTGATCCTCAGATTTCAGCCTCCTCAATAGCTAAGAGTACAGACACAAGCCACCAGTCTCCAACTCTGTTTTAACTTCTTTTTATTTATTTATTTTATTTTATTTGCCAGTCGTGAGGCCTGAACTCTGGGCCTGGGCACTATCCATCAGCTCTTCAACTCAAGACTAGTGCTCTACCACTGGAGCCACAGCACCACTTCCAGCTTTTTCTGCTTATGTGATGCTGAGGAATCAAACGCAGGGCCTCATGTGTGCAAGGCAAGCGCTCTACCACTGAGCCACCTTCCCAGCCCTCTGTTTTAACTTCTAACATGGCCAGGATCCTATTCTTTCTCCACAGAAACAAAAGCTCTTTGGGATTTTTAATAATCTTTCAGAGTACAATGAAGTCATTCAAGAACTGATAACATAATTATTTCTTTCTTTGGACCAGATTCAGTCTGAAAGTGAACTTTATTATAATCCAGAAAACCCTCGCCAGAGAATCTGGACTTGCTTGACTTCGATCTCAGATGACAACACTCAGCTCTGAATTCCTAATGAGACCTGAGCTCTCGGGCATCACCCACTCTACACGTGCACACCTGTGCATGTCACGTGACTACCCACCGCATACCACAAGACCTGTGCATGTTGCTGTGTCTAGATAGAGACCCACAGCCTTAGTTTGAATCCCAGATATATGATTTCTCTTTGCTTAAACTCAGTGCCTGGATATTGTCTGAGTTCATTTGCTTAAGGTGCAGATTCCACCACTTGAGCCACAGCTCTATGTTTGACTTTTTGTTGGTCAATTGGAGTTAAGAACCTCACAGATCTTCTTGCCTGGACTAGCTTCAAATCAGAATCCTCAGACTTCACCCTTTGCTAGGATTACAGGAGTGAGCCACTGGTACCTGGCTTCGGACTTGCTACTTCTGAGCTGGGGGACCCTGGTATGTTGCTGACACCAGTAGTAGTGTGCACACTGCCTGGGTTCCTATGCAAGAGCCTGGTCAAGAGGCTGGCATGCTGAGCACTGGGAAGGGAGCAGCTAGTGTCACCACACAGAGGGACTCCTGCTGCTGCTGCTGCTGCTGTACTCACATCATGACAATGGCCAGGCTTAGAGAGGGGCCAGCAGCTTAGAGAGGGGTCACCTGCATTCATTGATGGGCAGAGAGCAGGTTTA
Organism: Dipodomys spectabilis; assembly: GCF_019054845.1. Taxonomy (NCBI): domain Eukaryota; kingdom Metazoa; phylum Chordata; class Mammalia; order Rodentia; family Heteromyidae; genus Dipodomys; species Dipodomys spectabilis. The sequence goes on along the minus strand of NW_024870892.1, from coordinate 7,171,351 downwards.
GAAGCTGTATTCACACGTGCACACACATCTTTAGGTCTCAACTACTTCATTAAGCTGCTCAGTGGCATTCATAACCATTTCTTAATTTCTGGCATCACACATGCTTCCTGTCACCAACAACATCCACAGTATGCACAGCATGGCACTAGATGCCAGGGACAAGGAATGTGTGCTTGCTCTCAGGATGCTGACCACTCAACATGAGGCAGCAAATGAAAGCTTGAATCCAGAATGTGAAATGGAAATGTGAGTACAGGTACAAAGGGAAGGCAATCGCCCTGCCTCACAGATTTCTAAGCGCTTTGTGGCAGGGGTCGTGAGGGTTATGTAGGAGTTCAGCAGTTTAGGAAGGAGCTGCATGTTCAAGGGGTTCCCATGCTGGCTGGAAAGGATCCAGAGACAAAAGGGAGCTAGAGCATCTCCTCCACACTTATGTCCAGCCCCAAAGCTTTGAACGTGTCTGCCAGGAGTGCCTGGTGTTGAGAAACCGGCTGTGAAACGGGGGGGGGGGGGGGGGGGGGGGGCTGAAATGAGTGAATCTTCACTCAGAGCAAATCCTCCAGTGGGGGAGGGCTGGAAATCTACAGACTGATTAGCACTTGGTCCCCTCGCTGGGCCCTCCTCTCTGGGTTTCAACGAGTCCTTCTCTCACCTGCTCATGCTTCAGTCTGCAGGTTCGGCAAGGGTGGCTGTGGCCCAGCTGGCTGGCCAGCCCTGCAGCTGAAGGCCAGGGGGAAAGGGCCTCCTGAGCATTGTCACAGGAACCCGAATGTGGCTCCATACAAACACAGGGATTGCAAGAAAGAAAGACTGTGCTGCCTGCTCGGGTTCCTTCCTGCAAGTGTGTCTGCTTTGGGCACAGGCATTCCTACTGCAGACAAGTCTTCCTATAGGCAGAAGACTTAAAAGAACAGAACATAAAACCTGCAAATGTAAGCACATTTCTGATGCTCAGACACCTCACCAAAATACAGTCTCTCCTGCCAGGAGGCTGAGACCTGAGGATCGAGATTTGAAGCCAGCCCCGGTTAGGGAAGTCTGAGAGTCTTTCATCTCCAGTTAACCAGCAAAAAGCCAGCAGTGGAGCTGGGGCTGAGCTCCACCCTTGAGTGGAAAAAAGCTAAGGAACAGTGTCCAGGCCCTGAGTTCAAGCCCCAGTTCAGGCACACAGAAAAAACATCATATTTGAACTCATTCCGCTTTTGAGGGAAGAAATGAGCAGGCCCCGAGGTTTTGTCTTTCCCAACTAAAGGATGTGTAGGTAGCAAACCATTCAACTTGTGGGCTTTTTTTTTTTTAAAAAAAACAGACCATATAAATATACCATTTTAAAGTTCACTCTCACTGTTGTTGTTATAGATACATATATATAATGTGTGATATAATATATAGATGTATATTAAGGGGCAAAGCAGTGATTGCAGACCAAATATCAGAACCGCACACGCCAGAGCCACATCTGGCCTGCTGCCTTGCTAAAGCCTTCCTTTGGTAAACCTAGTTTGATTGGCACGTGCGACATTAGGTAAAACAGACTGGAGCTGCAACGCCAATATTTTCGTGACTATTTTGCAATCGACATTAATCAATGGGATAGGACTGTAATTCTGCAATTTCCCTGTCTCTTTCTGGTTCCAGAATCACAGATATAATAGCGCCTCTAAGAGTTCCCGACAATTTGCTATTCACAAATGCTGTATTAAACAGACGACATCAAATTGCATCTCGAAGCTCCATTTTTTTTTAATTCCTCCTGGGAACCTGAAAAGTCCTAGGGTGCCAGTTCCCCATCACAAACCAACCCCTCCAAGTTCTGCCAGCAGCATCCCGGCTCAGTGTCTTCCTGAAAACCCAGATTGGAACTGGGGTCCCACAGACTCATCAAATTTCATGAATTCAACGTCATTTTGGAAATTTTTCAATCACTCTGGTGACATTGACAATTTTCCATTTCATTATAATGCTACAAAATTCAAGCACCTGCTTTGCTTTTTCAAAATGTAAATCTACTGGAAAAAAATCAGGGAAAAAGCAGGTGTTCTACCTTAATTGACAGAATTGAATCTCCTATCTGAAAACAAGCACCCAAATCAAAACAGAGGCCCTGGAATGTCTGTGGAGGTGGAGGCAGGGGAGAGGGTCATGACCCCCACCCTGCAGCCGCTGACCTGATGCCTTTAAAGCGAGCTAACAACAAAAGGCTTTGGCAGATGAGCAATGAAACATGGGTAGTTCTTCCAAAGGAATCAGGGCAAAGTGAAGGGCGAAGACTTCCCACAGGCCCAGCCCTTTCAACTTACCCACGTGTGAGAGGCTGAGCTATCTAGCTGTCCTGGCTCCAGAGTGTGCTAACTTAAAAATGAAACGTGGCGACCCTATTCCCCAGAGGAAAACACTTCAGAAAGAAAAAAATAAATAAAGCTGACTGTGCTTTTAACTTTTTAAGTTTGCTTTTCTTCCTCCTCTCAGACTCACAGAGGAATCTGCTCAACTCCAAGAGCAGCTCTTCCATTGCTGCAAATTCACTGCCATCTGCAAATGTCACCGCTGTTCAGCCCGATTAACCCCAGCAATTTCATCTCGAAGAGATGTTCGACTCTCAAACTGCCAAACAAAGATTCCTCTATTTCATTATTCAAAATATTAAGTGAAGCTTGAACGCTGCAGTGATCGACTTTGGGGAAAAGAAATATTGCTCTATCTGTCAGAGGGGGAAAAAAAAACCTTCAAGTTACTTCATTACATAAAATAGTACTTAGGGCGGCTAAGCCATCAAGTCCCATGAGCAGAGAGGGGAAGCTCAGTCAGTCCTGCGACCCATCTCCATAAGGTCGACGCCCCACTGCTCACAGACCATCTTGCCAGAAGTTATGAACTGCAAGCACTCGGTCTCCTCAGCTGCTGCCCTTGTGCGGATAGTTGTTAATGAGCACTCAGAAAGGACTGGAAGTGGGGTGTGGTTCACAGAGGCAGAATGTGGACCTGCGTAACGCACACTTGGGGTGACTTGATCCTTAGCTATCCCTGACACGACAGAAACATCTGTGAAACAAGCCTGGGATTTCTGCTAGGCGCTGACCAACTGCAACAGGAGCCTGGCTGAGATGGCAGCACAGATACCCAGCGGCTGCCAAGCATTACCCGCCTCCCACCCGAAATCCAGATCTGAGGGCTCCGCTCTAGTTGGAGTCATAACCCATGACGTCACGGGAGGGTAGAAGGCCTGTTTGGAGGAGGAGGACTGGGGTGCAGCTCCAAGGCCGCTTTCTCCCTGTACCTCCCTGTTCTCCTTCTCCACCTCCTGCCTGTGGCGCCATGAGCCCTCTCCCTGCTGGGACGGGCCGAGCCCTCTGACACCATGAGCAAAACCAGCCTTCCCTCTCTGAAGCTGTTTCTGTCACCGTGAAGAGAAAGCTAACACGAGGCCCAGGCGATGGCCCTCCACGCCCAGGGATGCGAAAACACATGAAGCAAGACTCGCCCCCACTGGCCACAGCAGCAATGAGTGCCAGCTGCGCAGGATGAGCTGCACTAGCCCAGGATCAGACTGGCAATGACTGAGATGCCCTGCCGGTGGGCACACACCTGGCTCTGCCTCCCCTGGCTGCAAAAAGCCACGCAGGGCAGAGCGAGCCCAGCCTCTGGGTTTCCTGGGGTTCACAGACAAACCCCACGGCCTGACTCCTCGCCTGCCTCTGACCTTGTTCCAAGCAGATTCCATTTTGAACCCTACCTGATGTTTACACAGCCTCTGTCCCAGTGTGAATGAAGGCCGGGAAACTCATTTTTATGCAAAAAATGGAAAGAAAAGGAATCATTGCCTTTGAAAACATTCATGTGCTGAAGGAGCTTGGATTTGAGGGATGAAGGCACATCTGTTGAGCTCATCAGGGCCCTGTTTACATTTGCAAACGGCTTTACTAAGGGTCCCATTTCACACAGCCACAGGAGCATCCCCAACAGCCCCAGCACGCCCAATGCCAGCCAGCGCCCTCGGCGGTGGTTTGGAGGGGGCTGGGCTGCTTGCCACCCATGGTAAGCAGAGCAAGATGCAGAGCCACGCTCAGGAATCGCACCCAGAGTTCACGACCCAACACCGGAGACAATCCAATCCACGGATTAAAGACCGCTCGGCGGCTCTGAGGCACGTTTTAGCTCCTTCTGTATATCATTGTATTTTCAATCTGGCACCGTGAACCATAAATAATCCTATCATTTATTAATTACATTTCCTAACCTAGTCAAGAAGAATCCCGCAGTGAGGAGCAGCGGATCATGAATTAATGGTTCATTGAAAAGCAACTCTCATTGCCAAGTACTTGTAAATTAGGGTGTGATAATTACCCACTTTAACCTTTTAAACAGGTTCCTCTAAAAAGCTCCAAGATGGATGTTTTATTATAACAACTTTGACCTCCAACACACAACAACACAATTATTTTGCACCCTGACAAAGGGATGCTTTGATTGAGGGCCTGGCGCAGTGCATTATCTCGCGGTATTACCTGCATAGGTGCTGCGTGTGGGAGGGGTGCACGTGCATTACACAAACACACATAGTGCATTCCCTGCGCTATACCTATGTGAAGTACAGATCAAGCAAAGTAGAAAACAATGAGTAAGTGCAGAATAATTGCATGGGAGGTACCAGCTCTGTCATCATAACCCATTATCAGTCCTTCCCCCGCCCCCCCCCCCCAATGGGCATGCTGTCCCCAGCCCAACCCCACCAGACCACTTAACTCACATCAGGGAAAGACAGACCTTGGAACCCACCAGAGCCATGTCACACGGGGACCAGACACTGGCTTCTCGGCTTGGCGCCAGTACAGGTGAGATCGCTGTCTCAGGCCCCATGTGCCAGCACAGGGGACCTCATGGCAGGCCAGGCCAATACATGCCTAGCAAGGGCTGCTCAACAGGGTCCTGTCCTGAAGACAAGCCTCTCCCAAAGCCACAACGAAGGAAGAAATGCCTACAGCAACCGCAGCATAAAGCTGAGTCTCTACCTGACCCCGTTGCCCCCTTACCGCCGCCCGTGTCCACCCCGGCTCCTCCAAGACCACGTTCTCTAGCCAGGGATCTCTCACCCTCATGCCCAGGGCAGAGGATAACCTCAGCAGAGCCCCCACTCCTTTGGCTGCCCCCCCCAGGTCCCTAAACAGAGCCCCAGCACTGTCCAAACCCTCTTCCACCGAGCCAAACTGGCATTTTAGGAAGCAACAGCCAGAGCAGAGCATGAGAGCTTGCCCAGGAGACGCAGTCCTCCATAGGGACAGATGGGGGAGGCAGGGGAAAAACCATGGGATGGCCAGCGCCAGTCACGTACCCTACACCTGTTATCTGAAAGCCATTGCCCTGAGATCAGGAGCCAACAGCTGGTGTGACCACCACAAACCCCAGCCCCCAGCTGGGGAAAGGAGACTGTTTGCTCTAAGAACTCTGGGTGCTTTTATCCAGTGAGACTGATCTGTGCATGGCACTGGATGACTGAGTAAGACAGAGGGGATCTGAAGCCCCAGCAGGCTCCAGGAGGCAGGCCCGACTGAAGAACACACAGGAGCCTGCAAACACAGGGGAGTCCCGGCAGGGCCAGGGTCTCCATGCACCCTGGCAGGGCCATCTCTTGTGGTCCTTCTTGGACCACACTGTGGTCTCTTCATATAAGAAGGGACTGGGGTTGTGGGCTAGAATCAAAGGAAGGCTTGAGTTTCACATGTAGGTATGTGCAGAATAGAACTAAGGCTGAATGCAAGGGACAGAACCTGATCCAGACAAAACCAGAGAACCACAAGAGCCAGAGAGGACCAGGGGCAGGGGTCGGGCAGCGGGCTTCCTGGGCAGAGAACCCCCAGTCATGTGGGGCAGCGCGAGACACTGGGAAGTCCCTCTAAGGATGGCACCCTGGACAGGAGCTGTTAATGCACTCACAGCTAGCTGTGCAGGAGCTCCAGGATGCAGGGATGGAAGATGCCCGAGCAGCCGGGGCAGGCGGGAGACACAGGTGCACACTCCTGCAGAAAAGTGACCTCTGGCCACAGGAAGCAGTCTGGTGAGGCATTAAGAGCCTCCAGGGCAACTGTGCCTCTTGTCACCATGACAGTGACAATGCGCTCCACCCCTGGAAAACACCCCTCCACTCCGTGATGCTCACCAAGTGATAATCACAGCCCCAGGAAGACCACGGAGACTGATGGTTATCACTCAGAGAGGGGGTGGGTGGTTAGATGGCCATTTCACACACGTCAGAAAATCGTTGGTGGAGTGCTTTAATGACAGGAGGAGATGCTTACTGCATAATGCAACCAGAAGAAACCCAAGGTAGTAAACTGTGTCACACTAGGATTTCAGCACAGAACAAGCCTCAGAGGACAGACAAGCTGTGCCTCAGGCAGAGCATTCCTGCAGTGGCACCAACAGTCTCTACATGCTCCACAGTCCCCTAAATAACCACAAACTACATAAACACAGAAAACAAGCTTTGGTTTTTAAAAGGGGTCTACTCAGGAGGCTGAGACATGAGGGTCACAGTTCAAAGCCAGCCGGGTCAGGACATTGCAAGACTCTTATCTCCAGTTTACCACCAAGCCTGGAATTGGAGCTGTGACTCAAGTGGTAGAGTGCTAGCCCCAAGAAGAAAAAACGTTCAGAGGCAGTGCCCAGGTCCTTAGTTCAAGCCCCAGAACTGGTACACAAAAAAGTGGAGAGGAGGGAGCATGTAAATTTACACATTAAGGGTCCCAAACCAGAGGGTGCAGACATTGTTTTACTAGTAGTCTTCTGAAATCAGCAGAGATGAGGCAGTCACTGGACAACTCACCGGCAGGATCACCGACAGGGCTGTTGGTGACAACCAACCCCACTGTGCCAAAAGTCATTATTGTCCTCTGTACCAACTGAAAAGAAAACAAAGCACAAGCACAAAGAGGTGTCGCCAGGGCATCTGGTTTCTCCAAACACCACGGACAGAATCTGATGGCAGAGCTGTAGATACAATGTGCCTCTGGCATGTGTGCCTATCATGTTTCATGTGTGCATGTATGTGAACATGCACACAAACATGTATCCATCATTGGTCACTTTGTGTGCACACATGTACATACGTAAACATGTATGTGGCTACCATGTTTTGAGTTATACACATGTAAACATCTATATATTGTGTCCTTTGTATTACTGTGTTTTATTTGTGCATGTTTGTGTGTATGCATGTAAACATATGTGTCTACCATCTTTCACTTGTATATGCATGTATGTTTCTATATATGCATGCAAGCATGTATATGCTTGTGTTTATGTGCAGATGCACAAATTTCAAATTCCACTTTTATGTCCAGTTACATAATTCCATAAATTTTTACACTCAATATTTGGGTTGTTTTAATGGTGGAATTTACTACTTGATGAATTTACATTAAGATATATATATATATATATATATAGTTGGGGCTGGGGTTGTAGGTCAGTGATAAGGCACTGATGTACCATGTGTGAGACCCTGGATCCTACCCACTGTACCTCAAAACATGAACTATTATATATGAAGTTTATAGTCAAGTAATTACATTAGTCCTATAGTCCATAGTCTGTTTTTTCAACTTGAAAATAACTTTTGTTCCTAAGTGCTTTGGAAATAAGTATTGCCTGATAATTTTGTGATTCAGTCTGCTGGTATTTTTATAGATCACCCAGTTAACTGCCATGAGGTGTTACCTTTCCACTTCTGGAAGATTCTGATGCAATAAAATCCCTTGGGACTTTGAGAAAACTTAAAAAAAAATTATTACTTTTAATTGAAGCACAAAAATCTCTAGTGGAAGGAAACGTTTGGAGAAAGTTTAAAAACTAAATGGAGGAATATGAGATGGAATAAATGTCTTTTTAGCCTAAGCAGCAGTAGGCATTACAGAAAACACGATTATATCATCAGTAGCTTTCTTCTTCACCCATCGGGGGGCCTGTAATTAAGTCATAATTCATATTTAATTGTTTCATCTGAAGACTATTATCTCATTTCTTCATGATTGTCTTATTCTTGCTGTTTATATTTTTTCCTTTTCACAATGTCATAATTTTCAGACTAAAATATTGAGCTTAGAAAATATTAGTTTTGATGTAATTGATATATGTATATGATTTAATTTTTATTTTAACTTTTTAGCAAAATCAAAATGTAATCAAAGAATGTCTTGTGCCTTAGCTATAGAACTCTTCATTCTGAAAGCCTTGGAGGGAGCTGCATTCACAGACTATAGTTCCCTTTATGAAAAATATTAAATCGTTTTTGCAGCGTATGATGTTAATTACTATGATAAATATCTTCAAATGAAAGGATAGGAACAAGTCCAGGCCCATTCTACAAAAACTGCAGTTCTTTAAACATACAAGAGAACTGAAATGCAACATTCTCAGTGAGAACATGGAGTGGCCATGCTCTTTGGAAAGCAGTCATTCCAAACGCACTGCGCGAACACTGGATCAAGAACTTTGGGGAAATTCAGGAAGACCAGGAGCCCAAAGCTTTGGCCTTGGTTTTGATCCTGGCTGTGGAAGAATTTCCATCTCCAGGTAAGGAGGTTTCTCATGGGGCATTTCTCTGTGGGCCCAGGCTGAGGCTGAGGCCTGGAGACTGACCATGCTGAACCACACTGGTGTGTGGACAGCAGACAGGATGGACGACACCCCATAGAGTAGCCAGCACCAGCTCTACTGCAAAGCACAGGCCTGACAGCAGTCAGGGACCAGGGAGGGGGGCGGGGAGAGGGAGGGAGCATTGAGGGGCTCCGCAGGACAACCACCTGTGTCAGCCCTCCACCCAATACCCTAGGCTGCACCCAGAGCACAAGTGGTCAAGTGCAAAACAGGAGTCGGAACTTGTGAGTAGCTATTGTTTTTTTTCATGTATGTAAGTCTATAAAGTTAGTTTCCAGTAATGGCTGCACATAACAACAGGCTGAGTGAAATCCTGAAAACAACATGGCCCTTGACCCTCAGCAGCTACCTGCAGCCAGCACCAGCCTTGGACCACACCAGCTCCCCTTGGACATGCCCTGCTGCTCAGCTCACCCACATTTGGAAAGGCAAGGCAGCCAATGGGGCCCAGGGGGCAGGTATCTGGATAACCCATCCGGGCTATTGTCCAGGAAGGCCATTGACCCTGTCCACAGCGGAGAGGGGCAGTCCTGGAGGAGGAAGGGAATGTAATATTCCATGTGTAAATGACAAGAACTTAAGAATAAATTCGTGGTCACTTACATAGGAAATGAAGCAAAATACAACAATTATTATCTCCAGGGAGAACGAGGTTTCATAAGAAACATTAGTTTGATGGCTGCATCATGATACAGCACTGCATGGCACAGACATATAACACACACAGTTCATCAGCCTGGGACAAAATGTCAAGAAACTGCTTCACAGAGGGGCTGGGGGAGAAAAGCAGAAAAGACATGTTTGAAGAGAGGTAAGGAAGTTGAATCTTCCTTAATCACCATCCATCTATCTGCTGGCTGTCTGCCCACTCATCCGATCATCTATTGGTATATTATGTGTTTGTCATCTCTGTTTGTCCATCCACCTGTCTATTGATCTATTTCATCCATCTCTTTCTCTCTTTCATTCTTTAATAAGTATCTAAAACTTAAAAACCAAAAGTTCCATGAGTGTAGAATTTAGAAATGTGTAAAAAACAACAACAAAAACTAAAAGACCCAATAGAAGAACTGCAAATGGTTCCCCAGTGGCTGGAATAACACATGAGGAGGGACAGGCCACAGGCACCCTCAGCACCTCCATCCACCCCCGGGATGGGTCCTGGAATCCACCGCCAGCTGTGACACATCACAGGAAATCAAGCTCACCCCTCACATCCCGGCCTGCACCGCACAGACAAGCAGCAAGGTGTGTTATGTCAGCATCAACTAGTCCCTGAGGGCCCACACAGTCCCACTCCTACTCTCCCCACCCCCACCCCAACTCCTCACCCTCTCCCAGCTGCCCTAACCACATAGGAGTGTCTGGCAGTTTTATCTTCTTGAAGGCGTTATGAGCTTGTTGGCTACAGCCTGAAGAACCTCCGTTTGAGGGAGCACTTGCGTTGCAGCTCGCCTCCCAAACAGTCCTTTGGAGGACGTTTTTGAAGGGTGAGGGTTTGGCAAGTGTCTCGATTCTGCCCAGAACTTTCATGAGACCTGCAGGGCCATGCTTGGCTGTCATCCTGAGTATACAATGTCCGATATCTGCATCTATTTAAGAGATAATGAAACCTCTAGTCGGGGATAAAGACCATTTCTGCTTCTTCCACATTGAAGAAAACAGTCCCTCCCCACGGTGTTCTGCCCACGCCAGTGGGGAGGCCAGTGGGTGACATTTCCACAGCATCAAAAGAAGGTAATAAAATTAGCTATCTGCAGATGGAACGTTTGTGGCACAGATTAATGTCTTAGCTGGGAAAAGATATCCCAGTGGAGCTAGCTTTCCAAAACAAAATTTTCAGGGGAGACCTGCAAAAATCAAAACACCCCTCCGTGAATGGACTCGCAGGGAGTCCCGCTCAGCCACAGACTCCGGCCCTATTGTGACATTTCCATTGTGGAGTCCTGTCACTGGGGCTCATTACCTATTGATGCAGATATCACAATGCAATGTCACCGCATGGTGTCCGGCCTCCACTGAGCCCCCACAGGCACGCCAGGAGGGCAGAGTTGTCAGGGCTGACTACAGAGAGCCAAGATAGCCCAGTGCCCAAGGCCAACTTGCTGAGTGACCCTGGTCAAGGTCCTTCAGCGCTCTGCTCAGTGTTCACCTGTGCCAGACTGAAGCAGCCCAGGGGGGATCGCAAATGGCACACATGTGCGCCAGCAGCCGTGGCAAAAATTCTGGCCACAGCATCTGGCAGCAGAGACACCCGGGGAACAGAACGCATCTGAGGGCAGGTGTCAGGGAGGCCATCACCCCACCCGTGAGACTGTGGGGTCGGGTCCTTTGTGGGGTCCCCTGGTAGGCTGTGGTGACCTCTCTGTGCCTCAAGTGGAAAAACAAATGTGTCAGCTTCCAGGGACAAGAGTTCATGATTCCAGGTCATGCACACGGCCATCATGGAGAAGAAAAGGAACCTACAGGTGCACACGGAACAGATGGCTTTGGAATGAATCCGTGATTAATTAAAGAATCATTAATTAAATTAATATCACATATTAATAGGCCAGATGTGTAACTTGATATATATGTGTACCTAATCATTTACCGGTCGTATTATTAAACTAAAAGAAGAGCAGCCCTTCTTCATGTGATTTTCTGCTGAGATCCAAGTACAGCACCGGGCAGTCCCGTGTAAACAGTAAGACCCCAAAGGAGTGGGAGTTTCGAATGCCTTCTCCCAATAAACTCTCAGAATACCAACAGCTTTCCTGAAAATGTCAATCAGTCCTGGCTTAGGGGAACTCAGATTCCACCCTAAACCACGTGGGAGCCTGAAGGTAGACTTAGGTTTATGCAAATTGAAGGCTGTTTACCATTTAGCTCTCCTTTCCAGAATGAGAAGGTCACCTACCGCTTGCATACAAAACATTGTTTGTCACTGTTGAAGTTTGTATCTTACTTCCTGCGCAAGACCAATAAAAACCTTGGTTAATGGAACCTTGGGCTCTGTTGCTGGCAGTCTTCATTACAGTGTTGTTCCGGGTCATGGCAGATTAAAGAGCACAGGACAGGCAGTGACAGTCCTGGGCATAGAGCCAACTCTGAAACCATGAGGTTTCTGCATCTGTGGAATCTTCGGCGCTCTTGGTAGTTGTGGCCCCTACAGAGGTGGCCACAGTGTCCTGGCCAATCACTGTCACAGTTGGTGAGACTCAGGAGAGAAGTGTGTGTGACCGAGTGTCTGTGAAGCGTGCTCCACACAGAGCCCATCCCAGTTGACCTCATCCACACCCTGCATGGTGATTCTGCCCTGAGCTGGGGAAGGGGGGCACAGCTCCCAAGGCCAGGTGGGCACAGGAGGTGCACAGGAGGAGGTTCTCACCTCCTGGAGCCCCTGAGGTATACCCAGGATAATCACCTCTGCTTTCCAAGGGTACAGCAATACAGGAGAACAGAAACAGACCACTAGAACTTCCGCCCTGTCCTTTAAGTTCTGCTTGTTTATCTTGGTGGCACTAAGTGGCAAAGGTAGTACTGTACTTGCCAGGCAGGGCTCTACCGGCCCTTATTTTACTTTGATGATTGTTCACATCAGCATTATGCCCACCTTCTGTCCTCAGCTCCACCAAGACCTGAGCTTCTCCCTGCTGTGGAGTTCAATTTCTTAGTACCATATAAACAATAAACGAATGAATCAATTTTTTTGAAAAAGCCTCCCAGACTTTCCTGCCTGGGCTGGCTTTGAGCCACGATGCTCAGATCTCAGCTTCTGAGTGGCTGGGATTACAGGCGTGAGCCACCTGTGCCTAGTGGACTCCTAAGATACACTGTGCCACTCACAGTGAGTCCTGCGTGATCCGTGAGTCCTCAAGGGATGAGGAAAGACAAATGGAGACAAAAGCACCAACTGTACAGGAAGGGCGACTGCAGGCTGGTGCAAGGAGCAGCAAGAGACCTAGGTGAGGCTGGGCAGTGGCTCACGCCTATAATCCTAGCTACTCAGGAGGCTGAGATCTGAGGATCACAGTTCAAAGCCAGCCCGGGCAGGAAACTCCGTGAGACTCTTATCTCCATAAACCACTAGAAAACCGGAAGTGGTGCTGTGGCTCAAGCGGTAGCACTCACTTTGAGCTGAAGAGTGCAGGGACAGCGCCCAGGCCGAGTTCAAGCCCCAGGACCGGAAAAAAAGAAAGAAAAGAAATCTAGGCGACAGAGGAGAACAGGAACTGAGTGGTGGCCCAGGGAGAACCCAGATCTGAGCACCCAGCAGGGAGAACCCATAACTAAGCCCCAGTGTCTCCCAGAGTCCCTACAATGCCAGGGCAGGGTGGGGCTTCCAGTGATTCTGCATCTTGTAAGTAGAGTCACTGCTGAGCACTGAGAGTCCTCAGGACCCCAGGACTATCCATGCACCTCTTCAGATGGAGCGGGGCCCAACCAGGGCTCTGAAGTGGCTGCCAGGGCCTGGATGGGTCAGCATGCCCACACTGGTGTGCAAGACAGGCACCCACGCTCACAGAGGCTCAGGGAAGGGCAGCACCAAGTCCTACAACCTTTCCCACCCACTGCTGGCCAAGCAGTTCTGCCCCCTTGGCCTCTGCATTTCCCCTTGTCTGCTTCTCTCTTTGTCCCCTCTTGCTCTCTGTCGCCCCCCACTGTGCCATCTCTCCTTTTGTGGTTCTCTGCCTCTCAAGTCTTGCCCTGTCTGCCTCTCATGTCTTGCCCTGCCTTTCTGGCCCTCCCTTTTCTCTCCATCTCCCAGTCTCCATCCCCCTGTGTTCTTGCCAGCATCACCTCCCAGGTTCCAGGAAGGCCTGTGTTCACATCAAGTCCACTGTGGGAGAGCACCTGGGCCAGGGGGCCGGTGAGCAGTCCGTCTCCCTTGCACTCAGAACCCTGCCACCCCTGCACTGTAGCACTGAAGCAGGGGTATGAAGCCGAGCCCAGCTTCCTTTCAGGGACCCGGATGTTTCCTCCGGTTCCCAGAAACACTTGCTTCAGAGGCCCAACTCCCGGCTACGGGCCCTGGCGGGGGACCCTGGCTGGGGACCGAAGGCCGAGGAGCAGAATGCAGCTCTGCTGTGACTCACACAGCTGGTGACTGTGATAAAAATTAATCTTGAAATATGTCTGACGGTCAGGCTGTGTGGGGCTCACAGGTGGTGGCTTAGAACCTCCGTCCTCCCGAGACCAGCTGGCTGAGTAAGGCAGGGCTGGCGGATAGCCGGGCCTGTCCACTTAACTAGAATCCCTAATTAATTACTGAGCAGGGGCCGCTCCACCCCACCCCTCCCCCACCTCCACCCACTCACAGCCAGCTTCCTAGGAAAACCTAAGGTAGGGACAGGAGCCGCAGGCAGGCAGGGGCTGGGCCACCCACTCCCCCGGGGCTCATGGGAGGTTGGACCCCTTCAGGTCCAGGAACTTGGAGACGATTAACTATCTGTGATATCGCCACAAATGTAATGAGCTGAGGAAATTGACGGTGGCTCCAACTAAATTACAGTTTAAAAGACAAGGAAGGCCCCCAGGGACACCAACAAAAGGGAACTCAGCTGACCAGGCCCAGGTAAAATTGAATTGGAAATGTTCCCTGCCTGATTAGCATAACAAAAGTCCCGTGTTTAGAGGGAAGAAGTCATTCTGCTGGTGGAGGGGGAGGGGAGCGCCCCCCCAAACAGTCATCTGGAAATGGCCAGCCTGTGGCCAGCACTGCCCAGAGGACCAAGAGGCTGCTTCCAGCTCGCAGGACCCCCGCCTTTCTAATAGCCAGGACTCACCAGCTACGGAAAATCTATTCCATATAATTTACTTGTATGCAATTTTCAAAGCAGGTGGGTGTGGGGCTCAACTAGTTTCCTAACCAGATGTCAAAAAGGACAGTGATTTAAGCTAGGTATTGGCAGCCTATGCCTGTATTCCCAGCAACTGGGGAGGCTGAGATTGGAGGCTCATGGTTTGAAACCAGCCTGGGCAGACAAATCTGAGAGACTCCTATCTCCAATTTACCACCAAGAAGCTGAAAGTCGATATGAGGCTCAAGTAGTAGAGCTCCAGCCCTGAGTGGAAAAGCTAAGGGACAGCACCTGGCCTAGAGTTCAGGCCCCAGTAAGCACATTCAGTTTGTAGCAGGTATAACCTGCAGAGGTAACCCCATTGATCAAAAATGTGGACGGTTTTTATTATCGTTTATAAAGTCATTGTTATTATTTAAAGTCATTAAAAGCAAGAGCTAGCAGCAATGCAGAAAGCAACAAAGATCCAAGTGTCAAATGGAAATTAAATCTTTGCCAGCAAATGGGGGAAGGACACACTCTTTCTTCTCTTGAGTACGGGAAGGTCCCCAGGCCAATGGGCAGGGGCAGGGCACAGACGCCAGCCCTTGGGCCTCACCCTGCCCCCATCCCCACCAGCTGTACTGAAGGGAGTAGAGCTGGGCTGGGCCCCTGGGGGCCTTACTCTGTCAGCAAGGGCCTGGGTTCTGTCAGCATGGAGGGGCTGAATTCCACAGGAGCCTGGAGTGTCCCTCCTCCCGCCACTGCCACTGCTCTGGCCCTGAGGGTGAGCTGGAATAACAGCAAAAGAAAAGCCCGAGGCCACGTAAAGAAAGCCCAGCGAGGGCCTTGTGCAACCAAGATGGCTCCTTCTCAGTGCAAGAGCGCCTCCTGGTCTCGATGTCTACAGTGATAGGATCTGGTCAAGCACACCATTGAGGCTCCGTGCTCAGAGGCAGGCGTGGCCAAGCACTTGTCTCCAGCCTTCCTTCCAGCCCTCTGCTCAGCGGAGACCCACTGTTCCCGAATGAACAGGGCAGGGAGAAGGGTCCTCTCTGCCTGAGTGTCACTAGGGTGAGGGCAGGCAGTACAGGGGCTCTCGGCTGTGCCAGGCAGAATCAAAGCCACTGTCCTCACCCAGTTCTACTTCTGTGTCTTTGCATCTGTTTTAAAGACTAGTAATTGTTAGGTTTTTAAAAAGAGGTAGTCAAGTAAGAACAGCACCACGCATGTGGTATTCAGGTAAGGGGTAGGTTTATTCAGTAGACCTGCTGGGGCCAGGCCAGGTTGGCACTCCACACAGATGGGAAAGACCAAAGAGAGAGAGCTGGGAAAAGAAGTGGGAAAGAACAAAAAAAAGACGGAAGTGGTGCTGTGGCTCAAGTGGTAGAGTGCTAACCTTGAGCTGAAGAGCTGAGGGACAGCGCTCAGGCCCCATGACCAGACCAAAAAAAAAAAAAGAAGTGAGAAAGAGCTGGGAAAGAAGTGGGAAAGAGACAGAGCTGGGGAAGATAGCAGGGAAAGAGAGAGAGCTGGGAAAAAGAACTCAGAGAGCTGGGAAAGAGCTGAGCAGGAAAGAACGTCTGGGCCTGGGCTAGGCCTTATCTAGGATATGGGCGGAGAAAGGTGTGGCCACATCAAATTCAGATGTGACCTCAGCAGGATGCAGATGTGACCTTTTCCAGGCGTGCCAGTTGCCTAGGTAACGCAAGTACTGGGTGGAGACTTTGCTGCGAGGAGGGTGGAGTCTTCTGCCATCCAGGTGGGGACCTTACAGAAACTTTTGTCTTAAGGGCAAATCCTTCACTGATCTCAAAAGAAAGATGCTTTGATTGGGCCCCAGTTCTCAGGCAACCCCATTTGGAACCTGACCTTGAATTCCGATCCCAGGTTCAAATACATCCTTGCATCTGACCTGACCACAGATGGCCCAGAGCACCCAACTCAGACCCAGCACCCACATCCTGTCTTTGCTGGCATTCCCCAACAAAGTGCGGGGCTAAGAGCCTTGGAGTACCTCTACCTTCACCAGGGGCCTACAAAGCTCACTACTTCATTCCTTTAAGGAAGAGACAGTGACCAGAAGTCACACAGCCAAGGGACACCAAGGCTAGAGTGGGAAGCCAAATTATCTGAGCTAAAAGCCTAAGTTTTAACAGCCACGGCAAGACTCAAGGGATGAGAAAACCCCGAACATCTTAGCCCAAAAGCAATTACAGCTGTTCTCATTCTGCATTATATTGGAAACTTGGTTTCTGTAAGGTATATTAAATAGGTAGTTTTCATTAGGTAGCTGATAAAGACAACACCATGTGCTATTCAGGCAGGAAAAGAAGTTTATTTACCGAACTGCTGCCCCTGCCAAGCATAGTGGAGAAACAAGGCTGAAAAAGGAAGGGGCAACCCATCCCTGGCCAGGACTTATCTAGGCCAAGGACAGGAAGAGGTGTGGCCAGGTGGGGGAAAGGTGTGGCCACACTGGATCCTGATGGGACCTCAGGGTCTGGGACCCTCCTGAGGTCAGATGGCAGGCATGTGACCAGAGGTGGTCCAAGATGTGAACTAGCAGGAGGGGAAGGTGACTGCTTCCAGGTATGCCAGTTACCTAGGTAACAGATTCTGGGTAGAAACTTAGCAGCTAAGAGGTAGGGAGGTGTCCCTGTGCAGACCTTACAGTTTCAAGTAAAACACATGGCTACATCCAGGCATAGAAATAACTGGAACCTTTGTTTCTATGTGGGTTTTTTTGTTGTTGTTGTTTGGGTTTTTTTTTTTTTGGGGGGGGGGTTCCACTCTAGTTTGTCAGATATAATTGCTATTTAATTACTAAGTGTTCTTTCCCATGACAGCTCTAAGTTCCACTCTGGACTTTTTTTTTTTTTAGACTTAGGATGTCCTCTTTATTAATAAATATCTAATTTGATATTTTTCTATCTCATAGAGATAAAAAAAAAGCCTTAGAGTCAAGATAGAGCAGCAGGAGAGAGGCTGGGGACACTGTGAAGTTTATCTTACTTGATTAGAACCTAGGGGGTGACATGACATTTTGGGGTCCCCAGCGTACAAGGCCCTCTTCTACAGCTATGTTGGTTTCTAGAACTCTCTAGATGGTGAAAATGTGAAAATGTTCAGTGCCACCGTGCTCTTGGGGCCCCTCAAGTACAGTGGATAGAGCACTAAACTTATATGAGGTTATACTTGCACTTTGCACAAGTGACAAGTTTGCCCTTCACTATGACTGCCTGGACGTTGGTCCCACAGACAGGGGGGCGCTGGCTGTCCCATGGAGTGTGGCTCCACCAGAGCCAGGGCAGCCATCTGAGGAACAAGCAGGGCCTTAGGACCAGGACTCCATCCAGCCCTGCTGCTCGAGATCCATCTTTGCATGTGGTGACGTGATCGCAGGTGCTGTGAAAGGAAACTTGTTCCTTCTGGAAACACCAATCTGACCCTGGAGAAGAACCTGGGAGATGGAGGGATGGATGGGCACCACAAAGGAGAGAACTGAGGAAGGAATGAACCAGGAGCAAGGGAAGGACAGGGGACTGGAGGGAACTGGTGGTGCCATCTTGTGTGCCCTGGGCAAGGGTGGTCATGCGACCCATGGGAAGCCCTGTGTGGACAAGCCTCTTGTCTAGAACTGGGGAGCAGGGAGGGATCAGAGGCCCCGCTGGGAGTCCTGTGAAGACCCCCAAGTGACAGGTAAACTGTCACCCCAGGGTGTACAGGTGCACAGATGGCATTGTGTACACACACCTAGGCCATCTGCAGCCTAAGGGAGCAGGATGCCACACAGAGGCTGTGGCAGAACCTGGGTACCACTATGGACGGGAGCCCCCAAATCTCTTGCATCACGGGTGATCTTTCCAGGGTCTGGAGCTAGGCTGGAGGTGACAAGTCAGCTGGGCAAGTGGAGACTGCTCCTTGCACCCCGTTTCTAAGTAAGGGCTTTGGACTGGTAAGGTTTCTCTCATCTGCTACATCAGCAAGTATATCTCATCTCACCTCTGTCCACTGGGACAGGCCCCGCTCTTCTCTGCCCGCCACGTCCTGACTTGCTAGTGAGGATTGTGGCTTTGTCGGGGGGACAAACACAGAGTGCTCTCTGCAAGCAGAATCCCCATCAACACTCCACTAGCTCACAAAGACAGCTTTCCCATGGGTTGGCCCATTGCCCATGGCCCAGTCCCACTCCAAGTGCTCCACACCCCATGGCCACTCGTGAATTCCTTATCAACAAGGCCTCTGCTCAAAAGAATTGTTCATCTATTAAACTTCCAAATGGTGTGAAGAGAATCGGTAGGTGAACACAGCAAGGCTTTCTGGACTCTGTATGTGATGCTTATGACAGGCGGCAGACAGTGCAGGCCAGACCCACAGAGCGAATGTTGCTCTTGCGGAGACCCCAACAGCAGAGTCTGCAGCCCTGGCTGGCTCATGACCTCTGACATGAGGGGTGTGAGTGTGGTCTGAGGATTAGACCCCTCAGTGTGGGCAGAAATTCCCTAGCATCCATCAGGAGAGTGGCAGCCTCCACCTGGACCTCAGACTTGTTCTCATCACCCAGGCTGTACAGCCTGATGGGGGCGGGGGAAGGGGGGGATGGGAGGGGGAGGCATGGGCACCTGCACATGCAGCTCAGAAGGAAGGTCTCCTTGTTTCTATCTCGCTTTTTTTTCAAGCTCCACAAAAGCAGAGTTCAATCTTATCTTCGCTTCTTCCCCGTAAGAAACCCAGAGACGGTCAAGTCTGAATTGTTTACTGGCATTGCTCAGTTTTCCTCAGAGTGCTGGACCCAAGAGATTCCATCACAAATCTCTTTTGAAGAGCAAATTCCCAGGATTATTTGAAGATTGGATCTGGTTTACAAGCATCCATGGCCTCTGTGAGCAGCAGCCCTGTACAAAGCGGGGCTCTGCACCCCTCTCGGCCGGGCAGCAGCTGGGGCCCAGCCCCTGCAGAGGCCCTAAGAAGAAAATGGAGCCGCACGTGGGCTGTTGTCACTGGCCGCTGCGGCAGGCAGCGGTGGCATATGACTGCCATAATTAATCCTGCATTCTGTGGCTAACGCCACGACGCTCATTTCAGGCTGGCGCTGGAGGACTGCGTGCCTATCTATATCTGTAAATGAATGATATCATTATTTTGGGAAATGAAAGTTTAAGCTCTGTAAAACATACAATCCCGTGGAGATCTCGGCACAGGAACTTGCATGCACAGGTGTTGAACGTGATAAGGTGCGTCTCCATTTATCTGTGTACTTGCAGACAAATATTAACATAGTCATGAATTAAGCGTTTAATCCCTTTTATTATAAATTGAATATCTTTATTTTAACAAACATCAACAATGCACATTATTGTCTCCCAAACTATTCGTTACTACTCCCCACAGCACACCGTGACATGATACGCCACAATACATGTGTTCCTGGAGCAGCGAGCGTCTGCCGGGTTCCATGCGCCCTGTCCTCTCCCTGCCAGACAAAGAAATTGTCCCATGGGGAGGTCCCCCATGGGGAAGTCCCCCACGGAGCCCTTCTGTGCCAGGGCAAGGATGGCTCCACTGGGTGTCTGAGAAGTCAGGGAACGTTCCATGGTGGAGACACAGGCCAAAGGCTTGCACTGAGACCTGAGGAAGGGCCTCACTCCCGTGCTGCATGGGGCCGGCAGCCCTGGGGGGCTCCCGGCATTGGGGCGCAGGGAGGGCGCTGTGGCACACTCATCATTCATCCACATCAGAGGGATTTTTCAGAACACTGACCACATACAGGGGCAAGCCCAGGAGCCTCCAGATTCAAATATGAGCTGACAGTCTCACTGAAGGACAGCCAGCAGGGCTGGGGGAGCTGAGGCACAGGCTGGAAGGTGACACAGCATTTCAAGAAGATGCTGGTGTCAGAAGGAAGTGACAACTCAGGTCCCGGGACTGAGGCAGGTGACAGGGTACAGAAAAGGGAACACAAAGCTGCCAGCGTGCAGACATGGCAGTACTGAGAAGAGGCTGGTTCTAGGGCTGTGATCCCAGTCTGGTCTACCTTCAACAAGAAGGACCATGACCCCCCCCCCCCCCCCCCCCCCACCGCAGACCCAACCAGGGCACTGAGACTGAAGCTATGCATGGCTGCACGTGGCCTCTCCTGTAAGCCACACGGACTGTCCTGGACCTGGCTTGGGACTGCTTCACTGCTTCCTCTCTCGCTCGCTCATTCTCTCTATAGATAGATATAGACATAAAATCCGCCTCTCCCCGCCTCTCTCTGCCTCTATCTGTTCTGTACTGCACTTGCTCCTCTGGCTGCAGAGTGAGCCGTGGGGTCCTACAGCACACACGCCCCTCCTTGCAGGACTCCTGAGGTTCCAGGCCATCACTGATTAAGGGGACATCTGTCCGGCCGTGGGGGTGGGAGGGGGTCACCGTCACGCCACACCATTAACAAAGGCACATGCTTCACTTGTGCTGGGACTGCTGTGAGGTGCAGTCCTTGACCATGGTGAGGCCCCTGAGCCTCCAGCCAGGCCTCACCCTCTCACAGCAGAACTCCCAGTCCACACACTTGTGCTTTACCAGGAGCTGCTGGGTCAGGGCGAGCACATGACAACCTGTCTGGCAGGTGAGGTTCAATGTCCCGCCAATCATGGAAGATGAAGGGCAGACAGCCGAGCCTGCCTTGCTCTTGTCTTTGGGGGACACGAGGCAGAATCACTGTGGGTTCCTCACTGGGGATCAGACCATGAGTGCTCCAAAACCTTTCAGGAAACCAGAACTGTCCTTCCTCATTCTGCCTTGATTTCCCTGCCACCCACACCACACAACACACATTGGCACCTCCTTACCCCTGCCAGCCTGCGGAATTTAAGATTCATAGCTATTCGAAAACTTGCTTCCATGCCCTCTCTCTGATAAAGCCAGTGAGGACGGGTTTCAATGTAACCGGAGTGCAGCCCTCCAGACAGACAGCAGACACTAGCAGCTTCCATCAGACTCCTGGTGCCAGAGTAAAGTGTAACTTCTCAGGTTCCCCACCTGGGCTGTCAATGACCACCATGACCAGGGCTGGCCTAGCAGCTCCTGTGCCGCAGGGCTAAGCAATCCCAGCTGGTCATTCACTCCCAGCTCCCCTCCGCTACTTCTCCCCCTCCAGGGCGAGGCTGGTTCTTTGGAGCAGAGCACTGCCAGTACCTTTCTATTCACAAGGGCTAGCAGGGCATTTTGTGCACTATAGGCTTGACCTTTTCTTAATTGAACTATCACAAATACATAGTACTTTGCTGGAAAAATAAATAAGTAAATTTGAATGTAAGAAAACTATAGTTAGGTTGATACCCACAAAGAACCCCAAACAGAACAGATACATGTATAGCATGTACAACATGTATAACACGTATAACAGCCAGTGCCAGTATTCATCCATCAAGAGTCCTAATAGCTGACTCAAGTATTCATCCGTGGACTGGGAGAAAAACAAATGTAGTCTCGCATACAGTGGAATATTACTCAGCCTTCAATATGAAGGCAATTCTGATGCACATTGCTGCACAGATGAGCCTGGAGGACCCTGTGCTAAGTGAAGCACACCAATCAGAACAAGACACGTGTGATCCCATACCCCGGGGCAGCATGAAGGCAGACTCCCGGAAGGGCGCAGGAGAGATGGGGAGCTGAGCGCTGTGGGGGTGGAGCTTCTGTTTTGTGAGATGGGGACATTCAAGAGAGGGGCATAATGACACGCAACTGTGCACCTCTGATGGCATCAGTGTGGCGGGAGATGCGGCTCCCAGGATTGCTGTGTCCACTTCACTTTCTACTACATAAAAAGTCAATGAAAGGTCAAAGCAATGAATCTCACTCTGGCTGCAGTCTCAGACACAGCCTTTTTTTTTTTTGTCGGTCGTGGGGCTTGAACTCTGGGCCTGGGCACTCTCCCTCAGCTCTTCAGCTCAAGGCGAGCACTCTACCACTTGAGCTACAGCGCCACTTCCTCTCAGACACAGCCTTAAGAAGCGCCTTGTCCGCCTTGGACCCTAGGAGGCTCCTAGGCAACAGATCAGTGTGAGACAAGTAGATTGTATTCCACACATAAATAATATCACACATAAATGTGGATGTATGTTGCCCTTGTTCTATACAGAGAGCAAATCACAAGCACCAATGAAGTAATAGCTGCTTTGGTCAGGAAGGCCTCCATACCCTCGGAAGCATGAACCCGGGGTCAAAGCCATTGGGCTGTGCCATTGATGAATTTCCCTAACACTTGATGCTCCACAATTTGTTCCACATTGAGAACGAGTAAACATCTGACTCATAAATAGCCATGTCCACGGTGGCACAGTGGCCCCCCACAGCCCTGTAGACTGGACTGGGGTAGAGGTAGAGTCACCTGAGGTCTCTGCTGAACACCGGGACTCCTAAGCACAGTGTGCTTTGGCCCTAGCTAACATACCACCATCCTCTGTTAGCACCTTGTCCAGCACCACATGTCGTTGCCCGTGGGGCCCATGGGGTGGGAATGGAAACCCAAGTGCCAGCCTGGAGGAGGAAGCCTGTCTTATCCCCACCAGTGACAGTTTCCCCGGAGGGGAGCTGGAGGGAGTTGGCCTGAGGAGCAGCTGGGCCCTGTGGGTGATACCGTGCTGTCACTGAGCTCCAGGCTGCCTATGGGACCCCGCTGCGCCCCTCCTGCCTTGGCCACACCACGCAGCACCACCCACGAGGCACCAACACTCATGCTTCCGGTAGTAATGAGACCATCCCAGGCCGGCCGCTCCCCAGAGCACACGGGCCTCGGGTCTGTCCTCGTCTGCTCTCACGGCTGCCTCATCTACCAACCGGTGAGGCTCCTGGGGTCACACAGCTCAGAGCAGAGGGGCAGGGATGTGAAGTGCCGGGCAAGAGCTCACTGGTGGCCCGGCAGAGCCACAGGGCCATGCAGAACCACAGGGCCGAGCAGAGCCCACTGGTGGCCAGGCAGAGCCACAGGGCCATGCAGAGCCGCAGGGCGGGGCAGAGTCCATGGGTGGACGGGCAGAGGCGCAGGGCTGGGCAGAGACGCAGGGCCATGCAGAGCCGCAGAGCAGGGCAGAACCCACTGGTGGCCAGGCAGAGCTGCAGGGTGGGGCAGAGTCCACGGGTGGCCAGGCAGAGCCGCAGGGCCCAGCAGAGCCACAGGGCTGGGCAGAGCCGCAGGGCCGGGCAGAGGCCGCAGGGCCGGGCAGAGCCGCAGGGCAGGGCAGAGCCGCAGGGCCGGGCAGAGCCACAGGGCTGGGCAGAGCTGCAGGGCCGGGCAGAGCCACAGGGCCGGGCAGAGCCCACTGGTGGCCAGGCAGAGCCGCAGGGCTGGGCAGAGCCGCAGGGTCGGGCAGAGCCACAGGGCTGGGCAGAGCCGCAGGGCTGGGCAGAGCCGCAGGGCCAGGCAGAGCCCACGGTGGCCGGGCAGAGCCCACGGGTGGCCAGGCAGAGCTGCAGGGCCAGGCAGAGCCCACGGTGGCCGGGCAGAGCCGGCAGAGCCCACTGGCGCTCTGAGAAGCAAGAAGCGGCTCTGCAGCACCCTCGAGACATGGATTCATTAGCAGCTGAGCTGCAGGAGCACCGCACTGTAAAAAGAGATCTGAGATCTGCCCCACGGGGCCCAGGCCCTGCCCAGCCGAAACCGCCCACCGCGGCCAGCTGCCGGTCTCCCGCCCTGCCCTCAGAGAAGGCCCAGCAGCCGCGTGCCCACCATGTCCCCGCAAGAGCCCGCGGGGGTGCCTGTGCGCCCCGCGTACCTGGTGGATGACGGCGTCCTGCGCCCATGATAGTCATGTGTGGTGCTTATGCCACAATGGCATCCCGCGCTTGGCGGTTACGTGCTCACGGTGCGTACACACGGATGACGGAATACTGCACATGCTGGTCACGTGTTCACTTTCTGACAGCACCTGGCCTCCAGGGCTGGACTCCGTGAGGGCCTTCGAATGGACGGTGGCATTGAGAAGGACTCTTCAGTAAGCGCTCGGAACGCGATTGTGGAGAGAACTGAGTCAGGAAGCGAGGGCAGCACAGTGCAGGGGACAGCTTTCAAGAGGAGACGGAGCCTGGCAGTGTGCAGGCCTGTGCTCTCAGCACCAGGAGGCCGAGTCGGGGGCTGTGAACTGAAAGTCAGCCTGGGACACAAAGCAAGACACTGCCCCCCAAAACCAACAAACAAGGGGGAAAATAGAAGCTGGAGGACTGTGAAGATTCCAGAATACTTCTAAAGCTAGTAAAGCCCCATTTTGGCTTCTGCCTCTCTGAATGGCTGCCTCAGTGCTGCCTACCTGCTGGGAGGATCACTGAGGTCCTACACCTTGCTGGAGTGGAGAGGCAGGGTCTGCACAGGGAGAGGCCGTGCCCAGGCCTCTGCCACCACCTCCTGATTCCTCTACCTTGTGCCACAGGTGTCCAATGAGTGTTCTCTTCCGCTGTTCTCTGGTTGCTGTGCCTGCTCCCTTCCTTCTTCTGGTTCTCTTCCAACTACACACCACTGCCAGGCAGGGGAATGCCCATGTCCTACCGCTGCCTGGTCCCAGGTGCCCGCGTCCTTTGCTGCCTGGTCTCTGCAGACACAGGACCTCTCCTTGGAGGAGCATTCAGAGAGCCTGGACAGGAAGATGTGCAGCCAAGGACATAAACTCCAGGGGAGAGGGGAGGGAAGCCTGCTCAGCCTTTGACCAAGAAGCCAGTAGCTGTGGCCAGAGGTTCTTGGCAGAGCACACAGAGGAGCCTGAGGCTCCGCTCCTTGGCACAGGAGACCACACAGGGGCAGCTTGGCACCCCTAGAGAGGGTGGCTGGGGCAGGTGAAACCAGGGACGCCTGGCTAAAGGCAAACGTCAGGTAGATGACCAATAGAATGTAGTATAAAAATGTCCTATGGGGACATTTTTTTTAAGTCCCTGGTTGCTCATCTGAGAGTCAGTTTGCCTGGCCATCTGTATATTTACCCGCATCCTACCACACACAGGAAGTAGCACGTTCACCCAACCTGTGGCTACATGCCATACATCCCTCCTTCCCCAGCCTCTGTTCCCAGCAATGACAAGGCCAAGAACAAGCCAGCTCCAAGAAGAGAAGGAAGAGAATGGAGGCTTAGGGCTCCACTCACATGAAACCCACAACTGTGCCATCAGCAAATTAAAATCAATTGAAATCAATTTACCGGGTAAAGTCTCCCTCCCCGGCTGCCGCTCGTCTGCGGCACTCCCAGCTCCCAGCCATGGAACAGGTGCTTGTAAATTAATTAGCCTGCTGAAACACACCTTAAAGCAAATTTCCCAGAACTCCCTGGCAGGGAGCCATCGTGGCCCCGAGAGCTGATCAGCGTCTGTAAATATTGAAATTTGATAAAGTGCGGCTGCTCTGGCAGCAGATGGCTGGGGCCGGCCGGCTGACACTGCTGGGCCGGCTTGGTATGAAGACTTTACCCAGCGGCCTCCGGGGAGCCCTATGCAGCTATTTGCCTCCTAATTGAAAATCCTTATTCCCAGATGGAGCCACAAGAGCCTCTGCTGGCACCACGACGGCTCGCGCGGCTGACTGTTGATACGTGGGTAATTGCTCTCAGTAATGCAGGTTAAATGTGACATTTAGTGCTTACTAAAAATTATCAAGGCTGGAGCTGTTTATCATTCTTACACTTCGGGCTGTCATTGCAAGAGATTCTTCTGTCCACATGAGCATTTGAGGACACAGGCAGCCCCACAGTGTTCTTCCCTCCTTTTATTGCAGCTCTAAAAAGATCTGTGTGTTAAAAAGCATTACAGATAGCCGTGTGGTATGCATGCCTCTCCCTGCTATACCGTGAGGGTGACTGATGTATTACCGGCCACAGAGGCAGTGGGCCCAGAGGCAGTGGGCAGGCCACTTGGCCCTCTGCAGTGGGTTCCAAGCTGACAGCAGCTCCTTTGCTCTCCAAGGCACAGAAGTAGACCGGGCAGAACAGAGGTCCTGTCTCCTGTGGTCACCACAAGTGTGGTGACTGAAGCTTCACAGCCAGCATTCGCCAACGATGCACCAGGCTCCGAGGTCTCCCCCCCCTTACTGGGAGAATCCTAGGAAAGAGTGATGCTAATCCACATACACTGTACTTGTGTACTTGTGAATTGAGACCTCTCTGCATGAAGCTACATTGCAAAAATGACCAAAGAATGTGTCCAGGTGGGCCCGCAGTCCCCCGCCTTGTTCAGATCTCAGAATTTGTCTTGCAGCCATCTTACCCTCTGATGGACCTCCTTTCCAGCTCCTTCTGGCCGAGGGGTCTTCTCTGAATATGTCTTTGGTGAGAGGTCCCTTCACTCGCCCACATCAGGCGAAGAGTTCTTCCAGGACTGTCTTGGGCTTCCATAATCCAGTAATAATAGTAGTATTTACACTATTCTGGTTCTTGCTCCTTCCATTTCTCTGTCCCACATCACCGGCTGGAGGCCCTGGCACATGGTCAGACAGTGGTCTGGTGGTAGGCTGCCCTGTTTCACTACCAGAATAGGCTTGACTTGAACCGTAACATGGTGCTGGTTGCATAATGAAAGATGTACTGTTTTATGGTGATGGACGGTTCTTCTGTTTCAAGTGGTGTAAGAGGTAAATGATGGATGACATTGACATTCTCTGTCTGCTCTGGCTTGGGAGTTCCCTTTACATAACAAGTCTATACCGTCATCGAGTGTTAGCCAAATCACATGCTCAGAGGCAGGAAGAAACTGCTCTGTGGTTGCCAAACCCACAGGGGGAAGTGAACCTGTGTGTGTCCACATACGTTCTCTGTACCCCCAATTCCTTTACCTATGTTTCTACTGTAGTAAATTCCAATTTCTAATTTGAATCATTCATTTGCTAGTTTGCTCAACAGGCACTCCTTTTTCTTTATCTGGCCACCAGGTGCTGACTAGAAGATACGGCATCCCCAGCACCTTCGTATCTCCACCTGAGCTCTTCTATCCCCCACCTCGGCCTGTGAGCCTTCAACATTCTCATCACACCACATGGTAGCAAGTCACCAAGACAGGCAAGTTACTCATCCCTGCACTCCTGACCCTTGTGCTGTGGCCCAGGCACCGAGGACCACTCCATCTACTCCTCCCTCAGGCAGAGGAACTGGACTCCTGCATGGCAGGGGTGGAGAGCTTCCAGCCCAAAGGCTGAAATCATTTGTCCTTGGCCCTGCCAAGTCCTGACCAAAGTCAGGGCTCCAAATTCAATAATCCAGGAGCTTTTTCCGACACAGAACTCCATCAGTCTAGGTCTAGGAGTTATGTCACAAATATCCAAATGGCCCTTGCCAGAAAAAGGCTCCCACAGAGCACTGGAAAGCAGGCTTTTCATCAGAAGGTTCTACAAAGTTGGGAGGCTTATGGCCAAGGAGGCCAGAAGGGTAGGCACACTTGAAATCGCCTTTTGGGACACAGAGGACAGTTCATGTGCTGTCTTCCTGTCCTTCTCCCCCTAAGACCAGCCTGCCTCCCAGGCCCAGACCCCAATATGAGACAGTCCCAGGATTCTAGAATGTCTACATCAAATCCAGCAGGTCAGGAGGAAGTCAGGCTGACATCCTACCAGGGAGCAGCAGACACCCTGGGTACCTGCTAAAGCTTGGAGGCAATCACATGTCAATCGTAAATAGTTGGTGCGCCTGTGGCTGAACCCCCGTGAAGCCCACAAAATGCAGGAGCTGGCCCTCAGGAAGCATGCCTGGCTGATGTGTGTGTCACAAGTGCCTCCATGTATTTAGTTGTTTGCCTGGAAACAGTCCTTGTCCAAGTTGCCAGAAGAAGCAGACCAGTGAGAGAATGGGAGCCACAGAGCCACCACAGCTCTGCACTGAGCCAGCATCCCTCCACAGCCAGCAGGTCTGCACTGAGCCAGCATCCCTCCACAGACACAGCAAATCTGCAATGAGCCAGCATACCTCCACAGACAGCAGGTCTGTACTAAGCCAGCATCCCTCCGCAGCCACAGCAGCGCTGCCCTGAGCCAGCATCCCTCCACAGCCACAGCAGGTCTACACTGAGCCAGCATCCCTCCACAGCCACAGCAGCGCTGCCCTGAGCCAGCATCCCTCCACAGCCACAGCAGCGCTGCCCTGAGCCAGCATCCCTCCACAGCCACAGCAAATCTGTGCTAAGCCAGCATCCCTCCACAGCCAGCAACTCTGCACTGAGCCAGCAGCCCTCCACAGCCACAGCAAATCTGTGCTAAGCCAGCATCCCTCCACAGCCAGCAGCTCTGCACTGAGCCAGCATCCCTCCATAGCCACAGCAGGTCTGCACTGAACCAGCATCCCTCCATAGCCACAGCAGGTCTGCACTGAGCCAGCATCCCTCCACAGCCAGCAGCTCTGCACTGAGCCAGCATCCCTCCATAGCCACAGTGGCTCTGCACTGAGCCAGCATCCCTCCACAGCCAGCAGCTCTGGGCTGAGCCAGCATCCCTCCACAGCCACAGCGGGTCTACACTAAACCAGCCTTCCCAGGAATCTTCCCAGTGGCCCCAGGAGACAGGTTAGCTAACACCAGGTTTGACAAAGGCAGGAAAAACAGTTCCACAAATAGTGCTGAGAAGCCCAGACCCAATTGGTCAATATATTAGAGGTTAAGAGGAGTGTGGACTCTGGGATTTGGGGGACACTCAAGAGAACTTTCCCTTGGTGTTCATTTCTGAAAGAAATTCAGAGAACTCTGCCTCTGCATGCTACATCCATGATCTTCCACCCTCTACCCCCAGCCCACCCAGCAGAGTGAGAAAGCCCAAGCCTGTGGGAAGGACCGGGCCTTCCCATGGTAGCCATTGGACTCCAAGCATTAGTCACTTGGCTGTAGACAGGGCTCTACTCCAGCCAGGAGCTGCCAGTCGCAGGTGCTGGCTCCAGGGCTGTGATGCGTGAGCATGTCAAGCATTACCAAGGCTCAGCTTCAGAGGAAGAGCTGCTGATTGGGGAAGGTTTACTGTTCAAGAGTCCTTAGGGTAGCAAGCATCCCTGCAGGTCCTCTCCCCATCCTCTACCCCCCTCCCCCCGGTGATCTCATTAGACACCTCCAATTGATTTCTGATGAGTGGACTAACCCGGGCCACACAGGCGCAGCTAGGGTGGATACCTCCCGTGTTCGTCTCATTCAGAATGGGCATGAAGGTGAAATGACATCTCTGGGGGCCATAGACTGAACCAGCTACAGCAGCAAAGCATAGGACTCTGGAGGAACTGCAACCAACAGCCCTGAGTTTACAAAGCACCCGGCTTCCTTTCCCAGGCCTTGTTTCTGATTCCATGTCTGCGTGTTCCCTAGACTGTGAAAAACGCAGCAGGAGACTGCTGGGGGGACTCTGCTCCACACTTCCTCCCTCTGCGCTTGCCACCGTTGTGCAAAAGCACTGGCTATGGCAGTTCCTCTGGGGAAATGGCTCTGAAAAGGTGCACAGTGGGAGTGGAGTGACTTAATGGATAATAAAACGGGTGTGCTTCTGAGACTGCTATTTAAAGGCCAGCAGCGTTTTATGTAAAACGAACACTCGTTTTTATATAATCATGGGACCTTACCAACTTATCTGTCAAATTTGCTACTTGTGGAGGTATATACTCCCCCAAAGCAGGTTGGACGTCACTTCTGGGGTCACTCATTGATAGGGTCCAGAAGACAGCTGATCTCCTCAGCCCACCCCCCCATCCCCCGTCCCAGGGAAAACCATCTTCAAACCCCAAAAGGAACCAAAACTTCAAGATGGCATGATGAAAGATGACCCCTGCATGCTGTGTGTATCGTGACAGGGGCAGAGCTTCCAGTTGGGGCACTGGGGAGTCTGCCCTGACCCCCAAGCCACCTCACACTTCTGTGCCTTCCTGTTCGTGCCACCAGCCTCCTCAGAGCCAGGTGCCAGACCTGGATCGCAGGCTGGGTCCGGACCTTCTCAGCCTCCATGACCCAACATCCTCAGCCAGATAATTCCTGGTCCCACTCCCAGCCACCCAGAGCCCACCCACTGGACACTGCCGGCAACCCGACTGTGACAAGCAGCATCCAGGAGGGCCAAGGTCACTCCAGGTTACAAGGGGAGGTCAGGGCTGGAGTGGGTGAGTGCAGGCACAAGCAGGCTGTGCTGGGCCAACTTCCAGCTCCCACACGGAGTCTAAGGAATTGTGGATCCATGATAGAATGGGCGAAGGGAGGGAGGCAGGAAGGGAGGGGATCAGAGAGGGACAAGCACCCCTTCCTTCCCAGAATTCTGAGTCCAGTGCCCCTTCCTCCCCGGGTGTCTGTGTCCAGTGCCTTCCTCCCTGGATGTCTGTGTCCAGTGCCCCTTCCTCCCCAATGTCTGTGTCCAGGGCCCCTTCCTCCCCAATGTCTGTGTCCAGGGCCCTCCTCCTCCCTAGATGTCTGTGTCCAGTGCCTTCCTCCCTGGATATCTGTGTCCAGTGCCCCCTCCTCCCCAGATGTCTGTGTCCAGTGCCTTCCTCCCTGGATGTCTGTGTCCAGCCCCCTCCTCCCTGGGTGTCTGTGTCCAGCCCCCTCCTCCCCGGGTGTCTGTGTCCAGTGCCTTCCTCCCTGGATGTCTGTGTCCAGCCCCCTCCTCCCTGGGTGTCTGTGTCCAGCCCCCTCCTCCCTGGGTGTCTGTGTCCAGTGTCCCCTCCTCCCCGGGTGTCTGTGTCCAGTGCCTTCCTCCCTGGATGTCTGTGTCCAGCCCCCTCCTCCCCGGGTGTCTGTGTCCAGCCCCCTCCTCCCCGGGTGTCTGTGTCCAGTGTCCCCTCCTCCCCGGGTGTCTGTGTCCAGTGTCCCCTCCTCCCCGGGTGTCTGTGTCCAGCCCCCTCCTCCCTGGGTGTCTGTGTCCAGTGTCCCCTCCTCCCCGGGTGTCTGTGTCCAGCCCCCTCCTCCTTGGGTGTCTGTGTCCAGTCCCCTCCTCCCCGGGTGTCTATGTCCAGCCCCCTCCTCCCTCCCTCTGGCCACACTCAGCAGACCCCACAGCACTCGCCCTTGAGTGGCTGATTTCATCACAAAGCTCGGTGACGTTCTCAGTTCTCGTAGGAAGGGCATGGGTGTGCACAGGTACCCGCAGGGAATGACAGCTGTGTCTTGGTGGGGTTGCAGGCACAAGGCTATGAGCCCCACCCCAGAGGACAGGAACTAAGGAGGAATTTCCAGCCACATCCACAGAAACCTGAGATAGGGTTGAGATCCCAGCCAACTGGGAGCTGGGCACAAAGGCACTGCTCAGTGGAGGCCGGGTCAGGAAAAGTCGGCCGCTACACACCACGCACCAGCTCGCATTGTAGGAGCACAGGAACCCAAGCAGCCCGCCAACCCCCATGGATCCCAGGGGCCTTCGGCTTCACTGACGCCACGGAGAATGTGGAGAACATGTCAGCGCTGACAAGAGACGGGGAAGCCAGCCTCCCGATGGCCAGATGTTCAGAGAGAGTTCACAGACAGAGCAGATTAGCAACATCTGAATGGGAAGGGGCCTGGAGGGGACCAGCGGGGCCTGGCGTGCCGATGTCAGGATTGGAAATGAGCTGCTGTGTCTGCCACCAAAGCCAAAGCCACACTCACCCTGCTCCACACGGCCCTCACCCAGCTCTGTGGCTAGAGAGCCTAAGCCAAGCGTGGTGAGCCCAGAATCAACACTGTCAGGACGCTGTGCATTTCTCAGCGTGGTCTTCTACAGACTCTACAGCGCCAAGTTGCTCAGCCAGAAAACCCAGAGCCACACCCCTAAGGGGGAAACGCAGCCAGAGACAGATCTTTCAAAATGGCCAAATGGGATTCTTATGTAACCACTGCCTTGAAAATACATCCATTAGGAACTGCCAGCCTAGACACTAATAAACATGAATGGTCAGCTGGGCACCAGTGGCTCACGCCTGTAATCCTAGCTACTCAGGAGACTGAGATCTGAGGATCATGGTTCAAAGCCAGCCCAGGAAGGACTCTTATCTCCAATAAACCACCAGAAAACTGGAAGTGGCTCTGTGGCTCAAGTTGTAGAGTGCTCACCTTGAGCTGAAGAGCTGAGGGATAATGCTCAGGCCCAGAGTTCAAGCCCCACGACTGACTAAATAAATAAATAAACAAACACAAATGGTCAAGGGGTTCTGTACAGAGCACGAGGCCCACACAACTCCCAGAATCACTGTGAAGCAGAGCATGTGGCGGGCCAGGGGGCAGAGACTGTACCTCTTAATGAACTGTGCAGACACTGGTCCTCAGAGCACAGTTTTGAAAGCGCTGCTACAAAGAACCTGCAGAGAAGAGCTGTGAAACTGTGCTGAATCCATGAGAACAGAAATGACCAGCAGCGTTGCCAGGTGCCAGTGACTCACATCTTGAACACATAATTCTTGCATTTCAGATAAGGCAAGCAAGCAAGCCTCTTCTCTCTGGCATCCAAGACTCTTTTAAGCCACAAAAGGAAGCAAGGGTGACGGACTCAGTGCTGGCGATGCAGACCCTAAAATACACTGTAGGGGAACTGAGGACAGAGGCCACGGGCCTGAACTTGTAGCTCAGTGGTAGAGCAGGCTTTGTGTGAGGGAAGCAGTAGGTCTGATCTCCAGCAGTGCTAGAAAAAGAAAACAATACAAAACGTAGAGACTGTGTGGGTGATTCAGAGCAGATATACCTTCCTTCTTGGCACAGCCCTCTGATGGTGACGCTGCCCGTAGGCACACTGAGATTCCTTCGAAAGAGTACTTCCAAACAGGGCATGTCATAGAGTTGCTGCAGGCAGGAAGGGCAGGGCTGGCTGGAGAGGCCACAGGAGTCTTAGCGCACCAGCAGCCATCTCCTCAGACTCCTGCGAATACACCCTACCTGCCACATGGGGGCCCAACTAAGAACCCTCCAAGCGTGCCCGGTGCCTGACAGTGTGCCCCCGGGTACTGGCACACAGTGGTTCTTGGGAGCCAGCTCTTGATGCTGTGTGCATAGAGTGCACAGCCCCACTGGGCAGGCCCCATGCCTCCTCCCGCAGCACCGCTCCAGAGCCAGACAAAGCCCGGACCTCAGCTCTTTACCTCTCCGCTGATGTCAGTGCAGGCACTTTCACCCTGACTGTGTCCTCTGTCTGGTCGTCCCAGCCTCCCACCCTCCCATGGTGTGGGCAAGGGGTTACCTTCATCTCAACAAGCCCTAGGCACTGCGCCACGCAGGACCCTCGCCTCAGAGCCCCGTCTCTTCCCAACAGCCTCCTCACCTCCCTCCACACTCACCCCATCCAGACTCACTCCTCCCAAGCCCCCCCTCTCCACCTCCACCCCTCTCCACACTCCCCCTCTCTCCACACTCCCCCCCTCTCCACATTCCCCACTCCTGAGTCAGGCACTTCCCCAGTTCCATACCACATACCTCAGCCTTGAGAACTCACAAGTCTCTGGGACTTCCCCCTTCCTGAGAACTCACACATCTCTGGTTCTCCACCCCTTCCTGGGATCTCCCCTGTTGCCCCCACCCTTCTCCTCTGCCTCCCCAATCTTCGTAACTTCAGAAAATCACACAGCATGCGTGTGCATTGCCCACCTGCCCCAAGCCACCAGTGCCCTCATCCCAGGGCTCGGGCTATGACTAATCTGGGCTGGCAGCCCCTGTGGAGTGGGCTGAGCCCATGTGGCCCACAGCTCTGGGAGGTGACCAAGGCCCTGGTTGTTGCTATGGCTACAGGTGTGGAAGGAGCTAGGAGTCCAACCCGGCCCAGGGCTGAGCCAGGAGGTGGGGTCTGAAGCACAAGCTCTGCCTGCAGCCTCTGTGCTCCTGCCCTCTCCCAGGAAAGTAGCCCAGGGCAGGGCCTTCCCATTCTTGATGGCAGGATAGGCAGTGTGGGAAACCCAACCAGCACAAACAGAGCCCAGTGACCACCCCTTGCCCTGGGCCCCCACCTCTACACAGCACACTGCTTACCCACTTCCGTCTGTTCACACGAACACACAAGGGCACACTGCAGGTCAAGCTGAG
The DNA here is from genome assembly GCF_019054845.1 of Dipodomys spectabilis. NCBI lineage: Eukaryota > Metazoa > Chordata > Mammalia > Rodentia > Heteromyidae > Dipodomys > Dipodomys spectabilis. The sequence goes on along the minus strand of NW_024870892.1, from coordinate 7,136,990 downwards.
CACTGATCCTGGTGCCCAAACAGCTCACTCCATCCAGGCTCACAGGAGACCACTCCTGACCAGTCACTCAGGAAGTGAAAGGAAGTAGAAGTAGTATTTGTTTTCTATTTTTAAATATCCACTGCTTCATAGAAGATTAAGTCAAAGGCAGCTTTACAGTTAATGTTTTTGCTATTTTATATAAAGTACTAGTCAAAATTCTGGCTTAGGCCATCACGTAAATATTTAATATTTCTTAAGACATGCAATGTTTGAATGGTAAGGTCAAGAACAGAGAAGAGATGCTTGAAAGTATAAATAAAGCTAAAAGGAAAACCACACCTGTATATTCTATAGTAATTCTCTATATATTCTCTCTATAGAATATTCCATATTCCTTTTTGTAGTTTTTCTGATTTTTATTTTTATTATCTTTAAGTAGTTGTACAAATGGGTTGCCATTTAACAAATCAGTTTGAGTACAATCTATCTTGATTGATGTCACCCCTTTCTGTCATTCTCCCCATAACCTCTCAATCCAACCCCTCCCCTCAGTTTTCCTAAGTTCATAGGATGTACATTGTATCTCACGATTGCATTCTCCCCACTTCTTCTCCTCATTTGTTATCTATATGTTGTTCTGCTATAATGATCCAAACAGGCAGACAAAAGGGGTAGGAAGTACAGGACATGTGCTTGGGGTACAGTGGTAGGTAACAGAATGTTAAATACGCTGGCATAATACATTTCAGTGAGTGAAGCTAAGACCTGGAAAAAGAGAAAGAAGACCCAGGGAAAAGCTGAGCAAAGTCATGAGAAAGACCTGACGTTACCTCAAACCCCAGAGCCCAATTCATAGCCGTGACAGCATCCAAGTTCTGGGAAGAGATGGTAAGGGGCTAAGGTTGGCCAGTGAATGAAAATAGACACTGTATAGAATGGGATGGGTTCACGAAGGCCCACAACTCAGTTACACCCAATGATCTTTTTATAGCATATCTTTTATGTGTGTGGTGTATGTCTGTGTGTCTGTGTGTATGCACGCATGCATGTGTGTGCCAGTCCTGAGGCTTGAACTTGGGGCCTGGGTGCTGTTCCTGAGCTCTTTTGCTCCAGGCTAGTGCTCTACCACTTGAGCCACAGCTCTACTTCTGACTTTTTTAAATTAGAGATAAGAGTCTCATGAACTTTCCTGCCCAGGCTGGTGTTGAACTGTGAGCCTCAGATCTCAGCTTCCTGAGTAGCTAGGATTACAGATGTGAGCCACCAACACCTGGCTCTGTGCTTTTAATAAATAATCAATAAATCAATATTGGCTCTCACAGAATGAGTCAGATAATGGTACAACCACAAGCATCACAATGCATTTCCACATGTGAGTTCCGGGCTGAGGCCTGGCAGGCGGCCTTGTGGTGCTGACATTTGAATTGGGACCATATGACAGTCAGAGGCAGATGCGGACAAAGCCGGCATACGCACACTACATGTATGTGACAGACACATCTGCTCGGCAGATGCGGGTCAGGCCAGCATGCTCACAGGTGGCTGGGCATGGCGAGAGGCTGGTCCTGCCAGAGGTGGCTTTCTGAAACACTGCATGGCAAGGGGTAAAGCCTGTGCTGAGCAACCAGCAAGGGCTCCTGAGAATAATGCACAGGGCGGGTGCTACAGCCCGGCGGGCCAGGCAGCACTCTGCAGCCAGGTAGTCTGGGGCTGCCTCTGGGCAGCTGGCTCCTCTCTTGGGGTTGCTGTCCTGTTTGAGACTGGGGAAGTCATGCCTTCTGGTTTATATATTATTCATACTGCTGCTCACAGAACTGAGCACTTGACCTGCTGATGAAATGTCCCAGGTATTTTACAGGTCTGGGTCTCCAGATGCAGCATGCTAAGGAAAGCCATCCTGGTTGTATAAGGCTTAAATCAAGATAGCAGGGACTTCCTGAGGATTCACACACATACTTGGGAGACAAAACAAAGCCCTATACCAGAAGTCTACAAAACACTTGTATTTCACAGGCACAGCAGGGAGCAAGAGGAAGCACAGGTGTCAGATGCAAGATTGAAGCTCTTCAACTTTTTTGTGCACTCATCCCTGGAGGCGGGGGGGGGGGGGGGGGGGGGGGAGAGGGGAGGGGGAGGCTTGTGAAAGGGCAGAACACCTGGGTGGCCCCCAGAGACTGTCTCCCAGCAATCCCTGGTGTGCTGATGCTGCTTGTGAGGAACACTCTTGGGGATGTGCCCCCTCTCTCCCCCGCCATGTCAGATTCACACCCATCAGAGACTTTCCCTGACCCACTTCACATCTCATCACAGGCTTGGGCAGGCAGCCTTCTTCCTCCCTGGGAGAAAGGCTGCATGTTTCCCACCAGCCTCACATGACCTCACTGAGCCAAAACAGTTCTGAACAGAGAGACTCAGATTTCACCTAGAAACCACCTGCGCACATGGCCGTATCCAGCATGGTGCTCAGTCAGTGTGATAGATAGATGGATGGACAGATGGACGGATGGATGAATGAGTTGCATAGGAATCTAAGGTGGACACAAGAAAGGTAATATAGGAGTGTAGATGTGTTGGTAAGTAGATAATGAATGGGTGAATTGCATGCAGGTTGGAGTGGATACATGGAAGGGTAAAGTGTAGTGGATGATTGGATGGTGATGGATGGATGGACAGGTATGGAGGTGGGTGGATGGATGGATGTGTGGGTGGATAAATGAATGGATGGGTGTATGGGTGAATGGATGGATGGACGGATGTAAGATGGGTTGGGTATGGATATGGATGGGTTTGGAAAGGACAGATAGATGATGAATGGATGATGGATGGATGGTGGATGGGGGGTGGATAGTGGGTGGTAGGTGGTGGGTGGATGGATTAAGAAGTATATGGATGGGCAGATTGGTGAGTAAGTAGGCCAACAGATAGATGGAGGAATGAATGGATTAAGGGTTGGCTATGAATAGATGGGGAGTCGGCATGGAGTGGATAGATGAATGGATTTATAAGCCTGGCCTTGGTTTTGCCACTAATTACTTATATAATTGAAGACATAGCTGGCAGTGCTCTGCTTAATACTGAGATACATTATCTGAATTAATCTTTGCAAATTGTATAAGAAGAGTCCTATGTTTAATCAGAGGAGGAAGAGGAGGAGGAGGAGGAGGAAGAAACAAGGGAGAAGGAAAAAGGAGGAGGAGAAAAGAAGAGGAGGAGGAATCACCCTGCCCCTGTCCCACTAAAAACTCCACCACTTCCACAGCCAGGGGCGGGAAGTGGGGGGAGCACCGATGGAGGTCAGGCTGGACACACAGAGGCAGAGGCCCACCCCCTCCGTGGACAGGCATGTCTTCCCTCAGCTGGTGTCCCGAGGCCCCTGAGAGGAAGTCAATGTACAATTAAGCAGAGCTTGATAAAAAGTAAATTTAATTACAAGAGCACTTAGGCACTGGGGTCATTTTGATACTCTGATACACTCTTCTAAATTGGTTGCTGTGGTCATCCTTAGAAATTGGAACCAAATGAATAAAGGCGCTATTGTTTAACAACACTTTTCTGAGTGGGGCCGAGGGGAGCGCTCCCTCCCTAGCCGGCTGGGATGGATGAGTCCCCACACAAACCCTGGCCTGGCACATTCCCGCTGTTTCTGGGCTCTGTGGACTGGGCTGTTCCCACAGGACAGTCACACAAAGGCAATTCAACCTCAGCCAATGGGGCTTCAAAAAGGTTTTGTCCTGGCTAGTTCCTAGACATGTTCTTTCCCCTTTGGAATTTAGCCATTTTGCTCCCGCTGGCTGGTTAATATGGGTATGTTCCCAGAGGGTGAGCCCCCGCTGGGCTCCTTACAGAGGCTTCAAAGTTGGGGTACTTTCTATGTTATGGGTTCCATGTGAGGGTCCCGGAGTGGAGCCCACAATAGCTGCAGTGCCCTGCAGTGCCCCTCACCCCACCACCCTCTCCTCTGGGCTTCCTTGGGGAGGGTCATGGTTTGGAAGATTTTTCAGCCCCCAATCTGAGCAGCCAACAGAGACCATAGCAGGGGGGAAGGGGAAGGCCTCAGCCCTGCACTCCCAGAGTCAAAGCTGACTTCACCAGAGTCAGCCCTTGAGCCTCAGAGCACAGACAAGAATGAGCTGTGCACCCCTGTAATCCCAGCCACGGGGGAGGCAGAGATCAGGAGGACTGCAGTGAGGAACATAAAACAAAATAACAGAATATGTCACACAAAAGAACGAGGGTATGGCTCCAGGGTAGAGCGCCTGTCAAGCAAGTGTAGGCCCTGAGTTCAATCCACAGTGCTGCCAGCACACAGAAGAGAAGGAAACACGTTCTGTTCACCAGGGGCTTGATCAGAATCTGGGGAAAGGAGCCTTGCGTGGCATATATCCAGGAGTGGCCTGGCTAGACCACAGGAGACACCTGTACACCTGTGGTAACCAGGGCTCAGCTCACAATAGCTGAGCCAGGGAATCAACCTACGTGTCCACTGGTGGATGAATGGATAAAGAGAAGGTGGTAAGTATACCCAGAGAGTATTGTTCAGTCATTACGAAGAACAAAAATGGGTGGAACTGGAGATCATCACGTGAAGTAAAACATGCCAGACTGAGAAGACTAATATACACCTTTTCACATCTGTAGAGAAAGGCACAAAGACACGAAGTTGAGGGGGGACCTGAGGGAACAGGAGGGGCCAGAGGGGGGATGGGAGTGTGAGCTTAAGAGGGGCAAATACATGTCATTCACGTGTACAAAATACGATCATAAAGCCCACATTGGACAACTAACATACCGTCATAAAAGTGGACGGTTCCAAATATTCAAAAGCTCCATAAATGGAGGAAGATGAGAAAGATGACAGGGTAGGGAAAAATAGAGAAGATGGGAGAGGTGGGTGGTGGAGGGGGAATGTGGAGTTCAAGCCCCACCCTGCTGGGTCTGGCAGCAGCTGCCTGGAAGGGCGCCATACCTCCTCTATCTCGGTTCCCTGGATTTTAAATGGAAAGTGAGGTCAAGTGAGGTGAAAGGGGCTCTCGTCTGGAGACGTGTGGCTGAGCGTCCTGACATGCGCTCTAGGCTGGCACCACTCCCAAGGCCTGTGCCGTGGGCCTGGTGTGACCTGGGTACTTCATCAACCTGTCCTCAAATTGCTCCTCCCCAAATGCAGCAGCCCTGGTGAGGACCTGGCTGGGGACTGGTAGCATGACCTGGCTGGAGCCAGCCCGGTGTTTGCTAAGGCACTTATGCCCAAAACTAAGTCCAAATGTCCCAACAAGGAGGGGAGGGGAGGGGAAAAGAGGGGCCTGGCAGCTCTGCCCACATTCTCCTGTGTCCAAACTGCCGTCTCCGCCTCCCTGAATCTACTTTGGAAATAAGTACAGTGATTAAACTGAGAAGAACAAGAAGAAAAAAGCATTTTTCAATGTATTTATCATGTCCTATCATCTTCAAGCATCCCTTCCCAGAGTTACTGGGAAGCTCCTCTGGGAAGGCAGGAAACTGAACAGCATCATTAAGGCCAAAACACCCGATGTGACCACAGGATGATTGCTGAGAACCGGAAGCTGAAACCGCATGGCTTCTGTGCCTTCAAATTCTCTACCTTAAAACTGCATTAACGAAGGGCTTCTTTCTCTGCACTAAATTTATATGTCACGTGATTCCACTTTGCATTCTTTACAGATGCAGATGAGGTAGCTATAACGTCCCTGATGCAAAAACTGTTTTTGCTAAATCATATCAAAATGTTTCATGGATCACACCAAAAAGTGTTGATATATGGAAATTGCTCTTTTTCAAAAACTGTCCTTAAAATCCAAATGGTGTGTTGTGAATTTCCTTCCTTTCCACTGCAGCCTCCCCAGTATTTGTGGGAAATTAAGAGGAAATAAGTAATAGATTAATGCCATGTCACCCAACCCAGAGAGGGAGATACCCAAAACAAGCCCCATGCACTCTGAATAAAAATTGGTCACCCGGGGCTGCAGGTACCCATGCAGACAAAGCACAGAAGTTAACATTTGGAAGGTCAGGGGTATTTTTTATGTCTCAACATCTTTCCCAATTAATTATACAAGATTAATAATTCTTATATGCAAAGATTCATTATGTACCTGAGTTTCTCACACAAACACATACATACACACAGACACACAGACACAGACACACACACACACACACACACACACATTTAAATGGGCTCTGAACAAAACCAAACACAGAATTCAGTGAAGTACATACTACAGAACACAGAGCTTGGTCGGCAAGTCACCTCCCTGGCAGGGCTGAGTGTGGGAATATTATCTATTTTTACACAATAGTTTCCCAAATTCCTTAAGCAACAGAATCTGCCACATTGTGTGAATTAACGGTGTTAGGTCTGCTGTGAACAAGTGGAACGGTGGCGGGAGGGGTTGGGGCTGTGCGGTGCTGCTGGGCACAGAGGCACTGGTAGGAAACTGCTCTGGAAACAGGGGCCGGCTGCCCACTGATCTGGGGGCGAGTCAGCTGGGCTTGCAAAGCCGAGAAGGGCGAATAAAGATGAGCACTGCACGTGGCACAAAACCAACCGCGGCACTTCCTGCTTCAACAACGTTCTTTGGGTTCTTTGGGAGGAGAGCAGCCTCAGCCGCAGGCCAAGCATTTATTCTCTTCCTGCGTCCGTACAAAGCAAACGATGCAGACGTACTGGTTAACTCCTGCTCAGGAAGGCTGCTCGCTCAGCCAGGACCTGAGCTGTCACGGGACAGGGCCAGATGCCTCCTCCCGCAACATCCGGACACTGAAAGACTTGGCTGGCCGCAGCCGCTGCAGGCCAGGCAAACCTGGCAGCCTGAAGCCAGAGCCAACGCCGCATCCCTCATCTGGTGATTGGTGATCAGTACTCAAAGTAAGTAATGTTAACCCGCCATGAACAGACATTTCGTGCACATCCACACATGCTGATGCTTTCTCACGAGAGAAGCTACTGACCATTGCAGACAGGCTTTCTGTCTCTCTCCCCGGATGAGAAGCAGCTTTGTCGCCAGGAGGCGGGAGTGAGGAGCTCAGACTTCCAAGCTAGTTAAGAATGCGGTGCGAACGGTATGTTTTTACAGTTAAATCACCCTACCCTGATAGAATAATATACCTGGATGTATCATCAACGTGAAGCTTTTTAATTTTTTTTTCAATATGTAGAACAGTATCGTATGACATTTTTCTAGGGGATCCAGCTCACGTACTGGATGTCTCTGTCACTGAACTGGCTCTTCCTAACAGCCCGGAGCACATGAAGAAAGCATCTCTGAAGATTCTCAGGTGGGAAGTCCACACAATAGCTCACTCCACTCCCTCATCTCCCTGGGCTCCAGGAAAGCCCCATAGACACCCCGGCGATGCCGGGCTTCCTGTGTGCCAGCAGCCACGGCTGGCGTTCATTGTCCTCTGCCACTGAGTGCTTTCGCTCTTTTATTAATAATTTAATGTTCGGGGGGAGAAGCAAGCTCTTCAAAGCAGCAAAAATCCATTGAAACCTAAAGATACTGTTTTTTGTCATTGTCAGAGGTGAATGTCTCTGTTTTAAAATGCCAGTTGTCACACAGGCTCCATTAACACTCCTGGATTTCAGGACCAGGCAATACAGCCGGGAGCTATCTTGTCCCTGCTCCGGCAGCGTGAAAAGGGCTGGAAGTTATCTCCTCAGGACAGAGGAGAATGTGTGTACACAGCACAGTATTTTCACCCAGACATGCTTGCTCTCACCCGTGATAGCCATGTTTATTTATCTAGATGTGATCAGCAGCAAGGACTCTACACGGTGCAGAGACGCAGCGTGAAGCACACAGCCACGTCGGCCTCTGAAGGCTCAACTCAGAGCCCAGCTGTGGATGCCCCCACTCAGAGGCTGCCTTGTGGCTTATTCACCCATCTTTGCTCTGGACGGTGACACAGGCTACAAACCTCTTTCCTCTCCTAATAGGACATCTAGTGATCCACGTCAGAAACTGCGCTGGGTACAGGCTGAGACCAGCCGAGCCCACCAAGCTCCGGGGTGAGCCTCAGGTCAGGTGCACAGCCCCCCCCCCCTCCCCCAGATCTGTCCTGACGGGGTGGATTTCCAGAACTGTCCTGACAGGGTGGATTTCCAGAGGACAGAACCCCGGAGGAAATCCAGTTTCTAGAGATCAGTAAAGGAGCCAAGGTTCAGAAGAGCTACAGAGCTGATCTTCCATGTTGGGGCACTGCCACTTGGCATGGGGAGGGTGCTCACCTCTGACCCTGTAGCCTGACCTTTGATCCCCAGTGCTCCTTAGCAATTCAGCCCCCAATGACTTGTGTGCACTCGCACAATCTACATAATCTGCTGTCAAAGACTGTCAAACAAACGCTCTTCTGCACACACGCTTCAGCTGCGTGATCAAAACACCAGAAGGGAAGCTAGAAGGGAGAATGCCAGTGCCTGCCCGAGTGCCTGTCCAAGAGCCTGCCCCTGCCCCTGCCCCTGCCTCCACAATCCCCCTCCCCCAACCCCAGTAGCAAGAAAGAACAAGGCTGTGAGGCAGGCAGGCGCTGCCTTGGTCAGCCAAAATGTGTGATCTGAGTGAAGACACACAGAAGCATTTTGTATTTCCTTTTTCCTCATGGACATACATGGATAGATTCCGGTTCTATTCAAAAAGTTTGTTAAGTGTCTGGAGAAAGCGGGATGGGGAGTTCAGGAACGAGGTCCCAGCCTTAGGATGGACTTTGTCTGTATGGGTTTTGAAAACAATTCAGACTTTGACTCAAAGTAGATGCAGGATGGAGAAAGACCCTCATTATCATAATGCAATCTCAAACCTCCCAGTCTTTATGAATCTGACCACGGCAGGCCGAGCAAACACTGAGCACACGGGGGCCTCACCCCATTCTCCAGAACCCCATGCTTTCTGTGATAAATCCACCTTAAAAATGAAAACAACAGATGGGTTTTACCTAGACTCTGCTTATACTCAGCTTCTTTTAAACACATTTTCTTTTCACATGTTTTTCTTTTTTTCAAAAACTATACGGAAGAAGGGGACTTCCCTCCAGATTTTTGTTTTTTTATTTCTGTAGACTAAATGTCTAAAATCTCAGTCAAGCCATCCGATCCAAGCGCATCCTCTTAAAGGAACCGAGCCCCCATGGCCTCCTGAACAGTGCACAGTGCTTCGCTTCCGAAGGCAACAGTTCTGCGACATTAGCATATTTGGGCTGAGGTATTGTCTTACCCTGACCTGTATAATAAGTGTCACATTAGCAACACAACAAATCAAACGTTTGTTAATTTCCCTGGCTTTCCCACACAGCTGGTGGTGTTACCATGTCACCAGATTTTAATTAATATGATAAGTAACACTTGCAAGACAACAGCCTGGTTTTTCCCCCTCTGTGTGCGTGAGGGTCCTTGTGTTGCCTCTGTGTGTGCATGCGCATGTATGTGTGTGTGTGTGTGTGTGTGTGTGTGTGTGCGCACGCATGTGTGCACATGTGTGTGTGTATGTGCATGTGTGTATGTGTGTATACAAATGGGGCTATACACAAGTGTGCAGATAACACAAAAAATGGGGAAAAGCAAAATACAAAACCATTTGCAACAAATTATGGCCACTGAAAACATATACACCCACATAATCCTATTTTTAACTAAAACTTTTTTTTTAACCCCATGTCCCCTACCCTTCACACTCTCCCTTCTAGATCAAGGACTAGCAGGCTCCAAAGCCTTTTAAAAAATCATAAGACTATATCATAAAATGCACTCATTTTCAAACCTGAGTGGCTGTGTGTTTAAGGTTTTAGCATTTAAGAAGCTGTCTTCAGAGAGGCTTAATTTTAATTTCTTGGCTTCTAGGAGAATAGCAACAAATAAATTTCTGACTTACCCTCAGGAGTGTTTTCCGAGGGCGGTGGGCAGCCATCGCCGCTTGCTCTACAGTAAGTCAAAAGTGCCATCTATGTGCAGAAGCTGGAAATGCAGTTGAGGTGAGAGAGAAAACCCGCAATCCACAGCAGCCTCCAGAGAGCTCCAGTCTGTCCAGAAGAACAGAATGGGGCTGCATTTCAAACCCTCCAAGTGCACGCTTGGGTGAAGTGAAGGCAGCGTCTGACTGAGCAGGAGGCATGGTGGAAGCGATTTCCCGGGGATGGATGCACTCCTACTTCAGACTTCCACAGAAGCCAGACCACACGAGCCAGCCACCCAACACTTAGACCAGTGCCACAGTGAACGCTAAACCAGGAAAACCGTGTTTGGGATTAGAACACAGGGAAACTGGATAGATAGCAGAGGCCCTTTCAGTATGCCCTTGGCAAGTTCCCTGCCACACCTTAGCCAGGGGACCCGAGACAGCAAAATGCAACAGACAGGATACAGTGTCATATGCACCCTCCAAAAGCCATTCCAGGGAACTGGTGGGAGGCGGGGGGAGGGGAGGGCGCATCAGACATGATTGCCTGCAGCCAGCAGCTCACACATGATGTGCAGGTATGACCCCTGCCCCAGGTCCCTTCGTCCCCCAGTTCTGTGTGAGCAGATGAAACCACTCCACAGGCATAGAAGAAAACACGCGGGTGACTCGGTGGGACCAGAGAGCCCCAGGAAAAGTGACACAACAAGCAACATGAAGTGCCCCGGGCAGAATCGCCAGTGTGGGATGGGGTCCCCGGAGCTCCCTGCCACACCCAGAGGGATCCTGTCCCCTCCTCTGCTGCCTCGGGTCGGCCTCAGGTACCTAGCATCCAGTAGAGCCAGGAAGATACATGGGGCCCGGCTAGCTGTGCAGGGTCCCAGACAGTGACATGCGGACAAGCGCTCTGCCCAGCACCTCTGCAGGACGGAAGCCCACTGCCAAGAGGAGGCACCGGCACCGCCCCGCAGATGCCTGCTGGAACTGTCGCCCTGCTCTGCAAAGCTACCTGGGGCGGAAGGGCCAGAAGTTGGCCTGTAAAAAGTGAGGACAGCTGGAGTGCAGCAGAGGAGAGAAGGTGGGAAGGTGGGGAGGAAGGGAGGAAGATAGAAACGAAAGGAAGAAAAGAAGATAGGAGGAAGAGAAGGAAGGAGAACAAGAGTGGAGGGAGAGGATGGGCACTACATATGCATACCAGAATCTGATCCAAGTAGCAAACAGAGCCTAAAATAATAACAGAAACCTGTTTGTCAAAGGATTTGGAATCTAACCTCATCCACTCACCATTGGCCCTCCCTAACTGTACTCCCTAGAGGAAGTCACGTCCCAGCAGATCAGGCCCATGGTGCTAGCTGGGGCTCAGGAACACCTCCTTTCCCCCAAGGGTGACCCAAGCCCCTTGCTGCCTCTTACCATGGGAGGGAGCCCCAAGGACTCCTGGGAGACCCTCAGCTGCCTGAGGGAACTCAGGCCTACATACACTGTGACATCAGGGAAGGCTTTCTTGATTGTAACCACCACTGAGAAAGAAAAGCCACAATGAATGGCAAGACACAGCCCAGTGTACCTGCGGCAGGTGTAGGAAAGCTCTATCTCGGCACGAATGAGGATGTCAGTCAACAAACACTCAGAAGTCAGAAGGAACGGGATGCCATCATCCTAACCAGCTAAACTGATGACACTGAAGAAGAAAGTTACAGAAAAGTAAAAAAAGTGTCCCTCACACCCTGCCATGAGCTTCCATGGATTTGGCTGTGGTCTGACTGAGGCCAGCAAATGGCCACCACCAGCAGGTCAGGCTCGTCCCCAGCACACAAGGGGAGAAATGGCAAGCCATACCACGTGTAACGAAGTTCATCTCCACACTTAACACTCCATCCCAACTGAGAGGTGACCTGTGACCCCTTCCAGGCCGCACTGGGGACGCACCTGTGGCACAGACCAGGGAGTCAGGGGAGGCCCCCTCCATGCAAGGGACATCGTGGGCACCAAGTTCACAGTAGGAGGACGGCTGCAGGCCACACAGGAACAACATGGGAAACAGGGGGTTGGCGTTTTTGCTGGTTTGTTTGGTTAAATCCCTATAGAACTGTACTTAGAATGCAACGATTGCTTCTTTGACGTTTAGCTGACTTACTTGGCGGGTGCCTAAAAATCAAGAAGGAATCGATTTTGATGATGGGACAACTAAGGAAGAGGAACAGGCGACAGATGAAGGGACGCAGCCTCAGTGCTACACGTGCATCGATCCCGCACTTCTTCCGGGTGGGTGACCAGAGCGGGAAAAAGGAGCAAAGCCGCACTTTGCCTGCACACATGGCCTTTGGCGTGTGCTGTGCCCATTCCAGGCTTCTGCTGAGAATGCTATCTTTTTATGTCCCCCCGATCTCGGGTCCTATTTATAAAACGCCCAGTCAAGAAGCAGAGAGAAAAAGAGCGAGGGAGGCAGAAGGTACAGTCCTTCTCATGGGACCCCAAACAGCATCACTGCAGAAGCAGAGGGTGCCGGTTGGCAGAGATGCCAGCAGCCCTATTGTTATCGGGCCTGACAGCATTCACCGCCCTCACGCACAGGACATACTGATGACACACTTCCGGTGCCTAGTTTATTTCAAAGAAACAGGAGTTGTATCATTATCTCAGGGGTTCGGGAAATGCATGCCTTCTCCGTGGCTGTCCTGTCAGTCTTTGAAAGCAAGATGGCAGCCCTGCCCCTGAACTGACAGCTACAATATCAGCTACATGGACACTGCCAGCTGAATTTCGTGCACATTTCTGGGGAATTGCATGGTACACAGACACTCTTCAATTTCCACTGGGGAAATGCTGCCATATAGTGTAGAAATTATATATATGTCTGTGAAAATCAGTTCTTGAAAGGATTCACGAAGTACAAATGGGGCATTACAGACCCTGGAGCTTACCCTCGGCCTGCCTGGGGCCAGCAGGAAGCACAGAGCTCAGATACAGTAAGAGACCGTCCTGGCATGACTCAGGTGAGTCATGCCCAGCCACCATTTCCACATCTGTAAAATGGATTCAACACAAAGGTATGTGTCTCTTGCGAGAATTATCTGAGCTGATGCTTGTAAAAAAGCAGAAGTTGGATAGAAATTTGTTCAAGGTCTCCAAGAAAGCTCAGGAGAGCCTCTTATACTTGAATTGTGTGCAGGAAGAAAGAATTGTATTTCAAGGCACAAGAATGTCTCCAGTGAATATTGCCTCCTCTTCACTCATTTACAGACATCCACTTTACTCCCCTATCCATCCACTCAATCATACATGTGTCCATCCATCCATCCATCCATCCATCCATCCATCCATCCATCCATCCATCCATCCATATAATCACCCATCCACCCACTCACCCACTCCTCCATCCATCCATTTGTTTATCTATTCATCCACCCATCCATTTATTATTCCTGTCTACTCATCTACACTTCTACCCATCCACCTGACCACATATCCACGGACTATATATTCATCCACCCATTCATCTATTCACCTAACCACCCATTTATCCATCTAATCATGGATTCATTTGTGTATCTATCCATCTGTTCACCTGTATGGTCATCCAGCCATCTGTTTATACATTCACTCACCTATCCATTCACCCATGTATCTAATCATTTCATTCATGCATCCATCCATCCACTCATTTGATTATACATTCATTCATCTACCCACCCATCTGTTCATCTAATTCTGAACTGTGGTATGAGAAGAGTCAATCCTGAAAATTCCACCCACCTATCTGTTCAACCACCTATCCATCTATCTATCCATCCACTTATCTGATAATACATTTATTAAAAGATCTACCCATCCACTCATCTAATCATCATCTCATCCATCCATCCATCCACCCATCCTTCCATTCATCTGGATATATGTTCATGTACCTGTCACTTCATCTGAGTATCTAACTCATTATTAACTTATCCATCCATCCATCCACCTATTTGTCATCTATCCATCAATCTATCTATCCATTTATCTGATTATACATTCATTCACCTCTCTACCCATCTGGCCATCTAATTATGAATTCATTCATCCACTCATCTATTCATCTATCAATATAGTCATAAATCCACCTAATTATGCATTTATCCATCTGTCCACTCATTCTTCCAGCTAATTGTGAATCATTTACTGACTCATCCATCTGATCATGCGTCCATCCCTTCATCCATCCAACATTTACTGAGAATCTCTAGGTGTCTAGCCCTGTGCACGGGATGAGCTATGTCAGTGAGCAAATTAAACATAGTCCTTGCCTTCCTAAGACTTGCTGCCCAGTGGGAGGACCAGGAAATGACTAAATCTGAGTAACCAGTGGAGAATGACGTCTTCAAAATATACCCTGAAGTGGAGAAATGGGGAAGTAAAGCCATGAAGTGATGTCTTAGTCAGGACTCCCCTGGGAAAGTCTGAGGTCAAGGCCAGGGCTGCAGTCAGAAGAAAGGACAGAGCCAATGGAAGGGGAGCACTTGCACTTGGCGGGGGGGGGGGGGGTGAATTGCTGGAAATGCAGGAGTTTCCTGTGGCTGGGATAACAGCACACACAAGTTGGTACACCACGCAATAGCAGAAACCTAGTCTCTCGGAATTCTGGGGACCAGAGCCTGATCTCAGCCTGAGATTGGCAGCTCCATTCCTTCCAAAGGCCCTAACGAGTGTCCCATCCTGTCTCTTGACAGGTAGGCAGTGAGATGGGTAACCCTCGGCCTTCCTTGACTGGAGTAACTTGAATGCATCACTCCAATCTCAGCCCCAATCATCACACCTTGCCTGTGTCTCTGTGCTGGCATCTTGCTCTTCTCACATGGACACCAGTTTCGCTGAGCACTTCTACCTTAGCAGAAGAATAAAGGTGAGAGTAGAAGCAGATGGAGCTTGGAGTTGTAGCAGACAGTAGCTGGGCTTGCCTGGGGAGGAGATGGTGGGAGAGAAAATTCGGTATGATGGGAGTGGTACCTGTGTCGGTGGCTCGCTAGGACTTGTGGGTATCAGGGCCTCTGGGAAGGGGGTAACTATGACAAGCACAGAGCTAACTGCAGTCCTGGGGTGATTAGAGGCTCACAGGATACTGTGCCAAAGGTGCAGGGCACGCTCAGGAAGATGGCAGGATAGTACTGGTATTGAGGATGAGGTACAGCCCCAGCCTGGCTGCCCTCAGAGCTCTGGCTGGTCTCTGATGTGAAGAAATGGGGGACCACACGAGGGGCCACCAGTGCAGTCCACCCGCATCCTGTCTTCCCTGGAACCAACTCACTAGGTACTATGAGGCGCTAGTTTCCTATAAGGTTGTTTTGTGTTGTTTTTTTTTTTAACGTAATTGTGTACCATGTTGTAACACAAACCTTTCCTCCACAGGTGCAGCATGGCTTCGAGCTTGACTCTGCAAGCGCCGGCACGCACAGGCCACATGTGCTCTCTCCCCAGGTTTCTGCATGTGGGGCAGTGGGTAGGCACATGCGAAGCAGACCCTTGTTTTCCTCCAATATGCAAGGAGTTGTCCATCACCGTCTGAGGGACATGTATGCAGGTACATAAATGGTTGGATGGTTGCACCCAAAAGGAAGATGGTCCCGCATACCTGAAAGCAAGTCTGCCCAACTTGATGCCATTCGTGTGACACTGCTTACGATGTTTGCTTATGCAGTATTCCGGAACATCATGCCACACAGCTCCCGGATAATCAGTGGTAGTGGGAATGAGGGCGAACTGCATGCTCGCCTGAACTTGAAGAGCGTGTTGGGCAGGCGTTCTCTGTTTGGACACACACGGTTCACTTCAATTATTGACACAACACACACCATAGATGGCCTAAAACTGTATTTTCACCTGTGAATGTGCCAGCTGTGGGTTGTAAAAGGTGTGCGATTTTTAAAGAGAGTTGTATTTAAGTGGCCATGGTTTTATGCTAGTCTAGCCCCTTGAAATGGCAGCACTGACAGTGATGCTGTGTCAGCCAGCAGGCCCTGAAGAATGATTGTCCACACATCGTTTTGGATAGGGGCAGGCGCCTTGCCAGATGTCTCCTCTCGTGCAGGTCTCCACATCTTTTCACAACACGTTGCACGATTGCTGCAAGAAAACCTGACACAGGCTCAAGCTCTGCAGTGCTTGGCTGACTTTCCCTGTGTCGATCTCACCACACAGAATACGATCCAACATATGTGGGTGTGCCCCCCTACCCGCCTGCCGGTGTGCAGATCCAGTTGGTGCTATTCCCTGAGGAGTCTATCAGACACACCAACAACCCTGAGACAAGGGCCAGGCCCTCTTCTCCTCAGGCTCTGAGACAGGAGATACGTGTTGTTAGATGACTGGTATTGTTGGATCATTGCTACTGCTAATGCCAGACCTCTGTAGTAAGCAGGAACGTACGTTGCTGTATATTTTTTCTTTATATAAGGAGGTTAGAGCAATGAGACAGCTGACAGCTCTTCCCTAGAGCCCTGGCTCTGAGCGGACCATTGGCACATGTCTAGGCAGACTGACCTCATGCCAGCACTGGCTACAATGACCACACCACAAACATCAGGAGGAAGCTTTATGCAACCATGGCTGCTTGCTGTAGAAACACAGCTCCAGCTCCTGACGGCACTGCCCCAGCCCTGACTGTTTCAAACAGCGTACACTGGGCTTTGTGAAGGCACCTGAGAACTCTACCAGCCATTGTCACCCAGCTGAGAGTGAGGTGGGGGGGGGGGGGGAGTCTTCCCCTTGTGGCCCAGAAGGAGACCTGTGATTGGTCCAAACATCATTGTTTGTTTGTGTGAAGACTGCCCTGATTGGTGCAGACACCTTTGCCACATCTTCCTGGATGTTTAGGGGTCTGTGGCCACAGAGGCAGCTACCACCCTGGCAGCAGAGAGAACAGGAGGGCAGAGGTTGAGAGAAGGCCAGATAGAAAGGGAGGCAAGGTGAGGTCCAAGAAAAACAGAGGCTGTGATGAACTACAGAAGAGAAACAAGAGCTCCTGAGAGCAGCCAGTTCCAAGAGCCCATGATCCCAGTACCCAGGCCCATGGCGTACATCCTAGGGACCTGCCACGTACTCCTAGAAACCAAGGATTCCACAACCACCAAGAGCAGGGAGAGCCTCCCCTCTCCTCCTCATAATCCCTATGTGAGTAGAGAAAAGAACCCAGCTGGCAGAGGGGAGACTTCCCACAGCAGAGAAGGCGTGGAGAGCTACAGCTGACCTCAGCTGAAGGCCAGTCCCAGGATGGAGCACACACGTGTGTAATAGTGTTTGTTCGGTATAAACACTTCTCTGCGCCCTCCTTTCTCAGTGCTAACCCCATGAACTCGTCCTTGCCTCTCAATGGCACGGAAGGCTACTGAGGCTCCCAGATGTTTCTAAACGTTCCTTGCTCCACTTCCTAATAGTGCTTCCAACCTGGAATCAAATCACAGAGACCTGACAATGTGTTCCAGCTTAGAAAGTTGGGCTTTGACCTCCAGGACCAGTCTTCATGCTCCCGGAGCCTCCCCCTCAGGCTTGAGGGTGCCATGTGTTTGCCGGAACACTCTATCCCTGCTCCCAATTGCCTCCTTCTCTCCCCAGTCTGTCTGTTTGGATATCACCGTCTTGGGGTGCCTTCCAATCTGAGGACGCCCCCGTCCCGGGTTCTTCCTCCGGCACCCAGTTCTTTATGTCCTCAGTGTGATTCCTGACAACCGCAGTTAGTGAAAGCCAGACCAAGATGATTCAGAAAAAGAAGTGTGAACACACATACACACCTTTTACCAACACTGTTCCCTGAAGAATGAAGGGTAACTGTGCTCACGCACCTCCTCCCAGACGTCTGCGTCACGGGATGATGGCTGTGGCAGAAGGTGGACCCCAGGAGACACGCACACACTTTGCTGGCTTGCAGCAGGGCCTTCCCTGTGGGGGTATCCTGAATCCAGCCTCCCCACAAGGTTGTACTGAGAGATAACTGCATTTATCATTTGTTTATGTCTTGTATCTGCCCTACCTACACATACGCACCCATGCATGCACGCATGCACGCACGCATGGTCTCAGGTAGACGATGGGGCCTGCTGTCGCCCACCGCCAGGGAGCACGGCACCACCCAGGAGACAGCACCGCCGGGGAGCACTGCACAGCTGTGCAGGTGGCTCACAGTGCAACGGCACCGTCCTGGCTCACACAGAGCCAGGCTGGTTCTAATCCTCACTGCATGCGTGGCATACAAGACAGAGGCCGGGTCCCATGTAGAACCCGCAGTCCCGTGCAGCCCCTCTGTCAGTGCTAGTCAAACTCACGCACCGCCTGCCACAGCCATCCCACGCCGTGTGTGCCCTGAGGGCGTGCGACCCGCTTCACGTGGACCTGCCACACCAGGGCAGTGGGTGGAGTGGGAACATGGGGCAGATGGGCAACTGGTGTGGAGGGGGCGGGGCACAGGCCAGCACACGGCACACAGACACCACACCACATGGAGCCTGTAAGGCCATATCCATCTTCACTAAACTGCTTTTTAACAGTTATTACGCCAACACCTCCAAATCCCAATTCATAATGTAATATCTTCTCTAATCTCCCTAACTACACCCAAGTATTTACACAGTCTCTTCTCTGGGCGGCCATCACCACCATCTTTAAGCTACCTAATTATCCAGAGGAGCCGGGGTGGTGAGGCCAGGGGGGACACACCATCCTCACCCACATCTCCCCGGGGGGCACACCACCTCCACCTATGTCTCCCCAGGAGGGGACATACCACCTCTACCCACATCTCCCAGGAAGTCAGGAAGGCCCTGGTGTCCCCATTTCTCTGAGGCCCAGCCATTATGGACTGGTGTCTAGCTGGCAACCTGAAGTGGAGCGGCTTCCTCCAGGCAGAGGATTTCCCCAGAGTTTTCCCATCTAAGGATGGCAACTCACAGACCCATGCCCCGCCAGGTGAGGTAGTATAGTACTATGGCCACAGGGGTCATCTGAGGAGGGCCCCTGGTGCATGCCCCCTGCCGTGGAAGGTGCCATGACAGAGCTGTGCCCCGTTCCCCTGCACTGCCCTTGTTTCCCGTGGGGTGCAGTCTGTAGCCAGCCCCTGCTCCCCCAGACCTGTGAGGAGCTCCCAGAGCCCTGACCCCACTGAGGTGGAGGGAATGGGCCGGGAAGACAGGCAGTGCCACTCCCGTCTAGATTTCCTCCTGGCTCTTCGGGTGTCGGGAACCGCCTCTCTGCCGCCTCTCCGCTGCCTTCCCCGCGCGGTGCCCACCCACCCATCGGCTCCCGGGGTTTTCCTCCCGCTGAGTTGAACAATGCAATTTTTTTCTTCATTATTTCAAATGTTTTTCACAAGCTTGATTTAAAAAGGGAAAATTCCCCACCATATTTTTGGTCTGATTATCAGATGACGACGGACAATAGATTGATAAGAGTCACTCAAGGAGGCCCTGGCGCTCGTGTGTAACAACTCCGCCAATTATCAGCCACTACTGAACTATTATCGATCTTGCTCCCCTCGCCAGCAGCCAAGCTTCTCCACTTCTTTAAAGTGCTGTTAGTAGGAACGCCCATCCGTGGAGAGCAGCAGATTTTCCTTCAAACGCAGCTCAATACAATAAATAGCGACAGCCAACGTCCAGCGTGCGCCCATCTCAGTGAAACAAATAACCACCAGGCGAGACCGACCACACGGCAGGCTTTCCAATGCTAAATGCTTTCTCACAGAACTGTTGTGGCCATGGCCAAACCCATCCTCAAGGCCCAAGCCTAGCTCAGTCCATTTGCTTTCAAAGGCTTAAGAACAGACTAAGGGCAGGGGTGGAGGCAGAGGGGGCAAGATGGAGGCAGAGGAAAGGCTGGCTTCTAGTTACCTAGAATATTCCACTCAGCACAGAGGTTCCAAATTCTGCTAGGGGCAGGGAAGTGTTCTGTGGGTTGGGTGCCGGTTCTGCTGTGAAGACTCTGCCCCCCTTCCCAGCCTCCCTATTCCTGGCTGCTGGTGTGGCTGGTGACGGGTTTCTCTCCCTGATAGACAAGGTTTTGTTGTACAGCAGGGAAAACTCCAGCATGAAACTAAGGAGACTGAATAATGAGGGTCAGCCAGCAGAGGAGGAGGCTAATCTCTGGATTCCATCAGTAGTTAGCCAGGGGGCCAAGCCCTGAGGCCTGAGGTCAGGCCTAGTGACTGAAGTAGTCAATAGGAAGTGGTCTGGGTGATTTGTTTAGCCATATTTCTCCCTAGTGAGTTGTTTTCCATTCTATTCTATGAAAATGAAAGCAAAGGATTTCTTGGAACAAAGATAACTGGTCATCATTCTGGGATGGGATTCTCCTACAGCCCAGGCCCTGCAAGGCTGAGGCCCCGCCCCAGCCCCCAGCATCTGCAAACCGACAGCTGAGGGGAGAGGAGGAGCCGGGAGCCCCCAACAGCTCCCTAGAACAAAGACGGAGACATTGGGGCTCAGAGGGAAAGGGGAAAGCTATTGAAGTGGATGGGATGGGATGAAATTGAAGATTACCTGGCGTCCAAGGCTGGAGCGCCTGGAGCTGGCGTGGACTGGTGCTCCTGACATTAATCCCACCAACAAACACATCTAGTTGTTGGGGTCACAAAAAGTTCATCCTGGTCTCTACATCTTGTGGGACAGAGCAGCCCAGCCACGTGCCCCCTTTCCCTGGAAGGAGAGCACTGCACCCTGGTGATGGGGCTCAGTGGGGTCATACTGGGCCTGGGCGGGAGAGCTGGGTGTGTGGAAAGCCCCGTGTGGCGTGTCAGGGGGCAGATGAGGGCCTTAGAACAAAACAGGAAGGAAAACATAACGGGACACGTGCGTGCCTGTGTCTACCGCAGGCAACTCATCATGCTGCTGTTGGGGAGGCTCGGAGAAGAGGGAGGGACTTCACCAACACCCTTCACCCAGGACCGGCAGCTCACATGGCAACAACACTGACTGAACTCTGATGGCTTCGGCTTCGGAGACTACAGAGTTTTCCCAGTGGGTTCTAAGTCAGGATGAACAGACCCAGCCTTGTTGGGCCGCAGGGCTCCAGGCAGCAGGAGGAAGTGAGTGGAGCATCACACCTACGAAGGCCTCCAGAAGGTACCAGGGATGAGGTCAGCCATGGCAGACCCAGCTGAAAACTAACCAACAAAAAGCAGAGCTGAAGATGTGGCTCAAGGAATAAAGTACCCACCTAGCAAGCAAACCAGGCTAGTGGGAGGCTTGGAGTACAAATGCTAGTACTGCCCAAACAAGGAAAGGAGAGAGGAGAAGACAGGGGAAAGGGGGAAAGAGGAGGGGAAGGGGAGAGGGGAAAGGAAAAGGGAAAGGAGAAACAAGAAAGGAGAAAGAAGTTTCTGGAAAGGGGGAAATGGAAAGAAGAAAGGGGAAGGGAAAAGTGGAAGGGGAAAAGAGAAGGGGAAGGGGGAAAGAGAAGGGGAAGGAGAAAAGAGAAAGGGGAAAGGGGAAAAAAGGGAAAGGAGAATGGGGAAGGGGAAAAGAGAAGGGGAAAGGGGGAAAGGAGAAAGGGAAAAGGGGGAAGGAAAAGACTTGGAATCAGGATCCGTTCTTTTGCTGCTAGGAAGGCAGCCTGGGGAAGGTGGGAGGAAAGGTGGGAAGGAAGGTAGAAAGGAAGGCAGATGGGGGGATGGGGGAGGAAAGGGGGATAAGGGGGAAGGGAGAGGCAGGGGGAGAAGGCAAGGGGGAAGGGGGGAAGTGGGGAGGTGGGAGGGGGGACACCACAGGCAAAGCATCCTCAGAAAGCCCCAATTCCCAAAGGCCATACCCACTCCCTCCCCAGGTGAGCGCCCTGAGCCACACCAGCTTGGTGACATCTCCCTCCCTCCCTCCTCCCCCAAGCCTGCACCTCCTGCCTCTTGCCTCCACTATGCCTGCACAACTTCACCCAGGACAGAGCGGGAGCACTGGCAGTGAGAGGGAAGAGCCATGCTCTGGGGCTGTGTGGATGCAGCCCGGCCAACATGCCGGAGAAGGCTACCTGTCCACATCCGGCCAAGGAAAAGCCCAGAACAGAGCTCCAGCCACAGACCAACCGACACACCATCATTCATGTGTATTGCTTCAGGAATATTCCTTTGGACCTAGGCAATTACGTTCTATTCCTATGCTACTCTAGCTTATTCTTTGGCATGAATTACTACCTTACTAGTACAGCTAAAAGGTGTTAAGACTTAAAATTTCCTTGAAGGAAGGCTTTAGCATTCTGTGTTTGGTGTTGGTTTGGTGCTGGGGATGGAGCCCAGGGCTTTGTGGGATCCAGGTACCCGCTCTGCCCCTGAGTTGTAGAATGGATTGCTAAGGGAAGGCCTTTTTTCCCTCAGGGCTGGAAGACTAGTTCTCGTGGCCCATAGCCAGCTTTGCCTTCCAGCTTTCCCAGATCCATACACTCCCAGCAAAAGGAAAAATGGGGAGGGAGTGGGGGCCCTTTCTGACTTCTCTGGTTCTGTGACCCCAGCTTGTCCTCCATTGATGCCATGAACAGGTGGAGGCCCCAGTGCCAGTCAGATGGAGGAGGCCACAGCCACTCTCCTACCCTGTGAACTTGTCTTTTCAGTGACATGTCATTTTCTTTTCTTTTTGCCAGTCCTGGGGCTTGAACTCAGGGCTTACCTGAGCTTCTTTTGCTCAAGGCTAGCACTCTCCCATTTGAGCCACAGTGCCACTTCCAGCTTTTTCTGTGTATGTGGTACTGAGGAATGGAATCCAGGCCTCATGCATGCTAAGCCAGCACCCTACCACTGAGCCATACTCCCAGCCCAGATACGTCATTATTTAGGGCTCTTTTCCTGCAACTTAGCACAGGGAACACATTGTTAAGGGAGGCTGTGGACCAGGAGCTGCAGGAGGCTAGGAAGGTCATGTAGGAGGCTGGCCAGCAGGCCATTTTCTACGCAGAGCCCTGGAGACTGAATAGTGAGGGGGTGATGCTCTCCACCCCATGTACCCATTGGAAACAGCAAATGCAGCAGGAAGAGGAGTTAGAACCGAACGCTACAAAGCCCCGGTGAGAAGCCATGTTTGCGTGACCCATAACAGCACCAGAAAGGGGGTGCGCTGGTGGACAAAGAGCACATGACCCCCCAACCCCACCTCTCAGCACAGACAGCCACAGGCGGAGCACCCGCACAACCTTGTGTCCGCCCGTTAGGACCCCATTGCTGACGGCCCCATGAAAGAAATGACAAATTAGCAATTTCACGGCACACGCATAATACTATCATTTGTATCACAAAGTCAGCAAAATTCAGCCTCCAATAACTCAGCTCCCCATTCTGACCCGAGACTGGCCATCAATACGGTTTTATGTGCCTGGTACTAATCACTAAAGTCAGATAATATGCAAGGTTAATGGTTGCAGACAGTCTGGGGCGGTATCTAAGATCTGATAAGCACCCCACATGATTGCGGTTCCCCGAGTGTGCGCCCCAACCAAGAATAAAAGGAGGCCGGGAATCAATGCACAAGGCAGTCGTCATACATCTCCCACACAACATATAAATGGCCCCTTCATTGGCCAATTCACCTTCTCGTTAATAAACAGTTCAGACACGGGCCATCCCGATCCGGAAGGAGTGTGGTCATTGTCCCCATGTCACCCCACAGAGATTTATGCAGCCACTACACAAGGGACCGGTCCACGGCTCTCCAATTACCATGTTGAGCTCTCCAAGGAAACACAGGCTGCACGCCAGGTTCTGATGAGGACTTTAATATCTGTATATATCAAGGACTTAAACCAGGGGAGGCACTTTCTCCCAGCAAAGCATTTATTGAGCTCTAACTACACAAAGCCCAGCCCAGACTCTTTGTTCAGGATCCTCTTCTGGGGGGAATGTGGAGCCTTTGTACAACTGTGTGAGCTCACACACTCCCTCCACTGTGCACAACGGAGTGAACTCATATACTCCCCACCACGGGCTTCCCAAGGAGACCTAGAGGAGAAGTGGAGATCCTTCCCTGCTCTCCAGCTCTCCGTTATGGCACTCAACTTCCCTGAGCTCTCAGATGCTCTGGAGAAACTGTCTATAACTTTCTGGTTAATTTCAGAGTGTTCATCATGTGTGAATGTGTGTGTCCATACTGGGGCTTGAACTCAAGGCTTGGACATTGTCCCTTAGTTTTTTAACTCAAGGCTAGCACCCTACCACTGGAACCACAGCTCCATTTCTGACTTTTTGGTGATCAGTTTGAGTCAATTTGATGGTCTCATGGGCTTCCCTGCCTGGACTGGCTTCAAACCATGATCCCCAGATCTCAGCCTCCTGAGTAGCTAGGAGTACAGATGTGAGCCACCAGCGCCTAGCCTTAGCTTGAGAGAGCAATAGCTTGCAAGTCCACCTCTGTTGCTGTGATTCATACAGGCCAAACATCCTTCAACAGCAGAGTTAACCTTGGCAACGTGTTGCCTCAAATTTAAGAATGGATTTCTGTGTTCCTAAAGGAAGCAGGTGTGGTTTATAACAAGATGTAAATGTGGGCCTGGAAACCTGGCCATGTCATGGGAGAGACCGATGCTGAGCTGAGGACCATGAGGTCATTGTCGCTCCTCTGCACCCAAGACTGCACTGATTTTCTGGTGCAGCAACGGCTCCCATGGGCCAGCTGTGGGCATGCTCTGGTAGCCAGCTGTGGGCAGAGCATGCTCCTGTGGCCAGCTGTGGGCAATGACATGCTCCCATGGCCAGCTGTGAGCCGCAGCACGCTTCCATGGCCAGCTGTGGGCGGTAACAAGCTCCCGTGGCCAGCTGTGAGCCGCAGCATGCTCTCATGGCCAGCTGTGGGCGGCAACAAGCTCCCGTGGCCAGCTGTGAGCCGCAGCATGCTCCCATGGCCAGCTGTGGGCGGTAACAAGCTCCCGTGGCCAGCTGTGAGCCGCAGCATGCTCTCATGGCCAGCTGTGGGCGGCGGCCTTCCTGGAGCCCAGCTGTCACTGTCATGTGGATGAGGCATGTGCTTAGTCTGGCCAGTTGCACCATGTGAGATCAGAGACCTGCACAGGGACTGCGGGTCACTGGGGAGGGAAGCCACCTGCCACATCTATGAGCAGATCCAGTGACCACCTTCTCCTTGCTCACCACAGAAAGTAGAGCTAGCACCATGACAGCATAAAGCTTACATTCTAGAACATTCTCCAGGGGCAGAGGGAAGCAAGGGATAAGTGTTGCCTGGTAGAGAGAAAAGGGAGAGATATATGAAGAGGGATTCCCAAAGTTCACAGGTGGGGTGGGGCCCCAGATTGAGGGGTGGGAGTCACATCCTCAGCATACAGGACTGGTTTTCACCATGGTGAGCACCACAACCAGTCCTGCCCAAGAGAACCAGATGCCAAGAGAGCCGCAGCCACTTCACATCGGTGCCAGCAACCACCGTGTCTCTGGGGTCAGAGCACCACTGCACCCTCACCGTGACCAGTGGCAGGTGCTCACAGTCCCTGCCCAAGGCCGACTTGCGTCCGCCGTATTCAGAGAGAACACACTTGTCTCCTTAAGCCCGGGTAACATCGCTCAAAGCCCGAGAACACCTGTCATCAGGCAGGAGGTGTAAATCTACCACCTGCTGCAGTTTGGACACTACGAGAGCCCCTTACCCAGTACATCGTGGAAGCCACAGTGTTTCCATGTGGCGAAGGGCAGAAGTCCTACAGCTGACACCTGGGTTTGTCCCCTGTGGAGACTCAAAATAGATGGGTGGCCATGTGGGACGGACAGGGTAGTCATGTTCAAGTGCTTGGAGCCATGCTAAGGTGATCAGGTTCGATGTAGTGAGGGCAGGGTGAGGACAGCAGGCAGGGCTCCAGAGAGGGACCTGTCTCACAGAAGGACCAGACAGAGACAGTGTCAAGAGGCCTGGGCACCTTGGGTGAGAGGAACGGAGCAGAATGCTCACGCACAGGCAGGCTGAAGAGCCTCAGTGGGGTGAGGCCGGAGCCCGTGTCCTCTATGTCCTATGCTGGCCCTGTGGTACGGGGAGTTCATGAACCCTGTCCCACTCGGAGGCCCCAGGCCAGGTCCCAAGGCTCCGACCAGGCAAGCCTCAGGTCACAGCCCGCCCTGCCTCACACACGGAGCACCAGGGTGTGGAAGCATCAGTCCAGAGTCAGATGACACCTCCACCGCAGAAGATATGCTGCTACCTCTGTGTCATTAATTGGTGTCATTTCTAAGAGATTTTTTTTTTTCCAGCATGCCTCAGCAGTAAGAAAGCTTTTAAGAAACATTCCAAATTTTTATTCCTCAACTCCTTTCAGGTCTAATTTGTGTTAATTCAATTAAGGGCGGGTAATTTGGCTGTCACTGGAATTAAATATAAGGAAAAATGTATATTAATGCAAAGGTTCAAGAGTTAGCTTTGCAGAATTCAAGAAGTTTTTTTTTTTTTTTTTAAGTTACATTTTCTCCTATAGGGAGAACACATTATAAAAGATAGAGAGGAGGAGGGGGAGAAGGAATGGAAGAAAAAAGAAAATTATACACGGCCCTCTTTTATGCTTTTGTTGTACAAAATATCCCAAACCAGCTAGGCCACCAAACTCATGCGGGCAAATGCATAGCCAGCATCAATTTCCGACAGGCTAATCCACACATTCGCACGTTGCTCCATGTCTATATATGCACCCTGCTTCTGCCACAGGCCGTGGCAGACTTGGCTCACATGGTGTGCCAGGAATGGATCAACTGGTGGCTGGGGTGCATTCAGCCCACCAAGTCCCCGCACAGCCCTGGAATGTGGGCTGCTACGTCTTCACCCTGAGCTGCCCTCGGCCGCACTTCAGTGGTCAGCCCCTGAGATATCACTTTGCTGTTCAAGTTGTCTGCCGTATATGCGAGGCCCTCTCTGGGTTTCACACACGCACAGATGCCCAGGCAGGGTGGGGGCAATACTCCCCAGGAGTCAAGTGGTGGATTCAGACATGGCGAGGGGAAAGACCGGAGGGGCATCAAGATGGCTAGGGAGGCACAGGGGGCATCCCTGTTCTCACGGTGTGTTGATTGGTTCATGCAGTGGTACCAACGAGAGCAGGACCTGGCACATAGTAAGTACTGCACACTGTGCTATTGTACTGAGTCCTACAGAATCCCTGGGAGCTGTTGATGTGCTCTTGCTGCTGCAGACGTAGAGTCTGTGAGTGGCAAGTCCCAGGAAGCTCCACACAGCCAGAGAGCCAGCTTCACTTAATCCCTAAAACACCACAATAAGGGCTCGGATGGGGTCTGTCAAATGAGGATGTGTTAGTTTTAATTAAAAAGAAAAAATCCAGCCGGCACTGGTGGCTCACTCCTGTAATCCTAGCCGCTCAGGAGGCTAAGTCTGAAGATCATGGTTCAAAGCCAGCCCAGGCAGGAAAGCTCATGAGATACTTACCTCCATTTAACCACCAGAAAATCAGAAGTAGAGCTGTGGCTCAAAGTGGTAGGGTGCTAGCCTTGAACAAAAAAGATCAGGACCCAAGTTCACGCTCTACAGCCGACAACAACAATAAAAACTCTTGACAGATCAAATAGGATGCATGAGTTCTCTCTCTCTCTCTCTCTCTCTCTCTGTTATGCTAACAGGACTGTTATCTGTTCAACTTGAGCGAGATGACAAGAAGCTGGCTGCACTTTTCACCCCACGGCCCTACCACATGAGGCCTATCTGTCCCCCACCCAGGTCATCAAGCTCTGGGGTACACAGGGTGTACCCTGAGTGCACACAGGGGTACACTCAGCAGACCCTCTCTGCTGAGCCCACCTCCTGTCCCAGCCACCCGCCCAGGACACGGCTGCTTCCGTGCCAGAGGCCGCTGTGGCTACTAGACTCTCCCTCGCTTAACTTTTGGCACAGGAACATGGGCAGAATGTAAATTAAACTCAAAAAGCCATTTTCCTATGCGAGTGCATTTACTAATTTCAACACAAAGGAGTCAGGAAATACAGAAGCGAAGCCCGTACGCACCACTCCCCCGCAGCTCAGGAGGACTATTAAGCCATCATTTTAAATAACTTGAAGATGAGTTCGTGTTTTTGTGAAAGCTTGCCTTACTTCCTGATCTATTGTTCGCTAATTCTTAAACGCATTGCATTATTACATACTTATGTTTAGATTTTTGAAAATACCTTCTTATGGTGGAATGTCCGTGGGGGGGGGGGGAGTTGTGCGTAGAATGAATTACCCCCCCCCCCATTAAAAATCTAAACTCAAAATCAGGTCAAGTCAGAGATAAATATTTGTTTCCCAAAAAGAGTGGTTACTGGTTCTCTAGGAAATCAATCCATTTCCAAAGCGTTGATAGATATTTTATAAAAGGCCTACCGCTGCCTTCCTCACCAGATGGCACCCACAACTTAGGTCTCCCCAAGTCTAGAGCAACTGAACCCCTCGCAGCCTGGATATGGTTGGGGGAGGTGAAGACCAAGGAGTCAGAGCCTGGGCCCGAAGGCCTGTGACTGGAGCGCTGGCCGGCGGCACACCTAACACCTAACTGTCAGGGTCCCCAGGGCTGGGGCAGTCCCTGGGCGTTTTCCTGCCCGAACTGCTTTGCTGTCAGGTTTGCCTGTCTATGGTAGCTTATGGAACTTGCCCATGCTCCGCCACTCTGGCGAAGATGATGCATCACCCTCGCGGCTCTTGTGAAGAACAACGTGGGAAACTCCAGCTGCCGTATCAGCCTCAGTACCAGGCTGGCGAGCTGGGGTCTGGGACATGAACGTGGGACACCATGGTCACCATGGAGACTGAAGATGCTAACGACTTCTGATCATGTGAACACAGGGGGAAAAGTGTTCTGCATGAGAGGTCAGGGAGTCCTGTTTCAAGTTGTAGTCGTCTGGGTTTCCAGTAAGCATCTGATAACAGATTTCCAATCTCTGAACCATAGGAAAAACAGGAAAGAGTTCTTCACATAGCCTGGGCCATGCTGGTCTAAGTACTCAGGCTGAGGTTTGAAAGGCAGAGGTTCCCCACGTCGGGAGGGAACTGAGGCTGAGGTGGGCTGAGATCCTGTGTCCAGTCTCCCTCTATGCCTTTATCCCCTCAGGCTGGTATCAAACAGCCACCTCCCTTCCCCGAGGCCCAGACCCTGATCAGTTCAGAGTCTGAGCCTGAACCTCTATAACCCCAGTGCTGCTGCCAGCACCGGCCACGCAGGTGTTCACAGGGTAACCCAGGGTTACCATGGGGCTCCACTGTGTTTACCCTGCTTCCTCCGGCCTTGGTGCCAGCCTGCCCCTGGTAGGTATTTGCTCAGCTGCACATGGTCCCCGTCCTGCTCACAAAGAGCAGAGTGTGGCTTTCGCTGTGTTTACCCTGCCTATCACTGGCCCCATCTCTGCCGGGCCTGTTGTGTGCCTGCAGCTGGGAGCTGGGAGGGGTGGTCTGTGCCCCTTGCATCTGTGTGGCCCCTGGGCACCTTTTGTACCCCACCATTCCTGTGTGAGCTGACACGGTGGGCTGTTGTGCCTCTGCATCCCCGTCTGTATGATTTCAGCAAGTGATTCCCCCCAGCACCTGCATGCACCCAGGTCATGGAGGGAAGCAAAAAAGGGGAGCAACACACGGTCACCGCACCCACAGGGAGCGGCCGCCATCCTGTGGAAGCACACAGGAGCTGGGTAGGCCTGGTGTGAGCTTTCTCAGCATTATATCCTTTTGCAAAATTCCCATTTAAATGATAGGTTAAAAAAAAAAACTCTCTTAAGCGTGGTGCCAGTGGTTCACACCTGTCACCAAAGCTACTCAGGAGGCTTGAGATCTGAGGATCAAGGTTCAGAGCCAGCTTGAACAGACAAATCCAAAAGGCTCGGGTCTCCCATAAACCAGCAAAAAGCTGGAAGTAGAGGTGTGGCTCAGGTGGTAGAGCACCAGCTTTGAGTGAAAAAGCTGAGCAAGTGCAGGAGGCTCTGTCGGTCGAAGCACCTGTTAAAGGTGCTCTTGGTGCTCACTCGGGCAGCGGTTCTCAGCTCCGGGTCTCGACCTCCTGCCAGGTTCTGGAGGCTACGGCTCTTTGAGCTTCCATCATAACTTCACTGAAGCACAGTGCATGGGCCATCCCGCCACCGACTAAGCAGACAACTTCATTCTTTTAACATAAGCCCTGTTCCCTCCTCCACATTCCCTTTGCCATCTCCTCACCTGCCCCTGCCTGCCTGCCCCAAACAGTTACCCAGCAGGACTGCTACCCCAACACCCGGGGTCCCCAAAAGAGGGCACTCAGCCAGTGCTGGGGGCAGAGAGGTGCAGGTCAAGCCCCCGCTGTGAGAGGGAGGCCCAGCTCGGCCTTAGCTGCACAGGCGTGGGCACCAAACGAGGGAGAGGAGCTGCCAACAGGGCTTCTAAGGCGATCTAAGGGGAAGGTAGTGAGGCTGCAAAGATTTCCCTCCCCACGGAGCACCACACACCAAACCCCGAAGTTGGAAAGGTGCAGCAAGAGAGGCAGGAGAAAGAGGCATTTGTACTTTTTTTTTTTTTGGTGTGATTATATTGTTCCAAAAATACCCTTCAGTTCAGGTGCTATTTCAGGGTTTGATTTGGCATTCAAATTAGGGAGCTAATTTCATTAGCTCGGGGAGATGAGCAGGCTTCGCGAGCCTTGCTCTCTCTCATTGTTCGGGTTAGCGGGATGTTGAGGCAGGCAGGGGTGGGGGCCAGGCTGGGGACCTCAGGGGGTGCACAGCCCTGACCTGGGGCCCGGCCTGCAAGCCGGCCCAGCAGCTTCTGTGCCTGCCCACAACTGCCAGTCCTTCCCACTCTCCCCAGAGGTAGCCATCAGGGGCTCACCTGGACCGGGGGTAGCGTGTCCCATGTGAGGACAGTGCAGGTGAGGAGGATGCACACTGGAGCCGAACCCCTTCGCCCCCATTTCTGTGTCCCCCGGGGCCTTGGCTCAGGCCACCCCACTGCCCTGTGCACCTGCTGTTCACTCCTGTAAAGCCAGAGGTCAACCCCTGTGCTCTGAACAGTCTCTTGTCCACCCCAACCGAGGGCCCCAGAGGCCTCTGGGTACAGAGTCACCCAGGAGCGTGCAGCTGCCTGAGCTGCGCAGAGCCGGCCACCCCGCCGGGCCCTCTGGGCACTCACTTCTTCGCCCTTCCTGGGAGTATAGGGGGAGCAGTGTCCACACCTCCAGGCCTTCTTTCTCCCTGCCCTGGCCTGGTCTGCACCAACCTCCCACCACACATGGATTTTTAAGAGGGATTTTGCTGACATCTGGTGGCAATGTGGGAAATCTCACCCTTGAGAAAAACCGGATCCAAGGAATCAACCTACCTGCTGTGGTGGTTAGGGCTACAGAGCTGGCAGGAGGACAGACTGACTCTCCCAGCTGGGTCCTGCACCCTCCAGGGCGCTGTTCCTTTTCACAAGACGCTGAGAGGGTACAATGAAGCTGACATCTTTCTCAGTCTCCAGACACCACTTTCCAGAACCAAGACTGCTCATGGTGCTTGAGTTTGGGACCCAGCGCATGGGTAGCCCAGCAGGAGGACTGCTTCCATCCACGACAGTGGGATTGGCACTGCGTGGGGGCCACTCCCCAGAGCCTGCTCCAGCACACAGTGTGTCCTCTTCCCACGAGACACAGCTCTGCCCTAGAGTGGCCTGCGGCCCCCAGCAGCCTCCGGAGAGTCACACCAGACAGTGCCGGCGCATGGGCTGCCGCGGATGGACAGAGCGCTGGCCGGGCTGAGACAGCAGCTTGACCCCGCACTCCCGCCCAAGCCACTTCCACACAGCGGCGCACTGGACCCAACTGTCTCCTCGTCAAGATGCAAAGCTGGCTTTCAAGTCCAGGGTGACAGATACTTTTCAGACGGACAGATGACACGACACAGAACCAGCCGACGTGAACACCATTCACACTATATCTGCACACCTTTGGACGAGGACACGAAGGACATAATGACACTGGCTGGGGAGAGGGTGGACGGCCACCCTCCCACACCCCTTCTCCCAGGTCCTCTGAAGAATCTGCAGTGACACAGTGCGGACCACGCGGCCCCAAACACAAGAACGCCGGCTGGAAACAACCTGGTGGCAGGATCAGCACAGCGCAGTGCCCCTCTGCCTGTCCCCAGGCCGTCCCCTGCCCCTCACTGGGTGGCAGGCCCAGCTCCAGCCCAGCTCCACCCCTGCCCACGGCCCTCGGCTGCCACAGCACTAGGAACCTGACCTCAGGTTCCCGGGCTTTGCTCCTCACCTTCCCTCCCAGGGCCAAGCAGCCCCGTCTGGCAGACTGTGACCCCACCTGCACCAGGCCCACTCAGGCCTGCTTCCAGGGGAAGGCTGCCCCCGTGGACTGCCACAGCTGGCCCTCCGCCTGGCACAGACACTGGCATCCACGTCTCTCCCCGTGACTTTCTCTCCACATGGACTCTATTGGACACAGTCTGTCTATCCTCAGTTATCCTCCTCCTGGCCCTCCGGAGAACTGTCCAAGTCCTCCAGACGCTAGGCTGAGAGCTGTCCTCCCACTCCGGTCTCCTCTTGCTCTGGGCTGTCCCTGGCCAGAGGCCCCAGGCCTGGCTTGAAGGAGCTGCCATGCTTCAGGGACTGTCCCTGGAAAGTAACTCCGTGGTGGTGAGGTCTCCTGGATGTGCTGTAGAGCAGGGTCTGACTCCTCATGTCCATGCCAAGACCTGGCCTTGCAGTGGACCAGTGGAGTCCACACCAGACGGCACTGTGGCTCCCACCCCTCTCCAACAGGGAGCTGGGCAGGAAGCATCAGGAATCATGTGTCCAACTCCTTGCACAGCACCTGTAGACCCCACAAAAACCCTGCTGTACCATGGGGGTCCAGGATGCTCTGTCTGCAGTGGTGGGCACATGCATGCCCTCTGCCTGCAGTGGTGTGTGCACACATGCCTGTCTGTCTGCAGTGGTGTGTGCACACGTGCCTCTCTGCCTGCGATGGTGTGCACATGTGTCTGTGGTGGTGTGTGCACACATGCCTGTCTGTGGTGGTGTGTGCATGTGTGTTGCTCTCTCTGCAATGGTATGTGCATGCCTGCTGCTCTGTGGCAGTGTGCACATGTGTGTTGCTCTCCCTATGATGGTGTGCACACATGTGTTTCTCTCCCTGTGATGGTGTATACATGTGTGTTGCTCTCCCTGTGATGGTGTGCACATGTGTGTCTCTCTGTGATGTTGTGCACACATGTGTTCTCTCTGTGGTATACACACGTGTTTCTTCCTGTGATGGTGTGCACACATGTCATTCTCTCTGCAATGGTATATACACGTGTTGCTCTCCCTGCGATGGTGTGCATATGTGTGTTGCTCTCTGTGATGGTGTGCACATGTGTGTCTCTCTGTGATGTGCACACGTGTTTCTCCCTGTGATGGTGTGCACATGTGTTGCTCTCCCTGTGATGGTGCGCACTTGTGTGTCTCTCTCTGTGATGGTGTGCTCACATGTGTTGTTCTCCCTATGGTATACACATGTGTTTCTCCTTGTGATGGTGTGTACACATGTGTTGCTCTCCCTGCGATGGTGTGCACATGTGTGTTGCTCTCTGTGATGGCGTGCACATGTGTTTCTCTGTGATGTGTAAATGTGTTTCTCCCTGTGATGGTGTGCACACATGTACTCCTCCTGTGATGGTGCATACACATGTGTTGCTCTCCCTGTGATGCTGTACACACATGTTTCCTCTGTGATGCTGTACACACGTGTGTTGCTCTCCCTGTGATGGTGTGCACACATGTGTTTCTGTGATGGTGTGCACAAGTGTGTTTCTATGATGGTGTGTACACATGTGTTGTTCTCCTCTGTGATGCTGTACACACGTGTGTTGCTCTCCCTGTGATGGTGTGCACACATGTGTTTCTGTGATGGTGTGTACATGTGTGTTGTTCTCACCATGATGGTGTGCACATGGGTTTGTCACTGTGATGGTATGCACGTGTGTGTTGCTCTGTGATGGTGTGCACACGTGTGTTGCTCTCTCTGTGATGGTGTTCATGTGCCCTGTCACTGGCCACTCACCTCTCCATTGCTGCTTGCAGTAGGTGCTGGGAGACAGCCTTGGCTTCACGGCTGCAAACAATTGGAGCACCATGGCACCTAAGCCTCCGCATGGACAGGAAGCATTTGGCTGTGGTGAACTAGGCCTCTGCATGGACAGGAAGCATTTGGCTGTGGTGAACTAGGTCTCAGCATGGACAGGAAGCATTTGGGCTGTGGTGACCTAGGCTTCCACATGGACAAGAGGCATTGGGCTGTGGTGAACTAGCCTCAGGGTCCTGAACCTCACCAAGGCAGAGCCCGTGGCACAGGCACGCCTTGCGGGGACAGACACAGCCTCTGGGCAGCATGAACCCATCCATGTTCAAGGGGTACGGGGCCCATCCTGCATCCTGCACCCAGCCATGCCAGCCCAGGTGCCTGCAGCTGGCCCCGCTATGACAGTCCACATATACAGAAGGGAAACAAGCTGAGAGAGCTTATGTGAGGCTTACATCAGCTCAACCGGAACAGGAACAAGAAGCCAGTTCCCCTCGGCCTGGCCAGGTGAGCCTGTCAGAGTCAGGTGGAGCCCTGGGCGTGGAGGGAAGGGCCCAGGTCCAGACATTGAGAAGCAAGTTGGGCAGCAGGTGTAGGCCAGTCCTGCCTGCCGTCCACTGGGTGACCGCGGAGGATGGCTCTCCCTCGCTAAGCACACATATCCAACCAGGTGACTACGGGGCCTTTGCCAGCAGACGCACTGGGGTCTTTCTTGAGTTCCAGTCGCTAAAGAAACCATAGAACCCAAATGTAAACTCCTTTTTACAACATGAAGATAGTTTTTAATGAAGTTTAAGATAAACCTCTGTGTTTGTTTCAGACACTGACGTGGGTGGGCACCGGGCAGTGGTTCCCACCCTGAGCGGTCACCTGCTGTCCACGTGTCCAGGGCCTCCGAGCCTCGCCCCGCCCCCTCCGGGCCTCACCTTGCCTGGCTGGTTCACCTGTGAAACATGTCCAGCCTCAGGAGACCCCCATCCCCCGTGCAGTACACCTGCTCCAGGGGGCTGGCCGGCCTGCAGGTGACCACGACCCATCCCGCCGCAGAGGCCAGACGAAGATGTCACTGTGACACGCCGGGATTCCCCAGGTGTCAGACTGAAGGGACAGTTCCCAGGAGGACAGCTCAGCCCAGTGTGGACATGCCCAGCATGGCTGATGTGAACCACACCTAGGAAGCCACACTAAGACCACACAGGATACGCTGAGACCACACGGGATACGCTGAGACCACACGGGATACGCTGAGACCACACAGGACACACTGAGACCACACGGCTCCCCAGATGTTTCCTCCCACATCAGCTCAGCTCTGACTCAGCCTCTCTCAGTCTCCTCCCATGGACTTCCGTCCTGTCTGGTCTCACATCTGGTCTCCCGTCAGCAGTTTCCTCCCACGATGCCAGCTCACATCTGGTCCCCCATTAGTGCAGTCTCTTCTCCAGACTCTAAATCTCCAGGGACATCCTGGGTCACATGTCACCCAACCACCTGCAAGGTGGCTTGGTCACCGTCAACACTCAAAATATGAGTGAAGAGAAGAAGACTCTGCTTCCGATCAGGGTTCCTCATGCTCTACAGGGTGACGTAGACACGGAAGAGTAAAGTACATGTGTGCCCAGGGCCAGGATCCAGTGGTAGAACTCTTGTCAGCTAAGTGGGATCCTGGGTTCAGTCCCCAGTACTGGAGGGAAAGGAAGAAATCATGCATGTGTGTGCATGTGTGTGCGTGTATGTGTGTGTATGCATTTGTATGATTGTGTGTGCCTGCTCTGTTCCTGTGCCCTGTATTCTACACCTGACCTGAGCTCAGATCCTTAATAAGGCAGTTAGACTTCTTAGAGCCCTGAAGGGTTGGGGCTCTAGGCCTCCCTCTTACACCTTACCACACTGTAACAACCCTGGGTTTAAAGCTTGATAGTAAAGAAATGAGTTAGGGCGGGGGAAGGTGGCTCAGTGGTAGAGTGCTTGCCTTGTATGCATAAGGCTCTGGGTTCGATTCCTCAGCACCACATAAGCAGAAGAAGCTGGAAGTGGTAGAGTGCTCACCTTGAGCTGAAGAGCTCTAAGACAGCGCCCAGGCCCAGCATTCAGGCCCCAAGACTGACAAACAAACAAACGAGTTAACAGTTCTCCCACATGAGCTCATATGTTCACACGTAAAGCCAGACTAAAACACCACACGCCATCCCTTTGCTGGGCCTGCAGCCTGCAGAGTCTGGAAGGGGCAGACAGCAGGTGGACACTGACGGGCACAGTCAACCACCAGGAATTCAACATATAAACCTGGAACATGAATGCGGGGAAAGAGGACAGCAGTGCACTCTAGACACACTGTATTCAAAGTAGAAAATGCAAGACCTTAAGTAAAAATACTTAAAATTAGAAAACTCAACGAACACAACTAGGTCTTTAAAAGCACAGTCACGCACAAGAACACACTCTGCTGACCCAGTCAGCTCCACTGGGCCCAGCCCTGGGGTTCAGATGGGATGAATCTGCTCCAAACACTTTTCAAATTTCTTCCCTCCTAAAACACCTTATTTAGAATCCAATTTTTCACATTGATTTTTCTAACAAAGTCATAATAAGCTAAAGTCTGTGAGATTTAGAAGTAGGGATTACGACTCCGTTGTTGTTGTTGTTGTTGTTGTTGTCGGTCATGGGGCTTAAACTCTGGGCCTGGGTGCTGTCTCTCAACTCTTCAGCTCAAGGTGAGCGCTCTACTGTTTGAGCCACAACACCACTTCCAGTTTTCTGGTGGTTTATTGGAGATAAGAATCTCACAGACTTCTTGCCTGGGCTGGCTTTGAACCCCAATACTCAGATCTCAGCCTCCTGAGTAGCTAGGATTACAGGCGTGAGCCACTGGTGCCCAGCAGAAAATACAACTCCTAAAGAGTCTGGAATTTTGTCTCAAGAATGGAAAAACAGGTCAGTTCCGTCCACTGACTAGTGTCCACCCTGCTGTCCTTCCCAGAGACCCACTGCGCGGCTCTCAGGAGACCAGAATCCACTCACCAAGAGAGGCTTTGCTTGTCCCTGGACAGTTTGACAGGAATAGATGATAGGTAGGTAGGTAGGTAGGTAGGTAGATAAGAAATGTACACATAAATAATTATTCAAATCCATTCAAAAATGGATAAAGTCATGCTTTGGTGAGCACAGAACAGAAGCAGAGGGGGAAAAGTTAGAAAGACAGAAACACAACCCAAGCAGAATATTCCAGAAATCCTAAAGGGGGCCATAAAGAGCAGCTTCTCCACATGACATCCAAGGAGAGGGAACTATGAAAGGAGGAACAGAGCAGAGGGCAAAGGGATCCCGTGACAAGTGTCATCCATGGCTCAAACACACGTACAGTGCTCCTCTGCTTAGAGGAGGAGCATGAGGCCTCCAGCCTGCCCACCAGCCACAACCCCTCTCCTCCCCCCCCCCCCACACACATGCATCTACTTCAACTCAAAGGGCTCCGTTCTGCTGGGCCAAATGGTCATCGAGAGCTTGGAAGGAAGAAGCAGGAGGATGGAGCTCAAATCCAGCCTGGGCTACATAGTACATAGTTGGCTCCTGTCTTCCCCCCCATCCTCTATATATATACCGTATATATATGCATATACCATATATATCTATGTATATATGTTAATTTCTGTTTAGTGCTCCTGAATAAATTCCTGAATGTGCCCTTTCCATTGTTACAGTAGGGGAAAAAAATCAGGGCTCTTTGATCACCAGCTTAATATGCATGTGTAAAATCAAAGACCAAAGCCACACTGTAACAGTTGCATTGAATATTCTTCTGCATTAGAGTGAGTAACTGTATGGGCGTGTAACTGTATGGGCGTCTGAGTCCTGCTAGGCTCTCCTCACTGCCTGGGCCTCTGCAGCTCACAGGGAACCTCAGGCACTAAGAACCCGCCCAAGACGAGACCCCTTCCCCTCGAACCCAAAGCCCTCCCCAGCTTGCTGCATCAGGTAGGTGCACAGCCTCCACCAGAATTTTTATTGTTTGGTCAGTTGTGGGGCTTGAACTCTGGGCCTGGGCGCTGCCCCTCAGCTCTTCAGCTCAAGGCAATTGCTTTACCACTTGAGCCATAGTGCCACTTCCATTTTTCTGAGTGGTTTATTGGAGATAAGAGTCTCACGGACTTTCCTGCTCGGGCTGGCTTTGAACCACAATCCTCAGATCTCCGCCTCCTGAGTATCTAGGATGACAGGGGTGAGCCACTGGCGCCTGGCCCCACCAGAACTTTTTATTTTTTATTTTTATTTTTTTGGGTCCGATCATGGGGCCTGAACTCTGGGCCTGGGCGCTGTCCCTCAGCTCTTCACCTCAAGGCTAGCGCTCTACCACTTGAGCCACAGCCCCACTTCCGCTTTTTTCTTATGTGGTGCTGAGGAATCGAACCCAGGGCCTCATACATGCAAGGCAAGCGCTCTACCACTGAGCCACTTTCCCAGCCCCGCCCCACCAGAACTTTTTAAAAGAATTTTCTAGACTTCAGTGCCTAAAGGATGGCACATGGTGCCAAGCTGACACCCCTCGGCGGATGGAGAGGAGGGCTGTGTGCAGGGCCCAGGAGCCTATGGGCAGGCTTGCATGGCAAGTGGTGGCTGAGCCAGATACCCAGGGCATGCGTCCTGCTTCCAGGGCTCACGGAAGCTCTCTCCTCCAGAGTACACCGTACCCAGTGGACAGGATGAGAGACAGCAGGCTGGGGATGTGCCCCAGGCACCAGCAGGAGTGCTGGTGTCCACACGAGCCTCCCTCTCCCCTTCCCTGTGACAGTGCATATGCCTATACTTCAGCATTCAGCAGGATGAGGTGGGAGGATCTGGACTTCCAGCCGGGGATACGGGGCTACATCACAGACCCTTTCCCAACAAACGTAAAGTAAAGCAGGCTCGGCCAGGGGGATAGGCAGGAGACCTCGGGCGAACAGAGATGGTGACAGAGGATGAATATAGTCAAAGGAGTTGAGTGCATGAATGACCATTGAACAACGGTACCTGATCAAATGTTTTAAGACGGGGAGTACGGTGAGGGAGGGTCGGGGTATGATCAGGACATGTGTGCACGTGTGTGGAAATGTCCCAACTAACTCGTGCTAATTAACAACTGCTGTAGCCGATCAGGCCGACCACGGAGGCAGCTGCCTGCTCCCAGCTTCCTCCCCGCGTCCTCTCTTGGCTGGTGGGTTCTTCAGGGTTTGGGAAGGATGGGGATGGGCAGCCCAGCACCCAGACCTGGTGCCCTGACTACCATCTCTGGGGCCAGGGTTCCCACCACCTTGACAGGGCTCTACCCTACGCTCTGTGGCCCCAGAGGCCAAGAGCATGCCTGCTTCTCCTCTGTGGGTCACATGTGGCCATTGTGGGTCTCAGGGAGGCTCCTTCCCTTCTGAGCAGGGTCCTCTAAAGAACCTGCACCT
This sequence comes from Dipodomys spectabilis, assembly GCF_019054845.1. Lineage (NCBI taxonomy): Eukaryota > Metazoa > Chordata > Mammalia > Rodentia > Heteromyidae > Dipodomys > Dipodomys spectabilis. The sequence goes on along the minus strand of NW_024870892.1, from coordinate 7,097,686 downwards.
GCCCAGAGGAACTGCCCAGTCTTTGTGTTTCCCCTGAACTTCCCTGCTTCCACCGGACTCCATGAAGACAGCGTGAGGCATCCCGTGTCCTCCCCGCTGTCGCTTACTGAGGCCAGTCCACGGCTCCAGCCCTAGCCCAGGCTGCCAACCACCCCGTGCTCCTCCAATGGCTGCACTGGTGTATTCAACTCCAAGTATGCACCATGCCACCTTACCACGGCTCCAAGTTGTCTGTGTTCCTTCCTGAGGTCAGAGACCCTCCAACCCCAGAAACAGAGGGGCCTCTCACAGTAGCCACCAGATGTTCACTCTTTCTTTATTCCTCCTCTCTTCCTTCCCTCCCTTCTCCTCTCCTTCTCTCCCCTCTCCTCTCCTTCCCTTCCCTCTGCTCCTCTCCCCTCTGCTCCTCTCCCCTCTGCTCCTCTCCCCTCTGCTCCTCTCCCTTCTCCTGCCCTCCCCTCTGCTTCCCTTCCCCCTCCTCCCCTCTCCTCCCTTCCCCTCTCCTCTCTCTCTGGGCTTGGACACTGTCCCTTAGCTTTTTCACTCAAGGCCAGCACTCTACCACTCCACCTCCTTTTCCGGTGGGTTTTGCTGGTTAATTGGAGGTAAGAGTCTCATGGACTTCCCGGCCAAGGCTGGCTTTGAACCCCAATCCACAAGCCCCTGTCCCTTACTACACAGGAGAAATCAAGAGCCCCATGCTTCTTGATGGAGGAGGCAGAGCACGGATTCTGGGCCTGCCCAGAGTCCTGACATTCTGGCTCCAGTCACTAGATGGCGCCGAGCCACACATCCCCGATAAGTGAGCACAAGCCAATTCTAGAAACATCCATTGTACCTTCCCATCTTCAAAAAGAAACGCTGAGCAGCGTATAGTGTGGTGGCCACTAAGCCACTGTCAGGACACAAGGACATGCCACTTGTATTCAAAGGGAAGCCTGTCCTGAGTCCCGATGGTCTCCCGGAAGCCAGTCCTGAGCCTGATATTCTCTGCCCAGGACAGAGCAAAAAAGGAATCAGCCAGGGTGGCTGATGTGGTATCTATCTGCTACATCAAATCCATCACTCCCCATGATGCTCCAATGCACTCCAGCACCTGAGGGTTTTGCTCTGTAGAACTAGATCACCAGTGCTGGCTGTACAGTACCCCTAGACCACCCATGCTGGATGCACAGTCCTCTTAGACCACCAGTGCTGGCTGCACAGTCCTCCTAGACCACCCACGCTGGATGCACAGTCCTCTTAGACCACCAGTGCTGGCTGCACAGTCCCCCCTAGACCACCCATGCTGGATGCACAGTCCTCTTAGACCACCAGTGCTGGCTGCACAGTCCTCCTAGACCACCCACACTGGATGCACAGTCCTCTTAGACCACCAGTGCTGGCTGCACAGTCCCCTCTAGACCACCCATGCTGGATGCACGGTCCTCTTAGACCACCAGTGCTGGCTGCACAGTCCCCCCTAGACCACCCATGCTGGATGCACAGTCCTCTTTAGACCACTGGTGCTGACCACAGTCCTCTTAGACCACTCATGCTGACCACATAGTCCTCCTAGATGAGTGGTGCTGACCGCAAGTCCTCCTAGACCACCCGTGCTGATTACACAGTCCTCTTAGACCAGCAGTGCTGACCACACAGTCCTCCTAGACCACCCATGCTGGATGCACAGTCAGTACTCCTAGACCAGTGGTGCTGACTGCACAGTCCTCTTAGACCAGTGGTGCTGACTGCACAGTCCTCTTAGACCACTCATACCGACCACATAGTCCTCTTAGACCAGTAGTGCTGACCACACAGTTCTCCTGGACCACCCATGCTGACTGAACAGTCCACTTGGACCAGTGGTGCTGACCACACAGTCCTCCTGGACTACTCGTGCTGACCACAGTCCTCTTAGACCAGTGGTGCTGACCACACATTCCTCCTAGACCACCCATGCTGACTGCATAGTCCTCCTAGACCAGCAGTGCTGACTGCATAGTCCTCTTAGACCAGTGGTGCTGACCACACAGTCCTTCTAGACCACCCATGCTGGATACACAGTCCTCCTAGTCCAGCAGTGCTGATAACACAGTCCTCTTAGCCCACCCATACTGACACATAGTAATCTTAGACCAGTAGTGCTGACCGCACAGTCCTCCTAGACTACCCATGCTGGATCAGTCCTCCTAGACCAGTGGTGCTGACCACACAGTCCTCTTAGGCCAGCAGTACTGACCACACAGTCCTCTTAGACTAGCGGTGCTGACCACACAGTCCTCTTAGACCACTGTTGCTGACCTCACAGTCCTCTTAGACCATGGGAAGGTCAGTGGGCAGAGTGAAGGGCTGGGGAAGGGGTAAGGCCCATGTTCTGCTCCCAGGAGAGCTGTCTCCCACCTCTGGAAATGTGCTGACCCTGGGAGAAGCCTGGCCAGGCTGAGCAGGGACAGGATGCAGGGAGTGATAGAGGCCCAGGCCATGGGTCAGCTCAGCCAGCCACGACCACTGCTAAGGCCTTCTCTGAGGCCCAGGTCCCGACCCCCACCTGCGCCCAGAGACAGCAGCCTGCTGAAGCTGCTGCTGACATCCTGACGGGCACTCGAGCATCCTGAGCCCCAGAGGGACCAGCCCACAGCAGCTGCCAGACGCCCTCACGCCTGAGAGCAAGAAGGATGAGCAGCCCTTCCTACGCGCACCCAGGACCCTACAGGCGTACCGAGCTGATAGTCATTCCAGAGCCACAGGCTGGGACACAGACACTGGAGACTCTTGTGATTGAAGACTCACTCACAGCCATCAGTCCAACCAAAAGGCAAAGGTGTAAGTGAAATGAGACCCCATCCATGTTAGGCGAGGTTTGTGGCTGCTTAGTCAAATTACTTCTTTAACTTGTATAAAGAATCCCAGATTGCTGGGTGCCAATAGCTCATGCGTGTAATCCTAGATACTCAGGAGGCTGAGATCTGAAGATGGCAGTTCAAAACCAGCCCCGGCAGGAAAGTCCATGAGGCTCTTATCTCCAACAAACCACTCAGAAAACCGGAAGTGGCGCTGTGGCTCAAGTGGTAGAGCGCTCGCGTTGAGCTGAGGAGCTGAGGGACAGTGCCCAGGCCCAGAGTTCAAGCCCCACAGCTGACAAAAAAAAAAAAAAGAATCCCAGAGATCCTTCCAGGTCTCTGGTGTGATTGTTGCTTCTAGGAGAGAGATTAAAGTCGAAGTGTTTATGGAATTATGATCCTGATCATGTCAGCCTCTGGTACAGCCACCTCTGTCCATCATCAGAGAATGTTCCAGATTCCAGGAGCATGCTGGGAGTGCTGGGAGGGGCACAGGTAGCAAGTACAAACCCCCTGGAGAGACAAAAGCCAGGTCCTAGATGGTTTCACACCGGAATTTTACAAGGCCTTCAAAGCAGAGCTCACACCAATTCTCCTCCAACTCTTCAATGAAATTGAAAGAGAAAGCTCACTACCGAACACATTCTATGAAGCCATCATAACCCTCATCCCAAAACCAGGCAGGGACCCATCAAAGAAAGAGAACTATAGACCTATTTCTTTGATGAATATTGATGCAAAACTTCTCAACAAAATTTTGGCCAACCGACTTCAACAATTTATCCAAAAAATCATACACCACGATCAAACAGGATTCATTTCAGGGATGCAAAGCTGGTTCAATATACGCAAATCAATTAATATTATTCATCACATCAACAGGAGCAAGAATAAGAACCATATGGTTATCTCAATAGATGCAGAAAAAGCATTCGACAAGATCCAACACCCCTTTATGATGAAGGTTTTGGAAAAATTAGGAATCCATGGAACATTCCTCAATACAATAAAGGCTGTATATGACAAACCTACAGCCAGCATTATACTCAATGGTGAAAAACTAAAGCCATTTCCTCTTAACTCAGGAACAAGACAAGGATGCCCACTCTCTCCACTTCTCTTCAATCTAGTGTTAGAATGCCTAGCTACAGCAATAAGACAAGATGCAGACATAAAGGGGATCCAAATAGGGAAAGAAGAAATAAAACTCTCCCTCTTTGCAGATGACATGATCTTGTATTTAAAGAATCCCATAGACTCCACTCCCAAATTACTCAAGCTGATTCAAAACTTTGGCAAAGTAGCAGGTTATAAAATTAACCCCCAAAAATCAATGGCTTTTCTGTATGCCAACAATGAGAAAACTGTGGCTGAAATTAGGAAAGCAACTCCATTTGTAATAGCCCCACAAAAAATAAAATACCTAGGAATTAACTAAAGAAGTGAAGGACCTCTATGATGAAAACTTTAAAATCTTGAAAAAGGAAATCAACACAGAACTTAAAAAATGGCAAAACCTCCCATGCTCCTGGATTGGAAAGATTAACATCGTGAAAATGGCAATACTTCCCAAGGCTATCTACAAATTCAACGCAATACCTATCAAAATTCCACCCTCATTCTTCAAGGAAATAGAAGAGGCAATCCAAAAATTCATATGGAACAATAAAAGACCCCGAATAGCAAAAACGCTCCTCAACGGAAAGAACACTGCTGGAGGAATATCAATACCAAATTTCAAACTCTACTATAAAGCCATAGTAATCAAAACAGCTTGGTATTGGCATAAGAACAGACCTCAGGACCAATGGAATAGAATTGAAAACCCAGAAATGAACCTACAGACCTATAGCCATCTAATCTTCGATAAGGGAGCTAAAACAATAGAATGGAAGACAGACAGCCTCTTCAGTAAATGGTGCTGGCAAAACTGGTTAACTACATGTAGAAAACTAAAGCTAGATCCTTATATATCACCCTGCACCAGAATCAACTCCAAATGGATCAAAGACCTTGAACTCAAAGCAGACACTCTGAAAACATTACAGGATGGAATAGGAGAAACCCTGGGTCTCCTTGGCTCAGGCCGAAATTTTCTGAATAGAGACCCGGAAACACAACAAATCAAAGAAAGGCTGGACAAATGGGATTGTATAAGGTTGCAGAGCTTCTGCAGGGCAAATGACATAGCTAGCAAGATCAATAGAAAGCCCACGGATTGGGAGAAGATCTTTACTAGCCATACAACGGACAAGGGTCTCATATCTAAAATATACTTGGAACTCAAAAAATTAAACCACCCAACAACAAATCCTCAAAGAAACAACTGCCCAATAAGTAAGTGGGCGAAAGACTTAAAGAGAAGCTTCTCTGAAGAAGAAAGAAGGATGGCCAATAGACACATGAAGAAATGTTCAACATCCCTAGCCATAAAAGAAATGCAAATCAAAACAACATTGAGATATCACCTCACTCCAGTTAGAACAGCAAAAATCAAGAACTCTAACAACAACAGATGCTGGAGGGGATGTGGACAGAAAGGAACCTTACTTCATTGTTGGTGGGAATGTAAACTTGTTCAACCACTTTGGAAAGCAGTATGGAGGTTCCTCAAAAGACTCCACATAGAGCTCCCCAATGACCCAGCAATCCCACTTTTGGGCATTTACCCAAATGATCACAAACAAGGCCACACTAAAGCTACCAGCACAACTATGTTTATTGCAGCATTATTTACCATAGCTAAGACATGGAACCAACCCAGATGCCCCTCAGTAGATGAATGGATCAAGAAGATGTGGTATATATACACAATGGAATTCTATGCCTCCATCAGAAAGAATGACATTGCCCCATTTGTTAGGAAATGGAAAGGCTTGGAAAAAATTATATTAAGTGAAGTAAGCCAGGCCCAAAGAAACATAGGTCCCATGGTTTCCCTTATTTGCAATATCTAGTATAGGTATGAGTCAAGCGGAAAAAGTCAGATAATGTGATGTTAGGAAAACGAAACCTCAAATATGTATTTTAATGTTTTTGTTTCTTTCATGCATGTGTTTCTAACGCATTTATAAGATTATTTCTTTGTTGCTTTGTATGTCCCTCCCCCACAGTGTAACCCCCGCTTTCACTATATTTGATGTCAGTATAACATGTGGAGGAGATGGGGACAAACAAGTCGTTTAAGGATTCAGGTGGACCTGTTGCAACAATGAGAAGTACAAAATGTCATGTCAAAACCAGCATTACAATGTCGGTGGGGGGGGGGGGTATGATTGGGTGGGAGGGAAGGGGGAGGCTGGGAAGGGAGGTGAAGGGTAAACAAAGGAGGAGGCTGCAATGCTTGGTAAGAAATGTATGCATTATCCTGCCCATGTAATTGTAACCCCTCTGTACAGTATGTTCTCAAATAAAATAAAATAAAATTAAAAAAAAAAAAAAAAAAAAGCCAGGTCCTTTCTGCCCACCAGGGCTTAGGAAGATTCCTGAGCTCCTGGGTGACATGGCTTTGATCACCATGTGGTGAAACCCCCTTCTGATTTGTGGGGTAGGTGGCCGTACCACATGACCCCCTGAGCTGTGGGGACAGGGCAGCTGCATGGTTATGGCATGAGGCAAGCTGGGTCCTGGTGGCCCGCGGCTCCTCCCACAGAACCCATCACAGATGCATTGCAGGGGCTCCCTGTCTGGACATCTTCCTCTAGGCCGGAGCTGAGCCTGGGCGGGCTCTGACCAGGCCAGCCACAGTGGAAAGACGTCCAGGGAGTCCTCTGCCTCCATCACTCTGTTTCTCTCTCTTTCTGTCTGTCTCTATGACTGTCTCTCTCTATCCTCTGTCTCTCTGTCTTCTATCTCTGTCCCTCTCTGTCTCTCTGTCTTCTATCTCTGTCCCTCTCTCTGTCCTTTTTCTGTCTCTGTCTCTGTCTCTGTCTGTCTTCTATCTCTGTCCCTCTCTTTCTGTCCTTTTTGTCTCTGTCTCTCTGTCCCTCTCTGTTTCTCTGTCCCTGTCTGTCTCTCTGTCCTCTGTCTGTCCCTCTCTGTCCTCTCTTTCTGTCCCTCTCTGTCTCTCTGTCCCTCTCTATTTCTCTGCCTCTCTTTGTCTCTGTCTGTCTCTCTGTCCCTCTCTGTCTCTGCCATTCTATTTCTCTATCTCTATCTCTCTGTCCCTCTCTGTCTTTGTCTCTCTGTGCCCTGCCCTGTCTGAATGAACTCTACCTCCCACCATCACCCAGCGCCCTTTGGGAACGGCGCTGCCCCAGGCCTGCCCCATGGCTCTCGGCGCCCAGTGCTGTGGCGCCCACCCTCCCATGGAGAACAGCATGGGAGCCTTCTAGATTCCCTAGGATTCCCGTAACAGACGAGGTGACTGTGGGCGCAGGGAAACCCTCCTCAACTGAGCATGGCCTTCGGTGGTGGCCCCACGGCTGCCCACAGAAGGGTGTAGAGCCCTGGAGGGTGTAGAGTCAGGGCCCCTAGTCAGGTCTGGTGTGGGCTCCCCGCAGCAGCTATCTCCAAGGAGAGGTCAGCAGATACCCGGGGGCAGACTGCCCCTGTTGAAGCTCTGCTAAAATAAGAACTTCTTGGAAAATCAGGATACATTTCAAAAAGACAGGGATTTCCATCTTTGATTACAGGTCTGACAACCATGCCTGGTTTCAAATGAAGGTGAAGCACTTCAAAGCGTCCGCATGGTGTAAAAAGCCTGTGTGGTATTCATAACTGGAAGCCATGGTGTGGTCCAGCCCAGGGTGGGGCTTCAGGCTGGACGGGCTGGATGCGCGCGGTCAGCTGAGCTGCGATGATGGGGAGGAAAGTAGGAGGGACAGGAAACAGCCCTGGCTGTGTGCCAGCCACGTGTCAAGGGTTGGCGTCGGGTGCAGGAACTCCTGTCTCCTCCACGCTCTCCTCCAGCGTTTCTCTAGAGATCATTCTTTTTGGATGGAAGAACAATATGTATTTTATTGAAGTGTAATTAGTATACAATATGCTGCACTTACTTAAGTGTATGAGTTGATGGGCTTTGACATAAATGTGCACCCAGGACACCACCACAGGCAAGACAATGAGCACATCCGTCCTCCCTGAGCCACCACCCTCCCTGCTTCCTGTCACCGGTGCCACACACTGGCACTGGGTCTGTCCCCCTCTAGAGTTTCACACCATCTGGTGGTGGGCACGCATAGAGGGGCATCTGGGTTGTTTCCATGGGGCGCTGCAGAGGCTGTGTCTGGAGGCGAGTGTGCACGGAGTTTTTCCCGGCAGCGGTGGCTGGCAGCATGTAAGGCGGGGGTCTGCTTGAGGCTCCTTCCCAGCATTTGTGCTGCAGATCTGACCTTAGCACTGAGGTGAAACCTCTGCCCCACAGACCCAGTATCCGCAGAGCTTCCCTGACTCCAGTTGAGCCACCAGGGTGGGTGGAGGGCTCCTGAGTCCCCTCCCTCTCCAGCACAGCCGGGAGGGCCTGGTGTTCGAGATCACCACGCCCAGAACACAGAGCATGACGCCCTCTGCTCCTGACAGAGGCTGGAGGGGGGAGGGGAGCTTTCCCAACCTAATGTGAAGGACACTGTGCTCTTCATCGTAGGCTTCTTGAAAGATGTGGGACGGGAGGTTGGTGTTGGAAGATTGAGGTTTGAGAAGACTGAGGATGGGGAGAGAACCCCACATTGGACACAGCCACATGCCAGGAACCCAAATTGGGCACAGCCACACGCCAGGAACCCCACACCAGTACAGCCACACGTCAGGAACCCCATGCTGGGCGCAGCCACGTGCTGGGTACAGCCACATGCCAAGTCCTGCCCTGGGGACCAGGTCTCCACCTTTGAGCTAAGGGGACAGCTGTCCATGTAGAAAGCACTCACTCCCATAGCTGTGAGGCAGCAGTGTGCGATACACGGTCAGGTCAGAGAGCAACCCTCGCTGCCTGCCTGCCTACCTGCTCTGACCGGCATTGCATCTAATTTCACTCTTACAGATGCTCTGAGCATGCACCTGCAGCCTCTGTTTATATATAAGAAGTTTCCTCTTGAATAAATACCTAGCTGTAAATGGAAAGAGTTTATGACAGTGATATGTGCGTTCAGGAGTATGTGCACTACATTAATACACATACAAGCGTATACCTGTGTTAAGCTGTGTGTTCATGTATACAGGTGTATAAAGGTAAACGCATATGTACTCAAGTGTACAGATGTGTGCACATGCATGTGACATGTTCATCTACTCTGCGTGTTTATGGGATTTGCATTCATATATAGATGGGACTGTTCATATACATGAGATGTATGCTCATATAAATACATATTTGCTAATGTGCAGAGATGTTCATATATGGAGATTATGAGTTCATATACACATATTGATATATTCTCAAGTGTGCTTGTGTGTAGAGGTATGTTCACATGTATGATCCATGTGCTCTTTATACAAGTGTTCTTATGTATAACATGTGTGCCCATATTCACTGTTGTGTTCATATTTTATATAGACATAGGTATTCACATATGCAAATTGTGTGCTCATCTGTACTGGTATGTGATCATGAGACAAAACGATACTGATATGCATAAAATGTGTGATTATATATACCTGTCTATATATTAGGCATTTGCATGTACAGATTTGTCTGTACTCATACATGATTTGTGTGCATGTGTGATGTAAATAACATGTGTGTCATGTGTGTGCTCACATGTGAATTGTATGGCATGTTTGTGTCTAGAGTTTCATGTTTCCAAATACATGAGGTGTGTGTGATCACACACACATAGGCATGTTCATGGCTAGAGCTTCGTGTTTCCAAATACATGAAGAATTGAGGAATGCGATCGCACATGGGCAGCCATGTTCATGCCATGCTCACGACCACACAGGCAAAGGCATGTTCACGTCATGTTTGTTTTTCCAGGTACGTGAGGTCTTTGACGGAGCCTTTGGCCTGTGCTTCGTGAGGACACCATGTGGGACTATGAATAAAAAGCCAGCACAAGCTTGTGTGTGTGGCCACAGCAGGCCTTCCCCAAATGCGTTCCTAAAAACCACCTGTCCATTGCGTGTGCACGTGGCATGTGCTGCATCCAAGCTGATTGCCTCTGCCCACTGTGGAGAGCTGCAGAGTCCCAGCTCCTCTTCCCTCAGAATGGATAACCAGAGAAGGAGAACCAAAGACAATGAAAGGGAGAACAGCAGGGATGCGTGTTTATGATGAACCGCTGGAGTGGTCTGGGTGGATTACCAATCATGCCAGCATGGCTTTCTGAAGGCTCTGCTGAGGCCTGGGAACACAGTGGGCATGTGACACAGGTGGGTGGGTCCCAAGGCAGCAGTGACAGACCCAAGGGACTGCCTGCCCCACCTCTGCTCAAGGCAGGACCCTGTGTTCTGCCAACATCTACCAAAACATGCCCAGAAATCACCTACCGAGCAGCAGGGGTACCAGAACATCCAGCTGCAGTCCTCACACTGAGAGGGGCCAACACTGAATTGTCCTCCAGCCCATGAGACCACAGGCCCAGAGCTGTCCCCAAAAGGAGAACACAGAAAGCCAGTGCGAGGCCACCAGGAGACAGCACTTGCTCCAAATCATCCCCCCTGGGATCAGAGCTCCTGACAGAGCAATGCTGCCCAGAGGGGCATAGGGGTCGGCTGCTGCGTGAACTGATGAGATGTAGGTGGCACCATCTGGAGAGGACCTGAGTGCTTGTCCCTCAGGGAACGCCCTCCCCCAGGGGATGCCCGACAGCCCCCCCCCAGGGGATGCCCATCCCCAGGGAGCACCCTTGACATCCCTCCCAGGAAGTCCGGTTCCACTCCTTGAGGGAGCGGCCGTGGGGAGAGCCCCTCCGTGGGGAAAGCCCCTGCTCTCAAGTGACGAGATGGAACAACAGTTGGCAGAGAGGCTCATCAGCTGCCAAAGGCACAATTACTACCGAATCAGAACATTCTGGAAACAAAGCCCAGAGAGAACAGAGAACAAAGCCCGAGTGTGTGGCGCCCTGCATAGTTCCAGGAAAGGAAGCTCTCAAGCAACAGAGCACTGCGGGTCTGTGGCGGATGTCTTTGGCATCTCTGGTGGCCACAGGGGAAGCCCTTGGCGGCGTCTGGGGCGGGGTAGGGAGGCCCAGAGGCCCTCTGCGTGTCAAGAGTGCCCTTTAGAGGACAGCTAGGCCTCCCCGCCTCTCCAGCCCTTTAACCAGAACCTGTAGATGCAGGGGAGCAGGCTGGGGGGGATGCCTACCTAAACAAGACTGCTAGAGGCATTCGAAGCAAACAGGAGGACAAGGAAGAGAACTCACAGCCATCGGGAATCACAAAGCCTCCACCCTGCCCTCTCGAGCAGAAGCTCATGGGAGGCCTGTCCACACTTCCCCACTGCACCCCGCTGACCAAGGCCAGGTGCCTGCCCCACCCGGGAACCCTCAGCACCAGCCACAGGGAGAAGTGGGCGCCATTTGCAGGTATGAGCATCAGTGAAAACCAACAGTAGCCACAACCCCCACTGCAGAACCAGCTTAAGGAGTGAGGAACTAACCAAAGACAAGACTCAAGACGAACTCCACAGGCAAACATCCCAAGGCCGCCTCGGTTTGGTCTCCACTGTCTCCGGCTGTCCTGGCAGGGTGCTACGGTTCCTCTTTTGGTCCCCAATCACCTGACTGATGTCATGACCTTGATCATAAAGGACACCTGTGAGCTCCCGCCAGCTCACCCATGTGACCCTCTCACCACCCAGCCCTACAGCTCCCAGACAGCGTGGTGCCGGTTGTAGATCTGACTGTGGAAGTTCAGCCAAGTGACTTCAGTGGAGGCATGCTCGGCGTGGAAGGAAAGCCTGCACCTTGGACCACGTCTCTCTGGATAGAACGTGTGTCCTCTTCCCTGGGTGATCACGTGCCCGGCCTGGGCCTCTGCATAGCTGGGTGTTGTTGCAGGGGGGCTGTTTCAGGGCTCCACCTACCCCTTCACTCCCAGAACAGTGACAATGGCTGAAGTTGGTGGTAAAGGAGACCTCACAACATCGACCCCACTGGCCAGGCTGCCCAGTGCTCATCCTCAGAGGTCCAGTGAGCGGACGCAGATCCACAGGCCTGGCCCGTGGCTGGTGGTGACATCCGCTGCCCAGACCCGTGCCCAGCCTCAGTGTAGAAGTTCCCAGCACTGCCACCAAACCCTCCAGCCCCACCTGCCACAGGAGGACTGAGACAGCACCCGGGCTCTCATTCCCATCCTCGCCGCTGGCTTCCTATCCTCCACTCACTTTATTGAGCTTCTCTCCTGTCTGGTGCCATCTTCCCAGAGCTCTCATCTCTACACCCACTTGGCAGCCGCAGCCATCCCGCCCTGCAGGTAGGGGTGGAGCAGTGCTGAGGGGGTCACAGGGATTGGAGGCCTTCAGGGCCACACCCTCCTCGAAAGGGCAGGGATGAAGGAGAGAGGAGTAGGGAAGTCTCCCTGTCCTCCTGGGAGCCACCTCTACCGGGTGGTGTCACACTTATCTTCATCTTTCTTTGTGTTTGGAGACACTGGGGTTTGAACTCGGGCCTCTTAGTTGCTAAGCCATGCCTACAGCCATTTTTGTGTTGGTTAGTTTTTAGATAGGCTGGTGCTTCCTGCCCAGGCACGAGCCTGGACCACAGTCTACCTATTTTATCTTAGCTAAGGTAACAGGCACACACAGCAGCATTGAAGCCTTAGGAAGCCTTGTGGACTTTCCCACCCAGGTTGGCCCAGAATCTCAGTTCCACATTTATCTCACAAGTAGCTCCGACCACAGATATGAGCCACTGGTGCCTGGAAAATAATTACCATCGTGAAAAAGGGAGCAGTATGTATGAAAAGGTACTCTGCATCACTGACCATTCTGGAAATGCCAAACGCAAATGGAATGCAACGCCCCTCCCACCCCTCAGGACGGCTGCCGTGGATTGAAAAGCATGGCAGAAAGTGCGAAGGTGGACGGGCAGGCAGAGAATGTGAGTGGGAGATGCTGTGGTGCGGTTGTTGGAAAAGTGTGCGGTTCCTCGAGAAGCTGAGAGACCAACCACAGGTCTAAAAGTGCCACTCGGAGGACTTGTGTACCCACGACAGACTTTGTGCCATGCTGCTCCGAGAAGTAGCCTGTGAGCAAGGACAGCAAGCAGCTAGGAAGGCACCATCTGTGCAAACACCAGAATGGAAGGAGATCCAGCATTCACTCACATGGGTAAGCCTGGAGAATGCTGTCCCCCGTGAAACAGCACCATGAAGAACAACACTGTATGCCTCCCAAATCACTGCATTCCTAGAGTCAGAAGTGGGATGGCAGATGCCAGGGGCTGGGGGAAGAGAAACGGGGTGCTGGTGTTCAGTGGAGGCTGAGTGCCATCTGGGAGCTGAAGTGTGCTGTGGGACCGGTGGCAATGCTGGCTGACCAGGTCTGACTGTGTTTCACATCACAGAGCTGCACACTTAAATGTTGTGCATACTCCATCACAGGTTGAAAGATGAAAACTCTAGAAGAGTAATACCAGCTTGTTCCAGTAGCTTCTAAACACAAACTCGAGGCATAGCAGTGTCACTACGACTAAGCAGTTGGAAGAGGCATCAGGACATGAGGAAGAGAGTTCAAACTGAAGTGGGTGCAGCGAGGTCCTTTGCTGTGGTCAGGCCAAGGGGATTTCGGATACTGTCCTGGAGTAAGGACACAGTGTTCACAGGAGGTCAGGAAGGCGGGGATCAGTGAGGGAACCTCTCAACGACCACCACAGCCACAGTGTGGCTGAGAAGAGCAGTAAAAGCATGCACACACATAGTCACATGGGTACACATATGCACATGAGTATATATGTAGCCATGTGTGCACACATAGACACACATATACACACATACCCACACATGCACACATGTGCACGTGTGCATGCAGATGCACACAGTCACACATGGGCACGTGCATACATATATGGCCACACATGTACACAAGTGCACACCATAGTCACACATGCACAAACATAGCCACACGTGCACACACATAGCTAAACATGCACATACAGACATACACGTGCACACAGTCACACCTGTGCATGCCCCCACACACACAGCCTCCCAAGCCAATATGCCAGGCAACATCTGACTATGTGGTATGTGTTACAGGTGCAATCAAATCCCCGACTCCAGCATTTCATCTCATCATGGCTGTTCAGACCAAGAGCTGGGCAGGATCCCTGACAATGGCTGTGTCCTCTACCCAGCATTACACTCATCCTCGGCCAGACACTCCCCCATTGATGTCCTAAGCAAGCCTGCTGAGGCTGGGCAGCTCAGGACGCAGAATAGGGAGCAGGCCAGGAACTCAAAGGCGAGCTCTGCCTTCCAGGAGATCTTGGTCCCAGGTGCACAGACACTGTTTTCTTTGCTTGAAGTGTCATACTTCCTCATCAGCTGCAGCACCCACTGTAGAAGAGAGGAGAGAGGCAGCTCCCTCCCTCCCACCTTGCTCACTTGGCCAAATGGTTGCCATGCAGTGGAAATCGAGTAAGGATTTCTTAAAGACAGAACACTTGGGGAAATGACTTGGGTCACAGAAATGTCTGCAAAGTAGCAAACCCTGGTCCTAAAGAGGACACCTGGATAAAAAGGCCATCTGACAGCACTGCCTTTGTCTAAAGGGCTGCTCATGGAAAGCAGATGTATGCCACCGTGGCCCAGATGTAACAAACTATCCAGACTTGACATGTCTGGGCCAGACTGATAACGTGCCAGTGGTATAAGAAGAGGGGATGAACGTACAGGTGTCCAGAACAGAGAGGGCTCAGCCTGGAGCAACGTACCGGGACCCACTGTGTTCTCAACGCAACTTGCCCAGTGTCAGAAGACCAAGTATAACCACAGCCATGAACCACCAGAACTGAGTGTGACCACAGCTGTGTAAACCCTGACCCCCCTTTTCCACCTGAGGACATTTGTCAGCCACCCTTCTACTTAATATCCCTGACCACCACGGCTGTCCCCTGCTCCCTACAGCCCAGTGAGACATCTTCAACTCTGTCTGGACCCAAGTACCCATCAGGCCTTCCTGGCTCTGATTCTCAAGGAGATCCTACAGGTAGGCCCTCCTAGACTGCAAACATGGTGGGGGCCGACACCCACAGAAGGAGCTTCCATCGCCTTCCTGGCCAACAAAGATCTGCAAGGCACCAGACACTGCCACTGTTGCTTAGGATGGCCCCATGCATGGAGCAAGCTGTGGAGCGCTGCCCACTGGGCAGTAAGACCGTGCAGGAGGGTAGGATTAGTCCATGAGGGAAGGAGTACATGGATGCGACTGAGAGGCCAGAGGCACACTCCACAGAGAATGGGTTGGTGGGGAGGTATTTGCATAGGTGAGGGAGCAGCAAAGATGGCATCTTGGGCAAGGGTCTGAGGCCAAGGGAGGCTCAGCCCAGTGGGGAGGGCAGCAAAGGAGGGCTGGGAGGGAGCTCACAAGAGTCTGTAGGAGAAAGAGGGAGGAAGGAAGCCCGGGTGTTTCTCTGCACTCGTAAAGCTGTGGCAGGTGAGAGGCAGCAGGTTTGGATGAACTCTGGAGTAGAGGAATGTCTCAGGCATCCATGTGTCTGTGTGTCCACGTGAGGCCTCCTGAGAGGCAAGCCTGAGCAGGTGGAGGGGAGCAGGGCAGCCTAAGGGGTGGAGGGTGCTGGGGACACAGGCTTTCCACACTGGAAGTGTCCGGGACCACCCAAGGGGCGATGACCAGGCATCCGGCTATGGCTCGGGTTCAGATGAGGCTGGGGTGTGTGACGTGTTCTGTGCAGGCAGGGCCCCTCAAGGCATGGGCACAGAGACCTCTCGGGGGCCCCAATGTGCAGGAACACGCGGATACCACACTGTGAGTCTCCTTCTCCACTGTTCTTGCCTTGCCCGCCTGGTTATGGGACCCATATGTCTCCAGACTCTGTGCTGTGCTGGGGGAACCCAAGGGAAGAGGAGAGGAAGAGCCGCAGAGGCCATGCCCCTGCTCCACTGTACCCGGGAAGGCTCAGGGGCCTGACCAGTCCCCCAGGCAGACGCAGAGGGCAGAGGATGACCCGCCCCAGCCCGTGGTCTGTGAGCCATGGCCCGACCTCCACAGCACGTGCTGCCCTGGGCTGGCTAACCAACAGAGTGTGGGGAGATTTCTCATGCCACACAGAGGAGAGCCCTGTCCTTGGACCCACTGGCCACACACAGCTAGTGCAGAAAGCGTCCTTTCCTAGCAAAAGCCCAAGCTAGGATGTGCGGCCCTCCCAAGGATTTCTTGCTAAATGTGAAAACTCCCACAGGCCCAGAAAGGGAACAGACATACAGCACTGTCCTCCCCAGTGGAGGTTCAGGGTTCCAGAGGCAAGAAGACACAATTTCTGCACAGACAACTCTTTTCTGAGAACTACTTACATTCTACCAGGGAGATGCAGCTCTGGGAAACAGGAGTTAAATAAGGATTCGTTCACAGATGATGACTTGCCTGGCATTCAGCTTGCTTAGTCTTTGTCAACTTTGCAGGGGTCAGTTGGGGCTGCTACCTCCCTCAGAGGAGGACCATGAAGGACACACATCCCATAGCCAGTTAGGGGTGTCAGAGACCTCTGCCCTCCAGGGACAACTCTGGCAAAGAAAGGTGATCACTGGCCAGGGGGTGAAGGATTGGGTTAAAGAGACCCTGCAGGTCTCCCCCAACCCAGTATGCTAACAGAGAGGCACTGGTCAGCAAGTAAGCAACAACTCAATGAAGAGATCATGGTCAGGTGATATATCAGCCAGGCGGCATCACAATCAGATGATGTACCAGTCAGATGAGGTCACAATTAGATGAGATCACAGTCAGATGAGGTCACAGTCGGGTGACGTGACAGTCAGGTGATGTCACAGTTGTTAGCATGTTGTTAGTAGTTGTTACCATCTCAGGTCCTCAGCCCCCTCCCCCAAAACCAGTTGATCTGGCCAGCCCTAACCACAGCTGGCCTTCAGCCCTGGCCGTTCCCCCCCACTCCATTTCCCAGGGCTGCATATTATCTCTGGCCTGCAGCTGCAATAATAAATCTTAGCTCGCCACAGTGGAATGCATGGGTCGCCACTCCAGTGGAAATTCCTGCCTTCAGCCTATCTTTTCCACTTTCAGTTTCCCTGGCCCTATACAATTACCCCTTACACACAGACAGGCTGTGACTCTATCCCAGGAGAGCTAGCCTGTCAGACCTTGCTGACAACAAACGCTTTTCACTGTACATGACTGTGAGTCTGCGTGGTTTTCTGGGCTGGTGCATTCAACTGTCTGATGAGTTCACAGTCAGGTGATGTCATAGTCAGATGATGCCACAGTCTAGTGATGTCATCATTGGGTGATGTCACAGTCGTGTAATGTCACAGATGAAGTCACAGTTGGGCAATGTCACAGTCAAGTGATATCACAGTCAGGTGAGGTCATAGTCAGTGATGACACAGTCAGGTGATTTCACAGACGAGATCACAGTCAGTGATGTCACAGTGAGGTGATGTCAGTCCGGTAGTGTCACAGCTGAGGTGGCAGTTGGGCTATGTCACAGTCAAATAGTATCATAGTGAGGTAATGTCACAGTTGGGTAATATCACAGATGAGGTCACAGTTGGGCTATGTCACAGTCAAATAGTATCACAGTGAGGTAATGTCACAGTTGGGTAATATCACAGATGAGGTCACAGTTGGGCAATGCCACAGTCAGTGATATCACAGTCAGGTGATTTCACAGTCAGGTGATATCACAGATGAGGTCCCAGTCAGGGATATCACAGTCAGGTGATATCACAGATGAGGTCACAGTTGGACAATGCCACAGTCAGGTGACACAGTTGGGTAATGTCACATAATTGGCAAGGTCACAATCAGGTGATGTCACAGTTGGGTGAGGTCACAGTCAGATGATGTCACAGATGAGGTCACAGTTGGGTGATGTTACAGTCTGGTGATGCCACAGCCGGGTGAGGTCCCAGATGAGGTCACAGTTGTGCAATATCACAGTCAGGTGATATCACAGTTGGGTAATGTCACATAATCGGCAAGGTCACAATCAGGAGATGTCACAGTTGGGTGAGGTCACAGATGAGGTCACAGTTGGGTGATGTCATAGTTGGGTGATATCAGAGTCAGTGATGTCACAGTTGGATGAGGTCACTGTCAGGTGATATCACAGTCGGGTAATGTCACAAATGAGGTCACAGTTGGGTGATGTTACAGTCTGGTGACGCCACAGCCGGGTGTGGTCCCAGATGAGGTCATAGTTGTGCAATGCCACAGTCAGGTGATATCAGTCAGATGCCACAGATGAGGTCATAGTTGGGCAATGTCACAGTCGGGTGATGTCACAGATGAGGGTCACAGTCAGTGATATCACAGTCAGGTGATGTCATAGTCGGGTGATGACAATTAGTAATGTCACAACTGCGTGGTGTCATAGTTGGGTAATGTCACAGTCTGGTGATGCCACAGTTGGAGGAGTTCCCACATGAGGTCACAGTTGTACGATGTCACAGTCAGGTGATATCAGTCAGGTGAGTCACAGATGAGGTCATAGTTGGGTAATGCACAGTCAGTGATGTCATAGCTGGGTGATGTCACAGTCGGGTAATGTCACAGATGAGGTCACAGTTGTGCAACATCATAGGTGATATGTCGGGTGAGGTCACAGATGAGATCATAGTTGGGTGATGTCACAGTCTGGTGATATCACAGTCAGGTGAGTTCACAGATGAGGTCATAGCTGGGCAATGTCACAGTCTGGTGATATCACAGATCACAGGTGATGTCATAGTTGGGTGATGTCACAGTCAGGTGATATCACACAACTGTGACATCACAGGCGATAGCAGTCAGGCGAGATCATAGATGAGGTCATAGTTGGGTGATGTCACAGGCTGGTGAAGTCAGAGATCACAGATGAGGTCATAGTTGGGTAATGTCGCAGATGAGGTCACCATTGGGTGATGTCACAGTCAGGTGATGTCACTGCCGGGTGATATCACAGTCTCAATCAGATGAGATCACAGTCGGGCGTGGAATATCATTGCTTCTATCACCTAAAATTCTCAGGTTTTCTACATGCCAAGTTCGGGTGCCCACGCTGGCTGACCCATCCCGTCAACACACCAGGCCTCAGCCAGGGGCTGCCGCTGCCTTGCGCCTACCACATCTGGCCCTCATCACCTCCTTGTGGCCCTAGCGCTGGATGGAAGCATGGCCCAGGTCCATGGTGGTCTTCCTGAGCCCAGCTGGGGAACCAGTACCCACAGGCCTCCACTCTCTTGGCTGCCCATGTTCCCCACCCCAGCACCCTCTCACCCTCACGAGCAGCTGCTGTGCCTCCCCTCGCAGGGCACCCAGCCTCCCTGTACAGCTGCACCAGGTGCTGAACCCCCACCTTAGCCTTGGCACGGACATTCCCCCACACGCTTGAGTTTGTTGCTGCCAGAGACCAGCTCCCAAGAGGGAGGAACAGAGACAAAGGAGAGTACTTGTGTCACAAAACCACAACACAGCACCGTGTATCACCATGCTAACTGCCATTCAGGAAGCCTAGCCAGGAAGCCCACAGCCTGGCTCTGAGCCAGGCACTGCATGGTCCACCATGCAGGGTGCAGGACATCGGGCCAGCAAAGCGTGCGTGTGTGCAGACAGCGGACTCCTCAGGACACCGGCCAGCAAAGCGTGCATGTGGACAGCAGACTCCTCAGCCTCCCTGCACCCAGCCTCACAAGACCCTTGTCCCCACCAAGGACACCTGCCAAGACTGCCCTGGCCCTTCCTCCTGCCTCCAGACCTTCCTGCAACTCCTGCTGACATCTGACTTCCTCATCGCAAAGCGGCTTGCTGTCTCCACTCCTAATCCACAACTCTTGAAGCCTCATTCCAGCCTGAGCTCCTCCCATACTTCATGTCAGTCACAAGTGCAGCCAACAGTTGTCACTTGTTTCAAAATGTTGTTTCATCCACAGTGTTTTCTGCTGGCTCTAATTCCCTATTTCTTGCAAGACAACAGAAAGATTTCCTGATGGCTTCTCCTGCTTAGAACATTCCAGATCTACAGTGTAACAAGTTGTCTGTGAGAAACAAACAGCAAGTTCAGTGATGGTGGCAGCTAGAGCATTTGTATAGGCAAAAGTGCCTGGATTATAGAGAACTAATTCAGGACCGTTTCCACTCAACCCAAGAGCTCTACTGGCCCCCATAAGGGTTCTAACAGCTATCATTTGATTTCTAACAGCTATCACTTGGTTATTTCTTTTCATTTGCTTTTTCCTTGGGTCTGGGATTGGGACTGATACCTTTTCTCATTGGCTAGTGTACCACCACCAGAACCACACCCCAACTCCACCAGCTGACAGCTATCTTCAGTCCCTGCTTGTGACTGTTTTCAGTTCTGCTAGGATGGGGCATGTCCCCATCCAGCAAAGCCCTGAGAGTATCAGCTGTGTGCCTGCCACCATTCAGGGAGGATGGACTGAAAGGTGATTTTAAAAAAAGAAAAGAAGAGAGAAGAAGAGGGTAGGGGAGGGTAGGAGGGGCGTGGGGAGGGGAGGGGAAAGATGTTGGCATGACCCTGTAGCCGGAGCCGGATGGCTGACATAACAGAGGCAGGTCTCCCAGAGCAGCCGGGGGCTTTGGAGGAGGGCACAGGGAGCCATTATGGGAGCGTGGCCTGAGGCGGGCACTGGACACCCGGCTTCCAGCGGACAGGTGAGAAGGGTTGGCTCAGAGGGCACACCTGGGAGGGAGCAGAGGGGTCCCATTCTGCAACAATGGGTACCTCAAGGTGGACAGACCAATGCTCTGTGAAAATCAAATGGAATCCAGACAAAATGTAGCTTCCTTCATCTCTCAATGAGGTCCAGTCAGAGCTGGGCGGAAGCAAAGCCATGAATATGTGTGAAACGCACAGGGCCTTGGTCCATGGCTCCATTGCTCCAGTGTCTGCCCGCCAAGCCTGTGTCCCCATGAGGGGCACAAGGCCCCGTTACACACACACACACACACACACACACACACTCTCTCTCTCTCTCCCTCCCTCCCTCCCTCCTTTCCTCCCTCCCTCCCTCCCCCCCTCCCTCCCTCCCTCCCTCCCTCCCTCACGGCTGAGCAAAGGCCCCTTCATCATGCCTTCTGACGGTCCCAGGGACAGCTGTTGCCCTGAGGGGACGCCAGAAGATCCCTTCCTGCAGACCATGTCCTCCCTTCACCATTCACAGGTCTGCCAGCCAGACCCGGCTCTGCAGGCATCCAGGAGGAAGGGAACGCTTGCCTGCCCACCCCTGCCCCTCCTCCTCTTCCTCCTCGAGCCCCTGGCCAGCATTTCATAAAAGTGCTGGCAAACGAAGTGTTTCTGCACTTGGCCTCAGAATGACACCACATAGAGGCAGAGGAGCTGCAAGAGTCTGGCCGGGGGGAGGGGCTAGACGAGGCTAGAAAGGACTAGAAGGTGCTAGAAGGGGTTGGGAGGGGCCAGGAGGGGCTGCTCTGCCTTGCACAGTGGCAGACTTGAACCCCGGGGCTCGTGGGGTACAAGCTGTCCATCACCCTCTTGCTCTCCCTGACATGGTTCTGTAACTCAGTCGGTAGGCTGCCTGCCCTGTTGGTTTGCTGGCACTGATGTGGGAAAGCCCGCTGCCCAGTGGCAGTGGCTGTGTGGGGTGACAGCTAAGCAGGAGGGGGAGCAAGGCTGGGCACCGAAGCCCAAGGGGACGGCTCTGGGAAGCCGGTGCCCACCCCATGCCTGCCTGATGGTGCTGCTCTGAGGAGGTGCAGGGTTAAATGAGACAGATGCCAGGCGCACACGTATACACACACAGTCATGCAGGCTAAGATGGGGCTGAATATACCAGCGCCTACCTCCCTGGGACTTAACAACTGAGCTCTGTTAGGGATCAACAGCCCTGCAGAGACCCAGCCAGCAAGCTGAGCGAGTTCCTAAGCCGGACAAGCTGCAAGCAAGCCAGAGGGGGCACTTCTGGGTCCTGTCAGTGGTTGTCTTGGGGAGTGGAGCGCTGTTCCTTCATGCAGGGTCCCTCAGATCTTTGAGGGAAGGCACCCACAAAAATGTCTCCCATCCAGGCACAACCTGCAATGCCTCTGGATCCTTGGGACTTAGAGGAAGGAAGGCTGGGGCTGCAGCAAAGAGGGGAAAGGCAGGCACACACCTACTCCCTCTTCCATGACCAGCCCTCCAAGCTCTGCTTCCTCCAGAGCCCAAAATCGAGTCCCCCAAATTGTGTTCGCATTCTGGGAGATTCGAAATGTATGTGCCCCCACCATAGACCTTAGGAATCTGACTGTCCAGCATGGTAGCCACCAGCCACATGGGAGAATCAAATTAGCCAGGGTCTTCACCACAGGGGGCACATTTGAAGCATCTGATGGTCACTGTCACCAGGGATGTTAGCAGCCAGCACACAGGAAGGCCTTCCTGCCATCACTGATACTCCCACTGGGAGACTACAAAACCCCAGGGAACAAGCCGGAAGCTGAGGATAATGGCATGGTGGTAGAAAGAGGGGCAGGTGTTTAGATCTTCCTCCTCCTCCTCCTCCCTCTCTTATGAACTCTCCTCTCCTCAAAATTTAAATAGATTCTGAGTGTCTGTGTCTGGGGCTAGAACTCTAGGCCTGTGCGCTGTCCCTTAACTTTTTTGTCCAAGACTGTCAGTCAGTCACATGAGCCACAGCTCCACTCCCAGCTTTTTGGAAGTTAACTGGAGATAAGAGTCTGGTGGACTTTCCTGACTGGACTGGCTTCAAACCACGACCCTAAGATCTCAGCCTTCTGATAGGAGTATAGGTGTGTACCACTAGTGTCCAGCTCTAAGTAGACTTCTCTGGGCACGTTTATTCTGCAGAGTTAGAAAATGAATAGCACATAATGTTCTGGGGGTTCACCGTGGCCAGGCATGCCCACAGTCAATGAATTCTCTGCTTATTTTACCCTAAGAAGTTACCAGGAGCCTCTATACCATAAATGCTGAGGCCCCCATCTCAGGGACACACTGGCCTCTGCCCCACAGCCCCGTCGATGGCCCCCATGCTTGCTTCCTGTGTCTGTTCACGGACCCTATTCAGCGCAGTAGCCATGCCATATCTTTGGGTTCTATGTCTACAGACTAAACCAAGTATTGTCTAATTGTTTCAAATATTATAGTGACTTTATATATCATTTTTATAAAGTATTGAAATTCAGTGCTTTCAGGGCAGATTTTTACATGGGCAGGAGCAGTTTTAACAGCAATGGCATCTGGAAACTAGAAAGTAGCATCTCACTAAAATACACACAGCCCCATGTGCTGTGCTAGATTGCTCCTGTCCCCCTGTCCTGGCTCTCATTTTCTTCTGTCACACAGCCACCCTCCTGAACACAAGTAGATGCACCATACCATAGGAATCCTGTGAACACAGAAAATGCACCGTGCTGCGGGAAAGCCTGTGAACACGCAGTAGATGCACTACACCACGGGAATCCTGTGAATATGCAGTAGATGCACTATACCAGGGGAAATCCTATGAACACACAGTAGTTATACCACACCATGGAAATCCTATGAACATGCAGTAGATGTACCACACCATGGGAAATCCTGTGAACACATAGTAGATGCACCACACTGCGGGAAATCCTGTGAACACACAGTAGCTACATCACACTGCAGAAATCCTGCGCTGGTTACATAGCTGAGAAGACCCTGCAGAACTTTTCCAGAGGCCCTTAGCTCCAGATCACCTTTGAAGGTCTTGGAGGTAACTGTCTGCAGGTCCAATTCACCCTTCTAGAACCTTCCTGCTCTCTCCACATTGTTCCTCCCCCAAGAGGAGCCAGGTAGGCCAGGCACCGTTCTTTCCAGCTGACCTTAGACACAACACATACAAAGTCAGAGTACCAAGCTCCGTGTGTGGCTTCCCCCCTTCTTCTCTAAGGTTTGGGGGGAGGGGAGGCTGTTTACCGGCCAGTCCCCAGCAAGTAAGGCTGTCCCTGGTCCACGCCTTTCCCATCCCACTGCCCAGGAAGCTGTCACCTACACGGGGGGGGGGGGGGGGGGGGGGCGGGGGGGGCGGGGGGGGTCTGCTCTGGAGCCAACTCCCTACAGAAGTAGGGTCTCCCAGAAGAGACTGTTGCATGCTACTGTTGTCTGACCAGTTCCAGGAGGCAGAGGCTGCCCTCCTGCCCCACTCTGCTCACCCCACCGCCCCAGTGCCCACTCCATCCACCCTTCTGAATGGGCCGGCACGGTGGACATGCCCTGTGCTGACTTGGCGATGCTGGCAGAGTCCTGCACACCCAAGGGCAGTGGGTCAGCAGCTCTGCCCTCACTGAGTCAAAGCCAGCTCACCACCAGCCCACCCCCCACCCCCACTCAGCTAGGGACCATCTGTGCTTAAATTTAAAAATTAAGCTGTAGCCGGACACTGGTGGTGGCTCACGCCTGTAATCCTAGCTACTCAGGAGGCTGAGATCTGAGGATCGAAGTTCAAAGCCAGCCCAGGCAGGAAAGTCCATGAGACTCTTATCTCCAATAAATGACTAGAAAACAGGAAGTGGCGCTGTGGCTCAAGTGGTAGAGTGCTTGTCTTGAGCTGAAGAGTGAAGAGATAGCACCCAGGCCCAGAGTTCAAGCCCCACAACAGACAGACAGACAGATAAATAAATAAATAAATAAATAAATAAATAAATAAATAAATAAATAAATAAATAAATAAATAAATAAAAAGTAAGCCTGTGTCCCAGTGTTCACAGAGACAATCTGGCAGGTCGAGGGAGGAGATTTGTCTTCCTATCCCACCCACAGAGAGGCTGGGTCCCCAGCAAAGAGCAGCCTTGAGTCCGGACACCAGAGCCCTGCCAGCATGGACAAGGTGCTGCCAGGTTCGTGGGTAGAAGTCACAAAGTACCCTTTTGTCATTTTTGCAAACAAAAACAGGTGTGGGTATTCTCTGGTCATGGAGCTGGCTCACCAGGGTGGGGGGATGGGGAAGAAAGCAGGCTTCTTCTTGATCCAAGATATACCGATATGAGCAGACAGACAGGGAGCTCCTGACAGCCCCAGGTAGCTTGGGGAAGTGGACAGGCTGTGATTCTGGCTGGAGATGGACGAGGAAGGTTCTGGACACCCTGCCACGGAAGGGCTGAGCATTGGTGGTTGGGAGAAACATGAAGTCAGCTTCCTGGAGGACCAGATATCCACAGAGGGCTGGGATGGACTCTGGCCTGCAGCTGTTTGAAGCCAGAGCACAGAAGCTACCTCTGGGAGGGCTGTGGGTTTGTCTCTAATGCTCAACTTCCTCACCAGGCAAACATGAAATATTTCAGGAAAATTGTCTTCTTTGTGTAAGGTCTGTTTGTGCCCAGGCTATAAAACAAAATGTTCTATCCCTTGAAAACAGAGGAGTTCGTGTGGTTCTGAACACCACTATCTGGTGGCGGGGTTATTATGCAGGGATGGCCTCAAGATTCTGCATGGCCTGCGTCTCAGCTGTACAGATCTGTGTTCTCTCTCTGCCTCCTCTGGAACTGAGGATCTCAGGGAAACAGATTCTGGAAGACTGAGTTCAGTCATAACCAACTTCATTTTCCTGCCTTTGTGAGAGCAGAGCTTGCATAAGGTAAGCAAACAAATCACTAAGTTAAGAGCATGCTATCCAGTGGAGATACAGCACACAGTTGTCATCTGAGGACCTGCAGAGAACTGAGGGCTCAGGGCAGAGGGCTACCCTCCCTAAGAGCCCCCTGCTCCAGCCTCTCCCGAAACCCCTGTCCCAGGATACGTGGCTACTCCAATGTGACCTAGGACACTAGGGCCTCGGAATTCTCGGCACAGGTGAGCACAGGTGAGCACTGAACCTCTCTGGACCAACACAGACCATTTTCCAGACTTGTCAGAGAGCAGCTGGCCCTGGAGAGCAGGCTGAGTGGAGAGATGGAGGGAGAATGGGCAGTGGCTCCAAACCCCACTGGCCAGAACCTATGGCTTCCTCCACGGGGAAATGTCCCACTCAGAGCAGGGCCTGGGTGCCATGAAGGCATGCGCACCGCTCGGGAGACAGCACAGCTGAGCATCTTGCCCAGGACACACAGACCTCCATCTGTGTTACTGTCTGGGCCCCAGGATACCCAAGGAGGAGCATTAGCTGTGCACACATCCGAGTTCCACCTCTTCTTGATGGAGGACATGTGTGTGTGCGGCCATGGGAACATGAATGTGGATGGATATGGGTCTGAAGTCAGTGTGGGTGACTTCTCTATGCTCCACAGCAGGACTCAGGACCAGAGACACAGACAGTGGTGGGAAAGAAAAGATGAGAGGCTTCAAACAAACAACAGGATCCAAAAGGAGGTGAGATCCTGCATTTACAAGTGAAGGTCATAAGGCCCTCTAAAACAGCTGAAATGACCCTGGGTAAGAAGATGACCATGCTGATCAGCATAGGCACAGGACATCATGTTAATAATAATAACAATATGAATGATAATAATAATTAATAATGCTACATGCTGTAGACTGTGGCTCCCATAAGGTTTTCCTAACTTACTTCTCCTCCCTGGAAGTAGTTGATTTCAAAATCTTGGCTGCCAATGTAACAGCAAGAGTGCTCCTAGCAGTACTCAAGAACAATTATTTAGGCAAGACTCAATCAGAGAGATGATCTGTGTCATTAAGGACACCTTTAAAACATACAGCAGGCCTCCTGACCAGAGGTCTCACGCCATGGACCCAAAGAACTGACATCAAAAATGCTCTAAAGGCATTTGCACCAAACAGGTGCATTTTTCTCATTGTTCCCTAAACCATGCAGTGCAAGACCGTCTGTGGCAGTACTCACTCTGTATCAGGTTCCAGGAAGCATTTAGAAACAACTTAGAGCCACTGCAGCATGTAAGGACATCAAGAGCAAACATGATGCTCTTTGATGGGAGAGACTGAGTGGCTGAGGACAGGAAGCAATCCCCTGGAACCTGGCTTCCGGCTCCAGACCACCATAGGGAAGCACAGTGAGTTTGCACTCTCTTTAAAATTAAAGATAACTGTAATATACAGTAATGCTGAGGGAAAATGAACATTCATTCGTACAACTGAAACCACTGCCTGCAGAAATAAGTACAATCAGTCTTCAAAAATCAGTCACAAAGGATATCAAAGCTATGATATGCACAAAAACCTATTCTTCGTGTTGAAATTATATGCCAGGAACTTCTAGAGCAATGCAAAAATCCCTGTATTGAATACTTTGTCTCTACAGACAGAAATTTTAATATAGCAATTGTATTTCTAAGACACAATTATTACATGTTAAAAAGTACTTTGAACACAGGGTCATTTTTCTTCATTGTCAAGATTAATTCCTAATTTGTGGTATTTGAAAAAAAAAAAAAACCTGTGTGCCAGAACTGGAGCTTGAATTCAGGGCCTGGGTTTTTGCTCAAGGTTAACCCTGTACTACTTGAGCCATAGCCTTAACTTACAGCTTTGTGGTACCTAACTAGAGATAAGAATCTCAGAGTTTCCTCTTGGCCTGGCTTCAAACCACAATCCTCAGATCTGAGCATCCTCAGTAGCTAGGACTACAGGTGTGAGCCACCAGCACCTGTCTATGTGGCACTCTTAATAAAATATGCAGCATGAAATTAAACAGGTATAGGATACACCAGTGTACATTCATTTCTGGGTTTGTCTCAGAAGGAAGCATTAGTCCAGGGGTCTATGGAATGTAGGCTTAGAGCAGGCACACAGTAGGAGGCAAGGTTTCCTATCTCCTGTGCTCACTGTGTACAAGAAACTCAACTCAGTAAATACACTCTTAATTTTCAATAGCATGAGGGAGAAGAAGATCATCAAAGCAGCGACAGGCTTTGTACTAGATCCTTGAACTTAGGGGATGCGATTTGCATACAGCAGTGGAAAAGCATTTAACCTCTACCCCAACCACTACAGAAGGAGGTCAAGTAGGGCAGGGCTGGATTAAAGCAAAGCGAAAAACTAAAGGTTGACAAGTACAATGTGACAGATAATTATCTTGTCGCTGTCCTTCGCTATTGTTGGCATTGCCTGCTGGTGTTAAAATGCAGCGACTGAACTGGTACCCAGAACCAGGCCTTCACCTGATGACAGGAAGTCACTGGTTTTTACATACACTCTCACCCCTAATAAACAAGGGCTTACACCTGCATACTCCAGTCTGATGCATGTCCCTGTCTTGTAGATCTGTGTGGTAAACACCAACGGCAGGTGGCAGAGGACCAAGGGTTTCAGTAACGGCTCAGGGAGGGGAGGTCTCTGGCACAGTGAAGTCTCAGGCAGGAAATCACCACTGGTCCTGCACCTAAGAGATTGCTCACCTGAGCTACCACCATTAACGAGCAAGATGGACAGTCTCAGTGACATACGAATGTTCCTCTGTGGCTTCCTGCCCCTTCCCTTTCTGTCTCCCTCCTCCACGGTGGTGTAGAATTCCACAGCTAAAACCAAATCTTTGGGAAAAAGGCCCTCTGTCTGTGGAAACATACAAATGACCGGTCAAGTTTGGTTTCCAAGGTCACTAGTACCTCCAGTCCCCAAAGCAGGAAGGCCAGAGTGCAAGGCAGGGTCTGGCCATGAGCATGGGGCCTGACCGGCCTCCAGATGGGGACAGGGGCTTGACACAGACACTCACAGCAGAGGAAGGAGCCAACAGCTAGCAAGGCCCAGAGGAGAGCTCCCAGCCCTCACCTGGAAGACCTAGACGCTCCTAAAGAAAGTTCTGGCTCACTCCTTCCTGTCGGTATATAACTCATGTCCACAGGCTATGCAGAGAGGATACCTTTCAGGAAGGGAGGGGCATTTGTATCCCTGCCTTCCCATCACTGGACAGCAGAGCCACCTGGGCAAGTGGGAGGGGTTTCTCCATGGCCAGCCTGAGGCTGGCACCTGGGAGCGAGCAAGAGTGTGGGTAGGGATGGGAACTGACCTCAGGGGTCAGCCGAGAAGACGGGTGGGAGCTTCCTTTTCCCCAGGTTAAAAGTGGCTCACGCCTGTAATTCTAGCTACTCAGGAGGCTGAGATCTGAGGATCATGGTTCAAAGCCAGCCTGCGCAGGAAAGTCCATGAGACTCTTATCTCCAATTAACCACCAGAAAACCAGAAGTGGCACTGTGGCTCAAGCCTTGAGCTGAAGAGCTCAGGGACAGCGCCCAGGCCCAGAGTTCAAGCCCCATGACCAAACAAACAAACAAAAAAGCTCTGCTAGTAGGGGCTGGGACTATGGTTCCATTCCAAGGCACACACTTGCCTGGCATGCTTTTGACCTGGGTTCTCTCCCTAGCACCTGCCCATCTCAGGTGCGGAAGACTTCCCTTACACAGCGATGCACGCCCTCCCTTAAACTGCAAGCCTGGAGGCCCTCTGAGAAAGCAGAGGGCCAGTGTTCTGAGCAGGTATGCACAGGGCCATCACCAGTAACCCTGGGGGCTGTGCAGCCCTCCACGACAGAGTGAAGTGTGTCTGACAAGCCAGGGACTGCCACCATCCAACACGGGGACAGAGGCCCACAGGTGAGCGTGGAGGTGTAGTACCTGCCTGGTGTGTGCCAGGCCCTGGGCTCCACCCAGCATCACACCCAAGGACAGCGTCACACCCAAGGACGGCATCACACCCAAGGACGGCATCACACCCAAGGACAGACAGCATCACACCCAAGGGCGGTCTCACAAAACAAGGATACCCAACACCACCTGCATTTATTTATCTCTTTTTAGGAACTTCAGGGAGTGTCAAGAACTTGCCAAGGACCATAAACCGTGTGTTCCGGCTCAGACGCCTTCCCACCACAGGCTCCCCATGCTGCCAGGAACACCTCGCGCCTGCAGCAGAGCTCAGCCACCCGCACCCAACACTCAATGCCTCAGATGACAACAAGCGTACTCTCCGCCTTAACAGGCCTGTGATTGAAAGGAGAACTTTTCACCCAGCCCGCCAAAGAGTTAAAATGAAGAGAATTATGATTTTCGGGTGTAAGCTGTGCTACCTGATCGACTGAATAAAATTATATCGTTTCTTCCGCAATAAAAATAAAGAGGCTGTGTGAACTCCCTTTATAGTTTCTGTTACGTGAAGTTGAAAGGTAATTCTTTGACAATTAGCGATCTTTTCTCTCACATGGTAGGAATAAAGGCGCCACGCATGCAGCTCTGCCAGCGGGAGAAGGAACTTGCAGGGGGCTTTGACAAGGTGCATAATGAAAGCCAAAAGAATCCTGGTTTTTCCCCCCAAGATGAACTTGAGACGGATTGAAACACCAGAATTTATTAAGGTAAGGTCTCATGATATTGAAAAGCACAGAATAAGGACTACAGCAGAGCAAAATATATACAATTAGACTCCTCATTTCATAAGACTTCAATGAAAATATTTGTTAGCGCTGAAAACACGCGGAGGTATGTTAAGTAAAACGCAGAAGCGTAACACTGGTACAGATTAATTGAATAATGACCGATATTACTGAATTGTCAGCTTCTGCTGTGCCCTCAAAAGTTCCTTGTGTCGAGTATGTAATTTCATTGTTCAAATACCAAAACAATACAAAAATGCCTGGTAGCCAGCACTCAACCCAGCCCTGCCCAGCCCAAGAGCCCCCTCTCCCCGCCCTGCCCCCTGGCTGGTGCATTTCTGAGGACTCCCCCTCCACCCCCACCCCATGCTTGTGTACTTCTGAGGCTCTGAGGAGTGGTCTCGCCCCTCCCCGACTCAGCTCCTCTGGGAACTGTCAAAGTTTGCTGCCTTCAAATTTCACAGCACGTTTTCCTGTTGGCTTCTACATTCTCCCCCCCCCCCCTTCTTCTCCCCTGCACACCCCCCCCCACCCCGCCCCGGTTCAGAATTGAGAATAGAGTTCATAGAACCCTTCAAGCCAAGCCAGCAAAACGCTGTTTTCTCCGCAGGACTCTAGAAAAGGGGCCACGGAGCCAAACAAGGAGCAGCTGTGTGAGGACTGGCCCCCAGCGGCAGGAAACATCGGCCCCTCCACCAGCCCCGCCTCACCCATCCCAACACGCACTTAGCCCTGGAACCCAGCTTTCTTTTCACTCTGTCTTGTTTGTCCACTGAACTAAATTCACAGACTTAAAACAGCAACTGAAGATTGCTCCCTGCACAACTGGAACATCTGTCCCCAGGCTCCAGTCTCTGGTGGCCGCTGACATAACCGTGCTCACAGTACCCACCGCCATGGTAACAGAAGTGGAAACCCAGGCACTGGGTCTGGGAGCGCTGGGGCCGCCTGCAGAGTCCTGCCTCGAGGGGCCGAGGGCTCACAGCGTTGCCATCACCACACACAACTTTCTGCCAACATGAGACAGATGATCAGCATCGCTGCTGCCAGCCAGACACCCGGAGAGGAACTCAGCCCCAGAGAACACAACTTCAAGCTAAGTCGGGCACACACAGGTCTCACAGAAGGAAAACACCTGTGCCTAGAGCCAGCAGGCACCACGCACCGGGCTTCAATAACCCGAGCCCAGCTATGATACAGCAGGGTGGCCAACAGACATGCCACGGGGTCCCCTGGAGGTCCGGCCCGGGCCACCTCTGGGGCACAGGAGCCCGGATTCATCTGAGACCCAGCTGGAAAGCTGCAGTTACACCAGACGTGGTTCTTTGCTGGTGACCCGAGGCTCTTTCCTTCTCCTCTTCCCCACAAGACTTAAAACATTCACAGCCAGTTGACTCCCCGACCCTGTCCCAACTGGGCTCCTGGGGGACCTGGCCAGCCTACCTGCAAGGCTCCACGTCCAGGCACTGTCCCGCTCCAGCTGCAGACCACTTTATCCCATGAGCGCCGGGCTGCTCCTGCGACCGCGCATCCTGTGGTAGCACCGGGCTGCCAGCCTCCGCCGCAGTGTTCTTTTCGGTGAGCACAGCTTGAATCCATCCACAATTAACCAAATACCAGGCGGCGGCAGCCAATCAGCCGGGAAAACCAGCGCACAAATAAAGCGAGGGACCCTTTCAGAGGGAGGCTGGAGGTGCAGTCCCCGAATGCCACATTTTCTTCTTCGAGATCGTTCCAGCCAGCCCTTCTGCTATTTTTTACTGTACCATAATGCACTAGGTCTGGCTTTTACCCTATTGAAAGAACATGAATATATTATTATCCACACAAAAGAGCAGGTTATTGTTTATGAATTACCAGCCTTCCCAGCAACAAAGGCTATTTTCATAAGAAAACTCAATTTCATTTTAGCTCCAATTTGATTACCAGCTGAAGAAAGAAGCTCGCTCTGAACCCTCAAAGGATTTTTATTCATACCATTGAATGGGCTTTATTGCTTCCTTTTCAAAACTGACGTAGAAAGCTTTTAGAGTAAAACATTGACAAAAAATTATTGCGCTGCTATTTTGTGCAATAACAGAGCTGAAGAGGGGCAATGCTTTCTCAGCCGTCCCTCACTGTACTTCAGAAGGGCGAAGGCTGGAATTAATGACAGAGCAGAGACGAGGCAAGCTAAGGTCTCACAATGCCCGTCAAAGCTAAATGATCACCATACATTGAAAAGCCCCCAAAAAAGCCCACCGCTGATTGATTCGTGGCTTTCACCAGAAAAGACAGGCTTGAAGAGTTTATTGCACCACAATTTGCTCGGAATTATCATAAAAATGAACGTGGAGGCTGAATGTCACCCCAGCACGCTCCAAAAACACACACCCAGGGGACAGGGTTCATGCGGGAATCACCGCTGCCTCCCCGCACGCTGCCTGAGCTGCCCGGGGCCCTGGGCGGCCATTGTCAGGGCTTCCAGGGGACTCTCCCATCATCACCATGTTAAAGTCAGGGAAAAACCTGCAGCTGTGAACAATGGTGCAGCCTGGACCAACGGCCTGGTCCGACTGAGCCACCAGTGCCTGGACATTTCGGCTTGTTTGTTTGCCTTCCCTAAGGAAGCAGGAAGTTTGAGGAGACTTGGGGCTCCTGGGAGGTAGGTGTAGGGTAAATGTTTAAACTGTATAGGTAGTTACTGTTAAAATGGCTTCTCCACACGCCACACACTTCTCTTTTCATTAAGATTTGAGCAATAATAGCTAAGCCCCTGGGGTTGCCAAAGAAACCTGCACTTGATATTATGCAAATAGAGTCTACAGTGTAATGTGCTCAGGCCAGCCGTGGCCTGCTCCCAGACAAGTCACAGGTGAGACTGGCCCATCTGGCCTGCCAGGACTGAGATGCCCCAGGGCTCCAGGACTCAGTGAGGCTCCCATCTCCCACTCACCCTACTCAGGAGGCTGAGATCTGAGGATGGCGGTTCAAAGCCAGCCTTGGCAGGAAAGTCTGTGAGACTCTTATCTCCAGTTAACTACCAGAAAAGTGGAAGTGGCACTTTGGCTCAAGTGGTAGAGAGCTTGCCTTGAGCTGAAGAGCTGAGGGACAGTACCCAGGTGCAGAGTTCAAGCCCCACGACTAACCAAAAACAAAAAAACACCAGAGCAAAGATAAAAGAACCCACCTGAGCCCAGTGCTACTGACTCACACCTGTCATCCTAAGCTACTCAGGAGGATGAGGTCTGAGGACTACAGTTCAAAACCAACCCAGGCAAGGAAGCCTGTGACACTCCTATCTCCAATCAATGATCAACAAGCTGGAAGTGGAGCTGTGGCTCAGGCAGTAGACTTGAGTGCAGAAAGTGAGCACATGAAGTCCTGAGTCTGAGCCTTCATATTAGAACAACAATGAAAAGGAACCCAGCCGGCCCTGCTCCTCACCGTGGCCAGACCAGGTCTCCATCGAAGTCAAACCATGGCAACTCAATGGAGGCCCACTGCAGAGCTGGAGCACGTGTTTTCTGCGGCAGGGGAAACCTGCTCACCATGCCAGGTGACATGGAGCATCTCAGGAGAAGCTGGCCCCCCTCATCCCCGGGGCCCACTCCCTACCTGCAACCTAGGCTTCCTCCGAGCTCAGGTGTGCTCGGTGAGCAGGTGGGCCTTGACTCTCTCCTGCAAGCCCCCAAGCACCTGCACATCCTTTGAGAGCACAGGCCCCACCCCCATCCCCCAGGGCCCCGCGTGGCCCGCAATCCCCTCCTCGTCAGCACTGGAGGTCACAAGGCCAGGCCAATATTTCTAACAAGGCACACTTCCCTGGGCACTGGGGAGACCACATGGCCCACTAGCTAAAGCCTTTCCCACTGTCTTCCGAGGGCCTTCTGTCTGCACATCCGGCCTGTCCAGCCGGTTCGGTTCCCTGCTGTGAGCTGTCCACCCCCCCATCCACTGCTGTCCACCTTGTCCACCACACCCCAGGTGGGGCTCTCGTGATGCTGTGAGCACTGCAGTGGCCCTGGGCCTGTGGTCAGGAGAAATATGCCTGCTCCTGTTTCTGCTACCCAGCTGTTGGTTTCTGGGTGCTTCCATTTGAAGATGAACTTACATTGAAGTCCTGGCCTGGGCACAGTGCTTGAGCCAGGAAATCACACCAAAAGTGTTGAAAGTCCATGGTGCTCGGGAAGCCACCCAAAGGGCAGTGCTCCTAAAGGCCGAGGCTGAGTGCCATTGGGCATGTGCGAGTCGGCAAGTACTTCCTTCGCACACAGCAAGCATCAGGTGGCAGGTCAGGTCCCCCGGGATTCTGTGGATAGAAACAAATGCTGGTGAGGACTTAGACTGACAGCTACTCATAAATACTCCCACAGATGCTGAGAACCAGCTAGCTTCAAGCTACTTGTTGTCATGCTCACAAAGCTAAGGATGGAATTGTGTCATGCTCTGGCCCCCCAAAACTTACCTGTGAAGCCCAAGATCCCCAAAGCCCCTGCAGATGAGATATGGCGGGCACAGTGGGGCTGGATGAGGCTCCTCAAAGCTGGGGTCCTGAGCTCACAGGCCTGTGGCCTTGTAGAGGAGGAAGAAGAGAAGCCACAGTGGGAAGGTGGCCCCGGGGATGGAAAGACCCCTCACCAGGACTCAGGTGGGCCTTGGGCTTGCAGGACTGTGAGGAAGCAGGCCTCCCTGCTGGCTAGGCCCCCAGCCTGCGGTGCCAGGAGGAGCAGACAGAGATGAGCCTCAGCCAGCCAGGGTGGCTTCTGGGCTCAACAGTCCCATGCTCCCGGCATGCAGTGGATGGGGCCCCTTTGGGTGTCACCCTGAAGCTGGCTTCGTTGAGGCAGAAGCCACATGGAGGACCAGAGTGGGATCCTCCCTGTGGCTGCTTTTCCCACTAGAAGTCCCCAGTCCTGACCCCACCTCCCCTACTGGAGACCCCAGGTCCCACCCAGCCCTGTCACATCCTTCCTGTGGTCCAGCTTCCACACCACACCCAAGTGTAGGAGGGCAGCACCACGAAGGGAGATGACCCAGGACCCAACGCAGACGTGCCCGGCAGGCATGTCATACAGCCACACGCCCACCACGCCACATGCCCTACCACGTCCCACGCCCCACCATAGCACTGTGCTACCCAGCACTGCACAGCAAGAATCTCAGGACAATAGCCACTCCCCTCCATACTCAGCTGTGTCTCTCCCAACTGGTTCAAGAAGGAAGGTGACGCTGGTGGCTCACATCTAGCTACTCAGAAGGATGAGATCTGAAGGTCGAGATTCAAAGTCAACCCAATCAGAAAAGTTCAAAAAGCTAGAAACAGAGGTGTGGCTCAAGTAACAGCCCCAGCCTTGAACTGAAAAAGCCAAGTGAGAGCACAAGGCGCTGAGTTCAAGCCCCAGCTCTGAGATGCACCCTTACAAAGAGCCTCTATAGGACTCTAGTGGTCAGAATGAGTGAGCTGTTCTGATGAAGAGCATGCCAGAGTCCACCAGGGTTCAGGCCAGGGGGCAGCCTCCTCAAGACCCCACAGCCTCTCAGGCCTCAGCACAGGAAGTGGGCGCAAGGACCTCACTGGTCAACGTTCCCAGAGAGCACCGCAGCCAGCAGAGGTGCTGGGGGCCCCAGGAGCAGGCCCCGAACCCCATGTGGAGGCTCAAATCCACGTGGCCCTCCCACAGGCAAAGGTACATTCCTTCCTGGGTGGCATCTGGGTCAGCAGCCTTCTGTTTCCCATTTTATTCACTACGCTGATGTGAGTGTTCCGTCCACACACCCAGGTAGATCCAGACAGCCGTGCTGGTCCAGCCTCATCCAAGGAGCTGCTCCACTTCTGAGTCTCCCTGGGATATTCCCTTTACTGGACCACCAACAGTCACTCTGTCAATTACTAAGAAAAAAATAAGGTAGAAAAAGAACCTAGAAAAGTATCACGTGAAGATTTAAAAATAAAATAAAGCCCAGGGTAAGAGAAAATATAAAGATTTGGAAAGGGAAATGCAGTCCAGATGATAGGACATGTCTGTAGCCGGTAGGGAAGAGCCGGGAGGGCACCAGGGCTGGGGGAGAAGGCAGAGAGAAAATGAGTGGACAGCGTGAGCAACTAACACAAGCAGTGTACAAATGTCCTAGAAAGACTAGGAACACCAAAGCCACGGGATGATTTGACTTCCAAAATCCAAATATCACCCCAAAAGTCAAGATCACACTAGCTTCACAATTAGAGAGTATGGGTAATGGTAGTCAGCATAAAGACAGCTGGGATGATGTGTTAATGTCGAGTTCATTTTCATTGGGCACACATATGCACACACACACACACACACACAGCTTAGGAAAAAAGTAGCACAATTGCTTCTGTGCATCCAATCAAAGCAATGAAATAAATATTGCTGAGGTGTTCCAGCTAAATGGCAGAACAAAGTCCCTTCCCAGGCTGAAGAAAGACTGGCTGTCAGTGGGAGGAATATGCTAAAGACAAGAGTTGAGAAATGAAAAGAAAGGAGGGGAGAGGCAGTGGTGAGGGATCGTCTGCCTGCCATAGAGCTGGGAAAGGTGTCTGAGCACCAGGAGGGGGTCTGGCCCTGCCAAGACCTCCACACAGCCAAGGGAGAGCCAACAGGGCCAGCTGCATTGAGCTTGAGACCATTCAGGGGCAGCTGCCGCCCCCAGGAGCTGGGGTCCCAGTCCAAGTAGGACAAAGAGCTACAAAAGGCAGTACAGAGCTCAATGCTAACACTCCAGCCTCAGGAGCTCACTCCACTGAGGCACTGAGGTGGTCTTCTAGAGATACCAAGAGGCCTGACCCTTGAGCCAGGCCGCCTCCTGACACCCCGAGGACTGACCCTCACAACAGCACAAGTTGTTCTCCCCACCCTCACTGCAGCAGGAATGGAGCAGCTTCTGCTAGGGCCACATCTGTGCAAGGCTGTGTCTGCACTTTCCAGTGAGGAACCTCAATGCTCCTACGTGCAGTTCCGTCTCAGGTTCCAACTCATAGCTCCAGGCCCTGGAGCCCTGCCCCCTTCCTGGTCCCTCTGGAGCCCTGTCCCTTTTCTGGTCCCTCTGAATCGGGAAGTGGTTTTTCTTCCTGTGTTCCCAGGGCTCTGAAAGGCAGTGCTCCTGAGCTTGTAAATACTCACCAGCGAGAGCTCTGCTACCGCTGAACCAGAGGCTGCCCGTATGTACTGCAGCCACACTTGATGGGCCACGCCCATCACCTCCTATCACCACCTGTAATCAACTCTTGCTTGAGAAGGTATCTCAACTTGTTTTTACCTCCAGCTTGTCCTCAAACAAACCACCATCTTAACAATCTCAGCCTCCTTAGTAGCTAAGAGTACAGATGTGAGAGTCACCATTTCATGGAGGAAACAAGAAGGCCTCTTGGGTCCTGTTGGTGTGTTCTCCGTACATGAATGGCCCAAACTGGAGACATGGCACTTCTGCACTCATGGCAGCCTCCTGACATCCAGGGGAACCCACAGAGCAGCAGGGGCAGCCCTGTAGGCTGAGGGCCAGCCTCCCCCCACCCCACTCCTCACCCACTGCTCACTTTCCTAGGGCAAATCTATGCTCTGTCCAGGACCACAGCAAACCACTTAGTAAAAAGGCTCCAGGCAACATTGGCTTTTCCATACAGCTGCATTCCATAGGAAGTGCCACAGGAATTCTGTCTGGGACAGCTGCATCCATACAGGACTTCAGGTCTGGGGTGGCTGCGTCCATGCAGAGCTTCGTGGCTGGGACAGTGCTGGTTTTGTGACCAAGCATCAGCCTGGATGCCTGTGTGTGCTGCATGGCCTGTCTCATTGAACACCTCCTCCTGGATGGACAACAGCCCAAGGCTAGGATTCACCCTGGATGCCTGGGTGGGAGGCTGGGAATCAACAGATCTAAGGGCCATCGTCATTGAGCTTCACCAGCCACAAGCTCCACCACAGAGCTTTGTCCCTGCCTCAGCTTCTGACTGAGAGGAGGAACAAGCACAAGAGAACCTCTCCCAACACTTAGTGCAGGGATTCCTCCCTAAGAGCTAGCCTGTCCAGCATTGCTTCCTGAATTCTTACACTCAGCCTGCGTGGGCTCATCCTAGACACTAGAATCGAGAGGGCAAAGGGAGATGCCTCACTCAGCGGCCTCTCCTCCCAGAGGGCTGCCCGGGGCTCGGGGGCGGAAGGGACAGGAAGAGCAGAGGTGCACTGCTTCTCAGAGAGCTGGCCATTTTGGGGGGACTTCCTGTGCATCTCCCTCCCTTAGGATTTAGGAAACTTTAAAAATAAGTATTTATGTTGTGCTGACAAGCAGTGCTCACACCTATTTGTGGGGTACCAGTGACATTTCACCTCCTGTATCAAATAGTGGGCAGCAATCAGATCATGCTGACTGACAAACTACTCAGTTGATGATTGTCAGGCACAGTTGTCCTCCTGTGCCCACATCACAAGTTACTATCCACAGCCAACCATGTCACTGGACTCTGGGCCCTCCTCTCCATGTCCTACCCTCCCCAGCACGCACCTGCTCCTCTGAGACCACTCAGCTTCCATCATAAGGACATGCAGTATTCCGTGCCTGGGTGATGTCACTTAACGTAACCAGCTCCAGCTCCATTTGGGTCGCTGTAAATGGAGGTTTCATTCAAATAATATTCTACGATGCGCATGCAGCGCATTTTGTTATTCCGTCATTGATGGGCATCACATCCGTCACTGACTCGTATCTTGGCAGTGGTGACTAGTGCAGTAATGAACATGGGAGTGAAAGTGTCTCTGGGATGATCTCAACTCCTTAGAGGAACCCCTGGGCGTGGAGCTCTGTCAGACGGGTTCTCCATGTCCAGTCTCCACCGTGCTCTCCGTGGTGGCTGACCAGTGCGTGGAGCCCTCTTTCTGCACATCAGGACTAGCATTTGTCATTTCCTGCCTTTCCAACAGTAGCCGTTCCTCCTGCAGGAAGACAATTATCTGCATGGGTGTGGTCTGTATTTCCATGATGGTTAGTTAGCATGCTGGACAGACACTTTTCATGCACTTGTTGGGCATTTGCATATCATCTTCAGGGGAAGCTCCACCCCCGTCATTTGTTCACTTTTTAATTGGATGTGGTTTGTTTTTGCTGTTGAGTTGTGTCCTTTGCTTATGAGCCCTGGAAATGAAGCCTGTATGGGTGTATAGTTTGCAAACATTTTCTCCCATCCTGTAAGCTGTCTCTTTCCTTGTGATTGCTTTGCTGGGCTGAGCTCTTTAGTGCGCCATACCATGACAATTTTTATTTTGTTGCCCTGTTATGAGGATCATAATAAAAAACAGTCTTTCCAGATCAATGTTCTGAAGCATTTCCTGTATAGTTTCTTCTATTAATGTCATAGTCTTAGTTTTACTTTTCAGTTATTTTATCCATCTTGAGCTGATTTTATTAAGATGATGAGAGATGGGTGCCTAATTTTCAACAAAAGCACGTCCAGGTTTCCAGCACCATTGATTGATGAGACTTTCCCTTATCTGACATAAGTTCACACTGCATTTTAGCAAACATCAGCTGGTGCTAAATACACAGTTACCTCCAGGTTTCTATTTTGTCCCCCTGGTTTCGATGTCTGTTTTATGCCAGAGCCATGCTGTTTTAGTGGTGTTTATTGTAATCTGCAATATCTCCTTTTTGTCTTGGACTTTATTTGGGTGTTTCCCACTTTTTTCTCTGTTACCCTTGCTAAAGATTTGTCAATTTTGCTTATCTTTCAAAAAATCTAACCTCATTTTATTGATCTTTCCTGTGTTCTTAGCTTCCAAACTGTATTTCTACTCTAATTTAGAGCTCAGTCATTGTAGGCAGGGTATTCTCTCCTGGGCTGTGGCCTGGAGCACGGAAGGTTACAGAAGCCCCCTGTGGACTTGCGCTCAGAGCTGGGGCATGGGCCCATCGCAATCATATCCCACTCACAGAGAACATGAACATAATCCAGCCCCAGTCCAACTAAGGAAACCGCCACCGCCTTCCTGGCTGAATTAAGGGCTACCACTCCTTCACTGAGCACAGCGCCAGGCTCGCTCTGGGCATGGCTGCTTCTTGATACATAAGATGGATCAAGATACCAACCAGTGCTACCCTGAGTCCTGCAAAGGAAAGCCTTGTGTCCAAGCAAAGCTCTGTTTCTCAAACTGCCCCAACCACACAGCCTTTGGACAATCCTCACTGCTCCACCGAGCTCCAGCAATTACAGTCAACTGAGTCTCAAGTCCTGAGCCGCACACGGCCACAGGGGCTTCCGAACTCCATGCTCCTTATTGCCCTTGCTGGGACAGGGCTGGCAGCTGCAGGGCCCGGGCTGGGGAAGCTAAGGAAGTACGGGGCTCATGCTGGCAGTCGGCAGTCAGCAGTCAGCAAGACTGACCGCATTCCGTTCTGCTCCTCCTCCAGCTCCGGAGAGCCAGGCTGAATGGCCATTGCTCTGAGCCACATACCTTGCTTTCCCATCTTTTCTCCTTGGTCTGATCTTTGCATTCTCCAGCCTCATCCTGCTGATTCCATTCTCCCGGGGGGACCAGAGTTGACACGTTCTGTCCACCCGGTTCTGGATGCCCCACTTCCAATTGTGACTCACCATTCAGATGAACTGGATCCATCCGCATCGCTTTAGGTCCTCCGTTTTCCATCTGCAGGAGACACCCTTCCTGCCAGTCCCTGTCCCCCAGGATGTGCGGTTCTGTGTTCATGAAGCCCCATGGCCTCCAGGGACCAGTGGCCCACAGAAGCAGGAGGTTTTGTCTCTGTGGCGGACTTGGCTGTTTCTTGTTAATAGAATGGGTGCCATCTGTAATGCTACAGGCCATGCAGAGTCTTCACTGCCACCTCTGTCCCACAGAGAGCCGCACTGATGTCCCCTCCTGTCTTTTCCAGAATCCTTCTGCTGGCCTGCAGCCTTCTGGGATGGGCATCTTTCTGTGGATGACACGGGGACACTTACTCCGGGATGCTGTAGCTGTCCACATGGCCGCCCTGGCTTGACTATGTTAGTGGGGGCTGAGGGCTCTTTTCAGCCCTGAGTGACACTGCATCATCCTGATGGAGCCGTCCAAAAGGCCACCAAAAGGCCGCTTCTGTGCATGCTCACGATGGCGCTGTGACAAACATCACAGCTGCAGGGAGACTACTGGCTGCACCGTATATACAATTTCCCTTGTATTTTTCTACTTTGCTTTGTTGCTCCCACCTTGGGGGTTGAGGTTAGTTTTGCGTGTCTGTGTGTGTGCATGTGCGCACTTGTGCATGTGTGGTTTTGTTCATTGACTGCTTGGATGTGTTCTTTGAACTTAGGATTTGAACTCAAGGCCCTGTGCTTGCCAGATGGGCACTCTTCTGCTGAGCCAAGCTTCCAGCTCTCTTTTGCACTTGCTATTTTTTTAGTCTAGGTCTCCATTTCTGCCCAGGCCTGCACCTGGACTGAGATCCTCCTGGTTTTTTGTTTTTTTTTTTTTGCTTTTTGTTTTTTGTTTTTGCTTCCCATCATCACCAGGATGATAGCTATGTGCCACCATGCCTGACCCTTTCCACTGAGAATCACTGAGACTCTTCTGCATGGACCTTCCAAGGAGGGTGATCCTCCAGATGTCAGCCTCCTACACAGCTAGGGTGACAGGCACCTTGCCTTCTGCCCCCTGGAACTTGGCCCAGCTACCAGCTGAAAAGGGAAGGGATCTTTCACATATACCTGGGCTGGTCTTGAATCTTGAGCCTCCCTGTCCCAGCCTCCCACGTAGCTGTTGTGCTTTTTATGTAAGCAAAGGACAGATGGGCAGCATGAGTCCCGACCCCATGGCACCAGTAGGCACCTTCAGGGCCACCCCAGCCTCGGGCCTGCCGCAGCACCACCCCAAACAGATGCCCACCAACTCGTTTTCCTTCCTGGGCCAGGACTATCACCATACAAACCTCTTTTTATTACTCATAATTTCCCCCCTCTGTGGATTGGGCAGCAATACATACCAAGTCCCTCTCAGACAGACAGACAGACAGGTGGAAAGACACAGACATATAACCTTAACTACTATGTTGTTCATGGTTAATACTGGACTTGCAATTTTCAG
Organism: Dipodomys spectabilis; assembly: GCF_019054845.1. Classification (NCBI taxonomy): domain Eukaryota; kingdom Metazoa; phylum Chordata; class Mammalia; order Rodentia; family Heteromyidae; genus Dipodomys; species Dipodomys spectabilis. The sequence continues at coordinate 7,055,475 of NW_024870892.1, read as the reverse complement.
ACAGATAATCCTGGACCACAGATTCCAAGAGCAGCTCCATGCTGCACACCAACATCCAGGCGGGCAACATATGTGAGGCCAGGGCTCGGCCTGGGCTCGGCCAGGAGTCTACCCGGGAGACCTGCTCTGTGCACAGAGCCCGCTGAGCCCATACTGGCTTCCAGAAGCCTCCTTATACCCCAAATATGCAGGGTAGGAGGCCCTGATCCCTTGCCCTCACCTTTTCCGCTCATCTCTGCTCCTGTTCCCACCGCCCCCCCCAACGCCTGCTCCCCTCACCCCTCACCTGCCCTCCTAAGCATCCCCACCCAGTGCTGCCATCCCCCTCTTCCCATCTTCCACCGCCCCCCGCCCCCGGCAGGGCTTGGACTCTGGCTGCTTCTTACAAAGGCCCTGTGCCCAAAGTGGGGGCTGAAGGCAGATCCCAGGACCTGGGGGGGGGGAAGCGGATGCCATCCAGAGTCTCAAAGGGACGAACCCTACCACAAGCACACCCACAGACGGGCCCGACCCACAAGCCAGCCCCTGCCCCAGAGGAGGAGGGAGAGCCCAGAGGGGGTAACAGGGCTGAAGGGAATCCCAGCCTTGCCTCACACCACAGGAAAATGGCATTTCAAACCTTCCTCCATACCGCACCTCCGCCTGGCCCAGACACGGGGTCACCTGGATACCACCCCCTCCCACTCGGTCCCCTGAGGAAGAAGGGATTCACCTCCAGACCATGCAAGCTAGGCCTGCAGCCTGCCAGCCGCCCCGCAGAGCCGGCGCTGGTCCCCACCCCCATACATGTGCAGGCTCTGTCCTGTGTTCTGCCTCTGGAGGAGCAGACTTCACACACGTGCACACACACGTGTGCACACACATGTGATCACACAGGCACAAGCGGCCTACACAAACACACATGCACACATGCACACACCTGCTTATGCTGAGGCACAAGAGGCCTGTGCACACTCACACACGTGCTCACACGGAGGCACAAGCAGCCTCCGCACACTCACATGCTTATGCAGAGGCACAAGCTGCCTTGCCAACGTGCACCGACCGAGGGAACAGCCCTCACTAATTGTTCCTGTCTCCCTCTCCCGGGAGCTTCCCAGTCAGCCTGAGAGGGAAGGAAAGGGCTTGTGACAGTGCCAGGAAGCATTGCACACTCACCCGACATAGAATTGTAACCTCTTTGTACAACTCCTTAATAATAACGATAAAAAAACACTGCAAGATCTAAAAGAGAAGTCCATCTACGGACGGCCAGTTTTCCTGATGGACTGACTGCTCCCTTCCTCCTCTCCTGGGATTCATTACTTTCCCGGGTTAAGTGAATCTGCCAGTCTTAGTTTTCCTATCATCAAGGCCTTACAACAGATCAAATCCTCATATCCCCATTCTAAAACTCAGTGATAAAACCTAACAATAAAACAGGACGAGAGGATCTACACAGATACTTCCACAAAGATGACATAGGAATGGCAATGAAGTGTGTGAAAACATATTTCAAGACCTTCAAGGTGAAGACAGACGGAGGCCACGGCTCAGCAGGGACACAAGGCCAGCGAGAGCCCCTTCACCCGCAGCTCACTCCTGGTGCCAGCTTAGCACCCAGCATGTGGAGGAGGACGGAGGACAGGCACCGCCCTCGGCCCAGCCCCTTTCCCGGGAGCCCCGAGCTGCTGAGGTGGGCATCTCACAAGTGGATGTGCACCCCAACACTGTCTGTACCTCAGTACCATCTGCACCTCCACACCGTCTGCACCAAGCTCTCCCTAATTGATAATGTAATTATCAGGAAAGGCATATTGCTGCACACAGCATTTTCAACCATTTATCACAATGTTGATCTTTATTTTAAATATAAATCAGGCAATCATTTATGTCTTTTATGTTCTTTGTATTTATTCAAGAATATTTAACTGTAGACAAAAGGTGACTTATTCATTATTCATCTGGGACAAGGCAAGTGTGGCATTTTGAAAAGGCTGACATTTGAGCTTTTTGCCAACACTAGCAAAATTATATCCTTCCCATTGTAAATCAATGAAGTAGAATCATTGTGCACAAAGGAATTAAATTACCTTGTCACTTTAATAAGGCCACCTTATATACAACCTTCAACCAAAGCCACGGTGGAGAGGCGCAGAGGATCCTTGGCCAGCCCCTCGCATCTCAGCTGGCTTCCCAATTAAATGCACACCCTCCGGCTCTTCCTCGACCGCTCTCCTTCCTGGAAGATCGTGTCAGAAAGTCTCTGCCTAACCCGCTATCAGTGGTGTGCACGCATCCCGGTGGACTGCAGCCCAGCCAGCTGGCTCCCGGCATGGACGCATCTGCCCCCACCACACCGTCTTCCAGGTCAGCATCCTGTCTAAGCTCCCTCTGGTTCTACTTTACACACCCACACCTCCACTTCCACACACACGCACACACACACATGCACATGCAAATGTGCACACACCCACTCACTCAGAGGGACATGAGTCTATGGATCCCATTTTGCTGTCACTGGGAAATGTCTAAACTTTCTAGTCAGGTGCATTTGTGCAGCAGTAAATGACAGCTTCCGGAGTCTAAGATGACGGAGCAGGGATGGAGGGAGATGAGAATGTGAAACAGATCTGGTGGACGGAGGCCTCTGGAGCGGTCTCCAGTTAGACTCGGGATGTTGAGACATCCCGTCCACCCTCTATCCACCTAAGGAGCCGTAGGACGGGAGGACGCCTGCAGCCAGCAGGACAGGAAAACGGGCTTGGTGCCTCTAGACGCAGGTGCGTCCTCAACGGCACAGGAGCCTAAAGAGACAAGGACGGTCTAGTGAAGACCCAGGGCCACAGGAAGGCCCAGAACCCAGCTCTACCCAGGCCCCATGTAGGGCCATGTGGATGCTGAGGACAGGTGTCGCTGAAGGCCCCTGGTCCGAGGCTCAGAAAAGCAGCACCCCCCCCCCAATACGCAAGTGCAGGGGCTCTGGTCCAGGATGAGGCTGTGGCTGGAATGGAGGGGCAGAGTATGGAGGCTGGGCCTCCTGGGCCTGGTCTGGCCCTGAGCAGCCCAGGCTCACAAGCCTACCAGAACACTCCAGCCTGCCTTCGCCACCACAGGAAGAGGGTCGTGGTGGGGGAGAGGGGAACACAGGGATTCATAAGTCAAAGAGACGATGCCAGACCCATCCAGGTCCCACCTCTCCCCGGGAGCCAGATGCCTCACCCAAGGCGACAGAACCCAGGCGGGTAACACACCGGAGAGCCTGGGCACACGGGCACCAGGCAGAGGCCCTGAACAACACAGAGAGAAGGGACAGGTGGAACACCAGCGCTCACTCAGAGGCACAGTGTAACAGGGCGGATGAAATGTCTGAGGAAGACAAAATGAGCAATAAACCAGAGAGAAGAAAACCACAGTACAAAATAAAAAGATCCCAAAGAAATTGCTGAATTCCACAGAAAGTGAAGGGGAGAAATTTGCATTGCTGGATAGCCAAGAGAAAAATTCAAGAATAAAAGCAGCAGGGCTGGAAAGGTGGCTCAGTGGTAGAGTGCTTGCCTCGCATGCCTGAGGCCCTGGGTTCGATTCCTTAGTACCACATAAGCAGAAAAAGCCAGAAGTGGCACCGTGGCTCAAGTGGTAGGGCACTAGCCTTGAGCTGAAGAGCTGAGGGACAGCACCCAGGCCCAGAGTTCAAGCACCATGACTGACAAAAAAATAAATAAATAAATAAAATAAAAGCAGCAGCACCAGGCTCCAGTGGCTCATGCCTGTAATCCTAGCTACTCAGGAGGTTTAGATCTGAGGATCACGATTCAGAGCCAGCCCAGGCAGAAAAGTCCCCGTAAGATTCTTATGTCCAATTAACCATTCAAAAACCAGAAATGAAACTGTGGCTCAAAGTGGTAGAGCACTAGCCTTGAGTGAAAAAGCTCAGGGACAGTGCCCAGGCCCTGAGTTCAAGCCCCATGACTGACAAAAAAATAATAAAAGAAAAGCAGCAAGAGACTGGACTACAAAGGAAAGACTTTTTAAATCAAGGAGAAAACTGCAGTAGATGCAGAAGCTGAAAAAGAAGGTCCAATAAACATGTAATAAGACTTCTAAAAAGGAAGTAAACTGTAAAAAAAATTAGCTGATATTTTCAATGCAAGTCCAATAACACTACAATCTAAATGGGATACATACACCAACATGAAAATAGAGTTCACAGACAACATGCAAAAGGCCTTCACTATATAAAAAGATGCTCAACTTCACTCGTATGGAAGGAAGCTTCATGGTAGCCAAGAACTGCATTTGCTCTCTGACTCAGGAACCCCACTTCTAAGAATTAACCCTGAAAAACACATCTTCACAAGTGTTCATGACAGATACTCATTAAGCCTTGTTTGTAACTGTATTACATAATCCCAGTGTCCATAATAGAAATCTAGTTATAAAAGTTACAGTACAGGTACACAACAGAGCAGTGTGCAGCAACTGAAGGAACACGTATATACCAGAAGCCATCATTACCATCCTAGTGCTGGCTGGGAAATAAATGACAGTGGAATGGTTCAAATGGTAGAGCACCCGCCTAGCTAGCACAAAGCTCTAACTCAAACCCCAGAACTGAACGCCAAAAAAAAGGGGCAGACCATAAACCTAAAACAACCAGACACATGAGTGGCCCTGAGAGGAAAGCATAGCACAAGCCACCGTCAAGCCCAGCCTCCGCTGTAGGCACTCTGTGTGACTTGTTCTAAGGACAGTTGTATTCTTGTGAAGGAATCTCCAGTTTTCCTTAATTCCTCGGAGATGGAGTGTTAGGATAATACCTTTAAAATGATTCTGTAGCAAAAGAAAAATAGCTAGCTAAGATACATTAAATTCTGGGGGAAAAATAATCCTCCAGTGAGAGAAGGAAACATCAGGCAAGGTTCAGTGCTGAACTGGGATCTGAAGTCTGAGGATCTACAACTTGCAGCTGTGACCCCCAAATGGGCCCAGAGCAGGGACCCCCCCCCAGCCATGAGGAGCCTACACCGGGTCTCTGCCACCGGTGCCCCAACTCCACTAAAGTAACCAGGGCCTGGGCAGATTGGCTGCTTCGGGTCTGGGGCAGGGCAGGGTCAGAGAGACTCTGGACCGTGTTTTATATCAGAAAGCCAAGAGGCACTAAGGACCCACAGCAAGGACATAAGGTTTGCAAAGAGCTGCCCCACCCCATGGTTTGGGGTTTTGAACTCAGGGCCGGCCACTTGCTAGGCATGTTGTGTACTGCCTGAACCACTACACCAGTCCTTCTTGCTTTTGGGTTTTTGTTTTGTTTTGTTTTTTCAGGTAGGGGCTCACATTTTTACTCTGGGCCAGCCTTGGGTCATAACACACACAGTGAGCCCAGAGGAGGACATTCTTAGAGGAGGAACACAAAGGCACAATGCCTCTGTGCCTCTGATCACATATAATATCTATTGAAATGAACACCAGGACCTGAAGACATGAGTTTTTCTTTTCTTTTTGCCTTGTTTGTTTATGTCTAGTGGGGAGGGGGAGGAAGGACAAGGTGAACAAATGCAGCAGTGGTGCTCACTAGACACAACAGTATGTTAAAAATGAACTCTACAACTTGTGGAGGGAGAGAGGGAAATGGGAGGGGAAAATAACTGGAAGAGATCAAAGGAAGAGGTAACAATGTCCAAAAAGAAATGTACTCGTTACCTGACCTGATACAGTAGCCCTCTGCACATTACCTTTCTAATAACAATTAAAAATATTCAACTGGGGCTAGGAAGGTGACTCAGTGGTAGAGTGCTTGCCTTGCATGCACGAGGCCCTGGGTTCGATTCCTCAGCACACCACATAAGCAGAAAAGGCCAGAAGTGGCACTGTGGTTCAAGTGGTAGAGCGCTAGCCTTGAACTGAAGAGCTGAGGGACAGCGCCCAGGCCCAGAGTTCAGGCCTCATGACAGACAAAAAAAAAAAAAAAAATTCAACAGTAAAACACAAGACATTTTTTAAATGTCCAAATCTAATGGCTCCTAGATTGAATAAAAGACATTTAGGCCAGGTACCAGTGACTTAGGCCTGTAATTCTAGTTACTCTGGGGCTGAGATCTGAGAATTACAGTTCAAAGCCAACTCTGGAAAGTCTATGAGACTCTTATATCCAATTAACCTCCTTCCCCCCCCCCACCCCCCCACCCCCAGCCCCCCGCAAAAAAGGTGTAAGTAGAGCTGTGGCTCAAGTGGTGGAGCAGCGCTGGCTTTGAGCAAAAAGGTGAAGGACACCACACACAGTCCCTGAGTTCAAGTCTCAGGACCAGCACGTGCACACACACACACACACACACACACACACACACACACACAACATTTGGGAGACAATTAGGTAAATTGGAACACAACAAGGAATAGGATATCAGCACCAAAGTAAAACTGGAGAATATTTGCTCCAGGAGACACATGTGCGTTAGTATTTTCTAGTGATGAACAGCTAACTGGAGCACTGGGTTCGGATCTCCCTTCTGCCCCTGCCTCTCTGTGTTCTGGGGCCTCCTGTTTGACCTCTCTGTGCCTCAGTTTCTCAGAGGTTGGGGGAACATCTACTTCCATGGGTTGACAGCCTGGGAAACACAGTTGTTTTATTTTGTCTCACTTTTTTTTCAGAATAATAAATTATTTGAAACACATGAAGCATGCTGAGGAACGCCCAGCACGTGTGAGAAGAGACATGGCTGCCCGACTGGAATGGGAGGCAATGGAAGAGGCTGTGCAGAAATAAGGGGGGGACAGCGAAGCCAAAGCGTGGGCCCCTCTGGGCGGCAGGCGGGGTGCGAGGGGCCCTGCCTGGGGATGGGGACCTTGTGCGCATCAGGAGGGGCCGCCCCCAGGATGGGCGGGTGGCCCAGGGACAGAGCGCTAGGGATGTCAGGCCTCCTCCCCGGCCACCTGCACCTTGAGACCGACCATAGAAGCAGCGGGCCGCTTCCCTGCAGGGCTCGGGGCAGTGGCCATCCATATCAGAAGCACATTCTAGAACCCAAGAACAATTTTCACTCACAAACATGCACGAATACGCACTCTCTCGCTCTCTTTCTCGCTCTCTCTCTCTCTCACACACACACATGCACACACATACAGGCGCACACATGCTCACACTGCAGTCTTTCTACCCTCAATAGTTCACTCTGTGAGGCGTTTCCTGAGATGACAAGACTAGAGCACCCGGAAGAATGGTGGAGGGGATACCAGGCTTGGCGCTGCTCACAGGCCAGAGTTTGCTGCCGGCTGCACCAGTGACCTTTGCCTGAAGGATGCTCTAAGGAGCAGGGATCTAAGCCAGCCTCGGCATGCTGTTACCATAGCAATGGCCCTTTAAGAAGGGGGAGAGCCGCACATCTGCGTGCCACAGCTGGGCTACAGGCTGCACCCAGTAAAGCAACATTCAGGCATTTGTTTGAAGCAGGAGCAATAGGCAAGGGTTTTCTTTTTCCGTTTCTTTTTTAAAAAAACAAAAAGAAAAGAAGGAGCTTCAGACCAAAGTTGGGCAGCAGGCAGGGCCTGCCCACCCTGTCTCCCATGCCAGAAATGAGTCACCCAGTACAGGGGGCCCCTCCCGAGGCGGGGTGGGGGGAACCACACCCCTGCCCTTACGGGCAGCTGCAGCAGCCCCTGTGACTTCAGGATAAAAGGGTCACCAAGGATGGAAGGCTAGGCTCCCTAGGAAAGCAGCTGAGCACTGCGCTGGGCAGGAAAGGGGGGCCAGAGAGGCCAGCGCCCTGCACCACTGCAGAAAACAGGTAAGGACAGCCCTGGGCCAGAGGCTGGGGACCGCTGGCAGCCAGGCTTCCTGGAGCCAACCCAAGGGAACGAGAGTGCAAACCCAGGCTGGCAGGTAACCCACCCAGGCACCAGGGAGGACAGCGTTTATGCGCATGTGTGAACAAGTGAGCAAGAGGCCCAGAGAGGGCACACAGCTCTGAAGAATGATTACACGCGGGCACCGAGGAGCTGGGGCTGTGTTCAAATTGGGAGCAACAAAGCTCCAATCCCACTTTCCTCTTGTGTGCACACAACTCCACACAGTGCAACTCCACACAGCGCGACGGGGAGGATTATCAGGTGTGTGTAAGTATTAAAATGATACATTTAGCCGGGTGCCGGTGGCTCACACCTGTCATCCTAGCTACTCAGGAGGCTGAGATCTGAGGATCAGTTCAAAGCCAGCCTGGGCAGGAAAGTCCATGAGACCCTTATCTCCAATGAACCACCAGTGGCACTGTGGCTTAAGTGGTAGAGTGCTCACCTTGAGCTGAAGAGCTGAGGGACAGCACCCAGGTCCAGAGTTCAAGCCCTAGGACCAACAAAAACAAACAAACAAAAAGATACATTTATTTCACAGAAAACCTGGCAGAGACCACTGGAGCCAGGGGCAGCTGCTTCAGCACAGCCATGGTTGCTTTTATTCCACAGGTGCCCGGCTGAAATCTCCCGAAAGACTCTCCCACTCCAGCCTGGCAAGTCTAAGGCCAGTCCCCAATCGAAGAGGACAAAGCACCTGGTAGCCAATGCCAGTGCCAGGGCCTCTGACCCAGGTCCTCTAGGCACAGAGTGTGCCACTGCGAGACGTGAGAGCCGGATTGTGGAGGCCAGCATCCCCCTCAGTATGGAGACCGTAAGAGAGAGGCTGACCTCGCAATAACTGTAAGAGCTGACCATTAGGGTGCGGGGTCAGGGTTGTATCAGCGGATTATTCTGGCACAGCGCAGTGAGGAGAAACTTTGTTCCATCCCCTGGAACTCACCTGCAAGTCTGAGCATTTAAGAACAGCTTCAGAGGGCACGGGTTAAGCAATGAGCAAGCACGTGGGCCTGGATAGTTCTAATAGGCTCCTTTGCACAGCCCAGCAAATCCAAACAAGATGGGAAAAGCCAAGAGGGAAGTGTCGGGGGTCCCCACCTTGGTGATACGAGAACCAGAAGTCGCACCTTGCCACATCCATGCAACCGAGACAGAGCCCCGACCACACACCCGCACTCACGCTCCACTCCACAACACAGGCGCCCTGCCCTGGAGCAGCCTGGAGAAGGAGCCCCGACATGAACGACTGACACTCAAAACCTTTGTCCTGCTGGGCGCCGAGGCTCACGCCTGTAATCCTAGCTACTCAGGAGGCTGAGATATAAGGATCATGGTTCAAAGACAGCCCGGGCAGGAAAACTCCATGAGACTCTTGTTTCCAACTCGCCACTAAAGTGGAGCTGTGGCTCAAGTGGTGAGCACTAGCCTTGAACAAAGGAGCTCAGGGACAGCACCTGGATCCTGAGTTCAAGTCTCACCTGTACCTGTGGATGCCCACCTCCCACCCAGGACAACCCACCCCTCAAGGAAGCTGGAGACCCCGTTCATATTCCACAGGCCACCATGCTTCTCCCAGAGCCTCCAAGAAATACCTCCACCTTGCACCAGGGAGGGTTCGGGTGGGGCCGCAGACCATTGCTGTTTCTTCACCAGAGAGCCTAGCTGCGCAGACGGCTGTGACCGACAGGCATGGAGTGGTGGCTGCAGCAGCAGACTAAGCTGCTTCACAACTGCTGAGCTCAGAAATCGTGTCCCCAAGGCCCTCCTTACACAGAGCCACCCTGGACAGCCCCCGCCTTCTAGAAGCTCATTTTCAAGTAGGGACTCCTGAGCCTGCAACTTCCTTACGGTGATACATGGTTCTCTTCCAGATGCTTGCAGTGGCTCCTAGCAGATCACTGGCTCTCCTCACATCCCTCTGCCCCGTGGGCTCTGGGCATCTTCTCTGGTCCCAGGGGTCCCCGTCCCACAGAACCCCCATCAGGATAGGTACCCCCCCTGGAGCAAGTGCCAAGCCTCGCAGTCTCTCTGGGTTTACAATGTTTGGAGTTCCAATCTCTCAGCACGGTCACCAGAGCAAAGCCTGCTTCCATGTCAGATAACCAGTGGCTGCGAGTCTGATGGAAGGTACTGGGTGGGGTTGCGGGCCATGGGGCTGAGCACACAGGACGAGGAGGCTGACGGGGAAGAGACCATCAGCCCGACCACCACCCTCCATAGCTCCTCCAGCCCTCAGGAGTGGAGTGGGGTCTGCACTCCTGGAAGATTGGGAGTCAAAGGCGGAGGTGAAAGCGTTTGCTCTCTCAGAGGAGGCATGTGAGGAGGGAGACCAGAAAGAGAGGACACATCCCAGGGACGCCGTACCAACTTTCAGTGAAAAACAAAGACCACACTTCTTGCTCCTAAACCTGCCATCCATGTGCTCCACACCTGCCATCCATGTGCTCCACACCTGCCATCCCATGTGCTCCACACCTGCCACCCATGTGCTCCACACCTGCCGCCCATGTGCTCCCACACCTGCAGTCCATGTGCTCCACACCTGCCGTCCATGTGCTCCACACCTGCCGTCCATGTGCTCCACACCTGCCGTCCATGTGCTTCACACCTGCAGTCCATGTGCTCCACACCTGCCGTCCATGTACTCCACACCTGCTGTCCATGTGCTTCACACCTGCCGTCCATGTGCTCCACACCTGCCGTCCATGTGCTCCACACCTGCCGTCCATGTGCTTCACACCTGCAGTCCATGTGCTCCACACCTGCCGTCCATGTACTCCACACCTGCTGTCCATGTGCTTCACACCTGCCACCCATGTGCTCCACACCTGCAGCCCATGTGCTCCACACCTGCCGTCCATGTGCTCCATACCTGCAGCCCATGTGCTCCACACCTGCAGCCCATGTGCTCCACACCTGCCCTCCATGTGCTCCACACCTGCCGTCCATGTGCTCCACACCTGCAGTCCATGTGCTCCACACCTGCCGTCCATGTACTCCACACCTGCTGTCCATGTGCTTCACACCTGCCGTCCATGTGCTCCACACCTGCCACCCATGTGCTCCACACCTGCCGTCCATGTACTCCACACCTGCCGTCCATGTGCTCCACACCTGCCATCCATGTGCTCCACACCTGCAGCCCATGTGCTCCACACCTGCCGTCCATGTGCTCCACACCTGCAGTCCATGTGCTCCACACCTGCCATCCATGTGCTCCACACCTGCAGTCCAAGTGCTCCACACCTGCCTTCCATGTGCTCCACACCTGCAGACCATGTGCTCCACACCTGCCCTCCATGTGCTCCACACCTGCCGTCCATGTGCTCCACACCTGCAGTCCATGTGCTCCACACCTGCCGTCCATGTACTCCACACCTGCTGTCCATGTGCTTCACACCTGCCGTCCATGTGCTCCACACCTGCCACCCATGTGCTCCACACCTGCCGTCCATGTACTCCACACCTGCCGTCCATGTGCTCCACACCTGCCATCCATGTGCTCCACACCTGCAGCCCATGTGCTCCACACCTGCCGTCCATGTGCTCCACACCTGCAGTCCATGTGCTCCACACCTGCCATCCATGTGCTCCACACCTGCCGTCCATGTGCTCCACACCTGCCTTCCATGTGCTCCACACCTGCTGCCCATGTGCTCCCACACCTGCAGTCCATGTGCTCTACACCTGGAGCCCATGTGCTCCACACCTGCCGTCCATGTGCTCCACACCTGCCATCCCATGTGCTCCCACACCTGCCGCCCATGTGCTCCACACCTGCCGTCCATGTGCTCCACACCTGCTGCCCATGTGCTCCCACACCTGCAGTCCATGTGCTCCACACCTGCCATCCATGTGCTTCACACCTGCAGTCCATGTGCTCCACACCTGCTGTCCATGTGCTCCACACCTGCCATCCATTTGCTCCACACCTGCAGTCCATGTGCTCCACACCTGCCTTCCATGTGCTCCACACCTGCAGCCCATGTGCTCCACACCTGCCGTCCATGTGCTCCACACCTGCAGTCCATGTGCTCCACACCTGCTGCCCATGTGCTCCACACCTGCAGTCCATGTGCTTCACACCTGCAGTCCATGTGCTCCACACCTGCCATCCATGTGCTCCACACCTGCAGTCCATGTGCTCCCACACCTGCCATCCTCCTGTCCTCATTCCCAGGGCCCCGCCTACTCCTCCCAGGCCAGCCGTTGTTTCATGTGCTTTCTGTGTGTCTGCACACCCGTTCAGCGTATTTACTATAAATGGAACCAGATAATCAGAAAGCTCATCTATGCAGTGGCAGGAATCCAAACTTCATCTCTCTCATTGCTGAATAATATTCCATTGTGTGGAAATACCTCATTGACTCTGCCATTCACCAGGTGGCATGCATTGGGAGGGGTACCACCTTGGGACTATGAAGAAACCATGCTGTTGTGATCAGTCATGCGTGGGTCCTGTGTGTGTAGGGTTTCTCTAGCTCTGTGTATGTGTATTTTCAACTCTATGGTACTTACCACCATCTGGTTTTATCTATCAGTTGTGTGTCACTCCAGGATTGCATGTTGAAACTTGAACATTCAACGTAATGCATGGTATTTGGAGATGGGGGCTTGAGAGGTGGCTAAGTGACAATGCTGAGCCTTGCGGTGGGACCAGCACCTCTCCAAGGGGCCCCCAGGGCACCCCTGGGTGTCCTGTCTTCTTCCAGGAGAGAGCAGTTGCCAACTGAGACCCAGGAACCAGTTCCCACCAGACACAGAATCTGTCAAGGCCTCCCGATACCAAAATGGTGAGAACAAAGGTCAGTTCTTTATCAGCTATCTGGTTTATGGTATTTTGTTATAGCAAAGTATATGAACCAAGACACATGGTAACTTGAATGTTTTGAGTAGTAGTCAAATGGTTTTCCAAAGCAACTACTCCATCTGACATGCTCAGCAAGCACCAGAGTTCCAAAGTCCATTCTCACAACACTTGTCACGATCTTCTTATTACAGCCTCACTGGTGTGAAGCCTTACATCCCTGTAGTGATACATTTCCCTAGTGGCCAAAAATGCGGTGTTTTTGCATGAGCTTATTGGCCATCTGTATTTCTTCTACATAGATGTTAAAATCTACTTAGATCTTGTTTTCTGCTGAAAGATTTTTTTTTAGCTTTTAAATCATAAATCTTACGTTCAGTTTTATAGTCCATTCTGAACCAATTTCTGCATATGGTGAGAGGGAAAATCCAACCTCTCTCTTATGCACAGGCATTTCCAGTGAGCCCAGCAGTGTGCTGAAAAGACTGCTTTCCCCTACCATATTGTCCCCAGCCCGAGGAGGAGAGGTGTATTACCCATTTCTCATCTCTTGGTGCTGTGACAGAATTCCTGAAAAGACAACTTAAGGGAGAAGTAGTTTATTGTGTCTCATGGTTTGAGGTTTCAGACCCTGGTAACTTGGCTCGCATGCCTCTGGGCCTGCTGTGGGGCAGAACATCATGTGACCATGTGACCAAGTGACAGAGGCTGCTCACCTCCGGACAGAACAGAAGCCAAGAAGAGCAGTCTGGTAAAATAGGACTCCCGAGGACATGGCCCAATGACCCCTCCCCTCCAGCCAGGTCCCACCTCCTACTGTCCACCCCCTCTCCCCATCACCCTCACAGCATAAAGCCATCAAAGGATCCAGGCAGTCATTAGGCCAAATCTAATCATCTCTGGAAATACCATCAAAGACACAACCAGAGGCAAGCTTTACTACTCTTCTAGGTGTCTTCCAACTCAATCAAGTGGATAACCAAGATTAGTCATCACAATCACACTTAGAAAGAGATTTAAGGAGCAACAGGAAGAGAGAAGATGGAATCTGGATGAAGAGCAGCCATGTAGAGCCTAGAACAAAAGAAAAAGTTGATGGGTGAGAATACTGAAAGGGGTGACGTTCACCAAGAGTCACTGCAGCCTGCACTGCTTTGTACAACTGCTTGAAGATAATAAAAATACTTTTAAAGAGAAAAACTTGAGGCTGAGAGCACCACCCCTGAGCTTCACACCTCTGGCTCCACCCTGCTCCCCGGGGAACCACGTGAGCAGGGGTGTGAACACCTGAGAAGATCTGAGGTACCCAACCTGGTGTGGAGGAAACAACAAACCCACACTCTCCAGAAGAGCCCTGGAGTCCCGGGGCAGAGAATCACCCAGGCCCAGGCACCAGGGGCCTGAGGGGAGCTGGGCATGTGCAGCTTGTATAGATCAGAGTGCGGCTCTAGGTGAGCATGGCTGCTGAGCTCCACCGGCATTATAACCTCAGGCAGACCAGGGGCCAGGACACACCTGGGTCCAGAGCTCTGTCTATGAAAGGACACACAGTAAACCCTTCAGGGCCAGGCTCAGTCACAAGCACCCCCCCTTTGCATGAGTGGTCTGGGAGGAGCCAGATCATCCACAGACGAGAAGAGAGTCCGTGTTCCCCAAAAACTGAACAAGGATGGACCGGGGACCAATGTAGCAGCCTCATCGGGAGCCCGGCTCGGCTGGGGTCCCAGTTGGCATCAGGTGAGCTCTGAGCTGTGCATGAGCTCCCAGAGAAGCAAGCATGGAAATCTACACCTTTCTTGGAGGGGAAGGAGGGAAGGAGAAGGAAAGAGGGAACCGCTTACACTAAGCAAAAAGAAATGTACACATCCCCAAACGTGGAAGAAATAGTTGTATTGTCAAAGCTCATAGAATTTGCAAACATTATAGACGATGATGACAATTTGTCTTGTGAAGGTTAAAATGTGTTTGACTTTAAGTATCACCATCTCACAGTACTGGAAGATTTGTGAGATTTATGTAATCACTTGATCTCAATAAAATATTATTTTAAGAAAAGACCTAAATTGACAGCTACAACAAATCTAGAGATAGAGAGATGGGAAGTCAAAGTGTTACTAGCCTGGCCTGTGTCACCACACCAGGGCCAGGGGATTCTCCATCTCCTCAGAGAAAGACTCTGAGGACAGACACAGAGGCCATGATGGTGGGGTCGGGTGTTCATGAGAAGCAGAATGAAAGCACTCACCGTCAAGGGGAGAGCAGGAGACAGGCCCAGCGGGCTTGTGGTGGGGTGTGCAGACCTGGGGTCAGCCGGCCTGGAGACCAGGCTTTGTATCACTAACTCTGCCCAGTGGGGGAGCCTTGGGCCCTGCAAGTTCAGATTAGCTCAGAGGGGCCACGGGTTCCCACGTCGTACCATCAATGACACTGGGCTGGGTGTGAATTTTTAAATCAATATCCAAGACTTTATTCTCCGCTGTCGGGTTTTCTAATTCACAGCCTAACACCACACTGGGAGCTCATGTTCGCTGACCACCATCCTCACGTAGAAGTCCAGGTGAGTCTGCCACCGCAACTCCCACCCTCCATCCTTTGGAGACGGAAAAGACAAAACATAAAACCAGTCGTGCATGGCACACACGCTCAGAGCCCGGCCTGGCCACTGAGTGCTGGCCTGAGTGCTCCTGGCCAGCCCAGGGCCCGGGGCAGATCGTGCTTCCAAACAGTCGGTGGTAATTTGGGCATATGGAGCCAAGATTCCTAGAAATAACTCTGCTTACGCAATGTGGCTGGGAGAATTTTTAGCACTGCTAACACAGATTTCTCTCCGTCCTTCCATCTCTCTGCATCATCCTTGAAGTCATTCTATTCTTGTCCAGTGCCCGAGTATTTTCATCTCGCCCTGCTGAGCAGGGAGGGCCAGGTTCTGGGATGAAGCTGTGGTTTGGGCCTCAGCCTAGCCATGTGCCAGCCCTGAAATGTTCCGTAGCCTCTCCGAGCCTCGGGGTGCTTGTTGGTTTAAAAGAAAAGCATGAAAGTACTTCAGGATGTGTTTTCTGGGGAAAATTCAACATCAAAGGTCAGGTTGGAGATTGCACCCCCACCCACCACACCAGACACTGTGGCTCCTATCTATAATCCCAGCTACTTGGCAGGCTGAGATATGAGGGCCACAGTGCAAGCCAGCCTGGAGAAGGAAAGTCTATGAGGCTCTTATCTCTAGGTAGAGCACTAGCCTTGAGTGAATAAAAAGCTCAGGGACAGGGCCCAGGCCCTGAGTACAAGCTCCATGACTACAAAAGAAGAGGTTGCCTGCCTGGTCACAGATGTCCGAATAGGGACACCTTGACCCCAGCGGGGGTGGCAGGTATGGCCATGGCACCCAGAACATGCATCCAGAACACACATCCAGGGACATTGGGACAGCAGGCTCATAACATTCACCCCAGCGCCCACTTCTCACTTCTAAACACCTCTGAAGGCAAGAAATGGAGAGCAGTGTCCCAGCACCTGAGATTCATTTTTGTCAGTCTCTCTGCTTACAATCAAAAGCAAGCAATGGGCGAGGGTATGTGGGTCACCCCTGCAAACCCATCTTCATAGGAAGTATAAATAGGAGGATTACAGCCCAGGCCAGTTCAGGCTGGTTCAAATGGGTAGGGCACCTGCCTAGCAAGCACAAGGCTCTGAGTCCAAACCCCAATATCACAAAAGAAACAAAAACAACCACTAAGAAATCCAGCTCATGGGAAGACGGAGTCTGAGCCTGAGACTTCCTGGCGAAGAAGCTATGGCCTGGATGCCCACGGTGGGGTGTGCGCCCTGAGTAACACGGCTGCATGGAGCCCGCCATGCTGCGTCCCAGTGGGGTCCACAGACAGAGCTAGCAGCCAGTTCCTCATCTAAAAATAAACCAGCTCTTTGCTTCACACAAAGATCGGGTTATAATGCACACTGCATTGCTCTCAGAACACATCTTTTATCGTCAGATTCGAGGGGACAACGAAGTTGTTACATAACCTGGGGGGGGGCGTGTTGAGGAGAAGGGGGCTGTGGGCTGGCTTTCTAGCACTTTCCCCACTGCGTAGGGGCAGCAGACTGCAAATCTGCAGACATTTAGAACGGACACCCATGGGAGAGCCTATGGGCCACAGGGAGCTGCCCTCGGCCTGCACAGTTGCGTGGGGCTGGGCTAGGCCTGGTGGCGGCAGTGCGGAAGCCACAGACAGGCAGGGAGAGGAGGCCACAGACATGCCATTTGGGGTCCCCTTTAAGAGAGAGAAAACAAAAGTGCTAGAGCCATTTGTACCCCAAAATGGAGCTGACAGGCAAGCTTCCCCCAGGTGTCCATTAGAAATGTCCCTCCAGGCAGAGTGAGAGTTGACCTATGGGGCTGATGCCTGGGATTGAGTGTGAGTGTGGTTAGTGAGCCCAAAGCCCAAGAAGCCTAGGTCACAACCACGTGGCTGCCACAGAAACACAAGTCATCTCTGCACCCTCCTGGTGCCAAGATCTGCTGCACTCTGCAGAAGTTTCCCTCCTCGAACTCCTAGGCAGCTCTGGCCAGCATGCATTTCCATGGCCGCCTGTCCACCCACACAGTCCCCCCTGCTTTTCAGCCCACACGGCTGTTGCCCTCCCTGCCCCGTTGCCTGTCAATCACACACAGGATGGGAACAGGCTTCCTGGTGAATAATTCTTACTGTGACTTCCATGCACACATGGCATCCATGTTTCATGAAACTGACTTCTTACACCGTGCCAATTTTTTTTTTCTGGCAGTACTGGGGTTTGGACTCAGTGCTTTGGGGTTTGTAGGCAGACACCCTATCACTTGAGCCATGTCTTACCCCTTTTCAGTTGATCCTCCTATGGACACCTCTTTTGTCACTGGGATGATACACACACACCCCACACTCTGCTAGTGGTTGACGAGACTTGGAGTCTTGCAAATTTCTTGCCCTGGCCAGCCTTGAACTTCCTGAGTAGCAGGGATTACAGGCATAATTCACCACACCCGGTTCACATTGTGTCATTTTTCAGACTGCCTTTTGGCATGAGCAAAGGTATTTTGTCTTTGCAGATCCTTGTGTGGAAGATTCACACTTCATTAGTAAAGTCCTAAAGCAATTTATGAGAAAAATCTCACTTATTCTGAATATTGGAAACTAGGACTGATCACCATGTAAGCTGGGTTGAGAATGTCAGAGTTCACAGTCCAGGAAAGAAGGGAGGCATAGTTTCACACTGTAATCCCAAATCTAATGAGAGCAGTTAAGGTATGGGATGAGGAAAGAAATGAAGAGAATTTGGAAAAATAAGGTCTAACTTAGCAAGCACGTGGAAGAGAAAATACCCCAGAACAAAGGAATTTTTACCCAGGAACCTCCAGTCTCATATAGAAAGCTTTGAAATTTTCTATTTTTATCAGCAACAACAATATAAAGAGATAACTCAAATGTAATTGGTATAATAGTTATAAATGCAGTAAGCTGTTCTCTTCGTTTGAAAAATTGGATCCTACTGAAAACACAAAAAGAAAGATGCTGAGTAACTGAAGACCCTGAAACTATTGAAGGGAGCTAGTGTCCCCATAAAGATTTCATTGTTCATTTTTTAAAAAACCAGAGGATTATGTGGGGAGGGTAGAAGCAGAGCCCACTGGGGGCCACAAAGTATCTGCAGTGATTGTCACGGGTGTTCTTGTGGCTTCCTGGGCCTACTGTGACTGTCACCTGTGTTCTGGAGACTTCCTGGGCCTGCGATGACCTTCATCCTTGATCTCATGGCCTCCTGGTGCCATGATGACTATCTTGTGTGATCTTGTTGCCCCCTGGGCCTGGTGACGGTCACTCGAGTTCACACAGCTTCCTGGCGTCCCTGCTTAGATCCATTCTTACACCACATCCGCCTGCGTCATAGCAGCTGCGGCGTAACCAGGCCTTTTGTTATCAAGATGAACATCAAGTACATATTGTAATCTCTCAGTCTGCCCAACTTTTTAAAGTACATTGTGTTGGCTTTTTTTCTGTCAGAAAAATTATTTTTATACTTTTTAACTTACTTTTAAAAACCATAGTTCATAGGAATGCTGGACAAAAGGTATTCCTTCACTTCAGACAGTTGTAGTTCCGTGCCCAGGCCGGGAAGCTGCCTGGCTCAGGTGTGTAGTTCTAAATCACTTCACCATATGTGGTCACATGACCACCACAGGACTGGAGCTCCAGACTCCCTAATCACGTGATAAGCCCCGTGTGCTCTCCCTCCCGGGGTTAGACACCTGCCCAGTGCCAGACATCAACATCAGAGTGCGATTCCTGAGCTCAACCAAGATGGGGAAAACAGCCCTGAGGACATCCTGCTAGGAGTTAGCAGGGGCAGCTGGGGGGAGCCATAGGGACGGCCTGGCCACTGTCACAGTGAGCAGCAGGGATGGCCACCCCACGGTGGCCTGTATTGCTGAAAAAGAATTCAAGTAGTCAAATGAGCCTTCAAAAATAATCCAGGGCTGGGAAGATGGCTCAGTGGTAGAGTCCTTGTCTTGCATGCACGAGGCCCTGGGTTCGATTCCTCAGCACCACATAAACAGAAAAGGCTGGAAGTGGCACTGTGGCTCAAATGGTAGAGTGCTAGCCTTGAGCTGAAGAGCTGAGGGACAGCGCCCAGGCCCAGAGTTCAAGACCTATGACCAACAAAAAATAAATAATAATCACTCCAGCTGAGTACAAGATGCATCATAAATCTAGAGATTAGAAGAAGGCAGAGTTGTTTCACATAACAAATAGGACGATGAGCTGGAAAATGTCCAGAAATAGACGCCCAAGGCCAGCCACAACCCGGCCAGTGACTGGCAATGCAGAGAAGAGGTCAGCCTCTCAGTGATGGAGCCGAGTTCCCAGTGCCCACTGCACGAGTCCTTTGCTCATGCCTGCCACTCTTGTCAACCTCAACAGGGCTGAGATGTACCAGAAACTTCTTTGTGAACTCGTGAAGAGCTCAGACTGCAGAGACAGAGAAGACACGGAGAGGAAGAGAAGCGTGACCTATAAAATTAAAACTGATCTTAGGTTTTATCTAAACTATAAACTTTTCTCTGAAAGATATGGTGAAAAGAGCGACTCAGGGCACATACTGGAGAACATTTGGAAATTGCTCCTCTGAAAAAAGAATGACTTTCTGGGTGTCTCCCCAGAACAAGTCAGGATGTGGTAAAGACGCTTGCACATCCATGTTCATTGCTGTACTGTTCACACTAGCCAAACTAGATGCCCTATAATAGATGAGTGGATCCAAAAAATGTGGTACCTATACACAGTGGAATTTTACATAGCCATTAGAAAGATTAATATTATATCATTTGCAGAGAAATGGATGGACCAAGAACAAATCATGTTAAGTGAGGTAAGCCAAGCTCAGAGAGACCAACGGTGCATGTTTTCTCTCACTGTAGAAGCTAGATCTAAAATACATGGGGACATGATAATTTATACAGGACTCTAAACATTCACCAAAGAAGGACACTCTTAGAAGAGGAACACAAAGGTGCAATGCCTATGTACATCTGATCACATAAAATAATGTTTATTGAAATAAACTCCAAAAGAAAAAATAAAATGAACTGTTCAACTTGTGGGTGGGGAAGGGAAGGAAAACCTGGGAGAGGACGAAGGAAGGGGTGACAATGTCCAAAAAGAAATGTACTCATTACCTGACTTACGAAATTATAACCCCCTCTAACCTCAACCCTTAAAATAACAATAAAACGTTTTTAAAAAATAAAAAAATAAAATAAAAATAAAAATAAAACGCGTAAGGAATGACTTGATCCAGAATATATGCAGATTTCTCTAAATTCCACAATGAAACAATACAATTAAGAAATGAACAAGATATGAATAGCTGTTATATGAACAAAGATAACTTGTATGCGGGTGATATTCTCAGCATCGTGAGACATCAGGGAACATGAGCTAAGCCATATCGGATGACCGGAGACTCCCGTGCATGTCAGGCAGAGGTTACTGAGACTGGCAGTGCCCAGACCTTGGCAAAACCACGAGCCGCTGACTCTTGGGCACTGCTACTACTGGAAGGAACAGACTCCTTAAACCAATATATGTCTCTACTAGGGCCCAGCCATTCACTCCCAGGTATGTACCCCAAAGAAATGGAAGTGAGTGTCCACATAAAGACTCAACTGTGTTCACAGCAGCTTCATCTGAGATAAGCCAAAGCCAGGAAGCCCAGGTCAATGAATTTACCAACCGTGGCATGCTCACAACAAGAACGATGCTCACCTCAAAAGGCACAAAGCATCAAACACACCAACACAGACAAATCTCAAAAAATCTCTGCCAGTGAAAGAAACCAAACCAGCCAACACTAGGATTCCTTTTATGGAAGATGCAAACCAACCCAGGGCCGAGGATCCGCCTGGGCAGCTGAGCACATCGTCACTGGCTGACCAGCTCTCCAGCCCCCTGTGGCATGAGCAGTCAGCCATGTCTGCCAGTCACCTCCACAGGACTCCCAAAGGGTGGGGCCCGCCACAGGCAGGTCACCAGAGCTCACGGGGAGTCCGCACACCCTGACAGGGCAGCCTGTGCCTGGCTGCCCACCACTGAGCACCTTGCTTGTATGTGCTGACCAGCCCCTCCGCCTCCCATTCTTAACACCTTCTCTTCTCACCCATTGACCCCTCTGCCCTCAGCAGATCCTGTGCACTGGGGCCTTGGAAGGGGGCACGGGCTTTGTGGGAAACGAGTGTGGGCAGAAGGGAAGGGAATCCCTGATTACTCACCCACGTGGTTTTCGAGCAGGGTGAATCTGGTCATCTACAGTCTGCGTGGTGCTGTGAGCCATAGTCTGGTGCTGGTCCTGGATGAAGGCCCCACCCACCTTGCAGGTCTCCTCCTCTCCCCGCCCCCCCGCAGGCCGCTGCTCTAGGCACCATATCTCAGCCTCCACTGCAGGACTTCAAGAAGCTGTGGCCAATGGCAGGGGTGTCTCAGAAGCCAGAGCAAACCCTCCGCCGTGTCTTCTCTGGTACTTAGCAAAATTCCTCACTGCAACATGGAGGCATCCACAGGGCTGCCCTGCTGCCTGCGAGGGGCCTGGCAGCATGCCCAGGGCACGCACGGCGCCTGTGCATGGTGCATGGTCATGCATCGTGTGTTCCCTTCTCACCATTCCGCCGGGCAGCAGCGTGGAGTCCAAGCTGCTCTTCCCCGGGCCACCCCATGGCTCTTCCCCTCAAGCTGCTCTTCCTCAGTCCACCCCGTGGCTCTTCCCCTCCAAGCTGCTCTTCCCCGGTCCACCCCGTGGCTCTTCCCTTCCAAGCTGCTCTTCCTCAGTCCACTCCGTGGCTCTTCCCCTCAAGCTGCTCTTCCTCAGTCCACCCCGTGGCTCTTCCCCTCAAGCTGCTCTTCCTCAGTCCACCCTGTGGCTCTTCCTCTCCAGTCTGCCCACCCTGTGGCTCCTCCCCTCCAAGCTGCTCTACCTCAGTTGGCCCCATGGCTCTTCCCCTCCCCACACAGAGGGGTGAGGCAGCTGCTTACAAAATACCTTTATTTTTTTCTCATGGAGCAGTCAGTCCTCCGCATCCCCACACTCCTCCCTGCCGTCCTCCACCTCTCACTCCATCTCATCCCCTGACATGTCCGCTGTTGGAAGAAAGAGGAGAAAAGGGCGCTTAGCAGAGATGGGATGGGACAGGCTGCCAAGAGGCCGAGCGCTGAGCATACTGGCATGGGTGGCCGGGTTGCCAAGGGCTTGTGTGAACTTCTTCCCATGAACTGCAGGAAAGACCGCAGGCAGCGCGAGCAGCCTAGAGGAGGTCTCTTCTCCCTGTCGCTGGTCCCAGATGACTCCCAGGAAGCCAGGGGGGCTGGAGGCCAGGGAGGAGGGCCATTTCCAGGACACACCCCACTGGACAAGAAGCCATCGCCCAGAGAGCCCTCTTCCCTTGCTCGGCTGCTTGCCAGCCCGGGGAATGCAACAAAAGACTCCCAAAGGCCACCCGTGAATCACCGACTTGCATGACTTCTGACACCAGAGCGGACAGAGAGGCACGTCCGCTGCACCCAAAGCAGCCATGCTGACCTGTAATGTCCCCGGGAAGGACTGGGAGAGAGCTGAGAACACTGCTGTGTCCCTGGCCAGCGCAGCCCAGGAGCTGACACGGCCACCCACAAGGCTGATGACCCAGAGATAAGGGAGGAGACAGGGGTGCTGCCCGCCCAGGCCCCACTGCCGTACACCAGGCTCTCCCAAGATGGACGTGTCAGCCTTCCACTAACTAAAACAGTGTTCAGAGACTACAAGGTGCTGTCACCCTGAGAAGGACCTCAGGGCAGGGGCCAGGCCCTCCACCCCAAAACCTGAGGACAGCTCGGCACGGCCACCTTCTCGGCTGTCGACGCTCTTAGAGAAGGAGACGCTCTGTGACTTCTGCGAGACGGTCTGAGACTTCTGCGACCCTTGGGAGGCATTTTTGTTGTCCTTGGCGTCTGCGGAACCCTCCTTTTCTCGCCTGCTCTCCTTAACAACTCTGATGTGAAGAGAACCACAAAGGTGGAGGCCCTATGGGCCCAATCCTGTCATCATGACACATGCATATAACATGTGCGTTTGGCTCTCGGGGTCCCCAGGACACCCCCAGCCAGCAAGTGTGGTCTCAGGTAGATGCACATTCCCAACGCCAGCCGGCATGTGGATTCTGAGGTCTACCTCATGGTCACATCGAGTCTTTCGATCTACACACACACACACCATGCAGTGTGGCTTCAAGATTCCCTGAAACAAAACCTGGGTGGGCAGGCAGGGGGCCAGACAGGCTAGCTGGACAGAAAGGGCCTGATTTGTCACTGGACACTGCACACACATCCTTGTGGTGGCTTGTCCCACCACAGGAAGAGGTGTGTGCCAGCCTAGCAGGGAAGCCACACACATGGCCTCTGGCCACACACTTCCAGAGAGAGGGAGTAGGGGACTCATCTCCAAGATGCCCACAGCAAGTGTGTGCTTGGGCAGCCGAGGGTTTGGGGAGTCCCGTGGGGCTCTAGGCATGGCTGTGAGCTGGGTGTGACATTCATCAGAAGAGGAACATGCCCAGAGCAGCTGGGACCGGTGATGGCTGGAGCCGGACTGTGGACCCAGCAAGGGAGAAGCTTCCCGGCCTGTGCCATTCCCGCCACACCCCAGCTGGAGGAAGAGGGACCCCACCTGTAGATGATGGTGATGATGAAGGCTGCAGCGATGATCACAATCAAGGCAGAGAACACATGCACGTACACTGAAAGACAAGCAGTAGCTCAGACCCGAACCCCAAGCAGAGAGGGAACCACTCCACCCAAGGGGGCGCAGCCTGGCCCAGACCTCCCCCTCCCTCCCCCTCTCCCCCCCAGAGAGCAGAGAGGTGACCAGCTCCACCCAGAACAGGTGCAGGCCAGGGCGCCCCTCCAGCCTGTCTGCACCCTGGCCTGCCACTCCACAGACTAAAAGAGTTCTCACGATCCTTTCGGCCAGGACGCTGCTCACTGCTACCTAGGCTGACAGAACAAAACCTCCCTGCTCCACCCCTCATCAGCGCCACGGACAACTGGAAATGTGTGCATGGGCGAGGCTCTCAGCGAGCTGCAGGCAGACAGGGTCTGTGCCCTCACGCCTTCCTGCGGCCCCTGAGCTCTCGGCCCTGGCCCCTCTTGGGGAAGGACACCGGATCCGTCTCTCACAGACGCCCAGCCCCAGGGTCATCATTCGATCTCATCTCCTCCTCCTCCCTCCCGCTAGCAGACGCCGCAAAACTGGATGAAAGCGAGCTCTTAATGCAACGGCGGCTCCTTGCCCCCCACCCTGGGCATAGGCCGGAGTCTGAGTCGGAGGCCTGGGAAGGCCACGCCGGGTAGCTGTGGACCCACTGCTGTTCCCCAGTCTGACGCCTCAGCTCAGTCTCCAGCTCCAGTCTCATGGTTCTTCTCCTCGGCTCTCTCGGTCTCTTCTCTTCCAGGGACACCACTCCTGTGGAGCCAGGCCGCCTGTTCCCCAAGGACCTTCCGTAATCACATCTGTGTACAAGCCTTTCTGAGCACCGTTCTGTTCACAGGCGCCGGGGCTTTTACTGGCCCTGTGGGCTGAGAGTTCAGCGTGCACCCCAGCTGCCCCCTCCCGCCTCCTGCGCTGCTCCCTGGCTCTCCAGAAATGGAGGCAGCTGTGACGTCCTTTACATGGCGACGGGAGTCCGAGGGCAGACAGGGAGTTGGAGCCCCCAGCTGCAGATGGCAAAGTCTTAACCTTTCTTGTGTCCATGTGACACCAGGAGGCGATGGTGACGGACGGCAGTGCTCTCCCGGGGGAACCCTAACCATCGGCTTGTCACATCACAAGCTCTGACTCTGTACAGCATGAATCAGGAGAAGCGTACGGACTGTCCCCCTTGTTGGCATAGGTTGCTAGCAGGGAGGACAGGATGGTGGGCCTGCTGCCTCCACTTCCCAGGGCATCCTGTGCTGCCTTTGCGAGTCTCCACTCAGGTACTCACAGCCCGGGAGAAACTCCCACTGCCACTCCAGCCGATGTCTGACCAGAGCAGGTGTGCAGTGCAGTGTGCGTGCATGCATGCATACGTAGCCTCCAACTTCTTTCTCGGACCACCTGCTTGGAGGAAGATGTTACAAAGACACTTGGGCCACTCTCACGGCTGGCAGCAGCCTCCATGGATGCCTGGAACCCACCTGCAGCCCAGCCAGGGCCCCGGAGGCTGAGCATGGAGCTGAGGCACGGCAGCACCCCAGGGCTCTGAGCCCAGCCCCAAGCGTCCATGTGACAGAGAGCCCAAGCGAGGGGCAGAGGCTCCGGTGAAGAATGGGCGCTTTAAACAGCGGTGAGCACAGAGACGCTGTGGTGGGATAAACACAGGTGTCCTCGAAAGTGGCTCCCAAGTTCCTGAATTTGAGGAAATGTTTACTCTTCAGTGTGGCGTTGCACGTTCGTTCATGGCACAAACTATGTGCGTGACAGGTTACTCAATCCCCAACACCTCCACGTGACCCTGTCCTCCACATCCTCTGCCCATGTCCACATCCAAGGCTCCTCTGAGTCTCTGCCCAGTGTCTGTGCCACCCCGTTTGTGGCACAGCATTATCACTTATCTCCCAGAGACAGCAGCAAGTGAAGAAAGGAGTCTTTTCTTTAAGGAATCTCCCAGTAACATCTCCCCAAACACAGTTAAGCCAAAGTTTTGCACTCCTTTTAAGTCCCATGAAGAAACTCAACTCTGCTTAGAAGAAATGACATGTTAAACAATGTGTCCTAAATCAAGACTGAGGAATGAACGAGAGGCAAGTCTTTCTCTTTTAACTCCCAGTTCTTTCTGAAAGATCTAATGCTAATTCCCCAAGTTCATATTCTTAATAATACAGATTATGACATAATACAATGCGCACTTCAAAGCAGCCAATTTAAGAAGTTGGTGAAAGGTTTTCATAACATGGAATTAGGTGCACAAAGAACTCATGATACCCTGTCACTGAATACTACAACTTATGCGGCGCAGCGGCTCATTTGCCGTGGTGAAGGAGAAAGATGTCAAAGGAATGAGAAATAATGTAAGGGCACAGTGAGCAGCCGAGTGTCGGGCTCACTGCCCAGACTCTTCCTACGGATGGCCCAACCTCTAACTCAAAAAAATGTCAGAAGTTAAGAAAAAGCCAAGCCCACACACCCGGTTATTAACATCAGAAGGATGTCAGGAGGTTCAAGTGGGCTTCCATACAAGAATGATGTACCCCAAGGCCTCCCAGAGGGACCCCTCTGCCCTCCCTCAATAGGAAGTTGCCTGGAGCAGTCATCGCCCAAGTGCTCGCCGCAGCGGAGGTTTCCCCACAGGAGCAGAGGATGAGGGAAAGAAGGGGAGCTGATATGTAGGGATAACAGGTGACAGATGTGACACGTGACATGTGCCACATAACAAATGCCCTGTCACGGTGCCTCTTGAGTTCCCACTCGAATGCTTCCTCTCCCCATAATGCCCTGGGTGCACAAGCAATGGGAAGAGCCAGGGTGTCTCATGCCTGTGACCGTCCAGCAATAAGCATAGCCCCAGAGAGGTGCGGGAGTCCGCACCATCACCACGGCTCTCTGATGCCACTCCTTGTGGAGTCTAGCTGCATCTCTGGCTTTCCTTTCACTTTCAAATAAACTTGGCTCTGTCTGCTTACACACACACACACACACACACACACACACATGCACGCCTGCGTGCACATGTAAAAAGCCCAATTGCAAAGCAGTGAGCCATCTTCTGTCTTCAGGCACAAATTCTTGGGAGCCTGGGTCCCAGGGTGCAGTGATGGAGGCTCTGTGGAGGACAGGGCTCGTGTTCTCAAGAGAGTGGCAGGCACAAGGTGAGGGTTCTAATTTAAGCAGTGTGTGACACAAGTAGATCATTCATAGACTGGTTAACACCTGCCTTGCAAGATGCCACTGGGCATAGGATGGAAGCCAGCACGGCTGGCTGGCTTGCAGTTTTTTTTGCCCCTCAGCCCCGCAGGGGATCTGCCACTGGAATCTGCCGTGGGTGCTCATTCCGCCTCTTTTCACACTGTTAGATGCAGCGAACGGAGACCCTGCACCCTTCAAAGACAGTGACCAGCTGGAGATGACGGACACAACAAATCCGGGTCTGTACTTTCTGGAACCAGATGGGGAATTTCCCAGGCTATCTAAGTTGCAGAAGAGCCTCAGAATGGGCGATTGGGCCAGCTTGCTGGGACTGGGGACTCAGACAGATCTTGTAGGTGAGGTTCTGGCTACCGGCAGCAGTGGGTCTTCTTCAGAGATGGGAGGGACAGAGGGTCCTCTCGGAACCAGTGTCAGGTGTTGTGCTGTGACACTTGCCCCTAGATTCCTGCTACAACCAGAATTACCTGTCAGGATAATATTGGCAAGCATGACAAAGGGAGCCAGCAACGGTGGCTCAGGCCTATAATCCCAGTTGCTCAGGAGGCTGAGGTTCAAAACCAGCTCTAACAGGGACTCCAGAAGCCAGACTGGAGGTGCGACTCAAGCACTAAAGTCCTAGCTGTGAGCAAGAAAGTTGAACGAGAGTATGAGGCCCCGAATTTAAGCCCCAGCTTGGGTGGCATACACACAAAAAGGCAAAATGGGATCCTAAGAAAAATCTCTTCTCCACAGGAGAACAGGAGAATGGCTGGCAAAGCTGTGGGGAAAACAAAAACAGAAAAAAAGCTTTTCCAGAACTCTGGAAACGAACCAAAGGCTCGCAGACATCTGCTTATTCAGGGTGAACAGCTCAATGTCACAGCAGTAAAGCATTGGGCCTTTCAATTCACCTTGTCCCACCACCCCTGCCAGCTCCATGGGGCTTTAAAACCCTCAGTGCACAGACACTGTGAAAGCCAGCAGCATGTGTGGCTGAGGTGAGAGCCAGTGGCCTGGAACCCCCCGGAGGTCAGAGCGGTGCCAAGCCCCACAAAGAACCACCCATGTCAGGCCTGACTGGTACTTCTCTTGCCTTCTTCCACCGGACTTGCAGCTCACTTGGCAAGAATGGCATTTCCTCCAGACAGCTGGGGACGATGAGACTGGAGGAGGGGAAGGAGCTGGGGAGGGGAAGGAACTGGGGAGGGGAAGGAGCTGGAAGAGGGAGGGCAGGGAGATGTGTAGATCGCCCACACCCAGGAGCCACACCGTGTTCATTTCGAGTGAAGGCGAGGCTCACCAGAAGCTGTTGGTGGAAGTTACACGCAAACACAGAACCTCTGGCCAAGAGCCAGAGACTTACGTCTCCAAGTGTCCAGCCATCAGCTGACCACTAGGAGGACTGAGTGAATTTCCTGTGGTCTATAACACAAGAAACAGACTTCTCAGATTTGTTCAGAAAAACTGATCAAACCATAATAAAAACAGTAGAACCAATAAACCCAGAGGACCCAGGAGAACCTGACTTTCTGAATGGTGATGCTATATATCTAAAATGTTTGGTTTTCAAGCAAGAAAAGGTGACACCTGCAAATAAATACATGCTTTTCAACAGCTGGTGCTGGGACAAGCAGAAGAGGCAACGAAAACCAACTCTAGAAATCGCAGGCCAGATGCAGGAGCTAAGGGTGGGGACCCAGGGCCTGGCCGTGGTGTCCTGGGGCCTGGCTGTGGTGACTAGCCTCTGGCTGTGGGGACCCAGGAGAAGGTAGCAAGTCTCTATATCAAAAACAAAAGGGTTGGGGTTCAACCCGCTGTGATGGATGGAAGTGTTGGTAGGAATTTGGGGGAACCAGAGCCCTCATGCTGCTGAGGAGATTAAAAATGGCAGAGCTACTTCAGAAATCAACTTAAAAACTTAAACATAGAATTGATACATGGTCCACTCCAGACACATGAGAATTAAATACGTACTTGCACAAACACTGGTGTGTAAATGTTCAGAGCCACAGTACTCCTAACAGCCAAGAAACAGACACAACCCAAATGTCCACCAGCTCATCAATGGATCAACTAACCGCGGTGTGTCTATACCACGTGCCAATGGATTCTACCACAGAGAGGAACGCCGGGGAAGTGGAAGAACCATGCACGCGATTGTGTTCATAAGCAATGTGCTTATGAACAGAGAAGACTGCTAGCTGGCCTGACGCTGCTCTTCAATGTGATGAAGTGTGCTGCGATTAGACCACGGTGACGGTGGCACAACTTCATGAATAGACTCGAATCCACCGGATCGCATCCATCAAAAGGCCAAATTTTATAAGCAATACGGTATGACTCAACCCAACAGAAATAAGACAAGCAAGCTGCCATTGCTTCTCCCAGGCAGCAGGTCTTCAGAGTGCTGAGTCACCCTTTCCTGGGGTTTCTAGGGTGGAGAGCGAATGGCGGTGGTGCCGATACATCCTTGTGCTGGCCATGGTTTCCATGGGGACCTGGTTTTGCCAGATTTCATGTTCAAGTGTTTGTGGGCCAGGTTTCTGTCCTGATGTAGACATGCTTCTGAGCGAGTCTCAGCCCTTCTCGCAGGCTCCTGAGGAGCTGTTCAGTGGGGCCGCTGGTCAGCGGGGCTGCCCGTCCAGCAGTCTACTGCTCCCTGGCTTCCTGAATTGTGGGAAGCCTAGGCAAAGAGACCTGGGGCTCTGTCTCTGAGAGACACGGTGGGGCGGGGGAGGAAGGAGGAGAGGGTAGAAAGGTCCCCTCAGGCACATAGCCAGTGTGCCTTTGTCCGTGGACAAAGCATGGTGGAGCATCGTGGCTGGGATGGGTGGTTCAAAGCATGGTGGAGCGTCGTGCCTGGGATGGGTGGTTCCGAGCCATCTCTGGGCAGGGAGCTCCATGGAGCTCCATGGAGTGGCTGTGCCTTGCTGGCTCCCGGGGCGGGGACCCTGGTGTGTGAGAGTCAGGCACAACTCGCAGAGCTGAGTGTCCTTCTCCTGAAAGGCTGTCAACCTTCTAGAGGAATCTCATAAGGGTTTGGATTTAGAAAATTTCAAAGCACAGGAGGCCCACTTAAGCAGGATTGCACCCAGGAAGCAGAATGGTCTGGATCCATCTCTGTACCTGATCCCTGCCACACACACACCCCCTCCTGCGGAGCTGATGATGATGATCGGGGAGCTGTGAGGTAAGCCCTTCCTGCAGCCCCCCCTGTCAGGCTCAGAGACCTGACTTCCAGACCCCTGCCTTTCCTCTCTGGAGCTGGAGTGGATGCAGGAGTGGTCCAGCCAGGCGGAGCCCATCAGCTGCCCTCAGTGCCAGGCTGGACAATGCCTGGCCAGGCCCCACAGGCCCCGCCAGTACATGGCCAGCAGCACTGCCCGCTGCCACTGTCTCTGTTAGGTTGTTTCACATCCACTCTGGGCAACTCCTAGAACAACAGGACTCCTCCAGGGAGGCCCCGGGCCTGTGCCAGCCCAGCAGAGGCAGCAGGGGAGGCGGCCCTGGGGAAGAGGGCCATGCGGACTCACCAGGAACACCCTTCTCGTAGCAGACACCCTTGTAGAAGCAGCACCCCAGGTCCTTGCACCGGTCTCTGGTGACGTTGTAGTCACAGATGTCATACAGCGGGATGTCACACACTGCAAGGCACAGACCGCCACCCTGAGTCTGCAGAAGAGAGCCGGCCTCCCACCCTGGAGAGCGTGGAAACATGATAGGACATGGCGGACACAGGGAGGGAACATGGGGAAGACATGGGGAGGATATGGGAAGGACACAGGGAGGACATGGGGGCACAGGAGGACATGAGGAGGACAAGGGAAGGACACGGGGATGGCATGAGGAGGATATGGGAAGGATACAGCGATGACACAGAGAGGACACAGGGGGACACGGGGAGGACCAGACCCTGTGGGTCTGCTCTTTTTGAAATTATCCCTCACGCAAATCTCATCTCACGCCAAGACCTGGAGTGAGTGACGTTTCTGAGCGCCTCACACTGGCTGCCTGCACAGCGCTGCCCACAAGGGTCAGGGGCACAGCACACGCCTTTCCAGTGTCCAGTGCAGGGGAGTAGCTGGCTCTGAGTCCGAGCAGTCCTATGTGCTTTGCAGAAAACTGTGGCCTCCGCCACCCCAGGAACCAGTGCCCAAGACCAGTGGGGACACCGCTGGGAATGGGGGGGGGGCACCTTGGCTGCCCAGGGCCGCTTCTCCTTACTAAGAAGGCTACTCCCAACATCAGAATTACAAAGTAGAGTGCAGATCAGTTTATCGTGAAATTTAAGGGAACGGAGACATCCTGACATCCTGAGTTACTCTTGGGATGTGCTCCTAATCATGCCTCTCCCGCTCCCTACGAGGCCTGGCGGCCTGGCTCCCAGGTTACCTGCAAACTTCTTCAGGAGGTGCGGTGGGGACTTCTTGACTTCTGGCACATATCTCATTGTAGCAGCTGACAGACACGCTGGGGTCAGGCACACCTGGAAAACAGGACAGCTCGGCACAGGTAGGCCCAAGCACACACCCCTGGGGGCGGGACACGGGGGGGGGGGCAGGACACCTGGGGGCAGGACATTTGGGGGACAGGACACCTCTGCACAGGTGGGTCCATGCATGTACACCTGGGGGCACCTCGGCATGGTAGGCTCTCTGTCATCTGTTAGAGGTTCCTGGGGTATCAGGGACTAGACAGAGCAAACTCACTGCTCCCAAGAGGGCTGGCATGATGACCCACCTGGATACCATGTCCAGTCTAAGTCTGCTTGGCTGCCCTGGTCCTCTCTGCTCTCTTCAAAGGGAGAACAACTTTTTGGTCAATCCAGAACTAGCCACCTCGTCCTGTCTGCTGCCCACAGCAGTGGAGTGTAAGGCGGTTGGCTCGGCTGTGACCTCACGCGGAACCTCCACGTCACGCGGAGTGCCGGGCAGTTAGCCTGGCTGTGACATCACGCGGAACCGCTGCATCATGCAGCGTCACACAGCACTGTGTTCAGAGAGCAGCAGGGCTCTACTCATGCTGTCCACACAGCATAATGGGCCCACCTGGCATCCTGGGGATGGGGGCTCCAGTACAAGGAACTATTCTGAACTCCAAACTCAAGTCTCACCCTCCCTGGGACCCATCCCCCATCCTGGCCCTGCGTGGGAACCCTACCACAACCTCCCTTGCTAAACATGACTGAGTAGGTGCAAGCCAGGGGAGGGGGCAGATATGGAGCTATGGGGAAGATCTGGCTGGGAGTCCATTGATCATGGAGGTGTGGGGAGATCCTGCTCAGAGTTAAATGATCAAATGATCGTAGAGCTGTGGGGGAGATCCAGCTGTGAGTCAATTGATCATGGAGCTGTGGGGAGATCCAGGTGGGAGTCAATTGATCTTGGAGCTGTGGGGGAGATCCGGCTGTGAGTTGGCCAATCATGGAGCTGTGGGGGAGATCCAGCTGTGTGTCGATTAGGGAGCTCTTGGGGTGGGCGGATCACTGTGTTACACCACAGCAAACTGTCAGAGCACTGTAAAATACTGTCAGAGCACTGCTGGTGTTCATGAGGTGTCTTTATTATAAGAACTGTAAGTGTGCTGAGACGCTGGGCCTGGGGGAAGGTTGACTCCCTCACTGACAGCTCCTAGACCTTCCCTGGTGCTCTGGCTGCCTTGAGTGGTGGGCCATCAGCTCGTCAGCTGCCCTCTGCCTCACCAGCAGCTTTGAACAGACACTTTGTGGAGACTACAGCAGGAAGCCGAATGCTCTGTTGCCAGCAAACAGCGTGCACAGGAGTTTTTGCCATTATAGATCTTGGGAACCCTAGATGACTCTACATCCATGTTACCCAGGCTAGAAGGTGGCCTAGAAGACCTGTGAGAGGTATAAATACAGCATTTCATTTTCATGAGGGATGCTGTGATTGGTGCAATCATAGTTCTTTATTTGCATAAGGGACACCTTGATTGGTGCATCACAGCTCTTCATTTGCATAAGAGGCCTGAAGTGATTGGTACAGATACAGTCCTTCGTTTGCCTTAGGTGGCTGTCATGATTGGTGCAAAGGCCTTTGTCTCTCACATACACATACACATATATATGTTCACAGACACATACTTCTTGCTCTATAACTCGAGCATCTGAGAGATATGGACCTAATGTGGTCAACTGAGGAGGGAAGCCACAGAGGCAGCAAGTACAATGGCCCTGGGTAAGACACTGCTGAGAACCTAAGAAACCAAAAAGAGGTGAAAGGCCTGACTGCCGGTGCCTGTTCCCTGGGCCCCCCAGTTCTCCCCCCCACCCTGCAGCCAGTCCTTCTACAGCCCCCTCATTGCCACCTATGGCAACAGACCAGCTCCCCTGCACAACTCCACATGCACGGGTGTCAGCACACAGAGCCTCCATGAAAACTTCCCCCACACTCTGTGGTCTGCTCCTAATTGTACACGCTGCCACACTCCCAAGAGTTACCTTTACAGTAAGAGTTACCTTTGCTTGCAAACAAGACCGACTTGCATGCTTCATCTAAGTCCTGGGAGATTACCATGGCATCCATTTCCACACGGGCAGGGCCAGGAGGTAGCACTTGTAGTGCATTATGGGAAAAGGCCCCTGCAGACCTCTGTGACCGCTGCCAGCCAGAGCGGGTTTTGTGGAGCTTCATTCAGGGGCACACTCTTCCACTAGTGGGTTCCAGAAATGTCTGCGAGACACTGGAACTTTTGGATCTGGAAATGGAAGAAAAGAAGCACCCGACAAGTGGCAGAACACAAAGACCCAACCTGGTCCTGGGACAAGATCTATACCGTGTGGATGGCCGGCAGGCTCCAAGTGCTTGGCTTTACCCCAAGCTCTCCAAGGTTTAGGCTGACAGCCCTGGTGTTCTTTGTTCACACAGGCCCTGTGGAGTACCACCTCTCAGTTGTGCACTTGGCATCAGAATGCACTTCCTGGTGCCCGGGGCTGCACAGCTGGACACGACACACAGGCCATGGTGTATGTTCAAGGCCTAAGTCCCAGTACCTCAAGATCCCTGGAACAGGGTCACTGCAGGTATAAAGTTAGCAACAATAAGGTCCCTAGAGGAAGGAGGTCCCAATCTACTGTGACAGGTGTTGAAGAGGGAGTGCAGTGGGGAGAAACCCTATGTGAAGACAGGCAGAGATTGGGCAAATCTCCTCCTCCCATGTGGTACTGGGGGTGGAGGGGACTCCAGGACTCCTGCCCTAGCTCTTTGCCTGTAGTTTGATTTACAGATAGAATTTCATGCTACTTGCACTTGCCCTGGACTCCAATCTTCCCTCTAACGTCCCATAGCTGGAATTACAGGCATAAACCATGAGGTCTGCCTGACTCTTACATTTTTTTTTTCATTTTATTTTTCCTAGTTGACCTTTTTTGTTATTGAAAAGATCTTTTAAGTTTTCCATTTTGTCCCTGGCTTGCAGAAAATCCAGTTTCTACATCAATCATGTGTTTGGCACCATTTAACTGTAGGCACTTGTGCACTTCCCTCACATGTGGTGGCATGACTGAAAATGACAGCTTCTGTCATTTCTCCACCATTGGTATCCCCTCTCCTGTTCTGCCTCCACACGGCACTGTGGAGGGGGGCAGCTGCACCTCTGAATCTCACACAGAGATGGTTAATTTGGCATTTGCCCTCCGCCAGGGTTCTGTTAAAATTCCTCACAGGATCGTGTGTGGCATTCGGCGTTTCCTAATCTAAGCATAAAATCAAAGCCTTTGGGTTTTCTGTAAATGCATTCTTAATTCTTTTGAACACTCAAACTTGGATCCTGGAGCGCCCCGCCCCCCTCCACCCAGCCTTGGTTATGAGGTAGCTTTTCTTGGGCTATTTCATTTCCCATGAGATTGGTCCAGAATTGCCCTTGACATCTTCTGTCTGGCGCTGTCACCCTCAGGGTGGTGCTGACACTGGAATATTCCGCTGGAGAAATGGGACTTGAATTCCTAAGGTTGCCCCACTTTTGGCAGAGAGGGTATGTGTGCACATGGGCACTTTCAACTTCCTTATACCTCTGCCATCACTGCCCTCTGCATGTGTAAGTTCACCAACACACATCACTGAGGCGCGCACAGCTACCTCCCTTCCTGATGTGGCTCACGCAGATGGTCTTCCTCACCTTCAGTTTTCCTAAGAATCGATTGCATTTCTGAACAGGGCTTCCCCCTCCTGCCCCCACCTCAGCTCATGGTAGCCCCTCCTCTATTCCCAGTCATCTTCTTCCAGAATCGCCAGGCCTGGAGTTGCAGACTCTGACACTTGGTCTGCCCCCTTGGTTGGCATGGCACTGGACATGTCCACGTCGAGGACAGGCGCATGGCAGCTGGCCTCTGGGCTCCTTCAGGCTTCTGCCCTCAAGAGTTTCAGAGCCACAACATGCTGGCCTTCCCAGGGCATCAGTCTGTGGGGTTCGGGTGGGAGGGTGATCAGGAAGCCTGTCAGAAAGGGTGTGTGTGGGGGGTGTGTGTGTGTGGAAGAAATGAACTCTGATCCAAGCACACATCTGCATAGGCCTCCCTAGTCCCAGTATGTCAATTGTCAGTGTCTAAACCATGAGTCTCTTGAGCTGTTCATGGGCTTTGATGGTGACTGCTACTTAAGATGTTACTTCTGCAGAAAGCCACTGGGTTTTGTGTCAAGCAGTTCCCTTCCAGTTGTGGAGGCCAGCGATAACACCTAAGTGTCACAGGGCTGTGTCCCCCGGGGGAGCTCAGGAAACCATCCCCTCACTTTTCCAGCTGCAGACTCAGACACCCCCTGGCTTGGGGCCATTGCTTGCTCCTGTCCTGCTTCCATCAGGGTACACATGCTGCCTCAGGCCTGGCCCTCCACCTCTCTCAGAAGGGTCCAGTAGTACAACCCAGAACCACATTTCCATCCCAAAGCCTTAACCTCGGCCAAGGTGTTGCCATGAAAGGTGACCAGAGGCCATGGGGGCCACTCTTCTGAATGCTGCACCTGCAGCAGGGGCCTGTCTTATTACTACTAACAGCTCTTGGGCAGCCAGGTGATGGCTTTCCCCATAGACAACCAGTCCAGACATGCAACTGACTCCACCGCCGCCTTCCATACACACATTAAAGCTTGTGCTCTAATGCAGAGGCCACTGCTCCAGACAAGGCAGAGTGGGAAGCTTTGCACAGGGCTTGCATGGGCCACTGAAGGGAGTATCTTAGTCTCAGCACCCTGCTGGAAGCCTTAGTTCCAGCTTCTCCTATAGGGCAAGTTCTCAGTCTGCTCAACTGTTGGGAGCCGGGGCACGTCTGTTTTGACCTTCTCTGCTCCATGCGTCAGACATGGCTCACCACTCCACTAAGTGCACACAGTATTCATTGGGATGAGCCAGTCCAAGAACAATTTACTTCCATCAGGCCACTGCCATCTGAGTTTGAGGACTCAGGTAAACTCTGATGCCCTGTGGACTCAACCTCGCTGCAGGGTACCCCAGGCCAAAGGTGGGGAGGCCAGGAAAACTGATTGTTGTCTCCCCTCCTGCCAGGGAAAAGTAGTCTTGCCTCACACTTACCACATGGGTTCCATGCTCCTGGGAGCCATCGGCCTAAGACCTGGCTGGTTCCTCAGACCATGTAGCCTCCTGTATCCTGGCAAGGTGGGCAGCCTGTCATTGCTGACAGGCTGGGCTGCCTCTCACCAGTGCACTCCTTCCCCAGGCCGCTGGGAGGCAGCTGTGGACATCCAGCAAGCAGGGCTGGGCACAGGGGCAGAGCTACCCATGTCACTACAGCTAAGGGGCGGGGTAGGTGAAGGGCAGGGCAGAAGGGGCATGGTGTCCAGGAGCAGGGGAAACCACCTCTTCTGGGGGGGGGCAGGTGTAGGAGCTGAGCCAGACTGGGGAGGGCTAAGGTGGCATTGGGAGGACAGATGATGTTGGGAAGAGAGATGGCACCCTGGCTCTGCCTGTGGCAGTGACAAGGGACAGGCGGGGCAAGGAAAATCTGGAGCTGAAGCAGCTGTTAGGAGCACACCACAAAGCCAAAGCACACTATCCATAACCTCACTAAAAGGAACCTGGCACTAGAGACCGGGAAGGCAAAATGGCAGCCAGGGCTCCCAGGGTTCCTGGCTCAGGAAAGCCCAGCACCACCTACAGGAGAAATAAGTCTGGAAGCATGGCCGCCATTTGTCTTCTAAGCCTGAAGTTTGCCATAAGGAAAAGCTTAGTAACAAAACAGCCGCAGCAGGCAGAAAGTTCTGTTTAAGAAGTTTTTGTTCAGGGATGGGGAGGAGGGGGGCAGAAATGACCCTGAAGCAGCTGTCCCAGGAGAGCAGGGTACAGGAAAGTGAGAGAGGAGGAAAGACAAGTAAGGGCACGAGGACCTTCTGGGTGCACCCAGCCCAACCCACCTCCAAGGGCAGCCGGCCACTGTGAAGCCCTGAGTGGGGTTTCTTTTCAGAACCCCAAACTGCAGAGCCGCCAAGAAAGTCAGTTCTAAGTGCCTTCAAAGAATGGGGAGTCGATCCTCCCCCATGAAAACCAGAGCACCTCTGGCTCCAGCACCGCCTCCCCCCAAGGACGAGAGGTATCTGCCATGTGCCCTACACAGGAGCAGATTCAAGGACAGCTGCCACTAAGATGAATGCATGGTCAACACAGCTTTACAAGTGGCCAGAACCCCAGGTCCAGTATGCCCAGCCTTCACCACCCAAGACGGTGAGTGAAGGGCAGTCCACATGCCCTGCCATGGGGGATCAGAGTCACACAGTCCAGAGACAAAGGGCCAGGAACCCATGGACCAGTCCCTGAAATGGCTCATCTTCCCCCTGCCCTCCTTTCTATGCCCATCCTAGGGCTTGAACTTAGGGCCTGGGCACTATCTTTGAACTCTTTTGCACAAGGCTGGAACTGAGCCATAGCTCCACCTGGACAGAAGTCTCACTGACTTTCCTGGCCAGGCTGGCTTTGACCTCAATCCTCAGATCTTGTGCATGGCCACTGCTGGCTCCGTCCTTCTTTTAAGCTGTCTCAGATACTCTGCCACAGCAGCAGAAAGCTAGCACAGCAAGTGAACCCAGATCCTAATTTCTAACAAGTCTTTCTCCAACCCTCTTTACCAGAAAAAGAACTTTTACCAGGGAACTCCTGCAAGGCAGACACATAAAACCATTTCCTCTCGAGTCATGGCAATCACACGAGGGACTCGAGCTACCTGTTCAACACCAATGGTGGTTTGGGCATCTTCCCATACAGAGGTAACTGCCCAGCACAGTTGCTGGGCCGGGCCTGTGCTCAACAGAGCACACTGCCACTGCTGCAGCTTCCTTCCTCAAACCTCTTCTTTCCTCATCTTAGTCTCTTCAATTGGGTTTGAAAAATGTGAACCTCCCACCATCAAAAACTCCCTAGGGTTTTTTAATGTGAAAAGCTTTTAGACACACAGCCAATGTACCAAAGATGAAAGTACCAGTTTGTGAAATAGGAAAAATAATCAGTTTAATTAATTACAACGATGTAGCACAAACATTGTAGTAGTCAACACCAGGACACTGCCTGCACGCAGCTTCCCCTGGGGCCGGCGCCCGGGTGTCCCAGAGTGGGAGAGATTGGCATTGGGGAGGTGCACACAGGCAGCAGCAGGTGTTTAAGGCCCAGCACCAGAGTGCATGGCTGCAGAGAACATGGAGGTGTTCGGCATACTCTGCAGCTCCACACACGGCTAACATCTCAGCGCGGTTTCACACGGAAAGTGCTTCACATCTATAGGACAGGAGATGGCTTCGTCCCTTACTCCTCGGAGACTGGGCAGAGGGTGGCCTTGGTAAACAGCATCGCTGTGACGTCAGGATCCGAGCCCCACCCTCCATGAGTCCCTGTGCAAAGGCCATAGGTATGTACAGCAGGGTGGGTTTTAGAAGGAATGGTGTGGGCTCCCACTCCCCAGAGCCCACAGGGTGGTCTGCAGGTAGAAACCTCAACGCCCAGTTTGGGGAGGGGGTGTTAAAAACACGGCGTTCTCAGGAACCACCTCAGGCGAGTCGTTAAGGCAGGTCTAGAGGAGGCGGTCCAGGGAGTGGAGGACAGCCTTCAGTGACTCAGCACCCACTGCCCGGGAAGAGAGATCCCAGAAGAATGGTTCCTGAGTGAAAATCTGCTTTTCAACACATCTTACGAGTCGCCAAAACACTTGTAAAAATAGGGTTTCTGAACAAGGAAACAGGACGTGATCATGTCTGGTCCCTGTGGGAAGTGGAAGAGTGCAAGTACAGAAGTGAGCAATCCTGCGTGGAACCCGGGGGCCCGCGGGGACGGGGGCTGCAGGCAACAAGAGCAGGGGAGGAACCGGAACACTGGAAAACAGAGCACCTCTGGGCACCCAGCTCAAAGGCTTCCAGAGGCTTCTCCTGAGGACCCTGGTCAGAGTGACGGGCAGAGTGCATGTCGGGGTCGAGCAACTCGGAAGTGCTGTGTATCTGGGAAAGAGATATCATTTTCCTGCAAAAAAAAAGTGGCTCTTACTTCAGGCCCGACCTCCCTGGAGGAGGAGCGCCGATGGCAAGTTGCTGCGCCGCCATAACTTATTGCTACAGCTGAACCAGGCTCTCCCGCCCAGGCTGCTGGTTGTCTGGAGCCCCCAGGCCCAGGGAGGCAAGGAACCGGGGTGAGGTGAGGGCTCCTGACCGTCTCCCCACCGGTGGACCTACTCAGCTGCACTTAGTATTGCTTTATTCTTGCCGAATGAGGGAGAAGTGGGTTTTCAGTGGTCATGAGACAATGCTGGCCACATCCATGACAAAACAGTTCTCAGGGTGAAAGTGGGCTAAAGTGAAAACCCGCCCACTGCTCACAGCGCTGCCTCAGGTGGTTCTGACTGGCTGTGGCGTGAATAATAAATAACATTTATGTACAGATTCTAGTTTTCTCTCTGGGGAGGCTGTAATGGTAGAGTATTAACAGGTTTCTACAGGAGCCTGTGTGGGACAGCCTGGGCCATGCCCCCTGCACTGAGAGGAGTCCTGCATGAGGCGGCAGGAGTCAGCTTCCAGATGTGCCTGATGGTGTCCATGGCCCGGAATTTGGGGCCAGGTCCCACTGGGCCTGTGTCCCTGTGGCACATCACAGGCTTCTGGGCAGAATACTGCTGCAAGAGAAGACCAATGACACCAGGTCAAGCTGGCATAGTGCGCCGGCGGGGAACATGCCAACACGGTACCCTGGGGACCAGCTGGCTCAGGACCCAGGCCTGCCAGAGGCGCCTTCCACCCCTCTGCCTGCAATGGGGCCCAAGTGCACCTCCTGGAGCCGGGGGTTGGTGAGAAGTCCTAGTAAGAGGGTCAGCCCAGACACAGTCATGGATGTACGTTCAGAATGAAGTATTTACAGAAGTACGCATGTGTGGTGTCTACACACTCAACTGAAAAGTCCGAAAGGCAGACTTTAGTCAGTCACCAAACTTATTGCCAAGTGAGGTACTCAAGATGTCAGCAGAGGGGGTTGAGCGCAACCTGGCCTCTTCCGTGACGGTGTGATCGTTGCTATCTGCGCATGATGACAATGTTCTTCCATCCCGGACGTCGCCCTGTCTGGCTCACCTGGTCACAGGTCCTCAGCTCACAGAACCAGTCAGCCTTATAGATTGGTCTCGTCCCAAGCAGGGTCATTCAGGTTCTTTAGAACCTTCCGTACCAGCTTTTCCAGGTCTTTGCGGGCCCTCTGCTCCTCTTCCAAAGACTTCTTCATCTTTTTGTTATCCTGTAAGCCAAGCAGACCACGGCAGGTTCACGATCCTCACAGCGCACTGAGAACCCCTGCTTGAGAGACTGCACACTGCGACAGCATGCACAGGCCTGGGGTGGGGTGGGGATCTGAGAGCAAGGCAGTGCGGTCTGCCTGGCATTGTATTCTGCCACTCCACCTCCACCCCCCCCCCCCCCGGCCCCCTACTCCCGCAGACAGCTCCATCACAGCGAGAGGACAGGCCCCGTGGCTCTGGCTTACATGTTATAAACCAATGAGTCTTAACAATGTACAAAAAGGGCTACGAAGAGTGAAAGGCCCAGCTTTCACCCAGTCTACTCCACATTTTTAATTCTCCAATAGTTGGATAAGGAATGGAAGCAACAGCCAATGAACAGGCGTGAAAATTTACCCAGGAGTGAAAGAAGGTATAGGGCAGGGACTGGGGAGGAAGCAGGACCCAGGACATGAGAGGAGCCGGAGCCAGCGGTGGTGAGTGCTGTGCGGGGCCTCAGGCTCCCAGCACTAGCCCACCTCCCCCTGAATCTGGCCTCACTTTGCTGGTCATGGGCACACCCAGCTGGCTGTGCACCTACCAAGACTCACTTCTGAGCCAGGCTTCTCAGAATTCATAACCAGACAACATTTTATGTTACATTACTATTTCAACATCTAAGGTGGTTTACAGATAGTAAGATAAAGATACAACTAAGTCACTTTAAAAACACATTTGCGCCAAGTGCCAGTGGCTCATGCCAGTAATCCTAGCTACTCCAGAGGCTGAGATATGAGGATCACAGTTCAAAGCCAGCCCAGGCAGGAAACTCCGTGAGACTCATCTCCAATAAACCATTAGAAAACCAGAAATGGTGCTGCAGCTCAAGCAGTAAAGCGCTTGCCTTCAGCTAAAGAGCGCTGGGAAAGCACCCAGGCCCAGAGTTCAAGCCCCACAACTGACAAACAACAACAACAAAAAACCCACATTTGCTAGTCTACTCTTATAGAAGACCAGTGGCTTTCCATGCCAGATCTCTAAAAATTACAATGTCTTTTTGTCTTTTCTCCCTTTCTCCCTTGTTTTTAAGATGGAAATCGGACAAACGCACCTGTCGTAACTCTTGTACTTCATCCTTTAATGCATACACAGTATCGACAAGGCTCCTAGAAGAGGAAACAGAGCGAGCAGGTGAAGTGGGAGGCTCAGGGTTCTGCCCTGCTCAGCCTAACTAAATCTAGCCCAGGTGAACACCACCAGGCAAGGGTATTTTAGAAGTGATTTCCCGGCCTCCTCCACAGACCTGGGGGCGGGAGAGGGAGGAAGGGGGCCTCACACAGAAGATGTCTTACTTTTCCTCCATCACTGTCTGACCATTACTTTTAGTTTCTTCAACTATGATTTTCTCTTCTTCTGGAAGCAGCACTTGCGGAGCAGATTCTTTGCGTGAACCTAGGGTCATTAAAGAAAAAAAAGACCTCAGTGAATGTGACAGCAGAGGCCCGGAAGACAGCTACTCAACTACATTGTGCTTGCTACCATGGGACTCCAGGGTAAAGCCCTCCGCCCTCTCCATTCTGCGAGCATGGCCCAGTGCGGCTCGTTCCCCAAGCATACAGAGAAAGGAAACATCAGCCTTTTTGCAATTTATTAAACTTCAACTTCTGAGTCTGAATAGCAGATTTAGCATTTCAACAATGTAGAAATTCAAGGTTCTGACCATGTTGCCTACATACTCAACCCATTTAAGCTGTTATATTATTCCAGGAATTTTAGGAAGACATACAAGACCATATA
Source organism: Dipodomys spectabilis (assembly GCF_019054845.1). Classification (NCBI taxonomy): domain Eukaryota; kingdom Metazoa; phylum Chordata; class Mammalia; order Rodentia; family Heteromyidae; genus Dipodomys; species Dipodomys spectabilis. The sequence continues at coordinate 7,012,903 of NW_024870892.1, read as the reverse complement.
GAACACATACATTGTATTTATAAATTAAAAAATCTGGCAATTAGAAAAACAGCAACATCTAAAAACAAAGGTATTACAGCACAAGTTCAGGAAAAGTAGTACCACTATGTTAGCTAATGAATATTTTATTCCCTAGAATCTGAACATTTTTCTAAAAGGAAGGAAGCGAGCTGTCCAGTGTGGCAGGAATGCGCAGCTTCATCAGAAGGAAGTCGAGATGGCTAGGCACTCCAGCCAATACCCAGCACAAACGCTCACATGGGGCAGCCTCTCAGTAACACTTCAGGGGTCAATTGTATCCCAAATACTCATTTTAAAAGGAGAGGGAAGAATGTCAAATCTTTCTGAATAAAATGAAAAATCCTTGCTTCAAATATATACATTGTATACCCATTACCTGACTCAGGTAATTGTAATTTCTCTGTACATCACCATTATAATAGCAACTTTAAAAAAAAAGAATATACCTTGTGATAAACACTTGTATTTTTGAAAAAAGTATTTCAGATGCGAGTTGGCAGGAGGATATAATCCACTGTGAAATATAAGCCCTTGATATGGAGCTGGGCTCATTTAAATACCTTTGCTTGAAAAGCAGCACACACCTGTTTGAGGGAAGCTGGAAAAGCATGACAGTGGCATCAGCTTGGTTGCTTATGTTTCTGGTGTCTTCCCAGAGGCTGTCAGGTCTAAGAAGGGCATTTGTGTGTCCTTGTTGTACAAAACCTCCGAATGCCACCGGCATTTTAAAGACAGGATGTGAAGGGCAGCTTTATGAACCGCCCCTCCCCCCCGCCCCATGCGCCAAGCTGATGGCAAGGGCCCAAACATCGCTCCCGGGAAGCGCTCCCAGACACCCGCACAGACGGCGTGGCTGGAGGTGCAGCATGAGGAGGGCAGAGCCGGGCGGAGCAGACACCACCGTTCTGCCGGGCAGGCGGGGAGAGGGCCCTCATATGAACAGCCAAGCACACATCTGCATCACGCAACAAGAGCTTCACGAGACTCACGTTTTAGTGAAAGGACTTTGTGTGTGCGGACAGTAATGTCAGTCTTCCAATCAAACTCCAGTACTTTCTGTCAAAGCCTAAGGAGCAGGTGTATCTGGTGTATTCACAAGTTTGTCAAAGACTACTTGGATGGCAGCCCTCCGCTCACACTATAGAGGGGTGGGGGATGTGGTCCGTCCACGCCTCAGGGGAGAGGGGGCGGGCTTCAAGGTAGTTCCAGGGAGGAACACTATTTTAAAACCACCGCCTGCTCCTAGCAACAGGCCCCTCAGAAATCTGTCCAGAGGACAGAGCTCCCATGGAAGACCTCGACGAGGCAGCACAGCCGGTCCTGGGCTCGTTTCCTGGTGGGGGCACGCAGCACAACACGAGTGCGCGCGCAGCATGGGAGCAGCACCACCGAATGCTCCTGCGCCTCCCACGCGTGAGGTGTTACCTGTCTCTAGAAGGAAGAGTTAGTTTGTGTGCTATCTTTGCAGAAAAATACATAAGGATTCCAAAGAGCCAGGCGTTTTGCCACATGTGTAGAAAACCAACAGCTCCTGGTAGAGAGGAGCCAGCTGGGGACAGTGCAGATCTGCGGTTCCCACGCGTCCCAGTTAGCCACTCCCCCACTCTCCGGCTCTGGGCCCTTACTGCAGATATCCAAGTCAAATCAAAAAAAACATCAGTGGCAAAGCAAAGTTACAGCCTGCAATACATTTCATCAGAAGCAGCAGCAAATGAGATGGTGTAACTGCATCACAGGCAGATTAAGTACTACACATTTCAGTTTCTCCCACTCGGCTAGCCTTGGGATAATGTTTCCATTATCTGCCTCCAAGCCAGTACTGACAAACAAACCTGCCAGGTGACAAAAGCAGTGTCACTGAGCAGAGAAGGGCTGAGGAGTGGCTGCCAGTGGGACCAGGCATCTCATGCCCTGGTGACAGACGCCCTCTCATCACTTAGCACTTCTTAATTCATTACTTGTGAAAGAGATCACAGGAGCTGTCATGTCAGCAAAGCTGTTCTGGGAGTGAACACAGCCAGTTTATAGCTATCTCTTACCCAATGGATTCTTAGATACAAGCTTCAAGTTACAATAAGCAGCATCATTAAGGAACTATAAAACTCAGGAAAGACTGGCTAGATCTTGCTTTTCCAAGAACTACATGCTCAGTGGCACAATAGAACCCAGGGACTGAGAAACATCATTGGTGGTTCTGACTATGAGCTAGGAGATCTGCAAATGAGGATTCTTAGTCCACACAGCTATCCAGGTCTGATTTCAATATATTCTTAGGTGACTAAAAAAAATGTATCTCCTTTTAGAACAGAAATGAAGGAATATTTATAAACCCTGGTGGATTATAAGCTGACTACATCTTTAGCAAGAAGGCTTTCCAAAGCAGACAAGGGTCTCAGCAATTACTGAAGTACCTTCACTGAATCATCTAGTCTGGAAGAAGGACCGCATTTGTGATGGCTCAGGACAGCAGAGATCTGTATTTCTTAAACCTGGGTGTTTTAAGGAGACAGAGGCAGGCACTACAGCATTGCACGTCAGGACATGCTGAGGAGAGCTGTGCTTTTTGGAGATACACAATGCACCTTGAGAAAAAACAGGTTTTGATCATGTTTGCCATACAAATACATACTAAGCTTAGAAATCCTGCCCTTCAAAACCCATCTGAAGAAGCTTTCTTCCACCTTCAGAACAAACAGCCTGCAGTTCTCTAGGCAAATTTGACAAACGCCAAACTGGCCTACAACCCAAGAGTCTGTGAACCACACACCGAAGGTGCGTCCCTGCTGTGGATGCAACAAAAATAGACACCCAACATCAGTTCAGCACCTCTCAAACATGGAGCCTTCAGACCTCAGGTGTCTGAGCCATCCTGAGTGACAGTGCCACACAGCCACCCTTAGGGCCACTCAGACACCCCTGACTGTAGGCCTCACTCTGAAAAATACAGATCTAATCAAGGAATCCCATTTTACCAATGCAGAGCCCGGGCCCTGCTGTCCCTTCTGTGCTGCTTACCAGGACCACAGCAACGACACATAGCAGCTGACTGACTCGGGGTGACAGGGCCCAACTAACAGACCCATGGCATGTGTGTCTGTCTGAAACCAAAAACCCAAGAACAACCTAAGCTTCTCACAAAGGAACATCGAGTGCCCGCCCTGGGCAGCAGTCAGACATGTTTGTGATGTGGTCTTCTTCAATCCAGGACTTTTCCACAAATGCACCAATTACACTCAACTGAAGCATTAAGTTGTACACAAAAATCCGCTCCCAAGTCACACAGGCACCTTCCTTACAGCTGAGAATGAGTCTGCTCTTCCTTCCTTAGAAAGGGAAGAGCACACAGCATCTGCTTAATGTGGACACCAGTGCCTACCTGCACCCACCACAAGGTGCTCTGTTCCTGGGCTGAGATTTCTCTTGAGCTGAGTGTGCACTTTGTATAACAAAAGAAAAGAAACTGTACCAGAAGTTATGGGTTTTCTCACTTGTGCACAAACACTGCAGGGACAGGGGAAGGAATGCATGAGCAGTGTCGTGCCTGCCTAGAGCACAGATGCCTAGAGACAGTCCTAGTTCTTCTCTGGCCTGGCTTGTCTCAGGAAAATGCTGCATCTGAGCAGAAGAGCTAAGTCATATTGAACTACAAACTACACTATTGCCCCTTCCCCACATAACAAATATTGAAAGTCACGGGCTAACAAAGGCAAAATTTATTTCAACTGTACATAACAGGTGTCTTTTTTATATATATAAAACAAACACTTCATTGCCATATGCAACCACAAACAATAATATGCATACTGTACAGTACAATGCAACATTCAGATATACATCCAGTTGAGTTTTCGATGGCACTCATGTACTAAAAATGGCTTTTCCCATTCACAGATAAAGAGCACAGTCATAGAGGTTTTTCAGGTCTTATACCACTATATACACACTACCGTGTTTTGGCAATTTTACACAAAACACGTAATTAATATAGCTTATTAAATACTTCTGGTGTGTGTGAATTTTGAAGGGAACACTGTCCGGGTCATCTGCAAAGGCCTGGTGATGGCTTAGACCTACCTTCTAGCTCAGTCTTCATCCTTCTGTTCTAAGAGCAACTGTGCAGAGACCACAGAGCTGCATAAACATAAGGTACCGTGTCAGCAGGACTACAGTTCCACACAAGCCATGTCACCTCTGCCACTCAAGTGCCATCTTCTGGGCTGTGGCACTGCTACTTCTAACCAGGTCACAAAAGCTAGTGGCGTTAGACACTCAAAACAAATGCAAACAAACAACAAAAGAAAAGGTCAGGCTATTATTCTACAGTGAACCTAGCATGAACAAAAATCGGTGTCAAATGGTTCTGATTCGTACAAAGGGAGTGGTGGTGTAGGTGCCATTGATGTGCCTCCTCAGACCAACGCTGGCACCTGGCGGGCAGCAGCTGTGCTGCACACAGCATGGAAACTGGCCATCAGCACGGATTAAGTCCCAAAGCAAGGATGCTCTGTGCAATGTTAGAAAGGACTCCCACTCGGGGGAGGGGGCCAAAACAAAACTCCCTTCCCCATCACATTCATGATATTGAATAAGCATATGAACCTCACAATTATACTTTTCAATACTGCCATTTGCTATTTGGTTGAATCTACACAAACCTCAACTCTTCCTGGAAATCAATACTGGGTGCTAATCTTCAAAGATTGTCTTTGAATTTATTTATACTAGTTGATACATAAATACAAAATCTCCAGTGGGTGAGAGCAGTTCTGTAGCTACTAAGGACAGACAGGAGTCCAGAAGGAGCAGCTGCCACCCCGCCCTGTCCCGCCCTGCCTCATCCCAAGGCTCCTATGCCACCCTGTGCCATGCAGATGCAGCAGTCCTCCCCACGGGGGGCGGGAGGGGGAGGGAGGCACTGGCCCAGGGTTCACTAGCACCTCTCACTGGCAAGCTGCAGGATCCCGCCCCCAAGAAAGGGTGATATTGCATCAGAGAACGCTCTGTGCAAAGGAGACACAACACTGAAGACATGGGCGTGGCCAGGAGGGCGGGTGGTGAAAACAGCTGGAACGGCAGCCACGCTGAAGAAAGGAAAAAACGTTATTCCCAATTTACTATGGCATTCTGTTTCTGAAGCATGTTTCAGTGAATACTTAAAATACAACTAAAGGTTCCATTTTAACATCAGAGCATGGGAGAGAGAACACAGTTCTGCCCACAGCAATGACCAGAAGTGGGGCTGTTGCTACGACTGAATGCAACTCATCACATTCAGTTCTTTCTCAAGCAGGGACTGGCCCGAGTGACACCAGTGAAAACTCCTTACAACAAATCCACTTCCTCAGGTGAGTTACATGGTAACCTCCCTATGGATTACAATGAAGCATTGGAGTAGTGTACTACGGGGTTGCTGTAAATGGAGTTTCACTGCAGCCGGTTGCTGAAAGCAACGATGTGCACATGGCTTACAGAGAGCGCAAGTATGGATGTCAGGGGCAGCCAGGCTGTGACGGAAGCCAAGCACTCAGCCCAACACCTCTGGACCACAGGAGTTGGCACAGAGTGGCACAGATTTGTTGGTTTCATGTAAGGGCAGCCACTCAGGCAGTGTGGAGAGATGACGAGGGCACGTCTGGGCTGTGGCCATGAGCGAGCTCTCCTTGACAAGGGAGAGCTCCTGCCCGACAGCCACTGCACAGCACCTGCGGGGAGCAGCATGGGGTGTTGGACACCTGGGCACCTGTCAAGGCCCACGCACCCTTCTGACCAGGCACCAGAACAGCCAGCAGACTGCGACCATGTTGCGTTTGCTATAAACATTCCTCTCACCGTGTCCCCACAATCACTCCATCAAATGCACATTATACATAAAAAATTTTAGTCCCTAAAGGTAAGGCCAGGGCCCCCTCCGTGCTGCTGGCACTTGAGATTGCAAACCTGTGTGGTTTTGGTATAAAATATAAAAGTGTCCATACAGCTACATCCAAAAAGAAGTGGAACAGTTGCTACACTGAAATTAAAAAAAAAAAAAAATTTGGAAATTTTATAAAACAACTCCCTTGGGAAAAGCACCCTGGGCACAGGCTCACGGGGGCCCCCTCTCCCTCCAGCAGCAGCGATTTGAATGTGTGCTCAGACTGGCAATGGAGCCTCCGCCAGGTACAATGGGAAATACCAGGAATACTCTTAAAAGTTGTTAAAATATCACATAAAAGAGACAGGAACAGCAAGAAACATCTAGGAAAAGCAGGCTGCGATACAACAAGCATTGGTTAAGAAAAGCTCAGAGTGCATTAGTTCTGGTGAGAGATATAGGAGCAGCAGCTCTTACGAGATGCGGAGCCCATTCTGTAACTATGGGCTGTCCATATACTGTCATACTCAGAGTCTTCCGAGAGGTCTGAGGGCTCCAAACGAGAAAGGCTACTGCGACGACCCAAGGAGTCTAGACTTGATTGGTCGTCATCAGCCAAGACGTGATTATGCATCAGGTCAGTGCCTTGCCATGCTAAGACGGGGGATGAAGTGACAGGTGCAACAGGCAGAGGTGGGATGAGGAGGGACGGACAGGAAGAGCCACAACCAAGACATGGAACAAAAAGCAAAAGGTGATGGGAAGAGAAGGAAAAGAGAAAACATTGTTAAAAAAATGGCAACAACGCTTGTTTCCCCTCATTTAAAAGGCTGAGTCTTAATAGCACAGCCCTCAGAACAAATAAAGCACAACCCTTAAAACAGAGCTAGAGAACTTCACCCAGATCAGCATTTCAAACTGGCCTTCATAAAGATAAAAAGAGAAAGTTCTACCTAAGAAATAGTCTACAAATTAAGCCCATGTCCAAGTGATGATCATATACACGTTTAGCAACTAACCTACTCTACAAACAAATGGTTTTATTTAGAACACTATTTATAAAAAGTACCGCTTATGTGGCCAATTAAAAATTACTTCCTATTCAATAAATATGTATAAATATGTCAAATGCAAAATAACTTCAAGTTTTTTTTTTACTGACTTCTTCAATTGTCTCTTTGCCAAAATATACTACATAACCAGCAGGGGCCTAAACTTACCTTACTGGTCTAAGCAGCATGGACACGTCTACCTGGCTCACAGGGCCGGGCAGGGCTCAGCCTGTGGCACAGAGGAAGTGGGAAGCTGTGTTCACAATGCTATCACCCTCACATAGACCCTTTATGCTCAGGAAGACAGGTGTGGGCTGGCAATGTCACTGTGCTAAGAGGACAGAAAGCAGTGGAGACAAAATGGGGCAAGGGCCTCCCGGAGGGTGCTAAGCTGTGATGGTGAGTGGCTGGCCATGGCCATCAGTCACATGTGAACAGAGCCTTGATAAGCTCTTCCTGGACCAGAGGCACAGACCGTTTTTACTGGGCACTTAATGTGGAAGAGCGTCCAATGTCCACCCCTCTCCACACACCATGACAAAATCCTCAACTTCTTGGCGCTGGGGGTGCACATGTGCAGTTACTGCCGTGCCTTGGTGGCACATATCCAAATGTGACTTCTGAGAGCCCAAAGCAAAATCCCAGGCACTGCCAATGGGAAGAAGGGTGTGCCAAAGGTGGGTGGTGCACCGCTGCTCCTCAGACAGCCAGCAGCCATGCCAGCCCCACAGGCGCTCACAGACCTGCTGTGCCCCACCCCTCACACGAGACTACTGCGCTCATATCCACTTCAAGGAAGCGAAATTGAGATAACTAATTTAAAACATCCCAATTCAAAAACTCTTCAGAGATTGATGGCCACATTTTCAGCCTATTACTTAAGATGGCATCACTATCAAAGGAGGAAAGTAAGGACTTTTAATCACAATCATCTGACTTAGAAATCATTGCTTCACTGTACACACATATATTCCAGTTTGCTTGGGCACGTGGGCCTTGCTCCTTCCTGGTGCTGGTGACTAACTACTACAAATAGATGCTTTCCCCAGAGAGTGAGAACTGAAGAAGTCTCAATGTCATAGGCAGAAGATGGTGCAGTGCTGGGAAAATACTAGAAATGGTTTGAAACTTCTGGATGGACCCACAAATTCTACATGGGCTCTAACTTGCCATCCCTATCCATTACCATCCTCTCTGCAGTCCCTTTAGCAAAGGCTAAAGCCACTGAAGAGCCCTTACACACACGTGCTCAGTTTAAGGCAAGACATGGCCCTGGCCTAAGCTGCCTTCCTCCCTGTAGGTGATGAAGAGGGAAACGAGCGCCTCACAGTCAGAGGAGTGGAGCCAGAACACACCAAACATCACAGATGTGTCCATCATATCCAGTTCTCAAAAGCAAAGGAAGAGGACCACTGAGGCTCAACTGGCCACAGGAGCCAAGGGGTGGGGGCTGGGCACCGCTCCTGGTGGCTGCCAGGCCCTGCTCCCCTCCCACCTAAGGGGAGATGACTACCAAATCAATCAGTTGTTTACTCCCAACTTTTGAAGCCTCCTTCTACCCCCGGCCCCAACAGAGGCCTTATATTATCTTTTGGGCAATTCTAGGGACCTTTTAAACAACAACCAGCCCCAGCACTGCCCCTTTGCTTAAGCGTCTCCTATGACAGTCCCGGCCTTCAGCGTCCTCACCTTCCTAGGTATGATGCCATGATGCTACCTAAAGAGGTACAGCAGAGACCTGGGGTCCTCTAGCTTGCCACTTCCTAAGCTCCAGACCCACTACCCCACCCCAATATCAGCCACTAAGAAAGAGTAGCTGCCTCAGAGCAGGACGTCACCGTGACACTTACTGGAATTCAGCGTCTGCCGCGTTTTGGCGCTTGTGCAGTAGGCTTCGATGACTTTCAGAATCTGGGCGTCTTCTTCTAGGGCAGCCGTGCCTGTTAAGAGATGAACGCCTGTCACCATCCTACACTCAGTGGGAGCTACACCGCCAACTCACCAGAGAGCAGCCGTGGGGGGCCCAGAGGCGCAGGTTCAGTGGAATTCGCTGTTTGTCAGGGAACTCATCTCCATTCACAAGTAGAGAGTACATCCAAAAGGATTTTAGTTTTTGGAAAATATATTTTATTTGTAACTTCTCTGGCAAAGAGTTAGTTGTATACTAATCCATTAGAAAAAAAATCTGCCACACACAAACCGAAAACTGGGTGAGAGATAAGGATAAGTATTTCATAAAGGAGCAGCAAAGACAGTAAGAAATACTCTTGCTAGAAAAAGAAGAAACAGTCAAGTATCCCATCTTTACAGCTGGCTGCTGGACTTACAGACTGCCTACCCCATGACTACAGGCCTACCAAGGCACATTGCCCCTGACTCAGCGGGAACTCCATCTACTAGGTTCAGGAAGCCCCAGTCAGACTCCCCAGATGATGAGTGATCTGGGCAGTGGGAGACCAGACAGTCCCTCGCCAGCAGGCAAAGGCCCATACAGTTAGCCTATTTTCTGTGTTTTCCCCTTTTCATTTCTTCCTTTGCTAGGACACAATCTGGATATATATTTTTTAAAGCTCTAACAGAAGAAAATGAGAGAATATAAAGTTCTTTATAGCTGTATAATGAAGCCTCAATATAACTTACGAGTAAAACAAGCCACCAGACAATAGTTTGCACTGCCAAAAGTTAAGTCTATTGGTAAGCCTTAAATTTCACTACCTGGGCCACCGAGCGCTCTCCTTCAGACAGAGCAAGCCAGCCCTGCCCAGGGACCGCCCTCTGGGTAGTAGAGACTCTGTGGGCTCAGAGATGTGTTCTACAGGGGCATAGTCTGGCTGCTATAACCACCTGCCCAGTTCAGAGGTGGAAGATCAAAGATGTAAAGGCAAAAAAGATGTATGCTGCTGGCCTTCCAAACACAGCCACACTGGTGCCACGCCCGATTACAAGGGGCAGTGGCAGTGGCTGCCAGGAGGACACCATCGCTGCTGTGCAGTGGTACTGCTGCAAACTAGAGAAACCCAGTGCCCACAGCACACGGAGGGCCCCAGGCAGGGCCCCATGCAGCACAAGCACAACGGCTTTAGCACTCAAGGTCTGCTGAGCACTCAACAAGCACCACTCGGGGCTACTTGAGGCCCACTTATGAACCACACCCTCTCGGCCCTGCACCCTCTGCAGGGCTACGTGTGGACCACTTATGGATTATCCACAGTCCTCCTGTCCCCACCCGCTGGTGGGTGGGCAGGACAGGGGTGCAGGTACCCCACTGTTTCATCGCCAACTCCCCCCAAACACCCAACTTAACCCAAGCCAGCCTTCCCAGGGTGTCAGAACCACATGTCCACCTGATGCCACCTCACAAAGCAGGTGACAACTGGGCATGTGGCAGCCATGGTCTACACATGCTGCAGGATGGACACTGTATGCCATCCCTGTCCTCCATTTGGGATGGGGGCAATTTTACAACATCTTCTGGCTTTGCCACATGTCCTCTGGGGCCACAGCTGAGCTGTGCTCTGTCTTCACAGCCAGTCTGTCATTCCTACCAAGGCCCACATCCCACATCGCTACTCTTAACCCACTCAAGGCACCCACAGGTATCTGACCACCTGCCCACATTCAGAGGACACTCTCCACGCCCTAAGCCCTGGAGCTTCCTGCAGCCCCCCAACTACAACCTAGGCCCAGATCCTGGGCTGTCCTTCCACTACTCCCTCCCAGCAGCCGGCAGCACTCCCCAGACGACACATCGAGGACGACCCCATCACAGCTCTCTTCTGTGTCATCCGACGGCATGTAAGCTCTTGAGGTCAGGGTGTTCTCCTCACCACACCCCCGTCCCTCATGCAGGCACAGAAGCATCTACACATAGAAGGTACATGGCAAACAACTGCCACCCCTACAGTCCACCCACTGTCCCCTATCTGACAGTGGTAGCTTCCAGGAGCAGAATAAGTGCTGCCAGACACCAGAGACCCTCTCACCTTGAGAAGGGCTGTCAGAGCCTCTCACCCAAAGAGAGGACGGGTGACCCTGGCACACTGGCAGATGCCATGAAAGGTGGGTGCTGTGGAGATGTGCCTCCCATGAGGAGGAAGGCGCCCTGTGAGGCTTGCAGCAACCCTGTGGTGCAGGCCTGAAGCCCAGGCTAGGCAGGCACTGATCTGAGAACTGCTAGCCCTCTTCCCCGCAAGTAGATCATCAGTCATCCTCAAGTTCTGCCTGAAATGCTCTCTCATGAGCCTTTTAAGAAGAACACCTGAAGTGTCTCCATGGGTATGAGGAGAATGCCAGAGGTATGAGGCCCATCTGACCCTCTCTGTCACTGTGAGTCACTGGCTGGCTGACTGGCAGCCCCGTCCACAGTGAGGGGTCAGGCCAAGTGAGAGGCAGCACCTCCTACGGTGGTGCTTCCCTTCAGCCAGACATCCATCTGCTCGCTGTATCCTTTCTCCCAGATAGGGGTGTGGGAATGGGGGGAAGTCTTTCCATTCCATCTAGAAGCTCTATGTGTCCCCAGGCTGTCAACTGAGCACCCATATGTGAGATTTCACCATGAGAGCCACGTGTGAACCTCGAGGTGGAGCCAGACATTGCCTTATGCCTGCCCTCGAAGTGTGCCAGGGAAGAGGCCCAAACTCCAGCATGGAGACAGCTGGCTCAGGCTGAAGGGGAGAGGAGAGGAGAGGGGAAGAGGGGAGCCTACAGGCAATCACAGGACCGTGGCTGGGCGTGGGGAGAGCAAGAGACACCCCTACCCCCTTAGTACAGAACCAGTCCTGGCCTGGCTGTCAGGTAGTGATCTGGACCAGGTGGAGTGGGGAAGGCAGATCCTACAACAGACCACAGTCCGCACACATGCTGCCTGCCTGCCTGCCTGGTTGCCATCGCCTCGACATGCAGGCCCTGCTTTTATCTAAACCCCCTGGAAGGCCACTGATGGCATCCTGTTCCCAAGCTCCACCATGACACAGAAGCCATGGTCCCACCCATGCCTCGGTACTCACTCTTCCTCAAGGCAAACTCCTCATCTGAAGGCTTCCGCTCCGGCTTGCGCTTGGGCAGCAGCTTCTTCATGGTCTTGGGGCTCTTACTAAGATCCTGAGGAGACACACAGGACAGAGCTGCCACGGAGCCCCAGGGCACTGCTGTGGAGGAGGAGGGCAGCGTAGTCTCCCGGAGATGCTGCCCACCTCGCTCACACAGCTGTCCAATGCTCATCCAAAACCCAGAGGGGCCTTTTGCCACTGGTCACTAACACTCTTGAAAGCCCTGGCTTAATGTCCCACGGTGCCACCCAGCAGAATTACTCTGGCTGGGGGGGAGAGAAAGGTCAGGTGTCATGTGCACTCTCCTCCCATAGGAATGATAAAAGACCAGAAAACCATGGATATTTTGTGAAAGGGGAGTAAAAGCTCCTTTAAGAAATACGTGGATGGGAAGAAGGGTGCCCAGGAATGGAGGAGGGTAAACAAATGCAGTCTTTAAATTCAATGCACATTATGTCAAGATTGAACTATGCAGCCTGCCTGCTGGGGAGGATGGGAGAACAGTGGATGGGGTACACTGATCAAGATGTGCTGCACTAGTGACCCGACTTTTGGAATTGTAACCCTGCATACAACTACTTAAAATTTTTAAAAAAGAGAAGAAAAAGAGATGAAGCCACAGGAAAAAAATGAAATGAGTTGGTGAGGACAGGCTCTGAGCACAGAGAAACCCAGTACTAAGGCTCGGGGCTGCTCTGCGCCCCAATTCAAGTGTATGCATGGTGAAGAGGGAGCAGCCTGGCCCCTCTTAGCATCCATTAGTCACAAACAGGAAACGAGGCTGACATCCAGCCCATTTCAATTTTACAATCAAAAAAGAGGTGTGCTCTAGCTATACAGTATGTCAGAACCAAAGCACAAGGGAACTGAGTCTGCCTTGCCTGTGCCCCAGAGAGCCTGTGTACACGCTCAGGCAACACTACCTGGCCTCAGAGCCAGCCAGGCTCATGGGCTGCGGACAACACTCCAGGAGGCCTCAATTCTCGGCAGCCCCTCCCTGCTGTCGCGAGGGTGTGGGGGCTTCTCCCACCTGGCCGCAGTTAGCCTGTGCCCACCCCAGTGCTTCCTTCTTGCTCTGCCTGCTTCTTTGCCTAACAGTTTTAACCCCAGCAACGACATCCAGTTCTTGCTAATACCTCACTATGTGTGCTAATACCTTCACACTATGTGACAAAGAATATGCTTGAAGCAATTGCCCACATTAAAAAGCTTCCAACCTGGTATGTGACTATCCTGGACAAAAACAGTATCCACCAGGAGCAGAACCATGGAGGCTGATTCATCTTTCCCGGGTGTTTTTTCTGTACCACAGGAGGGGGAAGAGGCTGCCCAGCGGCCCTACTGCATGGTAGGGTCAGAAGCAATGAGGATGCACCACCACACTCGCACTCCTGCATTCACCCTCACAAATGTGCATATGAACTTGCACATGTGTCACACTCATCGCCACACTGCTCACACTCACTGCAAAAGTGCATACTCATGGCAGTGATGGGCTTTCTTCTGCATAAGCAGGCATAGGTGAGAACCCGGGAAGCTGCTAACACCATTTAGGCACAGGAGCTGCAATGTAACGGAACCTTGCGTGTATATAAAGCTGGGCTTCAGCCAGAGCAGCAGAGGCAGGAAAGAGATGCCTTAAGACTGCCCTCACAGTACTGGTGCATGTGCTCTTCCTATCAGACAATGGCAGGCTTCCTGGACAGATCCCTAGCACAGTAAAAGGGCATGCATAAGGAAGGTGAGGCCCTCACAGCCACAAGTTCACAGCCACCACAGGCTCAGCCACGTCCATCTCCAGCTCTCCCAAAGGCCTCCCGAGAGGCACCAGGAGGGCATCAATGCACTGTGCAGACAGGCCCCTCTGGGCACTATCTGGAGGCCTTGGAGCATTGGCATCACCAGAAGGAAACAACAATAGACTGAGGGTAGGGCCTGTACACAGTTCTGAAGAAGGCACAGAGAAACATAGGACTTCACTTCTGAATTCACTGGACGCACAAAGTGACCAATCTACAGACCCGGGCTCGCGGCGTGCTTGTCGGTGGTCGGTGATGTCTGGGTGGCTGAAGGGTCTCACCTCCTTGTAGCAGAGGGCAGCCGAGGGCCGGAGGGGAGGCGCAGGCCGCAGGCAGCTCAGGCTCCACGGCTTGGGGGTCTTCGGAGGCTCCAGAGGTCCCCAACTGATGGTGGTATGCGTGGCGCCGTGGTGGGAGGGGTGGGGAAGCGTGTGGTACGTGGGCGCCAGCGCCACGGGCTTACTGTCTGCGTGCTTGCTGGATGGAGGGATGGGGTGGGAGGGGAGCTGTCGGCACAGAGAGTGAGAAAAGCAGAGACGGCATGAGACTGGTATGGTTGCTGCACAAGAACCCGATCACATCCAGCTTTGCCAGCAGTGGGTTTCCAGTGGGCACAGGTCACCCTCCATTTCAGTGATAGCTGGCTCTGGCTGTGAGAAGCGACTCTGCGCTGGGGCTAACGGCCAGTTCCCCAAAGGCTACATCTGCCAGACAGGAATGTTTGGGAAAAGGTTCACCACTGAGCATAAACCACTGAGCGTCATCATCAGAAGTCCATACAAGAACAGGCCTTCACAGACGGAAACTTGAAGGACAGTTCTTCCAGTCACACTTAAACTACCACCTACCTGGTCATACCGGGAAGGAGCAAAGCTAGGGCCTGACCACTGGGCCAGAAGCAGGGTAAGGCAGGCAGGGCTAGTCTTTCTGGCACTCAGCAGCCAGGTTCATTTCTAATGGCGGCCTTCATATGCAAAGGGCTGAGAGACTGATAAAGAGCCATCTACCCCATCATAAAAAAATTGTATCTTTAAGATAAGCAAGATATTCTCTTAACTCAGTTCAATCTAAATTTATCAGAGGTATGTTATTAACATTAGGTTTGTATTCCTGTATATCCTCAGAACATTTCATCACACTGCTAATGAAACAAAATCTTAAAGTAGCCAACATTCAAAATGAACCACTGGGCCCCAAGGGCCTCATGGGGCAGGCAGAGGGGTTCTGGGAGTTCACACCTGGTGGAGCCATCATGCTAAAGGTGTGACAGACCTCAGAAACAAGGCCAAACTCCACCACCCCCAGCAATCATGAGCTCCTAGATAGGAGCTAGCTGCTATTGACCACTACTACACAAAACAAGCTTTCTCAAACTAGGTAACTTACACGCAGAGAAAGTTGTGTCAAACATTGTCTGACTTGTCCTCATCTACGAAAGTTACAGGAGTATATTTGATGGGAAAATGAAAATACATTCAAATTGGATCCCAGGCAGAACAGAGAGAATCCCAGAGATGCTCCCAAGAGCATGTAGAGCACTTCAAATGTGGTAACTGAGGTAAGCATCTTCTCCCAACCCTCAGGGACTGCACGTGCCCTGGGTACCAGCCTAGCACCATTGCCTGACATGAAAGAAACAATGAAGTACAGGCCCAAGTATATAGCAAAGTCTGCCCAAAAGAAAACTATACTTTCAGGCTGCAACTGAAGATCTGAATGAGAAACCACATACACTGCCCTGCAAACATGCTTCAGACATATCTACAGCCCCTAGGTAAGTGGAGTTTCATGAAAACTAAACATATACAGGGATTTTTATGTAAGGAGAAGTGTCTAGAGCATGGCCATTTGTGTGGGCCAGCATTAGTTCTGGCCTCCACCTGCTGACAGAGCAAGAGCAGGAGACAGCCATCTCCTAGCTTCAGCTTTGGGGTAATGTAATGATGACCCTTCATATGAAGACAGGAAAGTGAGCCACAAAAGCAGAAACTATCCTACTAGTCTAATGAAGATGAGAGGAAAATTAAAGGGAAAATGCCTATTAAATCATAATTTGTTTTTTTGGTTTTTTTGTCGGTCATGGGGCTTGAACTCTGGGCTTAGGTACTGTCCCTGCGCTCTTCAGCTCAAGGCTAGTGTTCTACTGCTTGAGCCACAGTGCCACTTTGGGTTTTCTAAAGGTTTATTGGAGATAAGAGTCTCACGGACTTTCCTGCAATCCAGGGCTGGCTTTGAACCGAGATCCTCAGATCTCAGTCTCCTGAGTAGCTAGGATTACAGGCGTGAGCCACCGGCGCCCAGCCATAATTTGTTTTTTGAAAAGCCCTATTAAATTTTCACTAAAGAGGATAATGTTAAAATAATTCAGCGTCTATTTCTTAATCACAAACAGTTCAACGAGGCCTGGATTTGGCTGTTGATTTGAAATGCTGTGTCTCTTTAAAAAAATCAAAAGCTGTTGGGCTTTTTATTAAAAATAATGCCCTTCTTAAAATTAAATTAATATGTTAAAATTAGATTGTAATGTCTTTAACACAAATCTGGTTGCCTTCATGATCACAATTTAGCTTTTAAAAAAACCCCACAACATAACAAATGTAGTTAAAATTTTCAGAAAATCACTCCCTATGAATTGAGTGGTTCTAGGGTGTTGGTGGGCACCCCATGGTCTTGGGAGTGGCTCTGAACAGGCTAGCAAGCCACCCCACATCAGTGATCTCATGAGCATACGAGGCAGAGGGCACCACACTCCCATGTGAGACCATGGCCCACAGAGCGCGGGAGGCAGGTCTCAGAACCCTGACACGGCCAGACCCCTCACCCCAGGCCACCTCCAGGGCCAAGGAGAAGCATGGGAGCCCTTACGGTGTGGGATGGCACAGAGTGGGGCTTGATGGTGGGGTTGCCCATGGCTGTGACCTTCGTCTGCTTCTGCAGGTGGTCCACCCATTCATGGAGGTCCTGTTGGTTGTTGCAAGATACCAGTATCCGCTCAATCATGCTCCCTAAGATGAAAAAGAATGGGTGAATACACACACACTTACACATCCTCCCAGAAATACACAAGCAAGGATCTGCACAGAGGGCAGCTGTGACATCGCATGGTGCTGAAGATGCACACCAGCTTGCACCCATCACCTGATATTTCAAACGCGTTTCTATGGTTTTCGCTGTCCTCAAGCTTTGTGATTGTCATTCCTGTCGTTGGTAGCTTTCCCTAAAAAGACCCCCCACAAAAAAAAAAACATAATCAGTGCCTTTCTAGTAGAGAATGTGCTATTATAAAACATAACTGACTAAAAATGACAGAGAAACATTGTGCACCAAATTGTGCATTGTGCTATTTGCTTATAGCAGTGCATGTGTAAAATTAAAAACTACCTAAAATAAGACATAATACCACAGTGAAGACACCAGAAGGTAAAGTATAAAACTGAACAGAATGTTCATCTGTTGATTTCTCTAAACATAAACAGAGACAAAAAAACATTACACTATTATAAAATCAGAGTACAGCAGCTGTTTCAAAGGACATGTCAGTATTATGAAGCAAACAAGACCCTGACTCTAAGAGCAGGAACTGGGGCAGTAACATGGGGCTGGCTGCAGACAGGGTGCTAACGGCAGCAACCCCTGCCAATGAGAGGACCTGGACCTGGGCCTGAAATGTCAGCTTTGAGATCCCAGATGGAGGATGAAAAGCTGATCCTTATGAACAAAGCAGATGCCAACACAAAATATCTCGTCCCACAGCCATGGCCAATTGGGCTGAATCTTTAGAAAAAGTTTGTCTTTGTTTGAGTTGTCAGTAAGGGGAGGGGGGCTCCATCAGCATGCCAACAGCAGCACTTCCCAATACGGTATGAGCAAGCTGCCCCAACGGACACAGGGCAATGTACAACCTGCTCATGAAAATCAACATCTGGGAGGCAGTGCACTAGGCAGCCTGCATCCTCCCTCCCCTGACGTCCCACAGAATGCACAGGGAAGACTGCTTGCACCCATCTCAGAGCCAAGAACCACCCACTTCTTGCAGGATTCTTTGAAGAAACCACTGGAAGGACTGAAACCGCAAGGTTAGGCAGGCACATGCTACATGTGACGGGATAACGAAGGTCTGTGGGTGTCAGACCTCCTTACAACACACTTTCTTCTATGCCAACCCACTGAACCCATTGTGCCTTGTGGAGCCCAACATGCTTTGCATGAGATGATGCTCTGCATGGCACAATGACACGCCCAAGCACCGTGTCTTTACAATATGGCCCCACAGGTGAACACTCCCTTCCTTACAAGTACTTGCATTCTCCATCATACACAGTTAACAAAACACTCACTCACTCAAAGCAATGAGAAGTAGATGGGGTTTAGACAGTAGGATGCCCAGGTGGCAAGTTTCTTCCTATCTGAACAACACTGATTAAAAATAGCAAGTGCCAAAAGTGCCACTTACAGTGCAAAAGTTCAAAACCAGTGTCAAAATGACTTCCATATCCCTCACAAACAATAAACATAAACCCAACTGTGTTTTACCTGATAGATGAAACCGCTCATCCTGGGGCTGGCAGATAGCATTAGTAAAAGGTTGGGGAAGAGCAGAAGATATCTTTCATTCTTTTCCTTTAAAAAAAAAAAGTAATTTTCTAACACATACTTATTGGATAAAAAAGGTCAGATACTATCAAAAACAGATTTTCAATTGTGAAAATGAAACAAGAAAACCTATTGGGGATACTGTTTTGGGGGGAAAGAGGTCAGTGAGTTTGACAGAGAGGAACACAGCTGAAATGTGTGGAGATGAAATTTTTCATCCCCTGTCTAACTGATATAAATCAATAAAAAAATTACTTGCTAATGTTATACTATGACCTGACAAATATTTCCTATTGGTATTTCTACCAAATCATATTAAATGGAAACGGTTATGATCAATTCTGATATAAGAAGAGCACTTTAACCAACAGGTTAAATACTTCAATATATAAAAGCTAACAAAGAAACTATTTAAAAAGTTCCCTGGAGTCACAAACACATTATTTTAGTTCTAAAAGTTTCTTTTCATAGATCAGAAAAGAAAAACTCAGAAAATGTACTGAGAGGCAGGGAAATAGGAGGATTCTTCAAGTCAAACTGTTCTCATTTGTCTCTTAGTTTTTCCAGCTTTGCATGGAATACATGAAAGCATGACTTGTATATTAAAATGATTTGATAACATAAGCCAAAGATATCACATCTGCAGACAAAATTTCCCAAGAGTCTAGGATACACACAGACAGGGACGCCAGAATCCTATCCATGCACTGAGACACCAGCCAGACACTTGTACACTCTTGTACACTCTTCACCACTGACTGCACAAAGTGCCTTGAAAAGACAACAACCATACTTCGAGTTGGGCAGCAGAGTGTCTCACATCTGTAATGCCACCTACTGGGGAGGGGGGCGGGAAACAGCAGGGAGAAGGGGAGGGACCCAAAGCAGGAGGATAGCAGTTTGAACTAGCCAGGGCAAAGTTAGGGAGGTTCATCTCAAAACACAAAATAAAAAGGTAGGGAAGTGGCTCAAGTAGGAGGGACATGACACAGTACTTACCTAGTAAGACCCTGGGATCAATTCTAGTACCATAAAAATGAAATAATAAATGAAAAGATCTGTATCTTAAGGAAGTCCTGAACATAACATCAGGCTCCCCTCTTGGAACTGACAATGTGTGCTGGGAATGTCCTGAGCACTGGCCCAGGAAGCACCTGCAGACAGACATCTTCACAGTTAGGTTGCTTACGCCCGTGGGTCATGTCTGGGGTAGAACCCACCAACACTGCAGAGATCGAGTACTGCAACAAACACACTTCAGGAAATGTTTCAGATTATCTTCAGAAAAAGCTTAAAATTATAGGATTTAGAAACAAACTGTTCCTGGAAAGATCTGGGGGTTTCAGGTCAATGTGGTCAATGAGGAAAGTCTAATTTCTAGGATACTCAATACCACAAAGCCTCAAAGTACATAAAAGGAATTCCATTTGAAAATTTCATGCAAGGAAGGAACATGTGGTATGATTTTAAGTTCAGTTTTCTTATTTTTTTAAGAGCTTCTTAGGTTAAAATGGGTTATTAGCATGCTTCCTCAAGACTGATTTTTTTTTGTGCAAAGGTAGAATCAAAGTAAGATAACTGCTTAGTGATCCAATAAATATGTAACTTCCACAAATCATAAAACACAACTGGTCAATTACCACTCTGTGGGGATAGCACAAGAATCCAGTTTATTCTCCTGCTTCACCTAACCCACAAGCAAACTTGTGCCTCCCAAGAATAAATACCAATTAAGAGAAAAGTATAGGGCCTTAACATTGGAAATTGCAGGTTCCCAGGAGGGATGCTTGATGGGAAACTCAGGCCAGGCCAGGCCTTCGGGTCCTGAGGCAGACTTCAGTGTCAATGCCAGTCCTGTCTGGATACATCTTCTGCTTCACAAGTGCTCTGGAGCACATTGCCTCTGGCTGCACTGAAGTACCTAATGGGCCTGCAGCTCTAAACTTTCTACTTACATCTAGCTTTTCTCTGTCTGTCAAGGACAAAACACCAACCACAATTATAACCTAAGCCAGGACTTGCACCTTTGAGAGCCTGTACTTCAAAGTCTTAAAAAAGTAGGATAGGGGAAGTGGTGCTGTGGCTCAAGCAGTAGAGCACTTGCCTTGAGCTGAAGAGTGCAGGAACAGCGCCCAAGCCCAGAGTTCAAGGCCCACGACCGACCAAAAAAAAAAAAAAAATTAGGATAAGATGGGCACTGATGGTTCACTGCTGTACTCCCAACTACTCAGGAGGCTGAGATCTGGACAACTGCAGGAAATTCTGGAGACTCCATCTCCAAAAACAACCAACAAAAAGCCAGGCTAGACTCATGGCTCAAGTGGCACAGGACCATCCTGAGTGAGCAAGTCAGCTCAGTAAATTTGAGGCTCTGAGTTCAAACACTAGTACTGGCAAGGTGGGGAGAGAAAGAGAGGGAGAGAAAGAGGAGGAAAGAGAGTCGTGGCACAGGCTAGGTGCAAGTACCTCGCTTCCTGCACACTGAATCATGACCTGCGACATGTACACAACATTGCCCAGAGTCTTAATGTCGTCCCCCTCCCAGCTCCGGATGGCTTCCGTCAGAATCTGCAGCTCAAGCTCTTTCCTTTTTCGTACTTCTTGACACTGGGCCTGCAAGACACAGGGTGATACTGTTCAGAGACACAAGTTTCCAAAATCTTAAGTTTTGGTCACATTGCTTTTTCCTAGAACAATTATTATTTTGTGTCTTACTTCTTAAGACAGATCAGCTAATGATTTTCTTAACTGTATGGAATTGCAAGTTTTGCTTCAAAGTAGGAAGTAATAAAAACAAAATTCTTGAAAAACAATGACTCTGGAAAAATTCCAAACAATATTCTAGAAAAATGTCATTTTTAGAAAGAAGAATTATACAGCAAACAGCAAAATATTTCCATTCTGGCTTTTAACCTGCTAACAAAGACAAGGAAAACAGAATAAGTAGCACTTGTGCTATAAATAAGGCAAAGGTTTCAAAAGCAAGTTGGTAAAACAATGTGACATCAGAAGATAGGGCCAGTGGCAGTGTATTCCCCAGAGTATCACAAAAGGTCCCATGGAGAGATGTGAGGAAACACTTTTAATGATCTTAAAGTGGCTCAATTTCACATAATCAGCCTATCCGCTGTGTGGTACCTACAGTACACTAACACTAAAGCAAGAGAATTTTGCCATAGAATGTTACTATTCATTTGCTTTTATTTCAACTGAGTAAACATTAAATTCAAGTCACAACTAACTTTTTACCACCTAACTTTTTGATTGACTATGTGCATTTGCCATAAGAATACCTGAGGGGAAAGTAATATGCTTAATCACTTACTGAAAGATTTTTGAAGGCAGTCATAGATTTTTGAATATCTTGTCTATCAGGATGATACTCCTTTGGGTAAAAGAAACACAACATTAGCTTTCATAATAAAAAATGGTACTCTCTGTAGGTTAGCCCAAAACCTTTCTAATACTTTTTAGCCCTTAACATGGCCCTTTCTTTTACAGCATTAAAGGGCTTTCTCTCTCTCTCTCTTCTCTCTCTCTCTCTCTTTCTCTCTTCTCTCTCTCTCTTTCTCTCTTTCCCCCTCCCTCCCTCTCTTTCTTTCTTAATCATGAAGCAGTGGGCTTGGGGAGAAGGGAAAGCAATCTGGAGAGCAAGAACAAGAGTGAGGGCCAGCACTGTCAGCTCTGTAACTAAAGCCACGCTTTGGCCATCTCTGAATGCTCTGCCCTATAACAGCAGAGCTGAAATGAAGGAAAACTAACAGCCCTCCAAACCCAGAGAGTTCAAAACTGACAGACGTCGCCATTGCTTAAGCAGCGCTCTTATCACTGTCACTGCACAACCTCACTACTGGGCATGAGAGTCCTCCCCGGCTCTCGAAATGTTTTGATGGGCAGAGATGATAAGAAGGCAAATCTTTTCCATCTGTAGAGCTGAATAAGGAAATAAACTTCAGAGTTAACAAGATCATTTTGAAACTCTGGGTAAACTAAGTGCTGGTGCTGGCTTCTAAAAAAGCCACACTGATCAGCTGAGAACAGCAGTCTCTGCCAGATGTTGTGCCAGCACCACTCCCTGCCCACAGCCCAGTGCCCAGCGGGCGCACGGCACCTCCATGTGTCTCTCCAGCTCCTTCAGCAGTGTGGGGTACTTGTCCAGGCGCATGAAAGGCTTGCTGAGGCCCGTGGTCAGCACGAGGATCCCAGGGCTGCTGGCGCCCTTTGTCTCCATGAACTCCCCCAGGTCCTCGCTGGCAGCAGGGCAGGAAAGGGAAATGTGGGGTTAGGGGTGCCACAGTGTGGCTTTGGCTTTGCTTTACTAGTCAGAGCCAGGGCTCAGACAAGTTGCTTACTGTAAAGGTGACAGGTTCTACAATAATCAAATCTGGTCTGGTTATGTTCCAACACAAAACGGAACTTGTCAAACCTATTACTGCTCTTACATAGAACACACATCTGCAGTTCCACTGGCCCAAGCAGCCTGTGGTGTGTGGGTACCACACAGACCTGTCTCAGGGGAAGCAGCATGCACAGAGAAGGAATGGCTCCTTCCTCGTGGTCCAGGGGCCAGGAGGCCATGCTCACCCTGGACCAGTAGCCTCTGTTCATTTCCATTCATATCCCTTTCCTAGGGGACAGGATGTAGTTCGGTGGTAGAATGTCACCCAAAACCCGACTGGCTTCTAGTCATCTCCAAGTCACACGAGCTGCTTAGGAAAGGACGCCCCAAACCACAGGGGCAGAGCAGGACACTACAAACTGCAGGGGCAGCTAGTGCAGTGCAGGTGACGCAATATGGCAAAAAAGGGCCAGACACACAGGCTGGATATGTAGAGGCGAGTCACAGGTCAACCGTGCTGCATTCCCACAGGACGCGGGAAGAACAGACGGGGAAACTGAGGGCAGGACCAGAAACCACAGTTCCCTCTCACAGCCACTCAGACCGCACTCATCTCACACATGGTCAGTCCTTCATACTCTCTCTGATGTCCCTGCCCTCAGAGGTCAACAGGCATGGCATGAGCAGGCCTGTGGGGACTGAGAGCCATCTCCTCCCTTCCCTCCCCGCCCCCCCCAGCTGTTCATGTTGCACAGCCACCTGCAGGAACCATGGGGCCTCAGTGGCTGCACCCCAGGCTGGGCACCAGAGCGAGGCTCAGGCAGCATACCCCATCCTAGGAGACCCACATAAGCAAGTGAACCTCAGGGGACATCCAAAGACCTGACTTAAATGCCTCCCGCATCTCCCAACCCAAGAAGAGTTGTCCCAAGCCTAACCTTCTCTAGACAACCTAAACAACCTCGAGACCCTCAGGTGAGCTACAAAGCTGGCCTTCCCTAACCAAGTCTTACCAGGTGCCAGCCTTCTCCAGCCCCCCACACGTCCCCAAGCCAGGGGCTCCTGCTGAGAATACAGGACACAGACAGACCACAGGTGCACACGTGTGAACGTGAGCTGGAGCACGCCGTCCCTCCATACCCCATCCTCATTCCTCTGGTGTTTAGGAATTGAAGGGAGAACAAGGATGCTTTACTCAACCATTACTCACCACACCAACTCCAGAATCAGGTGAAAAAGCCATGAGCCAGCTGCAAATAGCTTTCCATTTCCAAAGTGTGGAGCTTCTCCACAGGAGGTTCTATCCAACTACCTCCCACAACACCTCGGGGGCTCACTGGACAGGCTGTCGAGGACATTCCTGTGTTGCATAGCACCTTTGGTCTAGCTACACATACCAAGCATCAATCTTTCAAATATACATATATACAAAACTTGAAAGTATCACATAATCCTAGTTAACAGATGAATGGAACCTTTTCCCAATTCTAAATATGACGAAGACTTCACCATCATGATATAATTAAAATTATTGGCACAGAAATTGTCCAATTACTGCTAGGGGTGTGCACATGGGTGTGTGCCTATACTTTTACAGGCAGTACACAACTCACAATCTTCGTCTCTATGATTCTGTGTTCTCCAGAAAGCTGCAGGCTTGGGCTTATTTAGACAACACAATGAGATCTGCAGGCATGCAATGTGGTACTGTGCACCTTCAGGTCATGCTGTGTAGAAGCCAAGATGATCACCGAGAGCCCATGGTATGCAGCCACTCACAGTCACCGTGGAGATGCCTTCTGCTTCGCTTCCCCGGCCCTTTCCTCAGCTGTGCAGTAGCAGGCTCCAAGGCAGTGAAGCCCCAGACCCACACTGTCCTAGACACCATAGATAGCAAAGGCCTTTCTGGCAAGTGACTGGTGTCACCACACGTACACACAACCTGGTGTACAGCCCTGGTGCCTCCCATCACACTCTCTGCCAGGCCCTAAGACACCAGAAACTTTCCTTCTACCAACTTTCACCAGGCACAGCCTCATAAAAATCAGCCTTTGTTTATTATACTAACAGTGCAATTTAAATATGAGCCACCAGCAGAAAAACACCAGGAACCCTCTAATCTGGTCTTTATTGGTATTTGAGGTTTTGGTGACATCTCATAATGACAGTGACTACTACCCCTACATTCCTAAAACTAACAAGTAAAATTTCCACAAGTAAAACTAACGTCTTAGAATGTCCACACATTAAAAACATGTACATAGCTAAGAAGAAGAACTGCATTCACGTTCCTAAAGAAGTTTTGTGTCGTTTTCATACCTCCTAGTTAGTTCCTTTGACACACAGTGACCTTGAGCTTAATTCTACCCCCTGTTGGCCACCCCAGTGTGCCTCCTCTGCCGACTGAAACAATGCTGCAGGTGCACTGCAGCACACACATAAGACTTGTACATTAAAAAGTAGCCACCCACGGGGAAGTAAATCCGCCGTGTTTACACATTCACATATGAAATCTGTCATTCATTCAGAAGCTGACATGAACATACAGCGTCCATGATCATATGATGAAGAAAAGGCATCCACCCATTAGAATGCCTACTCTGCTCATGCTTTTGCCCAGATTCACACTCACGGGGGGGGGGGGGGGGGGGGGGGGGCGTGCAAGTGGCAGGTTCCAAAGCACTCCTCTCACTGCATTGCTTGCAGCCCAACCCTCCAAAACAGACTTTCAACTTCAACTTCCAAATCCTAGACTCAAGCATTCAAGCATTGCAAGATGAATCGTCTCGTAAGATGTGCAGCTGAGGCACTCGGGAAAGGGCAGGGAGTTGCCAGGCTGCATCTCCTCCTAAAGTGCTCCCAGACAGTGCCAGATAGCACAACCCAGTCCTCACGCGCCCACTTCAGTCTCAGAAGGGCAATGTGATCTGCAATGGGTGAGCTGCCATGGCTCAGGGCATCACACCACATCCCACTGCTGCCATGCCCACTGGCTCTAGGGGACCCTCTTCCCTGCCAAGGTCACACAGCAACCTTGGCCACACACTTGCACCAGGCCATCTGCAGCATGATCTCGGGCTCCACTCCACCTGCGACATGAAACCCAAGCGCCCCACTCAAAACCAAATCTGCTCTTCCCTCTGGTCTGTTCAGAAAAGCCCATGCCTTTCTTAAGCCTTCCAGACACGACCTGCAGAGTCACCACATCCACACACATTTCCCCTCAAGGTTTAGGACACTTGGACAGCTTTGCTGCTTTGTTCTCATTTCCTCTTTCTACATTCTCAACACTACCTTACAGGACCCGGGGAAGGAAACGTAAAAACATTTTATAATTTGTGGAAGCATCTCATCCTGCTTTTACGCATGTCCCTCATCACTGCCTTAATAATTCTGAAGTATTTTGGGGAGATACAAACTTAACACTTGCATTTTCTTTTGTGGAGAGGTTTCACTTAACTGGAAGTTCCAGAATCCAATAGCACAGCACCTAACTGAACATAAGCTCTGTGAGTTCTGACAGTAAGTGGGAAGGAAGAGGGCAAGGCCCAGAGGGGCAGGCGGGTCCCTCTTCTCTACAACTCCTGACACCCCAGCCCCCAGGCCTGTCAGCACCATGCCAGGATCCTGCTTCATTTGGGGCTGCAAATACAAATGGGGGTAGAGAAAACTGTTCACTTCATACTTGAGCATACTGATAGAGCAGCAACTATATTCTTAAGATAATCAATCGATGAGGCTTTTTTTGCACCTGCCTGACAGGACCTGTCCATTAATATGTGTCACACTCAATGCTTATCAGAAGCCTATGTGCAGGACCTGCAGAAAAAGAGCTGGAGCCCTTGGAGTGCAAAGTTTGTGGAGATCCCAGGCTGATAACAGCAAGCCTCCTAGCCAAATTATCGCTTGTTGAGTTATGGAAGCACAATAGCATTTATCTTGATGCTTAATGAATACTTCTCTCATTTATGAGTTTCAAAAATTTCAAAGCAGTTTTCGGAACAAACCATGAAATTCCTTCTAAAATGTTAATAAAACTGGCATGGCACTGGGTGGCTCATGCCTGTAATCCTAGGAGGCTACTCAGGAGGCTAAGATCTGAGGATCACAGTTTGAATCCAGCCCTGACAAGAGAGTCCATGAGACTCAGATCCAATTAACCACCATAAACTCAGAAGCAGAGGTGCGATTTAATTGATGGAGACCAGCCTTTAGCAAAAAAACTGAAACAGCACTTAGGCCCTAAGTGTGCTGGTTACCTTGCACAAAGTCAAATCTCAAATGTCAGCACTCACCAGTGTACCTGGGACAGCCAAGCAACTTCTTCCAACTCAAAACAGACAGACAAATGTGTGTCCATCCTGTGTCATGTGTTTCAATTTTGTCTTAGGTTGAAAAACTAAAGCTAATGGTCTCCAGTTCAGTGCTCTACCTACAAAACCAAGTCCTCACTAGAAATGGGGCACTTGCCTGCATCCCCCAAGCATAGCTGTCTATCAGCTTTGGAAGCCAGGAAAAGCCTGATTCCTGTGGGCTTACCTCAGAGACTTCCCAACCACCTACTAGAAACTCCAACTCTTCCACCAAACTCTAGGCTACAGAGAGACTCTAAAAGGGCCCTTTCTTTTTACAAACACATGAACCAGCATCTCAGAATTTTTACTAGACTTTCTCAAATATTAATTTTGAAGTGAAATTAAAATAATATCACTAGTACTAGAATCAGGCAATATCCAGCAACAGACAGCTGTCCATCTTCTCAAATGTCTCAGCAAACAAACCTGTGCTCTGTGAGGACGCTGACGGCAGATGGGTGGTTGGCACAGTAGGCGAGGTACAGGGTCCTCATCTGTGGCATAAGGCTCAGAAAACAGCCTCCAACTCTCTGCTGGGCCTCAGGAGACCTGGGGACATGGATAGAAGAGGCTCGGTGATTTGCCATTCACAGTTCTGAAGCTGGGTATGGGGTGTCAAGGTGTGTGGGATAAGCCTTTGTCTACTTCCAAGATGGTGGATCATAGCTGTGTCCCCACAACACAGGTGGGAACAGCTCCTTGGTTTCCCCTTTTGAAGGGTGCTAAACCCATTATGCAGGCTGCACTCTCAGGACATGAGTACCAATGCCTAGCCTCATTTATTTCTTTAGAAGCGTGAATTCTTTTTTTTTGTTTTGTTTCGTTTTTGGTCCGCTCATGGGGCCTGAACTCTGGGCCTGGGCGCTGTCCCTCAGCTCTTCAATTCAAGGCTAGCCCTCTACCACTTGAGCCACAGCGCAACTTCCGGCTTTTTTCTTATGTGGTGCTGAGGAATCAAACCCAGGGCCTCTGGCATGCAAGGCAAGCGCTCTACCACTGAGCCACTTTCCCAGCCCCTAGAAACGTGAATTCTAAAATGATGTTAAATGTGATCCTTCTGATACCAATTGCCTCAATTTGAATTTACAAGCTTTTAGTATCTTACTTACTTGGTGCATTCTTCTAAAGACTGTACAAGTGTTTGTTGGAAAGAACATATCTCCTCTAGGTTTCCCATTAAATATGAAGTGTTTGTTGAACTTAACCTAGAACCAAGAAAAATAACATTGAAAATGTAAATGATCTGGTTTACGGTCTCATTGCTCATTCCCAAACTCCTACTAAATTCTTAATCCATCAAACATTGCTATGTCTAAGGCAAATTGGCATAAAGAGTTCAGCCCAGGGTGAGGACTACCTCAATAAGTGAAATCTATTGGCCAACTTACTTCTCACTGGTCTGCAGGGGCCGCAGGTAGGTGGACAGCACAGTCTGCAGCTCTTTAGAATACTCATTTTCTGTTTCTAAGATATTCTGTAGCACCTACAATGAATGATGAGTGTTAGTTGACATTTCAGGTGGTATTCAACAACCAAGATTTATAAAACTGGACAAGTTCATCCTTCTTATTCCATTTGTGTTTTGTTGCTCCTATAGAATATGAATGTGTTTAATGCTTACTAATCGGCCTAATAATAAATTCTCACTAAGGCAGACATCTGACATACAAACAGTCCCATACAGCTCATATATGCTTACAGTGAGTTAGAATAAAATTTCACTCTCAGACAATCAAGGCCGTCTTTTTTTTTTTTTTTTTTGGGGGGGGGGGGTTACCCAGGGCCTAAGCACTGTCCCTAGGCTTTTTCACTCAAGGCTAGCACTCTACCACTTTAAGCTACAGTGCCACTTCCAGTGTTCTGGTGGTTAAGTGGAGAAAGGAGTCTCACAGACTTTCCTGTCTGGGCTGGCTTTGAACGGCAATCCTCAGATCTCACTCACCTAAGTAGCAAGGATTACAGGTCTGAGCCACCAGCAACCAACTTCCAAGTTTATTTAGATTTAAAAAAAATTTAAAATAGGCACCCTTAGTAGTCCAACAACACTGATGCATTAATGATTCTCTACAACACTATCTTATGCAAAAGAAGCCACCACAAAGTGCATAACCCCACCAGTTGAGTTCAAAGAAATCAGGCAACAAGTTGAGGTGGGGCAGGGCGCAGGGGAAAGGAGGCAGCGGTTAAGTTTCTGGGTCATAGAAAGGTTCTGTATTTGGGTAATTGTTAGATAAATACATTTGTCAAAGCTCACTCAACTATCCTTTTAAGCGCCTTCAAAGGAATTCTGGGAAGATGGAGGAACAGTGACTGAAAAAGGTCAGAGTTCCATCTGACCGTACAGGTACAGGGCTTAGGAAGAGAAATCCAGCCCTAGAGAGGTCATGAGACAGTCTGGAAGTGGTCTTTGATGCCTGTTGGTGCCAATGTAGACGCACAGACACTTTGCAGTGGCCTGCGCGATGGTAAGGGATGGTCTGAAACCCAGGCACATGTGGGTAGTGGATCCCGACCAGGCACAAGGACCCAGCGGCCTACGGGGAAGCTGAGCACCCGCTCCCAGCCTGCAGGGACAAACTCAGTGGAAGCTGGCTAGGGTCCAGCCACTGACCGCCATCTTGGTCACAGGTTTCACAGGGCTGAGCCTCAGACTGGGAGTGAAGAGGATCCCCAGGAGAGAACTGGATGAGGAAAAAAAACGACTACTTACTGAATTTCAGACTTGTTTTGTGTTCATGTGATATTTTTCAAGAGCCTCTGCCTGAGTGAGTGTGCACCAGCACCTGGCTCAGGTGACCTAGAGGTGGCTGCACTAGTGTTTAGGGACTGAGACTCATCACCCCTCATCTTTGTTTTCTTCAATGGAATAGACTGAATGATTTCTCTGATTTTCCTCTTTTACACCGATTCCTTGTCCTCTTTGCTGTCTTTTTCTCTTTCCTCTATAAATTTGTTTATCTTTTCCATACAGATGAACCCCAATCTTTTCAGTTCATAGTTAAGCTTTTATATTGTTGCTCCCATCACCACTAACTCCATACCCACACTGCACAGCCTTTACAAACCCTGAACCCAGATGCATAAATCACAACGAAAGATTACAAAATTGACAAACAAATGCTAACAACACAGGATGTAAGAAGAGAAGCTAAAGAATCATTAAAGCAATGATGAGAAAAATAGGCAATGAGATAAAACAGGACTGTAAACAATTTTACAAAACACTGAAAGTTTACAAAAAGCAAGATGAAGAAAATACAGGACATGAGAGGCAGTATCAACAAGAAGCAGAAACTGAAAACTTTCATGAAGAACATGAAACACAACTTCAATAAAGAGCTAGGCGGCATGAAGAGTGCTATCTCCCTATTACAAAACAGCTGAAAGCATAGGCAATAGGACAAAAAAAAGTTGAAAACAGAGTATCAGGACTTGAAGATAAAGCAGAGGAATTAGAACAAACTGTCAAAAGACATTAAAACAACAACAATAAACCCTCAGAACAAACCAAAGGACATTCAAAAACAAGAAAATTAGGCCAAAAGATCAAATCTACACATAATTGGAATAGAAAAGGGAGAAAAATTCAAAACTAAAGGCATTGAGAACCTATTCAACAAAATAGGAACAGAAAACTTCCCCCACTTCAACAAAGAAAATCTCACCCATCTGACAGAAGTACATACAGAAGTGCAAGCAGAAAGGACCGAAGAAATACTCCTAGACACACTGCTGTATATACTCCAGTTTTAAAACAAGGAACTAATTTTAAAGGCAGCAAAATCAAAGAGGGACCTTTATTACAACAGAAAGAAGCTTAGAATAACTTTGAATGCACTTAAACCTTCTTTATCTTTGACTTACAAAAACACTTAGACCCCAACACAGTAAAAGTAGGAGAACGAATAACAGTGGCCTCTGAATTAAATGACACAACAACCCAAATGGACAATACATATTCTCAGCAGCCCATGGAGTCTTCTCCAAAATATACTCAGACATACAAGAAGCCTGAGTAAATACAATAGAATTGAGATATCTCTGTACCATATCTGATTACAATGGAATTAAATTAGAACTCAACAGCAAAAGATACTACAGAAAACACTCAAATACATGGAGACTGAACAACACACTTTTGAATAACAGGTGAGTCACTGAAGAAATAATGAAAAAAATCAGAAAGTTTCTACAATCAAAAAAGAAAAACACCTCTGGGATACAATAAAAGCTGTGTTGAAAGTTCATAGCTCTAAGCAAGTACATAAAGAAAACAAGGGGTGCACAGTTCAAGTACCTCACGGTGCAAGTAACGCTTCACAGGAAAACACCAAACCCAAAACTACTAGATTAGGACAGAAATCAATGAAGTAAGGGACTAAGAAAACTATGCACAGAATCAACAAAACAGAAAACAAGTTTTTTGAAAAACAATAAGATTGACAAACCCTAGCCAATTTGACAGTGTGAGAAAGAGAGAAAGAGAGAGAGATCCAAATCCACAAAATTAGAGATAAAAAAAGAAACATCACATCCAACATCTGAGAAATACAAAAGATTCTGAGGTGCTACTTTCAAAACCTATACTAAAATAAAATGAAAAATCTGGTCCATATGTATAAATTCCTAGAGACATATGAGCTGCCTTCTTGCTGTAGCAAGAAGATAGAAACCACTTAGACCTGTAACAAGCAATGAAACCAAAGAAGCAATAGTCTCCCAACAAGGAAGTCCAGGTCTCAATGGATTCATGGCTGAGTTCTATGGACCTTTAAAGAGTAGCCAACACCAATACTCCCCAAACTGTTCCATGAAATAGAAATGAAAAAATCACTACTCTTCCCCAACCTCAACAAAGAGAGTCTCACCCATCTGACAGAGGCATACAGAACTGCAAGGAGACAGACCGGAGAAGAAATACTCCTAGACACACCGTTAAAGGCAGCAAAGTCAAAGAGGAACCTTTATTACAATAGAAAGAATAGTGAAGTAGGTACCCAATGATAAAAGGTAACTATAGACCAATCTATCAGATGAACATAGATGCAAAGCTCCTTAATAAAGTATTTGCTAACAGAATTCAACAACTAATCAAAAACATTATTCATTATGATCAAGTTGGATTTATGCCAGAGATGCAAGGCTAGTTTTATATATTTATTGTGCACCAATAATTAATACAGGGCTGGGAAGGTGGCTCAGTGGTAGAGCGCTTGCCTTGCATGCCTGAGGCCCTGGGTTCAATTCCTCAGCACCAAATAAGCAAAAAGAAAAAAGTCGGAAGTGGCGCTGTGGCTCAAGTGGTAGAGCGCTAGCCTTGAACTGAAGAGCTGAGGGACAGTGCCCAAGCCCAGAGTTCAGGCCCCACGACCGGACCCAAAAACAAAAACAAAAAAATAATTAATACACCACATGTACAGAACCAAAGATAAGAATCACATGATCATCTCAATAGATGCAGAAAAGGCCTTGGACAAAAACTCAACATACATTTATGTTAAAATCTCTGAAGAAGCTAAAAATAGAAGGAACCTACCTCAAAATAGTAAAGGCTATATATGACAGACCTACAGCCAAGATCATACTTTTTTTGGTCAGTTGTGGGGCTTGAACTCAGGACCTGGGGCTATCCCTAAGCCTCTTTGTGCTCAAGGCTAGCCCTCTACCACTTGAGCCACAGTGCCACTTCCAGATTTGAGTGGTTAATTGGAGATAAGAGTCTCAAGGGACTTTTCTGCCCAGGCAGGCTTTGAATGCCATCCTTGGATCCCAGTCTCCTGAGAAGCTAGGATTACAGGTGTTGAGTCACTGGCGCCCAGCACCAATATCATACTTAATGATGAGAAATGTAAAACTTTCCTCTAGACAGAAAAAAGGCAGAAACAGAGATGTCCACTCTCTCTACTCCTTTTGAATACTGGAATTTCTACCCAGAGCAACAAGGCAAGAGAAAAACACAAAAGAATTCAAATAAGGAAAGAAGTCAAACTAAACTATCCCTATTTGCAGATGATATGATCCTGTATCTAAAGGAACCTAGAGATTCCATCCCCAAGCTCCAAGAGCTGACCAAGAACCTTGAAAAAGTAGCACAATACAAAATCAACCCACAAAAATCAGTTACACCAACAACATGCAGATAGACAAGGAAATCAGGAAAACAATTCAATTTGCAATAGCCTTAAAATAAAAATTAGAAATAAACATATCAAGAAAGTGAAAGACCACTATAGTGAAAACTATAAAAATCTGAGGAAAAAAATTGAAGTGACATCAGAAAATGGAAAGACCTCCCATGTTCATGGGCAGGTAGAATTAATATGGTGAAAATGGCCATCCTGCCAAAGGCGATCTACAAATCCAATTCAATCCCCATCAAAAGCCCAATGATGTTCTTCACCAAGATAGATAAAGCAATCCAAAAATATATGCACAACAACAAAAGACTCCCAACAGCCAAAGCCATTTTAGGCAAAAAAAAAAGCAATGTTGGTAGTATCATGATTTCAGACCTCAAACTCTACCACTGAGCTATACTAACAAAATAGTGGAATAGAAGACCCAGAAATAGAGCCATATACTTAAAGTCGTATGATACTTAACAAGAGATCCAAAAACTTATGTTGAAAAAACAACAGCCTCTCCAATAACTGGACAAACTGGACATCCATATGTAGAAAACTAAAATTGGATCCCTGTTTGTCACCATGCACCAGTATCAACTCCAAGTGGTTAAAAGACTTCAACATCAGACCTTGAAACTTGGAAACTACAGCAAGATGGAGTAGGTAAAACAGTAAGCTTATAAGTAAAGGCAGGAGCTTTTGGAAAAGAACCCCACAGGGGCTCAGGAAATAGCAAGACTTCAACTAAAATGTTTCTGCACAGGCAAGGATACAGTTACTAAACTAAAAAGATAGCCAACAGACTGGTAGAGGATCTTTACCAGCTATATATCTGACAAGTGCCTAATATCCAAATTATACAAGGAGCTCAAAAAATATCCTCTCACACAACTAACCCAATCAATAAATGGGCACAGC
Organism: Dipodomys spectabilis; assembly: GCF_019054845.1. Taxonomy (NCBI): domain Eukaryota; kingdom Metazoa; phylum Chordata; class Mammalia; order Rodentia; family Heteromyidae; genus Dipodomys; species Dipodomys spectabilis. The sequence continues at coordinate 6,978,799 of NW_024870892.1, read as the reverse complement.
TTGATAGGAAATGTGCTCATTATCCTACTCATGTAACTGTAACCCCTCTGTACAGTGTTTTTACAATAAAAAATGTATATGGAAAAAAATACCCCACACACAACTAACCCAATCAATAAATGGGCACAGGAGCTAAAAAGAGACTTCTCAGAAAAAGAAGAGTGACAAATAGACACATGAGGAAAGGCTCATCATCCCTGGAAGGAAATGTAAATCAAACAGCTGAGATTCTGTCTCATCCCAGTTAGACTGGCCAATTCTGTGCATTCCAGCAATGAATGCTGATGAGGATATGGGGAAAAAACTCCATTGCACTGTTGGTAGGAATGTAAATTCATACAACCAATCTGGAGGTTCCTCAAAAAAAAAACTAAACAAAGCATTTCCCTATGATCCAGTCATACCAGTCGTGGGCATACCCAGAACATTACAAGTCAAGATACCATAAAGACAGTGGCACATCCATGTTCTCTGCTAGTATGAAAACAGCCCACTGACATGCCATTACAACAGATGAGTGGATTAATAAATAGGGTACATATACACAATGGAATCTTACTAATCCATTAGAAAGAATAATAGGTCATTTTCAGGGAAATAGATGGACCTACAACGAATCACATTAAGTGAGATAGGCCAGGCACAGAGAGGCAAACAACTCATGTTTTCTCTCCTATGTGGAAGCTAGATCTAAAACACAACTAGACATGATAACATGTACAGGACTCAACAAAACTGATTAAGGGGAGTATACTTAAAGGAGGAATTCCATAGTGTAACTCCTCTGAACTACTAAAGTACTGTGTATCAAAACAAGTACTAGGAAATGGAAGCATGTTATAGCAGCAGGGCAAAGGGAGGGCAAAGGAAGGAAGAAAGAAAGGAAGGAAGGAAGGAAGAAGGAAGGAAGGAAGGAAGGAAGGAAGGAAGGGAGGAAGGAAGGAAGGGAGGAAGGAAGGAAGGAATCTGAACTTATCACAGGAAGACAATGTACAGGAGCGATAAACACACCAAGAACATCCAGTTTCCTGTCCATCTGAACACAAGTTTCAACACTTCAGGAAAGCCACTGGTGAGTAAACTTCAACTCCAGCTTCATGCATGGACATGATTACTTTCTGTCTGCAGAAGTCTCTGAGCAGAGGAGAAGGCAATCAGTCACCAAGAAGTGAAATCTCCTAAGCAGCTACCCAGTGCACAGCCTGAAATGAACTCTAGTTTTGCCCTTGAATGGGTCAATTCATGGAGAGAATAGCTGGGGAGGGGGTGGGAGCCAGCAAGGGGAGGGATCATGAAGGGAGTTCATTCCTTTATGGGGAAATCTGGGTGCTGGGTCCATGCTGACAATGCTCTCCTTCTAGAATATAAGCACTGGACTCAAGTGTCAGAGGCCTGGAGAACAGAGGACAGGCTGTGCTATAAGCCCAAGCACTAGAGACTGTACTTTAAGCCAGACCTGATCCTTCAAAAATGGGAGGTGGAAGCAACCACCTGACCTCCAGCCGAGAAAAAAATACAACCTGTAACCGACATTTAAAGAAAGTTCCTTTACAATATTGTAAATAAGATTAAAAAGGGTACTTAGGTTTCATAGTTACAAATATTGCATACCTTAGCAAAGCTGCCTAGCATGTACGTAAAAACATATAGAGCTGTTTCTTCAGACAAGCAATGTTTTCATGTGTAGAAGGAGGAAAAGATTTGCTGGAAAGCATCACTCAGTGATCCTAGCACTAAGCACACAGAAAGTTCCCTGGAGAGAGCACCAGAGAGGGCACAAAGCCACCACAACCACTGCTCCATCCAGACATATCCACTGCTAGGCTGCTTCATTTCTACTATTAGTAGTCTTACATACCACTTTCATACCACCAAAAAAGGCACGCACATGCAAGCAAGCACACAAACACAGCCTGAGAACTGGCCCACAGGCCTTGGTAGCCAGGCCCTCTGGGAAGCTTCCGCCCTCGGGACCCTGGCAGCCTCACTACCCTTCCTGACCCAAATGCACCTGCCATCACCTCTCCTCCCTTGGGTGCCTCCGACACACGCCGGCTGCTGCAGGACCCCATGCGGCCGCACAGCCTGGACACCAGTGCTCCCTCCCACCACAGCTGGGATCCACCCAAGAGAGGGGCAGGGCTCGGGCAGGAAGAGGTGGTGATGACCACAGTGCCGAAAAGGCCAAAGAACAGGGGTCAGCTAGTGTGGGCAGCCCTCAAGTCACGAGGCACAGAGAGCTCGTCCACTTACACAATGGGGCCTCACAGCCTGGTCCATAGCCTCGGCAAACACACTACACACACATACACACAAACACACACACACATGCGTGTGTGCACACCCCAACTCCATCAGCCTCAAAGCAGGAGGGCCTTGCTTTACAAATAACGTCCTTAAGGGACACTCCACATCCCTGACTATACAAATATCTCACAGCCTTCATGGCAAGTGTGTTCTGTGTGCTTACACACACACAATCTTGATTGACAGGGTGGGGGTAGAGGTCGGTGGTGGAGCACTTGCCTCGCACATGATGTTAGAATGGCTTCGGGTCCACAGGTGACATGCATCAGCACCATATATACAAAGATGCCAGGCTGCAGGATGAGGTAGGTGCGGGAGCCAGCCAACCCTAGGCTTTAACCTGGCTTTACCTTACCGTTGGGGGATGAACAAGCTCCTCAGACCACTTCCTCCTTTTACACAAAGGAGTTCCCCTGGAATAGGACACTTATGCAAGAACGTACATTCCTACCACACCTAGCCAACCTCCCAACCCAAATGAGACTCCATCAAGAGCCACCTCTTCAGAGCATTGGCCAGAACATGACTTCCTAGGACAGCATGCCCTGAGTTAGCAGCTCCATGCTTCATTCACAAATTCGTCTCTTATAACCGCAAGATCTCCTGTAATTGTGAGATCTGAGCCAGTCTAGCAATTAGTTGTCTGAGCTTGGCCCTAGCTATTCAGGGCTGAGATACAGAGGATCACAGTTCAAAGCCAGACTGGGCAGAAGAGTCCATGAGACTTACTTTCCAAAATAACAGGCAAAAAGCAAGGCTAGAGGAAGGCTCAAATGGCAGAGCACCAGTCAGACAAACAAGCAGAGTGAGCCCTGAATTCAAATCCTAGTACTATCTAAAACAAGAAAGAGGAGGACCTGGTCCATACAAAGAAAGGAAGCAAAGGCTGCTGATGAGCAGTGGAGCACAAAGCACAGAAATGTGCTCACAAGAAGAGGACAGGAAGCTGTGGAGAGAAGGAAGTGCTCACAAGAAGAGGACAGGAAACTGTGAAGAGAAGGAAGTGCTCTCAAGAAGAGGACAGGAAGCTGGGTGCTGGTAGCTCACATCTGTAATCCTAGCTACTCTGGAGGCTGAGATCTGAGGATTGTGGTTCAAAGCCAGCCCGGGCAGGAAACTCTGTGAGACTTTTATCTCCAATAAACCACTAGAAAACCGGAAGTGGTGTTGTGGCTCAAGCAGTAAAGCACTCGCCTTGAGCTGAAGAGCTGAGGGCTAGCGCCCAAGCCCAGAGTTCAAGCCCCATGACCGACCAAAAAAAAAAAAAAAAAGAAGGACAGGAAACTGTGGAGAGAAGGAAGTGCTCATAAGAAGCAGGACAGGAAGCTGTGAAGAGAGTAACTGCTCACAAGAGGAGGACAGGAAGCTGTGGAGAGAAGGAAGCTCTGATGGCAAGGCAGGAGATCAGACAAGAGGCCATCGTATCCACACATTCACCTAGGCCGACATGGACCACAGTCCTGCCAGGCTCCCAGTACCCTGGACAGTGCTTAAGGGAAGGCTGGATCCACAGATAAAAGGCACAAGGCTTAGTAAGAAGCAATTTGGCAAGAGTCCTATTCAAATCTGGTACCACACTTCTCATCACTTAATAAAGGTATAGAGGTACAGAAGTGAAACACTCACTTAAGCCAGCTGCCATTATGTCAAAAATGCAAATATAAATCTTTGCCCCTCCTGATCACAAATAAAAAACCAAGGGGGCGCAAAACAAATGCACATTTCCAAAGAATTCAAAACAAACATTTAGCAAGTTTATACCAACAACTTAAAATTTTTTTAATTTTCAATTCTCTAAGTATATGTAATTGCTTAGATACAGAGAAGATGTGTGTATGTATATGTGCGTATATATATACATATATATAATTACCACAGCTATTTAATAATTATATTATTACCATAGTTATTGTTAAGCTCATAAACTGGTTATATTACGTTTTAAAATGCAGCCAGCTTCAGGATGCAGAAACGCCAGTCTTCAGCATGTATAAAGGTCAGACATGCTAGGCATGGGTGGCTCATGCCTATAATCCTAACTACTCAGGAGGCTGAGATCTGAGGATCATGGTTCAAAGCCAGCCTGGGCTAGAAAGGCTGTGAGACTCTTATTTCCAATAAACTACTCAGAGAAAGCTGGAGTGGCACTGTGGCTCAAGTAGAAGACCACTAGTCCTTAGTAAAAGCAGCCCAGGACCTGAGTTCAAGCCCCAGGACTCCCCCACCCACCCCCCTGCCCCCGCCAAAAAAAAAAAAAAGTTCAGTCATTAATTCCATGCTATCAACACATAAGACTACTGATCTAAACTACTTACAATCCATTCTCAATGCTAATACAATGGTTTTAAAATCACATTCACATATCTTAAAATCACACATGTCAAAGCACGTAATGCTGTAGGGATGCAGTCACAAAACTGTGCTGTGACAAGCGCAAGGTAGAGTTCCAAACACACAAGGTCACCACAAAAACTAGTTCTAGCTCATAGAGACCAGATGGGGACGCTGGAGACCATGGATGCCACACTTCCATAGAAAAGCCTCCTCACAGGACACAGGACAGGGCACATCCACAGGAAGGCCCTCCTCACAGGACACAGGACATGATTTGGGAAAATGCCCTCTACTCACCACATTGTAATAGCTCTTGTTGATGGCAGTTGTGTCAAACCCTTTGGGAGGGCTCTTCAATGATCCTGATTTGGGTGACACAGGCTTTTCTGAAATAGAAACAAGTTTTATTGATCAACACCACCAGAAATGGCAAAACAGCCTCCCTATACTATGGCTACTCATCCTCCAGTCTCAACCAAAACCACCAGCCTGGGACGGCAGGAGAGGACCTCCAATGGACACTGGCTGAGCTCAGAGACCCAGCCTCGCCTGCAACTCTGCACTCAATGTCCACCCTGTGCTCCTGACTTCAAGTCAGGAGGCCTGAGACATTACTGCTCAGAAATGCAGCCATTCAGCCACATGTATAGCTCCATATCGTCATAATACAGCACACTACCAAACATAACTGGAGAAAATGCTGACAAATATGTAATACTAAGACACTGAGATCCACTGTTCTGGACTACAGAGATTCTGAGTGTTCAATACAAAGCCTTTCTCTAAATCAATGGGAGAATGATGAAAGGGTGATAACAATTCATACTATTTATAAACTTCTTTGTTAAATGGCAACTCTTCTGTACAACTACTTAAAGATAATCTTTAAAAAGTAAAGAAATAAGCAAACACAAAGACCTGAGTAGGGTAGGGATAAGGCTTGAGATAACATAACCATCACACACAGGAGACGAATAGAAGGAAAAGAAGCAAACACTAAGAAAGTGGCATGGCCTAAAGAAGGCCCAGCAACTACAGCGATTGAGATCAACTCCACTCAACAGACCCTACTAAAGCAGCAGCTACTCAACAAAGCTGGGTTACATGCATGCATCTTGCTGGCCCGCTGGGTAAGCAGGTAATAAGTGTATGTGCAGCTATAAATGTATGCGGGGCGGGGGGGGGGGAGGGGGGAGAGGGGTGTGCCAGTAGTTTTAAGGGTGTCAATCACTGGCTCTATGGTGTGGCTTGCCAGTGTTTTCACACTAGCTCTCTGGGATGAATACATATGTGGTATAATGGTTCTATGGCTATCTATCACTGGCAAATGATAGGGCAAGTGGGCAGTTTAATCCTGTGGTTCTGTCTGTGGGTTTGTCTTTTGTCCATCACTGGTCCACTGGGGCTACAGAGGCAGAACAGCAAAAAACAGGGTTTGGGAGGACAAAGGGAGGGGAGTCGGTCTTCCACGTTCTTTCCCCGGGCACTCAGACAGATGAACCCTTCCTAGAGCTTAGTTTCCAAGTCTTCCTCATCCCTCCTTAAGCAAGAATCCCACTGGACGGACGTCCATGGTTCAGGGAGACACATTGTCCCTCTCTCTGGTGGGTCAGTGGCACCTGTCCACAGTCTCCTTTTAGACCCTCTTCTTTCCTCATACTTCTCTCCTCGCCTAACAGTGAGGGTTTCTGGGAGAATTTCACACCCAGCGCTCCCAGGCCTGGGGTTGTATGGCCAACTGTCTGATCAGAAGCTGCAGTCCCTTGTTGGCCACAGAAACCAGCCTGCAGAATGCCACCCTGACTGTAGCTCTTGCCTAAATCTTCAGCAGCGCCTCACCATCAAGTTTCCCCAAGTGATTAAAAATAAAGAATAAGACAAAAACAAATGTTTTCCAAACCCTCAGTTTCCTAAGAAATCCAACCTGATCTTGCTAACACTGACCTTCTTTTGCTCAGATTCTCATGCAGCTAAAACTTGAACTGAAGAGGAGAAAACCACAAAAATGTTTCATGTTAGAAGAACAGGGGTGTACTGCTCCAGGAGTCCACGCCCTGAGCACAGCTCCCGCCATCCCCCCTCCCCAGTCCCAACCAAGACTGTACTTGCTCGCCAGGATACACACATAACACTCTGTAAATACAGAGTGGTCCATTCTGTTCTTTGCCTGACTCAGTGTCCTGGATCCCAGACTCCCTCCTTCTGGTTTCAACTGTCACTTCTCCCATGTCTCCCAATTCCTTAGGAGAGAGAGAGTCTGCTGATAGCCCCTCCTGATCTGTGTGAAAATTATATCATACCTGTCTTCTACTCTGTCCTCTCCCCACTCAGTACAGCAATCCAGTTATATGGGGAAACAGATCTCGTGTACTGCTCTTAGTATTCTATGCATTAGTATTACTGCATTAGTATCCTAGGTCCTTTTTTTCCTGAGCCTCACACAACAAATGCCAGAAGCAATACTGTTTCAGCCACTATTACTGCAGCACTCCCATCCTGTCAGAGGGACACCCTAACAGGTCTTTAGCACATCTGACAAGATCATAACTTCTTGATCTGATTTAATGTTTAAATGCAAATCTCTTTGTATGTCATAATGGCTTTCTTAGTCTATTTGAATTAGGGACCAAAATTTGCTAAAAATAAAAAAAATGAAAGCAACTACACTGAGCTAGGTCTTATTGTATCACAGTGCCCACAGAGGGTACAGGACACAGCACGGTGGCCTCTTCCCTGCCTCTGTGCCTGCGAGCTCCTCAGCTGAGCTTCCTGATTCATGAGCAGGAGCCCTCTTGGCTTGGCACTGGTGGGTTCCAGCAGCTCACGCATCTGCTGAGTAAATGCTGTTCTCATTTCAGAACCAGGTAACTGTGCTAACTGTGACAGGGACATGAGCACTCACTAGCAGACCCCACAGAGTGAGTACAGGCAGAAAGAAAGGGTCAAAGTCAGTCATCATGTCACAAAATGAGGGCATCAAAAAAACCATACCAGCCAACTGCAGATGAAATTCGAAATAAGACTCAACCGCACTACTTAGCACTGCCAACAAAGAGATTGGGCAGAAGGTAAAACAATATAATAAAGAACAACCTCAGGAGGAGGAAAGAGGAGCAGGGAGCTAAAGAGTCAGAAGACAAACTGTAGCAAACATGAACCAAAGCAAGAGTGAACCCAAGGGCTAGAAGGCTGCTCGCTGCTCATTGCTCGCAGGAGGAAAGTGGCCGACCTGACTGACAGAGCCTGGATGGACAAGGGTTCATGCCCTAGTCTTATGACCGCAGCACGAAAGCTCTTTCTTCCAACTTGCTGAGGCCCATGTTTATATGACATAAACTTAAAAACATCTCCAGTACTGAGGACCAACAACCTGACTCCGGCCTTGTCCCATGTGCTGTGCCCTGGACACAAGGTGTTCGTCATTCACACCCAAAGATGGAGAGAGTCAGAGGCCACAGCAGGCCAGGAGGCCAGCATCAGGAGGAGGATAGCCCATTTGTGTGTGAAGTAGCCTCAGAGACTCAGAGTGTTCAATATATGCATCTGTACCAAGAAGAACCCCCTAGGCCTTGGGTGCTTCCAGAAAACCATCTTCCCCCCCTACACACCCAGAGTCAGCCCACAGCAAAGGGGGATGGGCTGCAGCCAGGACACACTAGAGACGGCACTTGAGCCAGGCTCTGTACTACCTGGACCCTCCTCCCCGTCAGATCATCCTACATCTACCTCTGTTCTTTCATGCCTTGAAAGCGACGGTCGCTTCTGTGTAAAGTAAGCAGAAAACATTTAAAGGCGACAAACGGAAGAACTGGCAGGGCACATGCTCACTCAGGTCAGTGGGTCTATGAATGAATGACTGTCCCCCCTCTACATTTGTATAGACACTGCTCAGCACAAGTATGAGTCACGGCTCAAGCCAGCCAGCTCCCAAATCTTGTACAACAGATGATGAGCTATCCAAAAATTTGAGGATCAAAGTCAGAACATTAGGAATAATCACCTAAAACAACTGTCACTGTCTGACCCCATGATATTTGCCTATAACCACCGGGACTTTGTACCGCTGACCACACTCTATCCTCTCCTCCGCCTGAATTTATCAGAAGGGTCTGCTGTTTCTCCCTCCTTGACTTCTCCTTGAATGGGGAGAGTCTCTATTATGTGCTTGGGAATGTATCAAACATATAAAACACACTAGAAACCTATGAGTTTTACACAGAAAGTAAATGCTAAGTAACAATTACACACCTTCCATGAAACTGTACATATGAAGAATAATGTACAGTATTTTTACAAAAATAATACATAAAATCACAATTAAAATCTTTGTAGTTTGGAAATAGTGGCTAAGTCTATAACTTAACTACTCAGGAGGCTGAGATCTGAGGATCATCACACTTCAAAGCTTGCCCAGGAAGACAAATCTGAGACACTCATCTCCAATTAACCAACAAAAAGCTGGAGTTGGAGGGGTGGCTTAAATGGTAGAGTAGTAACCAATGCAAAAAAGCTAGAGTATGAAGCCCAGTGAGAGTTCAAGTCAATACACACACACACACACACACACACACACACACACACACACACACACACACACACACACCATTGGTTGATTGATTTGTATAAGGCAGAATCTTGTTATGTAGCCTAGAATGGCCTTGAACTGACCATCCTCCTGCTTCAGCCTCCTAGCTACTAGCCCTATAAGCATGTGACACAACTCCTGGCCAACTAAAGATTCTTATACAGAACCATGGAAAGCATTCGTCTCCAAAGAGAAATTAAATAAATCAAGAAACCATACTCAAGTCAAAAGCAGAAAGACAATAATGAACTCACAAGAACATTTCTAAATCCAGACACAAGAGGGCAGCAATTGATGGCCATTTATCCTTCCCAGGGAAGCAGATGAGAAGACTGTGACAATAAAAAGCATTTTATCTGCAGAAAGGCAACCTAAAAATATCACTTAGAAGCTGGCCTTGGTTTCACTTGCACAATAAGAATATCTATAAGTCAAAGCGAAATGTAGCACATAAGCCCCACTAGGGATGAAGTCTGGATGATAACAAAGTGGTCCTCACAGGTTTCCAGACACAAGATTGTTGCAAACAGACTTTGCAAACAGCCCAATTTTGTCTTCAGAAAACTAAGTCCCAATTAAGAAAGGCTGATCCAAAATCAGAAAACTACATAAACTTCTGAAAAAACACAATATTAAAATGACACTTTCATCTACAATTTTAACAGTCACAGAAAGTGGTAGGATAAAAACTGGCTTTGTGCTGCTTTGCTTCAACTGCCAGCACTTAAAATCACACTTGCTTACCTTTTCTTACAATACTTCCAGGAAATTGAGGGAAAGGAAGTTGTCCTTTGGGGAGAAAGGAAGTCATTCCTTCACTTCGTCATCAAATAAAAAACATTCAGCAAAATGGCACAAAGGAGTAAATGCAGTAATATTTTTTGTATTATAAAATACTTTCCAGGAAATGCACTGTGGCTAGAGTGCTTGCCGTGAGCTGAAGAGCTCAGTGACAGTGCCCAAGCCCAGAGTTCAAGTCCCATAACCAACAACAACAACAACAACAACAACAAAAGCATTACTCAAGGTAGAAGGAATAAGGAAGCTAAAAACAAAAACTTTCCAAACCAACTTAGGCCTCAATTTGTCAGGAACACTCTGAATTCAATATGAGTGTACTATGGCTTTCTGCAAACAACTGTTTTTCCAGTGGTGGGAAGCAAACCCTCAGTCCCACACAAAGTACACAAGGACTCTACCAGTGAGCCATACCTCCAGCCCCACAACTCACTTTCAACAACAATGCACCACAGAGATACATACAGACACACCTGTCCTGAGAGACAAAACTTCTACACACAACTCTGGTTCTTCCACAAGTACCTTCTGCCACAGCTAGCTTTATGTCCCACACTCCATGCCAAACATGGGCCTGACACATACAGCGCACACCAGGTGTGTATGCTGTGAAACAAACCACTACCACAGACAACACGAAGGACATCCAAATCTACTGAGAAACCACGTGGGAGTCATCTGGGGAGGGTCGCAGGGCCCCGTGCTCCCTTAATCAACCAAAACATCCACAGAAACAAACACCTGGCAAGTAAACATCCCTTCATGTGCACACCACCTGCTACAGAAGTTCAAGTAAGACGCTCCAGTGAAACAGGAAGCCTGCCTAAGAAGAAAAGCGAGCTATTTGACAGGGAGGAGCTTGCTGGTCAGTGCCGGTGCTGGTGGCACACGGCCTGCCAGCTCTGCTGCCCCTGCCCCTGCTGCAGAGGGGGCGAGTCAGCCTTGCTCTACCTGATCCAATACTCTCTCTGACATCTGGGCCAGCCTGCTCCTGAATCAGCTCTCCCAGGGCAGAATCGGAGGAATGGTGTCGCACAGACATTCTTCAAATTCAGGAGCAACACACATAGCTGGTCAGAAAACCCCAGCTCTGCTGCTGCCTGCCCACACCCCCACCCCTTTATGACTCTATTGCTGACATCACCTTTACCTCACGCTCACGGGAACGCCTACAGCCAAGCAACACACACACACACACACACACACACACACACACACACAGTGCAACACAAGGCTGCCTGTTTGAGATGCAACAGTCTTCAATGAACCGCTTCTCAGTGTGTAAGGCTGAGCCATGGTTACTCACAATGGAGCAACACCAATTTCAGGAAAAAGAATGGTACTGAGTCCAGTGAACACAGAGCACACTGGCTGGGCACTTGAGTCACTGGCCTATAGGACTTCAACAGCCACGTCCTGGCGACTCGGATCACAGCTGAGTGGAAATGAAAACGTGCCAAAGACTATTGTTTCTTTTCAATAAATACTAGCCTGACTAATCAGTTTTAAGAGAGTCTGTAAAAAAATGTCAGTCACAGACAACACAAAGAAAGGGAGGCAGAGAAAATGGCAAAACACAATGAGGTATGAAAAGTAAACAGGACTCACGAAACCCACACATGGTGAAACCAAACGAGGTCAGCCTCTGGAGAAAAACACCAAATTGTAATAATCACCTCTTCCTATGTGCATAAATAATATTCAGACTGAAAAGAACCCCAAAGACAAGGAAACAAGGGACCTCTTAGCGTTTTTAGATGACTCTGTATTCTTTACCTCATATATTGTGTATACATATGCACAGCTGAGTTGGAAGGTGTGAGGAAGGCACAGAACCAGTGGAAAGCTGGTGGAAAATAAAGCAGGGGGCCCATCAGCTGCACTGGACATTGATGAAAGTGAACTAAGCAACTCAAGGGCGACGATGGGAGGGAGGGAAGGAGAGGGAAAGAGGGAGGAGCTGACACTAAGCAAAAGGAAAGAAATGTACATATCACCCAATCGGGAAAAAACTTTTGTTATAAATGTTCAAAGGGTTCATAAGTTTTGCAGATTAGAATGATGATGACTATCATTGTAAAGGTTAAAAGGTGTTTGTGACTTTAAGTATAACTATGCCATAGCACTGTGAAATGTATGTAGCTATTTAATCTCAATAAAGAAATCTTTGCGGGGGAGAAAAGAAAATGGCAAAAACTACATTATCTACTCCTTGTACGTGACATGCTGAAGTGCCCAAATGACAAATGAATACAACTGCATGTCACACAGCGAAGTCCTGAAAGGGTAAAGATACCACCAGAGAAGCATGACTGCAGCTGTAACAGCTGACAGCCAGGCATAGGGTGCGCCTCGGTCTCAGCTGTCTGGACAGTTAAGGCAGGAGAATCTCTTAGCCCAGAGTTCCCAGACTAACTCAGGCAACACAGCAAAACTGCATCTCAAATAAATAAACTAACCAACGAAAACAGTACAGTAAAGATGCTTATCCTCATCTCTGGAAGAGTCCTGACAGAACAGAATGCAGAGCTTGCCTGTAACTATTGCACCCTCTATCCCAGCTTCCCAATGTAAGGAAGGGTAAAAACAAACAACTACCTAAGGCCAGATGACCTGGACTCCCACAGAGAAGCTTCAGACGCTCCCTTGCTCCCGTGTTCCCATGCTCCCGTGCTCCCGTGCTCCCATGCTCCCATCTTCCAGAACATGGGCAGGCTCAGCTTCTTACCACGGGGCTTAACCTCACGCACGTAGTTGCTGGGGAACCAGCCGGTCCTGCCGTTGTGTGCGCCCTCCCACCAGCCTCCTTCCTCCACTCGCGTGACATGGATGACATCACCCTTCGTGAAGGACAGCTCATCTTCATTGGTCTGCTGGAAGTTAAACTTGGCTCGTACTACCAGTTGATTGTTGCTATTATCAGTCATGTCCTAAAAGACAAGTGGGGGAAAGATGGGAGAAAAATGTCTACTTCATTATTAAAAAAAAAGAATTAGATCATATTACTATTATAAATCTAGTTAAAACTTATTGTGAATAACTAAAGCATTCCAACAGCAGGAAAATCCCCATTTCCCAGTGCCCTTACTCATCACCGGGCCCCACGTCCCAGGGAGACCCTTTCCACACTGGAAAGGCCTGTTCTGCCAGTAGTGCACTGTGCACATACATACACATACACACACACTCTGCCAGTAGTGCACTGCACACATACACACACACACACACACAGACACACACACACACACACACAGTCTGAATACCTCTCTTACACACAGAAAGTTGCGTGCTGCGCTCATTTCCCAGCCAGCTGATTAGCTAATTAGCCGCATACCACACTGTGATTGTGCCATTCTTGAGCTAGGCTTCCATTATGAATTTTAGGTTATTCTATCTAGTATTTTCTAATATGGCAATACAGTGTTTTTCTAGGGTATAATAAAAATACATCCATCTTTGAAGGCATCTATAAATAAGCCTAAATACTAAATTCTGGTCTGAGCCGAAGAAGAACACTTCTTATAAATTTTATGTATATTTCTAAACTGTCTAAATATTAATATATTTCTCCTCAGCCCTCCAAAATGTTCTATAAAGTTAACACCAAGTAACATGCCCACCAACACTATGTAAGAATTCTTTCTTTGCCAAACTTGCACTGGCCCTGAAGACTGCCAAACATACACCTCTTTGCCACATGCACAGGAAAAAACAGTATCCCACACAGTTAATGCTATTTTTTTTCTTTTCAGAGAGTGCATAGTTTGAGGTCTTCCAGAGCCTGGACCTGGCTCTGGACAGGCCAGTGGTATAAGCCCACTGAAGAGGCAGATGCCTATGTAAAATTCCCGAACAGGCTTCTTGTGGCTGCCCCAGGAGCAGGATCAGGGCAACCAGCTGATCCCAGCCTCCCTGTACCAACCCCGACCTCCTCAGCCCCGGTGAAGACCATGGTCTCATCTCTGTGCCTAACCCTTGCAGGTGTAAGCTCAGCCCACCCCGGGCCAGAGGACTGGGCAGGGTGCCTTTCCGCAGCCACAGAGCAACAGATCTCAGCTCTCACCAGTCAGGCAAGAGATACGGCTGCCACCATACCAGAAAGCAGTAGGCAACCCCCAGGTGCCCACATAACTGTGCCCTGGGCCCTGCAACCAGTCAGGGGACAGGAAGACTGGAACAGGACCCAACAGTGCTGATACCCTCTCCAAGGCACCTAGGGTTCAGGGAAAACACTTCTTGTACACAGGATACCCAATAATGCCAAACAATAAACCCATGACCTACAAAAGAAAGGACAACCAACCAAAAAAGGAGGTACAACTCCAAGACCAAGAGAAGCAGATACAGGAAGGAGACACGTGCCCCTCTCAGATGTGCTTAAAACAGTCTGAGACTCAATACTGTCCCTGTGTACTGTACTGCAAGTTGAAAAGACTGAAGGAGATGTGTGTAGTAAATTTTGGTATAACTTCTTACAGGTCTTGGAAGCAGTTTGTGAGTACAGACTGATACCAAAGCGAGATTATCAGACAGCAAGAGGGGAGCACCCAGGGAAATGTGGGGTCCCGGGTTCTGGAGACCTACAGGACCACAGGGAAGAAAATGTCATAGGAGAGAACACAAGGCCAGGAGCTGGTGACTCACACTATAATTTTTGTTACTCAGGAAGCTAAGTGCTAAAGAACCACATTTCCAAGCCAGCCTGGGCAGAAAAATCCATGAGACTTCATCTACAAGTAACCAGCAAAAGTAAACTGCAAATATGACTCAAGAGACTAACAGAGCACAAGCTGTAAGCAAGCCAAGTGAGAGAGAGGCCCTGAGTTCAAGACCCAGTACTGACTGGCAAGCAGGCGAGCAAAGGAAGGTATATCAAGTTGCTTCTCCTAGAAATGAAAGGAAACTAACAGACACTGCCTCAAGGCTCTGCTAGTCACACTGAAAACTCAAGGTCGAATTTATTAACCAGCAGAGAGTGGAAGGTTAGGGCATGACAGTGACACTGGAAACTACAGAACACCGGTAATGTTAAGAAGAAAGGATGACAGCCAGGCGCTGGTGACTTGCCTGTAATCATAGCTACTCAGGAGGCTGAGATCTGAGGATCGCAGTTCAAAGCCAGCCCGGGCAATAAAGTCCATGAGACTCTTATCTCCAATTAACCACCAGAAAACTGGAAGTGGCGCTGTGGCTTAAGTGCTGGAGCATCGGCCTTTAGCTAGAGTTCAGGGACAGTGCCCAGACCCACAGTTCATGACCAACAACAACAAAAAAAAAGTTCTGCTAATAGGGGTTGGGGTTGAAGAGCTGAGGGACAGCTCCCAGGCCCAGAGTTCAAGTGTCACAACTGACCCAAAAAAACAAAAAAGAATAAAGGATGAAATCAAACCTACTTAAGAAAAAATTTGGCCTACCGCCTGGGTCCACCACGCTCAATTTAATTGCCCATTTCTTCTACTAAGCTGAGAGATACATCACAAAGCAGGGTAAAAGAAAAGCTCAATTCAGCTGAATGCATTTGAAAGGCGATAGTATGAAATCACCACATAACAGAGAGGACAGGGAATGGTGCAGAAATATCTAAGAAACAAGTTGGAACTTCCCCTTCCATGCAAATGAAACACAACTGTTCAAGTCTTTCTGTGCCAAGGGAGCAAATCTATCTTCAGCAGAGATGACGATGATGTCACAGACTAAAAACCAAGACTGAGAATAACCAGTAAGTAAGGGATGGCCCGATGAGTGCTCTGTAAACTAAGGAGTTGTAGCTGATTAAAAGAAAAAAAATAACATGTAGGCCAGAGGCCAGTGGCTCACACTTGAAATCCAAGCTACTCAGGAGGCTGAGATCTAAGGATCACAGTTCAAAACCAGCCTGGGAAAAGAAAGTCCATGAGACGCTTATCTCCAATAAACTACCAGAAAGCTGGAAGAAGAGCTGTGGCTCAAGTGGTAGAGTGTTTTTCTGAGCAAAAGAAGCTTAGGGACAGCATCCAGCCCTAAGTTTAAGCCCCAGAACTGGCACCAAAAAAAAAAAAAGTATGTGATCAGGTGCCAGTAGTTCGCACCTGTAATCCTAGCTACTCAGAGGCTGAGACCTGAGAATAGTGGTTCAAATCCAGCCTAGGCAGAAAAGTTTGTGAGACTTCTTTTTTTTTTTTTTTTTGAGTCCGGTCGTGGGGCCTGAACTCTGGGCCTGGGCACTGTCCCTCAGCTCTTCAGCTCAAGGCTAGCACTCTACCACTTGAGCCACAGCGCCACTTCTGGCTTTTTTCTTTTTGCTTATGTGGTGCTGAGGAATCGAACTCAGGGCCTCATGCATGCAAGGCAAGCGCTCTACCACTGAGCCACCTTCCCAGCCTCTGTGAGACTTCTTATCTCCAATTATCTACCAAAAAGCCAGAAGTGGAACTTCAGCTAATGTGGTACAGTGCTAGCCTTGAGCAAAATATAAATAAATAAATAAATGCTCAAGGGCAGTGCCCAGGCCCTAAGTTTAAGCCCCAGGGATGGCATCAATAAAAACTATTTTTTAAATAAAAGCTGAACTTTATTTTAAAAAGATCCAAAAGCAGATGTTCAAGAGTCACAAGTTGCTTAGCTTGTTTTTCTGATAAAAACTACAAGCACAGGAGAAAGTAGAGAGTAACAGGTGGCCCTCCATATACCTATCATTTAATTGTGTGCAAACATTTACCAGTCCCGTTCCACTATAATCTTACTTTGGACTCAAGAAAATCATCTTACAATGCTATTAATAAATCATGTTCAGAAAAACCCAAGGACAAAAAATAACCCCAGCATGTAAGAGGGCCTTGTAATGTCCCATGAAAGAAAAGTCACCTTGGCAGTGGCCCATGGCCCGAGGAGACGGAAACTGACCAGCCACAAGGAAACACACAGGCAAGAATGCTAAGGCTGATCATTCTCCTAGCTAGTGAAAACTAGTCCTATGCTAATTATGGCCTCAGTAAGCTTCATGACCAACCTGATATTTAAGATTATTTCTCTTAAAATTATACATTTGTAATCCATTCATTTACTCACTAAGAAAAAAAATGAAAATTGCCCAGATAAAATAATCAGACTTGGACTGAGAATGTGGCTTAGTGGTAGAGTGCTTGCCTAGCATACATGAAGCCCTGGGTTCGATTCCTCAGTACCACATAAACAGAAAAAGACTAGGAGTGGTGGCACTGTGGCTCAAGTGGTAAAGGCTAGTCTTGAGCAAAAGAATCTCAGGGACAGTGACCAGGCCCTGAGTTCAAGCCCCATGACTGGGAAAGAAAGGAAGAAAGAAAGGGAGGGAGGGAGGGAGGGAGGGAGGCAGGCAGGCAGGAAGGCAGGAAAGAAGGCAGGCAGGCAGGCAGGCTGCAGGTATTTCTTCACGCAAAGTGTGCTCATTTCATTTCTTACAACTCCCTCATATTTTATAAAGTGAATACACTGAAATATGTTTGAAGTAGTGTGAGTGTTTCTCTGTAATTTGTCCTTAATGCTCAGTTTCTCCAGAATCAAGTCCTATGGACAGGGCAGACCCTACCCAGCGCTGGCAGCTGCAGGGCTGTGTAAGGATGTGGCTGGCGCAGTGCCACTGCACACTCCTGCATCAGAGCAAATGGGCTTCTCTAAGAGGGAACATGGCCCCCATTAGCACCACTGAACACACTTAGATACACAAAAACCTCGTGCTCCTTCCACATCTTTCCAGTGTTATTTAACATGCTCTGCAAAATACAACTCTATCGGAATTAACCTTTACTTCTTGAGGCTCACGGTTAGCAAACTATCAATTTCCTTCCTGATTCAGAGCAGAAGGAAAGCCACAGTCCTCTTAAATCTCTGGAAAAAATAGACTTTCATTACTTTCAGCACAAGAATACACTATGTTTCCAAGGAGAAACATGAGGAAAAATGTTTCCTGCCAATGTTCTAACTCAAAAGAGGAAGCATAGCTAGGCAGGGGAGCAGTGGCACAGCCCCCCAATACCACATCAGGGCCTGCACTTAGTATTTCCCTAACCTCAACACTAACCTCAATGTTATATTTGTGAACTTCCTAGAAATTCAGTAAGACACCAGAAGATGCTGTCGCAAGAGAAAAGGCTGCCTATGAACCATCAGTTCTACCCCTTTTTCTCTTCTAGGTACACTAAATGCTCTCCACCCCACTCCACCCTTAGCCCCCCACCACCCACACACACACACCCACTCCCACACACACACACCTCATACTTCCACACACTGAGGAACAACAGGAAGAAAATACTACAGAGGAAGAATGTCAAAGTGCAGAAGCTAGGAGTCTTAAATACAATCCCAATACACAGCCCTCATTTGGCACAGTACGTGGAGGTTCTGGTGGCAAACAAACGCCCAGCCAGCCTGCAGCCATCCTCCTGCTGTTTAGCACTCTGTAGATAAAGTACCGAGACCCTCCAGACACATCTCATATCCCCAAATACATTTGACACTTGAGTAACAAAACCTCTTGCACTTACCAAACTCCGGTACTGGCCCTGGAACAATTTTGAAGTCCGACTGTGTGAAGGCTGGGATCCCAAGGAATCAAAAGACTTTATCCGATGTGAAGAGGGCCGAGCACACACGGAATCACTTCCCAGTCCAATGTCTGAAAAGGTCATGCACACAGAAGGAAAAAGCACTGACAATGCCCAACACCACAGATGCTCCCCACACTGACGCTAAAACTGGGCCAGTCTGAAGGGACACACCGAAGACCACACAAAGCAGGCCATTTACACAGTACACAAAGAGCAGATTCTTTGTCCCATAAATAACTTGCATTCATTCCCCAATTACCTCTCCAGACAACTGTCTGGAGATGACCACTTATCAGCTCTTCTCTAGTATAATTTTTTTCAGTTTGTGAACTTTTTCGTTCTTCCCCTTCCCCTTTAGAAAAGCAAGCCTCTCAAATTCAATTACCTTGCAGAGCAGAAAACTCTCTTGGAGAAGCCCGCTTCTCCAAGACAACATGCGATAAGCAATGAGAATCACTTTGCAACAAAAGGAAAAGACTTCTTTAAAGCAAAAGAAGCTGGGTGCCGGTGGCTCACGCCTGTAATCCTAGCTACTCAGGAGGCTGAGATCTGAGGATCATGGTTCAAAGCCAGCCCAGGGAGGAGCGCTCGCCTTGAGCTGAAGAGCTGAGGGACAGTGCCCAGGCCCAGAGTTCAAGCCCCACAATTGACAAAAATAAATAAACAAATAAATAAATAAAGCAACAGAAAATCCTTGTGTATTTGCCATCTGGAGATGCTACTGAGTACCATCTCGAGAGGAAGCTGCACTTCTCCGCTCTCCACAGAAAGCAGGTATGAAGGGGCATAGCTCCATTCTCTGCATTCCCATCAAGCAAGTCCAACCAATGGGTAAATGCTCACAGTCCATTTCTTAAAGGTGATTTGATTTTTAAAAATAGAAAGATGAGGGCATAAAAATGTTCAAGATGTCTATGTTAAGCAAGCTGAGTGAGAATGCGAGTCCCTGACTTCAAGCTACAGTACGTGTACACACACACACACACACACACACACACACACACACACACGGCTATGCTGATATAGGAGCCTTCACAAAAATACACTGATGGGTCCAGGGCCCACTTTTCTTGGAGTTGCTTGGATCAGCTTACACAGTATCTTTCCAAATTCTGAATTAAGAGTCTGAAGACATAAGAGAAATCCACAGTGCTGCCACTGCTCTTGGTGCCCTGAGCCACGTTACCAATGTCTACCTGCAGAGGAAGCTGGCTCAGGGCTGGGCAGCACAGCACAGCCTGGCAAGCCTCTTCCTTCCGGTCCTACCAGACACTGCTGCCAGCTCACAGCCAGCTGGGCATGGGACCCTGCTCGGAATCATCCCGGCCACCGCAGCAGTTGCCTCTCAGATGGGCTTGGCACTACATACAGGGGGCGCTCTCCACAGAGCATTTTCTACTTAGGAAGACAAAAACCATGGGCCACCCCAAGTACAGATTTAACAAGTGAGGGCATTTCTTGCAGAGCTGCCCGCCGAAGCCTGCAGTCCCACTATTCCTGCCTGTCAGGGAAATCCCCGCTATAATCAGCCACTGCCTCTAGCCCCTTTCACCTCATTTACTAGCTTCTAGGAGATAGGACCTCATTATGCAGACTGAACTGGCCATAAGCATGAAAGCAGAGGACAGCCACGCAACTGTCCTGTTGCCAAAGCAATCACTTAAGAGTTGGGATCTAGGAAGATACAGTCACTTCCATAATACTGACTTAAAACTATCAGCAGGGAGCCAACAAAGAGAAAAGCAAACAATTCTGTAGCAAAGGGGTCACTAATACTATTTAAAATCTGGAAATAAAAACACTGCATATATGAGATCCAGTGCATCCTGGATGACACCAACAATCTGTGAGAAGCTGGATATGCTGGCACGTATCTGTAATCCTAGCACTCAGAAGGTGCAGACAGGAGGCTCATGAGTTTACCAGCCAGATTACATAAAGAAACTCTGGCCCAAAAGATATTAAAAAAAAAAAAAAAAAAACGAAAACAGAATAGTGGGGAAAACACAGGAAAAATACTTTTGCGTATGCAAGGGATGAAACGAAGGTAGTTTGTGTCTAACAGTCATCAGTCCTGGTTTCTATTCCATTATTCACCTCAAGTCGCAGGGCCTCCCTCAAACCTGAGCAATGATGGCACAGACCCACGTGCAGGCTGGAGCCCTCCCCAGCTCTCCACCTGCCAACCGGATCCTTCTGCTGACGAGTACTAAGTAACTCAAAACTTTAAGCAGCAATGAGCAGTCACGTTTACTTCATGATGGGAGCCCACCCCCTCAAGTTCATTAAAAAAAAGTCTTACCTGCTGTTACTTTATTTAGAGTCACTAAGGAAGTGAGGACCTTGTTAAAATTCTGCCCCTGATATAAATCATTTGCATCAAATGTCTGAAAGAAAAAATTAAACAAGCACAATTAGAACTGAGGACAAAAAACAAGCAGAGTTCTCCTGCAACGCGAGGGGGTCCATGAGCATCCCAAAGAGCACAATTCTCTGCAAGACAGCCTAGTCTGCGACACTCATGAATTACCCAGTCTCTGCCAGCCTACATTTATGAATGACCACCAGCTGCCTGCCCACCAACCCCAGCCTGTTCCCTCCCCCACAGGGCAGGGGCCACCTGGATGCAAGGGCTATAAAAGGCTCAGCAGAAGCCTGTGGCTCTGTCTCTTTAAATTATGCAAAGGCTACAGGGTTAAGACATGGTATAGATATTCTATTTAGGAGGTAAGATGAGGCCAGGGGAAGACAGATGGTCTCCAGGGCAGAGCTCTAGAGAAGTAGGACTGTGGGCCCTGAAGTGTCAGCATGGGGCAGGATAGGTACCTCACAACACTAGTTGGAGCTGTGGGAGCGTGTGGGTAGACAGCTGGGCAAGTGTGGGAGCTTGTGGGTGCACAGCTGGGGTCCTCACACCTGAGCATTTGTGTTCTATGGCTGCATCAGCCACGAGACACAAGAGCAATAAGGTACTGACCTGTTAGACATGAACAAGTGGAGTTTGCAGGGTATGTGTCAGAGTTAAGAGTGTTTGTGTGCATACGTGAGTGCACATACACATAATAGTGTGCTCAGACAAATGCTATGTTTTTGCTGGTTGTGGAGCCTGAACTCTGGGCCTGAACTCTGGACCACTGTCCCTCAACTCTTCAGCTCAAGGCTAGCACTCTACCACTTGAGCCACAGCACCACTTCCAGCTTTTTCTGTTTATGTGGTGCTAAGAAATTGAACCCCGGGCCTCATGTATGCAAGGCAAGCACTCTACCACTGAGCCACCTTCCCAGCCCCCGATATATAACTTTTGATTAATTTTAATAAACAAATCAACCACAATGCTATCCCAGAAAAATTATGAAAAACATCTCAGAGGTGCAAATATCAGAAAAACATAACTTGATATTCAAATGTACATGGCATTATCATACTTTCTCTCTCCATGAGGCACAAAGGAACACACCTGACCCTCAGTGCCCAGCCAGCTTGGTACCTCACCCTCCTTCTAGGCTGGTGCCTCCTTCCTGGTTCTTTCTCCAGGCCCCTTCTCCTCCTCTTCCTGCCTCCCCCTGCCCCCACTTCCTAGCTGAGTCTTACTCATCTCTCTTCCTGCAGGAACCTTCTGCCTGGAGAGCCTCACTGACTCTTTAACAAGCTCATCCCAGAGCATCTGTCACAGAGTAAGTCCACAGCCGCTGTCCAGGCCTGCATGCCATGGAGGGTAAACCCTACAGGGGCCACACACAGCCCTGGTGCCTGGCCAACGCCTGCCCAACGGCTTCCATGCCACCCACAGGCCATCTGCCACGGGGAAAGATGGTCACGGAGACCTGGGAAATAACAGTTCCAAGCCCACTACTCATTGTTGCCTTCTCAAAACCCACCTCATTATTGTTCTTCTGTGTACAATTTTTGAAATGAGTACAGAGTCATGAGGCACATCTATGTTAACAAGACCACACAGCGAGCAGGAAAACTATCTCAGGAAAGAGGCCCCATTCACCAGACAGCCCAGAAAGGGCCAAAAACATGGCATGCTGACTAAAGCTCAGGAAAAAGAATCAAATAGAACTATCAAATGTAAAAAACAAAGATGTGACTGTATCTGGGCATTTCACACCTGGTCGGAATCTCATGAAGCAACAGTCCAACTATAAAACATTCCTTAGAACTCAGTACTGACAACTACCTTATGATTCAGTTTAATGTGTGTGATGCCTGTGATTTATGAAAAAAGTCAGCTCCATCTGGGCCAACCCAAATGAATCTTTTTAAAGAACTACACATATGAATCTTAATAGGCCTCAGCCTCATGTGTAAAACCAAGAAATTTCCCTTAAATGTAAACTGACTGTCTTATGTCCTTCAGCTCTGATAATCTCCCTGTAGAAACTCCTGGAAACTTCTATAAGAAACACATGTATAAATATCCACTAACCTTCATGGTGGTGAGGCTGCAAGTCACAAAGCCCAGACGACAGGATGTGAGAATGGAGACTTCCTGTTATTCCAGCGCTAGATAGCTATGTCACTGGGATACCAGGAAGGGCTGGACTGGCACAAGCTGCCCACCAATCACTGCAGGCATGATGTCAGAACTTGGTGGACACACACAGCCCCTTCCTCACAGGAAGGTGCACAATGAGAGGAGAGAAAAGAAATGCCTGAGGCACATCCTAAGCCAATGACATCCTGACTACAGTGCTTCTCCAAGGAACATTACAGACTAATTCCTGAAAACAGAAATGTAGGCAACAAAAAGCAAAAAGCAGGAAAAATCTCAGCATAGAAAAAGTTCCCACTAAGGGAATAAGGTCAGTCTCCTTAGAACTTTCACAGAAATGCCTCTTTTCTTAAGAAATCCATTAGTGTGAACAAGAGAATTACCACCAGGTTAAAACCTGCCAATTGTTCCCTGGGGTCATTCAGTATACAAGACAGATAAAATGCACTGGACTTAGTCCTCAGGCCTCCACTCAGCTGCCCTAATGGTATGTCCCAAAGGGCCACAGATTCCACTCATGGAAGAACAGAGAGCAAAAGGGGAAGGAGGCAGGTTCTACCTCCCACAGCCTTTCTTAGGTGGCCTCAGGAACAGTCCCTGTCTCTATGATCTGTGCATACCGATCTCCTTGGTGACTCTAGAGATGAAAATCCTCGAAGACACCTCCTCCTCGACCAAACGAATGGCTATGTTCCTTCTCCCTGCCACCCAGCATTCCGGTCTCGCAGCACCCACCACACAGGCTTCCTAGACCCTATAATCAAGCCTCAGAGACTTCGTTACCTCATCCAGACTTGACCTCTAGCTTTCACCTTGCCATTTCTCTGAAGTATTTTATTTGGTTATTTGTAAAAACATCAAGCTTAGGTCCTGAAGGAACATCTGACAAAGCAGGAAGATGGGATGGGACTGGTCCCGTATCCTCCTGACAGTCCTCAGGTGTTCAAGTAAGCATAAGGAGCTAAGTTCCCAGATGCAAAACCCTCTCTCCAGACAGGGAATGGCTGTGTTAAAAGAAACAGTTATAAATAGAGATGCTTTCACCATGCAGATCCCACCTGGACCTCTCACACTCCGCATGCTATCTTCCCACTTCCCACTACACACCTTCACTAGATGTGACATTCCCTGAGCTATTGCTGAGCTATTGCAGCCACCTGACTCACTGTGGCCAATGACATGTGAGCTCCAAGGACCTGTCCACACAGTTCTCAGGAAGAAGCGTTTCAACCAGCCTCCCTGTCCTATTCCTTTAAACAAGAAAGTCAAAGACCAAAATGGAGTTGCCCCAATAGCCCAGATTCTAGAACAAAGAGGCTTGGAGCAGCACTGTCTACATGCAGCTACATAGAACTGGTATTAAAAAAAAAAAAAGCTTCTAGTGTCATAGGGCAAAGAAATGTGGTGCCTTCCAGCAAAGTAATCATCTTTATGACTGCTGAAGACTAGAGAATTCATCTCAAAAGCAAAACACAACAAGACACATTCAATCATTCAGAATAAGATGTGTGTGTGTGTGTGTGTGTGTGTGTGTGTGTGTGTGTGTGTGTGTGTGTGTGTGTGTGTGTGTGTGTGTGTGTTTGTCTTGTCAGATGTGGGGCTTGAACTCAGGGTGTGGGCTGTCCTTGAGCTCTTCTGCTCAAGGCCAACCACCTACCACTTTGAGCCACAGCTCCACTTCAGGTTTCTGGTAGTTAATTGGAGATAAGAGTCTCATGGGGACTTTTCTGCCCAGGCTGGCTTCAAACCATGGTCATCATCAGATCTCAGCCTCTTGAGTAGGTAGGATTACAGGCATGAGCCACTGGTGCCAGGCAAGACCATATTAACATGAGACAGTAGAAGTTAACACCTCTTAGCTGGCTAAGACAGATACAGAATCTGTCATTCAAAATAACAGACTTTTCAGCAAGTACTTGTCACACCCCAGCAAATGAGATTTAGCCTTCCTTCTCCAGTCAACAGTGCAGTAATTACAAAAGTACTGATAGTTACTGTTTCACAGAAAACTCCAAGAAGAGACATGTGCACACTGGACTTGAGGGAGTTCATTCCTTCACTTGCTCTTGGTTGTTGGGCATTCTGAGCAGCAGAAAGGGGAAGAAGAAGCAGGTGACGGACCTGCCACATGCTGAGAGCCTCTGGACACCCAAGTTAGTCACCCATTTCTAAACCTCCGTGGCTTCAACAACAAACAATCCGTGTCTTCTTGTCTCTATGCACTGGTGCTCAGGAGCAGCTTGGCTCCGTGACTGTGGCTCCAGGTCTCTCAAGAGGCCAGCCAAGTATAGGTGGAGCTGTGGGCATCCAGAACCTTGCTGATATCACTGGAGTTCTGCTAACAAGACAGGACCATCACTCCCCTGTTGGCAGGAAGCCTTCATCCCTTGTGTCATTAGTGTTTGGGAACACTGAGTGCAAGCCAAGAGGAAAGCTAGTGTTTAAAATTTCAGGAACAGCATAACCCAGGATCAGAAGTCACATACACCACATTCTATTCATTAAGAGTCACCATACAGGAGAGGACCAACAGGAAACAGGCGAAGCTGAAGCCAGTAGCCAGGACAAGGACATTTGTGCAAGGAGCTGACAAGCATGTTCATGTTGGGTGGCAAGCCTGCTACAACACCTACCCCAGAGCTCACGCTACCACTAAGCTTATTCACATACACAGGATCTAGCACATGCCATGATCTGAATCTTATCACAAGTGTACACGTGCACCCATGCGCATGCATGCACACACACATACACACACACACACACACGCACATATACACCCTGCTGCCCAATGCTCTCAACCAAGTTACAGCAACCTGGCCACATGACTCAGGCACCACCACTAGCACAAGGGACATGGCCCACCTCAAAATGAGTGATGTGCTGGGGGCGTACACCCAGCAAGCACACATGAGGAGGGCAAGAGGGAAAGTTCTCCCTTCCTCCCCACAACCTCAACACAGTGGAACACCTCACAAGATTCTTCAACCTGCTTTAACATTAGCTCAGCTCCCCAAGTTTATGAGAAAGCTATTTTTACCGCCCCCCCCCCCCAAAACCAAAGTTACTTCTGACAGAATACCGGAGTGTGGCTTGCAAAGTTTAAAAATACAATCTTGTCCTATCACATTGTCAAGTAGAATTTGTGATTTTAGAACAAGAATGACTAAAACTGAATCTTAAATGAGGTGCTATTTAAGTTTCATGCAAATGGTCTATATTTTGGGAGTATGTAAAAAGCCAAAATCCAACGCTGAATTTTCATCTTATTGGCTTCTGTAGATTTTATTCTTAATTCTACCTACTCCAACTCGCAAAGGATAAAATTAGAAGTTCGATAATAGATCCAATCAATTCTACAATTTTCATCCTAAATACCCCAAACAACTTATTTCAGTTTAAAATAAGTATCACATCTCATTCAGATTTGTGGACTCCACTGTACCAACACCCAAATGCGATGAATAACCAAATATTTTGGTTATTTCCTGGAAGGACTTTTTTGGCAGAAGGTAGAGCCCTCAGGAGCGCAGAAATGGGAAAAGCAACACAATATCTTGTCTGACCAGTGCTGGCAACCTGCCCTTCCCCAGCCCAGAGAGAGGGAGGGAAGTGACAATGCCCAAGCAGGAAGCGAGGGAGATAAAGCCCTGCTGAGGGCCACTCTGCCACCATGGGCAGGGCACAGCCTTGCCCTCTCACTGCAATTCAGACTGCATGTCCATTTCATCTCACAGATAGGGAACACAAGCCTCCAAAAGAAGGTAACCAAGTTGACAAGAGCAGACCAAGACTGATCCAGATCAGTCTGGCTTTGCCTATGACACCATGCTGTCACCGCAGGGGGACAGTGTACCCCACAGAGGTCATGCGGACACCTGTCCCAGGACTGTGCCTTCACTGGAAGAATGCACACCCCTGCAAAGCACTGCCCATCTGCTCTGGAACCTGAACATGGGATAGCAGGACCTAGACAGAGGTAGAAATCTTACTTGGGCTATCAGTAACTGAAGTGAAAACAGAGCTATAGAAGCAATGAGAACAGTACAGTAACGCTAAAACTCAGAACAAGCAGTTACAACACCCATCCTTGGAGAAGCATTTCAAGATGATAGCTTGCAAGTACTCATTTACTTCCCATTCATCCCTGAGTATCACTGAAAGAAAAATGAAAGGCTTAAAGCCTCCAGAGTGCCAAGGAGGAAGAAGGGGAGGCGATGAGCAGTCTGCACAAGGTTTCAGAAAACAGGAAGACAGGAAACAGATGGACCCTCTCATCAAACACCAGGAAAGACAGACAATTGCACCCACAGCCCTTCCTCTGGGATGGGAAGTAGAGGGCCCAGACCCCACTTTCATGAAAGCCAGGTGCCTACATGGGATCCTCATGGGAGATGAACCTGAGGTATCCCTGGTCACAGAAAGGCCTTGAAGGAATTTGGGAGGAACAGCCATTCAATACCAAAGTAAGATCTCCCAAGAGCTCTACCACCTGCCTGCACGGTCCTGTCAAGAATGCCAAGTAGGAGACACGCAGAGGCACCCTGTCCCTCGGCTCTACTTCGGAAGAGCTTTTTAAAGCCATCCCTGTGGGTTCTCCTGCCTGCTGCTGGCCACACCATTGCAGTGGAACATGCAGCCCCACTGCCCCTCACTCACCTCCCTGACGGCAGGAAATAACAGATGCCATCTGGCTTCCAGAGAGGTGGAGAAGATGCATCTCCAGTCTTCCAGCTAAGTGCAGCCAAAAGCTCTGGACACCACATGCAAACGAGCCCAAGGCTTGGCATACTGGAGAGGAGACGGAAACTGGCTGTGAGCGCAAGCTAAGAACACAGCGGAAGAGTAGGAGTGGATGCTCTGGTCTTCCTCCTGCTTTAAAAAGCCCTGACTTGTATGCTAAGGAAGCCAGCAACCCACAAACACCAGTTGGTACAGACAAAATCATCCCCAAGAAAAATCCCCAAGAAAAGCCTGTGCTCAAGGGTGAGTGGCTGTGTGCTCACTGGTAAAATACTTGCCAAGCAAGCACAAGACTCTAGATTCCATGCACAGCACAGGAGGGGGAGAGCCTAAGCACCTTAGTCAAAGGGCCAGAAAGGAAAGAAATGTTTTCAACAATCACCTTGTCCCCAACTGTACATTCAAGGGGGTAACTGAAGTTTGTCCACTAGCCAGGGCCGGGAGCATGGATCCACCCCTGCCCTGCAGTAACCTTCCTCAGAACCTCAAGCACGTCACAGGAGGGAAGCCAGGTCAAGAAACCCAAGTTTCCCTGAGATCCAAGGACTGAGGTTCAAAGCAAGCCAGAAAAGTCCATAAGACTCATATCTCCAGTTAGCAAAAAAAAAAAGCAAATAAGGTAGAGGAGTGGCTGAAGTGGTAGACAAACCATTAGCCTTGAGTGAAAAAGGCAAGCAAATGAGAGAGGCCCTGAGTTCAAGATCCAGTACTGACCCCCCCCAAAAAAAAGAAATACAAGTTTCCAGACAGATGGAATGCACACCAATTAGTATCATGAGTTCAAGGCCATACAGGGCCACATAATGAGACCATGTTTCAAAACATAGAGAAAAAGGAGACTGGAAACGTTTCTCAATGGTAGAGCACTGACCTAGCCACACAGGTTCATGGGTTTAATCTCCAGTACTGTACCAGATGTGTGGGGGTGAGGGGGGAGAAAGAACAGGTTGTTTCTAGTGTATTACCTAAAACTGCAAAGTCATACGATTAGTATAGACAGGACACTGGCTGTGGGAGGGGAGGAGGGCAAGGGCACTAAGTTCTTTCCATTTCCAGCAGATCTAAACTAAGGAAGCCATATTGAGAAACAAGAGGGCTTCACAGGTAAATCCTCTTGGACAAGGACCTCTTGACAACCAATTACAAGGGATGAGGACACACAAGTACTTCATAAATGACTTAGTGCTGTGCAAAACAACTCCCAGCAGAATGGAGGACCAGGGGAGTCCAAGGAAAGCTTGTGAGATGAGGACAGACAGCAGGCGGCCTTTCAATGGGTCTACAGGTAAAGCCATCGAAATAACCATGCACAAAAAGCAAGCAACAAAGAATAAGGGGGAAAAAGACATGACTCATGTTTTCAGTGAGAGCATTTCTGTGTTTCAGAAACTCAGACACCAATGCTTGTGCACAGTGCTATAAGATGCCCCATGGCTGTGGCCCCTCAGCCTGGATTCTAATGCCCATCCACACACATGGCACGCATCTCTCCAGCAAGAATCACTCACTGCACAAGCCTGCTAGCATAACACAAGGACTGCATGAGGACAGCTGAGCGCTGGCAACTGCTCCAGTCCTCTTGTAACCAGATACTGTATTTCATTCCACTCCATATTGTTTAAGTTCTGGTGCTGAGTCCCATTTCTCTTAGAAGAAAATCAACAACAACAGCCATTTGCCTTCAGAAATGCTTGGGCATGTGCTAGCTAAACTGACCATTACCTTCCATGCCCAAAGCAATCCCAAGTTAGCACTAGAGCTCTGAACTCTTGAGTTCCGGCTCCCAATGCTGCTCAAGTCACCACATGGAAGGAATGGATTATTCCTCTTCCCTTTCCTTCCCAGATTAAAGACATGGGAAAGAAAGGTAAACGAAGAACAGTTTGCTCAGCTTTTAACAGGTACCTCCTCCCAGGAAACAAAGAGCCTTCTAGACCTCCTCCTCTACATGTACCACAGCTCTTGGCTCCTGACAGTAGGAAGCAGTCAGTCCCCTGTGACCCTGGGAAGCAGTCCTCTGTGTCCTTTGGAAGCAGTACCCTGTGCCTGGGAAGCAGTCCCCTGTGCCCCTGGAAAGCAGTCCCCTGTGCCCCTGGGAAGCAATCCCTTTGCCTGGGAAGCAGTCCTCTGTGTCCTTGGGAAGCAGTCCCCTGTGCCTGGGAAGCAGTCCCCTGTGCCCCTGGGAAACAGTCCTTTGTGGCCCTGGGAAGCAGCCCCTGAGGCTCTCTGCACACCATAACTTGACTTCAACTGCTCACTTTGCCTCAAAATCCATGCTACTAAGCTGTCTCACAGACACCCCTCCCCCACCCCCTCACCCCACCCTACCCACGCTCTTCCCCCTAACACCAGGTCCCTGTGCTCCAAGCCCTAGGCCAGGACCTAAAATGCCACAGGAGTCCAGAGTCCTCTCATTCCTTCTCCCAACACTTGATCAGACCAAAACATCTTGGTTCATGTCAACAGATCCATTTGAGCTGCCCAGCTGTCAATCCAGCAGCAGGAACAAGTCTTTTGACCTTCATCAAATCTTGGCCAAAAGCTACCCCCATCAGATGCTCCCTGCATTTTCCCAGCCACTAGTGTTTCTTTGCTCTCTTAAGCCTGAGCCATGCCAGGTATACCTCTCACAGTACCCACATCCCTGCCCAGTGCCCCTTTCAAGTATTTACCAAGCTACCTACTCTCCCCAGGGCAAGGGAGCAGATTAAAGTGCTTCTCCCTAAGCTGTATACAAACTGGAGTGTCCCCATTCACCATGAAACAAACCCAAACCACTGTTAGAACATCAGCCATCCAAGTAATGCTAAAGTAAGCAGATCTCATGGCTTCCACTACCTCTTCCTGGAATGCTCACGTCCTGAAGTAAGCGGCCCCTCCTGTTCCAGAGCCTCGTCTTCCACAGGCTAGTTCCCAAGCAAGAGCCCCGTGCTGATAAGGGAAGGAAAGTTCCCGGCTCTTCTCTCCATAAAGGAGCACAATGTTGAAGTTCAGACAGCTCAAACCTCTAACCATGCAGATTCTCGCCCCAAAGCTTCCCTGCTCTGGTCCTTCCTTTTAGTACCTCCATCACAACGAAATCCAAAACAAGCGCATCGTACAGTACAGCCCGTATAAGCATAGTTCATAGAGTTGTACAATCTGAATTGTCAATCAACTCACGCTAGGTTAAGAGAGAATAGTGAAGAAATACAAGAATGGAGCTGACTTATACCTGGAGCTACACGGAACTCAACTGTTCCATTCCCTTGTTTTCCTGGCAACAAACATACCCTGCATTTCACTAACTGGCTCAGAGTTATGCATCAGAGTCCAAATAAACAGGATACATAGAAAGCTGCTTCTGTAATTTCACAGTCCAAATCTTTTTGGCAGTGGCAGGGTTTGAACTCAGGGCCTTGTAACTTGCTTGGCAGGCACTTTACCTCCAGTTCTTTTTGCTTTAGGTTGTATTTTGAGTTCTGTCCAGAACCAGTTTCAGAGTAGAATCTTCCTGCCTATGACAACACACAGAGCTGGGACCACAGCACGCAACCAGCAGCACGGGTACAGGCCATAGCTTCTGCTCACTGGCTGAGCCGATGTTCTTCCTTGTTGCCCAGATTGACCTCAAACAGAAAGATCTTTCCAATCTCCATCTCACGCATAGATGGGGTTACATGCATGACCCACTACACTTGACCTATACATCTAAATCTTAACTAAATTTCTTTCTACTTTGTAGCACAGGTTATCTGCACCTAAATATTCACTTACTAAAAATTCACTATAGCCAGGCACTGGTGGCTCTCGCTTGTAATCCTAGGTATGCAGGAGGCTGAGATCTGAAGAAGGTAGTTCAAAGTCAGTCAGGGGAGATAAATCCAAGAGATTTTATCTTCTATTAGCCATAAGCAAAACTTATGGCTCAAGTGGCAGAATGACAACTTTGAGCAAAAAAGCCAAGTGAGAGAGAGAGCACAAGGCCCTGAGTTCAAGCCCCTGTACAAGCACTAAAATTTTTTTAGAAATCACAACCAGATACCAGTGGCTAACAGCTATAATCCTAGCTACTCAGAAGGCTAGATCCAGAGGATCCTAATTCAGAGCCCATGGGGGCAGAAAAGTCCATGAATCTCCATCTCCAAAATAACCAGTAAAAAGTAGGGCAGAAAGCATGGCTCAAGCTATAGATAATCAGCTGAAGTAAGCAAGCCCTGAGTTCAAACTCCAACACCACAAATAAATAAAAAGGCTCACTTATTTTAAAATACAGAGCCAGGTATAAAGGTGTACACCTATAATCCAAGCACTTGGAAGACTGAGAAGTATCTCATAGAGATATCCTGTCTGCTGCATAGAGAGATCCTGTCTGAAACACACACACACACACACACACACACACACACACACACACACACACACAGAGTCTTAAACAATAAAGACAAAATAATTTGTAAATGAAAAGTCATGACAAAAAATAAAATTGAGCTAGCGCTGATGGCTCATGCTTATAATCCTAGCTACCCAAGAGGCTGAGATCTGAGGATCATGATTCAAAGCCAGCCTGGTCAGGAAAGTCCATGAGACTCTTACCTCCAATGAACCACCAGAAAACTAGAAGTGGCACTGTGACTCAAGTGGCCAGAGCACTCGCTTTGAGCTGAAGAGCTGACGGACAGAGCCCAGGCCCAGAATTCAAGTCCCACAACCAACAAAAAAATAAAATAAAATAAACAAAATAAAATTGAAATGGGTTAGAGACAAAACATGGGCAGAACATGAGTACCAGTGAGCTATAAAAGGCACACACGTATTTGCTCGAATGGTCTGTTAAAGTTTCAACATAAACACACAGGGGAGAAGGGGCTGTGAGGCTCTACACCGACTGGACACCCTCTCCCAACACAGGAGATTAAGGCATCCCCTCCCCAGTCACGGGCCTTTCCCAGAGTGTCACAACAGTGGGTCCTGTGCTACGCTGTTCTGGCCTCATGCTGTCTTCTTGCCTCAGCATACAGGCTGGAGAAAAGTGCATTTCCCTGGCCCTACTCTGCCAGGGCTTCCTGCTCTTTTGCAGGCCCAGGAAACAAGGTGCCTTCCTCCCAGCTGGGTACTCACACTACTCAGCAGAACCCAGTTTGAAGACCCCAGTTCACTGACCAACTCCAAATACTAGACTCATCAGCACCTCCAAATCCTGGGGCAGGTGTCTCTGTGAGGCTCCCCACTCAAACCCTGGTGAATATCATCCGGGGACTGACAAATCAGTCTTCTTGGCAGAATAAAAGCAAATATCCCATTTCCGCATTTGCCTAGCCAGGAGAAGCAGGACCACTGGACACAGGGTAGCTTCTGAAGTTACTGTCTACGAATTTTGAGGGAAAAAAAATTACAAACTAGTGTAAATTTAGGCAGGAATACATATTCTGGATAAAGTTTCATTTGTTTGGGGCTTTGGGGCGGGGTAGGAGGAGAGTGTAGTACTGAGGTTTGAACCCAAGGCCTCTTGAACCATGTCTTTAATCCTTTTCGCTTTTTTTTTTTTTTTAGGGAGGCCAGACTTAGATCTATGTCTCCCACACAGCTGGAATTACAGGCATGAACTACCACACTAGACTAACTAGAGAACTACACAACCAGAAGACACCTTACTGAGCAAGAGAAGCTCAAAAAAAAAACAAAAACCCAGCTACATGTTAGAGAACTAGACAACTAGAAGACATCCTACTGAATAAGAAAAGCCAAGCTAAAAAAAAAAAAAAAAAATCAGCTATATGTGGAAATTAGACCTAAATAGCATTCATACATACTCAAGGACATATAGTTAAGTATAAAAATGATGGCTAAAGAGAACATGAATCAAACTAACAGACTACTCAGAAGAAGAAGAGAGGAGAATGGAAAGAGAAAGAGAGTGGGTAACTATTACACATCACAAGTATCTATGAGCGCAGCATAAAGAAACTCAACAAAAGACAACGGTGAGTGGGGAGCGGGCAGAGACTCTGAGGGCCAGTGGAGACTAGCAGGAGTGGGGGAGTGCCAGGGGAGGGAGGGTAGAGGACTAACACTGTCAAAGTTTTCAACCATGAGAAGGGGATGCCAGCAATGCTGTTTCTTAGAGGGAAGAGTGCAGGAAGTATGAAATGGGATAAAATGGACTGGAATACTGTGTTTAATTGTGAAGATATAATGATGAGATCCCACCCCACCCCCAGATAACTGATCTAAGACAATTTTTAAAACATGAAAAAACTAACCACACTAGGTACCAGACTTCATGTTTAAATACGGTCTGGGAAGGGTTTGGAGTTTGTTTCACTAACACATGGGAAGCTATTCCCTGGCAAGTCCCCAGGACACTCCGCACCTGCCAGGCAAAGGGAGGGGCTCCCCTTCCACCTGTGACCTGGATTTTCTTGATTTGTTTTCAAACAAAAATAGAAAGATGAAGACTACAAGATAATCAAAGAGCTGGGTGCTGGTGGCTCTCGCCTGTAATCCTAGCTACTCAGGGGGCTAAGATCTGAGGATCGCGGTTCAAAGCCAGCCCTGGCAGCAAAGTTCAATAAACCACCAGAAAACCAGAAAACCAGAAATGACGCTGTAGCTCCAAGTGGTAGAATGCCAGCCTTGAGCTAAAGAGCTGAGGGACAGCACCCAGGCCCAGAGTTCAGGCCCCATAACCAACCAAAAAAAAAAAAAGATAATCAAAGAAACCTGTTTCACAAGACTCAGAAAAGGTGGGAGGGGCTGAGCATGTAGCTCAGTGACAGAGCATTTGTCTAGCCAGTAAGATAGCTAGCACACACACATAAACACACACACACACACACACACACACACACACAAACACACACACACACACACAGAGGAAATAGAAGAGGGGAGCTCAGTAGTTGGGTGACTGCATAGCTTTCCAGACACCAGCGCTTGTCCATATCAGCCCAGCCTGTCCACAGCTCATACCTCACGCCGATTTCCCCACTCATAATGACTATCGTTGTTTCATTCTCCATAGCACTTAGGGGGAAAATAAAAATATAGACTCTCTCATTATAACTCCCCCCAACACACACACACCATTTGGCTAATACTGAACACCCTGGTTCACAGCAAACTGTGACTGGCCACACTGTAAGAGTATGAGAGTTCCTACCCGTGACCTTCCCAGACTCAGGAGGTCAGACCTGGCCTGGCAGCAGAATGCTAAATTGACAGAGCAAGGCATCGACCCTGTGTTCTCACCTGCACAGCCAGGGAGAGAGGCTGCATTGCAGACACTCCTGAGGCTTAACTGGCAGGTACAAACTGCCTCTCTACCAGCCAACCAGAACACCCAACCCCACTGACCACCCCACCTGGTCTCAACTAGACACCCTCTAGGAAGGGAACAAAAATCATGCATGGGCTCCTTCACTCTGCACCTACCACGCTTCCTAGGACTGCCTGTCCTTAGACAAAGATCTAGAACGGCTGTAACCACTTTCCTGATGCAGAGCCAGACCAGTACAGAACCACGCAGGCACAAGGAGACACAGAATGAGACCACCGCAGTTTCTCTTACCCCATAGCAAGAGAAATAGGGCAAGTGCAGTCTGTAAACCAGACTCAAGGGCCTCACCAGCTCTCACACTCTGCAGTGGTTTTGTTTCCAAAGCCCTGGGCATCTTCCACTGAGCTCTGCCACAGGTGAGCCAGCACCTAAAGCAGGAGCCAGCCAAGTCAACATGCGGCAGCATGCCACCTGCCAGCTGTCCCTCCCTCAAAGTGACCTCAGGGGATAGGACCAGCAACAGTCACTTGATATGACGTGATAGCTCATACGCTACTGGACATGGAGATTTTAAAAATCTGCTTGTTTACTTGAGCCAGTTTTGAATACAAAGTCTTAAACATTAATAACACACTAGTGCTAAGAAGCATAATGGTGTTTATGAAGGAGGGGAGAGTACAACATGTTGTACTTACTACCTTTTAAGTGAGATACCAATCCGCCTTCCAGTGGAAGGTTTCCCTTACAGATGACACTGTATAAAGCACAAAAGAGACAAAAGCAAAGAGAGAGAGCACCCAGAAAGAATGGAGAAGCTGCAGCAGTGATGGGGTCTGAGCTGGCTTAGAAGAGGCTCTGCAAATGGAAAGAAAGAGAGTCCACTCCTGGCACAGACACAGAAAGGACAGTAGAACTGTAGCCTGGCCCCATGCTCACAGCAAAGGGACCACGCTCCCTTGCTGGCCACAGTGTCTCAATCTCTAGAAAACAACATATACTTCACAGTAGCTGCTGCAGGTATAAATAACATCTGTAGAGCTACTTCAATCATTGAAATCTAGCACAGAACAGAGATCACACATTAAAAAGCAAGCAAGCCAATCAACAAGCACTAGTTATAGAGACATCTCACGGAGTCTTATAGGACTGGTACTGAAAGCCCTAGCACACAAGAAAGGGCAAGAAGGAGGTCATACACTAGGGCCCCTCAGACCATGGGCAGTTCCTGGACACACCGCCACCTGATGGCAACTCTCCCATCATCCTGATTAGGCAGAGCGGCACCACATCAGGGACAGATGGAGGCTGGCAAGACACAAACTGGAGCCTACAAGAGCCACCCTCGCAGGGTGGCCAAGAGTGGAGAAGAGAAGCCCATGACTATCAGGGCATGAAGCAGGTCACATGTCACACAGAGTGCACGAGAACAGAAACAGCCCTGAAGACTGCAAAAACCAAAGGCGGCAGCAGAGCGGCAGCACTGGGGCTCTGAGCAGCTCAGTCCTCACTCTGTAACAACAGCTGTGTGAGATGGGGAACCTGTACTCCTCCATCACGGGACAGGGCCTCTGAGGAACAGTGTGTGCCTCTGCCAGGAATGTGATGAGCTGAAAGATCCCCTGCAGAATGTGAAAATACCTTGAGCCCATCCCCATCAGTAACAAAATTCAGAGAGAAGCCAGAGAGTGAAGCTTAAGTTCCTCATGTGAAGCCTGTGTGGTTACACAGACCATGGAGGAGCCTATATATAAAGAATTCCAGAAATGGGGTCTTTCCTTTCCAAAACCTCACTACAATTCACTGAGCCATCCCAGATCATAACAACACCAACCAGAAATGTATGTAACTGTAACCCTGCTATACATTACCTTGACAATAAAATTAAATTTAAAAATATTTGGATTAAAAAAAAAAAAACACCAACCACCTAAACTTCTTTTAACTCTCTCAATTGTAAGACTGGAAAATGAAAAGCCACTCTCTCAAGCTCTGCTTTCTGCCAGAGCTGCCCAGAACAACTTGCCTGCCCCACGTGGTAACTTGTACACAGTATGGTGACTAAAGACATTTCAAGCATTCTCATCACAAATGAGAACATAAGGTACTATATATATTGATTAGCTTTATTTAATCATTTTACAATGGTTAAATGATTATCATCATATCACACATTAATGCAGAGAAATGCATTTTTTTGTAAAAACCTGTAAGTAGAGAGCTTACCTAGCATTCACAAGGCCATGAGTTCAATCTCAGTCCCATAAATTAAAAATAAAAAGAAGTAAAAAAAAAAAAAAAACCTAGATTATGAAGCAAGCTTTGTGTAAATTACTGGTCTACAATTCATTCTCTACTCATTCTAGAGACCTAAAAACTAACAAAAATGTCTAAGAGCGTAGGTGGAAATAGGGATTTCCATTCTAAACCTGAGCCTTTGGATGGTTTTTATTTCTCCAGAGAAGTTAAATAAATATATGAAGCTAGCAAAGTGAGACACCAATGGCTCACACCTGTAATCCTAGCTACTTATGAAGAACATAGTTCCAAGCCAGCCTGGGCAGAAAAATAGACAAGATTCTATCTCCAAGTAACCAAAAAAAAGACTCACTAGAGGTGTGGTACAGTTGGTAGAGTACCAGCTGTGAGCTGGCACAGTCAAAGAGAGCACATGAGGTTCTGAGTTCAAGCCCTAGAGCCAGTACATATATGTGTACATGCACGCACACGTGCACACACAGACCTAGCGAATAATTTCATGGTTAGCTTGTATGCCAAACAGATGGGAAGATCAATGGAATTATGGCTACCTTTCCAACCAGGGCACATGTAGCTGCACTAGAATTAGAATGGAGAATGAAGGGATGTTTTGCTTTGGCTGACAGATTCCCTTAATTTCTTATTGGCAGGCACAACAACAGTGCCATCCAAACCCATTACTTTCCTCTCCAGAGCTATGTGGCCACACTGCACAAGTCCATCATCAGCTCTTCAGCCACAAAGCCTTGGCAATGAACTACCTGTCAAGATTCCCTCGTACAGTCATCCAAGTCCCTTCTCCATCCCACAAGACGGGCCCTATCTGGGTAGAGAGGACTATGCTAGGAAAACTTACAAGTCAAGCATGGCTCCCACTTCATAATTACAATCTGGACTTCAGACTGAAAAATCCAAACTTAAATATCCACCTTTACCATATGAATGCTAAAGTCCATGTTTCAAATTTGTAACTAAAAAGCTAAGTACATTATAATTATTACCCAGTATGTGCAAATATAAAAAATTTAAAACAGTAGATGCTTTTCTTATAAGCTTATAACAATCATTTTGTTGATAACATCCTTCAAGCTACAAGTTATTAATATGGGCTAGCTTAATAGTGGGCCATTTGAAAAATGGACTCATTCATTTGTCCTAAACTTAGATCTTAAAATACAAACTTGTAAACACATCACAGGTGTACTGGTGTTAACAAATAGTTCTTTCCCTAGGAAGGTATCTCTGCTTCAATTCCTTCCAGATACTTATTTAGATAATGTACTGGGTGAGAAAATCTTGGCAGCTTATGTACTGTATTTGAATATATAAGTTAACGTGCATACACATCCAACATTTGCTTGTTTACAAACATCATATATAAATTGCCAACACTTGAGTAATGCAGCAAAAACACTGAAAAACAAATTATTCTATCCAGGCATTCGTGACTCACACCTGTAATCCTAGCTACTCAGGAAGCTGAGATCTGAGAGTCATTGACAGCCCAGGCAGAAAACTCCCCTAAGACTCTTATCTCCAATTATTCACCAAAAAGCCTAAAGTGGAGCTGTGGCCCAAGTGGTAGTACACTACCCTTGGCCAAAAAAAAAAAAAAACCACAAAACAAAACACGAAAGTGCTCAGGACTTGAGTGTAAGCCTTAAAACTGGTACAGAGAGGGGAAGGAAAAGGAGAGGAATTATTCTGCATCTCTATGGCTATTTTACCTGACAAAACACAAGCAATGTCCTATGACAGGTCTGGCTTGCCTCTCTCTAACTCACTTTTCCTTAAATAAGATTCCTAACACATCCTCATCATTATTATCATCATTACCATTACTAAGATTTTGGTTGTTCTGTGAGCTACACATAGAAGGAAACTGGCAACCCAGTACTCAGGTTTCCTGTCCTAATGACAAAAACAAAACGGTTTTAAAGAAAGAGCGTTGCTACCTCAATGTAAGAGCCATATAGCTAAGCACAAAGCTACAGCACAGTTAGGGGTCAAAAAAACTAAAAGTTTTACTGGAATACCAGGAACAAACAATGGCATCATTCTCACTGTATTTATTGAACATAGTATTACAAGTACCAATCAGAGCAATTAAATAAGAAAAATAAGTCAAAGTCATCTAAATTGGAAAGGAAAAAGTAAAATTACCTGGCTTTGCAGATGACATGATCAAACGTGTGCATACACACATACACACACACACACACACACATGGTTGTCTATTCATGAAAAAAAATACAACTAATAAATTTAGCAGGGCTGGGAAGGTGGCTCAGTGGTAGAGCGCTTGCCTTGCATGCATGAGGCCTTGGATTCGATTCCTCAGCACCACATAAGCAAAAAGAAAAAAGCCGGAAGTGCGCTGTGGCTCAAGTGGTAGAGCGCTAGCCTTGAGCTGAAGAGCTGAGGGACAGCGCCCAGGCCCAGAGTTCAGGCCCCACAACCGGACCCAAAAAAATAAATAAATAAATAAAATAAATAAATAAATTTAGCAGACTAGGAATGGGGGAACAGAAGACACTGAATTTGAAAAAAAAGTGTACTCATTACCTGACTCATGTAACTGTAATCCCTCCATATATCACCTTTAGAATAATAATAATAAAGGATACAAAATCAAAATACAATCATCAGTTGTATTTCTCTGCATTAACAATGACTGATCAAAGAAGAAAATGACATTTACAATAACATCAAAAATACCAAAATTCTCAAAACTAGGGAGTGGGGAATACACAAAATACTGCTGAAAGAAATTAAAGATACAAACACATGGGAAGATAATCTATTTAAAAAAAAAAAAAAAGATATGCTGGTGGCAAAGTTACCCCCCAAGAAGCTGAAAAGGTCATGTAAGTTGTGTGTATTGCTTTACAGCACAAAACTGTCCAATTCTTAAATTACAAAAGCAAGTGTCTTCTAAATAAAAGCCTACAGTTGTTTCTCAAATTCTAACAGTTAATGTTAACCGCATGAAATTCTTTTAAATATAACCTACGAAGCTTCTTTCATAATCAGAACAACTCCTAAAGGAATATCTGATTTTCAACAGCTAATTAAGAAGTGTGTGCATTAAAATAACTGACAACTGACACAGTAGCCATGATGCTCTCTTTTTCCTTCAGGAAATCACTGAGTGTGTTTAAACTGGAAACAAACTATAAAATACATATACCAAAAAAGGTATTAATAACATGATTCAGTCTGAAAGGATCTCTACAGAATACTAAAGAGATAATTGAAGATTTTACAATGTTGCCTGTCAGTCTCTCACATTCACAATTTAATGAATGTGTAAATCCTGGGACACACTTCACACATGTAATGTCTTCCCCGTCTCCTCCATCTCACTGAGAGAATACCCAAGGAGTTCTTTCTGCTGTGGGAAACAGGACTTACTGTATAATACCACTGATCCCTGGTTGTGAGCCGGAGATGGAGCCATATCATACACAGGTTCTTTATCGGGATACTCCCTGAAATTCAGTGACTAAACAAATGGAGTCTTCTCATATGCTGTTTTCTTACTATTTTATTTTTATTATCTCCTAGGTAATTAGGACACTCAGCTTGAAAGAATACTAGTTTTTGCCTCTACAGTGTTCATTTTAATCTGATTGGAGGTACTCTAAAAATAATCACAACAGAAAAGTCACAAAATAAGTCACAACTGATAGGTCTCAAGGGAAAACTACTTGTTGCCCATTACCAAGTCAAACTCACCAGATCTATACAAAATACTTACAAAGCCTACTCTGTGCTAACTTCACTTGATCTTTCACAAGTATTTTATGCAAGGCCTACTCTGTGCCATGCACTGATGTAGATTCTGTGGACACAAGAGTGAAAGACTCCCTTCAGAATGCCTCTGAATATACAACTGCTAAAAAAAAAAAAAAAAAGTAGATGCTATATGAAATACCAAGAGCAACTTTGGAAAAATAAAAATACTTTCTTAAAACATCTTAACACTGACATCACATCATCTTAATGTGCAATGGAAGTTTCAAAAATACATACAAACAAAACTCGGTGGTCTGAAGAAAATAAAATCCTACCACAAAGATCAAGATGAAATGCTAAGCTAAAAAAGTACCAAACATAAATGGCAAGGTTTAGAACTGACTGCAACCATTTCAGCAAGCAGTTTTCTAGAAAAGGTTTCTGGTGTAAAGCACTACCCCAGGTATTAGAAAAATTACAAATGATAAAAGAAACCACCAGAGCTGACCATGGGAAGATCCAATGAGCCACACATAATAGAAAGCATTATGCAACATGGGAAGGGGGGGGAGAAAACACACACACTAAACTCTCACTCTCACTCTCTCTCTCCATCTTACAACGCCACACGCCGGTTCCTAAGAGTTTCCGAATGTACATGCTAAGAGGCCCAGTAAAACCACAGGGTTCCCAGCCCGAGGGGGAAAAGGCAGAGGAGGCAGGGAGCCAGGAGGGTTTCCGGCCACTTCATTTCAACCCAGGCCACTAGATCACCTGCTGAGGAGCCGGGAGAATGCCCCAGAGCCGGCTCAGGACTGGACGGGAGCCCAGGCCCCCACAACGGTGGTTATGAAGATTCGCTGGCGCGCGCCCGGGCAACCACCGGTCCTGAGGGGGCAGAGGCGGCGCGGGGTTCCGCACGCCCGCCGCTCCACTACGGGGGCAACCGCCCCGGGTCTGCCA
The DNA here is from genome assembly GCF_019054845.1 of Dipodomys spectabilis. NCBI lineage: Eukaryota > Metazoa > Chordata > Mammalia > Rodentia > Heteromyidae > Dipodomys > Dipodomys spectabilis. The sequence continues at coordinate 6,936,754 of NW_024870892.1, read as the reverse complement.
CGCCTGCGGCCGCGGCGAACCACAAAGGCAGCAAGATCAGCGAAAGGGATGCCTGGACCCTCGACCCCCTTCCGGTCCCCAAGGCAACCCGGGATCGCCCAGCCCCGCCCCCGGCACCCCCATTCCCGTCCCCGCCCCCACCCCCGGCACCCCCATTCCCCCGACCGCAGCCCCGGCACCCCCACACCCCCCGCTCCCCGGACCTAACCCCTCCACAGCCCCGACCCCACCCCCGGCATCTCCACTCCCCTCACCCGCCCCGCCCCTCGGCCCGTCCCCGCCCCCACCCCCGGCACCCCATTCCCTTGATCCACCCCCTCCCCAGCCCCGCCCCCCATTCCCCTGACCCGACCTGACCCCTAACCCCGCCCCTTCTGCCCGCCCCCTTGACCCCACACCCCCCGCACCCTCCGGCTCCGACCCCGGTCCCCGGCCCCGGGCCGCGGCGCTCACCCACCTCCAGGCGCAGGGAGGCCCCGCAGGCGCGCAGGAACTCGCGGATGTTGCTCAGGCACTCGCTCTCGGTCCGCGGCTCCGGGTACACCTGCAACACAGAGCGCGGCGTGAGAGCGGCGTGAGCGCGGCGGCCGGCCTGGGCCCGCCTCCGCCGCCCGGCGCCCGGCCCGCTCACCCGCTTCCCTTCCTCAGAGATGCTACTGCTCACGGCCTTGCCCGCACCCGGAAGTGGGCGCGGCGCCGGAAGTGACGTCGTCACCCCGCGCCCGCGGCCTCTTCCGGCCGGCTCCGAGTCCTGCCCGCGGGAGCCACGCCGCGCCCGCCCCACGGCGGCTCCGGGCCCTCGGGGGAGGCCGGGGACCCACGGACCCACCGGGCGCCTCGCGGACTCGTTGGGATGCCACTTCCACTCCAGTGCGCGACTGGAAGCGACCGGCGGCCGTAGCCGGCCTTCCCGAACGCGGACCAGGGCCTCGGTCAGCGGACGGCGAGCCCGCCGGGGTGGACCCGAGCCCGCCGCCGGATCGGGCCTCCGCCGGGGCAGAGGCCGGAGAACCCAGAAGCTGCCGTTTTGCCGGCCGCGGGCTTGCACTCGGCCTGGGCGGCGTCCCTGAGCTCAGGGCTCAAGGCTGGCGCCCTACCACTTGAGCCACAGCGCCACTTTCCGGAAAGCTGTTTTGCTTTTAAATGGTGAAAAGAAAGTGTGTTCAGAACCTCGTGAGAAGAGATAAGCTTGGCATTTACACTAACGCATCATCCAGAATTGGAGCACTGAGAATATTCCAGGTGGTTTTGTCCTGTCCTGTAGGGGGAAATCACGGCGTTCCGTGAGGCCGATCTCAGGAATACTGTGGTTTCACTGCACAATATTTGCTTCTTTGAAAATTACAAGTCTAAACCAGGTTGTTCACGGATACCAAAAGCGATGGAATTATACCCTTTCTTCCAATTGTTGAAAAGTTCTTAGGAGAAATAATGCCTCCAATTCCTTGTTACGAAGAACCCAGAAATACCAGTGTAGCGGTCCCCTCTTCGTGCCCGTAAATACTTCAATTTTTATCCAGCCCCTCTGTCCTGACATATGCCCTGCATAACAAAATCTTTCCAGGTACACTGCATGAGGGAGCTGTACAATAATGCCTGTGAGACTCAAGCGATGATAAGAAACACCACAAGAAACTACTAAGATCGGTCACAGTATGCGATGTTATTGATAGTGTTGGAACAACATCAAACAAGCTTGGAAAAACACTTGGTCAGACTATGGTGAAGAATTCCAAAGGCCTTGAAGGTATTATGGAAAGACATAATGCATATTCCACAGCAAATAAATGAAGGGGGTTTTGATGCTATGAAGGAAGAAGATATGGAAATTTTGGCCAAGAAAGCAATGGAAACGGGGCTGGGAAGGTGGCTCAGTGGTAGAGTGCTTGCCTTGCATGCATGAGGCCCTGTGTTCCATTCCTCAGCACCACATAAGCAAAAAGAAAAAAAGCTGGAAGTGGTGCTGTAGCTCAAGCGGTAGAGTGCTAGCCTTGAGCTGAAGTGCTGAGGGACAACACCCAGGCCCAGAGTTCAGGCCCTACGACTGGACCAAAAAAAAAAAAAGAAAGAAAGAAAAGCAAGCAATGGAAACCACCAAAAAAGACCTGGAGGAGGTGGCAAAGCCTGGCCTCAGATTTAGCAAAGAGAGTCTGCCCAAGACACCAACGGTAGACTGATTGCCCCCACACTACAGCCAAAATTGCTGAATGGGATTCTGCCCTGGAAAAAGTTTTCAATTATACAGAAAAATGTCCCACATTTAACACACCCTCACATTTAAACATCTCACAAATGCACTTATTCCCTTACTCTAAAACATAAACACGAGGCTAAAAGCCAGGCAGACAAAGCTAAAACAGTGTTTCTGTGCAGTTTACAAAAGCCAAACCACCAGGGTAGAGCTACTGTATCACAGTATGCCATCCTCATTGTGACATTTTCCCCTTTTGCAGAACATGTTCCCACACCATCCTGGTTTTCAAGGGGAAAGGCAAGGCAAAAACCACATGGTTAAGTACCAGTAACTCATGCCTATAATCCTAGTGTCTCAGGAGGCTGAGATGTAAGTGAGCATGGTGGTTCTAAGCCAAACCAGGCAAGAAAGTCCATGAGACTTCTATGAACTACCAAGAAAAGCTGGAAGTGGAGCTGTGGCTAAACTGGTAAATGCTAGCCAGCCTTGAGCACCAAAGCTCAGGGACAGTCCATAGACCCTGAGTTCAAAAGCTCCAAGACTGGCACAAAACATTCACAGATTCAGTGAAGTTTCATCTCAATAAGATTTTAGTTAATATTTTTTGTAAAACTTTGTAATTTTTTCTTCTTTCCAGCACTTTATTTCCATTCCTATAGAAATACAGAGTGTATGTGTACTGTATATTGTATGTTCACGGTACTATATTGCTGTCTTATGATTATTGTGCACTGAGCTTTGTGTTTGTATGACTGAGTTAGTCATATGATAGTGCATTACCTAATGCTGTAATTAAACTCATTTTATTACATAAATACTGTATATATACCAGCCCTTGCCTGCAAATCCCCTGAAAAGCCTTCTGAATATTTGCATAGGAGCATATAGCTAGTTTCTTCAGAGAGCAGACTCATAGGAAAAACTATCCAAAAATCAAACTAAAAGTGCACACTTGTAGCTGGGAGCCAGTGGTTCACATCTATAATCCTAGCTACTTGAGGCTGAGATTTACAGATCACAGCTCAAAGCCAGCCTGGGCATGAAAGTCTATGAGACTCTTATTTACAATAAACTATTCAAAAAAAAAAAAAGCCAGATGTGGTGCTGTGGCTCAAGAGGTAGAGCACTAGCCTTGAGCAAAAGAAACTCAGGGACAGTGGCCAGGCCCAGAATTGAAGCCCCAGGACTGGGCGGGGGAGGGGGGGGGGCGGGGGCGGTAGTGGAAGTGCATGCTTGTGATTCCAGCACCTAGACTCAGGAAGCTGAAAGCTGGAGGGTCAAGAGTGTGAGGCTACCCAGGGCCACACAGCGAGACCTGTCTTAAAGTTTTACATCAGTAAATAGTGCTAGCAAACACGTTATATCACCAGAGGCAAGTCACCCCACCCCTCAGCATCTATGCCCATATCCCATTCAAGGCTAGCATGGCCTTTCTCGTTGAGTAGTTGGGAAGATCAAATAGATAATAAGTTAATTCAACAATACTGATGTCAAGTAGTTAGGTCCTAGTGCCCTCAGTGACAGCACAGGGCAGATGCACACACGCAATGGTGTGCTCCACCACAGAAGCTGCACACACAGCCAACAGCCAAACAAGGTAATCTCCACGCTCACATAACCTGTGAGTGGCACCTGGGAGGTGAAACTGCACTCAAAGGTGTGACTTTTAACCTGCACTCCCGCTCCTAGAGAGGTGGGGTGGGAGGACCATTTCACCTCATTCATTCAAGACCAGCCGGAGCAGCACAGGAAACACCATCTTTTAAGAACACAGTAAGTGTAGCATTTTAAAAGGTAATAGCGTTTTCAGGGATGGTACATAGTCACAACAACTGAGATCATGGGGAAAGTTTAAGGAAAAACAAAACGTATAATATTGTATGAACAAGGTAAGCAAAGGCCCCATAATTCACCAAAGACAAATCCTAGCTACTCAAAAGGTGGAGAAGGATCACAGCTCAAGACCTACCTAGGTAAAAAGTTTGAAAGACCACATATCAACAAACCACCGGGTGTCCTGGTGCTTACCAGCTACTTGGAGGAAGCAGGAGCATTGGAGACCTGGCCAAGAAGTGAACCCGGTCTCAAAATAACCAGTTTGTAGCACTTGAAGGCCTGAGTTAAAACCCCAGTACCTCCAAAAAATAAAAATAAAAGCAGCTATATAGATGGTAAATGGGCATTGTTGGCTATCATAGCCCACTAGAGAAGTTTCAAAGTAAATCCACAGCTGACTGTGCACATCCACTAGAATAGGGCACGTGGAAAGGGGTGCCTGAGTCACAGATAGGCAAGGCTGGAGAATGACTGAAACCTGAAGAGGGATTTGCAGAGCACAGACTGGCACACCCGCAGGCCTAGCCATTCACACAGAGTTAAACAGCCTTCTACTCCAGAATCCAGCAATTCTTAACCCAAGGGAGGCAAAAACATGGCTAAAACACCACAGATTGATAATCAGCTTAGAACCTTTGCGACTTCAGGAAGCTCTCCTCCAGGAGACAGGAGACGCTCCCCGCCATTCACATCCTGGAAACTGTGGCCCAATTCTTCACAATGATAATCAGGTTGAAAACCAGTATGATCTTCTGTAGAAATAGTGTTTTTGTTCAATATTTGATAGCGAATTTTTATGATATAAAAACTGGTCACAAACTGATCTCTAAGGTAGAACTCTAGAACCTCCACAGCTGTCCAGCACTGCTGCACTCTTCAGCAGCTACTTAGGGTCAGGAACAGTAAATTCCCATCACAGTCCCTGCCAAATGCCAATCCAGGCAGCTGTCTTTACCCAAATTGGACAAGGTTGTTTGGCCACCAGGTAGTACAGACAATGTTAACCAGGTGCCAGTAGCTCACACCTGTGATTCTAAGTTACTCGGAAAGCTGAAATCTAAGGACAGAAGTTCAAAGCCAGCCTAGGCAGGAAAGTCTATGAGAGTCATCACCAATTAATCACCAGAAAGCTGGAAGTGGCGCTGTGACTCAAGTGGTAGAGTACTAGCCTTGAGCAAAAAAGCTCAGTGACAGTGCCCTGGCCCTAAGGTCAGGCACCAGGACTGACATACACACACACACACACACACACACACACACACACACACACAGAGCCAGATATGCTTACAGTCTCTAGATTACACAAGTGCAGGATAAGGAACACACGGAGCTGTGTAGGCAATGTTCATCTTTAACACATGTTACAATGTATGCATGTGTTCAGAAGGCTATCTTGCAGGTGTATTCAAACACTGCCAAGAGGAGATCCAAGGGAGTGGATAGTTGGGGCTGGGGACAGAGGCCCCCTTGCTGTACCCTGTGAGTTCTGTGCATGTGTTATTAAATGTATCAGGATGTTATTAGTGCATTAGAGAAGAAGAGTATGCCACAACTTCAGCTCTAGCTTCTTCCTCTCAGCCAGCACACCTCCCCCTCCATAGTCCCCCCACGGACGGGGTAGGTTCCTTGTCAGCCAACGACAAATGCTGGAGGGGATGCGGAGAAAGAGGAACCCTATTACACTGCTGGTAGGAATGTACACTTATATAACCACTTTGGAAAGCAATCTGGAGGATCTTCAGAAAGCTAAATATTGACCTCCCTTATGACCCAGTCATACCATTTCTAGGCATCTATCCTGAACAACAGGAACCAGTATACAAGGACACATGCACCTCCATGTTTATTGTAACACTGTTCACAATAGCCAGAACATGGACACAACCCAGATGTCCCACCACAGATGAATGGATCCAAAAATTGTGGTATCTATACACAATGGAATATTATGCAGCCATTAGAAATGACAAAATAATGGCATTTGCAGGGAAATGGATGGAGCTAAAAGAAATCATGTTGAGTGAGGTAAGCCAAGAGCAAAAAGACAAACGGTGCATGGTGTCCCTGATAAGTGGATGTTAAATCCAAAATGTTAGGTGATACTACAAAATTAACAGGACTTAAGAAACAAAGGACTTCCACTCATCTGGTCAAATCACTACTAAATAACCCCATGCTGCTGATCACATGTATGGTATATGTGTGTACACCAGAGGGGAACCAGGAAGATGACACAGAACTAGAGGGAATCAGGGAAAAACATATAACAGCAGGACCCATCAGCTGCACTGGACATTGACCAAAATGAACTAAGCAACTTAATGGCAGTGATAGGAGGGAGGGGACAAGTGGGAAAGAGGGAACAGCTGATGCTATGCAAAACAAAAGAAATGTACATACCACCCAATGTGGAAGAAATAACTGTATCGCAAAGCTCATAGAACTCATAAATGTTATAGACCATGATAGACAATTTGCTCCAGGAAAGTTAGAATGTGTTCATGACTTTAACTGAGCATCACTATCCCACAATACTGTGAAATTTGGGAAATTATGTAACCACTTAATCACAATAAAAAAATTGAAAAAATAAATAAAGTGGACTTGAACGGTAGTGTGTATCACACGGTAGCCTAGACTGTACTGGTGGGACTGCAGCAGCAGCCTACTCTTCCCAGCATGCTGCACCCATTCTCAGCCCTCCACAGGCATGGGGTGGGTGCCAGGAACGCACAGGAGACCCCCGCTATGGGAGGACAAGGTGCAAATCACTGGGAATAAGTACAGCAACAGTATAAGTCCCAAAGATGTGCTTGATAAATGCCAGATAAGAAGACTTCTCAAAAATGCTTAGCCTAATAAAAATAAGCAATTTACTGAAAGAAAGCTAAGCCTTTGATGTGTATTTTTTCCTTTGGCTTTTCTTTTCCAATATACAGCATAGGCCCGGTCCTACATGGCTTGCTACAATCACCTGTGGGGGCAGGGAGGGGAAACCAAGATGCTTTCCATAAGTGGAAAACTGGCCAGATTAAAGGGTAATAGCAAATAAAAACATACCAAGTCTCCAGTTCCCAGCCCAAACTCAGACATGGCAGAGACGTGACATGTCCAGGAGAGGACTGAGAGCACACTGCTTAAATTAACTCCTTCCCCTTGGGAAGGCTTGGTTCCCACAAGTTGCTTGGGCACGTGAAGTCCTTCAGAGCTGGTGGCAACTATCCCAAATTCATATCAGTACCAAAAATGGATAGGAAAATATTTAAGGGTAAAACATCCATCACATAATCTAAAGTTCTCCCTGAGCTGTATTTTCTTCTCTCAATATTAGATACAAACATAGACAGGTGTGTACTGGCTGCTAAGGAAATGTGACCCGGAGAAGAGCAGGTGTCCCCCATAGCTGCAGCCTCTGGGGGTGACAGCTGGCTTCCATGGTGACGGACAGTGCAGCCGCAGGGCTGGGATGAGCCACTGTCGCAGGCTGGACCTTCAGAGCAATCTTAGCACAGGAAATTCCAGAGAAATTCAGATTCCTAAGGCCACTGGTGCCATGCCTGTGGCCAGAGGTTATTTTCCAACTTCTGCCTGTTCCCATGGAGCGGCCGGCTTTGTCCAGCCACACGCTCGTGACCTAAGCACTAGCCAGTAAACCGTGGCCCAGCATTTCATGAGTGAGCCGCTCACTGCTCACCGAAGCTCCATCCCTGTGTTATTTCTATCCTCTGGCGTCTGTCTCTTCTCCTGCTGACGGCATCTGGGTGGGTGGTGAGACTGCTTCCTTCTGTGCACCACGGAGGGCTCCTGTGGGGAAGGCCGGTGCTGATCTAGCAGCCGGGGCTTGCTGGGAAGCAGAGGGAGGTCCACAGCTGCCACTGCTTCCCATCCACCCAGCTCCCACTGAGCAGGCACGGGGCGGGGGGGGGGGGGGGGGGGAGGGGAGAGAGGGGGATGGCTCCCTCCTGCAGTCCCAGCCCGCATGCCACATTCAGATCTTGGTACTCCATGTGCCAGATGGTTGATGGCTGTCCTGACGCATCCGGCCGGGTTACCTCAGCTTGTCAGACCACTTCTGAGGGTCCTTCCCGCAGTCCTTTCCATGCGGCAAAACTGAGGTGACAGTGGATACCCCACATACACTCTGTCCCTGTGCCCCCCCCCCATGACAAGCCTTTGTTTCCTGAACTTTTCAAGAAGCTGCATGTGCAGAAGCAGAAGCCTCAGAACCACACTGGAAGCCTCTGGGAAGAGCTCTATTTGGGGACACTTGCTCAGGCGCATCACCCTTGAGGACACAGCATGCCAGGGGACAGGGCCATGGCGGACAGGGGCTAGTGAAGCACACAGGAGCCACTTGCTGAGGAAGAGGCTTGATGACAGCTGAGGACATGTGGAGCTAAAGACAACCCTTAAATAGCAGGTGGGCCCCGCCCCAGCAAGGAGCCACAGGGACCCTGGACACTTCCAGACAGCAAGAACTGCCTACCGGAAACAAGCCAGGCCAGCAGGACTTAGGTGGCATCTCAGAATGACAAAAACAAAACAAACAAAAAAATGGTGATAGAAAGGTCACTGTGGGGCTGGGAATGTGGCTCAGTGGTAAGAGCGCTTGCCTTGTATGCGTGAGGCCCTGAGTTCAATTCCTCAGCACCACATAAGCAAAAAGAAAAAAGCTGGAAGTGGTGTGTGGCTCAAGTGGTAGAGCGCTAGCCTTGAGCTGAAGAGCTGAGGGACAGCGCCCAAGCCCAGAGTTCAGGCCCCACAACCGGACCCAAAAAAAAAAAATGGTGATAGAAAGGTCACTGTGGCCTAGACACGCGTAGATCTGAGCACAATGGGTCTTGAAATAAGTCAGAACACCACTGCAAGATAATCCCCTTGGGGGATCTATTATTTAAAACCACATAGACAAATGGACCTTTTTCAAGATAAATCAGCCAATTTGTACACAGGAAATCTATTTTGTCTTGTCTCCATAACATATATCTCATTGTTTATTCATAATTTGACTGTCACATCACTCCTCTGCCTAAACCCCTTAAAAATTCCACATTTTAGCTAGGCACTGGTGGCTCAATCCTGTAATCCTAGCTACTCAGAAGACTGAGATCTGAGAATCACAGCTCAAAGTCAGTCCAGGCAAGAAAGTCATGAGACTTCTATCTCCAATTAACCATCAGAAAATCAGAAGTGGAGCTGTGGCTCAAAGCGGTACACTAGCCTCAAGCAGAAGAGCTCAGGGACAGTGCCAAGGCCCTGAATTCAAGCCTTACAACTGATTAAAGAAAAAAAACTCCCACTTTACTCAGAGAAAAAGCCAAAGTCCTTTGAGAGAATGAAAAGATAAACCTCAGAAAGGACAAAGATATTTGCAAATGCATATCAAAGCAGACTTATATCCTAAATATACAAAGAACTCTTAAAACTCGATAAGATTATTAATCATTTTATAAGATAAATTTTCATATACAAAGATTATACTTAATCTTAAATAAATAAAAACCTTACGTGTTCTATCAGGAATATTAAACTGGTGGGAAAACAATTAAAAACAACTCAATAAGAAAAATAACTCCAAAAGCCAGGAGGGCAGACACAGGGGCTCACGCCTATAATTTTAGCCAGTTGGGAGGTAAATATGGGCACAGCAGCTGGAGGCCAGCCCAGGAGTAAGAATTTCCCAAGACACCATCTCTACTGATAGCCAGGCCTTCATGATGCACACCTGTCATCCCTAACTGCAGGAGACACACAAGGGCTGACACAGTAGCACACAGGGGTCACCTTGGTGGCAAAAGGAAGCACAGACAGAAAAATCACAGTCCAGGATACCCAGGTGTAAAGTGAGATCCTATCACAAAAATAACCCAAACAAAAAGGAGCTGATGGAATGGCTCAAGTAGTTAAAAGTTTATAAGCATGAGGCCCTTGAGTTCAAACCCCAGTACTGCCCCTCAACACACACACACACACACACACACACACACACACACACACACACACACACACACACACACACACACACACACACACACACACCAGAGAAGAAGAAGATCTGGAAAAACAACTCACTAAAAATGATGAATAGAGGCCAAGTGTATTAGTCAGCCTCCATGACCACACACAGTACCTGAGGTGAGCCAACTTCTATACAGGGGAAAGGTTTGCTCTGACCCATTGTCTCTGAGGTTTCAGGCCTTTGCTTTGGGGTCCATGTCCATGCCAACAAGATGGGGGGGATGGGGGGGTAGAAGAAGCTGCTGGCATGTGGTATAAGGAAGGACTGGGGGTGGGGGGGAGCGCGACGAACAACCAACAGTCCCTGCCCCCTCCTGCTCTAGGCTAGCTGAGATCTGGACTTTAACACATGGCCCTTAGGGGACATTCCTCCAATCCATAGCAACCATTGCCCAACATTGCGCATATAAACATGCATGTTCCACATCATATACATTGTCACTGGAGAAACTGCACAGAGAAGTTCAGACACACGCTATCAGCATGATCAGAAACACTAACCACACCAGGAGCTGAAGAGCATGTGGAGAGAAAGGAACAGTGAGAGGAAGGCAAAACTTTGGTACTCCCAACTTTAGGAGGCAGTCCGGTGGTTTCTTAGGAGCGAAACATTGTCTTAGCATACGATCCAGCAGTCACATACTGTGGTACTCGGCCAACGAGTTTAAGACTCACCAATATGTGTATCATAGGTGAATGGACATCATGCGACCGCGTTATCCAATGGCTAAAAGAAACCTAGCCAAACCATGAGCAGATGTGGAAAACCCTAAATGCATGCTGAAAGACACCACTGGGGAAAGACCATATGCCGTGGACTGCAAAGGACAAAATGAAGTCACTGTGGAAAGTGATTCTGTAGAGTGCGCGTGTCTACAGTGGGCTGAGCACTGCCGTTCGCCTGCTGGAGGCCACTGGGACCACAGGAGCCACACGCTCTTTCATTCACACTGGCTCTGCCGTTCCTGGGACTCTCAGGTACCTCTGCCTCAGGACCTTCTCACAGCTCTTCCCTCTGTGGGAAACACTCTCCTCCCAAGCATTCTCATTGATCCTTCCTTTGCTTGTACCCAGCATCAGGCCTGTGTGCAAGTACACAACATAGTGACTCCTCCGTTAAACTGCAGCATCGCCCTGATGGCCAGGGCCTGGCTCTGGAGCCCCGCACTTGTTCACCTGGGAATGGCACTTAGAGCCTCTCCTGGTACCACACAGCATGCCCGCCACAGGCAAAAAGCTGCTCCATGTTCTATTTCAGTATGACATGTATAGGCCTTTCATATACTATTAGCTCAATGACTTAATCAATTAAGGACCTGTGCCTATGACACTCCAATTGGGTACCAAAAATCACTGGATTGTAAGCTGCCAACGGCGAAGCTGATGCTGCTGTAGAATTTGAAAGCAGAGGGTGATGCACAATCATGGGAATCGGCCTGAGCAATGTGGCACTGGGTGAGATGATTCTGCCATTGTGCCAACATCACTACAGTCGTTATGACGGCACTGGACAATATGACTTATGGGGTCACAGTCACAACAGCACAGGACTAGCTGCTCTAATAGAACTGGGTATTGAAGACAGGAAAGATCCAGAAACTAGCCCTTGGAAATGTAGTCACTGTAGGTAAAATGACTGAGAAAGAAGAGATTCCTCCGGTTTTGTATGAGGCCCTAAGCGCCACCCTGTCTGGATGGGGAGACAAATGCTGACCTCTAGCTCTGCCTGGAGTCAGGTGCCCAGAACGCTCGCAGACCACGCCCAGGGCAGCCCCGGGGTCAGCCTTCTGTGCACTAGGACATTGGTGCAGACAGGGCTGCCAGGAGGAGCTCTGATTACAGCTATCATCTCTATCTCAAAAGACAATCGCTGGCTCCATGCTGGGTCCCCCCCACCAGCTGGCCCTGCCCAGCTCCTGTTGTTGGCGCTTTGTGCAGCCACCCTTAAACCTGCATGCTTAATTGGGCTGTTTCACAAGAGGGCTGCAGCACTCATGTGCTTCTGACATTTCATGACTGGAGATAAGTCAGAGACAGAGACAGACAGAGAAGAGGGATGAACAGATGAACAAGGGCAGCTGCTGGCACTGAATTATGCCCCTGCTCACAGTGCCCACTGTCTTGGTAGCTCCATGGCAGAGTTCACCCCTGACAACGTATCTGTCCTTGTTGTGTTGTCTCTCATTCACGGATACATCCACAGATGTCCAGACTCACTGATTGTGCCTTTTGTCATTCCGATTCAACTTCTGGGCCCATCAGGGAGCTGTACTTCCATGCCTATCCTTTAGGTCTCCAATTCCCATCAGACTTTTGTTTTTTTTTGGTGCCAGTCCTGGGGCTTAAACTCCATGTTTGTCCATTGTCCTTGAGCTCTTTTGCTCAAGGCTAGTGCTCTACCACTTCAGCTACAGCTCCACTTCTGGCTTTTTGTTTTAATAGTGTATTGAAGAATCTCATGACTTTACTGCCTTTGAACCAGGATCCTCAGATCTCAGCCTCCTGAGTAACTAGGATTACAGGCGTGGGCCATCTGTCTCAGGCAACTGGCTTCTTTTTTATGTTCATTATTTCTTGGCTGAGATGGTCTGTGTTTCTTGTCTGCTGTTGCTTCTTGGAGCTTTCTCCCAATGGTCTCCCCTGTGCCCAGTTTTTTTTTGCACCCCATCTGGTCTTTCTCTGGTGACCCCCATGATCAAGTAACACATGGCTTCCCCTGAAGCCATTTGCAAAGCACACATCAGAGTGGGCATACATACTGGAGTTCGGCTGTCAGTGTACGCTCTCTTTCCTGCTTCAGCCCACCCCAAAGAGGCCAGGTGCAGGATGACTGACCTGTGTCCCTCAGGGGCAGCCTGGGCACTGTGTGGCTGGGCTGATCGTGTGGTGAATCAGGGGCTGGAAGAGCCAAGCTGGCCAGTCTGCGTGACACCCACGGCCCTGAGGAGCCAAGCCGGCCAACACATGACAGTCGTGGCCTGGCTCCATTTGCTTTTCCCAGTCTCGGTTTGAAGAGCAGGTTTTCCTAGTGCAGAGTCTGCTTCACATTTGGGAGGAGGGGCTCATGACACCCATCTCATTCGGGCCCATACCCTCCTAGCCCTGGTCCAGTCTTCCAAGAACTTTGGGGTGAGGGGCTCAATCCCTCCCATCCTGGACAATCCTCGTATCAACAGGCCCTCAGCAATGGCGGGCTTCTCCTTCTGGAAGAAACCTTCACGATGTACAAAAAATAATGCAACCAATCCTAACGTGTCCTTCTATCTTCTCTCCCCGAGCACTCAGTACTGCTGACCACAGGGAGGAGACAAAGAGGCAGGTGGACTCGCTCGGGACCCGAAGTGCCACATAGGAAGGTGCAGTGGCTATGCCTGGATAGCGCAGGGACATCAGGCATCAGCCCAGACCCCCACAGGCGACTAACTGCAGACAACACACACACACACACACACACACACACACACATACCTGGACTCCTGAGGGTCAACTGTAAGTCAGACACCAGCAAGAGCAATGGCCCTGTGCTTACCTTGCAGCAGGCACTACTCAGTCACAGGATGGGGTTGAAACTCAGCATTAGTACACTTATAAGATGAAAATTAAAACCTCCATTTTCTAGCAATCACTGTCTAGGCTAACACAGCACTCACTGGACTTAAAGCAACGGGTCATCCATCACCATGGAAAGAGATCCCAGATAGATTTCCTGCAAGTTACCAGCAGGGACTTGGTGTTCTAGAGTCTCCTCTAAGGCTCATGTCCTGTTAATCAAATCTGTTTTGTGTATGTATGTCAACCATGGGGCTTGAATTTAGTGCCTAGGTACTGTCCCTGAGCCCATTTGCTCAAAGCCAGTGCTCTACCATTTAGAGCCATAGTTCCACTTCCAGTTTTTTGTTGTTTTGCTGTTGTTGTTGTTGAGTGGTTGATTGGAGATGAGAGTCTCACAAGGACTTTTCTGCCCTAGCTGGCTTCAAACTGCAATCCTCAGATCTCAACCTCTTGAGTAGCTACGATTATAGGCATGAGCCACCAGTGCCCCAACTCATTAACCATATTTTTTTTTGGGGGGGGGGTCTGGTCAGGGGGTCTGTTCGTGGGGCCTGAACTCTGGGTTTGGGCGCTGTCCCTCAGCTCTTCAGCTCAAGGCTAGCGCTCTACCACTTGAGTCACAGCGTCACTTTCAGTTTTTTTTCTTTTTTGCTTATGTGGTGCTGAGGAATCGAACCCAGGGCCTCAGGCATGCAAGGCAAGCGCTCTACCACTGAGCCAACTTCCCAGCCCTAACCATATCTTTAAGAGAGTTTTTGCAGCTGTAAATTCATACACCCCAGATCTCAGAGCTTCAGCTGCTCTCATTGGGTGGCCCCGTTCTCTCACACCATGCAACATTTCCGCTCCAGCCCATCCCTGCATGAGCACTGAGGGCTGGCTGAGGTCACCAGGTCACAGGTGACCCTGTGTTCAGGATGACACAGGCCAATCTGGCTGAGCCGGTGGACTTCTTCCCTCCCAGCTCAGGCTGGTGCTGACAGGTCTCAGCCTCTCAGCCCACATCATCCGTCCTGCCCTCACCTTCCAACCCCAAGTCCTCTCCCCTATGTCCCTGCCCACCCTCCTCTGCCTCCTGGGCTCCTACACTACCCGCTTGTTCCTGTCAACCTGACCCAAACTAGGCCTCAGCCTTCACGTGTCTGCACCATAGTGTCCCTTAGGTCTTCCCACACCTCCAGCGACAAGTCACACCTCTGAACGATGAGCTCTGACCCAGCATTCTCCAGACCCCATAGCTTTACCCCCACCCCCACCCCACACTCACCGGCCCACAGTCATAGACAGGGCTCCCTTCACCACACAGCCAGAACCTAGGCCTTCTCCCGCCTAGCCCACATCAACTCCTCCCTCCTGGAGCCCCTCTCCACCCTCTCTTCATCTCTTCAGCATACCTCCTCCTCCTAACCCCCGACTCCCAAATGCCTTCCATAGCAGCCCACTCTGAGGCTCTGTCTCCATCACAAGGTTGAGTACTGTCTTCCAAGACACAGCTGACCTCATCTTTCACCCCTTAAAACCCTTGTAAAGCATCGAGGAACACCCAGCGAAGAGTCCCTCCATGTGTTCCCAGCTTGAACTACAGACCATCCAGCCCTCTGGGTACCAGGTCCCTCAGCCCCCAGCTTCGCAGAGGCCCCATCTGGCACACACACACCCTTCTGTGTACAGCTGCCCTCTGCCAGTGCTCACCCTCAGTGACACTGTGTTGTGGTAGCCGTCCCCAAGCTGTCCCCAGCCCTCTGTGAGAGCCCAGCAGTCCCATACCGCACACATCTGGAAATCTGTCTCGCCTTCCAGGCACATAGCTCATTCCTAACACAACTGACTCATGCAATTCCTTTAACGTTGCTCTCTCCAACCAGGTGACATTACGCTATTCTTGCACATGCTTACATCTCCAGGATCTCGCATAGCTCTTGGAATGTGGTCGACCTCAATGAAGATCTAACGAGAGAATTAATGAATAAGCCCTCTAGCAATAAAATCCCTTCCCCTACACACCGTACATACACCATTCACCCCTGCACATTAAAACTCCGCATGTTCTCTAACCTCATAATTGGGCTCAAAAGTAGGAGATAGACAACAACAAGAGTTAAAGCTCCACTGCACTAATAAAAAGGTAAGTTTGCCAGGGCAGAGACTGCCTCACACCTCATATGTCAACATACAATGTAGTGTGACAAAGGTCCACACATGCCCCTCACCAAACCCTCTCTAGCCCAGACAATAACCATGCTTGCCACCACAAGGGGCTCTTTGGGTGGCTTTCTAGTAACTTCCTCCTGCTCCAGGTCCTTAAAAAGGCACTGACCTCCTGTGACTATGATCGCATTGCACCTCCTAGATTCTCATATTGAGAGTGACACAGAATCAAATTCTTTGGTGGAGCTTCTGGTATTCTTCATGAACTGCTATTCCGTTGTATGGATGTCCCAGAGTTGATTTATCCATCCACCAGGAATATACCAGAATTGGTTTATCCATCCACAGCTTGCTCTCTATGACAATCAGAAGACATGTAGCAGCCTTGGTATGGACATACCAGTTCCATTTTCTTTGGCATGGATAGAGCAGCTCCATCTTCCTGGGCAGATTCCCTGAAGTGGAATGGCAAAAACTTCAAGCAGATGCATGTTCACTGTGTGAAGTGGATTTTTTTTTTTGGTTGGTCGTGGGGCTTGAACTCTGGGCCTAAGCGCTGTCCCTTAGCTCTTCAGCTCAAGGCTAGCGCTCTACCACTTGAGCTACAGCGTCACTTTCAGTTTTCTAGTGATTTTCATTGGAGATAAGAGTTTCACGGACTTTCCTGCCCAGGCTGGCTATGAACTGCGATCCTCAGATCTCAGCCTCCTGAGTGGCTAGTATTACAGGCATGAGCCACCAGCACCCAGCGGGAAGTGGATGTTTTCTGAAGCAATTGTGCAGTTTTATACACCCCGGGTGTGTGAGGCAGACTCATTCCTCTCTCCAACATGGTATGACCACTTGCGGTGCAACGCCACCGCAGGTGCAGCAACTCAGTGTTAGTTTACATCACCTAAATGACCAACAGTGCAAATCTTGCCTACCCGAAACACATAGATGTTTTCTATTTTCTATTTCTTTCTAGAAGTTTTATAGTTTGGGCCTTTCTGGGGAAATCTACAACTCATTGTGAATGTTTGGTTACAAATATACCTTGTAACTTTGGATCAAAGAAAGTTTCTAAACTTGTTCTAGGATCATGTCACAAAATGAACACATGAGCCGGGTGCTGGTGGCTCACGCCTGTAATCCTAACTGCTCAGGAGGCTAAGATCTGAGGATTGTGGTTCGAAGCCAGCCTGGGCAGGAAAGTCCATGAAACACTTAACTTCAATTAACAAAAAAAAAACATAAGTAGTGCTGTGGCTCAAAGTGGCAGAGCTCTAGCCTTGAGCAAAGTGCTCAGGGATAGCATCCAGACCCTGAATTCATGCCCCATGAGCATGTGATTGATGGTAAGCTGTCTGTATCCTTGCTGAAAGTCGAGTGTCTACGTGCCTTCAGGTCTTCTGTTCTGTTGATCCAGTGTTCTGCCTTCATGTTGTCCTGCTTTAGTTGCTGGAGCTTTCCGAGAAGCCTAGAGACCACATCCTTAAACTTCTGGATTATCTCAGTTGCTGTGGCTCTTGCAGGGCCTTTGCATTTTCATGTAAATTTAGAATCATTTCTCAAGTTCCTTCACCAAAGGGATTTGGGTGCCGATTCTGAGCATTATAGCAGGTTTTCACGGGCGCAGGGTCAACAGTGCCTCTCCGCAGCGTGTGCAGCAGCGTTGGAGGGAACACAGCTCACTCCAGTGTGTGCAGCGGCGTTGGAGGGAACACAGCTCACTCTTGCCTCCGCTGGACTTACCCAAAAGTGTTTTTCTTTTCCTTCTGCTCTTGCAAATGGTAGATTAACTCAATTCTGAGCATTTTGCTAGTATACAGAAATGCAATGGATTTTGTCCATTAACCTTACATGTACCCACCTTGTGAAACTCACTTATGGGTGCCCTCTGTTGTGCTGTGGGCTCCATCTGGTTTCTTCGTACACAGCAGTGGTGCCCACGCCATCTTTCCTTCGGCCTTTCCTTTCTTTCAGCTGGATGCCTTGGGGATGGATCTTTTCTTTTTTGGGTGGTACCAGGGCTTGACTCGGGGCCTCAGGCTTGCTAGACAAGCACTTTGTCACCTGAACCTTGACCTGAGCCCTTTTTAATTACTTGTTGAATAGGGTCTTGTATCTATGCCTGGGTTTGCCTGGACCATGATACTCCCGTTTATCCTTCGTGCATGGCTGAAATGACAAGCGAATACTAACATGTTCAACTGTTTGACTGGTTTATAACAAACTGCTCTGCTGATATTACATGTATGATCCACTGTGCTCAGCTTTCCTTGGACCTTTTTTTTCTTTTGATATCCAGTGCAAGGCTGAGTAGAAAAGGCCAGAGCAGCATCTTGCTCTGGGTCTTGGGGAAGTTCCAGCCTTACCATCAAGTAAGATAATTGGACGTAAGCCAGGCGCTGGTGGCTCACGTCTGTAATCCTAGCTACTCAGGAGGCTGAGATCTGAGGATCACGGTTCAAAGCCAGCCTGGGCAGGAGAGACCGTGAGACTCCTATCTCCAATAAACCACCAGAAAACCGGAAGTGGCACTGTAGCTCAAGTGGTAGAGCGTTCGCCTTGAGCTGAAGAGCTGAGGGACAGCACCCAGGCCCAGAGTTCAAGCCCCACGACCGACAAAAAAAAAAAGAAAAGAAAATTGGACGTAAGCCTCACAGATGTCCCTTTGGCAAGCTGAGCTTCCGTTTGCCCCGGACAGCACCTGGGCACTGTCCCGCAGTCTCTCTAATACTCTACCACTTGAAATATAGTTCCACTTCCAGGTTTTTCTGAGTAATTTATTGGAGATAAGAGCCTAGGCTGGCTTTGAACCATGAGTCTCAGATCTCAGCATCCTGAGTAGCTAGGATACAGATGTGAGCCACCAGTGCCCGGCTGGCTTTTTTTTTTCTTAAATCAGGAATGGATGCTGCATTTTACCAAATTCTTCTTCTGCATCTATTGAGATGATCCAATAGCTGCTCTTTTTCAGCTAGTTGAGACCATAAATTATATCAAATGATTTTTCAAATGAGAAACCAATTTTGATTTGCTAAGTTCAGAGCTTCTTGGCTATGCTGTGTTACCATTTTCTTCTGATGCTGAATCAATAGTTTCTTTTGAAGCCTCACACCTATATTCTGAAGGTGATTGCTTTAGTCTTTTTCTTAGAATGCCTTGGTCAGGTTTGATTCTCGAGATGAGGCCGACCTTGGAGAGGACGTTAAGAAATGCTCTTCATTCTAATTTTTTGGCAGTATCAGGATTTGAACTCAGGGTCTCAAAAACTCGCTTGGCTTTCTTGCTCCTGGCTGTCATTTTGCCACTTGAGCCATGTCTCCAGCTCAGATTTTTGCTGTTTCTTGGGGCGGGGGGGGGGGGGGGAAGGGGGAGGTGGAAAAGAAATAGTGTCTCACAGACTTTTCTGTCCAAGCTGGCTTTGATTTGTGATCCTCAGATTTCAGCATCCTTAGTAGCTAGCATTACAGGCATACACCACTAGTGCCCAGCTCCCATTGCTAATTTTTTTTAGAAGTTTGTGTCAAAATGGCATTATTTTTCTCTCAATGTTTTGTAGATTCACCAGGGAAGCTATTTGGCCTAGAATTTTCTTTATCAGAAGCTTTTGACCTCCAGATGTAAATTCTAGAATAGATGGAGGGTTATGAAGGTTATCTATTTCTTCCTGAGTACATTTTGTCTTCTGAGGAACTTGTCAGTTCCAGCTAAGCTGTTGTGTGGGACAGTGTCCTGCTGTTACCTCCAGAGGAGGGGCTGAGGCTCGGTTGGGTTTCCTGAGTCTTCTCGCAGACCTACCTGTGGGTTTTCTTGATTTTCTCCAGGATTCCTTGTTTCTGTGCCACTGATTCCATCCCATGCTTTATTCCTCTCATACTGACATTGGGTTTCACTTGCCCGAATTCCTCTAGACAGAAGACATCTGAAGGTGGGGGAGTGCAGTCGGCAAAGCTTCTTCTGACGCTTGGGGCCCAAGCCCGGGCTGGAGCCCGCTGCACACTGAGAGCAGAGTCCCAGGACCTCAAAGGCACAGAAAGTGGGGCATATCTTCCCATTTGTCACCAAATGATGGGCAAAGACTAGAAGACTCGGTGTCAGTCTCCTGTCACTGAACAAGGCGGCCTCTATGGCCTTTGACACAGGCCTCTCAAGAATTTGGCCACAAGCTACTGATAGAGTCTGTT
Organism: Dipodomys spectabilis; assembly: GCF_019054845.1. Lineage (NCBI taxonomy): Eukaryota > Metazoa > Chordata > Mammalia > Rodentia > Heteromyidae > Dipodomys > Dipodomys spectabilis. The sequence continues at coordinate 6,916,834 of NW_024870892.1, read as the reverse complement.
TTCATAACACACAAAAATGTGTTTACAAAGAGGAACCAGAACCAGAATATCTGTTTCCATGCACCATGCTCCATGAGATGAATTATCTAAGCATAGATTTTTTTTTTGGAGTTCTTTTTGAATAGTCTCATGTTTCTTTCCAGTACCAGCCTTGGACCATAATCCTCCTATTGATGCTTCCTAACTAGCTGAGGTTACAGATATATACCATCGTGCCTGGCTCCTTTGTTGAGATGGTGTTTTACTATCTCACTGGGCTGGCTCAGAACCAGGTGTCTCCTGATATTCACTTCTCAAGCAGCTGAGATTACAGGTATGTGCTACTATGTCTATCCTTCTAATCATAGATGTCAAGTAAGGCGATTTCTTCAGCTGTACCAGGGAGGTGGCTTAAGAGAAATCAAAGACAAAGGCCTAACCATTCTAGGAGCCTCTCCCTTCTTCTGGAGAGCCTACAGCAGATGCTGGTAGGACCAGAAATATTCTTCTGAAACTCCTGACTTCCTGCCATCGTGTCTGTCATACTATTCCTTTAAGGGAGCAGGGGAGTGTGGTCCCTGGCAGGTGCGTGGAGCGACCGTCCTCTTCAGAAGATCTGCTCCTGACTGAGGCCTGAAGGACTTGCCCCAGACACACAGGGCACTCACAGCCTCTCCCGAGCTCAGAGCACCTGAAACACGGGATGCCCAGGGATGGCACCTGTGCCTGGCAACTCTGAGGAAACCACAGAGCTAAGGAGAGAAGCTATGACAGGACAGAACACTTACAATCCATCCCCAAACCACCCCACTGTGCAGGTGCTGCTACAAAACAATAACTACTGTCAAAGCCACACTTCACAGCAGAAACAGGCAAGACCAACTGAGGGCCATGCCTCCCCACTGCAGTCCCAGGGGACCCACGGAGAACCTGCAACTCCACCACACCCCTCCCTGCCGGTATCACACTTGGAATTGTACACACTTGACAGAAAAGACATGGGCATCGCCCGCCCCGTCACAAGAAGACCTTTCTGGGTAGAGTAATAATGTTATCCACAAACTGCCAAGACAGAAAGGAAACCGGGTACTATGGCTCAAGCCTGTAACTCTAGCTACTTGGAGGACAGAGGATCAAGGCCAGACATCTTGATGAATGGCCACTATCCCAGCCGTGGACATGGCAGTGAGCCGCTGAGATCCAGCAGCAGGGAGATCACAGTCCACCACTGTCCTGTGCAGACACTGACCCCCCGCCACAGCAGCAGACACACCCCACCCTGTAGGCAGTGGAAGGGGAGCCCCAATTGGACTCACAACACTGCAGATGCTCAGGGAAACATGGCCATATCAGAAGATGAATTTCTCCTCACCCGACCTGGTGAATAAACAGGTGGGAGTCAGAAGTTGGACCGAGGATGCACAGCACTCAGCATGGTCCCCGCCAGGTTCAGGGGCCATGGTTGCAGCCTCTGTGCCACCGGAGCCCTGGCCTTTGGCCGGCAGGAAACCCTGCAAGTGAAACCTGAGTACCCCTCCACCAGCTCCACCCGGCCTGCAGCTGTGGCCCGGCAGCTGCACTGGTGCCGGCCAGGCCCTGGGAGCCTCTCACAGCTCCACCAAGACAATGAGCATCTGTTCAGAAAGAGGGAGCCCTGAGCCCCAAAAGAGTGCAGCTTCCCTGCTACTAGAAGGATCTGGGAAGCATTGATTTTCAAACCCGAGCTTAGAGTTTTCTGGACATGCTGGAAAAGTTCTATGTCAATCAAAAAGAAGATAATGAGAACAAAGAATGGGACATTTTTACCAGATATGTATCAGACAAGGGCCTCATTTCAAAAATATGCTCAAGCCAGGCGCCCGTGGCTCACGCTTATAATCCTAGCTACTCAGAAGGCTGAGATCTGAGGATCACGGTTCAAAGCCAGGCTGGGAAGGAAAGTCCGTGGGACTCTTATCTCCAGTCAACCCCAGAAAACTGGTAGAAAGTGGTACAGTGGTAGGATTGAGTGAAAAAGCTCAGGGACAGTGCTCATGCACTGAGTCCAAGCCCCACAACCGACTATATATATACTTAGAGCTCAAAAAATTAAACCCCCAAAACTAAATCCTCAAAAAGAAATCAGCAACTCAATTAATAAAGACTTAAAGAGAGACTTCTCAGAGGAAGAAGTAAGAATGGCCAATAGACACATTAAGAAATGTTCAATATCTCTGGCATAAAAGAAGTGAAAATCAAAACTACACCGAGATGCCACCTCACCCCAGTTAGAATGGCCATTATCACCTCCAAGAACTCCCCACACGGCCCCTCCCTTCCCAAGACTCACGCCCTCACCCCAAGTCTGCCTATCTGGATACTCAGGCGAGCAAGTCCCTCACCTTTGCTCATTCCACTTATAAGTTCCTTAGGTGGTAGCTGCCAACATCCCAGACAGACTAGGGTTACATTTGTCATTCTCCTCCTCCTCCTCCTCCTTGTCCTCTTCCTCCTCTTTCCACCAGTGAGAGGCACCCCAGGCTTCAGTGTCTTCAGCAAAATAGTCCGCTCGTGGGACTGTGTGTAAAAAAGGTGCGTGGACAGACTTTATGTTTCTAGAATTACTGTTTTTAAAGACAGGCAGTGCTTTTGTGAGGAGGGGAGTGGGCAGTTCTGCGCTATTCCTATTACAGAACGAGGCCTCACTGGACAGCACATGCTGGGCTCACAGGACACAGCCCCAGAGGACATGCCAGTGACAGGCCCTCCCCAATCCAAGCTGGATGTGTGTGCTATGTGCATGTGCATGTGTGCATACACATGCTTTTGCATGTGCACATGACTGTACCACACCTGTACACTGTGTGCACTTGTGTGAGTGTACTTCTGTGTGTGCACATGACTATCATACTCCTGTACTGCATGCATTTGTGTGATCGTACACACATACTTCTGTGTGTACATGACTGTATCACATCCATGCACTGTGTGCATTTGTGAATGCACTTATATGCTTCTGTGTGTGCACATGACTCTGTGCACCTGTGTGCCTGCACTTATGCCATTTGTGAATGCATGCATGCTTGTGTGTGATTGTGCGTGCATGTGCTTGTGTACATTTGGGTGTACAGCCGTGGGGGGGGGGGTCATGCCAGTACAAATGCTACAACACTTCCAGCCTGGCTTTCAGGAAATCTCTTTCGATGTCCCTGACTTCAGCTGAACTTCAGTTTTTCTTTATTTTGAACGAGCCAGCAAACGCTGCTCCAGCTGTGTCTTTCTCCAGGCAGAATCACTGGCTGGCTCAGGGTTGAGCAAGGGCTGAGAGTCATGTGCTTCCAAAGGAAACGCTTAGTATGATGAAGCTGGCCGTTCTGAGACCTCGGAGGTCTCTTTGGCAGACTACTTAGAAGAATCAATGGCACCAAGAATTCCAGACTTGAGTGTGTCTTAAGATGCCTCCTTTGAGATGGTCTGGAAGGGGCCTGCTGTCTGGAGAAGACAGAAAACGCCTTCTTGCACAAGCTGTCAGTAAACCCGTCTTTCTGTATGGCTACAGGGCTTGGCCTACCAGACTCGTTCAGTGTGAGGCCCCCTTCCTGCTACCACCATGCTACACCATGGCAGCCATGCACCACTCGGGGAAGGTGGATTCTTGTGCTAGGCATTTCTGCCTTTGCCACAGGTCAGAGACCTCCTGTATCTTCCTTCCTGTCTCACCAGCCTCAGACCTCAGGCCTGGGGAAGTGAGCCTGAGCCAAACAGGAATGTGGCTTTTCCTCCTCTGCTCTATCACGCTCGCTGGCTTTCTGCAAGTGGCTGAAAGATGCAGGGCTGAAGAGAGTCAGCTGAGAGTAACCACGCCCCGGGCACGGCCACACATCAGCAACCTCCCCTGACCCCCTCACCCCGTGGCCTCTCTCCTGAGCGCCTCAGCCCTGTGCGTGGACCCTGGCATTGTTCTTGGGAGTTGGATTTTCTCCGACTCTGACCCATTAAAAACGTGTTCTTCCATATTCCCTCACAACACTGGCACTGGCAGGCAGGTAGGCACTTCGTAAGCTGATCGGGTTAAAATGTTTTAGCCAACCTGTTAGGGGTTGAACTGTGTTCCCCAAAATTCACAGGCAAATTTCTGAACTCCAGTGCCACAGGATAGAGATGAAGTCATGACAGGTACAGTTGAGATGAGGAAATACGTAAAAGTTGGGGTAGGGGTGGGGCATGACCCAGTAGGCTGATGTCCTTCCACAAGAGGAAGCTGGAGTAGGTGTTAGAGGTGCGCAGAGACACACCCAAGACCTCCAGTATCTGTAGGAGGGTGGTGTTCACTGTGAGGGACACACCCTCCCTGATCCCTGGCTTCTGGCTCCCTAGACCACACAACACATGCACACTGCCCCCCACCCCCTTGCCCCAGGACTGGAGGACCACGCTCCTTGGGAACAACACAGATTGCTCAGTCTCTCCCTCCTCCTGGGGGAATCACAGAGAATTAAGGAACTTTATCTGCCAAGTTCATGAGTAAAAGTAAAACAGCACGTCCTATGAACCTTGTGGTCCCTCTCCATCCGCTAACACGTCTACGTCTACATGTCATCACTGTCCGGGTGTATAGAATCTAGGGAGCGATGAGGAGTGATCGTGTGAGGAGCTGCCTGGGGTGTAGGACAGAGGGCCTCGGGAACCTTCTGACCTTGAGAGGAGGTGCTGAGGGGAAAGGGTTGAGCCAGCACCCCCCAGATCCCCCCACCTGGGAAGATACCATGCAAGCTCTCCAGACACAGGACTGGGGCGACTCTAGTCCCCAAGTTCCTCTTCCCTACAGCAGAAAACACATTTGGCAACGGTGAAAAGCCTCTCTGAAATGCTCTTGCGAGGTACTGGAGTCCTTCCTCTCTGGCTCACCTCTGGACTTCAGGGAAGGGGGCCCTGGACCGTTCATTCTAGATGAACTGGACTTCCGTGACTGCCCCCAAGCCCCTTTAGCCTGTGATTGCTCTGAAACAGAACAGGCCACCACCATGGGAGCGGTGGTTCGTTTCCTTAATAAAAGACACATGGGAAACCTCTGCATTTGGTGTCTGTCCCAGGTTCCCACTGCACGTGAGCTGCACAGGGAAGCCTCAGGCCCCACACACGGTGCTCAGGTCAAGCAAGGATCCTTTCAGAGCCGTACATGTTAGCTGAGTGTCCAATTGTTCCTTCCCTCTTGAGGAAAAATGACCTCAGACTCACATCCTCCGTTTAGGCAAGAGCTATTCCGCATATGTGCCCCTGGCACATTGGACTGTTCACAAACATCCGCAAGCACAAATAAATAACAGCGACTGAGCCAACAGAGACTTCTGAAACTCAGAGGGAGCCAATGGCTAATATTTTACTCTCAAGCCTACCTTTGAACCAGAGTCCCATAGCTTTCAGGCTGAACTTGCACTGTGAAAGAAAAACTAGCTGTATGTTTAAAACAGCCGGTGGACTCGGGAAAGAAACTGCAGCCTCCACCCGACAAATTTCCATATGGCTGTGGTTCCAGAATATGTTGTCCTCCAATCTTGACTGTTACAAGCTAAATATTTTATTCATTCTCCCTTTGTTGTGTTAGAGACGAAAGGGGTGCCGTAGTTTTCTAAGAAAAGCTTTACAGAATTTAAAATGGAAAATGATCGTTGGAGTTTTCCAATCAATATTAATGTAGTTAATATACCAAATACCATATGCTTTGATGGTGATGTTTTTAATTAACACAACACACCAAGTTTCTTAAAGCTGAGCTCTTGGAAAGGGAACCACATTTTCTTTAAGCCTATTTTGGTAAACTTAGCATGCATCTTGATGCTTTTCCAACATCTGTGTTTTATTATCAGGGGTACCAACATCCAGATGACAATGGTCTTGACTGCCTTGGGAGTCAGATCATGTTCCTTGAATTATATATATATATATATATATATATATATATATATATATATATTTTTTTTTTTTTTTTGCTCAGTTTCATATTCAATTCATGGACAAGAGCAACTATTTGTCCTAAAATGGACATTTTGTTTTCACAAATACGTTCCAATTCAGGAAAAGCTATTCAAATCGATATGCATGCAAAAACCCTATTAAATAAACTGTCATCCGATCTGATTTCGGGTGCAGCAGCGTAACTCCGCAGACGTAAATAAAACCGAGCGTTTTGCTTTTCCAGGTCACTTAGTTCACGTTTTAGCACGCGGCCGGCCTGCCCGGGCCGGTTCACCCCGGTGTCGACGAGCCCTGCGGCTCTGATGCACTTCGGGGTCCACTTCGGTGGATCACCCCGCAGCTGGCGGTGAGGACGCGGGCCCGGGAGCCCCGGGAGCCGGGCCGACCCCGGCCCTGAGCGGGGCGCCACGGGCCGCGGGCTGCGCGGCCGGAGAACGCGGGGTCCTTCCCGGAGGAGCAGCCGGTCACGTCACCGCCTGGCCGCGGCCCCGACCCCGGCCCCCGGGGGACGCGGTTCTGAACCCTGCGAGCACTCGCGTCCCCAGCCCGGGAGAGAGGGAGGCAGCGCGGCGCCGGCGGCCACCGCCGAAACCCGCTCGAACAAAGCCGCAGCGGCAGGCGGCGGAGGCGAGGCGGCCGCTCCGGGGCTGCGGGTGCGGGCGAGGCGCGGGCGAGGTGGAGGCCCCCGCACCCGAGAACAACTTCGCTCTGGGGCGGAGCGGCTCCATCTCGGGCCGCGCGGGGAACTCCCGTCGGCGCGCCCCGGCCGTCCCCGCGCGGCCCGGCCCCCTCCCCGGCGCGCCCCGCACACAATGGCGCCCCGAGCTCCCGCCGCCGGCCCCCGCGCCCGCCGCGCCGCGCCGTCGGCGCACAAAGGAGGGCGCGCGGGGCCCGAGCCGGCGCCAGGTGCTCAGGGGCGGGCCGGGGCCGGGGGCGCGGGGCCGGGGACACTTACTTTCTCGATGGTCCCAGGGAGCAGGCGCTCCAGCAGCCGGCACAGGACCACCCCATCCTTCAACGACGCCTGCAGGAAGAGCTCTGGGTCCGAGATGGTTTTCTTGGGCGACTCCAGCACGCCCAGGGTGATGAGCCACGTAACGGTCTGCTCAGCCGAATTCATCGCGGCGGCGGCGGCGGCGGCTCCGGCAGGGCGCAGGGAGGGGGCGCCGTGCGCGCCGAGCACCTCCGCACGGCGGCCGGGCCCGGCCCGCGGCCGCCCCCGTCCCCGCCCCCGACCCGCGCCCCCCCCCCCCCGGGGCCGCGCGCCGCGATCGGCTCGGCGGGCTCCGCAGGCCCGGCCCTGCTCCGCTCGGCTCCCCGCGCGTCCGGGCCCGCTGTCAGGCGCCCCGCGCATCAGACGCACGGGAACCTGCGGGCGCCGGGCGCCGCCCCCGCCGCCGCCCCCCGGCCGCAGCCGCCGTCGCCCGATGACATCACCGCCGGGAGAAGAAAGACGCGGCGCCCGCCCGCCCGCGCGCGCCCCGCGCCCCGCGCCGTCCCGCGCAGGCCCGGGCTCACGGGCGCCCGCGCTCACCTGCGCCGCCCTCCCGCCCGGCCCGGCGCCCCGCGCCCCGCGCCCGACCCCAGCCCCACGCCCTTTGTGTGTCTGCTTCCGTGGACTTCCCACAATGCCCGCTCATCTCCGCCGGACCGGCTGGTGCGGGGGGCGCACGCCCAGCGCTGTCCGCTTGCCACTCGGCCCGCCCGCGACGACCGGGCTCGAACGCTGGGTGAACCGGCCGCAGATGGGGCGATCGGGCATGGGCTGGTGATCCGCCCCCGCGGGGACGTGGGCACCCGAAAGCGGGTGGCAGGGGCCCTGCCGGGCCGCCTGGGCCTGGAGCCCGCGTGACACCAGGCTGCGGGGCGGGGCAGGCGCGGGGCCTCCTCCACGGACCCGGACCCCGGGTTCTCCATCCCGGCCCCGCTCCCAAGGAATTTCCCACCGCATCTGCAGATGCCTCCAAAGTCCTGGGGGGCCAAGTCCTGGGGGCCAACTCCTGGGGGGCCAACGGGAACCCCAGCTTCTGGTAACGGGGTTAACCTTCGTCCCCAGAAACAAACAGGGGAAGCCGGGTGCCCGTGGCTCACACCTGTCATCCCAGCTGCTCAGGGGGCTGAGATCTGAGGATCACAATTCAAAACCAGCCCGGGGAGGAAAGTCCGTGAGACTCTTATCTCCAATGAACCACCAGAAAACAAAAATTAAAAAAGAAAAAACCAAAACACCATGAGTGGCACTGTGGCTCAAGTGGTAGAGGGCTAACCTTGAGCCAGAGAGCTCAAGGACGTGGATCCATACCCAGAGTTCAAGCCCTGTGACTGAGAAACTACCAAAAGGCAAACAAACCAAACCCAAGAAATTCAAAAGAGCAGCGTGAATCCTGGATTTCAAGGACCAACTACTGGGGGTAGCAGCGACGAGGCTCCGCCCGGGATGACCCCAACTGTGAGAAGGGGTTCACTGGCCCATTTTCCCAGCCCCTCGCAAGTGGGTGGGTGGGCTGCAGACCTCAGCCACCTCCCCACCCTGATCTGCCTCTAGCCTGGAGACTGCGGCAGTGCAGTTGATGTGACATCAAAATGTCCCGTGTTGCAAGAGTGGGTATTGACAGAGGTCGCAAAGGTCACTCTCTCACATTCCTGCTAATTCAAGTATTTTAGAGTGCATTCATGGTGGTTTCAGACTCCATGAAACCAGGTCTAGGCCTTCTGTGTACAAGAGCCTCTGCAGAATAGTCCTGTAGAAAGAAGCCAGCCACCGACTGGGCTTGGAGGACCAATTCCACCCCACAGACTGGAAGTCACAGGCCACCGGTGGTCTTTTTGTCCCAGCTCCTGACATGTTAAATGTCTCTGTCCTCTCTGTCTCTGTCTCTGTCTCTCTCTCCTTCTTTCCCCCCCTCCTTTCCTTTCTTCTTTCTTTCCTTTCTGTTTTTGTTGTTAGTTGGAGGGCTTGAACTCCAAGCCTGGGCGCTGTCACTGAGCTCCTATTGCTAAAGGCTAACACAGTTGAGCCACTTCTGGCTTTTTCTGAGATTAATTGGAGATAACAGTCTCAACTTTTCTGCCCAGGCTAGCTTCAAATCTCAGCCCTCAGCTTCCTGAGTACCTAAGATTACTGGCAGGAGCTGCCAGTGTCCGGCTAGCAGTTCTTTTACCTCAAATATGGTCACGTTAAGAAAGTTTATTTACGGGCTGAGCTCTAGTGGCTTACACCTAGATCCTAGGTACTTGAGAGGCAGAGATTGGGAAATAGCAGGCCCAGGTAAATAGTTCACAGCCCCATCAGCTAATAGCTGGGTGCGGCCAAAGCCTATCATCAAAGCTATGTCATAGAATCCCCGTCCTATCTAGATGAAGGTGGGAGGTGAAACCCAATAGGAATAATAATTGCAAACTTTGGAGTCCACGGTGGAGTCTCCTGCTTCTTGTTCAACTTTGCATTGTCATTCTTCATGATTTAAAGACTTGCCAAATGTACTCCTTTGCTCTGCATTATTTAAACAAAACCCACCAAAATAAAAAGAGGTTTGACACTGGGAATCCCAGCTGAGAGAAGAGGGAAGAGTGGGGAGAGCAGGGCCAAAACCACAAGTTCCTGCCCCATCCACAGCCACAAGCAGCAGTTGATCCTCTGGGCCAAAATCTGCAAAGATCTCCAATGAGGAAATGGTGGCCCCCAGCAATTTCTGCCGCCACTGCCTGAGGCACCCACACTTCCTGCCTGTCATCATTGGGTTGGGAGCCAGGCCTTCAGGTCTCACCTCTACCCTCTCCCCAGCTGTTTCTGAAAGCACTGGATGATGTTGTGCGGATTTGGTCTGGACGGCAAGTGGCCTCACCCGCACTCAGCGTTCAGAGCTGGCCTCAGAAAGCCGGACTCCAGTGCGACATCCACTGTGGTGTGGTCAGCAGGCTGTGTGCCCACAGAAGTGCTCCTTGGGTTCTGTTGTCCGTGCTCAACAGCCAAACTTTTAAGACTAATTGTTTTCCCTCTAACATGCCGGTTTTAAAGTCCATTTTGAAAGGAGAATGCTCAGCGTTGTTTGGTCTCTGGACAAAAGACAGAGCCCTCCGCTAGCATTATGATGCGGGGTTGACTCAGCTGAGCTGTCTGAGTTCCATGTTGGGTTCTACCAAGACAGCAACTGCCTCCTCACCTCAGAAAAAAGTAAGAACCACACCTCAAAGTCTCACACTGCCCCACAAAGGGGACCCAGCCAGGTGGATGTGTGTGGCTATGTGGTACATGCTGATGTCAGGCGGTGAAGAAAGGTGTTGGAAGCCTTTGGAAGGGGGTGGGTAAGACAGATGTGGACAAATAGACATCCTGGCCCTTTCAGTCTTCAGGCTCAGTTCTGCCCTCACCTAACAGAATTCTCTTACTTGGGGATCCCTGAGATCCGTGTGTGCTCTCACAGCATCTCAGAAGGCCTGTGTGTGACTCAGCAGGGCCTGCAGTGTCCGTAGACCTCCGTTCTGTTCTGATCTCTTAAGATCAGCTGAGCTTGGTGAGGGCATGGACCCTCCAAATACCATTGGCCTGGAGTCCTGTCAGTCAATTCTACCTGGAAGTGGGTGATCATCCACAAATCATTAATTGTACTTTTTTCCTTTACTGCCATGTACTGTAAGCTGTCTTCCAGTTAAACTGGCTCTGAGCTCTGCGGTTCCACACCGGGCTGCTGCAGTCAGCAGCACACGTAGTGGGTGGGCACTTAGGAACTGGTTAAAATGTAGATCTCATCTTAAGGGTTCTTACCAAACACACAAGGACAAAGGAAATTTGAAGGTGATAGTTTTATGCCTGTCATCTTGACTGCAGTGAATTTTACTGATGTCCACACAAATCAAAGGTCATAAATAGCACACACTGAATGTGTCCAGGTTCGTGTGTCCATCAGACCTTAGTGAAGCTGCTTAAACATAAACGTAGTTGCTAAAAAAAAAAAAGAGAGAACCAGACTTCATATTATTTGAGATACAAACAGAAAATTGTTCACAGGTCCCAGCGTCTTGTCAGTGTTTTGTTGTAAAGAAAATGTGGATGACTTCTGGGTCCTTCAGTTACCTGGGGAAGAAGGTGACTGGTAATGGTCACAGCTGCACCTTGAAGTGGAAACTTACAACGGAGTCCTTTAAACATCCCCTGAAGAACAAGGAAAGGGGTGACACTGATCAAAATGGGGTGTTCTCACAAACTTACATGCTGAACTAAGATCCTTTGTACAACTACTTAAAGATAATAAAACCAAAGGCCAGTGCCTGATGCCCAGAATCCTAGCTACGAAGGAGGCTGAGATCAAGATTTGAAGCCAGCCTAGGCAGGAAAGTCTGTGAGACTTGTATCTCAATTCAGTAACAACAACAACAACAACAAAAAGTGGAAGTGGAGCTATGGCTCAAGTGGTAGAAGGCTAGCCATGAAAAAAACAAACTCAGAAACAGTGCCCAGGCCCGGAGTTCAAGCCCCAGGATTGGTGTACACACATGCATGTGTGCACATACCACACACACACACAAAGATAATTTGAGCTGGGTGCTGGGGGCTCACACCTGTAATCCTAGCTACTCAGGAGGCTGAGAGCTAAGAATCGCAGTTCAAAGCCAGCCCAGGCAGGAAAGGCCAGGAGACTCTTATTGCCAATAAACAACCAGAAAACTGGAAGTGGTGCTGTAGCTCAAGTGGTAGAGCACTTGCCTTGAGCTGAAGAGCTGAGGGACAGCACCCAGGCCCAGAAATAATAAAAAATAAACATCTGCCCTAATTCCTATTATGGCTGGAGGTGGTGCAGTGACACCAATCTGCGAATGAATGCAGGTGGCATTCAAAACAGTTTCCAAAGCTGTAGAACTTTAGCCCAAAACAAGCCCCATGTACCTGCAACCATAGTCCCCTTCTCCTCTTCCAGAAAAGCCACGCCATGGCTTGTAATGAATAAACACAGCCAGATGCAGCAACATCTGACTGGCTCTGGAGTCAGGCACGAAGATATTTACATGAAGTTAACCCATATGCATTTGGCAAAATTAAGCTATATTGTTTAAGAATGCATACGCGGGGAATTCTAAGTACTTTTACATTTTCATGGCGATTATTCAACTCATGAGTTCTTTCCTTATTTTAGTGTGTGTGTCTGTGTGTGTGTTAGAGCTCTGACTTCATTGACTTGTAGACAGAGAGGAGTGTATAACATTAGTCACAGAGATCTGTGGACACTGGCTCATGGCCTAGTGAAGAATGTTTGTTGTGTGACCTTGCATGTGTGCTTGGAGGAGTATGCATGCTGGAATTCTCGGGTATGGAGTTCTAGCATGCCTGTGATAGCCAGCTATCCATTTTTGCAAATAGAGTATCTGTATCAGTGGGGGGGGGGGGGTATGAGAGAGAGAGAAGGAGGGAGAAAGAGAAAGAGGAAGAGAGAATATGTTCCAGTATTAGGGCTTGAACTCAGCATCTGGGTGCTGTCCCTTAGGACTGGCCACAGCTCCACTTTACGCTTTTTTGTGATTAACTAGAGATAAGTGTGTCCTGGACTTTCCTGCCTGGGCTGGTTTTGAATCATGGTCCTCGGATCTCAGCCTCCTGAGTAGCTAGGATTCCAAGATTATCTGTATCTTGAGTATTAACTCCTGCTATACTGGGTCATTGGTAAAACTGCCCTCTTTCTATTTTCACTGTGCAAATCTGGGATCCCTGTTGCAAAGGGTTCTTTCTCTGTGGATTGCAGTTCATTCACATCTCGAAGGTCCCCAGTGGGCTGTTTACGTCTTTCTAGCATTTTCGCTCTTACATTTTGGATGATTTGTATCACACATACTGCTCTGTTTTTTCAATAATGTGTGGTGTGCCATCAATTGCTGTCATTTTCCATTTCTGATCATTATTACATATTTCACATTTCCACATAATGTGTCTGTTATTTTGCTCACTGAACCAATGGAAGACACACACTAGCTTAATGTCTTTTCCTGCTAAATAAATCTACCATCTGTGTCATTTTGGGGTCTATTTTTTAACATAAATTTATTGGGGAGTTTTTTGTTGTTGATGGTCGTGGGGCTTGAACTCTGGGCCTGAGTGCAGTCCCTTAGCTCTTCAGCTCAAGGCGAGCGTTCTACCACTTGAGCTACAGCGCCACTCCCGGTTTTCCAGTGGTTTGTTGGAGATAAGAGTTTCACGGACTTTCCTGCCTGGACTGGCTTTGAAATGTGGTCCTCAGATCTCAGCCTCCTGAGTAGCTAGGATTACAGGTGTGAGCCACTGGCTCCTGGCCAATTTTATTGTTATTATTAAGGTGTTGTACAAAGGAGTTACTATGTTACACTCGAGGCAATGAGTGCATTTCTGTTCCTGGACAATACCATGAGGGGTCACTGTTGATCTTTCCATCTTCCTTTCTGCACGGCTGCTGTTTCCCTTACATTTGGACTCAGATGCTGTAAGTTTCTCTCTTTTGTGTGTTAAGTATTTTTGAATTCCAGTAAATCTTTGTGGGCTTTGCTCTGCCATGCAATTGAGTTTCTTAAAATCATCTCCATTCCTTTGGCTCTTGCTTATCTCCTGGGTCAGGTGAGACCACATGCGGCTCACGGCAGAGCTAATTTGCCTTCACGCTGACAGAGCAGCATTGGGAGCTGTTCCAGAGTCAGTATGCTTAGGACTGCGCTGGGCAGCCCCATGGGAGTGTGGTGACCCCCCCCCTCCCCCTGCCCCTGGGCCTTGCCCCAGCTACCCAAGTCTGTGCTCCACAGTGACCACCGGCCATCCCCATGCCTCACGCCTGGTTGTCCTCCGGCACTCACGGCTGAAAGCCTTGAGTTTGTTTGGGCTTGAGGATAGCTCATCAGTTCTTCCTAGTTCATTTTTTTACTTTTGGCTTGTTTGTGGGAGGAGGGAAGGTTCTGCTGTTTTTGTGTGCTGGTCCAGAGCTTGAGCCCAGCGTCCAGGTGTTCTACCACTTGAGCCACAGCTCTACTTCTGGCTTTTTGGTGGTTAATTGGAGATAAGGTTGCACCCAGCGACCTTCATCCCTTCTGAACGACTCTGGAACCCCTTGACATTGGTATACCACTTGAGCTACAGCGCCACTCTCGGTTTTCCAGTGGTTTGTTGGAGATAAGAGTTTCACGGACTTTCCTGCCTGGGCTGGCTTTGAAGTGTGATCCTCAGATCTCAGCCTCCTGAGTAGCTAGGATTACAGGTGTGAGCCACTGGCTCCTGGCCAATTTTATTGTTATTATTAAGGTGTTGTGCAAAGGAGTTACCAAGGACAGAAACATGCTACCACCCCCAATCAGAGGGGCACAGCTCACAGCAAGTGAGGCCGAACACCCCGGTGCATGCACTGCCACACGAGTGCACTTTCCTGTCCATGCAAGGAGTTAAAGCCATGGGAGGAAGGGAATGCCAATGTCAAGTGTGCACCTTGAGAACACGGCGCTGAGGGAAAACAGCCAGTCACAAAGGGACAGACACTGTGTGCATGCCTTTACTTGAAGGCCCAGAGCAGTGGGCAAACAGCGGATACTGGAGGCTGGGGAGGAGAATGGCAGGTTGTGTACAGTGGGAACAGTTTCAGTCTGGGAGGAACAGGATGTTCTGGAGGTGGATGGCAGAGCAGTGTGGGTGTACTTCCTGCCCCTGTCCATCACTCAGGTAGAACCTGGTCAGAAGGTCCACTCCACGGGAGACAGTGCCTGTCCCACAGACAGGCAATTCCTCCAACATGATCATAGGTCGTCCACCACTGAGCTGGGGATTCTGTTAAGATGTTCTGGCCACAAGATGGATGGAGAAGAGCTAAGTAACAATATTACGCTGGAAAATCCAGCCTGTGGCTCCTGGGAGATGCTTGTCTTCCTCCTGTTAACATCTTCAAGTCCTGAAGGGCAGAGGTAGATGAGAAGGCCAAGAGGGGCCAACATGTTTGTCTCTGCTCAGAGAGCACCTGGGATTTTCTGTCAGAAAGCTACGTCTCCTGCAGTCCAGAAGAGGTGTTCTCCGTTTGTATTAAAGGAGAATGAACCTAAGTGCTCTGCTGTCTCTAGCTGCATTCCAGCAAAACACACAGCTTCCACACTTGCACTCTCTGCTCACATCTGCCGGATAAGGTGAGAAAGGTCAATTCTAGGTCTCCAGAGGCCACCGCCCTCCACATTCTTTCCACACCTGCATCTCATTCCAGTTTCATTCTAAAACAGCATGAGGAGCCAGGCACCGGTGGGTCACGCCTGTAATCCCAGCTTCTCAGGGGGCTGAGATCTCAGGATCAAGTTTCCAAGCCATCCAGGGGCAGGAGAGTCCATGAGACTTACGTCCAATTAACCACAAAAAGCTGGAAGTGGAGCTGTGGCTCAAGTAGTAGCATGCTAGCCTTGAACACAAAAGCTCGGGGGCAGTGCCCAGGCCCAGACTTCCAGCTCCAGAACTTGTACAATAAAACAACAACAATATACATTTTTTTAAATGACTAGAAATGCTGGGTGCTATACACCTAGAAGCAGACGTGTATCAGTGGCCATCTCCCCTGCTGCTCTGTGGCTGTCTGCCGAGAGCAGATTGCTGACTCTCACACCTGGAGTTACTCTCCAATATGCTGCACAGTTAGGACTAGTCACCAGAAATTTAAACTTCACCTGGGATTGATGTGATAATAAAGTATAGACATTTTATACATCTACCCTCCATGCATCAAGAATAGACCTCCTAAAAATGTTTGAAGACAGCCATGTCATTATGAATGACAGGGACTTCTGGTGAGCACCCCCTGTTGGTGCTGGGTAGGAAGTGCAGGGTGGAGTCAGTTCACGAATGGGTGAATGGCCTCTAGCTCTGGTTCACCTCTCTGCTGGCAGGAGTCACAGTAAACGGAAGCTGATGTTTCATAGTAAAAGGTAACCACAAATGATACAGAGCATAGAACATTCTTTATACCTCACATGACACTTAATTGTCTGGTATTCCAGGGTCAGATTCCTCCCATCCCCTCCTCGAAGAGAAGATCCAGGCATAGACCTCGCAGCTGCAGTTCCAGGCATCTGCTTTGGCACCATGAATGCCCAATGCAAAGCAGACACTGCCAAGACAAGGCAGGTGCTGAGCTGCAGGTCACCCTGTGGGGAATTGGGAACCCTTTCTGTGGAATGGGCACCGTTCGCCCACTCCACACTTTGTTGATGGTCCTGTGACAAGATGGCTGTTATGTCCACCATCTGGAGTCTGGCTTTTCCGCAGCATGGCACTGTCTCTGGGCATGGAGGGCTCTTCCCAAGGCCAGGCAGCGTAGATGACCTCTCTGCTCCCTGGTCCCTCGGAGGGCTTGACAATAGGGACACCCTTTGTGCAGCGGCCTAAACAGTAAATCATGCCACAGAGTTGCTTCAGTGCCACAACTGGCTTTCCGTGCAGGATGTCTTGACAGACACGACATGACACAGCCCGTGGCAGGTCTTCCTCATGGACCAGGGAGCGATGGCAGGCACTGCCTCCGGGGCTCTGGGAGCTGCGGCAGGAAGCCAGCCTCCCCTGGGGCCTCCACCAGGGTCCCTTGGGAGAGCTGCCTCTGTCATTAACTGGCTGCCACACGCTCTCCCTGGATGCATTCCGGCTCTCCCTCTGAACAAGGAGTCTTCCCAAGTTGGTCCCAACTGTTCTCTGTTTAGATCAGCCTTTGGATTTCTTCCCCTCTCTTAGTCAATCCTGGCTACTGTAACAAAGTACCCAAGACTGGGAGATTTATGAAGAGCCAAGATTCATCTCTCACTGGTTGGAGGCTAAGAGTTCCCACTCAAGCTGAAGGCAACAGGGTGTTGGGGCCCACAGGGTCCTGGGGGGGGGGCAGCAGGACGAGGGACTCACCATGAACCCTCCTCCTGTGGCTTCACCAGCCATAGCTGCAGGGCTCTGCCCCCTGGCACCACCATCAGATGAACCCTGAGAAAGCGGCCCTGACTGCGGGTTGCCAACCCTTATCTACAATCCAAAGAACTTTCAACTATCAGCGTTTCCCCGACTGCCTTTCCTGCGAGGGGGGCCTCTGTAGCTCACGCTGCCGTCCTCTGGGGCCTCCGACAAGGAGTCACGCTTTTTGCTTTAGGTCTGACAGAAGGCCTAGAATCCTGCCATCACTGTAGTTTCTCTCACCAGTGCCTCCCATTCTTTGCTGGATGTGTTTCCCTTGCTCTCTGTGAGTCTTTCTTATTCCACTTCTTCCCACCCTGGCTTTCTGGCTTTGCCCTTCCCTCTCTTCTTCCTCCATCCCTGCTGTCCCTGAGGGAACCAGAGGGGTGGGCTTGGCCTCCACTCGGCCCCGGCTGGAGCTCCTACCTGCTGCCCGCTGACCTGGCCTCTGGTACCCAGGGGACGTGAGCCTTCCTGCTTGCTGGGGAGACAGAGCCAGGACGTTGTCAGGCACACCAAGTCACTGCATGATGTCACAGCCCAGAGGATGTGACTGGGTGCCAGGCCCTCTGGCTGTGAGGGGACCTGATCTCTAGGCTTCTGGGAAGGATGAACGCAGGCTTCGCTGTCTACCAGAGGAGAAACAGGTATTATCTCACTGACCTTCAGCCTCCCATAGACGGAGTGGGCTGGTTTCTAGCACAGGGGTTACTGGAAGGAGCCAAGTACATGATGCTGACATTGTGCCTGCCACTTAAGTGGTCATTTGAGGGTACTGTGCTGTTTCTGTTCCTCTACACACACACACACACACACACACACACACACACACACACACAGAGACTGCAGGAACAGGAGGAGTGTGGGGTTTCTTGAGCCACCCATGTGCTCATGGCGCAGAGGTCTCGGGTCAGCACGGTGAAAGTTTACATGATGCAGTGAACACAGTTTCCAGTGCCACATTCTGGGCAAGGATTCAGATATGTAAGGCTGAGTGCATGGAGGCCAACCACATCAGGCATATTTAAGCCCAGAGGCGTTGGGATCCTCTGAGTATGGTCCAGAGCATCCCCCCCCCCATCTAACCCTCCTCTGGTTTGACAGGATGGAAGTTTCTACAGGGAGGTAGGTGTTGAGCCACCATCAGAAGATGGTTTCCACAACACAGCTTTAGACCTCCGTACCTAGGGACCCATTTCTCCAGAATCCTAAAAGCCAGAACTAGGAAGTAAAGGAAGACAATTCAACCCTTAGGAAACTAGCAAGATGCTTGCCCCGTGTCAGCCGGCCCCAGCTCCCCACAATTTAGCCCTGGGGAAGAACAGCCCCACAGAGGAGTACCTAAGAGAATGAAACCGTGATTGTTCTCCCTTTAGCCCAAGTCACCAATTACTTACACCAGGTGACAAGAGGCTGTGTGGTCAAGAACACGGTCAGTGTGTTGACAAGCTACCTCTGTGCCAAAGCCCATGGGAGGCCAGGGCAGCCACTGTCTGGGTGGGAAAGGGAGGCCGAGGAAGAGCCATGTCCGCCTCTCTAGGTGAGGGCCCGCAGTCCTTCCAGCTTTGAGCTGTTTCCAGAGCCTTCATTCCACTATTCTGTTGGGACCAGCAACACACCCAGCAGGACTGACTCATTTATACATTAATTATCTCACATGCAGGCCTGGGGCATTCTTAGCAAGGGGAGCTATGAATGCCAAGTGTGCAGTGCACATTTCTGCTTCATGACTGTTCACGGAGATGGGGAGCGTGACGTGGTTTTCCATAAATAAAGGGCTCCGCAGCCTGGAATCTGTAGATATTTCACAAGAAGAGCCTGGTGACTTCACTGACTGATGAAAATGTCAGTGCTTTTTTTTTAGGGCAAAGGATCTGAAGGCAGTGTAACCATCCAAAAATACTGTGTGGCAATAAAGGGCATTAATTGATACTTTCCTACTCATTCTTCCCAGTATTTTTTGTGTTAGTGCATTCATATGGTAGAACATTCCCAAAGTTCCTTTACTCTCTGTATATAACCTTTGGCATTGTTGCCCAAAAAAGATGCAGCATGGCCATTCAGCCTCCAGAAGTTGACTTGGTGCTCTTTTTCAATTCTGGAAGGATGGAAGCGTGAGGAATAACTGTATGCTCATCATCCTCCTGCAATGAGGAAACATCACACACAGAAGAGACCTGAAGTGACCCTCTCCAGCCCCATTCTCCTCTTCCCAAAGTTATGAGGTATTAATTCAAGTCAATTTTTTTTTTGGTCTGGTCGTGGGGCCTGAACTCTGGGCCTGGGCGCTGTCCCTCAGCTCTTCAGCTCAAGGCTAGCGCTCTACCACTTGAGCCACAGCGCCACTTCCGGCTTTTTTATTTTTATGTGGTGCTGAGGAGTCGAACTCAGGGCCTCAGGCAAGCAAGGTAAGTGCTCTACCACTGAGCCACCTTCCCAGCGCGCCAACTTTTATTTGAACATACTATAACATGAACACATATGCACATGTGTATGTAAATGACACATAGCACAAATCAGAAAACAGTTTTCTGACAAAAGCCAGATCCCAGGCTGCAAATGTCGATCCAGTCATTAGGTGGTAATGTGCCAATACTCATATGTGTGATTTTAATTAATTGATGTATTTATTTTTGGCATTACAGTGGTTTGAACTCAGGGCCTTATGCTTGCCTGGCAGGTGCTCTAACACTTGAGCCACAGCTCCAGCCCGACTTTTCACTTTTGTCACTTTTCAAATGGGATCTCACTTTTTGCACAGGCCAGCCTGGACCTCAAGCCTCCCATTTAGCTTCCGTTGTAGCTGGATGATGGGTGTGTGTTACCACACCCAGTTTGTTATTGGTTGAAGTGTGGTCTCAAGAATTTTTTGTCTGGGATGGCCTCAAACTATAACTCTCCCAACCTCCACCTCCTGAGTAGCTACAGTAGTCACAGGCTTGAGCCAAGGCAGCTGGCTCTCTTTTTGAACTTTTAAGTGAGCGATGCCATACTCTTTGTCAATCATCATGGTTCTTCCCACTCCAGAGAGCAGCTAGGGGCTTACCGTGTATTTTAGTTGTGTAGCTTCTGCTGTTTTCACTGCAGCAATGCCTGCAGTGAATGAGCTTCACAGATTATTTTTCTGTTCTCTTGTCAAGTGATTTGGATCTTTCTTTGGCATCTCCAGCAGGGACACTACTAATATGCTTTTAATTTGCAAGCAGCTTCTGCCTTTGTTATTATTTCACTGTTCTAGCTCATAGATCCACAGTGGGATCTCGTCTTGCTGGACTACGCTTGCTGTGGTCACACGTGGCTGGTGCTTGGCATGTATGGCAGTGGCACGGACAGTGCCCGGTGTGGTCAGCGTGGGTATAGATGGGGTGGACAGGGCTGTGTAGCAGACTCAGACCCAGGTAGTGTGGATGGTGTCTGCATGGACAGCATGTGATGCAGCCGGCGTGGCTGGTGGTCAGCGTGGTGTGGCGGCAGTCAGTGCGGCGGGATGGTGGTCAGGTGTCGGCATGGCCCAGGCGGTGGTCAGGCGGTCAGCGCGGCACGGCTGGTGGTCAGCATGGCAGGGCAGTGGGCGGCACAGGACAGTTCTCAAGGCTGCCGCAGAGGCGCTGGCTGGTCACCCCCTGAGCACCTGGGAGAAAGGAGTGCGCGTCCCTGTGCACCCATGCGCGATTGTGTGGCACTGTTGCTAAAGTAGTAGAGCGCTAGCCTTGAGCTGAAGAGCTGAGGGACAGTGCCCAGGCCCAGAGTTCAAGTCCACGGACAAAAAAAAGAGTCAGATCTTACTGGACAAAGACAGGGGGAGGAGGGCTATTCTGCACTGTGTGTTTATTGAGGGTGGATGGAACAAATCTTGACTGAGTGCCTGGGCCAGCAGGCCCAGCATCAGGAGCTGGGGGCCCTAGGCACACTGCCTGTTCCCCAGGCCACAGGAAGCAGGTTTTACAGCAGGCAACATCGTTCTCTTATTTCTTTCCTTATTTCGGTGTCAACTGCACCTGTCACAACCGGTGACATCATAACCGGTGATCACCTTAGGCAAATCATTGCTTCTGTGGAATCCCACACAGTTGGGGATTTCCTTTTCTGAGCGTTACTTCCTGTCTGATACAGAGTGAAGCTGCATAAATACTTGTGTCTATGCAAGTGGGCTCTTGGTTTTCTGGGCCGATAAAGCAAGTAACTCCGCTCTGCTACTTACTGTTTTTCAGTTAACATATTCTGCTTACTCCAGACAAGAGGATGAAGGACACGGTCCAGCCCCACAGGGTGCGAGCGGGTGGGAATACAGGGAGTCACTGCCGTGTGGGAGACATCCTCACATCCTCACGGGATGAGCCAGGAAGCCGGGTGGTGGACAGGTAAGACCACAGGCTCAGGTCCAGGAAGCAGGGTGGTGGACAGTGAAACCATGGTGGACAGATGAGATCACGGGCTCAGGTCCGGGAAGTAGGGTAGTGGACAGATGTGGCCATGGAGTCAGTGTTCTTTCTCAGCAGACCACCCAGAGGCAGGAGCACCAAGATCCCCAGATGCCCTCTTTTGCTTGGGGACGGTGGGGCTATCCTGACAGTGCACGGGAAGGGGCAGCGGCTGTGAGGTAGGGGCAGCTGCAGGGCTTCAGCCCAAGTGAGGAAGATTGCTTCACTCTGGAGCTGTGCGGCAAGGCCAGCAGCATTCTTGCCATGGGTGGGCACGGATCTGGCACTGAGGTCAGACAGGGCCAGCAGGGGCGGAGCAGGTGACGGCACCACTCAATTCCTCAGCAGCCCCACCACCCACAGCTTGGCACTGAGATTCCCCACCCAGGCATTTCTTCGCAACCCACTCTGCGCAGGACTGGTTGCAGCCCAGTGGGAATTGGGCCAGGCTGAGCTCAGGGATTCTGAACCCCGGCTGGGAGCCTGGGCTGACTCTAGGAGTCACCTGACCCCAGCAAGGGCTGGGCCACCACAGGGATGCGCTCTTCTCTGACATCCTCCCAGAGCCCCTGCCTGTGACCTCTGACGAGGCCTGCTGGGGAAGCTGGGTGGCAGAGCTGGGGTGTGAACCAGGGACCCTCCAGGGACCAGGCCTGGCTTCCCACAAGGGGTCTGGGTCCGAAGCTGGCTGAAGGCTAGGAACTGATGCAGAGGCTGCTGTTCTGTCTGGTTGTCCTTTGTTCACTTGTTCAGATGGCGTAGAAGTGTAGCAGGCTTCCCATGATGGTCACTCCTAGGGCACGGGGTGAATCACCAAGGTCCTTAGTCTCTACAGCTCACACTGCGTGGATCTGCGCTGGGCCCCTGCACTGTTCTGGAGATTCCTCCTACCTGCCTCCAGTGCCTCACACAGCTCAGGCCCTGCCAGCAGGCCTGGTGACCCCAGAGCATTAGGGCTGCAGTTCAGTTCCTCCTCTACAGCCTGAGCTACAGGGCGCAACAGGCGTGCCCCATGTTGATTCCTTGCCTTGGCAGTGAGACAGAAGTGCCAGACCCCCTCAGGATGAGGTGGCCTCACGGGACAGTCCACTCCTCATGCCACCCTCCCCGAGCCTCAAATAGCTTCTTGCACAGCGGCTGGCGTGGCGGCCTCATTTAGCACAGACCAAGCTCAGGCCTGTGTATAGCTAAGCAGACCACGTGGCCTTTCCTGCTTCCCACTCTCAACGGTGAGCCCTTCCCTGCTGCTTCGCAGACTGTGTCAGAAATAAACCCAGGCCATCCAACGTCGCCTGGACCTTACTGTGCACCCCGCAGGCGTGACAGGAGGTCATCCAGGACCAGGACTGTGTTCTCTGAGAGCGAGGGAAGGGGGGAGACCATGGCAGAGAGGGAGGGACCCCATTGTGCCGGGGAAGCCCCACATTTTCAGCCTTCAGCCTAGGTTGTGGGTGGGGTGGGAGGACAGGAGATGAGGTGGGACCGTTTCCAGGCCCTGTAGCATGGTACGCAGCCTAGTCAGGGACCACTGCAGGGGGGGGGGGAAAGGAGAGGAGGAGTGGAGGCTGCAGCGGAGCCTGCCCTGGGGTACAGACTCGCCCGTTTCATGTGTTGCCTTATGTCTGCTTCGCTTAGGTTATGGCAAGTGTGACTCCTGGTAACTTTCAGGGTCTCTTGGAGCTTTTCTGTGATTCACCTTAGGTCTCTCTTTTCAGTGCTCTTTCTTTTTTTTTTTTTGGTCCGGTTGTGGGGCCTGAACTCTGGGCCTGGGCGCTGTCCCTCAGCTCTTCAGCTCAAGGCTAGCGCTCTACCACTTGAGCCACAGTGCCACTTCCGGCTTTTTTCTTTTTGCTTATGTGGTGCTGAGGAATCAAACCCAGGGCCTCAGGCATGCAAGGCAAGCGCTCTACCACTGAGCCACCTTCTCAGCCCTTCAGTGCTCTTTCTAAATGAAGAGGAGGAAAGCCGACTTAGGAGTTCTGTCAACAAGAGGAGCTGGTTTTGTGCACTTACAAAAACACTCTTCGCCCAATGTCACTGATGTTTAAACTTTGCTAGAAAACTTTCTTAAAAAAAAATAAAAAGACCTTTAAGTGATTTAAATAATTCAGCCCATTTGTCACTGCAAGTTAGAGTTTGGTAGTACTAAATAGTCAAAGTTTATCCAGGAAGTGGCGCTGTGGCTCAAGCGGTAGAGCAATCGCCTTGAGCTAAAAAGCTGAGGGACAGCAACCAGGCCCAGAGCAAGCCCCGTGATTGACCAAAAAAAAAAAAAAAAAGAGTTTATCCAACTCTGATTCCACAGACATGACATGCAAAGAAGGTAAAGATTTAACTCAAAATAACTGTGCCTCCTGGCTGGGTATATATGTATGTATATATGTGTGTGTGTGTATATATATATATATATATATATACCATGATTATTTGATTATGTACATAACAGTTAACTATCAAATCAGGTTAATCAGCATTTCTACCACCTCAACCATTCATCACATCTATGTGGTAGGAACCTTCCAGCTTCTCTCTTAGAATCAGTGATAAAAATACGTAGCAGATGTGGTGAATCATGCCCCTGAATTGTGCTATCTGAAACCGCAATGGTATTCTGGAACCTTTTATCCAGCCTCCTGCTGTCTGGCCTCCTGCGATCCCTTCTCAGCCTCTTCCTGGCCTCTAATGACACCAGGGAGAATGTGAACATTTGTCTTCCTGTGCCTGGCTTATTTCACACCACAGAATGTCCTCCAGGTTCAAGTGTGTTGCCACACATGATAGGATTGCACTATTTAAAAGCTGAATAATATCCCATTGTGTAGATGCCCCATTTCTTTATCCATCTGTTGATGGACACTTCAGTTGACTCCATATCTTGACTACTGTGAACGATGCTACAATAATCATGGAATGAAGATTTCTCTTTAATATACTGGTTTTGTTTCTAGCATTTACTAAAAGTACTGCCAGTGACTTGGGCCTGTAATCCTAGCTACTTGGGAGGCTGAGATCTAAGGACCATGGTTTGAAGCCAGTCTGAGCATTCCTGAGACTCTTATCTCCAATTAACCACCAAAAGCCAGAACTGAAGTTGTGGTTCAAGTGGTAGAGCACTAGACTTGAGCACAAAAGGTCAGGGACAGTGCCCACACCCCAGGTTCAAGCCCCAGAACCAGAACAAAAAAGTACTGCCAAACTGCTCTCCAAAGTAAGCTTATATTCCTAACTACCTTCACTGATTTATGGTCAGGAGGTGTCTGGAATTGTCTGCTATTTGCTCATTGCCATATAATATTTTAATTTCATTCATGTGATGATAAAAATGAACTTTTCCTATAGGCTTATTGTATACTTTTGTGTGTTGTCTGTTCATCTCTCTTTTTTATATTGTAATTCCCTGTGTGGTAATTCATTTTCTCCTTTGTCACTATCTCTCCAGTTTTTTATTTGTGTGTGTGTAGGGGGTGTGTGGGTGCCCATCCTGGGGCTTGAACTCAGATCCTCCTCAGTATTTGTTTTTAAACATATGTTTTTCAATATAATTTATATATTTCAAGTTTCCCTTTAATTTGGGTCTCTTGTCCCTCATGGAATATGCTTAGGACAACTGGTATCCTTAATAGTTTCTGTTGTCATCACCCTTCTCCTCCTCCTCCTCCTCCTCCTCTTCCTCCTCCTCCTCCGCTTCCTCTTCCTCCTCCGCTTCCTCTTCCTCCTCCTCCTCCTCTTCCTCCTTCTCCTCCTCCTCCTTCTCCTCCTCCTCCTCCTCCTCTTGTTCTTCCTCCTCCTCTACTCAACATGATTTCCCTTATTTAATTACAATGTACTTCTTCTTTAAAACACTAAGTTGCCTTTGTTTTCTTGATTTCTCGATTTCACAGTGGTTTTGTGCTCTGGGGGCATCTGGGGCAGTGCTAGGAGCCAAGGCAGCACAGCCAGGACAAGTCTGTCCAGTCCTTGGGTTGGGGAGGGAGGGCAGCAGGTGCAGCCACACAGCAGCACACCTCTCTCACCCCAGTGAGGCCCCGGAATACAGCGTGGGTCTGCCCGGGGCTGCTAGGAGCAGCAGGTGCCTGGCTCGTTGGTGTTGATAACATGTAGAGTTGTGGGAAAAGGGAGCAGGCCTTGAGCAGACAGTCCAGTTCCTCCACACTGGCAGGTGCCACAAGGGTGTCTCTGGGCTCAACATTCTGCAGAGCAAGCCAACGTTGTTAAAATAAAAACAACAGGTGACAGGCTATTTCTACTGGCTGGAGAGAAGCCCTTGGTTCTGGTTGCTGGTTCAGATTAGGACTGGAGACAGCTGATCTGCCGTGTCTGCCCAAGGACCTGACTCACATCCGTTGGTGGTGGTTCTGTTGGCTTCCTGTGCACAGGTGTCTGTGTCGTGAGGCACTGGTCCCAGCAGAGGCTAGAACTGGGTTGGGCCTGCGAGAAACAGTCTTGTCTACCAAACAGTCACACCTGGCCTGGTCCAGCATGAGGTGGCATGAATGTGGGATCTGTCATTCAGGATAGGTACTTGTCAGAACAAGCAGCTTATGTTGGATAAAGCTAGTCTACAAGGGAAAGAATGAGTCAGGGTGGGAAAGTGCTGAGTGCTGAGCCTGAATCTGAGCCGTGGTCTCGCTGCCGGTCTCCCTGTCCACCTGGGAGACAGGCTCAAGTGACGTCACACCAAAACCATCCCCAGCACACACCCATTACTGAGGTGGGGAGCTAAACCCTGAACACTTTTGTTCATTCTGAGGTTAAACCTTTGATTCACAGAACTTAAAAACCAAACATTCAAGAGATAAAGATAATGTTAAACCCTCTTTAAAAATTAACCTGCTGACGTGATTGATTGAAGTTCACTTAATATAGTCTAATGAGTCATTCTAAAATTTCTAATTTCTGTTAGCTCTCAGATGTCAAAACCCATTACTTTTCTCCGGTGAGTTGGCTGGGCTTTCACGGATGCAGCTGTGGGCTAGGTGTGAGAGGGAAGGGGGCCAGATGCGAAGGATGAGGACGGAGCAGCATCTGTGAGGGTCCCCGTCTTTACAGCGTCCACATCAGAGTTTTAGAAACTCTTTTGAGGCCAGGAGTAAGATGTAACTGGTCCACTCGGGCATGGGGTCAATGCATTCTTCTACCCTGTGTCAAGAATGAAAGAAGTGGTCAGCATGTTTTTGATCATATTGTCTAGCAATGTTGTCCCCAATACTTCAGGCTCATCAGAGACACTCTAGAAAACGTTTTTATTACAAGACTATGTCTCTCAGCTTCCAAGGGGATATTTAAAGAGGTAGCTTGGAACAGTCTTTTCATGGCCTGCTAGCAGGAAGTTGAAAAATAAAGCCCAGCATTTGAAGAGAGGACAGGATTTCGGAGAAAGATGCAGTTGGAGGAGGGTGAAAATGAGAGAGGACCTCTGGTCTCAAGTTCTGCACAGAGAAGCCACACGGAAGCTACCCGATGCCCCTTATGACACGAGGCAACGGCACGAACACTGAGGGTCGGTGCACATCCTCCTCTCCATCGGCTGGCCTGCCACAGCTCCCACTGACATCTGTCCAAAATTTCATTTAAAAAAATCAATTCACTCAACCATGCTTGGGAAAGCAATCTCCTTCCAGGTCAGCACAAAGCAGGAGCGGGGTTGGAAAGCACCAGAAGGGAGGGGAGCCAGAAAGGAATGAGGAGAGGATCATTGTTCTCGTAGCATACCTGGTATTTACTTCAGCCAAAGAGTAAGATTCTTTATGAGAGCTATGAAACACACGTATATAATCTTTTCCTCCAAAAAGCAAATTCCCTAAGAGCACTTTGATATATCAGACAATTATCTGTCAACCTGAATTAAAAAAAAAAACTAGTTAAAAGGTACAATGTCTGATGGCAGGAGTGGGTGAGAACAGAGGAAAGGGTGACATCGATCAAAATGCTCTGTATTCATGAACTGCTCAGGTGAATGGCAGCTCCTTTACACAACTACCTAAAGATAATAAAAATATTCTAAAAGGTACGATGTTTAAAAAGTAAACTGGACGAGAAAGAATACTGCAATCCAATGAAACAGTGCAAGTGGTCCAGCCTGTCAGATACTGCTAACTCCTGGCTATCAGGCAGGCCAGCTAAGGCCTGTAAGAATCAAGGATATTGGATGAATTGTCTTCTGACAACCAATAAACCAGCCTGTAGTACCCACAAGTTGCAAAATATGATTATTTTCCTATGACCGCAGGACTACTACAGGTGATTAGCATCTAACCATTGGATTTACTTCAGTGCATACATCTCGGCACAGGAACACAAACATGAAAACAATAAGGCATGTGGCACGCCCCAAGCTCAACAACCTCACCGTAATAGATGCTAAAGAGAGTGAAGAAGACAGCCTGGACAAAGCCCCTCAGAAACATGGTTAGAAGAATGACCAATACAATGAAAGAGACATGTATAAAAAAGTGAATGAATATAAAGAAGATACAAATAAATGACCGAGCTAAGAAAGGAAAACAATGCAGGAAACAAAAAGGAAATTCAATAAAGATACAGAAATCCTGAAAAAGAATCAAACTGAAATTCAGGAAATGAATAGCACGTAAGTCAAGTAAAAAGCTCTGTCAGATGGAAGGCAGAATATCAGGGCTGAGGGACAAGGTAGATGTATTAAAACAGTCATACAGAGAGTTAGCGGAAGTTTTAAGAAACATGAGTAGAACATATAAAACCTCTAGGACACTTAAGAGACAAAAACCCAAGAATCATGAACTTACAAGAAAAAGAAGTATGAACCAAAGGGATTAAAAACATTCAATAAGAGCAAAGACTGACAAAGGGGACTGCATTACACTAAAAAGTTTCTGCACAGCAAAAGAAATAGTAATCAGGATAAAGAGACAATGTACACAATTTTTAAAAAGTTGTTGGCTATAAATCTGACAAGACATTATTAACCAGAATATACAGGAAACAAAAAAAAATTCCCAAAGGAAAAAGAAAGCTCCCAAAGAACCAACCACCCAATTAATGAATGGGCAAATGAACAAACAATTCTTAAAAATAAATACATGAACAAAAGTTTCACATGCCTGGCTGTATAGGGAATGGAAGTCAAAACAACACTGACGCTTCATCTAACTCCAGTCAAAACAGCAATCATCAAGAACACAAATAACAACAAATGCTAGGGGCTGGTAGGGCGCTTGCCTAGCATGCATGAAGCCCTGGGTTTGATTCCTCAGTACCACATACACAGAAAAAGCCAGAAGTGGCGCTGTGGCTCCAGGGGTATAGTGCTAGCCTTGAGCAAATGAAGCTCAAGGTCAGTGCCCAGGCCCTGAGTTCAAGCATCAGGACTGGCAAAAAAGACAAAAAGAAAAGTAAAGAATTATACTCATTACCTGACTTATGAAATGGTAACCCCTCTGTGCATCTTAATAATAAGAATAAAATTTCGTATTTTTAAAAGTGTTAGTGAATATGTGGAGAAAAAGGAACCCTATACACTACGGATGGGAATATAAACAAGTACAACCACAATGAAAATAAGTATGGATATTCCTCAAAACTAAAAGTACAACTACCTCAGGATCTAGTGATCCCACTCCTGGGCAGGCATCTAAAGGCATGTATAAGAGGTGTCTGGATACAAGAGGCATCTGCACACATGTTCATGGTAACACTAATCACACTCCTTACTACATACATGACAGTACTGATAAGAGCTTTATGACAAGTGATCAAAACTATGTTTAAGTGGGGAGAACAATGGAAGGGCACACTGATCAAGATGCATTGTACTCAGAAACTGCTGAAATGAAACTCCTTTGTACAACTACTTAACGATGCCACCAGGCAGTGATGACCTGTTTGCTTCCCTTGAGTAATGATAGCAAAAACTTTTCTGAATCCCTTCCCCAAATAAGGACTGAAATAACCATCAACTAGGCCATACTTTTACCAGGTCTATTTAGCAATTATGTATCCATCTGTCTCTGACATGTTCTTTATAAAACATAGCTCCTCTCTATTCCTCTGAAGATGGCTGAAGATGAGCTGAAGAGCTGCGTTCCCAGGCTGCCATGTAATGTCCTTGCTTTGCCCTACACCATGTCTCTATTTCCCGTATAGGGACAAATGGCCTGATGTGACATGTGGGAGGCCTGCAGTTGAGGCCTGGGGTCTAAAAACTCCAGCTTCAGCTTAACTCTGTCCACCTGCTGAGTGTGTGGGCCTTGGGCTCCTGTGGCCCCAGAACTTCCTGTGGTCATCCTGGAAGTCATCCTCTGAAGCAGGCTGAGCCCCTCCTTCCATCCTCTTGGATGCATTTGGCTCCTTTCTCCTTTCTCCTTCCTTCCTACTTTCCTGGATGTTTGAAATCCAGATTCAACTGACATGTAAGCTGATCGAACCCTGGTCTTGGCTGCAAGAAAAGCTCATAAGTGTTTTTCAGGGAAGGAGCTATACGTGCCATTTATTTAGCTCCAGTTCTGTGACTCTGGAGATGAAAATCCCGACCAGGGTGTCCTCCCCCTCCACTGCCCACAGCCACCAGCTGGGAGGATGCACAGCGCCCAGCCTTCCGGCAGCTGCTTCAAGGGAAGGCTTTAAATAGTAGCAGCTGTTGCGTTCTCAAGGCAGATTCTAGGACCATGTCCAGTGAGCCTAGATAAGACTCAGAGATTTGTTTTTAAATGTTCTACTAAGAATTATCAAACCCTAACTTCATGCATCATGTTAGTCACACATTCATACTCTTTTATATCTTCAATACCTAGGAAGAAACCAAATATATAAACGTGGTCAGGCCATATTTCCAAAGGGATCTGTGATGCCAAGCTGCAATTACACACATTGGAAACGGATCCCAGGAAGCCCTAGTATCGCCAGTAATAAATTCTGTAATAGTCTATCCAGAAAGGCTCTAACTTCATGACTATAATGATACTTCCAGATGGCCCTAAAATCATGAACAATAACTTTTATAATAACCCACCAAGAATGCCAAGACTTGGTTCATAACTAACCAACAGCTTCCATAATTTTTGTTTCTGCTTCTAGCCCAGGACTGGCCCCTGAAAGCTACCTATGTAGTGTTCCTCTGACCAACTGTACAGGGCCCCACACTTCCACGGAGCAACCAGTGGCTGTCACAGTCACCTGAGCTTCCCGCTGTCAATCTTCCCATCCCCTGCTGGCCCTTGAGTGTCTGCCAAACTCACGTGTAGAGTCTGACTTTCTTAGTTTTTCAAATTGTACAAAAACCAATCCTCAAATCTCCTTTGGATGCATTCTTATTCCTATATTAGCTAAGACACTTGGACATATACATGGACCTCTTTATCTTCACGCAACCCTGTAAGGAGCTTTTAGTGTCATACGGGAATTCAATCAGCAAGACACAGTAAAGTCAGGAATTGCAGGTGGACTCCTGTCCCAAAGATCTGCAGCCCTGAGTGTAGCTAGCACAAAGCTTACAAAGGCAAAAAGCACAGGATACTGGTGGAGAACCAGACCTAACAAAGTGTTATACTTAAGCAAAACAAGCCATCTAGGGGAAAAATCGGGGGCAAGTACTCTCTGGAACAGCTCTTCTGTTGCTTGACACATCTGCAATTCAAAGAATGACTTCTAGGCTTTTCCCCAACTGGGTGAAAAGCCCCAACCACTCATCAAGATGCCAAGATGGCCGAAGGACAGGAAAATGTTGCTTACACTAGTACCCTGATTTCCTAGGAGACACCATTGGTGTTACTACAGGCACAAAACTTAAAAGGACTCATTTGAAGCTACTACGGAAGCAATACTATTCCACTGCACTTGCTAGAGATTGTGGTAGAGTTAATTCAAGGGCAGACCAGTGCTCTAGGTTCATGGACTAGGAGACTGGACCCTACTCCAACTACAGCTCAGGCAAGGAGGGTTTGTATACAAGGCATACTGGAGATCAACAGCCAGAAAAAATAAAATCACTTTAATGGGCTGAGAGGGATTCTGCTAAATGGACCTAAAAGGATTCTTGGTGTCTGATGCCCTGTACCCTGAAGTGGCACTACAAATTGAGATCCTTATAGACAATACAAGAGATTTCCTTTGGACATGCTCACTGAATCTTGTACAGGTTTCCAACTCCATCCAAAACTCCTTCCTGACACCATGCTTGCAGAATGACTGAATTTCACCTGTCTCTCCCAGAAGTGGGCTAATATTGAGGACACAAATGAAGAAATATTAATTAATACATTATTAAGGACAGAAATGCAGAGAAGGATGCTCCTGGGTGAAACCTACCTTGAGTGAGGGTCTGGCCCACCATCTGCAAAGGTTTCCTCACATCCTGCCACCTTCTTGGATCTTCAGTGTGGCCAGCTATCTCCATCACCCAGCCATGAGCTCAATCTCTTCTCCCAGAGGAAGTCTTCCAGTCACTTCAATGCAGAGATT
The DNA here is from genome assembly GCF_019054845.1 of Dipodomys spectabilis. Lineage (NCBI taxonomy): Eukaryota > Metazoa > Chordata > Mammalia > Rodentia > Heteromyidae > Dipodomys > Dipodomys spectabilis. The sequence goes on along the minus strand of NW_024870892.1, from coordinate 6,885,139 downwards.
GAACTTGATGTATACATACTCTCCACAAGACATTGTTTAGATGTATAAACTTCTTGCCAGTAAATGTGTTTGCACAAAAATGTAGCATCACACAAATGTTCATTGCCCTTCAAGGCACTAAAGAGAAAAATCATATAATCACATCGATGAAGAAGAATTCTACTGGTCTTATGTACATTTCCAATTTTAAAAAAAACTCACTGGTTTTAGACAGGATGCTGGTGCCCATGTGCAATCCCTGCACCTGGGAAGGTAAGGGGGAAGGACTGCATGTTTGAGCCCTACAAACCTTAGGGGGCCTGGCTGAGACTGTGCATATTTTACTGCTTTTCTTCAGACTCAGATATTGTGAAACAAGGCAAATCAAATTCATTTTCCAATGTTTGTCCTTCATTGATCAAATATTCTGAAACAGTTCTCAAAAAGTCCATGAGCTCAAAACGACTTTCACAGTAATGCTGAGGTCTCAGATAAACATGCAATGTGTTTATCACTGCTGTGCATTTTAAAGTTTTCAACTTCAATACTTAAGAAATATAGTTATAGAAACAAAATACAAGCCGGGTGCCAGTGGCTCAAGCCTGTAATCCTAGCTACTCGGGAGGCTGAGATCTGAGGATCATGGTTCAAAGCAAGCCCAGGCAAGAAAATCCATGAGACTCTTATCTCCAATAAACCACTAGAAAATTGGAAGTGGCACTGTAGCTCAAGTGGTAGAATGCTAGCCTTGAGCTGAAGAGCTAAGGGACAGTGCCCAGGCCCAGAGTTCAAGCCCCACCACCGACAAAAAAGAAAAAAGAAAGAAAGAAAAAGAAATAAAATACAACTTAATAAAAGTCCAAAGGGTGGACTTGCAGGTTCTAGAGACACTCCCCATCCCCCTTTCAAAAAAAAGCCTGAAGCCACAGAGGTCCCCAGGGCTCCAGGATAGAAGTCCCCAGGGCTCCGGGACGAAGCTCCCCAAGGCCTGGTGTGTTTCCATCATCTGGTTCCTGAGGAAAGCTGGGCAATAGAGCAATGGCCAATGCTCAGAGTCAGCTCTACCAACACTGATGCTGCACCAGGGACGTTTAGATGTAAAGACTTCCCCAGTGAAGCCATCTGGTCCTACGTTGTTCTGGCTATGTCCGCAAGATCGGTCCTGCACATTTGCTCAGCAGACAGAGTGAAATGTGTGCCTTCCTCAGGGTTGGAGGACTCATCCCGCCGGCTGAGGCTCTGAGTAGAAGTGAAGGCTTCACCCCCTCCCCCCCGCACCCCACTCTCCTGACCCAACTTACCAGAGCTGTGCTGTGGACATTCTCCCTCTGGGGATGTTCCTGGGGCCCAAGCCTGACAGTTTTGGACCAGACATACACCATTGGCTCTCCTGGGTCTCCAGCTGGCTGTCTGCATCGCCTCAGCCCTGGCCTTGGTGTGGGCTAGTTCCTTTGACCCTGACTCCTCCTATGTTCCTAGATGTCCTGCTGGCTCTGTGTCTGTGGAGAACAGGAGGTAATGGTTGAACCTGTCAATCATGTGTATCACAGGTGATGTCAGTCACAGGTGAGCAGTGCTTCACCCTCTCCTCTAGAGGCCACAGGCCATTCATTCCCTGTGAACACAGCAGAAACGGGCACTTACCAACAAGACCCAAGGGCAGGGCTTCCGTCTAGCATGTGAAAATAATCAAACATACATAAACTTAAAGTCTATGCTGCTTAAAAATTACATGAGTAGGGGCTGGGAAGGTGGCTCAGTGGTAGAGTACTTGCCATGCATGCCTGAGGTCTTGGGTTTGATTCCTCAGCACCACATAAGCAAAAAGAAAAAAGCTGGAGGTGGCGCTGTGGCTCAAGTGGTAGAGTGCTAGCCTTGAGCTGAAGAGCTGAGGGACAGTGCCCAGACCCAGCGTTTAGGCCCCACAACCAGACCCAAAAAATAAATAAATAAATAAATTACATGAGTATCCAAAAATACATGTCTTTTTTTTTCGTTGGTCATGGGGCTTGAACGCTGGGCCTGAGCGCTGTCCCTCAGCTCTTCAGCTCAAGGCTAGCGCTCTACCACTTGAGCTACAGCGCCACTTCCCCAAAAAACATGTCTTAACCTAAAATTACCCCAAGTCTTTAATAGTCTAATGGGCTTGGAATTAATCTTCAAGTTTACAAGATGAGATATAATTACTGTTGAAGTAAATTATTCAAGAAAAAAATGATTCCATTTACTTACACACAAACTTATATTACAGAGGATCAGTGACCTTGTTTAAGTTTTGGAATACCAAATTTGAGTGGAGTATTTTGTTTTTTGGTAAAACAGGGACAGTTTTGGGGTTTTGGTTTTTTTTTGGTTAGTCGTGGGGCTTGAACTCTGGGCCTGGGCACCGTCCCTCAGCTGTCCCTGTCCCTCCTGGCTCTGATTGACTATTATATTTTAAGTTATTAAGTAGTTGCTGAAATGAATTCACAATACATAGATGCAAAATGGGTTGCCACTTACAGGGAAAAACTGATGTTCCACTAGGTATACCTGTAGTTCTGTGCATGAGAATGTTCTCATTTTTACTGATCTCTACAGCTCAGCTGTTGGTGCTTTCTGTTTGTCCAGTTTGGCTTTGTTTTCTTTGTCTTCTCAAATCCTCCAGGACCTTCCCTGTTAGTCTTAGCAGAATGCCAACTGTGTCTCTAGTCCTGACAGGGCCCACAGGTCCTCACAGGCATGCCAGAAACAGCTAAATTTGCATGGGGCCACTGGACACATCCCCTCACAGTTCCATGTGTCACCCCCGTGAGGTTCTTGTCACACTTCACAGCCACACATCCACGGGGGGGCCTGTGTCACCGGGCCTCCCCCACAGCACACATAATTTCTCTTTTCCACATGTCACACCTAGCTTCCTGGCAGACACTCAGAAATACTGTTGCGTGAATACACAGGAGACACCAGGAAATGGAAGAACACGCAGTGGACGGTCTGCGATCTGGACTCTTCCAAGCCCTGGACGATGGTGGTGGTCAGCCAGGCTGGAGCAGCAGCTCGTGTGCCCTGAGGACACCTCATCTTCCTTCGTCCATCGCACTGCATACATCTCCCAGAGCCCCTCCAGGGCTTCGGACTGAGCCCCATCCTCGTAGTCCTTTCAGGTCTTTTTAGAGGACCCGAGGTGTTTGCAGCAAGGCAGGTTGCATGCCAGCCTCTGCTTCCCACAAATATAGGCCATGAGGTTAGGGTTTCAACATGCGAATTCGAGGATAGGTCATACTCAGCCCACAGCAGCAATGAGGCCTACCATTTCACAGCAGGAACATGGAGGAGAGGGCAGTTTGGCAATGTCTTGGTGATGTAGCGATGAGCCAGGACAATGCCCAGCCAGCGAAGGAAGGTGCCAGAATCCCCAAGTGTGCCTGCCCCCTCCCCCAGAGCCTGGCACCTCTCTTTCACACTGGCTTCTGCGCCCCTACAAAGTACCATTCTGGGGACAAGAGACACACAGAAAGCAGGAGCAGATAAGACAGTACAGTCACTCACTTAACCACCCAAAACCTACACCCAATCTGCCAGCAAGGCAGCGAGTCCGTAGAAGAGGGGAAAGGGATGAAAGGGTGAGGGGTAGAGAACACCCCTGCCCCAGAAGATGGGTAAGATGTCCACCTGAAAGAGCACATTTCTGGGGAAGGCCTGTGGGGAGGGCTCAGAGGACAGCCCAAGCCTGTCAGTGCTTTCCTGGCTGCTCTCCAGGGGGTGGCATCAGGGACAGTACTTTTCCTCCCAAATATAACCAGATGTTTGGAACTTCTAACAGGTACAGAATAGGATAGAGAGCACAAAAATTAAGAAGTGAAAGTTTATCATTCAAAACACAGCTGAGCCGGGTACCGGTGGCTCACGGCTGTCATCCTAGCTACTCAGGAGGCTGAGATCTGAGGATCACAGCTCAAAGCCAGCCCGGGTGAGGAAAGTCCGTGAGACTCTTATCTCCAATAAACCACTAGAAAACCGGAAGTAGCGCTGTGGCTCAAGTGGTAGAGCGCTAGCTTTGAGCTGAAGAGCTGAGGGATAGAGCCCAGGCCCAGAGTTCAAGCCCCACAACCGACCAAAAAAAAACACTGAGTCAAACTATATCTTTGATAACTTATTCATTCTTCTTTCTTCAAAACATAGCTTTAAAAAACTTATGGCAATAGTTCATAAAACTTTTGAAACCTTAAGTGGAATTTTTAAGAACCAAGTGTAACTAGAATGTTATATAACCATCCTCTTAATAACTCTCTTTAGAATTCCTATCCTGTTTATTATTCCCAGTTGATAGCCTAAAAGTTATATTTAGTTATGAATTTTCTATTTAACAAAAGCCTCAATTCATCAGAGGCAGGAAAGATTTTGTGGATGTATTTTAGAGACTTGCTTGTCCCCCTCACTTCCCACACAATTCATTCATGAAATCAGCTACTGTTAGCCTCCCCCACAGTAGCCCAGACATTCTGCGTGGCACTGCTATAATACGGATTTCGTTTTCGGCAGAGGGATAGAAAGTTCACTGGCACACAGACTTAGGGAATGATTGAAAGCATAACAGTGCTGTCTGGCAGGAAACAAAGGAGGGCTGTGTGGAGCTAACTCCGGGTGGGTGCTGAGCAGGACTCTCCCCTAAGTGGAGGCCTCTTACAATAAAAACCCACACCACCAGCGCACTCCTGGTCATTTCAGTAGGAAGTCACTGTCACAGCAACATTTAGTGAATATACACAGGGTTAGTCTAACACCTACCTGCAAAGACAAGAGACTTACGTGCAAAGACAAGAGACTTGGATAGCAGAAAATTTTGCAAAATAGATACAAGATCTCCCGATATTAAGAACTTCTCGGGTAGGGACCAGACTGAGGCTGTGCCCGGCCTACAGAGGAACAGACATGCAGATCCAGAGAGAAAGAGACCTCAGAAGAAAGCCCACAAATATACCTGACTCGTCTTTGAAACTTTGGGCCCTAAGTCCCAAACTCCTGGGATTCGATATGAGGTCTGGCCATTCACCCCTATCTGCCAAATAAAGCCATGTGGTGAAAGGCAGAGAAATAAAATGTATTCCCTGTCTTGGGAATACTGTGTGAAAGCAGCACTTTAGCCATCCTTACCAGTCTTTGGGAGTACAGACATGAAGTTTAGATTTTACATTCAGAGAACAGGTAAAGGGGAGAAACGTATGCATAATTATTCACTAGTCCCGATCATTATTTTGGGAAGAGTTCTTGAGAAGTTATTATTGCTGCCATCACTGGTCAGGATAAACAAGCCATGGTTGCCTGGTGAACAATCTGTTCTGAGGAGACTCCATCATTTCCCAGGAGTAGTTTTGGTCCTTTGTCATAAAGATACCAGCCATCCAGGTGTCCTTCTTGGAACTCAGCATGCAAAGGGCACCGAGCAGAGATACATCAGAATGGAGGCTGGGAGACCATGCATTTCTCCTGCTTTTAGTTAATTCATGAGCCCAAACAAGTAGTCAGTGTTTTTTACCGAACGATGCTTTCATAGGCACACCGTACAAGATGAGCCAACAGCAGGAAGAGTCTTGTTAGCAAATGGTGCCTTTCCTCCTAGGGGGAGGGGAAAGCAAAGAAACGCAAGCCTGAGGCTCAGACCCCAGTGTGAAAGACAAAGCTTAAAATCCTCCACTAAGGAGGAAAAGGAGAACAAGAAAATGAAATTTCAATTTCAAAATCAAGTCCATGATATTCAGAGGAATGACGTGTTAGATGACAGAATGAATACTTATTAAGATCTGTGCAAGAATTTTATATAGTTTTCTAACAAAACTTGGCATTTCAATACATTTTTGTTGCTACCTGCAACCTGGAACAGCATAATGGGATATAGGAGCTGAAAGAAGAACAGAGGTGGGCGGGGGGGGGGGGGGGGGGAAGGGGGTAAGTAGAGACAGTGTAAAGCAAGTGGAGACCAGGGGTCAAGGCTCACCAGATCTTGGACCCAAGCTCTCACAAGCACGCCTCTGAATTTAGCTCAGTGCAGGGCAGGTTAGCACAGGTAAACAAGCTATCAATCTCTCTGTGGTTCCAACCATCAACATGAGATATAGTTTGTGTACATAGCGACAACAGACTCCCCGATTGTTAGGGAGCAGAGGGAAGTGGTGAACATTTAACCATAACACAACATTTATCTTATTCCCAATATCTGAAACTTTGTAGGGTCCAAACAACTCTAACTTAAACATCCAGTTAATTGTAACTTACACATTTGTTTTGCTTGGTCTGTTTGACCTTTCCAGGGTCAGTTCCCAGTCTTCTGAGTCCGGACTAGGCAGCATTCCAACCTCTTAACCGTTTGCTGGTCTCACAGCTCGGCTTCACATTTTGACTTTAATGTGCAATGATTTCACTCTCAAAATGCTTTGTATTGTATTGTATTTGTATTGTTATCATATCTTCGAAATAACCTCTGCTCATCAAAGGACCACTTCTGCAGAAGCCACCAAGTGGTAACATTTCACTCTAGGATCAAGTCTAAGTTTTAAGTTAAGACATAGATTTTTCTTTCAGACCCCTGGCTACAAGGCTGATCAGGAAATGTGTACATCCCCACAGTTTGGGCTTCTTTCCTTTCAGTGGCTTTCCTGACCTCACACCCCTTGCAGGCTCATTCTGAATTACTCTACTCCTCCCTTCTTTCTTTGTTGCCGGAGGACGGATGAGAGTCCTGGCTTCACACCTTCCATGAAACCACAGGTCCCTGCAGTCCATCCACTCGTGAAAACATTCAGGGTGTTGCACAAAAGGGGAGAGTTTCATCGGGCAAAGTTTTAGCAAGGATTTTAGTACAACGCAGCTTAAGTAAGGAGAATCAAGAAGAGCAAGAAGTATCTCCTGCTCCTCTTGCAGAATGGAAATGAAGACTCGGCATGGCAGATGCTAACTGTTGCCTTTTTTACTAAGAAAGATCTGTGGTTACCCCTAATTAGATAATGGCCATGGGTGGCCAAAATGGGTGCTACCCCTTATTCTAAAATATCAGGATGTTTCTTGGCCTACCCAAAACAGAGGGACAAGGGCTAAGCTGTAGGGCTTGTTTTCTAGATAAACTTCTCGTCTTCCTGTCTCTACCCACTTACTGTGTTGCTGCTTCAACTTCAAGTCTGGCCCTTTTTATAGTTGTAAAAAATAGAATAACTTCATTGTCTCCTCGTGTGTCCATCCTGCCTCTCCTGCCCTCTCATACCAAGACTCTCTTCACCTCCCGTTTCCCTGAGGAAACCAGGGGAGGCTGTGTGGTGCTAAGAGCACTAGTGTGAGTGTAGCTCAGTGCAGTCACTAGCCACCGTGGCTGGTACCACACTAACCTCTGTCTGGTTCTGTTGACACTACAAACCAGCTGTTTCGGTAAAACTCCATGGCTCAAGACAAGGGCAACAGAAGACAATATTCCTTTCAGGCTCTTACTTGGAGACCTGCTAGTTGTTGTGGCCAGTCACATGGTCTAGCCATCCAACAGCACAAATCACCCCTGCTGAGTTATCCTGGTCTGGAGGAAGAAGCCTTTCTGGGGTCATCCTGTCACACACTGTTACTCTACTAGTATTACAGAGTCTCAGGCCCCAGGCCAAGGCTAGGGGTGTCAACGTGTCAGACCTGGCCACCTGTCCATCACACATGTTAGAGAGTAGTACTGGTAGAAATTGGAGAAAGGAGAGTTACTACTGCACCAGCTGTGCATCAGAAGACAGAAAGGAAGCATCTCAGTTTATCTTGGGCACTGACAGGAGCTTTAGGTTTGAATGGGGAAGGGCTGAATAGGGGAAAGGGTATGCATTACGCAGTTCTGGCCTAAGTGCCCTGAGGGCCATGACTGTCTCAGGCTTGAAAAATTAGTTGCTTGAAGGAAACACTGTGGTCTCCGTAACTGCTCCTGCCCTCGGGAGCAGACTTGTCATCGCAGGAAATGGAGTTGTAGTGTGAGGCTCAGGGGTACTGCTGGTTTTTCGTCATAAAGCTGTTAGCCATCAGTCCTGTTTTCTGAAATCCCAGGTGACTACAGGAGACAATGACTCAGAACATAAAAGACATGCAAAATGGAGGCGCCATCAGCAGGCTTTTATCCTGTGTGCAGTTAACTTTTGGTCCGTGTAAGGAGTCTGCTTTTTAGCAAACAGTTTCTAAGTACCTGTGCGGTCACCACCCCTGCCAAAGCTCTTCAGTCACAGATGCCCAGGCTCATTCTCATTTCTGAGGCCCTGGCTCCCTAACATCCCCAGAGAATGTGACCCAAGCCTGTCCCAAATTTCATTTGCTTAGCCCAGCAGCCGGGCTGCCGCTCCATTCTGCTGTATGACGCCTGCAATCTGCAGCCTGGTTTCCCCAGGCAGTCCGCCCAGGCCAGGAGGTGCTGCTCCGGGGCCTCACCTCATCCTGAAGACCTAACCTGACTGCCAGCAACACCTAGGCTCAAACAGAGTTTCAGTTCCTACAGCTAAGACCTCCACACTCCTCAAAACAGAAATGAAGAGGATGATTTTCTTAGCTAGCAACTTAGTTCCTATAGAAACTGACGGATGAATCAGGCCTGTGAACAGAGACTGCAGGCAACCTCCTCTAACTTCCCCCACCACCCTGCAGGCCATTGCATGAGTCCAGCTAAGGACAGGCTCACCCAGAGAAAACACCATGCTGCATGGGAGTGGGGGAGGAGGTAGTGAGGTTGCAGGGGAAGACTTGGTGAAGTTCTGGGTACAACAAAGGGCATGGAAAGACAATCATGCAAATTACAGCATTTCAAGAGGTGTGAGCACTGTGCTTCTCTGGTGACATTTATTCCTGAGTATTTTCTTGCTTGGCACCTTTGTTTCTTCCTGTGCTGCAGTTTTTTTGCGCAGAACTCACAGGATGTTGAACAGCTGGCAGTGGACCCCCTCACAGGATGTTGAGCAGCCGGCAGTGGACCCCCCACCCTGTTCTTCACAAGGAAGAGAGCAGGCAACCTCTCTCCAGCCCCATGGCTCAGAGATGAGCTCTGTTAAGCTCCTCTGTGGTCAGTGTTTTAACACAAAGTGGTGTTGAATAATGTCAGATCCTTTTCCAGCAGCATCAGCTGTGCAACTTGTGTCTCTGTCCCTCACCATCCTAACATGGTGGTCACACTGGCTGATTCCCCGAGTTCCTGGATAAATCCCACTTGGTTATTGCATACAACCCTTTCATACACTTCGAATTCCTCTGAAGGTTTCTTATAAGTCTTGAGATATGCAAATGAGGTCTGTGTTATAAAAACTGGACTTAGGCATCTTCTTTCTATTATTTGAAGAGTTTGAAGAGGGCTGGTATTAATTTTCTGGACACTTGGATAGACTTCACCAGCTACACAATCTGGTAGTATTGGGCTTTCCTTTGTTGAATTTCTCAGTTATACAATCTCTTTACCTATTTTAGTCTGTTCACACTTTCTATTTCTTTCCAAGTAAGTCCATGTTCCCTTTGCTCTCTTGGTGTCTTTGAGGTCACCAGCCCTGGGAGTCCCTCCCAGAGAGATCCTGGCCCCTGAGGTCAAGGTTGCTGTCCCCAGGGACATGTCCCAGCCCTGCAGTGCTCTAGGGCTGGTCAGCAGAGCCTTCCGCACAGACTCCTCTCCTGCGGTCCTCTGAGATAGGTCCCTTCTGCCGTTCAAACATCTGTGACATCTCTACTTTAATCCAAAAGCCCCAGCATTGTGTGCTTCTGCTGAAGTCAATTGTCCCAAGATATCTATTTAAAGCTTTCTACAGACAAAAGTAAGGAAGAGGGAAGATGGGAAGGGATGGGAAGGGGAAACAAAGGAGGAGGCTGCAATGCTTGATAAGAAATGAACTCATTATCTTGCCCATGTAATTGTAAACCCTCTGTACAGTATTTTCACAATTAAAAAAAATAATAAAAAGTATTACATTCTAAGGAATGTGATGAACTCAACTCTGTACCAGAGGTTACAATAAACCAGTGATAAAACAGCGGGGGGGAAAAAAAAAAGGATGACAGTTGTACAATCTGCAAGACCAGCATGAGGAGTTTAGAGTGGAACTTGCAGAGCCAAAAACAATGCAACGTAAACAACTCAGAAAATAATAGAACAATTTGCAGCTAATAGGATGGTTTTAAGACCTGAATACACTCACATACCCGATTGAACACCAACATACACCCACAAAGAAAGATTATAAGTTGTAATATGTCTTTGCATGAAATAGCATATTAGCCACTGTTTGTATAATTCTTTAATTATGTTCTTTAAATTCTTTCACTTAGAAGACAGTTTACATCACAACAGGCAGCGACACTTCTGTTTTTAAAACAATTGCTTGTATGTATATTGCCAAATTATGGGTCTGCAGGCTCTTTTTCATGAGCAAAAACAATGGCAAGTGTGCTTTGAACAGGATCTTCAATTGGGAGTCTGGAGCCAAACATGGCTCCCTTCCATTCCAACTTCATTGTCTAATGGTATTACTTTGGCCACAGAAAAGAATGAAGGCTTCAATCCTTGCTTAGAACAGGATGTGGGAAAGTGAAGAGGAATTGCATGAGATTTAAAGGAGACAGGAAGAGCATTTGGTAGTATCTCACCATCTGGATGACTGGCTCAAGTGTGAAGAGGAAAAGAAATGCAGGGAGCAAAAGTGTACAACACTGAAAGGAAAAGAGGAAACATGACAAAATGCAGGGAAGGATGGACGGACCACACAGAGGAAATGTGGCACAGAGCAGGCAAGAACAGACCACACAGAGGAAGTGTGACACGGTGGAGGGAAGGATGGACCACTCTGTTCTGAATTCACATGATGGAAAACTTAACACATTGCAGAAAAGCCCCGAGATGCAAAATACAGCCTAGATCACCCCAGAGGGTAGATCGTCTCTCCACGTCCATCCATTGATTGTGTGGCTCCCTGGGTGGTGCAGAGAATCTGCTGCAGCTTACTGGGACATCTTCAGGACACTGGGGTGTACCCTAGAAGGGAATTCTTCCTGTAGGACCTTGGTCAGTCCTCCCAAGAGGGCGTTTACAGAAGCCTGAGCCTGGCCTCTGGCATTTCAGTGTTGACTGTTCCTACTGTGGATGGCTCTGCATCTCCCTCTGGGCCTTGCACCTTGCTGCTTGGACTTGTAGAACCCAAAACTCTGAGCTCTAGAAACCTCTTTTTTTTTTTTTATCAATTTAGCTTGCCTAAAGTGTTTCATTATAGCAACAAAAATGGACTAGTAACAGGATTAAACAAATTGAGGGCCTAACAATAGCATTACAGAGATAACTGAAGCAATTAGTGACAAAATAGATTCTCTGAAAAATTAAATGACTGGGTACAAATCCACAATGAACAGAGGTGAACTAGGCAAAGGACTTACACCAGTCCTAGAAAAGCTAAAAGATGTTTGTTAGATTATTTTAGACTTTTGCCAGAAAACCACACAGACATCCAAGTACAGAGAACACAGAAAGGTTTATTGCTGGGAAAGGGGTGGGCAAGACTCCTTCTCACAAGGGAGAAGTGAGAAGCGCCAGTTATTGTCTGGGATGACCTACATAACCTAGGAGGTTTAGGAGGGGCTAGAGGGGCTAGGAGTCAGAGACCCTGATGTGGACGTGAGGGCCAGAGGCTTCATCATGGCAGATAGGATTTATGGCTGCTGCCCATATAGGAGCTAAGGGGTCCTACAGCTGCCCAGACCTGAATGTCACTCTAAGGGGCTCTTGCTGCCTTATATGGTGGCAGCTGCCCCAGAGAAGTGCCATCCCAAGGAAAAGGGGGGTTGGAGGCTGATTATTTACTGCCTTTGCTAAATGGGCCTAGTATTGCCTAGGAAGGGAGCATGCTAAGCTGTGGCAAAGGGAAGAAGTGGACTAAGCTATGGGAAGGGAGCTCATTTTGCTAACAATGTTGAAGACAAAGAAAGCCCAACACTGGGATCACTGGTGTCCCTGAGTCAAGAACTCAACAGGCAGACTGAGAGCATACAAAGACATGAGAAGGAAAGAGCTTCCATCTTTAGGATCCCAGGACCAATGAATAGATTACCAATTGAGACTCTAAGTAATCAAAACTCAGCACAATCTCTTTCCATGAACAGACATGTGCTAGAGAGATTCTGAGACACCCGACCAGTTACAGAGCACATGCCAGAACGGGCAGGTCCAGAGGTCCTAGCGAGTACATGCCCAGGGCCCCAGATCCCCATGTTCTCCTCCAGCTCTGCAGTGATTTATGCTGACAGTGTGACAGCCATGTCAAAGTTAGGGTTGTGCCCACATATTAGGAGGGAGATGGTCTGGGACTGGGGCCCTAAGTCCCTGTGCTTCAAGTTCCTGGAACTGCAGAGCTAAAGCTTGAACAGTCTGGGTGCTGAGGTGAAGGCACAGAGACATTCCTTACCATGAGAACACCACCAGCCTCTCCTCCCAGGAGCAGATCCTGGGCATGATTCTCATCTACAAGATGCAGGACTCTAGCTCACTTCCTGGTGGTGATGTCACAAGCCCCTGACAGGTTCCACACACAAAGGGCAGGACCCCAGCTCACTTCCTGGTCAATCACAGGTCCTGACAGTACCCCCACATTGGACAGGACTCCAGCTCACTTCCTGGCTGTGATGTTACAGGCCCCTGACCAGGACTGCTACACGCAGGGTGGGTTCCAGCTCACTTCCTGGCCATGATATCACAGGCCCCTGACAGGACCGCTACATTCAGAGTGGGTCCCAGCTCACTTCCTGGCCGTGATCTCACAGGCCCCTGACATTCCACGTGTCCAGGAGACCAAGGCTGCGGAAGCGGAAGTCTCCGGGGGGAAGGCCCTCCTTCCTCAGCTGGAGGGAGCATGGCAACGAGCAGAGGAGCGTGGACCCTCTCCTTCGTTCTCCTGCTGTGCAGGTGGCAAGAAGTGCAGCACTGGCCGATTAAAATACAATCAGGTAGATAGAGTTCCAAGGAGACTGGCAAATAGAAATCCACAGGTCCAAATCCAGCAGATGACACCCTTCTCTGCTTTGGTTTGAAAGTGTCCCCTCCAAAATTTAGACGCTAAAAAGATCATTGTGATAAAGAATTGGGGCTCTTAAGGTAGTGGAATCATGACCAGTCTCCCCAGTGAGTGGATTGTGGCCATCATATAAAGGGGGTTTACATAGCATTTGGTTAGTTCACCTCGCCTCTTCCAGTCACACGTGAAGATTCAGCAGTGGAATGCCATCTTGGAATGAGAGAGCAACCCTGGCCAGACACTATTGCTGCCAGCACTGTGACCTTGGACTTCCCAGTCTACAGAACTATAAGAAGTAATTTCTACTCATTTTAAATGACAGTTTCAGGCATTTTGTGATAGCAGTGCAGATGGACTAAGAAACTCTTTTCCTGCTGGTCCAAATTCACCACCAGACATTTGTTCTTTGAAGAATGAAGAAAACTACAAGTTTTACTGTCTTTGAAGCCCCCTTTAATTCCAGAACTCCAAGTAAGAGTTCTGTACATTATGTATTTTTAACTTTTTATTAGCAGATATTATCCAACAGTACAGGAAGACTGTCATGAACCTCTACATGTTCGTTCCTATCTCAGTAACTGTGTACATTATGTCAACTCCATCTGTATATACACACACATGCACACAAACATACACACATGTGTATTTATATGCACTCACATGTGAGCATACAGATGCATACACATATAACTCTGATGTGCACATACACATGCACGTATACACCCATGCAATACATATACTTGCATGCTGCAAAACACTCAGATATGTATACACACATGCACACTTGGAAGGTGTATTTCAGCACTGTTCCCAGATGGACTTGGAGGTCACATTGTTTCTTGCAAATGGGCGAAAGCATTGTTGTTATTTTTTCTTTTTGTCGGTTGTGGGGCCTGAACTCTGGGCCTGGGCACTGTCCCTCAGCTCTTCAGCTCAAGGCGAACACTCTACCATTTGAGCCACAGTGCCACTTCTGGCTTTTTCTGCTTACGTGGTGCTGAGGAATTGAACCTAGGGCCTCATGCATGCAAGACAAGCCCTCTACCGCTAAGCCACCTTCCCATCCCCGAAAGCATTGCTTTTATGTGTCTACAATGTTATAATCACACTAGCAAAATTAACAAAAATCCTTTCTATTAGCTGACACCCAGTCCATATTTAATGGGCATTAATATGGACAACTAGTCCACATTTAATTCTCATTTCCTCAGAAGCCCTTTTGCAGTCGGCTGGATACCAGCAGAGCCTCCTGGGCCTTTGGATCCCTCGTCTACTTTGTTCCCACATGACTGTGTGAGGAAGGGGAGGGAGGACGGCACTGTGGAGAGCAGAGGCCTCAGAAGAAGTGGATCCCGTCCTTTCCACTCCTCCCCGCCCCAACCTGGGGAACAGTGCTCTGGCCACTCAGCCTTCCAGAGTCACCCAAGGACAGAGGTTCAAGAAAAGAGGTGGACCAGGACCCCAGTCCAAGGACTCAGGATGGGCAAGTTGGTTCTGAGCCCTACAGGTTCCAGGACCTCCTAGAGCAGGGCACACCACAGCCCCTGACACAACTGGCCTGGCTTTGCCCAGTGTCTGGTGGGGGGGGAGGGCAGGTGGCTGCCAGGACCACAAATAACCATTGAGACACCGGCATTCTTACTTATTTTCTTTTAGAAATTAATGCATCTTAATTGCTAGGCTTTTCCTGTTTTCATACATGTATATATTGTATTTCCATTATATACACCATCCCTTCTATCCTCTCTTGCCCTTTTCTCCACCCAAAACACCAGTTCTTCTGTTCCTTTCTTCAATCCCTTACCTACTACTTTAGGTCATTTTTCCTCTTCTTCCTTCTCTCCTTTTTTTAACCTTCCAAATGTGTGGGAGAATATACAGTACTTCAGTATTTTCCTATGTCTGGCTTGTTTCCTTCAGCATGACACCTCCACTTGTACCATTTTCCTGAAAATGATGTAATGTTTTTGAAGCAGTCTCCCTATGTAGCTCAGACCACTCCTTAAACTTATAAATTCTCCTGACTTGGTATCTTGAGGACTGGATTACAGTCATACAACACCATACTTGACATATTTTTAGCTTCTCTGAGGAATCTCCATACTGTTTTCCGTAGTTGCTGAACTAATTTACATTCACATTACCACTATATTGGGTTATTTTCTCTCTACATCTTCACCAGCATTTGATGTTTTTTAGTATTCTTGATGACTGTCTTTCTGATTGGGGTAAGGTGCAATCTTGGTGGTGGGTTAATTTGCATTTTTCTAATGGCTAAAGATACTGAGTATTTTTCACATATTTGCCATTTCTATAACTTCTTTTGAGATTGCTTATTCAGGTCATTTGTCTATTTTTATTAAATTACTTAGATTTTTCAGATTGATTGATTAATTTAGCCAGTCCTGAGCCTTGAACTCTGGGCCTGGGCACTGTCCCTAAGCTCCTTTTGGTCAAGGCTAGCATTCTACCACTTTGAGCCACAGCACTATTTCTGGTTTTCTGGTGGTGAACTAGAGGGAAAAGTCTCAGACTTTCCTGCCTGAGCTGGCTTCAAATCACAATCCTCAGATCTCAGCCTCCTGAGTAACTAGAGTAGGCATGAGCCACTAGTGCCTGGTGCAAATTTTTTTTAATTTGACATCATCCAACTTGTTAATTTTTGCTATTATTTCTTTAGCCATTCAGGAAGTCACTGGCTATGCCAATATCTAATTTTCCTCTAGTTGTTTCAAAGTTTTAGGTCTTTCATTGAGGTCTTTGATTCCTTTTGAGTTGATTTTTGTGCAGGATGAGATAGCATCTGGTTTCAGTCTTCTACATGGAAGAAGCACCATTTGTTGAATGAAGAGTCTGCACTTTCCCCAACATATGCTGTGGCCTGCTTTATGGAGAAATCATTTGGCTGTCGCCCTGTGGGCTTATTTATGGGTAGTCCATTCTAACTCCACTCTGCATGAGTTCACTCCTTTCTTGTCTGTTTGGGGGATCAGTACCATGCCAATTTTTTTCTAGCACACACACACACACACACACATATTGGGGCTTGAAATCAGGGCCTGGGCACTGTCCCTGAGCTTCTTTTGTTCAAGGCTAGCACTCTACCACTTGAGCCATGCATGCTTAGGCAAGTGCTCTACCACTGAGTCACTCTATAGTATAATTTTAAATCAGATATTTTGACACCTCTGGCTGTTGTTTCTCAGAATTTCTGTGGGTGTTTTGTGTTCCCACATGCATTTTAGTATTTATTTTCCCTTAGGTCTGTGAAGACTGGTGAAAAGACCTACCACTGGCATTTTGATAGTAACTGCATCGAATCTGTAGATACCGTTGGAAAGATGATCGTTTTAACAATATTATTCTAATCCATGAACAAGGGCCTACCATCCCATCTTCTTTAATTCCCTCAGTATTTTGTCATTTTCATTGTAGAGGTCTTTTGACCTTTGCTAACTCTGTACCAAGCTGGCTATTTTTGCTGTGGTTGTTGGTTTATTTGAATGGCTTTTGAGGCTATGGTGAATGACTGTTTTCCTGATTTCTCTCTCAGGAAGTTCATTATTGGTACATAGAAAAAGTACTGGTTTTTGTGTTTTATTTTTCTATATTGCTACTTTATGAGTTTGTCAATTCTAAGAGGTTAGGTGTAGTTTTTAGGGTTTTCTAAGTACAAAAATCATATCATTTACAAACAAAATTTAAGTACCTCTTCTATTGTATCTTTTGTACCTTCTCTTGTTTGATTCATCTGGCTAAAATTTCAATATATAGTTGCCTTTTCTAATAACAGTGGCATAAAGAGGTTCCAGTCTGTCATGTCTGTCTGGAGTTCTAAATATTTCAGCACCTGCAAGACTATATCTTTCTTGGATTTGGTGGTTTCTATTATTTGACCGAATAGATTAGATAGCCTTCTGCATATTGCTCTCCTCCCTCTTCTATTCCAGTTATACATTATTTTAGTTTTTAATGTTATCCCATAGACCTCTTGTGTTATTTTTCTCTATTATATTCTGAATGTGATCATTCTTTTACCTTGTCTTCAAGCCCTCACATTCTTTTTCCACTTGTTCTAGTCTACTGGTGACACTTTCTGCTAAAAAATTTTATATGACTTACTAAGATTTCCATTTGCTTATTTTTCTGAACCTCTCTACATTGAATGGAGCTCTTATCCTATACTGTCTTCCTTAGTTCATTCACCTATTTATTTTTATTTCTATTTCTATTTTACCTGTATTCTCTGATTCATAGATTCATTTTTTGGTAGTATTGGGGTTTGAACTCTGTCCTTTCTAGGCAAGGGCTCTACCACTTGAGCCATATCCCTACCCATGTTTTTGCTGTTTACTTTTAAGATAGGGTCTCACTTCCTGCTTAAGCACAGGCTTGGACTGAGATCTGCCTATTTGATGCTTCTCATTGTAGCTGGAATAACAGCTAAATATCACTATCCCATCTATTGGTTGAGGAGGGGTTTTGCAGTCCTCCAAGCTCAGCTTCCCAAGTATCTAGGATTATAGTATGAGCCACCAGTGCCCAGCAAATTCACAGGTCATTTTTAAAATTATTCTTTTGAATATTTTGCTCAGCTTTTATTTATTTCAAGATTCCAAACTATATTTCTATTGTCTTTAAGTAGTTGTACAAAAGAGTTACAATTTATCAAATCAGTTTGTAAATACACCTCTTCGTGTCATCCTTTTTATCATTTCCCCCATTTCTCCCAAACCAACCTCGCCTTTTATTTTCTTAATTTCATGCATTGTGTGTGTGTGTGTGTGTGCGTGCGCGCACGCCAGTCCTAGGGCTTGAACTCAGGGTACTACCCCAGATCTTTTACACTCAAGACCCACACTCTACCATTTGAGCCACAGCTCTACTCCCAGCTTTTTGGTGGTTCACTGGAGATAAGATCTCACAGACATTCATATCCAGGATGGCTTTGAACCACGATCCTCAGACCTCAGCCTCCTGAGTATGTAAGCGACCAGTACCCAGCATAGAATAATTGACTGCATTGTCCCCACTCCCATGTTTCAAGTACCAGTTTCCTACCACCTGAGGATTTTAAAAATTGGTTATAGGTAGGTAAGTCACTCTGCCTTGCTCATTTCATATTTCTTGTGTTCCTATATCAAGATCTGCATATTTGTTTGAACGTTTCTCTCTTCCATTTTTATGTAGTCTTCTTACTGAGTAGCCTGCTCTTTTGATGTGCCCTGGGCTATCAGCTTGTTTTGTATTACTGAGTTTAATTCTCATTGGCTTCCACAGTCTAATTTCTCCATGGCTTTTCTGGTTGTAGGTAAGGGTTTTACACAGTACAGGCTGCAGGAGAGCCTGAGGGACCTACGTTCAGTGTAGATCTCACCAAGTGTAGTAGCTTTCGTAGTTCAGAAGGGTACTACAGACAGCAGAAAATACTGAGTGCACTCTCTATAGTTCCTGCTCAGATTCATCAGGAATGTGGTTTGAAAGGACAGGGAGCCATCTATGTTGAATTATAGATGTAATGTCCATCACCACTATATTATTACTCTTTACTTATTGCTATGGGAGAAAGTCTATATAAAGGACTTCAGGTAGCCCCAGCCATGCCTGCTTGGGACCAAGTCATTGGCTGGTCACTTAAGTTCTCTATTCTTTAAGATCTCTAAATGTTCTTCAAGAATCTACCAAGGTACTAGTAGGAACTGCTCTGTCTTCTTTTTTTTTGGGGGGGGGGTCCAGTTGTGGGGCCTGAACTCTGGGCCTGGGCACTGTCCCTCAGCTCTTCAGCTCAAGGCTAGCGCTCTACCACTTGAGCCACAGCACCACTTCCGGCTTTTTTCTTTTTGCTTATGTGGTGCTGAGAAATAGAACCCAGGGCCTCAGGCAGGCAAGGCAAGTGCTCTACCACTGAGCCACCTTCCCAGCCCATGCTCTGTCTTCTTAAAAGAACTTAGTTCTTGGGTGCTTATACAGGGAAGGTGTGTGTATGCCCTCCAGGCTGGGGGAGTCCAGACCATGCACATGAGCAGCACCTCGCCAGCGTTGCCACACCTTCACCTGTACTGCTGGGTGCAGTACCCAGCACCTTGCTCTGCTGGACCCAGGCATTCTTCAGCCTGTTATAGGGTTCACCTGACACCGCCACCAGCTGTCGCCTCCTGGGACAGGGGAGAGGCTGCCCAGCCCCAAAGGCCAGTGAAGGGGCAGTTTCTGGCAGCTCTGATGTCGGCACGCATCTGCTCACCCCATTCTGGGGTCTCCCCAGCCACGGCCATGTGAGCTGGGCTGGCTACAGTGCACCCCTCACATGGAACTGCTGGTCAGGAGAGGAAGGCAACAGTGGACATGGTCCTGGTGATGGTGAGAGGTGTGGTGCTATGTCTCGAGTTATCCAGGGAAGACTTAGCATTCAACCGTGAACTCTAAGAAACCAGAATGAGCAGGGGGCAGACGTGGATGAGCGCACTAGAGTGTCCTGGCCACAGGGCACCTGCTGTCTGCAAACTGAGACTCTCACCAGGAAGCCGCTACACTTGACAATGCACACCACCCTCCACACGGGTGCTGTGAACATAAAGCCTCCCTGCGTGGGTTTCAGCTGGCTAGCACACTTCCATTGTAATTACCGGACACATACAAGATGAAAAGAATATTTCTAACAAAGTGCTTGCATTGTGCAGCTGAAGCCATTCTTAATGATCCATTAATGTCGCTTCTAAAGAGAACTGTACTTTTGTTTGTTTCCTTTACTGAAGGTCAGCATACTGGAAGCAATTGTCATCACCATCCCAGACCTTGTTACACATTTCCTGCATTGTTCTGAGCATGTGTGCAGATGATCCATTGGTATGCAGATTGTCAGTCATTAAGACCACTTGAGAATCAGCTGTGTCATTGATTTGGGCAGGAACTTCAATTCTTACAGAAGGCTCTGTGTGTTCAGTAAGGGAAGGTGGAGTAGGCCTGCCCAATTGGCCTTCCAGGGTGCCCATGACCTGGGCACTAGAAGGAGAGCCTGAGGCTGACCTTGACCTCAAGCCAAAGACAAGTACCAGGATCCACAGATGCCACAACCTTGGATCAAGAACAGGCACTTGTGTCAGGAGGCATCCTGGGTGGGAATAGCTGAGCAGGAAGTGGCACTTGAAGCCATCTGCCTCGGCATGGTGCCCAGCATGGCACTTCCTGTCCACCAGGGAGCAGAAGCCCTGGATCAGATGGCTCTGGACCCTAAAGACAACAGCCATCATGGACCCTTCAGTTCACCCAGGAGACTCCACTTCTTACCAACAGATGGCACAACCTGGAAATGCTTACTCAAGGAAGAAGCAGAAGAAGGAAGAGATTGGTCTCTGGGCTCTCCTGTTCCCCAGTACAGAACACAGCGAGAGTAAGCACTAGCAAATAAGCAGTTCGAGCCAACAGAGAACAAGAGCAAAATATCCATGAGGTTCTTAGAGCAAAATGAACACGACTGGTTGACAAAGCCTTGGACAGAGGCTGAGTGCAGGTTTCCTGTTCCTATGGACTGGACTTGGGTGGCTCAGGCAGGACCCCAGAGTGTGATGAGGGTCCCCCATCATGCTCAAAGGAGGCAAAAGTAGCTTGTTACCAAAGGAAATGTGTGCCCCTCTTCTTTTGCTCCACCCACCACCTGAGCGAGCCCAGTCAGCCTTGGACCCATCTGGAGGGCGATGCCGGGGCTAGGAGGCAGGTTCTACTCAGGACGTCAGGGCAAATCCTGCCCTGGGGGCAGCAGCTTTCCCAGAGGCATTCTCCTTGACCTTCTCTTGCTGATTACAGGTGGGACCGGGACTCTGAACGAGGCTCATCCCCTGGAGTAGGCGGGTGGACATGTGCAAATATCCACTTGCAGAGGGGGAAGTGAAAATTTAAGGAACAGTGTTAAAGCAAATGCTTCCTTTTCTCCTGCCAGAGTCAAGTTCCGCACTACCACCAAAGCTTAAAAGTTTGGATGATGATGTGGCCACAGTATTTGGTAAGAAGCCCCCTCATCAAACATCTGATCTCTATGGGAGGGAGTCGTTCACTATCTATGGGTGTTTCTCAATAACCTGTGAGAGGTTATTGAGGCCAGAAGCACATTACTCTGGGCTCTGGTGGCAGGGCAGGAAAGAGAATCATGATCACATCTTGAGCCAAGGTTTTCAGCATCGTGTTTTCCCTTGGGAGGAATGCTGAAATGAGGGGGTGAGCAGCAGGTATTAACTCAGTTCTTGATTACTGTGACAAAAAAAAACCTTAAGTAACTGAATTATAAAGAGAAAAGATTTATTTTGGCTCATAGTTCATGAGCAGTTGATGAGAGACTGTAGCAGAGCAAAGCACTCAATTCATGGCCATGGACCAAAAAAGAGAAAAGCTCAGAGTCCCATAATTCCCCTCACAAGAACATAGAGACAGAGACTTTGATAGGCGCCATCCCTTAAAGGTTCCAACACCAGTATCACCACCCTAGGACCAAGTACCAAGCCTTAACACATGGACCTTTGGAGACTGTTAGCATCAAAGCTATGGCAGGAGGTGATGGTGAAGAACTGCCCAGATGGTCTCATGTTTTTGTTGTTATTTAGGCAGCCAGTGGTCTGCCCACTGAGATAAGGCTCTCTAGAGTCAGGGCCCTGTCCCCTGGCTCTTAGGGTTCCAGCTTTTCAACCTCTCTGCTCACAGCCTCAGGTTCAGACTACACACATGGTGTCAATCCTCCATGTCACTCCAGTCTCTAACATGTTCTTGTGTGCTTTTCTCCAGATGAAATTCTAGTCCAAGAGCTTTTGGACCCAAACAAATCAGTATCTCTTGAAAGACCAAAACCACTGACATCACAACCACCACAGAAAAAAAGCAAGTATATCCCTTTTCACCTATAAAACTGTCCATGTTCCTAGATACCTACGAACACAGCAGCAACTATGGGCATAGGCAGGTGGACACTGAAAGAAGCCATCCTCCAAGGACATGGGAAGGTCCTCCTGAGACTGAGGAGGTCACCCCTCCACAACAGGGGTGGCATGCCTTTATTTGGGATGATCTCTGAGTACACATTCATGCATGTTCTTGTTCTCACGACGCAAGTGGGATTGAGCCGTGTCCAGAACATGAGGCTCATAGAAAGAACTTTCAATGGGCTAGCATGTGATAGTGGAATGTACACTGTGGTTTTCCTTCACCTACAGTTTCTGAGAGGGCAAGGCAGGTCTGTTACCTAATGGGACAAGAGGTAAACCAGCCAGGTGCCAGTGGCTCATATCTGTAATCCTAGCTACTCAGGAGGCTGAGATCTGAGGATCACAGCTCAAAGCCAGACTCAGCAGGAAAGTCTGTGAGATATCTCCAATTAATCATAGAAAAAGCCAGAAGTGGTGCTGTAGTTCAAGTGGTGGAGTACTGACCTTGAGCAAAAGGAATTTAAGGATAGTGCCCAAGGGCCGGGAGGATGGCTCAGTGGTAAAGCGCTTGCCTTGCATGCGTGAGGCCCTGGGTTCGATTCCTCAGCACCATATAAACAGAAAAAAAAAAATAGTGCCCAGGCCCAGAGTTCAAGGCCCAGGACTGGCAGGAAAAGAAAAAAAGATAAACCAAAGTTGAGCACATGACAACCAGGCTACAAAGCAGTGAACAGAAATAAAGATGCACTTCCCAAAGTACAGCCTTCGCTTGCCAAAACTGTCCACAGGAAGTAAAACAGTACACCGAAGGCCAGAGAGTACAGAGGGACAGTCCATGGCTAAGGAGATGTGCATATCAGAAATACCCACACACTCCATGAAAATGCACTCTGCAGCAGCAGATTCAGCATTTTCTTGGAGTTTGTGTTCAGATATTAAAATATATTCATTTCTGGGATTTTTTCACCTGACATCTGCCACAGAGCTGGGCTCAAGGTGGTTGGGTGACAACTGTTTACACATGTGCATTTTCAAATAGGTCTTGAAGACTTTGCTAGGATTCCTAGCCAACATCTTAAAATAAAATGTGCATCAAAAATGTTCACAAGAGTGTAACCAAGACAATTTTACCCCATTCTTTTCCATGTTCTTCATCAAAGACCTTAAAGAGATGTATGAAACTAATCTTAAGAAAAAACAGGAGAAGCAACTCACATCTGGGAAAATGAACAGACTTTCCTTTGATGGTAAATATGACCCACCAATGCCCCTGCTGGATTCATAAGGTGACTGGGGAGACAGTCAGGCAGATGCAGGTGGGAACTGCTCCACAGTGAAGGGAGGAACATGTGATCGGAGATTATGGCTGTTCCACCCAAGTCAGGCAGATTTCCCCAGCCCTGACACTAGGCTTTGCAAAACACAGCACAGGAGAATCCATGGCAGATGCCATGAGCAGAAGTAAGGCACTGCCATATCACTGTCTTTCTCTTGGATGCCCAGCTGAGTGACCTCTCCTTCCTGTGGTGAGGTGGCAAAGAGAGCCAGAGCAGCCCCAGGGGACCCCAGGAATCACAGATAAGATCTCTGGGAACAGCCATGGGCAAAGGCTTAGAAAGGAAGCAGGACTCCAGGGATGACAGACCTCTGTGCCCTAAGATTGACTGCAAGGAAGTGTGCCTGTGGTGCAAAGGACAGCGTGTAGGACATCTGAGGCACACCTACATGGACCAGCTCTCTAGTGCACAGGACAAAAATGTATTAATTAAGTCCATGGATTTCCCATGCACAGAAGCAGACTACTAGGAGTCCATAAGACAAACCTGTAGGACAACTTTCACACACAGGACCAAACTTTTAGTGTGTAAAACAAATGTGTAGGATGCCTATGGCACACCCACACACAGAACCAGATCTCTAGTGCATAGAACAAATGTATGGGACAGCTGTAGCCTGGTGGCCTCAGGCACGGGGGAGGGGATCTTCTCAACATTTCTGAGCTCCCTGGGTTCTATGTGAGCCCAGGAATCTGCACTTCAGTCCATTCCCCAAAAGATTTCTCCAGTGAGCACCTCTGCTGTGCAGAGGATGGAGGGTATTATTTCAGGGCTTAACCAAGAAAAATGTTCTATTTAAATGCAGTTTGTGCCAGTCAGTGACCCAAGCAAATAGCCTAGTGGTTCTTGATTAAATTCAGCAGGTAGGGGTCCTTCTGCTGGCTACCCATAGCCAGTGGGGCTGTAGTGAGTATAAACTGCAGTCACTTGCAGTGGGCACACGGTCTTCAGGGAATGGGCAACTGCAGGACAGAATAAACCACAATCCTGGAGCTAGGACTCCGAACACTCTGCTAGGAGGGATTGGAGGTAGGTGATCGAGTACTGAGAAAAGCTAGGGTTTGGAGCTAGCGCCACTGGGGGAAGCTCCTCCCCCAGACCAGCCCCATATACAGAAAGGATTGTAGACCCACAGTGCCTTGTTCACACATGCCCTGGTAAGTCCCAGGGCCTGATGTGTGGCCACTATGTGAGGTCCTGCGTCACCAGGCCACAGAGACCTGAGTCATTGAGATCCCAAGACCCAGGCCACCTTCTAACATAAATGAGCCCTTAATCGGAGCATTTTTCTCAGAGAAGAAATGAAAATGTATTATAAGTTTGCAGCAGGGGAAGTGAAGACTAGGTCTTGAGGGGAAATAAAGACTAATATGAGACCCTGGTAATTTGGGTCATTTGGGAAAGGGGTGGGGGGAGAGGGAGATTGGAGAGGAGGGGTTTCAGACTACTAGAGCAGAACACTGTACAAATAAGTTTGCTTACTAGAGGACACGATTTGCATATACTCTTTTGCTTTACATTTTTCTCTGCATAGTCAAATTCTGTTTTCCAGAGTTCTTTCTCTCTCACCCTCTTCCGTGTGATTATGCTATTTACACCTAATATTCCTTGGAGGCGTCTGTTCCATTTTGGGCCTCCTTCTATCCTACTTGCCTTGGCTTATTTCAGAGTATAAGAAACATTTCCCTGGCTCTAATACAAAAAGCAATGTTCCTAGAAGTGTTATAACTTCCTCTAATATCCCTATCCTGTTCCTACTTGTGTCTGGTGGGTCAGTCCTTTTGCTAATTTATCCTCCCATATTCCTTGTCTTGGTTGAGCAGGTCCATGTGCTTTTTCTTTGCTTTTGTCAGTTGTAGGGTTTGAACTCAGGGCTTGGGCTCTGTCCCTGTGCTTTTTTCACTCAAGGCTAGTGCTCTACCATTTTTTTTTTTTTTTGTCGGTCATGGGGCTTGAACTCTGGGCCTGGGAGCTGTCCCTCAGCTCTTCAGCTCAAGGTGAGCGCTCTACCACTTGAGCTACAGCGCCACTTCCTGCTCTACCATTTTGAGCCACAGTTCCACTTCTGGTTTCTAGTGGTTAATTGTAGATAAGAGTCTCAGTGGAGACTTTTCTGCCTGGACTGGCTTTGAACAGCCATCCTCAGATCTCAGCCTCCTGAGTAGCTAGGATTACAGGCATGAGCCACCAGTGCCTGGCAATGTGTATGTTCTTGCACCTTCTTTCTTACATGAAAGGCATCACACTACAGATATTTTGTACCTTTTTAAATAAACCTACAATTATATGTTGTAAATCAATCCATACTAATTATAGATATCTTCCTCATCATTTACTTTTATGATTGCATAGCTCCTGCTGTGGAGAATATTCTACGTAATTTATTCAACCACTCTCCTATGCATTGGGTAATTTCTAGTACCATGCAATTACAAGCAATGCCCTGATGGGTATCTGCTCTTATATATTTTCATATTGTTGGAAGTGTATTTTCAGGGTGTATTTCCATAAATGCATTACTGAGTTAAAATGTAAGGGTACACACAGCTATATTCAGGTCATTCCCTTTCCCCGAAGGAGGCTCAAATGTCTGCATTTCCACCAGCATGGACTAACACTACTAAACCCCAGCTCTGGCTACAGAATATATTCTCAGTACATTTCTAGTTTCAGCAGACTGAAGATGAGAAATGGCACTTCGGTGTTTCAGTCTACATTTCTTTTTTTTTTTTTTTTGACGGTTGTGGGGCTTGAACTCGGCCTGGGGGCTGTCCCTCAGCCCTTTAGCTCAAGGCTAGTGATCTACTGCTTGAGCCACAGCACCACTTCCAGCTTTTTCTATTTATGTGGTGCTAAGGAATTGAACCCAGGGCCTTATGCATGCAAGGCAAGCACTCTACCACTGAGCCACCTTCCCAACCCCCTCAATCTACATTTAAGTCAACTGAAGCATTTCTCACATATATGGATCATTTGCACATATTTCTGTGAATTGTCCATTGGTATGCCTTTCTCTTCTTCACAACTCTTATTTCTGGAGACTTTTTTTTTAATGCATGAAGGAAAATGATGTATTTTTTGTTTTTGTTAATGGTCATGGGGCTTGACCTCTGGGCCTATACTCTGTCCCTGAGCTCTTCAGCTCAAGATGAGCTCTCTACCATTTGAGCCACAGTGCCACTTCCAGTTTTCTGGTGGTTTATTGGAGCTAAGTGTTTCATGACTTTTCCTGCCCGGGCTGGCTTTGAACGGCGATCCTCAGATCTCAGCTTCCTGAGTAGCTAGGATTACAGGGGTGAGCCACTGGTACCAGGCTAAGATGATGTATCTTGTCTGTGATATATGGTGCAAATATTTTTCCTTAGTCAATTGTCTTTTGACATTGCCTTGGAATTTATAAACATGGGATTATGAAGCTTGAGATCTGGTTTGGTCCTGTCTGTACATTCTGGTCAAGCAGAGAGAAATGCAGTCTGGAATCCTGGCATGGATGCTGCTGAGAAACATGGTAGAAGCATGAGAAAACTGTCACCTAACAAGAGCCCTGCCAAAGAGAGCTCATTCCTATCTCACTGAGAAACGAATTTAAGTATTTTGTCCTTCAGTACATTGTTGGATGGGAGTTTCTTATAGATGTACTTGATTAGTTTGAGAATGCTTTTAACGTCTATCTTATGTTTTTTTTGTTTTTTGGGGGGGGGTCCAGTCGTGGGGTCTGAACTCTGGGCCTGGGCACTGTCCCTCAGCTCTTCAGCTCAAGGCTATTGCTCAACCACTTGAGCCACAGCGCCACTTCTGGCTTTTTTTCTGCTTATGTGGTGCTGAGGAATCAAACCCAGGGCCTCATGCATGCAAGACAAGCACTCTTCCACTGAACCAACTTCCCAGCCCCTATCTTATGTTGTTGAGAGTTTTTATTGGGAACTTTTTCAAATGTTTTTCCCACTATATTGAAATTACTATGAAGTGCATTTTTTTGTTATGTGAAAATGGTGAAAAAAAATTGATGTTTTTATTTAAACCAACCTTGCATTCCTGCACTGAGCACTACTTTCTTTACAATATACCCCTCAGTTTTGTTTTATTTAATTTGTATTTGCTAAGTATTTTTGCATCCAGATTCAAATATTGCTAAAGATCAGAGTGGTCCAGGTCCCAAACTTGGAGCACCTGGGGACTTGCCCTCCCCACTCCACACACACATACACACATCTACTTGTCCCATGGCCTCCCAAGGGCTTCTCCTGCCGAAGATGTCCATTCTCTGCTCTCCTCCAATGGTGCTCAGAGAAGCCCAGATACCACTGACAGCCAGAAAATCCTTGTGCCCCTGCCCTCACAGGCAGGGTGTCTCAGCTGGACCACCACTCAGCACCCCAATCCTCTTCTCTAAGGATCCAACAGATACCCACACAAAGTCTAACTCCTGCTGGGGACCAGTGGCTCATACTTGTAATCCTAGCTACTCAGGAGGCTGAGATCTGAGGACTCTGGTTCCAAGCCAGCCCAGGCAGGAAAGTCCGTGAGACTCTTATCTCCAATAAACCACCAGAAAACTAGAAGTGCCTCTGTGGCTCAAGTGGTAGAGTGCTTGCCTTAGGCTGAAGAGCTCAGGGACAGCACCTAGGCCCAGAATTCAAGCCCCACAATGGACAAAAAAAAAGTCTGACTCCTGACAGTTGGCCCTATGTTAATTTCCTTCATAAACAGAAGAGATCTAAAATTCACGGTCCTTGTTCAAAGCTCACTGAGCTCTACCACTGACTTCCATGATTATAAAAACTGAGGACTTCACAATTGTGTCCCCATGGAATTATAAGGCAAAGAAGTTTCTTTGTTTTTGTTTTTGCCAGTCCTGGGGCTTAAATTCAGGGCCTGAGCACTGTCCTTGAGCTTCTTTTGCTCAAGGCTAGCACTCTACCACTTGAGCCACAGTGCCACTCACTTCTGGATTTTTCTGTGTACATGGTACTGAGGACATGAACCCAGAGCTTCATGTATGCTAGGCAAGTGCTCTACCACTAAGCCACATTCCCAGCATGCAAAGAAGGTTTTAAAGGAATGAATCTCTCAGGAGGAAGTTGAGTTATCAGCACAGGGATAACTAAAAATCTGCTCACTCTGTTTTCTGAACCATGTGAAATTTATAATGTGATTTCTTTTTTTCCTGGTGTTTGATTTTTTTATTTTTAGCATTTATATTTGGTCTTAATGGTATTTGCCCTATTATAATAGCTGTTCATAGGATGGCCTTAGAACATGAAAGTAAGAAGTGGACAGTAGTGACCCACTGTAGACCTGCAAGTGAATGCACAGAATCTGCTTACTCTCTCTCATGAGGCCCAGTCAGCCCTCCCAGCATTTTGAACTGATGGGAAATTAAAAACAAAACCACTTATTAAGAATATAAAGGGGAGCTGGGAAGGTGGCTCAGTGGTAGAGTGCTTGCCTTGCATGCATGAGGCCCTGGGTTCGATTCCTCAGCACCACATAAGAAAAAAGAAAAAAGCCAGAAGTGGCATTGTGGCTCAAGTGGTAGAGCGCTGGCCTTGAGCTGAAGAGCTGAGGGACAGCTCCCAGGCCCAGAGTTCAGGCCCCACGACCGGACCAAAAAAAAAAAAAAAGAATATAAAGGGATACAGGAACTTGGAAGCAAGTGAAGGGTATAGGCTGCAGGGTCTGGGCTAGTTTGGCTAATTTAAAAGAAGTTTGAAACTAAGGCTTGTTTGCCAAATCTTGATCATTGTCCTTAATTTTTTCATAGAAGAAGAGAAAGAAATACTTTTTCAGATTAAAAGCCTTACAGCTCTGGAGAAAATCATTGACAGTCTTCGAAGAGCTATAGGTAAGCAGAACTTCTGTTCCTATTGGTTTGTGGATAATGGGCAGCTGGCCTGGGAGCTCCCAGAGCTCTGGGTCTCTTCCGAGCAGCTCTGGGTCTCTTCTGAGCATCACTGGGAGAAGCAGATTGCTCAGCCTCCAAGTTGCCAGAGCAAAGCTCCATAGTGGCTGCTGGTCAGGCACCTAAGCTTTGTCAAATTCAAGGGCAGTGGCCATGGTACCAATCAGTGCTTTATCTTTTTTTTTTTTTTTTGGTCTGGTCATGGGCCCTGAACTCTGGGCTTGGGCGCTGTCCCTCAGCTCTTCAGCTCAAGGCTAGTGCTCTACCACTTGAGCCACAGCGCCACTTCCGGCTTTTTTCTTTTTGCTTATGTGGTGCTGAGGAATCGAACCCAGGGCCTCATGCATGCAAGGCAAGCGCTCTACCACTGAGCCACCTTCCCAGCCCCATCAGTGCTTCATCTTTTCCACACCCCCTGGACACTCCCTACTTACTGCTCTCTCCTCCAGCCACACAGCGTTCTCCTGGGAAACTGAACCCAACAATCTCTCTCACTGGTCTCCTCAGTTCCGTGTGGATGCAGAGGCCAACTTAGCCGTAGGAAATGGGGCTGAGGATAAGAGCACAGGCTTTGGAGTAGATAGGACCTGAGTTCAAATCCCACATTGGCCTGCCTGTACAAGGACCTGGGAGTGACCTTGCCAAGTGATCACATACAGGTCCTGGGCCTCAGTCCGTTGGTCCTCAGAGGACATCTTAGCCTCGATTCTGGGTACCAAGGAGATGGAAGGTGATGATGTTTGCAGGGTGTGAGCAGAGTTTGACACACAGGAGGTGGGAGGACCATACCTGGATGGGTTCCCAAAGACCACCCCTTCCCTGCCTGTCATCAAAGAGGCTACCGATTATAACAGTCTCTTTGTTAAAAGGGAACCATGAAGAGGGAAGGGATGGTAGGGGGAAAACAAAGGAGGAGGCAACAATGCTTGATAAGAAATGTACTCATTACCTTGTTCATGTGATTGTAACCCCTCTGTACAGTATTTTCACAATAAAAAACTTATTTAAAAAAAAGGGGAACCATGAAGTCTGACATTCAGAAAGAGGTAACAATCAGTGAAACATCTGCACCTTTCTCGGGAAAATCTTTTTTCCACACAGGAAGTCATCTGAAGAACACTCGAAAGCTGCACAAAATCATGCTGAAAGCCCGAGCCAACAAGGGGAAATCGAGCATAGAGTGAGCAAACAAGACCACCTTAGGGTGAGAACAAAGTAGGCTGCTCATCACCCCATGTGAACTACATTTATGGAGTGCCAAATAAAATTAGCATATTTAAATATTGTTATCGATAATGTGAGATTTTTTTTTCCCTTAAAACAAGCAGAAATGAAATGAAAACCTAATTGAAACTGGGCATAGTAGCACACACCTTTAATCCCAGCAAATAGGGAATTATAGGAAGGAGGACTAAGATCCAATGCTAGCCCTGGGCAAAAGTACAAGGATCCATCTGAAAAAAAAAGTCAGAAGAGCTGGGGGCATGGCTGAAGTAGGAGGGCACCTGCCTAGCAGGTGCAGAGTGTGAGTTCAAACCCGAGGATTCAAAAGTAAGTTCTTGCCATTGTCTTAACAGGATGGGCATCAATGCATGTCTTCAAAGACATGTAGTATGTGTATAGTCATAGTTTTCTGTGTGTGTGTGTGTGTGTGTGTGTGTGTGTGGATTACTAATAACAAAAGGAAACCTAAACTAGACTCAGGAGGAAGGTCAACTGTGGACAGAACCTACAGTCTAATTTGATGGCAGCAATGAAGGGGCTGGGAGAAAGCAGGTCCCCGAATGGAGCAGTGGGATAGCCCCCAGGGCACAGGTGGCAGGCAGGTGTACAAGACCTTTGTAGCAGTAGGCAGGAAGAAAGTTAAACCTAATCCTCTATTACTGAGTATTCTTTTTTCACATGAAGTCATGACCATGGTAACTGCAAGTTCTGTGTTCTTGTTTCACAGGTCATTATTCCTGGGCAGAGGGTCAGGCTACCTGGGACTAAAAGGGCTCGTTCTTCAGACTCTACAGAGACCCTGGGGTTTTCCTCACCTCCCTGCAGCAGAGATAGACTCCTCAGTTATCAGTTTCACCAGCCACCACAATCAAGGATGTAAAAAAACTCCAGGTGCCCGTGGCTCACGCCTGTAATCCTAGCTACTCAGGAGGCTGAGATCTGAGGATCGGGGTTCAAAGCCAGCCTGGGCAGGAAAGTCCATGAGACTGTTATCTCCAATAAACCACTCAGAAAACTGAGTAGCACAGTGTCTCAAGTAGTAGAGCACTAGCCTTGAACTGAAGAGTTCAGGGACAGCATTCAGGCCCAGAGTTCAAGCCCCATGACCAACCAAAAAAAAAAAGGGAAAAAAAAAAACAACTTTCCAACTCCTCAACATGCAATTCTACTAGAAAATTAGTAAAAATTACCTATTAATCAGTTCACTGCTATAAGTAACCGCTATGAACAAAGACCTGTCTCTACAGGCAAGACCTACTCTCCAGGGACCAGAGAGTAAATGAGAAATAAGATTATCTCAGTGACGAGGGACAGGAAGAGACCAAAGCAAGAAAATGCCCAGGAAACAAAGAGTGTCTGTACAATGGCTATAAAAGACATTGCACCAGTGTGAGTCTGTGCTCTGCAGGCTTGTCCATCGCGGTGGGAGAAGCCCCCAGGACCAGAACCCCACGATCGCAGACAGCAGGATTGAGGAAACTGGCAGAGGTCCAACAAAGCAAGGCAAGCCTCTGTACCATTCAGATTTTGTTCTAAGTTCAACACAAAGGCACTGGAATGCTTTCTTCTAATGCTATTATTCGATTTTCACTTTGAAAAGGCCCCCAGCTGTTGCTAGAAACAGTGAATAGATATTACATCAGTTTTATCAAGAGCATGCAGAACAGCAGGAAGGGATAGAAAGGAAGTAGAGAGACCGGAGGTTTTACTTGGAGAGACCAAGGCATGCATGGATTACATGAGGGGGTGGAGGGTTGATCTGTAGGGGCTACACTGCAGCCAGCAGATAAACACCAGTGTCACAAAGCTAGAGAATGCTTGGGGGTGAGGGGTGACAGGTGTGCCTTGGGGGGAACTCAAAGACTGCTTTGGGGGCAGACATGGAGATGCTAAGAGATACCAAGTCAGCCTTTGTATTTCTGAGCTGGGGCTGTCTGGAGTCAGGAAGAGATTAAGCTAGAAAGATCAACTGCAGAGTCATGAGCATATAGAGCCTGAAAGTATGGAAGAAAATGCAAGTGGCTAACCAAAGACAGAAGCCACAGCCCTGAGGGATCTTGAATACTCAAGAAATCAAACAGAAAGCTGATCTGTTGAAAAAACCAGGAAGGAGGTGTTTCAAAAAAAAAAAAACCAGTGGCCAACCTATTGTGTCATGAGCAAGCTGTGTCAGCTAGCCATATCTGTGTCTTTCCATAATGTCACTGAATAACAGTAAGTGCATAAGCTGTAACAATTCTGTTGGCTTTATTTTCCAAATACTATTTTATTTCACTTGGGACTTGTAACTACTAGCACACCCAAGTTCCTTTATTCTAATATTAACTAAGAATATTAACTTTAAGTTCACACTTTGTATTTCACACAACAGGACATGTAGACTGCAGAATGGTAAGACAGTATTAAAGCAGAGGAGACTTCAAAGGGACCCAATAAAGGACAAAGAAAAGAGTGGGCACAGTTGCAGACAGACTGTCACTGCCCGTGGTCAGATGAAGTGTTAGTGAACTCAGTTGTCACAGCAGCTCAGGTGCAAGGCTGTCCAAAGTGCAGAGCTGGTTCCAGTCAAAGAGTTGTAGACAACAGGAATAGGATGCAACTGAACAACCACCACCCGGTTTTGGACACAACACCACCCGGTTTTTGAACTTGACCTAGCAGACCAGGGCAAACCAAGCTAGGTACACAAACAACTCTTCAGATCACAGCACATAACACCAGCCCCACAGTTTGCCATGGGCCACTCTGATGTATTCATTAAGGCCTCTCCACCTGGTGACAAACTCCCAACTGTCCCAGATCCTGCCTAACACAATCACTGCTTCCCACTCTAACCTCGACTCACTGTTTTGTGATCAGAATACCTGACTGCCCACAGTGACATTTTTCATTTCCCCCTTTTACTCCTATAGTTCCTTTACTCTTTTACCCTATTTAGGCTTTCCGACCTTTCATCTATCAGTCAAGTGATCATGTGGAATGTGATGTGTGATTTGAGTGTTATGTTATAGAGGCTCAAAACTACGCATAAAAATGGAACACAGAACTTGCAGTTACCATGGTCATGACTTCATGTGAAAAAAGAATACTCAGTAATAGGTTTAACTTTTTCTGCCTACTGCTACAAAGAGGCAGGCTGGGGCTCAGTTCTAAGTCTTGGGTTCCATGGGCTGGTTCCCAGTTATTCCAGTTAGTATTTACAGTATCATATCCTCGCCAACATATGCAAACCTGAACTCAGTAAGGAATCAGTTAAAAGTTACATTCTGATCTCTGCTGTACTTGAAAACTAAGAGGAAGGGATCATTTCCCATTTAAGATGAGCGGGGCAGGCGCTAGTGGCTCATGCCTGTAATCCTAGCTACTCAAGAGGCTGAAGATCTGAGGATCAAGGTTCAAAGCCAGCCTGAGCAGGAAAGTCTGTGAGACTCTTATCTCCAATAAACGAACAGAAAACCGGAAGTGGCGCTGTGGTTCAAGTGGTAGAGTGCTAGCTTGAGCTGAAGAACTGAGGTACAGCGCCCAGGCTCAGAGTTCAAGTCCCATGACCGGAAAAAAAAAAAAAAAAAAAATAGGAGCCGTGTCAGGGGATCAAGTCCCTGTGAAAAGTGAGAATTCTGTGCCGTGCCCAGGAGAGGCAATCTCCCAGACTATACTGCAGTACAGAGGAACAGAGTGGGAACCAGGGACATAGTAATAGCTGACCCGTACTCAGAGTGAGTCCAGATCCTCACAAAGACAACCCTGGAGGCCATCACCACTGTAATTTAGCCTTGGGGGCGGGGGTGGAAATACCTGAGAGCAACACCTAACAACAAAAAGAATTGGTAACAGCAGAACACCAGTGGCTCACGCCTGTCATCCTAGCTAGTTAAGAGGCTGAGATTTGAGGATTGCGGTTCAAAGCCAGCCCGGGCAGGAAAGTCTGTGAGACTCATCTCCAATAAACCACCAGAAAACCAGAAGTGATGCTGTGGCTCAAGTGGTAGAGTGCTCACCTTGAGCTAAAGAGCTGAGGGATGGCACCCAGGCCCAGATTTCAAGCCCCATGACAGACAAAAAAATAAAAAAAGAAAAGAAAGAATTGTAAGGTCTGCTCCCGGATGGCTAGCAGACTCCACCCTCCTTGAAGCAAAGTCTCCACCCAGTATCTGCGTTACCTAGGCAACTGGGACACCTGGAAGAGGTCACATCTGCATCCAATGAGGTCACATCTGAATTTGATGTGGCCACACCTTTCTCCGCCCATACCCTAGATAAGGTCTACCCCAGGCCCAGACGCCCTCTCTCTGCTCTCTCTGCTCTTTTCTAGCTCTTCTCTTTTCTAGCTATTTTCTCTTTTCTAGCTCTCTCTTAGCTCTTTTCCCCAGCTCTCTTTCTCTCTTTCCCAGGCCTTTCCCCATCATGTGGAGGACCAAGATGGCCTGGTGCCAGCCTGAACGATGAATAAACCTACCCCTTACCTGAATACCACGTGTGTGGTGCAGTTCTTATTCGGCTACCTCTTTTTAAAAACCTAACAAGAAATGGTAACAGATTTCTGTAAACAAATAGAGGTGCAAATTAATAAGGGCATTTTGGAGAATGGCTAGTAACCTATGACTTCAAAATGTAAACGTCCATTTCATTTCCTCTGACGTTGGTGGTGTCCATTTTACCTACACAGGATGATTACAGTATTCCTTTCATGTATGAGGAAACTAAGCTAGTGAGGCTAAAGAACTCTTTCCAGCAAAGGACCTTACACTCATCTTACAAAGAAAGGAGAAGGCTGACATAATGAGAAATGAACTATCCTGGCAGTATGCCACTGCCTGAGCTATGCTGTTTCCTTGGCCTCTGTCCCACTTCTGGCTGTTTCCCTGGAATCCTACTGCTCACATGTGGAGACTGGTCTTAATTGTATAAGCACCAGGAAGGGTGGTGGAAAGTTCTAGATAACAATCAAGTATTTGTCTTTCAGGTGGAGACCACTCTGACACAGCATTCACTGGCTCAATGTCGGCACTGACAGGCAAGGGTCACTTCAACTATGAGAAGGCAAAAGCGTTCTCATCCTAGAGTCTTGTTTCTGTACTCTACTTATGGAGTAAACATAATCACAACATTCTCAGGAAGGCTGATCAAGGTACACTGGGTACCAGTGTTGGGTTGGCTAGTGGCCAGGCAAAAGCCTCTGCTTGAAAGCTAAGCATACCCATCTGAGCCTCTAGTGGTAACTTGAGGACTTCCTGGCCCCATCTGTGGGGGGGGGGAGGGGAGGATGTGGGTGTGTCCCAATCCCTTTCCTAGGTGGACCCAATGAAGCATCTTTTAATAATAGCAATGACCTGCTAGGAACTTTTCTCTATGGCAGTGACATAAGGGAATTAATGAATCAGCCGGAAACATTTGAAAGGACTATATGGATGGTAAATTAAAAGTCAGGGTGTCAGGAAGCCACCAGCATGACATCTCACCCCAGGGACCACTCCCAGCCACTCTCTACTGGCCCTTTCCTTAGGGAGCAGGCCCACGGGTACCCTGTCCTGTTTTCCAGGGTATCTGTCATGTTTGGATGTACATCCCCCAAAGTCCATGTGTAAAAGGCTTGGTCCCCGAGTGGCACTGTTGCAGGAGAGAGGGTAGCCAAAAGTCCTTGGGTTATTGGAGGTGTGCCCTTGATGGAGACTGGGCCCCTGCCTCTCCGTCTCTGCCTCCATTCTTACCAAGTTAGCAGTCTCATCTACCATACACTCCTACAATGGTCAAGTCCAGCACTAATCTTGGACTGGAACCTCTGGAACCATGAACCAAAATAAACCGGGAGAGTATTTGTGCTAATCGCTGTTTTAGTAAGACACAAAGAAGATACAATAGGAAAAATTCAGAATAGAATCTCTCTCAACTTTGCCCAAGCCAGCTTCCACCCTGGAGCCTCCTATTTCTACCCTCTGAATAGCTTGGACCACAAGAGTGGGCCAACATGACCTGCCTCATTTCTAGAATTTTTATGTTCTTTGTAATTGAGATCTTTCTTCTATATGTGCCCCCTTTCTGTAAAGGAGCTATCAACGGCTTCAAGAATTACATCATTCAGCAAGTGTAGATGGAATACTAGATGCAGGCTGGGTGCTATCCTGGGTTCTTGGGATACAGCAATTAGAGAAGCAGAAAGGCTCCAGGGCTTAGATAGAAGCACCAAGCACCTTCTACACAAGGCAACAAAGTAACTATCTGGCAGTTTACTAATTAGCAAGAGTGAAAAAGCAGAGATGCTGCCTCAGACACCTCTTATTAAGTTACCTTTTGATAGAGAGATGCTGGGACTAACCCGGAGCCTCTGAAGTGGTCTACCTTTGAGTTCTCCCTCCAGCCCCAGGCAAGACCTTATTTTTTTTTTTCCAGGGAGGCTTTCATAAGGTTAAAACAGAAAGTAACATTTACTTGACTAGTTTTTACATTGTTTCATTTGGGGATAACAGGAAACAAGAAACCAGATAAAGCTGCCTGCCTACAGAGGAAGTTCTTATTGGTAAAAGAGAAGTGTTCCAGGAACCAAAGGAACTCCCCAGAGCTAAGACAGATGGGCACTAGGCTAGGCAGACCCAGAAACTAGGTCTGAGTATGATCTGGAGCTCTGCAAGTTGGCTTATCTACCTCAGACTCGCAACCATGAATACATGGTAATCAGCAATCCCCTCTATTGGTATATGAAACAAGGTGGGCTTACCTCATTTTGTAGAATGGGACTTTTTGCCTAAGATGAATGGAAGTCATTACCAGGGGACGGTCCTAAAGAGACAATAACTAGATTAAAATCAATGGGGCATCTATCAAGAAATAGAATTTTAGAGTGAAGAAAGCTTGAAATGACTTAAGAGTCCAAGTTTTTACCATTTTGGTCCAAACAAAAAATACATATATTACTTGAAGCCAGGAAACCTGAGGATCGGGGCTCAAAGGCAGTCGAGGTAGGAATGTTTGTCAGACTCTTGTCTCCAATGAACCACCAGAAGCGCTTTGGCTCAAAATGGTAAAGCGCCAGTCTTGAGCCTGGGGATGGAGCTGAGGGACAGCGCCCAAGCCGAGAGTTCAAGCCCCACAACCGACAAAAATGCATATATGTATAGATATAAATTATATGTGTGTAATGTGTGTGTGTGTGTCACTGGGTGCTCCTCTCTCCTCACCTAATAAATTACGAGCTTGAGAAGACAGGGTCCGACTCTGAACGTACACACTGCTGTTTTTTTCCACGAGGCGCGTTCAGTCTCGCGTTTCCTGCGGGAAGCTGGAAGTCCATCGAGTAGCTCTGGTCAAAGGAAACGCCATCTACACAAGGAAAGCTACAGGCAGACGCGACGACGGCGAGACGCACACCCAGATTAGCCACCCGTAAACGCCGCGGGGAGGCTTCCACGCCGGGGAAACCAGAAAAAACGTGCTCCCTGAAGACCTGGCCCTCCACCGCACTCGGGCCTGCGCGGGCCCGCGGCGCAACCCGGCGACCGCACAGCGACCCGCGGCGTCCACGGGGCGGGGGGGTGTGAGGCACGCCCCCCCCCCCCGACGGCGGGGCTGCGGTGTGAGGGACGACTCGCCGACGGGGGAGGGGACAACCTGTCGACGACCTGCCCGCGCCCCGCGCGGCTCCCGGGAAGGGGCGGCCCCGGCCCCGGCCCCGGCCCCGGCCCCCGCAGGCGTCCCGGAAGCTCTAACTGGGGGCGCTCAGGGCTCGCTGCCAGCCACTCACACCTGCCGCCTAGGGCCCAGGCCTCCGGGCTGGGCTCGGCGCGAGGGCCTCACAGCCCCACGTCCGGCCCCGTCCCGCCTTGCGGCGGCACCGAGTCGGCCTCATTACTGGTCCTCTCGGCTGTCCATCGCGCTCCAGCCCGCCCCATAGCCTCAGGCCCCGCTCTGAACAGAGCGACTCAGTCTTTGCAGCCTCAGGCTTCGATCACAGCTAGGCCCCGCCCCCTCGCCAGGCACCGCCCCAGGCGTCAATCTCAGTCAGCGCTGCCTCAGGCTCTGACCCCAGATAAACCCCGCCCCTCCGTGCAGGCCCCGCCCCCGGCGCCCGGCTCCACCCCGGCGCGCGCCGCGCTCGACTGGGCGGGCGGGACGCGGACGCGGCGGCGTCGGAGGCTCGGCGTTTCTCCTTTGTGCTCGGGCGCGGCGGCTTCGCGGGCCTGGGCGGCCGGCGCTCGCGTGCCGTTAGCCCGCGCTCCCTCCGCAGCGGCCCATCATGGCGGCGGCGGCGGGCGCCGGCGTGGAGGCGGGCTTCTCCAGCGAGGAGCTGCTGTCGCTCCGCTTCCCGCTGCACCGCGCCTGCCGCGACGGCGACCTGGCGGCGCTCTGCTCGCTGCTGCCGCGCACGCCGCGCGCGCAGCTGGCGGCCGAGGACGCCTTCTACGGCTGGACGCCCGTGCACTGGGCCGCGCACTTTGGCAAGGTGGGCGCGCGCCGCGGCGCCATCTTCCGCGGCTTG
The DNA here is from genome assembly GCF_019054845.1 of Dipodomys spectabilis. NCBI lineage: Eukaryota > Metazoa > Chordata > Mammalia > Rodentia > Heteromyidae > Dipodomys > Dipodomys spectabilis. Next base: position 6,846,302 of record NW_024870892.1, on the reverse strand, counting down.
GCGGCGGGACTGCGGGGGGGGGGGGACGCGCGTGGCGCGCGTGGCGGGCGCGGGGGTCGGCGGGGGTCCTGGTGAGGGGGGGGCGCGGCGCGGGTTCGGCGCGCGTATCTCCGGGGGCCTGCGGTGGAGATGGCCTGCGCGGGCCGCCGCCCGATGGGTCCGCCCTCCTCCGCGCCGTGGGCGCCGGCGGTGTGCGGGGCCCCAGGGTGCCCGCAGCCTTACCGGGTTAAGCCAGCGGCGGGCTTGCTGGGAGTGTGCACGCGTGTGAATCCACCGGGATCGCCTTCCAAGCCAGCGTCGGAGGACCCCGAGCCCTTGGCCTCCTCGGGGACCCGCGTGGTACCCCGGAGGAGGCCTTGCCCCGGGCCTCTGGGCCCGGTTCCCACGCCCCGGCCGGGAGGGGGCCCGGGCCCCGGCCCCTGGCCGGCTGGCCGGCGCCGGCCTTTGTGTGGGACCCAGTGGTGCGCCGTCGAGAAACTGGTGCCCCATGTAGCTGCTCCTTTGTGAAGCCGTCTCCTCCCCCGGGACCGACCTTTGTTGTAAATCTCTGATTACACTCTGCTTTTAAGTAGGTAGCGTGGTATTTAAAAACAGTTACAAACTCAGCTTCTAAACTGAACACATGTCTAGGCAAGAGAAGTCTGGTGTTAAAGATGAACCGCTTTTGTGCCTTTTTTTTTTTTTTTTGCCAGTTCTGGGCATGAACTCAGGGCTAGGCACTGAGCTACTTTTTTGCTCAAGGCTAGCGTTCTACCACTTCAGCCACAGCACCACTTGCCGCATTTTCTGCTTATGGGGTGCTGAGGAATCAGACCCGGGGCTTCCCATCCTAAGCAAGCACTCTACCACTGAGCCACATTCCCAGCCAGCCCTGCGATTAACCACGTTCTCCACCCCCACCCTCCACCGCGCGCTCCTTCTCTGTACATTCATATTAAGTTAGAACCTGCTTATCTTATCACTAGTTAGTACGTTCATTTTTCTCTGAGTAAAATAAAGGCAGCTCTGGGCCTTCACTGCCTTTCCAGCTTATCAAAGATACCCTGCTTTAAATCTGCACACTTCCCACTGTAGAGAGTTCAGTCACAAAAGCATCTGTTGGCCTCAGTGAGGAGGGTAAGGAAGACTCGGGGTACTTTTTGTCCTGGTAGTAAAGGCTGTCCTCTTTCTTGCAGTCAGGCACAGCATATTCACTACCTGTGTTATGGTGGGTGAACCTAACAGTCAGCAGATAGTAGGTAGGCACTTTGCACTTGCTGTAGGTCTGTTGATTGTGGTGGTCTCAGAGGCCAGCTGTAGTATCTGGACCTGCCCATAGTCTGTCTTAGCTTGCCCTGCTTCACATAAGTCACCTGTTCCGCACAGAGCTGAGCTGTGTGGTACCTTTTGTTTTGGGGTTTGAGGGCGCCATTTTCTTCCTACATTCACAGTTTTAAAAATCTTAAGAAAGTAATATACAGAGTGAGCTTCAGATCAGCCAGTGCTGCTTATGTGCAGGTACGGACAGTAAGGATGGGAAGCAATCTTGGTTGGCTACACAAATTCTTGTAACCTAACAGCCTGCCACCATTTAATATTTCTAAATTTTATTCATGTGAGTGTGTGTGTGCCTGCACATGATTCAGGTGTACCAGGGCTTGAACTCAGGGCCTGGGCTCTGTTCCAGAGCTTTTTTGCTCAAAGATAAGTGTTCTACCACTTGAGCCAAAACCTTACTTCAGCTTTTTGGTAGTTATTTGGAGGAAAGAGCTTCACAGACTTTCCTGCCCAAGCTGGCTTCAAATTTCAGTCCTCAGATCTCAACTTTCTGAGTAGCTAGGATTACAGGTGTGAGCCACTGTCACCCAGCTAATATTTTTATTATATGTACAAAAGTCCTAATAAAAACCTTTGAATAATATAGGCAAATCATTTCTGAATTTTCACTTTTCCAATTGAAGGACAATAAAGATATTGTTTTGCTCTAAAGTCTTTAAAAAATATTATTGTCTAAGTAGTTGTCCAAAGGAGTTGCCATTCAACAAAGCAGTTTAAGAATACAGTGCATCTTGATCCACATTTTTACCCAGCTCACCCCTTCCCTTACTTTTCTTACTCTTGTAGGATATGTATTGAATTTTTTCCACTTAACAAAGCAATGTATACAATGCATCTTGATGTATGTTACCCCTTCAACAATTTCACCCTCCTTTGGCCCACCCTTTCTCTTATTTTTCTTAATTTTGTGGTATATACAAGGATTTCTTGACTGCATTCTCCCTCCTTCCCTTTCTTCCTTTATGCATTTTATTTTATTCATTTGTTTATTTTTGGTCGGTCGTGGGGCTTGAACTCTGGGCTTGGGTGCTATCCCTCAGCCCTTCAGCTCAATGCGAGCGCTCTACCACTTGAGCCACAGCACCACTTCCTGTTTTCTAGTGGTTTATTGGAGATAAGAGTCTCATGGACTTTCCTTGCCGAGGCTGGCTTTGAACCATGATCCTCAGATCTCAGCCTCCTGAGTAGCTAGGATTACAGGTGTGAGCCACTGGCGCCCACCTTCCTTTATTCATTTTAAAATGTCCTTTGGAAGTTCAGTTGACTTTTCCTCTTAGAAAAGCCAGTTTTGTATCACTGTAAATCAATCTCATAGTTCTTCATATAAGATTGTGCTTCTCTGAATGGTTATTACATCAGCATGGTTCTCATGAATAATAAGGTAAATAAAATCTTTGACATGTTCAAAAAATCCTGCTTCCCTCCCTTTCTGTTTGCCCATTTTCTAAATAAGAACAAGGGAAAAGTTCTAAATGCCTTTTAAAGTTTTCATAAGATTGGGGAGGAAGTACTAAATTTATTCTCTTAAAATTGGTAAGAGAAAGGCCTAGATTATTGTGGAGTATTAATAGTAAGCTGACATGTCTGCCTGCTTCCCTCTCCCCCTCCCCTCTTTCAAAGTTGGAGTGCTTAATCCAGTTGGTGAGAGCTGGAGCCACACTGAACACCTCCACCACGCGCTACGCCCAGACCCCAGCGCACATTGCTGCTTTTGGGGGACATCCTCAGTGCCTAGTCTGGCTAATTCAAGCGGGGGCCAACATTAACAAACCGGTAAGACTTTTGTTGTTTCTTCCTCACATGGCATTGTTTTAAATTGAGACATTCATCAGAGTTTGGTATATTTCCTAAGGCCAGTTAGAATTTACTCCAGTTATCTTGGATAATAGGCCCTTTCTAGAAGCATGCATTCTGTCTGTAGTGTGCCTTCACCTATTATGTGACTCACTAAAATCTTCTGCTGAGGTCTGGTGATTTCCCCAAGGTCACAGCTTGTAATTGAAGGTAGTTGGCCTAAAGCCCAGGTTTCTTGGCTTGTGTTCAATGCTGTCTTCCCTTGACTTCACACATACACTGTAAAAACACACCCTGACTAGCAAAAAGATGGCTTAAGTCCTCTTCAAGGTGAATTTGTTTTGCTTAAGATATAAGTTAGATCACGGGTAGATACAGAAAAGTCATTCTCATTTACTGAGGAAGAAGTGATAATGGTGCACATAGTTTGTATTTAAGATTATACAGCTGGGTACTGGTGGCTCATGCCTGTAATTCTTTACTTGTTTTGTTTTGTTTGTTTGTTTTTGGTGGGTCATGGGGCTTGAACCCTGGGCCTGGATGCTGTTCAGCTCTTCAGCTCATGGCTAGCAATCTACCACCAGAGCCACAGCACCACTTCTGGTTTTCTGAATGGTTTATTGGAGATAAGAGTCTCATGGACTTTCCTGCCCAGGCTGACTTTGAACCTTGATCCTCAGATCTCAGCCCCCTGAGTAGCTAGGATTATAAGTGTGAGCCACCAGCACCTGGCTCATTCCTGTAATTCTAATTACTTTAGGAGCCTGAGATCTGATGATCATGGTTCGAAGCCAGCCCAGGCAGGAAAGTCCTTGAAACTCTTGCTTCCAGTTAACCAACAAAAAGCTAGAATTGGAACTGTGTCTCTGGTGGTAGAGCATTAGCCTTGAGCAAAGAAGTTCAGGCCCTGAATTCAAAAAGAAATTTTTTAAAAAGAAGTAAATGAAATGATGGTGTATGTGTATGCTAAGGTTTTCATAGGAGTTTGTATTTAAGGTCAAGTATAAAGATGGCAGTGTGTATGTATGGCAATGTATGTATGTGCCAGGATTTTCATGGTATATAGTCACATTTTCTCACCTAAGTGAAAGGCACATGTGAGCCCTTAAGTTGTCAGCTCTGAGTAGAGAAGCATCCAGCAGATGGATCATGGCTGCCTGACACTCGGTCTCCTGAGGGAGGCGTATCCTTGGCATGGTGGTGGTTTTCTTGGTGTTGTATGCTTTCCCACTCAGTCATTAAGGTTCTTTGTGTGCAGAGGAACTCTTTCCTCTGTGCTATTTTTCTTTTTCCTAAGGTTCATTCTTTGATTATAACCAGGTGTAAAGTACTGAACATAGTCCACTGAACAAAGTACTGAACATACCCACTTGAAGGCCAAGTTGAGAAAAGAGTTGCAAGGCGTAATTGACAAGCTGTTCTCTGTATGCAACTCCTCGTAAAAATGGCAGTATTGAAAGAGGTCTGGGGTTTCAGACATGAAGAGTAGAGACAGTTTTTGTTTTTTGTTTTTATATTTTTCATGTTCTCTTTCCTTCCTTTCCTTTCCACTCACATTTCTTTAGAAGTGTGCTCTCCACCTTTTTGTTGTTTCAATTCATGTGAATTGTCTCCTGTGTGTCCACCTTGCTGGATAGCAGCAAAGGGGGATTACAGGAAAGTAGACAAAAGGAGGCATCTGAGAAGGGGTAGATGACAAAAGACAGGAAGCACAGTTTCAGTAAGAGATCCAGGAATTCCCTCGCTAAGTTAAGTGCATTCAGGGGCTCTGTCTGTTGACAGGAATTAGAGCAAAAGGTCAAGCGCTCATAATCCTGTGTATTTCAGCCAGTAATTTTCCACTGTGTTCATACTTTAAGCATGCTGCCAAGTCTCCTGCAGCCAGGCACAGCCCCCACAGGGCTCTAGAGTTCCCACATCCATTAACATCATATCCTGTACTCTTGGCTTCTGGTTTCTGAGTAAATGAACATTGCTTCCACTGCCTTGTCACTGTAGCCTCAGACATACAACTGAGTCGTCATCAATAAAATACAGACAATACTGGGAGAGGGCAGGGGAAGGGGTGTCCCTGTCCCAGAAGAAATGTACTACTCATTACCTGACTTATGTGACTGTCACCCCTGTGTACATCATTTTATAATAACAATTTTAAAAGGACAGTTCCATGGATGTAAATAACATGGAATCTAAATATAGAGTGTTAAATTTTACATATCAAGTTCAGTGTGTTCTAAAGAAATTGTCTGGTAGTTTTTCAGACATTATTCAGTGTAGCAGCAGCTTTCCAACCAGCATTCCAAAGCAGCTGAGTATTGTCAACAGGTGTTGAGCATGTGGGCTGAAGGTAGATGGGTGTGTCTTGCACTGTCCCTTGAGTACCTCGTAACATCGCCTTCTGCACTGTGCTCCCCAGTACAGAACCACAGCTCCTCTCCCTTCAGCCTTACATGTATTCAGATGCATAGCCCACTTTGCATGTGTGCCAGAGCGCTGCGGGAACCCTTAAAAGCATCCTAGAATTTCTTCCAGGAGGGTTTTAGGGCATCACGGTATATGGAGCATAGGGCTAAGTCTCTGACACTAGTTAGTGCTGTAGTTTGGAGTAGACTGGGACCTCTTCTGTTGGCTCTTGAGGTCACAGCAACTCTTCAGCTGTGTTAGCACATCATTGGTTCCTCTAGAGGTAGATGACTTATCTTGTTTCCCACTTTAAAAAGCCAGGTCCAAATTTGCCTTTGCTGTTAGAGCACTTTAACTTAGAATCCACCGTAGATTTCTGCTTCCTTATGAGCGTGTTCACTGCTGGCAGGCCACATTCGTTTTTCCTGTAGCCATCTGTCAGGTGAGTTGTGAGATGACAAAATATTGTCTGGCTCCTCATTGTGGGCTTCCCCAAAGAGGACATAAAGCTGGCTTTTGTGAGATGTATTTTCAGTGCCTGTGTTAACCAGCCTTGCTATATATCTCCAGTTTGTGCTCTTTATGTTAGAAATTAAGCGTCAAAGTGCCCTGTCTGTCTTCTGTCTTCTATCCCTGGCCCTTTCTTCTGGAGTATTCAACAGTTCTAGAATCTTACTGCAAACTTACTGGAAACTGAAAATGACAAAACATTTATTCAAATGAAAGTGAAAATCACGTGCTGCAGGACACATCTGTCTCGATGAAGGCCCCAGCTCCTGCAGGTGTCTGTCCAGTTTCATCTACCTCAACAGTTCTTTGTGTGACACAGTGATTATATTTTCTCTGCTAACATCCCATTCTTTTTTTGAAATGGTGTAGCAAATTTCGAATTTTTCATCATCTTCTAATATTAGCTTTGAGAATTTCTTTTCTTCCTTAAGGGTATTTTGTGGAGCTTGTCTATCTGAGTTGCAGTTTTCCTGGCAGTTTTTCTCAGTGCTATTTTTCATGTGATATGTGTTTATTATAAACCACTTCTCCTGTCCTTCCTCTTTAGGAAGGTGTTTTGTTCTTTTAAATATAAGTTCGCTAGCTAGTTCCCCAGACAGCCATCACAAACAGAGGTTGGCCATTCTGTTCCTTTTGAAAGGGAACATTTTCTTTCTGGAGTTTAATGCCACCTTATATTCCCTATTCCCCTTAGACCCTATTGAGGTTTGTGTCAAACTAACAGTCATGTGTTACTCTGTTTTCTTTTTATTTGGGAGGCCCACACCCCAGCTTTTCTTGAGAATTCATATGCAGTGGAGAAGAGCTGAGAAATTTACTTAGCTTATGAATGAGCTGTTTTCCAAGTGCCATGCATCATTCACAGTTACCCATCCCTGCATTTTAAGTCTTTATTCCATATTGTGCCAACTGTATCTCCCAGTAGCATTGAAACGGGATTGATTCAAATACTGCCCCAGCTTTGTTACCAGGCTTTCGTAGATGAAGCCTTAAACTCATGTTCCTAGCAGAAATGACCCCTTCTCTTGATTGCTTAGATGATTAATTGTAGTTACTGTGTCTGTCTTCTACTGATCTGACAGCCTAGGAATGTTGTTATTTCAGGGTTTTGTTTTTTCATTTATTCATGCATATAAACATGTTCATCTTTTTTGGATGCCAGCAATAGACTCCTGCCTTTGTCCCTTGCTGCCTCCATCAGTATCTTTACTAAAACAGGTCTGTTTTGACTAGGAAGCGTGTCCTGTCTGACCTTGTGTTCTTCCTCTTTGTTCCGCCCTCTGACCTCAAACTATATGCCTCCCATATGCTTCCTCAGGCAGAGGCAGATATTTTGGCTCGTGAGCACTATGGTAGCAGATGTGGAGCATGGATAGGTTGGGTTGTGAGTTAGTTTTTATGTGCTATGAATTGGATTAGATTGCTGCTCTAACGTGAATTTTTCTTATATGACAGTGATTTGGGATTTGTATACAAAACATTGTGTCATGGTTTAGGATAAAATGACTTTCAAATCACCAGTGACTGCATTCATGCCGTTACTCTAGAAGAGGGCATAGGAATTATGGTCATTGATCTGTAGCTAAACAGTGTGGAGAGCATCACCTTCCCTGCTTCCATCTTCCCTTTGAATACATGTCTTTGTTCTATTTTGCTTACCATTTTGTTTCATTTTGGAGATCAGTGGGAAGGCAGCTGACCTAATTACTAATTACTCTGTACTTAGTGTACAGACACACACATCACACATCTGTACTAATTACTCTGACTTTCACAGTGTGAGAGGTTTTGGGAGATCTGAGTAAGTGCATTGTGTGTTTCAGGACTGTGAGGGAGAAACTCCCATTCACAAAGCAGCCCGATCAGGGAGCCTGGAGTGCATCAGTACCCTGGTGGCCAATGGGGCTCAAGCCGAGTAAGTACCCTGGATTATTCCTCCCAGCTAGACTTGTAATCAAGGTGCTCTATTGAAAGGAAGCATGTAGAGTAAGCAGAAGCCCTAGGACTTGTGTCTAGAGTGAATACAGTTTAGCCTTGTAGATCAGTTGTTGGTAAGGAAAATTATGAGCTAAGTTGATCATGAGCAGAGGGACCCTTCTTTCACAGTAGCCTCAGTGGCTATGTAGAACAAGCACATTAGTATGGAGAGAAAGTCACTTAGAGTTGGAACTGGACATCCAACTCAGCCACTCATTTGTTATTTCACTGTGGCAGCAGGTCTTCACAATTCTCTTGGCTAGGTTATTGTTTCAGAACAAGCATGAGGCTCTTGGTTGGCAAAGAACCTCTGCAGGCTTCTCCAGTTTGAAACAGTCCTCTGAGGACTGTGGCTTTTCCTAAGTCTTGATTTCTTCATCTTGGAAAACGTGAGAACATTACTGCTCTAAAGCCAGTTATGGCTTACTGGTTCCTTTATAAAATGGAACCAAGTACAATAACAATTTGAGACTTGGAGTTGATACTGCAAACCTCATGTTTTGATAAATGATAGTATCTAGGATATCAGCTAGATAAATACAGTCTTAGCATTTGATTTTTAATTGTTAATAAAGAAGTATGATCTTATATGAAAATTATTAGGTAGCATTTGTTAAGGCATGAGATTTACTTGTTTTAAATTTCTCTTGAAGATGTGCATATTCTAAAACTTTTTTTCTGCAGTTCACAGCATTAACAAAATGGATACGATTTTCCTTCCTTAAATGTCAAGTGTGAGCTATAGAGCTCTCATGACCAACATAACAAATGAAGTACCAGCTTTTTAAATTTTACGTTAAATGTTACAAATAATTCATAAATAATTAATTAGAAATCACTTTATTCTAATGGCTTTGGGAGAAGTAAAAGCCACAGACTAGTTTAACCCTTTGGTTTCCATTTCCTTGTTTGACTCTGTATTACAATAAATACTGCACATAGATGGACAGCAAAACCATGTAGGTTAAGCCATCTAGGCATGTCTGTGTAGCAGAGGCTGTGCTCTCTGGCTCAGTTCCTCAGCTTCCGTTCCAGTACCACTGGCAACATTTGCCATTAGTTTGAGTTTCCATCCTTTACTTTTGTAGTAAGTCAGTGTTATAAATATGGCCAGTATTAACTGCTCATTGCAGGGACCCTTGTGACTTTATATGTAGTATGACAAGGTAATGTAAAAGCAGTTGATAATATGATTATATTGTTTTAAAATGTGATTCTCAATAAAGTTATGGATGAAATTTTATTAACTATGACTAAAATACAGAGTCATATAACATAATTGATTAAATTGCTTAATTATTATGGGAATAATGGATAATTAAAATTAGACCTCTTAACTTTCTAAACAACACTCTGATTGGTCCTAAACATTTTATTACAAAGATGTTACTTTCATTTTAATGGATAGCTTAATCCTTTGAGCCAATAAATATCACTATGTCCTTTTTTATAGTAGGTGTCTTTTAAAATATGAGCATCTTTTATTTACGATTCTGTCCTTGATTACAGGACCCTCAAGTGTCTCTTTTCCACCAGGTGTGGCTGAGCATGGCCTCGCGTAGTTCCCCTCCTCAGTACAGGAACCTCCCCTCGAGACCCTGCATTATGGTGACTGCCCTGGACTGAGCTCTCACTTTTATTTATTTATTTTTTTAGAAGAAATGCTAGCCTGAGCTACCTAACCAAAAGCAATTCTTAAAAATTATCTTTGACCTGGAGATAGAACACAAGTAATCATGATTTATTGACTTTGTGTATGTGGTTATTTAGTCTTAACATCTAGTTAAAATGTCAGTTTTGCTGGTAAGCTAAGAATTGCTTTGTTATATCTTATAAGCACTTATTTTATAATTCATCCCATCTCGTTTAGAGTGTAGCTGTTTGAATTCCCAAGATGATGGTACTTAGGCCTGTCTTATGCCTTGTGATGCTGTTCGTATGGATAAGTGTAGTCCTGGCAAATTTTACTTTAATTTTGAGATATAGAATTGAGGTATAGAATTACTTACTTTTTCCCCTGTTCAGGATGGATCAGATTGTTCTGTATTCTACAGTATTTAAGAGATAAGTTTTTTCTATGAGTAGATTAAAAGCTGCCTCATACCACTATTTTAAAAAATAATTTTGCTCTTAATTCCTGTTTTTCGTCCATCTGCTACCTGACAGTGGCCACAGTTTCAGTTGTTTTGGTCCCCAGACAGTGAGGCAGTGGTCGTGTGCTAAGTGTCTGTGGCCAGAACGGTTGTTAACACTCACTGGTTAATGTAGGTTGCAACCCTAAGGTAACGCATTTCAGCTGCTGTGCATCGTATTAAATTTTCTAGCACCACACGTGAGTATGTTAATGGACTTTTGTTTTCTTCTTTTAATTTAAATCTGAGTTTTGGTGCCAAGTTATCTTTTTCACATGCGTTTCTATGTCTGGCATATGTAATGGTGGTTAACACTTAACCATTACACCTAAAACTTAAAATACATGGGGTTAAGTCTCAGTCCTGTAACCAGACTACATGTTTGCGTGCCTTCAAGTGTCTAGGCCTGTGTCAGAGTAAATTGTAGTTGTCCTTAGTCTTCTTTTGTGTAGTATTAGAGTTCCATTGCTGCTTTCTTTACCCTTACATTTTGATTAGAAGAAGGGCCTGTACCAAGACAGAAAAATATTCCCTCATTTCTTTCTTTGGATGATAGAATAAATTAACAGTGTAAGATTAGAGTAATATGATTTTGAAGAAAAACTCAAAAATTTGGTGACTGTCTGCTGTTACTACTAACACCTGTTGCTACTGTAGCAGATCTTAAGCTGTACATTTAACCTTTTGGCTACTTTGTCTTTTATTTTCTTGAGAGAGAAAGTGCCCAGCAACTGCCTATATTACAGCTTTGCCTGTTTCTTAGCTAGGAGCAAAGGGCTTTTAAGATGGGGAGATCACTTGCACCCCTGACACTTCTGCTCCTGTCTGAATCACACTTGGTGCAGATGCCAGTGCTTGATACCCTACCCTCTGCAGGAAAGGGTTTCTCCAGAAGCCCTGTGCTCTGTGGTAGCCAGAGCAGGCTGGCTACCTTCTGCTGATAAAACTACTTTAAACTGAAGGAGTCTCACCAGCTATGCCTGTTAGGATTTGCCTGGATAAGAAAATGGGCACAGCTGTCTGTGACAGCAGGAATCTAAGGCATAGCTCACAGTGCTGCAAGACCAGCAGGTGGGCATTTAGCATCTTTAGTTAAGACAGAAGTAGTTTGTGTGCCTCAATCCTGGTCATGCTTTCTTAACTTTATGCTGTCATAGAGCTATGTCTCAAAGCAAAACTCAGCAAAGACATGATGAGCGCGCATTTAGTATTGCAATTGTTATGAGCAGAAGTGCAACCCAGGTTTGCTGTCTCAGCCACTCATTTTTGAAATTGGTTGTTCCTGTTCATCATTTACTTATTGGCCCTTCAGAATAGTCTTCGTGTTATAACACGAGATTTATTAGAATTTTGACTTAAACTAGTTATGTTATAGATACTGTGAACTAGTCTTCCTCATATTCTAGTACTTGCTTCCGTGTCTGATTGTCACTTCTGCAGATTTGTCTGGCCTTGCTACTTCCTGCTCCTTTTTTCTTCACCCAGAGGCCACAGTATGGAGGACAGGCCTTCTGAGGCAGCTGCTTCAGATCTGTCCACCAGAGAGGAGCACATGTTCACATGCCGCCTATCAGTACTCCATAGCTGTTGGCTGAGTTAGATGGAAGCTTTGATTACTTTTTGTACAAATTTCAGTATCTCTTTAACCTTCACTTTTATATGAAGATGGTACATGTATATCAAACCAGTAGTTTCTAAATCCCAGTGCTCTTCGCTTTGCTATTTTATCAGACTTCATGATCATGCTTTTTATGTTTTAATGTATGCAAACAGTTGTGGCTCAGTTAAATATGAAACTGTCCTCAGTAAATGAACTTGAAAACTTGGCACCAAATTTATTCAGGTAGAAACTTTGAAAAAAAATTGTTTCTTCCTATTGCTAACTGAAAAATACGTATAAGCTCTATAATTATATATAAAAGTTGGATACCAAAGGGTTAAAAATACACGTATTTATTTAACTGAAGTAATTTCGGATGTTGCTAATGTTTTGACTGTACAAATGGACATTTAGTAATGTTTTTATCTTTTTTTTTAATGATTCCATTTATTTGCTTATTTCCATCTAGGAATAGTTACTAATGTATTTGCGATACAGCATACCAAATTTTAAAGTAACCAGAATCGTGAGTTGATGGTTTTTAGTCCATACTGTTAAACTTTCGTTGAAATATTTGACATAGTTAAATTGGCTTCATGCTAAAGTGACCAGAGGTCATAGAAGGCAGCACTGCCGGGCACTGCTCGTGCCGGTGGTCACACACCAGCGGCCTAGCTCCATGACTGCTTCTGCAACTCGTGTGTGTATGTATCTTTAATCCAAATGTTGCCTGCAAATGTGATCCCGTATTATTTAAGTTTCCTGTGTATAAACCATTGCCCGTTTACGTCACGCAGAAGATTCTGAATCTGTAAAAACCACACATGTCAATGTTTTACAGCTGCGTAATTCGAATTGACTTGATTTTTTCAAGTAACCCTAGAAAGGGGGAGCATTCCTATAGAAACTGCTGAAACTGCCACAGGTGCTTCTCCGAAACCTTACGGTTGTGGCATTGAATGTTCAGTATCGCTTCCTTTCTGCACACAAGGCATACTGTTGAGGTATTTGTTGCGGTGATTGGTTTTAATGCTAATCTAGGAATTCAGATATAGATTCTTTAGATTTGCATGCTTTGCTTACCCTAATTTATGATATCTACCTTTTTATTTGTAAACTAACAATAGCTAAATTGAGATCAGAATTTTAACAGAAATTTTATTTATGTAAACATTGTGGTTATCTTTTATTGTCACATGGCATTAAGAAAAAGAAAACATTCTGAGGGTGGTAAGATGCCTCAGATTCTAAAAACTGTTTCCTAATCTGCTCTGATCAAATGGCTTCTCGGTCCTGGCATTGTGGCACTGTAAGTGGACACCCAGGAGGACACAGCTGACCTCAGCATGGAGCTAGTTCATTCTCAAGTTCCCTTGGAGGACTTCTTAGGTACAGTAAAATTTACATACTGCCTTCAGAATATTACTACAGTTTGATTCCTTTCTGCTAGTCTGTCTGACAGAATACTAAATTCATAATGAAGATTGTTCTGTCTTCTCAGGTGCTGGTATTTCAAAGACCAGCCAGAGGGCTAGGTATGGCCCAGTTGCAGAACATTTACTTACATGAAGTCGTACGTTTGACCCCAGCACACAGAGAGACAATTGAACAGACTAGTATAGGAAGGGTTAGGAGACTGGGTGCCCACTGAGGATGCGTCTGACAGACAGTAGCGTGAGTTTCCTCAGGAGGCACAGCAGAATTTTTTAAACTTCACACAACTAGAATCCCTTTAAACATTAACTTGGTTTTTTTTTTTGTTTTTTGTTTTTTTACTTCTTTGAAATGGCTATCCATTTTCAAGATGTCTCAGGTGGATGTTGGACCAGAGGGCAGAGCAGGGCTCTCGTGTGACTTGGTAGTACACTCCTTGGTTGTCACATGTGGACAGAGGTAAACCTGTATGGCAGTCACAGCCTGTGCCCAGGGGAATCACACTTCAGACCTAAATTCAGAGAGTATGTCGTGTAAAGATAAAGTCTAAAAATACAGTGTGCACAACTTCATTTATACCACACACTTCAACATTCTCCCATCCAGTTTCAAACTCCCTTCTGATTCCTAGGGTGGGCAGATGCGGCCAACCCAGAGCTTTGTCCTGTTGGCTGGTCTTGCTTATTCATGTAGTCTCTGCACTGGGAAGCATGGCATGAGTTGTCCATTTCTTCTGAGCTCTTCTTTTAGTTAAAATAAATTTAGAAAACAGTGCCAGAACCACCCAGAAGTAGGGTTGGTTCTAATTCAAGTGTGATGTGCCAATAATTGTAATTTTAGTGGGCAGTCAGGTGAGATCTGGAGCCTGCCAGCGGGCTTGGGTGTGTCTGGCAGTCTGCACATTGCCTGCCAGTCACGCCTCTTCTCCCTGAATAGTCATTCAGATTGAAATCGAAAGCTTAGTGCTGGGTAGTTTACTCTGCCACCCACTGAAGAGCACTTTTCCCATCAGCTGTCGTTAGTGCTCATATCTGAGGAGACACCTCTCTAGCGCTCCTGTCTCTCCTGACTCTACTCCACTCTATATTCTTCGATGTTAAGAGAGCGAGACCCAGGACTTGGCTCAGAAATGATGATTTTATGAACTTTGCTTCTCTTCCCTGTCTCTTCTAAGTCAGGAGTTCATGGACTTTTACACAGAGCTTGTGTTTGGCAGAGTAGGCTAGTCTAGACCGTCTTCACTCTGGTTGATGATGCCGGTGCAGTTTTGTGGAAGTCGCCCTACTGTGAACTGAGAGCCATGCAGGGCTTGTGTCCACTCAGTAACAAGTAGGTCCTTGTGCTGGAACAGTGTATGTAGTTCATTTTGGTGGTTTAATTTGTGAAAGTTGAAATGGTGCTATGACAGACTATTTGTCAGAATTCACAACCATAAAGTCTTAGGAAAAGCAAAATGTTAATTTTAGTTCCTAACAATCCAATACATAATTACCTTTTACTTATAAACAAATTTTTGTCAAATTACTGTGACTCTCAAGTCTTATTTTATGTCTCATTAAATTGGACTTGGGTTTTTCTTCCAATTATATACTGCATTTCTTTATCTGAGGCTTTCAGAGTAGACATGTTTAGAGAACGAATGTCCAAATACCCATAATTTTTTTTTTTTTATTTCTGAGGCTAGAGCTTTAGGTCAGCTTGGAAATATGAATATAAAACTTAATAAATATATGAATTTAAAAGGATATACCTAACCGTTTAAAATAAAAACTTTTGTCCCTGAATGTGTAGTTTTGCTCTCAGATTGTTTTTTTGCCTTAGCAGTAACCCCACAAAGCACAAACGCTCAGGGTTGGGTTGGTTTTGTCTGGGGCACTAAGGAGGCCTTCATTTGACCGCATCTTGGCTGGGCCTGTGGCCTGGCTGGCTGAAGAGGTCTGGAAGCTGTCTTTGCTGTTCAGCACCGCTCTAGTTCCTGTTTATCAGTCTGTGGTTGTCATGGGATAAGTTCATGGGAAAGCCCTGTCCCCTCTTGTCCACAGGGGACTTTAATATGGAGCTGCTTTTGTTGCCTCACTTTCTTTTTTAAATGTAATGAAACTTTATTTGGAATTTTGAGGCTTCCCCATTTTTAATTTTTTGATTGTTATCATAAAGGTGGTGTACAGAGGAGTTACAGGTGCATAATGCTGCCTCACTTTCAGTCTTAGTCTTCTCACATTTACACGTTTGGCTGATTGCTTCATACGTTATTCAGCTCTGTCACGAAAGTTCCTCCAACACTTCCTACTTGATGAGTCTCAGTATGACAGAAGACATGAGGTCTTTACCTCTTAGTGTTACTGGACAAAAGGAAAGTAGGGTGTCAGCCCAGGAGATGGGTTCCAAAGTCAGTGTTACAGGCTGTTGAAAGCAAATGTCCACACATACCCCAAGAGGTCAGCAGGTAATACTCCTGCAGATTCCCTGCACAAGGCCCCAAAGGCCGAATGAAATGCAGCTTTCCAGATAGTGACTCCACTTGATGGTAGATCATTGTGATACCAGAGAGCCCCAGACCTCTGCTTACAGTGCCACATGTCAGCTGAACCCTGACTCGTTGCTAAGCCAAGACTTTGTTTGAAAGAAGCCACTTGCTATAAATGCCACGGACAATGCTAGTGTATGTTTGTTTGTTATGATTTACTCAAGCTAAAGGATAATATAGAGTTCAGTTTTAGGTGAAGTCTGAAGTAGTTTAAATTTAGATTCTTCAGACTAATTTAAGATGTGATTTTGAGAAGTTAAATAGGAAGATGCCTTTTTAAATTTAGTGTCTTGATTTTTAAATTAATATCTCCCAAAATCTTGCTTAGAAATCACGTATGTATTAGAGAAGATAGTTAGGGAGCCAGGGTGATTAACTGCTCCCCTAACGAGGATTTTCTGTAAATTGACTGGCTTTTCCATATCACCTCAGATAGATAGTCAGTTCAGTGGGAGCAGAGACCGACTCGATGCCAGTGGGGTTTAATTCAGTGTTTTTGTGTTGTGCAGCCTGAGAAATGCCAGTGGCCTGACAGCAGCAGACATTGCCCAAACCCAGGGTTTCCGGGAGTGCACCCAGTTTCTCTTGAGCCTCCGGAACCACCATCTGAGCCGTTTCTATCATAATGGCACTCTGAGTGGGAGTCATGAGAACGTGTTTCCCGATTGCGTTAATGTGGGAACAAATCGAAAACGATGTCTGGAAGATGTGGCGTCTTCAGGAGTGAAGAAAGCTAGAACTGGAGGTGAGACCACTTGGGGTGGGACAGAGCAGGGGCTGCCACCTTAGCAAGTCTCCTTTCATGGCTGTGGGCATCTTGCAGCAAGTCATGCGTGCCAAGGTGGAGAACTGTCCGTGTGGCCACTGTGAGGATGAAGGCTGGCGGGGTGCCACCCACATGTGCTTTCTTCATTGGAATTGTTAAAAAATGCAACTATTAAAAAAGAAGTCTGCCACCAAGCCTGATTTTTTTCTTTAGAATTTCTTTGGACTGTTCCTGAGCTTATAAAAATTGCCAATGATCTGAGAATAAAAGTTCTTTTCCTACTTTTTCTGTCATGTCACCACAGGCACAGGGTGTGACCTGGTCTCGTCCCTGTGTCTTATGTATTGCAAATTCATTTATTAACTTGAAGTTGAGGAATTTGGGTAAGTAAGGTGGTTTTTCTTAAAAACAGTTTTGGAGTTTTGCGTAGTAGCATCCACTGGTCACTCTTAAGATGGAGAGTCTCCCACAGACAGACTGCCAGTGCCTGCACGTCAGACTCCCAGCCAGAGGCACGTCTAAACTGCCTCTGCTTGCTTATAAATCCCCTCAGCCAGGGGTCAGTGTCTGGCTTAACCAGAGCATCTAGGGACAGGGACCCATGAGTGTGAAATTGGCTGAAATCACAGACTCTGGCGTGACTTGCTTAGGGTGGTCACTAGTTGTGTCCCTCGGTCTTAAAAGAAATGCAGTCAAAGTAGACAGGTAGATATTGGACCCAGCGCCAGCCTCACTCACCGTAACCTTTACTGTGAAGCCGTGTTTGTAAATCTCACCACTAAGAATTCCTTGTGACTATGTCACTTTTTGTAGAAGTTTGCATATATATGATTGTGTGTGAATTTAAATGCAATAGTTCATCAACATTTTAAGTTACAGGCCTAATAATTTCTAGAAAAGACATGAAAGTCATGAAGCAAGTATGAGTAGATTTCAGGATGATTTTTTTTCTTTTTTCTTTTTTTTTTTTTGTCGGTCGTGGGGCTTGAACTCTGGGCCTGGGCGCTGTCCCTCAGCTCTTCAGCTCAAGGCGAGCGCTCTACCACTTGAGCTACAGCGCCACTTCTGGTTTTCTGGTGGTTTATTGGAGATAGGAGTCTCACGGTCTCTCCTGCCCAGGCTGGCTTTGAACCGCGATCCTCAGATCTCAGCCTCCTGAGTAGCTAGGATTACAGGCATGAGCCACCAGCGCCCGGCTGATTTTTTTTCTTAATGAAGTGTCCACTGTCATTTGTACCACATTCTAGTGTAAATTTGGTGCTGGGAAGGTAGCTCAGTGATAGAGTGCAGGCCTTTATGCATGAGGCTCTGGGTTCGATTCCTCAGTAACACATAGGCAAAAAAGGCTGGAAGTGGCACTGTGGTTCAAGTGCTATAGCGCTAGCTTTGAGCTGAAGAGCTGGGGAACAGCGCCCAGGCCCAGAGTTCAGGCCACACAACCAACAATAAATAAATAAATAAATAAATGTATATTAAAATCCCTTTTAAGCTGGGTGCTGATGGCTCATACCTATAATCCTAGCTACTCAGGAGGCTGAGATCTGAAGATGGTGGTTTAAGTCCCCTCTATGCAAGAAAATGAAACTCTAAACGCCCAATTAACTACCAAAATCCAAAAGGGGACCTGTGGCTCAAGTGATAGAGCACTATCCTTGGGGATAGAAGCTTAGGGATAGCCGGGCGCTGTGGCTCACGCCTGTAATCCTAGCTACTTAGGAGGCTGAGATCTGAGGATCGCGGTTCAAAGCCAGCCCGGGCAGGAGAGACCGTGAGACTCCTATCTCCAATAAACCACCAGAAAACCGTAAGTGGTACTGTAGCTCAAGTGGTAGAGCGCTCACCTTGAGCTGAAGAGCTGAGGGACAGCGCCCAGGCCCAGAGTTCAAGCCCCACAACTGACAAAAAAAAAGAAGCTTAGGGATAGCACCCAGACCCTGAGTTCAAGCCCCTGGACCAATGACAAAAAAAAAAAAAGCCTTTTAAAGCATCTATTTTGACTAGTTGGAGGACAGAGGTCACAAGAGTGTTGTAGTTCAAGGCAAGACCGGGCAAAAATGTCACAAGATCCTGTATCAATAAAAAGTTAGGACATGCCATAATCCTAGCTACTCAGGAGGCTACGATCTGAGGATCGTGGTTGAAAAGGGCCCATGAGACTCTTATCTCCAGTTAATCACCTGAAAATGAAGTGGCACGGTGGCTCAAGTGGTAGAGTGTTAGCCTTGAGTTGAAGAGTCCAGAGTTCAAGCCCCACAGACACTATCTAAAAAATAACCAGAAGAAAAAGCTGGACATATGGCTCATACAGTAAGAGCACCTGTCTAGCAACCACCAGGCCCAGAGTTCAAACTCCAATATCATCCAAAAGAAGCATCTACTTTTAAAAAGTTTGCAGTTTCACTTAATGCCTGGTTAATATAGTGAGATGGTATTTAGTGTTGGCCTTTTTGTACCGTCATGTATCAATTGTACATTGCGGTGTTATAAGTATCCTTTCAAAGTGGTTGATGCTTTGTTTTCCCTTGTTAAATTTAAATTGTGTCTTTTTTTTTTTTTTTTTTTTTTGTCGGTCGTGGGGCTTGAACTCTGGGCCTGGGCGCTGTCCCTCAGCTCTTCAGCTCAAGGCGAGCGCTCTACCACTTGAGCTACAGCGCCACTTCCGGTTTTCTGGTGGTTTATTGGAGATAGGAGTCTCACGGTCTTTCCTGCCCGGGCTGGCTTTGAACCGCAATCCTCAGATCTCAGCCTCCTGAGTAGCTAGGATTACAGGCGTGAGCCACCAGCGCCCGGCTTAAATTGTGTCTTTAAAAGGTCTCACTAATTGGATTTTTTAAATTAGATTCAGAAATACTAGACCCTAAGGAATATTTTAAACTAATCTCAGAGGTTTTAATGTCAGTTGAATTTGCCAATTTCTTATTGCTTAAGTATTCTGAAAAGTATTTCTTAGGGATTCCTTAAGTCACCTAAACCTTATCACTGCACAGATTTGGCTGAGGTCCTGCTGATTTCTAGTTGACTGTTGGGTACAGTGGTAGAGGTTCAGTTACCACATCCAACTCACCACGAGTCCTTCCCACTCAGGCCATCTTTGTGTTCAGCCTGAGGGTGCTCATACAGAAACAATGTGTGGTCCAGCCTAGCTTGTCCTCTCGGGATGAAATGGCAAACAACTGTTTAGGGATGCACATTCTGGAGCATGAGTTTCTGTGCGCTTCAAGGAAGGGTGTCTTCGTGCCATGATACACGACTTGCAGCTGTTCCTTCCTGTCCCTGATTTGTCTGCTCATTGCGACTTAGTAACTGATCTCCTAGCATTGCTCATACTTCAGTACCTCGTGTGGATCAGAGCCCTTGGGTGTGACCCTTATGCACTTGTGTGTTTTGAGCAGCTGGGTGTTTGTGTTCTTTCTCCTGCTGTTCTCACTGTCAGGTGCTGCATGGTGCTCACCAGAACATCTGCATCCCCAGTTACACATGTCCTGAGTGTCTTGGTTTAGATAGTTTTGTCCATCCTCAGACCAGCCTTGTACTTCACAATTCAAAACAGGTTGCTTCTTTGCATTATAATTACTACTTTTTGTTTGATTTTCTGATTAAATGGATGGAAGGAAGTTTTGCTGTCTCGACTTTAGTCACTTTGTTAAACTTTTTTATCCTCATGCCAGAGTAAAACTAAGAATACCCATTCATGCATATAAAGATACTTTTAAAATAATTTTACGTATAAAAATATTACAGGAGGACTGGGAAGGTAGCTCAGTGGTAGAATGCTTGCCTCACATGTATGAAGCAGTGAGTGCTTTGGTTCAAGTGGTAGAGCGCTAGCCTTGAGCTGAAGAGCCCAGGGACAGCGCCCAGGCCCAGAGTTCAAGCCCCACGATTGACATACATACGTATACATATATAGTATATATATAAATATATATGTATGTGTGTATATATATATATTACAAGAGTGGAAGTTGGTCTTTTTTTTCTTTCTCCACTTATTTCAAAAATTTTTTAGCCAGATATCATATATAATCCTAACTAGACTTGGAAGCCAGCCTACAGAAAGTCTGAGGTATTCTTATCTCTAAAATAATCACCACAAAACTGGAGGCATGATTCAGAACGACAACCCAAGCAAGTAAGCTGAGCAAGCACAAGACCTTGAATTTAATTTACCAGCCCCTGGGTAATACTGACCAAGAATAGATACATAGTTCGGACTTTATTTAAGTCTGTTTTGTCCTGCAATCTGAGAATCATATGTAATGATTTAAGGTATAGAATTTATAGTCATAAAAGCAATACTTCGCCAGGCGCTGGTGGCTCACGCCTGTAATCCTAGCTACTCAAGAGGCTGAGATCTCAGGATCATGGTTCAAAGCCAGCCCAGGCAGAAAAGTCTGTGAGACTCCTTTTTTTGGGGGGGAAGGGGTTTCCGGTTGTGGGGCCTGAACTCTGGGCCTGGGAACTGTCCCTCAGCTCTTCAGCTCAAGGCTAGCACTCTACCACTTGAGCCACAGTGCCACTTCCGGCTTTTTTCTTTTTGCTTATGCAGTGCTGAGGAATCGAACCCAGGGCTTCATGCATGCAAGGCAAGCACTCTACCACTGATCCACCTTCCCAGCCCCGAGCCTCTTATCTCCAATAAACCACTCAGAAAACTGGAAGTGGCACTGGTTCAAGTGGTAGAGCGCTAGCTTTGAGCTGAAGAGCTGAGGGACAGCACCCAGGCCCAGAGTTAAAGCCCCATTATAGACCAAAAAAAAAGCAATCCCTCAAATTTTTCTGGCTAAGCCAGCTCTTAAAGGGATTCTTATAAAATATGGTTTGGGGGCTGGGAAGGTGGCTCAGTGGTAGAGCACTTGCCTTGCATGCATGAGGCCCTGGGTTCGATTCCTCAGCACCACATAAGCAAAAAGAAAAAAGCCAGAAGTGGCGCTGTGGCTCAAGTGGTAGAGTGCTAGCCTTGAGCTGAAAAGCTGAAGGACAGCTCCCAGGCCCAGAGTTTAGGCCCCACGACCGGACCCCCCCAAAAAATAATAAAATATGCTTTTGTTTTGAACTTGGAGACATGTTCCCACTTTTCTATAGAAACAGTATCTATGTGTGTTCAGTAGCTTTCAAGCATTGTAATATGGGGCTGTTTTCCCTTGGGAAATGAAGTGCTATAAATCATCATAAGTGAACAGCTGATTGCCTTGAGTATAAAATAAACTTGCGTAAAGTTACTCAAGTCCCAGGTACAGTCTGGTTAGAATGGAGACAGCCAGTGTGGGCACAGCTTGGGGGTAGTGGTGATAAAATCTCAAGTTCCTTGAGTAATGGTTTTGATGAAGAGTGGGGGTCATGTTCCCCCAGTATGGGGTTTGCCCATACTGTGGTGCAAGTTAGCCAGTGTGTGTCCTCCTCTGTTTATCAGCCGTTCACATTAGGACCACAGAACCACAAAACAGCTACTTACCTCTTCCATAGCCATTGATTTGGGTTTGTTAGTGTTCCAGGGTAAGCAAATGCAATACACATTGCACATAGGTACTCCTTGAAACTCAGATCCCATCTCTTCTGTGGTGGATTCCTTTGGTGGTCCAGGCCAGGAGCCCTCTGTGCTCTAACTGGAAGCCACTGCCTTGAGTAGATGTCATGGGAGCAGGACCACCAATGTATGCAGTTGATGTAGAGACTCCATAGTTAATGAAAAGACATTTTTTTTTAGGAAAGACATCTGCAGTATTGTGATGTAATTTTAAACCAGCCCTGCAAAGTTTCCCAGTACACTTTGTTTCAGAATGCATTGAACAGGAATAAAGAATCTCCTTTTTACAATTTAAAAAAAAAAAGAATGTCCTTTTTGTATTCTTAATAACTCTTGAACACACACAGAAAAGTTGTGGCTGGTTGTGGTAGTCCATACCTGTAACCCCAGCTACTTGATTCGTGGAGGTAGGATATAGATTAGGTTCAAGGGCACCCCAGGCAAGGTTTGGCTACACCCTTCCTATCAGAAAAATAGTCTAGCTGTGGTAGTCCATTTCTGAAGTCGCAGCTTGTTTCACGGAGCCTAGGAGTGCCTCAGTTTGAGAACAACCTGAGCTAAACTGGCTGGAAAGCTTATCTGAAGAAAAACAAAAGGATTGGAGATGAGGCTCAAATGGTAGAGCACTTTCGCCCCAAGTTCAATCCCAGTACCACAAAATCAAAAAGAACTCAGGACCAGCCCGTTTGGGAAAGAACAGACGTTTACTAGTTGCCTTAACATGAGATGTCAAAAAGAAAATACTTTGCAGGTATACAGTTAAAATTCCTTCAAGTTGTTAGAACAGAATCCACTTTAGCTTCTCACTGGCTTAGTGTTCTCAGATTCGCGTGACAGGTGCTTTCAGAGTTCAGCAGCAGTGGGAGCGTGCCTCCTGCTTTCTCAATGTGATGGCCCTAGAGACGTGCTTTGTAGCACACACGTTCCGCTGTAAGGATCACAGTGCCTTATGTCCACCTCTTCTCTGCAGTGTTTGAACCTGCCCCTCTTTTGTCTTCTCAGCCTTTCTTGTATCCCCTAAGCTCTCTGCTGTTGGAGTTCCAGCATTGGCAGAGGTTCAGGCACCACACAAGGTCCACCCTGTAGTCCAAGATCCTTGCTTTGAACCTTGAGAGCTGGTTAACAATAGAACCTTTCTAAGAAAAAGTAGACATTTAAGCCTGGTGTGGTGAAGGTCCTTAATCCCAGTATTTGGGAGCTGGAGGCAGAGTAGTTTGAGGACAGGCTGACCTATACATATAACCAAAGCTGGGCCCCAAAAAAAGACAAAAACCCAGATGCTTAAGTCAGCACCCTTGTGGTTCACAATGGCAGATGGAAATGGAAAGGGACATGGTGTGTGCTTGCTCCTTTAGGGAAGCTGAGGCCTCTGTAGCTCGTGTCTCCAGTGCTACCTGCACACGTGAGAAGAGAAAGTGCCTTGGGGTTGGGGGACAACCTGCCTGGCACTGCTTAGGGAGTAGGTGGTTCTGGTTGATCTCTCGTTCATTGCAGGGAAGTCCTTGGCATACTTGGTTGTCTGCCCTGTGGCCCTAAGGACGTGGCACTGTCGGCAAGCCTTGGGAGCGGTGACCTGGCTAACGAGCAGCTTCGTCATGTAGCAGTGTCAGACACTTGGTCTTAAAATAGGCCCCAGTGCATTTGCACGTGTGCTGGCAGTGAGTCTTGCACTGCCCCTGTGCCCTGCAGGCCAGTAGAGTATTAGGCCACATACCCCCTTCTGCCACGGTCAGCATTCAGACAAGGCTACAGCGGGCGGTCATGGTGTCCAGTTACATTATTTCTACAGTGCAGCCCACCATCCTGTTCTCAGTTGGAGAAGTCCCCACACCCTCTATTCATGCTCCTGCCAGTTCCTATCTCGCTGTAGAGGATTGCTGACAACTGGCGCTTCCATCTTGTTCTCCTTTTGGCTATTGAGTAGCCCTGTACACCCACCCTGGTTGGAGGAGCCCATCCTGCATTCGCGTCTCACAGGCACTGGAAGCCTGACCTCCCATGGTACCTGCTCGGGCGTCCCAAATGGAAGATGTACTTACCCTAATGTTTCCAGGAAAGGCAGCTGGTTTTAGAGTCAACAAAAGGATGTGGGGAGAGAGCGGCCTTCCTAAGTGCAATGAGCAGACCTCCCCTGACATGCCTGCAAGCCTCCTTTCCCAGACACAGCTCGGGAGCTAATGGAGAGCATGCCCTAGGTGCTGTGGTTGAGGCAGACAGAGCCCAAAGCTGGAATGCTTTGGACCTTGAGAGGCCAGTGCACTTTCAGGGCTTAATACTAATCCTAGCTTCTCAGGAGGCTAGGATCTGAAGATCATGGTCCAGAGCCAGCCCTGCAGGAAAAGTCCCTGAGACTTTCCAGTTAACTACCAGAAAACCAGAAGTGGCGCTGTGGTTCAAGTGAGTGCCTGGCCCAGAGTTCAAGCCCCATGACCTATAGGAAAAAACAATTTCTCACTGGGAAGGAGGAGGGGTTATCCACATAAAACCACGGGGCCTAAGTGTCTAGACAGGCGATGGTGGGATGATCACAGCACAGAGGCTCAGGAGCTGGCGGGGGGAGGGGGAGAATGGGACCCTAGGAAGGTGTTGAGAGGTTCTCACACTGGTTTCTTGCTTGCTGAAATTGGAGATCCTTCCACTCTTGCCCTGCTTGCTGTGTTCACAATCGCCTTAGAACGTAGGCACCCACTGAACTGAGGCCCCCATTAGGGGTTTGTTTTGCTATAGATTGAGCCTCAATCCCAATCATTGCCATGTTGGGATTACTCCACGGAGTATCCTCAGGTGTCCCCGTGGGGCCCTGGTTCACAAGTCACCACAGCCGTCCTGCCTGAGGTCATTTGGACGGGTGGGAGAGCCCCATATATGTAGTGGCATTGGGGATTGAACCCAGGAAGTAGCTGGGGAGTATCCAGCTACTTGAGTGTTGTCTGCAGCTGAGGTTCTTAGGGTTTCATGGTATTCGAGTATAGTTTGTCCTGTCCGTCCCCTGCCTCCTCGGTAGTGAGTGTCCCTCCTTACTTGACCTAGAACTGTCTTGGGCCCTGGATGCAGAGAAGAAAGAAAAACCTCACCCTGCTTCATGAGGCTCCCCCCCCCCCCCATATCCTAATCTGTCAGGTGTTTTTTAAACCTGCTTTTCAGAGGGGTGACCTGACAAAAATAACTCTTGCCTTGTTACACAAAGATACTGAGCCACTAAGTGGCTCCAGCTGGGAGCGTCTTGGCAGGAGCTGTCCAGCCCTGAGTCACACATAGCCCTCCTCCACCACCACCTCTTCCCCCTACCCCTCCCCACCCCCTGCCCCAAATGGCCCATCTGCTGCTGGTCTTTGGGAAGTGCATCCTAGGTTGGCAGTGAAGGTAGATTCCAGAGCTCTGGGTGGAAAGCCTGAAGCTCTGGTTTCAGAGCACCTGCCTGGCCTCACCCCAGCTCAGATGCCTTTCCTCGGCTCTAGAAATCCCGTTGCTCTGTTTCTGCCTCTACCTTATGCTGATCATTCATAATTGGGTTCTGGTTCTCTACGTGGTGTCTCTGGGGAACAGTAGAGGACTAGCAGTTGCTAGTGACTTGTGCTTCTAAAATTATCACTAAAGCCACACAGCTCAGTTCTCTATTTTTAAATGTATTGCTCCAAGTTATTTGTATTCTTTGGCCCAGAAACAATTCTGAATATTTCAGAATCTGGAATGCATCAGAGATGCACTTGTTATATTAATTAGATATGTGTGAAAGGGAAAGGAGGTGCAAGGCAGCTCCAGGGACTTCAGTGAGGTGAGTTGTAATTCATGTAGCTATCAGCTGAAGTAGTTTGCTGGGGGGTTTTTTGTGCTGCTACTGGGGCTTGAAACCAGGACCTTGTACTCCTACTCTGCTTTTTCACTCCCAGCTGGCACTTTACCCCTTAAGACCTGCCTCCAGTTCTGGCTCTTTTCTGGTTAATCAGAGATATGAGTCTCCAGGATTTGTCTGCTAGGGGGCTGGCTTTGAACTTTTTTTTTTTTTCTTTTTTTGGTTGTGGGGCTTGAACTCTGGGCCTGGGGGCTATCCCTCAGCTCTTCACCACTTGAGCCACAGCGCCACTTCCGGTTTTTGAGTGGTTAATTGGAGATGAGTCTCTAAGGGACTTTTCTGTCCAGGCTGGCTTTGAACCTCTATACTCAGGTCTCAGCCTCCTGAGTAACTAGGATTATAGGTGTGAGCCACCAGCATCCAGTCTGATGCCTTTTGTTAGTGGAATTAGTGAATTTTTTAAAACTTGAACATGGTTTCTTCAGTGGTTTTAAATTGTTCTCCAAAGAGCCTCTTGATGTTCTTGAAAGGGCAGTCCGAATATTTGCTGGCTAGTAAATGTAGGCAGGGGCTCTAGAATTTATGACTTTTAATTGAAATCATGTTTCAAGACATAAAATTTATTGTGGAAAATGATTTCTCCCTAGTATCCAGAGTTCATTAGTGACCTTTGCTTTATTGATTCCTTGACAGCTTTAAAGTCATCAATACTGCTCAGTTTTGTCAGTATGACTTTCTTGGCTGTACAGTTATCTAAAATGTCTTTGTTTCTGTGCAGCTCCAACCCTGGATTATGTCATGCCACTAGTGAATGGTGAGCTTGAAGACGACGCGGACAAAATGCACATTGATAGAGAGCTTGCCGCTGAAACAGGTGGGAGTGGACAGTTTCCTGTTAGCTGCAACAACAGCCCAGTGGTCGAAGACACCGAGCCACGGGAGAGTGGTTCTGTTGGACCCAAAGAAATAGAAATATATACTGTTTCAGCAATGCAAACCCCTTGTCGTTGCAAGAATCAGTATGCATATTATTTCTGACAGCACTTTCTCTCAAACTTGTCTGCACTTGGTTGTCCAGTATCTTTTAAGAACTGTTATCCTGTCATTCGCATCTCTTAGGCAGGCGTATAGATTCACAGATTAGTGCTACTGCATACTGTGGATGTGAGAAAGGGAAGTGCAGTCTTGCTGTCCTCATTCAAGCTTTCGCTTAATGTGCCTTGCTTAATTTTTAATGGGGTTTGCGGTATTAGTGTTGTGATCTCACCTTGGGGCAAATGTATTGAATGCTGCCAGTGCCAGTGTCCACACAAGACCCTGCAGCTTGCTGCAGACATGGATCCCGGTAGACACAGTGGCCCTGACACGTGTGCCCCTGTGCCAGAATGGGGTCCCCCACCCTAAGACATTCAAGTGCAGAGCAGTTTCAAAGCATCGTACATGTGAAATGTTTAGCATATGCAAGCTATCCGTCGTATGTTTAGAAGTTTCCTTTAGCACTTAGAATGTTTTAAGGATTTCTCTGTTTAGCTCATGCTTTTACCATTCTCTTTTGTCTAGGTGACCAGAGAAGTAGTTTGGCTTTTTTTTTTTAAGTTTTGTTGTATCTTTATGTTAAATTCTTTTCTTTTCTTTTTTTGTTATACAAAGGGATTTCAGTATGCTAAGTTTCTCATTAGGAGTAAAAACTCTTGTGTTTTGTTTCCCAGGCCCACATGAAAGCACTATTTCCATAAATTAAAATGAGTGGAAAATGCTGGGCTCCTTTTGGGAGCCATGGGGTTGTTCTAAGCAGGGCTAGCCTTCTGCCAAATAACTAAACAGAATGGGTGACTTTCCACTTGTTCTGATCAGATAGTATATTGAAACTCTGTGTTTCCTGTAGTTTGGGACTATTTGCTTGACTAAAGATGAAATCCAAAACTTAAAGCCTGCTTGGCTGGATGCTCAGACAGAAACAACCCCTGTTGATCAGCAGGGTGGGGTACTGAGCTGGCCAGCAAGCAGGCTGCCCTGGTCAGCTCAGCCCTGGTCTTCCACCACAGTTCCGTACACTCAGAGAAGACAGGAAACTGTCCTGTGCCCAGTTTGCGGGAACTGCTGCCTACTTTTGTAGAGAAGGGATACAGGCCTCAGCCTGTTGTCCCTTAAATATTCATATGCATTTTCTGGCCAAAAATTTTTTTAAGACAGTACCTTTTTAAAAAGCTTCTTAAATAATACCTTTGTATTTTGAATGTTCCTCGTTTGAGGGCCACAGAAAGACTTACAAGAGGACAGTGCCTGCTCCTCACCGGCTCCTTGGTGGTGTCCCAGCTGCCTGGAGGACACGGTGGCTGTGGCTGTGGGTGGCCCTGTAGGTGGGCAGGAAGTGTGGAAGGCCTTGCCAGCCAGCTCAAAACAGAGGAAAGGTGAGCTGCAGAGCGCCATCTAGGGATAGTCTGCTGCACATCTCTCCAGAGCATCATTGCTTCTGACCCTCAGCTGGTTATGCGTCCCAGGACAAGGTCAGGGCCTTGAATTCAAATGAAGCAGTAAAACTTGTTTTATTTCAGTTGGGTATTAAAGAAAGATCTGCTTACTTTGTGGTGGTAAACTGCACACTCAATGATGATCACCACAGCTGCCATCGCACTTAGGAGTTTCATCTACTAGGAAAGGTGCTTTGCACTTTGTTTCTGTAATACATTTTGCCCTGGGAATAGCTTTCTTATTTTAAAGTATATTTGTAATTTAGCTCTTGAAATCTTTGTCTTCTAGCCTAACTTTTAAGTAGAAAAGCTATCACTTAATTTGGTAAAACGCTATTATCTTTAGCAAAGGCACAACAGTTATTAAGTTGCGATTGTTGTTTAAATTGCCAAGACGATCAGGAGGGAATGTTGATCAGTGAACAGCTGGACTGTTTCTTGGCAGGAAGTCTGCCAAGACACAGAGGCCTCTGTCAGGTTTGGAGTGATGAATAGAAAGGAAGCTCTTGGAAACACCCCCATCAGGAAAGTCAGAGTGTTCACAATGTGCCCTCTTACAGGCTACTAGAACGGAGCTCTTCTGTATTGCTACCATGCCTTATCTGGACAGCCTCACACAAATGAAATAAAATTTCATGTTACTGGTGAGCACCTGTGGCCCATGCCTACGAATTCAGCTACGTTGAGGCAGAGAATGGGAAAATCACAGTTTGAGGCCAGCCTAGGCAGGAGAGTTCAGGAGAGCCCTTCCTCAGCCCCTAGTTGGGCACCATGGTGCAGTCTGCCATCCCAACCTAGGGAGGGTGGACCTATGAAACCGCTCTGGACAGCCAAGTTCTTAGGACTCCTTCCTTCCCATGGAGGTGGGGGAGGGGCTGGGTGTGATGAGGGCAGTGACAGCTAGACTGTGGCCTGGGTGCACACCTAGGCAGGAGGTGACCCTGTCCTAAAAACACAGGGTGAGAAACAGGACCAGAAGCACAACTCAGCAGCGGCAGGCCAGACCAGCAAGCACAAGGCCAGGCCCTGAGCTCCAACACCAGCACCACCAAGAGCTACACTTGTGAATTCCTTAGCCCGGGTTGTTTTTTTTTTCTTTTTTTCTTTCTTTCTTTCTTTTTTTTTTTTTGTAGGACAACTCTGTCCCAAAGGATGTCTGTGCGGGTTAAATGCCACAGCTGATAGATGAGGCCCTAGCCAGCATGGCCAGCACTGTGCTCTTGTCCAAGGCATTGAGAGGTGCTGGCATCAGCCTTGGGGGAGTCTGGGGTTTGGGAGTCACGTAATCAGTTCTCTTTACAATTCCTGTGTGCACTGTGAGGAAAGAGGCTTTAGAGGTGTCCTGGGGTGGAGCTGCCTTGATTCACCTGTCCTGTTCACTGTCCTTTCCCTCCTCCTCCTCCTCCCCACTTCAAGTACTGCAGCAGTGTTGTGTTTGGCTTTCACCTCATAGAATGCTTTACATCCCGTGTGGATGGACCCTTTTCACAGTGAATTTAGAGCTGCTTTTCAGAAGTCATATTAAAAAGAGAACATACTGGATGGCTCTTGTGTATTTGGAGTTTTTCATACACACACATTTTTCCTATCATACCAGGCACACACTACCCTCGTGCTTTATTTTTAAATCTACCTGTGCGTACTTTTAAACTTTACAAAAGACATTGGTTTATATAGAAGAAAAAAAAAAAAAGCAACAGAAAAGAAACTAAATGTCTTAACCCGTTGTGGCAGCCATGACACATTGTATAGTTTCTTTTCCCCCATCTGGTTCTGAGCTTTGATGACAGGTGTATTTCTTAATGCAGATATGAGAAACAGTAGCTCCACGTCGAATACATTGACAAATGGATGTGTCATCAATGGACATATGGACTTCCCCTGCATGACCCAGCCCAGTGGGATGGAAAGCGGGAATGACCCATGCCTAGCAGGCTCTAACGGAGTTAGCAATGGATCAATTCCAGGACAGCCATTTCCAGGCGGGCTGGCCTCTGTCCTTGTTGATGGGACTGAGGACTTGGAGAAGACGGCACGTGTGAATCCTGAGATGTGCGGCTCTCTGCACCTGAACGGGAGCCCGAGCAGCTGTGTGGCCAGCAGGCCTTCCTGGGCTGAGGACCTCGGGGACAGCTTGCAGTACGGCCACTACCACGGCTTTGGGGATACAGCCGAGAGCATCCCCGAGCTGAGCAGTGTGCTAGAGCATTCGAGCTGCGTGCGGGTGGAACAGCGGTACGACTGCGCCATGCACCTGCACCACGGCTCCTGAGCTGGCGAGAGGGTGGCAGGGCGGCAGGCACCCCTGGCCAGGCACAGGGCAGCTGTGCAGAGGCAGGCTTCCATCCATCCCGTTGCTTGGTGGAGGAGAGCTTTCCTGGTGTGGAGGCCACGCCACAGGCAAGCCGCTCCCTTTGTAAGATGCACTTTTTTTTAATACTGTCACCAAAATTGGCCGTTTTTCTTTTGTGAACCGGATTGTACCTGATGGATTGGGGCAGTCAGTCAGTCCAGGAGGCGCCCGATAATTCATCTGTTTACATATGGGCATTGTTTTA
This sequence comes from Dipodomys spectabilis, assembly GCF_019054845.1. Lineage (NCBI taxonomy): Eukaryota > Metazoa > Chordata > Mammalia > Rodentia > Heteromyidae > Dipodomys > Dipodomys spectabilis. The sequence goes on along the minus strand of NW_024870892.1, from coordinate 6,815,493 downwards.
GAAAGCTTGCTTTTTACTCTCCTGTAGCATTTGTGACCACACGGCTATTTCCTATGCAAGGTGCAGCTTTACGATTTCTTGCGGTGAACCATATCAAGGAAAGAACTTTTGTCTTTTTCCAACAGTCTTTTCACAGAAACTTTGTAACTTGTCTCGTGATGGTTTTAGTTGTAGAGGGCTCCCGGGTGCCCCTGTTCAAGGAATAGACCTCTTGCCTTGGTTTCCTTAGGAGCAGGCTCCACTTGGTGAGCTCAGGTTTGCTATTTTTACTCCACATTTCCTACCTGGGCTCTATAGAGACTTTTTACCACAGATACGTAAAGGAAATTACTATTTGTAGGAACTATCTAGTCAAAATAGTAACCTATTTTGACCTTTTTTTTCTTTTTTCTTTTTTGAGGTTTTCTGCTTTAAAATATATACTACTTTTTCTCTCACTATATATACATATACACACATGTCCATTTAACTGGGGGAATTTTTAATTTCTCCTAATAAACTGCATTAAGTTTATGATTTTTATAGAAATTAGCTTTTGTTTTTAGTCTACTAGTGGTTACACTGTGCAAACATTGTAATGTTTTTACTTTTCTGATTTTTGTAATAACAATTGGTGCAGATATAAAAACTGTCAAATGAACAAACCAATGTTCTAAGAGTGTACTAACATTTTGTTTTAAAGCTGCTCTTTATAAATTGAATTAAAAATCAAAACACAGCCAGTTGGTTGCTGAAGTTCAGTTTCTCTCCAGAGCTGATAAGAGTATCAGGGTATCAGGAGAAGGAATGGGAAGGGATTACTAAGTCTGGCGTTTTGTTTTATTTTGCCTGCAAGAATCTGTTGACACAATCTTTCCTTTTCTTCTTTTCCACTCTAGTATCATGTTTCCAGTACTTTGTTGTATGAAGTCGGCTGCAGGGAGGTATAAATTTCATGTCTGCTCTAACCTTGTCCTGAGTGCTTATTTCCACAAAAGTCAGCGGACATAGTGCTCCTTTGATTTTTTACAAATATCAGAATTAACATAGCTGCATGAAAATGCAAATTACAGTCAGGACGTGGACTGAGCCAGCTGAAGAGCTGTTCTGTGCCCTTCCTGTGTTCCTAAAAGCCATGACATACACGAGCTCACAAGTCTAGCACCAGCCCGAGTGAGCAGTAAGCTTTGGACGTGCTACTGCTTTGGAGTCCCTTAGAATCCAGACAGCCTCAGAAGTCTCCTTCCGACAGACCCAGCCAAGAAGCCTGCATTGCTCCAAGCATTTAAAGGCTAAGAAAAAAAACACCATTCTTCAGGGTATTTGAGAGGCTCAGCCGAAGTTCATGGTAGCTGAAAGATTTTCAGATGAATCTCCTCAAGCAAAGAACAAGACATTCCATTGGTTTTGGGAACTGCTGACCGGCATAACGCAGTAGCCATCCGCATGGGCCGTCCCAAGGCAGTGTCCCGGTTTCCAGAGGAAGACAGGTGTTGATACAACGTTTGTTGTAGTCACAAACTTCCAGAGTGCTGGCTGTTTCTCAGTCTTTTTGTTCTGAAGACCCTCCTTGTCTACTTACAGCAAACAATTGGAATAAAATCCTTTAAAAGGCACCAGAACCATGAAATACTAGGAATATATCTATCCACCTAGGTGCATATAGAGAACATGGAATACTACACAGCCTGAAAAGAAAATGAGACCGTATCATTTCCAGGAAAATGGATTGGAATTGAACATCACCTCAAAAAAAACAAATAGTGTGGAGAGTTTTTCTCATGTGGAAGCAGCCCTAGAAGACATAGGTGCATATGCCTACATATTTAAAACTACATGTGTCGTGTGCAGATACATACACACTTAGAATGTGATTCTGAGGGATGACTGGCTGAGGAGAAAAGGAAAAGGAGGAAGTGGTCAAATAATCTTGCAGTCTTTTACGGCATAAAGGATCTCAAAGCCATTGATCGATAGGCATTCAGGGAATGGGCTGGGGGGGAGGGGTGTACCAGAGGGGAGGAGGTGGGATAACAACATTCACAATGACATGCTTTGTACAACCCAATTATGCTAGTAACTTTTAATCGTCTGCTGAACACCCAAGCCTTCCTGGCCGTCACTTGTCAGCCACCCTTCCAAGTAGGAAGGCATTGCGCTATGACACAGAACACCAGGGAAAGGATTTTCCTGGAAACATCTCTCCCTGCGCTGCCCGTGTGGTAAGTGGTAGAGATCCCATGTCCCATTTCATCAGGGTGGACTCGTGAAGTTTAACAAGGTGAATCATTGTCACTTGAGTCAAGGACTTCCTTAAGTTAGCATTTCTCTTTCAGTGTGGCATAAAGAAAAACCAGAATAATAAAATAGGCTTTCCTTTTCATAGTACAGCAGCAAAGAATAACCAGGAGGATTTTTAGTAGGGCTTTTGCTGTCTGCTGGCTGTGTGACCTGCTGGTCTTCTCCAGTCATCCTTGCAGAAATCTGCCGTGGGGCAGGAGAGCCGAGGCCTGTGGCTCCCCGACAGTGCTGGAGCCCACCCCTCCCAGAGGTTCTGCAGAGCAGCCTGACAACTCCTGCTCTCACCACATTGAAGGTCCTGAACAAAAGCCAAGCAACTAAGCGGTGGGTGCTAGGAAATGCAGAGGGGGCTCGCGAAGTACCCCCACTGTTACTAGACTAAAACAAAGGTAGCGGAGGACGGGAGAAGACAAATGAGAGGAAATCAAAAGCAGGACAGAGTTCTCGAGAGGGCAGAGGGAGTGTGTCATCGAAGAGTTTCCAGATGGGTAGGGAAAGTGTCACGTTTGAAGACTGATGGGAAAGAGACAGAGTAGCTGGACAGGGACTCATGGTGAACACAAACTGCTCAGCCCCAGGTCGTGATGAAAGCAGTGAGTTTAGAGACGGAGACCAAAGGGAAGGGGATTGGGGCTGACCTGGCTGCAGGTAGGGGTGTGGGTGTGGGTGTGCTGTACTGGACACTTCGCTTGCAGGCCACGAGAATGGCTAGGAGATGCCCTGGCTGCAGTGGGGGGGGGGGGGGGAGGGTACTGGGCACTTCACTTGCAGGCCACGAGAATGGCTAGGAGATGATCAGACGTGTGTGCAGCCAAAGAAGTGAACTTGCCTCTAGTGGGAAGAGTGTGACTTTCGTTACAAGTAGCGCTAGATGGACGTGCGCCCTGCCCTGGGTTTACTTAAATGTTTTGTGGTGTGAAGGAGATGGTCTTTAAACCAGCCCCAAAAAAGACCTTAGGGATTGGTGCTTTGGGTCTTGCTGAGGTTGGAGGGCGGTGTCTGGTGGTGATTTCAAGATGCAGTTAGATCAGCAGTCAAAACTGAGGAAGGAGCCGAGCCAGGCGGAAGAAACAGCAGCCCAAGCCGCATAGGAGGAATGAGGAGAAAGTGGGGAACACCGGAAGCCACTCAGGGGACCCCAGGGGCTGCATCCTGGAGAGGGTTCCCTGGCTGTGAGCCCCGGGCAGGCAGCATGGGAAGGGAGGTCTGGGAAGGCCCACACCCCGGGCCTGGGCTGGGGCAGGCTACAGACCAGTGGAGGCAGGCCACACCTCTGGGAGGACAGACAGGACTAGTTGGGGCTCACTCGGGCACTGCGCCAGCATGGTGACTTGCTGTGCCCGGTACCTCTGTGCAGGGGACATGGAGAAGAGGTGGCCAGGCCATGGACAGGGCTTCAGTGGCAGTGGGGTCATTGTGTACACACACACACACAACTGCCCCACTGCTGCTGCATCCGCTCATAGAGAGCAGATACAGGGTGCATTCGGGTTTGGGGTGCCAAGAATCAATAACACCACAGGATCCATGCTAGATTGTCCCTGAAAGAATGGTGTTAAAGGAAGCCAAAGGGGAGAGCTCGGTCTCCAAACCCAGTCTTACAGATGCAGTGTGGTGGTCCTGGTGACGTCACTGCAGATCACTAAGGTTTATCTGTACCCCATTGTGCTCCGGTGCCTTTGCTGCCAGCCCTGCCCACATGCTCCCAGCCGAGGGGTTCTGGACGCACTGCCTGCGTGTGTGCGCTCCTGTGCAGTCAGCACGCGACCTTCTGGGCATTTTGCACACGTGTTCTGCGTGTCTGCTTTTTGCTGGTGGGTTCACTGTGTGAGGCAGGCACACGTGTTGTCTCGAGTGCTGCACATGCTCCAGGCCGTCCTCACAAGTTGATGTCAGATGAGTGGCTTTCACAGTTACAGCTCAGCCTGCACCAGGTTCAGTGTTAAGAAAGCAACAACATATGTTCATAAAGCGTCTTGAGACACAAACCACACAAAGCAGCTCTCGTGTTAGCCAATCGAAAATGTGAGCCAAGCCCAATATGTGTACAATAAAAACATCTAATGATGTCAGGCGCTGGTGCCTCACACTTGTCATCCTAGCTACTCAGGAGGCTGAATCTGAGGATTACAGTTCAAAGCCAGCCCAGGCAGGAAAGTCTGTGAGACTTCTTGAGTAACCACCAGAAAACTGGAAGTGGCGCTATGTTTCATAGTGGTAGAGTGCTGGCCTTGAGTCAAAGGAGCTCAGGCACAGTGCCCAAGTCCTGGGTTCAAGTCCCACGACTGACAGAAGAAAAAAATCTACTGATTTAAAAAAACAATGTGAGCAGAAGCACATGGGAGCCACGCACAGCCCGACACCATGCTGCGGAATTCACCAAGTTAAAGCAACGCTCCGGACTACAAGCTTCACAAACCACAGGATCCATGGGGTGGTGAGGTCAGCTGCGTGAAAGGAGACAGCAACCGGGCTCCCGGAGGAGCCAGCACATTGTGCTCATTGTGAGGTAAGCGCACATAAGACATCGAGTCCTCATGTTCATTTCCAGCTGGCATTCTATGGGACTCTGGCTGTCCTGGGGCTCAGTGGAGACAAGTCCCAGCCCCAGCAATCTCGTTCTGGAATGAGTGCCACAGTTTGCACAGCAGTATCTGTTGTGCAGAACAAACCATCTGAAATGGACACAGGCGGAAGCAGCTGCTCTCAGAACCTGGGGTGCTCAGATCAAGGTCTTGGGGGCCTGTGGCCAGGTCTGGCAGGGGCTTGGGCTCCCCGGCCAGCTTGGGAGTCTCTGCCCCCAGCCCTCTGCAGAGGGTGACAGGGCTGCTGCTTCCAGGTGTGGGCTGGTTTGGCTCACAGTCACCAGTTCCTCAGCTCAGACTCCAGATAGGTAGGTACAGGTCACGGATGTCCCTCAGAGCGAGCTAGTGAGGGAGGGAGGGAGCGAGTGAGGGAAGGATCTGCCTCACCCATCACCGCTGCTGCCCCTGGCCACCGTGGCCACGTCACTCAACTGAGCCCACCCAAGTCCACGGACGCAGTCCCTTGAGATGCTGGAGGAGGAGGCAGCTGGGTTGGGTCACAGCGTGTCTGCCATAACAGACAGGGATGCTCCCATTTTTGTTTTTTTGCCAGTACTGGGGGTTTGAACTCAGGGCCTTCCTTGTACTTGCTAGATAGGTGCTCTGCTACTTGAACCACAACTCCAGTCCTTTTTTGCTTTAATCATTCTTTGAATCGGATCCATGCCCGTTCCTTCGACCAAGGTCACCTTGAAGCTTCCCCCGTGGCTATGATTACCGAGGCTCATCGCACCTTTGGCCTGTGTGTCCTGACGGGGCCTCACTACAACAGACTGGCTTCAAACTCGGATCCTCCTAATCCCTGCCTCTTGAGCAGCCGAGTTTGCACACGGGCCACCAGGTCCTGCCGCGTCCACTCACTGTAGCAGCAAACTCAGAGGTAAAACAACCCATGAAGACGGGAGGCAGGGTGAGTAAGTCTCGCACAGCCTGTCTGCAGTGCAGTCCCACACCGCCCCACCCTGCCTGTGCAGACACGGCCCAGCATGGTGCCCACCTGCAGAGGGCACCCACAGGTGAGGGGACAGGGGCCCACTAGGAGTGGCATTGGGGCTTTGTTTTGGCTTTTTCATAAATGAACAGCTCAAGCTAAATACTTTTATTTAGCTAAATACTTTAGTTTTTGCTAAATGTCTTCAAATTCTATAAACACAGTGGACATGGTGACTGAAGCAGGTAATTCTAACTGGGGACGGTGGTTCAATGCCAGCCCAGGCATAAAAGCTTGCAAGGCTCCATTTCTATCAGTGGCGGAGTGTGGTTGTGTATGCCTGTCATCCCTGCAACAAGGGGAATACAAATAGGAGGATCACAGACCAGGACTGCAGCCAAACCCCATCTCAAGGATAACATGAAAAGGCACCGTTGGCGTGGCTTGAGGGGTAGAGCATCTTCTTAGCAAGTGAGAGACCAGAGTTCAAACCCCAGTAACAAAATAATAATAAAATAATAATAATAATCAATGGACTTGGAACAGGCTCAGCGTCTTCCCTCGCAGCTCCCAGTGTCTCCTTGGCGCTGAGTTTCCCTCTGGTCCCAAGCCTCCTCCGGTGCTGTGTCCCCGGCTTTCCAATGCTGTGACAGGCCAAGAAACAGCCACCAACATCGCAGCTTAGGTTTCTAGTGAGTCCCTCCCGCTCCCTTTCTGCTAAAAGATACTTTTTATTACCATCATCTGCTGCTTCCGTTTCTGACAGTTCACATAATTCAAGATAATTGAAGCCAATTTCACAAGCAAAACAACATGAGCCATGACAACGAGTGGCACATTATGTTTCCAACACAACACAATCGTGCTGTTCCCTTATTCCAGTGGTTTTGAAACTCTTTGCAGTTCTTTGGGGGAGGGAGGGGCGGAGGAGAGACAGAGAGACAGAGAGACAAAGACAGAGAGACAGAGAGAAGGAGAGAATGAGCACACTCACAGAGCAGAGAGCTGTCATTCAGTGGGATGGGCTCTGAGCCCTGGCTAGGGAAGGGATTAGAATCACAACTGCTCCATGGCTCAAGTGGGAGCATGCCAGCCTTGAGCAGAAAAAAAAAAAAGCTCAGGGTCTGTGCTCAGGCCCTGAGTTCAAGCCCCAGGACCAGCTCAGAGGAAGAAGGAGGGGAAGAGGAATTTCCGTGGGTCACAAGAAAAGGAGAAAGCCGGGGCTGGGAAGGTGGCTCAGTGGTAGAGGGCTTGCCTTGCATGCCTGAGGCCCTGGGTTCGATTCCTCAGCACCACATAAGCAAAAACAAAAAGCCGGAAGTGGCTCTGTGGCCCAAGTGGTAGAGCGCTAGCCTTGAGCTGAAGAGCTGAGGGACAGCGCCCAGGCCCAGAGTTCAGGCCCCACGACAGGACTCAAAAAAAAAAAAAAGAAAAGGAGAAAGCCATCACCATCCACGCCACTGAAGGCAGTCCTGAGCAGAGCCCCTGCCCCTGGTGGACATAGCCCTTCTGGGCCCTGTGGTCAACCCAGGGGGCTCACTTGACTCTAGATTTGGGGTGCAGAGTGTATCTCTTAACAACTTGGTGGGCAGGCGGCTGGTGACGGCAGAGCTGACCACACTGTGGCTGGGCACAGCCAGCCATGAACGGTGCATGCTTCTCACACTCACCGCGGTGAGGACCAGGCTGTCTGTGTCCCCATGTACCCGGTGGGCATGGACAGACAGGTCGCAGGGGAGTGGGGGGATTCTCTCCTGCAGCTGGCCCTGCCCCTCTGGGGTCCTGATTCTCCAGCCTCAGAGCCCTATTGGGATTTCTGTTTCCCCAACAGAGCCTGCACCATGGAGCCCCTCACATGGCCAGCTTAGAGGCCCGTGCAGCGCCGTGGCTCGCCAGCATCCCGTGTGACCATCATGGCCCTCTGGGCAAAGGCAGTGAAGGTGCCGTGTCCACCAGGCCTTGGCCTAAAGATGGCATGGGGAGAAGAGATGGGCATCTGGCTGAAGCGCTGGTGCCTCCCGGTCCTCGGGTGTTGCTCACAGGCTCTGCATTCCCATGAGGTACTGTGCTCATGCTGGGTGGAGCAGTGGGGGATTTTTGCAGGGACAGACTAACTGCTGAGCCAGGGCAGGCAGAGGTGCCCACACGTTAGGGCAGGCCCACGCACGGCATCAGGGGGGGCCAAGACCTCAGCATCTAGGACCATCATGACTGTCAGTCCTAGAAAACTAGGTTGCTGTGTCTCCGGCCCCCTCCCATATAGGTGGAGGGTCTGCTTAGCATTGGGTGGCCAAGCAGGGCCATGAGGACAGTGTGTCAGCAGGACCTTGCTGGATGTCATCTTCTGTCAATGGCCAGGATGTGATTCCTTGTCGGTATCTGTATCTTCGTGCCCACCCAGTCCCATCAGCCTCTTGGCCTTCCAACCTGTGCTGCTGTCTTACCAAGCGGTGGTTGTTTACAAATCATCAAACATGACCTCTTATTCTCTGATACCTTCTGAATTTAACTTATGATACAAGATTGTGTTCCCATCCACAGGATTTCAGAATTTTTCTGTTATATATTTGTTGTCATTTATAGTCTTTTTTTATTAGTTCTTAATTACTTAGATGTTATTTTTGACAATGGTTTAAGGCAAGCATTCTACTTCCTTCTAAATAAATGTAAGAACACCACCCACAAATACTTGTCGAACGGCTTCTTTTCCCGCACCTCTTGAAATGCCACCTTTAGCATACGCTCGATTCCTCCATGAACGGCGGGAAGGTGCTGGGCTCTGCAGGCCCCGGGACCCTCGGCTCTGTTCTGCCAGCTCCCATGGTCTCTTTCACAACGTGCTTGTCTCTGTCACGCATCTTCTCCCACGGAGCACACTCACTAAGTGCCGAGGTCCCCCACATCCCCACGGGAGGTTCTGTTCAGAACCCCATTGCATCCCCATATAATTGAAGAGGTGACATTTTGTGTTCTGCCTTCCCACCCTGGGTGCTGCCCTGTGCTTCAGATTTGCCATAGTGCTATATAGAATCACGCATGAGCGGAGTATCAAGGTGCGTGCTGGGAGGCGTGAGCTCAGCACATGGGTGCATCATGGGAAATTCTGAGCTGGGCATTCAGTGCATGATGGGAAGTATGAGCTGAGCACACAGATGCATCATGGGAAATTCTGAGCTGGGCACACAGGTGCATCCAGGCGGGATGTGAGAACTGCTCAGAACCCAGGGAAGGCAGGAGCCCCAGGAGCTGCAGTGCCCTCTGTAGGGAAAGCAGAGTGTGCTGACTTTGAGTCCCGTAGCCGTGCACCACAGGCCTGGTGAAGCACCTTCGAATCCCAGGTGTAGGAAAACCCCCAGTTCTGCACAGCGTCCAGTGACAGTCTTCTGCCTGCTCAGATGTCTGGCAATGCCACTCACTGCCAGGAGGGGGCAGCAGCGCCATCCACTTGTGGCTGCTCTCCAGGAACCCCTATCTCAGAGGACCACGGGAGGCAGTGTAATTTTAGGATGTTTTTGACAGAATAATAGAAGGTACTTAAAACACAGATCCACACTGGAATGAAAACACCCCCAATCCCCAGGCCCTGCACCAGCTCACCGGCCACAGGCAGGATACTCAGCAGAACTGTCTCCTTGCACAAACAGGGCTACGGTGAATAAACTATGCCCACCCATCCTCAAACAATCTGCACGAACTTCAGAGAGAGATGTTCCATCATTCAGTATTCAACCAGCGGAGGGTAAAATTGCCCCCCAATTAAACCAGAAAACCGTGTTCTTGGCACCCAGGGTGTTCATTTTATACTTGTCAAAAGAGCTATTTTTGACTTATTGAGACACATGCTTTTATCAAAATCACTTAAATAAGGCAAAAGCAATTGGTTGGGGGGGGGGGGGGGTTGTACTTCTTTAAGATCACAGTCTCTCTTAAACCTCTGCTCTGAGCAGGAACACCACCGCCCTGGCTTGTGGGGCTGCTGGTCAGAACTGAGCCGGTTTTAGGAGGGGCCTCCTGGCTGGGCCCACTACAGACTCGCCTGCAGGAAGGCAGCCTAGGCCAGCCAAACAGGGGCCTGGTGCTGGCAGCAGGAGGCAGCAGCCAGACAAATACCTATGTGTAGCCAGGCACCAGTGGCTCACACCTATAATCCTAGCTACTCGGGAGGCTGAGATCTGAGGGTCACAGTAAAGGCCAGCCTGGGCTGGCTGTAAGGCTGTAAGGCTCTTATTGCCAATTAACCACTCAAAACCCAGAAGTGGAGCTGTGGCTCAAAGTGATAGAGTGCTAGCCTTGAACAAAAGAACTTAGGGACAGTGCCCAAGTCCTGAGTTCAAACCCCACAACTAACCCCCCTCCCTCCAAAAAGAAGCCCTCTGTGTCTGTGAGCATGTGTATACATGTGTGTATACTATCAGTACATATGTACCATCAGTACCTGTAATAACACAAATGATGCAGGTAGAGAAAAATAAACATTAGAATGGGTTATGGCAAGCAGTTTTGTGAATTTTTTTTTTTTAATTTTGGTTTGTTTTTGTGCCTGTCCTGGGACTTGAACTCAGAGTCTGGATGCTGTCCTTGAGCTTTTCTGCTCAAGGCCAGCACTCTCCCACTTTGAGCCACAGCTTCATTTCTAGTTTTATGGTGGCTAACTAGAGATAAGAGTCTCAGGGACTGAGACAAGCAGAAATGGTCAGATAAGTTGATGTTAGGCGAAATGAACCCCAAGAGAAGGACTCAAATATTTTTTCTTTCTTGCGATTGTTTCTAACATATTTATAAGATGATTTCTTTGTTGCTTTGTATGTCCCTCCCCCACGGTATAACCCCTGTTTTCACTGTATTTGATATTGGTATAATTTGTGGAGGGGAAGGGAAAAAACAAATCGCTTAAATAGGGATACAGGTATACACATTGCAACAATGAGGTGTACAAGACATTATGTAGAAAAAAGAACTTTACAACTTTGGCTGGGGGGGGGTGTTTGGAAGAGGTGGGGGGAGATGGGAAGGGATGGGAAGGGGAAACAAAGGAGGAGGCAACAATGCTTGATAACAAATGTACTCATTATCTTGCCCATGTAATTGTAACCCCTCTGTACGGTATTTTCACCAAAAAAAAAAAAAAGAGTCTCAGGGACTTTCCTGCCCCAGATGGCATTGAACTGCAATCCAGGATTACAAGGCATGAGCCACCAGTGCCCAGCAGGTTTTTTTTCTAAATTGTTATTATAAAGGTGATGTACAGAGGGGATACAGTTACATAAGTCAAGTAAGGAGTACATTTCTTTTTGGACAATGTCACCTCTTCCCTCTCTCTCTGTCCCAGAGCTTTTGTGCTCAAGGCTAGTGCTCCATCACTTGATCCACAGCTCTACTCTCTGCTTTTTGGTGGTTAACTGGAGATAAGAGTTCTGGGCCAAGCTGGCTTTGAATCTCAATCCTCAAATCTCAGCCTCCTGAGTAAATAGGATTACAAGACTTAAGCCACCACTAAACATACTTCTTCACACTGCTTTATTTTCCCTCCCTCTCTTCTCTCTCTCTCTCTCTCTCTCTCTCTCTCTCTCTCTCTCTCTCTCTCTCTAACTTTCTATGTTGGAAATTGATTCATTTAAGGATAATCTTCTTGGTATGATTTTATTGTGTGGCCACACTGGCTTTTTGACTAACTAGCCCCACTACAGACATTAAATGATTACTATTTTTTTAAAACAACACTGTGTTCATGATGCCTCTGCAGTGCTACATGGGAAATGTTGGCACAGCAAGCAGGAAGCATCTAGAATCACTGCCCACAGGATGATGTCTGCACGTGAACATCTGGACCCGCAGAACTTCGTACCTGTGAAATCCCGCTGGCTGTCCTCAGATGACTCTCGGGGGCGTCTTGTCTGCTCACACTCATAGCAGCAAGGGATAAACTGTTGCATCTCCAGTTTTATGAAAATAATGTAATAGGAAAATGTATTCATAATAATCTTTTTGTTGGTGGTGGTGGTGGTTGTGGGACTTGAACTATGTATGGGCCTGGGCACGGTCCCTGAGCTCTTCAGTTCAAGACAAGTGGTCTACCACTTGAGCCACAGCGCCACTTCCAGTTTTCTGGTGGTTAATTGGAGATAAGCGTCTCACGGACTTTTTAGCCCAGGCTGGCTTTGAACTGCTATCCTCAGATCTCAGCCTCCTGAGTAGTTAAGATTACAGGCTTGAGCCACCAGCGCCCAGCACATAAGCAACAAAAATTGTGTTTTGTGTTTTTATTTTGCCTTTGTATAAACTTTTCATGTTCTTCTCTCATCTTTAAGTTAAGTTCTTGGCCTTTTGAAATACTGATTTTTAGAAACTATGAAATAAACTAACCATGTTCCTCTGATTTGAGGTACAGTTTGTGAATTTATTCTCATTTTATTTTGTTTACAACGATATTTATTATTCAGTAATATCTTAGATGGGGATGTTGTTCAAATTTTTGACCTATAGAATTTTGTTCTGGGGCTGGGAAGGTGGCTCAGTGGTAAAGTGCTTGCTTTGCATGCCTGAGGCCCTGGGTTCGATTCCTCCACACCACATAAGAAAAAGGAAAAAAGCCGGAAGTGGTGCTGTGGCTCAAGTGGTAGAGTGCTAGCCTTGAGCTGAAGAGCTGAGGGACAGTGCTTAGGCCCAGAGTTCAGGCCCTGCGACCGGACCCAAAAAAAAAAAAAAGAATTTTGTTGTGGTTTTTGAAACCTGGTCTTATATGTAGCCCAGTCTGTCCCCAACTGAAATTCTCCTGCCTTAGCCTCCCAAATGCTGACGTGCACCAACACATGCTGGCTGACAGATTTTCTGTCAGAAAAAGCCTTTCCAAGTCAGAAGTTATTTGATAGCTCTCTTATTTTTCTTCTAAGCTTCATTTTTCATCCCTGTAGGATTTGCTTTGGAAATATGAGTATGAATCCAGCTTTCCTTTCTTTGATATTATGCACCTATCTGGCTGATTTAAAATGCCACTTCATAGTTGGATGGCTCATGGTTTAAGTCCATAATCCTAGCTACTCAGGAGGCTGAGATCTGAGGAATGGAGCTTGAAGCCAATCAGGGTAGCAAGGTCCATGAGATTCTTATTTCCAATTAACCACCGGAAGGCTGATAGCAAAGCTGTGGATAGCAAGTGGTAGAGTGCTAGCCTTGAGCAAGAAGCTTGGAGACAGCACCCAGGCCCAGGGTTCAAGCCCCAAGACTGGGTGTGTGTGGGGTGTGGGGGAACATTTGGTTTTATTTCAACATCTTCATACTTGCCTAATGTATTTTGGTTATATTTATGGCCCTTGACTGTCTCTTGTCTGTTGGTATTTTAAATGGCGTTAAAAAAAAAGCCTGGAGCTGGGTGTCAGTGGCTCACACCTGTAATCCTATCTACTCGAGAGGCTGAGATCTGAGAATCATGGTTCAAAACCAGCCTTGGCAGGAAACTCCGTGAGACTCTTATCTCCAATAAATCACTCAGAAAACTAGAAGTGGCACTATGGTTCAAGTGCTAGAGCACTCACCTTGAGCTAAAGGGCTGAGAGACAGCACCCAGGCCCAGAGTTCAAGCTTCACAACCACCAACAACAAAAATCTCCATTTACAAATAAGCTAGACAACTGACAGTTTTATGACAAGGTAAATTTCTGCACATAATTATTCTGTAGCTTGTCATTAGTCTTGTGTGATCTGCAGTGCTTTAAAGCTGTTATTCTTGTTACTACTAAATGGAGTGCTGTATTCCAACAGCTCTTCTGTGTAAATGGGGGCTATTCGTTTTTGTGTGTGCATTAATTAAAAAGTCCTCATCACCTCAGGAGCTCTGCAGAGGTCCAGCTGTATAGAGGTCCAGCTCCCGCCCATCCACCTAGGGGCACAGCACCTGCACTCAGACCCTGTGAGCTTTTCTTTATATTGTTTATCTGCAACCCATGATTTGGCAAATTCAAGTAAGTCAGCCATGATTTGGTGAATTATTCTTCTGCACCTAGCTTCCTTCTGCCATTATTGTAATTGCTGACGTGCTAGCTCTGTGGACCTTGCCCTAGCTCTGTGGACCTCGTCCTTTGTGTACTTCTGAGTCTCTCCCCCTCTGTGCTTTTTGCCCAGGATAAGTTCCCACAGTCTGGATTTGCACTCAGGATCTCTTCTTTGCCATCCGACCATGAACCTTACCTGGAGATGCGCTATTTCGGGCAATGTCTGTGTCCTCTTTTCTTTTCTAGAATTTCCAGAGTTTCTCCTTGAATCTCGAACCTATGTGCTGAGGCTTTGAAACAGTGTCCACAGCCATATTTTCCTTGCCACATTGAGCAAGGCTGTGATGGCTATTTTTTTTTTTAATACTTGTCTGCAACCCGGCACCTGAGTGGGCTCCAGTGAGTCTCCGTGGTATGTACTCTCTCGTGGGAAGGGGAAATGTTTTCCCTTGCCGCCATTGTGGATGGGATGATTCTGTGGCGAGGCTGCCCTGTGCCCTTCTTCTGAGCGAACGGAGTGGCCAATTGCTGCCACCATGGGACTTAGGCTTGTTGAATTACGTTTGACCTCTAGGCAAGGCTGGGTGGGTGAGTCAAAGGTCCTTCATCTGCAGATCCACCTCAAGCTGGAGTGAAGTGTTCATTCATCTTAGGTAGGCCACAGACTCGAAAGCCCAGTCTTGATTCCCACCCAATAACTTCCTGCTTCTACCTTACTATAGAACATTAGCAGCCACCACAGTGTGACAAGCCAAAAACATGCCCCAATGTTACTCGATGTCCCCCGGGATGACAAAATTGCCCTCCCACGAGAAGCAGCCAAACGCGGCACCGCTGGAGCAAACCCGGACGCTGCGGACCTTCTGTCCCAGTGAGCCGGGAATCCTCACGCTAGGCCTTCAGCGCAGGATTTTACCCGCTTGCTAGGCTTTTTTGCTCAAGGCTGGAGCTCTACCTTGAGCCACAACTCCACTGTCAGCTTTTTGGTGGTTAATTAGATAAAAGCCTCTCAAATTTGTCTACATGGGCTGGCTTTGAGCCGTGATCCTCAGATCTCAGCCTTCCTGGTAGCTGGAATTACAGGCATGACCCACCGGCCTGGGCTGCAAAGAGCCCAGTACGGCTCCCTGAGCCTGGAGAAGGAGAGAGCAAATTCGGGTTGACCACCACCATGACCAAGTGTCACGCAAGTGTCACAGCTTTGCAGCAGAACTCTGCTCACTTCTGAGCCACCCAGGCTCCCTGGAGCCCCAGGGATAAGAGAGCCCTTGACAAGTCTGACGAACCCGTCTCCGCCTCTTCCTCCATTGTCTCCTCTGCCCTAAACCTTTCCTCTTGGCTCACATTGCTGTGTGCTGGGGTGTGAATGGGGAGGGAGAACAGGGGCCTGCCGCACATGTGCCACGGTGCATGTGCCACCGCGTAGGTTCCGCAGTGCTCCACAGTGTGTTCCACACGTGTGTGTCATGTGTGTGTCACGTGTGTGTCATGTGTGTCATGTGTGTGTCATGGTGTATGTTCCGCGGCATGGGTTCCAGGTTATATGTTCCATGGCATATGTTCCGCGTGTGCGTTTCACATATATGTGCGGTGTGTGTTCCACATTGTATGTTCCATGACGTGGGTTCCACACGTGTGTGCTCCACCACACACACCCCAAGGCACATGTTCCACGGCATGTGTTCGGTCCCCATGTTCCATGACTCTGTGCCCCCCCTCAGCACCATGGAGGCGTGGCCTGTGACACCCGCAGCTGGTTGAGACGAGGAAGAAGTGCCGGCCACGTCCCCCAGCTGCCTCCCTGGGACGCTCTGGTGAAATCCACAGAGATCTGTGACCACTCTGCTGGAAGGTTTCCACTGGAGACTCGGGTGCTTTTGGAGCCTCAGCCCACCCCACTCTCCCAGCCACGCCATCCTCCCAGCCCTGGGACACTGCCCGAGACCCGTTCTTGGAAAGAACCGAATGACGTGGGGCCTCAAAGCTATTTTTTATGGCGGAAACCCAAATACGTGTCTTGTCGTTGGCATGACTCCCTTTGGCCACGGGCTAACGCAAACCGAACTGGAAAGCCCTAAAGCTCATAATTCTGCTTTGTTGTCGGCACACGTGAGTTTGGATAAGGACGTGCAGCGACACACCACCGTGGAGGCAGAAGCTCCTGGCACCCGCCCGGCCTCCCGTTTCCTGGCACCATCGTCTTCTCCGCTGGCATTGGTGGTTTGGAGGGAGCAGAGCAGACGAGGCGAGGGGACCCGCAGCGGCACACGCTGTGTGTGGATTGAGGGAAAACACTCACGGCTGGTTGGCACATGCCGGGCAGCAGCCTGCCCATCCCCCAAGCACACGTGGCCTGTGAGTCCCCACTCCACGGTGGCACTCCGTGTGGGCAGCCCTCTCGGGGCTTCTGTGAACTTGGGGTCACGCAGACCCCGTCCCCGCAGCCACCTATGTGCCAGTCTGTCTACCAGAGCACCCCCCAGTCCATGCCCAGGGTGGGCAGCACTTAGTTATTTACGTTTGTTTTCAACGAGGACAGCTGCAGAATGTTCTGAGAGCTGGTCCACTCCGCCCATGGGAATGTCGGGCAATGGGAAGCTAAACAGAGGCTGCGTTCACCTGAGACAAGGGAGAAGCCAAATAGGAAACAGGGACTGCAGTAGAAAGAGGCTGGGGCCTTGCTTGTGCGACTCTCACTGAGTAATCTTTCCATGCCATGTTGCAAATAAAGACATCAAGACTAGAAAATGGAGGAACGGGGGCTGGGATGTGGTCAGTGGTAGAGCGCTTGCCTTGCATGCATAAGGCCCTGGGTTCGATTCCTCAGCACCACATAAGAAAAAAAAAAAGCCGGAAGTGGTGCTGTGGCTCAAGTGGTAGAGTGCTGAAGAGCTGAGGGACAGCGCCCAGGCCCAGAAGTTCAGGCCCATGACCAGACCCCCCCCCCCAAAAAAAATAAAAGAAAATGGAGGAACGTGCCAAAGAAAGGAGGACCGAGAAGACAAGTGTGGCCGTTCAGGCCTCCATCCCAGCACAGGAGAGGCTGGAGTAGGGCAACAGTGAAATCAGCGCAGCCTGGACGACACTGCAAGACCCTACCTCCAAAATAAAGCAGAGAGAGCACATGGTCCCGGACCTGATCCCACACGTCCCATTACACACACTCCTAAGATCCCACAAAGCCTTCCAGTAAATGCATTTGTGCCTCACACAGACTTCCACAGCAAAGGCCGCCCAGAGAATGATGGAGAAGGCAGAAGCATCGAGGTGGCACCGTCGTGGCAGGCAGCAGCCCCAGCTCCCGCTGATCAGAGGCCCAGGGTCTTAGCACAGAGCTCCGCGTGAAGGGCCCACATCAAGCACGTGATAATGAACGGAGTGTGGTGCCAACCAAGGTTCCAAATTTAAGAGAGGAACGCAAGCAGACTCTGGTCTGAGCGGCTTCCTGATTTCTTTTTCTCCTTTTTCCCCCTTGGTCTCCTTGGGCGACTGACTCGGCCTCAGCAGCAGACAGCAGCGCAGCTGCGTTTGGAAGTCTGGGAACAGGAAAGGCAGCCGCGGGAACACACTGGGACCACCATACTCAGAGACAAAGCATTTCCAGGAGGTTGCAACAGGACTCGGCAGGGATCCCTAACACTGGGGGGCAACAAGCGTCCAGCCTGAACCCCTGAATCCTCCCCAGACAGCCACCAGGGACAGCGCCCAAATAATCCAATGCAATCCCCACGAAAATCCCATGACGTTCTTTCTCGAGATAGAGAAAACAATCCAAAAATACATGCACAACAACAAAGGACCCCCAATAACCAAAGCCTTTTTTGGCAAAAAAAAAAACCCTTAATGGTGGTGGTATCATGATTCCAGGCCTCAAAATCTACCCCAGAACTATACTAACAAAACAGATTGGTACTGGCACAAAAACTGGAATGGAAGACACAGGAACAGGAAAAAGATATCTGATATTTAACAGGGAGACAAAAACGTATGTTGGGAAAAAAGGTCACCTCTTCAATAATCGATGTTGGGAAAACTGGATATCCAAATGTAGAAAACTAAAATTGGATCCTTTCTGTTACCATGCACTAATATCAACTGAAAGTGGATCAAAGACCTCAACGTCAGACCTGAAACTGCAAGATGAAGTAAGAGAAATACTAGAAATTCTAAAAATATTAGAACTTATCGGCAGAGGCGGGAGCTTCTTTTCTTTCTTTCCTTCCTTCTTTCCTTCCTTCCTTCTTTCTTTCTTTCTTTCTTCCTTCCTTCCTTCCTTTCTTTCTTTCTTCCTTCCTTCCTTCCTTTCTTTCTTTCTTTCTTTTTGTCAGTCATAGGGCTTGAACTCTGGATCTGGGTGCTGCTCTTCAGCTCAAGGTGAGCACTCTACCACTTGAGCCACAGTGCCACTTTCGGTGTTTTGAGTGGTTTATTGGAGTTAAGAGTCTCATGGACTGCCGGGTCTGGCTTTGAACCTTGATCGTCAGATCTCAGCCTCCTGAGTAGCTAGGATCGTAGGTGTGAGCCACGGGCGCCTGGTTAAAGTGGGAGCTAAGTGAAGAGTCCCAGGGGTACAGAAAATAGGAGAGAGACTTGAAAAATGGGATTGCATCAAACTACAACTTTCTGCACAGCAAAGGGCATAGTTAATAAACTAGAAAGACAGCCAACAGACTGGGAGAAAATTTGCCAGCAATACCTCCAGCAAAGGCCTAATATCCAAAATATACAGGACATCAAGAAATTACCCCCTTTCCAACTAATAAACCAAACAATAAATAGGAAAAGGAGCTAAAGAGAAATGAAGAAGCTGGGTGCCAGGAGCTCATACCTGTAATCCTAGCTACTCAGGAGGCTAAGCTCAGAGGATTGTGGTTCAAAGCCAGTCCGGGCAGGAAAGTCAATGAGACTATTATCTCCAGTTAACGACCAGAAAACCAGAAGTGACTCTGTGGCTCAAGTGGAAGACAGCTTGCCTTGAGCTGAAGAGTTGAGGGACAGTGCCCAGGCCCAGAGTTCAAGCCCCACGACCTTTGAGAGAGAGATGGGGGAGAGAGGGGAGAGGGAGGGAAGAGGAAGTAGGAAGAGGAGGAGACCAATAAACACAATGCTCAACATCCCTGGTCATAAAGGAAATGCAAATCAAATCAACACTGAGATTCCATCTCAGTTAGATTGGGCAACATTGTGAATTCAAATGACAAATGTTGGCAGGAATGAGGTGGGAAAGGAACCCTACTGCACCATTGGTGGGATGTAAACTAGTATAACCACTCTGGAAGGAGGTTTGGAGGCTCCTCAAAAACTAAACATAAGGAGGAGTAACAATGCTCGCTATGAAATGTACTCATTACCCTACTCATATAACTGTAACCCCTTTGTACAACAATTTTACAATAATAGATTTAATAAAATATAAACTAGCCGGGCGCTGGTGGCTCACGCCTGTAATCCTAGCTACTCAGGAGGCTGAGATCTGAGGATCGCGGTTCAAAGCCAGCCCGGGCAGGAAAGACCGTGAGACTCCTATCTCCAATAAACCACCAGAAAACCAGAAGTGGCGCTGTAGCTCAAGTGGTAGAGCATTCGCCTTGAGCTGAAGAGCTGAGGGACAGCACCCAGGCCCAGAGTTCAAGCCCCACGACCGACAAAAAAAATAAATAAATAAAATAAAATATAAACTAAACATAGAGCCAGGCACCAGTGGCTCACACCTGTAATCCTAGCAATTTAGAAGGCTGAGATCTAAGGATCGTGGCTCAAAGCCAGCCCAAGCAGAAAAGTCTGTGAAAAGTCTCCAATTAACCACCAGAAAACCGGAAGTGGTGCTATGGCTCAAGTGGTAGAGTGCTAGCCTTAAGCAGATGAGCTCAGGGACAGTGACCAGGCCCAGAGTTAAAGCCCCACGACTGATAAAAAAAAAAAAAAATTAAAAAAATCTAAACATAGAACTTCCCTATGATCCAGCCATACTGCTCCTGAGCATCTACCCAGAATATTATAAGCCAGGATACAATAAAGACACTTGCACATCCATGTTCATTGCTGCTCTATTCACAATAGCCAAATCATAGAAACAGCCCAGATACCCTAAAACAGATAAGTGGATCAAAAAAAAAAAAAAAGGTGTAGCACGAACGCAGCAATGGCATTCACTGGACACTGTTGAAAATGAACTATACAACTTATGGGTGGGAATGGGAGGGGAAAACTGGAAGGCAGCAAGGAAAGTGGTGACATTTTCTAAAAAGAAATGTATTCTTGTCAGGTGCCGGTGGCTCACGCCGGTAATCCTAGCTACTCGGGAGTCTGAGATCTGAGGACCGCGGGCAAGGAAAGTCTGTGAGACTCTTATCTCCAATAAACCACTAGAAAACTGGAAGTGGCTCTGTGGCTCAAGCGGTAGAACGCTCGCCTTGAGCTGAAGAACGCAGGGTCAGCACCCAGGCCCAGAGTTCAAGCCCCACAACCGTCAAAACAAAAAAAGAAAGAAAGAAAAAAGAAATGTACTCTTAACCTGACTTCTACAACCCCTCTGTACATCACTTTTATAATAACAATTAAAAAATTTTAATGTGGCACATATACACAGTGGAACTTTACTCACCCATTAGAAAGAATATTATGTTATTTGTAGGGAAATGGATGGATCTAGAACAAATCATGTTAAGCAAGGTAAGCCAAACTCAGAGAGCTGCATGTTTTTGTTCGTTTGTGGAAGATATATCTAAAACACAACTGGTCATGACAATTTATACAAGGCTTCATGCATTACACACGAACAGACTAAAGGAGGTCTACTTGGGGGAGGAATCCAAAGGCGTTACTCCTCTGAACATCTGAAATATTACAAAATTAATTCCAGTGTTTTTTTTTTTTTCTGGTTTTGATGTGATCAAAACAAATGTGGAGCAAAAGTAGGGCACAGGAATGGAGGGAGGGAAGAAGGGCGAACACATGCTACCATGTTATTCGATATACACGATGTGAAAAAAATGAACTGTGCAACTTGTGAGCAGGGATGGGAGGGAAAACTGGAGGACAGTGTTGTAAGGGGGACATTGTCCAAGAATTGTACTCATTACCTGACTTATGAAAGTACAATCCCTCTGTACAACTAACTCCTTAATAACAACAATTTTCAAACAAGAATCACAGAGACTTTTTGTTTTGTTTTGGTTTTTGTTTTTTGGGTCCAGTCGTGGGGCCTGAACTCTGGGCCTGGGCGCTGTCCCTCAGCTCTTCAGCTCAAGGCTAGCACTCTACCACTTGAGCCACAATGCCACTTTGGCTTTTTGCTTATATGGTGCTGAGGAATCGTACCGAGGGTCTCATGCATGCAAGGCAAGTGCTCTACCACTGAGCCACCTTCCCAGCCCTCACAGAGACTTTTGAAAGGAGTCTCCCTCCATTTCCCCAGGGCGTGTGGCCTTTACACCTTTTTCCCAGGGAATGTCTGGAGCTGAGCCTAGAGTGTGGGCCAGGCTGACTCTAGTGCCCTGTGTTGCTCTCAGGACTGTTCCGTGGCTGTACATTCCGCACACACTGTGAAACCATTCTATGGGAATGCAGTGCCGGTGACTGGAAGATGCAAGTCTGCCCTCCTGTGATTGGACGTGCTCGAGTCTGCCCTCCTGTGATTGGACGTGCTGGAGTCTGCCCTCCTGTGATTGGACGTGCTCAGTGCCCTCCCGTGACTGGATGGACTCAAGTCCATTCTTGTGTGTGTAAACCCGCACCTTAGAACTTCCATCATCCTTGCCCTAGCCAACTCTGCTTCCAGTCACCAAGACCACCACCAGTACCAGGAGCAATGCCACCAGGTGAGAGCACCGCAGGAAGAACTAGTCACAGAAATGAATGGGAAAAGGAGACTTAGAGGGACGCAGCAATGAGCTTTCTCCCTTCTGCCCAGTAAGTCAGGTCTGACAAGTGACTATGCAGTCCTATGACTGCAGAAGAAGGGAACGTAACACAGGGAAGGGTTCCCCAAGGTCAGGGGGCAGCCAGCGTGTGTAAGAGAGCTCCAGAGACAGGTCATGATGATGAAAGGAACAAAGTAGCCCATGTGGGGTCACAGTGGCTTTGCCTCGGAGGAGAGGCGGCTTTGGGTGGACACCAGGTTACCTCACCCTGCCACACACCAGTTCTGCACACACCAATCTCAGTTCAGGCCCTGTACAGGGAACAAGTTTCCTGGAAGAATTAAGGATGAATTTACTCCACTTTAGAGCTTCGCCTGTCCCAAGGACAGTTTCCCCTAAGTCAGGACCACAGCTTGCGGGCCTGACATTTCCCGCTCAGCTCTGTCTGCAACCACAACTTATTTCCTAACTCCTCGCTTCTCACGTTTTCCTGAGCTCAAAACTGTATCTACTAGTTACATACAAATACTGCTTACCACACTGCTGGGAGAATCAAGCCAGGGAATATACATATGAATTCACTTGGGCTTGCCACCTTCAACCAGAGGTCTCTGAGCATGCTCCCACATACCCAGTAGTGAAAATACATGAACAAAACTCCCAACACATAGACACACACTTATAAAGTATCTGTATGTGCTAGTATCCAGCTCGTGACGTGTATTATAAAACATGCAAGGAAGTAGAGCTATGGCCTAGTGGTAGATCACCCTCCTTAGGAGAAAAACCTAAGGGACAGCACCTAGGCTAAGTTCAAGCTCCAGTACCAGCAATCTCTCTCTCTCTCTCTCTCTCTCCTCTCACACACACACACACACACACACACACACACACACACACACGTATTGCATTGTGGTATCCAACAAATGGAAATATAACCCACCATTGTTGGAATATTGTGAAATAAGATAGAAAATGATGTCTGTTGTTTTTTTTTAAATATACACTCAGGAGCATTCTCCTTAGTAACATACACTATTTTGGGCAACAGTAAACACGTTAGCCCATCTGTTATCAAAAAGTTCTCTTGTTTCTTTTGAAAAGATGTTGATTTCTTACTCATCTTGGGGGGGAAGCCACCTTGATCCTGTATGTACAAATTAGCAATGTTTATTGTTATCTTTAAAGTATTTGTTAAGAAGTGTGCACCTGTCAGCTGTTTGTTTTCCCAATGATAGGCCACAGGTTTTAAACAACTATGTAAGTTATAACCTTATAGCTCTGTGGCTTCCTTGCTAAAATTTAATTACAAAAACTCTGTGTTGTACATGATTTTTGTAATCATTCTCATTCCTAAGTGTTCTAAACATCTTTCCATGTTTTCATGTTTTTCGTCCTTCCTTTCACCCTTCCCTTCTTTCTTTTTCTGTGCTGGTCCTGGGGCTTGAACTCAGGATCTGAGCACTGTCCTTGCACAAGGCTGGTCACTCTACCACTTGAGCCATCACTCCACTTCCAGTTTTTTTTTGGTGATTAATAGAGATAAGAGTCTTATGGACTTTCTTGCCCTGGATGGCTTTGAACCATAGTCCTCAGAATTTGGCCTCCTGAGGATTACAGGTGTGATCTCAGATCTCATCTCTGAGGATTACAGGTATGAGCCACTGGCACCCGGCTCCTTCCATCACTTCCTGTCTGCTTTTATCTTGCAGCCAGCATAACTGCACTGAGAGAGGGCGTGCCGGCACTGTGGACTCTGGCTCAGCTTGCTGAACTCTCTCAGGAATTAGAATCTGTCACCCAGGCCGGCTTCCTGCTTTCCTTCCTCTTATGAGATTGGTTAAAGTTTTTTCCATCGTACATTTTTATTTAGAAGCTGCTTATTATTAAGATTATACATTCTATGATACATCTTCCTTTAGATTCCCCATTGGGAAATACATCTCTTTAAAATTAAATTCCGAAGCAGAAGACAGCAAATACCAGGAGCGGAGACACACAGAACACACGTGTGCTGTGATCACAAACCAGGTATCTGCAGAGTCTCAGGCGTCTCTCCATGAGACACCTCCTCATCAGGAGATGGCGTAGCATGCTCACGGAGACCCGGGACGGCAGAGCCATGCCTCGCATCAAGGCGAGCATCGCCAGACATGAAAGGCTGGTGAACCCTAGGAAAGCATCCAGGTGCATGGGCCTGGGGAGCAGCAGGGGAAGGACCTGTGCGTGCTCCAGCGCTGCTGTTTTTCAGGAAGTTGGAAATTAGGTTAAAATAGGAAGTTGGAAAGGAGTGTGTACAGTTCCACCTGATGGCTGGGGCTCCGGCGTTGTGGCGTGTTCTAAGCCGCAGCCCACAGGCTCATATCCCACGGGCTTGCAGCTCCAGCCTCAACTTATGATAGAGGAACACCTTACCATCTGCCACTCTGCTGCTCGGTTTGTATTTCAGCTATTTGACCCACTGATGGACGTGTTTCCTCAATGGTATTTGACTAAAATTGCTACTAAGTCACAAAATCCAAAGGAGGCTTCTAGAAATTTATTGAACATTTAGTGAATTTTTATAATATGCCGTTACTTAGGTTCCCAAAAATGGTGAGAAATAAAAAAAAAACTTCAACTCCTCCTTCTCCTTCTTTTTTTTTTTACATTAAGTATTTTATTGTATGCCATTGCCAGTGTATATAAAACAGTTAACTTTGTGAAACAGAAATTCATGAAAATTCAGAGAGGTAGATGTTAAGGACTGACATTAAGTAGAAGTTGGTATTTTATGGCACGTGTGTTACAGAGAAGGTTCTGTACAGGCTTCAGCTTTCTCTCTCTTGAATATTCACTGGTTCATAGGAAATAGTCTGGAGATCCTTTGAAAGATTTACTAGACTACAAAAAGGAGCAGACTTTCTGGGGTCTGAAGGGATTTGTACTTGAAGACACTCCAGTCAGCAGTGGATCATGTTGAGCATTCTGCAGACAGAATTGTTTCAAGTCTGCAGCTGCCTGAGAAACCTTCACGCAGTTGAGCCCGGCCTCCATCCGGAGCTGCTGAACCACCTTCTTCATCGAGGTGAGACTGGAAGACCCAGACATGGCGCATGGGAGCCGAGGCTGACAGGTCAGAGTCGAGGCTGACTCATTGGAGCAAGGGGCTGTGGTTGCGGAGCTGGGGCAGCGTGCGGCGGGGCTCCCAATTTTGTCCCTCTTTCTCTTTCTTCTCCACCTCCTCCTTTTCTTCTTCCTCCTCCACTTTTCAATACATCTGGCTAGGCAAGTGCTCTGTCATTTGGCCCACACCTCCTGGTCTTTCGTTTTGAGATAGAACCTTGTTAATGTGGCTGAGAAGGTCTTGAACTCTCCATTCGTCTCCTTCTACCTCCCAAGTAGCTGGGATTAAAAGCATGCACTATCACCTCAGGCTTTATCTTGAAGTGTTTAGTCCTCAAGTGTCTCCCTCATCTTAATCATTTCACACTAGTAGCTAATACTCCAAGACACACATAGACTTCCCATGTGGGCAGTTCTCAGTGACTGGCCATGTGCATCCACAATTCAAGCTTGATCATTCTGAGTTTTGCAGGCTTCTTGTCAGATTTGCTTACACATCAGTTTTTAGCCTGCTGAGTGACCAACAAACCTTTGCAGTGAAAGTACAAGTACCACCTTGTCCAAGCCAGGTATGGTGAGGTATACCTGTAATTCCAGCACTTAGGAGGTGGAGGCAGGCAGATGGAAAGTTCCAGACCAGCCTAGGCTAAGTAATGAGACCCTATCTCCAAAAATAGCACTTTTCTACCTTCCATTTGCTCAGGTTTGCTTCATTGAAATGGCCAGCAGGGTGATTGGGGATGGGGGACAGGATTCTTTCTAAGACAACTTTTGACTTTACAAGACAACTTTGTATTGCCTCAAACCCAGATAATTAAGTCTCGTAAAATACATGCACCAAAATGGGTCGAGGTCTGACCAGGGTGCGTTACACACAGATGAACTGTCCCTTGGGGTCGTCCCCCTTGTGCTGACCATGCACAGAGGAGGCGGTCAGGATGTGCTTCCTCTAGGACATTGCTCTGGGGCACGTCCTATGCCTTTGGAGCCATGATTTCAGAGCTGAGCTGGGTCCTGTTCAGCCGAGGGCCTTCCTAGCAGAGCTGGCCGGGCACAGGACAGGCTGTGCTGACAGGTGCAGAGCTGCGTACTGCACAGACAAGGCCTGGCTTGGGCTTCCGTTTCCTTTGCAGGATTTTCTTCTTGACTTCTCTCTCTCCTAGCTGCTAGGGAGATTGAGGCACGCACACGCGGAGCTGCGGTCTCCCACGCCCTTGGGAGCAGTATACACTTCTGTAGTTTGAAAAGACCCACCCTTGCCTTGGGTCAATGCCTCATAAATCAGTCTCCAGGTGCTGAAAGACAGCCTCTCCCATCTGTAATCCTAGCTACTATGGATTGTTGATTCAAGCCAGCCTGGACAGAAAAGTTTGTGATACTCTTATCCCCAGTTAAGCACCAAAATAGTCGGAAGCAGAGCTTTGGCAAAAAAGCTCAGGGACAGTGCCCAGGCCTGAGTTCACTAGGCTGGCATGCATATGCACATGCACATGTACATATACACTCTCTCTCTCTCTCTCTCTCTCTCTCTCTCACCCACCCACCCACAGACACACACACACACACACACACACACACACACACACATGACTCAAGTGGCCAGAGCGTGTTAAGATGTGTCCCATGGTTTATTGTGGAGCAGTTTTTTTAGAATGCCAAAGAATTACAATTTTGAGTAGAAAGCCCTCTGGAGCCATAACTGAGTCGACCAACTGAGGGTGGAGGCGAAGCGGGGGACAGGGAGGGGCGATGGCAGCGTGCAGGAGCAGGGCTGGGTGGACGAGGCCTGCGGGGTGAGCTTGTCCACAGTGGCACTGAGCCAGGGCTGGTCCCGCCACAGGGTTTCCAGGTTGCTCTGAGCTCCAGATGGGCGCAAACTGAGGTGTTTCCAGCATCAGCAACTGCACAGCAGGCAGAGAGGAAAACGCTGCCTTCCCACGTGGGAAACATCACGCAGCGGGCCCAGGAAGGAACACACCCAGCAGCGAGCAGCCCAAGACCCAACTGCCATTCCTTCTGATGAGAAGCAAGGTCACCCAGAGCCAGCCCTGAACACATGGTGGAGAAGTGGGAGGCTCTGCGCTGGCCTTGCACAGGAAGGGAAGAGACAGTAATGAGACCCAGCTTAGCAGGACACGGTCCTGTTTGCTTCTCCCGGGGCACCGTGCCGAGGAGCTGAGGTAGGAGTTCTCCTTTGCCTTCTTCCTTGCCAGTCTGATCGTGGAGAGAGGACAAGGGATGTGGGCCGCTGTACACCGTACACGATCTAATAGCTCGTTTCTGTAACAGGAAACAACATCTGCTTTCACTCAGTGACCCAATAGTACATTTCAAAGTCTCGCTGAGCCAATGGGTTTTCCTTTCCTGGCAAGCGCAGTGTGATGCTTCATAAATCCCAGGCCACTTGGTCCTTCTGCCAACACACTGGAAACAGAAAGGCTTGTATTCTGCGCTTCCATGCACATGGCTCCACACTTTCCTGAGAGTGAGCCAGTAAAGCGCGCAGGATGAGCTCAGGATAGCCGGGCTCCCTCGCCCAGATGCAGCCAGCCAGAGGACTGTGGGGTCACATCATTCATGCTGGGCTGGATGTGGCTGTCTGGCTCCACCCGCTTGCAGGTGCCCCCACAACCTCGCTCTGAACCAGACCAGACCGCAGACTGCTCATCTTGTCATTGTTACTTTAAATAACTCGCTAATTTAAGTAGCTAGAATACACACGTGACTTTTTCCAACTGATTCATGAAAGTCATATGTATGTACAATGTACCAGGCAATGTTCCGACATGCTATGTATGTCCAAATCATAATTATCATATCTCTTCAATGTTTATATTTCCTTTCTTTCTTTCTTCCTATCTTCCTTCCTTTCCTTTTTGTGAGTGCTGGTACCTGGACTTGCACTTAGGATCTCTACTCTTACACACACACACACACACACACACACACACACACATTTTTTTTTCTTTTGTGGTTTTATTTTTTGTCAGTTGTGGGGCTTGAATTCAGGGTCTGGGCGCTGTCCCTGGGCCTCTTTGTGCTCAAGGCTAGTGCTCTACCATTTGAGCCACAGTGTCACTTACATTTTTTGAGTGATTAATTGGAAATAAGAGTCTCATGGAGACGTTCCTGCCCAGGCAGGCTGGCTTTGAACCATGATCCTCAGCTCTCAGCCTCCTGAGTAGGTAGGATTACAGGTATGAGCCACTGGCACCCAGCCCTTTATATATTTTTTGTGCCAGTCCTGGAGCTTGAACTTGGGGCTTAGGCACTGTCCCTGAGCTTCTTTGTTGTTGATGATGATGATCATGGGGCTTGAATTCAGCCAGGGCACTGTCCCTGAGCTCTTCAGCTCAAGGCTAGAACACTACAACTTGAGCCACAGCTCCACCTCTGGCTTTTTGGTGATTTATTGGAGATGAGAGTTTCATGGACTTTCCTGCCCAGGCTGGCTTTGAGCCATGATCCTCAGATCTTAGCCTCCCGAGTAGATAGGATGACAGGCATGAGCTACCAGCACCTGGCCCTCTTAAATTTTTACTTGACTTTTTTGCTCAAGGCTAGCATTCTACCATTTGAGCCACACCTCACTCATGACTCTTTGCTAGTAAACTGGAGATAAGAGTCTCCTGGAATTTTCTGCCTAGATTGTTTTTAAACCTCATAAATAGTTAGGATTACTGGTAAAAGCTACCAGTACCAATCTTGAGGCTTAAACTCAGGGTCTGCTCTACCACATGAGCCACTTCTGGCTTTTTGCTGGTTAATTCATACATTGCTAGTAGTAATATAAATTTGGGTAGTCATTTGGGAAGTGGGCTAGGAACTAATGATAAAAATATAAATGCAGGCTGGGAAGATGGCTCAGTGGAGAGTGCTTGCCTTATATGCATGAAGCCCTGGGTTCAATTCCTCAGGACCACATAAGCAGAAAAAGCCAGAAGTGGCTCTGTGGCTCAAGTGATAGAGAGCTAGCCTTGAGCTAAAGAGCTGAGAGGCAGTGCCCAGGCCCAGAGTTCAGGGCCCATGACTGACCAAAAAAATTAATATATATATATGTATTTGTCATAAACCCATCCCTCAGATGATGGAGTATACACTAATCAATGCCCACAGTCTAGGCACAGCATTGTGTGCAAACAACAGTAAAGAAATATGAGCCTACCATCACATAATCATAAATGCAATGCCAAACAGGTATTTTGTAAAATCTCAGCATAGTTTTGTTTATTTTAAACATGAACAAGTTCGTCTACAGAGCCGCTGGAAAGCATGAATGGATTTTAAAAACTGAATACTCTTCCAATTTCCACTGTCAGGCATGGATATGTGGACAGCATTGCCTGACCCTTCCCAGAACAACTCCTGCAGAAGCTACCAGAGAGCCACGGTCGCTGGACAAGCCGTTCTCTGGAGATCTGAGGAGAGACTGGCTGCAGGCAGGCAGGACAGACAGGTGGTGGCTGACACTGAGAATGGCAAAGTGGTAGAGGCTGAATTCAGACTGGTGGAAAGGACAGGAAACCCCTGGGACCACACACAGGCTGCTCTTGCCTTTTTAGGCCAACTTCCTGGCCCCTGAGGAAGCCAGGGGAGTGGTGAGCAGGGTGCTGACACTGAGTGTAACCAGAATGGGAGGTGATGGGCCCCTCTTCAGCTGACTAGCATCGCTAGAGCAGTGGTAGGGCCCAGCTCAGGAGGTGACACGGTACTGACCAAGGACCCCAACACTCAGAAACTTGTCCTTAAAGCATTCAAGAAAGCCTACCATGCCAGGCACTAGTGGCTTCTACCTGTAATCTGTGTTACTCAGGAGGCTGAGCTCTGAGGATCTGGCTGTGGCTCAAAGTAGTCTGGGGAAGGAATGTCTATGAGCTCTTATCTCCAATAAATTAAAAAAAAAAAAACTACCAGAAGTAGAGCAATGGCTCAAGTGGTAGAGCACTAGCCTTGACCAAAAAAATCTCAGGGACAGAGCCCCAGCCCTGAGTTCAAGCCCCAGGACTGGGACACAAAACCTACTGCATGAGGGGTAGGGACAGGGATAAGACATCAGTATACCTTGGGAAAGCAGCTGAACCTCCTCCGGTCCAAGCCACCCACCACGCCCAGGACAGTCAAAACCCAAGCATGGACCAAAGAGAAACCTTGTGCAAGCACAGCCCAAAGAGAGACACATGGAGTGGTAAGGAGCCAGAGCAACACAGGCCTCAGACTCAGCCTGGCTCCAGGCTGGATAATGTGAGTTGCCAACCCAAACTCCTGCTCACTTCCAAATGCTGCATCTTCTCAGTTTTCACCATCCGATTCATGATGCCTGGTATGTGACACCAATGTATGACACACCAAGGGAAGAAAAACAGGACCACCCCAAAGACAAAGCAGCTCAGGAACCAAGTTCAGACACAACCCAGATACGATGTGAGATATGGGAGAAGTTGTCCACCTACAAGTGAGGAGGAGGGAGGGCCTCCCCAGGACCAGTGAGGGAGAAAGGAGGTTCTCACCAGGGCAGGGCCAGTGGCACAGCAATCTTGGACTTCCAGCCTCCAGAGTGGTAAGGAATAAATGTCTAGTGTTTAGGCCAGTCAGTCTGGATTGTTTGTTTGTTTTTTTTTTTTGCAAGGGGGGGGCAGATTTTGTTGGTCATGGGGCTTGAATTTAGGGCCTGAGCACTGTCTCTGAGCTCCTTTTGCTCAAGGGCAGCTATCTACCACTTTGAGCCACAGCACCACTTCTGGTTTTGGGTGGTTAATTGGAAATAAGAGTCACACAGACTTTCCTGTCCACAGTCTGGCTTTGAACCATGATCCTTAGATCTCAGCTTCCTGAGTAGCTAGGATTATAGGTGTGAGCCACCAGTACCTGTTATGTCTAATACTGCAGAAAGTAGCTGATTTGACCCAAGGTATCTGCAGGTATATGATCCCAGGGAGAAAAACCACAAGAGCTCAGGGTGCAAGGAGGTAAGTACTGGGCACAGTGCTGCCCAACTTCCACTAAAAGTATCTCCTTATAACAGATCTCATGTTTTCACTTTATCAATTAAGCATATTATGTGCCTTTGTGGCTTGAGAGGATTGCTGGATTGCCCTAACTTTACCTTTTTCTTTTTTTTTTTTTTTTTTTGCATCATTTGCTTTTGGGAGGGAGATTTTCATAAAGGGAAGGGAAGGAGAACACTCAGCAGAGCACGTGTTGATTTAAACACAACTGAACAAGCATGGACGTGACAGAGCTTCTCCATGTCAACCCAGCTGTACAATACATGCTCAGGGATTAAAATTGGTTTTCAAATTTGTTTAAATTTATGTGCTTATTTTTTGGCCATGCTTGGTCGAACTACATGTTAGCAAGTATGTGAGCTTACATAATACATTAAATGTAAGATAAAATGTAAGATAAAATGTATGGCAACAGCACAAGGCTGAGGACAGATGACTAAGGATCGAGCCTTGGTGAGATTCTTGTGCCACACATGAGGTGGCAGAAACGACAGGACCCAACCCTCTGGCAACACCAGGTACACAGAAGTGGAGAGAAGTGCCTTTGAGGACTGCCCAGTGTTAGGTTTTTAAAAAGAGGTAGCCAAGTAAGAACAGCAGTATGCACATGGTATTCAGGCAAGGGGTAGGTTTATTCAGTAGACCTGCTGGGACCAGGCAAGGTTGGCACTCCATGTGACTGGGAAAGGCCTGGGAATGAGAGAGAGCTGGGAAAGAGAGGAAAGAGCTAGAAAAGAGCAGAGAGAGCAGAGAGAGAGCTAGAAAAGAGCAGCGAGAGAGCATCTGGGCTTGGGCTAGGCCTTATCTAGGGTATGGGCAGAGAAAGGTGTGGCCACATCAAATTCAGATGTGACCTCAGCGGATGCAGATGTGACCTCTTCCAGGTGTCCCAGTTGCCTAGATAATGTAGGTACTGGGTGGAGACTTTGCTGCGAGGAGGGTAGAGTCTGCTAGCCATCCAGGAGCGGACCTTACATCCAGTAGATCAGACAAGGAAAGAATCAGTGAGCTTACCAACATGGGAGTGAAAGGGAAAACAGAGCAGGAGAAAGTTTCACTAAATAATAGCTGAGACTAGTCCAAAGTAAATGACTGGTGGCAAATTTCAGATCCGAGAAGCTCAGAAAACACCAAAAATGATTTAAGACAACTTAGGCTATTATAAACCAGTTTTCTCTGAGAGGAGTGAGGAGAAATGAGCAAAGCAAAGCATGCAGAGGACTTACAGCAGACATTTCACCACGTACCATTAATACCAGTGGATAATGGAATAACAGCTTTTTAATACTAAGAGAACAAAAAATATAAACAGCCGGGTGCTGGTGGCTCATGCCTGTAATCCTAGCTACTTGGGAGGCTGAGATCTGAGGATCATGGTTCAAAGCCAGCCCAGCCAGGAAAGTCAGTGAGACTTGTATCTCTAATTAACCACCAGAAAACTGGAAGTGGAACTGCGGCTCAAAGTGGTAGAACACTAGCCTTGAGCAAAAAGAGCTCAGGGACAGTTGCCCAAGCCCTGAGTTTGAGCCCCATGACCACAATATATATATATATATATATATATATATATATATATATATATATATATATATATAATTTTACACTCAGGAAAAATATCCTTCAACAGGAACAAGAAATGAGCAAGAATCAAAAGAACTCATGACCCATGGATGTCCATCACAGAAATGCTAATGGAGGTCTCCAGACAGACTCTGACATCTGTGGTTGACACCACACTCCGCCCAAGTATGTCCCCAAATACATCCCCACATTGAGTCCTGGAACCTGTGCATATGGCATTCTGTGTGGCAAATGCAAGTCTGCGGATCACCCACGTGATCTAATGGCACACGCACTCCAGAGAACTCTTTTTGGCTGAGGACCAAGAATCAAGAGTTAGAAGTCAGAGTTAGAGCATACAATAAACCTAGCCATCTACTGCTGGACAGGTGTGGGCAATCCTCAGGGCCCCCGTCCAGAACGAGTTCTGGCTGCAGGAAATGGGAACCTCGGCCCACCGCCAACCACAAACCTGCTGTGCCCCTTGCAGAGCTGTGTATTCCTCCCTGAGCACACCCTGCAACTGGTTAGATATGTATAATGTAAACCTGAGGGCGACCACCAAAGCACTTCTCAAAAGGCTTATAAATAAGTTACAGTGGAGATGAATTAAAATGATAACAACGATAAATGTCATAGAAGACAGAAGAGGAAAAGAGAAAAGATGAAAACAGCTAACAAGATGGTAGACTGAAATCTGAACAAATTAGAAACCATATTGAATATGATGACCTATGCTCCAGAATTAAAGGTCAGAGACTGTCATAACCAAGTCTGGATTGTCCACAAGGCCCATTGAAAAGAAGGGAAGTGGACAAGAAAGCTATTTACAGAGATGTGTGCGGTCAGTGCCCTGACACAAGCATCTGCATATACCCGAGGAAGATGCATCACTGTGATGTTCCGTGTGGCCGTGCGTGCTGATGTGTGGCCGTGTGAGCTGATGTGGTTGAACCCTAACCACACTGACTGGAAGCAGAAGCGTGCATACATGGGGTCCATCAGGGAGATGACCTTTAAGGAGAGACAGGGAGAGTCAACAGGAGGCTTAATTACCAGTGACATTTCATTATTTTTTAATCTAAAGAAAAATATTATGAAGTGTTCACATTTTTTTCCATTCAGGGAGTGGAAATAAAAATTCAAACAAGCTGGGCACCAGTGGCACACGCCTGTAATCCTAGCTACCCAGGAGGCTGAGATCTGAGGATCATGGTTCAAAGTCAGCCTGGGCAAGAAAGGGTTTGGGTCTTTTATCTCCAATAAACCACTAGAAAACTGGAGGTAGCACTGTGGCTCAAGCGGTAGAGAGCTAAGAATGCAAGGACAGCGCTCAAGCCAAGAGTTCAAGCCCCATGACCGACCAAAAAAAAAAAAAAAATTCAAACAGATTGGCCACTTAATTACTCAGGAATAGTTGCTGTTTAATTTAGGTTTGATGACTCTATGCTATCTTTAGTTCTCTTTTTTTTTAAATGGGTAAGGATAAAAGGTGTGAACTTTGGACTTGTTTTAGAATAGCACCTAGTAGCCAGAAGGGAGTGAGGTAGAAGAGCAGCCACGACCAACTGTCCACAGCTGGCGTGTGGCACCTGCAAAGTCATAGTTGCTTTCTCCTCTGTGTGTGCCTAAAACTTCTACAACAAGCCATTTCAACATAGCTTAGTAGACATTTTGTGTTCATACTTCTTTGTCACTTGTGTGATTAAATCTGCACAAAAAAAAAAATTCTAGAAGGGGAAAGGACAGAGCACATCAACTTCAGTGTCAATAAGTGTGTGTGTGTGTGTGTGTGTGTGTGTGTGTGTGTGTGTGTGAAAAATTGCCACCCATAAGAGAACAGGAATTTGGGTCCCACAATGTAGGAGCAGGGAAAGGGCTGTGGGCCATTCAGGAAACTTGGTGCAGTTGATTTTCACACAGCCTTTGTGGTGCAATGGTAATTCAAAACTAACGAGACTGAAAAGTGTCCCTGATATGAAAAGGAAAAAAGATTCCTCCATCTCTTTGAGAGCACCATCTTTAGGAAAGTTGTTATTGTAAATTCTTTATTTCCTTGCGATAAGTAGAAATCTTTTTCAGATCTGCATATGCCTTTCTCCATGCTACAATCCAGGTGCGTTTCTGGGGTTTTCCCCCTTCAAGGGCATGGGAATAGCTGTATTTTTGAAGGAAAGATGACCTCGCTCTGTGGGCAGGGAGCAGCTGGTCCTAACCTTCAGTCTTCAGAGATGCCATTCCTATTAACCAGGGAATGCAGGCTGGCCAGGTCTGCTGGGTTGCCTTGGAACTGCCCACCATCTCTGTGGACAGAAGCCCTGTGCCACACCTATGTGTGTGTGTGGTGGTGGTGGGGAGTCCAGCCTACCTCCACCAGAGCCCGTGCTGAGGATCCTGGTGCCAGCCCGTGGTGCACAGCCCATTCTGACTTCTCGCTCACTCATTGAAAAACACATTCTTCTTTCTCTTCTGCTCTGTGGCAGGTCTTGGGGACCGGTGTTTGGTTTTTAATTACATTTTCCTGACCTCTGGTGGTGCTTTTCTGTGGGGATGTGTCTAACTTGTCATAAAGTTGACAAAGGAATCTGGTGTCACCTGACTTCTACTGTCAGGCCTTAGTCCCTACAGGACAAGCTTTCTTCCTTTCCTCAACTTCTTCCTTTGTTTTGTTAGAAAATTACTTTTGTAAGTAATATATACTGATAACAGATGCAAGCATGGCACCATACAAGGAAGTGATCGAGGATAGGATGTCTGAGAACAGAGGAGTCCCTTGGAGAACCCCACCCCAGAGAACATGCCCTCCACCGCATCATCACACAAACCTGAGACAAAGTCCTGCGTACTGCCCTTACATGGCAGCTGTGCTGACACAGAATTCATGCGTCATACAGTCTGTCATTTTAGATTGATTTTGTGACTTTTACTGCAGAGAGTTATACATCACCATGTGTGATCTCCCCCAAAGACTCCCGTCCCCCATCTGAAGCCCTCATTCCTGTTCACCTCCCAGTCCAGTCCCTGGCAGTCGCCTGCATCCTGTCTTCTGGGCATCTCTGTCTGGGAGAATGGCACCTCTCACTGGGCACACCAATTTCGGGGCTCCTCTGTGTTACAATGTGATCGAGTGCTCCACTCCTGTTCACTGGCGAGTCACACCCCAGACCCAGCAACCCACCACTCATCTGTGCATTCACCAGCTGATGGGCATTCAGGTTTTTCCCCTGTGGTGTCTTGTGATGGACACGCTGTACACACTTGCGGGTGGGCTCTGGTGTGGACAGCAGGATGGGGCTGCTTGGTGCCCCGCGGCTCTCCAACCCCGGCCTCTCGTGGGGTGGCGCACACCATCTTCCCTAGTTTTTCTCTTCCTCATGGCTGTCGGCATCAGGGCAGGCAGACCCTCATTGTTCTTGTTTTTTTTTTTTTTTTTTTTTTTTGTGTCTTGTTGTGGGGCCTGAACTCTGGGCCTGGGCGTTGTCCCTCAGCTCTTCAGCTCAAGGCTAGCACTCTACCACTTGAGCCACAGCGCCACTTCTAGCTTTTTTCTTTTTTGCTTATGTGGTGCTGAGGAATCGAATCCAGGGCCTCTGGCATGCAAGGCAAGCGCTCTACCACTGAGCCACCTTCCCAGCCCCCCCCTCCTTGTTCTTGATGAGCAGCATTCCAGAGCGTGTGTGCTGGGAGTTTCCTTGCCAGCCCCTCACTGAAGGGGCGTCTAGATTGTTGCTTTCTAATATAAAGAATGCCCCAGCCAGGCATCGGTGACTCGCGCCTGTAATCCTAGCTTTCCAGGAGGCTGAGATCTGAGGATCGTGGTTCAAAGCCAGCCCAGGCAAGGAAGTCTGAGAGACTCATCTCCAATGAGCCACCAGAACACTGGAAGTGGTGTTGTGGCTCAAGTGGTAGAGCCCTCGCCTTGAGCTGAAGAGCTGAGGGACAGTGCCCAGGCCCAGAGAGGAAGGAAGAAAGAAAGAAAGGAAGGAAGGAAGGAAGGAAGGGAAAGAGAGAAAAGAAAAGAAAGAGAAAAGAAAAGAAAAAGAATGCCCCATGCCTAGGCCACCGGTCTGGGGAACAGTGAACTGTTTCAAGGCAGAAAACTGAACTGAAAGTTGCTTTTGCAATTGTGATGGTTGTTCCCAAATTTCTTCTCAAGTTCTCTCTGATGTGAAGTCAGACAGACTGGGAGAATCTCTTCAGCATCTCCAACTCTGATCCTGAGCAAGCCCCAAGGCTGGCCCATCCTCAGAGGGGAGTGAACGGCAGCAGGAGCACTGTGATCTGAACAGGGCTTGAACGAGGCCCAACTTCAGTCAGTGCTTACGGATGATTCCAACCTTCTGATTTTAGGCATTATTTTGAATGACAAAAAGTTTCATTTGTTGAAGAGAAGTTTTAGTGTTTTATGTCTGAGCTTGCTAGACAATGTACAATACTAAGCTGTTTTCTCAACATACCCTCAGCTCAGCAAAAACATGACAGTGTGCACACCCAGCCCTTACACAGCCAGCCCCTATACACCCATTGCATCTGGAAGCAAGCCTGAGGTCTTCACAGAGGAGGTGCGATAGGAAGTGTGCTTTTTGTGGAGACTGGCCTGGGGAGGCTCCCAGAAAGAGGTCCACAAGCTCTGAGCATGCTAGCACTTCGAAAACGAGCTGGCAAGATGGCAGTTCCAAGTCCCTCCTCTGCTCATTCCATCACACACATCCACTCTGTCACACGCATCCACCCTACCTTCCTTCACTCCGCGGTCCATTCTGTCACACATGTCAGCTCCAACACACATGTCCACACCACCTTCCTTCTGTGTTTTGTTGCACACTGAGTACAGGCAGCAGACAGAAACAACTGGGACCAGGAGTGAGGAGTCTGTGCTTCCAGGAATGACCAGCTGGGTGACTGGGACCAGGTCCCCCGTGGAGTCCAACCAGAAAAGCTGGCCAATGTGGCAAACCCTGCCTGTGGCATGGGAGAGATAACACAGCTCACAGAACAGCCAGGCTGGCAGCCAGGGACCCGAGACTGGAAACAAAACCACAAAATAAATACAGAGACACTATCTGGAAGAGCATAAGAAAGACCACAGCAGAATTAATGAAGTGGTTAACACACAATAAAGAGAGTCAATAAAACCCAAACTGGGACCTCAGAGAAGTCTAGCAAAATAATAAGCTTTTGGCAAAAGAGATGAGTAGAGAGGAAAGAGAGAAAGAGAGAGAGACAGAGAGACAGAGAATTTCATGCCAAAGAAGGAAGGAATTACTCTAAGTTCTGCAGTTAAAAATGTCAATAAGATACAGCACTATTCACACTAGTTAAGGCCCAGAT
Organism: Dipodomys spectabilis; assembly: GCF_019054845.1. NCBI lineage: Eukaryota > Metazoa > Chordata > Mammalia > Rodentia > Heteromyidae > Dipodomys > Dipodomys spectabilis. Next base: position 6,777,846 of record NW_024870892.1, on the reverse strand, counting down.
GCCTCACAAGGACAAATGGATCAAGAAAATGTGGTATAGGAGCTGGGAAGGTGGCTCAGTGGTAGAGCTCTTGCCTTGCATGCCTGAGGCCCTAGGTTCCATTTTTAGCACCACATAAGCAAAAAGAAAAAGAAGCCGGAAGTGGTGCTGTGGCTCAAGTGGTAGAGCGCTAGCCTTGAGCTGAAGAGACAGTGCCCAGGCCCAGAGTTCAGGCCCCAAGACTGGAACCCCACCAAAAAATGTGGTAAAGATATACAATGGAATTCCACTCATCCATTAGAAAAAATGATATTATATCATTTGCACAGAATGGAAAGACTGGAAAAAAATTAAGTGAAGTCAGGCCCAGAGACACAAAGGTTACATTTTTTTCCTTATAGATGGAAGCTAGAGTTATTTTATAAATATATAAGTAAATTCTTTGAGAGACATGCAAGAGGACAGAAATGTATTAACTGAAATTTGGTAGATTCGGGGGAGAGCACAGTGTAATTCCTTAGAAAGGCCAAATCAAAGGTGAACAAATGAAGAAGAGAAGGGAAGTATTTCCTACAAAATTAGAATGAGTGAGGAAGAGGTGGGTGAGAAGGTTGAAAGGGGTGACATTGATCAAGATACATTGTGCTCATTAACTGCTTTGCCAAATGGCAACTCCTTTCTACAACTATGTAAAGATAATAAAGCTTAAAACGGCAGTAAGAGGATATTATGAGAAATGTATGATAATTATTAAAGATTTTGATGAAACCAATGAGGTCCTAAAAAATAGAACTTACTGGTGACAGAATTTAGCTTGTGACTTCTCCTAAACATTTAAGGAAGAATCCTCAGTCTTCGAAGGGCGAAGGGGTTGTATCCTGGCTCAGTTGTGAGACCACCATAGCTTTGGTGCTCTGCCTTTGCCATGGACTGTTTGTGCATCTCTAGATTGCACATGTCAAACCCTAACCCCTGCTGTGCTAGTGTTTAAGAGGGAATCCTCTGAGCTGGGCGCTGGTGGCTCACGCCTGTAATCCTAGCTACTCAGGAGGCTGAGATCTGAGGATCGAGGTTCAAAGCCAGCCCGGGCAGGAGAGACTGTGAGACTCCTATCTCCAATAAACCGCCAGAAAACCGGAAGTGGCGCTGTAGCTCAAGTGGTAGAGCGCTCACCTTGAGCTGAAGAGCTGAGGGACAGCGCCCAGGGCCAGAGTTCAAGCCCCACGACTGACAAAAAAAAAGAGGGAACCCTCTGGAAGAGATTAGTTATGAATACAGGGGCTTCATGACCTGATTAATTCCCTTTTAAAAGAGTTCCCAAACAGCTGGTTCACCCCCAATATGCACACACACAAATACCCCAACACATGCACACACAGACTATACACATACCCCCAACACACACACATACCCATCACATGTACACATACATCAACACATGCATGCATATGCCCACCCAACACACACACCCAACAATCATACACATAACTAGCATGCACATACACACACACACACACACACACACACACACACACACAGACTTAGAAGGCAGTTATCTTCAAATCAGACAGTGGACTGTCACTAGGCACCAAGCCTGGTATGGCCTTGCCTTGGATGTCCAGCTTCCACAACCGTGAGAAACAAATTTCTCATCCCTTGTTACAAGACCCTGAGGAGACTCAGGAAGCTCTAAACAAGTGTGGACAAACCAAACTTGTCAGTGCTGTCACCCAACCCAGGCTACTGGTCAGCAGTGAGTAGGGAGGAAGGTTCCTGGTACCATGAGAGAAAGGAGTCATGGATAGACACAGGGAAAACATAGCAAGAGCAAAGTAAGAAAACAACAGAAAATTGAAAGCACGTTCTCAGAGCAGGAGTGTGGACCAGGCTCACTGGCTCAGTGGTTTGGACCAGGTTCTCTGTGGAGCAGAACCAGAAAATCTGGCCAAACATACAGACCTGCCTGTGGTGTAGAGATAACATGGGTTGCAGAGAGCAGGAATTAAAGAGATCGATGGGGAGGAGACAACAAAATAAGTACAAAGAGAGGGAAAGAACATAAGAAAGAAATAGCAGCGGAGTGCTGGTGACTCATGTCTATAATCCTAGCTTTTCAGAAGGGTAAGATTGAAGGATTGCCCAGGCATGCAAGTCTGTGATACTTCACAATAACCAGCAAAAAGCTGGGCTAGAGATATGGCTCAATGGTCATCTCAGTTGAGCAAGCATGGTCCTTGAGTTCAAATCCCAGTACTGGCAAAAGAAGGCGGAGGCAGGGAGAGAGAGAGGGAGGAAAAAATTTACTGAAATAGTTAATATACAATAAAGAGAAACAATAAAAACAAAACTTGCTTCTCAGAGAAACCTGGGCAAGATAATGAAATTCTCAAATGGCCTTGAACAGCAGAGCTATCTTAGTACAAGGCAAGAAAATATGTATGAATGACTGTGATTGCATTTTGGGACACAAAAAGGCAAATTGATGGGTAATTTGCCTCCAAAATATTGCAGGTTTTAGAAGAGTCCAGGAGCCGGGCACCCGTGGCTCACACCTGTAATCCTAGCTACTCAAGAGGCTGAGATGTGAGGATCTCAGTTCAAAGCCAGCCCGGGAAGGAAAGTCCGTGAGACTCTTATCTCTAATTAACTACCAGAAAACCAAAGTGGCACTGTGGCTCAAGTGGTAGAGTGCCTGCCTTGAGCTGAAGAGCTCAGGGACAGTGCTCAGGCCTAGAATTCAAGACCCACAACCGACCAAAAAAAAAAAAAAAAAAAAAGCCCAGGATATGAGTAAAAACTGAACAGTAACATCTGTCATGAGGAAGGAATTGAGTAAGCTCACCAGACAAGCCCAGTCACCCAAGGCTCCTCTCCAATGCGGATGGGCCTGTGTGATCAGTCAGTGGAGGGACCGGGCCATTTTGATCAGCCTGGCCAACAGTCGCTCTTCTGCACTGGAACCCTGCTCCCTCCACACCTGGGGCCATCTGTGTCCAGTGCTGCTTTTTCTTCCGTGCAGAGTGGCAGGTCTTTGGTGACTGTCATCCTGGAAGGCATTCTGTGCTCTGATGCACAGACTGTTGGCAGGAAAAGCAAACCACTTTACTTGGGGGTCTTGGAGGTTGGAGTGACAGGAGGCATCCGTGCTTTTTGGAGGGGAGCAGAACAGTTGCCCCGCCTCTCTTCCAGCCTCTGGTTTCATCTCTCATCTCATGCCCCACATCTTTCTTCCTCTGCTTGGTCTCAGCCACTAAGACAAAGAAGGCTACGTTCAGTAGTTGAAGGGCTGGGGAGTCCAGCACTAACTTTTGGAGCTTTTGGGGCCCAATATCTAACAACATGGGTCCCCATATTTCTGCACATCATCTTGCTGGGTGCCCTCCTGATGGAAGAAACCCAGGTCTCTCAATAGTCAGTTTTTGTTGTTGTTTGATGTTTGGTACTGGAGTTTGAACTCAGGGATTTGTGCTTGCTAAGTGTAAGAAATGAGAAGAGAGTGTCTGATAGGGGCTCAAGGCTTTATTGGGGGACATACCTGCTGGGCTGCTCCAAGGCAGCCCCTGTGGACAGGTGTGGATGGAATTTAAACAAAATTTGGGGGGCAGTCCCATGGGTCATATGGGTCACATTATATGGATGTGGAAATTTGCGGGGAGAACAGATTCTAAACAGATGGGAACACTGGCCGGGGACTCGATCGTCAAGCTGACTCTGAGACCTTAGATTCCCATCTTTTTTATGTATAGGTATAAAAGTAAGAGGCAGAGTAGTGCTGTGCCTCAAGTGGTAGAATGCTAGCCTTGAGCTGAAAAGCTCAGGGACAGCGCTCAGGCCCAGAGGTCAAACCCCACAGCCGACAAAAAAAGAAAAAAAAAAAAAGAAAAGAAAGAGGTAGAGGGTTGGTGAGATGTTCTCTAGCTGCTTCCTGTTGGTCAGGGGCGTCAGTTTGGGGATAGAAGGTGGAAATGTCATCCGGTCCAAGGAAGGCACCAATAAGAGTTCCTTGATGGTGAATGTGCATATGTATCTTGGGATGAAGTCTGAAAGAAGTCTTACAAGGCAGGGGCCAAACAGTAAGAAAAGAAAAAACATTATTAGAGGATCTACAAACAGCAGAAGGGAGGACAGCAATCTATTCAGGGTAGAAAAAAAAATTGTATGACGGGGCTGGGAAGGTGGCTTAGTGGTAGAGTGCTTGCCTTGCATGCATGAGGCCCTGGGTTCAATTCCTCAGCACCACATAAACAGAAAAGTCTAGAAGTAACACTGTGGCTCAAGCGGTAGAGCACTAGCCTTAAGCTAAAGAGCTCAGGGACAGTGCCCAGGCCTAGAGTTCAAGCCACATGACTGACCAAAACAATTTAAAAAGTAAAAAAGAAAAAACTGGTTGACTTGGCTAGTTCCTGTCTCCTGCATTCCAGGCAATCCTGGAGTTGTTGGATCATATTCCTAACAACTTCTGACATTAACATCTGGCCAGTGGGTAGGGAAGAGCATGATGGACTGGTTAAGAATTACATGTCAGAAGCTGGGGCTGCATTGGAGTGTGAAAGGGGCTGGTGGGAGGCTTTGATCATTTCCCAGACTATAGATGTCTGAATTATAGAGTATGGATGGAAGACCCACTATAAATAGAAATATCAGGTAATAGAGATAAATTCCTGCCCAGCTAAAAGACAGACAGATATGGGCATTAGATAGGCATGCTCATAAACTATTTTCTCTTGACCTCCTAGCTCTGGTTCATTGAAACAAGATCAATAAAAGTAGTTCTTAAGCAGGGCCTACCTGGAAAGTGTTAAGACCAGGATGTAAGAAATGAGAGGTGAGTGACCAATACAGGCTCAAGGTTTATTGGGGGGCAGACCTGTTGGGCTGCTCCAAGAAGAAATGGAGGCAGCCAATGGACAGGTGGGCAGAATTTAAACAAAATTTTAGGGGTCACATGGGCAATCACACGGGTCACATTATGTGGACTGTGGGAATCTGGGAGGTAGAGTCAGTTCTGAGAAGAAGGTGTTATGAAGGTGTTACACAAACTACAGGAATTGGAGGGGTAAGTCAGATTCCAAGAAGGAGTGTAGCGAGACTGTTGCAACTGGCACAGGAATTTGTAGTCACACTGGGAAAACAGTATAACATCGGGGAAATAGAAACTTAACGGATTCTTGTAAACAGGTAGGGACAAAGGGCGGGGCTTAGTTGGCAAGCTGACTCTGAAACCTTAGAATAGGTAGGCATATTCCCACTTGAGCCATGCCTCCAGCCCAGGATTCATTTCTCTAAGGTCACTAACACCAGTGATGATCACTCCACACACATCAGAATGGCAGAAATGAAAAAGAATGACAATAACTCATAGCTGAGCTCCGAATGTGTGTGTACCAGAAAAAATCATGCACATAGGCTGGCACCAGTAGCTTACACCTATAATCCTAGCTACTCAGGAGACTGACAAATGAGGATCCTTGTTCAAAGCCAGTGCAATGGGGAGGCTGGGTCTAGCCAGCACCATCTTGGCCACGTGGTAGATAGGATAGGCAATTGGACTTAACTGGCTCTATCTTGACTTTATGGTGGAGGAAGTCCCACCCCCAGGTGATAGGCATGCCTGAATTCCTAGAGGCAGGGCCGAGGACTTGGGTGATAGGTCATTGGACTGCCCATCCTGTGCCTTGAACTTCTTGTGACCCAGCCCCCTGCCCTTGACACTATTTAGGCCTGGACCAGCTCTAATGCCGTTATGCCACACCTCCTGTTCCTGTCTCCTGGCTCTCCTCTGGTCACCATGGTGTCCTACTTCAGCTCTCCATTGGGGTTAGTCTTGTTGTTGGTGTTGTTTTTCTGCTCTTTCTTTCCTCTCCTGCTCTTATGACTCAGTTTTCTGACAGTGTTCAGTGTATTTGAGGGGCTGCAGGTCTTTGTGACAGGAGTCTACCTTCAGTCACCGACATTCCAATAAAGACTCCCAACTCTACCTCTCAAAATGTGGCTTCTGTTTCTGAGTACCCTTACAACACTAGCCCAGGCAGACACATCTGAGAGACTCGAATCTCCAATTAACCAGCAAAAGGTCGGAAGTAGAACTGTAACTCAAGTGGTAGAGAGTCAGCTTTGAGTAGAAAAGCTAAGAGACAGCACCCAGGCCCTGCATTCAAGTCCCAGTACTGGCGCACATACAAAATTCCTCCAGGAAACTCAGGAGGGTGCAGATGGGGTGCCCTCCATGCGGAGCACCTCCACAGGCAGGAGTGAGTACTGCAGTGCTCTCGCTCTAACCCTGCAGGGCCTACCTGGCCATGGGGAAAACATGAACTCCAAGCAGAGTCACTGCCCCGGCACAGTCTCCTCCAAGAAACGTCCTGGGCACAGAACCACAGCATGCCGGGCTGGTTGGACTGGGCTCCGTAGCTAATCCCTTGTGTCCAGCAATCATGGGGTGCACCCATCACAGAGTGCGGCCGGCCACCAGACACCCCTTTTTGCTCAGTTCAGAGCAAGAAGCTGGAGCCTGAAGTTCATGCCAAGACTGAGTGGGGAAAATACTTCAAAGTCAGACATGCTGTCTGTCCTCACCCTCACGCATTCCTCAGTCCTCTGGAAGCAAGACCTGCAGCAGCAAGGCCCTTGTGGAGATGCGGGAATGGGGAGCTGTGCTTGGTTCCAGTTGTCATCAAGATGGGTCAGAGGGGTGGGGGCAGAGCCTTTGGTGGCTGCTGGCCTTCTGCATAGTCCCTAAGGGGGTGGCTGTAAGACAAATCACCCCAGAAGCCACATTTTGGAAGGTGGAATATTGGAGTCTTTATTACAACACTAGCTGTCTGCAGGTGGCCTGTTGTTACAAAGGCCTGCAGTCCCCAAATACACATAACACAGTTTGGAAACAGGCCAGAGAGGGAAGAAAGAACAAAAACAATACCAACAAGCCAATTCAGGTCTACCGTGATGACTGGAGATGAGACAGGACACAGGAAACGATCATGGAGACACACATGGCATGGCAGCATGGTGCCTATGCTAGTCTGGACCTAAATAGGATCAGGGCAGGGGGCAGGGTCACAGGAAATTCCCAGTCCCGGGCACTGGACTGACAGTTCAGTAACCTATCAGCAAAGTGCCCACTCCTGCTTCCAGGGGTTCAGGCATGCCCATCACCTGGGAGGCAGGTGATGGGGGGAAGGTTTCCCTCCCCCAGCATAAAGACAAGATGCCAGACCCTACCATCCACCATGTGGCCAATATGGCGTCGGCCAGACCCAACCTCCTTACTTCAGCTGCCCATCTGAAATGGCACCTGCTCCATTCTTTCCCAAACTGTGTGCCAAGGAAGGCTAGCGGCACCCTGGGGACCTGGTTCTGCTGTGGGAGGCCTATTTCCCAGGCAGGTCTTGAACTCCTGGGCCAAGTGATCTTCCCACCTCAGCCTCCAGGTATGTCACTGCCTCGCTTAGAATGCTTTGTGGTTTTGAGAAAACAAGGTCACATTCCCCGGAACACATAGCTGGAGGTCAGTTTCAGCAGCTCTGTGTTGGAGGTGCTGGTGGACCTCGTGTCTGTGCTAGAGGTGGCAGTGAGATTTTTGAGGAGCTGGGGTTTCTTCAGCTACTGAAATAAAATGGAGGAACGAAAATCTAGGTGAGCTGGGCACAGGCGGCTCACGCTTACAACCCTAGCTATGGAGAGGTCGAGATCTGAGGATCTTTGATCAAAGCTGGCCTGGACAGATAAGTCCTCTTATCTCCAGGGAAGACTCTTATCTTCCTTGAACTATCATAAAGCCAGAAGTGGGGGTGTGGTGCAGGTGGTAAGTACCAGCCTTGAGTGGATAAAGCCAAGAGAGAGTGAGGCCTGGAGTTCAAGTCCCAGTACTGGCATGTACACATACATGCTCATATGCACACACACATACATGTGCAGACACATACATACACACATGCAAAAAAACCCCAAACCCTAAATCTAGGGGGGCTGGGTGTCAGTGGCTCATACCTGTAATCCTAGCTATCCAGAAGTCAGGAGGCTAAGATCTGAGGCTTGTAATTCCAAGCCAGTCCAGGCAGGAAAGTCCATAACACTCTTTTCTCCAATTAACCACCAGAAACGCTGGAAGTAGAGCCTTGGCTCAAGTGGTAGAACACTAGCCTCAAGTGAAAATGCTTAGGGATAGCACCCAAGCCCTGAGTTCAAGCCCCAGAACCAGCATGCACGCATACATGCATGCACACACGCACACACATACACACCATCCAGGTTTAAATATATTAAAGATCAAGGCCATGCCACAAAAATAAATAAATATAATCAATCTAGCTCTGAGAGCCAGGGAATGAGTGTGACTTTGTCCAGGGACATAGTCACAAAAGGAGATGCTATCTAGGACCATGTCACTGAGGTGAAATAGTTTTTATTTATTTGCATCATTTTCTTACAAGGTGCCTAGCTATGAGGATAGGAGGATTACTTAGTTGCTGGGACATTGTTACTTTATAAACCCAACTGTCAGACTTCCAGACCCTAGAAGGGCTCACTGAGCCATATGGTCCTCAAACTAAACAAGCAGGCTTTGTTTTTGTTTTTGCCAGTGGTAGGGCCTGGGTGTGGGTGCTGCCCCTCAGCTCTTCAGCTCAAGGTTAGTGCTCTACCATTTGAGCCAAGCACCACTTCTGGCTTTTTCTGCTTATGTGGTGCTGAGGAATTGAACCCAGGACCTCATACATGCAAAGCAAGCATTCAACCACTAAGCCACTTTCCCAGCCCCCAAACAGGTTTAAACAAACCTGGGAGGTGAGGATTCCTCCTCTTGTTATCCAAGTCCATGGCTCATTAATAACATTCATGTTGTTAATGCTTCAGTAATACACACTAAAATATCATCCTCGTCCTCGTCTTCCTCCTCCTCCTCATCATCGTCAGTCATGGGGCTTGAACTTGGGGTCTGGGCGCTATCCCTAAGCTTGTTTTGCTCAAGGATAGCGCTCTACCACTTTGAGCCACAGAGCCACTTCCAGTTTTCTAGTGGTTCATTGGAGATGATAAGAGTCTCACAGACTTTCCTGCCTGGGCTGGCTTTGAATTCACAATCCTCAGATAGCCTCTTAAGTAGCTAGGGTTTCAGGTGTGAGTCACTGGTGCTCAGCAACATTAAAAATATGATTAAATGGAAGCAGTCTTCTAAAACAGAAAGGGACTGAGGTCTCATATTATCTATAATCCTAGCTACTCAACAGGCTGGGATTTGAGGATCATGGTTCAAAGCTATCTGGGCAGAATTGTCTGTGAAACTCTCATCTCCAAAATAACCAACAAAAGGCTGGAAGTGGAGATGTGGCTCAAGTGGTAGAGTGTCGCCTTGAGTGAACAAGCCAAGCTAAGGGTGTGAAGACCTGAGTTCCAGCCCTGGCACTGCCATACGCTTCTGACTTTTAAGCCTATGTACTATGGCGCTGACTCCGCGCTCCATGTGTGCACTCCGTCTCGCTGAGCCATACTGTTTCCAGCAGGAGTTCCCCTTGTCCCTTGGTTCCTCACCTCTCAGAAACCCTCCCCTAGTGCCCACACAGCCTGCAAGCCACTGACAGGAGCACAGGTGCACGGCCATGGGCTGACCCTGTGCCTAGCCACATCACACTGCACTCATTTCCCCACGGCACCTAAGATGGGCCCAGAGCCAGCCTGCCCTCTTCCTTGAGTATCTTCCACATCTCCTGTCATAACTTGTCCCCATCCCCACCCCAGGGCCTAGGGTGCTATCCTGCACATCTCTGCTCAGGGCTAGAAATTTTCCACTTGAGCCACAGCTCCACTTCTAGTTTTTTGGTGGTTAAGGGAAGATAAGTCCCAAGACTTTTCAGGCTGGCTTTGAACCACAATCCTTAAATCTCAGCCTCCTGAGTAGCTACAATTATAGATATGAAGCCATTGACACCTTGATAGAGCCCAGTTGCTTTGTGCAAGAATCCCTGGGTGTGGGTTTGCCTGGGGTGTCCACACCATGCCTTTAGTTTTGTGTAGGCAGTCAGGATACTGGTGCTGTGTTCCTGGGGGAGCTGGAAGGAGATGTGTGATCACAGTGCATCTCCCTGCTAGGCTGGCCGCCTTGGTCCTCTGGGGAAGACTCTACACTCTGCTCCATGGTGAGGCAACTTCTGGGCAGAGGTGAAGGCCAAGGACTGCCTACCCCTCAGAACTGGGGATTTTACTGAACTGTCACTCCTTTCTTTTCTTTTCTTTTCTGTTGGCTGTGGGTCTTGAACTCTAGGCTTGGGCTCTGTACCTCAGCTCTTCAGCTCAAGGTGAGCGTTCTACTACTTGAGCCACAGCACCACTTCCAGTTTTCTGGTGTTTTATTGGAGATGAGAGTCTCACGGACTTTCCTGTCTGGGCTGGCTTTGAACCATGATCCTCAGATCTCAGCCTCCTGAGTAGCTAGGATGATAGGCATGAGCCACCTGTGCCCGGCTTGAGGTGTCACTCTTACAAATGGCATTGCACATTCTATGTTGAGGATACATTACATATTACATTGAAGACACTGGTAGATGCATATGTTATTCAGTGCTGATAATTTGTCACCGACCTTGCTTATTTTGAGGCTCCTATGTGGTGGCAGATACGTCTTTGAGACACTCCTGTGCCTCCTGATGCGGCCCCTCCCCTTCCTGAGTCCTCGCTTGCAGACACAGGATGCCAGGCTTGGCTTGTGCTCTCCACCTACTGCCTGGACCCAGCACCAAGCAGCCCTGGTTCCCTTCAGAGTGGAGCATGAGAACCAGGGGAGCCAACACCCAGGCTCTGTGGGCGGGCACCGGGGGCACTGCAATCATGGATGCTGTGACAGCAGAGGCTGCTGGGAAAGACACACACACCTACAGAATTAAACATTACAAGTTTAGGGCTGGGATGCAGCTCAGTGGCAAAGCACTTGCTTAGCAAGTGCAACGTCCTGGGTTCAACCTCAGTACCAAAAAAGAGAAGACCAACAAAAAGAAAAAAGGAAAAATTATGAGTTTAGCCAGGTGCTGGTGGCTCATGCCTGTAATCCTACTTCGGAGACTGAGATCTAAGGAATGCAATTGGAAGTCAGCAAAGGTAGGAAAGTACATGAGACTCTTGTCTCTAATTAACCATAAAAAAGCCAGAAGTTGCCCGGCCCTGGTGGCTCATGCATATAATCCTTGCTACTCAGGAGGCTGACATCTGAGGATCAAGGTTCAAATCCAGCCTGGGCAAGTCTGTGAGAGTCTTATCTTCAATTAACTACCAGAAAACTGGAAGTGGCGTTGTGGCTCAAATGGTAGAGCACTCACCTTGAGCTGAAGGGCTCAGGGACAGCACCCAGGCCCAGAGTTCAAGCTCTATGATTGACCAAAAGACAAACAAAAAAAAACACCCAGAAGTAAAGCTGTGGCTCAAGTGGTGAAGCACTAGCCTTGAACAAAAAAAGCACATGGACAATGCCCACATTTGGAGTTCAAGCCCTAGGACTGGCACATGCACACACATACACACACAATTACAAGTTCACATATTACTGATTTTACTCAAGATTTCACTCTTTTAATAAGTCATATAGTAAGCAGAATTTGAGAATTAGTAATACACTTCCTGGAACACTCAATAAGGCCAAAAGTGTTTTGTTGTTTGTTTTCATTTTGTCAGTACTGGGGTTATTTTGTCAGTATTGGGGCTTCAAGCTTGCTTGCTTGGCACTTCACCACTTGAGCCACACTGCTAGCACTGCTTTTTGCTGATTAATTGGAGATAGAGTCACAGATTTCAATGCCCAGGATGGCTTCATACTGTGATCTTCAGGTCTCAGCCTTCTGAATTGTTAGGATTATAGTCATGAGCCACCAGTGCCTGGCAGAAGCATTTAAAAAAAAATCAGCTGGGCACTGGTGGCTCACGCCTGTAATCCTAGCTACTCAGGAGGCTGAGATCTGAGGATCAAGGTTCAAAGCCAGCCCAGGCAGGAAAGTCCATGAGACTCTTCACCAATAAACTACTAGAAAGTCAGAAGTGACGCTGTGGCTCAAGCGGTAGAGCGCTCACCTTGAGCTGAAGAGTTGAGGGATATCACGCAAGCCCAGAGTTCAAGCCCCATGACCACCACCACCACCACCACAAACAACAACAACAAATCGCTGTGACTTGTAAGGCCATTTTTAAGTACAAATCACAAAGGAAATGTTCATCCCCTTCTTTCTTCCCAGTCTTGGGGCTTGAACTCGGAACCTGGGAGCTGTTCCTGACCTTATTTGCTATAGCTCTACTTCCAGGTTTTTGCTAGTTAATTGGAAATAAGAGTCTCATGGACTTTCTTGCCTGGGCTGGCTTCAAACCATGATCTTTAGATCTCAGTCTCCTGAGTAGCTAGGATTATAGCCATAAAGCAACCACTGTCCAGCCCTTCTTCCCTTTCTTGCTCAATTTTCTCTGTTCTAATGTACCCTATTTACTCATTTCCAACTATATTCCTTATCTGTTGCAAACAAGCATAAAAAAAAATCTTAGTAGGCAGGCAGCAATGGTTCACACCTGTTATCCTAGCTACTCAGGAGACTGAGATCTGAGGATCCCAGTTCAAAGCCAGCCTGGGCATGAAAGTCCACAAAATTATCTCCAATTACTCACACACGCCAAAAAAGAAGCCAGCCAAGGGGCTGGGAAGGTAGCTCAGTGGTAGAGTGCTTGCCTTGCATGCATGAGGCCCTGAGTTCGATTCCTCAGCACCATATAAGCAAAATGAAAAAAGCCGGAAGTGGCGCTGTGGCTCAAGTGGTAGAGCGCTAGCCTTGAGCTGAAGAGCTGAGGGACAGCGCCCAGGCCCAGAGTTCAGGCCCCACGACCGGACCCAAAAAAAAACAAAACAAAACAAAAAAACAAAAAAGAAGCCAGCCAAAAGCAGAGCTGTGGTTCAAGTGCTAAAGTACAAGCCTTGGGCTGAAAAGGCTTTGGGACAGCCCCCAGGACTGATAATCAATCCATCAGTCAATCAATCAATCTTAGTGAAATAATAAAACTTCAAAAGTAACCCATCAAGTACTTCCAGGGTGAAAATGAAGAAAGCTGCAAGGGAGCTCCATCAACACCCCAAGGAGCATGAAAGACACAAGCTTTGGTCACGGAAATTGATGGCACGCTGGCTGTGTACTGCAGCATTCGCCTGCAATCCTAGCTCCTCTGAAGGTGGAGATCATCCAGAGGACCAGTTTGAGAATCACAGGTGTGACATTAGTCCACAGAACAAATTAACAAGACTTTCCTCTCAAAAAAAAAAAAAAAAAAAACTGGGTGCCAGAGTACACACCTGCAATTGCAGCTATGTGGGAGGTATTAAGAAAGAAGATTGCAGTTCAGCTCAGCCCAAAGCAAAAATCAAAAAAGTAAAGCCGAAAGGGCTAGAAGCAAAGGTTAAGTGGTAGATCCCCTGCCCAGCAAGCTCAAAGCCCTGAGTTCAAACCCCAGGACTGAGAGAGGAGGGGAGGGCAACAATGATCCTTCTTTGTCAGGCCAGAGCAGAAGGAATTACCAGAACTGTGATGGGAGGTGGCTTTGCATCAAGAACACATTCTTGTCTGGCATTGGTGGCTCATGCCTATAATCCTAGCTACTCAGATCTGAAGATCAAGGTTCAAAGCCAGACCGGGCAGGAAAGTCCATGAGACTCATCTCCAAGGAACCACCAGAAAACTGGAAGTGGCTCTGTGGCTCAAGTGGTAGAATGCTAGCCTTGAGCTGAAGAGCTCAGGAACAGTGCCCAGGCCGAGTTCAACCCCCACAACCACACACACACACACACACACACACACACACACACACACGAACACATTCTTCCTTCTCTCACCGGTGACTATGTATAGGCATGTGCGTATATGTATGCATGTGTGTGCATGGTATGTGTGCATATATATGTACACATACATGCATGTTCCTCTCCACACAGTGCTACGATTGGGCCTGGAGCCTTGTCTCACGTGTAGCACTCAACCCGAGCTACATCCACAGTCCCTAACTGGTAACTTTCTAGGAGCCTTTGGGATCCAGCTCATTCTTCTTCCACCCTCACACTCTCCTGGGACGTCATCCATACCTCTGAGTCAGCCTCAGTACCTGAAATACTTTACAAGTCTGTCCTTTGGCCAGCAGCTATCCAGCCTGCACCTCATAATAAGCAATTAATAGCCATGTGAGGGAGAAAGGAGAACAAGGAAGCAAAAACCAAAAACAAAGTTATTAAGGAGCCATGTGGTAATGCATGCCTGTAATCCCAGCATTCAATGGGCACAAGTAGAAGGATCTTTCTTCAAGGTCAGCCTGGGCAACAAAAACAATTCAAATGAGCAGGGATCTAGTAGTTCATGCCTATAATCCCAGCTGCTCAGAGGGCTGAGACCTGAGGATCACAGTTCAAAGCCAGCTTGGGCAGCAAAGTCCGTGAGACTCTCATCTACAATTAACTACTAGGAAACTGGAAGTGGCACAAAAACGGTAGAGCACAGCCTTGAGTGCATAAGCTCAGGGACAGTGCCCAGGGCCCGAGTTCAAGCCCCACAAATGACCAAAAAGAAAAAAAAAGTATGCGAAAACTCAGCATCAACATGCAATGACCTTTTCCTTCCTCACTGCTGCATTACATCCACCCCGGTGTCCATCATGCTGGGCACTGAGGCCTTGTAGAAAGGGCTGGCCAAGGCTCCTGCCCAGGATAGGCAGCTCTCCTCCACGTACACTGGACTCACTGAACAGAACACACCAAGACTCTTCGGTCCAGCCCAAGATGAAGTATTACATCACAGCAAGAACCTGTTACACTTTTCATCTAGATTCACCTCTTCACTTGGTTATTATGCAACAAATAATACATATCTTGAAGCAACTGTCCAGAGAGCTTGTCCCTTTCTGTGCCTACCTGGCCCAGGTCTGAACGCATCTAATTATCTCAACCCTAAGTCTTACCTATTTAAAGGACTTACCTGACATTTTCTTGCTGCCCACTGGAACTAACAAATGACTTGAGACGAACAGATCCAAACTTTTGACTTTGTCAAAGAGAAAAGAAATGCTGCAGTGCTACTCACTAGACTCTATTTTGAAAATGAACTATACAATGTGTGGGTGGGGATGGGAGGGAAAAACTGGAAGAGTGAGGGAAGGGGTGAGGTGACATTGTTTAAAAAGAAATGCACTCATTACCTGACTCAGGTAACTGTAATCCCCCTGTACATTACCTTTATAGCAACAATAAAAATTGAAAGGAAGAATACAATGACTAGCCATGTATCCTTATTAGAAACTTCACTACAGCTAGGAACACAACTTAACATGCATCCTCTTAAAACACAAACCTCTGCACAGGTCATTGTAAAAGACTCATAGCTGGGCACCAGTGGCTCACATCTGTAATTCAAGGCCAGCCCAGGCAGGAAAGTGTGTGAGACTCTTATCTCCAGTTAACCACCAGAAAACCAGAAGTGGTGTTGTGGCCCAAAGTGGTAGAGTACTAGCCTTCAGCAAAAGGAGTTCAGGAACAGGGTTTAGACTCTAAGTTCAAGCCCCACCACCAATTAGAACAACAAAAAAGTGGTCATGGACCAATGTCTGGTGCCTATAATCCTAGCTACTCAGGAAGCTGGGATCGGAGGATTATGGTTCAAAGTCAGCCCATTCAGAGATTCATATCTATAACCACCAAAAAGCCAGAAGTGGAGCTATGGCTCAATTAGTAGAATACCAACCTTGAATAAAAAAAGCTCAGGGACAGCACCCAAGCCCAGAGTTCAAGCCCCAGTATTGGGACACGCGCCCATACACACAAAAAGCGGTCAGTGAACAAAATATAAATCTGTGCCACAGCTGCCACAGTGATCGGTGAGCATGTTCCACTGTCTGGCAACTCCACATACCCAGACCTGTCTTCACGTTTCCAGCTAGAGAAAACCACGTGTCACTCAGGAATGAAAACTCCAGACTCTAGTATGGACAGTGAAGGGCCCAGATCCCCAATGCAAGCAGCCAGCCAGAGCAGAGGTTGGCAAATGTCCTGCAGAGAAGCATTTTTGGCTTTGCTGCTATAGTTTGGGTAGTAACTTCTCCACTCTGTTTCGCAAAAATAGCCACAGACCATACATAAGGAAATGAGGGCTATGTTCCAAAGAAACTTTATTTATAGACACTGAAATTGGCTTTTCATATGATTTTCATGTATCATGAAGCATGACTTTTAAAACCATATTCAATGTAAAGACCATTCTTGGCATACAAGCCACACCAAAGCAGATGGTGGGCCGGATCTGGTGGTGGCCAGTCATTGCCTGACCTCTAGTCTAAACAAATGTAGATCTGCTGGCAATTAGGTAACTTCTACTTTATTAGTGTGAGCACAATACACAACTTGCTTAAGGCTTTGTCTAAAATGCTGGTATATAAATGTTTTTAAGACAAGACTTTTTAGCTTTATTGTTAAAGTTAAATATACTGCTGGAGAAACAGACTGGCCACATTTCTTTATTTCCTGCTGACATGTGTGCAGTGTGTGTGCTCTCTCTCTCTCTCTCACACACATACATACACACACACACACACACACACACACACACAGAGTGCAACACACCTTGGCCTCAAAACAGCACCAGGGCTGAGCTTCCAATAGCACAGTGAGAACTCTGGAAAGACACATTTACATACTTTTCAATAAAGTTAGAGATGGCTACACTCATAATCTGAATTCCATGACTAAACCACCTATGTGTGAATTAATAAAAAGGTACCCAATCGTTTAAAAATAGCCATAGGGGAACAGGCCAGTATATAAAACAGCTGTTATGTAAAATTTACCCAGTTGCCTTTTTAAAAAATAATTTTTTGAACTTTAAACCTTTGTTATTGAATTGGTTTTATCGGTATACATTATGGTAGCAAGAAACAAATTACTGTATGCCGTACTTTGAGCAACTTGGCTAATTAAAAAACACAAAACTGTACATAAAGTATAACATTATTTTATAAAATAAAACAAGCCAAATAAAATCTTTTCTTTCCACATTTAATTTGTTAGGTTGCTTCCAAGTCACTCCCCACCCTGAATCAGTCTGAGTCTCACTCAAGTCTTTCATTCAAACCTATCTTTAGTTCTAAAATGCTGATCCCAGACCAGTCTTCTTACACGTGTGTCTCAGTAGAAATAGACCCACTGCGAACACCCTTGAAAACCTTCACCTGACAATCTCAGGCCTCCGCAGGGTAGCGCCAAGCACACCACCGAGATGTTCCTCTCTGCACTGGCAGCACGGGGCTACAAACTACCTGTTGTAGGCTCGCTCCCTTTTGGACTTCTCCAGCGCTTTGTCCATGGTTTTCTCGCTCTCGCCCCGACACTTGGGGCAGTACCACTTGCCCTTGGGTTTGTGATTGAGGCCCACGCAGGAGAAGTGGAACCACTCGATGGGGCACTCGTCATTGTCGCAGCCGATCATCTCTCCGTAGGAGACCTGGTTGCACAGACAGTACGTGGGCTCATTGGGGTCGATGGGGAGGTCTGCCGGGGAGGCTTCCCGCTCTGCTTTGGCCTTGGAGCGCTTCTTCTTCTTCGAGGTCTTGGCTTTCTTCTCCTTGGGCGTGCCTGTGGAGAGGTCCTCGTGATCGTGGTTGTTGGAGGCATTCTCTCGGTTCTCGTGGTTGCGCTGCCGCCGGGACCGTTTGTTGTTTGGTTTGTCTGCCTGTATGATTGTCTCGCTCTTTGACTTATCCTGCCCGGCTTTGCCACTGTTGGTGCTGTCACTGATCTCCTGCTGGGCCTCAAAGAGTTCCACATGACTGTCCACTTGCCGCATGCGGTTCTCCACCAGCTCCACCATCTGGCTCACGATCTGGATCTTCTCGTCGCCGAGCTCTTGGCTGCGGATCAGAGCTCTCTGGATGCAGTGCAACATGCGCCTCTTCTGGGTACCGTCCGTCTCCCGCTTGAACTTCTCGTAGTAGTCATCCAGCTCCTTCAGGATCTCTGCAAGTGAAAGCAACACTGTTACCCATTGGGGCTCCAAACACAGCTTAATGGGAGGACTCTCCCATTAAGGAGGCTTTTACTTCATTTGCTAAAGTAAGTGCAAGGGACAGAAATGGCCCAGGTGAACCTTCCCAGTATTGTACCAGCTGTGAAGCTTTCTATAGACTATCATTCTTAAAGAAATGTTGAAATGACTCCCACCATAAAACTGCCTCTGAGGCATCAAGCACACGGGTGACAAAGTTAGGAGAACAGCTTGAAACCAAACCTTTTTCCTAGTAAAACAACTAGGTCTATATTTCCTTCATATGTAATCATTCAAGACCTTTATTCTCTTTAACATATCAACATCCAGTTACCCTATGGGGGAATGTGCATGAATATAGCCAATAGGCCCATATAGGTTAAATCAGGGTTAGCAGGCAGAGGCCCAGACTTAGAGCCTCTATCAGTGATCACCCCAACATAGGGTTCTTCTGTATGGTTAAAAACAATGGTATGGTTGCAAGCTGTGCTGGTCACACCTGTAATCCCAGAACCTGGCAGGATAAGGTGGGTGGATGGATCTCCATTTCAAGGCCAACTTGGGCTACATAGGAAACCAAGTCTCAAACAATAATAAAAAAGTGATGGTTTGGCAATAATGAATCAGAAAGCATAGCCTTGCTTTGAAACAGAAATGGGGGCCTGGGGGTATAGCTCAAGCAACAACAGAGTGTCTACCTAGCAAACTCAAGGCCCTGAGTTCAAACGTCAGTATTGCCAAAACATATGTGGCAATTTACATTTGCACCTACTGTTTGTAATTCCAATTTCATAACTGTAAGTCAACAAACCCTCAATACTAAATGTACCCTCTTAGGCTACATATTGTGTATGTGATTTTAAAATGCAATTTGGCAAGTAACATTAGACAATTTCTCAAGTAATAAAAAGCTGTTAAATAATCTAACTGAAATAAAGGAACTATCTTTGCCAAAAGCCTACTTAAATATACAGAAAATCCCCAGAGTTATCCTTCTCAAACAGTAAACTGTTAAGTTTTATTGTGAAATCTTTGAGTCTCACTTAAAATACGGCAAGGATATTAGACTCTCCAGAAAGGGTGTGGGGGTGGAGGGGCACAGAGGAGGTGGAAGCAATGTCTAGATGTTACCCCTCACCCTGCCCAGATCTCAACTCCAAAAACTTATGACAAACACACTACTAATTTAAACTTAAGTAATACATAGGTTCTTTTACATCACTGGCAAGTTCATCTCTAGGCAAAGCCTCACCTGTGGGTAAGTTGATGTTCCATCATAAAATCACCAAAAAGTAATTCTGAGCCAGACACTGGTGGTTCACTCCTGTAAATCTAGATACTCAGGAGGCTGAGATCCGTGGATCACAGGTTGAAGCCAACCCAGGCAAAAAACAAAGCCTGTGAATCTCTAATCTCCAACTAACCAGCAAAAAGCTGGAAGTGGAGCTGTGGCTAGCAAGAGCCATGAGTGGAAAAGACACAACAAGACCAGCACATGTGAGCACATGCACACACACACGCATGATGTCACCTACAGTGACACATACTGTCTACAAGGCACAAGGGTTAACAAGCCAGGGCAGGAACACCAGGCTGCACTTGAGGCTCCTGTCCTGTCTGGCCGATTCTTCAGCTGCTGCTGACCTTTGTCTTCCAAAAACGTTCCACTAAAAAGTACAGGCAAAGTGCCAAAGCTCAGTAAGTGGCTCACGTCGGCGATCCTAGCTACTCAGGAGGCTTAGATCTGAGAACGGCGGTTCAAAGCTAGCCAGGGCGGGCAACTCCATGAGATTCGTATCTCCAAAGAACCAGCAACGTATCCGGGGCCAGCTCAGGTTGGGTTCAGGACCCGGATCAAGGCTAGGTTCTGGACAGTCTCTCTGAGCAACCGTCCAGGGGGCTTGGGACGACACCTCGACGGCGGCCGGAAACCCTACCCTCGCGGCCTTGCGCTGCGATGCCGGCCCAGCTCCGCTTCCACTTCCTCCAGAGCCTCGAGGCAGCCGGGGCTAGTGTGGCACCCAGCATCCCGGCCGCCCATTCCTCACGATCCCCACTGGGTCCACACACCCCCGGTCACTCACATTGTCTTCTGGCCAGGTGCAGCCACCCCCTTGGGACACCAAATAAGTGGGTCTGGCCTCTCGCAAGTCCCACGGTTTCCAAGGGGTGCCAGAGAGCAAGCTCGAACACCGGCAGCTGCCATCGCTTGGTGGCGAACAGGCCAGGCTCGGTGAAGATCCGGGCTGGGTGGAGATCGGATCCGGCCGGATCGGATCCAGCCAATGGGAAGAGGATAGTACACCCCGTCCCTGCAGTCGCCACCTATGGGGATCGAGAAGCCCGGGGGCGGAGACAGGCGGGGCGCCAATCAACGCGCAGTACTCGAGAATGCCAGGAGCCAATCCAAGACCGGAGGCCAAAGACATTCAAATCAACTCGACCTCCCTTTCTGCCCCGCCCCACTTCCAGAAGGGAAAAAAAGGCAGCGGAAATACTGACTCTAGTCAGTCACAGAGTAAGGCCCGCCCTCATCCGGTCCAGCGACCAGTAACTCGGCAGCGGACTGATAAGGACATTCCATGGAAACGTCACGACGAATCAGAAGAGGGCTGAGGCGGAACATTCCGCAATATGCTAATGACTTCCTATAAAGGGAGCTGCGAAGCGACGTCTCGGGCAGAGCGCGCAGGGGCGCTTTCCCCGCGCAATCTGGGTGCGCTGCTAGGCGGACGCCCCTTATCCACTCTCCCTCCAATCCAACTCTCCTGTCGCCCTGCTGCGCAGCCATGTAAACATCAGTAAACTCCAAAACACATCTGCACTCAAACCTGAGCCTCTGTGCCCTGCCTGACCTCGCGGCAAAGTTTCCCAAGCAGTCAACATTTCTCGGGTACGAAGGCCCCACCTCGGGGAGGGGGGAGTGGAGGGGGGGGCCGGGTCTGTAGGGAGGGGACCACAGGTCCGTGTACCTGCCACGTTCCTGAGCCGGGGGTCTGCCTGCACCCCGCGAGCACAGCACGGAGGGCGCCCTCCCCGCACTGCTCCTTTTCCTTTACACCCAGCACCGTGAAGAGCCCTCGCCCCCCGCGAACCACACCGCTGTCGGTCACACTCGGGGTCCAGCGCCGAAGGAGGGCCGGAGGGGGCTGGGCAGGGGCGCTGGGCGACCCCGACCATACTTTTATGTAACAGATCTAGGACTGGGTGGGGGCGGCGACGATCAGACCCGCGCTCCGGAGCCCCGACCAGCAGCCGCCCCTCCGAGGCGCCGAGCCCGCGCCCGGCAGCCCCCCACCTCCCGCCGCCGCGGCCGAGCCCCGCGCCCCCTCCCCCGCAGCACCCGCCTCGCCGCTCCACTACAAAGAGCGCTTTGCTCGCGCTCCTTCCTCCTCCGTGCCCCGGGCTCGGCGCACAGGACCGCGGGGGATCAAAGGCGATCCGGACCTTTTGTTCCTGCCCGCGACAAGGCCGTCCCGGCCCGCCGATCGCGCCGGGTCCGGGAGGACCGATGGACGGCCGCGGCCGCCCCCGCCCATCCATCACCCGCCGTACCTTGGTATTTCGCGTCGATCTCCCGCATCAGCGAGACGTTTCTCTGCAGGTCGAACGGCAGGGACTCGATGGAGTCCAGGTAGTCCTCCACATAGCTCACCAGGCGGATCTGCTCCCCGGTGGCAGGACTCAACATGGCTCAGCCCCGGGGTCCCCGGCGACTCGGCGCGGCTTTCCGTTTCCTCCGCCCCCCCGCCCCCCTCAAAACAGCCCTGCAAAATGCAAAGCGCCGGGCCTCCCGTGCCCCCCCGCCGCTCCGGCCCGGCCGGCCGGCGGCCGCATCGGGCTCCGCCGCGCCGCCTCCGGGGCCGAGGGGACCCCGGCGCCTGCGGGCGCGGGCCGCGGTGGCGGAGGCTCTCGGCGCACGCCCGGCCGGCCGCGCAGGCCCCCTCGCCGGCGGCGAGCGGCGCGGGGGGCCCGCGGGTACGAGCGCGCACACACACCCGAGAGGCCGAGCGCCTTGGCCACCGCCAACCACCGGCTGCCGGGCCGTGGAGGGGAGGGAGCTGGGCAGACCGCGGGAAGGGCGCGCTCCGCTGCCCGCCGCGCCGCACTTGTCCAACGTGGAAAACCCAAATACCAGTTTCAAACACTTGGGAAACATTCGGCTCGGAGCGCACCGCGCATGCGCACCCCGCCCCCCCGCCCGTTCCCGGAGGCGGCCCCGCCCCCGCCGCATTCACGCCCCTCACCGTCCTGGGCCGGGGGGCGGCGGGCCGCGAGGCCGCCCCCCGAGGGGGCGTGGCCTCGCCTGTCACCCTCGCTGGGGGCGAGGGTCGCGGGGGAACGGCGGGGCGTCCGGGGCTGGGGTGGCAGGCCAGGAGAAACTTTACTAGGAGTTTGGTCCTGCATGGCTAGGCTGCAGGGCGGCGCTGCACACGGCCAGGAGACTCGTGAGGCGGCCTATTCCGCCGAGGACCAGCCTGGGCCCGGATGGACCGCAAGCCTCAGCCGCTCAGACTCAGACGCACGACAGCAAGGAGCTGGGCTTCCGCAGTCTCACGCTCCCCATCCCCGCCTCGCAAAGAGGTATAAGTAAGACCTGGAGCAGAACTGACAATCCTCGCATCCAATCGTGTGGTCGCCCTTACCTCGGCGTCCAATCAGAAGGGTGAGAGGGCGTGGCATCCAAGAGTTCCTCCTCCGAGCTTCTAGTACTAGTGCGGGGTCCTCCCGCGGAGGCGGACGCGGGGGGCGTGGTCGGGCGAGGCGGAAGTGGGGGCGCATGCGTACTCGGCCGGCCGTGGCCACAGGCCGCGCGGGAGGGAGCCTGGAGCGCGGCGGGACCACCGTTCCCAGCAGCCAAGGCGGCTTTCGCGCCTGCGTCGTTCGCCACCACCCTCCCTTTGTGTCGCCTCCCAAAGCTCGGTTTGGAACGGGCTGGAGACAAAGGGGCCCGGCGGCAAGCTCTGTGGAGGGCCGTTCGCATGCGAAGGGCGGGCCGTCGGGAGACGCTTCCCCTCGCTCCCGACTCCTCGGTCGGACGACTGGAACGCGCTTTCCACCCCGGCAGGCACCAGGCGGGGCTCCGCGGCCCGCCCCTCCCTCCCGGGCGGCCGAGGTAGGGCTTTCTGGAGAGCCGGAGCGGAGCGCGCCGTTGCCGTGACAACCGCCGCGCCGGCCCGCCCCCTTCCTGCCTAGGCCACGCCCCCGGGGCCGCCCAGCGGCCGAGCGCCAGCCTTTGTCCCGTGCAAACTCCGGGGCGGCTCCGGCCTTCCGGCCCTGCCGGTTCCCCGCGAGTCCCTCCGGGTCCCTCCGCTCCCGGAATTGCTGCCCGGCTTCGGGCTGCAGGTCCCCGGCGTCCCCTGCCCCGTCTCCGCGTCTGGCGATCGGAGGGCCGGGCGGGGCTCCCAAGGCCCCCTACACCTTCGGGCCGCCGTGGGGACTGGATCGGGTTTCAGTCCGGGTCTCCTGGATGTGTTGTGCGGCAAACCGGCGAGCACCGCTGCGACCGAGGTCGTGTCCGTCCCCGGTGACGGGCCGAGCGGCCCGTGAGGCCTCGTGGCCTTTGGAAGCCGCGTGGAAATGTTTGTTTGAAGTCGTGTGTGCGATCCGCTGACAGCCCAGATTAACCCTTACAGTGCCTGCAAAACAGCATGGCCGAGGGACCCGCGGGGACGCCTGCCAGCACCCGGGTTGCTTCCGTCCTGGAGTTGGGTGGCTCGCTGGAGACCTCGCGGCGCTGACGGAGCCGCACCGGGGAGCCCAGGGGGTGGGGCACCGGCGGGCCCGGGAGTGGCACGGGGGGGGGGGGGGGCAGCACTGACGAGCCGGCGGGAGGGGGGGTGAGGGGTGTACACCGGAGCCGGCACCAGCGGCCCAATGGAGAACCGAGGAGTGGAGTCTGATTGCATTTCTACAACCGCAGGCCTTGGCCACCACTCTACACACCACAAAGCTGAGACCCCATGACGTTACGTGGAAGGAGAAGCCTGTGACGTGGAACTTGGGGAGGACTCACGACCCTGGATTAGAAACCTGCCCTCCCCACCGAGAGCCCGGAAGTCACTTAATCATGTAACTGCAAGGAGGGAAGGGGCCCTTCTGATCTTAGGCAGAGCATGAGCAGTGTTCATCTGAGCTCAGGAACCAAGGTTAAAAGTAACTTACTTCCGAACACACATGGCACCGGCCTGAGTCACCAAGACCACCTACACACCGACTTCATCGCGGTGCTGTGGGTTCCTGGCCTCCACTCTGTGCAGACACAAACCACACAACTAGGGGTCCCTCGTGCCAGCCGCAGTGTTCTGCATGCTGGAAGTCTGGTGAATTTACCTACACGAAACAGCTAATTTGCCCTTTGGGGATAAAACGCCAGAGAACGTTCAGTTTTTGATTGCCTTCACAAGGTGGTTTTCTATACAAGATTAGAAGACCGCCAGATAAAACCATAATCGTGTGTTTTACACATGCCATTAGGAAAAGGTGCTTAATGTTGAAGATACATCAAAGAATTTCATGTTATAGATTTGCTTTTTGTAGAGTAGTGATTTGCAAAATAGATGTTAAAACTTTTTTTTTTTCCTAAAATGGTTTGGGCTAGGGTGTTGCTCCGTGAGAGATCACCTGCCTGGTGGGCACAAGTATCTAGGCTTGTTTCCCAAACACTGCCATGAACAAGTAGAAATAATGTTGTGACATTGAAGATGCTCAAACCTATTGAAGACGAACAGATTCATCTTCATTTTGAATCCAGGTGACCATGGTACTCCCACCTGTAATCCTAGCTACTCAGGAGTCAGAACTGAGGATCAGTTTGAAGCCAGCCAGATTTTTACCTCTCAATCACCAGAAAACTGCAGAGGAGCTGTGGCTCAAGTGTAGAGCTCTAGCTTTGAGCAAAAAAGCTTAGGGACAGCACCACTCCTAAATTCAAGCCCCAGGACAGGCACAAAAAACAAAACAAAACAAAAACAATCAGAAAAGATCCTGGAACCACATTTTGTATTCACTAAGAATACAAAATATGCCTAAGAAACTATAATCATCATAGTTTGGAATAATTTTAATTCACTTTCTTTTCCTGACTTAGATTGGGAAGAGGTGATTCAAATGGACAGAATTTCCACCTCTACATATCTGTATCCACAGTGGGAGTTACCTTCTAGAAACCCCCACAATAGGTGAAAATTGCAAAGTAGCAGTGTTATATAGTTGTCTCTCGCTGTACTGCACTTTGTGGATTTTCACCTATGGTGGGGGTCTTTGGGACATAGCTTCCACGATAGTTGAGGGATCACTGTTTAGTAATTGAAGCCTCAATAAGTGAACGGAAATATAGCGATAGATGACTATATCAATATAGATATAGATTGATAGATGCAAAATTTTCCAGTCACTTTACCTTAGTATTATGCAAATATTCAGTGTTGCATTTTATTTTATCACACATGATTATAGTTTTATTATTAAATATTGGTTATCATTCTTTTGATGATTTCCAAAAACCTTAAGAATGGATTTGCCACTTGTCAAGGGTGGAACACATTACAAAACTAGTTTTCTGAACATAGAAGATCCCTTTGTTGATTTAAGACATCCTGGGCCTGTCCAAATGTACCATATATCTACATTCATGTGGGGATTTGGTTTCAGTGTTATTAAATCTCAGTTTAGAAAGTCTACTCTGGATCCTTCCTTGAGCTCTGAGTGTCCCACCTTGTTTTGGATATGAAGTAGACTTTGTGAGACGTCTCAGCAGTGTTCAACAAACCATTTCCAAACTTAATGAAAGGTATCTTCAGGAATTCAAAAGAATTTATCAAGGCCTGGTGCTACTGGCTCATGCCTGTAATCCTAACTACTCAGTGTTAGGTTTTAAAGGGGTGGCCGAGTAAGAACAACACCACACATGTGGTATTCAGGTAAGGGGTAGGTTTATTCATCGTTCTGGCTGGCACCAGGCCATGTTGGCACTTCAACATAGGAAAGGGGGCCTCTGGCCCTGAGCTAGGCCTTATCTAGGGTAGGGGCGGGGACAGGTGTAGCCACATCAAATCCAGATGTGACCTCAGCAGATGCAGAGGTGACCTCTTCCAGGTGTGCCAGTTGCCTAGGTAATACAGGTACTGAGTGGAGTCTTTGCTGGGAGGAGGATGGAGTCTGCTTGCCATGCAGGAGCAGACCTTACACTCAGGAAGTTGAGATTGGAGGACCATGGTTCAAAGCCAGGCTGGGCTGGCCGTGAGATTCTTATCTCCACTAAGCCACCAGAAAACCAAAGTTGCACTGTGGCTCAAGTAGTAGAGCGCAAGCCTTAAGCTGAAGAGCAGAAGGACAACGCCCAGGCCCAGAGTTCAAGCTCCACAACCAAAAAAAAAAAGAATTTACCAAGGGGAGGAAATAGACTACAGTAAATATAAAAGACCACTGCAAAAACTGGAGGTGGAGCTGTGGCTCAAAGTGGCAGAGTACAATCCTTGAGAAAACAAAACAGCCAGTGCTCAGTCCCGGGGCTCTGCGTTCAGACCCCAGGACTGTCCTGTGTCAATGTTCTCTCTCTCTCTCTCTCTCTCTCTCTCTCTCTCTCTCTCTCTCACACACACACACACACACACACACACACACACACACACACACACACACACGCCACTTAGCAATTACCATCAAACACAGAATAGCACTGGAGGGGAAACAGGAGGTCCTGCTGGAGGATTTAAGGGAGCTAGGAGGCATGGGTAGGTACTAGACAGGGGTTGTCTGTGGAGGAACAACAGGTTCAGCGCTGTACAGCCTTGTACGTTAGAACATAGTTTAACAGAACCGCAGAACTAGAGTCCAAAACCTTCAGAAAAAAAGTACTCTAGGAACATGCTTGTTTATCTTAATCATTTGCCTTTCAAAAGAACAACTAAAAAAGGAACCTCTGTGCTGTTTTGGACTGCAAAAGCAAAGGGTGGTGTGTTGTTTTTTTTCAAGAAGGTGGGAGGGGGCGAATTTATGGAGCTCATTTGGAAACAACTCATCATGTTTTCGTCCTGGAGATGGATGATGGTTTAATCTTCGTTTTCTGCCACACGCACTTGATGAAATGATGAATGACCAGTCTCCTCCGGTTGGTCTTCCATCTGGAAGACCCCCTTCCCCCCCAGAGGGTACCGGTGCTCAGTGCTCAGGCAGACCGGCTGCGTGTGCAACACGTGCATATTAAGATTTACACGTGCTGTGCATCTGGGCGCGCATACGATTGCAACGCAGACATGCTTGGTGCATGTTGTGCAAACCTGACATCCTGGGGTGCAGGCATTCGGTGTCACATACGTGCGTGTGTAGGGGTACAGGGGGCTCTGCTGGGGTGCGTGTTGGCTGGTGGTGTGTCGCCGTGCAGACATCTTGGGGTGCAACACGGTTCGTGTTGGTAACTACTGGGCGAGCGAGCCGGGGTTCGAGACAGGGAGCCGGGAGGAGAAGGCCCCGCGCGGGCCGGGAGCCCAAGGACGCCCAGGCGACCTGCGCAAATAAGGAGAAGGAGCGACGCGGCCCCGCCTCTTCCTGCGCTTCCGGAGCGGCCGGCGCGCGCCGCGGCCCCTCCAGCCCACCGCGGGCCTCCCGCCCTTCCGCCCGCCCCCACCCCGCCCGCGGAACCTCCTCCCTCCGCCGCTTCCGGGAGCCCGCAGGCCTCGGGGGCGCGGTCAGAGCGGTGGCGGGGCTTGTGCTGGGCGTAGCCTGGGTGGGTGTGGTCTTGCGAGGGCGGGGCTGCTCTCCGACTGCCCGCCCGAGACGTCGCTCCGGCGGGCGTGGCCTCCAGGGAGGCGGGCCTCCGCGGGCGGGGCGTCGGGAGCCACACTGCGGCTGCGCGCCGGACCGCTCGCGTCCCGCCGCGGGCCGCAGTCATGCTGCGGACCCGCTGTCCCCGCCTGAGCGCTCCGCGGTTCCGAGCCGCGCTGGGACTCGGGCGCGGCAGGCCGTCGAGCGTCGGGCGCCGGGGCGCCTGGCTGCGGCCGACGGGCCACGACACCGGCGTGCAGGTGTACAACAGTCTCACCGGCAGGAAGGACCCGCTGGTGGTGGCCCGCGCGGACGCCGTCTCCTGGTGCGCGGGGCGGGGCTCCGGGTTCCTCAGGCAGCCTGGGAGCGGTGCTCCGGCCCGCGGGTCGGGGTCACGCGTGAGGCGCGGACGCGGGGTGGAGGCGTCCTGCGCGCTCCCGGAGGGCTGCGGTCCTCGTGGCCGAGCATGTCAGGCCCCTCCGTCCTCACGCTGGATCTCATCTTCGTTCCAGGTACAGCTGCGGACCCACTGTGTACGACCATGCACACCTGGGCCACGCCTGGTAAGTCTCACGTCCAGGGAGCCTTCACTGAGAACGGCAGGCTTTGCACAGTTAAGGAGATCCCTCCGTGGCCGCTGAGTGTCTTCTTGTTGTTGTGGGTCGTGGGGCTTGAACTCTGGGCCTGGGTGCTGTCCCTTAGCTCTTCTGCTCAAGGCTAGTGCTCTACTCCTTGAGCCACAGCGCCACTTCCGGTTTTCTGGTGGTTAATAGGAGATGAGTCTCATGGACTTAACTGTCCGGGCTGGCTTTGAACCGTGATCCTCAGATCTCAGCCTCCTCAGTAGCTAGGGTGACAGGAGTGAGCCACCGGCACCCGGGCTTGAATGTTTTTATCCACTTGTTACCACTTTGCAGACAGTGTAACAAGTGGACGGATGGATGACCCCAGCCCTGCTGTTTCCATAGGCCTCTTCACCTGCATTGCAGGCCAGGACACCCTGGGAGGCCCTGTGCCGGGAGGAAGTCAGGAGGCAGTGTAGGGATCTGGAACCCAGCTGATAGGAGATTGCTTAATTCCTTGGGTCCTGGTTTCTCCATCTTCGAGACAAGGGTGATAACTTTTCTTTGTTGTTGTTGGTCATGGGGACTGAACTCTGGGCCTGGGCACTGTCCCTGAGCTCTTCAGCTCAAAGCTGGCACTCTACCACTTGAGCCACAGCACCACTTCTGGCTTTTTCTGTTTATGTGGTGCTGAGGAATCGAACCCAGGGCCTCATGCATGCAAGGCAAGCACTCTGCCACTGAGCCACCTTCCCAGTCCAAGGGTGATAACTTTCACCACAAATTTTCAGCCTGGTGCCGGTGGCTCACACTTGTCATCCTAGTTACTCAGGAGGCTGAGATCTGAGGATTGAGGTTCAAAGTCAGCCCAGGCAGGAAAGTCTCTATTAATTGGAGATCAGAAACCCAGAAGTGGCACTGTGGCTCAAAGTAGACCACTTGCCTTGATTGAAAGACCTTAGGGACAGCGCCCAGGCCCTAAGTTCGAGTCCATGACCTCCCCCCCCCCCCCAAAAAAAAAAAAAAGTCCAGCTTTCTGGATCTTCATCGATATTTTAGGTGGTGTTGTGTGGCACATGGCTGTGAATGTTACACACAAGTGAGTGTGGGCAAAGCCAGCCCGGCTTTTGTCTTGCAGCGATGGAGATGGTATGGAAGCACCTTAGTGATACTCCTGGTGGTGGGAGGAATCTTAGCAGCCACGCCAGTGAGCACTTCATTTGGGAAAACACGTTGAGGGCAGAAAGCCTGGCTGATGTCACGTGCTTGGGAGGCTGTCAGAGGAGGTGGCTTAGGTCTTTGGCTCCTCTTGCTTAAGTTTCTGGCTTGGGAGGCTGTCAGAGGAGGTGGCTTAGGTCTTTGGCTCCTCTTGCTTAAGTTTCTGACTTCAGCGGTCCTTTTACCTGCAGGGCATGCATTCCTGTGAAGGCGTTTACAACCTGAATGTGGGTGTGGTTATGGCCTAGCTTGTGGCCTGTGCCTCTAGTCAGGCACACCACCTGACCTGATTTCATTTAATCTAGGTATGGATCGAGTTTTCTTGGACATCTCATTTTTGCAGTCTTTCCCAGCTCTAGACTAGTGCAGGCCCTAGAGATGAGAACAACTGACATGACCTAACTGACATAACCTGTGGTTTTGGAATCTGTGCCACTGGAGTGAGATTCTGCACAACAGCCTTGAGGTTCCCAGGACTTGGCCCAGACAGACTCCCGAGTTAAACACCTGGGCAGGGAGTTTCTGGAAGAGTTTTGTCACTAAGACCAAGGTTTGGCCTCAACTGTGTTTGGAGTGTGTAGAGTTGGGGAAAGGGGTAGCTAAAGTGTGTGATAACATGACCAACTAGAGTCTGTTTTTTCAGTGCTGAGTGTTGAGCCCAGTTCTTGCATATGATAAGCATGATTTGTCTTTTATTCTCTGGAGGAAAATTATCTTGTGAACTCATACTTAGAGAAGCCATGGGCATGGTAAAAGTGGACATGAAATAACTGACCTGGGGCTTCAGGGCTGCTTCCATAAGAAACCACATTCCTGAGATTTGAAATGGATGTTGTACTTTTTGGTTTTGTAAGTCTGACTTACCTCAACATAGCACGTAAAGAAGCTGGACGTCAGTGTTCAGGAATGGCCTGATGCAGCTTGCAGGGTTGTATTTGTCCTGATTTGTGGTTGTTTGCTTCTATTCTTGGGCTTGAACTCAGGGCCTGGGTGCTGTCCTTGAGCTTTTTCCGCTCAAGAGTAGTGCTCTCCTACTTGAACCATGGCTTTACTTTCAGCACTTTGGTGGTTAATTTAAGAGTCTCATTGACTTTCTTGGTCAGAACTAGCTAGGATGACAGATGTGAGCCACTAGCACCTGGCACAAGTGAATTTTTTGATGTTTAAATAGATATGAGCCTCTTTACCAGTTCAGAATTAAAAGTACTTATTTTCTGTGCTGAAATTGGTTGTAGTTCTTTCATACCTGAGTGGGCCACAGAAGCATCCCATCAGTGGAAGGCCAGCCTTGCTAGTTCCTGTTGAACAATCTGGTCATTGTACTGCAAGAGTGAGCAGTGTATTAAAGTAGCGGGAGCTTTTTCAAGGATCGTACACCAGAGAAACGTAACTTTCTTCCAGCTCCTATGTCAGATTTGACATCATCCGAAGGATCCTGACGGAGGTGTTTGGATGCAATGTGGTCATGGTGATGGGCATCACGGATGTGGACGATAAGATCATCCGACGAGCCAGTGAGGTAAGTGTGGAAGGTGGACGCTTCTCACTAACTTGGTGGATGAATGACAGCTGTTCTTTCTTAAACTGTATTCTACAAAAAAAAAAAAAAAAAAAAAAAGCACTCACATTCTGTCATCCATACAGGACCCAGTTATTAGGAAAGGAAGTTCTCTTTGGAACTATGGTCAGTTTAATCCAGTTCCAGTCCCCCTGCAGGGAGTAACTCTCCCTCATACCAGTACAAGTGTGCACCACCATGCCTGGCTTTAAGTGTGTGAGTGTGTGTGTGTATGTGCGTGTATGTGTATGTGTGTGTCTGTGTCCTGGGGCTTGAACTCAGGACTTGGCTGGTACCCCCTGGCTCTTTTGCTCAAGGCTTTACCACTTGAGCCATGGCTCAATTTCCAGCTTTTTGATGATCAATTGGAGATCACAGTCTCATAGACTTTCCTGTGGGCTGCCTTTGAACTGTGGTCCTCAGATCTCAGCTTCCTGAGTAGCTAGGATTATAGCCATGAGTCACCAGTAAACGCCTAGCTAATTTCTTTAAAAATTAAATCTTCTGCAGAGTAATGGGAAGCAGAGTTCAGAGGATCCCTGCCTCCCTTTGCCTAGATTTCCTTAGCAAAGATCTTCTCCCTTTTGCATCAGCATAGGCCTGTACCAACCTGATGTCCAGCCCACTGTGAATCTTCCAGACAGGGGACCAGCTTGTTTGCTACCACATGTCCCTCTCAGAAACAGGCCCTGTCCCGGTGTTGGCCCATCCCATGACACCTCCCTTCTCTTCTGGTCCAGGACCCCCTCTGGACTGTCCCTCAGCCTATAAGGATGCCTGGGCTGTCACTTGTTGGTTGTGCAAGTCCTTGACAGTCCTGAGACAGCAGGCCTTTCCCTTTGTGGCACATTTCCTCCTTTGGCAATGAGTGTCCAGGGTGTAGGTCTGTAGATCACACTGACCTTGTGGGCAGGGCCTTAGACCCAGACTTCTGATTCCTGGCTCCTCCAGGCAGGGCCTCTGCAGGTGTGGCTCTGCCATGGTGGTGTTGGATTTCTCGTCATTCAAGGTTGGCCTTGAACTGACACTGTATAGCTTACCACCTCCAGAGGGCGCTCCAATATTCCTGGCTTTTAATTTTTAATTAATTTTTGTGGTGCTGAGTATTAAACTCAGGGCTTGCACATACTATGCAGGTGAGCCAGGCCCCAGCCAACTGTTGTATTTTTTTTTTTTTTTTACCAGTTACTGCTGACAATCTATGCTGAATTTGTATGAATTTGTGCACAGGGTCAGTACTGTCTGTGGTTTGAGGTGTCTGCTGGGGTCTCACAGGGGATACCCAGGCATAAGAGGGAGACTATTCTAGCTTTTCTTTTTTCTTCAAGATAGTGTCCTTTAATATGCCTTTTATCTGAAACCATAGTTATAAAAGGATGTGTTTTTCAGTTCTTAGAAAAAAAAAAAAGGCTAGTCTTTAATAAAAGCCTTTTCTAAAGTTAAAACAGAAACTTTTTTTTTTTTTTGGGGTCCGGTCGTGGGGCCTGAACTCTGGGCCTGGGCGCTGTCCCTCAGCTCTTCAGCTCAAGGCTAGGACTCTACCACTTGAGCCACAGCACCACTTGCGGCTTTTTTCCTTTTTTGCTTATGTGGTGCTGGGGAATCGAACCCAGGGCCTCAGGCATGCAAGGCAAGCGCTCTACCACTGAGCCACCTTCCCAGCCCAAAACAGAAACTTTTTTTAAACTTTTTTTTTGGTAGGTTATGAGGCTTAAACTCTGGGCCTGGGCATTGTCAGCTGAAGGGGAGCGCATTACTACTTCAGCCACAGCCACTTCCGGTTTTTTGGTAGTTAATTGGAGATAAGAGTCTCGTGGACTTTCCTGCTTGGGCTGGCTTTGAACCATAATCCTGATATCTCAGCCTCCTGAGTAGCTAGGATTATAGGCGTGAGCCACCACCGTGCCCGGCTCGTTTGTCAGTCCTGAGAGGAGCTCAGGGATGTGGAGGAGTCTTGTGTCTCTGGTCAAGCACCACCAGGGTCTCCAGAACCTTTTCATAGTGCAGATCTGGAAGTATTAACACCAGCTCCCCGCCCTCCCCATTGCCTGCCAGTATCCAAATGAGTTACCTGGCGTTTTCCTTTTGAGACTGGTGAAGTTCACTGGACATGATCACCTTAGGCCTCCAAAGTCCTCCATGCTAGAGCGGGGTCAGTGTTTTCTCCACAGGCTGCATAACGCAGTGCATGTGAGTGGACCACACTGAAGTGTGCACTTCTCCTTCAGTGGACACGTGGCCTGCTTCCAACACACCCTTTTAAGTTTTGCTTGATAATCTTTCAAGATATTTGTTTTTAAATGTTGACAATGACGTCATTATAGTTTTCTGAATTTCTCCCTTGACTTTAATTTTTGGTCTAATTTTATCCTTTGTCGGGGTAAAAATTCACAGCAGGTTAAACAGGTACATCTGCATGGCACAACACTTTATGTTAAATCATCCTGGTGATTCCCACTGAGTGACTCAGGCCCAAATCATTCTTGTGGTCACTGTCCTGTAATCCCTGGCTTTCTGACAATAAGAAGTGTTCCAGAAAGGCTGCAGGCTGAGTTTGAGTGTTGAGGGTCAGTCCCCTAGGGCTCCCTAGGAAGAAGAGGGAGGCTTACTTGACATGGTTGCTTGTACTGCAAGGACTGGAGCCCCCTGTGGCTCTGGCTTATGTGGCTTGTGTTAGGGAACGAAAGGCAGCTCTGTCCCAGGGTGTGGGATGACAGCTGCTTAGGAACTGGATTTAACATCTGGCTTCTAGAAGGGACTACCCTGGCACAGAAGGAGGGTGTAGCCCTAGCAGTTCAAACGCTACCAGAAGTTGTCTAACCACAGCTGTGGGTGTGGGACTGACCTGACGTAGTTGTAGGTATTAGTCCCAGGGGACAGTGTGACAGTGTTGAAATGGATGCTCCCTGTGGACATGGACACGCTGCCCTTACCCCACAGTGTGCTTTGTCCCTTTCTTTTCCGCCTCCTGTTCCCCCAGAGCCTGTCATCTGCCTGCCTCCAACTACTGCCATTAAACACTGTTGTACCGAACACAGACAAACAGTGAACCTGTTTTTTTCTGGGAAACTCTAGAATTCAATACACTAACTGGTTTGAATTTATTTTATGATAGAAGATGGCATTTCAAATCAGTGGGGGAGAAAGAGGGATTGTGTGACAGTTGGGTCGCCATCTGGAGAAAGACAAACACAAAGCCGTGTCATGCGTCGTCCACCTCCAAATGGGAGGCTGATGAAGAGCTGTGTCAGAGAGAGGAAGCGGTTTCTAGAAGCAAGCCCATGACCTTCCCTACAGTCTCATGTTCTGAGAAAGGGGTGTCCCAGTTTGTTTCCAAGTCCAGGACCCATTCAAGGGAAGAGATTCAGAAAGACTGCAAACATAAACAATATTCTGTGTGCTATGAGCAACCATACTGTTGAAAATCTGAAAAATGAACGGAAATTTATATCAGGGCTAGATGATTAATTTCTGCCAGGCATGGTGTGACACATGCTGGTGAGCCAGCAACCCAGGAGGCTGAGGCAGAAGGATCTTAAGTTCAAAGTCAGCAATGCAGTGAGACCCTATTTCAAAAGAAAAAAGCTAATTTCTTGACTATAGAAGTAGTTTCTATAATAAGATGTACAACTCAGTATAAAAATGGATATGGAGAACTGTAGATCTTTTATGAGATGTCCCAGCTCACTCAAGAGAGCACCTGGGCAGTGGTGGCTCATGCCTATAATCCTGGTTATTCAGGCATTGAGATTGGAGGATTGAGGTTCAAAGCCAAGTCCCAGGCAGGAAAGTCTGAGAGACTCTTATCTCTAATTAACCACCAGAAAACTGGAAGCGGAGCTGTGGCTTAGAGTGGTAGAACACTAGCCTTGAGTGTAAAAGCTCAGTGATAGTACTCAGGCCCTAAGGTCAAGTCCCAGAACCAACAAAAATGAAAAGCTATTATTGAGGGTTTGCGCTCAGGACCTCATGCTCTTGCTTGGCCTTTCCACTTAAGGCTGGTACTCTACCACTTGGGCCCCCACCTCCATATCCACGTTGCTACTACTTAATTAGAGCTAAACATTTTCAGATCTGTCTGCCTGGGTTGGCTTTGAACCATGATCCTCAAGGCACAGCCTCCTGAGTGGCTAGGATTACATGTGTGAGTCACTGGCACCTGGCAAGATGCTCTCTTTAATATAATTTTGACCTTTATCTTTTCCTCTTGAGGGGCTCAGAGGTAGGAACTTACTTCTTGTCTTGTAGACTAGCCTGATGATTTTGGTTTAGAAACACGGGGTGGGGTAGCTTTGCAGTCCACAGTAGGAATCATGGCCTTACTAGTCATTACTAGTTTATTATCTATGACTGATGCTCTGGGCAGGGTGGAGCCACACTGAGGCTCAGCCCCAGCAGGTGGTTGCCACCCCAGCCACAAGGACAGCGTGCAGGAGTGGGTTTGCTCCTGGGCAGTACTGGGCATTCCCCAGTCTGCTAACACACCCATCCAACCCCTCTGCAGATGAACATGACACCTGCTGCTCTCGCCAGCATCTATGAGGAAGATTTCAAGCAAGACATGGCTGCCCTGAAGGTAAGGCACATTGACTCTCCCTCCTAGGAGGAAAGCATGTGGAACCAGGGAGAGTAGAGGTGCTGACTTGAGTGCTCCAGAACAACCCAGTCCTAGAGTCTGAACACCTGCCACCAGTGCTGACTAGAGAGACGCAGATCTAGGGTGGCAGTGTGCGATCTGGCTTACTCCAGCTAATGGAGAGTCCACTTGGTCCAGCTCCACAGACTGCCCTTGGCACACTGGGAGACTGCCGAGAGCCCACCAGCATCACTTAAGGCCGTCATGGAGGTGCAGCTCAAGATGGCAGCGGCCTGCCGGGGCAGGTCTGCACACTTCGGCTCAGAGCCCGGCCATACTCATTCTCTTCCAGGTGCTGCCACCCACCGTGTACCTGAAGGTGACTGAGAATATCCCTCAGATAATCACTTTCATCGAAGGGATCCTTGCACGTGGGCACGCTTACTCCACAGCCAAAGGTAGAGTTTATGTTATAAAAACTGGCCATTTGTGATGGCACTGGGATTTTGAGAAACTAGAAATACCTGTTGTTGAAACTTGCTGACGTTTCACAGTCTGTGGATGGGTTCCTGCAACGACAATCTCCCGGGTTTCCTCGCAGCACTGAGTCTGTCAGGAAAACCCTTGCGCCTGTTCTTTTTGGCACAGGCTTCCCCAGTGGCAGGGGACATGTGTGCCCGAGAGCTGGGCATGGTCCCCGTGGAGCCTGGGCAGCAGGTGTCCAGGTGTTCATTGCCTGCTTTCAACTTTGTTTATGAATTGATTTTTTTCCTTTTTTTTTTTTTTTGGGGGTCCGGTCGTGGGGCCTGAACTCTGGGCCTGGGTGCTGTCCCTCAGCTCTTCAGCTCAAGGCTAGCGCTCTACCACTTGAGCCACAGCGCCACTTCCGGTTTTTTTCTTTTTGCTTATGTGGTGCTGGGAATCGAACCCATGGCCTCAGGCATGCAAGGCAAGCGCACTCTACCACTGAGCCACCTTCCCAGCCCCCCCCCTTTTTTTTTTGAGCTTCTACTGGGGCTTGAACCCCAGAGCCTGAGTGCTAGTCTTAGCTTTTCCACTTGAGCCACAGCTCCACTTCTGGCTTTTTGATAGTCAATTGAAGATAAGAGTCCCACAGACTTTCCTGCCTGGGCTAGTTTTGAATTGGGATCCTCAGATCTCATCTACCTGAGGAGTTATTTATTTATTTGGGTCCGGTCGTGGGGCCTGAACTCTAGGCCTGGGTGCTGTCCCTCAGCTCTTCAGCTCAAGGCTAGCGCTCTACCACTTGAGTCACAGTGCCACTTCCGGCTTTTTTCTTTTTTGCTTATGTGGTGCTAAGGAATCGAACCCAGGGCCTCAGGCATGCAAGGCAAGCACTCTACCACTGAGCCACCTTCCCAGCCCCATACTTATTTATTTTTGTCGGTTGTGGGGCTTGAACTCTGGGCCTGGGTGCTGTCCCTCAGCTCTTCAGCTTAAGGCGAGTGCTCTACCACTTGAACCACAGCGCCACTTCTGGTTTTCTAGTTGTTTATTGGAGATCAGAGTCTCACAGACTTTTCTGCCTGGGCTGGCTTTGAACCACGATCCTCAGATCTCAGCCTCCTGAGTAGCTAGGATGATGTATGAGCCACCAGCGCCTGGCATCATTTAGAATTTTTTTTTTTTTTTGGTCGGTCATGGGGCTTGAACTCTGGGCCTGAGCACTGTCCGTCAGCTCTTCAGCTCAAGACGAGGGCTGTACCACTTAAGCTACAGTGCCAAAGGCAGGGCCTCTGATGACCTCTCCCTGTTAGCGCTTAACCCTAGGTTGTTCATATTAGTGCTCCCCAGAAGTTAGCTACCTTTCAGCACTAACTTGCTTGCATGTAAATTAAAGGAGCCTAGAGCTGTGGTCAGCTATGACCATGTCCTTCCCGGAAAGGTCTGTCCCTTCCATGTGGCCATGGAGTCAAAGGGCTCACTGTACTTTTTAGTTTTCATTTATTCATTTTGGCTCTACTAGGGATTAAACCCATAACTCTTTCTAGTTTAGTGCTCTTCCACTTGAGCTCACTCACTAGCACACTTTACCCCACCAGTCTAGTCTCCCTTGCTCCCTGCTTAGTGACTTTGGTGCGCGTGCACATGTGTGTGTGTGTATGCAAATTCAGGACATTGCACTCTTGCTTGGCTTTTTTTTTTTTTTTTTTTGCTTTAGCTGGTGTTCTGTCACTTAACTGTGCCTCCTCTTTCTGCTTTTTGCTAGTTGATTGGAGATGAGAGTCTCACAGGTTTGTTTTCCTCAGATCTGAGCCTCCTTAGTAGTTAGAATTACAGGTGTGAACCACAAGCCACCAGCTCCTTGGGGACTTTTTCATGAGACACCAGTTTGTATGATGCCCTCATCCTGCAGTGTAAGACTGGCCTAGTGTTCATGTGGCTGCTCCTGTGGTCACATGGGGCTCAGCCTCCCCACCTCTGTACCCCTCTCTGGATGCTCACCAAAACCATGCTCTGTGGTCTTTCCCGTGGTGCACACAAATTTCTTCCTCAGTGCTGTCATCTGCTGTACCTGTGGCACCCCGGCAAGCACTCCTAGTTTACTGTCTCCATCTAGACCGTAAATCCTCAGGCTGTAAAGCTCTTTTGCTGAATAATCTATTAAGGCCCCAGCCCAGGGCATGGTGGGGCAGGGTCAGA
Source organism: Dipodomys spectabilis (assembly GCF_019054845.1). Taxonomy (NCBI): domain Eukaryota; kingdom Metazoa; phylum Chordata; class Mammalia; order Rodentia; family Heteromyidae; genus Dipodomys; species Dipodomys spectabilis. The sequence goes on along the minus strand of NW_024870892.1, from coordinate 6,739,494 downwards.
GTGCTTGCCGCAGGTCAGCAGTGAGGTAGAAAGGCCTGCTGTGGCCACTGTCCATGAGGCCCACAGTGAAGGGGAGCCGAGGCCCTGCACAGGAGCTTGCTTGGGGAATTGCCGCTTCTCCTTGATTCCTTGGGCAAGGGGCCCTTTCTGGGCATAGATGGCAGACAGAGCATCTTTCCTTATTGTCTCATTTCCTTGTGTTATAAAACTTTACTGACGGCATAAACATAATTAATTCAACACATACATTCATCTACTCCCAGTAATTTGGACTTTGACAATTCCACAAAAGCTTGGCTGTAATTTGATCTTTGAACTGTTGGTGAAAACAATTTGTTCAGCAGACTGCAACCAGCAGCGACAGAGATGACAGGGAGATGCAGAAGACGTTTCTTCTGTCTGAGGCCAGTTCTGTTTTCACAGTATGTTTACATGGATGTGGGCCGAGTGTCTCCTCCACTGACAGCCAACAAGGAGATGGGGGGCCTGTGGGGGCAGGCTGATGTTTGGTCACCTGGCTCTGTTTTCCAGGCGGCTCAGCCTGCTCCCCTCTATCCCTCCCCTGTGTCCTGAGCCCCAGGCATACAGTGCGGGGCTCAGGTGCACTTGTGTCTGCAGGGCAAGAAACTTTCTTGGCCACAGGAAATCCTGTTTTCAAGATCAGGGCTTCCAATAAGGGTAGCTAGCCCAAGTGTGTACCAGAAGCCATTTGTAAAAAGTGAACTTGAAGGGCTGGGAAGGTGGCTCAGTGGTAGAGCGCTTGCCTTGCATGCTCGAGGCCCTGGGTTCGATTCCTCCGCACCACATAAGCAGAAAAAAAAAAAAAGCTGGAAGTGGCACCGTGGCTCAAGTGGTAGAGTACTAGCCTTGAGCTGAAGAGCTGAGGGACAGTGCCCAGGCCCAGAGTTCAGGCCCCACAACTGGACCCCCCCCCCAAAAAAAAAAAAAAAAGTGAACTTGAAGACTGAAAGTTACAAATGTATGAAGATGAGAAACTGCCTGTGCCAGGGCCCAAGTGATGGTCCCTGCTGCTCAGGGTGGCAGGCGGGTGAGATTGGGGTGCAGGGGCAGGTCTGTGGCCTGGGCAGCTTTCCTGGGCAGGATCTCCCTCCTCTGAGCCCAGCTGCCCAGCTCTACACTTCCTTCCCGGCCTGGCTGTCTCATACTTGCCTGTGGAAGTGGGCTTAGCTGTCCAGGCCGACGCAGTGTGCCCATGCCATCCTTCATCTGGTGCGCAGGTCATTCAGGAGACATCTGGGCATTGGTCAAGATACGTTGTACTTGTTAATTGCTGAGTTGAAAACCCTTTGTACAACTACTTTAAAGTAATAACAACAACAATAATAAAAGAAGATACTTGGGTAAGTTGTCCACACTGGCCCCAGGCAGAACCAGGAGATCTTGTCTAAAAAGTAACTACAAGCAAAAAGCACCATGCAAGGCTCAGAACAGAGCATCTGTCTAGTAAGGGCAAGGTCCTGAGCTCAAACCCCAGCATCACTAAAATAAAAAGCACAAAGCCTAAGAGCTGAGGGAATGTGAACCACACAACTCTTCTCATGAGAACAGTGGTCTCAGGGAGTGCTGCGCTCCTGTTGGTGCTTTCAGGTCCCCTCCACGCCATGGCCACACACATCCACGCCACAGCCACATCATGCTTTAAACGTGCCACGCAGGCCGCCGCTCTCACACGTAAGCTGTAGTGGTTTGTTGGCTTGAGGCTTGACGAGGTACAGAGATGATGAGTTCCTGTCTGTGTGCCAGGCAATGTCTACTTCGACCTGAGGTCCCGAGGGGGCGAATATGGCAAGCTGGTGAGCGTGGTGCCTGGGGCGGCTACAGAACCAGGTGAGTGCTGAGCTCTCCGGTGTCCTGACCTCCCGTGTGACCCCCAGCTGGAGCAGGACATGTGCAGACGTGGGGCTGGTGGTGACACTGCCCATCTGATCGCTGCGCAGTAGAGTTAATTCATTTCTTGGAGTAGATGAAACTTGGGGAGTCAATGGTCAAGCAATGCCGCCTCTTCCCACCTCCCTGAGCCCTGCCCTCGGTTGCTCTCTGACTCCCCCCAGGTTTCTAGCGTCAGTGAAGAAAACATATTTGAAAAGGAAAGCCAAAAAAAAAGAAAAAAGGAAAGCCGAAAGGGCTGGTGGTGCAGCTCCAGTGGTAGAGCTCCTGCCTAGCGAACACCAGGGACTAAATTCACACCCCAGTACTGCCAAAGAAATCTTTTTTGTTTGTTTGTTTGTTTTTGGTCCGGTCGTGGGGCCTGAACTCTGGGCCTGGGTGCTGTCCCTCAGCTCTTCATCTCAAGGCTAGCACTCTACCACTTCAGCCACATGCCACTTTCAGCTTTTTGCTTATGTGGTGCTGAGGAATCGAACCCAGGGCCTCATGCATGCAAGACCACTGAGCCACCTTCCCAGCCCCAAGAAGTCATTTTTATATAGACCCGAATTTAAAGGTGTTCAAGGGTCACTGCTTCAGGGCCACGAAAGAAAAGCAAGCAAATCCCTGGAGACCAAGAGGTATCTGTGACATTATGCGCCCTCTGCCCGATTCGCAAACTTCTCCCACCTGGCCTTCCATCTTCCTGCATCTCTGGGATAACAGATGTGTCCCATCACACCGGGCTTGTTGGTTGAGATGGGTCTTGCTTATTTTTGCCCCAGCTAGCCTTGAACCAAATCCCTCTGACCTCTGCCTCCTGAGGAGGATTACAGATGTGAGTGACTGATGTCTGAGACATTATAGACGTTACAGCACCTAAGGTGGCTCTGAAGCTACAATTTTCAACTACAGCGGGTTGAGTGGAAGAGAGAGCTCCCTTCTCACCTCTTCCCCATCCTCCACATGGAGCATACATGGGGTTCCCATCCCGGCAAGTCCTCTGTGCCGCTGCCTTTCCACAGCCTCAGCTCTGGCTTCCTGTTAGCATTATCCACACCTTTGGTCCTCAGCTCCACCCAGACTTGAGCTCCTCCCAGCCCTGGAGTTCCCACTATACAGCTGGCCACTCCCTCTCTCCGCCCAGACCCACCTGAGCGTGCACCTACATCACTTCTGACCCCCAGAGCTACCTGCTACCTGAATAATGGAGGCTGCCAAGTGTTCCCTCTCCTGGGAAATATGGCTCCTCTAATAAAACTTGTAATCTTTCTCTGGTGCTTGCCTGCCTCCGCGTGGTCCCCTGGGATGGACGTGAAGGATCCCTACACTTCCCAAATAGGCAGCTCTCTCTGCTGCCCATGCCCAAGAGCACCCAAGGGCTGGGCTGGTGTGCCTCTGCCTCGCCATTAGTCCTTTCCTTGCTGAAGGCCATCTTGGTGGCTTCCACGCTGGGCAGTTAGGACCGAAGCTGCTGCAGGTGGCGCAGGAAGCATACTGTCCACTCGTGGGAGCAGACGGGGGTCGTGGCTGGATGTTGGTAACACGATCTGTTTGGGGGAACACAGCGGACCATCTTCCCCAGCACTCCCCAAAGCAAGCAAGTGTTCTGCCCGCCCATGTCCTCACGGCCTTGAAATGATTGCTTTCTTGTACATAATTAGGGAATAAAAATATGTTCCTCCTCCAGCGATTGATTCAGACAAGCGCCACGCCAGTGACTTTGCCCTGTGGAAGGCAGCGAAGCCCCAGGAGGTGTTCTGGGCCTCACCATGGGGGAATGGAAGGCCCGGCTGGCACATCGAGTGCTCTGCCATGGCCAGGTAAGGCTCCCGTGTGTGGCACTGCCCACAGTAGCTTCATACAGAGACCAGTGTGGGAGGCCCAGAGCCCAGTGCAGGGGAGCTTGGCACTGGCCTCTGCCTGGCTTCCAGGGAGTGGAATGGCTTTTCCTGGTAGCTTCTTGGGACAGCTGTGCCTCCATCCCACCAGCTATCTTAGCATGCTAGCACTTGGTACCTGAACCAGTGAATGATGGGTCTCAGGGAACTGAGGTGCCTCCAAGCAGTGTCCTTAGTCGGCTGGAGAATGACGTGTGTGTCCTTGCCTATCTGGCCAAGCCCTCCTGTAGCACTGGCTCCATGTCCCCCGGGCCGCAGGGCCCATGAAGGCAGCCTGTGGCTCTGCCTTCTTTACCTCCTTCAAAGGTGTCAGGTGGCACCTCTGTCCGGTGGCCCCCGGGAATGCAGAGTTGATGAAGCTGAAGCATAGGTGTTCAAAAGCCAAATGAAAAATGCTCACAACATCACAGTTCTGTCTCTCATTGAGGATGGAAAGTCCTTAAACTCTACCTGTGGAAAGGAAGTTTTCTTTACAACTTGTGTATTGTATCTGGAGGACAGAGTTAAATGTCTTCACTAGGATGGACTGCTGTGTGGGATTTACAGCAGGTTTCAGTTTTCATCTGATTCAAATATCCTAGGAACTGGCCTGACAACTGAGATCTGTTTGCTGTTGCTCAGTGGCGGGGCTTGGGAGACTGGAGCAGAACGGAGCTAATCTACCCCTCCCACCTTGCTTCCCAGCCTGGTGTTTGGAAGTCAGCTGGACATACACTCCGGCGGGATAGACTTGGCTTTTCCACACCACGAGAACGAGATTGCACAGAGCGAGGTCTTCCATCAGAGCAGGCAGTGGGGAAATTACTTTCTGCATTCGGGTGAGTCTTGACTTGCCGGGGTCACTCCACTCTGTGCTCCCTTGGTGAAACAGCTACATTCACCTGGAAATTCATACTTGTATCAGCGACTAGGCAGGCCAAGGGTTGGGTATGTGTGAGATGACTGAAATTTGAGTGGTTGGACCTGAATTTCTTTTTTTTGTGTGTGTCAGTTGTGGGGCCTGAACTCTGGGCCTGGGAGCTGTCCCTCAGCTCTTCAGCTCAAGGATAGCGCCCTACCACTTGAGCCACAGTGCCACTTCCAGCTTTATCTGCTTATGTGGTGCTGAGGAATTGAACCCAGGGCCTCATGCAAGGCAAGCACTCTACCACTGAGCCACCTTCTCAGCCCTAGACCTGAACTTCTTTGGATGCAATGAGGAACATGCAAAGTGCTTTACAATGACATTTTATTCATGCTTATTTCAAATAAGACCATTAACAGAGGAGTTATTTTCACTCTCTCTGTGCCAGTTCTAGGGCTTGAACTCAGGGCAGTTGTGTGGTGTTAGATTTTGGCTCATGCCTGCACTCTACCCACTTGAGCCACAGCTCTACTTCCAGCTTTTTTTTTTCTCTCCTATCCAATTGGAGAGAAGAGTGTCACAGACTTTCCTGCACAGCTGGCTTCGAACCTCCACTCTCTGATCTCACACTCTGGAGTAGCTAGGATTACTTGTGTGAGCTGCTGGTGCCTGGCTTCGTTTGTACTGTGAATGGATCTTTTACAAAGGAGCATACCTTTGAAGTATAAATTGTCTAGCTTCTGGTGCTTTATTGTAGTAACAGAAAATGACCTGACCAAGGCACTGATCACATTCATTTGGGCTGTAACCTCATGAACTCATGACCCTTGTCAGAGACCCCACCTGCTTACCCGCCCCCTTCACTCCCACCCCCCATACTTTGGGGAGGATGTCAGCATGGGGGTTTGTTGGAGGACATCTGCCTCAGACCACAGCAGGGGGCTTTTGTTCTGCAGATATGTCAGATTTTAAACATTTTCACTGCTGGGCACTAGTGGCTCATGCCTGTAATCTAGCTATTCAGGAGGTTGAGATCTGAGGATCATGGTTCAAAGCCAGTCCTGGCAGGAAAATCCATGAAACTCTTATCTCCAATAAACCATCAGAAAACTGGAAATGGCACTGTAGCTCAAGTGGTAGAGTGCTAGCCTCGAGCTGAAGAGCTGAGGGACAGTGCTCAGGCCCAGAGTTCAAGCCTTACGACTGACAAAAATAAAAAATAAAATAAAAAAATAAACATTTTCACTGTGCATAATATCTAACAAGTGATATAGAATTCCATACGCAGGGTTATTTCATTGTGCACCATGTGTTCTGTGCTCCATAGAACCATGCAGGGGAGGTTTTATGCACGTGTAATTCCACAGTGTTAGATCGATGAGTTCAGTAGAACAGCATGGGTACCACTCGTGACATGTTTGGTATGCAGTGCATGACACATTTCCCTGTCTCCCAGGTGACTCTCCAGGTGTGACATGAGCCTTATGACCCCTTAGCTGACTCTGGCCAGGACCTGGATTACAGGTCCAGAAGTTGGAGCCCTGTGTGTGTCCCTCGTGATTACAGAAGGGTCTTGCTCTAACCTAACTGAGAAGGAATTCTTTTGTTTTCTCTTCAGGACATTTGCATGTGAAAGGTACAGAAGAAAAAATGTCCAAATCCTTAAACAACTACATCACCATTAAGGTAATGTGTGGGGTCTGTGTGGACAGCTCACTGCAGGGATGAGAGGTCCAGTGAGGCCAAGGCAGAGACAGATGTTAGAAGAAGGAGCAACTTCATCAGAACCCGAGTGCCACCCTGTGACTGCTGCCTGCCCAGTCCCTGGGCGGGGCTGGCTGAGTGTGGCTCCTGTTCCCAGCCTTGTCCCTTCCCATCTGTGCCCCCAAGAGACATGTGTCCCAGAGGCACCAGACCCCCCAGCAGCTGGGCAGCAGAGTCTTGGGGTGGTAAGTGGCTCCTCTCCGTCCCCACAGTTCATGGTGGAATCTGACAGGAGACCATGTGCTCATGAGATTGAGGACAGGCAGGGTCCACAGGGCTTCCTGCTGTGAGCATGTGGCCTGGTGCAGTGATACACATCACTGCCCCTTTCTAGGACTTTCTGCAGACATTCTCCCCCGATGTCTTCCGGCTGTTCTGTATGCGCAGCAGCTACCGGTCAGGTGAGTGGGGGGGGGAGGGGGGAGGCCTTCCTGGCCACTGCCCACTCAGCCATGCCCACGCACTCACCCATTGAGCCTGAGGACTGCAGGGATGCCTGGGGGGTCCCCAGGATGGTGTAGCTGTGGCTACCCTTTAGGGTCTGGCTGTAATTTGTGACTCAGAAAGTGGTCCGGAGGCAAGACCCAGCACTGTGGGTGCCATGCCCTGATGGCCACTCAGAACTGGCTGTCCCTTCAGCCTTCCGTGGGCCCTCCATCTGCCTGGCTGAAACAAGGTCCTAGGCCAGAAAGTAAAACATTTCCTTGGCCATTGTGCTTTTGGGGTAAAGACCTTGCTTCAGGGCGGCTCTGGGGCCGCAGTGCCCTCAGGTCCCTTGAGTGGGCTTCTGCTTGGCTCATGGCCCCTCCATAGCAGTGTCTCTCTCCACAGCCATTGACTACAGCGATGGGTCCATGCAGGAAGCCGGGCGCCTGCTGCTGGGGCTGGTGTCTTTCGTGGAGGACGCACGCGCCTACCTGAAGGGGCAGCTGGCCTGCGGCCCAATCAGCGAGGATGTGCTGTGGGAGAGGTAAGGCTCTCTGCCAGCAGGAGCCATTCCTGGGGAAGAGGTGGCGCAGGTCACGGGCTCCTGGGAAGCCCAGCAGCTCCCGGGCATTGTCCTTGCTGGCCCTGCTGCCGGCAGAGATGCCACGTAGTGTCCAGGCTAGACCTGCCCTTCCCAGGCCTCGCAGTATGCCTGGCGAAAACCATCCAGCTGCCTCTGGCTCCAAGCTGAGTGGACAGGTTAGACTTGTAGCAACATGGTGGGGATGCAGGACTTGGCGGCTAACGCTAAGCTGCCACAGGAAGCAGTAAGTTGGCTGCTGCAAGTGAAAGGCACCACGTCCTCTGCACATGGTGACCCCTGCCCTGTCCCTCAGGGAGATGCCCCACGCTGTGTGTCTTGGGATGGCCAAGGCGAGGCTGTGAGGGGTCAGGAAGGTGTCACCTCTCATTCTCATCTCCTTCCCACTCAGCTCCAGGCCTGGTGCTGGTGTACTCTGACTGCACGCGGAGGGTGCATGCCAAGTGCCTGCTGGACGTGGATCCGCTGCAGGGCTCACCAGGCAGGGCTCTAACTGGGAAAGATGAGCTGGTCACGCGATCCATCACTCACCACCCATGTGCAGGAACTGAGCTGGAGCAGCCTGGGCTTGCAGGGTCTGGAAGGGGCATTTGAGGGCATAGGTGTTGCCAGTGTGGCCCCCAGTGGCTGGGCTTGGGATCACCTGTGACCAGTGGCTAGCCTCTGCACTGAGTCATTGGGCCATGCCTGCCAGCAGCTACTCTTCCCTTGATGGCTCTGCTCTGTCTCAGCAGCTCCTGTGCTGCCAGCAGTGCACCACTGCTGCAGCCACAGGGCCGCCTCAGCCCCAAGCACTGCTGTGACCATGGAGCCCTGTTGGTCCCCTTCAGCCTTGAGATCCCCCAGACACTCATCTCCCCCAGGTCCCCATAGGATCAGAGAGAAAGGAGGGACGGGTGAGGAGGGCTGTTTCCAGACAAGCTGGCAAGGGCTCTTCCTTAGTGACCTCAGAATGGGAGGTTGGGACCCTGGGTCTGGAATAGCAGAGGTGCTGGTCCTGGAAGGCCCCTGGAGCTGGGGCCCAGCCCAAGGCACCTGTTCCCTCCCAGAAACAGCAGAGGGAGCTGTTGGGAAGCAGGCTGAAGTGAATGCAGAGAGCAAGCAGCACCGGAGGCAGGCCCGCCCCTGCTTCCTGTGCCCTCATGGTGCCAGTTCAGGGCACCCCATTTTCTTCTTCCCCGGTCCCGCACAGACTGCCCTCCAGGGCTGGGGAACGTCCACACTGTTCCCGTGGGTCTTTGTGATTTCCTCATCAGATGGAAGAGGGGCTGTGCATGTGCGGAGACCCTGGACTCCTGAGCCTCTAGCTTTTTTGGGGGGTCTGGTCGTGGGACCTGAACTCTGGGCCTGGGCACTGTCCCTCAGCTCTTCAGCTCAAGGCTAGCACTGTACCACTTGAGCCACAGCGCCAATTCCAGCTTTTTTCTTTTTGCTTATGTGGTGCTGGGGAATCGAACCCAGGGCCTCAGGCATGCAAGGCAAGCGCTCTACCACTGAGCCACCTTCCCAGCCCCGAGCCTCTAGCTTTTGCGGGGCAAAAAAGCCACCAGCTTTCCCAAACTCTCTCCTCACTGGGCAATGTTTGAAGCATGTAATCATAGCAATCTCACTTAGCACCATTGAGTCTCCAAGCTGCCATGATAATCAGTGGACGGATTTCTGATTTGGCTAATGGGGTAACTTAGAGCTGATGGTGACACAGGTGATGGTTAGGAATGTGGGCACGGGTTAGGAAGGAGTGCCAGGCTGAGCCTTGCCAACCTAGTAACTATCTTTCCTCAGGCTCACCAGCAGCAAGAGCGCTGTGAAGGCCGCGCTGGCCGATGACTTCGACACATCCCGGGCAGTTGACGCCATCCTGGACCTTGTGCACCATGGGAACCGGCAGCTCAGGGTGGTCACTAAGGTAGTGAGGGATGTGTGGTCCTCACAGCCCACGCCTGGCAGGTCAGGGTTCCACCCAGGGGAGAACCAGGCTCTGAGTCTCCCATGGCTGGCTGTGACAGGGCCTCATAGGATACTGAGGGCCTACTTCCTAGGAGTAAACACGGAGTGCACACAGCGGTGGAATACTGTGCTGGCAGAAGGCAGCTCCAGGAATGTTCTGGAACAGGACCTGTCAGTCTTGTGTGTGGGGGCAGTTACAGGATTTTTCCAGAACAAGATTGTTCTGGAATAGCCGTTTTCTCTGGGCTGCTGGCTTTCACCCCGAGTCCTGCACCACCAGGCTCCCCCTTGTCCCAGTGGGCACCTTATGCAGCGCAGGGAGTGTGAACAGTTCAGGTGTTGAGTGAAGAGCCTGACCTGTGCAGTTTCCCCTGAAGCCTCTGCCATCCCAGACTCACCTCCCATGGCCCCTCTGTGCCAGATCACTGATGCCTGCCATGGGACTTGCTTCCTTTTCATTCTGACCCAGAATTCCACCACTGTATCCTGCGCCATGCTTAACCCACAGGCCCCTGGGGCATGAGCAGTGCATCACCATTCCTATATGGCAAATGGGTAAAACTGAGGCACGGGGATGGTGTGGTTTGCCTGTGAGGCTGGCCATGCAGGTGGGAACTCATGGCCTCAGCCGGCCGGCTCCAGAGCAGAAGTGGCCACCGTGCTCTCCATGCCCTGGGTGTCTCCTTTGCACATGCGCGGTCCTTCGGCCACTCTGCTCCATGTTGCTCTTTTCTAGGAACCCGGAGGCCCCAGGAGCCCGGCGGTGTTTGGCGCCATCGTCTCTTTCGTTGAGCAGTTTTTTGAGATGGCTGGGATCTCGCTGGGCCAGCGACAGGTGCGTCCTCCCCAGGGTGAGTTCGGCAGGGATCCCCTGGATCCGCCTTTACAGTACATTCACCTTGGGATGGGGTGCCTGTCCCGCTGACATGCCAAAAACATGAACGTCCTCAAAAAATTAGCACTCGTCGCAACCACCCCATCAACTGACATTCTGCATGAACCCCTCGTAGGCAGAGCCCAGCTTGTCCCGTCAGCTCCCATCGGCCCCTTCCTCGCAGTGCTCACCTAGCCACGTGTTTAGGTTGAGGCTGCCAAGGTCCCCCATGATCCTGTCCCTCCCTCCCCAGTGGGGAGTGCCTTTGTCATGTGACACCAGCCCAGTCGTCCACTTCCATTTTGGCCTCGCACCTGTATCAGCAGAGCTGGTCTCCCACTGTCTAGCAGGTTCAGTCTACCTCCATCATTGTGATCACTGGCTGCTGGCCCCTGGCTGGGTCCTGGCATGCTCTATCATCCCCTGGATGTCCTTGGGGATTCCTGTGGTTACTTAGGTCTGCTGGCCACTTCTCAAGAGGCTGGTTCTTTTTTGGTGCCATCCTGGGTCTTAAACTCAGGGCCAGCATACTGTCCCTTAGCTTTTTCTCTCAAGGCCAGTGCTCTACCACTTTAGCCACAGCTCCACTTTTCAGCTCTTTGGTGGTTAATTGGTGTTAAGAATCTCATGGACTTTTTCTGCCCTAGCCGGCTTTGAATTGTAATCCTCTTTATTTCAGCCTCCTGAGAATCACAAGCCTGAGTCACTGGCACCTGCCTTAGGAGGCTGGTTCTTTCCAGTACCAAAAAAGTATTCAGATGTACTAATCAAGTACAAGTGAGCAGGCAACATGGCTCAGTGTGTGGAGCTGAGGCGCACAAGCGTCAACATCAACACTTTACCCATCTGAAACCTAGCAACACTACTGACACTTCAGCTCTAACTCCAGGGTCTACCCGTCCCGTCCCTCCTGGACTCCGCAGGATCTACCCATCCCCTCTGTCCTGGCCTCCACTGCTGTGCGCTGCAGGCAGCATCTGCCCTGTGCACACCCCCTGCTGGGCTCCGGGTCACAGCCTGCCCTGGGCAGTTGCCCTGCTGCTCCTCTGGAGATCACCTTGTAGGCTCTGAGGCCCAAGTGCAATCCCCCTCCCTTCTCCCCAACCTCACTCTGCTTCAGCCTCCAGATTTACCCTGGTAAAGAGGGGAGGGCCCAGAGCCACTTTCAGAACATTTTGCATGTACTCACTTTTCTTGAATTCACGGGAGAGGCCTAATTCAGCCACGCAGTACCCTTCTGAGCTCAGCCAGAACCTCCCCTGCAGCCGAGCCTGTTTATGCCGACCTCTCGTCCCTGCCGGCTTCAGGACAGAACTGCAGTTTGGGCTCATTGTCAGACTACTGGGTTGACACACAGCAGGGCAAGGCATTGGCACCTATTTTGTCCCAAATGTTTAGTTTGTGTTCATTCATGCTTGTAGCTGAGGCTTCGAGACCCCTCAGATGACAAAAGAGTAGCTTTAAGCCTTGGGTGTGTCTGGATCTGGGGGGAGGGCTTGCGCACAGCCTTCCTCTTGGCTTCTCAGAGGGTGCTGTCAGCTTGGCTCTGAGGAGAATGGAGACTTGTCAATATCTGACACCAGCCAGCTTCACCCAGCCACATGAGGTCCCAGGAAGAATGAGCTTTAGGGGATGGAAAAGACGGGCTGGGCTGGGTGCTGGTGGCTTACACCTGTAGTCCCAGATAGAGGATTGAGATCTGAGAATTGAGGTTCAAAGCCAGCCCAGGCAGGAAAGCCCATGAGGCTATCGCCAAAATGCTGGAAGTAGATTTGTGGCTCCTCTGGTAGAGTACCAGTCTTGAGGCCCTGAGTTCAAGTTCCAGGAGCAGCGCATGCATTCTCTCCCTCCCTCCCTCTCTCTCATGGGGCTGGACAGGTTGCAGCCCAGAACCTGGGAGAATATAGCCCTCCTGGCTCTGGCAGGCCCGGCCTGTGCTGAGGTGTGGTGTGCAACCAGTGTGTTTCAGGGGACAGCAGCATGGCCACACTGCACAGCACGGTGGACGAGCTGGTGCGCTTCCGGCTGAAGGTCAGGCAGTTTGCGCTGGCCACACCTGAGGCCACTGGGGAGGCCCGACAGCAGCGGCTACAGGAGAGACGCCCTCTGCTGGATGCATGCGACTCTCTGCGCCAGAACCTGGCTGCCCATGGCATCAACATTAAGGTGAGGGCTGTGCTGCCACCAGCTGGGGGCTGGCGTACCGCAAGGCGGGTGAGGCAGATCTCACCGGCCAGGTGCTGCTGCCTTCCATGGAGAAACCATCCTAACAACACACCCAACTGGTAAGGTGTGCTAGGACCAGAAGGGCCTCCTATCCCTACTCCCCTCCTACTCCCCAGCACCCAGCTGTGCTCCAGACCACCCTGCTCCTCTGCCTGTGGATGAGGAGATGGGATCCAGCAGGATCTTTGCTTCTTTTCTGCAGGACAGGGGCAGTGCAGCCACCACATGGGAATTGCTGGATCCCAGGATCAAACACCAGAAACCAGGGAGCTGAGCCAAGCCCCACCCTCTCACTCTATGGCTTTTTCTTGAGATGAAAACTTTATATTAAAGTTTCCACTTGTGGCTATTCAGCCATCCTTACAGCGAACCAGTCCTGACTCACTGCTATCTTTCCACAAGGGCCTGAAAATGAACCTGGGAGTACTAGCAGCCAGACTTCATACATCCTGGGTTAGGCACCATGGGGTCTGAAGCCAAGGGAGATGGACCTGGGCACAGCTGTGGCCCTACTATGCCAAGTGTGGTGACTGCCCTGCCTGCTTTCATGGCCCAGGCTGCCGCCCTGGCAGCATGCTGGCTCAGACCCAGCCAGCACAAGGTGATGAAGGAATGGGGAACCACGATGGCCTTCTAGCTCCCCCGGCTGGCAGACCCAGGCAGCCAGCTTTTTCTGTCCCTTCCCGCCCGCCTGCATCTCTGGAGGGTGGTGCTTATAGCCTGGATTACTGCTGCCTGCCAACCTTCATGGCCCAGAGGCACCTGCGTGCTGCCGGACAGGGAAGGGCCTGGGCTCAAGAACTGTCCACCTGTTGGACTGTGACAGGGAAGGCTCCCCAAGTACACCTTTGAGATAGCTGAACAGAGCATGCAGTGAAAGGCAGGAGACGTCCCGTGGGGCCTATTCACCAGACCTAAGTGTGCCTCCAGGCTTGTCCTGGGTGCAGGAACATGCCCAGGCTGCAGCTCCTCGGTATCCATGAGCTCAAAGAGATTAGTGTGAAGGCTAAGCTACAGTAAACAGAGCCAAACTGCCGGGGCTCATGCTATCTCTCTAAGGGAAGTTTGATGCTTGTCAGAACAAAACTGCCAAAACACTGCACTGACAACAGGCACTGTGGTTTTGGCTCCAACACCTGACATCTTAGGAAAACCACAAATTCTCTGAGTATCTTCTCAAAATATTTGTTTTTTGTAGTGTTGGTGACAGAAACCAAGAGCCTTTACACATACCAAGCAAACTGACCATCATCAGTCTCCAATCGCCAATCTTTATTATTGCTCAGATGGGGTTGACATAGCCCAGGCTACCCTTAAACTGCAATCCTTGTCCTTCAGTGTCCCAGTGCTGAGGGTGCAGCCATGTCTGGTCCTCTCGCCTTGTCAGTCCCAGGCTTTACACGTAACCCTCCAGAGCAAAGACATTCAGGGCACATCCAGAAGATGGTGCACATGCGGAACCAAACTTCTAAATTAGACGTGAAGTAACAGCAAATCTGTATGAAAACCTGACAAGCTGACTGGTTTTAAAGACATGCTAGCTATCTGGAGCAGCACTGAGTGTCAGAGACCAGAAAGTCCTTGTCAGCTACTCTGTCTCTACCACAAACAAAGGTAAGAGGAGGCCACCATGTCCACTGGAATTCAGAGCTGCCCATCTCAAGTGGGCTGCGCCTTCCTGGAGACAACAAAGTCTGGCCCTTTCCCCATCCAGGCTCAAGTCTCCCACACACCTGCCGCTTCTTCCCTGGATGGCACCAGGGGCTGCATCAGAAGCACAGCTCCCCCCACACACTCCCCAGGTCCTGGCTGTAGGGTGGACGTCGGCTCATAGGCCTCTGGCCCAGATGGGGACTGTCCTGCACTCCCCACCACCCCAAGTGTCAGCAGCACCCTAGTCTCCAGTCTTCTAGACGGCTCCAGATTTCCAGGTGTGCCTCTCTCCCATGAATTCTAAATGAAACCCCACCAACACCCACTTACTTCATAAATCAAACCAAGCCCCCGGGCAGCCTTGGGTAAGCAGACATTTGAACAGAGATCTCTAGGAGCCAAGTGTGGTCATGAGGACAGATAGAAGCTGTGCTGTTGGGTTTCCTTCTCATAGATCCTCTCCGCCCTCCTTGCTAGCTACTGCTGAGAAGCTAAGCAAGTGAGGGAGACTGCTTAGAGTTATAACATCTCCAAATATATTTCAGTTTAGGCAACAACAGCTGTCAGATTTCCCAATCTCGGTATCAGTCAGTGAAGCCAGGGTTCAGGCCCTCATGGGGAGCCTGTGCCCCGGCCTGTGTCCCAGTACGCGGTCACAAATGTAACCTGACCTTAGGTCTCAAAGAGCTTGCTGAAGGCGGCTCCCACCTCGGAGATCATGTCGGTGGTGGTGGTGGACCGGCCATGCTTCTGGAAGGCCTGGTGATTGCACTGCCTTGTGAGAGTGCATGCCCCCCAAGCGGCCACCAGGAGCGGGCTGGAGCTGGAGGGGAGAGGCAAGTCAGGGAAAGGGGAGTAGGCCCCCCAAACTGGCTGTGAGTCTGCCATGCCTCTGAGGAGAAGGCAACTGTACCAGCCCAAACCAGTACGAGCGATCTGATCTCAAGTCCCTGTGCACGCCTTCCGCTCCAGGAGAGCCTGGCTCAGTGTAGTCTGCCTAGCACACACGAGGACCTGGTTCTTTCCAGCACGCGTGTGGGCGTAGATGTACGTACACACATGCACATGCGCAAGATAGCAGGTTCCCAGTGAGTACTAGGGAAGCTTCAAGGCTGCTCCATAGCTCTCTTGGACGTGCCATGCTGCTGTGAGGATGCTGTGCCCACAGCACCAGGTGGGGCAGGTAGGAGCTGACCTGAGCCCCAGCCTGCAGATCCACACAAGCACCCAGGCTGGCCCGTGTGGACATTACCGTCCGAGCCATGTTGCACCAAGTGGCAGGTGAGGCCCAGAAGCGCATCCTACACAATGCGTGGCCAAGAAGCTGGACTGGCCAGCAGACACCTGTCTAGGAAGTATAGGCCATGAGTTCAAACCTGAGAGAGATGGGGACTGCCTGTCATTTTAGAATTTTGCTGCCTCTTAATCCCAGCCTTGAAGAGTCTGAGACGAGGAAGGTGCATTTGAGGCCAGCATGGGCTACAAAGACCAGTCTCAAAGATTTTAAATTAAATAAAAATAAAAGCAACAAGACAAAATGAAATGGGAGAAAAGCAGATCTAGAAGGACTGCAGTGCAGGCCGGCTGCCCCAGCCTCTGTGCTGGGTCCTCAGCCTTACAGGCCTCCCTACCAGTGTCCTGCACCGTGGCTGCCCTTAAGATCGGCCGGAGCTGGGAAGTCAATGGTGCCTGGTCACATCTGCAGAAACTGGCAGATGTGGAAGCTTCTGGAGAAAGGTTAAGCCTTGCCCAGTGTCCCTTGTAGCAGCGCCAGCTCATCTGGCATGTTTCAGGACTCGGCAGCAGAGCTGCAGGGAGAGCAGCACAACTAAGTGGTTTCAGAGCAGGGAGACGAAGAGGTTTCCATACCCATTTGTCTTCTCGGGTCCGGCCAGGAGGGCCCAGTGCACCATGGGCCCCAGGGAGCCGGACAGGAGGTCGCCTTGGCCCCCGCACCTGCGGCTACTGCCTTCCTGGCTGCACGCGAGCACTGCAGAGAACAGAGCACACATGAGCACGCCTCCCGGCTCACAGGAGGCCTTCAGGCTGGGGTTGGGGTGGGGGTGGCCGGGGAGAGGAGCTCTGGGGGGAGCAGCCAAGTCAGGACACAGGCTGTTCATCAGCTCCAGTCCAGAGCCCCAGTCTGCCTGCAGCCCCCACACCTCCACGCGTGCCTGGAACACTACCCCTGACATCAGGCTGCACCACACACAGTTGCCTCCATTACTAGGTAGTGTAATTTTGCCCACAATCGAGCTCAAGGTACAATGTTCTATCTGTTGTCTGGGTTAGTCTTGGACAGTCCTATGTTGTAAGAACCTCACCTCAGGAACCTGCTTCCTACCTAGGGCTGTGTGTGCAGATGTGCACATGCCCATGTGCCTTCCTGCTCTCCTCTGAATGTGAGGTTCCTAGTCACACACCTTGTCTACCATTCCCACACATACCATGCCACGCTGCTGTGTACAGAATGAGTCAACAGGACCCCACACCCAGGCTGATTCCTGCAGCACCGGTGCTCTGGGCCCCATTGGATAACCCACAGGCCCCAAAGACACAGCAGCTCACTTACACTTTAGCCAGTTTTACAAAATAGAACAAAATGTAGGAAAAGACTCAAGCGATTTGTGGATGGCCAGGTGTCAGGCGGGGGAGCTGTCCTGGGCTCCCCCAGCTGTGGCCATACCTGCTTCCTACCCATCATTTACGAAGGTCACCAAAGCGGCATGCCCAAGGCACTGGCCCAGCAGCCAAGGATGGGAAGTGCTGTCTCCTGCCATGGCACCTCTGTGCTGAACAAGGACTGCTGAGAAGCTATCCATGTGTGAACACGTGAGAGTTCCACCTGGAGTGTGTAGACCACCACACAGGGAAGTCCACTCACCCTGTTGGCCATTGGATATCAGGTCCTGCTCGCCTTTCTGAACCACAGTCACGTTCCCCAGAGCCTGGCTGAGCCGCAGGACAGACCCACGGTGATCTCTGTCATCTACAGGACCCCCGATCTACAATGGATGATAACAAGCAAGAACAAGCAAGCCCTCCTAGACACACAGTAAGATCCCACGCAGCAGGAACAGCCCTGCGAGCCCAGGCTATCTGTAAAGCAGGTCTAGCCGACAACAGAGATCACTCTCCCATCAGACTAGGCTTGCATAAGTAGCAGCAACCTGACTAATGATAAGCTGGCACTCATGGGACCCCTGCTACATGAGTCCCCGTGGCTTCATGGATGGCTTCACACTGAGCAGAGGCAGTGGCCAGCACAGGACAGGGAGATGCCTGGCTGCAGTGTCCTGCATAGGGCTGCTGGGCCCAGGAGCTTTTCTGTCCTACGCTCATGCAATCACAGGCACATGCGCATCCATCTGTGACCTGCAGGGCTGAGTTGGGCAGAACCACAGAACCTGTCCTTCAGCTGAGGCCAAGCACGTGCACCATCTTCCCTGAGTCACCCTAACTTACCACAGCTTCCCAGAGTCGACTGAACTCCATTTTGTTGGGCGTGAGAATGGCTTTCTGGTAGCCCTGGATGAGGGCTGGCTGCTGTGCGATCAGCCATAGGCCGTCCTGGGGGAGTAGGGGAGACTCAGTGGATGGCCCAGCCCCTACGCTTGCTGTGGGGATGGAGGAGAGGCTGCACTCACTGCGTCGATGACGAGGGGGATGTCCCTGGCCTTGGAGGCCTCCACAATGCCCTGCCAGGAAGGAGAGCACCGACCATCAGAGACCCACAGCAGCTCCACACACAGCACTCCACGTATCCACCTCCAGACGCCAGACACACACTCACTTCCAATAGCAGAGACCAGAAGTGTCCTCTCGAGTCCAGTCACTATTGTGAAAGTTTCATAGCACTTTATTTACACATCTTAAGATGATGAGGCACCACAATAATAATAAAAAGTTGGTGGACCATTTTTCTCTAAAAGGATTGTGCTTTTTACAGATTTTTAGGTCAATTTCAGTCTCTGACATCTCTGTCTCTTCTAGATTTTCTAATAGAGCAGACAGAGCAGCCATCCAAGGCAGACACTCAAGCACTGGATGCATGAGCCCTGGCACAGCCTAATTGTTAGACTCCTAGAAAATGCGAAAACTGAGCCTTGTGAGGGTGTCCTGCCACAGGGAGAGCGAAGGTGCCAGCCTGGAACAGCAGCTTGAGGGGAGGGGCACATGAATCCTGATTCCACTGTAGAGTGTCTAGAGACTTATCCACAGAAAATGCCCAAGAGTGTGTGTGCATCTACTCAAGACACACAAAGAGGAAAACTACTGAAAATATCAAAAACGTGATATTAATCCCAACATTCAGGAGACTGAGGCAGGAAGATCAAAGCAAAGACCAGCCTGGGTTATGTGCAGGCATCTACTCAAAATAACAACAAAAAAATCAACTCACAAAAACACTAAAAGACAAAATAAAATATCAGAGCAAATACACAGGATATGATAAATTAGCTTCTGCCATTAAAAACTGAAAATCAGGAAAGTTGAGCATCCCACCAGGGAAGTCTCTAGAAGCCATAGACAAGCTACATAAGAGCACCAATGGCGTGAGGCTGGGACACGAGGCACTGACGGTGTGGGGCCAGGCACCGATGTGAAGACAGGATGTCACGTCACAAGGTCAGACAATCACACATGGAAGGCGTAATATTAAGGCAGCACCCCGTCCACATTCATTTACAGAGTCAACATCATCACTACCCAAACCCCAGCTGCCTCTCTGCAAGGCTACAGGCGATCCCAAGGCTCATTGAAAAGCGTGGGTCTTGGCGGAATTGACTTAGGGTTAACTGATGGTCAAGCGGGTACCAGGCCAGCCAGAAGGAAGCCTTTCGGGAATGCTGAAGTGTGAACTTACACCCAGCTAAAAGCACTGCGAGCCCTGACTTCCACCTTCCAATCACCCAACCACCCAGGCACTTGGTGTGTTCGCATGGTTGAGCCAGTTATTCTGGAGCCTGATTCTAAGCTCAGTCCACTCTGTTCAATCGCTGACCTCCACAGCCTTGCTTATCCACCTGCAAGGCTCTAAGGAGGCCCTGGGAAAAACGGAACAGAAGCGTGCACTCATAATGACTTGACTCACCCTGACGTTACTGAGCAGCTGGTCATCTCTGCCGAGGCCAGGCCCCACGATGAGGACGTGCAGCCTGGGAAGCCACTTCTGCACCTCCTCAACCGCACTCAGACTGTCCCTGAGGAGGAACAGAAAACTAAAATTAATCACAATGTGTGCTTACCTCTCTCTTTTGGAGTACTGGAACCAGGCATAGAACCAGGGTCTGGTAACAGCTGGGCAAGTGCTCGCCCTGTGAGCTAGATTCCAGTCCTAAACCACTTGATTTTGAAAGTGTAATTTAGCTTTACAGAAGATGTGTAAGTAGGGCGGGTAGCCCTGGCATCAACCCCCTACCCACCCCCACTCCAGATTATACCAGTAAGGAGTAAGCACTGGCTCCACTCCCGTAACCCACACATCCCATCACCCCACCCGTGTCCTGTCTCTGCTCAACCCTGCAGACCCCATGCTGTGTTCCATCTTCATCCCTCCTCCCGCCCCACAGCCTGGCTTAGGCTGAAACCGGAGCTTAGAGGCCTAGCTTCCTGCATTTAAAATAAGTGGTAGCCAGGTGTGGAGGAGAGCTGGCAACCTGGCACCTGAGGGCGAAGGCAGCAGGATGGAGAGTTCCAGGTCAGCCCAGCCACTGAGCTCTTGTCTTAACAAACATAAACAGAACAAGTTAGAATACGTCATTAAGATCTGGTGCCAGTGGCTCATGTCTGTGATCCTAGCTACTCAAAAAGCTGAGATCTGAGGATTGCGGTTTGAAGCCAGCCCGGGCAGGAAAGTCCATGAGACTCTTCTTACTTTTCTTTTCTTTCTTTTCTTTTTTTTTGTCGGTCGTGGGGCTTGAACTCTGGGCTTGGGCGCTGTCCTTCAGCTCTTCAGCTCAAGGTGAGCGCTCTACCACTTGAGCTACAGCGCCACTTCCGGTTTTCTGGTGGTTTATTGGAGATAGGAGTCTCACGGTCTCTCTTGCCCGGGCTGGCTTTGAACCGCGATCCTCAGATCTCAGCCTCCTGAGGAGCTAGGATTACAGGCGTGAGCCACCAGCGCCCGGCTCTTCTTACTTATAGAAAGCTGGACGGGGTGCTGCAGCTCAAGTGGTAGAATACTAGCCTTGAGCAAAAAGTGGCTCAGGGACAGCGACCAGGCCCTGAGTTCAAGCCCCAGGAACGGCAAAAACAAAACAAATCAAAGAATACATCACTGAGACTAATTGCAGAATTACCTGCTCCTCTATCACTGGCCACTGTGGCATCTGTGTGGATACACAGGAGCGTCTGGGAGCATCTCACACACCCACAGACTGGCCCAGAGACGTCCCAAGCCCCGCCCTAGAGCTGCTGTCACCCCACGGACGGGGCCTGCCATCACTAGTCCACACCTTCCTGCACTGGGTCCAGCTGTGAGAGCGGAGCCTGTCCCCACAGGGGCTCACACTGGCACTCGACCCTCATTCCTAGCCCTCCCAAGCTGACCCTCAAGAGACCTGGCCTGGCCCCACGAGAACCATCTATATGTATCTATGTTGATGTGCTCCTGCTGTGTTCCACTCCCACCCCTCTTCTCCGAACCAAGCCCCCTCTGCAGATGCTGCTCCTTCACCTCGTCCTCACCTCCTGGTATACACCTGGCCCTGTGCGAACCAGTCAGCACAAAGCTGTCCCCGCCCACCCCACTCCTGCCCGCGCCTTCTAGTCACGTCCACTAGGATGTCCTGTAGGTAACCAAAACACACAGGTCCAACGTCTGCCACATGTCCCCCAGGTGAACACACAGCCAGCTCAGGCTAACACACTCTTGGTCTCATCTGAGGCTCATGCCTTGGGTCCAGCCTGCTAGCCAGGCCTGGGGGCTGTACTCTCCCCAAACCCCCAGAGTCAGTCCCTTCTCCACTCTGAGTGTATATACTTCATACCTGTGGCAGGACCTTACAGCAGCCACCACCCAGCCCCAGGGCTCCCAATGAAGCCCAGGAGCACCTTGTCATAAACTGGGTCCTGCCCTCCCGCTGAGCTGCTCAGACAACCCTGAGCCCCAGGACTCTTGTGCTACAGACACTGGCACAGCCTCCACTGGGGCTGTGTGACAAGGCCTACTCCCCAGGGCCTGTGGGCACCACAGGAACGTCAGGTGCAGCCACCGAGTCCCTGATCCAGGCCTTTGCTCACCTGTGATGTGTCAGTGTCAGAGTAGCCTTCCCAGTGCAGTGAGACTTCCCAGTTCAATGGGACCCGCATGTCAGCACGGTTAAAGGAAGGATTCTGCTTTTGCACACTGCAGCCATCAGTGGCACAGAGCCAGGCAGCAGAGAGCATTTTACATTGTCAAAGCAGCACAGATTACACCTGTTCAGGGGGACCCACATCAGGTGCTGACTGCAAGAGGCTTCACTGCCCCCCAATCCTCTTTCTACCACAGCAGTCCTGCCCACACAGGCTCAGACTTCCCCTAGATCCCCAGTCACTTCTGCTAGGCAAGGGCGCTGTGCCCGCAGCTACGGCATCAGCCACCACAGGTGCCCCAGGACTCACCTTTCATTGTTAACAGAGGTCTTAAGTTGTTCAGGCTGGCTTTGAACTTGCAGTCCTCCACCCCCACCTCTCCCTCTCAAGTAGCTGGAACTATAAGGTGCACGCTACCAGGTCGTTTCACTACAGTAGTCTTACTCCAGGTAGCACCGGCTACAAACTCTGAGCACAGTGGCTCGCCACTCTCCACCTGGGGGCAGAAGCACTGAGGGCCAGCCTTGGACAGCTGCTGGTGGAGGAAGGACACACAGGCCCACTCACAGGACTGGGTGAACGATCAGCTCCGGGCTGTAGGACTTGATCACAGGCGCAGCCTCCCTGGCACAGAACACATGGGACAAGTCTGCACCCTGAGGAACAAGGCAAGATGTCCACTTAGAGCAGGGTGTGCTGAGCAGGACCTATGGGCAGCAGGGGCGAGCTGAGCATCTGACAGATGAAGTCCAACCATTCCAGTCTCTCAGCACTCATGCCACAGGAACAACACAAACCAGTCGTACAATAGCCAGGAGGCCTTGGAAAAAGTGGCATAAGAAAATGCTGGGGCCAGGCACCAGTGGCTCTCGACTATAATGCTAGCTACTCAGGAGCCTGAGATCTGAGGATAACGGTTCGAAGCCAGCCTGGGCAGGAAAGTCCCTGTGAGACTTTTATCTTCAATTAACCACTCAAAAACTGCAAGTAGCTCTGTGGTTCAAGTGGTTGGGTGTTAGCCTTGAACACAAAGTGGCTCAGGAACAGCGCCCAGGCCTTGAGTTCAAGCCCCACAACCAACCAAAAAAACAAACAAAAAAAACAAAAACAAAAAACAAAATGCTGGGGACAAAGGCAGACTTCTACAATGCCCTCACGTGCAAGTTCAGAGCCACCCAGCCCAGCCCCTGTACATCATCCACTAGACAGGGGCACTGGGACTGGATCAAGTCTGTGGGAAAAACATCAGTTCCAAAGCACTAGTTGGCAGATGTGAGGTATCCTAGCATTACTCTGGTGAAGAATAATATGAACAAAGCATTTATTTTTTTTTAAAGGGAGACTGTAATTCATGTTACTTTATTGCCAGAATAGATATACAGGTGTTTCTATCACCCATGATTATCCTATTATTCAGATTTCTACCAGAACATACTTGAAGAACCCACTTTTTTTTTTTTTTTGCTTGTCATGGGGCTTGTACTCAGGGCCTGAGCTTCTTTTTTCATTTTTTTGTATTTTTTTTATTGTAAAAATACTGTACAGAGAGGTTACAGTTACATGAGCAAGGTAATGAGTACATTTCCTATCGTGCATTATCGCCTCCTCCTTTGTTTTTCCCCTACCATCCCTTCCCTCCCACCTCCTCATCTACTCCCCCTGCCCCTCCTCTGAGCTTCTTTTGGCTCAAGGTTAGTGCTATACCATTTGAGCCATAGCACCACTTCAAGATTTTTTCTGTTTATGTGGTACTGTGGAATTGAACCTGGGGCTTCATGCATGCTACACAAGCGCTCTACCACTAAGCCACATTCCCAGCCCTGGATAACTCACTCTTTAGCAGAAACACTCCACCAAGGGGTTTGGGGCAAACTTACCACCTTGAGAGCTGAGATTGCTGCAAAATATGGGGCTCCTGTGTACCTAAAAAGATATTAGAGTCAGAACTTCTGAGCAAGGCAGGCAGTCAACAACAAGCTATCAATAAAAGGCAGATAAAAATACCACGTGAACAAGCTATCAATAAAAGGCAGATAAAAATACCACGCTAACAGGTAAGAATCATAGACAGACACGAGGTTACAGTATGGATGTTCAACACAGGAGAGAACTAGAAAAGCCTCTTTCTCCCCACTGCTGCTGTTTTCCATGGTTGGCATGGGTGCCCATGCCTCTACACCAGGCAGGACAAAGCAGCACTGGCAGGAGAGGCTTCTGCCAGAGAGCGAGTCCAGGTAGTTGGGGGATCAGGGATCTAGAGCAGAAGAAAGCATTCTCCAGGACTAATAGCAAAGTCATCATGACCACTGAGTGCCATGTCCCCCCCCCCCCCCCCCAGGAGCGCCCCACCTGTGCACAGTGGGCCTCTGCAGCAGCGCCCTTGGTGCCATTGCGGGAGTGGGAGCACCAAGGGGCTGTGCTGGGCACCTCTTCTGGCACAGAAGGAGGACCCTTGCCTTTTCCATCAGGTGAACACCCGAAAACTGAGCCCACCTGCAGCAGGAGACAAATGCCAAGCACACAGAACAAAGAGCTGCTCTGCGTCCACATGTGACTCCGAAGTGTCCCAAGCAAAGGGCTGACAGACCACATCCCTGCTTGCACCCTAGCACACACAAACGAGGGGCCTTTGCAGAATCACACCAAAAAACGGCTCGTGCCAATAGCCAGGCCCAGCTGCTTCCTTGCCCTGCAGGGTGGGAGCTGAGCTCCTACCACATGCCAGTGCATGTGGCTCAGAACACAGTGCTCACAGGAACTGGGAAAGCCAACAACAAAACAGACAAATAAAACAAAAACCACACATTCATGCATGAATTGGTGAAATGTGGAATTTGAAAGCTCAAGCAAGATGACATGAATTAGAAGTGAAAGCAAGCTGAATGCCCGTCAGATTTTCAGGTACAACGATGAGAACAAGTCATCTGGAGCTCCATAGAGCTGCTACTCCATCAGATGGCTCATCTCTGAGACAGGCCACATGCCCTGCTGCATCCATTCAGAAA
This sequence comes from Dipodomys spectabilis, assembly GCF_019054845.1. Lineage (NCBI taxonomy): Eukaryota > Metazoa > Chordata > Mammalia > Rodentia > Heteromyidae > Dipodomys > Dipodomys spectabilis. Next base: position 6,715,067 of record NW_024870892.1, on the reverse strand, counting down.
TGATAGGTAAGATGCATGGATGGACAGACAGCAGGTAGGCAAACGCAGACAGGTAAGAAATGGCCTTTTTAAAAACATCAACATTTTAAAGTGACACTCACTCTTGACAGCCCCCAACCACGCCTATTCGCCCATCTTGCCCTTTGTGTTTCTTCAAAGTTGGGGCTGGTACAATGTTTCTCACCAACTGGAAGAAATTCTCCATATCCTCTACTGACTGTGCCTTATGTAGGGAAAATGTTCTTCTCAAAACTGAAAAACAGAAAAATGAAGTTACTCAGGATGGTGAAGTCCCACTCACATTATACTACAGAGACTTAAAATACCCCACTTAAAATACTTCCAAAGCTGACTTAAAAGGAATGTCAGAGTTTTCCTCAACAGAAAAAGTTACAACACTAACACTGGTAATATACTGTGTATCTAGTTTATATGTATTAGACTAGTTGGTCTTCAAAATGGACTTTGTAATCTTCAGAAAGCTTTATCTTAATAAAACAGTGGCTAATCACTTATTAAACCCTTCATTTCAATTTCCCTCTATTAGGTCTTGTCCCTCTTCAAAACTGGAAAGCAAGCCTCCGTTTGGAGGTTCTATTGTTAATATTCAAAGTTGACAGTTTCACTGTATTATCTCCAATAGTACTTTCAACACTCAACTGGATATTAATTAAATTACCCAAAAATGGCATTCTAAATATAGTACTTCTTCACAGCAAATGTGACACAGAAGAATAACTCCATCATCTTGACTTGCCCTTAAGTAGCTAGGATTCAATGGCTGTTCTAGGTTCCTTACAGTGCATACTTCACTACAGGCAGCCATGCCTACAATGTCCTTAAAACCCAGGTGATTTCCTTGTGTTACAGATGCCAGACATGCTGGTTTCAAGAAGTCCACAGACAGTGAAGACTTACTGAAATGTTAGTTTGGAAAGAATTTCCAGGCTAGCGTAGGCAAAAAGCAAGACCCCATCACAAAAGTGACTTAAGCAAAAAGGACCTGTGGGTGAGTCAGTGACAGAACAAGCAGGGTGTTCTGAGTTCAAACCCTAAGACCTCCTAAAAAAAGCATATATAATTGGCAGCAGCATTTTGTAATGTTAACTGCCATTCCCTATGGGGTTGTGCAGTCTTTCCAGCATCATGACCCCATAGGAGTACAGGCTAGAAGGGACATGGTCAGCACCCTCCTCTTCTCTGCCCACACAGTAGGCAGCTCCCCAACTCCATATCTCCACCGGATGGAGGAGGGGTCAGGGTCTCCATACAAGAGACCTAACCCCCAATTATTACAACAGAAACTGGCACACAATGAGACACTCAATGTTTGATGGCTTTCACAGCAGTGGAAACTGAGTCTCAGAGAGAGACTTGATACCACAGTTCCTAAGTGGCAAACCAGGCCTCACACCTATAAGCTGAGATCTGGAGGATCACAGATCAAGGCCAGCCAAAGCCAACAAGTTTGCTAGACTCTATCTCCAAAACAAGTGGGGACAGAGGTATAGCCCATGAAGTGGAGCGTCAGGACCTCAGTGTGCACCTTAAACTGAGGCACACCTCACACTGGAACATGCCAGCTCCCAAACTGTTTTTTTGATTTGTTTTTCTGATGGAAGGAGGGTTTGAACTCAGGGACGCACATTTACTAAGCAGGCACTCTACAACTCCAGAGACCCAGATCCAACCCTCTGGTTGTGCTTTGCACTCACGAAATGACCAACTGCGTTCAGTTGCACCATTCTATCAAAACACTACTGTTTGAAGGCAAAACAAAGTTTTCAAGTTGGGCACAACTGGCTAATGCCCATAATCCTAGCTACTCAGGAGGATGAGATCTGCCAAGCTAGCCTAGGCAGAAAAGCCAGGGAGACTCCACCTCTAACTGGCCAAATTTTGGGCTGGAGACATGGCTAAAGTGGTACAGGGCCAGTTATGAGCAAGAAAGCTGAGTTTTGAGGTCAGGAGTTCAAGACCAAAGAGCAATACATATATCCTTTCTTTTGTGCATGTGCCAATACTAGAGCCTGAACTTGGGAACTGGGTGCTATCCCTTAGCTTCTTCCACTAATGCAGGTACTCTACCACTTGAGCCACACCTCTACTTCCCACTTTTTTTTTTTTTTTTTTTGGGGTCCGGTCGTGGGGCCTGAACTCTGGGCCTGGGTGCTGTCCCTCAGCTCTTCAGCTCAAGGCTAGCCCTCTACCACTTGAGCCACAGTGCCACTTCCGGCTTTTTTCTTTTTGCTTATGTGGTGCTGAGGAATCGAACCCAGGGCCTCAGGCATGCAAGGCAAGCGCTCTACCACTGAGCCACCTTCCCAGCCCCTACTTCCCACTTTTTTGCTGGTTAATTGAAGGTAAGAGTCTGATAAACTGTCCTACTTGGGCTGATTCTCAGATCTTAGCCCCTTACTAGCTAGGATTACAAATGGGAGCCACAGGTGCCTGGCAAACAAAACTTTCAACCTCCATCAACCAAAACAAAATTCACATCTTTCACACTATTTAAAACCTTGTTGGAAGAGATACTCTCAAGAAGTATGGCATTTCGCTTTTTACCTATAAATGTATGAATACAAAGTCCAAACCACAACCGGTATTCTGCCCCAATCATGTGTAACTTGTGAGCTGAAATTCTCTAAAGGAGCCTCTTCTACATGACTGTGTGGAGGACCAGAACATCACGGTTGTAGAAATACCGAATGTTACACAGTGGAAGCCAAAAGATGCTTTAGCATGTACTTTAACTGGTTAACCCAATGCTCCCATGACTATTAGGCAAGCTTCTCTTATCCTGAACACTAAGCTTAGCAGCCCTCAAGTGTCCACTAACCCTAAGGCTAATACTGCTACAAGAAGCCACACGAAACCCACAGAAGAGGTCTTCTAGATTTGCTGTGGCCCGCCTACCTGATGCCCTCCCCTAATGTAACACCGAGTGTATTCCCGTAGGGCATTTTGTTCTGAATCTGTGAAGTTCGCTTCACCTCTTCCTGGGGAATGTCGTCTAGGTAACAGGAGTGCCCCTGAGGCCACCGATCACTCAGCCGGGCAAAATGCTTTTGTTAGCAAACGTCCAAAGAAGGTCACGCACATTTCCCAACACTTCGTGGCAGACTGAGCTTCGGAGCTGGCTTCTTGTCACTGCCACTTGGATTTAGCCAACATCACCCAGCTGAATATGAACGCCAGAGTACAAAGAATCAAAGGCTCTGACGAGGGGATACCGGAAATGCAAATGCTGAAAGTTACCCGGTCTCCAAGACAATTCCGAGTCTAGGAACACAAGTCACAGCTGTTTGGGTTTTTAAGGAATGAGGCTGGGGAAGACTTGACCCTGTTTTTCTGTGCCATAGCGCTTCAAATGAATGCAAACTACAAGCCAGTGTGTGAGAGTAACTCCTGAACGACACGACAGCGTAACGCGGAGACGGCTTCACAGATGCGAAGCTCGGGACTCCGGGAGCCGCAGGATCGGCCTCCCCGGCCTTTCCGGCCTCCCGCTCCCCACGGGCGGCGGCCCGCGAGGCCCCGGCTCCCCGAGGTCCCGAGCCCGCCCGCAGCCCGGTACCTGAGCGCAGCGGCGGCCCGTAGAGTGCGATGGCGGCGGAGAGAAGCGCCAGCGCGGCTGCCACGGCGACCTCGCGGCCGGCCATCCGCGGGAAGGAGGGTCTCGAACTTACCTCGCTCGCAGACCCGGGTTGCCACCCAGCCGAGTCCCATAGCTTCCGGCAGCCTTCCGGGTTCCCGGCGGCCTCGCGATTCCGCCGGAAGTGGGACGCGGCTTCCTCCGGGAGCACAGTGAAGAGGCTCTCTCCTTCCGCCGGAAGCGCGTCCGTCCGTCTTTCCCCTGTACCAGCCGTCCCGGTGCCGCCTCCTCCACTAGCCCCAGGGCCCCTCTTTGGATATCCCTGCCAGCCCCGCCCCGCCTCCCGAGGCCGCGCCCTTGCCTCAGCCCACGTCCGGGCCGCTGGACGCTCCCGCCAGGCTCCTGCGCCGAGGTACGCGGCCGCCGGAACCGCAGCCATTAGGCCCGGGTTCCGACATCCCGGCAACCCCTGCGCCGCGGTCTGAACCACAGGCATTTGGGCCTGTTTCCGGTTTCCCGGCGTGCCAAGCGGCGCCTCCGGAAGTAGACGTCCCACTTTCTGCAGTCCTGACTCCGGCCCTCGCCTCACCCTTGTCCAGTTTGTGCCAATAACAGGCAGCTCCAGAGATTGACCAGTGCGAAGGCCAATCAGTCCTCGGCCCAGCTCTGTCCACAAAGTAACTGCACCAAGATAGGCTGTAAGGGTTCGGGACTTGGGTGGTTTGGCCAGCCATGTTTGGGCCTTGGGCTCTAACGGAAACGGTTCGAAGGATGCCCTGTTAGCGAGCTGCTGGTAGCAGAAGTCCTGTAGGCGTTGGAGCTCTGAGGACAGCATGTGCCGATCCAGTCGTTGTGTGCCTTTCCTGCTTCCCGGGCGGGCGTCCCCGGGCCGGTCTCCCCGTGAGCTTCAAACCTGTGAGGCCGGGCCTCCTCCCCCACCCCGCCCAGCGTCCGAGACCAGCTCCCCGCCCGCTCTGCCAGGGCCACCCCGTGGTTGAAGGCGCCAGACCTGGGCACGACCTCACTTGGCTTTTTCTCCGCTTGGGTCTGGATGGGTGGAGTGCGAATCCCCGCACAGAACGTTTTAAGAAAATCATGCTTGAGAGAGAGGGGCCGAGATCGAATGGGATGCGTTGACTACCTGAGATGGCGTGATGAAATCCCCCCCCCCCCCGACCGTATATAATAACGTGTAATAAACTAAACTAAGTCTGCTTGTGATAGCAAAACAAGTTAGCCAGGCGCTGATGGCTCATGCTTGTCTGTAATCCTAGTTACCAAGCAGGCTGAGATCTGAGGATCGAAGTTTAAAGCCCACTCCGGCAGTCAAGTCCATGAGACTCATCTCCAGTTAACCAGCAAAAAGCCGAAAGTGGAGCTGTGGTTTAAGTGATAGAGCACCAGCTTACAGGAAAAGCTAAGGGACAGAACCCAGACCCTGTGTTCAAGCCCCAGTACTGGCACACAAGCACACACACAAACCAAATTCATGAGCACTAAAAAAAGAGTTCTGTGCTATATTTGTGAATGGCATTTACATTTTTTCCCCTGTAGTGTTCCGTTGTGGTTTTAACATCATCTTTTAAGTAAAAAAAGTTTGGAGCCGGGCGCTGGTGGCTCACGCTTGTAATCCTAGCTACTCAGGAGGCTGAGATCTGAGGATCATGGTTCAAAGCCAGCCCGGGCTTTGACCAAAAAAAAAAGTTTGGGTGTTCCCCTCACTTATTTTCCAGTTCAGTAGGTTAGAAAGGGAATTATTTTGTCCTTAAATCTTTGGTAGAATCCATCAAAGTTTTTTTTGGAGGGGGGGTATTTATTTATTTGGTCAGTCGTGGGGCTTGAACTTTGGGCTTGGGTGCTGTCCCTGTGCTCTTCAGCTCAAGGCAAGTGCTCTACCGCTTGAGCCACAGAGCCACTTCCCGTTTTCTAGTGGTTTATTGGAGATAAGAGTCTCACGGACTTTATTTCCCCGGGCTGGCTTTGAACCACGATCCTCAGATCTCAGCCTCCTGAGTAGCTAGGATTACAGGTGTGAGCCACCAGCGCCCCCAGCCCAGCTGGGGGGGGGGGTTATTTTTTTAACTCACTTCATTAATGATTACAAAGCTCTTCATGCTACTTAGTCTTCCTAAGTGAACTTTGGCATCTTAAGTCCAATAAGACTTGGTCTGTAACCAAATACCAGTGGCTCATACTTGTAATCCTACCTCCTCAGGAGGCTAAGACCTGGAAAATCCTGGAGGAGCTTGTTTTGAAGCCAGCCTGGGCAGAAAAGTCTGTGAGACAACATCTCCAATTAACAAAAAGCTGGAGGCATGGTTCAAGTTGTAGAGCCCAAGCTGAGTGAGACTGTGAGGTCTTGAGTCCAAGCCTGGGTACAAACTCTAAAAAGGAATTACTCTACTTCCTTTAGTCTGTCTCATTGACCAATATAGCTTACTCCAAATTGTTCCCTATAAGTGTGTATCATCACAGGACTTGTTTTTGTTTTTCTATTTTTGTCTTAATTTTGGTAATTTGTCTTCCTGTATTGCTCATCCAAATATTTCACTACTGATCAATCAGCTTTTGGTTCTATTTGTTATACCAATTTATAATTTGATCTTTCTTTTTAATTTGTTGGTACTAGAGTTTGAATTCAGGGCCTAATTATTGCTACACTGGCTCCATTCTGATGAGCCTAGCCTCCAGCCCTACTTTTCACTAGTTATTTTTCTAAGATAGGATCTGGTTTCCTGCCTGGACACACACCTGAGTCATGATTCACCTACTTTTAGGCTTTGCCATCACTGGGATCTCAGGCCTGGTCTTTCATGGAAATGTAGTCTCACAGGCTTGTCTGCTTGGCTAGCCTGTAACTATGATCTTTCCAATCTCAGCCCCTAACATAATTTGAGATATCAGACATACACTCTTCTTCCCAGCTATGAATTGGGAAGGGATCTTGAAAACTTTTCTGCCTAGGCTGGCTTTGATCCTCAATGCTCCTATCCTCACCCTCCCAAGGAGTTAGGATTACATGTGTGAGTCACTGGCTCCTGGCTTAAATATTCTTATTTAGTGCTATGTTTCCCTCCTGCTCACTTTGATTTATTTTTACTTTTTTAGTTCTTGAAAATGAGCTCTATCACTGTCTACAAACTTTCTCTTCTCAGTTGAGCATTAATGAGACGGTCTGTAGGCAGTCATGTGTCATTTGGAAGGTCCACACACAGCAGTGTGTCAATCAGATGGTCTGTAAGCAGCAGTGGTTGGTTGCCTTTCCTTACTTCTCTGCTGTTGATTGAGTGAGGAGACAGTTGACCCATGTGCACTTAGACAGGTATTGCTTAGATAGCACAAGCAAGCTCAGCATAGTTCAGGTCCCTCTCTCAAACAATGATAGAGAAACAGCAGAAGACAGATGACAGGCAACATAAGTGGCTGGGCACTCCATGGCTGGGGAGCAATTACATGCTACAGCCAAGTAATTCCATATTCTGCAGTCGTACTCTAATGAAGGAGGCCCAAGGTAGAAATGTCCACACCAGAAAGGCAGATGAGAAGTGCTTCCTGTCAGCCTTTCTCAAAGTGGGGTGACAGCTTAGAAGTCCCTTGGCAGCACTCCCTTGCGGCACTGTCCAGCCCCCCATGTTCTGGAAGGGTCCTTTGACATTCCGCATGGCTTAGGTTAGCCTGCATGCAAGTCTGGCTGTGGGGCCCGGGGTGTCGTGATCAGCTCTCTTCTTACAGATACTAGGAGCTTCCTGCCTGCCGGTCAGCTCACCGATTGGCTTGAACATGCATTTCCAGGTACCTGCAGGCTCAGTGTTGAGGAGCTTTCTCTGCCATCGGGCCTGTTCACGCATGCATCTCCAACGCCATCTTTTTGCAAACCCATTCTTCATGAAAGTGACTCACTGACCCCTGATGCCTTATGCAGAAGCATTGTCTATTAGAATCCCCAACGTCTATGAGTCAGACTCCCATCATTTACTCATCATTGTCATCTGTCATTTATCAACTAATTAGTTTTCCTGATTTAAAAATATCTCATTTAAAATTTCACCAGAGAGCCTTTCTTTCTTTTCTTTTATTTTTTTTGTCAGTAGTGGGACTTGAACTCTGGGTCTGGGCGCTGTCCCTCAGCTCTTCAGCTCAAGATGAGCACTCTACCACCTGAGCCACAGCCCTACTTCCAGTTTTCTGGTGGTTTATTGGAGATAAGAGTCTCACAAATTTTCCTGCCTGGGTTGGCTTTGAACCACGATCCTCAGATCTCAGCCTCCTGAGTAGCTAGGATTATAGGCATGAGTCACCAGTGCCTGGCTGGAGAGCCTTTCTTGTCTTAAGAACATTCTTGCTCCTGGTTTTCTTTTTATTTCCTGCATGTTGGTTATCCTTGCCCCTACCTCCTGGTTTCAACCCCTCATGGCCATCTCCTGCTCCAACTGCTGCTATGGAAACCAGCTGTCCACAGGTATATTCTAGGTGGCTCCCTGCCTTGGAGCTTTCTGGCATTGGACTTTGGGGCCTGTGCAAGGCACCTGCGAGCCTCTGCTCAGCCAGTTCAGGCGTGAGCAGATGTTTTACATCTGAGACCTTTGCATCATTTCTGCAAGTCCAGCGCTGTTGTGATCATTTCATGAGTCACTGAGCTAGCCAGAAAAGGATGGGTACCAGAGCATCCTGGTTTCAGTTTTCACACTACACTGAATGTCTGTAAGACAGCAGATGGCATTGTGTCCTGGATCTTTCCATGTCTGCTTGTTGTGATAGGGATTTACCCTTCCATAAGAACTCAACCCAGGTTAAATGAACTTCTTGCTTTCACTCGGATCTGTGTTATTATTAATGTTATAAGTTTTTGGTTTGAGCTCAGAGCCTTGTGCTTGCTTAGCAAGTGCTCTATCACTGGAACATGCCTCCAGTCCCCTTGATGCATGGTGTTCTTTTTTAAGTGACCTATTTTGTAAGATGAAGCTAAACTGTACAGTTGGTCTGTATATGTCTGTACCTTATGTTCTAATGATTGAACTCAAGGCCTCATGCTTGCTAGGCAGCACTCTGCCACTTGAGTCATGACCTAGTCCTTTGGCTTTAGTAAGTTTTCTCTCGAATAGGGTCTCACACTTCTGCACCAGATGGCCTCAGACTGTATCATCCTAAGTAGCTGGGATTACAGGCAGGAACATGTGGTAACTTCTACCCCTGTACAATTAATATATGCTAACAAATAGTGTGTTGTGAAAGGCTATTTTTTAATTTCAGTTCAATTCTTGTCTTAAAGAGTGGAGGATCTGGGATGTAGCTCTGTGGTAGAGCATTTTCTTGGAGTGCACGAGACCCTGGTCGATTCCTAGTACCATATATAGAAAAAAAGTAGAAGAAGATTAAACTGTAGTTTAATCTTTGGCCAGTCCTGGGGCTTGAACTCTGGGCCTGGGTGCTGTCCCCTGAGCTTCTTTGGCTCAAGGCTAGCGCTCTACCAGTTGAGCCATAGAATCACTTCTGGCTTTTTCTTAGTAGTTTATTAGAGATAAGAAACTCATGAGCTTTCCTGCCTGGGATGGCTTTGAAACTTGTTCCTCATTCTGAGTAGCTAGGATTTCAGGCATGAGCCACCAGCACCTGGCTGAATGTCTTCTCTTAAATGATGAAAAAAGCTTTCGAGACATTAAGCTACCAAGTTTCATAAAACTAGAAGATATATATTTATTTATACACATAGATTTGTTATGTTAAATCATTGAAGTAATAAACTACTAATATATTTCTATTTATTTATTTACTTACTTGCCAGTCCTGGGGCTAGAACTCAGGGTCTGGGTATTGTCTCTGAGCTTCTTTTGCTCAAGGCTAGTGCTCTACTGCTTGAGCCACAGCACCACTTCTGGCTTTTTCTGTTTATGTGGTCCTGAGGAATCGAATCCAGGGCTTCATGCATGCTACAGACTCAGCCGAAATGTAATCCTTTATCTTAGGCAATTCCTATAGAGTTCTGGCTTATTTTCTAAAGTTATTGAGAAATAGCATATGACAGCTGTTACATTTAAAATTAATTGGAATGGCCGAGCGCCAGCAGCTCACACCTATAATCCTAGCTACTCAGGAGACTGAGACCTGAGGTTCTTGGTTCAAAGCCATCCCAGGCAGGAAAAGCTGTGAAACTCTTATCTCCAATAAACCACCAGAAAACAGGAAGTGGTAGTGTGGCTCAAGTGGTAGAGCGCTAGCCTTGAGCTGAAGCGCTGAGGGACAGAGCTCAGGCCCAGACTTCAAGCCCCGTGACCAACAAAAAAAAATTGTTGGAATGTACCTTAATAGAGAATATAGTAAATAATTAATTGTTATGTTAGACTCCTGTGAGCCATTGTCACCAAGATGACATGTGGTCAGCATATGTTGAACCAAGCCAGTGGCATCCTTCTTAGAAGAAGGACATGTCAATAGTGAGAGGATGAAGAATGTTTGAAACTCCTGTAAAATATTCACAGAAAGAAACCTCAGAACGCAGCCTGTGTCTGCAAGCTCATAGAAATGGCCAGCCAAGACAACTGAAATCTGTAGAGAAATTTGAACCTCAGTTTAGATGTTACGAAAATTCTTTTTGATAGACTTACACAAAACACATTCCAAATGGACAGATATGAGAAAACATTGAGGTGCACAGAGGCATGGAAAAGTGGGGGAAAGCCAGATGTGGTAGTGCTGATCATAATCCCAACACTTGGGAGACTGAGGCAGGAGGTTCCTGAATTGCTAGCCAGGGCTACGTCATGAGTTCAAGGTCAGTCTGTGCTCTTTGTTGATACAAAAAAAGAGTGTGGGAGAGGAGAAGATAAGACTTCTTATTTGAATATAGTTATATAGGACTTATCTGTACAAGTTATTGGTCTCTGGAAATGGGAATATTGATTGTACAGATGCAAACATTATGTGGCTATATATGTATACATACATATGTACATATGTATATACATGCTCATGGGGCACAAACTCATGATTCTCCTGCCTCAGCATCCCAAGTGCTAGGATTACAGGCACACACCACCATGCCCTGCATATTTTTTCATTTTTAATGTGTTGGAGGACGTAGACTTCCCTCTAAGAGAGGCCTGTGGGTCACATGAGCCCTAACATGCTGTTCTGTTCACTGACCTTTGTAATCATTACTTCACTTTCTTCTTTAACAAGTTAGTCATTCATCCTAAGATCACAAACATCTTGATTTTCTAATTCTGTGATTATTTGTTTTCAATATACCAGCAGTTTTGTCTAGAGGAGGGGTATATGCAGGACTTTAACTCTCCATCATGTATGACCTATAGCAGAGAGATTCTGTAAATGTTTCACTTCATTGCACTGTCCTTTAAACCCTGTGGGGTGGGGGTGGGAGGGGTGGGCCTAACTTCCTCTTTAGACAGGAAGTTCAGCACAAAATATGCCAAGTCTTGTACATGGTCACAATCTGATTGACAAATAATAAGGACTTAAGTTCAAACTTTCACTGTTCAGATTTCTCTGAGCAGTGACCAGAGCTCGCTTTGGGACAAGCACGGAAGGAGAGTATCAGAGGATATCGCACTTGTGTGAGACATTTGACCTTTTTATAGAGGTACATATTGCTCATAGAATTTTGTAAAAATAGAAAAGGAAATCTTATGTCTGGACGTTTCTGTATGGATTCATTCTCACATGGGGTGTCTATACTGGCCACATTTGTTGTTTTTTCATTTTTGGGTTTTTTTTTTTTTAACCAGTCCTGGGGGCTTGAACTCAGCCTGTGTACTGTCCCTGAGCTTCTTTTGCTCAAAGCTAGCTAGCGCTCTACCATTTAAACCACATGCCACTTCTTGCTATTTCTGTGTATGTAGTATGTAGTACCTGGGGCTTCATGCATGCTAGGCAAGCACTTTACCACTAAGCCACATTCCCAGCCTGCTGACCACATTGGACCAATGAAATGTCTGCAGATTACCTCAGACTTTATAACGTGAAAATATACCACCTTTAGCGTTGTTTCTTCCAGCTCTTATAATTCCTTTAAAAGATTATATAACATACATATACATATGCAGAAAATATTATATACATACATGTGCATGTATAATATATAAAACCAATACAATCAGCACCACTGACAGCCCAGGAATTCCTGTCGATTTTGCATGTGCACAGAGAGAAGTATCTAGAAATACATTCCCACACATTCCTGGTCTCACAATTGTCATCTTCCTGTCTCAGCCAGCAGCATCCCCAGGCCTTCTCTGGCACGTCTCCACAGCAGTGGGCTCCTCCGGTGCTGGAGCCTGGTCCTCCACATGTCCATCTTGGGGAAGGACTTGTGGGGTCCAGTCCTCAGTGTCCTCTAATTCACCTCCGTGATCTTTAGGATCTCTGGCAGCTCCCAGGGAAGAGCAAACTGTCCAGGGAGCTCACCTTGCTGCGGGAGGCTCTCATGAAGGAGAGTAGGGGTGACTTCCCCTCCCCAACTCCCAGTCCTCACAGGAGCTACCCTAGGGTAACTCGGCATGCCAGCCGTGCAGACCCGCCACCACTAGGGGGCGCAAGAGACTGGTATGTGAGTCACTAGATGCAGGACAGCATCCATTCCCGCTAAGGTTGATGGTGCTTCCACATCACTGCACTGTAAAGTCATCCGGGCAGAAAGAAACACCGGTGCTTATGAAAAGGCATGAAGCGCCACCCGGTCAAAGAAGATACCAGAGGGCAAACAGCACTTGTAAGGTACTCAACACTGTGTAACTGAGGCGATGGGACTCAAAACCGAGACGCCACCACACACCTGCAGGAGAGACAAGAATTAAACACCCAACACCCCAATGCTAGCAAGGACCAGAGGGGCGCAACTCTTGTCCAGGGGTGGAGAGGATGTCAGATGGCGGGAGGGGGCGAAGGCAGCATTACTCACAGCAGAGTGCATCCAGCCTGTGTCCTGCAGGCAATGGACCAACAGCGAGACATAGCCATCAATGGACAAGACACAGCAATGGAAGAACCCCTTTATATGTACCGTGGCATGAATGAATGAAAGGAGCCAGACAAAAATGTGTGCAAAAACCCGGTGCTGGTGGCTCAGGCCTGGAATCCTAGCTACTCAGGAGGTTGAGATCTGAGGGCTGTGGTTCAAAGCCATGCTGGGCAGTCAAGTCTGAGAGACTCTTACCTCTAGTCAACCAGTAAAAAGCCAGAAGTGGTAAAGTGTAAGCCCTGAGTGAAAAAGCTATGCAGGCTCTGAGTTCAAACCCTGCTAGTAGTGCATGTGCGTGTATGCATGTGCCCATGGGAACGCACATGCATGCACGCATGCGTGCACCCTCTCACCCCACTCCCACACAAATTGTCCAAAGTGCTGAACCAGGTGCCACCGACCACGTTACTACAACACTACAGCTGTGACCTAGGGATTTACACTCACATTCTCCCTTCCCCCTCCCAACTCCTTCCCCTCAACCACTTGAACAGTGTGAAACACTGCCATTTCTGTTACCTGCAGTCACAGTGGATAGTCAGCATTTCTTGGGGCCTTGTCCATAAACTGGTATGATTCTGACTTCTGTCTCACTTTTCCATCTAATTTAGACTTCAATTCTAGTTTGGCATGTTCAATGTATGCTGCTGTAGAAAATGCAAAAGTACAGAAAAACACAAATTAGCAAACACCATGCATGGCTGAGCTTGGCGGCATGCTTCTGTAGTCCCAGCTACAAAGGAGGTTGAGGCTAAGGCCCTTGGGTCCAGGGGCTAAAGGCTATTCAGTATACGTCTTGTGGAGAATGAACCATGTAACTGTGGGCAGGGATGGGAGGGGGAAATTGGAGAAAGCAAAGGAAGTGGTGACATTGTACAAAAAAGAAATGTACTCACTGCCTGACCCAGGAAACTGCAGCCGCATGGTATATTATTATTGTTAATAATAACAGTAAAATTACAATTAGGAAGAGAGCTCTCTGGGTCTGTTTCCTAAGCTACAAAACAGGAGGTAAGGGCAGCAGGGGTGGGAGAGGCAGGAGGGGTGGAGTGGGAGGAGATCTCAGACGTACACTTATTTGGGTGGCAGGCTGGAGGATTATCGAAGGTCAATGAGCAAACAGGGCTGTGGGGCTCCGTGGCTGACTTCAGCCCTGGTGGGTCCTGGGCTCCAGCCCTCAGACATTTCCCGGGCTCATCTTGGCTCTGGTGGGCGATTGCCTTCCATCTACAGCTTCGTGGGCTTCGTTTGGGGCCCAAGAAGGCGTTTGTCCCCTTTGGGTAGTCTAGAAGAGTCTGCATCATGAAGTTACCGAATGAAATGCCTGAATCCTCAATTGTTCCCACTTGGAAGCCTGACCGTGTCTCCCAGGGACACAGGCATCTCAAAGTACGTGGAGAATGCCAGGACCAGCCAGGCCAGGCCATTCTACCAGCCTGGCTTAGCTCCAGTCATAGGGTGAGGAATCAAGAAACAGCTATGCTCGCTTGGTTTCTTTTGTTAGTTTTTACCTCCTTCTCCCCTCCCCACCCATTCTGTTGTTGTTTTTTGTTTTTGTGAGGTGCTGGGGCTGGAACTTAGCCTCACACTCTTGCTTGGCTTTTTCATTCAAGGCTGATGCTCTACTTCCTGAGCCACACCTCTATTCCAGCTTTGTGCTGGTTAATTGGAGATAAGAGTCTCATGGACCTTTCCGTCAGGAATGGCTTTGCACTGTGACCCACAGATCTCAGCCTTCTGTGTCGCTGGGATTACAGGAGTGAGCAATCACACCCCGCTGAAATTTTATCTTGATCAATATCCCCGTTAGATGTTAACCCCTGCATCTGCCTCCCAGCCTTCCCACCGTCCTGGCTGACCCGGACACTGGACCTGCTGGTGTTTATTTGTCTGGCATCTGTCCCCAGAGCCCAGGGAGGACAGGGGCTCTGCCCTTTCCCCACATTCCTCTTCCCTGTCACCGTTTGATGTATACTCAGTGCTTCAGCTCTTCTTGGATGAATGTGTACATAGTGGTTGTTTGCATTTTTCTATTTTTTTAAGAAAGGAGAAAAACAAGTTGGTTGCTAGCAATACACACCTGTAATCCTAGCTATGGGGTAGGCTAAGAATGGGGTGATCTCAACCCATAGCTGGACACAGCTGGACCACACCCTAGACTGCCAAAGTAAAAATAAATAAATAAATAAATCCTGTAAGCAAATTGGTGCTCTACAAAGTACCTACAGGCTCTATGCCATATTTCTTTCACTTTAAGTGGTTCCAGAATTGTTTAATTTGCACTTTTTTATTTTTTGTTGGTCATGGGGCTTGAACTGTGGGCCTGGGTGTTATTCCTCAGCTCTTCAGCTCAAGGTGAGTGCTCTACCACTTGAGCTACAGCACCACTTCTGGTTTTCTGGTGGTTTATTGGAGATTCTGGCTGAGCTGGCTTTGAACCAAGATCCTCAGATCTCAGCCTCCTGAGTAGCTAGGGTTATAAGCATGAGCCGCCGGCGCCCGGCAAACGGCATTTTTTATGAGGAACAACAGAAACCTGATACGGAAAGATTGTCCTGGTTGAATGGGGTTTTTCAGGCTCCTGGAAAATTCTTCCAATTTTTTGCAGCATGCTTCCAGACACAGTGCTGGGCACTGGAAACAAGCTTGGTCCCAAAGCTGCTCTGAAAATGGCAAATCACGTGGATGTCCTCAGTTCCCCAAGACACACATCAGAATACCGTCCATGAGCCGGCGCCAGCAGCTCACCCCTGTCATGCTAGCTGAGGAACAAGGTTTGAAGCCAGCTTGGGGCAGGAAAGCCCAGGAGACATTCCTTATCTCTAACTAACTGCCAAAAAAGAAAAAGAAAAAAGAGAGATGGAAGTGAAGCTATGGCTCAAGTGGTAGAGCACCAGCCTTGAATGAGAATGCTATGGAACAGTACAGTGCACTGAGTTCAAACCCTGCCAATACATGACAGTGCGCACGCGCGCGCACACACACGCACACACACACACACACACACACACACACACACACACACAAACATGTCCTTGGAGCCTGGCCTACCTCTTGGTGCCAGGCTCCTAGGAGGCTGAACAAGACCCCAGAGAGCCTCTTTGGCCACCTTTGCCTGTGTACTACACTGAGAAAGAAACCAAGGGCTGGGTGACAAGTGAGGCTGGGGGAGGGGGAGTTGGTCAGGAACCTGCTTCCAGTCCCCAGGGGATCTGACAGTGGTATGCCTCAGCCCGCACAAGTGATGGGGGAGGCCAGTGGGTGGTGGGAATCTGATGAAGGGACTCAAAAGGGAAGGCTCCCTCAAGGGGTGGCCCTTGGGGGAGGGGTGCCTAGCTGGAGCTCCTGGAACTCCTGGTCAGTCCACACTGAGGAGGGCAGGGATGCTGTGCAGGTGAAGCTGACTGGGTGAGGAAGTGACATCCCTTCATGCCATCCGTGATGCAGAGCTTTCAGGAACGCTTCCTGGGTGCTACGTGCAGACCCAGTGGGGATGGATGCCAAGTTCCCTCCTCACGGAGCCACATCCTAGAGACAAGACAGAATAGGAGAACATGGGAATGCGCAGAATGGCTTTGGACAGAGGTGGGGAAGTAGAGCTGGGCAGGGGAGTGACGGGGAGGGAGCAGGGTGGTCTGGTTTAGAAAGTGGTGTGAAGTGTGAGCATAGGAGAACAGTGGGCAAGGTTTGGGCCTGTGGGGGCCGGGAACAGGGAGATAAGGCAGGCCTTGGAGCAGAGAAAACCAGGAGTTGACAGGTCACGTTGACAATTAATACAGTGGTAAGAGCTTGGAGTGAAGGAGGCTAAATAGTGGGCTTGAGTTGTCTAGGTGTGAGCAGGTCCTGGATGAGTGTGTGGCTGTGGAGAAGGAACATGTAAAGGATGTGTTGAAGGTAAGATGTGGGTATGGCCCCAGGGGGTATCGTGAGGCACTGGACATGGATGTGCAAAAGGTCGGAGAATAGTGGACCACATGCAGAGGGAGGGCACGTGAAGGACCTGCTGGGCTTGCCGTTTGTAGCATCCAGATGGAACCATTGGGATGGAGAGAGGAACAGACAGGAGCCCAAGCCTGGAGCATCGTTCTTTAGGAAGAGAGAAATTCCCTTAAGGGGAAAGGATAGAAAGAATGGTACAAGTTCCAGGTGAGCCTCTAACACTACCAGATAAAGGGAGAGGTGTACCATGTTCATGAACCCGACAGTTTACTACTGTAGACATCACTTTCCTGAAATGTAACTATGGTTTCCACTAACGTGTCTCGTAGAATGAGGTAAACTAGGTTCTAAAAGTCACATGGACCAAGATAGCTCAAGTTCAGGTACAGCCAAGGCAACTTGGCCAGAGAATGTCCTACCTGTTCCAAGGCTTATTATGTCCCTATAATCACGAGTGTGAGGCTGTTGAGGGATGGGCAAATATGCCAACAGGACAGACAGAGAGCCCAGAAATGGACCTTTGTGTAAGCAGGATGTTAGCAGATGACAGAAACAGGACTGGAAGTCAGTGAGGAAGGTCATGCTGAGTAGTGCTGGGCCATAGCCTAAACACAAGATTTCATTCTCAAAAATCATATCCACAATGAAGTACAGAGGGCTAAATCCTCACATTTAAACATCAAAGCCTGTGCCTGTAATACTGCTGTCTGCCCTTCAGATGAAGAGTCATTTCCTATGCTTGAAGCTGGCGGGGGGGGGGGGGGGGGGGCGGGGGGGGCGTTCCTATGCCCTTTTTTCTTTGTTATTGACAGGTAACATTGCACACAGCTATGTGTTACAGCATGATCGCTTGCTTCATGCTGACAACTGACAGAGCACGGGGAGAAAAGGTTTACCTTTTTATTGTTGTGATAAAGGTGATGTACAGAGGGATTATAGTGACATAAGTCAGGTCAAGAGTACACTTCTTTTTGGACAGTGTCACCCTGCCCTTGCTCTCTCTGGAGAAAATGGCTTTCAGTGAGTCTGTTTTGCTGGGGTTGGTTTCAGGCATAGGGGACTGAACCATTGGGCGTGTGGTCCTAACACTGCTCTGTGTTGGGTTGTGGCTCTCTCCAGTCAAGTGTGAAGGCCATGCTGAGAAGAGGTCACCCCGCAGGAGGACAGGCCTTCATCACAGATGAACAGAGTCCTTGTAAGAGAAAACACTGGACACACAGGAGACACACACAATGGAGAAGGTGGCAGGGCAGGCAGGCACAGATGGCAGCCACAAGCCAAGGAATGCATAGGCCTTGGAAGCTAGAGAAGGTGTGACCTAGGGTTCAAGGCCAGAGGCCCAGTCTGGGGTTCCACAGAACAAGTCTGGCCACTCAGCCCAATACATTGATAAGAGACAGGGAGTGGCGAAGGGCTGAAGAAGAAAATGTATGGCTTGCATTTCAGATTATCTCCTAGGGCACAGGTAAGAGCTTGAGGCTTAAATAGAGGAAGAATTAGGGCATGGGCTGAGATGTATGTGTAGTTATCAGGCAGTCTGGGACACAGGTGCTGTGTACCGCTCAGGACCGGTCAGGTGGGCCTTGTTACCTGCAGAATATCATTGTTGTCTGGCCGAGGGTTGAGGTCACTTCGAGACCTAAGATTTATCAGCCCTATTCTTCCTGGACTCCAAGGTGGCTGCAAAGAGAGCTTGGGAAGCTGGTTTTGTGCCAAGGCACCATGCAAAGGGGGGCGGAGAGGCCCAGCTTTGTTACCTCTGTACAGTTTCAGGCCCAAGCGAGCACCAGTGCTTTGCAGTTTAGTCCCAGTCACAGAGGCAGGCAAGATCCTATCCTAGGCTCTTCAGGAGCTCAGCCTGGCTCAGCTGTGCTCCTTTGTAAATAACTCTATGCACTTTGGATATTTCCAAAACAACGGAATGTACAGTCCTGCAGGTGAGAGGTGAGGAGATTTAAGTTTAAGGACATGGAGACCCATGCATCTTTGTGTCCCCGCCCCCCCCCCCCCAACACTGGACACCGGGAAGCTGGCCAAGAAGCAAGGGCGATTCGGCCCCAGGCAGAGGTCGTTGATTCAGGTTCCAGAGAGCAAGCTCTTCAAGGCGTGTGGTGGCTGCACCTGTGGAGGGCTGGCAGGGGAGGGGAGGCCCAAGGCTCACCGGGAAAGGAAGGGCTTAAGAGTTCTCAGCCTAGGAGGGGAGACTCCTCTTAAAGAAGAAGAGCCACATTAGCATGTGCTGAGCGCAGGCATGATCAACCACACGCACACAAGTCATTCTAGGCTGTGTGTGGGTGCAGGCAGCCCCCAGCCACTTAGTGGTTTGCAACTAGC
Organism: Dipodomys spectabilis; assembly: GCF_019054845.1. Classification (NCBI taxonomy): domain Eukaryota; kingdom Metazoa; phylum Chordata; class Mammalia; order Rodentia; family Heteromyidae; genus Dipodomys; species Dipodomys spectabilis. The sequence goes on along the minus strand of NW_024870892.1, from coordinate 6,696,225 downwards.
AGTGAGTTCTCTGAGGGACCCCAGACTCAGAGCGGCAGCGGAGGGCTGTTCCTCAGGACTCCTTTCGTGGGAAACAAAAGGGGACTCCCTGCGTGTGGAGCTCTAGGGCTGCTCCCCACGCTCTCTACACAAGTGCCCAGTGCTGCACACCCAGCTCTCAGGCCTCAGGGGCAGCTTGGCGATGGAGGCCCTGCCCTGTGTCCCTGTTTCCAAGAAGCTGTCAGTTTCCACTTCCCCGGTGCCCAACGGTTCTCCCGGTGTGACTACAGGTGCAACAGTTTCCTTGCACTTCTCTCACCCCCAATTCCTGTAGTCATAGCACCTTCTTCTCGGAACTGACCCTACTCCTGAATTCCCAGAGTCTGTGCAATGTGACCTATGTAACCCATGTGACTGCCCCCTAAAATTCAGTTTCATCTCAGCCCACACCTGTTTCTGCGGCCTGTGACCCTAGCCACGTGGGGCCGAGACGGGGGGGGGGGGAGGGGGGAGGAAGGGCACGGCTCGGGCAGCCCCGGGCCGTGGAGAGTCCCGGGCCTCACCTCCATCAGCCCAGGGCCAGGGGCGGAGCTGAGGCTCAGGAGCCGGCCAGGGCCCAGCGGCCCGGACCGCGCGCGCGGCCCTGGGCTCAGCGACCCTCACCAGGCCGGGGGTATCAGGAGAGCCCCCGAGAGCGGGGACCCCCAGAGCCCGCTGGGGGGCGCCCCGCCCGAGGACCCGCCCGGGCCGCGGGGCTACCCCCCCCCCCGCCCGAGGATCCCACCCTCCGAAGACCACCCTCGGACCGCGGGGCGCCCCTCCCTGGGGGCGCCCGGACCCGGTGCACAGGGAGCATCCAGGAAGGCGCTTCCAGAACTTTCACCTTCCGCCCAGTCGCGCACCCAAACTCGAGTCTGAACCCAGGGCTTCTCGGGGAGAGTAGGGGAACAGAGAAAAGCGGGGACTCCCCGGAGGGGCGGGGTCTGGCGACAAGGGGCGGGGCGGCCCGGAGGGGCGGGGTCTGGAGGTAAGGGGCGGGGCGCCCAGATGGTATGGGCGTGGCAATGACAGGCGAGGCCTGCCAGACGGGGCGGAGCCAACAGGGGGCGGGTCATCGGCAGGCGGGGGCCTGGCAGGAGGGGCGGGGCCCGCGGAGGCGGGGCTTCGGCGGGCAGGGGGCGGGGCGTCCCGCGGGCGTCCCCGAGGGCGGGCACCCCACGTGGGTCCCCGCCCGACGCCTGCTTCCTTCTCAGTGTCCCGCGGCAGGCGCCCGCGGGGTCGGCCCGTGTCCGGGTTCGGCGGCCCCGGGTCGGCGCGGTCGGGGCCCCGGCGGGGCGATGCGGAAGCCCGACGGGAAGATCGTGCTGCTCGGGGACGTGAACGTGGGCAAGACGTCGCTGTTGCAGCGGTACATGGAGCGGCGCTTCCCGGACGCGGTCAGCACGGTGGGCGGCGCCTTCTACCTGAAGGCCTGGCGCTCGCTCCACCTCTCGCTCTGGGACACCGCAGGTGAGCCCGGGGCTCCGGCCCCGGGGACCCGACCCCGGGGCCCGACCGCGATCCCCGGGGGCCCCACCTCGACCTCGGGGCCGACCTTGGGGGCGGCAGGTGTCACCTCTGCCCGTCCCCGGCGCCCTTCGTCTCCCCTGCGGGCCAGCTGGGAGCCCGGGAGCCGGGGCGGGTCGCCTGGGAGGCCGGGCCGGGGCCCCAGCCGGTGCGGGAACCCCGACGGCTCTGTGTGGCTTTAGCGTAAACACCCCGGAGGACGGTCTCTGAGCCACCGCAGTTAGCTTGGTTAGCTTTGTTTTTATTTGGAAGGGGAAACTGAGGCACTGCACGTCCCGGCTCGGTGTAGTCGGGACACTGGGAGATAGCCGCCGTCTTCTCTTCTGTCCCGAGCTTTAGTTGAGCCGAGCTTTAGTTGAGCAGAACTCACACACCAAGGGCCTGGGAGCTTTTCCTGCAAGGACTCTGGTGTTGGGTGCAGGTCCTGGGGTTTGAACTCAGGGCCTGGGCGCTGCCCCTGGGCTTCTGTGTTCAAGGCCAGCGCTCCACCACTGGGGCCACAGCGGGGTAGTTAGGAGTGTCACAGACTTGGACTTTCCTGTCTGCACGGGCTTCATCCCAGGATCCTCCCATGTCAGCCTCCTAAGTGGCTGGGATTGCATGCCTGGAGCCAGGCTGCATGTATGTACAGACATTTATTTATTTATTTATTTGGTCCGGTTGTGGGGCCTGAACTCTGGGCCTGGGCGCTGTCCCTCAGCTCTTCACCTCAAGGCTAGCGCTCTACCACTTGAGCCACAGGGCCACTTCCGGCTTTTTTCTTTTAGCTTATGTGGTGCTGAGGAATCGAACCCAGGGCCTCAGGCATGCAAGGCATGCGCTCTACCACTGAGCCACCTTCCCAGCCCATGTACAGACATTGTAAAGATAGGCAGTGAATTATTGGTGTGTGTGTAGTGTTTATGCTTTTCCAAAACCATAACGTAAAGATCTTAGTCCATTTTCAGTTTAGCTACAGAATAAATGGCAAAGGGTAAGATACCTCAAGCAAGCGAAGGAACAGGAAACTTCCATGCCTTTACAGTGATGATGTGTGTGTTTGTACTTTTACAACCTTGCAGTTCGGAGTTTTGTGTCTGCGTTCTACTAAGTGACACATCTAAAGGTCTGGTCCAGAAATCCCAGGCTGCTTTCCTGGGTGCACCAGCCTGCCCAATACAGGAATGAATTTTCCATGTTAAATGGGATTAGTAGCCAGACCTGGCGAGCCTGCCTGTAATCCCAGCCACAGAGCCAGGGGCAGAAGGATGGGGGTTCTGCACCGGCCTGGGCCCAGGTATCAGGACCCTACCTCAAAAGTAGAGGTGCTCAACAGTGCTGTGCTGGATTCTGTGTTCTCTCCTGGAAACCGCGTTGCTGGGGTGAAACTCCAAGGTCCTCACTTTTCCCCAGCTCTGCCCTCCACCCTGGGCCACAGTGAGGAGAGGTCTTTTCCGAGATCTTTGCTCCTTTCAGCTGCCTCTCTTGGGCGTGTCGTAGGTGAAAAATGCAGGCAGTGGGAATGGGCCGGTCGTAGCCGCTAGTCCGGGCCTCCAGGAGCAGAGCCTCAGGGCATGCTTGGTGGGGCTTTGCTGCTCTCTGTGGCTTAGGAGGGGACAATTGGGGACCGCTGTGAGAGACCCACGCCCAGACCTGTGCAGTAGCTGCCATGGCAGCCCACTGATGATGGGGTCTGCACCTCTGGGGCATGGGGTCCATGTGTCTAGGGGATGTGGGGTTCCACTGATCATGGATCTGCGTGTCCTGGGTGTGGGGTTCCACCAAGCTTCCCTCAGGGTTTGTCTTCCCCACAGGGGACTTAGGACCTTGTCCATGTGATGTCTCCATGCCTCCCGCTTCCCCATGACTCCCTGCCTGGCGGGGCCAGGGTTTGCTGGGTCCCCAAGTTCTTGGGTAACCCCAGATTCCTTCCGTAGCCTCAAGTGGGTCCCCTGCCAGCAGGTTTTCTTTCTTTCGCCTTCTCTGGCTTAGAGAACCTTCTGTGTTTCCTGTCTTCTTCCCCTTCCCTCTATCCTTAGAGCTGGGTGGCTAAAGGAATCTTTTCTCACCGACCCCCTGACCTGAGCTCGTGCTGGAGGGCAGCTCCTGTGTGTGATGTGGGATGAGTGGTTTTTTCCTCTTGGTCGCTTTCTTCGTCTCCCCATGCCATAAAACCTCCCAGAGTCACAGAGTTACTGGGGTCTCTGACCTTGTAGCCACGTGTCCTTGTCCTTTCCTCGCTTACAAAAAGATGCTGCCATATCCTGCAGCCCAAACCTGTAATCCCAGCTTCTTGGGAGGTAGAATGCAGGAGGCTTGTGGTCTGAGGCCGTCCCAAGCCAGAATGTATCCAAGACCCCATCTCAGGCAGTAAACTGGGTGTAGTGATGCATGCCTGTGGTCCCAGCTAGGAAGGAGATGCTGGTAGAAGGGACTTGGTCCAAGCTGCCTCTCTCAGGGGGCACATGGAGGAGGTCCAACTGAAAAATACACACAGTACTGTGGGTGTGGCTCAAGTGGTAGAGCACTTATCTCCCAAGTGTGAAACCTTGAGTTCACACTTCAATTCTGCTTCCCCCCCCAAAAAATGGGGTGGGGGTTTGACTGTTGCACCTGTCTCAGCATGGTTGGAGGGCAGTGTGTCCCCTTTGGCAGATTTCCCAAACAACACTCCGACAAGGAAGCGGGACAAGCAAGTGTAAACTGAGCCTTTGCTGAGTAAACCATCACCTCTGAGCCCGAGGTGCTGGACTGTTACTACCCCAGCCAGCATGTCACAAGGACCAGGGTCTGCCGGAGGAGCCTTCTGGGATGAGTACAGAGGTCAAGGATTGGGGATGGGAAGAGAGGGAGGGCTTGTGGGAGCAGTGGCAGCCGTTGTGTGCACTGAGGAATCAAGCCTGCTGGTGGAGAACTCCTCTGCTGCTTGGGATCAGGTAGGGCCCAGTGACAACCAGTTTGACCCACAGACAGTGGAGACATGTTAATAGCCCCTGAAACACAAAGCAGGAAGACTGGAGGCGTGGCTCAGGTGGTAGAGCTCTTGCTGGCAGGTGAGTTCAATCCCTCGCACTGCCAAAATAAATACAGAAATAAAATCCCATGTATTAGTGGGATTTTACATTGTGTTTGCTTTTTGGGGGGAGGAAGGGGCTCTGTTGTGGAGTTTGAACTCAGGACCTGGCACTGTCCCTGGAACTCTGCTCAAGGATAGTGCTTTACCACTTTGAATCACAGTGCCACTTCCAGTTTTTAGTGGTTAATTGTAGATAAGAGTCTCATGGGGACTTTTCTGCCCCAACTGGCTTTGAACTGCGATCCTCAGATCTCAGCCTCCTGCGTCGCTAGGATGACAGGCGTGAGCCACCAGTGTCCTGCTGTTTTTTAAAATTTTTATTTTCTAGGGATGCACTTGTTACATTTTTTTTTGGCCCAGTGTTTAGTGACTTTGTAATTGTTGGAATTGTGTTAAAACTCTAAAGGTATCTCCAAGGAGGGGCTTTTTCTTAAAAGAACTCATGGCATGAGTGGACTTAAATGAGCGAATATGCAGTACTGCTCTTTCAGCAATGCTGTTTCTGCCACACCATGTCCACAGATGAATTCTGGTGTTATCTGTTCTGCTTTGTATTGTTCAGAATTCAAAAACAAACAAACAAAAACGTGGATCAAAAGACTGAGACATTCCAGCCAGGCTGGCTAATAAACGACTTTTATTTTTGCATTTCATGGCTTAAGCTTTCCTATTCCTATTTCCTGTTTCCTATTATCGCACGACACACGCGTGGTGGGGGAAGAACAGGGCACAGACAAGAACGACCTGTGCTTACAGAGGGACTGGGGGCAGGGGACGAAAGTCATGCACCATAGTCCCAGCCTGGCTGACCAGCATCAAGGCCCCCGTTTCTGGAAGCTTCCAGAACAGTTGTTCCTGTTGTCCTCACTGGTCAGGATGAATGAGTCGGAGGAGGCTCTGTGTTCCCTAAAGGTTCGTTCTGTCCCTTGTCATAAAGATAAAGTCCGTTCTGTGCCAGGTCCCAAGGTGGTCACGGCACCAGACTCTCCTTCCGTTTCACATCCATCCACGGTTCATCTGGGTTCCGTGACTTTCAGCGCAAGAGGCTGAGCACTGCCACAGGAGCTCTTCCCAGTGTCTGCGTGCTTTTCTCCTTTAATCCTCCCAGGGCTGGCGGGGAGCCCGGCTGGCCTGGGGGAGTGGCACAAAGCAGATTGTGGCAGAGGGGAGCTGAGAGCCTGGGCAGGCCGCCCTGGGGGCTGACCGCTGGCCACTGGTCACTGTGTCCTTCCTGGAAGTGATGTCCTCGTGTAGTGAGCAGGATGGGGGGGGGCGGTCCTGGCCCCTGCCTACCACACATGCATGCCATCCAGTGTCAGGCCCCAGTCCTGGAAAGCTACCATCGCCCCCCCTCCGCCCCTCCCCCTTGGAAATGACCCCAGAGGGGCCGGGCCTCAGCTGGACCAGACCCTCATCCACAGTGCTAGCTTCTGCCGTGCCCTGGATGGGCTCCTAGCACCCGTCCTCGCCTAGAGCTCACCTCGGCTGCAGAGTAGCCCAGCTCAGTGAGTGGAGTGGAGGGGTCTGATCTGGCGGGGGCAGAGGCCTGCAGCCCCGCTCACACGGGTGGCTGCCTCACACACTCCACCCTGGAGAAGGAGCCCAGAGTTCAGAGCATGCGGCCTGTGGACACCCAGGTGGGCCGGGACCAGTTGGGCGCCACCAGCTGCTGTGATCCCCACGCTCAGGTGAGATCTGGGGGCTCACCAGGACTCCAGCAAGAAAAGGGCTGTTTCTGTGGCTCGTATCTGTAACCCCAGCCACTGGGGAAGCAGGCACCGGCGGATCCTGGCTCCACAGCATCTGCACAAAGAGCTCTCAAGACCTCGTCTCAGTCAGTGAGCTGCACTATGGCAGACCAGGCCTGAGAGGAGGGTGGGGGTCTGAGGCCAGTCACAAGAAGAGAATCATGTTATTTGTGACAACGTGTGTGTGGAACTTCAGGACGTTAAGAACACTAAGCGCAGGAAGGCACGCCTGTGCGACCTCATGCACGTGGGATCTAAGGAAGCTGCTCCAGTAGAAACAGTTGATCCCTGTCCAGGTGGGCGGGGCCATGGACGACCCTGCTGGGTGGGTGGGGTCAGGGATGGTGGACCCCTGGCCAGGGTGGGCGGGGTCATGGGACCAGGGAGATATTATTGATGCCAGGTAACAGGTTGCAGGCAGGCAGGCTGGAAGGTTCTGGTGCATGTCTTGGTGACTGGCATCAGTACACTGTTTACGTGCCTGGAATTTACTATGAGAGCACTGGTGAGAGTCACTGAGGGGAGAGGCAGCCGTTTGTTTGATACCAGGGTCGTTTCACAAGGACACACGTGCACCAGCATATGTACACCTGAATATGCACAACTTTTAGTTTTCAATGAGGCCTCAAGAAAGCTGGGGGAGGGGCAGTGTTCTGACAAGTCGTGGGGTTTGAACTTGGGGCCTGGGTGCTGTTCCTGACCTCTTTTTACTCAAGGCTAGTGCTCTACCACTTAGAGCCACAGCTCCATTTCCGGTTTTCTGGTGGTTTATTGGAGATAAGAGTCTCACAGCCTTTCCTGCCTGGGCTGGCTTTGAACCAGGATCCTCAGATCTCAGCCTCCCGAGGAGCCAAGATGACTGGCATGAGCCACTGGCGCCCGGCTTTCTATCACCCTTCTTGCTTGGCAGTTGTTACCATCACACCGCTGGCTTGAGCCCTGGCCTCACCTTGGACCTCTATAGACCACGGACGGCAGACGCTTTTGGGTTTCTGCCATAGGTCATAAGATTTGTGAATGAAACGAATGTGTGTGTGTGTGTGTGTGTGTGTGTGTGTGTGTGTGTGTGTGTTGACACCCTGCCTGGCACTCACACTCCCAGGCGAGTTCCTGGTGATGCAGATGGGATCTGGTTAATTCAGGGCTGAGGTAGCCGGAGCACTGTGGCTGGGAGTCTGGTGCTCAGGACGGATGGAGCTCACGCACTCCGAGTGTGGCTGCAGCTCGTTGGTGCACATCCGGCTTGCTGGAGAGCAGCAGCACTTCACAACCAAGATGTTGTGCCAAGGAGCCAAGCCCCAGTCGCCTTCGTGGCACGGGGCTGTTAGCGTTCTGGGCGGTATCCTAGGTATCAGCCCGGACACCCTGTTTATGCAGCCATGCATATTTTCTTCCGAGATTGCAAAGCATATACCAAACCTAACGAATTCCACATCTGATGAGTTCTGGCCAGCCATGGTGCAGCCCCCGCCCTGGCTGCTCTTCCACCTGGCTGCTCATCAGTAGAGGGAGTGGAGTGGCTCCTAGTGGAGCCAAAGCTGCTCAGAGCCTCCTGGTCTCCAAGTGAGGGCTGTGTGCAGCATTTGTAGAATCCAGGCCGGCCAAGTCTGGTGAGAGGCTACAGTTTTCTCAGGTCACCACATAATTCCCATGGCGGGTGACAGAGACCGGCTGGGGCTGGACCCAGCCCTGAGGAGGATGGCTGCTGCTGAGAGCAGGGTGGGCAGGGGGAAGCTCACCCCACTGTGCTCCTCTCGTTTGTATGAGGTGTTGGATTCCTACATGGTGATTTGGTGTGTGCGCCGGTCCTAGGGCTTGAACTCAGGGTCTGGACACTTTCCCTGAACTTTTATGCTCAAGGTTAGCATTCTACCATTTGAGCCCCAGCTCCACTTCCAGCTTTTTGGTAGCTTATTGGATTTAAGAATTTCACAGATGAGGCTGGGAAGGTGGCTCAGTGGTAGAGTGCTTGCCTTGCATGCCTGAGGCCCTGGGTTCGATTCCTCAGCACCACATAAGAAAAAAGCCGGAAGTGGCACTGTGGCTCAAGTGGTAGAGTGCTAGCCTTGAGGTGAAGAGCTGAGGGACAGCGCCCAGGCCCAGAGTTCAGGCCCCACAACCAGACCCAAAACAAACAAACAAAAAAAGAATTTCACAGACTTTTCTGCCCAGGCTGGCTTTGAACTGTGATCCTCAGATCACAGCTTCCCAAACAGCTAAGATTACAGGCGTGAGCCCCTGGTGCCATGTGTGAGGCACACACATTAACATTCATCTTGTGTGGCCATCGCAGATAGAAACCCTGCTGTCCTCAACGCTCGCTTCCTGTCCCAGCCCCAGCCTAGGCACCCATGTTCTGTTCTGGTGAATTTATTTATAAGTTTATATAATAATTCAAAAGTTTAACTTCTTTTATATAAGGCAGAGCATTGTTATAGCCAAATGTGACAGACTGAATTCTTACACAATACCCAGTTATGAGTGACTGACAGGCTTCTGCGTTGTCAAGTTAGCAGTTACATCTAGGTATGTGCAGATAGTTCCCCTTTCCCCTTCCTCTTCTCCCCCCTACTAGCGTCTGTCCTCCCATGCTTCCGAATACATTCTCTACAGGGCCATGCTGTGTGGCCTAGGCTGACCTCAAACTGATGATCCTCCTGCCTCAGCCTCTGAGTGGTAGAATTTCAGATACACACGCCCCATCTGGCCCAGACGGCATGCACACACTTACTGATATCTGTGGGTGGCTGACGTGCCTTTCGAGGTTAGAACATGTCCAGTCCATTAAGCAAGAGACAGATACCAGAAACAGCTGCACAGTCCCATTTCCTGTGAGTGTTCCGCCTTCTCTAGGACAGAATTGGCATGAGAACACTTGTTCCCTGCCATGTATTTTTCAGCAGACTTTGTGTTACAGAGAAGGAAAAGAAAAAGCTCTCCTCACCTGTCCAGTGAAGGTGTCAGTGGTAGTGGGGGCCTTACCACACCAACGCTTTCCTAGACGACATCTCAAGCTTTTGCATTGTAAATCACTCCTAACTGAGTAATGTGTACAAATTCAGTTGATCACATTTAGCTTATGAAAATGATACTACGCTTTATGTAAAACTTCTGAATTTTATAAAATTATAGAAGGAAGGTGCCCAGGTTTTATAGTGAATTTGTAGGTCAGTCCTGACTTTGGAACAAGTCAACACTTGTTTAAAATGGAAATCTGTTTGCTGTTTTAGTAAGTAGAGACTTTAGCAAAACAGTGACTTTTATTTGGCAATCTCATTTGGAAATTATCACCGGACAAACAGTACATATTGAAGTGAAAGGGTATTGGCTTACCACACTGGGCTGTGAGGTGTTTTTGTTTTGAAAGCTAAGTCAGTTATGTAAGTGTATTTCTTGCGATTTACCTCCTTTCTCTTAATAGTAGGCTGTTGAAAAACATCTCTTTGAGTTATTTGGTTTTATTGTTGCATTTTGTAAGTAGATTCATGCCTGAAAAGATTGCACTAATTTGAGAATTAAGCTGAATCATTATTGTGTAACAAGTGGAGGTGGGGGGTGAGAAGACCCTGGGGCGGGGTCCTTCTGTGGAGAGCCCCTGGGGGAGCAGATGGGGATGGGGGGGAGGTCTTGGGGGAGGAACCTTCCCCCTCCCTCCCCCGTGGGATCAAGTTGTGCACTTTATCATTTGAGTGGTTCACATGGTTTGTTTCCTACGTGTACAGTGGAAATCACCCTCAAGGATGAGAATGAAAACACAAGACTTTCAATGTGAAGAGGGATCATTTTTTCTGGAATACTCTGTCTCTCCCCTGTGGAGTGCTATTCCATGAGTTAGAAATAGTTTGGAATCCTATATTTCAAAAAGTAAAAAAAAGTTTGTGTGTTTTTGTTGTTGTTGTTGTTATTATTGGTCGTGGGGCTTGAACTCTGGGCCTGGGCGCTGTCCCTGAGCTTTTCAGCTCAAGGCTAGATCTCTGTCACCTTAGCTACAGCGCCACTTCCAGTTTTCTGGTGGTTTATTGGAGATAAGAGTCTCACAGGCTTGCCTGCCAGGGCTGGCTTTGAACCTTAATCCTCAGATCTCAGCCTCCGGAGTAGTTAGGATTATAGGCGTGTCTGGTGCCCGGTGCCTGGTGCCCGGTGTTTGTTTGTTTGTTTGTTTTTTTAAAACAGGTTGGGTATGGATGATTGTAGTTAACTATTTCCTGATTGCTTCGGGTGGAGCGGTACTTGGAGAGCAATTAACTGGGCTGGATAGAGATTAACATGGTGAGCTGTGTACCCCAGGACCAGCACGCTGGAGTGGGGCACTGCCCTTGGGGACCATAGTCTTCTCGGAACAAGATAGAACGAACAATAACTTCATGCAACTAAGATTACAGAATGTCCGGAACTAGCTTATTTTAAAAGCCTTACCTAATTCCTTCCTCTTCCCCGGCTCATTGGTTACTTTGTCTTGAAGCCTTGCTTCCTTCTGCAGGCAGAGAAATTCATTTCTATCTATCTCTTTTATATGCTTATGAATGAATGCCTGGCCGCTGCTGGCTACTGCTCAGGTGCGGAGTTTTTGTGCAGTTTTCTTTCATGGTGGCGGGTGACCCAGCAGGGGCAGTAGAGAGACCCCTTCCCTCCCTCCTCCTCCTCCCCCCCCAGGCTGGGCAGGCCTGGAGTAGACACTGGTCCTGGCCCTCGCTGTGTCCTGTCTCTGAGGCTGTGGGCTGCAGGCCTGTGGCACGAGCTGTGTCCCGGATGACTTCTGTGTCCCTGTCCTTTGAATTTGTTTAGCGATCTGTTATTTCCTTTAGTGGCTGGAGTGTGGACATGCTCTTTTCTAATCTGTTTTTTCCTGCCCTGTCTGCCAGGGGGGCACTGTAATCTGTTGGCTTCTCTCTGCGCCTGCTGTCCTGTGTGTGTGGCCTGGGCATCTGTGTCCTGTGGCAGTAGCTTGGGCGTCTGTGTCCTATGTCCTTGGCCATTGAAAGTCTGCCAGTTCCTTTCAGGATCTGAGTCCTTTGAGATCCTCAGGCCTGGTGTGAGTGGGAATTTCTGAGCGTGCACAAGGCTTGGAATATCACTGGGTCTGGGAAGGGTGTGACTGGTTGCCAAGATTAACACACACACTTTGCACAGTGTCATTTACAAAATAAGCCCCCCTGCTTGGAGTTGGAGGAGTGAATCCATTGCTAGAATGCTAGCCAGTGAGTGAAAGCGGCAGGTACTAAGTTTGAGTCCCAGTCTGGGACCTAAAAAAGAAAGGAAAGAAAGAACTAAAATAAACCCCTGGCTCTGTCCCCTGCGCTGGGTCGTGGCTGGCTGTCCCCTGTGGGGTGTCATCCTCTACCCACCCTGCTGCCAGCTGGGCAGTGGCCTCCCCGGGTGCAGCCAGGGGTGTCTGTCTCCAGATAACTCGCTGGCGTTCGTTCCCCGGACGGCTCTTCAGACGCCTTGTGTTTCAGAGATGCAGAGCCTCTTTGGGGATGGTTTTTCGCTGGCTGAGTCAGATGAGAGGGTCATGGGTTCACGAGCAGCCTCGGGTCAGGTTGGAGGCTGGGAGCTGTCAGGTTCCGGGCCACGGGGTGCGTTGTGGTCTGTGGCTTGTGCTCAGGAAGTACACAGTTTCTGCCTTGGGCATGGGGGGGGATGGTGGTGTGTGGGTTTGGTCATCCAAGCAAAGGGGCGTCCCAGCTTCCTTCTGCTTTGTGTGGCGCGGGGAGGGGCACACTGCTGGCTTCCCTGCCTGTCTGCGGAGGGAGGGAGGGGTGAGGGGTGGCTGGGAAGAACTCATGGTCTGTCTGACCCTGCACAACCTGCGGTCACCAGGGGAAGAAGCCTTGATTTGCGTCTGGCCCGCTGGGGCTGGAGGCCTCAGAGCATGGCTTCCGCTATGCTCGCCAGGCTCCCGCCAGCAAGTCCCACAGCCTCGCCAGCTATGCACGACGGTAGGCATTTGTTCTCTCATCTGCTAGCAGGGCACAGGCTGAAGCCAAGGCCCACAGGTCCGCCCTCCCTAGCCCCGGGGAACAAGCCGCCCTCCCACCTCCCATTCCCCGCAGTCCAGGGGCTCGCAGCCGCATTTCCAACCCTTCACGCTGGCGTGTGGCTCCTGCTTGGCTCTGTGCTCCTGGGCTCTGCGTCCGCCTTTCCTCGGAAGTCTTGCTTTCTGCAGAACGGAAACAGCATGCATCGGCTTTGGTGCTCCTGGAACTGCCTGCTTGTGTTTAAAATTGCATTCTTTTTCTGTGATGCTGGAAAGAAGCTGGAGCCTGAAGGGTACCAGGCGGCGCTTTGCCGTCAGCTGCATTCCAGCCCTGCAACAGCCTGGCACACCACCCCTTCATTGGCGCCTTGGCTCAACTTCCCTTCCCTGGGGTCCAGACTTTCTAAGATCCGTGCCTTAGAAAATGCCCCTCGCTGCCATGGTTAGAACACACTTCTAGGCACTCTATCCAAGGCACAGGTCCACAGGTGAGCCACACCTGAACCCCAGGGCCATCGGTGATGCTGACAGCCAGTGACTTTTGCCCCGATCCCCACAGAAGCTCTTAAGGGGAGCACCCAGCTGGCCCTGCCCGGGGCAGCAGTCACTCCCCAGGATGGAGCTCAGTGTGGACTTTGGAAGCAGATGCTCTGTGCACTCCTCGTCTCCGGGGCGCTTGCCATATGGCCTGTTTCCCATGGGGCGGAGCGTGAGTGAGGAGGCCCAGCCTGAGTCCCTCTGTCTGGGCTCCACTCCTCCTGTGTGCCGGCAGCCCACGCCTGCCGCTCCCTCTGGGGCTCTGGGAGAGAGGAAGTCCCTTGTGCTGAGTTTTGGGGAGGCTGCAGGTCTGCTGTGTTTCCGTCGTGCCCCCATCTGTGGTGAACATCTGGTTCCCAGGCTGAACTTCACCCAGCACCGCGGTGGGAGGGTTAGCCGGATGGTGTTTGGGGCTCCAGGATCTGAAGCCAGGCCTTGGTAGGCCAGGTGCACCTGCCCCGTGGGCTGCCCTGCTCCCCTTCTGCCCCCCAGGCCCCTCACGGTGGGCCTTGTGTGGTACTTTTGCCGGGTCCCGATGGTGGTCCGGGTTCTGGTTCCCTCCCCACCGGGGATAATCACCCACACCTCCGTTGACGGCAGCACCGGCACAGATCCCATCCCCATGTGCTTCTGAAGTCCCCATACTCAGCCCTCCCAAGTGGCACACAGCAGCTCATGAGGGCGGCCACTCCGCTCGGCTGTGCTGACCTCTGGCGGTGTCCACTGAAATGAGGCTTTTTTCTTTTGCCCGGGTTCTGGGCCAGCCTGGAGCTTGGCATGGTGAGTTGGATCCCGGGCGGCTCAGGGAGGGCCAAGCATGGGGAGCACCGAGTCCAGAAGCTGGGCTGTGGCACGGGTGTCAGGTGAACAACCAGAAGGCAGTGATGGCTGGCACGCTACCACATTGGACTCACGAGCAGTCAGGTCCAGCCGTCCAGGAGCCGGCGGCCAGCTGAGGGACGGAGGGTGGCCCACGGCACACCTGCCCGGGAACCTGCGAGGAGTCTGGAACATGAGGGGTCTGATGCAAATGCTGTGGATTGGATGGCAGGTCTGTGGCTCTGCAGCGTCTTCACCGTCTGTCACGGCTGTTCCACTAGCCCCATGCCGGCGTTCCGTGGCCATCCGTCTTGCTTTGGGCACCGCCCACATTGCAGCAGCCTGGACCGCCCATGAGCACCCTAAAATTACAGATGACCTCAATGTCAGGATTGGAGAGTTCCAAGCACAAAGAGTACAGACCTGTCAATTTTTTTTTTTTTTTTTGCCAGTCCTGGGGCTTGAACTCAGGGGCCTGGGCACTGTCCCAGAGCTTCTTTTGCTCAAGGCTAGCGCTCTACCACTTGAGTCACAGTGCCACTTCTGGCTTTTTCCGTATATATGTCACTGAGGAATTGAACCCAGGGCTTCACGCATGCTAGGCAAGCACTCTACCACTGAGCTACTTTCCCAGCCCTTGTCAGTTCTTTTCTGGGCTAGCTGGTTGAGTTGTGTGCATGGAAGCTAACAGCTGTGCCAGCTGCTCTGGCTGGTATTTGGGGTCTCCATTTCCTGCTTCTTTGAGTTGCTGTTAATGTATTATTTTTGGTTTGTTTTAGTCTTTTTTAAAAGACAAATCTGACTTAATTTTTTTTTTTTTTGTCATAGGGTCCCACTGTGTGGCTCAGGCTAGTTGGAACTCTCAGCACACCTTCCAGAGTGCTGAGATTACAGGCTGGCACTACCACACCCAGCGCATCGGTCAGACATTTTTATCTGGAACAGAAAGCTATTCTAGGCGTAGGCATTAGCACACTTCTCCCTTTGTCCCAGTGAACTACGTAACAGAGATGTGAAAGAACATTCCTTCAGGGTCAGGGGAAGCCCCGCCCTGGTCCCTGCCGGTACTCTCTCGTGAAATTCCTGCTGGAGCTGATCACATTTTGTGCTGCTGCAGCTCTAGCTCTGGGTGGTTATTCGTGTGCCTGTGCAAGTCCTAGGGTGTGGAGAACCATTTCTTTTCTTTTGTAAACTAATGCTTGTGGTTTCATATTTTTGGGTCCATTTAGTTTGGTATTTACTTTTTTTTTTGTGGTACAAGTATTGAGGCTTGAACGCAGGGCCTTTTCACTCAAGGCTGGCGTTCTACCACTTGAGTTTTAAAAATAGAATTTTATTGTCATTATCAAGGTGCTGTTGAGAGGGGCTGCCATTTCCCAGCATCCCCTTCCTTCCCTCGCCCTGGCTCCCCCTCCCGTCCCTGCCCA
The DNA here is from genome assembly GCF_019054845.1 of Dipodomys spectabilis. Classification (NCBI taxonomy): domain Eukaryota; kingdom Metazoa; phylum Chordata; class Mammalia; order Rodentia; family Heteromyidae; genus Dipodomys; species Dipodomys spectabilis. The sequence goes on along the minus strand of NW_024870892.1, from coordinate 6,681,117 downwards.
CAAGTCGCCTAGGTCATTTTCCACACTGGGTCTACTGAACAGCATGACTGCATTTGTTTACCCTTTCTCCTTCCATTTCCGAGCCCCTCTTTATGCCCTAAAAAGACAACAAATAAACTCCAAAAGCAAAAACACTACCATAACCCTCCCCCGCCTTGCTGCCTTGTTTCCATTAACTTCCAGCTTTTTGCTGGTGAATGGGAGATGAGAGTCTCATGGCGTTCTTTGCCCACGCTGGCTTTCAACTGTGAGCTTCAGATCCTCAGCTCTGAGCCGTCTGAGTAGCCAGGATTACAGACGTGAGCCGCTGGTGCCTGGCAATTGTTTGTTCTATTAGCATTTATCAATGGTATGAAGGGATCCCTTGTGATATTGTCATATACGCACAAAATGTACTTTTATCCACTTTATCCCTCTAGTCTCTTCCTTATCCTCCCACTCCTACTGATTTTAATTTTTTACTGGTCCTACTCTGCTGTCTTCATGCCGTTGTACATTGTAGCTCAATCATTTCCTCCCGTTCCCCTTCCTTTTCCCTCCCCCTTTCTGCAGGTTCCCCAACTGTCTCCCTCTCAGACTCATGACATTTTTATTATCATTAAGGTCTAGATTTTGCGTGTGACAGAAAGCATGTGACCTTTGTTTCTCTGAACGTGGCTTATCTGGCTCTGTGTGGTCCTGTGATTTAGAGGTTCTTGGCCATTCATTATCTTGCGCTCTGGGAGGGTGACTGCCCGCCAGGGAATGACGCTCCTGAGTCCTGTGTCACTTAACAGGCAGCGGATGCTTGCTTACCTGGCCAAGAACTGGTCCCAGGGCTCCAGATCCCCTCGGCTTGCCTTCCTGAGCAGGGGGGCAGCCCCTGGACCCAGGCAGGACCCATGTCAGCCTTCAGACCTGCTGTTCTCTGGCCTGGCTCTGCTGCAGCCTGCCTCACGTTGCTGAGGGAGTTTCCTGGGCTTGTTTGGAAAAGTGGGCCCGGGGTCGCTAACTGTCAGAGCTTTCCCAGACGTGCCTGCATCTCCGCACGCCCCTCTGCCAGAGACCACCAGCCTACTTGGGACCAGGCAGGGCCACCTGGCTAGGGGTTGGTGCCCTTTGTCAGGACGTGGCCCTTTCAGGACTGCGGATGAGGTAGCACTGGGCCCAGCCTTGGTGTCTGGCTCAGAACCGTGGCAGTGAGAGATGGATGAGGGACACAGCGTTCTGCGTGGACGACACATGCCGGTGGCAGTCTGTGCTGCAGAGGCTCACGGTGTCCCTCGGCACAGCATGGCTGGTGGCCCTTGCTCAGTCACTGGGTCTAAATGCATGCAGGCACAGGCTCAGGCAGCCGGGGGCACTGAGGACCGGCGTCAAGGTTCATTGACGCGTGTTGCATGGTCACTATGACACTGAGATCCAGTCCCGTGGCAGCAGCTGTGGCGCTGTGGTGGTGTCCACTGCAGGGTCGCTGGACTGGCGAGCAGGCAGGTGAGCACTCTCACTCGGGTGACGGTGTGGGTGGCTCCATGAGAGGAGAGGCTGCCTGTGCACGGCCCCCGGGCTCCAGCTTTCCATACACCTCCCTCATCAGACAGTGAGCCAGCCTGAGGGCAGCCCAAGTGAACCCGGGCAGCGGGTGTTCATCTGCCCTGTCGCCCTACACTGAGGGGTTTGATTGGAGAGACTCCTTCCCATCTCGATCACTCTAAACAGAGGTTCTCTCTCTGCCTCTCTGTCTCTCTGTCTCTCTGTCTCTGTCTCTCTGTCTCTGTCTCTCTCTCTCTCTCTCTCACACACACACACACACACACACACACACACACAGTCTCTGGTGGAGTGGGCTCCCTGGCCAGTCTGCACAGAGGCTATGGATGTGGGGCCCAGCGAGTCGCCCCCTTTTCTGATTGAGACAGCAAGGGTGTCGCTGTCCTCCCTACTGCAGCGGGGTTGGAGTCTATCGGCGCGGGCGGCTGGGTGGGTGGGCTTGCGGGTGGGTGGGCTGAGGTAAATGACCGCTGTCTCCTCCTCTCCCTGCAGGGCGGGAGCAGTTCCACGGCCTGGGCTCCATGTACTGCCGGGGCGCGGCCGCCGTCATCCTCACCTACGACGTGAACCATCGCCAGAGCCTGGTGGAGCTGGAGGACCGGTTCCTGGGCCTGACCGACACGGCCAGCAAAGACTGCCTGTTTGCCATCGTGGGGAACAAGGTGGACCTGGCGGAGGAGAGGGCAGTGGCCAGCAGGGAGAAGGACCAGCCACTGCCCAGGGCGGCCAGCGCCAGGCCTGGTGCATCCCCCAGGCAGCCAAAGCAGGCGCGACTGGAGGACGCCGTGGCCCTTTATAAGAAGATCCTGAAGTACAAGATGCTGGACGAGAAGGACGTGCCAGCGGCCGAGCAGATGTGCTTCGAGACCAGTGCCAAAACCGGCTACAATGTGGACTTCCTGTTTGAGAGCGTGTTCGACATGGTGGTGCCCCGGATTCTCCAGCAGCGGGCCGCAGGGCCGCCACAGACTGTGGACCTGACCAGCAGCAAGCCCGACGCGCTGCCCAGGTCGGGGTGCTGCGCCTGAGGCAGGCGGGCCGCGCCGGGCCGCGCTGGGCCTGGGTGAGGCGGGGGTCCGCCCTCAGCGGCTGCCATGTTGTACAGCGCAAGTGCCTGCTGCTCTCCTCAGATGTTTCTCTACACTGTGAGTCACAGCGCTCCTCCCATTTGGGATTTGTATTTTGATGCATTTTAATAATGATTCCTCACATTTAATTTATTAAAAAATCAAGAATGGCTCTTTTTTATATTGGTTGGATAGGGTGGGCTCCATGTTATAAAAATGGGTTTTGAGAAGAGCTTTGGTGTGAAGGTTTTATTTGAACTCCAGGGGACTCCTTGCTGGAGAACAGCGGGGTCACCAGGATGCTGGCTGTGAGCCTTTTTTTTTTTTTAAAATATATACTGGGCTTCAAACTCGGCCCTACGCATGCTCAGCTAGCATACTTAGCTCTCATGCTCTGCCATTCATGGTCTTTTTCTGCTCAGGCTGGCTTCGAACCCCAATCCTTGTTGGTGCCAAGTATGGGGTTGGTCCTCAGGCACTCCTGGAGGCTGGGGCTTTGGAGGGTGGAGGGGTTGGGGCTTGGGGCTAGGTTGAGGGGACTAGCCACCTCATTTTGAACAGGCAGACTTACCATCTTTGGGGAAATCTTATTTAACAAAGAGGACACAGCAGGTGAAGAGAGGGACCTGCAGCTGAGGCTGAGGACAGGGTCTATGCCCGGCGGGTGGTGCTGCTCTGAAGTGGTCCCACCAGCAAGCACGGTCCCCCCACCCCATTCACTTTAAAGCAGGTTTCCCTGCCGAAGCTTTGGCTTTTAAGGTCCCTTCCTCCCTTGAGGAACAGTGGGAGGTGCCTGGGAGGTCCAGCCTTTGTATAGCTGGGGGCTGAGTGTGGGCATGTGCATGGTCATACACCTTTAGTACACTGAGCTGCAGTGACTCCCCCAGTGGGCACAGGCTCTGCTTCCAGGACCCACTTCCCCTGGGCATGGAGGCTCTGATGCCCGTGCTGGGCACAGTGGTGGTACCCTCCCCCATTCTAAAGCAGCTCCAGTCCAGGAAAGCCACAGCCGATGCTATAGCCACAAGGCGTGTGTGTACAGGGTGGAGAGGCCTAATGTGGGGTGCCCCCCCCAAGGTACTGGGGGTGTCACAGCCCTTCCTGGGCAGTGAGGCAGGAGGGAGCTGAGCCCAGCTTTGGGGTGATAGTGGGAGGAGGCTGCCTGCCCCCTTTTGTGTGAATGTCCTGATGATGAGGACACGCCCCCAAGGTGGTTCCCAATGCTTAACCAGCATGTGTGCTTAGCTGGCTGAGAATCAGCTCCCACCAGCTCCCGGAACCAACCAAAACCTCTCCCTCTCCAGGTGCCGGTGTAATCCTAGCTCCTCAGGAGGCTAAGATCTGAGGATCATGGGTCAAAGCCAGCCCAGACGGAAGCATCTGAGAGACTCTTATTCCAATTAACCACCAAAAAGCCGGAAGTGGAGTTGTGGCTCAAGTGGTAGAGCACCAGCCTTGAGCAAAGAAACTAAGGGATAGTGCCAAGGCCCTGAGTTCTAGACCAAATACTGGCAACCTCCTCCTCCCTCAAACCCAAACATTTCTGTGATTTTTGGGCAGCCTGAGGCTCTGTCATGGTCCCTCCTGTGGGACTCAGGTGTAAATGGCCTGCAAGTGCAGCCACCTTATGAGCAGCTTTAGAGCTGGCTTTTCTTCCTTCTTGCCTTCCCTCTGTCCAGAGCTGCCCTGTCCAGTGGACGCACCCCTTCCCCACCTCCCATTCTCCATGGTCTCAAGGCTTCAGGCGGAGCACTATTGCACTGCACAGGGTTGGGTTGGCTCCAGTGCAGCGAAGTCGCGCTAGGGCTGCTCCTGGCACTGGTTTGGAAGACGACCTTGGAAGGGCATGTGTCCCACCATTCCCCACGCTCTGACTGGTGCACAGCCACGGGCCCTGAGAGACAGCACGCAGATCTGGCCCTGCATGCACGGGGGAGCTGGGGATTTGGGAGAGCCCCGAGCCTGTGTCCCGGCCGAGTGGGCGGAGTCCTCACAGGAACGCGAGGAAACCAGAGCAGCGGCATCCAGGTTAGAAACGCTCAGCATCACTTTTATTTATGTCGTTACACAGGACAGGCGGGTGAGGACCGACAGCTCGGCAGGGCAGAGGGGGAGGGCTGGGGCCTGTGTTCATCCAGGAGGATGCAGGCTGGGGACATCAAGCCGGCAGTGGCCAGAAAGGCCAGCCCCACGGTCCCCATGGGCATATGGAGGATGTAGATGGCTGTCAGTGTCTCAACATGACAAGCCTGACAGTTCTGGTGCGGGGGCCCGAGAGCTCACTCCCGCATGTAAAACACCAAGGCCTTCCACGTGGCCTGAAAAATAGCACCATGCTTATGGTGGGGACAGGTGGCGGGGAGCGGGCGGCCTGGCCTTGGCCCTCCCTGGCCACACGCTCTCTTCTGCTGTCACGGAGAGTGCCTCACCCCGGGAGGCACTGATAGGCAGGGACTGTTACCGGCGGCTACAGTGCTAGCTCTGTGGTTTAGTATGAGGAGTGGGGGAAATGCATGGGCTGTGCCGGGTATCTGCAGTGTCAGGGGCAGGTCCTGACTGACCAGGGCCCACTTGCTGACCAAGGAGCCGACGGGTGTCAGGGCAGTGCTGTGGTCCTTTGGTTTTGAAGGCAATACTGAGATAGTGTGGGGAAAGCATCTGAGGTAATAAGTTAAGAATAAGCACCAAGTAGCCTCCGGTGTGGCCGCTGCTGCCCGGGGCCTCACAGGTTCTTCATGCACACCTGGCAGCGGCTGATGTGCGTGCGGATGAGGCCGGCCTTCAGCGTGTCGGCCGAGGGTGAGCTTTGGAAGCTCTGCTCGGGGATGGTGGTCAGCCAGAAGCTGTACTTGTTGGCGAAGTAGTGGCAGGTCCCTCGGGCCCCGTTACACTCAATGAAGGGCGTGGCGCGGAAGTCCTCCAGACAGCTGCCCGGCGACACCAGCGATTGGCCGCCGCCCTCGTCCCCAGCAGCTGTGTGCTGTACGGGGCAGAAGACAGAGCTGGTCAGGGGCCTGGGCGGAAATGCCCAGTGAGCCGCTGACCTGCTGTCACTGGCTTCTGGGATAAATGAAGCTACCTGTGGCCAGGGTCACTGCCAAGGAGCTGTCAGGCTCCTGGGATAGAGCCAGGGTGGAACCCGAGGTGAGGACAGTCTAGTGTGGTCCAATGCAGGCCCCCTCCCTCAGGTGCACACACAGCCACCCCGGGGGTGATCTGAGCCGTGTTACAGGCCTCGCCAATACCAAGTGCACTCTGTGTGTGTGTGTGTGTGTGTGTGTGTGTGTGTGTGTGTGTGTGTGTGTGTGTTGGTACTGGGGCTTGAACTCAGGGCCTCACACTCGAGCTTGACTTTTCATTCAAGGGTAGTAGCTCTCTACCACTTGAGCCACAGTTCCACTTCTGGCTTTTTGGTGACTAACTGGAGATGAGAGTCATGGACTTTCCTGCCCAAGATGCTTAGAACCACAGCTGTCAGATCTCAGCCTCCTGAGTAGCCATTTGAGACCACCCACCCACTCAGTGTACTCTAGACTGTAAGATTCTTAGGACTTTAGACCAAGCTCTCTATCAGCCTTCTGCTAAACCACAGAGAGCTTCACTGCTGTGTGAAAACAATGAGGCCCTGTGACCTGCGTTACACTCCAGCACAGGTGTGGTGGCAATGAATGAACGCTCCTTTCCAGGTGGGGGAAGCTCCATTCTTTGCACACAACTCACAACATCCAAGCTGCGCTCCAGTCCTCACCCTGCACGATGGCCTGTGCCGGGTGCACAGCAGCAGTCTGCCTGTCTGATTGTTCTGACCCGGGTTCTGTCCTCGCTGTGCCCATCTTGGGTACAGCTGGAGGGAGGAACTAGACTTCCAGCTGGTCCCAGGCTCTTCTAGAAAGGGGACAGGGGAGAGCACCACATACCATGAGGAAGGAGTAGCCGATCCACAGGCTGCGCCAGCCGGCGGGGCAGTGGGGTATGGAGACGTCTTGGCTGTGGACAGCGATGGCCACCGCCGGCGCCTCGCATACGGAGCAGCGGCTGATGTAGGGCTGGATCTCGTCCTCGGCCACGGGCATCATGGGCAGCGGGGCGGTGGTGGACAGCCAGTAGGACTTGTCGTTGCGGCTGGCATAGTAGCACACGTCGCCGGGGTTGCAGTACAGGAAGGGCATGGTGCTGAAGCGGGCCAGGCAGGAGCCAGCCAGCCCTGTGGGGCCAGGGTGTGTGAGGGGGGGCACCCAGCTCCTGCCCTTCCCACCCTGGCAGGTGCTGCCACCTCGATACCCTTCCTTCCCCCTCTCTGCCTCCCTCCCCGGCACTCCCCCCAGGGCCTCCTAGCAGGGACTAAGCAAAGGCTCTCCGATTCCTTCTGTTCCATCAGTCACTAAGTGATTTCATCATTATTGCTATTTTACTTCGTAGGGTTTTTTTTTTTTTTTTTTTTTTGAGACTAGGTCCAGCAATGGAAAGGAGGCTGGCCTTGAACTCACAATCCAAATGCCAGGCTTACAACTAGGTGTCGCTAGTGCTGGTTGGGCATTTGGGAGGAGGCCGGCTCCTCCAGCTCTTCTTGCTCATGTATGCCACTGGGTCGAGCCAGGTCTCTAGGGGGCTGTGTTTTCGTGGATGGCATATGGGAGGGGGGCGCTAGGCTAGGGGCTAACAATGCCTCACTGATGCTCCCGGTGGACCCCTGGAAGGAGCTCTGCTGGCTCTGTTGCCGTGGCACGGTGATGCTCCACCCCCGGCCGGAGGGACCTGCAGCTGAGTGCATTTCCCTTCTCGCCCATGGCCTCGCTCATAGCAGGAGTGGTCATGTGGGCCACCGTGGGGTTCTACCCTCACACCCTGTGTCCAGCTCAGGCTTCCACCTTGGCCCTGTCTGTGTTTGCTCTTTGGTTCTTTACTCTGGAGCCAGGCCTATGGGCAGGTGCCTGCTCACAGAGTAAGCGGGTGGAGCTCGCTCCGGCCAGCCCAGCTCCGGTGGCTGGAGCCCCTCTGGAGCCACATGCCTGTGTTGGGGTTTACAGGTACGCTAAGATGGCTGGTGGTCCAGCGGCCATCTCCATCCTGTCTGTTCCCCACAGCGAGGGACCCTAGGCTCCCGCTGGGAGAGGCCCAGGGCATGTGACCTTGGCCACACCAGGGCAGGAAGGGAGCCCCCAGTGGGGCTGGGTGGCAGCACCTACCCAGGTCCTGGTTGTGAGCCTTCTCCTGGCCTTCAAAGTACAGCAGACTGTAGCCGCTCCACAGCTTGTTCATGCCTACTGGGCACATGGGCTCCTGGTCCGTCTGGCTGTGCTTCACCAAGAGGTAGCCGATGCTGGTGCTGCGCCCAGGCATGCCAGGCAGGCCAGGGCTCCCTGGACGGCCTGGTTCCCCTAGAACCCAAGGGAGAGTAGCTCTCATCCGCTGACTACCGCCCCTCAGGTAGAGGGCAGTCCCAGTTCCCTAGAACGGCCACTAAACTGTGTGTTGCATGAGCACGGAATGATGATAATTATACTAAGAAACGTGGCAGAACAAACTCAAACCTAGGGGGCCTGGCCATGTCCGCATAAGGTGTGGAGGAGGTGCAGCAGGAAGGGTGAGACCCTGGGAGCCGTGGGGTCTGGAGACCCCTTTGCTGAGTTCTAGTCTAGCAGCTGCCTCCCAGGCTGGGTACTGGCTGTGGAGCGGGCTCATGGCACTCTGGGCCGTTCCCAGGCTGGACTCTCCTTCCTGTGTGCAGCTGAAACCTGACTCTGTACCTGCCACTCAGGACCAGGTCCTAGCCCAGAACACAATACAGCGTGATGCCTGTCTCCAGCATGGTGGCCTTAGAGATGCTTCAAGTCGGCTGTCCCAGCTGGTCCTGTCTCCCAGTGCTCCCCTGCCCCCATCTTCTATTTTCTTCCAGGATAATCCCTCCATCCCTCCTCTTGGCCCTGGGAAGACTCCAACTTGTTCCTGTTTCTGGATATGCACTGTTGATGGGGGCAGAGCAAGGTGGGTGGTGTGTGTCATGCCCTTGGTTCAGTCTGAGCTTAGATTGATAAAAACAAATCTTAAGAATTTGTCTTGTGCTGACTGCTGTATTTCTACATCCTGTGCATGTCCACAATTTTGTTTTTGTGCCAGCAATGGGGGGGCTTGAACTCAGGACCTGGGTGCGGCCCTGTTAACTTTTTCTACTCAAGGCTGGTGCTCTACTACTTGAGCCACAGCTCTATGTCTGGCTTTTCCGGTGGTTAATTGGACATAAAAGTCTCATGGATTTTCTTGCCTGGACTGGCTTTTAACCTCAATCTCCAGATCTCAGCCTCCTAGTAGCTAGGATTATAGGCGGGAGCCACAGGGCTGGGCTCTTTCAGTCCTAATCACGTACCCTCTTGTCCAATTGGGCCCTGGTGCCCCATGGGCCCTTGGTCTCCCCGGAACCCTGGAACAGCAGACACGCCACCTCTTCCCTGAGGTCCAGCCTTCCCTGGGGTCCCTCGAAAACCTGGAAGAGAGGAAGAAATGAGCGTGACTGGGATCCATGACAGTTTGGCCAGAGGACAAAGGCTGACAGTACAAATGGGTAGAGTGTTTTGTCAGCGGCCTGCGCCCTGGAGTCCTACCTGGCTCTCCAGGAGGCCCCTGGGGCCCCATCTCCCCCTGAGCCCCAGGCGGGCCTCTCCGCCCCTGGGGACCCAGTGCTCCGGGCTGCACAGCAAACTTCGGGGGCTGTCCTGCGATGCCAGGGGACCCCACCGAGCCAGGAGCTCCTGGAGGGAGGGAAAGGCCCAGTGAGCACACGCAACCACTTCACCTTCTTGCCTGGATCTCACCCAGAGAACAGCTGGGCTCCAGACTCCCGTGAGAGGTCACCCCATGCCCACACCCCACGTGGAGCACCTGGCTGGGACTGCTCTTTGGGGAGCAGGCCCTGTGCCCATAGGTTGTGGCCTCGGCCTTGGGATGCTCTCTCTGCACCAAGGGGAGGGCCAGGCTCCGGCATACCTCAGCCCCAGCTGCCATGCGCCGGGGCCTCTACTTACCGGGGAATCCCTGGTCTCCTTTGGGCCCCTTGGGGCCTCTGTCACCCACAGGCCCGGAAGGTCCAGTGTTGCCCATAAGCCCTGGCTCGCCCTTTGGCCCTGCGACAGACGGGGTAGTGAGGTCACGCGAGCCTGGCCAGCCTCCAGCCCCCCCTCTGCCTCTTTGAGGGGCTGCCTTACCTTTTTCTCCTGGGAGACCAAACACGCCAGGCCGGCCCTGGGGCCCTGGGTCCCCGACCCATCCTTTGGACCCGGTGATTCCCGAGGCTCCGGGCCTTCCCTCCTCTCCTTTGCTCCCAGGAAGAGCGGCAGGCCCAGGGGGTCCTGGCGGGCCTCGGTATCCTGTGGGCAGTCACAGGAGGGGTGGGATTAAGCAGGGACCCCAGGGGTTCACCCTGGTGCACAGGACTCATTGCCTGGCTTGTGGCCCACAGCAGCTGGTCCAGGCACGGGTGAAGCAGTGGTAACGTACGATCTCCGCTCTGCTCGTCGCTTTATATTGAGGGAACACACGAATACAGAGCATCATCTGAGCTCAGGGTGTCATGTGGCTCAGCAGGTTCTTTACCACTTGAGCCATGCTTCCAGCCCTTTTTGCTGGTTATTTTTGAGATCGGGTTTTGATTTTTTGCATGGACTGGCTTGGCCTTTGATCCTCCAATCTATGCTTTGTGCTGTAGCTAGAGGATGGGTACACACCATCAGGCCCAACTTAGTGCTCACACAGAGTCTCACAAACAGTGTTCCCTGGGCTGGCCTAGAACCTCTATCTTCCTCTTCTCAGTCTCCTGAACAGTTAAGCTTACAGACATGATTACCACACCTGCTTCATCCCAACCATTTTTAAGCACATTCCATGTTGTGCAACATTACACCATCCGTCTCCAGAGCCTCTCATCCTTCTGAGCTGAAACTCCACTGAATGCCACTCCCGCCCCCTGCTCTCCAGCGCTAGTGTCCACCACTTACTATCTGCTTCCTCCAATGGGAATACTCCAGGGGACCCCCCCCCCAAGTGGAATCTTCCATTACTTGTCCTTTTGTGACTGCCTTATTTTGCATAGGCTAGTGTCCATACAGTCATCCCCGTTTTAGCGTGCATCAGAATTCTCTTCCTTAGCTGGGTGTGGTGGTCTACCCTTGTAATCCCAGCTACTTGGGACATAGAGGCAGAAGAATCATGAATCCGAGGGAAGACCCTGAGGTTAGAGATCCTACTTCAAAAACAAAATGGGAGCAAAAGGGCTCAGGGTGTGGCTCAGGTGGTAGGGAGCTTGCCTAGTGTTTGTCAGGCTCTGAGTTCAATTCCTGATTTCACTAAAAAAAGGAACAAGAGAACTTCCTATCCTTTTATTGTCTATCTGTCAGTGGCACTGGGCTGCCTCTGCCTCTTGGTTACTGGGAATGACACGCAAGCAGCAGGTGTGTCTTGCGCTGAGGTGTTGGGGGCCGGGTGGTGCAGGTAGTGATGGAGATGGATGATGGAGCCGGGTGGGAGGCATCTGTTCTGCTCTGCATCCGTTCCATCCACGGGTCTGCCAGTGCTGCCCACCTGGAGGTGTCACCGTGGAGGAACCAGGGCCACTCACCTTCTAGGCCGAAGATCCCTGGGGCTCCTACGTCACCCGGCAGTCCGGAGATGTTGGAAGGGGGGCTGATGCCGGGGAAGCCCTGCAGGCCTGGGCTCCCAGCTGGGCCTCGCTCACCTCAGGAGGAAAACGACCAAGTTATTTTTAGCTCTGGCTTTCCTCCAATTCTGTCCCCTCTGGGGGCCAGATGGACCCGTGTCCCCGGAGGCCTTGGGGAAGACGAGTGCTCAGAGGCCGAGCTGGCCCACCAGCTCCAGCTCCTGCCACCTGCCAGTAGCCTGGGCCAGTCCTGAGGAATCCCACCCAGGCCCTGTCCGAGTGTGCTCCTGGCTGCACGGGTAGCAGACTGGGCCTCTGCCATGGAGTCCTATGAGGGCCATGAGCCTGAGTGCGGGCAGAAGGGGCCTGCGGGGCACAGGGACAATGCTAGTGCACTCTGTGCTGCCCTCTAGTGTCCTGGACGCCAGGGACACACAGAAGATGGATGGATTGCTCAGCCAGGAGCACTGAGACAGAAAATAAACTGGTGGGGAGTGTAAGCGCTGGAGACCAGAGGGCCCGCAGAGGGCCCGCCCGATTCACAGCCTTGGCGCCACCCCACGTGGCTGGTCCGTGGACTATGCCCTAGGAGAGCAGGCATGATCTCACCTGGCACTCCCTGCTGTCCTTTCTGGCCTGGGGCCCCCACTGGGCCTGGAAGGGTATTGGCCTCTCCGGGTTCACCCCTCTCCCCGATGGGGCCTGGCAACCCCGGGTCTCCGTGGATGTCGGCACCTGGGGGAGAATTGAGACGGCATTGGCAGCTCTGACCACACAGAGGGGTTTCCTGAGTGGAAGGGCAGTCAGTGGACTTGGAAGAGGGGGAACAGGGCAGCCACAGTGAGCTCCCCTTGCTCACTCTAAAGAGCTCTCGGAGAGCACAGAGGGCCTCACTGCACTGACAGGAAAACCAAGGCCTTTCGAAGGCTTCAGGTTCATGGCAGCAGCTGGTGGCGAGCGGGACTGGTCCCCTGAGGCTGTTCGTGATGCTGTCTTTGCCATCATCAGGGTTTGAAAACCTATTCACAGGCTCTCAACGCCACAGGTGCCAGGTGCCAGCGAGGTGATCTTAGCTGCACTGTCACCCAGGGCGTGTGTGAGCTGTACTGTCACTTGGCACGTGAGTATGTGAGCTACCTTGTCACCTGGAGTGTGAGTGTGTGAGCTGCAATGTCACCTGGCGTGTGAGTGTGTGAGCAGTGTCACCAGGAGCGTGTGTGTTGGTTCACCTGCAGTGTGTTGCCTCTGCTTCCACGAATTTCAACCAATGATGGGTAATGTTTGTCTCTTCCTACGTGAATCTTACGAACATCTTCCCTGTGAATATGGAGAAGTTCCCTACTCTGGAAGGACAGTGGGAAAGTGGCAGCTCCGGGCGAGGTCCCCTCCCTCCAAACCACAGGGGTGACAAGTTGGTACATACCTGGTGCCCCAGGGAAGCCTTTGGTGCCTGGCAGGCCGTGTAAGCCACCGATGCCGCGGAATCCAGGAAAACCTGCAAAGAGCCGGTTTGTGGTCAGCCACATAGGGGAGGACAATGGCGTGCTCTGGAGTTGGGGGGAGCTAGGCACTGGACAGCAGGACAGAGGTAGCCTTGGCCCCCTTTACCCTGCATGCCGAGTGCTTCTTCTGTTAGCAGGAGGCCCACACTTTAAACCCGTCTCCACAGACAGCTCTCGGCCTTCTTCCAGCCACAGGGGGAGGGCAAGTGAGGCTCTGTTTGCCTTCCCCACCTCGCCACCGCCACGTTTGGTTTATAAGAGCTGTGTCCGTCCTGTTCCCCTGGAGCTCTGCTCCTAGCACCCGGTGTCCATCCCCTGTGCGTGGAGCGTGTGTGGCTGTGGCTGGACTTGGGGTCAGGAATGGTCATCCTTACTTCTCAGCCAGCATGGCACCCCGGTGCTAGGCCAGGGCTGGTAACCACTGGGGTTTGAACAAGGGCAGAGACCAGTGTCCGGCCTTCTGCTCCTCTTTGCAGATGACAGTGTCGACACTTTTTCTTTTTCTATTGGCTTCTATTGGTTTCACAGTGGGTGTGTGTGTGTGTGTGTGTGTGCGCGCGCGCACACGCCCGTGCAGTGTGTGACATCTCAGTTACCATCCACACAGGTTTCACTGTGTTCCCATCCCTTTCACCCCTCTATCAGATATGTCTTATGATCTCAACAGCTGTAAATCTGCACTCCAGTGTCCTGTGCAAATGACAGTCAGCCTGTGTCACACTCAGCCTGTGCTCACACCATTACTGTCAGTCTGTGTCACACCCAGCCTGTGCTCAGACTATTACATCGGCCTGTGTCACACTCAGCCTGTACTCACACCATTACAGTCAGCCTGTGTCACACCTGGCCTGTGCTCACATCATTACAGTCAGTGGCCTACAGAGGCCCGTGGGCTGACGGCTCCTTCTGCAGCCTAGCAGCTCAGTCTGGGGTCGCTGTGGTGCTCTGCCTCTCTATGGAGGTATGGAGGTGGGTGTCTTACCTGGCAAGCCTGGACTGCCTGGCCAGCCATAGTCTCCTTTCTCACCGGGCACTCCGATCCGCCCCGGGTCGCCCTGCGGACCCTGCAGCCCAGCGAGCCCCGGGAAGCCTAGAGAAGACACACAGCAAAGCCTGAGCACACCAGAGATCCTGGAGACCCAGGAAGAGACCCCAGCCAGCTTCAAACTTGGAGGGGGGCTGTGGACCTGGGGGCAGCAGCGCCGAGGTGTGTGGCATCCCAGGAGGCCACCTGGGTGCAGGCGGCGTCAGTGATGGGACAACTCAACCTTGCCACAGGGAGAAGAGCACGCTTTCTCTTCTCGTCCCATCATATGGACAGGAGTGTGCAGAGTGCCTGGGCTGGCCTGGGCACAGAGCAGGGCCGGGGCAAGGCGGAGTGGGCAGCCCCCCGATGCCTGGCTCACTGTGTGAGGATTCGGATGGCTCACATGCCACACAAAGCCGAGCTAGGCTCGAGAGACACTTCCCATTCACCTCTGGGCGCTCTTCGGTCCAGATGCTATGAGTACGGCAGGGAAGGAGCAAGGGTGGCCGTTTTGTCCTAGGTCCCAGGAGGCCTCCTGTGTAGAACACTGTGACCGCAGACTCACCTGACTGTCCTTTAGGTCCGGGGGGGCCTTGGGCTCCCGTCAGGCCTGTTATCCCAGGAAAGCCCACATCGCCCTCTGTTCCTTTCTCTCCGAAGAATCCCTTGAGACCTGGAATGACAGATGGCAGCTTGGGGCAGTTGTTCGTGTCAGTCTGGGGTTTGGTGACACCAGGCTCAAGCACTTGCGGGTGAATGACACTGCCAGGCCACACGCGGGGGTGGTAGCTAAGCCTGTTCCTGACTCAGCTGACTAGTTCCTTCCTCTGAGAGGGAGGCAGCTGGCCTCCACGATGGCACTGGCCAATCCGTTCTGCCGTCTCCTTACACAGGACATCAGGACACTGATTGTCACAGCGCCTCAAGCCTGGGACACGAAACTCAGTGCTGTCTTCACCTGGATTCTCTGGGCATGGGGGAGGCAGCTCGTGCACTGGGGCCCTCCGGCAGCCCTGTGGGCCAGGACTGGGGCCTCCAGTCAACGGTGGCTGAATGCACCATCTTGGGAAGGGCACCTCAGCCCAGGATGGCCTTCAGATGGTCATAATGCAGGCTGACCTCACGGTGTGGATCTCATGAGAGACCCCGAGTCTCTGCCCTGCAGAGCTGACATGTGCAGTCACTGAATTTTGGGCTGCGTTATTAGGCAACTAGCTCAGGGCGCCCATCGGGCGATGCTAACATGCACTGTATGCCAGGGAACACGTGGGCTTCCCCCCTGGGGAGATTGGCAGGCCCTAGCCTGCCATGTTCACTTAGCCCAGCAAAGTCATCAGTGACGCACACGGCAGAGATGGTCTCACTTCCCTGCTTTTATAAAGCGAGCTTCTATGGTAACATTGAGGACAGGAGGGGAGCCAGCCTTGAGCCCCGGGAACCCTGCTCCCCAGGAAAGAGGTGAGAAATAATTGTAGCCCAAGACTGGCTCCTTGTGGATGGGGGACTGTGGTCCTGCAAGCTGGACAGAGAGCGCCCACTTTTCTCTGGCCAGCACAACATCATCGCAGTATGGGGCCTCCAAAGGAGACATGCGTCACCAGTCCCTGGGGACTGCACCCTGGCAGGTGCTTTGAACTTGATTTCAGTGATATTCAGTGGAGGAACAGGGCTACACAGGGCGTGGCTGCCTGTGGCCGCCTCACAGGGAGCAGTCTGGTTCCCACTTCGCTTTTGAGACCCTTCACTGATCACAAGCAGCTCTGCTCACTGGTCAGATGCCGGTGTGCACTCCAGCAGGCCTGCGGCCTGGCCTCTCATAGGTCTCCATGAATTATAAAGCATGGTCTGCTTGAACGTTTCCTCAGATGTAACTGCATCAAAATCTTTCTTGTACATTGGGCTTGAAGACCCCCAGTGATTTACGATGATCTTTTGTGTTTTTTGGCAAAGATGGATACACTTGGCAGGCCACACTCAGAGACAAGGCTCAGGGCTAGGTGAGTATAAAGAAACATAAAATAACTTGCGTACCTGGTATGCCGGTAAGGCCCCGTTCCCCTTTCAGTCCTGGACTTCCTGGTAGATCTATGGTGTCTCCGACATCACCTGCAGCATGCAGAACAGATGGTGAGGGACAGGCCTTCCGTTGGGAGGTATTAGCTTTGCCCTTTGTATTGTGCAAGGCTCCTCTGCTTCTAGCCAAATGTTGATGGCTCAAGCCTCTAATCCCAGCTACTTAGGAGGTTGAGATCCGAGGATGATGAAGATAGTGCAGGCAGAAAGGTCTCTGAGTCTCCTACTTCCAATTAACCACTAAAAAGCTGGAAATGGAGCTGTAGCTCAAGGAGTAGAGAGCCAGCCTTGCAGAGAAAGCTAAGGGACAGTCCCCAGGCCCTGAGTTCAAGTTCTAGTACTCACACAAAAGTGAAAAACTGCAGCCAGCAGGCAACAAAACAAAACAACATAGGTTTCTTCCTAGCAACCAGCAGCCTAAGCAGGTCTGAGGTCACTCTGTGTGCCCCGGAGGTCTTGGCAACAGACATCCGTTTCCTTTCACTGACCCAGACACTTACCTAAGTCCCCTGTTTGGCCAGTCTCACCGTAGAGGCCTTCTCTGCCAGGAGCACCTTTGTCACCCTAGGTAAAGTCAAATGGAAGCAACGTTAGATGGCCTGGTGAAGCAGGTATCGTTTGGAAGCTCAGTGCCTTTACTGCTGTGTGCTCAGCACGGCATTGGCTGTCTCTCCCTCCCCCAGCCCTGCTTTGGAACAGTGTGTGTATCATCACTGGTATCTTTTGCTGGACATCTGTGTGTTCTACACACTGATGCAGCTGCACACAAGCGTGATGATAAGATTCCCTTTGGCTATAGGTCGGGCAGTTGAGGAAAGACACCCAAAACCAGACCGAGGTGGCTGGCCAGGTGGTCACCCTTGAGGGCCAGGCCTGCTCTGCCCATGGTACCAGACACATCACATCATGAGTGGCTGAACCAAGGATAGAACAGAACTCCAGGACACACCCCCTGGCAAGACTGCTGTGCCATGCTACGGTACCACCCATATGGTACTCGGCGAAGCCTAGGGAAGAAAACAGGTGTGGGGGCTGGAGCCGTGCCCAGCTCAGGCCAGGTTGCACCATGACCATAGCAACAGCAAGTGCCCCAGAGACCTCTGGGAGGAAGGATGCTAACTCACATCTGTACTGCTGATCTGTACTGGGCTCTGGGGTCTGGGGTCACCTCCTGGCTCAGGTTAGGGTCCTCTGACCTCTGCACTGACTGTGACCTCGTGGGAAGCCTCATTCCCTTGAGGGCTCCATGGAGAGATCTGACAGCAAGCCCTCTGAGGGACAGAGGCTCGGTCATGGCCATTCAGGCCACCAGTGAAGCAGAGCCTGCACTGCCTCTCCCCAGGAGGGCAGAGGCTCACTCTGAGCCTGTCTCTTGGCTACTTTGACCCCAGTGAGAGCAAAATATGTGTGTGGGTAGATGCTCCCAGAAGGCACTAGCCAGAGAGATCTACTCACCCTGCTTCCTGTGAACCCCGGGAACCCTACAATTCCGGGAGGACCAGCCACGCCGGGGAATCCTGGCAGCCCGGGTACGCCGGGGACTCCGATGTCTCCTTTGGTTCCTTTGATGTGGCCGGGCCTCCCGGGTAAGCCAGGGATTCCTGCCAGCCCCGGGACCCCTGGCATTCCTTGGATACCTGCAGGAAGACCCTGGCATGTAAGGCTCTGCTGGGGAAGCAACGGCTACCTTTGCCAAGCCTGTGAGCTTGCAGTCTGGATGCATCTCGAAGCCCAATGACTGCAGATGCTAACACAGGCATGCCTTGAGACTCAGGTGCCCCAGAGTGATGCCACCCCCGAGACTGAGAGCACAGGTAAGTCTGGCAGAGCTCTGGTGATGGGTGGGAGAGGCAGGGAGCAGGGCACAGGCAGGCCTCACCTTTTAAGCCCAGGTAACCCTTTAGGCCCATGGGTCCCTCGTCTCCTTTCTCCCCCTTAATGTCCTTCATCCCCGGCAGGATGATGGGTGGCGGTCCTGGGGGACCAGGGTCTCCTCGGTTGCCTGGAAGGAAACAGATGGGGTCATTTCCAGGGATCCCACACAATGCAGGGCAAAGGTGGAGAAGACCTCGTCCCCTCCTGCCTCCCTTCAAGGCCCCAAGCCTGGTCTCCCTACAGCCAGCCTCCAGGACTTCGGTGGGCAGAGACATCCCTTCTCTGTTCCCCCCACAGAGTGCTTTGTGAACGGTCTCCTAGCACAAGAGCCCACAGTGGAAGGACGGAAATACCAGGCCTGCTAACATGTCCAGGGGCCTCAGGACCAGTGACAGAGAAGCCCCAGAGGCTGTGTGGGATCTGCATCTGCACAGCACTGCCTTTCACACGGCCTCTGATGGTGAGCAGGGAGGCTGGCTCTGCCCCTGGACTATACCCCAGACCCCAAGGCTCTTCAAACTTAGAGAGCTTTCTCAATGTAAAAATGTATACATGTACATAACGCACTCCTTTAAAGGGAACAATGGAATGTTTTTGTTTTTTATTTTTTTTGCAGATTGTCAGAGCTGTGAACCTAACATTACAGGGTCAGCACAGCAGATGACATCTGGCTCTTAGCAGATGGTCCCCCATTCTCCCTCACCCTCCCAGAGCTTGGAAGACTCTTGTTGACTTTATCTCTGTAGACATGATCCATGGGACATCTCAGAAATGGAACCATATGCCACATGGTAGAAGTTTCTAGGGTTTACCTGTGTTGAGGCCCCATAGTGTAACAGGACCTCAAGCTCTTTGATGGCCACAAATCTGCCCTGTGTCTGCACCCTATTTTATTTATTATTTTTTGGTTGATGGATATTTGGATTGTGTCCATGTGAGGGCTCTTATGAAAATGAAAACATTCCTAATTATCTTCAGGAAGGAGTAGAATTTCCAAGTAACTTGTTTTTTTTTTTTTTAGTACACTGTCTCTCTTCTTGAAACTCTGACCTTCTTTTCTCCTTTGAAATTTACTTCTTCCTAGCACATTTTTGGAAGGCACTATGGCAGAATTCTGATGGAATGTATTTTTATGGCATCTGGGGCTTGAACTCAGGGCCTCTGCTTTTTCTCTCAAGGCTGGTGTTCCATTGACTTCAGCCATTCTTCCACTTCTGTGTGTGTGTGTGTGTGTGTGTGTGTGTGTGTGTGTGTGTGTGTATGTGTGTGTGTGTGTCCATTCTGGGTCTTGAACTCAGGTTCTTCATATTGTCCCTAAGCTTTTTTGCTCAAGACTGGCACTCTACCTCTTGAGTCACAGCTGTATCTCTTGCTTTTTTGGTGGTTAGTTGGAGATAAGAGTCTTACAGACTTTTCCTACCTGGGCTAACTTTGAACTATAGTCTTCAAATCTCAGCCTCCTGATACTTCTGGCTTTTTTTTTTGTCAGTAATTGGGCCTGAACTCTGGGCCTGGGCACTGTCCCTCAGCTTTTTAGCTCAAGGCTAGCGCTCTACCACTTGAGCCACAGCACCACTTTGGCTTTTTCTGCTTATGTGGTACTGAGGAATTGAACCCAGGGCCTCATGCATGCAAGGCAAACACTCTACCACTGAGCCACCTTCCCAGCCCCACTTCTGGCTTTTTTGGTGGTTAGCTGGAGATAAAGAGTCTTGGATATATCTACCCAAAGTAGCTTCAAGCTGTGGTCCTCAGGTCTCAGCCTCCTGAGTAGCTAGAATGATGAGCCATCAGTGCTCAGCTTTTTTTTTTTTGTGGCATCTGAATGCTGCCTTTATTTTTGGCTCAAGGTTTTACGGTGGTTAGGAATGCTCATATACCATCGGAGGGAGCCTTTCAGCTTTCACTCCTTTGGTTGGTTTGGGTTTTTGTCCAGCTCTAGACTGGGTGTTGAGGGAGGGGGTGTTCCTTAGTCTTGACCACATGGGGTAAGTTTCGAGAGAGGCTTACCTTTAACACCTGGCTGGCCCGGTAAGCCCTTCAGACCAGGTATTCCAAAAAACCCAGCCTCTCCTTTGGAGCCTGGGAAGCCAGGTCTTCCCGTGAGTCCGATCATTCCCTGGAAGCCATCCATCCCAGGTGAGCCACGCTCTCCTGCACAGGGAATGGGAGAAGCAGGTAGGGGTTAGTCTCATGTAATCTACATGACAAGATGCCACGACCCTCAACCTCTAATGGGATTCTTGGGGATCTAAGAGCCTCTGGTGAGCAGCGTGCAGAGGGCCAGCCTGTATCCATCCCATCAGGGGTGGACAGCCACTGGAGATGGTCCCAGCAAGGTAGGTGACAGAGCCAGGGACAGTCTTAGGGAGCCCAGGCCTGGGCCTACAGGAGAAAAGGTCACAGGGATGAAGGTGACTGACCCCTGTGTGGAGACCTGCCAGGGCAGATCCGGTGATCAGAGACCCAGCCATATTCACGGCCTGCACAGCGCTGTGTGCAGCTGTGCCCAGAGAGTGTGAAGGAAGCAAACCAAGGGGTTAAATGAAAATGTCATCAGCCTCCTCACCAGAAGCCCGTGTTACGAATGGCCTGTCTGGAAACCTCCTTCTGTCAATGATAATTGTTTCTCAGGCCATGGATCCTTCCTTGGGAAGGTGACTAACTGGCAGTTTGAAGCATATTGGTCCTGCCCGAGTCCCACCCCAGTGACCTCTCGGGGTCCCGTGGCCTTGCCCCTGCAGTCACAGGCGGGCAGCTGCCCGGCTCAGTGTGTGACTGCCACAGACCCACAGGCCATCCACTGGCCATGGCAGCACATTTACCTTTCTGCCCAGGGGAGCCGGGCATGCCGGCCATTCCTTTAAATCCAGGGTTTCCTCTATGACCTTGCTCGCCTAAGAAGCCAGCTTCGCCTCTGTCGCCGGAGAGACCCTTCATACCCACTGGGCCGGGGGCACCAGTATCGCCAGGCTCCCCTCTGTCACCGGGCAGGCCTGTCAGAAAGAGTAGAAGCAAGAGTTATAAAGGGCCGTGGAGTATGAACTCCTCTTGGACATCAAATACACGTTTCTGTAAGAACCCCCATGGATGGAAGAGGAGCCAGGGCATGGTAGAGGTGAGTTTTTGGGGTGGGCTGAGCCTGGGGAGCCCTGCAGGACTGGCCTTTCCAAGGTCCTCCTGAGAAGGCCCCGTGAGATCCCCTCATCCAAGCTCCTTGCCTCTAGGAACCCAGGAAGGGAGAGCCATGGCAGTGGGCGGAGCGGTGGGTGGGGGTGCTGCCCGCTCTGTGGGGACATTGCTGCTGTGTGGGGGTGCTGAGGCTGGGGTGCTCTGTGTACACACAGCAGCCCCCAAAGCTCTCCACAAACTTAATGCCTGACCATGACAAGCAGAGGCCGACAGGCAAGACTGGGAGCTTAAAAAAAAAAAGTTGCTGTATTCTACTGGGAAGACATTTGCATGGAACTGTCTTTCCTTTGTCACTGTTACAGGGTCCTTGACAGAACACTGGTGAGAGTAGCAACTTGATGAAAACAAAGAAAAACAAACCAAACTGTTCTTGCCAGGCAAGCACGCAGCTGTCTAATGCTTTTTTGGATGCAGTTCCAGCATTTGGGAGGCTGAGGTGAGAAGATCACTTCAGCCCAGAGTTTAAGACCAGCCTAGGCACCACAGTGAGACCTCATCTCAGGCAAAATGAGAATGCATTTATTGGTCCGTGAGGTGCAGAAGCCCATGGACCATGCTGCAGGAGCAAGGGCCCCCCGGGGAGGAAGGCGCTGCCGGGGGCCGATGCCAGACCCTTGCCCCGCTGCTGGACAACGCCAGGGCCTCTGCCCTCCTTCTCATTTTGTTTGACATCTCCCCAGAGCAGAGCACAGATTTTAAACTTTCATAGTGCAAGTTTCTTGTTTTTTTTTTTTTAAACCATTCTCTAATGACTTTATACTTAGACCCCCAATAGGTACGGCAGGTGCCAGGGCGACCATTTATGTTCTCTCTGGTGAGAGGTATGTCCTGTGTTGGGAACCCCTCACAGCTCCTGACGGTTCCTTGGAACACAGTTTGGGGACTTCCCCTGAGGGCTGGTGCAGTTCCATTCTCAACGCTGCGGAGAGGGTTCCTCCCCTTTGGGGGGGAGGTGCTGTCTTACCTCCAAGACCTGGGGCTCCTGGCAGCCCTGGGGGTCCTCCTTGCCCAGGAGCTCCTGGGAACCCGTGCCGTCCGGGAGGTCCGGTTGGTCCTGGATGACCCGAAGGTCCAGGGAGGCCCAGCTGGCCCTTGAGCCCTGGCACGCCAGGCATCCCTTGGCTTCCTGCAGGAATCAGAGAGGACATGTCAGGCTTCTCTAGCCTCGCACCTCGGGGACAGCACGTGCCCCGTCCCCCCCTCCCCCCACCCCGGGGCTGTAACACAGGACTGAGTTCGGGATTACTGAAAGTCTGGACAATGCAAAGAAGCCCAGAGAATGAAGCTGCGGGGTGTCATCCGATCACCTGGATGGTTACTAACCCCCTGCCACATTCCCATCCCCATATGCAGGCCAGGAAATAGAAATTGAGGGTTGAGATGGCACCACAATTTCTACTTTAACATAGCTTGTTTGACTCGACATTGTTCTTTTTGCAGCATGCCACATGCGACAGTACTGTTTGCAGACAGTTACATGGCTGCTTGAATAGACCAACCACCACACGGCAGCTTCCATGCGTGCCATTCTGTGTTATGAACGGCCATGAGGAACCACGAGGGGCTCACACATGGAGTTCACACACGTGGGCAGACCATTTCGAGGAGACGTGCTCTAGAAATGGAGCCAGCAGGTTGAAGCAGATGCTACATTTTAACTGTGTGCCACTGACATCAGCAATGGAATTCCATTGTGTGTGTCCTCGCGCTCCTCAGCCCCAAGCCTCCTGCTGGGCACAGCCAGCGTCCTGGCGAACGTGGTGCGGGGAGACCTCCAGATGGAGCAGGGCTGTAGGTTGGTATGTTATTGATGATGGGCAGTGTTTCTTCTTCCCACCATTTGCCTTTTGGCACGGTGCTTACTGTTTACTTGTGTTCTCCTCTGGAAGGCTGCTTGCTTTTCTCTTAGGCTTTGGCATTTGCTCCTTAGAAGCAGGAGCCTGAGGCATACTGACCGCTAATCCTTGGGCTCTATTTCAAGTTGCCGCCCCAAGTTTCTTTTCTACGATACAGCATGTGAATGTTTGCACCCAAATTTCATCATCTTGTGTGTATGTGGCATAGGTGCCCGTGTGTGTGTGTGTGTGTGTGTGTGTGCGCGAGCGCGTGCGCGCATGTGCTAATTCTAATTCCTTCCCTTCAGCTTGGCACACACAGTCCTGGCCCTTCCAGTACACACTCATACTCTGAGCACACATTTTCTTCCACTGCTCTCTTTCTCTATCTCTGGACCTCCCTGGGTCTGGACATTTTCTCTTTTCTTCCTCTCTTCTAGCTGCAGTCCAGTGAGTACAGCAAAGGCCAGCCTGGCAGGGCCTCTCCTGTGCACTTTTTCTTTTCTTTCTTTTTTTTTTTTTGTTAGTCATGGGGCTTGAACTCTGGGCCTGGGCACCGTCCCTCAGCTCTTCAGCTCAAGGCAAGCGCTCTACCACTTGAGCCACAGCGCCACTTCTGGTTTTCTGGTGGTTTATTGGAGAGTCTCATGGAATTTCCTGCCCAGGCTGGCTTTGAACGGCGATCTTCAGATCTCAGCCTCCTGAGTAGCTAGGATGACAGGCATTAGCCACGGACACCCGGCTTTCTGTGCACTTTCTTACTGAACCCAAACCATCCCTCTGGGGGTGAGGCGTGGACATGAGGGGCAAAGGAAGGACATAGGAGGGACTGAGTCAGCTTTGGCTGAACAGCAGGCTCCAGTCCGGTGCCCGAGTCTCTGGCTGTCTGGCTGTGATAACCTGCAAGTAACCAACAGCAGACACTTGAGCTCAGCTCCTACAGCTCTGTGGAAATGAGGACGTGTATCGTCTGCGCTCTGTCTTTACAGAGCAGGGCTTGCTCCGGGGTGTGAAGGGCCTTGTCAGAGTGGGGAAGGGCCTGGTGTGTGGGGCTCAGTAGAATCCTCCACAATACTTCTAATAAGAATGGTGGTTGGGGACACAAGTTAGCGACAGAACCCAGGTGAGGCTGTGGCCTGAGAGATGTGAGCAAGTCAGGTGGCGGGTGCCGGGCCATGCTGTGGGGTGAGGTCAGTGGGTGTGTGTGGGCGCTTCCTGCCTGGGGGAGAGTGGGATGGGACAGGCTATGGGTCTGCCAGTGTGCTGTGACTTCTCTTACTTCAGGGGCTGCAGGGAAAAGTCAGGCAAGGGGTCCTTTGCTCCTTTGGGTGTTTATTCCAGAGTCTTTCTTTAGAGCTGAGTATTTCAGGTCAGGTTCCAATATTGGAACAAATGCTACAAATGAGCAAATACAACACACCAGCTTCTCCCAGCTCGGGGGTATCTGGCCTGAGGATGTACATGTTGTCTGATCAAGCACAGTGTGCATCTTTTGCTTTGTTAAACATACACTGAGAACACTGTGTTTCTGACGACATTAAACAATAAAAAAGCACCACTCGGTAGGTGTAATCTCTGCACTGGGGAGGCTGAGGCAGGAATGCTGAAGCTTTTTGAGGCCAGCCAGGGCTACACTGTGAACTCAAGGTCAGCTAGGGCTCATCAACAAGACCATCTCAAAAAAAAAAAAAACAACAACCCTCAAAAACCAAAACACTGAAACCAGCACCCCGTTCAGTGCGCTCCGGGTGAGCCCCTCCTCCCCCATAACCTGTGCGAGGTGTGGCGATGCCCGCTGTTCCTCGTGGCTGCTCAGCTCTGGCCACAGAGCCTGCAGAAGGCCTTGGGGCTCACCTTGCGGCCCATGTGGCGGGGACAGGGCCCTGTGCTTTCCCCAGCCCACCTCGTGTCTCACCTCTGAATCCGGGCGGGCCTACGTCTCCTGGAAGGCCTTTGAGCCCAGGGTGTCCAGGCAGTCCCGCATCTCCTCGCGGCCCGGGCTGGGCCCCCAGCACTTCTCCTGGAAGGCCCCTGTCCCCAGGAGGTCCAGCTGGCCCCGGCAGGCCGATGGGGCCTGGGAATCCATCGGGGCCTGGGAGGCCTGCGGCCCCTTTTGATCCTCGGGGTCCCATGAACCCTGAAAGGCAACAGAGCGGTCCCCTCAGATCTCATTCTCACATGCTGACCAGTGCACGGACTGCCGCCTCTCTAGTAAGAAAGCTTGGTGGCTAGCAGGGAGATGAGGTGACATGAATGTGACTGTGGATGCCATCACTCTCCCTTGGGATGGAGTGCTGTCACTAGCCATTGAGGCTTTCCCCAGAGTGCTTCGTATCCATCAGGAACAGCACTTCTGCAGCACCCACCCATCCATCAGGAACAGCACTTCTGTAGCACCCACCCACTGCCGGGGCAGGAATCCAGGCCGTGAGCAAGGAAGAGCCAGGGAGTTTGCATCTCCCCCACACACCGACACACATTGGCATCAAGCACTTGTTGAAACAGCTTCCTGGTCCTGGCGGAGGCTGCTGGCTCATACCGACGTGCCCTTCCCAGAGCCAAGGGCCAAGGGCCCAGCAGGACTCACCTGGGGGCCCGGGGAAGCCTTCGCGACCTGGGTCTCCTGGGAAGCCTTTGAGTCCTGGGGCTCCGTCAGCTCCCGGGAATCCTGGTATTCCTCTGAGGCCTTTGACACCTGTACAATCAAAGTGAACCCCAAACCACATCAGGTTCTGTGGGGACAAGGGGAAAGACCCTCTCCCACTCCTGGCTCAGTGAGGCCTAAGACAAAGCTGGGATGCAGAGCTGGGATGGTATCTTTGCGTGTGTGGCCTGCCTTCAGGATTGAGTTCTCTGTGGTGGGAATGCCTCCTTGAACCTGGGGTTTGGCAACGTGCCCATGGCTACGGCATTACGATCTTGGGGGACATGAATGCAGCCAGCGGTGGGCGTGGGGCAGGGCTGGTGGAACTCCTCCCCGTGAGTGGGGAGGGCCAGCACCCAGGGCAGGGAGGGAGCAGAAGCCCGAGGGTGTGACCTGGAGGCTGTATGTGTACTGCCGTTACCTGCGGGGCCCGGTAATCCTTGCAGGCCGGGTGATCCCTGTGGTCCTCGAACACAATCTGGAGAGAGGGGAGGGATAGGTAAACAGACACACCGTGGTTAAGGTCCAAAGCAGCTAGATGAAGCATGACTGGGTTATAATCAGACTAATTAATGTGGCTCTGATGTAATTAACTTCATTGGTTAATCAAACTGGAACAGTAATGTAAAATGTGTACAATACTGGCGTAAACACAAATCAAATCTGGCAGTAAAAATGGGTAGTGTGCTGATGGATGCTTCATTCCCTGGAGGAGGGTGACCGGCTTGGTCTACACCAAATCAGTGTGAGCTCCTTCCATCTAAGGATGTCTGTCAGCCGTGGAGATGCGTGCAGTTCCTCTGTTCCAGACACTTTGACCACCATATTGATTGCTGCATTGAGCAGTCTGGAATGAACACAGGGCTGCAAACACTGCTGGCTGCTGAGGCGCAGAGCTGTGGCATCTCAGCAGGACTACTGGTGTCCTTTGCTGGGAAGGTAGTCCTGTGGCACTGTCTTTCTGTCCTGTGGCACTGCCTTTCTGCCCACGGCACTGCCTTTCTTGGCCTCAGTTTTGACTGTCTGCCTGGGAATAGGGCGTAGGCTCCCAGTCAGACAGGACTTGGGCCTCCCGGACCTTCTTCTCCTGGTGGCAGCAGAGTTGGTGCTCCACAGAGAACCTCCTGGACTTCAGAGGAAAAGACTGGGCCCTGTCTCTGTCCCTTTCAGTTGTCCTTTGTGCAGTAGTTTGTCAGTCCCTCTGACAGTGCCAAGGTGATCTGTTCACTCCATGCTGTGCTTTACATCCACAATGTTCCGAGAGGGGCAGCCAGGTGAGCAGAGCCCTGGGCTACAGTGCCTTTCAGTGCCCTCAAATGCCTTAGCTTCCCACTGGTCTCCTTCATCCTACCTGTTATCAGCTGCCCCCGCCTGCAGGGCCTTGGCACAGCTCAGAATGGCTGTATATTCAAGGCCTTGGGTTCCTAGACCCCCTCACACCCAAGGGGTAACCCCTTCATTGCTGCTGAGGTGAGATCTGGGCTGTGGCCTCTAAACCTGGCTCAGCCGGAGTCTCCTAGGCCCTCCTTGCTCCGTTAGGACACCTCTGCCTGGCAATCCAGTGTCAGGAGATGCCAGGGTGTCTTGAGTGCTTCTCCCCTCCACTCTCTACCCCTGCTTCTGGTCCCACTGGATGGCCAGCCCAGGTGGGCTGGGCCCTTGTCTGTCCAACGAGAGCTGCTCTCTGCAGATGTGCTGGTCCTCCACCTGCCTGGCACAGAGAATACACATTTCCAGGATCCCGGAACATCTGCCTCCAATATCTGGAAGGCAGAGCGGCGAAGCCAGGTCCCCCAGAGAGAGGATCCAGGACCACCCGGAGGGCCTGTGCCCATGCATTCCTTCGGTGCGCCCTTCCTGAGCCCAGGCCTTCCCACAGCTCAGCACTGGCCTATACTGAATGTGATAGAGGCTGCAGATGCCAGTCCAACACTGGCCTCCCTTTGAGTCAGACCTGAACTCTCCACCCCTTCAGAGCCCTGACTCTCAATCAACTATCCTCATAGCGCCGTAAGTGGGTGAAGCTCACTCTTGGCCTTTCTCTTCCCGAATAAGGCCTGGCATTTTCCAAGCATCTGCCCTGTCTGCCTCCCAGCTTCCCCCTGTAGCAAGTCTACTGGGTGGCCAGGCTGGCCTTGGGCAGCTTCCTGCATAAGAGCTTGGCAGGGACCATTCTTGTTTGTCAGTCCTGTGCTTTCTAGAGTCATTCTTGGCGAGACTAGATTCTTTCCCTCTGCCTTCTCCTCCCACCTTTTAATTAATCAATTAATTAATTTTGGGGGTATGCTATGTAGCCAGAGATCCTCCTGTCTCAGCCCCTTGAGTACTGAGATCACAGGCATGAACCACTACCTGTGGCTCAGTCAGGTTCTTCCTCATGGCATGTACCTGGTCTACACGGCCACAATTCCCAGCTGTCCCCACCCCAGTGCAGGTGATGAGCACGAGCCTGGGTCTCAAGCGTTGGGAGTGGCTACAGGCATGTGCTCTGCCGTGTGTGCAGCCCAATGACACTGCCTCACACTGCCAGCCTCTCCTTTGATCTACGCTGAAGCAGCACCACATGTCTCGCACACAGGACTATTTCTAACACGCATGACTATCGTGCATGGGCATGCCACGTGAGCTTGATGGCACTTGTCAGTGAGTCATGGAGTTCATTAACCAGAAGCAATCCCGTCACCGTACCTGGATGAACGGCATCTTGTCCATCACCTCCAATGGGCCTTTTCACGCCAGTGTCACAATCTAGGGGAGACACAATTTCAAATACCATTGAAAGTCACTGACTTACTGGTGTGTGCGTGCGCGCGCGTGTGTGTGTGTGTGTGTACACTCCATGCTGGGGAGGCTTAGAGCTCTGTGCTCAGGATGAGCAAGTGCAGAAAACAGCAGGCAGTGCATGTAGTGCGTGATGGTTCATGTACTGAGAACAGACAGGCCAGCATGGAGGTCCGGTCTGGGTCCATGGGGCCCCATGCATGGGTGCTGAGGGACAGGAGGCAGAAGGGGACACAGGCCCATGTCCAGGATGCGGGAGATGAAGACTGTCTCTTACCTATTTGTCCTGGGGTTCCTGGAGGTCCGGGAGGCCCCTGAAAGCCTGGGGGTCCAGGCAGTCCGGCATCTCCTGGGAAACCACGCTCTCCCTTTGGGCCTGGTAAGCCCAGTCCCGGGGGTCCCGCTTCTCCTGGAAAGCCCTTGGCTCCAGGAATGCCTGAGTAGCCGGAGTCCCCTGGAGGGCCCTTGATGCCATCGCCCTGCCAGAAAACCCACGTTATTCTAATAGCGGATGCGCCAACATGCCCCTCCACCCCCAACTCCAGGATTTCATGCTTAGCTACAGAGAAAGAGCGGAAAAGAACCCATTGGGGATCAGGCACCAAGGATTGGCGCTGGGCTTCACGGCGCTTCTCTAACAGATGCCGTGGAGGGCAGGTTGCTTTTTGGCATTGGCTTCTCCCTCCCAGCCACCAGCACCTGCCTTGGCAGAATTCCCACATGGGAAGAGCTCTGCACCAGGACAGGTGAGGCACGGGTCGGGGGAATCGGAGGGGTGGGGGTGCCCGTGGGGCTGTGGTTATGGCTCGCATTTGTGGCGTGTCTGCTGCTCACATGGACTCTACTGGAGGAAAGGAAGCCCGGTTGGGTGAGCGAGAAAGAGCTGTGTGCTGCAGAGACCACTGGATTGGGAAGGGAAGAGGGGCCAGGGCACCCTTAGAGGCTCATCCTGCGATGGGGAGCCAGCCGTAGACTGGGGCATCATGGGAGGTGAGGGGAGGCGGGGCGCTTTGGGCCATGGGAGGGGTGCACCATCTTGTCAGGGCTCCCCGTTTCCCAGGGCCATTGCAGAAATCATACCCGATTTAGAATATTCTGTTTCCTGAAGTGTGTGTGTGGGCTGTCCTATCCAATCTTATACCACGGAACCCTGATTTACTCTTTCAGAGTTTACTCTCCTTTGGCTTCCAACTTTACTCACTCCTTCCTAAAGACATTGCCTCCGCTCACTAAGATGGGCTGCCTTGTCCTGGCATGGGCTTGGTGGATGAAGGCAAAGACAAAAAGGCCGAGCCCACCTCTATCCCTCCCCATGGCGGCTACTCACAGGGGGGCCCGGGAGGCCGGGGAATCCGTCGAGCCCATCACGCCCGGGGACGCCATCATCACCCTTCATCCCGTGCACACCGGGAACCCCTGGCTGCCCCCTCTCACCTGTGGAAGAGTTTACAGGTCAGCCCTCACCCAGATTGCACTCACAGACAACTAGGTAGTTGGAGAACTGCTGACCTTTGGTGGTGACGGTCCTTGAGTCTCCTTTGATTCCCTTGGGGCCAGGGATTCCAGCCAGGCCGGGGGCTCCCTGTGGGAACAGGCACGAAATGTCTCACCTCTAGACAGCTACGGACATCTGAGGAGAGAACGCTCCTCGGCTCACAGGACGGTGGGAGATCGCCCGTCATTGAGGTCAGGGCAGCCTGAAATGACCTCCCATAAGGCCACAGATCTCCGAGCACCCAGCCACTTCCACAGTGGGGGTTCACGCTGGGGTGACAGGCAGGGGGCCCAAGGAACTGAATTTAAATTAGTAAAATGTAATGGAACTAACCCCAGGTGGCTAGAAAACCCAATGTTTCCCTATTTAAGAGGGCTAGCATCGCAGGGCATCCACAGCCCCCCCCCCCCCCCCCCCCCCGGCACCTGCATCACTTCGGTGGGAAGTGCAGGTACTCAGGCCCCACCCAGGGGCAGCTGGATCCTGACCTGGATGTCAAAAAGGTCCAAGGATTCTTAGACTCAATGTTTCGAGAAGCTCTGACCTAGAACTTAAAATTTCCTGAAGTCCTTACTGCACACCAAGTTTGCTTATCTACGTTTGAATCTAATTACAAAGGATAAAAGCCTGCCATCCTTTACCCTCGAGAACCATGACCAATGTGTCTCTGGCACTGTCTTTTGCAAAGCGCAGCCAAGGTTGAGGGAAAACCTGCTTTCAAGAGCAGGAGACCCTCCCATTTTAGGCTGTAACAAGCTAGTGCAGCTCTTTTAATGGGCAGAATTGAGAAGGCGGAGGGCGTGGGGTTGTTCAAGTTTGTGTGAGGTGCTCGCTTGGGGCATATCTTGGTTGATGCCATTTACAAGAATATGGGAGTGAGCTCTGAGTTTTAGTTTAATTAAATGGAACATCACAAGTGGTTGTAGAGAATTCCATGGGTACTTGATTAATGAACTTAGTTTTGGCAGACAGGGGTGACATTCCTCCACTACTCAGGCAGGGTCCTGGGCACACACAGGGGTGGCACTCAGCAGGTGTTTGTTGGCCAAGTGCTTGGCCAGACTCCATGAGTGCGAATACTCAGCGAGAATACAGACTGTTGGAAGGGTGCCTCTGATTGAGAAGCACAGGAACTTAGATGAGTTTGTCAAATTGTAACTGCCTGGTCCAACTCCTGCAACTTCAAAAAATATATTCACAAATAAAATTTCCCACAGTTCCGTGCAGTGCACCTTTCTTCCCCTTTCAGAATCGGTCATTGAGTTAAGAAAGCATGCATAAGATGCTAAGTCAGCTCCTACTAAATCTGAAGAGAAGATTGTGCACTAAGTAATTAACAAGCTCTCCATTCAAAATAAAGCAGGACTTAAAAACATTGTTTTTAGTTTAATTTCTTTTTCTTTTTTTTTTAGTTTAATTTCTTTGTGCAGGTTCTGGGGCTTGAACTTAGGGCCTGGGCCCTGTCCTTGAACTTTATTTTGCTGAAGGCTAGCAGCTTTGCCACTTGAGCCACAGCTCCACTTCTGGCTTTTGGTGGCTATTGGATATAAGAATCTCACTGACTTTCCTGCCCAGGGTGGCTTTGAACCTCAACCCTCAGATCTTAGCTCCTGAGTAGCTAGGATGACAGGTACTAGTGACTGGACTAAAGCAGGACTTTTTACAAGATAAAATTTATATGCTCACTGTTTTTTTTTTTGGTCGATCGTGGGGCCTGAACTCTGGGCTGGGCTTGGGCGCTGTACCTGCACTCTTCAGCTCAACACAAGTGCTCTACCGCTTGAGCCATAGCGCCACTTCTGGTTTTCTAGTGGTTTTATTGGAGATAAGAGTCTCATGGGCTTTCCTGCCCGGGCTGGCTTTGAATCGTGATCCTCAGGTCTCAGCCTCCTGAGTAGCTAGGATTACAGGCGTAAGCCACTGGTGCCCAGCTATGCTCACTGTTTAAAGGCATAAAAACTCACTGTTTAAGAGCATAAAATCTCATCTTTTGCTACTTCCTAGGCTGTGCATCGTCACCATTGTCTGGTTACAGATCATCTTCATCAGAGCCAAAAGACACCCATACCCATCAAGCAGTGGCCTGCCCTTCCCTCCTCCCTGTCACGTGACTGTTCTGAGCACTCCAGCTGGGTGGGATTCCCAGACCCTGTTCTGCCATCTGCCATTTCCCTCGGCACAGGGTCCCCAAAGCCCATCCCTGCATGACACTGCACCATGTTGCAGAGTGTCCCCATTCTGAGGCTGATGGAGAAGCCATTGGGGGACAGTGAGTTCTCTCAGCCCATTCACAAGACAAGAGGATGGCCATGCAGGTGCGTCTACTGTTCTGATCCCTCCCGGCAAGATCTCTGAGCACTGGTGCAGATCCACTTGTGAGGACACAGTCCCTGTCCCGCGCACACCTGGGAGCTGCTGCCCTGGGTCTTGGGCAGCCTCACGTGTTGCAGTGATGTGAGACTATCTTTCACAATGGCCACACCATTTCACAGTCCGACTGGTAGAAGTTATAAAAGTTCCTCTTGGACCCTGAGGCTTTAGAAATCCATCTCCCAACTTGGACAGAGGAGTGCGATTGGTCTAAAGCTGCAGGAACTTAAATCTCAAGAGCCAAGAATGGGGTACCTGGGGCAAGGCTTGGGTGTGCTGATTACAGATGGCCACTGGAGGGCGCTGTGTCTCACCTTGAACCCTGGGAACCCAGGGATGCCGTGCTGCCCTGGGTCCCCTTGCTGGCCTTTCCTTCCGGGCTCGCCATTGATGCCTGGAAAGCCCTTGGGTCCGGGTCGTCCGGGGAGGCCCCCGGGGAAATCATCTGCACACTTGCAGTCCCCAGAGTCACCTGCAGGGGTGGGGATGGAGTGAGAGAGGGCGTGCTCCTTAATGGGGGTAGGTGGGGGTGGGGGAAGTGGGGTGCAAGGCTGAGGGTAGAACCGTAAAGTTCCTGGGGAAAAGCAGGCCCAGTGGTCAGGCACTCAAAGGTTCCAAATCCTACTCTGTGCACTGCACGTTAAAAAGTGGAGCTGTTCCTGGAGACAAAGATCTGAGGGCATAGAGGGCTGTTTCCACTGGGCCCGAGAGGAGAAGTTGGCTCTAGGAGCCCTGGCTGCAGGCCGGCCTGGCCAAGGCCAGGGCTGACTGGGAAGACGTGCTGGCCTCTATTCTGTCTTGCCACTAAGAGGCCGGGGGTCAGGACCTCCTGCTGTCCACGGGCCTGGCCCCCCGGGGCACAGCTGTGGCCCAGACTCAGGCCGCTTGTCCCCTGCGGGCCAGACCTCGGTCAGGCCTGTCACGGAGGGCGCCCAGGGGCCAGGGAAGGGCTACCCCTCCCCCACAGAGCTCTGCACCCACGATCCTCGTATTTGCTCGCACCCTGACCCATGATGGGCCCGCCACCTGAGACTGGCCTGAGGAGCAACTGTGTCTCCTTTGCCCAGTGCCAGGCTGTATACTACGTAGCCCGGTGAGGAAGAAGGCCAGGCCCCAGCTGTGCCTGTCCATTTCTGCCCAGGGTGGGGAGCCCAGCCTCCGCCGTCACTGCTAGGCAGCCCTTAATGGGTCAGAAACCTTCCACACTTTGAAAGACTTCCATACAGTGTGGTAGCTTGGCAGGGAGGGAAGGTGTGACTCCATCCACACACCCAGACACCGGGCACACAGTCAGACAGACATCATCAGCTCTATGCAATTCTAGTGCAGCTGTGTTTTGTTATGTGAGCTCACGTGGAATTTTTCCACATGCGCAGTCACCTCAGAAGTTTGGAGCACCATGGATTTTGGACTGGAAATGCTCACCCAACAAGGTTCAAGAGAATGCATGAGCCGTCTGCAGGGCAGGGTGGGCTCAGGGCCAGGTGGGGGCTTTTCCCCTTCCCTCTATCCCTTACCTTTCCACCCTTTCTGTCCTCGGGTGCCTGGGAAGCCGGAAGGCCCGGGGTAGCCCACTCTTCCTCCTGCTCCTTTAAGGCCGAACAGGAAACCTACAGAGAGATGACAAGGGACAGGAGCCTCAGCCTCCACACCCAGGAGAGACAGCGGGCAGCATCCTGGCCATGTCATCCTAGAGACCCAGACCAAAACGTCGATGACAGAACCGCGGGTGGTCCTGTGGTCACAGCCTTCAGGTGGGAGAGAAGTGTCTGCCTGCAAACTTAAGTTTCTCCACTAAGTGCTGAGGTCAGGACCCAAGTCCTCTGGAGGGGTAGGCCAAGAAAGGTTTTAGTTTTCAACTTGGATTTTTAAGAGAATGTTACTTTTCTCATTCTCAGAGAGACCCTTTTCTCCAAAAACCACCACCACCACCACCACCACAAAACCGCAGACCAACCAGAGTTAAGACCCAGTTGGACACTGTGCCATTTTTGTGGGCAGGGTGCCATGTGTGGTAGGCCCTCTCCACCCTCCCTTCCCGCCCCTGTGTGCAGAGGCACACGTGTACACACAGATGCAGTGTATGTCACATGGACACCCTGTGCCCAACGAGGAGTAGGCCTGGTCAGCCTTGACCACCAGCCATCCCTGTCCAAGTCCTCTCTTCCCACGGACACTCAGGATTCTTCAAAACCTTGGTGGCTGCTGAGCTCTGGCTACCCCAGCCAGGACATCAGATCCGCTGGAGGGGCCCAGGCGCGCCATCTTGTGGTAGACACAGGATGGTGCACTTTCTTGAGGGTTAAATGGAGCAAGGTCACAACTACAGCGAACAATCACTCCAGAACAGACATGGCCACATGGACCGCCTGGTGTCTGAGGACAGGGAAGCAGGGAGGAAAACACTGACTTCTGCCCTAGGCAAAAGAGCCCTGGCATGAGAGTGCCAGACGGCTCCCAGTGAGCATGCACTTTCATCGGAGGTGTGGAACACTGTTCCACAGAATCTGATCTGACCATGCATTTAATCCAGCTCTAATTCACTCATCAAACAGGATCCAGCATCTATGCTGTGTGGGGCAGTGTACCAGAAACCAAGCCCTCATGGAGACACACTAAATGCACACAGTAACCAAACGTCCAGCTTCCAATTCTGGTCAGGACGGAGAGCAAGCGCCAGGGAGAAGCCTGCTGGGAAGAAACATCTTCCTTTCTGAGGATATCACACACGGCTATGTGCTGGCACCCTGAACCTAATGCAGTCTGAACTCCAGGCTGGAATTCCTCTCTATGGGCAGGGAGCAGAGAAATGTTCTGGAAAGAGGTGGGTTAGAGCATCGGAAAGAGCTGGGTGACAGTGGCTCATGCCTATAACTCAGGAGGTAGAGGATTGCAATTCAAAGCCAGCCTGGGCAGGAAAGTCTCGAGAAACACACATCCAGAGGTACTGACAACTGCACATCCATGTCCTGGCCCCCAGCCAATCTCACAGCCTGTGTACCCAGGACATGGGTGGCAGTGCAGGTCTCCATGGTGACCTCCCTCATCCAGGTCACCTGTCTTCATTCAACTCAATCGTAATTTCAGGAGAGTCACATAGAAGCATGGTGAACCCTTCATCTCTGTGAGTACTAGGGTTTGGAAGCCAGGACCCTGAGCGTATTGGGCTGGCGCTGTGCTATGTGAACTTTGCTTTGAGCACTCTCATTCTAGAGTGGGGTCATGGGTTTTGCCTGGGTTGAGTCTAGACCTCAGACCGCCTCTGCACCTTACTGCACAGCTGGGCTGACAGGCATATACTACTATGCCTGGTTTCATTGGTTGTGATGGCGGGGGAGGGCGGTGTCTCATAAACTTTCTGCCTAGACTGGCCTCACACTGAAACCCTCCTATCGGCTGCCTGTGAAATGCTTGGATTACAGGCATGAGCCACTGTGCCTGGCCGTGGTGCATCTCTTCTAGTTCCTCAATGTGACTACCATGATGTGGCCAACAGCCATGACAGACCACTCATTCCGATTCAGAATCCAATGACCAGCACAGAATAGAGCAGCCAGCTGGGCTGGAAATGGGTGGAAGATTTCACCCAGAAAGAAAACTGTCTGCAAGCCTTGATTTTACTGGAAGTGCAAATTGATACTATAAATTGATTTGCTTTTTTTGTTGTTGTTGTTTTTTTTTATCAGTAGTAACCAAAAGCAGATGGAATGCAGTTAATGAACCCAAGAGTTTCATTCCAGGGGCAAATGAACTCTGGGAATCAAGATCACTACTTCTAAGCCACAACTCTGTGCCAATACTTGTATAATGCCATTAGAGCTGGTTATATAAGGGTTGTTAATAAGAAAGAAGTGATTTGGAAACTGTATCTCATGGGAAAATCTATCCGTCAGTCTGTCTGACTAAGTAAGAACTTGAGTTGTATACTTTGAGAATCAGTAGCTGATAAATTCTGAATGATGCGCTTCTGTTGATTTGTAAGTCCCCCATCCATCTATAATGCAGATGAGAACTAAGTTACTTTGTTAAGCAGCTGACAAACTTTGGCCAATCAGTAAGTCACAGATTTACTGGGCAGGATTTAGAAATTAAGATGGCAGGCATTTGTGTGCTGGGCAAGATGGGATTTGGTACTGGAAGAATGGCTGGGCTCAGAGTGCCTTTTATTTTGAACACATGTGCTGTTGTGAACAAGGGAGACTCAGGTGCTGCTTCCAGGACATGTGTAGCTTGTAGACATCTACCTAGTGTCACAGATGTTATAGGAGTAAACATTACCCGTGGCAGGATAGAAAATCTAAGATAGCACCTCTCAAACTGGCAAACTCAGGAGCATAGCTGCGCTGAAAACTTTTCTAAAGAATGTGGGAATCTGTAGTTTCTCCAGTTCAAAGAAACCTGGGAAAGTAGAATCCAGTGAACTTTTTACTGTGGACGTCGAAATGACCGATTCTGTTAATGAAAAGCAGATGGAGAGATACGCTTCCTTTTGGAGGCAACAGTTTAAACAGCAATTGTGGCATCTGAAATGTGACTGAAACCAATCTGACCCTAGTCATAAGCAAATACATGCTCCCTCTCTGAAGGTAAGAACTCAGGATAGACAGCTGGAGGTGAGGACAGGAATCTGGAGGAAGCGGAAGTACCAGGTGTCCTGGCTGCTCAGGATCATTGTAGTGCAGTCTGTCTGTTTCCGGAGCCTTCTGGCCTGGCCTGTGCTGGGGGGAGGAGGGATGGAATGTTCCCACAGGAACATCACCCTCACCGGGCTGTGCACCTCCTGTGGACGGTGCTTGGAGCTGGAACATGCCCACCCGAGCCTCCGCCTGGGCGGATGCAGGGTCCTCTCAGGGCAATGGGGGTCTGTCCATGTTCCTGCTGCTGCCTGGCCTGCCTGATGCTGCCACTTGTTCTTATAGACAGCATGGAGTCTCTCGTCACTGACTCTGTCCACCTGCATCTTGCAGCTTTGGCTCCATGCGGGCAGGGAAGGCCTGAGGCCCTGTGGGAGGAGGCGCCTATGGCCAACCACACCAACGCTGGATGTCGAGCTGGTTCTCCTCCCAGACTCCCCTCCCCGACCACGGAAGAGCCATGGACTGCTGCGCCC
This sequence comes from Dipodomys spectabilis, assembly GCF_019054845.1. Taxonomy (NCBI): domain Eukaryota; kingdom Metazoa; phylum Chordata; class Mammalia; order Rodentia; family Heteromyidae; genus Dipodomys; species Dipodomys spectabilis. The sequence goes on along the minus strand of NW_024870892.1, from coordinate 6,643,969 downwards.
AGACAGGCCCGCGAGGCATGGGCCGTGGCCACAGCTCCCGCGTGGAGGCCTCAGTGCCCGTGCCCCCAGCCTGCGGAACAGCTCGGAATCATCTGGTAGAAATCCCTGAGTGTGCCCTCCACTCACCGTCCGGTCCGGGTGGTCCTGCAGGCCCGGGGGCTCCTGGGAGCCCGGGTTTGCCGTCCGCTCCAGGTAGGCCGGGGTACCGGGCAGGGAGGCCTGGGTCACCGGGAAAGCCTTTGGGGCCCATCTCGCCCACCAGGCCTCTCCTCTCATCTGAAACCCAACAGCATCAAGCAGTGTGAGTTCCTGGTGTTTGAGTGTTGCCAGGACATCACTGGGCCACCCCCTTATCACATGCCACCTGTGTAGAAGGTCCTCCCTACCACAACCGCCTGATTGGCATGACTGTGACTGGCATTGGGCACAAGGCTGATGTGCCAATCAGCGGGCAGCAGCATGCCTGGTACCCACTGGTGGCATCATCTGCCATCATCGCATGTGCCAGGTTCTGTGAGACACGGGCGGCTGGCACGCAGTGGGTGGTTGAGTCCTCCCATGGAACCCCTTACCTCCAACTCCGATGGTCGGCCCTGGGGGTCCCACCGTGCCGGGGTCTCCTGGCTCGCCCCGGAATCCTGGCTCCCCATGAGCCCCTGGGAATCCCGGGTCACCTCTGTCGCCTGGAATCAGCACAAATCACACCAGGGGAGTGAGACCACCACTGTGGGTGACCACAACTGCGCAGAATGCTGTGAGGCACGGGTGGGTGTGATGTGTTTAAAATATGAGGGGGGGGGTCCCTGTTTTCAAGATCTCGTCCACAGTCACACAGAGGCAAGGCAAGACTCCCACAAACAAAAAACAACACAGAGACTCACCGTGCCCCCAAGACTTGCATTTTCCCAGGCACATGACATTATTTTAGGGGAAACATCTGATATGCTGGCACCACAGAGAGTAACAGAATAGTGATGCCAGAGATAAGGCTGATGTGTTCGAGGGTGAAGATGAACACGTGGTGAAACCCATAAATACTGCTTGAAAAGGGGGGTGGGGGAGCTGTGCCCAGGCTGGGTCTCAGGGTCAGGAGGGAGCTGTGTCATGCCAGGTCTCGGGGTTAGGTGTGAGTGCCTTGGCCCGGTTGTGTTTTGCTGAGATGGTCCGTGTGTGACTCTTATAACCATGTCTGGGCAAGGGCAGTGCACCAACCTTTGGCCAGGGAAGGATGGGGGGAGTAGGCCGGTGGTCCCGGGGGGCCTCGTTCCCCCTGTTCTCCCTGGGGAAAGAGCAGAATGTGAGAACAGCCTCGTGGGGATGCCCCTAAATGTCTATTTCCAAAGAACGAAGATGTGTATGCTTAGCACGTTACAGCCAGAGCTACCCACGGACAGTCCAATGGGCCACAGTGGCACCATTTGGTGGGACCACATCTGTGTGCCCTAGCCCCTAGACAGAGACACCTGGGCAATCCAGGCAGGTGATGATCACCTTACATCCCAGAAGAGGCAGTGGGCGGGGGGGGGGGGGGGGAGTGGTAGGAGAGGGGCTGTGTGTTCTGATGTTCAGAGCATCACAGCATGACAGCAGGGGGCCGAGTTGGCCAGTGAGGGGAAGTGGACACTGTCCAGTGAGGGGGACACGTGGCCTAGCCACAGACCCCCAGAGGGAAGTCCACCCCCTCCCCCACAGCAGAGGGGTTTCACTGATGCAGGCACACAAGACCTGTTCTCCTTCAAGAACTGGGGACACCTCTTCATCTAGTGACCACAAAGCCCACCAGGGCCCACGCATGGCAGCCCGGCTGGCATGGCACCCCCAGGTGGGGAGTGCTGGGGGAGTGGCGCTCCAGCCTCAGCTGCCCAGTGCCAGCTGTTTGTCTATCATTCAGGTAAGCAGGACCCCATAGAGGAAAAGATACACATGAGGCTCACCTTGGGTCCTCTGGGTCCCCCGGGGCCTTGGAAGCCATCCAGACCCTTGCTTCCCTGCAGAGGAGACCGCGGGTTTTTATTTTCATCTGCTCACAGAACCCGAGAATGTGCCACAACCCCCTTGTTCTGGTGAATACAACCCCTCACTGCCAGCATTCACTCGGCTCTGATTTTAGACTCCCGAAGGTCTCTTTTTTAATGACACACTTTCAAATTTGTATGTAATTATGAGAGGCATAGAAATAGGCAGTCAAATTAGAACAATTGAATCATCAAGGAAAATGAATAATCAACTGGTTTTATACATAATTTTCTACTTCAAGTATAGAAAATAGCAAATGCTTGGGCTAAACAACAAAAATGGTCTCTTAGTGCCACGATCTGAAAGTTACAATATAGAACTAGGCCATTTTCACTCCAAGTTAAATATTTCTTTTAAAACATTAAAAAAAAATCTATTCATTTGTACCTTCCACATCCTCTCTCCTCCAATCAACCCGAAAGCTCCAGTTCTGTTTACATATAATACATCTTTGCAAATACTCAATTTTCTCTGTGTCTGCAATTCTCTTTGCTCTCTTTTAGAGACCTAGTGAATTCCATAACATCTTTTGAAAATTGCTTTCTGAGAAAGCAGTCGAGAGAGGTTATTCTGAATAAAGTATAATGTGTGCACCTGCAAAACACCAGTGACTTCCTTCGTACAATGAATATACAGTAAAGAAAATAAATGCCAGGACTGGGTACCAGGCTCTTTGGGGGGGGGGGCAGGTCCCAGAGGAGGGAGGAGCGTGAATGGAGGAGGGTGAATATGACCGAGGCACTTTTATATGCATGTATGAAAACAGAACAATGAAACCTGTTAAAATTACTTAAAGAGGAGGGAAGGGGATGCAGGGCAGTGATGGAGGGCTGGCCTTGATCAAGGACACGATGTACAGATGTGAAAATTCACCACTAATACGTGCGAATAAAAAGTGAAAAACCCAAACAGTTGCTTTTCTTGAACCAGGAGGCAAAGTCCAGATATGGAGCTCTGATGCTTAATTCTCTTTCAGTCAAAACAGTTCTTCCTATTTTTTTTAAAGTATCTTTTTGGTTGTTGTTGGGAAAACCAGGGTCCCTGTGCCTCAAATGCTGCATGGAGGATTTGCTGGTCTCACCCCAGGGTGCTGGTGATGGGTGCTTCTGTCCCCACAGGCGGCTGTGGCTGGAGGGGTGTGGCCTGGGACTTGGCCCAGGACTTGCCCTGGGCGGGCTCTTCCTCCCTGTCTCTCCAGGGCCCAGCTCCCAGAATCAGTGATTCTGTCACTGATCTGTGGGATCAGGGGTTACACAGGCCTCTTCTGCTCAAACCTTCCTCCAAGATGGGTTTTACAAACTTCAGTTGCCACTAAACGGATGTATGAAAGCCTCTTAATTCACACATTTTCTTTTTTGATTAAAAAAGAAATTTTGTTCCCCAGTTCCCGTGAACACTTGTGGAGAAAGTCTGCCCTCATGAGTTCCATCACGGGGTCAGGTGTGCACAGCTTCTTAAATCCTAGCCATTTCTAGACATGTACCTGCTTTCATTAGGGGCCATGTCTGGTACTGACCCCAAACCAGGACGCCATAGGCACTGCTACAAAAATGAGTCGGAGACCCTGGAGCTCCTAGGATGCCTCATTCTGTTCTCTGTTGTGGGACTCTCTTACACTAGGTGGAGCCAAAGATTTAAAACCAGGAGTTCTAGGAATTCAGAGGGTAGAAAAATAACCCAACCCAGACTAAGGAAAGTCACTAGGCCAAAGTCCTAGAAGCTTCCGGCCTGGAATGCATGACTGGGTCCTTCTTGGACAGTTTCTGGTTCTCTAGTGCTTAAAAGCTCTTTGCTGTCCTAGATCACCTGCCCATGGTGCCCTCGACTTCTGAGTTTTCGGGACCCTTTCTTATCTCTGTGGCCCATAGAGCGTGAGTTAGACTCACACTCAGCTGCCTTATTTGCTCAGAGGAAACAGTCAGCCTACAAGGGGGGCAGAATTCAGCACAGGACAGCAGTCAGCAAAGTCTGAATCGGAGATCAGGGTATCAGCAGATGCCTCCAGCTCACAGTCTTAACTACAATACCCAGCCATAACCAATACCCTACACTTAGCCCTGGGAAGGGGCAGGTTCTTGGCTGTGCCATGATGAACGGGCCTGGCGTCTGCTCCCTGGGCTCCCTGAAACTTGAACTCTTGGTCTGATCCTCAATTTTTTTTCCCCTCAAGGCTGGTGGATGTTCTACTACTTAAACCACAGCTCTACTTCTGTTATTTTGCTAGTCAACTGAAAATCATAATCTCTCCAAATTGTTTGCCTGGGCTGACTTAGAACCATGATCCTCAGGTCTCAGTCTCCTGAGTAGCTAGGATTACAGCCATGAGCCACCGGCATCTGGCTGCATGAACACGTTTTACAAGTATCTGAGGCTGTGAAAAGCTTTTGCGATGACTAAACTTTGTCTCCCTTGGAAAAAGAGGGGGACAAGCTGAATTTGTCGGGAAATTTAATACAATCAAGTTTACAAAATACACTCCATTCCCTCCTAGAACAAACTAAACTGCTCATCTGCTGTGTGTGTGCATGTGTGCATGCATGTGTGTGCACAAGTGTATGTACTGTAGGCAGGGCTAGGCAAAGTCCTTCCTCCCACTTGAACACACTCTTCACTGTTATTGTTCACAATAACTCCTTGGAGCAGCTTTGGGTTTCTGATTCTAGTTCTGGGAGTGGGGTGGGAAGGTGGGTGGGGGTGGGGGGCAGGGAGGACAGCAGGTCAAAGTGGGGTTGGCACCCTGATACGCTGGATGGCAACCCATTTGTGGTATCTCCCTTGTCCTAATTTCTGGTTGAACAAATGACTCCCCTAACCCACTACCCATGGACATCTCTGTCTCCCTAGGTGGGAAGGGCTCTGGGTAGAGGCCATTTATGCTCCTGGAAAGGCAGTGAAGTGCTTTGTTTGGGAAAATCCTTTTCCGAGATGACATGCTCATCTGTAAGAGCTCTGGAAGAGGTCAGGCCGGTGCAGCCTGCACGCTGCTGACTTACTTTCTGTCCTTGAGCTCCTCTCTCTCCATCGAGGCCAGGAAAACCCTGCGTTGAATGGAAAACAGAAGCAATGAACAGCTTGGAAGATGCACTGAACATTCCAGAAGGCTGCATTGTGGCACTGAGGGGGACTAGAGCAACCTTCTGTGCTTTGGAGGTCTGCAGGGCAGCTCTGAGCAGACAGATCCAACCCTAGGGCCAGGGCCCCAAGTCCACCCCCTCCGCATGGCTGGAGGGTGGAGTGGTGCAGATACGAATGAGAAGGCCGGAGGAAGCAAAACCACTGCGGAGAAGAGCAGAGCTACATGCCGCAGAAGCCATCTAGCCCGTGAGGTCACCTGTACTTTCTCAAGGGGACTGGGCATCTCATCCATAGCCACATAAAGCACCCCACTTCCACCACTTAAAAAGAGACAAGGAGAAACACACCAAGGTGGTGTGCTAAAAATATGAACAGGCTGGCACTCCAAGGTTCTCTTTGTTATTATTCTGGAGGTGGCAGGGACTGACGACCCTTGTTTCTTCCTCCAGCCACAATTCCTAACCTGTGGCAGATCTGGCCAGGATGCACACCACAGGTGATGCTTAGGTTAGGGTCAGCAGGTGCCTCCTGCCACTGAGGCCTAAGCCTTAGGGGCAATTTTCTGGTCTCGTGGGCAACCAGAAATCAAACTGTGTTCTGGAGGCTTCCATTGCCTGCACGAGCAGGAATGTCTTCTGCCCCTCTCCTGCAAGTACAGGTCACCTTCAGTGCTGAGTGAAAACAAAGGGGTGCCTCACAGATGGCAGCAAGGCACCCCGGGAGTGGTGTGGCCGGGGTGGGATGCCGTGAGCATGGGGTGGTATGGAGGGGGGCAGGGGGAATCTGAACTGTCTGCTCAACTGTATTGAGAATTTAAAGCTACTGTCAAAACAGAAAGTCTGTTCAGAAAGCAAAACCAAATGGGGTGGCTCACCCGAGCTCCTGGGAAGCCCATGACGCCTTCCTCGCCCTTCAACGAGACGCCCTAGGAGAGACAATGCCAGGCGTGTCCAGGGGGCTGCCAGCGGCTCCTCGGCAGCTTTCCCAGGCTGCGCAGCTGGGCCTCCTCTGGACATCTAATGCAGAGAAAGCCCAGAGTACTTGATGACCTCTACCCACGGGTCACTGGCTAGACAGGCTGAACGGGAGGCCCAGCGACTCCTCGCCTGGGGCAGAGCTGAGCCAGGCACCCTCCTCAGCCCACCAAGCAGGGTCACGTCCATTTTGTGACCTCAGGAAACCGTGAGGAGCCAGGGGTTAGTGTGCAAAAGGGATATTGTAAAACTCTTTTGAGATGAAAAAGTATAAATGACAATACTTTCCTGCCTAAACTGATACAAGTCAAGAAATCCAGAACATGGAGCGGAGAGCAGCACAGGGTATATTCTAACAGGAGCCCTGCGCCCTAGACACCTCTACACAGGAAGTGATTTTAGTACTTGGCTTACCGGAATCCCCGGCTCTCCCTCACTCCCCTTTTGACCCTGTAAAGAATATGAACAGTTAGCAATGCTCACAGAGAATGGCAGTCTTTAAAAATGGGGTTGAGTTTTTGGTAAGACTTTAAATCATTTTGGTGCATTAACTGCAATCAATAACTCAGATCTTGCAGCTTCAAGATTCAAATTAAAATACCCATATTACGTCTCCAGGCTTCCAGAGGCTAAATGAAATTGCGCATGATTTTCAATGTGATTGGGAGCCTTTCTTCCACTTGCTCAGCTGCTTCTGTCTCCCGCAAGTGATGCCCATATCCATCACCTGTGTTGAGGCCCCAGTGAGGGACAGGAGGCCCCTGACAATCATCCTCATTCCAGTGAAATAGGGAAAGATGTTCTCAGAGCATACTGAAATCTCAGGCAAAGGGGGCTTTAGAAAGCTGTGTCAACTCTGTTTGGCAAGGTTCTAAGTCCTCTTCTCTCCTGGCAATACTTGGGAGCCTGTGGCTCATGACTGCCCCCTGCAGGCGGGATGGGAACACCTGCTTCGTGGTGGCAGAAAGGGAACGAAATTGAATATGGAAGGGTGCTGTGTGCACCCCAAGCGAACCTGCCCGGCTCCTCCGTGCCTGGCCTGCAGGCCTCACACGGCACAGTGAGGTCCTGCCTGCCACCTTGCAGGCCAACTCTGTCAACGGTCACTAAACTAATCACCTGGACCATGGCTGCCAATCCCACTGTGAGAGGGTTCTTGGAAGGACTATGCTCTATTAGGAAAGATACACATACTCATGCCAGGTAATTGTATCTGCCAGTCTGATACTGAGCCCTTCATACAGGGTCCCCTGAATTTCTTCAGAGCTCTGTGATGGTTTGGTGATCTCCTCTGACTCAGGAAAGCTTCTAGAGAGCCAGTTTTATAATGAATCGTGCGTTAATTCCAATTCATCACAGTGGCTGAGGAGAAGAGATGGGTGAAGCCATTTCAGGGTAAGTTGGCAGTCTTTTTCTCCTGTCCTTGCTCTCGGTGGCAGTGAGCAGCGACCCCATTACCTTATACTGATCCGGGCGGTACGTGGTGGTCGTGGGCCCGATGAGTGTGGTGTCGGATGGAATGCCATTGGGTCCCGGCTGGCCGATGTCGCCCTGAGTTTAGCGAGAAAGCATGCAGGATAAATTAAAAGCAGGGTATAAAACTAGACAAACGACACAGCTATTTTAACTGTGCATATCTCTGCATGGATACCTATTCTGTGTTGCACTAATCATAAAGGCATTGAACGTTCTCCGACTCGTTTAGCACTGATGGCCACGTGTGTGCAGAGAAGGCAGGGGCCTGACTACGCTGAAGTCATCTTGATGTGATGATTGATGCACAAGGAAACTATCAGGTCAGGGTCTGGATATGGGTGCGGAGGACGGATTTCAGGAACTCCTACACCAGTTCCCAGCCACAGGGGGCTTTCATACAATTAAAAACAGTGTCTCGAATCAACTTATCTCAAGATTGCTCCCTTTACCTTTTCGCCCTTTTCTCCATAGAAACCAAGTCCTCTGTTGCCCTGCAAAGACAAACAGCTTGCGTGAGTTTTTAAAGGCCCACAATCACAGTGAAATAAAACTATGTTTTTAGAAAAAGAACCTCACTACCTACCTATGCACAACAGCACTGAGATACAGCACTGAGCAACAGTACCAAGCAACAGCACTGACCAACACGTGGCTGTGCTGCAACAGCATGAAATGGTACTTAACTGCACTGACCATAAGCACTCAGCAATGGAACTGAACAACCACGAACTGGCTTTGGAAGCCAGGAGACCCCATCAGGCCCTCTGATTGAGGCCCTAGTGGGGTGGGGTGAGAGTGACCGTATCCTCTGACTTTGCCCTTATCACATTCCTGCCAGGGCGGTGTGCAGGAGCATTGCTTTGGACTTGGAACTTCAGACTTCAGAACATCTTCTACACGGGAAGACCCAATTCCCCTTCTCATCTCAGGAAAGCCACTCTAATGTCATGCAAGTATCTATCTTCTTGAGGTGATTTTAGGGAATCAGTCAAGTGTCACGAGCTAGGCAATTCTTTCTCCCCACAACCATTCACACTTCTTTTCCTAGGAGGCAAAGCCAGGCCCTGTGTCTTCTCTAGGATTTATTTAGCTGCTCCACGAGGCAGGAAGTACTGGCCAGCCCAGCCCAGCCCAGCTTAGCATAGCCCAGCCCAGCTCAGCTCAGCTCAGCCCAGCCGGCTGCCAGAGCTCAGTAATGTGAGCAGTTCCCGCCCTTATGTGTGTCAGACCACGCCGTCCTGATAGGGCCACACAGCTGCGCCTCTTCCCCAGGTCTCGGCGTTCCCACAGGGTCAGGCGGGTTCCTCCCCCCATCTTTCTCTCTGCAGCACACTTTTATTTCATGAAAATAAAAACAAAGCTTTTAACTGATTTTTGCTGTTCCTTCTTTCCCACCTGGCTGGAGGCTGACATCAAAGCATGGAGGGCGGCCTGCCTGGACTGGAAGCCCATTGGCACCCTTAGGGCCCCTCTCTGCCTCGCCAGGTCACCAGGAAGTGGCTTGGCCTCGGATGTGGGCTGTTTGCATCCGCAGTGGCTGATGGAGATCTGAGCTGGGTCTCTCCATGCTTCCTTGGCCTAGCTGTTCTGCTGGCTTCCATCCCCTTTGGCTTGGGGCCCTTCCCACCCTGCTCAAGGCTGCGGGGCATCCAGACAGAGGAGGAGGCGGGGGGGGGGGGGGGGGGGAGAGGGGAGTACAGCAGCCTCGTGGGCTCCAGCCAGATGCCTATTGGAGGGGACAGGAGCCTGGGACGCAGGGGGTGGGCAGTCGCTGTGGTGGCAGGGTGTGGGGGTTGGGGGGGGTAGGGTCAGGAAAATAGGGCTTGGTGTGGGGTGGGCGTGGGAACAGGCAGGCAGGAAAGGCCGCATCTGGATGGGGGCAGGGATGGCTCTCAGATCTTCCCCACTGCACCTCAGGGGTTCTGACACAGGCCGAGTTCTGATCAGATACGTTCCTCATCGACATCATGCAGTTTGGATCACTCCCAGCTTTCCCAGGTCATAATGAGTCCTGGTTTTGTTCTTGAAGGCTCTAAACTAACTACTAATCAGGCTTCTTCCAAACTGGATAGTCGCCTTAAGATGGAAACAGTCTGTCTCTAGGCTGGGCTCTGCCACAGATGAAGGCTCGCCCCGACACACGTCCTAATAGTCACGTGCTCCCCAACTCTGAAAACACTCAGGGTGATTCCGCATGGCCACAAGACCGTGCTAATTCATTCTTTGTGTGTTTGTGTGCGGGCATTGGGCTTGAACTCAGGGCCTGAGCACTGTCCTTTTTTGCTCAGGCTGGCACTCTACCACTTGAGCTACAGCTTCACTTCAGGCTTTTTAGTAGTTAATTTGGAGATACATCTCATGGACTTTCCTTGCCCAGGCTGGCTTTGAACTGTGATCCTGAGGTCTCTGCCTGAGTAGCTAGGTGTGTGAGCCACCATTGCCTGGCCCACATGCTAATGGGCTCTCAAACTATTGAATATCTCAACTCATGGCATGGCCAGGTACTCTGAATACACCATAGGCTCTGTCTTCAAAGTCAGGTCTTCTAAGAACCTGCAGGATGGTTCTCATCATGATCTAGATAATGAACAGCTGTCTGTGGACAGACAGACAGAAAGACAGACAGAGAGACACACACACCCTCTCCCCTATCCCCACATTCCCACAACTTACTGGCTGTCCTTTTGGTCCAGGGGGTCCAGGTGGTCCCTGTAGAAACACAAAACCACTGTGAGCTTTTTGTTTATCCCTGGACCCAGATGATATCTGAGAGCAGGCCCTGGGAAGGCCATGCTCTGTCCACTTGGAACACCAGGCAGTGGACTTGGAGGTCTCCCCTGCATCTCAGTGGGTCATTCCTCGGAGAGGGAGAGAGGGGCGGGTCACTGTGTTTTGGAATTTGTCACTGTCTGTGCACAGCTGCTCTTGGCTTGCTTTTGTGTGTTTGGACTGTTGGCCTTGTGTGTCTGTCCTGACTCCTCTGTGTGTCCCAGGCTGGGACAGCAGTGTGGGCCAGCAAATGCACACCATCGGAATGAATCTGCAGGCTGGAATGGCAAGCCAAGGGTCTATCTGCAAATGCTACTGTGTCCTTCTGATGCCGTCAGCCTTGGTGCCCCTCTGGGGACATTTAGTGCACTGCCAGTGGATGCCTGGGTGAGCACAAATGGGGCTGTGGCGACTGTCCTGGCACAGATGAGAATCGGAAGCTAGTGTGTGTGTGTGTGTGTGTGTGTATGTGTGTGTATGGGGGCTTGAACTCAGGGCCTAGCACTATCTCTGAGCTTTTTTGCTCAAAGGTGGTACTCTACCACATGACCCATGAGCTACAGCCCCACTTCTGTTTTTTTTTTTTGTTGTTGTTTGTTTTTGCTGGTTAATTGGAGATTAGAGTCGCACAGACTTTCTTGGTCTGAGTTGGCTTTGAATCTTGATCTCCAGATCTCAACCTCCTTAGTAACTGGGATTAAGAGATGTGAGCCATAAGCACCTGACTTGAACTATGTTTAAGGAGGAAAAAAAAACCTCAAATCGCACCATCTGTGTGCTTGAGTAAGCCAGCAGCCACGCTCTGCGAAGGAGTACAGAATGTCTTGTCTTACCCTGCCTGGCTCATCCCATCTGGCAGAATCTTCCTCGGACAGTGAGGCTGCTTACAAGAATGATTTTCCTTGCAGCAGGCAAACAGGCTTGGCAAGAGCAAAAACCTCTTACTATGATTGATGATTGCAGCTGAGAAGCTGTGTCTGCCTCCCCAGTGGTTAGGAAGACCATCTTCCCAAACACCCCGGCCTTATTTTCTCCCACGGTGTCAGGAAATGGCCACCATGATTCTCTCCACATCCTGTCAGCCTTGGGAACAGACTTCCGTGAGAGGGTCTCTCACCTGGAGCCCCAGACTGTGCCATAGAAGGCTATTTGTGTCACTGCTAAGAAATGTGCAGAATAAGCCTCTGAAGGAAGACTTCTCTTTGAGGCTGGGCATCCTCTAGCCCTCTGCCCTCCATCACTGGATTGGCAGGAGAAGGGGTCCCTGAGATCTCCACTCCAAGGGGCATGGGAATCACATTGCAATGGATGCCCTGGCCTTGGCCCAGGTAGGGTGTACCTGCTACTAAAGGTATGTCAGGAGGAACCCACTTCCCTCTTGTGACCGTGGGACTTGGGTCTGCTTTGCTAGCACCAGGGCAGGGGTGGGGCCCAGAGAGCTTAGGATGACAGGAGTGCCAAGGCCAGGACCCAACACACACGTGACCTGGTGTGCACTGAGCGGCTGACCAGAGAGTTTTGAGTCCTTGTTCATTCAGTGGCTGACCAGAGAGTTTTGAGTCCTTGTTCTTGGGTCTTAAACACAAAACAAATGCAAGGAAAGGCCTGTGTGTCTCCAGGGGCATTGTCCCCCTTGCCCTGGCCGTTGGCTGAGTGGCAGCGATGGCGTGGGTGGCTCACGGCAGGCACGGTACTTACCGGTCTTCCTGGAGCTCCAACTGGACCTATGGGTCCAACAGGCCCGGGGCGGCCAGGAGGCCCCTGTGGAGAGGCGAAGAGCAGGTTCTGAGCACGGTGTACTGGCATTCAAAGCTCTGCTTGGAATATTCCAACATAACACAACTTACCTGGAAACCAACCAGCCCAGGCTCTCCGGTCTCGCCCTGGGTGAGAAGATAGTCGTTAGAGGAGTCATGGCTTTCCAGCAACTTTAAGTTCTATCTTAGTTATGTTTTGTGCTTCAGTTCTTTTTTGTTTCGGAAGATGCGGTGGCTCCATACAGGTGAGGAGTGGCACGTGGAATGGCTTTCGCTTCAAGGATGGGGAATATGGCAAGGGGAATCCCTCCCGTCACTTAGATAGAAAACATCCCAAATGGAGATAAGTTGATTTTTAGACTAATGCTCAATTCTGGGTTATTCCATTAGTCTGTGAATTCTTTTTGGTTCTTTTGGTTCTTTTTGTTTGTTGAGGCAGGGTTGCACAAAGCAACCCAGCTTGGCCTTGAACTCATCCTCTTCCTGGCTCTCCCTTCCAAGGGCTGGGATTACAGGATCTCCACCCCCAGCGTGGATTCATCTGCAGGCTCCGAGTTCACTTCCCAGTCAATGTGGTGGAGGAGTGACACAGCGTCACCCAGCTCTGTCTCCCTCCCACAGCCAACGCACCCTGTACTTGCCCCGGTCCTCTTCAGACAAGGCATACGGTTCACCTTTCTGCCCTTTGGGTCCTTGGGGCCCCTAGATCAGCAAATGCATCGTGGTGAAAAGAGACAGGTGTCCATTAGCATTCAGCACAGCTGTGGTCATTTGGAGGCTCAAGTGTTGGGGTTTGCAGGCCCCCTAGTTCCTGTAACACCCCCATCATCCCCTTCACGCTCATACTCACGGGGGACCCGGGGAAGCCCCCAGAGCCGGAGGGTCCCTGTGGACCTGCGTCGCCCCTGGTCCCGTTGCAGCCGTCGTAGCCGGGCCTTCCCCTGGGCCCACCTTGCCCTGGATGCCCCTGAGGAAGGGAGAGAGCGTAAGGCTTCCGGCCTGCACACAGGCTTCTAGCTCACACATAACTGTGAGCACATCCCCACGGGCTAAACCCCCATGGGCTTCACCAGGGAAAGGCGTCCTGGGCATCCCCTGCCCCTCTGCAGGGCACCTCTCTTTCCGTAGACGCAGGGAAGGCTAGGTCTTCACGGTCCACAAGAGCCTTTGCAAACAGCCTGCTGCTTCTTGGGACCAACAGGACAACTTTCTCATCATGCATCTGAATTTCAGCTTGCCAATGCCCTTAGAAATAAAGTCACCAGAACCCCTCCGAGGTGGCCCTTCGGACTGGACATCAGGAAACTGCTTCCTACGTGCCCTGCTCAGGATGGCCCAGGTTTGCTTTTGTTTAAAGTGTACCATCAAGTTCTTTATCATTCCTGTCGTTGGCCTTCCTTTCTAGAACTGAACTGTGTCATTTGAAATCGCATGTCATCCAGATCTTAGCTTGGGACTGTGTTTCAAAGACACATTTAAATTACATCAATCTCTTACTGCTTAACATCTAATTATACAAGTTTCAGTTCATTACAACTCTAGGTAAACCTTTATTACACATTATACAACTTCTGAATGGCTAAAATGATGCAGGTCACTCAAAATCAAAATTCAAAGGTGACATTTAACTTAGTTTGCACTGTTGCGGTTCTGTGGTTAGAGAGACTATCTTCAAGCAGCACCACGATTCTACAGGCACAGTGTTACCTGCTCACCTCTCTCACTGAGACAACCTTCTCACTAACTTGTAAGCTATCTGCTTCAGGGATTTAACGAGCATATAGTAGAAAAAAAGGACTGAAAACATGAGACAGATTAGTTTCCCTTTCTTTGGTCTTATACCACTCAATTTCTTTCCTGTTTTGATAAATACTATTCTATATGGTCAGAGGCACATAGGCATGTGCCTTTGTGTTCCTCTCCTAAGAGTACCATCAATCTTAACTTGGACTTGCAAAGGCTCAAAACAAAATCTTGGGATTCCAAGACAATCTAAAAAGTTAAAAAAAAAAGTGGCTTAAACCTGGGTGATGTCTTAGGCTATTGGTGGGAAAATACTCTCACTGTTTATCCCGGGGAGTACACGGATTCTTCTCCTGCCTCTTTCTCAATCTCCTGACGTATGTGACTGGCAGTTCCTTCATCTCTCTGGTGGACCCAGAGACCACTTGAGCTCGCCACAGAGGAGACACTGACTACCTAGTGGGGGGGCTGATGGCCTGAAGGGAAAGCATGAATTCTGTGACAGTGGCTGGCTGGTTCCCGTCCTCCTCTTCCCTGGTTGCAGCCCTGCTGATGTGGCTGGGGAGTGTTCTTTCCTGTGTGTGTATCTGCACATATGTGCATGCACTTGTTCGCATGTGTGCACATGAATGGTTGTGCATGCCCATCCATGTGCACAGACAAGTTTAGGCATGTGTATCTATGTGTGCATGCATGTGTGTGCAAGGCGTGCACGCATCGTGTGTGGCTGCAGGGAGGATGGTCATACAGGTTAAGTGCACATCTGTATCTCTGTGTGAGGCTCTCACAGCAGATGTCTTGGAATCTCAGCAGCAGACGGAGGGAAGCGCTTCAGGATGTGTGATAAACACATGCATCCCGGAGGTCAGAGCTGGCCAGGAAGCCAGTCCTGGGAAATCTGCTCATAGCTGCTTGTGGAGAAGGCTGTGAGTCAGGCTCTTTTGTTTATTTATTTTTTATGCCACAAGAAGTAAAGTAAACTAGGTTATAAAAACACATTTTATTGGGTTTGAGATTTTTCTCATGGACAAATGGTGGCTTTGGCTGTGCTCATTTGATGTGTGGTCACTAGAGGGAATCCACGGCGATGCACGCATGCTTTGTTCTGTCCATGTTCTTGTCTGACCGCTTTTATGTTTAAGTTGCTCAGTGGTTCCAAGGGAATCTCAAGGCTGGCTCTGTATGGAGCACATGCATCTTGGTCACGCTCTGGTTTCTTATTATAAAACACGGTATGGTTTTAACCAAGTCACCCTACTTCTGAAGCCATGCCCATAAAGATGTTTACAAAGGAAACAATGTATCCAAGGTTTGACTACATTGGGGGGGGCATATTCAAAGAGAGCCCCACATTTTATGTTATAAACAAAGGCGTTCTCATCTAGCACGTTTCTTTACATCATAACTGCATAAACCCAGAATGCACGCAGTATCTCAGTGCTCCAAACATAAACACTTACTGGAATTCCATCGGCCCCTGGGAACCCGGACACGCCTCTGGCCCCCTGTGGAGAAGAAGAACCAATCAAGCCAGGCCTGGACACCAGCCCCTCCCTCCCAAGACAGAGGGCTGTCACAAGCCAGAACACCTACCACTTCTCCTTTAGGTCCAGTCGTCCCAGGAGCTCCGCGCTCACCCTTGTCACCTTTGCGACCTTGAAGTCCAGGGAATCCTTGGAGCCCTGGTGGCCCGCTGAACCCCTGGGGGCCCACGGGTCCTGGCTGGCCCTGTGGGAACAGCATACACTCAGTTTCACAATGAGAAGCAACACATACTGAGGTATACACGGATACCATCATTGTGGAAACAACACTTTTCATTTTTCACGAGCTGTAATGTCCAGAGAACACTATGTAAACACCATCTTCTCCTGTGGCTGTGAGAGAAGGCTTTTAGACTAAAGAAAGGAGGCACAGAGTTGAAGGGAGAAATATTACATATAAGAAAATAGGACCTAAATGATCTCTTTCTCTTCCTCTTCTCCCTTGTTGTTGTGTTGTTGTTCTTCCTCCTCCTCCTCCTCCTCCTCTTCCTCCTCCTTTTCCTTCTTGTGCCAGAACTAGGGCTTGAACTCAAGGCCTGTGCTCTCACTTGGCTTTTTCATTCAAGGCTGGTGCTCTACTATTTGAGCCACAGATCCACTTCTGGATTTTTGGTGGTTCATTGGAGGTGAGAGTTTCTGTGATTTGTCTGCCCTAGCAGGCTTCCAACTCAATCCTCAGACCTCAGCCTCCTGAGTAGCTAGGGTGTGAGCCACCGGCACCATGCTTACTTGGCTTCTTTTTAAGTCTTTTTGTTAAAATAGTTCCAAGTGTTTATATAACCTTATCTCTATTTTTCTCAATATAATGCCCATAGTAGGTGAACAAAATGTGGAATATCCATGTAATGGAAGATTAACATTATTCAGCTGTATAATGGAAATCCTGACATTGTCCACAACATGGATGAAACTGGAAGATGTGAGCTTATGAAGTAAGCTTGTTACTAAGGAACCCAATACTTTAATCCAATCATGACATCCCACCAAGTCCACAGAGACAGGAAGTGGATGACGGAGGCTGGGGGAAACAGGGGAATGCTTATGGCATTCAGAGATTCAGTTTGGGAAGATAGAAGATTCTGGAAGGATGATGGTGACAGCTGCACCCAGGCCCACCACAATGTATTCTTGGCTCCCAAATAGTATAGCTGAAAACAGCCAAAAGAGTTAATTACAAACAAATTAACTTACCACATGGGAGATTGATTAAAAGATTAAACAGTGACAGGGGTGTCTATCCTTTCTACTTAGGTTGCAGCTACATCCCAGTGTTTCCCACAGAGCAACTAAAGACCTCAAGTCTTGTTACCTGAACAGGTTTACTGTGGCCTAGTCATGTAGAACCTGTGTCTTTTGAATCAATTTCCTTTCATATTTCCATCCCAACCATGCCTGGGATGGAGGGAGGAGGGAAGGGATAGAGGTTGGGGATGGAGGAAGAAGGGAGGGGATGGGGGGGAAGATATGGTGTAGATGCCCCTAAGCCCTGGCATGTGTTGTGAGGCCTCACTCCCCACCTGCGTAGCCATCCTTAGCGGCCAGGCGTGGGCATGCGGGAACTCGAGTAACTCCATGGCCCACCCCCGAGCTCAGGCTGGCACACTCCTCACCAGGGCCTTCTGGGGAGCTCTCTGGGGCTCTGTGCGGGGTGGTGCCTGAGTATTAGGCCTGTGGCCTTTCCCCTCTCCCCCAGCCAGCCTCCCAGGTCCCAGGGAGCCAGCGGGGCACAACGGGAGGCGTGGGCACCTCAGGTCTTCCGTGTGAGCCTGAGGCAGTTCCCATGCGCTCCTCCCTGGGAGGATCATTGTGGTGGGTGATGGAGAGCGGACTGTGGTCACGGAATCCCCTCCCAGCTCATTTGTGTCTAAAGCTCAGCAGTTTTATGAGCCTCCGCTTGTAAACTGGAGGAACCAAACATGTTTTGATTCTGACTTTTATGGACCTTTCCCAGTTGCGCTCATCTCTGTTTTGTTTGTGGCTGCGCTGGTGCATCTGCTTCCTGAGATTCTGCATCATGCCCCAGGCCTCCGACGCCCCTCCGCGGAGGCTGCTGCCTGCCGGTATGCCAGGAAACTTCCAAGGGGGACACAGTGTTCCTCTCTGGGAAGAGGCTGGCTGGGCCCCACCAGCCTCACAGCGGGAAGGGAGGAAAGGGATCATCTCTGCCACCCACAGGAGCACGTGGAGATGCCAGGTTCTTCCCTCGCAGGCACTCGATCCCTCCGTGGGAAGGTGACTAAGCATGCTGGGTATCCGTTGCCCTTCCATGCCCTGAGGCCTGCCCGCCACCTCCTTCTCTGGGCCCAGAAGTCTGACTTATTCTTTCCCTTTCTCAGGCTGTTCCCACCTTTGTATTTCTTTATTAAGTGAAATCTGCGGAGTGTAAAACTCACCTCAAAGCACCACTCAGTGCCTTTTAGTACATTCCCGGTATCTACCTTTGTCAACATCCAAAACATTCTCATGGCCTCAAAAAAAGTTGTGAGGCCAACTCAGCAGCCTCTCCTCGCCCTTCCGACCCTGCCTCTGCTTCCCTCCCTCTGGAACTCCTACCCTAGAGATAAGTAAAATCATGACCTGTGACCTTTTGTGGCTGGCTTTGTTCACTTAACATAAAGTTCTTGAGATCATCCAAGTTGTAGCAGGTATCGCTGCTTTTTTATGGCCAAATAATATTCCACTGTATGAACATACCACTGCTTGTCAGTTGATCCATTAGGGGACATGTGAGGGGTTTCTGTCTTCTAGCTATTAACAGTCATGCTACATACAAATATCCGTGTGGGTGCCTGCTTTCAGTTCTCTCAGGTATGTGTCTGGGAGTGGAGGTGTTAAACCCTATGGAACTTTATCAGTGGCTGCATCGTTTTACAAGTCCACAAGCAAGGACGTTGAAAAGGCTCGGATTTCTCTATGCCCTCACCAGCACTTGTGATTTTCCACTTGGGGTGGGGAGAACATCCCTATCCTTGCTGCTGTCAAGACGGCCTCACTTCTCAACAGTTCTTCCCGAGCCTCTGACGGAAGGGAACATTCCACAGAATCCGGTCTGCTTCCTCTGTGAGGAAGGGCCGGGGGCCTGGGGAGGATGAGGACCGACGCTGGGGCAGGCGAGTCTGGGCTTTCCCCAGGATATCCTGCCCTCAGGCAGCCGGTGTGTGTGTGATGGGCAGCTGGGAGGGGCGGGTGGGGCAGGATGCTGCCGCGTGCCACGCTGCAGTATCACCAACGTCATCCTCTGCTGAAAAGTCCCACGTGGAAAACTCACCCCCACCTCGTCTTTTCCCTCTGCAGTAAGTGATGTTATAAAACAGAAATCAGCCGGGCGCTGGTGGCTCACACCTGTCATCCTACCTACTCAGGAGGTGGAGATCTGAGGATTGAGGTTCAAAGCCAGCCCAGGCAGGAAAGTCTATGAGACTCTTATTTCCAATAAACTACCAAAAAAAAAAAAAGCTAGAAGTGGTAGCATGCTAGCCTTGAACAAAAGAAGCTCCGGGCTAGTGCTCAGGCCCTGAGTTGAAACACCAAGACACACACACACACACACACACACACACACACTTATCCTGGTCTACTTTGGGGGTCTTTGAATAAACCTCACAGCTCCTAAATTCCCAATGTCCCTACTGACATTCCTGCAGCGTCCCTGAGCTGAGCACCCGGCAGTTTCTTCCTGCAGCCGACCTTGGCTTACCAGCCGGCGGCATTCATTCCCAGAATCATGGCCACACGGGGTGGCCAGGGATTCCAGCGGAGAGGAGCTGGCCATAAATGGGGCCTTGCACAGGGGCAGCCTGCCACCTGGGGCCACAGGCCTAATGGGGACCAAGCTGGGTTTGCTGCAGTACACTGGAAATGCACAGGCCTCTACTCAGGAGGCAGAGATCAGGATTGCAATTTGAGGCCATCAAGGACCAATCTAGAAGACTCTATGGCAACAAAACAGATGAGCATGCCTGTCATTCCAGTTATGTGGAAGGTATAGGTAGGAGCACTTTGGGTTGAGCCAGCCATGGGCAAAAACAGGTGAGAGACCAAATCTAAAAATGACAAACGCAAAGAGGGCTGGGTATGGCTCAAGTGGAGGAGCACTGGCCTGGCAAGCGTGGGCTCCTGGGCGGAGGCCCCAGAACTAGCAAACAAAAGCTCCTCTAACTCCCACCCCCAGGCTCCCGAGTCTGCATTTCATGTGCTCCCCAGGAAGTTCTGTGGACACTCAGGTTTGAAAAGCACAGTGCCGAACCCCACCGCTTCCGCTCCTGCCATCCTGTTCTTAGGGGAGAGATGCTTATCTGTTCATTAACCAGAAAAATCTCTTCAGGATAAAGTTGGGACTCAGAGAAAAGTCTGGCTTCCTCACGGAGTAGGCAGAGAACAATGGGTTCATGTCAGTCCCACAGTCCTCCAGATTACACTTCTGGCATTGTGCTCCGGTGATACCCACAGCACACCCAGCCTGGGCTCACTGTGGGGGCACACGGTCTTTCCCTGTCTCAACTCCTGCTGCAGCATGGTTGGTGCTGGTGGCCTGGGCCTGGCCCGGGGGGTGGGGCGCGGGGCTCCCGGCCCTGGCCCACATTCTCCTTGCTAGGTGTCTTTCTAGCTTGCGTCCCAGGAGCCCTGGTCCTTAGTCCTCCCTCCACCCCCCCCTCCATCGGTCTTGGCTCACTTCTTGGGACCTCAGGACCTTGGGAACCCCACCCTTCTCCAGTTCCAGTGGTGCCCCCCTGAACCTTCCCAGCCTGGCCCATGGAAGGAGGGAGGGAAGGAGGGAGGGAGGGCCGTGAGCCTGCGACCCTTCCTCCTCATAGCCCCACACAGGAGAACATGGAAAACGTCTCAGTGCCAGAGAAGGCTGCTTTTGTTTTTAAAGCCCCCAGGGCCCAATCCCTTCATCAAAAAATTCAGACATGGGCCAGCTCTCAGGGTGAGCAGTTGGCACCTGAGAACCATGTTCGGCCCACCCTGGCACGATGAACAAAGCAAGGCCCTGTGCAAGTGAGCGGTGACCAGAGGTGCTGGAAAGGCGTGTGTCCATCTCGTCGCCGGGAGGCGACGGGTGGCCGGGTCTGGGGTCGAACTTGCCACCTCAGCCCGTGTCTTACTTGAGGTATCACAGGGCTTAGTTCCCCTGCGCCTCCCCCCATCCCCCTGCGCAGCTGGGCCTTGGGAAGGACCGCAGCTCCACCAGGCTCAGCCATACTGGGTCATAGGATTCCTGACAGACTGCAGACAACAATGACAATCACACAACTTTGGTGGGGGTTGGGGGGAGATGGGAAGGGATAGGAAAGGGAAACAAAGGAGGAGGCAACAATGCTTGATAAGAAATGTACTCATTATCTTGCCCATGTAATTGTAACTCCTCTGTACAGTATTTTCACAATAAAAAAATCATTAAAAAAAAAACAAAACAACGGGCCACTCTGCCCTCCCGCCACACATTTACTTGAAATGAACCGCCGACCCAAGGAGAACCAAATCCATAAAACTCCTAGAAGAAAACACGGGGAAAATCCTTCTGTGGCTTGGGCTTGCAGACATTTTCTTAGATGAGTCACAAAGATGACAAGACACAAAAAGAAGAAAATTGTGGGCAAGAGAGGGACATTTGATTTCCCCAAAGATACTGTTAAAAGTAAAAGGGCAGGCTGTGAACTAGAATACTCATAAAGCATCAATTTGATACAATGGCTTCAACCTAGAATATAGGAAGTACTCTGGAAAGCTCAGCTGAAGAATCCAAAAACATCTGGACACAAGCTGCGTAGATGGAAGCTAACTTAGGGAGATGTGAGCAGGGAACACAATACCATAAACCCACCGAGAGGTGTAACTTCAGCCTGCCAGGATGGCGGGATGGTTACGGAGGGAGCTGGCAATGGCACATTCCAAGATGACACAGGCCTGCTCCTTGGGAAGACAGCTGCTTATCAAGTTCAGCATTTCCTTTTCAAGGAGCCTAGCATTCCACTCAGGTGTGGCCAAGCCATGTCTACACAACAAAACTGCAGAAGAATGCTTACATGTAGTTACAAAAAGGGGGGAGGACACAGAAGTGGAGGGACAAGGTGAACAAATGCAGCTAGTGGTACTCAATGGACACTATGAAACACTATGTTGAAAATGAAGTCTACAACTTGTGGGTGGGCATGGGAGGGAAAAACTGGGAGAGAGTCAGGGAAGGGGGTATACTGTCCAAAAGGAAATGTATTCTGTACCTAACTTATGTAATTGTAATTCCTCCGTACATCACCCTTGTAACAACAACAACAAAAATAAAGTGATGAGATGATTCTCATAATTCAAGATGGTTGTCATTTCTTGTAAATTAAAAGAAATGTAAACATAAAAAATGTAGCTATAAGCCTGATACATCCAAGTGCTTGTCCGCTGATAAATATGTAAATAAGCCGTGAGCTATGTATCCAATGGAGTACAAGACAGTAGTGAAAAGGAACAAAGTATCCTATATATACTCAAAGCAGGTGGAACTGTGAATGCATTTTCTCAATAAGGGAAGGAAGCCAGACACCCAAAGCTGCATGTGGTCAGATCCTATTTATACAACATTCTAGAAAAGGCAAACTGAAGGGCAGAGGAGAGAGCAGCGGCTGCCAGGAGCTGGAGGAGCTGGAGGCTTTGGCCAGACATCTCCTGGAATGGGTGGGAGAAGACACAGGAAGCTATTTTTTTATCCAGGTTTTGGTGGTTGTTACCTGGCTGTTTACAACTGCTGATAGCCACTGGATATTAGCTGAATTACACCTCAATGAATGTGACATTAAAAATCAGCCAGGAAAAGAGGTGGAGGTGAAGGTTAATAGCAAAGAGGCCAAGGACAGGCTCTGGGCTTCATCACCGCCAAGACCCGTTCATGTCACTCACCCTGACAAGGGAACAGTCAGGAAAGAAAGAATGATGACATTACAGTAGCATGCATGAAGAAAACAGTGCCAATGTATGGTAGAGGAGCTGGGCACCGGTGGCTAGCACCTTGTAATCCTAGCTCCTCCGGAGGCCGAGATCTCAGGATTGAAGTTTGAAGACAGATGAGGCAGGAAAGTCCATGAGACTCTGAACTCCAACGAAGCACCAAGAAACAGGAAGTGGAGCTGTGGCTCATGTGACAGAGTGCTCGCCTTCAGAGAAAAAGCTAAGGGACAGTACTCAGACCCTGAGTTCAAGCCCCAGGTCTAGTTCTCCCCCTCCCTTCCCAACCTCCCCCCAAAAAAAATTCCTGCCAGGGAAATAAAATAATGTGAGGAAATCAAGAACTAGTGTCTGGAGGGGTCCTGGTCCATTTGTCCCCCGTGTGATGGAGGCGGATGTGGTGGCTGGGAGGGAGTGGTGCTGGACCTGGTCAGATGAGGAGAGAAGATACCCAGAATGCACTGGGCTCCTCTATGCCCTCTATGCCCTCCTCTATGCCCCAACTCTATAAAAAGCCAAAGCAGAAGAGGCCACCCACTCTTTCTTGACGTAGTTCAGTCATGGAGAGATGCCTATTCTAAAGCAGTGAAAAATGGGTGTCTCCTCCTTTCCCCTAGTTCTGGAGTCTGAAATCCCAGCTTTTTATCCTAAAACAGGCAGTGCCTGGGCAAGGGCCCCCGTAGCTGTCAGCCAATTCCGGCGTGCTTTGTATGGTCTGGGTGGCGGGTGGCTGGCATCTGCTGGCAAGCTGTTTTCTGGGAAAGCCTGTCATGACCTCTCACTGCAGCAGTACACATGCGTCACTTGCCCGCATGTGAACCGCTGTCCAATGGGATGTGTGGATTTCCTAAGCTTCTTTGGCCCCTGAATAGATGTACAACTGGTTGTGGGCGGGTTGTGGAGGTCAGAGGGCAGCCCAGGGTGGTGGGCGGCACACATCAGGCTCTGCTGTCAGGCCTCGCATGGGCACAAAACGCTCTTTCTGGTTTATTGTCTGGCACCTGTGACACAGCGTCACCTGTTCTGCACGAATTGTGCAGGCTGGCCCTGGTTGGTGCTTCCTTCATGACAGAAGGCGTTAACCACTATGAGGGGCAGTGATGCCAGGTGCCTCGCGGGTGGTCATAACCCCAAATGCAGGCTGACCATTTGCATGTGCCAAATGCACGTGTCACTGTGCCCCTAACGTTCCGAAGTCCTGTCCACGCCCCAGAGCCCACGGCGACCCAGGGCAGCACAGTGAGTTTAGCTCCTGAGGTGTCTGCCCAGGGCTGCCCCTTTGGATCAGATGGCAGAGCAAGAGGTGGCGCCAGACAGGTGGTCTTCCAAAGGCAGGACTTCCTGCCAAGCTGATAAGGAAGCTGCCAGGCTCTGAAGGTGACTTTCTAGGACCAGGCAGGACTATGAACCATGTCTCTTTTGCATGGGGACCCATCAGCAGCGGTAGAGAAGACAGGTACTCGTGTGTGTGTGTGTGTGTGTGTGTGTGTGTGTGTGTGTGTGTGTGCGCGCGCGCACATGCATGCGCCCATAATGCGGCTTGAACTCCTGGCCCTGTGTTCTTGCTTCACTGTTTTGCTCAGCTGGAAGTCTACCACTTGCACCACTCCACCTGTGGCCTTTCAGCCACCCACCACTGAGGTGCCTGCCCGTCTACTCTGCCTTTTCCAGCCGGCCACACAAGCGAGCCGTGTAGTGTTTGCTCCTGAGTCTGGCAGAGACGTCAGCAAGGCCTGTCACTGTAGAACAGCCCTTCGCCCTTCCACTTGCCCTAGATTGTTTCTGGATTGTTTCTGTGAACGGGTGTGATCACCATTCACCTTCAGGTATCTGTGTGGATTGGCGCTTTTGTCAACCACCAGGAACTGGATGGTTGGGCCAGACGCAATGGTTGATGCCTATTCAACCACAAAACAACAGCATCACTGGCTTCCAAAGGAGCAGAGCCATCTTGCCTCCTGGAAGCAATGGAGGAGACGCCTTGTGGCTCCAAATCCTGCTTGGAACGTGGCCTCACCACCTCATTCCCTCAGCCCTTCTGCCCGGGTGTTATAAAGCACAGGTCTCTTTTTGCACAGGCGTCTGCACCTCCAGAGCCCCCGCTCCAGCTCAGGGCTGGCCTTTGGGTTCAGAGCATCTCTGGCGGCGGGGACAGCCTCTCCTGAGACCCTGCCAACCTGCACGCCGTGTGGCTGCACTGAATTTTCTGAAAATTCTAAAGAGAAATGGCTCCGGGCCCAGCCCAGGGTGAGAATTTAATTTAATTTTGGGTAAAGGAAATTGCTTCTAGTGCACTCGGAAACAAAACCCCACCCCAGGGCTTAGGGGTGGGGCTGACCCTAACAGATATAAACATTACTACCTTCTCCCCTCCTTCCCTAACATACACTCCATCCCACCTTCTCCCCTCCTTCCCTAACACACACATCATCCCACCTCCCTTAGCAGAATACCACCATCTCTACTTGGGACAAAGCTGTTACTTCTCGAAATCCTATCTTGCTCTTTGCCATGAATACCTTGCTACTTCCCAAAGGCTCTGAAAACATGGGGGAAGGGACCTCAGGACCATGGGCACACCAACAACAAGGTCAGGGGCTTTGGGCCTTGGTCCCCCTCCTCACTTTGAATCTAATCTGTATTTTCAACAAGATCTGCACTTGAGATAACGAACCTTGTGCTTGGCAAACCAAGCACAAGGCTTGAGAAAAATTACCCAAGTGGGGCAGACTAGGCCTTGGCACCTTGGGGTGGGGGAGGAAAGATTTGAAAACTTTTCTGCTCAGGAGAGGGGGGGCTCAGATAGTAGAGTGCCTGCCTGCGGGCACAAGGTCCTGCATTCAAACTACACACCTCCCCATCCCCCACAAAGGCCTCTACCACTTCCTTCTTCTTTTTTTTTTTAACCACCCTTGCTCTTGTTGGGTTTGTAATTGGCCTTCTGGTGACTGGGTGAGTTTCTTTAGAACCTCAGTGTCTTTGCACAGCTGGGCCTCACTGCCTGACTCCTCTCAGAAGCTCTAGAGGGTAGGACCCAAGCACAATGGACCCCTTAGAGACAAAGAGATTCCCACTGTGTTCCACCGCAGTGTACTGGGTCATACGGTTACTGCACTGCCCTGGATCAGATTATGGTCACTGCATTTCCTACCTGCATTTTTCACACAGTACCATGAGGCCTTGGGAGGCAGGGGCCACAGCCTGTGGTGTTTCTCTGTCCAGCTTCTGATTTATTATAGAACTTGACATACAGAACTTGGGGGCAGCACTTGGGGTTTGCACATACTAGGTGAGCACTTTTCTGTGGAACAGTGTCCCCAGCCCTAGACCCTTTTCCTGGCCATTTCAACAACCATAGTTTCTGAAGCACAGCCTTGAAGGGTTGCACTGTGGAGGCCAACCACTCTCCTGCCTGCCCCCCCCCCATCTTCTGCTCTATAAGCCACCTCTCTGCGTCAGAAGACAGCTACCCCCCCTCCCCCCAAGTCTTACTCTCCTCTAAGCTCAGAGCCAGGGCTGGGGAATTTCTGATAGTTGGCTCTACCTACCAGGGGATCTAGTGTTATCTGTCCGCACTATCAGACAGAATGCTCCCCAGGCCCGTAAAATGAAGTCATTAAGACAGGGGGCCACCCAGGTTTGTGGAAAGGAGGCCCGTCCTATCAGCAAGCCCGGAATCTGATCAGATATGTGAGATACCATGGCTGAGGTCCAGGCAGGGGGATGGGAGGGAGGGGGTGAGGCAAGGGCTCTGGAATGCTGCCCCCCCTTCCTCCTCCTCCTTCAATAGACATGGTCCTGCTAATGTTTGAACCAGGCTGTTCTGAGGACGACCCTCGGTGACAGCCAGACACGCTTAAGCAATGGAGTGAAACAGCTGTGACTCGGGGGCTAAAGGTGATGGGGAGAGCGGGTGCGTTTGCCAACAGGGCTGCGCAAAAAGCTACAAGAGAAAGATGTGAGTTCTGGCAGAGGGTTTTGAAGTCAAACTTTAACTTTCTACCCTTGACAAGCTGGGTGTGAGAAGAGCCGGGAGGAGGGGAACGTGTGCAGTTCCAGTGGTGGACACTGGGTGGCGGTGTCTCACGCCCTCCCGGATGGTAGAACCACTGTCCCTGGCACAGCAGTGTGAGCTAGAGCGTGGGTGGCTTCTGGGTCACCACGACTGGTCTTGGTGGGTCCCAGGACGAGCCCCTCATTTGTCACGGGAGCGAACCTCCCATCCCACCAGGGAGAAAATTCCTCCCATGGGGAAAATTCTTATGAAAACGGTCTAAAGAGCCTATGAGATTCCAACTTTGTTCATGCCAGACATTAACTCATCCTATTTATAGCCTTCCCTTTGGCTCACTTAAAGGAAGGGGTTCTAAGTACGCCATGGAGTTCTGCCCGGCAGAGCCCATCACGGAGACCCACGGCATGGGCTGTGGCGAGAACTCTGCAGGGGTCAAATGTGAAATGTCAAGGTTAAATAGCATGCAGTATGGCCCAGACCATAGCTCAGCCTTCTTCACTGCATCTTGTAGAGAATTAACATCTGGGAGCCGGAGGAAAGACACAGTTCCTGGAGGAATCCAGGCCTTGAGAATGGCGCCACAGTGCCTCACCGGTGGGTACCACCAGATGGCGCTCTCACCACCCGTGAGGGAGGTGGCTTGCCTCTGGGCAAAGAACAAAGGATGGCCTCTGCCAGTGCCCCTCACCCCCGGGGGTGCCCTGCACACCCCCCACCAGAGTCTGCATTCAGGGTGATTCTTTGGCCCACACTGGACATATTGGATACGCATATGACCACAACAAAGCATGAGGGTGGGAATCTCTGCTCAATCTGGGCAAAGATAAGGGATGGTCATCCGTGCAGGGGCCCACGCGGGAGGAGACCGAAGGCCACCCACGTCCACTCCGCAGAAGTGACTCAGCTGGGACACAGCCTCAGACATCCATTTGTTCTTTTTAGGGGCATTTTTTTTTTAAAAAGAAGAAAAATGAGCAGCAGGTTTCTTCTACAAAGCAGCAGGTGCCTGCTCTGGAGAGGCCCATGGGGGGAGGGGAATCTGTGTCAGCCTTGGTGACCAAGTGTGGACACATGCACCCCAGCAACTAGGGAGGACAGCCTGGCATGCAGATGCTCTCTCTGGAGTCTGGATGCGCACTGTGTGTTGTGTCTTGAAGACCAGAGGCTGAGCTGCTTCTGGGCACTATCCGTACACAGTCCTATTTGTGGCTGGTGTGTGTTGGTTAAGCATTCTACTGAGGCTCCAGCCTCACTGGCCATAGAAGGAGCCAGGAATAAGGCCCAGGGGAAATGATCTATCTATCTATCTATCTATCTATCTATCTATCTATCTATCTATCTATCTATCTGTCTATTTATCTATCATCTATCTATCTATCTATCTATCTGGCTGTCCATCACTCCATCTATCTATCCACCTACCTACCTATCTACATCAATCTCCATCTACCATTTATCTACCATCCACCTATGCCTTTATTTATGAGCCGTAGATCTATGAGCTATGTATCTATCAATCATACATCTAGCATCTAGGTATCTATTGAAATACATACAATAATACACACATATTCCATATTTAAGTTTATATAAAAAGGTGAAAAACCACAAGTGAAAACTGTACCTACAGGAGTTCTATTGAAAGCTGACTTTTAGTAATGTTGAAGGAAGGCTTATTTATACATTAAGTCAATGAGGAAGTCCCACTATTTGCATCTAGATTTATCCTTAGCTACAATGACCATGGAAGCTTTTCTTGAGTTAGCCTTTCCCTGGATGATGCCCCAGGGTGGGCCTGGACTTGGGGAAGTTGTGTGAGAAGGAGATGTATGTGTGTGTGCACTCACACGTGCACGCACTTTCTCCCACATGCACACACAACATTCCTCTGACTTGTACTACTGTCAGTGTGCTGACATGTTCCTGGTCACCCTGTAACTTCTGTAAGACCAGATGGAGCAAAACTCCTGCAGTCTGGTCCCTGCCTTGTGGGGGCCTTTGCCTGAGACTCGGAGGAGCCGCGTGATACTATGTCTTCCTACCAGGGGCGGTGCACAGTGTAGAGGGCTGGCAGCCACTCCGGGACTGATGCTGGCTGTGTGGACAACTTACCACCTGCTTTCACATGGGAATTAGGGCCAGTGTGGGATAGAAGTTTCCAGCTGCTCACGTTGGCAGTGATTTCTTTGGAGCACATATTCCTCTGTCACATACAGCAGAGGAACTTCCCTGGCAGCCGTGGCTGTGAGGTTCTGGGCAGCACTGTGGGCGGCAGGGGTGTGGCCACCAGGCACTGCCCGTCTGGATGACTCCTCCCCTCCAGTGGCTCACCACACATGCTCTCCCACCACAGAGGGAATACACATGTCTGCCACCATCAGCTCACCCTCCCAAGCCCATCTCGCACAAAACCTGCCGGGTCCTGGCAGCCTGAAATCCAAGGCTACTGACAGGGGGGGGTGGGTGAATATAGGAGGCACTCTCTCTCCTTAGAAGACCAGAGAGGCCAAAGCCCAGGGGAGAATAAGGTGATTTCAAGTGGCCTAGAAAGTGTGCGGTCTAGCAGTCTCTCCTGGTAGCCAGGTTGCAGGACCCAGGAGGTCACTTAAACCCACCACGGGTCCTCTCCTCTCAGCCCGGTCCACTGCAGCCTCTGCAGCTCTGGGAGGAGACACTGGGTGGGCACAACACTGCTTCACCAGTGGATAAGAAAGCTGGAAGGAGCTGGGTACTGGTGGCTCAGGCCTGTAATCCTAGCTACTGGAGAGGCCAAGGGAGGATTGAGGGAAGACTGAGATCTGAGGCTAGTTGGGCAGCAATGTTCTTGACCAGCTATAGCCAGGGCACTGTCTTTGTGGTTCCTCTCCTGCCTGTCTGTCTGTCTGCTTGCTCTGTATCATTACAGGGGTCCCTTCTTTGATTCCTTAAAGGCTGGCACCCCTCACCTCTGTTCTTGCTGCACAATCCTTAAATCTTGACTTCAGATCTGAACAGATCAACAGATGCAGAAAATTTACCTTAAAAGGGCAAGCAGCATTCACAAGAGACATCTAAATGCACCACTGTTATTTGTGACCTTGTGCTCTTTGCTTTGGATAGACACTGCTTTGATGTGAGTGTTTACCTCCGGGATTCACTTGCTGGAGTCTAATCCTCTGTGCCAGCACTAGCCAGACGTACGGCAAACCCCAGGAATGCGGTTAGTACCCTGATGAGAGACGTCCGGGCAGCATGTCTGCCCACCCCTTCCCTTCCCAGACAGCAAGCAAGGCCGTCTGGAAGCACCGAACCCTCCCAGGAAGCTGGGCCTGCCGCGCCCGTGACCTCCGTCCACGCGGCTGGCACAGACTGAGACTGACTAATCACAGAAGATCCTTTCCCCAGACGTTTAAGAACAAGACTCCTTTAAAACACCCGTGGCAACAAGCCTGGTACGAGGCCCATACTGCCTGCTGTGCATAGAGGAGCCAGGCTTGTCTGCACAGACAGCAGAGTGACAGGTGGAGATTTTCTAAAACAGAGAGCTTTGAAGAAGCTTTTAAAAATTGAGTTGTGTTTTAGTTCCCATGAGAAGACAGACAGACAGAGAAAACAACCGTTGTGTCTTCAACTACAACATGGTAGGCTGTACAGTTCCCGTCCCTGCCTCTGCTTTACAACACACCTGTGCAATAAACAACAGGGAATGGATCTGCATGCAACAAAGGGTGAAACTGAACAACTGTTTGGAGGGACCCGTGAGTTTACAGAACTCAACAGCGCTGAAGCCAACTCCACGGGAAGGGAAAAAACTGGGACATGTGTGGGTGTGTTGCTCTCAAGGCCTTCGGAAGATTCCGGAAGTCCAGCAGATGTTTTTGGTTAGGAGGCGTTGGAAGCCCCAGGAGCTATGGTTTCTTCTTCTTCTGTTCTCCTTTTAAAGCATAAGTTTATTTATGCAACATCCCCCCCCCCCCCCCCCCCCGGCCCCTTCAATAGTTCTCTGCTAATCTTACAAAATGGAATTCTGGCTGAGTGGCAAGGTTCCAAACTATCATGTGGGAGCTCAGAGCCTAAGGCCAGGAGGCTGGAGATGCCCATAGGCATGGGGCCTTCCCAGCACCATCCGGCATGCTTCCTTTTCTGCGTTACTGTCCCCCCTCTCAGTTCATGAAACTGAATTACAACTTTTCCTCCATCAGCTATAAATAGTATCATTCACACTTTAGTAGTGATCATAGTTCTCCTCCTTTGGAAAATGATGTAATAGTCCTAATGATCATTTTCATGGTTTTGTGTGTGTGTGTGCGTGCACATGCATGTGAAATACAAGCATTAACAAATGGGTATCTGAGCCAAGGAACCAAGAGTTAGACTTGATACACATCTAGTTCTGATTGTAATCCCATTTTTGAATATCCCCAGAAAGATACTTCTCCTCATTATAGCTTGTTAATTGACATTAGAGTTATGAAAACACACTGAGCCCCTAAAGACAAAGATTGTCTTTAGACCAAAGTGTCAAAAGTAGCAAGGTGGGCTGATGTTTAGAGAACCTCTAGGATCTCATTTAAATTTCTCATATGCTAAAGAACATTTCCATTTATACAACATATGAGAATTGGTCTCCAAAAGGTACTTAAATGATGAGAGCTTTTTAAAAAAAATGTGTGTGTACTAGTACTGGGGCTTGAACTCAGGGCCTTAGAGTATTGCTTGGTTTTTTCCATTCAAGGCTGGTGCTCTACCACTTGAGCCATATCTCTACTTCCTTTTTTTGCTGATTAACAGGAAATTAGAGTCTCACAGACTTTTCTTCCCCAGCTGGTTTTGAACTGGGTTCCTCAGATCTCAGCCTCCTGAGAAGCTAGGATTACAGGAGTGAGCCACCAGTACCCAGACCATGATTGGGTCATGAGCAGAGGATGAGGGAGTTATTGTTGGGCAGTGGCTACTGGTGGCATGGATACCCTGAGTCAGCCCTTGCTAAAGCCCTCAACTCCAGCTGGATGTATGTTTTGGAGAATGAATCTGATTGCTACATAGGGCTGCTGGACATATTATGAATATGGAACAAATTCAAGAACATTGGATTCTCTGGGCCCTGGGGAGATTACTCAAGCCATCAAGAATTTTAATGGAGCATTGTACAGAAGGAACTTCTGCAATTATCAGGCCACAGAAACCATGACAAGAGTGAGCCTGGCTTGACCAGCCTTCTCTGGGCCTGGAGACAGAGTGCTTTTTCTCCAAGAGGAACAGGTGGTCTGCCCTTTTCCCGCCAGGAAGACTATTGAGTCCAAATATTATCAGATTAAAATAAACCAGGCCAGTTGTATGGGAATTTATGTTTCAACATGTCCATGGGCTCATCTCCTAAAACCGAAGTGATTTTTGAAAAGCTCCAATATTTTCACATATTTCTCAAAAGTGGATTTCATTACCCAAGAGAGGAGCAATTTCACAGGACGGGGTCAGTTCCACTTAGAGGTAGAGGGGAACAGGTAAAGGGGTTCAGACTGATGAGCCAGTGGCCTGGGGCTGGAGGCCAGCTCAGCATGAGGGGGCACCTAGAAACCCTGTTACGGTAAACTAGAACTTTCCTATACTCCCCACTGACCAAGAAGTCAGGATTGGCGGGAGAGCTCACTTCTGCCCCAGTGTGGATATCTGTCTGGGTGTGTGAGCTGACATGTGTCTTATCTATCACGTAGGTTTTTTTAACTTCATAGCCTTTGGGTTTCAGAGAAGAACTCCATTTTATCTCCACGCTGCCATTGTCCTCCTTGGGGGCTGTGGGCAGTGGCTTAGCGTTGGTCTTTGCTTCTACCAGGTGGGTGTTTCTGTGAGGGCCTTCTGGGAGTTAAATGTTAGCCCGGGGACAATTCAGTATTCAGCCAGTGCAGAATAATTGCTTTCCCTGTCTTTCTCTTTGTGTCACTCTCATTCTTTCTACCTATCTCTTGAACATTCTTCAGCAATCACTATCAGATTCCTGGGTATACAGTAACTTAACAATATATACATGCTTTTAATTTTGCTACCAATGAGAATGTGTCTTCCAGCAAAAAACTCGCAGGAATTTGTGGCCAATCTCTTGATAAAATGGCCCAAGTGATGCAAAAAAGGCAACTACAACTAAGGAAGAAAAGAGTTTTCTGGAATTTTGATCTTCCTTCTTCACAATATCTTCAAGAGATCATTCTGTATTAATTTGGCTGATGGAGACCAGATTCTCAACTTTGACCTTTAACTTTCTATAGAAAGTTGACTACACTTTTTGTTAATGCATTTCTAAAGTGAATGGTGAGTCTAAACTTACATCTCTAACATTTCACTTTAAGTTTATTGTTGCTATTTCAATAGGCAGTGTCATTTTCCTTGTAATAAATGCAATTTAAAAAAATTGGACTTTAAGAACATTTTATACTCCATTTCTCCCCCTCAAAACAATGTTCTGAAACAGTAAGAGAAGCAGCATGAAAAAAAAGTGATTTTGATTCAGATTTCTGTGCTTTTCTAAAAATCACATGAAAGCCTTGAAATCCTTAATGGCCTGGTGAGCAGATCTTTCACTTCAGTCTGTGTTTCTCCATTTTCTGACGTAGGAAGAAACTGCTTTCAAGCAACTATTAGAATTGGAGAGTTGAAGTCTAACTTTGGAGTTTTCTTTTTTTTTAAAATTGGATTCAAAGTAGGAAAAAATAAATCGGCAATGATAAAACCATGGCGGAAGAGCCTCCTAGCTTCTTCCCACAGCTTCCAAAAACACAGGGCGAGTTCTTCCTCCTGGAGTTCTTGCTTTTGTTGCCCATTCCAGCCCACTCCCCTCCAGAATGCCCACAAAGGCCTATTCATCCCCAGGGAGCTGAGATAATTATTGCAGACTGCTCTCGGCCACAGTTCACATGATCCCTTCTGCTACATTACTCTCAAGAGGCAATCTGCTTCAGAGCCAATACTTCTGACCTCCACTTTTGATTTACTCCAAAAATGCCTGCCTTGCCAAGATTGTGAAATATGCCACCTACAATGTTCTTAAAAAGTGAAAAAAGTTCAACAGTTGGAAAATATGCATCTATCACTGAGTAGACATGAGAAATGTATTTTTATGGTGTTCTCCTAAAGATGATGATTATTTTTGTGGTGATGTCCTTCAGCTTTTTCACTTTAGGCTGGTACCCTATCCCCTGAGCTACAGCTCCACTTCCAACTTTCTTTGGCGGTTAATTGGAGGTAAGAGTCTCTCATGGACTTTGCTGACTGAGCTGGCTTCAAATCTCAGTCCTCAGATCTCAGCCTCCTGAGTAGCTAGGATTACAGCTGTGAGCCTCAGAGGCATGGCAATTATTATTTTTTCTTTCTAATCAAGCTCATAAATACCAGCAACTGGAAACCCATCCACAGGACAAGAACAAGGGAACCGGTAGGTCTTGGACACTACAAGGGCTTATGATGGGCAGGGCCTGCTCCTCTGTGGACTCAGTCAGGCATAGTCTGATGGGTATCAGGCCCCCTAACACATCCATCAGTAAGCAGCCTGGGAGACTGGTCTTCAGGCAGACCTCAATGGGGTGGATAAACATTTCCCCAGAAGAAGTTTCCCAAAAAAAACTCTCCAACTGTCATGTAATGAGAACAGGGCTGGGCTGCAGTCTTGGCAGGCCAACCCTGGCCAGTGCTGCGTTATGCCCAAGGATGGTAGGGCTGAGGGTAGCGGTTCGTCATGTCCACGAGCCTGGCCTCCTGTGGGCAAGCACCACTCAGGACTTGGGGAATTCTGGGCTCTGACTTGAACCATAGAAAAAGAAAATTGCAGAACATGTGCGGTCACCAGATCCCCAGTCTATACTCCCCCAGGGCATAAAATCTGACAGGTTTAGCTGCTTACAAATAAGGAAGAAGACAAAAGATCTGCTCTTCCCAAGCATGAAACAGCAATCATCCATGCTGATTTCCTGATCATTTCATCCTCTTTCCTCTAATCAAGAGAATACAAGGACAACTGGAGCAATTCTATTAAAACTGTGAGAGGCTGAATTTCAAATGGAATTGAATTGTAAGATGTTCACTACTTAGAAACTTTTTTTTTTTTTTTTTTGGTGCCAGGATGGCTTGAAGTCAGGTCTAGGACATTCTTGCTTAGCTCTATCACTTGAGCCACAGGTCTACTTCTGTTTATTATGCTAGTTAATTGGGGATAAGAATCTCCTGGACTTTCTTGCCTTGACTGCCTCTGAACTATGACCCTTGAATCTCAGTTTCCTGAGTGGTTAGGATGACGAGAGTGAGCCTCCGGAGCACAGCAGAACTTAGCATGGTTTAAAGAAAAGGGGCTGTGGTACGGGTGACACCTCATGTAGAAAATAAGAGGTGGGGGGAGCTGCTGGCCAGATTTAATCACTTGTGAAGTTTCCCCGAGGACAGAACTCACCCTACCCCAATATAGTTGAGTCCAGTTCCCTTTGGGGAATAGCTGCTGGGGAGATCAGGGCTGGAGGCTTTCTTTCTGACTCTTACCACTGAGACTCTCTTACTTAAGAGTCAGAGCAATCCACGAGCTCCCCCAGAGCTGGCTGAAGTCACAGCCAGCACACATCCCGGGGCAGACCCCTGTTTCAACAACCATGGAAGGCCCGTGTTGGCTATTCTGAACGTACCATGGATATGGCATCTTAGTATAGTACGGTGGAACTCTGTAGGTGCCAAACTTTTCCATGTAAACTAAAACTGCTCTTAAAAAATGAGGTCTAATGCAGGGCGCCAGTGGCTCACGCCTGTAATCCTGGGTACTCAGGAGGCAAGGATCCCGGTTCAAAGCCAGCCTGGGCAAGAAAGTCCATGAGACTTTTATCTCCAATTAGCTACCAGTTAAAGAAGTGGCGCTGTGGCTTAAGTAGTGGAGCGCTTAAGTAGTGAGCTGAAGAGACAGTGCCTGGGGCCAGAGTTCAAGCCCTGCGACCAGGAAAAAAAAAAGGCTATTACAAAATAATAGCATGGAAAGATGAGCACATTTTAGGCTTTCCCTGACGACTTTTCTGTTTTACTCCTCATCTCTCAAGTAGAATTAAACACAGCTAACTCAGCTCGGTGTGG
Source organism: Dipodomys spectabilis (assembly GCF_019054845.1). NCBI lineage: Eukaryota > Metazoa > Chordata > Mammalia > Rodentia > Heteromyidae > Dipodomys > Dipodomys spectabilis. The sequence goes on along the minus strand of NW_024870892.1, from coordinate 6,608,589 downwards.
TGAGGCCTGTCTGTAGTCTCAGCCCCTCAGGAGGCTAAGATGACAGAATTGCTTGAGCCCAGGAATTCCAAGACAGCTGAGGAAACACAGCAAGGCTGATCTCAACATCCTGTCCTCAAACCACGGCTGACTTTTCTATCTGCATGGTCAGCCATGTTGGTGTGCTCTGTAGGCCTCAGGGAGCCCAGGGGCCCCTGCCTGGAGAGATTTTCTTCCTGCTGCCTCAATGGTACTTCCTGTTCTCCTTCTACCTTCTGTCCCATTACCCGCCTGGGGAAGGCTGCCCAGACCCCCAGAATCACAAACTTTTGTCAGGTATTTGCACAACTGGATTGCAGAAGTTTGTTAACTCTTGCCTAACTCTGGACAGAGATGGTAGAACATAAGCGCCAGGAGAGAATGAATGCAAGCATCTTCCCAACTGGCAGCCGACTCATGCTCCTGGAAGGCTCATTCCATAGGCCCCCAGGAAGGCTCTGGAAAGGTGTCTGGCCCTCACCATGTGAGTCATTCGACAGAAGTTGTAGTCAATTCTTTATTACCAGGTTTTCTGGACATTGTCTCAAATCATGATTAAAAAGTATACCTGAACATGGAGGAATTAAAACCTAGTATTAAAAACAGTATCCAGGGGCTGGGAAGGTGGCTCAGTGGTAGAGCGCTTGCCTTGCATGCCTGAGGCCCTGGGTTCGATTCCTCAGCACCACATAAGCAAAAAGAAAAAAGCCGGAAGTGGCACTGTGGCTCAAGTGGTAGAGCGCTAGTCTTGAGCTGAAGAGCTGAGGGACAGTGCCCAGGCCCAGAGTTCAGGCCCTACAACTGAACCCCCCCCCCCCAAAAAAAAAACAGTATCCATTTCTACTAAAATGCATTTCAACAGAATATGATTTTATTTTACTTAGGCTTACATTCTATTGCATTATATCCATAAAAAATAGTAAACTGAATAGTATATCTCAGTCCAAGTATAGACACGTCCATCCTTAACCTTTTGGAAGTATTCTGAGATAGGAGAGTGGTTTAGTGTTAAAAGATGCAGCCCATGGATGGTTCAGTTTGACTTTGCTTAACTCTGAATTGGTTCCGTTAGGTTACATTAGCTCTCCCCTTGATTTGTCTTTAAAATAGCCTTGTTAGAGGACCGGAAAAACTCAGATTTACCCTTCAATAGGTGGAGACAGCAGCCAGGCAGCCTCTATCTGCATCTTCAACATCTCTGGGGCAAGGAGGAGATTGCCCCGTCCCTCAGTGATTCATCTAGTACTTCATCCCTGGTTGTGGAATTCTTTCTATATCCTCCATGCCTGCTGGGAAGTTTCTCATTATTTTCCCTGGCCAAGATGGAGACCAGCCACGCATCCAGTGCTGGCTCTTCTTGGATTTACAAATGAACACCTATCTATATTTCCCTTTCGTAGGCCCAAACTCTCCTTCCTCTCCATCTCTAGGCTAGGACTTAATTGTCTGTTAAAGAAAGAGGGAGTTACAGAGGCCCTGTGGAAGAAGCAGATGTTTCCAGGGCTGGAAATATCCAATAATTATTCTTGACCACAATTAGATAAGGGGGTGGGAAGGAAGGGGAGAAATGGAGGGGTTCTCAGGCATCCCCTGGGAAAGCAGGAATGTGATGGGCCTTGTACTAATATGGCTTCTTGCTGCATGGGGAAGGGGACCATCTGCTGCACAGGACATCTTTGGATGAAGAGTTCACAGGCATTTTCACACGCCATGCGGCATACAGGCAGAGAGGGCCTTGAATAGCTCCAGAGACCTGGGCCTTTGCACATAACCTCTTCTCTCCTCTCCATGGCTCATGGGTTTGTCCCTACCCTTCTTGATACTTCAGACTTTGAACTTCCTGTCCTGGTCAGCTTCTAGGCCTTCCTACCTCCTTATACTTTGTAGATAACAGCTAGCCTTCCACGTTTACCTTTGGCTACAGGGTCAGCCCTTAGTTCCCTTGAATTCTTTTAGAATCTGGCTAGATAATAATGAAAACCAACAATTCTTTGAGTTCTTCACATGTACTCTCTCTCTCCCCCTCTCTCCACAAGGGCTCTCTTTCCTGCCCTTTTTTTGTGGGTTGTGGGTGGACTGACTAGTTTTTCTCCTTTTCTTTTTACTTTCTTTTTACTGATGCTCAATCCTGACTGTTGGTGCCATCAGTTTCAACTGGAAACGGTCTTCTAGAATCTTAAATCTCTCATCTCTTGTTAAATTTACTGTGGAAAGCCTGACTGTCTGTTTACACTCCTTCCAAATTTATCCTGGGAAGAAAGGGTTGCATGGGGAGCTAGAGAAGGTTCTAGAACACAGGATTACAAGATGCCTAAAACCTGTAGGGGAGTCAAAAGGACCAGAAATGCAAGACAAATTGCATGTAAGAGCAAACTGAGATATCCAGAGCAAGTTTGAAGAGACTCAGTGTCCCAGGGGCAGGGCGGAACGGCCTGTATGGACTGGGGGAGACTGCCCAGCACAGAAGTTCTGAGGGAGTGGCCCTCCCCACTGACACCGACTAGATACCAGAGGCTCTCCCTCCCTCTGAGAATCCCACTGTCAAGCCTGTGTGTACAGGAGGCACGACTCTTGCTTAAGCAGAGTCAACCCCTAAGACTCAGGGCTTAGAGATCGGAATACCTCAAAGGTGGTGGAGATAATTTTCAAAGAAATGTCTGCCTGAGCTTTTTCTCTCAGTTTCTTCATCAAAGACATTAGCAATGATTCAGTCAAGGAATGCGTTGTTAGTTCTCTGGAAATTCATACCAAATCATAAATGTTAAATCAAAAATGTTATCGATCATTCCTGGCATAGGAGAGATTGCAAGGGGCTTCTTGGAACAAGTCTCCAGGCTACCTTGGGTGTGGATATGGCTAGGTTCTCCCGTTCAGCCATTTGCTAAGTTAAAAGCTACCCTGAGCTCACAGCCTGCCAAGTGCTGGGAGCTCTGTGAGCTCAGTGGATACCGCTGTGTAACATGCATGGTGGGTGGAGAGGACCACCAGAAACCCGAGTAGCACTCTAGAAGTTTCCAGCTGGATTCTCCCCTCCTCCAAAAATTCAAGACAAGATAAACAAAGTAGTCAACCCAAAAGACGGCTAAAAATGGAAGTATTTTTCCATGAATGAGGGAGTATCATAAAAGAAATCTTGGTCCCAGTTTCTAGCCCACATTCATGATTTACTTGTGACCCAAATCTTGAATAAACAGTGCAAAAAGATATTGCCAGATACAAATAGAGTAGTTATTCCTTGACACATATCTGTTTAGAAGAGTTTTTTTTTTAATAAAAAAAATAAGGGCTAAATTCAAATTTGGTAATCATCCCAAATGTTCAGGATCACATGGGAATGGGGAATGACGGCGGATCACGCATTCCAGCCACTGCAGGCCGCGGTCTCCCAGGCATACATCCGTGTCATACAGGATTCCTCTGCTGAGGCATGCCGAGAATGTGCCACAGAGAATGAACATCAACGGAGCCAAAGGGCGTGAGAGTGGACTTCCTGGGCCTACAGAATGTTCTCTCATGGTCTTTGGAATAGTTGAGCTGAATGCAAACCTGAACTTAACACAGCACAGAAGCTCAAACCACCTCAACGTTCTGAGACGTGACTGAGGCAGCCCTAGGGATGAGTCTGAACTGGGTTCTAAGCCTCATCTGTGAATGGCAGCGAGTATTGTGCATCACCTTGATGCAGCCCGCCCTGGGGCACCGGTATCCAGGGGTCCTTGTTTCCACCTCCACAGATCCTGGGCTACCTGGCTGAGTATCTGTATAACCCTTGGGACGCTGGGGACAGAGATGGCCCTGCCTTCCCTGGAGACTGCGAACTTCAGGGACCCCCATCCTTAGGCACAAAGATGCAACCTAACTCCCTGAGGGAGGTGAGCCTGGCTACGCTCCTCTTCCTGCGGCCTCGGGGACTCATGTGTGATGCGTACTGACACCCTTGTTCCCTGCATGGGTCCCGATGCCATGCTCCACACACACCCCGCTCAAGTCCATGGATTGCAGCACTACAGCGCCTTCTGGTTGTTTTCCACGTTACCCACACCAAACAAAATAGATGATACAATGGAACTGGCTAGAGAAAGCATAGGATATGCCTGGCTAAATGTATTTGGCTAAAAGTTATTAGTTGGTGTTTTCTTTTGAGAGAGGAGTAAGAATAACCTACAGAGTAACACAAGTAAATTTTACTTCACCGTAGACGTGTTTAAGGCATAGATATGGTGAATGGCAACCCTTTTGTACAACCACTTAAAGATAATAAAAATAGAATAAAAAAAAAGAAACGTTTGGGAGGGGAAGGGAAATAACAAAATGCTGAAATAAGGATACAGGGTTACCTATTGTAACAATGAGATGTACAAGACACTATGTTGAAAACAAACTTTATGATGTGGGGAGGGGAGAGGGGAGTGTTGGGGAGGGGAAGAGGGAAGGGATGGTAGGAGAAAAACAAAAGGAGGTAACAATGCTTGATAGGAAAAGTACTCATTACCTTACTCATGTAACTGTAACCCCTCTGTACAGTATTTTTACAATAAAAAACATTAAAAAAAAAAGAAACGTTTAAGGCAAAAATGATCTAACATGAGGGAGAATGGGAAGGGGACACTGATCATGAGGCACTTGTTTATAACCTGACACGCTAACTTGAGACCCCTTTTGTACAACTACTTAAAGATAATTAACACATTACATTAAACACACACACACACACACACACACACACACACACACACATACACACACACACACACACAAAACCTGACTCGGGCTGGGAAGGTGACTCAGCAGTAGAGCAGTTTGCCTTGCATGCATGAGGCCCTGGGTTCAATTCCTCAGCACCACATAATCAGAAAGAGCGGGAAGTGGTGCTGTGGTTCAAGTGGTTGAGCACTTGCCTTGAGCTGAAGAGCTGAGGGACAGCGCCCAGGCTCAGAGTTCAGGCGCTATACCAACAAAAAAAAATACCAAAAAACAGCAACAAAAAAAAAAAACCCTGACTCACCAAATGAGCAAGGCTGCGTTCACCACACCATGTGCAGTTGAGCTGCATCGGTTAGCTAGAGGCAACTTTTGGGGACTGGGAAGGAGGACAATCCATGGGAGCTGCTTGTTGGGTCAGCTTGTCCCTGGAGATCAAACTTGGAGCCTGGCTCACCTGGCATGGTGAGGGGCTTGGCATCCCAGGGTGTCCCGAGGGGAGCAGCCTCCCCTCTGTCTTGTCATCTTCCCTTAGGCAGAGAACCTGGTGAATGACCCCCCTGAGCTGCCTCTCACAGGGCAGCCATGCCAACCACATCAAGGGCCTTTGAAGTCCATCTTGGCTGCTTGTTGCTGTGTGATTTCATTCAAATCATGAAAAGCGATTTCACTGCAGACTGTGATGTGTGTATCTGCAGGAGTGTGCAGTGACACCTGCGGAGGACCGACCGTGCCTCCCACGGTGAGGGGTGAAGGCTGCTGGCCAGGGTCAGCCACGGCTTGCTTGGCTAGAAGGATGCCTGAATGACAGAGGTCCCATGCCAGCCCACCTGGAGATGTCAGGGACAAACTGGCCTCAAGGCTGTTGAGATCGAGCCCAGGGCTCTGGAGGTCTCATGGCACCAAGGGGGGGGTCTGGGCTGACAGCTGGCCTGACCAATCAGGGGCAAATTTGTCCTCGGGGAGGCGGGGGAGGTACGGGAACGGGTGGGGACCAACCTTTGAAGTTTCAGCTCCAGAATCCATCATGCTGGACTCTGACGTCAGTTTTCTTTCAGGTTCTATTTAAAGCATGAGTAAAACCATGAGTGATGGGCAAACCAGACTCAGGTTTCTGTGAGGGGCACGGGCTTTTTCTTTTGCTGACTCACCCTGTGGGAGCTTGGTCGCCCTGCGCCTGTTTAAAGTCAAGAAGCCCTGCTCTCCACTGGATGAACACTGCCCGTCTATAAACACATTCCTTCCAGAAGCACTCATCTTGCTCTGGGCTCTAGAAATGTGACAGTGTGACGGTGCCCAGGGCTCATTCTCTTTCTCATTCACGGAGTAAAAATAAATCTGGACCTTGGGGCAGAGCAGAGCAGAGGTGCCAGGAGTCTCAGAGACCTTCCCTTTTCCAGTAGTGACTGCAGCCTGAGCCACACCCGGCTCCCACGGGCCAGGGAGAGCCCAGACAGGCACTACCTGGGATGGGACTGGCTGCCCAGATGCAGGCTGGGCCTGGGGGAGCACTATTGCTATTATAGGCGGCTCTAAGGTTTCAGGCTGTCACACGTATTACCTTACAGCTTCTATCTGACCATTAGGTGTCGTCTTAGGAATTCTATTCACATGAAACCACTCCACTCCAGAGGACCCTGACCCATGGCTTTCTCCTTTGACCATGTTTGGAGTTTCATTGTACAGGTTTTAACCATCAAGTTTTCTTAAAATAAGAATCACTTAGGGAAACCAGAAAACCTATTTTTGGTCATACAATTGGCAGAGAAGCTTTGAATGCCCACCCAGAGAGCACACACGCCTGTGAGCAGGTAAAATGAGGTGGATTCTGTGGACTCATTCCTTCTAAATAAAGGCATCCTCCAGCAGAAGGGGGCTGGAGAGCCAGGCCAGAGGGTGGGGCACCTCAGGGCCCAGGGAAGCCAGGGAGGGAGGCGTCTCAGCCTCTTAAGGGCTGCTTATCTGACCCCACTGGGGCCTTTGACTCTTTGAATATTTAGAACAACCCAAACTGAAATCCCGGAAGCCATCTATACTTAGAAAGGAGCACCAGGCTCTGTCTGGGCCGAGTTGCCTTGAGTGGCCTGCCGTTCTCTCCAGCTTGATACCATCTGTAGCCAGCAGGCTCACCCCCGCCCTGTGGGATGCCAGAGACTGCTAGGGAGTGTGGCCCTCCCTCCCCCCCTCCCCCCACTCGCAGAGACTCGCTCCACCTGGGGACACACATCCAAAAGCACAAAACAGCCCTGGCAGTGTGACCAGGATACCATTCACATGACCTTAAGTAGCTCCATTCTGGCTGACGATGGGAGCTGGGTTTCTAGGTTGTATGATGCAATCACAGCCCTTGGGAGGCACTGAGAGAGGTTTCTGGATAAAAGTTTCCTCACTGGGCATCCAACCTTGGGCACTGGTGGCTAACACATCCTGGGTTGGCTGTGTAAGTTCCTGACCACAGGCCTTGGCGCTGGTGTTTTCTACCAAGGGCTCTGTGGACAGTAGCGCAGTTGAGGTTTTTGCCTAAGGCTGAATAATGACAACAACAGACCTATGCCCATCCATCCTTCCCACGTTGATTACTAACAACACTACTTCTCTACCCAATGCATAAATCTCATTTTTAATCTCCACATCTGGTTTGTGGGGAACATATTTCTGTATAGATAAGGATACAAGATTGGAGATAGGAAAGAACTATGCGAGCCAAGTATGGTGGTGCACACCTGCAATCCAGCTAAGAGGGGGAAATCCCAGCTGTAGGGAAGTGTGGGCAGGAGGTTTGAGAGCTCTGAGCCAGTTAGTGGGGCTCTCCCCGGGATCCTCCTCCATCTCAAAAACAAAATACAAACAAAAGGTCTGAGGTTGTGGCTGAGAGCTTTGCCTGGCATGACTGGGCCTTGGGTTCCAACCCCAGTTTGCAGGGTGGGGTGGTACAGGGGTGTACTGTGGGAGGAAAGAACTTAATCATGTGGCTGTGGCTAGAAATGACTGCACAGCTTTGTGGGTGTTGTCTCCAGTACACGTTCCATCCCTCCCCCCACCCCTGGCTCTGCTTCACTTGGGGAGACACTGGTGATGCTGATGGAACAGGTCTACGAATACCCTTGAGGGCCACATGTACTCAGTGGCACTTCACATTTCTCAGCACTCCACTTACTGGGGCTGCCTGCCCATGACTGGGCCTGGCCCATGGAGCTGCCCACAACCTCCTGAGTGCCCCCCAGCCCCAGATTTCTACGAACTTCTCTTATTTATCCTGTCAAGTTGTGGATGCCATGTCTTTCTTCCGTCCAATGCCACCTCCTTGTCCTTCTTGCTCCTTCAGTCTTTTTAAGGCCTTGTTTGCTCGCCTGAGCTTTCCCAGAGCTAGCCACTGTGCATAGGCTGGCCCCATCATGGGCACAGCTTTCAGGAGCGATGAAGCCACCAGCTTCTGAGTCAGCCAGGCTAGGCCAGGGGAGGAGGCTGGAGCCACTGAAGCTGGCCAGGGGAGCAGAAGTGAGAGATGTCAGAGAGGAGAGAGAGTGGTCGGGAGCCATCTCAGTCTGCGGAAATGAGGGCAGGCTGAGGGAATGAGGAGAGGGATCTTACTAAGGAAGAGCCCCAGCCGCTGCCCAAGGGCAGGCTATACAGGATCCTGTCAGCCACGGACAACCCTGGGTCTACAGAGCTCCAGGGCTCAGGAAATTCCCGGGGAATGAGTGAGGCCTGGCTACATGTGGAATTACAGGCCTGGAGGCTTATGGAGTTCTTGGAGACGCTTTATGGTGCGTCAGAACTCCTTGTCATGAGAAACGGGGCACTGGTGGCTCACCCCTGTAATCCTAGTTACTCAGGAGGCTGAGATCTGAGGATTATGCTTCAAAGCTAGTCAGGGCAGACAAATCCAAGAGATTCTTATTAACAGTCAACCAGCAAAAAGGGAGACACTCAAGTGGTAGAGCATCTGCCTCGAACGAAAAAGCCAAGTGAGAGCATGAGGCCCTGAGTTCAAGTCCCAGTACTAGCGTGGGAACGATAACACATGAGTGACAATAGCTTGCAGTCTTTCTTCTATGGCTCATCTGTAATTGGTTTATGGTTGATAGCTCATTTTCACACAGGGGAGCTCTGCTTCCTTATGGCTAGCTCTAATTTTCCTTCTTACCCAGAGAGGGCCACATGTAAAGACTCTGTCATGGTGTTGGCCTTATTTACCATGCAGATAGAGGGGACAGACCCAGGCCTTCCTTCAGCCTTGCAGGACACTTTGATGGGCTACCCTTTCTTGATGGTCAAGTGCTCAGTTTCAGTAGGGCTGCCATCTGAAAGGTGCTGCAGTGAACCAAGCATCGGCTGCTTTCCTGTTAACTTAGTATGTACAGACAACCTACAGTGCATCATAAAAATTCAAAAGGAAAATTCATTCCTGATCTCAAATAAACACACCACAAATGCACTTCAGCATATTGGCATTTCTTAACCTAACTGTAATTGACTCATTTCTAAGTCCATCTAGATTGTATAGTATTAGCTTCCAGAAGGATGAACAATAGTTTCTTTCCCTCTGTCTTCTCATTACAACCTCCCTCCCCCAGAGTAATGATAGTAGTTTAGATCACTAATTAAGGCAGACAGTAAGAAAATGGTGAATTTCTTCTTAGTTGTTTTTTACCCCCACTCTGGCTCTGCCCTGACACCAACATCCTAACAGGGACAAGGGGAGGACAAAACTCTTCCCATGATTTTGAGCAAACATTTGAAGATAATAAGCAAGGGTAATTTTGGTTCATGCGGTACATCCAAAGTGATGATTACAAGACAGGCTGAGCTGATTCTCAGCCAGAATCTTATGGTTGAGATGAGATTAGGTCATCAGTGGAACTTTATGCTACTATCTACCCCACACAACCAAAAGGCCACTAGGCCTCCAGTCTGAACCTTTTCTTTTTCTTTCTTTTTTGTTTTTTTTTCCAGTCCTGGGCTTGAACTCTGGGCCTGGGCTCTGTCCCTCTGCTCTTCAGCTCAAGGCTAGTGTTCTACCACTTGTGGCACAGTGCCACTTCTGGCTTTTTCTGTATATGTGGTGCTGAAGAATCGAATTCAGGGCTTCATACACACAAGGCAAGCACTCTACCACTGAGCCAGCTTCCCAGACCCTGAATCTTCTTTTCTAAGATTATTATAAATAAAAACCTATTGCCACTGAGCTGAGTATGAATATTTTAAGACATTCATTATTAGTATTAGTTGTATTATCACTATACATAAAACTATATAACTATACATTAGTTATACTATCATTGATTAGTTTTATTGTATGATTAATATATTAGCTGTATATGTTAGTTTCATTGTGATTTAAATACATGCATACTATGCAATCTGTTACTCTATTTTATCTTCTCTCTCCCTTTCTAAAACTATTTCTACAGTGTGTATTCTTCTGTTTTCATGCATGGATATAAAGTATTTCAACCTGTTTTCCTTCCTTTACTCTTTCTGTTCACTCTAACCTTACTGCTGATAATGTTTCCCCCAATAGAAAAAGTCTGACATACTTGACATTCATTTTTTGGGTGTAACTTAACTGAACAATGGGGTGAAAATATACTTATTTTAATCAGATTAGCATTCTCTATTGCTCTCTTCCCCCATTTCCCCTAACTCCCATCATTCAATAGCTTTCAGTACTTCCTTTATGCCATTTTTGTACAGAGATGCAGTGCATTTTGATATTATTTGTACTTCACCACTGAATTTGAGCCTTTAAAATGTTGATCATTTTCTACTACCCAAAGTGTGCATTTTAAATAGGAAAAATGAGATGGAATAGTTGTTGACCTCCTTGTACAGGAAATGAATCATTTGTCCACTAAGATAACTAGTTAGAGCTACAGAGGACTGAGCGTTTTTGTGTTGCTGAGTGCTTTTATTAAAATTTCTTTCATAATTGCATAAATTTAATAAAATCTTTTAGCATAATTGTCAAAATGGTAATGAATAGATCCCTCAATTTTGTTGACTTGGTCTGTTATCATATACTTTGTGTGATGAGGTGTTACTAATAGTGTTGTACACAGTTGCCATACATAAATGTACAGTTTTATTTGTGAGGTATCTAAGGAAGAAGATGACTCATGCCTTCAAGTGAGTAGCACCTGCTTTGGTACTTACTCATCGGCAGGGCTGCAATTCACATCTTTCTCTCTGGGGAAGCAGGCGGAAGACGGGTGTACATTGTTCTATGGAAATTACAAGCCTCATTTTTTGTTTTGTATTTTTTTCCCCCAAGCCTTTAAAAATGTGCTGTGGAAAGAATTGATTCAATTTAGCTCATCAAGAAGGACATTCAGCACTGTGCAGCTGTTTTGAGGCAATGGTTCTTAAACATCCTATAATGCCCTGAGTGCTTAATCTGAGGACGTGGAATGAGGCGAAGGTTTGCTAAGGGTTAGATGTGCAACTTGATGGGTGAAATCTCTTGAGACGAGCTAGACTGCCTCTCTCCGCTAGGCTCAGGAAAGCAGTGGTCCCACTGCAGGGCACAAATGATGCTAGTAGTATATAAGAAATTTGCTGTGTCCCATGATGGTGGCTCATATCTGTAATCTTAACTACTCAGTAGGCTGAGATCTGAGGATCATGGTTCAAAACTAGCCTGGGCAAGAAAGTCTGTGAAACTCTTATCTCCAATTAATCACCAGAAAATTAGCAGTAGAGCTGTGGCTCAAAGTGCCTTGAGCAAAAGAGCTCTGGTACAATGCCCAGGTCCTGAGTTCAAGCCCCATGACCTGTCAAGAAAGAAAGAAAGAAAGAGGGAGAAAAAGAGGAATGAAAGGAAGAAAGAAAGAAAGGAAGGAAGGAAGGAAGGAAGGAAGGAAGGAAGAAAGAAAGAAAGAAAGAAAGAAAGAAAGAAAGAAAGAAAGAAAGAAAGAAAGAAAGAAAGAAAGAAAGAAAGAAGCTCCCTGGGAGTAAATATTGTGATTAGAAGAAACTGTCCCATGGAGATCAAGAATATTCAGCCAAAGCATGGCATCAGGCCCCTATGAGAAATAAAAGGCAAAGGTGACATTAGGTTGAAGAGTGACAGCAGTTGGGAGCTGATGAGGTAGATTGCTTTGTGAGGAGAATTTGTGAGTACAAAATCCATATGGATTAAGAAGAAGGGGCTAATCTGGGGTCTTGTTTTCTGATCTGTTCTCGAGCCTGTGAGTCTATCAGGTGTTGGCTACAATCTCTCCTGTGTTTGTATAAGTACTATCACCGAACCACAGACTCCCTCCATAGACAAACTGATAGCTGTGGTTCTTGATCAAATGGGTTTAAAGATGACTTGTTTCTCTATAGGATTCCTAGTATTTTACTTATCAAAAGTGTCAATTTCCCTGAAAAACTCCGCAGCTATCCAGATGTGTGCACGAGTCAGTACGCATGGTCAGCAGTGACTGTCAGCAGCAGAGGTGGGATGGGGTAAGGAGGAAGGGGGGGTGGAGGGAAAAGGAGCTGGGCAGAAGGGTGGGTGGGCAGGGAGGAAGGGGAGCCAGGGATTGTGGGTTTGAGACACAGTTCGGGGTGACAGGCTTCTTACCTCTCTCCTGTCTGAGTAGAAACTCAAATATTTGCTGTGTAAATGAAAGAAATGAGTAGGGAAATGGGAGGGAAAAAGCAGGGCCACGAGAGCCAGGAGAGCCACAAGAGCCACTCAACTCAACCCTCCTCCTGGGTTAGGGGGCTGGTGCCCGCACAGGCCTGAATGTGAGTAGTTCATTCTGGCCAGATAACTCTCCTGGTTGATGTCTACCTGATGGGGGTTGGTGACTCACCACGTCCTCAGCTCCACCAGAGGATTCCAAGAGTACCGATAGTCAATCGAGACTCCTGAAAAACTTTCATGTCCTCTGGAGCAGAGAGAAGAATGTCTGACTGAAAACCTCTATGGTTACATCTTAAAACAAGATGTGCAGATTCTGCCATCGATTGTCTCTTGTCCTGGGGTGACATATTGTAATGATCAAGTGGGTGCTTAAAATTGGAGATAACACTAACCCACATTTCACCCAAACATACATATACACGTACCTCAGATAAGGTTTTCGTTCTAAGGAAGAGATGAATTACAACGATGAGTAATAAACAGAACGGTTACAGCCACACACTGCTGAAGTGAAAGGTTTGTACAAGTTGTACACCCGACTCCAGGTAACAACCTGTGGTCAGAAAAAGCCAGGATGAGGCGATCCCTGGGCTGTACAGCACGAGGCTGAACGGAGTTCACAGGCTGTGGGGGGTGAGAAAAGCCCTCCTGGATGTGGTTTTGTTTCCTTGGTCACAGCTCATTCATAATTTTGTCTGCTGAGATCAAGGCATTGCTTCCCACGCCACCCTTGCCTAAGGACTGTCTCCATCAGATTGCAGGGATTCTACTCCTTGGGCAAAGAGCTTCTGCTTCCTGAGAGTCAGTCACTCAAGTTTTGTCAGCTGAGGACACAGGTTTTGGGGGGTGCCCACTGGGCCAGGATTCCTTACGTATTTTCACACGTGGTTAGCTGTTGTAACACAGATTGCACTGATCACTTTGATTGCCTGGGATCGGTTCATTTCAGTTATTACTATTTTCATCATGCCTTAAAAGGCATCCTGATTTGAGTGCAGCTTTCTTTCCTTGATACTCTGGGTCCCTCTGGGGATGAGTTCGACGGGGCTTTCCTGGCCAGGAAGACTTACTAGCATATCAGGGCCTTGCTACTTTGAAGAGTCTCTGAATGTGTTCCATACTTGCCATTTATGGAACAAATGAGTCCCTGGCACCAAACCTTACGAGAGCCAGACAGCCTTTACAGGAAGGTAGAATTAAAGATACTCATCACTTACAGCAGAGGAGGCAGCAAACACAATCAACAGGAACAGAGGCCCTGGACGGGCTGCCATTCCCCGTTTCACATTCACCAGGGCTAGCCTTTGGCGAGTGCCGAGGCTTTAGCCTTCTCTCCAGGCATGCCTTTTACCTCCCTGGGGGTCTCACAAGACCCACCTGTTTGCTCTCAGAACAAACTATTCCTTCTAAGCTGGCTTTTGGTGCTAATGAGAGAAACATTTTGACAGTATAATTTACTCTTAGTTAAAAAACAGTAAAGTTCTGCAAAGAAGAGCTTTGCTGAACTACACTTGCAATAAGCTCATATTTCATCGCAGTGAAGTGGTCATGAGGTGCGAGGCTAACTTGCACAAGGCATGTGTTCAAATGATTTTCCCTCCTTAACCTATTTCCTGTTATCTGCCTTCTAGCAACAGGTCACCAAGTTTGGCTCAACATTGTGACCTTCTCCATGGTCAAAGTGAAAAATAGAGCGGAAACATTTCCCTGAGGAGTTGGTCCACGGAGATTATTTTGAAAAGCTCTTCCTACAGTTAAATCATTTAAGGACATTCTTCCTGACTATGTCTAACTGACGCCCTTCAGATCAGGAAGTGTCTCAGATTCTTCTCAGAAAGAATTGCTGAAGGAAGGGTCCGTGATCCTGGGCTGGGGACAGACTCTGGAGAGTTCTGTGCCCTGAGCAGATGTATCCCAGAGACCAAGCAGATGGGAAACAGGTCAACCAGCCAGAAACGGAGGCAAGAAAGGAGTCCCAGCCAGTTCCTAGCTTACAGGGAATCAGAGGCCTCAGTAAATTAACCATTAAAAAAAGGGCACCTGGGACTAGCACAATACAGCTGGGCAGCGCTCTAGGGCTCCACCTGAATGGAAGCTACGCAGTGCTGGCAAACAAGGACAGAAGGGCCCCACTGCCCAGAGCAGAGGTGTCCCAACCCCTAAAGCAAGCCCCACCACCACTGCAGGGAAGCTGAAGAATTCCATCATAAGTACAATATGCACAAAACAGGCATCATCACCTGAAATCATTGGGGAGCCCACCCCACCTTAAACCTTAGGCCACTGAACAACAGGGCTTAGACTACTAGTGGGGTGAAGCAAAGCTACGCATCACCCCCATACACAGCCCCACTAAACAAGGGAGAAAGAAAATAAAGGCAAGGAGGCAAGCCAACCTTTGTTGAGGACGGAGGTGTGAAGATGGGCCAGATGACACAACATGTCGGGATACCTTGAGTTTTCAGAAGGCGCAGACTCCACGATGTGAATATTTATGTCACAGGTGTGGAGCAAGTGTCTGAGTGAGAGCCAAGGTACCACCTGGCAGCCCTCGGACTTGCAGTGCGAGACCAAGGCACGGGCAGGACAAATCCCTCAGCGTCCCGCCTCACTTACACGATGTTCTCAGTTTTTCAATGGCTGCTTCAGGCATGAGACTAGGTCTGGAGGCGTGGCTCACACAGTAGAACATCTGTCTAGCAAGCACAAGGCCCTGAGTTCACACTGCTTAAAAAAAAAGTGAGACTAGCTGATCATATTGGTAGGATTGTTCTGTGATATATGTTGATATTTCCCTTTAAAGAAAAACCTGCTTTTTTAGCCTCAAAGAACAGATGCCCTGTAAAAGCAGGGTGAAACATGTTCTTCAGGCTGTGCTGCCTGGAATAGTCCAAATCATCATCAAGTGTGTGGGTAAAAAAAACCGTGTAAAACACTTCCAACAAGCGAGATGCTTTTGCTGCACATGCGTTCTAGCTGCATAGCATGTAGACAGGGAAATCCTGGAATTTGGGGTCCTGCATCAATATGAAGTCCCTGAAGCCTGATGTGCTACTAAAGTGTAATTATCCACCCCCTCCCCAAAATGAGTGATAGTCTTGATAGGAAAAGCTTGTAATTAAATCATTATGTTTTTAATTACAAAAAAAACCCAAACCAAACAAGGTAACGGACATCCCTCTGAAAAATACGTGTACAAAAATAAGCCTTTAGTGACTAAACCACATGGCTATGAAGAAATGAGGTAAATAGCTCCACAGTTGGACATATATCGGGGTCCACATTAAATTTGGGGAAGACAACCATGTGAGCAGAACAATGCCCTACGGTGACCCGCATTGTGTGTGCTGCTCACAATGGGAAATTATGACACACAAACAAAAGACAAACAACAAAACCCGCCAGGCCAGCATAGGAAACACCTGCTGGCTTTTTTTTTCTTTTTAAATGGAACAAGATACTAATGATTATTTCATCTGAAGGTTTAAAAATAATACATGCTTTACTGTAGTGGCCGCAAAATGAGAATTAAATAAAAGTACTGGAGAAAAGCAGTGACACTTGGAATTTTCTATCTTCTCAGGCTATTTTCTTGATAAAACAAGATTCTTAAGTGACAAGAGGAGAGAAGAGGGCTGCCTTCTACAAATAACGGTGATAAAAAGAATTGCAATGGCTTGCAAATGTAAATGTTTCTGGACTAGAAACAATAGATACTGTTTACTTTGATTTTGAAAAGCCTATCAGGGGATAAATCCCAGGGAAGGGCTGCCCTTCCCTCTCCACACGGAATACCTCACTGAGACAATCCAAGCAAAGAAGGGAAAACTGGGTTGGTCTTCAGAGACAGAAAATTAGTATCACTTTAAACAAAGAGTCAGGGTGTTGGGCGAAGGTTTTTCCCTTGTGCCTGATTCCACACCCACAGCCTCAGCACAGGGTCCCTGGCTGGGCCCCAGGGTGTTGGACCTAGTGAGGTCAATGGTTGCTGTCAATCAGCCATGAAATACCCGATTGGTCATGCTCCCCTTAGAGTTTAACTTGCTGTTCCCAGAATACTGTGAGGTCCCATAGTGGAATACGGGAGGGGGGCACAGAAGCAGGGAAGGGGAGAGAGGGCGAACAGAGGCAGGGTTGAGGGGACTCCCAGGCCCTCAGGGTGGGGTGTCATCCTGGCCTTCCCCAGCTCTCCTTTCCAGTAGCTGAGCCAACTCCCTGTCTATTTTGGGAGTTCCTGTGGCTCAAAGCCAATGGCACATAGAGACCAGTGGGATAAATGGTAAGGAAGGAGGAGAGAAAGCTCCTGGTACTGCCAACATCTGACCACAGGCAGAAAAGTCTCAGCCAAGCCATACTTCGTAGGGATAGATTTCTAGAGTATTCTTATATCTCAGTTTCTTCCTATGTGTATCCAAGGCCTGATGGGTGGGGGTGGGGGGTTTTGCTCTATATCTAAAGTCTATGTAGAGTGGTATTTAAAAAAAAACACTAGTTTTTGCTCAAGATACTTAAAGGATATCTGGCAAAGGTATGCTGTCAAAACTTGATACATTTAAAAAGGCACTAGTGTATTCACATAATTCAAATAATGTCAGGACACTGAAAAAATACACCGGGCTTTATTTTAAGTTCTCAGATAAGATTAAATGTTAAAAATAGCTAGAATGTCTATTAAATACTAGCTGCTAAAATGGTTTCCTACGATAGGAATTGTTATTCCTCTGGGAGCACATTCACAATATATAATAATATATGAAATACAAGGGCATCAATGTAAACTGTACACACACATGCACATTTCAAATGCTGTGTTCACCCACTGTATTGTGAAGATCAGGCTTCTAGGGAGCGTGTCCAAGTGTCTGGTCCCTGCTCAGTAACTCTGGGAGGACACAGGGTGAGATGACCAGCCGTGCCCTCCATAAATGTCAGTCTCACAGGACGCATCTCATTCATCTTTGTCAACCAATTAGGGTTTCCATGATTCATCTTTCCTTCCAAGATAACTGACATTTTTGAAGGGCAGCCTTTTTATAAAATTTTATTTCCTTCTAGTCAAGAACTCTTTTGAATCTTCTGGAATTAGGGAGTTCATTTTTACCCATAAAGGCTCTTTTTGTTTTCTTCCTTAGCCTGATTATTCTTACTTGAGTGTATGCAGATGGCTAGAGAGATCTTTTCATTAACGCTAGTCCTAAAATAAGGTCCTAAATATACCACTGGATGTTAACATTTAGAGTCTCCTTGGTCTGTGGCCATCTGATGGAATGTCTGTGTTTGAATTAGATCAGAAGTAGATGAGCGAGGGAGAGGACGAGGGCCAGAGAACGCCCCCACTGAGCCATCTTCACACCAGACACCTTAGTCACATCTTGCACCAATGCACCAGAAATCAAAGCAGAATCCTGGACCAAGGTTCAAAGACAGCTGAACAAATGCAAGAGTAACATCCAGAAAGCAAAAACCAAAACGTACCCCAAACATACACAGAAAACATACTAGAAACAAACAAAAAGAGGATATTTTGGTAGCAATGCAGTCCTATGAGCTAACGTGGTGGTGTGTTTGATTAAAAATGGGTGCCATGAAGTTGAGATTGATCTTTAGGACAGCTGCACAGAGAAGGCAGCAGGTAGGAGGATGGAATCTGAGGCCAGAGTCTCAGAAGGAAGGTGAGAAAGACATTCAGGGGAAGGTGGTTGTCCTTTTCACAAGTACCTCTTCATGCAGGAAGTCAGGCTGTAGGTAAAGCTATCAAGGACTCATGCATGAACTCCAAATGGCCTAAGCTGGCAGAGGGTGATGGGTGAGAAAGCCTGACTGGAGAATCAGGAGTGTGGAGGTTAGGGCAGGCTGGGGGTTTCCCAAGAACTCAGCCTCATGGCTCCTAGCTCTGTGTGCCTCTACAGCCAGGACTGGAGGTAGAGCTCCCTAAGAAACTTGCCCTGTGTGGTGATTCCACAAAGGTTCTGGTGCTTGCTACCTCTTAGTCCCTCTGGTCGGATGGATTCTCAGATGGCTAAGGATTTCAAAGGTCTCACAGAGACTGCAGCTCATAGGAAGTTATCACCACAGCATCCTGTACAACCCAAAGTGTGTTGTCTTAGCCTTCTTGGGTTTCAGCGTCAACATCCAAATGCTATTATTGAGTTCTATCCCTTTTTCTTCACCTTTACATGGCTGAAAACTGTAACAACGATTGTTTCCACACAATTCAGTCTGGTACTAGCAGAACTTTGCAGAACTTACCTCCATAGAGGCCAAGCTCACGTTCTTAGGGCGCTTCTTGAAAATGCTTTTATTTTAGCTCCCCTCCTGGACAGTTTGAGATTGAACAAAATGTACTACTTCCTGACATCTGCTTTCCCTTTTTGAAGTGGGAACAAGCTCATGATCAACACTAGCTAGAGGAGAAATCATTTCTAAGAAAGTTGTGAAACTAGTAAGGGAACAGGCCCTCGGCAAGGGCCATCCCCTTGTTTCTTCCTTTGTTCCCTCCTGGTATTGGGGGTGAATTCCAGGGCCTTGCACAAATTAGCCACACAGTCTACCACCATGCCACCACACCCAGGCCACACCTTGAGGGGTGACAATGATCAACAAGTAATGTACTCATTGCCTTACTCATGTAACTGTAACCCCTCTGTACAGCATCTTTTCAATAAAAGAAAAGAAAGAGAAGCTGTAAAATAAGTCTTACTCTCTTGAATGTTTTAGATGGGACTCAATTTTAGGTAAAAATACCAAAGAGAAAGAAGTCCAAGTTTGAAGAAGAGAATCTTTTTAGTTCAACTTTAAAATTTTTACTTTGTTTTGGTGCTGATGCTCAGGGCCTGGGTGCTGTTCCTTAGGTTTTTCAATCAAGGATAGCAGTCTACCACTTGAGCCACAGCTCTACTTCTGCCTTTTTGCTGGTTAATTAGAGAGTCTCATGGGCTTTCCTTCCGGGGCTGGCTTTGACCCCACTATCCTTAGATCTCAGCCTCCTAAGTAGCTAGGATGACGGGCATGCACCAATGGCACCTGGCCTCAGTTCAACTTTTAAGAGTTAATTTGTTTTGCAATAATATGCAACTATGCCCTATGCATTTCACTCTAAATAGGTAGAAAGCTGATCTTTTCTGATTTTTTTTTCTCTTCCAAATTTAAAGGAAAGATGTTCAACTACCTTCCTGGAGCCATCTGAGAACAATGGACATGCTGGGGGTTCATATACATTCTTGTACCCTCAGATAAATCCTTGTACCCTCCCTGGAAATATGGGTGGGAAGTAGGCCAATCACTATCATGGCGGGCAGTGAAGCACAGATATTTGTAAAACCTCAGGTATTAAACGAAGACAGCTCTGCCCCAAGGCTGGGAGGACGGGAAGGCTGGCTTCCGGTGGCTATGTCGCTGGAATCTTTTGGGTAACGTATTCAATCTCCTCTATTTTTTAGGTTGCCATGGGGCACAGCATAAAGCGTCTGATTTCTGACACTTGCCCTCTGGTCTGGTGCATCCTGTGATGTGGCCACTCCTGCAGACTGCACTGAAACAAGACTAAAAGTGTCAAGAACAAAGGGGAGCCGCTCCCTCAAGGCCCCCCAGATTCTGTGAATTTGGGTCCAAATCTATGTGCACTCAATTGGTCCTCAAAGGCCACACAAGCTTTCTCTTCACTGGGCCCAAGACAACCTGGTCTGGCTGACAGGGGTGCCATACCACACCGATCTTAAGATTGATTGGCAATGCATCTGTTCTCCTCACAGGACTTTAAAAAATGCCATCCTCTCCACTCTACATACATCTCCTTCACACTAATTATTCCCTCTAAGAGCTGAAATGAGCCAGCACTTTAATTTTGTAATTACAGAGAGACTAACTTCATCACAGCGTCTGTTTCTTTATTTAAACCAGATTTTAAGTTTGAAGCCTTACAAAGACCACAGGGTAATAAGAAACCCCGATGTTTGACAGTGTCACTGGGAACTTAGCAGGCCAAAGATCTTAGTTACCCAGTGCTAATTACTTACAGGCCATTTTCTTTTTTTCTTTTCTTTTCTTTTTACCTTCTTCTTTCTTCCTGGTCCAAACCTTTAGGAATAATCCCTTTTTAACAGTGTTTTGTATTCACACACTTTTTGTTCCTATGAGGTAGTGTGTGTGTGTGGTGTCTTCGTTGCTTTAACCCTGGCTCCATAGACAGTGAGGCAAACTTGTGCTGGGTTGCCAGGAGTGTTATTTCTGCGTGAATTCTTTGAGAAGTTAGGGTCTAGGCTGGATACAGAGAGGAAAGGGGCAGAGCTATTTTGATCTTTGATATGTATGGCCTTTTGAAGGCTGGCTTGTATTTCCTGTATGAGTCAGGCATGCGAGGACTTGAATGGTGGAGTTGTCTACGAGGAATTGGCTCAAGTGGGAGGCCAGAGGGTCCACAGCTGCAGCCAGCTCAGGAGCTCAGGTGGGCCAGCTACTGGGGACAATTTTGAACTGTCTAAAAAGTTAAAAGTAGCCATTTTAGCCAGGTACTAGGGGGCTCATGCCTGTAATACCAGCTATTCAGGAGGCAGAGATCCAAGGATCAAAGCCAATGGTTCAAAGCCAGCCTGGGCAGGAAAGTCTGTGCGACTCTTATGTCTAACTACCACAAAGCCAGAAGTGGAGTTGTGGCTCAAGTGGTAAAGTGCCATCCTTCATAGGAAAAAGCTAAGGGACAGTTCCCAGGCCTTGAGTTTAAGTACCAGCAATTCCCCTCTTCCCCTCCCCCCAAAGAATAACAGTTTTAATATTAAAAAAAAACTAGAGAACATCTGGGCACTTGTGGCTGACACCTGTAATCCTAGCTACTCAGGAAGCTGAGATCTGAGGATTGCGGTTTGAAAGCCAACTCGGGCAGTCCATGAGACTTTTAACTCCAATTCATCACAGAAACAGCTGGAAGTGGTGTTGTAGCTCAAGTGGTAGAGTGCTAGCCTTGAGCAAAAGGAGCTCAGGGACAGTGCCCAGGCCCAGGGTTCAAGGCCCAAGACTGGCAAAAGCAAAAAGAAACTAAAGAACAGAACATTAAACTCTATTTCATGTTCACTCGATGCCACTGATTGATATGGTAGCATCTTGCTCTTTGAGAAGCAAGGATGAAGGAGAGATGATCCCTTGGAGTCAGAGATAATAGGGCAAGGAGAAGAAGAGGACCCTATTTCCTTCTTTCCGGGTCCCTACTGCATGTGTGTATGGAGGTATCAAGTGCAGAAGAGCCCCTCAGAGAGCCAAAGGATCACTTCAGTTATCTTATTTGCCTCTGGTTATTGTTTTACTACGTCTAGAAGAACATGAAAAGTAATTTCAAAAATCCACAAAATTCCATCGGTTTTCATGATGGTCTATTAGCTTCATTATTGACGTCATTGTATATGCTGTTTTTGCTACGCCTGTGAATTAACTGAGAGCAGGATAAAAGCTGGGCACCCAGCCCTCACCCTTTGCATTTGTGCTCCCTGACCCGAGCCAGTCCCTCCTCAATCACTCTACAATCACCTTGGAAGGACAGGATTCACTGATAAACATCTGGTGACAAACTGCCCCTTAGACAGGCAAAGCCCTTCTTCTTATCGTCTTGCAGAGAACAGCCAAAAGCCACAGACAACTCCAGGTTTCCTACATCAAAGACACAGATAATCATCAACCCATCCGCACCTCTGACCTACAACTGCTTTAACTGTGCAAACCTTTCTCACCTCTGTCCTCAATTTTCCCTATTCCACCTGAAGCCAAAGTCGGTACTCCTGGAGATGGCTGAAGATGCACCGAAGTGCTGTCATGTCACAAATCTCTTCTGTCCTTCTCTGCATCTCTTTACTTGGCATCCAGAGGTGAGAGGCCACACCTCACATGGGACTTCTTTGAGTCTAGAAAGGTGGTTTCACAGAGAGGCCCACATTCAAGGACCTTTAGATTCTTGCAGTCTGACTCTTGTAGGAGAACTCTTTTTTCCTTCTCCCCTTTACCTTTCCCCTTCTTCCCCTTCCTTTCTAGAGATTATCCAGACTGGCAGACCAGTGTGCTGCAGCCTGGCAGACCAGTGTGCCGGCCATTTCCACCTGAAGAGCTAGCATCCTAGACAATGCATGAGGGAGGTGAAGTCAGAAAGTCCTGTCCTTTCACAGCAGGCTTTAGAAGGCACGCACGGTGGAGTAACAGCTTCCGTCTGGTCTTTTTAGAGATCCTGAAGTGATTTACTAAATATGAACTAGAAGTGCATAAAGCAAAACCAAGGTCTCTGAGGACGGCACGACTTCTCTTGCAGAGAGGGAGCGACGTTGCACTACCCTATTTGTTAAAGCAGTCCACCAAAAATGTGTGAAGCTGGTGCTTCCCCCGGCTTCTGAGAACAGGAGAGCTCTGGGCCTGCTCAGCTGTACTCTAGCCAGTCCGTGGGAGCCCATGTGAAGCGAGACAGCATTAAGTCCTTAGTTACTGCCTTCTTCGTCCTCAGTAGGAACTGACACCTGTGTTTTCCTTTCCTGAAAGCCAGGACAGTCCCCAGATGGCCAGGTTCAGCACTAATACCAGTGGCTGTCTTGCTGCAGTCCTAGTGTGGCCTGTGTGGATGCCTGTCCCATTGAAGGGGGGCTGGCTGAACCCCAGGAAGATCCTCCTTCACCCTCACCAGCCAGGTGGCTGCTAGCCACAGGGGCATGTCTGCACTTCAGCAACCCCTAAATTATCATTCCTGTTTTCCATTGTGGGATTCCCCCCCCCCCCCCAAACATCTGGCCAACCAGAAACCCTGCTAAGCAATAAAAACAGTAGTTAATTTTTCTCTGGACTTTGTTCTCTGCTCTGTGCTCGGAGAACTCCCTGGTGGGGTGGTTTGTCTGTGAACACAGAGAGGCACAGAGGGGTCTAAGGTTCTCTCAGAAAGACAGGGGCTTTCCTCCCAGAACCTCTCGGGTGGTAGACAATTCATGAAGGACTCTGAGTGCTTTAGGCCCTGAAGTCATCAACTTCCCTTAGCAAAGTCTAGAGCCAGACAAGACGTTGAAGTTTTCATTATAAAAGAATGTGGCAGAGGCTGCCAAACATTTTTGGGGGTGTGAAGGGGGACTATCGCTCCTCACAGGTGCGAGATGTGGATAAACAGCGAATGAGGACGTTGCTGGTTCTTCCTCTGCATTCAGATTCCGCATCCACGGAGCAGTTCATCATCGCGCCGTGTATCCGCGCACGCACACACACAGGTGTTGGCGCACTCCTTTGCTTATCTAATGTCTACTCAGCTGTTCCCGTAAGCAGTTGGGGGTGTTCCTGATTTGGTTGAGGTTGATAATGGGTGGGTTGCAACTAGTTAACTTTGGTTAACTTTCACCAAAGGCTTTCACGGTCCCTACGAAGCTTTTTGCTGATAGGATTGGGAATCCATGAAGAAGTCTATCATGTTTCAGATAAGGGAAATAATGATATCAAAGACAACAGAAGTAACTTTTCTGTAAACACTAACTTTTTTGGGGTTGCAGGGGTGCTGGGATGAAGCCATGGCCTCGTGTGGTGTAGCCAAGTCCATGTTCTACGACCAAGCTGCACCTCAGACCTGACTCTGAGGTACCGGCACCGCATTCTGTACACGGCAATGTCTTTTGAGTCTATTTAATGGAGTGATATTAAAATTACGTCTCTCTAGGATTTTAATAATGTGTATTTCTTTGAGGAGAGTCCTGAATTGTTATAGTATCTTTTGAGATACAATATTTATTCTATTGGGAAGGGACAGGAAAGGGTAGAGAAGGAGCCAGAAGCTCTGCAGCTGCTTCTGTCTTCCCCAGAGGAATAACGAATCAATTTCCACAACAGTTAGGAGTCTGACCACTGAGCCAGATGCCAGTGGATTAGCCCTGTATGACCAGCTACTCAGGAGGCTAATATCTGAGGATTATGGTTCAAAGTCAGCTGGGGTAGGGAAGTCTGTGAGACTGTTATCTCCAATTAACTAGCAAAGAGCTAGAAGTGAAGTTGTGCCTCAATTGGTAGAACCCTAACCCTGAGTGAAGAAGCTAAGAAAGAGCAGCTGGGCCCTGAGTTCAAGCCCCAGTACAGGCACACGAACACACACACACACACACACGAATTTAACTTTAAGAAGATGTTATTGATACTTTGCTGGAAAGAAAGGAACAGCCACATCATGAACAATCAAGGTGGCCGGTATTGCAGCCACCAGCCAAGCAGTTTTGAGAAGCTAATGAAGAGGTCTAAGCAGAGCTATGTTGGAAAAGCATGGGCAAATCCTTTGAGGCCCTGGTTTGGGCGGGATAGGATGATGAAGTCTTAAGAAAACCCAGTCTCAGCCACTGACACATTGAGACATTCTAGGCAGTCAGCGTTTCTAACACTTGGGGACTTGGCCCTATTTACTTTTGAGATAACATTCTTCTTTTTTCTTTTTGTAAAGATATAAGCCCTACAGGTCTCAAATCCTGGTCTTAACTTCCATAAACTCCTGGCTTTACATTGTTCTATTCTTACCCAGGATTTACAGTGTAGAACACTCATACGCATTGATGAGGAGCTCATTGCCTCTTGGGCCCTCCCCAGCCTTGCCCCACTGGGACCCACACTTAGGATGATGCCCCCCTGGAAACCAGTGCATTTTTTGCTTCAATTTTAAATAATTAAAGTAAGATCCAAAGCACAGCTACGCTTGGAGTGCTCACAAAGCCGCCTCTCCGGATCTTTAAGAGAAGTAGTACTGAGATACCAGCACCTAGAGATGAGGAGCAGGGACCAGCGTGTGTGCTTCTGAATTCCTGGTGTCACCATGGTGCCTGGCACATGATGGATGTGTAATAAATACTCATGACTGAATAGAGATTGTTTTCAGTGCTGTGTTCAGCTCTGACTAAATACAACCTATTCTCTATAGAAGGGACCAAGGCTTCGGTCTTTTAGTACACTCTCTGTGGCTAGAATGAATCCCAGAGAATACATGACTCCACCATGTATGCAGCCTCACTAGAACCCCTAAACAACCCCACCAGATCCCTCTACACAGCTCCACCAGATTCCTCTGGAAGGGCTTCATGACCTTGGGTCCCCTAAGTAACTGCTTCAAAGAAGCCCTCTGAGGGCTGTCGCTGCCCCACAGACCTTGCAGAATGCCTGACGCCCACATACACGACCTCTTCAGCCTGTGTTCCTCCCCCAGCCTTCTCTTTCTGACCTCACCACTCCCCAGCCCCAGGTGCTACTTTGGTGACCCTGGCCTGGGAGAGAATGCCACTCCACTCTTCACTGACAGGGCTCCCACTCTTAGACAGAGGGTCCACACAGAGCAGCTGACACAGAACACATATGTCAAAATCTACGGCCAAAGCAAGCCCGGCTTTGTCCAACCATGGCACCTAGGGATGACAATGTGACGTGAAGAGCAGAACACTCTCTGTGACGCACATGGGGGGTAGACCTGGTTCCAAACCCCCAAAGAAGACCATCAATTGACAGAGTCAATATGGCTCCTGTGCCTCGGGGAGCCACAGGGCCCTTGTACCACTGCCAGGTGCTGCTGACTTACACCTGTAATCCTTGTCACTCAGGAGGCTGAGATCTGAGGACCATGGTTCAAAGCCTGGGCAGATAAATCCAAGAGATGTTAATCTCCAATTAACCACCAAAATGCCGTAAGTGGAGGTATGGTTAAAGGGGCAGAACACTAGCCTTGAGTGAAAAAAGCCAAGTAAGACCATGAGATCCTGAATTCAAGCCCTAGGACTAGCAATAAATAATCATCTCATGGTGTTGAAAGTGGATGAGAGCCAGATGCAAAAACGGGCTACAAAAGCCCAGAATCTGGATGATGTTTTTACTGTTTCTGAATAATTCTTTGCCCTTTCTAGGTGGTGATGGTGTATGCATCATGTGGATGGCATCTGTGGGATGCCCTGAGCAGGCTCTGCCCAGACCCTGGCTGCTGGCATGCTCGGAGCTGGTCACTGAGGGGAGCCTGTTTACCTCCACAGGTGCTGCTAGAAGCTAGGAAGGCACAAAGACAAAGTCAGGAGGTTTCCAGTTTTCAGGCTCCTACTGAGTCATTACCAAGAGAAAATGCAGTTTTGTTTTAACTTCCTGGTTATACATATTGAAAGATGGTGGTGATGATGGACAGTGTGCAAAAGGAGAACACACCCCCACCTGGAAGAGAAGACCCTGCAAGTAACTAGTACTTGAACCTTCTACCATCCATCCATTATCCATCTATCATCATCCATCATGGATCTCCATCAACCCATCCGTCATCTACCTATCCACTCATCCATCCATTCATCCATCCATCCCTCCACTCCTCTGCCCCGCTATCATCCAACCATTACCCATTCACCTATCCATTAATCTATCTATCCCTCATTCCCTCTATCCACCCATCTTTCCATCTATCCATCATCCATCATTCATCCATCCCTCCATCCATCTCCATCTACTTCCAAGAGCCCTGGGTTCATGCTTCACTTAGCTTCCATGCTTTTTTTCCCCACTTTGATTTACATTGTTGAATTTAAGGAATCTTGAGAGGTTAAGAATGATTTGACCCAAGTCCAGGGACCCATAACGTGTGGGAAATTCTTAGGTGCATGGAAAAATACAACAGCTAAACACAACTTGTTGCCTGTAGTGCTTTGTGAGTAAATGTTGCCACGGCAACCTCCTGGAAGTTTAGTCTGTGAGACAGCTGGGGCTGTCAGGCAGGGGAAGGGATCTGGAGGAGCTGGCTGGAGGGAGGGAGGGTGGAGGAAGGATGGAGGAGACGGTGCTATTTGCTTCGGGCCCCATGACATGGTAATTTTTCTCCTCTGAAGATGGTCAGGGCTGTTTGTCCCTCTGACTCCTTCCCAACCTGCCTTAATAGTCATTAATCTGTGATATATCTGATTGCTTTGGGAAAGAAGTTACTCTGTGAAGGCTGATGTCATAAGAAGTTTGAGATCAGCTTTGTGATCAAGTTTACGGTAGAAAAACAAATGTCTGCAGGGACAGGCTAAATAATAATGAGCTAAAGTTGACCTCATCACCTCTCAGGTGGCCAAGCTGTCATTATCTGTGGAACCTGTCACTTCACCGGCCACCTCTCTCTCCCATCACCTTCTGCATTATGAACACTTATGTCACGAAGGTGGCGCCAACCTGACTTTGTAGAAATCCTACAAGAGAAATTCACTTGGATGCTTCCTACTCTATTGCCCTCTGCTCCAAGGCACAAGAGGAAAAAGAATAGAGAGAGGAAGCTGGGTGTTGGTGCTCATGCCTGTAATCCTAGCTACTCAGGAGACTGAGATCTGAGGATAATGGTTCAAAGCCAGCCCAGGCAAGGAAAGTCCATGAGACTCGTATCTCCAATAAACCACCAGAAAACCGTCAGTGGCATTGTGGCTCAAGTGGTAGAGCGCTCGCCTTGAGCTGAAGAGCTGAGGGACAGCACTCAGACCCAGAATTCAAGCTCCATGACAAAAAAAAAAAAAAGAAAAAGATGATCAGTCTCGAGCAAAAAAGCTCAGGGAAAGTGCCTAGCCCCTGAGTTTGAGTCCTAGTACTGACACCCAGAAAATAAAAAGAAAAGAGAAAGGAAGGGTGGGTTGACAGAGTCAGTAATATTACATATGCATGCGTAAAAAATAAAATCAGATAAATGGAAGGGAAGGGTAGGGTTGAGAGAGATGGGGTGAATGATGGAAGGAGCGACTTTGATCAAAACATTGTACTTATAAACTAATTTGTTGAATGGCAACTCCTTTGTACAACTATCTAAAGACCATAATAAAAAGAAACTAGCTGGGTGCCCTGCCTCACGCCTGTAATCCTAGTAACTCAGGAGGTTGGAACCTGAGGATAGTGGTTCAAAGCCAGCCCAGGTAGGAAAGTCTGGGAAACTCTTACCTTCAATTAACTATCCCAAAAAGCCAGAAGTGGAGCTGTAGCTCAAGTGGTAGAGCTTTAGCCTTGGGCACCAAAGCTCAGGCACAGTACCTGGGCTCTGAGTTCAAGCCCCAGGACTGGCACAGGGAAAAAAAAAATCAAAAAACAAAACAAAATACAAAAGAGAAAGCTAGGTGGGCTGGTAGCTTGGCTTTCTAAGGAGTCAGTGGATCAGGGCTTAGAATTCATGGTTACACTAATACACTGTGTAGATATCATCTGTCCTTCAACATGTAATTTGTTATTAATTAACTTATTTGTTCACTAGAAGAGGTGGGTTATCACTTCTCTGTGCTGCCTTAGCTCTAACTGGGTTGTGGAGGGCTCCTCCATAGTTCCCGCTTACCCCTGCTTGATGGAATTAGGTGTGGCCTGAGAGCTGGTCCTGTGAGAATCATTCTCTCCCTTACCTCTGCCCCTAAGGAATCTGCAGGAAGAGACTACATAAAGCTCATTCACTTGGTAACACGAGAACTCATTTGGAACGGACTTCCACATGCATTTGTGATTTCTGCCTGGAGTCTAAGCGTTATCCAGTCACAGAGTTTCTGCTGTTGGCTGTCACTGTGAAGGACTTGGGTGCAATGTCCATATAAGGCTGGGTTAGCAGGGGCCGGGGAGGGCGGACTGCAGATTGGTGTCTCCACCACCACCAGCCATGGTAGCACCGTGGGGAAAAGCTAGGATCAGAGACCCCCAGGGGAAGCTGTGGGAAAGAACAAAGTCTGCACGCAGCTCCCTGGACAGCAGCTTCCACCAGCTGCTATTTTTATGTGCTACATTGTTTAAAAAAAATACAACTAAGCCAGAAGTGGGGCAGAAATGACCCTGCTTGCTACAGAACCACACTTTGGATAAATGTATTTACAGATAAGTGTTTAATCCACATAGACTAGGTTTGCAGCAGTGAAATAGAATCTATATTCTTACTAGCTTTTAGAGAAATATATGCAACTATCTAATAAGAAAGATCTTGCTGGAAGCCTGTGGCTCATGCCTGTAATCCTAGGCTGAGATCTGAGAATCGCGGTTTAAAGCCAGACCAGACAAGAAAGTCCATGGGTCTTACCCATCACCCAGCCTCAAGTGGCGCTGTGGCTCAAGTGGTAGAGTGCTAGCCTTGAACAAAAAAGCTCAGAGACAGTTCCTAGCCCTGAATTTAAGTGCCAGGACTGGCAAAAAAAAAAAAAAAAGAGCTGGAAGTGGAGGTGTGGCTTAAGTGGCTGGCGCCTTGAGCAAAAAAAATTTAAGGGAAAGTGTCTAGGCCTTGAGTTCAAGCCCTAGTACTGGCACGTGTGCATATACATGCGTGCACATGTATGTGCATGTACACACACAGAAATAGCTTCAGTAATAGACTAAAGGACATCTTCACTAATGCAGTGCACAGCCTTGGTCAATAGTGCCCCTCATGTCTCCCAGCTTTGAACAAGAGAATGTCTCTCATCTTTCTCTCTGATGTATGACGGCACTCGGCCTGGGCGCTGACTGATGTGACATTCTCTGTGGCTTGTGGGCCCACTGCAGGTGGGTCTTAGGACAGGTACAACTGGAGAGCTGCTCTCTAGCCTGTCAAGCCACTGGGGGGTGAGCACCTGGATAGAACCACCCCTGTGGTACCCCTCAGAGTGTATTGACTCCCCATCCCTTGTAGGACAGTGGGAAATCTCTACTAAACTCAGCACGGATCACCTGTCTAGATAATTGGTGGCTGGCCATGCCCTGAATCAAAGGTGCTGGTTCAGATGACCAGAGGTGTCATGTTTTCCCTTTGCCTGGTAATGGCTAAATAATAGATACAGGTGCCTCCTTGGTGAGACGCCAGAATATGATTCAAGTTCAACATCTGTGCTGTGAGCTTTCTACATCACAGAGAACCTTAGCAATTGCCTCCTAGAAGATCTGGAGGCAGAATGTGAGGCAGGTGGCCGTGCTGACAGCAGCCCACAGAGAAATCATCAGAATTAGCAGTCTTCACCGAAGAACAGCATTCCTGCAGAGGCATCACGGAAACTTGTGCTGTATCGTTTCTGCACTGGATAATCACAGAATGTGAGGAAGCACAGACAACAGCCTTGCCTTGGCTTGTTTGGGTTCTGTTTGGTTGATTCCAGAGGAGAATGCAGCGTCCCTCTGGAGTCTAACTCTGTCCCCTTGGCTGGTCTCACTCCTGTTTGTACAGCAGTGATTTATCTACAGTGCCCATATAAGGCTGGGCCAGCCCAGTGTTCAGGGCTGAGAGCAGCCAGCGTTTTCACGATGGACTAATTATTTCAGTGTTGGGAAAAATCTATAGCAAGGAACCCAGGGGAGACTTAAATCTCATGAAATACTTTCAATAGATTTTAAACATCTATCTTTTCTAAATGCTGGTAAACCTTCGTCAACTTGCAATTCCTAAAGCACAAAGTCTGCTGTCTCAATCGAGATATACTTGACTAAAATGGAAGGCTCCCACTTTGTGAACCATGGCTCCTGGTACATACAGCACATGCAGGTGCCACTAGGGCAATGATGAGACCTGGAGTTCACAGTGTTCCTGCCACCAGTGTCACCTGGTACACTTCATCGTGAGACTCAGGAATGGAGATAAAACACTGCGGCTGTTAAGATCTCTGACAAGGGGAGTAATTCAGACAGGAGCTCTCAAGAGCTTCCACAGCCTGTACTCATGACACAAAATGTAGGCAAGGAAGGACTGCATGCATTTCAGGAGGTGTAGAAGACAGAGCAGGGAAGGAAACATGACTCTGCACCCTTCCCCCACCCTCAAAACATGGGCTTGAACATGTGAATGGAAATATTATCAAACCCGGTATATACCTGTAATCTTAGTTACCCAGGAGGCTGAGATCTGAAGATCATGGTTGAAAGCCAGCCAGGGTCTCCAATTAACCACCAAAAAGCCAGAAGTGGGGCTGTGGCTCAAGTGGTAGAACACTAGCCTTGGGCACTAAAGCTCAGGGACAGTCCCAGGCCCTGAGTTCAAGCCCTAGGATCAGCATCAAAACAGAAGTAAACAAAAGTATGTTTTCTTTAAAATTTGTTTTATGGTGCTGGGCATGGAAGTAGGCCTGTACACACTAAGCACACGTTCTTACTAAGCTACTCTGTTAAGCATTGTCACTTTAAAATAAGAAATGATTGCCAACACTGCAGTTTTAAAGATGGAGAACCAGACATCAGTCATGTCCACTGAACATCGAACATGTTAAATCTACTACTGGACGATGTGTTAAGTCCTGCAGGTGTGAGGGTAACCAGGGTGGGGGTTTCTTTCTTGTCTATGAAGTGAAATGTGCTAGGGAACGCACAGAACCAGAGAATGTGTGATCTCAAACTGGACTCTCTCCATGGAGTAATTGCCAGTCTTCTCTCCTTTGTATGCCTATGCTAGACTAAAAATGTAGCTATATGTTCCTCCTCATACTATTTTTAGACAATATATGTGTTTAGGTAAATTATAAGCATATATCACCATTGCATTAACATATATCCACACACATGCTTATTTATACATACATATGCACATACTTATAGCCAACCCTCTGCATCTCTGCATTTGTATCTCAGGTTCCACTGGACATGGATTGAACTTATTTGAAAAAAAAAATGAAGTACCTGTTCTGAGTATATACAGACCTTTCTCTCTCATCATTCCCCAAATAATACAGTGGCACTACTATTTACACAGTAGTTACGTTGCATTTGATATAAGTAATCTGAAAATGATTACTTATGTGGGAATATATGCATAGCCTAAGTGAAAATACAAATACTGTGCTGTCTTATATTAAGGTTTGAGAATCCTCCAAGTTTTATCCATGGAGTCTTGGACTCAGTTCCCAGGGACAACTATGTGTATCCATAACAGTGAACAAGAGAAAGGAAAGTGACAGAAACCAACTCAGTCTGCATTGTATTCTTGCTCACTTGGGGGTGTGTATGTGTGTGTGTGTGGTATATTTGTATTAGACTTCTTAGCAGAGTATGCATGTGACAATCAGGCAGATGCACACTTCCCACCGGACAGACCGGGAGGCAGCACCAATGACGCGCTCACTTACCCGGCCTCCTTTCTCCGGGTAGCACTGGCAGCCCCCGCTGCAGTCTCTCCCTCCACAAGGCACGTCAAACTTCTTCACACCCTGCGGAAATCAAACACAGAGCAGAGAGTTACCCATCAAGTCACAGCAGTCTGACGCCTAGGGCTCAGACTCTTCCCGCCTTACCAAGCAGGACTTCATCCGACATAGTCCACAAGCATCTTTCAGGCACCTTTAGGTTCACAGCAAGCCTTCATGGAGAGATTCGCAGACCTGCCCTGCCCCTGACCATGCCTAGCTGCCACATCCTGCACAAGACTGGTGTGTCTGTCACAGCCCACCAGCCTACAATGGCACATCACTGCCACCCAGGGCCCACAGCCCCTTCTACAGGAATGAGGAAAGCACATCCTGGAAAGGATGCAGGAAGTACTCCCCACTGTGCCCAGAGACGCAGGTCAGGTCTAGGAGAGTGGATCAGCCACGAGCACTTACCAAACTCCTCTCAACCTTGGAAAGTACCCACGACTTCAGTGTGGCCCAACCGCAGGAAAGCACAAACCTCCCACTGACAGGACACTGATGGTTAGCTAGGAAGAGAAACTGGAAACCTCATATTTTTAAGTACTAGCTGGCAGGGACATCATGTCAGAGACTTTGTGTGAGTGTGTGTGTGTGTGTGTGTGTGTGTGTGTGTGTGTGTGTGTGTGTGTGTGTGTGTGTGTGTGTGTGTGTGTGTGTGTGTGTGTGTGTGTGTGTGTGTGTGTGTGGAGCACTGTCTCTTGGTTAATTGGAAATGAAGAGTCTCATGGACTTTCCTGCTGGGGTGGCTTCAAACCACACTCCTTAGATCTCAGCCTCCTGAGTAGCCAGGATTACAGGCATGAACTACCTGGTGCCTGGCAATTTTAGAGACATAACTCTTCAATGAGTCTTGTGGGTAGCTGAAGGAGTTCTCTGGCTAGATAGTCCCAGTGGGGACAGAATGTTTTTCACTGGACTTGGGGACCAGCTGGTCATGTGGAAGTCTTTGGCTCTGACTTTCCGTGTGGGTGCACAGAACCGAACACTGACACTATGAGATCACAAGAAGCACACTGACCTCATTTCTTCTCCTTCACGTTGGCTAAGTATCAACCAGACATTCCCGGTCTCCCCTGCCCCCTGACCGATGCGGTCAGCCACAGTGCCTGGCCAAGCATGGATGCCCCATGCCCCTCACAGGGCCATCACTGGCACTTAGACCTAAGGGGCCCCACAGACAATCGGCCTCTGCAGGTCACTGGTCAGACCTTGTGCAAGCAAAACTCAGAAGACAACAGAACACTTGCACATTCCACCCCGGTGGCTTGGGAACACCCCTCTGTTGGTCAGTCAGCTTGGCCTGGCAGCACTGGGCAGAATCTGCTGTGCCCTCCGCTGCCTGCCGTCCCTGTGGAATGCCCATGGTTCTGCCACAGCCCTCAGCAGAGCCTTCTTCCACATGCAGGACAGACCCACTTCTGACTCACAGCCACATGGCCACATGGGCAGAGTTTACCTCGGCCTCTGCAATCCCTCAAGGCTATTTTTGCTCAGATGACAAAACCTTCTCTTTGGCGAGCCATGCTCCCCTAGACAGGTCTCACTTCAGAGGCCCACATTATTTTTCAATGCCTCGATTGTAAGTCTTATTTAATCTAGTATTTGATGCACTCATGACTAAGTTGAAGAGTTCTTCTGAACCTGACAGTATCAAATCCTTCTGAAAAACTAATACTTCACAAGCGTTTCCCATCTCTTTTTAAGGCAATGATACAGCTGGCAGTGTAAGAAACAGATATTAATGCCCACATTCACTCAAAACAGGATTCCAGGTATTGGCCAATTTTTCAGAGCTTCAATGTGTATCTATGCGGGGGCTCCTAAGTCCTAGGGGTTGAGTATGTGATTTCTAGAAACAGCCCCACACTGAGCTGAGGGTTTCTTGCGCTACTCCAGCACTAGGGATGAGAGACGGTGGCTGTCACGCTCATGCTTCTTTGCAGGTAACCACCCTAGGATAGGTGCGTTGGCAGGTGTTCCTGGCTCACCCAGTAATTCATGGGACAGCCAGGTTGAAAGGGCAGGGGCTCCTGTGGCTACAGGGGACAGCGAATGCTCTTATTCTCCATCTGGAGTTTCACATGCTATTTTAAATTTTGATTTTAGAGGAATTTGCCAAAGCCTTGCATATAAATCAATGGTTGAAGTGATTTTAGTGGTTTTAAATCCATCTAACAGACACGCCAGTCTAAATTTAGGATAGTCTCTGGACTTAGTTGTTACCTGCTCCAAATGGAATACCTTTCTTGCTTTTGGAAGTAGGCTGGGGCAGAACTAAGGGTCTCTTAGTGTGGCTGCTTTCCTAGTGGCATGCCAAGGGTGTGATGCCCCATCTCATGGAGGCGGGGCTAAATGCATTATGGAGAGCAGATCTTTAGGAAGCACATCAACTTCTGCCCTGGCCATTCCAGCTCTGTGTGTGTGTGTGTGTGTGTGTGTGTGTGTGTGTGTGTGTGTGTGTGTGTGTGTGTGTGTGTGCGTGCGCGCGCGCGCATGCACGCACTTGCGCATGTGCGTGCAGGCATGTGCACGTGCATGCATGTTCCCATGAGCATCCACCTGTCCTTCAGAGGAAACTCATGAATTCCAGCATGGATGAGAGCCCTCAGAACTGCACAGAGGAGCGCCTGGTCTCCAAGAGGAACAGAAATATTTACTTGTCGGTGCTGGGTGTGCACTCCAGACAGATTCTTACAGACATTTCCCTGGAAGGGCATAGGGATCAGAAACATTCTCAAGATGCAAAGCCCCCCAAAGCTTTAGGTAAACAGAATGGTGGTGGGGGATTACTCTGCGGGGCCCTGTGCTATATCCCTGCCCTCACCCCAACATTGCAAATCCATCCCTCGATTTCACTGTTCAGGACGGCCATGGTCCTGCTGCTTGTCAAGCCTTAAGTAAAAGAGCGAGTGACTCCAACCCAGCCTCCAATAGGAGCCAGCTTACCCCCACCCCTCCAGGGGGCCCTGGGCTTGGGTCCTTACTTTACTGCTGTGTCTTTGATGAACTTTTCCTAGCTGAGCCCTTCTGGAGCTATCCAATACATTGTTATTCTCATTGACAAAATCTCAGGTCAAAAAAGAAACATTTTAACCCCACTCACTTCTCATCTGGAGCCTGAACACCAGGGGCAGTAACTTCAGAGCCTTTATCTCAGGTCCTGGCACTGTGACAGCCCTGCGGGAGAGCCAGCTACTGACAGCATCATTGAAGGAAGTTGCCCAGGCAGGAGTATGCTCTGCATGGACCACGCATGTCCATTTAGCTAATCTGGCCAACTATGCTCTGATGGCCTTTATCCTAAATGAAAAAAGTCTCACAGGCTCAGGTGGCCAAATCATAGCAGTGTTTGCTAGGCTGGTGCTCTACCACTTGAGCCATGCCTCTAGCCCTGATTTTCACTGATTATTTTGGAGATGGAGTGTAGTGAACCTTTTTTCTGACCTTAAACTGTGAACCTCCTGAACTCAGCTTCCTGAATAGCCAGGATTACAGCATGAGCCACTGGTACCTAGCAAATGGTTTCCTCCCCTTCTTTTCCCTTCCCTCCTTCTTCCTTTCTTTTTCCCTTTCTTCTGTCTCTGTCTCTTTCTCATTGCTGGTACTGGGCATCAGTCAGTCTTTTGCCACTGGGAAAACAGAAGATATAGCATATTTTAAGGAAACGGGCTCCAGCTTCCTATTAGGTTCAAGCAGAGAATTTTGTACCTAGAGCCACTGGCTGGCTGGCTACGTCTGTTAAACATCAGACTCAGCAGAGTTAGGGGGAGAGGTCAGGGGAGCAGCTGCAGGATTAAGAGAGCATCCGGTCCCACCACCATAAGCACTGGCTCTGGCTGGCGGAGCCCAGTGACAGCGAGATAGGACTGAAGGGAGATCACGTTGCCCTCGCTGGGGCTACGTCCTGTCAGGCCACGGGACCGGAGTTCTTTCCTTGCTTAAGGGAAACAGCGCACAGTCTTGAAGGAAGACGCCGCCTCGGTATGCTTCAGCTTCTCAGATCCACGCCTCCCAGATACAGACCTCTGTACTGGTCTCACTTTTACCACTTACGGCTAGCGTTCTACCACCTGAACCACCACTCTGTTTCCTGTTTATTTTGGGGGAGAGAATGGACTTTCCTGCCCCAGCTGGCATTGAACCACAATCCTCAAATCTCAGCCTGTAGTTTTTTCTTTTTTTTGTTAGTTGTGGGGCTTGAACTCAGGGTCAGGGCACTGTCCTAAGCCTCTTTGTAGTCAAGGTTAGCACTCTATCATTTGAGCCACAGCACTACTTCTGGTTTTTGAGTGGTTAACTGGAGGTAAGAGGACTTTTCTGCCCAGGTTGCATTTGAACCAGGATTCTCAGATCGAAGCCTCTTGAGTAGCTAGGATTACAGGTGTGAGCTACTGGCAGTGCCCGGCAACTCAGCCTCTTGCAAAGCTAAGATGAGCTACTTGTGCCCGAGTCTGAAGTGGAGCTGTGGCTTGAGTGGTAGAGGACTGGCCTTGAGCAAAAACACTTCAGGAACAGTAGCCAGGCCCTGAGTACCAGCATGCACGCACACACACACACATACTATATATTTTTTCCACACACACACACACACACACACACACACACACACACACACACACGTTTTTGAGTAAGAACTTGAATGCCAGAAAACAAAACACACAGCCTAGTTAGGATTCTTAAGACCAGCTACTTCTCTACCTGTGTGAATCATCTTTGTACACTGAGAACACAAACCTGGACAGACACCCCAGCTTTCCACAGATGGAAAGATCATTTAAAGTGGATAAAATGTATGTGAAAAAAAAGCCCACCATTGTTTTCTACTTTGAGTATGAAAAGTGAATATTAATCAAATTTATATGAAGTTTCAAGAACAAAACTCATCTGTCAGGAAACAAAGAGTATTTTGTCCTCCACAAGTTCCAAGAGAGGTCTTGCCCAAGGAAGCGGTTTAAGCCAATATACCTCCAGCCAGAAAAGCACATTGTCTAGAGGGACTTAACCGACATTCTACACTGGATCGCCCCCAGCACCTAGCCCAAACTTCCTCCGCACAGAGGGACTGAATAACCCATTCTTTGAGACATAAAAGGTAAGCCTTTCTTATTGTCAAAAGTAGTTATCTTTCCCATTTTGAGGTGACACAATCTATATAAGTCTTTGTTTTTATCGCAAGTCCAGTCAAGCTGGGCTTTTTAGAAATATCCCTTTAATCTAAAAAGAGGCCAACCAAGAAGAAAGCCAAGCTGGGAACAGGGTTCCCAGTAAAATTCTATTAGTTTATCAAAGCAGGAAATATAAGCCATTTCCACACATGCAGCTTTAGGAATTAAGGAAACAATTTCAACATGGTATTGGTGAGACAAGGTATATGGAAGGAAACCCCAACGGCAGCTGCACATAGAACGAGCTCTTGTGGCTAGTAGGCTGGGGAACGCCCAGCCAGCTTTGGAACTCTGCTCTATAGTGTCTCAAGGGCACCCAGAAGGAATGTGGCCACTGTAGACCATCCTGGAATTATTCCAGTGGGGGACAGAGGCAGTTGATAGAGGACGAGGAACCCTGGTAGAGCACTTGTTACCCAGTGCCAATGGGGTTGGGGTGGCACCCTGCCAGCCCTTGTGGAGGGAAGGAAGGAGGAGGCCAGAACAGGAGAGCCAGGGAGAGGGCCAGCTGGAGATGACAGTCTTCATGTCCCCTGACAGGTGTGCCCGTGGAGCTGCCCCTGGGTTACCATGACAGCAGATGTGAGCCCTCACTTGAGTCATTAGGAACAAGCTGACGTGTGTGTGTGTGTGTGTGTGTGTGTGTGTGTGTATGTGCACGCATGCACATGCATGACTGGGGCTTGAACTCAGGGTCTTCTACTCTTGCTTATTCGTTTTTTGTTTTTTGCTCAAGGCTGATGCTCTACCACTTATGGCTTTTTGCTAGTTAACCAGAGATAGGAGTCTCTCATGTTTGTCCACCCAAGCTGTCTTTGAACCGCCCGGTGTGGTAGTTAACATGGTTGCATGGCAGCTGGAATGGGTTTTTGGATTCCAGGTCAAGTGTCCTAGGCAGGGAGTGTGTCAACTGAGATGGACAAGCAGCAGATGAGGAAGAATAGCAGGCCCCTTGCTGAATCGCTAAAACGTAACACCCTCCTGCAGTTTTGTGGCAAGGGCTCATGGAGGGGCTTCCTGCAGACCCCACCCTACCGTGTCTAGTGTTGTTCATGCCAGACATTGGCCTGGCTCTCTGGCCTGGGGCTGCAGACTCAGGAATGAGCGCTGAAGCCTGGCCAGAGGTGTGGGCCAACTTAAAAATACCTGGCCCAGGGCTACAGATGATGATCTCAGGTGTGGGTGGGCCCCAGACTGTGGGTGGAGACAAGTGGGTCACTGGGCTGCAGGAGGAGAGGGGGCTTGGTATTTCCTCTGTGCTGTTCGCACTCTGTCTGGAGCAAAAGGCAGGCTGCGTGTGTCATGTCTGCAGTGGGGTGGGCGGGGTGTGTGTGGGGGGGGGCCTTCCTCTGCCGGGCACACTGAGAACAGGGACAGTGCTGATACTGCATACGAGCAGGCAGGATGTGAGCACAGAGCCCTGTGCCTAGCTGTATCCCTTCCCTGCTCCTTCCCCATATCCCATCAGAACAGCTAGATTCATAGCTATCCCTGGCAGTGCCCAAGGCCCGGGTCTGGGCCTCTGGAGCTGTGCTGCTTGCCCAGCTGCTGAGTGGAAGTGTGGAAGAGTCTCGAGTCTAGATGCCTGGAACAGACACAGCCAAGACCAGGCAACAGACCTGCTGTGCGGAAGCAGGGAGGACCCAGGCAGGCAGAACCGTGGGTGGACAGGCTGGAGGGCCGGCTCAGAGCCAAGGACTGCTGACACAAGGTCCGGAGGCCACGGGGACACCCCGAATGAAGTCCTGTCTGCTCTGAAGGCTTCCCTGTCCTTGCAGTTGCCATCGCCATCTCTGAGTGCTGGTGCCCTTTGATAGGGGATTTCTGAGCCCATTCCTTTACTCCGGCACCATTTTCTCCTCTCACAATATCTGTGGCAGCCCCTGGTTCCATTGCCACCCAGGGATATTTATCAATCCAGAGCTAAATTCTATTTTTGAATTATTTCCTCGTTTGACTCCACGAGCTATTCTTGAATGACTTCTTACCTGGGACTCCAAAGGCTTTGAGCTATGAACGGAACAAAGCTTTACAGTCTCAGGTGAGAGGTGAGCTCATCTCTTCTCACCCTTTTGGCTAGGATCAAGTGAGAGCTAGCCACCTGGCCCTCCGGGAAAACTCCATGACCAAGTACCACCAGCACTTTCCTTTCTATGCTGGGTCCTTAGCAGGCTGTACCAGAACACAGCCAGGCTGATGTGGAGTCCCACACTGGTCTTGTCTGAGGTGTGGTTCAGTCACACATCCTCAGAGCCTTTCTCACCCAAGCCAGCGTGGAGCTGTGGCACAGCTGTCATGACTCTGAAGCTGATCCATACACCAACTGCTTTGCAGAGCTGGTGTACACATATACACACACATATACACACGCACACTCACACAGATGTCCTTGCACAATTGTCACCACAGGAAAGCCTAAAAGCAGGCAGTCCTTCATCTGGGACAGGCCCTTGGCTCCCTTTGCCCTTGGTGCTCCTCGGAACCCACGTCTCCTTGAGTTCTGCCCTTCCTTGGATCCACTGTGCCCAGTCTTCAAAGTCTCCTTCCCTCCCAACTGACCGCTTAACACGGTACTTTCCCACTATGCCAGAATGCTATGGATTAACCACGCTGAGTGTGAACTCCTCTGGGTTTGCATACTCCTCAGGGATGTGCGGGAACACTATTCTCTGTGCCTGGAATGTTTTCACCCTGCCACTCCATGTGTACAGCCCAGAGCCACCTCACCAGATACTCACGTCGGGACAAGAAGGCAAGGCGGCCCATACAGCTGAACATCTCATCCTTCTCTGCCCTAGCCAAGCACAGGGTGACTGCATCTGAAAATGCTCTCCTTCTGCAAAATCACACAGTAAACTAACAGGGCACATGGGGAAGAGAGTGCCAGAGTGGAGCACACCAACCCCACTCTGTAATGAGGGCATCCCGTGAAAACCAGCCCGGCTTAATAGTCACGGCAGTTTCCCAATGAAGAAGACATGCTGTAGTACACAGTGCATTAGTGCCAGTAAAGGGGTCATGGAAGCCATAAATTGCTATATCACAAAGAGCAGGGCAACATGCCCAAAGCTTGGGACCAACCCACAGCAAATGCATCTAAAGAGAGCACTTGGCCAAGACAGGGTGCAGGCACCTGGCATCCTACCTGACAATGTCTTAGTTTGCTCTGTACACCTGTTCAGGACCACTCTTCTGCAGCCGCTTTGTAACTCAGTGACACAAACAGGGTAGTGGGGAAGACGTGACCTGGTGTGATGTAATTGTACGCTGCTTTTCTCCGGCCTATCAAGACTATCAGCGAGAATGAGAAAGGCTCAGAGTAACAGAGAAGACAACTTCAGTACTCTCTTGTTTGTTGGCTATCTGTTCTGCGCTGATGTTCTCACTTTAAAAAAGTCAGAAGAGCCAGGCACTGGTGGCTCAGACCTGTAATCCTAGCTACTCAGGAGGCTGAGATCTGAGGATCATGGTTCAAAGCCAGCCTGGGCAAGAAAGTCCATGAGACTCTTATCTCCAGTAAACTCTTAGAAAACCAGAAGTGGCACTGTGGATCAAAGCAGTAGAGTGCTCACCTTGAGCTGAAGAGCTGAGGGACAGTGCCCAGGCCCAGAGTTCAAGCCCTACAACTGACCCCCCCCCCCAAAAAAAAAGTCAGAAGAAAATTGATCCCACTGAAGACTTTTATGGAGGCCATTGTCATTTAGTCATTTTGTAGCCTTAGGGATGTGTCTTGTCTCAGAGCTGAGGACAATGAGTCACTGGGAGCCTTTAGCTCCCATTCCAGAGCCCACAAGTGTATTACAACTAGAAATGAACATTCAGTCTCACAGATTGACAGTTTCGTATGTTACATTTGGCACAATTACCCTTAAATATTTATGAGACATTCGGTGTATGTATTGTTCAGCTAGCTAGAGACAGTCTACTAAGACTCTATATAGGCATTACCTCACACCCTACCTACACTAAATTCTAATTATTTTTATGGCATGTCAGTTCTTGGTATTCTCTGGCAAGATATAAAATGTGTATGTTATTAGTGTTGGCATATTGGTCCCAAGTAAATATTTAACATTGCTCGAAGGAGTAGAGTGGCTTCATCTCATTGAAGCTATTTATTAAAAATCTTTGCCCAAGTTTTTCCTTCTTTCAGCATGCTAAATTGGGGGAAGATCTGAGAACAGAATGAAAGTGATCTAGTGGTACCTTTTGGTAATACAAAAAGATTTCTGTTCTGGGTGAAGACTGATCCAGGCAAGGAAGGTGCTGCTTTGTATCAGCATGCCAAGAGCGTACCAGGCTTTGCCTGGGCAGGCTGTGCTCTTAACTTGGGGGGGGGGGGAGGACAGGAGGCGGAGTCACATCTTCTCAAACTTGACCCTCTTCGTCACAGGCAGGCCACCACCCCAGCCTCTGACACACTGGCTGGCCTGGCTTCTGGGCTAGCATTTATGACTTTCTGTACATACTCTGCCACATTACTCATCTGACAGCTTGCACAAGGTGCACACGTATGCCCTCACACATTAGCCATGGCTGAAGATTCCTTTGCTGTGACCTCACACTTAGCAGCCCTCTGCACTGGAAGGTCTGGGCAAGTCTCTGATCACAGCAGAGAATAACGGCTGGGGCTACTGGGGGACACAGGTGCCGTCAGATGCTGGCAGCTATGGTGTGAGGATGACCCATCGGCTTGATGGCCCAGTTGTCCACCTTCAGTTCTGCTCTCCCCTTTGCTCCCCTGCAGACTGGTGGGCTTTTAATCTCTCTCTCTCTCTCTCTCTCTCTGACACACACACACACACACACACACACACACACACACACACACACACACACACACCCCTCATGATCGTCATATGCATGTCACATTGGCCCCGGACTGGGTTAGATGAGTCAGATTAAGCTCTGGGTACTGATCCTCCATCCGTGAGCTCACTTAGAGTCTGCATGCATCTGCTTGCAGATGTGAGCACTGGATCAGGAAGGTCTGCACTGGGGCTGGGAAATTCCAGGAGCTAGTTCTATCAATTGCCCTGACCTGGCTCATGAACACAGTGACTTTGGCCGTTTCACTGGTCTCCAGGCCTCTCGAGCCTCCTAGTTGGCGTCTCTGCCCTTCACAAGTGCCTAACTGCATACATCCCACAGCCAGGCCTGTGATACCCTCTGAAACAGTCCACATGTGGGAGGGGGCTGTGTGGGCTCAAACCCAGCACTGTAACTAAATCGTTTTGGGAGAAATCTTCATCCTCCATGTCCTTTGCTATCCTCATTTAAAAAGTGTGCAGAGCTGGGAGCTGGTGGCTCGCATTGTAATCCTAGTTCCATGGGAGGTGGAGATCTAAAGGATGGTGGTTTGAGGCCTATCTGGGCATAAAGTTCATGAGCTCCCTGCTCTCCATCTTCAGTTAGTAGCTGGATGTGGTGGCACATGTCTGTCATCCTAGCTATGGTGGGTAGTATAAATAAGAGTCAATTCTGGACAATAATAAGTGAGACCTTATCTCAAAAATAACCAGAGGTCTGGGAATGTGGCTTAGTGGTCAAGTGCTTGCCTAGCATGCTTGAAGCCCTGGGTTCAATTCTCCAGTACCACATAAACAGAAAAAGCTAGAAGTGGCGCTGTGGCTCAAGTGGTAGAGTGCTAGCCTTGAGCAGAAGTAGCTCAGGGACAGTGCCCTGAATTCAAGCTCCAGGACTAGCAAAACACACACACACACACACACACACACACACACACACACACACACACACACACACACACACACACACACACACACACACACCCCAACAAAAATAACTAGAGCAAAAAAGACTGGAGGCATAGCTCAAG
Organism: Dipodomys spectabilis; assembly: GCF_019054845.1. Classification (NCBI taxonomy): domain Eukaryota; kingdom Metazoa; phylum Chordata; class Mammalia; order Rodentia; family Heteromyidae; genus Dipodomys; species Dipodomys spectabilis. The sequence continues at coordinate 6,565,164 of NW_024870892.1, read as the reverse complement.
TGGTAGAACACCTGCCTCCCAAGTGTGAAGCCTTGAGTTCAAACCCTAGAATAGCCAGAACAAAAGAAAAAAGTGGGTTGAATCTACCCTCCTCCTTCCAGGGTGGTGACTAGGATGAAGCCATGGGAGAGTGGGGGGGGGGGGCGCCCCAGCTGGTGGCTCCAGGGGAGGAGTTTGGAGGGGGGGCAAGTCTTGATCTTGGTTTATTTCTATGAGCCAGGAGAGCGGTGACAGCCCAGAGCTGCTCAGGCAATAGCAGCCCGGTGCCCACTGTCCAGGGAATTTGTGATCCAGGAGACATCAGAATATTTAAGATTTTTATTCAAGAAGCATATGTATAATATGCAGGAAAACTATAAACAGCTTATAAAACTAGCCTAAGGTAATAACGTTCCAAGGACCACTGATTCTTTAGGGTAAGATTTTGATAGAAAAAAAGTTAGCATGGTAATTCATCCGCGGTAAGCTGATTTTTTTCTCTTCTTATTTGAAAAATACAAAAGCAAACAAAAAAAAAAACCCAGTGACTAATTGGTTTAGGCAGCTCAACTGTGCTGAATCTTGGACTCAGGGTCAACCAGCAGGCCATGGACTCAGGATCTGGGCCAGGCCCCTTATTTGCTGCTATGAGCCTAAGATAAAAATCCAGGAATACTGCGTAGGCAACAGGGCCTGTAGTTCCCTCTAGGTATCAAAAGTGCTCTTATCACATTACAAACAACTAACATGCTGAGATTATAAACATCCAAAGAGTGGACTTCCTCAAATATTTCAAGTGATGTCATCTGGGCCTTCTCTCACATCCGCTTTTATTATGCTCCTGTCCTTTCAAAACAGAGTCTGTGCCACGGCCCAACAAAGACCGGGAAATGTAGGCACACTGGCTGTGGCTAGCCTGGAAGCGGAGCAAACCTGATGAAAGTACAAACACCTCCAGCACAAGAGTGGAATTGTGTTGGCGACAATCTGGAAGCCGTGCTGTTTCTCAGAGAGGGTGTGACCGAGTGGCCTCTAGCAAGGGACACTCATCCACATGTCTTCTAAAGAACATTCCAGAGAGCCTGCAGAGTGTCAAGGTCTCACAGGCAAACAGGCAGGGCCCTGCCTGTGGGCGGAGACAGCCAGTGCCAGGGACTACGCGTGTCCCGCCAGCCACAGAGAGGCTGCGGCTCAGGAAGACATGCGCACAAAGGAGGCCCCCACCCAAGTTCTGGTGTCTCAGCGGACTGTGACCGCCGGTCTCATTGGCATAGATGCATAGGCTTTGCCCACAGAGTGTCTGGTTCTTTCTGTGAACATCTACCACGGAGTTCTTTGGGGGTTATGGTTTTGTTTCACAGCAATAGAAAAGCTGAGACTGAGATGTCTCAACTCTAGTGGACTGTGAGGAAGCAGAGGACCTAGAACTGTAGGGAAGGTGGTCTGTGGGGGGCAGGTGCAAAATGTGGGGGGGGCTGGCTGGCTGGCCGGGGAGGAGTTCATCAGACAAAGCACCGCACAGTGATGCTGTGGCTTGCACTCTCAGAAGGGGGTTTGGGGTTCGGGCGGCATGCAGCTCCGCTTCCCGCAGGAAGCGGGTCCAGGGGCTGCCTCACCAGCCTCCTCCCTGACCGTGGGGTGACTCAGCGCTTCCTCCACCCCATGCTCCACCCCGGGAAGAAGCTGAGGCCAGGAGCCATGGCTCCCCCTCACTGCAGACCACCCTTCCTGGAGGGAGCCCTGCTCCTTTCATAGGCAGTCCATCCCCTTGGCTGGGGAGCAATCCACAAGCACTGGTACTGCAGGAAGGGCTGGGGTCCTTTGAAGTCACAGCCAGGGGTGTCCTGAAGTCACAAGGCAGGCACAGCAAGGGGGTGGCTGAGCTGGAGGTGGAGGAGGTGAGGGAGGAGGAAGAGGAGGAAAAGGAGGAAGAGGAGGGGGAGGAGGTCATGGGGTCATGGAGGAGGGGGGGAGGAGGAGGAGGAGGTGATGGAGGAGGGGGAGGAAGTGAAGGAGGACAGGGAGGAGGTGAGGGAGGAGGTGAGGGAGGAGGTGAGGGAGGACAGGGAGGAGATGGGGGTTCTTGCAGCTTCCCCAGCCACAAGGCTTTTAGCTGACTTAGGTACAGCACAGAGAGGCCCTAAGACCTGGTGAAGTATGCATCACAGGATTCTCTGGTCCAGTCTCAGGAAGATGCCATGCAGGGAGCCAGGCTGCTAAGCCTCAAGAGGAGGCCAGGCCAGGGGCCAAGCACACCCTGACTATCTTAGCCTAGAAGAGTGACCGCACCTGTCTCCCAGCATCTCCCTGTCCCCAGTCTCCTCCACATTCTTCCCTTCCGCCGCTCTAGTCCTCCAAACTCTGCTTCATCTTCCAAATGAGAAGTCTGGACGGTGGCTGCTGTATCAGCAGACCCACCCGAGGACTGTGGGTTTAGAGGAGGTCATACTGAGTTTTATCTGTAACCCAGGCTGCCCGTGGCATCGGGTGACCCCTGGGCCAGAGGTCACTGGGCGTAGGAGCCACGGAGCCCCTGGCTGCCTGCCTCTGCCCAGTGCTCCAGGCCTCAGGCTCCCTGTTCCCATCCCTGTGAATGCCAGCCTTGTCCCACAGGAGAGCTCCACGCAGGCCAGGAAACTTGATACATCGCCACTCCAGTTTACACAGCTTCATCAGGAGTCAAAGCTCAGTTTCTGGAATGTTTGCAAACAGCTTCAGACAACCTATACTTAAGCGGTCTTGATAAAGGTCAGCGCCTCCAGACCTCAAGAGGCAACCTTCGGCTCCCTCTGGCCAGCCTTTGTGGCAGTCCTGCTTGGTCCAGGGGCTGTCCACACACCAGGTCCAACACTCAGATGACACAAGTTCAAGCATCTGAGTTCCAGAACTGGAAAAGATGGCTGAGTCTGGGAGATGCCAGGCATTAGTTGAGGAAAACCTGCCTCTGGCTCTTCTGCGCCCTTTGCCTGAGTCTGAGGCTGTTGCAGGAGGCTGTGGAGCCAGCGGGCGTTCCCAGGTGGGGTCTGGAAGCAGCAGCATCTGGGATGTGGGAGACTGACCCTGACCCTGCAGGGGTCAGAGTCGTGGGCCCACCCAGGGAGCTGGGGCTGCCGTGTGTTTAGGTAGCTTCCCCTAGACTGCACATGCGGACCCCCGAGCACCCCATTTTAACTTGTCACAGTGCCCTCTGAGGATGGGCTGTCCCTCCAGGTGCTCTGCGACCAAGTTGTTTCTATGAATAGTCATTGTTCCACTTAAAAGCAAAAAGCAGACAAACAAAACCCTGCTCAACCCTCTCAGAAATCAGTCCTCATCTTCCTCTGAGCTCTGTCTCATGCTCATCTCTGTCCTGACAAGCTTGTAAACTAGAAAGTTCTAATAAGCAGATCCGGACTCTGCTGATTCACAGAACTAAAGCAGATTTGGATCTGATCACCACTGTTTCCTGGAATCATCTTCTTCCATTCATGGGGCATTTGACTTGCCTAAAAATTGTCCTGCAGATATTTGTAAAAAACAAAAAGAAACAAAACCAAACAAAAAAACGTAGCTTCTTAGTCACCACGTGACATGACCTTCTTGCTATAAACCAGCAGCCAAGAGCTAGGACTGTGGAGGCCAGCCCTGGGGAGAGAGAGAGGGAAGGAGGGAGGAACCACCACCAGATACTTTGGCACTTCTTCTGGGTCCAGCCATCCAAGCGCGCCCCCCGCCCCCCGCCAGGCCCTTGCAAAAGGGAGGCTCGCTGTTTCTCCTGGCATTCTGATCTCTTTACAGGGAAGATCTCCACCCCCCCACCTCAGATTCTCAGCTTGAGCTCTTCCTACCAAGTGACTGCTCACTCTAACATAATGGCCCTTCCTGTCTTAAAGTTATATAAAGTATTGTTGTCTAATTAGTAGAATCAAATAGAAATACAAAATGCATAAAAAAACTGCCTCATTCTGGGCTCATAAAACTAATTTCAAGATGAGTTTAGAGCCAGGCACTAGCCTCACATCTGTAATTCTAGCTACTCAGGAGGCTGAGATCTGAGGATTGTAGTTTGAAACCAGCCTGGGTAGAAAAGGCTATCAGACTATTATCTCCAATTAACTACCCCAAATAGAGAATGTCACTGTGGCTGAAGTGGTAGAACACTGGCCTTGAGCAATAAAGCTCAGGGGCAGCACCCAGGCTCTGAGTTCAAGCCCCAGGACCGGCACACACACACAGACACACACATGGACACACATACAGTTTAGAACATAAGGTAGTAACTTAACAGCTCATATGGTGGCAGGCGGTCCACTTGGGCCAGTCTGTGTATGGGTCTCGATCCCAGTGCCTCACTGACTGGTTAGACAGTGAGAAGCAGTACCTGGAGGCTTGGGTGTCTGCCGCTTATTTCTGAAGCACTTTTGTGGTCTGGGCTCTATTTAACTGGGAAAGCATCAATGCTTCCTTTTGACAGCCGAAGGGTGTGCCTTACCCTAAGCTGGACTGGAAGACATGCTAGGGACACAGGCACACAGGGCAAGATGGTGCAGACTCCCTGGACCATGCACACGTGGCGTGGGGCTCTGTGCTGCTGCTCTCAGGAAGCTACCTAGCCAACACAGCCACGCAGGAGGAAGCTTTGGCCACACCAACCCCAGGCCTCCAAAGGCATCAGAGTTTCCTCTGGACCATGCTATAAGCCTTCTAAGGCAACCTTTCCCACCTGCCACCTGTACCTGCTGGCCCCTGTTCCTTTCCATTTCCTGCCTTGTACTCTGGGTCTCTTGGCTCGAGCCTGGCTGCCAGCTCCCAGACCTGGTACCTGAAGCCAGACCACTCTTTGGGCCTGTCCATCATTCTGAGCTCCACCTCCCCACAGCGATGGGCCCTCAAGCCTTCTCTGTGGTTAGGACAACTTGGATGAAGGCTCCCTTCGATGCTTCCTAAGGCCAGGATACCATGTCTTTTGCACTGTCAGGGTTTTCCAACCTGGGTGAAAAACGAGCATGATCTTGGATGCTTATAAAATGCCAGAACTCATGCCCCATTCCAAAACTCGGAACAAGAAGGGCCAGGACCATGCTTGCCACTGACTCAGGCATCTGGGTATGCACCTCAACGAGCATATAGAAGATACCTCTGTACACAAGTTACAGTGAGCAACTACATGCACATCATATGCCTATGCCCACGTGCAAATACACCCTGGGGTCACATTTCCCCTCATTCACCTCCAGTCTACGGTTCACTTCATGTTCGATCAGTGCCAGTACTGAAGAGCCTCACTTGGGACCCACAGAGGAGGCCATGTGGGAACCAGGGAGCCCTTGGCCAGGGCTGTCTGAGTTTAAGCAGTTTTGTGTTCACACAATACTGGCCCAATGCTCTGTAGGGGTAGTTTGCCCAAAGCTTAAAACTACCTCAGAGGGAGCAGAATATGGCACTCTTTTTTTTGTTTTGCTAGAAGCTTTGAAGACCACAGCTGCTGAGAAGGCAAGGCTTCAGGACCAAAGTGCTCAGGGTGTGTGTGTGGGGGGGGGGCGGGGGTAGAGGTAGGGCAGCAATGGTACAGATGTTCCTCTAGGAACCTCTGGTGCAGACAGGAGGGACCTGTCTTCTCTAGGAAAGAGAGAAGCTGTAGGTTTTTCCTTTTGCTCTGTGTACAGACAGTCAACCGACTTAGCCGTGGCTTCAGGGATCAGAAACAAAGCTAAGAGATGCTAGTAGCTCCGATGAGCGCAGCCTCTGTGCCAGTCTGCCAGGCTAGGCTCCAAAGTGCAATTTGGCTTAAGGACCCCATAAAAACCTGCTTGTTTGACTGCATTTTCATATTCAATCCCCACTTTCTTATTCATCTGTTTTCATGAATAGTAGCATTATGCTGTATATTCCGAGTGCAGTCATTATATTTCCCTGCGAGTTCATCCAAGATCTGCTATGCGAGAGACATACAATCAGACATATTATCAAAGAGGGGCATTAGAATATTTTCCAGGAAAGGAGGAAGTGGTCAGCTCTGGATTCTCTACATCATTGTGAGAAAGTAGTGGAGAGAAAATAAATCACAGTAGCTTGGTGATATGAAAAGCTAAGAAAGAAAGGGAAAAAAATCCCCAAAGTCCCCTAGGAATATGCACAGATACCGACAGCTCTAGATGGAGGAGAAAAGAAGCAATGTAGAGGGGAGGGGGAGGCACAGGGCCTGTGCTGTCTGGAAGTTAATAATATTCTAACTTTTGCAAAGCCCAACAGAAGTGGGTGGACTCCCAAGCTTTGATGGCGACCTCTGAACCTTGTTTGCCACACTCATTTCACTTACATGTTCTGAAGACAGCAACAATATATACTGAATAGTTCCAACTCCTCAGAAGAACACCTGGTAAAATGGCCTCAGTCTAGCATTTGGGAGGCAGAGGTGGGAGAATCATAAACTTGAGGCCAATCGGGCCTGTGTATAACAGGACTCTGTCTCAACAAGTAAACAACCACCACAACAAAACGGACCCAGATTTGTCTTCTTTGAAAGTAAACATCATTCCTTGGAGATGGGTGCCCCAGCCCTGGACATAGCCATGAGTCGGGACAAGTTGGTGCGATACCCGGGTGCCAAACCAGCAGCTTGACTATTACCTGCAGGCACCAAGGGGGTGACAACTCACCGTTGTTTGTATCTGGTGACAAGGCAGGCTGCTGTATTGAGGAGAGGGTTAACAACATGTGGCCCAGGTCTGGTGTGACTGACAAACTAGAAAAGCACTCACAAAGTGACGTCACTTTTGAATGTCAGGTGTGGGAACTGTGGCTCCCAAGAATATCTGCCGTTCATCCTAATCCACTGGCCTCCCAACCTGTAGTCAGTGTCAGGCTGACTGCACACCTCACGTTCAGGCAGCAGCCAAGCCCTCTGGCAGAACCCTGCTTCCCGCCCTGTGCAAATGCTGCGATTACATGTCTGGGCACTCACAAGGGGTAAGCACTGGGACGAGGCTGTGGGGGTCTAAAGGGTGAGGCTGTGGGGGCCTGAGGGACCCTGCTGCAACCACAAACCTCACTTTCTGGACTTGGCATCCCAATCTGTAGATTCAGAAAAGTATTGCTCTTACTTCTAGAATTACAGAAAGGTAACTTGGGGTCATATGTACAAAACGCTTAGCCCAGGGCCTAGGCCAAGACAAGAATTTACCTTATATGATAAAACTCGGATTATTTATAATCAAAATCATATAGAGAAGCAGATGAAACTTCCAAGGGCCGTGATAAAGGCTCAGAATCATGACAAGGGCATTCGGACACAGAATGGTCTCTTCCCAACAGGGATACAAGGGGAGATAGGACCCAGTCTGGCCATCACTGCTTAGATGGGGTTTGCTGCAGCTCAAGGAGCTTCTTTGGTCTAGGTCACCTTAGTCATAGCCTCGTAAATAGGATATTCTTGGGAGAAAAGGTGATATAGGAAACTGTCAAGGTAAACAGGGAAGAGCTGTGCAGGCGTGTGGGCCCAAGAACAGGTGGAGAGGCTCAGCCAAGTTTCATCGAGGATCTGCAGAGCACCTAGGATTGGGCCCAGCAGTCTGGACAAGGCGGGGACCTGGGGCCTCGGGAGACCAGGGCTGCATGAGCAAGCAGAGAACCGTGATGCCTTCCAAATACAGGGGTTCGAGCATCTCAGACTTCAAAAAAATCTATTTTTGTTTTTGTCGGTCAGCTCAGCCTTCATTAACAAGAATTAAACAGTTGCCTTTCTGGGAGTTGTAAATCACAGTTCTACCTAGCAATGGGGTGTGAGACAGGAAAGTGTTCATGAGCAGCATCTACAGCACCTCCAAGGCCCTCCGGGGGCATCCACACCTGTAGCTGCTCCTCCTTTCCCAAAAGCCAGTGCACTGCAGACCACTGCAGACATGAGAAAGATGCACAAACCAACTTCTGAGAAAGCCAGCTAATTCTGAAGGACTCCCTGGTCAGTTTTCAACACAGAACTCTTAAAGGATGGCAAAGTAAAAACACAGAAAGTGGTTGTCATGGAAAGGTACTATATTAACAATGGGACAAACCCATAGTTCCACGAGCCTTCCATCTGCAGTGCTCACCTTTTGAGGAATATCATGAGCCACAAGCAACAGTGAGAATGAGGAGGACAAACACGGAGAAGGAAGGCTGTGGGACTTAATGCACTGGTGGTGTGGTGCCACAATTGCTTTGACCTTGGTTTTCTTCTCCCTCTACATTGGAATCTCTAACTCAGCCTAGTCAGAGACAAGGAAGATCTGGAAAAACCTAGTCAGAGATAGTCTAGAAAGCACTGGGGCCATGCAAAGTGAAGAGAGAGTCCTTGAGGATGGTACTGTCTCAAGCAGACTGGTAAAGGCTACCCAATGTATTATGGGTAGTAAGCACTTCCAATTTAACACTATGATCTGTCCCAAACAATGCAATCAGACAAGAAGAAAGGGAAAGAATAGGGACCACACAGGAAGATGTGAAACCATCATTGTTTGCAGGCATGCAATGTTCCATAAAGAAAATACAGCAGAAGCAATGGCAGAGGATGGAGACATGGGTGAGCCTTGAACCAGCGATCATGGTGAGGCGATCCCATGTCCAGTACGTATGCACAAAGCAGCCCACCTTCATGAGGAATCAGAGGAAGGCAAACATTGTGAAATCAAATACAAGATGCCCAACTCTTCCGCTGGTTGTTTTGAATGCGATTTTGGACTATACTGTCACATCCTACCTTGGCCTTAGAAACTTCATATAGTTGTGAATAATTTGAGTCTGAGCTGTTGGGGGGTCTGTTAGCACAACTTCCTCCCTGGGGATGTCAGGGCTGTGAATGCATCCCCAATCACTACAGCTATCTATGGGGATCAAGGCGGCCATGGCAGGTGGTCTCCATCGGTCCATTCTATGGAGGGCTTAACCACTATAGAGCTGGACAGACAGAACATCTCCCTGTCTTTCATTGTGGAAACCTCTGAGGGGAGTCAAATGGGAAAGGGGCAAAGGAAGGTATCATGGTAACCTTTGATCTTAGATGTCATCTAGCTCCTACCACTGCCTTGCGGGTGTGCCTCCAGAAACTGGAAAGTCTGCAGCATTCACTGTGGAGTTTGTTATAATTGTCCCTATGCCAACAGCCATGACTTGGCCTGGCATCATCCGCTAGTTTTATTGGTATACTTTAAATCTAGAATTTTTTTCTTTTCTTTTTTTTAATATAGCCTTTATTTTCTTCCTTTTCTTTCTTCCTTTATTTCCTTTCTTTCTTCCTTCCTTCCTTCCTTTTCCCATACTGGGGCTCAAACTCAGGGCTTGGGTGCTATTTGCTCTTAAGGTTACCTTCTAACAATTGAGCCACAGCTCTGCTTCCAGGGTTTTGCTGGTTAATTGGAGGTAGGAGTCTCACAGACCTTCCTGCCTGGGCTGGTTTTGAACTCTGATCCTTCAATCTCAGCCTCATGAGTAGCTAGGATTGTTAAGTGTGAGCTGCTGTGTCTGGCCCAAGTCCAGCATTTTCCAACTAGTCTTTGCAGGATAGTAAGAACAGTGAGATTGTTCTACAAGAAAATGATATCAGTAAATTTTCTTTCTTTTTTTTTTTTAAGTTGTTGCATGGCAAGAATGAATATAATGAATCCCAAGAGAATCTGGACACACAGGGTTTGTTTAGACAGGGTTTCATGGGTAGCAGTTTCAGGCAGAGGTCAGGAAGATGCTAGACAGCACAGGGATGTAGTAAAGAACGCTCCCCAAAGCCCAGAGCCTGATTATTATTACGAACGTTCCCCAAAGCCCTGAGCCTGACTACTAAGCTATTTTGAGGGGAATCAGTCAGCCCAAAGAGGTCAAAGCAGGCAACCGGGCGGCCAGTTGCTGGTAGAAACCTCTTCCTAATTGCTCTAAGCAGAAAGCATGTAGCAGGCCGCCCTCCAGTCTAGGGAGAAGGCCCAAGCCAAGTACCTTGTATGGCAGAGCCGCCTGGGAAGGCACCAGGCCCCCTGGGTGCCGCGGCTTGGAGAAGCATTTCTGGAGGGGGAGATGGACACTTGGCAAAACAAAGCCGAGCGCTTTGCTTTGAACCACAAGAGAATCCCAGAAGCTCTGGCCTGGGGAGGTTTCACCCAAATGATTATGAACAAGCATCTGGTTGTTTCAATAGATTTCAGGGGATTTGTCCCAATCGGAATGACATCCTGGCTGAGAAGGGCCTGGCACCGGGCACTGCCCCCCCCCAACCCCAGCTCATTCCATCCCGCCACCCACCTACACAAGGAAGCCACCAAGTGAAACGCCCTGGGACAGCGGTATCTTTCCACACCCGCCCTGAAATCTTACCAGCTTCTAATCGCTGACACGTCAGTTGTCTGCTTAGTGACCGTTATAATACTGAAAATTCCTTTATTTAGCTTGCTTGGGATGAAGTCATGCAGCTCTAAGGGTGACTTGCAAAACAAAATCAAGTTCCACTCTCCGTTAAAGGGGCCGCCACAGAAGGCCTGAGACTCTTCAGTGCTAGAGCTTAATGGATTCCATGTCACTAGAAAGTTGTCACTGCTTCCAACTTTGAAAGAGCAAATAAAGAGCAAAAAGAGCAGGATGCAGGGCATCTGTTTGGCAACTTAGAGCCACACGCTTACTGGCTTTGCCACCTCAAAAATAGGCTGGCTTCCCGATGCTGTGTTTTTCTGAATTGTACTGGCGACCTGTCCACTCACGGTGGAGGCCGCACATTTCTCCGGGTGCACTGAGGCAGCGGCTGAGCTGCCCCAGGGCTGCGTGCTCCAACGGCACGCTACCTCTGTGGTGCTGTCCTCTCCACCCAACACGGCCGTCCATGGCTGTTCTATTCCCCTCGTTACAGTTCTTGTGTCTCTCTACCTTCCTTTGATGCCCAGAACATTCACAGAGTGACTGAGACTGTCAAATGAAGGTGGCCACAAAGTATTTCACACAGAGAGAACTAGGAACAATGTGCTCGGGACAAACCCTGTGAGCAAAAGTGGGTAAGGGTCCAAACACCACCTCTTTGCAACGGTTCTTCCAAGCTAGAGACATCTGGCATGTTCACTTTTTTTTCTAGTCTCCAACTTCAAGAAACCCCAAGTCCTGTTTGATGGTACACTTGTTCTTGGAATGTTAATCGAGGTGATGGGGGGTGGGGGGTGTTTTCTAATTTTAGAGGTACACTGGCAATGTTAGTACAACTGGCAGTTTCTTACATTTATTTACATTCTGTATGTCTTTGAAAATATTTGCATTAAAAAAATCGAATACCCCAGTGGTTGAAGTAATAAGTAATTTATCAATTTCCATTAATTACTCCTATATTTTACTCAGATCAGCCTCTTATGTCTTTGTATGGTTATGGGCTGCACACACATTGTGCTAAAATAGGAGATTTTTGTTATAATATGGGACCTCAAAAAGAATGAAGTTTGTTCCATAACATGTTTCATCCAGATCTACAATTTGCTTCATGGAATGTTCTAGTCACCATTTCCCAAACAAATCTTTAAAAATAGTCAATCATGTAATTTACCCATAGAGTGATCTAATACATTAACTAATCTAATTAGTGAGATGACATGAGGGCATTCATTTATAGAGCTAATATGGACTCACACTTGGTGTCTGGGTGCGGGCCCTGGCTGCCGGCTGACAGTACAATTCCATGCCTCTCTTCTCTCAAGACAAGTTGGAACTAGTTGATCTTTAAGTCCAACCTAGCTTTGAGATTTTATGTCTAGGTGAAGCTTTCACAGAAGAATGGTCTCAAATGTCTGTGACATCCACTTCTGCTGAATGTCCAGTGTTTCCTATTTCATGAAAGGACAGAAAGAACTAGAGGAAGGTAGTAAGTGCTTTCTAGAAAAAAATAAATCTCAGTGAACCACAGTTGCTTCTGTTGTCAGTGAAGTAGATTAGCATGAGTTTATTCTTCTTCAATGTCAAGCGAGAATAAAAATATTTTTCCTATTTTGCTTATGGAAAAATTAGATGGAGCAGGAAAAAAACCCACTAGACTTGGTATTGGAGGAACCGTGTTTTACTAATTGTGTATGTGTGTGTGTGTGTGTGTGTGTGTGTGAGTGCATATGTGGTACTGGGAATCTGACCCAGGGCCTCGTGCATGCTTGGCAAGTGCCCTACCACTTAGCTACATCCCCAGGCCAGTTTTACTAAATTTTCAACCAGGAACCCAATAGTCTAGCTAAGAAGTCAGGGTCTTCAGCTGGGTGCTGGTGGCTAACACCTGTAATCCTAGTTACTCAGGAGGCTGAGATAGGAGAATCACAGTTCAAAGCTGGTCTGTGCAGAAAAATCCAAGAGACTCTTATCTCCAATTAACCACCAAAAAGCTGTGGCTCAAGTGGTACATAGTTCAGTCATCGTTACTTTGTCTCTGTCAGAAGTGTTTTGGAAATACCGTGAGGAGATCTGTTTTCTTAAGCAGATTAATAATAACATTGATTAATTTTTCAGGCCATTAACTCAAGACACTTTCTTGCCTGTAGTTTGCCAAAACCGAAGTCATAACTATTAAGTCTAGATTAATAGGGCTTATAGGATATGATTTTGACCTTACAGTTCTTTTCATAATCTATTAATCATTTAAAAACCACTGACTATGCTTTATAAGGAAAATTTCAAGAAAATATAATTAAAATCTATTCAGACTTTCCCCAACATTTTGTGTGCACAGCTAAGAAATTACAAAGTTGGGCTGGGAAGATGGCTCAGTGGTAGAGTGCTTGCCTTGCATGCCTGAGGCCCTGGGTTCGATTCCTCAGCATCACATAAGCAAAAAAGAAAAAAGCCGGAAGTGGCGCTGTGGCTCAAGTGGTAGAGTGCTAGCCTTGAGCTGAAGAGCTGAGGGACAGCACCCAGGCCCAGAGTTCAGGCCCAGAGTTCAGGCCCCACGACCGGTAAAAAAATAAAAAAATAATAAAAAAAAAGAAATTACAAAGTTATTTACGGTAGTTACTTTGTAGTTACTTTACTGGTACTGGGGTTGGAACTCGGGGTCTTGCCCTGGCTGGGGAAGCGCTCTACCCCTCAAGCCATGCTTCTGCCCCACACTTTGGTTTTAAGGACAAATTCTCAAACTCGGCTGAGGATGAGGGCCTTCCTGATCCTGAGAACCACATTGGTAGGGTCTGGGTCCCAGCACGACTCTGCTCCGACAAGGGGATTTTTACACCTCACTGCCACCCACGTATGAATTCCTCTCTTAAAACAACACAGGCAATGACTTCAAGCCGAATTTCTTTGTTTTTCATTCCAGTGCCCATCCTCGCTCTCTTCACTGTAAAGAGACATGTACTTAAAGCTACTGGGAACTACTGGAGAGGGTCACCCAAAGCACCCTCCTTCCCCAGGCCTTGGAGTATAGCAATTGGAAGGCTGAGTGCCCAGAGGCCTGGCTGGGAGGGGGTAAGAGACCGCTGGCTTGGTGTGTGGCTGGTCAGTAATGTGAAGAGTCTGTCTTAAGTGCCAAGAGTGGGCAGACTTTGGTGCGTCCTCTAGGTGTGGTGAGGATGGCTAGGGGAGGAAGCAAGCGAGGCCAAGCGACAGCACTGGGGTAGCTGAATGGGGGTACAGGGCACAAGGTGACTGGCTCTGTGAACACTGCCAACACTGCAGAGGAAGAGTGTCCCCTGAGCAAGGCACATGTGCGGTCTGTACCAGCTTCTCAGCTAACCACAGCCAATACTTTCTAAAAAATCAGACTTGATTTTTGCCGCTGACTCTGTGTGAGCTGTACCACATCAGAGACAACGCCACACTCGAGCTGAGATGCTGCTCTCCTGGGCTGCTGGGCAGATAAGCAGATGGACTGTCCAGTTAGGAATAGAAGTGTGATATGAATGCACCCCACCAGGCATGACCCAAGAGGATAAGAAGCACTGGGGTGGGGGGGGATGGGCAGCTGGGCAGCAGGCGAGACACTGGGCTGAGAACGAGCAGCTGGCAGAGTGACAGCGAGCGGCTCACTGCTGCTGAGGCCACAGGGGTGTGAGAAGGGGTCAGGGAAAATCTCAACTACCATGCCCACCCACCCAGGAAATGACTTCCCGTGATGGTGGCAGACAGGCAGAAGACTGGAGAACTTCTAGAATGACTGGCCAAGGTTGTGCCTTGGAGCAGAGGGGCCAGGAAAGGTGGGCAACTGGGGAGAATGACGGTGAAGTTCAAGGGGCGCTGGGTGGAAAATTCTAGCACCAGCACCTCCTGGAGCCAGTCATTCCATGCTGGGTCACTGAGTGCTTTCCACACATTACACAGCTAAAGGCTTTGGGGGACACGCTGTAGAAAGAGAAAGATGCTTCCAGAATCATGCCTGAGGTGATAGCCAGTGATGGCAGAAACCCATTGTAAACATGCACCTCATGCAATGTCAGGTACACCCCGACTTCCACGCAAGAGACTTCCACCGAGTCCAGGTGCAGGATGCTGCAAGAAGACCTGGCTCCCCTTTGCTGAGCTGGGGGCAAAGCAAAGGGCGAGAGCTGAGCTTGGAAGGAGGAGCTGTAGCCAAGGGCCCAGGGGCCCAGGAAGGGGTAAGCCAGGCACCAAGTAATGGAGAGGCCGTGGCAGGTCCTTGTCTAACCCACCATGCTTAGCTGGTCTCCCAGGAGACACACCATGGCCCTATGGCTACACACTTAACCTTTGGTCTCCGAGATTGAGATGTACGTTTTCCTTAGAGATGGTCAGTGCTGGGCTGACCATCACCAGGGTGAATAAAGTTCCATGGAGGAGGCAGAGGAGGTAGGAGGGGCCGGTTTCAGACTTGCTTCAAAAGGATGGACCTTTAGTGTATCTTCCTCTCTTAATTAATTCATCTAATCTCCTAATTGGTTCAAAGCAGTTATTGAAGAAACTGTGGACTTCTGCTTCATCTCTATAGACACTGTTGGCCTAAGCTTCGTTAAGATGATGGGTTAAGGCTAATGGCCTAGAAAGGCTCATGATTATAGAGATAAGTGTGTTTTCATAAAACAAGCCATTTGCCCATTCTCCTCATTCTTGGTCCTCTGGCCAAAGCTGGGGGCTGCGCTTGCTCACAGTGTGACCTTCCCCAGGGGCTCAGTCTCACTTTTGCAAAGAAAGGAATTCCTCCGCTGTCCCAGAGAATAGCAGAGGAAAGCCTTCTTCACAGCCAGGCCTGTAGGCAAGCAAGTTGGCATGTTCTATCAGAAGACTGGCACCTACCCAGGGTACTGATGCCAGGAGGGAACAGCGGAGGGGAGGCTTGGTTTTCACACTATGGTCCACGGACTGCAGCACTGCCATCACCCGGGAGTGTCAGAAATGCTCTCTCTGCCCCAGAATGGACATCCAGGGTAGGGGCCATCAGCTCTTATGTGGTGTCAGATTTCCCTGCTTGTCAGGATTCATGCTGACAGGAAGAAGGATTTCTCAGGCAAGCTCTGTCCTTTGGTAGTCTCAACATCGTGATCCCGCAGGACTGGCCTTGAGAGTGAGTTCAAGTTCTCTACTGTGTGGGGTAGTGTTGGGCACTGCTCTCCTGTCCACATTCTTACCCCTGGTGACCATGAAGCTGTGTTTCCTGAAGCAAAAAGGAGGCCTCCGGCCAAGATCTGTGACCCCAAAGACAGAGCACAGCTCAGTCCAGAATGCTCACTGGCGAAGAGCCTGCTTCACTCTGAGTTTGGGGCTCAAGGAGAGAAATGCATGCTATTTACTGGAAATACTTTGGCACTCTGTCTTGCAGTTGAAGCATATTTTGCATTAGTTTAACTTTGCAGATAAGCCAATGTCTGTCTACCCCAGTAGTTTTGAACATGGCAATTCAAACCACGCGGAACCAATGGGAGAAGAACTAGTCTTCGGTTGACTTTAAGGGCACATTTTTGAGGCTTGTGCCTTTGGCACTAAGCACACTGATTTGTGCCTGACTCGAAACAAAAAAGTCCCAAACCACTTACTTCAGCTCTGCCCAGGACTCTGCCTCTTCCTTCCCTCCTGCCACCTTCTGTCCATCACGGGAGTCAGACCCTAGTCACTGAACCAGAGGCAGAATGGGGCCAGGGAGTCTGTGTGCGTCTGACCTGGCAGAGCCCTATGTGGAGCCAGCACTGCCATGCTTGGAAGCAGAGGACGAGGCAGAGGAAGCCTCTGACCTCTGTTCTGCGTCCTTCCCTCTGCCTGGCCTCCACGCTAGGCCACAGCAGCCACAGTTGAGCCATCCTGCAACCTTTGTGGGCCAGGGCTCCATGAATTGCTTTGGGCTTCTGAGGCCTGAACACCCAGCCCAGACACTGCTCTTGGCTAAATCCCACTTTCTATGGGTGGAAGGCCAGAGCACTGAATCTTGTCCACCCTTTCTCTCCAGCTGAGCAGGGAAGTGATATTTTCCCCCTTATTTACAATTTCTAACAATCACCACTTGTAACCTCTCAGCTAAAAAGACAAAATGAAGCTGGAAAGGAGTCACTTAAAAGGCTGCTGGGGGTGGCTTTGGCTCGCCCTGCCATCTCAGGCCTGGGTGGCTCGACACCCACATTTTTCCATCCTCTTCCTCCTCTCCTCTCCCACAAACTCCAGCTACTCCAAGCAGGGGGGAGACGCCAGGCTATCTGCCCCTGCAAGTGGTGACCAGTGCCCTTTAAATGTGGTTAGCACCGCTACAGAGCCTCTACTCATCTTCATTGCCACCGCCATGACTACAAAACTGAAGAAGCGACTTTAAATAACTTGAAGCACTACCTGTTAACCTGCACAAGTTCAACTGCCCTGCCCGCAACTCCACAGCTTCCAGGGAGAGCAGTCTCCACTGGGGTATAAGATCTACCCATCCTGCTTGTCCTAACAAAACAATGGAAGCCTGAAAGGGCAGTGGAAGAAAATGAAAAATCAATATGCTGACTTGCCCACTAACAATATTCCTGATTTCAGCAAACCAAGAGTGACAGTGAAATAAAACCAGCAGATGTTTAAATCTGTTAGCTTGGCAACTGAAACGGGAAGGCCCATTTACTAATACCCCTTTTGCTGTCCAGCTAGAATTTGTCAGTGTTTGTTTTTTTTTTCTCTTTTACTGCTGTTTTAGCTCCTCATGTAGCTTGATCAAACTGGCTTGATATCAAATTACTTGAAGAATTTGTCTTCAAAAGTTACCACTTTAAGATTTTTTTTGAGAGAGAATTTTTTTTCTTTTGCATTGCTGAAAACTTCTCCCAACAGTGGACAATGTCCAGGCATTTGCTTTGCAGTTATGATCATGATTCTGTATTGTTAAAAACAATGATGTTGCAGACTGCCTCTTTATCTTTTCTAGAAATAGCATTTGTGTTGAAGAGTAGCACTCTGTTTAACACAAATGCTTATTTTTGCCTCTTTGGAGAGAAGCTTTGAAGTTTGTTTGCAGAGAGACCTTTTTTTTCTCCCATTGCAATACTATTTTTTTGCAGAATAATAACGTGGGCAACTTTGTGATTAAATGAGTTTGATCCAGCTAGGTGCTGATGACTCATGCTGGTAATACTTGTCTCAGGAGGCTTAGATCTGAAATCTGAGGCTCCTGGTTTGAAGCTAGCCTGTACAGGAAAGTCTATGAGACTCTTTTATCTCCAATAAACCAGCAAAAAGCCAGAAGTGGAGCAGAGGATCAAGTGGTAAAATGCTAGCCTTGCATAAGATAAAGGACAGAAGGTAGGCACTGAGAGTTTAAGCCATACACACATGCAAACTCAATCCACCGATTTTGATTTTCAGATTTTGTATGTATGTCAGAATCTATATTGCATACATTATTTATTTTGAGCATCTATAATTTCACAGCTGCTCACTTTAATTTTGTGATAAATAAACCACTATGTATTAAATTTAACAATTTTTTAAACCTCAAGTATCAACTATCTTTGTGTGTGTGTGCTGGTCCTGGGGCCTGAAATAAGGGTCTGGGCATTGTTCTTGAACTTCTTTGCTCAAGGCTAGAACTCTATCATAGCTCTTTGGTGGCTAATTAGAGATAAGAATCTCATGGGCTTTCCTGCCCCTGATGGCTTCTAACTGTGATCCTCAGAACTTAAACTCCTGGGCTGGGAAGGTGGCTCAGTGGTAGAGTGCTTGCCTTGCATGCCTGAGGCCCTGGGTTCGATTCCTCAGCACCACATAAGCAAAAAGAAAAAAGCTGGGAGTGGTGCTGTGGCTCAAGTGGTAGAGCTCTAGCCTAGAGCTGAAGGACAGTGCCCAGGCCCAGAGTTCAGGACCCATGACCGGACTCCAAAAAAAAAGAAAAAAAAAAGAACTTAGACTTCTAAGTAGCTAAGATTATAGGCATAAGCCACCGGTACCTGGCTCAATTGTCTTTTTCTTAGTGAGAGGGAGTGTGAAGTCTGGAAAACCTCTGGCGTTAATTACAATCCAGGGTTTAGAAATCATGGCTCACAGCAATCTCCACTGTTCCTGAGCCTGCCTCCTCTCCTTCCAGCTGAGGTGCATTTCTCAAGGTTCATGCTTCTGTCTTT
This sequence comes from Dipodomys spectabilis, assembly GCF_019054845.1. NCBI lineage: Eukaryota > Metazoa > Chordata > Mammalia > Rodentia > Heteromyidae > Dipodomys > Dipodomys spectabilis. The sequence continues at coordinate 6,546,706 of NW_024870892.1, read as the reverse complement.
AATGCCATTTCATGGAAGAATTTTTAAATTTATAACAGATAACTCAGATTAAAAATCATAACTATGTACCAAAACACCAGGATATGAAATCAACCCATGAGCCAGGTGCCGGTGGCTCATTCCTGTAATCCTAGCTATTCAGGAGGTTGAGATCTGAGGATCACTGTTCAAAGCTAGTCCAGGCAGGAAAGTCCCTGAGACTCTTACCTCCACCACCAGAAAACCAGAAGTGGTGCTGTGTCTCAAGCAGTAGAATGCTCTCCTTGAGCTGAAGAGTGCAAGGACAGCACCCGGGCCCAGAGTTCAAGCCCCACGACCAACCAAAAAAAAAAATCATCCCATGAAATTGTAGCTTTTCTGCATACAACAATGAGAGAAAAATCAGGAAAACAATTCCATTTGCCTCAAAAAGAAAATAAAACCTTGAATAATCAACCTAACCTAGAAAGCCAAAGACTTCTACAATGAAAACTTTGAAGAAAATGATTGAAAGAGACATCAGGAAGGGGAAAGCCCTTCCATGTCTAGGAATCAGCTGGATTAGTATCATGAAAATGTCTACAGCCCTAAAGACAATCCACAAATTCAGTGTGATGCCCATCAAAATCCCATGCATCACAGAGACTGAGAAAATATCCAAAAATTCATATGAACCACAAAAGACTCAAATAACCAAAGTAATCCTAAAAGTAATGCTGGAATATCAAAATTCAAACTACTACAGAGCTATAGTCACAAAAACAGTTTGGTACCAGTAGGAAAATAGTCCTGAAGACCAAGGACAAAATAGAAGCCATCTGATATTTGACAAAGGAGCATATATATGTATATATGTATTATATATATGTATATATGTATATATATATATGTATGTATTATTAACCTCTTTGACACAGAAGACAAACTGGATCCCTGTCCATCACCTTGTACTAATGTCAATTCAAAATGGATCAAGGACCTCAATGTAAGACTTGAAACTACAACAGGAAGGAGGAGAAACATTAGAAATTGTTGGCATAGGTCAGGACTGCCTCAGTAGAATTCCAGGTGCTCAGCAAATAGGAGAGAGAACCAATAAATGTGATTGATTGATGCTAAAAAGTTTCTCTATAGCAAAAGACATTATTACTAACTAAAAAGATAGCTTCCAGAATAGATCTTTGCTATATATACCTTTGAGTATATATCCAGAATATCCAAAGAGCTCAAAAATGAAACCCCCAAAGAATCAATAACCCAATTAACAAATGGGTCAAAATGATAGAGACTTTGCAAAAGAAGTAAAAGTGGCCAATAAACACATCAAGAAATACTCAATATCTCTGGCTAAAAGGAAATGCAGATCAAGATAATACTGAGATTCCATCTCATCCCAGTAAGGTTGTCATCATCTAGAATACCAACAACAAATGCTGGCAGGGAAAGAAACCCTATTTCCCTGATGGTGGGAATATAAACTAGTACAATCATAGTATGGAGAATCCTTCAAAAGTTAAACATTGAACTTCCCATAATCCAGCAATACTACTCTTGGACATTTACCCAGAAGATGACAAGTTAGGATACGGTAAAGACACCTGACACCCATGTTCACTGCTGCACCATTTAACATAGCGAAGTTAATGGAAACAGCCAAGATGCCCTACATTATGCTAAGTGAAGTATGTCAGGCTCAGAGAGATAAAGGGCACATGTTTCCTCTCCTATATGGAAGTATATGAAAGCATATGCAACATCAAATGCATATATACACAAAATGACTAAAGTCAGGGAGGGGTAAGTGGGAGAAAATGAGGGAGGGAGTAACAGTGTTTACAAAGAAATGTATTCATTACCTTACTTATGGAACTGTAACCCCTCTGTTCATCAACTTTACAAGAAAGATTAAAATAACCCACCAGTTGACTGAAGTTTGGTATACACAGGAGAGGACTCCCATGGTGTAATGCCTCTGATCAAGTAAGTTACAGTTTAACAAAATGAATACTAGGAAGCTGGAACATGACTTCTCAGGAGAATGGTGAGGTAGAGGAAAGGGGGCAGAAAAATGGAGAGAGGAAGGGTGCGCAAATACATCCATGATTTTCAAAGTTCATCTGTGAAAATGGAAGTAGGTGTCTTGAGGGGAGGGATGGGTTGGAGAGATGGGGGAGAACAATGGAAGGGTAACAATGATCAAGATGCACGGTTCTCATTTACTTACATGTTGAACGAATCCCTTTGTACAACTACTTAAAGATAATTGAAAATGAAAAAAAAAATTCCAAGGTTTTGGTTGATACATATTTACATTCTGTAAATAGACAGAAATATGTTGAAAATTTATGTTGAAAATAAAAGGCTTTTAAGAGCATAAAAAGGCAAACAATAGCTTTAAAAAGTACAGAAATACTATTTAGCCTTTAAAAGAAGAGAAATCTACCACAGTGTATTACCAGTGATGAGGTTGAGGATATTGGGATCAATGGAATAAGGGAGTTCCAAAAGGATAAATACCACATGGTTTCACTTACATGATGTCTGGGATGGGGTGAAGTTCACAGGGAGAGAAAGCAGGACAGGTTACCAGAGCTAAGCATGTGGAGGGGTGGAGACTGTTTAGTATGTAAGTATTGGTGGTAGTTGGGTGTGTGTGAGTTTCTATTTGGGATGATGAGCAAGATGCTGGTGGTGCCAACAAGAATGTGAATGTACTTGATGCTACTGATCTGTGACTTAACAATGGTTAAGACAGGCCAGGTACAAGCAGCTCATGTCTGCCATCCTACCTACTCGGGAAGCTGAGATATAAGAGTCACAGTTCAAAGCCACCTGGTTCAAGAAAATCCATGAGTCTCTTATCTCAAAATAACTATAAAAAGCCAGAAATAGAGGTGTGACTCAAGTGGTAGAGCATCAGTCTTGAGTGAAAAAGCTAAAGGGGAGCACTCAGAACTTGAGTTCAAGCCCATGTACTGGCACACACACACAAATTTACTGTCTATCTCTCTCTCTCTCTCTCTCTATCTATCTAGTGTCTCTCCCCACTCAAACACATTTTTTCCTTTTTGAGATGCTTCTTTTTTTTTTTTTTTTCTCTTGGTTTCACACAAAATAGAGGCAGTATTCCTCTGGGTTAGACTTCCTCTGAGGAAAATGACCTTCCCAATCAGATTCTAATTCCAGGATTTCTAGAAAGGCGGTTTCTTTGTCAGGAACTTCTAGACAGGACTCAATCCTATTCTTAATTGCTTATACCTTTTAAGTAAAGCATTTGGGGGATGTTAAAAAAAATTTAAGAGCCAGCCAACATGACTAATTTTACTTCCTTCCCTCTCGAGCGAAATAGCTCATTATTTCTAGAACATTGAATTCCAAACATGGGAGATGCTGATAGCCAGCCGCCCTGAGAGATCTCCTACAGGAGCCGTGCCAACCAGAGGGCCCCATGCAGCAGGGGTCTCCTGGGGCCCTACAGTGGGTCACCCAGTAGGGAGGTGGCCAGTTGTGGTACCCACTGCCGTGCCTGCTGGTGGCTGGGCCTCACAAGAGAGTAGGTTGCGGAAAGAGGAGGATGGAGAGGCCCAGGTGAGCAGAGTCAGAGAAACAGGTAAGTAAGACAGCCGGCTGAGCCATTCTGCACTGTGGAGAAAACTAGAACTAGAAACCCTCATCTCTCTGTTCCCATGCCCTAGTTCCATGAGATTGGGAAACATGGACACACAGACACCTCTGAAGGCTGGCGTGAGATTCACAGACGAGGGGCTCTCAATATTCCTTGTTTTGCAGGGGAAGAAGGAGGCTGCACAATGAGATGTGGAGACAAGGAAATCCTGTCTGAGCTAAGAGGGACTCCGGAGGCAGGGGTGGGCGCGGAAGGGGGGGGGGGAGGTGGTTCTGGGACAGGAAAGGAGCGCATCCCAGGTCCTGATTTAGTCATGACTCGGCCGGCTGTGACAATGAGGACAATAACCAAGTAAGGAAGAAAAGAAGGCCGTTGGGCTGCCTTCCATCTGCTGTCATCCAGTCTGCCCTTCCACCCAGGTGGGGGACACTGCACAAGTCCTGTTAGGAGACAGGCAGGACCCTGCTCTTTCCAGAAGGGTTTTCTGCCCAGGACTATTTATATCATGTGTGTTGAGGTGCTCTAGTGGCTGGGGGCTTGGGATGCTATAACTACTCTCAGGAATTCTATAGGCACCTTCCAAGTTCTATAGGCACCTTCCGAGAGCTCTTCTTCCTTTTCTCTTTCAAGGCGGGTGCTCTGGGGCTGAGGGACACAGAGGACAGAGTCCCAGCGCAGGTCTGTGTACTGCGTGTCTCTTACCCATATGTTTGAATGGGTTACACTTTGCTGACAATCAGAAACTTTATTTCTAGTGGGCTTGGTGGGGTCTGGTGCATTAAAAAAAATTGTGGCGCTAGCATCAGACCTATGGCCCGCGTCTGCTGGGCAAGCACTCAACCACTGGGCTGGACCCCAGACTTGGGCCTGTGTTTTTTTTTGACCCTGGCTTGCCAGAAGCCCATTTCCTCTGTTCTGGTCTTCAACTCCCAACACCAAAGTCACAGATCCAAAGCCACTCCTGTGCACAGGAACAGACCACTCTGTAATTTCTACCAGATACCAGCCAATTAGTCCATGTAATCATTTCTTTAGCCCACAAATTCTGTAATTCCCACGTGGGAGACCACCAACTAGGCAAAAGCAGTTACATAGGAATTTTCTGGGTGGAGTGGAAACAATCCCTAGGAAAAAATGTAAATCTCACTCACTTTCCCTCATTACCTACAGGGACCCTCGGCCAGTGGGGATAACTTTTACCTTGAAATCAAGGGGGGAAAAATGCTGCTATGAAGGGCACATGTGTGCATGCGCGCATACACACACACACACACACACACACACACACACTTCCTTTTCTTTAGCCAAAAGATCAAATACTTCGGGGGAGGGGGCGGGGGAGACGGGGCATAGCAACTGTGGTGGAGGAGGGAGGGTTTGAGGGAAGAGGGGACCATGCCCAGCTCTAACTGTGACTTAACATCCCAGCAGTTGGCGGGGGGTACTTCAATTACTCTTCATTTTGGGGGGCTCTAGTTTGTTTTCTTTTGGGAGGGGGAAGTATTCTACCACTTGAGCCATGCTTTTTCTTTTTTCTCTAGGTATTTTGCCCAGGTGGCTGGCCTTTAGCCTCCCTTTAGCAGGATGATAAGCACAAGTCCTGAAACTCAGTTTATTAATTGGGATGGTGTTGGTCATGATGTCTCTCTAACTTTTTGCCAGGTTTCATTTTGAACTATTATCCTTCAGACGGCTGGATTACAGCATTGAGTCACAGGGCCTGGCCACCAATTAGACTCATGAATGGATATCAATTCCAGCTGGGCCAGAGGGGTAGATGTGGGCATCCTGACCTCTTGCCACTAGCGGTTCTGATAGGAAGGGGACAGGGTATCCTTGGGCTCAGGGCGGAGACGGGGACAGCACAGGCATATGGAACTGGGTGGCACAAAAGCTGTTCAACCCCTGCTTTTCCTTTCTGGTTATCAATGGCAGACAGTGACAGGCAAGTGTGCTTGAACAACACTGGCCATGGGGCCACTCTCTCTGCTGGAGTTTCCCCAGCTGCTCCCCGAGGCAGAGGCTGTGGTCATGGGAGCACAGAGGCCTCTGAATCTTGGGGGCTGGGAACACAGGATGCCCCATGCAGGCCCCCCGCCTCCCTGGAGCAAGGTGGACATATTTGGGGCATGCTGGGAGGTGGGTGGGGCTCTCCAGTGCTCCACATCCAGAGGCTGGGCCTTCACCCCCTGTTGCATATGGGTTGTAGTGGTCCTTAAAGCAGTACCACACAGACGCCCCTCTACCTGGGCCGGGAGCGCTGCTGCAGCCACTGTCCTCTGTCTTCCTCATAATCAACGCGGTACACGCTGTGACCCAGACGTGTGGGTCTCCCCAGTGTGGCAGAAGCTGGCGGCCTCCCCTCCAATCCCACACTCCGAGGGCAGCAAGGCTGAGGGCTGGGGCCCTCTGCCCCCCAGGCAGCACTAACACCAGCCCTACGTTGCCTTCTTGTGCTTCTGACCCATGGGCTATAAAGTGGGGTTCCTATGACCCTCCTCTTTGGGGCCTGTTAATCTGCTAGAAGGGCTCCAGGACTCTGCACGTGAATACAGATGAGGGAATACTCAGAAGGCAAGATACGAGAGACGCAGCAGGGCCCCCATGCCTCCCTCCAGCCCCTGCCTCCACAGACATCACTTATACTGCCACTTGGGAGCCCCCAAACCCTGGCTTGTGAGTTTGTATGGGTACTGCAATGCAAAGGCCATAGGGGGCCAATTCCTAGCCTCTCTATTCTCCCAGAGGCTGAGGTACCAAGGGCTTTCCAGGGACCACACCCATGCCATAGCCATTACAAGGTAGTCATCATTAGTATGCCAAAGGACTCTTATTTGTGGAAGATCCAAGTTACTAAAGGACCGGGGAAGGAGAGTGACTACTGTGCTTCCTAGCATGACCTGGTGTGTGTGTGTGTGTGTGTGTGTGTGTGTGTGTGTGTGTGTGTGTGTGTGTGTGTGTGTGTGTGTGTGTGTGTGTGGTGGGCTCTGGGATGCCTCAAGGCCTTCTATACCAAGAGTCCTGGCAAAGGACATCTCCCTGGCGATGGGTTCCATCTTTGTAAATCACCCCATAGTCAGTCCAGGGATGAAACCCCTCTGCTCGGTCCTGAACCACCTCTGCCCAGTCACACAGTGGAGAAAAGAACAGGAAGAATACTTCCCGCTGGTCGGCACACCTGCCGGTCACTAGCCCAAGACCCCCTGTTCTCAGCCTTGTCAGGGCATCCATCTAGGAGCGGGGCATGCCGGCAACGTGGAGGGAGTTCACACTGAGGTGTTCACGCTGGCAGAAAAGTCACTCTGACAGGCTGATGTGCTCAGATCCTGTGTAACTGCAGTACATCTGTCAAAACTAGAGTGGCTCATGTTTGTCATCAAAGCTGAGCATCCTGGTCCCTGGTCAGCCTGAGAGGTAAGGTCTGTAAGACTCAATCTCAACAGAAGAAGCTGTACATGGGGGTGCGCACCCGCCATCCCAGGAATGGCAAGCCTAAACTAGATGGTTCGCAGTACAGATATATACCCGGGCAGAAGAGAAGGTTGTATTAAAAAAACTGCACAAAAAGGGCTACTTCAGGTCTGGGAAGGTGGCTCAGTGGTAGAGTGCTTGCCTCACATGCATGAGACCTTGGGTTCCATTCCTTAGCACCACATAAATGGAAAAAGCCAGAAGTGGTGTTGTGGCTCTAGCAGTAGAGCACTAGCCTTGAGCTGAATAGCCGAGGGACAGTGCCCAGGCCCAGAGTTCAAGCCCCATGACCGACAAATAAAAGGGCTGGTTCAGAGGTAAATCACCTCGCCAAAGGCCTGACTTCAAGCTCTAATACTAACAACTCTGCCCTCCCACCCCAACCCCAAACCCAAACCAAAAAAGCCACACTAAGAAATGAGCACGTTCAACCTCAGACTCTTGGACGTGTGCCAGTTTCCCCACGAATCTAATTTTCTGTTTTAGGAGCTTCTCCAGGATGCCACACTATACCTAGGAGGTGGTGTTTGCAGAAAGACTCCATGTTTCCAATTAGCCTAGCTCTGTGCCCCGGAGCAGGCTGGGGAAACTGGAAGCCACTAGGAGCCAGGGTTCTAGAGACAGAAACCCTGGGAGATAGAGCTGCCACATCTGCCCACCCCAGAGCTGGGGGCCCCAGAGCCCGGGCCAGGGTAGACTTGACTGAGGAGGGACTGGCTGCCTGCTCTTCCGTTGTGACCACAACAGTAGGACCAGGGAGGCCATGAGGCTGCTCCTGTGGCTTTCCATTGCCCCTTTCACGGACCCAATTAAAATACAGTCTCCCATTCCCCAGAAGTCAACCAAGTTGCAGGGCTGTGAGCCCAGCAGTCCTGTTATCCACAGGAAGGAGTGGCCCACCAAACAGTGGCAAGGAGAACCCTCCTCCAACACCTCCCCCCCTTCTGGAAGATTCCAGAAACTTCTCAACCCCAAGAAGACAAAAACCTTGCTGCAGCACATTCCTTTAGCTTACAGGATGCAGACTGAGCCCAAGTGCTCACCTGGACAAGACCTCTCATTCCCAGTGGGCAGCGGAGGCCTGGCTCAGCTGCTGGGCCTCAGGACGTTGCAGAGCTGGCAGTGGTGGGCAGCAGAGGTAACAGTGCTGGCTCTGACTGGTCTGAGCGCGAGGGTCACCTGAGGACACCTGAGCGCAGGGCGTGCAGCAAGCAGCTCTTCAACTTTTCCACGCAGCCCTTACTTGCCCTGAGGTTGAACAGCTGATGCTGAGCCATGTGCAGGCCAGCTGGGAGCCATGGGACTCTAGGTACTCAAGGAAAGCTTGCTGGTTTCCCAAAGTGCATCAGCCTAGCCCCGTTCCCAGCTCTACCTGATGTCTTTGTGAGGAAAATGCCAAAGAAGTCAGCAAGAAAAGGTCAGAGGCCAACCTCAGAGCATTACCTAAAACACTCTATAATCAAAGATACATCTTCCTTTTTCCCAATGCAAGTTGCCGGGCAGATTCAAATGGCCTTGTACCATTGCTGTCTCCATTCATTACCAGCCCAACTTCCAAGGCCACCATCTCTTCTCCCAACTTTCCTCTATGTACGAGACTCACACACTTTCTTTTCTTTGACATACAACTAGCCAGTTTGGTTTTTACTGTTCTGGCAGAATCTGTAATTCCTGTTCTTGAACTCTTTCCTTGAATCTCTCCTGTTTCTTTCTCTCCCTGGTTCTCCGTGAACTCACAGGACAGTACCGGAGCCAATTGTCCGGTCTGGCATTCATGCCCCCCCTTCCTACCCTCCTTGGGCATGGGATGCTGGGGACGCATCAACTATCCTCTATCTTCCAATCTGCCCAGGAGAACCACCTCCTTCCCCAGCCTGCAGAGAAGGAAGTTTGTGATCCTCCTCTTCTTGTGGCCTAGATGTTTCATATTGGGACCAAAGCCAAGATCTAGGATGTGGGACATACCATCCTTATGATTCCACGCACACCCACCGTGCGAGTGGTCCTGTGAGGTAGATGAGATTCTCACCAGCCCCACCACCGTTACACACAAGGTCTGGGGCACAGTACAGAGGCACCCACTGTGAGAATCTGCCTCACTCCCTCCGAGTCAGGAAGGGCAGTGGCACGCATGCCCCAGCTCGAAGGCAATGCTGGTGACCGTGAGTGGTTCACACTAGGGCCTGAGCTGCCAGTGAGGTTTCTGCTTCCTCCTCCCCTAGCTTGGAAATGCCAGAGGCTCAGTGTGGGCTGAGTGCCTGGCTCCCAGCCCTCCTCTCCCCACCCCAGAATACTTACAAGACAGAAATATGGGGCACAATTTCATTTCTACCCCCTTTTTCTCATCTGTAAAATGGGGCTAATAATAGTTACCTGTCTCAGGTGCGTTTTCCTAGGAGGCTTTGAAGTACTAATGGGCACAAATTGGTACATGGAGAAACACTCATTAAGTAATTACACACTGTTCACTAACTAGGTTCAGCTGCTTCTGTACCAAGTCCCACCAAATACAATTGATAGCTTTTTTATGACTATTATTTTTTAACTAAACTGACCTAGCTCCAGGAAGAGCCCTGAGACTGAAGCAGACAATTAGGAGAGGAGCTGATCTCCTAACAAGAAAAACTGAATGAACGTAGTTCAGGTTTAAGGAATTATCTCCAGGGTATCAAGCCAGTAGTGAATGAGAAGCTAATCAGTAGCTCGATGCACTATTGAAGACAATAAACTGTAGATACAGACAGCTCACATGAATATGACTCTAGTAAGAATGCTAAAATTCACCTATTTGATTCACAGATTTGGAATTTAAACCTCAGAGAAATAAGATAAATTGACGAGTGACATCAACTGCCTATCAACTCAACAGTCCAGCTCAATGGTTCCCAACGTTAGCCTTGGGTAGGAATACAGGTGACTAACCCGCTCCCTGACAAAGTCCCACTGGAAACTAAAGAAAGGGACCAGAGATTTCTACCAGGCCTTTCCAGACAATACTGCTTTATGGGGTGTACAGCTGTCCTTCTGCGAAGCTCTGCTGTTGGATCCACCCAAGGAACGAGAGTCAACAGACAGAGTGAGCTGGGTGGGTATGGTGTGGCTCATGTCTGTGAACCTGGCTCAGATCTGGGGATCCTGATTCAAAGCCAGTCTGGGCAGAAAAGTCCATGAGATTCTTATCTCCAATTAACTACCAAAAAGCTGGAAGTGGAGCTGTACTCAAGTGGAAGAGTGCCAGCTTTGAGCAAAAAAGCTAAGGAACAATGCCCAGGGCTTGAGTTCAAGCCCCAGTACTGGTGTGCACGCATGGCTCAGCGTGCATGCACACACACATACACAAAACACATTCAAGAGCTATACTTGGGGTACAGGAGGGAGCTGGGTCTCAGTGACAGACCAGGATATTCACTCCTGCAGAGTGTATCTAGGTCTTCCAACAGAAGTCTGTTCAGGAGTCAGGATTGCTCCCAGATGCTAGGAATGCCTGTGCCTCCCTCAGCTCAGGATGGAACCAGTGGTGTATGGCAGCTCTGGGTCCAAGGACTTCGAGTCAGTGCCCTGTGCCTCTCAGACAGTACCGGTGCTCTCTAGGAACTGCCCAAGGAAGCGTGAGGGAACGTGCATAAATCTGAGGCACATCTAATCTGAGACACAGGCCTAAGGACCCACAGGGTTACCTGATGGGTTCCAGTATAGAGATGTGGCTCTGTGGACAGGTAGGAGACAGACCCAAGCTTCCAGTGAGTTCCAGACCCTCTCCAAGGGCCCCTCTTCCTTCCCACTCTTCCCACTCTTCCCACTCTGGGTTCTGGAACCAAGCAGGATAGAGGGCCGCTCTCTCCCAAGGAGAGCAATTTCCCAGTCCTGTCTCGGGGTCCTCAGCTGCTTTACATAGGCTTTGATGGGTTGAAAAGGGTTGGAGTGAAACCCCAGCAGGGTCCTGGCACAGTGTCTGCTCAGGCGGGGCGGAGCCAGGAGAGGAGGGAAGGCTAATGCCTGGAGGGGGCCCACCTGGGCACTGGCTGCTGCCCGCACAAGAACCCCCAACAGATAGGTGTGTGTGGGGGGGGGGGACATCCCACCACGGCTGTGGCCTTTTGGTCACAGCTACACAGCTCACCGGAAGTGGCAGATGTGACCACACAAAAGTGCGTGGAGCGCACAGGGCAGCCTTGGCCTAGGGGCGCAGGGGTTCAGGGGCTCAGGGGCGCTGCGCGGCCCCTCCCATCTGTGGCTCCTCAGGGCCCAACCAAGTTTCTCACAGGCGCAGGGACGGCGCACGGCGGCGTTCGTACCCCCTGGCCCCGCCCATGTCTCCAGATCCTCCCTTTTAAACCTCCAAGAGCCCGCTGCGCACCTAGTGCCGGCCCACCAAGTGTTGGGTTCAGGAGAGGTCTCCGCGCACCCCCAGCCACCCCCGGCCTCCCCCGGTGGCCAGGGTGTCACCGCCCAGGACTGAGAATCTCCGCTAAGTCCCGAGCTTGGCTCCGAGGAAAGCAACAGGCGCCTCGGGCCACGTTTTAATTGTTAGCTCCCCGTGAGAGTGCAGACGCCTGCCTGCCAAGCACCAGACGCCAAGGAGGGGAGACGGACTGACAGACACAAGCACCCCCACCTCCCCGCCCCGCGCGCACCCCCGGGTGGGCACGGAGTTTGCCGCCTTCCAACCCCTCGCGGGGGGCGCGGACCCCAAGCGGGACTTACCGCCAAGACGCCCCGGGCCAGGCACAGGGTCGCAGCCCCCAGCAGCAGCCACCTGTGGGGAGAGGGGTGGGAGAGGCCGTGAGCCCGCGGGGCCCTGCCACTTCTGAGGGCGGCTGTCCGGCGCCCCCGCGCGCGCGCGGCCGGGACCGGGCAGGGGGTCGCTTACCGCCGCAGGGCCGCGCCGGGCGCCGCCGTCGGCCCTCGGCCCATGGTGCCCGCCGCCGCTCGGCTCCGCTCGGTCGGTCCGGTCCCGCGCAGCCTGGAGGGCAGAGACAAAGCGGGTCAGACCGGGGCTGCGCGGAGTTCTTTGCGCCGGGCGCTCCGCTTCCCGACGCCCAGCCCATGCCGAGACCGAAGAAGGGGGCGCCTTCTCTTCCGGCCCGGCTGGGGCCCTCGGTGCCGAGCGCGCTCTCCCAACCCCGTCCCCGGCCCGGCCCTGCGCAGCCCCTGCCCGCGGGGCGCCCCGGGCCGGGGGGGATCTGCGACCCGTTCGGGGGGGTCGTCCTTACCTCGGGGTCCGGGATCGGGGGAAGGAGGGGGGGTGATGGCCACGCGCACAGCCCCTCGGGAGCGGTCCCCGCGCCGCGGCCGGCCTGGCTGGGCTCGCCCGTCCCTCGGGCCCGGGTCCGCGAGAGAGCGCCGGGGCGCAGGGGACGCGGGCGGAGCGCGGAGCGCTGAGTGTTGGCGGCGGGGCTCGCGGCGAGCGCAATTCCGGCGCCGCGCGCTCCCGCCGCCTCTTACCCGCGCCGCAGGGTCCTCCCCGCCCCCCCCCCCCCGAGACGCCGCCCGCGCGGGCCCGAGGGGAGGGGGCAGCGCCAACAAATTGAGCTCGGCCGGCCACGCGCAGGTCTCGGCTCAGAGCCGCCGCGCCCGGGACGCTGCTCCGCGCTCCCCGCTCCGACAACCCTGAGCCTGAGCCGCCCGCCGCGGCCCGCACGCGCCCGGCCGCCGGCGCCCACCGCCGGCTCCCGCCGCCTCTCCGCGCCGCCCGGGACGCGCCACCATGGGGCCCCGGCTCGGCGTCTGGCTGCTGCTGCTGCCCGCCGCCCTTCTGCTCCACGAGGAGCGGAGCCGGGCCGCCGCGAAGGTGAGCCCCCCCCCCCCTAGCCCCGGCCCCGGGAGGGGTACCCTCTCCGGCTTCCCCGCCCCGGACCCCCAGGCTCCCCACGAGGCCTCTTTGTCCAGCGCCCCTTGGGGGGCGCGCGGGGCACCGGCCAGGTGCACCCCTCCAGCCGCTCCGGGGTGGGGACCTCGCGCCCCCCCCGCCCCGGTCGCGCATCCAGGACGGACCCTCCTTTGTTACGGTCTAGGGACCGGGGAGTTGGGGGGGAAAAGTTCTGCCGGGCTGGAGGAAAGGAACGAAACTTAGCGCGCACCGTGGCGGAGCTTTGAACCCTCAACGCGGAGGCGCTGGGCAGCCGGGTGCCTTCACCTGCCCGGCATGCGAGCCCCGGGAGCCCAGGCGGGAGGTTGGGAAGGGGGTGCGGGGGCGCACCCCGAGCTGCGCGGGGCCCCGCACACATGTGCCTGGCAGCCGCTTTGGGCGTGTTTCTGGTTGGAGACTGATGGTTGAGGCTCAGCTCTGGGCTGTCTGCCTGGAAACAGCTGTATCCTAGCTTTCCTGGGACGGAAGGACAGACAGACGGACAGGCTTGTGCCGCCTAGGACGGGCTGGCCAGCAGCAGGGGCTGTCTATACCTCCAGCCGAACTGTCCCCTTCTGCTCTTTATTAATAGTGTTTGTCTTAGAATGAGACCCGAGTGTGAAACCAAAGTGAAACTCCATCTCATTGTTCTGCGTTTTCCGACTTTTCCTCTCCTCGGGCTCTCGGCTGGTGCAGAAGGGGCCGTGGAGAGCCATTTGTTTGCCCAAGTCAGACTCAACTTGCAGCCCTGGTGTTGCTTCTCTCTCCCCTCAGGAGAATAAAGACTGAATGGTGCGCGGCCCAGCTGTCCTGACGGCCAGAGGTGTGGCCTCTTCATGCGCCCCCCCCTCCACCCTTAGCTTGTTTTCCCACACATGTTTTTTCTTTTTTAACTATTTCTTAATCTAGCTCTCCCCTTTATTTTTGGTCTTTTCCCCCTCTAGAATTTCACTTCTCTTCTGGAGGAATGAAACTCCTCTTGGATGAAGTGTTACATACTAGAATAGAGAGAGCGGTATTCTGGACTTGTGTGTAGCATGTAGCATGTACTTGTGTCTGTAGGTAAGAACTCGCCTGCTTCTTGGAAGTCCCCCTCCCCCCCCATGGATATCGAAAGGCCGGGTGATTTTTATTAACGACGAAGTTAGAAATATCCTCCGGCCTTTTGAGTCTCTCTGCACCATTCCAGTTGTTTAAACACTCTTTTCTAGTGATGGCCAAATATTTTTTAAAAGCGCGAGCATGAGAACACTTTATTTTGGTTTAGAATACTGACCAGATTTACCACTTCTGAGGAGACATTTTAGGCTGGGTGGCAGGCAGATCGGAGTTCTATTAGAAAGTATGAAACCAGTGTTTGGAGTTGGATGTTCTGATTGGCATGTTAGCAGAGAAGAGCTAACTGCAAGAGCTGACTTATCGGACATCTAGGACTTAAAAGAATGAGGCTGTCATGCATATAAACTCCTGATATTAGCTAAAAAGTGAAACTCACTGATGTTGAGTTTGAGATTATTTTAATTTCCTTTATGTATTCTCTAAAGCCCCAGGACATTTGTGGCCATGAGCTTTGCTGTATCCCTCAAGATATAAAGTTCCTAAGAAATCTGGCCTGTGGCCATCTGATCACCAGTTGACCTGAGATATTATCATTTTATTATATTTTTCCTGGCTGAGTTAGAGAGGAGCAATTAAGATATATATGACATGTGGGTATACAAGATTTCATTTTTAAAATATTGAGTGGGTTTTAAAGTTCAGCTCACTTTGCATGCCATCAGTAAGATTGTTGTTTCCTTCCTTCCAAAATCAGCTGTTAGGTATATCAGAGTGTTGAAAAAACTTATACATTGATCCAAGACAAATATAATTTTTTTAAAAATCCAGCTGAATGGTAAATGCTGCAAAGTTTTCAAGCCCTAATTCAGGAGTGAGTAAATGTAATTCTTGGATTCCTGTGTCTTAAGATTCCTGATTTGTTTATGCACATAGTACCCTACTGTGTGCTGGCTATGAATTATACTTTTTTTTCTCAATGAAAGGCCATTTAGACATTGTCTGCTGTGACTCTTATTATTTCTTTACTAGCAGATGGATTTTTCCAAACTTTTGCTTGTGTGTGTGTGTGTGTGTGTGTGTATGTGTGTGTGTGTATGCATGCATGCACATTAGTACATCAATACTGGGGCTTGAACTGAGGCTCAGGGCCTTTGACCCTTAGCTTTTTTTTGCTGAAGGCTGAAACTCTACCACTTGAGCCATACCTGTACTTCTGTTTTTTTGCTACTTAATTGGTCATAAGTGTCTCATTCTTTTTTGCCCAGGCTGGCTTTGAACTTTGATCCTTAGATCTCATCCTCCTGAGCAGCTAGGTATAGAGGTGTGAGCCACCAGCATCCAACTAAAAAACTATTGCTTTTATCTTATGTTGAAACTACTTCTGTTCCCTGTCCTCCAACCTTTTTTTTCTTTAAGATAAGAAAGACTAGAGACAAATATCAGCCCCAGGAGTTATGATCATATGCACCTCTGATTCTGTTGGGCTGCCATCTTGAGATGAATGAACACCCCTGCCTCCCCTCCCCCTGCCCCACTGGTTCTATATGATGCTTCTTAACAAACTGTCAGGATCAGAAATGTGAACTTTCCCCTAAGAGGTATATCCATCTATACCTGCCTATCAATCTTATCTCCCTGAGTGACCATTAGTCATTCCAGACAGTGAATCCTGGCCCAGAGCTCAAAGGAAGTGAGATTTGGTTCTCCTGGGAGCTTGAACCAGCTTATGGGGATGTGGATTGGATGTGTGGCCTTTGCCTAACTAGTAAGGGCACGAAGGGAGAGGTGGTGGGTGGGTGGGGGTTCTCCAAACCTCATGTTCTTTGTACTTGAGGTTGAATCTGAGGGGCATGTGTGTGTCAGGCCAGGCCTTCATATAGGTGTGTACACTAGAATCACGTGGACAAGGTGAATGCAATTAGGGACAAGAGACCCCAAAGTTTACATCTGCTTTTACTCAGTAGATGACTGGGGGAACTCTTGGAACCCCATGCCTCAGTTTCCCAGGCAGATCTGCCCCTGCCTTACATGGTCCTGCTTTTTCTTCCTTATTCCACAGAACAGGAAGGGACGCCTCCTTCCTATCCTGCCCCAGCTAGGCATTGGCCATGCAACAGAGTGTGACACCCAGTCTCTGCCCAGAAGGCCATAGACCGGTGAGAAGTACTGAGAAACAGAGATACACCCAACATGGCTACCAGCAAGGGAAAACAAGGGCTATGGAGAAGAGGGAGAAATAGGAGCTGCCAGGTAGCAGCTGGTTTTCACCTTGATCTGAGGGATAGCTATAGTGGTAAAGCCAAGGGTCTTTGTGCTGAAAGACAAATTTGGAGTCCCTTCCTAGGAGATTCCAGATGACCTTGTGTATAGCGTTAGCCTGGTGGCTGATCTTTGATCTTGGAAAAGGAAGTGGAGGAACAGATACCCTGAGAACTGTGATAAGGAGCCTCTAGCTCCCTCCTAGTCCTGGGCTGTATCCTGTCCCTTTCCTACATGCACCAAGCCCACTGGGGGGGTTTGGTAGTTTAAATACGGATGACTGACTCTAGGTAGAAGTGCCTGTAGGAACTCACCCAGAAAACCTACCCTGGCTTCACAAAACTCTACATTACTCATTAACAAGGCTGTTGGCACTTTTCTGGGAACTGGTAAGGGGGGTTCTGACAAGGTGGGTTACTCAGTGAAGAGGTGGTGAAGGTTTTTTTTTCAGACAATGGAAGCCATGAGTGATGATGCTCTACAATAAATCCTCATCCACTGGGAGACGTTTCCGGAAGTGAAGGCATCCCGACTTTGTCCTGGGTGCGTTTGGCAAAGTTTGTGATTAGCTGAACAACAGTTGTTCCTGATGTGGAGAAAGGATTAGGCTCACTCAAGTGTCTCTAAAGCAGGTTTGGTATTTTGAGCTCTTGGGATGGAGTAAGCAAAAGCAACAATAGAATGCCTAAAATAATACCCGAATAGCATTGTTCTTCCTGCAATTATTTAGCAGCCACTAAAAAATGTCAGCCATAGAACAAAACAGAAGACAATTCCTACCATTCTGGTGCATACAATGAAAAGCAGTGGAAACTGGATGCTTGCGTTCTAGGACAGGCTCCTGTGAGGTTTGGGAGGGCTGAGGGATTACCTGAGGTTAATGTTTGTGGTCTGTTACACAGCGGGTTACACAGCCATTGCCCTCCATTGTCCTGCCTCTGTCCTGGGCCTTTTAGATTCTCCAAGTCCTGCCCCTTCCCTGGCCCCACACTGGGCGTGTCTTTGGGTTGGGTTCTGCTGGCTTCTCCTTGTTCTCTGTCCTCTATCTTAGGGATTCCCTATCATCTCCTGCCCAATCACCCGCCTTCTTGAACTTTTAGCTGACGTCTTCAGACCATTGGATGCTCCACCCTGGATTTCTGGGTTTAATCTCTAACTTACCCTAGGTGTTCAGAGTTCAGACTTTTATCCAGACCTGTTTCCCTTCAGAGCCCTCCCGTGCGGCCCTGGGTGGCTCCCTGCTGTTTTCTGCTGCTGAGCATGGAGACCATGCTTCTTCTCTAGGCCTTGCCTTTCTCTCCCTTTTAATCCTCAGGTCTGCTGGGTCTCCTATGTGTTTGGAGTCAGCCTGGCCTCCTCCTCTGGGACTCTACTGTAGGTCTCTACAACCATTCCAGGCTGCCCTGCCTTCCTCTCAGCCCTTGTTTTCCTGACTGCTAACACACATTCCTCACTGCTGATGGGGCTGGGAGTCTTCCTATGTTTCCTTTAAACCACATAGTTCTCCCATGTTTCAGGACCTGACTGAGGCTTCCTCCAGCTTCCTATACCTCACCAGCCTGAGTCCACAGCCTCTGCCTGGCCTACACCCTGACATTCTCTGGGGACAGACTGACCCTTGTGCATCCACAGAAGGCCCATGTTCAGTTCTTCCTGCTCCCTCTTTCCTCTGCTTGCCTCTGTTCCCTAAGGTCTCTGAAAGCTGTCTGCACCCTTCTTAGTTAAATGCCTCTAAGGTCCTTTCTGGCTGTCGGTAGCAGTGTCCACTTTTTGAGCCTTGGGTCCATAGCATAGACAAACGAGCATGATTGTGACAATGCCGCATGGGCCATCACTGCTGCCACGGGCTTGCTCCTGGCATTGGGTTGGGAGGTTAGTTTTGCTACCCCAGTCCATTATAAGATGCTTGGTGGTATAAATACCCTAGTGGGAGAGGGCCTGACGCATAGGGGATGCCGTGAATTAATTCTTGGTAATGGTGGTTCTTCTGCCACGCTCACCTGCCCCCAGCCACTCCTCCATTGTCCTGGGAGCTGTGTGCCAGCTCCAGGGAATGATGCTACATTGTCCACACGGATGTATTAGAGGATACAAAGAAAATAATGCCAAAGGAAGGTGTTTCCCCTTAATTTGGAATTTGGGGCAGATATTTCACCACAGACTAAACACGACTTGGAAATATACACAATGCTGAACTCTTTTGTAAATAGTTTATTCCGTGGCTTAGTAATATTCTTTGTAGAAGCTTTGCTAGGTTTGATCCTTAATAGGCATAGTATCTATGCTTATGTAACTCTTAAAGCTCACTTGCTTTGTGGCAAGGTAGATAGCGGACACAAAGTTTCAAATCAGATAGAAAAGAAATAGTCTTACCTTTTTGTGTATCTATTGGGCATGTCTCCTGATTGATAAAGGAGAATTATCTAGCTGCCTGTCTTGCCTTGCTGGAGAAATCAGTTTTTGTTCAGAGTTTAGGAATTCCAATTATTTGTAAGTAAATCTGGATCTTGGTGTATTTTCACCTTTTCAGGTAATAGCAAGAAATGGTGGTTGTAAATTAGAACCAGTCCTAACTTCCATTTTATAATAACACCAACATTTGTTGAAGGAATCTGGTTTTTGTTTTTTGTTTTGGTATATTCACTCTTAGAGAGTTTAGCCTATTGAAGCAAACATTGTCTTAACTAACCAGGATGTCTGAAAATTATTATTACTATATTTGGTACTTAATTCAAATGTGTGAAAAGTTTTTTGTTTGTTGAGTTTCTGCTTCAGCAATGAAAGATACTTCTTTCATTAGGAAGAACAAAAGCCAGCGCTTTCCAATTTTATCTCAGTGTTTCCCAGGGCTCCCAGCAGTTCCCTAAGGCAATGCCTGCTCCTGAGATGGTGAAGATTGATGGATGATTGACACCCAGCCTTGTGCCTTCCTTTAGAGGATAGACTTTTCCTTGATATTACTTAGAGATCTAAGCATCTGGGGCATACTGAGCTCCAAATGTGTATTTATTTCCTGTTTTAGCATGTGACAGATAATCCCAATAATAATTATTTTGTAATTTTTCCTTCACTTTTAGTGAAGAAATAATATTCATATATAATTTAATTAGTGGGAGATTTGAGTATTGCATCACTAACAATTTTTTATAAAGTAAATATTACTTTTGTAACAAAAAATCAAAGTCTACTTTAAAATTTCCAAGTATCTATCTTTTTTTTTTTTTTTTTGGTCAGTTGTGAGGCTTGATCTCTGGGCTTGGGCACTGTCCCTGCTCTCTTCAGCTCAAGGTGAGTGCCCTACCACTTGAGCCACAGCAGCACTTCCAGTTTTCTAGTGGTTTATTGGAGATAAGAGTCTCACAGCCTTAACTGCCTGGGCTGGCTTTGAACCGTGATCCTCAGATCTCAGCCTCCTGAGTAGCGAGGATTACAGGCATGAGCCACTGGCGCCCAGCTTCTTCTTCTTTTTTTCAAGTAAAGAAACACAATTCCCATGCTTTCTGGCTTCACAGTGCTCCTCTCAAAGTGAGGGGTTCTTCTTCCTAATTAGTGTCTATTCTTGAATTGCACTGTAGGCTTTTTCAAGGAACACAGGAACAGTGCATCACCACAGGGATGTGCTCCTTCAGGGTCTGATTAAGATGGTATTATTATCTTTACTGCTATGGTGTTGAAGGTTTCATTAGATTAAAAGGACCAGTCGCTCTGAGACCACCGAACACCTATGGCTGATCCATAGGTAGAAACTCCTTTATTGAATGTGGGTTTTTAAATGGAATCTTTGTATTTGTCGGAGGAGAAGGTTTGTCTTAATTCTAAAGACCTGAGATTGGTCAGACAGAAAGCCTGCATCTGTCATAGAGGGTGAAGATCCCCATGGTCTTTGATCAGGTGTTGGTGATGGGATCCTTGTGTTTGGGAAGGCAGTGAGGGCCACCTCGCAGAGGTGGTGTGTGCTACACCCAGATCCTTCCACCCTCACCTTGACCACAAGGCTTTTCCTGAAAACACGAGTCACTGTTTGTAAAGCATGCATTCAATGCTCACTTAGTGCCAGGTACTATTCTGTTTGTTAAACGCGTAGCAATCTGCAGAAAACCTACCACAAGGTACTACGTCACCCGTCTGGGGGCATGGGGGTTGGAGAAGTCCCCCCGAGTGGCTCAGCACAGCTCACATCTGGGTTACCTGAGGGCTTGATGACACACCCTGTGGTTTCTGGGTCAACAGCAGGGGGCGCCCCTGAGCACTGCCTGTCTGGCTGGGGATTCTGGCTTGGCTGATCCAGACACACATCCCGCTTGCTCTGGTCACTGTTCCCAGGCGGTGCCTTGATGTCGGATGTCCAGGTGTCAGCTGGCTGCCCTCAGAGCAGCAGGCCTGCATCCTGGGACCTTCCACCCGCCCACACACTGAAGCTGAGCATTGGCCTGCAAAGTGGCTCCTCCCCCCTCCCCCCCCCCCCCCAAACTCATGGGCTGGCTTCTTACCTGTGCTCCTGTTGCTGACACTTCAGCCCAGCCAGGGGCCTCTTTGGAAGTTAGAGGTGAGGGGAGGTCCCCCAAATCACACTTCTGTGGACCAAGAAGTGCACAGCGGTGGACTGATTTGTGCAGTTGTTCCAGCCCTTCCTCCTTCATAGGAGGGTGCTGTGTTTTGCTGTGCTCAGTGGTGGGATTCTGTGCCCCTGCGGTGGACAATGTGGAGTGTTAGTGATGGTCAGCAAGGGCAGTGCCCAGTGTCCACAGCACCTACCCTGGTCCCGTCAGCCTTGGCCATTCAGTAACCTGAGGAGGATTTTTTTTTTTTTTTTGGCATTTTCTTATAAACAAACCCATTTCCTGGAGATTTTTAAACACCACTTGGGGTTAGTGGTTTAAAATAACTCCTAAATTTTGGTCAGGAAATGGTCTATAAAATTAAGATAAAGTTGCCAAAGCAGGAAAATGGGTCATTGATGGGAGGGAAAAAAACTTCAATATGGTTAGTTTAGGCCCTGGATCAGATTTGTGTTGGCTAAACCTACAAACCCGGTCCAAGATCAATAATATTTGCTGATAAAGAGAGATGACGTGGTTTCATTACACACTATGCCATGGTCTCTTTTCTTCATCCATTCCCCTTCAGACTTTATCTTTGGGAAACATTTTGCATGTAAACATCATGCTAACACCAGATGCTTTTTATCAATTTGTTAAAGCAAGTCCAAATAGCCACTGGATGCCTTGATAATTAGATTTTGCTTTCTCAAATGCTTGGAAATGGTAAGACTATATATATGTTTTTTGGAATTCAGGCCATTAAAAACTTGGTAAAATTTATTCCACAAATTTACGGACTTTAAAATGTTATCTCGTCTCTCATGGAGGTTACCCTCTTTTAATGTATTATGAGATAATTTTTTCCCTCTATTGAGTAGATCATTCATTTATGACATGCATAACTTAGGATATTGTTTTAGGCTGGTAGCCAAATTTATAACCAATGGCCCATTTATTATTTTTTTTTACATCAGTGAAAATAAACAAGTGAAGCTAAGAACTCCTCAGAACACCAGCACAAAGTAAGAGGGTATAAGCACTGTATTGGGCTTCATCAGCGTGTACCAGGCCCTCACTCTGGGCTGGAAAATATGCAGGTAGTCTGATTTCTTATCACACTTTGGATTCTGATCTTTGCCCAAGTTAAAGTTGAAATAAATTTAATAGTGGTAGTATAGATATTATACTAAAAAATTATGACCGCCCCCTACCCATTTATCACTTAGATTCAGATTTTTTTAAGTATTTAATTTTTAAAAATCTTCATTGAAAAAGTGACTAGCGGGGTGGGGGGGTGTTATAGTTATCTAAGTAAGGTAATGAGTACATTTGATTTTAAACCCTGTTACCCCATCCCTCATTTTCTCCCACTTAACCCCTCCCTACTTCCTCCCCCCACTCCCCATTGTAAAGTTCATTTTTGGAAATTCTAGAGTACAGAATAGTTAGTCAGAGATGGGATGAATACTCACCGTATAAGGAAGTAACTGTGTGACCTTAGGCAATGTGCCTAACCTCTCTGTGCTTCCTTTTTTTTTTTTTTTTTGTGGGTCTTGGGGCTTGAACTCTGGGCTTAGGTGCTGTCCCTGCGCTCTTCAGCTCAAGATGAGTGCTCTACCGCTTGAGCCACAGTGCTACTTCCGGTTTTCTATTGGTTTATTGGAGATAAGAGTCTCACAGCCTTTCCTGCCTAGGCTGACTTTGAGCCATGATCCTCAGATCTCAGCCTCCTGAGTAGCTAGGATTGCAGGCATGAGTCACCAATGCCCTGCTGTGCTTCATTTTTCACATCCCCAAAGCAGAGTTAATGGCCCACTTCTTCCTAGGAATAGGTGATGATGTCATCCATGATCATACATGGAAAGCCCAGAGTGGGTGACATGACACGTGTGCTTTTGTTTGCTCTTCTTGTTGACTTCACTGGTGTACTAGGGATTTTCACTTGTAAATAAAACTGTGAAGATTGAGAATTATCCTTTTTTTTGTCATTACCTCATTCCTTAAAATGAGATGAAGCTCTGTGTGTGTGTGCTTGCGGGTGTGCTGGTCCTGGGGCTTGAACTCGGGGCCTTACACTTTCACTTGGCTTTTTTGCTCAAGGCTGTTGCACTAACACTTGCGCCACAGCTCTGCTTCTGGCTTTTGCTGGTTAATTGGAGGTAAGAGTCTCTTCTGCCTGGTTAGTTTTGCACAGTGGTCCTTAGATCTCAGCCTTCTTGGTAGCTAGGGTGACAGGTGTGATTCACCAGTGCCTGGCTCAGGCGGAGGCTCCAAATATGTAAGCATATGGCGCGCATGCACGCAACGATCATCCTCGTACGCCCACGTGCTTTGGCACGGCTCTAGGTTCTTGAAGAAGCAGGGAGGAACAATTGCCCTATTGCTTGTTGATTAGAGTCTTGCAATTTCTGCCTTGATAAGGCTCAGCTAGAAGTGATTAAAAAGGCGCCCTTCTTTGATGATCAAGGTGTGGCTCAGATTCAGACTCTGCTTTGCTGGAAGACTTGTCATGTCAGGGAGGAACCACAGTCCTTTCTGGAAAGTGGTCTCTTCTACATGTTTACAGTGCGTACATCCACGAGATTAGCCGATGTCCAGAGTGGCCCCACTTTTTAACAAATGTCGTAAGATTGTCTTTCTCGAGGGGAAGGAGATGGGTTACTGGGGATTAAGCAAAGCCAGCCTTGGGAAAACGACCTGGGACTAGAGTGAAAGAAGCCAGCGGATGTAGAAATCCCAGATGTAGGGATTGGAAGGCAGCTTAAAAAAAAAAAAAAAGCAGTGAGTCTGGTAGCAGCCTGTGTCACAGCAGTAATTATGCAAGAGTGTCATCCTTGCCTTGAAAAGCCTTGAAATAGAATTGCTCCATGGCTAAGTCAGCAGGAGCAGCCAGGGCCAGAGGCAAGCAGGGAGAGTAAAGTTACTTTCCTGACCTGCAGGGGTGCACCCTGGGGGCCTCTGGTTATAAAAGACCCCTCACTTTCACCGGATAGACTGGCCATTTGCGCTAGTGCAGGAAGTTCAGGGACAGTTCCCCACCCCAACCCTGACTCGCACCCAGGGGCCTCTGGTCACAGTTAACATGAAGCCCTTTTCTGAATTTTGTTCTTTGGCCAAATGAGTCTTGTTCTAAAGACCCAGGTTGACCTGGCTTTCTGGACAAAAGAACTTTAACAGATGAGGTAGGTATAGGCAAATCTGAAGCATGAAGCCTTTTGCCATGAAAATAGGCAGTGGCGTCAATCAGAAGACTGGGTCAAGGTTCCTGGCAAACGGTGTGGGCAGCTTGTCCTAAGGACTGGCAGCACACACACACATCACCATATCCCGCTGCTGCGAAGTAGGCTTCCGAGGGGAAGCCTACTCTACCACATTATGTTACAGAGCCTTTTGGGTGGGAGGCGGTTATGGGAACGATCCTTCACTTGGTCTCTTAGTTGGCATTTTTTGGGGGACATGCTTGAATTTGAACTCAGGGCTTCATACTTGGTCAGCAGGCTCTCTTATCATTCAGCCACATCTCTAGTTCAGTGTTTTCACTGGTTATTTTTAAGACAGCGGTTCTTTTCCTGCCCTGCCCCACATCTGGACCCTGACTCACCTAGTTTAGGATTTCCATCATAGTTGGAATGACAGGCACCCACCACTGTCTTCAGCTTCCCTCAGTAGACATATGGAGTCTCTTGGCCTTTCCTGCCTAGGCTGGTTTTGAACCATATTTCTTCTGATCAACACCTGTGTGGCAATTATCTTCTTAAATAGAGTATCACTGAGGGAGGAAGAGGTAAGATCAGCAGATGTTTCCAGAATGTCTGAACATCATCTTCCAGGATGGTCTCCGCTAGGTTTGGGTTGCTGCACCTTGACTGTATCTGCCACACAGGAGCAAAACCTCACAAGCAGCCTGAATGCCATGGTTGGAGGGAGCTTGTGGCAGACCGCACCCACCTTCCAGTGTACTTGTTCCGGTCAGGCGCGGTATGCACCTGTGTGGTTTGGGACAGACCAGGGTAAACCTAGAGGTTGTACGTAGCCTTTCTCATCAGCAACAGCCCTGCTGATCGATGGAGTATCTGCTGCTGTCTCTGTGTCACCTCTTCTTCTTGGAATAGGTGATGCATGGTGGGCCTGTGCTGTGGCAGCCAGGACATCTTGCAGGCTGTATATTGAAGTTGTACTCACACACCTTCAGTTCTATTTGCTTTATCTTTGGGGTTTTGCTGACTTTCCCTCATGGACCTGCTATGTTTCCTCTGCCCTCTGTTTTGACACAGGGCGGTAGGTACAGCATTCATGCATGTTCCAGAAGGGAAACCGAGCACTCATCAGCATTGAAGGAGAGTGGCTGGTTGCACTTTTTGGTGACACTGAGAAGATGTCAATGTGGAACTGAGATTTTCTTTATTTAAAAAAAAATGGGGGCTGGGAAGGTGGCTCAGTGATAGAGTGCTTGCCTCGCATGCATGAGGCCCTGGGTTCCTCAGTACCATATACACAGAAAAAACTGGAAGTGGGCACTGTGGTTCAAGTGATAGAGTGCTAGCTTTGAGCTGAAGCGCTCAAGGAGGGACTGAGGGACAGTGCCCAGGCCCAGAGTTCAAGCTCCAAAACTGACAAAAAAAAAAAAAAAAATCTAACAACTGCTTTGTTTTCCTGCAAAACCTAGATCCACTTTGAGCAGGAGGGAACACAGATAGACGCTGATGTGGATCACCTGATTTTGCAATCTGTCCCAACCCTGGCTGGGTTTCTCCTAGTTCTTGACACAGAGGAGGGGCCACCTGCCCCTCCCTTCTCCCTGTAGAGGTCACCCCCTGAGCCCTGGCCACCCTTCCATTCTGGGTCTCCTAGAAGGCTGAAGGCCACAGGCAGGCTGGAGAGGGTGGGGAGGAAATGCCAGGGGACCCCTGGCGGTGGGAGCGGGGAGGGGGATGGTCAAGCCAGTGTTCATGTGAAGTCTCCCTAATCCTTGAGCCCTGCCTTTTTTTTATGGTTAAAATAACAACCAAAGTTGGTCTGTAATATTGATCCCCAACCAGAGTGATAGGAAATATTGAGAACCAAGAAATCATACTCTAGTCTGTACTACAGCATGGCTTCTTTTGGGGAAAGTCTATGCATATACATTTTTTCTTTCAGTACTGAAGTTTAACTAAGGCCCCTGTGCTTGTGAGACAGGTGATCTCTTAGTGTGACACACCCCCAGCCTTTTTTGTGTTGTTAAAATCAAGTCTTGGTTTTTGCTCAGGCTAGATAGGACCATGATCTTCTTGTTTATGCCCAGCTACTAGTTGACCTGAGATCTTGCAAACACTTTGCCTTGGCTGGTCTTGAACCTAGTCCTCCTGACCTCTGCTTCCCTAGTAGATTCAGAGGCTTGAGTTATTGTCCTGGTCTCACATTCAAATTGTAAGAAGCCAGTGCACCGGTGTTGCTAGGGTGTTACCTGGGGGTGTCTCACATTCTCAGATGGTTGTTCTAGAGAAATCAGGTGGCAAAATTTTATGGTAAGATTTATTGAAATATGCTTACCAAGGCAAAGGCTTCTCTAAACCTGGTAGTGGTGAACTCTGATGGTGTGGGGAAGCCTGGGCTCTCAGAGGTAGTGGGCATGTCCCAGGAAGATGGTTGGCAAACTTCAATCCTGTTGTCTGTGTACAATGTCGGTCACCACCCCCTGTTTCCTGGAGCCAGTGGCATTGCCACATGCACACATGCACTCCCTGGGGGCAGTTCAGGTTCCTTCTCTGTACCTTTCAGGGTCTGACACTGCGTACAGGCATCTTACTTAGTCACTGACTGTGGATTGGTCAGCGGGCGGCCAAGGCCATGCTAAGAAACCGAAAATGGAGAGAAATGTGGACTGCATTTTTCTGCATATAGAAATAGGTGGCTGTTATATTCAGTTCAGAACTGAATAGGGAGAACAGAGAGAAAGAGCCCATCCGAGAGGCCATCTGGTCCCAGGAGAAAGGCTACCGTGAGAACAAGGCAGAGAGAGTCTTATGAACCAGAGGGTTTTCTGATTGCAGCCTGGGGTCCTTTTTGTGTCTGCTTGGGGCGGGTCCCACGTAGGTCTACAGAGCCTTGCCTCTGCCACAAAACCAGTGTTGAATGAAGCCCAGAAGCTACTCATGCGAGTGCTGGGCTCAGCCTGCAGGGCCCTGACTGGGTGAGGCCATTGAGGGACTGACTTTGGGTACTCTGACTTGGAGAGGCTGTTGATGGACTAACTTTGGTTGCTCCCAGCATTTTCCCAGAGAAGGTGGTGAGCTGTGTGGGCAGCTGGTCAGAGGTGCGACTGTGGCTAATGCTCTCTACCCATTTTCACTCAGCTGCAGAAGAAAGAGAAAATGGGAAGGCATGTAGTTTGGAAGAATTTGGTGTCAGATACAAAGAGGATCAGATGTGCAGGTGGATTTTGCCCAGAGCATGGGGTGGCAGTGGTGGGGGAGGTGAAGGTGAACAGGAGGGGTGCTGCCTCCCTCTTGGTTGTCCCAAAGGGAGGCCGAGGCCAGCAGGTTCATTTCAGTGTGGGTGCCCTAGGCCAGGCTAGCTCCTCTCCCTGGTCAGGTCACAGAACCCTGCATCTGGGGTAGCCTGGTGAGTCCTCCATTGCCATTTCCAGCACCCTGCCCAGGAACTTCCAAAGCAAAGACCTGGGGGAGAGCCAGGGCATGGAGACCACAGCCTGGAGACAGGGCTTTGCTCTGTGGGGAGGTCTGGGTGCTGGGGTCAAGTGTAGGTGTAGCCTACGTGGGAGGCAGAGCCCTGGCAGAGAACAGCTGGCTTGCCCGAGGTGGGCTCAGGGCTGCAGCTGCCCCAGGGCCTCGTTGGGATGGTGCTTTGGTACTGAAGCTGGAGGGAAAGGGAAGCAGGGAGCGAGGGTGCTCAGGAGCTAGTAAAAGGCTTGTTACGGGTTAGGTTGCCTTTTAAGGAAAACTCGAACATAAGGTAAACATGTTGTTGGTCATTAGATGTGCTGATTAAAAGGGTAAATCATAAAAGAGATGATGCCTTGGACATAAACTTTAAACACTGAAATGACATTTTGATGATACAAAAACTTAAGCTACGCAGGGAGCTTTCCCTCCAGCAAGCCTGGAAATCAGATTCCAAAAGCCGCCCTACTGGAGGTCCTATGCTTGAGATGCAGTTACACAGCCACACATACCTCCTGCATGAAAAAATAAACTTTGAAAGGGCTTCAACCAGGCTTTAAAAGGGGGGGAATTCTTCAACCAGGCTTTAAAAGGGGGGGAATTCAGAAAAACCTATACAACAGCAAATAAAAATTATTGCACATGAAATAAGACTCTTCTGTTTAGAGAAACATTAAACTGCCTTCGAAAGAGAGCCAAACAGTCTGGGAAGAGTGGAGAGAGTTCAGAGGAAGAAGGAGCAGGGAGGGAGCAGCCTATGGAACACATGTATGCCAGTGTTAGCCTCTTGGAGATCAGGCTTCTTGTGTCCTGTCCTTGGGGCCTTGGGACCAACCCGTATATGTTCCTTGATGTTGTGGAAGCCAAGAACAGAAGGGTCACTGTCCCAGAGTCTCTGGTCTGGTCTACTGTGGGGAGAGTGAGTTTTCTCTTGAAAAAGGAGGAGCATGGCGGTGGGTGGCAGGGAGCCTGGGAGGAGCAGCTGCACTGTCATGAGTACCGTGCTCTGGGACATAGTCCAGTGAGGTCGTGCTCTAGGACATTGTCACAGGTGATCATGCGTGGTCATGCTTAGGGACAGCATCACATGTGATCATGTGTGGTCATGCTCCAGGACACAACCACATGCAATTATGCATGGCCATGCTTAGGGACATCATCATCACACATGATCATGGGTGGTCATGCTCCAGGATGTCATCATGTGTGATCCTGTGTGGTCATTCTCAGGGACATAGTTACACATGATCATGTGTGGTCATGCTCCAGGATGTCATCATGTGTGATCCTGTGTGGTCATGCTTAGGGGCACAATCAGATGTAATCATGTGTGCTTGTGTTCCAGGACTTTATCACATGTGAACATGTGTGGTCATGCTTCAGGACGGGTTTTCAGCCTGAGATGTTCATATTTGATCATGAAGATGGGTATGGACATTCTCCATGCAATTACAGATGTAGATCTGGAACACCGATGCTCTTAATTAGCAGCCTGACATCAGACACGGCTCTGATCCCTCCGTGTTCCATAAGCATGTAAACTGCAATGACTGTCGTTTGGGATATCTAATCAGTTGTGTGTGATGAAGACACTGACAGTAGGTTAAGGTCCAGACCACAGGGGCCTCTTGAAAGTGAACGGGGACAGAGGTGGGTGTGCCCATGTGCTTTGGGGAAGAGAGCTGGGAAGGTGACTGAGGCAGAGAAGGCGCTGGTCTTATGCTTTGCCCGGGCGCTCAGCCTGGGAGCGCTGTCCCCTGACCCCTCAGGACGCTTACTCCTCCAACACTGCTTCCAGGCCAGTCTGGGGACCTCCCCACGCTGATAACCATGTCCCATTCAGGGGAGCTCAGGAGTCCAGTGCTGGTTACAGTGGAGAAATTTGGATTTGAAACAGTTGCTCACCAAGTTCAGAAGCTTCTTCTACTCTTCTACTCCCCCCTGCCCCACATTGCAAGGGGCGGGGGAGGGACCAGGCTCCTGATGGCCCCTATTTTCAGTTCCTTCCAAGACCAGGGCACTTTAATCAGCTACCTATAGCTTAAATAAATGGGAAGTCAGTCTTATATGGATTGTCAAAGTTAATGCTCATTATTTCCTTCCATATGGAATTATGTTTCTGTGATTTTTTTGTCTATTTAGAGCAAATACAAGCTCTCTCTCTTTCTCTCTCTGTATATATATATATATATATATATATATATACATATATATATATATAAATTAAACATCTATATATATCAATTAAATAATTTAACCTTGGGGTTAGACAAGCTTTAGATCTTGGTTACAGAAAATAAAATTCTGCTAAACTCTTGTGTCATGACCAGCAGCAGCCGGTTCTTCTCCCTACACATTTTCCTATTCTGGCATTCTGATCAAAGGTGAGTTGCAGGTCCCATTCCAGTTCAAGGCCACAAGCCAGCCACTCCTCTGAGTAGAAATGTTTGTGTTTCCTGTGGCAGGGGGCTGCAGCTTCTGCCTTAGCCCCTTAAAGGAAGCTTTCTCTTGGGTTAAGTTCCATATGTTTCCTACTTGTGAATAGTGGGGAAGCCCCCAGCCTGCTCCCTTCCCCCCTACGGAAGTGGGTTTGATTTTTTTTTTCCTCCTCATGCCCTTGAGCTCTAGCCAGCCAGTCCCAGGCAAGGCCAGCCTGGCACGTGGCTCCCAAAGATGTGTGGCTATATGCTGGTGTCACAGCAGGGCCAGTTTCTGCCCAAGTGCCCATTTCTGCTGTTCAGCCATCTGACCTCTGGGGAAGAGTTCAGTGAGCACAATAAGAACCCCCCAATGTAAACTTGCTTCGTTTGACTCCGTGTCCCAGTGGAAAAACCAAGCGCTGGCTCCAGCGTGGTCTGCTTTCTTGTTGGGAGAGGAAACAGCAACTTCACAAAGATAAGGTATTAATAGGACTGGAAGTGTGGCAGACATGGAGGGGGAATATTTAGATCTGCAGCTGCATGTAACAATTTAGAGGAGATATCGGATGTGCCCGGCCTTGGCTTTGGGGTGGGGACCACGTGCTGTCTGCTTCCCGATGACCGTTAGAGGGTCTGAAAGAGTTTTGCTCCTATTGTCCAGTCTCCCGACTGGAACAAATGAGAGAGTATTTCTCCATCCTTTTGCACAAAGTAGAGGAAGAGCCCATCTTTACATCCACCCCACCCCTTCCTCAGTCTTGAGGCCTTCGCCTTCAGGCCTGCTTCTCAGGCCCCTCCTGCCTTCTTTAGGTGGGTGGCCTCTGGGCAAAGAAAGACACAAGACAAACAGCTCCTCAGCTCCCCTTTCTCCACCCTTAAATGCCACTCCTGAATTTTCTGGAGTTTTGTGTTGTTTCCAAACTCGTTTCAACGAAGAGCTTTGACTTTGTGTTGGGGATAAGCAAAGTGGACTTTCCCCCCTAAATACAAGATCTGTTTAAATCTCAAAGATTCTGAGATTGGAAATGCCTCTGGTCCCAGGCATTTTGGGTAAGGGTACCCAACCTGTAGTGATGGTGGTATTAGTTCCAGGGCAGAGGACAAGTGCTCCTAACTGCTTTGGTGGTCCTTACAGGGAAGGATGGAGGCAGAAAGGCCAGGACTCTGTTTTTAGGATCCAGAGAGGCTGACCCACTGGGCAAACCACAGGGTGAAGAAACCTGGTCAGGCTCTGGGCCTGAGTAAGAGTTCTTCTTAGTTCTTTCCTCTGCCTGATGTGTTTCCAAAATCTGCATCTGCACCTCAGAATCATGTTGACCACAACATTTTAATTAAAGTAAGTTTGGCTACTGTCTTGTTTTTAGTTTTGAAAATAACTCATTTTAGAAAATGTGTAACTTGGGCTGGAGTGGTAGCTTGCTTGCCTAGCAAAGCACGAGGTCCTGGATTCAAACCCCAGCACTGCACAAACCAGAGAAAGAAATTGAGTTTTTATTCATGAGAAGATCTACACATTTGCTCAGAAGTACAGGAGTGCTCTTTTCAGGCAGCTGTGGCCCAGGTCTTAATCCTGGGAAGGGCTGTGTCCTTGTGATGGATATCGGCTAAGCATGTGAGTTCATCAAGCAGCTCTGGTGAGGCTGTCTTGTTCAGACCAAGAGGACAGAGCTGCGTTCTGATTGGCCCAAATGCCTTTCCCAGAGAAAAGAGCTGTGGGGAGATTTTTGTTTGTTTGACTTTGGCCCACTGAATTAGATTACAGCAAAATTGGGCTCTGTGTTAGGAAATTTGTTTTTTTTAATAATTATGCCACCTCCCATATTCCTTACACAAAAGTTGGTGAAGCAGATGGCTCAAGGGGTGGAAATGAGATTTTTCTATTCCTTCAGGGACTGGAAAACACTATTAGGAAATCGTGTTGGCTAGCGGCTTCCAAGTTCGGCTCATGACATTCTGATTTCTGCCTCTAGCTCTGGAATCAACAAGGATTATTGGGAAGTTGCAGGGGTCATACTAGCCAGACCTTAGTGACATCCTGTGGTTTATGGGAACCTGGATTCCAGAATGTTCCACTCTCATCTTTCTTGTGACAGATAGATGTTTGAAGGAACCAAGTGAGCTGGGGTGATAGGAGAAATGGAGTCACCTCTTTCCTGAGCATCTGCACCAGGTGGGAGCACATTAGGTCTGGGATCGCACCTGGATCTCATGGGTCACAGTCAGCGGTGCCAGCCCACTGTAAACAAGAACATGCATGACTTGGCCCAGTTGTCCAGATACTGAAGTCTTGACTACCAACTGTTCTTGATTGCTTACTTGATAGATTTAAACAAAACAAAACCCATAAAGTTGAGCCAGGCACTGGTGGCTCACACCTGCAATCCTCAACTACTCAGGAGGCAGAGATTGGAGGATCATGGTCCCAAGCCAGCCTGTGCACAAATTCCCCTTGAGACTCTTATCTCCAATTAGCCACTCAAAAACCAGAAGTGGTGCTATGGCTCAAGTGGAAGAGTGCTAGCCTTGAGCATAAAAAAGCTCAAGGAGAGCAGCCAGACTCTTGAGTTCAAGCCCCACACTGACAATAAAATTAAAATAAAATAGAGTTTCTATATGAACAGAGATGGCAGAAATCTAGGTTTCTCACAGTTTCTCCTATCAACTGCTACATGAGAGACCTTGTCCTCTTCCTGCTTTTTACCACGGGTTACGAAGGATGGGATCTGGGCTTGCTATTCTGAATGGGCAAAAGGATTAACCAGTGTTAATAAACAATTTTGAAATCAAGTCAAGCAGCTGAGTTTCAAGGGCCCAGAGTACCATTTGGCATGTAGGGAGAAGCTCACCTTTTCTGTCCCTCACTGTTTCTCTTGGGAGGCGATAACTCCAGCGGTGGGAGAGAGGGGCTCCCCTCCTCCAGCCTCGTCACCGCACAGCAGCACTGCTCCCACAGCTGTTCTCCCAGGAGAGGAGGGTGGAGAGGGCCTCCTGTTTGGTGGCGTTACAAGCCAACTATCATGTGAGGAACGCTGCTGAGATCACTGCAGAACATTCTGTTTATTGAAGAAGCTGAGAGCTGTAGGGTTGTTGTAATGTCCAAGTGGCCTGAAAAAAATGGGACTTGTGGTTAGGGTGAGAGGGAAAGTAAGTCATTTTTACGGATCCAGGGGATCTGGGTTCCTCCTGAGGCGAGTCCGCATTGATCATTCAGTGCATGGGACACTGCCCTGTGGAGACAGAAAGACACCTTCAGCCAAAATTTGGATATATATGTGAATGTGCTTGTCAAAACGAAGAAGAGAGAAGAGACCTCAGGTCTTAGAGAGGGAAGCAAACTCACCTGTACGTGTCTGTCTGTACGTTACTGAGATGAGAGAAGCTTGCAGGAATAATTAGGGATATTTAGGGACATGGTCTATTAAAACCCAGCACACCAAATTTGGTTTTGCAGAGGCAAGAGTGGCTTTGTTCTCTGCCCACAGAGGTGTGATGTGTGAAGAGCCCGCCATGTAAAACTACCAAGCCAAAGCAAACTCATGCTATGAGCAAGAACTAGAAGCTCCTGTAGAACTCATTTTTTGAATACTTTCCCTCGTGATACAAGTGTATGATTGTCTCCATTCTCAATAGCATAATGGCGACTTTGTGATGGATTCATGAGAATTATGAAGTCTGGAATGTGACTTTTTATTTTAAGATTTTGAAGGAACTCATAGTGGCATTTCACTTTTGACCTTTATATGAAATTTGTGGTTGGCCATTGCTATGTAGTAGGCACTAAGTGAGCATTTTTGGTTGTGTCTGAAGTCTGAATGTACTGGTCACCAGGATGTGACAACATGTCCCACACGAAGGGCAGTCAGTTGCCTTCTGCGGCTCATTGAGCAAATGAGCGGAAGGTGTTGTAGTTCTTCTAAAAGCTAACTTTAAAGCAGACCCTCTTCTTTACACCTGTTGGACCTCACAGGTTGTAGACATAGAAATGAGCTCCAAATGGCAAGAACATTGCCAGTATAAATGAAGTATTAGTGGAGAAGAGAAAGGTGGGGAGGGAGAAATGGAAGATTTAAGTAATGTGCAAATTCTAGAACTTGTGGAAGCTGAAGCAGGTGATGTGCGGGAGCTGAGGAAGAGGGTGTACTCAGCATCGGCATCGGAACACTGTGAGCTCCGGGACGTCAGACCGTAGGACAGCCATGAAAATAGGGAGCCCCTGAGTGGTAGCACAAGGAAAATAAAATAAGATAGTATGAAGTGCCAACTGCTTAGCAAACCAAATAGTCATCACACACACACAAAAATAAAATGACTATTGGAAGGAAATTGTGTTAAGTACTTCTGGGTGGCCGGTTTTTGAGCTAGAAAGTTTTGCCCTGCAAGAAAAAACATGCAGAGGAAGAATCTGGCATCTTTTTGGTTTCTTCTTATAACTGGTAGATGTGGGTGGTCCTCAGAACCCCAAGATGACAAGACAGAATGTGTCTAGTGCAAGTTCAGGAAATGAAGAACTAAATTCAAACTCGTGACATGGTGAGCAAAGTCGAGATTTACGGTTTGCACGGACATGTGAATCTCCATTTAAGTGATGTCATGGTACACCCACCATGATATGAGTGCAGCAAATGAGGCTTGTTGGGGAGGGACAGTATGGAATTAATCCCTGGAAGAGTTGGTCTCATGAGGAGAGTGATGAGTGTTGATATGTATCACAGAAAGCCAATAAGTGTCAGTCACACAGGAAGGCATAGCTTTGTAAGAAAAAGGGATTTACATGTATGAAAAATGACATTTTAGGTAAAGGTAAAAAATACATACAAACAAGTGTTTAGTGACATTCAAAACACAAATGGCCTGGTCTGAAATACTTCGTGCAGAATCAATTGACAGGGGAGACATTAGGAGCTATTGAGGGAAGACATGGGAAGAAGGAAAGCCAAAAGTTGGCCGCTCCACAGGTAGTGATGACAAAGAGAATAAGGCAAAGAGATAGAGACCAGGCACAGGACACAGAACTGCCAGCCAAGCACACTGGTGGAAGGGAGTCTTCTAAAGGTCAAGGGTGGATAACAGTCATAGAAAAGAAAACAAGTAAAACCTGCAGAGGATGAAATCATTTCTGGTATGGTACCAAAGGAGATGAAGAGAAATGATATCTGA
The DNA here is from genome assembly GCF_019054845.1 of Dipodomys spectabilis. Taxonomy (NCBI): domain Eukaryota; kingdom Metazoa; phylum Chordata; class Mammalia; order Rodentia; family Heteromyidae; genus Dipodomys; species Dipodomys spectabilis. The sequence continues at coordinate 6,511,685 of NW_024870892.1, read as the reverse complement.
AAACCAAAGTACCATGATAAGTACAAAGCATAATTTATATTTTGGTAAAAAGAAGAGAAAAAAGAAAATTCCCCCTCCTTCATTCAATGAGTCGGCTACTTGGTTTTATTGAATAAACTATGGTTTTAAGACTTGAAACAAATTTTATTGGACTATTATCATCATGAGAGTCAGATAGTAAGATCCTTATCATTGCATTATACAAAAACTGCTAAAAGAATATGTGCGCTTGCCGTCGCTGAGAAGAGCTGAGCTGAAGGTCTGAAATCCTTGTAGTGTGAAGTAGACATGTGGTTCACAACTGTCTTGGGTTCAAGGGAAACATTTCACAGGAAAAGACACGAGTTTGTGTCTGAAAAATGAAGCGTGAAGGATCCCTGGAGCTGTAACTAGGAAGATGTGTCACCAGCATTCTGTAGCAGAGGGCAGGTTGGGCGCTAGCAGCCTGAGTTGCCATGGCTGCCACCCTAATCTCTGCCCTGAAGCCTTTGTCCAGGAGACAGAGCCCATGCAACACCTGAAAACACATAGAAGAAGAGCAAGACGTGGTCACAAAAACAGTTATGAGGCCACTCTGAAGCATACTTGTTGAGTGTTCACAACATGCAGAAATTGGTCGTTCTCTGGGAGAAAATTTCAAAAGGCTTTGAAATCAATATGTAGTACTTTATAGATCTTTTCTGGATGACGGGAAGGAAGGGAGGGAGGGAGAAGGGCACAACTAAAGGAAAAATCTGGAATGCTTCTAAAAAATACTTCAATGAGTCTAGAACATTGTATGCTTTCAGGTTATAGACAAATATCCAGATATGTCCAAAACTCAGGCCATAAAAATAAAAGCACAATAGTAAGAGGAGGAAGGGAGGTAGAATAAGAGAATAACAAGGAAATAAAGGTTGCACATGGACTCATGAAAATTCCATAAGTGAATTCTGAAAAAAAAAGCCATATGAAAATGGAATCGAAGGTCAGGAGGTGGAGAAAAGAGCCCTGTCCAGGTTGGTACTGTCCTGCTGAATTTGTGTGTGTGTGTGTGTGTGTGTGTGTGTGTGTGTGTGTGTGTGTGTGTGTGTGTGTGTGACTTTTTATGATGTAAAGATATTCTTTATTGAACAATTGTTTTTATGTCATCCACCCTGAATTATAAGTGGCTCTATTGAAAGTTATTCTTAAGATCTCAACTATGGGGAAAATATTTTAAATTAGTTAACATATGTACTTGTCAGTGAAGAAGCCAGGAATGAGAAAAATAGTGTCCCTCTTTTGGTAGTTTTAAAAGGGGGGAAAAGGCAGGCTAAGTATGGAAGTATTTTTTAAAAAAATTCCATAAAGTGCAGTAATACTAGGATGGGTTACCCAATAATGGTAAAAAAAAAAAATGCTATGGGAATTAAGGAGAATGAAGCCAAATGGATATTGAGAAATCTGAGGAAAATGAAATGGCTAAGTAGAGAGGTGACCTTTAACCCACTCAACGCGCAAGACTTAGGTCAAAGAAGGCATGCAGGAAGGAAAGCCAAGATCGAGGCAGGGTCAACTGTGCGAGGAGAGCCAGAACCTTCCAGACCTGAGAGGAGCAACCTGCTTCTAGGAGGTATGAGAGAAGAGCCTGGAGCCTAGCCATCTAGGTTTTCTTCCCACACACCACTAAGGAAGAAATAGCATTCTGCCTGAGTATCCCTTCACCAAGTTATCTAGTACTTTTCCAAGAGGAGTTATTATGCTAATGCATTTCCAAGAGATAAAAAGATGTCCAGCAAAGATGAACCCTGGAATCAAAGATTCCAGGGAAGGGCAGACTGGAGAAAACAGAGATGGATGGAGAAGAACAAATTTTTGTGTTACCAACTAGTTCTTAAATGCTAGGATGTTTTGTAGGAATGGCTAATGGGAAGGAAACGTTCATACAGGAAGAATGGGCCCTACAGGAAGAACAGAATATAAATACCATAGAGAATGCCCTGGCTGGAATGTATCTCCAGAAGAACTTTCCCATAAATATGTGTTAAAAACTTATTGGAATGCAAATTCCAGCAATTTCAGCCCCATCCTCTGCAAATGGATGGAGCTGGAGCTCCTGAGGGCCAGGGCCAGGAAGATAGATTGCTCAGTAGGAGCAGCCAGCCTTTGTACAGAGGTTCCTGTCCTTCCCAGAGTAACCCAAGGGGTCCCACTTTGGAAAGTTCTGGAAAGGAATTCGAAAACTGTCCAATTTTATTTATTTATTTGTTTGTTTATTTTTTGGGTCCAGTCATGGGGCCTGAATTCTGGGTCTGGGCGCTGTCCCTCAGCTCTTCAGCTCAAGGCTAGCGCTCTACCACTTGAGCCACAGCACCACTTCCGGCTTTTTTCTTTTTGCTTATGTGGTGCCGAGGAATCGAACCCAGGGCCTCAGGCATGCAAGGCTAAGCGCTCTACCACTGAGCTACTTTCCCAGCCCCAAACTGTCCAATTTGCATACATGATATGCATGCATGCAAAAAAAACATTTCTAAAGGCTGAATTTCCCCCGTGGGCCACCGGCTCACCAGTTCACAGCCTGTTCCACCCAGGAGGCTTGGAACCTTTGTGTTGTGGAGCTGCACACAAGCAGGTGGTGTCAGGACTGGTATCTGAGGCAGGAGAACTGGGTCTTCATGTCCCCCATCATTCTGACTGGCTAACAGGGAGTACCCTGTGAGTGTTAGGTACTTTCAAACCTTTTTCTGAATACAGCGAGAACATTCACGTCCCTGAGAGGATTCACGGTAGCTGAAGCTGAGAAGCTGAGTATTGCTAAGACATTCAAGGTTTAAAATGTACTAAACATTTGGAAATAACCTGTGTAAAGATGCTCCGGGTGTGTTGGAGTCTTGGCAGAAGGGAGGCACTTGGCAAGCACAATGAATATCAGCCTTGAAGGCCAGAGTTTGGCCCTCAGGGGCTAACAGGAGGGTCAACATCTGTAGGAATTTACTGAGCCAGGGTGCTGGAAGGAACACGACAAAATATTTGAGTCAACACTAAAACAATCGTGCAGATGTTCTGCTAAGCTCCATTCCACAGTTTCATGATTTAGGGTCTGATAGACACAGTGATTTAAAAATGTTTAATAGGCAGTACTGCCTCTGTGTGTGTGTGTGCGCATGTGCACGTGTACATGTGTGTGCACATGCATGCATGCGCACTTGTGCCCATACACTTGGGGCTTGAACTCTGGGCTAAGTGCTGTCCCTGAGCTTTATTTACTCAAGGCTAGGGCTCTATCACTTGAGCCACAGTTCCACTTCTAGCTCTTTTGGTGCTTAATTGGCAATAAGAGTCTCATGGACTTTCCTGCTTTGAACTGCCATCCAAAGATCTCAGCCTTCTGTGTAGCTAGGATTACAGGCATAAGAGAAGGGTGCCCAGCTAGATTGTACTTTTTTTTTTTTTTTTAATCTGTCATGGGGCTTGAACTCTGGGCCTGGGCGCTGTCCCTCAGCTCTTCAGCTCAAGGCAAGCACTCTACTACTTCATCCACAGCACCACTTCTGGTTTTCTAGTGCTTTATTGGAGATAAGAGTCTCACAGACTTTCCTGCCCGGGCTGGCTTTTAACTGCAATCCTCAGATCTCAGCCTCCTGAGTAGCTAGGATTACAGGTATGAGCCACCGGCGTCTGGCTAGATTGTATATATTTTTTTTAAAGAACAGTTTTAGGTTCAGAGGGAAGAAGGTACAAAAAGTTCACATTTACCTAACTCGCATGCATAGATTTCCCCCACTATTAAGGGTCCCGCCAGAGCAGTCCATTTATTACAGCTGATGAGCTCCATTGATAGATCATTGTCACCCAGAGTCTACGGTTAGTGTTAAGGTTGACTTTTGATGCTGTTAATGCTATTGGTGTGGGAAAATGGAAGGCATGGGACCACCACTGCAATACTACAGCAGGGAAATTTCTTACCCTTAAATCCCTGTGTTATACTCGCCCATCCTTACTCCATCCCTGCCATCACCTGTTTGCACTATCTCCACAGTTCTGCATTTTTCAGAATCTCTCTCTCTCTCTCTCTCTCTCTCTCTCTCTCTCTCTCACACACACACACACACACAGAAGCATATATGGGAAGCATAATTTACAGCCTTTTCTCTTATTAGTACATAGTTGCAGTTCATGGCTTGAGAGGTCATTCATTTTAGTGTTGGATAATGTTTTGTTGTCTGGATGAATCACTGATAAACTCAGTAGATATGTCCAGATGTTGCGTGAAGGCACATACAGGACTGACTGCAAGACATCTCAGTTGCTCCTGTGTTTTGACACATGAGAGCCATGCTGCTGTGACCTTCACGTGTAGGTTTTTACGAGGATATGTAAAGACTTGTTATTGTTGAGTGTTAGGTATCTTTCTATATTTCAAATGACAATCTTTTGTCACTTATTCATGTGCAAACATTTTCTCCCAATCTGTTCATTCTCTTAGAAGTGAGTTGTAGGACAATAATATTTAGTTTTATTGAAGTCAAGATTGTTATTGTTGTTTTCAAAGATTATATTTTTGGTATTTTATCTAAAAAAATTATGGCCAAACCCAAGGTCATCTGGATTTCCTGCCGTGTTTTCTTTTATGAATCTTATAAATTTGCATTTGAAATTTTGGTGTCTGATTCGAGTTACATTTTGTGAACATGTAAGCTGTGTTAGGGTTTTTTTTTGTCCAGTTGTTCCAAAAGACTATTATAATGAGTCAGAATTCAGTTAGTTGTATTTATGTGGGTCTATTTCTGGGTGTTGTACTCTACTTATAAGAGAATAATCGTGTGTGTGTGTGTGTGTGTGTGTGTGTGTGTGTGTGTGTGTGTGTGTTGGTTGTGGGGCTTGAACTCTGGGCCTGGGCGCTGTCCCTGAGCTCTTCAGTTCAAGGCGAGTACTCTACCACTTGAGCTCCAGGGCCACTTCCGGTTTTCTGGTGGTTTATTGGAGATAGGAGTCTCATGATCTTTCCTGCCTCGGCTGGCTTTGAACCGCGATCCTCAGATCTCAGCCTCCTGAGTAGCTAGGATTACAAGTGTGAGCCACCAGCACCTGGCTAATAATCACTTTTTAACAGACTGGTTTGTTTACTATAGCTTTGTAATAGGCTTTGACAATGAATCATTTCAGTCTTTCACCTTTATTTTTCCCTAGTCTTGTGTGGGTTTTTCTGGGATTTTGACACTTCATATTCTCTTCAGACTCAGTTTATCAATATGCACATGATAATTTGTTGGAATTTTGATTGGGATTACACTGAATCTATAGACCAAGTTGGGAAGAACTGACATGTACAAAATATTGAGTTTACCTGATAGGTAAACCTGACATGGAATTTCTGCCCATTCAGTTCTTCTTTGATTTTTTTCATCAGGATTTCATGGTTTTTCCTTGTAGAGTTCTTGTCCATGTTTTCTTAGATGTTATCTATTTCATTTTTGTGTTGCTAGTGTTAATGCTACTTGATTTAGTTTTTAATTTCAAATTCTATTTTTCATTGCTGCTGAGTTGGAATGGTGATTAACTTTTGCATTAATTACTGACATCTTAAAAAACTTGTTATATTTGTTAAATTTGTTCTTAGTTCAGGAGTTTTTTTCTTTTTTTGCTGATTCTTGTAGACAATCTACATAGATAGGTACATCATCTGGAGAGTGATTTTATGTCTCTCTAGCATAAAAAATAGAACTCTCTGGAGATTAGTATAGTTCATCAAAAGTAAGGATTTCCATATCTACTTAACATAATTGGGAGTGAAAAATATTAAAGTTCTCCTGAATAATTTTCTTCATATCACACACACATATACATAAACAGCTATGTGTCTATACATTTGTATTATACTACTTCATATATACTATATATTTTATATTTTTGCTCTAATAGCTAAAGTATTTTCTAATTTTATAGTCTTTTTATCTAGAATATGCAAAGTTAGGTAATGTAATATTAGATAAATGCAATATTAGATCCTAATGGTGTTGAATAATGGTTAGAGGCCAGTCCCTATCTTTTCCAGCACTTTCCATGTCATTGCAGAATTACAGCAGATGATCAGTCTCTTTCTCTGTGGACAGTGGTTTAGGAAGAGACAGCTATGTCTGTACCATAACCACTTTGAAGGAGTAATTTTGGCAGGAATTTGTCACAGGCCCTCCGTGTCTGTTTATGTCTGTGGGAGGAGCCGTGGTGTGGTGGAAGGACCTGGGGGAAGCCACAGAAGTAGCACTGGTTGAGAGACTTGGCTTTTGGCTTCCTCTGGGCTGTCCCCTTCCTTCTCTATTAATATCTGGCTGTCTGTTTTGGAGAATGAGTGAGATGATGGGGGATAGCAGGGATTTCTAGGAATGGACAACATTTTTTTTCTTTGTCCTTGAGGGATTAGAGACATTTTTAAAAGAAGATCACTCATACCGTAACCATGATACTCAGAAGGCTAAGATCTGAAGATCTCCATGTCTTAACTACCGAAACAGCCATAGCTCAAGTGGTAGAGCAAAAGAAGCTCAGCGATAGTGCTCAGCCTCTGAGTTCAAGCCCCAGGGCCAGCACAAAAAACAAAAACAAAAAGAAAATCATCAGTGCACTAGCTGTCTGGCCCAGTGATTTGCATTTCTCTCTCTCCCCTTTGGGTTGCCTTCTCTTGACTTTGGCCTGGCGTTTGCTTTCTGTATATCAGTTTCCTGGGCCTGGATATAGGGAGGTTGGACCAGTAGATCCCTAAGAGCTTATCCTATAAAGGGCTAGGATTTAATGCGAATATTCTATTAGTGTTGTATTAGATTGCTTTTTGTTTCTTTTTTTGATGTTTCTCCCAGTGCAGTTCAGTTTAAACTGATGATGTGACAGCTAGGTGTGTGGTGTGTGCAGCATGTACACACCTGCGTCCCGCATCCTGTCAGCTCAGCAGGACAGAGGACAGTTCCCGTGGAACTGGGAAGAAATTGAGTATGGTAGGGGTGGGTGACTTGCTCAGAACCAGGTAAGGAATGCAGGTAGATCCACACCCTTCAAGTCGGTGTGCTTCCCTTTGGTCCAGCTGTTTTCTCAGTGAGCTATGTGAGCTTCAGGGCAAAACTTCAGATAACACGGGCAAGAGACATGATTTCTTCAAGACACAGTGCACCTGTCCGCGGGCACTCCATCCAAACCTCCTCACATTTTTCAGTGATTGCCATTAGAGCCCTGTCTGTGATGCTCATGCTTTGATGTAAGTGTTAGCTGGTGACGGTGTTACTGCTTCTCTCCACTGTCCTTCATTAAGCATGGGGTGCACAGCTTCTACCCACAGCATTTATCCTTTATGCTTCCTTACCATTTATGGAAAAATAAGGAAATGCATACTTACTATCATTTTAATAGTACACGTTTAAACACAAATTAATTTTTGTTTTGGCCAGGTTTCAAATTCTGAGGTCTGTCTTTCTTTCAGATGTTTTGTCTGATGAGTTACAGCCTCAGCCTCCAGGTAGGTGAGCTTCTGCAGCTTGGGGCCAGCCTCCTGTTTGTGATTTCTCATCCTCTTAGAGAGAGGACCCTCCTGATGGTAGGCTCAGGATCAGATTGAACATCATTGTAACCCTGAGCCTGGAGAGTCTGGTTTCATTCTCCATACCCACTTTAAATCCTTGGTGCTGGTGCCTGTTCTTTTGGAAAAAGAAGAAAGAAAAGCTATAGATTTTTCAGCCTTCCTTTCAATTGTGTCAAAATGATTGAAGCCCTTTTTCCAATCTAACAATTGACTCTTGGATCTGAGTATATCAGTCAAAGGTTGATTTATGGATATCTCCTTAAAGACTTATCCTTTGAAGCTTTCAGAGTTTGTGATCTTGTCTTTCGGCTGTGGCCTTGGGGTAGGGAAGGGGATGGATCTAAAGCATGCTTTGCTTGTTGATTCTATGCATTATGTAACAACACTTGAGCATGTATTGTGCATCAGACACTTACTGGGATGTGGGAATAGATTGGTAATAGATTATGGTAATAGATTAAAAGGGAAAATTCTATCTTTCTGAATCCCAGAGTCATTGGAAGGTAGAGTTCCAAAGATACAATTCATGAAAAAAAGAAGTTTTGGTTGATGACCGCAGGAGTTTTAGAATCATTCAGACATGAAACTAGGTGATACAATTATTAGAATAGAAGCTATCAAGAACAAGTATTTTCCTAGACACATTGAGTTTACAAATAAGTAAATAATAATTAGCTTAGCCAATAGTACCTAAAAGACTCAAAGAGCAGCCTAAGTCTCAGAACAAGTTCAGCTGGCCATTTAGCCACTGGCCTAGAAGTTGAAAGGGGTGAGAATTTTGACAAAGGCATGGTACACCAGCCACCGTGCTATAACCACTCTGGCCATATAAGCACTGAGAAGTACTAAACGCTGTTGGTAGTTAAGGCCTTTCTTGGGAGTGTGCAATGAACAGGTTGAATTCAGAGAGTGTTTTTGTCTCCCCAATTTGATGTTCAATGTATATTATTGCATGCATCTTCTGAATTTATTTTCTTTATATGTGTATATGTCTATAATCTATGTGAAATTGTGGGAAAATGTGTGCATGTGTTTATATTGATCAGCTCTCATCACTGGCAGATGTCAGATGTTAGCAACTTAGAACAGAGAGAGGTTTCCTCTTTGGCTCACAAACTGAGGCTCCTCACTTGTAGTTCAAATCTGTCTGTGACCCGTGTGCTGCACTATGTAGTTCTTAATGCAAAACAGAATGAGGTAAAGCCTCATACTGAGCATGCCAGACACCAGTGGCTCATGCCTGTAATCCTAGCTACTCAGGAATCAGATCTGAGGATCATGGTTCAAAGTCAGTCTACACAGGAATATCCATGAAACTCTTATTTCTAACAAACCACCAAAAAGCTGGAAGTGGAGCTGGTGCTCAAATAGTACAGTGCTAGTCTTGAACACAAAAGCTCAGGGACAGCACCCAGGCCCTGAGTTTAAGCTCCAGGACAAGCGTGCGTGTGCATGCACGCGCGTGCGCGCGCGCGCACACACACACACACACACACACACACACACACACACACACATAGACATACACACATACATTGAATTTTCTCCTCATTTTAAGATTAAGGTTGGAAGATTTCAGACTAATTGTTTATTCTTTCTTTCTTTTTTGTTGGTTGTGGGGCTTGAACGCAGGGCTTGGGCACTGTCTGTGAGCTTTTTCGCTCAAGGCTAGCACTTTGAGCCACAGTGACACTTCTGGTTTTCTGGATAGAAGAGTCTCATAGACTTTCCCTGCTCAGGCAGGCTTTGAACCATGATTCTCAGATCTCAGCCTCCTGAGTAACTAAGATTACAAGTGTGAGCCACCAGTACCTGGCATTTTTTTTCTCTTTTCTATTGAGCACTGATAAATATTTCATTATCTTTCCCCTTGAATATCTCTCTGGTATACTTACAAAATTGTTTTTGAAGCCACTAATGAGATGAGACAGAGTGGTAATTTCAGGATTATTTCTGAAGTTGTTGAATTAAAGATTAAAAAAAATAATTTTAGTTCTAAAATATTTTCCAATGTCCTCTGTCCAAGCCCTGTACATGCTACCTCCTAGAAAGCCAGTGATCAGAGCCAGTGGCATGACTTCTATGTTACTCTTTTTTATTTTTTGTCAGTCCCAGGGCTTGAACTCTGGGCCTGGGTGCTGTCCCTCAGCTCTTCAGCTAAAAGCAAGCACTCTACCACTTCATCCACAGCACCACTTCTGGTTTTCTGAGTGGTTTATTGGAGATAAGAGTCTCACAGACTTTTCCTGCCCAGGCTGGCTTTGAACTGCGATCCTCAGATCTCAGCTAGGATTACAGGTGTGAACCACTGGCTTTTGTTACTCTTATATGGCTGCATGGTTCAGTGACCTCATCCAAATGACACCTGTGATCTTACCAGGGCCGCTTCCTTCCCATGGCCCACTTTGTCTCCTTTAGTCCCAATCTGAAATGCACCCCTCCCTCCCAATCTTTCTGTGTCTTTTCTTGGAAGCAGTCAGCTTTGAGGAGTCAGGACCAGTTACTTTACAAACTGTCCTTCAGTGTGGGGCTGATGTTTCCTTGGAGGTCAGGTTTTTTTTTTTTTTTTAATGAAAATGCCACAGAACTGAAGTCACCTCTTTGCCGTAGGCCCACGATAGATATGGCTTCCCTCTCCCCGGAAGGAGGTGGCTGCCAGGTGTTGCCATTATGAAATCTTTCTTTGGTCACTATCTTGTGGAGATACTTAGAAGCTATACAAACATTGTTTCTCCTGCAGGAGAAACATTGTTACTGACCTTGCCATTTTTGAGGACTCTTGTCTGAAGCAGTTCATAGTGTGGGGGGAGCCCCTGGGCGACCCTTCCTCCCTGCTACTCCTGTTACCCCACCCCCGGCCTCTGCTGGAAGGAAGACCCTTGCTCTTGCTCCCTTTTGCTTTATTCAATTATGTGTTCTCATCAGAATGGGCTCTTGGACTTGTACTTGATTCTGTGAGTTACTCGTACATGATTATTATTTCCATCATTGTTCTGTTTTACACATTGGCCCAGATTTGGCCACGGGGAGCTCTCGCCAGCAGGCTAGAATAGACCTGGTCAGGTGACATGTTGACACCTTCCTCCCTCCCTCCTTCCTTCCCTCTTTCTTTCCCTCCCTTCCTTCCTTGCTTCCTTGCTTCCTTCCTTGCTTCTTTGCTTCCTTCCTTGCTTCCTTCCTTGCTTCCTTGCTTCCTTCCTTCCTTCCTTCCTTCCTTCCTTCCTTCCTTCCTTCCTTCCTTCCTTCCTTCCTTCCTTCCTTCCTTCCTCTCTCTCTCTCTGTCTCTCTCTGTCTCTCTCTTCTTTCTTGGTCAGTCTCAGGTAGAGGAGGGTTTCAATTGCTTCTTCATCTGTACCAGGAAGTTGGAACTTCTACATGGCTCGGCTGGTCTTTACAGCACCTTCCCAGGTCTGAGTTTGGATGACTGTGAGACCCGTCCAGTCCAGGCCCACAGTGGCTGTGAGGAGTGGAGCCCGGGGAGAGTCTGCCCTGTCACCTGCAGGATTGCCATCTTGTAATGTCCTATAGCCAGGTGTCCACCTGCTGGCCTTGACATGTTTCTGGTCTCCCAGTGGTTTTCCCCCTGGTAAAGCTCAGGCCCCTTCTACTCAGCTGAGTAGCCACATATGGTTTGCTTCTTCTCTTTGAGAATCAGGGGTCCTACCACTCAGCTCAGCGAGGGGTGCTGCAGTCTGCTGTCGGGTTATGACACAGGCACTGATGGTGGCCACACCCTTGCTTCACACCCCGGCATTGTCACTGGACATCCCGTGTAGCATCCACTACCTGTCCCTTCTCCTGGCCTGGGCACTTCTTTGCTGTGTGTCACTGCAGATCTGGAGAGTGTAGAGCCGCTGCTCTGTGGGTGGTGGGGAGCTTGTTAATAAGAAGAAGAACTGAAGAGCAGAGTTGCTTTGGAAGAAGCCTCCAGCCCTCTGCCGCCCAAAGCATGCCTATCTCTAGAGTTTGGGGGAAGAACCCTTAGCTGTGTTGGTGCCCAAGGCCCTTCACTGCCTGGTGTGAGGTACTTTCTGATGTTGTGTACGCTGTTCCTGTGCCCAGCACTACCCCAAGGGCTCCCTAGACCTCCCATGGCACACAATCCTTACGGTGGTCGTACGGATGGTGGGGGCGCTCCGAGGCCGCTGGGTGACCGGAAGCCCTGAGGCTCTCATTGTGTGGTTTGTGCACTGGTCAGCAGAGCTGTGCTGAGCTGCCTTTGTGGCTGATCCACAGAGATTAGGTGGTGGCTAATCCAGAAGTGTTTGCCCGTGGTTTCCAGCTCTGTTCCCTGGCAGTATACCACCACCCCACACCCTTCCCATCCCACATGTTTGGTTTATTTTTCTGTTTCTAGGAATTTTTTTTTTTAAGCCATCATTTCACATGAAAATAATTTTTTAAAATAAAACAAGTAGAAGGGATTGTGAAAACAAACTTCTGTCTACTTTTACCTGGACTCACGGGTTGTTTACATGTGCTACACTTAGGGTTTTGAAACTGTCTTGTTATGATTAATTTTGTGGAGTGATCTGAGAATAAGTTAGAAATGTCACCCCTATTGTCTCCCGAATACCCCCACATTATGTCCAAGAACTGGGGAGTTTTACATAGTGTAGTATGTTTATTAAATTCAGGGCATTAAAAATTGTAAATGTGACAGTGCCAAATCCAACATGTCCTCCTCCTCCTCCTCTTCTTTTTATGTTCGTTTGTTTGTGCTGGTACTGGGGCATTGTGCTGTTCCTTAGCTTTTGGGCTCAAGGCTGGTGCTTTACCACTTGAACCACAGCTTCACTTTCAGCTTGTATTGCTGGTTAGTTGGAGATAAGAGTCTCACAGACTTCTGCCCAGGCTGGCCTTGAACCGTGTGCCTCAGATCTCAGCCTCCTGAGTAGCTGGCATGACAGGTGGGAGCCCTGCTTCACTGTGCATGGTGACCCTGCCTCCAGTGACCTCCCTCCTCTGCCTCCAGGGCCCTTGTCTTCTCATCCCTCTTACTCTTCCCTCCCAGCATCTGCTCAGAGCCGCATCTGTCATAGTGACCAGGGCCGGAGGACCCTGAGCTGTCACCTCTGTCATAGTGACCAGGGCCGGAAGACCCTGAGCTGTCGCCTCTGTCATAGTGACCAGGGCCGGAGGACCCTGAGCTGTCACCTCTGTCATAGTGACCAGGGCCGGAGGACCCTGAGCTGTCACCTCTGTCATAGTGACCAAGGCTGGAAGACTGAGCTGTCACCTCTGTCATAGTGACCAGGGATGGAGGACCCTGAGCTGTCACCTCTGTCATAGTGACCAGGGCTGGAGGACTCTGAGCTGTCGCCTCTGTCATAGTGACCAGAGCCGGAGGACCCTGAGCTGTCACCTCTGTCACAGTGACCAGGGCTGGAGGACCCTGAGCTGTCACCTCTGTCATAGTGACCTGGGCTGGAGGAACTTGAGCTGTCACCTCTGTCACAGTGACCAGGGCCGGAGGACCCTGAGCTGTCACCTCTGTCACAGTGACCTGGGCTGGAGGAACTTGAGCTGTCATCTCTGTCACAGTGACCTGGGATGGAGGACCCTGAGCTGTCACCTCTGTCACAGTGACCAGGGCCGGAGGACCTTGAGCTGTTACCTCTGTCATAGTGACCAGGGCTGGAAGACTGAGCTGTCACCTCTGTCATAGTGACCAGGGCTGGAGGACTCTGAGCTGTCACCTCTGTCATAGTGACCAGGGCCAGAGGACCCTGAGCTGTCACCTCTGTCATAGTGAACAGGGCCGGAGGACCCTGAGCTGTCACCTCTGTCACAGTGACCAGGGCTGGAGGACCCTGAGCTGTCACGTCTGTCATAGTGACCAGGGCCGGAGGACCCTGAGCTGTCACCTCTGTCATAGTGACCAGGGCTGGAGGACCCTGAGCTGTCACCTCTGTCATAGTGACCAGGGCTGGAGGACCCTGAGCTGTCACGTCTGTCATAGTGACCATGGCTGGAGGACTCTGAGCTGTCACCTCGTCATAGTGACCAGGGCTGGAGGACCCTGAGCTGTGACCTCTGTCATAGTGACCAGGGCCAGAGGGCTGAGCTGTTACCTCTGTCATAGTGACCAGGGCCGGAGGACCCTGAGCTGTCACCTCTGTCATAGTGACCAGGGCCGGAGGACCCTGAGCTGTCACCTCTGTCATAGTGACCAGGGCCGGAGGACCCTGAGCTGTCACCTCTGTCACAGTGACCAAGGCTGGAAGACTGAGCTGTCACCTCTGTCATAGTGACCAGGGATGGAGGACCCTGAGCTGTCACCTCTGTCATAGTGACCAGGGATGGAGGACCCTGAGCTGTTACCTCTGTCATAGTGACCAGGACTGGAGGACCCTGAGCTGTCACCTCTGTCACAGTGACCAAGGCTGGAAGACTGAGCTGTCACCTCTGTCATAGTGACCAGGGATGGAGGACCCTGAGCTGTCACCTCTGTCATAGTGACCAGGGATGGAGGACCCTGAGCTGTTACCTCTGTCATAGTGACCAGGGCCGGAGGACCCTGAGCTGTCACCTCTGTCACAGTGACCAAGGCTGGAAGACTGAGCTGTCACCTCTGTCATAGTGACCAGGACTGGAGGACCCTGAGCTGTCACCTCTGTCATAGTGACCAGGGATGGAGGACCCTGAGCTGTTACCTCTGTCATAGTGACCAGGGCCGGAGGACCCTGAGCTGTCATCTCTGTCATAGTGACCAGGACTGGAGGACCCTGAGCTGTTACCTCTGTCATAGTGACCAGGGATGGAGGACCCTGAGCTGTTACCTCTGTCATAGTGACCAGGACTGGAGGACCCTGAGCTGTCACCTCTGTCATAGTGACCAGGGCTGGAGGACCCTGAGCTGTCACCTCTGTCATAGTGACCAGGGCCGGAGGACCCTGAGCTGTCATCTCTGTCATAGTGACCAAGCCTGGAAGACTGAGCTGTCACCTCTGTCATAGTGACCAGGGCTGGAGGACCCTGAGCTGTGACCTCTGTCACAGTGACCAAGGCTGGAAGACCCTGAGCTGTGACCTCTGTCATAGTGACCAGGGCCGGAGGACCCTGAGCTGTCATCTCTGTCGTAGTTACCTGGGCCGGAGGACCCTGAGCTGGCCGCCTTGCCTTGCTTTTCATGAGCTGCACTTGACAGCAGCCAAGATCACTCTGCTTTAGGCTGGGTGTGACCTCTCTGTCCATTTCTAAGCCCAGAGAAAGTGACCTCTGTGACTGCTCTGGGCTCCCCCAAGCCCAGGACTTGTGAGTGCAGTGTCCTGTCAGCTCATTCTGAGACTGCACGGCTGAAAGAGCTGAGGTGGAAAATAGCTTTCAGCTCTTTATCATGGTGGTGATCTTTGCTGTGTGTGGAGTTTCCCCTGCTGGGGGCTGGTGGCATGACCCGGCACTGGCTGCTGGCCACTCCACGCCTGTACCACCTGCGGCCAAGAGCACCCGTCCACACCCAAACCCTTCAGTGGCCTCTGGTTCCTCAGTGACAGCCTCAAGGAAGCCTAGGTCAGAAGCCCCTGTGGATCCCCAGCAGGCATGTCAGTATCTAGGTTTCTGGAGACATCCGTGTTTTCTCTGCTGTATTCCTAGAGGAGGGACCTCATGAGCAGGAGCAGCAGCTTCAGGAATTTCCCTGCCTTATGTGGGCACCTCCCACACCCGACCTCGCCAACACGCAAGCACTTCCCATTGTGTAGACTTTGTCACAGTCTCTGTTTGCACTTGACTCTGCTCTTTGGTCCTTCCATCATTTAATCTTTCTGCTGTTCTTCATCTTGTCCTTCATCTTTCTGAATGAAACCTGGACAGCCTTCCTTCCTCTCCAGATAGCTTAAATGTGAGCTGAGAGCATTTGGAATGTAGCTGAGACCCGAGAGGGTAGTGAGAAGGTCCTGGAACAGTGGAAGTCAAAGACATGTGGTTGATGCTGATGAAAAGCATCCCAAAGCTGTGAGCCCCAAGCGTGCTCTACCCTGTCAGCATGGGTGAGCACACTGGTTATTAGTGACAGATGAGAAGGGACGCACTAAAAGCAGCATTAGAACCCAATGGGAAACCGGGGGGAAAATACAAGAAGACAGTGCAAAGTCATGAGTAGTCCTAGCTTGTTGAGCTTAGCAGCCCTGTTGCTTTACGTGCCTCTGGAATGCCTTGATCTGTTCATCCTTGAGTACTAGGAGAGGAGTAGAAGGAAGGGAGGAGGAGGAGGGAGGCACCTTTCAATAAGTGGGCCAGAGTAGTATGAAAAATTTACTTTTTTTTTTTGGTGGGTCATGGGTCTTGAACTCTGGGCCTGGGCACTGTGCCTCAGCTCTTCAGCTCAAGGCTAGCACTCTACCACTTGAACCACAGCACCACTTCCAGTTCTTTCTGCTTATGTGGTGCTAAGGAATCTGAACCCAGGGCCTCATGCATACAAGGCAAGCACTCTACCACTGAGCCACTTTCCCAGCCCAAACTTTCATTGTTTTTTTTCTCAAGATAGTTAGGACAATTAATGTGTGGAGCTAGAGTCAACATTCCTTGGTTTAGCTGGGGCATTGGCAGCTCATGCCTGGAATCCTAACTATTCAGGGACTGAGATCAGAGGATCGAAGTGCAAAGCTAGTCCAGGCAGGAAAATCTGTAAGACTCCTATCTCCAATAAAGCACCAAAAAAAAAAAAAAAAAAAAAGCTGGAAGTGGAGCTGTGGCTTGTGTGGTGGAGTACTAGCACCCAGGCCCTGAGTTCAAGCCCCAATACCAACACACATCAGGCAAGTGAGGCGTGAGTATCTGTGAAGTGTGGCATTTTAGCCTGCACAGCTGGACTTGCTCAGGTACCCCTGGGGGGGTGGATAGGCCATTCTCTGGGGATTGGTACAAACACCTATGTAGTTCACCATCCTCGGCAGTCTAGACTGTGTCTACCCTCCTAATCAGAAGGACCAGAGTCCATAGCCTTTGACTTCAGGAACTAATTAACTGGCATAGAGAGGACTGGCTTCAGCCAGTTCCTGGCAGGGGAGTGGTGGGTACAACCTCAGCATTCTGTGCTAGCTCATTCCGAGAGCAGCTGGGAATACAGCTGTGTGTGACAGGCTGGCCAGGGGCCGTTAGGATGAGGATGTTCTCAGCCTTTGCCTTTGATATGCTTTTTGCAGATGTGTTGGCCTATATTTATTTTTATAAACATTTAACTACGTAATTTCAGATTTTCCTATATCCATAATTAGAAATTTGGTTTTTATTTGATCATCATGATAGAAATCACCTAAACGTATTTTAGAGTTTACTAAATCATCCTAGAAGTAAAAAAAAAAAAGTTTTCATAAAACAATGTACCATTTTAAGGCTGAAGTTTAGATCTTTATTAATATGTAACTGGTAAAGTTATCATGCCTCGCTAGAGGCAAAATTTAATTTTTCATTCATTTAAAAAATAATGTCAAAAACCGGGTGCCGGTGGCTCACGCCTGTAATCCTAGCTGCTCAGGAGGCTGAGATCTGAGGATCACGGTTCAAAGCCAGCTGGGGCAGGAAACTCCGTGAGACTTTTATCTAGTGGTTTCACTAGAAAACCACAAGTGGCGCTGTGGCTCAAGCAGTAGAGCGCTCGCCTTGAGCTGAAGAGTGCAGCGACAGCACCCAAGCCCAGAGTTCAAGCCCCACAACTGACAAAAAAAAAAAAAAAATAATAATGTCAAGGTAGCTGCATGATAAAGGTGGTCTATAGCTAGATTGTCTCTCTATTTTTTTTAAGCTTTTTTATTCAAGGCTGGTTGGTGCTATCGGACTTAAGCCACACCTCCACTTCTGGCTTTTTGCTGGTCAATTGGAGACAAGAGTCTTAAGGATTTATCTGCCTGGGCTGGCTTTGAATCATGATCCTCAGATCTCAGTCTCCTGGGTGCTTTGGATTGTAGGCATGAGCTACCATAGCCATGCTTGGCAGGATTATCTTTAAAAATTTTTTTTAATTTAATTTTTTGTAAAGGTGATATACAAAGGGGTTACAATTATATAAGTCAGGTAGTAAATACAAAAAATTCTTTTCAAGTAGTGTCACCTCTTTGCTAATTTTCTCCCTGATTTTCCCTCCCAACCCCCTTGCCCCACAAGGTGTATAGTTCATTTTCTACATAATGCCTAGTGAGTATCACTGCTGTATTAGTTCTCCCTTTGTCCCACCATTTCTATGCTTCCCCTTCCCCTCCGACAATCAGATAAACTCAAGACAAAAGGTACAGAAGTCAAAAACAGTGACCAAGGAGAGAGAAAAAGGCAAAACAAAGAAAACCCTCTTGTTTCCATTTCATTTTGATCAACATCATTTTATATGATCATATGCTCATAGCTATTGGGCCTTTATGATCCTTTCCTAAGCATATCCTCCTTTGGTTTCACTGTGTGAATATTTAGAGCACCATATAATTTATCATGTCCAAGTATAATTTTTGGCTTTTACCATCCATTGTGTTTACTTGTAGATTTGTAGGCACAAACTAGTTACAACAAATGAGGGAAACCATGTAACCTATGTTTCTTTGAGTCTGGCTTTCTTTGCCTTAATGTAATGTTTTCCAAGTCTTTCCATTTCCTATGAATGGTGCCCTCTCATTCTTTCTGATGCATGCTGGTAATCAGCGAGGAGGATGAGGCAGGAAGATCGAGAGTTCAAGACCAGCCTAGCTGAGTTATCTTGACACATGACTTAACTTACAAATGTGGTCCAATCTCAGTCATCAGCTTTTGTCCTTGGTTCACCGAATGGCTAGTGATCTCCTCAATACTACTGTTTTTTTTTCCCTCTGAATTTATATTTGTGATTTTGAAGTCTTAGATTGGGGATATGACATCATTCCCAAGGGTCAAAGCCTCCTCTGATCTGTCCAAGACCTTTTCCTTTCTTTGGTCCTCTTCTTTGGTCTGCCCTCTGCTGGAGTAGACAAGGGAGCGCTTTGCACTCTGTGGGTGTTTTCCAGGGCTGTTGGGTCAGCGTCCAGGGATCCTCTGACCAGAGCTACCTGCTGGGGGGGTGGGGGTGGGGGTTGGGAGGAAGGGGGGGGGGAATGTGGTTCACTTGACCAAAGTTCAGATTTCCAGTTGGAGTATCAAACCCTGTGCTCTCTGAGTTCTCATGTCCAGGATTGACATTTGTGTGGACGTGCTGGGTGACTCCCTGCAATGCTTGTGGTTAAGTCTTGATTTTATAATCAGCCCTTAGCAGGAAGGACATCATACAGGGGAAGGGCAGTGGACCAGGGCAGCGGGAAACAGAGACCTTGACCTGGAAACTCCGGGCGGGCGGGCGGGCGGGCAGGCGGGCGGGGCTGGAGGATCAGGCAGGCCCACACTTCCCTGCGCCCACATTGTTCACACCTTCCTTCCTTCCTTCCTTCTTTCCTTCCTTCCCTGCTTTGAGTGGGGCCAGGCACAGGAAGGGTGCCTTCACCCTGCAGGAGTGTGGGTGCAGGCACCTCTCTGGTTGTGAAATCTTGTCCCCAAAGACTTTATGTCCTAAGGCTTAAAAATATGCATAGACTAGGGGCCACAGTGTACTCACCTTCTTTTCTTTTTTATGCTGGTTGGTCCTGGGCCTTGAACTCAGGGCCTAGGCACTGACCCTCAACTTTTTTGCTCAAGGCTGATATTCTCCCACTTGAGCCACAGCTCCTCTTCCAATGTATGTGTGTGTGCTTTGTCAGTCAAAGGGCTTGAACTTGGGGCCTGAACTCTGTCCCTTAGCTCTTTTGCTCAAGGATAGCACTCCACCACTTTGAACCTCAGCACCAGTTCCAACTTCTAACTTTTTGGTGGATGAGTCATAGACTTTTCTTGCCTGGGCTAGCTTCTAACCTGTATCCTCAGATCTCACCTCCTGAGTGGCTAGGATTACAGGTATGAGCCACAAGCACTTGGTTCCCACTTTCTTTGGATGGTAGGAGTACCAAAATCCTACTTAAACTAAAGTTAAAGTCCCAAGCAATGGCAAAAAAGAAATTAGTATTCATTATCACCTTGTGTATGACTTTATCATTAACATCTAGTAATTCTAGACTGTATTTTTATTAAAAGGAAGACATATACTTAGTAAATAGACTGAAATAGTTTTAAAAGTCCAATATAAATATTTATGTCTAAATCTTTCTTGAAAACTGTCCAGTTCTCTTTTAGTTTCATGATTTGTGTTTGTTGACTTTAACTGAACAGTAAGTGGTTGCAAAAGTTTATCTCGATTATTCTAGATATTAACATGCTTGGTGCAAGTGCATCAGAAGCCATAGTTTTATTCCAGTTAATCTTCTATGCAAATTCTTTTTTTTTGTTTTTTTTTGGTTGGTTGTGGGGCTTGAACTCTGGGCCTGGGCGCTGTCCCTCAGCTCTTTAGCTCAAGGCTAGCGCTCTACCACTTGATCCACAGCACCACTTATTCCAGTTAATCTTCTAACACTGTTGTATGTGTGCATGTTTAGGGGATGATGGGAAATAGCTAAATGAATGGATGCAAGAGAATATACACAGTAGGGCTCTGTGTGTGTGTGTGTGTGTGTGTGTGAGTCAGTCAGAGTAAAGGACCAGGCTGTCATTTACATATTTTATTTATTGGTTGAGTTACAGTTCCCAAAAAGCTCTGGTTAAACTAAATGTGAAAGTAATGACAGAAGATATATATATATATATATATATATATATATATATATATGTTTGTTTGTTTGCATAATAAATGAAAATGAGTGTTTTACTCAATATTTTTTCTTTTTGTGCCAGTACTGGAGCTCGAACCCAAGCCTCACTCTTTTGCTTAGCTTTTTTACATAAAGGATAGTGTTCTTGAGCCACACCTTCACTTGTGTGATTTTGCTGATTATTTGGAAATAAGTGTGTCTTGATTTATTCCGCCCAGGCTGGCTTAGAACCATAATCCTCAGCTCTCAGTCTTCTGAGTTGTTAGGCACTAACTTTGATACTTTTCTTAACATTTCCAAGGAACAGACAAGATGCTCTGTGTCAACAGAGTTCTGTGGCTGCCCAGCCTCACATTGGTCCGTGAATGAGCCTGGTGCATTTTACAGACGGGTAAACATCAGGGTTGAGTTTTTGTGACTTCAGAAGAGGCTCTGCCCAGGATTGAGGGGGTAGTGTGCTGTCTGAAAGCAGCTCAGTCCACAGTGTGTATACAGCTCACACAGCACCTCAGAGCTGACCATACCGACACTGCTCACACAGACCCCAGAACTGACCACATCGACACTGCTCACACCAACCCCAGAGCTGACCACACCGACACTGCTCACACCGACCCCAGAGCTGACCACACAGACACTGCTCACACCGACCCCAGAACTGACTACAGCAACACTGCTCACACAGACCCCAGAACTGACCACACAGATACCGCTCACACAGACCCCAGAACTGACCACACTGATACCACTCACACAGACCCCAGAGCTGACCACACTGACACTGCTCACACAGACCCCAGAACTGACCACACCGACACTGCTCACACAGACCCCAGAACTGACCACACCGACACTGCTCACACAGACCCCAGAACTGACCACACCGACACTGCTCACACAGACCCCAGAACTGACTACACCGACACTGCTCACACCGACCCCAGAACTGACCACACAGATACTGCTTGGCATTGTCAGCATGGCATCGTGTCAGGCATGGCATCGGGAAGCCACAGCATTGACCAGTGACCATTTCTCTGTCTGCTGTGGCTTTCCTCATTTTTCTTCCTTGACCACAGTGTTGTGCTGTGTTTTAGGTCGGTCTGAGAATGCCATTTATGGTGTGCAGAGTGGCAGTTTTGGTCCACTGACCATTATCTTCTATTTACTTAGAGAGCTTTCCTGCTGCTCTGCTCAAATTGGCATGTGCCTGGAAGCATGGTATGTAGGAAACTTCTAGCTAGATCTCCGGCCATTTGTCAAGTGCAGAGCCAGCTCGCTCCAACTGGCTTTTGCTGAGTTTATTATATTCCATTCTGTTTACATTTCATCTGAGGCTTTAAAGATACACAGCAGATGACGTTCTTCTACATGGGCACAGTTTCCAGGGCGACTAGTTTGGGACGGATCACAACACTTCAACATCTGTCATGTACAAAGGGGCTCAGTCCTTCTATTTCTCTTTGAAAAGTGACTTTACTAGCAAACCTGGTATTTGACTCTGAGTACAGTTATGGAAATTACACTTCAGTTTCATTCTGGCTGCCTGGGACAAGTCTAAACATGCAGATTTTTCTGGAACAGTTCTCATATGGACAGGAAAGGTGAACAGCTAAGATTGCTATCATAAAGGGCTTTTATAGTCTCTCTGTGAACAGGAAGTAGCAGTAAGCCAACAATATGTACTTGTGTGGAACACACATGCCACATGCATGTGTATACACACACACATAAACAGAATATTCTTTTTGCTGACTTTACTCAAATCAGCCCAGATCTCCCGAGTCCCAGAGGCGGGCCCTGTGTTGGGGTGGGCACCGCCCCTCACGGGTGCTGAGCTTCCTGTCTGTGCTATCTCAGCCTCATCTGTGGCCCACACTGTTTCCTACTGCTGGAATGTCCCTACTTGTCATTCCAGGCTCTGCCACTTAAGTCGTGGCTCAAGGTTTGGTGGCTCTGCAAGTGCCACTGTAAACAGGGTCCTATGCCAGGTGCCTGTGGCTCACGTGTATAATCCTAGCGACTTAGGAGGCTGAGGTCTGAGGACCTAAAGCCAGCCTGGGTAGGAAAGTCATTGAGACTCATTTCCAATTAACCACCAAAAAGCTGGAAGTGGAGTCATGGCTCAAGTGGTAGAGTGCCAGACTTGAGCAAAAAAGCTGAGGCATTGAGTTCAAGCCCCAGTATCAGTGCAAGGGAAAAAAACCCAACAAGATGTAGGCGTGGCAAATAGAATATGAACAGAAGCATCACTTGATGTTTGATGTCGCTGGAATTTCTGTTTGACAGCAGAATTACCAAGCACACGACACCTCTGTATCATAGATCACGAAGAAGGCAAATTCCAAACTGGCTTCCTTTCCCTCCTGTCTCTCTCCTCCAGGGAAGGAGAGAGACAGGACTTCAGCAGTAGGTTTTAAATGCATAATTGTTTGAGGAAAAGCACGGTGACCTGTAGCCACTGGCTCTGTGAAACCCGGCTTTTGAGCCGTGCGTCAGTCATTCCTGAAATAGTTCCCTGCTCACTGGGACCTCCTCATGCCTTTTTCAGTGGTGCAAGTTGCTGAGCTCCTTAAAGGCTCATCTAGTGGAACGCAGAAGAATATGGTAAAAAAAAAATTGCTTCTACACTTTCATAGTTGGTGTGTGGGGATTGTGACCTATCACTTCCTACAACTGGCGGGACCTTCAAATGTGCAAGGAATCTCACCGATGGACATTGTTCCTCTGCACAAAGCCCTCCAGACAGCCGCCTGGTAGACGCCCCGGAGCACGTGGCTCTCAAGCCCGGCCACAGGGTTGGAATTTTTCATTTAATGGAAGAATGTGCGGGCCAGGCTCTGGGTCTCTAAAGGAAAGACATCAGAAATTCCCCAGCGCTCCCTGCATTTCACAGGTGACCCAGTTAAGATTTCTCTGAAGAAGACAGTATGTAGAAAGGGGCCAGCCTCTGTCTCTCCAGATCCGCTCTGTGCAGAAGGCAGTCTGTTTCTGTCACCATCAGATGGTACTTAGTAGACATCATGGCTGCTGAGATGGGGAGAGAGATGCTAAAAAAGAGGCCATGGAACTATGGTGACCCCGGATGGTCAAGGGTAGACTGCACCATTCTCAGTCCATGCTTGAGGACAAGACAGGACACATTCCCTCACCTCCAACCTCCATCTTGTTTTCTTCCTAAGCTAACTTGCCATGACTTGGCCCAAGTAGGACTGGTTGGCAGAGAAGGCCCTTGGCCCTGAGGGGAGTTCTGATCTCCTCTTCTCTTGGAGGTCCGAGTGTGCTGGGGTTTCTCCCTTCCTTACCTAGCTTGCTGACGCATTCTTGATCTTAGCATTAGGGGCCCTGGCCTATGACACATTCACGGTTGGTGGGAGACAGGTCTCTTTAAGCAGGTGATAGACAAAACTAGCACTGAGACAACTGGACATGGAGGGATGCCTGCCTTCCCCAGGCCCCTGGTGATAGCTCTAGGCCCTGGGCCGGGGCTTGCGGGAGGCCAGCCTTGTGGAGTGGTAGCCAGATGATTCTGCAGTGGGCGAGGATGGATGGGAGGGAGACCAGACCACAGCAGACCAGGTGTATAGGGAATAAGGATGTATGTATGGTGGGGGGGGGGGTAGGGGGTGGGGAGAGGGAGAGAATGAATGAGAGAATGTTCTGTGAGGGGTCACAGACTTTCCCATCAATGGAGGGGAATAGTCTACATGTTTAAAAATCATTCCTGACTGGTGCCTGTGGGGGGAGGGGAAATTGGTGCCCCAAATTTGTCATTGGCGTGGGATGGGTTGGGGAGGAAAAATGGCAGTTCTGTCAAGATCAGGACAAGAGGGTGGCTGTGTGTTGGGCGCATACTGGGAACGTTTCCTTTGAAATTTGGGAGTGGATCTCCTCCTCGGACCTGGAGCCTCCTCCTGCCACTGGTCCATGTCCACAGACTGTGAGTCAAGATACATAGGCAGTGTCAGCCCAGGTCACGGACCTCCACTGCAGGCTCCAAGGGCACCCGGGGCCCACCAACGCATTGCACACGCATCCATCACATGGCCCCGTCAATGGCAACTAATTACAGCCACATCTGTCCACAGCTGGGCGCGGGCCAGGGGCCTGGAGGAGAGGTGCTGGGCTGTGTTACCACTCCCTCTGGCCCAGGCTCTTCCCCAAGCAGAACATTTCACGTCTGCCCCCGTTCAGTGGGAGAAAGGGAAGAAAAGCAATGAAAATGAGTCAACAAAATTGTCAAAAATGGGACCAGAACAGCAGTCACATGTTACTAGGGAGAGGATCCAAGCCAACACCCCAACTTCCTCCGTGTGGGCATCCCTCCCGGCCTCTGCAGCTCAGTGTCTAATAAAAAACACAGCATAGCATCCATCTCCCGTGCCTCAGTCCTACTGGAGAGAGAGGAAAGAAAGAGAGGAGAAGAGGAGAGAGGAGGAGAGAAAAAGGAGAGGAAGAAGGAGAGGGAGGGGAGAGAGGAATGAGGGACAGAGAGAGAAGAAGGGAGAGAGGAGTGAGAGACAGAAGGAGAGATGGAAAGAAAAGGGAGAGGGAGGAGAGAGAAAGAGAGAAGGGGAGAGATGAGAAGAGAAAAGAAAGCAAGGGACAGGGGGAGGGAGGGAGGGAGAGAGAGAGAGAGAGAAGCTATACATTAGAAGTTCAGTTTGCATTTCAATTTTGTTTGCCAAGAATGTATCAACATGTGTAGCTGTTTTCCAATTAGAGCAGAAGTATTTTGTATGTCTAAAGATTAGTAAGGATTGCTGTATGTCTATGATTTGATTTCCATTTCTGAATGGCATACAAACACTGTTTTAGTAACTAAATTTGCCTTTTGGTTGAATTAATGGGCAATGATTCTTTTATCTCTTTGGAAATCACTTCACCAGCTAATTGACTAAAGCAAAATTATATAACAAAATAATATTAAAACTATGAAAGTGCTCTGTGAGTTTCTTAAGACTGGGGAGAGGTGAGTGCTGGTGGCTCACACCTGTAATCCTAGCTACCCAGGAGG
The DNA here is from genome assembly GCF_019054845.1 of Dipodomys spectabilis. Classification (NCBI taxonomy): domain Eukaryota; kingdom Metazoa; phylum Chordata; class Mammalia; order Rodentia; family Heteromyidae; genus Dipodomys; species Dipodomys spectabilis. The sequence goes on along the minus strand of NW_024870892.1, from coordinate 6,486,466 downwards.
CTGAGATCTAAGGTTTGTAGTTTAAAACCAGCCCCAGCCAAACAGTGTAAGCCTCTTATCTCCAATTAGCCAGCAAAAAGCCAGAAGTGGGGCTGTGACTCAAGTGGTAGAGTACCATCCTTGAGTGAAAAAGAAGGGACAGCACCGAGGCCCTGAGTTCAAGACCCAATACTAGCACGCGCGCGCGCGCGCGCACACACACACACACACATACACACACACACACACGGAAAAAAAAAGACTCAGGGAGCGATTCCCTCACACTTAAATCCACCAGAACTTCTTTTGGTGCTAGCAGGGGTTCAGGGGTTGAATTATTCAACTTGTCGGGCAGGCCCTTTACCACCTGAGGCAGGCTTCTAGTCCCTTTTTTGGTGGCTGTTTTTGAGGTAGGGTCTTGCTTTATGTCCAGGCAGGTCTGGGCTGTGATCCTCCGACTTGTGCTTCCCGATGTTGCTAGGGATGGCCAGCATGTGCTGACACACCCAGCCATGGGTTATGTTGGTGTCCCTTGACCCCCTCTGGTCTAGAACTGTGTGTTCTCCCCACCTCTACCTCTCAAAAGGCTGGGATGACAGGTTCGGGCCACCTTTTGCCCATTCTCCTCAGACATAGCTTTGGGAGTTCAAAAATACTGTGCAAATTTAGGCTTTTAAGAAATGATTATCCATGCTAAAGTTTTTGGCCTATCTTTTACACTCCAGTGTGTTACTGATTTTTCCAGTCCTATGCTAATTTCTTTTTTTTTCAAATTTAATTTTTATGGGGGGGAGTCAGGTTAAGTTTTATCCAAGTTTCACTTTTCCAGAGGGATTTCCCACCTGACAGTTCCCTGTCATGAGGGCCCCAACCCCACCTCCCCCCCATTGTTGGTGTTTATACACGTTGAATTCTGCCCAAGTAGTCCCCAAATACAGTGCCTGGTCTCTCTAATTTCTTTAGCTGAGTAGATGCCCCCCTTTCCTTCCCCCGGAAGTCCTACGACCGGAAGAGCCTCAGCTAGCAATATCCCCATGAAAGTACTTTGACATTTTGCATAGCATAGGGAATGTGCGAAGGAATTTGAAAGATAAGCCGTTTAGACTGGGCAGATTGCCACACGTCCCTATTTGGTGAGATGTAAGACATAGAAATTGTTAAAGCAGTAGTGTTAAAGGTCCATCTTCCACCAGAAGTGAGGGAAACAATCAGAAAATTGAAGACTTAATCCTGTTTCGCTCATTCCAGGCATTCCTTCCTGCGGTAGACATGTCATAGTTGGTCAATTTGTACAAAAGTGCACCCTTCCCCCTCCCTCCTCTTCCCTTCCCCCTTTCTCTCCCCCTTCTCTAATTTTCTCTCTCTCTCTCTCTCTCTCTGTCACATACACACACACACACACACACACACACACACAATGCATACACAATAACATGGAGCTAGTGCTCTTCGGTGAACTAAACAGCCAGGGCCGCACAGCAAGCCGGCCTTTCTCATCTTGTGCCCTCTTGCCTAGGACCTGCTTTCACGCAGATGTCTCTAGACAGAGACAACTGGAAATAGACTTCGCTTCACTTACAGGCACAGACTCCATCCCTGCCCTTCCCTCTTCAGCAGAAGCACTGTGCATTGTAGTCATCATGTATTTTTAGAACTTAACGTACTTTATACCTTTATGCTGCTCTGGAAATGATCATGAGGGCATGGTAAAAACTTCTACCAATATAAATGGCTTTAACCTGTCCTGAAAGGTTTACAGGGATGCTCAGAGAATATTAAAGGTATTTGGCTTAGGGATTACTTTGGAGTGCCTTGCATTCCTTTCAAATTGTGGGTTTTTTTTTTTGTTTGTTTAAAGTTGGTCCCTGCTATTGTGTGTGTGTGTGTGTGCACATGTGCACGTGTGCATGGCTGATAGAGAACATTGGGAATGGATGCATGTTTTTCTTTTTCTGTTTCAACTTTAGTTAATTCAATTTGCCATCATTTTAAGGCAGCCTTCCATACTTTTGTGATAAAATAGCTGCTAGAAGAGGTTCATAGGATTTCAAAAATGACCTTTTCAGTCTAATTTCACTAATTTCCCCCACAGATCTAGGTCGGGAATGATGGCATTACCTCTGAGAGCCTTCTGGGGTTCTCTTTTTCTCCTCCTCCTGGGTCCCCCATTTGTCTTGTCCACAGGTGGTCAACTCCTGTGAGAATGACCATGGTCCACTTTTTGCCTGGCCTTTGAGAGCTAGTGGCCACATTCTTGGGCTCCCAAGTGGGCTGAGCTTCCTGCCTGACTTCCGCTAGCTGGGGACCATTGGGGTGAGTGTGCATCTCATGGGAAGAAAGCACAGGCCTTGCAGCTGATCTCATTGACCCGAGACTCCATGGGGTGAGGGCAGGGCAAAGGGAACATGCTTCTCACAGAATGTTCCAGCATTGCTCTGGCTCTAGAATCTGAAACAGAGGGAAAGGAGCTCATGGATGGCCTAACTACTAACTGCAGATGTAGGGAACAGCTCCCTCAGAGCTGGAGCTACCGGGCTGGCCAGAGCCCACAAATTGCACATGCCTTAGGATTTGGCTGAGAAGCCTGGATATGGAGGAGAGAGCTAGGAATCTTGTGTATTCTGTAGTGGTGGTGGTTCCTTTAATGCACAGCATCTTACAACAATATGCATGGGGTAAGGTTTTTTGTTTAGTAAGATATTGCAAAAGCACACAGCATGTGTCTAATTTCAAAGTGATCTTTTCAGTAGTGAGCCCTTGAATTGCAGGTAAAGATACCCCCATAAATCAGGGTAAAACCCAGCAATAGCTATTGTAAGCTGGAAACAGTGAGGAATCAGAGTAATGGTGTTGCCAAATTGATGGTGTTCAAGAGGCAGAGTAAACATGCATCTTAGGATATGTTATTCTAAAAATTCATTTTGTTTTTAACTAAATCCATTTGCATAAGATCTTGGCCTTTGAGGATGTGTCACAAAAGTCATGGTCTTGAAAGCAGTTTTTGCAAGGCATGGAGGTGTATGTTGATAGAGGCTGGATTATGCAACAAGCTCAAGATCAGCCTGGGCTACATTGCAAGTGTCTACGCAAAATAAACCAGCCAACCCCAAACAAAACAAAACAAACCTCCTCTAACAAAAGGATACCATTCTCCCCACAAAGCTAACCATCTTTAGATAGTTTTGGAATTACTGGTTCTTTGGAGTTGCCTCCTGGGCCCAGAATATGTGACAAAATTTCCTATATGAATAATACACACCAAGATTTCCTCCATGAATATATTTCCGACTATACAGATACTTGGCCTGAGAGTTGAATTTCTGTATTAACACAGTACAGGCTGGCGAGGAAGGCCTTTGTTCTTTCTTTCTTACTTCAAGTTTTCCTGAATGATTTCTGTGACCTGCAGAGTATTTGGCTTAGGCAAAGCTACCCCTTTATCCACCACATATGTCAGTATTTCTTTTCTTTTTCCAGGGAAGCTGTACTATGGCTTTGTACTTGCTAGGCATTCACTTTGCCGCCAGCCCCTTCTTTTTGCATGTTATTTTTGAGATAAGGTCTGAGTTTATGGCTAGACGGGCCTAGACAGCAATCCTCCTACTTGTGCTTTCCAATATTGCTAGGGAAGATGAGACCATGCCACCATGTGTGGCTTTTGAGTGAAATCGTGTTACAAACTTTCATGTCTGAGCTAGCCCCAAACTTTTAATCTCTGCCTCTCAAGTAGCCAGGATTATAGGCTTGAGCCACCACACCCAACTACCTGCCAGTATTTCTGTAACAGAAGCTCAGCTTGATCCCAGTGTGCCATCATGGCTTAGAGCTCCCAGTCCATGGTCTTGCATTTCTCCTCGGACAGCTGTGGAAATTCACTTCCATAACTTACCTCAAATTGGTAGCTTCTGAGATGTGTCAACACTTAAGAGAAAAGCCCAGAACCATCACGTAGCCACTGTAGCTTCACTCCTTCCGCTTTCTGCAAGCCTGAGGTTTCATAGAAATTGTCATCGACTTTGAAGTAGAGAATCCTGCTGCTTCAGGCTCTAGTTGAGTTGCTGTAGCCAAAGTGTGGGTATTTGGTAATGTTTCCTACGTAGACTCTGAAGACAATAGAGTCTCCTGAGGTGCTGTGGGATGGGAGAAAGCTTAGGAGGGTTGAAGGAGTGAAGTCTTGGTGCATTTGCCCCGTGGAAGTGATATAATCTCCCTCACTCAGAGGCTGCTGCTGAGCCCTGGAGTGACTTGGTACTGCCTCACTGTAAGGGCTTTTCTGATCTGGGCAATACCCTGGTTATGAATGAGTGATTAACCTGGACATTTGCCACACAGCTCCTGGCTGCTCAGGTGGTCAGGAAGAGCCAGGGCCCACTTTGGCTTGGTGTTCACTGGCACTGAGCGGTGTTTTCCGTCTGTGGGATTGTTGCCTGTACTTGTCACTTGAAGTGGAATGAATGGCACCACCACTAGACTGAGAAAGCAACAGCAACCAGGGATCATTCCCCTCATTGATGCTAAGATGCCCATCTGGCCATGGTTTAACAACTCTGTAACCGATTTAACAGCAAGGCATCAGTATTTAATTTCTTTCTTAGAGTGGGTTTCACAATCTATGTTGTCTTTGATGAAATATAGCCTGAATCAGGCTCCCTGCTAGGCTTTGGGCTGCCGTGGAAGGCTCAGGGTGCCCTGAGTGACAGGACACACTGTGAGAGTCTGTGTTATATCACACACCCAGTGGAGGATCTGGGTCAACATGTCATGGGACCAGGCCAGGGATGGGACAACCCAGTCAGGTGCATCTCTTGAAGTCTTTCATACATTTTGGATGATTAATCTGTAGCACAGAAGGATTTTTTTTTTTTTTTTTTTTTTTTTTTGGTTTGGTCATGGGATTGGAACTCAGCACTTGGGTGCTGTCCCTAACCTTTTTTCGCACAATGCTACCACTTTGAGGCACAGCGCCACTTCTGATCTTCTAATGGTTCGTTAGACATAAGAGTCTTACAGACTTTGGTGCCTGGGCTGGCTTTGAACTGTGATCCTCAGATCTCAGCCTCCTGAGTAGCTAGGATGACAGGCGTGAACCATCAGTGCCCAGCCACAAAAGGATTTTGAACTCATCTTGGAGTGACCCAGATTCCCGAGCAAAGCAAAGCACATGGAATGACTTAAAATGTCAGGAGTTATGGGAATAGAGACTGACATCGCCTCTGAGTCAGAGAAGGAAGCACATCCCTGGTCTTGACTTGGCCTGGCCTACTGTCAGCTGCCCCATTTCCAAAGTACAAAATTAAGAACAGCTTACTGTCCCAAAGGTACTTGTAACAGATTTAACTTTGTACAATAAGTATCTCCAGATGTAATTGTTTGATGCAGAAGGTTTCCATGGTAATGGCACCCTGGCCGAGTGTGTGGTGAAAATATAGGCTTCGTGAGAACCATGTGCTATTAATAGCATAATTTTCTTTTCAAGAATTTTTTTTATCACCAGAAGCAGAATATGGATATAAATTTTAGACATAAAAGAGTATCTAATAAAGCCTAGCCACTATTGCTCATGTCACACCCTGCACTTCCTCTCCACAGTATGTCCATGTCTGTTATGGTTTTAAACTTAGATTTTTCTAAGGATGTGTGTACTGTCTTATGTTTAATGAGAAAAGATGAGTTGGGTTCTGGTTGCAGTCTTGTCCTAGCATGCCTAACCGAGTTTCTACACCAGGGGAATGGGGATAGTAGAGCCTGCTCGGGAGGAATTGATGCACCCTTTAAATACAATGACAGCAGACACGTGGGCTCCTTTTCTCTTCAGTTCTTATTACATGGTTGCTTCTTCTCATATTTTAACATTATCTTTTATATAAGAAATGAACAAACTACAAGGACATTTTGTTGCTCAATGCCCTTTCAATGAATCTTCCAACTTTAATTCTTCAAGACTTGGCCCTAAAAATCTTGCTCATTCACCTTATTCTGTCTCTGTGCAATGTTTTGGGTTTTTTTTTTTTGCCTGAGCAGAAGTCCCTTGGAACTTGTACGATGCAGCATAGAGTTCACATTGGGGAACCTGGTCTCCCATGGTCTTAGGTCTGAAGCTCCTAAGTCAGAAGCATGACATGTTCATAGTCTTACAAGTACTGTTAATACCTGAATGAATCTACTGCCAATAGAAACTGACCAAGAGCAACTTGTATAGATGCTGTCCTTCACTTTCTGGACTTTTGACTTGTTCTTGAGGATTGTCTGTTTGGCAAGAGGGACGCATATAGACAGTGTGTGTTGGTCCCATTGAGTGAGCTGTGGGTATCTGGCATTGTGGGTTGTTCCCATGGAAACACGCATCCCTTGTCCATGTCCACATGAACATGGTGAGGTCCCATGAAAGCAGATGTTGACCACAGTTTAAGTATCCTCCTATTTACATGTGTTCTCTTTGCTTGCAGGGTGGCTGTGCTGGCTCCGGCTGTGGCAAGTGTGACTGCCAAGGAGTGAAGGGACAAAAGGTGAGCAGCCAGACCTTAAGTACCAATTCCTTCCGAATTGCCTTCACGACATCCATCATTAAGCACTCATGCGTCAGAATTAACAATCCACCATTTATGTAGAGCCTCAATGCAGTTTGAATAATTCCTGCCCCCCCCCCACAGCAATACAAATGAAACAAAACCAGACTTCGCATTACTCTGAATAATACTCTTATTTAATAGTGAGTCTCTAGAGAATATGATAATTAGTAGCAAGGAGTGTAAGACTAAAAGGGTATGGATTCTTTTCTATTTTTTTTTTTTTAACTCTTCAAGCGTAGGGAACCTTTTTTTTTTCTACCACAAGCTATGTGGATATTTATAACATCTTCACGGGCCTTAGAAAATAGTATAGCCAGGCAGCTGAGGGACACATTTGTGTCTGTCCCTTGTGTCCTAAGTGCTCCCGAGGTCTTGTACAGCCCTCCTGAATGGGACACTTCCTGCTTGGGAGCAAGTACACTGGCTGAAAAACCTTTTGATTTAATCATCTTTTTAGATATAACAGATACATAAATTCAGCGTTTTTTTTTTTTTCTGAAAAAAGGAGAAAAAGGTTTCTATTCAACATGAGGACTTACTATCTTCAAATTAGTATTGGATTTTTTTTCATTTCATTGAAATCATTTTCCAGATGATTGGAATTTAGTTGCAGGTTTCTTGCTTGTCTAGATTTACTTATAAAAATGGTAAGTACTTATTATTTCCCAAATGTACTATCTGGTCTTGGAGTAAGCTGTCTTCTTATTCAAGAATCACAGATCTCTAGATAAGGATAGTTTCTCTGGCAGGCAGGTTGTGCCTTTGGCATTTCAGTTGGCTTGAGGGGGTGCCTGTCTGGTTTTTACCTACCAGGTTTTAAGCTGTGTCTGGATGCTGAGTGAGTCACCATGGAAACCAGGTGTGCGGGGAGGGAGCTCTGGGCCTTGGACAGCCTGTACCACAGCCCTGCACTGCAGGTCTGCTGTGGAGTCACCCCTCCTTTGTGCCAGAGGGGCTATCATCCTGTGTACAAACTCCTCCTTCAGGTCTTATTCACACACACACACACACACACACACACACACACACACACACACCCCTATTCACACACACACACCCCTATTCACACACACACACACACACACACACACACACACACACACACACACACACACACACACACACACACACACACACCCCTACCTGTGGGATTTAGCAAATTCTGCTGCATACAATGTTGTTTTGTTTGTTTGTTTTGTTTGTTTTCAGCTACTTGCTGAAATGCATTACTGTTCTAAAAGCAGTACCTGACAGTTGGTGGCACAGGTCTGACTTGGTAGTTTCTGAATGAAGGAAGTGGATGAGAACAGTCTGACGATTTTTCTGATCAACTAAAGTTCATCCTGTGTCCTGTCCCTTCCCTTTTGGGATTTTTCTCTAGCTAGTCAGTCACAAGTGGGCATTTTAAAGAATTGTTAAGAAGGAGAGGCAGGTATTTCTCATATTACAAAAGTTAAAAAGAATCTAACTTGGGTTATACACATGAGCACAGTGAACTAACATAGAAATCCTTAAGACTCAAGGCATGGCAACAAATGGGAACAGAAGCCTCTGGTAGCCTGGTTCTCTCTCATATTACATAGTTGGGGAGACAGGCATTAGGGTCTCCCTTCTAGGAGTGGGAAATGCTCTATCTACCCACTTGCCTTGTCCCCTCTTTTTCTGTATCCTGGAAGGGCCCCTTAAAATTCTCCTATTGAGCACACATCTGTGAAATTACCTTTATAGCCCATCAAAGGTAACTAGGTGGACATACTGGGGCTTGGCTTTCCACACAGTCTCAGTTGCTGCCTGTAGAACCGAGCACCTGCACATGGAATGGTGAAAGGTCTTCGGGAGTCTGTGCCTGGCGAGTCCCGGGGCGTCAGCTGCTGCTGATGGTGGAGTGTGTGCTATGCTCATTTCCTTTCTCAGTCACCGTGGGTGTGGCAAGTGCTGGTCCCCACCAGAACCTAGAAGACCTAGCCTAGCCCTTCCAGGGCACATCCTGGCCCAACCCATTCCTCAACACTGTGCTGTCTCCATTTCTTTTTCCATAAGGAACATGTCAAGCCAGAGCCTTTGTAAGCTTTGCATGAGTCCATGCTCAATACTAGTGTAAGACACTAACTTGTGAATGGAGTGAGACCCCTGACCCTCGTTATTTGCTAACTCCTTTGATGCTGTGTCACCGTGACAAAAATGGAGGTGCCAGGACTTTTCAGGTAGCAATCAAGTGACTCACTGGTATGGAGAGGGACAAAGGGCCTTCTTCCCAGTGTCGAGATAAATGGAAACATCCGTCTCTTGTCTTAGAAACCTGGGTGTGGTTGTGTGTGTCAGTCTTCTAAGCTAAATGGGAGGTTTAACTAGGAGGATCAAGGTTCATTTTGGCTCACACATACCTGTGGAGATCCTATTTGAAAATGACCTAGAGCAAAACAGGCTACTGGGGAATCTCAGTACAATCAATCAATCAATCAATCAATAAAAGTCCTGAGTGCAGGTTTCTGTCCCCTCATGCCTTCGGCCTTTTCCCCAGCCCCCAGCCTCTCACTCCTGCACTGTGACAGTGCTTGTCAAGTGTGAAGGCTGAGGGGGTGAAGGGCTTGCCGTCACAAAACGTGAGGCTGCCACTTGTAATCCCAGCTTGCCTCAGTTCTCATGGAACTGAAATGTCTGTAAATTAAATTCACTTAGAAAAGGGGAGGCACATAGCTCCAAGAGAGCTAATGTTACCTAACCAGGACAGCATCAAAGCCTGGGAAATGTAGAAATCTTTGTTTTCTAGGCATCCCTTTGAGGAATACTTGGACAATGTTATTTATTCAAAACCTGATAGTGCCCTGGGTGAGCTGGAATCTCTCCAGCCTAATTACCAACTCTCTTCTGGCTGAGTCCTGCTCTCTGTGGAGCTGCAGTTAATGGACAGAATGTCTTATAGTCTCAAGATGTTCTCAATGGGTTTTAATGCAATCGATCACTGCTGTGTAATCGCATTATTAAATAATCAATGCAACACCAAGCTGTGGAACTTTGTGGTCTCCCACTGGGCTTCAGGGTCCCGTTTGTCTTGTTTATTTTTCCATTTCCTGCAAGACCACTCCTGGCCTCAGATGTTTTCTCTTAGGTAATTAGTTTGGCGTTGTACACAACAGCTTTGTGTCCTCTAGAGATGTGTGTGGGAATGCTGTCTGATTAAACTCACTACAGTGTGAGTGCTGGCTCAGTCATGGAACGAAGCCCTTCTTTTCCTTGATAACTTGATTTTCTCAAGCACAGGAATCCTTCTGTATGCTTGGAAGTCAACCAGTTATATTTTGGTGGGCTGGAGATTGTTCAGGAAGTCTCCCAGTCTTTTAGCTGTGGAAACGCTTATTTATGTAAAACGACCACTGTATTCTGACCCCACAGTGTCCCAAGAAGGAGCTTGTGCTCCTGAAACAAGTAAGCCAAGAGTAGTCAGTCTGATCTGGAAGAACGGAGAAAGCAAGCATGGTCCCTGTCCTGGGAAGGGAAGCCTTGAGCTGTTGAGTGACACACAGCTTCTGGAGTGAGGTCAGATCCAGGCCTGTCCTGGCTGTGGTCAACAGAGCCGCTGGGACACAGATCAAGACTCACAGGTTCCAGTACCTGTAGCAACATTAATACATGTAGCTGCAAAGTCAGAGGAAGCTGATGGACACAATCATGGAAGAGTTCCCCAGGCCCATGGTGTGTACACTCCCTCGTAGCCTCCTGCCTAGGAGAGCAAGCCTGAGCCTTCCTTGAAGAGGGCTATGGTGACAGGGTGGCTGGAGGGCCATCGAGAGGCCAGGCTCTTACCCTGAGTCCACAGCAGGTCTTGTTCCTGAGGCCAGTCATCTGGTCTCCTGTCTGGTAGGTAGCTATACCACAGTGAGCCAACTTGGCACATGGGGAAGGGCAGGGTCTGTGCCCAGCCCCCTCGCCACTTGGGAGAGGGTTGAGTGCCCTTCCCAGGGTAATAGCATTCCATCCTCTCAGGTAATTTAATTATAGTAAACCCTTATGTGAAGGCTTGGGTTCCCTTGTGCCCCCTTCCTGTGGGAATTCCTAGCACTTATACCCTTCAGTGCTCTAGTTAAAACTCAGTGCCATAGTGAGTGATCTATTGGTAGTAACCCCTGACTATTCAGGAAGAAATAGGGTCTTATTGAATGACTTCTGGATGCAAGTCTTAAGGCCATGGCCAGTCTCCCTCCCTCCTTCTTTCCATTCCTCCCTCCCTCCTTTCTTTCCTTCATCTCTGCCCATCTGGGAAGTGTAATGTCCCCTCCTTTCTGTAGGTGGCCTAGAGCTATGGGTGGCCACATCTGCCCACCTTGGGCAGTGTGCTAATGGCTCAAAAGGGCTTTAGTTTCTCTGCTGTCAGGTTGGCACTGTTAAGAAATGTCTTCACATGATGTGCAAAGTGGAAAAAGCCGTATCCGATCATGAGAAGAGAGTCTCTATTTGTAGTGTTTCAAATCTCGTGCCATTTTGTACTGATTGGCTCTGTAGCTCAATTGCCAGGGGCGCCCATGTCTCTTGGGTCAGGAGCCAGGCCTTTGCCTGCATGTCTTAGTACAGGAAATCCTACAATTCCCCGCACATTAGGCACCACATTCTAGTCATTTTTGGATGATATCGTGATAATCATAAAAATACCTTAGTCTCTAACAGTGCTTTTTAGATAAAGGACGGATCTGCTTCTCACGGAGATCACAAACGAGGTATTTTCTTAGTTGTCATGACATCTTAGGTGAAATTCCTTTCTGAGACAAGAACTATTACTTTATTGGTACTTTTGGAGAACCCAATAATCTTCAATTTATAAATATATTTACATCATTGGTCTTTCATTCATGGTTCATAATTCTGGCCATGATTTCATTGTGAAACATAAAAAAAGGCTGGATGTAGTGGCTCATGCCTATAATTCTACCAGTAGGATGGAGTTTTGAAGGAAGTCCAGTAAAAAGTTGGTAAGACCCCATCTCAAATGATAAAAAGTGGGCATGGAGGCACATCTCAGTTATAAGAGAGGCATAAATAGGAGGATCATGATCCAGGCTAGCTTGGGCATAAATGTTAGACCTTACTTGACAATTCAAATGTTAGAGAGCTTGCCTAGTAAATGTGAGCTCCTGAGGTCAAACCCCAGTGCTAAAAGAACCCCACAAAGTATAAATACAGTGCTTTTATCTTCTACTTTATTTATAGACTAGTGAGTCTCTTTTTATTTCTTAATATTACTTATATTTGTCTAGTGTCCTCAAGGGTTTATAAATCAAGGATAAGACTATCTTTTTATTTGTAGCAGAATGTTATAAATTTCTTTCCTATGAATGAAGCTATTTTAATGTTAAAGCTACCCCATTTCTTCTGAGATACTACATTTCTTTTTTAGCACATGTAAGTATTTTTGTATAAAGTCTCCGAAACTTTGTATACTAGCTTGATTTGGGTTAATAACAAAAACTATTCATAATAATGGGAACTGACTAATAAAACACCTTCTGTGTGGAGGCACATACCTGATTTTCCTGGTTAAGGATTTCAGAATTAGTGTGTGTTTTTTTTTAATTGCAAAGCTGCCAGTGGCTCATACCTGTAATCCTAGCTACTCAGGAGGCCAAGATCTGAGGATTGAGGTTTGAAGCCAGCCTAGGCAACAAAGTCCATGAGACTCTTAGTTCCACTTAACCACCAAAAACCTGGAAGTGGGGTTGTGGCTCAAGTGATAGAACATTAGCTTTGAGCAAAAAGCTCAGGGACAGCACCCAGGCCCCAAGTTCAAGCTCTAGGACTGGCACGCGCGCGTGCGCGCACACACACACACACACACACACACACACACACACACATTCTGTTTTCTAGGTTTCAAAATGTGAAATATATACAACAAAAATGCACTAAAAGTGGTATTTAATATAAAATAAGAGCTAAACAGATAAACAGATTCTAGCATATGCTTCAAGCATATTTGAAATTACTCCTAATACTAGTGAGGCTGGTGGTCCTAGGAGCTGTCCATTCCTGATACTGAGAGTGTCCAGCCCTTGTTCCTATAGACTGCCTTGGGGTTTTTCCTGTCTTTTAAAAATATCATTGTTGTTTTTATAACACTAAAATGTCGATTTTTTAAATATAGAAAATATAATACTTTGATATCTTTAATATTGAAAATTCTAAAATAAAAGACTGCCCAGCCTTTTCCTAGTATCGTTGTCAACCTGCATTCAGGGAGTCAGCACACATCTGTGGGGATGGAAGAGAGAGGTCTAAGGGAAGGCAGGGAGTTAAGAACCATACCTTTGATTCTCTCTGCAAGATATCCCAGAATGCTCCATAGTTGTTGCACTTTCTGAGCCTTCTGAAGATGGGTGTTAGTGTAGCTGTCTGCCTGCAGGCCCTGCTGTTTCTCTAGCCTTGAAGAGCCTCTGGGAGGGGATGGCTTGCTAAAGGCAGACTTAACCGGTATGAGTGCCATTGCCCCACAGAGAGGGAGCTTCACCAAGTCACTTTGGCCATGTTACTTTGACCTGTACCTTGTCACAGGCTGATGAAGGCTGCTGGACAAGCAGGAAGTTGAGCACATCAGAGATGCCCACACATGGAATGGGCCTGTCAGTAGCAGTGCTGGTTTCAGATAACATGAGTGATGTTTGCTTGCTGGTCCAGCTTGGGCCCAGCTTCTGGACCAAAGACCCAGCCACAGACCCCATCTGAGACTACTCTGTTCACAGATGGAGGCAGAGAGGTCAAAGACACAATCAGAAGCCCTTAGGATCCTGACATAGAGATGGCTGCATGCCTGGATGGCTAGGCTGCATCCTTTGTGGTGTTTGTAGCTTTTGGATGCTTCTAGAGGAGGAAACATGAGCTGGTGTGTGTGTGTGTGGGAGGTCTTTCTGCAGTCATCATCCGATTACAGCAAACCCTGTGATTTTATCATCCAGTTCTAGAATCATTATCCCTTAAAATCCAAGGGAAACTGGCTCTCTCCATGTCTAGCCCTTCCAAGCTCTGCTTGTTCTGCGGCTAACTGCTTTTCCGGATGGATATGTTCTTACAAGTATTGTCCAGACTCTTCTATTCCCCCTGCTAGCTTCCTAAGGGCCCTGGGCGAAATATGTTTCTGGTATAGAGAGGACTTCCATGGGTCTGAAGAAAACTCTGGGGCCACACATGCCCATTAGCAGGCCCTCCTAGCAGAGGGCTCCATGGACCAACACACAGTCCTCCTTGTCCATGTCTGCCTTGTCATGCCAGGACTTTTTCCAGATGTCCCCGTTTCCTATTTCCACATGCATGCCTGAATCATCCCTCTGGCAGAGCAGTCTGGAGAGGCCGCGTGGGTTCCCACAGTCACCTACTTTAGTCTTTTAGGGAGTAGTTCTTTGAAAACAAAGAATTTCTTGGAGAAGCATGCCCAAATCAAAGGGTAAGTAGTAAACAGTTTACTAGTGAGGAGGCCACAAGAAGGGTCCATGCACAGTGATGAAAGTCTGTCTGCACGCAAGGCCCCATCTGCCTCCTGGACCTGCAACTGTCTCTGCCTGGGCCTCCAGCCATCCCTGTACACACGTTCACCCTGCCAGGGACTGGCAGCAGTCTTGCTCCTGGTCTTCAGCTCCCTTTCCTAATTCCTAACTTTTCTACTTCCTCATGTTAATGCCATTTGCCCTTTTGCCTTGTGTTTCTCCTCTTCCACTTCCACCTCCTCTTCTTCTACCTTCTCTTCTTCCTCCTCCTCCTTCTTTTATTGTGCTTGAACTCAGGACCTGGACACTGCCCCTTAGCTTTTTCAGTCAAGGCTGGCACTGTACCACTTGGGCCATAGCTCCACTTCTGCCTGTTTTTTTTTTTTTTCCTGGGTTGGCTTTGAACTGTGATCCTCAGATCTCAGCCTCCTGAGTAGCTAGGATTACAGGCATGAACCGCCAGTGCCAGGCTTGCCCTGTGCTTCTAAGAGCTGTTAGGAGCCTGCTGGGGGATTCTCCTTGTTGTGTGCGTCCATGGCCATTTGGAGCTCAGCCTCTTTCACAAAACCTTGACAAAATAGCTAGTTTTGTTTCCATGTTCCAGTGAGTAGAAAGAATGAGTGTGAGTAGAAAGAATGAGTGTGTCCCACAAGTGTTGTACCAGACACTTTGTGTGGGGACACCCTGTCATGAGCCAGGAAAGCACTGGCAGTCCTTGTCCTGATTATTTGTGGATTTTTTTTTTTTGTAAATAGGATCCTGGCAGACCATTGGCTGGCAGGAAAATAGCTTTCTTTGAGAAGGAACACCATGAGACTGTATGTTTTAATTCAAGATCAAAGACTTCACATGAAACAAATCGCTGCAGTTGGCTTTCCCTCCCGTCTGTGGGTAGATTGTCAGGAGCTCAGGATGGGTTTCTGGACCTCACATAAGGCTGGGAGGGGAGGGTGGTGTGGGGTGGGGGCCCAGGCTCTCCAGGATGGTATGGCCATGGGAAGTGGCCGAGCACAATACCCAATTAAACAAAGGAAGGACTCCATCAGCTTAACGAGAAAACCAGATGACGTGGGGGGAAGTGGTGCCCCTTTGTTTTATTTTCCCCTTTGGTAAAACTGTTAAACTGTCAAAGGTATATTTCAGTGCCATATCCACTTAGAGTTTAGCCCACTTTCTCCATAAACACATACTCTTATTTAAAAAAAAAAAGTTATTACAATAATACATTTCTGGCCCAGTTCAGTTGACTAGAGAATGTGGCAGGAGAAGCCAGATGTGGTCGCTGATTGATTTCTAAAACCCTACAATAAAGCCACTCTTGCTGTAAAGTCCCTCAGTAGGGACTTTTCCTCTATTAGTCTAAGATTCTACCTGCCAACATGCCTAGAGATACGTCTGCAAATAAAGAAGAAACTTCAAGTAAAAAAAAAAAAAGAGGGCTAATGAGACCTTCTTCCACAGCACCTTAAATGCTGCTTGCCCTGAGGCTTGTTCTGAGCCCTCTTGAAGCCTATTAGGTCAGGAGGTTAACTTGATGACCTTGGGATTCGAATCTGTGGCCCTGGTGTGGTATCACGCGCCAGCCTGCTGTGTCTGGCTACATCCTAGATTCCACAGTGGTTTCCTTCACAAGACTGGTAAGAGAATTCTAGGCATGCTGCAGACCCACAACCCCTAGAACTAGAAGGGCAGTGTCTAATACCCCACCCCATTCCATTGCTCTGCAATCTGGGGGTGTTCTGAGCTCCTCTTGGTGTTGTGGGCTGTGGCGGTGGTGAGCAAGGAGGTGGTGGAAGAAACATCAATCTGGTCATGGCATAGGGGAAGCCCAAGCTGAGCAAGTGAGGACCACTGCTCTTTTGATGTACACTTAGGAGACCTCAGAAGTGCTTTTTGGATGGGGACTTACTTGCTAAGAGTAGAAGACATGTCCTATCACCCCGAGGCTGGGCTCTCGCTTGGGTCCGGTCTCTATTTCAGGAGTGGGGTGAGGGACTGCATGACTCCTGTCCCAGAGCTGCGTGTCCTGACTGAGCAGGCTGGGGTGGTACCTTTTCCCCTGGGCTTGTACCCCTCCTGCTGGTTGGTGGGGAGTGGGGGGAGGGGTCTTGTAAACACTCCTCTGTGGCTCTTGCCATTCGGCGTGTGCATGGTGAGTTGGTTTTGCCTCCTCCTGATGAGGGTTTGGACCCCCCGTGGAGTGGTACCAAGCTCTTGGAGTGGTGCACATAGCCTGTTCCTACCCCCCACATGGTGCCGGGAACAGGCTGGCAAGGCCTGCTACCCTGTGGTCTGGGGCCCAGAGGGCGGCCATTCAGTTCTTCTTGAGACAATGGAGGGTCAGCTGACCAAACCGTCTTCCCTGCCAGGGCAGAAGGAGTAGACAATGCAGGGGACTTCCAGCATGCCTCGCTCACATTCTAGAGCGTGCTTCAGGCCTAAAGTGGTGCAGCGGTTTTCTTGTCTGAGAACCTGAGACTGCTGGTCTCTGTTGAGGAACTTCATGCTTTGGAGCCCTCCTGAGGCCGGCACTGTGGAGACCTCAGCAGAGGCTTGAGGGAGCAGATGGCTGAGGGGATGCTGTGCCCAGCCCTGGCCTCAGAGGGCACTCACACACACTTCTCCCCACAGCCACAAGCCGCCTCTGTCTGCTTTCTTGTAAAAATCCCGTGCTTCTCCTCCCACACGTTCCTCACCTGTGTCATTGCTGATCCTCCTTTACCTTCTGCTCACTGACCAGAGCAGGTGCCTCTAGTTTGTTTCCCAGTGTTACACGGTGTGCCTGGTGATGTCACCTCCAGGGCCCTCCTACTGCTGGCTCTCTTCTCTCATGCATACCATATGCACATATAAATACACTCACAGCATGTGCACACATGCGCACACAGCCTACACACATAGATAGGACACAGATGCACAATATGGACACAGATACACATGAGGCATGCTGTACACACACACACACTTGGTACATGCACAAACACAAATACAAATACACAGTGCATAATATAGTATATACTTCCCATGCATACACACACTTGCCACATGCACACAATATAAATATACATGTATGCCACATAGATACACCATGTGGGTGTGCACATGTATACATATACACACACACCATATATAGACATAAGACAAAAGCACATGCACAAAATTCTTAAGAGTGCCCTGCTTCCTCCTGTGGTTTGATCCTCTCCTGTCCCCCTCACGCTGCATTTGCATTGGACTCCGCTGCAGGGTGGCTCTGGAGTCTACCACTCCTTAGAGCAATTGGCAGGTAGACGGGGCCAGCTGGAAGGCCAGGCCAGGGCAGAGCTGTGGCTGGCTCATGGACCATGCAGGGTAGTGTGAGCCTGAGAGAGGCTGGTGCTCTTGTCTGTTTGGGCTGCCATACTTGAGCTGACTTAGCAACCGCAGTCATTTATTTCCCACAGTTCTGGAAGCTTGAAGTCTGAAGTGAAGGATTTGCTGTGTGTAAAAGCCAAGGGAACGGTGATGTCTTTTCACCGGGTGTCCCCATCATGAGCACCCTACTTCTCAGACCACCGCCATGATGGGGAGGACTGGGCTCACAGCTCAACACTCAGCATGGTGTCCATCCTGGGCTGGGGGACTGACCTATCTTCTGCTGATGACGCTGTGTCTAGGTGCCCTGGTAACTGGGCTTGAGCTCCATCTGAACAGTTCCTGGTGGTTGTGGATTAAAGTTGAGACTCTCACTTGGAAGATCCCTTATCTCCAGGCCTTTCTGAGTGGGAGCGCCTCCCACCTTGGACTTGCAGTCTTCCCACACTGCCAGAGGGGTCTGCATACTGGCGGCGTGGGCCTTTCCAGGGCAGAGCTTGGCTGTACCCCAGGGACCAGGGCTCACAGCCAGGGTCAGAGCTTGGGGTCAGTTTGAAGGGAAGGAAGGCTGGGCCCGTGGTGGGTGATGGCTTTACAAGTAGACATTTCCTCAGGGTCACATACTTTTTGGGTGATTTATTCTGGAAAACAGCCGGGTGACTCAGCAGGATTTAGGATCCCTCCTCCGTCCTTCTTCTTGTCCGGCCTCTGAGGTCTCGTTGACCACAGATGTCGAGCCAGCCTCATCCTCCTCTTCCTCTTGTCTTGGAAACCACTGGGCCTGGCACTTGGGTGGAGACCTGAAGGTTTTGTCATCATGGCCTTTCCATTTGCAAGCGTACTTAGTTTTCCTCGTTTTATTTCCAACATCATTTCAAGTGGAGATGGGAAGCCCAGCCTGACTTCCTTCCACAGCCTCTGGTGTTTGTCCCTGGCCTAGGGACACGTCAGATTCTGTTTCTGTGATCTTTCCGGTGGATTTGGGCCAAGAACTGAAGAGAGGAAGGAGGGACTGTCGTCAGGAAAGTAGCAGAGGCAGAGCCGTGTTTCCCTGGGGTCCCCCACTTGCCCAGACGCCCTCTGCCTCACGTCCTCTGTCTCTGGCATCTGTTCAGCCCCAGCATCCTCTGGGGTACACTCCCACCAACGTCCACAGAGGGGACAGCAGGAACCCTTGGTGACATCCTGAGACAGGTGTCTGATTGCTAATATTTCCAGCCTTGCTCCACATGTCCCCAGATGCTACCATCCACATCAGCACTCTGTGAATGCAGACCGAAATTTAATTTCTAAGGCGTTTGTTTGCATGGTGATGCTCAGTACCTGGCTCTCTGCTCCTGACTCCCCACCTGAGATCTTAGGGTGCTCTGCCACATAATTTAGTTTCTGCTTAAAACATCATGTGAGTCTGAAGTCAAGAGCTTGTCATTTCTTTCCTGGGCTGGGTTCTTTCCCTTAGTTTTTTTTTTTTGCTCAAGGCTAGACACTGTACCCCTCAAGCCACAGTTCTATTTCTGGCTTTTCAATGGTTAATTGGAAACAGGAGTCTCATGGACTTTCCTACCCTGGCTGGCTGCCAGCAATGATCCTCAGATCTCATCCTCCCACGTTACTAGGATTACAGGTGTGAGCTACCGGTGCCTGACTCTTTGCCAATTCTGATGTGCCATGCTGTGTGAGACCTTGAGGCCTGGGTGGAGAATCGGGGGTTCCCAGGGGGCTCTCATGGGTTTGGAGTGCCTGTGGGAACTGAGTTTCCACAAGGAAAACAGTTTTACATCTGGAAGATAGAGGAAAGACACGTCAGGCTGCCTGATCTCACGGCACCCTTCTGCTGGGGGAGTTGCCTTGCTTGTATTCTAGACCCAGCACCTGGGTGCTGGGTGGGCACATGGCCTGGTGGCTTGGCCTGTCTCTTCCTGGATGGTTTCTCCCTAACTTTTCTCTCTAACACATCCACACTTGGCCATTTATTCTCTAATAAGTCATTTTTAAAGTTCACATACCAAAGACATGGGAAATGTCATGTTTTTATATTGTACAATTTACAACTTACTTTATGAGAAAATTAATGCCTGTCAATTGACAAACTGTAATTGTTTCTGCCTTACTTCTTAGCAACAAACTTAGTATTTTTATCTACCAGCATTAAGTAATTAAGGAAGCAATACTATAAATTCCAAGCTTTAAGATGTCTACAATAAGGGAAAAACAAAGGAGAGGGTAACAGTGCTCAATAGGAAATGGACTCATTACTTTGCTCATGTAACTGTAACACCTCTGTACAGTATCTTTACAATAAAAAATATAAATATATATAAAAGATAGTCTACAAGTAAGTATAGTGACATTGGTAGTAAGTCACCTTGTCTAAGGTGTTTTGTTACAACAGAAGAGCCCTCTCCTAGAATAATCTCCCACTGTCCGGACCCTCAGGCTCATAGGTCTGCCTGCTTTTGTGTTTGTAATTGTGATTGTTCATGTCAGGATATTTCTTTTCAGCTTTTCAGATTTACTGTTATCACAGACAAAAAACAAAACAAGACCAAAAAAAAGAAAAAGAAAAGAAAAACACCCCGACAAAGTCCATGGCCCAGTTTGTGGCATTTCCTGACTTTTATATGTCCTAGTTTTGTTCCAGGACTCTGTCACACCCACGTCCATTCTCAAGATGAAATTAACAACATCCTCATCTCTGTAGCATGAAAACTCTCCAGGGACTGCTGTGGGACTCATGCATTCCCGAATGCTTTCCTGTCCTCTGAGAATGTGCAGCACATCTCCTTAACTCTTGAGGCTATTTGGTTTGGAGATTATGAAGCTGTCTTTAGGTCCAAAAGATTTATTTTTTTAATTTCTTTTTTTATTGTCAAGATGATGTATAGAGGGGTTACAGTTATATAAAGTAAGGTAACAAGTACATTTCTTGTCAAACTTATTACCTCTTCCCTCATAAAAGATTTGTTTTATTCTTGTCCAAGTTCAGAGAGGAGCAAGTGTGTGGTTCTCATGCTTCCAATTACCTATCTTCCTGCAATCTCCATCCTTCTCCCAAGCCTGGAATTTAAGCTGGGATGTAGGTTTTTGATAGATTTCAGGAAATTTTTTTTTAAAAAATTAAGAGGCTAAGTAACCTTCCCTCTAGAGAATTGTCTGAAGCCCCAAGCCTTGCTGTGTAGCTCCAGTGGAAGCAGACATTCTGACAGAAAACTTTGTGTTTTGGGGAAACATTTTCCTTTCAAAGATTCCAATGGAGCAAGTAGGACACACAGTCCGCAGGGTTCTCCCGGGACGCGGGAGTGTCCCAGCCAGAGTGAGCATGTCCCTCAGCCTGCTGCCCAGACTGTGGCAGGGCAGGAACCAGGGGAGCTACTCTGAGCATTGCTGTAGAGTCAGCAGAAGTTGCAGCCTTGGGGTGGGGCCACCCGCATCCCTGGAAGGCCCCCCCTGCCTAGGTGACCTGAGCACAACTTCTGATGCGAATTCCTGCCTTCCTGGAAGGCTTCCAGGGAGCCCCGACAGGTGTGGAGCTTGGTGGGCGACTTCGACCAGTCCTTGCCAGAGAAGGTACCCCCCTTCCCATCCTCCCCTGAGCTAGCACCAAGTTGCACCAACCTGGTTCAAACCCCACTTGCTGCAGTGTGTAATGTGGATCACCTCCCAGCCTGCACGGGGTCTCCGCTTGTAAAGGATTTTGAGGCAGGCAGATGAGAATCCCGAGGAGCTGCAGGGCTAGGAAAACCCTCAGAAGTATTTTCTTGTCAGTGGATGCTCAGTGATGGTTTGTAGGGACCTCTTGCTATCTGGGTTGTATCTGTCTTGTGCTTTAAAGGACTTAGTTTTTCCATACCATTCACTACTCCCATGCAGGCACTTGAAAAGCTGGGCTTTCTTAGTTTTAAAATAGGTGCAACAGAATATTATTCACAGGGCAAAGGAAGGGGACCAGAGGGAGGGAGGAGGAGACAAGGGTGGGTGGCTGGATGAATATGATTGCAGGACCATATATACATGGGTGAACAATCTCAGAATAACACCCATGGTTTTGTACAATTCATACACTCCAACTCTAAAAGAACAAGCCACGATTCACATTATTTCTAGACTCATAGCATATTCCTGTCCCTTAACAGCCCCAATATTTGGTTACTGGTTTCATATTTAATGGTAATTAAATTTTGAATTCTAATTACAATTCTTTCCAAAGAGCAAGATAAAGTTCTTTTTCTTTGGCCTTATCAGCATGATTTCTTTTAGCTGTGCCTACACTAATGAGTTCAATGGCCCTTAATATTTAATGGTATCCATCATAATAAATTAATATAATGAATACTTAAGAAAAAAGGGTTTATTGCTTCAGGATCCACCGGGGACATTTATTTTGGAAAACTTAAGTGTAGGCCCAAAGCTCCCTCTGGTGGCGAGAAGCAGAATGCTGGTGGCAAAGCAGCACCAACTACCTCTGAGAGATGGACCAGCTTTCTGCAAGTTCCTGTCCTCTTAGCTGGGGAGGTCTGGCTGGCCATGTCTCCTGGGTGGAGGTGGCCATCTGCTGATTCCCCAGGGCCAGGCTGTGTGGTGGCAGTGTGCTAGGTAGCGGAGACACCCTGTGGGCAGCTGGTGTACAGCAACAGGCCAGCCAAGGTAGATGCCCACACAGCACCTCAGGAAACCATCCTTGGGATCTGTGACAGTGTGTACCTACTGCTCTGGCTTTCCCCCTCAGGACACATTTGTTCCAGGGAGTGGTTGTCAGTTAATGCACTCGAGATATTTCAGACCCAGATCTGGGGAGGAAGCGTTGAGGAAAGCATTTTAGACTGGTTTTTCAGGAAGAAAGCAAGAAGCAAATTATTGAGCAAAGCAGAGGCTGGGGACCCCACTGCTTCAAGGCACCCCCCAGGGAGCATCTTTGTGTCTCTTAGCTCAAATCATCAAGAAATGTCTGGAACGTCACAAAGAACGATGGAAATTTTAAAGCTGTTGTTTCTTTTTTCTTTCTTTATTTTTCCTGCCAGTAATTTGTCTTCATCCCTTTTCCAGAATGTTTTTACTAGGTCAGTGAAGTCAGACTGCTTGTTTGCTTTTCGCTGTCTTGGGGGGGAAGTTTTACTTTGTTTAGAAGAAGACAGTATTTAAGGCTCTTTGATTATCCTTGTGTTGAATGATAGTTCTTTTAATTCCTTTATTTCTCACGCGCTGATGTTCAGACTGGATTTCTGAGATCAGAAAAGTTATGGTTTTATGTCTTTTGAGTTGAACCATGAGGAATACCCTAGTCCTGGTCACCGTCCTGGCCAGGAGCTGTGGCTTGAAGTAGTAGATGAAGTGGTCGCTCACAGTGGCACAAAAGCTCAGGACCCTGGACTGTCCGAACCTCTTTGTGGCCATACAACAGCAGCCTGGGAGCGCCTGGGCGTGGGGACTACTGAGGTCTATCCGTGAGCTCAAAGCCAGCAGCCAGCAGGAGGGGCAGGGCGAGGCCCAGGATGGATACTTCCTGCTTTAATATTAAATACTTTTGTTATCTTTTTCTTTTTATTCTTTCTGGTCCTGGGGCTTGAACTCAGGCCCTGGGTGCTGTCCCTGAGCATTTGTGCTCAAGGCTAGCATTCTACCGCTTTGACCCGCATCTCCATTTCTGTTTGTTTTGTTTTTTTGTTTTTTGATGATGGGGTTTGAACTCTGGGCCTGGGTGCCGTCCCTGAGTTCTTCAGCTCAAGGCAAGCGCTCTACCACTTGAGCCACAGCATATCTTCTAGTTTTTTTTTTGTGGTTAATTGGAGATAAGAGTCTCATGGACTTTCCTGCTGGCTTTGAACTGTGATCCTCAGACCTCAGCTTCCTGAGTAGCTAGGATTACAGGCATGACCCACTGGCACCCAACTTGGTGGTTGTTTTTGAGATCTTGATTTATTGTCCAGACCAGCCTGGAACTCAGGGTCCTCCTGTGTTAACCCCTTGAGTACTGGGATTATAGCTAATAGCAAGTGTTTAAATGCAGGAAGTGACAGTAATGATACATATAGCAGTTGAATGAAACTGCATATAATACTAAGTTTAATTCACTAGAGCAATGTACAACACATGAAGTTGAATGATACATGTCCTTTTAGGAATCCTGTCTGTTCCACAGAGCATAGGGGAGCAAGCACTCACGTCTTCCTCTTAAGCAAAGGAGCCCTTCCCTTGCCCTGGTCCTGAGCATGCCGAGCCTCTTCCTGCAGCAGTGCGGTGAACTCATGGCGTGAATGGAGCTCCCACTCATCCTCATCACAGTTTTCCACCACCCTGTGACACGGACCAGGCCTTCCCACCATTCTCCCAACTGCATCACATTCTGGAAGTAGCCCCGCCGTTGCCTTTGTGGTGGCTGGGGCCAAGGAATTGGATTTGTGAAGTTTTGGGCTTGGTATTGAGGTCATCCATTGCTACCACCCACCGTCCAAAATGCCTCCCCATCCCCGAACATCTGGTGAGATCTGGTTCCAAACGCAAGTGCCTCTACCCCTCACCCATGTCAGCCTCACTCAAAAGTTGACATCTCAAGCTGCCCAGTGACATGAGAACTGACATGGGACCGGGCTGAGGCAAAGCTCTCCCGCTGCTCCTTTAGCCTGCGATACAGGCATCAGGCAGGCCTCATGGGCCCCAAAGGCTGAGCCTGGCTCCCATCCTGCCCAGGACTTAATTCCATCTTGAAAGTTGCTAGATGCAGGTGTGGCGCTCCTCCTCACGCAGTGTCACACCTGTCTGTTGGTGACATCTGTCGTCCAGCATCTGTCCACTATTTTTTAGTGAAATCCAAGTTTGTGCCCAACACTGAGCAAGATAGTGTCTTGTCTTTAAAGAACACAGGGGAAGAATTTTGCCAGCCTCTCTAATGAGCATTGCTCCTCTGATTCATTCTGCTTTCTATGGCTAATCGAGCCTTAGGGGGCCAGTATGTAAAGAGATCCCGGCTCTGGCCGCATTTAGTGTGTGCTGTGGTCCCTTGTGAAGATCCTGATCCTATTATTGTTATTTATTACTGTTTTTGGTCGGTCATGGGGCTTGAACTCTGGGCCTAGGCTCTGCCACTCAGCTCTTCAGCTCAAGGCTAGTGCTCTACCACTTGAGCTGCAGCACCACTTCCAGTTTTCTGAGTGGCTTATTGGAGATAAGAATTTCAAGGCCTTTCCTGCCTGGGACTGACTTTGAACGGTGATCCTCAGATCTCAGCCACCTAAGTAGCTAGGATTATAAGCAAGAGCCACCATGCCTGGCCCTGATCTATTATTTAAAGATGAAAAAAATCAATGAAAGTTTGGTTTAAACCTAAGGATTCCATAATGGCTGTGGAAATAGCTATCATATGGTCTTAGATAAGGTTTTTTGATGACTCTTTTAGATACATTTTGTGTTCGCAGTTTTTGTTGTTGATAGTTATCTTCCAAGGTTAGTTACTTCAAAGTTACTTCAGCTGTCCTGGGTGCTTTATTTGTGTTTGAATTTCTAAGTTGTTTCTAAGATGTATGTGAAGGAGCTGTAGTTTAGCTTTTAATTTCATGAATTGCAAGTTTGCTTCCATAAAGCATTGTAAGAGGAAGGGAAGTAATTGGGCATTCTGAAAGACCTTTTTCTGTCCACATTTTATGGGTGCTTTATATGCTTGCTCTAGATGATATAGTAAGCAAGCATCTTAAGGTGCTCCATGCATGAAACTCTATTTCATGCCTAATTTAGAGTGGCTAATTTCAGTTCCAAGTTTGTTTTCCATGCTCTATTCTTTCATCTTTATAGGCAATAGAATTTTTGTTCTCCCTGGCCCCCAACTTCTGCATTTTATTGTTTGAAGACCCAGAAGCGATTTACTTTTGTCACTGGTACATAAAGTACATATAGTAAAGATTTAGTTTATTTTTTAAAAGATTAAATGTCATTAAAATGACTTCTTTGGAGGTTAGAGCATTGTTTTACTTTATACAGATGCATAATGTTTGGGCATATTTTCTGATACAGTATGATAATTTTGTGCATGTCTCTCTGGGTGTAATGATCAGAGCAGAGCATAAAAAATTAGCTTCTCTGTCTCCTCAGTCTCCTGTCATCTCTGCATTGGAAAAAGAAGTGTTTTCTTGTAGATTAGTATACATTGAGGCTAGCACTTGACCATTTGAGTCACACCTTTTCTTCTGGCTTTTTGCTGCTTCATTGGACACAAGAGTTTCTCACGACAGATTTTGGGCTGACTTTGAAGCACGATCCTCAGATCTCAGACACCTGAGTAGCTAGGATTACAGACATGAGCCACCAGCACCTGGAGTGGTGTTCGGTTTTTCCCGGTATGAATTGTGTGGCCACCATCCTGTCGGCCTTGCCTTCCACGAGCTCATTGTGGGAACCAGATATGAAGGGTTTCCTCCTCCCCGGCTTTCTTCACTTTGGGCCTGAAGCTGCAGCTTAAGGGTGGTCACAGTTGGAGCACTGCCCAGAACAGCTGCAAAGTCTGGCCTGGAAACTCCTGGCATCAGAGGCCTTGGCGCAGTGCATCCAGCTTCCTGCTCTTCCTCTGTCCCCAGTGGGATCTGCTGGAAGCTGGGCTGAGTCTCTCGGCTCCCACGCAGTACACGCTCTGTGCCAACTAATTGTATGGCCGCTCGAGCGGCCATCCTGTCTATCTGCTCCGATCCAGTTCCCATGAGTGGCCGACAGGGGAGTAGATGATTCCTGTGCAGTGTTGCCTGGAAAAAAGATTAGGGAAGTTGGAAGGGATTGTGGGAGATGGCAAGGGGCGCGCTGCGGGGGCGTCGTTTCCTTCCAAGCGACTTCATTTCAAAACTCCTGGGGGATGTGGTTGCCTAAACGCTCTGGTGACATTTGGGAAAGAATGCGTGCTGGTGGTAAAAGCTGGTCTCTGGGAGTTCAGGTTTCGTTATTCTGTTCCCAGGGGCATGACGGGTCAGTTCAGCATCAGGATGGAGGCCCCCCGCCCCCCCATCTGTGAAGTGAACATGAGAGGGTCCCTCGCTGGGGCTCACATGCTGGAGAATTGCTTCAGATTCTGCCGGGAACGAGCTTGCTCCAGTGACCTAGAAATGCAGGAACCTGGGCTTGCCTGACCTCATTTCTAGTTCTGGCTTCAGTGCTGACTCAATGAGAAGCTGGTAGCAATCAGTTCATCTGGCTCCTTTCCCTTCATGCATTCCATGATTAAAATGAGAATTTAAAAATCTTATCTCCGCTGGCCTCCTGGCAGTACCGCCGCTATTAATTGAGTCCTAAAAATACTCTGTCAAATGCACTAGAAGGCTTCTGTGCGCTGCTGGTGCCTTTCCCGTTTCCTTCCGCGCTCAGGCTGGGTCATGTGAGGGGACACGCTTCAATCATGATTTCTTTTTATTTGTCCGTGTGCTTGGGGCCAGCTCTTTGCCACTCAGCACCATTATCTTTGGAGTGGGACTTTTCTCCCCTGCACAAGGGTGGCGGTGGGCATACTCCTTTGTTGACAGTGTTTATTGGAGTTACATCTTATTCCCACGGTCTCCTTTGGCTTGCACAGATGTGATCTGGGAACCTTGCTCTTTCCTAGCAACTCCAGGCCTCAGGGATTCTGCACACATCCCACATAGCGTTCCATACACATCAGCTCCCCAGCTGCCGTAGCTGCCATGTGTCGGTGTCCACTCTTTCTGGAAGATTCCCTGAGCCACTGGCCCTAAAAAGCTGCCATTTTCCTTAGTCTGATTGCTGTTCAGCCTCTACCTGCTAGTCAGACTCCTGACTCACCCTCCAGTCCAGCATAGATCTCACAAAGGCCGGTGTCTGGCCACTCAGGCTCATAGCCACAGTGCTGTGGGCTGGTGTGAAACTGGTAGAAGTGGCTTGGCAAGGGTGACTGAGGCCTTGCTTGGTAGAAAGGCTTTTTTGTCACTCCCCATGAGTGACCGCATGCTTGAGGAGAGGGAAGGCCACGTGCCCTGTGCCAGTTCCTGTACACTTTGAACTGATAGAACTTGGAGAGAAGCAGTGAATTCTGAACTGCGCCCCTCTCCCCCTCCCCTCCTACCCCTACCCACCCCTGGGGTTGACAACGTCCCTCCATCTTCCTGTTAAGAACCAGCTCACTGTGGTTTGTTCTAAGAAGGAATTGGTATCTTGGTTTCTTGTCATGTTTTCAGATGGGCAGTTGAAAGAAAAATGGCAGTCTCCTGAAAATAGCACGTCATTGGGCCCCTGTGGTAACAGGTCATGTAATATCTCGGGATCAAACATCAGTGCCATCTCCTTCCTCTGTGTTTCCTCCCTCTCAGTCATGACCACATTGTCTGGTCACCCGGACTCAGCCCTACCCCTGCCTTCCCAGCACCCTGCCTTCTCCCTGCTCTTCCTGTGTTGATTTTGCATTCTTTCTTTGAAGGCCAGTTCCACCCTCAGAATTTTGAGTGTTTTTTTTTTTTTTTTGTCCTTTTCAAAATGTATTGCAGCCCTTGAAATGTCATCCAATGATTTGCATAATCGTATTTTAAACATATTTAAAATTCCTTTTTCCTCTGGAAACAGAGGCTCTCTCAAACCTCAATCCTCCCTTCCCTTTGCAAAACTACTTTTGAAAAAAACAAATTATCCAAGTCCACCCTCAGCCCTGTTGACCATCGAGAACACCATGGCTCTGTGTGCAGAGATCTGCAGCTGTCAGCATCTCTCAAAGGGGTGGAGAGAGAGACCCACCGGACACCTCAGCATGTAGTTTATTGATCACTAGAGAATGAGTGAAAGAACAATCAAATTAGTGAAAAAAAACTCCACTATTACACCATTTATCTAATAAAACAGTACTATATATAATACTAAACACCATGTATCATGCCTGAGCATTTTCTTCCCCTAAGAGTCTAACCTAAGAAAAAGAAAAGCACCTCCACTGCATCCATCAACACTCACTGTAGACTCACACAGTAGTAGGTAGATCTTGGAAAGACTGGTGCATTAGGCATGGAGAAACAGCCAATAAGATGAATGGGTGTATGAATAGGTGAGTGTATGGGTGTATGGATGGGTGGACTGGATGGATGGATGGATGGATGGATGGATGGATGGATAGATAGATAGATAGATAGATAGATAGATAGATAGATAGATAGATAGATAGATAGATAGATAGATAGATGAGTATATGAATGGAGGGGTGGGTGGATAGGTAGATGGAGAGATGAGTGGATGAATGAAGGGTAGATGTATGCATGTGTGGATGGATGATGAACAAGTGAGTGAATAGTGGATGAATGGATTAATGGGTGGATGTATGGATGTGTGAATGGGTGGATGAATGGATGAATGGATGGGTGGGTGGGTAAACAAAAGGGTATTTGTTATGAGAATTGATTACTGTGATTTTGGTGGCTACAGAGTTCCACAATCCGTTGGGCTGGAGTTAGGGAACGCAGTGTCAAAACTCAGTCCAAGCAGAAGGCCTGGGAAGCTGGGGGCCGCTGGTGCAGTCTCAGGTCCAAAGCCTGGGGACTGGACTTGTGATGCATGAGCAGGAGGAAATGAGAATCAGCTCCAGGAGAGACAGAATTGTTCTTTCTTCTGCTCTTCCCTGGGGGCCTCATCTGTTTGAATGGTGCCAGCCCACACTATGGGAGTACAGATCTTCTCAGGCCGTCTACTGACCCAGGTGCCAGAGTCTCCCAGAACTATCTTGCACACAAGCCCACCAGTGACACGTTACTAGCCATCTAGTATCTTCTACCACCAAGGTGATTCCCACGATGGCCTGTTACAGTCCACTAGTCTCCCTCCACTTATCTTCCCCTGTCATTTGTCTGACCTCTGTGTCCTTCCTGCAGGGAGAAAGAGGCCTCCCAGGATTACAAGGTGTCATTGGGTTTCCTGGAATGCAGGGACCCGAGGGGCCACATGGACCACCAGGACAAAAGGTGAGCTTTGCAGGGATGGGGTGAGCAGCAGAATCCAGACATTTCTATTCTTGTGATAAAGAAATGTGCTAATGGGGTCTCTGTTCTCTTCCAGGGCGATGCTGGAGAGCCAGGACTTCCGGGCACAAAAGGGACAAGGGTAAGAGCTGTGGTTGTTTATGGCTTACAATAACACACAAGGGATTGAGAGCCTCCGGAGTGGATACATCCCTCCGTCCCGAGGTTGGGGGGTGGGGGAGGGGGGGCTGCCTTCCTTCTTCACCTCTCTCTGTGCCCTTCCTTCTGCCTTTCCTTCTCTCAGTGGGTGCAGGTGGTCCCGAACCGCCGCCCCACATCTGCTCACTGCTGCTGTGCATGCGCAGAACAACTTGGGTTATTCGCAATGCCTTCCTCCCTATTGTTCTTCTTGAAGGGTCCCTTGCCTGTCGACTTGAATTTTGGGGAGGAGGCTGTTAATGATGTGTCCAGACGTTAAAGTAAGACTTCATTTGTCAGGAAGAGACATGGTATTTTCTGAGCTGAGCTTGCTCCTCCTCCTCCTCTTCTCTTTACTTTCTTTTCTACCTCCATCCCTGGAAGGGGCAAAACAATTGGTGATCCTCTGTATAAGAAAATGAAGGCAGACAGGCTGGAAGACATTGCCAAATGTTCAGTTGCTGCATAGTGAAAGGGAGAATAGGGCCATGAAGGCACGTGTTGGCAGTCCTGTAACTCTTGGGGCAGTGAAGAAACAACCCTGCCACTGGGTAGAGGCCACCCTGAACTATTAAAGAGAGAGAAGATCAGGACCCAGGTAGCAATAACTGAGTTTTTCTCCCAACGAACTGATTGAGCTTATCAACTCCTCTTCTCAAACGTTTACAGTCGGAACATGAATTATATATTACTTTTAACTGAGATATTACAAAAAGACTTGCTTTTGGTAGTGGAGCGTCGGCTTTGGATGTGATTTTCTGCTCTCCAACGGGGATTGCTGCTCCAGGGCCTGGTCCCTCAACACCTCCTCCACCCCCTCCCCTGTGCAGTGCGCATGTTCAAAACTCCGAGGATGGGGCTCTGGCTCCATTAATCAGGAGGATGTGAAGGAGGAAATGAGGTTCCTTGTGCTTGATTGAAAGGCTTTTGTTTGCATCTCTGCAGGGACCCCCAGGAGCAGCCGGTTACCCTGGAAACCCAGGACTTCCTGTACGTATACACAATGCACTCTAGATTCTTGTGAATTCTTTTACTGGCAAGGGGATTTCTATTTTTGGTGACTCTTCATTTGATGTATTGCAGGGTATTCCCGGCCAAGATGGTCCCCCAGGACCCCCAGGTATCCCAGGATGCAACGGTACAAAGGTAAAGTTTAGAACCAAGACTCTCCCCTTAGTGCATGCTTGTGTAATTTTACATAGCAAGAAGTCAGACCATGTGATTCAGTTTTGTTTGTCACAATTGGAACGCTCCCTAATCATAAATCTTCATTTGATAATAAGGAAATAGAGTTTATTTGTATTTATGCACAGGAAAGCTATACATACGCCTTTCTTTTTTGGTGAACTCTTATCCTAAAATTGCTCTTTAGCACTAAATATATTACTTATTGTTAATTGCTAAATCAAACAGGAAAAATGCTCTTATGCATACTTATCCTATTTATTCTGCTGTTGATTGTATTTTTTCTTTTGTAAGATAGCTTCCAGAGATGTAGCTTCTGATAACACGTTTAGGAAGTGATGTGTAACCAACCCAGAAGTTTCTCTGAAAGATGTGGAAGCATGGTTTGGGGATGAGTGCTGTGGCTCTGACTGCCTTGGTTTCTCTTTCAGGGAGAGAGGGGCCCGCTTGGGCCTCCTGGCCTGCCAGGCTTCAGTGGAAATCCCGTGAGTATAGGACTGTGGAAGGCAGATTTTCTTTCTCTCTTTGTTCTTTCTCTCTTCTAAGTTCCTTTGTACTCATATCTCAATGACGTGTTGGATAAAACAAAACTAATGCCCAGACTTTCTTTTCTAGGGACCACCTGGGTTACCAGGGATGAAGGTATGTGTTATTTTTATTATTTGATTTGATTTCACTTTATTTCATTTTACTACATTCATTACAAGGAATCAGTTGACAGTAGATGCCATAAGAACACATTTGGGTTAAATCACTTCAGCTGACCTATTACCTATGAAAACGTTTTCCTAAACGTTGTTACCTTAAATGATTATATGGGGCTGGGAAGGTGGCTCAAATCCCTCCCAGTAGCCATCTCTGTCTCCAGGGCTGGCAGCAGTGGAGGTGTGTGTGCGGCTGTTCATACTGGTCCCTCATATTCAGTGATGAGGGGACAGGTGTCAGCCTACTTCCAGCATAGACAGAGTCTAAGCCCTAGCCGGGGACCAGTTCATCCCAGTGAAGCATGCGTGGTATCGAGTGGCTCTTGCATTTCCATACACGGATGTCAGTATTTACTCTTCCTCTGCTTTTCCCCGCTGTAGGGAGATCCAGGTGAAATACTTGGCCAGGTGCCCGGGATGCTGTTGAAAGGAGAGCGAGGATTTCCTGGCCATCCAGGGATACCTGTAAGTGTTGGGAGCCTTGGTGACCCTGTGCTGAGTCACTCTCAGGCTAGGCTGTGACTACTTCCTTTCTTCCCACCACAGGGCTCACCCGGATTGCCAGGCCTTCAGGGACCTGTTGGCCCTCCTGGATTTACCGGACCGCCAGTAAGTTTGGGGGCTCCTCACTCAGGCAGTCATTCAAAGGACAGGTGTATGGAGGGATGGGGTAGGTAGGAATCAAATGAAGACACCGCACTGGGGTCCCCTTTATTTGGCCTACAGCAGAATCAACTTCTTTCTCAAGAAAATCTGTGGCCGGCCCCTAGGGACAGCCTTGAGTCCCAGAGCTCTGTTTGAAGGGTGATTCTCAGGAAGCAGCGGATGTGGTCCCCAAGACATCATCACATGCATCCCCTGTGGGCGTGGCTGAGTCCCTCAGACTGAGGGCTTCTGGGCTGTGCAGTAGAGACACAGTCCCGGCCTGGGTTCCGGGATCCCGCTCCCCAGGGATCCTGTGCAGTGGTGTTCCCAGCAGAGGTCACCTCTGTGTGTGAGGCCTCAGGCAGGCTGGAGTTAGGGAGAGGCACCCACCACGTGCTGCAGCGTGAGTTGCTCTGATAGAGCCTGGCCCAGCCTCCCCTCCAGAGAGTCTCGGACTCACACTTTTTAAGTCTCTTGTTTTTACTTTTTACCCTTTCTTTCTCTGTTTCTTTTGTTTGGGGGAGGGTAAAACCCAGGAAGTCCTAGTCTCTCTGTGTATGTACATGGACTCTCCTTTACATTCTTTGAATCAGTGAGCTCATGTTCATGGATGAAGGCTACCCAGCTTTTCCTTTCTGGATTAATCAGATTTTTTTTTTCCTTTTTTCGTCAGTTGTGGGGCCTGAACTCTGGGCCTAGGTGCTCTGTCCCTCAGCTCTTCAGCTCAAGGCTAGCACTCTACCACTTGAGCCACAATGCTACTTCTGGCTTTTTCTTCCTATGTGGTGCTGAGGAATTGAACCCAGGGCCTCATGCATGCGAGGCAAGCGCTCTACCACTGAGGCTCCTTCCCAGCCCTTAATCAGAATTCTGTTGTGAACATGGAAAGCTTTTTTTTCCTTTTGTCATTTTCATTTCACCACACTCTGCTTCTTTGGAGTGTTGTGAACTTTTCAAAAGATAAATGTTTCCATCTGAAGTAGACAGACCTGGTTCCCAGACAGGTGCCTCCAGGTTGAAGAGCCCTGATAGCAATTCATGCCCAGAAGCCCGTCCAGGAGCCTCTGAGCTCATCTGTGCCCACAGAGCAAGGCCTAGCGGGTCTGAGGGGAAAATAAACCCAACATGGCAGTGATTGTCCCGGACCATTCCTAGTTAGTTGCAGAACTTTATAAGAAAGATGTTAACCACAGAATCCTAGGATAACTGTAGCACCAAGCAGGACTGGACGCTGACGAGGGTCAGGTTAGTTTGTTGGCCACTATGACAAAATACCTAAGAGAGTCAACTTTAAAGGAAGAGCCGTTTATCTTAGCTCACAGTTCCAGGCTTTCTGTACATCCTCACTGAGCTCGGTTCTTTCTAGGCTTATGGGAAGCAGAGTATTGTGGTGGGTGGCTCAGTGTTGAGTGGGTGGCCCAGTGTTGAGGTGGGTGGACTAGTGTTAAGGTGGGTGGTTGAGTGTCATGGTGGGTGGCCCAGTATTGGGGTGGGTGGCCCAGTATTAGGGTGGGTGTCCTAGTGTTGAGGTGGGTGGTTGAGTGTCATGGTGGGTGGCCCAGTATTGGGGTGGGTGGCCCAGTGTTGAGGTAGGTGGCCTAGTGTTGAGGTGGGTGGTTGAGTGTCATGGTGGGTGGCCCAGTATTGGGGTGGGTGGCCCAGGATCATGGTGGGTGGCATATGGCAGAGCAAAGCTTCTTACCTCATGGCCGCCAGGAAGCAGAGATAGAAAGCAAGGAAGTGTCTGGCAACAATAATTCCCCTTCCCAGGCAGAAGCCCTGTGACTCACCTTTTCCTGCCTCCTGGGAGTCCATTCAGTGTGAACACAAAGCATTCATCCATTGTTGAGGCCAGCATGCACACCACCCAATCTCCTCAAACTCTCAATGGGGGCCTCTGGAGACATTTTCTATCCATATGGTAGCAGGTCGTGACTCATAGTTAATGAGAATGCTTTCCCTTACAGGGTCCGCCAGGCCCTCCTGGTCCTCCAGGTGAAAAGGTAAAGACTTTTTTTTATTTATTGTTCTTTGGCCTTTATATGGAACTATCATGAAGTTTCCATGACTCATTCTTTAAGTTCCTGTAATAGTTTGAGAAAAATCACCTCATCTTTAACCCAGTTATCTATCAACCATTTACCTATCTAGTATACTTATCTACCTTATACTACCTGTGAATCCAGCTCTATCAGCATCTTCACCTATCATATAATATATCATATCATATAACATATCATATCTATCATCATCTACATTTTACTATCTTCTATCTATGTATCATCTATTTACCTATTATCATCTGTCAATTACTTATGAGTCCCTCCTTCTTTCTTTCCACTTGTTTTCTGGTGATTACTTGGAACTCACTGACCGACCATTGTCTTATTTTTTTTTAAGCCAGAATTTAAAAACCTTCAGTTTAAGGAGAGCTTTTTATAGAATTCTTTATCATTAATAGTCTGAAAACCATTTCATAGACATTGAATACTGTTTGGCCTCTAAGACCTAGTTCTTTCTTGAAAAGTTTTCTTGAGCAGCTTGTTTGTAGACCAAGCTGATGCTTGAGCTCTGCTCTCAACAGTGCAGTAATACAGGGGCTTCCAGGATGACTGAATGAAATGACTTCCCTAGTAATAAGCCCTCTTGTCTAATCTACAGGGACAAATGGGCTCAAGTTTTCAAGGACCAAAAGGGGACAAGGTGAGTGCTCTGTGCTTTGTGTTTCCATGTTTAAAAATCACAGCTCTAGACTTGATAGAATTCCCACCTTGGAGTCAGCCTTTAGGTTCCTTATAACATGGCTCCTTGTCTCTGCATGTGATTTAGTTTCCCAGGGTTTAGTGTCTACTTCGAAGATTACTGAGTTTATGCCATCTTATGTCATACCCGAGGCTTCTCTCAGGGCTCTGAATATGATCTTGCAAGCAAAGAATGTGGGTTTTAATTTACATCATCTATGCATAGAGTTCTGTCCAAATGTCCTCCTTCAGTAAGAAAGCCAGCTGAGGCTTAAGTTAGGATATAACTGTGAGTTCACAGTTATCATTCCAGCAGTGATGCAGGCCACTATAAGATGAAAGCTACAGAGTTAGCTGTGGGCTCCAACTCAGCGGCTCAGAGGGGCCCAGCGGAAATGTGTCTGGGAGAGTCATCTTCCCTTTGGGAAGACGGGGTCCAGCAGTGGACCCCTGGTCCTTATTTTCCTCACTAAACATCCCTGAGCATAACCAGTGAGATGGTCACCAGCTGCAGCCTACCTCAGTGATGTGTAAGCTGGTGCCAGTGGCTGCCACCATTGAATAGAGTATGGACTTGGCCCTGTGGTTCACAGGCCTGATGGCAGAATGATCCTGAAATTCACACTGCTGGAATCTTCGGGCTTTACTCATGTCAGGAGTAGCTTCCACTCATGTGGGAAGTAGCATCCATTCATATCAGGAGTGGCTTCCATTGTATCTCCATCTTCCCACTGACGGCTTAGTCAAGGACAGGGTGGAATGGAATTGTATAAATATAAGCATTGTGTTTAGTTTATTAGCCTGCATTTTCTCCCCTCTCATGTGATTATTGTACCTCTTTAATCCTTAATTTTTTTTATGTGAACAGGGCGATCAAGGGGTCAGTGGACCTCCAGGAGTACCAGGACAGGCACAAGTTAAAGAGAAAGGGGACTTTGCCCCAACGGGAGAAAAGGTATGTGTGCTTGAGGCTGTCTTTCTAATTATGGACAGATTCCTCAGAACCGTGGAAAACCAGGCTGAAATTCAGCTTCTCTAACCACTTTCAGTCCTGACCCAAAAGAGATCTACAGATGACCCATTTCGTACATCAGGGCAGCTCTTTAAGCAGAGCTGGCCAGCCTGGGGTGGGCCCAGCATTGAGGTGCACCCACCTTCTGAAGTGCACCCCTTATTGGAAATGGACTGTGTTGGCTGAAGCATCCTGGGAGGGGCTGAGGAGCTCAGGGTCCGTCACCAGGCACGGCCAGCTGTGCCCCTGTTAGACTAGACAGTGCAAGGCGGGGATACTGGAAACCAATGTGCACTCATTTGTAAACATGTCAGCATGCATAGCTTGGTTAGTACTGGCCTTACTTCACACTGCCCATACTTAATACTGATCCCTCTCTTTCCCTCTCTAAATTCTTTCAGGGTCAAAAAGGTGAACCTGGATTTCAGGTAAGCACTCTATTGCTCTGTCATTATTTCTAGATGAAAGGCAATGCAGATTAAGGAGACAAGCTTATTTCCTGTTACACTTACCTATAGAGCATCTGCCTAGCAAGCACAAAGCCCTGAGTTCATTTTTTTTTTTTTTTTGTCGGTTGTGGGGCTTGAACTCTGGGCCTGGATGCTGTCCCTCAGCTCTTCAGCTCAACGCGAGTGCTCTACCACTTGAGCCACAGCACCACTTCCGGTTTTCTGGTGTTTCGTTAGAGATAAGAATGCCATGGGCTTTCTTGCTTGGGCTGGCTTTGAACTGCTATCCTCAGATCTCAGCCTCCTGAGTAGCTAGGATTACAGGTGTGAGCCACCAGTGTCCGGCAAAGCCCTGAGTTCAAATCCCAGTAACAGCACTAAAAAAAAAAATTCAAAATAAGTAAAACAAAACAGGAAGCAGCCTGAATCTTAATTAACACTTGCTTACATGTGTATGCAAAACCAACTCCTCTGTCTTTGTTCATTTCAGGGAATGCCAGGCTTTGGAGAAAAAGGTGAACCCGGAAAGCCAGGGCCCCGGGTGAGTAAGGCCTTGGAGCTTACCCCTCTTCCTGAGTGGGTTGGCCACCCCTCCCCAGGGGCCCAGTGAGGCCGCCCATCCTGCCAAACCAGAGAGGGTACGGATGGCTCCAGTGCTGACATCCCGTGTACAAAGCCTGTGCCTCGGGGGCAGTGATGGCAAGACACCTACCCAGTTGCCACCGCCTGGGATGTCCCTGTGGTCACCTGTGGGAAGTTCATAGAAGGGGCCTTTGCGTGTCATCCTGTGTGCTCTGATGCCCGTGGCCAACGGTCTCTGGTGCCAGCCTTGTCACCATGTGCCTCTGGAAATGGAGCGTCCCCTCTAGTGTGGCCTTCACTCCAGTTGCCAATCTCTCTGTCCTCTCATGGACACACAAGAGAGACGGCGTGTTACCTTGCAGTGAGCTCTGGCGTATGTTGTGGGGATTATTTGTGACCGACTAATGTCTTCATGTTTATTGCAGGGAAAGCCTGGGAAAGACGGGGAGAAAGGAGAGAAGGGGAGTCCGGTAAGTGTCCCCCTGCAATTTCTGGAAACACCAACACTGCCCCTTTCTTGGCTGACCATTACTGCTTCCTCTTTTATTTTAGGGCTTTCCTGGCGACTCGGGGTACCCAGGACTCCCAGGCCAGATGGGTCCACAGGTACGTGGTCACTCTCTTCACTGTGTACTGGAACTAGGAGCTCACTTAGGTTTTGTTAGAATAAAAAGGAAAAGTAACCAAAAACCCTCTAGACTCTGAGGGGGAGGGTGTCTACTTCTGAGGGATAAAAGCCCAATTTAATTTTCTTGGTGTTCATGGAATTTAAAACTTCTTTTTTGGTAGTACTGACTGGAATTTGAGCTTAGGACTTTGTGCTTTCTAGACAGGTATTCTACCATTTGGGCCATGCTCTGGGCCTTTTTGCTTCATGAACTTTTATAAAGAAAAATAAATAAAACTATTCACTCATTCTATGTCTATTCTGGTAGAGACCAATTTTTCCTGCATATGAAAGAAGAGAAAACTCAGAAAAACACAATGGGGAAAAGAAAGCCTATCTGGTCTATTACCTGTTTAGGTGGTCTGATTAACATTGTTTTTTCTGTATGCTTCTTAAAAAGTGGGATTGAACCAGAAGGGGCATGCACACATGTAATGCCAGCTGTCAGGAGGCTGAGGCAGGAGGAGGCCTCACACAAAGGATGAGATGGTGGTGGTGGGAGGGTTCTGGAGTAGTGCATGTTTCTTTGCTATTCAGGTCAGGCCCAGGCAGACATGGCATTCCACAAGGACTCTGCAGCACCCAGGCCTTTTGCTGATTGCTAGTTAACTCCTTTTAAGAATTTTATGAGGAGGCTATAATGCTTGATGAGAAATGCACTCATTATCTTGCCCATGTAATTGTAACCCCTCTGTACAGTATTTTCACAATAAAAAAAAGAAGCTGTAAAAAGAAAAAAAATAATTTTATGATTGCAAATAGTTTGGGTAACTTACTAGGTCATAAATTCACAAGAATGCAGGTTGGGAAACTATATCGAGCCTCTGTTTTTGAAGCCTCTACATTTGGCACATGGTTATTTTCCAGGTTTGTTAGTGGCATTGGCACAAAAAAAAATGTTATTTATGAGACTGGTAATCTAAATCTCTTCCAAAATAAGCAATGATTTTGGGGAGGGGTGAGAGGGCATTATTCATGGAAGCTAGGGAGGGAGAAAGATTCTGCTATAAGTTTTGAGAGAACCAAGGCCTGTGGGTATTAAGTGATGGCTATATTGGGATACAGTAGCTAAGGGCTGTTTTGTTTTATTTTGTTTTTGGTGCTGGGCCTTTCACAGGCTAGCCCTCTTCAAAGGGTGCTCTACCACAGAGCTACACCTAGCCCAGCAGCTAAGGTGTTAAGTGCTACGTATTGTCTAAAATCTCCTTTTGTGTTCATGTGAGAAAATGCAGTAGTTTCAGTTCTAGTTTAAAGCCTACAGTTAACATCTTTTTTTGTTGTTGTTGTTGGTGGTGGGTCTTGAACTCTAGGCCTGGCGCTGTCCCTGTGCTCTTCAGCTCAAGGCGAACGCTCTACCACTTGAGCCACAGAGCCACTTCCTAACATCTTATATTCATGACATAATATGTATGTTTTAGGACTTTCTAGACTATTACTGTGATGCTTGTCTAAGAACTTAAAAAAAGGATTTTTTGGGGGGTGGTTCATCTAATGTGAATTAAATTAAACCTCAGAAATAAACAGAAATTATTTGCCAATGTTTTCAGTTGATACTGGACTCTGTATTAAGACTTTCTACAAATTTTACATGGTAAAACCTCTCTTATAAAATGGCTGAGGGAAATATATTTAGGAATCACGCCTCCTCACTGTGTTATTGAGACCCACGGTGCAGAAATTTAGCTCCTAATGATTCTTATAAGGGTCTTGGAGCGAGCAATCCATAGACCAATGTTGTGAGGGCTTCAGTTGTGTGGGTTCTGCACCCCAGTCATGTTTTGTACAAATCTTTATTTGCATATGCCACATTTATATCAAGCAAAGTGGGATGTGCCTATTTGTTTGTATGTAAATATAAATATAAATAACATATATATATATATGTGTATGTATTTTTTATAGGGTGAGAAAGGTGATGTTGGGCTTCCAGGCCCTCCAGGAATTGTGAGTAAAACACTGTGTGTTGGTTTGTGTGTGTGACTGAGGTGGGGCTGGGCACATTTTACCATGAAGCCATTTGAAGGCGTCATTTGAAATCACATTATCATTTGTGTTGCACTATTTCCGTTATATTGGGGGTAATTGCTGCACATCTTTAAACCTCTGGAAATGAAAAGATTTGCATCTAGATAAGAATGTTAGCCATCCCTTTTGAAACCTAGTCTTTGTTTAAATTGTCCAGTAAAGACCTTTTTAATAAGAGAAATCTATCATCTACAAGCTGGCTTTCCAAGCAAACACACGTTTTTATTTTGCGAATAACTTTTCCTCTTGGTCTGTGCGGTCATGTAGACTTGGGATTGACATGCACCACGTGTTCTGGAAGTAGGCCAGCCCTTTTTCATGGTCAGCCTGCACACCTCTCCCCCCCTCCCCCCCCCCACCTCCCCCACCCCACCCCCCCATATTAGGCTTGGCTTCAGGTCTGATTGCAATGGCAGCCGTGTTGTGCTGTGTGCCCAGGCCATGTGAGGGAGGGGTGCTTGGCGCTCAGTCCTTATGTCACATTCCTAGCAAGGGGGTTATTGGACCCTACTTTCTAGAGCCTTCTCCATGCCTGAAAGCTGCTACACCTTGGCTCCACTTTGAGACCGGCTGGAGGCCTTTTTACCTTGGCCTCCAGCACAACTGTGTATTCACTTTTCCTTAATGCTTCCCACCTTATGCATTCTTTTTTTGTTGTTG
Organism: Dipodomys spectabilis; assembly: GCF_019054845.1. Classification (NCBI taxonomy): domain Eukaryota; kingdom Metazoa; phylum Chordata; class Mammalia; order Rodentia; family Heteromyidae; genus Dipodomys; species Dipodomys spectabilis. Next base: position 6,446,315 of record NW_024870892.1, on the reverse strand, counting down.
TTGGTCGTGAGGGCTTGAACTCTGGGCCTGGGCCCTGTCCCTCAGCTCTTCAGCTCAAGGCTAGCACTCTACCACTTGAGCCACAGTGCCACTTGCAGTTTTCTGGTGGTTAATTAGATATAAGAGTTTCACGGACTTTCCCGCCCAGGCTAGCTTTGAACCGTGATACTCAGCTCTCAGCCTCCTGAGTAGTTAGGATTGCAGGCGGGAGCCACCGGTGCCCGGCATCTTATGCATTCTTAATTGCAAAATCTGTACATACTTAACCATGCACAAGATGCTTTTTTATGTAGAACTCACAGCACTTTTAATAGTGTTCTTAATTTCTTTGCTACAAGGAAATACTATCATTTTATTTTTATCTTTTATTTTGTGTGTGTGTCAAAACTGAGGCTGGAACACATGGCCTAGATGCTGTTCCTTTGCTTTGTTAGTTCAAGGCTGTGGACTCTACCACTTGAGCCATGGACTTAAGTCTCATGGGCTTTTATTATTATTATTATTACTATTATTATTATTATTACTCTAAAGTAGTTGTCCAAAAGGGGCTCCATTCATCATGTCACTTTATGAGTTGAGTAAAATTAACCTTGTCTCTTGGACTTAGGAAAGTCCTGCCAAGGCCTGCCTTGATCCTCAGATCTCCTCCCCCTAAGTAATTAGGATTTCAGGTGTAAGCTACCAGCACATGGCACTTTTGATCCTAAACAAAAGGAAAAGCTTAAAACCTCTTCCAATAAGATGTTGAAAGTATCCCAGTTGCCAAGAGCCTGTGGGAGCAGAGGAGACATCCCCGACCGTGGTCTGGGAAGTGCACCCTACTACACCACCTATGGATGTGTTTGGAAATTCTAAATGCCCATCTGTGGCTGCGTCTGCTTCCCCAGAGTGTGGCTCAGGCTGGGGCAGGAGCAGCTTGCACTCAGTTCCCTGAAAAGATCATTATGGATGCTCATCCCCTGTGATCCAGATGCCCTTCCCCCTTCCCTCTCCTCACATGCACCCCTACAGCACAGTGACGTTGTGTTATGCAGGTCATAGGCACCGGGCCCCTGGGGGAAAAAGGAGAGCGAGGCTACCCAGGAACTCCTGGCTCGAGAGGAGAGCCAGGCCCTAAAGGTAGGGTCTTAACACTTTCTCCCTCCTTCCATTCTCCTCCCTCCCCTTTGCCATCTTTCTCCCTCCCTCTCTACTTCCCCCTCCTCCCCTCCCCATCTCCTTCCCACTCCTTCCTCCTGTCCTCCTCTCTGAAAGTGTCTGCTCGCTCTGTGGCATGCTGGTGACATGTCCTTCTCACCCCCCGAGGTCCATCTCACGGTTATACCAGGTGCCCAGGAGCATCTTCTCCTGCAGCTTCCTGAGCATGATGTCTCTGCAGGGGGAATACTTAGGGGGCACTTTGTCCTCCACTTTGTCCCCCCAGACACCCTAGGCCGGGCTCCAACAGAGGAAAAAGGAGACACATGTAAACACAAGTGAATGAAATCTTACTTTGTATAATTCTTTCTCTTTCAAGGTTACCCCGGATTACCAGGCCAGCCAGGACCTCCAGGTGAGACTCCCGTCTGACTTCTCGGTAGACTATGCATTGATACACTCTGTGATTGATTGATACACTCTGTGATTGATTGATACACTTTGCACATGTATTGTGCAATTTAGATGTGGGTGTAAGATAGATAGCATGCTGCTCATAGACAGGAGAGGTGATGGGGGCTGTTTGTCCCACTGGTGATCGTGGCCGGCCTCCCAGCTCAGCTCTGCCCTGCCCTGCCCTTCCGATCCAGATCCCAGGAGCACGCCCTCCCGTGTAGGTCCCCCATCCTGGGAGTATGCCCTCCTTGCAAGTCCCTGCCCTGGCAGGGCACTACCCCTCACTTCGCCTCTCCTCTCTCTGGAATGTTTCTCACCAGACATCAGCCGAGCTCGAGGCTGATACCAGCTGCTCCTGACAACCTGTCTCGGTTTTTGGCTTTCCCATGGAGTCTGGCACTGCTGGGCGCAAGGTTTCTCCACGGCTGGCTCATGCAGGCTGGTGTGTGTGTGTGTGTGTGTGTCCTAAGAGCCGGCCTCTTCTGAGGATGGGCATCATGCATGTGTATATGTGTGTGTGTGCATGCGTGTGTTTCTGCATGCATGTTTGCGTGTGCATCCCGGACAGCAAAGACAGCAGCTGAGGAGACCAAGCCTGGCCTGGGAGCTGACATCAGCTGACGCTCATAGTCCTGATGTTTAATTTAGTTCTTTTGTCCTTTGCATTCATTTCTTCATTTTCCCCTTTCTGGAAAGTCTAAGTTCTCCTTTGTGCAGGAACCCAGTAAAGCCCCCAGCAATCCCTTGGCCCCAGGCAGGGCCCCGTCCTTTCCCTGTCTAATAATGAGCACCTCTCTCTCCCTTTCCAGGGTTTTCTCTTTTGTACTAGGGAAGGAGTTACTTCCTGTCTCCCTCTAGTGAAGATGCATACCTTGGGTTTTGAACTCAGACCTTAGGCCTGCTAGGCAGGCACTCTACTGCTTAAACCATGCCCCAGTCCCTTTGTTTTTAGTTTAGTTTACTTTTTGTTTGTTTGTTTTGTTTTTAGATAAGCAAGCTCTCTCACCCTCACCTGGGCCTGTCTCAGACTGAGATTTTTCTGCCTGTTCCTCTTGAGGTCAAAGCAGAGATTAAAGCCTCTTTATTCTCAAGCCCCTTGGTGTCTGATGGCCAACCCTGGAGCTCTGTCCTTCTCATCTTCCCTGCTCTGAACTCCTGCCGAGTCATTCCATGCAGAACATGCCCTGGGCTCCCAACTGGCTGCTTCCTCCCAGCACAGCAGCACATTCTCTGCGGCTCCTGCACCATGAGCCGGCTCCATCCCAGGGCTGCCCATGAGACCCATGGCTGCTTGTGCTGGCTAAAGCTGGATTTGCACATTCATACCCCATGCATGGGCTGACTCCTAGTCCGTTCCCAGAACCAAAGAAAATGGCTTGTCCTTAGCTCTGTGGCTTCCTTGCCAATCTGGTCATTTCCCCCTTCTGCCCCTTCATGCTTCATGTCCACTTCTTTATTTTCTGACCTCTCTGCACTGCTTCTCCAGGCAGGAATGGGATTGATTTTCTTCCCCAGCCCTTTCATTCACACCCAGGGAGCCCCATCCTCTAGGTTTTGATGTCTGTCCCGTGGGTCCTCTTCCCTGTGGAAGTCTGTAGGACGTGTGGGCAGGCCTGGTGTGGCAGAAGCTTGGTTCTGCTGTCTTGGTGCTGGCCTGGCAGGCGCTGGGCCTTGGGCGGCATGGATGTGCTCCGGGCTAGGACGTCAAGTGTGTGGTGATGTTGACAGGGCCCCCTGTGTTCTCTGCAGGTCTCCCCAGCCCAGGGCAGGTGGGCCCTCCTGGCTTCCCTGGAGAGAGAGGAGAAAAAGGCAGCCAAGGCCTTCCAGGAGTGTCTTTGCCAGGACCAAGTGGAAGAGACGGAGCCCCTGGCCCTCCTGGCCTTCCCGGGCCCCCTGGGCAGCCAGGCCACACCAGTAAGTGTCCTCAGAGATGGTTCGAGTGTGTCCAGCCAGATGCCAGGAGGCTGGGGGCAGAGGTGGGTGAGCGCCCCGGCTCTGCCCTGCTCAGGGTGGCTTGTCAAGGCCTGGACCTCCAACAATGATGAATCACTCATTGCTTCGCTTGGGTAGCTGCGCAGAATTAACTGGGCTATAAAAAGGAATCATTAAAAATAAAGTTGGCTTAAGGGGAATAAGTAACATATTTACCAACTCTGAGTCTCCTGGCATCTGTGGTGAAAGGTAAACTCATTGGATTGTACCTTTAAAAAAAAAAACCAACTGAAGGCATTCTGCTCTACCTACACACAGAGACACACACCCCTCCCCCAAGAAAGAGGAGACTGCATGGGGCAGGTGGCACTCCTGTGCATTGTAACAGAATGAATGACTTTGAGTTTGGATGACATGTCACGTGTCAGGACTCCATAAGAGCCGAGCAGCTAGATGGTCCCTTGGTGCAGTTAAGGTAGCCCTGATGATGGTGCCACCCCAGTTTTCTACTTTGCCCTTTGTAGTCTATGTAAACAAGTAATTGCCCATCACAGAGTACTGAGTGCGATTTCCTGGTGAGATTTTTAATGTAGATTTCCCCTGTATGCAGAAGAAGCGGTATGTGAAAGCTATGCTGGCTCGGAGCTCACCAGGGGCTCCTGAGCTTATGATGTGGAGACCCCACACCCTGGTTCTGCTTCTGTGTTCTCCCAAAAGCTTGTGGCCAGCTTGAGGCCACACGTGACTGCCCTCCATGGCACTGTTGTAACACATGCAGCTCAGACCGCCCAAAGTGATCCCAAAATAAGTCGATGTTCATGGTGTAGACTTCAGATTCTTTAAAAGAGTCCCTTTGGTGAGGATGCGTCATCATTGCTTTTCACTAGGAAGAGATTTCCGAGAATTGAGGATGGCAGGAGGAAGTTTCTGGGAAAGGGATTTCTGGATGAGCCTCTGCCACTGCTTGCAGGACTGGTGGCTGTGGGGTCTGCCTGGGGCACTCAGGGTTACCTTGGAAGCCCGGACTGGATCTCCCCTCCTCTAACATATAGTCTCCATTGTGCGAGGGGTCGGAATGTCTAGAGGAGTCATCAGGTCTCAGAGTGATCACAGCTCAGGTTCTCAGGCCACGAAGACATAAATCAACCCCCGGCCAAGCAAGACTTCGTGTTCCTCTCACATTGGCATTGACATCGGCTGAGCTAGGCTGGACCGAGCCAGCGTGGAGATCTGGGCTCTGTTTCCCATGCTCCTATTGTAGTGGGGGTAAGCAGGGTGGGCTGGACAGGTTGGCACAGGTTAACACTCACAGTTAGCAGACAGCCCAGACCCTGGGTCCTTCCACTGCGGGCGTCTGTCCATCAGAAGCAGAGGACAGTGTGGAGGAGAAGGGTCACCTCAGCACAGCACAGGACTGGGAAGTAGTGCCCATGCAGAGGTGCTAGCTGTCAAGTGTTTCACGCCATCCTTTTTCTAAAAGGTGGTGGTGGAGAAGGAAGCAAACTCCATCTCAGTGTGCATCAGGACTGTAAAACAGTACTTCTTTTACCTCAGCTCCTGACAGGTGGTGTTTGCATGACTGTAATTTGTTCTCATGCCTTTTTGTATAAGCTACATTCAGAATTGACCATCATTCTCACGCATTTCCCCTGGGAAGTGCTGTAAAAGGCGTCTGTCGAGGTTCATGGGCGAATCGCTTCCCTAGCTTGAGCCCTGGTGTTTTGGTCTTGAGGATGGTAGATATTTACAAGAATATGTGCTTTAGAATCTGACATAGCAGCCATTAGGAGATGAGGAGATGATGCGCTGTGCGTCGGTTCTGTTTTGACAGTTAACAATCTCGGCCTGAGCACTGGGGGCCCCTTCTACACAAAAGAGGGAATGCTCTCTGGCTGCACTTCCATGAAAATTGGAAAACACATAGATTTATACAGCCTGTTGTAAGGATGACATATAAAGTCAGGAAGCAGTCCGTGTTTTTCCCAAGAAGGAAAATAAAAATGCCACTTGAAAAAAAAAGAGAGAGAGAGAGGGGGCTGGGCTGGGAAGGTGGCTCAGTGGTAGAGTGCTTGCCTTGCATGCATGAGGCCCTGGGTTCAGTTCCTCAGCACCACATAATCAGAAAAAGCCAGAAGTGGCGCTATGGTTCAAGTGGTAGAGCGCTAGCCTTGAGCTGAAATGCTGGGACAGTGCCCAGGCCCAGAGGTCAAGCCCTACAACAGAGAGGGGGGAGGGACTTAAGAGAGAATGGAAGTGTCCAGCCATTATTCTGTAATGTGTGCATCTCATTTCAGATGGCATTGTGGAGTGCCAGCCTGGACCGCCTGGGGACCAGGGCCCTCCAGGAATTCCCGGGCAGCAGGGACTGACGGGCGAGATGGGAGAGAAGGGTAAGGGGTTTTCATTATTTATGCTTTTAAAAAAATGATTGAGTTTGTACATTTGAATTTCCTCCCACAGACTTCTGCTTTGGAGTAGGATGGGGATGGGCCTGACTCATTTATTTGGGTCTCCCTTCAGAAATCCACTCGAAGTAAAAGCCCAGAATAATCAAGTGGCAGTGCTAGGTTTTTGCAAGAGGCCATGAGCTAGGATGTCCGTGAACTCTGCAGGTCCTTCTCTACCCTGTCCACCAACCGTGGACTCAGCATGTTGGTAGGGTAGGCTCATTTCTCATGCTGATCCCATGTTCTCCGCTTTCAAAGCTTTTGAGTTTTATTATCAAAGAATCCACAGCCTTCCTATGAGCCAGGTCACAGACCTGTACGTGGAAGGCTCACAGCGTTGGTGGACCTGTGCGTGTAAGGTTCCCAGGCCTTGGTGGATGTGTGAGTTCATAGAAGGCTCACAGCCCTTGGGGGCTGTGATAAACCAGTGTGGAGGCTCAACTTTATCTTTAGTCTTTCAGGGCTGCATTGTCAACACCGGACATACTTATCTCTTCCGCTATCTTGAGGACAGAGAGGACTGTCACCCCGTCATTATCTCTGGCTTAAGAGGAATAAACAATTAGCATTCCACAATTTATATGCCTGTTAACCCAGAAGCAGAACAAACAGGAGGCCCTTGCAAAACCCACCCTATTGTGTTCCATTTTTGGATTTGGATCATAAAGAATTTTTAGTCTTCAAAAGTCTATAAAACATGAAACTGCTGTGGGAAGCAGCTGCAGCTGGCATCTGGGTTTGTGCGTGAGCAACAAGCACCCTTCCCCTGAGCCAGGTCCCCAGCCTGTTACACAATCAGATGTCCGGACCGAGCCTCCTCCTTCCGCCTCTAGTCATGGGAGCAGAGACCCTCCCAGAGCACCCCAGGGTCCATCCCCAGGTGCCCCTTGTACTTCAGGGATATGGACCAGTACCTGTCCTGTGTCCACTTCTGGCTGCCGGTCAGGCAAGGTGGATGGGGAAGGCAGGCCAGTCTCTTTGTGTTTCCCAGACTGGGTTCCGTACCATCTGCTCTATATTATGCCCAGTTTGTGCCAGAGCCCAGACATCTTAAAGAAGAAAGACACAGGTGTATCTGAAACACCAGAACATCCCAGTGTCATTTGCAAATCAAGACTGGAGGTGTTAGGTGTCTACAGAAGGGTGGGTCTTCCCAGTGCCCTCTAGCAGAGGGCTGGGAGGATGGGGATGGAGGGGACGGAAGTTTCATGCTCATGTGAATGACAGACTGGCTGTCTCCCCCTCTTTTAACCGTGTGTCCTTCTGTCACCCTGTGCTTCCTCTCTCAGGTCAGAAAGGTGACAGCTGCCTCGCCTGTGACACAGAAGGACTTCAAGGGCCTCCTGGGCCACAGGGGCCTCCGGGAGAGATAGGTAAGCTGTGGGTGTGGACAGGAGGTCCAGGCCCAGGCGGGGCTCAGTGCGGGAGCCTCCTCTTTCAGAGCACTTGCCTGTCCTCCAGGCTGCAGCACCACAATGAGAATATCAAAGGCTTTGTCCACTCTGGCAGCAGTGGCCAGGTGGCTGTCACTGTGGCCTTATAAAGCTTTCCCAATGAAAAAGAGCAGCACAGAGAATCCTTAGCTCCGCAGTTGGAGTCTGTGCATAAGAACGCTGCAGCAATTCCTCTTTACAAGGTCCCTGGTGGCGGGCAAGTGGGTGGGTAGAGGGGAGGGAGGACAGCCACACTGCTCTGGTGCCAGTATGCCTGGACTCATGGTTTCCCCTTGCAGGCCAGTGTGGGCATTTCTGATATTACTCTCTGAACACATTTCAGTGATCATTAGTCAGATAAAATGGTACTCACTTGTAGTAATCCCAACTACTCAGAAGGTAGAGATTGGGAGGATTGTGATTTGAGGCCAACCAGGACAAAAAATTAGTGAGAGCCTATCTGAAAAATTAAGTATAAAGTCAGGCATCCGTGGCTCATGCCTGTAATCCTAGCTACTCAGGAGGCTGAGATCTGAGGATCTCGATTCAAAGCCAGCCTGGTGAGGAAAAGTCTGTGAGACTCTTATCTCCAGTTAACCACCAGAAAACTGGAAGTGGTGCTGTGGCTCAAGTGGTAGAGTGCTCACCTTGAGCTGAAGAGCTAAGGGACAGTGCCCAGGCTAAGTTCAAGCCATACATCTGACAAAAAACCAAAAACCAAAAATAAGTATAAATAAATAAATGGAAAAAGGCTGGGGATGTGGATGAAATGTTGGAGCATCTGCTTAGCAAGTTCAAGGCCTTAAGTTTAAATTCCAGTACCGCCAACAAACAGACTCCATAGAAACATTTGACAGGTGAGCATCAGGGAAAAGGGGTTTGGAAGGGTTGGTTCATGGATACTGTTCTCACATCTCCTTTAAGGTTTCCCAGGCCAACCGGGTGCCAAAGGTGACAGAGGCTTGCCTGGAAGGGACGGTCTTGAAGGACTGCCGGTAAGCAGACCTGAGTTTGTTCACGTATTGGAAGGCCTGTGTTTGCATTTGCAGTCACCTGCTAGCTGTAACCGACAACCGCAAGTCCTCTAGAATGACCCCTTTTGCCCCATGGGAAGCTCTCAAACCCAGGCCCCGTGGCCTCGGCCTTCTCAGAGCTGTGGCAATTCCCAGTGTCTTGTGCAGTGAGTGGCACCATGTCCATACCATGGGGTCTCAGGGACTTCAGTCCAGGGGCTCAGCACATCACTTCTACAGCCTTGAGGCTACATGCCACTCCCGCAGCCTGAGCACAGGGATCCGCTGCTCCTGTCTGGCCATTGCTTAGGGTGTGACCACATACCTAAAATCTCAACCACTGTTAACTCAGCCCTAATCAAGGCTCTTGAGAGAGAGGGGAAAAACCAGCCCTTTCTCTCAAAGATCTGGGATATCTTTTCATTCTTTTGTTCATCTGTATGTTGAGAATTCCTGCTTCCAACTTCTCTTAGATCAGTGCTTCTCTTTGCATCTACAAATGAGATGCCACATATTCATGCAAATGAACAGAAACTGTTCAGCTCAGTGGAATTCGGCAGCCCCTTAGCATTCCTGGTGCGCCTCCTTTAGCCAGCTCCTCTTTCTTTGACTCTGCCAAGCTTTGTAAGATTAACTCATTTCTCTGAGGCTTCTCGTTCCTTGTTTCTTTTTGTACAGAAATTGAAAGTCATATCTTTAGCCTGACCGTTCTTTCTGATGTGGCTCTTTAAACTTTGTGGCTTTTAAAGATGTTGCTGGACAGACATGCCTCTGGGAGGAGACCAGGGCAGCATGAGTGGCCACGGGAGGGTGCAGCTGGCTTCTGCTTTGAAGTCATACCCTGGCCTCGGCTTTCCAGAATCGTCTGGTGCCTGGAGAGTGGAGTTAGAAGCAGTAGTTGTTTAAAATATCTCTAAATAGACGAGAAGTTCAAATAGCTCACTGTTGCAGGATCAAAGTGGGAAGATGCTTGAAGGAAGCAGAAAAGCTCTTTTTAACCTTTGCCCATGGCCCGTGTCTGCCTGGTTTCCCTGGGGTATTTTCTGTCTCTGTTCTGGCTGGGAACCAGACCAGATGCCCCCACTGACCTCCCAAATCTGAGAGAGGTGCAAGTAGAAGGAGAGATGAGAGAGGATGGTGGAGGAGATATAAAAGAAGAAAATAAAGAACCGACTCTCATCCATTTACACCCAGGACCCCCTTTCTTACTGTGGATGGAATACAAACCTCAAAAAGTGAATCAAGGAGTCAATAACTTACTTGAGAAGACAGTAATTTTCCTTTATTTGAAATTAGATCACAACTTATGGCTTAAGTGGGTGCTGGCTGGACAGATCCATGCCAGCAGCAGGGACCCTGGAACATGCCGGAACAAGGATCGCAGTGGCACTGGGACTGGGCTGTCCCCTGGGTCTTCCAGGAGTTTAGACCACATTTGGTGACATTTCCTTTTGGAGGTCCAGCCTTTGAATCTGGGAGTTAATGACAACTGCTTGAGTGAAAGACACCTAGTGGTCCAAGCAGGGTTCTGGGGCCCTGGGTATTCACCTAGAACGAGCCCAGAGGCTCTGCTTCTGGAAGTTTCCATGCATGTGTCCAGCCTCCCCAGCTAGGATTGAGCCAGTGCTCAATCTTCAGGGCCTCATTTGAGTCCTTTGCCATCTTTACGAGTGCAGATCAAACTGCCTTCGAACCGCTCAGGGTCAAGATGTTCAGCCAAGAACACACATGAGAGAATCTAGGGCCACCAGTGCCACTTAAAAGTCTGGATTTCTCACTTGTATAGAATGGTAGCTGACAAGGTCCTCATTAAAAACCTTTATCCTGCTTTCTGAGTCTACGCAGTGAGTGTCCCCGTGAAGTAACCTAACTGATGCTCCCAGACTGAGGAAAAGGTATTTCGGTTGTGATTCCTTCCATTGGTATGCATTTATTTTAGTGAGTGAATATGGCCAATTGGACGGATTTGTCACAGACCTCAAAAAATAGAAATACCAGAGGAGGCACACATTGTCAACCCGTTGTCTTAGCAAGGTAGTCATTTCTAGCATAGCTACTTGTATTTTTTGCCAGTCCTGGGGCTTGAACTCTGACCACTGAGCCACTGGCACCCGGCACTAGTATAACTACTTTCAAAGCCTAAAGATCACATGAACTACGGAACTGTTTGTGTCCTCGGTGTCCCAGTGCCGTCCCTGGAGACATATGTACACAGAGGTGCCAGCCTGTGCGTGATCATCTGAAGGAATTATGAGAACATTTATGAAGAAGAAATGAATCATACCGAGGTAGAGACTTTTTTTCAGACCAGCAGGAAGCCATTTAAAATGCCCTTCTCGACCCTGAGAGAACAGGCAATTAGAATAATGTTTTTGAAACTTCTGTCATTTTCCTCATGAACCTCGTCTCTCAGGGAGACCGGAGGAGAAAAGGGTGATGGCCTGAAAGTTCTCCGCCGATCCAACTTTTCCATGAACTGAAAATGTTCTAGACGGTGACTCTCCTGAGGATCATTATAGAGGCAGCCCGGGCTTACTTCCCCCAGGTTTTCCTTTTCACTGGTGTCCAGGAGGTCCTGTCACTTAGGGAATAGCACGCGTGAGCGCCGAAGGAAGTCCGTGCATCCCAGCAGTGTTCCGACCAGAGCCTCGCTGTCCCCAGCCCTCGGCGAGCCTTTCCCCAGCGTCTCGCGAGCCCCCAGGCCCTCGCCCAACAGTTACTGACGTGTTTTGCTGAGTGCTCACAGTCCCCTTCTGTTTAGAATGCCTAGCTCTGTCAGGGAGCCATTGGCTGCTTCTGGAAAGTGAGGTGGAGAGATGTAGATGCATGGCGGTGTCCTCTGTGTGGGCAGCATGCTGTGGTCGGGGAGCAGACTCTTCGGAGGCCTCACGCAGCTTTGTTCTTGTAGGGGCCACAAGGTGCGCCTGGACTGATGGGCCAGCCAGGAGCCAAGGGAGAGCCTGGCGAGATTTATTTCGACATGCGACTCAAAGGCGATAAAGGAGACCCTGGTTTTCCGGGACAGCCCGGCATGCCAGGAAGAGCGGGGTCCCCGGGACGGGACGGCCACCCCGGGCTTCCAGGGCCCAAAGGCTCCCCGGTATGTTCATGTCTAGACTGTAAGTGTGCATTCCACAAACATGGATGACAGTAAGGAAATGATTGGATGAAATGAAATGATTCGAATGCGAGCTAAACATTTCCTTTGATGGTGACTGCACACCTGAACACATCCCGTGAACTGGCCTCCATGCCTGTGTTATCCTCTCTCTCTGCTTGCCCTGGGGGACTGGTTTTAAAGCTAAGGTGCTCATGGGATTTCAGGAGAGGATTGGAGTGTGGCCCTCACTCTCAGATATGACTCTATTTTAGGCTTTTTTTGGGAGTGTGTGGGGTGGCGACTGCTTTGCTTAGGGCAAACAAGACTGGAGTCACTTGCTGGGGGGGGGGGAAGGGGGGAAGGGCGGTAGGGCCACTGGCGCTGAAGTGAGCGGTGTAAACCAGATAGACCCTGGTGCTTAGATGACCGAAGGATGGGCATGGATGGGAATGACAGTGTTGTCTGTCTTGGTAAGGTTTACCTTTTCCTTTTGTTGCTCCAGGGTTCAGTAGGATTGAAGGGAGAACGTGGTCCCCCTGGAGGAGTTGGCTTCCCGGGCAGCCGGGGTGACATCGGCCCGCCTGGACCCCCAGGATTTGGCCCTATTGGCCCCATTGGTGACAAAGGACAGGCAGGATTTCCTGGAAGCCCTGGATCCCCAGGTTTGCCAGGTGAGGTTTAAGGACCTGTGGGGCAGCTTCCAGTTCACAGAGATGTGCTGGGTCAGAGATGCAGGGCCTGGCTCTTCCAGGAAGAGAGACGTGGCCTGGGCATGGCCTTCCTGAACATTTCTGTACCTCACTTCTTCATGTGTGAAATCGGCCGGGTGACGTGTAGAGCCTAAAACCCAACCTGGATTTATAGATGGTCTTCCTTGTAACTACATATAGCTCAGGTCAGCTGGTAGTCTTCCTTATAGATGCATACAGTGCAGGTCAGCTGAAGTCAGCTTTTTATGTAGATGTAATTGAAGCCTCAGGACATTTTTTTCCCTTTGCCTGTTTCCTGCTCGTCTTAGTCACTGTTTCCAGGTAGTGTTGTTTCCACTTCCCACACATGTGTAGGTGCCTTTGGGTTGATTCTGATGCCCAGTGGCTGCTTAATTCCATGGTGATTTTAGTCCTTTGCTGACTGCTTTTTTGAATGGTTCATCTGCCAAGTACTACTAGGCTGAGTGTTGACATGGACATGGTCTCTGGCCTCCTGCTTTCCCCTCTAGGGATTTGCCAGAAAATATACTTAGCAAGCCAGACACTGGTGGCTCATGCCTGTAATCCTAGTTATTCGGGAGACTGAGATCTGAGGATCACTGTTCAAAGCCAGCCAGGACAGGAAAGTTCAGGAGACTCTTATTTCCAATAAACTACCAAAAAAGCCAGAAATAGCACTGTGGCGTAAGCCCTAAGCCCTGAGTTCAAGCCCCAGGACTGCCATTAAAAAACACAAAGACACATGTGACCTTCCACCTCCTCCTCTCCTTGAGCCCTAGGATGCTCCTGGGGTGGATCTGCTTGCACACCAGCCTGTGGGGTGCAGTAGTTGACACTTGACGGTTTTGCTCTTTGTCCTCAGGTCCCAAGGGTGAAGCAGGAAAGGTTGTTCCTTTGCCGGGTCCTCCGGGAGCAGAAGGACTTCCGGGAGCCCCGGGATTCCCAGGCCCTCAAGGTACTATGGGAATTCCAGCTCATTACAGCTCACGGGTCCTCCTCAATTTCCTCCCACTGACTCCCTGCCTTTGTCACCATAGGTGACCGAGGCTTTCCAGGAACTCCAGGCCGGCCTGGCCTCCCAGGAGAGAAGGGTGCGGTGGGCCAGCCAGGGATTGGATTTCCTGGGCCTCCAGGTCCCAAAGGTGAGCCTGCCAGGAGCTTGCATGTGAGAGGGATTGTTGGGCAGAGGCCCTGGGGGCAAGGGTCCGTTTTGCACTGCTTAGAAGCAATGGCTGTGGTCTCACTGTCACATAACAGATCTGCGAGAAGGGAAACAGTGGCCTGAAGGACCCCTGGGTCAGTGGCTTGATGCCAGGCCGGGCTGCTGCTCATGATGGTGGTGTGTCACCTCATGGAGTCTGCTGGGGCCAAGGGTGGCCCTGTCCACACCATGAGTGTTCACTGAAGAGGGTGGGGTGGCCTGGTAGCTACAGACTTTCTCTCTGTTCCCACAGGTGTTGATGGCTTACCTGGAGACGCAGGACCCCCTGGGAGCCCGGGTCGCCCTGGGTTTAATGGCTTGCCTGGCAGTCCCGGCGTACCAGGCCAGAAGGTGGGTCTGAGCACTTGTTAGCTGGACGCATACGGCGTGGCTTGCGAACCCTCATGAACCAGTCCTGGGACTTGAACTCAGGGCTTGGGTTCTCCCAATTCATTTTTGTTTGTTTGTTTTTTGGGTGTTTTTTTTTTTTTTTTTTTTTTTTTGGGTCTGGTCGTGGGGCCTGAATTCTGGGCCTGGGCGCTGTTCCTTAGCTTTTCAGCTCAAGGCTAGCGCCCTACCACTTGAGCCACAGCGCCACTTCCGGCTTTTTTCTTTTTGCTTATGTGATGTTGAGGAATTGAACCCAGGCCATCATGCATGCAAAGCAAGTGCTCTACCACTGAGCCACCTTCCCAGCCCCTTGCTTTTGTTTTTGTTTTTAGTTTTTGCTTAAAGCGGATACTCTGTCTCTTGAGCTGTATGTCCACTTGTATCTTTTTGCTGGTAACTTGGAGATAAGAGTTTCATGGACTTTCCTGCTTGGGGTGGCTTTGAATAGATCTCACTCCGCCTCTTGGGTGGCTAGAATTACAGGTCTGAGTCACAGGTACCTGGCTGGCAGGAAACGATTTCAGTCTTCAGTTTCATAAAACCTTTTTTCATTTTTTTCTTTTGCTCAGTTTTTTAAGGCTTGCTTGCCCATGTGTGTGCCGGATCCCAGTATGAGATGTTTTTCTAATGGTGAACCGTCAGTGAACGCTGGTTGGAGAGCCATTGGCAATGTAGAAATACCGCTCGGCTGGGAGGGCTGAGCGCAGGGCTTCTCAGCTGAGGACTGACCTCTGGGGTGGCTGCAGGCCCGCTGTGTATATGTGTGTAGTGGACCTTGAGCAGCGGCAACCCCAGCCTCTACCTTGTGGCACCAGCGGGGCACCCCCCTGCAGTGTGGGGCAACTGCAGGACTTACCTTGTCCCCCACTGACCTTCTCCCAGTCCCCCCCCGCCCCGACGTGAAGTCTTTCCTTGCCCTACAAGATACTTCCTTTGTTTTCAGCCAATGTATTGGTTGAAGTCTCTTGGTTCATGGAGTTGCTTTAAATGCTTAGTTCGTTTTGAAAGTTTTTTTCTCACACGTGAAACTGGGTAAACGTTGCCCAGGTGCTGTCCTGGACATTGACTGCCTGCCTCAGAAAGACACCTGCTAACCCATCACAAGTCTTGTGGGCAGTATTCTCCAGCATTTTAGGTTGATCTTTATGACAGGGCCATGCTGGGGCAGAACACTAGAGTGAAATAAGAACCACAGTTACTTACATTGGTGCTCATGGGTGGGGGACAGGAAACAATGCGTGAGGAGGCTTTGTAAAATTTGAAAGGGTCAGACAAGAGTATTTGTGCATGCTGGTATTCAGGTACGATGTTGACTTGGCACAACATGCGAATATTGCTGGTTAATTTAACTTCTCGTACATTGGGGATTTTCAGGGCGAGCCTGGAATTGGTCTGCCTGGAATCAAAGGACAGCCGGGTCTTCCAGGCATTCCTGGCACCCCCGGAGAGAAGGGCAGCATTGGGGGACCAGGCGTTCCCGGAGAGCATGGGCTGATAGGCCCCCCTGGCCTTCAGGGGGTCAGAGGTAACGTCTGAGTCTGGGTTAGGGGTGGAGTCTGTTGATTTTTCATCAGAGCACCTGCTAGGTGTTCAGGCCATTTGTTGAATGGATGGTGAAGATGGTAGTTGGATTTGCGGTTATAGTATCTGGAGTATGGATGGAATGGGACACACTCTAGCCCTCCATTTACTCACCCTCTTTCCCTGGCAGGTGACCCAGGGCCACCTGGAGTACAAGGACCTGCAGGACCCCCAGGCGCGCCAGGAGTCGGCCCCCCTGGGGCTATGGGCCCACCTGGAGGGCAGGGACCCCCCGGCTCATCAGGTGAACTTCTCTGAGACTTGTCCTGTTCCTGAGCATGTGGGTGGGAGATGACCCTGTCGTGTCTGAGGAGGGGCAGACATTACTACAATTTCTGAATGAAAGAGGAGAAAGCAAATTCTAGATTCTGAAGCTTAAATCCCAAATCATAGATTTCTATGATTAGATGGTATGTAACATGCCAAAGAATCTCTAATGGTGTATCTTGAGTAACTTAAAATGTTTATTTATAAAAGTTGCTGGGATTGTAACTAGTCGAGTCTGTGGCTTGGCAGCTTTTGTGTTAATCACAATAATTCTAGGATGGCAGCAGAGTCTCAGAGAAGAGGGTGGAACATGCAGGGAAAATGGGCCTGTGGCTGGAGAGCCTAGAGTGCTGGCTGTACTGATGGCACAAAGGGGTGGGGGTCTCGCCACTATTTATCCACTGATTGTCCCCGTGGCTTCCAACACTGCTGCCCTGCCACGCTGCCAGTGCTGGGGTGCTCATGTGCTTCCTTCTGAACGCAATCACTGAACACAGCCAAGCCTGCTGTCCACCATACATTCTTCTGAAAGGCCTTCATCCTTCGCCCCCACCTCAGGTCCTCCTGGAGTCAAAGGAGAGAAGGGTTTTCCCGGATTCCCGGGACTGGACATGCCTGGTCCTAAAGGAGATAAAGGGGCTCAGGGTCTTCCCGGCCTGACTGGACAGACAGGGCTCCCTGGCCCCCCCGGACAGCAAGGGACACCCGGCGTTCCAGGCTTCCCAGGTAAGAGTTGTGTGATCTGACCCCCCCGGCTGGTGGTGAGGAGCTGGGCCTTACCATGCTCTCATGGCTCATAGCGTTTGCCCTCTCTTTGGCCCACTGTGAGGAATGCTCACAGCCCTTCCTTTTGGTCACAGGTTCCAAGGGAGAAATGGGCGTCATGGGGACTCCCGGGCAGCCAGGCTCACCGGGACCTGCAGGTGTCCCCGGATTACCTGGTGAAAAAGGTAGGTGAGCTGACAAGCACCAAGCCATCTTGTGTCACTTTCTCTGGTGTCTGGGACATTTCTCTCATTACTATAGATTGTTTCATTTCCAGAGCAGAGGAGAGAGGCTTAGCAAGGGGCCAATGGGGAGGCTTTGCTCTGGGGGGACAAAGAGCATGGGGATGAAAGCTGTGTGCTGATTGCTTAGCAGCCAGTGGGTGGGCCGTGAGAGATAGTGGACAGTCTGTCACGGGTGGACACAAGATCTGAGTCCACAAATTCACAGTATCGCTGATTGGACCACAGGTCCAATCCTGACTTTTGTTTTCTCTGATTTAAATGAGTCCAAAGTAGTTTCTGTAAACTGGCTTTAAGAGTAAGACCTAAGAAAGGAAATTTGTTTAGTGTGTCAGGAAAATTGCTGCTTTGTGATTTTTGTGTGGCACTCAAAGCAGAGTGAGAAGAAAGAAGTATAAATGATCTAAACTAGTAATAAAATTCAGCTGCCGGTGCCTTGCGCCTGTAGTCCTAGCTACTCAGGATCTGAGGATAGCTGTTCCAACCAGCTTGGGCAGCAAAGTCCATGAAGACTTATCTCCAATTAACCAGCAAAAAGCTGGAAGTGGAGGTGTGGCTCAAATGGTAGACTGCTAGCCTTGAGTGAAAAAGCGAAGAAAGAGCACTCAGGCTCTGAGTTCAAACCCCAGTACTGACCCCACACACAAACAAACATAAAATCACTAGTGAATATTGACTTACTAACTGAACTGCTAATTAAGTGTTGAATATTTTATTTATGAATTGAATCATAGAGGACTATGTTTTAAAAATGGTGTGGCTGCCCAGTACCTGGGATGAGGTACTCACTTCCTCATGTCAGCCTTGGATACTTTCTCATTTTCCCCCTTTTCGATCCAGGAAGAGTGTGAGCACATGCAGGAGGTGGGCTGGGTCTCATCAGGCAATTCTTTTTCCTTCTCAGGAGACCACGGCTTCCCCGGCTCCTCGGGACCCAGGGGAGACCCTGGCTTCAAAGGCGATAAGGGGGATATCGGGCTTCCTGGAAAACCGGGGTCCATGGATAAAGTGGACATGGGCAGCATGAAGGGAGAGAAGGGAGACCAAGGAGAGAAAGGTATGTGGGGGAAACGCCTTCACTGATGTGCCAGCCTGGGTCATTTGCTTCTCTGTAATTCCTGCCCTGTGTGTCTGAAGTACGGAGCCTGCCAAGCCCACATGGATCTGCATTGACATTTATTTTCTGTGATACCTAGGACAAATTGGACCCACTGGCGATAAAGGCTCCCGAGGAGATCCGGGGACCCCAGGGGTACCTGGGAAAGATGGGCAGGCCGGGCATCCTGGGCAGCCAGGTAGGTGGACATCAAGTGCCTCCTGTGGCCAGTCCCCAGGCTCCGAAGCATACCACCCTGTCCTTGTCATAGACACTTAACCCACCAGATGTCTGCCTTATCATTCCAGGACCTAAAGGTGACCCAGGAATAAGCGGCACCCCAGGGGCCCCAGGACTTCCTGGTCCCAAAGGATCAGTCGGTGGAATGGGCTTGCCTGGTAAGCTGGAGTCAGAGCTGGAGCCGTCATGCACACGTGCCCGTGGGTATGGAGGTGGTGACAGGCCTGCAGAGCCTCCTCTTCCCCTCAGAGGACGCATCTCTAACGTGGATGCACATCCTCCATGCTGGATGACTCCTGTCTGGGGATGGATGGCGTTTGGGTGACCATGACCATGGCTTTAGAAAACAAGGCTCTCATGGAGTCACAGAGTAAAACATGATCAACAATGGAGTATCTCCCAGCAACCCGCCCCTGAGTGGTGTCTCTCTCGGGGGTGTCTGGCTCCCTACTCAGGTCTGGCTGTGCAAGCAGCTCACCCCATGGAGTCCTTCGTTTAGTTCAGAGGAATCCTCCTCCGTGCTCCAGCCTTCCCTCCTGGCTGCCTGTGCTGGGGGGAGAGCCAGAAAGAGGAGGGATGAGGGAGAAGGGAGAGCTCTGACACCAGCCTGGGCAGGTCTGGGTGACAGTATTTCTCAGATGGCACTAAGAGGGGACAGCCAAGCCAGGAGGCCTGCCTTCCTGTCTCCTCCAGTGTATCTGCAAGATACTCTGACCGCTGCATTTAAGGTAGAAAGGTCTCGGCTGCTGGTTATGGTTGCCCGTCCATAGGTCTGGCATTGGCACGATAAAGCCTTGCTTGGGCATGGTCTTTCTACTCCTTCATGCCCCCCTCCCCTGAATTCTTCTTTAATGAGATTTGGTGATGTCATAAAAACATACAACTCTTTAAAGCCAGGGGAATGTCGGCTAGGGTGTCTGGCAGGATTTGCAGGGCAGCCAGTGAGGTCATTTGCTGATGTTTGTAAGGGAAGAGGTTCACGTTTTGTTGCAAAGCCAGGGGAATGTCGGCTAAGGTGTCTGGCAGGATTTGCAGGGCAGCCAGTGAGGTCATTTGCTGATGTTTGTAAGGGAAGAGGTTCACGTTTTGTTGCTCCGTGTTTGGCAGGCTGTGGGAGCCCCCGTTCACCTTCTGATGGTTTGTGTTGATAGGAACACCTGGAGAGAAGGGTGTGCCTGGCATCCCAGGCCCACAGGGCATTCCTGGCATACCTGGAGAGAAAGGAGCCAAAGGCGAGAAAGGGCAGGCCGGTCTGCCTGGCATCGGCCTTCCGGGGCGGCCTGGCGATAAGGTAACAAGCCACCCTCATGATCTCATGAAGTTCTCCTTTGAAATGCCTCTGGGGCCATTTATGAAGCAGTATGTTCAATGAACAACAGCACGGAATCATAGTTCCCCCTCATTTGTTATAAGAGGCCTCCCCCTACCCTTGAGGAAGTATTTCCAGGCTCCCTGTGAGGTGAGGGCGGGCAGCCACCACTGAAGGAGAGAGAGGGAGGGGGTGGGCAAGAACTTGGCAAGAAGGGAGACCATGGCTCTTTTGTCTCTCAGTTCTGCCTCTGCTCAGAAACAGGCTTTTGACACAGTGGGAAATCTGGCAATAGCATTCTGGCATGCAGTATTTACTGCACCAAAATGTATCCCGGTGACCAGAGAGTGCCTGCAGACGCGCATCCAGGAGCAGATGCAGTTAAACACAGCCAATTCTTCCCACAGGGAGACCCAGGGCTGGCGGGCTTCCCGGGGAGCCCTGGAGAGAAGGGCCAGAAGGGCAGCACAGGAATCCCAGGAATGCCGGGGTCTCCCGGCCCCAAGGGGTTGCCAGGGAGCATCGGCTATCCAGGTAGGTAAACTGAGGCTTCCTCCTGAGCAGTGACTCAGGACAAGGAAAACTCAGACTTACAGGTCTTCTGGCTTTGTGTTTTTCTTTAGGAAGTCCTGGATTGCCTGGTGAGAAAGGAGACAAAGGCCTACCAGGATTAGATGGCATCCCTGGTGTCAAAGGAGAAGCAGGTAGACTGCCCTGGAGTGCAGAGAGGGAAGGGGGGATGGGGCCTCAGCCTCCAGGGAGCCCAAGGGTGCTGCTGCCGGCCTGGGCAGCCGTGGCCTTGTCCTCCGCTTTTCAGACCAGCGATCTGAGCTTTGGGGGGTGAGAGGGGGTTTGCGGGATCTTTCAGGATTCTCGTCACTAGTTAGGGACTGGCACCAGAGTCTCCAGGCTGTTTCCTATAGTGAGCTTGGAGTTTGAGTCATCCTCTCTGTTCTCACCAGCCTGTGAGGTTTGGGGCTCATGGTGCTTCTAGCAGCAGGGAGGGAGGAGGGTTCCTTCTGGAAGGGGTCTGAATGACTCAGGGACACCAGACCTATGCAAGAGTTGGGGGGGGTGAGGGGGGGTGGGGGCGGGAGATCACAACTTAAAAGGAGCCATTTCACCTGGAGGTTCATGAATAACGGTGTGGGATTTCTCTCTCAGGTCTCCCTGGGACTCCTGGTCCCACAGGTCCAGCTGGCCAGAAAGGAGAGCCTGGCAGTGATGGAATCCCAGGCTCTGCAGGGGAGAAGGGTGAGCCAGGTACGTCCTGCCGACAGGGCATGGTCACTCACCAAGCCTCACAACCATGCAGAGAGAACAGAGCCGAGCAGACAGAGGCATGCTGGTGGACAGGGGCTGGGCTGGGAAGGGAAGGGGACAGTCAGGTACTGCACACATGGACACCTGCTCTGGAAATATCCCCTGGGGAGTCCAGGAGACACAGACAGCTCTTGCTGCATGTGGAATGTCTCCTCTGCCAGTCCCCCTTTCACTTGCTAGGACAAAACACAAGACTCTTATCTCTGCCAGCATTTTCTTTGTTGGAGAATCTGCTCCTTTGCTGTAGTATAGAGCTGCAACTTGATCAAAGAGCCCAAGGACAAACACACATACACAGTACTCAGCCCAGAGACTGGTGAATGTTGGAAGCAGGTTACCCAGAGGCAGACGAGATGGGTCCAGGATAGTGAGAGGTGGCCATCTTGCTGGTGATGGTGTTTCTTAGATCATTTTTTTCATGCTATATGCCTTTTATTTATGTGTACACATTGATTTTTCTATTAAAATAATTCATAAAGTCCCCCCTCTCCCATTTGGATTTCCCCTCCAGCTCACAGCTCACATTCCCTGGCTTTCCAATATCTGCTGCCCCCAATCTCTCTGGCTCTCAGCTCGCTCTCTCTCTCTCTCTCTCTCTCTCCATTGAGAGACACTACTGTTCATTTCAACAGTAGTAGTGTTACAACTCCATGGTTAGGAGTAGATGGTTTGAGTCCCTCACTGTCCTTGGGTGGATGGTTAGGGCTCCTAGATCTCCCTGGGTAGAAGTTGTAGGTAGGTGAGGAGAATCTCTACCAGTGCTCACAGTCCCATACTTTGAGTGTTCCAGATCTAGTGGCGGACAGGTGGACCTAGAAACCTGCTCTAAGCCCTAAGAGTAGGGGCTTAGTGCTCCAGGGTTTTGAAGCCACAGACTTAACAGCTCTGGGTAGTTAGTTTGGAGGTTTATGGCTCCAATAGCAGCCCAAGCACTTGGCAGGTGTTATGATCCTTAGCTTCTAGTGGTAAGACAGCAGCCAAAGCAGACAGCAGCAGGCAGAGACTGCTAGTGTTACAGTTCCTAGTGTTACAGGCTTTGGGCATAGGTACCCTCAGCTCACAAGTGCTGGAGTTACAGTTCTCAGGCAGAGGGTATCCAGGACCCAGAAGGCCTGGCCTTAGAAGTTTTCCCATGACCAGGGTACATGGTTTCTAGTCTTCAGCCTTAGTTTCCTAGCCTTTGTTGTCTCTGCTGACTCTGCTCCCTCTCCTCTCTGTCCTGGCCACTCTGAAACTTTCCAGCTGTCCTCTTGTCTCTACTGCTGCCACTGCTGCTATCTCCTTTTTATGTCACCAGCTCAGCCTGGTCAACTAATGATAAAAATCAAAAGCGGGCAGGAAAGGACTGCTCACGAGAAGCCTTGTATTGGGTTGAGTCTTGTAACACCAGGGGGCAGCACTGGGCTGTGTCTCCCAGCTGGCTCAAAAAATATGGGATGAGCAACCTACTTACTGAGATATCCAGGAAGGAGAAGTGGCCAAGGTGCTTGCACCAGTTACGGCAGGTCTTCACTCAATCAGCAGGGTCCTTCATGCAAATAAGGGACCATTTCAGACTTCCCGCTGGGCCAGATGGGGGAAGTGCTTCCCTGTGTGGGTCAGGGTAGAAGGGCTGCTGGGTCTTCCGGAACTCATCCATTGGGCTGGTCTTGTTCGGTGTGCTACTGTCCCAGGCTGGCTCTGGCTGTCTGGACTAGAGACTTAGGCCCATGATGTATGGCCAAGGTGATAGTGGTCATTTTTGCAGCTTCTGGAGCATCCTCAGTGATCTGGCTCCCATGCAAACAACTGGGCAGCAGCCATTCCAGGGATGGTTGTCTGGTAGTCCCCCACTCAGAGCTGACGGGCAGAGGGGAAGGGCCTTCTGGACAACAGTTACTCCCAGAAAACACTTAGAGGGTATTTATGACAAAGACTTCATGGAAGCTCAACCTCGCACTAACAGTGCTAGTAGTTGTCTGTAACAGAACTTGGTAGTATTTAATAATTGGAAGGTGTTTAACTCCTGCTCTTGTGCTCTCGGGACAGTCGGGTCCCTTGGATCCCTCATTAGTGCAGATTATTTCTACTGAAGGCCTTCATGGATCTGAGCTAAAAGGCACTCAGGAAAAATTCTCACTTATAAATACCCAGTCTCAGGACAATGTGTCGTATAAGAAGTACAGTAATAGAATTTTGCTCCCTAGTCACTCTGAACTAATTTCCTTATGTTTCATAGGTCTACCCGGAAGAGGATTCCCAGGTTTCCCAGGAGCCAAAGGAGACAAAGGTACCCTTTCCCAAATTTGTTCTTTTTTCATTCTGCTGCCGCCGCCCAGGCTGCTGCGTTCTGTGACAGGAGGGCAGGGAATGGACTGTGCCTGTTACAAAGGCAGGGGCTACACGTGGACCAAAGGTACTGAGTCCAGAGGTAGCAAGGACCCTACAAGACTCCTGCTGTTACACTAGTCTATAGAACAAAAGGCTATGTGGTATATGACAAATACCTTCCATATTTTTACTGATGTTTAAAAGTAAATATGGAGAGTTCTTTTCCTGTAAGCACTAGTTTATTTTTTCTTTCACAATAAAATGCACATGTAAAGTGTGCCCTGGGATACATTTTGGCACGTGTATACCCATGGAGACTTTGCAATGAGGAAAGTGTCATATCTTTTACTCCACTTCTGTCCTGATTCTCCCTCTGCATCCCATTCCCCAGGCAGCTGCCCTGCTGATTTCTTGAGCTGTGGGTTAGTTTGCATCTCCTGCGGGTTTATCTGCATGCAGTCCAACAGTTTGTATTCTTTCGGTCTGACTTCTTCCTGTGGCATGACCAGTTTGCAGGGTATCTCGTTGGTTAGAACCCATGGCTTCTGATCATTGCATTGTGTTCCTCTGCATGGTAGAGCAGCTGTTCTATTCCTTCACTCGGTGATGGGCCGTGCCCCTCATTTCATCAGTGTGATGGCCGGCAGACTTCCATACGTCTATGTCAGTGCCTTGGCCATCAGATGCTGCCTTTGCAGTTGCACACACTGGGTTTTCCTTCTCAGCCAGGCTCTGGAAGGCACCTAGTGTATTGATTTTGCTCCTGGTGTTTGTGGGGTACCGGGGATTGGGAAGCGTATTACCATCGACCCTGCCCCTCAGAGACTGCAGCTCTTTGTCACTGCAGCTCAAACTGTTTTCATTGTTTAGGTTCCAAGGGTGAAGTGGGCTTCCCCGGATTAGCTGGGAGTCCAGGAATTCCTGGATCCAAAGGCGAGCAAGGATTCATGGGTCCTCCCGGGCCCCAAGGACAGCCAGGCTTGCCTGGGACCCCTGGCCGCCCCGTGGAGGGGCCCAAAGGAGACCGCGGACCTCAGGGACAGCCGGGCCTGCCAGGTAAGGGCATTTCAGCCAAGCGTCAGAGCTTGGCATGGGTTAGGGTGCATGAAAAAGAGAGTGCTATCAAGGGAATAGTTCAATAATAATGACTCTCATTGGAGGGTTTCATCTAGAAGTTTGTGGAGTTGATCACAGCTCGAAACTGTGTTTTTGGTCAAGGTCTTTCTAGTGTCCTTTCTGTCAAGGAATTTAAATAAGAAGATGCAAAGAGCTAAATTAATGAGAAAGATTTGGTAGCTAGGCCATCTGGTGGTGTTTTAATCAGCACGATGTCCTAGCCCCTTCTGCTTTGACCCCTTTTGCTGTGATGGCACTGGGGCTCTAGACACTCCCCACCTAGGGCATTCTGGGTGTTGAGACTCTGGTGATGCATGTGACTCCTTTCTTTCCCCCCTCCCTCCCTCTGCCCTCTTCCCCCTTCTTCCTTCCTTCCCTCCCTCCCTTCCCCTCCCACTCTCCCTTTCTCCTTCCTTCCTTGCCTCCTTCCCTCCCTCCCTTCCCCTCTCCCTTTCTCCCTTTCTCCCTTTCTCCCTTCCTTCCTTCCTTCCTTCCTTCCTTCCTTCCTTCCTTCCTTCCTTTCTCCCTCCCTCCCTCCCTCCCTCCCTCCCTCCCTCCCTCCCTCCCTCCCTCCCTCCCTTCCTTCCTTCCTTCCTTCCTTGCCTCCTTGCCTCCCTCCCTGGGGCTCATGGTGGAGTTACAGCCGGGTCCACTGGGTGGCAATAAGGACAGAGTGATGGCGGAATGGCACATATACTGAACAGTACCTACCTGCCTTAATCAACCATCTGCCTTAACTCTTCCCATTAGGGCTTCCGGGACCCATGGGGCCTCCAGGGCTGCCCGGGCTCGATGGGCTAAAAGGTGACAAGGGGAACCCAGGCTGGCCAGGAACACCCGGTGCCCCCGGGCCCAAGGGAGACCCAGGCTTCCAGGGCATGCCGGTGAGTGATGGGCTATAGAAATTCCTTTGTTAAGGAGGCCCTTGTGGTCACAGGATTGTCGTGTGTGTGTGTGTGTGTGTGTGTGTGTGTGTGTGTGTGTGTGTGTGTGTTGGCCTCCTGTAGTGCCTCTAAGGTACGCTGATGATCTCTGGTGTGATTCTCAGCTATGCCACCATGATGTGTTCCCAGAGAGTCATTCTCTGTCAGTGGGTCAGTCTGTCTCCACTTCTCTGTCTCCTCACTGCCCAAAAACACATTGGAAAGAGTCTGAGTCCAGGGCATTTGGGCCCGGGAAGGCAACCTCTTCCCCCAGTGCAGGAATGACATGGGCTCCATTCCGAGTATCCATTGTCTTCCCCCTCCCCTCCCACAGTTCCTCAGGAGTAGAGGTGGGGAGAGAGTACGTGGGGTGTGTCCTTGGTCAGATACAGAAAGACTGAGTTTGCCTGGTACTATGAAAGGTGATCAAACAGGCCATGGCGGGTAGCGGTCATTACTAGCCCACTCCCTGTCCTCCCTACACACTGGGTATGTACCATAATCTGTTTTAGGCTCTGTTGCTATATTACAATATCCCAGTGATGTAATTTGTTGATTATTCATGCATTCCTGATTTTCTTCCTTAGTAAACCCAGAAATATACTCCCCACTTCCAGTGCAATCAGTGTCTATGTCTCTATTCATCTCTGTGTGTTTTTAAACACATATTCGTGCATGTTGTTTAAAGTCGTGGTACTTTTAAAAAAACAAAGTAAGGCAAAGACGTCTATGCCAGAAATAATAAAACACTGTATATGCCTAGAACAAAGGTCAACTATACTGAAATAGAAAATAGATGAGTAGATGTTCCTTAAAACATGTATTTTGCTATATTATAAAAGAAAATAGTCTGAGTGGTTTAAAATCTTTTTTCTATAATTAAAACCAGATTTTAGATAAGACATGAAGCTAATTTCAAGTCACTGTGCTTGAGCATTTTGGGGAAATTTTCCTAAATGGGCGTCTGGTGCTTTGGCTGGGTGTGTTTCTGTGAGAAGCGTCTGTGGTGCTCTGGTTCTGTTCATGGTGCCGTGAGCATCTGCCTGCTCTTGTGGAGTTTAGCATGTGATGGGCAGGCAGGAGAAAGCAGGGCTGAACTTTCCTGGCTTCTGAGGTAGGCACACAGGAAGTTCAATGTTCCTGTGAGCTCGTTTAGTGAACCTCAGGTACGGTTGACTCACAGATCAGCTTTGCTGGGCGTGGGGGGATTTCTCAGCATTCTTCCTCCCAGATTACCTGAGAGACTTTCATCTGTGTCCCAAACCCTCCCTGGCTTATGCTCTCTCTGCATGTCCCATGTAGGGCATCGGTGGCTCTCCAGGAATCACAGGCTCGAAGGGAGATATGGGTCCACCAGGAGTTCCAGGATTCCAAGGTAAGACTGGAAATGACGGTCCTATGGCCGTATCCCACAGGGCAGCGGCTGGAAGGGCCTCTGGACCACAGGCCCCCAGTTCTGAGACCCTGGGGTCTGCAAATTAACAATGTCCTTCCCATGTGGCAGCCCACTTGCATCATCCCGTGAGTGGCTGTGTGGAGCATTCTGGTTTTGTTGGTAAGAATCAGGATCCCCATACCAGTCATTTGTATCTCAACAAGAAGTCATGGACTTGGCTATTCATTAATTTCCTAATATGTTAAATGAGCACTTATTGGTTCCTACTGACTTCCAAGTGCTAAAATTTTTAGGGCTAAATCAGATGCATATGAGAAGCGCGCAGTCTGGTGTCTTTGTGGGATAGATGGTGACCATGAACTATGACACCTGCCTCTCTCCATGTGACCATCTTGTCATTCGCTGCTTGATTGGAGCAGTCTGCCTTCTGGGTTCAGCAAATCTGAGTTCAATGTACAGAAGTACATGTATGTACACACGAATATATGTGTACATGACTATATGTGTATGCATACATATGGACACAATGTATGGATGCATACATTGTGTCTGTATAAATGTATGCAGGTCCATGCAGACATGCTCCTGGGTGAGTGTGTACCTGTGCCTGTGTGCACGTGCCCGTGCATGTGCGTGGCATAGATGTGAACGTGCATGTAAACACATGTACAAATGTTTGCATGTTATCAGATGCTGTACAAAGGCAATGTCTCCTTTTGCCTAGGTCAGAAAGGTCTTCCCGGCCTCCAAGGACTGAAGGGAGACCAGGGAGATCAAGGCATACCTGGCTCCAAAGGTAGGAGAACTTGTTAACCCCCAGGTCTTCCCCACTGCTCTGGGAACACACAGAATCATGGGAAATGACTGGAAATCTAGTAGCACCCAGCACATTAGGAACCTATCCTTGACATTTCTAGCCAGCAGCGTCTCTTCAAAGTCTGATTTGTAACTTGGAGAGTTGAGGGGAAGGAGGAGGGTGGCTGGCATAACACCAGCTCCAGACCCAGCCTGTTGCGGGCCGTCCCATTTGCACAAGTTCTGGCCAGACATCAGTAGATTTACCACAGGGGTTGGCAGGGATTGGGGGTCCCAAAAACCAAAATAATCCTGGAAGAGAATAGTTGTCCTTCGCCCATTACCTCCTGCCCAACAGACCATATTTCTAGGGCCCACTTTAGTCTTCAAAGCTATGTTCTAGGCTACAGGATGAAGAGCCAAAGGCACTAAGAGGTGAATGTTGGGGAAAGAGGTGGAGAACGTGGCTGGGAGGAGGAAGGGAGTAGGAGTGTTAGGAGGAGAGGAGGCTGAGGTGTCCTTCAGACTGAATCAATATACGATACTCATGGTAGAACCGAGTTCACTCACCACTGGAAAGTTGGGACAGTGGCCGCCATGAGGCAGAGCTCAGCTAAGGCGATAGCCCAGACTGGATCTCCAAGCCAGAGTGGGCTGCCTCCGGTGGTGGGGCACGCTGTGTTGGGGCAGTGTTCGGGAAGAGCTGGTGGCGGCTCATGGTCCCACCGTGGAGTGGATGGTCCACACTGGTGATCCAGTGTCTCCAGGTTCAAGCACGTAGGGCGTTAAGTAAAAAAGACATAAGAAGAACAGATGAGCCGGGCGCTGGTGGCTCACACCTGTAATCCTAGCTACTCAGGAGGCTGAGATCTGAGGATCGCGGTTCAAAGCCAGCCCGGGCAGGAGAGACCGTGAGACTCCTATCTCCAATAAACCACCAGAAAACTGGAAGTGGCGCTGTAGCTCAAGTGGTAGAGCGCTCGCCTTGAGCTGAAGAGCTGAGGGACAGCGCCCAGGCCCAGAGTTCAAGCACCATGACCGACAAAAAAAAAAAAAAAAAGAACAGATGAACGGGTAGGAATGTGGCAGAGGGGAGGCCAGCAAGTACAAGGCTCTGAGTTCGAGCCCCAGTCCCACAGTCCAACGGCACGTGTGTGCTGTGAGGAACTCCTCCTGCTGCCGTCACACTGGCCTTGCTTTGGAAAGGCGCGGACATGTGGACTTACCTCGGCTTGTTGATGGGAACCTGATCACCCCCTTTTCACCCCCACAGGTCTTCCCGGTCCCCCGGGCCCCCCTGGTCCGTATGATGTCCTCAAGGGAGAGCCAGGGCTCCCTGGTCCTGAGGGTCCCCCAGGCCTGAAAGGGCTCCAAGGACCCCCAGGCCCCAAAGGGCAGCAAGGTGAGGAACCTTGGGGTGTGCAGGGGCATGGGTAGGGGGTGGGACTTCCCCTGAGGGGGGTGGGACTTCCCCTGGTCTACTTGCTTAGGATTGGAGCATAGATACACATTTGAGTGCGACTTTCCTTCGTGTACATCAGAAGTAAGCAAAGTTTCTGAGAGGACCCCCCCCCACTCCTCCCTGCCCCCTAAAAAGAAGTCCAACCAGGAACACTAGAACCCGCAACCCAACATGTCCACCTTCGGTGCAAATGGCGCAAGCCACGTGCAGCAGAGCCCCACCCCAAGCAGCAGGAAGGGCATGGGAAGTGCCCTGCGGGCTCTGCCTCCCTGCTCCCTGAGCAGCTGGGGTCCCTCGGTGGGCTCCGCACTCCCCTCCCGTGTCCCCACACACCCTCCCCAGATGGTCTGTGTGGAGCCAGGCCATTCCTGTTTCAGGGGTTGCTCATGGTGGGGAGAGGGGGTGAAGGAGGCACCGAGCGGCATCGTGAGACGCTCAGTGCCAGCCACTCACACACGCAGGCGTGACATCCTGCCACATAGACACCGCCACACCCAAGCACGGCAGGCTGTCAGGTCTCAGTCCCCCTCGCCCGGCCTTCTCCACACCCATCCATCAAGCAGCCCAGCAGGAGCCCTGAGCAAGTTGGGGGAGCTCCCAGAGCACCCCACTCAGAGGCGTGTGGGGAGGGGGTTCATGCAGAGTGCACGCATCTGGGTAAGCCCGGTCACCTGTGAGGAAGGCCTCGGGCTTGTCCCCTACACACCAAAAGGACATTCAAGAAGGGAAGAAAGAGGAACAGATAACTCAGGGCCTGATCACCAAGTCTTTCTCCTCTACCACAGGTGTGACCGGCTCAGCGGGTGTTCCCGGGCCCCCGGGCGCCCCTGGCTTCGACGGTGCCCCTGGCCAGAAAGGAGAGACCGGACCTTTCGGGCCCCCAGGTAGGTGGCACCTGCCTCCTGGCGAATTACCCTTGAGCTGTTAGGAACAGCTCAGGTTAGGAACAGCGGTCTAGGGCACCGAGAAAACTGCAACACGAACTAACAAATACTCCTGAGAGTTTCCAAGGAAAGTCTCTGTCTTAGGAGAAGGAGGCGCATGGCTGCACCAGCCACTGTCTTCTGTGTAGTTGCATGTTGGTCAAGGAGCACATTTTTCCGGAGGCGGGGCCAGGAGTGGTGGCCCGCATGGTGTTCTAAGAGAGACGAGGGCTGCAGCTACAGACAACGTTCTGTGTCAGTCACGGCCAGTGGAAGGAAGCCAACCCCCAAATGATCATGTCAGTGTTGGCCGAGGGGCCACTGTGTCTCCTGGGACGGACACGGTGTCTCTTTTTACCCTGGGGAGCTCCCCCAATGACGCTGCCGAGGATGAGGGCATCCCGGGAGCACCCCTCTCTGTAGATCCCTGCCAGCTTCCGTGTGACACAGCTTTGCCCCTGGAGATGGAGGGACCAGTGTCCCCCACTCTACCCCCCTCCCACATACACAGGCTGTCAGCCTGAAGCAAGGCTATTTTCATAATTCCATCATGTCTGCACTTCAAGGAGCCATTGAATTCCCTGTGAACGGCACGCACAGAACCACACCACTGGGTTATTTTCATTTATTCATGTTTATGTTCCTCTCGTCCCTTTCCTCATGGACCCAAATGTTTGAGCACATGCTTAGTGCCGTCCCTGTGTCTGTAAAGCCATCCCGAGAAGTATACAAAGGAGGAGCTAGCTGAGCATGGTATAACGTGCCTGTAATCCCAGCTACTGGGAAGGTAGAGATTGGGAGTATCTCAGTTTGAGGCCAGCCTGGGAAAAAAGTTACCAAGACTCCATCTTAACCCCATAGCTGTTGTGGTGGCTTCCATTTGTGATCTCAGCCATGTAGAAGGTAAAAAGGAAGATGGATCACAGTCAGAGACCAGCCCAAGGTAGAAGCATGAGACCGTAACTTAAAACAGCTCAAGCAAAGGGGCTGGGGCTATGGCTCAAGTGGTAACACTGAATTTAAGCCCAAGGACAGTGTGAGAGGCGGGGGAGATAGAGAGAGAGAGAGAGAAAGAGAGAGAGAGAGAGAGAGAGGAAGGAAGGGGTCTGAAGGAGGATGCTATGCACTTTTATAAGTACTTCCTTTGTGGTGTAGAAGGGCCAGATACACCCTGGAGGTATAAACTACTACCAGCTCTTTGAAAAAATGCATTTGAAGGTGTTGACCGGGAGCATCCATTTGCCTTCTGTCCTCAGGTCCCAGAGGGTTTCCCGGGCCCCCGGGGCCCGATGGGCTGCCCGGCTCCATGGGGCCTCCGGGCACGCCATCTGTGGACCACGGCTTCCTCGTGACCAGACACAGTCAGACAACAGAAGACCCATCCTGTCCTCCTGGAACCAAGATTCTTTACCATGGGTACTCGCTGCTCTACGTGCAAGGCAATGAGCGGGCCCACGGGCAGGACCTGGGTAAGAATCTGCGTCTGATCTTCTCCTCGGCGGTGATCCTGACCACCGAACTTGCCAACCTCACCTCTGCCACCATGATACTTCCACTGCACTCGTGGGAAGCTGGGAACCAGGGCAGATTCCTTGAGCATGTGTACTTAGTAAAACGTTGGATCTTGTGTTTCAGGGTAGGGTCGGGATCCCTGGGGTGCATGCTCAACAGCTGGCACTACTGCTCTTGAGATAAGGCAGCATCTCTGTGGGTCTTCTGGAAACACATCTGTTCTGCCCCAAATTCCCGCAGCCCCTCTCTGTCCCTCTGACTCTGTTCCCACTGTCCCTTCTACCCACGCCACAGCCCACCGCCGCCCCTCTCTGTGCATGCACAGCAGTTAGGGTGTCCCGGGCCAAGGGTGAAATCTAAGATGCCGTATGAGGGCACCTCTGCATCTTCAGTGAGGGTGGGGGTCACTGTGTACCGTACCGGTCATCTGGATGTGAAGTCTTTCCAGAGGTCCAGTAGGAAAGGTTTCTCCCTTCTGGTGATCTGGGTTCATTTCCCTTTACCAAATTTGTCTTACATCATTCTTTACACTCGCTTTGCATTTACGCCCTGCTCATCTACATTCATATCATCTACACGGCCAATTCTTTCTAATAAGAAGGAATCGTTCCAATCTCCAGTTTAATGGCATGAGTAAGGTGTACCTGGATGACGGGTGGGTCAGTCTGTCCCCAGTGGTTGACGGTGTGCATGATGTCTGTCCCCAGTGGTTGAGGGTGCTCACGGCATCTGTCCCAGTGGTTGAAGTGTCTGTCTCCAGTGGTTGACGGTGTGCATGGTGTCTGTCCCAGTGGTTGAGTGTCTGTCTCCAGTGGTTGATGGTGTGCATGGTGTCTGTCCCAGTGGTTGAGGGCACTCATGGCATCTGTCCCACACAGGCACGGCTGGCAGCTGCCTGCGCAAGTTCAGCACCATGCCCTTCCTGTTCTGTAACATCAATAACGTGTGCAACTTTGCCTCGCGGAACGACTACTCCTACTGGCTGTCCACCCCCGAGCCCATGCCCATGTCCATGGCGCCCATCACTGGGGACGGCATCCGGCCGTTCATCAGCAGGTAAGGCGGGCCTGGTGAGCACAATGGGGGGGAGGGGGGGAGGACGGAATCCTACCAGCTCCCAGCCGTCAGAGCCTGGCTTATTCCCCGCCGTTAAGCACGCTCCCTCCAAGGAAAAGCAATGGCCTCCTGCAAGGCCATGCCTGCTCCCATGACCTTTTGAAAAGTGAATTATTTTCAATGACGGTGTAATCCCATGCTTTCTTACGACATGTACCATCTTACCACGCCTGAGCGCCCCGGTCAGCAGCACATTGTGCCATACCATCCTTTAGTTTGTCTTACCAAACCCAGACTGTGCTCACTAATCACTGAGCACCCTTGCTGTCAGCGCCCACTAAACCTGAGCATCCTCCCCTCATCCAGCGCCCACTATTCTGCTTTCTGTCTCTGAATTTGACCCCCGAGGCCTCACAAAACTGGAATGCTATGACATTTGCCCTTTGTCCTTTGCTGAGTGGCTTTATTTCACCCCGCATCACATCCTTTGTGGGTCAATCATGTGTATCAGAATCTCCTTTTTTATATTTTTGTGCCAATTCTGAGACTTGAACTCAGGGCCTGGGTGTTATTCCTAGAGCTCTTTTCCTCAAGGCTAGTGCTCTACCATTTTAGCCACAGCTCCACTTCTGGTTTTTTGGTGGTCCATTGGAGATCAGCGTGTCCAACTTTTCTGCCAATCTTGGTTTCAAACTGCAATCCTCAGATCTCAGCCTCTCGAGTAGCTAGGATTACAGGCACACGCCGCCGCTATACCTGGCTTTCCTTCCTTTTTAAAGACCAAGTAATATCCTGCTGTGTGGATATAGTCTTCGTTCACGCATCTGCCAGTGCAGATCTGGCTTGCTTCTGTGTCTTGTCTGCCTCAAACACGGTGTCCACTCCAGGGTCTTGCTTTTAGAAATTTTAGGTATATATCCAGAAGCGGATTTGCCAAAGCCCATGGGAATATGATTTTCAATTTTTTGAGAAACTTCCCGCTGTTCTCCATCATGGCCACATCCCGACACAGCACCAGCGGTGCCTGGAGTCCGGATTCTTCACGTCCTCGTCCACCCTGGCTGGTGTCTGTTTGCTTTTGCTTTAGATAGAAGCTGTCCCAGCGGTTGTGAGGTGGTGGCCATGTAATTGAAATGCCATAGGCATGATTCGGTCTTACCTGGTTATTATTTTGTGTGAATCCATGCTTCATGCACAGAGTTATGTATGTTGATTTTATACATAAAAAACTTAACCACATTCCACAAATAGGCAGAAGTAAGGTCTGTCACACGTTCTCCTAGTCCCACCAGTTTTCACCCCCGTGGGCTGACATTCTCTCAGCAAGAATGCCTGGTCCCCACTGAGCAATTCCCAGGGTTAGCCCCTCGCAGCACTGGTGCCAGGTGCACGTCTCTGGAGACACACACGCGTGCCCTGCCTCTGTCTCTTTCTAATTAAGCGTTGGGCGTCTAGCTGTAACAAGCGGCCAGTGAACAAATGCATTTGACAGGGGCTATCTCCCCACTCTACTTTGACACCACAGAAGAAAGGGTAAGAAAGAGGAGAAGCCAGGGAAGGCTCCCTTAGCAACCGGCCTGAGGAGGAGTCTGGCTCTCCGCCTTCCCTGGAGAGAGGCAAGTGCCACCACATGCACGTGAAGGCCAGCGGAGACCCGGCCCCCACAGCCGCCCCCTGTCCACCACCCCCCCTTCAGGGCACTTCCATCTCCGGGGAACACGGCGGCATGGTGTGTGCCCGACAGGGCTGTGTTATGGGGCCCTGTGTCCTCGTGTTACATCTCTTGCCAGCTTTCTTGGTTATGTGTGTGCGTATGTGGCGCTGAAGTTTGAACTCAGGGCGTCACGTGTGCTAGGCAGGCATTTAACTGTTTGAGCCATTCTGCTAGCTCTTTCCACATTAGTGATTTTTAAGCTAGGGTCTTACTTCACACCTGGCTGGACCTGGGTCCTGTTCTTCCTATCTGTGTTTCCCACCTCCCCCCCCCCCCCCCTAGTTGGGATGACAGTCACTCACCACCGTGCCTAGTCACGTGCCTAGTCATGAGCTTTTTGCCTAGGCTAGCCTCAGATTGCCATTCTCAGAGAGCTGTCTCCCAGGTGGCAGAGATTGCAGGCTTGAGCCACTGGCTCTTTGATTTTTTTCTGTTTAAAGCTATCAAAAAACTTGTTTTGTGGGTCACACGCTGGAGAATATCATTTGCTGCTTTCCAGAGCTTCACTGTTGTCCAGGCGTTGGGCACAGGGAGAGAACTAACCCCTTGCTGTTTTCTCTTCTAGCTTCCCTGGGATGACAGGTAGAACATGTTCATTTATGTTTCCCATTGGCTCTGATAAGAGCATTGGCCTTGGCCTTGACTCAGTTGGGAACGTTGGGAACCTTGCATGGGTGATGATGCCCCGTGTCGGGTCCAGACTGTGTCTTAGGCACGTGTTTCCCTGAGCACAACCTGCTTCTGAGGCCAAGCAAGATTCTAAGTGGATTCCATCCCCTGGGACTCTATGCGGCAGGGATTTCCATGTCCGTCAGAGGCCCATAGCAACAGGCACAGCCTGAAGGGCCCTGGGTCACGTCCAGGGTCCTCAGGTCCTGTGCACTGTGTTGCACTGTGTCATACCGTGTCTCACCATGTCACACTGGGTCACACAGTACAGTTTTCCGAGCTGACTGTAACAGGGTTTCCAACAGCATCTGGACACTCAAACCTTCCCCTCTCCCCGGGAAGGCCTGGAAACAAATAGGAACCCTTCGCGGGAAGGGAACAGCCTCCACTCTGTCCTGATGGAAAGCACAGCTTCCCGAGTGCTTTCTCTGGCTTTCTGCAGGCCAGTCATAATCCATGATTGTGTAATCCCCAGAGTGGAGACCAGGGTCTGAGTGTGAGGAGAGCCCAGGCCCCAACCCAGGCTTTGACACTAGGTGTGGCCTTAGCGTCTTCAGACAGAACCTGGAGAGTGTGGCCGCCTCGGGTTGAAGAGGCCCTGGCCCGCCCTGCCCCCTCCTTCTCCATGCTAAACGCCTGCTCCTCCTTTCTGGGGTGTCATGTCTGAGGTGCCTGCCGTGGGGTTGCCATGCCCTCGGCCACCCTTACAAAGGCAGGCCCACCCACGCCTGGCCTTCCACTTCCTCAGCCTCATGGCAGCCTGGGAAATACAGCCCTTCCCTCAGCCATTCTGCTTTTCGAATCTGAGAGGCAGATGGCAGCGACTAGACAAGCCCCAGCTCAGTGACTAATGTTTAACTGAACCTTTTAATTCATCTACATTTGTGTGAATCAAGTAGGAAATCACACATGTACACCTGTGCGTGCGTGCACGGGCACACACACACACACACACACACACACACACACACACACACAAGACAGGATGACTAATCGTGTCTCCCACCCGCTTCCATTCTCAGGCAGGAGGTGCGCACACCCGGCCATAATTATTAACACCATTTGTACTCATTCAGCAGCACGGCTAACATGGTTCACTTGGTGAATTGGGTGTAATTATTTTGCTGCTGGTGTTTATCATCTTCGAAGCACAGCACCCACGCCCATGCAGGCTCCCGTATCAGGGCAAGCCTTAGAACACTGTAGGTTTTAGTTGGGGAGCAGTTGTGCACCGGGCCGGGCGGACCCTTGCCTGCTCCGACCTTGCATTGGCCTTGGATCCTGAGCAGGTGCTCTCGGGAGGGAAGATGGAGCAGGGAGAGCACGAGGACAGGCACCGTCCACCACAGACACCAAGCACACTCCTGCTGGGAAGACTGTCCCTAGTGTGGCACAACTGCTCGATGCCAGGAGAGAGAGAGAGAGAACACACTCCACCCATTCCATTAATTCTGTGGACTGATAAAAACCTGGGAGTCCCTGAAGCATGCAAGGAGACAGCACAAGCCATAAGTCAGCTGCAGCCCGGTGCCTCTGGCCAGGCTCAGAGCAAAGGCGCTTCCTCTCCTGTGGGGCCATGGGAAATAACACCTGTTGGGACTGTTTTAATACTGAGACGGGCTTGTGTGGCCCAGGAGAGGCTCTGAGCCTGGGTTGGGCATGGGTGCATGTTCTTCCGGGTCAGAGTTCAGCCAGAAGACTGTGGATGAATGAGTGTCCCTGTGGTCAGCCAGTCCTGTGCTGTCCTCCATGCTAACCGCTGCCCCCTCCCGGCAGGTGTGCGGTGTGTGAGGCGCCGGCCATGGTGATGGCCGTGCACAGTCAGACCATCCAGATCCCACCGTGCCCCAACGGGTGGTCCTCGCTGTGGATCGGCTATTCCTTCGTGATGGTGAGTGCTGGTCTTCACTGTGTCCCAGTCAAGCTTTGGGGGGGCCTGGGTTCTCTGATCACGTTTTGGGGGTGCTCCTCCCTGCCTGGCCGGCTGTGCTGAGCACTGCAGGGTCTGCAGTCAGCTCGTGCTCTCTTGGCCGTGCTCCTGTGGAGACCAAAGCCCTGCTGCCCTCAGCTCAGAACCAGCAGTCTACCTAGCTCCTCCTGCCAAAAGCCCCCAGAAAAGAGAAGGGAAGAGCTATGAAGGACATGGGTTTTATTAACAGGGTGTCAGGGAGAGAGGGCACAGGGTGGTGGCAGACATCCCCTCCTTGCCAGGAGATGCTGGAATGAACACCAGTTCTGCGCTGGTAGGGTGAGGGTTACACTGCTTGTGCCAACCCTGGTGTGAGCTGTCCACCCACTGAGCATCCTTGGGGGGGACATTCTCTATCCATGCCCCGGGGGACGGCCAGGCCGGGCCTTGGGTGAATGTGGGCCTCTGGACTGCTTTCCACCGGGTGGCTTCTCCCTCTCCCCCTAGCCCCCTGCTGGTAGAGGGGCTGCCAACGCCTCCTCTCTGGTCTGTGTACAGTGCCTCGTGTCCCGGTGTGGCAGCAGAGCCAGTGGACCACAGAGGTGTTGGGGTATAGTCACAGAGGGTGTGCCCGGGACATCCCATGTGGCCAGGGCACATTGCTTCCCCGCAGACACGAGCCTTCCTGGGACAATGGGCCTTGGCTGGTCTTTGGAGAGGGAATGTTCGACTCACAGAGCATGTGTGTGTGTGTGTGTCTGTGTGTGTGTCTGTGTGTGTGTCTGTCTGTCCCCACAGCATACCAGTGCCGGTGCTGAAGGCTCTGGCCAAGCCTTGGCATCCCCCGGGTCCTGTCTGGAAGAGTTTAGAAGCGCGCCGTTCATCGAGTGCCACGGCCGTGGGACCTGCAATTACTACGCCAACGCCTACAGCTTTTGGCTCGCCACCATCGAGAGAAGTGAGATGTTCAAGTAAGTGGCAATGCCCCTCCTGCAGAGGGCGCTGGGACCGTAACGCCCTCCCAGGCAGAGTCTCACGGACGCCTTCGCACCACCTCCGTGGGTGGCGTTGTGTATTTTACACCGTGCTGTGCCCCAGATGATTGTCAGGGCAACCCTGCGCTGACCAGTCTTAATCCTTTCACGGATTAAAAAACTGGGGAAGGAAAGAGGCCATTTCCTGGGTTTCTAGCACATTTGAATATATTTGCCTACCAAAGCAGACCTCAGCTGTGCTCTGACCGGCTCAGGCCCTCAGGTTGCACAGCCTGGACGTGGGAATGGCGTCCCTGGTGCCCTGTGTGGCGTGGAGCCCTGCCGCAGACCCTGGGGTACTGGCCCCAGGTGCAGGGAGGTGGCAGTCCGTGGTTGTCATCACGGGGTGGGGGGCGGTACATGGGCCGTGAGGTGGTGGTGCTAGCGGTTGACTCTGTTGCCACCTCCCCCTCCCCTCAGGAAGCCCACGCCGTCCACCCTGAAGGCCGGGGAGCTGCGAACCCACGTCAGCCGCTGCCAAGTGTGCATGAGGAGAACATAATGCCGCCAGCTCTGCGCTGCGTCGCAACATGGTGCTACCCCTTCCTCCTCCTCCTCCTCTTTCCATCTGTAACAGCAGTGAATCCCAGATGTCTATCCTGTGTACCTCACTGTCCAGTATGAAACCATAAAGTGCCTTCTAGGAATTTGCGTGACTAACACACCCCGCTTCATTGGCCTCTACTTGCTGAAGGAAAAAAAAAAACAACAACAGGGAAAAAAAACCCAACAACGATAAGCTTCCCATAGTGGCATACCAAATGGCACTTTTGATTAAATAAAATATACATAACGTTGTACAATGCGGTGCACTGATGTGTGAGCTGAGAACTCCATCAGAAACCAAAGGTGCTAGGGGTGGGCGGTGCCTTTCGTACAGCTTGGCTACCACCGTCTGCCTGTGTCCCACAGATGAGTCCTCCACCCCTGTAGGAATGTCTGTTTCTATCCCTGTCTAGTGCTTCACCACCCGGGGCTCTCAGTGTATCCAAGGAAGAGCCGTGTAAAAATGGCTTCCTCAGACCTCCAAATGGAATCCCAGACTTAGCTACCATCCCTTCCCATTCCCACACCTAGATTTCCGTCTCTCCACTGCCGCTTCTGTAGCCAGCCTGGTGCCTGTGGAGCAGCGATGGTCCACATGTAGTCAGAAATTAAATATATATATATATATTAGTAATTTATATAGATGTCAGCAATCAGGCAGGACAAGTTCTAGTGAGTTCCACGGTTACCTAGAGCTTCCCAAGAGTCCTTTTTCAGATTATGTCCCTCCCCCTTGTTTCGAGCACTAGGAAGCCAAGCGGACAGGGCAGCCTTCCTCGTTCATTTCCAAACCAAAGTGATGTGTCCACAGCCGGCCCGGGCTGCTGACAATGGTGTCTATGGCGATGAGATGTGCTTACTGTTTTTATTCTGTATTAAGTATTTTCAGGGTTTCAACGCTAACCACAAACTGAATGACTTGACCTCAGAACAACCTTACAGGCCTCCATTAGGCTCCTCATGTTGCCTCCAGACTTGAAAAGCAGCTCTGGTGAACCAAAATACCCGCATTTCCACACACGAATACACGAGGCCACTCCGAGGCTCTGGGCTGTGTCTCTGGGAGCAGATGGAGGGCACAGGGCAGAGTCCAACCACCATGCTTGAAATGACATTTCACTAAAACTCTCCAAAACGTTGCTTAAGGAAAAAAAAAAAACAACAAAAAGACTACTAAGGCCTTTTATGTAATTTCTTTAAATGTGTATTTCGTAAGAATTCAAATTTGTAATAAAACTATTTGTATAAAAATTAAGCTTTTATATGAATTTGTTGCTAGTGTGGCCACAAGAGCATTAAAAGAATGGCTGCTGCCCTGGCTGCTAATAAACGTGTAAGCTTTGCATTCCTTAGATCATTTTCATTTGCACTTCTTCCATGGGAGAGTGGTAAATGGGGTGGGGAGGGGGAGGGCACCTCCACCTGGGCTTCTCTCAGGACCTGCCTTGCTCCTTCCTGCCTGGCTGTCTGGAGCTCAGCCCACAGCTCAACCCTCTGTCCATGGCTGCACTGGCCACCAGTGTGTGGGGGGCGCACAGAAGGCAGAGGTGCAAGCACACCTAGCCTCCACATGTGACTCCAGTTCTGGGCCGGTGAGGATGTGGGCTGGGGCTGGGATGGAGGATGGAGGCAGGAAGGAGATAGGGCACACACGCTTTCTCCCTATGACTAGCTTCCCTTTAAGCTGGACTGAAATTCAGCCAGTGGAGCACAAGGTCGGGCGAAGTTCTGGTGAGTGCAAGTCCCTGTTGCCAGATGGCACGCTGGCACCTCCGCATTGAGGGCCCAGCGCACCTACCCCCTCCCTCCCCCACCCCTCCCTCACCCCCCCCCCCCACTCCCACCCCGGCCTCGTGTCAGCATTTGCCCTGCTGTGTGGATCACTTTCTCCCCACCCTTCCCAAAACCTGTGGACAGAATTCTGTTGCTTTCCTTAAGATGGGGAGAACAGAGGAGAAGATGGTCATCATTAGGTTTAGGATGTTAGAGGAAAATGGGACCTCTTCCGATGGCAGCCAATTTGGAACATATTCATATATATATCCGGCTGGTCACGGTTATTTATTACCTTGAATGTCAGCACTGAGATTCAGTGTATTTGGTATGTTTCCTGCAATTAGCACACAAAAGTAGGCTTGTTTTAGAGCTCTGTGAATTGTAATGTGTGTGTGTGTGTGTGTGTGTGTGTGTCACCCAGTCACTAGGCAGAGCAGTGCCAAACGTCTCCAGGCTCTTACTGTGGGGTCACTGTGAGGACCTCCTCTGGCTGCTGGCCCTGCGCTGGCCTCCTAGTGACTCTACAGTTGTCCCAGCACCAGTTATGAAAAAGATTCCCTTCCCCACAGAATAAGCTTGCACACCATGGTCAAAATCAGTAGGTTGTAGGTGTGTGGGCTCCATGTGTTTAATTTCTTCCTGTTTCTTTTTTTTTTGAAACAGGGTCCCTCAGGAAGCCCAGTGATAGCCTTGAGCTCTCTTATTTCACTTTCTCAGCCTCCTGAGTACTGGAATTACGGGTGTGTGTCCACACACTTGGCTGTTTGTGTGTGAGGTTTAGAATAAGGTTGGTTAGTTTTGCTTGGGGCTGCGCACAAGTGAAGGACGCTATCGCCTCTTCACTGACTTGATCTGACATCTTTGTGAATGGTCTGCACTTTGATTAGCCACACTTGTCTCACACCTGTGCCATCACACCGTGTGGCCACACTTGTGTCATCACACTGCAGTCATCTCCCTCCTGGTCTCTGGCCTCAGAGACTCCGCCTTCACCAGTGCCGAGGTCCCCAATTAACTTAGCTTGAAAGTAAATTAGAAGAGCAGCTCTTGTACTTCCTCCTCCAGTATGCTTTTGAGATCTGTTTGAACCATTCTAATTTCTTTGTAGACAAACCTGATATTCAGATGGTATAAATGTATGAGGCAAGTCCCATGAGGACTTGGATTAGTATTACTCTAAATCCTTAAACAGTTTAGGACATGTCCTCTTTACTAGACTGAGGCCTATAAGTGTGGCATGCATTTGATTTATTATGTGTTTGGCTTTTTAAAAAATTATTACTATTTTTTTGTCGGTCGTGGGGCTTGAATTCAGCCTGGGCGCTATCCCTCAGCTCTTCAGCTCAAGGCAAGCATTCTACCACTTGAGCCATAGCGCCACTTCCGGTTTTCAGGTGGTTTATTGGAGATAAGAGTCACACAGACTTTCCTACCTGAGCTGGCTTTGAACCATGATCCTCAGATCTCAGTCTTCTGAGATTACAGGTATGAGCCACTGGCTCCCAGCTATGTATTTGGCTTTTTATGGAGCCGTTAGGACACAGTCAGGATGTCTTTTTAAAATTTATACCTAGTTTGTTTTTAAGCCGTTGTAAATGGTATTCTTTTAAATTTTGACTTAAAGCTGTGTTTCCTTACATATAGGAATGTGGTTAATGTTTGTGCTGTGTTAAATGAACTTACAACTCCAGGAGGATGCTTCTTACTTATATCAAGATTTTACTCTAAGGCAATCATGTTGGCTATAAACCAGACAAGTCTATGTGTTCCTTTCCATCTCCCATTCCTCAGCATACACCCTGTGGTTTTGCTGACTTACTGCACTGTCAGCACTTTGAGACTGGTAGAGGGGTAGTGGTGAACATCCTTGTTCCTTTTATATTTTTTCATCTTGTAAGATTTTATATAATCATATGCACATAATGAGCCTTTGTGATCCACTCCTGTGAGTACCTTCCCTCAGTTTGAGTGTGATTTAGTCTAGAGACCTGGATAATTTATCATGTCTCGGTATATTTTTTTCTTCCCAGTGTGTTTACTTGTAGTTATAGGCACTTTCTAGTTATATGAGGGAAACCATGCAGCCTGTGTTTCTTTGGGTCTGGCTTACTTTGCTTAATATACTTTTTTCTAAGTCTTTCCATGTCCTTCCATGTCCTCTACACTTCGATGGAAGTATAGAATTCCATTGCATTGCATATATACCACATTTCTTGATCCATTCACCACTGAGGGGCATCTGGGTTGATTCCATATCTTGGCAATGGTAAATAATGCTGCAATGAACATGGTTGTGCTGGTTGCTTTAGTGTGGCATTTGTGTTCTATTGGATAAATGCCCAAATTGAAGAGCGTCTGCGTAGCAAAGGACATAGTTTGCAAGATAAATAAGACAGCCCACAG
This sequence comes from Dipodomys spectabilis, assembly GCF_019054845.1. Classification (NCBI taxonomy): domain Eukaryota; kingdom Metazoa; phylum Chordata; class Mammalia; order Rodentia; family Heteromyidae; genus Dipodomys; species Dipodomys spectabilis. The sequence goes on along the minus strand of NW_024870892.1, from coordinate 6,404,129 downwards.
GATAGGAGATCTTTACCACCACTGATTCAGACAAGGGCTTCATGTCTAAAGTATACTTAGAAGGCAAAAAATAACCCCCCAAAAAAACCCCTCAAAAAATTAAATAATAGGCTAAAGACTTAAAGACAGACTTCTCAGAGGAAGAAGAATGGCCAATAGAAACATGAAGAAATGTTCAACATCTCTGGCCATAAAATAAAAGCAAATTGAAACAATATTAGATTCTACCTCATCCCAGTTAGAATGGCCATTATTAAGAAAACTATTAGAAAACTAAGCGGGCCTGGGGTGCTTCCTCCCCAAACCTGCAGGCCACATTGCCCTTGTTCTCCCTTAGTGGGCTGGAGCACCTCCTCTCCAAACCTGCAGGAGGCGCCCTTGCCCTCCTTTAGCAGGCTGGAGCAATTCTACCACTTCCCTGCAGGTGGTGACCGCACCCTCCCTGAGCGGGCCCAGGGTGCTTCCACTGCAGGTGGCACCATAGGCCTTCTGGCCTGGGGCCCCTCTAGGTGGGGATGCAGAAGTCTCCCAGGCATGCATGGGTGCTAACTCCCAGGTACTAGGAGGACCTGGGTGCTCACTCCTAAGTACTAGGAGGTACGTGCCCTGCCCTCCCCTCTCTTTTCCTCCTTCCCTTCCTCCTCCCTCCCTTCCTTCTTTCCTTCTTTTAATTTTTATTTATTTCCAACTTTGTTTTTCTGGTAGGGTCTCTGGCCTTTTTCTGGGCTGGCTTCCCACCACCTCCCCTGCCTGAAACCATACTCCTTACTGGTCTTCCTGAACAGCTGGGATTGAAGACATGCACAACCATGCCACGTGCAAAATTAAAAAGAAATCTGGTATAATTATGATCTTTTCATACATGTATGCAATGCATTCAATCGTATTCTCCTCACTCCCTCTCTTTTCCCACCCATCCTCAAGTAGGCCCCCTTTTAGGTTCCTATCTCTCTTTCCTTTCAGATCCAGATCGCTTATATAAGAGGCAGCACGTGTTGTTGGTTTTCTTTGAGTCTGGCTTATTTTGTTTAACACTGTGATTTCCAGTTCCATTTATTTGCCTGCATTTGACAACATTTTATTCATCTGATGGCTAAATCATACCCCATGTGTACATGCACACCGTTTATCAGCTGTTGGAACTTCGGTCACGTGAACAGCGTGGCTGTTGTGAACCGCGCTGCTGCAGACACGTTCATGCGGGTGTCTGGATTGAGTGTTGCCTTGCGTTTCTTCAAATGAGTGCCCAGGAGTGGATTTGCGGGACTGTAGGGTAGGAACCTCCGTAATGGCTCTCACAGTGGCTGCCGTGATCCACACCTTGCCTGCCATCTTCCCCAGCCCTGGTTGTGGCAGAGAGCACACATCTTCAAAGCATTGTAAGGAGACACAGCTGTATCCGTGTGTGTGTACAGCTGGGTGATTTTCTGTATTTTTAAAAGGTCTTTTTTATTTTTTTGTACATAAAGTCATCCATCCAGTCAGTGTCCTGTGCGTTCCTGCCTGTCATTTCTAACCTCTGCTTGCAGGCTTTCATCAGGCCTGGGGTGGCAGCACCCACCTTATTTCCTGGGATGTCTGTCCACACCTGTAATCATAGCAACTCAGGAGGTTCAGATCTGGAGGATCATAGTTTGAAGACAACTCAGACAGAGTTTGTTAGAGAATCTCTCAAATGACCAACAAAAAGCCAGGCTGAAGGAATGGCCCAAATGATAGGGTACAAGCCAAAAAAGCAAGATAAGCAAAAATTCAAGCCCTGAGACCATCAAAAACAAACAAAAATGACTTTAATTTAAAAATGTAAATCCATCTTATACAACTAATATATGCTAGCAAAACAGTTAATACATATAGCAAGATTCACACATAGTATTTTAAAGAAAACTATTACATTGAAAAGTACTTTCACGGTATTTAAATATTTAAACTGTGTGTGTGTGTGTGTGTGTGTGTGTGTGTGTGTGTGTGTGTGTGTGTGTGTGTATGTGTCTTGGGTTCTGTCCCTGAGATTTTGCTCAAGGCTAGCACTTTCAGCTTTTTGTGTGTGTGTATGTATGTGTGCTTAAAGGGAGACGAGAGTCTCATAGACTTTCCAGGCTGGCTTTTGAATCCTGATCTTCAGATCTCAGCCTCCTGAGTAGTTAAGATTATAGGTATGAGCTACTGATGCTTGGTTTATTTGAATGTTTGATATGGGTCTATGAGTTCCATACATTATTGAGGCGTATTTAGGGGCTATGGTGACAGAAATCTGGGAGAAAGTACAATAAAGCACAGGTGCATAGATGTTTTCATCTTTTAAACTGTTATGTGACATTGCATGCTGCAGTGGTCCGTGGCTTTGTCCTCAGGGCCTCTCCGTGGACATGGGGAAGACAAGTGTGAGCTTTCCTTCTCTAAGGCCCTGTAGGACAGGCTGGGCACCGGCAGGCAGTGGCGGGAAGCAGGTGGGCCTCAGACCTGCCAGGAGGCCTCTCCTCCCAGGACTGGCTTCAGGCAGTTTGGGTTCTCTCCCCAAGGATTTGGAAAGTTCCAGCGCTGCTCAGATCATGTAAGGAGTAGGAAAGGCTCTTCTTCTGCCTGAGAAGGGTTGATCAGGGTCAGCCTCTGGTGGACCTGGGCCTGTGGGTTTTTTAAATAAATAAATATTATTGTAAAGATGCTATACAGAGGGGTTACAGTTACATGAATAAGGTAATGAGTCCATTTCCTATCGAGCATTGTTACCCCCTCCTTTGTTTTTCCCCTACCATTCTTTCCTTCCTCACCTCTTCCCTCCCCCCACAAAGTAGTAAAGTTCGTTTTCAACATAGTGTCTTGTACATCTCATTGTTGCAATGGGTCAACCTTTATCCTTATTTCAGCATTTTGTTATTTTCCTTCCCTCCCCAAATTAGAAAATGTATATACAAGATGCAGGACACTGGAATCAAATACAGCAACAACAGGGATTGTACCATGGGGGAAGATCATACAAAAGAAACAAACAAAAAAAAAATCACACAGTACATTGTAACTACATTAAAAACAACAGCAAGAAAGATAAAACCTCTTGTGTCCCTACCTTGGAGTTCATTTCACTTAGCATCACCTTATCTGGTCATAGGTACATAGCTTTTGACCTTTTCTGCTTGTCCTAGACGTATACTAGTTACGGTTAGATAAGGGAAAGCATGGGCCTATGTGTCTTTGAGCGTGGACCCGTGGGTGTTTTGCATCCCTGTGAGGCCACCGCGCAGGCGCGGGGCCTGGGCCTCGGGCAGAACCTGCCATGGTTTGCTTGGGTCTGACTTTTCTCCTTGGTGGCATTTTGCCAAGTCTTGGATACATTGGACCCAGGTCCCGCATGGCCTGTGACAGGCAGGGGCTTGGGCTGACCTCCCTTTGGCCTGTGTCAACTCAGGGAACGGCTGCTGTTTCCAGAAGAATCAGAGGGTCTGCACTGTTCCCTGTGACTCTGGCCGGTGGCCGCTCGCTGCAGCCGTCGCTGCAGGCTGGTTATGAACAGCAGGTGCTGCCCCCAACGCATCCGCGTCCGCACTGCTCTGTGGTCCCCAGATGGCCGGTGTGGTGTCATTGCCAGGGTGATTGGCCTTCCTCACGTATCACGACTTCCTAAATAGGCCAGCGTGCGGTGTTAGGGCTCCAGTAGGTTCCGCAGGCTTAGTCGTGCCTTACTGGGGCGTGTGCAGGGACTGTGGGTGACATCCTTGGCTCAGGGATGGCCGCGGGGAGCCCAGCCTTGGAAGCTGGAGGCTCAGAGGTGCAGGGTCTCAGGTTGGTGCTAGCTCTGCCGACTTCTTGTGTTTCACAGGCCCCAGGGGAGGTGCGCTGAGGAAAACTCTTAACTGACGGAGAGATCAGCCTGCTGCTGTCGGTGTGTCCGAGGTGTTTGCGCATCGGGAAAGGAGGTGGTGGCAAAAGAATCCTGGCGTTTTGCTTTCCTTTAGTCCCTCGGTGACCCCTTCCCTGCCCCTCATGAACCCCGCATCCTCGCCAAATAGGACGGCTCTGCTTGAAAGTCTCTGTATGGGAGGTGGGGGTGTATTAGGGATGCCGAATCCGAGGCCGTTTGATTCCTATCGAGTCTTACCTTCGAGACAAGGCCCACCTCCACAGACCTCTCAAAGGGCAAGGAGAGTGTGTCACACATCCCCAGAGTGGCCAAGACGTTGGCAGACCACAGGTCATCCCAGGGGACAGAAGTCCAGCTCTATCTCCAGAGCCTCACCCTCCCTATGTGTGTCACCCGTGTCCTCTGTGCTGTGCTCCCCGACCTGGTCAGACATGAGGATGCACGTCCGCGTCTGTTGGTGTTGGCTGAGCAGCCAGCCTTCCCAGACAGGACCCAAGCCGTGCTGACCGTGTGCACGTGCACGGTGTGAATCATGTGTCCGGTTCCCTGGGCTGCTCCAGGACAGTTATCTTGGCTTCTTGTGAGGCAGAGATTCCAAGGATGGAGATCCGGGGCCAGCCTGGACAAAGCAGCGTACAGGGACCCAGCTCAACCAGAAAGGCTGGTGTGGTGGTGCAGGTCCATCGTCCTAGCCTTAGCAGAAGTGTAAAGAAGAGGATGAGATCCAGGGCCAGGCCAGACAAAAAGCAGAGCAAGTAGGGTAGAGGAGTGGCTCAGATAGCAAAGCACCTGGCTAGCAAGGGCAGAGACCCAAGTTCAAACCCCAGTAACCACAGGAGGAGAACAACTAACAACAAACACTTCTAAGCCAGTTCCCTTCCCTGCCTAGAGCCCAGAAACTTCAGTGTGGGAACTCAGATTGAGGCTAAACTCATTTCAGGTGCTGACAGGACATCAGCCCGGCCCGGGCCACGGAACAGGAGGGGTTTCTTGTCCCATGGTTCTGGCAGGTGAGAGTCTGAGACAAAGTGACAGTGCTGCTCACCTCAGCCAGCTCCCATTCCAGCGTGGCGTCCCTGGTCCCCTCTCTGCACAGTGTTCGCCCCCTGGGTCGGTGTCCCCCACCCCCCAACGGGACCTCATTTACTTATTCCCAGCAACAACCCCATTTCCAAATAAGCTCACATCCTGAGGCGCTGGGGACCCTAACTTAGTCTCCAGGGAAGCCACTTAATCTTTAACGGGAACGGAGTGAATGGTTTCCCTTTAAGCAAGTGGCTTTCCGGGGTTTTCTATGAAGTAGCCTTCTCACAGCTCGGAGCTCCCTGCGCAGGGTGTTTATTTGCTGCCGTGATGGTTTAAAGAGTGTGGTCACGGTGCTCACCCGCCCAGTGCGTTCGCTTTGATTGTTGGGAAGCCTTGACGCTTATTTTCATCTGGCAGGAAATGTATCTAACGAACGCCTTCAGTTGGAGACGTCTCTTTTGGGAGGAATGCTATGGTTAGAAACCGCAGTGGATTTGGAGATGGTTTGGGTGAAGTTGTAATTATACCAGTCTGGAGTTTCTGAGACATCCTTTTTGTTTTTCAGAACTGGAATCCCAGCCTTTATTCACAAGTGGTGGTCTAGCCGTTGCGTTTTACCTAAGCGACGGGTGAAGAAGTTTGGATTTAGTTGAACGCTGAACAGAATGTCCACAGCAGATCACAGTTCCAGGCTCCGACCACCCGCGCTGACGGCCACTGGACATCTGAGTGGCTCCTGGGGAGGGAATGATTCAGCCAAGACTTTGCTGAATTCTGTTGTTTCAGAAGGTGGGTCTATGGCTTGGGAAGTTGACCGGTCATGATGCAGAATTCTCTGCTGTGGCTCCCGGTGGACACAACCCACTGGCATCACATCCTGTCTGGCTCTCCCCTCTGCAGACCACAAGGGGGTCAACCCTGTGCTGTGCCCACTTAGGTTAAGCTCAGCAGCAGGCAACACCCGCCAGTGCTCATCTCCACCACCAGTACTGCTGCTATAGCCATCTCAGGTTCTTGTTTTTGGAATCTGACAAAGTCCAGGGCGATGAAAATGAGTGGTAAGAGAGTCAAGGCTTCTACTGCTCTCTGTGTCTAACTCTCCCTGAGCTCTCTCTCTCCCTCTCCTTCTCTTTTACTCACTCTATACCCTGGGATGGTCCCATGCAAATGGGGCGTAGGATAACTGTCAGAGAGGATATGTAGAAGCACCATGGGTCCTCAGACCCGATGCTGGCGGTTGCCAGTTGGGTCTGTCTCTTGCACCACTCTGTCAGAGACTCCGATGAGGGGCTAGGAGAGGTGGAGGCAGGACTCTGCTCTCCACAGCTGGGATTTCTGAGGGCAGTCTTGCATTTCCCATAGTCCAGTCAGCTCTCCAGGCAGCAGTGTCTTGCACTGGAAGATGCCTCTCAGGAGCCCCGGACCCTGACAAACCTACCCAGCATTTTAAGCGAAATGTACCCTTTGATGGCGTCTATCCACAGCTGGTGGCCTGGATGGGTAGACAAGGTGTGAAAGAGGAGGGGTTCTCATCCAGACACCCTCATGAGGAAATCACTGGGACGTTCTGCCTGCTGGAACGTGGCTGGGGTTGGGCTATCTGTGGGCGACTTTTCTCTGATGTTGATGATGTTTTTAGAGTGTCAGCTCTGAGAAGGCCCGGGCAGGGCAGCCTGCCGACTGGCCCTCTTCACAGCATGCCTGATACAGAACTCTCATGGCAGACCTAGCCAGCTCAGCCCTCTGTGGAGACTGGGTTTCAGGAACTGTTGGATCTTGAGATGTGTTACAAACAACCCAGCCTTCTGTGTGGGTAAGGGAAGGGATCTGTCTGTCACCACCTTCCGCAGGCAGGTGATGCCACTGTGTCCCTGACTGTGCCCAGGGCTCCAGTGAACCATCCCAGCGCTGAGTTCTCGGCTCTGGTGAACAATCTACCCTTGGTCAGCCTGGAGGGACACCCACATATGAGGGCCACAGCTCCTCAGTGAGCAGCAGCACCCTGTCCCTTTAGGGGAAGGGCATCGGTGCAGAGGGCTCTGCTGTCCTGTTTGGTAGCACGGGGGCCACCGTTGGCTGCCCGGGGACTGGCCCCGGGGTCCCCTGCCTGCCTGGCCACTGAGGGTTCTAGAGCCTGGCTCCTTCGCTAGGCGCGCTGGGGACGTGGCTCTGGCAGTCCTGTGACCGCAGGTGTGAGGGAGCTCTCCTCCCTCCCCCTCCCCCTCCCCCTTCCTCCTTCCTTCTCTCCCCCCCTTCCCCTTCTTCCCCCTCCCCTCCTCCCCCTCCTTCGCTGTTTCTGTGCGCAGATCTGTGAGTTTCTGGAGAGATGGTGGAGAGGGGTTCTGGGGGTCATGGATTCTAGCTGGGGTCAGTGCTGCTACATTCGGCTCCCAGAGCCAATGGTGTCTTCGGTGGCCCTGCTGGGCATCCAGGGGAGAGCGGCGCAGGGCTCACAGCCTGCGGACCCGTCCTGCTGCCAGGACGAAATAGGAGGCTCGCCAGCACGACATCCCACGGGGGGCAGGACACGGGCCTTATGCCTGTGCCCCTCTCTTCAGCCCCCTTCACCCTCGGCAGGAAGTGGTCTGAGATGGCCCGCCGGTGTGGGACCAGGAAGCAGAATTGAGCTGACGGCTGACCCTGCGCATGCGCACTCAGGCCCTGATGGCTGTCCCCTGCGCACGCGCACTCGGGTCCTGGTGGCTGTCCCCTGCGCACGCACACTCAGGTCCTGATGGCTGTCCCTTGCGCATGTGCACTCAGGTTCTGATGGCTGTCCCTTGTGCACACGCACTCAGGTTCTGATGGCTGTCGCCTGCGCACGCGCACTCAAGCCCTGATGACTGTCTCCTGCGCACGCGCACTCAGGTCCTGATGACTGTCCCTTGCGCACGCGCACTCGGATCCTGATGGCTGACCCACGCCTGCACACGCGCACTCAGGTCCTGATGGCTGTCCCCTGCGCACGCGCACTCGGGTCCTGATGGCTGACCCACGCCTGCACACGCGCACTCAGGCCTCAGGCCGCTGCGGGTCTGAGTGCTGCAGACAGTCGGGCTGCCGAAGCCCTGGTCCTGTCTGCCGTCCTCTTACGCGTCGTCTTCTGGCAGGCACGCAGAAGTCTGGCCAGCTCGGGAGGTCAGGCGGGTTGTGCAGGATTCACAGTGGGCCCCAGAGGACACGTCTGCTGCACAGCTGGGCCCAAAAGAGGCTGGAGACGGCTAGGGATTTCCTCCTATTAGCTATCTGGGCCACCGAGGCCCCCCATCTCCGCCTCGTGTCGTTAATATTCATCATCTGCGTCATGTAGCCCCGCCCATCGCTGCCTCGTGTCGTTAATATTCATCATCTACTCTGTAGCCCCGTCCATCGCTGCCTCGTGTCGTTAATATTCATCATCTGCGCCCTGTGGCCCCGCCCATCGCCGCCCCTTTCCTTTGCCCCCACTTCATCGGCTTGGAGGCACGGTTTAAGCAGCAAACTGACAGCATTGTTTGGACCCTGCTATTGTCAAGAGGTTTAAGATTAGCTCTTGTCCCTGACCAGGCTGGAGGCCTCCTGGTAGCCGGCACCCGACATGAATCTGCACTCTGAGCATCCACAGCCAGCTCTCTGCTGAGCTCTTTGGTACCAGTATGGTGTGTGGCCCTTTACGAGATGATTATTTATGATATGAAACTGTAAGTATAGATGGTATGACTATATATGATACGAAGCTGTAGTATGTATGGTGTGACTATGAAGCTGTAGGTATATATGATATGAAGCTGTAAGTGTATATAGTATGATTATATATGATATCACCATATATGAGATGAAGCTGTAGGTGTATATGGTACGACTATATATAATTGGCTATATATGATGAAGTCATGGGTATATATATATATATATATATATATATACACACATATATATATATGACAGTCTGTCATGAAGCTGTAGGTGTAAGTAGTCTGATGGCACATGAGATGAGTCTGTAGATAGCTCGGGAGACGTTAGTGTTGCATGGTGAGAGTTGGCACCTGTGGAGATGACCCGCAAGATTGGGCAGTGTTACCGTGAAGCCCACATCGAGTGCAGCCACCCTGGGGGCTCCCAGGGACCTTCCATGCCTCCGCTCTCCTCCTGCCAGCCTCTCTCCCCTCTGGGCACTGGGCTCATCCCACGTCTGGTTGCATGCCACCCCTTCTTGTGCCCTGCTCCACTCTGCTCTCTTCCATCTCTGGGTGGGCCCTCTTCGCTCATCTCACGTCTCACTCTGGTCCACTGCCTTCCTCCCAGTGGTGGTGGCTGTGGTGTTACTGGAGTAGGGCTCAGTGTCCTCCCATAGCAGCAGCTGCTGGCCAGCATGGAGCTCAGCTCTCTGCCCTGCTTCCTTGGAGGTGTGACCCTCCGCACGTCCTCTAGATGGCAGCAGACTCCGCACAAAGCGGCTAGCCCCCACCACCGTGTCTGCCCTCCCTGAGAGCGTGGCCTCCCCAGCCCTGGCCAGGCCACTGCGGGACACATGAATCCACGCACCACACCGCACGCTCTTCCTACACACAGGGTCACTGGTGGTAAGCTTACAGACAAGTGTAGGCACCCATCCGTGCACATGGTCACACACTGCTGTGCACCGGCCTTGCACACTCACACTCGGGGTGCCAGCACCCACCCCTGCATGCAGGCCAATGCCATGTGCAGGGCAGCCCCGTTCCTCAGAGGACCAGGTGACCGAGCAGAGCCCTTGGCTGCCTCTGGTGACCTCCAGGCAGAGGTTGGAGCAGCCAGGCTGGGTGTGGACAGTAGCTCCTGCCTGATCTCTGTCAGGGCTCTGTGTTGGCGGGCTGCCGTCCAGGTGGCCCCGGACGTGCGCAGCAGTGACGTCCTCTGTGTGACTCACCAGCAGCCCTGCGGAGAGCAGCTTGGGATGCCAGGCACGCCAGCGGCTCCCCCAGCCATTGGGCCTCTGACAGCCAGCAGCATGTGACGGGCCCAGTGACCCTGGCTCTCTTGCCACTTCCTGGCACTCCGCCCAGCCCGTTCACAAAGTGCTCCCCAGTCCAGGGTGGGCAGAAGGCCTGAGGACAGGGCACGCGCGTGTGCTGGGAGCTGCTGAGCATTGTGGGCACGCCCAGGGTGCTGGCAGGAGCAGGCTTGGCTTCCTGTCCTGTGTCCTCTGAATGGAGTGACCGGATGGGGCTCCACCGCTCTCTGGGGAAAAGGAAGGTCACAGGACTTCTCTTTAGAGTCCTCAGGATTGTCGGGACAAGTCTGCCAACGGGTGGCTTGGGTGGAAGTGCATGGCTCACGGCTTGGCTGAGGACACTCGTCCAGGCTGGCCATGTCCTCTCTGGGGCCCCGAGGGTCCCTCCCGCATCTTCCAGCTCTGGCTGAGGAAGTGAACGTATTATTTGGGGAACACAATTCAATGGAAGGCTGTGGGGCCTGGAGATTTCACGTCCCGGTCATGCACAACCCGGTCTGTCACTACGTGGAAAATGGACTACACCACGTGGGGGGGGGAGGAGGGAGGCCTGGGGGGGGGGGGAAGCGGGCAAGAATGAGAGAAGGGGTGACACTGTTCAAAAGGAAATGCACTCATTACCTGACTCAGGTCGCTAGAACCCCTCTGTGCACCACCTTGACGATACAATTAAAAAAGAATCTGGTCTATTTCTGAGACGTGTAGGAGAGCCGAAACATCTTTAGATTATGAAGTCGGGCGATGGGAAGTCTCCCACAGCGGCTCACAGGCTCCAGGACAGAAGCCCCCTGGGGGCTGCCCCCATGTCTCTCTCCCGGCTCAGGCCTGAGAGCCCCTCCTCAGGGCCGCTCTACTACAAGGTTGCGGTCTCTCTGAGGTGTGACCTCCTCCCTGCAGACAGATCTCCGCCCCAGAGAGGCTGAATCCTCTCCCACCATGGCCTGCTCAGCCCTCTGCAGCCCAGGCCTCACCGCAGAGCCTCCAGGGGCCCAGTTGGTGATGCTGCCCAGGCTCTCTGGGCCTGCATGCAGTGCTGGTCCCCAGAGTCGGCGTGGCCTTCTCTACCACCTTTGTTCCCCCGTGGGGAGGCTCTCCCCAGACAGAGGAGAACACACGCCATCTAGTGCGGAGGCACGGAACTGGCCCTGTGACTGAAGAGGCCCTCAGTGGACGCCCCGCTCCCCAGCCACGTTCAACCTTCACTTCTCCCTCTTGGTGACCCCTGATAGAGAACCTGGCATCTCTGCATGTCTGCCTGTTCCCAGTGTGTCTGCCGTATCCTTGTGCAATTCTTGCTAGCACTACATGGATTGGACCATGACAAACCACGGGACATGGATAGTGAGTCTTCTGACCATGATGGTCAGTAATGAATGCTATTTGCTCTTGAGAGCTGGTCTGGCATGCAGAGAGAATGAGAGGAGCTGGTGATTGGTTGGGAGCTGTTTGCCATACGGTGAGTGCTCCTCAAGTTGGCTCTGAGCTTGGCATCCTGGCTCTGTCACCACTGCCTGTGGCATTTGCCAAGAGAGTTAACCCACGCTACTCAGCCATCTCAAAAATTGTGTTGGAGGAGGACCTGTGTCCTAGATCAACGCTCAGCTTCACCCAGCGGTGGTCCACGTGGAATAGTGTTTTATGTTCTTGGTCCACAGGAGCACTTAAGAAATGCTAACTTACTACTTATTATTAACAGTCACAGGACGGTAATAGTAACAGTGATGATATCACTATATCAACAGTAACAGTGATTTAAGAGAGCCAATACAACCAAGTAATGGAAAAGCCTGGAACTTGAGTTTAGGACGATCGACAGCTTCTGGCTGAGTTGTTTGCAGCAGTCACATGACCTCTTCCATTGCACGGCAGCCATCGCACCTCTGAGATGCGTGCTGAGGTCCTCCAGGGTTGGTTGAGCATTGTGCCTTTGGAATTCTTACTCACTGAAGACAGAGAGCCAGGATCCCAGCAGGGATGCTGAGGTTCGACCCTAAAAGGGAAAGGCCTGTGTCTCACTTCACAACTCACTCCTCCCAATGAGCTCACCAGTCCTGTGTCTCTCTTGCTCAGAGTTACTTTGGGCCAGTGGCCTCTGACCGCCCTTGGAGAATGTTCAAGAGAACACAGGTGTGGCAGGCTGCATCCTGGGGACCGAGGGCAGGTGTCTCATTGCCCTTCCCGTCCTGCTCGAGGTGTGGCGGGAAGGGGACGCACGCCAGCACACAGCACAGTGGACCTCACCACACTGCTCAGCCTGGCAGGCCCAAGAGGTCTTCCAAGACAAACTGAGACCCACTATGTGAAGTCTTCCTGTCCCATTTGGGGGAAGGGGTTTTCTAGAATATCTGGGGTGCTGTGTGTCAGGGTGTGAGCCTTTGGGGAGGCTGTTGTCTTGTTTTGGACATCATTGAGGCATCGAAGGGAGAATGCTCTGCAGACATTCTGACACGTGGCATGCGATCACCTCTGACAAGGCTCAGGCGGCTTCAAGCTGGCAGTCCGAGGTCAACCCTTGGGCACCACTCACTGGCCCTGACAGCTATGTGCCGCCATGAGCTCTGGTGCCAGAGGCCAGGCACTGTCATCCTCCTGAAGGTATGGGTGTGGCTTCATCCTGGAGCTCTTAACGCATGGTCTTGGGGCCAGCAAATGGGCAGGACTCTGCCATTCCTTACCCCTCTACCCCTGCTCTAATCCACTCGGTGAAGTCAGGGCCCCTGGCTAGATCACTTCAGCATCAGTGTGAAAACCTGCAGGAGGTGAAGACAAGCTTACCTTTGGCCAGGTGTTCTCTTTCCAGGAGTTCAGTCTGTGGAGATAGTCATCCAAGTGGGCAGAGGTATGAGCATGTGTTCTACAAAACACAGAAGTAACATACACCCCTGCCAACAGACCAACAGCTAAATAAACTTTTAATTGACACATATGTTTTCATGCATAATGAAAGCCAAATCTCCTTAAGTCTAAACACTAACATAATGAGGCAGATTTGAATATACTTGCTCTATCAAGATGCCTGTGGTATGTCATGAAAAGTATATAGTGTGTCATGAAACAATACACAGAATGTAAGTCCTATTCTTACACATAAAAGGCGGCAATGTACATCCAAACTTACTAGCTTGTGTCTGAAAATACAAGACATGAGAATGTGCTAATCACTTAAAAACTACTTTGTAATAAAAAAATAAAAGAAATCAAGTTGACACTGAATAAATATTACTATCTTTCTTGCCAGATAAACATACCTCATTTTCTCCTCTCTGCCCTGTGTGGAAATAGGATCTACATTTTCATGATGCTTGGAGAATTGAAGTTGTTCACATAACCTTTACTTCCAGATGAAGTAGTTGAATCTTGCTATCAAATTTCTTCTTAAATAACTTTAATTGTTCCCAGCATCCTTCTGTGCATCATCTGTCAGGAGCAATCTGGAGGTGTCACACCAAGGTGCTGTTAATATCCCCAGATAGCACACTGTGTAGCATTGGTATATCAGGTAGGACACTGTGTAGCCGTGGTATATCAGGTAGGACACTGTGTAGCCGTGGTATATCAGGTAGGACACTGTGTAGCCGTGGTATATCAGGTAGGACACTGTGTAGCCGTGGTAGATCAGGTAGGACACTGTGTAGCCGTGGTAGATCAGGTAGGACACTGTGTAGCCGTGGTAGATCAGGTAGGATACTGTGTAGCCATGGTAGATCAGGTAGGATACTGTGTAGCATTGGTATATCAGGTAAGAAGACACTGTGTAGCCGTGGTAGATCAGGTAGGATACTGTGTAGCCATGGTAGATCAGGTAGGACACTGTGTTGTGGTGGTATGTCAGGTAGCACATGGACAGGAGGAATACTGTATCCAGTGGGCAGGCCACGTGGACAGGGGGGAGTACTCAATGCAGTGGAGCAGAGAAAGTGGAGGATGCTCAGCCCAGAGGTGTCACGTAAGTGAGCCAGGTTGGTTGGAACGTTTCTTATTGCTTTGATTGTGACCATTCTCTCTCATTCTCCCACCACAAAATATGACTTTTCTAACTTTCCTTGGGGACAGAGGAGGTGAGGAGGTAAGAATTGGCTTCTATAGAATTATGGGAGGGAAGATGTATGCTCTTGGGTCCCCGCGTGTGGCCGGAAGCTTGGCAGAGTTCTGCTGGAATGGTGCGTGGGTGGGGAGCTCCTTCACCTTGGCCACTGCCCAGTGTAAGGAAAGACCTGTACAGAATCACAGTGCCGCAGGTGGACCGTGTGGTGGCATAACGACTTCCCTAGGCTCGTTGGGCACCAGGGGCCATTGGTAGGTATAGGCCCCATTTCTGGGAGCCGGCAGAGGTACCTGGCATGGAGGCTGCTGGCTTCTGACCTTCGCATTGCCCTTCCCAAGCTCTATGTGAGTCATCTATTGCTCTCAACAAATCCCCTCGGATTAATCATTTCAACAACAGTCACGATGTCACACTTACCATTGCTGCACTTTGGGAGTGTCTTGGCTGGTGGATTGCGTCAGAGTTTCTCCTGGACCTCTGAAGGTGTGGAGGGGTGTCACCACCCAGGGCTGCTGGCAGGAGCTGCTCTCCGGGCCTAGCAGACCTTTCCTAGGCCCTCCTGGCTGTCTTTGCAGCGTGCCTCCTCCCTGCTTCAAGAGCTTGGTATAAATGGCACTGTTCAGCGGTAGACTCTGGACAGCCTCCTGTCGCATAGCCTGTTGCTCCGTCCGCAGCCACTTGTCATGAGAGTCACCCTTGCACTGCAAGACAAGGCAGCGGGACAAGTCGGTTCAGTATACAGTGTACACTGAACAGTGTACTTCGTTTGGGCCTACACCATTCATTTTCATTGGGAGCACAAATAACTTTTGATAAGGCCACAACATAAACATCATTGTTATTGTCATAGAGCAAAGTCTAGAGTCTTTCGTCTGACAGAGACAACGATGGCAGAAGACACAGGTGTGAGAGGTGCAGGAGCCAATGGCTTCTCCCTGGCCAGTCTAGGAAGAGTCTGGTCCATATATGTCCAATGATGAGGCAGCTATGAAAATTTTCACCTGGCATTGGTGCCCAGTGTGATGTAGTCTTTGATTTTGTTATTCTCGTTGATTATGGATGTGGGCTGAGTTCTCACTGCCGAGGCCTGGGTGACTTAAGTGGGAATGCTACATGTAAAACCCTATCACCAGGAAAATGGAAATCTAGGTTATTGGTGTGCAGTCTTGAGGGATCCCATCTGAATAACAAAGGAAAGTTCCACTGTTATCCAAGACAGAGGGCCCCTGAGTGAAAGACTCTGCAAACTGAGCACATAGCTTACACCTCCAGCATGGCCTTTGGTTGGGTAGCTTCTTATTTGCTGCTGCCCCAGGCTCCTTCCAGGAGGAGAAGCTGCTATTTATGCATGGAGAAAGGATTGTTTGGGGAAATTTTTCTAAGGTCACTAGTACCAAAGTAATTTAGCTGAATGCCTTTGGCTTCAGCTGAGCATTCTAGAATTTCTGAAAACAAAGCCGGCACAAAACCTCTGGGCTGGTGGAGATGTTCAGCGAGCTCAGCGCTCTGCAGGAACGATGCGGCTGCTGGTCCTCAGGTGTTACAGGGTTGTCACCGGAAGCGCTCTGCGGTCGCGTGCAAGTGAGACCCTACATTAGCTATGCTAAAGTATGTGCAGGGTTCTAGGATGGAAAGTATCTTCTCTGTGAAGAATTTTGTAGTAAAACCCAAGTGCCTCACAGAGACATCCCATGTTAACAGATTGTATCAGAATACCAATAGCACAACCACCAACCTCCACAGAGTGAGAATCAAATGGTGGTCAGTTACACGGATTGATTAGACAGCAGTGTCAAACAATGGTTTCCCTCCTTCTTCCTTCGGGGATGTATGTACCATCAACTCGTTTTTCAGAGTTAGGCACCTATTAGGAAACTATTTTATTTCATTCATCTCATTTCATGTTCTTTTATTTCATTTTAATTATCTTGAGATTGTTGTAGACAATGTTTCCCAACTTACATGTCCATTCATGGGTGTAATACATAGTAACCAGTCACCCTTCTACCATTCTCCCTCCCACCTGCCCTTCCGATCTGTCCCTTCAAGTGTGTCATTTCATTTTCATACATGTACATTGAGTATGACTATATTCGCTCACCATTCCTCTTTCCACTCATCTACCTCCTCACTCTTTATCCCTACCCCAAATCAAGATATGCTTCAACTTCCTCATATGATCTATGAATAATCAAATATCTATTATGAATAATCAAATATCTATTAACATAGAATTCATATATTATATATGTATCTGTTTTGTATATGTTTATATATGTTCAATATATAATATATAATGATATATAGGTATACATATATATATCCACATTTTCTTGATCCATTTGTCTGTAGGGAATCTAGGTTTTGTTTCTGTAACTTGTCTCTTGTGAATAGTGTGGCAATGAACATGGGTGTGCAGGTGCCTTTTTGTGTACTGACTTGCATTCTTTTGGGTAAATTCCCAACAGTGGTAACACTAGATCATAAAGTAGTTCTATTTTTATTCTTTTGAGGAGTCTCCATACTGACTTCTATTGTGGTTTTACTAGTCTACATTCCCACCAACAGTACATTGGTTTTCCTTTTTCCTGTGCCCTAACCTGCATTTGTTGCTGCTTGTATTTCTTGGTGATAGCCATTTTGACTGAAGTGAGATGAAAACTCATGGATGTTTTGATTTACACTTCATTTATGGCTAGGGATGTTGAGCATTTCTTCATGGATTTGTGAGTACTTGTACTTCTTTTTTGGAGAAGTGTCGTTTAGCTATATTGTCCCTTTATTAGATGGAAGTTGAGTGTCTTAAACTCCATGTATATTCTTCTTGGATGTATAGCTGGGAGAGAGCTCTCCAGTTTAATGACTACATCCTTCAGCATTTTAGCTTGATGCCATCCCATTTGCTAGAGTTGTCTCAGATTTGCTGAGCCACTGGAGTTCTACTCAGGAAGTTTCTGCCTATGCCAATAAATTCTAGTGTTTCCCCTACTCTTTCTGTGGTAGTTTCAAGGTTTCAGGTTTCAAGTTGATGTCCTTAATCCCTTTTGAATTATATTAGTACAAGGTGAGAGACAGTGATCTAGTTTTAATCTTCTGCATGTGAGTATCCATTTTTTTCCTGTCCCAATTGTTGGAGAAGCTAACTTTTTCTAACATATACTTTTGGCTCTTTGTCAAAAGTCAGACAGTCATAGGTGTTTGGATTCAATTCTGGGTCTTCTAGTCTGTCCTGTTGATTTTTCAGGTCTTTTTTTTTTTGTGCCAGTAATTAGCTGTTTTTGATACTATGGCTCTATAGTATATCTCTGAAGTCTGGGATTGTGATACTTTTAGCACTATTTCCCCCCTCCATTGGTTTGACTATTTGGAGCCTTTTGTGCTTTCATATGTATCCTGGGACTATCTTTGTGACTGATGACATTAGCATTTTGATGGGTAATGCATTAAATTTGTTTTTGTTTTTCTTGGCCAGTCATGGGACCTGAGCTCTGGGCCTACGCACTGTCTGTCAGTTCTTCAGCTCAAGGCTAGCACTCTACCACTTGAGCCACAGCGCCACTTCTGGCTTTCTCTGCTTATGTGGTGCTGAAGAATCGAACCCAGGGCCTCATGCATGCAAGGCAAGCACTCTACCACTGAGCCACCTTCCCAGCCCTGCATTAAATTTGTAGATTGCCTTTAGCAGTCTGGTTTTTTTCAGGATATTAATTCTGCCAGTCTATGAACATGGAATATCTTTCTACCTCCTGGTGTCTTACTTCTTCAGGGTTTTATAGCTGTAGAGGTCTTTTACCTCTTTGGTTAGGTATATTTCTAGGTTTTTGTTTTTTGAGGCTATAAGAAAATGGCATTATGCTCCTAAGTTCCCTCTCCCACTGCTCATTGTTGATGTGCAAAAAAGCTACTGATTTCTGTGGGTTAGTATTTATATCTTGCAACTCTGGCAAAGGTAGGAATTTGGAAGTAGAGGCTTTGGTGTCTTTTAGATAGGGAATCATATCATGTACCAATGGGAATAATTTGATTTCTTCCTTCTCCTTTGGATATCTTTTATGATGATTTCCACAGAGACCTCTCTACAAAGATCCTGATTGGGTCCAGTGCTAGAGACCAGGGTCTCCTGGATTACTTCTGCGTTGATCACACCCAGACAGTCCATGCTGGGCACGAGGCAGATTGCATCGGTTCTCTAGCTGGCCAGAGGCCTCATGCTACTGTGGCCAGCAGGAGGCTCTCTCACAGGCAGCCTTGAGTTAGGTCATGTGGAATCACAAATGCCAAGTGGGCTGTTTGTCCTCATCACAGGCCACCTGCAAAGGTCTAGAGAGCCTCTTTTCTCCCCAGAACACCACAGAGAAAGCCAATTAGTACTGCTTGATAATAAGCTACTTCCTTTTGTTTACTTTCCTAAAAAGCAAATTAAGTGTTTTAGTCATCATAAATTTAAATTAAGCCCAGGGAACAGAGACCAGGCTAAAAAAAAGACTAAAAGAATACTTTGGTCTTGCAGAATGGCCAGCAAGAAGGAAGGGAGAAGGGCAAGGTGGGAACGTGAAGGCTGGCAGAGCAGAGACAAGGAGCAGGGAGAGGGGCAGGCTGTGGGAGCCGGGCACGTGCAGTGCAGATGCGAACACATAGGGAATTTCAGTGGAATGGTAGCAGAGCTGAAGAAGTGCAGAGTGTCCAGGAGGAAAGGACACGTTTCGGGTAACCAAAATGCCACTTCATCTCTCCATAGAGCAGAGAGCTTTATGGCTCTCGACAGCTTCAAATGCCTCACAGGTAAAGATCATTTCGGAAAAAAAAATCAAACTGTCAGTGTCTGGATGGACGAAGTTATAGGGTGACACATTTATGATACTCTGATTATGCCTAGAGCAGTTAGAACTGGCTTTCCCAGGTCTACGTGTGAGGGCATCCTGTGCTGCCCACTTGTCCCACAGAATGCCCAGCAGGAGACTAGATGCCATTGTAATGGCCATTCTCCCCCCCAACCCTGCAGAGTGTGGGGGGGGGGGGAGGATGGCCAGCTTCTGGTCCAGAACCACAGGTGTGATTTGCTGCTCTGTGACTACCACAGGGAACCACTCTCCAAATCTTGGGTGAGTGCTTGTTTCTCTTTGTGACCATTTTTCATATCTTCAGGGTTTTCTTTTTTTTCTTTTCTTTTTTTTTTTTTTTTTTTTGTTGGTCGTGGTGCTTGAACTCTGGGCCTGGGCGCTGTCCCTCAGCTCTTCAGCTCAAGGCGAGCGCTCTACCACTTGAGCTACAGTGCCACTTCCGGTTTTCTGGTGGTTTATTGGAGATAGGAGTCTCACGGTCTCTCCTGCCCAGGCTGGCTTTGAACCGCGATCCTCAGATCTCAGCCTCCTGAGTAGCTAGGATTACAGGCGTGAGCCACCAGCGCCCGGCATCTTCAGGGTTTTCAAGGAAAAGAAGCATTGGATTTGAAAGATATTTCCAAGACAGAATGGACAGATTTGGGCAACTTTATCAGAAGTGTTTATTTTAGGAGAGAAAGGCACTGGAGCTGGGGGCTTTGGTATTTGCTATGGAGTAAGGATATACCAGGCAAGATGGAGGAGATGAAACTCAGGACACAGTCTCCACAGGGAAGTCCCATGTAGATCTAGAGGTAGTTGAATTATGGTGGGAGGAACCCACAGCTGGGCACATGCCGTCCCCCAGAAGTGATGGACTGGGCCTTGCGAAGGAGAGTGAGGGGAGGTTTGCAGGAAAGTTTGCTGGAAGTGTGAGTCCCTGGTGGCTGGCAGGACAGGGCCACCGAGGGACAGGGCCACCGAGGGACAGGGCCACCGAGGGACAGGGCCACCGAGGGACAGGGCCACTGAGGGACAGGGCCACCGAGGGACAGGGCCACCGAGGGACAGGGCCACCGAAGGATAGGGCAGCCCGCGCAGCATGGGCATTTTTGGTTCTTGTCAACTCTGTAAGTCTCTGCGTAAAACCAGTCGAAGCCTCCTGGCGTCAAACAGATCAATCGTGGACAGATACCTTCATTTTTCCTGTTATAGTAGAGAAGCTCAAAGACAACTTGAACCTACAGTGAACCCATATTCTTAAAATTAAAGACAACTCATACTAATTGTAGATCTGGGAGGAAGACAATGAGTAGAAATTTTGTAGTGGTCCTGCCAGGCAGCCAGGTCTGCTCCCCAAATGGCCTAGGAACCTCTGAATGCATGACTTCACAAAGACTGCAAGTGTCATTAGGGCCAGGACCTAGTCAACCGATGAGGAATGGCCCATGAGGGTTACCTGATCCTGGACAGTTAGGTCTCCCAGTGCCCTCTCCTGATTCCTTCCTCAGCTGCCAACCACAGCCACACCTGCAGTGCAATGAGGCACATGCTGCTGTCCTCAGGAGGACCTAGGGGCTGGGGGAGGAGGGAGGATGGGAAGGGTGAGATCTGGGGGGAGTAGGAAGGGGAGGCTTGGATTCACCCCTCCAGGAGGAGACAGCCCCGATGCCACCATAACTTCTGCCAGGGAGACCCATCTTAAGCATCTGACGTCCAGGAGGACATGGTAATGACATATTTATATCTTTTAATGAATTACTGAATTTATGAAAGGTACTAAAGGCAGTAGGAAAAAACTTCTTAAGGGTGATGAGGTTCAGATCCAAATACATATGTGATTCTTAAAGTCCTGTTTGAATAGGTGAAGGAATCTTCTATCTTCTTAATCTCGTAAGGGCCCCTGTTAGATCCCACAGGGCTTTCTGTATAGGAAATAAAAATATAACCTCAGAGCTGGGGAAAAGAGAAATTGTTGTGAAATAGCAAACACACGTAGCATTTTGCTCCCTGAGAGAGAAAAACAAAACCTGCCCTAATTTCTGGCCACCTGTGTCACACTCAAATCACGTGGTGCTGGAAACATTTCTGCTCCTGGGCTAAAAATAAGCAGATGACACTGTGTTCTATTAATGAGTACACTATCTTATCAGAGGACGCTGGCTTTGATCTCCGTTCGTCAGCTTAAAAAAATCACTGCAACACTTGCTTCTGGGAACTCAGACTTTACTTTCTTAGCCTTTTTATTTTTCCAGCCAAATGATCATGAAATACCTTCTACTGCTGTACATACCATGTTGTTTCCCCAAAGTAAACACTCTTCCCCTCTAAAGAATGGGGTGCACTCACTCCTGGTGTGCCTCATTTGTTCCACCGGAGGACTCACATCCCTTTGGCAAGGGGTAGCAGATTGTGTTCTTCCTTGGCGTCAGATGGGTGCTGACTTCTCCGGCAGCCCCAACTCACACCTGAGTTATGTCCCATCGTTTAAGGTCAACGCTGCTGTTTGGAATTTGGCACAGTTTTTTTTTTTTTTTTTTTTTTTGCAGCCAAGCAAGGTCATGACCTAGTTCCAAGACTGCACTGTCATGTGAGTTGCATGGGCCAGGATAAGAGCTGCTCATACAGGAGCTGACATGAGGAGATGGGGGGAGTCTCTTCCCTGTCTCTGAGTACTGAGCCAGGCAAGGCCAGCTCCATTTTCCTCTTCTCCCAGGACCTACCTGCCCTGCTGTATCCACAGGAGCTCAAGGCTCTCACCTTTGCCAGCTCTGTGTTAGCACAGGAGTGGCACCTGAAACTACCATCCTCATGCACTTTCTGCAGGACTTTCTCGGGATTGCTCTCCTCGGGACCTTGGTCCTCTTTGGAAACTCCAAGGAGATTAATAGGGTAAAATCCTGTATAGTTTCTTTAAATTAAAAAAAATCTTATTATTACAAAGGTGATACAGAGAGGAGTTACAGTTACATAAGTCAGGCAAAAAGTAGATTTCTCTTTGGACACTCTCTCCCAGTTTTTCCCTCCCTTCCTCACCCACGAATCCTATATTTCATTTTCAAAAGAGAGTCCAGTGAGTAGCATTGCTGCATTTGTTCACCCTTTGTCCTTCTATTTCTGTGCTTCACTTTACCCTCCCAGACAGACAAATGAACAAACAGGACAAAAAGAAAACAAAAACAGCATAAACGGAAAAACCTTTTGTTTCCATTTCCTGGAGTTCATTTCAGTTAATATTATTTTGTATAATCAGATGCACATTGGCATTGCACCTTTGTGTCCCTCTCCTAAGAGTGTCCTCTTTTGGTTTTACTATGTGTGAATGCCTAAAGACCTGTCTAATTTGTATGTCCTGGTGTATTTTAGATCTGGCTTCCACATATGAGAGAAAGCATGTGCTGTTTATCTTTCTGAGCTTGGCTTACCTCACTTAACGTGATTTATTCTAGGTCCATCCATTTCCCTGCAAATGACATAATATCATTCTTCCTAACGGCTGTGTAAAATTCCATTGTGTATAGTACCACATTTTTTTGATCCACTCATCTATTGTAGGACATCAGGCTGTTTGCACAACCTGTGTGACTTCTTAAAACTCTGCTAACCAGCTGAATAGATACATTCTCTTAGTGGCAGCCCAGAGGTGTCTGCTCTCTGTGCAGTCACTAGTCCTAGCCATGCCCAACCTCATCACGGGTGATAATAACACATATTACACCCATGATTCTGTCCATCTGAACACAGCTGGCTGGCAAAGAGTAGGCGTTTGACCCAAAGAAGCCACCGGAGGGCTGGTTTGTGGGATCTTCATACATGGTATGTTTTATCCCTGAGTGGCTTTTTAATAGAACTTATTTTCCTAGCTCAGACAACACATTACACATCACCCTGCCTGAATAGATGAAGAAGTCCAGAAAACTGCTCTGGGAAGGAGTGGGATGTCAGCACTGCGAGGAGCAGCAACGACTAGACTGGAAAACTCAGGAGATCCATCAGGATGATGACATCCAGAAAGGCCCTAACACTGCTCTAAAGCAGTGATGTGGAGGTGGAGCGATTTGCCCACCGATTCAGCAGCTATCCGTGGATACCCTTTGAGTGACAGGCCCGAAGCCAGGTGAAGGGGCTGTGCGGTCTCACATCCCCTGTGGCGTGGCAGGCAAAGGCTTCCATGTTGCCTGGGCCTGGGGGCGAGCAGGGCATTTAGGCAGCACGGAAGAAGGCTCTTCTGTGAACTCCCAGGCTGTGAGTCACCTGAGACACCCCGGCCCAGTGCTACGCAAATGGAGGTCCTCGAACCCCATGTGCCGCTACGGAGACACAGTCGCAACAATGGACTGGGAAGGACTGCTGGACTCGGGAAGCCCAAGTAGAGGCCACAGCACCCCAGACATAGAAATCCCGGCCCATTTCCTCCCGCTGAGAATGATGGTGGTGCCAAGCGGGCAGAATCTTTTACAAGATCTTTTTGCTTAAAGTCCAAGCCTCAGTTCCTGAGCCAAGTCGCTGTGCAGGTTCAGGATGCCTACTTATCTCAAGAAAGTCGCTCGTCATCTTTCCTCTGAGTCCCAGTGCCCTTGTGGTGAGGGGCAGATGCCTTGCCCCCAGGAAGAATTTTCCTGAGCAGGTTAGAATCTCCTAACTTGGAAATATTATATATGAAATGGGAAAGCTACTGAATTTGGCTTGATGCTGAAGGAAAGAATGTGAGATAGTAGAAATGATCGAGACGATGAACAAAGAGAACAAGCACATACAGTGCTTCTCAGTATGTACGCACCTGATAACGCAGCTCCCAAATGCATGAAAAGATGGCATAAGAAAGAGCGATAAATTACAATATAACTGAGTGATTTCAATGTTTGTTTCCATAATGGGTAAAATTTAAAAAAATGCAGTAAGTATATGGTACATTTGACTATAATTGTCTAGCAACATTTGGTTCCCTAAAAGAAAATCCACTGGGAGAAAAAAAAGGCATTTTCATAAGTTATTCTGAACTGGTTGTCCACAGAGTAAAAGTGAATCTTATTTCCACTTGACCTGTGTATTGGTTTGATAGCATCCCATTTACTTGCAACCTTAAAAACAACCTTATTTGGAAACAGGACTTCAAGATGAGATCATGTAGTTTCCTTAAAAGAGAATGGACTGAGGTTCAGAAGTGACAGACACCCCTGCAGTCCCAGCTACTCAGGAGGCAGGATGAAGAGCATCATCCAAGGCTGCAAAAAATTGAGAGACCTCATCTGAAAAATAAACTAAAAGCAAAAGGACTAGGGCTCAAGTGGTGGTCCTGAGGATTGTTCCCTGGAGGGAGACAGAGACAGAGAGGGTGAGGGAGAGAGAGAGAGGGAGAGAGAGGGGGGAAGGAGAGAGAGAGAGAGAGAGAGAGAGAGAGAGAGAGAGAGAGAGAGAGAGAGAGAGAGAGAACTGGAAGGCTTCAGAGATGCAAGGAAGATACTCTTCCCCCAACACTGAATGTATATTTTCCCGAACAATAAATCTTGGTGGGAGTGAACACAACAGCACTGACAGGAGCTCTCAAGTTTCAAGTCTGCTTTTGGCTAGATCATGATCCCTTTGTACACAGAGGATACATCCTATCCAGCTGGTCAGTTCCTTCTATCACAGGAAAGACGTCCAACATGGTTTTCCAAATATGTGAAGAAGCTGGAGCTGTCCAGTGTGGTAGAGGCTGGCTGGGCGTCACGTGGGGCCCTTCGGGATCACTTCAGGGAACGTTACCGTAACTCAGCATCGTCCACAGTCGGCTGGCAGGGGTTCTCCTCTGAGGGGCACACACTGACTTATCTGGAGCAGAGTCGGGGGTGAAAAGCCAAAGGAGCTGTGACCAGGCTCCCTGAGGGCAGGGCGGCAGAGGAGCCCGGAGCCCAGGGCAGGTGCAGGAATGCCGGGGAACTGCCCTAGCCGTACAGCTGTCCATTTACAGATATTTTGGAAAATTGCTTTATTTTTTATTTTTACTTTTAAATGTGTTACTGTCACTGACGATGTTGGCCAATCTAACTGGGGTGGGATGGAATCTCAGCATGGTTTGAATTTGCATTTCCTTTACGGCCAGGGATGATCAGCATTTCCTCATGTGTTTCTTTGCCATTCTTACATCTTCTGCTGAGAACTCTCTCCTTAGTTCTTTTACCCAGTTAGTGATTGGTTTATTAGCTTTGGATGGGATTGATTTCTTGAGCTCCTTGTATATGGAGTCAACAATTGGTTGGACTATGTTTTATTTTGTTTTAATTTAATCTGCTGCTTTATGTCTTTTGGTTGGGGCATGAGCCCATTGATGTTTAACATTATGACATTTTGGTGTGCTTCTTTCTTCTTCTTGTGCTTACTAATCTACTGAATTTTGTTCAATTCTGTGTTTCCTTGGCTTTGATTGTTTTCTTCAGATTCTATGCTTCCCTTTAGTATTCTTTGTAGTGCTGGTTTAGTGTTCATGAATTCCTTTAGTTTTTGTTTGTCATGAACAGTTTTAGTTTTGCTGTTGTGAATATTATCTTTGCTTGATACAAGAGTATGGGTTGGCAGTTGTTGTTCAGAGTTTGAATTATACCACTCCAGGCTCCCCTTGAATTGAGAATTTGAGTGGAGAGATCTGATACTGCAGATCTAATATTTCCATTGCAATAAAATTCCCTCTTTGATTTTTCTGCATTTAAAATTAGTTCCTTGGGGGTTTTTTTGGTGGTAAAGGTGTTGTACAGAGGGGTTACAGTTATGTAAGTCAGGTAATAGGTACATTTCTTTTTGACCAGTGTCACCCACACCCTCATTTTCTTCCACTTTTCCCCACCCAACCATCCTCCCTCCAAGTTGTATAGTTAATTTCTAACATAGTGTCTAGTGAGTATTACTGCTGCACTAGGGTGAACTAATTCCTTGTTTGTTTTTTTCAAGTCCAGAGTTTTCATTACAATATGTCTAGAAGTATTTCTTCTTGGATCCTGCCTGCAAGTAGTTCTGTATGTCTCTGTATGAGATTCTCTGTCTTGAGAATGGGGAAACTTTCTGTTATTTTGTTAAATAGGCTTTTTAATGCCTTTGCTTTTGGATTTTTCTCCCTCATCTATGCGATTATGTGTACATTTAATCTTCTGGCCAAATCTGCCAATTCTTGAATGTCCTTTTGATATGTTCTGAGTGTTTTTTCCATGCCTTTGAGTTTTTTGTTCTAATACCTCTGCTCTATCCTCAACTCCTGATACCTTGTTTCCTACTTCACTATTGCCTATGTCTTCCATTTTGCTTTGCAATGGGAAGATAGAGCCTTTCATATCTACTAGCTCTTCATTGATGTCAGTTTTCAGGTGTTGATTTCATCTCATTTCCTTTTTCTCTCATTGAGGTGTATAATGTTTCCTTCATTGAGGTGTGTATTTTTTATCTATGCCTTGCATTTTCTTGGACATTTCCTCCTTGAATTTTATTTGTTTTTCGATCTGCCTTTTTATTTCACCAGCCAATTTCTCATTGTTGTCTTAATGGTACTTTGTTCTCTATCTCCTCTTCTTTGCTCTCACTAGAGTCCTTCCCTGCATTGTTGTTGGTTTTTGAGAGTGGTTTGTTGTCTTGATTGCTCATGAATTTTGGGATCTTTCACTCTGACGTACCTATTTAAGTTCAAGATTTGTAAGAGGTCATCAAGATTAGGTATTAGGTTCTGTGGTGATGGGCTGTGGTTTTCTGGTTTTCTTGGGGGCGCTGTGCAGCTGGTATCCCCTGGAGAGGTATGGGAAGGATTTGGGGTCCAGCTGAGCGCTGTCTCTGGCCACCTTGTGTCCAAGGGTGTCACATGTGGGAGCCTGAGCCACAGCATGGTGGGCTGTCATTGGTGTCTCATGTTAGGAGTTGTAAGTAGGTTCCTGGGGCTGGCTGGGTAAGACCCTGGGCGCTGTGTGAAGGCGTCCCACAAGGTAAAGCATGGATGGGCTTTTGAGGGTCATCTATGCACAGACCCTGGATGCTATGGGGGAATGAACCATGTATGGATGCCCTGGCTGGCTTCTGAGGCTGTCTGGTCTGGGTGCAACCTTTGACATATGGGTGGTAGCTTCTCACAGGGAGGTGCACATGCAGGCTTTTGGGTCTGACTGGACACAGATCTCATGGAGGTGGGTAGCATTCTGCTGAGAGGTGCAAGGTTGGGTGTGGGTGGGTGCTTACAGCAGATTTTTTTTTTTTCATGATCACACAACTTCAGTTCACATAACGTTGCCTGTTTTTTTTTTTTTTTATTGTGAAAATACTGTATAGAGGGGTTACAATTACATGGGCAAGATAATGAGTACATTTCTTATCAAGCATTGTAGCCTCTTCCTTTGTTTCCCCTTCCCATCCCTTCCCATCTTCCCCCTGCTCCCCACCCAACCCTCCCCTCTCCCCCTCCCCCTCCACCAAAGTTGTAAAGTTTGTTTTCGACATAACGACTTATACATCTCATTGTTGCAATGAGTCCACCTGTATCCCTATTTAAAGGATTTGTTTTTTCCCTTCCCCTCCACAAATTATACCGACATCAAATACAATGAAAGCAGGGGTTATACTGTGGGGAAGGGACAGACAAAGCAACAAAGAAATAATCTTATAAATGTGTTAGAAACAATCGCATGAAAGAAAAAAATCATTTGAATACATATCTGAGGGTCCATTTCCCTAACATCACCTTATCTGACCTTTTCTGTTACACCAGATTTTTGAAGCACAATTTATTTTGATCTCCTGTGGTTTTAGGCACTTCTGTCTTCATGGCTGTTTTTTTTTTTGGGGGGGGGGGGGGTCTGGTCGTGGGGCCTGAACTCTGGGCCTGGGTGCTGTCCCTCAGCTCTTCAGCTCCAGGCTAGTGCTCTACTACTTGAGCCACAACACCACTTCTTGCTTTTTTCTTTTTGCTTATGTGGTGCTGAGGAATCGAATCCAGGGCCTCTGGCATGCAAGGCAAGCACTCTACCACTGAGCCAACTTCCCAGCCCCCTGTGGCTGTTTTTTTTTTTAAGCCAGTATTTACAGAGTTGATGTGCATTTTGTTTTAAAATTTCCTACATGAGCTGTAGTATAAAACACTCCAATAATTTTTTTTAATTAAGCTGCTTTGCGTGATGGCTATAAGGAACACCCAGCAGTGCTGGGTGCAGTGGTCTGATTGTCAGTGTATCAGGAACACACCCTTGTCAGTCTGGGAGCAGGGCTGAGAGTAATGTCAGACATAAAATTGTGAAATTGGGCTTGAGGAGTCACCCTGGAAATGTTGGCAACTGGAAAATCATCTTCAAATTCTACATAATTAAAATGCTTGTTTATTGACCTATCACTTTTTAAATGTGACAGTCACTTTTTGGTCATTCAGAGGAGTGTTGTAGGTCACGTGAGCATGCAGTTCAGGAAATCTAGCAGAATCCCTGAAGCTGTGCCTTTAACAAGGTTTTCAGGCCTGGACTGATGGGAAAGAGCTTGCTAGCCCACATTTTACCGTTTTGTAGTTTTTCAGTTAGACAGAGAGATCGTGAAATGATTGGTGGGGGAAGGATGAGGCTCTCTTGGGTCAGGGGAAAACATCATTTATAATTATTATTATTATTTTAAGTTGTAGAAGCCACAAGATAACATATTACTTCAAAAATATATACTTCTGTTGTAAATAAATTTAGATATGATTTTCTACCGGAATATTTCTATGAATAAGAATGATCTGTATGTGTACATGATGGCTCTGGGCAGGAAGGATGGAAGGCAGGAATGCGTTTACTTCTGCTAGCTTACTCTCAGTATGGGTTTCTTGAAGCTAATATTTTAATCACACATATTAGATATGATTTATTATTTACAAACAATTTCTGTTTGACCTCTGTGTATCTGTGTAGACACAAATAAAATTGGCTAAGTAATATCTAGACTTTATACTGTCATAATAAGAGTCAGTCATTTGAACCATAAAGATCTATGTGCATATCACTAGTTCAGAAGAAGACAGCTTTGAAGCCAATTCTGAAACATGATGTCCCTCTGGCATGATAATGGTCTTCCTTTCCAAAGCATTATTGTGTTATGATTATTATTATTATGCCAGTCCTGACTCTTAACCTCAAGGCCTGAAGTTTTTATGGTCAAGGCTAGCATTCTACTACTCGAGCCTCAGCCTTACTTTTGGATTTTTGGTAGTTTACTGGAGATAAGAGTCTCATTGACTTTCCGGTTGGTGCTGGGCTCAAATCTCAGCTACCTGAATAGTTAGGATTACAGGTGTGAGCCACTGGAGCCCCCCCAAAAACATTATTTTCAGTGTTTCCACCACCCTACCCGATTCCTATGGACAGATTCTGAAATTTTACTTTAGGTATCATCCCTCGAATCAGAAGTCACTTCTTAACAAGAGGTAGATGATCATTAAAGACTTCCGCATTGGTTAAATCCTGTGAAGTTGCAAATACACTTATTCTTCATCACTCCTGATTGGTACCTGCCCAGAGCTATTCCTTTGGGAAGCAGAACTCGGGTTTCCCCCTTGCTGGACTGCAGCTGTCCAGAGCATAGAGCAGGATGCCCTTCCCCAGATTTTCTAGGGAAGGAAAGGCCGTGAAGGGTGGTGGAGAAAGGAACAGGTAGGGAGGGACTGAGAAGACCTTCAGCCTACTGCACCCACCCTGCCCCATCAGTTACACTGAGCCTTCATTATGTTTTCCTGAAGTCAGCACTGATTTTTAGGCTCTGCTCCTCACAGTCAGGCTCAGCCTCCCTTTCCTTTTCTGACCTCATGAAGCCTCCTGCACAGGCCCCCGGCATGGAGGTGATGGTCCGGGTGCTTGAATGAACTGAGCAGGAAGGAGGGACTTTTGTGTGTACGTATATGGGGTGTTGGAGGGCTTCCAGCTTTGCAGCTGCATAGATGCAGCCTTGTTAAAGTCATTTCTTGGGCTTAAATTTATTTACTCATGAAAAGGTTCCATAAGTAAAATGCATCACACTGTTCCACTGGAGGGGACCCTGAAGAACATTTGGTCATTCTAGAAAGTAGTGCACAGAGCACACAGCAGGTGGCTGCGGTGACGTGGATGTCAGAGGATCCCTATTACAGAGTGCATCAAACTGGCTCAGATAGAGGGCATTGCCTGGGCAACTGGGCTTCCAGGGCTGGCTATTTCGGAGCATGCACAGTGCTAGACAGCTGGGCTCTCAAGGCCCAGCTCTTGGACCCTGGGAAGTGCTGCCCTGTGCTGCTTCTCCTGAGATCTGCCAGCCCCAGAGGAGATCTGCTAGCTGGGATCCTGAAACCATCACAGAGTCACTTCCCATACAAGTCACTAATTCTCAGTGCAGTTGGATTCTCCAGCCCCAGAAGAGGTTGGGGGAGGCAGGCAGGAGCATTGACAATGCTCCAGAAGAATCCTTGGAGAAAGGGGGTGCTGAGCTTTCCAACCTCTTCATTTTTTTTTCTCCTGTGATGCCCAGAAGCTTTTGGAGGAGTGTGAAACACATCACATTTTTTAAATTTCTGCCGATGGCAGGTGTCAGAATCAGACTGGCCAGTTATACTCAGCTAAAGAGCTGAGTAAGAGTCACCTGGACATAATCAGAGGATGCTTGCTGTGGGCATACTCAACTGGAGGGCCCCCGGCCTCCAACCTCCCTCGGTTCCTCAGTCTCCAGAGCCCTGTCACATGGCTTCAGGAGCTACTTTGTCCCAATGGTGAGGTCTAGAGAAATTCTAGAGAATCAGTTTTGTTCCCCCATTAAATTTCATCCAACCTGAATATTTTTCCTTGGAAAGCTCTTAAAGTTTAAGGTACATGCTTAATACATGAGATGTTCTCCTGCGAGAAAGGGAGGAATGGGAGGGGTAGGGAGTGATTGGAAGCTAGTTTTAGACTCCTGTTCTCCTGATGATGGAAGTCTGTCCTTATGACAGTGGTTTGCTTGGTGGTAACACTGGAGTGACATCCTACCACCTCATCTCGATCATCTTGTGTCACAGCACACAGCATCTTGAAAGAACTCACCAGCAGACCCAACCTCACCAGCCGACTTAATGGCCAAGACTGGAATAGAATGGAGAATCACTGTGGACACACAGAAGTTTCATTCTAGCTGTTTTTCTTTAAATATGTACACAAAATACTCTGTCCAGCGAACATACCTGTGTATAAAAAAAGGAGTTTTCACTAAAAGGTTAACCGTGAGCCTGTGGCTGCTTTGTGTGCCCAGCATACGTCTGGTAGCCTGGGTGTTTGGCCTGGGGAGAGAAAGACGTTTCTTCCCAAAACTCTTTCTTAAATCTGGCCCTGGAAGGAGCCTCTTCCTTGAAGCCTCTCTGAGTGCTCAGGTCCGGGAGACAGAGGCAGCCTGTCCTGTGTGTGTTCGTCCTGTCGTCCGCACAAGTGCCTGCCTGGAGGTGAACGCGAAGCCTGGGCTGCTGCACCCGCTTCTCTCCTCCAACTAAGTCTCTTAGGGGCCTGTGCGCACACAGGACCATATCTGAGCCGGCCCTGGGGATGGCTGCGGCCGTACCCCAGACCTGACGGCGCAGCCGGCTCCAGGCAAGGAATCTGGAGGGCTGCTGGGGCTGCCCGCCTGACCCCTGACGGGCTGGGGAGGGGGGAGAGCCCGCCGGCCTGACCCCCGAGGGGCTGGACAAGGAGGGTGCCAGGGAGGTTTCTGTGAGGTGCTCCTGAAGCTCTTGGGGGAGTTTCAGTCTTCCCGCTGGTGGCCTTCGTGAGATGGGGTCCCCATCTCTGTTCCGATCTGAAGTTGGAATCCCCCAAGTCTGTTCCGACATGAGCCAGGGTCCCCGTGTCTGTTCCGATGTGAAGATGGAGTCCCTGCCCTCCCCGCTCCGCACTGCCCATATACATTCCAACATGAGCCGGGGTCCCCCGTGTCTGAGCCGACATGAAGATGGGGTCCCCCGTGTCTGTACTGACGTGAAGATGGGGTCCCCGTGTCTGAGCGGCTCCCCGTCTGCTCTTGGGCGGAGGCTGGCGCTGCCCCGCGCATGGAGCTGGGGTTTGACCTCCACCCCACAGCTACGGTTCTTTGGTCTCAGGGACAGCGCTAGGGACACAGTTGCGCCCACCGGGCCCTGCCATCCAGGACCCGCAGGGAGGAGCCGTCCCCCGGGTCTAGGCCGGGGCATCGGGCAGACCATGTGGTCCTCCTGTCTTGGGACCTTCTGGCTGCCCGAGGCCTGTGGGGGCTATTTAAAAACATAGGTCCCATGGTTTCCCTTATTTGCAATAACTAGTATATGTCTGAGACAAGCAGAAACGGTCAGATAAGTTGATGTTAGGTGAAATGAACCCCAAGATAAGGACTCAAATGTTTTTTTTTTCTTTCTTGCTATTTTCTCTAACATATTTATAAGATGATTTCTTTGTTGCTTTGTTGCTCCCCCACGGTATAACCCTTGTTTTCACTGTATTTGATGTTGGTATAATTTGTGGAGGGGAAGAGAAAAAATTGTTTAAACAGGGATACAGGTGGACCCATTGCAACAATGAGATGTACAAGACATTATGTGGAAAAACGAACTTTACAACTTTGGCACAGGGGTGAGGGGGAGGGAAGGGGGGAGATGGGAAGGGGAAACAAAGGAGGAGGCAACAATGCTTGATAAGAAATGTACTCATTACCTTGCTCATGTAATTGTAACCCCTCTGTACGGTATTTTCACAATTAAAAAAAAAAGTGTGTTTTTTGTTTGGAAAACGCCTTTGGAATCCTGATCGACTGCACTGAGTCCCTAGAGCACTGTGTCCAGGAGCACTGGATGGCTTCTGCTAATGTTCTCTTCCTTCTGTACTTCATAGCTTTCAACCTTTCACTTCCTAGGTGGAGTTTATTGCTAAGCATTCTATTTTATTTTTCTTTGATGCAATCATAAATGGGTTCGTCTTCCTGGTTTCTTTCCCAGAGAGATTAGTATCCATGAAGACACAGGAGGATGCTTTTTGAAAGTGTATTTTGTTTTGCTGCTGTATTGAATTGATTTATTAGTACAGGTGCATCAATCAATAATTGTAGTCCAGTACCTGACAACAGTCATCATTTGCTTCTTCCTGACGTGGATGACCCTTTGTTTTTCGTTGGTTGTTCCTGCTCCTGGACCACATTGAACAGAAGTAGTAAGAATGGCCACCTTTGCAGTGTACCCGCTCTTAATGAAAAACAGTTTCTCTCCCATTGATTTTAATGTTAGTTGTAGGCTTTTTATAAATAATATTTGTTATGTTGAGAAAATTTACTCATATATGTATTTTATTGAGGTTTCTTTTTAATAAAGAAATGATGTTTTTGGGGGGTGAGGCTGAGGGGGCGGTGTCACAAGATTGAAGGGAGCGCGTGTGAACAAGTGCAGCCGTTATAGTCAAAGTATAGTCTATAAAAGATGAACTATGTAACTTGAGGGTAAAGCTAGGAGGGGAAAATGGGGGAGACTGAAGGAAGGGGTAGCCTTGACCAAGAGACATTGTACTCATAACCTGACTTATGGAATTGTAACCCCTTTGTACAACTACTTGAGAATAGCAAGATAATAAAAATAAATAATAATAATAAAGACTAAAAGAAAAAGAAAAGATATTGAAATTTGTTGGAAATATCTTCCAGCAGCTATTGAGGTCATATGATGTTTATGCTTCCTGCTGCTCTGTGGTGTATTGCATCCATGGGTCCATTTGTGTACCTAGTGGGGGAAGGATGGCCTCCTCAATGAAGGATGCTGGGAAAACTGCGTCTTCCCATGTGGAGTATGAAACTGGGCCCTTATCTTCATGCTATAAATAAAAATCAACCTGAAGTAGATCATTATACACCTAAACATAAAGCTTAAAAGCTATAAAAATCATAGAAAAAAACACAGGGTTAATGTCTTTGATGTTGACCTTGGCCTTGACATTTTTTTTGGATATCACACCAAAAGCCCAGGCAACAAAAGTGAAAAACAATGGAAGGACATCAAAGAAACTTTTGCACAAAAAGGGATCATCAACAAAGTCAGAAGACAGACAGATTATAGGGTGGGAGTGCAAATTATGCATCTGATAAGAGCTTACCATACAAAATATATTGGGAACTCATACAACTCAACAGTGAGAAAAAAAACTTCCAAATAACTCTTTTAAAGAATAGTCAAAGATCCTGAAGAGATATTTTTCCAAAGAAATTATACAGTGGACCAAGTGTATGAGATTCTTTCTCCACATCACTAGTCACTAGAGAAATTCAAATCAAAGCCCTTGTAAGATGTTTCCTCTCTGTACTGTTACAAAAGAAAAACGTGTCACAGAGGTCTGAACAAAATGGAGCCCAAGTGTACTCCATACATGCCCTATGACTCCTCCACCTGGCATAAGGTGAATAGGTTTTAGTAAAGCAATTTAATTTCCTCAAGCTTCCTTTGTCTTCCCAGAATGCATGTGGTCAATTATTTTTTAAATGCCTCTTGATTTCCTTCAACGTGTTTTTGGAGATCTCGCCTCCATCAGAAGAACATGTGTGCATGTAGAGATTGATGTGTTTGAAGTTCACCTTCTAGTAATTTTCTGGATGCATGATTTAGAGCCATCATTCTAAATCTGCATGTGGAAAAGTTCAGGACAGATGATGAGGCCATCTTAGGCAATAATTCCCATCCTAGACTTCCCAGCTCATTTGAGCATTGTTGCCATTTTCACTTAGTTACCCTTTAAGTCACTATGCTTGGAACCTGTGTAGACAGGTGAGTCTAGGAGTCAGAGGCAAGAGGCCCAGTATAGTTAACCCCCACCCCCACCCTCCAGCGGTCAGGTGTGTGCTAAGTGCTAGCTCCAAAACCTTCAGTGTGTATCAGCATGTGATACTATCTTGTGTATTCATCATGGCTCAGCGTCACCTAAATTCACAGATCAATATGAACCTGAATTCTTTGATCTGTTGCTCAATTGTACTCTGTCCTTAGCCAGGTCTACCTTGCGCCTCTTCTCTTACATTTAGGTAAATCCCTGCATGAATAGATTCTTCAGACATTTGTCAGTTATTGTTCTGGTTCTTTAGGCTTCTATGTCTAATTAGCTTCCTCTTCTTTTTTTTAAAAAAATATGACCTGAAAATTCTAGAGTAACCACATACATTATCTTCTAGGCCAGCAGATGTTGGAAAGTTCTAATAAGCTGAATCAAAAATGTGCTGGGAAGACAGCTTGGAACAGAGGTGTATGTAGTTCCTGAATTGTCAGAGTATTTCAAACTATAAGGGGGATGCAATGAAAATAAAATTGATTGAGCAATATGTCTCACAAATAGGATTCCAGTGAGGTAAATGAATCTATTTATGGGAAGGCTCTATCTAATAAAGGTCCTTTGAACTTTATAAAATGTGGTAAATATTTGCACTTGACTCTGTAAAAATACAGCTTGATGAAAGAAGAGTTTGAAGTGGAATGCTGCCACTTTTAATGCAATATTTGATTTAAATTCAGTTCCTAGAAACCTTAGATGAATATGGTTCATGTATCTAAACATTGAGCTTAATATATATGTATATATATTAGGCTCAATATATATATTGTTTATGTATATAAGTCATGTATATATATATTTCAAGTCTTTAAGAGTAGGCAAGGGATATGATACATCAAATTTCTTGGCATGTTGTAAACATTAATATCCCCAATGTACCAATATCATATGATTTGAACTGGAGTATTTCACTGCTTTTCAAACAATGTCTAACATCTTTAATCTTGACTATCAGTAAATTCTCATATTCTAGTTGTTTATTTTTTCATTCTCTTGAATGAAAATTTGGAACCATTATTATTTTTTAAATTCTGGCTTTAGAACATCCGAAGGGGAAGTCATAAATTACCTTTATGTCTGTGTTTCATTTTATGTAACATCACAATGTGTTTCCACCATGGCAGGAGGTGTCTGGATGGGGAACCTGGAAGAATGTCACACTTCCTACACCAGCATGTCTACTGATTACCACTGGGCACATTTAATGCTGCTCATCTTGCTAGAGGACTGTGTCCTCTGCTCAGCCATTTGACGGATCAGTGTGAATGGCAGTGCCTCCTGTCTGGGGCTATTCCTGCGTATGCTCTATGATGCTTGTGTCTTGCCACGTGACCTCCCTGGTGGGATCCTGGGCAGCCCAGGCTGGCAGTGGCTTTGCGAGGAGTTGACTTCCACTCCCCATTGCCTGGTTCTGCTGAAAGATGAGTCGGGTTAAGTCCTGAAGGAGAGGGACTGCCAGCCCAGGCTTCCATTTGGAATTGGTGTTAGGCATAAGGTTGTTGAAAGTCTTCTTACCTTGACATGTATTTTCTATCTGTTTTTGGAATAGAAAGGATGTAAAGTGGATAGGTTTCTGCTACCAGGAAGATTTTCCCCTTTTTATATGATAATATCTAGAAGAAAAAAACAGAGAGAAATATACAGGCTGTATATAAACCAATGAAAACACTTCTTAATTCTCTTTTCGTTTTGTGCTTAGGAGGATTGTTAGCAATGTTTTTTTGAGCTCTTGCTCTTAGAGTTTTAGTTCTTCCTTCTGAGTTCTTATTCTCTGTCTTCGTGCAACCTTTTGTCCCGCAGAAGTGTCACTCGAGGGACACAAGATTGCAATAGAACTTAATGGTCAGTGATGACTGAGAATAGAGGGAAGAGAAGGTTTATGGCCTTTTTTGTTGTTGTGGAGGAAAATTATTGATGCCCTCTGTCAACCCAACTCTCCTCCCTTCTCTTGAGCCTTCTCTGGAGGCTGAATGATTAGCTTGGCTTCCACTCAAAGGAAGATTTATTACTTTAATGCCATTGTGATTTAGTTGTATGTAATCTTACTGGTGACACCAGGGAGTCTGCTCTCCTCCTTTCACATATGTTTTAGTCCCCTTGGTCACATGAACAAATGTTCACATGGTGAGAGAATGGAGCAGCCCTGTCATCTGCTTGAGTGGTATCCTTCTGAGTTAGAGATCTGGTACCAGCGACAAAGACCAAAATTTAGGGCAGGAGCTGGCAGATACCAAGCATGCAGAAAACACACAGCGCCTGTGTCTCTGATCTCTTACATTCTCTTCTGTGGACTATCTGGTTTCTGCATCTGAAAATGTTTACCAAGTAGAAACATACCTCCCAAAAAGGAAAATTCTGGATTCTCATTGCTTCTTAGCTTACTTAGATATTTGGTCAAATATTGTCGCGATAGCCTGGAACTACAGTATCTTTTCATTTATTTGAGAGCTGGTAAATCCACAGAGGGGAAGTGGCCAGGCAAAGCCCCACTCAGCAGCTATTAGGGTTTTGATATAAAATGTCTCTCGTAGCTCCTGCATTAAACATCAGCTGTGGAGCTGGTGGCACTATTTTGGGAAGTTCTGGAAACATTAGGAAGTGGGGCTTAGCTGGAGGAAGCAGATCACTTTGGTGGGTCCATCTCTGTCTACTTCCTGTGTCTCTCGACTTCCTGGACACCATGATATGAACTGCTCTCCTCCTCTACACCCTCCCTGCCAAAATAGATCGATTCTTCACAAACTGCAACCCCCCCCCCCCAAAAAAAAGGTTTTTTCCTGCGTTTCCATCAGATATTTGGTCAGAGCTACACAAGAGTCATTCATATTAAAAATTCCTTAGAAAAGCTAAATAAACTCCAGGAAATAGACATGGGAAAAGGGTGGGAAGAGGATAGAAGAATGAAGAGAACAGGGAGAATACAGTAAAAAAAACAATTCAGTGCCTATTCAATAAAATTAAAGGGGAGGAAGGGATGGGTAGGGGAGAGATGGGTAAGAATGTGGAAAGGGGTGACACTGATCAAGATGCGTTGTATTCATAAAGTGCTTTGGTGCATGGCAAAAAACCCAATAAAGTCCTTTTTTCTTAAATTCAGCAAGCACATCGTGTCATGTTGGAGACTCTCGGCTCCAGTATGAGAGAGATTCCACGGCTGTTTTTCCAGCTGGAAACCGTGGCTCCAAGGACAGCACGATGGTGGTGGGAAGACCGGCTCCTGTTTTCCTGTGGCTGTTGGATCCTTGCGCTCGCCTGAGGAGGAATGGAGATTGCACCATCTGTCGATGAGCAAACACCTCTCTTGGGGCATACAGGAGCTGCTCGCCTCTCCACACCTGGTGGAGATGATGCAGGAAGTACAAGTTCGTGACGTCAGGCTGTCAGTTAGCTCTGTCCCTCTGAGAGGGAAGCAGGGCCCAAGGCTCAGTGCTCAGCGGAAGCAGAGTCAGGCTCATTTCCCCACGTTTCTGGAAACACTTCGGAGCTGAGTGAGTCCCCTCATCAGTGGCTCACTGCTTTGTCACCGACGGCCGCCCGCTTTCTAGGGTGGTTTGGCTATTCCCCGGGACGCTGTCTCGGGGGAAAGTGGTGCACGCAGGTGTGTACACTGCTGACATGGAGCCGGCTGTAAATACAAGTTGTTTTCCTAGCAGCCTGCGGTTCTCAGTTTGTTCTGTTTCATTTTCTACATCTCTTTTTGAGATGTAGCACATGGAAGAGAAGAGGCTAAGGCAGAGGTCCAATCCACCGCTTGGATGGACTGAAAGAGCTTTGGCTTTGCTTCCTGGGGTCAGTGGTGAAACGCATGGCATGGGAGGAGGAAGTGGTTCTGGGGAACCACGTGCTGGTGACAGAGGGTCCTGGGACCTGTGTAGCAGCGGTCACATGGGCTTGTCCACCCCTGTAGCTCTACCTCCCAGCAGAACCTCCTGGGTTCTTGCCCTGACCACACCACTGTCTTCCAGCCCCATGTCCCACTTCTCCCCGTCCACCCTGGGGGCGGCCAGGGGGGCTCCACACTTCAAAATACCATCCCATCCTCCTGCCGCAGTATTTGGAGGCTCCTCGCCATGTGGAGTGAAGCCCAGCTGTCTCCACGTGCTGTGGATCTTGCATCCCCCTTCTCTAGAACCTTCCCTCTGGTTTCTGCCTCATGATGTCAGGTCTTCATGGAATCCCTTTCTCTGTCCCTCCTTCACCCATGGTGGGATTCTGCTTCCTTCCAGACCTGGAGGGGTGATGGCATCTGCGGGCGACACTGGAGAACCGGTCCCCGTCACCCTTCACATCAGCAAGGGCTGATGGTTGAGGTGGCACTCAGCACCCCTGCTGACCTGTGAGGGGCCCAGCATGGGGAGTGTGCTCTACCCTTCGTGATGGCTCTCTCCCGGGGCCTAGCCACAATCCCCAGGCAAGGGAGGGCTGCATTTCACCCGCTCAAATCTCCCCTACACCTGCTGAGAACCAGAGACGATGCTGGCTGTGACTCTGGGACTCCAGGCACAGTGGGAGGTCCGTCCTCACCTCAGTCTGTGGATGGTCCTCAAGCAGCCTGTGGCCACTTTGGCAGGACTGGCACTGGGGTCCATGAAAATATGCCAGCTATGCCTGTGTGCCTTCAGAGAGCTAGAAGTACCGGCCAGTGCTTTCTATGTTGACTAGACTTTGTCATATAAGACATGGAAGGATTTAGTTGGGAGTATTTCTTGTTGGACAAAATCCAAGTCTATTAGCCAAGAAGAAGAGAAAAGGAATGTAGATAAATAATGGGATCTGGGTCAATAATTATTAGAGACTGCATGCAAGTTTAACCATAATGTATATTTAATACCGTATGGTTACTGTATCGAGCGTATGTAATATGCACATGTATCCAGC
This sequence comes from Dipodomys spectabilis, assembly GCF_019054845.1. NCBI lineage: Eukaryota > Metazoa > Chordata > Mammalia > Rodentia > Heteromyidae > Dipodomys > Dipodomys spectabilis. The sequence continues at coordinate 6,364,735 of NW_024870892.1, read as the reverse complement.
ATATGTAATATGCACAAATGTGGTTATCTGTATGTATGTGTATGCAGATTGATAGATAAATAGCTGAAGGACTCAAAAATTAGGACTCAAACATTTGGTTCAGAGTCATAGTGAATGATGATCCATACAATAGATTTCATGCTATTTCTCCAGGGTGGAGAAAGCTACTCAAAGTTGGCAGAAGGTTCCAATGCATTGCTAAGCAAGAGCTGAGCTGCCCAGTGTTTGCATGGAGAAATCCTATTCAGCCCAAGAAAAATTGATACATGGGTAGGAATTAGACAAATGCACAGAAAGATGTGGGCCAGAATGTGCGTATGAGGGTACAGAGCGAGGATGGTATCTGGTGATTCTGAAACTATATTTGCATTTTTATGAGTTTTCCAAGTTTTCTGTATGGAACAGATTCTACTTGTACAACATAACGTTTTTTAAAAAACAATGGAAAAATAATGAGGCGAGTTTAACTGATTCTGCTGGAGGCCCAAAGAAACAACTTGTGCTGTGGCATTGAGCCGAAGCGGTACAGAGCTGGTCTTTGGAACTGGACAGTGAGATTGAAGAAGTTCAGAACTTACTGTAGCAAGCAATAGCGATCACGTGACTCCCTGCCATACATTCCAGCCATTCCCACAGCCTTCGCCACAGGTAAACATGCGCAAAATAATTAACGTATTTTGGCCTGGTTCTCATTTGCTATGTTTCCTATTTCACTGGATGCTTAGCATTATCAATCTTTGTTAAGATTTTTTTTTAAAGGATAGAATGCTAGTGTGCATTCATTTCAGGGATCCTTTTGGAGACTCTCAGGTCTTTTCCTTTAGCATTGTAATGGAGACTGCAAAAAAATTGCATTTTTTCGCAGTAAGTCATCTTTACTAGGGTGAGTGAGTTCTTGCTCACTGTGCAAACAGAGGAGTACAGAATGCACTGTAAGGTGACTGATGTGTGTGATATTTGTGATACACACCCCAGGAAGCTGCAGCCGGTGGCTCCATGACCAGTTGGAGCCCTTCTGTCTGGATCATTTAAAGCGTCTCTGACGTCAAGGTGAAAAACAACACCACAAATAGGATGCTGGCGGTATGGCTAATCTGTGTTAATTCCTGGTCTCACGCAGCTGTTTGCTGTGCACAGAAGCCCTGCTCTCAACCTCCCCATGTGCATGGGGGAGCAGGCAGTTGGGAACACCCACTATGGGACCCTGGTTCTCTGCCCAGGTGTTTCAGTGAGAAATGCTCAACCTGTTTCATGGCCAGGAAAGGGAGTAGCCTAGTGGAGGGTGTCCTAGCGAAATGTCTGGGGCCACACGTTCTACCTGAACAGCTTTGCCCTGTTCTTGAGCCTCCGGTGCTGTCTTCAGCCACAAAGCGATGGAAGAAGCTTGCACCTTGGAATATGCAGGCCGAGGGGAAATTTCTATATGTGCTCCACATAACCCCCAAATACTCAGTGCACGCTGCTATGTAGTTATTATCATGTTGTGGGCAGAACTAGACTTTGAACTCAGGACCTCCTGGTTGCTTGGCGGAAACTCTGTGACTTGGGTTATGCCCCAGCCCTTTTTGGCTTTAGCTTATTTTTCAGATTGGGTCTTGCAATCCAACAGTGGCTAAGATTATAGGAGTGTGTAAGTACAACTTATAAATATAAGTCTCAGGACTTCTGATCACCCAACACTGCAGATCACTTTACAGATTCTAGCAAACAGTCCAACAAATCAGCAGGTCAATCCAAGACTGGGGAAGTGGGGAGGGGTAGGTTGCCCGCCTGTGCCAGCAGTTTCCTGGTCACCTGCCTTGGTTTCAGGGTGCACAGCCCAGCCATGCCCCTCCCCCGCACCCAGCACCCCAGCTCTCCAGCCTGTTCCTCTCCTCCACAGGCTCTGAAGCTTTTTAACATTCAGAACCAGCCAGAAGGGCTCACACACAGAAACTTCAGCAGCAAGGCCTAGAAGGGTTCCCGAGGATGAGATGGAGAGAAGAGGAAGGGAGGTTTGCTCACGCAGGCACGGGGAAAGGTGCAGGAGGGGGATATGGTGCCGTCTGCCTCACGGTCTCGTCTGAGTTCCTCCTCCTTTCCAGTCCTCTGCTGGGCCAGGACGGGGTGCTTTATGTTCTAACAAAGCTCATCTCAGCCCGTGCAGATGTGTCTTGGGCATCCTCATGGCGCAGCCTTGTCACCACAACTGCCGCCTGTGCGTTTTGCACACAATGGGAACTCAGGGGAGAAGGGACTGGCACGGGTGCCCTCACTGCCAGCCAGCGGGAGGCTCTAGGCAGTGACCTTGAGCTCAGGGGTCACCCTGACAGCTTGGGCTCCACCAGCTAGGCACTGCTTCTGCCGGGGTGGCTGTGGAATTCTTTCACACCATTATTGAATGACCTAAGTGAGAATGAAGAAGGCTCTTCAGTGGGTGAAGGCCCTGGGTGCTTCATCATCATCCTGTGCACTGTTTCAGAGGCAGGTAGGCAGGTCTTTGACCCATGAACCTCAGACCAGAGGAGAAGTGAATGGACATCCTTCACCTCTATGGGTAGGGACAGTCACATCCACGATCCTCCTAAATCCTGACACCTCCCCCATCCCAACCAGCTCAGCTTATTTCATTCTTTCCTTCCTCCACTGGGATGTAGCTCCACAGCCGAGGACCAAGGCTAGCAAGGTCTCAGAGATGTTGAGGGAGCAAGGACTCTGGCCGGAATCAGCGATGCGCCCACCGGGTCCTCACGACAAATGGCAGCCACATGGCAGGATTCAAATGAGGACTCAGCTCTGCCCTGGGAAATAGCTTTACTTCTTTGTCTTAAGCCCCATGGCTCTGAGAAACACCCCACTTCCAGAAGCCCACAGAGGCCACTTTGGTTCAGGGTTGACATGTGAACAATGAAATGGAAATAAAACACAGTAACTTAACAATGGAAGGAGCTGGCAAGCGGCTGCTTGATCTATAGCACTTAAGGAGGGGATGAAGGGGGCACTCTTGGGAAGCCGTGCAGACATTTGCAATTAGATGCCAGTGATGGATGAGTTGTATTAGAGCTTATGAACCTTCCAGAGGTTTCTAGAACCTTGTCTCCTTCGTTGAGGGCAGCTGGGACTAGGTCATTCTTTATGATCACGGGTTACAGGCGACTGAAGCCAATACCACATTTCTAGAAACCAAGATTGTTATCAATTGTTTGTAAAGTCAAATGCAGACAAACCTGGTTAAAAATGAGATTTTTATTACGGCTCATTAACTGAATGGACCAAAACTCTGATCTGATTTCTCCTCTCAGAGCATAGGAATGAAATGCATCTTAAAAATCCCAAATATTACCTGTGTCCCAGGCATAGAGAGAAACAGCAGAGCCATCTGAAATTCCATGAGCAGTGAGCTCTGGAATATGGATCGAGCTTTACAGCAGGCTGCTGAGGAAACAGGACGTTCCACTGTAATGAAGGCTGCAGCTTTCGTCCCTGGAACTTTCCACCCACCATCCTGCCCCTGGGCTAACCATGCTGCAGGGAGCTTTTCTCAGAACACTCACTGGGAGGAGAATGTTCCGGACATCTCACTCGGCCCTCCCTGGTCCATTTCTATTGGATGAAGTGGCATGGCTTGTTAGTATGAGGTGAAAAATCAGGTGTTGTCACCTAACATGATGAACCCCAAAGGAATTTAAATCACTTTCCTATCCTAAAAAAATGGCATGTTAAAGGTTAGCTAAAAGAATCAAGTCTTAATTTCTTCACTAGATTGGACTGTAGAATTTATTCTCAACAAGTGATTAATATCACAGAATTATTCCAATGAACGCATAATGTTGGTGTTGTCTGTCTTGAACCACTCAATTGACAGGAGAAACTTAGGAGTGTGTCATGAAAGGCCCACCCTCCGGGCGCCTGCCGCCTTGTTGTCTGCCACATGCGCTGCTGGCCTGGTCAGATCTGGGGTCGCCCTGTCTCACTGTCCCGTGAAGGGTAGGATCTATTCTTGCTGCAGACATTCCAGATTCAGCTGGTTTTCAGGCCCAGATCCATTTGTTTCATCTCAAGTTACCATGGACGTGAAGATGGTCCTCTTTGAGAGGAGGATGCTGAGGGTTTTCAAGTGACTTGTGGCATGGACCTGACAATGACATGCTAGAATGTTCTCCAATCACAGGTGAGTCCTTTCAGGACTATGTCAACAGTGAACTCTCTCTCTCTTACACTGTCTGTCTGTCTGTCTGTCTGTCTGTCTCTCTCACACACACACATGTACATATACATACACTCTGTATCACACATTCTCACAATAATACACTCATGTACACTCATGTGCACACACCCTCTTACATATATTTACATACATATACACTCTCTAACTCTCTCTTACACACTCACACATGCCACACTCATACACTCACACTCACACACACACACCTTTATGTGGAAGCCAAGTTCCCATAGAAAATCTTGAATTTGGGAAATAAGTGCAGATTTTGAGTTACCCTCAAAAGCCCAACTTCTTGAAGACAAAAAGTTCCCTTTCTCTTCTCCCTGACTGAGATTTCAGTTGTGTCTGTACTCGGCTGCACATTTGCAGGGAACATCGGTCTGTTAATCCTGTAATGAATTATTGTGACTGGAGAGAGCACGTTGGTGGCTGTGACATGCTCCTGAGGTTTTTATGGGGGCTGAAGGAACAAAAATATGACTCCTTAATGCTCCTATCTGTACATGCAGTACAGATAGTAATTGTTTGGGAAATGTCTCACTCATAAATTATCAGGATGACATACATGGACAAACATTCTTTTTTAAATGTGAAATAGGTAGTAAAACTGTACAGAGACCAAGAGGTCTTCATGTGAAGGGAATTAAATAGCCTGGACATTTTGGTTCTCATTTCTGAGCACTTAGCTTGCCTCCCTCTGGGACTTGGAGCTCTTGTGAAAGAACGTGAAGGTGGCAGTCCGTTGGGACCTGCAAGAGAACAAGACGTTTCCTGGTATGACCGAGAGAACAGGGACTAGAGGTTGTTTGAATGGGGCCTGTGGATCTTGTAGTTTTCTTGTAAAGCATGGGTACCAGGTGCCTCAGTGGTGGTGTGCAGGGATGATGGGGCCTGTCTCAGCCTGAGATGCTCAACTGAATGCAGCCCAGGGCTGCTGTCCAGCACTGCTTGGGCCTCGGCCTCGGTCCTGGATCACTAGCACGGGACCTTGCCGTCTGGAGCTCAGAGCCCATCAGCAAACATCTTACACATTTTCCCCTTCAGGCCTGGGACAGCATGCCTATCACCGCAGTGGGCTGTCCCTGATGGCCGCAGCAGCCAGAGCCTCTGCAGGCCATGCCTGCGACAGCCCCGTGCCGGTCCTCATACTCACCTCAGGCTGTGCTCTACAACACTGGGAGCTGGACGTCTACAGTTCTCACTGTTTGAAGGAAGGAACAGAAGTGTGTTCTTTCCTGTGAGTGTCATGTGCAGTTGAGAAGCCCTTTGTGAGCTGGTTGGCAAAATGGAGAGGAACCCAAATGCCGGAGCTGCGTGGGACTTCCTCCCAGTGCCTGCTCTCGATGGAGCTGTGGGGAGGAAGGGCAGGCGGGTGTGAGGTCAAGAAGAGGGTCCAGGGCCAGGCTGGGAAGTGAAGCTAAGGGGGGAAAGCAGGACCTGACCAACAGCCCATGCAGGCGAGGGGCAGAGCACCTCACACTAAGCCACAGAGGGAAGGCGGCCTCCGGCTTTCCAAGCAGCCTCTGGTGAGCAAGCAGTGCTTCTTGTCTCCATTCACCCATAAGGTTGTTGGAGACAGACCGTTCTCTGCACTGTAAACCCAGCGGCGTGTGTTGTCGTAGCCATACACACATTGCTTTGGGCTGGGTGGACTGTGTGTGATGATGAAGCTCATCATGAAGTTCAGTATTGGGGTCATGAACTGGAGTGGGGCTTTTCCCATCCAGCCACTAGCCTCTTCACGGTTCAGACCACAGCATGCATTTTGACGTGAGATGCTTACTAAATAGTTCACAAGATACCATTCGCATGTCACATGCACAGACCATGTTGTAGAAAATTACAGATAACCCCCCTGCAAGGAGTGGGAGATCTTCTGGCCCATAGTGACCTTCAGGACATGGACAGTACACCATGGAGTCCACCTGAGCCTCCAGGTACTGAGATCTGTGTTTGCTGTGGATTTTAAGGAAAGAATCCTTACACAAGTGTACATGTATTTAGACATATAGAAGCATATGCTTTGTGTTTATAGTCCAAGCAGCCCTCTCCAGACACAGGTTTAAAGGGAGGTGCTGTGTGGTAGACACCCAGCTTCTGCATATATCACCCATGGCAATCTTAAAATTCTTCAAATTGCCTGAAAAGGGGAGCTCAGGAGTCAATTCACCAATTTCCTTTTTGTGAATCTGAACAAACAGTCTTCACTCAAGGATAGGAATCGCAGACTGGGACTAAGAGAAGGAGTTTCGTGTGGCATGCCAGGGGAAGTTGCAAGTGTACAGCTTACTATGGTGGTGTGGAAGGGAAAATCAGGAGGAGGCAGGAATATAGCGCTACTCACAACATCTCCAGAGAGGCTCCATCCAGCCCCAGCTGGGAAGCATGGGGGAGAGATTCTGAGGCCATGAACGGTCCCAAGTCCTCCAGTGTTTTGCTTAGCTACGGCAGAGCCAAGAGGACATCCTGCTTCTTAGGTTTGGTGTCATACTTCTGCAGCGTGGTCTGAAGCTCAGGAGGTCTCCCCACACAGCCAACGCCCTTCCAGAGGCTCCTTCCTTGGATGAAGCTCTTTGTGGAAATGGACATCACTGGTCACTGGTACGGAACATGACCTTGTCTCTTAAAAGGAAGTTGATGACATTTTTTTTAATCTTGTAGACACAACAAAGAAACAAAGCAATCTATTAGAAAAGATTTCTAACTAGGTTTTTTTCCCCCTCAGATCTGGAAAGGTTTTCTGCAGTTCCTGTCCAGTTCTTCACTTACTTATCGAACCTGTCCTGTGGGTCCCACGAGCTGTGATGTCCCTCTGTGGGGAGGGGGACACTGGAGGACCGGCTTCATCGCACCACTGCTGTTGGTGTCTGGGTAGAGGATGGAGAGCAACACGAAGAGCTCTCCTTCCAGGGGCCATCCTGCCATCCCATCCAGCCCAGCCCATCCTGCCATCCCATCCTGTCCATCCCTCTGGCACGGCCACAGTTCACTGGGTAGTTCCCCGCCCATCCCTCCTCATGCCACCAGCTTTCATTCTCCTCCACACCAGGGCAGTTCCTCTCAGCAGAGTCTGGATGAGACCAAGCAGCCTTCCCAAGACTTCTCCTGGGATGCTAATGGCAGCCTCCAGAGCCTCCTAGAGGGAGACACAGCATCTTGTTCTGGCGTACGGACCAGTCCTGCATGCTCATGGAAGTCACTACTGATTTTCTCTCTGAGTCTGACTTTAGTCTCTCAAGGAAGAAACAAAAATATGGTTATCCAGAAATACTTGAGTCCAGTGATTGTCAGTGAGAAGGAGGAAGGAAACACTTCCCTCGTGCGGACACGTGCCCCACCACCATTGCAGTGGCTGGGTGGCACTCTGCAGAGGATGATGGTGATCCCGGAGCAACATGAGTGGCTGGCCCGGCTCCTGTCTCTTTAATTAATTCATCGAATACTTGTGGAATGATCTCCCTGCCCTGCGACTAATAGATGCTGAGAAAAATGAATTTCTAGGAAATAATTTTGACTTCTCAAACTAATGGAAAAGAAAGATAAGTAAAAACTTTCCCTAAAGCTGGGCACCTGGCTGGTCAGCTCTTGATACTTGTTATGAAATAAGAGTTAAACTTTAAAACTTTTCTAAACCCAAGTCATACATGGACAGTGCAGAAACTTTGAAAAGCCTTACTCTTGCTAGGCAGGTGTTCTACCTCTTAATTCACACCTCCACCCCTTAATCTTCATTTTCAAAGATCAGTTATGACAAGTCTGCACTAAACTTCTGTGTGCCTGCAGTGTTTTTCATGGTTAACAGCTTTTGCTTAAAATGGATTCCAAGAAATGGTGTGATTAACGGCTGACATTTTATTTACATTTGAGATGCTTTAAATGCATATGGATTTTGACTACTGACACTAAGAAATGTTATATATCAGTTGATAGTAAATGAGTGTATTGGATGAAAATGCTTTTTACTTTAATCAGAGGAAGGAGGACATCACGTTTGTGTTTGAATTTATATTTCTTTGGGAATGGTTTTCATGTTTCCTCTCGACTATTCTTCTTCAAGGATATTATTCATCATTGTTCATAATAATAATTCATGATTATTCAGGCATTAAGAATTGGGGCCTTCCAGTTCCTGTGCCCAAACTATAACCTATCCATCCCTCTGCTCTTTCACTCATTGTTCTTGCATTCGTGTGTGCAGTCATGTTGAGAACTTCCTCTGAGGCAAGCAACCTCGAGTCCTGCACCAGCTCCCCTCCCTCGCCAGGCCTCTGTGTCACTTCCAGAGAAGCTGGTGTTTTAATAAATACCATGTATGCATGTGCGTGTGTATTCAGGAAGACAGGGGTTAATCCCGTTCACTCTACACGATTTTAAAAATGAATCTTCCAAGTTATAGATGGGAAGATTGAACAGTCACTTACACATGGAGACTTAGCAAGAGCTACTTTAGAAACACTGAAAAAAATAAAGTCATATTAATCAGCTCCCTTTAGGAGCTGGCAGAATTAAAACTAGCCAGGATTATCATGGCCCCAAGTAATATCTTTGAAGAGAGACTGAAACCTTGCTTTTCAGTGTTGATTGGCTTTCGGTGAGGAAATCTACTCTCTCTCTCTCTCTCTCTCTCCCCTCTCTCTCTCTCTTTTTCTCTTTCCTCCTTTCCCTCCATCTCCCCACCCACCCACACTTTTCCTGTTAGCATAACTCCCATGTCTGGTGCAAGGAGACAGATGGTGGACAGGAGACATGTTAGGACCTTTGGTGTCAGCCAGCCAGATTGCAGAAATGCTCTGTGGCACGTGGGTGTGGGGCAGGTGGACACGTGAGGCATTCACTTATAGGACAAGTCTTTTATGGTTAGAAATGAGCATCTGCTTCCTCCCAACCAGCCCTGCCCTGACCCTGCCATTTTTCAGTGGTCTGCTAGCTGTTGTTTGCAGTAGCTCTGGGACAGCACAATGCCCAGGGCCAGCAATGTTCATAGGAGCCGCATTACCTACACTAATTAGCTTATTTTCCTTTTGTGTAAACATCCATGCTCAAGGCTAATTGCTCATTTAATTAAAGCCTTCAGCCTTAATCAAGGTTACTTTATGTGTAATTCACACATATTGAAGGTACACCAACTGTTTTTATTATTGTGTGGTACCTGAAATAGAGACAGAGGCATATTATACTATGTAAACAATCATTTAAGGGACAGAATTATAAATAGAAATGCAGTAATTTTCAATAGCTTTTTTCCCAGTGAGTTAGGTCAACTGTGGAGTCTTTTCTACTGAGATATGAATTCAAGGACTTTTCTCTGTTTTTATTTTTCTCTTAATACTTTGCTTTCTGGTTTCTGTTTCTCTTCAAATAGACATTGGGGAAAGTTGTTCTTTGGAGGGACAATCAGGAAAGAATTAGTGGGCTGTGCTTACCTGTCATCTATGCCAGGGGCTTGTAGGACTTGAGGCTGGGAGCAGACACTGAGATCCAGGGTGACCATAGGCCACAGAGAAGCAGGGAAGGGAGGGAAGATGCTGAGATCCAGGGATGACAGGTAGGGGGAAGTCTGAAGGGCGGCTGGGCACAGGCACAGGGGAAGATGGGAGGAATGGTGGATGGAGGATGGGGCAGGGCCTGCCTTTTCGACATCTTGCTGATGCAGGATGCTTGCGTGGTTTCCACGATTGCCACCAGCGAAAGGCTCCCTCCTTGCCTGACCCTGGAACCCAGCCAGTGCTGGGACCCTCCAAAGCAGCCCCTGTTCAGTGGAGTCAGGTAAGAGGTCTGCCTGCTGTGTGCAAGCTCTGCAGCTCCCCACGGATCTCAGAGGCGAGGTGATGTGTCATCCTCCTGAGATATCATCAGGAGTTTTGGCACTGGGGTGTTGGAAGCTGGACATGCCCACCATTCACTTCCTTGCAGCAGGAAAATTGAGCACGGGGGGGGGGGGGGGACCTGGGACTTGGCCTCTAGACCAGAGTGTCTGCTTGACGCCCTTCACCGTGGAACCAAATTTCACTGAAAAGTGTCATCTAAGGGAGTTCTGTGTGGAATGTGTGACATGTTGCCAGGCTTGCCAGTCAGCTTTGGAGCGCATTGGAAAGCCCCTAAAAATCTCCCATCAATCTCACCATATTCCAGTGCACGGCTGCTTGGTGTACTCTCGCTTGGTATGCTCAGAACGAAAATGTCTCGGATGGCAAGACACCTTGCTGTGATCTGGAGAAAAAGAATGGAATCCACCTGTATTCCCTGAGGGCTGTTTGGCTTGAGAAGCTTTGGTTTCCTTATCTGGGAGCAGGCTGGGTAGAAATAGCATATAGAGTTGGGGAATGTGTGTAAATTCCTTTCCAGTCTGTCTTTAGAAATACTGCTAGAGGGGCTGGGAAGGTGGCTCAGTGGTAGAGTGCTTGCCTCGTATGCATAAGGCCCTGGGTTTGATTCCTCAGCACCATATAAGCAGAAAAAGCCAGAAGTGACTGTAGCTCAAGTGGTAGAGCACTAGCCTTGAGCTGAAGAGCTGAGGGACAGCGCCCAGGCCCAGAGTTCAGGCCCCACGACTGACAAAAAAAAAATACTGCTAGGTTTCAGAGCACAGCGATATGGACAGGGTGGATACACACGGCCACTGGGTCTTGCTTTCCCCCATGTGTCCTCTTTTCTTTTCTTGTCCGATATACCGCTCAGACTCCCTTCATCTCCCCTCACTGGAAAGTGGATTCTTCCAGATGCACTTTGGTGCAAATGGCTCCAGGGTTCTTCCTGCAGTGTAACTGGAATCTCTGGGGACGCATCTATCCTCAGGGGACTGGCTCAGACATCTGTGTGCTTTGGGCAATAAGAGAAGGTGGCCAAGTTCTTTCTTGATAAATTCATTGCAAACCCTGACCCTCAGTCCCCAGTCTGTTCTGGTAGGCCGTCTGCCTTTGCGTCTGTGGGCTGCAGCGGTGCAGGTATTTTCTGGTTCGCAGTGAGGGTTCCTGAGAGCTATAAAGAGAAAGCAAGTGTTTATAGTGCTCCCATTGTTGGGTTTTCAGGATCTTAACTGTCTAGAGAAAAGCAGTGTGAAATCTTGGTGTTCTGTCCTTGTAAGGGGAAGCACAGAGCAGCCGAGGCTATGGCCTAACCGAGTCACAAGTTCCTGCTATTTTTACCCCTCATTTTTTCCTCAGTTCTTAGCAACCAGCTTGAAAGGTGTAGGCATTAATCCATTATTTTTCTCTTGGCAATGCTGGGGTTTGAATTCAGGGCCTTGTGTTGCTGAAGCATGCTTCCAGCTCTGGGTTTTCACTGGATACTTTTAGGCTCAGATCTCATGTCTTGCACAAGCATACTTCTGGAATGTGATCCTCCTAGTTGAGGTTTCCCATTGCTGCTGAGATCACAGGCATGCTACCACACCCGGCTTCTGTCTGTAGAGATAGGGCCTCACATACTTTTTCCACCCAGTCTAGCCTGGAACCACAGTCCTGCCAACCTCAGCTTCTCATGTCGCTCCAAGTGACAGGTACATATCACTCACTGTGTCCAACTATGGAATGAGAAGGGGGTCTTGAGAATGTGGATGCCCAGGCTAGTCCCAAACCTTGAGCCTCTCATTCTAGGCCTCCAAAGATTATGGCATGATCTTCTCAGTTTGGCTAATCTTTTTTTTTAGTGAAGTACCTTTTGATTTTGATTCAGACGACCCCCTCAAAATATTATTTCCAGTGTTTTCAGAGGAGGCGTGGAAGCTAGGATCTTTGGACATTCGGGATGCGAACACTTGCCCCAGCCATGCAACACTTTGCACAAAACCACTTCTGGCCACAGGAAGGAAACAGCTCATCTTTGTAATTGAGGAAATGAGAAAGAGGGACTCTTTGCATTGTGGAGTTCCTGGGTAATTTGTCCTTTGGCTCTGCTTGGAAAAATTCCTTTCATCCTCACTGGCTTTTTGGAGTTCCACGAATGCATCTGAAGAATGACAGCAAGTATTCCTTCCTTGATTGCTTGTCCTGTTTGGCTGTAAACATGCAAACACAAAAGTTTGTTTCTTTCTAATGATTACAAATACTTGAAAAGAAATATGGGGAAAGAATAAATAAAGTCCAGGTTCTAGCTTGCTTCCCCTTAATTAGAGAGTTTGCTTCTCAGAACTGATTGACATAAATGAAAGAGAGAGAGAGAAAAGAAAAAGAAAGCCTCAAGGAAAATATCACTGTTTCTCAAATGGCCTAGTATGGGTGGGCTCTTTTAAGAATGTTATCTATGATAATTTATTATGAAAAAATATGGCACTTTGTGAAGAACATAGTTGATTTGCAACAAATGAATGCATAAAGTGTATTTTAAATTAGGTTTCTTATAGACACAGCCCTTGTTTAAGGAAATTGTCAGAATTTATTTTTAAAATTGTGTGCTTAAATGATTTTTGTGAGATTTTACAAGCCATGTTGAGGCTTTGACAAGCTCTTGGCCTGTCCTCATGATTCCCCATCTGGGGAGCCGAGTGTCATCTGACTTCAGTTAGCATTTTCTCAGAGACGTAGCTAACTCCCTTCCACACAGGGTTGTATACTGAGTTGGATAAAAAGTCACTTTGTTGTGTGCTGTCAAGAGCACAGAAAAGCATATTCTGCGTCTTTCCTTGAGTATAGTTAGACTCCAGTGACCTTCGATGGATCCTGGGTGTTCTCCAGTGACCTTCACATGCATCTCCCTGTGTTCTTCAGTGACCTTCACATGCATTTTCCCGCACTCTTTACTCGTGTTTGTTTGAGTCCTTTGGGATCCCCTTTGACATTACGATGCATTCTAGACATTAAAACCTTCTGGTTTCTGGATTACTTTTTACTAAGTGCTTATCATGTGTTGGAAAAGATTATTCTAAATAATTTTATTTAGAAAATTAGTATTCTAATTAGAAAAAGTTTTCCTACATAAATTTATCTTATCTTCATGACAAACTTGTGTCAATCCCCTGCCATGCCCTATATTGTGCTCTGAGAATTCTTATCAGAAGAGAAAATTGAGGTCAGAAAGTGAACAATTCCTGGGTGACTTGGGGAAAAGCCACCAGTCCTGTAAATATGGTAACGTTTGTTACGAGCATCCCTTCTGCAAGGCAGAATAGAACAGATGATGTCATGAATAGACGTGATGTTTGACTTGCTTATGTGATTGTACTTCCAGTAAGGATGCTTTTGCATCGTGAAAAATCAGGATTCACGCCAAGTGTCTTGTGATGGCCTTACATCGGGAAGAGCCGGTACTCTTTCTTGCTTCCTGGGGATCCGCCTACCTTTTAGCTACACTGTCATTGATTAGCAACTTCCAGGTACTTCCTTTTCACACTGCCTCATAAGTGCCAAGTGTGGGTTACTCTGCTGAGAATGTTCTCTATCTGTTAACAAAACATGAAGTGCTTTCACAATGTTTCATCTCTGCCATTGTGTAGATGATACTACCAGAGAACGACTTGCTAGAGTTCACGGCTCTATGCGTGCCAAGGCTCGGGAATAGAATAGGAATAGGTGGGTCAAAATTGTAAGAACTTATGAAAATACAAAGCCAGCATCCGCTAGAAAGTCTGAAGCAATGACTGCCTCTGTATTTCTGACCTGTAGACCAAGAGTAGGAAAGGTATTTGACCTTTGGCATTCTTTCTGTTGGTTCCAGGTGTGGGTGGTGAACACTTCCTCTTCTGTGGCTCTCTGTTCCTCACAAAAGTTTCCATGAGGGATCCTCCATCACCTCTCAGGCCCTGGGACCTCAGAATGGAAGGTGAGACTAACTGTGTCTGAATGAGTCAGCTTTCACGCAGAGAGATCAGAAAGCACAAAGCACTGACTACCACTGTGGGTGGAGACCGAGTGTGCTTTCTTTTTCTTTACCATCATTTAACTTAGATTTCACATGTATGCACAGTGTACCTCGCTAAAAGTCACCCCCCAACCCTTTCCTCCATCAGCCACATCAAGTTGCCCGATTCCTTCTTCAAAAAGGTATATCACTACTAGGGCTGCATTCATCCATTCCTTTTCCCTTTTCCGTTGATTGTTCTTCTAGTACCTCTCCCCAGTTCAACTTCCTGATACTCATTTTCTTAAACTATTAATTGTTCATGGGGTTTTATACCATGAAGTGTCACTTGTGCATACCCTATACGTGAGTCCGGTTTATTATGTTTATCTGCATGTGCCCTTGTGCATGTTTACCTAGGAGATTGTATTTAGGGTCTATGATCCACATGTAAGGAAGCATTTGCCTTTCTTCTCCCTGGGCCTGGCTTATGTCATGCATTATGATGACATCCAGATCCATCTATCCATTGTTCTACAGATGACACACTTCCATTCTCCCTGATGGCTGAATAAAATTCTATCAATTCACATTTTAAAACATCCACTTATCTGTTGTTAGGCATCTGGGATCTCCTATAACTTGGTTATTGTGGGAACATGTGTAGGTAGGTGAGGTGGGAGTGGTATCACAGATCATATGGTAATTCTCAGTTTTTAAAGGAATCCCCATACTGGCTTCCATAATGTTTCCACCAACAGTGTAATAGAGTTCCTCCCTCACCCCATCACAACACTCATATTCTCGATGATGGCCCTTCTTTCTGGAATCTCAGTGTTGTTTTGACTTGTATTTTCTTTATGGACAAGGATGAGCATTTTTTCAAGTGTTTATTTGCCATTTGCATTTCCTCTGAGTAGTGTCTATTAATTTTGCCCATTTATTGACTGAGTTATTGATTCCTTAAGTATTTAGTTTTATAAGTTCCTTCTATATTCTAGTTTTTAGGCCCTTGTCAGATTTAGAGCTAGCAAAGATCTTCTATTCCATAGGCTCTCTTTATAGCTTAGTGACAATGTCCATCTCTGTGCAGAATCTTATCAGCTGATGCCATCTCATTTGTCAATTCTCTCTCCTATTAGCTGAGCCTCTGGAATTCTACTCAAGAAGTTTCTGAAGAATATTTAATTAAATTACACTCAGAACTCTTACCTTCTCTTTAGACCCAGAGGAAGTGAAAACAGGCCTTAACTTTTCCTAACAGCTCATTTGGAGAAGACACTGAAGAAGCACTGGCACGTTAGGGGAGAGGTCCTTGTGCTCTGTGCTCATATCTACGTCCCCTCACCAAAGAAACTGATTGATTGATTTTCCTGCTTGATTTTATCACCTTCGGGAGCACGTGGGATCCACCAATCAAGTGGCAGCTTCCTGCCACATCATGTGGTTACACTGACCTGAGACCATGCCTCATTTCTTCCTTGGGGCTATAGGGCCCCAAGGACCCATGGTAGCTATGGGTCCTGGAGTGATGCAAGAGTACCATGGGAGAGAACTACAGGCTTCAAGTGTGCACCCATTCTCTTCCCCCTGCCACGTGAATTTCTGTGGACATGGGTACTGTCCATGTCACTCCAGCTAAATGCTACATAGGACTTTATCTGCTTATGAAAAGAAAGGACTAAAGACACAGACCCTTTGGAAAGTAGTAAAATATCCCAAAGGCCATTGAGAGGCTTTGGTATAGGGAAAAAGGCTGAGTGGGACTCTGGAGTGTTCCAGTGCCTAGGTGGTAAGTAAAGGCAGAGGGAGATGCAGAGGCAGACACTAAGGAGTGTGGCCCAGAGGGTCCTGGGCACAGTTGTGCCCCTACTTGCAAGATCTTGCTGAATCAGAAGGCAGGCTTGTGTTCTTCCTGCTTGAGCTACAACCTCTGATTGACATGGTCAGAAGGAAACCCAGACATTGAACACAGGGCATCTCGGGCTATCTCCAGGTCCCATGGCTCTTCTGTTTGAACCTCTTTCCCCGTGTCTACAGTACAGACCTTGTCAGCCTTCTTAGCCTGGGATTGAGGTCCTGCTGCCCTTTGGGCTGCTGTCCACACATGGAGGGGCTCAGATTGGAAGGTAGTCTTCTGTTAGCCAGGGTAAGCCAAGGCCCCGGGAAGAGGCTCATTGTGAATGAAGAGTGGGTCACAGAGACAGGAGGCAGAGCTTCCCCTTCCCCACTGAATACCACATCAGTATTCAGTACTTACGTTTGTTCGGAAGTCTAAGTTCATAATGCAGAATGAGAACAAAGTGCTTTATGTAGAATGTGTACCATGTAATCATGATACTTGCATCAGACACACAAAGTTTTCTCTTTTGAGAAGAATATACTTTTATTCAAGGATAAACTTTTGCTGGAATTTTAGCAGTGTTGAAGAAACAGGAGCAATGCATGTGTAAAGTTGTGAAACCACTTAGGAAGAAAGAGGTTCCTAGCTTTACCCTCAGGAGTCTCTGGGGGCTGAGCTGGCAGCATAAATCAAGGACTTGGGTGGAAACGTTCCGTAGCACCGGTGCATACGGCACAGTACGGCACGGGTCAAAGGCTCTCTTCCTGGAAGTCATCTGTAAGTAGTGGGAGGCTTGGAAGCTGGAGGTTGATTTAGATGAGGATTCCCCAAAGAGCCAGAGGTGTCGAAATGTGGGACAAATCCACAGCTGGGATAGAATTCAGTCACATTAAACGAACTTGCTGACAATGACCCAACTGCATTTCAGGTCTGCAGACCCTTGTATGAAATAGAACTTAGAGGCTTTAGTAGACTAAACAGTAAACGTGCTAATGATACAGCGTAATTGTTGAGAGTGATTGAACTGGGGCCGGGTGTGTCTTGGTATTAACTTAAACTGTGGGAAGTGCTTGGCTTGGATTGTGGTCAAAAAAGGCAGCATATATCCAACATGGAATTTGGCATGAGGATTCCTACTGGCCACACATGGCCGTCGGCAGCATGGAATCATGGGAGGTTCCCGTGCTAGAGGGAATCATGGGAGGTTCCCGTGCTAGATGAATGACTTTGACATCCTGCTTCCTTCTGTGAGTGGAGATAAGGCACAGAGCTGGAAGGATGGGGTGTGAGGCTGATGGATGACTCCCTCCCATGAGGTGGAGACTGGTCCTCAGGTTCACCAGCCACAGCTTGCTCACCTTCAACTCTGCCTCAGTGCCTTCTATAAGTGAACAGACGTGTATGTAAGGGCTGCATGTTGTCACCCCCGCCCCCGTTACTGTATTGCAGGGAGAGAGTCCCGTGCCTCAGTTCCCATGCAGTGCAGGCGGTAGTTTGGAAGCTGTTGTAGCTTACCATACCTTGCATCTGCACGCGAGGCTTTGCACTAGATGCAAACAGTTTTGTCATTCCAAGATGCTTGCTGCTATGAGCAATGTGACACTGAGCATGATACGTGCCCTAATAGGGCTAATCAAACTGTCAATCCTCCTCCTGTGAGAGCTTCAGTTCTGTCTGCTTGGTAAGGTGAGCTGGGGAGAGGAGCTGTGGAATGAGCCTTCTTCCTCCCTGGCTCATCCTCTCCTTAGAATCCAGGCTGAGCAGTTACACTAGGTGGCGTGGCGGGGGGGGGGGGGGCGGGCGGGGGGAGGAAGGAAAGAGAAGGAGAGAGAGACAAAGATAGAGATAGAGACAGAGACAGACAGAGAACCCAAGCACCTAGCTAAAACAAGATGCCGGCAAGTCCAGTCAGTCTCTCCATCTTTGCGAGCAGTTTTCCTTCGGCACATCTCTTGTTTCCTCTCTGATTTCCTCATTTGAGGAAATGCCAGGGCTGGAGGCTTGGCACAGTGGCATCCCTGCTCTTCTCCTGAATTCGCCACCTCCCCTCACCCATGACTGTCGTGTGCTCCGGCACCCAGGGTCTGCCTTGCAGCACCCAGAGATGGTTCTAATCATCCTGATTAAATCGCTTCGGGTTTTCTCCCTGGGTCTTCTGCAGATCTTTTAATTTCCTCCTGCTTATTACTAGCCCTGTCTGTGACATCATTGTCTCCCAGGTTTCTGTCTCGTGCGTGTCTTTTAATTCGTTTCAAACAAACGTACAAGAAGATAAGAAGAGATTGCTCTGAAACCAGGGCAAACTTTTCAGGTGGTGCTGACCGCAGGCCCTGCCTGGCTGGGTGGAGGGAAGATGTCTGCTGCACTGCTGAGCTCCTCAGGTGGGAACCTTGGGGCAGAGGGAGGGTGATAGCTCCTCTGCTCTCCTGCCACCCATCACCGGGCAAGCTGTGATGTCTAGAGACATCCAGGGACATGCTCTCCCGGCCCCATCATCTCATAGCTGGGGTGTGCTCCTTCCTGTCTGTGTGGGCACCCCCTTTGCTCAGGTACACACTGTGTGTGTGTTTGAGCCTACTAATGCAGCCTGTCCTCAGGGGTTGCACTGTTAGTGTGGCATTTAGTTGCTGGAGATGCCGGACCCAGCACATGGCTGATCTCCTGGAGGTCCCTACCTCAGCCGCACGCGGCCCGCTGTCTCTGCTTCTTCTCCTCTCTCCCTCCTCCTGTGCTCTCTGATGACAGCTCCCTCAAGGGCTCTGCCCTGGCCTTCCTGAGGTCCCCTGGTGTCCCACCCCACACTCTTGGTGTGTCTGCCCTCCCTCTGAGACTTGGATGTCCCCAGACCCTCCCTCCCTTCCTAGTGACTCCACACAGTGGGCCTTGGTTGAAGGCTCCTAGCCCAGGTGCATGGGCAAGAAGATGCAGCCTCCAAGGCCGCAGTCCCTATCAAAGGCCTCCTGTGCCCTCCTGCAGCCTTGCCCCTTACTGTGCACCACACGCTTGACTCTGTCAGCACCCCACCCCCCCCATCTCAGAGCTTCCCAATGCTCATCTTTTTTCCTCTAGTGTTTCTGGATCCCGCTTCCCTCAGTTCAGTATGGACACAGTCCCACTGACAACCAACAGCAAACACCATTGGGATTTAAAGTTTTTGACCTTTTAGTAATTTTATTTCACTTCTTTTAGTTTCTGTTTCAAATATTTATTTATTGAGATGAAATGTTACATAAACTTCACAGTGCAGTGGCATGGGTACACTTAGCTAGTCACAAACACCTTTTAACCTTCTCAATGGTAATCATTATCATCTTAATCTACAGAGCTCATGAACTCTATGAACTTTAGCCACAGAACTACTTCTACTAAATTCGGTGATATGTACATTTATTATTTTGTTATTTTTTAACAGTACTGAGAGTTGAGCTCAAGACCTCACGATTGCTAGGCAAGAACTCTATCACCTGAACCATGCACTCAGTCCTGTGCTCTCTAGCTCAGTTTTCAGAGTCCAACACTTTTCCCTGGGCTGGTTTTGGGCCCCCATCCTCTGCCTCAAGAGCAGCCGAGGTCCCATTTGTGCATGGGTGTCTGCCACGGGACCATACATCTCCCGCTTCCACCTTGGCACGTACGTAATTCCTAGAACACCAGGGGAGGAGGTAGAAGAGAGGCACCCCACGAGAATGCTGTCCTTGGAGTCTGTACACACACAGCAGTACTGTACTGTGTTCTTCGCAGGTTCAAACTCAGATCCAGAAACATGGCCCCAGAGTTGGATTCCTCCTCCTTGTGCAGCGTGTGTTAGTGTCCATTCGTTAGTTCTCGAGGCACAGCAGCACTGTAGTAGGTACTTGAAATTTGTCCATTTGTAATCTGAAAAGCAAAACAAAACAAAAACATGTAGCCAAGTCACACAAACAAGTCCAGGCTGCCGAGGTATTTACTTTGGAGTTACAATGATGCATCAGGAAAGGCCATTCTTTTCAATTCCTTTGAGAGACAGAAAGGAGATGTGCAGGTTATTGATGGTCATAATTTCACAGTGATTTTACCTACTAGCAATTAGTTTACTGAGTCTCTAAAACGATGCTAACTCAAACACTATCTCACTTTAAAGAAATAGTAATGAGAATGTGTACCTTATGGGCCAGGCAGACACTGGTGTTTTTTTTTCAGTCTCCTCTAGGAACATACTGAAAAACCTCAGCGTGTGTCCTTTGCTCTTGGGTGCCAGTGTGCCAACGGTGCTTGGCCTCCAGGCCCTGGGAGCACTTTGCTCAGGCCCGGGCGGCCACAAGAGCTCACTTGTAACAGCCCCACGGTGCATTCCCACAGCCCTCCGCCGGCCCGCCTTGTTCTCTGTTCTCTCAAAACAAAATTCTTCACCCCACGGCCAGCCTGCTTTCCCTTGATCTTCCCTGGACTCCACTGTCTTTCATTGAATCCAGGAATCAGATGTTTGAATGTGCTTCCATTTCAAAACAGGGGCTTTCATCCCTGATCAAATACAGAGGATACTTATGGGAAACGCCAGGGCAGGGGGACTGCTGGGAGTTTATAGCTATGTGATTGTGAATGTCAGACATGCCCATGGGCCTGTGAATAGACCCCAGAGCATTTGATGGCTGCTGAGATGTCCCCAGTGCTGGAAGGAGCTGCTGTCACTCGGTACATGCTGGCTCATGGGGTACATTCTGGCTCATGGGGTACAGCCTGGCTCATGGGGTACATTCTGGCTCATGGGGTGCAGCCTGGCTCATGGGGTACATTCTGGCTCATGGGGTGCAGCCTGGCTCATGGGGAGCATCCTGGCTTATGGGGTACAGCTCTGTTCTGGGGAGAAGAGGCCTGTGTGGGGCTTTAGCACTGGCAGGAGGGAACTAGCTAGAGACCCATCCCAGTGAGTGAGTGAAAATGCACCCTCAGTTCTGACTCTTTGCTCTAGCTGCGTCACAGCCCCAGCCTCCATGTGGTATGCTGTGCTGACCCTCTCCTTCCTCCACTGTGGGGCAGGTGGACCTGCCCCTCTCCCAACCAGGTCACTGCATGCCAAGCGCAGTCCCGTTTCTAGTGCGGGGCTCTGTGTGTGCCAGCGTGGTCTGCACTAAGCTTGCACGGACACGGGTGCATATCCAGCTTTTCCTTCACATTTTAGGATCATTCCTGAGCATTTCTTTTTAAGGTGTGGCAGTGTGTCCTTGAAACCCAGTAGTTTTCTGTCTTCTTGTTTTTAGGTAATGCAGTGGGCTTGCGGCATCTGGTGAGTTCTCTTCTCCTGCGCGGTGTCTGGAGGTGTGTTCTGTGAGCTGAGGCGCCTGCTGCTGGGCTTGGCGTCGGTCGAGTGCAGACTGATACAGACAGCACCCCCTATCTGAACCCCTGGGGTCCTCTGAACCTGGGCGAGCCCATAGAGAGTGCCAAGGAATGGTGACAAGAGACCATCAGCCCAGGGCAGGAATCATGAGTGCCCGTGCCCACCGTAATGACGGGCACCAAGCTCCCCTCTTTCCCTCATAAGGCTGAGTCCACCAGGAACAGAACACAGGCCACAGGCTCGTGCCTTGGCTTCTCTGTCAACAAGGCCAGATCGCCCACTGTGCAGTCCATTTACAGCCAGGCACGCCAGGTGTCCTTGTGTCTGTCTGTCTCTACCCTGAGTCTTTTCAGCTGCAGTCAGCGATACAATTCCAATATCATTTTTGTGGAAGGTATTGTTTATAGTGAGAGTTGAGGGAGAAAATGAAAATAAGTGAACAGAACAACTGGTAGAGTTCTCCCTGCCCGGGAAGGAGAATCTTCCCTCATGCCCGACATGTCCTTAGAGTGAGGAAACCTCGACCACCAAGAATGCTGAGGACTCGCTGTTTGGATGGACGGTCGGGGAAGCTGGTGTGGAAGTGCCACCCAGAGAGGAGGAAGGACTAAGATGCCTGCAAGAGTAACCAGCTACCCCAGCGGGCCTGAGCCCCGGCTGACAGTCCCCGGCCCTGGCATGTCCCTCGGGAGCTGCACTTCCCGTCAACATCCATGATACCTTCCTTCTTCAGGACAGCCATCGATGTGGTCTATTTGTTCTTTTTTTTTTTTTAATTTAATTTTATTTTTTTGTGAACATACTGTACAGAGGGGTTACAATTACATGGGCAGGATAATGCGTACATTTCTTACCAAGCATTGCAGCCTCCTCCTTTGTTTACCCTTCACATCCCTTCCCTACCTCCCCCCCACCCCCCCCAATCCTCCCCCCTTCCCCCCCCAACGTTGTAAAGCTCGTTTTCAACATGACCTTGTACTTCTCGTTGTTGCAACAAGTCCACCTGTATCCTTAAATTCTAATCCAGAATGAGAAACTGGCCCTGGCCCGTGGTCTGGTCAGATCTGTATGGGCGCAGGAGGGGTGGAGTGCAGAGACCTTTCAGCCAGCACCTGCTCGCTCCCTGGGGTGCTGGCGGCTGTAGGAGAGCCCGCCTTCATCTTCCATCCTGCCTCCCAGCCCCATCTTCTGCTCTCAGTCTCCCTGGTCTGCCTTCCACTGTTTGTTTTAGGACTTACAGGACTTGGGAGAAATCCTGGTGTTATGAAAGCCTCCATGGACGAGGGTATGTTACTGGAGAAGTGTATCATTTTTTAAAGCTGAGAGAAGAAAGCCAACTTGATTTCTGACATGTTAAGGTCTGTCTGTTTTCTTTTCCTTCTCTGTCACCTGCAGTGAGTTTCCTGCTGCCCCTTGCTGGGACTGCCTAACACTTGGAGCACATCAGTTTTTAGGAAAGATGAGGAGAACGTTTTGTTTTTCCTTTCAGAGACACCTGAGCCCCTCAATGCGGAGCAGGACTTTAAAGGGCCTGGGGCATTTGATTCCTCCAGAGCGGATGCCTAGAGCAGGGGGGCTTGAAAGTGGTCAGTGCCCTCCAAGGTGCCTGCTCCCAGGAGGAGGCTGGGAGAAGGGAGAGTCTCCAGAACCCCCCTGCAGTCCCACCCCCCCAGGGCCCCCACATCTGGCAGCCCCTCCAGCCAGCAGCCCCATGTTCCCTGACTAGGCTAGCCATTCGTGTTTCTCCTCCAGAAGTATTTGTTCTTAGGTGGTCGTCCTTCTTTCTGTATGACTGCACTCAGGCCAGGGAGGGAGCTGCTTGGTGAAGGTGTGGCCTCAATAATGCGTTTGGCTCCCCTAATGCTTCCCAGTGATGTTCCCGAGGTAAATAGGGAGGGACTGCTCCCTTCTGTGGATGTGCACAAGAAAGAGTTTTGAAACACCCAAGTCCCTGTGTTTGAGCAGATGACCAAGGAAAATAGAGGGTACTGATGCCCGACCCTTGTACCATCCAGTTACCATGACCACATTGTAAGTTACCTCACCGCCTCTTTATCCTAGCTACTCAGGGAGCTGAGATCTGAGGATGGCTGATTAAAGTCGGCCCTGGCAGGGAAGTCTGTGACTCTTATCTCCAATGAACTACCCAACAACTGGAAGTGGAACTGTGGCTCAAGTGGTAGAGCACTAGCCTTGAGTGAAAGAACTCAGGGGCAGTGCCCAGGCCCCCAAGTTTGAGCCCCCTACCTGATTGTTTTAATGCAAAAAGAGACTTTTAAGCAAAAGAGAGACTTTAATGGCGATCTTGCAAGATCAGGTGTCTGGGAGCAGGCATACCCAAGCAATCAATTCCCTAATGCTCAAGTCCTTCCCAGGTTGCAGGTGGATGGCCAGTATCCATGGCAACGGATGAGGAATTCCCTTCTTCAGAGATATGCTGAGTTCCAATGACAGAGGATAGGCTTTCAAAATTATTGATCTTTCTTCTTCATTCATATAGCATGTGTTAGACTTAAGTGATAGAGTGGGAAGAAGAAAAATGGGCTTTTATTCTGGCCATGTTTGCACAGGAAGGAGGAAGCAGATGAGGAGCAAGAGCAGGAAGAGGAGAGAGCAGACTCCTGCTGATCAGGAGAGGAGGGAGCAGAGTGTCCCGGAGGAGGCCCCATGAGTCTTTCTGGAGGCCAGCATGCAGAGGCCCAGGCATCCACAGGCCAGGGTCCTGTGGATCCTGCTTCAACTTGACGGTGGAGCCAGCAGATGTCCTCTCGAACTGGGCCTTCCAGTATTGGATCAACTGCTCTCTCTCCTTCCTCTGGCCTCGTAGGTCACCATGATCTCAGGAAACACCCTCCGTCTGTCTCTTCCCAACCCTTTGTCCACTCGCTCGTGATCCTCTCCCATCTGATTCTTGGCTGAGTACATAATTTTCTGAGGCTGATGGAGGCCAATGAGCAGCAGAGGCAAGTGGGAAGCAGACACATGTTTTGTGGCTGGGGGCTGGCATTGTTCTGGCTGCTCTAGCGAGGGGAGAGGCCCAGAGAGCAGAGTGCATACACCATTGTCCCAGCAGAGGCCATCCTAGCTGTACCACCTCCCGGGGCATGAACACAGACCAGGCACACACAGTCAGGTCAGTGGAGAGGCAGGCTGATTACTGTGACACATGGAGGACTGAGCCCCGTGCAGGCCGACAGAGCCCCCTGGAACTGAGCTAGGAAACCTTATTTGTCACTCAGCATCATAAAGACGACAGATAACCTCAGGCAAGATCTTAGGCTTCCTAGAAAGTCATGGTTTGTAAAGTTGTTCACTACACCAGTTCTTGTTGAGCATTGACCTAGTAAATAAGAGGCTATTTAATAAAGCAAATTTAGATTCTGATTTGCCCAACCTGGATGCTGGCAAGTTCAAGCCTCAGTTTCATTTCATGAATTCCGTTTGGTGACAATTTTCTATTTGGTTGGAAGTTTCTATTTCCATGAAGTGAGGAGGGTACTGGATAAAAAGAGCGTCATGTTCTAGAAACACAACTGGGCCTCCATGGTTCAGACACACATGCTGCTTTCCTGTTCATCATTACCGAGGTATTTGTATGTCTGCCAAGTGTGCTACAATGCCGCTCCATTTGAAAGGCCAGAGAAAGGTGGTTTTAATAAAGTTCTCTAATGTAATAGAACAAGCAGTAATAACATCCTGTTTCAAATCTCTGGCAGAAAGAGTGTTCCTTTTGAAATGTTTCTTCAAGAATTCTTTTCATGGGACCAGAAGAAGAGGGACCAGTGTGAGGCGGGGAGCTGGCCGCCCCGTGGTGCTCATTCCTTTGATGTGGCTGATTGGTGATATTAGGAGATCAGAGTTACTCCATAATCAAACGAAATCACCAGAAGGCTAACGGCGTGGGAGAGTCTTTGGATGTGGTCACGGGAGGGGCAAACTTCTCGTTTGATTCCCTGGGCGATGTGGCTCACGGCTACACATGGAATCCAGATCTCCATTTCTGTGGCCCGAGACCCAGCACGGCCGGGGCAAGGGAATGGTGGCATGGCCCCACTGGAGGAGGAGTAGCCTCAGTCCAGGCCGCTGCCTGACCCAAAGACGTCCAGTCTCGCCATCTGTGCTCACAAATGAGTGACTGGCCAGCGGTCCGCTGGGACCTCAGAGTGTGTCCTCAGGCTGTGGGTGGCTGGGAGTTCTGGGACCTGTGTTGTGCATGGTGCCACTTAGCGTGAGGAGCTGCTGTAGCTGGATTTCTCAGCTTTTTTGCTGAGTGGGCTCAGCTGCTCTCTCGCACACTGGGCCGGACGTTGTGTCACAGGACCTGCATCATGGACTGGCTGTCCTAGGAAAGCCCTGTGCCGGGCACCCGCTGGTTCTTAGAAAGAAGGGGGCCTGAGTAGTACTCTTGTGTGTGGGCAGTGCCCGGTGGAGGTGCTCACAGCAGATAGTGAGGGCAGGCTGGGGATGTGGGGGCTCGGACAGCTCAGGGACTGCAACCCTTTCTGCAGGCAGAGGTGGCGTCCGGATTGTCATCACACCCTTGTTTAGTAGTGTGCAGAAAAGTGACAGAGCTGGAGAAGTCCCAGGGGCCCATCTCAGTACATCTGATCTCCCAGGCCTGGGCTCCTCGACCTGAGCTTCTTCAGAACCTGTGTGCTGGGCTGTTACCTCAGGTCTCATTTCTCTTCATCATCTGCCTTGCCACCCTTGTGCAGTCAGAGGGGGAGCAAGGACATCCTCCTCACATTGAGTCCTTTCAAGGTCATTCCTGCCATTCCTGTGTTAGACAGGAGGCTCCACATCACTCTGGGTCCACCCAGCTGCTGGGTCCAGCAGCAAGGGCGCACACCAACCAGGTCTGTGCAGGCCCAACTGTGTGCCGTGCCAGCTGGTCATGGGGTGTCCCCTTGGTGGCCTTGTGATGCCATTGTTTGTTAAACCCTAGCATGACTGGGGAAGAGTTGTTGAGATGTGGCTGACATCCTTGGTCAGCAACCTCAGTAAAGTTCTCTCTAACACTGACCAGTCTCGCCTCATCGCCAGAGGTCTGTCCTTAACAGCAGACTGTGGCTTCCTGGGAAGGAAGGAATCCTGCTTCAGACTGACTCTATGCTGGCACCATTTGGAATGGAGACTGAAGAGTGAACCTGAACTCAGACTGATGCTCTGGTTGCTCAGTGGGTTTCAGAACAACAAACTCACATAATGGCATAAGCCTATACCTTAAGATCTCTCTGTTTGTATATCTCATATTACTGCCTGTCTGTCTATCTGCACATGTGTGTATATGTATACATACGTTATACACACACACACACATATATGTGTGTGTATATATATATATATATATATATATATATATATATATATATGCTTACTGGCTCTGTTTTTCTTTTTAAAAATGCAAACCCTGTTTTGGTTCTTGGGTTGGTGTTAAAGGTAAGGGTGGCATGCTGATTCATGAACAGGACCATTGTAACAGTAACAGATGTGTGAAAAGCACCCATGCCTGCTGGGCCCCCTAGGCTCTCTTTTGAAGATCAGGTCTGCCTCCTCTCTCTGGGCGTGACTAAAGTGACCTGGGGGCTGACTGTCCCTCAGGTGACCTCGATTTCTCACCCAAACTGCAGCAATCTGAGGATCCCAGGGCCGCCCAGTAGCTCCACCAGCCTACCCAAGGTATTCCACTCTCCTTTCTTGAGGCTAGTTCCCAGAGTTCTTTACTTACTGTTGTCTTAGAAGACAGTAGACACATCAGCTCTCTTTACTCCCTAACAATATATTCATCCACTCCTAATGAAGTTTGATTTTTTTTTCTAGTATGTTCAATGGCTGATCCACTGAATGTTACCTTGATCTGATGACAAATTGCCATCTGCAGTTTGGAAGTAGCTGCTCAGTCTCACTGTGTGCTGTCCTATCTGCCTCTGAGGTCCCAACCACTCAGCCTTTGGAGGACAGCTGTTATTTTTTTTTTTTGGTGCTGTCTCTCTTCTGATAAACAGAGCACTCACATTCATTGTCCGTTTTCCCATCTCACCCAGGAAAGGCCAGTGGGGTCTCTCTCACAATCTGTGGTCTCACCCTGATGTGATGAACCTCATCTGAGCAGCCGAAACCCTGGCAAAACAGAGGCTCACGTAGAATGCGCTTCAAACCCACCACCCGATGGTCCTCGGTGAGGGTGTCAGAAGGAGCATGATCCGGGTCAAAAGGGGTAAAGAACACAGATACCTCCTGATTCCCGTCCTGGAGCTCCACATCCAGACTACACAGCCTCAGAAGGGACTCTGCTCAGGAGAGCTCGGCCTTCTCTCAGTCCCATCCTAGCCTGTGAGTCCTTTGGCTTGTGGGATGCTGGAGCTGAAGTGCATGCCAAGGTACACAAGGGCTTTGGTTATCTGAGCCTCTGACATCCCTATGAGGAGTTTCCTGGGGGGAGGCCACTGGGCCTTGAGGGAGGAGTAGAGTTGGAGCCGAGCACAGACCCCACACCCCACAGCCACCATGCCGGCCTCACAGCCTATGACCAAGCCAATGTCCGGGAGTGAGCCCCACTGAGACCAGACAATCTGCCTGTCCTAGACATCCCACAGGTAGACCTGAGGCAACGAATGCTGTGGTTGGGAGCCACTGAGCTTGGGGTAGCTTCTGTACAGAGAATGATTGTGGCAAAACACAAGGGTCTAACAGGAAAGACTATACGTCTGCATTTTAAACAAGCATACAGATGACTGTAATATTAGCCTGCTGTAGGCTCAAGTAGGAGAATGTGTAAATGATGAAAGCCGTTTTTCAATTTCCATTTCCTAAGAGGTCTTTCTTCTTTACCTTTAACTGGAGAATGGATATGGTATTGTTTTTTTTTCACATGCCTTTTTATGGGCATCTTTTTGCTGGCGATATTGGCTTTCTTTTAATCTCTTACTGTGATATATTAAAAGACCCCCCTGTTCTTTGGATAATTTTACTTGATCATGAACTATTGTCATTTTAATACAGACTTGGCTTGAAATCACTCATATTTTATTTAGAATTTTAATCAGTCTATTCATAGCTTGTCACATTTTTTGTATCCCCTTTGTCAGGTTTTGGGATCAGAACTACGCTGGCTCTGTGAGAGGAGCTGGGAGGGGCCCCACAGTTTCCATGTAGCATGCTAATTAGCTGCTCCCCGAGCTGTAGAAAGAACTGAGCCCCAACACTGGGCTAGACCCCCGTTGGAGAGGAACGCTTTGATAGTTCTTCATCTTCTTTGCGACTCTCATACACTCACATGATATACTTAGTCTTCAAAAGGTTCTGGAAAATTACCATTCCTTACACAAACATGGCCCACTGCTGTAAGATTTTCCAATGTGTAATCACAGAGTTAACCATGTTTATCACAAGAGGGTTTGCTGTATTATTAACTTAATCATCTATCTAGCTAGGCTATCATTCCTTATTTTGTGTATGTGTGTTTTCTTTTTTTTTTTAGGCCATATGTTTGCCATGCTAATTAGCTTCCCCCCAGTCCAAAGAGTAAGCTCTTAGATGTATGTATCAAATCTGGTTTTACTCTATTTTTGCCATCAATTTTCTTTTTCAAAAATTACTTCCTTCCTCCTACTTTGTTTTCCTATGTTAACTTCCTGGAGTGAATGCTTTCATTTGTTTTCATTTCTTCTTGGCTAATAATAAGTGCCTTTATGGATATGAATCTGTCTTTGAACATGGCTTAATTTTATTTCACTGCGGTCAGGGTACTTGGCCTGTGGAATTTATGCCTTTTGAAATTCAGAGAGGGTTTCTCTATGTGATCTGAAGCAAACCCGATTTTTGTAAACATTCTGTGGACTCTGATACAGAATGTTTTTCTATAAAGAACAAAATTAGAACAATATTATTTTAATTACCTTTACAATGACGTCATTCAGGTGTAACTGAAATTTGTTTAATTTGCTGAGTCTCTTTAAGACTAAAGATGTTTGCTCAATTTTCTAAAATAAAAATTTACTTCACTAAAAATCCTACATCTAAAATACATATATAAAAATGTATGCTTTTGGAAATTTTCTTCCAGTCAGTCCTTGTATCAAAACTGAAATAAGAACTAAGCATTATTAATTTTAGAGAATTTATTTATATAAATCAACAAACACTCACATATTCTCTTATTTTTCACAATGGATTGTATGCATGAGGCAGCTCTTTACAGGTCTTGTGGCATTACCTGGGGATTTAAAAAAAAATTTTATTGTCAAGGTGATATACATAGGGGTTCCAGTTATATAAATAAGGTAGTGAGTACATTTCTTGAGAGTTCCAGCTTAAAAAAAAGTATACAATCGTCCTAGTCAAACAGAACACTATCACACCTAAAGCTCTACGTGGTTTTAATATTCTCTCATGTAGAGCCACACGCCAGCATCCCAGATGGTCTGCCCGAGACGTGCTCGGTGGTCTGTGGTGGTCTGCCCTCCCAGGGTGCTTGCAGGGCGTGTGCTGCCTCTGCTCTAAAGTTTTGGGTTTGTTTCCTCTAGTTTTTAATGACAGTTTAAAAATATTCAAGGAAATGAAAAGTAGACATAAGCCAATCAGGTCCAGGCAAATAGGATGGGCTCGTTGGCACTAAATCCAGGGGTGATGAGTTACCACCACTTAATTCTCAATGCTCTGTCTGACCCAAGTTCAGCCGGAGATCATCCTTTCACTTGGCCGGTGCTCTTTCTTCTTCTTCAGAACTCTGGTTAGAGAATACAATCTGTGTCTCACAGTGGCTCTGTGCTCCTTAAGTGTGGGGGTTCTGGGTGGACCCAGAGGACAGTGCCAGGAAGCGCAGCAAGGAGGTGGTATCAGTCTCTCTCACAGTAATTAAACTGATAGAATGTTGCCATTGTTAGTTTTTTCCCCTTTTTCCTTTTGTCTTAATTGTTAGTTTGCATTTGGGAGGGGCAGGGAGGCCACATAAACGGTGTAACAAAGGTGAACAAATACAAGAGTGCTGCTCACTAGAACAACAGTGATAGTCACTAGACACTCTGAACTGACTATCTTATGGGTGGAGGGAAGGGAGCAAAGGAAGGGGAGACATGGTTCCAAAAGAATTGTACTCATTACTCGTTACCTGATTCATGTAACTGTAACTCCTCTGTATACCAATTCTACAATAACAATGAAAAGTATGTTTATGCTTATACTTTCAATTATATGTATACATCCTTTTTCCCCAAACGAAATATTTTGGGCATTCACATGTTGCATGATTGTAAATCTGATTTGTTGTGTGATGTGAAGAAATGTTTTCATAAAGAACAATACTCTTATTAAGCATAAGAGCAACTAAAAGGAGATGAAAGTTGAACCTTGGAGCAGAGAGTCCCTGCTAAATTCATTTCAGAGAAACCCATTTTCCATGTTACTGGTTCCTCGGTTCTGTTAGTTTCTGCCTGTTTACAATTGATATTTGAACTTAAATGTCTCATATTTTCGGTCTTAAAATACTTATAAAAAGTTTCAGAACTGTGAAGAACAGACTTGCCAGTATGTTCAGCCTACTTTGTCTTCATTTTGAGGTCCCTGGTGGTCCTGAGCCGCTTACGGTCCAGTCTGCGGTGTTCATCTCTCCTTGCTCCTCATTGAGTCACCCCACTCAGGAGGTTGTTTTCCCTTCACTCCAGCCCAGTCACCTTGCCCTGGAGGGGACTCCATCTTTGGATGGTATGAAATGGACACTTGCTGGAAATGATGAGCTAACAGGTGCAATCTCCAGCTGGCTCAGCCCCATTGGACCTTCAGACTCGGTGCCAGCATCACAGTTCTTGGGGGAAGGCATCATCAGAAGCCATGTGGAAATGTCTGAGCCTGTGCAGGCCTTCTGGAGGGAGGAACAGAGTGGTCCAGCTACCCCAGGAAGGAGCTATGTGGGATGTGACTGCTCCTCCAGTGGGGATGTGATAGGAGGAGGGGAGAGGAAATGGTTGCAATTCCTTCTGGGAGACAGAGTGGTTAGAACCAGGAACACATGTAACTTCTGATTCTTGGAAATCACAGCTCTGGCCTGGCAGGAGTGGAGCATGCTGCATCCAATCCCTTTAGAAATGTGGAATGTTTCCTTTATAAATCTTCATGGGATTGTTGTTTTTTAGGGACCACCATTTTACTTAAAAGCTAGAAAGTTTCTGCAACTTCTAGTCTGTGATCATCTCAATAATCCAGAATATATTCAACTTAAAATTTTGAATTTCATTTTGGGGAATAGGAAGAAGAGAGAGAAAAGAAGGAGGGGAGAAAAAGGGAAGGAGGAAGAGGAAGAAGGGAGGAAGGGGGGAAAGGATGGGGATGAGAATTTTGCTATGAAGTTATTTATATCCTGGGGACTTTAGAGCAGTAATCCTGAGCACAGCGCTAGAACCAGTCCATCACTGAAGTCACGCCCTGCTCCTCTTCAACTTAAGTACCTACTGCAGTATCCGAGGGCAGACTCTTAGTACTTGTCACTCACTGGCTTACATCGCCATCCAGGTTTTATATGGTAAACATCACTGCTTGATAGTTTCTCTCCATAAAATCAGACAATGTTTTTCCCTCGTACTGAATAGTGGGCCACCAAATATCTCTGCATTACTTGCAGTGTCTAACTGCTTGCCTTTACCTTAATATTCTGCCTTACAAGAAAATCTGAATGGAATACAGATAACATTGTTAGCTTAAGACATGATAACTATACAGCAGAGCAGTTAAATTAGGGAGCAGTTATGTAAATTTGGTAAACTTTGGTAAACATGATCATTAATTATGACTCATTGTAGTCTAAACTATGTTTCTAAACTCAAGAATACATCTTTACAGTGTGTTATTTAACACATATTAAGCTATTTTATTATGAATATTTTCAAAAATACAGGAAAATGGAATGGAGTTTACAATGAACACTTATGCCCCAATACCTTTATTCCATCTAGATTCTAGGTTGAAGGTTTACTAATCTGATGACATATCTACTGATCTATATAGACATTAATATGATTTCCTTCGACAGTACTAGGGTTTGAACTCAGGGTCTGGTGCTTGCTATACTGATGGTCTATGCCTCAAGCCGTACCCCCTAGCAATGTGATTTATTTCCATTGATTTCTTAGCAGAGTCAGACTCTGTTTTGAATGACCCATTGGTCTTCAGGTAAACTGCAAGTCAGTGTCTCTTGAAAAAAATGTATCTTTCAATCCCAACAGTTGTGAGTAATCTACTCTTTGCATTGCTTGTGCTGTTAGAACCAATTTAACAATGACCCAGCCTTTTCTGTCTTAGACATCTGTCTTTTCTTCCTCCATGACCCACACTGAGCAAACAGCACACAGTCCTTTGTCTTGGTTTCAACTCTCTGGTCAGCATGCAGGACCATGTAACATTGTTACATAACTTGATGCCCACATTCTAGAAACGTGCAAATGGTCATTGGTTGTGGTGTGTCCTCCCAAATCTTGCTCAAATGTTATAGCATCACAATGGCTTAGAACTAGGCTGGCAAAGAACATTCAGGTTATAGATGTTGAGTTTCTTCCTGATTTCCAAGTGTCTCTGCTGAGCCACTATAATGTAAGTATGAAGTTTCACAAAGTGTTTCTCTCTACATGAATGTTAATGTATGTTACAAAAACCAAACTAAGACTCACTGTTTCTAAGACTTTCCTTTGTATCATACCATGAGGCTTGGCTTTGTGGGCAAAAGTTTCAGATAGCAGTTTCTTTAATCTCATGACCAGTTAAATCTTTTCTGATTTTATGTTTGATTAATAGTTTTTGTACTAGAATTCTACCTTGGGCTTTACACATTGTTTAATTACCAATAAACTAATTTAAAAAACTTCCAGAAACAATGTGTATGAGTGTGTGTGTGTGCATGTGTGCATGTGTGGTTTTTTCCCAATATATAATCTTTGTTTATGTAAAGTGGCCTCAAAGTTGGACCTCAAATCTGGTTTTTTTTTTTTTTTGGGTCCGGTCATGGGGCCTGAACTCTGGGCCTGGGCGCTGTCCCTCAGCTCTTCAGCTCAAGGCTAGCGCTCTACCACTTGAGCCACAGCACCACTTCCGGCTTTTTTTCTTTTTGCTTATGTGGTGCTGAGGAATCGAACCCAGGGCCTCGAGCAAAATCTGTTTTTGTTGCCAGTTATGTATTAGGAAATTTCTAATAAAAGGGACAAGTTTCTTCAGTAAAAATCTTGCTCACGGGGCTGGGAAGGTGGCTCAGTGGTAGAGAGCTTGCCTTGCATGCATGAGGCCCTGGGTTCGATTCCTCAGCACCACATAAGCAAAAAGAAAAGAAAAAGTTGGAAGTGGTGCTGTGGCTCAAGTGGTAGAGCACTAGCCTTGAGCTGAAGAGCTAAGGGACAGTGCCCAGGCCCAGAGTTCAGGCCTATGACCGGACCCCCCCAAAAAAAATCTTGCTCAATTATTATAAAAAGTGTCATCCTTCATGCTGTCAGTAATATTGAACTCCTGGGCAGGTCCTTTCTCAGGCCAGGCCTGTCCCTGGGGAACTTTCAGATAGTCATTCCATTTCCCTGGTAATTCAGTTACTTCCAGTGGGGATGACAGAAAGGCAGCCCAGGATGTGACTGACTGGAACCCTGGGCCAGGGGCACTAAGACCAAATGGTTGAATCTCGGGATGAAGAGCTAACAGTCACCTTCTCTGGTTCTGATTCTGTAAGAGCAAAACCATGAGGTCCCACGTCATTCTGCACTGACGTGTGACTCCACTGTGCAGAGAAAGATGGCCAAATAGTTCACTTCCTTGCCTTCTACCACCTAACATCCTGAAGCTGGCGGCTTCACCTTTATAACCAACTACAACAGGGGTTTGAAAAACTCTAACGCCTGCTCTTTCTTATGGAAATAGCTGAACATTTTATTCAGAGTTTTATCATTTGCAAAATTATAACTTCTCATGTCTTGTGAATGTTAACATTTTAAAATAATTTCTCATTGCTTTATAAACACATAAACCCAGCGGAATATAAATATCTACTAATATAACACTTACCATCATCATCTCATGGTTTTAGCTACTAAAGCTTCTTGATGAAACAAATTAGTACTGAGAACCAGAAAGCATTTTCAATGGAAATATCATGCATAGGTCTGTCAAGGTGTATGTGAAAAAAATCACAATGATCTATTATATAAGTGTTTTATGTTGTCTATCTGTTCTGCAATCTGCAAGAATGATCTTCTGTTTAGCTGATGAATTCTAAGTTAAAGAACTAGAGTCATTAGAGGCACACACACACACACACACACACACACACACACATACACACCTGGCACATTGAGGAGTGGCCTATTAAAAATGCTTAAAGTAGAGAATTAGCAAATGGCTATGCTTCCTACTACTCTTGTCTGACACAGCACCTATTGTTTTGATCAAAATACCGGAATATCTTTTACAAAAAGTATCGTTTGTTTCAACATACATTACCAAGGCGACATTTCAAAGTAAAACGCTGTTACTGTGT
Source organism: Dipodomys spectabilis (assembly GCF_019054845.1). Lineage (NCBI taxonomy): Eukaryota > Metazoa > Chordata > Mammalia > Rodentia > Heteromyidae > Dipodomys > Dipodomys spectabilis. Next base: position 6,330,096 of record NW_024870892.1, on the reverse strand, counting down.
GATTCCTTTCCTTTTCATCAAAACATTGGTGTGGCAGAGCTGTGTGTGGAGGGCAGCCGAGTGAGCTGTCCTCAGCCTCCACGTCACGCCCCGTGGAAACCCATCCAGCCCCTGCTTTTCTCCTCGCTCATGAGGCTCTCTGGGTATTCTCTCCAGGTCAGTCCTTCCCAGATGGAGATTTGGAGGCAATCGTCGAAATGTGTCTCCTCAAATTCCCATGCGGAAATCCGCCATCCTGTCATGATGACACCTGAAGCAGGGCCTCTGAGGGCAGACAGGAGACGAGGGTGGCATCCCCCCCGAAATGAGCTCCGGAGAATTCTCCTCTGCATCACCCACTGGGACTTGGGATGTCTGCAGAGCTCGGCTATAGAGGACCCTCACCGGAATCCAACCCTGTGTGCGCTCTGACCGCTCAAAAGCTGTGAGACATAAATGTGTCTCAGCCACCCACGCTGAGACCGGGTTCAGGGCAGCTCCACTGGACTAGGAGAGAAGGCATTATGCCATGAATCTTCTGGCCAGGGGCCCAGTGACCATTTCCAAGGTTATGTTTTGTTCTTAACTGACTTGTCTGAGGCGTTTTCAGGCAAACTGGCTATTTTTTGTTGTCTGTCTGCCATGGTAGAGGGCAGAGCTGTGCATCTGAGAGGGCTGTGGTACCCGTGGCCAAGGAAGAGCAGCATGTACCCGGGTAGCATTCAGGCCGAAATGTCACATCTTGAGTGGAGTGCATGGACCCAAAGCCAGAGGCCCTGGAGAAGGGGAGATGTCTGGACTGTGGGTCCTAGGAGAGAGCTCTCCAAGGCCTGGCCGCACTGTTGTCTCCCACCATGGTACACCAGCACCTGGAAGACAGAGGAGACTGAGACCCATCTTTCTCAAGGTCAGTGCTAACTGCTCTGAATTAGTTGACTGAACCCCCTGTCCCAGCCCCTACACCAGCATCAAGTGAGTTTCCACTTCTTTTTATTTCCCTTCTACAGTCAAATTTTTCATCATTCACTTTGTCTTTTAAAATTTATATTCCATTCTATTTTTCCTATAAGTATTATTTTTTCTGATCTAATAAGCCTTCTTTTAAATTTATTATTATTGTAAAGGTGGTGCACACAGTTACACAGGTTGGGTAATGAGTACATTTCTTTTGAACAGTGTCCCCTCTTCCCTCATTTTCTCCCTCTTACCCCTTTTCCCTACACACTGTATAGTTCATTTTCAGCCCAGAGTCTAGTGAATATCACTGACTCCGTTCACCTTTTATCTTACTATTTCTGTGCTTCCCTCACCCTCTCCCAAACAGAAAAACTTAACATACAAGACAAAAAGTACAGAAATAAAAAACAGCAACAGAAGGGAGAAAACCATACCAAACAATCCATTTCTTCTTTCCTTAACCTGACAGAACAAGGCTTATATGTGTCACGTTCTACCACATAAAAGCTCTGGAGGGCTGGGAAGGTGACTCAGTGGTAGCATGCTTGCCTTGCATGCATGAGGTCCTGGGTTCGATTCCTCAGCACCACATAAGCAGAAAAAGCCAGAAGTAGTGCTGGCCCAGAGTTCAGGCCCCACGACTGACCAAAAAAAAAAAAAAGCTCTGGAAAAGCATGAAAGTGACGAGCTTAGGGTCTTAGTACCCGAGGGGCTGAGTGACCCAGTGACACACAGAGCTGAGTGGCTGCTCCTCACCCATCTGTGTTATTTTCCCTTAAAACCTGCAGTGTGCCAGGAGTGCTGGTTTACTCATGTAATCCAGATACTTGCAGGGATGAGGTAGTAGGATCATAGTGTGAGAAAAGCCTAAGACAAAAGCACAAGACCCTGCTTGAAAAATACACTACAACAAAAAAGGGCTGAGGACAAAACTCATGTGACAGACTAGCTAGGATCTGAGTGACCAATAAAAAAAAAAAAAGTAAAATAAAATGAAATTAACATAAATCACCCAGCATACAGTCCTGCCTTAATGGACACCGAATAGTTTTGTCTGGCTGATCAGGTGTGGTATGGAGAAGGGATCTGGACACTCAGCAGGGTGGGTGGTCTCACCCGTATGGTTTGGGGGCGGATCCCCTGGGGTTGGCTTCTACTTAAGGCCTCATGTCCCCAGGGTGAGCCAGGCTCCGGAGGAAACCCATGAGGCAGCCAGTGTGGGGAGAGGACTCAGCCTTGAGCTCCTTCGCCTGTACATGTTTTACTGCTCTTCATTTCCCAGGTCTTTGTGAGCTAGAAATTCATGCGCATGAATCAACAATTGTCTCATGTCAAAAGCTCCTTCCTAATAATAGATTCCTTCCTTCCGCCAGCCTGGGCTGCAGGCAGAGCCGCCATGAAGGGCCGAGAGCAGCCGTACTCTCCCCTGCATGCGTCACGTCCCTAGAGAGCAGACGTATTTCAAGCATGTGGGCAAATGATAGCTGATAAAACTGACGTATGCTTTAAGTTCAGCTGAGGAGCTTAGATTTCAAAGGGGGACTTTGTTGGTACCTACAGGAATTGCAATTGAGTTTTCCTTCTCCACTTTTCTGGATTTGAGCTAGCAATTGAGTAGGCTTAGTTCCTCCATGTGAATGAAACATCCAAGTAACAAGGTAAGAAACGGAGTCCTCAGTTTCTCAGTTTCCCATTGTAGTTCTACAGAGAGCCAGGCTGGTCTCCTAACCTAGAAATTCTTTGACTTGGCACCAAAAGCATGGGCCAACTTGCATAATGCAGGTGCAGCTCCTAGGGCCATGGTGGTGAGCGGAACTGGAAGCATCCGGTGTGGAGACAAGCCTCCCGGCTTCCTGTGTGCACCGAGGCTGCCAGGGGAAGGGACCTGGAGGAAGGCAGGGGCAGCCCCCAGGGCATCAGGGCTGTGGGCACTGCCCAGGGGAAGGGACCTGGAGGAAGGGAGGGGCAGCCCCCCGGGCACTGGAGCTGCAGGCACTGCCCTGAAGAGTTGGATCTCGCCACACTGATATTCCCAGTGCACGTCCAGAATGCAAATTCTTCCCCTTCTGAGGGTGCTGTATAAAGATCACACTTCTAAATCATGAAGCTATCTGTACCCAGGCCTTTGAATGATGGGGTCGGTTTAGAATCCATTTACAGATAACTGCAGCCACGGTGCGGCCACCACAGCAAATGCTGCCAGAATCTTCACTCAGCTCCAAGTACAACTGGGTCCCAAGTCTGCTGCCGGTTGATTGGCTCCTGATGGCTCCGGTCATAAATATGCTAATGGTGAACATCGGGTGACCCAAGGATGCATATCCAAGGAAGATTTATAGGCATATAAAAATAAAATTGATGGCACTCTTGCCACTAGCAGAATGTGTTGAAACTGAGATGGCGCGTGGTGTCCCCAGGCAGTGGCGACAGAACCTGATGGGGGGGTGAGGGGCTCGATGAATGTGTTCCACCCCGGGAAGGTGCGGGCTCAGGTGGTTGGTGCAGAAGTGTGGCTGTCGGGAGAGCTGTGCAGGCTGCTGCCCTTGGCTGCTGCAGGAGTCCATGGCAGCTGAGGCCTGGCGACTGTGTGAGGAGCTGTCCTGGAGAGGAGGCTGGCTCACCCCTGCCTGACGGTTGAGTGGGGGATTCCTCCCTGGCAAGTCTGCTGGAATCACTGGACACAGCCAAAGCACTGGCTGGTGCAGAGCAGCCAGGCCGGGGGAGGGGGCTCCTGGCCTGCACCACCAGATCCTCTCTCCTGGACACTGCCCTGTGGCTTTCATTATACTGCATTGTGTTTACCAAACAGAAGACCTTTTACATCAGGGTCACAAAGAGGCTTGGATTTCTGCTGAACAGAAATGGTGAGAGCCAAAAAATCACTAATTGCTAGTATCTAGAAGATGAGAGATGATAAAAGAAATGGCACAATGTGTTTTCAATTAATATTTACAATATTTTTGGTATTTCCTTCCTTCCTTCCTTCCTTCCTTCCTTCCTTCCTTCCTTCCTTTCTTGTGTCAGTACTCGAGTTTGAACTCAGGACCTCATCTTCTCACTTTGCTTTTACGCTTCAGGCTTCAGGCTAGTGTCCCACCACCAGAGCTACAGCTCCACATCTGGCATTTTAGTTTTGTTTGTGAAGACTCTCATGGACTTTCCTGCACACACTGGCTTTGAACGGCAGTCCTCCCATCTCAGTCTCCTGAGTAGCTTGGATTACAAGCTGGAGATACCGGCACCCGGCTGCATTGGACCTTTGGGGTCCAATGCATCACCTTGTACTAGATGGCCTCTGTTCCCTCACTACCTTGAGACATTGTACAAGCTCCAGGCTAGCGGTAGTCCAGCAAGGCTGTCTGGGTGATGCTTGCTGTCCATGTGACTGTTGGCTGATGTGGACTCACTGTCTTTGCTCTGTGGTCAACATTCAGGCAGTGGCATCCATGGCTGAGACCCTGCTTAGAAGAGAGGAGATGACAACTTCAAGGGAAATTCTTAGGTTGAAATCGCCCAGAACATGTATGCTAATGGCACACAAATCACATACAAATCATATGCAAATATATCTTTCATCTCTCAACTCTCCGTATGCTTTGACGTGGCCCTGGGGAAATGTCCTGCAGCAGATCACTAATCTAAAATGTCGGCTTCACAGCTTTCTCATTCTTTAACCTTTTGTTATCTAATTGCCTTCATTAGCTAGGATAATGCATTCATGCATGTCTTACCATTTCATAAGTAAGAGTCCATAACTTCCCACAAAGCAATTCTTGTTGAATGGATAATCTTAGCACACTAGTTCACATCTATATGTATATACACATTGATCTTCACATCCTGTCACACACGTGTACATGCAAGAAGGAGCTATAGAAATTAGAATACACCTAGAAGGGATTCTTGGAGGGGGAGTTGGGAAAGACTCATCAAAGGATGCATGACAGATGAGAGGAATGAGTTCAGGACATTGTGGTGCGGTGTGTGCCCACAGCCCCTTGCGATGTATTATAATCTTTGAAAAATGTAAAGATAGTAGATAAATGTTCTCACCACAAACATGCAGTGATGGAAGATAATGTGTTTGCCAAATAGCTAGAAGTAATAATTCCACAGTGTACATGTACACACAATCTCATGCCATGCATGATGTTAATTAAAAGGAGGTTCATTAAATAGAAGGTATATTCATAATAGTTCTCTGTTTCTAAGTAACTGAATTGGTAGAAATGCCTTCTTTAAGAATTGGCTTTTGTAATGCATTTTCTGTGTACTTGGGAGAGCCAAATGGCTGGCAAAATATGTCTTGTACTGTTACATACTGAGAGGGTTTGAATTCTCAAAAATCTCATCTATATTGTGTGTATATATATACAATATATACTATATATATATATATATATATATATATACTATATATATATGTATATATACAATATATCTCATCTTACCTGAGGGGAACCTGAGGTAGCTGTAACCATTGTGCATTCAGAATCTAGTATTCTTAGGGAATTCTATAGGTGCTCAAAGATGGATACCTCAATGGATATATATATATATAATATATATATTATATATATGTATATATATAATATATATTATATATACACTTTGAGGAAGTCAGAGGATGGAGGCAAATGCAAGGCCATGAACTCACACCCCAGAATTACCAACAAACAACCGTGTGCCCGGCCCTGGAAGTTGAGTGTGTAAGAAAGCTCCGCACAGCTGCCTTCCCTCCCTCTCTGTGCCCCTCTCTGGCTTCCATAAACCAGCAAATCTGCACTGAACACCTTCTGTGTCTGAGACCCACGGTGTGTCCTGTGGGGAAAACCAATGATTGGAAATGCCCTGTCCCCATCACCCCTCAAAATCATCCCCCAAACCCCACCCTGGACATTAGGCTAGTGTCCATTTAGGGCATTTACCTTTCTTGCTGCAGCTGAGAACAGGACACGCATTTCGCCATTAGAGACCAACTTTCTTCTGCTCACATGTGGACTGTGGGCATTGCTGCGTGACACAGACCGTGATAAGCAGGAAGGTGTCGGACAGTACAAATCCAGTGCCCACCACCACCTGATTAGGAGCATGCTGCATCTGCAGGAGCCCAGGGGAAAGCTGCACTGGGAATCCATGCTCACATCTATGCTGCTTCTGAAAACACTGCTCTTCCTCTATGTATATCATTTATCAAGTATCACAGACTTTGCTAAAGCAGAACAGGCTCGAAGCTAAAGACCCCAGGCAGAACACATCAGCATGCCATACTAGAAACTTTCCCTGTTCTTGTTTTTGTTGTTGTTGTTGTTTTGTTTTGTTTTTGGGTCCGGTTGTAGGGCCTGAACTCTGGGCCTGGGCGCTGTCCCTCAACTCTTCAGCTCAAGGCTAGCACTCTACCACTTGAGCCACAGCACCACTTCTGGCTTTTTTCTTTTTTTTTGCTTATGTGGTGCTGAGGAATTGAACCCAGGGCCTCATGCATGCAAGGCAAGCATTCTACCACTGAGCCACCTTCCCAGCCCCTTCCCTTGGTTTTTACTTCATTGTTAAGCCATCATTTAGCAAACACTTCTATACTATTTACCAAGATATGTCAGCATCCATCCATTCTAAGTGTATTGCAAATATTAATTCTCAAACAGCTCTAAGTGGTATGCCATAATTATTACTCTCCATTTCAATGAGGGATTAAGGCATTAAAGACATTGGAGTCCTTTGCTTAAATTTGCACAATACAGATTCAAACCTGAGGAAGTGGAGCTTCAGAGTTTGCACTTGTACCCTCCTCCTTATCTTCCTCCTCCTCTGTCTCCTCCTCTGCCTCCTCCTCCTCCTCCTCTTCTTTCTAGGACAATCACACTGTGTACTAAAGGGTTTTGTCATCTGCTAGTTAAATTCAAGAATGACTCCAAGGATTAAGTCCTGGAGTTGGTCCAACCCAGATTAGGCAGCTTTGGAATGGGGCAATCCTACATCCAGAAGGCCATTAAGAAATAGGAAAGAAGGCTAGTTGCTTATGATTTCTGTGTTGAATGTGGCTTGCCCACGTGCCTATCCTCTGCATTCATGGGGAGGAGGTGTTAGTTCTGCCGAAGACAGAGCGTGGATTCAGGAAGAACAGGCCCAGTTACTCTGAGACCACACTAAGTGTGTCAGCTGAAGCAGAACAGAAAATGCCTAAGGCTTTGAAAACTTCACCAGTGAAAAAGATAAGGTGGAAAACAGCCAGACAAAAATCAAAGCCTGAGGTGTAGTGGCCGCTGAGGGTGCCGCCTTCAATCAGGAGAGCTGAGGAAAGCACCAGAATAGACAGGAAGATGACAGCCGTGTTTGGCCAAACTTGGCTTTTGGGACTCCACAGATGTTTTCCTCTTCTGCCCCATGTACAGCTGCAGGGTGGGCTCAGGCTGGTGAGGGACCCAATGCTGGGTGGCCTGTGGCAAAGAGGGAAGGATGGAAGCAAGGACTCCAGCTCCAGGCCACGCCCGGCCTCCCTACTTACTGGTGTGTCTGTGTCTCAGCACTGACTGTGTCTGGGGCTGTGGCAGATGCTCTTGGCACCCCTGCCCTGCACTGCATTCTGTGCCCGCGGAATGCCAGTCAGCTGGGACAGCGGGATGCAGCCCCTTCTGAGGGCAGGGGTCCTGCAGCTATCCGGCTCTGCTGATGAGAACTCGATGGTGCATTTGGAACTGAACAGGTAATTGCACTTCAGAAATGGGTCATGTCACTGGAAGGTGGGCCAGGGCCTCCAGACCATCGTCTGAACTGGAACTCTCTGGAACCTTAGGACACAAGGCAAATGCCACAGTGCTAAAAAGGCTTCTTGAGGACCCTGTGTCTCCACAGCCAATCTCCAGGAGAGAGCCCCTGATTGAAAAACCATGCATTTCCAGACAAGCTAGGCAGGCCAGGGGCCAGGTCTCCCATCAGGCAGGGCATATTGCCAAGATAAGGCCACAGATACACAGTCCATGGCCCTGCTGTCCGTCATCCACCATCACATTCTAAACTACATGCTAATTTTATATGAACTTGCTTTCAGCCACTGTGCACTTAAGCTTAATACAGGGCCCACCTGGGTTTACCTCCTCAGGTGGAGACCCCTGTGAGGTTAGCCGCAGGTGCACATGGGTACTAGAACTCCCATTTCTGCACAGAAGGCCCCACTGAGCTTTCAAGCAAGGCATTCTATCATCACCATCCTGCAGGTCTTCAGACACAGAGGATGTGCTTCATAAACTCTATCCAGAAAACTTGTCCGGATTTCAGGTTGGGTTTAGCGAGGCCTCAGGATCCTATGGATTAAATAGACCTCCTGCTAGTAAAGCTAGACAGCTTTGTGGACTGATGGCAGCCAGTATGTCAGTCATCCAACCTGTCACCACCCAGAGGAGGGCTGAACAGAGAGGGCGTTGTCTTATGTCCTCTCCTGAGCACACTTGTAGCCAGAACTTGTAAAACTGCAGAAGCAGCGTTGTGGGGTCTGGCTTAAGAGGTAGAGCACTTGTCTAGCAATTATAAAGTCCTATTTCATCCCCTGTACTATAAAAGAGAGAGAGAGAGAGAGACAGAGACAGAGACAGAGAGAGAGGAAAGAAGGAAGGAAGGAAGGAAGGAAAAAAGGAAGGAAAAAAGGAAGGAAAAAAAGGAAGGAAAGAAGGAAAAAAGGAAGGAAGGAAGGAAAAATGGAAGGAAGGAAGACTAAGTATCAATACTTATCCAACTATCAAATCAATTCCAAAAGCCACTTGAAAACCACTATGGAGTCATTTTCTGTGACCTGGAAGCCTAATGCCAAGGAGCCACTGGTTGGAGGTTGCTGGTGGCTTTACCAGTCCAATTCAGAGAAGAGAAACAGGATGGGAGGGGAGAGAGGGAAGTTTTGCCCAGATGCAAATTCTAAGATAATTAGAAACATACATGAGATGAGTAGCTATACATTTTCTACCTGTGGATTGGTGTAAAGAAAATTCCAAATTCAAGAAGAGAATTAAACATTAAAATAAGCCAAGAACATTTTGGTGCATGTGTGAGGTGTATGTGTGTGTGTGTGTGTGTGTGTGTGTGTGTGTGTATGCTCACGCAGCATGCGCATACACATATGCACTAAATACAGAGAAGCGCCAAGATAGAATGCAAGTCCTATCTGGACCATATTATTAGTTTTCCTTTTGTTATAAAACTAGAAGCACAGTGCATCCTATGCCTTTTATAAACCTCACAGCTTAGAGAAGCGCCGGAATGCTGGCGGGATTCCAGTGTGTTTCTGTGATCCTGTAATAATTCCCACACTGCTCTTCCCTGCGTTGCCTGTCTGCCAAGACACCACATCCCTGAGGAATCACCATTTCCCGTGAGCAGGAGCCGAGTTCTGTTGGGCCCCGCCACAGCCTGGCCACCGGCAGCCAGCCTTCCCTGGCCTGTCTCCGTCCACTTCTGTTCCTTCGGGGCTCTTGCACTTGGGCTGTGGCACTCGGCCTAGGCAGTGGAGCGGTGTGGGAAGGAAGGGCCTTCCCCCAACGCATGCCTCCTCCAGTCCTGTCCTTGCCGACACTGGCCCTCCAACAGGTCACTTAGATTCCCTTCTCATCTTAGCCTTGGCTTATAATTTTTCCTCCAGGTAAGCCCTGCCTTTGAGCTGAGAAGTCAGGGTGTGATGTGTCTCCACAGTGGCTGGAGACACGTGCATGCAGTGGCTCTGTCCGGCCACAAACTGGCCTGCCCTTGATCACCACCAACATGGAGTCCTGCCGGCACAGTGCCTGATGAGGAAACCCAGTGACTTTCCAAAGCAACCTGTAAAAAGTCACGCTACTCTCTGCCTGCCAAGAAATAATTGCCTTTAGGAGTAAAAGGTGTAAATTTTTGTTAAAAAAATTCCACTAACAGAGGACCATGAGTGGAGAGCTCCTGATGCCAGCAGAGGACCTGTGATCCTGTCAGAGTCCAGAGAGTGTTTGGAGACCGTGGCCTAAATATCGTGCTAATTAACACTGTTAGACAATGATTAATTAGCTTCCATGGTGCGAGGGGCACTTGGAACAAGGCTGTGCATTAGGAAAGGGGGTGATTTTACTATTCTCAGATGAGATGCTAATTTAGGGTTCGTAAGCTCTAACCAGCTTAAACAAGCTAATAACATTTTAACAGGGATTTTAATAAGGTGCTGATGATCGAGGCCGATGGAAGTGTTTTCCATCATGGCGGGCTCTCTTCCCTTGTCATGTAAGTGCCAGAGTCACGGCCATCATAGACTATACTGCACACAGTGCTGTTCACCATTGGAGGTCACGGGGGCATAGCATGGATGGCCAAGGGTTCTTTTTCTTCTTGAAGGAATGAGCCATGTGTGCATCTGTGTGCCCATGTGTGTGTGTGTGTGAGAGTGTGTGTATGTGCGAGTGCACGTGTGTATGAATTATGTTGGCTACTAATTCTGTTCTCTTCTTCTTAGGGCTGGCCTGTTTCCAGCAATGCTTTGTAAAGCAGACAGAATAGGTCCTCTGCCTGTTCCACAATGGCAGACCTGCTGCAATTTACAGGGAAAGCCAGGAACATTGGCTGCGCTTCAATATGAGACAAAAAAAATAAATGAATAAATAGTGGAATCCAAAAATTAAGCTCTGAGAACCCAGCAAGAAGAGGAAAGGTGTCAGGAGAGGAAAGACTTTGGGGAAATATGTCAGAGAAGTGTAGCTAGGCCATGGAAAGTCACAGGTAGTCAGGCAGATAGAAATTATTGTAATGTGCAGGACTTTTTGGTGTTGTTCTTTTGTTTGGGGGCACACTGAGACTTGAACCCAGAGCCCTGGGCTTGCTAGGCAGGCACTTTACTAGTTGAGTCATGCCCCTAGCCCTGGCACGCAGTTTAAGATGGATGAAGCCCCTCTTCTCTGCCTGGTTCAGTACTGGGGAGCACAGGAAGTGGAGCACAGGAGAAGAGATGGTGTTGGGGTTGCCACCAAGTTCTCTCCCGCTGTGGGAAAGTCTTCAGGGACATGAGTGCCCTCAGAAGGAAGGACTGTGTGTGACCAGACACTCTCCTCAGCCTCGCTCCTGTCCAATCTGCCTGCAATGGCTGGAGCCACTTGAAAGACAGAGAACTCTCTAAACAAGACCCTCACTCCCTGGGAAAACCATCCACCTCCAGGCCCTCTCTGCTGGGGAGCATCCCTGATCCCCTTCAGGGTCTCTGCTGGAGGCAAGGACAGGGGTCCAGCCCTAAGGATAGCCTCAGCGCCACTCAAACCACCACAGGGCTTTAAAAGAGCATCTCCTGGTACAGTCAATGCAAACTTGAATACCAAACCCCGAGACACGCTGGGCCATGCATGTGTGTGCACACATCTGAGCCCAGAACAATTCAATCCTCATACAGCACCAGAAAACCCACCAAAAGCAACATGAACATTCCAGAGAGCTTGCAGTGACACGCACACACACACCAAACATGTCTGTACATGTTTGATATACAGACACATATACACAGGAACATAGAGCTCCTTTGTCTCATGTGTTTGGGCCCACATGAACCGAACTGCTGGAACAGGGGGGACTATTTATAAATAGTGTCTTGGCTCTGACTTTCTTTCTGCCACATCCTATCTGTGACCTTGCAAACCACTCAAGGGACATGGCGTCACCCTTGACTGCCAAGGGCCGGCCCTGATCGAGGTGCAGTCACTCAGGGACACAACTCAGGATGTTGGGAAGGAGCTCCATACACAGGGTTACCACAGAGGTGTCCTCTGTTCCTGGCTGGCTGTATTCAGAGGCTTTCTTGGCATGGTCCCTCCCAGTGTGAGTTCAGACCTCAGCCTAGAGTCTCAGCTGAGCCTTACCGTGGCCCGGAACCCCCAGGGCCACGTGAAGGTCATGGTGTTAGACGTGTCTTCTCTGGGAGTTCCTTGAACCTGACCTCTGGTGACACTGCCAGGAAATGTGTTAAAGATGCAGAATCGCAAGCCCCGTGACATCCAGAGTCAGATGTGCATTTTAAGCAGATCCCAGGATGGGAGAATGCACTAAAGCTTCAGAGGTACAGGCCTTAAATGAGGAAGGTCAACGAACTTTCCCCAGTTGACGTCTGTTCCGGAAGCTGTGGCTTGCTGGGTAGATTCAAGACAATGAGATCCAGGGAAATTGGGGAGCAAATGGTCCACACACAGCCCACTTACATGGACAGTAGGGAGCCCTGTGTGATATGGATTGGGCTTGTTCACTACTGCTGAACTCTGAGTAAAACACTTAGATGCGCTTTACAACTATGCTGTTAGCACACACTGAAGCTGTGTGCTTCCAACCTGGTTAGAATGACTCAAATTCTGTGGCCTCACGGGTGTTGTCTGGCATCACGGTGTGGAATTCTCCACACGCTCACAGCATATGGAGGATGTGGGAGCCTCGTGCCCCGAGTAGGCCTTCATGTAGATAGGGGAGGGGTCGCTCAGGATGGGGCCACTCTTCGGGGTTCAACTACAGCCTAAGCACTCAGGGCACTGCACCCTATCTCAATGGAGGTAATTGGGCATGGTGGCATATGCCTGTCATCCCAGCTATGACAAAAAGCCTAAAAGAGGAGGTCATGGGCTAGAAATGCATCTGCACAGGAATGAGGCCTTACCTCAAAACATAACCAATGGCCTACCAGGGTTGGAGAGGTAGTTAAGTGGGAGCGTGCCCACCTAGCAAGTGTGAGGCCCTGAGTCCAAACCTAAGCACCTCCAAAACCAAAACAGAACTACAGATGCCTTTAAAGAGTACCAGATTCTCAAATCCAGAACCTTGGTTGAATGGAAAGATAAAGCATCTTTCCCTCTCTGTCCATGCGTGGTTTTGCATAGTACCCTGAGCACAGATATGCCTAGTGCTTAGTGCATGGTGGTAGTGTTAGACCAAAATTCTCTGAAATGCCATATCTGGCTTAGCTGTTAGACTTTCTGCCCAGTATTGCTAGTTGATTACTTGAGTAATATTGAGCAACAATAATTGGAAGTTTTCTGACATATTTTGGTTTTTGACTTCAATGGCAAGGGCAGATAATGAGGCAATCCTGGTTTAACGGCAGGGTTAGAATGAGAAAGAACAGATCTGCAACACTGACAATGCTGAAGCAGAGGTTCTTCTAAGAACACTTACAGAGGAGGAGATGCCACAGACCGAGTTCCGTAGAAGTAGACACACCATCAGGTGCTCGGTGGGTGTGGGGGCCACCTTGTCGGTGTTCCTGGAGCTCATTGGCTCCTGCCCCAGGTCCCAGCCTTCCTGTCCCAGGTCCTGGTCTGCCTGTGTTCTTCCCTGGGGAGAAAGCTGGGTTGTGACTGCAAAGCCAATTTCTCTGAATTTGAGCCATCATTTCTCGTCCCTGCCATTCAGACCCTGATGGAGCTCTGGTGGGCCAGCCTTTGTGGTGTTTTCCTTCTCTGGCTTATCTTGGCAAGTCACTCCCGGGCCATGTCTTTCCTCCCTCTGGTGACTCTGAGCTATGTGTGAAGTTCTCTTGCCTCTCAGGTGATTTGCTTTCCGTGGCTGTGTGGGAAGTGCCAAGGGCCTCTGTCCCTGGTGATACAGGACCAAAGTCCCAAGCAGCATCTCTCTGACAGGGCTTCGTGGACCGGGTCTGGAGGCGTGACATCAAAGCCAGCCCTGAGTTACTGGCGCTTTGTTTCCTTGGGGTCCGTTAAACATCCAGTCCTGTGGGTGGAGCAGCCTCACTACTCTTTTAGGCCTGACGGTGGGTTGGAATCCACCTATCACACCCACCACCCACCACCCACCAGTGCGTGAGCTCACAGGGCACGGTCCTCTGGAAACCTTGTGCCAAGGACTGTCCCTGCAGGCCCTGACTGTCTGGTGTTTCTCTCCCAGGCTCATGGGCAGTGATGCATTGCTTCTAGATGACCACAGGACTGTCTGGGCCGCGCTCCCTTCAGTGACCTCGGACATTCTTCCGGCCATTTCAGTATTTGCTCTGTGGAAGACATCAGTGTGAGCTCGTGGGACAGGAAGCAACTTCACGTGAATGGTAAAGACCCTCTTTGAACCAGGTGGAGAACAGCCAGGCCCACCCTCCCTCTTCCTCCCCCCAGCCTCTTTCTCCTGGCTTGTTACTAGAGGGCAGATGACAATGGAGATGAGGTCATTCCTTACCACAGAGTGGTTGCTCATGACGTAAACGTTGGATCCCCAACCAACCACACCCAGCCAATGGAGGGTGTGCCCGGGAAGCACAGTGGAGGTATCTGTGCGGATTGTGTTCCGTGAGCTTTCCCAGCAAACCTCTTCTTGCTTTTGATGCAGTTATGTCAATGGGCGATGGTCTCCAGGGTGAATCGTGCTGGCTGGGGACCTCTGGTGCCTCCAGCTGCACTTCTGGTCGGTCATAGGGAAAAAGCCAGGATCTTGCTGGGGAGAGGCTGTGGGGCTGGAGTCTTCTGCCTCCTTTCCTGCATAGCCCTTTAAGGTCGCAGCCGCAGATATAGAGTGACACTGATTTCTGACATGTCTAACCCAAAGCACCTGGAACAAAAAAAAAGGTTGCTCAAGAGTTTAGAAACATTCTGAGAGTTGGTGGAGAATGCACTTCTTAGATTCACAATAGGTTTTTTTTTAATTCAAATCTAATTCTCACAGTGAATCTTAGTTAATAGAGTATGTCTATTTCTTCTTAAATAAATAATTACTCACAAGTTTTTTTTCAGCACCATCAGAATACAATTGCTTGGCCAGGCTGGCTGTGGCCAGTTTATTCCTTAGACTCTGGGTCTTGTGAGGTGGTGATAGCTCAGCTGCCCCCAAGAACTGCTTCTAGTTCACCCCCAGACTGGTGATCTTTTGGAACACGCGTTCTCCCCAGATGCTCTGGAAAGGAGGTTTGTACTATTCAGTAATCAATCCTCATCTAGGAAGGTGTGACAGTTGTTTCTGCTTCGACAAATCATTCTTGTCATTTCCCCGCAGTCTGTGGTCCCAGGAAAAGGCACACACTGGACACTGAAGGAACACCGGGAGGCTGAGAAGGAACAGAGAGGACAGGCCAGCACCATGTTCCTCACCCAGGGCCCTCAAACCCTCACGAGCAAGGGTGTCCTAGAGTGACATCTTTAAAGGATTACTTCAGAATTCAAGTTTGAAGGACCGAGGCTCTGTTCATGTGTCCTAAGTGGCTTCCCCCTGCTCAGGGGTTACCCTGAGGTCAGGCTGGCATTGATATTTCTAGGTCGTAAATCAGTAGACCAAAAGACCCTAAAAAAACTGGTCAGATTGATGTGGGTGCTTCAAACCTCACAGAGCATTCCTTTCACTAAACAGCAAAATTAAAAGTTACAGCATTAATGGGAAAATGAATTGCTAATTACAAAGATCTCTTGACATTCTGACAGTACTTAGATCCCTGTGGTGGAAAACGGACTGGAAACTCCCCCAAAAGCCCAGGCTGCCCTGGTTCCAGCCTCTGTTGTGGCCACAACTGACCTGATAGACCAGCCTTGCCAGGAAAAGTCCCCCTCAGGGGGCCTGGGACAGTGGGGGACTTGCTCAGAGTGCAGAGAAAGCATTATCAAATGCAAGGATCTGCAACCATCCAGAGGATGGCAACGAACATTCAGATAGTGGACATGAACTGAAAACCAATGGTGTCTTCCAGTGTTTGAATCCCCAACTGTGTTCCAAGTGAACACAGGACAGAATGGGGTATAGGCTGACCAGTCTCAAGTCTCCCTCCCTCCCACCCACCTCCCCTCCCTCTCTCTCTCCCTCTCTCTCTCTCTCTTTCTTTCTTTCTCCCTTCTCTCTTTCTCTTCTTTTTCCTTTCCTCTTCTATTTTTGTCTTGCTTTCTTTTCTATTTTTATTCTCCTTTCAGTCGAAATTACCCAATGCCTCTATCAAAGACATTACAAAGCTGCTATTTCGAAATTCTGTATACGTGAGCACAGCTGTGTCCTGGAAGAGCAACTGTCCTCTTCGTCATTATGTCTCTGGTCAGTAGGTGGACAGGGAGTAGTATGGCATCTGTAGCTCATCTTCCATTTTTTTAATGTTTGATACCTCTCAAAACCTGATCAGAAACCAGGAAATTTGGGCCTGGGGTGGATTTGTTTTATCCATGAATCAGTATCAAATGTAGAGTGCATTTGGTTGGCCTTTAAGCTTCTTGGAGTTTTTGCATGCTTTCTGTACCAGTTAGAAGGGATTATTTTATCGGTGACCTTTGTAGGCTGACTGTGCAGTAAACAGGAAGATATTCAGCCACTATGAATTATGTAATGTTTGAAACTGTCTAGACAGTGCTAGGAGACCAAGAGATGGGGCCCGGTCTTAGAAAAGAGAAACCGTTTGACAATCGAATGCTAACCAGGACATCTCCATGTCTGTCCTGCCATGACCCTTCAGTTTCCCTTATTTCCTGCCACAGCCCTCAGTTCTGAGCCTCTTTTGACATGGCTCCTGGGCCTCCCTCCTCTTCTCTTTGGCTGCCACATCCCATGGATGGAAGGGTCTGGGTGGAGTCTGCGACCTTCTACCCTTTCCGCTGGCTTTGTATCAGGTGCGGTGTGAGCTCTGTGCCCATTATCCTACTTCTGTCTCAGTCCTCTTGCTGCTGACCGGGGTAAAGCCTTCCCAGGGCAAGAAGCCCAGGTGCGGCCGGCAGTGGCTGCAGAGCTTCTGAGTGCTGTCCGAAGGCAGCAGAGGATTGCAGGAGCAGGAGCCCTCCGACAGCACTGCTGCCAAGTCTCCATCTTTGGAGCAGAGTGGGTTCCTTCCAGTTGGAAAGTACGTATCTTCTTGCACATACCCATGGTGCCAGGGAAAGGAAAGGTAGTCATATCTTTCAATATCTACCCGCTGACCACACAGTGGCCACCCCGGGGTGAGTACACCTTCAGGCTATTGGCAGCAGAATTCTCTGTTCACACCAAAGCCCAACGACACAAGGCAAAACTGTGGGCTGAGGTTGGGTGGGAGCTAGGAAAAAAAGAAACACGAATGTCCAAAGCCTTCCCAGTTCTTTGGGTGCCAGGTTAAGCATGGTTGGAGGTAAATAAGAACAAGGCATGGGAAGTGTCTTGCAGTAGCGGAGTAGACTGCTGTGGGTGATTGTGCCGGGCAGTCAGGGCTAGACGCATGAGGATGTAAGGTGGGTTCTTTGGAAGGGAAGATGTGAGTGGATGCAGTGATGTGACCATTGCACTGCAGGCGGAAGGAACGGCATCAAACCTAGAAGGCGGGAAATCATGTTCCCAAGGCAGGAGAGTGAAGGGAAGGCCCGCGTCTGTGCCTGCCGCCGGAGCTGGGGTTGGAGCTACCAGAGGCTCGGGTGTGGCGTGGCAGTGTGATCGGCATCCCTGAGTCTCTCATGTATTGCCACGTCTGCTCTCCTGGACCCTGGCTCCACCCTGCTGGTCAGGGAGTGGATTGCTGCTGTTACCACGCTGGTTTCTCACCGTGCTGTGGCTCTGCTCCCCAGCAGGCCTGAAACAAAGGTTTATGGGAATGTAGTTTATTTGGAAGGCCAGGAAACATGGACAGAAAGATGGCCCCCAAAGGCCAAAGGACTCCAGAATGAGGAGCAGCCCATCTGAAGCATGTGACCTCTATGTGGCCCCTGGGTTCTTCTGCAGATCACTGTCCAGGCCAGGTCAGGCCCTGGGGCTTCTGCACTGACAGCACCTCAGAGCCTGCCCTGCTGTCTCAGGGGCTCTTCTTGGCCATCAGGAAGGCCTAGTAGGGCATGGGTGGTCAGGCCAGAGGTGCTCAGAGTAAGGCTATAGACCCACTGGTTTATGGTCACATGACCACACAGCTACCACTGTGTCCGGGCTATGAGTTCGACACACCATTGCCAGAAGAGTGCCTCTCCTCAAACTGTGCTCTCTGCAGAACTTCTTGGTTTTCCTGTCATTCTGACTGGATCCCTGCAGTTATTTTCTGACTGTACAGGTTAGGGCTGCCATTGTGGGTAGCTGTGGGATCTCCTCCCACCCCAGATCTTACTTCCTGAGCCTCATCATTCCCAGTAGTGATTGTGAGGGGAAAGTCACAGGGGGAAAAAATATCAGCCACATAATGCAAGTGTTGGGGACATTGTTAGAAAACTGAGCCCTTGGGCAACGGTTTCTGGGAATTACTTTGGAAGAAATGTAACCACTAATGAATTCCAGGGAATTCTGTCTTTCTCCAGGAGGGAGAAACTCAGTGTTTTCTGGAAGGAGGAAGTGACTGGTGCCAACACGGCATGAGAAATGGAGAATGTTGCAAATGAGGCTGGTTCCCTCCTATCGATGTCCCTTTCAAAAGAAGACAGGCAATTCAATTAGTGGATTCAATTAAAAGGGACAGGGAGCCCCCAGACATTATGGGATTAAGTTTCTTCTCCAGCCTTCTCACCTTGCACTGTCTGGAAATTACCCACTGCTAAGGTGAGGGGCACCAGAGACATTCGAGGGTCTTTATGTGATCATTTGAGAGGGAACAGGGAGACCAGCTTTTCTCATAAAGGTTTAGAAAACTCCCTCCCCCTCTCAAACCAAGAAACACAGCTGTGGGCTCACTAAGAGCAATGGTGTGCCTTGGACATAGAGAGAAATGATAGCTCGCCAGGCCAGTTGCTGGATTTCCTGGCATGGGTGCAGGTCCCATACCTGGCTGTCTCCTTCTCACTCAAGGCTGTGCTGTGGATCTGCGTGAGGAGGCCCAGAGGGGAGACAGGAGGACAAGGAGTTGCTCTAATCCTTTCTGGTTCCAGTTCACATGGAGAACCACACCGGTGATGTGCACCTGAGGAGAAATGCAATCTACCTGTGCTTCTCATTCCTAACTCTGGACAAAAATGTAAAGAAAACATGGATGTATGTATAGGCTCTTGCTTGTTACTTGTTTGGAATATAACCCCAAGGGGCTGAGGGTTTAACTTGTCATACAACAAGGTCCTCTTCTTTAGAGGACCTTGCTTTTTCCTATTTTGAGGACCTAGGTAAAGAAGTCAACATAAACCCTCTTCTTGGGGTCTAGAGCAGAGGTCGAGAGGGCAAGCTCTTGGTATGATGAGGAGGCTCTATGTTTTGCAAGAAAAGAATATGAACTGGAAAGCCTTTGAACCTGAGCTGTCAAGACTCTCACCATGCCCTCTGAACTATCCATATGTCCCAAGATGCTGGAGTGGCGATCTCTTTAGCCAGTGTTTATTGAGTGCTCACTGGGGACCCAGAGCGTAGACCTGTCACCCAAATAGGACTCTGCAGGGTGGCAGGTAGTTTCCAGGGCCTCTTTCTCAGGTCCCCTCTCCACCTGTGAGGTCCTGCACCAGTTAAGGCTTGGTATAGACAGCATTTCCTCCGTGAGTCTCCTGCTGAGGTGGTTAGAGCTCCTGATAGGAGACAGAACATCCCAACAAATGTTTGGGCCAGCCGTGCAGAGGTGCCTTAAAGTAGCTGGCAGAGCGTCCTTAGTGTTTGTTGTTGGTTAGCAGCTCACAGACACTGCAGTCTCCTGGAAGCCTCCGAGCCCCCCGAGTTTGGGCTGAGTCCCCTCTTCTCACGGATAGCATGACCCATCATGCAGTGGGTCTCCCCGTGGGCTCAGCGAGGGGCCCCTGCGGCTGCCTCCCATGCACTCTCACAGTCAAGCGCGGATCTCCACCATCCCCTACCTGCACCCAGATCAGACAAGAAGTTAGTGTTCTGGGAAGAAGGAATGGGGGCTCACAGCACGCACTTGCAGGTCTAGAGCATGCCAGAAAGTATCGGAGGACAAATAAGCACCAAGACCTCAGGACGGCTTTCCAGGAAGTAAACCAAGCTACTGCACTGAGAACGTGTTGCTGGGACTCACCAACAGGTGTAGATGGCGAGGAAGGAAGAAGAGGATGTGTTTGGCAAGACACAGTGACACTGGCGGGAAAGGGAGTCATTTCCTGGTTCTAAATGGTCTAGGAGTAGAGATGTGGACAAATCGCTAGGCCACAGCTTCTCTTACATGGATCTGTAGACAAGCTAGACTGAGCAGCTCCAGGAGGAATTTTCTATAAATGAACTTTTCTAGGCCCCAGTCCCAAGGTCCTGATGTGGTGGTTTGTGGCGGGCCTCTACCCTCTGCTGCTCCAGAGACAGACACGGCATTCGTGTAGCGCCGGGGTCAAGTGGCCGAGGGACTCAAGGCTATGGAGATGGTGAGCAGTCAGCCTGGAACAGAGCCCGCACTGTGGGAAGCCTCAGGGTCACTGTGGCCAGCATCTAGGTACGGGGGGAGGGATGGTCCAGCCACGTCCAGCCATGTCCCCCTGCTGCTCCCAGTGCCACACTCTGAGAGACGCCTGGTCTCTTAGTGCCTGTTATGCTCCCATATTTATTAATAATCACTGAAGTCAGGAGAGCACTAAGAGCTCTGTCAGTGGGGGGACAGAAGTCACAGTTCCACGTCCCGTGAGCTTCTGAGTCACTGCTTTTGCTCTGGACAGTTGGATTCCTTGCGCCAGGCCCCTGCTGGGTGGGAGCTCCTGAGCCTGCTCTCTGTGTGCAGACTCCTCCCCAGCGCCAGGAAGGCCTTCTCAGCCCTAGAGAGGGGCGAGTGGGGGGGGGGCAGGGAGGACGGGCTGTCCCCCCTCCTCGGCAGGCAGCCAGGAGGCCCCAGCCCAGCAGCTGGCCCTCCTTTTGTGTGCGCCCCAGCCATGTCCTCTCTCTCCGGCTTTGTCTGAGCCCTCATTTGTCTGCTCATTGCTTGGCAACGGCAGTGGGCTGGGGTCTCTGGCCTGGGCCAGCACGGCTCCTCTCCTGTTACGTGTACAAGCACCTAGAATGGTGACATGACTCCCCCGAGCTGGGCCTCTCTCTCCCTTATCCCCTCTCCGGCGTCCCCTCCCTCCCTGGGCCAGGCGTGCAGACGCTTTATTCACAGAGAATGCCTGATTATTTTTCAAGTGCGTGTTCCCAGTTGTTCCCAAGCACATGGCCTTTTTTTCATTTCCCCTGAAAAGGTTTCCAAATCCACCCCTACAAAGGAATGCAGGGAGAGCCAAGAAGCGGGCTGAGCTCGCTGTGCTGGGGGGATTGCTTTTCCCATGGGTGAGGACTTCTCTCAAAACGGTGCTGGTATGCGCTTGCATACTGGTTAATTTAAGCCAATTGATAGCAAGTAGTATCATAGCCACCCGTTGCCTTTCCTACATTGATCCCCACGGCTCCTGTGGATTGACATCCTGTGCTACAACCTCTTGTTTTTAATGTTTGAGATGATAGGAGATGACTTTAAGGTCTGATGACCCGAGGTCAGGCTCTTTCTCTGAATTTTATGAGCCATGTGATCTCGTGGAGGTAATAACAATAAAAATTAGTACAATACCTAAGGCCAGGCGCTTGCTACGTGCTAAGTGCCAAGCACTTCCTAGATGTTCACTTCTGAACCTCACCCGGGGAGCACAGGTGGCCGGAACCTTATCTGTTCCATGTTGTTTCGGGTTGGGCTAATCAGAATCACCTTACTAAATCCAAAGAATGTTCCGAGGACTGTGGCAGGTCACGTGTAAAAGTACTTTGCTCTCCTCAAAGTCCCATCCAATTAGGCAATGGTATCCATCAAAGCCTATCAGAGCAAATTCCTGACCCACAGTTTGTAGGATAAGCCCTGGAGGTACTCGGTCAAGCACAGGTGGAGCTTTGTGCTGCTCTGCCCAGCAAGCAGGAAAGGGCCAGGACAGCTCTCCTCACAACTGGCACAAAGGGGCCAACATTATAAATGCCTGGCTCCTACGCCCAACAGCCCTGGTCATAAATGACCCAAAGGCAGAACTGAACTGTTGGCTATCATTTCTGAATATCAATGCCAACGACACGTCCTTGATTAAAGCAGACCTGACATCTCGCTGTACAACAGTTGATTCTAATTTTTTTATTCTAATTTTTACTTGTAACACCATCTCCTCCATGGAGTGGTTTTTTTTCCCCATAAAGGCCAATAATTACCACTTAAAAAATGATGTTGGGGCACTTTCTATATTTTAGGTACTCATCTAGAGCTAATTGTTACGGTTGCATTTTTATTGTCCCAAGTTATAGGTTAAACATGAACTGTAAAATTTGCCTTTGGGTGTTGGAATGAAGTTGCATTTTCCACAAGCAAACAATGATCAAAAGGCAGATTTTATTAAAGGATCGTAAACATTTTGATTGCGACTCGTGTATGTATGTGAGCATGTGTACATGCTATGGACATAGAGCATAGTGTTATATGTTAACTTACAACCTCTCAAATTACATCTGGAAGTCATAAGTCCAGAACTCCATATTCTGACCTTGTTTAGAAACTTGGTCCTTGCAGAGAAAGGAAAAGGGAGATGCTCCTCAGAAAGGGCCATATGGACATCACATGTAGACACAGGCAGGGCTTCAGGTGACAAGATGGCCACCAAACCACCAGAGGTAGAGACAAGGCTGAGGTAGTTTCTTCTCACAGCCCAGAAGGGAACACCCCGCCCACACCTTCACTTCCAATCTTCCTGTGAGGTGATTG
Source organism: Dipodomys spectabilis (assembly GCF_019054845.1). NCBI lineage: Eukaryota > Metazoa > Chordata > Mammalia > Rodentia > Heteromyidae > Dipodomys > Dipodomys spectabilis. The sequence continues at coordinate 6,307,652 of NW_024870892.1, read as the reverse complement.
TATGTTTCTGTCTGTTAACCCACCACATTGATTTGTTCTTTGCTATAGAAAGTGGAATCTTTTTACAGCTGCTAGCTGGGACATGATTTTCCAATCATGCATCCATTGAATTACATGCAGATTCATTTTATTGCATTCCAATGATAGAATTCCACAGTATAATTATATCACAATTTATTTACCCTTTTTACTATTCGTGGACATATAATTGTTTTCAATTTAGGACTCTTACAGATAGTATTTCTATAAATATTTTCTTTAACTCTTTAGGACACATTCACATACATGTCTGTGGGTGTGTACTAAGGAGTGGAAATGCTGGACTGTACTATATACTGAAGCTGGGATTTGGCCAGTTATAAATGCTCCTTCTCCTTGTCCTGCATACTCATCAATATTCAGATAGATATTCTTGCAACTCCTTTCTATCCCTTCCTCCCTCCCTTCCTTCATTCCACCTTCTTTCTTCCTTTCTCTCCTTTACTTCTGTAAGCAATTTATAAGGAGATTTGTTGATTTGAGTGGAGAATTGCAATGGTCTCTTACTGCACTTCACTAGGTGACCAGAGAGGGCCTGTGAACCTGAACCCCTCAGGTCTGATGCTGCTCATGAGAATTTATCCAACATATGCACTTCTTAGAACCGGGGAAATGGGCCTCACAAAGATCAATATGATATTTCCAAAGTCTATGTGAGGCAGGAGGTATGAAGACAGCATAGCCCAGAGCTGGGGGTAAACAAGGTCCAGTATGCAAGGAGGTGTGGGTCATAGTGAACACAGAAGTTTAGAATTTCCACTTGTCATGTATTAATTCTTATACACCGACTGAAATCAAAAGGCTCCAGGGTCTTCCTTTGGAAGGCTCTGCTACTGGTGCTTAGCATATCAGAGCTTGGCTCTCCAGTCCCAGTTCTGTACACTAATGCTCACAGGGCTTTCCGGAGGGGCCCCGCAGTGGCTGACAATGCTCACCCTGGAGTCCAGTGGTCTCTCCTGACCATGTCTGACAGCTCAGCCGTCTGTGGATAAGCAGGGAACAAGTTCAGCTGCACAGCCTGACTCAGCTGGCTCCCTGACCCAGCCCACAGGCTGATTTTGCCCTGAACATTGTTTCCTTTCTCTGAAACAGCACAAGAGGAATCATGACTAAAACTTCATCGAATGCCTGTGCTTGCTGGGTTGGTTCTACCCATAATAGGTGTGAAGAGATCAAATATCCAATGCTACTTAGGTAATGGTACTAAAAGTAAAGAGCAAGCTGGGCACCAGTGGTTCAGGTCTGTAATCCTAGCTACTCAGAAGGCTGAAATCTGAGGATCACAGTTCAAAGCCAGCGCAGGCAGGAAAGTCTGTGAGACTCTTATCTCCAATAAACCACCAGAAAACAGGAAGTGGCACTGTGGCTCAAGTGGTAGAGTGCTAGCCTTGAGCTGAAGAGCACTCAGGCTCAGAGTTCAAGCCCCAGAACAGACAAAAACTAACAACCAAACAAGAAGTAAAAAGCAAACACACAAACAAGTGTATGTGCAGCATTAAAAGCTAATTATCTAAGTAAGCTTATCAACTAAATCCATTCATCACCCAGCTAATAAAAAAGCCACAGTAGTATGCTAAGATACATTTCTAACAACACTAAATTTTGTTTTATTTTCTGTCTGTTCTTGACAGTGTAGGAAACTATAATTTGGCTGTGATTAAATTTGATTGGTTAATGATCCAGTCCCAAATTATCCATCATTCTCTGACTCTAGTGCTAAATTTATCCATAAATTGCAATTTGAAAGTGCATGGATTAGTTGCATTTAGAGTATTCATGTGGTGTTAACCATCCGTCCATCTCCAGAACTTTTTGGTTGCAGAAAGCTCAGTCCCCACACAACACGGACCCTCCGTCCACCCCGCTCCCCTGGGACCCGTGATGCCACTTTCTTTTTTTAATTTTTATTTATTTATTTATCAGTCGTGGGGCCTGAACTGTGGGCCTGAGCGCTGTCCCTCAGCTTTTCAGTTCAAGGCTAGCGCTCTACCACTTGAGTCACAGCGCCACTTCTGGCTTTTTCTGCTTATGTGGTGCTGAGGAGTCGAACCCAGGGCCTTATGCATGTGAGGCAAGCGCTCTACTACTGAGCCACCTTCCCAGCCCCACCACGATGCCACTTCCTGTGTCTGTGGATTGGACTCCCATCGGAACCGTGCGGCAGCCTGCGTGCAGCCACGTTGTAGTGTGCGTCAGAGTTGTTTTTCCTTTTTGAGGCTGAATAATATCCCACTATCAGAACAGAGGGCTCACTTAGCCAGGTGCACTGTGGGAAATACTGCTCTAAACACGTGTGTAGCGGTGTCTGCTTGGTACGTTGATCTTAGGGAAAGCACTCAGGTGAACGGGCTATGCTAAACCCTGCTGGCGAGCCCTTGTGTTGTTCCCCGTTCTGTGCCCCTTACTGCCAGCTTCCCCACACTCTCGCCTGTGGCAGCCCGAAAAGCTGAGCTGTGAGACACGAAAGGATTGGGGGGTTGTCGTGCCTCCTTCCGACACAGACGCTCAGAACGCTGCGAGTTTCCTGAAAAGGTCAGTCTGTCCTGGCTTGACAGGAATTCAGATTTCTATCGTAGGTGGAGGTTAATTGGACCCCAAACTTTCTGGGAGATTGGGGACAGACAAAAGCCAATGGAAATTGTAAGTCATTTACTGCTCACCTCTACTTCCTAAGATAAGCAAGTCATTTATCACTTGAATAAGATTGTACCACGTGACTGGCGCTGGTGACTCCAAGAATGTGGGCATCTCACTGTCTGCACGTATGCCCCGTGCCCTACTCAATAAACACCTTGTGTAAAGGACCTTGGACACCTGAAGCTGGTGGAACGCTTCAGGCCCCTGGCACTCCAAGCCTCGGTTCCACGGTCGCATCCCTGTTACTGCTTTGTCTCCCGTGACCCTAGGTTGCAACACTCACCTATCTCCACGTTCATGTTGTGGTCCATCTCTCCGTCCTTCTCCTCCCAGGCTGCAGTGTGCATGAGTGTCCTCCGGTCTCCTTCAGCTTCCCAAGGCCTCAGAAGCCTCAGGGTCTTCCAACTCAGCAACCCTGGCTTTGGGGTTTCAGGTGAAGTGTGACTTCCCACTCTTCCTGTAGCCTGGTCCAGTGCAGCCTTCGTGTCGATATCACGGAGGAGTGGCTGGAGTTGATGGCCTGGGTATAACTGGGCCCTGGGTTTGCAGACCCACCTACAGATGTGTACCTGGATGGGACCCAGGTGGTTCTGTGTGCAGGCCAGGCGCGAGGCATGCTTCACAGCACCGCTCCTTTTTGGAGTGGGCTCATTCTCAGGGCCGGTTTCCTATGAGGCTGCACAGCATTTGTCAACCCTTCGGCCAGCCTGCTTCTTCAGCCACACTCTCCCAGGATCGGAGCCTCTCCTTCCAAACACCCAGCGGGCTCTTCCAACCTTACCTCATTTAGTCCCCTAGCTTCCAAGGATTCCACATGGATCCTGTGACCACCCAGCTCCAGGCCCAGGATGGGACCACTGACCACAGGTGCCCCACCTCAGCTGGGGAAGCTTGGGGACATCAGCCAAGGACAGCAGAAGAAAACTGGGCCATGTGCACTCCTGCTTGCTGTGAAGACATCACCCCCACCAGACACCCCCCTGTCCAAGGGCAGCCCCTCCCTGTTCACACTGTAGCTAGAAATAGCTCATGGGTCCAAGTCCTTGCACTTGGTCTCAGAGTCCCTGGTCTCCAGAACACCTCTCTCTGCTGGGACTCTGCTTCTAGGTAGCCCTGCATGGATCTGCTCTGCTCTCAACCCACAGCAAAGGTTCTCTCTTCCATGTACCTCACCTCTACTGGAGCCTCAAAGCAACCAGGCCAAGGCAGTCTTGACGCAGGTAGAACACTGCGCCTCTCCTTACAAAAGCATGCAGCGTCTCCTGCTTGCTGAGAACTGAGGCCCAGTTCATGAGAGGATGGCTCTTGAACTTTTGGGCAATACTCGAGACTGGGGGTCCTAGCACAGGGCATCTCTGTCCGGGAGGAAAGAGAGAGGGAGGGACAGAGAAGAGACTACTCCTCCCTTTGTAAAGCAGTTGTTCTTGTAATATCCATAATGGATTTCTCCTCTATTCCAATTTAGTAAAGATGAAAGCAAATGCACAAAGTCCCGTAAAATACGATCTTCCAGGAATTAAGACAAGCCCGGGGACGCATTAACTTAATTGGTCTGTATTAACAGAATGAGAGAAAGGAACTCCATGGTCTTCAGTATGTTTTCAGGAAAGCATACTTGTTGTTTGGCTAGAAGAGAAAATGAGCAGCAGTGTCTACAGGAATGGGCGTGCGACTGGGCCTGCTATTTTCTTCATTAAACTTATTCTGCCTGAAAACTGACTTGATTGAGCTTTTCAACTTGGAAAAATCTTTACTGTGAATAACAACTGATATTTCAAATAGTGATGAAGACCATTTAAAAAATCCCCAGTCAAAAGAAGAGATTTCGACCCATGTGCGATCTTGTCTGTCATTTGCCAACCTTCTTTCATATTCAGTACAGAATTGGAAGTGTGACTTGTTCAGATAGTAAGTGATGCTGCATTTGGTGTTATCATTTTGACAGACTACTTCCTCCCAGTTACCAGGACCAGATTGAGAAGTGTTCTTAAGCCTTTTCTTCTAAAGTCAGAGCAGCTGCGCACACCTGTATTTCAGGACCTTCCAGGGGAAGTTAGTCTGCAAGCCAGGCAACCAAAGAGCCGGCAGACCTCCTTGCAGAGCCAGGTGCTGCCCGTGGAGGAGGAGCTGCTGGGAGCTGAGGGCTACGACAGACTCTGGAGTGAAGGATGGAGTGCCTAGGACCAGCCACACTCTGATTCAGTTCCTGAGGACAAAAAAGAAGAAGCCCTACAGATGGGCTTTCTTTTTTTCTTCAGAAAATGGTGGTTCAATGGAAAGCTCTGGAAACATATCCTGCTGCAAATGCAGAGAACCTATGTCAGATATGAATGAGGAGTAGAAAAGGCTAAGTAACTTCAAACAAAGTGACTCCAAGAAGAAAGAAAAAGATAAGGAGCAAATGCTGTTCCTACAGACAATGAGACTACACCCCAAACACAAGCCACAAGCGAAACCCACAGTATATCACAATGGACTCAATGAAATGAAAACAATCATAAGTGATACTGAAAAAGGACATAACTCAGAAGGAGTGTAACTCATGATTGCGGAGAGGAGGCAGTGCTCTACAAAGAGTTAGATTAGAAAAGCAATCATTTTAGAAATGAGATCCAAGTGAGACGAAAAACACAAAGCCTTAATAGAAAGTAAAAGAGAGAACTTTGAAGAATGGAAAGCGAAAGTATTCAAGAGAAGGTAGCAGAATTTCTTCTGTGGGGAAAGAGTTTCAAGGTGTATAGAGTAGGATTTCTCCAAGAGGAAGCAATGAGTTAAAGCAGGAAGACAGTAACTCAGGCACAACTTCCTGCCACAGAAACATTTAAAGTAGATAGGGAAATGGATTGCTGTGTTCCAGAGCATATGGCACCTGTGAGAACATAGGAAAGGCCAAGCGTATTCCTGCAATATTCTTGGTTTTCAATGAAGAGGAAGGTCCAGCAAGCCGATCAGTCAACTCATAAAAGGACAGAAAATCAGGTTGCCTTTGCCTTTAAAAATTTCCATAGCAGGAGCTGGGAAGGTGGCTCAGTGGTAGAGCGCTTGTCTTGCATGCCTGAGGCCCTGGGTTCGATTCCTCAGCACCACATAAGCAAAAAGAAAAAAACCGGAAGTGGCGCTGTGGCTCAAGTGGTAGAGCGGTAGCCTTGAGCTGAAGAGCTGAGGGACAGCACCCAGGCCCAGAGTTCAGGCCCCACGACCAGACCAAAAAAAAAAAAAAATTTCCATAGCAATGTTGAATGATACTTTTGATGCATGAAGGAAACAAACATTGTGTGAGTCAAATATTTTTTTTTTAAGAAAATGGTGGCTAAATGCAAAAGTTGTAAGCAGTTACAAACTCAAAGAAACCTAGAGAGTTGTTCTCACCAGCGCTCTGCAATGAATGTTCTAGAGAAAGAGCTCCAGGCAGTGCAAACAACCTCTAGGCAAGTGGAGAAAACAACGGGCTGAGATACCAGAGGCTTGGTGGGGCTGCCTCCTAATAGCCAATCAGCCAGAGATGTGGCCACAGGATGTCCTGGGAAAGCAAAGCCCACAGCACATTTAGAAGTAGTGGCTGCAGCCATCACTTGAAAACCAGCTGGACCTCTGAGATAAAAACAGGAGGCCAGGGCCTTCCTGGCAGACACAGAAGTCAAGACTGGGCATGTCACAGTTCTGGGAGCAGGTGAAGTTTGGAAGATTGACTCAATTCTGGATATTGAACAAATAGTTTACAGGTGGTTACCAGAAAGTACTCCATTCTTCTATATATCTTTTGGTATTTTACAAAACTACTTACACATTTTAAACACTCCCAGAAGCTTCCCCTTTATCTGGGTAAGGTGGAAATATTTTACAATAGGGGGTCAGGTTAAATAATGGGTCAATCTATATTACATCTTACAAATTCTGCAGGAGCATGGACTAGTTAAGGAAGAGATGAACTTGAGTCCGGTCTAGCAGTTAGTATCACACAGAGCAGTGCTCTCTGCCAGGGAAACAGGGCAGATGCTTCCCTTGTGTTGTGAGAACTTCCTTTGGGATAGTGAATTTACCTGGATTACACCCTGCAGGCTTCTCCTCTTCTCATACCTGATGCATGTAGGTGATGAGATTGTCAGCCAGAATCAACGTCTCTACGTCTAGTCTAAGGGGAATGCTTCTGCATGTAGATTTTTTTGATGCTGTCAACTGCTTTCATGATCTTTGAGCAGCTACATCTTTACTTCTGACCAGTTTTCCTTCCTTTCCATCTCAAAATTCATGTAAAGTTTTACTGATGACAATTTCTTTCCCTCCACCATCCTTTCAAGGCTAAGAGTTCACTCACAGGCATCTGGCTTCATGCGAAATCCGTCTTGGTCCATCCAGCTGTTGTGTGGGTCCAGCTCCCGTCCTCCTCCTCTCGGGTGAGTTTCCTGCTCTTACAGTTTGAAACACCTGCACATCCCGCCTCTCTTCTCCATCTTTCCTCCTCCTTTGCTTCCCATCATGTATAAAGCAAAAAGGAAGGCAGAACAAGACCACATCTTCACCCCATTAACACCTTGCCACCCACATCTTAGGGACCACTCAGGCGGCACTGGCAAAGGGAAAGGGAAAGATTACTCCTGAGGGTAAAGAAAGTGTGGTGGTGCCGGCTGCAGTGTTGGGCTGTGCTTCTCACACCGATTCCCTGGGAGGACGGGTCCTGGTTGTTGCAAAACAGACGGTGTGCTGCCTGGGATCCTCTGGAAACCAATTCCTGCCTGAAAGGGGGGGAGGGGGTGTGAAGGGTGGGGTCCCATTTGTGGTCAGGCTGCTCTTGGCAATGTTCCCTGGTCCTGGCAGATAAGCAGATGTGGGAACTGCGTGACCAGACCACTGTCAACAAGGTGGCCTCTCTCCAGAGGCAGAAGACAGGAAGGAGGGACTCTCTCTGATACTGCAACTGGGGCTGGCTGCAGGCTGGTGATTTCCATGTGCAACGCAACTGTGCTTGTACTCTTACAAGTACTCCTACTTGATAAGAGTAATTTGATGGACGTGGCTTACTCAAAATTGGTTGACGTATACATTTTCCATCTGTCTGAAGAAAAAATGCAAAGGCATAGTGATTGTAAGTAGGCTTAGCTATGGAACTTCTCAAGTAGAAAACGTACTAAAATAAACTTCTTAAGAACTTTTATTTTCCCACTACAAACAAAATTAGGATGAAATAAACAAGAATTACTTATTAATTGCAGAATAAACTTCAAAGTGCTATAGGCAGTTTTCCATTAAGCATTGTTTGACAGAGAAGGTGTGAAAAAATTCCCCACACCTTAAAAGTTCACCTAACACAAATGATTTTCTAACAGATAATAAAGTAGTGTGTGGTGACACTCGAACCCTGGTTTTAGTTCTTAAACGTAGCAATTTTACGTTTGAACTTTGATGGTGGTTTTCTAGCCCAAGCACCCACCTAGGTGTTTGGAAAGGTAGGGATGGGTTTTCTAGGCACCGCAGCAGGGCAGGAGAGGCTGAGGCAGGGTTGGATCCCTTTTCCTGTCACACTGACACCAGGCCGCCTGGCATCACTGCTCCTGGCACAAATGCTGTTCTCCCTCGGGGTGGTGCCCACCCTGCCCTGGGCTCAGCCTATCCAGCCCAGAGATGTCAACCCACCCTGGGCATGTCTCCTCCAAACGGTGAAGCCCAGGCTGAGTCCTGGCACAGGCCACCCTCCAACCCATGTTCCAAGTGTGCACGTGTGAGTCCTCCCCCACACGGCCTCATCGCCCTGCCCTGTCCTCCAGAAACACATCAGGAGTATCCTGCACCTTGTCCTGCCTAGAGAAAGATAAAAATGTTACCCAGAGGAGAGTTCTTGATTTTCTTCCTTCATTCCTCCACCTGTTTTCGAAATGTCTTTAAGGTGGACACACTTCTGATTAAAACACTAAGAGGAGTCATCCCTGCCCATGTGCTCAGACAAGTCCAGAGAGGGTGGGTCTGCTGGAAAGGCCTTAATGGAAAGACCTTGGCCACCAGTGAAAGAGACTCACAGACTTGGGTTTGCATTGTTACTCCAGAACTGGCCGGCTGTGCAGCGTTAAGTGGGTTCCCTGACTTCTCTGGTGGCAGTCACCCCCTGCTGAAGTGTGGAAGAGGGCCTGGAGGGGGGAGGGGAGGGGGGGGTAAACCCATTCAGGCTCAGGAGGGGAGGCTTTCCCTTCCCCCACCCTCACCCCCTTGTTCACCTGGCGCTGACAGTGGCTATACATGTGCTTTTACAAATACTTTCGTGGCCCTGATGAAATCTCTTGTCAAACCTGCGTGACTCAAAGCCCTTTTAAGCAAGGGTGCACACGGGGAGTGACACGTGACACCGCCGGCTTTGGGGTGGGAGGGGAGGCGTGGCGGCCTTGGCCTGTAAGCGTGGCCTGCTGACCCAGAGCAGCTCACCGGCTGTCCTTAGCTGGTTCCTGAGTTCCTTTCACCCTCGGGCCTCCATTTCCATGTGGGCTTCCCTTCTCCCGGCTCGGCCCTGACCTCTGCCAGCCAGTGGGCCACAGCTAGCCGGCGCTGTCGCTCCAGCACACATACCACTGGGACAGGAAGGCTGGCTACCTTCCAAAGCAGGGCTGTGCGGTCACTTGTGACGTGATCCCATGTGCCACCCACGTCACCCTCCCTGGTATGTTGCCAGCCCAGCAGCACGTGCCTGCTGGTTGGCATTTCCACAGCCCTGGTGGGGGCTCGGGCCTGTGTCCTCCAGAATGACTGTTTTGCAACAGCAATCTGAGGGGGTGGGCAGAGGTGGCTGAGGTGGCACCGGGCTGGAGCCCGCAGGGTCGAAGCCTTCCTCTAGATGCAGTGAGCATGTGCTGTCCGGCGTCACGGGGGTGGGGCAGGTGGCTGGTAAGCCAGATGGCTTTCCTGGCTCCCACCCGTGAACGTGCTACCCTGGGACCCGGTGTCCCGGCTGCCTCCCGAGAAAACAGTTGTGCTAGCCACCCACGTGAGCTTGATGAATGAGGTCATGGGCTGTGTTTGTGGGCTCCCAGGCAGGCCTGGCCGGAGCAGGGACCAGCACATTTATGTGGAGAGACCGGAGCTTACACGGAGGAAATGCCAGTCCTATGCTTTCAGAATGTTATTTTGCTTGGAATGGGGCAATAGGCTAGAAAAGCAAAAGAGAGAAAAGTAAACGGCTGAAAAGCAGAACCAAGGCTCCTAGTTAGGATGGAAGCATTCTAAGTCCAAATTTTTAAATGAGTGTCACAATCTAAAAGAGTGGAACTTCTGCTGTGGTGACACGTTTGTATGCATGCAGATGAGTGTGTGTGTGTGCGTGTGCCTATGTGTAAGCATATATGAACCCACACATGCCAATCTTGACACCATTGATATGATAGTTGGGTTGCAAATGCTGTGGGCATCGGAGGCTGAGAAGGCCGTGTTTTTGTGGTTCTAGTAGCAATAAGGGAACTGGCAGCACAAGGAACAGGCTCCGCGGGCCTCATCCCCAGGAACCCTTCAGTGCCAGGACCTGGCCAGCTGCTCTTCCTAAATCTGCTGTCAGGTGGCTCCAAATAGAGACAGGTGAAATGGGCGATTGTTCTGAGGGAACCCCAGGCCGGCGCGTTCCAGAGCAGATCTGCACGTTGACATGCGAGCATGTGAGCAGCCTGTGTCTGGCCTGTGTTCTCCAGCCTCTCCCCCAGTGGGGACATGCAGGAGGCTAACCCTGGGGAACAAGTCTTGGTGGAATCGAGATGAACTTCTCTTCTGTCCTCGTCTGCAGCTCAGAAAAGGCAGAGATGTGCGTGAGCAGGTGGGTGTCGGCGCGCAGCGTGGCTGCCCTTTGACTGTCAGGTGCTGGTCTTCCACTCGCTGACAGGCTCAGCTCTTCCTGCTCGGTGGGCGCCTCTGTGGAATGTCCCTGGGTTACACCCTGGGCTGCAAAACACCACACAGAGGGGCTGGAGCAGCCGCGCTGTAAGGGCTTGCTTTTCCCCAGTCCTGGAGTGAGCGTAGAAGTGAGCACTCAAGGGTGTGGACACTGAGCTAGTGCCAGTGCCAGCACCCACGCTGGCCCAGTAATCAAGACCTCCTGCCTGGAGGAAGGGGCTCCCGCTCCCGCCTTGTGGCTCTTCCTTTTCCACCTTCAGGGTATGGAAGCTAACCACTCTTCCTGTCCTCTCTGAAATGCATCTTCCATCCATCACGGTATTTTTAAAGTGCTTCCTGTGCCTGTGTGCTATTGATATAGGCCTTCTAAATTAGAAAAGGACACTGAGGTTTTTAGATTAACTTGCCTATCTTCTCACTATACCATGGAAACTGTGGAACTATTAAGTCAAGTTTAATACCACTGGAGAAGTTTGCTTGTCATAAGTCTCAAATTTTACATTACACCAAAGGTTGGTAACTAGGTTAATTTAGACACACCTTTGTCCTTCTGTTTACAATCATTTTAATATCTGTAAAGAGGAGCATGCTTAAATGTAACAATCTCAGAATTTCATGCAGGATTTTATCCTATGGCAGAAATGGAAACAGTTGGTCCACAATTTTTGATGGGTATATGTGTATAAAGACATCAGAATTATGTTCACGGTGGCTGAGAATTGAGCACAGGGTTGGCTGGAGAAAGACTGGGAGGAAGTCAGGAGAGTTGGCCTGTGTCCAAAGCCCTGTGGGAGCTCCTGCGGCTCTGGTGTCAGGACACAGCCTGGCCTCCCCTGGGGCAGCTTCCAACAATGGCTTCTGATGGCAGGGGAAGGAGGCGTCCAGTGAACGGAGGGGCAGCATTGAGGGCCCATGCCACACACACATCTATCTCTTTAGCCCAGTTGTTCAGCAGTTGTATGATGACCAGTCTGTACTAAGCCCCAGGCCCTTGTCCTCTTCCATGAAGCTGGGTTAGTCCTCGTATTTCCCCTGTGAGGGTACTGGGGTTGGCTTCAGGAACATGCCTTGTGGATACAGGAGAGGAGAACAGGGGTGCTGGCAGGGTGAGGGGCAAGGCACTGCCTGGGAAGGACTGGGGGGCGGTGCGGGGGCCCCTGCAGAGCTGCCCCACTGCTTTCCTCCTAAGGATTTCTCTCCTTTTAAGATCTCAGTCACTTTCATGCAAGGGGTTTTGCTTGTCCCTCTGAGACTATCCCAGTGTTCTGTGTTTGGAGGAAATCTGTGCTAGTAAATGCTTTCCTCTGCCTGCCACACCAGGTGCCATCTTGACTGGGGGGCGTGTGCGCACGCACGCACGCACACACACACACACACACACACACACAAACACACACATACAAACTGCACAAGCTAGATGGACAGGTGAGGTAGCCTCACACTGGTCTCAGGCAGCCCACAGGTCCAGTCCCCAGGTGCAGCCCATGCAAGGAGCAGGAATGGGATTCTGAGGCAGAGAGCAGGGTGAGCTGCGTGACGCTCTTTACCAAGTTACAATGTTGGCTCCTCTTCCCCAGAGACCATCACTGTTCTTTCTGGAGTTGATCAGTCAGTCTCCGATGGGTGCCATACAACTCCGAATAACTCCATCATTCATAAATCTGAAAACCATGTAATAGCAAGATGTCTTTCTAATTTGCAAGGTGAAAAGACAGATATAATTTGTTATCCATTAAGAGCTTCTAAGTCAATCAAACAGCAAGACCTGTCATCATCTCTTAGACCACTTCAGTATCTGGATCCTGAAGAGGATGGGAAGAATCTTGGTGAAAGGTCTGAAGTCTTTCAATGCCACCGACAGTAGACAAGTTTGTAAAATTCTTACGATGTTGATTCATGGGCCATAAAATGGAACCCTGGTGAAGGGAAAGGTTGAGGGGCTTAGGGCTTGCCCTGTTCCTGCAGCTGGCCCAGAACCAGGGTTGGCAGATAGCGTCTGTTTTTCTGACTGGTGGCCCATAACTCACATTGCGTGAGAGATCGCATCAGAGTCGAAGGCATGTGCAATGCAAACCCAGAGGCCCTGGGAGCGCCCCAGCCCTCCCCGCCGTGGGTGACTTCCTTCATTGAGTTCCGGGAGGTGAGGTGTACCTCCACCCACTCAGTCCAGGGGAGGCTGCTGTTTCCAGTCTGAAACAGGGCTGAAGGGGTTTCAGAAGAAACACGATCATAAGATCCATTATCCAGGCACTGTGCCAGGTTTTTAATCTCATTGGAGCATCAGAGATGTGATTTTTTTTTCATATTATACGCGCCTAGGATTCGGTTAAAATCGTAACTTCTAGAGCCACGTGGAGTAAACTGTGGTTTGCGGTGACAGAGTCCTCCGGTGGGATCCACGGTGGATGGTGAGGGAAATGTGGCTTTAGATTACATCGCCCACAGAGCCCACTTAGAAAAAGATTCCTAACGTGGTCAAGCGCTGGGTTCATTTCCATTGCATCAACACACGAGGAAAGCAAGTCCCACGGAGAGGCACTGGAATTGAAAGGAAAAAGTCAAAACTCACCCTTCATCCTCACAATGAGAGGGTTCCTGACAGATAGATCCTGACATCAATCACTCATCTGTCCATTCATTTTACAGAAGGACATCTTTGCTTCCTCGTCTCAGCCCACGCCAGCCTTTCCCTTCCCGCCTCAGCTCATGTGGGGAATTTCCCCAAAAAACCTCACCTCTGACACTTCCTGACTGTTCATTCAGGCCTTGCACTTTTGTCTCAACGGGTCCGAGCTACAGCACACATGATTAACAATGCAGCCCTCCTGAGAGAGAGCGCGCTTACTCCTCCAGCGCAGTGTGTATTCAAAACAGTGTCTGGATCAGAGTCCAGTGCTGGCCACCTACATCCTAATTGACTTCCTGTGCCCACTGGGAATCAGGGAAAACACAAGGGGGAGGTGGACAGCGAGGACCCCTGGGGAGAGTTGACTGCGGAAGGTTTATGGTTGGCTCTGCAGGCTGCCCTGTGGCTGAGCAGCCTCATCACATGACTGTCGATATGATCTGGTTTTCTGGTTTTTCAAATGATTTCTCACCACTGGGTTGTTTTCTGCCATGAAATTTCAGACAAGTCTCTAGCACTGTAAAACCAGCAACACAGGTCCTGAGGAAGCCATTCTAAATAGGGCAGGGGTTGGCTGGGACCAAGTAGCTCATTCTTGATGCTTCTAAGGCATTTTCAGATCAAAATCTGCTAATGTGCTGCTCAGAGGTCCTGCTCCTGGAAAACAAACATGCTCTAGAACCAGCCCCTGTTACATACATGTGACACGTCTAATTTATATACATAGGGCCACATTGTGTCCACGATGAACATTGAGTTCATTTTGGAGGAGCTGGTTTCGAAAACAAAGACAGCTAGTTCCTGATTGTAATCCCAACTACACTGGAGGTGGCGATCAGAAGGATCAAGGTTTGAGAGCAGCTCAGGCAAAAAGTTAGTAAAACACCCTTCCCAGTTTAACAAACAATCTGGGCATGGTGGTGGCAGGCCTATAATCCAAGGCACATAGAATCGTAGCCCTAGACTGGCCTGGGGGTCGGGGAGTGGGGGGGGTGCAGGAATGCAAGACCCTACCTGAAAAATAAAGCAAGAAGAGCGAGAGCACAGCTCACGTGGTTGAGCTGCCTGTTTAGCGAGCATGAGGCCCTGCGTCAGAATCGAAGAACTACCAAAAAAGAAGCAGAGAGCGAAGGAGAAGCTGAGAGAGAACCGTGTTTCAATTCCGAAGACTTCCCGTCCGCCGGCCACATGAACATGTCTGATGTCAAAAGGTCTATCCGCTTTCACTCAGGTGGGTGTCATCCCTCTCCTGAGCTGCCCCGTGGCTCTGGATAACAGGTGGTTCAGATGCTGATACAAAGCACCTGCTCTGGTGTTTTGCATTTGTTTCCATATTCTTCACCAACTAGGGACTCCTACACAACAAGACTCCTTTCACTTGCCTCTTCCTGGGCTGGCCTGGAGCCTGCTCAAGGTCAAGGTGCATGCATCTGTCTTCTCTTGCTAGCTCAGGGCCCGCATGGCTCCCGTTAGTGCCCCTGGGAGCTGGGAGCAGCACGGTCTGTCTGATAGACTCCTTCCACAAAGCCATGGAGAACAGGTCAGTTGTGTACCTCAGGACTCAGCCAGAGCACGAACCTCCCTGGCAACAGCGGAGAGGAGCTGTGCCCAGGCCTCTGCTCCTCCCTTCACCTCATGCTCCGTGTCCACACAGCTGGCCGAGCATCTACGAAAACAACTGTGGCCTGTGGATTGTCTTTCTGCGGTTGCTCAGTGCTCCACTGTGAGCTTGACCCAGGCACGAATGACCCAGAACGTCCCTTCCCTCCAATCATGGAACCCTCCTAGCTGACCGTCATTTTCTCTTTCGGAAGCAAGGACAGCAGACTAGAGATCTCTCCGCATGATGTCTTTCAGCTTCCTGTTGATTTCAAATTAGGTCCAAGTGGAATATGCACCTGCCCCAGACACAGTTCTTCTGTTGGCCTGGTCCTCTCTCTGCTGCCCTCCAGGCCCTTGGAAAGGACATAGCCCGGGAGGGACGTGGGGCTACCACAGCAGAGTAGCCCTGCCCTTCTGTACCTCCCCCCTACTACTGTACATGAACATTGTGTGTGTGTATATTTATATGCATGCATGTATGTGTATATGTGTGCATGTATATATGTGTGTATGTGTGTGTATGTATTGTGCATGTATATGTATGTGTAGATGTGTGCATGTATATATGTGTATGTATTGTGCATGTATATGTGTATATGTGTATGTATGTAATGTGCATGTATATGTATATGTGTGCATGTATATGTGTATGTGTATATGTGTGTATGTATTGTACATGTATATGTATATGTGTGCATGTATATGTATATGTGTGTGTGTATGTGTGTGTATGTATATGTGTGTGTGTTTTAGGGGAAAAGGGTTCCACAATCTTGACTGCAGCAGTGGCATTAGTCCTTTTGCATTCTGTCTGTCTGAGTATGCCATACCTCTTGAGATATGTGTTTGGAAAACATAGATTACCTCGGAGGACCAATTCATAGAGACTGCAACCCTAAAAGCACTTGGTTCCTGGGTGCTTTCCTGGGCCATCCACAAGCTGGGTGCTTTCCTGGACCATCCACAGGCTGGGTACTTTCCTTGGCCGTACACAGGTCCATGAGGTAAGCAGTGGTGGCCCCGGGGTCCACTCTGGGGCACAGGCAGCAGCGCCTGGAACTTTTTCTAACAGGTTCCTTTGGAAGTTTGGGGAGTCTCGGTACTTTTCCCTCCATATTACAGACCTTCAGGAAGGGAGTGCTGCCTGGGAACAACGGAAAAACCCAGGTGGACTCCTCCAGTCCTCTCCCCAGGGCCACGCCTCTGAAAGACATTTGTTTACAATGTTCACCTTTATTGTAAGATTTATACCCATGGCACAAAATGTACAAACACAGGTTTTCCCCTCTCTGAGAAATGCAGATTATACCTCTGAAATACTAGAGCTGAATTTATAATATTCTCCATAGCATATGGAAGATGTTGCATTTATTGTGTGTGTGTGTTCTAGTACTGGAGCTTGAACTCGGTGCCTGGGATTTTTTGCTCAAGGCTAGCACTCTACCATGTAAGCCATGGCTCCACTTCTCACTTTTTGATGTTTCATTGGAGATACAAGTTTCATAGACTTTCCAGGCAGGCTTCAAATGGCGATTCTCAGATCTCAGTTTTCCAAGTAGCTAGGATTATAGGCATGAGCCACTGGTTCCTGGCTTAGATATTGTATTTTCTGGTGTACGCTTATACTGAAGCTTGAACTCAGGGCCTTGAACTTTTGCTAGTCTCCCCCTCCCCCCGAAGGTGGGTGCCCTATCATTTGAGCCTTACCTCTGCTTGTGGCCTTTTGGAATTTAATAGAGATAAGATTTGCTTGGATTTGTCTTTCCTGGCTGGCTTTAAATTGTGATACTCAGATTTCAGCCTCTTGAGTAGCTAGGATTACAGATGTGAGCCCCTGACACCCAACTGATGTTGCATTTTTGATATGGCAGCAAGGCCATGGTTGCCTCTAGTTGTATCATCATTACTGATCCACAGAACGTCTCTGAACCAAATTTCAGTCTTCAGAAGCCAGTGGCTCACACCGTAATCCTAACTACTATGGAGGCTGAGATCTGAGAATCATAGTTACAAGCCAGCCTAGGCAGGAAAGTCCATGAGACTCTTATCTCCAATTAACCACCAAAAGCCAGAAGTGGAGCTGTGGCTTAAGCAGCAATAGAGCACTAGCCTGGAGCAAAATAGTTCAGGTACAGCACCTATGCTCTGAGCTGAGTTCAAGTCCCAGGACACACACACACACACACACATACACACACACAACAAAAAAACAACTAAATCAATTTAAATCCTAAAAAAATCCACTTGTTTTCTTTTTTTTTTTTAATTGTGAGACATTCTTCCATTACTGGCTGCAAATGGACTGTATTTACATTTTTCCTAGAAATTTGAGCATGTTGTTATTAAAGAATTGGGAGCAAGAAGAAAGAGCTAAACCTGATTTTAAACTTGTGTGAAACTTAATTGACCATGAGGCCACTGACTACCTCAGCGCATGACCGAGTAGTAACGAGAATCTCAGCTCCCCACTAAGAAGGGATTGCATAATCCATCCAGCACCACAGGCTACGGTTGTAGAGTTCCATGGAGATTTCCTAGGGAGTGTAGGGCTCGTGGTTTGAATAAATTTATGGGCCTTTTAGTAGTGTCAAAGCAATGAGTTCTGGAAATACAAAAACATTTATTGACAGTGTATTGGGTGGTTGTTGTTGTTTTTCTAAGTTTGACTATGAATACGCCTCCTCTCCTACAACAAAAGCTCAGGCTACAATGAATGAAGTCACCAGGGTAGATTTTTACAGACAAATCATACTGATGATCAAGGACATCCTGAGGTGTTTAAATGGCAGTGTGGCTGACTTTTAGGCAAACAAAACTGCTTTGGAAAATTGGAACGCTATTCTGATGAATCTCATCAGATTCATATGGACTCCATTATTACATAACCATGTAATGACATTCAGACCTGAAAAAAACATTAATCTATGTTTATTACAAAGAACACTGATCACTCGTTGCAAGTGTTTGTGTAGCAGGGGCCCCAGCCCTGGCTGCCTGTGGCATTTGTTGAGATTGGACCCTGAATTTAACTCTTCTACCTCAGTCATTTCTCCTCCAACAACTTCTGTGACTCAAACCTCCTCATTGGTCTCTCTGGACATCAGCTTCCAGCCTTGTGTGTCTTTGATGGTATGTAGAATTGAAACTAGAGTTTTTAGACCCCGGACTTACACTCCAGGAGTTCCACATGTGAGATCAGGACATCTGCCTCTTTGTGCCAAATATAGAGAGAGAGTGAAAGGCCTGAGAAAGTCTATTATACAATGCAAGAAGGAGATGCAGTAGGTGAAGTAGCATTTGAACCCATACTTTGGTCTAGACGTGAGCTATAGGTTTAAGTAGACAAAGAACTGTGGATGGAGCTAGAGGTATCACTGGTAATTGAAGACCCAGTCATGAGGTGGCCTCAGCCTTTCTCCCTTAGGATTTCCATGGAGTTGATGCCTCATCACTTGATGGGTGAGAAGAAGTCCTTGCTACCTGGAGGATGATCTGTCCTCATTGCTCCTTAGGGGCAGTGTCAGGCCCTCGTCATAAATGTCTGCTCATCGGCCTTGGCCTTCCTGATCCCAAGGAGACCACAGAGAGAATGGCTTTGAGTATAGATGCAGAGAACATGGAAGTTAGCATCCCAAGCTTTCCCTCCTGCTTTTACTGAATTTGTGATCCAAGTAAGTAGCCAGTGCTTTTCAGCAAAGACAACTCTTAAGCATCTGTGACAGAACTGTAGTTTCATCAAGCTTCAAGTAGATCGGTACCATTGTATAGCATCAAAATCATATAGGCCATTACACAGTGAGCTTTACTTTCATGTATCAAATGTAACATGCACATCTGTATGCATGTCCACACATCTTATCAAGACTTCTGCTATGGAGCTGGGAAGGTGGCTCAGTGGTAGAGTGCTTGCCTTGCATGCATGAGGCCCTGGGTTCAATTCCTCAGCACTACATAAGCAGAAAAAAAAAGCCAGAAGTGGTGCTGTGACTCAAGTGGTAAAGTGCTAGCCTTGAGCTGAAGAGCTGAGGGACAGCGCCCAGGCTCAGAGTTCAGGCCCCACGACGGGCAAAAGAAAAAAAAAAGACCTCTGCTGTGTGATGTGTAACACAGCAGGCATAACAACACTGCAACATTCTGAAAGCACTAGTATATATGTGGGAGAAGTGAAGTTTGCCCAGCAGATAAAATCCTTGGAGCTCCAACTTATTGGGTACTTGCTCTGTGGCCAGCTCTGTTGCCATTATGACTTCGAAAGCATTCATTGTGAGTCTCTTCATTTGATAGGGGAGGACCTGAGCTTTGGGAAATAAACAACTTGTTCCAGGTCCAGACTTAGCAAGGTGTGGGCATCTGAGGCCCTGTAAAACCCAAATTCCCACATCCCAGCACTGCAACTCCAGACATCCCCATTCTGCTGTGAGTTTTCTTCTGAGTGAATTCTTTCTCACCAGTCACCACATCTCCAGATGAAAAGACCTTGGTCAGCTTCATGTATTCCACGAGCATTTATTTCCTCAGATACTTCGAGAGACGGAGACTGGATACATGCACAGTCTAAGTAAATAATTCATCACTGTGTAGGTGAACCTGTCATTACTTAATAATGTGTTGCCTCCGTGACTAGCGCTGATGATCTTGTAGGATGCACAGATAAGAAATGTAAGAGGAAATGTATTTTGGGACAAGCTGGTCTCAGATGAGTAAAACAAAATGATGACTTTAGGTTTCTTTCTCTGCAGGCTCCTCTATTATTTACTGAAAGGTATAAACTGCCTAAAATTTAAAGAGCCTTCCAAGATAAACAATGACTAGGTCTTTCAACATGCTCTAATATTCAGCAAGAAATTTGTGGCTTGGATCTTAAGGTATGGCCACACTATTTATCAATGTCTCAGGGGAAGCACTGTTATAAAATTTAGCACCACAATATAATTTTATCATTTCTGCTGGCGAGCTTAATTTTCACTGTAAACATTGCAGAAAGATGCCACACTTCAATGCGAAGAGCAGAAACCCGTTTCACTCTGATAATGTGTGCCGCATAGACACAGCTTGATCCCTTCCGCTCTAACCAAACTCCCCTGGCCTCGGACAGTGCCAGACAGAGGCTACCTCCACCCTAGCAAGGCTGGCTGTGCCCTGGGCTCAGCGCTGGTGTGGAGATCCAACCTCTGTGTGTGTAAATGAAGCAAATGTGCACATTTGTCTCATTGTGATTTTAGGCAAAAATTTTGTCTAATAAAGTGATGCATTTTGAATGCAGCACCTTGTGCTCTATACATGAAGGCACTTGTTAGTGTGATATGATTTCTTTGGCTGAAAAGAAATTTCTTTGGCACACCCTGGACACATCTGATCCCTGTGACTTGTGTGAATTCAGTTCACGTGGCAATAATTCAATGTATTCCTGTTATCACCACAAAATCCCCTTTGTTTACCTAAGTCTTGCATACACAGGGCGGTTTATAGGAAGTAATTGTCCCGCATTCCTAAAATCACATCTTTCATTTATTCAGCTGATTATATTTCCTTCAAATAACCCACAAGACACAGGAAGGTCCCTGCAGGGCTCCTCTTATTCTAGCAATATTCTAATGTGGTGTGATGTTGCAGATGCTAAGTAATATCCATCTTCCAAGTTCGATTTCCTATTTGAATTCTGACCAATAAATATTTACTGGCACTGTATATAGGTGAAGGAGAGGCCGAGTCTTCTTAACAATATTTTCATTAACTGGAATGTTGCCTCAAATATGCTGGGTTGAAGAATAAAACTAAAGCTTTGATGAAGTCTCATAGACCCATGGTTAGTTGACATACCCTTAGCACCAACTGAATGACACATGATCTCAACTGCCACCATCAAAACCAAACAAGCAACTGACCCCAATAGAAACCTCAGGCATTGTTAGAAATTTGCTTCTCAACATTTGTTTCATATTATTTTATTATTTCTCTTATGAAAGAGTTTAGATGCTACACCTAAGCTTGTATGGCTTATTTTGACCAAAAATAAAGACAATTTTTTTTTCATGAGGGTGTGTCTTTGGGAATATTTGCCATCTTCTAAAAACCATATATAGCAGGAGAGGTTTCAGGCACCGACCAATCAAGCAGCTTTGAGGAGGTACAGGGCTCTGGTAAGTAGAGTATCAGAGAATACAGCAGAGGTATCAGAACATGGGCACCCACTGGCATCCTCTCCACGGGACATGGGTGCACAGAGGAGAAACAGTAAACGTCTATGTTGTTAATATGTGCTATAAAGCTGAGGAGGGCAAAGAGGTTGATAGACATGATCCGTGAGTAGAGCCTGCAGGAGGTAGGAGTCAAGAGGGGACAGTGGGGAGGGGGAGGAAGCTAGAGGCAGGGGCCGCTCAGGGCAGGAACACCAGCCAGAGCTGTGTCCCCAAGGGGAAGTGATCCTGGAAAGGGAGGGCCAAGTTAGCAGGACTCCAGGAAGCAGCATAGTTAGGAAAGAGGAAAAGGAGGAAGCATGAGACCTGGCACTATCAGTCCTTACAGTCACTGGAAAGCCCCGGACTTTTCCCTAGAATGAAACAGGGGTCATTAGATTGTCCGGAAGTGCTCTATGCAGAAGAGATGAAAACCTGATCCTGCCCGGTGCAGCTGCAGTTGTATCCCCCAGAAGTAATGCCCAAGCCCTGGACCTCAGAGCGTGTGACTGTCATCCTCAGATGCAGACATCACCAGGCTGAGGTCAGCAGGGTGAAGTCTGAGTCTATGTGACTCATGTCTTTTCCTTAAGGGACAGATGGATGCAGAGAGAGCATCATGGGAAAATGGAGGCAGCAATTAGACTGATGTGCCTGGACCCAAGGATGGAAGTCCACCCACCAGGTTGGAAGCAAGGGAAGAACCTCCCAAAGCCTCCTTCCAGCCTCCATCAGGATAGGAGAATACGTGCGGCATTCGATGTCGTACGTAAATGTGGCACATGATCTCATCCACCTGGAAAGCCAGTGCATCTGCTGTGAGTGAGGAAGGGAGGAAGCCGGCAGGGGAAGGGGTGAGGAGTCACTGGACAATGGGGTGCTGTGTCCTGCTGTGCTCCCCTGGGCAGAATTGAGCTTCAGGCCACTTCCTGGGAGGAATGATTTGTTTGGGCTCATGGCTCCAGATGTTTCAGCTCATAGTCAATTGCTACCCTTACGTGTAAGCCTGTAGAAAGGTGTAGGAGAGAGACGTGCTTACCTCATGGTGGCCAGGAAGAAGAAGAGAGTAACAGGAAGAGGCAGGGTCAAGATGCACCCTTCGAAGTTCTTCAGCAACCCCTTTCCCCCAACCAGGGCTCACCTTCCGCATTCTTCCCACCTCCCAACCACCAATCCAGATAGCTGATTCCAATGAATGACTTCTTCGTTCAAATGAATTAAGATGTTGATTAGGTCAGAGCCTTCGTGATCCAACCACCTCTGGAAATGCCCTCAGCGATACACTGGGGCCTATGTTCTGACAGTCTCCCAGGCCAAGCTCAACCCTATAAATGAACACAATTATCCACTGCGGATAATTGTGACCTGTGGGATCCAGCTGTCTTCAGCTACAGAAGGGACATCTCACTGAACAAACCCCAATTCTTGCTCGTCCTCCATAGAGGCAGTGGATCTAAGGGCAGAGACCAATTTGAGTTCTGTGAACATGGATGGGTAGATGCCAAAAGCAAGAGGCTTCTGGTCTCCCCAGATCATCAGCTGCAGGAACTAAGGGAAGAGGCAGCGACCACCTTCACACTTCAAGGAGAGAGGATCTATTTGTAGCAAGAGACCATGGAGCTCACTAGAAGAATGAAACCTAAACAAGCTGAGAACTAAAGAAGGGAAACAGAGGTGGACAGAGCAACAGAGTGAACTCCCTCACATTTATGCTCCAGAATTGAATATGTTTGAGTCCCTCAAAGTCAGAGCAAGAGATTGAGGTCAAGAAGCCTTCTGTCCCAGAGCCCTTGTGTTCCATACCCACCTTCTCCATGCTGGAAATAACTCCTCTTCTTCCTGCAGGAGTCCCATAGAGTTTTGGGCATCAGCGACGAGGAGGGGTCTGGGATCTGCCCCCTCGTGGTGTGCCAGCTGGTCCCATGGAAGTCTCTCTGAACACACTCTTGTGGCTCAGTTCTTCATTCCTTCTGTTTGGCACCTGTCTGGGCTGGAAGGGGCCTTGGCTGGAAGGCTCAGGGCCTCTGTCCTCAGCCAGGATGACTCTCTCTGCATCTCATCCTCCCTGTAGTTGACTTGGAAGAGAATAGAACAGGCCCCAGACCCATCTTCTAGCAGCCGCCCCATCAGTGGGAAAAACTTGGCTCCCTGTGCCCCATTGCAAATTCAGGAAGGACGCTGTCCTTCTTCAGCCTGTCTTTCTGCTCTCTTGTTTCTCTGGGTATAAGGCAGTTGATGATTTTTGGGGGGGGGGTCCGGTAGTGGGCCTGACCTCTGGGTCTGGGCGCTGTCCCTCAGCTCTTCAGCTCAAGGCTAGCGCTCTACCACTTGAGCCATAGCGCCACTTCCGGCTTTTTTCTTTTTGCTTATGTGGTGCTGGGGAATTGAACCCAGGGCCTCAGGCATGCAAGGCAAGCGCTCTACCACTGAGCCACCTTCCCAGCCCGATTTTTTAAAATTGAAATATGCCCAGCAACTCTGGGCGCCTCTCAGCTCCTGAGAAAGTACGGGGTTTGTCAGTTCTGCATCTGTGGGTTTAGCCAAACTCAGAATGAAACTACTAGAGAAAAAACTTGCCTTTCTGCTGGATACATAGACCTTCCACCCTTGTCACTATTCCCCAAACAAAGCAGTGGACACACTCGGCCCAGCCCTTTCAGTTCCCTGGGCGTCACACGCAACCTGGAGATGACCTCAGGTATCCAGGGGTGTAAGTCACAGGCAAATACTCTGCCACATAACAGAAGGGACTGGAACATCCCAATGTGAGCCAGGAGACTGAACTCCACCAATTCCAAAGGTGACCAGCAAGTCATTCAAGAGACTCCACTCCACCATCTGTCTCCACTGCTCACCTCCTGGAATTTCTCCTCTCATACTACCTACTGGCAAAGGATCTCAGAAAAGCTCTATACCCTGTTCTGAGGCTATGCTTGTTTTTTTCTCCCCCCCCCCCAGACACCTTTTTTGGTAGTTCTGGGGTTTGAACTCAGCATCTCATGCTACATAGATGCACTACTACTTGAGCCACATCTTCATATCCTCAGTTTTCCTTCCTCCTTCCCTCTCTCCCTCCTTTCCTCCTTCTCTTCCTTCCTTCCTTCCTTCTTTTTCTTCCCTCCCTCCCTCTTTTTCCCCTCCCTCACTCTGTCCTTGCTTGCTTTATTTTTAAAGTAAGATCTTACAGTTTTGTCTTCACCAGCCCAGGATTGGACTGTGATCCTCCTGTCTACCCTTCTCTAGTAGTTGGGGTTACAGGCATGAACCACTATGCCTATGCCTGAAGCTCATTTTTCTCCTGGAAGGTCTCTATCAAGGCAGGGTTATTACTGCTGGGTTTCAATGCCATGCCAGCCATTTGTCATCCTCTAGGAATTGCCTTTTGCTTACACAGAGGTCCCAGCATGCTGTTTGCCTGCTCCTGGCTACAAGTGCCGGAGATCGCATGGGTAAACAAGTCAATACCAGAATCAATGTACCACTCCTCCCCTTGTACTCAGCAGGGTGAAAGTTCATGACCAATTTTTATCTGACCGAGAACCAGCCACCTTAACTCCCAGATGGGAAGGTGCACATCTATCTCTGCAAAGCACATAGGGAATGAGAGCTGAGCTCTGACAGGTAACCAAGGATAGCAAGGGAGACCCAAGCCCTCACCAGGACTGTGATCCACCTATTTTAGCTGGGATGGTGGGTATACGCCTCCATGCCCAGCAGTTGGTAGGGAAGGGGTCTTGCCTGATGTTTTCCTGAGCTGACCTCATATGGTGATTTTTTTTTCATCTCAAGTAGCTTGGATGTCAGGTATGAGCCTCCGCGCCTGGCTACTATTCTTACATTTTCCACTACAATTTCAAGAGAGTGAGTTGGTCCTCATCATCTTCAAAAAAATAAGACAAATAGGTTTCTACAAACACTGTGAGCACCAGTGTTTAAACCTATGTTATACGTGTCAGCCTGTGCCATCCTACCGCTCACACCCGGGCTGTTGTTCCATAAGTGTGAAGTTGGCACTTCTAGAACTTTTCCAGCCAGTTGTGTTTTGAAGCATCGGCTGGGCAGAGCTGCCAAGGGGGCACAGGTTGGGGGTCCTGGAGGCATGCTTGCATGAGCAGCTGGAACACACAGCTCACTGTGGGGAAGCTGGGTTTTGAAATAAGACAAGGGTCTCAGGAGTTCCAGCCCATGGCCAAGGAGTTTATAAGAAAATGCAGGTAGCTGGGGCAGGGGAGTTGAGGGGTGGGGAGAAGCAGCCCTGAGACTGTGAGGGAGGTGCAGGGGTGAGACAGGATGGAGGAGGGAGAGAGAGCATCTGGGGAGCGGAGGGGTGGCTCGGCGGCGGTGGAGGCCCGCTCCTGTTCAGGTACTTCCTTCTCACCCGGAATCATTTTATGGCACATTTATGATGTGCCTTACTCCATTAAACACTTTCATTCCCCTAAAAGACAAATTAATATACTTTGCTATGTAGATAAAGAGGATATTAAACCTAATCATGGCTTTAAAAGCAGTCTCCCCTCTCGGAAACTGTGCTGGACACTGCCCGGCAGCTGGCTGGGCCTCCCCAGGACCCCCTGAGCCCTGGCATCCAACACACAGTGGCTGAAGGAGGCCGAAGGAGGGAGGTTCTTGCCCCTTACACTGGCGTTCATCGGGAGTCATCTCTGGAGCTTGGGAGACTCCTCAATGGGCCCAAGAGAGCCTCGGGTGGAGATGACCCCAGAACTTGACCTCTTTCTTTTAGAACGTGCCCCAAAGTGCTGGCTGATGCTGCCCACTGCGGGGCTGGGGGGCATCTGTAGTGGTGCTGAGCCTGGGGCATCCTGATGCAGGATGGTACCCACAAAGCACTCACGCAGCCCAGGGCAGGGTGGAAGGGGGCTAAGGAGGTGGGCCGTGGGACCAGCCTTCTCCACCATCTTGGCTGACACAGAGTGTGGAGGGGTCTGAGAAGTGTACATTCAAGGATTCACACAGCCCTTTCTCAAGGGAGAGTTACAAGAAGAAGGGCAATATCCACTGAATTCTTCATACCTTGACCTGACTCCCCCAGAAAGCCTCCATAGCTCTGTTTGTGCCTGGAATGCCTCTATCCTTGTGAGCCTGTCACCTCGACTTCACTGAAGGTAGAAACAGGGAGAATCGAGGTATCTGCTCAGCTTGGCAAAGGTATGTTTGTGAGACCCCCCCATCTCCATGGAAGAAACGGGGCGTGGCGGGGCATGCTTGTTAGTTACCCCAGCTAAGATGGGAAGAGAAAAGATGGAGGATTGCAGTCCAGGTATATGCCCCAGCAGGAAGTGAGACCCAATCTTAAAATAACAGAGTACAAAAGGCCTGGAAGCTTGGCTCAGGGGGTGAGCACCTGTCTAGTAAGCACAAGGACCCGAGTTCAAACCCCAGGGGTGCCATGGGCAGGGGCAGGAAGTTGTAGAGAAAGAGGAAGGAGTGTGGTAGCCATGGGATGGCAAATGAAAATTGAGACAGTTCAGACTTGAACCATGAGATGGGACTCAGGAGGGAAGAGGGGAGGAATGCAGCCGAAAGGGAAGAGCTGTACCACATTATCCGGATAGGGCTGGGGGCTGTCCGAGCTGGGAGTTGGGAAAGCCCCTAAGGGTGGTGGAGGAGAACACAACCAGAGAACGAGAAAACCATTGTGGACACAGATCAGGAAGTAGATGGCCCCGTGTTCTGTGAGACATGCTGCAGGGACATTTACGTCACGCTGAACACGGGTGCTGGGCTTGCTGAGTTGTGGCTTACTATGCCTGATAAGCCTTGATGTGAAATAATTATTTTCTGAAATAAGCACACAAGAAAAGGCCTAGGAGCACAGGTAGGAAAGTGTTGCTTGTGGACATTTGTCCCTGTGGGGCACAGGTGGGCAGGGTCACACATCCAGGGCTTTCTTCACAGGTTGTGGCTAAATACTTCCAAGGTTCAGGCCATCGATCACTATTGATGCCACTGTGTTTCTTGTGGTGCGGGAGCATTGAGGTCCTACAGAGAGGCATCCAGCATACTACCTGGTGAGTGACTGTGAATGTATGTGTACACACACACACACACACACACACACAGAGGAACAGACACACACAGGAACAGACATATTAGCAAAAGGCTCAGTGTTGTCTGGCAGAAGGGAGAATTCAAAGCAAAATGAAGAGCAGTTAGTGAAGAGCAGTTAGTGTTCCTGTGAATTCATCTCTATCTCTGTGTCATGCTGACCTCGGGAACTGTTACAGGTCCTAGAAAAGAAGAGGAAATGAAAACGAGTCATGTTACCTAATCACTGTGAGCTTGAAAGGGAGAGGGATGGGAGAAAGTAGGACAAGCCAGTTGCTTTGCTGCTGCCCTTGGCTTTGACAGGATGGTGTGTGTGTGTGTGTGTGTGTGTGTGTGTGTGTGTGTGTGTGTGTGTGTGTGTGTGTGTGTGTGTGTGACAGGGTGGTGTGTGTGTGTGTTTGTGTGTCTTTATTATGTAACCTAACTTTTAACCTGGTAGGTTCCCAAAGATGTGCCCAGTGTGGATCCCATTTACATAACGATCTCACGTTCTTTTACTGTGTGACCTCTTGTGATGGCTCTTAGAAGACAGAAAGCCACCCAGTGCTTTCATCAAATGCCAGGACAGGCCCAAGAACACACTCAGAACTCAGAACAAATTCCTCATGGTCTGCTTGTGGAAGAAGCTTGCAACCTGTGGCCAGCCTAGCCCCGGAAGCGAAGGGCACAGTGTGGCCTCTGAACTCCATCTTTGGCCATGTCCTTCCAGTGCGGGACATGACTCCAGTCTGGAAGAAAGAGAACTTTGATTTCCCACATTCTGGAGCACCAGTTACACTGCCAATAAACTTCCATTTTTGTACAACTTACCGAGTTGTCCTCCTAGTGCCCAATATTTTTAGCAATTGAAGTCACTCGGTTAAATTCACTTTATTTAGTGTTACCATCTACCTATTGGTGGGACACAGACCGACACCAGATGCCATCTGAAGAGCTTATATAACTTGCTTCACAAACACAGCCTTAAATTCAAATCCTAGTACTGCAAACACATACATGAGTATACATATATACAGTAGTTGTGTGTTTTCTCCAAGAGAAAAAATAGGAA
This sequence comes from Dipodomys spectabilis, assembly GCF_019054845.1. Classification (NCBI taxonomy): domain Eukaryota; kingdom Metazoa; phylum Chordata; class Mammalia; order Rodentia; family Heteromyidae; genus Dipodomys; species Dipodomys spectabilis. The sequence goes on along the minus strand of NW_024870892.1, from coordinate 6,279,592 downwards.
ATAACTATAAAACAAGGTTTCTAGATTGAATTCAAATATTTGCAAACTTCTAGTTTTTTTTCATTCTGGAAGGTATTTGGATTATATTATGAGTACTAGTTGCTATTAAATGCCTTGTAAGTTCATGTTATACTTCCAAGTGAAAAGAGGGAGAGTCTCTAGGAGACAAAGGAGGAAGTGGGCAGGAGTTCTCTACTTTGTTGGGGGGGAGGAATATTGCCTTAATTGCCCCAAGGAAATCTCTGTGTTGATATAAACATCCTAAATTAATACAACTATCCTGATGCAGCTAATTATGAGTTTGGGAAGCAAGAGTCTGGGTTGTGTGCAATAACTGGCTTCCTCTAGCAATCAAGAGTGGAGCTGGGTGCTGGTGGCTCACACCTGTATTCCTAGCTACTCAAGAGGCTGAGATCTGAGGCTCACAGTTTAAAGCCGGCCCAGGCAGGAAGTCTGTGAGACCCTTATCTTCACCAAACTACTGAGAAAGCTGTTAATAGAGCTGCTACTTAAACAGTACAGCAGTAACCTTGAGCAAAAGAAGCTCAGCAACAGTGCACAGACCCCGAATTCAAGTCCCAGGACTGCCACACTTTCACACACAAAAAAAGTGTGGCTGGGACCTCTGCTGCCTCCACCCCTGAATTAACCCACAGAGTCCACAGGTTTGTCTCCAGCACCAAAGATTACACACTTCATATTCGTGGAAGTGAATTCCAGATGGCTGGACCTGCCATTGGAAATGGGCTGACTGTACAGGATATGAAACTTCTTCCCTAGAAAATGACATTTCCCACTGGGAGCTGGGAGCTCACGCCCGTTATCCTAACTACTCAGGAGGCTGAGATCTGAGGATCGAGGTTCAAAGCCAGCCCGGACAGGAAAGTCTGTGAGACTCTTATCTCCAATGAACCACCAGAAAACCAGAAGTGGTGCTTTGTGGCTCAAGTGGTAGAGCACTAGCCTTGAGCTGAATTGCTGAGGGACAGAGCCCAGGCACAGAGTTCAAGCCCTACGATCAAGAAAGAAAGAAAGGAAGGAAGGAAGGAAGGAAGGAAGGAAGGAAGGAAGGAAGGAAGGAAGGAAGGAAGGAAGGAAGGAAGGAAGGGAAAAAAGAAAATGACATTTCCCCCCTTGTCTCATTGGCTTTCTTCTCTTTTCCTCCTCAGCAATGGCTAAAAGTGAAACCATTCTTTCCTGAATAGCAATATCATTTATGTCCTACTGATGCATCTGCACTGTGCTCTTAGTGTCCAGAATGCTCAGCATGGTCTGGGATGGGCCTGCTTCCGTCGTAGGCTTCCCTCCACCATGGGCTATGACCCTCTCACTCCTGTCCACTCTGGTCTCCAGGAGATGCCAGCAGTGACTTCCAGAAACTGGAGGCTGATTCCATCCCCACATCTGTAGCCTGTGGCCTGGCCATCTCTTTCCCCCATCAAACTTGCCTGTATTGTTTCTTCTAAATCATTCCGTGGTACCTTGTAGAAATTTCACATGGCAGGTGTGAAGTAAACTCTCTTGCCACTAAGATATCAACTCTCTTCTCCTAGAACAGACACTTCATAAGGCCCATGTCATATGGCTCCTAGGATTGGAGAGAGAACAGAAAACGCTGACCATGTAAATTTGCCAGGCAAGAGACTCAAAGAGCTTTCATGTATCAGTTTAGCTCACCTTTTGAATAACCACAAAGAGACACTTAGCTTTAAAAAGTCAGGCATGACTTCAATGATAAACACACTCTTGTAACCCTAGCTCTTTAGGAGCCAGAAGTAGACAGATAGAGTTCAAGGCAAAAACAAAATCTGTCAAAAATAAAACAAAAGGGCTAGTGGGTGTGGCTTCAGAGTTTGTGCCCTGCCTAGCCTTAGACCGATCTCCAGCACCACAAAAATAAGGAGTGAGAAGGAAGGAAGGAGGCAAAAAAAAAAAAAAAAAAGGAATGAGGGAAGGGTATGTTTAAAGAAGAAAGAAAGGAGAAAAATATACAGAAATACAGCCCCCTAAAAGCAGGCACACCCTATCATTTCAAGTCTGGCCATGCCAGACAAGACTGCAGAGAGCATGTATAATCCAGTGCATTCCCATGGTAGCAGGATGGACACCTGTGAAGAGGTCCTTTCTCACGTGCATGAGCAGGTGAAACCTAGGGCCTAGATTCCTGGGCGTTGGGGCTTCAGAGGCTGTGGATTGCCACATGGATAGATGCTGCTTTGGGCTGCACCAGCAGCAGCCTGGGAGGGAGACTTATTTTCCAGTACCCTGGTAAGTACTTCCTCATTGTGCTAATCTGATGGTTAGCTACTGTCCCACACTGTGGTTTTAATTTGCATTTATCTTTTTCCAAAGAAATTGTGCAAGCAAACTTTCATGTGTTTGAGGCTTTCCTGCATTCATTTCCACTACTGGAGACTTTGCGTTCAGATAGCCTGGTTTTGCAATATGCTTTGGGCGTATTTTATTATCTTGAAGGGGATCTTGAGATAATATTAAAATAACCATGACATTTGTACTCCAACCATGATACACTGGCTGCAATTTCCTTCCCTTTTGTAATTATACTTTACCTTTGTTTCTGCTGGTCCTCATACAGAACTCTATTTTGTTTTTGTCTGTTTAAATTTTCAAATGATCTTTAAGTGACTGTACAAGAGTTTCAATTCAACATGTCAGTCTGTGAGTACTATGCATCTCGAGCCATGTTACCCCTTCCAACTCCCCCCCGCCCCCCCCCCCCCCGCAATATGTTCCAACCCTGTCCACCCCGTCCAGTACAGAATTCTGTTGTAGAATGTCAAACTTATCGATGTTTTCTTCTTTTCTCCTAAGTGGGGATAGGCTTATGTTTTAATAATTATTTCATTTACCTGACACTTCAATGAAAGCAGGACCAAATGCCAGTGTGTGTTTCAGTTAGAATGACCCACTGTGGAAGCTTCTGTCTGATCAGTTGATGCAATGGCACGCCGACTTTATGACATGTCTGCCTTCTTGACTCATGTTTATTTCTGTGCTTTCCATTGGCCTGTGATGTTATTTGCTTGGAAGATCTCCCCCTCTCACTAAGATTGTGTACTTCCTGGGCACTTTCTGGGACTAAGAAGTCATCCACTTTCTCCTGAGGGAAAGACAGAGCGTTGTGAGCTGGATGACAGCAGAGGAAGTCTCCTGCAGCCCAGACACTCCTGGGCAGAGCTCAGCATGACTTCCATGGCTCCTGTGTCCCCAGCTCTGGGATGTGATATACTAGCACAAGGTGCCCCACCATCAGGGAGCGCCACAGCGAGGGCCCAGTGCAGGCATCTACCTCAAATAAGCAGGCAGCCCCTTGTCCTACAGACCCACCTCATCCCATAGGGGGACTTCACTGCAAGTATGTGACTCCTAGTACTGTGGCCAAGTGCCTGAGCAAACAAGGAATGGAGAAACTATTTCTTTGGGCTGATGGTTTCTGAGGTTTTGCCCACCACAAAGAAATCTAAAGAAGCACATCAAGACAGTCAGGACACACAGGGAGAGAATGGCTATGCTAGCTGGTACCCCCTTTTCCCTCCTATATTCCATCCAGGCTCCAGCTGAGGCATGGCTCAGATGACATTTAAGGTAGATGCCTCTCCCTAGCTTCTGGAAAAATCTCTCAAACATACCCAGAAGCGTTTCCTGAATACCAATGCAATCAAGTCGTCAGTGGAGATTAAGCATCACACCTAGAAATGGCTTGAGATTAAGGAAGTTCAGGCTCCTGCATGTTTAACCAAGGGGCAAGAGGAGCAGAGCCATAGAAAGTGGGGAGCTCTGCCTCCCCATGGCAGAGCTGTAGGCTGTTATTATTATTATTATTATTATTATTATTTTGTCTGCAGGACCAGCATCCAGCACAGATGATTGCTCAAGGCAGACTGATGACTGATAGCATTCAATGTCATTGAGGTATTAGGCATTTATCATCCGCTAACCACTAGAAAGTGCATCTTCAGTATGTTCAGGAGACAGCTTCTGGTACTGGACTCCTAGGAGGTGTCTGCAGTGGGAGCTTTACCTTTGAAGAATCAAACATAAACAATCATTAAACAGAGTAGCTCACGTCTACTCCTTTAAACTAACTTGCACGAAGGGAAAATTTCAGACTGTACTTAACTATCTCGGGGTCAGCAGGTATCTTGAGAAGCAAGCACTGGGTTGAAGAACCCTGAATTAAATTGTTTTCAAATGGATGAGCCTTGTTTGTGAACTGTGCTCTCTGTTACTGCAGAAAAATGCAGCATGGTGCTATAGAGGATGCATTATTATGTATGACACCATAATCTTGTGTGACCAGGAAACATCCAGAAAACAAACCTCCTATGAAATCAACCAGAGGTGTCAATGTCATTTGCAAATGAGAGGAGCAGACTTGTTTACCACCTTCACAAGCCAACACCACAGTGTCACTTTAGTTATACTTAAGAAATATTTGGAAATGGAGGACAGAGAACGCAGTATCATTGAAAATACAGGGTTGCTGCTCGTCATTTACACGTTGAATAGTATTGCATCTTAAGAATACTATTTCCCCAGAAGCTTTCTCTCCTGTGTGGGTAGATGCCTGAGAACCTTACTCCCTCAGAAACCGGAGTTCAGGGCCATCTCCAAATCAGTTTAAAAGTTAACTGCTCTTTTTAAATGCCAGTATATTTAACTAAGATGGCAAGTAAAACAAGACTCACCTCAAAAGATGCTCTCCTGCCCCATCCCCTCCATCCCTTTTCTTTCCTTTAAATACAAACATAATTTTCCTCAGAAGACAAATCCACTTGCTCAAGATGGAGGTGAGGTTTTGTTTTCTTACTATGTCTTTCTGTTTCAGATTCCTGGAACTTCCCTGAATGTGAAATCCAAAGTGATATTTAACACTGTGTAAAAACCTCCAGGCACAAAGGTGAAATCACTTTCTCTACCCTTGGTAAGAAAAGGCTAAAGCAGCCATGGCAGGAATTAAAACCTCATACAGTTAAGGAAAGGTGAGGTGATATCTAACATGACAGTTTCTGTTTCCAAATTGTGTGGCATACTATTATAATAAAAGGCACTTATAGAAAAGAAAATGGAATACGTCTTCTTTGGTAGAAAGGAAAAGGAGGAAAGCTCTGCGTAATTGCTGAGGTGTGAGATTTAACAAATATCAACCACATGTTCTGTAATTTACCCACCGCTGACGGTTGTGTTTTGAACTGTAGAGAACATAAATAACAGTCTGTATGCTAATTTCCTTTTAAATTTATATTGGAAATACATGGGTGCCATTTCGAAAGTTTTAGTATGAAACAATTTTAAAATGAGGTAAAAAAATATACAAACAAAGCCCCCAAAGTATCCACCATCCAAGCATCAATAAACCTCAATATTTGTGTGTTTTTAGTAACTCACAACATGGTTCTCTAAAGTCTTCCCTTAACTGAAAGAATATTCTTGCGGTATAAAAATATAATTTTAAGATAGTTTTACATCCTTGAGGCATAAGGTAATTTTGAGACAGTTTTAATATAGAAATCTTAGTTCTCTCTCTTTCAGCAGGAGGGCATGAAGCTGACATCTGAAACTTCCATGAAGAAAGAGCAAGCACTGAAATACAGGAGGCTGTTTACCTCGGGAGTAATTCTTAGAATGTGTTTATCTGAACTGAAATCTCCATTCAGGGAAAGTGGACTCTGCTTCAATTTCACAAGCTGTTGTTTTACTTTCTTGCAAATTTCATTAATGCATATCTCTTGTTACTTTAGTAACATTGTGTTACAAATATTTAAAGCAAGGCAAAAAGTATACTATGTATGTAATTAGTTTCTTTTTCAGAGATCTGAGGGTTGAACCCAGGCCTTCAAGCCTGTTAGTAAAGCAGGCTGCCACTGCAGGTACCCTCAAGTTCTAATTGACTTTTTAACTTTGTATAGATATGGAAGTGTGAACTCAGGAAGCAATCTGTTGAGAAAAAGAGAACAGAATGAATTGTCTTCAGATTAACTCCCAGTTGTATTAGAAGTATACATTTATGACATCTATTTCAAAGGGAGAATGATATATGCATACATATATATGTATTTATACTACTTATTACTAAAATTGGATGTTACAGTGTATGTGAGTGCAGTCATATAGTCTTCTCTCCTGTTACTACTATTCTTGATACTTTATATGTCTGTTTTGGTTATGTACATCGCTAAGGTACCTAGGGATCGTGGCTGACAAGACAGAAATCAAGCTTTGGTGGATTCCTTCACTCTCCTTAAAGAACAGTTTTATCCAAACTGCCCTTGCTGGACCTGACAGCACCCCCAGTATGCAGCACTATTGTCTGTACACTTAGAACTGCCAAATGCACACAGGCCTAAATGCTTTTATTTGATTAAAAAGACAGTCATTGGGGCCACTTATTAACTGACATTTAGCATGTATAGTTTTAAAAGTGTTTTTTGAAGTGTTTTGTTGCTCATCTATCCTTCTACTAATTGTGATTTTCATTATCTTTCAAAATGATGTTTTTAATCCTAAAGAATGTGGGGTGTCAAGGCCAATGTAAGATGTGGGGTGGGGGGGAAGGGGAATATAATGTGATCTTACCTTGTGTTGGAGCTAGAACACATACCAAACACTTCTAGGTTTAGATAAGTTTTTCTGCTGGCTTTTTTTTTTTTCTGTTGTTAGTTTTCTAAAGTTCTAAATAAACAATGATGTTCATTTTTTGCTTCAATTGTTCTTGGCAAGTAAGTGTGCAAACTGAGAAACACAAAGTGGTAACATGTGGACACATTATTCAATCATAGGAAGAAAGAAAGAAAGAAAGAAGGAAGGAAGGAAGGAAGGAAGATGTTGTCCTTCCAAAGTGCTCATACTGCACCTTGCCTGGCCATCTGATACTGTTCTTGCTCACCCCTTGTGTTTTTCTGTTTTATCCCCAACAGTTTCTATCAAAGTCCTTCAGGATCTGTGGAAGCAAATTGACATCAGGGCATAGGTCCCTCTGTATAAAATCAGCCAGCGCACCACACAAGCCAGCCAGCGGCGGTTTCGGAAAGAGGCCTTTCCAGTAGGTGGCAGCATGGCCCGCAGTGGGTCACATTTCCTCTGTTATCTCTAGGTTGGGTTTCAAAACAACTCCAGACTCTGAAGGCAGCCCAGGAGGACTGCAGCAAAGTGGAAGGTTTCTGACTAACAATGAGACAGCTCTGCAAAACACCAGGGCACCTGGCAGGAAGCTGGGGGCTCCTGTTGGCATGGTTACCTCCTGAGCACTCTTCCACACCAGGGAGGGCAGCGTGCTCCGCGCTCCCGGAATCCACAGAGGGACGTTGGACACAGGCTGACCTCCCCCTCCTGTGACCCTCGGACTCCGCACAAGGTCGCTCCCAGCTGGCCTTGCCACACACCCCTCCCTCTCCCAGAAAATCTAGCTGTGTCATTTCACTGACATTTTTAATGCCATCCGCTCATGATGTGCAGACAGAGAGGCAGGCAATTTTGTTCTGCTCTGGCAGAAAAACAAAACAAAAACATTTTAGCACAGTGGCCGTCCACAGAGCAGCAGTGTGATCCTGCAAGGTGGGAGAGACTGTTACTTTCTCAGCCAGCCCTTCCAAGAAAACCGATGGCCAAGAAGGAGCTTTTGCACCATTTCCCACTACTTCCTCCCGCCAGCCATCATTTGTTTGGGCAGTGCCTTAGAGAACCCAGCACCTCTAAGGTGCCAGGCGAGTGCTCTACCACTGGGCTACACCCGGGCACTCATGTGGAAGGCTTCACTTCATCGACAGAAAGCCTTGCTAAGAAAAGGCTTCTTGTGGCTTTTTAAAATATGGAAATGCATTCTCAAAATTCAAATGTAACCAAATTTAGAGGCTTGTCAATACATTTTCAATTCTTACCTGCAGTCGCTTTGTGAGTGTGTATAATTGTTGACGTAATGGTATTCAAAATGATTATCTTTGGGATGCTGAATTAGCTGTATTTGTACCTATATATTTTCTAAAGAGAGCAGATTTCTCAGAGTTCTTATTTTAAAGGTAACTACCATATCTACGTATTAAATAAGGGTTTATTTTAAAGAAAAGATTCTTCCCCAAACGAGCATGGAGAGCTGTTAGGAATATATAACATTCTTTAAAAATTTTTAAAAATCATGTGTAAGTAGTTGTACAAAGGGGTTTCAAGTGAACATGTCAATTTATGAGTATAACGCATCCTGATCGGTGGGCAGATTAAATTTGAAAGTGGAAGGAAGTCTTTACAGTTTCCAAGTAACTGATAGAATTTGTTGGCAAATCCTAATTCTTCAAACGTCTGCAGTGCCATCCTCAGATAGTGAGGCTCTGAACAGCGCTGACATTCTCCAATGTAATCATTGCATTGCACACACAGTTAGCACAGTTGCAAAATTCTTGTGCAATGTCAGTTGAAGCACATTAGCAAACAGATCAGAGCAGCAATAAGCCCCCTAAAGAATCCTAGAGGGGCAGAACTCTCTGTGGAGCCCAGACTTTCCCCACATGGAAATTTATCCAAGGAGCTACGGAACCCACTATTTAGCACAGTAAAGTAGGAGGAAGTGTTGCCATTCTTGCTAAAGATTAAATATATATCTTCTGACACCAACCAGGAAGCTCAACTCTGTGCCTCTGAAACACATTTAGGCCACTCTCATGTAGCATTTCCCTTAACAACTTGTTTAGTCAGTTTTAAGGTGGACACAAAACACTGTCAAACATCAACAGGGGAAAGAATTAAAGAGAACCAATGACTGCCAAACCCTGGCAGACCATGTGCCTTTTCTTCTTGGACACATGCCTGTCTTCCATGAAATGAAACAAAGGCATTGGTGTTTCCTATTAGTTAGCAGTATTTGTGTTAGGGATTTGGAACATATTTTACCTTTCTATAAAATTAATTCCTTTCTGAAAAGTAATTAAAGTATTACAGAAAGAACTTTCCCTTTTAGTGAGAGGATCGTTATTGCATTAGTCTATGTTAAAACTCCAAATTAAAAACCTCCTTGCTAGAAGAGATGGCTATTTTGTGAGCTCTGAAAGAAAAACAAGCTTCCCACCCAAAGATCTTGAATCACAAGGGAAAAAACTGCATTAGGCTGTCTGTTGGCAAAAGGTCAGGAAAGAGGCACATAATTTTGGGTGCCAAGCCTGTCTACAAATGTTATTAGCTAGCATTTGCTGAAAGAAGTACAGGAGGACAGTTAAGAGAATCACAAGGTGCAGAAGAGGCTTTCAATAAATAAATAGCTTATTTGGAAACAGAAGAGGGGAAAGTATTCTTGGGTGAGGAAGATTGGGGTGCTTCTGGTGAAAAGGGGTACCCTCCACAGGCTGACTGCTACAGAGAGGTGACAGGAAACCTTCCACGTGGGTGCCCACAGGTCCCAGGACCTCACAGTTACAAATGGTGTGCAGTTGGCGGCAATCTTCCTGAGACGAAGCCGCCACTCATTGTGATCATTCTTCACCCTTCCTTCTTTGGCCTTTGGCTTGGTAAGGAAGGCAGTACCTGGGAGGGTGCTGCTCCTGACACATTCACCAAACATCCTGTCATTCATTCTAAAGAGCTCCAAGGGAAACACAGTGACACATGTTAGCATCCACTGGCTATAGCAAGTCAACTCTCAGTGCATACATGGATTAAGTTTTCCATTAAAAATCCATCACAGGGCTGGAGGTACATTCAAGAGGTAGGGTGCTTGCCTAGCAAGTGCAGAGCCCTGAGTTCAAACCCTAGTGCTGCAAAAATAAAAGAGAAAGTCCAGAGCCAAGAGCAAAGCAATCACAAAAGAAAATCTGGCACATTGCTGGTGAAAGGTGGTGTCAATGTGGCTCTGTGATATTTAAGGTTGTAAAACATGGAGACAGGCCCAGTTGGCCCCTTAGAGAGCTACTGAGAGGGATGAGAACCATCACAGAGCAGCGAGCTACCTTTCCTTCCAGCTCCAAAGTAAGATCTTCTGGTGCTATGCCCGTCTGTCTGTCTATCTATCTGCCTACATATATATGTATAGAAATGGCAGCAAAACCTTATAAAGACCAGAGATCCAGAGCATATCGTCCATAAAGACAGTGCCCCAACACACACAGCCAGCCACACACTGTTACACACACAGGTGCACATATACATTGAAATCCATTACGTATTTTTTAAAATTCTGGCTAAAATATGTAGGAGCTCTTTGAAATAAAATGTTTACTTTTCACTCAGTCCTATTTATGCTACTCATAACTGTATACACACACACACATATATATACTAAAACCAAAACTGCCTTAGTTCTTAAGTCACAGTGAAAATACATATATATATTTATATGTATATACATACACACATACATATCCTTTCAAGAACTTAAAAATCTAAAATGCTCCCCTTAGACTTAGGATTCTATTACAAGAGAAATTTATAAACATGTGCGGGACATTCTGAGACAAACTTCAAGGTCTTAATAAGAAAATAACCAACACTACAGTAAGACAAACTATTCTCACACGTATTTTTTTCACGAGGCCATGTTTTTGGGGCTGTGGGCTTGCTTTGGTTTGCGGCTCTGTTCTGAACTCCAGGCCCCCCGACCTCCGCGGGGCCCCCTGTCTTCTAGGAGATGCAGTTGTTTTCAGTGCTGACTTGTCATCCGCTTCCCCAAAGCTAAGGGGATCCCAAATTCCCAACTGTGGTTCAAGGGCACCACCGTCCTCGGGCCCAGAGGCGCCTGCAGGTCCGGGAACGCCCACCCGGAGCCAGGGCGCGGGCGCGGGCGGGCTCGCGCCAGGCGCACGCCCGCCACGGGGACCCGCGCCCCGCACCCCACGCCCCGCGCCCGCCGCGCCCAGGCCCGCCTCGCCGCGGCTCTATGGAAACCGCATTTTCCTACGCCTCTTCTCCCTCCCCTGACATCCCAAACAGACGACTTCCACTTCCCGGGAGCCAGACAAGTGAATGGTGCTGATGACGCCCCGGAAAGAGCCCACGGCCGCGGGGTGCGGGGGAGGGGCGCCCCCGGGAGGGCGGGGCTGCGGGAACCGCGGGTGCGGCTCGGGTTCCGGGGCGCCGCGCCCGCGCCCCCCATTCGGGCATCGATCGGGAGCTCGCGGGCGGCTCCGGAGATGCTCGTAAACAACTGGGGCCGCGCGCCCGCCCGCCACCTCCGCGGGCCCGGCGGCGGGCACCGCCCAGTGCGGAGCAGCCGCAGGCGGGGCGCGCGCCCCCCGAGCCTGGCGCGGGATCCGCCCGCCGCAGTGGGGAGGGGAGGGGAGTGGCGGCGGGCGCGGGGCGAGGACGAGGGCCGCGCCGCCCCCGCCCAGCCCCGGCCTGAGCGCGCCCCACAACCCCCGGATCCCTGCCGGCCCCCACCCCGCCGGCCCGAGCCCCGCCGGCCCCCGCCCCGCGCCCCCTCCGCGGCGGAAGCTGAGAGCCCAATTAACTGAGTCAAAGGCGGGAGGGAAGGGCCCTCCGGGCTGCGGCCCGCCCCCGCCCCTCCTCCGCGCCCCTTTTCCCGCCCTGGGTGGCATCTCCTCCGCCCGCATCCACAACGAGCCCCTGATTAATGAAGCCGGCCCGGCCCCCGCGGTGCAGGGCCCGGGCCTCCGCGGGAGCTGGGGGAGGGGACGGCGGGAAACACGGCCCCGGGGAAAGGGGGCGGGGCGGGGGCGCCGGGCCCGCCTCCCCTAGAACGCCGCGCCCATTGGCCGCGCGCGCCGTCCGTCCGGGGCCGCGGCGCCAATGCAGCGCGGAGGGGCGGGGCGTCCGCGCCGTGTGTGCCTGCGTAACGCCGAGTCACATGTTGTTTTGCTCTTCTTAGTTCAGTCACTCGGTGCGCGATGTGTTACTCACTGTGCGGCGGGGACCGCGACGAGCCCGGGTCGCCGTTGGCAGCAGCAGCAGCCTCAGCGGCGGCGGCGGCGGCGCAGACCCCGAGTGTCCGAGCGCGCCTCGTCTTCTCTCCGCCGGGCACGGCGACAGCACCGGTGCGGCCGCGCGCGCCCTAGGCTCGGCCCCGCAGCGCAGAGACCCCGACTCTCGGCCCAGCCAGCGAGTCCCCGAGGCAGCGATCGCGGGCGGACCCGGCCGGGGGGGCGGCCACCGCCCGCTCCCGGCATCCTCGGGACCCGCGGAGCGCGCTGCGCCACCGGAGCCGCGCGGACCCGCTCCGACCCCTCCCCGCTGCCCGGGCCCGGAGGGACTCGTGCTCGGCCGGGCGGGCGACGGGTGGCGGGGAGCTGTCCCCTCCCGCGCCCCTGGGCCTCGCGCCCCTCCGCCTTCCCCCAGCCTCTCCGGGCCGGGCCGGGCCGCGCGGCCTGAGCGGCCGGCGATGGCGAGCCCTCCGCCGCCTGGGCCCCCCGGGCAGGCGGGCGGCGACGGCCCGAACCTCAACAACAACAACAACAACAACAACCACAGCGTGCGCAAGTGCGGCTACCTGCGCAAGCAGAAGCACGGCCACAAGCGCTTCTTCGTGCTGCGCGGCCCCGGCGCGGCCGGCGACGAGGCCCCGTCCTCGGCGGGCGGGGGGTCGGCGCCGCAGCCCCCGCGGCTCGAGTACTACGAGAGCGAGAAGAAGTGGCGGAGCAAGGCGGGCGCCCCGAAGCGGGTGATCGCGCTGGATTGCTGCCTGAACATCAACAAGCGCGCCGACGCCAAGCACAAGTACCTGATCGCCCTCTACACCAAGGACGAGTACTTCGCCGTGGCGGCCGAGAACGAGCAGGAGCAGGAGGGCTGGTACCGCGCGCTCACCGACCTGGTCAGCGAGGGCCGCGCGGCCGCCGGCGACGCGGCCAGCGCCGGCTCCTGCAGCGCCTCCCTGCCTGGCGCCCTGGGGGGCTCGGCCGGCGCGGCGGCGGCGGGCGACGACAACTACGGCCTCTTCGCGCCCGCCACGGCCGCCTACCGCGAGGTGTGGCAGGTGAACCTGAAGCCTAAGGGCCTGGGCCAGAGCAAGAACCTGACGGGCGTGTATCGCCTGTGCCTGTCGGCGCGCACCATCGGCTTCGTGAAGCTCAACTGCGAGCAGCCGTCGGTGACGCTGCAGCTGATGAACATCCGCCGCTGCGGCCACTCGGACAGCTTCTTCTTCATCGAGGTGGGGCGCTCGGCGGTCACGGGCCCCGGGGAGCTGTGGATGCAGGCCGACGACTCGGTAGTGGCGCAGAACATCCACGAGACCATCCTGGAGGCCATGAAGGCGCTCAAGGAGCTCTTCGAGTTCCGGCCGCGCAGCAAGAGCCAGTCTTCGGGGTCGTCAGCCACGCACCCCATCAGCGTCCCCGGCGCGCGCCGGCACCACCACCTGGTCAACCTGCCGCCCAGCCAGACGGGCCTGGTGCGGCGCTCGCGCACCGACAGCCTGGCCGCCACCCCTCCCGCCGCCAAGTGCGGCTCCTGCCGGGTCCGCACGGCCAGCGAGGGCGACGGCGGAGCGGCGGCGGCGGCCGCCGCGGGGGTCGGGGTCGGGCCCGCGGCCGGCAGGCCGGTGTCCGTGGCCGGGAGCCCGCTGAGCCCCGGGCCGGTGCGCGCGCCCCTGAGCCGCTCGCACACGCTGAGCGGCGGCTGCGGCGGCCGCGCGGGCCGGGCGGCGCCGGCGCCGGCAGGGGGCGCGCTGCAGCACAGCCGCTCCATGTCCATGCCCGTAGCGCGCTCGCCCCCCGCCGCCACCAGCCCTGGCAGCCTGTCGTCTAGCAGCGGGCACGGCTCGGGCTCCTACCCGCCGCCCCCGGGCCCGCACCCGCACCTGCCGCACCCACTGCACCTGCCCCCCGGCCAGCGCCCCTCCAGCGGCAGCGCCTCCGCCTCGGGCTCCCCCAGTGACCCCGGCTTCATGTCCCTGGACGAATATGGCTCCAGCCCCGGCGACCCCAGGGCCCCGTGCAGCCGCCGGAGCAACACGCCCGAATCGATTGCGGAGACGCCGCCCGCCCGGGACGGCAGCGCGGGTGAGCTGTGCGGCTACATGACCATGGACAGGGCGCCGGGCCCCTGCGGCCGCCCATACCGCAGGGTGTCCGGGGACGGGGCGGACCAGGACCGCGGGCTGAGGAAGAGGACCTACTCGCTGACCACACCCGCCCGGCAGCGGCCTGCACCGCAGCCCTCCTCCGCCTCCCTGGACGAGTACACCCTGATGCGGGCCACCTTCTCCGACAGCTCCGGGCGCCTCTGCCCGCCCTTCCCGGCGTCCTCGCCGCGAGTGGCCTACCACCCCTACCCCGAGGACTATGGGGACATCGAGATCGGCTCCCACCGGAGCTCCGGCGGCCACCTGGCGGCGGATGACGGCTACATGCCCATGAGCCCGGGCGCCGCCCTCCTAGGGACCGCTGCCCTCCCGGGGGTCGGCCGGCCGGCCGGCCGGGGCGACGACTACATGCCCATGAGCCCCACGAGCGTGTCGGCCCCCAAGCAGATTCTGCAGCCCAGGGCCGGCCCCGCCGCCGCTGCCGGCCTGCCCCCCGCGGGCGCTGCCGTGCCCGCGCGCCCCTTGGCCGCGGGCAGGACCTTCCCGGGGGGCGGCTGCAAGGCAGGGTCCCCCGCGGAGAGCTCCCCGGATGACAGCGGGTACATGCGCATGTGGTGCGGGGCCAAGCTGCCCGCGGACCACGCTGACCCCAAGCTGCTCCCCAACGGGGACTACCTCAACATGTCCCCCAGCGAGGCAGGCCCCGCGGGCACCCCGCCTGACTTTTTCGAGGAGGCGCCCCGGGGCGCGCCCGGCGGCTTCTGCTACAGCTCCCTGCCCCGCGTGCACAGGGGGCCCTGCCCCTGCGGCGGCGGCGACGGCGACCAGTACGTGCTCATGAGCTCCCCCGTGGGGCGCATCCTGGAAGAGGAGAGGTCGGGGCCCGCGGCGGGGGGCCTCGGCCAGGCTCAGCACCCCTCGGGGAGGCCCGGCGGGGGCGGCGGCCGCGCTGAGGTCCTGCCAGGCCCGCGCTGCCGGGCGGTGCGCCCCACGCGCCTGTCCTTGGAGGGGCTGCAGACCCTGCCCAGCATGCGCGAGTATCCCGCGCCCCCTGAGCCCAAGAGCCCCGGCGAGTACATCAACATTGACTTCGGCGAGGCGGGCCCGCGTCTGTCCCCGCCCGCGCCGCCGCTGCTGGTCTCGGCCGCCTCCTCCTCGTCGCTGCTGTCCGCCAGCAGCCCGGCCTCATCGCTTGGCTCGGGCACCCCAGGCACCAGCAGCGAGAGCCGCCAGCGCTCTCCACTCTCCGACTACATGAACCTGGACTTTAGCTCGCCCAAGCCCGGCGCCCGGCGCGGCGGGGACCCTGCAGGCTCCCTGGACGCGCTCCTTTCCCCGGAGGCAGCCTCCCCTTGCCCGCCCCTGCCGCCTCGCCCGCCAGCCTCGCCCTCCGCCCTGCAGCCGCCGCCCCCGCCGCCCCCCGCCGAGCTCTACCGCCGGCCTCCGCCCGCGCCCGCGCCCGCCCCCTCGGACCCCGGCGCCCCCGCCGAGCCCCTCGGGGACTCCGCCGGGGACTACACCGAGATGGCCTTCGGCGTGGCCGCCACCCCGCCGCAGCCCATCGCCGCCCCGCCGAAGCCGAAGCCCGACGGCGCCCGCGTGGCCAGCCCCACGTCGGGCCTGAAGCGGCTGAGCCTGATGGAGCAGGTGTCAGGCGTGGAGGCGTTCCTGCAGGCCGGCCCGCCCACCGACCCGCACCGGGGCGCCAAGGTGATCCGCGCCGACCCGCAGGGTGGCCGTCGCCGCCACAGCTCCGAGACCTTCTCTTCCACCACCACCGTCACCCCCGTGTCACCCTCCTTCGCCCACAACCCCAAGCGCCACAACTCGGCCTCCGTGGAAAACGTGTCTCTCAGGAAAAGCAGCGAGGGCGGCGGTGGCAGCGCCGGAGGGGCCCCGGTGGACGAACCGGGTCCCGCCGCCGCCCCAGGCCAGGCCCCGCCGCTCTCTGGGCCCCAGGCGCCCCCGGCCCGCGCGTGGACCCCCGGGCAGCCCGGGGCCTTGGCGGGCTGTCCCTCCGGGGCCGGCGGTTCGCCCCTGCGCCGAGAGACCTCGTCGTCGGGGTTCCAGAGCAGCCTCAACTACATCGCCATTGACGTGAGGGACGAGCCACCACCCGCGCAGCACCCCCAGTCCGCAGACAAGAGCTCCTGGGGCCGGACCCGCAGCCTGGGGGGGCTCCTCGGCGCGGTGGGTGGCGGCGGCCCGGGCCCCGGTGCCCTGCCCGCCGCCAGCGCCTACGCCAGCCTGGACTTCCTGTCCCATCACTTGAAGGAGGCCACCGCGGTGAAAGGTGAGGCTCCGGGGTGAACGGTGAGGCCAGTGCGGCGGGGGGGGGGGGGGGGGGACAGAGGCTGCCCCTGGGCCTCCCTCCTGGCTGGACGCCGGGGCACGGGCGCGGACACAGGTTCACGCCCCCCCCCAAGAGCGCAAGGTGGGGGGGCGGGAAACGACACTTAGGTGGGCCCTGGGTTTCAGTTGATGCCTTCTTCCCCTTGGGAGGGAGACTCGGCCTTGTTTCAGCCCCATTTGTCTTGAGTCCCTTCCCCACCCCTTGGCTCTGAGGAAGTTCACCAGCTAGGCCCCACTCGAGGTCGAAGGTGAGACATGGCCAGAGGCAGACCGTTGGGGGGGCTGCTTCCTCGTGGGCCTGGCCCCACCCCAGGTCGCTGTTCAAGCCACAAGGCTTAGGAGAGGCCTTGGTACATCGGTTTGGGTGGCTGCTGAAAGGGAGCATCCCAGATTTGCAGGAAGCCGGAGGAGCCTGCCCATGGGGGTGTGGTTGTCACTCGGAACGCTTGCAGCACCCTGCATGCTGTCTGGGAACCCTGGTTTACCACCCAGGGTGGGGTGGTCAACTAGGTGGGGCCTAGCCCAGAGCCCGAAGGTCTTTTTATTGGGTTTGGTTTTGTTTTCGTTTTTTTCTTTGAAACACATCTCATGGTAGCCCAGGCTCTCTTCAAATTCTCCATCTTCCTGCCTCAGCCTCCTGAATGCTGGGATTAGAGGGGTGCATCACAGAAGGTGCAACTCTAGTCAATCCTTAGGTTATGTGTGGATGATGGAACTCGGAGAAACCAGTGGGGCAGTTTTAGAATTACAGACCCTGTGATAGTCAATCATGGGCTGACAGAGATCAAATGCTGGTGTTTCTCACAGTAGCCTGGTGGTTTAAAAGTGCAGCCAGGTCTCAGGATCAGTGCTTTAAGGAAACAGGGCAAGACAAAAACACAGGTCTTTCCAAGAACAGCTGGACATGAGGCTGCTCAGCGCTCTTCCCATCTCATTAACTATCCATGAGCAACCAGAGATGGGTTTGCGCTCTCTCTGCAGCTGGCCAGCCCTTCTGGCTGCCTTGGACTGAGAATGGGCTGTCAGGGGAGGCAGGAGGAGCTGGAGTGTTGTTAGAGTCAAGTGTTGTTAATTGTGTAGCTGTTGGTTCGGGTGTTAGCAGGCTAGGCTGAGGGAACCGTTCCCTCCTACTGGTGTGGGTAGACCCTGTACTGGGTGCTGGTGTGAGCTGAGCACTGACTGGCAGAGGGGATGATGGGATGTTGCGGGGGATCTGCATGCCTTTTGTTTGTAAACTGAGCAGACCAGATGAATGCTGCTGAAGTCCAGCGTGGATGATGTGAAATGATAGCTGCAGGCGGAGTACCCTTTGTTCTATTTCCTTTCCTATTACGGCCGTAGAAAGGCAGAGGCAAAGTCAGACGGAACGATCAGATTCAGGGCCTGAGAGGTTGCTGCCATGTTCTAATTCAGGGGACTTCAGTTGAAGGTCACTTTGCTTGGAGTTATATTAAACACTGTGAAATTGTGAGGGTGCCAGGGAATCAAAGTGCTAGCTGCCATCCAAGCCATCAACCATGTAAACAGAGCAGCGTGGAAGGGGATGCGGAAGGAAGATGAGGGCTCGCGCATGCGTGCACCCACTTACACGCAAACATATGGTGTGTCCACGTGGGTATACATCAAAGTCAGATGGAGGGAGCCTCTTTTTGCCCATATCTGCTTCTAATTAGATGTACAGCCTGAGGATGGAACACCTCCCTGTCTTGATGAAGGGGCAGATGGAACCCACAGAGCTGAGGTGGATGGGTCCAGGACTGTGATTTTTTTTTCCCATGGAAGCCTGGGCTACAACCCAGCCCACAGCCAAGAGGACTCAAGGCCTCTGGAACCACTGTATTTCAGCTTAAAATTCCATTGTAGGTGGCCTCTTGTAGAATAGTGACAGTTCTGATCTATAGCAGGTGAGTTTGCTTAGACACCTGTCTTAGTCTGTCCTATTTAAGGTTTCCCATAGGCGTAAAATTGCTCTCCACCTATAGGATTCACAGTTCTGAAGTCTAGGCAGCAGTTTGCTTGCATGTTCCATGCTGAATAGAGGTCATTTTAGGTGCTGCTCTTTTTCCAAAGTCTGTGGTTATCATGGTAAGCAGCCTTATGAGAAGGAAAAAGACAATGCTAAAGGAAAAAGATAGTTCCAATTTGTCCAACTGCGCCCAAACCACATGTTAAAAAGAAGGCACATAGGCCAAATTGGATTTCTAGAAAATGACTTCAGGGAACAGGAGAAAGGGAGAGGCGAGCTTGCGGTCCTTGCTAGGGAAGCCTGTTCCCTGCTGTGCAGTACATACTGGACTTCATGGAATGTTCCTTTCTATGGAACTGAAAGAGGATGTTTAGAAACTCAGAATGGACATTGACTTTCATGAAACTCACACGTGCAAGTAGAAACTTTATTTGGGGTGCTTACAGATTAAAGGTTTTTCGTAGATGACTGTCCTTGGGGAAAATGATTTATAAAGCTGGATTCAAGTACTTCTTTAGGGGGTGTAGCAGGAAATGGGCTTCGTTTTGCCCGAACTCTTAGAAGCTTCCAACCAAATCAGCGGTAGATCAGACCTTGTCAGTGCCTGGGAAGCAAAATAATGGGGTGGGGGCTCGGGGTGTTCTGTAGTGTTGAGTGTTTGCACACGTGGTAACCGATATGTTTGCGCACATGGTAACCAAGCCGCCCAGTTGCAGCAATGATTGGTAATAGCAGAATTGGGAACCAACTGAGAGCAGCACTGACTGGAAAGCCAGCATACCTTAGTTGTGTGTATATACATATGATGTACATGTGTGTACTAATTTATGCTTATTATCTTACTGGTCATGTGTTTCATGTGTGTGCACAGAAAAACGTGATTGTTCTATAGGATTTTTAAATGTTATGTGTTTGAAAGCAGCTCCTTAAAATTAATTTTATTTCTGTATGAGTATGCTAGGTTGATGTGGCCCCTCGCGACATGTTGGTACATCCTTACTAAGGGGCTTTTTATTCTAAAATTGGTTTGTGCATAGCAAACAGATTAGATTAGAACTACCACTACAAAAAGCATCTACTTTTAAGTTTTCCTGGTATAAAGACCATCCACTCCTATCTTGGAGTAAAAAGAGTCTGAAATTAAAAGTGTTTCCAAAGGAAGAGTAAGAATTGGAACTCTTGTCTGGAAGGTATTGCCCCTCAAAGTCTTAAAGTAGTGCCATGAGCCTCAGGAAGGCTGCATGGGCCGGCTTTGCTTCTGGGAGGTGCCCTGGGCTATGTGGAAAGAAATATGGTGCAGGGCGCCCCACCCTCTTTGCACTAGGAGACAGCCAAGGTGCCTGAGAAAACACACAGGCTTTCGTGAATGAAAGTCACGTGGCTTGTTCTGATTCCTTTATTGAAAGAGAAACCTTTACGAAAATAGTACTTCAGAGACGGAAGAAGCAGAGTGCGTGGAGCCAGGCAGCCAGGTTTCCGGCTGCTGCTCTTGAGTCTGCGTGTGACTGGGCAGGCTGCTTCACCCCTGCTTCTAGGTTTCTAGCTGCTATGGGGTGATGCTAATCTTTCTCTCTCCCTGTCTCAAGGCCCCATGAGAGACAGCGAAGATTATAAACACCAAATGTGTTGGAAGACCCTCTGATGCATGCAGGCAGGCTGTGATGCTGAGCTGGTGAAGATGGGGTTCTGGGAGTGGCAGGGCACCCCCACCAAGCCCTTAGTAGGCAGCATATGGAGGCAGTGCCTCCTGAAATGCTTGCCTTGGCTGCTTCTCTGCACGAGTCTCTACGTTCAATGAGAACCAGTGTCCCCTCCCTCTCCCCCCTCCTTTAGCCTAAGGTTTCATCAGAGAGCTAGGTGTAGCCCTGGCTGAGTGGTAGATTCTTTACACATGTGAGAGGTTCTGGGTTTGATCACCAGCCAGCAGAAGAAAACAAAACAAGATTTGTTCGTAGAAAACTCTGGAAAGTAACAAAGTAGTGTTTTACATTTCATGGTAGAATAACAATGCAGGAAAACTGCCTGATTTCTGACCCATCTTCAAAGCCCACTTTGGATTCCCTTTGAGAAGTTGTTCCCCTGTGGAGAGCTCTTGACAAGATCAGAATATATCATCAGAATATACATTTAGGAAAACTTGGGTGGGGCTTCATGGAGGAGGGCAGAATAAAGGCTAGCAGAGCCCGGAACTTTCCTGGCTTTGTTGTCTGGGGGTTGGTTTCACTCTGTCTTCACTGACGGGTTACAAGTATAGTTTTGATTTGTAGCACTGAGCTGTTTGGTTGTCAAAGTAGAGGAGGAAGATGTTTGGTTGTTTTGTTCTTCTACCCCCCAAAGAGGAATTTTGGTAGATAGGTAGTGTTTGGTTTTCTTTAGCAGGATCTCTGTTGTAATGGAGCTCTTTTGAGAAGGGCTGGCAGAAGGCTCACCGACAGTATGGGCATAATGGCTTTCTGTTAAAATTCCTACTAACGCGATTCTGTGCAAGCACAGTTCCAGGAGCTAGGTAACCTGTGGTATCAGATCTGGCAAGTGGAAAGGCTTTTTTGTCTTGTTTTGTTTTGTTTTGTTTTGTTTGTGGGGTAGCATAGAATCCATTGCTCCCATTTCACCTTAGAAACTGAAGGGGAAATGTAACTTTACTCTTATCTGCCTCGCCAAGTGCAGAGCGGGAAACAGGCAGAGGGAAACGGAGCCCAGCCTAGCACGCCCCTCTGGGGCTGTGTGTGTGTGTGTGTGTGTGTGTGTGTGTGTATGGGGCAGGAGGTGTCTTCTCTGCACTTTGTTTCTCTAGACCAGCAGGAGTAAAATATGTCTCTGTAGACGCTGTCTAGATGAGCTAAGTAAAATTTCTAAATTTTCAGAATTGCCAGTTTTTGTAAAAGGTGAGGGGACTTACCAGTCCCGAGTTCTGTGACCACCCTTTTATCCACCTGGGTTGGGACACTGGGTGGATTTTCTTGTGTGCGCGCTTATCCGGACAGCAGCGGCGACTCGGATTGGTGAGGGTGGATGCTGCTGGCGGATTCAATGCCACTTTGTTTCTGGAGAGCACAGGAAGGCTGTGCGGGAGGAAGTGCTGAGGTCAGGGGAGGTCACGGGTTACTCCGTGTTGTTCAGGAGAGCTACTAAGACTGGTGCTGAAAGTGTACCGAGATAATGGACGCAGGTGGAGGCTGGGTAGGGAAAGCTAGGAGAGATGTGCCTGTGCCAGGAGCTTGCTCTGTAAATAGTGCAAAGGATGCCAGGTAGGTCTGTGCCTGATGGTCTTCCTTCTTAACTGAACACTGTGTGCGAATGGTAAAACAGCCACTTTAGTACCTCTGCTAGGCTACAAAGATACTAAGTGTGCAAAGAATCATGGTTACTTTTCCAAAGACTCCGGGTCTTTAACCTTGGCATGCCTTTCTTATACCATATGTGATGCTTCTGCCTGGAGCTCTATTTATCACTTCTTGTGCTTTTACTGCAATTTGGAATACTTGGTCCAATATTTTGATCTGTGGACATATACTTTAGAGATAAATGGTTACATGTATTGTGCTGTGTCAATACTGGGTCTTTAGTGTTTGTTTTATAGAGTATTGAAGCTGATGGTGTATGTATGTGGGGGGGGGGGTGCACATGCATGCATGAGTGCGCACAGTACTTGGGGGTTGAACTCAGGGCTTTGTGCTTGCTACACAGGCAATCTGCTACGGAGCCACACCTCTAGCCCTTTTTGTTCTGTTTAATTTTGAGATAGGGTCTCCTGTTTAGGCCCACACCGGCCTGCATGTAAGGTCCTTTTACTACAATACATAGCTATTTCTGATGAGATGAAGGATCTCTTAAACTTTTTTTTTGCCTCAAACCACGATCCTCCCAATTTCAGCCTCTGAGTAGCTAGGATTTTAGATAAAAACACCAGCATTTGGTTTGGGGATGGTAGGTTTGTGAGAATGTGTGTGAGTGTGTGTGTATGTTTTGTCTAATCATAGTCCAAGTGGCAACAGTTATTTTTCCTTATAAATGAAACTCAAATACTAATGATAGAGTTTGTGACCCATTTGAAACTTGACACGATACCTTAAGCATAATTATGATCTTACTGTTAGATAAGTGATCTATTTATATGGAACTGGTACTTATACTTGAGTGAATTTTTATGCTACATTAAGTTCTGGGTTTCTCAAAGCATAAAAATAGTTATTATGATATGATTTTGTTACCTTAAAATTCATGTGCTTGAATTAAGAACAATTCGTGCTTTTTTGTGTGGGAGAATGCACAGGGCAACGTAGAGGACCTGAGACCGTGAGATGTTCTCTCTCTGTGAACTCTCTGGACCTCATCTGTTGCCGCCAAAATGTGTGTCACGAACAATCCTAACACTTGGTGCACAGTTACTGGTTTTGAAAGAATGATCTTGAAGTTGGGTGCATTGGAGCCAGTATTTTGGTCAGTTATGAAAGGTAATTCCATAGGGCAAAGAACTGGGGTAAAATTCAGAGGTTCTTTCCCTTGCTTCATAGTGTGAAGATATTTCTAAACGTGATGTCACGCAACATTACAAAACATCCCACGATGTGAGCAGGGCCAACTAAGTTCCTATTTGCGGGGGAGAAAAGACGCTTCATCTCAGAGAGGACAGAGACCTGCCCAAGGTCACTGAGCAGGAGTGATGGCTCCTCTCAGGTCCCAGTGAGCCCTGGGGAATTTAGAGACCACAGGGGCATGAGGATTTGCCATGGGCCTGAGTCAGACAGGCACAGCCAAGGGGGGAAAGGCAGCACTGGAGGAAGCCCTTGGTTTTATAACCACTTCAATGCCTGCCAGTGTGAAGAGCTTAGGATTTGCTGTTACTACCGTGGCTCCTGTGTTGCTGCTGGTGAATTTTAGAGTTCATGACTGAATTGTTGGTGGATCCGTGATGGTGAGGGACCCAGCTCCGCTCCTTGGAATTCTGTTGTCTGCAGGGGGGAGGCTGTCTGTTCCTCTAGCCGTTTTCAAAATGCATTTTAGTAAAGCACACTGGATATTTGGCAAGATGCCTCCACCCCCAAGTCCATTAAAACTGCTCCAACTCAGTGTGGTGACAATCTGAAAAACACTAACAAACAAATGCCAGGGTATCTGAGGGCATGGGGTTGGAGGCGCTGACATAATGTACCTTGCTTATTTTAAGGTTATGAAAACAGAGGCCCAGGAACTTGGTGTCTTATTCAAGGTCAGCGGTCTCATGAGGGCAGTGTTGTTTGTAAATATTGCGAGAAGCGTTGCAGAGCGCTCCTTGGGTCTTCTGTGACCCTGGCTGACTCTCCTCCAGGATGTAGCCTGCTCCCTTAGGACAGACCCTGCCCTTCTGTGGATACCAGCTGAGATAGCTCCCTGGAAGTCAGAAACAGAAAGGAAGGTGCTCACGCATGGGATAATTGGGGTGAAAGGCAGTGGATGGAGGAATCAGGAGGATGCTACATCATGTGCTCGTTGAGATAGTTCAGACCTGAAGGCCAAGCTGAGGCTGTCCTCCAATCCCAAGTCCTGTGTGCTGAGGCCAGGGCCTGCCTGCCCTGCTCCCAGGGATGTTGGATGGGTGGGAATACCATCCACTCTTCATTACAAACAAGTCCACTAGCGGTTTCCTACAATATGGGTCATTCACCTATTTAATGACAAACTTATCTGAGAACTGACTAATTTAGAATCTGCCTAAGGACCAAATAAATCATCAGTTGTTACTGGGTGCTATCTTCAGAGGAGTTCAACCTTTTTTTTTTTTTAAGATCCTTTGAAATCTTAATTAGGAGATTAAAAAATGACTTTACTGGATTTATACATAAGAGAAATGGTTTCATACAGATTTAGTTGGACCAAGCTGCTCTCTCTTTTGCCCCATTTTTTTTATGTGACTAGGAGTGCTTGAACTCAAGATGTCCCATGCTTCAGAACACACAACAGGTGAATGTGTGCTGGTGCTCTGGGCGATGGGATGTGTGGCCAGCACTGGCTAACATTTTGAAGTGTGCTCTTCTTCTAGAAAGTGGCAGCATGCACAGCCAGTCACCCAGTAGCACCCTAGCTCTAGAGGCGGGGGAGGGGGCACCTTCCACAGGACAGAGGAAAAGGGAGTGGTTTTCCTGCTGGGGGTGAGGCACCAGCAACTTCTTTCCAGCTAAGGGCAAATGTCAGGTTCAGCTCCTTCCCCTCCCCCTTCTGCATAATGAATTTATTGAGCACTGACTTAGTTGAGAAACCTAGGATGATCTGGAATTGGGAGGAGGGGGTCTTCCTCCTGCCTCAGTAGACCCTCCTGTGCCAGCTTCTGAGTCCTCTGGGAATATGTGCCTCTGTGGGGGGGCTAAGGACCTAGGAATGCAGTGCTTTCATTGCCTGAAGCTGTGGACATAAGGAGGTGCTGACGTCAGTGATCCTGTAATCCTGTGAGTTTCCAGGTGTGAGAGAAGCTGCCAGATCGTGCCTTTGAGTTCGGCCACACTCCCCTCTGTACCAGGCTTGGCCCCACCCAGCTCTTGCCTGGTCTCTCTCCTTCAGAACTTGGGCTGCCTCTGATGGATGGGCAAATGGGGGAAATTGTGAATCAGGGAGGCAAGTCTTGGAAATAGGCCAAGATGTCCTTACTAAACTTAAAAACTATGCAAATAGTGCTTTGGAAAGTCTGAGCAGTGAGCAGGATTAGACAGGGAAGGGATTATACTGCATGAGCAGCTTGTTTTGTTTGGAGATCAGAAATGGCGGCACTAGGACCCTGGGGCACACAGACATCACCAACAGCACTGCCTGGAAAAGGAGGGCCTACTGCTTGTACCTTGACACACTTCTGAATTGACAGTAGGCATTCCTTGTTTCCTGTCTTCCTACATAAAAGTGACCTAAAATAACACCTGAAGTGGACAGCTGGAACACGCCCTTCCAGTTGTTTTTGCCAAATGAGTTTGGTGAAACTACTAGAAAGGACTTTGGCGTCATTGTCAGGTAGACTTGTGATGCACAGTTCGCTGGAAGAAAGTGTGCTTTAGAGGATGCAGGAGCCACAGCACTGTGGAGGCTGCCTTTTCTTTCTGAGAGTGAAAAGGTACTTTAATTGAAGTTGGCTTCAGAAAAATAATCTAGCTCATAGGATAAGAAAAATAATTAATTGGAAAAAAAAGTCACACATTGGTGGCTTGTAGCTACAATCCTAGCTACCCAGGAGGCTGAGAGTCACAGCTCAAAGCTAATCTGAGCAGAAATGCCAGCAAAGAGCTGGAAGTAGAGCTGTGATTCAAGTGGTACAGTACCAGCCCTGAGTGAAACAAACACTAAGCAAGAGCAGGAGGCCCTGAGTTCAAGCCCCCATACAGACACAAAAGTAAAATTTAAACTTTAATGAGCTGGGATGCAATACTAGATTATAAAAAGCACACAAAACCAGCATAAATAAATGTCAACACATTTGCAAACACTTGTGAGGTTTTGACAAGTAGTTCTTTTTGTTGTTTTGTTTGTTTGTTTGTTTTTTAGTGGGAATTACCTTGTAAAGGCAGCTTCCAAACAGAATGACATTTTGGCATTTGGGGTCCAATTAAAATGTTAAAGATAGCGTGGAACCAACTCTTTCTGGCATGGTGTTCCTCTGATGCCACCTGTAGCTTAGTTTATCAGCAGCGCTGGCTGCGTATGGTCTTGGTACCAAGTGTATAATCACTGCAGCAAAGTACCTATGATTCATCGTGTCCTGAGCTCTAGAACTCAGGCTGTGAGCACTGACTTACTGTTACCTGGGTCCTCTACTGACCGAGGGAGGCAGAGTGCAGTGGACAGTCCAAGTCTTAAATCAGTTCACAAACAGAGGAAGTGCACTGGGTCTCCTGAGAGTCCAGGTAGACAGCATTGCCCCAGAGCTGACTCTTTGTACATCCTGGTCCACCTTGCCAAATCAATGACTGAAGAGGCAGCCAGAGCTGGCCTGGGGTCCACCTGGCTGGGAGTCCTGCCCAGCCCCACCTTTTCCGGCACTGGAGCTGGGTGCTACTATGTGGAGGTTTCCTCTCTGAGAAGGCATGATCTAATCACGCTGGTCCTCCATCCTAGATGCTAGCTCGCTCCATGCTGGCTTTAAGGCCCTCCATCTTCCCTTACCTCGTGGCAGGCACATGGCTGCATCCAGGCCCTTGGGTTTGTTGGTCCCCTCTCCCACCCTGGGGTCTCCTGGCTGCCCTTAGTTCCTGGACTGCAGGCTGCCTCTGACCTCATCTGACCTTGCTTGTCTCTCTCCCTCTGTTCTGGCCATTGAGTGCTGCTGCGTCCAGCTCAGCCTTGGGCAGAAAATGGAGACATTTTATAGTTCCTAGGAGAAGTTATAAAATTAACCTGCTGCTCTGTAAGCAAACTCAATGAGATAGAAATCAGCTCTCACGTACACCGAATATCCAGAATGACACACCAGAAAGTTCCTGGTGGTCAGATCCACTTCCAGGGCAGAGCTTTGGGGGAGCGGATGCCCTCAGCACACATGGAGCCTGCTGGTGCCTTCTCCCTGCTCTCCTCGCCAGGTCATGGCCTGTGCAGGCGTCCAGGAAGGTACGGCCCTGCCAGGACTCCCACACAGCTTTGAGGCACAGGGACTGGGGACATGGTTCCTTTGCAGTCCAGCCTCTTCCATGTGGGCAGTGTCCTTTCTCTGAGTTGATAACTTCCCTTGCAGCTTGCAGTTGCTGGCTCTTGTCCTCTGGGGCTCATGCCATATGCTGGGTGGGTGGGGACGTGTCCATTGATGTGGCCACCAGGGGGGCTGGCACCGTCTCCAGGCCTGAGCGATGTCATCCTTGCTCTCCAGTCAAGAAGCCAGGGACCCTGGGCGCAGCCTTGCACCCTGATGGCCATTCCAGGAGGGTGAGCCCCGTCCACCCTTTCCTGCAAGTCTGCTTTGAAGGTGTCCCTAGAGCTGCCAGCGAGTCTCCGAAGTCCATGTCCTGGGCCTGAGAGTCCTTGTGCCTGGAATGTATATGGATCCCCGCCGTGGGGTGCTGTGGTCGGGGTTCTGAAGCTGGTATGCCGCTGCCATGCACCTGCCTGGCGGTTTCTGATTGGGATGGGGTTTCTGCCTTGGCAGAGGAGTTTAGTGCACACATTCTGTGTGAACCAGAGAGGCCAGTGGAGCTGGCTGCCCATCCTCCACCCCCTCCCACTCCCAGCCCCCTGGTCCTGTACTGCCACACTGCTGCCGGAGATGCACGCAGCTGCCCTCTGGGGACCAGGAGAGGGGCAAGGAGTCTGCCTCCTTGGAAGCTCTCATTAGGAGGAGTTCATTTTATGCCAAGGCTTCTTGGCCCCTGGTTAGTCCTGTGATGTCAGCACGGCTGTAGTTTGGATGGAGGGGGCCACGTCAGCAGGTGTGCTCAGACACCTGTGGCCAGG
Organism: Dipodomys spectabilis; assembly: GCF_019054845.1. Lineage (NCBI taxonomy): Eukaryota > Metazoa > Chordata > Mammalia > Rodentia > Heteromyidae > Dipodomys > Dipodomys spectabilis. The sequence goes on along the minus strand of NW_024870892.1, from coordinate 6,251,897 downwards.
GCACTGGCCGGGAGCCGTGGGAGCGGTCAGCCCTCGGGCAGCTCTGGGCCGCCTGGCCTGGAGAAGGCTTTGTAGTTCAGAGTCCAACATGTGGCTGCATGTAACAGCGTTTGAAGGTACAGGAAGAAGCTGAGGGGACTGGGCATGAGTCACACGGCTAGTATGTGTTACTTTATGTGTGAATTGGCATCCATGTATCATTTGTCGGTTGCGATTATGTTTTATATTTAGAATCTCATCTAGTGATTTTACAGTGGCCTCGCTGGGGGGGGGGGAGTCGGGGCAGGGAGAGAGTCCCTCATGGAGAGAGGGGCTCCCGTATGGCTGAGGATTGCGAAGCTAGTGGGTGTGCTTCCAGGTCCTGGGGCTCCAGCTCTGCCTGAGTCTTCCACTCAGGAAGTGTACGTGGAAGGCATGTGGTTCTGGAGTGTCAGCCAGGCTGCACTGAGTCACCCCAGGGAGCAGCTGCGTGTGTCCAACACAGCCACAGACCCCGGAGCCTGGTGGGGAGAGACCACTACTGTGTGTGGCTCCTGAGCTGGGCTTTCAGATACATCTCAGTCACAGGAGGACTGTGACATCACCAGCTCCTCCCAGAGAAGATGAGGCACCGTCCTCTCTTGCCTAGATCCTCTTAGTCTGGTTGAGAATTTACCTCCAGAGTTGTGTAAGTATTCTCAGGAAAGACAGGTTCCGCTTCAATGGTATGTAAAAACAGGTCACATGCCAGTAATCCTAGCCACTCAGGAGGCCGAGATCTAGGATCACAGTTTGAAGCTAACTACTGGCCAGAAAAATCCATGAGACTTACCTCCCCTTAACCAGCAAAAAGCCAGAAGCAGAGGTATGGCTCAAGTGGTGGAGTACCTACCTTGGGGGAAAAAGCCAAGCAAGAATGTGAGACCCTGAGTTCAAAAACAAAACAAACAGAAATCCCAGCCCTCTGGAGATGGACCTCAATTAAACATTGATTTCCATGTTTTCTTAACATGACAGGAAAACTAAAAACATTTGTATTGCAAGTGTAAGATTTACCATTTATATGGCTGTAAATCATACTTGCAAAAAATGTGTTAAGTCTGGGAAAATAATTACATGGCTTATAGGTTATTGGTAATTTTAATGCAAATTTTATTACTTGCCCCCCCCCCCCCCAATATTCTTACCAGAGCTGAAGAATAGTACTTAGAATGACATGTTCAAATGACCTGGCTATGAATTTCAGAGCGGATGTGTGCAGCTGTACCCTCATAGAATCAAGAGCACCAGGGTCATGTGTGTGTGGTGATGAGCAGATGTACTCAGTGCCTCTTGTTATGAGTGGAAGAGCCAGAGATGGGCTGCTTTGCCACATGATCTCTCCATGGCTTCCTCCATGGTCTTCGGTAGGGTCTGTAACAGGATAGCGTGGTATTGGTAGATAGTATCAGCTTTCTGAAGGACATAGGCTTGCAGATACTTTCTGAGGGAAGGATATCAGTTAGACTTAGGTGTAACACACAGATGGAAACACACAGTCTTAATTTTGACAAATTGCCCATCCTGGCTGACAGGCTCTCTGTCAAGGGAGATGATAAGTGTTTGGGGCTTCATTGTTATATAGTGTCTGTCAGAGCTATCCAGCTATATTCAAGGCAGAAGTGCTGTGGGAGTAGGCTGTGTTCCAATAAAACTTTATTTGTAGGGACAGGCTGCAGGCCAGGTTTAGCTATGCTTTTTACTGATCTCTGCTTTGGAATATCATTCTCCTTAAGATGAAAGGGCTCCTACTTCTGGGTCTTGGTCCTAAAATTTTGTTTTCCTTTAGGAAATTGTGTTCAGCTTTCTCCTTCCCCCAGGAGCAATGGCTTAGACCACATGAGGTGTTTTTTCCTAGTTAGGCATAGTTTGGTTAATAGGTGCTGGGAACACAGACCAGGAAAGCCTGGCCAGACTCGTTTTAGCAAGGAAGACGTCTCTAAAGCATACATGCAACAGGTAAGTGTCATCTGGGAAGCAGGATCAGATACCATGGTATTATTTGTGGTGTCCTTTGAGGAGAGTTTTATAAAGAACTAATGAAGGAAACTAGCATTACATAATCCACTTAGACTTAGATTCTTTAAAAAAAAAAAGTACCTAAGATGGAGAGGAAAACAGGTTACTCTGGTGAGGAAGGAACAGGTGGTAGTCACACGGACAGGTGTTGAGGTCTGAATACAGCCACATAAGGGAACTGGGGGTTTTTGTGAAGCATTTGAGCTGCTTTCTCTTTCCATAAAACTTAACTGTGTGGCTCTACTTGACGGTAGCTTTCTTACTATCTGCATGTTCCCTGGTGCTGTGTTCTCCAACATGGCATGACATACTTACTGCAAGTAACATTTATTTACTTTTTTTTTTTTACAAAAAGCTGGTGATATGGGGTAGAAGTTTAAACTTTTGGCCCACGTTGGACACCCAGCACACCCTTCTGTCTCCCATGGTGCTCCCAGGAGCAGAGTGACTAGTCCCCAGTCAGCAGGGTGGACAGGTTTAGGCTAGAGCCAGCACATTTCCCAATTGAATGAAGTCCACCAATGAGCCAGGAGGCATTTGGTGCCCCAGGTGTTTGGGAAGGAAGAAAATACCATCTCTCCTATAATTTTGCCCCTGTTCCTGCAAGAAAGGAGGATGGGTCAGAGAACGAACCCAGACATGACCCTCCACGGAAGGACAGCTGTCCGTGGTGGGGACTGTGCAGGGTCTGCGGGGGAGATTGGGGTGTAGAGTGGAAGCTTGAAGCCAGTGATTCGTGGTCTGGGAACCAGGAGCACCAAGTCACTGGGTCTCACGCAGAGGGTTAAAGGGACAGATACCTTTTATTCATCCAGCCTATGAGGAAACTAGATTTTCTCATCCTGTCCCGGATTGTGTCATGAGCAAGTTGCAACTCGACATCGGGGAATGTCTAACAGCAGGTATGGGGAGGGCGGCGGCCTGCGGAGCTTGTAAAAGTGCCGTCCCATTTGTCACAGCTTGCTTACTCACCCGGGTTTTCCTTTTAAGTTGCTTTTCCCCCCCCAGTTTAAAAGAAAGTTTAATGACCGTTTTTCTTAGAATCTCTGGCTTACTTGTTATCACACCCAGCAGTGCTTATTTTCCCCTTCTCATGAGAGTTTTTCACCTTCAGTGAAGTAAGGAGATACTGAATTATCAGGCTTACTTTTCAAGGAATTTCTCCTGTGACTGAAGTCTTATGTCCCCTCCTAATTCTATGTTTAGTCTAAAAGGTCTAAATGGGGCACTGAGATGACCTGAAAAGTATTAAACTTACCCAAGAATCTATTTTTTTCTTAAGTGTATTTGTGACTAGAAACAATATATAACAATATAACTATATATATAACTACACACACACACACACCCACACACACACACACACGCCTAACAAGTATTTGGTTTTGTCTTTGCTATGAAAAGCAGAATCTTTCTGCACTATGAACTCAGAGATGCCCTAGTGTGTGGACACCACACTACTCTCTGAATTCAGGGGTTGCTTTGCCCTCCTCCAGCTCTGCCCAACCTGGGACAGTGGTGGTGGGGAGGTTGGGGCGGGGACAAGCAGGGCTCTTCAGAGAGAACCCGGTGAGTAGAATTGCTGTGATCCAGGCATGTGGACTGGGTTGTGAACACTGGACTATAACCCTGAATTCAAATGTGTACAAACACAAATTGAGAAAACCATAATGAAAATATAGGTGTGAGTCAGAATGACTGGCCACAGTGACGCCTGACCTCATTGGCTAGAACAGACATGCTGTGTGTATTGCTGGCACAATCTGGTCTTGGTATTTGCTTGGGTTTCCCCAGTGTAATTGTGGTTGTGGCACTCTGCTCTCTGGTGCTGTGACATCTCGGTATTCTGACACTTCCTCCACGTATTGCATGTAGCCTTTCTGCCTGTTTAATAACAGTGCCTCGGTTTTTTCTTTTTCCTTTCCTTCCTCTCCTGCTCCCTCCTCTCTTTTAGGGAGCAGGGCCAGTGGGTTGAAGCCTTGAAGCCATGGTAGGGGCATTCTTGCTCATTTGCATTTGCTAGCTGTGTTCAGCGGATGAGAAAGGGTGGGATTAGAACTGGTTTGTAGGGATTACGTTTATTGCCCATGGGACCTGCAACCTACAGCAGAACGACTTCCTTGGCTATGCTGCTCCGAAGGCTCGTCCCAGAGCTTCCCAGAGCAGTGTCTGAGGTGAAGGTTGCTCTGGGGTGTGTTTGTAATCCCAGTCCCAGTCATACCAGCTCTGGGAGCAGACTTGTGTGTGTGTGTGTGTGTGTGTGTGTGTGCTTGTGTGTGTGTGCGTGTGTGTGTGTGTGTGTGCTTGTGTGTGTGCGTGTGTTTGTGTGTGTGTGTGTGTGTGTCTTCCATTGTCTGAGCAACACTGGGAGTCTCCCAGGTTTCCAGTATGTTCTGTTTCGCACCTGAGTTCCAAGTCTGCCTTCCTTCCTAAGCACATGCAAGCAATGGCTGTAAATTACTTGTCTGCTGCTTTTGTGGAGTGAACAGAGGTAATGGATAAATAAATACCTGCTACAATCTCAGCCTCAGGAAGCATGAATATTTAAGGCTGAGGATGTCGGGGCAGTTGTGTTAGAAAACACTCTCTTGTTTCTTGTGCTGCATGAACCAGGCCCATAACTTAGCTTAGGAATAAATAATGAGCATGAGGCCCAGCCCCTTGGATCTGTAGCCCGGTTATCCAGCCCCGCCTCTCCTGGCTAGAGCAGGGGAGTGGATGTGGCGGGGTGGCCAGCATGCCTGGCTGTGGCCGAGTCCACCTCTGGAGTTGGGTATCTGGATGTCACTTCGTGGCATCCTGGGCCAGGTGCCTTCATAGCTTGGGCTCATTTAGTGCCTTGGCCGGCATGTAGAGCACAGTCTTCGCCACTAACTCACAGTGGGGAAAGGCAGTTTGAATATCAGTCAGAGCAGCCAACTTCTGTCTCAGGGTCTTCTTTCTATGAGAAAGTAACAGAAAAGTACCTGTGTTTCCCAGGGCTCCGTGGCGTCCAGATCCTTCTGCTGTGGCTCAGAAAGCTGCCTCTGGTTTCTCTGTGTTTGCTCCTGGGGTTGCGTCTGTAGGGTCAGTCTGGGTACAACCGTGGGGATTTGGCAGGTGCTGTGGACTGTCTGTAAGTCAGTATGGATGCCTTGAGAGGCCCTGGGAGGGAACCGGGGCAGACTGGCCTCTCTGCTAGTGCAGAATGCTGGGGAATAGCAAACGTGGACTCAAGTCCCTTAGGCCAGGAGACTCAGGTCTCTCTGCTCTCCCCTCGTCGCAGGGGGCCCGTGGGAAGCAGGAGTGCTGTACCTGTGTGTATACGAGAATGTGTGCAAAACATCATATCCCAGGCTCGCACACGTGTCAGCTGGGGACCGTGCTGGGGGTGGTGTCCTGCTTCTTTCTCCGGTGCTGGAGGCACATCTGTCTCCCTGCCAGGACACGTGCTTTAGTCAGTGTCTTCTTCCCTCTAAATCTAGAGGAGACCCTGCACCAGGATCAAAGCCAAAAGGAAAGTTGTTGAAGGGCCTTTGTATGAACAAATACATGGGTGAATTGTGTCCTTGCCGCTTATTGGATCTTAGCCAGTACCATTTAAAACTTAAAGTTTTGGAATGGGCACAGTGTCTTCCACCTGTGATCTGAGCTATTCAGGAAGATTGTGGGTCAAAGCCAGATCCCATCTCAACCTGTAGCTGGTCTCTGGTATACACCTGTCATCCCAGCTCTTGAACACTGAGATCTGGAGACTCATGGTTCCAGTCAATCCTTGGCACAAAAATTTTGGAGATTACATCTCAAAAGAAATATGCTAATCATGGGAAGTAGAAATAGGAGGATCACTGTCCCAGGCTTTCTATCCTGGGAAAAAAGACCCTTTTTCAAAAATGACAAGAGCAGAAAGGGCTTGAGACATGGAATCGGAGTCCGAACTCATAATGGACAGAAAAGGAACTAGATCCACAAAGAAAGTGACATGCATCTGTGAGTTGAGGGCCAGGTTGGTGTGTCTAACATGGAAGATAGGTGAATACATCTACCAGGAAGGAAAATTTACCTGTTTAAGGTAGAGCATGGCCACAGGGCTCATCTGAGACCTGGCTGTCATCACAGTGAATGATAATGTTCTCCTGTTTCTTGAGGAGGGACAAAGTACCTCCTTCTGGGGAGGGACCCATATCTTGCGGGTTCTCGCACAGAGCTGTGGAGTTTGCTCTGTTCTGGGAGCCATGACTGAGGTCTCTGCTCTCTCTTTCAGAGTGAAGCCCTGGTGGACCTCCACTGCACCGCAAGGTCGCACGTTGAGAAAATTGTGCTCCGAGGAGATGCTCAGCACGCCTCCAACCCAAAGCTGCTTTCATGTTTCGTTCCCATCTGAGTAACTCTACATACATTTTGAGACATCTGTGAACTGTGTTAGACAAGAAGCCGACACCACGATCGCCTGCTGCCTCCCTTGCTGCCCCCTCCGTGGGGCATCCATGACTGTGCTGTGTGTGTTGCATTTCGTTTTGTTTCATAACTAAATTAGCAGATAAAGTTCTTCTCCAGCAAATTGGATATTTCCATTGGCCTTAAATTGTGGCCAGAGTCTTAACTTCCTCTTCCTTTCGTGTTTTACAAAGCAGGGTGTACCCCTCAGCATGCTGGGAGATTCTCCCACACCCACTGGAGTGGTAAAATCTGGTATTGACTGGCTTACACTCAAAACTACCACAGTCCTACCTCAGTTCAAGGTAAAGCTGGGTTGCGGGCTGATCACAGCGGGACCTTCTGCGAATCCATGTCCAGTGCAGCCCCCGCCTCCGGTGCCCGAGAAGACGCGGAGTCCAGCCAGGACCTGCCAGGATCGACTGTGTTCATATGCACACAGAGCCCGGTGTGGGACTGATGATTCTCCACCGAGTGAAATCTGGGACTGGACTTTGAAGATGGATTCTAAGAATAATTATTAAATATAACTGAAGCAACCTACTTTTGAAGCTCATCAATCAGCTGGGTGGGGGCGGGTGGGGGCTAGAGGGCATGACTTACCTCTTTGTATCTTTGACTGGTGTATCTAACCTTCTCTGTGTAGATGTTTGTGTAGGTACTTCAAATCGCAAAAGCCTTTTCTCCTATCCACAAGCTCAGATGTCTCTGCTGTCCTGAATCTGGGCCTGCATTTCTCTAACCAAAAACTCACGTAGGCATGCTATTAGCTCAGAGCTGGTCTAGGTTTGGCAGATTTAACTTTTTAAATGCATTACCTTTAATATAATGCTATTTTGTTGATCAGTAAGGCTGCCCCAAACAGAGAGAGAGAAAGAGAGAGAGAGAGAGAGAGGGGAGTCATTCCAGCCATTGTGCAATTAGAGAAATGAGAAGAGAAGCGGTGCCGTCTCTCACAGTCTGTGTTGCTTGATGAGGCTGAGGCTACCCTTGTTCTGTGTTTTCAGTGTTTCGAGAATGTTGGCGTTGTGGCGATTGTCACAGATGTCACCTAGGACTGCTGAGCTTCCCCACAGAGTGTCTGTCAGCCTGCCACCCTGACACGTGGCAGGAGGCACCGCCCACCCCAGTGCCTGTCTCCCCGATCGTCCTGTAGAGGCTGCACTAATGCTTGGAGATTGAGTTGTTGGTTTTTTGTTTTTGTTTTTGTTTTTTTTTATTGGTTTTGTTGTTGTTGGAGAAAATATATATAAATATATAGAGATATATCACTATAGAATAATGCATTAATTAAATGAGGCTTTTTAGAGGAAGACCAAAAAATTCAATGTCTTAAAAAAATATATGTAATGGCAGTGCAAAAGTCTTCCTGCTTCTGTGTGAACCTTAGAACAGAGGATTGTATTGCAAGACAAAGTTGAATGTAAAGTGATCCCCGAGCATTAAGGTTTTACTTTGCTGAGATGACACATCATAGCAGTGCGTAGGCCATACACACCATGTCAGTTTGAAGGTCAGTTTCAGTGTACACTGTACTTTATTAAAATGTACAAAATCTCCAGTTTTATTTCGTTGTGGGACACTAGGAATCGGCGGATGGTACTTGCTCAGGGGCAGAGGACTGAACACAGGCCTTCCTGGTTGCAGTGCTAGATGTGTAGGTTTTGACTCAATCCAGATGGCTCATGTCCCTACTGCACCTGAAAATGCCGATGCTGTACTAAATTCTCCTCTATCCTGTACATTTCAAAAAACAAAAGGCATATGCAATATTTACATTTTTAATTTAGTTTACAGAAATGAACCAAAATGTATAAATGTTATGTTTGCTAAAACTTCACACTGTATATTGGGTCTTTGTACATTTTGCCTGACTTACCTTAAATTTAAAATATTTTTTGCTATATAAACTTTAACAGTTAGTAAACAGTGTTTTCTTTTGGGTACGTATTGTTTCTGGATACGAAGATGTTAAATATATTTCTTGCTATCGTGTTAGGAAGAGACTTGACTTCCCTCACCCTGTCTTCCATGAGCGCTGTACATAGGGCAGGTGTGGCGCTGCAGGAGACGAGGATAAACTGGACTAGGGTAGTGCGTTGTATTTTAGTCTGTACTGACCGTGGGTACCCTCCTTAATAGCCATATGCAATAAAATAAAATACATTATTTATGAAACAATGAAGCTTGGACCTTTGGTGTCTCTTCTGCATGGGTCCAATTTACCTTTGAAATACCAAGTTAACACAGACCCGGTCTACTCCTGAATTCCCAGTTGAACAGTGTGGAGTATCAAAAAAAAGTTTAGATTCCTAAAAAAAAATACTTTGATACCTCTTAAAACCTATACTGGAAACAGAAAATGTTCCTTTAATTATGAGATTTAATGAAAAATAGATGTGTTTAAAAAACAACCTTCCAACTCATGAGAGTCCTTCTAAGGGCTCATTCTCCATGCAAGTATGAATTCCTTCGTGGCCGCTAACAATGTCAGGTGGTAAGAATCGCCCTCTCTGGCTCGAGTGTGAAGGAGCAGAGGGGATGTGGCGGCTCTGAGGCACGCAGGCCGGGAATGGCAGTGCAGCCTGGAGTCCACTGCCTTCTGTGATGGGTTGTCAGTGTGTGTCGGGGGCTTTGTCTTTGTGGCTGTGGGTCTGTGCTGTGAGACAGCCCCCCTGAGCCCAGACAAAGCCTTGACTCTGACAGAACCTTCTGAGTGCTGGTCCCTCTTCAGCCTCCCAGAGTCAAGGAAGCGACTTGTTTGGTGTAAACTCACAACTAGAATGGGTGGGCTTTGTGGGAAGTTCTCTCCAAAGACATGAGAGAGGACAGGCCAGCTGCCCCTCTGCTGTGAAGGTGGCTGCCGTTGGGTGGAAATAGGGGGGATGTGGTTCACCCCTATGTCTGAGAGACTTCCCCCAGAACAACTCCTTTTCTACTGTTCAGCTGCTCTGCAGTGTTCCCTGTGCTTTTCTCGCTCCTTGTGATAATATTGTGGCACTGAGGAGAGTGGAAAGATCCCGAGGCCCTGCACCCCTTGGACTTGCTTTCAAGGAGAAGCAGATAGCAGAGGAAGGCTAACAAATGGCAGGGAATATGAAGAAGGTGTAACAGCTACTTTCCCATCGCTGGCAAAACACGTGACAGAGCAACTTAAAGGAGGAAAGGTTTGTGTTTGCTCATGATTTCCTTGGCCCTGGGAGCTGGTGAAGCACATCATGGTGGCGGGAGGGTGTGGAAGAGAGGAGCTTCTTTACCTCAGGGTGGACAGGAAGCAGTGACCTAACTTCCTCCGGCAAAGTCCTGCCTCCAGATGGTTCCAGACCATCTCCAAAGAATGCTGCCAGTTGGAGGCTAAGCACTGGTACAGGAAACTTGCTGAGGACACTTCAGATCCATACCGTACTGGTTACGGCAAGTTGGGGAGTGGGGGAGAACAGTGAGAGTGCCCCCTTTATGTAGGTTGATTAGGGAAAGACCTCCCAGGAAAAGGATGCTTGAGAGGTGAAAGCCAGGAAGAAATGGAGTTCCACTGTTAACAGAAGACATGACTGAAGGGCTGTAGATCCAGAGGACAAGGGCAGAGGTGTGCATGGCACGGTGGAGAAACAGTAAGGAGGTAGCCATCTCTATTCTACTCCGAGCTGTCATGTAGAGTTTCCTTTTAGGTGAGAGCCAGTTACACAATCATCTGTTGAGGTCTTGCCATTTTAGAGTGTGGTCATTAGGAGCTCTCTCCAATTCCTAATATATAGCGAGCTGGGAGAGATGGAAAGAGATGGAGCAACAGCAAAATCTCTCTGTGGCTTTGTGAGTTTTTTGTTTGTTTGTTTTTCTGGTGTGGGTCTATCCGGAGGCCTAGCACAGGAGGGCTAAGGGGCAGCGTCCCTCCCAGCGGAGGGCATGTTCCAAGTCACTGCGGGTGGAGAGCCAGACCCTGGTGAAGGGCTGCTGGTGGGCTGTGATGGTGGGGGTGGGGTTGGCGTGTTTCTCAGTGCTGCTTTTCCCACAAAGCACTTGGTTTCCTTGGAGACTCGGCTGCTGCAGAGAATACAGGAAGCAGGACAATCGGGCCTCTTTCTGCCCACATCTGAGGACAGGACAAGTAGCCTTGTTGGTGGGCTGTCCCCAGGCACATGTCCCTGTGGCCACACCCTGTGTGGCCATGCGGGTCTCTGCTTTGGGGTGATGAGTGAGCTAGTTATCTCGGACCCAGGTGGAAACACATTGGCCAGCTTACTCCCGCTACAAGTATTTTCCACAGTACCAGGCTGGGGGAGTTCTTTTTGACCTACTGATGCAGATGTTGCTATTTGTTGCATTTTAATCTCGATCATCATCGTCTGTCCCACATCTCCACAGAGGTCTGTGCTGTGAATAGAAAGGGAAAAGCCAGAGACCAGTCCCTGACCTCGTGTGTCCCCCAATGAGCACTGGCTGATCCTGTACCACCACCATCACCAGAGATAAGGTTAAATGAAAATCCTGTCTCTCCAGCTGTATTACTCAAATGAATCAGAGGGTAAAGTCCCTCGTGCCTGTGGTGACTTTGAAGGCTGGGATCTACCCCTAACTCTACAGCAAGCAAGGCGAGTCGCCTTCTGGACCGGGTGCCTAGAGGAGAGGTGCTGAGTGTGTACTCAAGGTCGGTCAGCCTAGCTTGCTCGTTACAGGCAGGAGGTGAGGCCTCTACCATGAACCTTGCTTACCACCACTCTGCAAACCTGTGGCCTTAACTTCAGTGGGCACTCCTTAGCTGTGGGGCAGAGATGGCAGGACACATTGCCAGCAGGACACTGCTGGATCCCCTCCATTGTCCCCTCTAGATGGGCACCCTCGCTGGCTGGGCCATCCCCCCTGGCTGCTCCTCCCTGGTCTCCTGGAGGGGTAGGGTAGTGCATGGAGGCTGGAGGCTGGCTGAGAGAGGCCGAGTAGCAGGGCCTTGAGGGCGTCCTGCTGGAGAGGGTTGTGTGTGCCTGCTGGCTGGCCAGCTGCCAGTGTTGTTTACTCCTCTCAGCAGACACTCATACTTCCTCCCCAAGTCCATTTTCTAAAGATGGCACTTGGCTCCCAGTCCTCTCCTACCTCCATCTGTGCTGCCTGGAGCCTTGGTGTCCATCAAATGGTCAGGCCAGCCCCTTGCTGGGCAGCAAGTCCAGTGCAGGGCATTCTAGAACCTTCTCTAATGCTTAGTACTTTCCTGGGAGGAGTTGAGATGCCTTCCCTTTTCTGGGCTCTGCAGGAAGGGCAGGGCAGGCAGTCACTGGCCGAGCTGATGAAGGGAGGACACCTTGGGGACTTTAGCAGGCTCCAATCCTTTTTGCATGAAGGCAACCCCCTAGAAGCCACTAAGTACTAACATGTCAGCCTAATTGAACATCCCTCCTGGCATGTCCCTGGAGGCTAACTGAGCTCCACAGGAAGCATTTACACCAAGCTCCGCTTCTCCCTGCCTCCATTCACACTTTCCTGCTGGCAGCCAAGCTGCTTCCCCGGCCAGCCACACCCACAGCACAGAGCATGCCGTCATTGGCAGGTACCTGGCTTCCCTGCTCCTCACGACCTGCGGGCGTCAGGGTGTGGCTGAGCAGGAGCTCAGGAGTAAATACCCACACCTATGGCCAGAGAGACGCGGAGCCCAGCCCAGGTCACACAACCTGGAACTGCTGGCGACTTAGACCGGATGTGGGGTCACAGCATCTTGCAAAGGCTACCAACGCTTCTCACTGAATGGGCCTGCTCCTGCAGCAAACACCTGCAGTTCCAGGTTCGGTCAAGGGGCATCATACACTGGTAGGTGGGGGAAGGAAGATACTTAATTACATCTCCTTTCTATTCAAGGCCAGGTAGACTGGTGAGAGTGTTATTGACGAACCGCATCAAGTAAATGTAATATGCGTTCAACGAATTCCTGTGTTGTTCTCTGGTTTTTATTTGTCAAATGCTGTCTGTGGACATTGAAATAACATAACAGAACTCTCTGCTTCAAAGTCAAAACCAGTGGACAGCAAAGACCAGATCTTGTTCCTCTTGCCTGGAAATAAGCCCAGGGGCCATGGGTCCTAGGCACTTGGCACCAGGCAGACAGCTGCGCTGTTGGCTTTGTGGGCTCCAGTAGGCAAGGAAGCAGGGACCAGCCAGGAGGGAGCTGAGTGGTGAAGTGATGGATGGCTAGAACCTGCCGCCTGGCTCACCTGGAGATTGCTCAGTGTCTCTGGTCCTCTGAACTTAGAGTCACAGATGCATCTGCATTCTCATGAATTTGACCTCTGGAATTCATGCTTTCTGCCATTCTATAGCATGCAAGGCCAGCACAGGGGAGGACAGACTTTAGGACATTATCTGTGGTGGAGTTTCTGGTGGCACCCAGTGGATTGACAGCAAGGAGGTCTGGCACCTCAAATTCTCATTAGTGAGTCTCCTCGTCTGTCCATCATTGGTGCCCTTCGAGGTGCACAGATAGATAGATGTTAGGGAAGAAAATGAGGAGTCAGTATGTTTACTTTCAACAAACAGTGAAATGTACGCCTAATGGTTATCTTTGTCCACCTGTACATGCCCTGGTGATAAACATTTTAGCATAGTCTCTCCTTTGGTTTGTAAAGTGAGATTGCTTTCATTATAGATTCCCACTTGTCCTTACGTTTTGCATTTTCTAGTTTAGATCACTTTGCACTTTGTTTTATAGGGCACAAAGAGTTTTCTATCATCTTCCAACAAAAACGTTTGTTTAACGTAATTCTAGGGAACTCATGGGTAAGTTCCAAATGAGAACTCAACACTGAAAAGTGTACAGTGGTGGCCAATGTCCTGCAGGTACAGAAGTGATAGATGACCTTTGTTATCTGAGGTCCTAGCTTTTTGTCAACTATACATACCTAATCCTGGGGTGTCTTTTACCCACAGCAGCACTGCACATCTTTCATTTCTGACAGTGATATGCTAGGTTTATGGTTGGGACAGAGTCCGGGGTCAGCCGGGCTCCACGTATCCAGCCGCCAGACCTGTCAAGGTCTTCTTAAGCCACAATTTCCCCGAAATATGAAATGAGTCAACATATACATGCTAAGGAAACTAAAGCTTCTCCAAATACTGCTGAAAAAAAAAGAAAAGAAAAGGGTGGGGGGCCCGCGGGGGGGGGGGGGAGGGGGAGAAAGAACTAGTAGGAAACTAAGATTACACCTGTAATCTTAGCTATGCAGGCAGAATAGCTATTCAGGAAGGAGGCTGAGATCTGAGGTTTGAGGTTCAAAGCCAGCCAAGGCAGACAAATCTGAGAGACTCACCTTTAACCACTAAACAGCTGGACATGGAGCTGTGGCTCAAGTGGTAGAATGCTAATTTTGAATGTAAAAGCTATGGGACAGTTCTCAGACTTTGAGTTAAAGTCCTAGTACCTGCCCCTTCCCCCCCCCCCCCAAGAAAACAGAGAGAACTAGACTCGTGACAGAGGTAAGAACGCTGGGAGCAAGTACTGGGGTATTTTCTCAGCAGCTCATTTTGCAGGCCACTGTTAGAAGAGGTCACAGCCAGCCATGTGTGTGTCCTGAACAACACAAAGAGACGGAGACGGCAGGTTAGGGGGGCTGTGGGGGGCTCACAGAAGGGGAAGTTCTGATCTGTGAACCATGCACCCAGTGCTGGGCAGGAAGAAGCAGAGAGTGCTGTGCGGTGCCTCAGCTGAACCGAGTGGGCCTGCAGGCATTCTAGATTTGAGGAAAACACGGTTAATTAATATGTAAAACAGCAGTGGGAAGAAAAGCTAGGTTAATTTCCAAACCACAACACTGAGGGTGGGTTCAGGTTAGGAAACCTTGGAAACTTACAGACAGGCTTGTCTGAGCCACAGAAGTGCTTTTGTGTGTGAGGGCTCCCAGGGCGCTCAAAGGCCCTTTCACTCTTCCCCTCTAGCATTCCTCTCTCAACCCTTGCCCTGCCTGGCGGCTGTTGTCTAGCAGTGGCACAGCTCCTCTGCTTGTGTTGGGGACACGCCTGCCAGCCATGATCGAGAGAGAGAGAGAGAGAGAGAGAGAAAGAGAGAGAGTAGATGGCTTTCCCTTCTCCTTTCTCACTGTTTGCTGTTTCCATGGCTAGCTACCATTGGCTTCCTTCTGCTCTCCCAGAAAGTGGCCTTGGGGGAGACCGCAGAGCATTTCCTTGGTCGATGTCCTGATCCTGCCCAGGGGTGCAAGCATGGTGCTCAGGATGGGGGTCTGGCTCAGAGGAGCCTCCGAAGTCAGACAAGAGGGAGCAGAGGCTTTCCCCGAACCGGACAGCGCACTCGGTGCTGGAACCGAGCAGTCGCTTCCTCAAGGCCCTGAGACGGATGCACGCACGTGCCTCCTTCACTGACCTCTGGCCTGGCTGATGCCGGAGAACAGCTCGTGGACACCTCTGGAGGAGAGGCCAAAAGCACGGACATGGCTGTCTTCCGCCTGTTGTTTCCCTGGCCCAGAACACCAAACTCCTATTGGTTCACCAGCCAGGAGACCCCAGAGTGTCTTTAAAACAGGGCAGGCAGTAACCCTGGACGACAGACTAGGGAGAGGGAGGGCTTCTCTCCTTCCCCACCCCCCTTCCGCCCCACAAGCTCCTGAGAGTCCTGAGAGGTCCTTGGAGGACTCTGACTCAGCATGTCCAGTGCTCTAGGGTCCAGCCCTCGCACC
This sequence comes from Dipodomys spectabilis, assembly GCF_019054845.1. Classification (NCBI taxonomy): domain Eukaryota; kingdom Metazoa; phylum Chordata; class Mammalia; order Rodentia; family Heteromyidae; genus Dipodomys; species Dipodomys spectabilis. Next base: position 6,236,778 of record NW_024870892.1, on the reverse strand, counting down.
ACTCAGAATACAATGGAACAAAAATCCGAGAAAACGTCTCCTGGAGAAGGAACATCTACACCTACAGGAAATAGCCTCCCTAGCTGCCATGGCTCCCCTCACTGGCCCAGAGCCCCTCCCTGCTCTGTTTTTCACCACACCTTCTACAGGAGCCCCATTCACCTCCTGGCCTGGAGAGGGGCATAGGCCCCCAGAAGTCCACGCCCATTTCCTCCCTCAGCATCTTCCCCTTAGAGGAGAGTACAAACAGTGGTGCAGAGCTCCTGAGTCCTGCATATGCCTCTCCCACTCTGCCTGCCTGGGTCTGTACACACGCCTCTCTTCTGCCTGTCTGGTGTTCCTTGCATGCCTATTGGCTCCTGGGTGAATAGAGTTGCTCAGGCCTGTCTGTGAATGCTCTGTCCTGTCCTCTGAGCATGCCTGAGTCCAAATGTGCGGCCTCCCAGTAGCCCCATGGGAACACCCTGCATCCCCCAGCACGTGGTGGTATCAGTGTTGGCTAAGTGTCTTTGAACTTGACCTTGAGTTTCTTCTACCTGAGGTGCCATCTTCATCTCTCAGCCTCCCAGGGTGGCACAGCTCCTTGAGACCCACCGAGCCAGTCAGGTCCTAGGGGCCCAGCTCCTCAGCAATATGGGCAGATGTCCATCATTTCTCTCTGTAAACTCCTCCTCACAGATGGGCTAGTACTTTCAGAACAAGATTTTCTGACATCCGTATGTATGACTTGCCCACATGGTTCAGTCACCAAAGTACCTTGGATAACATGCCTGTGTTCGATGATGATCTTTTGGTGAGTGGGGGTTACTTCTTGATGGGAGCTCTTCTGCCACGCTCTCCCCCCTATTCAGGATCCTATCTAAAGAATCAAAGAAGGAGGTGCAAACAACATGTTGAGTATCACTGTTGGCATAGTTACATGTTCACCTCAATAGCTGTCTACCTAATGAGCCGGACAAAGCATCAACTCTCCCTGAACCTCAGTACAGTTATATATCTAGATAATTGGTTCAATAATACATACTTCTTTGTCAGGACTAGAAAATCATCTGTTCACAACAGTTGGCATGTTGGTTACCACGCAGCCTAGGTGAAGCAATGGCAGGTGGAGGCTAAGGGGGAGTCACTCGGCTCTGTTTTCTCTCCTGTAGTAATATAAGTGGTGTAGTAGGTTTCTGGTGCCGGGTCAGGGGAGCCAGAGGGAGAACACTTACTTCCTCTATTGTCTCTGCTTCTTCTGCTCCCAGACAGTGGCCAAACCCTCTCTAAGTACTTACATGGGCAGTGAAGTGCTCTGTTTTACCAATGAGGTGTATGTGGCAGACATACCCACCAAGTTGGCTGTCTTCAAAGGACTGCAGTTCTTGAGTTACAGATACGGTGTCCAAAACATGCTTGTGTCTCCTGCAGGAGCTCATTCTGCACAGCTCTCGCTGGTCCATTCTTGTCGATAGATGCAGGTCTGTCTTAGCTGATCATGGAGCTCTGTGGTCCTCTCCTGTCTGCTGGCCTGTCCTCCAAGCTCCAACAGACAGAACAGCTCCCTTGGAGCTGGGGAAGTGGTGTACCTAGTTTGGGTCCCCTGCTGCCTAGCCAAGAGCTCTGATTCTACAGTAATGATGAGAGTAACTGTACTTTACTGGGTCTGTAGTATGTTAGATTTCATAGTCTTTCCTACAAGAATCTTCCTAAAGCACAAGAGACCAGTGTTCTGTGAACTCATGAGGGAGCCAAGACTTTGCACAATAGAGGGCTCCTCCAAGATCAGCGGGCAGTACAGGTATTGCAATGTGAGGTAAGCTCTGGTTCACCTACCACCCAGCACCCATTAGGACCGCTGTGTGCCGACCTGATTTCATGACAGACCATGAACATGGCGTTGTTGTTGTCGTTCTAAATTGGATTACTACAAATCCTCTTTCCCTCCAATACGCAATGAGGCTTTTGGCAGTCAAGTAAAATTCATTGCTTAACTGTTGCCATGGGTGATTTTTCTCCAATCTCGGCTCTGGGCCTGGGGCCATCACCCAGAGTCACTGGCTGAAAAAGATGCCTTTGTTAAGGCAAAAGCAACCTTAGGCGATCCCAGTCAGACCCACCTCTGATTTTAGTACTGAGTTCATGTTGGAGGTTGTGAAAGGAAAATCCCAGCCTCTGTGTTTTCCTTGGGCTGGAGGGGAGTAGGGCTCTGCCTTCTGCACACGTTGTTAGCTGCAGCTGCATTGGGCCTGCATCTGGGTTTTCCAGATCCGGGGACAGCATGGGACAGCATGAAGATCAGCACCCTGAGGTTCAAGTCTCCAGGAGTCCCCTGCACTTCCTGTCTTGGTGGATCTATTTAGGGACATGATTTATATCTTAGTGATTTCTAAAAGTTAAATACGGTCGCAATTTTGGTTTTATACCTTCCCTGCCTCCTGCCCGCAGCTACTGAATAAACCTAATGAAGGAATGAATCAATGCTTGACTTGAGAGCAATGAAATGAAACCAAACTCTTGACAGTAAAACTGATCATAAACACGGAATCTAATTTCGACTTGGTGCCAACTGGCGCTTCTTCAAAGTCTGGGGCTAATTGAGAAGCTTTCCAATCTTTGGAGAAAATAGGTTGGGCTGTTTGCATCCTTGAAGCTGTGCTGGAAACCCAAGGCCGGTCCTCCAAGGCTTGAAAGGATTATGTACAGCTCCTGGGTGACTTGAGGGAAAAGAAGACATCCTCGAACAAGGGCCTCAGACTCCCAGGAGGAAGAAAGTGTAGCTTATATCCCGGTCGGTTGCAGTCTTTCTAAAATGCTTGTTTTTCCTTTGGCCCCTTTTCTCCCTTGTGATTAGGGTGTGGCCATTTGAATGTGTGGGAAAGAAAGGACGTTAGAAAGAAGAGGACACCTAGCGCTGCATTGTGCCTGTTATTGAGAGTTCTGTGACCTGCTTTCCTGTGAGCCAAACTGTCCCTGCAGGCTGGAGCATGGGCCTTTCCCTGTCTTCATGATCTGCAGGTCTGTTGCTCAAGGCTGCTGCCCAGGTCACCGCTGTGGAGGTGCAATCCCTCTGCTTTTTGTTTTCTCGAATCAGAACAATTCTCTTTATTTTCTCTGATAAACCTCTGCCTTCAGTTTTGGTCAGATTTACAAAATCACTTGAGCAATCCAGACCCTTAGTTTGGCCAAATACTTGACTACAGTCCAGCATTCCTTATTTTCTCATCCTGATGTCTTAGTCCATTGCGGCCATTGCAGCCAGACCAGTCACAATCGTGACATGGGACCGACATGGAGTCCTCACGGGCCCTGTCAGACCTGCACATGCTGTGCCTGCTGACCAGCCTCGGAGCCGAAGTCCAGGGCTCTGGTTCAGTATAGGCTCTGGAAGATTCCATCCATTAGTTATTTTGGCTTAGTCCCAATCAAACCGTATTCATGACCTGGCCTGACAGGTATTCAGGGCATCCTGGAGGGAGATTTTTCTTTCAGACTATCTTATCAACCAGGCAGAATTGTCTGCAAACTCATCTGCTCAGCTCTGCAGCCCTCAGCTCTTCTTGGAAGCAAAAAAAAAAAAATTCCATTCCACTGTGGAAAAATCAATACACTTCGCTCTTATTTACCAAGTTGCAGGAATAGATGCCGAAGTAATGTCTGAATTGATCACTCTGATTATATCTCCATTTGATGGAGAGATCTTAGGTGAAATAAGACTCAGCTCAATTTACAGTCAGATTATTTAGGTGGTTGTTTTAATAACTAACTCAGTAATGTTAGAAGTAGGAAAAAAAAAGCCCACCCATAGCATTTCTTAAGGAAAGAAAAAGACTAAGCCTCTTTTACGGAGGAAATATCTTGTTCAGATTATTTTTCCTGGTGTTTTGTGAAACTGTGGTTCTATTTGTACTTTCAGAAATAAAAGCTTTGAATTTGGCTTAGCAAATTTGTGCAGTTTGTTCTGCTTTTTTTTTTTTCTTTTTTGAGGCTCTATTTGGTTGGCATCCTGACATTGTGCCATGTTTGTGAACAGGGCTGATGTTCAGCTGAGTGTGTAAATAACAGGAAAACCTGGGTTGGCAGGAAGCCCCATCATCCACCCCACCCCAACCCACATTTAGGGCACTACTCTGCCTTTCAGACTGGGAGGTAAGAGTGGCTGGCTGGTCTAATCCAGGTCTTCCCGATAGTGAGGAGAGAGGCTGACCTCCACTTTCTGACCTCTCACACCTGCTGAAGGGACATTGCTGAGACATGATGTCAGTGCACTTGACTCTGCCACTGGGAAATGCGGGAGGCATGGATACCACCCACTAGTGTGAGCTCTCCAGGCCCAGTGCTTGGCTAGGCGTGAGCTCTAGGTCCGGCAGTTCTGAGGTCTGTGCTGTAAGTGATGTTGCCCCTGGAAATCATGCTCAGAAAGGACTCACACTGGAGGGTCATATGGCCTTTAGACTTGGAAGTAATACCGATGCCTTTTGCCTCTCCAGCGGTTCTGCTTTCTATCTCGTAGCCGCCATAAATACAGGTATCTGGCAGCATGTGAATTGTGAACTTCAGCATTTTCAGACTGCAAACATCTGTGAAAACCACAGTAGTATAATTATAAAAGCCCCATGTAAGTCTAAATATTTTAATATGGTAAAACCAGACAGCAATGCCTTTTATCTGCATACAGCCATATTATAGACCACGCAATATTTCTCTCAAACATAATCATTACGTCTAGGAGACCTGTTATTTCCTGGAAACAGCCTCCCTCTCCTTGCTACAGGAATGGTGTTTTCAGGCTACAAAACAAGACTATAGGGTCAGGATCTTGGTTTTCTGTTCATCAGAAGTGGGCTGACACAGGGTGGGGGTGGGCTAACACCTTGAGATTGATTCATTAAGTCCCCCTCACACATCACAGATAAGACTTGTTATTGCTCATCCCATAAGAATGAGCTCAGTTAATAACCCCATTCCAATGTAAACATACAATGAAAGTGATGTGAAGCTCTGGTTTTCACTTGCTCTGGATGAGGTGAATGGAGCAGGTAGCTGGAAGAGTTAGGGGCTGGGTTTGTAGATTTAGTGCCTGGTGAGACTGCTCAGGGGAATCCTGTGCCCTTCTCAGTCTTGTGTGTGTGTGTGTGTGTGTGTGTGTGTGTGGTGTGTGCGCAGGCGCGCACACACATACATGCACATGTGTGCATCTATGGAGGTAGGTACTTGTTGGCTTTTGAGTTGACAAATGCTATTTTCTGTTTCACCTTCACCTTTTCTTTTGGCATTTGGTGTTTTGACATGTAGGCTTTCCTGCCAGCCGTACCTCACTCCGAATCGTCCAAACTCACCTTCCTTGGCTGAATATATCATCACACCAGTGCTTTAAGGGAATGCAATGACACCTTTGAACCATGGACTTTTTGAACACACACACACACACACTATGGTGCAATGCATCCAGGAAACTGAGTTGACCGCTGACACTCAAATGATTGGTCAATGCAGACACACCTGCCAGTTCCTGCCTGCCAGCTGGGAGCTCCTGCCATTTTCCTCAGCATCTGGTACATAAAATACTGAGGCTGTGCATATCAGTAATAGCCATTGTTCTGAGCCTTAAAGAGCCTTGTGTTTTGTTTTATATATATGTGTGTGTGTATGTGTGTATATATATAATTTCCTTCCTGGAATGGAGAATCAAGAGCCCAGTTTATATACTGAAAGAAAGAACCCAAATCAAAAAATCAAACAGTGACTTATTCTTTCAAGTGTACAGAGCAAAGGCTATCCGTGGCGGATGGGGCTAAGAGCGGGCTCTGCAGACAAAGAGGAGATTATGAACACAAAGATCTCTGCCACTGAAATAATTGTCTTTAATTATGGATCCAGAAGCCCCGTGGATGTTTGTCATTAGGCTGTCAGGGCTGGGTGGTGTTGAGCACAAACCAGAACTGGATTGTCCCATGAATCTGCTGGTGGAGGAAGCTGAGAGTCTCTCCTTCCCTTCCTTGGCCTGCTTGGGCCCTGCCTCACCTTTAAAGTTAAGCAGAAGCCCCCCCCCTTCCCCTTTTCAGGGCCCCCTGCCCACACTTCCTCTCCTCTGCCACTCTGAAGTGCACACACTGGTTTTCTCTGTGGCCACACCTGGTACCTGCTTTGGTTCTTTTCTCTCAGCGGATGCGGGGAGAAGCGAAGGCTCACACTAGGAACCCTCAGTAACAGAAGCTGAGCTGCTCCCACGAGCTCTGTGCTGCCTGGCACGTGATGTCACTGCCACCTTCCCTGGGCACAGCGCTCCTCGCCTGCCTCCTTCCTTCCTGAGGCCCCAGGGTGCAGATAGGCAGTGGGTCCTGAGCGGTCGGCAGATGTTCAGGAAGGGGCAGGGGTGGGTCAGGTCGCTGCACCACTGCAGATGTTTGGAAGAAGATCTTTGGCTGCCTCTAGCAGGTAGTGAAGCTCCGTCCTGCCTCCAGCCTGAGTAAGGACAGCGGGACCATCTGCTCTAGCCATCCCACTGCCAGAGCTGGTGCCCTTTGCCAAGAAGCTCAGCCCTCTTTGGGGTGAACTGTGTGTCCTGGACATCAAAGCTGATGTCGGAAAACTAGAAGGCCTTCCCCCATGGTTGTTGTTTTTCATGTCTGACCCTGGCGAGACCATTCCGTGTCTAACAAGTTCTGCATCTATGCAGAGCAGCCGAGTGTGTCTGTGCGTGCTGTGTGTGTCCTGATGACGTCGCTGGACCCCTCAGATTCTAGGACTGGCCTCATCACACATAGGTCCTTCACCAGAGTCCACCACCGAACTAGGGGGCAAGCACCCTTTCTTTCAACCATCCAATGCTTGCTTTGGACTCCACCAATACTTACATGTTACACAAAGTACTACTTTTGATCTATAAAAGTAGTAATAGTTTCTCTCTCTCCCTTTCTATTTTTAAATGAAGTTCTACTGAGAACTGTTGAATATTCAATTCCTCCTGTGTGTGAAAAGCCAGCTATGAATTCTAAGTGAAACACTGAACTTGGTCTTGGTGATCAGTGTAGTCTTCAGCCCTGGTGACAACCAGAGTGACAATATGTGTGCTTGCGTGGTGACAGTGTGGGCGTGGCGTCCCAGGGTAAGGAACAGATGGGTACACATGCAATGGTTGTTGACAAGTGTGTTGGGGACATATATGAAACATGAATGAACACACCACTCCCATTGGGCTGTGTATTTCTGTGTATACAACCACCATCTCCTTTCAGGCCTTTTAGATGTGCTGTCGATTTCTTTGCAAAACATGTTTTTTTCATTACAAGAAAATATTTGTCTTACAAGGAAAAAAATACTTGAAATATTTAGGTTGTTGATTCCACAAGAATTCTATATAAATAACAACAACAAAAAACCAACCCCATCACTACCCCCATGATTTGTACACAGGTTCAGTGTGGTCTGCTTCCTTCTCATGCCCTAAAGAACTGTATTTAAAAGAATTTTGCCCTTTTGGCCTTTCCATAATTCATTATCAACTGGGAATCAAGTTCCAGGAACAACCCAGGCTGTTTTACTACATCAATAGACTTTATTGCTCTTTTTTTTCTTCTTCCAAGACTCTCATTTCCCAAAGTTCCGCCGTCCTAAATCCCTTTCCATTAATCAATTGAGCCCCTCATCTGTTCACAGAGCTCACTGGGGCCCAGAAGAATTCCAGGAATTCCTTTATAAAAAGAACACCAGATTTCAAAGGAGAGGCCCTAAGTGGCTCCCAGGCTGGGGGCTGTCAGTGCTACTGGGTACCTGACTTGGATGTCCACCTCATAGGAAGCTCATTCCTCAGTTTGGAACTGTAATTCAGTCACAGCTGGAGAGCAGAGGGTACAGATGATCATTAGGATTTCTTAGGAGATTGCATCTGGGCCTGGAAATCAAGTGGACTTTTCTAGTAGAAAACAAACCGGACAAAATCACCAAGTGTTTCCAAATCTCCAAGGGGTCTTCCCAGATGAAGTCCATTTCTCCTGCCTTGCTGTTAATATGACCCCAGTGTAACCAAAGTTGAGGTAGGGCTGTGCCATCTGGGTGCCCTCTCTGCCTGGCTTTCCCGGGGAGATCCTTGGAAGTGAGGGGCAATGGCTTCATGGAAGGGCCCTTTCTCTGGAACTCACTGTGCTCTGCTCGGGCTCAGTGGTTCTCCTAAGGGGTGCAGCGTCACCCTTGGAGCTCACACGGAGCTGGGAGGAGCTCCTGACTTTCCAGCCTGTCTGTTCTGTGTGCATCTCATCTCCAGGAGTCTGCTTTCTGGCCTGCGGCCTCTGCTCATACAGAAAGAACGTGACATGCCTCTCCTCAGATGCTGGGACTCAGGTCAGTTCAGCTGCCACCGTCTTCCCCTCTCCATTCTGTCTGTGACAATGCTCCCGGAGCTGAAGGCTCTCGCTGGGCTTCTCTGCCATGTCTGCTACTTGTCCCCACGGGTGCTGGGAGGTCAATTAGTCACTGACTCCACACACACCCACTGGACAGAAATCCTTCATGAGGCTCACACCTGCCACCCACCCCCACTCATTCATTCATTCATTGGCCATTTACCCACCTCTCAGGCACTTACTACATTCAAGACACTGAGTAGCAGTTTTCAGATCACAGATGTCCCTCATTCTCCAGAGTAAATGACCTCTGCCCCAGCCATGATAGCAATGCCACCCTCATTTCTAATGACCATGCTGTGGGGTGGGTTGTGTCCCCTCTGATTCCTGTTCTGAAATGCCTCATTGCTGGTACCTGGAAGGTGAACTCATCGGGACGTGGGGCTTTGCAGGGTCAGTCGGAGGGGAGACAGGTCTTCAGGTGTACTTGTTGACTAGTATCCTTGTAGAAAAGGGGAAAGTTCACACAGACAGACGCACAGAGGGGAGATGTGTGAAGGGACAGGAAGAGATGGCCATCAACATAAAGAATGAGAGGACAGAGCAGGCTCAGAGGAACCCAGTGGTCCATACCATACCTTGGATATCCAGCCTCCAGAACCGTGAGATAAGAAACAGCATGCAATCTGTGGCCCCTAACACAGCAATAAGAGCAGCAGTAACTTGCAAACCTACCCTAGTCCTCTCTATGGGCAGGTCCCAGAGGCCCTGGAAAAGCTTTGTATGCAGAACCTCGGTGAACCAGTCCCGCATGGAACTGCGCATTGCATGGAGGTTTGGAGCTTCAGAAACTTGCCCCGAATTGTACAAGTGAGCAACGTAGGAACACACACCTCTGACTCTATGACTGCCCCCTTCAGCCTCCGACTCCAGGACCATCCTGGCTGGGCCTGAGTCCCACAGATCTCCTGTCTGACTTGTCCTGTGTCCCATATGTCAACAGTTTGGTCACAACAAGTGTTTCTTCAAGCCCGTGTGATATTCAGGGGGCATGACCGTGTCTCTGAGCAGCAGAGGATCTATTAGTGTTAGCTCACCCGTCAGCCATTGCCTGCCAGGGACCGGAAGTGACAATCCAGCTCTTCCTTCTGGAAGCAGAGGATTTAGATTGGGAACAAAGCCAGAATGGTGGCGCGTGGAGCCCTTCTGTATGAATAGGTCGTTGTTTCCAGTCGAACGTGGCCTCTGCACTAGCCTGGCTCCTCCTTGGCCGGGCGGAGCGGGGGCAGGAGATGGACATGTGGTAGGTCTCTGAGGGTTTCTGTCAGGATGAGACACTGACCCAGCCAGTCTTGGGGGCAGCCAAAGCTCTTTTCCTCATGCCACACCTGGACACAGTTTGCTGGGGGCTTCGAAAAGGAGACATTGTAGACTCTGCCTCATAATGAAGAACCCCTGTTCAAACAGATCTGCTCAACACCCGCACTGCGGGCCGATATCCACATGGCTTTCTGTGAGTCACTGAATGCAGAGGTTGGGAGATTCAGGAGTAGGTGGATTTTGTGTCTGGCCCACCTTGGATACCACAGCCCCTCCGCCTGGCCTCCAAGCATTCCCTGTAGAGCCCTCTTTCTCTCTGCAGGCAGACTGCTAATCTCTGAGAACATGTTAACTGATAACTTAAGGTGTGACCACTCTCAGGAGTATTGCATTTCAAAAGAGGCTCCAAGACAGAAAAAGAAAAAGCTTCAATTAACAGGCAACAGGGGGAGGGGGGCGGGGGGGCCAAGGAGGAGTGAGGGGGGAGTGGAGAAAGGGTTATTTTTTAACCTAGTTGTAAACTGAGTTCCAGGCCATTTCACTTGCTCTCTGGTCATACCGCCGCCTCTGAGAAGCCTCAGTCCCAAGTTTCCTAGTATCCCAGAACATCACAATAATTCCCACCTAAAATGTAGTTTCCTCCCTTGTGTCTTAGCTGTGGATCATGACTCTCTAACCGGTGGATTCACCTGGGACAGAAACACAGCAGGTGTGTTCCACTCACCTTGGCAGCATGGGAGATGAAGAGGCTGCACCTGCCACAATTCCTGTGGACCCCGCTTCCAGAAAACTGCGACACCGTTTTGTGTGGAGCTCAAAATAGCGTTGCCAGTTCTGTTCCCAGTTCCTCAGACATTTGGATGCATGCCAGTCAGAAGCCACCAGCGTGCCAGGGCTTGTTCAGGAAGGGTTTATTCTGCCGGGGTCTATGTGAATGATATGCAAGTGACCCACAGAAACAAAGGCAGACATGTATATCCGTTATGCCAATGTTTCTAACCTATTCTCATAAGAGTCATAATAACAATGATTGATATGTATAAAAGTAAACATTTCTTCTATGATCAGCCAACACTGGGCACTGCATATACATATACTAGGGATGTTCATATGAAACTACAGAAGTTAATAGACCTCCTAACTCTAGGCTTATAGCTGTCTGGATTTTGTTGGCTTGGCTAAAGACTGCAGCCACATTATAAGAATATGCCTCTTAGAGTTGGGTGCTGGTGGCTCACGCCTATAATCCTAGCTACTCAGGAGGCTGAGATCTGAGGATCGTGGTTCAAAGCCAGCCTGGGCAGGAAAAGTCTTCTAGACACTTATGTCCAATAAACTACCAGAAAACCAGAAGTGGCGCTGTGGCTCAAATGGTAGAGTCCTCTCCCCTTGAGCTGAAGAGCTGAGGGACAGAGCCCAGGCCCAGAATTCAAGCCCCACAACCAATTAAAAAAAGAAAAAAAAGGAAAAGAATATGCCTCTTAGCTTGTACTTTCTGTCTACACATGGACATTCACTTAAACATGGCCAAATGTATGGAGTGCCTCGGAGGGAGGGGTGGGCATCTGGAAGCCATCTGTCTTCCAACTTGGTCCTGTTGATTCTTGGCAAACTTTATACTGCCCTTCAGGAGATGTGTGTTGGTACAAAGCAGAAATAAAATGAGGTGTCTTGCATTTGTAAAATTTGATGAATAATGGCTGATAATTTAGTTTCAGAGATGGACACCTCTAGAAATTGTCTTTTTTTGGTGGTTCTGAGGATCAAAACTAGGGCCTCACATTTTCTTCAATCTTCTCTGAATAATAATCTTGGCTTTGGAATTGGCTATGGAAGAAAATGGCCAGCTCCAGGAAACACTGTATGTGTTTCTGTATCCAACAGGTGCTGAAGAGCACTGAATACTTCTTTGGGCCCCTGAATTAATTGAAGGATTGTCGTTCATTCTTTGTTTGAGGCCATTCACTTTGCCTCAAATCCAGGAAGGAAAGGACTAAACAACAACGTTTTTTTTTGTAACAAGGGACTCAAGCCATCCCTGGGGGAACAGCGCAACCCTGGGAGAAATCCTCCCTCTGGTAAGGAAAGTCACCTACAATGGGGGCTGTCTCCAGGTCTTTGTCTACTTAAACCTAGAGCTCATGTCAGAGCCTGAATATTGGCCAACAAGCTTATTTGTTCTCTTGGCTGCCTGCGATGTGTGATCATCTCCTTTCTCTCGCCTTCACCATTATTTATTTAATTTGCCTAGGAAGATGTGGCCAGGTCTGAAGCCTCTGAATTCCAGGAGTTTGGCCCTGAGGCTGGAAGTTCTGATCTCAAGTTCCTAGTTCCTCAGTGGGAGAGAAGAGAGGGCAGCAGCTTCCAGAGGATGGCCTCCCACATTCAAACCTTGTCATCCCAACCTCCATCTTGGGAAAGTAGACCTGCAAGTGTAAATCACCATATGATTCTTCTCACCTGTTTGTTAAGCCTGCATTGAACAATGACTTTCCACTGGGCATGGAGAACACAGGAGCAGCATCTTTCTCCCTTTGAAGGGCTCCAGTCTGTTGGAGAGTGTGGTCGGATATTCTTTACGATCCCTTCAGCTCTGTCTATACTATGGTATTTCTTGAGACAAGGCCTTCCTATGTAGTTCAGTGTGGCATTGAACTCTAGATTCTCTTGCTTTCATTTCCCAGGTGCTGTGACTACAGGCATGCACTATCACCTTCAGCTGGTAAGATGTTTCAAATTAGTGATTTTGTGTTGTTTTATCCACCCTCATTCAGTGTTCATTTGTACTTATACTTTAAAACCTTTAGTCTAATTGTGACACTTATACCACCTGCAAATCTACCTTTGTAGGTTACATTTTTCACTCTCCCCTACTGTCAATCTTCAGTAGTAGTGGTTTATTAGATAGGAAGTGTGGACAGACTTCTTGTAGAGAGGAAAGTCTTCCTCATTCACCTTCTAGCAACCCATGATGTCTGGTGTCATGTAGATGGTCAGTAAATGGTATGGGCAGGAGTCTAGTGTCATTTGCCTGGTGTGTGTGGGGGAGGGTCAGGGTAAAGGCTGGGCTTCCTTCCATATGTTAGCTCTCTCACAAGTATCTGGTGTGTATACTATTACACTTGCACCAATTACTTTGATAACAAGCTAATTACTAAGAGCTAGCTTTGTGCAAAATCTTACCTAGGTATCCTTGGTTCAGTTTATTCATTTATCTATAGGTGAAATAACCATCTCTCCTTGGGTGTTCAGGAGCATTCACACACCTACCCTAGTTACTGAGTGTGTCCATTCTTTCTTTCCTCTCTGGGCTCTGTTAGGTGGGGGGGGGGGGGGAGGGAGGTCTTGTCTATCATTTTCACCAACTTGTCCCCTCTGGGGAACATCACCTGGACACAAGCCTGGGGAAGTCTTGCACTGCAGAAAGTGTCCATGTGTCTTACATCCTTTCTAGGCAGATGCTTGCTGTGGGTAGCTCCTCTGCAGGGCGTTCAGGGACGGGTCTCACTTCCTGGGAAGCCGGGAAGGGAGACATTCACATCCTTGACCTCCTGCCTGGGAAGGGCACTGTAGCCCCAGTGTGGCTCCCATCCCAGTACTCCTCCCTCCCTTCCCATGGATGCAGAGCATTTTCTCAGGCCTTCCCAAGTGAACACCACCCCTTTTCCCACCGACCGACGCTCTGTGCACACTAATTTCCCACTCTTTTCAGTAGCCACTGGAGCCTGACTTTGGTTCAGAACCACATTGCTTCCATCCACATCCCAACAGGTCTCCACTTCCCTCTGCAACTGCTTGCTCCCCTCCTGGGCTTCTCTTGAGGGTTTCCAAGCCAGCTGCACAATTGCTCCCTCCTCTTTGCACATATCTCCTGTGACAAGATGTGTATCGCTTTGCATCAGGTTGCATCATGTGATGTCAGATGCTGGAGGAAAACAAAGTGCTTTCCCTGGGGACCTGGGCCCGAAGGACTGCAGCAGAGACCTGGGGGAGAATGGGTCTTGGGTTTCCACAAAGAGTGTCTCCCCCTGGTTTCAAATAATCTTTCAGCAGTCTGCCTTCCATATTGTTGGCCTTGTTTGTTTATTTCACGGGCATTAAATTGACTTCAGGAACTAGAGGTGCAGCTCAGTGGTAGCTCATTTGCCCAGCCCACATGAAGCCCTTGTTTCTGTCCTTAGCCCTGAATAAGTAAATAAAGTTTCTTAGTTCCCACCCACTTGCTGGGAGACTCCTGGTTGGTTTTGTTTGTTTAATGACATTCAAAGTTCAGGCCACTACTTTTGTCCATCCTCAGCTGAGGACGTGTTTAGATCACCGCCAACAATGTATGGCACCTGATAGGAAACTTCAACCTGGGGCTGATGATTGTCCCAATTTGTGAACCGTGTGCTTATTTGGATAGACTGTTCAGAGATCAAATGTCCTAAAATAAAAAATTATTTGTTGATATTGTTTTGTTTAACATAGAGGGCATAGTCTGACTTCTTAACAATTCATTTTTCATATGTATTTGTTTTGGACAGGGTCTCACAGAGTTGCTCAGGCTGGACTTACACTTCAGATTCTCCTGTTCTCACCTCCCAGGTCCTGGGGTTGCAGCACATTGAGCTACTGCTCATTTCTGCTAGAATTTATTCTGCTGGTGATCTTTAAATTTTATAGAAGAGCTCCTGACTCCCCTCGGCACTGGACTTTTCTCCAAAGACATGTGGGTCTGAGCCCTCAGGCGACACAGTGGGAGATGCCCGCAGCAGAGCTGGCTGGGAGCCTGTCTGAGGACGTCATATGACTCACAGACCAAGAGTCTAGTTAGGCCGGTGTGGGCTCTGGTCTCTAGGATGGCTTCCAATGTGCTGAGCTTGCACAAAGTTCAGAAACTCATCCACTAACACAGAGTCATCAGTCACACCGTGTGCCGAGTCTAACCTAAGTCTAAGGGTCAACAAGATGAACTTGGTCCACCTTCCCTTTCTGCCCATCATTTTTTTATTAGGCGGTCTGCAGCTGCCTGGACCTGGGCTGCAGTCTGCCCATGGTTTTTTACCCTGCAGGAGACCACAGACCCTCAGGAGACCAAAGGCAATGTAGGATCCATTCCTGCTTGTCATATCTGTCTACCCCGGGGACATCTGGAGGGACACAAAGATGGGCAGGAAGGGTTGGGATGGGGATTCTCTCTGATGCTGGGTGTTCCCCATACACTCTAGCATTTTTTATGCACTTGAAGACTGTGTTTTCTCAGCTGCATCAGACACTCGAGGTGGAGGCCATGCTGACAGGAGTTTCCGAGTAGCTGCCCTACGGTGGCTCTTAGTGGCATCCCAGGGCTCTGAGCTTGTCAGATGTGTAGGACACTGATCCCACTTGCCTTTGGGGCTATGCAGAAAAAAGTGACAGACCTAGGGGTTGGTGTGGAGCATCCCCACATAATCTTGGCACCTAGCAGGTCCTGTGTGTCGAGTCTTCGGTCTGTGAATGGCTCGTGAGTGGGATACAGATAGTCAGACAGACCCCGGCAAGTGTCAAATGTCACCCTGCATCATTATCAGCTTTCGCCAGGCAGGGCTGTGGGGAGAGTGCTCTTGTGTGGCCCTCCTACCTCACCCCTTCCTGTCCTGTCTGAGTGTGCAATGAAGTCACACCCTCCAAAGGCGAGCAGGCCCCTGCCCTGCCTGTAGTCCTGAGCGGCCCGCTGTGTGGCCTTCCGTCCTGTTCCTTTGTGCCCACGTTCTGTGCCTCCTGATCTCTTTCTATGCTCTGCAGCCCCCGGGGTGCTTTGGCAAGTGGAATGATGATCACCCCAGTTACCTCGAGGCTGCTTGGCCTTCCTCTGGCAGACTGGCATTTTCCCTTTGCTCAGACACCAATCACTTCCCTTTGCTCAGACACCAATCACTTCCTGTGGACATGGTGATGACCTGGAGATCTTCACAACTTGCCTCAAAGTTCCTCAGTTCTCTAGGGAGACTACCCAATCCCCTCAGATCAGGGGACTCCTCCAGATTAGGCAAGTGCTTTGCCCCACCACAGTGCAAGGAGCGTCTTTCTCGATTGTGACAAAGCAGGACCAAAACATAAAAGATATGCCAGTGGAATCCCAAGATTTGCATTTCCTGCAGCTAGTGCTGGTGGGGTAGAGCTGTGTGATGAGTAGGAACGGCACGGCCTTTGTTCACACTGTGCTGTGGGCACAGGCTGCTCCTGGCAGCAAGCTAGGGTATCTGAGTTCACAGAGCTCACAGCCCTGAAGGCAAAGCTTTGTGAAGTGGAAGATTTCCCAATTTGGGAATCTCCCTGTTTGAGAGATTCAAAACTAGGCATAGTGTGTGTGGTGGTGGATTTTTCTGCCAGGAAGGTGCTGACAAGAGGAGAGAGGAAGAGAAAGAGGGCGGTGGAGAGAGCAAGACTACAGAACTGTGCAGTAGGGAAGAGAGTATTGTGTTGTCCACTCCTAGTTGGGCCCTGCCAGGATGGATGGGGCAGGTCACCGAGGTGCAGAGGGGACACACTGAAAGTCCATAAAGAGTCACGAATGGGGACAGGAAAACGCTGATTTGACTGTATATTTTACTAAGATGTGCACCTATGGCGCCATGGCTCTCCTTACTCGCAAACACAGGTGGAGTTCAAGCTCCGAGCACCAGGAGTCTCCTTCAGGTGTAGAAGGAAGGACGTGGGGAGGGGGAGAAGACCCCAGGTCATTTCCATAACAAAGACTCAGGGCCTGGTACCCTGGGGGAAGCACCGGCCACTTTGGAGACCTGTGGCCCAGAGGCTGCGGCAGTGTTGGGGAAGTGAAAAAACTTCCCGAGTTCTCTTTAAAAAGGAAATTGAAGCTATAAGAAAAAGTTGTTCAGAAGAGTTTTAGAATGAAGGTTGTGCCTGGGAAAATGCTGTGACTTTCTGAAGTTTTTGATACATTGAAGAGGGCTCAGGCAAGACACACCTGTAATTTCAGCTACTCAGGAGGCACAAGTCAGGAGGACTACGGTTCCAGGCTAGGCTGGGCAAAAACAACAAGTGTAAAAGACCACATCTCAATAGAAAAGGCTGAGTGTAGTGGTACAAGCAAGTCATTCAGGTGATGTGGAAAGTGTAAATAGCATCCTGGTCAGCCCAAGGTGCGAATGCTGGACCCTATGCAAAAAAATAAACACAAAACAGCTGGGTCAAAGGCTCAAGCGGTACAGCATCTGCCTGCCAAGTGTAAGCGTCTAAGTTCCAACCCAGCATCACAAAACAAATAAAAGCATAAATACTCTGATAAAAGCATAGATAAGAAATTAATAGAGACCATAATTATAGAAACTTGTGTGTCAACACTTGAAACTTGTACTCAGTGTATTTGATTTGTTGGGATGGAATATCAATGTAGACAAATTGTTGGAAAGACTGGGATGACACCAGAGAGAGTGCAGATATTGAGTCCAAGGGTTGGGACCTCACCGGAGTAAGGCTGCCTAGAGTGAGAGCAGGGAGTCTGGTCCTAACAGCCCAAACCCAGCTCCCTCCTGGCTGGGCAGCTCCAGGAAGCATGCATGACCTCAGATCTTAGGTTGGTGTGCCTGGTAGTGATGTTAGGAAGACTAAGCGAGCTTCCACTTGTGAAATACTCAGAAAAGGATTTTTTTTTAAATGAAAGATACGTAAAAAACCAACTAGAAAAAGAAGTGTAAGAACAATGCGCATCACATAGTAATGCACTGTCATATGTCAATGGAATGGACACTTTCTAGGAACATATATTTATCCACTAGGACTGAGGGAGAAATAGACAACTTGAATTTGTTATTTGGAGGTTTGAACTTAGCACCTCATACTTGGCTGGTCAGTATTCCGCTACTTGAGTCTCTTCTCCATCTAGCCCTCCTTGCTTTAGTTACATTTGAGATGGGGTCATGAGGGTTTTTGTTTTTTACCTAGGACTGACCTGGAGTGTGATTCTCTTACCTCTGCCACTGGTGTAGCTGAGATTGCAGGCACCTGTCACCGCATCTAGCTCATCTTTAAGATAAAGTCTATTTAATATTTGCCCTTGGATACCCTCAAACTAGGTTCCTCTCATGTCTACCTCCAAAATGGAGGTGAGATTACATCCCATTAGCAAATATGGTCCAATTACCTACCATGGAGCTCAGGCTGCTTTCAGTCTAGAGAAGGTAATATCTAGTTTATGTCTATATTATATAGACATACTCTATATTCCTTGTTTTAAAAAAACAAGGAAAATATCTAGCACAAACATCTCCCTCCTTTTTTTTCTCTCATTTCCCTGTCTGCTGCATGTCCTCTTAAATATTTTCAGGGTTCCGTCTGTCTATGTGTCTGTCCATCAGTGTGGGGCCATCAGCTCTGTGTGACGAGCGCACATTTGTTTTAAGGTCATTTTCTTTTTACGGATGTCACTCCCTGTCAGAATCAGTGTCACGATTATACACATGTTATCCTCTTTAAAACAGGGGTGGATAAAACTGGGCACTCTCTCTCTTGGTCCTCCAGCACATCATCCAAGACCAAGGTCCACTGGATTCTTATAAGGTCTGCCAGGTTTTCTCCCGCTGCCATCAGCTCATGTGCCTCGTGCTGTCTCTCCTGTTGGTGCTAGAAGCTTCCAGTCACCCTTGCATTTCTGGTGATCTTCCATGCTGTTAGGAAGTGTGGAGATGTGGAGATGTTTGGCTCCCTGCCCCCCTCCAGTCTTCAATTCTTGGTCAACTTCAGTTCTGCTCCAACTGTTTATCTTCTTTATTTCTTTTTCACATTTCTGTTCCCTATACCTTTTTTCTGTTTTTTGTTGGTTTTTTTTGGATTGTCTTGGGGCTTGAACTTGGTCTGGGCACTCTCCACGAGCTCTTCAGCTCAAGGCGAGCACTTTACCACTTGAACCACAGCACCACTTCTGGTTTTCTGGTGGTTAATTGGAGAGAAGAGTCTCACGGAGTTTCCTGCCCGGTCTGGCTTTGAACCGTGATCCTCAAATCTCAGCCTCCTGAGGAGCTAGGATTACAGGCATGAGCCACCAGCGCCTGGCTCTGTTCTTTATTCTTAGAGATCAATGTGGTACTGTTAGACTCTCCTAGATAGATCTTGTAAGAGTTAAGTTTTCATATATTGATTTATCTGTTTACTTTGGCTTTTAAATATGCCCAGTTTCGATTTCTTCATCTTCAGTGGTTTCCACAGGGGACGTGGCTCCTTCCTTCTCTTCTGCGATTTTTATTTCACCAGTCATATTTTAATTGCCGCCATCTCTTTCCTTCCTGGAAGAGTTATTTTCTCTTCTACTTGCCTTTCCCCCTTCTTATTGTAGCCACTTGCAATTTTATGGGGGCAATTTGCTCTCATCTCTCAGGGTTAGATTATTATATATATATATATATATATATACACATATATATAATTTTATTGTAAAGATGATGTACAGAGGGGTTACAGTTACATAAGTCAGTGAGTACATTTCTTTTTGAACAATGTTACCCCCTCCCTCATTTTCTTCTACTTTTCTCCATGCCCTCAAAGTGGTAAAATTCATTTCCAACATCGTATCTAGTGAGTATCACTGTTGAATTAGTTCACCCTTTGCCCCACCATTTCTGTGATTCTTCTTCCCTTCCCCAAATCAGAAAACTTATATACAAGACAAAAGGTAAAGAAATCAAAAGCCAGACGCCAGTGGCTCACACCTGTCATCCTAGCAACTCAGAAGGCTGAGATCTGAGGATCACGGTTCAAAGCCAGCCCAGGCAGGAAAGTCCACAAGACTCTTATCTCCAGTAAACCACTAGAAAACCAGAAGTGGCGCTGTGGCTCAAGGGGTAGAGAACTCGCTTTGAGCTGAAGAGCTGAGGGATAACGCCCAAGCCCAGAGTTCAAGCCCCATGATGACAGAAAAAAAAAAAAAAAATCAAAAACAGTGACAACAGGGAATAAAACACACGGAAAAAAAAAAAAGAGAAAAGAAATAACTGCAAAAAAACAACAACACTTGTTTCCATTTCTTGGAGTTCATTCCATAACCATCATTTTGTATGGTCATATGCATATAGCTATCTCCTTTTTTGTGTCACTTGTGTGATACTTAGAGTGTTGTAATTATTTGTCTTTTAGTATCCATTAGATTAACTTGTAGATTTAGATACATATTCTAGTTATTACAAATGAGGAAAACCATGCAGCCTATGTTTCTTTGGGTCTGGCTCACTTCACTTAATATAATTTTTCCAAGTCTTTCCATTTCCTTACGAATGGGGCGATGCACCATTCTCATGATGGAAGTGTAGAATTCTGTTGGTATATATACCACATTTTCTGGATCGCATTCTTTACTATTATTGTTTGTATCCTCTCAGCCAAGTTATTTGAGCTGTTCGTCATCATCATTTTTCAGGGCATGCGGCCCTTCTGTCTCGGGAAGCTCCTTGGTTGGGTTCGTTTTTATGAATGAAGGGCTGGGTTGATTTACACCGGACACTGGGCTTCCTCTGCAGGTATGTGCATCTGTTTCCTGTAGCTGCTTCCTTGAATGGTAAGCCCAGCCCCATAGAAGTGAGTGAGCCTCCCCAGCAGCAGGAAGGGCAGCCTGGGGCCTCTCCTCCTCCTCCCCGCCCCTACTGGGCCACTTGCCAAACCGGGGAAGACTTTCTCTGGTGTTGCTAACTATATACCCGCACTTCCTAGCTTGCTTGGTCCACAGCCTTCTCATTGTTTCAGCAAATTGTCAGGGTAGTTACAGGCCAAGAGAACTTTTTAACAGGGCTGTTCTTAAGGAGTTAGGTCCAATGACAAAATAACTACGTATACTTAACAACAGTTCCTGCTTGAAAAACTAATTTATATGAATGAAAAGATAAGCAGTATTTTCTTTCAGTTTTCATTAGTACTGCTTACTCACCGGCCTTGGTGCCTCCTGGAAACAAAGTGCTTTTCAGACAGGAGCCATGCTCTAAGCCAGAATATCCTGAGGGCTCTGTCTTACAGGTCTCCAGGGCTTCTGGAGACCATTGGATCAGGAGGGTTCAGACCTGGTCTGTGGGACAGGCTACCGGTGGAGTCAAAATTGATGGCATCATTGGGACATGGTGGACCAGAAGGTGGGATTGGCTGAAGGGACTAGGTCAATGGGGGCATGGGCTAAAAAGGCTTATCACCTTTTCCCTTCTCCGCCTGCTTTTTCTCCCTATTTCCTCCTCCTCCTTCTCCCCTCCTTTCCTCTTTGTCTTCTCCTCCCTCTCCCGCCTCTTTTTCTCCTTCATCTTCCCTCCTTCTTGCCCAACCTTTCCTCCAATTGGACCACCCCTCTTTTTCCTCTACCTCCCCCTTCTCCTCCTCATCCTCCTCTCCCTTCCCCTTCTCCCTTTCCTTCATAGAAAAGTCAAGTTTAGGGAGAATAAAATCTCCATCATAGTTATATGAGCAATCTATGTGGGACCAAATTTAGGGTTTATGGCTGCTTCCAAAGCAATAGCTGTGTTTTGCTGTGTGTGGAGAGAAAGGTTAATAAATTACCCACGTGGCTAAAGAAGCTGATAACAAAGAAGGATGATCTTGACACACTCAAGATTGTAATACTAGCTACATGGGAGGCTGAGATTGGGGTGAATGGAGTTCCAGCTCTACATGAGCAGAAAAAATCTGCCACACTCTGTCTCCATAAAGGAGGTCTTGAGTTCAAACCCTAGGACACCCCCAAACTGCAGACAAAAAGAAGAGACGTCTGGTCACATTCTATCTGCCCCATAAAATAATTATGTCGTGTCAGACAAGCCAGCTTGTTCCCCCTCCCAGCCTCAGTTTCCTCCAGTGTTGCCGTGAGTTTGGCTTGAATGAGAACACAGGTCACTTCCAGCGTGCAAAACAGTGATGGTAATTTCTCATGCTTTAGGTGGCTCATTCCATGCTCTCAGATGACAACCACAGACATTGTTGGGCCAGGGTGGATCCCTGCAGATGGCTTCTGTCTTCTACCTGTAGTTCAGAGGATGATGCTTCCAGCAGGGACCCCCAGCCCCACTCCCTTGTTCTCTCTGGCTGCCCGCTCTGCCTCTTTTTCCTCCATTCTATGTTTTTGTGATTCTCTTTGGTTCACATCTCAATCTGCTTTTCTTCTCCCCTCCCTTTACATGGAATTTGTCAAAAGCAACTTCAACTGTCAGATTGTTGCAATGAACTCAGCGTCTTTCTCAAGTGCTTTAGACTCAAATATTCAACCCCCCTGATGTCTTTGCTTCAGTGCTTGTGTATGTCTCTACATTGGAATGTACAAAGCTGAATTCATTACCCCTGGCCCTTAATTGATCTCCCTTGAATAGAATACTAATTGATTGCCTTCCCTCCCACATACCCTTCTCCAATCCATCTTGCCTCTGTCAACAGAAGGATCCTACTAAGCCCAAATCAAACCATGTTTCTCTCATGATTAGAAATCTCCGTTTTCCCTATTGCATTTGGAATTCATTTGGAGGGTCTTTGCAACTCCTCACAGCCCTCTGCATTTTCTTTTTGGGTCTTTGTTCTCTACCACGTGAGCCCTTTGCACACACAGAAAGGCTGGAGTTTGTGCTTCTAGCACTCAATCCTGTCCGTTCTGGTACATGGAGAGATTTGTGCAATCTCGTCATAATCAGAAAATCAGAATGCAGTATGGAGTAATCCCTTCCTCCAGCGCCTTTAAGGTGCTTTAGGTATGCCTTGCCCTTGAGCATCACTAATACATCGGCCTTTCCTGTATTGCCTTTTCTTTGCCTCTTATTTTTAAAAATTATCTTTAAGTAATTCTACAAAGGAGTTGCCATTTAATAAAGCAATTTATGAATACAATACCTTTTGATCAATGTCACTCCTTTCAGTGTTCTAGCTAACCCCTCAACCCACCTCTTCTTCCCCTGCTTTTCTTAGTTCTGTAGGGTATACATTGAATTATTGACTGCATTCATCCCCTTTCTCCTCTTCATATGTCACCCCTTTCTCCTTGACCCTATCCTGCCCTTCTTAAGTACCTGCTTCCTGGTCTTTATTTTGTTGAACTTTGTCTTTGCCTTTCTAAAGGCTTAAACCATTTCAGTTTTCCCTTGAATCTACCATATTTCAGTTAATACATTTGTATACACTTACATTCCACCTAATGTATTTACTTACTAGTTCATAAGCTAATCTAGCTTCTATGTACAGGGGAAAACATGCATCTTTGTCTCTCTGGTCCTGACAACATAAATTTCACTTAATATAAATTCATGTAACATTTTTTTCCCAGGTATTTTCATTTCTTTACAAATGATACAGTATTATTTTTTCTAATAGATAAGTAAAATTCCATTGTGTAGATGTGCCACATCTTCTTGATCCATTCCTCCCTTGAGGGGCATCTGGGA
Organism: Dipodomys spectabilis; assembly: GCF_019054845.1. Lineage (NCBI taxonomy): Eukaryota > Metazoa > Chordata > Mammalia > Rodentia > Heteromyidae > Dipodomys > Dipodomys spectabilis. The sequence continues at coordinate 6,213,767 of NW_024870892.1, read as the reverse complement.
TGATCCCATATTTTGGCTATAGTGAATAGTGGTATAATGAGCATGGTTGTGCTGGTGGCTTTACAGTAAGTACCCTGGTTTGTAGTCTTTTGGGTAAATATCCAGGAGTGGAATTGCTGGGTCATATGATAGTTCAATTTTCTTGAGGTACCTCCCTACTGTTTTCCTGGTTGAACAACTTTACATTCCCACCAGCAATGTATTAGGGCTCCTTTTTGGCCACATCTTTTCCAGCATCTGTCATTGTTTGTTTTCTTGACAATGGTCATTGTAACCCAGATAAAGTCGCATCTCCATATTTTGGTATGCATTTCCTTTATGGCCAGAGATGTTCAGCATTTCTTCATGTGTCTTTTGGTCATTTTTAGTTCTTATTCTGAGAAGACTCTCTTTAGCTCATTAACCCACTTATTAATTGGGCTGTTGGTTTATTGAAGATTTAAGCTCTATGTATATTCTATGTGCATTGGTTTATTGAAAGGTTAAGCTGTATGTATATTTTGTACTGTGATGTATAGCTCACAAAAAATCTTCTATTCTTTAGACTTTTTAGTTTATTGGCTATGTCCTTTGTTATGCAGAACATTTTTAGTCTGATGCAACCCTATTTACCAAGAGTTTGATGTGCTGTGCTTTTGGATCTTTACTCAGAAATTTTCTTACCTGTGCCAAGGAGTCCTAATATTTGCCTAATCTTTTCTGTATTAGCCTCATGGCTTCAGGTCTTCCACTGGGGTCTTTGATCCACTTGGAATTGATCCTGGTGCAAGGTGATGGATAAGTAATTAGTTTCAGTTTTCTCTATGTGGATATCCAGTTTTCCCAGCACCATGATGTTGAAGGGGCTGTCTTTCTTCTAGCCTATGTTTTTGGGTCCCTAATCAAATATTAAATGGTCGTAGGCCTGTGGTTCTTTCCTCCTGGGTCTTCTATTCGGTACCATTAGTTTTCAGGCTGTTTTTGTGCAGTGTCATGTTTTCATTATCACAGGTCTGCAATGGAGTTTGAAGTTTGATATTGTTATACCTCTAGCACCACTTTCACTGCTCAGGATTACTTTTTGTGATTCAGGGCCTTTTATGGTTCCATATGAATTTCTCTATCTTGTTGAAAAGTGATGTTGGGATTCTAATGGGCTTCACATTAAATTGCATATTGTTTTGGGAAGTATTGCCATTTTTTTTTGGTCAGTTGTGGGGCTTGAACTCTGGCCTTGGGCACTGTCCCTGCGCTCTTCAGCTCAAGGCAAGCGTTCTACGGCTTGAACCACAGCTCCACTTCTGGTTTTCTAGTGGTTTATTGGAGACAAGAGTCTCACGGACTTTCCTGCCTGGGCTAGCTTTGAACCACAATCCTCAGATCTCAGCCTCCTGAGTAGCTAGGATTACAGGTATGAGTCTGGTGCCCACCTTCAGCATTACCATTTTTATGATATTAGTGCCAATCCAAGAGCATGGAAGATCTTTCTTCTTTCTTAAGTCTTCTTTGATTTCCTTCTTTAAGTTTTTTGGTTTCCACTATAGAAGTCTTTCATATCCTTGGTTAATTCCTAATTGTTTTATTTATTTTTTGAGACTGTTGCAAATGGAATTGTTTTCCTGATTTCAGTCTCAATCTTCTCATTGTTGGTATTCAGACAAACTGCTGATTTTTATGTGTTTATTTTATTCCCTAGTACTTTACTGATGTTTTTAATCAGTTCTAGTAGCTTGGAGAAGTCTACAGGGTCCATTAAGTACAGGATCCTGTCATCTGCAAAAAGTGATCGTTTTAATTCTTACTTCTCTATTTATATCCCTTTTTCACCTTTTTCTTGCCTTATTGCTCTTGCTAGAAGTTCCAATACTGTATTAAAGAAAAATAGGGAGATGGAGTTGTCTTTCCAATGATGTCCTTCAAATTCAGGCATGAGGTATAGAGCTGAACATAATGGTTCACCTCTATAACCACAGCTACGCTAGAATTGGAGTTTCAGGGGATCATGGTTTGAGACCCGTCAGACCAAAAGTTATCCAGGCTATCCTTCCAATCTCAACCAATGAACTGGATATGGTGGCTTATGTCTATAATGTCAGTTATATAAGAAGCTATGTAGGAGATTCACTCTCTGAAGCTGACTCTCAGCAAAAATCAGTGAGACCTTGTCTAAAAATAAGTAAAGGAACAAAGTGCTAGGGGTGTAGTTCAAGTGGTAGAGTCCTAGCAAGTGAGAGGCCCCAAATTAAAATACAAGTCATGCCCAAAAGAAAAATAACACATATACCCACAAAAGATTCATCCAAGTTCTGGTATCAGGTTGTTCTTTTTCATGCCTGAGTTGTCTTCCAGTGCACAGAGGTCCAGAGCTTGCTTATTTATTTACCTGTTGAGAGATATTTTCATCATTTGCAGCTCAGGGTATCTGTGAAAATGCCAGCCATGAGCAATCAACCAAAGGCTCTCCTGTCAGACACTAGGACACACATTCAGCTGTGCTGTGGGTGTTTAACTTCATAAAGAACCTTGAGGATTCCCATCCACAAGAGATGCCTGTTTGCCTTTTGTGGAAAAAGATTCCTACTTATCATTTTCATGTTAGTGTCTCTATCTATCACCTACAAGCTATGCATAACAGGGGCCCTCTAGAGATGTGGCCATAGTCTTCAGGTTAAAGCTGTCTGGCAATTGCAGAGCTTGGGTTTGTAAGAGGGTGTTGTGCTTGCCTGCCTATGGAAGTGATGGTGAACATGTGCATTCAGACACAGACACAGACAAATAGAAACACACACACATACACAGACAGACACAGACACAGATACACACAGACACACACACACCTCTACTTGTCCTTGGCATCAGTACTCAGAAAATGTAGTTCACAAGCCAGATCTTTTCTACGCTTTACTCCTTATGCCCAGAAACAAGTTGTTTTCGTGATGGGTCATCATGATCAACAATTACAATGCCTTTTTCACTTATTCTTCATCCTCAAATAAATACCAGTTAAAACTCTACATTTTTGTTTAAAATGTTTTCAAATTTGGTAAAATATTTATGAATTGAAATTTGTACCTAGCAAACACTCTCTGGTTTCCTGTTTTAGATTTTAGCACAATGAATAAGTTAAAGGCCAAGCATTAATGTTTTCTGGTATAAATGTACTGGTATAAACTTTTCCTAATCCATGAACTTTACTACTTTGTGGTGCTCAGTTTAAAATATTTGGATGCAAACTTCACTATGCTACAAAGCAGGAAGGAAAAGTTTCACGCAACGTTAGCATTAAATATTATGATGACATGTGACCATAATTACAGGGAACCAAATTTCTTTACATTTTTAGACAAATCCAAATAAAACTAGGACACGATCAGCCAGAAATGTAATATTTCCAAATATGACTTCAACATTTATTGTCTTTTGGAGAGTATGAAATCTTAATAATTTCATCAAAGAGAGAACATGGATGTAGATATCACAATTTGGGTCAGTGGTTTAAGTAGTTGTGATGTTTGAAGATTTTGCTGCCAATCTGTTCTGGGGGACAGTGGGACATTACATCCAGAGAGGGTGGGGTAGTGTGTGAGGTTTCTTTCCTTCTTTCTGCCCTTCCCACGGGTGTTACAGAGAGCTGCTGAGCCAGGGTTTGTCTAGCTGGGGCCCTCACTCTTTGCAGGTCATTAACTCAATTTAACGGGTCATGACCCACATTTCAAAGACCAGATCTGGCTGGAGGTGGGCAAGAATGACAGCAGGGACATGGGTAAGAGTACCAGTATGCACTTGAAGCTGCACATGTCCTCGGAGCCCATACTTAAGAGTGAAGAACTACAGGTAGGATGAGAAGCTGTTTCTACAAAGCTGGAACTTTGGAAAGAGTAGACTCATTTCACTGATGTCTTTCTAAGTTCTCTGTAGGTGGGACTACTCTGAGGCAAAAAATAAAGTCCAGAACATTCATCAAGATACATCGTACTCATACGTCAGCATGTTCAATGGAAACTCCTCTGTACAGCTACTTAAAAGGTATAAAGTAAGTAAATAGATAAAGGAAAACTAAAAAAATTACACAGATGAGAACCCAAAAAAGAAGTGTAGGAAGATTTTTGCATCCAGATTTCTTCCTGTGAGCTTCTGAAATGATTTAAAAAAGCAGCCCAAGCTGGATTTAAGAAGAGGCCATGTGAATGTTGTTCACTCAAAAGAGAGAAATGAAAGTGAGGGACTCCAGTTGCCAAGGGCATCCTTCAGAAAGTCCACCTGAATCAGAATATGGAATGTGGGCACTGGGCACACACGTGTGGTATCTGTGATCCCCAAGGAGCAGGCACACATGGATGCATGCATGTATGCACACACGGGTGTATGTGCATGTTTGCACACATGCCTGTACATGTGTGCATATGCGTACATATACATGTGTGCAGGTAGATGTGTGCAGGTATGTATGTGTGTGAATATGCATATGTTGATGTGTGTACACATGTACATATGTATGTATTTATTTGCTTGCATGGGTCTATGTGTGAGCATGTACATGATGGTGTATGTACATGCACACTATGTATGTCTGTGTGCATTCATGTGTGCATGTCTGTATATGTGGAGGGGTAGGTACAGAACATGGAGTGCAGGGACTCCTGAATCCTGTGTCTCCCACCAGCTGTCAGCTTCCTTTTAACTGGTGCAAACATTTTGTCTTGTGCTCATCAGTGTCACCAAGCCCTCCTTCCATGGTGGCGGGTGCTCTCCCAGTCCTGTGAGCTGAGTGAGGAGGGCTTCGGGTCAGGGGAAGGGACCAGTTTCCAGCCCTTTCTCCCCCACTATCTCTACTAGCTGGATCAGATTCCAACTTTCCACCAAGGCCTCCCCTTGTGTTAGGAGAGACAGCTCTGCACTGGGCTGTGATGAGGGAACGTCGTGGAATCCCGGCATAGAGCAACTGCGTTGTACAGCCAAGCCTGGGGCTGGTGACATCCAGTGTTTTCCTTCTCCAGCGGGCATCCGAGGGAGCCGCGCCATGCCAGGGCCCTGGCTCTGTCCTGATGGCAGGCCCGCTGTGAGTGGAGGGTGTTCCTCCTGGAGAATATTCTTTCTCTCTGGCCTGTGTGTGGCTGGGATAGCACCTGGAACCCTCGTGAGTACTCAGCAGCCCAGGAGAAGCCTGCTCAGGACTAGCTCAACCGTGACCACTGGCCGGCAGCCAGAGGGGTGGAAGCATTCACATTGAGTGACACACTCAGTACATGGAGAAGGCCCCAAAGGCATTCATGCAATGTTCAGGCCAGGCCAGGACTCTGTGCAAAGATGGCATTGCTGGACAGAAGAGGCCAGGACAACCCCCAGCCATGGTTTAGTTTGCTGCCTTTGTTTTCAGTTGCTTGAGGAGATCGCTTCTGTGTGATCCAGGTGAGGAGGGAGAGAGGAAGCCTTTGGGTTCAGGGACAACTTCCATCTTTTCTCTTCTGCACCCCAGAATAGGATGTCTGAAAACAGGATGGGGGCCTTCCATCATGAACAGGGCCTCAGGCCACAGGACAGGCTGAGATGGATGGCCTTGTCACACCTGGCACTTCTGTCAAGTTCCATCTCTGCCGAAGAGACATCTTGTCATAAGCAGGGTTGATACCGGGTGGAACATGCTGGAGTTTTTCATGACATTCTCTTACAAGATTATGGATTTAAAAATAATGCATTTTTTTCAGTTTTGATCACTAGGAAGGGATTATGTTGCCTGCCTTTGGGAACCTGTAGCAATGCTACACCAAACATACAGATGTGTTTTAGTATATAAATGAGTCACATCACAGTACCCAACATCCAATGTGTTTTACTAGTAAACAACTACTTTTAGTTATTAGATGTTTGCTATTAAAAGTATATATAAGCCAGGTACTGGGGGCTCACACCTATGATCCTCGCAACTCAGGAGGCTGATATTTGAGTATTGCAGTTTGAAGCCAGCCCTGCCAGGCGAGTCTGTGAGACTCTTATCTTCAATTAACCACCAGAAAACTGGAAGTGGTGCTGTGGCTCAAAGGGGTGGAGTGCTATCTTTGGTCAGAAGAACTCAGGCCCTGAGTTCAAGCCCCAAAATGGCCATAAATAAATAAATATTTAAAATGCATGCCTACATACATACATACATATGAACAACAGACTTACCTTCAGGTGCTGACCACTATCCTTATTGTCTCTCAGCACAATTGCCTTGGATTTTGTTGTTGTGGGTGTTGGTATTGAGGTTTGAACTCAGGGCCTGATACATAGGAGGCAGATGCTCTACTACGTGAGCCACACCCTATCCCTTTATTTTCTTTGGTGCTTGCATTAGCCTGTACTATCATTTCCCATTTATGTCTCATGAATAGCTGGTTTATCCCTTGGTGCCCAGCTTTTCTGTTGAGATGGGGCCTTGACATTTTTTTTCCTTGGGCCAGCCTGGACTAGGGTCCCTCCTGATCATCATCTCAGCCACATTCACAGGAGGAGGAAAACAGGAGCTAAAGCCTGGGGCAGCTGCTACTTGAAAAAGGGATAGCGGGAGAACAACAAAGGAGGGGGTAACAATGCTCAATAGGAAATGGACAGTTACTCATGTAACTGTAACCCCTCTGTACAAACATCTTTACAATAAAAATAAAGAGATGAAAAGCATCCTGGACAGAGACATTCTGCCTTGGGAATCCGCCACTGGTGCCCCCGCCTCCCCAGGTATGTGTGACACTGCCCTGCAAGGCCCAGGACAACCAGCCCCAAGCCTTCTACGAGGCCACCACTGTGAGTGCACCAGGTGCCAGGAGGCTGGGAGGCCTGGTCTGTTTGCTTACTTGTTATTCCTGGCTGTTGATTTCAAAGAAATCTGGGTCAAATGAGGCGCCTCACCACCAATTTTCCGGAAAATAGGGCGATGCACTTGGGCAGGACTAGGTTCTGTGTCACTGTGGGCCGTCTGCCTGCAGCCACAGAGGAAGGGGTTCAGCATACAGCACGTGTGCCCTGCCCCAGAGCAGGGAAGGTAAACCAGAGCACAATTAGTGGGGACCATGGAAAGAATGTTTTGCAAATTTGGGGCTGAGGTCCCATCAGCAGGAGTTCCTGGTGCAAGCAACATTGTCATTCTGAAAAGACAAAAGTTCACGCCAGAGGACTTCCGGTTTTTTCCTTCTCTCCTAAAAGAAGCCATTTGGAGGTAATTTCTGTGTGTGAGGATACAAAGGCCTGCAGGACAAATTAATTCCCAGGAGGGTTAAAGAGCAAATGTTACCTGTGGCCGGGACATCTGCCTGTCTTTTCCTCTGGAAGGCTCCTGCCCTGGAGTCCAGATTCACACCCTGTGGCTTTTCTTTCAGTTCCCCATCGATTGTCATTGTATCTGGGGGTCTGCCAGGCAATCTGGATGTGCCCAGCAGACGCCGCCCCCCTGTCCCCTTTGCATGGCTGATTTCATGTCACTTTCACCATCTGACATGGCAGGTGTGGCCCTCGGACTTTACCTCTGAGTCTGTGTGATGTCTCCCTGTCCCTCAGGCAGCCTTGGAGTGAGCAGACCCTCAGTGCCCTATACCCCCCCACCCTCACTCCCAGACTCCCTGGAATTCTGTGTTGGATGGAAGAGTGAATGGAAAAAAAACCCCAAAAACAACTAAACAGAAGTTCTAAGGCTCTGAGTTTCCTGGGCTTGTTTTTGTTGGTGTTACATCCAAATAACTTAGTCCTGTCTCCTTCAAAAGAGACAGAGGGGAGGAAGTCTTACCAAATGCACACGGAGTAGTGTAAAAATAGATGCTGAATTAGAGCAAAGAGAGAAGTGAGGGTGGCTTCATTCTTGTAGATGGGAAGCACAGATTTAAAATTACCATTCTAGTATATTCCAAGACAGGAGACAGGAGTGAAAGGCATCTCAGGACAATGGTTTTCCAAGTTCATTACAGTAGAAAAGGGAAAAACGTGACCTCTGGAATGAACCAATGTTTTTACCACTGACATGAGGGAAAAAAATTCTGCTCCAGGGGCACAGGCTAGGTTGAGAAAGTGGATAGACTTTTCTTAATGCAGAAAGTGCCCTTCTATCATCCTTCAAGCTTTTGCACATCCCACTGCTCATCTTATGGAAAACACTTACACTGATGAGAAAAAGTGTAAGTATGGAGGCTTTCCCAGCATGCCCTGGATGTAGGCTGAGGTCACTTGACAGGGTGCTCATGGTCACAAAGTCATACTGCAAGCTCCCAGTATTTCCAGGTTTTTCTATATTAGAATTTAGAGAGAGAGAGAGAGAGAGAGAGAGAGAGAGAGAGAGAGAGAGAGAGAGAGAGAGAGAGAGAGAGAGAAAGAGAGAAAGAGAAGGAGTAGGGGGAAGAAGGGAGCGGGGAAAGAAAGAGAGGAACCTAGTTTTGAAAATGGATGTCAATGGATATAGTACTGTGTTTCCTGACTTCCTTTCTGCTGTCTCATTTCGTAAGGAACTAAGGCCCGGTTTAGATATGATTCCTCTACTAGACCTTCAATAGCGAGCCCAAGGTACCCTTCTGTGCAATTCCTGAACAGAAAAGTGCTCAAGAGCCCCAAGAGATGGAGGCGTGCCTCAGTTTGACCCTTGGTTTGTCCTCGTGCACTGAATGCGAGCTCTTTACACTAGTCTAGCTGCTCCCAGAAACCGTTCAGTGCTATACCAGGGGAGGGCTGGGGAGTGGAAGCAGCCAGCAAGCCATGCTTTAAACTCCAAAGCTCCTGAACCTTTGGTCTAGTTCTTTACAGTTCAGCTGAAAAGGCTGAGTTGGCTCCAAAAGAATTGTGAAGAGTTATGTAAAACTCCAGAATCACTCAGCAAATGCAAATTCGAGGGCCCCCGACAAGTGCAGGGGCTTGGTGATGCTGAGCTGCTAGGCTGTGGATTTACGCAAACCCCTGTGTCTCCTCCTCCTCCTCTCCTCCCCACTTCCTTTTCCCTACTAGGGTCTGGAGGCACTGCTCACGGGTTTGTTCCCCGTGGATTGTAGGACTCTAAGCCCACACCCACAGAGAAGACACCCACTCTTAGCTGGGGCTTCCTGCCCCAGGCTCCCCTTTCCCTGCTCATTCCTTAACCTTTCCTCCATTCTTGCCCACAGATCCCTCTCAGTGGGTTCCAGGTTTTCCTTTCCTCATTTTTTTTTTCAGATGGTTGCCTAATTTTTCCTTTAGCCTAGACCTGCTGGAGCCAGCCCTGCTTACAACCCCGGGCTCTGTGGTCAGCTGTTCTGATGCGGTGCATTGCCTTTCCAGACTGAGGTAAACATCACCTTTTCCCTAGTTGACCTACCTGGAAACACATCCACCCTTCCTGCTCCGGTTACAGGCTTAGATTTGACTGGGATCCAAGCTGCCTTTTCTCTGTCCTGCATGGCTTTCAAAGGGAGCCAGCGACAGAGCCCACAGACAAGGCACAAGCTTTGTCCTCAGAGCTACAGAGACCTGAGGAACATTACTTCTGTGAGGTGAATTTTCATGTGGGCAAGCAGGGTCAAGGTCGTTTCTCTGTGTCTCATGTAACAAAACAACAACAACAACAACAACAACAATAAAACACAACTGGTTCTCCATCTCAACATGCTCCTCTTTCAAATCATACATTTTGAGATCTGAACCAGATTTGTTCAATTTGCCTGGCCTTGTTGGCTCACACCTATAATCCTAGCTCTCAGAAGCCTGAAACGTGAGGGTAGAGGTTCAAAGCCAGCATGGGTAGAAAAGTCATTTCTCCAATTAACCAACCAAAAAAAATTAGATTGGAAGCTTGGCTCAAGTGGTATAGAACCAGCCCACTGAGCAAAGTAAAATTAAGCAAGCATTCAAGGACCTGAATTCAAGTCCTGGTAATGGTGCACATGCATGTGTGTGCACATGCACATTTGTTTAATTTGTCTTGGGGTATATGTTCCTTGACAGGTTCTTCACAAGTTGTTCTGGAGTGGCCCATTGTAGGCAGAGCTGAAAAATCAAGTGCTCATGGGGGAGTTGTACGGTACAACACACTGGGAAATGAGCTAGGTGCACAGTTGAAGCTGGTCACAAAGGAAGCATGCTGCATATGCAAAGTACGTGGTATCTATTTAAGGCAGATTTGCATGGCTTCATGTAGTGAAGGCTAATGGGTCTTCTCTACTTTAGAAGCAAGGCTTTCAAGCTGCATTTGTGGTTTCCACTGCCTTGCAGGTCGTTTTCTAGTGCAATGCCCCTGGGGTTTGTGGTTTGCATGACCTTAGACCTACTAGGCCTCTGGCTCCTTCCCCATGGCTCTCTCTGTTCTCCCTCTTTCATCTAAGCTTGTAGAGATCTTCTGGGGAAAGGTGATGAGGTGGCCAGGGAGGTCACTGTGAAGGAAACATCTTCAGAGCTGGGCGTTGAAGCCACTGTGGCGTGGATGGTGTTCATTGCCGGCAGGGAGCCCAGCATCAGTTTCCTCCTGCTCCTCCAACTCCTGCACTGTGCCTGCCTTGCCACTGAGTGCCCAGACTCTAATGCCACCTGGATGCCTTAAAGGAGTCAGGAGGCTCCAGGCGCAGTGTGGGCTGGCAGTGCCTCCTTCCTCCCTGCTTCTCACTTCTTCTGCTCAAGGCTCCTTTTACCTCTTACTCTTCAAGGACACACTGGGTTCATCCTTCCCATCCGCTAACCGGTCACCCCACCACTCTTCATCCTTTAGGGCCAGTCTCTTAAAGAGGTAGTTAAATGCTCTCAACGCGTCTGCGCACGCGTGCTCAGTCTTTATCTCTTCCCTTGCTGTTCTTAGCACTTTCTGCAGTTTATTGCTGCCTTCCGTGCCTTAAGACCATGGTCCAGCTCCTGGCCTCCTATCTCATCAACAAATGTATCTGGAGTGTTCTTCATGCTGGAAATCAGGTTACAACTTGTGGAAAAGAACATGGAGTGACACGACCAGGAGAGCTGGGTGTTTTCAGAAGGTGCCCTGATTGCTTGTTTGTACGCATCGCCATTCCATGCGGTGCAGCCCAAGTGTGTGCACTCAGGGAGCACCTGCTGTGTTCCTGGGCTGTGCAGTTGCTCAGGGAGGCGTGATTGAGAGGTCAGCAGGAAATACGAGTGGCCCAGGATGAGGGGTGGGCCTAGCAGAGAGCAGGAGCCAGCCAGGGCTGGGAACTCAGCGCCAGGGGCTTGAAGCAAGCTTCTGGGCAGGATCAAGTCACCGAGGACAGATGTACAGGTGTGGAGGACGTAGAAGGGGACATCCTGGGGGGAGGTGTGTGCAGAGTTCTAGATGGGGTTGGGGGCAGAGGGAAGCTGAAACCAACGAGCCAGGTGAAGGTAATGAGAATGGACAAGGGCGGTGGCCGCAGAAGTGGCAGAGACAGATGCCAGGCCTAGTGGAGACACCAGGACCACTGGGCTGGTGGGGACCTCAGAGGACCAGGCATGTTTTCCCAGGTCCTGGGATGGATTTTGCTTCAGTGAGAATGGATTCCACGCCATCTCCCCTGTGATATTTGTCCAAAGTCAGCTGCAGGGCTGTAGGGGGCAATGCCCAGTTTGGCTTCCAGATCTGAAAGGGGCGAGTTGGTATCTTCACTTGGATCCTTTGTCCTGGGCTCTGCCTGGTGCAGTGTGCATGGAGTCTGTGACCGCCTGGCTGGGAGCTGTGTTCTCACACAGCTCACACAGTTCTAGGCCAGAACTGCCAGAGGAGCACAGGTAGGTGTGGCCAAGCAAAGACCAGGTACGGGAGGCAGGTTCCGGAGGCTGCCTGACCTGTGCTAGCTAGCTCTGTGACCTGGCCATTCTTGGACTTGGAGAAGACCCAACCATCATCCTCAGATTTCTGGGAGGGCCTTGAGGGCTTTGAGGTCAGTGGCTGACGATGACAATAGGCACAGTTATGAGAACATGGTGAGCTTTCCCCCAGTAGAGCTCCAAACCAAACAAATACACTTACAAACCTGCCCTGCTGAGCATAAATTTGTTACAGAGAAGCAATTTTGACATTCTTTCCAGATTAAAGTTGTTTATCCAGTTCTTAAGAATTTCTGAGCTTTTAGATATGTGCCTAGCAGTCAACATGATTAAAACAAGAGAGGTAAATGGACAGCTGGCGTTTATTTGAAGTCCATGGAAAGGGTACCAATAAGTTGATATTCTGAAATACAAATCAATTGTCAGTGCTTTATGTGTTGTATGTCAATTTTTATGTGTGTGCTGGTCCTGGGGCTTGAGCTCAGAGCCTAGGTGCTGTCTCTAAGCCTCATTTGCTCACTGCCAGTGCTCTACCACAGATAGCCACAGCTCCATTTCCAGCTTTTTGGCAGTTAGTTGGAGATAAGAATTTTACTGACTTTCTTGCCTGGGCTGGCTTTGAACCTCAGTCCTCAGTCTCCTGAGTAACTAGGATGATAGGTGGGAGCCCCTGGCACCAAGTCTGCATATTGAATTTTTAAGCAAAAGTTCTTTCTACATTTTCCCATGGAGAACGGGGGCCCTGTGGCCAGGGTCCCTGGTCTGTGCATGAAACTGGAGGCTGGTATCGCTACCAACTCCTCACAGACCTCTGGTGCCAGGGCTCCTTTAGAAGACCTTCTCTGTGCCAGCCTGAGGGGAAGATAGCTAGAAGGGAGGCCCCAATCAACACTAACCTACCACCATTGCATACATCACACATCTGCTCTGCTGGGAGAGGCTGCTAGCCTCTGACATTGTTGTTGGTATATTCTAAGGCCATGATTTCTTGTGAATGCTATCTTTACCTTGTATAGCTCCTACTTGATCCCTGCAGACCGCTGTCATCTGGAGCCACTGTTATACCCACCTTTGCATCCTACCTCTGCTCCCTAAGCCAAGCCCTGCTGTCTATGTGAGTCTTGAGGCCTTAGCTTTCATCCTGCCTTCAGTTCCTGGAGACTGCTCTTCTCATGGCTACAGTCCTTCTACTCCTTTCCCTCTTCCCCAGGAGTACTCTCCATTCAGTCTCTGTTTTGCAGAATTACATAGAATTTGTCTCTATCTCTTATATGTCTTGGTCATCCTGGATTACTGTAACTTATCTGTCTGCCATTGGCAGATAACAACAATCTTACAAAGGAGGGCAAGGCTTATTGAGCTGTCCTTGTTGGGCTCATGTGGTCATTGTGCTGTCTGGCTTCTTTGTAGTGACAAGAGTAACAGAAATAAAGACTATAGGCAATGTCTTCCTTCTTAGTATGAAGAAACAAAGAAGGACATTACATATTAATAAAGGAAATTTTCTATCAGGAGACATCTCTGCACAGGATGCTGGATCACCCATTTCATCAAACAAATACTACTTGAACTAAAAATGCACACAGATCTAAACACATTGATTGTTTGTGACTTCAACACAACATTATCACCTCTGGATTGGTCATCCAGGCAAAAACTCAGCAAAGAAATCTCAGACCTAAATAGATGCATTGCTCAGCTAGATTTAACAGACATTACAGAATATTTCACCCAGCAGCATCACATTATGCATTCGTTTTAGCAACCCATGCAACATTCTCCAAAAGTGATTAAATCTTAGGTCACAAAGCAAATCTGTGTGAAATCAAATGAATTAAAGTTACTCCCTGTATCCTGCCAGACCACAATGGAATAAAATTAGAGTCAACAGCAAAAACCATCATAGAAAATTCTCAAACTCATAGAGACTAAACAACACATTGTTGAATGATTGGTGAGTCACTGAAGAAATAAGAAGGGAATTCAAACATTTATGGAATTCAATATAAATGAACACACAAAATATACAAGCTCCTCTGGGATACAGCAAATGCAGTGTTCAGAGGAGAATTTATAGCTTTGAGTGTTTATATCAACAAATTAGAAAAATCTCAAATCAACACTCTAATGATACATCTCAAGCTCCTAGAACAACAGGAACAAGCCAAACCCAAAAGCAGTAGGTAGAAAGAAATAATAAAAATTAAATCAGAAATAAACAAATTCGAGGCCAAAAAAATGAAGAATCAACAAAACAAAGAAGTTGGTTTTTTGAAAAAAAATAACAAAATTGAAAGACCCTTAGCAAATCCGACTAAGAAGTCACCCAAATAAATAAAATTAGAAACAAAAAAGGGAACATCACAACAGAAACAAGCAAAATAAAGAATACTGTAAGGGAATGTTTTGCAAACCTTTAGGCCAATAAGTTGGAGAATCTTGTAGAAATGGGTGCAATCCTAGAGAACATCAATATACCAAAATTGAACCAAGAAGATTTAAACCAATTAGATAGACTCATAACAAGTAAAGAAATTGAAATGGCAATAAAAGACCTCCTATCCAAGAAAAGTCCAGGACCTGATGGGTTGATAGCTAAACTCTATAAGGCTTTCAAGGCACCAATACTTTTCAAACCCATCAATGAAACAGAAAGGGAAAGATCACTATCAGACTCATTCTATGAAGCCAGCATTATACTCATCCCCAAACCAGCTAGGAACTCATCAAAGAAAGAGAAATACAGACCCATATCTTTGGCACATATTAATGTAAAACTTCTCAATAAAATTTTGGCTAACTGAATTAAACAACTAATCAAAAAATTCATACACTATGATCAAATGGACTTCATTCCAGGAATGCAAAGCTGGTTCAATATATGTAAATCAATAAATGTAGGATAAGACATCCACAGTAGTAAGGAAAAAAATATGATCATCTCAAAAGATGATAAGATCCAACACCACTTTATGATAAGAGCTCTGGAGAGGCTAGGAATACATGGAACATTCCTCAATAATAAAGCCTTATATGATAAACCTACAGACAGAATTATACTTAATGGTGAAAAGCTAAAACCATTTTTTCTAAAATCAGGAATGGGGAAAGGGTGTTCACTCTCTCCACTCCTCTTTAATATTGTACTAGAATTCCTAGCAAGAGCAATAAGGCTGGAGTAAAACATAAAGATGATCCAAATATGAAAAGAAGAAGTAAAATTATCACTTTTTGCAAGTGATATGACCCTGTATTTAAGGGTCCTTATAGATGCTCTCCCAAGCACTAGTAGTATCAGGGTATAAAACCAACCCACAAAAATCAGTAGCTTTTCTGTATGCCAACAATGAGAAGATCAAGACTGAAATCAGGAAAGCAACCAATAGCTGCAAACAAAACAAAACAAAAACTAGAACTTAACCAAAGATGTGAAGGATCTCTATTGTGAAAACTTTAAAAACTCAAGAAAGGAAATTGAAGATATAAGGAAATAGAAAGACCTTCCATGCTCTTGGATTGGAAGAATTAACATTGTGAAAACGGTAATACTGTCCAAAGCTATTTACAAATTCAAGTCAATACCCATTAAAATCCGAACAACATTCTTCAATGAATTAGAGGAAGCAATCCAAAAATTCATATGAAATAATAAAAGATCCTAACTAGCAAAAGCAATCCTTAGTAGGAAGAACAGTGTTGGAAGAATACCAATACCAAAATTCAAACTCTATTACAAAGCCATAGTAACAAAAAGAATAGAAGATCCATAAATGAATGTGTAGCCCTATAGCCACCTGTTATTTGATAAGGGAGCCAAAATCACAGGTTAGAGGAAAGAAATCATCTTCAACAAATGGTACTGGTAAAACTGGCTATCCACATGCAGAAAACTAAAGCTAGATCCTTATATAGAAACCTGTACCAGAATCAATTCAGAATGGATCAATGACTTCAATGTAAGGTCAGAAACCACAAAAATATTACAGTAAGGGGTAGGGAAAACATAGGGTTCCTAAGGACAAGTCAAAACTTCCTAAGTAAAGATCTATAACCACACTAAATCAAAGATAGACTTGACAAATGAGATTACATCAAACTGAAGAGTTTCTGCATGGAATAGGACATAGCTGAAATAAATGAAAATCCACAGAATGGAAAATTTTTACCAGTTATTCATCAGACAAGGGCCTCATATCTAAAATATACTTAGAGACCAAGAAATTACCCTCCCCAAAATAAAATGCAAATGCAAATCAAAACAACATTGAGGTTCCACCTCACTCCAGTTAGAATATCCTTTATTAAGAAAACTAACAATAACCAATGTTGGCAAGGATGTGGCCAAAAGGGAATCCTACTATACTGGTTGGTGGAAAAGTAAACTTGTTCAACCACTGGAAAGCAGTAGGGAGGTTCCTCAAAAGACTAAATATAGAACTTCCCTATGACCCAGAAATTCCACCCCTGGGCCTTTACTCAAACAACCATAGACAAGATTGCACTAAAACCACCAGCACAACCATGTTCATTACAGCATTGTTTACCAGAGCCAAGATATGGAATCAATCCAAGTGCCCCTCATTGGATGAATGGATCAAGAAAATGTGGTATACATACACAATGGAATTCTACTCATCCATTGGAAAGAATGATATTGTACCATTCATAAGGAAATGGAAAGACTATGAAGTAAGCCAGACCCTAAGAAACACAGGTTGCATGTTTCTCCTCATTTGTGGTAACTAGATGTGCCTATAAATCTATAAATAAACACATTGAATGGTAAAAGAAAAAGAAAGAAAAGAAATAACATAATAAATTGAAGGTTTCTAGGCATTCACACGCAGTGAGACCAAAGTAGGATACTCTTAGGAGAGAAATACAAAAGTGTAATAACTATGTGCATCTGAGCATATAAAATAATATTTATTGAAATGAACTCCAGGAAATAGTAACAAGAGCTTTTTAAAATTTGTAACTGTTTTTGTTTTCTTTGGTTTAGTTTATCTGCCTTTGGGATGGTAAGGGGTGTACAGAAATGGAGGAACAAAGAGTGAACAAATGCAGCAGTGATATTCAGTAGACATTATGTTGAAAATGAACTATACAGCTTGTGGGTAGGGACGGGAGGGGAAAACTATGAGACAGTGAGGGAAGAGATGATATTGTTTTAAAAAAGCACTCTATATGTGACTTATACAAGTGCACATTACCTTTAGAACAACAATAAAAATCATAGAAAAAATAAAAAAGGGTTGTAAGTATTTTACATATGATTTAAAAAAAACCCAGAACAATGAACCTGCCTAGTTAATGCAAGGTCCTGAGTACAAATTCCAGTACTCTACAAAGAGGGAACACATGGACACAGAGACAGCCAGGATGAAGATCACATGAACATGGAGAAGATAGCCACTCTGGAGTGCCTTGGCCAGCAGCAGCTAGGAGGGAAGCACATTTCCCTTCAGTGATGGAAAGGAACCAACACCTCCCCATCTCAGACTTATAGCTTACAGATGTATGAGGTAACTAATTTTTGTTTCTTAACCCTCTGGTTTGTGTCTCTTTGTCATGGCAGCATGTGAAATAAGTACATCAAATATGACATGAAACTTCTCACTAGTCTATCAAAGCAAAGTTTTTTGTATATATTTATATTCCCAAGATTTAAAAAAATTGCACATATAGGACTGTGATCTTAGACCCATTCTTTCCTTTTTTAAAAGACTTTTATCATGTATTTATTTTCACTTCCTTTAATTATTTGTACAAAGGGCTTGCCATCTAACTAAGCAGCCTATAAATACAGTATGTCTTGATCATGTCAACTCTTTCCACATTCTCATCCATCCCTCTCCTACACACTCCTTACCTCACTCTTCTTAATTTTTTAAGATATATTTTGGACTCTTGACTGCATTCTCCCCTTCTTCTCCTCTTCATTGATTCTTTAACTTTTTAGAAAATCTTGCTCAATAACACCTCTAGTGCATTTGTCTTCAATCTTTCCAATATCTTTAGGTGTATCCCCAAACCATCAAGACAAGAAAACCAACCAAAAAGCAACAGGCAAACAAAAGATTGACTCTTGATCCAATCATCCTTCAATTTTACTGCCAACCCTTTCCTGCTTACTCATGGCCATATTTCTCAATAAACAATCTGTCCCAATGTGTGGCCAAGAGAATCAAGGTTGACCAGTTGTCTATTCTCCTTCTTTTTTTTTTTTTTTTTTTTTTTGGTCGGTTGTGGGGCTTGAACTCTGAGCCTGGGCGCTGTCCCTCAGCTCTTCAGCTCAAGGCGATCGCTCTACCACTTGAGCTACAGCGCCACTTCTGGTTTTCTAGTGGTTTATTGGAGATAGGAGTCTCACAGTCTTTCCTGCCTGGGCTGGCTTTGAACCGCGATCCTCAGATCTCAGCCTCCTGAGTAGCTAGGATTACAGGCGTGAGCCACCAGCACCCGGCTTATTCTCCTTCTTGAGAGTAGAGTCTCAGGGTTTAGCTGAGTATTTGGTTACCTAGAATGCAGGGGGAACATGAGCCTTCCTCACACACACTCTTGGTCCTCAAACTAAATCATAGCAAGGTAAAGAGCATGCTGTTTGGAGACTATATGCATTACTTACACGGCAGCTTCCTCTTCTGTAATCCCCATGATTCCTCCTCATCCAGCCTTCAGGTAGCTATGGTACTTGCCATGTGCTGATGTGGAGCTGAGGCCTGAGCACTGTGAGGACTGCAAGAGGTTGTAAGCCTGGAAGGAGACTGGCTCAGAAGGCCTCCAAATTCTCCAGGGAGCCTTAACCCCTTCTCTTGACTCCTTTTGTGGGACCTCATCCTTGTGTGTATAAGCTATCACTGTCTCAAGTGGTCCTTGCGGTGAGCAGCCAAATGCAGCTCCTATGTGAAACAGCCTGTATCTTTTTCTCTGCATGTGGAGGTACAAGAATAGGAGAGTTGAATTCCCACTTGCCTGAAGATACCTCATGTGACATTAATTTTGATGAAGAGTCTCACTAACTTTTTGCCTGGACTGGTCTCCAACCGAGATCCTCCTGATAGCCACTTCCTGAGTAGCTGTCATTACAGGTATACACCACCTGGCTCAGCTCTGACCTTGATTTTCAGGCAGAGAACTTCAACTCTCTGGTATAATTTTCCTGATTGAAAAGCTCTAGCTCTAGCAACCAGATCTCTCTTCTGAACTGAATACCTCACTATTTGCCTTTGATACCCTCTATTCGACAGAAGTCAGGGCAATCCATCCTTCTCTTAGCTCCCTCTCCAGTCAATCTGATGGAGGGCCTGTTATACCCAGGGCCACAACTGCGTGTGAGGTTGTGTGGTGCCTCACCGTCCCCATCTGTCCACTCCACTCCTCTCCTGTCTTCTGCCTGCTCTTCTGCTTCACTATGCCTCTCACTCCCTGCTACTGTCAGGCTTTTGTTTCTTTAACCCATCATTGCCAAAGATTCCTCAGCATGTAACACTAACCATGGTGCACCCAGAAAATTCTCAAATCAGGAGCATTGTATTTTGTCCTGTTGGGAGAGGAGGGCAGTGGACGTCTAGGAGGATTTGCCTTCTAGGAGAGGACTCAGGAGTTCTGTATTTTATCCTCTTAGGAGAGAAGGGCTGTGGACTTTTGGCCACTATCACCTTTTAGGTTTCCTTCCAATGCTAATGACAAGGGTCTTCTTATAGACCTGGTAAGTTAGGTTTGGGTGCTAACTCTGTTTAACACACTAAAGGCATAGTATTCTTTACGTAGGAAAAGTGTCATTTACTCCAGGATTGGCAGCCTGAGGGCTGGGCTAGGATAATGGAGTATGGGCAATGATCAGCTGTAAGGGGAGCTAGATGCCAGTCCTGAAATGTTCCAGTCCCATACCCAAGTATCATCACCTGGGAAATTAGGGCGACAACAGTTCCTACTAGCAGGGAGGGGGAGCAGAGGGAGTTAGAACAGATGAACAGCTATGCAGACCCAGCAGGCATAAGCACTTAAAAATGCTACTTATCAGCATTGCGTGAAATTCAGTAATATGAATGGAATTATTTTGCAAAATACGAAAAGGGAGCTAACACACTTTGCTGGTAATTTTACAGGAGTATTTAGTATTCAGAGTTATTAATCCCACTGCCAGAAAACTCTTGTTTCTCCGGTGTACTTATCGGATCTTTTATCATAGTTATTATTTTTAATATTACAGAACATTCCCGTCTTTATCTTTAATGCTGTAATAGAAACCCATGGGCTTTACCATAACATCCGAGAGCCTTTGGCAATCATCACATTCCTGAGATCCCCAGGCCCAGAGCGCCCCTTTCCCCTCCCCTGCCTGGCAGCACGGTAGCTTTTATTAACACTTTCTTGTCCTGGGCCTGGAGGAATGGAGTGTTCAAGTTGCCCTGGAAGACAGCCTAGAAACATATGTCCAGAGGAACATGTTACTTTTCACATAAAACAACTGATAATAGAAGACCTAATTGAGACTCAGTCTTTCCCAAGCACTACCTGACGTTCCGCTCACCTTAGCTGCTGTCCTTGTGCCAGACACATAATGGGTGACTTGGCTTTGTCACTAAAGGCCCATGTCCTAGACCCAGTGGAGAAACACGGGAAACACAATGCAGTCCTCCGAATCAGGAGGTCTGTGGGGAATTCACCCCTCTGTCCTGATGGCTGCACTGCTAGATTTTCTTGCTCATTTCTGCTTCCACTTCACTGATGGTTCATCTTGAAGGGTGTGTGTGTGTGTGTGTGTGTGTGTGTGTGTGTGTTGTGGGCCTTGAACTCAGTGCCTGGATACTGTCTCTGAGCCTCTTTGTGCTCAAGGCTAATCTTTACCACTTGAGCCACAGCACCACTTTTGGTTTTTGAGTGGCTAATTGGAGATAGGAGTCTCATGGGTATTTTTCTGCCTGGGCTGGCTTTGAAACATGATCCTCAGATCTCAGCCTCCTCAGTAGCTAGTATGACAAGCATGAGCCACCGGCTCCTGGATCAAAGGGTCTTTTATTTTGTTAGCAGTGAAGGGTCTCTGTGGTTTAGGTCATGTCTGAGGCCCTACCAAAGGCCACTAGTCTGGCAGCCAGAATTCAAGTCCAAGTTTCCTGCTATGCTCACATTCATGGGATAGTGATGCTGGGGTCAAAAGAATCCTGGCCTTTAGGGAGTCAGGGGAGTCTCAAGTAGAAACTCTACAGCACTGTTAACTTTCACACTTTTGCTCAGTATACACAGGTTAAGATTCTCCTAGGTGGCAGGTGTAGAAAATTCTAGAATTTAGAAGAATTGAATCATGATTTGATGAACTAGTCAGGGATTATTGCAACAAGGACAAAGCAGCCCATCTACCTATCCACTACCAAACAAGCAAGAGACTAGTCCTCACCCGACCCATCTCTGGTGGTGAACAGGGTGTATAAGGAACTCATCATTTGGGGCAATACCACACTCAGGGCAGTGTGCAGAGGGCAGGAAGAAGGGAGAGGTCAGAAGGCCAGAGAGGCCCAGACACACAAGAAAGCCCAGAAATGGCCCACGTTTTGCGACTAACAGTGAGCACTCCAGGGGCCGTGGTTCTAACGCAGAATCCTCGTATCCTGGGAACTGCTTTTCTGTCTTTTCCTGGGGTGAGGCGGTCCTGAGCAGGGCAAACCTCGAGAATGGCTGAGCACCAGAGAACATGCTGGCTGGGCTGTGTGTTCCGACTCTTAATTCTTTCAGGTTCCCTTCATGTCTTCACGATCTGTGATTAGAGGCACCCAGCCATTTCCCCTTTGTGTCTGTCCTAGGTTTCTAAGCAACTAGGAAACACATGGTTTTTCCCCTCAGTATTTACGGAGGTGGATAAGTGGGAGTGTGAGCCAGGGGCCTGGCGTCATCCGGCCCTGGAAATACACTCCCTGGAACAGGAAGTCATCGTACCTTGGTTGAGCAATCAGCCTGCTCGCAAATCCAGCTCCTGCAGCAAGGCAGCCTTCCCTGTGGACAGCGAACGGAAAGCCCCCGAGACAAGCTGAGTGGAAACGCATTTCATTGAGTTGGGGTATTGTTACGAAACAGACGGACTTGCTTGGTCTCCAGGCCAACCTTATTGAAGCAACTAAGATCCTGACAAAGTTGGCTGTTCCCCCTGGCTGCCATTCAGTTTCCCTGCAACAGAGAGGGTCATTAGGACACACGAGCTAGCCAGAAAACTGAGTCAATCAGGTCCCCTAGAAAGCTGTCACATTGGGCATGTGGCCAGAGCCCAGGGGCCTTTGCCCCAAAAGAGACAGTTGCACAAATGCAATGTGAGGCGAAGGCCATGTGTATTTCCTCTGTCTTTGCCTGTCATTCATTTTATATCTCCGCAAAGGTATAATCACACATCACTATATTTACTCATCTGAATTGTATAGTTCAGACATTTCTAGAATATGCACGATTGTGTAACAATCATCACAATATAATTTCAGAACATTTTTTTATCACAGTTGAGCACACTCGTCCTAACACAGCCATTCCACAGTTCCTCTGGTGAGTCTGGTGATTTGCTTCATTCCTTGATTGTGCTCTGTTCCCATTCAGGTCTCTTCTTTCCTCCTGACTCGCTGTGGCTCTCCTGGATCCTGGGGCTGGGTATCTGCCCCTGGTCTGCAGTTTTTCTGTGTCGTCATTATCAAGTGGGGTTAGACAGAGGAACAGGACTTCTTGAAGCCATCGCCTAGGAGAAGCACTTGCCTTCTCTGGGTCTCAGGTGGTTTATAACTTTCCCTGTCAGGAGCCCACCCTGTGTGTGGCAGGGGTGGAGGATGGAGGGGGGAGATGGTGGTAGGCTGAGCATGCAGGGAATCAATCTTCTGTTGGTCTGTACAAACTGCTTTCCACCACTCCTCCATGTTTTGTCTGGTCCTCTCATTTCAGGCCTAATGAGGTGAATACTTGGTTAATAATCTGTGAAGAACCGGGCACTGGTGGCTCATGCCTATAATTCTACCTATTTAGAGGCTGAGATCTGAGGATTGTGTGAGACTCTCATCTCCAACAAAGCACCAAAATCAGCTGAGTTGTGGATTAAGTGGAGGAACAGCAGCCTTGAGCAAAAATGTTAAGAGATAGTACCTAGGCCCTAAGTTAGGGCCTCAGTATCAGAGCGCATGCACACACATGCATGCACACACACACACACACACACACACACACACACACACACACACACACACTCACAGAATCTGTGTAGACCATAAGGACTCCGATCTAGATAGGGTGCAGCACTCAACACTCAGCACCACACTGCAGGAATGTCTCTCACCTGCTCGGTGAAGGCACCAAGCTGGTGGCAACATGAGGAGGACACGGGCGTTGTCACCACGTGCTCCAACAGGTCCCAGGAGGCACACCATGCAGCACTAAGTGGGATCCTGGTCACAGTGTAAGGTGAAGATGCTCCTGGGGGCTTGCTGAGGATCAAACCCAATTTCAACTTCCACCAGTAGAGCCAGTCTACAGTACTCTGTCTGCGTTGTCCACATAGTCCCAGCAGAAAAGTGTGGAAGAGACCAGCGCCCCCAGCACAGGCCACCAGTGTTACCCACTTGACCTGCCTCCTTCTACCTCTGAGGACACTGGACAGGAGCCTCTGAAGAGCCTACCAGTCCTTCCTGCAATGCTCCTACATTCTGCACCACAGCTACAGGAGGTCCCTGGCTCTATGTGATATTCTCGCCTCTTCCCAGTCCTTTGGAGGCAGAATTGTGGCTAAGTATGTCTCTGAGGACACTTGAACCCAGAACGGAAGGAGATCCATCCCAGAACTGTCTTGTACTGAGCCGAGAACTTAAAGCATGGATCCCAGTTCTGTTTACACCGCGTATTTATTGGGTGGAGACGGGCACAGCGGGCTGGAGGAGAAGGGGAGGAGAATCGGCTCCGTTGTGGGGATGGTGACCTGCTGTGGGCTGTGCTGTCTCTCTCTGAGTCAACAGAGAAACTGGCAACGATGGTCTTTGCTCAGGCCCTGCTGGCACTGTGTGGGATGTGAACTTCTCCCTCATTTCCTGGCTTGTTTGGGGATAATGGGCTTTGGGGAGGCCATGGGAGGCTGTGTCTGGCTCCACGCAGAGGCTCTAATTCCCCTAGAGGGACGTGGCTGGCGCAAGGGCCACGTCAGATCTTGCCTCCATGGAGTGTGAGTGAGAACTGAAAATCTACCCACCTTCTGATGGTCCTAAGACCGTGGGGTGCTCCCTGATCCTCTGCACCCCGGGGCAGACCCAAGTAGTTTGGCCGGGGTGGGGGGAGGGCCTTCATCTGAGCTCTGGGAGGTCATCCGGGACACATGCACACCTGCTAGAGACTGGATTTGGGGAACTTTCTCAATCTGTTTGACCAAGTCAAACGTGGCTTTGCTCAGTACACGTGCTAGAGGGTCAGGGACTAACGTTCCTTGTGTGGGAACAGCCCCACAGTACACCCCTGTCCATTCTCACCTCTGGGAATTTCTACATACAGTAGCAGCCGGGCTTGTCTCCCTCATCTGCCTGCATATTGTAAGGTCTGCTCCTGGATGTCTAGCAGACTCCACCCTCCTCACAGCAAAGTCTCCACCCAGTACCTGCATTACCTAGGCAACTGGGATACCTGGAAGAGGTCACATCTGCATCCGCTGAGGTCACATCTGAATTTGATGTGGCCACACCTTTCCCCGCCCATACCCTAGATAAGGCCTAGCCCAGGCCCAGGCACCCTCTCTTCGTTTCTAGCTCTCTGCTCTCTCTGTTCTTTTCTTGATTTCTCTCTGTTCCTCTCTGCTCTCGCTCTGTTCTTTTCTAGCTCTTTTCTCTCTCTTTCCTCTCTCTCTTTCCCAGATCTCTCTCATTCCCAGGCCTTTCCCAGCCACATGGAGTGCCAACCTTGCCTGGTCCCAGCAGGTCTACTGAATAAACCTACCCCTTACCTGAATACCACGTGTGTGCTGGTGCTGTTCTTGCTCGGCTACCTCTTTTTAAAAACCTAACACATATCACCAGTCTATTGGGGCAGAAGAGCAGAGCAGATGTAATGGTGGTGAAGCAGCCCTTGTGAGCCTGGTCACGTTGAGCTAGGAATGCCGAACTGGTTATCAGCAGCCTCTTCCTAGCATGGAAGCCTTTGGTCTTCTGTAACATCAGCGTGCTCCTCAGATGGGGGCAGGATGGAATTACCTCAGCCTGTTCCCCAGGGCAGAGGGGCTGGTATGTGGCTTGTAGAGAGGGGACAGGGAGGGAGGGGGGGTCTCCTCGAACTCATAGCACATCTGGGGCATCATTAAAATTTGAATTACAACCTTTTTTAGCAGAACACTAGAAAACCAGATCCAAATATTTCTACTAGTGGTGCCTCATTTTCCCTGACAATATTAAGCTATTTGGAAAAAAAAAATCAAGACGTTATGTTGAAAAACGAACTTTACAACTTTGGCAGGGGTCGGGGGGAGATGGGAGTGTAGAGATGGGAAGGGGAAACAAAGGAGGAGGCAACAATGCTTGATAAGAAATGTACTCATTACCTTGCCCATGTAATTGTAACCCCACTGTACAGTATTTTCCCCATAAAACAAACTTACTAATAATTTTAAAAAATCAAAGGAAAAGAGGAGGGATAAGTTTTAAGGTGATTCAGGGCCCAGGTGACCTGGGGGCCTCTATCCTGTCCTTGAATTCAGAACAGTGCTCATGAGGCACACAGTCCACCTTTCAGACTCCATTAGCTCAAGGTGTGTTTCCCAAAGAAGTCATAGTTTTTGTTTATAAACTTGCCTCTGTTTTCTGAAGTGAATGTCTGCAGAGATGTTCATTGATCAGAGATGTTTGTTTATCACATTGTCTCCCTGGTTGGAAACTATTATATTCTGACTCTTTTTTTTTTTTAAGTTCACCTTTAGAAGCTGTTCCTTTATTCCGAAAGGTAAGATTCTAGCTTCAAAGTGAATACCTCACCCATCAGCAGCAAAGGAGGTAATGGGCTCAAAGGCAGCAGGGCGCGAGGGACTCTGAGGGGTGCGGTCCAGCATCCCAGTCCAGGCAGGCATTCCTGACATAGTCCAGGCAGCTCCTACCTCCAGGGTCTCAGCAATGAGCAGCCTTTTGATGAAGAAGCAATTAAGGAGTTAAAGCGTCTTGTGCAGCTGGGCTGAGGTTGGGGAGGTAGCGAAATGAAAGCAAACCGGCTCAGTCGCCTGGCCTGGCCTTCCTTTTCGTTGACCTTGCATGCTAATAAATTCATCCTGTATTTTTTCTGCTACTGCCAATTTATGGCCTACAGGAAACTAATCTTGTACAATAACTACCTTCCTGTACTTAGTTCTTAAATAGATCCAAATGGGTTTGGTAGCGGAAGCACTCCCAGCAGCTCCCCTGCAGCCACGCTGAGCCCAGCAAGATCTGATAGGGGCTGGATGCTCTTATTGACTCAATGGTATAATTACGTTCCTGCTTTGGCCGCCCTGCACTTGAGAGCAGCAAATAAAAAGCTATCCTCTGTACAACGCCTACCACGATGATTTCGGCTTCACACTGAACAGAGGGAGAGGGAGAGGGAGAGGGAGAGAGAGAGAGAGAGAGAGAGAGAGAGAGAGAGACTGGGAGGGAGGGAAGGAAGGAGGGAGGGAGGCTGAGGGAGGAAGGGGAGACCCTGTGTTTTTGAGACAAGCTCAATGTACACAGTCATTGAGTTCTGAGAAGGAAATGCACAGAGGCAGCATTTCACTGATGTTTTTGGTGAGAAATCGAAAGGTGATCTGTGATTTAAAAAACAGAATTACTCACAGTGGAGCACATTTTGTCATAAGCTGATGAAAGACTGTTCTCGTTTCCAAGTCAGAGACCTTACTTGAAGGGAGGGAAGATGTAGTTAGCAGCAGTTTATAACCAGGTTGAGATTAAATCACAGGAATGCCGACATGGGGCAGGACAACCTGTGACATCCTTTTTTAGACCCCCAAAATACTATCAGTGACTAAACTGGGAAAATAGAAACCATGCTTCGAAGAAACTGGAAACATTTACTCCTGGACAAGCCCTCCTACCCCCATACCACACCCCATGCTGATGCCGCAACCTACCAGGTGTGGGCTCGCCTATCCATCCACCACTCTGACCGGGAGACTCCATGTTCACACCGACAATGGGCGGCAATGCAAGAGAGGTGAGCTGTCTGGCAATAGGACACCACTGTCACCCTGACCAGGAGATGGGGACGGAGATGACCTGAAGGCACAGATGATTGCAGCTGGGTCAGGTGAGGAGGCTTCTGGAACTCTGACTCTCCATGCTTCCAACAGCGGGGGCCTCTGTCTGGATGTCCCGAGTTATAACAGCACCCTGGCACTGCAGTCTAGGCTCCCAGGTTCCCCCGAAGTACCGTGAGGCTGACTGAGCTTAGCAACTGGGGCTGGGAAGGAAGATGCTTTGCAGCCAATGTTTGCCGACTTAGCTCCCTGTGACCTTTATCCCCTGTGACTTGGGGTTGACCCGGGTTTACAGCCATTAGGAAATGCTAAGCAGTGATGGTTCTGGGTACAGGAAAGACTCCATTTCCTCTTGATGCTGGGTAGGCCCCAAATCTCTGATTCCTTTTTAACTCCAACTGTAAAAGTGAGTATATTGATACCTGTCCTCTCGAATCCTCTGAAGATTAAGAACTGTGATCAGAAAGTAATAAAAAAAAACACCTGTTATATCACCAGTACCATAATTGTATGAAAAAAACTCTTGATAATGATGAGCCCACATTTATCATCATCATTATCACCACCACCATCATCATCACCATCATCATCACCATGAACATCGTCAGTAGGAGTCTTGTATGATTCAGGTGATGCCTTTTGATTGTGGTGCTTGTATTCCACATAGAAGGGACTATGTGGGTTCCGGCGGGCTCCAGAGGCAAGTCAGGGCCTACTAAAAGATGAAAGAAGGGACTTTGTTCATCATCCTGAAAGCAACAGGGCTCTTGGAGTGTGTGCCTCATATGTTCATGATCCTTCGAGCATCCCTGCTGTCCCTGGTCTCCTTTAAATAAACCGGAAACAGAAAAGCCCTGTCTGTTCCCACAGCAGGTAGCCAGAATGGCTCCAGATTGCTGACTGACACTCAGGGGTGACAGTCCCCCCTGCCTCCTGCCTTTGGGCAGGCTGTGGGGGAGGGGGAGCACTCAGCACCGCAACAGAGCAGGGCTGCAGAACTGAGGCGACTTGTCAGGTATGGAGGTCTTTCCTTTCTTGTCCTCAGGCCTCAGGCACGGAGTCTTGGAGCTCCTTAAAGGTCGATGAACGCCTCCTCACTGGCTCCAGGCACCCCTGAGCTCTCCACGTGCTCTGCTCTGCCGTGCGGACTTGTGGTGGCTAGACGCATGGCCGAGTTGGTAGACCGATGAGTACTGTGGGCTGTTCCCAGGTCCCCTGTTTCCCTGGTCCCCTGGTCCTGCACCCTCTGAGGGCTCCGTCTCTCAAAGTTTGGCTCCTGTTGCTGTCCACAGGAAAGCTTGGCTTTGGCACTGACAGCCAGCCAGGAGAAATCCTTGATCATG
Organism: Dipodomys spectabilis; assembly: GCF_019054845.1. Taxonomy (NCBI): domain Eukaryota; kingdom Metazoa; phylum Chordata; class Mammalia; order Rodentia; family Heteromyidae; genus Dipodomys; species Dipodomys spectabilis. The sequence goes on along the minus strand of NW_024870892.1, from coordinate 6,185,495 downwards.
GAAGCCAGTGGGAAGAGAAGAGGAACTGTGAGTGGGGCAGAGACACTTAGCAGTACCAGGCCAGACGGGGCTCCTTCAGCCACTTGGCCTCTCCTCCATCACCATGGCAACATCTTCTCCTGTGCTGCTTTGGGATGCAGTGACTGAAATGGTCCTGATGACATGAAGGGCTTTGTGATCAGCCCTGGACTTTGTCATCACCCAAATTTTAAAGGACGCTCCTCAACAGGGATGCCTAGAGGGGAATATCCGACCCCGTCACCCTTCATGGGGAGTTATTAGAAGCAAATTTTGAACTGCGAGACAGCCTGAGACCTTTTCTGTCGGAGCAGGAGAATCCTAGAGTCCATTTGATACATAGGTTGTGGGAGAGGTTGCTAATGCAGAAAGATGCTATTTGTCCCCAGAATGTCTGGAAGTATTCAGAAAAATCACACTTAACAAGCACTGAGGTTGGGCAGGAAATCTCTCGTATTGCTTCTGGCTGTTTCACAGTAAGTGTGCTGGGGCAAGGTGCAGTGACTCATGTCTATATTCCCAGCTACCAGGGAGGCAGAGATGCTGAGGATTGTGGTTCAAAGCCAGCTTTGACAAAAATTTGGTGAGACCGCCCCATCTCAACCCATATACCAGGTATCCTGGTGAGATCTGTAATCCCAACAATGTGAGAGGTGATGAGTAGGTAGATCACAGTCTGAAGCCAGCAGTGGGGAAAAATGAGAGGCCCTACTTGAAAAAGAATTAAAGCCAATAAGGGTTATGTCACCGCTCAAGAAGTAAAGCTCTTGCCTGGCAAAGGTAAGGACTTGAGTTAAAATCCCAGGGGTGCCGAAAGAAACAGAAAGTAGCAAGTGTAGACCTTTGCTACGAAGGGAATGCAGTTGTTGAAGACAGGGGAGTGGAGGGCATGGGGCGGTGGTTCTGAAGGCCGGCAGGGAAGGGTGAGGTAGAGAGGGAAGACGGGGGGAGCAAGTCCTGGCGTTTTGTAGTGCAGGAGGTGACTGCAGGCCCAAGTGCTCCACTGCATATTTTAACACAGCAAGAGAAGAGGGCTGTAAGCACTTCCTGAATAAAGAAACCATGAATCTCTGAGAGGCTGGAGATGCTAATTGCTGTCCTGATGATTATGCATCGCGCAGGTGCTGGAAAATCCCCCTTGCATGCCATCAATGTGTGCAATTAAAATGCCGTGTCAATTAAACTAATTCAAAAAAGAAAGCAGGCCTGGGAGACAGAAGGTGTCTAGGCCCCGAGAGGAGGTTGTACATGGGAATCCCAGAGCTTGGCTTGCCTTCTCCCCTCCCTGAGCCACGTGGCTGCGGTGGCTGTGGGTGATCCCTCTCAGGATCCCTGCCATGGGCACCTGTGACCAGTGGCCTTGGCTGAGTCATCTAGCCTTGTAGAGCTGTACAATTCCACGTTCTGCGTGGATGCTGAAACACCGATGGACTGTTGCGGGGCGGGGTGGGGGGCGGGGAGCTGCCACAGTGGTGGATGGTTGCCGCGAGCAGAGGAAGATGCGTGTGGAGGGTTGAGCACCTTAGGCCTGGTGCTGAAAGCTGGGGCTATTTTTAGTGTGGTCCCCAGTGGGGAGATTCTCTGATATCTACTCCTTACATGTTCACATGACCACATTTCCAAGGTCAGAAGTTTCTTGGCACTCTCTGGTGAAGCTGAATGGCCTTTTCTAACCCTCCTTTGCCGACAGCTGACGGGGATCAACTGCTGGTCTCTGTCCTTTATTTAGGACATGCACTAGCCACGGGCATTCCATTGCCAAACGTGGAGCTGGCCTTGTAGAGCATTACAAGGAGACACAAGTCTCAGAACCCATCAGGGCCCTCGTAGGTGGGCTGCAAGTATCCAGTGAGGTGGACTCCATCAGGGGTTTCTATCCTCTTTTCACACAAAAAGGGACACACTTTGGAAACATCTAAGCCCGATCCTGAAGATTTCAGGATGTTTTGCTTCAGAGAGACTGTCCATTTGACGCTGCTTGTTGGTTCCTCATGGCCGTTCCTGGTGGCACATCTGGTGAAAGCCACTGAAGGTGACCTTGGGAACGCCCACCCTGTGTCCTCACGCGCACTCTACTACCTGATGGCTCCCTCCTCTCTCCATTAGTCCATGGGCAGTGTTATGGGGAGACTATGTGAAAACCACACAAATGTCCTCTCTCCAGCCAACTTGCAATTTATTTGTTCTTATTTGTGTCACTGTGGATGTGTGGCTTCCTGTTCTACTTGATGGTTACAGTCATTACTGTTGCTCTCCTTTTGTTGCTCCCATTTATTGGTTTGGGAGGGTCTGAGAATGAGGGGACCCCTTGGCATCTGCGGCTCGTAGTGCCTGCAACAATCCCTCTGAATGTCTCAGACGTGGCTTGGGCCCTTTCTTCCGAGGATGTACACAAGCCTGTTGTGTGAGGAGAGCTGGCTCCTCCAGGAGAGAATGGGGTTTAGACAGCCCAGTCTGGAGTTCTGGAAACCCACCTGAGCTATTGGGGTCACCACTCCACCCCAGCATGGTAAGGGCCCTGTGGAACATCTGAGGTTTCACAGATGACTTTTGAGAATTGAGTTGAGTCTACACATGCTGGACACTGGCTTGCTCTGGGCTAGATTGTGCATTTTCTAACCATTTTCACACACTGTCCTTTGCTTAGAACAATGCACTTGGGATTAATGGTGACACAAGAAATGCCAATAAAATAAAGCAGCAAAGAAGTCCTGGCCCAGCAGCTGGCCACCAGTGGGCATGGATTAGTAGAAGAGGAGATAGGAAGGGCTGCCCTGCCCTCCACAGGGGTTGAATCAGGCTGCTCTCAGCTCTCTTTCTTCCCAGGACATACATGCTTTCACTTACAAAGAAAGTGCATCTACAAACTGGGAGATGGTGGCTCATGCCTGTCATCCTAGCTATTCAGGAGGCTGAGGATCACAGTTGAAAGCCAGCCTGGGCAGGAAAGTCTGTGAGACTCTTATCTCCAATGAACTACCAGAAAACCGGAAGTGGCGCTGTGGCTCAAGTGGTAGAGTGTTCATCTTGAGCTGAAGAGCTGAGGCCCAGAGTTCAAGCCCCATGACCAAAAAAAAAAAAAAAAAAAAAAAAAAAAGCATCTACACATCTATAATTGTTCTAGGATGATGTGTCAAGGAGAGTTGCTGGGGGTGATTAAAATTATTCATGGATCTAAACATGGAAAATATTCCAAAAATTAAAATGAACAAAAACTTAATACAAAAAGGTAGGAAGAAAATCAAAGGACTAATACCAAAATGGTGAATTTCATAATTTTTTTCAAATGAGGCCTTAAAATATGTAAGTCATTTAGATGGGGTTTGGGTTTGCAACCAAGGTTGATCTTGAACTCCAGATCCTCCTGCCCTAGCCTCCCAAGTGCTAGGATTGTAGTTGTACACCACTACCCTGCCTCAAAAGTGTTGTTCTTTAACCTGTCAGAAAAATAGGATGACTACTCCAAAAATAAGATCTCCAACCATGATACCAACAAAAAACAATTCCAAGTGGCCTAACTGAACCGATCATCCATGGATGCAGACAACGGTGTTCCAGCTTGATGCACCTGTTCTCAGGGGAGCCTTCAAGTTGACATGGTTTACTGTGATATGTTCTGCCATTACTAATGAGGGTCAGAAAAGATGTCAAAAATAAAATGACTGGAAACTTTTTACATTCTAGCCATGTTCTCAAATGCTTACTGGGGAGGTTAGCTGGCCTCAGAACCTCATTGTGGAAGTAACACTTCATCTTATGAGCATACACAGGATGTTCTTGGATAAAATGCATCACAGACATGTCCAGTTATTCTTCCACCTTGGGAATTTTACTTGTTAAATGGTTTATCTACTAAAAATACAAAGGCTCAGAAAATGGTACTAGCTGACAGCTACTGAGGGCCACCCAGAGAGCCATTGTTTCACCTGGCTATAGAGAACCTGTGAGAAAGCATCCTTATCACCACTACCACCAATACTATCAACATCGCCATCACCACCATCATTATCTTTATCGTCATCAACATCATCATCACCATCATCATTATCTTCATCATCTTCACCAACATTGTCACATTACCATCTCTATTGTTATCACCACTATCATCATCATCATCAACACCATTTCACTGTCGTCACAGTAACTATCATCACCATCACACCATCCTCATCACCATTATCATCACTATTGCATCATCACCATCATTATCATTGCTATCATCATCACCACCATGGCCATCATTACTGCTCTCATTCCCACAGTCACTATCATTATCATCACGGCCATCATTACCACATAGTAATCATCACCACCATCTCATCACCAATCATCATTGATCATGACCATCATTGATGCCATTGTCTCCCCATTAGCATCCTCACCATCATTCATTATCACCACCACCATCATCAATATCATTACCATCATAATCATCACCCTTACCGTAGCACTGTTATCATCACCAATACTATCAGCATCACCCCTGCCACCACCACCACCCCAAATACATGTACTTTGATACCAGGAGCCTCTTGAGAAGAGAACCCTCCCAGCCTCATGGTTCTTGGGTTAGGTGTGCACTTGAGCATATCTCCCCAGAATACTGCCTTGATAGTGTTCAACCACCAGCAGTATTTATCTTGTCTTAAAAGTAAATAAAGGGTGAAGTGCTGGTGGCTCATACCTGTAATCCAAGCTACTTGGAAGGCTGAGATAGGAAGTATTGTGGTTTGGGACCAGTCTAGGGGTCCAGGAGACTCCTTCTCAACCAATAGCCATGACAGAAATGTTTCCTGGACTCCATCTTGACAGAGAGAAACTGGGCAGGGTGCCATGTACCTATTATACTAGTGATGCTGGAAAGCCACAAATGGGAGGATCAAGGTCCAGGAAAGCCCAGATAGAATACATGATATTACAAGGGGGAAAAAAGCAAAAATAGAGCAAAAAAAAAAAAAAAGACTGGGAATATGGCTCAGTGATAGTGCATCTGCTAAGCAAGAGCAAGGACTTGAGTTCAAACCCTAACACTGCCTAGAATAAATTCTGAATAGAGAACTCTATCCTAACTTACCAAAAAAAAAACCAAAGAAATTGAGAATTTTCTAAGATGCATCTTTCCCTGCTCACAGCTATACTTCCTTTGATTTTACTGTCTTAAAGCATAGGTTCAAAAATCACCTTTTTTTTTTTTTGAAAGCAAGAATACCATGAGAGGTCACATTAGGCTTGGATATTTCTTTTCTGACCTTGATAATCTGATTTCCAGTGTAAATTTTACTGGAAGGAAGGAAGGAAGTGCCTTCCTAAAACTGGCTATAGATGCATGTGTCTATTTGGTTCAATTGTCTTGTCAGGTTTTATGTCTGTGTCATGCTATTTTGGTTACTGGAGCTTTGTAGTATGTTTGAAGTCAGGAATTAAGATGCTTTCAGCTCTATTCTTTTTCTTCAAAGATTGCTGTCTGTTCATTTTTAGATTATTTGGCTTTCCACTAAATTGTATGAATTCTTTTATTTTTGGATATTAACTTTTTACTTCATATCAGTTATATTGTTTACAAATATGTTTTTCTCAATCTGCAGGCTGCAATCTCATCTTGTTGATTCTTTTCCTACCTGTGTAGCCTTTCCACTTGAGTTATTCCTGCTTATGTACTTTTGAGTGTGTTACCTGAGCTGTTGGCCCAGGACATGCATTTTATGGAGAAGGAATAGTCCCCTGCATACCATGTCACCTGCATGCAGAAGAATGACTTGGAACCTATTCAGTACATATAGCATGACACCCAATGGTCACCTCAGAGTAGACAAAGCACTGTGAGACCACAGTATCTGTGTGGGGGACACTGTATCTCCTCTCCACCCTGTATACCTTTTCCTGTTGTAAAACAGACATAGTTAAAGCACTTTGGAAGGTTGTTAGAATTCAACTGTTGAATGTGTCCTCATGTATATCAGTGAATTCCACGATAAAAACAAGACTGCTTCTCCTGCCCCACCCCCGCCCAAATAGCTTGTAAAATCTCCCTTTTAAATCTTTAGTAAATCCTGACATTTATATTTGGGATTGTACATACGCATGCATGTATTTACATATAGATATATATATATCTTTATTTAATTCTGTAAATTCTATACAGCTGTCCTTTAAAGACATCTACAGTTATCTTTTATAAAGTATAGATATGCCTAGAGGCCCAAAATTATAAAATTCTGCAAGCTCTTGGTTTATAGTAACCTACACACAAGTGGTGTGTGTGTGTGTGTGTGTGTGTGTGTGTGTGAGTGTTCTGGCAGAATTTAGATTTTGAACTCAGAGCCTTTTGCTTGCTAGGAAGGTTCTCTTGGATCTTTTTTTTTTGTTTTCTACAGAGTTTGGGGCAAGTAAGTTGGCTGTCTCAGGCAGGGCTTACAGAATAAGAGATAAGTGACCCTGTAAGGAGATTCTGAACACTGAAACTCCTTCCATGTGAAACACCTTTGGATCAAGATAAGCAAATGGTGGACATGTGGTGAAGGACGTTTTACCATCTCTCCCCTGGATCAGCCTCAGGGCACGCTTTGTTCCTGCTCTCTGCATCATCAGAAGTCTCTCAGACATGCTTTAACTGCCAGAAATGCGGAAGAGGCCTATGAGGGTGTAGAAAGCAGCTGTCTCACAAGTTTCTCCTTTTGGGGAATTCTGGAGAAGTCTAAAGGACTCTGCCTCTCTGCAGAGGCCTCTGTCTTCACCTATCTCTTCTTGCTTCCTGAATGTGTTGCTCTTCCTGCTGCTCCAGGACATACCAGCACTGTCCTTCTTCTCCTAGCAAGGGGCCATTCTTCCTGCAGCTGAGGGCTTCTGAGACCACAGACAAGAGTTACCCACATACCATCCTGCACCACAGCTTTCCATTCAACCTTTCAATTTCCTCACTCTTGTAAATGAGGAAGCCAAGTCCTAGAGAGGCCAAAATTTACCTAGCTCTTAGGTGAGGAGACTCAAGATTCAAACCCATCATATTTAACTCTAGGATCTTCTGAGACAAGCAGCAGCCTAAAATCTTTTGAGTAGTCATTGTGTCAGGGAGGAGATCCTAGAATTCAAAGTGCCTTTCCTGGACCACAGTGCGATCATCCTTTCCTGGTAGCTCTGTATCTAGGCCTTTGCTGGTGCACTAGAGATATCTACCTGCCTCCCAGATGCTAGAGCCAGCATCTAGCAGGGATCCCTACAAGTGGCCCTCGTAGGCCATTTCTTCAGGAGGCAGGTGACTTCCACAGGCTTTGACCCCAGTGTTGTGCTCTTTACATCTTTGGAAAGTTGCTGACTCTAACCTTTCTGTCATACCCCCACAGGGTAGGGAAATCCGCTTGTCCTTTGGCCCGTTGTTGATTCTACATTCAAGAGGAAGGGAAGGAATGAAAGGGAAATGAAGACATCCCTTCTTCAGAATTTAAGTCTTCCCCTGATGATTGGAAACAAGTGTGTCATTTATGTTGAAACTCCAGCCTGGCTGAGTTCTCCAAACACCATTTATCAACATTCCTAGCTGGTAGAATCACTCTGCCAGACTCAGTGGTTGAGTTAATTCTACCCTAACTGGACACAGAGTCTTTGGCTCAGTTCCTCTCCAAAATCTCTGGGGATGCCTTTGATATCATTCCAGTGTGTGCTTAAATTCACAGGCGCTTTCTAGCATGTCTTCTCTGAATGTAGAAATACACAGGGCCACAGACTCACACACTCACACATATACTCATGAGTCCAGAGGCCCAGGGGTGGGCCAATCATTTGATGAGATCTTTAAGCCATCACCTTCTTCCTTTTCTTCAGTTGAAACCACATGTTTCCTTTTTTTCCATCTCTTTCTTCTTACACATTGCTCTTTGAAATGGTCTTCTCCCTTCCTCATTGCAGACATTTCATTTAAATGAACGGAAACTGACAGGAACAGAACTCTGTGTCCCCAGTGAGTGCTGTCACCGAGTTCTATTACAAAACGCTCTCCTCCTCATTGCTTCTGTGCACCACAGGCTCCTGCTTGTTCTGCCACAATTAAACTGTGGTTTATGAAACTGAACACGACGTGCTGTCAGGAAAAGCCTACTATTGGGTAGCCTCCCCGATGTGTGGAGAAACATGTCTGTGTGAAGTTATTAAGATGACTATGATAACATTATTATTCACCTGCATCTAGACACTATTTACAATTTTGTTCATCCAAATACAGTGAATAACTGGGAAAATATGCTTTTTGGTAGTTATTCAGTCATGTCTAATACTTTTTGTTAGAAGCAAGCTTAGTTGGTTGGAAATTTCATATAGAAAACCACTGAATGTGATATTGAAGACATCTGACAACTAGCTCAGGACAAACTAGAAAACTTTCAAAACACATTAATTAACTAAAATATGATAACTCTGAAGGCCAAGAATATTTATATACTTGAACTTTCTAAACAAGAACTTATGTTTAACAGCAAATCTGTGCGTATGGCAAGAAAAGCTAGCTTAAGACTCAAGTTATTAAGGAAGAAATCACAATGAGGTCATAGGAGGCAACTGTACTCCTGATTAAAGAAGGTACTTCTGTAAGTTGTATGTATTGTTAGCATGAGAGGCTCAAAAGGATGGGTCAAAAAGGACAAGAGCAGAGGCCATAACTACAAATCAATGGGAAAGGATAGTTTCATCTTTATTATGTGAACAATTTCTAATTTAAATGTAGCTCCTCTGACCAAATCATCTGAATGCTCACAAGTGGACAGTTATATGGTAATTATTTAGCCCAAGTTATCACATAGGCAGTGAAGCCAAATGAGGGAAACTGGGTGGTCAGAGATGGCTTCCTAGTCAATGGTACTCTTCAGGGATGCCAGAGGACAGAGGCCCAGGCTGCTGCCTGCTAGGGCTGATGTGAGGAAAACTTAGATCTGACTTGGTCCTGATGTTACTTATAGGAAGGCTTGCCTTTTAGTTGGGCCTGGTCCTTTGTGACATGAATTCTGGAATTAAAACCCATGTCTTTGGGTTTTTAGCAGGGTGGTCAGTGTTCGAAAATAAGAGACTTTTGCTGGGCATAACTTCAAGGCTGTAATCCTGGCTGCTTGGGAGGTTTAAGTCAGGGAACTGTATGGAAGGGTATCAAAGTTTTTAAGACTATCTCCAGCAACGATTGGGCACTCACCTGTAATCCCAGTGGCAAAGGGTTGTACAAACAGGGAGAAAACCAATGCAAAGAGGGCTGGTGTTGAGTGTACTCAAGTTTTAGAGTGCCTTGCTTGCAAGTAGAAGTGTGGGGCCCTGAATTCAAAACCCCATTACACACACACACACACACACACACACACACACACACACACACACACACACACACACACGGCTGTCTTGGTGAATGCCTGAGTTTGTGCTGTTTCTTACTAGTCATCTAGAGTCAGTCTTCTCTTATTTCCAGCTGGCCTGGTTCTCTTCTGCACCGAGCTGATGCAAGACATAAGGAAGAAATTCTCCTAAAGCTTTTCCCTTCTGCCTGTTGTCACACGTCAGTACTTGATTTGTGTTTCCCAGGGGAACTGTGCATTTGGCTGGATTACTTTCCACTCTGGGTCTCCAAACCTTCTATCTCAGGTCTTTTACAATAAGGAAACACTTCATTTCCTGCTGGGGAGAGAAAAGCATGGCTGAAAACTTATGGGAGGAAATACAACTCAAACAGTCACATTTCCTCTCCCGCCCCATTTCCTCTTGGTCAATATCAGAGTTGCCTCCGCTGAATGCTGACTTGAAGAGTGGAATCCAAAGACTGAATTCAGGAGTGTTTGAAAAGTGTTTGTAAAGATGACATGAGGTGGGTCTCTAATTCTTCACTGTCTGTCTATCTTTCTGTCTGTCTCTGTCTCTTTTACAAAGAGGAATTCTTCATGGGATCAGAGGGGGCACTGACAGGCATGAACAGAACACATAGCATCGCAGATCGAAGGTTGAAGTGGAAATCCAACATTATTTTACTTATTTCTTTCATTTTCAGGAGACGGAGTAGAGATGGACAGGAAGGGCAATGAGTGGGTATTTTCTGGAACATTCTGACTTAAGAGTTTTTCTTGTCCACTGCTTTTTACGACTCACCTTTGTATTTCTGGGCAGCGGAGCCATTTACTGAACAGGCCCAAACACTGTGTATAGACAGTCATTAGGCAGAGAGAGGTAGGAGAGTCCTCAGGTGCGCACGCCTCCTCACGCAGGCCCCCAGGGCATTTCTTGCGTCCCTCTTACATTTCAGTGAGGGGCTGCCTTGCCTCCCCGGCTCAGTGGTCCTCTGGGTCTATTAGCACTCCCACATTCTCCACGACAGGTCTCCTGTCCTTCAGAGTGCCACAGGCACAGCGCCGTCTTCCTGGAGGGTCTGGACAGTCCTCTCTGATTGACTGCCATGAGGCTGTGCAAACCCAGACTGGACCCCATGCCTCAGGAATGTGGATGTGCTAGGCGAAGTCTCCTCACGCTCAAGTCTGGAAGGCAGCCAGGAGGGAGACAAGCTCTCGGAGCAGATGGTCAAAGGCACTTTCCCCTTCTCTCCCACTGTACGGAGGCAGGAGTGATTCCCCACTTCCTCTGGGAAGGTTACGTACCAGAGCCTCTGCCACAGCTGCCACCTCTGAATTAGCAAATATTCCCGCCAGGTGCCTGTCATTCTTCATTCTCTCTCTCTCTCTCTCTCTCTCTCTCTGTCACACACACACACACACACACACTTTTTACACTGTTATCTATTTTCAGCAGTATGCTTACATTTTCTAACATCTGACTAAATGAAGATCACCACCACTATGGGCATAAAGGGATGTTCATCCATGAAAGAGCATCTTTTGTGGTTATTGATGTTGTTAATGAACAAACAAATGAGTACCTCCCAGGGCCAAACTATTACTATGATCAGAAAGAGACCTATTCCATGCTTTAAATGTTTGTGTCCAGTATTGATTTGTTGAGACATTTTTATTTAAATAAACTTTATTACAACTTTGTAATGGTTTAGAATTATGGAAGAATTGAAGAGAAAGTAGAGAGCGTACCCGATGTTTGCATCTTATTTTGTTAAACCAAAGATTAATGTTGGTGGATTTTTATTTTTATCTTAACTATAGACTTCATTCAGATCCTAATGGGTTTGAAGCTAATGATCCTTTCTTTGTCCAGAATCCAACTCAGGATGTATATATACATTTTTTTCTTTGAACATTTTTATTTCTTACAGGCCTGATTTTTCCTCCTCATCTCAAAATCTTTGCACTTACGTATCTTTTTAAGAATTGTTTGGCTATTAGGGTGAACATGTGCACAGTGCACTTTTCTTTAAAAAAAAAACAAACCACCTTTGTGTTTAATGCCCAGTGCGATCCTGTGTCCAATCCAATTTATGTTTGGTAACTTTTTTTACATGGCTGGGGACAAATGCATTTCCCAGAATTACAAGATATGGGTGTTCTTTTTTTTTTTTTTTTTTTGACAAGTCTGCCAAAAATTAAACAATAGTAAAAAGGAATTTCTAAGAACATTCCTTGACTTATAAGTAATCTTGTGTGGGATTTCCCACTTGGCGTGTGAAGGAGGAATTGAGCATCCTGGGAAGGGTCTGGCCCTGGGACTGTGCACTGGATAGGAAAGAGTTCAGGGAGAGGATCAAAGGGCACCTGGATGGGTGGAGTCTGCTTGTCCAGCCCCACTCTGCCTCACCCGGAATGAGCACCTGGGCTGGCTTTGGGACCAAGGAAAGCAGAAGATGACCACAAGACTACAAAATGTTATTATGAGTGAATTAACACGTGCTCGCCCAGAGTTTTATAGAGCAGCTGGTACAATCATTATGAGAAAGAATGTGAAATGTTCCCTTTTGAGACGTATTTACTTTCAAACCAGTGGTTGATAGTATTTTGTAACCGTATGGGAATCTCCTGGAAATGATTGATTAATTCTAGTTGCACTAAATTTTATATTACCATTATTATTGTTTGTTATTATTATTATTATTAATTATGAATCAAATGGAAAACCTCGAGCATGCTAGGCAAGCACTCTACCACTTAAACCATGCCCCTTAACCCTTTTGTTTTGTGTTTTGCTTCTGGTACAGGATCTCTACTTGGCCTTGAACTCTTGATCCTCTTGTTTCCACCTTTCTAGTACCTAGGATTACAGATGTTCACCACTGTACTCGGCTTCCTTGTCATTGTTAAGAACTCAAGGCTATGTTCTCATTAGAACGCAGGCCTATGCTTAGAATCCCAATTTAGAATTCCCATTTGAACGGCACGTGCTGTGCATACACGTAGACACCACTAAAGCATGTTCTGTTGCTGTACACCATGAACCATGGAAGTGCAGTTTCCTTGCTGTAGACCATGAGTCGGCAAACCATAGCCCACAGCCTAATGCTGCCAGCTACACACTTGGGGACTGCAGACCCCCAGTGATTACCCAACATGCATAGCTGTTCCTGATGATGAAAGCCAGGGTGAGTGAAGATCACAGAGTCTGTGTGGTCTGCAAGACTCCAGCCTCCCTGGGAGTATGGAGGAGAAGCTTGGGAGGCAGAAGGAAGGTGTGGGACTGGCCCGTCCCTCCCACTGCCCACCATCTGTGGTCAGGATGGGAGAGAAAGAATGAAATGGAATGGAACATGCTGGCCCTGGGAAATGAGTAGGAAGATACCAGTCTTAGGTGGTGCCCAGGCAGGAATGGAGGCAGAGGAAGTGGGGCCGAGTCTGAGCAGAGCTGTCATGCTTCCTCTGTGTGATAACCAGACATCTGTTTACCCTGCGTTTACTGTCTCAGCCGGAGCTGCCTGCACCATACCCTTGCTCCTTTTCACTCAGCTGTGGCTGACTCCAAAGTGTATTTCCTGGCACAGGTCCAATCCATTAAAACCTTTTCTTGTTCATTACCCTACAGAATTTTGGACTCGCCTGCCTTCAGGCCTCCTCTCACTTCCTAAGTTCTCCCTGGTGATGCTGGTATGGTGCACTGAGCTGTAAAGTTTCATGCTATTCCTCTTCCTCAGTGTGCCTCAGCAGAACAACACTTCTAAAAATGGGCCCTCTTGTGCCAGTGAGCAACCTTCTCCTCCCTCCTTATACCTGCTGCTGGGCCATGCCCATGGGCTTCTTTGGTTCTGCTCCTATGCTTTAGTCAAGTGCTTGTTGAGTAGTTGAGTGAATTCCCAGAACTCACCAAGTAGTCATGATTTCTTTCTACTTCTCAGGACTGCTGCAAGAGTCCACTGACAAAGACAGCCTCTCTGCAGGCACTGCCCCAGCATGTGCTCCCACCTCTGCTCCTGGACAAACACGGGCAGTGTCAGGCCTGAGCTCAATACTAGGCAGAATGCCGTGCTTGCCCGTTGGATAATTTGTTCAGCATGCAAATGCCGGATAGCTCCTCCATGCACAGCCAGGCACTCCATGCTGGACCTGGGACCCCATGAGATTCACTGAAGGCCACCGGCCAGTGACAGACCTTGGACAGTACATCAGGCCAGGTGGCTCACTCCAGAGTGTTGTCTTTTGACCAAACATTGTGTGATAGAAGTTCCCTGTTGCCCATGTTTGTTCCAGTCTGTGATAAAAGAAAAACACCACATGCTTGAAGACCCGGCCACCCTTATCAGAACTGATTCACATGAGTTTCAGTGTAGCTGGAGCAAGCAGACCAATAGGAGATGTGGCTCCATCACCTAAGTGAATTTGAAAGCAGGGCTTGAGAGTCTCTGACACAGGCAGCCTACTGTTTTTGGAAGGCAATGGGATGGGCCAGCCCTGATGGGATTGGACCATGGCATTTTGAGAGACCCACGTTTGGAAGAAGCAATCCTGGGGAAGGGTGCTGTGTGGACACAAGTGTGGGTTGCCAGGAGGTGAAGCAGGACATCTGAATCATTTGCAGTCAGCAGGTGTCTGCTGCTAGTATGGCCTATGGCAGGATCCATACCCTCCTCACCCAAGCTCAGTGTGAACAAGGCTCAGAGCCCCAGCTTGTAGGGCTCCAGTTCTAATCTCCGCAGAACTTAGCAGCAGGCAACACAGGCCCATATGGTTCCTGTCTTCCCTTAAATGAGATGAGTTCAGAGAACCAGGGTGGTGATTCAGGACATAGAGGCTGGCATACCTGTTATGGACATATGCTTACCACTAAAGCCATCTTCTGGCCTGGCACCAGGTGCCCCCCCACCCCCAGACAGAGTGGAGGCATCGAGAACACATGGATGGATTCAGGTGTCACTAGGGAAAGGATTCTGTTTTGGCTGGGCTAATTCTGTAAAAATCAAACCAACTGGAGGTTTCTGCAAATGACCAGGAAGGTTTCTGCTCTGAGAGATGGTGGAACCTGTGCAGGTCTCAGTGCTAAAAATTAATTCGCATTTTACTTACTAACTTGTATCATCTTGGATCTTTAGATATTAGTTTATCAATGCATTTCACAATGACTCCCCTTTCCCAACACCTGACGTCAAGTGACTAAGACAGAACTTGTCCTTGGGACATGCTCTGTAGTATTTTTGTTCTCTCTTTCCTTCCTTCCTTCCTTAACCCTGTCCATTCTCCAACAAAGTCAGAAGAGAGGCTGGGGCCAGGTCTCCCTTAGAAATACTTCCTCAGTCTCCTTTGGAAGCTGCTGACTGCAAATGATCCAGAGGTTCTGCTCCACCTCTTGGCAACCAACACTTTTGTCTCTCTACACCCTCAACCCTCTATGGAAAGCAGCCGACATCTCTGTGCAGGAAAGCATACAGGAAATCTCACCAGATTTTAGAATGGGATGATCATTTCTTAAAACTGCTTGTTTGCAATGAATTTTGCAAGATTTTGTTTACCTCTGTGCTCCTCTTTTAAACAAAGAATGGGGGAAATGCCAAAGCAGAAAATACCCTAGGGGCTATTTCATCCCCAGGAGGACCAAGTTCCTCACAGGCAACACAACCTTTGGAGAAATTCAAATACTGCCGTGTGCATGTACACACCGTGTCTGGGATAGAAACAGTCCTGTGGGAAGGGCTGGGAAAGAAATGCTAAACCGGGCTCCTTTGGGAGCTGCTGGTGAAGAGAGATCACACACAGGTGATTCCGAAGTTTAAACAGATTATCTTTACCAGAATGAGGTCAACATGCCATTGTGCAGCCCTGACCCCTCTGCCAGGGGTGGGTTAGCCAGAATGCAGAGATGATTGGTGATTCACAAGCATGCTCATCCACACACCCACAGACCATGCAAGGAGACCATCCCTGCTGAGACTCATGCTGGACGACAGTGAACCCGGCAGGTACCTGTCTGCTCTGAGGCAGATCCATTCCAGGCCAGAGGAGGAGACAGAATCATAAGTAAAAGAACCATTGTTCCAGGCAGGTGGGCAGGAGCCTTCTCTGAAGTGGGGCTGGCTAAGGAAAAAATGAGGGGGTGAGGAGGTGCCAGGAGATGTCGAAGGGGAGACTCCAGACTGAGCCTCTACAGCATGGCCTACACAGGTGCTGGGCACAGTGGGAAAGTCCCATACACAGCAGGACTGCTGGGCTGGGCCAGCATGGGCACTGAGGTGCATAGCAGTGCCTGGTTAACAATCTCACTGAGAAATGCATGCACCCTCCATCTGATCTTGCTGGGGAAAAGACTCTGCCTGAGGCTTATCTTGGGGGCCACTCAGGGGCTCTATTTGCTGAGCATCAATACCTGCCTGTTAGTGACATCAGCCAGCCCAGGTGGGAGGTCAGGGCATTGAGGTTATGCAAACCCACGGACCTCTGTGTCCCAAGTCCTATTGCAGGTGGCAGCCTGAGTTAGACAAAGGTCTGTATGTCACTTCATGTTCACATACCACCTGGCTGCCTTCTACCTGGCCACTGTCCTATTTCTGCATGATTCACAGAGAGCCTAGCACAGAGGGACTTACCAGACCCCTCAGTGCCCACAGTGACTTCCTACTTTTCTGTCACCATGAAGTTGTGCATAGAGCCAATAAAGACAATTTATAACACCTAATGAATAGATATTCACCTCTACCCCGAAATGTATTGAACACATACAACAGAAGTCAATCAAAACACCACACAAGCCTTGACTTTTAACAGCTTGGATGAAAATCCTTTTTTTTTTTTTTTTGCCAGTCCTGGAGCTTGAACACGAAAGTCCTGGCCCATCATGAAAGCCAGCAGAAACAAATGAAAACATCGTTTTGGGGGTTGCGAGTTCTGGTACCATTTTAACCCATCATTTTAACTCAGTGCATTGACCCTTGTGAAGGTAACTGGTGCTGCATGGAAGAGGGGCAAGGGAGACGCGGCTATAACAAACAATCCCCCCATCTGCCCATTCCTACTTGACATCCTGACAGTCCCAGTGGCTCCGCAGACTTTGCAAGCAGTGGAACAAACAAACAAAAAAGCAGCAGAGATTGGTGTGGAAAGCAAGTCCAAATGAATTGCACAATATGGATGGAATATTTGAAGGGAAGTGGAGACACACTGCAAGGAAGGGAAATCAGGGGCCTCTGTCTGCCCTCCTTAACCGTGGCCAGACTGTGAACCTTATTAGAGGAGACTCGGGCCCTGGAGGGAGGAAACCCAAATATGGCAAATTGCTACCCATGTGTTTCCTCTGCTTTTCTGCAGCACAGACTCTTGGCCTCTGATGGAAATTGGTATATGAAAAGAAATCAGTCTGTCAATATGTTCCTGTTTTTCTTCAGCAGCCAGGAACTCAGCTTATTTTCAGAAGCTAAAGGAGCACTGACTATTTTTTTGAAATCAAATTGTAGTCGCTAAGGTTGTCTGGCTTGTAGTACAGGCGGAAGGAGGCTGTTTTGATGTGGTGTGTGTCCCAGGGTTCTTCAAAGCACACCTGCTGCCCGCTGTGGAATCAATTGGACCTCACGATGCTGGCAGGAAGGAACATACTCAGCATGGGAGAGAGATCTGGGAGAACAGGCTTCTTCATATCCTTTCCCGAGAGTTCTGGGGTACACATAGATGAATAACCTATGACCAATCTTGGTAATTGGTGATTACGAAGTCTCCTGAGAGTTGGGTGCAGAAGGAGACTGTTCTCCTCCAGCTCTGTGGTTTACTCCTCCCAAATGTTGCCTTAATCTACCTTCCATGTGTGCATGGTGCCCTCTCCTCCATCTTCCTTCTGCATGTGTATGGTGCCCTCTCCTCAGAGCTGCTCTCCACCTTTATCTTGAAGGAGGAAAAAAGAATTTACATCAAGCTGTAGTGTATTCTTGGCAAATGTTGTACGCCTGGTTGTTCAAAGCTCTTGGTCTTATGTAAAAAAGCAAACAGAAAACAAAACCTTGAGTAATTTGAAATACATAGTAAATGAATGACAATATTTATCTTTTGGAAAATACCTTTAAACAAAGACACAGGGGGAAAAAAAACAAAGGGAAAGAATCATTTGGTATATATTCCCAACATATTGCCTTTTCATTTGTCAGTGTACAAATTTTAACATCAGCCAAGAAATCTGCATCCCTCCTTGATCCTGAAGATAGAGCATCACCAGGAAAGTCTGTTACTATGGCAGATGCTTTTTCTGGAATCGAACTGCAAGCAAGGGCAGCTTAGGCAACATGTGCTACTCCCAGGAACAGTGGGGCCAAGTCCACTCATCGGGCCTCAAAACTATAAAAGAAACGGTGTCTTGAAATCAGAGCTACAGGTAGTCAGCAACTGCATGAAGTGTAAACAACCTTTCTTAAGAGCTGCTGGAGAGGAAGAAGGGCACAGAAGTTCTGGTTTCAGGGACCTTCCACTACCGTGCAGACATAATCAGAAGAGAAGTTAAAGGAAGGCTCCGAACAAAAGGCAGACAATTATCTTAATGCAATGCACACATGATTAACTGAGAAATAAATTATTCAGGCAATAGCTGCTGTGGGAATCCAGGGGATGAGGATGAGATGGGCCATATTTGATCAAGAGAACTCTCACTGGAAAGTAGATTTCGAATGGCAGGGACTTCTGGGATAAGGCTGGGAATATGGAGTATACGTCCAAATTATAGGAGTTAAACTATGTATTTGGGGGCTAGCAGTTAATATAGTGAGTCTGAGAAGGGGAAAGTCAGGATCCTACATTAAAAAATTCAGCAATTTTACATTCTGGAACATTTCCCTTTATCATATGTTAAGGGATCTGTACATTATCCTCTAGGAAAGGAAGAGATGCTGAAGGTCTTCCAAAGGGTTCAATTCTCCACTTCCTTCTGAAGGATGACAACTCTGGAAGGAAGGCTGTGTGAGTACACACTGTAGAGTCAGTTCCACTTCACAAGGCTTTCAGGAAGTGCTGCTTCAATAGGGTGTTTGCTTCCCATGCATTCTTGCTACTCCCTGGCTTTCCTAGCGCATGCTCACCGGGGACATCTTCCTTCTTCCTCCACATGCATCCCACCTCCAACAGAAATGGATTCTTAGAATTAAAGGATTCAGTCATGTCTTCTAGTCCTTTACCTCTAGAGAAACAAAAGCAAAACTTAGGCTCTACCTATCTGATGGTCTCCCTTGTGCATTAAAGATCAGCACCCTGCAGCAGCCCAACCTATGGTCTCTGTGCCTGTTGGTCTCTTAAGTCTAACACTGTCCAGAGGAGATATAGAATTTCTTAGAGAAAACTACTGGTATCTAATTGCAAATGTAAGACCACAGCTTTACTTCTTTTTTCACTTTTGTCATTCCCTAACCACTCCATTCTTGATGAGCTAAACACTTCTGTGTTAGCATTAGTTTAGTATGCTTTACATAATGGGGTTAAAATGACAACCATGTTATGAGAAGCCTACAGGCGTGTATTACAGTAGAGTCAACAATATTCTGGATACATTTCCTGTGGTCTCGGATATTAAAAATACATTAGGTCTGTGCATCACTTAAGTTCTGTGTTTGAGCCAGACTTCCGGTTTGGATCCATGAGGATATTAACTCTAAACTTCTCATGGTTTATTCTTTTTTGCTTTGAGTATGTGTCATTGGGTTTGAAGTTGTTGTCAACCTTCAGGGTGACTGAGAGCTGCATATCTGCATAATCTATCTGACTGGTAGTGGCCATGTGGTCCTAGATGGCAGAAAAGTGTCAACCAGAACATCCCTAGTATATGTAAGTCCTGTAGTCAAGTCCTGTCCTTCTTTTATTCAAATAAATGGTAATGACCAGGAGGAATGGTCTCTTTCAAGGCAGAGACAGTAGGTTTGGAGTCTGCACCAATGGAATCCCTGAGGGTTCTCACCTGGTTTTGAAACTGAACTTTGAGGTGCTGTTTGTGAGGTCCTGACGGAAAAGACAGCATGAAAAACCAGGTTTCCACAGCATTTGGCCAAATGTTAGAGATTAAGGCAACAATGGAGAACTGACAATCGTAATGAGGTAGAAGTCACAGTGACCACATGAGAGGCCATTACTTTAGACCCTCAGTCCAAGGCTTCCTTAAGGAGAGAATTATAGGGGAGACTTGAGGTTGACCAAGAGTTAATGAGGAAGTGGTGGGGACCAGTGGAGGCAAAGCCTCCAGGAAGGACAGGGTAACTCATATGGCACCCCAGATCTGGCTGGATGGGAGGTTAACAATACAGTATTGCTTATAGCAGATATATACGGAGAAGAGTGTAAGGCCCTAGGAGAGATGTATCAGATGAAAGATCAGATGGAATCTTGTAGGCTATGCTAAGGATTACATCAGCAGCTACTGAAGTGTTTTCAGAAAGTTGTGTCTCTATTTCAGAGAGGCACCTATAGTCTGGGTTATGGACTGGAGAGACCAAGGTGGCTATAGGCCAAGGGGTGCTTCTGTAATTATAGTCAGCTGATGATGGTGGTTAGCATGGTCAGTGGAAGTGTCTACAGGTACATAGTAGAAGTGTGTTGTTCTGTTATTCTTGTGCCATCCAGGTGTGACCATGCCTTTCTAGGGATCTAATATGACTAGCTCTGACATATTCTATACTATAATTTGAGGTATGAAGTACAGGAAGAAATGAGAGAGGGGTTTTGATTCATCACCCCTCTATCACTTTCTAGGTAGATCAGATGGAAAGGAATTGGGGTCAGAAGAGACCAATAGAAGTATTGGTCAGAGAATTTAGGCTGGCAGAAGGGGATGTGGAGAAGGAGAGGGATGGTGGAGAGATAATAGGAAAGAAGAGAGGAGAGAGGCTGTGGTGCAGAAGGACCCTTCTTGTGGTTGAGCATGATTCAGATGTCAATGAGCAGGAACGGTAAGGACTGCACCTAAAGAATAAAAGGATGAGCAGTCAAGATGCTGGAAGTCTGTGCAGACTTGGATATCCTACTAGGCAATGGCAAGGCCATTGCAATGGCAAGGGTGGCTGTGCTCAGTTAGCAAAGTGTGCAGTCCAGGAGAGGATGTGATCAGGCAAACGAGAGGGGGAAGCTTTGTAGTCTGAGGGTGTTGCCATGGTTACCCTAAACCAAGCACTATTCTGGGAGCTCAAGATGAGGACAGAATGAGGCTGTCCCCTCGCAGGGCACTTCCGTTCTGGTGAGGAAAGTTGAAGCGTGGCCCAACGTGTCACTCAGTCATTAGGACAGAAGGCAGTGGGCCTTCTGCGGACACTGAACATCTGGTGATGTGACTTCCGAGGGCCCATTGAAGCGGAGCGCTAGACACCAAGCTGGGGCTGGTCGCGCCGAGCTTCGGGCTGCGTGCAGCAGTGGCCATTGCCGTGTGCAGCCCGGACCTCACGTGCAGATGGGGAAAAGGAGGCAGACGGCTGGCAGGACCCGCAGCAGAGACGGGCAGCGCCCGTGAGGGATTCTGGGTGCACGTGCACACGCCGGAAGCGGAAGTGAGAGGGCATTCCGGGTGCGCACGTGCACGCCGCCGGAAGTGGATGCGCAGCACCGGAAGTGGACTGCAGCCGTTAGACTTACACAGCGAGGGGTCGCCCTCTGGGCGGACGCGTTTCTTCTGCCCAGCTGGAAGTGGCCAGCGAAGGTGAAGGTGAGGAGCGAGCGGAACCGGGCGTCCCGGGTGCTGGGTCGGGCGGAGGACGGAGGCGGGCCTCGGGGAGAGTCGCAGCCAAGGGGCGGGAACGTGGCGGCCACCTTCAAGCCCGGAAGGAGCCATGACTCAGCCCGGAAGGCAACCTTGCCTTGGCCAGGAAGGAAACCACGCCTCATCCGGGACGTTGCACCTCATCGGCAGGAAAGAAAGCGACTTCCAGTGGTCGGAAGCTGCACTTCCTGCTAGGTAGTTTTTACCCGTCCATAGGAAGACCTGGCTGTCCTAGGCATCTTGGGAATGGAACCCCATCCCCAGGAGGGAGGACTGGGAGGCAGGGCTGTGCGATCCCCTGGAGGAAGGGTGCGTCCAGCCTTTCAGCCATCATGGCGGGGGCTCTGGCGGGGCTAGTGCAGCGACGCCCTGCTGCCCTCACTGAAGTGGGGGCTCTAATGACGGCCGCCCCGAAGCGGACCGGCTCGGGGACGCAGAGATGGGCCTAACGCCAGATCTCCTGGAGCATGGTAAGAGTGAAGTGGTAGTGCCTGTCAGACCTGGCTTTCTCGACAGGGTGGTAACCCTAAATACAGGCGACCCCCAGAAACCCGAAAGCAAGCTTTGAACTCTCCCAGGCTCTTCTCGGAGACACCAGCACTTTCTGGGGGCATGGTCGTTACATTTTGAAATGAACTACCTCCGGTCAGGTACATCCACGCCGATTGTGTACCTCCGTGGTCCACACTGCCTCACACAGGCCTTCCCCCAGATCATGCTCTCCTTCAGAGCAGCCAGCAGACTCTGGTGCCGGCTTGTGGCACACACCAGCCCTGGTGGCACTGTTGGCACTGCCGGCCAGAGGGTCAAGCCCGACGTCGTTGACCTGCTGAAAGAAAACTATCAAACATTTGGGTCTATAGCAAGAGTATGTGTTATTTCACCACACATCACATACCTCAGGGATGGGACAAGAGGGACAAGGAGATGACAGTGAACCGGAGGAAACAGTATCTGAGAACTAGCCAACAACTCTTGAGATACATTTTCCTTCTTGGAAGGTCTTGGGATTAATTCCGAGAGCTAAAGTCTTTGCTCTGTTGTTGACTAGCTGAGGTTCACAGTTTAAAGACTGACTTGTTTTGCTGTACTTTGTTCAGAAAACCAGTGCCCACAGGCACATGGCTGATGTGTAACGCAGAGAGCTCATCATGTACAGCACTTAGTGTTTCAGAAGCGTGGAGCCTTTTGTTGGTGCTTTCAGAACTGCTGCCTAGGAAACTAAGCCTTTGGTTGAAGGGAAGTTGTGGCTTGTTCTCTTGATACAATTACTTTATATAGTTGTTAAGCTTTGTGGATCAAGAGGTTTTGTTTTGGGGACAAACCCCTGAGAAGACAATCTTATTAAGATGTTTGGTTATTACCAAAACAGCATCCAACACATACCCAAGCTTTGACCCTGTTGAGCCCTTGAGTCATAGAAGTTAGTTTTGCATCTTTTTTTTTTTTTTTTTTGCCAGTCGTGGGACCTGAACTCTAGGCCTGGGTGTTGTCCCTCAGCTCTTCAGCTCAAGGCTAGTGTTCTACCACTTGAGCCACAGCACCACTTCTGGCTTTTTTCTTTTTGCTTATGTGGTGCTGAGGAATCGAACCCAGGGTCGCATGCATGCAAGGCAAGCGCTGTACCACTGAGCTACCTTCCCAGCCCCAGTTTTGCATCTTTTTATTGGGTGGCAGGGGCAAATAGAAATTTACCCTATGACTTCAGTGGTTGTTTAAAGAGATGGATTATGGGTTGGGAAGGTGGTTCAGTGGTAGAGTGCTTACATTACATGCATGAGGCCCTGGGTTCGATTCCTCAGCACCACATAAGCAGAAAAAGCCAGAAGTGGCGCTATGGCTCAAGTGGTAGAGTGCTAGCATTGAGCTGAAGAGCTGAGAGACAGCACCCAGGCCCAGAGTTCAGGTCCCACAACCAACAAAAAAAAAAAAAGAGGAGTAGTTATGGCACCTGCTTAAATGCATGAATGTATGTAGGGATATCATGGTTACTCTGAACTGGTGTTGACTTACCATCATGAGAGACTGAAATGGGTTGTGGATTTGTTTCTTAGCATTCTATATTTCTCTACAGAACATGTGGTGAATTGTTCTTCAGTTTTCCATTTTTATTCAATTTTCTTTTTCTTTGAGAAAATGTTATTCTAATATGTGTATGTGTCAAAATGAGGTTGGGGGGACTAGGAACTGTGGATCACATCTATAATACCAGCTACTTGAGAGGCAAAGATGGGAGGATGAAGCTTTCAGACCAGCCTTGGAAGAAAGTCACACCCTCTGTCAAATAACAAGCTGGCCATGAAGTTATATGCATGTAATCTCAGTGCTGTGGGGGACAGAGTTAGGATGATTGAAGTTTAAGGGTAGTACCAGGCAAAAAGGACAAAATCTTATCTGAAAAATGATGTAAGAAGATCTGGAGGTATGGCTTAAGGGATAGAGACTGAATTCAGACCCCAATACTGCCAAAATAAATAAAGGAGTTTGTGTAGCTTCAAAACCAAACCACACCAAAATCTAATCCATAGATGTATTCCACAGGACACAGTGCCAATGCGTGCCAAAACATGAATGTAAGTATTTTGTTTTCATGGGAAAACTCACCCACAGCTCTTACTCACACTGAGACTGTAAAGATTAAGGCCAATGAATCATAAATGGTCAGTCAGCCCTCTTGGAGAGTAGTGGAACAGAAAAGGTATGGTAATTGGTGGTTTGTGCCACTTCCTCTGATAGTTGGTCTGGTGGAGGCTCAGACTTCGAGCTGACTATAAACATCAGAGTTGGTCTAGATGGAATCCATGGAGTTCAAGTTGAGTTTGTGTAACTCTAGCAAGTAATAGCATGGAGGTTAGAAAGACTTTCTTCTCATTCTACAGCTTTGTGTTTAATTACCAGGAATATCATAAACTCTCCACATAGCAGAGTATACAATGATTAAAAATTGGATTATTATTGTTTAGCTGTTGAATTGTTTGAAGTTTCTTATATATTCTGGTTATTAATCCTCAGTGAGATAGAATTGACAGAGTAACTTTTTTCCATTCTATAGGTTGGCTCCTTACTGTATTGATTGTTTCCTTTGTGTAGGAGATTTTTCTTTAATGCAATCCATTTGTCCATTCTTGATTTTCTTGTTTGTGATTTTGGAATCATATTTATAAAAGAAAAACCTTGCTTGGAACAATGTCCTAAACCATTCCCTTTTACCTTCTAGTAGTTTCATTGCTTTGGGTCTTTAAATCTTCAATCTATTTAGTGTTGAACTTTATATATGGTGAGGGGTAGAGGTCTAGTTTCATTGTTCTGTGAATAAATAACTTAGTTTTCCCAGTATTGTGTATAGTGAGAGTATCTTTTCCCCAATGTATAGTGTTGGTCCTTTTGTTGAAAGTCAGTTGACTTTATATTTGTATGTTAATTTCTGACCTTTCTGTTTTTGCATTGGTCTATGTATTTCTATGGCAGTACCATTCTGTTATTTATATTTCTACGATAGCTGTGTTGTGTGTTTTGAAGTCAGATACTGTGATGCTGTTTCTTTTTGCTCAGGATTGCTTTGGCTTCTCAGGGACTTCTGTGGCTCTGTATTCTTCTTATTTCAATGTGGAGTGACATCTTTATTGTGATCACTTTTAGTAGATCACATAATCTGTAGATCACTTTGTGTAGTACAGAATTTTAACAGTATTACTTCTAATCCATGAATGAGGAATGTTTTCTTCATTTAGCAAAACAATCATAATCCAGTTTTCAATAAGCATATGGTCAGGATAGACACTTTTCAAAAGAAGATAAACAACTGCTAATAAGTGTATGAGAAGATGTTAAACATCACTAATCATAATTTTAAACAATGAAATATCATCTTAGCTCAGAATGTCTATCAATTAGAAGGAAAAATATGTAATAGATACTGACAAAGAATCCAATTTATATCCTACAAAATTAAGAAGATGTGGCGGGGGTAGAGGAGCGATGAGTAAGAATGTTGAAAGGGATAACATTGATTAAGAGAAATTGTATTCATGAACTGCTTTGTTAAATAGCGACTCCTTTGTGTAACTACTTAAAATAATAAAATTATTAAAAATCAAAAACCAAGTACACATCCTCTGTGGAACCGTATAGTGGATAAGAAGACTATACCAATTCAGGTCAGCTGGTTGACCATGTATGGGCTTAAAGAAATCACCACATGATATGAAATGTTTATTAGGACAACTAAATTATCAGAATAATAAATTTATAAATCAGAGGAAGCCACAAGAGAGAAGGAATCGTGTAGACACTGGGGTCAGTGTCTACGTCCTTAGCATCGGATGTAACTAGGCTCAGGTCAAACTGGCAGCCAAGGCTCTGTCTGCTTCTGGGAATGAAATCGCTGCAGCTAAATGCAGTTTCGCATCATAAAGGACATATGCAGGAAAGATTCAATTCCCACAACTCTAGTTACGACAAGGAAGAAACAGATGTGGGGCACTATGTTGAAAAACGAACTTTACAATTTAGGCTGGTGGGGAGGGGGGCGGTGGTGGATGTAATTGTGGAAGTGGGAAGGGATGGTAGGGGCAAAACAAACAAAGGAGGAGGTAACAATGTTTGATAGGAAATGTACTCATTGCCTTGCTCATGTAACTGTTACCCCTCTGTACAGTATTTTCACGATAAAAAAACTTATTTAAAAAAAAAAAAAAAAGAAACAGATGTGGCAGTGAAGCATTGTGGGAATGGAATGCAAATGGCTAGAGGCAGGGCCCCCAGGTTCTTCGTATCTGGTTGGCCTCTGACCTTGGGCAAGCCTTCTGCCTCCCTCTGCATTCCCTTTCTCCAGGGCAGGAGAGTGGCTTCAGGAGAGTGGCTTCAGCAGTGGGAATAGTCAAAGGTAATTTGGGAGGATCACAGCTTCTCCTGGTGCAGATGCAGGGTCTGGAATGTGGGAGAGAGGGTGAGGTGGCACCAGGCATCTCTAAGAGCACAGGCCAAGTTGGGGAGGTGGAAATGCGTTTCTAGGTTTAGGGACCGGGAGCAGAGCAAACTGGCTGAGGGACAGTCACCACTGTGGTGCAGCAGGCTCTCCCATCCAGACACCAGATGGCCTAGAACCTTAGGGGAGAGCTCCTTGTTGTGTCACTGAGACCTCAGTCCTCTCTCTTTACCCTGTCACAACCCCCCCCTCTCCCCCAGCAGTCCACTTGTGTGCATGGCTACCCAAGCCTTGTTCTAAATACCACAGCAGAAAGTTACCTTCTTGTGGATTCAGAGGTCACAAGTCCAAAACCATGGCACCAGCCAGGTACCAGCATGGTACCAGCTCTCAGAAGGCCCCGGAGAGTATTCTGTCGTCTCCTACCCTTTCCTAATTTCTGCAGTCTCCTAGTAGATGGCCCAGTCTGAGATGCTCTGGGCCCATTCAGGCCTCTCTCATTCGAGTCCTTGCCTCAGAACTTTGTCTGTTTCCCTCTGGTCTCCCTGCATCCTCACCTCTTCCTCCAACCCTACTTGGATTTAGTCTGTCCCGTGGTATCTCCCTTTACCTGACTACAATTTTCAGATGGGGTCACATTCTGAGGTTCTGGATGGGCATGGCTTCCGGTGACACTGCAACCTCTGCATTTCTTGCTTCTCTCACACTACTTGGAGCTTAGACAGTCCCAGGTGGAGACCCAGGCATGCTGAATATTTGCAACCTGGGTATCCACTATGTCTTTCCCCACCAAAGAGCAGTAAGACAGTGAAATCAGAAGTGATGCTGTAGGTGGACCAACTGTCCCTTTATATCCTTCCCTTCTTTCTTGAAGCTTAGCATTTCAGTCCTGGCTTCCTTAGGTACTCTTGGGATATGTTGATGGAGACTGCCTTCGGAGTATTGTCTCACTTTCCAGGCTGTTCATGGAAGGATGAAGCTGCTTACCTTGGCTAGGAGGAGCACAGCTCTGCTCTCTTCCTGGGCTTTCTTGTCTACTCATCTTTATTACAGAATATAAGAATCACTTCATAGAATCTATACATGCCATATGGCTCCTAATTGCCATAATGTAAGAATTACTTCAAGTCTATAAAATCTGATAAAGTAGCATTGGCAACTTAATAACTTATGGTAATTGGCAAGTTATATACACTATTTTTACAAATGATCCTGTGAAGTTGTTCACATAGGTTTTTTTTATCTTCCTTTCAAATATGTATAAACCATGACAAAGGATGACAGATTATTGTCCCTGGAAGAATACATCTATACATATTGACTTCCTAATGCTAGACTCAGTGTTATGAGATGAAACTGTCATGTGACATTTTCCCATGGCAGAATAAGTACAGAGTGTTGGGGACAGATTGTAACACCCATTCTAGGTGCAATAAACTAGTCACTTAATTTTTCTCCTAATATTGGATGTTTATATGTCTACATCCTGTTTAGAGAGCATCTGACTAATTAAATATTAGTCCAGAAGACAGGGCATCCATGGAAGCAATGATTTAGTCATCTCTGCAATGAAATTGATTTTTGCACTTTTCAATTGCATTGGAAGTAACCCCCTGTCTTCTGACAAAATGGTACCATCATGAGCCTTTATTTCTTGTGATGTTTCTTAATGTAGCACACATTAAATTGAATGTCAGTCATTTAACCTTTCCTCCTCAGTTGTTCAATTTGCAAACCAGTGATAATTGTACTGAATCCTTGTTAGAAAAAAAGGAAGAAAATGAGGAAAGATAAGACAGAAGAAATGAAGCAAGCAGTCAATATTATGAGAATGTGACTCATGAAAACACTGCCTGTATATGACATGACTATGACAATATGCAGTAACATTAACAATGGTATGTATTTGTGAATCAACTGAGTTTTAAAGATGGTAGTTTATTTCATGAAGCATGCATTGCTGCTCACACTGGGCCTTGTTTACCACCAATCTGCAAACCTCTGGTTTAGCCTCTTGGATGGAAAGAACTGGAAGGGGGTTATGGACAGGAGACTGCAGTTTCTGGTAGCAGACAACTTATATGTATAGAAGCTTTCCATGTCCCTTCACGGTGAGCATAGAAAGTCCTCTCTGCAGTGTCTCTGTAAGGGAGGTCCTCAACAGGCACTGTAGAAACATTGGCCTGGCTGGTTCTGAGTTCATTAATAATGCTACCTCCAGCTCACGGCAGTATGAGAACACAGAGGCACAGTGTAAATCCATCTGAAGGAAATAAGAAGAAGATGAGGAGGAGGAGGAGAGGGTGGAGAGGGAGAGGGAGAGGAAGATGAATGAAGAATGAAGTAAATAATTGCTTGTTGTCATGTGGCTATGGGAACAGTTGAGACTTCGAGCTAGTGACCACAGTTAAGAGACCATGCTGTACCATAGTTCCCAGGGGAAAAAAGCACACAGCCTGATAGCTTGAGAAATGACTTAAAGAGGAAAACTACAGATGACATCCATCTGAACTCTTCCTTGGGCTGTGTGGGATTTCTTGCTTTTCCTTCCTTTTCAGTCTTACACACCTGTACCTCAAGTCTGCAGTTGATGAAGGCACCTCTGTCCTGTGCATTAGACCTGCCGTGTTTGTACTTTCAGGAATTCAGCTAGGCCAGATCCGTGCCCGAAGGCAGAGATTCCCATCTGCAAGTGAAGAATAGCATGCAATTCATGCAATTATATTTCAAAGATTCTATCTTTGATTTTCACCAAACTTGGAAAACGTACAATGGGAAAAATAAAAATCAAGTATGTGACACAATTTGGAGATCCTAGTTTTGTTTTATTTTGGCACAGAAAATCGTATCTTTTGCTTCTGCTTCAGGATAGCCTTTAAAAAAGAACTCTTTGGTTTTAGTGCCGTAGTGTTTATTTTGTGCTGTGATGTTTCTTGCAGTTTCACAGAGGAAAAGCAATGGGGGAGAAAGAAAAGCTTCTGGGACATCTCAGACGTGTTCATCCTCAATGTGGGGAAGAACACTGGACTTGGACATCTCAGACATGGGTTCATTTTCATAGTTTGTGTGTGAGCAGTGGGTGTGTGGTATGGGGGACACATGGGCTTTTTGGAGGATAGTTGTGTGGGGTGACACAAACAGGACTGTGAAAAATGTGTTGAAAACTGATAATGAGTGAGGAACTTGAGCATCTTATGTCTAACCCTCAGGATCATGGCAGAATTTGGTCCTGTTCAGCATTTTCTTCAGGGTGCCGGTAAGGTGACTCAACATCCACAGCAAATAAATGAACTAAAAAAGCTGAGGTGTAGAAAGCACAAACCATGATCCATTATTGTGAAGATCAGTGGGTCCCTTCCTTGATTTCTATGTGTCCTGAGTGTTTAGCAGCCTGTCCTTGCCAGGTGGATTCTGCTGTGGCCATTTCTGAAGAGCCTGTGACTCAAGTTGCCCCTACCAGAGGCTCCTGGGTCTCCTGCTCTAATGTCCCTTTCAAACAACCTTACTATCCCAAGAAAACTTCACAGAATTTTACTTACATTTTAATTTTTAAAAAGTTTAATTTGATTGCAGGTGCACATAGTTTTGTAGTTTATGCTCTCTGTTAAAATTTGTCTCTGCTCCTTGTTTTTGTGTAGTGGGGACTGATGTATCATATTACAATCTTTATTTTGGCAAGTGGTTTTGGTAATAGTCATGAGCTAGGTTCCCACTTGCTTCATTGATTTTGTATACTAAATTATGGAATGGTCTAATTGAGCTATAAAACAAAAATAAAATAAATGAAAACAATGGAAAATGTTGCCATTTGTACATGCCTAGACTGGTTTTGGAAACAGGAATAACATGCATCGATTGCTAAGAAAAATTACAAATAATTATTAATTTAACTCCAAACTGAGTGGCGAGATTTCAGAGCTATGGAGAGGCAGGAAAAATGATCTTCTATATTTTATTAGACAATAATGTCCCAAAGGAGGGGATGGAGAAAATGGCACTACAGTGAGGACATTTGATCTGAAAGGTATTATGATAGATCAAAATAAGAAGTGGGTGAAGAATTTGAGAAATGCTGGGAGTGTGACAATACCTGCCCCTACAAGGCCTTCTATGGAAACTGGGAGAAAGGGCGATCGCAAGCTTCCTGCCGGGTAGAGTGCCTGGGTAATGCCACAGAGGAAACTTTATAGTTGCATCACCATTTGTGATAACAGATTATATCACCTACTTTGCTGTAGAAAGTTTGAAAAACACATAAAAGAATGGAGAAAGGAATCTCTTATAACCTGTACACCAAGAATGAGACACAGTAATATTACCAATGTTTATTTATCTTGACTTTTTTGAATACATGTAATATGGTTTTTGTATGAAAATGGAATTATTTTCATAGATGGTGAATATTTTTGTTTTTACATTATTGTTATCCTGATTATTTTCAAATAATTATTTCTGTATACATTTGGATAGTGTGAATGTCATCCCTAAGATTGAACTATTTTTTAATTCATAGGATACTTTCACTTGATGATGATGTATTATTTAATCATCACGTTGCTGGATTAAATATGCTAGTTAAAAATCTCTTGATCTGAGGAATCAACCAGTGGATTCTCCATCTTTGTTGTTATAGTTTTACAAAAAGATACTAGATTTGTATAGTTGTTACTGAGCTAATTGGAAGCTTTTCACACTGCTGAGTTCTGCTTTTAGCAGTTGGACATTAATATGTCATAACTATTAATATTTCTTTGTTATAAGAACACTTATAATTCTCTTTTATCATTTAGAAATATACAATCTAATTATTATTAATACAGGCACCATTCTGTGTAACAGAATGTAGAAATCAATCCTCCTACTTAAATCTTGTACCCATTGACTCCAACTACCTTTTCTGTGTGAGCCACTTCTGCCCAGCTCTGGTACTCATCAGCCTGTTCTCCACGTGAGGGAGGTAATGTGGTATTTGTCTCTGTGTCTGTTTTATTCATGTAACTTAATGTCTTTTGAGCTCATCCAGGCTATTAGAAAGAGAATTTTTCCTTTTTTCTTTTTTAACATTCAGTAGTATTCCAGTGTGTATGGTGTATGCCACATTTTCTTTCTCTTTTCATCTGTTGATGGAGGACATTTCGGCTGGTGTCATACCTTGGCTACTGTGAAGTGATGTGTAAGTATCCTTCCTTTCACATGCTGGCTTCACTGCAAAGGGCATTACGGGCTCATCTGGCCTCCTCCCAGGAGCAGTACACCCTAATGTGTCAAGGCATGTGTGGGGAAGAGAATGTGTGAGTCACTCGTGGCTGGGACTCCAGCAGTGGGGCAGGGGTAGTGGATGACCATGCCCTACACAGCGGGCATTGGTGCTGGTGGCACTGGCAGAGAATGAATGACTTCACGGGAAGGTGGCACTGGTGGCACTGGGAGAGAATGAATGACTTCACGGGAAGGTGGAGCTGGTGGCACCGGTTGTGAATGAATGACTTCATGAGAAGGTGGTGCTGGTGGCACCGGTTGTGAATGAATGACTTCATGGAAAGGTGGTGCTGGTGGCACTGGCAGAGAATGACTTCATGGGAAGGTGGCACTGGTGGCACTGGGAGAGAATGAATGACTTCATGGAAAGGTGGTGCTGGTGGCACTGGGAGAGAATGAATGACTTCACGGGGAGGTGGTTCTGGTGGCACTGGGAGAGAATGAATGACTTCATAGGAAGATGGCACTGGTGGCACTGGGAGTGAACAAATGACTTCATAGGAAGGTGGCACTGGTGGCACTGGGAGAGAATGAATGACTTCATGGGAAGGTGGAGCTGGTGGCACTGGGAGAGAATGAATGATTTCATAGGAAGGTGGTACTAGTGGCACTGGTTGTGAACAAATGACTTCATAGGAAGATGGCACTGGTGGCACTGGGAGTGAACAAATGACTTCATAGGAAGGTGGCACTGGTGGCACTGGGAGAGAATGAATGACTTCACGGGGAGGTGGTGCTGGTGGCACTAGTTGTGAATGAATGTCTTCATGGGAAGCGCTTAGCTCATCCTCTGTAATTCAGTAAAGACTCACAAGATACTCTGTTACCATTATGTTTTTTCCCTATTACCTTCAGGAAAAAAATACAGTATTTTCTCAGAAGCCCAGACCCCATCGCTTTGAAGTTACTGTTGGGTTTGCTTTTTCTATCAACCAGCCAATTCAGAGCCGTATCTGGACATTGTAATCTAGGGGACCCTCTACTCTGGGTGGCTTCTCCTGGTTTTTAATGTGGCTCTATCATCTCTCTGTCTGTGTCTGTCTGTATTTTCTCTCTGGAGTAGGATGTGATATTTGTTTCAAACATTTTTTCATTCAAATAATATATTCATATTTATTTAATAGTATCAGAAAGGAGTAAAGGTATATGGTAATCCCCAGCAACTCCCAGCCTTCAGTTCCATTTCCTGGGGCCAATCAGTTTCAGCCCTGTGGACGTTTCTGTTCCTTCCTCTGGGTATTTGTGACCTTCATTCATCATTAATCTGAAGGGGCTTGTGTTCCATCTGTTAATCGCTGAGCTCCCATAAGCAGCTATGGGCATCCTCTCTCACATTTCACTGCACTCCACACCACCAGCCATGGGTTAAGCAGGATGCTTCTGCTTCTGTTGACATCACAGTTCCTGTAGAGCCAGGTGGATTTCCTCTTCTCCCTTGGCACTGAATTCTACCTCAGGCCTTCACATGCCTTAAAATGTCAACGCTTGTTCCTTTGAACCTCATCTGACTTTTTGAATGAGGAGTCATCTACATTGAAGATGATTATATACATACAATGTACATTTATTATCTTTGGTGGTTCTGGGTTTGAACTCAGGGTCTCACAGTTGTCAGGCTGGTGAGGTACTGCTGAGCTTCACTGCCAGCCTTGCTTTCAGTGGTTATTTCTAGGGCACCTCTAGCTTCCCATCTAGAAGCATGACCCAGCCACACTCCACCGACTTTAGTTTCCTATAATTGCTGGAATCACAGGAATGAACATCCATTTCCAGCTTCCTTCTGTTGAGATTGAGTCCCAAAGGCTGTTCTGCCTGGGCCAGCCTGACATTGAGAGCCTCCAGTCCTCAGTCTCCCAACTAGCTAGAATTACAGGTGTGAGCCTTTAGCACTCTGCTCTGAAGATTGCGTTTGCTCTGATGCATTGTTCTGCTTTCTCTGGCAGCCAGCATTGCTATGCGAAGCCCTAGGCCACTGGAGTTGTGCTTCTCAGCATGAATGCTGTTTTTGTTCAGCCTTGTGGCTGGGCTTTGCTGTACAAGTTGGCCCTGCCGAGCGTGCGTGTTGCAGATGACCACTGGCGTCAAATTCTCACTTGCATATTCACTAAAAGTTGGCTACATTCGTCACTGACTGACACTAAGATTGTTCTCTTCCTACTCTGAACGTCTGTTTTTCTTGCTGTGAATTCAATGTGTCCTTAGTGTGCTCTCTTTGACTGTGAGCACAATTCCATGAATGCCTCCCACACACCCATAGATTCAGAGTATATCACCCAGAGCTCTACATGGCTCTGTTTGTGCTCAAGAAACTGTGGCGAATCCACAACAGAGATTTTTTTCCAGCTTCCAAAATCTCAGACGTTCAACAGTGTCAACATGTAGAACAATCTTTTGCCTGTTATTTTTAAGCACAGTTGAAACTCTCTATCAAAGGTCATTGTTGTTGTGAGCCAGGGTGCTGGGCCAGGACCAGCCCTGTCTGCTCACACTCATTTACTGCTCTCTCCTCTTGGCTCTTTGTTCTCGTGGAAACCCTGATGCACACACACAGATTTTACAAGTGGAATTTTGTGCAACACTGGATCAAATATATTACAATCATCACTGTCATCTGTAAATCTTGTAATTCCATCAGAAAAAGCAATCAAGTTGTCTGTGGGATGATTTGTCCCTTACAAACACCCAGTGATTATGGCTTCTGTCTCAATTATCCTGAGATGCTTTCAGACTGTCATCTCTCCTTCCTCCATTATTTACTAGAGATTCAAGACATGCACAGATAATTCAAATCTACCATGTTTCACTGGTTACTTTATAATGCCGTTAAGTAAGAAGATGGTATTGTACTTCACAAATGAAGAAATTAAAACAAAGAAATGCGTGGATTGAAGTTCAATGATCCATGATTTTCATCTTAAAAAATTCTAAGGACCCGAAGGCCCTTGGAACTAAAAATCAGATTTGGCAGAAGTAACTTTGCTTGTCACTTTCTTAAGGTCTCCCAAGCCCTTCTGATTTAGTGAAGTTGTAAATAACCACCACTCTTCCTACCTCTTTAAAACCATAACAATAAATATAGTTTGCTTCAATCTACATAATCAGAGCCAGAACATACCAATATGGGGAAATGCCCAGTGCTCACTCACAGTGTGGTTCAGATGCAGGTCAGGTGAAGGGGAGCAATCCCATGGCCACCTGTCTTGTCCCCAAGCCAAGGAGCAGGTGGTTACTCTCCCTGACATAGATCAGGCAGCTGGGCTTGGTGTACAAATCACAGGAGAATTGTGGGGACAGGAGTGAGCAGACCTTTGGGTCCCGAGTTTAAGGTGATGAGCAGTGGATGCCGTCTTCTCTCTGGTGATATGAGGAGCCTGTCAAGGGAGACAGCTCTTGTCTGCCTGAGGGCCACAGAACTCAGCATGGACAGTCAGGGCAAGAGCAAGGAGGTTTTGCAGTATCAACTTCAGGGGTTAAAGATTGTTCTAGCCAGAGTAATTCCAGAAAGCATTTGACACATTTCTTTGCAATGGAGTGAGTGGTGCTTTGGGGATTCTGCAGATGTTTCAGAGTCAGAAGCATGGTGCCCCTGAGCATGGCAGCTCTGCCTGCTTAGTCACAGGGCTGAGAGTCGAGGCTGGGTGTGGGGGAGGGGCGGGGGAGTGGGGTGGGGGTGTTCATTTGCCTCCAGGGTGGTCTTCTGAGAATAGGTCTTATCTCTCTGAAGACAGGGTGGAGCATAGTCTGTAGCTGCTGTTCAAGCAGAAATGAGTGAGGCTTCTTATCACAGGGCTTGCAAGAAACACTTTCAGACCAGAGTGACTGAGTGCCAGTCAGATTTGAGGAAATCACGTAGTAGGTCTCTAGCTAGAATTTACACAGCTAGAAATGTAGGCATCTGTTCTCGCTTGAATTTTTTTTCTTGTAGAACAGTGTCATTGGTCTCATTTATACAATGGTCACCAAACACACAGAGAGTTCATGAAATGAAGGTCAGTGGAGCACCTCCAAAAGACCGGACTGAAGAGGCACCATGGATAAAGACATCTAACCCGGGATCTGCTATGTTAGAGCAAAAATACTGCCAGTCGTTGGGTTCTGCTGTGTCACTTCATGAAGTTGAGACCAAATAGTCACATATTTGAACTAAATGTGCAAAATTTACTATGCGGTCAAACATTTCTGTCTGCAATGTGTATCAGTAGGTACAAAGATGATGTACGCTGGAGGAGAAGCCAACTTGCAGATCAGCCAGGTTTAAGTTAACAGTGGTGCAGCTGGTGGCTTCAGCATCTCTTTCCTGCATGCATGAAAGCAGCAGCCCTGTGGAAATGGAACCATCTCCCAGGAAGCAAGGGCTGCTGCTGCTGGTGGAGCTACAGCTGCCTTCCTGGCCTGGAAAGTGGGCCTCCTTGGAATGAAAGATGCCCTTGGGAATGCCCAGGCTCATTTGCTGTGTTCTGAGGGGGTTGGTATTCAGGGTAGGGAATCACAAACTGACTGATGTGGAGGTGTGTGTGTGTGTGTGCGTGCGTGCGTGCGTGTGTGCAGTGTTACACTGTGGAAATGCATTTGTCCCTCTTTTCCATGGATTAGCACAGGCAAGTGCACAGCACAGCCCTAAAGGTGAGCAGCCTTGTGACTTTAGTCATCCAGTCTGTAGGAAGCCTCTATCATCTCCTGAGTCAGCAGTGTTCATGAGGCCCCCTTGAGTGGGCTGTCTATAGTGCAGCACAAGCAATTGTCACTGAGTGGTTGCTCTGTAAACTGTAGGAAGGACTCTAACTTTTCATTTTTTCCCCCCAGTCCTGGGGCTTGAATTCAGGGCTGAACACTGTCCTTGAGCTTCTTTTGCTCAAGGCTAGTACTCTACCACTTGAGCCACAGTGCCCCTTCTGGCTTTTTTCTGTGTATGTGCTACTGAGGAATCAAGCCCAGGGCTTCATGCATGCTAGGCAAGCACTCTCCCACTAAGCCACATTCCCAACCCCAACTCCAACTTTTCTAATTGTGGCAGGTGAATAAATGAGGAAGTGTGCTAAGTTTTCTGGATCCTCCTTGGTTTTCTTTGATCTTCTACACACATTATTCTGAAGAGCAAAGAGCTAGTAGCAGCTCTGCAAGTGGAATAAGTTTGTATTTTTTTTTAAATCCACTGGATCAAAAGGCTATTGATTAGCTCTGATATTAGCTCTACAAATGGACATGCTGTGCCTGAGGGAGGTCAACTTTTTTCCAGGGTCTTTTGACCAAAGTCAAGAATAAAAAAGAAACTACTTTTTCAGTGGAAACTTTAAAATAAATTCCCTCTTAATTATGGTTTTTTTTTTTTTTTTGTCGTTCATGGAGCTTGAACTCTGCCTGAGCACTGTCCCTTAGCTCTTCAGCTCAAGGCTAGTGCTCTACCACTTGAGCTACAGCACCACTTCCAGTTTTCTAGTGGTTTATTGGAGATAGGAGTCATACGGTCTTTCCTGCCTAGGCTAGCTTTGAACCGAGATCCTCAGATCTCAGCCTCCTGAGTAGCTAGGATTACAGGCGTGAGTCACCAGCGCCCGGCTTTAATTATGTTTTTTTAAGAAAAAAGTCTTAGTGGTTATTCCAAGGAAACAGAAGGTGAATAGTCTCTATTACATTAGACACAGGTTATCAAATTGGCAATCAGGATCTAAAGCTTTATTTCTGCTAAATTTCTCCTCCATTTTATCAGTGCTAAGGATGAAAATGACTGATATAATAGATGTATATGTTCATGTGTGACTCAGCTTGTGGAGCTTGTCACATGATATTTGCTACTAATGTTGGGATGCTTTTACTCAACAGAAATATGTGTGCAAGCAAGCTGGGTGCCAGTGGTGTATGCCTATAATTCTAGCTACTCAACAGACTGAGATATGAAGATTGAGGTTCAAAGCTAGCCTGGGAAGAAACTACCAAAAAAAGCCCAACGTGGAGCTTGGCTCTATAGAGCACAAAAGCTTATGGACAGTGCCCAGGCCCTGAGGTCAAGCCCCAGAACTGTTAGGTTTTTAAAAAGAGGTAAGTGAGTAAGAACAGCACCATGCATGTGGTATTCAGGTAAGAGGTAGGTTTATTCATCGATCTGGCTGGCATGGGAAAGAGAAAGCTGGGAAAGAGAGAGCTGGGAAAGACAGCGTCTGGGAAAGAGCGCTAGAAAAGAAAGAGCACTAGAAAAGAAAGAAAGCTGGGAAAGAGAGAAAAGAGCTGCCTTCTTTGAGAGGAGACCAAATTCCATCCTTTTACCCCTATTGTCGATGCCCCTTGTCAGCAGGAAGCAGCCAGAGAATATCCGCACCCTATTTCATGATTATTAAAAGGCTGGAATGTAAGGTCCACTCTTGGATGCTGAGCAGACTCCACCCTCCTCACAGCTAAGTCTCCACCCAGTACCTGCGTTACCTATGTAACTGGCACACCTGGAAGAGGTCACATCTGCATCAGCTGAGGTCACATATGAATTTCATGTGGCCACACCTTTCTCCACCCATACCCTAGATAAGGCCTAGCCCAGGCTCAGACACCCTCTTTTCTAGCTCTTTCCCAGCTCTCTCTCTTTTCCCAGGCCTTTCCCAGCCATGTGGAGGGCCAACATGGCCTGGTGTCAGCCAGATCAATGAATAAACTTACCCCTTACCTGAATACCACGTGCTTGGTGCTGTTCTTACTCAGCTACCTCTTTTTAAAAACCTAACAAGAACCAGCACTGAAAAGTAAGGAGGAAAGAAGGGGTGGGAGGGGGAGGGAGAAAGAGAAAGAGAAGGAAGAGAAAGAAAGGAAGAAAAGTCAGGGAGGGAGGGAGGGACAGAAAAAAAGAAGGAAGGAAGAAGGAAGGAAGGAAGGAAGGAAGGAAGGAAGGAAGGAAGGAAGGAAGGAAGGAAGGAGAAAAAGAAAATGCAAGGAGCAGAGCATCCTCAGCTTGCATGAGTGCAGACATACCACACATTTTTGGATGCTCGGGGCCTCATAGAAACCAGTTTCAGGATCCCAGCTTGCTGCCTCGGAGTAGGAGTACCAGGATTTCTCTCTTCAGGCCTACTTCTCTGTCTCTCATCCCCATCTGTCTGTGCCACAAGTGTCCATGCCTTAATGCTCTTGCCGGCCAAGTCAGTCCTTCCAGCTTTGTTATTGGCCAGCCCACAGCTGAGTCTCATTATTAAACCAGTGACTATGAAGTGACTGCTTCTAGGGAATGTAGACAAGTGGGTGCCTTCCTGGACGCCTCTTGCCACATTTGAACTCATCAATAGGCTTGTTCTGTGTGGGTTTCTGTTAAAGACACCTACTTAATGCATATTTTTGACTCACGAACACTGAACTTACAATCATCAGCATTGTAACACAAACCTGAATACAAATTTTCTGATGTACCAAATTTTACATAAAGCTCATCAGGAGTTTCTTGTACTTAGGCAACCTAGGTAGAACATGACTGGGCCATTTTAAACTGTAAAATCACCAACAGAAGTGCACAAGTGCAAGAAGTGGCACCAGATAGGCTCAGAAAGCAAAGAAGAATCAGCGCTCAACCAAGGCAGGATATGGTTTTATTTCACCCCAGCTGGGAGGGCAGGTGGAATCCAAGTGTTTCCATGTTTAGCTGCCATGCACATGTTCTAGAATGACAAGGAAAGAACCATGTGGAACATGTTCAGTGTGAACCTGCAGATGCCTCAGACTCGATGCTAACTGTTGGTTTGACTCAACAAGTGTGCACTGGAATCTTAGCAATCCCAGTGGTTGAACTTCGCAGTCCTGGGCTACTGGATTCAAGTTAAACACAACAGGGAAAGAAACAGAGACCCATCAACACTTTCCACATTTATGGATGCCACTTGTGTTTTCTGTCCTCCAAAGTATCTGACCACTTTGTAACCCCAGACTTGTCTGAACACATTCTTTTTTTTGGGGGGGTCCGGTCGTGGGGCCTGAACTCTGGGCCTGCGTACTGTCCCTCAGCTCTTCAGCTCAAGGCTAGCGCTCTACCACTTGAGCCACAGCGCCACTTCTGGCTTTTTTCTTTTTGCTTATGTGGTGCTGAGGAATCGAACCCAGGGTCGCATGCATGCAAGGCAAGCACTCTACCACTGAGCCACCTTCCCAGCCCCTCTGAACACATTCTTGTTCCAAAGATTACCCAACTCGACAGTCATGGCACAAGCCAGGTAAGCTCTTTCTTTAAACTTGTTGTAGCGGAATTCCATGTGAATTTTAGTGAGTAGGTTTGCGAAGACAGAATCGATGAATGATGAGGAATGGCTATGACTCTGGAGCTCTTGGCCCTCAGCCTCTGAATTCTAACTCCAGATTTGTGGGGAGAAATCTTATTGACTCTGTTTAGATTTGGGTAGGGGCGCTGTGGCTGGCCACTACAGGGTTCCCTAAGAGACCTTACCTTGGAGAAGTACTGCCCAAGGCTAAAACCAGGACAGAATTCTGGCATGGAGTTAGTGACAGTGCCCAAGTCACATTGCTTGGAAAGATGTACTTGATACCCCAAAAATGAGGTGGGTGTTGGAGGCCTAAAGTGAAGGACTGCTTTGCTTTTCTGTAATCGAATATAGCTTCTTACTTTTTCTTCTGTGTGTTAAGTTGTCATGGGAACGAAGAGAAAGGCAGCTCACAGGCTGTGCTGTTGCAAACAATAAACTCAACCTCTCAGGCCTTAAACCTCTTGTCTGCAAGGGAATACCGCTGAAGATCAAACTAGATCTTATACCTTCTAAGTGCACAGAGTATAAGCTTCAGTGCAGCAGAATCTTCAGAAGGTGGCTGCATGACTATACCAAACCAAAAAGTTGGCCTGTCGGCATGTGACACCATAAATAACAGATCTTTAAAATGTTTTGTCCCTGAGCTCAATCTGGAGTGTTTTCATGGACCAGAAGTCCCTACTGCACCAGGTCTAACCTTGCCTTCCCTACCTGGGGTGTGGCTGTGCCCGGTTGTCAGGATTACCTTATACTGCAGGGCCAGATGGATAAATCTCCTCTTGATTACAAAGGAGCAGAGCAGAGTAGAAGTCATCCTTCTCCTGCCCGTGTCCTCCCTGCACTAGCAAAGAGGCTTGCAAGTCTCAGACTTTTCACTCTGGGATGTGAAGGCAGGGATGGAATAAAAGGCCTGCCAAGTGACCTCAGCGCCTGGTCTGTGACTTGATCTCACAGGGATAGACATAGACAACACAGAATTAAGTCATAGGCAGCAGACGGCCCACCTGTGCGGAGCTGGCTGGTTTGAGCCAAGTGTAGGGAGGTGTCCACTGCTCATGCAGGCCTTGATGTGGTTGTGAGGGTATCACCCTGAGCTTTTGCCCAGGGTTGACTCTTCACTCCATGGGGTCTTAAAGGAGGACAGTAGCCAGGAGTCCTGGTTGAGCTGTTGTGATGCTCCCCACCAGGCCAGCTCAAGTGAAACCATCCTCATTTGTGGTGGATTGGAGGTACTGGGAAGGGCTGGGGAATCTCCCAGGCCCCACGGCCAAGGAGGACACCATGTTCCCAGTAGCATCTGTCATGAGACCCTGCTGGCATCAGACAGGAGTGTTGTCGGCCCATGATACTGGACCCCAGCCTCTGAACGATGAGAAATACATTTCGAATTGCTTACAGGTTCCTCGGTCTTGGGTGTTCTGATATAATACCACGAGCCAAGGAAGAGGGAATCAAATGTAGATGAAGTGACACAGGACTCTCAAGACCTTGATGTTTAGTTCTGTCTAGAGTCTCAGAGGCGGCGTGGATGGCTGGTCCATCTGGATGACAGAGACAGCCCTGATCCTCATGAGATGTGCATTCCCTGGGAGAGAGAGGGCACCACATGCTGGTGAGGCCAGTGAACCCCGTAGCAGGTTTGCTACTCTGCAAGGCTGGGGTGATGTTGGAATGCCTTTTACTTCTTACTAATGGCACTGCCTTGGGAGCTAGGGAGCCTGTCTTCACTCTCCCTCCCAGCTCCCTAGGTCCTCGGCATCCTGGATCCGAGGGCTAGGAAGGATGCATCAAACCTGTCCTGTTTCTGTATTATTCAAGTCAGCTATGTAGAATATTGTCTTTGTCTACAACAGAATGCATCAAGAAGGACTGATGCACCTGATATTGCAGAGAGAGGGCGGGAGGGGGGTTGGGTGGGGGAGT
This sequence comes from Dipodomys spectabilis, assembly GCF_019054845.1. NCBI lineage: Eukaryota > Metazoa > Chordata > Mammalia > Rodentia > Heteromyidae > Dipodomys > Dipodomys spectabilis. Next base: position 6,144,098 of record NW_024870892.1, on the reverse strand, counting down.
GTTCCTGCAGCCTGTGAAGATGAAGTAGAAATTAAGGGATGGTATGAGGTCATTCATGAAGTCAGGAATTTGGCAGTTGCTTTAATTGAGATGCCATCTCAGCATCCCCAGTAGAGGATCACCACCTGACAGTGACAACCAAACAGGAGATAGCAGAAGGGCGACCATATCACCAGGCCAGAAGGGAAGGCACAGAGCTCAGGGGATGATTTATAAACGCCTCTGAAAACAGAAAGCCATCTTCTCCTCATTTCCAGCCTTGACTCCCCTGGTGCTCACAGACCTGTGATGTCTGCATCATTACAGCCACCTTGCATTCATCTCTCGTGCCTCTGGCGTGGAGGAGAGGAAGATTAATTGTATGGCAAACTCCTCAACAATTTGCAGATCCTCTGCATTCCTGACATTAATCTCTCCCCAAGTGCCCTATCATTAACTTAAAAAATCAACCGAGCAAAACTTTAGAGTAGGTTCATGCAAATGGAAATACATAAATAGTGCTCAGAGAAGGTCGGAGGTGGGGAGGGGCTGTGGGACTAAGGACTTCCTGCAGGAAAGTGATAGTTCTGAGAAGTATGTCCTTCTGAAGGCCTAGTCTGTGGAACGTGTCATCTGTTCACAATCTTGTACTGTTTCCTTAGCTCATTTATTTGGGGTTTGGGCTGAGTAAAGGCATGAATGAGATTCTCTTTTCAAGTTGTTTGCAGATTGTGCAAATAAAACTTGGCTTTGGTGGCTGCTATTCTAAGTACACTGTCTGGGCCATTGGTGAAATTCAGTATCCAGTCCCCTGTGCCTAAATCCTCCTAAATTCAAATGGAAGATAAGTAAGAGATGTTTGTTTTGAATTATCTGACATTGTCACTATTCATATTTTGCCAAACTTGATTAGTCTTTTTTTGTATGTTTTTTATTGTAAAAATGCTGTACAGAGGGGTTACAGTTACATGAGCAAGGTAATGAGTACAAAATTTCCTACTGAGCATTTTTGCCTCCTCCTTTGTTTTCCCCCTACCATCTCTCCCACCTCTACAACTACCCCTCGCACCATTGAAGTTGTAAAGTTCATTTTCAATATAGTGTTTTGTACATCTCATTGTTAGTTACAATGGGTCAACCTGTATCCTTATTTAAGCATTTTGTTTTTTCCCTTTCCCTCCCCAAATTAGAGAAGTATATATATAAGATGTTGATTAGCCTTATATAGAGAACGGACTAGATCACTATAGCAATTATCTCAATTTAGAAGGTTTTTTTGGTGGCTTTTTTCATATACAGATTTGTTCTTTGGGAAGTAGAGATCTCTCTCTGTCTTTGAAAAATACCATGGTGAGCAGTCAGATGGAAAAACCAGGCTTCCTACTGATGGCAAATGAGCACATGAGTGGGGTCTGGGGTCCTAGAGGAGGTCCTGGGCAGCTCCTGGGGTGCTTCTCAGCCACTCCTCTGTGCAGTCTCCTCACAACTATAAACTGGAATCAGTCCAGTTGCTGGTGTGCAGCTTTGGTAGGTCAGAAATGAAAAAGGAAGTGTGAACTCAACCCAGTGCCTGCATGTGAAGCTCAGTGTTGATATAATCTACAGTCCTTGTGCACCTCTTTGTGTATGTTTACAAGTCATATGAATTAGTGTCACAAATATGACTGGGTTAAACACACACATACAATCAGAGATTTCTGAAAAGGGAAATTTAGAGCAATGCTCAAATTATGGTTGTTTCTAGACAAGACTGAAAGGTAAATAGATAAATCTGTCAAGCTTTTAAAGTTTATGATTGAAAAAAATTTGAGCTCATTGATTCATTCACTTATCTTTAAATAGTTGTACCAAGAGGTTTCAATAACACTCTCTTTCCCAACCCATCCAGTTCCACCAATCCCCTCAAGTCTCCTAGTTCCATTTTCATACACATGCACGTGTATGTGTGCATGTACACAGACACATTTAGTATTATGACTGAATTCTCCCACCATGCCTCTCTCTGTTCATCTAACCCCTCCCTTTCACCCCACCTTCCCCAACAAGGCATGTTTAAGCTTTCTGCAGTTCCTTTTGTTAAACTGTTAATTGTTCATAGGGGACCTAGAAATCTACCCCTTAAAACCACTGAAGTAGAATTTAAAATAAAAATTCCTACTTTGATGGTTCATGTTGTTTGCCATCTTGATTGAACTGAGAAGGACCTAGGAAATGAACAAAGTCCAAGGTTGCTTTCAGAGGTGATTGAAGAAAGGGAGAACCTGTTCAGAACATGGTCAGTATGATTCTGTACACAGGAATAGCAAGCAGAAAAGGGAAAGGAGAAAGCCCACAGCACAGGCCCCATCCCCAAACCCATGCCTCCTGCCCGCCAGAAAATACTGCTCTACCACTGGCCTTATCACCAACCCTGGATCAACAGAGCCAAGGACAGTGTACTGAAACCCTGGAAACCAGGAGCCAAAATAAAGCCTCACTCCCACTAACTTATCCCTCAGGTCCTTGTCACAGGGACAGAAGAAGTGATCAGCACAACCTCTGATTAATTTTTTCTTTGTAAATTGTATGTAATTATGTGATTAGGTTAAATCTGAGCAGACTATGGCTAAAATAAAAAGGCATGCATGGTGACTTTATTTCCTATTCATTCATTCAGTTAATATTTACTGAGAACCTCTGGAGTGCACATCTCAGTAATGAACAAGGTAAGTAGTCAAGAAGTGCCGAATTTAGACAACCTAAGGCAAATACCTGGGTAATAGCTCATGTAATCACTGGTAAACAGGTGTCAGGCCTGTGGACTCTTTCAGAGAAAGCCCTCCTTACTCTTGATAATTTTCTTCACGTTGATAGCTAGGAAGAGCAAAAGAATGACTAAAGATTCGTGATTATGGGTTTGTTTGAACTCTATCAATTTATATTGTGAATTTCAGTTTAATGAAGTTAAATGTGCTGCTTATATTCAAATCATTTGAGTTCATGTGTGAGATAAATATGTTTGATTTTTTTCCCCCTGGTCCTGGGGCTTGAACTCTGGGCCTGTGCGCTGTCCCTGGGCTCCTTTTGCTCAAGGGTAACACTCAATCACTTAATCCACAGTGCCATTTCTGGTTCTTTCTGTGGTTAATTGGAGGTAAGAGTCTCATAGGCTTTCTTGCCCAGGCTGGCTCTGAACTGGAGCCCTCAGATCTCAGTCTCCCGAGTAGCTAGGATTCAGGTGTGAGCCATTGGCACCTGGCTGATAGTTACACAAAGGGGTTCCAGTTGAATTGTCCGTGTGTGTGTGCAATGCATGTCAACAGAGTCATCCCTTCCATCATTTTCCTCACCCAGTATCCCTTCCCTAGCCATAGCCTCAAGTTTCCAAATTCAATCTTCACATATGTACCTTAATATTTTACTTAAAAAACACCTTCTTGTATAATACAAAGGAGCCGCCTCCTTTACAACTTGGTGGAAACATCTTTGATCTACATAGATCATTTCCTTTTTCTAAGTATAATTTTATTGTCAAGATGATGTACAAAGGGGTTATATAAATAAGGTAGTGCGTACATTTCTTGTCAAACTTGTTACCCCCTCCCTCATTTTTCTCCCACTCTCCTTCCTCCCCCCCTCAGATCATTTCCATAAATCAAAAGTAGCCATTAGCACTTTATGTACTCACTGAGTGCTAGGCAGTGTGTTCAGGCGCAAATACAGACACAGGTACACACGCTAGACATACAGAGACACAGAGATACCCACATATATACAGACACATAGGCACACACAGAGTCACACAGACACACCGACACAGACATGGATACACACAGAAACACAGACATAAACACACAGACACAGAGGTACCTGTCCCATAATTGTGCAGAGGGTACACTATTGTTACTTATACACAGTGTGTTGAGACTTGCAGTGAACATACACAGGTTTTTTTTTGTTGTTGTTTTACAAGGGCTTAGGCAATGATGGTCACCAGATGCTATACATTTGTCAAATACTTACTTTACAATGGGAACCCAGGATATGAAGAAGACTTGGACTTGACTTGATCAGTGCCTTCCAATTACCTTTGAGGGGGGGAAGAGGAGGGAGAAGGAGAGGGAAGGAAAGAGGGAGAGAGAAGAACAGATTCCTCCACAGGTTGGGAGGTTCTATACTGGAACTCTGTTAAGTGGAATGGGGTAGACAGTTCACCTAGAGCATTCTCAGAGTGGCTGGTACATTCACATTTTTCTGTAGATGACATAGGTAGGTTGAAGCCATAGATAAATATTCCCAAACTTAAAAGAGTATTCTTGAAGCACTAAGGTGATCCTTATGATCTTTGACAGAGCCCCAGTCTCTAGTATCTTAAAAGAGAAAGATATGTTAGGCAGTTTTGTCTATTGTGGGGATCTTATAGCAAGCACACAAAACAATGAAAGTCAGCAATGCCCTTAAGTCAGAGACAGAAGACATTAGAGGTCTCTGCAGATGGCACCTCCTTCTCCTTACATTCCATTCTCTTCTCCAAGAAAATCCATCAGCAACTCTCCATGACCCTGTCTTGATATCCCCAGTCATGAGAGTGTAAAGACACCAACAGTGTGAAAAGAGATGTTTAAATGGAGCATTACGTAGCGATTTGGACAGGTTCTTCATTTAGCAAACATTTTTTTTTTGGGGTCCGAGCGTGGGGCCTGAACTCTGGGCCCTGTCCCTCAGCTCTTCAGCTCAAGGCTAGCACTGTACCACTTGAGCCACAGCGCCACTTCCGGCTTTTTTCTTTTTGCTTATGTGGTGTTGAGGAATCAAACCCAGGGCCTCATGCATGCAAGGCAAGCGCTCTACCACTGAGCCACCTTCCCAGCCCCAATTAGCAAACATTTTTTAAGGGAGGAAAATATACCAGGACACTCTCGCTCTCGTGCCACTTGCTTTTTCTATTGATCACTGCACTCTGTTTCTGTGATAGAAGGTCCCCCCTCTTTCTGCAGCAGGAAAAGTCAGGGTGATCATGTCATAAGGAGAGTCCTGGATGTCTATGGGTGATGTGCTTCCCTGAGCCTGGGTGTGCATAGACTGAGAAGCTGTCACCCCTTCCCCTCCCTAGCGAAGTTTGGCATGCTATATTTTCATTTTATACTAGGATGCGAATTCTTAGACATTAAGGCGCATTAGTCACACACAAGCACAACCATCTTTCTGAAACAAGGGTTGGTGGGGATGTGGGAATGCACAACAGTGTAGCCATTTTCAAAGAGAGTTGGACAGTTCCTCAAAGGGCGATTCAAGAGAACTGAAATATTCATTCAAGAGAACTGAAAAGTTTTGTCTACACAAAAACCTATGCAGAAATGTACTTACCAGCTTTCTTCATAGTAGTAGTTGGAGATAAGTGTCCTTGAATAGATGGACAGATAAACAAGATGTGGGATATCTGTGCAATAGCACATTTACTGGATAACTTATTAAACGATGAAATTCTGATCCATGCTCTGGCAAGGATTAACCCTGACAACATTATGCTAAGTGAAGGAAGCCATGACAATAGGCCACATACTGTGTGATTCCATTTGTATCAAGATGTCCAGAATAGGCAAATTCACAGGCAGAAGGCAGGTTACTTGGTTGCTAAGAGGCTTGAGAGTTGTTGGAGGAAGTAAGGATAGCTATCATAGTGTTTTATTATTCTGAGATGACAAAGTGCTGATGGCTTTACACTAATATGAATGATGTGGACTGCGTTTAAAACAATGGATTTTTATGGTAGAAACTGGTTACGAAAAATCTTCCTTCAGATATATCATCTTTGTCACCATCTATTTCTGTGAATGGCTACGATTTAGCTTGTTGTGAGATGCATTTTGCCTTCAGATAAAGTCAAACAAGATTCTCAGTAAACAAAGAGAGTGAAGCTATCAGAAGTTATTTTTTTACACATGTTGGAACTTCATGTTTTCAAACATCCAAGGAGCTTCAGCCACAAAATGAATCAGAATGATAAGAGCGATGGTTCCGCAATGCATTCACAGATGGTCTTATTTAAACACATTTTGGGTGATGATAAATACAGAATCATATAGACTTGTAAGATATCAGACTCTGGTTTGGATATGAGGCCAGATGAGTAAGTGTTCCGAAGGAACATTTCTTATTTATGTCTGTGTTTCCCAAAGCATGGAGTTTATCAGTGGAAGAAAAAATTAAGTGCACCAGTGTTTTCTAGCAAGTCCTTTTTAAGGGGCCACCTTTAACCAGGAACCAATTGAGCATTCTTTGTCTTTGAGATAGTACAATTTTATAAAAGACAACACATTCTGGAATGTGGTGTGTGTCTGATAAATGTTGCATAAAAAACAATTAAGTATGAGATAAATGAAGAACGATAAGTTGAGAATGGGTGAGAATGGATAAATGAAGAGTTTATAAACATGTAGCTAGAGATGAGACCATCTCTATTTCTTTTTTCTTTTTCTCTTTTCTTTTTGTGGGCTGGTACTGGGTCTTGAACTCAGGGCCTTGTACTCTTTTTGGCTATTTTGCTCAAGGCTGGTGCTCTGCCACTTGAGCCACACCTCTAATTGGAGAAAAGAGTCTCTTGGGCTCTTTCTTCTGGATTGGCTTTGAATCTCCATCTTCAGATCGCAGCCTCTTGAATAGCTGTAAGTACAGGCAAGGGCCATCAGCATTCACTCCTACCTCTTTCTAAAATTAGATTCTTCCTTCATTTTTAATACAAGCATTGGAATGGTAAAGCACTTTTAGAAAAGGAAACATCCAGAAATACTTAGGCTTGGGTTTCTGTATGGAATGTGTCCAAAAAGGCTCTTTTATTTCCCATTTCCATAATCAATTATTATAAGAACTCTAAGACCTGAGACACAACACAAAATGAAAAATGAGAACCATGTTTGCTGAAAAGTAATTGTTTTGGAGAGAAACTTGGTTCTCAGTTACATCATGTGGCTATAAAATGCTTTTGTAGGAATAAAAGAATACTGAGCCAGCACAGGGATTTTCTTTGGACTTTACTAGTTTTCTCACACAAGTCCAGGGGTATAAATGCACCGTGGGAACAGATGACGTATGCACACATGTGCATGTGGGACAGTGCTTTAGAAATAATGTGCTTTTGCTGAGGACGTAGGAGCCAATGGAATGTTGTCCCTGCATGTTATCATATTTTTTGATTGAGATTTCTTCAGTTCTTTAGACAACTTGCAACTTTTGAAAACTTTTTTTTTTAAAGCAAAAATGCCAAAGTCAGCAGACAGATCTTATTGTATTCACATGGCTAAGCAGTTATGTCAGTTTGATCATCCTTGGATCAGAGGAACCTGCAGACCTTCAAGGACGTCCTGGAAGGGACCAGTGACTCAGTTCACAGTCTCTGTCATGCTGCAGTATCCTGTGAACTCAAGCCTGGAAGGACAGAAACTAAGGTCAGACCAGTTGAGTTTTAAAGGTTTAGAGAAATCTTGGTTGGTTTGTTTATGTAGATTTGCAGATCTGAGATCAAGAAAGAATTGTGAACACTAGATTTCTTCTTTTCTTTTAATCTGTGGTACAGGGATTTGAACCTAGGGTCTCTTGCTTGGTGGGCAGGTGCTTTACCACTTGATCCATGTACTTGGTCCTTTGTGCTTCCATTGGTTTTCAAATCAGTTCTCCCATTTCCCTCACACCAGCCTGAGGACTGTGATCTTCCTATTTATGTTTCCCTCCCATCTGGGACGATAGGTGTGTGGCACTAAGCCTGTGTCTTACAGGGCCCCTGTTGAGTTCAAGTATGAAAACATTACAGTATTGGTGGTAAACACACTGTTTTATACTTAGGAAAATAACACTGCCTGTTATCACTCCTACTTCTAGAGTTGAAATGGATACTCTAGTTTTGTTTGGTAAGCTAGCCCTTTCCTCTTAGCTTTGATTCTCATTACAACTCATTCTCAGACCTGTGCCTTCCTGGAGGATGAGCACTCTTGCCTAGCCAGACCTCTAAATGGATTCTCTACCCTGTCACTTTGTGACTCTATTTCCTTGGCCTGGCGTTTTCATCTTTCAAAATGGTCATCCAAACATTATTCATTTTGTGACATGGCTTTTGAACTCCACATGTATATAGCCCCACTCTGAATTCTCCTCACTTATTATCTGCACCAGACATGTGGCCTGCACATTTACAGCTTTGTTTTGAAGTTATAGTGGGCACATTATGAGTTCCTGGAGGTCATGGGCCACCCTGATTAATGTTGGCAAAGTGCTTCATGTAGCAACCTCAGGATAAAATGTTTGTTTGCTGAATGAATGAATGAATGAAAAGAGATTAAAGTTGAGGTGGTTGATCATCCAAGGTAGGTGTCACTCATGGTCTAGTAACTCAGAGTACTCTCCTTTGGACTAGCCTGCTGTTTGGAAGCTGAGGTGTTTGGTCCCTGAGTAATTTGATATAATGATATCCTCTCTGAAGCATTGCTGGAAGGACTTTGATCAGTACCTATAATATAGAGAGGAATGCAGGGGTGGGGCGGCTCAACTTATTTTTTATTTTACATATTATTCATGAGTCTCTCTGGTTACGAATAGCCATTAATTTCTAGAATAATTTTTAAAACTTCTCTTCAGTGTCCCGACCTGTAGCTATTGTGACTGAGATTGTCCCTTCGGTTCCTCGGCTCTATGCGGCAGGCTGTAGTGGTGACAGAATGGATTCCATAAAAGGCTGGGGCCCACATCCGCCCAATGGATTGTTTTCAAAGGGTTCTAACACAGGCTCATGGGTACCAAGGGTCAACGGCAGTCCAAACAAACATTTCACAGTCACAAGTACAAAGGACTGGAGTCCTTGGTAAATGATTAGCCATAAATGATCATAAACAAAAATGTTCCATACATTTGATAAACAGGCTTGTAAAAGAGGACAGGAAGTACAGAAGAAAAACATCTTTCAAGTGAACTGTCAATTGTCAAGCACCTGAATTTACTTTTTGAGGGATTTCATTTACCGTGTGTGTGTGTGTGTGTGTGTGTGTGTGTGTGAGAGAGAGAGAGAGAGAGAGAGAGAGAGAGACAGAGACAGAGAGAGACAGAGAGAGACAGAGAAAGTGTGTGTGTGTGTGTGTGTCCTCGAGTTTGAACTCAGGGCCTGTGTGTTGTCCCTGAGCTATTTTGTCTAAGATCAGCATTCTACCACTTGAGCCCAGCTTCACTTCTGGCTTTTTTTGGTAGTTAATTGGAGATAAGAGTCTCATAGACTTTTCTGCCTGGGTTGGCTTTGAACTGTGATCCTTAGATCTTAGCCTCCCAAGTAACTAGTATTACAGGTGTGAGCCACTGGCACCGAGCTAACACTTTTACTGGTGACATTGGTAATAGTCATGCACCATAATTACAGTGTACATGTAGCATTCTTACCTGACTTTTTCACTCAGTAGATTCTCCATTCAGTAGTTTTTTTGTGTGTGCACATTTCCTCCCCAGTGTATAGGGACAACCTTTTTCCTTCTGTATTTTCTCTTCTCCTGAGATGAGAGAGCCATCAGCCATGACAATTGCTAGGACAGAAAAACTGTGAAGACGATTGAAAAATAGCAATGAAACACTGCCCTATGGTCAGACTAGTCTAAAATTAAATAATTTGAATATATATGAATATATATTCAATATATGAATATATATATGAATATATAAAAATATATATTCTCATATATATATATATATGATATTTCCACTCACAGAATTTTCTGGAATGTACATAGTCAAATACATGAGATGTCACAAGAAGCCCCTTGAAAGATTATTCAGACCTTTCCCAGTTTTAGATTTTGCTGTAGCAAAGCACTTCTGAAACAACTTTAGGAATTGTGTTGAGAATTGGATTACAAGTAACATAAAAAATGATTTTCCTCTTTAACCATAGTGTGAGAAGTTATCAGCACTCTTTTATTCAAAAGGAGGAAGCAGATCCCTGGTTCATGCAAAACACTGATTGGTAAAGAAGCCTGTGGATAACCACAGGTAGAGCAGACCTCAGTGACATATGCAAATGATCATGGAAGGGAAGCAGGCCTGGTGATGCCAGTGCTTCAGCTGTCCTGTGTCCACAGAAGAGTCTGAGAATCATGCTTCCTGTCTGTAAGTATTCTCAAATCGTGCTTTCCATTATTCAAATGAATACTGGCAACAAGAGCGACTCTATAATGAGCTCTGGCTGTAGAGCAGTACCACACCCCACACAGGTAGTTGGAGGCCTTCAGAGGTGAGTACATGTACTCATCACCATTTTGGCACTCCCAGCAGAGCCAGTTCCAGACCCATGGCCTTGCCCGCACTCTTCCCTCCCTCTGCTTCTCTTTCATGGCCTGAACATAGCTAAAGGTCCTTTTGTTGTCCTGCATCCTTGGTAACACCAGATCTCAGAATGGTAGCCATGTGGCAGTGTTTCCAGAGACCTCTGTGCTTCCTGTGCATCCCTGAGTATGCATCCATCATCCTCATTATGGATATGATGGCACAATCTAAGCATGGAGAAAGAGTCTAGCAGCCAAGGCAGCAAGCATTAGATGAACAAGGAAGGAAAAGGGCAGGGCTTATAGCCCTGCTCCTTATTGCCCCAGGACCATGGATATGCCACCTAATTTCTCTGTCCTCAGTTTGCCCTTGTGCTATAAGGAGAGACTATTAATGAGTGTTATATAGAGTCCTGAGTAAAGGATGGCATATGAACTCTATTATTGTCTCAACTATTGGAGTTGTATATTCTTATCATATGCTAACATTCAGAAATGGTAGTAGGTTCTGCGTCCCAATTGCAATCCACATGACTAGTTTCTACTAAGAAACAACTGGTGGTTGTCCTACTTCTCTGATGCCTTGTTCTTTTCTAGTAAGTGCAGGTGGAAGGAACAGTACCCCGGTTGTTTCAGAGTGTAGAATTCATTGAAATACTACTTTTCCTCACCATGCGATGGAGGACACAGAGCTCAGTGCTCACAACCCCATGTGCACAAACATCTACCCCTCAGTCTTCTTCCAGACAGACCTAAAAGGCTGGCTAGGAGCTGACCTTAGGTTAACGGGGGCCAGATCACAGGAGGGATGGAGAATCTCGTCTGTGACGCTGATAGTCTGGACACTCGCCATCTTCACACCAGCCAGATGGGAAGAAGGAGTGGGTATGTATGAGTTGTTACTGAAGGGAGTCCAGGTATTGAATAGAACCGGAAGGACCTTTCTTTTGATCCCCGGTCATGACAGCCATGTAAACTGTGGTGATATGTGAATGGCAAATGACTGCTTCCGGATGTGGTCACCTGAGAAGTAACATCGGAGGAGCTGGGACCATCCAAAATCAATAACTGCATGCCAGAATCACCACATGTTTTTATGTATACGTCACGTAGCACTGATAAAAGTATTCTTCTGGCAAAGTGAGATCTATTGGGCTCACACTGAGGCTGATAGACCCACTAGTGCTAACACTGTAAAACACCCTGGCACTGACTCATGTACTAATGCAGGTGTGGCTCTAGCCTGGCAGGCCAGGCACCTTATGCTGTATGTAATGTCAGGTGTGTAATGAGTGTTCTTGGGGCACACAGTTCTTGGGTTCTCACGGTGACTGGCTCATGTGTGATTGGCATCACATTGACTTTATCCCCAGTTGATTTGGTCTCAGAGTGAGGTGTAGCATATTGATGAGTGATATGCATGTTGGGAGATTAAACTGAATGCACTAAAATCCAAATCAGCTATCAAGATGCAGGCACAGGGACAGTTATAAAAGGAGAGAAGCCACAGCATAGAAAGCTGATAGCTTGTCACAGTCAACTCTTGCCCTTCTGCCTGGAACAGATACTCGACACACGATCTTTATCCGCTCTCCATCTACACGTCTTTGGCTTTGTTGACCATTGAATTGTTCTGTTGTTGGTGGCCTTGTCTACATGATTTTCTTAGAGATGCTTAACTCCATACAGGGACAAGGGCCTACTTTTATAAATGGAAAGTTACTTGCCTATATTGCAGGGAAGTTGTACTTATTAAGAACTTGAAATTCCCTCATATCTATTAGTATCCTTGCAGGATTCCTAATTTGGGACTACAGAAAAGAGGTCAAGGACTGGGGTTGTAATTCTGTGTTCGAGCACTTGCCTAGAATGCCCGAGGTCTTGAGTTTTTTCCCAGTACTGGGATAAAGAGAAAAGATGAAAGTTGTCAGACCATGAATGCATACCTGCAAGCCAGGCAGGCAGCCCCACTTCCAGCCCTGCAGGGGCTGAACTGGGAACAGTTTCAAAAGTTCCCTGGAATCACAGAGGAGGAGTGATTGATTATATGTGATGCTGACAGGTGAGGGACTGGTCTCCTGTACACCCTCGGTTGACGACAGAGTAAAAGCAGAGAGTCAAGAAAAGCTAGCCTTCCTGGTTACCTTTCTAACATCTCTGCAGATCCTGCGTATTCTCTATTGACATTTGTTGTCTTTCTCTTCTCTTCTCTTTGCTGTCTTTTGTCAGGGTGTAGGTGAGCACCAGGGACGCTGAGACAGAAAGCTGAGGGTGGCAGACCTGCGGTAGCCGAAGGAAAAGGCAGAATCTCTTGTATGTGTTCCCAACCCCTACTTCTGCATGTAGTGCCTAATAAGGAACATATCTCACTGAAGCACCAGGATAATCCAGCAGTCACTATATTCTTCAAGGAAGTTCAAGGAAGGAAATAGAGATAAGGTTAATAGTCATGTCTCAATTCACCTCTTGTTTTAGTTAGGGTTCTCCATAACACACACACACACACACACACACACATGCACGTGCGCGCACGCGCGCACACACACGTACAGACATGGGCACATAACACACATTGTCTAACACATTCTGCTCTTGTCTGGTTTAGAAATGGCTAAAATCTCAGCTTGATGGTCAGGTGGGAGCCATTTCCTTAGATTCATCTTTTTTGTTGTCTTAGGCCCTGGTTGTCCTTTGTGACTTTGGAGAGGATTAGACATTTTGATCAGTCTTTGATCAAACTGCACCTCTTCTAGAAACACAGACACAAGCAGAATATCCTTTGACTGAATGAGTGGGCACCGGGTCCAGGCAAGTTGGTTCACTATATTAACCACATACTTTCAAGCTCAAATTTCTAGCTACTTTGAAGTTTGTTTAGTAGCTGGAAAAGAGGTCTACAGATCTAACCAGACACTATGGTATATTTTTATAATCCTACACTACTCAGAGGCTGAGATCTGAGAATAGTGATTTAAAGCCAGACAGGACTGGCAAGTCTAAAACATGAGGCATGGATCAAATGGTAGAGTACCAGGCTTGAGTGGTAAACACAAGCTAGAGCTTGAGAAGGCCTTGAGTTCAAGCTGCAGTACCATGAAAATGAAGTTTATATCTTTTCATGCTCTTAGAGAAAGGTATGCATGGCACATGAAGGATGCAGGCTTTAGCTCTCCTGCTGCCAGCCAAAGAGGCCTTCATCCAAGAGGAAATCTGTACAAACATACACACATGTATATGCACACAGATGTGCATGTGTCCACATGCAGACAAGTAAGCATGTACCTCAAACATACATGCACACGTGGACACACACAGCGATACACCTGCACAGTGGGCACACATGACATACACATTTGCACACACAGATGCACCTACACACACACACACACACACACATGCACACAGACACATGACAGCTGGAGACTGCAAAGAGAAAATGAAGACTGGGCCTGAAAACCAATGTGCCCCTGGGATCTCTCCTACTTAGGCAATTTTCATGTCAATGGGAAAATAGAAAATGTGAATAAGAGCTTACTTTTCAAACCTGAGGGAAGATTCTATCTTTACCCAAATTCTGGTGTATTCTGCAAGAGCTGTCAATTTAGACAGGCTTTTAAAGTGAAACTCTTAGCTCACATTTCTTTTAAGTGGAGGATGGCTTACTGTGGCTGACATAATAGAATCCCCCCGCCCATATCTTGGGCTTTATAAGAATCTATAGGCTCACTATTTTCAAGATAGAAGTGTTATCAAGAACCAGAACCTTCTCCCATTGATGGAATGACACTCAGTCCCATTTTGACAATTTCCTTCCTCATCAGGTAGCTGATGAGAAGCACCCCATGAGACTGCACAGATTTAAATTAATACTTTTACACACAGATGGTCTAGGCTGGCTCCTGTTTTTCCATCATTTCACCAGTTTCCACATTTTCACTTTTCCCTGGGCCTTTATTAGCCAGCAGCCAGATTTGAAGCAGTGATTTCTTCCCTATCCATAATTCTTAAACAGTACACACAGGCCCTCCCCATGCCCCATCAATTCTGGATTGTGCTAGCTTGCCTCCTTTTGTTTTGTAGTTTGATAGGATCTTATTTTTCACTGTGTGTATGTGTGTGTGTGTGTGTGTGTGTGTAACTTCGTTGTTTGTATCTAAGGCCTCTGTCTCATCTGGGAAGCTCTGGACTCAGGTTTTGAATAGTGGCTATCAGACCTAGCTATGATTTCAAATAAATACTGCCAATGTAAATAAAAGGGAAATCCACTATTTACTTGTTTGCAAGTGAGTGCTTGGAGTGGAACTCAGGGCTTTGTGCATGCTAGACAAATGCACAACCTCTGAGGTATGGCCACAACTCTAATAGGGAATTCTAAATGAGAACTCAATTGAACAGACACCAGCTCAACTTAGAAACAGGTATTTTAATATATAAAAATCAGGCATTATTTCTTGAATTGATTGTCCCCACTATTTGTTGATATAATTCTCTTCTATATTAGGAAATAGTTCCCATGACATCACCACATTCAGATTGCTTTGTAACTATCACAGCAATGAGCTCTGAAATAGTTCTGCAAGGAGTACGCCATCCAGGTATGGGGTTCAGATGTGTGGAAAGATGGTTCTGTTTCCATACATTCTTCATTAAGGTCTCAGGAGACAGAGTTTCTTCATTCAACCTGTGTATTGGTGCCTTGAAGAGAGAAGCAAGAGGATGAATGGAAGGATAAAGAGAGATACAGATGATACAGGTAGATGTGGATAGACCGACAGATGAAATGGAAGGATGTATTGGTGGGTGGTCATATATACAGAGAGATGGATGGAGGGGAGGGATAGGTGGATGGGTGGCTGGAAAGAAGGAAGAAAAGAAAGGAAAGGATAATGGATGGGAGGATGGAATGAAGAACAGATGGATGGACAGATAGATATGCAGGTGGATTAATGTGAAGGGACCTATTGGTCGATGGGCTCTCAGGAATAGAAAGACTGAGCACTCTCCCGCAGGCGGTCTGTAAGCTGGAGATCCTGAGGTGTCAGGATTGGGTGGCCCAATTATGACTGGACATAAGGAGTTGTCTCCAGCTTGTCCCGGCCATGTGCCAGCCTAGGAAAATGGAAGGGATAGACAGATACCTTTTCAGAGCCTACACAAGAAATGGAAAAATAGATTTTCCCTTTCTTACATCTGGGGAAATGGTGCACCCACCTCCACATATCGTATTAGAAACCCAGCCATGCTGTCATACGTAGGCATGAATGGAGCCAGCCTGGCTCAGAGCAAATAAACACAGTGAACCTGGAGAAATCACATTTCCTCTTCCTCTTTCATGCTCCTTTGTGCAGGTTCCCACGGGAACCCTGATGAGGGCAGACTCCATGTTCCCAGTTAACTGACAGGGGTGAACAGCAGAGAGAACTGGTTAAGACGGCAGGGCGGTTCTCCGGCAGAGGTGGGTGGGTCTCCAGCAGATGGATGGCTGTCACATTTTTATTTCATGAACTGAACAGCCTTTCAGAATACCTTTTTATCTCATAATGTTTTTAATCTAATAACCATGGGATGAAGATGATGCTAGTTAATAATGAACCTCAAAGCTAGAGTTATCATCCTAAAAGCAGGCTGCTAATTGATGGATTGGTATTTCTTTCCTCCGGTTGTAGACCTTGGCATTCAAAATAGAGTCTCATTTAAACACAAAACAATTCAAAAATTAGGCAGGAAGCCCAAAAGTGTTGCTTGACTGCAGGGTGCGACTGAGGCTTGTCTGTGAGTTCCAGGATGCACCCGTGACCCCAAGGCTGGGGCAGGGGTGAGGCTGGCCGCATGCCAGGCCCCCAAGCTCAGGCCCGTGCTGCCGCTGCACACTCCAGACAGGCGGATCTGGCCCGCTTTGCCAAGTGGAAACTTCTCAGTGACTCTGGGCCCACACAGATGGACCATGTCACGTCAGTGACGTGCCTCCCTCGGAAAACAAAACATTCCTCACGGCTGTTCCCTTGTGCGTAGATGGGAGCAAGTGCCTGTTTGCCAAGCCTTCTGTCTCCTCCCTTCTGTGTCCCTCTGAGATCATGGAAAGACAAAGTAAATACCAGGGAGGGAAGTACGTCCAAGATTATTTATTTAAGAGTACTGTTCCAGGATATGCACAAGGATAAAGACTTGTGTCATGAATGAGCCAGGGAGGGCTGAGCAGCAAGAAATTGTATTCTGTGCCCAGTAGTGTTCTGGCCAGGGCCAAGTCAAGTGTTCCTAAGGGACGTGCCCTCAGGAAAGGGTCACCTTGCCAAGCTGCCAGTCTATCCTTACCCAGGGCAGAGCAACTCAGGGAAAAGGGGAGAGGAATGTTCTGGCTTAGAAGAGTCAGAAGAGTCAAGGTGGCAGCAGGTGAGATGGTGTCTGCTCTAGAGGGCCGTGGCTATTGTGCAGGTCCCTGCAGCTGAGGAGACTATGGTATGGCATGGGTCATAGCTGAAAAGCCCAGGATGAAGGATGGGATTCAGGGATTGCCAGACCCTGCTTCCGGGAGCGTGTTCGGTGTGGGTTCTGTGGTTGTAGAAGCCCGATGTCAGAAGCTGCTGAGTCTTCAGGGTTACTATGGTACAGAGGCCTTGGGTCTTGGTGTTGATGACAAGCAAGGAAACTGTGGCTTCAACACCAAACTCACCCCTATAGATGCAGCAAACAAACAGGAAAAACTATTGGAGCCTAATTTGGAAGCCCATCAAATAAAATCTGAAGCGGAAGCATACAAATGTCTCCGCATGCTTAATGATTATTGACTTTTTAAATGGGTTTTAAAATAAAAAGCCTTCTGGAGGAGACACAGATTTGCAAGGATTACTAGAAAGTGTGACTTGAGCACCCCGCTTTGGCATTAATTCCCCCCTTTTTATGTACTAGGCTCTCTCCGCCACTTTCTTAACCACCCGTAAAAATGTATCTGCAGCACAAAGTGTTTGACCACCCAGAATGCCAGGGATGCAACTGAATTGTATAAAGAACAGATTTAAAAAAAAAAAAATAACAGACCTGTTTACTTTCCCAGTGCCTATGAGGGGACTGGAAGACATTGGTAACAAACAAGACTCGACACACTGTCCTGTTCAGGGAGCCAGCGCACTGTTTTACATAATGAGAACCTAAATGATTGCATTTTATGGATATGGGAATACATTTCATTGCTTTCTCTGGTTTAACATCTCCATGGAATGTCCTAGATTAGCCTCTCCATTTCATTAAAGTGAGATTACCAGCCCTCTTTCATTAACACTGTTCTGATTGTCAAGGAAAACAGAATCGCCCACACAGTTTTTTGTGCCTTAATTATGATGGTGGGAAGCAGCAGTAAAGTTGACACGAACCACTCCTTGTAGGAACACACAAAGTACACATTTTTTACTTTTTCTTTTTCTTTTTTTTTTTGCTTAAGCCACAGCGCCACTTCCGGTTTTCTAGTGGTTTATTGGAGATAAAAGTCTCACGGACTTTTCCTGCCTGGGCTGGCTTTGAACCGTGATCCTCAGATCTCAGCCTCCTGAGTAGCTAGGATTACAGGTGTGAGCCACCGGCACCCGGCTACACACTTTTTTTTTTATTGCATATGGAATAGAGAATGTGGGAATTAATTATTTTTTGTATTTTGATTTACTTTTTTTTCAATAAACTGTGTGTGTGTGTGTGTGTGTGTGTGTGTGTGTGTGTGTGTGTGGGTGCGCGCGCGCACGCGCGTGCGCACCAGTACTGAAGCTTGAACTCAGGGCCTTATACTTTTGCTTAGCTTTTTCACTTAAAGCTGGCGCTTTGCCATCTGAGCACACTTACATGTCTGGCTTTTTTGCTGGATAATTGGAGATAAGAATTTCTCAGATTTGTCTTTCCTGGCTGGCTTCACATCACAATCCACAGGTCTCAGCCTCCTGAATAGAGTAGGCTTGCAGGTGTGAGCCACTGATTCTCAGCTTCTTTTTGTATTTTTCATGGACAGTCTTAGTGGACGTAACCCCTGATAGCTCAGAGGAGATTTTGGCGACTTTGCATGATTATGAACCATGTGGCTGCTGTTGTTGATAGGCACCGACTCCACCAAGAAACCACCAAAATTTCAAAAGAACGAAAACCATTTCCTAGATGGAAAAACTGGAAGCAGCAGTGTTAGAAATTTTCCCAGAAAGCCATGGTGTGCAAACCAAAAGGCCGGGGGCAGGAGGCAGAAGGGTGGATTTTAGCAGCTCCTAGCTTCCTGTCCATTTAAACCAGCAAGACCTTTTAAAAAATAGCCCTCTCAGATTTTGCTAACTGATACCAAACCCCATCTTCTTCTTCTTCCTGCCTTATGAACCCAAACGAACCTTCTGTGTATCTCTCTTCTGCGTGTTCCACTCTGCCCCTCTTTCATCTGCCCACTTCTGGACCACAGCCTCTGCAGCTTCCGGGATGCTTTGTTGGTGCTGAGCACTGCAGCCCTGTGACCTGGCCCTTTATTGACGTACCTCTCTCTCCCTTGACCCTATCCAGCAGGAGCAGGAGATGGATGCCTTACAGAAGCAGAGAGGGGGCCTTCTGGGAAAGCATCTGAGGATGGTACCCTGTGAGCACATTGCCAAGATAGACCCTCCACCCAGTAGGGAGGCTTGCTGGTTGGTGAACTGTCCTTGCCTTATTGAAATCTCACAAGGGCTCAGCCCAAGAGCTCCTGAAGATGGCTTGGAGAGTTTTATAGACCCACCCCATGTGGATGCCCAGTTTGGGTGGTGTGGGGTGGTGTGATGTGGTCAACACCTCTGAGTGATGGTCACACATGGGCAAGTTTGAGAGCCATTGCTTCAGTGCTGAGGTGGAAATGAGGGTCTCCTCGAAGAGAAACAGAGAGCTTTTTGCCCCTTGTGCTTAGTGCTGGCACAATAATCACAGCCCTGGCCTTTCTGAGCCCAACGTTGATAGTCTTCAGATAACAGCTCTGAGCCAAGCAGAGCAGTAGAGTTATGTGAAGGTTTTAAAGAGAAATTTTGGTATTTCATGCATCAGCCATCCTCCATTTCCAAGTTCCTTGTGATTGTAATGTAAAAATTAGTCCTGGAATTAGTTTCACTAACCTGTATTCAAATATCCTGGGGTACATGTTAGCAGCCATGAGTCCGGCTCTCCCACATCACAGAATAGGAAGTGAGGGAGGGCCCAGGACCTGGACTTAAAGTTTGGAGAAATTTCTGGTCATCTTTCCATACACACTGGGAAAACTTAAAGCCAGTATCACACATTAAGTGTTTAGATTTTAGTGATTTCTCCTTGCTGTCTTCTTTTTCCCGTTACCCTCTCCATTCTCATTATCCCCTACTCTTCTCTGGCCTACTCTGTGTGTGTATATTTGTGTGCTCATTTGCGTGCATCTGTAAATTTAAAAAAATGACCCAGCTGCTTAGGAAAGACTTACTTTTACACTGAAGACCTTTGGCAGAAAAGTGTATGGAATCCTGTTCTGTTGGCAAGTTATCTAAGAAGTTCATTCTGTCCTGTACTCCCTAGTAACTAAAATTATGGCTATGTTTAAAATCCTTCCAGGCTAATATAGATTAATTTGGTTCAGTGCATTCCTTTCTAGCCAGTAGGGATAAAATGGTAGAATGCAATTTTATTTGCTTTTCTTTGGGTCACTCATACAGAGGTCAGAGAAGGAGAACAGCAAAACAAGGACAAGAAAGAAAAAATGATAAAGCTGAGGAGAAGCTGAGAAGCTGGGGTAACAAGGCAGTGACAAGAGAGGGAGAAGAGGAGGAAGGAGTAGAGCCAGACCTGGAGTGAAGGGACAGGGGAGGGGACAGGAGGACCCAGGATGTCCTCAGAGTGCCAGGTTCTGTCCTATTTGATCCCCTGAGAGACGGACACACAGGTAATCAGAAGCCATGTGGCACAAGGCCTTGGCAAGAGAAACTCAGAAGGCCTTGCTAGGAAGCTGTAGTTGGGGACAGAAGTCAGTTCCAGCTCTTCCCTTTTCAATTTCTTACTCATTCGAAGCAGAGCATTGCAGGTGGCATTGGCTCCTCTCAGGTGGAGGGTGTAGAGGGTCATGCAGGCCCGGGCTGGGCCGGGCCTGGGCAGCAGCCTCCGCGTCGCTGTTCTGCGCCGACGTGTCACCCCAGGGAAGCTCAACTCAGAGCAGACGTTAGTTAGAAACGTTTTCTGTTGTTCAGTTCCTTCCTTCCCTTGCCTGACTGAGGTCACAGCTCCTGTCTGGCCCCGAGGCCCACAGCAGGCCCAGGCTGGCCAAGCCTTGGGTTTCAGGGTGCCAGCACACATGGCAGCCACACCAGCCGGAAGACACCAAGGCTCAGCAGTGCAGGAACGGACTCTGCTTGATGTAGAGGAGAGGGCTGGCCCTCTCTGTCCCAAAGGGAGCCTGTCTCCAGCTGCCTTACATCAACCCTCCATGGTGTGTGTGTGTGGTGGGGGTTGTGTGTCGAGGTTTTGCGGGTTGTTTTCTTGTTGGTTTTCCCTTCCTTTCTACTTTGGGAAATTTGGGGGAAACTTGACTTCTCTGGCAGCAAGACTTAGTTTACTGTGTAAACAAAGCATGAAGGCCAGGGGCCCTGGGAGAGGAAGAGGCTTGTACTCTGACTTGGTAGCACAGAAGGCCAGCCCTCAGGCAGGACAGTATTCCCCCTCCCCCCACCCCGCCCGACTCCCCCCATCCTACCCTGTCGCAGGCTGGGAGCTGTCTGTAGGAAGAGGGCACTGGACAGGAGCCAGGGCTGCAGCCTGGCCAGCCTGGCGCACCCAGGTGTAGCAGCCCTGCCCCTCTCCCAGGCTGGAGGCCCCGAGAACTTCCACCCTGAGCCATCAGAGGGGTGGGTGATTTTTTCCTGGGTGGAGGAAGGTGCCTCTTTGGAAAATACAAGAATGTGCTCACAAGATCTGTAGGCTTCCTTCCTCTTGTCTCCAGTATGGGGTTTATGGGCAGGACACGTGGCATCCATCAGAGGCACCCAGGAACAAAATCGCAGTCCAGAGATCCCGCTGCGTGCGCAAGTCTCAGAAATCTGTTTTCACGAACAAACAAGAGGGTGGAAAGAACAAAGTCTGAAAGTGAATCATAAACTCTTGTTTTGTTAGAGTAGAAACAGCCATGTGGGATATTGGGACACAGATGGTCCCAGAGGACCAGGAATGAACCGTGAACTCCCAAGCCTGTTCTCTCAGCCATTCTCTCTTTATTATATTATTTTCTTTTCAATAATTCAGAGGCAAAGATAACAAGAATTATCCAACACACTAAAGACATTACACACTGTTTAAGGCTTCAAGTAAACAGCTTTAGTTAACTCATGCATACATAAATGTACGAATTGGAGAAATTCTTCAATGTAAAAGCACCCTTAAATGAATTTTGAATTTGGCTGAGCAAGAATTAATGTCAACATTCTGGTGGTGGTTTTTATAATTCCCAAAGCATTATGTATTAATGGAAATTATGTAGCTGTGAGAAATCCCATGAATTGCGTTATTTTCTTTACTTGAAAGCTGGCATTACTCTTTCAGATGAGAAAGCCAAACACATGAAAATTTAAAAGCCACCCCACGTGGAGGTAATGAACTGACCTGCTTTACCTCTGGACACGGACATATCTGCTGGCCAGGGATGGGACGTCCAATTGAAATTTATGTGACAACTTTCAATGTGGACATGGCAGCTGGGGCTAGCAACACTACCTAGGATTTATCTTAAGCATGATGGCTTTGTGACTTGTTTTTTCTTCCGGTTGTGGGGCCTGAACTCTGGGCCTGGGCACTGTCCCTCAGCTCTTCAGCTCAAGGCTAGCGCTCTACTACTTGAGCCACAGCACCACTTCCTGCTTTTTTCTTTTTGCTTATGTGGTGCTGAGGAATGGGCCTCATGCATGCAAGACAAGTGCTCTACCACTGAGCCACCTTCCCAGCCCCAAGCATGATGGCTTTGTGGAGGAATTAAGCAGCTCTGACTTCATTTCCAGTGGCTCCTGACAGAGGGACTGGTCAGTATTTGACTAGTGGCACGGGGTTGGGTGGGGAGTAGGGGGGGGGAATGACTGGACTACCTACGATTGCTAAGAGCTGATTTAGAAAACACTTGCCCAGTTTTTCCTCTCCCTGCTCTGCATGCCATAAGTACGAGTGGTCGACCTAGCTGACCACCTTCCTCCTCAATCCTCTGTCAGCCCAGCGGGCACAGCCCTGTCCTTGGCCCACATTCTCAACTCTGAGGTCTGGAAAGGAGGTGGGTGATGTAGGGTCCTCGTGACTCTGCACAGCACAGGGATTTGGGATGGGATGTTCCCCTGGACTTGCCCTTCAGGTGTGGCACGGAAGAGACGTTGTTTACAGGGCAGTGGCCCTCCAGGGTACACTACCGAGAACTCTGCAGACTCCTTTCCCAGAAATAATGCTTTTCCAAAGAGGCTAGATAAATATCCCCGCCCTCAGAGTTATCAAGATAACTTGAGAGCTGTGTGCACACACCTCGGCCCGGGCACACGTGCAGCTTGATGATCTGCCAGGAACACTTGCAACAGGAGGCAGGTGCTTCAGACCAGCCCAATGCCAGGGCACAGTTGGGCCGGCCGCACAGCCACTGCGGCTCAAAGAGCACCCGGGGGTGTGTGAGTGTGAGCAAAGCGTGCTGCCTGAGCCACATCAGACTGAAGCCACAAGAGGGAGCACATTGGGGAGGCAGGGAGTAGAAAGGCCTGGTGGACAGCATGGTGCTTCTGCAAAGAGGCCTTCCTGGTTTGCTTCCTTGGGCACAAGGAGCGGAGGGAAGATGGTAGAGAAGGCAGGTGTGTGGGGTGGTGTGTGCCTGTAGTTCCAGCTGTGCAGGAGGCAGAGGTGGGATGATCACGGTTGGAGGCTGGCTCCTGGCAGCCTGAAAAATACCTAAAGCAAAAAGGGCTTGGGTGGAGGCTCAAGCAGTAGAGTACTTGACTCGCCACTGAGAAGTTCTGAGTTCAAATCCCATATTGGCAAAGAGACGTAAACCAAAACCAAATCAGGGTACTTGTGATGAAATGTGACTCGGGGTGAGTGGCACTCCCCCCTCCCCCGGTGTGTGCACAGTCTTAGCAGTAGACACGATGGTTCCTGCTGCCACAGGCGTAACACACAACTCAGTAGTCATTTGTGTTGCAACTTTTCCAAAACGCACATCTTTCCTTGCTCCAGAAGATAGCTCAGGCATCCTGTAAACTAGACAAAATAAACTCCTCACGTGAAAGATCCCATGAAATAGAAGAAAGCCAGATGTACCAACCAGGTGTGGGACTCACACAGTTAATGTTAAGCTTATGGAATCTACGGAGAAATGAGAGATCCCACGTGAGGGTGCAGGTGCAGAGCCGCCCAGTAGAGAACCCTGGGATGGCTCCTCACCAGTTCACACCAAGCGCCCTGACAGTCTCCTCAGCCCAAAGCTTGTGGAAATCACCCCTGTGGGCTGGTGCTCTGCAAGCACTTGGGGGCAGCCTGGCTTTGGGTTATGGTTGAGTTGTAAGAGTTAGGTGCCGTGTCCGCAGTGTGAGTCACAGACTGTGTTAATTGCAGAGGGCCCTGAACACAGACCTGCCAGAGAGTCAAGGGAGACTCCACACTTCCTTTAGAAAACCTGCCCCTGCCCCCACCCCCAGTACCACTGTGCAGACCCCTGTCCCTCCAGGAGAGGCCCCTGTCCCCCTCATTCTCCCTCCCCCGCAGTACACTGTACAGACCCTCTTCCCCCCAGTACAGGCCCCTGTCCCCCTCATTCTCCCTCCCCGCCCCCCCAGTGCACTGTGCAGACCCTCTTTCCCCCAGTACAGGCCCTGTCTCCCTCCCCCACCTAGTATCACTGTGCAGACCCCTGTCCCCCCAGTACAGGTCCCTGTCCTCTTTATTCTCCCTCCCCCAGTGTACTGTGCAGACCCCTGTTCCCCCAGTACAGGCCTCTGTGACCCTCATTCTCCCTGCAGTGTACTGTACAGGGTCTTCCAAGGCTGGGCTCTGCAGTTGAGCTGTGCCTTAGCTGCTGTCAGACACTCTGGAAGTTGGGAACAATTGTCTGAAAAATGTTTTAGCTTTTGGTTCACAAAACAACTCAAGAGTTGCTGTGGCTAGAGGCCCTTTTCTTCCATCCCTAACCAGTAATCCTTGTGTTGCTTCCCTCCCACAACCTTTCTCCCCTTCCTCATCCCTTCCTTCCTCTCTTCCTGCTTCCTTGTGTATCCGTGGGTGGGGGAGGCTCTCAGACTGTAGAAAGAGCTAGAGGCCTCAGCTGCAGCAAGCACTGAGACTCCCCTGTGACTGACAGGAGGAATTAACTGAGAAGAGATACTGGAGCATGTCCTGAATCGCCTGATTGTGGGATTATTGGATATTTATCACTGAGATGTTGAAGAAGATCCATCAGAGGCATCTTTGTTATCAGAAAGTCTACCTTCTTGATAACAGGTAGAAACCAGGGCAGTTTGCCCTTTTCCTGTTCTTTTGCCTCTCCTCTCCTCTCCTCTCCTCTCCTCTCCTCTCCTCTCCTCTCCCTTCATCTCCCTGTACCCTCCTCTCCCCTCTTCTCTCTCCATCCTCTCCTCTCTCTCTCTTCCCTCTCCTTCCCATTTCCCTCCTCTCTCCTCCTTTCCCATCTCTTCTTTGTTCTCTGCTCTTCTCCCCTCCTGTCCCCTCTCCTCCCTTTCCTTTCCCTTTCCCTTTCCCTTCTCTTTACTCCCCTAACTCCCCTTTCCTTCCCCTTCTCTCCCCTCCTCTCCCCTCCCTTCTCTCTCCCACTCCTGGCCTGTGATAGTATCACCCTGAACAGTTTGTGTTCAGATACAGCTTTAACATCCCGACCTAACATAGACAGCTTCTTAACTTTTAAAACCTGTTTTCTGCACAAGCTATCTGCCCAAGCAGATCTGGTACCTAGAATAGAGAAAAGCTACTTAAAATTCCATTTACTTACTTATTTTGTCAGTGTCAGGACTCGAACTCAGAGTCTCATAAATTTTGCTCTGCTTGCTTGCTCAGCTGTTGTTCTACCACATCAGCCCATGCTTTCAGCCTGGGATTTTCACTGGTTATTTTGGAGATGGAAACAAACTCACTTTTCTGTCTGGGCTGACTTCAAATCATGATCTTTCAGGTCTCACACTCCTGAGTATTTCTTCTGAATGTGTTTTTTAAAGTGGTTGTACTAATTTATATTCTCACAAGCAGTGTGAAATGATTCTCTTTTCTCCAGTCTCTAACACGAATGGCTCATACCTTGCTGATCATGCTCACTAATGTGTGTGAGGTGATGTTTCTTATGATTTTCAGTAACTACCAGTCATGATGAATAATTCATTTATCTGTTGCTGTTTGCATGTCTTATTTTAAGAACTATTTGAGTCCTTTGTCCAATTTTACTCACTCCCCCTCCCCCCATTTGAATGCCTTTCATTGTTTTTCTTGTCTGATTGCTTTGGCTAGGACTTCCAGTCTTATGTTGAACAGAAGTGGTGAATGTGGTACTCTTTCTTATTCCTGGCCTTGGGAAGAGCTCACAACTCTTAATGTTGTGCCTGATACCGAGTGTGAATTGTCATGTATGTCCTTCTCTATACCTGTTACTGAGAGCTTTTAATCTCTCTCTCTCCCCCCCCCTCTCTCCCTGGTGTAGGTGCTTACTGCTCTAAATGTCTTTCTTAGATCTTTGCAGGATTCCTTAGGTTTTGGCATTTGGGTGTCTTATTTTTTATTTCAAGATACTTTCAAAGATTCATTTTTAAACAATTGGTTGTTTAGGAGGATGTTGTTTAATTTACATACTTTTGTTGGTTTTACCCAAATTCTTATTTTTTTAAAAAATATTTGTATTGTCTTTAAGTATTTATACAAAGGAGCACCATTCAACAGAGCAGTTTACAAATACAGTACATCTTTATCAGTGTCTACCCTTTCCACATTCTCACCCACCCCTTCCAACCCACCCTCCCCTCACTTGCCTTAATTTTGTAGACTGTACTGAATTTTGTTTTGCCATTTGACAAAGCAGTTTGTACATACAGTGCATCTTGATCTGTGTCTTCTCTTCTTATTTTTGTTTTCTAGTTTTTCTGGGGTTGGCAAGAGTACTTGATACACTTTCAGACTTAACTGTTAAGACTTACTTTGCCATCTAACCTAACAAATGGTTTGCCCTGGAGAATGTTCAGTGTGCACTTGAGAAGAATTTGTATTTGCTGCTGTTGAATGGAATGTTCTAGTTTCGTCTGTTAGGCCCATTTGGTGTATTAACTCAAGTTCAGTGTTTCCTCATTAATTTTTCCTTTGGATCTCTCTCTTCCACTCTCCTTTCTTTCTCCCCTTCTCTCTTCCTCTCTCCTCTCTCTTCTCTCCCTCTCCCTCTCCCTCTCTCCTCTCTCCTCTCTCTCTCCTTTCTCCCTCCTTCTCTCCTTTCCTCTTTCCTCTTTCCCTTTCCCTCTCCCTCTCTCCTCTCCTTCAGCTTTCTAATCTTGGTCTATATGATTTTCCTTTATTTCACTGAGCCCAACTTGCCTTCTGTTTGCTTCATCTACCCCACATGCTTTTTTTTTTTTTTTTGGCGGTCATGGGGCTTGAACTTTGGGCCTGAGTGCTGTCCCTCAGCGCTTCAGCTCAAGGCGAGCACTCTACCACTTGAGCTACCATGTCACTTCCAGTTTTCTGGTGGTTAATTGGAGATGAGTTTCACGGACTTTCCTGCCCAAGCTTGCTTTGAACAGAGATCCTCAGATCTCAGCCTTCTGAGCTGAGTAGCTAGGATTACAGGTGTGAGCCACTGGCGCCCGGCTCCCACAGGTATTTTTTAAAGGGGGATTTGACTCCAAAATGCAACTCTGTGATGTGGAAATGCAAGTGCAGCATACCTTGTGGCTCCTGAGGTCTGTGATAAGATCCAGGGTCTAAGTGATGGGATTGTACCAGTCATGATGCAAAAGTTTCCTGTTTTCAGCTGAGTTTGGAAATACCAAAAGGAGTGTGTGTCTTTCCAGTCTTTCTGTTTTGGATTACAGAGGAAGTATGCGGGTTGCAGAAATAAAACTTAAAGCTGTTAACCAAACACACAAGAGCTGACAATCATACTAACTGTCCAGGACACATGTGGCAGTAGGAGGCAGAGGTCTCCCTAAGCTTCGATTTCCCCATGGGTAAAATTCTCCACAATCAGGTCGGGGTAAAGGTTATCATCTTTGGTGAGTTTTGATGTTACCTCTTCTTTTCTGCGTACACAAGACATTTCAGTAAACTAAAGCATAACTGTGGACACGCTTGTCTGCCTCCTGATGGATGCAGCATTCTTTCTTCTTCATTTACCTTGTCGCCAGTCATCCCTTTCCACATCCATTTAATAAATATGGTGCTAGTTTTCTGAGTGCCCACAAATGGACACGCAAAGCTTCCACAGACCAGCTGTGAAATAGCCCTTCCTCCACCTTCACCAGATCAGCTTCTGCTGAGCCTCCCCAGGGGGTTAGCTGGGTTCGGTGCAGCCACAACCCTGGAACATCTTTGTGATAACACCATAGATTTCCTTCTCCACTCCCTGCCTACCTAAGTCTTTGACATAAAAGGAATTGATAGCACGCAGGTTTGGGCTGTGTTGCTGTCAGCTCTGAAGATAGATGCTGCTCTTCAGAGAGCCAAGGGTATGCCAGGCAGAAACACCCAGGTAAAGAAAAAGACAAATTAATTAACTTGTCTAATCCGTGTCAGGAACACAAATGCAGGACACTCACCCAGTGAGGCAGCACCTCCCAGCAGTGTCACATTCCTGTTCTCTTCCCTCTCCTTTGCTTCCAAAAGTGTTTGAGGTCAGCACACATTTCACAATAGTTACATAAGATGGATCAAAGAGGGTTTTGAAATACTGTCATATTGACATAAGTCAGATTGATCAAAATCCTTCTATGTGTAAGTCTACATGTTGTAACCTTGACACGTAAGGCCATTTCCCCCCCCTACTAATGGCTAGTGAGCACAAAATTATGAAAGTAGTAAGCTTAAATTTTTTATTGGTTTTATAAAGGTGATGTACAGAGGGGTTTCAGTTACATAAGTCAGGTAAAGAGTGCATTTCTTTTTAGACAACATCACTCCTTCCTTCACACTCTCCCAGTTTTTTCCCTCCTGTTCCCACCCACAAGTTGTATAGTTCATATCCAGTATAGCATCTATTGAGTATCACTGAGTAGTAAGCTTCTTATGAAGTTTTCAAAAAGCATATTTCTTCCTGTTTGAACATATGGATGTTATATAACTGTAAAGTAAGCATGAATTTTACATGACTGTCATGAAAATTATTCAGGAGCCAACAACCCTGTAATAAACTGAGGCCAGGGCTGCTCTGACCAGCACAGTATTCTTTACTTTAGGTTCACCTTCAAGTTTCCCAGGAGAGAATAATTTGGAGTGAAACAGCGTTTAGTGGATCCTGCCAGACACCTAACAGAAAGTTACTCCTTAAGCTATGGTCGTATCACAGGTTAACAGTGGGCTGTTCTTCTGTTTTCTTCAGTGATACTGGTTCATCCCATGCAACTATAAGACAGTGTATGAATGTAACATATAGCATTCATAGCTTATTTCCAGATCTAAAAATTACCTTAAGCAATAATCTAAATAGCTATTGCTTTAGCTATTTAGATAACTCCCAAATCTGACATCAGCCCCCCCCCCAAATATGATGATTCTAGTTGCTTCCTTGCTACCTGTGGAACAGAAATGAAAAGACCTTCTCTATAGAGCCATCATTAGTGATTTTATGAAATAAAGTCAAGACAGAACTGTACAAAACAGTTAAAGCTTTTGCACTTCACTGTTTAATTCATGTACGCATCTCCAGATTATCCACAGAACAACCAGCCCTACATACAGTTTGCTTACTTTGTGCAAGTCTGTTAGTTTGGATGCTAGAGCGACTGTATTTTATTGAGCAGTATACTCTTCTAATATTTTGACTTCCACAGATCCCTTGAGCGTTTGTTCTGCATTTGTATGAAGGAACCCAGTGTTCATTGCAGCTAAGGTTGTGTTATGTTTTTTTGAGGTCTGGGTCATGCAGAATATTGAAGAATCTATTCTCCACAGGATTTTCCAATAAGAGGTTGAATTCTCTTGATGAAGGAACTTGTAGGCCTCCCACCATTTTTACTACCATAGCTTACTGGTTCAGCTTTCACAGAAGAGTGTGGGGACTGGAGTAGATGAGAAACCAGAGTTGTGGGAGCCTGGAAACAGTCCCATCCTTGAAGAGATGGTGCCCAGATTCTCACAACCTGATTTCTTTTCCTTTTGCTCATAGACAGAAAGTTGGCCATCCATAGTAAGTGATTAGGGAATAAAGTGTAGAATGAAATAGCCTCCCTCGCCTGTCAGAGAGGCAACCATGCCACAGAGCACAGTACCTCAAATCATGGCACTCAGGGAAGGCAGCCACTAAATAAGCAAACCAACTAGTGGATTCAAAGGAGCCATGTATGTGAATAACCACACGGAAGGACTCAGTTAAGTTTTTATGAAGGCTTGGCGTCAGCTAGGTGGTTGAGATGAAGCGAGGGGGACTGTGCAGCAGTGCTTGTGAGGCCCAGTGTTGAAGATCCAGATTTCCCTTCCCCATAGTCCTATTCTCTGGCCCCTGTGCTCCTCAGACCTGTGAGGACTGGGTGGCGTTTCAGAGTTTCTCTATTTTCCTGCAACTTCTTAAAGAGTACTGGACCTGTCACTGTTGTGTATTTGGTAATACTCCTCCACTTCAAGAAGTACCATCCTCCAGAATTCAAAGGCAGAAAATAGAAGGGAGTCTCTTACATCCTGGTTGATCCATAGCATTATAAAGCTGTGAAGGCAGAGAGCACAGATTTCCCAGCTCTCAGGTGTTTCTGAGCCTGAGGGGGTGCTCCCTGGGGTCCTTCTTCAGAGCATGTGTGCTGAGTCAACCTGGTCTCCCCAGCACCCTGGCTGGGAAGTCACACGTAATTTTCAGACAACTCACAAACTGTGAATTGCAAGCGAGGAGAACTGAACATTTTATTTAAAAAATATCGGAGGCCAGACATGGTGGCACATGCCTGTAATCCCAGCTGCTCAGATGCAAAGATTGAGAGGATCATGATTCAGTTACAAATAAATAAAATGAAAAGCTAGTGTGGACTGTATCTCAACCACCCAGCAAGGTATGGTGGTGCTTGCCTGTCCTTTCAGCCTTGCAGGAAGCCTAGGGAGGATGATCAAAGTCTGAGGCTCGCCCAGGGCAAAACCATAATACACGATCCAAAAAAAATACCTTAAGCAAGAGAGGACCGGAGTTGTGGCTGAAGTGGTAGGGTACCTGCCTAAGCAAGTGTGAGTTCTTGAAACCCTGGTACTGTTCCGGTAAACCCCCAGGAAGAAACGAGGTTGTAATGTGGCATGTTCACATTCAGAGAAGGAAGTGCTAGAGTAGGGGCTAGTGAATAAAGCTCGGGAGATGCAGCCAGTCTTCCTATGGACGTATTCTCAGGTTGTAGGAGTTTCAAGAACGCTTGCAATCCGTGTCATGAGCTCCTCATTTGCTTTGAATCCTTCTTAGCTCTTTAAGATAGTTTGAACTGTCACTGGTCCAAAGCTACAATGGACACTTACTTGTAAGTCCATATCCACACATAGATTTAAGACCTTAGTCTTGGACGACTCTGGGTGCAACCTAGCCCCATAAAAGACACTCCTGAAGGAAAGCTAGCACAGACCTCCAGGTGACTTTCCATCGCAGGCCCCCAGCAGAGGGGCAGGCTTCCTCCCACCCCCTCCTCTTCTGAAGAATTAGCGTATTATGTAAATTATTTTGCAAATATGCTGCAGATGTCATTAATAAAACATGAAAGTGCAATCTGTGTTGCCAATTAGCATTTCCATTGTATTTCCAGTCCAGTGTCAGCTTCCAGCTTCCTGGGTCCTGTGAGAGCAGGTTTGCTGTCCTAAGAAGCCTCTGCTTGCTATTTCCAGGCCTGGGCTCTTTCAGAGCTGGGAAGAAAGGCTGATCCTAGACATCCTGGGAGAGGCATGAAGGGGGGAGGGAGGGCTAGCTGGTAGAGCCAGCCATGTGGGGCTGATGCCCTCCTGCAGGAGGTGAGAGAGGGGCTGTTCCACCTGCTTCCAGAGTGGTATCTAGATGGGCTTGTTCATGGATGGTTGCCAAGCAGGTCAGATCCACACTAGAGTCTGGCCTCCGGATCCTGCATTGTTGGCATGCTGTGTGTGGTTTGAGCTTGCCTGGTCTGTTCTGTGGTATTGGATTTTGAGGCGGGAGGAGAGTTTTCTGGGCAGTGGTAGTTTTTGTCCACCAGCTGTATCAGAGTCGTCCCTTGCTGCTACTCCTGTGTACATCTAAAGCCAAAATGTTTCCTTCTGAGCAACCCTCATCACCCAGATCAACGCGCACTCCCATTTCAAAGCACAAGAAGGTCGTGAGTCTGCCTTGGGTCAGCTGGTACCACCACAAATCCCAACCAAGTCTCACCACGGCGGAGGGAGGCAGGTCAGCGGCACAGAGAGAGCCCTTGGTGTGAACGTTACCTGGGTGAAGGATTTCTGTGCAGTAGAAACTGCAGCTCTGAGAGCCAGGTGGCAGCAGGTCGATGCCCCTGAAACAGAACACCTCAGACCCTCTTCAGATCATCCACGGGACAGGAGGCCTGGCACGGCTGTCCTGAGCTACATCGCCTGGTGGAGTGCGGGTGGCCGAGGCCGGAGTACGGGACAAGGACCAGTGGCAAGTCCAATGAGCCGGCCACGCTGACCAGAGTGGGCAATGCCCGCTGACCCTTTCCTCCTTTCCGAGCTGTAGGAACCTAGGGGACGGATAGAGGTCATCATATGTACCCCCAAACTTCACCTTCCCAGCTGGTACTGTCTCCAGGGTGAGGAGGGCGGCTCACAATCTGCCACATCTCGGAAAAGGCAAACACCAGCCAGCTACCTCAGATGTATCTTAGAGTCGAGTCTGTGTTCAGTTTTCAAATATTTAACTTTAACCTGTTTAATATTTAGGAAGGCCAAAGGAATAAAAGATGAATTATTGAGGAGATTAATGTTTTTTAAAACACAAGAAAAATACCCCAGCCATACAGCTTTGTATCAAAAGCTCATTTCACAGGCATTAATTTTTTAATAACATGCTGATTGTATGATGAAGTACAGTGTTTGCTAATAAGCTCCCGCATTTGGTGGGAGTGCCTGGTTATTTTCTTGCGTTAAATACAATCTGACTTGAATTTCTTCCCATGTGGGTTCCAGAAACTTGAAAAGGAATAAGGAAGGACAGACCCTTCATTTCCCTCCTAATCTGTAACCTGAGTGAACATTTGTAAACACCCCCCCCCACCCGAAACGCCTACAGAAGGGCAGAATATCCCCCTGCAGACAAAGGGATCTCCATCCAGAGTTGTGTGTTCTAGAGGCAGGAGAGGGAGGGGCGTGGGTGGGCTTGCCCTGCACCATCAATAGGTAGGGCTTTGTTCCTGCAGAGGCCCAGGACAGGCGCAGATGGCAGGGTGGGGGAGGG
This sequence comes from Dipodomys spectabilis, assembly GCF_019054845.1. Classification (NCBI taxonomy): domain Eukaryota; kingdom Metazoa; phylum Chordata; class Mammalia; order Rodentia; family Heteromyidae; genus Dipodomys; species Dipodomys spectabilis. Next base: position 6,111,290 of record NW_024870892.1, on the reverse strand, counting down.
GTAGCATCTGGAGAGGAAGGGAAAAGGAGGCCCTGACCCCCGCCCCCTCAGTCATACATGTAACATGCAAGCTCATCTTGTTTTCCTTTTCTATCTGTTGTGCAGAAGAGGCATTCCTTACAACTCCCCCGACCACTGTGGTGAGCCTCCCTCCCGCAGAGGGGGCTTCTCGATGGAATATGCAAGTAACAAGCTTTGGAACCTCCACTCCTGCATTCCACTTTGCAATGAGGACTCTAGAGAAGTCACAAAGGAGGGGAGGAGAGCACACTGCTGACTGGAAAACACTGACAGGATCTGGACTAAAAAGCAGTTGTTGGGAGAGATTTCAAAGCTATAAAATTAAATTGGAAGTCACGAAGAGCATCCTGATTATTAAAAAAGAGGAGGGGTGTTAGACTGCGCGAGGTGGGGTGGGGTCCTCTGTGGAGCACTACGAAGCTTGCATTTTGGCATAGTCATGGTTTACGGACACTTGCACCCACCCCTGGAGGGGATGCACCCGAAAACAAGTATCTATTAGTCCTCCAAGGGAGTAGCCTGCTCAGGAAGTGAGTCCTGTGCCCTGGGCTGAGCTTTCCCTTGTGATAGACTGGAGACTCCCTCCCTCCCCCCTACTTCCCCACCAGGAGATGGGGCTGCACTTGCTCTGATGGAGCCCTGGCCTTGTGAGTGCTGTTGGAATTAGACAGCTCAGGTACAGGCAGGGAGCATGCACTGGGGAGAGAAAAGAAGAGAAGCAGAAAAAGTAAATGGAGACCAGCTTCCCAGAACTTGGGCTCTGTTTATTCTTGGCAAGGCCTAGAAGGTAAGTCCCAAGGGGAAGGGCAGCTGTAGTTGGAGACAAAAACCCACATTGTGGTGCCAAGCTCTTCAAGGAAGAAAATGAAGGAGAGTAAAATTTGCCTTTTAAAGAACATCAATTCCTTCTTTTTAGGAGTTTGTAAAAAAAAAAAAGGGTTTGAAGTCAAAAGCAGTAATGGCCAGTGCTTTAAGGCGACACATGCAAAACAAACTTATAGTGATCCTTAAAACTGCAGGTCAGCGGCTCAGCAGCCCACAGCGAAGTGTACCTTCACTGTTTTGTGCCACAGTGGCCGGCATCGAAATGACCTCAGGGGAAGCAGTTTTTGTAGCAACTCTGACAAGCTCATCTCCACCAACCAACATGTGGTTGAGAGTTTCTAGAGGATTCTCTGTGACTTTTTTTTTGGTGTGTATAGATGATGCATTTTATTTTGTTGAGGTACAGTGAAAGTGTTTCAGGGAAAGGCAAGTCTCTCAGCATGGGGAGTATAGTGGGAGATCTCTCCATTTGTTCCTGGCTATAGAATAGCATAAAGGTTTTCAGCTGGCACGGTGGTAAAGATTGTCAAAACTTTCTGCCAAATAGAAACTTCCATTGGCCCATCTTTATTTAGGGAGGTGATAGATGGAAGGGTAAGGAGTTTTACCTATTAAAGATCTTGTTACAACACACACACACACACACACACACACACACACGCACACACACAAGAGTCTTTGGAAAGCATCAAGTCATCGGGGTGCCTGGTGAAGTGTGTCATATTCAGTGACATCCACAGTAGATTAGCTTTTTAAACAGAGACTCAGACAGCGCTTCTCCACTAGCACAGCGCTGGCATCTGATGAGACCCTGTCATTGTCCCACAGAGGGGACACCAAATGTTGCCTGTACCTCAGATTCTCCATCTAAACTCCAACGACTCAACAGATGGCCTCCTTTCCCAACTTACTAAGTGAAAGATGTCAGGATATTTGATAGTCTTCTCTTTTCCTTCCATCGATCATGGCTTTCTTCATTTATTTGTGGCCTTCTGGCCCTGAGCAGTCTCTGTCTCCTGAGGCTCCATGTCCAAGCCAGGCTGTCCTGAGTCTTCCTCCCGTGAACTGTGTGAGCCTGCTGGGGACATCCTCCATCTTTGAGTCATTCACACCTATGGAGAAAAATCTGTACATTCTCAATGGCAGTCAAACATAGCAAGTCCTCTGGAAGAGGACCAAGAGAAAATGTCCAGGGTAGATGTTTTTAATCTTAATCCAGTTAGGTGTGTGTAATCATCATTTGCACTAGGAGAAAATAAAGAGGTCACATGGCATAAAACAATCACAACCATGTCTGAGCTTACAGAAATTCCCTACCTCTTTTGGTTGCTGTATTCATGTAAGTGTAGTTTTGGCTATCAGTGACTCACTCACCACTTCCAGTGTTTCTGAAATGGGCAGATGCCAAGATTAGGTAAATATAGCAGACATAATTTGTTCCATGAGAGAGAGAGAAACTGGAACCCAAGGTGACCTGGGTTATGGAAGTCAGAACACAGGTCATGTGAATGCTACCAGAAAGATGCAGAAATGCTGAGACCTGTGGGGCAGAGCACCTGCCCCTGCTTACACTCCAGAGGTCTGTGTGTGTGTGTGTGTGTGTGTAGAAACTGTCAAGGAGAACTGCCACACTCCCAATGATGGACTCTCCTTCTCAGTGAGTATTGTGAACATTCTTGAAGTTAGGAACATCAGAACATAGCCCTTGGTAGACGGTGGGAGCCAGGGCTGGGTGGGGAAGGATGATGAGAATTGACACTCAAGACAGTGAAAGCAGAAAACACAGCTATACCACACCAGGACTGACTGAGCTTGAAGGGAAGAAGCTTAAACCCAATAGTGGAGACTGCATTGTCCCCTCCCTTCCCCTCCCCTCCCCTCCCTTTCCCTTCCCTTCCCTTCCCTTCCCTTTCCCTGCACTGTCCTCCTCTCCCCTCCCCTTCCCTCTGCTCTCCTCCCCTAGTCTTTCTTCTCGCCTCTCCCCTCCTTCCCCCCCTCCTCCCCTCCCCTCTTCTCCCCTCCCTGCCCTTCCCTGCCCTTCCCCCATCTCTTCTTTTTTACCTCTCTTTTCTCCTCTTCAGTAGTTCAGTGGGTTTCCTTAAACTCCACTTTCTGTCTCCTATAGCATGAAGATATTTGCACCTCCAAGAGTCTTGGAAAGAGCATTTCCTAGAATTCAGTTACTAATTAAATGGCCTTCCAGGAATCACAGGTGTCTCCCAGCCTCAGTTTCCCCTATAAATGTCAAGAATGGTAACATTCACTCCACATGGAATTATGATAGGCAGCTAATCTTAACATGCACTTGTTTATTCGTTGAAACCTACTTATCAAGTGTGAATTAGCAGACATGCTTCCTTGCTCCCAGGTTGCCAGTAGAACAGAGGGGCACAAATGCATTTAAACCTAGTGTGAGCAGGTGTTTAGTATAAGCAGGTGTGTATTGTGGACAGGGTGTTTACTGTGAGCAGGTGTTTACTGTGAGTAGATGTTCAGTGTGAGCAGGGTGTTTAGTGTGTGTGGGTATTTAGTGTGAACAGGGTGTTTAGTGTGAACAGGGTGTTTAGTGTAAGCAGCTGATCAGTGTAAGCAGGTGTTTAGTGTAAGCAAGTGTTTAATGCGAACGGGGTTTAGTGTGAGCAGGTATATAGTGTGAACAGGTGTTTAGTGTGAACAGGTGTTTATTGTAAGCAGGTGTTTAGTGTAAGTATTTAGTGTGAGTGGGTATTTAGAGTGAGTGTAGTTAGTGTGAGCAGATGTTTAATGTGAATAAGGTATTTAGTATGAGCAGGTATTTAGTGTGAGCAAGTTTTTAGTTTGTGTGGGTGTCTGGTGTGAGCAGGTTGCTAGTGTGAGCGGGGTGGTTAGTGTGAGCGGGTGTTTAGGGAGCATGTGTTCAGTGGAAGGTTAGCACAAGGGCTTGCCCTGGTGCAGAGGTCCAGCAAGGCACCCCTGAGTACCACTGAAGCATCTGACATGGAGGGGTGGTTCTGTGCCTTCCAAGCATAGAGAAGGAGGAGACTCCATCCAGGACAGTGGGAGCGATGTGTGGAAAAGTCTTGAAAGACACTTTCCAGAGGGAAGGATGTCCATGGTGAGGGAGGGGAAGAGGGTACACACGGAGCTGTGGGTATGAGCAAGGCACACTCCAAGGATGCTGGCAAGGGGTACAGTAAAAGCCACCCCAATTGAACCGTTTGCAAATCCCATCTCATGACTCGTCTCTCCCTGCAAACTGTAGATCTGTTGTCTCTCCTTGCTGAGCGTCAGCTAGAGAGATGTCCCAAGCTTTGCAGAGTATGTCCGCTAGTGGGCTGTCCTAAGTTCCACAGAACAAAGAAGTCATTTTTTCTTGGCTGCATTTTTCTAAGCAGCAGCAAGGTGTGGAAGGCCCTCAAGCAGCAGCAAGGTGTGGAAGGCTGCCTGAAGAAGAGAACACAATTGTGTTCCATCAAACTAAGCCTGTTGTACAATTGGAGGCAAATACCACACATTTGGTCCATATGTGTGTTTGATAAGTGGCGGAGAGCTTCTTTTTGAAATCTTTCCTACTTGTTTTCTCGAGTTCCCTTTGGGTTTTACAGGATGTTACAGCGGTGTTGGTGAACGTCTCACAAGGCTCTCAGCTGTCACGTTGCAGGAAGGAAAACAAACATCCCCCAGGGTAATTGTCTTTGTGCCCTGGACAGGGGTCAGCAGCCTCTCTGTAAACTCGCACCCCTTATCTGGCAATGTCAAGCTTGGGAGGGATCATTCCATTTCACTGCTTGCAATGGCCTGTGAGCCCCCAAACGGTTCCCTGGCTGCTCCCCACTCTTGCCTTCCTCCTCCTCCAATGCCTCGGAGATCCATGACTTAAAACCACCTTTCACAAAAGGCTCTGTGAAACTGGAAAGCCCTCAGTGTCCCACTGTGATTGCATATGTTGTCTCGTGGTATTTCTTTCATAAATTTATTCTTCAGACATTTAGGTATACATCTGGATTTGATGCTGGACTCTAGAAGTAGTTGCTTATTCGTGCCACCTCCCCTCTCTCTCATGCAAAACATTCTGAGGATTTGCTGTTTTTATTGAGGCCAAAGAAGAAATACCTTATTGTGAGGGTTTTGTGGGGCTGGGGTGGGAGAAATGTCGGAAGGGGGGTTGGAGAAGAGCAGGGTCGCAGGAAGGAAACAAGTCGCCCATTTGCAGGCTGGAAATCCAGTGGCTTCCCTGAGACCCTTGTGTGGGGATCCCAGGGGGGCATGGGGAAGCAGGGATGATGGAGCCCCCAGCAGGTTTGAGGACCAATGGGCACTGACCCGAGTGGCCTGGGCTGCCCACACCGGTCAGCCCAGGCTCTGTCTCTAGGCTAAGCATCTCTCACAAAGCTTGCATGGAGCACCCACCGAGTCGCACCCCTGCACGTCCACAGACTCCAGACAGATACTTAGGCCTGGTACGGGAGCCCTCTCAGCCTTTGCTCTGCTTCCCAGAACTGGTCCTTCCGCAGTGCTCATCTTAGTGGACCACGACCCCGCTCCTCCCTGTACTTACTAGGAAGTGCCTCTCCTCCTCTCCCATCTTTCATTGATTCTACCATGTGGCACTTTGGGGATTGGCGTTCAAATTATACCTACAGGCTTTTTCTTACCCTATCTGCTCTGCTTCCTTTGACCAGGCGTGTATCATCTTCCTTCAGGTACTTGTGCGGTCAGCCACAAGAACCATGAGGACTCAGCAGAGCCACACGAAGAGCACCTCATGCCCCCTGTGAATGGCCAGCAAGCCTCTGTTATATGAATTCCAGGCACACCCAGCTCCACACCTGATCTGTGGACTAGAAACTCACCTGGGTCCACAGGGATACCTGTAGACTTGTTGATGGTAGAAGAGACTTGAAAGAAACCTTTGTCTCTGCCCTTCACCAGGGAGATCAATCAGTGCAATGTGAGGAAAACATGGCTGAACTCTTTGTCAGAAAAGTAAAAATTAGCAACTTGGAGAGAGCCAGAAACAGCGTGGAATAGAAAAATGGAATACATAGTGCAGAATTATTTGTGTGACTTCAGGTCACATTTATAGCTTGTGTCTTTCTAGGATACATTGCTATCAAGGACATTTAGTGAACAAGAATTAACATCACAGATCAAACCAACACTGGCTTATAGAATGATAATTAAAATGTCAAATTTGCTGGTCAAAAAGTGACAGTCACAGGAGGTTAGCCAGATGAGGGTGGTGAGAGAATATATTTTTGTTTCTTTGTTTCTTTTTCATCAGAGGATATACAATTAGCATCTATGTATTTATATATATATATATAATTTTAAAACAAGAAAAAAACAGACACAGACGTCAGAGCACAAAAATGAGAAAGCAGAAATAAATCTAAATGTATTAGTAATCCCAGTGAATAAATTTATTAGGTAAAAATTTACCTAGAACTTGAGAATATAAGAATTCTCAGGTGAATAATTGAGAAATGAATGCCAAGAAAATAAAAACCATGAGAAATTTGACATAAGAAAGTAAATACCAGAGAGAAAAAAAAAACTATAATTAAGGATTAAGAGGGGAATTATATGAAGACATAAGTTTTAATTACTCAAGGTCTTATATAAAATCTAAACATTTATGGACATAATAAATAGCCACAAGTATTTTGAAAAGTGACAAAATCATTGATATGTAGGCAAATCCTTTAGTAGAGTTGATTATATTATTCTAAGTTGGCTAGCGATTGATAGGTCAGGCAGAAAATACTTAGTACAGATAGACATGTGTGAACCTCATAATTAACAAGCTGGATTTAATGGCCACAGAATGAAAATTGCTCAATAATTTCAGGACCATTATTTTTATTGCTACAAAGGAATTTACATAAATATCTTGCGCTGTGTCACAAATCAGTCTAAATAAATTTTAAAGAATTAGAGTAAGTAACATCCTCTGTTTACAATACAGTCAAGTTGCCCATCAATACAAGGTAGACAAAAATATGAGAGAAATGTATATTTTTAAAGTGCATATATTTCATTGTTTTTAGAACATTTAATTCATATGGTAAACCTTAACTGAAAAATAACTCTCAAGATGCACATGCAAAGAATAAGAATAACTAATAAGAATGAACATACTCTGACTTAAAATATGTGAGAGAGAATTCAAGTAAGGTTTAAAGAGAAATTTAGAGACCACTGTATTAGAAAATTAATGCAAAGCTTAAAAGTTATCCTTTCCATTAAGGAGATCCCCAGAAGGCTACAGAGCACAAAGTAGAACAGTAGGCGCAGAAGTAAATGGAATTACAAACAAAGATCCAAAGGTGAGATCACAAATGTCAGACCTTGTTCTTTGAAGTGATCATAAAATATGTCTCTGGCAATATTGACCAAGAACAATAGGGATGGAAGGAAATACTCAACATTTGACCTGCAAAGGAGCCTGGATAGATTTAAAGGTTTTTAACACTATGAAAATATTTTTTAAATGTATAAAATAATAGAAATATAATTAAGCCATTTTTTAAAAAAATTGAGCCTATATTTGAACTGGAAATCCTAGGTAATCTTATAACACATTCAACAAATTGAACAAATCTATTTAAAATATTCCCTAAGAAGATGTGAGATCCTTACAGACTTTCAAGATAGTACTTCCAGATTTTAAAGGAAACAGTTTCAAACTTGTGCATACTCTTCTAAAAAATATACAAGGAGAAAACTCCTCTAGCCATATTAAAATCAAACGTCAAGTACAAAGAATGGAAATGGACAAGAAATGTACTTATTACCTTATGTAACTAACCCCTCTGTACATCACCTTGGCATTAAAAAAAAAAACATAATAAAAAAAGAAGGGAAAATATAGGCCAGCCTGATTCAGGAGGAGATGCGAAATGCTTAGATGCAAAGGAAATGAAGACAACAGCACTAACAAAAATCACAATAGCATTTCTCTAGCCTGTAAACTGCTTCTCCACTAAGGGTAGCTGTTAGCCCCATTGCCTCAGGCTCCTGGCTCCGGTCTTTTTCACACTCCCCTTGGGAAAAGGCAGAAGGCTATGATGTTCTATGTGGGTCGCCCTGGATGCTGGCATGGAGAAATAGTGAGGAAGCCATCAGGGCCATGCCATGACTCTTCCAATCAGGGGCTTTGCTTGATCCTGTGAGCGCCTCCCTGCCGGGAACCTTTGTTGAGCATCGTTTGAGTTGGCTTGCAGCAGCTCAGATGAAGTCCTTATCCTCAGAGAGCTTCCAGTCCCACAAGTAAGATAGACAGCAAATGGAGGCAAATAAATTTGAACATTCAAGCTGTGACAAGAGGGATGAACAGTCGGCTTGTCAGGATTCTTGAAGAGTGCCTGACAGTGGAGATGACTTTGAAAAATACTATTTGATCCGAACTTAAAGATTTATGAAGAGTTGGCCAGGTAATGAAAGAAAGAGGTGAATTCAGTCAGAGGAAACAGCATGTCCAAATACCCCACGTGACAAGAACTTGGGTTCTACTGAGGCAGTCCACAGCTCACAAGGAGGCTGAGAAATTCCAGGGCCCAGTCCGCCTGGACCAGGAGCCCACAATGGGAGGATTTTCACTTAGAAGAATATCTAATGACTTTATGGGGGTGTTGACTCCAACAAACCAGAAAAGACAGAGTACAGCAAGGAGTTACAGAGATAACTGAGACCCACTGTCGGTCCCGTTGAATCGTGACCCTGGTGTGCCCAAAGGAAGGTGGTAGAGTTGGAGGTCAGTGGAGCATGATGAATGAATAGGAGAGGTGTATTACATTCAAATAATATTTGAGATGGGGACTAATAAAGAAAAGGAAAGGCAAGGCAAAGAAAAGGAGAGAGGAGGTATATTTGGCTTTCGATTTTGAAGGCTGAAAGCTTCAGATTGGACACCTCCATCGTTTACTCTTTGGGGAGGGCCTCTCCAGAGACACCGTATGGTGGTGGTCTTGTGGCCAGAGGGAGAGATCATGTGCTAAAACAGGAAATCAGGGGAACTCTGTGGCCAGGCTCGCTTTGCAAGAACAACCTCCCGTGGGAACTAACTACAGAGCAGCAGTAACCCCTGCTGAGGGTGCCCCCCAATACCCTGCCCACTTTCTACTAGCCACTACCTCTTAAAAGTTCCACCACCTCCTGCCACTGCTGCACTGGGGACAAGGCTCCAGCACCGGACCTGTGAGCACAAGCAGCGTGCACAACATTACAGGGAATCAGGGCGGGGGGGGGGGCGGGGAATGTCATTGGACAGGTAGAAGGTCAGTGGAGAGGAATAAAATTGGTGTTGAGGTAAAGAGATGATGAATCTGCTAGGCATACGGCATATTTGCAGCAGCTGGTGGATATCAAGAGAGGAAAACACAAGACTGTTAGAAACACATTAAACACATGCTTAAAATGCATCTGGCCTAGGCCTGGCACATTCCATTATTCCTAGCTAGGAGGGTGATGGAGATTGGGAGGATCACTGTTCCAGACCAGCCTGGGGGGGAGAGGGGGGAATGTGAGTGAGATCTTGTCTCAACATATAACCCAGGTGGGGTACTGTAGGTCTGGAGTCTCAGTTACATGGAGGTGGAAGTAGGGTCATAGTCCAAGGCCTGACAGGAAAAAGAGAGACCTTTCCTGAAAAAGTAGAAACGGCTGGGGGCATAGATGTAGGTAGTAGAGTCTTTGCTACGAGAGAAGGAAGAGAGCGAAAAGTTTAGGATTAGATTTTGAGAAACCTCAGCACCTAGAATTTAGCAGGAGCAGCGGAGAAATGGAAGGAAAATCAGAGGAACACGGCATTGTAGGGAGCAAGGGTTAGAGAGTATATGAAGGCTTGCTTTGACAGCCCAAGAATGCACCTCTGGACAGACAGAGGACTCACGCGCCTACACCTTTTTGCCCACAGTTCCCTTGTTTTCAGTTGAGAAGAGAACTAAGGAAAAACTGCACCCAGGAGTGCATAGTGACTGTCCCCAAGCTTCTGAAAAATCGTGGAGGTCCAGTCAGTTAATACATGGGCTTTTCTACGTGGGCTTAGCAGCCCAGAACATGGCCTGGCCCAGCCCAGCCAGTTCCAGCCTCATTGAGACACACCTCGTATTCACATCCCAGGCTGGGTTGCTGTTGCTTGAACTTACCTTCCAAATCTTACCCTGTGGTTGTGCATGTTGCAGTTTCCTTTTGTTACAAATCAAATACAGCGACTTGTGCTGCGGGCCCCAGACCCATCAAAAAGTTAAAAATGCCATCTCCTAGTCTTGTTCTTCCCAATTCGCATTGGCTGCTTCTCTGGTAGGGCTGAGCTGTCTCTCCAGGCTGTGCTGGCGTAGTTGGCCGGGGGCAGGGCAGGGGGGCATGTCACAAGATTCAGAAACATGCCCCCTGCGTGATAATGATAATATATTCTGTTTATTAAGATGGGGTGCCTTTGAGAGGTGTTTTCACCAAAAAGAAAGAAAAGTGACTATCAATTCCGTTTCTTTCTTCTGTACTGGACAGTTCTCTGCTCTCCCAGACTGGTCCTCTGTCTTCCTGTGAGGGCCAGTCCAAGGTTATCCCTCTTCCAACTGTGTGTCCCTGCCAGGGCTCCCCTGGAGGGAAGGTGCAAGTACGGGCCTTTACCAGGCCCCAGAACTGAAGCCACACTTGTAAAGCCACGAGAAGACAAAAGCAAAAACATACGAGCTATTTTGTAATTTAGATTCTTCTGCTCCTTCAAATCTCAGCAGCTCTAGGCCAAACCACAGTCAGAAAAGTGAAAGGAAACAAAATAGGTCTGTATGTTCAAAATTCTATATTTAAATTGTTCATAATTTATTATTTTTGCTGGTTCTATTAATCAGAAGACTAGCTGAATGCAAATGTAGGCATTTTAAGGCCATAAATTTATGCAGAAAATTCGGAATGGAATTCTAAGAATATGTATGTATATGCAATATATAAATTACCATTTAAGGGCCTTTCCAAGAACATTTGCTTAATAAATAGAAATGAGAACAGAAATTTTTTGCAATGCTAATTATCATACTACTTTCTCTCTCCAAATCTTCCAAGATGTGAGGAGATGTTACAGGTACCCATTTGGAAGACAAATCATCTGTAACGTCTCTCTCATTAGGCAAATGGAAGATTAAAGCGTGGTACAGAAAGGTGCCCAAGAACATTGTAATTATTAACGGCTGTTTGTGCAGTGATAGGAAGAAAACATCTTCACTCAGAGGCAACGAAGATCGTCATATTGAAAGTGCAAGACATGGTTTGGAATACGTCCAGCAGCAGTTTAAAAATAGATGGAGCAGCAGGCCCTCCAGCAAGATTGCCTCGGCTACCCTTCATTAAGAGGATGGTGTTGCAAGAGATGTAAGGGCTCACTGAGACACTGCAGAGATATTTACACTCACAGACTAATAAAGGTCTGAAGGAATGTTCTGGCAGGAGCTCAGGGAAACTCTCTGAACACTCCCAGGTCAGGTGGGAGCTCAGCAATGAGGATGGCCATCTCCCTTCTCCTCTGGGACTTCTGTTGTCCTGCAGGCCTCTTTGGGTTCTCAGATAAAGGCTGGTTTCCACAGTCATTGCTTCAGAACCTTAGAAAATAATCACCAATACATTAAAACCCCAAATAAGACCCCAAACACCCTAGAAAGGTTGCACAAAGTGCATAATATCTCTTAAACTCTCTAGTTGAGAGTGAATGAAATAATGTGTACAGATCTCCTGTTGATTGAAATCTGATCCCATATCAGTGTCTTTCCGTTGCCACCATTACTTCATGGTGGACTGATACTTCCAACGTGCTGAGCAATAAATGTGCCCAGTAAATTCTGCTTGAATGGAATATGAGCCAAGAAAAAAAACCAAAAAACAAGGGCATAATATTGTCACTAGGCAGTGATACTGTCTGCCTTGAAGAATTGTGTGTGGTGGGTAGGTGATGGGGAAGTTCTCTCTCTTACTCTCTCTCTGTCTCTCCCCACTCCCCCCATCTCTCTGCATATGGAGGAGCCATGCTAGCAGCTGAGCTCCATGGGTGAGCTTTCACTGGGAGCTAGGTATGGGGAATGTGGCCTGGAGGGCTTGTCTGCAGGGGCCCCTACTGGTAAAGACCAGTAGAACGAATTTTCATTTGGAGTCCCAACTGGAGGAAAGACTCCCAGAGCCTTCCCTTCCACCCCAACCCCTTATGTTTAGATATACAGGTGCCCTCTAGCATCTGATTTGTGTTGCTGATAAACAGCCTTGATCTCTGTCAATCAGACCTCTTGATCACAGGCTGTCTTGCTCATGGTTCTAGTAAACTCAGTGCCTGCCATCTGTCACCTGAAGCTAAGTGCATAACTGAATTAAATTTCGTCAGGTCTCCTCTGCTCCAGGAAGGGGGGCAGTCTACTGAATCCAGACAGATCTTGTAGAAATCACTTTCTCCACTGATGAGCTGGAATTATCATTGGCTATTATTTCCTTGGTACATGGCTGTCTATACTTTTTAGGTGAAGACACATGCTCTCCATTCTGCGATGGTGCCTCTCAAGGCTTCTTTGCTCTTTGTATGCTAGAGAAGATGGTTTGAGTGTCCCATGCTATTGTTCCTTACCAGTTTTATATATGCAGATTCTCTTCCTCACCTGAATTTACTTGAAACTTAAAAACCAAGATTTGCAGTTATTCATGGACTTGGAGAGCGTGGCCAAAAATTTGAGACAGCAATGCGTATCTGAGAACCAGGGTGTCCCTCTGTGGGAGAGAGGGCCCTGTTGGTTTCACCTCTGATACGGTTCCATCATCTACTTGGTGCCATTCATGGTGCTTTCTTTTAGTGACTTCTGTATAAAATGTCACTTGGTGGAGCCACATTTCGGTATGACGTTCCTAAACACAAGAAGGCTGTGGTGTGTCTTCCCAAGCATGCGTTCCGTGAGCTGGGTTCAGGCCTGAGTGAAGTGCTGCTGGCTGTGGTTCAATGTTAACAAGGGAGCGATGCGTATTAAATAAGGTGTGTCTCAACAAGAACACAGGGTTCTATGTGGCTCAGTTGATGACAGTGCTGTGACCCTAACAGACTCATGGGAACAGAACCTAGAGCTCCCTGGAGGAGTTGATTCTGTGCTTGAAAATTCCACCAATGTGGGAGGTGGCTACAAACCTGCCCTTTGCAGACAGGAGTTGATTCTATTTCTCATACACCTGGCTGTTAACACTCCTTTCCCACAAAAACCTTCTCTGTGTGTGTGTGTGTGGGGGGGGGGGGGGGAGGGGTTCTGTCCCTGAGTTAAAATGACTTAAAATGGAACAGTCAAGAGAGATTCATCCCAATTAATATCACCCTGGAGCAGCAAGTGTCTGCGCCCAAACACCACAGATGCAGAGACAGATAACAGACGTAAACCGCTGTCATTGACACAGTGCAGACCGTGGGAGCATCACTTCCTATGATCAAAGGCCACAGAAGGGGACATCTCTGCCCAGTGATTTAGGTCTGAAAGGACCAGGGTGTTGAGGTGCCGGGGACATGATGGGGTAAGGAAGCACCAGTGTTGGGACTACAGTCCTCACATCCCTTTGCAAGTTCCAAGGAAATACTGCCACCTTGCCAGCTCTGCTGGCACACTTTAAACTTCTTTACCTAGCTTGATGGCTTGAAGTCTCTAGAGGGATTTGAGTGTTAGGTGTGCCTGTGGATCTGCCTGACAGAACAAGAGATACTTTCCACTTCCCTTCTCACTTTATTCTCTTGTTTCTAACTATAAAGTGGGCTGAGCACCGGTGGCTGATGCCTGTAATCCTAGCTGTTCAGGAGGCTGAGATCTGAGGATCAAAAGCCAGCAAGGGTAAGAAAGTCCGTGAGACTCTCATCTCCAGTTAACCACCAGTAAACTGGAAGTGGAGCTGTGGCTCAAGTGGTAGAGGGTTAGCTTTGAGCTGAAGAGCTGAGGGACAGTGCCCAGGCCCAGAGCGCAAGCCCCATGACCGACAAAACGAAAAAAGTGTAGGAAGTCAGGTCTGGTGGCTCACACTTAAAATCCTAGCTACTCAGGAGACTGAGATATGAGGATGGCGGTTTAAAGCCAGCCTGGGCAGGAAGGTCCATGAGACTTATGTCCAATAAACTACTGAGAAAAATCTGGAAGTGGTGCCATAGCTCAAATAGTAGAGTGCTAGTCTTGAGCAAAGAAGCTCAGGCCCTGAGTTCAAGCCCCAAGAGCAGCAATAGGAATGATGCAAATTTACTTTCCTTGGATTTTCAGCATTGCCTCAAATAAGAAGGAGACATCCCTAACTCCCCCTCTTCTGTGGACTTCCAGAGTCCCCTGTGCGGTGCAGCCTGCATTCTCTCAGCCACACGGCTCTGCTGTGAGTCAGCACTGGTGACGGATGTCCCAGAAGCTTTTCCAGCTTCCCACCCAGCTCTCCAAGCCTCTTGAGCGACCACACTAACCAAAAACCCAGCAAGACTCCATCGTTTAAACTGGAACAGTGAGCACTCGCCTCTGCAGAGTAGACACAGTGGAGGCCAGTCATGTTCCAGCAAGTTGGGTAACTTCACAGTGCGTACTTCGCAAGATGTGGAGAAGGAATCCTTTATTGTCCTTTATTGATTTTTTTTTTCTTTTAAAGAAAAAGAGAAAAAGACCATGGTCTCCATGAGAGTGTGGCATGTTATTTATATATTAGGTCTGGGGTGACTTTTATAAAGTGCAGATGGAACAGAAAGAGAACGTGGAGTTGTGAACGTAATACTTCCAGAGAACCTATCACAAAGGCATCGCCATGGAAGATAGAGCCGTCTCCTGAGGTGACTCATCACGAAGCTTGTCATGGAGGAAAGCAAGGCTCCATTTCCCACCAGAGCTGCCACACTGAGTGAAGCTGGTTTCCTACTTCCAGCCCCCGATGCACAGATGGCACCTGTGCACCTGTGTATTGCTGAGCCATGATGCCAAGTAGAAAGTAAGGTCCAGAAGAACTGGTTTCGGGTGCTTCCTGCCCCCATTTAGGGCCTGAAATGGATGTTCTGGGAGGAAGGGTGAAGAAAGGATTGTCAGGAGCAGTCTGTGGCCTGGGCCTGAGCCGTGCTGCAGCCTATACTGGGAGGGAAAACGAAGGCCTCCTTGCCTGTCAGCTGGCTTTACACTTCCAGCTGCCAATTCATTTCTGTGAGCTGCAGACCATCTGAGTGTAAAACAAGCCATTCCATAATTTAGTCCGATATAACTCAAAAGGGAGAGGTGTGGAAAAAAAATATTTGATCTTGAAACTTACCTGCAAGAACTTCAGTTAATTTATCATAATGGCTGGTGCGCCTCATTTTATACTAGTTCTCCCATTACTCATTGAAACCCATAGTCAGATATTACTCAGCCAAGATACTGCGTTTCTTTCTTCTCCTCACATCATAATCTCATGAAGAAATAGGAGGGAAATTGATAAAACTGTCATGTCAATTAGTAGGCTTAATTTTCCTATTGTATGCTGTTATGTTAATTATGGTAGTGTAATGAAGAGTCGTGGTTTCATTAGAAGAAACAGCAGTAGGGTCCACTATCGGCTTGATTTTATGCCACGATTAGACACTCTCTTTAAATAAGTAATACACATTAAGTGATTCCATAAAGGCTGTGTTGAAATGACGGGCATTAACTACGTTCAAATACTGTTAATTGTCTTCTACTTTGTGACGTCTTCTACAATATTTGTTTCATACCCCCATTCCTACCACAGGAGTGGAGACAAGTAAGAACTCATTTACAACAACCTGACAGACATTGCCTTTGCCTCCACCCCTGGCCTGATGTGTGTTCTTCAAGTGCAGAGCTCTCCAATTACATGAAGCGACTGTCTAATCCTACAAGGTGAACACACATCACTAATGCTCCACTACTAGGCAGTTCACTTTATGCTAGCTTTTAATGTTTGTGGTGAAAGTCGAGTTGCTATTTCTTCACAAATAACAGCACTTACGTCACCAGCTTTACAACCTCAATGACGTTAACTCCATTGCCGATTAATAAATAGTGATTAAAAACAAATTGTTCACAAATGTGATACCCTTATAATGACATCTAAAAGTCTCCTAGAAATGATGCACAGGGAAACGAGTGTTTGGCCCTCGCCCCTCTGCATCTGTGATGAGGGGTCCCCTCTGCCACCCTACCCTGCTCGCAAAGTTTTCTAGAAAACACGAAGCTTGTGCAATCCAGGTGCCAGCAGGAAGAGACAGTTGGTGGAGCACAAGTTATGTTGTTGAGCAATTCCTGGCAGCCTGGCTGTGTCCTTGGTGGCACTCGATGACACTGTTGGGATACCATCATGAGAGGAGAGATTTACAAGGCATAGAGATGCAGCTCCACAGAGATGAGGGAGAGTCAGGAGAGGCAGACAGCGCATCCGCCCAGAGGCCCTTCCCATCTGTGGCAGCTGCTGCATGTAATGGGCCTGGGGTTTGGGGGAGACAGGACCCAGGGAATGCTTCTAGCTCTAGCCCTTGAACCAGCCGTACATGGTGGTGCACGCCTGGAATCAGGAGGGAAATCTGCTTGAGGTCCACTGGAGACCCTGTCGCAAGCAAACACACAAACAGACCAATAAGTTTACTTCCTAATGATTCACTAAACTATGCCCTTTTTTTGGTGGTGGGTGAATTCCCGTATACAGTTTATTTTACAAGAAGAAAGAAAATCCTTCATGTAACAAGCAGAAGAAAAGTTCCTCTAAAAGTAATGTACATTCATCTCTGTATTTTTGCAATAAATAAATAAGGAGTCTTTGCTGTGTCCTGGGCACTGATTCCAGGCTCAACACTGGAACCGGGTAGATGATGAGGATTCCAGTCAATTTGAAAGTAGCGGTGAAGTGTGCAAAGACTCTTGTCTCTGAAACAAAGACTATAAGATTGGCCTCTCTAGACACAAGGGAACACCAAACACCTTTTAGGCATATTCACCACTAGGAAGGTAGGGAGTGGAGCAGACTGCCCGTGGCTCATGTCTGCAATCCTAGCAAGTTAGGAGGCAGATTGGAAGGAAGGAGATTTGAGTCTAGCCGAGGCAAAAAGTTTACAAGACTTCTTCTTGACCAGTATGGGGGTAAGATGGCAGGCACCTGGCATCTCAGCTAATGGAGTCAGAGATTAGGAAAATCAGGTTTGAAGCTAGCCTGGGTGGAAAACTCAGTGAGAATCCATCTCAGTGGAAAAAGCCACTTTCAGGAGTGGGTACCTGTTATTTCTGTTAGTCAAAAAGCAAAAAAAAAAAAAAAAGTCATTCATAGTCCAGGACGTGTGACCTTATTTCAAAGACAGCCAGTACACAAGGGCTGGAAGGCATGCTCATTGGTACAGCCCCTGCCTAGCAAGTTGGAGGTTCTGGGTTCAAACCTCAGGATAGCAAAAAAAATTTTTTTTCACATTTATGGGTTTTTGATTGGCCACATTGGAGAAGAAGGGGCAGAAATGGCTGGAAGTTTAGCCAGACCACCTCTTCACTGCACTGGCACAAGAACACCAAATGCAGGTGTTTCAAGCTTGTCCTTTGAGACAGTGAAGCCAGAGTGGCTTCAGACAAGGAAAGGGGTATCTCTGCATGGTGCCAGTGAGAGAGGACAAAAGGTAATCCTCCAAAACAGATATTAAAGCACGTGCAGCCATGGGTACAGACTCAGTCATCACCAAGGGTCCATTGCCTGTCTCTTTGTCCCAGGGTATTTTATATTTCAGTTCTGTGTGAGAACTAAAAAGTTGTGTGAGAATGTACTGAGGTGTCCATCTAATCTCAGTCACTTCAGTCTTCTCCCCCTTCCCTCCTTTCCCCTCCTTTCCCCTCCCCTTCCCTCCTTCCCCTCTTCTCCCTCCCTCCCTCTTCCCTCTCTTCCCTCTCCTCTCCTTCCTTCCTTCCTTCCTTGCTTTTTCCCTTCTCCTCCCTCCCTCCCTCCCTCCCCTAGAAAAAGACTGCGTATTTGTTTTATATGCACTGAATCCTTTACAGGACTGTTGACTGGAAACTGATCTTATTTTTTGACATCAGTGTCTCCAGGTGAAAGAAAAGATAAAGCCAAATGGATAAGAAATAGATAGAAACTAGATTTTCTTTCCTTTCCCCACCAAGAAAATACCTCCAGCTTAATTCCATTTAATCCAGCAGATAGAAAATCAAATGAGCTTTCTTTTTCCATCCAACAAACTCATTGATGGCTACACTGATAAACTGAGGCACTTTGGCTTTCATTGGGATGGCTGGCTTGGGCAGGGGTGTTTTTCCAGGAGAGATGTTTTCTGCTTTCTGCCCTGTCCCCTCTACGCTAATGAACAAAACATTTTGTCCTAAGCCAATTCTCTCCTTTGGCTTGAGAAACTAATTTAGATCAATGTCAGTGTATTGCCACGTGTTCTTTCCGTGACAGATGCTATCTGTTTATTTTTATATCCTGCTTAAGGTGTGAGCCTGCAAGGCACTCTCTGTAGGACCGTTTCAGCAGGGAGCTGAGCTCACAGCTGAGGGTTCACCTCTGAGAGCATCTAGAAACTGATTTCCATCTCTACTCTTTGCACTCGTGGTCCAGGGAAGTTCTTCCTCCTCCTGGTCTCCGTTTCTCTCTTCATGACTAAGCTTCTAGCATCTGTCTCATTGTGACACAAGATTTTATGAAACTTCATGCTTAATGTAAAATAGATGGTCATGAAAGCAATCATGCTGGTGATCTTATTTCTAGAATTTCCCTATTTCACACATTTGATCTTCTGGAACTCATTCTTTAATGTCGTTAAGGTGTTCTTTGGACCATTTACTTCAAGAAGAATTTAGAAAATGAAATTTCCTGGGTTCTACTCCTGTCCTAAAGAGGAGAGGAGGGCTGGGAAGGTGACTCAGTGGTAGAGCGCTTGCCTTGCATGCCTGAGGCCCTGGGTTCAATTCCTCAGCACCACATAAGCAAAAAGAAAAAAGCCGGAAGTGGCGCTGTGGCTCAAGTGGTAGAGCGCTAGCCTTGAGCTGAAGAGCTGAGGGACAGTGCCCAGGCCCAGAGTTCAGGTCCCACGACCAGACCCCCCCCCCCCCAAAAAAAGAGGAGAGGACACAGTTGGCTCAATTATTGTTCTAGGAATAGATGGACCCACAAAATTGCTTTGTGTTTTCTGTGAACAAAAATAGATACTCTCTACCTCGGCTTTGCTCACACTGGAGAGAGGACAGCGTGAAAGTCTGAAGCCACACCCATGGGGTCCTCCATGGCCGCCGCCTCCTAGGACCACGCCCTAACCCCAGCCCATGGCACTCTGTTATCTCTCAGAGACAAGGGGTGCGAAGGGAGGAGTCCTAGCTCATGAGTAAGGTGCACCAGTTGCAGCTCAAGTCACTGGGATGGAAAGTCAGTCTTTGGAATGGCATAAGACAGAGTGCTGGGGACTCTGGGGCCCTGGAGTGGACTCTTCACAATGCAGGGAAGGCTTTCAAGGTCATGGTGGCTCCCAGGGGAGCCAGGCCGAGTCAGTGTCCCTGGCTGCTTGATACTCTTTGCACGGGCATCTTGGACTGCAAGGCCACCATTGCTTGTGGGTATGGGGAGGACAAGTGGGACTGCAGGTGTCCTCTCTGTCAGCTGAGCGTCCCAGAATGTAGCCTGTTGCTGGTGGCATGTTCCTTGTGGGGCCAGCAGTGGCATAATCTGTCTTCAAGAAGAAGCTGTGTGAGCCAGGAATAAACCTGCACCAGCCCTGGCCTCTTTAACCCAAGGAGTGTTTGTTCGTGAGCAGTGCCCCCTATGCAGTCTGACTGATGCAATCTCTGACCTTGAGTGCTTCCCAACGCATCACCTGATTTCCTGACCTGGGCCTGGAGCTGCTATAGCTCCTTTTTTCTTTGGCTCTCAAATTGTAGGCTCTTCATTTCATTTTTCCTCCTCAGGATGTAGATGTTGTTAGGCAGTTTTTATAATGGCTCTTCAGAGAAGATTTCTCATGCCAGCGCCAGTGGTGGAGGCTGTGTGGCTGAGGATAGCCATCGTGGGTGACTTTGGGGTGACCTGGAGAAGGCAGATGGCCGGGGAGGTGGTGGTGTTCTGGGTGGGGAATGACACCACAACACAATCAAGTGCCGAGTGAGCACCGAGCCCTGACTTCGAGCTGGTGGGCTGAAGCCACCGAGAACTTGTCCCTCTGCATTTCTCTACCACCCCACATCCTGCCGCCTGCCAGGACAAATTTATGTCAAATCTTAAAGGATTGGGCATGGAAAGGAAGTCCATGGACATCATCACAAAGGTGTTATGTCTGTTGCATTTTCCAGGAGCAGGACCAGAGAGAGGGAGCGTGTGAGGCTGGACGTGTGGTCTGGGCTACCGACAGATGATATTCCTAACATGCAGGGCTGGGTGCCTTCCCCAGGCTTCAGACTTAACATTGTGGAGTATGTTGACGGGAGCACAAACATCACATAGAACACAAGGAAGAGATGATATGGAGACCAGCTGCTCCCCTCATGGGACAGACCCCCAACACCAGAACCCTGGACATGTGCAAAGTCTACCCAGTGGCAGTTTTTTCCCCCCAAGGCCACAATGCCTCTGCATTCTGAGTGGCTTTTAAAGATTTCCTGTGCAGTGGACTAAAATCTCGTAGCTATATGGTTTGGGCTCAACTCCAGCCTCTGGCACATTATTATTCTTTTTTTGGGGGGGGGAGTCCGGTCGTGGGGCCTGAACTCTGGGCCTGGGCACTGTCCCCCAGCTCTTCAGCTCAAGGCTAGTGCTCTACCACTTGAGCCACAGCACCACTTACGGCTTTTTTTTCTTTTTTGCTTATGTGGTGCTGAGAAATCGAACCCAGGGCCCCTGGCATGCAAGGCAAGTGCTCTACCACTGAGCCACCTTCCCAGCCCCCCACATTATTATTCTTTAGCCTTCCATTTTCATTTAAATTTTTTTTTGAGACAGAGTTTCACTCTGTGACCCAGGCTGGACTCAAGCTCAAGATCTTTTTGCCTTGTTCTCCAAAGTGCTGGGATGGCAGGTGTGTGTCATTGCATCTTGCTTCCTTTGGCTCTTGACATATAATTTCTCTGTATCTTAGTTTCCCCAGCTGTAACTTAAGGGTATTTGACGCTTAGGATTAGAGGTAAAGCATATATGCACTTAGCTCAGTGCCTAGCACTTGGAAGTCCACTTACTAATACTAAGTCTTCTTCACTGTTCTATCATGATTGGATGCACTTTTCCATTTATTCCATGCTCCTCTTAGTTCTTCCTTGCCCTGGCCTATGAGGGTCTTTCATCAATTTCCAAAGCAGATCCAGAACTGTTTCAGGCATGGGGAGTGGGGGAAGGCCCAGGGAGCCCAGGCAGGGGCACAGGGGCAAAGGCCGAGGTGGAAGGCCCTCTGCCCTGTGTTGCAGTGATGGAGCCCAGAAGCCATGCAGACCAACATGGGCAAGAGATGCCAGATGAAAAGCAGGACTGTGAAGGATGTGCAGGGGCTGAGCTCTGGGCTGGAGGGAGCACAGCTTCCTCAGTGAGTGTGAACTAGAGGTTGCTTTGGTCCTAAATTTGACAGAACCAAAGAGAAAAATCTGCAAGAGTCTCATGGGGCACTGCCCAGAGCACATCCGTGGATAAATGGGGGATGCACTCTTTCTGTGGCATTATCAAGACATGAAGTGTTGGCTTTCGAGACAAATGAGTTTGAGTCATGCAAAACACATAAGATATGAGCAGTTGGTTAACAGGAAAATGTAGTCTGTTAAAGAGGTTTTCGTACGCCCACGACTTTAAAATGCAGTGAAGAACTATTTGGCTCCAAGGCACAGGTAATTTGGAAAAGGATTGCTAGGCAGGTGAGTTGTTTTGCATTTATTAGAAACTAGGGATTGTAAAAACGACATTACTATAAACAAAGTGCTACTTTAAAGTAGCTCAGTTAGGTAATTCATTACTTAACTTGGTTCAGGAACTATTTTCATTGTGTTTGTGTTTCTATGCATAGGCATTAGATATGTTTTGGCTTCATGAGTTTCATTAGAAATTTTTTGTTCATTGATTCTGTTTTGTCTTCAACATATACAAATACAAGAACAAATTTTTTTTCATATATTCAGTCTGTTATTTTCTCTGAGATGCATTTGAATACGTATTTCATTTCTTCCTTTTCTTCTCCCTCCCTTTCTTCCTTCTGTGACTATTTCTGTCCCTTCTTCTGTCTCTGTCTCTTGCTTTCTCTATTCTGAACCCAATATACCTTTCTCTGTGTTTAACTTAATATATACTTGGATAACATTTTGAACAGAAAATGGTTATTTTTTGGAAGAGGAAATAAGAAAACCCACCCTCTTATGCTGAGGAATTCTTTGTAGTAAGAACCAAAATTCCAATTGCATTTAACAATAAATTTAATTAAGAATAAAGATGCATAGGGGAGAATGTCATAAAGGACAACTAATTTCATGGTTATAATTTACAAAATTATAGCTGATGAATCATATTAATACAACTTACTAGTAATATCATACAGACAAACCGTGAAAGAGCTCTTCAAATTCTTTGAAATGTACTCATTACTCATGTAACTGTAATCCCTGTGACATCACCTTACAATACAATGCAATAAAATTTAAACCTGAAAGAAAAGAAATTATGGCAGTCCAACTATGGCTACAAAGTTATGTCAATCGTAATCCCTAAAAAAAAAAAACAAATCAAACAAAAACAAACTTTGAAATTCCTCACTGGTAAATCCCTGGGAGTTTCAGGTTGAGTTTCCAGGTTGTATAGATGAGAGACTGGAGGAGTGGAGGTGTGTGTAGCCATGACCACAAAATGAGCCAGGAGTTAAGAGCTCTGTGCCCAGAGAGGCAACATTCCCAGCTTACAGGTAGAGCAAAGAACTATATCCAATTCTGTTGCCTGAGTGATAGTTTCAATTGTGTGTGTGTGTGTGTGTGTGTGTGTGTGTGTCTGTGTACATACACATATATGTATAATATATATGTACATATATATTCTTTAACAGACTACACAGACACATACACACAAACATGGTACGGGCAGTAAGCATTGGTTTATTTCACTTTAAATGGAAGAATAAAAGCACAGATAAAATTCTGAGACATTCCCCATATGTGTCATGGAAATTCTGTGACCAAATGCTGTGCCACTGGGTTTCTGAGGAGAAATCAGGAAAGGACGCAATGGAGCCTTCTCAGGCTAGCATTATAGCCATTCAGATGATCATTTCAGATAATGGTCATTAGTCACTGGTGTTTATGAGTCGGAGAGTACAGATGCGGGTGAGGTAAAGCCATAGCACCAGGCCCAGGATTCGTGGTCTTATTCCAGCTGTCATTTCATTTTTTGGATTAGACTAAACAATGATCTTCTTTAGCAACAGCTGCATTGATTTATTCTTCTCAGCTTCCCAAAATGGCACCAGCAGCAACTGCTCACTGAGCTTCCTCCCTTGCACCTCTGGGGTTTGTAGCTGAGGGTTCATTTCTCGTATCGTGGCATCTCATCCCTGATATCTGGCCCTGTTGTTTACTGGTAATAGCCAGTTACCTGCAGGTCAGCAACTCCTACTTAATGATCGTGTCAGCTAAGTGATGGATTCCCAAGGGACATTACTCTGTCTCTAAACATCCTGTCTTCGAATGCTGCATGATTTGGCTGGCTTTTCCAACTGTACTTCCTGCTGGGTTAGAGCTTAACGTAGGTAGATGTGATGGGCTGGACAGAGCTGGCATAGGTCCCACAGTCCCCTCCAGAGTGCCGAGACCCAGGAAGTCATGAGGAACATCGTTCTCAGCACCTTGGCAGGGAGCTTTGTGAACAAGATCTGGTTGGTCCCAAGGTAGGAACTCTGTAGAAAAGCAAATGCTGGGCCATAGAAACTATGAACCAGTGTCGTATATCTGCCCCAAATGGATGTTCCCAAGCCAGGAGATTTTATTTCTTCATGAAGGGGAGTACCTCTTTGGCTATTAAGATAGAGAATCTTCAGTGTTGAGGTTATCTCTCTTCTGAGGATATAGGTAGGGAGGTAGCACCAGTGCAGTGCATGTTATTCTAGGTGGAGAGTATGCAAGCCGAATGATGAGTGTTTAGGTTTTTTGTTTGTTTGTTTATTGTCAGTCATGGGGCTTGAACTCTGGGCCTGGGCACTGTCCCTGAACTCTTCAGTTCAAGGTGAGTGCCCTACCATTTGAGCCACAGTGCCACTTCTGCTTTTCTGGTGGTTCTTTGGCATGCTTAGTTTTAATTATGAAAATTTTCAAATGTGGGTAAAAAATTTTCCAGCCTATCAGCTCAAGTTCTGCTGTTTATCCACAGCAGTATTAATAGATTGGCCCATTAGCACTTCCCTTTCTTGCTTTGAAATGGCACAATACATTTGTAATTATATTTATTGTAAACCTCTCAATCTATTATCACTGAAATGTACTTTAGTGCACTTTAATTTGAAAACCAAATCTATTCAGCCATGGTGGAAATTTTGCAGGAGGAAGAATGTCTTAAAATGAAATGAGGGTCAGGGAGGATAGCTCAGGGTGGTAGAAAATTCCAGCTAGCTGTCTCCTGATTGAGTCTGTCATAGAAATATAGCACCAGGCATGACAAAGGCGGCTTAGAAAACCTTACAGGTTTCCTGCATCCCTCTTTATTGCGTCAGGATTTTTACTCTGTGACTCAAAATAGGAGACCTGGCTCCTATTTCTGGCTGTGGCATTTTATGGTGAACTGGCCAATTCTAGCCCAAGACAAGGTGGGTGGTCTTTCCTGGCTGTTCTCACTCTCTCTGGTTGGAAGCTGGACCTCAGAAGAGGACTCACTGGTAGACCGTGAGTTCCGCTCAGTTCCTTCCCAGCCTCAGCCAAATTCCACCTGCTGCTTGTCTTCACCAGGCACGGGGAAGCTGTTCTTGCCCAAAGCTGGTGGCTGCAGGCTAGCTCTCTTCTAGAACTGATAGCCATTAGTCTATCAGAGCTGTGGGCTAGCTCTTACTCCTTTGGAAACCTGGTTTGGGCAGAGTCATTTGCTCTCTTGTACCTGGGGTCACAAGGGCTATCAGGTACACACTTGTAGACAGGTCTTAGGCCTCTGCCTGCCTGGTGGTTAGGAGCCTGGAGATTGTTCTTGGACCTGGACACAGGTCTTGCTAAGGGCTGTGGCTGATTTCTGGTTGTGCTCTTTAGGTTAGCGAGCTCCTCCCCCTCATTCTGGCTTCCTCCTGTCTTCTCTAGGTCACCTGATGATCAAATTAGCTTCATGTTGTACCCTCACCCTTGGATTTGGGGGCTGGGTTTCACTTTTCCCCTGGACCCACAAGGGGAGAGTGGCCACCATTCTCCTCAGAGAACCACCAACCTCCCTTTCCCTGATTGCCCTCTGAAAATCCACAAAGATCCTAGCCACAGGGCTCGAGGGCAAAAGTTTTTAAGTGTAAAACAGTGCTAATGATCATTGAATTTGATAGCATGAGAGATGGAGCCTTATGCTAGCCTGGTAAATTAGGGATGGCTTTCTTACGTGATTGGTGAGGATCAATTGTTTATCTCCAAAGCATTTAAATGCTAGCCAAGATAATATACTGTAGATGCTCGATTATGAAAGGTTTTATTATTCTTATTTTAAAGAATGCTAATCTCACCCCAGGCTGACGTGGAAGTCTGTCTTCTCCCTTTTATGGAAGTGAGGATGCCCGGGTACCCAGAGTGCCAGCCGCACAGGCTCCTTGCTCAGCTGGCCTTTAACCCAGCAATGTTTACTGGAAATATCTTTGACCTGCTTATGTTTTATGTACTCTCAAAATTCTCCCCAAAAAGGCTAGAAGGAAAAGAAGAAAGCGGCTAGAGTCCCTGGACTATGGGGATGGAGCATAGAGTAATGTACTTGGCAGATTCCATGCACTGATTATGCAAACCAGAGGCTCAGGAATTTCCATGTGATTTGTCCAAGGGACTAATGTTATTGTGGTGATGGGTATAATTGATAAAAAAATAATGATAGACAGCTGGTGAATAAACAGCATGTGTTTCAGATAGGGGCAGAGGAACACAGGGCATTGTTCAGAAACAGGATTTGATCTTGCCTGAGTTGGACCTGCTTACAATATATTCATGACTCAAAAATATGTGTAAACATTTTTTTAAAACCCAAAACCTGATGGTTTTTTAGTTTACAGTTTTCTGTTTTTGCATTTTGT
Source organism: Dipodomys spectabilis (assembly GCF_019054845.1). Classification (NCBI taxonomy): domain Eukaryota; kingdom Metazoa; phylum Chordata; class Mammalia; order Rodentia; family Heteromyidae; genus Dipodomys; species Dipodomys spectabilis. The sequence continues at coordinate 6,085,276 of NW_024870892.1, read as the reverse complement.
AACTCTAAATGAATTCCCCATCATATTTTAAGTCCCAGGTCAGCTACATCAAGAAAACAGAACAAAGAAAATGGAAAGACATTTTTTTTTTTTAGAAGGAAATGGTTGTTTTATGTCCATAAAAGCTGTAGAATCCTGTATTGACAGGGGAGCTAGCTACACAGTGACAGTGTGGTGGATAATGGAGAACTCCTATCTCCGTTCTTTGCTGAGATAGTTCATGGGTGCATCCATCATTTTTTTTTTTATTTTCAAGAATAAAAGCAATAAAGCAAATGAAAGACCTAATCTTTAGTTCAAATAAATGAAAAGAAATTGAGATCGACTTCATTCTTGGAGAAAGAGAAGGCATACAAATGTTTATTATGAGGCTTTGGAAGGTAATGCTGGCAAATCAGCTGTGGAATGCAGTCTTTGAGAGCAAGTTGCATCCTGACCTATGAGGGGGTGGGGCATGCTGGGCAAAGACCAGGGCATGAGGAGGAGCGGGGTGCAGGCTGCTGTCTGGGCCTCACCTTGTCCCCCAGGGTTTTGTCAATTTAAAAAATTACCTTTAAGAGGTTGAACTCAGCACGTCAGTTTGTGAGTACCACGCACCTTGATCCGTGCCAGCCCTTTCATCATTTTCCCCATCTCTTCCCAACCCTACCGAACCCCTCCATTTTCCTAGTTCTGTTTTCCCCTCTGGACTCTGAATGTTATGACTGCATTCTCTGTGTCGTGAAGGCACAGCTTCTCTGAGCCAACATTTTCATGCAGGCTGTGAGCAAAGGATGCTGTTCCTTCAGCTCAGGCTGTATGTTTCCATATGCACAGATTGTACCCTGGGGAGCAGCATCTTCATTTCCGTGTATGTGTCCTCTCGAGGTTGTATGCCTCAGAGCCCAGGAAGACGTCAGCAAATGGAGAGAAAATAACAGACGAACGGACATGTGTTAGGACGCGGGGCTTGACTTCCATTGGAATGCAGGCAGAAAGGAAGATGTGTGGGGCAGGGTTTGCAATTTCTCCTCTCACTACCTCCCTTCTCCTCAGACTCAGAGTTACCCGTTATGTCTTATGGAATCAATCGCATTCCTTTCGGACCATGTAGGTAGATATGATGTGCACACCGACCATGCGTCCTTCATGTCGACCCCTAGCTGCACTCTTCCTGCCCCACAGAACCTGTGCATGTAAAGGGACTTCATGCAGCATCGTGAAAAATGGAGAACTGAGGTTTGCATGGTCACAAACATGCACACTCCGCCATCCACTCTGAGTAGCGAGGTGCATGGCCCTTTCTGGCTCCCTAGGTAGAACCTCCCGGTGGTTCCATGGTCCTTCCCACAGAACAGCATTTCAGTGCTTGAGCTGTGCTAGAACAACTCTGAATGAGCATGTGCAGAATTGGAGTTTGTATTGAGCTGGCTACTTTGAAAAAGTTATACAGCAAAAGAGAGTGGGGAGAACATACTTAAAATCGACATTATAGATCATATGTCAAAGGAAAGTTAGGCTAACACTAAGAAACAGCAAGAGTTTGTTTAAAAATACAGGAAGCAAATCTTCAAAGTCTTTCTCATGACTTTAGGAAAAGTATTACAGAGGAGAGGTGTCAGGCTACAGGAAACCGGGCTGCTAGAAGGAACGACGGCCCATTTTTGGGGCTTCACAGCAGTGCACTGCTCAGGAGGCTGACACAGAGGCTGGCGAGGGCCGCTTCCCGCTTCACCCAGGGGTTCTCCTCTCTCCTCACATGGCAGCGAGCAGGAGAGGAAACTCTCCTGTCCCTTCTTATCAAGATACTCACCCCACCCCACGCAGGAGGCTCCCCTCCCATGCCACAGCTGCTCCCACAGGTCCTCATCTGTCACATCAATTCTCACCAGGGTTTTAGATTCCAGTCCTGGAGTCACAGAGGTTCAATCCATCACAGAAATAGGTACCAGATTTGTTTTTAAAAATATGGCATACTAAGCATCCAGAAGTTGAAAAGAACCACAGAAATGAAATAAATAAGGAAACTACAAAAGAGATTTGCATCAAATAAACCAGATAGAGGATGAATGCCTATAATAAGTGAATTTACTGACAGAGATAATGACAGTACAAAGAATATAGTAAGTGGAAGAGTTCATACTATGAATGGAAAATTCACAGTACTATATAAATGGTAAGGAGAAAATGTCTGTCTAGTTACCAAATAAACGCAAATTACAGCAAGACCTGCAACCATTTTTTCTGCTATTAAAAAAAAAAAACCCAGGGGCTGGGAAGGTGGCTCAGTGGTAGAGCACTTGCTTTGCATGGATGAGGCCCTGGGTTCGATTCCTCAGCACCACATAAGCAAAAAGAAAAAAGCCAGAAGTGGCGCTGTGGCTCAAGTGGTAGAGCGCTAGCCTTGAGCTGAAGAGCTGAGGGACAGCACCCAGGCCCAGAGTTCAGGCCCCACGACCAGACCCAAAAAACACTGAAAAAACAAAACCCACATTTTAAAAAAGATAGTTTTCTATGTTGTTGAGCCTGTTGGGATATTATCATGAATAATAGGTAGTATAATAAACGGATTAAATGTGTCTTCTACGGAAGCAGTTGGATAATGTTTCAGTGCCAAGAATTTTCATTGTCTCTTTTCCATTCAAGAAATAAATATTTGTTGACTGTATACCATGTGAAAGACTGCCATTTGCCAGGAGTTCAGGAAGAATATGATAGAAATATTATTGCCTCCATGATTCTTACAGCTACTCTAAGGTAGTAGACATTCTAAAATAAAATAATGTATAGCTAAAAAGGAGATGCTCAAATAGTTCAAATTAAGATGAGTCTCCTTCCTCACCCCGAGTCAGTGCCGCCCTTCCTCTTCCTCACCCTGGGGACAGCACTTTGCCCCTCTCTTTCTCTCTCCTCTTCCTTCTGTCTCTCCTTCCTTCCTTTTTTCTCTCTTTACTTTTTCATCTTTCTCAATAGAAACATTTCACTCTGCTATACACATTTTAAGTAGAAACTGATTTTCACAATTGACTATTCAGAGAAACAGGAAGTATTCCTCCAGCATTATCTGGCTGGTCCGCAGCTCCATTCATCTTTCCTGAGGACATGTGTATTGTGCCTCCAAAGCTTTGAGGACTCGCTCTCCCTGCACAGTTGCTGTTAATGGAAAATCTGCCTATGTTTTAAGTGGAGACTAAGTGCTTCCTCTGAATAGATAATCATAGGGTGAATTGGAGAGAAGAATTATGTCCACAATAAAACACTAATAAGCCTCAGGAACTATTTCCCAGTGCCTTTACAAGATGAAATTGCCTTGTTTGCATCAAATACCTAGAGATAGGGGCCCACATTTTCAGCCTGAATTATAAATCACAAAGAACTGCACAGTTGTATAAACATGTTTAGGAAAGTCAGCTTAAATCTAAATGTAATCAGAAAACACAAATTCACAGATGAACTAGAACCATCCCTTTCTATGTTGGACCTTCTAGCTTTAGAGGGAATAGTCCACTTGATGGACTATTGCTGGTGGAATGAAGGGAATGAATTCTCTAGTACCTTTCTATGCTCCTCATGGAAACAGCTGAACTGTGGTTTAAAGTCTATTTAGTTATTTTTTTCCCTCTAACTGATAATTCATTACTTCAAGAATTGTTTACAAGAAATAATGTTATTCTTTAGTAAATGTATTTTTACAAAGTAAAATGTCAGTCTTCCCACTTCATGTGTCTGGCAAGAGTTATCAAGGGATATTGTATCTTTATATTTCCAAATTTTATAAATCCAATTCAGATACATGATTGTTGCAACTTGACACTGAGATCTACATTGTTGTAATGTTTTCCTTCTTTAAAAAAAATTTGTTTTTGTAAGTGCTTTTTAAAAATTGCCAAGGATGCCCTATTACTAAATACCCTTATGTTTTCCCCTAATGGCCATATAGGTCTTGCTGTTCTATAATTAGACTTGGAAAAATGTCACCATTTTGGTCTTATGGAAAAAAAGAAGATATTTTCCTTTATTATCCTTTAATTTCTAAAAATAGGCTGGAATTAAATGTCATGTACCTTTGGAATTCATTTTATAAACATGCCTGGTAACTAGGAAACTCACATTGTCATTATTTATAATCTAGGAATTCTTTCCATGGTAACCGTTAGAAGGTCACAATTATCTCGGTGTACAGTGGAGGTCCAGAGGCTGTTTAAGAATTCATGGAAGAAGATGATTCGTAGGAGGTGGTGGTGTTTCACAAGGTGGTTGGCTGCATTAATGAGGTGATGGTTCAAAGCTGCTCCTGCAGGCCAGCTCCTCTGTCTTCCCGCCGCCCCCTCTATCTGTCTGTGTTTTAGCCTCCCCGACTCCCCTCAGAATATTACTGGCATGCCAACATGGCGCAAGGCCAGAGCAGACAGACAATCGATGGAGGCTTGGCCCTAGATTCGTACTCGAGGTTCAGGAGAGGTGGAAACTGGTTCTTAAGTAGCCACACGTACAAACTGCTCTGAGATACCTTTAACTGTACTGAGGCAGCAAGACCTGCTGCTCCTGCCCTCCCCATGTGGATGTCCATTCTACAGCATCCGAGAGTGAAGAGGAAGCTGCACTCAGGGCTGGTGGCCAGGAAGGAGACAGCACAAGGCCTAGTGCTGAGCCAAGATTTTCCTCATTAGCACCTCAGCCAGGAAAGACTTCACCTCCAACTTAAAACATGCATGATAGCAGAAACATTGGTGTAATTATGTATGCAATATAATGTGAATTTTGAGGTTACAGTTCATTGAAGTAAATGGTAATAGCTGGACACTTCATAACTTTGCCCCTTGGGGCAAATCACACCATTCTTGAAGTCATGCTTCAGTTCTTTCTCTTCCTTAACTCAAGGACAGTGGTATCAGTAGCAGCTCTCCAGCCCTGTTGTACACTCATTGACACTGAGTGTTGAATAAACCCAACAAATACTCAGTTAAAATACTAAGCAATTGAAGAAAGGAGAAGGATTTCGACCTTATTTCCAACCGAACAATCAAGCTGAAACTCTTAAGTTGTTCTATTTGTAAGCTACCAGGCTGGGCAGAGATGAAAAAGCTAAGAAAGTAGAAGGTAGATGTGATTGGGTTGGGGGAGGTGTCTTGCTTGCTGTTGGCATATTTCAAATCAGTGAATCTCTTTGGAAAACATTTTGGCAATATGTAACAAAATAAAATCCATATTTGTTTGGCCCTACGGTTTCACATTGGGAAATTTGCCTTAGAGCAACATTATCATATCCACAGGAAGTACATGCCAACATTTTCTTTTGCAAAATGTTTGAAATACTAAATAAAAACTGGAAACCGGAAATGATCAACAAGGAACATAAAATATAGTACATTTAGGAAGAATAAGAGTTTATAAAATTACATTAAGAAGTAGACATAAGTGAACTGTTAATATTTTTCCCCCCTGGAAGGTGGTAAGTATAGTCCACAGAAACAATCTCTGTCTCATTGTAGTTTTTTTTTGTTGTTGTTGTTGTTGTTTTGTCGGTTGTGGGGCCTGAACTCTGGGCCTGGGCACTGTCCCTCAGCTCTTCAACTCAAGACTAGTGCTCTACACTTGAGCCACAGTGAAACTTCTGGCTTTTTCTGCTTATGTGGTACTGAGGAATCGAACCCAGGGCCTCGTGCATGCAAGGGAAGCACTCTACCACTGAGCCATCTTCCCAGCCCCTCATTGGAGGAAAAGTGGACAGTATGCCTTTACGTCTTCTTATATTAAAAAACTAATTTTTAAATTGCCTGTTTACTATTGAAGCATGCCAGGGCACAGCTAAATGGAATACAGTATAATTAGATGAATTTTCAAAACTATTACCCTCTCCTCCTTTTTAGGTAGTGATGGTGGTACTGGGGATTACATTCAGAATTCTCAGCTTGCTAAGCCAGTGTTGTACCACTTGAGCCATACCCCTAGCTCTTTCGCCTTGCACCCAGATCCTCCTACCATCTCCTGTGTAGCTAGACATGTCCCACTATACCTGGCTCTAAGTTGTACATCTTGACTTTTTAATAATTTTAATAAGCACAATTGAATATCAGTTATCTGAAATGCTTGGGACTAGAACTTGAAATGTATGCATGTCTATAATGAGATATCTTGGGGATGTTATCCTAGTCTAGATATGCAATTTATGTACGACCTTTATGTATCATATACTTATCATCTGCAGTTAATCTTATTCAGTGTTTTTAGCAAGTTCATGTTTTAATATCAGTAGAAGGCATGAGATTTTCAACTTGTTCGTATGTTGGGAATCCTGGATTCTGGATTTTGGATTTTTGAATTAGGATGCTCACAGTTAGGCATATGTACACATAATTTGTTTTTAATGAGAAAACAATTCCACAAATAAACAATTAGCTTTTTTGGCTATGATAAGGTGACTCCAGTGGAGTCCCTTGGTGTAAGTAACTAGAAAACTGCAGACAAATAGAATACAGGAAGCAGGGTTTGCAGCTGCCAGGATGTTAGGAAGAAGGCTTTTTGCCTACTGTGTCTTTGGGGACCCAGGCCCAGGGAAGGGATGTCTGAGCCAGGCTGGACTGGAGTCTATAGAATGAACTGAGTTTGTGGTGCAAGATACACACAAGGATACTGAGCTACAGAAGAATGAGAAGTATACATGGAGTCCTCTCACATTTTTGGCCAAGCATACTAAGCTGTATGTTTCAGGTGGGATTTCTTGGAGCTGGGAAAGAACAGTTCTGAGAAGCTGCAGCCATTGCAGGCATGTAGCATGCAGTAAGACAGAAAGTCCAGCCTGCCACAGAGATGCTGTCTCCTCGCATACCTGGGGCATTTCACCATAGCCCCAGAGAGACCACATCTGAGAAAGCACTACTTCAGTCCCATCCTGACAAGTTCTAGATAAACTTCAAAAGGATAAAGTTGCCAGAAAATATAAAAATGTAGGAGTTTGGCTATGCCAGCAATGGCTATCTGAATATTTCATAATTATAAAGCCATAAAGACTGTGTGTGTGGAAGAAAGAGACAGAAGGAATGAGAGGGGGAAAGGGAGGGGTGAGGGGAAGAGAAGAAAGGGAAGGAAAGGAAAGGAGGAAAAGGGAGAAGAGGAAAAGAAGGAACAAGAGCAGGAGGAAAATAGGAAATCTAGAAAGATACAATCTGAAATGCTAGTAATGGTCACATGTGTATTTTCTATGATCACATTTAAGAACTTTCAAAAAGAAACCCTGCTACCTTCCTGATTGAGGATCTTCATGAATATTATCCTTTCTCTGGTCATTAGGAAATACACATTAAGGCATCACATCTCAGCCACTATAATACCTAAATCTGAAATGAATGTCAGCACTGAATCCTTGTGAAAGATTTGGATACTGCAACACTTGTGAGTAGAAAATCAGAGCAGGACCATGGGACATGATGCGGTCACCACATGAAGAGTTGAATGCACATCTCTGTGGGGCGCATTGGCCCGTTGAGTAGAGGCTGGTAGAAGCAAGTTGATTGCCTGCCACTGGCATCCAGCAGACTCTAGATCAGTTTAGAGAATCATTCCACTATCCCAGAGTTATCTTCTATCTCTGAGACAATCTTGAGTCATCTCGAGTGGTAGGTGTGGACGACAACTTGGGCCTCAAGAGTAATTGGGTTAACACAACCAGAATCTGATTCTGGTTGACAAACAAAGAGAATGTGTACAGCGAAGGAAAATTAAGTGTTTCAACATGGAGGAGCCCTATGCCTTCCTGAGATCTGCTAAGATCCAAGCAGCCAAGTGGAGTCAACATGCTCTGGCCCCTTTCTGGTAGCCCAATTGCTCTTTCTCCCCAGAGCACTGACACAGTGCTGGCAGGGCCTAGGTGTGCTGGGCCACTTCTGCATGGAGAACAGTCTCTTGTGGCTGAGTTCTGTGGGGCTGAGGCTGGTGTGGTTGCCCAACAGTGGGTATCAGGAATCTGGTGGAGCCACACACACCACCCCGCTGATTCTGATGCCGGAAAGGCCCCAAACTCATACTCTGGAGAAAATGGAGAAAGGCAAGGCCAGTGTTAGACTCACTCTGCTCCAGTCCCTCCACAAACCCATATGCTACTGGGGGCTGACACCAGGTTTCCATCAAGAAGAATCTATTCCTGGAAACCACCTGCTCTCCATGGGTTTCCATAGTTCCTCTCAGGAAGCCAGAAGTCCTGGGGAGGCCATCTTCTGTGGCCTCCATGTCTTTCAATGACCCCCAGCTGCATTCCTTCCCAAGCAGCCCACGTGGGCCGGTGTGTGGCAGAGCCCTTCTTCCCTGTAAAGCACCTTTGTACCCCCCAGCTCACTGCACCTTGAGTCTTCTTTGGTTTGTTGTTTTTTTCAATGTAGACATGAAGGAGTCCCCACATACATGAGACAAGATGGTCTTGCTCTGGATGTAAAACCATTTTCTTTCAGAGACAGCCCCTTTCTGGACTTCCAGCAGCCATTCTAACTGTCCTCAGAAGGGGAGTAGTCTGGCTCCAAAGTGTCATCTTTCCCTCTTGTATAAGTTCCATCATGTTAACAGGCGTTCATTACGCCTGGATGGGATGGATCACAGGGTGACAGCCAGGCCTCAAGGAGACATCCAAGACCATAAATACGCTCTAATGTTCTTGTCACAGAATACATGTTTTCTGAATCAACCAAATCCACAATTTTATTATTGAAATGGAAATATTTTAAATGGCGAACTATTTCTTGTGCATGCTCTTAGGTAAGATATTGACAACTAATTGTGTGAAGTTCAGTCTGCCAAAGTTTAAGTCGAGTTTCTGTGTGTGTAATTTGATCTTTACTACTGAAGAGAAAAATAAGATGGGGAAAAAAAGGAAGTTTAAAAAGAATTTCCTTGGGGAAAGAATGTGGTCAAGAATTCAAAGTATAGCCTACAAAATTAAGAAAAATGAAGGGAAGGGGTGGGTTGGGAGAGATGGGTAAGAAAGGTGAAAAGGGGTAATAATAATCAAGACATGTTGTGTTCATAAACTGCCTTGTTAAATGGCTACTCTTTGTACAACTATTTGAAGATAATACAAAATAAAAATACATATCCACAGAAGTAATGTAGCTCTTACCCATGTTTCATTTTTTGTTGGTGTTATTTATTTTTGTTATAATGACATTTGAACCAGAGCCTCATGTTTGCCAGGCCATTACAGCCCTGAGGAGCGGCGCCTCCAGCTCTACATTAAGTGAATTATTTTTAATATTGGGTCTTGCTTCCCTCCCAGGCCTACACTTGTGCCATGACCCACCTATGCTCAGCTTCTCATTGTTGCAGCCAGCTTCTTGTTGTGGAGAAGGAGTTGTGTTAATAACTTCTGCTGGACTAGCACTGAACCATGATCCTCCTGTTTCTAGTCTCCCAAGTAGCTAGGATCACAGGCATATACCATGCACATCCATCTTCTACTCCTTTTGTTATCTTAAAAATGATTTGCTATTTATTTTGTAGTATGTATTAAAAATTATAAAAATAATTTATTTTTATGTAGGCATTTGTTTTGAGAATTCAACAGCAAAAGCCACCAAAGAAAATCCTATAACACATGAAGACTGAACAACACCCTGTTGAACCACCAGTGGGTCACGGAAGAGATTAGAAAGAAAATTCAAATGTTCATGATATTTAACAAAAATGAACACACAAATACCAGCTTCTCCAGGACACAGCAAAGGCAGTACTCAGAGGAAAAGTTATAGCTCTGAGTTCCTACATCAACAAATTGGAGAGATATCAAACCAACAATATAATGATGCACCTGAAGTTCCTTGAAAAAGAGCAACAAGCCAAACCCCAATCCAGTAGACAGAAACAATATTAAATCAGAAATGAATTAGAGTCCAAAAAATCATAGAATCAACAAAACAAAGAGTTAATTCTTTGAAAAATTAACAAAATTGACAGACCCTTAGCAAATATTACCAGAAAAAGAAGAGAACACACCCATATAAACAAAATAGAGATGGGAATGGAAACATCACCACAGAAACAACCAAGCTTTAGAACATTATAAGGGAATACTTCTCAAACCCTTATGATAATAAGTTTGAGAATCTGAGAGAAATGGAAGAATTTCTAGCAAATATTGATATGTTGATTTTTTAAAGTCATAATGTCTATAATAACTTGATAAAATAAACTATTGTTAAACTCCACTACTTTACCCAGTAATAATTCTCCTCTCTCTCTTTCTGCCTTTCTTTCTGAAAATTCTTTTATCTGTGTTTCTTAATCTCCATCTCTCTGAATCTCTCTGTCTGCCTCCCTTTCTGCACTCTCCCCCTCCATCCCTCATTTATCTCTCTCTGCCCCTCTTTCTCTAGCTCAGGCACAGGTTTCCGGCACTTGGCAGAACTTTTCAATGCCTCCTCTTCCTGGTTAGGGGTACAGTTTTAGCCCCAAGCTTCAGTTTATGGTGCTTTTATGGATTCTCAAACCCCACATAAACGTAAATGATGCATTCATGTAGCTGAAATCATCAGGAACCATTGCCTGTTGTTCTCCAAATGTACTCTTAACCAGCCTTGCTCTCTCTAGGGAAGTGGTCCCTCAGCTTTCTCACTTGGGACACTGGTAGTTCCCCATCATTTTTATAGCATTCTGAGGCCCAGAAGACAGGTCCTGGCAGTATGTTAAATACATATTTATACTGAATAGTTATTAACCAGTTAGGTTTCAGCATTTTAAGCACTGATGGCTGAACAAGTTGGCAGTCACCAGAAAACATAATGCATAGAATGTGCTGAAGGAAAAGGCCACTCATTTTACTCCTGAGTGGTCACATTTACTTACCAAGGGCTGAGTGCCACACTGTACGTTGTCAGGCCTTGGATCATGCTGATTGTAACACCTTACCTTCCTGCTCATGGGAATGTTTGCATACAACTGGCCTTTTCCCATGTCAATAAGCAGAAATCTAGTTTCATCAAGGTTGATTTTCATTAAATGAGTTACTGCTCTGCACTAGCAGTCCAGGGAAGACAACAGATGGCTTCAGGAATGTTGTCACTTGCCACGGGGCACCATGTGAGTCTGAAGAGTAGTGACTGTCAGCTCCAAGCTGTAGCTCCTTACCCATCCTTGTTGATGACTTTCTCCATGTTGGTTGCCGATTCCAAACATCTAGGTCTCATTGCTCTCTGTTTTTTAGGGCTCACTAGCCACCCACCCCTTTCATCAGGTGTTGTAGGGTTTTTACATCATGTGCTTGACCCCCCAACTCTGGTTCTAACTGAAGTTCAGTCCCATGGAGGACAGAGGAGAAACAGAACCAGTATGCACCAGAGCGTCTGGGTCCAGAAAGCTAAATAGAACCTCCTCTCCGCAGCTCCCAGCTCCCTTTTTCCCTGTCTCATGGATTCTGAGGTTAATAGTTGATCTTTTAACCTTAGCAGAGTCTATTTCTGTGGTCTCTTCTGTTTCAGGACACTTGAACCAGGAGTGAGGATCCCCCTCCCCCACTGTGTGTGGGTAAGGCAGCTAGTATTTTGGCAATGAATGGATGCTCTGCAGGGACATTTTAGGAATGTCCCAAAACAGGGCATTTTTCCCTCAAGCTCACCATTCAAGATTTGGAACTTTGACTCCCTCTTAACATGATCACTTTAATATGGCTAGAGATTCACTGTTGTTTAGTCATGGGCATAAGCTATTCACCTAGTTAACACAAGCATACTATCCTACAACCATGTTAAAAATGACACCAAGTCTGGGCAAGGAATTCTGCGGAAGGGGCCTAGACTGGTCCCTTTCAAGATGACTGAGATGAGCTAGTGGGTTTCTTCCATGTCCAGTCTGTGTGGTTCTACATCCAGTCATTTTCATTGCTCTGGCTACTCTTGTCCACCCTCATAGATGTGCCCCTGCCATGCCAGATCCAGCTTCTCTTCCTTCATTTCTTCCCTCAAACTTTGGTATCATTCCTCCTAGGAAGCTTTCTGAAGCAGCATTGTATAGTTAACATAGGAAGATAGAACTCTTCAATTTCCATGACATGCTAAAACAATCTTCCTGATGGGTAAATAGTAGCAAGTGATAATAGAATGCTAGGCCAAAGGAATGTGTCGATTTCTCCTTGAGAGCTGTGACTAGTGGCAGGTATGATGGTGCGTCACATTGGCATTAAATGTTTAGGTTCAAACATTGGTTATAATTGCAGGGAAGGTGGGATATGGCTTGGATTTACAAGAATTGGTAGCATCTTGGTTTCTACTGAAACCCAGCAAACTTCCTAATTACCTCGGAAGAGTTCTATAGATAACCACACAAACCACAGGGTTCTCTGGCTCATGCTTAGTTGGAACAGTGAGTGAGGAAGTCCTGAGGAGTTTGGATCTTGATAGATCATCTCTGTGGAGAGAGACCAAAGACACAGAGTAGACACAAGATGGCCATTATCAGGCTACAGACTCTCTAGGCCTAGCCCTAACCCCCACACTGGACAGTGGTCCCCCAAAGTCATGGTCACCACAAGTATGCTCAAGAGCCATGACATGGGAGAGAGGGGGGAAAAGGAAGCTGAGCCAGGAGGTATGCATCCTGCAAGGGTCATCTGGCCTTGCCTCACTTTTGAAACCCAGTGCTAAGGTGGCCACGTGATTTTTGTGTCTACATTGCCTTTGTCTTTGTATATTTGTTCCCAGTGCCATTTGCTTTATTCCCTTCAGAGGTTGCATTATGTTTCGCTATGTTTGATTTCCTCAAAAGATTTAAGAGCTGGATGAGAGGGTGGGGGGAGGATTGGCAGAAATAAATAGGCAACCTTGAAAAATCCACACTAATCAAACCATCTCCCTATGTCGTTTGCATAGTGCAGTCACAAAGAGATGAAATTAACCCACCAGGCAATCTTTACCCGCACACTCATCCCCAGAGATTTTTAAACAGCACCCTGAATGATGTGCGGTTCATTACACGAGGACACTCATCACAATGGATATATTTTGTACAAAGTCCACACTGACTTCTGAGAAGTGAAAGGGGGAAACAAAACATTCCTGTGAAATATTTTTTAAGTGTGCTGTAAGTATGGTGTGGTGCTTTGGTCCATTAAAGCAGTCTGTCTGCACATCAAAAGATGGTATTCTCACAGAACAGGACTGGAATTATGCATGTCATTTATAATGAACCTCATTATACAGGGGGCCTAATTCCATTATGAAGCACTGCAGTATACATTCTTACTGCTATTCAGCTTTCAACATCACAAAGAGGACTGCCCCCCCCCCCACACACACATCAGAGCTAATCTTTTTTCATGCTCACCACTGAAGATTGTTTGCATGTTTCCTTGAAGAGAATTTTTCTTGTGTGTTCATTCCATTCCCAGGGTGTGCCCTTCCTCTCCCCCATGTTTAAAGTCTCACTTTCACTCTTCTGAGAGAAATGCAAGATTCCATACATTGCATCATTTCTGAGAAGTAATGACAACCCACCCTCTCCCACAGTTGAATCTGGCATGTCTATCAACAATAGTGTGGGCCCCTACTTCCATCAGGGTGTTTATATGTCTCATCTTGACAGAATTATAGCTGGGTGCACATTATTTGATCCAATGCTGGATTGTAGCTGTGTGTACGACCCTAGGTTTACAACAGTATTCTACACATTTTTATTACCCAACAATAAATACAGAGACGAGGTCCTGGTTGGTCTATGCATATGTTGAGACATTTTAGGACTATTATTTTTAAACACCAACCCATAAATTCTGGAATATTGTTTTAAATGCTGGAGTATTTTATCCTGGTGTGCCTTGTGTGTCTGATAAAACACCCTAGAGATGGACTGTGTCTGCCAGGAACTGATTGCTCGTCAAGTTCTTCAACATCATATATTTATCCACATGGAGAAGCGTGCCATCTTAGAGCTTGTGTGGAGATTGAAAAGAACATTTCAAGTAATGTTTGTTCCCAAAGTAGTATTTGTCTGCTGCTGTGTGTTTATGGACACAAGAACTCAGCATATCAACACAGCTGGCAGCGTCAGAGTCACATGCAGTCCGTCATGCAAGGGTAAATGTAGTCGAAAGACCCTCGATCTTCTGTTCTGTTATTTTTACTCCTTCTTTCTTCCCTCTTCCCTTGTATGCATCTTCTGCACAGAATCTGTGAAATGCAGCTTAGATTCCAGCTCTCTTATTTACTAGTTGTATGGATCTGGACACAGTATTTAATATTTCTAAGCTTCATTTCCCTAGTCAGGAATTAAGATGCTAATAGCTTCTTGTGTATGTTGTTAAAATTCCACTCACATGAGATCTGTAGGTAAACTATAGGGCTTGCTCGGGCATAAAAACCACTCAGTAAATGTTAGCAGTTACTTATGGTATTCCTTTTCTTTTCAACTTATGCCCATGTAAATGAAAGAAATAAGGACAATCTGTGTTTAGACATATGCAAGTCAAAAAGAGAAGCAACATGTAGTAGGGTCAATAACATTATCTGAATCATTAGCTCACTGGTTATTAGAGACAAATAAAAGATCAAGCTGGAAATTTGCAAGCAATGACTGATCCAATGTGACTTCTGCCACTATCAATGTGACACCAGTCCTAGAGGTGGTGAGAGAGCCAGAAGGACTGGACCACCAATGCCTACTGCAACAAGGGAAACTCCTGAACACATTAGCTGTGTGAAAGAAGCCAGTCATATTGTATGGCCCACTTAGCATGAAACAGGTATAATAAGCGACCATAGACAAAGAGAAATAACTGTGAAGGGTATGGATGGGAGTCATTTATGTGGTATGAGATATGCCAAAGCATATTGAATTATTTAATGGGGACAATTATTCAACAGAAATGAATCACACATACACATACACACAAACACACATACACTGGTAAGATGTGAGTTGTGTTACTCAGATAGTAGAGACAGCTACATGGGAGTCCATTGTAGCCTCTGCTTGGTGAGAGGGTGTTCCTACCTCTCCTTGTCTCAGAAACTGTTATGTGCCAGGTTGGCCAGCAGATAGCTCCCTGTAGTGCCAGACACATACCTACACACTTGGTGAGGTGGCCTGGCATGTGGAGATGTCAGGTTCAAGGCCAGAAATCACTGAGCAAGCTGCTAGAGCAGAGGGACAGCCCAGCTTCTGGTGAGCCCCACTCCTGTGGGACAGGACAGCCCAGAGCCCCGCCAGCCCTGTTCCAGGGGAAGAGCATTCTGGAAGCACTGGCCATCACAAGGGGAAGAAAGGGAGTCAAGGGAAAATGAAATTGAAGAAGGGGGCGGGGAAACAACCAAAAAACCACAAGAATGTCATCATTACTAAAACTCCTTCATAAATCTGAAAATGGTTCAAGTGAGTAGGCATTTCCCAAATAAAGCAGGGTCACATGTTTTTATTTTTTTAATAAGAAATTAAATTGTTAACAATTAAACTTGAAAATTAAAAAAACAACAACAACACCCCAAACTATTAGTCCCCAATAGTTGTAGGCTGAGTTGTGTCCTCCACAAAAACTGGTGGGTGGTCTCCCTCCCAGAGCGCCAGAATGTCAGGCATGGTCCTCAAAGAGGTTAGTACATTCAAGCGGGTAGGTTGCCTAACACAGTCAGCCTCTTTTGCTCAGGAAAAGAGGAAAACTCACATCCAGAGAGATGATGCTACAGAACCCAGCCATGGACAGCCACTGGGATGGCCAGCTGAACGTCAGAAAAGAATTCTTTCTGAAATTTGACTTCATTAGAACTCATTCTCAAACAGATGGTACTCTACTTGGCTAATAGTAAGGACATGTTTTCAGTTACTAAGGCAGACCTATTTCTGAGTTGAAAGTGGCCTAATGGATAAAATTAAGTCTACAAATGAATAGGACGTGCCAGTAAGCCATGTGTGTGACTTCGATGGCACAGATACGTAATGCAAATTGATACTTAATGTATATGGTGGATTGCAAATATTTCCGGTGTAATTGCAATTTGTGTAAAAGAATCTGAGCATCTGTTGCACAGAATGAAAGCTAACTTCAACGAGGACGGAAGTTCTCTCTGGCTCCCAGTTCTGTGGAGAAATCTTTAGAAGACTTTCACTTTTTTGTTTTTCTTTTGCAGATCTGAGGATTGAACAAGGCCTTGTGTATTCCAGTCAAGGTTTCTACCACTGAGCTGCATCCTCACCTACTCATACAATATGTGTTTTAAGTTAGTTAGGAAAAAGAAAGAAATAGTTTTACTTGAGACATAAGATGTTTCATTGAGGCGTATGTGTTTAATTGGTTAAAACATAAAATACACTAATATATTTTATATTATGCTATCTGTTGTTAAATTTTAACTATCTCAAACAGTATCTGTTTCTCAAACAGAAAAGAAAATAAATGTAAATAAATAAAGTCTGAAGACTCAGAAAACTAAGCATTAAAATGATCTTTCCTTGCACAATTACTTTATGTTCTGGGTTTACTTAGTACAATTTTAGTACAGTATCTGTGGGAATATTTTTGTGTCAGGACCAGGATTTGAACTCTGAGGCCTCTTGTGCTCACTCAGCTTTCTTGCCTACAGTTGGTACCCAGCATTTTGCTGGTTAACCAAACATTCTTGAGGTGTTTTCTCTGCAGGCTGGATTTGAACCATAGTCTTCCAGGTCTCAGCCATCTTGTGTAACTGAGACTGCAGCTGTGTGCCACTGGTACTCAGCTCCCCCTGGGAAATTTTGTGGTGGATATCCATGGGGTATAATTGTGATATTCCCCCCCCCCCATCAATGGTCTGACATTAAAGATTAAATTTTTGAGAAAAACAAGTAAGGAGAGAATGTTTTTCCAAATGTAGTGGTTTAGTAGGCAGATTATCAGGGGCTGTTGTAGGCCTGGTGAGTACACCAGAGGTAAACACAACTAGGGATGCTGACATACTTTGGAAGCCATGCCAAAAAAAAAAAAAATGAGCACTACCGTAAAATTGTGAAAAGCAGAATTACACACTGTATTTTCTAAAATAAAATATTAGTGTTTGAGGGGAGAAAACCATACAAGAGTTCATCATTGCATATGGTAGAAAATCCACGGTAATGTTTTTCTATTCCCCAGAAAGGTGAAGGTTGAATCCTTAAACCAATGGGGGAACACAGGATGGAATCAACCACTGCAGCCAGCAATATCAAAAGCTGTTGCATTTCATTAATCAGCATAAGCATAAAAATAGAGAATAAGGAAGTGGTGCTGTGGCTCAAGAGGTAGAGTGCTCGCCTTGAGCTGAAGAGCTGAGGGACAGCACTCAGGCCCAGAGTTCAAGCCCCACGACTGACCAAAAAAAATATGGAGAGAATAAGTTGGACACTGCCGGTGGCTCACGCCTGTAATCCTAGCTACTCAGGAGGCTAGATCTGAGGATTAAGGTTCAAAGCCAGTCCAGGCAAGAAAGTTTGTGAGACTCTTTCTCTCCAATTAACCACCAAGAAACTGGAAGTGGCACTGCAGCTCACAGTGGTAGAGTGCTAGCCTTGAGTGAAAAGGCTCAGGGACAGACCCAGGCCCTAAGTTCAAGCCCCACAACCAAGAAAAACAACAACAACAAAAATAGAGAAGAAAACAGTGGGTGAAACAATAACTACCTCAGAGAAAAGTTTGCAAAGAACATCAGTGGGTAGTTTATTAAAGAAAAAAATAACCTATATAGTAAGCATATTTGTCTCTGGTTTTGAATTAAACAGTGTTGGTTGTTATGTGAATGATCTTCACCGGAGGATGCATATAGAAACATTGTGGTGTTTGCTGTTTTCTTTTGTAAAGGTGCTATTTTCCCCTTTGTAATGGACAAATAGCATTCAGAGAGGTAATTGGTGATGTGTAATACTTTGTCTCCCATATCCTAGACACCACTGTTGGCATCTGGAGATGAATCTTCCCAGAAGCCTGCTAGATGCTGAATTTCTATTCTTACCAATTTTCTATTCTCTGATGTTTATGAATTGGAAATGCACTGCAGTGCAGATTTCTCTGCTGGCTGAGAGGCATGGGCAACCAGTTCCAGTTATGGTGTTCAGCAAATGTCGGTTTTCTGTGGCTGTCTTTCCTCCATGTTTCAGTTGGATCGAGGCTGAAAAGCCAGGTCTCCTCACCAGTGGAGAACATGGTAGAAACCACATGAATCAAATAGTCACAACCCCTCTCTTTGGGTGGGAGGGTCAGGCACCAGGACCACAGAGCTTCTTTCTCAGCAATGCAGGGGTGCAGTGCTGTCAGGCAGAGTAGTGGGTGACCTGAGCACAGGATCAGTGCAGAAAGCAGCCATCTGGCAGTCTTCAAAAGCCCCCTCAGACCAAGAGTGATGGCGGTGACCTAGAGACTCAGCCTGGCCAACCCAGGGCTGGGGGGTCAGAGTGTGGACTAGAAATGGACACGAATGGAGCAGCTGAATTTGAATGAGGGATGTGGGTGGGATGGAAGCGCTGTGGTGTTTCCCCTAATGTTTCTCTCAGCGCTGGGGTGTGGAGGGTTCTGTCTGGGAGAATTAAGGTAGGAGATGAGTGGGATTCTCAGTAACTGTTTCAACAAGTCTTCCCTGCAGAAAGCCAGAAGTGTATGTGGACAAGGCCACACCAGCCAGCATCCTAACAAGCTAGAGCAGGAGCACCAGCAGCGGTGTACAAGAAAATGTCCACCACGTGTAGGAAACAAACCAACCAGAGTCCACGTTTCAGGATCCTGGTGTTACTTACAAAATGCACTGAAATATTTCCTTTCAATGTTTAGACAGCGGGTAGGAATACAGATATTTAATAACTGATGAGTGATGGAAAGAAAGAAGATGAGTAATTAGGTAGCTAGATGATCAGAGGTAGATAGATAATTGGATAAATGTAGACTGTAGACAAGGATTAAAGACTAGATAATAGATAGTGTAGATCAGTAACAGAGAGATAGGTAAATAAGTATATAGATGATAGTAGATAGCTGATTCATAGATGGAAGATAGGTAGATAGATAACAGATGGTAGTACAGTCGATGATAGATAACAGCTAGACAAATAGGTGATGGTAGGTAGGTGTGGCTAGTGTTGGGGAGAGAGACCCATCAGATTTTGGGGAATCATCCTGGACCCAGAGGCTGCTGAGAGTTTCTTAGTCACTGGATGGAGCCTGGCAGGAGTGGGTGTGTGGCGGGGTGTGCACTGATTTGCACTAGCACTCCGCAGGGCAGGTGCAGAGCCAGGAGCCCCGCCTGCAGCCCTGCCCTCTCCACCTGCTCGCTGTGAGGCCGGGCACAGGGGTGGTCTCGGAACTTGGAACCACTATAGGAGAGAACTTGATGGGAAGGGGAGGCAAGGCCCAGAGTCCAGCCACCGTGCCCTGCCTCCCCCAGCGCCCGGGATTCCTCCTCCAGGATCCGCCCCGGGCTCTTCCTCTGGCCATTTTTAACATATTAAACCTAATTTCCTCCAGAAAGCTGTATGTGCAGGAGGCCACAGAGGCCACCGTACGAGTGAGAGTGAAATAAACCCCGCACACTTGTATCCGTATGCGTGGCAGTGTCTCCTTCCTGTATCCCTCACGTACAAAAAGAGAGAAGAAAAAGAAGTGCAAATGGAAAAGAAATAGAAGAGAAATTGAACCACTGTGGGAAATTCTGTTTTTTGTTTGTTTGGGATTTTTTAAGGATCTTCTGGAAAAAGCATTTGTTTGTAAAATGAAGGAAGCTGTGCACTTTGCAAGTGCGTGGAGTCATGGGAAGTGATATACAATGAGCCAGGAAAGCAAGGCCGGCAGAGGCCAGGCCTTCTCGAGGCTCCGGCCTGTCGCTTCCTCCACAGGCTTGATGCTACGGTCTTGAAAAATGTTGATATTTTTGGTAGTAATTTTAAAAAGTAGATTTTATTTTTTAAGGACAGCTCTGGGTTTAGAGGAAAGTGGAGGAGGTAGTCTAGCACATTCCCAGGTATCTCAGACCCTTTCCTATTAAGACTAAATTACAGCAAGGACCAGTGCTGACACGTTACCACTGCGCTTGCTTCTTCCCTTAGCCACAATCCCTGTTCCCCCACCCCCACCCCCATCCTGTCCTGCCAGAGCCCGTCCAGGACACTGTTACTCTGAGTAGGTACAACTCCTTAGCTCCCTTCTGATGGTGACACTAGTTATCTAAGTCTTCTAAGCAATGTAAATGATAGGAAAAGGAATGTGTGGATGTATGTATTCATATGTGGGAATAAACCTAAGAAGAAATACAAATATTATATACCACTGATAAAGTTACGGTCAAAATTATGCTATCTGCATGATGTTTTTTTTTTATTTAGCACTTTTCTAATTTATGTTTAAATTTTTTTTTATTGTGAGAATACCGTACAGAGGAGTTACAATTACATGGGCAAGATAATGAGTACATTCCTTATCAAGCATTGTTGCCTCCTCTTTGTTTCCCCTTCCCATCCCTTCCCATACTTCCCCCCTTCCCCCACCTGATCCTTCCCCCCCCAAAGTTGTAAAGTTCGTTTTTTGACATAACGACTTGTACATCTCATTGTTGCAATGGGTCCACCTGTATCCCTAGTTTTATTGTTTATTTTATCCTTTTCCACTTGGCATTTTTCTTTTATTGTCGTTGAGCAAGTTGTGTGTAGTAAGATCATTTGTAAGGACATTTTCATATAGGCAAATACGTGCTTTGGCCACATTCACTGCCTCTGTAACCCTTCCTCCTCCTCCTCCTCTTCTCTGAGTATGGTAGTGTACGCCACCAGTAATCCCGGTACTCTGGAGGTAGAGGCAGGGTTTGAGGCCAGCCTAGGCTCCAGATGAATAATTGACATAAAAATCCCAAAGTTACAAGTGTGCAAAGGCATCCATCCTGAGTGTTCATTGGCCTGGGAAGAACTGCCTATTCTCGCCCGGGCTCAGAATGCCCACAGACAGTCCACCAGGCTTGGCATGCATGTGCTGGCTCTAACATAAACCATACCTGCCTTTTTCCTTGGGACAGCCATCTCCCCTGGTGGCAGTGATTGGGCAATTTCTTGGGAAATTTATTATTACACTAAGAGAAAGAAGAGAAGTCTCAGGAGAAATGGTGGAAATTCTGGGGTAACAGGCATGGTTAACAGGTAAGACATGCTCTCATGCAGGAATGCTATGACTTCTTGCTGTTAGGATGATAATTGGAGCAAACATTTGGCCTCAACTCTCAGGCTGTGGGCGGAATCCCACTCTTTGTAGGACACATTCTAGGGCACACATCAGCACTAGCTCAGACTTTTTAATATCAAGATACTCACTTTCTTAAAGAAAATGTCAGATATATCCATATGTTTTAAAAACATCAAAATAGGTGCCAACCTAAAAATCAGTTTCTATACGCAAGTGCTCCCTATCCTCAAGGTTTAATTTTGTTGACAGAAATTACAGCAACCACCAAAGAAGAGCTGAGTATTTGGAAGAACACAGTGCCCTGAAAAAATTTGCTGGTAAATAGTTTTCCTATCTTTCTATCTTCCCTCCTTCCCTCCCTACTTTCCTCCCTCTCTCCTTCCTATTTTCTTTCCTTCTTTTTCTTCTCTTCTTTCTTCCCCTTTCTTCTCTTCTTTCTTCCCTCCCTCCCTCCCTTCCTCCTACCTTCCTGCTTCCTTCTTCCCTCTCTTCCTCCCATCTCCATCTCGTCTCTGTCTTATCTCTCTCCCTCTGTTCCCCATCCCATTTCCACCTTCCCTCCTTTCTACTTTTCTTTTTTCTTTGCCTTTCTTTCTTTCCTTCCTTCCTTCCTTCCTTCCTTTCTTCCTTCCTTCCTTCCTTTCCTTCCTTCCTTCCTTCCTTCCTTCCTTCCTTCCTTCCTTCCTTCCTTCCTTCCTTCCTTCCTTCCTTCCTTTCTTTCTTTCCTTCTTTCCATTCTCTCCTCTTTCCTCCTTCCTTTCTCCTTCCCTCTTTTTTCCTCTCTCCTTACTTTATTCTTTCCTTTTCTCTTTATTTTCTTTTTTCTCTCATTTTACTCTTTATTCGTGACACTTTCAATGGCAGTAAATGGAAAAGATTGATATTATTTGTCAGGTTCGCTAGAAACTGGGACATGGTTAGTGTTTGAACAAGAAAGTTAATTTTTTCCCTGTTATTCTTGACATACTACATCTGTCTGCACTATTGCTACTATTATTGCTATTTATCCCAGTCAGATGGAAGCCGAACTATCAGGTGATGTCACATTTGTGTCTGTAAGTGTCAAATTGGTAACAAATACAGGACACTTGGTTGAGCCTGTGGTGACAGGCTCTGGTGTGTGTCAGTGAGAGATGGACAGGGGAGACCTGTGGAGGACAGAGGAGGGACAGCCCTCCTTCTCCTGAGAGGAGGGATAGTGTTCACCTGCCTACCCGAGCCCGGGCAGCCAGGCTGATGCACAAAGTAACACTGCCAGTGCAGATGGGAATCAACTCAGGGGATGGCCTGGGTTCCATGGATACTTACTCACACTGATCAATGTGAGTATTTTCCTCCTAAATAAGAAAAATTAAAAGATGCCTCTTTCCAGCTCATCCTTGGAGGGAGAAAGGATTTGTCACGGTGAGGTCTTTCGTTGTTCTGTTTTTTTAAACATAGAGTTCCCCAGGTCTTTTCCAAATGCACCTCTGGGACACGGATTTGTGAGGGATGCAGCTTCCTCCCCCTGCAGTTGTGTTTGAGGCCTGAGGACAGGAGCACCATAAAAAAAAAATCAACCCCAAGCAGACACAGGGAGTGCAAGCCGGGGTGACCCCAGGGGTCTGATCTGGAAAATCGGAGACCACAGGGCACCCTGGTTCTCTGGGGATTTCATTAGGGCGAGTGGAATAACACATAGAATGAAGCACGTGCACATACCGTGGAAAACACACAACAAATAAACGTTCGCTCCCTCAATCCCGCCTTTGAACAACTGGGCTAACACCTGCATGGTAATCCGCACTGTGTGCATGGTAATGTTTCCATTGGATGCTTAATGCTCCTTGGAGTCGCCCTTGACATCTTAAGAGCTGGACTTGGACAGGGGCTGGGACCGTGGATAGAGGCCTAAATGGAAATGAGTGCAGCGCTGCACTCCCCAGCCCCGTTAACTCTGCCTCTGCTGTGCTGCTGCCGTGAGCACAGAGTTTGGTCTGCTGCAGGCACACTGCAGGCTTGCACTGGCAGCTGCAGGGCCCCGGGGCCAGTTGCCGGCCCCTCTTGCCCTGGGTGAAGACCCTACAGAGCTGTGGGAAGGCAGTCAACCTTCTGCCACAAGCACTGTGCCATTCAGACACCCAGCAGAGATGAAGCGAGGTGCTTTCGGTGCTCAGAGCAACAACCCAGCAGATGGCCTCTCCCTGTCTAGATGGAATGGTGCTGTCCACATGGACGGGGTACTGGGGCCAGAGAGTCCCAAGGGGCTCCAGGGGTGAGGGAGGGGGATGGAGGCAAGGAAAGCAGCAGCATCCCTACCTGCAGGGTTATCAGCAGGCTGGCTAGCTCTGTGTGTGAGCGTGCACATGCCTGTGTGTAAACGTGTGTGTGTGTATGTGCATATGTGTGACTATGTGGTTCCCTTCACAGATTCAGGCATAAACTCCACCCAGTGTGGTAGCCTGTCCTCCACCTGGCAGGTTTCTAGTTGACGCAACTGCAAATGTAACTCGGAGTCTGCGATTGCTTCGAATAGAAGACAAAATTCAGTTTCCATCTTTTATTTCGAAAATCCATTTGTGACCCCAGAATTCAAAATCTCAGAATCCCAACAACACTTGTTAGTATCACCTCAGTTTCCTTGGGCTTCGTGCTTTAAAACACAGGTAGGAGTAAATACGGCTGGGAGGCAGGAGACTTCCAAAATGCAGATCTGGGAGATGCAACACTTCCTCAACAGTTCTGTTTTCTCTTCTTTTTCTTTTTAGGTCCGAGATCAGGACTTGAACTTGATACTTGATATTTTGGCTCATTGGCTCATAGTGCTTTACCAACTGAGCCCTACCTCCAACCCTCACATTCCTCCTCACTTTCAAGTCCAAATTCATTTTGGGGGATTGAACCCAGAGCTTCACACGTGCTAGGCATGTGCTATTCCCCTGAGCCGTGTTCCTGAGATTTCATTTTTGAGGAAAGGTTTCCATCAAGTTGCATGGGTTGTCTGAGCTTTTGATCCTCCTGCCTCCTGAGTAGGTAGCTGGGCAGTGAGCTTTCTCCCCCAATCCCAGTTAACACCGTCACAGCTTTTAGAATGAGAGGCTGGCCCTGACTAGCTGTAGCAGTTCCTCAGTAAGTGATAGAACAATACTTTGCTGAAAAAAACACAGGGAAAAGAAATGTATTCCCTTTCCTGGTAATCTGGGGGATGCAGCAAAGTGTATCTGGCTCATTTGTACATGGAACAAAAACAGTTTGTTGTATCTCAACATTTACTCCAGTCAGTGCCTGTGAAAGGTTGAAAATTACTTCCTCTGTTCACAGACAAGAGCAATTAATGGCCTTTGTCTAGAGGTGACAAAGGTTTGGGCGGCAGAGCCTGAGAGATGGCTGCGGAGTTTAGCTCAAGTCCTGAAGTGTATGTTGCTTGCTGGAAGTACTACAGAATTTTGACACATCCAAACGCAGATCATTCTGCCGCTGCTATTTCGAGGTACAATTAAACAACATAGTGGGGAGGTGAATTTCCCAGAAGAGACTGCAGAGAACTTGTTCTCACTGAAGTGAGCTGTGCTGTTGGCAGGAAGCTGTGGGCATCGGAAGAGGTGGACCTGGCATCCTGCCCTTCCGCTGCGCTGGGCTTCGGGTGTAGGAAAGGAGGGAGATGCAGGTAGAGTTCTCAGGGCCTCGAAGGAGCCTGGAGTCTGAAGAGCGCAACTCAGGCACACAGAGCTGGCCTGTGTGGATGCTTCCATGGGGGCCACCCTGTGGGCTTGTGTTTGTCCTCCGTCTGGTCCCACCATCTGTCTGTACTGGTTTTGCCCAGGGTAAGGCCAGAGCTTTGTGTCAGAACCCCGAAGGCCAGCGTGACTCACAGTGGCTGCATTGTGGCATTTACAGCAGGTAGTTTTTGGTAGACACGCTCTCCATGTGGGCCACACTTCATATTCTGTCTGATTTATAACCTGAAAGCATGCCCACACAGGTCACTAGAAATGGAAAGTATATAGTAGTAAACATGACGAGAAAACAAGGAAAGACTCCTGACACAGACACATCAGGAAAGACCTCCCCGCTAACAAATGCTCTTCACAGATTGCAAGACGCAGTGTTGCTCTGAAATGACTCTTCCAAACACTGCTCTGGGAAGTATAAGCTTAAGGAGTGAGAGAGAAAAGCAGAAAAATTGTTTTAGCTGGAAAGCATGTAATGCTAGATTATTTGGCATTTACATATGAAAGAAGGATTTTTTTAAAGTTTGATAGAAAAGCACATGCCATAGAAACAGTTTACTGTAGAAAGAAAATCATGCCTTTTCTATGTCATTCCAGAGAAACAGTTGTCATTTCTTTCTAGTCTATGTAAAAATAATAAATCCATTTTGTACAAAAATTGGAAGTGTGTATTGGTAAGTCCAACTGCAAAAACATTAAACGGCTACTTTTTCTCAATTTGGATTTTTCAGTATTTTTTTCAGGTAGTTTTGGCTTACGTAGACTCATATAATTGAAACGAGTTTGGAAAAGTGAGAAGAACGGGTGGTTTTGGCCAGATGGGATTATGGCAAATTACTTCTGCTAATAGATGGACTTCTCTGTTTTCCAGATTCTATCCATGGTGATAGACTGTGATTTTTTTTTTTTTGAGTAAGACAAATCCTTTTCATACATAAGAAAAGAGAGACTGTACTGGTGGGCTGGAGTGAAGGGACCACACCCTTTCTCTGCCCCATTTCTTTTTTTTTTTTTTTTTGGTCGGTCGTGGGGCTTGAACTCTGGGCCTGGGCGCTGTCCCTCAGCTCTTCAGCTCAAGGTGAGCACTCTACCACTTGAGCTACAGCGCCACTTCAGGTTTTTCTAGTGGTTTATTGGAGATAGGAGTCTCACGGTCTCTCCTGCCTGGGCTGGCTTTGAACCGCGATCCTCAGATCTCAGCCTCCTGAGTAGCTAGGATTACAGGCGTGAGCCACCAGCGCCCGGCTCTCTGCCCCATTTCATCTATTTGCAGCCCCTGCCCTCCCTGGACTCCTTTGCACACCTCTCCTTCCCCTTTTCTCTGCTACACTACAGTTCTCTAGAGGCCCAGCCGCCAGCCCTGAGCACGCCTACAAAGCACGGATACCTTGGAAGCTCTGGTCACCTGCTCCCCACCTCCTGCCACCCCGCATGTCTGGTGTTCCTACCGGGTGTGATCAGCCGTGGCTTCCACAGGGCTGCCTGGTAGACAGAGGTCAGCAGAGGAAAGAACTTTCCCGCATCTCCCCTCTAACAATGGTCGGATGCTCATCCTTCCTTCTCTTTCTCCTTCCCAACTGGCTTTCATGGTGGCTTCGGCATAAGCCACACCCACTCACGCCCCTTTTCTGTATTGGAACGTTTTCACTGACCTCATATTGCACTGTGATAAATGATAATTTTATAGCTCAGCAAGAAAACTGCGTGACCCACAACCATCTTGCCTGACCTGCTAAGACTGCATCTCAGGAACTGTTAGGTTAAAAATCTCTTCTTGTTTCGTCAGTGATTTCAGTGAGCCCAAGTTTTTCAGCCTCACTTCTGTTGAACACTCCACCTTGCTTCCCACAGTTCTCTGACTCTATAATCCATCAACGCTTCTACCACTTGTTTTCATCTCAAATCTATCACTGCCCACCCAGAATGTTCCCTTGTGTATGATCATCTCAATTACAGTTCTAGAGAGCATCTGGTGTCTCCATTGTCATTGCTTACCAAGGAGAGATGTCTGAGAAGTGTGTCCATTCTATCACTCTGTGTTTGAATAGCATCATGTACACTGCACAATGGGTTCGGCCTGACTGGTAAGCAGTGAACTCACTTTCTATCTTTGTAGTGCTTAAAGACCAGCGGTAGCTCTCTCTGCCTCTCTCTGGCTCTCTGTCTTCATTTCTCGGTAGTGGTACTGAGATTTGAACTCAAAATCTTGTGCTTGCTAGCAGCATGCTCTACCACTTGAACCTCACCTCCAATCCTTCTCTACTTTTTAGTTACTTTCCAAGTAAGATCTTAAATGTATATCCAGACCAGCCTAGATTTCTATCTTCCTGTTTATACTTTTCGTAGCTTGGATGAGGATGACAGGTGTACACCTCATCCTGGGTTGAGATGAAATCTCACAAAGTGTTCCCCTCTGCTTCCCACCGACCTGGGAACATACACATGCTGCTGCTAGCGTCACACCACAGACGGTTTCAGCTTAACAAAAACAAACACAAAAACCTTCCTTTTTATAAATTGTAAGGGTTCGCTCTAAAATAATAGTAAAAAGCATAGTAAGATGAATACAAACCAGTTATATGGCCATTTGTCGTAATCATCACCAAGTATTCGATTCTGTGCATCAGGGAGCACTTTCTGTTTTTATGAGTAGCAAAGCACTAGAGTTCCTTACGCCTGTGTCAACCCACACCACATGGACATGGATGTTGGGTTGATGGAAGCATTCAGCTCCGTCGGGATTGTCTGGGACACCATGGCCCTGTGTGTGATTTCCGTGGCTGAGTGCAGTGAGATCGACGGCGGTGACTCCGCCTCCTTCAGCCCTTGGTTTGTGCTCCACATCCAGAGCTCTTCCAAGTCAGGCAAGTTCTCACTCTCTTTGCAGTGGGAATCCAGTGCTCTGTGCACTATGGTCCCCCCGCCCCCAGAAGTTCAACAAATGCTTCTTAGGGGAACCAGAGGTTAGGCATCTCTCAGTACGTGTTTGGAAGGCTGGAGAGACCACAGGTGATTTATTTTGGCATTTAGGATATCACTCCAGACATTTTGTTTCTAAGCAGTTGTTCCTGTTTAAAGAGACTCAAACCTAAGACAGGAAATGGCATGGAAATACGAATGAATGTGTGGACTTGATGGGTGGGACTGAATGGGAGCAGCACCAGTCTGGAAAGCGGAATGGCTGCGCAGGGCACCCCAGATCATCTCAAAGGCCTTTGGCAGACCTCGGCCTTCTGAGCCTCATGACGAGGCCTCCGTCCCATCCCTACTGGTGGCAGAGTGAGGGGTGGGGTGGCCAATGCTTTAATCCACTCAGCATCCCTTCATAGCTCTCCTCAGCCTAAGCATTTCCAGTGATAAAACGTTCCTTCGCGGCACCTGTGTGTTTTGCTGTGGAGTCTCTCAGTCACTAAGCTTTGTTGGGAGTGTCTCTGCGACTTCTCACTGTTTACCTAAATCGGGCACCACGTTTGGCTGTTACAGTGCTTTATTTTTCTTTGCTTCATATTAATTATCTGTGATGCCTCGATGCACATTTTAAAAGTAGGTCAATATTTAGAAACAATAACAAAGACTACTGAGCCACCTCTTGAAATTCTAGTACTTACCCAAACCTAAAGGCAAGGCCCTGTTCTGATCATTCAAGGCATCTTCTCCTCAGAGGCTGGGCCACTCTGTACCTCATTACCAATAATCATCTAACGGGTGTCATTAGTATAAGAAGTAAATAGCAATAATTAGTAATTATGTAGGACAGTTTAATTTTTTTTTCCTTTGCAGAGATTTACTTGTGCTGTTTCTCTGGTATCTAGCAGTTGAAATATGAGTTAATGGATTTTTATTGATTTTTAGCTGAACAGTGAAGATGTACCCACTCCATTTCCATAACTTTGATGGTCATGAGTTTCAGAATGTATTGGTGGGGTAGATGCAATACATTTCTTTGTTTAGAATGTTAATGTCATGCTAAGAGAAAATGCGCTTTGGTTGATAGATGTGATCATTGTGCTGAAAAGAAGTGTTTGAGTTTGCACACCAGAGAGCTCCTCAGGCCCGCAGTGCTGCTGGCCTCCCAGCCACCCCCACGGTGGCTGCGTGGAATGTGTGCTCAGCCAGAATCCTCCTTCCTAAGGGGGGGAGGCCACAGAACAGCCATTGCTTCGTAATGCATGCGGAAAGTGGGCTGTGGAGAACGCCAGAGAATGCTCTGATTCCCACAACAACCAGGCAAGCGCTGCTCTGTCACCAGGGCCACTTTTAGTGAAATTATTCTTCCCGGTGAGGGGCAAGAGGCGGGGCCTCCTAGGATGTGCAGTGTGGGGTCTCCTTGGCCTGCTGAGAGCGGTCGTTCAGATGCAAATGATGCTGGTGACAAATCCAGCCTTAATTTATTTATCAGGCAGGATAATTCAGTCCTGGGGAAGGTCTTAATGTCTGAAATAACTGGGGCCCAGCAGAATCCATTGAGTTAAGGGGAGCCATTTTAGCAAATGAACCAGAGTGAATGGAGTGGCTCCCATCAGCTGTCTGCCTGTCCATCTGCACCATGGGAGTGGTTTCTGCTGGTCCTGGAGGAATACGTGGACGGTCAGGATGCCCTGCTCCTGCTCTGGGCATGTGGACTCTTAGAAGCACACCAGTGTTGTAGTTAGGCAAGATGGGGGTTTGAATCCTCCCTCTTCCATTTATTCTGTGTAGCTTGTATTATCCTCAGGTACTGAATGGCAAGAGAAGGTCCTGGCTCACTATACTTACAGTTGAATGGGCATTGGCAGTGGTCCAACGTGTCGGACAGATGGCTTCTGCTCACTCTCCCCTGACTGAGGGCTCCTCTTGGGGTGTTAGGAGAATCATTTTCTGCTAGAAAGGGGGTGGGGTGCTACATAGGATTTTAAAATTATTTTTAGGTATTAAAAAGTGAGCAGAGGGGCTGGGAAGGTGGCTTAGTGGTAGAGTGCTCGCCTCACATACATGAGGCCCTGGATTCAATTTCTCAGCACCACATAAGCAGAAAAAAAAAAACAGAAGTAGTGCTGTGGCTCAAGTGGTAGAGTTCTAGCCTTGAGCTGAAGAGCTGAGGGACAGCACCCAGGCCCAGAGTTCAGGCCTCACAACTGACAAAACAAAACAAAACAAAACAAAACACAATCACAAAAATGTAAGCAAAACACTTGACCCTTGCCTCTATACTACATATAAAATCAACTGCTGATATTGAACAGATCTAAATATTAAAAGTAAAGCAAACTATCAACATTAAATATTAAGAGTAAAGCCTGTTAAAACATAGAAGCTATATCTTTTTCAATCAACCTTGAACAGGGAAAGAGTTCTTTTTTTTTTTTTTTAATTTAATTTAATTTTATTTGTGAACATACTGTACAGAGGAGTTACAGTTACATGGGCAGGATAATGTGTACATTTCTTACCAAGCATTGCAGCCTCCTCCTTTGTTTACCCTTCACATCCCTTCCCAGCCTCCCCCCTCCCCCCCTAATCCCAATCCTTCTCCTTCCCCCCCCTTCCTCCCCCCCACCAACGTTGTAAAGTTCGTTTTGGACATGACAACTTGTACTTCTCATTGTTGCAACAGGTCCACCTGTATCCTTAAACAACTGGTTTTTCCCCATCTCCTCCACAAGTTATACTGACATCAAATATAGTGAAAGCAAGGGTTATACTGTGGGGGAGGGACATACAAAGCAACAAAGAGATAATCTTATAAATGTGTTAGAAACACATGCATGAAAGAAAAAAACATTAAAATACACATCTAAGGGTTCATTTTCCTGACATCACATTATCTGACCTTTTCCGCTTGACTCATACATATACTAGATATTACAAATAAGGGAAACCATGGGACCTACGTTTCTTTGGGCCTGGCTTACTTCACTTAATATAATTTTTTCCAAGTTTTTCCATTTCCTAACAAATGGGGCAATGTCATTCTTTCTGATGGAGGCATAGAATTCCATTGTGTATATATACCACATTTTCTTGATCCATTCATCTACTGAGGGGCATCTGGGTTGGTTCCATATCTTAGCTATGGTAAATAATGCTGCAATAAACATAGTTGTGCTGGTAGCTTTAGTGTGGTCTTGTTTGTGAACATTAGGATAAATGCCCAAAAGTGGGATTGCTGGGTCATAGGGGAGCTCTATGTGGAGTCTTTTGAGGAACCTCCATAAGGGAAAGAGTTCTTAAATAGAATCATTCAAACACTAATTGCTAAAAAATAAAAATGATAAAGTGGACCATGTGAAAATTAATTGGCTCAGGTCTCTTCAAAAGCAACCATAAAGAGTGAACCAAAGCACTGAGAAAGATCCCTGCAGTTATACATAATGCACAAAATCCTTCTGGGTGATGTGAATGAATCCTGGAAATCAAACACACAATCCAAGAGAGAGAATGGTTTTATAAAAATCGCTGTGAGTCACATTGTAAAAGGTGCATGGAAAGGCCATCGTAAAGCCAGAGCCTGATGTTTACACCCACCCACCAGAAAGACCAAAGCCAGGGAAGGTAGAAGGAAGATCCAGGAGCAGCCAGCAAACAGCCAGACTGGTGCCCAGATTTAGTCAGTGTGGGCCCACGCATACTCCAGAAAACTCTGATACACTCCCTGGGGCCTCACTTGCCAGGGCCTTCTTGTTGCCTCCTAGACAGACCCAATGGAACTGTACATATAAGTTTAAATACCAGTGTGAGTGTGAGTGTGTGTGCATGACTGGGCTGACATGTACATCAATGTTTCTCTAGAATATTAATGGCGTGAGAAGATGTGGTAAAAGAAGAAATGGGATAGCTCACAGCCAGTGTTCCTAACGGCGGCCAGATGAGATGTCCGCATACCAGGGAATCTGGGTTCTCACAGACCTAGTGTTGATCTAAACAAGGTGGATGTGGAGGGCTCGTGCCACACCGCACGCCACTTCCCTAAGACCCCAGACAGGCCGCAGCCCTACAGACTTAGGAGGTAGCTCTGAAGAAACACCATGAACAAAGGGAGCACCACAGAGGAACGGAGGAGAGGAATCACCATACACGGAGGTCTCTGAGGATCTAGGGACCGTCCTCATCATCCAAACACAGGCCACAGTCACATGTCTGTTCTGGGGACATAGGCAGCTCAATCAGTATGTATGCCTAATTTTATTCCAATAAGAACAGGCTCTTTGGGATATACTCTTCTCTGGAGCTTTGTTCTTTTGCACTCCTGCTCATGAATACACATTGTGCTTTTGCAAATGAAATGGACTGATTCTCTTCAACCAGTTGAAATCATAATTACCAGATGAGATCTTTCTGTTGACCTCTCTTCCTTCCAATCTGAAATGCATGAATTCTATCTCTGGACACCAATACGATGCCCACCCACACACTCGTTCATCCATGTTCTCGCTCATTCCACAGCGATTTCTGCATCATCTACAGTGAACTGGCAATATACCACATCACTCTGGGAATACAAAGTTGAGCAATATGACAAGTTCATTGATGACAGGAAGCTTACACTTTAGGAAAAGAGCTCTGGGAGAGAAGATACCCTCTGTAGCATCTTTATTCTTCTGTGCTATCTTTACTCTCCAACTCCTTTCTTCTGGCTGACTCCATAGAAGGAAGGCAGTACACATGAACAGTGAACAAGATCTAGCCAACAGGTAGCATGTCTTAGTGTCAGAGCCAATCACTGGAACCCATGCATGCATTCTTAAAGCAAGGGCATACCTATTTTATCTTGTTTCCTTATCTTGCTTCCTGGGATTTATTTTGACTGCTGGGGCTGGCCAGAATTGGATGCAAACCCACAGTTGATTTCCATTAGATGGAAGGTCCTAGAAGGACCTGGGGTCCCCAGGGCTGGAATGGCTCTGTTCAGCTAAGCACCTTTCAAGTAAGACTGCACAGCCTTGTTGTTTTAAGCCACTGGTATTTCAAGAATTCAGTTGTGTGTATTTGTGTCTAACTACGATAATAGCTACCACTCCAAAAATGTTGGCTGCTCTAAGAACACGTAATGTGATCCAGCCTGGTGACTTTGAGAAGTTTTCCCAGAGTCCTGATGTCCAGTGGAGGCCAGAATGATTGAAGTTTGATGCATTCACAGAGAGAGAATGTTCTGGGAGGGGAATGGTATTCTGAAGATCTTAAAAGAGAGAGAATACAGCATATTGGTGATCCAAGGATTGGGGCTTTCTCAGAGTACACTAAAGAAAGAGTAGATTCCTTTGATGTTAATAATTTTTAAAATATTGCCCACATTATTTATGACCTTACAGGCATAGGAAGAATCGTGGTCTTAATTTCACAAAGAAATTGGCAGCTTCCCCGTGTCAGTGCTCATGCCTATAATTCCAGTCACTTGGGGGATGGAGTTTGGGAGGATCTTAGGTCAAAGCAGACCTGTTTGGTAAAAGACTGCAGGATCCTATTTCAACAGAAAAAAGCTGAGCATGCTGGTGCTTACCTGTCTCCCCAGCTACAAAGGAAAGGACAAATAGGAAGATCAGAGAGTGTCCCCTCAGAGAAAAAAGCAAGACCTGATTTCAAAAATAACTGGACCAAGAAGTACTGAAGGCATGGCTTAAGAAATAAAGCACCTGCTTACCTTAGCATCTTCCCTGAGTTCTAGCCTCAGTACCACCAAAAAGCACAAAATCCATCTTACTAACAACCATGAAAGATGTTGGAAGGGACGGAAGCATTTTAGGTGTCACATGGAGAGGATTTGAGCTCTTGAGCATGTGTCTATTGCAGTGGGGAGAACCTACTGCAGGTGAGCAAAGGTCAGGCTGGTGGCCCCCCCCCCCCAGCACCTCAGCCCCTGGGGCAGGAAGATGGCCCTCTTGGGGCGGGGCCTGCCTGCCTTCTCTGTGCTAAGTTCACTAAGGAGGCAGGAAGACTGGGCTTTCCGCCTTCATCTGGCTTCTTCTCAGCTGTGACTTTCCTTCTCCCTGGGTTTTGGACATTTGCATGTGTAGTTCACCTCCTGTGCTCCTTCACCTGTTCCAAGACAGCAGAACTCTATTTTATACATCCTCGTGTCTTCCCTGCACCCAACACTCTGCTCACAGTTGGTGCTCAATACATATTTATTGATTCAGTTAACGGATGGATGAATAAACAATGGTTGTATAATTCTTCCCCAAGGATTCCAAAGATGTTAGCAGAACTTGCTGAAAGGCTCCTTTGAGGATTGTTTGTTTGCTGACTCTGTTGATATTTGTAGCTAAGACAGCACAGTCTGAAAGGGTAGATCTGATTGTGCACATTCATCTGCTTGTGAAAACATCCCATGCTAAGGAGGTATCACTCTGAGGAACAGGAATGGTGCAATCTACATCTTCTGGCAAATATAAGTGTTAAGAAAATACAACTTTAACCTACTTGCTCTTTTGCAATCATGTAGCAATAACCATAGAAGGCCAGTGGTTTTGTTCTCCTTTGTATGATATAGGTTTGAGTAATACGTTTTGATTTCACTATGCCAGCTTAATTATTATGAGCAGTTTATGAAATGATTTAATCTTCTTTATAAGGATCAGAAAATATGTGAAGAAACAGAAAAACAGTTGTATAAATTTGGGGTGTTGGTCATGATGAATAGAAACAACTCTTTTACTCAAAAGAATTACTGAGCAGGGAGACTTTCTTCTGAGGTCCAGAAGCTGAAGCCAGGGAGGAGGATCTGGTACGAAGGGTATGGGTGTGAACAAGTCCACTGAAGCAGGTGCAGCCAGGGCTCCTTTGGGCTCTGTGGCTCCTGAGAGCTGCGTCCCTGAGAGAATTCAGAAAGGATTCCTAATTCCAAAAGTTTATTGAGCACTTTGAAATGGTGATGTTCTCGGGGACAAAATCCCGAAGGATTGAGAGCCAGCTGAAGACCCACCATCTCTAGCAGGGATTACGCAGGCAAGCTGGACCACTCTGAGCTCTTGAGTCACACTCCCAGATGGATCCAAGACACACAGGCCCTGATCTGAACTGGGGTTCTTTGTCGCTTGACCAAAACTGTTGGCAATTTATATCAACAACTTCCTAAAGGATGCTAAAATATGAGTTTGAATATAGTGCACAGATGAAAATAGTGCATCCAGGCCGGGCGCTGGTGGCTCACGCCTGTAATCCTAGCTACTCAGGAGGCTGAGATCTGAGGATCGTGGTTCAAAGCCAGCCTGGACAGGAGAGACCATGAGACTCCTATCTCTAATAAACCATCAGAAAACTGGAAGTGGCTCTGTAGTTCAAGTGGTAGAGCGCTTGCTTTGAGCTGAAGAGCTGAGGGACAACGCCCAGGCCCAGAGTTCAAGCCCCACGACCGAAAAAAAGAAAAAGAAAGAAAGAAAAAGAAAAAGAAAATAGTTCATCCATTCCCAATATACATTTGCAAGCCAACGCTCTCTCATCATAAAGGCCTATGCATTTAAAGTCAAATTGAAATACGATGATGCTTATTGGAATAGCCACTACCCAATAACATTAGTAAACAAGCCCTGCTGAAAAATAAACCGGTCCACGTGGCACTATATTTTGGTTGTCCCTGGCCTCACCCTTGTCTGTTTATCTTACTTTCTCATCAGATACGGTTAATGAGAGAATTATGTCTCTGAGTTTTGAAAGAACTTGACTGGGCCAATGAGAACTTCCATTGTTTGGGCAGATCCTTGGAGCTCAGGATGCTTTATCCATGCTGTGTAGAAGTGCACAGGCTCTGCACAGGTGGTGTGCCCTGGCATCTGGCTTTGAAGGCCGTGCTCCATCTCTGGCTTTTTACATCCAGATGTACACTTGTGGTGTCAGCCTGCACTGATCCCTGACCTTATGTCGGGCACTGGTGCCTGCATCTGCCCTGTCTGCTTAATCCTTGGACATTATGCACCTTGATATGTGACTGAATATCCTCTGTGGGGTTACCAAAGTTTCTTAGCTTGCACTACTTCTAATGTTAGTGTAAAGGTTGCATTCCAGGTTTAAAAGAATTTATACTAATTGGATTTGCCAGAGTTTTCATTGATGCAAGGTATACAAATACATTCCTTTAGTATAATGGTGTTACAAATAGTCTACGGTAATGCAAGTATTAATAAGCACCTATTTTGTATAAACCTTTGTGTTTTTTCCTGATTAGGTCATTAAAATTGCCAGAAGCAAAAGGCTAGGCAGCAGGGTTGGGGCATTTTATACAGGTAATACTTGTAGAAAGGGAATTTTCATAGCGACAGGTATTTTTTACTGTGATAATTTGCCTGTTGAAATGCAGGCTAAGATCTAGATAGCAGCTAATTATTCTGATATGTCCCAGAGCAAACAGGCTGAGTGATTAGTGCTTAGTCAAGCCAGCGCTGCCCCCACCCCCAGTGCTGTTCTATCTGCATTTGTTCTCTGTTCAAAGTGAGCAAGACCAGCAGCAGCATTTGCCATCCCAACCTTCTTCGTGTCCCAGCAGACGCGGCTGGATCGCTCGTCACCCTGAGTGGGACGTGCGGACCAGGCCCAGATCTGGGCAGTGTGAGTGGGGCAAAGTCCCCAGGAGACCCTGGAGGGAGGAAGGGGCTGCTGAGAGGACCTGAGCTCCAGGCTAGGAGGCCAAGGCCAGGCCGCCTCCCGCCCAGTGATGCCCTGCCTTCCCATCCAGGGCACATCCAAGTTTGGTCCTTGGTGCAGCATCAGGTCAGTTTCTGAGCTCCCTCTGACTCCAAGCAGACCACATGTCGAAGCTTCTGATCAGCACATGACCTCGTCTCCTCCTTGGTCTCCATTCCTGGAAGGTGGGGCTATAGCATTTAATACAAGGAGAGAGTAGTTTTAATGCACTTTCTGTACAGAGGTGCCATCGAGGAAACAAAAAAGAAAATTAGTTGGGTTTCATAAGAAACCTAACTAATCAATCACTTTACCTCACTTTGGGTTTACAAAAAAAAGCATCTAACACTGAATAAAATGAGAATCTATCGGTGAATCTTGAATGATGCATATGTAATAATGAAAATTTCAAAAATGATTAAATGAGTCATAAAGCCCGATTTGACTTGAAGACAAATCCTGGGAAATATATTGTGTTCTGAGAAGGAGGCTGAGCATGGAATCTTGTCAAGATGGAGAGCTTTGTAAAGTTTACTTGGTTTTATGCTGTTGAGGTAGGGCATGTGAAAATCTGGGCATGTTTAATGTCTACAGCTCAGTGAGGCTGAAGATCAGGAATCAGCCATTAAGCCAATTCAGTAAGATGTTTTGAATATTTGGGGAAATTCACATCGATTTTATTTGTTTTTTTTTTTATTGTGAAAATACTGTACAGAGAGGTTACAATTACATGGGCAAGATAATGAGTACATTTCTTATCAAGCATTGTTTCCTTTGTTTCCCCTTCCCATCCTTTCCCATCTTCCCCCCACCTCCTCCACTCAACCCTCATCCTCTCCCACCAAAGTTATAAAGTTCATTTTCAACATAACGACTTGTATGTCTCATTGTTGCAATGGGTCCACCGGTATCCCTATTTAAACGATTTGTTTTTTTCCCTTCCCCTCCACAAATTATAACAACATCAAATACAGTGAAAGCTGGGGTTATACTGTGGGGGAGGGACATACAAAGCAACAAAGAAATAATCTTATAAATGTGTTAGAAACAATCCCATGGTTTCCCTTACTTGCAATAACTAGTAAATGTCTGAGTCAAGCAGAAAAAGTCAGTTAAGTTGATGTTAGGGAAATGAACCCTAAGATATGTATTCAAATGTTTTTTTCTTTCATGCGATTGTTTCTAACACATCGATTTTATTTGTAACAGCTTAACTAAGGCACAATTAACATGTTAAATATGGTGCAGGTTTCAGGGTTATTACGATAAAATTTAGTGTCTGTCCACCCCAGGATATTCTCAGCAGTCTTAAGGCAATGCCTGATTCTGTACCCTCCCACAATATCACCTTTTTTATAATTACATTTATGAGTAGCTAGACAACAGGGTTATTATTTAATATGTCAGTTTAAGAATACAGTGCATCTCACTCAATGTCCACATCCTTTTCTTATGCTTCCCTTTCCAGCCTCTGCCCAGGTAACTGCTGATCAGCATTTTGCAATTGTTGACTATATTGCGTGTTCTAGAATTGTACAGAAGTGGACGGATACAATGTGTTCTGTCTTTTGTCTGTCTCCTTGCACTCTACATACTTATTTTAAGATTCATTCATATTTTAGCAGAAAACAATAGTAAATCCTCTTTTATTGCTGAGCGGCATTTCCTTGCATATATCTAATGTTTGGACAGATGTTATGGCTCTTAAATTCATCGTTATTGATGCTTTGTCAGGGAAAAAGATACGGTTCATGTTTTATTTCTCCTCTTTTACCAAGTAGATGAGTTTGTTTCTTATTAGTTAAAAGAATGCTGTTCACGATGCTCCTTGCTCTTAAAGCTGGAATGCTGTTGGAAAGACAGAAACACAAGCATTTGTCAGCTACTGGACTTGGAACAGCATCACTTCCCCAGATGTGCAGAGTGAACCTGGGGATGTGGAGAGGAATTCTCTTCTGTTCTGCTGGGCTAGGGAGACAGACAACACAGTGTGGGTGGTGCCTCACAGCACTTGGGGACGCGGGTGCTACACACAGAACTTCAAATACCGAAGAATATTCAGGCTAGAAAATGGTATGGCCACAAAACGTGGCTGCGAAGGCCTGCCTGTCTATGACCTGATTCTTCTCCAAACCGCTACGTACTTCATTCAGTGTTAACACAATGCGTTTTGGGGCATTACTGACAAATGTCTGATAAATACCCAAGAAACTGCATTCTGCAGAAACACTTAGAGCTTGAGAAAAAAAAGGATGCATGGATAAAATTTTATGAAAACTTCCTTGTAACTGACCCAATGCCTGTCTCCAAGTGAAATCAAAGAAACAGTTGAGGGATCGGGCACACAGGAGATGAGCTGGTCAGGGGAAAGGCCTTGTGAGGAAGACAGAATGCTGGCCATACATAGCCAAGGGGACTGGGAGAAAGGATTAAAGTACACTGGGAGGCAGTGTTGGAGGGCTCCGGTCTTCAGAGTAGAGGTAGGTGAAGCTGTGTGTTTGAATGTCCGGCAGTGGGTGTCACCCTCTCTGTCTCTGTCACACACTGGTCTCATAAGAACTTGTTGACTTATTGCTATGACAGCCCAAATAGGAACCCAGAGGCCTCCACCCAGTGCTCCCCGAGGCCTGGGCTGTCAGTTAATTCAGCCCTTCTGCAGGATGTGGTGAAATGCTCTCAGGGGCAGAAAACCATGCTAGTGATGTAGACGATCTTCAGGTGGCTGAGGCAAAACTTGTCAGAAATTTACTTTAGGACAAGAAGGATAGAAAGACAACTTGGCCTTCTGCTTTGAGGATGTGCATGGTGCATGTAAACCAAAGACACTGAAGAGAGGGAAGCTCTCGGCCTCACTGAAGAAGACCGGCAGCGGGAAATGGGGCAGGTGTGGACACAGAGCCTCCAAAGCCCAGGCTATATTTCCACCTCAGTGAGAAGTGGGTGAACATCCTGCCCACTCTCCACATACGTTCCCAGCCCTCCAAGCAACCCCGATTCTTCTCCAGTACGATGGTTCTGTTAGCAACAGGCTTCACTCTGTTTTTACTAGCCTGTGCCGGTCATGCAAAGGGGTTTTAGTTTGGTAATTCTGTAGGTGTTCTCCGTAGACTTTGAACAAGTTCATCTTCTCTATAATATTGCTTTAACTCTCTGCCAGCCTCCCTGCTTTTCACACAGCGTCTGATGGACTTTATTATCTTATTGCACGTGCGTGCACACACACACGGTCTATGCTAGCTCCATATAGGTGTGTGTTACAACACCAACATTCCTCACTCCCTAGTATTCTCATGTTGGATAAAATAGGACAATCTCAAAATACATGATTTTCCTCCTACATGGAATCCAGAACTAAGGTGGTGGTGATGATGATGGTGGTGATGGTGATAATGATGGTCGTGAATGTGAAGGGAGAAGGAAGAGGGTATTGCTTCAGCAATTCTGGGTTTGATATGCTTCACATCATGCATGCAGTTGAAATCATCTTTTCCATTTTGCATTTTGAGGTTTTTTTTTTCTGCGCTACTAAGACAGAACTACCACCTTGTTTTTTTCTTTCTTTCAGTAAATTACACAAGATAGCATTTTTTATTATAACATAGATCAGTATCATATGACTTTTGCCTATCAGTTGATGTATGATTCCTAAGCAGATTATAGGTGGGCTAGGCTAGGCTCAGAGAGTCAGTTTGGTGGTGGCTAATCTCGATGGTAAACTTAATTAGACTGAGAGATGCCTAATGGATGGCAAAGCAAACGTTTGAATGTGTCCAGGAACTTCCAGAGACAATTGGCACATAGGCAGAAACAGAAGAGGGAAGGCCTTCCCTGAATTTTGAATGTGGGTCACGTTGTCTAAAAGGTCAGAGGCCTGAGTAGAACAAAAGCAAGAAGATGTGGCCTTCCAGGGCATGTACTGTACTTGTTCCCCTCTGCTCTCCCTCCTCTCCTCCTCCTCCTCTCCTCCTTGCTTTTCCTTTCCCTTCCTTTCCTCTCTTCTTCTCCATGTACCTCTCCTTCCCCCCTTCTTGTCTCCCTGCTCCTCCCCATCCTTCTCTTCTTCTAGCTGCCTTGAGGTGAGCAGCCTCCTGTTCTTCGTTGTAGGTACTGCCTTGCCACAGGCCATGTGTAATGGCCCTGAAACCACAGAATTTGTGAGTCAGAATAATTCTTTCCTTCTTTAAGTTCATTCCACCACAGAGACAACAGGCTGTTAGCACAAGCAGATTAGGCATACTCAGTGCATTTTCAACGTGTGATATGTTCAGTTACTGATGATTTTATATTATGAGTTTCTCTTTCATGAGGTGAATCTACTCATAACTCTGACCACACACTTCACTATCTACTGAAACGAATTGGTTCGTCGGTGACCTGGTGGCTGTGGGGCTGGGCATCAGGATCTTAGCTAAAGCGAGATGGGAAGCTCTTGGCTGCTCTGTGGCTCCCCATCTCTTCTCTCTGCTCACAGAGAGATGATCTCCACCCCTATCTTGTAGACTGCTGTGACCAGCCCTTTCTAGCAGCAGACCGGACTGGACTCACATCAGCTTGCCTCCGTCCTGGGACAGACTGTGTCGAGGAGCTTCCTGGACAGACCGCGGGAGTGGAGGCAGGCACCCAGCATGCTGCCCGGGAGAAGCAGCATCTCTTAGCTCTCCCCAGCTCCCTTCTGCTGGGCAGGGCCTGCGCTTCTGTACACAGAGGAAACCATTAACAAAGGTCATATTCTTGTGTACCTTAACGGCAGCCACATTCATTTCTTAGTGCAGCCAGGCGATCCCACACAAACATGCTTTCTGGGCTGGACAGGAGTTTTGACAAACAGTTAAGAGTTGTCAACAACAATGAAAACAGGAAGAAGAATGGACAGGCCGGAGACAGAATCTCCCAGGTCTCTGGATTCTTGGGCATTGAGAGGCCTCATTTCAATGCCAGCATTCCCTCTCGCCAGTCAACCAGAAAGCTTTCTTTTCAACAGTTATGCTTGGCCTTTCTCAAGTTGGGGAGAGAGAATGATGGGAGGTCTCTGGTCAGCATTTCTCCAATTGGATCAAATCTAGGGAGTGTGTGTGGGGACACAAGACCGTGGGGCATGTGTGGTTGGGACATAGTTGGTGTTCACACACACTTCCCTTTGTTCCTGGAAGACTGGGTCCAAACGGCCCTTCTAACTGTGAGCATCAGGCCTTCGCTCGGGGCACCAGCTGAAATACTGAGGTGCTGCCGCACCTGTTCGGCGCAGCCTTGGCCTCAGTTAGCCCTGGTCTTTGGAGTCATTGATTTTGTGACTTTTTCCTTTATCCTTGACTTTCTGCAGGCACTTTGCTCTGAGCTGCCCTGCCTTTATTTACTCCTTTAGGTCTTCTTACACAAGTCACTTCTATCACTTTTTTTTTGGGGGGGGGGCAATTTCTTTTCATTGATCTATTTTTTCCAGAGGTTTTTTTTTTTTGGGTCCAGTCATGGGGCCTGAACTCTGGGCCTGGGCGCTGTCCCTCAGCTCTTCAGCTCAAGGCTAGAGCTCTACCACTTGAGACACAGCGCCACTTCCAGCTTTTTTCTTTTTGCTTATGTGGTGCTGAGGAATCGAACCCAGGGCCTCATGCATGCAAGGCAAGCGCTCTACCACTGACCCACCTTCTCAGCCCTTTCCAGAGATTTTAATGGGGATAAGTGAACATAAAACTTTAACCTGTATCACCCTGTGCTCTAAAGCAAGATTGAATAATGGTATTTATGCATGCATCTATGAATGGCACATGTATTTATTTTTATGCACATTTATTTATTATTTGTTATTCATTTATTTTATGTGCATGTATTTATTTCCAGTCCTAAAGAGGTTAAGCAAAGTGGAAAAAGATTATTCTCACCCACTCCTGTATCTAAAGCCAAGGATTCAACAAAAATAAAAATGAAGAATTGAACCTCTGAGAACATTGTCTTTATTGAAAAGCTAGTTGTAATTATGTTTTAGGTAAGGAAGTTTAATGAAAATGTTATTCTTGAAGAGGAGAAGAGGGGGAAAATGCAGACAAGGATCCAATGTATGTCCTACACAATTAAGACTGAGGGCAGGGGTGGGTAGGGGAGGGATGGGTGAGTGGTGGAATTAGTGAAATTGATCAAGGTACATTTTATTCATGAATTACTTTGTTCAGTGGCAACTTCTTTGTACAATGACTTAAGGATAAAAAATTTGTGCAACCAAAATATTGTGCTAAAAAGTTTCATGGCAGTGTTGATTCATGTTGTTGGTAACAGTTGTTTCTTAAAATCATGAAGACAATATTAGCCAATTTGGAACCACCATTCTTAGGAGGAGGCCAGCTAGGTTTCCTCAATCCCTGCCTACAAGATGTCTTACAATAAATCAATATGTAGATATGCTTGTATGTGTTTCTGTTGATTATGCTGCCAATTCACTCACTTTGACCTGCAGACAAGAGCAGGGTGAAGGCCCATGCCTGGACAAGGCCAGGTGGCATGCACATATTTCCTACCTGGCATACCTCAGTCTTGCTGTCCTTGGAATGCCAGGCAGCACTGTGGGGAGCGGCCACTTTGCACACAGCAAGGGTATCAAGGTACACCCAAAGTGTGGGGGATGCGGCGAGAAAGCAGGTTTGCGCTGGGGACCTGTGTCTGCATTTCCAGAGCTGAAACAAAACACGGGTGTCCCCTCATTCAAACTGAAGCTCTAATGCAAGGTCTCTCTGGGATCTCAAAGGACCCTGGGTATTGGTTTAGGGATCGCATGTAGATTTGAAGGAGTGGGCTGACCTTCAGATGTGAAATTTATGAAGCCTGGTGGGCGTCTGTGCTCCTGCGGGATGGCGGTCTGTGTTGAAATATTCTTTGGTCCACATTAATACTGTCACCTGTAAATATTCTCAGCCTTTTCCAAATTTGCTTTTCTTTTCTTAGGAATGACCTCTACAACTTAAGAAATGTCCCTTAGATGCTACCCTTCACACCTCTAGTTCACAAAGCCCTGAATTTTTGGTTGCTGTTAAATGCTGGTTAACGAAAGGGAAAGAATCTATAGCAGAAGCTGCGGCTTCCTTCAGGAATCCTGGAAGCCTTCTTGGTTTTTCATCTGCAGATACTTTCTTCCAAAGGAATACGCTAGGTGTGGCGAGCAAACTTAGCATCTCCAGGAAACTTCTTACCTGGCAACTAGAGACAGTGTCTGTCTCAGCAAGACCATGTTCTGTGGTCCAGAGTGTACACCTGCTCATGATGCCCCCTGTTGACTGATCTGCCTTCCTGTCTCAAAACCCCACTGTCTTCAGCTGAAGGGATCAGGTTCAGCTCCCTGGCACACATTCTCAGATAGGCACCCACACCTCTGCAACACCTTGCACTTCCACAGTTGTCTGAGCTACCAGTGTAGACATTTGAAAGCATCTTCTAAGACTGAGATGTGTCAGTCAGCTTTGCATTGC
This sequence comes from Dipodomys spectabilis, assembly GCF_019054845.1. Lineage (NCBI taxonomy): Eukaryota > Metazoa > Chordata > Mammalia > Rodentia > Heteromyidae > Dipodomys > Dipodomys spectabilis. The sequence continues at coordinate 6,041,414 of NW_024870892.1, read as the reverse complement.
TATGATAGCTTAAAATGAGGAAAGGGTGTTGTTTTCTTTATACCATGGTTTTATTGATTCCAGTCCATGGTTGGCTGGCTCCATAGCTCTTGAGCCTGCAGCAGCATTGGTATATCATGGCTTGGAGCATGCAGTGGGAAGGAGGGGGAGGAAGGACAGGAGAGGGAGAGAGAGGGAGGGGGGGGGAGGGAGGGAGCACATTAGGGCACACTTCCTCCAGCAAGGCTTCAACTTAAGTTTCTGCCATCTTCCAGTAGCGCCACCAGCTGGAGCCAACCCTTCCATGCAGGAGTCAGGAGCCCATTCCAGTTACTGACTATAAAAGAGGAGTTGTGTCCATTAGAGACCTACCCCTGGCTCCAGTGTATCTCGGCCTAATTCCTCGGTATCAGGTTAGTGTCCACGGCCATTATAACCAATTGCCGAAACTGGGTCACTTAAAATAACACAATCTCCCTTCACGGTTCTGGCTGTCAGAATCTGCAGTCTGGCCATTGCAGAGCCCTCGTTCTGTGGAACACTCTAAGAGACATTCTGCTCTGGGGGATCGTCTTGGACTCCTGGGTTGACAGCAAGCCCCCTTGGTTGGTGAACGTTTGTCAGCCTCTTGTCATTTGTTACATGGTGTTCTCTTGGTGTGGCTGTGTTTCTGTGGGTGTCTCTACCTCCGTCTTCTATAGGGACACCAGCCGTTGGAGTCTGTTACTCTTTGCTGGAATACATCTGCAAGGCTAAGCCAAATAAGTTCCCTCGCACAGGGTGTTAGGACTTGAATATGTCATTCTGGAGATGCTTGGCCTTTCTTGTCTAAAAAGTACTGATTGGGGGTCTCTAGGCCCTTTGAGCTCTGCTGTTCTGCAATTTGAACCCAGAGATGCCCTTGTCCTTCCCTTTGTCATTTGCTGACAAACGATCATTTGTCAGCACCTGCCACTGCCTATTCAAACACTGAGAAAAAGAAAGCGTATATCAGATTCACGTCTGTTGGAATAATGACACTTTCAACTTTTAAGTATTTAGCTTTCCATTCCAGTTTTAGATGCTCATTTAACATTTATAAAATATTATTAAATCACTATGTGAAAGTAACCATTACCAATGGCATGAATTTCCTCCAGGACAAGTATGTTACTGAAGAAGATTTGTTTTTTTTAGGAACCATGAAAATAGTCACCTGATAATTTTCTATCAGGGAACTTAGGCATATTTGCAAGTTCTTTTGTGTTTTCTGCCAGTAGATGGGTTTTAATGGAGCCCATACTATTTTACTTTTCTAAGTTCGACTATATTATGCACAGCTAAAGTAGTATTGACTGGGGTTAGAAATGAGAAGCGTAAAAACTATAGTTTACCCTGCAGAGAAACATTTTTCAGACTGCTCTTCATGGCGGAGGGAGGGGGCTGGGTTGGATGAGGAGAGTGTGTTCTTTCTGGTTGTTTATTTTGTATGATTAAAAAAAATTGTTCTGCTTATGCGACAGCAGCCAGTAGAAATGAAAGCACATCGGCCCCTCAAAGATGGTAAACAGGTTGTTTACAGCGCGGTGCAGCAGGCCTGGACCTGTCCAGGGCCAGGCGAGGAGAGGCCTGGCTCCAGTTGCTATAGCAACAGAGCTGCACCCAGGGCCCTGAGCCAGAAGCCTGTGAGTTTAAGCGACAAAAAGCCAGTCTGCAAGGTGCTGCTTCTAGCTGCAGAGAGACACAGGTGTCTCGGGTCTACTCCATTGCTGTCTGGCATCAAGGGTGGTATTATCTATCTCGGCCATGTCTTTACACAGGGAAGGACTGCCCCTCTGTCCTCATCCCTCGGAGGAGTCTCCAGGGCCTTTCCCTTTCTCCAGATCTTCCTGCTTACCTGGTCACGGGAGGGTGTGCAAAAAGCCTCCCCAAGTGACTGGGATTCTTATGCTTAGAAAGTAACTTTGGCTAAGAGACAAGATGGCTATTTTGGTCCAGTGACACAGCTGGGGACACATGAGTGGTGACAGGGCCCTGTGACCCCTGTCTCTAAAGGACAGGAAGTGCTTCGCTTCCTGCCTGGTTGTTAGAAAGGCTCCTGAGCTGCTTCTCCAGGGGGAGGGGTAGCGAGAGAGCTCTCTCCCTCCAGAGTCTCCCTGTCCGTCCAGAGACGCAGGGTCCAAGCTTCCCTGGTGAGAGGACCCCCGTCCCAGTCCCTACTTCACACTGCGGGGGAACTCACACCCTCTCGCCATGGACAGGAGCAGCCCCGCAGCTCTCCACTGGCCAGCCACCCACCACAGTTGGCGTAGCCAGCAGGACACCCAGAGCTTGCTGAGGGGCCTTGGTTGAGACCCCCGAGGCCGTCCAGTGGGAGGCGGGAAGTGGCCCACATCTTGAATTGTTCTACCGTCCTTTCCCCCCAGGGGGGCCAGAACATTGTCCCAGTATCTCAGTCAGTTCAGAGGGGGCTCAGTGGCGGCGGAAGTGGCTGTACCCCAAGTAGAGCCGCACGTCTTTGTTTAGGGGAGTGGGCACTTCTAAACCCCTCACAGTCTGTTCCCGGCTTGTTTAGGTGGGCTCAGGCTAGGAGGGGCAGAAGTGTGGAGGACACATGCTGTGCGCTGTGATCCAGGCTTTGATGCCCTGCTCCTGGTCTCCTCAGGGGACCCCAGACCTCTCTTTGTGACTATGAGTACATTTCCTCACAAGAAGAATTTTTGGTAAAATAACATGGCCAACAAAGTTATTTAACAAGCAATAATAATACGTTCTTCAGCACTTGCATGGGTCAGGTCAAGGCTTCCAGCGTGGCTGGGGAAATAGGCTTTCATCCAGGTCCTGCTAACGGGCAGGGGGCCCCCCAAACCCGAAACTCCCAGCATTCACGTGGGTGCCTGTTAAAATGTCTTAAGTGCCTCAAACCTGGAGCTTAATCTGTTATGTATTCTGGTACTGCATTGTCTGCCCCATGGTTCCTTCTTCAGAGAGCCTCTAAATGCTAATTAATTGGATAATGTCCACGCGGCACCTTCAGGTCCAATTCACAATTGGATCCGGCATATGGCACTAAAGGAATCTCTCCCAAGACACCGCTGAGCACATGAATACAGGGAGCAGTGTGGAGATGCCTCCTCTCCTCCAGCAAAGGAGCAGAAGCACACACACACACATTCAAATGTACACACATGCTCGCATGTACACACAACTGCACTCAGTACCCACATGCACACACATACACATTCACATGCATTTGCATGCACACACACACACACACACACACACACACACACACACACACACACACATTCCAAGTGCCCAGATGGCTCTGCACTGAAGCAGGGCATCACAGAGGCAGAGAACAGGTTTTCCTCTTTTGCCACTGGCCTTGGTAAGTAGGTGAGGAGTGCTGGCATTGTGCTTTAGTAAACACTCTTGTAATTGGTCTATTCACCTATTCATGAAACAAACCTAAGCTGTGCTGGCTAAGGGTGGAGGGTTTGGCCTGGAGTTGGGACCTGAGCTGAAGGAGGCCTGGCTCTGCCGTCCGGGCCCAGAGTTGCGTGAATGAGACCACAAGGGAGCAACAAGGAGTACTGGGGTTCATGCAAATGCATCTTAGACCACTGGATACATAGGGGTGGGGCTCTGGGGTGCAGTCCCTGCTCTGTTCTCAAAACCAGGTTGCATCTCCATGGAGTCCTGGCTACAAAGGTGCATGGCTGGCTCATTCTCTATGACCAGCATCAGGTGGCAGGACTTCCTGCAGCAGTCCCTTCTGGCCTCAGCAGGCATGAAGGCACCTGCCTGCACTCTCAGCCTCCGGAGTCCCAGGCTGGGGGACAGCCCAGTGTCAGGGTAGTCACCGTGAGAGCTGGGCTCCACGGCCTCCCACCTCCTCCTCCACAGGAACGGCAGCTCCTCCTCCTCCCCCTAATTCAGACGCTTATCAGGAACTTCCCCAGCTCCATGGGCCCCTAAGGCAGCCTGCTTCAGCTTCTGCCTGGACCCCTGGCCCCTCTGGCCTGGCCTGGCTCCCCAGAGATCTTTCAGTTGCAGATGTGCACCTGGGAGTCTGCCTCTCCGGGAGGGGCCCTGTGGAGTTGCCCCCACCAAGGTAGTCAGCAGGAGCAGCCGGTCCTGCAGTCCTGGGAACCATGGTCCATGCCCCCTAGAGATATTCTGGTGGGCTGTGGCACAGCCCCAACTCCCAGTCCTGCCTGGGCTGCAGCCTCCTGGCTGGATGAGTGGATCCATCCAGAGGCTGTGAGAATTCAGCTGTGAGGCCCAGGCCTCCCCGTTTGCTTGCTCCCTCGCTCGGGCTGCTGCCTGCTGGAGCTGTTGATGTGTTAGAGCCATGGTTCTCAGCAAAGATGTACTTTGCTCCCCAGGGGATGCTTGGCAAGGTCTGGAGATGTTTGGGTTTTGACAACTGAGGGGGTGTGTGGCCTCTGGTCGCGAGGGAGTGGAGGCAAAGCGGGTTGCTAGATACCCTGCGGTACACTGGCCCAGCCTCCTCAGCATGACACCACCCAGATGTCCACAGAGAGGGGAGAGAGGGAGGGGGAAAAGGGGAGGGGGGGAGAGAGTTGAGAGAAGAGGAAAGAGAGAGAGAAAGAGGGGGAGGAATACGGTGCATCCTGAGCAGCAGAGGACTCTGCATGTACTCCCAAGTTCCCAGGTGGAAGTCCCAACATGTGGCTTGGGACTTCCTTTGGGAAGTTATGGGATGTGCACGTGGTCACAAGGGGGAGCTTCCCAAGAGGATGAGATCCTTCATAAGGAGAGGGGGAGACCCTAGAGCCCTTCCTTCCACTCTGTGAAGATGGGGAGCAGAGGCTGTGGACTGCTGGACAGCAGGAAAGCCCTGACTGGAAGCCAGTCCCTGGGTCTTGGTCTTGGACTTCCAGATTCCTGACAGAGAAAGCTGTTGAGGAGGAAGCCAGCCTGGCTACTGAAGCTCCTGGCAGCAGCTGGAGCAGCTGGAGCTGACCACTGGCGCGGCCGTGGCCCCGCACTCCAGCGGGCAGAAGGAAGGAGCCGGGACCCACAGGCTGCACTGTTGGGACAGCAGTGCTCAGAGGTGACCCAGTCTCAACCCCAGCAGACCTCTTGAGCCACACTCAAGGCCATGACTGCAAGGCAGTGGGGACTTGAACATTGGGGTGTGGACATCCGTGTCAATGAGCTTGAATGTCTGCAGTTCTCTAGCTCCTCTCTCCGCGCGGAGACCACGAAAGTGGCTGTGTCTCTCTCAAAGACTCACGCTCCCTGCTTGAAGACCTTACAGCAGGTCCACTTCCAGCCTCAGCCCCTCTGCTTCTCCTCCAAGCGGGGACCAGACCCCCCACTACACCCCAGGATGCAGTAGTGTCTGCAAAGGGAGGTAGGGCTAGAACCATGATGGAGGCTCAGGGCGGGACCATGGAGATGGCAAGTGAAGCTGCATCCAAAGTGAACAGTTGACTGTCACCATTGTGCGTCCCTGGGGTCCCATACCTTTGTCAGCGGTGGCTTTCAGCCCCACCCCCTGTAACTCTTCAGGCCTAGCTAGCAGGAGGAGCCATCTCCCCACCCCAGGGGGTAACCAGGCTTCCTAAGTAGCTGCAAAGGCCCAAGGGTGGTATTTGCCCACAGAGCGGAGGCTAGGTGAGCGTGGAGGCCTGGTGGAGTCTGGGGTAGGGCAGCACAGGGTCCATGCAGAGCACGCAGCAGCCTGGGAAGCACAGGTCTTCAGTGTGAGAACACCAGTCTCTGGAGAAGCACACTCGGGAGCGCATATTCAAGGGTGAAATCAATAGGAACAAACAAAGACGGATTCTTTCGTTCACTCTTCAAATACCGACGTGTTTAAAATGATCATCCTTAATACAGATGAGAGTTCTACCAAACCAGCTTCTCACTCACAGAGGGAGTGTGGACTGGGAGCCTCTTTTAGGTGGCCGTTGAGTGAATCTATCTTTTGATCCAATAATGGCTTTTCTGGGAACGCATCTAAGGAAGAAGAGAAAAGCCTGATGAAGAGACATGTTTACTGGAATTGTTTACAAGATGGGGAGAAAAACCGGAGCAGGCGTCTACAACTATTTCCGAGTATCTACAGCAGAGTGCTGTTCTGTCTGTGTGATGATCATGGAAATTTTGTAATAATATGGAAATTGTGGTTGCAGGATAACAGTGAGTGAACGAATTTGCCAAATGCTTTAAATACACTATCCAATAGCTTGGATTAAGAGTATGAATTAAAGACACCTTAAACTGGTGATCTTACAGTCATACCATTTCTGTCATGCTAGAGTGTTGGAACCATTTGGAGGTTTCCTTATTTCACTTCATGTTGTCTTACCCTGCATTATGAGGCAGTTTCATTGTGATAATTCCACAGTGCCCTTGGAACAAATTTCCCCCCTCAGTTCTGTTCCCATGCTCCTTTTCTCTCCTTTTTCCAAAGAGTGTTTGGCGGGTTCATTAGGCTGTATCCATGTATAACTACATGGCATCTGAGTTTTATGTTTAATTTTGTTGTGAAATGTAAGTGATCCAATAAAATGTCATTTCTGAAATATTGTTCTTACTAGAAGGGTATATATGTCATTTAGATGATATTTGTGTGCGTAGCCTGTTCAAACACCACACATATACCAGGGCCTCAGTTTCCTCCTGCCTCTGTGTGTGTGTGTGTGTGTGTGTGTGTGTGTGTATGTGTGAGAGAGAGAGAGAGAGAGAGAGAGAGAGAGAGAGAATTTTCCCAAGGGCAGATGGGTATAGCTGAACCCACAGGGTTTGGCATGGGCTGTACTTGTCAGTGGACCAGCTGAGTTTGTTTTAGAGAAGACTTCCACACACAAACCAGTGTGACTTCTTGCGGGGGGGGGTGTCTCAGATAGGCAAGCCCTTCCCTCTGGCAGGAGGCCTCCCCCCACAGCTTGCTTGACTTCTGTGTAAGGACACTTGACAATGTCATAGCACCTAATGACATAGCACCTCTTCTTCCCCGCCAGATACTCCCTGGGGTCCTCCAAATCCTCCAGGGAAGCCCTGCCTTTCTGTCCCCATCTGTGGGCACCTGCTGACAGGCCTGAGTAAAGAATTGTGAAGCTGGGCTCGAACTCAGTACCATGGAGCTGCCTTGGTGAGCTGCAATCCTGACCAAGCAGCAGAGCATCCACCGCTGCACATCCTGGGAAGACCAGGAAATCACATGTGGGACGGGTGCCCAGAGCCCGGTGGGGTGTAAGCCACCTTCTCCACTCCCTGTCCTGGGCGAGGGACAGGGACTGGGGACACAGAGCGAGCTACAGAGGGACTGCTGCAGGAGGAAACACCATTGTTACCTTTTGTCCACCCCCAATCCTACGAGGTATATTTTGTAACAGAGAGAGGAAAAGGAGAAGAGTCAAAGAGGGGTAAGATGATCAAAGCACATCATATGGTGGTGTGTGGAACTATTGCCGTGAGACCTTTGCACAATTAATAAGTGCTAATGAAAAAGAATGAATAGAAGGACGAAAGGAAGGAGATAAGAAATGGAAGGAATGAAAGAAAGAAGGAAGGAGAGGGAGGGAATGACAGAAGAAAAAGAAGGAAGGATGGAAGGAACAAGATGGCAAAAAAGGAAGGAAAGAAGGGAAGGAAAGGGAGGGAGGGAAGGAGGGAGGGAGGCAAAAAGGAAGGGAAGGGAAAAGGGAAAGGAAGAAAAGGGATAACATCTTAGTGACCCGAGCATGCCCAGAAATAAGAAGCTTCAGAGTCAGGAGAATCTGGGTGTTGAGTCCAGAGGGGAGTCTGCCCTTGCTTCTGGGGTCTCTCTTCATTCTCCTCTAGTTTTTATTTGCACATGAATGGCTCTCCCTGGCACCCTGCATTGGTTTGTGTCTGCAGCACATTTGCGGCTGCTTCTCTGTAATTACACAAAGAGGTTTCTCTTTAATGAGATGCAAAGGAGAGTTCTGAGCCAGCCACCCAGGCCGCTGGTGCAAGCATCCATGCAGCAAGAGGCAGATGTGGTGCGGGGGGGGGGGGGGGGGGGGGGGGTGCGAGGACTCTGCTCCCCACATCAAGCTGGAGACAGAGAGACCAGGGATCAGAAGGGAGGTGCAGTCCCAAGCTCTGTGCCTGGCTGGCGCTGTGTGTGGCTAGTTCTTCTTCCTCCAGGTTTGGGTGCCTGGGGGAGGGAGATAGGTGTCCTATGACTGATAACAGGGTTGGCCCCCAGAGCCTGCTGCATAAACGGCCTGCCACAGAATGAACAGGGCCTTCCAGGAGAACAGCGATGCCTGGCCCGGGCAGGAGGGGAACCAGGTGCCCAGCCTCCCGCCCCAAGGCGCCCCACCCCCTCCCCACCCCAGGCTTTGTCTGCCGCCTCCCTTCCGGCCTGCTCTACTTCGGGAAGCCTGAGACGGGTGACCCACATGCTTTGAATGGATTTTTTTTTCTATTTTTTACCACTGCCTCTGCTGCCGCCAACACATTCTGGCATCTTCTCCTCATTTTGCCTCCCTTGCAGCCTGGGTGGAGATGAACACATCAGACGCAAGGACAAGGCGGCTACAAATCAGGCCACCAGAGACGCAGGAGCAAAGCCAACAGGAACCTGGGGCCTAGGGCGTGGTCTCTGCTGGCCGGTGCCATCTGTCTGCCAGGCCACCGGTGGGGCTTGATTACTGGCAGTCAGCATTTTGGAGGCTCTTGGGCAGTTGCAGGAATCTTCCAGAATCTTGCCTTCTACCTGTGGAGGTGAAATCTGTGAGGATAGACACACACACACACACACACACACACACACACACACACACACACACACACACACACGGAGGTATTGTTCATTGCTTATTCATTATAACTGACAAAACGGTACATAGTTGGCGTACAACACGCCTCTTTGAAATATGTACACATTGTTCAGTGGCCAGATCGAGCTCATTAATCTCTTATTTTTACCTCACATACTTTTGTGTGTATGTGTGTGGGATTTTTTTTTTTTTTTTGGTTTTGAGATGACTTTTTAAGTGTCTGCAGTTTTTAAGATGACAATGGCTTGTTATTAGATGTTGTTTATTTGGCAGTAACTTTTAATTTGCTATGAAGCTGCTTGGTGGAGGATAGCAATTCTTCACAGTGAAGCTTAGAGGGAGAGCGTGGACCAAGGGAAAGTGGTCGGAGAGGAAGCAAGAGGAGCTGAGCGACTTCTTCTTTGCGGGAACAGGAACCTGTGGGGTTTTTGTTTTGTTTTGTTGAGAATACTCCTGAACATTGTATCAGTATTTCCTTCTCTGACCCTGTCATCTCAGGTTTAGGGAGCTCAAAAGCCCAGGAGGAAGGACCCTGGCATCAATTTGGTATCTCAGGAAATTGTTGTGGGCCAGAGCCATTGAGAATTTAAAGATCAAGGAGGTGAAAAAAATCAGAAGAATGTAACTTAGAATTTGCCATTTTTTTCTCTACCCATAATACCTAGTATGTATCTGGTTTAAAATATGTGCTAACATACGTTCATCAAATGAGTTGATAAATAAGTGCATTCTATCTCCCTCCCTCCCTCCCTCCTTCCTTCCTTCCTTCCTTCCTTCTTTCCTTCCTTCCTTCCTTCCTTCCTTCCTTCCTTCCTTCCTTCCTTCCTTCCTTCCTTCCCTTCTTTCCTTCCTCTTTCTTGTCCTGTTTCTATCTGCTGTGATTTAGATGTTAACATTTACCTAGGGTTTCTTTTATCCCCTTCACCTTCATTTCCCTTAGGAAATGTTCAGAAAGACAAAATGGTGGTCCATCTTCTCTTCTAGGACTCTCCTAACACTAAGTGTAGATGTTACTTAAGGGGTCCCAGACAAAGGTCACATTGTCCTAGTAGAAGGTCATACCCACACAGCCCCTTTGGAGACTGTGTGCTATGATAGAGTTTATTCTCCATGATTCTGGAAAGAAAGCAGCACCATGAGAAGGAAAAGCACACCAGGATTACACCGGTGGCCTGCGAGGCATCGAGCAAGGAAGCGTGAGGAGCTTACGGGCCGGATAGATTATCCCTCAAATACAGTTGGGCCTCAATTCTAGAGTCTTGATGGTGAAGACTGTAACAAAGAACCCCAATACGAGGGTGAGAGCAACAAGAGCTATTGTGTCTGAGTTCTGGTGGCCAGAAGCCTGGAGTCAGACCTCCCCAGGACTGGTTCCCTCTGAGTGCTTTGGGAACCATCTGCCCCTACTCCTCCCCCTCAGCAAGTTTTGCTAGTGATCTTTGGAGCTCCAGGCTCCTAGAAACACCAACCTGAAGTCTACCTTCCTCTTCACTGGACTCTTCCTTACAAGGGGGCCTGTGTCCTAATGCTTCTGGGGAGGGCACCCCATACATTGGGTTAGACTCACATGATGGCCTCATCTTAACATGATGATTGGTGAAAGGCAAGGAGGCTCCAGTTTGGAGACCTGGAGCCCAGTGTGAGACTCTAGACTCAGGGAAGTGAAGCTGACTTCCTAGAAGGAAGCAGGGACAGCCCTGCCCAGCCGGCCTTTGCACGCTAGCTCTAGAGAGGGTCTGTGTCCCTGCTTTCTGGGAGGAGCTCCTGAGACCACTGGGCTGAGTTCACCGTATAATTGGAGAGAGCTGACAAACCACATTAAAATTAAATATTTATTCTGATCTTTCCTGGCCCTACTTACACAAGGGGCAGCTATTCTGATGCTAATTAGTTTTTTTAACCAGCATTTAGTTCTTGGCAATAAAAGGTCTGCACATAATTAGTTTGTATGAAAAAAATGTGGCAAATATTAAATATTTAATAATGAATATTCAATAACTGAAAAGAACTACCTATTACACTTAGCCTAGAATCTACAGCCTAGACTCAGAGAATGACAATGTCCTACACAATTAATAAACACACACACACACACACACACACACACACACACACACACACACCTGTTTGTTGCTTTACCTCACCCGAAGTAAGCAGACCTCTGGCTCTTTGTGGTCTGTCTTCAGGGATGTCCTATCATGCCAAAGCCTTGCCCCTCCCCAACCCTCCCATCTCTTCTCTGACAGCATGCTTGCTACTCAGGTCACATGGAAATCAGAGGAGGAAGGACATTACTGCAGCTCCCACCAGATGCAGGTAGCAATGCTGCTCATGCAAACTTTCTGGCTTTTAGTCCCACACAAGGCTCATTCTTGACATCAAGACAGTACTTGTGTTTTTAACCTGCTACAGAATTGGAACTATTATACTACCATCACCATCTTCATCATCATCATCATCATCATCATCATCATCATCATCATCATCACCATCACCATCACCATCACCAGTATCATCATCACTTCTTCCAGTTCCAGGATGTGTACCTTCTTGGATGCAGGTGTGATCTCATCCCCAGCCCACACAGGTACCAATCGTGTTTCCTGGATGGCTGGTCTTGCACAGTCTGCTTCCTTGGAGGGTAGCTGGAGGGAGTGATTTGCTTCTGAGTATGTCTGAGGTCTTAGTCCGTTCGGTGGTGCAATCTTAGAATGTCCAATACTGGGCATAATGAAGAGATCGATTTAGCTGATGATTCTTGTGCCCATCTAGAAGTCGATCCAGCATGGTGCTGCTGTTTGGCAGTATCAGCATCAGCAGAGAGGCAGAATTGGCCATATGTAGGAAGAGTAAACTCAGGGGAAGAGGTAAGAGAGCAAGGGAACCAGCCTTGCTCTTTAGAATGTGTGTGTGTGTGTGTGTGTGTGTGTGTGTGTGTGTGTGTGTTTAACAATCTGGATCTCTCTTTTAGAAAGACCCAACTCATTCCATGAGACAGCGCAATCCATTCACAGTGGTAATTACTCAACCTCCCACTAGGATCTACCTCTCACACACCCCACAACCTCAATGACACCACACCAAGCTCCAGGCCTTAGCAAAGGGACAAATCACACTCAAACCATAGCATAGAATTAGTCAAAGGGGATGGGTTGTAGCTCTCACTCTCTCTCTTTCTCTCCCCCCTTTTTCATTTCTGCCTGCTCTAATGATGCAAGGTAGAAAGTTCACATGACAAAGACAGATGGCATCTCATAGTCAATAACCAGTGAATAACCAAGGCCCTCAGTTTAACACCCAAGAGGAAGCGAATTCTACCAGCAGCCACGTGAGCAAGCTCAGAAGTGATCCTGCCCAGTGTAGCCTTCACCAGAACACAGCCCCAGAACACACTTTCATGGCAAGCCTGTGAGACACATGCCCCAATTCCTAACTCATAAAAGCTGAGATTAAAACCATTGGGAAGATGTTTTGTGGACTGAATTATGTTTGTCAAATTCCTGTGTTGGAGCTCTAACCCCAACATGGCTGCCTTTTGGACAGCAGATCTTTAAGGGTGCAATTCAGACTAAATGATGACATTGGTGTGGTCCTAACCCATAGGTCCTAAAAACTCCTAACTGGCATCCTTAGAGGAAGAGGGCAGACATCTGAAGGCACAGAGAAGACAGTCAGCTATATGCTAGGAGACAGACTTTAGGAGAATCCAAGCTTGCTAACACCTCGATCTAGGACTTCTCCTTCACAAACTATGAGAAATTAAGTGACTGTTGGAATGTCCCCCAGTGCTCAGCATTTTGTGGAGGGAGCATGAGGAGACTAATAGGAGTTGCTAAGTTTAAAGAGTCTTAAAGCACTAACGATGTTTGTTACTCCTGTTAATAAGATCTGGGAGGGGGGGGTGGCAGGCAGGATGACCTGATACCCTAATTGGCAGTTGTTGTACCTTTCCCTGACTGCAACGAGTAAAGGGACATCAGCCACACAGCCAGCAGACCATCCTCATGGCGGCCTGACTGCTTTGGCCACTCCACAGAAACCTTGATGAAGCTAGCCTGCAACCACAGTGGTTTGCTGCTCCTGACGGCACCACTCCGGCCGTGATGGTTTAAAACACTTTGCACCCCACATTTTGCCATCACCAGCACCAGCCATTTTCACCCAGGCAAAGGGAAAGAGCCACTTCCTCTGGCATTCCAGCAGACCTGTGATTAGTAGATACAAGGTCCTTCATTTGCATGAAGAACTGTGCTGTGATAAGCATCTCTTCTGGCAATCCAAGCAGGCTATTCAGACATGTTTCCAAACAGCAAAGAGATACCTCCCTATGCTTCCTCCTAGTGTCACAACCATAAGAGAAGGGATCTGCAACTGACTTCCCTGGCCCCCTGCCTGACACACAGCAGAGGAGACAGTGGGAGTGAGTGACTGTCCTCATTGTCCTGTCCACATTGTCCTGTCCACATTGTCCTGGTGCCTCTTGCACACCGAGGAGCTTTGCCTGGTTTGACAGCAATTAGTTGGTCTTGTTTCAGTTTCCTCACTCGCTCTACCTAGAATGCTCACCTTCCTGACAACCACGGACCAGCTTACCTTCCTTTACCCACATAAAATGGCAGCGGCTCTTGAACATTGCATTTAATTTTTGATTTATTGCCCTTCAATTTCCAGCCTGGATTTGAGGCAGCTTCCCATCCAAACAGGGATGTAAGTTTTATGCATGTTGAGTAGGATGGCACCACACAGCCCTGACAGCAAGCACCTGGTAATATATGGTTGTGTGAGTACAGCGTGCTGAATGGAGAATAAATTTTTGTGACTCATGTATGAAGACATAGCTTCCTAATACCGTGTGACTTGGGTAATTTTGTTTATTTATTTCATCAATTTTGTTCTTTTGTTTTCCTCTTGATGTCTGGTAGCGGCACACTGATCACAGTCTAATACAAACTGTGAATCTTGTACTAACCCACTGGGACTCACAGGGTAATGGATGGGTGGGGTGTGGGTCTCTGTTTTTCTGGTCTCCTGGCACTGTTGTGTCTGATTGATTGTCTGCAAGTCACAAATCAGTTCGGTCCTGGGGCGTGCAGATGGCCTGTGCTGTCTATGAGTGAGTCTATTCCTGAGCAGTGCTATAAAGCAAGACAGGAGGGCTGGCAGAAAGGGTCAGGCCATGTCCTTTGTGTTCCTCCTCCTGCCAGTTCTTTCAAGGTCAAGTTCTCATTGATGGTCAATTATTATTTCACGTGTTCATCTAGTTGATCTGTCTTACCAATTGTCTTTCCTCCTAAGTCTGCAACATTTCACTATGTAAATGTTAGACTAAACAAACATCAGACTAAATAAATTGATCCATTAATTGATCAATTGGTAAGGCACTTATTTTATAGTTTACAAATCACTTTCATTTTAAGTAACTACCTCTTTGATGGGGGGATTGGTAATGCCACTGACCCACTGAGAATAAGTCAAATTTAGTCTGGATTTTTGAAGCGGTCTACAGGAAGCCACTGACCTTGCCCATCTGCTCACTCAGGATGTGGATGGGCTGGCTCTGAGGCCTTGCCACCGCCTTGTCTACTCTCCATCATCAGCTACCTACAGATGATACTTCTGGCTTTTCTAAGGACTCTTCTTACAGCACAATACCACACATGCTCCTGATAATTGGGGTGACCCAAGGGTCAAGGTTGGGAATGGTGTACGGAAGAAAGAGCAGAGACCTCTTGGATGCCAGCTGTTTCTTCCCTCTAGGGGGGAGCCCCACAAGGAAACCAGCACCTCAAGAACCAATTTTTCATCAGTAAGAATTCTGGAAGCATCCCATAAGCTTTTGGATTAAGGAAGACCCTGAAAAGCAGAGTCCTTGCCTGTTGTGGGGAAAGAGGGATACATTAAGAACTTGGGGGACAAAGGGAAGAAGATGACCTTTTCAGGGACAGTGTGGTTGGTGGGCTCATTTCTCCCCTTGAATGGAAGTAGAAGGATGTCAGGTTCGGTTGCTCTCTCTTTCCTTTGCCATCACCCTGTTTGCTGTAAGTTCACTCCAGCCACTGGGGCAGCAATTGGAATAAGACAGGCAAAAAGACACAATGTCTACCTTCCTGCTGGAAAGTCTATGGTGTGTCCCGTTTCACACTCCTCTCCAACGTCCCCCAAAGTAACTCTTAAAAAATTATCTTTAAGTAGCCATGCAAAGGAGTTTCAATTCAACGTGTCTGTTTATGAGTACAATGTTACCCTTTCACCATCCTCCCCAATCTCTCCCAATCCCACCCATGTAAAGTAAAATCGTCATAGATAGTCCTGAATAAATTGTTCCCTTCCTCCCCATGGAAGAGACTGGGCATATTTTCCCATCTTGGGCTGGGAGCAGGATTAATCTGTATCCTCACTTAGGATAAATGCAGGAGCCAGGGAGCCCAAGCATGAGCTACATCCTTACCACTTTGGGTGAAATATTAACCTAATGGGTCTGGGTGGAAATGGAAGTCCAAGGGTAGGCAGATGAGCACAAAATTGAGGCAGAGATCAGGGCCGAGGCCATAAGAGAATTAGACTAAGTAACTATCTGACAGTGCAGGGGATGTTTACCACAAGGCTGAACTTCATTTTCATTTGTCACCCAGGATCATAATTGTTATTTCTTCTGTGAGGATGTGTGTATGTCCTTTGGAGGTTGGGAACAGGTGAATTAATTGCTTTGTTTACTTTTCCTATGACATTTAGCTAGCTCATTTCAACTGGGCATGTCAGGTTCCTGGGATAGGGGTTGTGAATATTATGTAGTATGAGGGCTGGTGTGGCTAGAGTTCTTTCCACAAAGAAAGGAACAATTCCAGGGGGCTTGCATCATTTCAAGTACAAAACATGCAGCATCTAAAGCTCGATACGATGTGTTGGAACTCTGTGACCAGATAAGTAGGTTAGCTGCAGTATTATGAGTAAACACTATCAACACAGGTGATAATGAAAAGTGAGTTAAAGAACCAGTGGTCTCTGATGATAATGATGAATTATGTAGAGTAGAAATGTAAGAAAGATCATGGAAGTAATTGAATTTCTCCGTTTTAGTTTTCTTGACACCTCTGTGTTATATGGTCACTGCAGCCTTCCTCATTTATCTATCTCTGAGTAGACAGAGCGACTCGAATACACCTAAACAGAGTGTCTGTGGATATATTAAGCACCTGTCCACTGCCAGCAAGGGCACAACTCATATCTCATAGCTCTAATGTAATCAGAGGTTACAAAATTTAATCAAGGGCTACAATATTTCATACCCATGAGGCCATTATTTTGAAATATTGTTGTTTTTTTGTGCACAAGAAAAGACCAGTACTAACACTGGACTTAAATCAATACCATTGAAATATTCAACAGAACTTAGGCTCTTAACCTTAAACAGGAAAAAAAATTTTTTTTTCCAAATGGCAGATAAAGAAAAAAACTTGTCTGTAATTTTGCTTTCTCTACTTCTTTAGCTAGCTGACTAGAAAATGCTAAGCATAGTATCATGCAAAATAGAGAAACATTTTTATTATAAGTGTCGCTTCTAAAATAAAGCAATGCCTTTCTCAATTGTTTTTAAAAGCAATATATAGAAGTGAGTCTGAGTCCAGCTTCACATTTCCACAAGGAAGGGGGACCTGGGAGGCAGGGCAGACAGGGATTGAGATCAAATGTCCTGGCTCACAGCAGCAATGCTTGGCAACCTGCACATATACAACCATACACACACGCACACACACACACACACACACACATGTGTTCACAGACAACCACACACACAGCCACACATTCACAGATACATAAATGTACAATCACACACATAAAGACACATACACAACTATACATGCAGCCATAGGCTCACATACACAACCATCACACACAATATCACACAAAATGGCACGACACACATTCACGGAAACACACAGGCACACAACCACACGTTCACATAAAAACACACACATAAAGCCACATGCTTACCCAGAAATGCACACACAACTCCACACACACACTCATCCACAGATATGCCCTTACGCACACAACAACACATAAATATATGCATAAATAAGTCACATACTGAGAAACACAAATACGCCCAAGCACACACAGCCCCACATTCATACACAACCACGCTCACAGAGACCACTCACTCCAAACTCAAAACTCAAATGTCCATAAGCATGAACATCCCTACCTAAATCCAAACACATACATGTGAAGGCATGTGCGCGTGCGCACACACACACACACACACACACACACACACATGCTCCCATGGAGTAACACTGTAAAGAAACACCTGGAGTAGCTCGGGAAGGACTGGTGAGGGCTAGCAGAACCCCTCCACCTCGTTCTGTTCCTCAGGGGCTCTGCTGTTCCCACAGTGTTGCTGAAGAATTCATAGAGATCACTGCTGTTTCTATCTTTGCATATGTCAAGGGCAAATGCTCAGTGACAAAGGCTAAGTAGCTAACTCATCCAGGAAGAATCATGAATAAGTTCATTTACTATCATGTGTTTACCTTGCTTTCTCCCTTTAAGATCTGCATTGATTAAAATATGGACTTTCTAATTTTTATAAGCCTCTATTACCTACATAGAGGGGTATCATTGTGACATTTCCATATCCACAATGCACCTGGACTGAACTCGGCATCTTCCCCTTCCTCCCCCCCCCCCCATTGTGAAATGATTTGAACATGTTTCATTGTTCCATTTTCATACAGGCAAAATACACGATGTCAACCACATTCATCTTTGCTCATCCTCTTCATCAGCCCTCCCCTCTCCTGTTGGAGCCCAACCCCTCAGCAGAGTCTCTTTTACTTTCCTGTCATTCTTTTTTATTTGTAGTTTTCAGTGTGAATTAATTGTCCTAAAGGGTTTCATCACAGTAGTTGTGCATATATTATGTTTTGCTCAGAGTAGCCCTCTCTTAATTTCTTTCAATTTTCCTGTTCCCCCAGCCTCGTACCGATCAACACGTTCAGCAAGATTCTTTATACCATCATCAAACATAGCTGTAGTGTGTTTCTAAACCATTCACCCCATCTTTCTCTCTCCTCTTCCCTCCCCTTCATCTTCCTATGAAATTTCATAGTTAGAAGCAGGTTACATATAGATAGATGGATAGGTAGATAGATAGATAGATAGATAGATAGATAGATAGATAGATAGATAGATAGATAGATAGATAGATAGATAGATAGAAAGTCTATGTCCATGAATATGTATGCCTTTGGGGGCTGAAGGCTCAGGTAGTGGGCCTTTCTTTCTCCCACTCTCCTTCTCTCTCCCTTCCTCCCTCCCTCCCTCCCTCCCTCCCTCCCTCCCTCCCTCCCTCCCTTCCTTCCTTCCTTCCTTCCTTCCTTCCTTCCTTCCTTCCTTCCTTCCTTCCTTCCTTCCTTCTTTCCTTCCACTTTTGTGGTGCCAGTCCTGGGCTTGAATTCAGAACTGACCCTGAACTTTTGTGCTCAAGGCTAGCACTCTACCACTTGAGCCAGAGCTTCATTTCTGGCTTTTGGTGTGAACTTGGCTGCCTGGCCTGGTCTTGAATCACAAGCCTCATACCTCAGAGTCCTGAGTAGCTAGAATTATAAGTGTGTAAATTATTGGTGCAAAGTCAGTTTTTATTTTTTTTCTTTTCCTTTTTTTTTTTTTTGTCGGTTGTGGGTCTTGAACTCTGGACCTGGGCACTGTCCCTCAGCTCTTCAGCTCAAGGCAAGCGCTAACCGCATGATCCACAGCACCACTTCCAGTTTTTTGGTGGTTTATTGGAGATAAGAGTCTCACGGACTTTCCTGCCCGGGCTGGCTTTGAACCATGATCCTCAGATCTCAGTCTCCTGAGTAGCTTGGATTACAGGTGTGAGCCACCGGCACATAGCTTTTTTTTTTTTTTTTTTTAATAAGTTTTTATTGTGAAAATACTGCACAGAAGGGTTACATTCACATGAGCAAGGTAATGAGTACATTCTTATCAAGCATTGTTGCCTCCTCTTTTGTTTTTCCCCTACCATCCTTTCCCTCCCAATTCCACAACTACATTTCCTTGCCTCCCGGCCACCTAAATTGTAAAGTTTGTTTTTTGACATAGCGTCTTGTACATCTCATTGTTGCAATGGGTCCACCTGTATCCCTATTTAAACAATTTGTTTTTTCCCTTCTGCTAGCTTTTTTTTTTCTTAATGCAAGTTTTTTTCCAGAATATTTTCACGTGTGACCATGTGGAATATTTCATCGTCTCAGCTGCAGCGTGTGAAAACGAATGCATTCTCAATACAAACGGGTGTCATTTTTGAAAGATCTGTCACCAAGGCATAACAGACTGTTTCTTTTGTTGACCTGAGGTGGAGTTTGCAAGCAGGCAGGGCACTAGGCGTGAATCAAAGCATCTCTTTTGTTGGCTTGTTTCTCAATAGACATTTGTGGGCAGGGCTCAACAAACACGTTGCAGGTGTATGTAATGAGCAATGGAAGTTTCCCTCCTGTGGAAAGAGCTAACTGTGTGTGCTAATGCTGAGACCTTCACACCACCAGGCTAGGCAGTGCCAAGCAAGCTGGGGCAGCCCATGCTTCCTTCTCCCTTCGGCAGTGTGTACTGCCTCTATCTGGCTGCGTTTGCTGTCAGAAATAATATTTCTATAACCCTTAGCCTTGTTGATTTCTTCTACTCCTTTATGTTTTCAAACCTGTTTCCCTGGTGGGGGATTTGGAAGGCCCAAGGGTTACATTTTCTTGATTGTTTTAGGCATTGCCAAACTCATCTCCAGCTAGCACACTTCCCTCCACTCCACACACCTAAAAATTCAATTTATGGGCTGGGAAGGGGGCTCAGTGATAGAGTATTTGCCTAGCATGCATGAAGCCCTGGGTTTGATTCCTCAGTCCCACATACACAGAAAAAGCTGGAAGTGGCGCTGTGGCTCAAGTGGTAGAGCGATAGCCTTGAGCAAAAGAAGCTCAGGAACAGTGCCCAGGCCCTGAGTTCAAGCCCCAGGGCTGGCAAAAAAAAAAAAAAACACCAAAAAGCAAAAAACAAACAAATTTATTTCTTAGTTTATTCAGAGGGATTTAGATGGAAGCATTACAGGAAAAAAGGTGTTTTGTAGACACTTGCTTAGACGTTGACCTAAAGCTTAATTTTTTTTTACAAAGCTGAATCAAACTGCACCTGCCTGCCTGCACCCTCAGGCTCTGTTCTGCCCAGAGTGTACAGGCTTCATCAGGGGTGGCCTAAGAGCAGAGAATAACCATCTTTAAATAGCTGCTGGTGTTCCTGTCATTAATTTCCTGCCCTGAAAACTGAAATGCTTTGTAATTATCCAGCTGAAGGAACACATAAGACACTACTAAATTTTGCCTAAGTACAGCCTATTGCCAAAACGGAAGCCAAAATATATAATTAGGTTGGCATTAGCATAAAGAGCTGTGTGATTCTGGGGTATCACAAAGACTGGGGTCCTGGGGAAGGGCAGGCTGCCGGGGTGAGAGAGCAGAAACCCGGCTCTAACAGTGTGCCCTCCCTGCCCGGTGACGGTGGCCACAGGCTCGCCCCCTGGCCCTCCCGCAGCTAAGGTACCTGAAGATACACACTGCACAGGTCCTGCCCAAAGACACAGCTTCCCAGAGCCAGTCAATAACATAGTCTGCATATGGAAATGAAAGGGAAGGCTAATTAGATCACAGACTTCCAGGATGAGCAGGGGGCAAGCAAATGGTTCATCTTGTCCATTTCCATTAATAAAGACCCCAGTCTTTGACCAAACATTTTCCGTTGAGCACAGGCCGCTATTTTCCATCATGAATTCCAGAAGACACTTTTTTTTTTTAAAACAGAAAAAGCAGTTGCTTTGACCTCTCAGGCTATCTCTTAGTTGTGATGAAAAGTCACCAATAAATTTGAGATACTTAGACATCTTGATTTCTAGTCATCATTAAAAACAAAAAACAAAAACAAAAACAAAAAAAAACCCTCAACTCTGCACAATGGTGGTGTCAAACCCATTGAGACATTCAAACAAGAAGATACTAAACGTTTCTGCTCAGAGATTGCCTAAATCATGTGACATATCCTTAAGAAATAAAGTGATATTGTCAGTTGCTGCGGGCTGCTGAGTATTTAAGGTCTTTTGGCCTATAAAAGGGAGAGCACAACCACCTCCGGAGCTTGGGAGAAAAAAAATCCTAATTACTATTAATGAGATTCATTATAATATAGTCTTCCAGCAATGAATTTTAAATGTCCCTTGTCTATTTTTCTATCAACATGGCACAGAAGAAAACATCTGCTCCTGAGCAGCCATGGGGCTGCATGCTTATTAGCTGATGTGGTTAATCTGTGGGTGACTGTCCTGGTCATGTTGCTGATCAAAGGATTGATCTTTTCACTATCACTTTTTTCACCTGAAGCTCAAGGCTGGGGTGTTTGTGTGGTGTGTTTTAATAATCATATATTAAAATTAATGTGTAGCAATCAAACCTACTTTCTTTGTTCTGCTTCTTCCTGTGCCCCTCCTCTACCCTCTCTCCCTGGTTTGGACTAATAGAAATTATTCTTGTTTTTCCTTGTTATTAGCTAACAGGTAATCTTAGGCTAGTACATTTCAAGAAAAAAGACTGTTTTCTGGCCAGCACCTTAATCTCCATACTTTGTTGGAGGATGAATAACCTTTCTGGAAGTTTCTGCCTTAAGCAGCACCTCGTGACAACAAATCTCCTAGAAGTTCATGTCTTTAAAAAGTACAAAAAAAATGCGTGAAATTAATTCTGGTAATACGCTTTATTTAAGCCAATATATTCAAATATTATTATGCCAGCATATAATCACCATGAATATCATTAGCGACCTATCTCACCATTGTCTTTCAGTGTCTGATGCCAAGACCACTTCTCTACCCACATTCCAAACAAATCAGCGCTTCCAACACAATGTCACATTTCAGCATTCTTGGGGTGGACGGGGAGAATGATTCTTCTGTGACTTATCTGGACATTTCATTGTCCAGTTGCTATTTGTGACTGACCACCATTAATAATACCAAAGCATGTTCAATCTATGCAAAATTTTTGGCTACCTTATACATGCTGGGCGCTGTTCCAACTCGGGTGGGGTTGGTAAGAATGAGTTGTTCATAAAGAAGGATGAGATGCTCAGCCTAGGGTCTGAGGTCTACTGGGAGATCTTATGATCAGACCTGGGGGAATTCCTGGAGGGGCACAGGCAAAGTTATTAAAAGAAAAGACTTTGTGGAGGAATTATGACTGAATTAGGAGGCAGATTTGGCAACTTTGGGAGAAAAAAAGAGTTCTGAGAAAGGAATCACTGAGTGATACAGATGGAAAATCATAGTGAGCTAAGATAGTCATCTTAATATCTCAACAAATAAGCAAAACAGTAGTGAGATTATTAAGACACAAGCCCATGGAAAATTTCCATGTTTTCCCATGCATTTCTACAACTATTTTCACATAAGTTGGTAGTAAGACTGGTCCAAGTTACAGCAAGAAGTCTCTGCCATGAGAACCCACATCCAAAGAATAATCAGAGGTACAGGATGAAGGAAAGAGCTATGAAAATGGAAAATCTCTTTCTTGGTGCTGTTTCTTTAAATAAGTGTATTTTACTAAAATTCATCTGTGAACTCTAGAAGCTCAAAAGAAATATTCTTTAATCCTCCGGGAACATTTTTATCTACAATATCATCATTGCTTTTTTAAATATGTATATGTTTCATCTTTAATTTTTTGAAACAAATAGAGAAAGAATGTAGTGATGTAGGTTTTTGTAAAAAAAATAACTGACATAAATGTCTATTTACTTATTTATTTTGCACATCAACATGGATTCTGTAGAAACTGGTTTCTTCTACTTACAGAGTAAATATAACATAATACTATATATGTAATCATAAGAACTAGTTATATCATTATACAATTATAAGGATTATATATCATATATAATATATAAGATTATATATACATTTATCTCTAACTGATATATCATATCTGTACATGGTGTGTGTGTGTGTGTGTGTGTGTGTGTGTGCGCGCGCTGGTCCTAGATCTTGAACTCAGAGCTTAGGTGCTTTTCCTGAGCTTTTGTGTTCAAGGTTGGTGTTCTACCACTTGAGCCACAGCTCCACTTCTGGCTTTTCTTAAAAGGAAAATTGGCGATAGGAATCTCACGGACTTCCTGACCAAGCTGGCTTGGAACCACAATCCTCAGATTTCAGCTTTCTGAGTAGCTAGGATTATAGGTTAACTCATAGGCACTAGGATCCACATGATACTTAATATGTGCAGTATATTGTGTGCATATATAATATAATACTGTGCATCTTCCGAATGTGGGAAAGAATCTCTGAACTTAGCTCAACTCCATGTGAAAGTTTCTCGCACAGAACGCTCTAGGTGATTGAAATATTAAGATGACTAGCTTAGCTCACTCTGACTTTCCATCTGTATCACTCGGTGGTTCCTTTCTCAGAACTCTTTTTCTCTTTGCCCTTGTAATTGTAACCCCTCTGCACAATATTTTCACAATTAAAAAAAAGAACTCTCTTTTTCTCCCAAAGTTGCCAAATCTGCCTCCTAATTCAGTCATAATTCCTCCACAAAGTCTTTTCTTTCAATGACCTTGCCTGTGCCCCTCCCGGAATCCCCCCAGGTCTGATCATAAGATCTCCCAGTAGACCTCAGACCCCAGGCTGAGCATCTCATCCTTCTTTATGAACAACTCATTCTTACCAACCCCACCGGAGTTGGAACAGCACCCACCATGTACAAAGCAGCCAAAAATCTTGCATGGATTGAACATGCTTCCTTTGGTAGAGTGCGCTAGACTGGAGATATGCATGAGAAATGGTTCACAGGAAGGCAAATGGAGGTGGAAGGTTTCTTTTCCTTTGCCTCAGGATGTAGTTGAAGGTCAAGAGCATCAATGTCCTTTAATTCATGCCAGGTATTTGCCTCTAGAACACGGCAGATTAACATGGGAAGGTATAACCCTGGGACTCCTTTCTTATGTTTAATTTTCATCTTTATCGTTAGGTGATGTTCAGAGAGGTTGCAGTTACATGTCAGGTAATGAGAACATTTCTTTTTTGAACAGTGTCTTCTCTTCCCTCATTTTCTCCTAGTATTTTTCCCTTCCAGGCTCCCTCCCCCACAAGCTGCATGGTTCATTTTCAACATAGTGTCTAGTATCACTGCTGCTGAATTGTTTTAATTTGCTATGGTATCTTTAAGTAGTTGTGCAAGAGCTCTTCAAGAGCAGAATTAACTTTGAAGAAGCTGACCCATACTGTCAGAGTAAGACACCAACAGACCTTGAGTGTATCGATTCTTAAGTGTTGAGTTGAGTTGGTCAATCCATAAGAACATGAGTGGAAAAAAACTAACTTAAAGGTTAAAAAGTAAAGTTTGAGAGTTGGATTATGCATCTGTTTTCATTTGCCACTCCCTGAAGACTCACACACAGCTCAGTCTGGATCCTGGTCTACACCTCTGATTAGGTTTGAAGCTTCAGTGTCCTAGAGTACACGTCTACACTTGTCTCTGAGCTTTAGAGCAGTCTGCTGTGTTCTTTCTTAGTGTTTTTTTCTCTTTTCTCTGTTCTTCAGGCCAAGTAATCCTTAGAAATATATTAAATTTCCTTATGTTGGCTCTTACATACTTTCTTTAGGAAATACTGGGGAAAGCAAGGGTTTCCTGGAATATATTGTGTATGACTGACATGGTCCAGAGTTTCTGGCTGTATCTGGAAAATGAGAACATTTACCCCTCATCCTCGATGTACAGCTATAAAGTTGGCATGGGTGGTTGATTCTGGGAGTTGGTCAACTAGGAGTTGATTCCAGGGATCCTGGCTCAGTCAAGAATTTTACTTGACCTTGTTTTCTGGTGTTTTCTATCAGTTAGTATGATTGAACCAAAAATACTGACTTTTGTTTGTATAATATACTTTTAAAGTTTGTTATTACTATTCCCTTGCCAACCTTTAACCATCCTGTGATTGTAATATTAAACACAAGCTCACCATTGGCAGAGCTAATATCTGTGTGACTAATTTTGCTTACAAAAGCCTTCTGAGAAAAAAATATCCTTATGTTTAGCATTCTGGCCATTTTTCAAAAGTTGCAATTATTTTTTGTTTCTGTAGAGAAACTTTGTCCTACAGAGAGTGTGAAAATGATCAACTTTTGTATGATTGTACCAAAGCATCAGGGCAGTGTGAGAACAAAACCCAGTCCAGGAGACATTTTTCCACCCAATGTCCCTTTCCCTCAGGACCCCTGCTGGCCTGTTTATGTGGACTGTACTTTTGTAATTACCTTATATAGGCTCACAAGCTTCAGGTGATGTTTTAAACCATCAGCTTTGGTCCCTGACTGAAGTAAGCGATCTGTTACAGCCTGTAAGGATGGGAAAGCAAAGAGAAAATATGGGAAGGGTTGGTTGCTTCTGCCCCATATTTTTCTGTAGCGTAGTCGGGGGAAGGACAGGGTTGGGAAAGGCCAGAAGAAATGGAAGAAGAAGCTGGGAAAATGCACATAATCAGTAGTGAGAGATAGGACTTTAAAAAGGGGGCAAACTCAAACTACTATATCATGGGTGAAGCTGGTGTGAAGGAAAACTGCGGAGGCCAATAGATAACAGCATCAGATCTAAAGGGACTTCTCCAGCAAGTGCAGGGGTACATGTGAGAAGGAAGGGGCCACATCATAAAGGATGTCTTAGAAAGGCAAGGCAAGTCTCGCTGGTAGGAGGACAGCAAGGCTAGGGCTGCCCGAGCACCCCTGTATAGTTGCTAGTCACCTATGGAGGTAGGCATGCCCACAAGCTAATGTTTAGTCTGTGTGTGTGCTGATGGCAAACTGCCTGCCTGCCTTCCTGCCTTCCTGCCTGCTTGCCTCGCTTCTCCTCCTCTTCCTCTCCTCCCTGCCCCCGCTCCCACTCAGCCCTTTCTCCATTACAATCAGATTTCCGTCCTTCCTTCCTCTCATCTTCCTTTTCCTCCCTTCCTTCTCCTTCTCCTTCTTCCAATTGCTGCTGTTTTGAGAAAAAACATCACGCTGTAACCCCAACTGGTGTCAAACTTGTGATCCTGCAGCCTCCACTTCCCAAGTGCTGGCATTACACAGATACACCACCCCACAGGGCACAAGATCAGTCTTTACTGTGAAAGAGCAAATGTGCGTGGGGAAGGGGTGGCCGGCACTGGGAGGCAGTCCATGACACGGAATCCAGTCTCTGTCTCCAGATGAGTTCCATCCCAAAGGTGCAGAGCTCAAGGATGTGAAGAATCGTGAGGAGCACAAACGATCAAAGCTATGGGTACCTGAACCCTCAGACACGCGTTTGGTGGCCCTTCCTAGCAGGCTGAGTGAGGTTTCTGGTACCCTTGACACACACTGTGCAGAGGGAGGATTTGTGTGTCCTGGCGCAAAGAAGTGGTGTCTCCCGTACTCTGCCTGGCTGTCATGACCACCATCCCACATCCACTTTCAGACTCCTTGCTGGGAGGATGGTCTGCATCTGCACAGGGCGCACCCTGGCTCCACCCCGCATGTCACCTCCTCCCTGCTCCTATAACTCATCAAACTGGCAATGGCTGACTGAGGGTAAACCAGATGAAACGTGAAGCAGTGAGTGAGTATTGTTTGTAAGAAGTGGTGATTAATGGATTGATATGAACCCAAAAGGAAGTTATTAGCAGCAAGACGAAAGGTTGTGATGTGATTATGTGCAATCAAATGCTTTTACAGAGCACTTATATGAAGGCAGAGAAAACACGCTTCCCAAATTAGGGGGTGATGTAGCAAGACAGGAAACTTCTGCCCCAGAAAATGACTATCAAGATCCAGACACACCAGGTCTGGCGGTAGAAAGCTACAAAGAGACGTCAGAAACATCTCCCTTGACATTCCTTGCAATAAGTCCAGGCCCTCAACCTTGAATGGGCGAAGAGTTCTGTGTTTAAATTTGGTTTGTTGACTTGAAATTGGCTTTCCATTGTCTCCTCAAGAAGCAACTCTAAAGTGAGAAAGAACCTAAACAAGTGAACCTCACTCTTGCTGAAATGAACAACAACAAAGCAAAAGAGGGAGGAGGAAAGGAAGAAATTAGGAAACAGGAGAAATGTCTCTCAAGAAACACTGCAGTCAGTGTGGGTCCCTGGGATGTTGAGGTCTGGGGTCTGAGCAGAGGTCTGGGGTCAGAGGGGAAGCCTGGGGTTAGAGGGGAGTCCTGGGGTGAGAGGGGAGGCCTGGGGTCAGAGGGGAGTCCTGGGGTTTGAGGAGAGGTCTAGGGTATGAGGGAAGGTCTGGGGCTGGGGGTGGGAGCCTGGGGTCTTAGGCCATAGGAAAGGACAACACAGTTCCCTTCTTCTGAGTGAACTGCAGTGATGGGACCAGTCTCACCTGGGGCTTACATGGTGGGAATGGGATTCTCCGTGCAGTCCTGCGAGTGTTCCTGGAATGACTGTTCCTCTGAGGGAAAGTGGAGGAGCCGCAGCCAAGTGGAGCCCCACAGACATGCAGTGACCTCGGGCAGCAGAGGGGAGGGCAGGGGAAGCACTTGGGAACCACAGCATGGCACTGATCATCTTGGCTGGGAAGAAGGAGACGGGAAAGGCCTTGGCACCACCACGGTCTCGTGCTGTGCTGGTCACGCTGCTGTCCTGACACACCCTGTCACGTCCTTGGGTGAACCTCCACATCGAGCTGCCTATTCAAACACGAGAAGGATGTCAAGATCCCCCCAAATGCACAGAGATTTGACTGTGGTCCAAGCAGGGAGAAACTGTAGAGAATTTCCCAAAGAAAACATGCGTTTGAAAAATGCTGCTGCAGCTGGGGAAACATAAGATCCGGCTCATCCCCACGCATCGGGAAATGTGTGGGGTGCCGTCCAGCCCCTCCACAGGGTACAGAAGCACATTATCCACGTCATTTCCGCAGGTAGAGGATGTAGGAACTGCATACCTGGGCAGCTGAGGCGTAGGGGTCTCAGCAGGTGAGTGAGGCTGCCTGGCTAGCCGTCAATTTGTTGGTGGCCCAGCAACAAGGCTGGGAAGGGGCTTCAGTGGGGCTCAGCTCCAGGAGCAGCATACCAACAGAGCATACTTCCTCCGGGGATAGAGATCTCAGAGAGCAGGACTCAGGTCCCCCAGGGCTGTCAGAAGTGAGGCAGAAAGACCGCATATTTACATTCCATTAGTGATAATAGGGTTGAACTATGAGGACATACTGACTTAAGAAGCACAGATCCTTTGGGCTCTACTTGTGCAGGATATTTTACTAATTTAGACATACTTTTAAAAAGATACGGTCAGTTCAAGAGGAGCAAAGTCAGCTGGGTCTCTGTGGCACAATCGGTTAGCGCGTTCAGCTGTTAACCGAGAGGTTGGTGGTTCAAGAGGAGCAAAGTCAAAGTTGACAGGGGTGGGGCCAAGGGGAACTGGGTGGGTGAATAAAGAAGGAGCAGCGGGGAAAATGCAGTCAAGAAGTCAGTTTAGATCCTACAAAATTAACAGGAGGGAGGGGAGGGATGGTGAGAAAGTTGAGGGGGACATTAATCAAGATGCATTGTGTTCATAAACGGCTTTGTTACAAAATCACAGCAAGTCCTTGTACAGCTCCTCAAAGATCATTTAACAAAGACTGTTTATAATTGAATAAATATAGTGTTTTGAAAGATAAAAGGGAAAACAGCTAAAAACATCCACAAACAGAAAAAAAAAATTAAAGTAACTGTGGAAAAACAAAAGAGAAATCAAGCAAGGGCATGTTGAACAACACCTGCATTTAGTTCCCAGGTATCATGGACAGCTGGACAGGTGCTTCTTCACGTAGGAGGTGGGCCATGCATTCTGTTGGTCCCATTCCCTCAGTTCCTATTCTGTTCTCTTATGACTAACACCCATCCCCCTGCAGCTGCGATGGGGGTCCTGGGGTCCTGGGGCCATCAGAGCCACAGGTGTAACGGCCTGAGCCTCCCCGTAGGAGGAGATGCTTCTCAGTGAGGCCACGCCTCCTGACCCACCATCTGCTTCCTGGGTTGTGACAGCGACCCGGAAGTTGTAGATGGTACCTCTGTACGGTGCCAGACAGATGACACAGCATCTGTTTTCTCATCCTGTTCCTTGAATCCCAGCGTGCTTGCAATGAAAACAAAGGACTACTTTCAGTCACCAAGAGAAGGGACACTGCAGCAGGGCAGGTCCTGTTCCCAGAACATTCTGTGCCTCTCTGAGGCATCCCAAGGTCCCACAACCAGAATCGTGTGCCAACCTGAGCAGACAGGTGTGGTTTCAGCTAGGCCCGTTAAAATGTTGTGTGACGTGCACACTCTCCAGAGAGGGGTGGTGGGAGGGGGTGGGGTGAGCACCCTCATCCCTCCCGTCTTCCCAGGAGGGTACTGCTATGGCTCTCATGTCACACCAAAGCCTGGCTCTGTTGGTGACTCTTCCAGTCAGGCCACTTCACAGGCCCTGTGCGGAGATGGAGGTGGAGAGGGACTGTCACCAAAGCCTCAGAAGCGCTAAAATAGAAAACCCCCTCTTCTCCCCTCTCTGCCCAGCCTCGATTAGCAATGTGAGCACATTCAGATGTGCTTCTGAAACCACCTCAAGGTGGAGGCTGCTTACTGCCCCAGGCAAGATGGAGACAGGAGCCACGGGACCACACTGGTCCTCACAGCTCACAGACCTAATGGTCATAGAGCCACCAAGGCATTTTGTGGCTCTTCCTGGCTGTGAAAGTTGTTCCTGGTGCAACTTAATTCATCCATTCTGGAGCAAATCCACGTTGCAGGCCTTGCAGCCTAAGGTAGAGCAGGAAAACAATTCAAAATTCATCCTAAAATAAATTGAATTTTTTACTGCCACCCCTGCAAACTAGATCACCTTTCCATTCTTGGTGTTAGACCCAGCAACTGGCACAGTATGACCGACATCTTTTCTGTGGGATGACAAATGCTAGCTAACCAGCTACGAGGAAGGGAAGAGGGATGCTTGAATGAGCTTTTACCAGACATGTTCTAGCACTTTCCACTTGCTCTTTTGTCTTCTTGAGCTTTCTTATAATCATGGGCATCGTACATGCGTTTGAACATTCTCTGTTTGAAGACTATTTAGATGGTCTTTGGAATCATGGTGAGGATAAACCAAGAAAGGAGCTGGCTGCTTAGAAGCATCTCCTGGTGTCTCTCTGGGCACACATTTCATGGATCCTAGCAACGGACATCACCAAGCCACCTCTGTGCTGCAGACAAGGCCTTCCTACCACCCGTCTAAGCATCCCCAAGCCTCCGGTAGGTTGAATAAGGGCCACTCTGCCTGCCTGCCGTGGTGCACACACCAGGCACTGGGGTCTGGAGTCCTCAGATCCTTCAGAGCACTGAACTGGATCCCAGAGGTGCTTGGCGGCTCTGCCCGGCCCATGGCCTTTTCTCCCTAACTTGGCCTTGATGTGCAAGTAGGCCTCTCCTGAACTTCCGCTCTGCGGCTACCCGAGGTCTTAGAATCTCTTCCTGGATATCGTTGTTCCTCAGCATTTTTGGAGCCCTTCATCTATGCACAGAGACAAGAAGGTTGTAGGTGCTCTGGGTGGGGGGTAGGGGCGTCCCTGGGGCTGGATAGCGCTCTTTCCCCTCCACAGAGGCAGGTGCACAGGGACGCTGTCCACAGAGGACTCTGACTCTGAGGGGCGACAGCTCCCTGAACCTGGCTCTCAGGAGAACAGTTCCAGCCTGGATTCAGCACTGGACAGCCACCCATTCCATCACACTCACGGTCTCATTGCACCCTCTTACACTCCTGTGCGGTGGGTTGTGTTCCAAGCACAAATGAAAGATCTTAGAGTACAGTGCGAGGCTCCATGCACGCAACCCACCAGCAGCAGAGTAACAATCATGGAAGTGATCTGCTGCTTTCTGGAAACTCCCTGCCGTGCCCAGCAAGGGAGAGCCTCAGTTCAGATGAACCAAAGATGGAGGCACCCAAGCCACAGCCGACAGGTACTTCTGGGGACGTTGTCAAGGGGAAAAACACCCTGGGGAGTTAGGGCAGGTGTTGGGGGGGGTGGTTGTAAAGGAAGTTTGGAGAAGTGGTAGCCTCTAAGCATTTAGCTCCCTGTCCCCCACCTAGAAGGAATGAGACAGCTGGCATCCAGCCTCTGGAAGGTGGCATAAGCATGGGGCTGCTCTACCCAGGCTTGGCTGTCTGGTCCCAACTTCTCTGCCTGTTGGTCCCTCTGGGTTTTTTCTGAGGATTGTAATTCAGGGGGTAGACCCTCCCTTACTGAATGATAACCACTGTGGAACAACTTCTGTGTCTATGTTAGTACCTAAAACCTTCATGTCTCTCTGAGAAGTTCAAGGCCTGACAGTTGGGTTAAAGTCATGTTTCCAACCTTGAAAGTCAGTTGGGGACTTCAAATGACGTTTCCCCAGTCCACAAGCCTCTGTGGCCACCTGGCTTTGGTTGCTGTTGCTATAGTAACCTCCAGCCTGTTTTACGATGTGCCCATGATTACTGAGTACAAGACAATGGAAAAATATCAGGTTACAGAAGATGAACACCCGACTTCCCAGCAGAGAGTGGCTTCCGCCCCCGGAAGGTGGGGGGGGACAGGGGGGGAGAACCGGCACATCACAGATGAGGCCGGGTGCAAATATTGATCGCAAACAACTGTGCTCGGACTCTGCCTTTGTCATCCCCAGGGGCAGAATCCATCCCGTGTTCTTCCCAGCGATTATCCTGCACAGTCGATGTTTCAAAAGCAGGGTACAGGGTGTGAAGCAATTTTCGTGTACACATAGCCTTTCTCTGAATAGGCTTGGTTTTGGAAAGCCCTGCTTGCATGTTCCACCTGGGTCTTTGCATATCACTCCTCAGCACACAGCCAGACCCCACCCGGGGCGGATCCAGCAGCTTGGACCTGGGGGGAGGGGCAGGAAGAGTGAAAGATCTGCTATGATAATGGTCTCCACCTGGTATTTTATTTCACCACTGACACATGGCTCATTAAAAAAAATAGTAATTTAAGTAGTCCTTTGAAAATCAAATTGACGCAGAAAACTTAAGAACATGACTCTTGTGGTTGGACCATCCGGTTTAGAAATAGCACTATTCTTTTATTTGAACAGGCCATTTATGTTCTTTACTTGAAATGTAATCTTTATACAATGGCTATTGATTTGTAGGATGCAAACAGGAAAGGACTCTGATAAGAGTTAATGTGAAAGCGATGACCTGTCTGTCTGTCACGTCAGTATGACATCAGAAGTGTCTCATCTCCCCGATGAACAGTTTTGTGTACATGACAACAAATCCCGGATGGAGGTGAGAGCAAAGAGCTTGTTAATTCAGAGCTGAAGCAATAACAAGCCTGCTTGTGACTCATCCAGGTCAAAACAGATTAGGAACCTTGAAACTATGCATTGATTATTTGATTTCATATGATAGCCGGGCACACGGTGTCCTGTGGGGCCAGGCAGGAGGTGTCTGTGGGAGGGATGAGCTGTGGGCTGTGGGACCTCTGGATGCATCCAGAAGATGATGGGTTTGGCATCAGCGGCTTCTTGCTCAGGGTGCTTCAGACTCTCCTGGAAAACATTTTCAAAACCTGAGGCTGGGCTCTCTCACTCCAGGTGAGCAGGATTTGCCTCTCTGGAGTGAGATGAGCATATCTGTATTTTTCGATGTGTGTTCTAGATATTTTCAATTGCACTGCTCCAGATAACCTCCTCTGGTAATCTGTTAATCCTGGAACACTGTGTTCTCAGGGTTTTCTAACGAAACTGAGCATCTCAGGTCTCATCCCAGGCTCCCTCTGCCTGTGACTCATTGGTCTTGGAAAGTCTGTGAGTCTCACAGTTCCTAGGCTTTGCTGGTGCTTGTTGTTGAGGGCCCAGACAGAGACCCCATCTCTAGATACTAGTATGTAGACACCTCTAAGAATGTGTAGCATACACCAGTTTTACAATTTAGTAAAAAATGTGTTTTGGGTGTGGTCACTTCCTAAGACAGTCAAGTTCGACTATTGAACCCCTAAACCAGAGGATGGCATTTCTGTAATTGGGTGATGGTGACCCAGTCCTGCTGGTCACGGTGGTCTCCAGTCTCTCCGGGTGTCTGTCAGGCACACAAAGTCATCTCTAGTCCCTGCAAAGACGTGGCTACCAGCCTCCTGGAGTGTCACTTTCCTGCTAGAGGACATGTGTTGTTGCAGGCTGTACATAGTGACAGATGTGCTCAGGGCACTAGGTGGGTGACCAGTCACAGGAAGTCCAGGAGGAGCAATCATCCCAGCCAGGGTCTTCTTGGAGGAGGCAGCATCTACCTTGTGCTTCAAGTCTCTGGGTGTCCTTGTGCAGTGTAGATAAAATCAAGGTCCTTTGTGAAATACAAGCTTGGTGGGTCCTAAGACCTCAACCACTAGCTGCATTTATAACTAGAACTGTCACATTCTCTATACATAACAAATGTCTTTGGTACTAGGGTAGAATCACTTCCCAGGCTTCTGCTTTCCCATAATACAGCATTGGGTCTCATTTCTGTTTGTTTGGTTCTCAGCAGGTGGTGCTGAGAGGGAAAGGCTGAGTCATCAGAGAGGTGTGTGCGATTTTGGGTAATGAAACATGTCTGGGAGTGGGGTTTATTCCAGTGTTGGCATTTATTTCACACAATATTTACCTTGCAGGGATGGTACTGTCTGCCTCTTCCTTCATTGAGACCTCCTGCCCAGCCCAACTCAACACGGTGGAGACAATTGTGAGCTCTTTAAGGGAGTACTACCCTAGCAGGATGTGGTGGGAGCCAGATGTACCAGGCGATGGCCAGATGTGTGCCACGCCACGGTCTCACTGAGATTCTGGTTGTGGGTGTGATTGGCCACGTTGTAAACATTGCTGGCGGAAACCATAAAGGCTTATGCCACATCATGCCAGGAAACATGGCCATGTTGTCACTACTTTCTGAAGGTTACCAAAAGGTGGCTGAATTGATTGTTTTTTTATTGATTTTATCATCCAACTATTTCCCAAACTGTGCTTAACAATGCAGTATAAACGCGGGCCTGTGACACAGAGTCAAGCAGATCAGAAGGAGCATTCATTGCCACGTAGAGATGGGAATGGCCATTCCTTTCCCCTAGAGCAGGGACTTTATACCTGGAACAGGGAATCAGGAGAGACCTCAACCTCACCCTTTTCTCTCTCTCTCTCTTTTTTTTTTTTTGGAATGCAACAGGCCAGTCTTCAAATTATCTTCCTGTTCTAGAATGTGAATGCCTGCATTTGGATAGAATAGGAGGAGCTGCAGGTTCTCATGGTGACTTTGGTCTTCTGCAGAGCTCCAGGGTCTGGGCCTCCTCATTGTCCCCAGAATTAGGAGCACCCCCTCTACAGGGAGGGCCAGGCTATGGTGAAAACAAGAGCATCATGCCACACAGAAGTGAGAAGATTTATGGTCAAGAAGTAATCAGAGAGTAATACAATGTAGCAGAGACTGAATCACTTAACCAACTGTAAGTAGGACAGATTTATGAGAAGAGTGTTGGCTAAGAGAATTGTCCCAGTAAGAGGAGGTAGAAATTGAATTGCATTTTGAAATACTTTTATTCTACATGTGTATGTAGCTTTGTCAACAATTATTTAAGCATGAAATTCTGTACATTATAATGTATAAAACATGTCCATGTAAAGTACTTCATTAGGGACACACACACACACACACACACACACACACACACACATACATGTTCTCTATCAAACTAACCTACATTAATTTTCCCAGAACTATGTTGCTCCAATATCCCATTACGATGAAATTCACATTGACCATCCCACACACCACTGAGGAGTTTGAAAACCACCAACATCTGAAATAATCAAATGGCAGTTTTAGGGTGGAGTCTGGCATTTGTGTTTTCGGACCCCTGGCTGAGAGTAGTATGCAGTCAGGGTGCAGACTGCTGGCTTGGATAAGCATAAGCTGTGCTTTGCTTCTGAGCGTCTCTCTTCACTTCTGAATTTTACACAGGTTGACCTTCCGAAGCACTCCCAACTGGATGGTTGCTTGATTTCCTTCTTCCTGTGCTCAAACTCCTTTGCTGAGCTGATGTCTCTCTCTGGAGCCCCTCAATGGTCTGTGGCTCTGTCTGGCTCTGTTCTTTCTCTGACTATGAGTGTCCCTCTAAGCCTGGGAAGCTGCTTTGCAGCTCTTCAAGCCCAGTAGGAGTCTCCCTCCCTCCATCTGCCCTGCACACCTGCTTTTCTCTGCTTGGAACTTTCCCCAAATGCCATCTTTGCAGGGAGACGTTACACACTAAAAACTTAACAATACACTTCTTCCCAGCACAACCACCCTGTCCTTCATTTGAATTTCTCCCTGAAATTTGTCACTATCTGGTAAGTTCCAATATCCTTTCTCCTCTACTCCATCTTTGATTCCTGGACTGAGATGCTGAATTCAAGTGGCAAAAGATAATGCATTCTCTGAGTTTATTTGGTGCCTGATTTCCAGATAGGATGTAACAAGAATCTGGCTAACAAGAGAACTATCCCAAGATTTACCTGTTTATATTCAACTCTTGAGTCTGTATAGACAGTGACTCTCATGTAGTTTCTGTGTTTGTTTTGTTCATTTCTTTCTTCAAGTCTGAAAAATATAAGCATGGATTTGTACCTATTTTACATACTACACTATTCTTCAGAATAGAATCCTGTACCAAGTAAGAATTTGGAAGGTATTTGTGGAAAGAAGGAAGGAAGAAAGGGATGGAGATAAGTAGACAGAGGGAGAGGATAGAGTAAGGGAAGGAAAAGAAAGGAAGAAGGAAGAAGGAAGGAGGGAGGAGAAAAAAGGGAGGAGGGAAGAAAAGAAGGAGGAAGAAGGAAGGAAAGAAGGAGGAAGGAAAGAAGGGAGAAAGAGGGAGGGAGAAGAGGAAGAGGAAGAAGAAAGGGAGAGAGGAAAGAAAATAAGAGACATTGCTGAAATGGAAGGAGGAATAAGCAGAAGAGGGAAAGCAAAATCAGAATTTAAAAATGCCCAAAATGAACTGCAAATCTTACTTATTAGGATTCAATCATTCTAGCCCCACGATTTCCAAAAGTAAATAACATTTCTCTTCTTGGCTCAGTCCCTGTGGTTTGAAGGTCCCTGTGATCACAATGTCCTGTGGCCGCCGCTCTCCCTTGAGCAGCACCATCTGATTGGAGGGACATGCTTTGGGGAGGCTTGACCTCTCTGTGCCCTGGTGCTGTGGACCGGGAGAGCTTCAGTATGAAGGCAGTGGCTGCAGACCGGTGTTTTGCCTCTTCTGCCATGTAGGGCAGGGCTGGCAGCTGAGCCATTGTCTTCTTGATCACTTCTCAGGGTGGGAATTTTTTTTAATCTACTTTTTTTCATTAAACTGATTTGATTTTTGCATAAAACAGCCAGAGAAATTTGGGGGTTTTGTAGCTTTGTGCCATGTCATAGAGGAAGAAGTGTTCTTGTTTTTCTTGTTTCCCCAGATGGAAAAGGGAGGGAAGCGAGGCTCCCGATAGTCAGGTTAATTCTGCATCGAGACAGTCAACACTGAGATGTTTTAGTCCCTCCAGAAATTAACTGCGAAGGACGTCCACAGGCCAGGCTGGCTCACTTTGCACTCTCAGTTCTGTTGCCATCTTGGGTTGGGAGATGCTTTGCGTGGGTCCTGTGCATGGCTAGGTACCACACAGTGCATAGCCCATTCCCCTCCTACATGCCAGGAGAGCTCTCCGCTCCGGGGACATCTGTGAGCATCTCCAGACAAGGCCTGATGACCTGCAGATACACTTGAGAGGTGGTAGGCATTACACTAGGGACCGTAGGACCCATTCTAGGAAGTGTTTCCTTGTCATGATCTGAACTCGCAGGAGAGAGGTGAATTCACCATATGCGTTGTTGCTTGAGTGGAAATTCAAAAGGATTCATTTTAGGTCATTGCTTTCTTTTCAAAAGTAAGATGAGCTGTTGGCTGTAAGTTGTCCCTTTTCCAAATTGTGCCATTGCTTGAGTATCTAGGATGTAGTTAGTCACCTATTACAAGAAACATCATACTTCCGTATTATGCATGGTGGCTTGGAATTGCTCGCTGCTGTCTAGAGCTGAGAGCAGAAACATGTTTACAAGGATGATTTTACCCTGCCCAGCAATCAATCGCATTCTTTTAACACATTCTTCCATAGCCCACAATGCTCTGCTATGTTCACATTTATGCTGCGCTTGGTAATATTCATCTCTCTGCACATCACGCTCTTCTAGATTCATCAAAGCCATACATTTTAAATTAGTATAGATAGCTACTACAGTCAAATCTTTGAAAATACCATAAGCACCTATTAAAAACCTACTAGACCATAATAACTGGAATATTGACTTGTGGAAGCTTTGCCACTAATGCAATGAGATTACTCATTTTCAAATAGCTACTGATAGAGTAGCTGACACCACCATAAATTTAAAAAAAAAATTTTTACAAAGGCTAAAAAATTAAGAAAACTATTAAGAAATTAAAAAAAATACTATGGCTACTATTGTAAATAATTGATTATCATTTGTTGTGAAATAATTACCTTTAAACAATTATACAGTTAAAAGTGATTGTTCAGGATTATTGCTTAATTGCTATTAAGCAAGAAGTACATATGGCATATGATATTCTTTGTTTATTATTATTTTTACAAGCACAGATGGCCTAGTACAATCAGGAAGACTGACGAGGAGTAATCTTTTTTAATGTAATTACTACATAAATATGTCAAATGATTTTTGTTTGTTTTGCTAACAGTATAACATTATTTTAATTAAAATGCTAAGGACAGTAATTTTTCCCACCAAATTATTTCAAAAGGAAATGGAAAAAGATATATAATCAAGATAGTCTCAAAGCTTTATTATAAAACATTCACAATATACAAATATTTGTCACCTGGCATTGCTTTTATCTTAGCTGAAAATATGCAAATACATTTTTACGACTCAATGGCAAGTCTATGCATCCTAAAGCTTTGATGGCCTACAACAAAGTAACCAATGTATTTATTGTGGATACATGGACAGTTTTGGAAAGACCGAGAAGAAAGAAAGAGGCAGTTGGGATGATGGCCAGCAGAAAAGCCAGTGCAGATTTCTGCACAATTGTTAGACCTACGTGGTGATCCATAAAACAATAACATACTGCCTGCACATCATGTTGACAAACACAGTGCTAACCATACAGAATAGAGTACTGTGAGGGGGGCATTTCTCTTCAATCAATGTTTTCCTTTCAGATATTCCCAAACTCATCTTGTGCCTTTAGGGCAAAAGTCCAATCTGTGCTGTGCCCAGATCCAAGCAGAAACAATGAGGGCAGGAAATAACCCTGTGGCTCTGGGGCTCAGGAGAATCAGTGGTAGGATAGTCAGTTTGCTGTAGATTTCTTACCGAGGCTCAGAGACCTGAAGGACTTATCTCCAAGTTCAAAGTAGCCTCCTGTGAGTCAAATGGTGGCAGGTATTCTTCAGGTTGGAAGAAAGCTCCATCTGCTCCTCTGGTCAAAATGGAATGGCTGGCTGGAAGTCTGGATCTCCAGTCTGGTCAGAACCCTCTGCAGATGGTTGCAAGATGGTGGTGCATCTGTTTACTTCCGTCTCCAGTACTGTGGGTATTGTCATCTTCTGATAGGAGGCTCTGATCACAGGCTGCATCCCCAGGCTCAGTCTGAGCAGATGCTGAGAGCCTTCCTCAGGGAGGCAGAACATCCCTCATAGGACAGCAGCTGCCCCAGGGAGTCTGCAGTCCTC
Source organism: Dipodomys spectabilis (assembly GCF_019054845.1). Classification (NCBI taxonomy): domain Eukaryota; kingdom Metazoa; phylum Chordata; class Mammalia; order Rodentia; family Heteromyidae; genus Dipodomys; species Dipodomys spectabilis. Next base: position 6,002,836 of record NW_024870892.1, on the reverse strand, counting down.
AGACCCAGCTGCTATTGGAAGCCAAGGCCTGATTCCCAGCCTGCCCCATGTCCATGGCGGATTCTGGGATCTCTTTCAGCCTGGACTCACTCACATGTCATTATTAAGGCAATGCCTCCGGAGAGGTTCTCCGGAGAGGTCTCCTTAGAAGTAAGGCCCAACTGTGACGTTTGTTGAGTGGAGGAGCCCTCTAGTCCTGGGGCCTGTTTGCAGAATGTCTACACCAACTCTCCACAGCTCCTTCAAGCCAGAGAAGAAAGGGGCCAATAACCTCAGTAAGATGAATTGTTCTCTCGCCTGAGCAGAGGCCAGAAAGGCACAACTTTGAGAACAAGTTGGAGTTCAACCATGACTCTCAACTCTCACCACACATTCGCACGCTCTGGGATCATTTGCAAATGACCTTCCCGTATGCCACATGGGTGTTCTCACTGGCCCTCTGAGATGACTGGTGCTCACGCAGGAAGTCCCGTCACTCAAATGGCTCCCGCAAGTTAGAGTGGTCTATTGGAAGAAAAGCCATACAGAAAAGCCAAACTGCCCTCCCTGATTCCAGAAATCAAGGGGGTGGGGGATAGGAAAGAGACCAGTGAATCACCCTTTGGCCATCTGGACCACTCTGCCAAGAGATAATCATTCCAACAGAGGGACATTTTATATTCCAAAACAAAATTTTGAATTGTTCATTTCAAGAATGCACACAGGCCTTCAAATATACTTTTCATGAGAAGGAAAGATCATCTGTTTGAGACCTTGCCAGACTTCATTATAAAACAAGAGTGGGGAGCACTCAATGTACAAGTTTTGTGGTATGCAAACTAAATAATCCATTTGATCAATATTAGCTCACCTGAAAAGTTAGGAGTTTCTGAGAGCTCACTGTGTTGTGGAAAGTACCTTTCCCCTCCCTCCTCCCTCCTTCTCTCCCAGGATTTCCTTCTTATAAAGGTACCTCTAGCGCATGACAACAGGTGCTGTGCATAACTGAAGGACCAGGGATCAGGATTGGCTGACAAGATCTCAGAAAGGGGATTTTTCTACTCTTGGAAACAGAAGGACGTCCTTCTTACCAGTCCAACATGTCATCTGAATTTATGCTGTAACTGTCTTTCTAAAGCATGGTTCTGACCAGCATCAGACCCTCCTATTAGGCCTAGAACCTCCCCTGGGGTCCCTCAGCCTCCTCAGCTTTGCATATCTTTGCCTCACTCACTTCCCGAATTTCATCTGGGCAGTCGTGTTGGCTTGAGCACATATTAAATTATTTGGTTGATGAGTTGGCCATAAAATAATAAAATAGTCCTGTATTAGTTACTTTTTTTGTGTCCATGACCAAAATAACTGAGAGAAGAAGTTAATGGAGAATTGATCTGTTTTGACTCATGATTGAGCGAGTTTAAGACACGGTTGCTTGTCCACAGGGACTTGTGTAGAATGTTCTGGTGGTGGAGTCTAGGGAAGAGGAGCTTCTTCCCTCATGGTAGACAGGAAGCAGGGAGTCATCGGGGACCAGGTAAGGCCTTCAAAGGGGCCCCCTTCCTTTAGCTAGGCCTCATCTACTTAAGTTTTCACCACCTCCCCAAATAGCACCACCCACTAGGAACCAACACATAAGTCTGTGGAGGACTTCATATTCAAACTATTATCTTTCTATGCTCCTATTATGAGTAAGATAATTCATACTTATTGAGTTATTAAAATAATAATATGCTGTTGGTTTGACATCAACTTGTTATCTACTTAGAAAATACACATCCAGCACACTTGCACAGCAAATTCATCATAATGTTCCTTTCCTTTTTACAATAAAATGTCAATATTCTGTATGATTTCCTCTTGAGGTTGGCCATTCAGATAGCATCTTTTATTCCTCAGTGCAGTTGCTTGGAGTTCTGTCTTTAAGGCACACCCCAGAGACTAGGCCAAAAAGTCACAGCCACTGATCTGACCATCATGTCTAAAGTGAGTTCATTCACGTCCTGGACAGAAACACATAGGTGAAATTTCTGCTTACTTGCGATCTCAGAGTCATATGCTCAATAATTAGGATCCTTTTTTTTTCCAGAGACAGAAGTAAGAGGTAGCTAGGCTTTGAAAATAAAATGCAGGGATGCTTTTAATGTTAGTCAGAAAATGGATAAAAACCAGAAGTTCACACTGAATACCCAAGGGCTCCTGATTCTCTGTATGATTCAATATTGAGATTCAATCAGTGAGAACTTACAATTTGTCAGTGCACTTAGTTATTTCTACAAAACAAAAGTTCTGTTATTCATTTTCTTCAAGGCGACCTTGAGCTATTCAGATCTAAGCTATTGTTTCAGCTTGAAGGACTTTCCTGAGACCAGCCTATACCTCTAAGAACTGACACTGACCATACATTTTTACAGACTTTGTCTATAGGAGAGACCAGAAAACCCTAGGGATGACAGTTTTCCCACAGGAAGGACCAGCAGCAGAGCTGAGGGTCTCCTCTTGTTACTCTGTACCCAACTCTTCCTGATGGAATCCTTCAGGTGTGCCTGTCAGCCAAACTCTGCGAGAAAAGCAACCTGGCCTTTGATGGACATGACTTAAAGATAGCAGCAACCATTCTGTAGTGTGTGGTAAGAATCACTGTCCAGAGCCTGGTGGAACTCAGCTCTTTCCAGCTTCTGGTGCTCAGCTCAGTGTTGCTGTGAAAACTCTCAGTGTGTAGCTCTCTGGAACTGTTCCTTGCTCCCCTCACTACAGAAAGGCCAGGACCTCATACACACATGGCGGCCGAGACTGGCCCACTACCCATGCTTGTGAAATCTGGCTTTGGCTCTTTGATGGTTCTTCTCTTAATCACTGAGAAAAGAATCCAGGGGAAATGTCACAAAGCCATTATCACAAATACTTTATTGGTTAAGAGCAGGTCGAGAGATTCTAACAGCAAAATTGTGCACAGAGAGGAGGAAAGCCAGTCCTCAGATTCTGCTGTCCGCAGAAGTGGACCTATTGAGTCCAAAGAAGTACCAGCGAGGTCCAAATATAGTCTGTCTTAACATCTTCAGGTTTGGATAGTTTAAAGTTCCCATAGCTGCCAACATCAGATGCCAGGCTTCTTTTTTTATTTCTCGTAGATATTCCTGAATAATTCTTCCTATTTCAAGCCCTTGGACCCAGTCACCACGTTATTAGTGCATAACAGTTGTCCATTCTCTCACAGTGCAATCATGTCACACTCCACCTGCGAAAGTCACTGCTGTGACTCTCCTGTCTTCCTAAGGAAGCCTTGAGCTTAAGTGCCTCTCCACAGAGACATGCAAAGTAATTAGCGAAATCCTCAAAGTGGCATCGGGTGATACCTGCAAAGCAATTGCAATGAGATATGCAACATGGCACTAACACTAGTTTTAAGTAAAATATTGCAAAGATGGTTTTCAAGGAGTTATTCATTCCCATGTGACAGATTGGAAAATCAAGAAAGAGCCAGCGGATTGAGCAAATTACTTAGGTGAACCTGAGATGCAGATGCATCGTTTCCATCCATCCATATTCTGGCTGGGAGATAACACTGAGCAGTTCATGTCAGCACGGGAGGAAAAGCAAATCTAATATTGCTTTTCTGCTCTCGTCTAAGACATGGTCCTTCCTGCCTGAGTCCTCTGGGAAAAGGTCCTCCCACCTCGGACAGCCCCACAATATAAAAGTGTCCAATCGGCTGAGCAGCAGCAGCATCTTCCAGGGTCACAGGACCTGGCTCTCTAGCCATCCCCATAATTGCTTTGCCTGCAGTGGGGCCAGCTGGAGAGCAAGGCCTCCTGCACATAGCACTGAGACTTCCAGTCCCTGTGTGTTCCCTGCACTAGCTTCAGCCCTGGAATCTACACTAAATCATTTCCCTCAAAACAGATTCGAAAACTTCCTTTTTATAAATCGATTCCTTTAAAGTGCTTACTCATGAGCCTGTGTGCTCTATCATTTTTTTCATTCTAATATCAGTTTTAGTCTATTGCAAACCCAATGACCATGAAAGAACATACTGAATCTGTGGGCGGTGGTGGCTCTACTGTCTGCAGGAACTCAGCTACATGTGGAGAAGGCCAGGGTACTACACAAGTAACTCTTCAGTGGGAGTGCTGGCAAAATACAATCAGATAGAGTCACGAATTCCTTGCTTTCTTCTCCCTTCCTCCTTTCTTCCCTTTTTCCTTCCCTCCTTCCCTTTCTCCTTCCTTCCTCACCTCTCACCCTCCCTCCTCCTACCATGTGTTTACTATTTGCTATAGAGCCGTCACTGAGCATGTATTGTTGAACATATTAGGCATGCTTTTTGTACTGTACTTTACATTCATATGGAAAAAATGATCAGTAGGTAAACCATTTGAAAGTTCTGTTCTTTATTATTATTATTGTTGTTATTGCACGTGGGAAATGTTGAATCTTGATGAATGATGGGCACGGGGAGGGAGGAGTGGGCATGGCCTCACACAGCCTGTCTCCCCATTGACAGACAGCCTCAGACCTCTTCTTCTACCCAGACTCGAAGCCACACAATGGCTTATTGATAGGGTGTAGCTGGCGCTTTCTCTGAGATTCTATGGCTTCAAACAGAAACACCACTGTCTTTCTCACCCTTTTCAGAGGGAAGTTGTCTTATTTATTTATTTTCCTTTGACCTTCCAAAGCATTCTATTCCATTTAGCTGTTGGCGGCAGGATATTAGAGATTTCCCTGGCAGAGAGGGAAGTTGGTCTTTCTAACAAAAGTACACAGGCAAAATGTGTAGGAGAGGTACGGTTGGAAATGGATTGAGGTACCAAGCTGTCTGGTATTTACTAGGAGTAGCTTTCTTTTCGGGATAGAATTGTCTTTAATACACACTGGGAGGGGCCATCAGGGGCACCTCTCCTAGCTGTCATGGTTTTTCTCTCAAACACATTGGCCTTCAGGGAGTCACAGTGGTTCAGGAGGAATATGAGGCAGAAGCAGCAGAGTCAGAGAAAGCGCTGCACCTAGATTCTACAAGACTTGTCTCTTTTTATTTTCAATTTGAACCTATTTTAACCAATGCAAGAAAACATTAAAAGTGTGTATTTTAACAGGGTGCAATGTGGACTTTCAATATAATGTTTTCAGCATCCTAAACACACCTACAGGCCTTTTATATTTAGAGGTTTTTTTTTTCTCTCCCATACAGAAATCAATGCAGAACAGTGTTTTCAGACCAGGGGTCTGGCAGAAGCCAACAGTTCCTTTGCACTTAAGCAAGAAAGAGTTGAGCACACACACATTCTTCCTTATTAAACTGGCAGCCCATGTCTAACTCCATGGAAGCAATCTATCTCTAATCTCATCAACGGCCGAATTCCTTTCAGTGTTTTCATGTGTAGTGTTTCATAGCATGCTCCAACGTGAATTTCACATGTAACCATGGTAACAGATCTAAACAATTCGGATTCAGATCATTAACACAGAAAGTTGGCTGCATCTTAGCCACTGGAAGACAATACCTTTCCCTTTGTGGCTCCTCTTTCTTCCTTCTTTCTCCCCTTCTCTCCAGTCCCTTCCACAGGTCTCCACAGTTGTCTTTCTTTGGGATGGAAAAGAGTTGTATGGTAGGGTAGAGGAAATACTTTTGCATCTCTGCAGGGTGAATGGAGGACTGAGAAGAAACATCTGGATTCTGGTGCACCTGCTCAGCTGCTGATCAGGACTCTACCAATGGAGGGGTCTGTCAGACAGCCCAGGGAAAATGCTCCTTAGGGTCTTTATCAATACTCCTCCCTCCCTCTGCAGGTCTCTCCAGCCCTGCTTCAGGATGCCTGGAGGGCCCCAGAGCCCCTTTCCCGCTGGTTGGCTCTGTGTGTAACTGTGTGCACATCCACGCACTCACCCATGGGCCCACATGGGATAGAACTCTTCTGGGAAGGGGTTCCTAGAGGAAGGGATCTTAATGATCTTGTCCTCTCCCTCTACTTTTAAAAATAAATTGTACTTGAGACATAATAAAATAGATGATTGCATTGCATTTTTTTTAATGGAAAAAAAAAGCTTCTGAGCTCCACACTACCTTCTTGGTGAGGTTTTGTAAACCTGCTAAGGCTTAGATATTTACTGAGACTAAGACACACTGAGACTAAGAGCAGCTCCCTCCTGACAAAGGTGCCCTCCATTTACACCTCTGTAGGTCCATTCTAGCAAGTTCCCTCTTTCCATTAACCCCTGGTAACCACAATGACCTCCTAATAGGAGTTAATTAACAAACACTGTTGTGCCACCAAATGAATTCCTAGGAGTGTCTTTGGTGTAGTCCCAGGGTGCCCAGAGGGAGGGCAGCCCCTCCTTGGTTCCCCTCCACACTTCCCTAGTGGCTCACCGCACTTTGAATCTCAAATGAGCTGCCTAATTAATCTCCACTGCTACCCTGTGGGATGGAAGGGCTGGTCCTTATCTTCACTGCGCAGATATAACTATTCACAGGACTTGGCTGGGGTCACAGGATAATTAGCATCTGAGAGCCTGAGTTCTTAAACACCGTGCCTCTGTCTCTTTCCCCTGGATGGACGGCCTCTTTTCATCCCCCTGCTGTAAAATCCGTGGGAGCGCAGGACTGTACTGTGTGGCTGTGAACTAACTCCTGTTTGGTACACAGGTCCTGGAGGTTTTGCTACTCTTTCTGAAGCACTCTGTTTGGAAAGGAATTAACATGGGTTCCATCTTAAAGGGGTGTGCCCTTCCACCCCATGCACAAATCTGCATCCCTAAAAGAAATGTCACAATCCACACATATCAGTGGCTCAGGAACTCCTGGCCAGGGTCAAGAGACACTTGAGGGCAAATGTCTTTCCACTGTCAAGTGTAGGTGAAAGGTTTTGAACTCACTTGTGCTGGGAAGGTTGTATGTGAGGTTCCAGCACCTAGCCTGGTGAGCTTTCTCTGTGTGAGTTCAGCCTTTTCCTTGGTGTAGGTAGTGGTTATGTCATCGCAAGATGTCTCTTTTCCTCCGGAAGTGAGAACGGTCACACAGGAGCACTGTGGATGGAGTCCCAGACTGGCTCCCCCTTGGGAAGGAGCTGTACATGCGCACGGTATTGTTTGGCTCACGGAGCAGCTCTTGAACACCTGGTTGTCCAGCCGGTGCCTGCGGCTGTGAGTGGAATCAGCCTCAGGTAAATTCCCTAGAGTAACATTTAGGGTTCAAGTGACCTTCCCTGTCTGCTTATTTGGAACATCACTAGGAAAAGGATGACTTCCCGATTCACTGGTTCCTTCAAACGCTGCTTTCTTATTTCCCAACCCCAGTTGGTGCAGACTTCAGAAAACTAGAGTCCCCATTCTTTCTGCTAGTGAGTAAACAAGATTGAAAGGCGGCCTTTGAGAGCAGACTGAAGAGTAATTAAATGTGTTTGTGACATGGGGGTGGGTTGGGGGGGGGGGGGAGGAGGATGGAATCCCTGGCTGATTCCCTTCCATAAAGCAGACTTTGGGAAAATGCAGACACATTCTCTGGATTCCAGAGCCCAGTCTGGTGGCTGGGTACAGGTTGCTCTGGGAAGGGAAGCTGACCAAGGCGGGCACGTGTGACCCTGCTGCATCTAAGCAGGGTAGGTGAAGATGCTGTCGTATTTATGGTCTCTGCTGTGTCTGTTTGGGGAATGAAAATAATTTTCAAATAGAGATCAGATAATTCTTGATGTTCAGACTTATTAGCAATCTGAAAAGCCTCCGGTTATTATCAATATAGTGTTTTATCCAAGAAGTAAGCATTCTTTATGTTTAGAAATTTACAACCAAGGAGGAGCAGTGCATTGATCATGCACTTAACTTTTGAGACACAAAGAATGGCTCTGAAGACTGTCAAAATGAGCGCTCTGGCAAGGACACTTTTTTTGTACTTCATAAATCATATAAATCCTTTACACTGTATATCTTTACAAGTGAGTCACGTGTCAACGTTTGGAAAGCATTGTACACACATGCTGAATATTTAAAGATGACAAATGGAAACAGAAATGTCATCTCTTTCATTAGCACTGAGATAGCAACCTTGCAATGCTGCTGTCTCCGAGGATGAATGGGTTGATTATTTCAAACAATGCAGTTGCACAAGTAAGCATTAATGTGAATGATGGTGGCTTGTCACACCCACAGGACTGTGCTGAGGAGACGTGCGTAAGACAGCTTGTGTGTCATCTCCAAGCTTGTGTTTATGCAAGAAACAAACAGGCTTTCTTCAGTGATTCGCTTCATCACAAGTGCCTGACCTACAAGAAAGACACCATCAGGAGACTTTCTCCTCAACAAACCCGTGTGGATTTCCATGAGAACTGAAGAGCAAGCTGATTAATTAGTTGAGAAAGAAGTGGACCCTGAGATGGGGCCCCAGCTGGTATGATTCCATTTTGAGCTTTGCCTTTGTTTTAGGGATTTTAGACTTGGTGGGCCTAGTTCCCAGAATGAAAAAAAATGCATCTGGTCCCCCTCCCCTTAACAATCTAACCTATCCTTGATTGTTGAGTTAAAGACTGACCCATAAAACAGATAGGTTGGAATCTGGCTCTAATTGGCGACATCCCGTGCTTAAGGTAAACCTTGCCTTTTGCTCATGCTTACGGTAAACTCCACCTATTGGCCACCTGTGTGTGGTCTGGTATGACTGTACAATCCTTTATGTGTGTTACCATCCCATTGGCTATCTGTGCGTGACCAGGCTCCACCTCATGGATTTTGCCTTTAAAAAACAAAGAATGGGGGCTGCTCAAGGTTGCAGTATCAGCTCCCGAGCCTGTGCTGCGGCCCTGACCAGTCAATAAAGTTGCTTTTGTTAACAACTTTGTTGCGGTGGACGATTAGGAGGGCTTGCCTGCCTGAGTAGGGGTCTTCCTACTACAGAGAATAGTTCTTTAACTTATTTAGTAGGTTGAACTTGAGAATAAACTCAAAGGTTTAACTGTGATGCAGGCTGCTTTATTGACATATAAGAAAAACAACAGAACTGAAGTTCTTCCTGCTCACATTAGGACTGAGGAAATCAGAGCCCAGAGGGGATCATGAAATAAGGATACTGGATCTAACCAGTGCCATCTTGGCCAACGTATTGGGCTGAACTGGCACCATCTGTCTTCATGGTGGAGGCAGGGAGGTTTCACCTCCAGGTAATGGGCATGCCTGAATTCCTAGAGGCAGGGGCCGGGTCTTAGACACTAAGTTACTGGACCTGTCAGTCCTGTGCTTTGAACTCGCAAGACTCTCGAGTTTCCTGTGACCCTGCCCCCTGCCCCGGGTCCTATTTAGGCCCTGACCAGTTCAGGCACTATGATGCCATGCCTGTGTCTCGTGGCTCTCTTCTGGTCAACACGGTGTCCCACTTCTGCTCTCCATTGGAGTTGGTTTGGTTTGTTGATATTATTTCTCAGCTCTTTCTGTGCTTTACTATGGTCATGGCTCAATTTTCTAACTGTGCTCAGTGTATTTGAGAGGGCTGTAGGTCTTTGTGACAGGAATCTACCTTCAGTCATCGGCCTTCCAATAAAGACTCATGATTCAACCTCTCAAAATGTGGCTTCTCTATTTCTCATGACTGGATCCCTGTACAACAATTGCAGTTGGCCACTTTTCTGTACAGATAGACTTGCTGGTGTTGGGGGTAAGGTCCAAGAGCCTCAGCTTGGATTCCAGCTCATTACTGCCCAGATAAACTTCTGCTCCAGATCTTTCCTTCACTTTGAAGTCCTAAAAAAAAAAATAAGAGGTGGCCATAGGCTGCCCCACAGTGAGGACTGTACTGAAGAACTCTGTGTTCTTACCTTCCTTCCTCATCCGTCACCACCCTCCACAGAGCAGGCTTGCACGCATCGATTTCTCATCTTGTTTTCTGTCATGGCTTTAGGAGCAATTCCTCTCAATGAGTTTCTTCATTTACGGATACATGTAACAGTTCATTGTGTTTCTATCTCCTAATGCCCTCTTCTTGAGATAATAGCATAGGACATGTTTCTGAAGTGGACCCTGCAATGGGGCCCAAGCTGGTCTGATTCCATTTTGAGTTTTGCCTTTGTTTTAGGGATTTTAGACTCCATTTTTGAAGGGTAGTGACTAAAAACTTTTAAACAATGTTCAAACTAGAAAAACAACCTTAATCTCAGAGCCACATGTTAGCTCGGATGAGCCTAGTTCCCGGAATGAAAAAAATGCATCTGGTCCCCTCCCCTTAACAACTTAACCCACCATTGATTGTTCAGTTAAAGACTGACCAATAAAGCACATAGGTTGTAATCTTGCTCAATTGGCAATACCACCCGCTTACTGCAAACCCCACCTTTTGCCCGCCAGATTCATGGGCCAATTCAAACCAAAATGATAGGATAGTTTAAACAACTACTATAAGACAGACTGTAACTCCATTGGCCACCTGTCTGTGGCCTAACATGACTATGCAATCCTTTGTGTGTGTTGCGAACCCATTGGTCACTTGTGTATGACCAGGCTTGACCGCGTGGATTTTGCCTTTAAAAACCCTAGCTTGTGGACCACTTGGGGTCGCAGTTTCAGCTCCCAAGTCTGTCCTGTGTCCCTGGCCAGTCAGCTATCCACTTCCCCAATAAAGTCATCTTTTTTACGTGAAGCTGTCTCTGAGTGGTGGACTTTTTTCCCCATATCATTTCCATCAAGGTATGTGGTTTTGCATTTTCGCAGACATTTTTTTTCTTTTCTTTTTTTGTGAAAGTAGAATGAGTTTCACAAAATGGAAGGTGGGAAGAAAAATTGTCATTGTGGCCAAGACTCCATGAGAAGGAGACACCGCTCATCTGTGACTGGTTACTGGGACCAAGCAGTGAAGTGAGGACCACTACCTTCACTGGCAGTCTCTTCCAGGCAGGAGAGTGTTCCCTCTTGTGCAAGCCCGAGTTCTCTTTACCACATGGGTGCTGTGGAAATGCCTGGAAAGGCTCAGGTTATATTTGGCCAGGTGAGACTGTTAGTTTCTTTCTGACGAAGAGCTGTTGTCAAACAGGCACTACTCAAATTTCTCATGATACAAGCTGTTCCTTCCTGTTCACATTCCTCAAAGTGAACAAAAACGGCAAGTGGTTTCTCAAGAGAATCACATGGCAGCCAGGCAGGGCTCATCCCCCTGGAGAGCAGTATGGCCTCTCAATGGGCATGTAGCACACAGAGGGACAGCTCCCACCTCCTGTGACATTCCGGTGTTCTCGTCATATTCTACAACAGGTCTTAGGGATATGGAAAGTGGAGGCTCTCCATTCACTCACTGACTCATTCCACTGTCTTTATTCAGCAATATTAAGGAAGCCCTATTATGTTACAGATATTGTGACCATTCAGGGAGATTGTCAAGTGATCGAGTGGATGTAGAGCCCGGAGTGTAAGCTTCAGGGTCCGCATGGGCAGAGAGACAATAAAGAAAAAATACACCATCATTTTATGATATCTGTAAGTAAGGCTGGGCTTCTTAAATCTCGTAGTACTCTCAGTATTATTTTTGTGTTCAGTATTTATTGAACAAGCCTGCATCGGCAGCAGTTTCTGGAGCCTAACACTCTTCAGAGCACTTCTAAGCATTATATAAGCCAAAGTACTGATGCTAGACTTGTCCTGCCATAATAGGTTAGAAAGACTGGAAAACCTACTCTAATATATCAGGAAAATGACAAGAGAAGAAGATCTGTGGTGGAGAGTTACAAGTGGGTGACTGACTAATCGATGCCTGCGTTCTGCCTGACTGAGGATTCTTTATTTTTATTTTTTATTTTTTTGGGTCCAGTTGTGGGCCTGAACTCTGGGCCTGGGCACTGTCCCTCAGCTCTTCAGCTCAAGGCTAGCACTCTACCACTTGAGCCACAGTGCCACTTCCGGCTTTTTTTTTTTTCCTGCTTCTGTGGTGCTGAGGAATCGAACCCAGGGCCTCATGCATGCAAGGCAAGTGTTCTACCACTGAGCCACCTTCCCAGCCCCTGCCTGAGGATTCTTTAAGTCTTGGTCCGGGGCAGGCAGCCAGAGCAGCGCTTAAAGGCCACAGAAATGAGGTAACAGAGGGCGACGTCAGGAGGGGCAGAGGTTTTTTTTCTCCTTTGCTTTTCCTGACTTATACTAAAAGCTCTCAGGACCCTCTTCTTCTTGCTTTAATTTTTTCCCCCAGAAACTTCTGAACCTATAATAATTGTTATGGTTCTTAATAATTATGTCATTTCCCCAAATGTATTATTAATACAATTATTAAATGTCTATATGCATCAGACCTTTAAAAACCATTGTTTTACACACATAAGTATGTGTATAGATATATTCATTTATAATATAGATGTATATATAGATAATGTAATGGAAAATTCAGAAAATGTTACTACTATTTCTAACAAGGTAAAACAAGCAAGTTTGGCCAAGATAATGGTAGCTGTGTGGGTCACCTGTCTTGGCCTGGCTCAGAGTCCAGCGCTTCTGCCCGAGTACTGTGCTCATACCAAGTCTGCACTTCCTGCAGTGTACCCTTCATACCCTACAGCGCTATGCTCACCGCAGTTTGCCACATACTCCATAGTCCTGATGTGAGTCCATAGGACGATGACTGAGGATTTCATTTAATTTTGATGGAGGAAAACCTCTCCTTTTTGGGCATTGATGTGTAGACAGAGTTTCTTTGAGTCTTGTCTTTAAATGGATGGAGGCAAAGCCTGTCAAGTGATTCATGCATCACATTGACATTCCAAAGGGTCAGGTTGCACAATGTGCTTTTGACTTTCTCCCTCTGAGCAATTCCAACTATTTGTGCTCACATGTTCCATCATGGAGTTATGTGCCAACGTGGGCGCTCAGTCTCATGATAGGCTGGGATTCCTGTCTGGCTGGAAACTGGCAGGCTAGGCTAGGGCAGTTCCAGTGCCCAGTGGGAGGCCTTGGGTTGCTTACATTTCTAATGCCTTGGCATTCACTTTATTTATAGGGAATGCATTGCTTTACATAACAAGCATTTGCAATGGTGATGACAGCTTTCTTTCTATACTTCCTGACCCAGCCCTCTGGTGTGGAATGCTGCACACATTCTTCCTCTAATCCAGGAATCTCTAATATGTTCTTTGATGTAATCCCATAGTTTTTGTTTGGTTTCTGATCTGAAAAGCCAACTGGGTAGACATATCTTTGACCTTTCTCAGTTTGTCTTAGCACAGTCAACTAGGGGTCAAAGTCAGTGGTGCTCAGGAAAAGAGTGTCACCTCTTCCTGCCTGCCAGTAACCAAACACAGGGGTCAGCAATGAAACCCAGACAAAGGAACCCAGGAAGGAACCAGTGAAAACATCCTGAAAAACTGAAACTAAGCAAGTTCTTTTTTTTCCCCACATATCTTTTTTTTTTCATTCCTAACTTATCAGGAGAAAACATTTATTTTAAAGAAATTTAATAGCAGTATTTAAAATTGCAGCCTCTGCAAGTGCTGGCCACACCTTTTATCCGCTTATGATTAGCTCACAGGGTGGCTTGCCTAAATTCCACTCAACTCGTATCTCTTTCAAAAGAGAAACCGGTTTCATATTTGTGAACATTTAAAAATGGTATAAGATTTGTGTATTTTTACCCTTGGCATGCAATACTTTAGTGAGGATTAAAAAGTATTTACAACTTTGTAATTTTCTATGTAAACATATAGATATATATGTGTGTATGAGCATGCACGCGTTGAAAGTAGCGATAAGGTTGAGTAAGAATGTGAGAACAGGAAGTTCCCAGTGAACTTCTTTCTTCTTCTTTTTACTTTTTTAGCCTTAAGAGTTTTTAATCTTTGGTTATGAATACAACTAATTTTAATTTTATATAATTTAATTGGTTTAAATGATATTTCTAATCCCTCTTGCCGTATGCCTGTAGCACATGCCTTCCTGCCAGGGAACTGTTGGTTTCTACTAGTTTTTGTGTCCTGTGTCACACTGTCTCAGCCCTGGGAAGACTACTGTGCTCGTGCTCAGCTCTCTACAATCTCGAATGTGTCTGTTTTTCTCTCTTCCATAATGCCCCACCTAAGCAGCATATGCTAGCAACAGGCTGTTTCCTTTTGCAAACAGCCTAAACAAGTAAAATCCTATCTATATGTTTCTTGCTGCCTTAAAATAATTTGGATTCAATAGTCTTAGAGCTGGTTGTGACAATTCAGTTGGCATGAAAACAAGACCGGATTTTGTTGTTTCTTTTTCTTGAAAATATGCAACATGGGTTTCAGTAAGTCTTGGTCGGTGATTTAATAAGTAGGTTATAGTGGGTTGGTTTGCTAAGATTTCACTGTCTTAGGTTGGGATGGGTGATTGATTAGCTTAGTGCTAATGTGTCCCCAAATCTGAAGTTGAGGTTCTCCAAGGTCTTTGGCACCAAGATTACACAGAAACTTTTTCATTGTGCCACGTGGCCTAAGCCCTTCCATTCTGCCATGTGATCTAATCCTTTTCATTCTGTCACATGCACTTTCCTGTCTGAGAGTGCTGAGTTCCAGCCCAGACTGATAGCTTCCCGGTGACACTGACTGAGGGACTTTTGAAGGGATTGTTGTCATTTCCTTTCTGCAACTGGGAAAAAAAATTGTTGTTACAAATTACACAAGGTTACACAAGGTTATACAAGTTACACAAGATTACAAGTTACACAAGGATAGGGCAGGCAGAAAGGGGTAGCAACTCAGACTAACCCTTCAGAGCCATCTCTTGAGGTCACTGTCCTTTCTTAAAGTGATGGCTGCTCTTGTTTACTGTGGGAACAGGGTTTAGGTCCCATGGAGTTTTAAAAGACTTTTTCTGATAAGTCAGTTGGCTGAGCATGTTCACGTGGCATTGAAAGGATATTCCTTTCAAAGGGAAGAGGAAAGGGCTCAGAACTGGAGTCAGGCGAGGGGGGCAGGCCTGTGTCCTTGGGGACTGATCTGTGTGAGCCTCTGGGTCTTCTGCGGCAAGACTTCATCTGTCTGATGCATGAATTCACATAACTTCAAGTTTCTGTGGTTCTATATTGTATGGTTTGAATAAATGCACATTCTCTTTCCGGGTCTTTGGTTTGTCCATTGCATAAAGAACGTAATGGGCCTGCAACTGGCCTATGGGTCTGGGTCTCGCCTGGGTGACTTCTAAACTCCCCTCACAATGGACTATCCTTATGCTTTGTCTTCTTTGTGATTTTTGGAAGAAATCTTGTACTGCACGTTGGTATAGTTTGGATACTGACAGTCCCCCAATATGTGCATGCTAAAAGCTTGCTTCCCAGGTGGGTGCTATTGGAATTTCAGAAGGTCATGCTTAGTGGGGTCTAACCATATCACTAGGAATATGCCTTTAGGGTGGATTCTTCTGCTTTCTCTTATCTTGCTGGTGAAGAGGTGAGCAGTTTGCTCCACCATCTGCTCCCTACCTTTGTCACCCACCTTCCCGATGTAGGCAGAGGCCTACATCACTGCATCGGCCTGGTCTTGGGCTGGAATCTCTATCACGTGAGCCTTTTTACCTCCTTGGCCTTAGAGATGGACCCCAGGCCATCACACGTGTTAGAAAGTTCTTTACCTCTTAAGTCACAGCCTCTTTTCTCTCAGGTTAATTATCTTAGCTATTTTGTTACAGATTGCTGCCTGCTTGAAAGTGATAGCTTGTTTGGTTGAAAATTCTTCCTTGATGCCGAAATGTCTACTCAAATCAAATGTGCAGCTAACATTTTCTTTTATGCTGACATGATATCATTCTGAAAGAGAAGAAGATAATGTATTTCCTCATTTTAATCTCTTTCAAAGTGTTGGTGTCAAAGAAACATGGAGATTCTAAACAGTGTCAGGGGAGGTAGCTAAATACTTTGCTATTTTTCTAAAATAAGACCCTATATTAGTATGTATGTAAGATTTAATTTCAATATCTGTTCTGTTCATTTGACTCAAACAGAAGTAGCAGGCCTTCAAGTAGGCGATCTGTAAAACTCTCAATGAGGCAGTGAACAACGCAGTGATGTTGCAGTCCAAAAATTATCATATGTGACAGGGGGAGATGCTACTCATAACGTTGTGTTAGCAAGCTGACAGTTTTTGGATTTTGTAACACCGAATTGTGTCTCATGCTTGGTCCAATCTGACATGGGACAGGCAGCTGTCTTATCTTCTAAGTGTGTGCTAGGGACCCAGGATCCTACTCTCGTAATCATAATGGGGAAACATGGCTCTTGCCCATGTTCACAGCCAGTATCTGCTCACAGGCACCATGCTATAACCAAGGCTCAATAATATCTTTTGGGTCCTTTGATTGAAACATAAATTGAACATGTAATATGAGGAGAGCTATTTTAGAGACAGAACAGTGAGGGAAAATGTCTTTTTAATATTCTGTAATCCTTTCTACTTGGTTTCCCCGTTCTATGTTTAATATTTCTTTTTTTAAGCCCAGAATTGTTGTAGAGAGGTAAATCCTCTGTGATGCAGCAACTCTGACTTCCCAGGCTTCTCTCCTTCCATCCTCTCCTATTGAAATACCTTCAATGTATCATACCTATGCCTTGTATTGTAATAAGCTTGTAAGATGCCCTTGTGGACTGTTACGATTAGAGGTTTAGGGGGGAAATAATGCCAGTATTAATTCAAGGAGCTTGTAAGAAACAGTTCACATCCTTCATATCAATGATGCCAATCTGCAGATGGCATTCCTGTGATTCTCCCTAAAGAATGCTTAGTGACATTGGTCTGGGAAACTCCCAGGTTTACCCCAACTGGATCCCAGAGGCTCCACGGAGCAGGGCTCAAACCACAACTGGCAGCTAGTCAAACAGCCATGGGAAATGAGGCTGCTCAATAACCCAGGAGACCTCCCAGGGCTTTCAGCCGATCAGTCAGTGTGTATGGGGCATTCATTTTCTAAGCCAGTCCTTCAAGCGAAGGCCAGGGTCTGGTCTTGCAGAACTGCAAGCTTTACTACACAGCTTGCCAAGGGAGTGTTAAACTGGGAGAGCTGGACATTTGAGGGAATGACCTGCATGGGCCAGGTAGGAGAATTTCCAAAAATTGTGAAGGATCCTAGAAACCATATGAGGATGACATTTCATCGCTTTTTTTTGTCTTTTTGTGCGGGTCCTGGGGCTTGAACTCTTGGTGTGCGTGCTGTCCCTGTACATTTTTTCAAGGCTAATGTTCTACCATTTGAACAACAGCTCCGCTTCTACCTTTTGCTGCTGCTTCTTCCTCCTCTTCTCCTCCCTCCCTCCCTCCCTCCAAGCTTCCCTCCCTCCCTTCCTTCCTTCCTTCCTTCCTTCCTTCCTGCCTGCCTGCCTGCCTGCCTGCCTTCCTTCCTTCCTTCCCTCTTTCCTTCCTTCCTTCCTTCCTTCCCTCTTTCCTTCCTTCCTTCCTTCCTTCCTTCCTTCCTTCCTTCCTTCCTTCCTTCCTTCCTTCCTTCCTTCCTGCCTGCCTACCTGCCTGCCTGCCTGCCTGCCTGCCTTCCTGCCTTCCTTCCTTCCTCCTGTTTATGATGCTTAATTGGAGATAATAGTCTTACAGACTTCCCTATCCAGGCTGGCTTCAAACCAGGACCCTCAGATCTCAGCCTCCTGAGTAGTAGATTATAGGCATGAGCCACCAGCACTGGGCTGTCATCACCATTTTTAGTTCATGACCAAGTCTCTGCCCTGAGACCTCCAGTCCTGAAGGGCTGAGGATGGGAGGCAGGGAGAGTGAAGTTCCTCCCTCCCTCACTCAGTAGTTTCCTGTTGGCCTCTGCTCCCCTCCACCTGGTTCCATTTCCTAACTGTCTGCCCCATGCACTGAGAGAAAGGCTTTCCCTAGTGATGGAACTAGCTCTCCAAGTTGCCTAAAGTCAAAATCCATGGAAGAGTCCCTTCTCATATAACAGTGCTTATTATATCCCAGTAGGTGGGGTTTTTGTTTTGTTTCATTTTTACTAAACTCTGAGTGTTTTAGTCTCTGGCTTTCTTTTAAAATCTTTCATTCACTTTTTTTTGCTTGGCCTTGTCTCCTGACCTTGGACTCTGACAGAGATTAGGCAATAGTTTTTAGAGCCAGTCAATCTGGCATAAGAATTAGGTGAGCAATTGTCATATGACAGTCACTCTGTGGACACAGGAGAAAACTGAATCTTGCAGAAACTCTGGGGAGACTGACAGAGGTGTACAGAGGACCATTTGCTCCAAGACTTCAAAGCCTAAACTTTATCTCTCTTCACCTGTGACAGTCTCTCCTAAACTCTTGGGGTTAATATTTCTCCTTCTGTTTTCAATACCTTTACTCATGGAAAATTGATATGCAACAAATTACAGATATATAAAGTGTCTAATTTGGTCAATTTGACACATATATGCCTGAGAAACCACCAAAGCAATCAAATAACAAGCACTGGTGTCAGCCTCCAAAAGCAGCAGTTCATACCTCAAGGGCTATTATTTGCCCTTTGTCTATCCTCAGGCAGCTGGTCTACCTCCTGTAAGTGTGGGTTAGTTTTCATTTTCTAAGATGGGTATGAATGGAATCTATCCTCCATACTCAGCCTTTCCTGCCCACAACATGGTTGTTATGAGGTAGGACTTTGGAACCATTACAAATAACACCACTATAACTATTCATGCGTAAGTCTTTAGACATTTCCTTTCCTTTCTCTTGGTCAACCATGGAGGAGTAGAGTGGTTGAATCATACCATATTACATGCTCACATTTTCAAAAACTTTCAAGATATTTTCCAAAGTGGTTTTACCACTTGGTATCTCCAAAAGAAGTCAGTGAAAGTTCAAATTCCACCACATTCCCACTAGCAGTGGTGATCATCAATCTTTGGCATTTTTTCCATTGAAACAGTTGTGCAGGAACTTCTCTTTCTCTGGTGTCTTATGATGTTGAGCATCTTTTTGTGACCCCATTTCCCATTCAGATGTCTTTTCAAGTCTTAATAAAATTCTTTAATTCTCTTTGTAGGTATGTTTCTAGGACTTGAAATTAGGACCTCACACTAATTAGGGCTGTCACTCTAGCCACTTGAGCCACACCTCCAGATTGGCTTTTCACTGGTTAGATAAAGTCTAGCAAAATTTTCTGCCTTGGTTAATTTCCAACCTCAGTCCTCCAGATCTCAGCTTCCTGAGTAGCTAGAATTACAAGTAGGAACTGCTGGTGACTAGCTTGTGGGTTTTGTTGCTGTTGTTGTTGTTTTTAATTACTGACTTTGAGAGTTCCTTATGAATTTTTATTTTCACGTGTTTAAAACCTCTGTTGTAATGTACATAAACTTCATTGATTCTTACGTAGCCTTATGGAGCTGAGCCTTTAATGAAATAACGTTCATTACCTTGGAACTTGTGCTGGTGCCTACTTTATTGGATACTAATCCTCATTTTATTTTGTTTCTCTTTAGAATGCATTTCTATAGTTTAAGTTTGTGGTACTTTACTGGGACTGCAATTCAAGGCCTTATTCTTGCTAGGTAGGTACTCCACCACCTCTCAATCCATTCCAGCAGCACTTTTTGTTTTAGTAATTTTTTAAAATAGGATCTTGAATTTTTGCTATGGATAGTCTAAACTTTGTTCTAGTCCTCTGATTTATTATTCCACTGTAACTGGGATGACAGGTGAAAGCCACCAGTGGCCAACTTATTTGTTGAGATGGGATCTCTTGAACTTTTTGCCTAGTCTGGTCTCAAACTACAATCCTCCATATTTCAAATCTCTGACTGGTGTGGTCTACTGTGTGTGGCTTACTTTGTAACTTCTAAGTTTAAAGTGCCTTTGTTTCCAGACAGGATGGAGTTGGTATCTTTTTTTGGTCTAATTTGATAATATCTATTTCTTAATTGAGGATATTGATTTTAATATTTACAGTATTTACATTAAGTATATAATAAACATTGTTAATAAGCTATGTTATGACCTGCTTACAATTGTCTTTTGTTTTTTATCTGATTTTCCTTTCTCATGCTTTACTGTTCTTTCTGTATTTTTAAAGTCCATTTTTCTTTTATATTCCATAAATATAATAATATGCTATATATAGGCTATAAGAAAATATATATAAGGTTACATAAATGGGATATTTTTATTTAGTAGTTTCATAGAGCATATGCTATTCATTTATCTTGTTATCAAACATTCATGGTACTATCCTACTTTAAATGTACCAAACTGTCTCACAAAAGCATACCTTTGTATATTTCTCTTATAAGTACATCTTTCTTACTCTTTGTACTGTCAGTGTCAAATGTGATATTTATATACATATTATAAACACCATGATATATCTTAATATTTTTTTATTTAAATATTTAATTTTCTTTTAAAACAATTTTAAAAGTAATAAAAATAGCTTCTATATTTATCTAGGTAGTTACTGTTGCTAGTGGCCTTCATTTTGGTGGGAGCTCCATATAGCAATCTTATATCATTTCCCTCTTCTGTGACTTCATGCACATTCTGCTAGCGACATATTTTTTTGGCTTTGGTATTTCAGAAAGAATCCTCATTTCAGTTTCACTTCTGAAAGATATTTCCAGATTGACAGGTTTTCCCCAGGACTTTACAGATGTTGTCTGGGTATTTTGTCAGTTGCATTGTTTCTTAGGAGAAACCAGCTATCATTTTTGTCTGTAGCTCTTTCTCTGTATTTTTTCCTCCCTGGTTGTTACTCATTATGTTTTTCTTTATCATTGTTTTGTGCAACTTGACTGTGATGTGCATTGTACACTTCCCAATACCATGTTTCTTCTGCTTTGGGGATTTTGATCCTCTAGTATAGAAAGTTTCTTATTTTCATCAAAGTTGGAGAATTTTCAGCATTCTCCCAACCTAAGGAGTCCAGTTACACGTGTTTCAAATTGCTCCACATTGTCTTGAAACTTATGGATTTTCTCTCTCCTCTCTCTCTTCTGTCTGATTCTGTCTCAGTTTCTGTCTCCTGTCTTTCCAGAACTAGTTATATGCATATATCTAACATTCTTTTTTTCTGTGTCTTATATTGGTTGTTTTATATTCTTTGGACATAAAGCTCTCTAATGGTCTTTTGAATACCTGGTTTCCATTTCATCCATTGTGTTTTTCACTCCATACTATTATCTTTAGAATCTTTATAATGCACATAATACTGCTAACGTTATATTCACGTTCTTGTCTTACAATGCTTATGTCTGTGACATTTCTAGATCACGTCCGATGGCATTTTTAACCTCTCCAGAGATTCTATTTTCCTGGTGGGCCATTTCTTGATTGACTGCTGCACAATTCTGATGGTATCATGTTGGGCATCATAAATATGTGCATTCATATTATTATTCCTCATTTTTGTTCTGATGCAGTTTGATGATCTAGGAAAGCTTGACTCTCTTTTCAGGTTTGTTGGTAAGGAGCAGATGTCCTTCAGGTTCATTATCCCTCTCAGGCACGACCCTCTGGTACGCTCAGCCTTCAGCTCGGCAGGAATCAGAATGTCAACTGGACTCACCACTCAACTCACACAGTTCTCGTGAAGCTCTGTCAGTGGAGCTGCCTGGCTGTTGATCCTTTGGAGAAAATCTTTCCTGACCTTGGTGGGCTGGCTTCTGTCATCAGTCAGCTGAAGCTGAGGATCCTGTGTAGTTCTCCACTTCTGTCGCAGCAGTTCTCTCCTGAGCTCTGTCTTCCCACCTGAGGAGTCCCACCTCCTACTCCTTCCCATTGGTAGCCATCAGTACACACTGCAGCCCCTACCCCATTCTCCACTCCATTCCCCATCTCAATCCCCACCCTAGCCTTCACCCATTCCCTACCCAGCCCCCACCTTCATCCTTATCCCCCTTTACCCCAACTGGGGACTTGGGATACTCCTCAGTGCATTGAGCTGCCAGTCTTTAGCGCTTATTTCATGTGTCCATCTCAAGGATGTCTGCTTTACACTACCTTGTGCTTTGTGTCTTGAGATTGAACATTTCATAGATTTTTGTTCATTTTTTTGTGCAGGTAAGAGGGCAGACTGAGGCCTTATCACTAATATTGAGCAGAAGTAGAGATCCGTCATGGATAAAATTTTGTATTAACAATTTTCTTTCTTTCTTTCTTTCTTTCTTTCTTTCTTTCTTTCTTTCTTTCTTTCTTTCTTTCTTTCTTTCTTTCTTTCTTTCTTTCTTTCTTTCTTTCTTTCTTTCTTTCTTTCTTCCCTTCCCTTTCTTCCTTCCCTTTCTTTCGTTCTTTGTTTCTTTCTTTTTTCCTTTCTCTCTCTTTCTCTTTTATTTCTTTTTATAACAGAGCAAGACAGAGAGAGGGAAAGAAAGGAGGCAAGAAAAAGAAAAGGAAAAAAGGTCTTGTCCTTTCATTAGCCCTTTGTCCTTAGATTTTATTGCTAATCTTTGAGTCTAGGCATCTTTATTCCATCCTACAAAACATGCATGTCATTCTGGTTTGTTTGTTTATTTATTTATTTATTGTAGAGTGGTGGAGGAAAGATCTTAAGCTTGGAACTGTGCTTCTTCTTCTTCTTTTCTTCTTCTTCTTCTTCTTCTTCTTCTTCTTCTTCTTCTTCTTCTTCTTCTTCTTCTTCTTCTTCTTCTTCTTCTTCTTCTTCTTCTTCTTCTTCCTCTTCCTCTTCCTCTTCCTCTTCCTCTTCTTCTTGCAATAGGGCTGTTTTCTATCATAAATTAGTTTGAAAGCCTTTATGATGTTCTTGATGGTTCTTTATATTTGGGTATATCATTTTATACAGTCATCTTTATTTACTTAATAAATGTGATATACAGGTAATATATCAAAAGACATATATCAAAATCAGTGAAAGTGTTGATCAATTCCAAAATAACCCAAAACAGAATGCAAACACTGGATAGATCTTGTTTTATGACCCAATCTACTGTTCTTTTTCTTTTGATTGGAGAGTGAGTTCATTAATGTTTAGGGTTATTAGAGAGAGAGATATGTCATATTTCTTGCCATTTTCTTGATTTTTTAATATTTTTTAAAATGTTTCCTTTGTTTACTGTATTGATCTTCCAGTGATTTTTGTAGGATGTATTTCTTTGATTTTGATTGTTTTCTTCAGATTGTGACCCTTTAGAATTCTTTGTAACGCTGGTTCAGTGATCATGGAATCCTCTACTTTTTGTGTAACATGGAAGGTTTTGGTTTCACCATCTAATGTAAATGATAGTTTTGCTGGGTAAATCAGTTTGGGTTGGAAGTTGTTCATCTTCATTGCTTGGATTATACAATTTCAGGATTTTATTGGGTTGAGGGTTTGTATGGAGAGGTCTGCAGTGATTCTGATTTTCTTTCCATTGTAATATAGCTCCTTCTTTAATGTTGCAGCATTTTAAAGCAGCTCTTTCCTATTTAGACTTAATGTTTTTACTATGATGTGTCTGGAAGTGTTTCTTCTTGGATCCAGTCTACTGGGGGTTCTATATGCTTCTGTGAAGCAGGTGAGATTTTCTCTCTGAAGAGTCAGGAAGTTCTCAGCTATTCTTTTACTGAATAGACTTTTGGTGCCTTTACTATTGAATTATTCCCCCTCATTGATCCCAGGTATGCATAGATTTGATTTCTTAGCTCCGTCTGCCAATTTCTGGATTTCTCTTTGGTACGTTCTCAGTTCTTTTCTCTTTTGTGCCATACATTTGACTTTTTCTTCTAGTTTTGTTTTATCCTCAACTTCTGAAGTTCTATTTTCCATCTCACTTATTCTCTTACCTATGGATTCTACTGTGGTTTGTACTGTGGAAAGTGAACCTTTCATGCTTCGGAGATCAGTTCGCATAGTGTCCATTTCATCTTTTAATGCAGTGTATGGTATGTATTTTTCTTTCCCTATCTTTCTAGGAGTCTTGGATTTTCTTTGTCATTTCTTCTTTGTGCTCTTGAAGTTGTTTTTGTGTCTTCCCTTTTATTCTGTCACCATTTCTTTAATGCTTCTTTTGTCCTCCATCTTTTCTTCATTCTCACTGGAGTCTTTCCCTGGATTGTTCTTTTTTTTTTTTGTACATTTTTTTTTTAATTTAATTTTATTTTATTTGTGAACATACTGTACAGAGGAGTTACAGTTACATGGGCAGGATAATGTGTACATTTCTTACCAAGCATTGCAGCCTCCTCCTTTGTTTACCCTTCACATCCCTTCCCAGCCTCCCCCCTCCCCCCCAATCCCAATCCTTCTCCTTCCTCCCCCCCCTCCCAGACCCCCCCCCCCCCCACCAACGTTGTAAAGTTCGTTTTGGACATGACAACTTGTACTTCTCATTGTTGCAACAGGTCCACCTGTATCCTTAAATAACTGGTTTTTCCCCATCTCCTCCACAATTATACTGACATCAAATATAGTGAAAGCAAGGGTTATACTGTGGGGGAGGGACATACAAAGCAACAAAGAGATAATCTTATAAATGTGTTAGAAACACATGCATGAAAGAAAAAAACATTAAAATACACATCTAAGGGTTCATTTTCCTGACATCACATTATCTGACCTTTTCCGCTTGACTCATACATATACTAGATATTACAAATAAGGGAAACCATGGGACCTACGTTTCTTTGGGCCTGGCTTACTTCACTTAATATAATTTTTTCCAAGTTTTTCCATTTCCTAACAAATGGGGCAATGTCATTCTTTCTGATGGAGGCATAGAATTCCATTGTGTATATATACCACATTTTCTTGATCCATTCATCTACTGAGGGGCATCTGGGTTGGTTCCATATCTTAGCTATGGTAAATAATGCTGCAATAAACATAGTTGTGCTGGTAGCTTTAGTGTGGTCTTGTTTGTAAACATTAGGGTAAATGCCCAAAAGTGGGATTGCTGGGTCATAGGGGAGCTCTATGTGGAGTCTTTTGAGGAACCTCCATACTGCTTTCCAAAGTGGTTGAACAAGTTTACATTCCCACCAACAATGAAGTAAGGTTCCTCTGTCCACATCCCCTCCAGCATCTGTTGTTGTTAGAGTTCTTGATTTTTGCTGTTCTAACTGGAGTGAGGTGATATCTCAATGTTGTTTTGATTTGCATTTCTTTTATGGCTAGGGATGTTGAACATTTCTTCATGTGTCTATTGGCCATCCTTCTTTCTTCTTCAGAGAAGTTTCTCTTTAAGTCTTTTGCCCACTTATTTATTGGGCAGTTGTTTCTTTGAGGATTTGTTGTTGGGGGGTTTAATTTTTTGAGTTCCAAGTATATTTTAGATATGAGACCCTTGTCCGTTGTATGGCTAGTAAAGATCTTCTCCCAATCCGTGGGCTTTCTATTGATCTTGCTAGCTATGTCATTTGCCCTGCAGAAGCTCTGCAACTTTATGCAATCCCATTTGTCCAACCTTTCTTTGATTTGTTGTGTTTCCGGGTCTCTATTCAGAAAATTTCGGCCTGAGCCAAGGAGACCCAGGGTTTCTCCTATTCCATCCTGTAATGTTTTCAGAGTGTCTGCTTTGAGTTCAAGGTCTTTGATCCATTTGGAGTTGATTCTGGTGCAGGGTGATATATAAGGATCTAGCTTAAGTTTTCTACATGTAGTTAACCAATTTTGCCAGCACCATTTACTGAAGAGGTTGTCTTTCTTCCATTCTATTGTTTTAGATCCCTTATCGAAGATTAGATGGCTATAGATCTGTGGGTTCATTTCTGGGTTTTCAATTCTATTCCATTGGTCCTGAGGTCTGTTCTTATGCCAATACCAAGCTGTTTTGATTACTATGGCTTTATAGTAGAGTTTGAAGTTTGGTATTGATATTCCTCCAGCAGTGTTCTTTCCATTCAGGAGCGTTTTTGCTATTTGGGGTCGTTTATTGTTCCATATGAATTTTTGGATTGCCTCTTCTATTTCCTTGAAGAATGAGGGTGGAATTTTGATAGGTATTGCGTTGAATTTGTAGATAGCCTTGGGAAGTATTGCCATTTTCACAATGTTAATCTTTCCAATCCTGGATTGTTCTTTACTATTGAATTTAGTTTGTTGCCTTGATTGCTCATGAATCTTGTAATCTTTCATTGTGAGTCAGGCATTTGGGTTCAGAGATTGTGGGGCTGTGGCCCCAGCTTGGCCTGTTTGTGCCTGTCAAGTGGCAGCCCTTGCTAGATTTGGATTAGTTCACACAGGTTAGACTAGCCCACACTAGCTCCTAGGCCAGCAAACCCCTGTGCAAGTGCTCACCCCCGAGCTAGTTGGAGGGAGCTGGGTCAGGTCTGCAGCAGAGAAAGGGAAGTTTAGATCCTAGTCTCCAAGATAGATGTGCACTGGGCCTTTCCTGAAGCCCAGCTTCTAGGCCACTCCTGCCACCAGACTATTCTTGCTGCTGGCTCTGCCTGCCATTCAACTCTCAGCTGCTCCCAACCACTGGACCTATCCTGGCCCTTGGCTGCTGGCCCACTCCTGCCATCAGCTAACTTCTGTCGCTGGACCACTCCTGTCGTCTGGCTGCTAGTCATTAAAAAAAATTCCCTGTAAACCAGTTTCACAAGTCACTCTAAAATATATACCCACTCACACCCCTCCACAGAAAGATAGAGACAGAGACACAGAGAGACAGGGGCAGAGGGGAGAGGGAGTGACCTGTGGAATAATAATCAACACCATTTGGAAGCACCAGCAAGGGCACCTCACACCCTCTGGAAGGGGGTGGAAGGGCATGTGCCAGACAACTTCCTGGAGAAAGTGACCACAAATGGTTTCTAAACAGTAGATTCAAGGAAACGTGTGAGGAGAGTGGGAGAGAGGCCAGGTGGTACATGGGGGAGGGGAGAACCCCATACCACCCTGCAAAAGTAATTTCCTCAGAGGGAAACATGGTCCAGTTAAACAAAAAGAAGAAAGAAGGACTTCAGAAGATAAAGCACCATGTTCATCAGATACCATTGTCAGGTAAAGCAAGATGAATATTATGTTTGCTCAAGATTACCTTGTCTATTTCTGAAGTTAAGAGAGTTGTGTTATTCAGTGGTGGGTAAGAGAAGATGGGCATTGGAGCCCTGTTTGTGTCAGTAGGAGGAAGAAGAGAGAGAAGTAAAGGAGAAAGAGGAGGAGGAAGAGGAAGGAGAGGTGATAACTACAGTGTAATTCAGATAGACGAATGTCTGCCTCATTTCTATCATTTCCACAGAATTTTCCCCAAGTTGTGAGAGGACAGAAAACTAGGTTTCCTTAGCCTGACTTGTCTTCAGCCGCCTTATCCCCAAAACACAATTGGCAACTGCTGAGCTGTGAGGATTACCTGCTGTAGATAAAGCTTAGCTCTGCTTCCAAACTGCTTTGCAGAATTCCTGTGAGCAGACTCCTACCCCATGCAGGAAGCAGGGATCCTGCTTGCTTTTTGTATTTCTAATGTTGGATCCTATGATGGTTGTGTGCTTAGTCCTTTTGTAGAAGCAGGAGCAGGAGGGAGTGGAGGAAGAGCCCCACAGTGCCTGGTGACCCAACCCTCACCCCCTCCATGCTGCCTGCCCCTTTCATGCCTGGTCTCCAGGCATCTAGGGCTCAGGGGAAATGCAGACACATGACACTGGGCTGTACTAAAAAAAAAGAGAAAATCCCAGGGAGTCACAATGCAATAATAGGCCTTATTATTCCTTAGCACTTAATAAAACCCCAGTGATGGATGCAGAAAATAAAATGAGCTGTTGCAGCATCTGATCTTTGCAAAGCTAAAATTCAAAAGGCAGGCAAGAGTGGGCAAATCATACAAATGGACAAAAAAAAAGCATAAAATAAGAACAGATGGTCTACCCCAGACTCTTTTCCCCCTCTAAGTTTCTTTCTTTTAGCCTAAGGACTTGAGGACACTCCATAGAGGGTTTTTATTTCTTTTCATTTTTTTTCCCGTTCTTCCTCTGTCTTTGTTTCATTCACTTGTTTAGATTTAATCAAGGTTTGCTATAAACACTGAAGGCAAGATCCTCTTAATTATACTTGCCATTAGGGGGTTTAAATACATGACTCCTACTTAAAATTACAACTGTACTTTGATGACAAAAATTTCCCAACCCACTCTATCTTACATTTTTCCCCCCACTGCTTTTCCAAAATAGCACTGGAAAGTGCTAATAAGGGTGTTTTGGAACTCAGAGTTCCTTGTGGTTTTCTAAGTCTCAAAAAAAAAAAGTCCTACTTACTGCCTTATCACCATGAATCAGAGTGGATGTGGGGTTGGAAAACTAGAACTTTTACAAGTGGCAAGAAAGAGACGTAGCAGCAGCACAGCCTCACCCAGGAAACATTCCAACATAGATGTGAGTGCCTGGGACAGACTCATGCCTCACACCCACGTGATCCTGGACGCCACCCAAGTTATTAATAGCCATGGTGACAGCACTGTACATTATATTATTTCCTCCTCGACAGAACGGAATGTGAGGCTGAGGGGACTGTGACATGGAAAGTATGTGAGCTGGCACTGCCGGCCTTTACTTTCTCCTTTTCAAGGCTTTCTGTCTGTTGTGCTTTTTAACCACAGCCTGTAAGCAAACATCTCCAGGATGATGAACCTACAGTGACCTCATGGAAACAGTCTGGTGACCCTCAGCTGACTAAAGCAAGGTGCATGCATTTTGATTGTGCCTCCAGTGTTGGCTGCGTCTATTGGAAAGAATAAATCTTACTTTTCTAGCTGGAATTGTTGGGTTGGAGGGCCTGTGTGACTCGTCTAACTTGAGACATCTCCCTGGTCCAGAAGAGAGCACCTGAAGTTTAACCTGAACTCAGAAAGGGTTCATGCATCTGCATGGTCGGACCCAGACAAGCACCTGTACAGAACCCATCACCAGGGACAGCAGAAGGTGAAGCAGCCAAAGTCGCCTTCCACAGATCTGATACTGAATGAGACAGGATGAGTGACTTCTGTATGTTTGACTGCATATTCTTTCCATCTGCATGAAAAGTCAGCCTTAGAGATGTGTTACAGTGCTCTTTGCATCTGTCTTACAGGGATCCTTACAAGGTCCGCCCCCCCCTTCACCAATCCTTTCTCTAAAATTTCTGAGACCTCAGCAGCATCTGTAGCCCGGGAGCCCCCACCTGCCTGCTGCTGACAAAGTTGCATGTCGCATCTCCATGATGCTCGCTCTCATGGTGGCTAGGCTTAGTGCTCGGAGCACTGTCACTGCTGTTCTTTACCGGGGGGGAGAGAGGCGGGGGGTGACCCTGTTGTCATGCCTGGAGACCTGGGTTCCTGGATTCTATCATCCCATGTTGTAGGTAGGACTAAGGGCATTCAGATGTATAGCTAGCCCTTCGGGGATTATCATCAGAAACTTATTCCTTTTGGCAGGTTTTCCATTCTCAGGAGGATCACAGGGTAAGGTTATTAAGGATAAAATGAATACATGGTAACTTGAGGAAAGTTGTCTTTTCTGGGTTGCCCAATTTGGGTTTTAATGGTAATCTCTATATTTAAACTATGATGGGACATCAATATAAGTCATCCTAGTAGCTTTGATGTCATGATTCTCATAGATTTAGGAAGACTTTGATATTAATCCATTGAATTTCTACTCTATAATTTCTGGACAATTTCAATCCTGAAGAAAAGGAGCATCAAAGTCCCTTTCCATCCAACTGAGATGCCAGGCTGATGTTCTTTACTCTTGGTTGCCTTTTAAACTAACTTTCTTTATTTTTGGTAATGCTGGTGCTGGAACTCAGTCCCTTGGGCAAGCTAGGCAGATGCTTTCATGTCCCTACATTTTAGAAAGGTGCTGTTTTGACTTGGATGAACTCTGGTGCTCTGAATTCTTTGTACCTCTTCGCTCTCTTCCTTGGGTTCAAGAAAAGAAGGTTGTAGATCACAGTACTGTGGATTTCTTTTCTTTTTCTTTTTGGTCGGTTGTGGGGTTTGAACTCAGGGCATGGGCATTGTCCCTGAGCCTCTCTGTGCTCAAGTCTAGCACTCTACCACTTGAGCCACAGTACCAATTCATACTGCAGATTTCTTATTTCAGATAATTTATTTTATGTTCATCATTCAAAAACAAACAGCTGGTTGGGGTTGACTCAGCTGACTCTTAGGGTCACTTTTGTGTTTGTCTTAGAAACAAATGTCTATATTCTTAAAACATACAATGTTCCTTTTGATGAGTTTCCATCTTGCCTGATTAGACAACTCCCCCACATCTTAAGAAGTTATGGTCACTTTCAGACATTTTGGTTGGAACCTAACCAACTTTTTGTCTGTTCTACCACATTTTGTCCAAAGAGTTGATTATCCAATGATTTCAATAATAATAATAATAATAACATGTTAAGGCTACAATTAAGAGCTTATATCATCTTACTCACTTGCCCCACAGGTGGATTATTCCTCTGTGAAGCCTTGCTGGGGGCAATGCGAGGTCACAACATTCTCTCATGACCTTCTTCACTCTGTATTTCCCTCTTTTGGCAAGGACCCAGGGTCTCAGCAGCACCAACATGTGCACTCATTTAGTCAATGCTAGAACACCCACAAAAGTGTTTCAGAATTATTTTAATACCATGCTAATCAGAAGAATTACTAAGCCCCAAGTTTCTCCCAACTCTCGGCTAATGAAGACATAGAGTTAGAATACATGTTGGAGAGTTGCATTCAATTAGTTCCTTTATTGCATGTGATGTGGTCAGGAGTCTGCTCTGTAACTTGATTCATTTGTATCTGTTTGTATTTAATTTTAGGGTTTACTTTTTATAGTAAAGCAAGCAAGATATATGGAAAACAAATGCAGTCCTTGTTCTCAACTAATGTGGTATTTCTGAACTGGTATTTATAACGTGCTTTTTCCATTACCTCCTCTGAGTTCCGTTGCCCTCAGCCAAGAAAGAGGAGACTTACCTAGTAAAGGGAGGGCTCTGAGCCTCTAAATGTGCAGGACACAGTCATACCATCCTTATTTAGGACCCATTGTTTCCCATGGATGGTAAGGACAGATGGTGGTCCTTACACAGACTCCAACCTGGCTAGCATGATGAAGAAGCCACCATGGCCACACAGAGTATGAGGCAACAGAATACCCTTTTCCTTGGATCTATAGCCATTATATAATTGGGACCCAATGCTGAACCCCAACAATGCTGCCGGTTTGCTGTTACATGTACGAGTCAGTTGTGGTAGCTGTTCTTCCCCCTTGGACTCCTTATTGATCTGTTCTGACCGTGGGCGATGCAGGTCAACATATTCACTCCATCTCAGGAAATAGCCTGCCTTCTATTGGACAGCATTCCCACTCCACCAGAACAAAATCCCACCAGGTACCAAGCTCAGGTCTTCAATAGACCTCTTCACCATTCTTCAAGGCCAAAGGAGCCGCTGGATGGCAAAGGCAGCAAGTCTTACCGACATGTCCCCGACGCCATACTAATTTGTAGAATGGAACTCCAGTCAGAAGTTTCATAGTTATAAAGCATTCTTGTAGTGTGATAGATGGTATTGCTGGGATGGCAAATTCAGGGCCAATGGAGATGAGGTAGAAACGTCTTCTGTGGTGGACCAGGTTCATGGTAAGCGACCTGCTACACCCAGGTCATCGGCTGATGCTGTTGGTGACACAGTCCTGATGCGTGCTCAGTGCTGTCTCATCTTCTGGCAGATGGCACATTTGCTGACAGAAGTGGGGACTGCGCATGTGAAAAGCTCATCCTTAACCTCTATCAGTATCACAAAGCCTCAGAGTCCTTGGAGGAAGGTGTGCGGCCACCGAGCTGCTGTTTGTGCAGCATGTCCCACGCTGGGGAATCTGTTCTCTGGTCTTCAGGTAAGGCTGAATGGTCTCGTGAGAAAGAAAACCAGCCAATGGCAGGAGAGGCTGTGTGTGTGTGGGTTGGGGGGGAGGGTGAGGCTAGATGTTTTGAGTCCTCTGAGTAATTAATATTTCCTCTACCTCTATCCAAAATCTTGGACCCCACCTCTATTTGCTGACAGTGGTGGAATCCTAGAGCTCTATGAGTCTGGAATTTCCAGACTTAGGTTCAGATTATATATGCATGTATATATGTATATATGTGTATATATACATATACATATGTATATGTATATATACACATATATACATATATATTAATGTATATATGTACACACACATATATATATTAAACATCTATCTCACAGCTATAAGAAATAAGATACTGTTAAAAGTCATAGATGTTGGGACTGGGAAGGTGGCTCAGTGGTAGAGTGTTGCCTTGTATGCCTGAGGCCCTGGGTTTGATTCCTTAGCACCACACAAGCAGAAAAAGCCGGAAGTGGTGCTTGGCTCAAGTGGTAGAGCACTCTCCTTGAGCTGAAGAGCTGAGGGACAGCTCCCAGGCCCAGAGACTGCCAATGACCCATGACTGCCAAAAAAAAAAAAAGTCATAGCTGTTTTCTGGTCTCCTGACCATGTCGTAAGCTGAGAGCAAAAAGCCCTAAACTCCTTCAAGATGGCTGATGTGGCTGGAAACTACTAAGCGTCCCCACAGCCACTGAGCCCCCATGCAGCCACACTTGCCCGGGAGCCAGCCGAGTGGCTCCACCAAGCCTTTCCTCAGTGGGTGCTTGGTTTCTCACAGCCTTGGGGAGTAATGTAAATACCTCCCCCCACCTCGGATTCTGTGACCTCTGGCATCCCATGGTCTCAGTGACCAATGGGAACTGCTGCTGCTGCGTTCTGATCTCAGTGGCTAGGTCAGATGGTAGGCCTCCTGCTCCCCAGTTCCCAGAGCTGGCTGTGCGCAGTTGCCTCTGCTACCAATTACTGATGGAAATGGGTTCATGGGAAGAAAACAGCAGGCTCTGGCCAGTGTATCTATCCGGAAAGTTCACAGGATAATAAATGGTGGAGGGAAAGTCCTCCGGCGCCCTGTGATCTGTCAGGCTGGAAGCTGTCATCGAAACATCTACTACATGCCATCTGAACAGTGCACTTCTTCCGGGGTGATTTCTTTCTTTTGTGAAAGTGATTGTTATTCATTTCCCCAGGACATGGGGGCCTGTGATTGTGCTTTGCACGTTGGTCCTGCGGTAGATCTGTGCCCTGCTGAACTTGCCTGTGCCACCTCCTTAGGGGTGGGACGGGCATGTGTGGTTAACATGGGACGTCGTCCTTATTGGAGGATGGGGGTGGGCTGAAAGGGCCCAGGTGCCAACTATCCAAGTCTGCTCGAACTGCTCTAGCAAAACACCATGCACAAAAGGAAGCGACTGCTCACAATTCTGAGAATTTAAGACACCATTGGATCTGAAGTCTAGCCAGGGCTCTTTGTTTCTACCTCTGGCCTTGTTGCTAGACACGATGAATGGGCCAGGGGTCTTCCCTGCTCCCACACATGAGCATGAGGCCTTCGTAGCCTGATCATCTCTCCTAAATTCACCTCTTGATACAGCATGGGTTTCAGCACATGGCAGTAAGGACTCCAACATTCAGACCATAGCAACACGTGTGCTCTTCCTCCCCAGGGGAGCACTGACACCAGTTGTTCTACTCTGCCAGTGATGGGAAAAGGGAGATGTTTGGGGGTGTGCACCAGGTTTCCTCTGCTGGAATGGCCCAGGGGAACATCTCTAGGAGGTCCCAGAGCCATTGGGCCTCATGGAGTGCTATGTGCATTTACATCTCTAAGTGTTACCTGACCATCTGTCACATTAGCTTCAGAGATTTAAGATGGAGATAAAGGATACTGTAATGCAGCAGCTAGCTGCTCTGAAAACATCCTTCTCTTGTTCTTGTGTGTCCAAGGAGCTAAGGACTACAACATCTCAAAGGCCTCATTTCATGAGGATGACAGAAATGTGATAGATACCAGCACCAGGGAAGACACAGGCAAAATAGCTTTGAGGACAGAGAAGGGAAGGTTTTCTCATTCTAGAACATTCCACATTTGACATAATAACTGAGGTAAATCTTGTCTCATTTCTCACTGCACATTTTTATGGCTCTTCTATCTTAGTATAGATAGAATTTTTAAAGAATACTCTGAGTCCTTGAAGTTGATCAGATTTACCTTTTGATTTTATAATACTCTGTATTTCACCTTCCTAGTACTTAGCAAGGTTCCTTAGCAGGTGGAATTCCTTTATGAACATCTGATATTCCCTATTACAATGTTTTTCTCTAGGAGAGGAAATCACTTATGTGTAAGGAGATCTTGCAAAGACACTTCAGATGCCTGGAGAGCTAAAAAGACACATTGAGATCCAAAGAGATGAACTTCCACACAGAGAATAAGACATCTGTCCTCAGAGAAAATTCTACTTGGCTTCTCTGTGACTTTAGTGCCAGAATAGAAGTTGTATTTCTCAGTTGAAAAGTGCAAGTAAAGTGAGCTTAGAAGCTGTGCCTCGATCTCAGACTCATAGCTGATGTGGGGTGAGAAGAAAAGGATGCTTCATTCCTGCTGCCCTCTGCCCTCTGCCCTCTGCCCTCTGCAGGTGACTAACAGTGGAGCTAGCAGTCTTAGTCCTGGTCAATTTCTATGGCTTCCAGCAAGCCTGAACAGGGTGTGGGCAGGTGTAGGGGCATCTCTCCTATCTATAACTCCACCTACACATCACCATATATGATGTGTCAGAGCCTCTTGTCAAACATATTAGCTAGTCAACAGTTTTGATTAAGCAAACAATTTCGGGCACCTGAACAGTACTCTAGTCATAGCTGTAAAGGTGAGAGGACATAAAATGATAGAAATAGAAACCGACAATAAAAAAACAACAACAAGGCATAGGCAATAAGAAAGTGTTTGAGAAGTAAACATTGGTGCAATAGTTGGAAGGGGAGCATGAAATTCTGGAATATTTGTCACACTGAACTATTTTCCAGTGTTGTTCTTCGCAGGGTAAAACATTCCATTGTGGTTTCTAATTTAGAGATTGTACCAAATGCACAGACTGAATTCACTAAGCATGAATTTAGTTTTCCTTCATTTCACCTGCTATTGGTGACTAGACATGAGCCAAGAAAGGGCTTACTATTAACTGAGAGATGGACATTCGATTCAGTAAGAGGCATAACAAGAGCCTGCACATAACTTGTAGATAGATAGACATTTTAAACAAGAAACAGTTGTAACTGAAAATCTCATTATGACTTGAGACTGGTGTGTAACTTTTGCCTAAATGTTGAATTTTGTACTGAAAACCAAAACCTAACAACAAATAAGTTGTATCTGAGACCATTATAACCTGTGAGTGTCACAGACCTTCAAAATTATAGAGTGGAAATGCAAGAACAGGGCAACTGGAAATGATACCATTCGAGAGTCACCATTCTCTTATTCTACTTCGAATCTATTTTCCCCAGTAGACTGTCAGGAAAACACGGCAAAACCACTCTAACAAGAATACCACCAAATACATGTACGGAAACATCCGCCCAAAGCAAAACTGTCACATTCTCTCTTCTTACTCAACCTTTCCCGGTGGTACAACCATTCTCTCTTTCTCCTGTTCTTATGAAAGCCCTCTGTAACTGGATCACTGACCCTTATCGCTAGGCTTGCATGTTGACTAGGTTTCTTGGTATCTCTTCTTGCTTCTCATAGCTGTGTCCGGATCTAGCCTGTGAATGAGTGACTTGCAGCCTGCAGTTGGAAGGTCTGACATGTCCAACTCCCATGATACCCTTCAGAGCTTCTCATGTTCCTCTGACAGAGGACTCATCAGGCTGACTTCCTCAGGGTGACCACCTGCCACACCCTCCCCCTGGGCTGTACTTGAATGACACCGACCAAGAATTAAATTGACCGTATCCCTGTCTTGGATCCAGAGCCCTGACTAATACAGTGGTATAAAGTTGTGGTCATTTATTGGCTTCATCTCTGTGGTAACGGATCCCAGGTCATTTGTCTCACCATTGATCTGCAAAGCAGTCCCAAGCACCAGGTCACCAGTCCTGAGGTTCCAGCCCACCTTCTTCATGCGCTTGATTTGCAGTCTGGGATGTTGTTTGGGATGTCAGTGATTTCTTGGCAGAAACATATTTACATAGCATCTTCACACAACCAGAGGCTCTTCTACCCATAGGGCCAGCGTCCCCA
Organism: Dipodomys spectabilis; assembly: GCF_019054845.1. Lineage (NCBI taxonomy): Eukaryota > Metazoa > Chordata > Mammalia > Rodentia > Heteromyidae > Dipodomys > Dipodomys spectabilis. The sequence goes on along the minus strand of NW_024870892.1, from coordinate 5,966,926 downwards.
AACCACAGATCTCTCAAGAGAGCCAGATGGAAGCTGTTTGTTTTATGACCAAATCTCTGAAGTTGAGGGCACCTTTCTTGCATCTGTGTAATTAGCAAGTCCCTCAGGCAAGCCTGTCTCCAGAGGAGATTACACTCCATTTCCTTGCTAACAGTAATAAAACACAATTTGTACATTAGCTCTGGGACTAAAAGAGTCAAAGATAAGCCACATATACACACGTGCCACTCTGTGCAAAATCCTGGTACGTGAGTTCTGGCTGTGACTTTCATCTGTCACTCTTTTCTTTTGTAAATTTAATTGTATTGTCAAGGTGATGTACAGACAGGTTACAGTTACATACAAAAGGTAATGAGTACAGTTCTTGTTGGACATTGTTACCCCCTCCCTCATTTTTTCCCACTTTCCCTCCTCCCTGTGTCATTCCTTCTTGCAAGTGGAGACACCACCAGCAGTAGCAGTAGCAATTGAGTACAAGTGGTCCTTTGTCTTCGGGAACCATTTTTGTCTTGGAGGTCCCCTGGCTGGACCTCATCTTGGATGATTTTATTTCAGCACAAGAGGGAGGAGGGTGTAAATCTTTGGCTCGATTAGCTGTTGTCCTGGCTTAGAGAAGCCATGTGTCTGTGTGTGGATTTGTGCTTTTGGGGAGGGTATTGTTCTGCTTACTGCAACACATGAGTCTATACATCCTACTTGCAACTTGCTGCTGGCCTATCTATGACCTGAATGTCATTAATGGGCTTCAATTGCATTTTCCATCAGTGTCCATTTAGTTTTAAAAGGGAAACAGAAAATTGCACGTCGCATTTAAATACAACTAACATTCAATTAAGTAGAATAAATAAACACAGGGAGGCTGGAACATGTGTCACATTGATTGTGATCTTTTGGTGGTTCCTCTTCACCCTCATTAGGGACAGAAATGAAGCTCTGCAGGAGACGAACCATTGTTTCCCCTGTACATTTCTATGAAATGCATACATTTGCCCACCTTGAATTATTTCCTCCTGAGGAGACATCAAAATTTCTTCATGCCATTGTGAGGATCCAGATGACACCGACCTTCTGTTGAGGCATACAGAAAGGATATTTCAAGTATAAATACATTTCAAAACCTTGCAAAGTGATCTGAGGAATTAGAACATAACAGACATGTATTACAGGCGCCTAATAAAACTTAGCCTTTGAAAAAACGTCATCTTTAAAGTTTACAAAGCATACCAGATTTTAAAGAAACTTATGGAAGCCACAATAATGGAGCATCCCAGGGGTCTGAGGAACTTGGGTAACTGAAAATCTACAAAGGCAAAGGTTTCCAGTCTGAAGTTCAGCACACCACAGGGCTGGGCCGTCGAATGGGGTCTTTGTAACACACACAGAAACCTTGCAGGGAAGAGCATTGTTCATAGAAAGATTTATTTTTATAGAGTCATTGCTTATGAATAAGATGTAGGGGTAAGAATAATGATGGTGGGGAAATGTTTTAGGTTTGTGAAAGCAGCAAACTTGCCACATTACGTAAATGGAAATGTAATTGCTTTTATCTTGATTGTACGGATGTTTATATTTGTGGGCGACTAAAAACAATTTGAAAAATGTGCTGACTTTATGCAAAAAATTACTTGGAACACAATTAATTTCAGAATGCTTTTTAATTGAAAGCTGCCTGATGAGAATTAACATTGAAATCAATTACCTTCTCAAAAAATAGCTAAAAGTTGGGGATGGGGGGATATTAGCAGGAGTGACAATCAGGAGTGAAATGTGTCACCTGCTGCTATTTAATAACCTCATGTCTTCTGGTGAGACTTGAGCTAGTGTTTGGCTGGAAACTGACAGCAATAGCATGTTAAGAGGAGGTTGTTCATCTTTCTGGGCTATGGAATTCATAATGTATTTATTTGTCCAACCCATGTAATGTTTATATGTAAAGTCTATTCACAAATGTCAGATTTTAATTGGTTGTTACATTTATATAGAGTAGATTTATATAATCATAATTCTGCTAAATTAGATACCACAATTTAAAAATAGTAATGATGTATATTTTTCCAACCTGGAAAATACATTTTAAGTAATTTTAACCCACTATAAACATTTTGGTAGTAGATTTTAGAATGCTTCCATAAATAATTTTTTTAGGAAAGCAATAGAAGGGGGCACTGTTTGAACACAGGGTAATAATTCATACCAATTATATTGCTGAACATAGAATTGCAGGTCTAATAATACATCATAATTCATACCTTATGGTCCAATGGCAATTAAAATATCATTACTTTTTGCAAACATACATAATTGTTGGAATCTTGCTTATGTGGGAAAATAGTTGGTGCTTTATTACCCAGAATGCACCTCTGTCTACTTCCTACAAGAATACACTCATTAGCGAGTCATTCAGAGTGACCTTTAATGCCCACAAATACCCCGCTGATGCCTGTGACTATTAGTGCCCTCCTATTACCATGGGTAATCACTGTGGAGTCTCTGTTGGTCTTCCTGTTATGTAAGCAGCATAGGCACATCCAGATGGTACTATGCAGTGGTGAGCTCACCTCATCTGTCTCCATGGGGGAAGAAGGCCTTAACACTGACCCAAGAAACCATGTTTCAGAGGTCAACAAGGGCTTGCCTTCCAGCCTCTGATGGTCAGTGAAAGTCCTCTCAAGAGGGTAGTTAATGTTGTTGTTGATCACGGTATCTTATTGGGTGAAAGTCCCCCCTCAGGGACTTACAGACCTTAAAGTGGTACCCAGTGTGGACGAGGGACACTTCCTCATATAAAGTCTTCATACAATAGACCTTTGTTGTTGTTGTTGATTGTGGAGCTTGAACTCAGGGCCTAGGCACTGACCCTGAGCCTCTTTGTGCTCAAGGCTAGTGCTCTACCATTTGAGCCATAGCACCACTTGATTTTTGAGTGGTTAATTGGTCCTAAGAGTCTCATGGGGACTTTTCTACCCAAGCTGGCTTCTAATGGTGATCATTAGATCTCTCCCTCCTGAGCAGCTAGGATTACAGGTGTGAGCCACCAGCCCCTGGTTCATACAATAGTCTCATAATAAAGTTTCACGCCACTGAGGTTCCAGAAAAGATGACCTGATTTGTAGTGCTTTTAAACTATCTTTAAAGAGAAGTTGGCATTTCTGAAAATCAAGCTAAAATGGTACATGGCATTGTATGGATCAAGGTTTATCTTTTGATGGATAACGTTGGTCTTAGTATTAATACAAAGACAGTAATTGCCTTGTGTGTACACACTAGTGTCACGAACTGGTTGCTTGCATGCTCCCTGAATTACATTGTGGTAACCTCATCCCCAGTGGCTGAGTGCTAGGAGATAGGGTTTTGGGGAAGTGACTAGGTCTTAAATTGGAACCTCATTATGGGATTGGTGACTTTAGAAAAGAGCTCTCAGAAGCTTGCTTCTGTTCTTCCTCCTCTCTGCCTTGTGAGCACATTTAGAACATGGCTATCTGTAGACTAGGAAGCAGATCACCGGATCATGGGGAGTTGTGATCTTGGCCTCCCTAGCCAGGACCAGAGTTCTGAGGATAGATGTTGCTGAGAACAATTTGCTACTTATAAGATTTTCTGATCCATGGAAGGGAAAGGGAACCACAGAAACAGCAGGACAAAGGATGAACCAATGCAACAATGATACTCTCTAGACACTACGTTGGAAATGAACTATACAACTGGGGGGTGAAGGGGAGTGAGGAGGAGTGAGTGGAGGAAAATGAGGGAGGGAGTAACAGTGTTTAAAAAGAAATGTACTCATTACCTTACTTATAGAACTGCACCCCCCCATTCATCATCTTTACAATAAATACATAAAACTAGAACAACCAACCAAAACCAATTTGCTACAGCAGCTTGAACTAGACAGTGTTAGGAAGGCTAGATCCCATATGCTTCACACTGCCAAAGCAAGTGCATGCAACGTTAATGTCTTAGTTGCTCAATCAAGTTCTACTCTGGGCTAAATAAGTTCACCATGAGGAGGGTTATGCAAACACCCAATTCTATGGAGATTATTAACTGCCTACAACTTCTAGGGCATGGCCTTCCGGAAGCCTTGTGTGGATGAGAAGTGGAGTCTTTCCCGTTGCTTCTGGGCTGGGTTCTGGAGATGGCAGAGGAACAGGCCGGAGCGTGGCTGGCTGAGGGATGGCTGGGACCAGGCTGGGGACCTCCTTGTGACTGCTGGAGGGCAGCAGTGACCGTGTGTCAGCAGTGACCTTTTATTCTGTGTGTTTCAAGGCCTTCACCTGAAGGCCCTAATGTGTCAAGGGTCAGTTGACTCTTAGCCACAGGAGGTGAGGACGCAAAGCTGCTGATCTAGAATCCACATCCTCTTCCTTCTTCAGCTCACATTACATTCCAGATCACTGCCCACCTGCCCAGGTCACCCCTGGACCATGGATCCCAACTTTGCTCCTAAGAGCTGGCTCTGGGCCCGGGTACCCTGCCTTACCTACACTCTGGACACGCTGCAGGAAAGGCTCAGCTCACTGGTTCCCAGCTCTCCAGCAACCCTGGCACATATGTGGCCAACCACCGGACAGCCTGTCCACTTGTCTTGGGAATTTTGATCACAGTAAACTCTCTTTTGGAAGCAGTCATCTTCTTATCTTGGCACTGATAAATAATCCTGGTACTAATATTTTAAAACAGCTAATACAAGTATTCCTGGAAGACACATCCACCACCACGAAGAAAATAAAATGACAGAAGGACATCATTGTACCCTTTTATTGGCACAGAAACTTTCCAAAGGCTGCTATGAATCAAAAGTTCAAAGTAGCAAGACAGGGCAGACTAGAGCCAGGGCTCAGAACTTGCAGACAGCCAGCAGAAGCACATGGGTGAGACAGCAAGGCGGGCGAGAGAAGGGAAGGGAGCACAGCTTGGGCTCATGCAGCAGGCCGGGGGTGCACAGTGTCTCTTGATGCAGTGCTGCTCAGGCCAGAGAGATTCGGCCTATGTATGTCTCTGGACTGTTGAGGCCTTAGATTGGGCTTCTAGCTGTGAAGTTGAAGTCATCCGTTTCACTGAGCACTGCAAATATGCAAATATCCTGTAACCTCTGCCCAAGCCAAGAGGACGAAGATTCTAAGCAAGGAAAAAAAGCCATGGGCAGAGCTGCGTTCTAACAGATGGCAAGGTCTAACCTGGGGACCTGCCGGGGACCTGCCGTGGGTGGGTGCCAAGCTAAGCAACAACACAGTCTCCAGGCCTTTGGGTACTTTAGATTTAAAAAAAAAAAAGGGTAGGTGGAGGAAAAGAATCCTAGAAATGACTTTTTAAAATCTATATTTTAAAGGAAGGGAGCACCACGGATTGCATGAAGTTATAAAACACAGTAATAAATGTGTAAAATAACCGACAGGTTTATAACCCCATGACACACAAACACCTACAAAATCCACGTCCTGCGCACCGAGTCATAATTCAGCCATCAGCTAGACAAAGGCCTGACTGGCTGGCTGTGCGAAGCCCCCAGAGCTGCACCTGCTCTCATTTCCAGCACCGCTCCAGCCACTCTCCTTATTGCGGGGCAGATGTGTAGCCCGACAACCAGAGTGGCACTGCAACATAGATACATACACACATTCACGCACATGTGCATGAGCATGTACACACACACACACACACACACACACACACACACACACACAATGAGATCTCGGAGTCAGGGTCCTGTGCTTTAGTGTAAATGCATGGAGAGATTGATGCAGCCCTCGCCGCCAGGCAGTTCTGCTGTGTGGGCGCCTCCAAACCATGTCAGATGGTACTGTCCCAGAGCTCAGAGGGCAGCCTGCTGCAGGAAGCAGTCTCAGGCTTCTTGAGAAGCGTGGGCTTCCTGCAGGGAGGTGGTGGGGGCGTGCGGGGCTCTGCATGCTGCAGGACATGCTGCCAGTCTTCCTGTTCCTCGCAGAGCTTCCGTCTCCAGTCCAGGAGCTCCCGCAGGGCTACACTTTCATTCTCTGAGAGCCTCAGGTGGTGGATGACCTGGGGGGAAAGAGAGGAGAACCAGGGTGTCAGCAGGTGAACAGGGGAGGTGACAGCAGCCATGAAGTCTGCAGGAGGCCAGGCAGGATGGAAGGAGACAGCGTTCTTCCCAACCTCAAGCCCCAAGGCCCAGGAGACAGCAGCAGCCGCAGATGGCTTTGAATGACTGAATCTGCATAAGGACTGGAACCAGGCATTTAGGAGGCGGGCAGATGGGTCGGCACATGGCATGTCTGTGGATGACTGGGGAAGAACCCATACTCCTCTGTGATTACCAACACTCCTGTTGACATCATGCGTTTCATTTTCACTTGACTTCTGACAGCAATGGATGCTCTCTCAGAAACAGAGATTTCCCAAGCTTCACTCCCTTCTATTCACATGGTTAAAACCCACCACCAGGGGCTGGGAAGGTGGCTCAGTAGTGGAGTGCTTGCCTTGCATGCATGAGGCCCTGGGTTTGATTCCTCAACACCACATAGACAGAAAAAGCTGGAAGGGGTGCTGTGGCTCAAGTGGTAGAGCGCTAGACTTGAGCAAAAGCTGCTCAGGGACAGCACCCAGGCCCTGAGTTCAAGCCCCAGGACTGGCAAAAACCAAACAAACAGACCCCCCCCCCAACTATGATGAGCCAAGGATAGACCCCCCCCCCTTCTCACAAAGCTTGCTCCTGGCTGGTGTCTTAGAGGACAGACCCACTAAGAGATTGTTGTTCTGGGCAGTTGTTGCAAGAGATTGCCACTAAAGTGGTAAACTGTCTCTGTGCGAGGTGGCTCACGGTGCCCAAGGATGCCTGAAGCCTGGCTCCAGTTTCAAAGTGCACGCTCGAGGTGGGGACAGAGTCAAACAGTATGTCCAACTATTGCCATGTCCTCCATCAAACCCCAGCCCTCAAAGGTGGAATGGCCTCTGGCATCTGTGGAAACATGAAATGTGATTGGCTTCTACCTCAGTTCACCAGGATGCTTGGGAACAGAATATCCTCCACTCCTGAATGGGCACAAAGGGCGAGTAGCTTTTGAGACTCTGGGCACCTATTTCCTGATAACAGTCAGTACCCATGAGAGTGAAGCTTTACAGATGCTAACATCTCTAGAAAGTAGAATCAAATGGGGTTCCAATACTGGGCTTTGTGGTTGAAGGCTTTTAAATGTCTATGATTAAACAGTGAAGAGAAGAAAAGAAAAATGGATGGGTAAAAGAAATGTGAAACAGATACGCGTGTCAAAGGAGTATGGGGAAGCAGAGAATATAAAATGATGCAAAATCCAGAGGCCTGAAACTGGCTTGCGCATTAAAACATACAGTACAAGAAGCTCAACAAATCCCATTAAAGATAAACATACATTCTACCACCATTAGCAAACATAGACACAGGTACCAGGTAGGTCAACTTGCAAGTGCTGAAAACCAAAAAAGAGGCAAAGCTTTAAATCCCATAAGCTAGACACAGGCGACAGCCAGAACCACAAGGAGACTAGAAGCTGGCTTCTTCACAGGGACACGGGCAATCTGAAAACATGGATTTGTAGATGAAAGCAAACAAGCGAATCCCATGGTGTCAGCCCAATAAAAATGTTCCTAAGAATGAAAGGCAAGTAAAGATATGAAAACAAAAAAAAAATAAAGAAATTTGCTGGCCAGGCACCGGTGGTTCACGCCTGTAATCCTAGCTACTCAGGAGGCTGAGATCTGAGGATGGTGGTTCAAAGCCAGCCTGGGCAGGAAAGTCCATGAAACTCTTTATCTCCAATAAACAACCAGAAAACCAGAAGTAGCACTGTGGCTCAAGTGGTAGGGCACTCGCCTTGAGCTGAAGAGCTGAGGGGCAGTGCTCAGGCCCAGAGTTCAAGTCTCCCCACCGATAAAAAAAAGAAAAGAAAAAGAAATTTGCTATCTGAAATCTTGCATTAATAGAAAGACAAAAGGAAGGGTTTATTTTATTGTAGGTAAAAGAAAATGATTTTCAATGGAAAAATTGGCATTTACATGGGCATTAGTAAACTTAGGGGTCAATATCAATTACATGGCTGGAATGCTTTGTAGAGTGAAAATTATATAAGCAGCACAAAGTATGCCAACAGTAATCACACAATCCAGGAGGGAACACAAAGTATAGAATTAGGTCTTGAAGTTAAAGCAGTATTAGAGCAATACAAGTAGAAAAATAATAAAATATGTTGGAATGCCCTAAGCCAAGCATGAACATTTCATCCTATGGTAAAACAACTGGAAAAATGAGACAATCTTTAAATAAAAACTTAAAGATTCAGAATCACAACAGGGGAAAAAGAAAGACTGGATAAATGGGATTGTATCCAACTGAAGAGCTTCTGTGGGGCAAAGGACATAACTACAAAGATAAATAGACAGCCCACACAATGTGATAAAACCTTTATTAGCTATGTATGTATTAGCCCCCTCGGGGGCTGGGAAGGTGGCTCAGTGCTTGCCTTGCATGCATGAGGCCCTGGGTTCGATTCCTCAGCACCACATAAGCAAAAAGAAAAAAGCCGGAAATGGTACTGTGGCTCAAGTGGTAGAGCACTAGCCTTGAGCTGAAGAGCTGAGGGACAGTGCCCAAGCCCAGAGTTCAGGCCCACGACTGGACCCCCCCCCCAAAAAAAAAAAAAAAAGAAATGTACTCATTACCTTGCCCATGTAATTGTAACCCCTCTGTATGGTATTTTCACAATAATTTTTTTAAAAAAAGACTAAATATATAGCTTCCCTATGACCCAGCAATCCCACTTCTGAGCATTTATCCAATGGACCACAAACCAGGCCACACTAAAGCTATCAGCACAACCATGTTCATTGCAGCATTGTTTACCATAGCCAATATATGGAAATCAACACAGATGTCCCTCAGTGGACAAATGGATCAAGAAAATGTGCTATACATATACAATGGAATTCTACTTATCCATTAGAAAGAAAAATATTGCATCAAATCATAAGGAAATGGAGAATTGGAAAAAAAATTATATTAAGTGAAGTAAGCCAGAGCCAAAGAAACATAGGCTGCATGGTTTCCTTCATTTGTGTAATTAGAATATGTGTACAAATCTACAAGTAAATACAATGAATGATTAAAATAAATGATACATGCACATACACTGGGACATGATAAATTATATAGGACTATAGACTTTCACATGTGAGGTTAAAGGAAGCTATACAAAGAAATGGTTGACAAAGGTTCAATAGCTATGTGCATATGATCATATAAAATAATATTCTATGAAATGAATTCCAAGAAAGGGAAACAAGAGACATTTTTCAGTTATCATTATTGTTGTTTTTGTTTTCTTTTCCTTTTGTCTTATTTGTTTATTTATATTTGAGAGGTTAAGAGAGGGCATGGAAAAGGTAGAATAAGGGTGAGTAAATACAACAGTGGTACTCACTAGACACTAGGTGGAAAATGAACTGGCTATCTTATGAGTAGGGTTGGGAGGGAAAAACTAGGAAAGAGAAATGGAAGGGGGGACATGATTCAAAAAGAATTGTACCCAGGGCTGGGAAGGTGGCTCAGTGCTTGCCTTGCATGCACGAGGCCCTGGGTTCGATTCCTCAGCACCACATAAGCAGAAAAGCTGGAAGTGGCACTTGGCTCAAGTGGAAGAGTACTAGCCTTGAGCTGAAGAGCTGAGGGACAGCGCCCAGGCCCAGAGTTCAGTTCCTACAACTGACCAAAAAAAAAAAAAATTGTACTCATTTCTCTTTACCTGATTCATGTAACTGGAACCCTTCTGTATATCAACTCTACAATTACAACAAAAGAGACTGAAAAAAAAAATAAACATCCAGTTCATCTAAGAGAAACCAAAAAAGGTAAAAGAAAGGATTAAACGTGGAGACGAATTCCTAGTAAAAGAATCAAGTATAAAAAGTGGGCAAATGGAATGCACATCTTCTCCAGTGCCTGGTACCCTTCTTCTTTGCCTGGTATTTGAGGACTGTGCCTGTCTCATCCTGATGGCTTGGGTGGGAAGGGGGGTGGTTGGTAAATGGCACAACTCTGTCCTCACAGTAGGCAGAAAATGCTCCCAGCTGTATTTCTTCTGAAGTCTAAACTCTTTTCAGTGTGTTCATAATGTCTAAAGATAGACGAAGCGTGAGCCTGTCCCGAAGCTCCCGGCAGGAAGACCAACAAAGACCACATGGCTCAGTCAAAGCCGGGACGCAGAGCCCTTCAGCCTGGTGACTCTCGGGTGCAGCCGGCATAATGAGGCTTGTTGGGAGAGACTGTGACAGAAAATATCCCCAGTCATCTGAGTCATTGTTTCTGGGTTTGGAAGGGGAAAAGAAATAGATCTCTCCCATTTGAAAGCTTCTTAGTTTTTTCTAAAAATACTTGAATTTTGAAGTATATTAAAAAGGTTAAACTAATAATATACACAAATGATTAGAACCAATATCCTTAATGAGGCTACGGATGGTTAAAAAATGTGGGAAGTACAGAATGCTATTCTTCAATCAACAAGCAAGAGCTTGTTCTTGACTGAGTAAAAACATGACAACAATGAACTTTCATCCAGAACAATCCCTGTTACCACAGGAGCCCAGTGGAATGTGCCTTGTTTTCTGTTATGGAGATGAATTCATACTGAGGGAATTCTACCAAGAATGTACCAGAGGTGCCAGACCACATAGATGCCATACTAAAATATTAACATTTTGCTCTTTATTTTAAAAAAAATTCACAAAGAATGTCTTAAAAGAAGGCTAAAAAATTCTGTGTAAGAAGGTGTGATAGAGAGCACTTTAAAACTGCAATTTGAAGAGACTCCAAAGAGAATAGCAGTATCACCTAACAAATGATATTTAATCTGCTCCACTTAGATTTATTACATTTATTAGACTGTGAAGCTCAAGTATTGTATTTATCACAAGCAGTGAAAGAACACTGATACTTTAGAATAGGACACAAATGAAATTATGAGCGCTATTTCAATGGTGGTCCAGTAATATGGAAGCAATAAAAAGCATGTAAAATATTATCCCATGCCGTAAAAAATGTCCAAATCAGCATTAACCCATCCTTTATACCCACCTAATGCCCTCTGGGTAACAACTAAAGTGTGTATCTCTGCATTTACTATTATTTGATATTTCACAGTAAGTTAAATATTATCTTTAAAAGGGCCATAGTGACTTTGTAAGGGAAAGTTTTATCTTGATACTGTTTTCGGAAGAGTTTTACTGTTTCAAGAATGACTGCCTATGAGGGATGCCAAGCTCAGTGTCTGCTGATTTTTCTCTGGCCAAAGGTTATTCCTGCTTCGTTTGCATGATGAAGGGCATCACATCAGCACCCTTTAACCTAAGTCTTATTTTCATGGCTTTCCAACACTTGTGTGCTCCCGGCATCACTACCTCCGATAGTCATCTCCCTTTGCAATTTAGTAGTGAGAAAGCGGAAAGTCAGTTTATGGGGAAGATCGTAGGTAACAAATGCACCCAGGTGACAGACTTCAGAGATGGAGGCAGTTTTACGAAAGCTGCCCAACCGGACTGCTCTAAAGATGACAGGCAACCTTGTTCATCTATGACCAACTACCCAGGATTCCTAGGGGCACTGTGGCCTGGTCTGTACTTACAGCAGAAACATGTCCTCTCCCTTCCTCCTCAGGAAGGACTACAGCTGACTCTCGCACTTATTAATTCTGTAAACCTCTGAGCACCACAGGCACATCTCAAGCTCACAGCACGTGCAAGGACACATATAAATCACAAAGTGAATTAATCTCCCAGGGGGCTGGGGAATGCTCAAACAAAACCCTTTCCTTCTACTAGATTTGCAAGAGGAAGATTCTTTATGGAAACACAGAAAACCACCATGATGGCTCAGAATAAGGTAAAAGTAATGGCTTCCTTCTGTCATGAAGAACATCTGGCTGATCTCATGTTCAAACATTCAGGACATTAATCTACTGTCCACTAGATACATCCTACTATCAACTATCTCGTGTCTCCCAAGAACTAGAAAATATCAGTTACAAAGGAAGACAGTTTGATAAGGTGAGAGAAAGATGGAGTTCATATAAAGTCTTTCTCTAAAGTAAGATATTTCTAATATCTGACTTTCAAGGGTTACACAGAATAGCTTACAATCTAGAGGAACATACAACCAGATCTAAAGGGTACTGAGGCTTATCGCTCAGGTATCTATTTACAAAATTTATGAGATGAAGTAAGTAGTGGGAGATGAATTTCCTTGCCTTCCTGTGGATAGGCATTCCTGTGGACAAAACTAGTTATGCTAAATTAGCAACTTGTTGCTGAACTTTTACCTTAAGTCTTTCCCTGCCATGATGGAAATGACTTTGTTAAATAATTCAGATGTAAAGTCAGCTCGCCGTCCATTTGTCACAGAATTGATTTTTCTATTGACTATTCACCCAGAGGTGAAGGGGGGTATGTATTGACATTTATGGAAATTAAAAGGAGGAAGTGCCCTGGGTGGCTAACTAGTGAAATGTAGTGTTTCAAATGGAAACCTGATTTTTAATCATTGCTAATAAGAAGTTGGTGGAAAAGAATATGAAAAAATAAAATTGGAAAGACAGGGCTTTAAAACTAAAGAAAACCTAAATGTATCTAAAAGACTGGGCTTAGAACAACCTGCTACTTGAAGTCCTGATAAAAAGGTTTGCGATGTCTACACTCCTAAAAAGCATCAAAATCATCTGAAAGTGGAACTAGCATTTGTGGTTTTTGCCTGAAAAAAAAAAGTTAGTTCTTCTTAATACAGAAGAAATCATTCATGTACCGATTCAATTAAGTTCCCGCTGGGGATTATGTTTCCTTTGTAGTCTAAAGTTTAGATAAACGGAAAAAAAATCTCTTAAAAGGCATGGTGAGTTACTAAAAATAAAAGTAGCTATATTTGGAATTTGGTGGATGAGAGGAATTTTAATTTCTTACCATAAAAAGTCAAGGACCATCTTTTTATAATAAATAAAGTTACCTTGGAAAATATTTCATCTAATTTCAGTAGACATTTATTTGGACTTCTGAAGTTGATTTTAACCTCTCAAGACACAGTTATCAGTAAAAATGGATTCTGGTGAAAGGATGTAAATGATGTACTTTATCATATGAACTGAGATATAAAGCATACAGTGGTACTGAAAATCATACCATGCAATGTATTTGTGACATTTAGGGGATGTGAGTTGTAATCTTTTAACACCCATGGTGTCTGAGGGCACATGTCTCCCAGGACACCATGGTTGAGGAAGAAAACCACTCAACTATATTCATAGTAGTCTGGGCGTCCGGAACTTGAAATTACACCTTGCAGGCTACAGTACTGTCACAGGAGTTCCCCTGTGGATATGATTTCCAAAGATCAGATATTATTTCATGCTGTTGATCTCAAATACTGCACTTGCTTGATTTGTTTTCCCTACAATGCCACCCAACATCTGCTAAAGACGGGCTCTGCCTTTCAACAAATCTCATTTTCACTTTGTCATTTAAATTAAGCACATTCACAATTACCTTGCTATTTGAGCACCACTTGCTTTTTGGAAGACATATGGTCACAAAATTAAGGGCAGGGAAACAGCAGAAGACAATGACTTAAACACAATTGATGACAAGTTGGGCCTGCCTGAGACCTTCACTGCACCCGCGGAAATGTGGGATGTGCAGGTGGGAACTTCAATGGTTTCATTTTGTAATTTATCTTTTATATATTTTTAGTCTATTAGTTTTGACCAATTTGGTCAAAGCCCATGAATGAGGCTGACAGTACACCTAGAATATGTATGTGTGTGTTTGTGTGTGTGTGTGTGTGAATGTGAGAATGTGTGTGTGTGTGTGAAAGATGGTATGACAGGAACACCATTGATTATTGAGCATTAAAGTTTCTTATAAATAACATCTCAAAACGTTTATCATTGGAAGATGTGGACCAGGTAAGTCCTTTGCTATGAATGAGTAAAGACAGTTAAATATCGGAGTCTATATTTAGTTAATTAAGGACGGCAAACAGTAACACTTGTTAAATGGTAAGTCAAACACACGACAACTAGGAACAAAGTGGCCCCTGGACATGCAATCACGGATAAGCCAAGAAGGGCAGCGTGTTTCTCCCTCACAGAATGGCCGGGCCAGCCTCTCCTGAGTGAGTGGCCCCGCGGATGGCTCCCGATGCACCCTGGTCTCTTTTTGGAGCAGGGAGGTTCCGGTGTTCAGCTTTAGGATAGAAAAGGCTGCAGAAGGTCATGTAAGGGGGTTAGGTGGGCGGAGGTTAGAAATGGTGCCATTGCTGTAGCTCCATTCCCTTGGCCACTCCGTCGCATGACCGCTCCCAACCACAGAGCAACTGTGGCACGTGGCCTGGCTGGGTGAAGAGAAGGACCACCAGCCTTTGGGTCGCTAGGCCCATCGCAGCGCTTTCAAGACAGGGTCGGTGCCTTCAAGACAAGGATGCCGAGGAAACAAACGTCAAGAGGGGTTAGGAAGGAAAAGGAACAAGGTTTTGCCAGGGTAGGCTAAATATAATAGTGAATGGTTAAAATCGAGTCGTCTTCCCAAAAATAGATAATAAAAGTCACCTGCAAGTGTATAAAATTAATTTAAATCCACTTTGGGATCAAACGCTGGACTTTTTATATCACTGACTGGATGACATTTTCCAATATTATAGTTCATCTGTTTTAGAACCTATTCCTGACGCAGTCAGAAATGCAACATGACAGTTTCAAATAATAATGTGATCACAGAAATCAGAAGAACAAGGCCCACTAGGTCTGCTGAGGTCAGAAGGAAAGTCTTCCTTCAATTCTGCATGGAGGGAGTCTTCTCTGTTGTTTCGGCCTAAGACTGTCATTGTCTTGTCTTTGTCAGATTACATGGAACCTGGCTTTCTGGAGTCCCGCTTAGCATCCTTGGATATTCTGAACAGTGATAAAGGCTCTCCCACTTACAGAAAAGGCAAACATTTTCCCTTCATGTACACTCTGAGCAGATCAGTTCCTACTGCTAGTGAGACGGATTTGAAAAGTCAGAAAACAATATGCTCACACACTGGCATGCTTCATTCTGCCTCCAGCTTTGTATTATAATGTAAAACTTTCCCTTTTTCTAGACTGTACACTGGAGAGGCCCTCAGCTCTCTCTAGCAGCCATGGACCCTGTCTCACTTTTTCTTTGTCCCAGTTTCCTTGTAGATTACACACTTCCCCTAGGTAGTATTTACAGTTTGCTTCCTCATGCTAGAATTTAACTAGTGATAGGGCATAGGGGTTTGTTTTTGTAGATGAGTATCCCAATTAACGAGGCTTGTGTCCAGCAATCGAGAGGTCTCAAATATGGGTTGATGAATGAACCAGTGAGCAATGACTGAATCTCTGAAAATTAAACGTATATGCCTTACCATTGTTTCATATACTAAGCACAAATACACACATATAATTACAGAGTTACACAAAGGAAAACCATGTACGTTGTTCTCTGGGGTCAACATAAAAACCTTCCAGAGCTTTCCCCATCCCATGTGACCTCACTTTATAAAACTTCCAATCAGCACAGAAAACCTGACTCCACTAGCCCCAGCCAGCCTGCCAGAGGCAGTGTTTACCAAATTTATTGGGGGTATTTTCTTTTGTTACATAGGTTCCAATAAAAAATATTTAATAAAGCTAAGGAATGTTTTAGCAGTTTGATTCTCTTAATTCTTCTGGGGCTACTACTAGATGGTAATTAAATTGAGCCAGTAATTTATGGAGCACTTCGTGTTTGTAACATAAAAGAGATTAAGCTGAACTCGGTACCTATTCTGCATAAGCTCAAAAATGCATTAGGCTCCACATGCATACGCACACATGCGTGCAAAACCACAATTCTAGAAAATAAGATACACAAGCTGGGTGCAGTGGTTCAAATTTGCAATCCAAGGTGTTCAGGAGGCAGGTATCAATCAGGGGGATCAAAGTTCAAGGCCAGACTGGGCAAAAAGCTATGAAGACCCCAAGACTCCACCTCAACCAAAGAGCATAATATGGTGGTGAGAGCCTTTCAGCCTAGTTACAGAAGAGACCAAGAAAGATCTAGAAAAATGATTATGATACCAGGTTGCCTAAGGCAAAAAAAAAAAAAAGAAAAAGGGGACACAGGAGGAGCCCAGGGAAACCCTGGTGAGGAGAGTGACCTTGAAGCAGAATGCGAAGGTCATGGAAAAAGAACGGAAAGCCGTTGACTTCTGGCCCTACATTTACAAGTGTATTAGGAGTGAGTCATAGCTGCAGTCTGACAGAAAGAAAATGAATCATTGAACCCAGAGGTTAGCAGGAGACATGGGAGAGCTTGTGCTCCTCTCGAGGTTTATAAATTGATTGGACCATCTTAGGTAGTTGAACTGGCACAAGAACCACCCTGAGAAGTGCCCACACCAGCATGCCAGCCTTCCCGTGGCTTTGATGATGTGAGTGGCACCTGCGGTGGTATTGGTCGTCCCGTATAACAGGCATACCTGGGAAGCCTGCAGACACACTCTTCTGGAGGAATCTATGGCTGTAGCTATGTAACAGTGTCTCTGAGAATAGTTTCCTGGTGGCAGGTGTGCTCACTCATACAAAGTGTGATGTACGGCCCCAAACATCACCATCTCCTGCACCTTTCATGAAGCCCAGATACACACAGCACAGACAATACCGCTGCCTGTGCTCTGATGGGTGTGTGTGTGTGGGGGGGGGGGAGCAAATGTTGCTGGGCTGTACTCTGGGGCCTGAGATGGTCAGGTAGAGGAAGGAGAAGCCCTTCGGAGAGCAAGATTGTGTGCCTAGTACCCGTCCTGTCTCCACTAACTTGTTCCCTGCTGAGCATGTATTTTGTTTTATTAAAAATTATCTTTATGTATATAAAGAGGTTCCAGCTCAACGGGGCAGTCTGTGAGTACAACGGATCTTGCTCTGTGCCACCCTTACCAGTGTTCTCTCCCACCTCTCCCAAGCCCACCTTTCCCCTCGAGTTACTTGGCTCCATGTTCATAGGTACCCCGAATGACAAGCTCGTGGGGGAAGACACTCGCAAGACTGAGCTAAGCGGGGCATGCATGTCCGATGAAGGCCGACTCATGATGGTGGCATAGGCCCGAGGCTTTACATTTCGCCCAGAAGTGACGTTCACAATAAAATACTGGAAGAGAACAATGTGATGGAAACAGGAAAAACAATTCCATCTCAACAACATACCAAATTGCAGAATAAACGTCAAAAACCCATTTGCAAAATAACAGAGCCACACTGTTATTTGCTTTCGGCACGGGGCAGTGTGATCTGTGGAGGCACGGCACTCCACGGCCACGTGCAGCGTGCTCACTTCCACACAGTGATTCCCTTCAGATGTGCCAGGGATGAGATCAAAACTCAGCTCTTAGTTTCTATAAAAATGCAGCTTTCTAAAGCTAATATGACAAAAGCTTAAGCTTTATCGAAGTTGGGTGTTTTATAGTCCTTTGTTTTCTAAATATGTTAACTATATTAAATATATGTTAAAATATATTTCTAAAAATGTGTTTATGCTATACTAAAAATATTTTTTAAAATTACATACATATCTGATCAAATTTTAGATAGGTGTTGCGATTTGTTGATCCAGTTAAAACTCCTACATGTGTTAGATCTCATCTAGTACGTTAAAGTTAGAAGTGGTACTCAGAATACTGACAGTGAAAAAGAGGAATATTACAATAATATAATAATATGAATAAGTATTTTTAAGTCCTTACAATATTCCAGGCAGCATGTTAGGCATACCACATATATTTTTCTTAAATGACCTGAAAGAAATATCAATTTTTTATATGCTCATGTAAACACAGTTCTCTTTACCTTTCTCCTACTCTCCCTCCCTCCTTCCTTTTCCCCTCCACTCTCCCTTCCTTCCTTTCTTCTGTCAAAAAAATCAACAATCAATAAAATATTTCCTCTTTAAATGATTTAAGTTACTTAACCAATATTGAAATGAACATAGCTAGAATTTCTGTATAAACATGTTTTCTCAGTTGCTCTGCTATTCTTTATATGATACCATGGCTAGTTGTAAATTTTCCATCAGGATTTTGAGTGTGCATCAATTGCTTTCCTGTTTAAAAACTGGCACCACTCTGATTTCCTTTCCATTTAATATTTCTCACAAATGGATTCTCCTCATTGACAAAAATCGTCAAGGTCTTAAGTACAAAAACATTGCATTTAGAAATATAGGCTGTCTGGGATATACATACAGAACCAATTTATGATGAAAAATATAAAATACAGGATTTAAAAATGGTCTGAATCTCTATTTATCTATATAGATAGAATTACTGCTAATTCAGAGATTACCAATTAATTCACTGCTTCATTACTTGCATATAACAAATTCGTTACAAGGTGAGAACTGAGTCCCTGAAACTGTAAGCTCTAAAAGCATCGTCTGTGCCAGGTGTTCTTCTATTTGATAGAAGACAGACAGACAGATAGCTAGATGGATGATAGATGAATGGCTAGAAAGAAGCATATAAACTGATAGATTGATGGCTAAATAGAAGAATGATGGATGGACAGAAGAATGATAGATGCTAGATGCTAGACCAGTGATACATAATTTTGAAAGGATTATCTGATTTCTATTCTTTGACATGGGCTTCAGACTCATCATGTAATGGAAGAATTAAATGTGACTATATTTCATTAGTTCATTTAACACACAATGTTTCGGTTCGGTGCTATAGTATATTTTAAGCAGTCCACAAAACAAACATAAAATGAATTTAGAAAGAGGGTATTGGATTTACTTAGTGCCCAGTAACTCTCAATTTTGCTGATATATGATATTGCAAAAAGGTTTCTTTGATGGTACAGTAAAACAAACCACATAACAATTTGTTTCTTGATGTGGATCAATTTTATATTGATTGTATTATGGCAGTTGAGTCGAGAGTGGGCTAGATATTTATTAAGGTCTTGAGTACTAGATTGCCACTATTTTATTAAAGACCATCAATGACTTTGTATGATGAATATCTGAATATGTCTATTGTCCAAAACAACCTTTCATGTTCTTTTTCTTAAGAGCAAAAGAAACATTCTTTCAAGTTTGTCAGGAGAGAAATGCCCATAATAAACATCAAAGATGATGAGGCATGCAATACAACAGGGCTCTGATGATGAAGTGTGCAGCACACCAGGGCTCGGAGAACAAGCAGAGGAGAGGAACAGAAGAGTAGAAGGCAAAGCGGGTAAAGTGAAGTGGTAATGTAAACATAAACAAGCCACTCTCAAAAAAACAGCATCAGAAAAGAAAACACTGCAGTTTCCAATGTCACATGTGCACTTCTCGGGAGATGCGCACAGAGGGGAGGGGTTGGAATCTCAGTTAGGTTAGCCCCTCCCTCAGTACCATGGCCACTGTCCCTCATGCTCTAGAGTTTGCCATATGTCCACACAATCATGAGCTTTCTGCCTCAGGTCATGGGACCCTCTGAGTTACAGAGAGATACAATCTCAGTAGAATGTAAGAAATCTTTTTTCCTTCCTTGCACACTCTAAAGGATTTGAACATGCCAAATAGCACACACTTAAAAAAATATGACTCAAATCTCACAGACCATTACATACAGAACTGTCATATTGTAAATGCTGTCTAATTCCACAAGCAATTTGCAATGCTTTGCTAAGCTACAGAATTCCAGCTTTAGGTCCACAAAGCTGCCCTCGAGGGCCAGCAGGTGGGATTCCATGATGCCACATGTCCACTGCTGCTTTTATTCCTGCCGAGTGCTACAGAAGGTCATAAATATTTTACCATGGTTCGCAGCATGGACATACGGAGCCTTCTACATCACAAGGCTAATGCTCTAGCTTTCGTTATTTCCAAGAATCTTAAGTGGCTTGTACTCCTTTTCTAAAGCCATCAGAGCCCGCAAATGCATAAAAAGTTATGGTGGAATATAACATACAGTGTGTTTCCTACATTTTTGTATGTGAGACTTTCCCCTATCAGATAGTGTTTCATGTCTACATTAACAGTAAGGAGGGCTGGGAGTGTAGCTCAGTGGTAGAATGTGTGCGTCCATGTACTACCCTGGTTTGATCTTTAACACACACACAAAAAAAAATTAGAAAGACATTGTACTATTTGTAAAGAAATGAAAATATCAGGAAAAAAATTATGTTCAAGTGAAGTAAGCCAGGCCAAGAGAGACAAAGGATGCATGCATTCTCTTATATGTGGAAGCTAGATTTCGCTTATAAGCAAATATGTTGGATGGTATGCAAGTACATACAAATATATGAATGAAATATGGTAGTTCCAAGGGAGAACCCAAATAGTGTAATTCCATCAAATGGCAAAGTCAAAGTCCAGAAACATAAAACCCCAAGAAGATGGTAATTGAAACGGGTGAGCTACTCGAAAGGGGGTTAAGGGGCGGAGAAAAAGGGGAGAATGCAGCTAAGGATTCATTGTATACCCTGCAAAATGAAGAAGAGTGAGGGCGGGGTGGGGGAGGGGAGGGATGGGGAGAACACTGAAAGGGGTGACACTGATAAAGATGCATTGTATTCATATATTGCCTTGTTAAATGGCAACTCTTTTGTACAACTACTTAAAGATAATTTTAAAAAAGGAAAGGAAATAAAAGAAATCACAGGTCTATTCAGCAGGGCCAGGCCCTTCTCAGGAGGACAAAAAGTTAGCGGAAAGGCCAGGCCATTGGGCTAAGTGGTCCTAGACCTGCGTAGGCTGGTGCTCCTCTGCTGTGTTTGCACCCTAAGGTGCCACATGCATTCCTTCATTTCTGTGTTTTGCGTGTCCCTCTCTCTGTGAATGGTAGATAGATGGACTGGACCCAGATCTGTGTGGCTGTCAAGTGGAAGAGGGGAGGGGTCTCTCCCACTGTCTTTCCACTGTGGTTTCATGGGATGTGAAACAGACCAGCGGCCAAAAGACCAACCCAAACAGAAGTCGCCACCACGCACAGTGTCTGCTGTTGGTCACCTAGGCTTTTATTCTGAACCAAAACATCTTCCAATTTCTGGTTGGTCGTGGGGCTTGAACTCTGGGCCTGGGCACTGTTCCTGAGCTCTTCAGCTCAAGGCCAGCACTCTACCACTTGAGCCACAGTGCCATTTCCAAAACATCTTTCAATTTCTGAAACCGCGGAATGACCCTCCATTCACTCCTGTTGTTTGTGCCTGGCTTATTTCCAGAAGCAGAATTCCTGGTGCTAACATCTACTCCCATTATGGATCTAGTGAAGTTTCCAGAAGATCGCTCATCAGTTTTTTTTTAATCTGTGACAACATCCACACATGTTAATCTTCATTTAGAGGATGTCGTAAGTCCCCAAGGATGCGAAGTAACATGGACATCCTTGAAGAGAGATGGTGTATTTGGTTCACATTTTGCTTCACTGTTGCAGGTCTAATCCCACCGCGGTCCCCTGTCTGGTTTTATGGCATTCTTGTTGATTCCTACTCACGGAAAATCTCAAATGCAGCACGCCTCCGTGTATCCATGCTTCCTCTATAAATGTCAAGCAAGGGATAAATTCTGGAAGACGTGTGGCCATTAAATCCCAGTGTCACATAACTCACAGCTCCTTGACCCCATGAAAGGAAGAAAACAAGCCTGACTGGCCATTTCCTTGGGAGGGGACCAGAGCCTTTGAAAACAAGTTCCTGTGAGAACTGGGGATGGGAATTGATTCCTGCCTGCCATTCCACATCTCTCTGCTTCTTACACAAACACAAAACCAGGGAAGACTGGGGAACCACTTCCCTCAAAAAAATCACTGCTTTTCTCTGTGGCCTACATTGTAGCAGAGGCCTAAGGAGAGCGTGGATGGCCTGGATCCTGCTCTAACACAGAGGAATAACAAAAATCAAAGCAGTGTTCACTACAGAAAGCAAGCTCTCCCGGGAGCTCCCAGAGACCAGGCCTCCACACGCTTACAATGTACTGGGAAGCATCTCTAAGGCAGGGAGGGAGATTAGGGAAATCTGTTATCACTAGCAATCACCAGAGCCAATAGGTCAGTGAGTGATGTCAGCAGACTATAGGATTTATTTTTAAGATTAAAATTATTGATCTTCGTCACTCTCTCATGATTGTTATTTCAAAAAAACTTAGCACCTATAATGTGGCTGTGCCTATACAATCCAAATATTCCAGTGAAAGTGATCATTTGTTGGTCAGTTGATTTCACAGAATATGTAGACGCTTGGCCCAGTTTGTTAAGAATTTTTTTTATGTAGACAATCGACAAAACAAAATGATGCCATAGCTTCATGCAAGAATGCTATGGCTTATGTAGAAGTATTTAACGTATTGGTAGTCAAGTACATATTATGGAGTTCAACTGTATATTTTTATAAAGATAATTGTTAAAAGCAATAATTGAAAATACAATGGCATGGAAACCACTAATTTTATCACGTAGATCCTCTCTCTAGTATTTTTATTTGCTCTTGAGAGGTCTTTATCATGGTGACCTCTCTCAGCCAAACTCTGTGAGCACTGACAGGAACTGCGCGGTATGAGCAAGGGCTGGGGCTGATGTCCTCAGCGGGACCTCACTGCAGTGTGAGCTGCTGTAGCTCAAATGAAGCTGACGCCACAGAACACGAGATGCCGAGATCTGATGACACACCGTAAGACTGCAGATGCGGCAGGGTTTTACTTCCCTTCTTTGGTCAGCTATAATCTCCTTTTTTAGCTCAGGCCACATGCACAAAACATATCAAGATCTTTCAGAAGGCTTTATGCCGCTAGCACCGGATATGACTTTGAATACCATCATATAAGTTGTGTCTAGAATCTTCCATTACAACAAGCATTCATTTTATTTTGGACATTATTTTCTCCTCTTTATGTGTGTGTATACACACATATATGTACATATATGCACTCATAGATATACATATACAGATGTACACACATACGTATATAGGTTACATACATATATGGATGTACACATAGATAGATGTATATTATATATATATAGATGTACACACACATATATACTGTAAATAAACCAAAAATTGGAGTCAGCTGAGATAGAGGAGAGAGAAAAATGTGAAGTTGAAGAAGCCTAGGCAGAGCTACCCAGCCCAGGATAAAAGAGTGTCAGTTAGCACTTAGCAGCTTTCTGTGGCGCTCACTTGACCTGCTCTGCATGAATGAATGCGTACCTGTGTGGTGTGACTCTCCCGGTGCCTTTGGAAGGGCGGGGGCGTGGGGCGGCTCTCACCCAGCTGGGGGAAGCTGTCATCATCAGGCTGACCTGTGGGCCAACAGTAGCCAGCGGTTAAGTTGTGTCTCTGACCCCAAATGAAGTCAGTTTTGTACTTCTTAAACACACACACACACACACACACACACACACACACACACACACACACACACACACACACACACACACACCCCTAATATTTTCATGGGCAGAAACATGAGCAAACAGTAGTTGACTATTAAACTTAATAACAGAACATGGGACTTACTAAGCATTTCTGCCTTTTTCATTTACTAAAAGAGAAGATCTGCTGACAGATATACGTTATACTACATCATATATAAGCTGTGAGTATGGTAACAGACAGAATGATGAGAAGAAAGACACGGCGGTAGCATAAAGAAGGCAGAGGAGGAGCTTTCCTAGAGGTTGGGAGCCATGGCAAAGGCAGGCAGGAAGACGTCTCCCCTGCTCACTCCAGGAAGCAGGGGGCCCTCATTCGCAGGGATGGGGGAGGAAGAGCACAGGTGAAAGGAAGGTAAGGCGTAGGGGAGGGTGTTCGGCAGGGGGTTCTACTGTGCTGAGCAGGGAGGCCCCACGGAGGAAGGAGAGCACGTGCTTCCGCCATGCACCAATCATAACCAATTTTACTGGGGTGACCGTGAGCTCCCAGAAACTCACCCGCCTCTCCCCAAACGACGCAGCCATACTTAGGAAAAACAGAGTGAGGTTCGTGGATTACCATCCAAGACAGAAGCCCGGTGTCTCCACTCTAGCAGGGATGCCGTGCAGTTCTTTGTTCTGGGGCACCCCAGGCTACTACGTAGGCTTTGCCTCCTTGGGCTCCCAGCACCAGATCCCAGAGGCACCCTGTCTCATGACACGGTGTTCTAAACACAGCTAGAGGTGCCCAGGGACAAATTGGTCATGTTACAATGGTTAGGAGGGTGGTGTCACGCACGCATCTCCACGAGAGACCTGATTCATAAACATGAACAGATAAGTAACCGCCCCACGGAGTGGACTGGACCTAGAGAACTTTAAACACTGAAGCAATTACTCCTCTCCTTGGAAAGCATAATTAATGAGCACAGTTTAATTGATTAAACATATACATGATTCCTAAATTAAAAATCATTAGAAAATCACTGTGCATTTTTCCAATTACAGCAGAGCATGTGCTCTTCGGGGAGGTCCTGCCAGTCAATCTTCTGGTTAAATGGACAAATATGCCCGGGAAAAGGGGGTTCACTGTCAGGAGCCAAGCCAGCAGCTGGGCCCTGACACAACGTCAGATGGGGTCTGGTGAGAGGGAATGTCCTCAAACAGAACCCATAACAACGTCCTAGAGATCAGGAGAGGGTTCATGGGGACTCTGGAGGCAGTAGCAGCAAGTAAGGCTCCAGCCATGGAGTTCATGTTGAAGTAATCCAGAATTTCAGGAATTCTGAGGAAGTGAAGATGGGGTACTGTTTACAATTCCAGGCAACTAGGCAGGGAGTTGGCAAAAAGAAACAAAACAGGCTTAAGAGCCACATCTAAGACTCACTCACGTGTTGAGGTGTTTATGGGATGGGGCAGTGGGGGGGGGGGGGTAGGGGGAGAGGGAGGGCTGACACAGCAGCATGCATCTCTAGATCACCGGTCTCTTACCGAGCCAGGAGATTGAGGCAGAAGAAAATTGTTAACTAGTTTTCAAAACTCAGCAATGATTTAGAAGGTTGCTTTTAGAACTGAAACCGAAGCTCAGTTTTGATTCTAAGGCACAGACCCAGGACCAAAGAAATCGTATCATGCATATCACATAGGTTAGCTCGATTAAATTGGTGCTGAACAGGCAGGGAGAGAACCAAGAACCAAGCAATGCCTTTCCAGGCCCTCAAGAAGCTTAGCATTTGGTGCAAGGACACCATGAGAGGGTGGGTGAGGAAACACTGGGGGGGGGGGGGGGCAAAACCTCGGGGTAGCAGAGGTCATTTGGATGGAAGGATTTCAGGAAGCTTCCTTGCAGTCTTGCTGCTGACCCGGGATTCTTAGAGTGTGGAAGGACGAAGGGAGCTGAATCTGCACAGTTACCACAAACAAGATGATGTCCGACGTATACTCCCACCAGGGCTCTCTGGATGGCGGGTTGTGTCTATCTGAGCTATGGCAGATGGAAGCCATGAGGCGGGTTCCCAGCTCACCAGGGTTTGGTTCTGACCGGGCCAGACTGGATACAGTGTAGGAATTAATTCAGGGCACACCAAGAACTGGGCTCTGTGCGTAGGCTCAGCAGGGCTTCTGCTCAGCCAGCCTGGACCAGCACAGATAACCAGGCTGTGCAGAGGCTGAGTGCAGTGCACAGAAAAACAAGACCTTCTCCTCCCGGTGACAGATAAATGCAGGCCCAAATGGAGCAACTGCCTTTTTTAATTGCTATTTTTTCCCTGACGCTCAGCAATAAAATGTATATTTATTGAACAGCCAGAAAGAAAATCATACTGATCATAAAGTGCCCTAGTTGGAATTTTTCTTTAGATCTCCGTTTCTCCACTAAATAAGCATCTTTATATAAACAATATTTTGTTCGCTAGAGCTAACATATTCTAACACTACGAACTGCTTTCTAATCTAATGATAAATAACCACAAGTCCAGGGAATAATTAAGTATACAAAAAGAGATCTAAGTCTCTGTTAACATCAGCAAAAGGATGGCAATTAAAGTAAGTGATAGCTATAATTACCCACACATAACTATATTTCATCAAATGAACAAACAGATAATTATTTCTGGGAGGCAGAGGTAGCATACAGACCCTGGAATCCCAAGGAGAGATCATTTCCTAGAAAAATAGTACGGCTTCTCATTCATGTAGAACTTTATTTTAAACATTTACTTTCATTGCGTGCTTTTAGTTAGAAAGATCATTGATGATACTATGCACATTAGGCATCAATGCTCATAATTGCCTTTGGAGTTATTGCAATCCTATACATGTAGAAATGTGTTCAGTTTGGACAGTGCTGACTAGGGCAAGGTTTTTTTCCCCCTAGCATTCATTAGCTCATTTGCAAAATTCATACTAAACTCAATTAGCAAGTGTACACTGAGGATTGCCATCTAAACAGGTGAAAGCAGCATGTGTTTGTTTATCTGTTTTCTTTGCTTTTTTGGTGGTGTTGGGACTGAAGTCAAGGCCTCTTGCTCGCTGGGCAGGCACTCTACCCCTTCAGCCATGCCTCCAGCTGCTTTCTCAATTGGTTGTTTCCAAAGGAGGGTCTTGCTTTGTGCTCCGGTGGTCTGGGCTGTGATCCGCCTACTTGTGCTTCCCACCGTCTCTGAGGATGACAGACAAGTGCCACCCTGCCCACAACTTGTACCACCAGGCTCAGTCTTTTGGCCCAGGCTGGCCTTGAACTTAGACCTTGAGATCTCTGCCTCCCAAGTAGCCAGGATTAAGGCTTGGGTCATGGCCCTTAGTAAGGTGCTTAGTTTTCATTAACTACTGGGAAACATCGCAACCCAGGACTTCGAGGGATCTACCAAAAGAGCACAGCAGTGGCATGCCAACCTGCCTTGAGAGACTGAATCCTTAACTGAAATAACATTGCTTCTGTGTGCATCATTACTCTAGGATGTTCAAGTATCTAAGAGCCTGCTGATTTTTTTCGTTTTCCTTCATTTAAGGGAGGTGTGTAAATCTGTGTCAGGATTTGAACACAATCTATTTGTTATACACATTGTGGTTTTTTTCCCTGCACATCTGTCATTTGTTTATTACATATCATGGACTTAGAAACAATTAGGCATACAATTCACAAATTGTAGTGTAAAACCTTTATAGTACTAAACAATTAATTTTATGGCATTGATTTTCTAAGAAAATATTTCATGAATGTTTCTAGTGTTGTCTAGAGAATGTTGCTTCTTCAGTTAGCTTTTGGTTTTAAATTATGGGGTAAACTCACAGCTATTTGTATTAAGACCCTTTCCCAAGCTATAACTATGGTCAGAATGATTAAATATATGGGTAGAAGGACGGTCCCTTTCTCCTTCCCACCCTTTCCCTCTCTACTTTGTAAATGGCTCCTTCCTTTCCATCTTGTATAAAGTCTTCCTGCCTTCCTTGCCTTTCTTTCTTTCTCTTTCTTCTTCCCTTCCTTCCCTTCCTTCCCTTCCTTTCCTTCCCTTCCTTCCCTCCCTCCCTCCCTTCTTTCTTTCTTTCTTTCTTTCTTTCTTTCTTTCTTTCTTTCTTTCTTTCTTTCTTTCTTTCTTTCTTTCTTTCTTTCTTTCTTTCTTTCTTTCTTTCTTTCTTTCTTTCCCTTCCTTCCTTCCTTCCTTCCTTCCTTTCTTTCTCTTTCTTTCTTTCTTTCTGCCAGTCCTAGGGCTTGAACTCAGGGCCTGGGCAATATCCCTAAGCTTCATTGTGCTTAAGGCTAGTACTCTACCACCTGAGCTACAGCACCACTTCCAGCTTTTTCTGGGTAGTTTATTGGAGATAAGAGTCTAGACTTTGCTACCTGAGCTGGCTTCGAACTGTGATCCTCAGATCTCAGCCTTCTGAGTAGTTAAGATTACAGGCATAAGCCACCAGCATCCAGTCTTTCTTTTTATATTCCTTTTCTCTTTAATAAAAAAATAATTCTCAATACCTATCCTCTAAAATTAAGAAAAGTGAGGGAAGGGAGGAGTTATAAATAAGATGCTCTCCTATATTTTCTTGTATACGTTTTATTATTTAACATTTAGACTTATAACCCACAGGATGTCTGCTGTGAGTGGTGGCGTTCCAGTCACAAGTCACCTTTCTCTGGCTGAGTGACAGTTGGTTATTCTGCCTTTAGTGCCCACAGAGGAAAAGTGCTTATTTATGCCAGCTGGAGCCTTTTCTTGTCTTTTTCCTTCAGCTTCTTTAATCACATTGTCTGGAAAAGTTAGTGCAACACTGGAATCATTTCACTTTTATAATGTTGAGAGAATTTGCACAAGAAGTTCTGAGAGTGTACCTTGTAGACAGATGCTCAGTTTGTTTAATGTTTACTTACGCTATTATTTAGCTGTTTCTATATTTGGGCTGGTTCTGTTGTTTGAGAACTCTGCTTTCTGAGTATCCAAGTACACATCATCATACGCAGACTCCATTATTATATTTTATGTTTCTGATTAGTTTGGAAACTGTGCACCCTATTTGCATTCTCTCGGGGCTTTCCTCAGGGGGCGTAGTTGGCAAGTTAGATTTATTGGGGCTTGATATTAAACAGTAGTTTCCCTCCTTCCTGACTTCCCTTATTTTAAAATTAAAAATCTTTCTAGTATTGCTGAGCATTAGGAGCATACCAATGTGTAATTCTTCCTGTTATTTTCTAAAAATATCCTTACTTCCCTTTTGATCTTTACAGGAAAGTTTCTATGATTAGTAAAATATCTATGTTGACAGTTATTCTAACTGAGCATGTTAAAAATGTCATTACACTTTTCCTGGGATCTCTGTTGTGCTCCTTTGTTACAACTGATCATTTTTGAACATCTGGCTGCTTTAAAGATTCATGCTTGGTCTTTAATTTATAAGCATCTCCTAATGGTAGACTGACAAGTGGTCTCCTTTCTACTTTTCAATTCAAGCTTTGCAGAAATGTGGGGATTTATATTGTCTCACTGAGGTTGGATAGATTTGGGATGGATGCTCAGACATGGGGTTTGACCTTTGCGGATGTGAACAAGTGGATAGTTGGTCTTTAGCAGGCACCCCCACCCTCTATTTATCTCCTGCCACCGCCCAGCACTGCACCCAGTCACCTGCTTCCTGTCCCTTGAGTTCTGTCTCTCCAGGTTGGAGATGCAGAATCGTACTTACAGGGTGATTAGAGCCAGACTGGTTCAGTGCAAGGCCTTTGTGCCCAGTGTTAGGCCTTTGTGCAATAGTGGGGGGCAGGGTAAAGGGGGTGGGGTGGGCCATCTTGAAGATGGTGGAGCTCATCCATGTGCTAGTTATACCTGCTCAGGCTCTCCGGCTCAGAATGCCCTCTCAGACACCAGGGACTGGATTTGAGGACATGCTTCCGACATATAGAACACAGCAGTGCTGCATTCCATGGCCAAACCATAGAGAAACCACAGCTCATAGGAGCACTCTTGGACTTCTTGTCTGGGGAAGGCAGCTTTCCCTTGGGGACAGTGCTATGCGGAGAGGCCTATGCAAGTGGGTAAGGCTGGCATCTCTCTGTCACCTGCCACTAACCACCCAAGTTGTAAAAACACTATTCCTTTGTCCTGTGTGAAGATGACCATTGTTCTGGCTCAGGATGAGCCAGACAAGTCGTAAAGCTAAGCCACACCACTTGCTGACACCCAGAGAACAACAGCTCAGAGCCACTCCCTGGCTTACTCCGTCCACAGGTGCAGGGATGCGTGTCACACACCGGAGGATAACTGCTATCCTGGCACCGATTGAGGAGGCTGGACTTGTGTTCTTTTCTTCCCAGCAGAGAGCGTGAAGCAGCACCCCTGAGTCCCATGGAACCACATACTTCAGCACACACTGCCACTGTGGGTCTCCATACTTCCTGGCAGGACACAGCCACCGGGGCTTGGCTTCTCCACGCACTCACCAGAGCCTGGAACATCGCTCACATTCCTCACCAGAACATTTCCAACCCCTAGGATCCAACGACCTTCTCATCATGTCTCTAAGACAACTCCCATTCCTTTCCTTTGCTTCTGTGTGGCTCCTTTTAGAGATGACCTCGCTCTCCTTCCCTGTTATTTTTGTATAGTTTTCAACAACTGGGTCTAATTAAATTTAATTTCATCCTCTGGTATACTTCATTTGATTCCTGTATTCTATCAATTTCAGTATATCTATCTCACTGTTTTGATTTCTCATTTCTGATGAATTTTCACATTTAATAAAAAAAAATCTATCTGAGCAGGGCTGCCACATAGCCACACTTTCTTTAAGGAGTATGTCTTTGAACTTCAAACATTTTAGTCCCTGTGGATAAACTACAACTGACTTTTTTTTGGTAGCAATTTATGACTTTCCTTCTTATCTTGTATGCTATGCATTCAGTTCTTTTTGATTGTGTTGGACTTCATAGTTGGAAAAAGTAATAATAGTTTTAAAGAATACTTTGAAGATGATGGTTGTTTCTGAGGATAATCACTGCTGTGTCCTGGGAGTACAATGCTCCAACTTTGGAGGTCAGAGTCCCAGCTGATTGGTGGTCCTCGTAAACCAAACTAGGGTGGCATTCTTCAAAACCCCACGCCTAGCCATGGGTGAACCTCAGCTTAGGCTCTGTCCCTGGAATAGCAGTTGACAGAAGCAAAAGTGGGCTTCCTGCTGCCTGCTCTACACTGAGGAACAGCGCCAATGTTCCTGAGAGAAGAGACTGGAATGGGGGAACAAGGCCCAGGCTGACATTGCCCCCTAATCCCTGACTGCAGAACCTGTGACAGTTCTCCAACACCTTTAATCAGGCAGAGCAGAAACTCTCTGTCCAGTTCTCTGTGTGTTCTCAAGGAAGAATGGTTAGGGTTTCATCATTATGAGAAGACTTAGGCTTCTTTTATGAGTGAGAGGAAATATTTGTTGATATAACTTCGAATAGCAATGACCGAATTAATTTCTACGTCATGTACTCACTCACTCACGCCCTTAAAGCACCTAGACACGGCTTAGCATTTGTGTTCCTTCCATAGCCTCCTCCTTCCCATGCTTAGTGGTAAGAATGTTTTGTTTTAATGCAAAGCAGTGAAGAGCATCCATCTCCTGTAGGTCAGATTAATTTTATACTGGTTCTTACAGACCAGCACTGCAGAACCTGAAATGACAGCCAAGTGGCTGCAGCTTTTCTTCTGCAGTCTAAGCAAGGAGAGACCCACAGTAATTCCTGCAGTTTCCAGAATTTCACAGTTTCTATCCTATTTTTTCCAGTTGGTAAGCCTACTGCGGTTTTGTATTTAAAATCCATTCTCCCTGGTTAGAAGTTTCATCCATTCATTTCTGGGTTTGAAAGAGCTTACCGTTAGAGACAGGATTCCCATTCTCAGCAGTCACAGCACTTGAGAGGGAATTAGATAACTGAATTCCACTGGTATTTGCATTTCTGTCTTGAGTCTCTGAAGCAATCTCTAATGTTGAAGGATCATCCCGGCTAGTTAGGTTCATGTTAGTTTCAAAACCTAAAATGAATTTTAGAAATAATTATTCTTCTCTGATAAAAAAAGGTCTGAAAACCTGAGTAAAACACTGGAAGAAAGAAATAACACTGATTAAATTGAGTATTAGTTACATCCCAAATAAATTCACAATTATCTTTAATTAAATTATATCATAGTCACCAGATTTTTGTCACAACATTGCTGTTTAGTGCTAAAAATCAACTGTAGGCCTTGTCATTTAAAAATATATTCATAGAGAATTTTTTAGATAGGTTAAATATATAGTACTGCTCATTGTGGGAGGGCAATCAATTCATCCAAGTGTCGGTGTTTTCTGAGCTACTAAATGTAAACACAATAAAGCAACCTTACAGCTTTGAAAAAAACCAATATAATTTCAATGTAATTTGAATGTTTTCCTTATCCGTCTTGGAAAATTAAACTTCAAATACTTTAAGATGTTTTCTGTTTACCAGAGTAATGAATTACATATCCTATGTACATCCTGAGATGTCTGAGCACAGAAACCTCCTCCAAATTCAGCTGAGGGCCAAATAAAGGCATTTAGAAAACTACACAGTATTGGTAAAGTAAAATGTAACAACTACTTAGATTTTGGAGGCTGACTTCTATACAGGTTCCTGAAGTCCTCAGGCAGTCTATAAGTCATTAGCCCTCAAAAATACTTTGTCCTTTTCATCTAAAGAAGGAAGAGCAAGGCAAGGAGGGAAGGAGGGAAGAAACGAAGGAAAGCGGAAGTCCCAGCCCTGCAGATCTGGTCTCGCAAGCTGCTCTTGACTTTTCCTGACCTCTCTTCAGCATCTCCCCTGGCTCCCTGGGTTCCACACTGCAGTGATACTACAAGTAATGGAGCTTGCCCATGAAGCTCCACACTGACAGATCCCAAGGCCACAAGAAATGCATTCCCTCTGCTGCCCGTGGTGTGCTCTTCACTCAGCCACCGCGTCTTCTCCTTCGCCGATCAGGGCCTCACTCAGTCGCCTGACTTACATTCACAGAACACACACTGCTCTGCCAAGAAGATGTGCACAAAGGCTTAGAGGTCAAAAATACTGGGTCGGTAGGATGATCCTAAGTCTCTTTACACACACCCTAAATATACAAAGTAATCTTGGATCAAAAGAACAAAGCAAGAGTAATCCAAAGAGTATACTACCAGCATCAAAACAGGCACCCAGACAAGGAGCAGAGTTTAGAATAAATTCACATGTCTGCAGCTGAGTTTCCAGGACAGGGCGAAGAATATGCACTGAAGAAAAACAGTCCTTTCAGTAGATGGTGCTGGCAAAATTGGATGACCTCATGCTGAAGGATAAAAGGATACTCTTGTCTTAACAGTTAAACGGACCACTTTAGCCAGATATCAAGGGTTTAAGGCTGGAGTCCTAGCGATCCAGGTGACTGAGATGAGCAAGATCATAGTTCAAGGACAAGCTTGAGTCTTGATGTATGATTGTCTACATTAGAAAATTTTAGACTGCAGGTGTGATTCAAGTGATAGAGCCTATAAAATTCAAAGCTATGAGTTCAACCCCCAACATAAAATCTAAAAACTCCTCAAGTTTAATTGAAGACTTAAATGTGAGACCTGACACTACTACGGGACTACTAGAGGAAAACACAAGGGATATAGAGAGTAGCAGGGATTTTTGAGGGGCAAGAGGAAAAGCATAAGAAAAAAAAGCCAAATTAGTATCATCTCAAATGATAATGCTAGTACACAGCAGAGGAAGTAATCAACAGAATGAAAAGACAACCTACAAAATGGGGGGAAAAACCTGTAAACTACATATCTAACAAAGAGTTAATGCCCAGAATTTACAAGAAACTCAACAAACTCAAGCAAAATTAATAATCCAATGAAAATCAATAGAACTAAACAGACATTTTCCAAAGGAAAGCATGTATATGAACAAAATGTACGTGAAAATATGCTCAACATTTTTAACCCCTGGGGAAATATAAACACTATGATGTAGCCTCACTCCAATTAAAATGACTACTAGCAAAAGAAAGTGCGAAGATGACAGGGGTTGGCAGAATGTGTACAGCCATTATGGGAAGCAGTATGGCGGTCCCTCAAAAACCTAAAGACAGATCTACCAAGGACAGCAATCCCACCTCTGATGTACACCAGAGGCCATGAAATCAGTACATGTGTGAGAAGGAGGCATCTGCACTATGATGTTCACTCTAAGATGATCAGAACAGTATCCATGTGTCTACCATCTGAGAAATGCCTGAATGACACATGTTGCCCACACAGCAAAATTCTCTTCCCTCTCACACACGATCGAATGCTGTCATCTGTGACAACATTAGTAGAAAGGGAGGGAGATCATCCCATGAAATAAGCTAGGCATAGAAAGTCAAGAACCACGCTTTGTCCTTTTGCATAGATGAGATGCATGTGTCATGGAGAATTTCAGGAATAATTCAGAGCAAACAGATTCACTATGTCTATTCATGCCTCTAAGCCACAGTCACCAATGTGTTGAAGGTGAACAAAAAGAAAATTCACACCAGCACATAGTTGTAATCTCAGCTACATGGGAGGGGCAGTGGGGGGGGGGTAATGATAGGAAGAACTGTGAACAATCAGAGGGAAAATGTTAGTGAGACCCTTTCTCAGTCAACAAGGTAGGCATGGTGGCGAACTCTGTCATTTCATTTACATAGTACACAAAGGTTGGGAGATTGCTTTCCAAGGTTAGTTCAGGCACAAAATGAAAGTTCCAGTCTGAAACAGATAACTAAATCAAAATGGACTGAAGGTGTGATCCTAATGGTTGAGCACCTGACTGGCAAGCATAAGACCTGGACTACACAGCCCTAGTACCACCAGAACAAGTAATTATGCCAACCCCCACACAAAACCTTTAGGAAAGCAGTGCTTAAGAGATAAAGGTCTCTGCCCCATGAGAAATGAGTGGATGTGTATGTCACTCCATTTTCTGGTTGGACACCAGCAACACCAGTTAGTCTGAATGCCTGAATCCACAAACAAGATTTCTCTTTGCCCTCAGCCTGCTGCTGTATACGCACTGGAGAAAGAACTTACATAAGGACGAGACTCCGAAGTGAAGCCTTGGCCTTTTCCTTAGGATATGATTATTAAATACAAGGGTGCACCGTAGACACAATTTAATTGGATTTCAGTCTAGTGAGGGAGTTCTAACAAAGCCTGAAATGCTAACAAAAAAAAAAAAACCTGCCGCAGTCCAGTGCTCATTTTTACACAGCTGACCTATCACTCGGGGCAGGGGTGCCATCCTTTTATAACTGTGGTTCTCTATATGAAGTGTACTCCTCTTTCCTTGGTCAACCTCCCCCTCCCCCCCACCATGCAGCAGGGGACAGACACAGCCTTCAAGGCCATGGCTGGGGTTTCGACTGCCACGTCATGTGTAGGGGCCAGGGTGCAGGAAAATATCCCTACAGTACACAGGACGGCCACCCACCACCGTTCACTGGGCCCAAAGCCCCAGCGGTGTTGGCGGAGGGACCCCCTGTGGGAGAATACAGGTCATAGCACGCCATTTTCCACATGCAGTATCAGCTGTCTCCCAAGCCTGGCTTCCAGCAAGGGTGCTGAGCCAGGGTGTGAACATAAGAAGAAAGAGGTTTTAAAAATATTCACCCACTAAAAAAAGAAGTATTTGAGCTTCAAGGTATGGCTATAAAAAGAAAGGCCTAGGGGTTTAGACGGCAGCTGAGGCAGAGGGTGAGGGCTGGGGAGAAGGGGCGTCTGGGCTTTGTCCTGGGCACGGAGGCTGGGGACAGCCTTGGGGAGGAAGCCAGGGCCAGAAGACCAGAAGGAGCCTCGAGTGGCTCGCGGTGACTTTGAAGAGACAGTGCACACGCGAGAGTTAACCTTTGGCACATCATTGGGACTGCAAAGAAAATGTGTAGGAAGGCGTGTGAACCCCTCAGTAAATCTCTCTCTCCTGACATCTAGCCAGGAGGCAGAAGCCAAAACCTAAGTGAGTGGACTGAAAGGCTGGACAGGACCTGACAGGACCCATGCTGGCCAAGGGGACAGCAGAGCAGGCCCGGAAGCCCACTTGTCAAACATCCCCGAACTGTCGAAGAGAGCAGAGAGAAGCAAAGGAGCAAACTGAACACAGGGAGTTTAAGAGGAATGCTTGACCATGTAGCATCTCTGCTGGTTACCATAACTATGAGACAAGGTCCCAGGTTTCTGTAACCTAGGAGAAAAATGACCTAGACAAGCCTGGTGACTCAATACCAAGAGTGCTACACGGGGCAGAACAAATGTGAAGCTTCGTTTGAACTTCATTCCTTATTCTGGTTATAGCTTTACAGGAAAAGTCCTTTTCAGAAAGGGAACTGCCACCAGGAGCTGAGCCTGCTTTCTCCTTTATGGCCTTCAGGAAAAGCAAATTCCTGGCACAGTTTTGAAGCTTGCCAGGGCTCATTTTCAGCCTCTAGAAATCATAGTCCCTCAGGGCTCAGGCTACATATTGACCGTATGTAATGAGGCATCCATAGGCCCACTTGGATCTGAAATCAGCCTCAAGTTTATATTAAACCAAGTCTAGTTTCCAGATCTCTGGTTTAGCTAAAATCTTCTATTAGTGCCCTGTAGAAGATCACAGAGAAGAGCCCGGAAGTACTTCCAGCCCTCCACGCCCTGCTGTGGAGACTTCCCGGACAGAAACAAACGGGGCCCCGCCTTTGACATCGTAGCTCAAGCATTTGGCTTCTTGCCTCTCAGAAAGTCACTTGCAAGAATCCCGCAATCACAGGGGCCATGTGAGCTGCACACGGAGCTCTCTCCTTGTGTGCAGAGAGGCAGAGGTGAGGGGATTTGGCTCTAGTGGGACAGCCCATAGGCTCTGAAAGGCTGCACACTGGACACGGGTACATTTTGGACTCTAAACCGTGTGGCCCAGTTCTTAGCCCTCTACTAGCAGCTGCAGAATAGTTATCCAGCAATGCTCAGTGGGTGGTTGTGATGAAGGATGTATGACAATGACGTCCTCCTGAGACACAGCTGTGAGCCTTTCCCGCTGCCATCACTGGAAAGGATGGGAGCTGAGCAGGCACAAGGGCTTCAGGATCCCACACTAAACACCCAACACATCCCATTTGTCTCATGCTCCATCCCCCCAGGCTGGGGTGTGGGACACAGTGGGGATGTCTGCTGTCTCCACCCCAAGTGGAGGGAGAGAGATTATGCTGGGAATCACCCATGGAAGCAACTGCAACATGTGAAGCCACCTCAACAATGGATATACCGAGCAAGGAGAGGCTGTGGATGACAAAGCTAGGACAGGGCTGTCCATGTAAATAAGGTCTATACTACTCCTTCAAAAAACACACAGCGGATGAAGTGGTGCCCATGCACCTGTCACTTGAACTCACGGGGTCCTTTCTTACCCGTTATATTCTGTCCCTGACAGGCCAACCTGAATTCCTTTCCTTGCCTCGCACTTGGGCTGCCCTCTTTTGTGTAACCAATCGCCCACCCTGTCTCTAAGCCAGCCAGCCTGGTGCGTGGGCCTGGGGGTGGCGGGGGGGGGGGGAGAGGCAGGCTGCGTGGTCATTGCACGGCTGTCCTGTGCACACTCCCCCCGTGGCAGGAAGGGTGTAAACCTGGGGCTTCAAGATAATTCACGGAACACCGCGCGTAGCTGCTGTCAGGGGTTTAGGTAACTGGCTCTTCTCCCCTCCCCGTTTGGGAACCCCAACTTTTTGCTGGGAGTACGGTGTCTGGGGATGACAGGGCTTGTCATTGAAACCTGAGGTCAATGCCTGTACCCTGAAAGATGACCCAAGTGCTGTCTTCCCAGGGGTGGCAGTGAGCTCCTCTCTCTCTCCTTCACCATGTCTCTTTATTTGGCATCTGGAGGCCAGCTGCTGGACCTAACATGGGACTCCTGGACTTTGGGCCTGGGGTCTATAAACCCTGTGCCCTGGTGCACATCAGACTTGACTCTGCCTCCTGAGATTCAGGGTTGCTCATTTCCCTGGGTCAGGCTGTTTCTGAAGGAAGTCCACGTTCTACCTTGAAAACCCTCCCAGCCGAGCCTGGTTCACCTACCCCGAAGACGTCCACACGCAGGTCTTCATAAAGGTATGAATGAAACCTGTCCTCAGCTCACACCTTCTACACATGAAGGAAACTCGCCCTCTTCATTGCTGGTCTTTCTAAGCTCCTTTCACAACTTGGGGATAAATGATAAACAGTAATATCAACTACTATGCTAGTTGTATCGCTTTGCCTGGCATTAACCTCTGATAAATTAAGTCCTGGAAACAGCTGCAGATCTTGAGATGATGTCCTAGGATAATGTGATTATCTCAGGAACAAAATGTATTTTCTAAAATCATGACTGAGGTTTCTCAAGATATATTTCAGTCCCCAGAACAGGGAAATATGTTGATTCATCGCTGGGCCAACTCACCAGGTTTTCTAATCATCATCAGATTAAAAAGACATTTCAAGGTCTTACATTACCATCTGTAGATGAGGGAGGCACTTTTCTCCTAAGTCAGAGATGGTTTTTAAGCCTCGGTTGAAGGAATAGCAGAGATCTCTGCTTCCCACTGAACCACAACTGCATGTATAAAATCATGTTTACCAATGCAGCCCTCTGTCTGGAGTGTCACGCACTCCTGTGATGCAGACTAAACTCTAGTGGGAAGGGGAGGAGGTACGTGAACACTCTGGTAGTAACTGGGAATAAGCGAAGAGCTGGAGAGTTAGCCACAGTGGGTTCCATTTTTCATAAGGACTGAAGACAATCCATCTATTGGAGATCTCAGAGGACTGTATTACTAGCAATAGAGAGAGGTAATTGAATACTAAGGGACAAGTCAATACAATGCTCAAACATTTTTAGAAGACTGGATTTTCCTCTGTAGAATCTGCTGTCGGGCACTGGTTATTTACTTTTGAAGATCACTGTGAAGTGTTTGCAGGGATCGATCACGGGGCATGCTGCTTTAAATCGGTTGTTCATCTTGTCTGTGTCTTCTCTGTCTTGCTGTAAAACCCAGCCAGATCTAGCCGGGCAGGTGGTCTAACCTGAGAATTCCAGAGAAGGAAGAGCAGTTCCACCAAAGGACAAATAGTTCATTGCTGGGGCTTTGGTTGCTTCTCTGGATGAAATCAATACTGCAACCACACACACACACACACACACACACACACACACACACACACACACATGTTCTTTCTTGCACCAGTTGTACAAGTGAAAATCCTTTCTTCCTTTCAAATAGAAACATCTTTGGGAGTATTGTGTTGGGTCATGAGCCAGGGTTTGAGATAAGAAGCTCATTTGGGAGAGTGTAGGGACTTGGAGTGAAGCATACATTTTTGGGTACCGTGGTCCTGGGGGCCCAGGGCCCATCAGCCCATGCAGCTCGTGCTCCAGGCAGCGACTGTGCATAGTTTAGAACCTACCGACTGTGCAGGAAAGAAATGAAGCAGGGCCTTATCATCCTGCCATCAACATGTGTGTTTAGCTGCACATGGCCTGTGCTGGGGCACTGTAAGAGGGCTGCCCATTTAAAGGAGAAACCGAGGCCAAGTAGCTGGCTCTCAGGACACCTTGCATGCCGCCTGCAGAGGGAGGCGGTGGCTGCTGACTCATGCAAGAAGGCGTGGGGTGAAGTGATATTGAATACAGCCGCTCTCTGAGGCTGTGCAGCTTTCTGGGTTACCTAGGAAGTAGTCATCATATAAGTGATTCAGCCCTATGGAATCCAAATGCCAATTGGCAATTGAGAAATCTGTTTTTGTCTTCCAATTTTGTCTTCAGGAGAAGTGGAAAGAGAGGGGGAGGGAGGAAAGGAAGGAGGGAAGGGGAGAGGGAGAGAGTACCCAGACCCTCTGGAGGAAAAAGCCCCTCAAGCCGTGGATCTGAGTATTTCTTTACAAAAGGAAGAAACTCCAAGACAAAAGGAAGACTACCCCAGGAAATAAGGAGATGTAGACTCTCAGCCAGGTCTTTATTTGCCTATAAGGATTGCTAGGAGAGACTAGGAGGACCCAGCACCTTTTCTCTTCAGTATGCAGTGGGAGTTTAATTTACAAGCCAGTGTGCCGACACACAATACACAACAGTTGCTGGTTTAATGGAGGACAGCACAAGCAGCATCTCCTGCTTAGGACAGAGTGTGTGCTTCAGAACAGCCTGCCTTTCCATGTTCTTTTTGGAACAGCAGGTACAGGGGCTCTCTGGCTGACAGTGCATCTCAGGACACTACTGTCACAGTGTCTCTGCTGCTGCATTTGGCTTATCTGAAATGATGAACTACTTAGGCTGGATGCTTAGCGTGGGTCTGGTTTCTATGCTAACAGCTGCAGACCTGTAGACAATATGTAATATGCAATTTTCCAGGATACTTCACACCAGGCTGAGGACAACTTTTTGACCAGATTGATCGATCTAAACATGTGATCGTTGGACCCTCCCATTTGGTTTTGTTCCTGGGCTGGGTAGAATCCTACAGTGCTGTGATCCCAGGAAGAGACCAGTGACTTCCACCCTCCCCCACGTGGCTGCTGAAGGTCACTGCTGGTCACTCTTCCGTCCTGGGTAGGGGTCCTGGCACAGACTGGGGCTCAGTCAATGCTTGCTTCATCTCTGACACCCCATTCGTGAGATGGGGTTTCACTGCAGCAGGACTCAAACACATGTAGGATGCTAGGTGAGCCTTTTGCAAATGGTGGCCTCTCAGTGCCCGGTCAGGTCTTTGGTGAGGTGGAAGGACACAAAGGTTGGGGGCAGGCCGGCGTGAAGTGTGGAGGATGGTCCTGCTGCACCCTTGTGTCTCACAGGTCCCTGTGGGGACCAGGGACACATCTGGCACTGATACACAGAAAGGATGGATGCGGGAAGAATGAGAGGAGCAGACAGTGGTCCCTCAGGACATTCTCACAGCTGAAACTATGCCCACAGATGGCTTGCACAAGCACTGACGGAGGGAGGGAAAGGTTTTCTCTGCTGACCCTTTCCAACTCTGTCCTCATCATAAATCTTGTGTTTGACTTGGGGATCGTCCTTGTACTATTATTTTAATTGTTTTCGGAGACTTAGAAAGAGACATAAAAAGAATGTGGAGTTGGGGAAAAAAGAGATGTGTTTGACTCTTGACTCTGGGGCAGGTGAGTTTTTGTGATTATGGGAGAAGTCATTTTCCCCCATCAAGTGTCACTTCAGACCTTTGTTGCTAGGGATGTAACAGGGGCCTCTGTCTTCCTGTTGTTTTAGATTTCAGGAGCAGCCCTGGGAATTATACTAAGCAAATGCTCATCAGAGGACTGTCAGTCCTTGCAAGTCTGATGGCACAACTTCCTTCTATGAATTCTTGGGAATTTACAGACAGAAAGTATAGTAAAGCCTGGTGCTGGTGGCTCACGCCTGTAATCCTAGCTACTCAGGAGGCTGAGATATGAGGATCGCGGTTCAGAGGAAAGGAAAGTCCCTGAAACTCTTATCTCCAACAAACCACCAGGAAACCGGAAGTGGTGCTGTAGCTCAAGTGGTAGAGTGCTAGCCTTGAGCTGAAGAGCTGTGGGACAGCGCTCAGGCAAAGAGTTCAAGCCCCACAACCAACAAAAAAAAAAAAGAAAAGAAAAGAAAAGAAAGCGTAGTAAACTGTGAGACAAGTATCAGCGAATACTGAGGACTCACAGAAATCTTCGTAAAAGAATATACACATTAGGAGATCTAAACTCTTAACATTGGTAAACTGGCTGCTGATTAAGTGTATAGAAATTCAAAGCTTATCGAGGAAGTGCAAATTATCAGCCAAGTGTTATTTTTAGTAGGCATTGGAGAATTAGAAACTGTGAAACCAACGTATAGCTCCAGTTCCCAAGCCCAGACACTCTGCTTGCTGAAGAGGGGTGAAAAAAAAGAGAGGAAATCTCCTTGTCTCCTGTGTGGAGGGGTTCTGAGGTAAAAGCCCCTCCCCTTTTGTGGGATGGGGGTGGGCAGCCCCTCCCTGCTCAGAGCCTGCTCCGTGGGAGTGCTGGACATCCTTCCCCAAGAATGTTAATCTACCTCCCCAACAGACTTCCTCCCTCCGAAACCTAGGAGAATTTAGTGTGGTTCTGACATGTCTCTAGAATGCAAAGGCATGCTTTCACATGCGCAGGTCCAGGAGGAGCACACAGCAGTAAATGCTGTGTTTTTCTGTCCATACCCTTCTAAATTTAAATTTTCCTAAGCCCATGGGCTACACACACACACACACACACACACACACACACACACACACACACACCACAGAGGCAGCTCATCAGCAGGGTGGGGTGAGAAGCATGAACTCTTTGGCACAGGAGAAACACAGTAAGATCTGAGCCCTTGGGCAAGAAGCCGAACGGATTCACCACCTTGCCTCTGCACCTGCGGTCTGAGTACGTCAGACCGACTTCGAAGGCTGCAATTTCACTCGAATGGCTCAGAGGTTAACCAATGATTGTGTGGAGAGCAGAGCACAGACATTTGAAATCCATGCTTGAGCGAGGCATGGATTTCTGCCCAGAATGGAGCAGGGTCTCCGTGGAGCAGAAGCATAGGTCTTCTGGTTATTAAACGATGGGCAGGTTAAGTGCACTCAAGGTGGCAGAAGAGCACGTAGGTCATAAATTAGTGACCTCGACGCCTCTGTATTGCTTTCTGAATTTCAGATGGGACCATTCCTTTTGAACTTTGACCTTCGACGTCTGTATCTGCTTGGATTCATATTTAGAAATCAATCATTGTTTTTGAGACAAGGTCCAAATTGATAGCACACACTTGCCTAGAACATGCTATGTAGACCAGGTAGCTTCAAATGTGTGAGCCTCCTGCCTCACTCTCCCAAGCGCTGGGATTACAGGTGTGTACCACCATGCCAGGCTTAGAAATCTGTATTTCTTTTCCATTGCAGAGTGGTCACATCTATCAGAGACTGACTGAAGCCATGTTGAAGGTCTTCCATCCTTGAGAACCATTTTGT
Source organism: Dipodomys spectabilis (assembly GCF_019054845.1). NCBI lineage: Eukaryota > Metazoa > Chordata > Mammalia > Rodentia > Heteromyidae > Dipodomys > Dipodomys spectabilis. The sequence continues at coordinate 5,924,521 of NW_024870892.1, read as the reverse complement.
TTATAATAATAAAATTCATAATTTAGTTGCTGGGATCCAGGATAGCCATGAAATGCACTGTCTTCTCTCTTCTAGTTAACGCAGCGTAGAACGTATCTTCTCTCCCCTAAAGAACATTTATAGTAAGACATCAGTGCTAGTTATTAATAAGAGTTTTGACAGTGGCTAGCACTTCCCCTGCCCAATTCCTGACAAGAGAACTGGGTGGGAGGAGAGACGGTACAGGCCTGGCCTCAGAGAATTCATTAACCTCTTCTCAGTGTCCTCCAAAGTTTCCCTAAGGTAAACTCTAAAAAGGATCCCTCTAAAATAAAAATTCCACATCCTAAAAATTCAATTATATAGCATGCTGTCTTCCCAATGGAAAAGCTTTGTCTTGGGAATGATGGGTAATCAAATTGAATTGAATCACTGACATTTGAAGATTTTTCTATTTAGCTTAGGAGCGTGTGTGTGTGTGTGTGTGTGTGTGTGTGTGTGTGTGTGTGTGTGTGTGTGTGTGTGTGCTGGTACTGAGACTTGAACTTAGGGTCTGGGTTCTGTCCCTTGGCTATACTCACTCTACAGCTAGAGCCACAACTCTCTACTTCCTGCATTTTGGTGGTTAACTGGAGATGAAAGTCTCTTGTATTTAAATATGTTTGGACATCAGTTGGATTTTTTTAGTCTTTTTCCCCCACGAATCAACTATTTAATTTATTTACAATATGGAAAAGAAATATGGTAGCTTAGATAATTGCTACCATATATTAGCTATAATTTAAATGTTGCTGGTACTGTTATAAAAGACCCATTTCTATCTTATAGGTTTGGGATGCTTTGTCTCAGGAAGTAATGAAACTGAATTCTTTTCTCAGTGTCCTGGGATTCGACCTCTTCCTTTGTGCTGGTTTTCTTCCTTTTACTGCTGGACTCTGCCAGCCCATCAGTGGGTGGAGAAGGGTTGGCTTGGGAACCCTCATCCTTCAGGAAGCCTCAGCCCAGGGATGAGCTGGGCAGTGGGGCTCCCTGGTGGCCTGGTCTGCCACACGCTCTCCTCTGTCTCCATTTGAATTTTCCATTTGAATTAGGCTTCGTGTGGTTTTACACTGAGCAATCAGACATGACTACTACAACAGTATCACTCATGAGATGAGGTTCAATACAAAAACTGTCCATTAGTGCAATCTTCTATATCAAGAAAGCCTTTTGCTGGATTCCAGAAATATATCCATATCTGCAATCTGTAAAATGCCTACAACCTGCCACTTTATAGAGTCTCTGGGGTGGTTTTTAACCACCCAAACCCTACGTGTCTTTCTTATGTACCTCAGTGAGCAAATGAGCACCCAAAGGCGTTTGCCTGCTTTGTCCTCTGCGGTCTGAGGCTGTGGGGTCTTGGGGGTGGAGGTAAGGAAGAGCCCCGAGGGACAAAGCTCTTGGGTTTTGGAACAACTTGGAGCAAATCAGGGTCCCTCCTGTAAAACGGGAGTTGTTATGTGGACGCCGCAGGCTACGCAGGCAGTGTCCAGGGGACACACCACAGGTTTTGCGCTGTAGTCACACTGGTTATTGTGCTGCCTCCTTTGAGTGTGTGTGTCACTGTGCCTCAAGTGGCCCAGCCAGCAGCCAGTGCCAGGGAGCACGGGTGTGTTAAGCCCTCCATGTCGCTGTCTGGACCAGCAGTGGAGAGGATCCACAAAAACCTGGTTGCCCACACCCCAATGGAATTATGGGTGTTTTCATCTTCCCTTGATTCAAGAGGTAAGAGAAACACTTTGAACTCATCCGTAAAACTTGGTGAACAATCTTTCCTCCCATCAAGGGGTGCGAACGGAGCCACAATCGATTTAGGGGTCTTCAGGGTGAATTAGTCATACGCTAGGTGATCTGATAAGGGAGCTATTTCAAGTGGAAAGAAAACTGCCTTTAAATATCAAGAGGACAAAGGAGAAGATGTAAAACTCGCTCAGAAAGAAATCCCAAGGCTCTAGTAAACCACCAAAAACCATGAATAACAGGCATCCAGTTCATTCAGAAGAAAATGAATTATCCACCTTGGGAACAAACTTCATCATTGTATAGCTGCTCCATCTTGGCTTTAACAAACCCTTTTCTGGTTCTCAAAGTCTAACCTGCTAGATCTGCCCATGCAAGCCGGAAAACCCGTCCCTACTGCAGGGTATGAAGAATGGCACAGCTCTGGCCCTTGGATGTGTCCTCACACAGTTCTCCTGAACTCCACATGGCTGTTTTCTGCAATTACAATCTAATTCACCAATGGTTCTGACCGACCTTTCCAAGTGGAAAAGTACCCTGAGCTGGGGAACAGTGGCTCATGCATGTACTCCTAGCTACTCAGAAGACCAAGATCTAGAGGATCATGGCTGGAAGCCAGACAAAGCATCAAAGTCCACAAGAATCCATCTCCAAAGTTTCTAGCCAAAAGCCAGGCTTGAGGCATGGTTCAAGTGGTAAAAGCACAAGCCAAACTGGAGGATCTGAGTTCAAACCCAAGGATACATTTAAGAACAAAAACGTATTCTGTAAAAGCACACATTAGGAAAATAGATGTCTTATGATATTTCCTTTGAAATGGTAGTGCCATACTTAGGATTCTCCAAATATTGGTTTAGGCTGCCATGGGAAATGTAGTTAGCAAATCTGAGTCTAGGAGCCTTTACATTCTCTGACCTGAGATGTGCTAAGACAGACCCTGTCTAGAAGCTCATTAACTTCAATACTCTGAACAAAATAAAGTCATGGCGAATTTACCTCATTCCTATCTACAGTAAAATGGAGTTTGCGAGGTTTTAATAAAGTTTTACTTCTAAAAGCAAATATCAATTTGTTTGTTTGATGAGTTTTCTTTTAGAGACCGTTTTGATTGCAGGTCTGAAACATGACTTGTGAAATTCAGACATTCTGTTGCTCCTGACAAGTACCATTTCATTTATTAATAGTCTATAATTAAGGAGAAATTGTTAGCTAAACAGACAATTAGCTTCCTTGAGGAATGGACAGTGAGTAGATTATTCAGCTATTTACCACGGGCATTAGATGGATCGACTTTGACCTTATTCACATGAATTTTTAGTTTTCTTTTTTTGTGTGTGCTGGTCCTGAGACTTGAACTCTGGGCCTGGGTGCTGTCTCTGAGCATTTTTGCTCAGGGTTAGTGCTCTACCACTTGAGCTACCGCTCAATTTTTGCCCTTTTCTGGTTAATTGGAAATAAGACTTTCCTGCCTAGTCTGGCTTTGAACTTCAACCCTCAGATCTCAGACTCCTGAGTAGCTAGGATTACTGGTATGAACTACTGACACCCAGCTTAACAATGTTTGGTATAGTCTAATGCACACAAGCATTATATTATGCATATATAATAGCCACATCATGGCATCCTGGCTGTGATGTTTCTGCTTAATGAGGAAATAGTCTATGTTATTTCTATTCTGGTTCTATTTTATATCCTGCATTATTATCTATTTCTTCCCCCAAATACAGAACACATGGGATATATTTGACTTTGTATATTTATTTTCACCCATCTATGTAAAAATAAATATACAAACTATATAATATTATATGTAATGGAATTGGATACATAAAATATTATGTAACAAATACACAATATATACCACATAAGAAAAAATTTAAAATGACCGTCATTTCTACTTGTGATGTTGGGGAACATCTACAAAGGCACCAGGGCTCTCCCTGGAACAAAGGCAGGGTGCTCTGGGGAGGAACAGCCCGGCAGGTCAGCCTGGGCGGGCTTTCCAGCTCCGAGGTGGACAGGTCGGCGTCCTCCCTATCCCGAGACTGCGGACAGGTCCTACCGTGGCCATGTCTGCCTCGGGCAGTGGACAGGTCAGGTCCTGCCCCGGCCATGGCCACCTCAGGCGGTGGACAGGTAAGGTCCTACCCCGGCCGTGGCCACCTCGGGTGGTGGACAGGTCAGGTCCTGCCCCGGCGATGGCTGCCTCGGGCGGTGGACAGGTCAGGTCCTACCCCGGCCATGGCCACCTCGGGCGGTGGACAGGCCCCGGTCGACCCCGGCCTCGGGCATGTTCCCCTGGTCTCTGCTTGGCCGAGGCGCGCGACGCCCATCGCGGACACCACTCAGGCCCAGGCAGGGCGCTCACCTCTGCGCTCTGGACCCTCGGGAGCCCCATACCGGGGACCTCGAGAATACCGGGGACCTCACGGATACCTCCAGTGCTGGGGATCTCCCAGGGGTAACAGGCCCCCACGGATGCCGGGGTCCTGGGGTAACAGGGACCCCAGGGATGCCGCCGCCCCCTGCCCAGGGCCCCCTCGGACGCAGGGGCCCCCCCACCCCGGCCCGGGCCCCGCTCACCTTCGGGCTCCCGGATCCGGCGCCCCGCCGCCGACCTGCGCAACGCGCCGCGGCCCGCGAGGAGGAGGCCGGCCAGCTCGCGGCGGGCGCGGTGGGGCGCGGGCGGCGAGGCGGCGCGGGCCCGGGCGGGCGAGCGCGGGCCGGGCGGCGGCGGCGGGGCCGGGCCGGGCCTGGGGGGCGCCCGGGGCGGCGCGGCGGGCGGCGGCGGCGGCGCGGCGGGCGGCGGCGGCGCGGCGGGCGGCGGCGCGGGGCCCTGGCCGTCGGCCGGCGGGGAGCCCGGGCCCGCGCCGTCGGGCGGGACCGGGTACTTGAGGTTGGTGTCCAGCACCGGCAGGCGCTTCACCTCCAGCGGCGTGAGCGGGGACTCGTCGGAGGCCGGGGAGCCGCCGGCCGGGGCGGGCGGGAAGACCAGCGGCGGCGGCCGGTGGGGCAGCAGGTTGGGGAACGGGGCGGGGATGTCGCCCGGGTCCCGGGGCGTCGCGGGGCCGGAGCCGAGGCCCGGGCCGCCCGCCTCCTCGGGCGGGAAGAACTTCATCTCCTCGTACACCGCCTCGTGCTCGGGGCTGCCCCCCGCGCCCGCGCCGCCCGCGTTCCCCACCATCTCGATGTACACGGGCTCCGCGTCCTCATCCTCGTCCTCGCCGTCGCGCTCCCCAGGACGCAGCGGCAGCGGCGGGCGCAGCGGCAGCGGCAGGGCGCACGAAGGCCCCGGGCGCACCACGCCCGCGCCCGCCGCGCCCAAGGGCCGCGGGCCCCAGATCTCCTCGTGGGAGCCGCTGAGCTTGGTGTTGGGGCTCCTCTTGGGCTTCCGAGGGGGGATCTTCTTCACGGCGCTGTAGTCGTCGCTGTGGGGGCGGCGGCGCGTCAGAGCTGGAGGGGAAACCAAGGAGGAGGGCGTCACCCGACGCGGGAGACCGGTGGCCCTGTCCGTCCCCCGCCCATCCCCTGTCCCCTGTCCCCAACCCCTGTCCCTTGTCCCTGTCCCTTGACCCCTGTCCCCGTCCCTGCCCATCCCTTGCCTGTCCCCTGACCCTATCCCCTGTCCGTCCCCTGACTGCATCCCCTGACCCCATCCCCTGTCTGTCCCCTGACCCCATCCCCTGTCCCGTCCCCTGACCCCGTCCCTTGCCTGTCCCCTGACCCCATCCCCTGTCTGTCCCCTGACCCCGTCCCCTGCCTGTCCCCTGACCCCATCCCCTGACCCCATCCCCTGTCTGTTCCCTGACCCCGTCCCCTGCCTGTCCCCTGACCCCATCCCCTGACCCCATCCCCTGTCTGTCCCCTGACCCCGTCCCCTGCCTGTCCCCTGACCCCATCCCCTGACCCCATCCCCTGTCTGTTCCCTGACCCCGTCCCCTGCCTGTCCCCTCGCTCCTGCCCAGATGATGTGCACAGCTTGCAGCTGGGTGCCTTGCCATGGGGAGGGGGCGGGGCCACAGGTATGAAATGGGCGGGGGAGGGGGAAGGAGGACTGGGATGCCTGTCGACCTGGAGATCAGCACTGGCAGACAGATAGACAGACAGACAGATAGACAGACAGACAAGCGCTTGGCTTGGTTCTCAGTGACTCCACACAACACACACATCACCCCCCCCCCCCACACACACACCCAGCCGTCGTGGTGGACAGCTGTCATGCCTTAGCACTCTGGAATTAGAGGCAGAGGCTGGGAGGTTCAAGGCCAGCCTGGGTTCCAAAGTGAGAGACTGTCACAGAACAGGCAGGTTGAGGATGGTGTGAAGAGCTCGTCTGTACTTTCACGATTAGCTTTGTTCGCTAGAGTGATGTGAAGTCCTGCATTACTTTGAGAAGAGCAGAGGCGTGCAGTGCACGGTGCTCAGCCTGGCCTGCAGTGCACGAGGCCTCCCCTCTGCTGCCCACAGCCAGCCACACGCCAGGCTTGCTCTGAACACCTGAGCAATTCAATTCACGGGCTTTGCCTTTCCACAGGGCACGCTCTTCCTGAGCCTAAACTTGGGACAGTCTCTGACTTCTGCAGAGACCTCCCCCCCCACCCCACACACCCACACAGGGAGGCAGTCTGGCCTAGTTCCCAGGCTGCTGGGCCACGTGGCGTGGGAGTTCCGAGCTCTGGGCCTGTGGGGGGACCTGGAGCACAGAGCACCCGTTACAGATCCGGACTTGGGTCTGCGTGGAATGTGATCACACCCTGGCAGGACACACGTGTTTTCTCCCAGGAAATGCTTCCCTTGGGGATTTCTCATTAGGGCACATGGGTGGCATTTTAGTCCCCATCCAACACCGGCCAACAAGTCGCAGCCCTTCACTGTTCTCTCCTCTCGCCTCTCCTCCGTCTGAGGGGGTGGGGGTGAGGGGGATGCTGCCCCGCCCCCAAGCCAGCAGCTACCCTGCCGCACCTGGTGCTGGCTGCTGACTACTCAGCCAGCTGCCCATCCATCGCAGGGACATGGGTGTGGCCCGGATGGACAGATGGGCCTGATGTGAGTTTCAAAGTGTTCTAGCTGTTTCCATGACAGCAGCCCAATTGCCCCTTTCTGCCCCTCAGACTCTGTTCCCAGCGGCCTGCCCCGCCAGGACGCTTCTGTGTTACGCCATTCCACCGAGGCCGGCCAGCCCGGGCCTTGTGGGAAGAGCATCCTGGTCTCACTCCCCATCTGCCTCAGTTTACCTGATGATGCTCTGTCAGGTAAACTCTCTCCTACTGCTCTGGGTGTCCTCAGGCAGGGGCGGGGCAGGGGATGCTGCCGAGTTAGGGCACGGAGGTCCTAGTCCAGTATCACCTCCGCCCACCCACTGGTGTCAGAAGAGTGTGCTGTGAAGACCTCACTGCCAGAAATGCAGGCAATGGAAAATAATGTTTCTCAGCGAGGGAGGTTGTGTGGGAAGGATGCAAAGAAAGGTCCACGCAGACCCTCACCAGGTGTAAAAAATCTGTCTCTGTAATGGGCGTGTGCCTGCTCAGGAGACATTCACAGCACTTGGGGGTGGGGTGAGTGCAAGGGACTACTCTAAAAGAAACTCACAATTACACTCATTTTAAAAGAAAACCGTGGGCTGGGCAGGTGGCCTAGTGGTAGAGTGCTTGCCTAGCATGCGTGAAGCCCTGGGTTTGATTCTCCAGCACCACATGCACAGAAAAAGCCAGAAGTGGCTCCATGGCTCAAGTGGTAGAGCACTAGCCTTGAGCAAAGGCAGCTCAGGGACAACGTCCAGGCCCTGAGTTCAAGCTCCAGGACTGACAAAAAAAAAAAAAAAGAAAAAGATAAACAGTGCCTTGGCAAATAAAATCACGAAGTGGATCCAAGATTCCAACTCCATGCATAGCCAGGGTTCTGTGGAGAAGGGACAGGACACGTTTTCAATTGCTTGGGGGTCCGTAGCTGGGCCAGGGCCATGGAGCGGGCCTCGGGTGGGCCAGCGGAGGCACGTGTCCCCACGCTGAGACTCCAGCAGTGCTGAGCAGACTGCTCCTCCTCCCCACTCCACATCCATCCACATCTCGTGGAGGACTTTGCACCCTTGTCCCAGAGAAGGTGGACCTTCGGACCTTTTCAGGTGCAGGCAGCAGTGCCCGAGACCGCCTGTGAGCCTCAGAATGTGGCCACCTCCTGAGCAGTGACATCTGTCAGCCTGTCACAGCTAGCCCCCGGGATGGCTGCACTTCCCAACAGGTCAGAGAATGTCTGCGCACCAGGCAGGGCACACGGGCCTGCAGATCCCCGGATGAGGACGTGGAGGCTGGGGCCTGACCTTCCTTTCCCAACCTCTGAGTGCTGGCAGCCACCCAGACTTGGAGAAAACTTAGTTTCAAACAGCTGGCCCTAGCTTGTTAAGAGTTTGCAAAGAACGGTTACTATATAAATTATTTATATAAATATATACATTTACATATTACATATTATATATTTATATAAATATATAAATAACTTATTAATATTTGTATAAATGGTTTTATGTTTTGAGGTACAAAATAGCTGTTCATATTGCCTTTTTTAGTAGGTGCCTCTAGCCCCCTAATTGTCTTCAGAACTTGTCTTTTGGAACTTGGCTTTGTGTGTGTGTGTGTGTGTGTGTGTGTGTGTGTGTGTGTGTGTGTGTCCTAGAGCTTGAACTCAGGGCCTGGCTACTGAACTTTTAAGCTCAAGGCTAGCACGCTACTCCTTAAGCCCTGCTCCTGGATTTTTTTCTTCTTTTTTTTGGTAGGTAATTAGAGATAAGAGTCACAGATATGTCTCACAGGCATTCTTATCAACGCTGGCTTTGAACCACAGTCCTCAGATCTCAGCCTCCCAAGCAGCTAGGATGACAGGTGTGAGCACTGGCGCATGACTGGAACTTCACTTTTTAAGATGACACATGAATGGCTCCCTGTATTCCTTCTCTTGGGAGACCCAGGCTCACAAATCACTTTGAGAGAGACTCCAGATCTTCTTCTAACCTTTCGATAGAAATAAAGATAACACTATGACATGCAGAGACGAGATGAATAAATGAACAAAGCCTCAGGTAGAAGCATGAAGTCATGGAATCAGTTCTACCTGGGAGGAGGAACATGGCCACTGAGCCAAAGTGGTGTGGAATGGGACCTGGCACACAGCAGGGGCCACAAACCATCCCGGCCTCTCACGTTCTCTCCAGAGCTCATCATGCCCCTCATCTCTAACATATGGTTCTAGGACTGATGGCGAATGTGGAGTGTGCCCCGCCGAGCCCTTTCTGAGCTAGTCTGCAGCGTCTGTCGCTTGCTGAGCTCTGTGGCCGTTAATTCTCTTCTGTGTGGATGGTTTTCCCCCAGCACCTGGCTAGTAAGTTGATTGTGATGGCAGGAAAGCCTGACTTTTTAGGCTTTCGGTTCGTGAACATTTACATGGACTGGAGACCCACTTCAGGAGTTGGTTCTCCGGGGAAGCTGCTTAGTCCAGGCCGAGGTGCAGCCTGGAGTGAAGGAAATGCTATGTAAGTAGCTTTTCCTTAAGAGGCTTAGAGATTTGAATAAATATTTTGTACCTTGAATGATTAAAGAGCCACCAGCAAGCCAACAATTGGATTTACTTCTATTAGAAATATATTAAGGCCGTCTTCCTAGTCTGGGGAGCATGGGGGGGGCACTGACAGACCGGCAGTCAGAGCGTGCATGAGCTTGGAGTGTGAGTTTCCTCAGCCCCCCTTTGGCTAACCTTCGCTGCTGGTGAAGAGGCAGGCGCTCACTGCCTCATAGGAGGCGCTCAGCCGGGTGTTGGGGTCTCTCTTTGGCTTGGGTGGGGGCTGTTTCCGAGGTGATGGGAGGCTGCTGCCCTCCTCCAGGCTGAACGCTGAGTGCAGGGATGGAGAGCGGATGGACGGAGCAGCAGCCAGGGCCTGGGCCAGGCCCTCCACAGGCACGGGAATGGAGCCAGACTGGAAGTGTCGGCAGCCGCTCTGGTCTTCAGCTCTTCTGGGGACAGAAAACAACAGGCACAGGCTGCAGAGGCCTGGATGCATCACGGAGACCACAGCTATAAATCCACTTTTGCTGAGGGGGGCTGTCTCTCTGAGGAGAGCGGCTGGACAGTTCCCCCACACAGCCCTGCCCGGCCCGGCCCTGTCCAGGAGGAAGTGTGGGGGGGGGGGGTGGGGCGGCAGCTATTCACCCGACAGCCTTTAAAAATCCTCTCACAAATGTAGCATGACTGAAAAAGGAACCACGTTTGCTATCACACATTCACAGAATGAGTTCTTCACACTCCGATTCTTAGGCACATCCCCAAACCCAGCATTTCCCTCTGAATGATAATCTTAAGAAATCCGTTTCAATAAACAGTTAGTGACACATCGTCCGTGCTTAAGTTCACCACAGTTTCCCTTCCCATGCAGAGCTACTGAGCATTTACAATTTAGCATCTCTCTCTCTCTCCACATCTCTATTTCTCTCTATATATTGACATTCCACCAATAATGGGTGAGTTAATGTGCAGAACTGTTATTTTTTTTCCCCTGTGTCTTCCTATGTTGAGGAGTCAACTGCTAGAACTCACCAAATAGAGGAATGTCTCTCCACTTAATTTTCTATCAGGCAAATAAATACATGATCAAATGGAGAAATTGGGGTGACTGTTTAGTTCCAGCAGAGAAAATAATCAATTTTATTCTGGAAGCCATTGGAAATTAATAGTTAAAACTTCCTTCTGGATTCACACATCAACATAATCATGCGCTAGCAAGATGCATCCATTTTACAAGGAAGTTCTGAGCGTTTGTTTATAATTATCTCTCTGTGGCAGACACCAACAGGGCCTAGGCCCATCCCCAGCCAGAGCCAGCCGCCCATGTAGAAAATAAAGTCACCAAGGATGGGAGTGTGACACTCAGTGGATAATTTGTTTTCCCTATAATGTTTAATTACAGCTTTCTGTACAAAGGGAATTTTTTTCCCTGTGTTTAATCACTAAGAGACTGGGAGCTAATTAGCAAGAGACACATTGCCATTTCCACTTTCAGGAAAAAGAAATCATTTGACATAGGCAGCAATGGCAAGGACAGCCATTTTCCGGGAGAAACACAATATTAAGCAAGTTCCTGTGGAAAAATAAACATCTTTCTGTGTGAACTGAGTCCTCCGAGCCTGTGTCTGTCTGCATCCGCTCCGTGTGGGATGATGCCAACTACTCAGGGGTCTCCTCTGGTCAGACTTCCAGACTTTTTTTTTTTAAAAAATACATTTTTTATTCTCTTTAAGTGGTTTTACAAAGGAGTTACCATTCCTCATGCCAGTTTAAAAGTACAGGGCATCTTGATCAATGTTCTCCTCCATCCCTTTCAACACAAACTCTTCTTTCAAGTTTCCCACTTTCATAGGATATGCATTCAATATTATGACAGTGTTTCTCTTCTCCCTTCCTCACTTCCCTTCAGAAGTTACTATAAGCCAGCCACTATATGTGTGTGTGTGTATACACACACATATATATCTACATATATATCTATATATATATCTATATTTATATATATCCCACTTGCATAGAACCCCCAAAAGTCCAGTGGTATGTTTTTGCTCCTACAGAAATATAGCCATGCTTTACAGCGTCTTGAGCTGATGTGACCCAAGTGTGGTAGCTCTTGCTACGAGTACTTCTTCCTATGACCGAATTAACACACATGGCATCAAATTCATGAAAGGAAAGCATCTCTTAGATCGCTGGGGTTCAAAGAGCACAGCACGTAAGCTTCTTTCTGAGACGGGGGCCCTAGGATTGAACTTTATACAAAGACCCTGGGGAGTCCTCACAACCCCTTCTGGTCGCTCACAAAGGGAAGTAACTTTGCAAATGGTCTTTACCTTTTCACGCCCTCTTCTTGCTTGCTCCTGGCCTCTTCCTTCTCTCTGTGGTAAGGGGCATGCATTTCCTTCCTGAGCCGATCATTTTCCCGGGCGATGTCTGAAGCGTTCTGAATGACCAGGGCGTCGTAGGTTCTCAGCGCCATGTCCTCCGTGTCCTCCAGGAAATTCTTGATGGATGTGATCTCGTGCCGCTTAACGCTCATTTTCTGAAGCACATGCTGGCGTGCTAGAAAACCTCTGATGACTTTCCCCCAAAACATAACCCAGGGTTAGTGAGTGGACCCAAAAGGAAAACAAAACAAAACAAAAAACCCAAATCACAGAGATGCACAAACAAAAATAATTTATAAAAGAAGACACTGTTTAATCCATAATTAGAATTTGCTAGAATATTCTAATTGTATTGAAGAGGATACTTAAGTTCAGTAGTGATGGTGCTGAGGTTGCCTAGATGTAGCATGGTTCCCTACACATTATGGTAATGTAAAGTAGACATTGATAGCTTAGCGTTAAATGGGTGAGCCAAGGAGCTGCAAAGTCTAGGGAATTGGGGGTGCAGACCTCACTTTGGGGCTATGGTGATCATTTTTCCTGATATTTTCTTTAAGATTCCTGGAGTTAGTCCCTGAAATACCCTCCTAGGATTTGATTTAATTCCTAAAGACATTAGCACTGCATCGAAGACTAGACAGATTGTGTAGAAATAATAGGAAATGTATCCTCTCTGTTACCCGGGAAAGGAGGTTTGGAAATTCGTGTAAATATTGGGAACAAGGATGTGAATATGCTTCAGTTGTCCAGCACCACTTGTAAGAATAAAAAATAAAAATCAAAGACCAACACTTAACAGTGCCTGACTTACACTATTTAAGGTTGGGTCAAATTGAACACATCTATGATGAATATCTCTGTGTAGGCCACAATTATAGTGGAATTGTCTTGGTTTCAATAGTTTCAATAATTTCAATAAACAGAGTAATGAAGGCAAAGCCAGGTCAGGGTCAAGGAAGCCAATCTCCCTCCCTGCGTGTGGCCTCCAGTGCGGACTGACATGACCCGTGACTCATTGTGGAGACAGATCAGCACGCCACAGGGAAGCATATTTGCAATCCATAGGAAGAACTGGCCGACAATGACCACAGGGTGTAACACCGCAGCTGCCATCTTGAAAAGGGTGCTGGCCTGGCTGCTTGAGCCTGGGCCCAATCCACTGTCCTGGGGTCTGTCTGTCTGTCCACGCCTGACTTGAGCCCGTCAACCTCTGTGATGCCAGCCCTCCAACCTCTAAGTTCTGAGATTAGGAGGGATTGTGGGTGCAAAAAGACCTATAATTTCTGGTCCATTGGGGTCAGATAGAAACTTCTAGAAGGAATAGTTTGAAATGGCAATGGTTGAATATCAAACTACAAGTTACATCTCTCTTCCTTGAACATTTACCAAGAAAAAAATGATAACTTTCTATAAAATAGAAATGGCTTTGAATTATATATGTTTTTTGAGTGAATTTAATATTGGCAAATAATATTGAGGGAACTATTCTGAGACATATAAAAATAAAAATCAATAATTACTGCTGTACATTGAAGCATCTGTCGTTTAAAATGCTTTCATGGCCATTATTTTATTTAGGGGAAATGAAATTATGGCTTTTGTCCAGATGCCATTTTAAAGGCCATTCTGGTTTTTTTTTTTCCCTGTTGGATGTGGGGCTTGAACTTGGGGCCTGGGTGCTGTCCCTGAGCTTATTACTCAAGGCCAGCATTCTACTTCGAGCCACAGTGCCACTTCCAGTTTTTTCTGGTGGTTAATGTAAGAAAAGAGATTCATGGACTTTCCTGACTAGGCTGGCCTCAAACTGCAATCCTCATATCTTCCATTGCTCCTCGGATTACAGGCATGAGCCACTTGTTTACTATTCCGTTTTCATGTGTGTGTGTGTGTGTGTGTGTTTTAATATTTCTATCAAAAGGTGACCAGAATCAGGGTTCTATTCACACCCTATGCTCTGAGTTGGCTGTGTATAACAACTTTGTCTTTGGAGCAAAACAGAATAGAATTTTCTAGTTGTGTTTGTGGTAGGAGAGGGTACAGACTTCCCCGGTGATCCGTCAGGACACTGCCCAGTAGAATGCCAGTGCTGTGCTCCAGCTGCACGCCATGTTACAGCGACAGTGCTCATCCTGTCCCCATCTCTGGGGTGGAATTCCGTGCCTGTCCTCCTTGTCCTCAGGTGGGACAGAGGGACAGGGGCGTCAGACGCCTTCTGAGCAGGTGCAGGATGGCCCACACCCATGATGTCTGTAAGAGAGGGGTGTTCAACATAGTTCTGGGGCTCAGCTTCTTCCTTGTACTAATGAAGAATGAAGTCACAGGGATCGGCTTATAATAAGCCAGAGAGAGCGACACACACATTCACAGACACAGAGAGAGATAGAGAGAACAGAGTCTAGTTTGTGGATTCCCATCTCAAAGAAGAGGAAGAGGAGGAGGAAGAAGAGGAGGAGAGGATAGGGAAGGTTCTGAACCAAGAGGGTGAGGGCTGTTCCTTCCCTTTCTCAGGGCTCTCCCAGGCCCCAAGGGAGAGAAATGGCTCCAAGGGACCACAGGAGGGTTTGCCACGAAGCTCCAGAGTGGGCAGGCGCTCACTCCGTGGCTAGAGTAACACTTTCAACCACATTAGAACACCAAGCTCAGCATGTTATACCAACCGCTGGCATCTGGTAAAATTCCTTCCTCTGTTATCTTTCTTTAAAAATTAAACAATGAAGCCCACTAAAGAGTGTCAAATGCATAGCCATTTTACAAGAGGCATAACTTAAAAAACAAAAACAAAACCCTCATGGACAAGGTATCATTGGAATATATCCTATGCACATGCAGAAAGGTCACAAGGGACCCCTTGCTGTGTGACATTGAACACACACCGAAGACAGGTCGGTTTCCCTCCTGGAAAACAGGCCCCCTCCTTAACAATCTCCTGGATTCCGACAGGACACAGATTCAAAATGGAACATCTTCTTTGCTGGATACACAGATGCTATCTGCCAGCAAAGAAATCACCCTGGATAGTATCTTTACTTGATGGAGGGAAAATCAATCAAGGAATTTTCTGGGGCTGGTGTGGCGTTACAGAAAACTTGTTGGCTGGTGATCACTTCCCAGACCTCGGCAGAGTGTAAGTGCTGACCAGACACTAGCAGCTGGGCAATGTTCCCTCCACCCAATCCAAGGCACAACCTTATCGTCTTTGCTGGTGACAGAGAGTGCTAAGCCTGGATACTCCATAAGAATGTCATCTAAAATGTGATGGGGAATCTACCCACGCAGGCATAAGCGGGTCTATAAACACATACATACAACAGGTCAAGGCACAAGGCTTTCTATCGCTCAGTACTCTGCTTTGACGAGGCTCGGGGTGGGGTGGGGGCTGATGAGGAGAGATGACAATGCTGGTCCCACAAGTACTTAGTCTCAGGGTTCATGGAATGCTCTAGAACCTAACAGCTCAAAGGGGCTGTGGCATGTTGACGGGTGGCGCTTACCTTTCTGGCAGGTTATGATTCTTTGCTGTAGCTGGAGACACAGGTCACTGAGCTGGTCCATGTGCCAGTACTTCAGGAACACTTTGTGAATGCCCATCTAAAACACACACACACATACACACACATGTTAGGGATACATTTTACTGCTTGGAGATGCTACCAGGGCTAAGGGAAAATGGTCACATAGGTGATTTTCCTAGTAGAGGAAAATTAATTATGCATCCCTATTAGTTTTTAAACACCATCCTATCTGTTCAAATTGCTAAAGGCTTTGTTCTGATGTCTATGCCGACAATGCACCCCAGCGGTGACACCACACCATTGTTCTGCGCTCTCTGCCTGAAGATACCATGGTGTGGGGAATAAGCCCTTCCGTCCAGAGCCAAACCAGCCCATGACTGGTGTGGTCTCTTTCTTCTGCCCACTCCCAACAGGGAAATTGAACACACAGAGATCAAAACCGAGCATAAACCTGATACCAGAAATGTTTTTACTCAGTGTTTCCCCACGGCAGCATGCAATATTAGATGCAAAGCCAGTATGGTTATTGGACTTCAAAAGTCTCAAGAAAGTAATCGCTGAGTACAAATGTCCATCTCTGAGTACAAGTCAAGGACTATGTGCACCAGTACTTCTTAATACCAGGTGCATCACTTCCTGGAATTTTAATGAAGAAGTTGCAGCATGGAGTCAAATGAGTTTCCATGTCAAACATTGGAGACTTTCGAGACATGTTAGTATGAAGGAAGATAGCTACTGACAGAAATCCCTGAGCACCAGAATGATACACTACATCCTGGCAACCTTCAAGCAATTTTACTGTGCGTTGTACTTATTTTTAAGAGTTCAGAGAGTGGGGTGTGTGTGGGAACGCACATCTTCACAGGCATGTCAAGAGCTCACAGGCTTGTGGGGAAGCAGATCTGAATTACTGCAGAACAGCCCACTGGAGACCCAGGGGAAGAGTCAAGAAACCCAGAGGTGCTGCTCCATTAGGGAGAG
Organism: Dipodomys spectabilis; assembly: GCF_019054845.1. Classification (NCBI taxonomy): domain Eukaryota; kingdom Metazoa; phylum Chordata; class Mammalia; order Rodentia; family Heteromyidae; genus Dipodomys; species Dipodomys spectabilis. The sequence continues at coordinate 5,908,335 of NW_024870892.1, read as the reverse complement.
AAAACAGGAAAACTCTGCCTGCCACATGTTCACAATTGTATTCTTGGCACTTGAGACAAACACCAGTAACACAGTCAGGATACCAACACATGTGCTATAAGCATTAACAGGGATATCACTGTGCCAGCTTCCCATCACAGTGGCACGCAGGGCTGGTGCACATGCACATGCCATTAGGCACCGTTAGTGTTTATAGGTCACACTTGTCTCCAGGGTGCTTAGCTTGAGATGGTTCATGGACCTCTTCACGTGGAAATGAAGTTTAATCCAGATGTACGGTATCAGTGCTACCTTCCCTGGAACTCCTTCCTGAATGCAACTGTGTTTCTGAAGACTTGACCTAAAAGTTCACAGGATTACAGTCAGACTGATGGTGTCCCACCCCTGGGGAGATCTCCTCAATGCCTGGCTTAACTCAAAGACCTCTGGCAGACTAGACGTCACCTTCATTTCATTTTCTCTGAGCTGGGTGAAAGTCAGGACAGTCACACAGGTGCATGTAGGCGGCTCCTGCGTGTTCTAACCTTTATCTGCTTTCTCTCTAGCTATAGTCCATAATTCAAGGTCTCCTACTTTCCTTCTCCACTGCTGATGTGCTGTGGCATTGGTGGGAAGAATAGTTGGTCCCGTTAGGGAGGGTGTGGGGAAGAGTGAGACTGCGGCTCTGCTCCTCGCTGACTGTGGGATGTTAATTATGGCGGGGAAAACCAATCCTCGGGCAACATTCAGAGAAACCTGATTTCCAACGTGGCACTGTGAGAGAATGATGGTCAACACAATGGCCCAATAAATGGAGGAAGACCCGAGGGATGGGAGCAAGGGCGCGGAGCTCCATCCTGGAGCTACATGGAGATGCCAGGCAGGAAGGGGTTGGCTGAGATGATCACAGCCATTCTTCGGGTCCATTTAACACTCAAAAGTAGATCACCTCTGAACAGGGTGCTGTGCTCTGGAGATATTGGTCCTCATGACGATCACGGTTCACTGGGAAAGGGTAACAGCGCGAAAGTCCCTGCAAAAATCCATGCTCAGTGCAACGAGAGATGTATGTACTAGGAGCGCAGTGTTTGAGAGGAAGGAGTCACCAACAAGCAGTTGGACAGGCCTCCTGAGGACCATGTCCTGCAAGCCTCAGGGCTTGGATGGATGGAGAGGGGCCGTCCAGGGCTTCTGGGAAGGCTAGGAGATGAATGTGAGACAGAAAAGGCCAGAACCAGAACATGTCACTCCCTGGGGCCTGGCCATGTCTGCAGAGATGGAGACAGCAGCTGGGGAGGAAGTGTGGCACCACTACTACAGGCATTCTGGAGAGACTGGACATTTCCTTGTAACAGCTAGGTTATGCTAGAGATTAAAAGAGATCTAGTACCAGCTATCATAATTTAACATTTTTTTCCCCTGAATTTTATCACGTTCTGTTTGGATGATGGGTGGCTAAGCTGGGTTTTGGGGGTAGCAGGGTTTGCAGGGGATGGAGGGCAGTGAATGGAATCACAACGTTCCTGCACTGGCTTCTCTACTCCCAGGGAGGCTTCGATCCTTCCACGTGTATCTCAAAAACCCTACCGATACATCATTAGTTCTCTCACTACAGGGGCATCCTGTGTTTGACATGAGATACATTTATACCTCCTGAGGAATAGGGACTGATACTCTGGAAATGCACAGGTAGTATGGATGTGGAGAGAGTGGATTCAGATTAGAAGGAACAAGAGAGAAGAAAAGAAGAAGACAGGAAAAGAAAGGAGAAGGAAAGGGAAAAGAAGAGAAGCAAAGGAAGATAAGGGTGTGGAAGGGAGGAGAGAAAAGAAGAGAGGAGAGGAGAAGAGACACAAGCAGAGACGGAATGAGACAAAATACAATCTCATGGCTTTTGAAGGCTGGAGATCTACACTGTCTGTGATGACTGATGGGGAGACGGTGACCTTGTGACATCTGTCCTGTGGAAGGTCAAGGGGAATCAGCAATGCTGGGTTACGTTTGGTGTTATAAGTTAAAGACTCACTGAATCAGCCTAAGAGACCATCTCAGATCACTTGGACGTTTGGGTTTTGTAACTTTCTCTCCTGAAAGGCTGTTTCTCACCAACCAGAAGCAAGGAGAGATTGAGGGGCTCCCTGGGGGCCTCTTCCCATGGCTGTGGAGAGACAGTGTGACCGTGTCCAAGACGAAAGCTCTCATGTCACGCTGACCCCCGAGAAGCAAATTGTCTCTGAGTCACAGGCATCCCTCTCTTCATTAGGGAATCATTAGACATGGATTTATTCTTTTCAAGTGACAGGTTTTAGAGGATTTAACACAATGGGCAGGGCTGACTTTTAAAGCTCCAAGCTCTGCTCTGATTTTCAGGGATTTTTTTTTTGGAGGCACAGGCTGTGGCAGCAGACAAATACAAATGTTGGGGCTCTGGGACAGCAATGGTGGGGTGCAGGTGGCACGCAGATTGTGCCACAAGGGAACTAGCAGGGGGATCCTATGAATGATTTGTCTTCTTTGAGCACTGTTGTGAGAGTCCTGCCCAATCCTGGCAGCACCTTTGAAACAGCACTCATGGCAGAAACAGCACTGCCGGTGTCCTGTGCTAGTTCTTGAAATGCACAGGTTTCCCTGTTTTAATGAAGTCCAGGAGAGCAAAAATGACGGAGGTGGAAACAATGTTCCACAAGGGCAGGATAGAGGAAGAATCCTCTCCTCTCAATTGAAGCCAGGAATCTGAAGAAGACTCAGCTTTTACTAGAGTCCTACGTGTGAATTAATTTGGTCTCCACTCTTTTACTGCGACTGAATAATAAAATCAGCCTCGGTTTATCTGGTGGATAAGTTAGGGAAGGAAGCTTCTGCTGTGTGGTTTTGCTTTGGTCAAAAAGAATGGTCAATTTAAATGACCCAAAGAAAGGATCTGGTGATTCTGGTGATCCCACAAAGTGATTTAAATTGTTTCAATGGCTGTACAATTCCCCCTAGGACACGCACCTTTGGAGGGGATTGAGTAGACTCACAGTCCCCAGAGTGGACCCTGGGGACAGACTGACCACAGCCTCAAGTGGCTCCAGGCCTCTGGCCTTACCTAGCTCAGCTGGTGCATTTTGATGAAAGAGGAGGAGAGGATTATGAGTTTTAGAGTTTATGGCATCTTTACAGTCACCCACCAGTAGTACAGGGGAGACCATTAGTCCGGGACCTCTGAGATCTTCACGAAAACATGCAGTCAAGCTCCATCCTTTGGGAGATAAGCCTTCTCGAATTGTAGGCTGCATATTCATCCTGGGATCTTGTTAAATGTTCCAGCAAGAGCGCGGGTACCTTAGGCAGGGTGGGGACTTGTCACTTGGTGTTGTCCAAGCCGGAGGTGTCACGAGGCTGCTCCTAGTCCCATGTCACACAGACAGGGTTACAAGGCTGTCCTGGGCATGCCTTCTCCTCAGGCTTCATCTATCTGAGGCTTGCTGTGCACCGATGCCCTGGCTGACGAAGAGCCGCCTCAGAATCCCCAACATAACGGACCTCTCACACCTACTCTACTCTGGACAAACTGTGATGGAAACTTCTCCCACGCAATGCTCACCGATGCACAGGCGGACCTCATGCCTCCTCGCCTAGCCCACGCCCTGACTCCAGGTTTGCTAAGCACCCGTCTCCCAGATCCTCCTGCAGATTAATTCAAACACAGTTTCCCCTACAAACACTCCACCTGTCACGAATGCTGTTTTCTTTCTGCACGAGCGGGGGACCTTATGAAACACAGCCACACATTCACCTCCTCTCATCTGGGCCACATTTAATGGCCCCTATTTATAACCCGAACCTAGATCTTTAAGACGCAACATTGATCAGACATAAGTCTTAGACACCTTCAATCTGCTTAACTATTTGATTAATCCAGACTATAAAAAATACATCCAATTGGACTCAATAAATAGAAGTGTTAATTTTTCATAGTTCTAAGGCCAGCCTCCTGTATGGAATTATTATAGATTACACCTTCCATCTAACTCATCCTCTAGTGATGTTGATGGCAAACTGGGGCTTGAGCTTAGGGTCTTGTACTTGCCAATCAGGTGCTTTTCCTCTGAGCCATGAGTCCAGCCCATTTGGGGTCAGCTGTTTTCAAGACAGGGTCTTGCTTTATGCGAGGCCCAGCTTGGACTGAGCCATTCTTATTTTACAATTCCCGCTGTATCTGGCATGCCAGCCACACAGCACACTGCCCAACTCCTTCCATTCCGATGGAGTCTCTTGGATCTTACTATCCTACCCGCCTGGAGGCCCTATCTTCTAGATCTCAGCCTCCCTTGTTTCCTTCTTGCTGGGATGACAAGTGCACAGTACTGTGCCTCCTTACCTGTTGACATGGGGTCACTCTCAGATTTTTGCCCATCCTGGCCTCTAACTGAGATCTTCTTGCTCTCTACCTTCTTAAATACAGAGATTACAGATGTATGCCACTATACCCCGCCTGAAGTAATCTTTATGTATCTGCAGAGGTCTACGCAACACCTATGTAGATAATCTTTACTCAGTTATAATAGTATTGGTGTTAATGTTGTATTGGCTGTTTTTCTGCATAAGTTCTGCTGTGAATGCCAGTGACTCTGATGCCAATGAATAACTCATTTAATTATCATTGATCAGAATTAATCCCCCTGATTCTAAACACCTTAACACTACACTTTTAGCTTAATGATAACATGCATGATCTCATTGGGTTGGTAGTGGCTCTCTCTTTTTGGTGCATTCACTTTCCAGCAAAGTGTCCTGCTATGTGGTAAGTGTCTTGGTGTCCTGTGAGTATCTTCCCCCATGTAAACTTGCTGCCAGCAGGTGTTCCAGAGAGCTGTCCTCGAGAAACAAACAATTCCATCTTTCTCCTGTGTGTTCTGCTGTCTGCAGTGCTATCTCCTCAGACTTGTTTTCTTCCTGCTGATCCAAGAATGTCACTGTGCTCCTTTAAACTGCTGTTCCTTCTATTTTTATCATGGAAAAAAAAACAGTTTCTGTGCCTCCTAGGTTATCTTATCCTGAGAGAAGCACATTACTATAACCCAATATGTTCTAATGTGCTAAGAACAGCAATCGATTAGCCATTCCTGGCTCTTTCCCTCTGTAGTATGCTGGGGCACTGTACAATTCTCCTGAGTTTCCTCATCCACCAACTTTCCATCTGTCTGTCCTGTACATATATTTACCTATCCACTCATACATTCATCTGTTCATGCCTTCACTTATTTGTTCATAAATCAAGCGTTTGCCAGGGCCTGCCTAGGCCAGCACCTCACTAGTCACAGTTACCACAGAGCAAGCAGAAAGTGCTATATAGTTTCAGCTCAATAAAGCAGCCATTCACTTTCATTCCTTCATTCCAGGCGGAATTCATGTTGGGTTCCCACTCTCTGCTTTAATCAACTAAGTTTCTAGGGATGACCATGGACTAGGATGTATGTGTACCTTTAACCACTGATATCACAGATCATAGCATTTTTATAGTTCTACTAAATGGAAATATTTTCCTATGTAGCCTGGCTCTGAATGTCTGAATGTACACTTAAACATCCTCGAAGGATACATTTATACTAAAATGCAAGTTCTCTATGTTATAAATAGACTATTCTTGAAGTTTAACTTCAACACGGAGAAGATAATTATAGCCACACATATCTAATAGATGCACTGTATCTTGTGGTATTGGAAGAAGGTGGTTTGGTTGAATTACATATAATTATAGGTTAGGAAAAATTAATTATTCTCACCTAGAACAGAATGGTCTGCACAGCAGGTAGTGATGAATCAAAACTACTATTTTGAGTTCACTGTGAATTAATCACTATGTGATCCTATATATTATTTCATTATGGAAATCATATCAATGCAGTTGTGAATGCTTCAAAAACTCCTGCTGTCTTTCTGGTTCACCTGCTTGTGTTTGGATATTTGCTTTTATTTCTAAAAAATATGATCCCTGTAACACCTCATCCTGAGAGTCTGATCCTAAATTTTTCACCCTTAAGAACATTTTTAGACTTTCAGCTCTCACGTTGCTCTCTGATTTTCCCGGTCCCCATGCTAAGGTAAGCTTATGTGTGTGTGGTGAGTCACGTTGACGGTTTAGAGCCATCTTCTGCGTTCAGCTCCTCAAGACCAAGCTTTCTACCTCGTAAAGCACCACACATGATTTCTGCAGCCAATTCACACTTGTTAAGAAGAGCTTGAGCCTAAGGTTCCTGACATTCATGAATGTTCTGGTTTTACCAGAGGCTCTGGTCTTCAAGTCTATGAAGTTTCATGAGCACACATTTCAGAGGACACAGAGTACTTTCTCCCTGACTCCTCTGTCCTGTCCTTCATCACTCTCTTTCTGGGTCACTACAGATATCCGTTTGTGGACTCATGTCTCATTTAGATAGAAGCACATTTAAAGTACAGATGAGCCCACACTGTTCCCTTCACGAAAGTCCAGCAGCTTGGATGAAACTTAGAAGAAGATGCTGTACTGGGATTTACACACAGTCCCCCTTATACACAAGGCTTGACATGGAAACTCAGCCTTCAATGTACAAGACTAGTTCTTCATGGGCAAACCTCCCCTGAGCATCTTATTAAAAGGCTCTTGGTATAAAACGTGTTCAAATATGCCTCTGAAATGACTCAGTGAACTTGGGGCTGGGAAAAGCAGATTGGCAGAAGGCAGCAAATCAGAAGTAGGCATTAGCATGAACACTATGAACACTATGGGTTTTTTGTTTATTTGTTTTTGTTTTTGTTTTGTCAGTTGTGGGGCTTGAACTCTGGGCCTGGACGCTGTCCCTCAGCAATTCATCTCAAGGCTAGCGCTCTACCACTTAAACCACAGCATCACTTCCGGTTTTGGTGGTTCATTGGAGATAAGAGTCTCATGGACTTTTCTGCTGGGGCTGGCTTTGAACTACTATCCTCAGATCTCAGCCTTCTGAGTAGCTAGGATTACAGTGTGAGCCACTGGCACCCAGCTGAACACTGTGTTTTGAGGAGTTGTTACAAGACACATTTGCCTGGTTGAAAGATCATAAACCATTGCAACAAGAAAGGTATTTTGCCACCCAGAGCTATATTCTTTAAAATCATCTCCTTGATTTTCTCCCGTGTATGGGAATTCATATGAAAGGAACTTCTCAGAAGTGCTATTTGCCTCAGCTGTCCTTCTGGACCAACAGCACTGTGTGAATACCCTGATTCTAGGTGTCCTGCCTCTGTCTCAAAACACCGCCAGCTCCTTGTCACCTCTAGATCTCTGCATGGAGCCCTTTCTCCAGCCAAGGCCTATCTAATCCAGGTCCCATAGCTTCCCTTCAAGCTGAGGTCCTGATCTACACCTATTGACTAGTTTATAATTGGTTCCTCCACCCTCCCCCCAAATTATAAGCTACTACACTTGCTACAGATCCCTTTAAGAACAGGAAGCAGCCTAGGAAGCATACAGAATCCACCCTCCAGCCTGAAGGAGGGGAGTCTGGATTGATTTCTGAGACAGTAAGGTTGAATTAGGAACAGGCATTGTCCATTTTTTATTTAGCACTTATTGAGTATCTTTTATTATTCTGAGCCAGTGATTTACCTAAAGAAAATGAAATTTTACCTAATGAGAGGAAAAAATATACTTTTAATGGAAAAAATATTTCAGTTGCCACAAAAACCTCAATTGTGGCTAGTTTCATTTCCAACATGCAATCAACAAATCCCGCTCGAGTGTCTATTGTATGCCAAATCCTGCAGAGACTGTGACTCTGAAACCCACGCATGCACACAGGTCACACATAGAGATACATGTGCCGTGTGTGTGAACACATAGAAACCTCTATATATGTACACACATGCACACATCTAAATTCACACACACACACATGGAAATGGATAACACACAAGCACTCTCTCTGTCTTCAGGAAATTCAAAGTGAAAAGAGAGAGACAATATAAGCATTTAAGATGTGTACTATTGTTTTTGATAAACAGAATGGATAGACACCAAACGTTTGGCATTTGGTAATGTAGCTCTGGGTAGTTTGCATTTTTTTTTTCAAATTTCTTGTCAAGAATACATACTATTTTTAACAAAAATATGTTGATACATATGTGTATGGTATGTGTGCATGTGTGTAAACAGTCACTGTAAGGGAAAGAAGGAAGTAGAAATATATGTATGCATACTCATTCCAGTTAGAAGCGATATCATTTAAAAAGATACTCTTAAATACTTAAAGTTTATTCTTATTATTTTTAATCAACATTGACCATTCCAAAGAAAGGAGCCCTCATGAGAAAGACTCACTTTATAGGCTATTTTCTCACTTGTAGTTACAATTGATTTATGAAGTGCTCCCAGAGAGTAGAATAAAGGTTATAAACCATTAATTTATTGTACTAATAGAGCCAAGGGCCCTAATACAATTGTCTCTCATGAAAAGTAAGGTGGTGGTTAAAACTTGATCAGTTCTTTGCTTTAACTTTTATTATCTTTTCTCCACTGTACCACTTTAGATTAATGAAATCATAAATCTTTCATCTAACTGATTTTATTTAATGTTATGGTACAATGTTAATCTTGCAGTTCTTAGCAGTGGGAGAGCGAGTCCTTCGGAGATCATATATTTCATAGAGACACAAAATGAAAGACCTGGGCCCTTCTAGAACAGTGATAGTTAGAAGACAGCAATAAGAAAAACAACTTCCTAAGCTTCCTAACTATGCCCTATTTTCTCCTCTTTTCTCTAAATTAAAACTAACTTATACCTGTGGATAAACCCTAAGGTGGAGGGAGAATCCTCCTTACTAAAGTTTGAGTCAGTCTTTTCTGAATGCCTTTTGTTCTTCCTTTGAGTCAGGCATCTTTCCTTCCTCTCCCTCCATCCCTCTGTCTTTCCCTCTTTCCTTTTCTCTCTTTCTACCCACTTTCTCTTTCTGTCTCTTCCTCTCTACGTCTCTCCTTCTCTCTCACCCACAGACAGACAGACATATACACCATAATGGAAGTTTATTTCCTTTCTTCCTTCTTGTCTGGATGATATCCAGTAAGTCCCCAAAGATGATCCATCTGATACTTCGGATCTGTACTACTAAACAGCTACCTGACCACTTCCAAGAGATGCCCCAGCTGCCTGCCACCAAGGACAGCACAGGGCACCCCTTTGCCCACCATAGCTCCTTCACCTCGAAGAGCAGAGAGAGACCTGCTTGAAGCACCGCTTCTCAGTGCTGCTCTGAAAGTGCTCTGGACTTCCCAGTGGGGCACAGGCCCCCACTCCCGCTCTCAGGTGCCTGCTGCGTGGTACGCCTGGCACGGCGGAGCCCGCACCCACCCCCACACAGTTTTTTCTCCATCCGTCATCTCTCCAGATGGCTGGAAAGTGAATATAGCATTCAAATAACCACACAGAAGACATCACTCTATAAGCAGTTGATGCATATGAAATGTGTGAAAATTAGATTATTTTCCTACTTAGAATTAGTTTCAGAGGTTTTCATTTGACATAAATGATATGGCATGTAAAACAAGCTGGCTCTGAGGGGCTCGCTGTCTGCCCTGCCCTTCTCGCGGGCTGAGGAGAGTCTTGGCGGAAAGCATCTGAGCAAAGGCACCAAGCTCCTAAAACAGCACTGAATTGAAAGATAATGCATGCATTTAAATAAATACCTGAATAATCTTGATGCTGGTACAAAGAGCTGAAGGCTTAAAGGCTCTGGGGGTCACTCATTTTCAGACTGTGACTTCATGTCACCTATGTGGATATTTTTTCCTCTACTAATGGAGCAATCACAAATTCTTTGCTTCCTAAAGACAACTGTGTGTGGTGAGACAGATAACACTAGAAGTTAGATGCATATATTCTGTTTTGATTTTTGGCTTTTTGGCGGTTGTGGGGGTTGAACTCGGGGCACTGTCCCTAAGCTCTTTTTGCTTAGGGCTAGCTAGAGCCTACAGTACCACTTCCGGTTTACTGGTAGCTAAGTGGTTAACTGGAGATGAGAGTCTCAGAGACGGGTTTTGAACCGTGATCCTCAGATCTCAGTAGCTAGGATTACAGGCATGAGCCACCGGGGCCTGCCTTCTATTCAGATTGTTCCCAGGGACTTCTATTCTCCTTAGCTGAGAATTTAAAGTCTGCCTTTCAAATAAGAATGTAGCTCTGGTTAAAATATGACAACCCATCATAAACATGAAGAAAGAAATGACCAACAAGGAGGACACCATGCCCTGTTTGCTCCTCTTTTCTCTAAAATAAAACTACCTTGTGTGCATGCAATAATGTTAACATATGGGAAAAAACACACTTGAGATTACCAAGACTCATGGCCACCAGTTCAAATCCTGGAGAGTGTTGGGACCCTCCGGCAAAGCCAGTGCTAGTGGCGTCGCAGTCACTCTGGAAACTATGTATTGGGCAGCAGGAATGCTTTGTGACAAAACTGTGGACTACACTTTATCCACGAATGCCTTCAACGTACGCTGTGCAAATCCAGACTGAAAGCATATTCTTCTTTCATTTACAAATCTCAAAATCATTTTTCATCTCAGAAATAATGTATTTTATAAACATAGACCTGAGCTAACACTCTATATAACTTACTTCAGATCCATTCCTTTGAAATGACCAGGATAGGCTCAATCAGGGTAAATAAGGCGTGGTGAGAAGCAGCCAGGAATTCAGAAACACTGCATTTAGAAACAGAGGCACTATCTGCTTTAATCCTCACACTCCTTCATCAGCTGCAGTATTAGTACAAGGGGAAAAAAAGAGCAAGAACAGCTTCATCTGACTATGCCCGCTGGTCCAAAGTGATTAATGCGCTCTAAAAACCCAGTGAGGGCATAATAAAAAAAAGGTGTGTATCCCAGAAAAGCAAACACGCAGGAAAATGACTCCTCCCCACCCTTACACAAAGTCCTTCTTTCAAGGATAAACATCTGTTTGGTGGCAGGAATGCCCAAACGTAATGGTCAACACTATTTTTACAATTAAAAAAAAACATTAAAAAAAAAAAAGTTTAAAGAGCAGGTCAGTCTTAGAAACCCAAAGCCCAAGTAAGGAAAAGGTAATGCCAAGAGTAATTTAAGAGGAAAGGTAAGCACTTATCTTAGAACAGCTTTAAGTCTGAACCTCCTCTATCCTATAGATAGGCCTGATGTCAAAGAGCTCAGTGTCTCTCCCTTTGTGAGCGCCGGCCCTCCATCTGTTGGTGTGCCTCTCTGCCTTTGTGCTTGCCTGCTTGCTTACCGAATAAGGTTCTGCCAAGTTTTCTTACCATTATGGCTTGTGCAGACATTCTGATTCTGCAATCAAAGTCCATGACACTAAATAAAGAGGCCTAAGTAGAGGGAAACTTTACAAAGCCCTGCTCGAGACATTGCCAGCGAGGTTTGTGTTGTGAATTACCTCCCATGCAATGTTTCACAGGGTTGGAGGTCTCCTGTTTTGGAGTCACTCTTTGGTCTAGTGTGTCTACAGGAAAGAGGATGGGCTAGACGCCATCTGGCTGTGCTGCTGTGTGAAGGGAGAGGGGAGGTGTCCGGGGGGACAGGTTGGAGAGCCAGCAAGGATGAGGGCGAGGGGCAGCAGGAGTTGGTGTTGGTTGGCACTGTGTGTGAAGTCAAGACACCTTGAAGATGGAGCTGGTCTGTCAATAGTGGAATGGAATGGCTTCTGACTGCCTCTGCTGGGCATCACCATGACCTGAGTCTCCTGGGGGAATGGTCTCCACTCCTGTGTGCTCTCCACACCCTGCCCTTGCTTTCAGCTGGCCTTAAACCCAAGGGGATGTGGTCCTCCTCCTTCACCATTTCCTCCTCGGCTCCCTCTCCCTCACCTCCTCTCCTCTTCCTTCTGGAGTGCAGCGGCAGCTGGGGTATAAATGTGCTCTGCTACTTCAGAGCAGGGCTGAGTTGGGGTGCCGAGGATCCTGAACTAAGTCAACTCGCAATCAGATGCTGTCACTTGAAGTCCTTCATCTACCCCTTCATCTACCGAGTGCCTCAGCATCAACTAAAACAAACTAACCCCCAAAGCCCATTGGATACAGGAACAGGGTGTTGAGAACACTAAGAGAATACATCAACATCTCTGATCAAAGCCATGCCATGCCACCACATCACCCCTTTCATCCAGACAAAATGGCTGCAGACCGCTGATGGAGCAGATACAGTAAGGTAAGCGCAACCTAGAGAACACAGCAGAGGGGTCATATGCCAGCTCAGCACAGCGGCCTTCCCACCACAGCTACCTTATCAACTGGCTTCATCAGAACGCTGGGCCCAGAGGCCAGGTCCCTCAGAGATTCCATTTCCTCTCACTCAAAACCGCAGCCTTGATTTCACGGCAGCTACTTTCCTCCATCTGCAGGTGGCACACAGAAAGGCTCATGCCAAACACAGCAAGCAAACACCCCAAGGAGTTGTAATATTTGTACAACAAGAATGATTATTACTTATCAACTATGGAAAATTCCTCCTGCACTGCCTTCACACTCATGACTGTATAAAAGGTCAAGTCATAGGCAAACACACTAGTACTGGGCAGAGAAGGTCTTACGCTCGTTTGACACAGAAGGAAACACAGACATTTGTGAGTTGCTACGATGTGTGAAGTAAGGACTGGAGACTGGCAGCTGCAGTCTGATCATTTAAGCCTGTCCTTTCACTGGCTCTGATCAACATGAAGTTTCCGCAGAGCCTCCAGGTCCCATTCAAAGGACAAGGGAAGTGTCCCATTTTCAGTTAGGAGAATTGAATTTCCAGCTAACATCGTACACAGGGTTATACATTCAGTGAGGAACGACTCCAGCCCTTCCTGTCTTGTAGCTTCGCTTCTGAAAAATATGGGAAGGAATAACCACTAATTTTACACTCATTTGGTACCAAAAGATAGGCACTGATGGTTTAATAAAGTGACAAACAGTAATGCATGGGCAATGTGACAAGAATGCCACAGGACCCAAGACCTTCGTTATCACCTGCCTTGACTCCAGTCAAACAGCTCCGTATTTAAATGTCTGAACAGATTCATATCCTGGAAAAGAGTTAACAGCAGCCCTTTTTGAAATGATCAGCACGTTGCAAATGACAGCTTTGCTTTGGAAATAGAGGACTCTGACTTCTGAAGTTGGGAAAATGTGATTTCTAACAAAAATGATTTTGCTGTCCAATATACAAGTGCACTATGAATAAGCTTTATCTCTGGAGTCAATTGTTTGTCCTTTGCATGAAGTATATGAAGGAGCTTAAGAGAAGCAGTCTTTCTTAATCAGCAGGTAGATAATGCAGTGCTCAGCTAGTGAATCTATTAATCAATCTATTTATCTATCCTCTTTCTCTTCTACTCTCAGCCCTTTCCTCCATTGCAGGCTCTGTCTGACTTTCTCATCTGGTAATTTCAATTTCCTTGTGATGAGTTTAAAAAAGTGAGGAGAAATGGGTTTGTCCATTAATTTTTTTCTAATGTTCCTTTGCAAAGTCCCAGGATATGTTTTGATGTAGGAGTTGCTGCTTTGGGAATACCAGCTCAGACACAGATCTAGATGGAGTACTGGCTGCCGGTGGGTACTAATTTGCCCCCAGTCCTCACCCACATTAAACAGCTTCTGGTACAGAGTGTTGGGTGTCTCCTGATTGCATTGTTCTCCCTGCCAGTCATTTCTTAGTGGAAGAAATACTATTCTCTTGCCTTCTCAGTGTGTGTGTGTGTGTGTGTGTGTGTGTGTGTGTGTGTGTGTGTGTGTGTGTGTGTGTGTGTAGACAGGATCTGGATATATATGAATCTATCTATCTGCATTCATCCATAGATATATGTATGTTTTTATTTGTGAGGGTTTTTCAAAGGAAAAATAGGCAACCTGAAAGTCTTGACATTATGTTATTTATGAACCACTACTCTACAATTATTTTAAAATTCCAGCCATGATTCAGTTGAAACGACTCCAGTTACCTACAAGCCTGACAAATCATGCTCTCTGTGAATCCCACGTCTGTATTACGGGTTCCAGCGTGGTGAGCTGACATCACTCGCCGTTAGTAATTCCTCCTTCCTCCTTCCTTTTTTATCCCATCTCATGGCAGCCATGACAACTAGAGTGAGTAAGCTTCCTCCTTCAGGGTGTGATTTAAAGTTCAGCTGCCATTATTAGTTTAAAGATGAAAGGAATGGTGGGGGGAAGAGAACAAAGAAATCCACTGGGTGGCACAGACCATTACCGGATGACTCATCCGTGCCAACCTCCCAGGCTCTTTGTCATCGACTGAGGAGTTAGGTGTGACAACCTGGTGTGCTCTGCCCATCACACACAGGCTGCGCCACTTCCAGACACAGTCTGCAACTCTGAACCATCTGCTCACACCATTTCTGAAGCAAAGCCCTCATTTTCAGTCTCATTAATTATCATTCATTTTTACTGGCGGATGTCCTACTCATCGTTTGAAAAGGGATTCATAGCTGCTTTCCAGTATCCGGTGATATTTCACCTAAGATCTTAGTTACTGCGTTCTCTGTTACCCAAGGGTCTTGGGGTTCTCCTGTCTCAAAACTCCAACTAGCACCGATGTCACAGAGGTCATAATGTGTTCACCGAATATCCCTTCCCCTCCCAGATCTCTTCTCCCTCAAAGAAGTCAAGGATTCTCTATTCTGGTACTGTTGAAAGGTATTTAACAAAATCCAGAACCCTCTTCTTCTGTCTCTCACGGTTGTGTTCTATGCTTTTTATTTCCTGTCTGTGTTCCTGGGCTCTGTTTCATGCAGAACTGGCCATAAGGAAATGCTCCCAAGCTTGAGGCTTTCCAGCACCAAATTGTCCCCAAAGATAGTGACAGTAGCACATGTGGCAATTGGAGTGCAGGACAAAGAGAAGCAGGAGGAAAGGGTTTCCACAGGACTCAGATGAGCCCAACAAGTGCAGTTCTAGGGGCACTTATTAGACCAGCTCTGAGTGAGGACACCTAGCTATTGTCCCTCACTCTCTGACCACTCTGTCTTCTGCTATCATTACAGCTGCATCTGAAGGGCTCCATGGAGGCTCATGTGTTGAAGGTTTTGGTCCCTGACCTGTGGCACTATTGGTTGGGAGTGGAATCTTTAAAAGATGAAGCCTTGGGGGAAGAAGTTAGCCCCAGTGGGAGCATGTCCCTAAAAGAGATACCTGGGCCACAGAGTCCCTTTCTCTCTCTGTTCTCTTGACCACACCCCCTCGGTGTGACACTCTGACTAGTCTAGGTCCAGAATCATGGCACCAACAGACTGTGAATTGCAGCTGTATACCAAGATTTTTTTCCCCTTCCTGTGCGGTGTTTATCTCAGTTGTTTGGCCACAGTGATGGAAAGTTGACTCACAAAGCCAGGTTCAATCACTTTCAAAAGTTTAAGTGACCACGAATGAGCTTGGAGACCCAGGCAAACTGACCTGAGCCTCACCTACCAAGGGCCTTGAAACAAAGAATCTACTGGATTACCTCAAATTCTAGCTGCCTGATGGGAAACCCCATGGATCAGAAAGCCTGATTGCCGTGTCTTCTGGGAGCGCTTGGCCAAAGATACCAAAGAGCTTTGTTTTTGCCAGGAAGATGGCGCTTGTTCCACCACGACTCAGCTCATGCTTTCGAAGCCCTAAGCTGGCATTTCCCAGCATGCACGTCACCAACCTGCCAGCCTTGTAATTTACAGTGATGGAGAATGAGCCGACATCTCTCCTCAGTGCACAGATCCTTCTTCTCGCCCAGGATCACAGCAGCCAGTGGCTCGAATCTGTCAAAAGCATCAGGAACAAGGGAAAATGAATGCACTTGCCAAGCCGGTGATTATGGTCCATGGGACTGTCTCGGTCACATCATTTCTCAAAATTCTCCTACTTGCTTCCCAGGAGTCACCATTGATGGTACCCTTACCAGCCTGATGACAAACGGCCCTAATCTTTTCAGGACATTATTTTTTCAGGGGCTCAGCTATACCTTTCAACTTATATGTAGCACAGTCATGGAGTGGCATAATCATTTTTTAAATTTTCAAGAGAATAAACATCTATTCATTGTCATTGAAACATTTGATTTGCTCTTTTAAAATATGACTTTGAAGACATTCAAAGTTAGTAGTTAGGGTCCACTATAAAAAGAACATGAAAACACCCACAAGTCTTATCTAAATGAGAAGAACAATAGTTTCTTCCCCATACATTAAATATACAGCATTTCAAACGTTATCTGAGGGCATTTTTACTCTAGAAAGAATCTCTGAGTACCTGATTCCCACTCCCTAACTGAAATTCACATCATTATATTAGATCCTTATAGCTATTTTAAAAGTGGCTTTCAAGATTACATCACTCATTAAAACATTTTTGTAAAATTCCCTTTGTATTCACAGCATTTCACCTGACATACACCCAAGATTGTACTGGAGGAGAGAAACAGGAGGAGGAGAGGAAGAGGAGGGGGAGGGAAGAAGAGGAGGAGGAATAGAAAAAGGAGAGAAGTAGGAGGAAGACAGAAGAAACAAGCAAAGCCTAGGCAGCTGAATCTTACTGTATCCTGTGTGCTTATGATTCTTGTGTTGGGGGCTCTAGAAACCCCGATGCTCAAACTTATTTGACATGCTTTCCATTAGGGTTTACTCAGTATGTTCATTGCTTCACCTAAAGTCTGTGGGAGAAAACTCCTCAGGTCAGTGCTCAATGAAAGTCCTGGACAGCTATGCCAGGCTCATCATTCCCTTTTACTTGTATGGGGTCTGGGATGGACAGGCCAGCCTGTGGCCTAGGGCGGCAGTAACCAATTGTCTGGTATATTACTGCTCTGGACTGGATGCTTTTGTTTTTCTAAAATTCACAATGCCTTACAAAAACAGGAAAGTTATACTAAAAAGTTTCGAGGTTCCCGTGCGACATCAGAAAGGGAGTCCTTTTGGGGAGTTGTTTCATTATGAGTGTAGAGCCCTTGGAAGGAGTGGCAGCCATCAGAGTTCTCCCTTCCCATGTGCGGGCATAGCTGAAGACTCTACAACCCCAAATTCAGGCTAACAAAGGATGCCAAATCCACTGGTGCCTCTATCTTAAAGACTTACAGCCTCCAGCACTGTAAGAAACACATCTCAGATCATGTGTCACGGCGGTTTGAGATTAATATTAAGAACTTTCAAGTGGAAGACATTTCCTCTTTCCATCTTATCCCAAGTATTGCCATTGAAAACAGAGGACGTGAACTTGCTAGATTAAGAATCTCTTTAACATTTCTAGCCATGAACCGGCCAAACTGAATCCGTCACATGAGTGACAACTCTTCCTTCTCATGTTTGTGTTTTGGCTGGTGTAGCAAACCTGAGGTTCGGGAGGATCTCAAGGCAGACAACCTAGGAAGGACTGAGGCTGAGCAGTAAGACACCGAATTCACTTCCATGACTTTGAAGATGACTGGGCTGCCTAGTAATTTTTGGCTTCAATAGGTACAGGAAGGTGATGTCTGATACACCAGAAACTGAAGTTAGCATCTATAGCTTCGAGACTGTCATCACCCTGGCCACTGTGGACGGGTAAGCATCCTTGATTTACTGACCTTTAGGTGACTCGCTTTCTCCCCCACCCCCCATCATGAAATATACCCTCATTCATGCCCTCGGGAGAATCAGGGCGCTCTGCCACTTAACCAGAGTTGCACAATGAAATGAAATCACTGCAATTATCTTTTTATTCTCCGTGATAATTGTCTCATGTGGGAACTTTGTTCATTATAACCAAGAATTTAATTGATATCATTCAAGTATCTGAAGATAGTATTAGCAAGTCAGAATGAAAAAAAAAGAAAAAGAAAAACCATCTCGTGCTTGGAGCTTTTCTCCCATTTTATATTGTTCTTTTAAGGCTGAAATGGTATCATGCTGACATTTCAACTGAAAAGGGAAACACAGCATACTGTTCTGCTGTGATTTAAAATGCGGTGTCATTTGGAATGCGAAGGTCATCTGGAATGGCAGGACACAGCCATGTCCCATCCCGGTGCTAAGACCTGCCTTCCTTCCAGGGCCTTGTGAGTACTACCCACACCTGAGCCAAGGTTGAGAAAGACGGGCCTGGGCTCTCATCTCCCCCCCCCCCCCCCGCCGTCCTAGGCCAAGTCACCTCCACATACTCCTCTACACAGACTTCACTCACCTACCTGGGATGGACCAGCTGGCCTCAAAGCATAGCACAGCTGCTTCTCCACCTGTCTGCTCCTCTCTTTTCACCATGCTGGGGTTGAGGTGCAACTGAGACCTCATTCTGGGTCTAGAATGGGGTCCCAAATGGTAGCACCTTTGTTCAGGCTCAACCAATCAACTCACCCTTACAGACTGAGCTCACGTAGATGCGAGGGACCCTTTGAAGAGAAGAGAATATGCCTGGAAGGCAAGCAAAGGCCTCGCATTCTGCTGTGAAGAGACTCAGAAAGAAGGGAGGAAGGAAGGAGGAATCAGATATGGTGATGATAAAAAGATACAGAGAACTGGGCAGTGGTGGCTCATGCCTGTAATCCTAGCTGCTCAGGAGGCTGAAATCTGAGGAATATCATTTGAAGTCAGCCTGGGAAGGAAAGTCTGTGATACTTTTTATCTGCAATTAGCCACCAGAGGGCCAGAAGTGGAGCTGTGCAGAAGTGGAGCTGTGGCTCATGGGGTAGAGCTACAGCTTCGAGCAAAAGTGCTCAGGAACAGTGCCCAGGCCCTGAATTCAAATTCCAGGATTGGCACACACACACACACACCCATGCCCCACAGTGCAGAGAAAGAATAAGGAAGGGAGCGTTTACTGTGAGCAGCTCCGTGATGCGGGGAAGGAAGCCATGGCTTTTGGGGGGAACAGGCCAGGCTCTGGGAGCTGCGGGCCCAACAGTCCTGAGCTTCTTGTGACTTCAGAAATGGAAGTGAGAAGCAAGGTACAGTAGACCAGTTCAGAAAGGAAGGTACAAGGAGTAACATGGGCGGGGCGGGGGGGCTGGGGCTGCAGATCACTGGGCGCTGACTCTGCTGAATCCTGGGACCTGTTGTGAGTGGAGTGGCCATGTTGCCTGGCTTTAAAGCATCCCTGAGCTAGGGAAGGTGAACGTGGGCTGGCCCAGTGTGTGGCAGAGCCAGGACGCCAGCCAGAGGGACAGGTAGTTGAGATGGCAGCCAGACAGGGTGAGAATCAGCGAGACTCCGCCCGTGTGTCAGTCTTCACCCATAGATTGGGGCTTCGTGAAGGAAGAGGAGGAGGTCAAGAGACTGCCACGTGGCTTTGCTTCCTGGTGTGAGCACACAGGAAGGCCTGGTATTTCCACCTTGATGCTGAAGGGAAATAATGCAACTGAGAACCAAAAGGAGCATCCAGCTGGGGTCCGGGAGGACCACACCAGATCCCTCTTCTCCCGGGTTGCCTGCTCCCGAGCTGTTTCTGGTTTCTGCCCTGACATGATTTCTGCACCCTCCACGGAGCACCAACGGGACACTCCTGGCCATTCGGCAAAGTGAATGTATTCTGTTCAGGTGCAGTGTTCCAGGGGTTCAAACTTGGAGACACATGGAGGGCTTTCAGGTGGCACTGCTGCTTCAGCCCACCCTCGATTTCTTTCCTCCCCTCACTCCACACCCTGAAGTGTTGACATGGAAGTGTGGGCCTCCCTGACATTCCTGGAAACGTCTGGAACACTGGTGATGTGCAGGGCGGGCTTTGTGCATGTGGAGGACTCGTGTGTGAAACTCCCCTCAGGAAACTCAACACAGGGGCTGTGGTGACCACATCACAGACTGTGTTTGTTTTGAGTCTGTGCTTCAAGAAAAATGAAGCAGGTAGGCATTGGTAGCTCACGCCTGTAATCCCAGCTGCCCAGGAGACTAAGACCTGAGGATTGTGGTTTGAAGCCAGTCCAGCAAGGAACACCCAGGGGAGTCTTATCTCCACCTGACCACCAGAAAGCTGGAAGTGGAGTTGTGGCTCAATCGGTAGAGCACTAGCCTTGAGCAGAAAAAAAATGCTCAGGGACAGTGTCCAGGCCCTGAGTTCAAGTCCTAGTATGCAGCACCCAACCCTTTCCCTGCCATCACACACGAAAGGATGAAACCAAACAATAATTGAGAGTGGTCTGTCTTCAGAATTCAGTGTTCCTTCTTCTCATTTAAGGAAGTACTGGACATCCATTTCATGGCCCACAGATTATAAACAAGGTTTACATGGCGACCCTCAAGTTCAAGGTAACACGATCACTGTCACTTGACAACTTCAAACCAGGAAGTAATAAAAAGCATTTTCCTGGGGGGGGAGGGGAATACAAGCCATGTAAACCAATTTTTTTTTTTAACCCAGATGGTTCCTCAAAATGTATTTCTGTTTGCAGAATATTGAGTTCATGTCTACTTTCATAGAGAATCCCGGGAAAGTGGTGCTTTCTCAATCCTGAAACCTCTTAAAAATGGAATCTCTCAAGAAGTAATTAGTGAACATCTGTAATGAGCAAGATGTTCTGCCACAAAATCGTGCAAGGCGTGCGAGGTGAGGTTGTAGTGACTGTGCCTCTTCCCAAATTCAAAACACAGCTTGGACCAAAATTACGTCTCAGAAAAAGTGTGGATTTTCTTACTGCGGGACCATAGAGAATGTCCCTTATTCTGGTCATTTTGTAACTGCTTCATTGTAAACGATGGCATCATGTTTAGAGAACAAATTCCCTTCTCCCTGGGTGAGGGAATCAGTGGACACGGTGCCAGGAATTGCCTGTTGAACAAATGGCAGAGAGAGACGATGGCTAGGGGAAGGAGGGAAAGAGAATGAATTGGTGAAAGACATTTCTTGAGGGTGGAAAGACAAGGAAAATCTTTACCCTTCTAAAAGGAAAGTCTTAAAAGTTTACCTTCTACCAATGCTTGCTGTTTTGCTATTTCCACTTAGGAGATACTTTTTCCTAGAATGGTTCCTTTAATATTTCCTAAGGAGAGGTATGAAGGGGCATGCTGCGGTGTCTGTACCAACCATGGACGCATCCGTGCGGTGTCTGGCCATGGTGAGCAGGGGGTGTCCTGTCTTGCTCAATTGGTGGACTTACCTACGTAAGTCTGTTAATGTTGCTGCTTGGGTGCATGTCTGTTCTCACAGTGCACACCATGGGAGTGGAAGGGTGATTTTCTAGCTGGTTTCCAGCATCCAGAGGGCTGAGTGTGGCTGCCTAGCAACGGGATGCCGAACACCATGACAACCGTGAGAATGAAGTGGGCTTGGGAGAGAGAGGAAGGCTCTCTCCACTGGGAGAATGGGGATCGCAGCAGAAGGTGGTATGAGACAGGATCTGCATAACATTTTTCTTCTTTAAGGATGTAAAAGAGAAGGAGATGTTTCCAAACACGATCTTGCTCTCACAAGTCTGAGTATTCCATCCTAGGCCCTCGGCCTCTTATTTCTGGAACCTGTGGTGACGACATTTCATGATGTCGTGATGGCTTCACAGCCCAGCTGTCTGCCACCAGGGTCTGCCCACAGGAAGCCCCTCTCAAGCTCAAGAGATCGACGGGACCTTTGTGGCTGGCCCCAGGAGCCGCCTCAGCGTGGGCCCAGCCTCCCGGGGTGTGTGGGTCCAGAAGCCAGCCTTGCCTTTAGTTTCATATGGTGCAGGAGCCACAGGAGACCGACCGTCCTCACCTCTGCGGTTGGCTGAGGGCTACAGGCTAAGAACCACTTCCCTCCTCTTTCCACACCAGAGGAAAAGGCCGTGTCCCCCTACAGTGGCATGGAGGAGGCCATTGGCCCTGCTGAGAATGTCCTTGCCATGTCCGTTCTGGCTGAAGAGCCCCGAGGAGGGGAGTGCTAGTTAAATCTACATGACGTGTGTGTGCAAATGGACTGGGGTTAGGGAGGTGTTTCCTCGAGGTTACTTGGTTTGGGCGAAGATGCTGCAGAGGAGGTAGCTGTGGAGGAGAGGGGCAGTGAGGGACTGGCCCCCTTACCCCAATGTCACTTGTGCTCACAGCCTGTGCTATGGGGCTCCACACAGGATTCCTCGGAGCCAAAAGAGAAAGGCAGGAAGGGAGAGGAGGAAAGGGGCAGAGGCAAACAGGAAGTGGTTCCTCACCCCAGGCATGAAGATAGGTAGTCTGCATCATCACCCTGCAGAGGCTCATGGCCTGAGAAAGTGATATTCAGAAAGGTGACTGGAGATGGCCAGGCTGGCCAGGGCGGGGCCAGCATCACACCCAGCTGTCGGCATCGCCCCTGCTGAGTCAGCATGAGGGTGTGGCTTCCAGCAGAACTCGCCACCCCCCCACACCTCTGTACTAGAAAGGATCAAGGTGACTGGCAGAGAGAAAAAAACCAGAAACCATATCTAAGGACTAATAAGACACAGAGAGAAGGAGTCTGTCTCACACCAGGCCCTAGAATTCTACCTTTGCTCTTCCTTCAAAGTCAGAGTCTTCTAACTCATGTGTTCGTGGCCTGTTCACCCTCTCCTCCCCTGAGCGGCTGGTGCCAGTTACTAACCCTTAAATGCCATCCTGGCCACCTTTGTTAGACACTTGTCTATCCTGACTCTAAGGCACAGCCTCTGACGTGTGCCTCCGCCTGATCTGTGCCACACAGCTGACTACATCACACCCAGGGAGAGAAAGGGGAACCACTGAGTCTGGCCGGACCAGTCCACGGGACACAACAGAGTCTGTATTGCCACGTGAAAGCCACCCTTGCGACTCAGTGCTCTCCTTCTACGGCTGCTGCCGTCTCCTCTACCCTGTCCATGCTGA
Organism: Dipodomys spectabilis; assembly: GCF_019054845.1. Lineage (NCBI taxonomy): Eukaryota > Metazoa > Chordata > Mammalia > Rodentia > Heteromyidae > Dipodomys > Dipodomys spectabilis. The sequence continues at coordinate 5,885,596 of NW_024870892.1, read as the reverse complement.
TGTGTGACTGCTGCAGTAAAGGTGCAGGGAAGGTGACCAGAGTGGCAGGACCAGCTGGAGTCTGCTCACATCCACGCCCTCTCCAGCCACCACCTCCAGACAGCTCACTCCACATCCCAGGCCTGGCTCCCGCAAACCACTGGAGCTACCGCCTTCACCCCACGGCGTGTGTGCAGATACCTCCAGTCACTAAGCCGGGGGCCCTCAGCCCTCCAAACACGGAGCTGGATCATAACACAGAAGGAGCAACCATACCTCAGTCGCCAGGATCCCGCCAAAGCGGTGCCCAGACAATACAGGAATCCACAGCCTGCCTGAGTATCTACAAGACAGTGCTCTCAAATGCTCTCGCTCAAAACCAGTCCTCAACATTTCATCCCCACCATGCCTGACCAGAACATTCTATTTATTCAATAAAGGGGAAAAAGGGAACCTAGATTTGAGTTGTCTCGGCAGGAGATATCCACTCTGTTCTGATTCCAAAGCCACCCCGCGGCACAGACGATCGGTTTGTCCGTTCAAGCCAGGTTTTGTTGTTTCTGACACAGTTCTGGGGTATTTTTCCACCATCCGTGCGCACCCACCCAGCACACACAGGACTCCAGGCCCTCCACCACCTGCAACATTTCTGGAATAACATTCCCTGTGAAGTGGCCGATGCCGCTGCGTTCTCAGCCAGCCTCTGCTCTCGAGAGGACACTGACTGAGCACATCCAGTTCCCAGCATTCAAATGGATGGGCTGTATTCCTTCATCCTCCGTGCATTTCATAATTCACTGGCTGAGCCATAGCTTGCATTGATCAGGTACAAGAACAGCCTGTTTGGTTAAACTGAAAAGAACAGATGTTCATTTGTTGTTTAAGGCTAAATAAGAGACCTCTTGAAGCTATGTAGTTGAGATAAAATTATCCCATCTCTAAAGCAATTTTGCTCCTTAATCAAATATTCACCAGGGCCACGCTGACCTCCTGTTTCCATGCAGGAACAGAAAGTTAAAGCAGGTACATTTGCTTGTTAGAGATATTTGTTATAGTGGTGTTTTCTCTTCCACTAAGGAGAAAAGGCTGCTCTTAGAAAAAATGACTACTAGCTGGGTGCCGGTGGCTCACGCCTGTAATCCTAGCTACTTGGGAGGTTGAGATCTGGGAATCGCAGTTCAAAGCCAGCCCAGGCAGGAAAGTCCTTGAGACTTATCTCCAATAAACTACCAGAAAACCAGAAGTAGTGCTGTGGCTCAAGTGGTAGAGCGCTCACCTTGAGCTGAAAAGCTGAGGGACAGCACCTAGGCCCAGAGTTCAAGCCCCACAACAAACAAGGAAAAAAACCCAAAACAAAAATGACTACTAAGTTTTGTGGAGATTGGTGGCTATTGCAATAAGGATATAGTTTACTTACTTCACATATTAAACAGAAGTATTTATCGCCACAAGAAGCTCCATTCCCAATCTCACCATTGTTACAACTAGTTAGCATATTATGAAGGAGTCAGGAATGGGGAGTCTAGCTGGGGGAAAACACCTTTCAGGAAGAATGAGACTTAAAGATGGATGACAGAGGTTTGTTCAAGATATAGGGCTTAGCATCTAAATATAACTGTGTGTTAATTTGGGGCAATGGTAATTTTAATGGGTGTGTAACAAATTCTTTTAAGGACAAAATACTAATACTAAGCTATTAGATGTTAATGGCAGTGAATTTTAGTGTCAGTTGACTGACATGTCACATTGTTTAAGAAATGCAATATACTGGAGCTGGGAAGGTGGCTCAGTGGTAGAGTGCTTGCCTAGTATGCATGAGGCCCTGGGTTCTATTCCTCAGCACCACATAGGCAGAAAAAGCCAGAAGTGGTGCTGTGGCTCAAGTGGTAGAGCACTAGCTTTGAGCTGAAGAGCTGAGGGACAGCACCCAGGCCCAGAGAGTTCAGGCCCCACAATCAGCAAAAAAAAAAGAAAGAAAGAAGGAAAGAAAGGAAGAAAGAAAGAAAGAAAGGAAGGAAGGAAGGAAGGAGGGAAGGAAGGAAGGAAGGAAGGAAGGAAGTAAGGAAGGAAGGAAGGAAAAGAAATGCAATATACTTGCATATCTTGAGACCATAGAATTGCAATAATTTATTTAATATAAAGAATAGAATTTCTATTCTTCTTCCATGAGATCCTTTGCATATGCATATGATACATTGGACCAATGTGACAAAGATATTTGAGAAAAAGTGGGAGACATTTAATCACATTGGAAATTAGAATCCAGTGCTCAGGGAAAATAAGTTGCACCTCTATCAGAATAAACCTAGGTTACTTACTTTCACTTTTTGTAAATACTGGGTACATAGGTTCAAATGATAAAAAAGATCTATGGTGTTTGTGGTATCTTAGAAATTTAACTATGTCATTATTTGCTGACAAGCATTACTTAATGCTGCAAAGAAATGCTTGATTCTTAAAAAAGCCTGGTTAAAACTAGCATTGGCTAGTAACTTAAAGAAATTAATATGTGAAATGTTGTCTTTGAATGTTTATTAGCATAACATACGTCTTTGCTGTGATGCCTTCCTGATGGCCTGGGTTCCCTGTCTTGCTATATTACTACTTTTAAAAATTATCAATTAAGATTAGCATATACACAGTCCTGTTAGACTGTGTGCTAGACACAATGATGAACCAGAGATCCTTGCATCTAGGTGTCTTCTCAACCCAATGACGGACTCCTAAGTCTAGGAAGCCCTCTGGAAGTTCACTAATTCTATGGAGGCTTGATTGGTGATTGATTCTGAGTAAGCTTTTTTTTTTTGTTTTTAACTCTTTTGTGCAAGACGTAAGATGTAGCAGACTGATAACAATACACACAAAGCCATGTCCAAAACAACGCTAATCGGGTCTGACCTGGGCAGTACAAACACATTTTATCATCAGAAAATAAAAATCTTTAAAATCAAATGTTCATATGAACTGACTTAAACATAGTATTAGTGTCCTTCTTATCCAGAGGGCTAAATAAAGCCTCTAGTTTGTATTCTCATTCTGTTTCTAGGCCAGTGATGGTTCTCAGGTGCTGAAAATCAGACATGGGTACAGCATGCTGCAGTACTGAAAACCCAGCACAGAGGAGTAGCTGTTTCCTACAGCCACGTTTCTCCCAAACACTCTCCCATGCTGTGGAGCCTTTCCCCCTTTGTGCGCATGACTTTATCCAAGCATCCCAGGTCAAGGCTGCTGAAAACCTTTTATAACTCAGACGTAGTAACTCCAGCTTTGGTTTCCCATCACACTGCTTTGCTTCCCATGCCATGATGCTTCTATAGTCAAGAAGACCCCTGACTTCTCTCCTGGGGACCACCTACCCCAGTTATTCCTTCTTTCCACCTCATAAGTTCTGTCTCTGATGGATGTGCCTTCCTCATTCCTTTATGAGTGGTATGTGTTCTTCAACCTTTGCTTCCAGGCTGTCCTGAGACAGCTCCCCTCAGCAATGTCAAACGCATCCAAAGTTAAAGTTACCATGTATAAACTCATGACTTAGTGTCTGGCCTGGAAAGCACACATGGCCACTCCCAGAACTTCCCATGGAGAGGCTGAACTGATCACCAGACTGAGCAGGCTGGATCTCCCAAGAATACCTCAAGAGCAGCAAGTCCTGTGGCCCTGCCTTGCCACATACCCAAGACTGGACCCACTCCAAGCAACTGCCTTGCACCCAACTCCTCAGGGGGAAACATGGCGGGCTGTTCAGACTGGCTCAACATGTCTCAATTACTTACACCCCTAAATGCTTTTCTTCACCTCAATTATGTGTGTTCCACTAAACCGTAGTCTTCCTTGAACAGGGATTATTGTAGGGAAAAGCCTGCCCAAAATATCTGCCTCGGAGATCTAGTGAACTCTTCACACTGTTTGGGGTAACCCCCCTTTAGGGATGTGCCCCACAGAACCCAGCCTAGAAGCCCTTCCTAGAGCAGCCCTTGCCTGTCCTTCGCTTTGTGACGGTACCTCCTGAGAAGCTGCTTATCCTTTTCACACATCACTAGACTCCACCTTCCCGCTCCTTGCCCTGCTTCTGCAAATGTGTGCTCACAGACCCTTCCTGGATCTGTGTGACTCCAAGTAGTTTTCAAGACTCAACTCAATGCCACCCTGGTGCTGGAAATCAACATGGCCTGGTATGAACAACCTTTTCCTGCACCCCATTGCAGTCCTCAGCGCATCCCCATCGTCACTGTTTATTTTTCCTGGTTTTGGAGAGAGGGGCGATTTTATTAGTTCTGTACTTTTCTTCCGAAAGGGTCTCATAGCATCTAGAATATTAAGCATATTCACTTTTAAGTACTGACTTAATGAGGAAGGAAAGAAGGAAGGAAGGAAGGAAAGAAGGAAGGAAGGAAAGAAGGAAGGAAGGAAGGAAGGAAGGGAACTAGACCTCTTCGATGCTCAAAACTGAACATATATGCAAAGGAAATGAAATCAGCGTGCTCAAGAGACATCTACAGTGCCATGTTTATTACAGTACTATTCACAATAGACAAGATATAGATTGAAGCTAAGTACGTCTGGAAGACACCATATTAAAAAAGATAAACCAGGCACCAAAAGACAAATTTGGTCTCATCTCATTTATAGGCGAGACTTTAAAAAGAGCCAAATGCCTAGCAATAGAGAGGAGAATGCTGGGTACCACTGGTGTAGTGCAGGAGTCAAAATGGTCAAAGAATAGGAACTTTCACTTATTAGGAATAAAAGTAACAGATTTATTATATGTCATTTGCCATATGTGAATACAGTAAGTAATATGTTGCATGATTGAAAATTGCTAATAGTAAGTGTTAGAATAATGCATATGTAGAAAAGCCCAGTTTAGGGGCTGGGAAGTTGGCTCAGCGGTAGAGTGCTTGCCTTGCATGCATGAGGCACTGGGTTCAATTCCTCAGCTCTACATAAGCAGAAAAAAGCAGAAATGGCACTGTGGCTCAAGTGGTAGGGTGCTAGCCTTGAGCTGAAGAGCTGAGGGACAGCGCCCAGGCCCAGAGTTCAGGCCCCACGACCGACAAAACAAAACAAAACAAAACAAAAAAAGAAAAAAAAAGAGAAAAGCCCAGTTTAGTTATTCTGTAATGTATGTGTTTGTCAGAGCAGCACTGCGTACTAAAAAATTTAATTGTTTAAATATTATTTTATATATTAATATAAGTAGCATGATGCATATTCCTATAATCTTTAATATTTAAGATGATTTTAATAAAAATTAGGGCTGTTGTCTTGCTGGCGACTGTCCTTTAAGCAAAAGAATTAAATCTAATGGTTGAACCAAACCATATTGCATTGTGTTAACCATCGGTGTAAAAGCACAGCAACCTTATAGACACCTGTTTCTTAGTTGTTTTTTATTATTTCTAATTTAAACCTTGGGTGTTAGAAACTTTCCTCTAACTGGCTCCTGGCCGTCATCTCTGAGGTAGAAATCAGCAACATTTCTCATGCCAACTTTGCCACCGTGGAGGGGCTGTGGTTACAGCTGCCACAAGCCTGATGCCCAAGAAGTAGAGTTGAGGCCCTGGGTTCAATGGTTAACTCCACCTTTCCAGCAGCTGCTGCTCCTGGCACAGATGAGGCCTACTTCTGCTTTCTTCCTCTTGGTCATCTGAACTATTTAAACACTGGTTAACTCATTTTATTCAGTTGAGTATTCTGCAGCTTCAGATGATGTAAGAGGAGCCTGTGGTCCATTACTTAAGTTATCCTTCAGCCATCTATAAATAGAACTGCTGTGTGGATCAAGAGCCAGCGAAAAAGTGAAAAAACAAGTCAGACTCCAGTGTCTCATGCCTGTAATCCTAGCTACTTAGGAGGCTGAGATCTGAGGGTCACAGTTCAAAGCCAGTTCAGGCAGGAAAGTCCATGAGACTTTTATCTCCAATGAATGCCTCAGGAAAAGCCAGAAGTGGCATTGTGGCTTAAGAAGTAGAGTGCTAGCCGTGAGCACAGAGAGGCTCAGGGACAGAGGGTAGGCCCTGAGTTCAAACCCCAGGACCAGCAAAAATAAATAAATAAATAAAAATAAATGACATAAACAGACCAACTTTAAATATACCTTCACACGTAACGAAGGGTAACTGTGTTCTAACACAGATACACCGTAAATGACCATAACCCTCATATTATTAAACTAGCAAAAGACACAAGCTAGAATTTCACAATGGTTTGCATCCCATTCTTCAAGGCCTGTCTTAATGTTCTCTGTTTGTTTGTTTGAAGTGATCGAATATTGCTAGAGTGAAATTTTATGTAATTTCCCTGATTACTGCAGTTGAATGTCAATAGTGGATTAAAAGGTCAGGAGTATTTATTTGAGTTTGTTTGACCTGAAAAGAGTTGTAGTAATGTTTGCTGAGAAGATTTCTGAGAGAATGTCTGAGAAATGTAACTGACAGGTACTGATGAGAAGTCATACCCTATTATTCGAATTACTTATTCTGAAATATATTTAAAATTATTTTTTGAATACTAACAGAGTCTCTGTAGGATCATCAATAAGAGAATGGACATTTTCTCCTAACTTGTAAGTTCTATCATGGGCAAAACAGGTGGCAACTTATCTTGAGCCAAGACACTTATTTAGGGGAGGAAAATGGGTGGCAGAATGTTCAGAATTCTGTTCAGAGCCCTGCATTTAAAGATGTGCTTTGATCATTTGGTAATAGAATTCCCCAACCCAGATTTTCCCATGAATAAACTAAAAGTCACCAGCTTCCTGGATGATTTCTAGTATGCTTAATTTTAACTTAATTAAAATCCATGCACATTCAAACAAATATAGTACTCGCCTCCACTTCCTATCCAAAATTCATGTCTAGCATCATCATTTTATAAAATACCAGCTGCTCTATGTTAATTTTTATACCAAGATATAAATCTGTTTAGGAAAAGTTGGTATACATAATCTGAATAATCAAAGCAGAGAAGTGCTCCCTTATCTCCATTAGCAAAAAAAATACCTTAAAATGAAAATATGCAAAAAATACCTTCACGGTAGGAAGTTTACTATTATGAGAACAGATTCTAAGAGCTCACAGGAACAAGTTCCTTCTAGTGGGAAACAAATGTCACCCAAAGGGATCAAAGGTGGCTGGCTTCACAGCTCTATGTGAACTGGCAAGTATGAAGCTGTGGGTCTTAGGACAGTGCACATCCATGGCTCTAGATGGGCAAGAGTAATTGAGTCAAGTCCTCAGGTGGCCCCAGATACTTTCCTGGGACAGTGTTTTAGCCTTAGCATAAGACACTGAAGCAGGAGACAAGGGATTTTCCTGGGCAGGAACCAGCAGAGTAGAGCTCACACCTCATGCCCAAGCAGAATACTGTTTGTCACGCAAGTGAATGAACCACATAAGTTCCAGAAAAGACTCATCCAAATGGATTCAAGGCACCAGCCTCAGGGCAGGAGGGCTGCTGCTCCCACCAGCTCCAGTATAAAACTCTGGAATGCAATTTTCTCCCCTAAAAGAACAAAATACTGAACCCCCCCCCCCCCATGGAAACCTGGCTGGTTCCACCAGATACAGCTGAAAAGAAAACCCCGAATAACAACCTGCTTGAGTCCCAACCGAAGCGTAGAAAATCTGTGGAAACTGAGCATGTACCGTCCGAGGAAATAAAATTCATGTCTGACAGCCAATCAGAAATGAATATGCATGTGAAGAAACAAAAATATACCACCTACCAAGAAAAATTCATTAACGTCAACTGGAAATGAACCAAGTAATGGAATCAGCTGACTGATATATACTAGTCAAGAAGGAGAAACTGTGTTAAAGATGGGAGGAAACATTCACAAGCCCCCATTAGAACTTGCAAAAATGAAAGCTATAAAAACTCAAAATAGCACAGTTATCACTATTTTTTAATTTAATTTTATTGTAAAGATGATGTACAAGGGGTTACAGCTACATGAGTAAGGTAATAAATTATCTTGACTGTAAAGAAGTAACAGTTAATAGCACTAAAGACAGCAACAGAGACTAGAAAAAGAGAAAGACCAGAAACAATTAACTGGGCATTGGCGGCATAATTCAATGCCTGGTGAACGTGAAATAGTAAATACTGAGGGAGAGAAGATAAGAAGAAGGAAAAACTGTTTGATAAAAATATGTATAAGAATGTTCCAAATTTGACAAAAACCCATAAACTCCAAGAAGTTTGCAGAAGCCAAGCGTAAGAAACATGAAGGGAACTTTACCAAACTGTACCACATCCAAATCGCTCAAAAATAGTAAGAAACAGAAAATATTAAAAGCACACAGAAACAAATGGCACATCGTGTACAGAGGAACAAAAGAGTGACAGCCAACTTCTACTTGGAAAAAGTGCAAGTCAGAGACGTCGCACCTTAAAAATACTGGAAGAAAAAATCTGTCAACCTTAAATGCCTTACCAGCATTTCGTGAAACTATCTGTCAAACTTGAAGGTGAGGATGAACAGCCCCAAGTTTGACTCTGACACAGACTATGGACCCTGGGAGAGGAAGGAGGGGCACTGGCTGTGCATGGAACATGCAGAGTCGGTGGGAAGTCTCTGTCTGTGTCTTTCGTGTCTGGCTTATTTGGCTTAGCATGGTGCTGCTTCGTTCCATCCGTTTATTTGCAAATGACAACTTCATCCTCCTTGTGGCTCAATAAACAGAATATTATCCACCTACATATTATACCGTATGTATTATTCATATATATGTATGCATCACATTTTCTTTATCCATTCATCTTTTGGTGACAGCTAGGTCAATTCCATAACTTGATTATTGTGACTAGTCCTTCAGCTCGATTTTGCTGAGTCTCCAACAAATCTAACAACTCATCTACAAAAATAAGTAAAGCTAAGTTATAAAATGTAAGTGAAATAATATGAGATCCACACATCAGAGAATCAATGTGTGCCCACAAACTCATAATAAAAGAAAACTATCTGGGTTCTTCCCAGAAGCCCTCCTTCCTCCTGGTCCCACCATGGGTTTCCTGACCCCAGGCTCCCCTTCCTGTCCTCCAGTCTGATCAACTGAGGCTCACTACCCCGCCCTACCTCTGGGCACTCACTCTGGCTATATCTGGGCCATGTTGCTCTCAGGGGAAGGAAGTCTTGGGCTTTCTGCAGCAGACTGCCTGAGATGAGGCTCCAGAGAGAGGCAAGGAAATAATGAACGCCATGTTCCCACACATTCTGCCCCTTGAGCCAGAAGCTAAGTTTTCCCAGGGAGCTTTTCCTGGTTGTATAAATACATGCTTCCAGATTTCCCACTGTCTGGGCCCCAGGTCAGGGGTGGGGGGGGTAGGGGGGGTTAAGGGGGTGGTAATTGGTGAACTCATCAGCTCCTCATTATCTAATGAAATGTCAGAAAGTCTCACCAAGTACTTAGGTGGCCATAGAAGGTTTTACATTGCAAATCCAATGTCTACCTACTGACTTGGGAAGGCTGAACTGAGTGAGGCTAAAGAGCTGACACCAGTGATCTATCTTTAAATATTCATTTGAGGAAAAAGACAATAGAGATCATAACATAAACACCGTTTCTATAAATAAATATATCAATACAATTGTAGTAAGAATGGCAAAGAAAACACATAACTATCAATATCAGGATCAGAAGACAGAATGCCACACTATAAAGGAATCCTTTGGATAGCTCCAATAAATTCAACACACTTCAGATAGAGTAGACCAGCTCCTCGAAACTCACAAATAGATAAAGAAATAACTAGTGTCTGTGTGTCTTCAGAATATATCAAAACCTAAAAAAATCAACTCCATATAATATTGGAAAGGTATTGAGACAAAAGGTTCACAGAGAAGATAAACGTGGGATGAACAAACTGACGGAGAAGGAAGGCTGGGCAAGTTAAGGTTTCTGGGTCAGCACACACAGGAAGTGCTGGGGGAGGGGTCATCTGTGTGGTGATGCTGATGAACTCATGACCCGAAACACAAAAGTTTCTGGTGCTGGATGTTGAAAAGAAGTAGATTTCCTCTTACCAGAGTGTAATAAGTGGTTTATTGGGAGCACTGATCAAAGCATGATCAAAGATGAAGAGTCAACATGTAAAAGTGTGTAACTTAGTTCTGAACTATTCAAGTGTAGGAAGGTAATTATGGTACTGAATTTTGGTCCTGAAAAATGAAGTATATTAGAGGCAGAAAATGGATTACTTTGTATGCATTCTTCCTCCAAATATAGGCCCAGTAGGTTTTTGAATTACCTACATAATGACTTCATTTTAAATGCCTCTGGTAACGGCATAAAGTCAATCTTGAAGTGAAATGTAAGTCATCATTAAGGAAAAAATGTGTAGGCATAATTTTCATTTTGCATTCTGTTTTTAGCTTATCATTATTGCATTAACTCGGATCATGGAATTTAAGGGAATGGCATGGAGTCCTGCGCTTTCTCCATCTGTCTTGTTAACGTTCCTCCTCTATATGTTATTCTCTAAACTGCTTGCCTGTATCCTTTTAAGCACAAGAAGGGAGCAAATTCTGCTTTAATCCACTGGTAGGGACCACTCACTGTTCAGGCTGCAATTTAGTCAGCTGAGACTAAGAAAAACACAAACATGGAAAGGTTGATGTGGAGACAAGAATGTAACTTGTGCATATACAATTTTGGACTTTCAACTTAGAGGGACAAGATAATCAGATAAGGGATTTTAGATCCCTTGGAGATGAATATCTCTGCATTTTGATTTATAAGGCATATTAATCTTTGAACTTTGATTTCTCAGTGATAACGTAAAAATCAGAGAAGATTTATAGGCACATTGGCACTACCAGATTTTATTCTTAAAATTGCTTTTTTTTTCATCTGAACATTTTCTTTCTTTTTCCGGTTGGAGAAGCCCTGAGGAACTATTTTGGACCATGTATCAGGGCAAGCTTTGGGGTGGAAGCAGAATGCATTTACATCCTGAACACCGACTGGATTTGAGATAGATACAGGAAGGGATTGACCATCAGGAATGAGGGTATAAAATCAGTATTGCTTCTCTTAGTTTCCAGGAGGACTCCAAGTGAAGCCATTGGAACAGCCTGAGGATGGAGGATGAAATGTTCTGGAAGACTGAGGATACAGCAGTTGGAACAGCCTGAGGGTGGAAGATGGAATGTTCTGGAAGGCTGAGAATACTGCCTACTGTACAGGCACACCCCAGTTCTTTATGGGCTCCCTGGATGAGCCTTGTGATCCTGGAAAAGGAATCGCTGTGGAGGATGGAAACAGAAGTCTTCTCTAGCACCTTTATCTCCCTACAGAACAATCTATTAAGCTGCCCCCCTGTCCTTCCCATTTGCCAAGGGAAAGTAACAGGATGGCCCAATTCAATAACTGATTTTGGGAGGAGAAGACACTCACAATTTCCCTAACTGCTTATGAACATACTTCTTGTAAACAAATGGCTGGTTTCTCCTATTTCTCCAAATTCAAAATTCAGAATTCTGGGATTAAACTCCTTTATGGCTCCTTACCGTTGTATCAAAATATAATGCAACCATCAAGATGTTAAATTCAGGTAGCACACACTAGGGTACCGTTTTCCCGGAATGGGAACACTCTCTCTGCTTTCCTCTACATCCCGTGACTGTTCAGGGGATTATACATTCACTTTAAATCATGTGGATTCGTCACTTTGGGGGGAGTACTTGTTTTCCGTGTTTGTTACAACATCATTTGAGGTGTGAGCTTTTATTCTGCACAGACTTTAAATGAAAAGGTGCAGTTCTCCATTTGTAAATGTGCTTCTGCCGCCGGGGTGAGGTTGTACCCTGTTGGGCGGGGAGCCGGGGACTGCCTGCCCCTCCTGCCAGCATCCTAGCAAAGACACTCCGGATAAAGAGTGCTGCTGAATGTTAGAACTCCCCACAGAGTTCTTCTCCTCTCTGGTGTCTCAGTGGCTCTGTGCTCACAACTGGGCAACTGCCTGTGAACGCTAATGACACGCTGGCACAAGGAATAGCACAGAGAGAAGCTGGAGAGAGCAACTACTTTAGGCAGGGACCAGGCTTTTGCCCCATAGTAACTAGGAATGCCTTGAGGGATGCCAGGTGAAACTCTGAGCCAGGACTCAACACCACCGAGTCACAGTTTTCTGAGCTGTAAACCAGAACACAGGGACAGACAGATCCACGGGTGTGTTCAGGTAACACACCTGTGAAAAGCTGAGCACAGTGCCCAGTGCCTAATGAAAACTGAGGAATGTGACTTAAGGGCGAAGTCAATCAAAGACATTCTTAATAATGTAATAACCACTGTTTATGAGGACAGACAAGACCTTGAAGAGTTCCTGTGAGGAATAGAATAATGATGGTGAAATACAGAGCTCTTCCACCACGGAAACGTGATTGTACCCATGATGGTGGCCATGAGCCAATCGTGGTTCCTAAGTCATACTGGCTTTTCGACTCAGAAAAATGCTTGTTCAAAATCAGCATGAATGAATAAGTAATGAAGAAATGAGTGATAGACGAATGAGTGCTGTCATTGGGGATCCTAAAACCTGAAAGAAGAAATTAGGAACTTAGCCAGATTATAAAAGCAAGCATCTAAGTCATCTACCATTATCAGTCCCCACTCCCCAGATCTCCCCAAGGAGGAAAACAGAACTGTACCAAGAAGTAACGAAGCTAGGTATGGTGGCTCATGCCTGTAATCCTAGCCATTCAGAAGGCATAGGTAGGAGGAAGATCATGGTCTGGGTTGGCTTGGGCAAAAACATAAGATCCTACTTGCAAAATAACTAAAACAGAAAGGGCTGAGGAAATGGCTGAAGTGTTAAGTGAATGCTAGAGCATCTGCAGCTGCCTGCACTGCCCACTATGTAAGGACCAAGTTGAACAGCTGTCAGAGATCACTGGTGTGCAGGTAGCTCTACCATCATTACTACTTCCTTCTTTATAGACAAATGTTGCAGTTTCTTGAAGTGGATTATGGGGGGATTTGATCTAAAATCCACTAAGTAGTATAACAAATTATAAATAGAGATTTAATTATGTTAAAGTTGAAATGACATCTAGACTCTATCTTGTAAGCTTCTCTCATATTTATTTCATTGAAAAACTGCAGGACTGGTGTTCATGGTTTTTTTCTTCCGAAACTTCATGCAACTATTTCCAACCAACCCAGCTCTACAGAACACACTTCATAGAGTGGATTTGGTTAGATTTGGCAAAATTGCCTTGAAGAAAATTTGCTTGCCAATTAAAGCTTTCAGAAGATTTATTATCTCCTGACCTTATAAATTCCCATTTCTTTTTTTTTTGGGGGGGGGGGGCGGAGTCCAGTCGTGGGGCCTGAACTCAGGGCCTGGGCGCCGTCCCTCAGCTCTTCAGCTCAAGGCTAGCGCTCTACCACTTGAGCCACAGCAACACTTCCCGCTGTTTTCTTTTTACTTATGTGGTGCTGAGGAATCAAACCCAGGGCCTCATGCATGCAAGGCAAGCGCTCTACCACTGAGCCACCTTCCCAGCCCCTCCCATTTCTTTTAAGGATGTATTGACAGAGGCTGGCATTTCCCCCCTGGACCAGGGAAACTTCCAGAACATTGCAGCACAAGTTCTGCCTCTGGTGGGTGCCTGCCTTGTTGGGCATTTGTTGCCTGTGAGTTTAATTCAATCCAGTCAAGCACATCTTCTTTCACCCCACCCCATCCCCCACCCCCAGTCCCACACCTATGCTCTCTCACTGTGTGACCTTCCAGCACGTGATGTGTCAATCAAACAAACAGATTCAGACTGCTTCTGAGTGGGATTCCATCCAGCATCAATCTCAAACCACACTTGGATCCCACCCAGACCAAGCTTAACATCAAACACCTCAGTGCATTTCCTAGAGAAGTTCTTCTGCCTTTTCCAGACACATTCACCTTATTAAATAGTGAACTCTGTCAGCAATACCATCCTGGTCTCCCGGTCACTGTGACCAGGGCCTTAGGTGAACTGTGACTGTGTTCTGCAGGGAGGGCCACCATGGTTTTGTGGAAGACTTAAATGGTTTCCTTCTGATCCTGGAGATATGCAAAGAAGAAAGGAAGAGAGAAGGAATAGGAAGAAGAGAAGAAAGGAGAATAGGAATGATACAAAGGCAATGGGAAAATAAAAGAAAAGGAGAGAAAGAAAGGGAAGAGAAGGAAGGTAAAGGAGAAGGGAAGAGGAAAAAGAAAAAGGAAGGGAATGGGGTGGAAGGGAAGGGGAGGGAGGGGAGGAGAGGAGAGGAGAGGAGAGGGGAGGGGAGAAGAGGGTTGATACATATAGCTAAAAGCTGGCACCTTCTGGACTAGTCCACTGACAGAAAGTATGGAGAATAATGCCATCTTCATGATAAAAATTAAAGAGATCAATGGGAACATGGCTGGGTCCAGAAAACACTCTTGAAGCCATTTCTGTGGTATGATCTCATACGATTCATTCCTTTGATTCTACAAAAAACATCATGGCAGTATTAGTCTTAACTACACTTCCTGGAGAGATGTAACAGCATCGAGCTGTCTGTCCAAGCCTGGATGTATAAGCGCTGTATGGCTCCTAATTGCTCCACAGCCTTCCCTGAAGAAGACACAGTAGCTTGTTACAAAGCTGCACAGTCAGTTGCTTTCTTCCTACTCCATAGACCTGGGCTAGGACCAGCAGAATGCAAGGAGAACCTGCTGGGCCACTTCTGTTCTAATGTCCCTTCTCCTGCCTTGGGACCCTGAACCAGGGCCAGAAGTCTCCCTCTGCTGGAGAGGGGTCACATGGGCTGCTGTGTGAGTAAAAGAAGCTATACATTCTGGCCAGGCAGGCCTTAGCCCATACCAACCATGACTGTAAGAGAGGTCCTCAGGTAAGAACAGCCCCATGTATCCCAGTGAAACCCCAGAACTTGGAGGAATAATAAACTTCTAAAATCATATATAACATATAAATAATACCTCATGCCTCTAGGTTTAAGGACATTCTGACAGTCACAGATAATTGGGCCCAGAGTGTATTCATTTCCCCTTCTTGGGTACTTGGAGAGCCACCACCCAGCCCTGCCCATGTTGATCACGGTAAAGTGGCTGCTGTGGAACCTGAGGGAGCCACAGCCCGCCCCTCCCCCCAGCTTACAGGCATTCTGTCATTTCTTTATTCTCTCTGTCTCAGCAACGATACTTCATAGATCCAGGCTGGTCCTTATACCTGGATGTCATTATGAAATCAAGACTGAGATTCCAGCTGATTTCAGTTTAGGGGTGCGACTTCTGAACCTCAGAAAAGTGCAATAGGGAGAGAAACAAGACTTGACTCTCTTGAGCTATGCACCAGGGACTTTTGTTCTACAGGGTATATTTGAGAGGGCTGGCTTGCAGCCTGGCCTCTGCAGAGGACCCCAGGAGCTGAGGAATCCGACCGGGGCATGGGGAACATCTCTGCCATAGGTGCACACTGGACTCTGCCACCCAGACCTCCAGGTCTGGATCCAGAGACACAAGGGCAGCAGCCTCTGCTGACATGAGGCATGGACTCTGGTCCCCTTGGGCAGAGATGAGCCACTTATTTCTGGTCAAGGACTAAAGATTTTAGACTTCACATGCTGAAAGGCAGCACTGGGCATTTTATGTGGGTACTTCCAAAACCTTCTTCTTGCCTGCACATAAGAAAACAGGAAGCAGGTTTGCCTGGGGGGTGGCTTAGGAACTTGGAAAAGACACACATGCAGAAGACATGATAACACCACACGGACAAAGCCTCAAGGTTTCTGAAACTACAGCATACGGGCAGATGAGCCATATTTCCTTCCATGAGCAGCAAAATACCATGAAAGCAGTTCCAAAGCTGCCCAAACATAACTTGTCCAGCTTTGGTACTGAGTGACATCTACATACATGGACACAAAGGGCTATTCTAGATGTCTTTGGTGATTGTGACAAAAATGCCATGGACTGAGCAACTTAAACTACAGAATTTGTTTCCCTCACTTCTGGAGGTTGGAAAGGCCAAGAGCATAGTGCTGACAATGGCATTCCTGTTTCCTCTTCCCGGAAAAAAGGAGGTGGGACCAGGGGAGGCAGAGACAGACCTGAGGGGGTGGGGGGTGGGGGTGGGGAGGACAGTGGCCTCAATCTCCAGTGCAGTTACCTAGAAGTGAGGCTTCAACATGAACCGGGGGACAGGGTTCCCCCATGGTCACTGATTCCAACCATGCACCACAGTTCACACAGTGTAATTTGGTCCCACTGATTCTTTCGCTGTTCCACCTGGTGAACAGTGTCCAAGCTAGTGCTTGTCCTGGGAGACAGGTCCATGATCTTTCCCACCTTGTTCTAAGCTGCAGTTTTCCTGGAGACCCCAGCCACAGCCATCCTAATGTCTTGTACAAGCTCCTTAGAGCTGGAGCCTCTGGGGAACTGCGCTTATCCTGGCTTGGGTAATGGCAGAGAGGGATGGGGCCGTCAGAAGGGCAGGACACCTAGGCACAGGTTCAGAGCCTTGCAGCGCCCCCAACACTCCCAGGAAAGGTTATTTCTCCATTCATCAGTGTGTCCACGTGATGATTTCCACAATAACAAAGGCTGCTCCAATGAGCAGCTGCCTGATTCCAAACCACAAAACCAGTCACCACACTCCTTTCTCTTCTCTCATGGTAACCACACTCCCTTCTGCATACTTACAGTCATTTATTTCTCCTGGTTTTTATTCTTTAGCCATTAAGACAAGGTGATAGGATTAAAATAGAAATATTTTGCCTCCGACTTTAACCAGAGGGATATGAAGAGTTTCACATTGCATCGGAATGAAATTTGGGCAGCCAAATTTTTCTATTAAACCTGACCTCTAAGCTTTGCTTTTATAAAGATGTCTCCCGGTCCGGAGGTATTTCAAAATACAAATAAGCTTCTGAATATAAAGTCAAGTATTAAATTAGGTCATTTGTTGATGCAGGGGTAGTTTGCATTTTATTCAGGTACTACAGAAACTGACAATCTGTATGGATTAATGTTTCTGCAATATTATTCCAGACTGGAATTATGTTACCATCATAATGTTTCTCACGGTGACAAATTTCCAATGAAAATAAATTGATAAGCTGATGTGCCATTTGAAACAAAGATAGGAAGAAACTACATCTCCTTTTAAAGAAAGAAAGCAAAGCAAGGATGTACTCAACAGTACCATTTCCCACCTCAGCTCCTCATTCTCTTTAACCCAATGTCCATTGGCATATATGTCTGTCTTTCCTGTCATGTGGAAATATTTAAGTTGAACAGTCATTAATCTTCAGCAGCTAATTCCTTCTGAAGTCAGTTATTTAGAGTGTATGATAAGACATTGTCACCCCTATTTAAAAATAGCATAGATAGAAAGAATTGTACTTAGTTGCAAAAGAAAATAATTATATATGTATACATATATATATAAAATTCTAATTGAGGTTGGCCCTTATGGAGTTAAACATACACAGGATAAAAGGTAAAGATAAAATTATAAAATATCACACATACACAAGTTATGATCCCTACACTATTTTGGAGATGAGCAGTTCAGATTACTGCCTGTTGAAATAGCAGTTAGGAAAAGCTATGCAGTTACCAAACCACCTTTGAATCATTCAGTGATGTTGTTTTCACTGGTAAACACCTGGGAGCCTTTAGTGCGGAGTCTCTCTGATGACAAGATCCCAAGATGCTCTGATAAAAGCAACAAAAGATGACTAAAGAGCACTAAAAACTTTACCAAAAAGACCCCACTAAAATATTGATTGAGATGAATCCTATTTCACTCTACCATAGAAATCCACATAGAGTTCCTCTCAAACTTCCATGAAAGCTCACTTTGGAATCTTAACAAGTTAGCCTTACTTGAATTCAGTAAATCTAGGGTGGCCTAGGACATCTTGCATTACCACAAAAGCACTTTTAGAACACAGAGGCACTGGAACATTCTCAACTCTTGGCGAGAAGATACTAAACAAAATCATAGTCCCCAAATGTCAATATGGAGTTGGCCAAGTGTTTGCCATGTGCCCATATAATCAATCCCTGGAAGCTTGTTAGAAATGCTAATGATAACATAAGCCTTCCTTAAAGCTACTGAATCTGGTAGAATGTGTATTCAGGATTCCTGTGTGAGAATGGTGTTCGAGACTGCTAGTCTTGGCAAGGTTGTCTGTCCCACACCGTAATTCACCAAGGCCTGTGACTGCTCCCCACTCAGAGCATACGCTGCTGGCAGTGAGCTATCACCACCCTGAGCCCAAGGAACTTGTCTTCACTGTTCTTCACTGACTGGTGGATGGAGATGCAAGCCAGTACACCCACCAACTTCACACCTGGTTGAGGTTCTGATGGGAACTCATTCACCCAAGATACCTTGTACCTCATATAGTGGGAATACTGTCTCCTAATGGGCAAACCGTCATGCATGAGAAGTCTGTGTTCATTAGTGAGCCAGACACTCCTAGATTTCTATCCAGGAAACAGAAAGAGGCAGATCAGAAGAGAAGCAGTGCTAACCAAAGGCTACTCAGGGTACAATAATCAATGGTTTGCTGCACTGTTCCTATCCAAAATGCCCACAGCAGTCATCGTTACACTCAGACTTAAAATTAGTTTCTTTATAGATACATTGACTTTACAGTTATTTCCTGGAAATTGTTCTCACTTATAAGTATCATTTAAGGTTTAAACAGAAATATCAATATACATTCTGTAGATTAAACACATTCATTCTCCAGGAGGTTAAGTTTATCTTCTACCTTTGAAGATGCTCTCATCATTTTTTTAAAATGAGTGGCTCTAGCAGAACTCATAGGATGTTTGTTCTTTCTTTGTGATGTTTATGTTTACTGAGATGAACAATAAACAAATGTTACTATTTTTTCCAGAAAAAAATGATAAAAACTGAACAAAGAATTTTAGTCAAGTGTTGAAATATTATAGAATTCGTTCTGACTACAAGTTTTCACATTTCCTCTTTGGTTGAGTTTGGTTTTCTTCGGTAGCTTCCTCAAGGTGAACTGGTCCACAAAAATGTTTAAATCTTCCTTAGGTCCATGGTTTAACCACAGGTGCTAGATTTCCCCCTCACAACCCTGATCTCGCTTTACATCAGTGTTGCTTTTAAATCTCATTTTTTCATAGGTTTATTAAGTCTATTCTGGCTTTCTTTTTGCCCATCCTTTTTTATTTATGAAATGCCTAAAATAGATATTATTGTTGTTGTTATTATTAATCATTATTATTATTTTCTCCAAGATTAACACTAGCTTCACTAGCTTCTCTGACTCCAGAGTGCATCTCCTGTGTCTGTCACTCTGCTCACTGAACCACCAATGGTGAGAGAGGCCTTTCTTTGCCTGTATTCCATTTGTCTGTCTACAAGGAGCGAACAGCCATAGCAAAGAATTCCACAGAAGCCTTGAGTAGTGTTTGCGAGCACATATTTTCAAACTTAGTTAATATTCCTGGATTCATTCTTTAAAATGGGTTCATTGATACCGATTTAAAGTCAGACTAAGGGTTCTTATGAAAAAAAAAACATACAAACAAAGACACAGACTGATAGGTGGATTCTGCATGGTGGGAGGTGGTGGGCAGGCCTTGAGGATGCTAAAACAAGTCTCTGTGGGAGTAGATCTGCTGGCCAGAGACCCACCCACACCAAATTAGAGCCTCTTGGTAACCAGCTCCCCTGCCCACCGCCCCCCCCCCCCCCGGCCCCAGAGTCCTTCTGAGCTGAGTTTACCTAAGAGTAGATGACAAACTTCTTCTCCGTGGGCCAGATAACAAATACGGCGCAAATATGTTCACACTGTGTACCCGGACACCATTGTGGGGAAGAAGTGGCCATGAATGGTACACAAACAATACTCACTGTCATGTCACAACAAAATTGTAGCTACAGATCAAACGTGAATCTGTGACCTAAACTGTGTTGTCTTCATAGATATAAGAAGGAAATAACCACATAGATGCTTTTTTTTCTTTTAAGTAACAGATATCTCATAAACACTATGTCTTGTAATTTTCTTATTGTATTTTTAAGGTGTTGTACAAAGGGGTTCAATTCTGTCATTTTTATGAACTTTTAAGTCCAAATATAGCCACACATTTAAGGGAATATGAACACATTTTGTAATGGTGGCACATGCCCGTGATCCTGGCCATGACAGGAAGTCGGAAGAGGAGGACTGCAGTTCAGGTCTGCCAGACTTCAAAAAAAAAAAAAAAAAAGAGACTCTACCTCAAATCAATAATAGGGCATAAGAAGTGGAGGTGTAAGTCTTTGCTCTAGCAAACACGCAGCCCTGAGTTCAAACTTCATTACTACCAAAGCTCCTGCTGCCATGGTGTGGGCACTGCATCCACAGAGAGCTCAACCAGGGCGCCGACTGACTGTGGTGGCTTACCTTGCCAGGAAGTTGGAGAAAGACAGGCGGGCAGGAAACCCATGGCGGAAGACCTTCACCACCTCCAAAACTCCGATGTACTGCAATTGGGCAGAGACGTAGAAGGGGTCAAAGGTGTCTGGAAGCTGGGAGCTGTTGGGCTTGATGCAGTGGACAAAGTGTAGACCGCCCTGCTGCAGCTTCCCCGTGATCTCATCCAGCGACTTCTGTGAGGAAGGAAAGGCAGCTGATGCTCTGCAGGAGACATGGACAGAAGGCAGAGCCTGGGGGACAGAGAGAGAGCACGGGGGATAGAGAGAGATCACAGCACAGGGGACAGAGAGCAGCTACAGCACAGACCTCTGCCTTCCGTGCAAGGCTCTGCTGTGTGACTTATTTAATCACACAGAGTACACATGTGCTTGCTTTCTCTGAGACTACTTAAATTGTCAAAAACCAGAAAAAGTCTGTGCACACCTTCTACTGTTTATATAAACACATTGAGTCTCTGAATCTGAAAGAAGGACATCACTAACCCTGAGTTGTGATGCTCTGGTGACTGGGTCTCTTCGTTCTAGTCTTTGGAGGAATGTAGAAGTTCCTTTCTTTTTTAATAACTGGAAAGAGAGAGAGAGAGAGAGAGAGAGAGAGAGAGAGAGAGAGAGAGAGAGATTTATTTTGCACAATTCAAGTTTGAGGGAGTAAATAGGAATGAAGCTTCATATTCATTTAATTCTATTTACAGGCTAATGTATAACACATAGACTAAAAACCAGCACCAAATGATGCTTTCTGCAAAGCTACTGTAAGTGGAGGAGTCAGGCTATTGCAGGGAAAGCAATGACCTTCCTGCTGACCTTCAAGGGCAAGGGAGAACCTACAGCAGATCTACAATTCTATGTGCATTCTTATTTGAGAATAAACATAGATCCTGATTTGACTGTTCCACAAAACTCTCTGTGGGAGCCTAGCTTTATGATCAACTGTTAATAAACTGTATTTATCTCAAAGTGCAGCTTCCCCTAGGGAAAAAGGGGATGATTTTATGTTATAGAGATGATGTCCTAACAATTGGTAATTTGTTCCTTACATGCAGCAGTAGCATGAATGTATGGCTGGACACTTTCTTATCCATATTTTTCCCTACTTTTGTTTCTTCTTTTGATTAACTATTAAAATGGGCCAGTGACTACAGTACATATCTGTGAAAAATGACAATAGATGGTTTTCTTCTTAAAAAAATCTATGTAGCAATGTGATAGTGGAGATTTTTAAAAATCAGTGGAAATGAGGCCACTGAGGAAAGAAATGGAGGCTAGAAGGTAATTCATTAAATCCCTCCAGGGGTTAAAAGAAACCTTAGCCACAATGATTTGTTGTATTTCACAGAAGCATGTAGATGAAGACCAACAAACCCATGGATTGAAAATCATTTCTATTAACACAAAGTGATGTAAGAAGAATGAAGGAAACATCACAATTGCTTTGGGTGCTATGGTAATGGCAATGGCTCATGCCCTTCCACACAGGTGCAGTGGATAACAGGGCTGACAGTTTATGTAAAATGAAGCAACTTGCCCAAGATCAACCTGTTTTCTATAAATGGAATGCCAAAAAGATGAGCAAAATTCTGTCTTCCTGGCCCAGGGCTGGATGTGTAGGAGTGAGGGGAGCTGGAAGAAATGAGGGCAATGAGAAATGGAACACTTAGGGAAGTCATAATAAATAAATCTTCATCCACTGAAATGGAGCACTCCATTTCCTTTCCTGGGTGGAGGCACTGCTGTGAATTATCTCCCTTTTGCAATCCTTTGGGGAAAAGCCTAATGGCAGCCAGGCTCATAATGTTTAATAATTGAGGTTAAAAATCACAGTTTAGATGCGTGTGGTGATTCCTTGTTCTTATTGGCAGGACGGTTGAGGAAGGAACGGCCATCAGTTGCATAAACCCCCAAGGACTATAGCTCTTTCTCATACAGGACAACTGCTCCTATTTTTAATGTAAAATATGCCATTTCTATGCAATGAGATTGAATTCCTGTGATCACACCCCATTTTAGAACTAGTGCATCGAAGGATCCCTGGTTTATGACCCGCTGTCTAAAGTCACGCATGCGTGTGTACACTCAGACACACACACACACACACACACACACCCTTCTAAAACAACATTCATCTTCACTATGCTTTTATTTTTATTAGGAAGCTAAGATATCCTTGAGCCAGCCAACAACTGCATGTCTAATGTGGATTGTCCTAAACACCTTTCCCCTTAGTCTTCTTTTCTGTACCTTTGTAGACACAGGTTGAAACAATGGGGTATATCCCATTGTTTATATTCTTAAGAAACCTGTAACTCTGCATGCATATGTTCTCATTAATCCACGGTAACTCTTATGGAGTTTTTAGACAACCTTTAAGCTGTGTATACAGCCACATTGACATAGAACTAAAGCACTTAAAAATTAGCATCCTGATGAAGAGAAAGTTGAAAGTCTACACATATGCAGCACAAACATGCTACACCTGTAGAACAGTCTGGATGGGAAATGACAGTTTATTGCTTGGATATGCAAATCCTCTGAAGTGATTAAGGAATAGCAAGAAGTAGCCACATTAAGTTTCTGTCACATGACGCCATTGCCCCAGCATTACTTTCCATTCTGCACAATGACAGTGGCAGAGATAAAACAATTAGGGGTCACACAGACAATTAATGAAATCACTACTTTTCTTGCTATTGGATTAATCTTCTGAATTTTTTCTATCTTGTTCTTTCTTTTGGATGTTATATCTAAGATGGGTATTTTTCCTTTAATTATTTCTACTACAGTATCAATTTATTTCCACAGGTATTCAAAATTATGACCCATTTTTTAAAAAAAGAAAATACAGTAAACAAACAGCAAAGTAAGAATCACAAAAACTCCTACCTTACTAAGTTCTAGATAGTTCCTGTTTTCTCCAATAATTGAAGCAGTTGTGATTTTCCTACTGAGCAGGGTGGATTTATGTCCTCGGAATTTAAAGGAAGGGTAGGAAGGTATGAGGGCTCCTGTGTGTGACAGTTTTGACTGGAACAAATGATTGATCACGACATTTTCACTAGCTAGGAAATAAATAAATAAATACGATAAGTGAGGTTCGAGTCGTTAATGGAATATCAAGCTTAATCCTCATGGAAGTGCTTTAACCACTGAAACATTCTGTCCTGAAGGTGTAACTGGTACAGCAGACTGAGGACCTCCCTTTCCTTTTTTCCTGCAGTTGCTGTGTCCTAACTTGTCCTGGGCCAGGAGTCCTGACCTACTATCTCTATCCAAATTATCAGCCCTTTGCTTTCTAACTGAAAAAAAAAAAACCTGAAAAAAAAATCCTCAGTCTTACCTGCTCCAAACCAAGGGGCTTTCATGCTCTTGACTGAGTTTTCCAGGCTTATGGTTTTGTCAGCATCTTCCCATCCCAGCACAAGGACTATCTAGGCTCTACTCTGTTATTTAAATACCCAAAGAAGACTGCCTCACTTGATTTCACCTGTTATTAGGGAACAGAGGGTGAGGAAAGATCCCTTTCTTCTGACTCAGTTAAGCTGCAAAAGGAAGAGCAAACTGATAGATTTGAGATGTTAAGTTAGATACATCTTATAGCTCAGGATTCTGATTTCTTGCATTTCTTGTCAGGGAGAAACTACAGCTTAGATGACTGAGTGGGTTTTAGAGTAGACATTTGACTAGCATGGGGAAAGCAATGCATAGAAGAGTGGACGGAACAGTTATGCACTGCTCAAATCTGTGCAGACATAGTGCTGAGCCTCAGTTTCTTTATAGTAAGATTACAATGATAGAACCTACAAAGATGGAGCAGGACTAAGTCCTCCCGACAGGAAGGAGCCATCACCAGATCCTTACTACAGGTGAAGAAATGGCATAGAGAACAGATTCCCTCACACATAAAAGGACAAATTCGGCCATCTTCTTATCCCTTCTAACTTAGTAAAGGAATTCCTGGTGAAGAACAG
Organism: Dipodomys spectabilis; assembly: GCF_019054845.1. Taxonomy (NCBI): domain Eukaryota; kingdom Metazoa; phylum Chordata; class Mammalia; order Rodentia; family Heteromyidae; genus Dipodomys; species Dipodomys spectabilis. The sequence goes on along the minus strand of NW_024870892.1, from coordinate 5,861,212 downwards.
TTTTATGCTTTGTTTACCACAGATCATTCCTCATGGCATGATAGACACCTTGATAAGGAAAGCATCCCTTACTGAAACCTATAGTCATGGGCCTGGCATTTTCTGCCTTATGGCTCAATAATCTCAGGTGTTTCAACATAGAACCAGCTATGCAAAATAAAAATGGTAAAAGACTCAACAATTGTTAATATTCATGACAGTAAATACCAAATACTCTCATTGTGCTGACTAGAAGGAAGCCTAAATTTTGACTCTCCTTCCTTATTTCCAAGTCCGCAGTTCTAATTTCCAATCTCAGGCACAAATGTAGGATTTGCTTTGTGCTTTCATGGGCTGTCTCTCCAGTTAGTAGGCCTTCACTTGATTAGCTATCTCAGAGACACAGCCCTGTTTGTAGGGAATCTACAACCATTTCCTCTATCTTTCTCAGCTGAGGGCTTTCTGACGATATGAAGATGGACTTGGATGCTATTATTTGTCCCTCATACTTGCTTGAAGTTATCCTTTCTGTGTCATCAAAATATTCTGCAGATTCATAAAGCATGATCATGGCTATGCACTGTTGTGTCTATGACAGCACAGGTGAGCCATACGACCAGTCCAGGCTACATACAGCCTTCAGTGTGTGTTTGTAAATACATGTCCATGGCATAGTTACAGCTCTCCCCCTCCATACAGCAGCAGTGAGTGAAGACATTCACTCTCCATTCACCACCCCTGAACAGCCAGAGAAGGGCGTGCTGTGAATGCTCTTCTCTTATTTAGAATAAAACACTATTTTGTGCTCTTCTAGCACTGGCCGGCAAGTGGACACAAAAGAGAGACTTGAAGAGATAGGCACTCTAATAAGAGCAGCAAAACTATTATAGCATCAGTCACTGTATTCTAATTCTAAATGCATCAACATATTCTATCACCAGGAAACACAAAAATAAAGAAAAAGGCACGGTGCCAGTTTCTAAATCATGCTCTATGTTAGATCTTCGTACAAGGTAAGGCCAAAAGAGAAAGCTATTAAGAGTGAAAGTTGAAATGACTGATAAATGGAAGGAAGGTATTTCTAAAGACAATGAATAGAATCAGTTATTTAGATTTTCTTTCTTGGTGATATTAGCCTGTCAGTGTTGTCAAGCATAGACTCAGTCAAGAAAACTCATAATGCAAAGACTCAGCCGAGAGAACTCATAATGCCCACAAGTATAAGAGCCAAGCGGACAAACACCTGTGACTAAGTGCGCAGCTGTGCAGCTGTGATGTGTGGCAGACGTTCTTCACTCAGAAGTGACACATACACCTGGCTCCAACTCAAAGGCAGCTCACTAGTTCCTGAAAGGCAACTGTTCTAAGCTCCTTAGTTCAGCAAAGATAAATGGCTTTAGCTCATGAAGTAACTTAAAGCACAAAAGAAGAAATGTTTTAATTCAAATAGCTCTTACAATATGAATCACTGCACAACTACTAAGAAAATAATTACTAGAAGAGACAGAAATTGTATCTATCTATATACATATATTCATGTCTTGCCTTCTGTGTGTATGTGTGTGCTGGTGTGTGAATATTTAAAGTATGGTCTTACATATGCTGTAGAATTCTAGTTTATTTATACATACAAAGGAGTAATGCCCCTAGAAGAAGGACCTGGTAAATAAATTATCCATGTACAAGAGTGCACATAAATAGTTACATAAATGTATACGGGTACATGAATACATATATGACACATATATATAGAGAGAGAGACACATATGAAGGTATCAGATCCTTCTATGTAGTGGGCATTACTCCTTTATAACTGAAAATGCATAAGAATAAAATACTACCTCTTGCCTCTAGAGTCATTTAAGTAATGAAATTCACCCCCTCTGTGGCCTAAAAATCTTTGGAAATAGTATTCATCTTCATTAGTCTACACAGAAGAATTTTTCTTTATATTAATACCCCTAAAATATGTAAAGGTGTTTTACATTCCTCTCTGCTAAAAGCTTAGTTAAATTATGGTTTCTTCTGGATTCTAAATTAAATTGTTAGCAATGTAGATGGTGGCGAGGCTGTTTCTTATTATCCTGGGCATTAGAATGCAAAGCTGTCTCAATTATCCCTTAGGTGGAGGCATATTTTATGGAAAACATTCAGAGACAGAGCAGTTAGGAATGTATGGAATGCTAACAAGTGCAGGAGGAAAACTTAACTTACTTTTCATTACAAATAGAAGATTCTGTGAAAGGGAATCTTTATTTTTCTCAATTGCTCCAACAACATCATACATTACCTATAAAAAAAAAAAAAGAAAATGACATAATTACTATTGATTGCTCATGACCATGAAAGGAAATTCCTTTAAAGAATAACTTGACTCAGCTGACATTTTAAATTATTCTTGGAAGAAGCATCTTCAAGCCTAGAATTCAGGTAACATGTAACTCAAAAGCCATCATCCGTGTGTTCTTGCTTTATATGTTAAACACAAGACATTTCTCTTCTTCCATTTTGCAAGGCTTTCTTTCATCTTCCAGTTTAAGAGCAAACAGAGCCCACAGTCCCTTTGATAAGCTGACCACATCCAAACAGTCAGTTTATTCTGAAGAGCTGGAACTCATTCAGAAAACACCTCTATGCCAAGTAGGAGTATTGAAACCTTGGGCATGAAATGTGATTTCAATCCAAAAACACTCAGTGGTCTAATCAGCTACTCTGCAGTCCTTCAAATGAAGTAAACATGAAAACCAATGAATTATGGATTATCCTGAGGATAATTTTCTCCACCATAGTTTACTTGTGAATCTACCTGAGTGAGTGTATTGTTAGATTTTACTGGACTCCAGCCTTGGCTGGGATAGGGTGTCTCTGGGAAACGGTGGTGGTGTGGCTGTCTAACCCAAGCACAAATGCTTAATGTCCTACGAAGCCAGAGCAGCCACAGAAGGCTGATGGTCAGAAGGTTGATGAATTTCAACACGTGCTGCTTGCAGAAAGGTCTTGGAGCATAGCACCATGCACAAAAGGTCTCCTTGGTCCTGAGCAGAGCAGGATAGAGCCAGGGAGACGGCTGAACAATGACTCCTCACCTGTCTCTCTTTCCTGGTTGGCAATCAAAGAAAACAGCAGGAGCATTTACATCTACTTCTCTGGTGATGTCCAGAGACCTAGGTCCAAGGCAGAAGGAAGGGAGGAGACACAGAGAAGGAAGCAGTGAAGAAGAGTCTGTGAGGCCTGGAGGAGAAAGCCAGAGAAAGACCAGAGGCTGGATAGCAAAGAGGCATGCCTCCTAGGGTGGCTTTTAATTCTCAGTGTCCTCCTTGCAACCCTTGGTGAACATTTCTTCCTGGCTGCCATTGGAGACTGTACAGCACAGAAATTTCCACCCATGCTAGAGACTCCAAGTTGCCCTATGAACTCAAAAGCAAATACTAGTTGTGCTGACAGACAGTATAAGAACTAAACGTTTTCAGGTAGAATTAGTTCCATGGCTACATAGTTGTGCTTGAGTGAGAACGCGGCACAGCTGGCCTGCACTGTGAGCTGTCTTATGTTACACATGTGTGCATTTATATACATGTGAATTTATTGCCCTCAGCTTTGATCAAGTAGAATCAGGAAATAATAGTAAATTTTAAACAAGTCAAAACAAATATTTTTCATTCCCGTCTGCTTATTGCCTAGCTCAGTTAACACAGACAATCCTTTAGACAACTGCCTTTGGCTGTGTTCATATCGTTGTGTGCTCTGCTGAAGGCCTCCCTGCCTTTGTTTTATAAAAACCTGACTCCCCCAAAGCATTGGTATCAAAAAGCCAGGCAATAACCAAGGTAATAATGAATAAAATTCGAAACTGAAAACTGGAGATTTGTTTAAAGGTAGTATCTTTAGTAGAAGTTGAGCGGTGTTAGGGGAAAACTGAAGCAAACATCCACAGTATAGCCCTGAACTCCTGCATCCAGAGCAGATGAGGCTTTTTTCTCTGAAACCAGAGATGCAGGGTCACCAGGCATCGACTGTGTATGCTTTGTGACATGCGAACAGTTTTGTGAAATGTAGAGCAGCAGTTCTCAATAAGGCCTCCATGACCCCAGATAGGCCTGGCCCGGCTGGACACTTATGGTCACCACTGCAGACAGAACAGATAGAGACACGGCTAAACATGCCTGGTGAGCAGAGTCCCTGCCACAGGGAAGAATTCTTCTGTCCAAACAGCCACAGAACTGACATGAAAATCCTTGATCAGATCTTAGGAAGTGGAAAAAGCTACCCATGAGCCTGGATTAGGAGAATTGATATTGTGAAAATGGCAATACTGCCTCGAAGTCAAAGCAGACACCCTGAAAACATTACAGGAAGGAATAGGAGAAACACTAGGGCTCCTTGGCACAGGTCAAAACTTTCTTAATAAAGACGCAGAAGCTCAACAAATCAAAGAAAGGTTGGGCAATGGGATTGCATGAAACTGCAGAGCTTCTGCATGGTAAAGGACATAGCTAGCAAGATCAATAGAAAGCCCATGGACTGGGAGAAGATCTCCACTAGCCATACATCAGACAGGGGCCTCATATCTAAAATATACTTAGAGTTCAAAAAATGAAACCCCAAAAAACAAATCCTCCAAGAAACAACCACCCCATTCACAAGTGGACTAAAGACTTAAGGAGAGACGTCTCTGAAGAGGAAATAAGAATGGCCAATATGACACATGAAGAAATGCTCAACTTCTCTGGCCATAAAAGAAATGCAAATCAAAACTACATTGAGATTCCACCTCATCCCAGTTAGAATGGCCATTATTAAGAAATCTAATAACAACAGATGCTGGATGGGGAAGTGGCCCAAAGGGATTGGGAGTGTAAACTTGTTCAACCACTCTGGAAAGCAGTATGGAGGTTCCTCAAAAGCCTAAACATAGAGCCCCCCTATGACTCAACAATCCCACTTCTGGGCATTTACCCAAATAACCACAAACTAGGCCATACCAATGCTATGTTAGTTCATTAGTGTGGGAATCATGTCAGGGATTTCCCAGAGGACAGAGTTGAGAAATACAAACATATACACACGACACAGACATAAAATGTACATTTGAGCATGGATATACACACATATACACACACTCCCATTGTATACACATATGCATACTCGTCCAAGCATGCCTATACATACACGCAGTTTTTTTAAAAAATTATTTAAACAATTTTCCTCCTTCCACTCCCCAAATTATACCAACATCAAATAAAGTGAAAAAAGGGGTTGTAAAAACAAATTGTTTAAATAGGGATACAGGTGGACCTATTGCAACAATGAGATGTACAAGACGTTATGTCAAATAACGAACTTTACAACTTTGGCTGGAGGGGAGTTGGGGAGATGGGAAGGGATGGGAAGGGGCAACAAAGGAGGAGGCAACAATGCTTGATAAGAAATGTACTCATTACCTTGCTCATGTAATTGTAACCCCTCTGTATGGTATTTTCAAAATAAAAAAAACTTAATAATAATAATAATGATGATAATAAATATTAAAAAACGATTTAAGGGAAATATCTAACCAGATTTGAAATCTGATCTTTTAGTCAGATAATGTCTTTGATCTAATAAAATTTGGTATTGGCTTTGTCAAAGGCAATTTAAAAATCTAAAATGAATGACATCTATTCACGATAACTTCTGTGCGTGTTCAAATCACTTATAAATTTTAAATTAAACTTTTCACTCAGAGATACTATTAGACTCCTGTAGACTCACAGGAAATGAGGTAGACAGATTCTGTTTAACCTTAATAGGTTCATTGAGTGGTAATAACTACATATTGAATGTTGCTATGATTAGTACAGTGAAACTACTGAATACTTACCTCAGCACATTTTTGGACATATTCACTGGTCAATATTGGTTGAGTCTATTTGTGTGGCTCTATTTCTGGAGTCTTGACCCTTCTCTATTGGTCTATGTGTGTACCTCTTGCGATGGCCAATGCTTCATCATGCTATGTGAATTCCAGGAGCCCCACCATTCTTTACATTTCTCCCACCCCGTTCTTTAGATGATCACAGAGCTATCTCAGTCTCTTCATCTTTCCACAGAAGTTTTAGAATAATATTGTCTATAGCCCTCTATTTACAAAAATCTTGCTGAGTGTTAAACCTGTATGCCAACTGGGGAAGAAGTATTTCTGTGTCAATTATTACTAAATTGGCGATTTACTATTTCTGTGTTCTGATCCACAAACAAGCTTGTCTTTCCAGTTCAACCCAGGATTTCTTTCATCACTCTTCTGTGGTTTTTAATCATTCAATTATCTTCATGTTTCCTTACATGTATACCTAAGTGGTGTATTGTTTATGATTATAACTGTTATTGTGTTTTTAAATTATAGATGTGTTATTGAGTGCCTATAGCTGACAGATAGAAACATGATGGAGTTTTTTAAATGATCATGTCAGATGTCATGACTGCTGAACACACTTATTACTTCGGAGTTTCTTTCTTTTTGGTAGATTCCTTGGGATTTTCACATTGCCATTTATGACTCGTATAAACAGGCATGGGTTTATTTCTTCCTTTCCAATCTGTCTGCCTTTTATTTCTTTTCTTGCTTCATTATACTTGCTAGAAAGCCTAGCCCTGAGCAGATTATAATGGAGAGAGTGGGTATTTTTTTTTTAATTTTTTTTTTGTGAACATACTGTACAGAGGGGTTACAATTACATGGGCAGGATAATGTGTACATTTCTTATCAAGCATTGCAGCCTCCTCCTTTGTTTACCCTTCACATCCCTTCCCTACCTCTCCCCTCCCCCCCCAAGCCTCCCCCCTCCCCCCCCCCCCCCCCCCCCCCCCGCACCAACGTTGTAAAGCTCGTTTTCGACATGACCTTGTACTTCTCATTGTTGCAACAGGTCCCCCTGTATCCTTAAACGACTTGTTTTTCCCCATCTCCTCCACAAGTTATACTGACATCAAATATAGTGAAAGCAGGGGTTATACTGTGGGGGAGGGACATACAAAGCAACAAAGAAATAATCTTATAAATGCGTTATAAACAAATGCATGAAAGAAAAAAGTGTTAAAATACATATCTAAGGGTTCATTTTCCTAACATCACATTATCTGACCTTTTCCGCTTGACTCATACATATACTAGATATTGCAAATAAGGGAAACCATGGGACCTGTGTTTCTTTGGGCCTGGCTTACTTCACTTAATATAATTTTTTCCAAGTTTTTCCATTTCCTAACAAATGGGGCAGTGTCATTCTTTCTGATGGAGGCATAGAATTCCATTGTGTATATACACCACATTTTCTTGATCCATTCATCTACTGAGGGGCATCTGGGTTGGTTCCATATCTTAGCTATGGTAAATAATGCTGCAATAAACATAGTTGTGCTGGTAGCTTTAGTGTGGTCTTGTTTGTAAACATTTGGGTAAATGCCCAAAAGTGGGATTGCTGGGTCATAGGGGAGCTCTGTGTGAAGTCTTTTGAGGAACCTCCATACTGCTTTCCAAAGTGGTTGAACAAGTTTACATTCCCACCAACAATGAAGTAAGGTTCCCTTCTGTCCACATCCCCTCCAGCATCTGTTGTTGTTAGAGTTCTTGATTTTTGCCATTCTAACTGGAGTGAGGTGGTATCTCAATGTTGTTTTGATTTGCATTTCTTTTATGGCTAGGGATGTTGAGCATTTCTTCATGTGTCTATTGGCCATCCTTCTTCCTTCTTCAGAGAAGTTTCTCTTTAAGTCTTTAGCCCACTTATTTATTGGGTGGTTGTTTCTTTGAGGATTTGTTGTTGGGGGATTTAAGTTTTTGAGTTCCAAGTATATTTTAGATATGAGGCCCTTGTCCGTTGTATGGCTCGTGAAGATCTTCTCCCAATCCGTGGGCTTTCTATTGATCTTGCTAGCTATGTCCTTTGCCATGCAGAAGCTCTGCAACTTTATGCAATCCCTTTTGTCCAACCTTTCTTTGATTTGTTGTGTTTCCGGGTCTCTATTCAGAAAATTTCGGCCTGAGCCAAGGAGACCCAGGGTTTCTCCTATTCCATCCTGTAATGTTTTCAGAGTGTCTGCTTTGACTTCGAGATCTTTGATCCATTTGGAGTTGATTCTGGTGCAGGGTGATATATAAGGATCTAGCTTTAGTTTTCTACAAGTAGTTAACCAATTTTGCCAGCACCATTTACTGAAGAGGCTGTCTTTCTTCCATTCTATTGTTTTAGCTCCCTTATCGAAGATTAGATGGCTATAGGTCTGTAGGTTCATTTCTGGGTTTTCAATTCTATTCCATTGGTCCTGAGGTCTGTTCTTATGCCAATACCAAGCTGTTTTGATTACTATGGCTTTATAGTAGAGTTTGAAATTTGGTATTGATATTCCTCCAGCAGTGTTCTTTCCGTTGAGGAGCGTTTTTGCTATTCGGGGTCTTTTGTTGTTCCATATGAATTTTTGGATCGCCTCTTCTATTTCCTTGAAGAATGAGGTTGGAATTTTGATAGGTATCGCGTTGAATTTGTAGATAGCCTTGGGAAGTGAGAGAGTGGGTATTTGTGCCTCGTTCCCAATCTTGGGAGTAAAATACTCAGCTTTCACCTTTAAATGCATTATCAGTAAGACTATTGTGGGTGCTTTGACCAAGTTGAGGTTGTGGCTTCCATTTTTATTTTTCTAAAAGACTTTTTTTTAATGGATGGTTGTTGAATTTTACCAAATGCTTTTTTCTGTATTCATTGGTACAGTGGAATAATTTTTCTTCTTGAGTATTAATATATTGGATTACCTTAATTAATTTTGAAGTATTGAATTAGTTTTGCACTCCTGGAAACAAATCCCCAGTTGGCGATGGCAATAATTCTTTTACACATTACTGAATTCTACTTGGTAACATTTGAAAGCAGTTTTAAATCTACATTCATTAAAGATATTTCTCTGTAGTGTCCTGAGCATAGGTACATATACACAGGTGTGTGTTACGGATGTCTGGTTTAGATACCAGGGTAACATTTGCTTTATAAAACCAATTGGGAAGCGTTCTGTATCCTATTCTCTGAGAGGCTTGTGTAAAGTTGGTGTCGATTTCCCTTTAAACATCTGGTAGAGCTCTCTAGTGGAACCATCTGGCACACACAGCTTTCTTTTTCGGGGGAGATTTAAAATGACAAATTCATTTCCTTGATAGGCTTATTCAAATGATCGATTTTATATCGGGTGAGTTGAGGTAGCATTTTGTTGTTGTTGTTTAGTTTAGATTTTTGAGGAACTGGTCCTTTTCACCTAAATTATCAAATGTCTTTTGATTTTCCCTTTTGATTTTTTTTATTGTAGGGTCCATAGAGATAATTCCTGATATTTGTTATTTGTTTCTTTTCTCTTTCTTTTTTTTTGTGTCAAACTGACTAAAGATTCGTTTTCTTATTGATGCTTTCAAAGGAATGCCCTGTCTTTCATTGATTTATCTACTGACATTTGTCAACTTGATTGGTTCATTCTTTGTCATTGTTTTCCAATTACTTCATCTGGGTTGATTTTGCTCCTTAATTTTTGAGGTAGAAACTTACATGACTGATTTCAGAATTTTACTATTCTCTAATATATGCACTCAGTGCTGTCAATTTTCCTTTGAGTACTGTTTTAACTGTGACTCTCAAATTTGATATAAAATTTTCATTTTCATTCAATTTTCTGTATTTATTTTGACATTCTTTTGAAGACTTTCCTCTTTCCTCTTCTCATGGATTATTTAGAAGGCCACTGTTTGTTTTCTAGGCATTTAGAGATTCTTTTTTTTTCTGCTTCTCCTATTGAGGTCTGGCAAACTTGCTCAGAATCATCTCAATTCCTTTGAATTTGTTTAGTTTTGATTTGTGGTCCTGCGTGTGGTCTAACTTGACACATGTTCCAAGACTACTTTAAAACTGTGAATTCTGTTTCTGGTGGCTTAAATCACCTGTGAAGACTGAATTGGTCCTGATGGCTCCTGGCGCTTAGTATCCTTGTTCATTTGTATTCAGTTACTCTCACAGTCGTTAAGAGGTGTGGCTGACATGTCCGGTTTCCTCTATGTCTATAGGCTTCCTCTGCTGCCACCTAGTAAGGGGTGCAGCCTCAAACTGTCATCCCCACAGGCAGCTGGGGTAGGACAGGCAGGAAGAGTGAGTTCTCATAACTGTGTTAGTGGGTGGCCCTCCTCCTCTAGACTCTCAGAACAGACTTTGCTGGGGGGGAGGGGGGAGCGGTAAGAGTAGACACAACTTTCTATGTGGTGAAGAGCACTCTGCCCTGACTTATCCCTCCCACACCCCCAGGCCCATGGATAGGACCTAGTGCCAGGAGCACAGGTACACAGCACAAATTCACATGCTCAGCCCCATGCTGAAATCCCAAAGAATCCCATCCCTTTGAAAACTGCACACATGCACACACACACACACACACACACACACACACACAGAGAAATGCAATTTTCATGAGTGTAACTAAAAAGGCTCGTTTGCTTTGTAAAACATGTAATAAATGATATGGCCACAGCTTAAAAAAACAATTATAATCTAGGTGCTAAGACCTTTGTACACATCAAGGCTTTCCAAAGAAGCAGTCTAACGTTGTTTATTGATGTGTGGATTATGAGGAATTGACCCAGACTGTTATAGAGGCTGAGATCTGCCATTGGCAAACTGGAGTCCCGGAACTGCCAGTTCCCAGTCCTTGGAGTGGGAGAGCAGCTGGTGTGGATTCCAGTTTGTGTCGGAAGGCCTGAGAACCAAGACCTTTGGGGACAGGAGAAGATCTATGTCCAACTCCAGGTCACAAGTGTGGGTAGTGAATTCAATTGCTCTTTCCTTCACTGGGCTGTTCAGGCCCTGAGCCCCAGCATGATGCCCCTCTGGGAAGGCAAGGCCCGCCTGACCCCATCCCACCTATCAGCTCAAGCCTTCTTCTCTTCCAGGGACACTCAAACTTAGCCTGCTCTTGAAACACTAACTTCATTGACAAGGGATAGTTGTGTACCATTATGGGAGATGATATGTTATTTTGGCCTATGTATACACTATAGAAAGAAACAGTCAGGTTGATTAATTAGCTTTTGATCAGCTCATGGTCTGGTCAAATTCACATACACACAGACACACAGACATACACCCCCCCCCCCATGCCGTAACCATGCAGCTAATTAGAAGATGGAACCAAAAGCCCCCACATCCAAATCCAACTTAATAATTGTTAGTATCAAATGCCGAATGCATCCCCTCCATCGATGGAAGAATGTCCACTTCTAATAGAACCCTTTAGGAGACTTAGGATGATTCTTTGGCAGGTATGACAATCTATCTCTGTTCCCTACTGTGCTTGTCTCCTCACTTCTGTCACCCACCCCCACCCTCTTACCTGTCTTCTACTTACTCCTTCCCTGATTTTCCACAAGGCCATAGTTGCTTTGTGGCCTAGCACTCAAGCATCTAGCTGTGGAGGAAGGGCAGGAGCCTCACAGAGGCCCAGATCCTGGCTCCAGTCCCAAGGGCTCCTAGTGACTGAGGAGGCCTGGGCAGGAGACTGAGTCTCAATGATTTTTCATCTAAAGGCATTGGTGGAATGTATGTTCTCTTTCCTTCCTTCCTTCCTTCCTTCCTTCCTTCCTTCCTTCCTTCCTTCCTTCCTTCCTTCCTTCCTTCCTTCCTTCCTTCCTTCCCCATCTCTTTTCAAAGATGAATGAAAAGAGCTGTTCATATACACCAAAAGCACCGCACCTGTACTTTGCTAGTGAATGTGTTCCATCCCTGCTTTTGGAGCTCCCCTCTCCCAGCCCTCTTCCAGCTTCGTTGACATCCCTGACTTGAATCCTAGAGTGATCTGTGTCATCCCTTTGAGGCTGTTCCACAGGATGCTTGCTCAACAAAAAGATCATTCCATCCTGCCATTTTTAATCAGCTGACGCTTGCTACTCTGTAGAAGGGTTGCTTGGATACCAGGTGTTTTCTTTGGAGGGGAAACATGTAAAATCCTCACCCATCCATCCATGGTCCAACTAGAGTGATGGCTGTCCTTGGAAATGGCAGTCAATCCAGAGGCAGCAAGTGTGCAAGGAAGAGACACGGGGCAGAGAGGAGCAGGCACTAGATCCCTGGGAAATCCACAGAGAGGAAGGTGCAGAGCCAAGTAGGTAAAATACATAGAAGATTTCAATGCACGGAAAACACTATCTGTCCTTGAGCCACTGCGGCGGCTTGGCTAGTCTGGTGTTAGGAGAATGGAGAAATGCCTGTCCTCTAGCGGTAGCACCACCCAGAATGAAGGAATAGTAGCAGATTTTAGCTAGCAGATCCTGCTTGGGCACTTACACAGCTGCTCGGCTCAGTGCCTTGCTCCTCCATTCTTTCATAATCACTGGCTTATTATTTGATGAAAACAACGACGTAAAAGCAGTAACTGGTGGAAGCTCACTCCCTCTGTCATTATAAAACAGGTCCCTAGTCCTCTGGGTGAAACGTGTCTCTCTTTTGAATGGGGATATAAGCCTCAGGCTAAATGTGACAGCATTCCTCATGCAGGTAATAGAGGAATGGACCTACGTGCACCCTGGTCTTTTAAGTTCACTGTTGTGTTTTTAAGAATTTCCTTCGGAATGATTCTGTTCAATAAAATGACTCCAAAGGAAACTGAGCCTGTGTGCTTCTGCCTCAGGAGCGAGCAATACTCACTGAAGCCCTTCCACCTGGACGTCACGTGGAGATGCAGCATGAACCAGACAGAAGTGACAGCCAGCTGTGCTTTTGGATGTACTTGCTGTAACACTCCGCGTGGCAATAAATGCAATCAAAAGATACATTATGTCGGCTGTATAGGAAAACAGGGAGGCTGCGAATCACAGCTCATCAAGACACCAGTTCCCTGGCTCCATAAAGAAAACAGAAGTTGCAAAACGCAAAGCCTGAGCACTGAAGGCCTTCATGCTCTGGCTTGGTTCATCACCAAGGAAACCAGGATCCAAAAGCAACAGTCAGGCAAAAAGAACTCTATCCACTAATCATGGTGGATTCCCAGAATTTCCGAAGACTCTGTGCAGGAGGGGGGTTCAGCAGGCAGGGTGAGCTGTGAGCTCCTGGGTCTGCAAACCTTTGTCTCTGGGGGAGCCCGTGCTCAGTAGGGGCCAGGAAACACTAGCTTAAGTCCCTATAGTATTACTGATTTGTTCAGCAGCTTGAAATGGGGGCGAAAGATTTCCTGTAGGGTAACATCCTCACTTATGTCTGTCCAGGTCAGTACACTTCAGCATTCCTACAGGAAGTCCCAGTAACGGGAACTTCATACTTTCCCCCATTGAATCCCCATTGTACCTGGAAGTTAAAGTGAAATGATCGGAGCTAGAAGGAGCAATGGATTATGGGAAGTGGTGGTTCTTGTTTCAGTACTGCCTGTCAACTACAACTTGCTGGTGAGCTGAACTGGGGTCTTTGAGTCAGAAGTGTATGCAGCCAGCCTCTCCAGTCCTATAATTTCTCTATTCAATTTCCGGCTGAACTTTGGTCTATGGACCCTCAAAGCGATTTGATAAGCACAGTAGAAAACAAAAACAAAAGCAAAACATTGGCTTAAGGATATGAATACAAAAACAATCACCAGTGAATGCCACCTATTCGGATTTCTAAATTGCCTTTAGTGTGGCTAATACCAAAAGTTATTAAAACAAAGCCATGATCAGATTAGGAGATTAGGAAGGCTCACATCAAAGTCTGGAATAAATTAAGGAGAACAGTTGGGACTAATCTTATCATACATGTATATGTATAAAAATTGGAAAATATTAAAGGAATAAAATTAAACATTACTAATAGCCAATGATCAATCTGGGTATCTATCTGTCTAAGAAATCTAATTTTGCCTCTGCTGTGCTTTCAAGAGCTTGGGACCCTGCCAAGCACTGTGCTTTGGAGCCATCCTTTCTCAGATGCCTGGTTATTTAGTCCTGCCTGCTGTAAACTGCCCTCTAAGAAATGGGCCTTCCACAGGAGTCAGTACACAGGAGGCTTTGATAGAGGCCAGGAAGGGGCAGAGGGTGGAGGGGGAGGGAGGTGCACACTCCTGCTTACCTCTGTGTTTATCTCTCAGTCCAGGCCTCACCATCTCCTTCCGCTTCTTCTGTTGTCTAGCCTCGGGGAAGCTGGCATCTCCTTTGGACTTGGGACCACCTCATCTTCCTCTGGCTGCTTTCTCAGCTTCTGCTCTTCAACCTGTTACCTGTACTCTTGCTTCTCCTTGAAAATTTAGTTCCCTTTCTTTCTCAGGCAGGATGGTGCCTGAGATCTACCTTCCCCCATGTCTTCCTCTGTCTCTTGTCTTGGTGTCAACAGCTTACATGTTTTTTACCTGCTCTGTTGCTCAAAGGAGGGCAGAGTGGATACTGTGGTCAGCACTGTCTATACGCAAGAAGAGAGATAATGGAGCACTTGTCGGTGCAAGTGAAAGCCTAGAGAATGATGAGGGCTGGGAGGGCTGATGGATAGAATGAATCGATAAGAGTGATTCATTGCAGAAAACCCTGAGTGCGAAGAGATCTCATCCACACACCCTAAATCAATCCTGTGGACAGAGAAGGGTAGATCCCAGCCTCCTTGGTAAGGCTTGCTCATTCACAGCTGAGAGAAAGACAAGAAACAGACTACAGGCAGAAACATCTTCATCTCAACTCGGGAACCCTCAGATCAAACGGGCGCAGACAGATCAATCCTTTAGGTTTAAGTTTTAGGTTGGGGATAATAACAGGAAGAGGAAATTAATTTCTTGGGTATAGGAATCCGATAATATATCCTAAACAACTCCTTATTCTCTTCATGATAAACTCCAATCTCACAAATCTTTAAAGAAGTGAACAATGAAATCCTACTCTAGTTAGAATGGCTGTTGCCAACAAAGACAGAACGTGAACAATGCTGAGGATGCTGAAAATGAGGAAGCATTGTTCACTGTTGCTGAGAACAAAAATTCATCCCGGCATCCTGGGCAACAACAGCCATCCTCCCTGCAGATCCTGCATCCTGTTACTCACATGTGCAAAACAGAATGCTTTGCAAACAAGTTGTGAGGATTCACAGATGATAAGGCCAGGTTTTGAGATACACTTGTGAACTCCATGTATCGTGTGAGACTCTAGGTGAAGATTAGCATCACCAGAATAAATAAGTGACCATTTTCAGCAAGTGGAAATGTACCCTGGTCTGCAGGCAGAGCCTTCGTTCTCTGTGTGGTAGTGCTCTTCTTTCTCTGGTAGGTTTGTATATTTCCTTCTATTCACTGAGAGTTGATCCAGTTTGGTTAATAAAGGTGTTGAGAACACACAGGAACAGTCCTAAGTCCTTATGGCTAATATTTTCACTTTGACATTACAGAAAATTATGAATATGCCTCTTTCAGTGCTTTATAGGGAAAATGCCAACCAACTAACATGTCACTATCATGAGAAAACAACAATAAGTACCAAAGGTTATTTATAACTTCTAATCGTATTGATAACGTGGTGCCAGCCCATGTGCTAAATCGATGAGGAATCTACCAGAGCCTGGGGTTGGCGCCTCTTCCCTCTTCCCAGCAAAGCCTCAGAGAGGAAGACAACCTGTCAAAGCAGGAACGGATGCGCTGAGGTGCCAAACAGAGCACGGACACGTGGTGGAGCTAGTTTTTATTTTCCGTAATGTCTACGAAAGAGGCGAACAAATACGAGTGTTTGTTAATAAGCCCTTTCTGCCTGGGACACATCTTTGTGGAAGAGCCTTGAAGGGTATCCGTTCCGCTTAGACCCGGCAGATCTGCTAGTTGTGTCTGTGGATTCTGCTGGAGAATTCAGGAAGGAAGGAGTAAGTGGAAGCTGCCCCACTGAGTCTGCCTGCTGTCTCTTGACTCAAAGCTTCACTTCCACGGTCCTCCTGGGTCTCCCACACACCTCCCTGGGTGAAGGCTGGAGGACACATAAATAGTGTTTCTGACAGCGATGGAACTGGGAAGTCACCAGGGTAATGAGCTCCTTCACCAGGGCCTTGTTAAGGGGTGAGGGGGAAGGAGGTAGGCCTCCAGTATGCATCACCCACATCCTACCACAGCACCAAGGGGACAGAGATTTCCCTTCCCAGAGATCCAGGAAGGTCAGAAATCGAAACAACGGGTGATTCTTCAAATTTGGCGTGGTCTAAGATGTGGTATTGACATTGCAAGGAGGAGTAAAAAATATCCAGGTGTTTCATAGACAGTCCTCAAAGCAGTAATGGCCTTGCTGTCCTACATGGCCCCTCCCACAAAGGCTGCAGAGATCACAGAACAGCACTGCGGCCCCCAAGTGCTACCAGTGGGGAATATGGCTCTCTTGGAGGGCTAGGGGTGAGGTGAGGTGATGACGGGGATTGGGGAGGGGAATTGTAATGACCACAGAGCAGCCTACCCTCAGATAGCTCCTGTGCTCTATTCCTTCATAAGATTAAAGCACAGAACATGCAGCTTGAGGTATAAATGTGTGGCAGAAGCCTTAATTTTGTAAAAGGAAAATGATATTGAAAGGATCTTTTTTTCAAGTGCCCTAAAATTTCGCACACCTGTATGCTCAGTTGGAATATTAATCATAACACTAAGGGATGAAGAATATAATTGTTTGCCAAATTATTTTTAATCAAGGTAGAGCTACTCAGCTTACTCAGCCAAAACAGCCTGTATAGTCAATGAGAAATGGAATGTCACATTAGCATAATGAAGATAGTCATCTACATGCTTGCTCTTTATATATATAGTTTCCCTGGATGGAGAAATATCAACTCTCCATACTTCTTTTCACAGAAGTCTTTCAGGTAGGGTGGGAAAAGCAGAAAGAGTCCATACTCCAGCAGCCCCAGGAAGTGAGGGAAGTAACATCATGATATATAAAAATAAACACTCTAACATGATTCATATAGAGTACTTTTATATAATATAAACATTTACAATACATAAAAACACATTTTTAAGATTTAAAATCGATGTTTTTGTTAAACCAATCAAAGGTATTTTGCCATGTAATTTGAAAAAGTCAATTGGCTCACCAATATTCTCAGTTGAAAATCTGCAAAGTGATAAGATGGTTCCCAAAATGTTTTCTGGTCTTTAAGATCCCCAATTGATGCATTAAAACTCTGCTCATTAAAGCCATGGCTTTCCTTTTTGAAAAAAAAATTACTGTAAAGGTGATATACCGAGGGGTTACAGTTACATGAGTAAGGTAATGAGTCTGTTTCTTTTCAAACACTGTCACCCCCTCTCTCGTTTACACACTCCTCCCCCCGCCCTCCCCCCCATCACGACTTTTTTTTCTACTGTAGATCGTCAGCTATTGCTAGAGATGAGTATTTGGCAGGTATGAAACAACATTGAAAAAATAATTACTGGTAAAATCTCCCATTCTGTGGGCTTCCTGTTTATCTTGTTAGCTATGTCCTTTGCCACGAAGAACCTTTTAAGCTTGATGCGAGCCCATTTATCCAGTCTTTCTTTGATTCGTTGTAATTCTGGATCATTAGGAAGTTTCAACCTGTGCCTAGGAGCCCTAGTGTTTTTCCTACCCCTTCCTGTAATGTTATCACGGCATCTAGCCTTACACTGAGGTCTCTAATGCATTTGGAATTTACTCTGGCACAAGGTGATACATAAGGATCTAGCTTCAGTTTTCTGCATGTGGATAGCCACTTCTGACAGCACCATTTGTTGAAGAGGCTGTCTTTCTTCCAAACTGTGTTTTGGATCCCTTATCAAATATTAGATGGGTTCATTTCTGGGTCTTCTGTTCCACTGGTCCTCAGGCCTGTTCTTATGCCAGTACCAAATGGTTTTTATTATGATGGCTTTGTAATAGAGTTTGAACTTTGGTATTGATACTCCTCCAACTCTGTTCTTCCTAGTAAGGATTGCTTTTGCTACTTGGGATCTCTTATTATTCCACATGCATTTTTGGATTGCTTTCTCTACTTCATTGAAGATTGTGGTTGGGATTCTGATGGGTATTCCATTGAATTTGTAGATTGTTGTAGGCAATATTTCCATTTTCACAATATTAGTTCTTTCAATCCAGGCACACGGGAGGTTTGGGCTATTTGTTGCTAGATGAACATATTATTTTCAAAATAAGTTTGTGAGGTTCGTAATTATATTTTATTGAACCAGAAGTTTCCTAGGCTTAAAAATTGAGGGTTTTGTCACAAAGTTACATAGAAATGGAGCCCAGGTGAGTCACAGCCCCTTCTCTCTCCATACATGTCATTGTACACATAAGGACTGACTATGCGGTGGGAGAGAAAACCACAAGGGGCTTGTGAAATGAGGCTGGCTACATCTATCTACTAGCAGCTGAAGAGCATCCTGCAAATTTGTGTCTCCACAGAACCATAGAATATCAAAGGGATTTGCAGATGTAATTAGACAGGGATCCCTACTGGATTGAAATGCGTCCTATCTTAATGTAAAAATTCATGAGGACCCACAGACACCCACACAAGAGTGGTGCTCAGAGAGATGTGTCTTTAAGCCATGAATGCCAATTGTCGGCCACCCCCAGAAACTAGAAGAGAGATGCTGGGAACAGCACCTCCTAAGGAACCTCCAGAAGCAGTTTGAATGTCCATTCACCAGCACTATGGACAAACTAATGCTACTGTTTGAAGCCACTCTATCTGTGGCTCTTTGCTATTGGCAGCCCTGGGAACTAAGATGTAGCTGTATGATCTTCAGTGACTCTACTGGGACCTCAGATGAATATTGCAGTGCAATTGGACTGGATGGTTCGTTTTAATACCAGATTAGCACTTTTCTTCTAACATTCATGGGTCTTTCTCAAGCCTCCTCCTCAAGCCTCAATACTGAGGAACAAGAACATAGTGAAAACACCTCCCAAGTCTCTTTTAAACCATGAACTTGTAATCAAGCACTGGGCATCTTTATAGATGAGGGCAGGGAGAGATGGGATGAGACTGAATTAATTAAGAACTTGATGTTGGGAAGATGGAGGAGACTTGGAAGGATAAGGGAAATGGGACTTTCCAGGTAGAGAAAATCATAGGAATAAGTGATATGAGGGAATCTAGGCGCCACCTAAAAATGAATCAAATGTAAAGAAATTCGACAAAGTTACCGGTGGCGCACTTCTCTCATCAAATGCAAAGACAAAGGAACCGGTGAGTGTTTTCTTAGTTTCCTATGTATCCTATGGGAAACTTGGCTTACACCAGAGACTCTGGAGGCTGGTAGGTCTGAAACCTGATTTCCTGCTTACCTGACATTTAAATCAGCTGAAGTTTAAGACCAAATTTTAAAACACTTAATTATGACCCCTATTCCAAATAAGGTTATCTTCATCACTTCTATGGTTAGATGAAGAATTGGACACAACTTTGGGAGTCAACATTCACCTTTTATCATACTTGTGTACGTGGAGAGAGAGATCTGACACAGAAAGACCCATGAATGTTAGAAGAAAAGTGCTAATCTGGTATTAAAACGAACCATCCAGTCCAATTGCACTGCAATATTCATCTGAGGTCCCAAGTGAATTGCTTCACCCTAGAATAAGCCATAATGTCCCGAAAATGATGCCCGCCACACAGCAAAGGAGGGTCATATGCATGTACCATTTACTCCAAAACTACTAACTTCGACTTAAAATTTTATGAATTCAGCCTTTATTGCTTCAGATCACATTACTATCATCTTATCCCATTCACTTTTATCACACCAAAATTTAGGAAGCTTAAAATGGTATTTTCTATCAGAGTCAGTTTAGAATCACCTTAATGGAAATCCAACTCTCCCAAGAGCCAATATCTTTTTGTCAAGCTATAACTCTTCTTCTTCTCATGACTCTTAATTTTAATAGCCAAGAAAATTAGACACTCTTGTGGATTTACTGCTTACCTGACATTTAAATCAGCAGTTTAAGACCAAATCTTAAGACACATAATCCCATATAGGATTTAAAATTTTCTAAAGCAAATAATTACCCAAATAATAAACAATTCCTTAGCAGCTCCCCCAGCCCTCTTCAGTCCAAATCCAGGCTCATTAATGAGACTTGGTTAATATTTTATGCACAGCCTCTTCCCATTTGCTTCAAAGTATTTCTGTAATGGTGATTTGAACATACACTATGCTCCTATGAGTAATAAAAAATTCAAATGTGTTTAGAAAATATCTTCCGCTATAATTCAAATAATGTTGCTTAAACATTTCTAAAAGGACCTTCGAGTCTGTAATGTTTCAAGTGAGCTTTAGAAGCATCACAGGGTATTGTAGTTTGAGCTCTTGGGCCAAGTCAGGCTGCCCAGATGAGGCCAGAGGTTAATGTCACCAGCAGGAATGGCTCTCCTCCCCATCAGATGTACTGAAAAGACCAGTTAATAGGCAGACAAGGCAGCGGCATGTGATGTCAACAGGTATATACTAACCCATCCACCCAGCCAAAGAGCACACAAAGACACTGCACACAGCTCGGGGGGGGGGGGGGGTCAACCGTACCACCAAAAATTATTCAGGAGTGCTATTTCTGCTGTCTAAACTGGACAACACATGCCAACTTTTAAGTAGATTCACTGGGTCTACAAACCTTGATCTAAAAAAAAAAGTGTATGTTGCTGTTTGGTTACTTAATGCAATAGCTCAAAATGTATGTGTATCGAGCAACATCTAATGATTCACATGGCATATTGCTTGGCATATTGCCACAAATTACCTATAATCTACAGTACAACATGTGAATGAGGCCTCGGGGAGACCTCTGGCTAAGACTCATTACTACATCTCATTGAAGCGAATTTTTTTTATAAAAACCACAAAAGTACCTATATTAGTTAACAAAATAGAAGTCTTTTGGAGGCAAATACATAATTCTGTTGGGGTTTTGGCTCCGTGTCAACCAATCAGGCTAGTCCTGTTTCTTAACGTTTATACAATTTCCGTGAAAGAATTCTATTAGTTTCAATTAGTGGTTCTCTTGAAGTTTTCTAAAACCAACTTCCATTAAAGTATTAGTAGGTGCCCAGGAAAAAAAAATTATTTTTAAAACTGAGCATAAAATAGTCAAAATATGGAACTGTATTTCCATACATTTTAATGCAGTTAGCCTCTGATGAACAGCTCTAATGAATCTCCCACCTACAATCCAAACAGTCTTAAATGGCAGGTCAAAGATAAGCATACTCACCAAGTCTCAAAACTTTTAGGAAAGTCATTTCCCCAATCCATACCTTATTGTGAAATTTTACATAATTTCTATAAATTTGATGTTTAAGCTTAAGAAGACACAGATTTAAAAATCTAAACACAAGACTAAAAGATCTTTGTAAAGAATTTTTAGAGACTAAATCTCTGAAATGAAAGGGAAAGCTAATAACCCTCCGGGGACACAGGCATCAAAACCTGCCTTGTTCTTTCCTCTCTGCATCCTGTCCATCTTCCAATCACATCAGTGTCCCCACATTCAATGTCCCTTCTCACAGAGGGAATCCTTGCCTGTGTGCCACACATCCTGGGGGCCTTCTTGTACTTTTCTCTGGTTCCTGTGTTGCTTTCCTTTTGATAATTGTTTTTATTCCCCTCCTCCTTGTTCTTCCCTGGTAAAAATCACCAAGGTATACATATCCAAGCACATAGGCATGTTTCTGAAAACAACTAAACTCTTTGTGCCCCCGTAGCAAGTATTTCCAGGATCCCATCAATTGCCATAAAGACCTACAAATTCAGAATATCTAAGAATGAGCAGTGCCCCTTCCACACTTCTCGGTTCTCTCATATTCCTCCCTGGGCTGGTACAATGCCATGTTAATCATTGAGCCTTGGGAGGCCCAGGCCCAGTGGCTCTGTCTCCTTGGCTCTGCCTGCATCAGCATGTGTTACTTCCCTGTCACTGTCCCTCTTTCCTGCGAATGCCACCTCTGTGCCCACTGCCATTGCTTAAATTCAGATGCTGACCAGCATTTCTAAAGCCCACTTTGTCTTTTCCCAATCCTGTCACCCATCCTTAGGTTTTCCTAAAATATCACAAGCTGACAATCAAGAAGACTGAATTCTCAGTAGTATGTACACTAGAGGGATTTGGTCCCAAATAATCATTTTAGACATTTCACCCACTATCCTATCTCTTTTTTTTTTTGAAAAAAAAAAAACCACTTATTTCAACTCCTTTTATTCACTTATTTTTATTACATGTAAGTAGGTGTATAAAGGGGTTTTAATCCAGCATGTCAGTTTGTAAGTAAAATTCATCTCTGTGAATGTCACCTCTTTCATCGTTCTCTCAACTGAACTTGTACCCTTTTCCAATATGACATGGGTGGACACAGTGGTGTGTACCACTGTGCCCCTCGATTGCCTTCCTGTGACACAGAGGGTAGAGGATAAGGAAGTGCTTTTATCGGGCTCCTTTGCAATCTGATTGTTTCTTAGCTTCTACCCACCGAGCGCCATGGTCCTGGTTTTAGGAGGCAAAAATGGTAGGTGTCACACAGCTGCCATTGACTAAGCAACTCTGCCTGAAGGTGATCATCTTTGCCTCTGGCAGTGCTGAATTCTAAGTGTAGTCACTTCTTTCATGCTGAGTCCAGAGTGTAAATATCTCACTTGACAGCTGTAACAGAATCAGAACCTGCAGCCACACTTGAATGTGGCTGGAGCCTCACAGATCAGACCATGCTAGCTAGGTTTGGTTCTATGCCATGGTTTTAAGAGCCCTCAAGGAATTTCAGCTTCATTTCCTAATGATTTTGCTGTACTGAATAATTTTCTTATTAAGTATATCTAATGGCTTCTCTCCTGTACCACTGCATCCCGAGCAATACATACAACATGCCTACCAGGATGCTACATCTTTACCAGAATGTCCCTCTCTCACACAGTTCATGAACTCTAACTTAGGTCCCATGATACCTCCTCTGGAAAACACTTCTGCACCATTTTTGAGCCAACTAATTGATTCCTTCTCTGTGAATGTGAATTTTTTAGAATTATGTTTATAGTATTACCCTTTAGTATACCTTGTACTATATAGTGGGTGGAGTAGAGGCAGAGAACTAAAGATCCCAAAGTGAAAGACGTTAGAGACAGGAACTGGCTGGATAATTTAAAAAATGCATGCAGGACAAGATTTCTTTGTCAGACTCCCTTGTAGTTATACCCTGCCTGTTCTCTAATTCCCACTCATCCAGCACTATCGCTCTGGCTCAGAAAGCACAGATGGAAGAAAGTAAATAATACATTTAATATTAAAGAATGGGTGAGATTTGTACTGTGAATTGTCTATCTCAAGTTTGAGTTGGAAAGAGTTTAAGGGAAAGTAAGGGATGCAAACAAACTATGAGTGGATTAAAATAAATAACCAGAACAGAATGCTTACACAAGGAAAATATGCTAGGTAAGTTACAGGAGAAATGGTGCTTTAGTGTGGACATTCTGACATGAGGCTACATAGAAAAGTATAAGAATGGTTATTCAGATAAGAGAAAGTCCTAGAAGGATTTGAAGCTTCACAAACCCTATTAGAGAGCCAAGAGGACTGAGAAGAGATTGTTTTCTTCGGCAGACAAGCTTTAAGAAAAATACTACAATCCTAAAGACTATATTCAGGACAAACAAACTTAGATGTCAAAGCCTGCATTATAGAAACTGCACCATCGTTTAGAACAGAGCTCCTTGTATTGTCTAGAGCTCTTTCACACAGCTCTCTCTACACATACCATGAGATGATCATGCTACCTGCATTCCAAAGATGTTAATTCCTCAACAGACTAAAAGCAAACAGGAAACAGAACTACAATTTTCAGGCTGTTTATCCAGCTTTCAATTTTCAAATGAATACATCCAGACCCTGAGTCCTCCACAGCTCATTCCTGGTGCCCTGGCCCCTCACTGCAAATCATAAGCCACCCAGTTCCTCCAACTTACCCGACCCGCATAGTGCATGACTGTGAAGGCTGTGCCTGGACCTCGTAGGGCCACGTTCCCATTGCCGTCCTTCACAGGAGAGTAGACTGCATTCGTATTCGATGACTCCAGGAGACTCTGCAGCTTCTTTGGAAGGTTAGGTTCCCCTGACCCAATCATTTGACTTTCTTCATCCAATACAGCGAGGAATCCAGATGGCTTCTGAAAGTTAGGAAGATTCTACTAGTATTCATGTTGTTGATTTGGTTGTTGTCATCCACACATGCTCACTTTATTTTTATCCCAATATTGAATCCATATCCCCTTTTAATACCCTTCTATTTCTTCCCAGGGCTATATCCACACCACCTAGCAAAGCTCTGACACTGAATACATCTTAACAGTTTGTAGGAGAAATAAGAGGGTGTTACAGAATGAGGAAGATGCATAAAATAAAGTAATTGAGAAATGGTGACAAGGTGCAACATGAGATACCATGATAGCTGAAAAACTAGATGGTACCTGCGGAAGCTATGCTCAAGTGGTTTAGAGATACTGTGGATAAATCCATCTAGTATGTTTCTAGGTTAGTTTATGTATTGCTATTGATATAACAGCTTTTAAATTTTATACAATGTAGATACTAAGTCAAACTTTTAAAGTAACAAGAAACAAGAAAGATAAGTATTTATCAATACCTTTAATTTAACTAAATTTATTTTAATTAATTTAATTTTAACTAAAATAATTTTTCTTGACAAAGTCTTGAAATTTAAGCTTCAAAAACTTAGAAGATAAAATGGATTTAATGTGATAAACGATTTTTTGTATAACATTATTAGTCTTACATATGTATAAAAAACAATTTTATACACTAGGCACTTGTAACTGGCAATGGGAAATTCTAGTCTTGGTAATGGTAATAAGAATGTTAAGTTTTCAATCTCAAAATTGTGGTGATATTGCTCATCCTTTCCATGAGTTGGTGATATGTTGAGTGTTCCTTTGAGAGGAAAGAACTTGTCTTCCTCAATAAATTTTGGAACAATATAAATGCATCCCATAATCTCATATATCAGGATAGCCCTAAGACAAAATCTTTCCAAAAAGATGTGTCCAGTACATTGAAAAG
Organism: Dipodomys spectabilis; assembly: GCF_019054845.1. NCBI lineage: Eukaryota > Metazoa > Chordata > Mammalia > Rodentia > Heteromyidae > Dipodomys > Dipodomys spectabilis. The sequence continues at coordinate 5,836,185 of NW_024870892.1, read as the reverse complement.
CTTCTACCCTGTTAAGATCTAATTATATTGTGTGAATACCTGGAAAAAGAAATCCAGAACTGCAGTCTGGTTACCAGGAGAATATGCCGTTTCCATGGTAACCCCCTCTTGTACACACTCTGTTTGCTCTTGTAGGAAAAGCACTTCATTGATATAATGGTGCATCTTCTCGTTGGTCATGTTGACACAAAGCTATTGTGGGGGAAGAAAAACACAAGACACAGCATGAGAGAGCAGTGCAGACCCTCTTGTTCAATGACACAGCTTCTCGCTGGTGAAATATGGACCAGGGAGACGCAGAGCAATTAGTCTAGGAGGACAAAGCACAGAGCCACTGCAGCGCCGCTTCACCTGCAACTGCTGCACTTCCTGTTAGCTGACTCTGCAATGCAAAAACTAGTCAGTGACAAAAGTCAGAAAGCACTCTCAGAGCGTGGACTTCCAAACAGCCAGGAACACGTAAAAACAACTTCCTAAAGCAAGGTGTATTTGAGCATTTGTCAACAAGTGAAGACCAAAGTCAGGTATGCAGCGGCACGCCAGAGGAAACAAGAAGGCTTTCTCCTACACCGTGTGTGTGGTGCGAATCGGGAGGCAGGGCTGGACATGGGTTTGCGCCAGACACTCTAAGAACCCTGTCACAGAAGCCGCGTTCTTGTCAGAATATATTTCTCCAGCTGTCTGTTTGTCTTCTTTCTGCAACACATTCTCACCAGGAAGCAAGTGTTCATCTTACTTTTGAGAGTGACATTATTTTTTGTCTTAAAACATTTTTTAAAGATTAAAAAAATAATCAATTTTAGCCCGAAAGAAATATTTTTTCTTCTAGGCTTTTCTTCCAGGCTTCTTTTCTTTTCCTGGTTGCCTGCTTTCTCTAATATATATTAATGTATATAACTCAAGAAAAACTTGTCTCTCCGTACTTTCTTGTCTCTACAGCTCAGATTCTTCTCCTATCTGCTTGTGGCACTACTCCAACTTTTTAGTCCTGGCAACTCTACCAAAATTTCTCACTTTCACCAGTTGTTATGAGCTCTTCTAAATTCAGGGTTAATTTTTCAGTTTCCATTTTTCTTGACCTCTCAGTAATACTTGACAGAATTGGATCATCTATTGTCTTAAAATACTTCCTAGCTAGTCTTCCCGGCCTGCATTGCTCTCGGCCTCCTGGCTTGTTAGCTTCTCCTCTGTCTTCTTCCCAGCTCCCCTTCCACATCACCTCCTCCCACTGATGCTTCCCAGGACTCTGTACTTCGGCCTGACTGTTGACTGAATATGCATTCTATTACAAAATAAGACCTAAGATAACATAAGTTAAGAACCACGCCACACGGTTGCTGCCTTCATGAAACATAAAGAACTTGAGAGAGAACTTGTTACACTCGGAAGCCTGCGTTGTAGCATCTTTTCTCCCCATATCTCCATCCATGAACACTCTGGTTTGTAGGACTTCTTCCCCTCCGTCGTATTTGTCTAAAATTGACTAGAACTTTTCTTCTCCTCCTCTTGGATAACTAGGTTCCATGGTATTCATGCCTAACTGAGAGTTATTCATATTTAAAACCAATTGTCTCTGAAATCAGCACACACTTTGGCTGACCCATTTTCTTCAGTAAAAATAGAGTCAATGTTCTGTTCAGATAACATTGAAACACAGGTTGGTGGGGGCAACAGGAAACCCAGCTCTGTCTGTATGGTTACTTGTTAGCCATGCACAACCTGAATATGGATGGAGACCAAAACATTGCACATTGTAATGGGAGCAGGAAAAGATGGCGCTCAGTGTGAAATATTGTAAAGAAAATATTCCTTTCTTTGTCACTAACGCAGTCTAGCAAATTCATTCTCTGATATTAATCAAACTAAGTGCTATCAGATAGAGATCTTCTTGGCTAATTTCCATGTTTATCTTATGGTGTATAGATCTCTAGTGGTGACTTGGAAAGATAAAACGTATTTTGTCAAACTGTTTAGCATCTTTACACAGTCATATACCAATGGTTAAAATAACCTGTTCACTTGTCACTTTCATTTTAAGTGAAAAGCAGAGAATTATGAAAATTATTAGAGAATAAAATTTTGAATACTTTCATTACTCAGGTAAATTTGAACTTGGAGAATAAAAAAAAGTGTTAAGGCTAATACAATTTGAGGGTCAAATAGAAAACAAAGAACTCCTGTGAACTACAACTGTTGGAAATTCTTTTTTTTTCAAATCAAATGATACACACAATTGGAACATATCAAATTCCCTGATATTAAAAACTGTATTGAGACACTTAATAAAACAGAAATACCTTACACCTTAGCAGTGAAGTTTAACAGTGCCTACGGACAGTGTGTTAATAAGTGCAATCTATCTTAGGAAATCTTCTGCTTGGCTTTCCTGAAGCCATGACAAGTGTACTAAGCAAAAAAAAAAATCTGATCAAGGAAATTCTCAACAAAACCACTATCAATTCTGTCACTCTGCTGAAGGAGGGGTAACTGCATTGGATGGTAGCTCTTCCTCCGCTTCGAGGTTCTCTAATTGAAAACACTGAGATAGACACAGCTGTCTTCGCATCCCATAATAAAGTAGGTCGGCATGTCCAGAAAGGACCTGGGATGACACTCAAAATAATCCTCAGCCTCTGCTGTCTGCTGTCCAGCGTCTGCCATGACCCGACCTTTCCATAACAGAAAATAGATATTTCCACTAACGTTTTGTTGAGCTGAACATCGCTTTCACTGAACTTATCCAGTGGTCTAATCAGAAAGGTGAAGCTGATTGCATACGCAGAATGGGTCATGGCAAAGGAACAGGTCGGAAAGGGGCCACTTCTCCGTTTCATGTATCTGCTTCTCCATTTCCTGTATCTCCATTTCCTGTATCTTGCCCCCAAACTTAAAGCAATCTGTCAAACTAGTCAACAGAAAAGGAGTTTTGTTATTTGGTTGGAGCATTTGAGTTTCAGTTTTACTTTCCATTATTTAAGTAGTTGCATAATGGAGTTGCCATTCACCAATGGCATGAACACAGTAGACCTTCATCAATGTCACCCTTCTGACATTTCCACCTTTATTTTCTCTGTTAAAATGATTCCTAAAATGCACAGCTTTCCTTTGGAACTTCTGGGATTCTTGAATGCCACTACAGGTCACTAAGTTTCATGCACAGACCAGTCACCCCATGCCTGGTGTCTCTTGAGGACCAAAACACATGGCCACTAAAAGGTGGCCAATAGGTGTTTTGCCTTAACTCATTCTCACAGTGTGGAAGGCATAGTTGGCTATGTGCGTAACCCAGTCAGGAAGGACTTGTTAAGCACCTTGGTTTACATATCTAGAAGCCTAAATCTACATCACCCATTGAGATAATCAACTTCCATATGAAGCTATCATTAGTTTTGCTTTCCAACTCTATCAGAATCATATTACAGCTTCCTTACCTCTCCAGCTATTCCTCGGAGTAGACTTGAATGTGAGTGAAAGGCATTTGGAAGTGATAATAATTATTAAGTAGCTGCTTAATTAGTATGCATCCTTTTCTAATTAAAATACATGCTTTGTATATTAAATGCTATTGCTAACAGGTTTAATAATCAACACTATGCGCTCTTTGAAAAGGCTCTTTAGTACCAGAACTCCATTGCGTATCCAGATGGCCCATCATTTATATTAATGACAAACTTAATTTCTTGAGTAAATTTTCACCAACTGTTCTCCTTTTATTTTTATTACTCACTGAAATATATCTCAAGCAAAAATATAATAGAGCATGACATACACATCACAGAATTAAAGTAGAAGATTAATTAAAACTGACTCTGGTTTGAGGCAAAGCCCTAGGCGTTAGACAGAGATTCTCAATCCTATGTGCACACTGAAATTAACTAGGGAGCTTTTTCAAAAGGCTCATGTCTGGTCTGACCCCAAACCCATTAAACTGGAGTGCAGCCCGGGCACTGATAGATTTTAAAAGCTTTTCAGGTGGTTCTGATATGTAGACATGATTGAACACACTGAGCTACAGAAAGGAACAGAGAATACACAATCCATTAGCCAATTTGCTCGTCAGTTAATCTAGATATATGTACAAAACATGCCATATATTAATGTCTTGTGTGTGTGTGAAAGAGAGTAGGAGAGATTTTATTTCCGATACTAGTAATTTCTCAAATATATTTGGAAGAATATATAAGCAGAGCCACCAGAAAATCCACCATGATATTTTTTTCCTTAAAGGGTTATTTTTTAAATTTCAGTTGAAAACATATATATTAAACTTTAGTTATATCCCAAATATAATTCCAGACCAAAATGACCTCACGTAAGCTGGCAGTTTATAGATTAGTCAATAGGCTCAGAGCAGAATAAAACGGGTACTTATAAAAGTGCTTATATAGTTCTAGGTTTGATTCTGAGTTCTAGGATGAGGCATTAAACATTTTATTAAAAGTATGAAATGGAGTTATCAATATAACAGAACGCATTGTTTAAGTCAATGGATTTTTTTAAAGTTCACATTCAAATTTTAGAATTTAAGGTAAGAATTGCATTCGTCGTGTAGAAAATAATTTTATCTTTGTAAAAGACTCCTTCTTGCTATCATGAAAAACAGGGGCAGGGAAAAACCTGCTAAGGAGATGACATTTAAAATCATTTATCTCTTTATAATCCAAAACCAAAAATCAGTCTGGGCATGTTTTACCTATAAATGTCTAGAACTAGAAACTCATTTGTTAGATTTGAAAAAAAAAGTCATTTATACGCAGAGGTCTCCAGTTATCAATATATTCTGAAATACATCATTAAAATATTTAGCAGAAAGAAGAATGGATTTGTGGTAAGGGAAAAACAAAGGAGGACTGAACAATGCTTGATAGGAAATGTACCTTTACCTTACTCATGTAACTGCAAGCCCTCTGGGTAGTATCTTTACAATGAAATACATATATTAAAAAAAGAAGAATGGATTTGTGACAGAATAAGTATTCTTTAATAGGAAAATGCTGATAGTCAACACAAACCTGATTGATAATTGAGCCAAAATGTGGAGGAGCAGCCTTAGAGGCAAGCCCCCGTACAGGTCTTCATACAACATCATCCCATCGGGTGAGTCACAGGGAAATGAGGGATTCTCATGACAGACAGGAAGGCGTGCACATTTTCTAAGGTGAAAGTGTAAGAACCCTGCATAGATGCAGGACACTGCTGAAGGGTCTGTGCAGAGAGTCAGTTGGTGATGGGCTGACTGCCGACGGCCAGCACACTCCCCTGGTCACCATGCTTTGTTCCCTGTCACACCCTCAGCACTAATTTTCTCCTGGTTCATGATAAGTAAATAAAACACCAAGTCTTCCCCTCCTTACTTTTAGGCATGAAGACACAGGAAAGGAGAAATGCCCTCCTGTCTTCTTGCTCTTACTTCAAATGAGACTCTGCAAAGTTTCGTACAGAAACTACTTCATGCTTGACCCACCCTGGATGAGAGGAGACAGAATTCTGGAGCAGTGGTAAACAAGACAAGGCAGTGCTGTTCTACAAATAAAACTGGTGACTTGTAAATGGGTTTTAGGTGTTTCTCTGTAACAGCCGCCATGGTAGCTACTACCCACAAAATCCTTTATGATGTAAGCATACGGCAATGGTCCTTGACCTGCAGTTGTGTGGAACAGTATCTCTGTAAGTCTATCAATCATCCTGACTGTAAAGAAGGAAACAGAGGACCACTGGAGAGTCTTCTTGTGGGCCAAGACATCTCTACTCTAATTAAAGTCACAGTACTGGGTTCTAAAGGCCGTCTATTTAAAACCTTGTCTAGGATCACTAACTGTCACAGTATGCTCTTCAAAAAAGATAAAATTCTTTGACGCTAATAATAACGGAACAACAAATTAAAAATTCTCACCAAATGCTATGTAGTTTAATTTGTGTGTGTGTGGGGCGGGGGAACAGGTAATAAATAGCAGCTTGGATTTCTGTCTCTCCACCTGTACCTTTTGACAGGTTATTTTCCCTCTCCACTTACTGAGGCGAATTGCATTTCTTTCTTCTTTAATATTTAATTTTAGCTATACTTAATTAGATGGAACTATTCATGCTGGACTGTTAAGATGCACCAACAATCAGTACTTTAAAAAGGCCCTCAACTGTGGCTGAATTAAGAAACAATGTTCCTCTAATTTATTTTTATGAGTATCTAATAGTCCAATGTGTGAATGCCCCATGGAGAAGAATCTACAAATGATGGCACACACATCATAGAGTATTTCTATTCTGATACTTGGTCTAGGTTTTCCAGATGCCTCTGTCCTGTATCAGTGCGTATGCCCTCCGTCTTCCTGACCTAGTTGAAGCTACCTTTCCTGAAGCAGAATGCATACCTTCCTCTTACACTGTTGTTTAAAACCAGTGTCTCTGAACATCCAAGCATAGAAAAGGGCTCTGTCAACAAACCAGGTATATTACTTTTACAACACAAAAGTATGCATTGAAGGTAAGGACAGTGATAGAATTAAGAAAGAAGTAAGTTGAAAAGGGCAATTCAAATTCACAAGGTGTCAAACAAAAGTCTACTTACTTGTTCAAATTCATTCTTTTGGAATTCTTCAAAACCAAAGATATCCAGTATTCCGATATCCAAGGTGTGTGTGCTAGAGGAAAACAACAGAGTGGGCTTGTGAGCACGCGTAAGCCCTCCGCATTGCCATTCTGCTCAGACGATCCAAGAACATACCGCGTGGCTGCCAAGTTTTCACTAAAAACGCCTTGAAGCCTGGTGGAGATCCCCAAGAGTTAGCACATACAGGGTTTACGGTATTGACACACTCACATTTGCTTGAATACAAACAGGATGCTTTTCTGATTTAAAAATGTAACCGCATGTGATGGTTTAAGACGCATTCCTCTGAAGGTGTCCCTATGCCTGTCTCGATCTCTACTGGCTGTCCCCAGGGCACGAGACTCTGCACATCCAGCGGTTCTCTCTCCCCGGCCACTGCCGGTGCCCTGACAGAGCGATGAAGAAGTGCATGGCCAAGCCAAGGTGAGGCAGAGCACCACACAGCCCCAGCATGCTCCTTCCCGGGTCACACTGCCAGCTCAAACACTCTGCTGTCATCTCCAGAATGGGATGTGTATGGAAGAAGAAGGAGAAAGAGACAGAAGGAGAAGGGAAGGGGACCCAGCTGTTCGCTGTGAACTGTACTTTTGGAATTTGCTGCAGGATCAGTTCTAGTCTGAGAGCACAGTGTACCAGAGGAGAGGAGAGGAGAAAGATCTCGACAGAGGTGTGATTAGGATTGCCCACCAGCAGACACAGGGGCCAGGGGCTGGCACAGGGTGTGTGCTGTTTTTTGCAGAGAACACTCAGCCAGCCCGGACTTCTGGCACCCAGAGCAGACACCGTCTCTCCTAGGCACTGACTGCGAATGTCCGGGATTCTGCACCTGGCTCCTGGCCACGGATACACTGTGTGGTGGTTACGACAGCTCTTGAGGGTCAATGCCCATTTTTGTGTTGGCAGCTGGATTTCTGTTATTTCCTCCTGACTTGTTTTGTCTAAATCATGGAACCAAATTGCAGCAGCTCTTCTGCTACATCTGTATTTTGTTCCTCATAAACAGTACAGATTCATAATGGCATAGGGTCTATTCTACATCCATTCCCAAGGCAGGTGCTACCTGTAGAACACAGTGTTAATCCTGTGAGATTCGGCTAGACTCCCTGTCCATGTATGAGCTTCATAATGAGGAAGGGCAGTTCTAAAAGCCCTTGCTCCGAACTTCACACATCAAGGTACACGAAGCCGTGAATCAATCATTCCATGTGTGTCACTTCCTTTTTGGAAGAAGAAAACAAAGGTGGCTTTGTGTCACTTGTCTGTCCGATAAACTTGACATAACTTTGAGAGCTCAAAGTTAGAATAAAGACTATGAGGAAAACAAGGCTTCAAATGGGATTTTGAAACACGTTAGGAACCACGCTGCTCTTGCAGAATGAATAAAAGTAAGCATAGTTAGAAGTAGGCATGGTTTGATAATGTCCTCTCACTTACTTTGACAGGTTCTTTATAATAACCGACTGCTATAGTCCTCCATGCTTCTGCAACTATCAACTATATTCTCTGTCCTGTCATATCAATAGCATGCACCAAGAAATATGTCCAGCAAGGTGCTGGGCTGCAAGGTGATTTTGTCTATTTCTTCTGCTTGGGCATGCACATATGTAAAAAAGTGTATTTTTTGTGTGTGTGTGGGGGGTTGAGTTTGTGTGAGTGTGTGGATGCAGGTGTGGAAGAGAATGTTTGTTCAGGAGTGTGAGTGTGATGTGCTCGTGTATGAGAGTGAATTGTGTGTGCACACACATGTGACTGTGTGTACACACATGTGTGCATGTGCTTTTTCCTTCCATGATTTGCCTCATGCCCCTTCCTGGAGCTAGGGGATGAAGCATCTCAGCTGTTGTGTTATTCGGTCTTGGGTTGAAATCCTGGTTCAAACATTTTTGGATAACTTTGGGAAAGTTACTTGACTTTTCTAAGCTATAGTTTCATTACACATAAAAAATAAAGTAAAATTTGTCTGCTTTGCCATGGTTAGAAGTAGAAGTAATACAAATGAAACCCCTAGACAAGGCAAAAATGGTCTTGAAAAATAAAAATGGTTGGTCCACAAATTCTCTATGTAACAAGAATGGCTCAGCTGGTTGCCTGGTGACCTGTGTCTACAATTCTAGCTGATTCAAGATGCTGAGGGTCTACAAAGCCACGGCAGGCAAGTCTGTGAGACTCTTATCCCTAATTCACCAGCAATTCACTGCAAGTGGAGGTATAGTTCAAGCAGAAGAATCCTAGCCCTGGGCAAAAGCATTGGAGATAGTGCCCAGGTCCTAAGTTCAGGCCCCAGGACCTGCACACACACACACACACACACACACACACACACACACACACGTATGTGTACGTGCACACAAGTGGTAAATGGTTGAGGCCTATTAAAAATGTCAAAAACATTAAAGTTGCCAAGAGATATAATTAGGATGAGAAAGACACTTTCCCTTTCCTCTATGTACTTTGGTAATTCAGTCTTCCTCAAAAACTGTTTGTATGTGATAACAATTTGCAGTATTCCTGCCCTGGGACCAGTATTTCTGCATACAGGAATCTTCTAAGAAAACTGTGTAATCCCAACACTGTTAAGAAGTTACAAACACCCGCGCTCACTGTGATCTTCATTACAGTAACAACAACAAAGAAGGATGACAAATATGCTACATTAGAGACAATTAATTAAGCAGCATGCATCACATGATGGATTAATTTAATGAAACTGTCAAGTTAGCAGAGAACAACATATAAATTCTGTCTGAAGAATAACCCAATTACAAAGCTAGGGTTATACACCCCAACCACAGAAGACCTGGAAAGAAACAGAGCAGGCCCAAGAAAAGAAAACATAAACATTTAATTTACTCTTTATTTTTACTTTATACTTACTTTACTCTGTATTTACTTTCTTTAGTTTTTATTTACTCATTATGTTTTACTCTTCCCTGTCTTCTAAGGTTTCCATTTAGACACATTTTTTATAAACAACAAATATTCCATTGATGTCCGTGAAGACAAGATGAAAACACGAGAAATGTTTATGATCAAATGTTCACAGCTAAAACACAAAATCCCAGAACAAATCTCTACCATTAGAATCACTGTGTGATTTCTACCATATTAAAATAACTCTATAGCCCAAGAGAAATGAAGCCCATGCTAAGGGATAGTCACAGAACAATGAGCTTACAAGGTAATTCATTGTTTAAGGATTACTAGAATCATCTTATCTCTTCTTTCTCTAAACCTAGCTTTAAACCCTGCATTTAACAGTGAAAGGCTGTGGAGTTGGGAATGGTCCATGGGCGCTCCTATCTGAATGTCTTCTCAGTCCCCACTCGACCTGGGCATCATGGAGAAACATGCTCTGATTGACTTTAAAGAAAAGGTAATCAAGAGCGGTGATACCGAGTCCCTTCCTGTACCTCTCCCTTCTCTAGGACGGCAGTGTAGCACTGACGTAGAGAGGTCCAGGCACAGGGAGCAGTGGGTGGACGCATGCTAAGAATCTGACCCAGTCACTTGGAGCAGCATGCATTGGGTTGAAAAGGCTCTCCTCCTGTGAGATTGTTTCTCTCCTATTTCATTCAATTACAAAAAATATTTAGTTACAGAAGAAATGTTTTTTACAAAAGCAGGTGAGAATGAAAAAGCCACTGTCAGGTAGAAAATTCAACACTAGTTTAAAGCATTGGACTTTGGCAATTGCTGTAGGGGGAATGTATTGAGTTGTGAGCTCTGTTCCCATCACTTGCCACTGAGTGAAGCTGGTATCTGTGGACCCAGCCCCTGGGGCAAGACAGTGATTGGGACCAACAGCCCAAAGGAGGACTGAGCTGCCCATGAGCCAGCACTGTGGGCATCCTTTCCTGGTAGCTTGACTCCCGACACACTCGGTGCTGACAGTTTCTCAGGGAGGAATGCCAAGGCCCTATGACCATGAGAAATCCATCCTTCTGGCAAAACCAGCACCTTGATGGGTCGGTCCATCTTACTCCAAGTTTCTGCCTTAGCTTCTAATCCTGAGAGCTTTGCTGGTTCAAGTGAAACAAAACAAAAACAAAACTGCCAGGTTTTCCCTAGCTTCAAACACTTTTATTAGATCAGATAAAATGTGGACCAGCAAGTCCTGGGTCTGCTTTGACCACGTGCATAGGTCTAGGCGGCTCCGGAGGGGATGATCTGCCCACGGCCTGGACATACTCTACTGCGTTGAGCCTTCAGGAGCAGGGAGAGGCCAGCACTGTCTCCCATCACCCCAGGAAATGGCACTTCCTCGGAGCCTCTCTGAAAGTTTAGCTGGCTTAGGAAACACTAGGGTCCCGCGTGGCCTAAAACCCATTTGGCTGCCTTATGGGACCCAGCTCTCTGGCTGCACACAATGCAGTATGAATGAACCCAGGCTGGATAAGAAGTTTTATCAATGCATTCCAGACCTGAGCATCCTTGCACTCCTTACTTCTTCCCTTTGGGAACTGGACTCACAGAGGGATAATGGTGAGAAGGCCCCAGGGAGACACCAGGGATTCTGGTTCTGCTGGATTATTTACTTCTAATACATTTCAAACCTTGTCTTTGATTTTCCAGCACGGAATCAAGCATGCTGTGTGGATAGGGGACCTTCAGAGACGCCCCCTGTCTCCCCTCCTCCCCTCCTCACCCCCAGCTACTCCAGCAGCCTGTGTGAACAGAGAGATATCAGCTGGAAAAAGGAAATTACAAACAAGATGTTCTGCACAATTACCCCGTCATCTCTCCTGTTGCTCTTTTCACAGACAATGCTGATCTGTGCCTGTCCTGTATCTGTGCACACTTTGAAAGCGGACTCGTGTCTTGGGGAAGCCATCAGAGCAATGGCTTCTTCCTTCCAGCAGAGCGACCAGGAAGTGGCTCCCACACCCTGGCCCTGCAGGTGTCTGACTGGCTAGGGGAGAGGCCCAGATGACAGGCTGGCTTACAACTGGAAAGGCCAGCCCTGGAAGAGGCAGTGGTGGGTTTTCAAAAGCCTGCAGCACCCCCTGGGAGCACCCGTGTCTTAGGACACACACAGCAGTAGAAAACAAAACAAAACAAAACAAAACCCAGGCCGTTGAAAATGAGCTGTGTTTTCTCCACGCCTTCTCTGAGCTGGTGTCGCCCAGGGGTCTGTGGGCCTCATAGCAGCTTTGTCCTGCATCGTGCTGACCGAGGTGGCCTTCACAGGAGGGACATTAAGGCTGGCGTGAAGATGCAGGACTTCTGTGGCTTATTTAAGGGGAAGGAACTCAAGGTAGGGTGAATGCAGGACCTGATTTTTGCTAGACAAGCACTTCTGCGACCTGAACCACACCCTGGTCCTTTATGGTTTTTAGTTTGTTTTTCAGGTAGAGTGTTTTTTCCTTAAAATAGGCCTTGCTTTTGCCACAGCTGGCCTCAGATCACGGTCCTCCTACCTCTACCTCCCCGTGAGCTGTGCTGAGATGTGTTTAGTTATGTTCCTCATTTGTGAAAATACTGATACAAGTCTTCTATCAAGCGGATGCCTTCTCTGTTGCATACTCTGTATCTGCCTGTACGTGGCTGTCTTACAGCACGCAGCACGGGGACTTAGGGCTTTGAGTGAGGTCGCTCTGGCACACACAGTCTGGCAGATTCCATACCAGAGAGCGATGCATGCCCTGAGAGAACATGGGATAGGGCAGGAAGGAGATTGAGCTCAGAGGTTGCTCTGCATTTCACTTTCTACTTGGCTTTCAGAAATCCTGCTGCTCATGAACTGGGGTCAATCAGGAAATTCTCTGCACCAAACAGGAAAAAAAATCAAAGGGCACAGAACCCAAGTATGTACATCTGGTTTGGGGCCCGGGCTTCTGGGAGACAGAGGGACATCATGCAGGCAGTGGCAGGGACTGTTCTCTTCTAGGAGCGTGACAGCTGTGGCCACACACCCAGGAGACTCACCACAAGAGCGGGGGGCATGTTCCCCCGGCCCCTGCTACCTCTCACACGAGTCAGGGAGCAATGATCCCAGAAGCATCATTCGCAGTTTGGAAGTGTGAGTGTTATGCAGGTTTCCAAGTGTAGTACTTGTCATCCTACGGGGACATGGAGGGCCCAGAGTCCCGGTGTCCCTGAGTGAGTTGAGAATCTCAAGTGTCCCCCAGAATTCTGGGCTACTAACTCCCGGAGCCCCCTGCTGTGTTAGGTGTGGCTGCAGAGCACCTCGCACAGAGTCTGGCCCCTGCCTGCACAGAGACTGCTTCCCACCTGTGCCAGGGAGCCTCTCCGGGCACACTGACCACGCTAACGTCATCGCATGAGCATGGCACTCCAGAAACACTGAGCTAGCTCCACTCCACTCAGGCGACCCTGGCTCTGATGTGTACCTCAGATGGAGAGAGGCATGGCAAGAAAAAAAGATGAGGAAGGAAGGCTGAAAGAGAGGTAGCAAAGGATGAGAGCCAATCTGTGACAGTTGCTCGGTGTCTAGATATCAACATTATCAATATGGTCAATGATCTCAGTATTATGCTGTGTGCAGGATTTATTCCACGTTCAAACCCACTAGATAATGACAATCTACCTTTAGGGTTTAGATTTAGTTTCAGGCCTTGAACACTTTGAACATTTTCAACAGAAACATCACCAATTCCTGGCAATTTGGTAGACAATATCACTGAAAAAGGTTGAATTTTTTTTCCCATTCAGTTGGAAAAGTATATACGGAATCGGTTTCAATTCAGCTGCTCTGATCAGGAAATCACCTGCACCCTGGGTGCTTGATGCACAGATGGTCTGACGACCCGAGATGCATTTCCAAAATCACCCTGACTCACAATCCTGTACTCACAGGTCTTGAAATAAACAAGCCGGAGAGACGCGTTGGCTGAGCCTCTGTATGCACACAGATGGGCTGAGAGGAGCACAGTTTTAGGAGTGGAGAAAATTAAGATTCACAAGATAGAAATGTTTTCCTTAAGATTTCATTAATGTTAACTGATCAGCTCAGAATAGGGATCCAGGTCTCGTGCTTGCTAATGACTTCATTAACACAGACCCCGGCTGAGCCACCGCACTCAGAAAAGATGGATCCTGCCCTCCACACACACACCGTAGCACAGAATGGGACATCTACACGGTGTCTACACTCGATGTGGGCTGCGGTAAGGCAGCTGCACAGCTTTTTACATATGTTCTTTTTGCACAGTCCTTTCTCCTTGGTGGCAATCCTCTTCCAATCGAAACCTTCCTTCTCTGTGTTACACTGAGTTCAAAGGTAAATTTTATGGTATTTCATGTAGGCAATAGGATTTTATAGATACATTAATCAACCTACCCCTCCTGTCATGTAGATTCCCTTTCCTCTTTCCTCCCAACTGCGCGGAAAGCCACTACCCTTATGCGTTAGGTCTTGATATTCTCTGTGATATTCACTGGACAATGTCTCCTTCCACTTCTTCACACACATATTCACTGCCCTTTGGCCAGCAGCTCCGTTACTCTTCCCCCCAAAATGGTGCTTACTGAGTGTTTTCCAGGAGCACTTCTGAATACCCTTGTGATTTAACATAACTATGGGAACACGAAGGTCCTCTTTATCCTAGGGTCTGAGGTTCTGATGGCCCATGGTGAGCGAGGGGCAGCGAGACATCTCAAAATTTCTCCCCTCACTTGTGAAACTGAGTGCTGCTTAACCATTTTCTTCCCATGTAAGTGTAACCAGTCCACGGGGCAGTTGTGAAAATCAGTGACCCGTGGCCCACAGAGGCCAGAACACCCGATAACCTGAGTCACACGTCTGTGTCCACACAGGCAGCTCAGTGTGAGCCACGCCCAGGGTGGATGACCACTGTAGTGGGGCCTTCACCAGTTTTCCTACCTGCATGTGAAACACCAGGCCCAGAGGACGTACTTCTAGTGACAGCGTGTGGTGAGATCAAAGCCGAAGGCAGTGGCACAATGTTGTCATCCTCAGCTAGAATGCCCACTGAACACGTCCGTGACACAGGCAGGGACTTCCTGGGCTTCTTTCAGGGAGACACAATGTCAGCAGGCACCAGGCTGAGGCCCGATGTTCCCCATACCATGTGGGAACCAAGCACCCAGCTGAGGGACCCAAGTGTTGCCACCTCCCCAGCAGGCTCAAGAAAGAGCCAGAGAATACAGGTCCTAAAAGGAGGCCAGTCTTCTAAATCACTACCTAACTTGGGCATTTTGCTGAGGCTCTTTGATCATCCTTAAAAAGAGAGAGACACAGAGACAGAGACAGAGAGACAGAGACAGAGAGACAGAGACAGAGAGACAGAGAGACAGAGAGAGAGATACAGCAAGTATAGTGGCATGTTCCTATAATCCTAGTTATTAGAGAGGCTGGGACAGGAGGATTATTGTTCTAGTCAGAATATCTCTGAACAAGAAGCTAAAGGCAAAAGGAACGGGGGTGTAGCTGGTGCGGCACAGGGGAGGCCCTGCGGGGGGCGTGGTTAGAGCAAGGGAAGGCTGGGGAGGGCGTGGTTAGGGCACAGGGGAGGTCTGCAGGGACATGGTTAGGGCACAGTGTAGCCCTATGCTCACCTGGCATAGTGAAGGCCTGCCTGGCTTCTATCACTTATATCTCAAAACAAAAAAAATACTAAAATGCCATAGTCGCATAGAGATGATAAACCTGTTTTTTTCCTCTCCCTCTCCCTCTCTCTCTCTCTCTCTCTTAAAAGCATGTAATTATGGCAAAAGTATAACATCCCTTCCTGATTAAGAAGTCACACCATTTCTGAAATATTTTTTCACAAATGTTATGATTAATGTTTAAGTTTAACCACTGTTTTGTCCACAGTGGCTGGAAATTTTTACAATGATATTGTCACATTTTAACCATGATTTTGTGTTGATTATCTGGTAATTGTAATTTGTGTGTGTGTGTGTGTGTGTGTGTGTGTGTGTGTGTGTGTGTGTGTGTGTGTGTGTGTTACAATGTCCATGATGGTTTGGCAAAATCCTTTTTTTTTTACTTCTCTGGATTCTTCTATTTGAAAATAAAATTGGATCATGCAAAATAATGAAAAACAAATGGGCAATTACAGAGAAAAGGGTTTTAGCTCTTTAGGAAATCATTATAACACATACAAGTACTTTGGTAAGGAAATGGAACAGAAGGAAAATTATTTAGAAAGCAGGTTTTGTCTCAGATATTTGCTAAGTGGCATAGTTTTGGTTGTCATGGAAATAAGCAGCATGATTTAAATAAATGTACACAGAAATAGAAGTCACTCATACTATATTGTGAAGAATCAAACAAACCTCATTATTTAATGGAAAAATATTCCTTAGTTTGGATAAAGGAGGGGAAACCATAGTATATCTGATTTGCTTTTATTTTAGAAACTGCTGTTCTTTTATCTCTGAAACAACAGGAAGACAAATATTTAGAATTAAACAACAAAAGAAGCACTACATCTGAGAATTCTGGATGAGTCTAGAGGTAATGAGAGAGTACTGTGTGGATCAGGGCAAGGAAACCTATGGAGAATAGGACATTCAAGTCTGAAATTCAGATCACAGGAAAGCAAAGTTCAAAGAAAGCATAAATAAAGATACAAGAAAATTGAAGAAATTAGAAAAAATGACATAAAAATGAGAAAAGGCAAAACAAAAAGAATTGCGTTTTGAAAATACTGTTTTCTTTATGATACTAAGGATTGAACCCTGGGTCAAACTTTAATGCTACCTCTTGAGCCATAGACCCAGATAATTGTTTAAGTTTTGAGTTACAGTCTTATTTACTTCAATTGAAAGTTTTTGGATTCTCTCACATTAGTAGTAAAATTTAACCCTTGTCTCAGAAAGAAATGTCACCCAAGATATAATGATAACTAAGAAAGGACCCTGGCTTTGTGATCTTCTGTGCTGGAGATTTCACCAGACTCTAAAGGAATGTTTATACTTAAGTAAAAAATGTTTAAGGAGGGCTGGGAAGGTGGCTCAGTGGTAGAGCGCTTGCCTTGCATGCCAGAGGCCCTGGGTTCGATTCCTCAGCACCACATAAGCAAAAAGCAAAAAGCCAGAAGTGGCGCTGTGGCTCAAGTGGTAGGGCGCTAGCCTTGAGCTGAAGAGCTGAGGGACAGCACCCAGGCCCAGAGTTCAGGCCCCATGACTGGACCCAAAATAAAAAAAAATGTTTAAGGAGAAGGAAAACAACCAAAATATATGCTATTCCATATGCTCCTTAATAGAAATTTGAGAGCAAAGCATCATATCCAAAGAAAACAATTAGAATATCATCTTACTAATTAAAATAATGCAAAGTAAAGTCTAGTGTATCATGACCAGAGTTTATACTACAAACAAAATGTAACATTAAAAATATAAATCAGTGTAATAGCGAGGAACGAATAGGAGAATGTGATGATTATCTTAATAGATTAAAAGACAGAACTAGATAAAATTTAATAGGCACGGGGCTGGGAAGGTGGCTCAGTGGCAGAGTGCTTGCCTTGCATGCCTGAGGCCCTGGGTTTGATTCCTCAGCACCACATAAGCAAAAAGAAAAAAAGCCGGAAGTGGTGCTGTGGCTCAAGTGGTAGAGCACTAGCCTTGAGCTGAAGAGCTGAGGGACAGCGCTCAGGCCCAGAGGTCAGGCCCCACAACCGGACCCAAAAAAAAAAAAAAATTTAATAGGCACTTAGGAAAAGATATTTCTGTAAATATGTAATGACAAATGAAAAAATCCTAAAATTAAAAAAAATTCATTTTCTCTTAAATATATAGCAGGTATTTTTATGAGGAATCTGAAAATTAATAATGTAGATAAAGTTATTAAGGATTGAGTGCTTTTGTTATCATTAATAAGGTAATGTACAAATTGTCTTTTAAAAGAAACAATACTTAAGAGAGGATTTTTAGAGTTTTAGATCCTTGTCATTCCTGAAAATATCTTTTTATTTTGTAATTCTCACTAGAGAGCTTAAATCTTCTTACTCATTTCAATATAGTTTTGTAAGGGAGAAACGTGGATGTAATAACAAAGTAAAATGCTTGGTTTTAATTAGAATCATTTATACACACTGGATTCCTAATACTTTGTTTGTTTCCAGATTTGTGTTTAAAATGGTTGATATGCCTTGATCTTTAGTGAATTTGTTGTAGGCACTTATCAAATTATTGACCGATGGAGGAAAAGAAAGAGTGAGATTTCACCTAGAACTTTCAAGTGATGCTAAACACATCACATGCTCAAATGTTTGTCGGGGAAATTAGCCTCCAAATTTGAGATCACAATAGTAGGCAAAAGCTATGCAATTTCTGGGAGTTTTTTTTTTCCTTTGCTTTTTTGTCCGCTCATCTACCATTTGGGTTAAATTTCTTGACTTATTTCAGGCTCAGAGAACTCCGAGGGATATTACAAATTCTTCCCTGAGGTTCCTGGAGTGTTCCTGTGGAGATGGCATAAACATGCCAGTTGAAGGGCCATGCTTCTGGGCCTCTATTCCACAGTGTTGAGACCAATACACTCCACACACAATCCCACCTAGTCTCATGTGGAGTCAGTACAAGTCACCTCAGGCATGCAGCACGACTCCATGGGTACAAAATGCTCCAGGCCAGGAACAGTTAGGTGGTGTGTATCGGGTATGCAAGGCTGTGTCACACACATTCTGAGAAAACATGTGGTGGCAACTGTTCTCCAAGCATTTCTCATCCGATGTGCAAACCCCGTGATCTTTATCCTTGGAGAGATGATGTGATGATGAGCCCCTACCTAAGGGAGGCTCAAGAAGCTACAAGGCCCAGCACCCAAAGGTGGATGTTCTAAGGACCTGAGATGCTGTGGTGGCCCTTACCCTTAGGCAAGGTTAGTGTGTGAACTTCCTCTCCCCTCCCCTCCTTTCCCTGCTCTTTCCTCCCCTCCCTTCTCCTCCCACAAATTAATTTGCTACTTATTGGTGGTGAAAAGAACCCAAATCCCACAGGGCTTCCTGCGTGCTCCACCATGGAGCCATATTCCTGATTCAGTCTTTAAACGGATCCCGAAGCACACAGCAGTTGGTTAAAGAGTTGTGCAGGGATATCTTTCTGCATGCATATTATTTGCTTTGCTCTAATCTGCCCTTCCTGTGGCTCTTTCTCACCCTCCCCATCCCATCAATTTTTCATGAGTTTCATTATTCTATTTTCAGACCTTCACATCGAGTATTTTCCAGTCTTGAAAGTTTTGACTGAGCTAACCTGCCCAGGTTAACTTGGTTTCATGCACCTTTTAGGCCAGTCTACTTTTGTAAGAATAATTTACTAAGTGGATGGTTAGATTCTAGCCTTTGAAACAACCATGCAGAAGAAGCGAAAACCACTTGGTGAAATCACTTGAAGGTAAATAATTATGCATGTGCACATGCGCGCGCACACACACACACACACACACACACACACACACACACATGCACGCACACACACAGGAGGACTGAGTTACATTGGTTTAAGTTCTCCTTTCCTGATATTCTGGCTTGATCTCATTCTACTACAGACTAGCTCATTTATTAATAAATAAAATAGTTTTGCTGTTCGCATCAAGTAACAGTCAAAGAGTACACTGCTGACTATTGATTACACATTGATTAGAAACCCACGCAACCCTGAAACCTGGAGTGCTGGCTGGTGCTCGTTCCCCTTGGATCTGGTACACAGTAAGTGTACCGAGCCTTCACACAGGAGGTGGGAGATGGTGGGGGCAACAGTAAAGGTAGGTGCCCGAGCAGAGAGCTAAGACAAATCACTAGAAGTACAAAGGATCCTTGAAGAGACCTGACACTCTGCACACACACACACACTACAAGACTCAGCTCTCCTGCAGGAGTTTCCATTGGTTACCTACACAGACACACAGACACACAGACACACAGACACACACACACACGCACACATGCACACGCTGTACCACACCTCCACTGTCTGCTTCCCAAATACCGATTCACTGGGAGAGGAATCTACCAAAAGTGAACTAACACACTTACTACACTTGTGTGTTAGTGCTTCACTGCATGTCCTCGAAATCACTGCAGTTTTAGCTCAAATTAAAAAATAAAGAGAATTCCTCAGTGAAAAAAGTCAACCTCAAAATTATTCCTAAAGCTTTGCTCTAAAAGCCTCAGGAACAACAGCAAGGAGACTATCAACAACACCCAAGACATTAACTCAGATTTTATGAATTTCTATAATTGTTAAATTAAGAAGTGATTACAACCTAGCTATGGGGATTTTCAATAGGATGAGGAGACTAAGACACCAGATTCATAAGGAAACTGTGTGTATGTGTTTGTGTGTATGCGTGTGCATGTGTGTGTGTGTGTGTGTGTAAGCTTTTTGTTGAAATACCCATTTGGTTTCTTGACATAAAGCAACACTATAAATACGTGCTACTACTGACTGCATCAATCCAAGACAAGTGGCCATCAGAGAAAACTGACTGTTATTTGACGCAAACAGCCAAACTATTTTATTTAAAATTTCCACACTATTGCTAAATGAGCTAGTCTGTAGTAGAATGAGATCAAGCCAGAGTATCAAGAAAGGAGAACTTAAACCAATGTGACTCAGTCCTCTCGATCATTCACTTTCCTTCCAGAGAGTCATAGAAGAGAAAGTCAGCCCTCACGTAGAACGCCGGCCTTAAATCTGTGGATGGGGTTACTGTTTTATATTAGCCTGCAGAATTCTTTAAGGCTATAATTATTTTTCTTTTGCATGGCAAGAAATATGTTCATCTAATTTGGGAAGTCTAGCCAGCCTCAATTACTGAAGAAGTGCAATTTTTTTTTCCTGCAGAATTATTAAATTGCTCGGCGCATTCTTATTAGTGCGGATTGCCGGCCTTTATTTGTATTCTAGCATTGCCTCCAGGGCCGTCAGATGCTGTGGCCAAATATACTTCCCTCATGTCCTCACAGGACCTGCAGCTGATGCGCTGGAGATGTGTTCTCCGCTCCCACTTCACCACTTGTTGTGGGAAGCTGTGTCCACTGAAAACATGGCGGGCGTGCACCATGTACCTCAGTCAGAGCATTAGAGAACACCTGGCCATTGGGTAAAAATTGCAGGGGAAATCTTCCAGGACCCAAGGATGCCTGTCAACTCACATAGCCTTTTTCCTGGGTGGGGAGGAGGTGAGGAGCGTGGGAGCCATGCTTGTGTTGCTGAAGGTTAAAAAAGTGAGCTCTATACAGAGCTAAGGGACACACAGCACCCTTTCAGAGGCAGACAATTATACTTTAGGGGAAGCTAGGTCTCCACCAAGAGTTAAGCAGCTGGGAGTCTGCTTCCCCGTGCGACTTCGCTCAGGGAGAGTGCTGGAGGAGAGAGCTGAAGGAGCAGCAGGGGTCACAGCCTCGCCACCTCCTAGTCATCCGTGCTTGAACAGTGACCAGGGTCATTGGGGGAAATTTCACAGTGTGTCTACTATAGTACTTTATACGCACTACACTTGGAGAACAGCAAACTTGTAAACGAACGAAAGGCATGTTGGTGTTTTGGTGCTCTTCTTGCTACAGTTATTCTGTCTTGTTTTACCTGTTTGGACCACATCATTTTGAACTATGCCTGACAATGAACTTTCAGGCATGTCTGGAGTTTTGACGTAGCCCGACCACTAGGAGAGGCCCTCGGAGGGAAGCTGCTGGCCTTGACCCCACCTTGACCCCACACTGGAATATCCAGGACACAGAGCCACATGGATATCCAGGCCACAGCAGACAGCCACCCCGAAGATGCCCACACATGACAGCAGGCCAGGCCAACACGGAGAAAATATTTACACAGTAACACCTCACCAACGTGAGATGACAGGAAAGCAGGCAGTGAAGCGGTTTTAAATGCATCGCATTAGCATTACTGGAACTCTTTTGCGATAAGCCAGGAGGAGAACGCTAAGAGCACACATTCTGCCTGCTTCTGTTTCACTGCTTTTACTTCATAGCTTGCTAGAGTATATCTTAATTTACATGAGGAGAGAGAAAGTCACCGAGAAAAATATAGTATAGAAAATACTTCTATCACTGATTTCAATGTGATCAACAACTTTAACCCTGGCGAGGAAGATCATTTTTAAATCATCATCTTTTCTCACAGGATTCTGAAATATTAAAAAGTGGGAGAGGGGCTGGAAAGGTGGCTCAGTGGTAGAGTGCTTGATTCCTCAGCACCACAAAAAAAAAAAAAAACGGAAGTGGAGTTGTGGTTTAAGTGGTAGAGCACTAGCCTTGAGCTGAGGGAGGACAGTGCCCAGGCCTAGAGTTCAAGCCCCACAACAACAACAACAAAAACAAGAAAAAAAAACCAGTGGGAGAAAGGCACTGGGAAAGAAGATTTTGAGACATGTCTTTGAATTAGGGAGTAGGTCTGTGAGACGCTGTAAAACCTTAAGCTTTCCTTGAACTTCAGTAAGTGAGAAGTTCAGCAAACATAACCATTCTTCCCCTTTGCAGAGGATTTAAATTCAAGTTTGGGTGAAGCCTGGAAAGAACAGGAGAGAAATGGGAGTTAAAAGTCAAGTAAAGTGCTGTCTCTTAGAAGTTGAGCTTTGAGTAACCCAATTTACTTCTGATCCCCAACTAATCCTTCTCTTTCTTCATTTGCTTAGTAAAGAATTGTATGAAAAAGGAGGGAGGTCAGAGAGGAGGAGATAGGAAAGAAGAAGAGGGAGGGAGGAAAGAAAAAAGAAACAAAGAACATTTCAGAGTGACATTAAGTTCTACTCTGACAGGGCGATTTGTAGCCTCAACAATCCCTCCCTACTATCTCCTTCATGAGCCCCAGGAAACCACAAATCACATGGTATTTCTATATATTTGTTTCTTCTTTAATGGAATCATATATTAAGAAATGAAAGGAAAAGACTCCATCATACATTTACATTCTAACCCTGTGGTAACACACTCAGTGAAGCCAAAAGTGTGTTTCTTCTGTTTCTATTTGTTATTCTCTCTTTCTCTCTGTATGTGCACAGCCAAAAATCGTGACCATATATAAAGATTTCCAATCCAGATTTCAGAAGATTTAAGTGGAAACTTGTCAAGTAGAAACTTCTTAAAAATTTTGATGTGCAGTTGGGTTTATATATTAATTCTACATATTAAACAAGGTTAATTTGATATACTTAGCACTAGTAATGAGCATCCATCATAATTAGGGGAAAAATCAAAACTTAATTGATAATAAGAAATTTGTATTTTGCTATTGCAAAGTACAGAGGCTTCATCATCACAAATACTAAGTGATTTCTGTAGAATACAGATTGTACAACTATCTGCAAATCATAGACCGTACTGATTATGCTAATGAATCTGCACTGGGATTTTATATGTGAGCATTTAAGAAGAATTTTAATATCCTCTTGTATTTAAAAGCCTTCTGAGAGGTCTATGTCTATATAAGAACTTTCCTATTAATGTATGTTGATTTTAATGTTTTCTAAGAAACCTCTGAAGGTAACAATTTTCAGGAATTCAATAAAGAATCTCTCTGCAGACAACAAAGGAACTCTCAGCAGGTTTCATTCAAAGACACGCGGATATGAGAAGCCTTCTGGAGACAATTTTGCTCTCAATTGTCTGCTCAAGGTCATTAGGACTGACAAGAATAATAAAGTTTTCCATTGACAAGATGCCATGGAATTCTGTAATTTTCAAATGATCAAATAGCCCTGAAAAAGCTGCTGCTTAAGGATGATTAAGGGTAGGAGCCCAGATGATCACCACAGAGACCCTTCGTCAAGTAATCCATGAAATTAGTAGCGAAGCAAGGGGGAAGAATTACACACATCATCAAATTGGCTCAGAGAAAGACATCCGTGGGAAACTCAGCAAACTCCAGGGCTGTAGACCGTCTGCAAAGGTGTATCTCATCTTTCTACCTCATGCTGCGCAAAGACCATGTGCCTTCATTCCAGTGAGAGCAGATTTGCTTCTGTGCTCTTGAAAAGAGGTTTCATCCACACATCCGTGCGGGTAGGGAGGCCAGTGTCAGCTTCCATCTCTAAGGAACCCTCACTACGCCTTGGAGTAAGTCAAATGGCCTTGCTCTAAAGGAATGCTTGAAAGCAGCTTAGGGTCAGACCCTTCTGGAACACAAGCCTCTCCCAGCACAGGACCAGCGTCCTTGATACCTACCTTGTATGATTGTCTGGACTCTGGAGACAGCCGTTTATGCTGTTTACGAGAAAGCCGAACAGACGGCTGTACAGGGACTGGGCCAGGAGATCTCGGTAGAACTCAGCCATCGCTGTGGAGTGTCGCCGCATAATCAAGTCTCCTGAAACAGTAGAAAAGAAGACACATGGGCACCAGGGGTTCCCTCGTGTGGTGCCCCCCCCCCACCCTCCCTGCCCTGGGTGCTGACAGTGGCTTCGGGCCTGGGGCAGCTGGAATGGCTTCTCTGTGAGGTCTGCCACCCTTCCCAAGAGCAAGTTTTCTAGTCACCATGCTTGAAGGGCTTTTGGAAGCCAGTCCATGTGGGAAAGGAATAGGGTTTATTAAAATACGTTCAAAGAAAGGTTCTAAGCAACCGAAAGGGACTCCTGAATTTTGGGGACAAGATCAAGCCTTCTGATAGGAATTTCTGTATAATTTTATTTTTTGAAAGATGGTGATAAGAATCTCGAGCAAGAAGATTTTCTACAAGGGAAAAGACCAGAGAAGGGGCCGAGGAAAGGCGCAGGAGTGAACCGTGGAGTCGAGCCCATCAGACCCTCTCTGGGGAACTGAGAGCAAACGTGTGTCCAGAAACTATGCTCTCTGGCCTCAGCCAAGATGGCCGCCCATGGCGCTTGTGAGCAAGCAGGGAGCAGGCGGCCTGCTGGCCTGGCTGGTCAGCTGGGGGACTGGTAAGGAAGGGCACTGCTTCTGAGGCTGACAGATAAAACCGGACACTGCTATTGGGGATGGTGTCAGAGAGCTTCAAGGGCCCACGCATGGAGAAGGCCACCGAGCACACAATGAACTTCAGGTCCTTTGGCCAGTGTGGTTGAGGAGCTCTTTGGGGTTATTTGTTTGTTTTGTTCTGTTTTGATGAGGGTCTTGGGATGTGAACTCAGTTTGAATTTGGACGTTATTCCTGAGTTGTTTTGCTCTAGTTTTGCTGGTGCTCTAGCACTTGAGCACAGCTCCACTTCTGTGTTGACTGACACCAGAATCTCATGGACTTTCCTACCCAGGCTGGCTTTGAACTGCAATCCTTGGATCTCAGTCTCCTGAGTTGCTCAGATTCTAGGCGTGAGCCACCAGCATCCAACAAGCTAAGGAGGTCCTAAGAGTTGCCACACGGCCTGAGCTCGAGCAGGGAAGGGCTGTGTAAACAGAGGGACTGTGTTGGTTACTGATGGACAGTAAGGATGGTTTTAATTGTTCTCCAAAAAGCCAAGACAAAAAGGAATGTAGCTGGAGAACGATGTGTGAATGATGGAGAACGATGTGGTTGGAGGTAGCTGTGTGGTATCGATGAGGCTAGGATGAACTCAGAAGTGAAGTGAAGTAAGAAAGGGGCCTTGGCTGGCATTCTTAAGTGCTGGGGTGCTTCTGAGAGGCTGGGACCCACAGATGAAAAGCACACTGGCATCTCATAAAGAGGATGTCCAAGGCCACGTGGAAGGAGGACCAGATGGCACCAAGCTTGGTAACAGCTCCTAGCCCCCTTGCCAGCAGTGCCACAGCAGAGGAAATGAAGAGGAGCTCGAAGAACGAGAGCTACTTCCGGGTCACGCTGGCAGTGCACGTGCCTCTGACCCACTTCATGGAGGAGAGGGAAGGGGAAGCAGTTGGTGCGGGGGGGAGGGGGGGGCCCGTGAGAGGATACTGGGGAAATTCATTAGGATCAAGGACATGGGGACGGGGAGAATTCAGAGAGTAGGGATGAGGCAGAAATCATAAGCCACACAGCAAAAACACCTACAAGTCTGTCCCAAAGGGGTAGCAGGTACAGCAGTGTGGCTTAGGGAGCAAAAGCCAGGCAGGGTCATGGGTAGAGTCGGGGGAGGGAGTCAAGACTCGTCTGCAGTGGGTAACTGAAGGACACACGGAAACCCCAGCATCGGCCAAACAACACGGGTTGCAGACATCACCTGGGAGTGAGTTGACATGCAACGACTCAGCCTCTTGCATCTATTATGCCCACCCCATGTCTACTGCTGCAAGATGAAATAAAAGTATAACATTTAGAGGCTGAAGCATAATGCCTGCCCATCCATTCTTGATGCCCAATAGATGGCCGCCATGGTTCTAAGCAGGAGTCCAAGGGGCAAAGGTCTTCACTTGGT
Organism: Dipodomys spectabilis; assembly: GCF_019054845.1. NCBI lineage: Eukaryota > Metazoa > Chordata > Mammalia > Rodentia > Heteromyidae > Dipodomys > Dipodomys spectabilis. Next base: position 5,810,320 of record NW_024870892.1, on the reverse strand, counting down.
CTGGGGTCCTCACTTGACGGAGATAAATCATCGCAGATCAAGTGTTAGATCAAGTGGTGCGCTGGCTAGAAAGGTGCCCCATTAATGAAGGTGGTATTCAGCCCCAGGAGAGTTTGAGACACAGCACCGTCATGACAACATGGCTAATCCTGTTTTGGGGGATCACTTCATAGAAACGGCCTCTCTAAGCATGGAGAAAGTTGTGTTTGGTTTCTACCTTTGAAAAATGGACCACAAGTTATACAAAGATCCAAGTGAGAATGTGAAATGGCGTACCTTTCAAATGCTGGACATCGGTTGTCAGGGCAGATGCCAGGTCATCTGTTGATACTTGAAGCATTCCAGCCACTGAAATTAAAGCAGCGTCATGAATGTGAAGTTAGGAAGCATTCTTGATACTAAGAACATTGTGGTTTATATATACACACACATATATATTACAGTGCCCAAGTATGACACACACACATTAGAACATGGGTGCATTACAGAAAAGTAATTGCTGCAGTGTTTGTTAAACTGAAGTTGAGAAACACCTTAGAGTCATCAACCCATTATTAATAAGTTCTTGTAGCTCTGTACACTAAATCATTGCACGTTTCTTTTCGAAAACCTCATTGCCTTTGCAGACAACAGTGAGGTTATTATTTTTTTCCCCCAAATTCCTTATTAATTCACTTTGTTACAGGTGAAGACAGGCTGTTGGGGACAATCTGTGGTTTAAAGGTAATTTGAAAAAAAAAAAAAAGTTGGGTGTGACTAGCAGTGCAGTTTTAGAGAAGAGAGAGATTGTTGGCTCGGTTGTGGAAAGGAAGTAATTATTATCTGCTTAACATTTCTGAGAGCAGCCAGGCCCAGCATTCCACCCCAGGTGGAATAGGGTGGGGGAGGGGAAACAGCTCATCCAGAACAATGACAAACCCACTCCAGTCTGTACCCCAGAACCGCTTGCACAGCGCGTGAATGAGAACAGAAAGAGCACATCTTGTTAATCACACCCTCGGCCTTTGAGAAGAAAGAACAAAGTGAATAGCACATCTCCCCCACCCCCACCCACACTGAATTCTGCTCCTGGAGAAGCTGATTTTCCAACTGGCTTTCTGTGCTGTGTCTCCATCTACTGGCAGGCTCATGCAGCTGCATGCAGCTGAGGTTCATGAGAAGGTGGTAGCACTGACCTTGCTCCAGAAGCTGGAGGTCAGAGACAAAGGCAGCATCGGTGTTGGTCAGAGTCGTGAACCGGATGTCTCCAAGGTGCAAGACTGCGGCAAGAATCATGAACAGGTTCTCCACCTCCTGTGAGTTGAAGAAGAAGAACGTGAGTGAGATGGCTTAGAAGATGGAAGACACACCCTTTATCCCCTCAAGTATGCCTTTTATTGGAACTCTGATTTTTCTGACCTACCTGCAAAGTTGATTACAAAAACCAAAATGACCAGTATCTACCACAGAATCCAGGGCATGTTTCTCTTCTAAATTAGTGTTTCTCTTTCTCAAATGTAAGAATCTAAGTCTCAGTGCATATTTCCTCCAAATTAGTGTTTGTCTTTCTCCAACAGAAGAGCCTAAGTATCTATTCCGATGTGACTGAATGGTTTATAGATAATTATGGTAATAAAAACAGTACTGGGGTCATTTCATCTGTGATCCAGGCTTGTGGTTTACCAGCTGCCCCGTGCCTCACATCACAAGCTGATGTGAGACTACAGACTTGTTCACCTTGGGAAGAATGCAAACACCTACACCCGGTAAGACAATGTGCTGATTATTTTTAATGCACTTGAAGGAAAACTCGTGGGAACAAAGGCATGTTGAAAAGAACTCTCTGTGAGCAGATGGAAAGGAGCTGGTCTGAGAACCTGGAATCCTACAGAGGGAAGTAGGGGCTTGAGGTTTCATTTTGGACAGTTGTTGTGCAGTGAGAATTAAGAAGAATAAAGGAGAAGGATTCTCTGTCCTATCAAACACTTGGCGCACGGTTGTCAGGGGGTGAAACAGGTCGAGTCCACAGCGGGGGTGGTTGAACTTCTAATTTCTCAGTTCCCCAATCTGGAATTTGGGTGTGAAAGCCCCTGCCACATGTCCGTGGAAGGCATTCCCAGGGCCTGCTCCTCTGCTTTATGTATACACAGTCAGAGCCTCGGACTTCCTCCATTTTCACCACAAGTTCTGAGTCTGCCACCGCTAAAGCCAGGGCACTGAGGTGGATTCTCTCGAGTCACTTCTAGCTCTGCCGCCTTCTCACGTGCCTGTCAGGTCCAAACCAGCCATCAGTGTCTTGCGTCAAATCCACTCTTGCCTTACAGGACAGCATTTTCCTCACCTCCTAAGCTACTTGCTTTTTTTTTTTTTTTTTAAATTACCTTTCTCATAAGTCTCATAATTTTTTAAATATGTTCTGGCAGATGTTTAACAGCTGCCTTTGGGTTCACAAAATTTAGTGATGAAAACAGAGCCGTGCAAATGGGCACACATAGCACACATTACAATGCAGTGACTTCCGACCAAGAAAAACATCAAGTCCTCTGGAAGACTGTCATTCTGTCCTTACCAGAGGTGTATGACCATCTGGGTGCCCTGCTGGCCGGGCTACAGTGTTAGAGATGGAAGGCAGAGGGAATGGATCCCTGGGAACAACCTCTCCTGCACTGCATCCACTCACGTGTTTTGATCCGAGGGCCTCAGCAGCCCAGAAACGCCTTCCTTTCAACCCAAATGGACATAACCTCTCTTTTCCAAGTGGAATAATTTGCACCTTTCAACTCACTTCAAAGGACTGAGATGATGGCATGGATCTCATGTCTTTTATTAAATGGACATATGTCTTTTAGACAAAAAAAAAAAAAGGTTACTTCATTCTCCACCAGCCGCCTTCCCCTTCCGCAGCAGGTAGATTCTGCTGGTTCTGCTTTTGAGGATCAATCATGGATTTTCAAAGCCCTGTTTCCAAGCAACTGGTATTTTGGTAGAATGGTTCCCTGCCCCTATCTGTGCCCCCATTTCCTCTAAGGAAGACCGGGATGTCAGGTGTGGAGGCATGGGGAAAATAAGAAGAGAAAAAAAAACCAACAACAGCGGGTACAAAGACACACAGCAGAGATGGGTCCAACCCAGTCAGGGAAACACAGAGTCCAAATATGAGAGCCAAAGGGACCAGACACCATCTGATGTCACACTTGTTTTAGAATCCCAGTCTCTTAACCATTGAGGGTGGACCACAGAAGGTGCTCTAGAGAATTAATTTAGGGGGAGTCTGCTTCCAGACCCGACCCTGTGAGCACTTTTCATCCACTCACTGCCTTCTTAGCTATAACTGTGGGAAAGGGCAGGGGTGGGGGCAGGGCAAAACACAAAGGCCCAGATCCACTTATTGTCTTCAGACTATATATATATATATATATATATATATATATATATATACATACATATATTATCTACAACTATAACTACATCTGGTTCCTGAACTAGTGGCATGCAGAAGTCAACTCTGCGACCCTGGGTTAACTGTTTCTGTGGACTTGGCCATAATCTAAAATTTCACCATTGGAAGGGGAACCAGACTACAGGGCAGGGCAAGCAGCACACATGGGATTCCGCCAGCTCTCCCGAGGCCTAACTCATGTCTAACTCAACGAGACCAGTGCTGTGCTGCTCAGTTCAGCAACTGCTACCACACATGGATATTTACATTTAAATTAATGAAAGAGGTATTAGAAAGTCATCTCTTCCATCGCACCAGTCCTAGGCCAAGTACCCAATGCCACACAGAAGTGGACATCACCTATCTATATGGCAAAAGTCAGTATTCTCACCACGAGCACCAAAGTTTCTCCTGCATGTCAGCAGTCTAAAATGTTACTGTGGCAGTTTCTTGCTATCCATCATTTCAGAAGAGTGCCAGTGAGCATGCTCATTGTCAGGATGATCCCTGATGGCACAAGCAGCCCCCTTGTGTGTTGGCCCATCCTGTTACTGGTCTGCACACTTCCTCCAGGGAAAGGTTCCTGGGCCGCCATGTTGGAAATGGCATAATTCCATTCTGGCAGCCTGGGTCTTCCTCCATGGCCTGTTTGGCCTATGTCCCCACAGGGATGGAGGTTCAGGGAGGGAGGCTGGGCCTGCACTGTTCCTCTGTTGGATCACCAGCAGGGCCCCAATGATACTTGGGACACCAGAAATAGAGTTGGGTCTGGAAGACGCTTCTGGGCATGGCTGTTGTACTCTGATGGAAAGCTGGCTTTCTCTGGGAAACACTGATGACAGCACTCACCAAGCTGCTGAAGCCGATCACATTCAGAGCTTGTTTCAAAAGTGTGAGTTTCTCCCTGTTCATGGAATGCTCTGGGGTGGACACCTCTTCCCCTGTGGTTTGGCGCAGATACCTGTTAAGACAAACACTCAGCATTACGGCTTGGCTGAGAGTCAAACTCCCATGGTTAAAAGGCACTTTATCTGTTTTTGGTCTCTGCCATAATTGAAATCACCTGGACATTGTGTACTTGTCTGCTAACAGAGCTTTAGGGACACAAATAGCACATGACGTTTCAGGAAAGGGAAAAATAAGAGGACTTGTTGATCCAGAACATAATCATACTCTTCAACATGGCTTTTATCTCAGCTTCACCCTTCCCTGTGAAATGCGCAAGTTCAGAGCATTCTATATTTTCCTATGTAGAAAGTCAGCAGGCACTGTCATATGCATTATAATTAACATTTGCATTAAAGATAGTTGATTTGGGGCTGAGAATGTAGCTCAGAACATTTGTTTAGGATATAGGAGGCCCCAGGTTTAATCCCCAAAGATGCTTAATTTATACTAATTTATAAATTAGATACCTTCATCGGTATCTTTTAATTATGACTCACTGATTGATTGAGTCTCCTTACTAAGTATGAATTGCCCACCAAACAAACATTTTTTCTAGATTTCACTCCCGAGAGAGACCATTTAGCCATTAAAAGTAGAAAGAAGATGGCAGGGAGGAAGAAAGGGTGAATGGGTACATTATATGCACATATAAAATGTTAGACTTAAACCAATTATTTTGGATAACCTATATACATTCATACCAGATAACACCTGATCAAAACAGACTGAACTAATTCTGAAGAGTGAATTCTGTCCTGTTCAGGATGGGAGTGGGAAAAGCAAAAGAAACCAGATCAGAATTAGCAGAAGAAGGCATCAATGTATCTTAAGACTGAAGGATAGTTAAGGTTGGGGGCAGGGAGCAAGGAAAGGTCATCCTGACAGCACAGGTCAGCAGGGCCTTGGGGCCAGCAGACAGCAGGGGTGGGTGAGGTGGACTCTGAGCACCAGCAGCCTCAGTCTTGGCTGGGAGAACAGAGAAAACTGGTTGGGGTGGCAGGCTGTGGACCTGCAGCGATGGAAGGACACCGAACCTGACACCGCACCCTGCGGTGCCTTGGGAGGGCAGGGCCGGGTCCTGAGCACGGGTGGTGTGTGTCTGCAAGGTGCGGAGGATGCCGTTTCCCAGACCTTCCAGGAAAGGGGCTGGGCACTACCTGCCCACCAGCGGTGGCTTGCTGGGCTGAGGCTTCAGTTTTCCTAGGAGGGTTGGAGGTTGAGTGCCGCTGTGCAGTGTGGCTTTCTCCAGGACAGCGGAGGCAAGCATGGTGTGTGCTTCAGGGAAAGGGAGTCCAGCCAGCTAGGGCGGGGGGTGGCGGGGTCAGCAGAGGCTGCGCTGGCCCTGCTCACAAAGTGGTGTCACGGTGTCCGGGGCTCTTCCCATGGGGGACATAGGAGGGCAAACTGTGGATCCAGCAAAAGTTCAAGCTAATGACACCAATCAAAGACACCAATCAAAGAGAGTCCTTTGCCCACAATCTACCCATTCTGGTGACTAAAACATCAGCATGAAAAGAAATCACCAATGCTCCAGATCCTTCTGCAGCAACTACACACACCAATTGGAAGTGTACACTCCCCACAACACACACATGCCTCAGAATGCACATCCATGCATCCACACACCCAGGTGCACACTCATGACACACATACATGTGTGATGTACCCACACACAATGCCCATGCTCGCTCACCATAATCACACCCAACGCACACTCACCCTGAATGCCTATATACTATCTACATGCACACACGCAAATCTATAATACACACACACACACACACACATATACACATACACACATGCTCCTTGCAGCTGTTTATTTCTAGCCATATCTGACAGGTTCTGGTCCAAACACAAATTTATCTCTTTCATACTATCTCAAAGACTATCTACACGATTCACTCTATCACATAGAATATTCTTGAAACAGATGTCTTCCCACACCTCTTCTTGATGGACTCAGTGGGTTCCTATTCCTTTGGGATGGGTTACTTCATGAATTATAATCAATTATTCAAATGGCCCTATTTTTTTCCCAAAAAATATTCTTAACAAAGAGTGAGTGAGCAAGCTTTCCCATGGCATCTCAAGGGCTACTCTGGACCGCCTCATACCACATCAAGACGGAAGGTCCTGCTGCTGTGGTCTGCTGCTGGGGGAAGCATCTGACTCAGGTACAAGCCACTGCACCTGGCAAGGTTTCTTTCTACATACTAAACAGCAGTGCTGGCTATGTTGGTTAGAAAATTTTATAATTCTTTGAATGAGATCTTCTGAGAAAAAGAAGAGCTTAATGCCATGACGTGACAGACCGTATTTATTTCCCCGCACAGACCTGAGGCCATGGTTGGAATTAAGGGAAGAATTTCTTGGCCTTATCCCAGATTCTAAAACTGCCTTCTTTTGTTTTTTGGGTTTTTTCTTCCTGAAATTTCATAGCTTCATGCTTTAAGTCTGTGATCTATTTTGAATTTCCTTTCGTAAGGCGTGAAGTTGGTTTTTTTTTTTGTTGTTTGTTTGTTTGTTTTCCTAACATGGAGGCTGGAACCCAGTCGGGCATGTGCTAGAAAAGCACAGTGCTCCGAGAAGCAGCTGTAGCTCTCTGCACATTTGACCTGCGGATGTCCAGGTGCTCCAGTCGCTTTTGTTGAAAGGCAAAGTTTCCCTAGTGCATTCAACTTTATCAAAGATCAGGTGGGTGTACTTGCGTGAGTCTCTTTCTGTGGTCTCGATCCTGTTACTTTTATCATTTGTCTGTCTGACTGTGTCTTAATGCAGCTTGATTCTTCTGATTTCATTCTCCTTTGCTAAACCATTTCAGATCCTGTGTTCTTGCCTATGACTTTCATTAAAAGCCTGCTTATGTGTCTCAACATTGTTAAGACTTCAACAGGAATGACATTGGCCCTAGAACAGCATCTTGGAGATGACTGACATTGTTGCTATAGCCGGAAGCAGGCTGTGAACCTGGTTTGTCTTCTCTACTTTTACTCATCTGTACTTCGTCATTTTCAGCATACAAACCCTGTGTATAAGTATGCATGCATACATGCATGCATGCATACATACATACACACATGCATACATGTGTGCATACATACATACATGCATGCATGTATGTATGTATGTATGTATGTATCTATCTATCTATCCATCCATCCATCTATCTATCTATATCTATGTATCGCTCTATTGGTTTTTTTGCCAGTCCTAGGGCTTGAACTCTAGACCTGAACACTGTCCTTGAACTTCTTTTGCTCACGACTAGCACTCTCCCACTTGAACCACATCACCACTTCCAGTTTTCTAGTGGTTAACTAGAGAAAAGAGTCTTGTGGACTTTCTTTCCTGGGCTGGCTTTGAACTATGATCCTCAGATCTCAGCCTCTTGAGTAGCTAAAATTACAGGTGTGAGCCACCAGTGCCCAGCTTAATACAAAGAATTTAATATTTGTAGTTTTTGCATTTAGCTAAATTCATGTATTGGCTTTAAAGATTAACATGGGGAAAACCCACCAAGTCCACCTTCTGGGATTCCTTAGGGGGCAAGAACAATGAATATGCTTCCAGTGTGAAAAACTCTTAACTTTGCAGACAGGAACAGTTTCCATCACAATTTAAACTTATTTAAAAGAATTCAGTTGCTACGCTGTTGATTACAGGCTGTTTATGATAAACTATTTCACTGGCCCAGTTAGTTACTGTTCCAACAGCAAATTACATATTGCAGATGATTGATCTTCCTAAATAGGTCAATTATCTAGCCAACATAATTTGCATGCATATGCGCATTTATGCATGCACATACATGTACATGCATGTACACTTTCTACTTGTGCCAAAATACAATGGGCCCTGGGACAAGTTCCTTGTACCTTGTGAGGAAATAGTTAACATACGGTCATTTGTACAGTGACCCACACAAGTGTCCCCTTTGAGCTTCCGTACTGCTTGGAGGTACGGGTGGAGAAGGGCACATTTTAAATGCTACAGCACCAGCTCCGGGCATCACTCTGAGGATGGAAAATTCAGGGTAGCAGCTATATGATTTGAAAATCAAGTACAAAGGACAATGCTTTTCAGACAAGCCCACACTGCCACCAAATTTCCATAGCCCATCCATTTCCTGTGTCTACCCCTACTGTCTCCTGTGCCTGCCCAGCGGACACCGCAACTCACCCTGCGTGAAATGACTCGGGGTGCCTGCATGTGTACTCGGGGATCATGGGGACTGGAACTCAAACATACCAACCAGATCTTAAAACTTAAAGTCAGATTTGCCCAGCCTGTCCACGAAGCTGGAGCTCACAGACGAACGCCATTCTGTTTTGCTCTGCTTTCGACCTGCTGTGTGAATACAACAGAACCAAGTCTTCCTTATCCACTCAGAGCTATGCCTCGCTTACTTATACTTGAACCATCAACCAGCCTAGCCAAGGCAAATTTAGAGAGTGGAAGTTTCCAGGGACGATGCAAAGCAATGCCTCTCTCTACCCCCTCTGGTACTGAGAGAGGAAATTCTTTTCTTTATTCTTTCCAAACTATCTGGAACATATTAAACCATGTTAAACCCCTCCCAGAGGAATATGGATGCAACTTTTTATTAACCACAGATTTAGATACATAAATCTCCTCCAATGAAAATATTAATACATGAGCCACGCACAGTTTTGTTTCCTTGTCAGTGCTCCTCAGGAGAACACTGAATTCACCAAATAAATCCACACTCAGACTTTGTATCGAGGGACATGCCCAGAATAGTTTATCCATGCTTTGATAATCAGTCACAAGATTTCCTCAAAACATCTGGAGAAACAAGCTCTGCACCCTCCTTGTCTTGCAAATGGTGTTTGTGTGGCCAGTTGTGTGTTTCTTGAAATTGCCCGGTGGACAGGGTTGGGAGGGGAAGCTCAGGACAAAGGCCTTGTCCTGCCCCACACAACCTGAGTTTGGGCTAGGCTGAGCTTTATCTCTGGACCTCTCTGCCACAAGAAGGACTTCAGTTACATAAGTAGATCAGCGAAACAGAGGAGTGAGTAAATCAGTGAACCATGCAGTTGCTCAGAAATGTGTGGACCTGTCTGTTCACAATGACAGAGGGCTCGGCGTGGCAGGTCAGAGCCTGGAAGGGAACAGTGGAAATTCTCCACATCAAGTCATGTCAGCCCAGGACAGCAGGAGGCTCTGTGTGTGACAAGGGGCTTCTGTCCCTGTGGGCAGGCAGGCTGTGGCCAGGGAGGTACAGTGCTGATGTCCTCTGGGGGAGATCATGCCAGGGGCACTGCGTGAGGGCTCCGTGGAGGTAGAAGGGGAAACAGCGCACACTCATTCCCACTGCATTCAGAAACCAAAGTTCTGCAGAATGTAAATATCCCAGGATGCTTGGCTTGGGCCACGTGGGGACTGAGAGTCAGATGACTGATGTCCTACTCCACAGTCTCACCTGGAAGCTACCAGGAAGTCTGCCTCAAACAAGTGTGGGGAATGCACTGTATGAAGAGGTCCATGCCAATTAATGCACTAAGCAACCTGCAAATAATGCACCAAGCAACCTCTTCCAACTTGAAATGTTTCGAAGAACCTGAAGCTTCTGGCAAATATGTTCTGTTTTCTACATGATTTCTTTCTCTTTTCTACATAATATCTTTCTCTTGTCTCTCAACTTCATGAATTAGCATATTCACAACCAATGTTCAAGGTTCTTTTTCCTGTACTTTGTGGAAATTCGTCCGAGTGGGCAGCTTCTTCATTCTCAGTGACCTAAGATCTTGACTGTCCCTCCACATCTCCCTGCACGTGGGGCCTGGCTGTCCTGGCCACACACTTCAGTACACTAAGGTGTCCTCCACCCACTCAAAGTCAGCCAGACACTCTACAGCCCCATCTTCTGCCTCCATCTTGCTCTCCTGGTAATTTCCATATTTTAGTCAAGGTGATCTTTCAAGAATGCAACATGTAAGTGGCGCTGTAGCTCAAGTGGTAGAGCACTCGCCTTGAGCTGAAGAGCCAAGGGACAGCACCCAGGCCCAGAGTTCAAGCCCCACGACCGACAAAAAAAAAAAAAAGCAACATGCTTCAGAGAAGTCAATTCCCAAACCACACCTTTACGTCTGGGGTTCTCGTTTTTCTTAAAATGGGCTCCCCAGTGCTCAATCCCTGGCCCTGCAAACCCTCCAGCTCTGGTCCTGACAGCACAACCCTAATTGGCCCCTCCTGCTGGTAGAACACCAGGACCTCCTGGGTAACAAAGTAGACTCTTATGAAGAGCTTGAAATCCATCAAATAAAAACATACTCTACAATTTTTAAGCACAAGTGACATTCAGGAAAACCTTCGCTCCATCCTTTGTTATGAAAACATCGATTAGCTCTAGTAAAGTAAGGTTGTTCCAGACAAAGTCTGCAAGTCAGTAATGCATGAAGTGTGAGAGCTGACTTCTTCAAAATAAGCACACAAGTAAACTGTAGAACCCCATCCTTCTGCTTCGGCTAAATATAAATCCTCGTTTAAGAGCTCAGTAAAAATGATTATGATGGGACACAGAGAGTGACCCAAAGACAAACATGAGCCCATAATCTTGTTAAGTCATGGAGAAGAATGGAAATGCACCATCTACTCCAACATTCACTGCTCTATACTTCCTCATTATGTTCTTTTCTGAATAGTCTAATCATATATACCTTCTCAAGGTGTGTTCTTTCAATTACCCAGTTGCTGTATATCTACACGACATGAAAACATAATTCACACAGGATTATTTTTTTACAAAAACAGAGCCAAAATAATGTGAAAAAATGATTTAAAGGAAGACACGAACACTCAGACCATTTACTTATTCTCAATTCACTTCTGAAGTTCTTCTAAACTTCTCAAATATTCCCCCACCTACTTAATTTATAATGCTTACTAATAACAATAAAGTATCATTCATAAAATAGTAACTAAAGTTCAAATAATGGGTTAATATCACCAACAAGTCTTTGTATGGCCTGCCCATGTAAGACTTGAGGTCAGACCACTTCTACGTCAAAGAAAACTTGCAGAAAAGATAGAAAATACTGCCCAAATATCATTATATATTTATAAGTACAAATACTCTGTAGGTCAAAAATTCTGAAAAGTGGTGATCAGTGATTTTGAATGAAGGCCAGCGTGTTGGGCCTTGGATCCATCTGAGATTTTTCTCATTTTGAGGTGTCAACATGAAAGCTCTGGATGTCATGCAAGAAGGGATAAGGTAACTAGCTCTGAATCAGTCACACAGCTACACTTCCAGCTTTTTGGTGGTTAACTGAAGATAAGAGTCTCAGGGACATTCCTGCTGGGGCTGGTTTCAAACCAGGATCCTCAGATCTCAGACTCCTGAGTAGCTAGGGTTTCAGGTGTGAGCCACTAGTACTCAGATCATCATTTACTCTTAATACCACTCTCAATGAAATATTGTTCTTAATTAGAAAGTGTTTCTTTCTAAATTCAGCTATTGAAAAGATGAATAAAAATTATAAGGAAATATTAATTGAACAGATCAACATCAAATTTATTGCCAATTTTCAACTTTGCAAGATGATATTTATTTCCTTAGAAATAGATTGATTCATGATGCAATGGACTCCAGCCCCACCAGTAATTGCCCTGATCATGTCTTGCAGTCTAATCTCTTGCTTCTGATAACCTAAAAATTTATCTTCAAAGCATCTCTCCCTTCAGAGAGTTGAGCAATGAAACTTAACTTTAATCGAAAACATCAATTTTTCTAAAACTGGCAGGGTTTTAATCAGGAGATACTTATATCTGATTTGTTAGAAAATCTTTAACTTGAAGGAGGGATTGCAATAAAAAAAAGTTGGGAGCTACAGTGGGTCTCCTCAAATCCAGTGGATGGGGTACCCCTCACCCTTCCCCCAATGCCTCTCCCCCTTCCCCCCTCTTCTAGATACTGGCAGACACAGCTCTCAGGGAGCTGGATTGATGATCTACGGGATGAATACCCCAGCTGGTCCCCGTTGAAAGTACCAAGTGACAAGGAAGGGGAAATGCAGGGACGATGCAGTGCGGTGGACAGAGCCTCTGTCCTGCTCTGCACATACCACTCAGAACCTCCATCAGCTGACCCGCTGCCGCCAGCTCTCCTCATGCTCTTCCCTCCCTGTGAGTCACACTTCAGATGGGACATCTCCTTCTGTGAGAGGTGAGTCCACCACCTCACAGGGACACCCTTCACTCACTCCAGCCGAGGAGAAAAAGCAAGATCCACTTTCGACCCCCGTGAAAAACACAGATCATGTCACACATGGGTGCGGCGACACTTGTCCAGCTCTGCTTGATGGACGCAGTGACGCCGGCCACCCAGGGCACAAGGGCGCAGTGAACGCTCCAGGCAAACAGGGCTTTGGGAGTGAAAGCAGTCTTCCCAAACTAGCCACCGTGTCCTTATCCATCAGCTTGCTTTCTCTTAGAAATCAGTGCTTATATGTGAACCATGCGGACTCATGAGAACAGTCATTCATTCCTCTTGTATTTTGGGTCTGAGTATGTCAGGTTGTGTTTGGCCATCGGTTCATTTGCTGTACCTACGAATGCTCAATGTCAATCAAGCCTCTCTACTGGAGCAAAAGGGGTCAATAAAGCAGGGTTCCTCTTTTCTTGTTCAGTTGCTAATCAGACAATTGCAAAAAATGTAAACAATAGACATTGCTTGGAGGAATCAAAGGTTTGTAGAGACAAGCTAGAAAAGACAAGCTTAGGAAAGACTCCGTGCTCAGCCATTGATGTGTGGCAGTACTCATTTTCAATAGCAAACCTTTACCAAGACAACAGAAATACTCATTTTATGAATCTCAAGGACTACGATTGCTCAGAATTCAAACACAGACCAGGCATGCTGCTTGTCCAGTGAAATCAGACATATCAGCAAGCAAGGCGGAAGTTGTAAGAAGCAACAGATTCAACTGAAAGATGCTATCAGGACAATTAATGCAAGGCCTGGCCTCCATTACATCATGAATCCACTTAAATCTATTTCTAAGGAAATAAATATCATCTTGCAAATTTGAAAATTGACAATAAATTTGATGTTGAGGGTAGACTTGTTTAATTAATATTTCCCTATAATTTTTATTCACCTCTTAATAGCAGTTCTGGAAATATACTTCATGTCCACAGCACATTTGTGAAGGGGCTGTGTAATCTGGGAGTTTATAGATGTTTAAAACAATCTCCTTATCTGATCACATGATTCCTCACATATGTTCAATCTAAAGAGAAACAAAAGAACATGAAGGTGAATGGGAATTTTTAGGGAAGGAGGAGAACGGGGGGTAGGGCACAAAAAGTAATAAAGTATAAAGAGCAATACTATCAAAGAATATATATTATGTATAACATATACGAATGGATATAGTGCATATATACGCTATATGTAGCATATATGAATGGATATAGTACAAAGACATCCCTTACTCTGTAAAATTAATATATACTAATAAAATATGAACAAAGGCAAAAAATCCCTTGTTTAAGGGTGGGGGGGGAGCTTAGAAGAAATGAAAATGTTTAGAGAAAGTATACTTGTAATAATAATTATATTAGGCAGACACAGAGAGGAAAGTAGCCAAGCAACACAATTAACGACTTGAAACAATGAAGAACTATACACCAAACCCCTAATCGCAGGAGAGCCAAATGGGGTGCTAGGGGCAAACAGGGAGAGGAAGAGGAGGCAGCCCCTCTGCACAGAAGTGTGCAACCTATGGACTCAACACGTGGTGTATTCGTGCCCCAAACAGCTTACTGCAACTAGGCAAGATTGACTTGGGGTCGTTAACAAAATTCAGTTAATAAAACCAAATCAAATTCGTTTACACTGAGTTACAGAGGATAATGTGTTTCCTGGAAAAGCAGTACAATAGGATGGGTTAACTTTTGAACTCTCCTTGCTGCAGTGAGCTTTCTATACCAATCCAGAAAGCAAACTATGTAAGAAAGAAAAGAGCAAGTGGGCGGGCCTGTTCCGGCCCTTTCCTTCATAGTCAAAGCTCCTTGTTTTCATAGTGTCTGACCCTGTGGAAGGGAATCTTCTTCCCTGGAAAGTGTCTTCCACAGAGAGGTCCCAGCTAGGAGGTGATGGTCACATTCGCCGGTCCTGGGCTTTGCTTTCTATCATTGACCATTAGCCTTTCTGCTCTGGCTTCTTTTGACTCAGTGTGGACTCATCTGACTCCATCCAGACATCCAGGTTGGGACATCTTGCCCAGAGTTCTTCTCCCTGGGAAGTATGGAGGCTGAGCCTCGAGCCTCCAATATGGCAGTGGTGTGTGTGTGTGTGGGGGGGGGGCCCAAGTTCAGTAGAGCATATTACACATGACCTTCCTTGTGAAGAATCAGGAGAAGTGGGGGTGTTATAACACATGAGCTGAGGTGCTGGAATCACATCCTACTTAATGGCCTCACTTGGTCAAGAGCCCATCGTAATTGTGCAGGGTGGGAAGAGAACATGTCACTATGTCTGGAGTCTGGTCACCTGAAGTCCTCCCCTGCCCTTCTCATGGCCTGGTGTGCCTTTGTTTTTAATTTACTTTTCAAAATGATCAACAAGTAGTCATTTCACGGTGAGGGTTTATAGGTACAACAGGTGCCTTATTCTATCAAGCTGATGCATCTGATGGAAGACACAGCTAGGAAAAATAGCCAATCACTGTGGCGTGATGTTCTGTTTACTATGAAATATTTAAACAGGTGAGGCTTCACCACATGCCTAGGACAAAGCGTTCTAGGCTGGAATGCCTCACACAGAAGTTGTGCCAAATCTTAGGGCTGGTGGGCGGCTGGCAGGCAGACGAGACTGGGCAGCGCCACCTAGTGTCTTCAGTGTGCACCAGCACTGTGGGTCCCCCACTCTGGAGGAGACAGCGAACCACAAAAGCTCTGGAAGAACATTTTCTAGCAGTGTTACCCCAGAAGGTAGTGATGGGTTTAGAATTTGTCAAAATGGATAGCAGTAATGGAATTAAGTGACATTTCCTGGGCAGATGACAAGGATATACATGTGTCTTGGTTTTATCTTTCGGTTAACCCATAATGTCACATACAACACAGGGACTGCTAACTGACATACCCTGCATGTATAGATAGTTCAAACATCTGCATATACCTTAGGATCATGGTTAGGTCTGGATTTATAAAAATGGAGCAAAGCGAAAAATCTCTTCCTTTCTTCCAGTAGGAAATACACATTAGGGAAGAGCTCTTGTTTAGTCTGCATCTGTGACTGTGGGCAGAGGAAGGAAAACTGTTCATTTCAAAGGAAAGCTGGTGTCTATAGATGCTCCATCCAGAGGACCTCTGGGGCTCCTGAGAGCTCCAGATTATTCTCTTTGGTAAGAGGCTGTTTGTCAAAGGCCCTGGAAGGAAAGAGAGCACACTGGTAGCCCTACCAGGCACAGAGACCTGGACAGCCTGGGGCTGCACTCAGTGGGAGACTGTTCATAAAACACCTGTCTGCAGATGGAGACCCAGTCAAACAGTAAGGAAATCTGCCTGGGATAGATGCTGGCTGGATAAGTCAACCAAAAACCACAATCGTGGCCAGCCTGCTCTGGGTTTTGGAGATTTAAACTTAAGCTACACAAGTCACAAGGGATTTTAAACTAAGCAATCAATGTAAAAAGGGCACTGCATGGGTAACCCTTGTGGAGGAAGGACTGACAGATGGGAAGGGTGTCTCAGAACTAATCACTGACTGAGCCACAAAGGACTTCCTCAGCCAAGCTTCTGGGAACAGCAAGTCAGAGCTCAGGAAGTCCCCCCACCCCCTGCCTGCACCTCACCATCCATCAGCAGGTGTCATTATCAACAGCATAAGCCACACAGGACCTTCACCCCTCAAGACTAGGAGCTGCTGACTAAATACTGAGTGTGCTTAATAGAGGTAGGGATGTGAAAATAACTAGAAATATAATGCAAGAAAAGTACAAGAAACAATATTTCAGGGGGAATAACAGATCTTAAAAAGAACAAGGTAGGACTCTAAGAAGTGAAGCAAAAGTCACTGAAGTTAAAATTCAGTGCACGAGTTAAGCATCACATGAGTCACAGCTCTAAAAGCAGCGAGCACAATGGAAGGAAGAGCTGCAGAAACTTCCCAGAAGGAAGCTCAGGCTGCTCCAGAGGAGAAAACAGAAAATACGAGGGCAGAGAAGAGATAAAATGGCAAAAATGATCATCCTCTGACAGGAGTCCCCAAAGAAGATGATAAACAACAAGTAAGCAAAGCCAAGGCGGAGATGTGAGAATAACATTTCTGACTTTGGCGTGAGCAGACAGGGTGTTCTAAGACGTGGATGGCTTGTAGGGAGTGGATTTATTGGGCTGAAAATCAAAGCTATCAGCAAAAAGCTATCAAACCCCACCAAGACTTTCCTTACTCCCATTTGCCTATTGTCTCCCATTCTGTGTCTCGTCCAGCCAATACGAATTCAAGGCCCTACCCCATCTCTCCCTGCATCCAGGTGTGCTACTTTCCACTTTTCTAAGTGGTACTCCAGTCTCTGGACTGGCCCTGGCCAGTGAGAATGCATCTCCCAAAGGATGCTGACACTTGATGCCAAGCAATGAAATGGCAGGAACCCACACGGACCACTAACCCACGAGCCCTGCTCCCAGGAAGACACGCAGTCTCCTATCCTGAAGCCAGTCAGCTTTAGATTCCCAAATAAGCAGTCCAGGAGATGAGTTCCGCTGAGAGCAGCACAGGTCAGGAACTCTTGGTTGGCAGATGTGAGTTACTATGACAAGTTAAACAGGTCACCTCAGAGTGGGTCACATGTATCAGCTCTACAGCCTTGTTCTACAGCAGGAGTGTAAGGATGGAGGTTGGCTATGCAAGCCTTGCTGTGGTGCTGCACAAACCGTGTGTGTGTGTGTGTGTGTGTGTGTGTGTGTCAGAGAGAGAGAGAGAGAGAGAGAGAGAGAGAGAGAGAGAGAGAGAGAGAAAGAAAGAAAGAGAGTGTGTGTGTGTGAGAGAGAGTGAGAGAGAGTGAGAGAGAGAGAGAGAGAGAGAGAGAGAGAGAGTGAGAGAGAGCGCACATACCCCTGTGCAACCCCACCTCCTTCCTTCCAGGTCGCAGGAGGACTGAGAGTAAGCAATGGAAAAACCCAGCACTTGTAAGCTGATAAGGCAAGTGAGTTTGGGAAGATCACCCTGTTCAATCAGAGTCTGCAAGATCCCCGGGTACGCGGCTGACCGAGTTATAGGAATTTCTCCTACTGGAGTTCAAGCACCACTGGCCATGCAGACCAGGGGAGGAGAATGTGACTCTGAAGCCATCTACCAGGATGGCTACTCCACAGCTGGTGTCGCCTAGGAGGAAGCAATTTGGGGAGAATGCAGGAGGAGAGCAGCACTGTGGCTGACTTGCTCCCGAATCAGGAAGGGAGAGGCTCCTCTCTGACATGGTTTGGGAGCCCAGTACAGACTGGAGTAGTGTGGAGAGCCCACCCCAACAGCCCACCTTCTCTTAGTGGGGTTTCACAGCATGATTCCCATCCTTTCTGCCCCTCGTGTGCGTCCTGTCCTGCTAAGCAGGTGGATATGAGCCAGTATGGCAGCCAAGCGAATCTCTTCATTATGTAAATGTTGACAATGCTGGGCACATGTTAACATCTCCTATGAGGCTGTGGCCCTAAACAGACGCGAGGAGACTGAAGAAATGCTCTGCCATCTTTTGGAGTCTACGAGGAAGGCTCTGCCAGCCAGAAAGCTCAACAACAAGGGAAATGCCAGGGTCACATCAAAGACAATGACACATAACTGCTGCGTGACAAGGCCAGGACTCGGGTCCCCTAATCAATGGGCACAAATACTGCCCCCCCATCAACGATACCTGTTATGATTGTCCCTGGGTGAGTAGTAAAAAGCCCACTAGAAAGAGCTCAAGGTCCCACCCAAAGTGGACTTCTGTCATGGGAAAACCTTCAGGCTTTGCTTCCTTAAATGTGTGAAAGAGATCAGATTTTTAAAATTTTAATATGCACACACACACACAGACACACATATGTAAAGGTGATGTACAGAGGGGTTACAGTTACATAAGCCAGGCAAGAAGTACATGTTTTTGAACAATGTCACCCCTTCTCTCATTAGCATTTAAGTTTTCCTTTGCCTTCTTTTTAACCTTCTTCAGGGTAAGTTCAGTGTTCACAATCATCCCTTAGCAAACACACACACACACACACACACACACACACACACACACATACTTTTCTGTGAGTTAATTGCTGCTCCTGTGACAGGTGTTCTCAGCACTCCCAAGTTCAGGCTCTCATGAGTCAGCATGTCCTTTCTCTCACTCCGAGGTCGGGACCGGGTCACATGCTCTGAGTCAAACAATTGCCTGCTTTCCATGCAGAATTCAGCACCTGACCTTTAGGACAGAATGTTATCACGCAGCGCCCCAATCCTTCCTGTCATTAATCAAGGGGGAGGGAGATTAAGAGGTGCTGGGTTGCATTTAGATTTAGGAGCCCAGCATTTCTGGGACTAAACCCACAGGATCTGTGGGATAAACCATAATTGACTGCTTCTAGTTTTCACTTAATTCCCAGGATACAAAACAAGTTGTTTTTCCAGAGGTAAAGCTTTATGTACAAAAGGAAAAAAATAAAACACATGAAAAACAGTTAAAAGAAGTAAAGCATATTTGATTAGGGAGCCCAGAACATGGACTGGAAGAAGGATAGACTCTTCAATAAATGGTGCTGGGGAAACTGGATCTCCATATGTAGAGAGCTAACCAGATCCCTATCTCTCACCATGCCAGCACCAACTCAAATAGATTAAAGACCTCAATGTAAAGCCTGAACCCATGAAATTATCACCGGAAGGAATGGAGAATTGGAGGATTCCTTGGCACAGGTAAGAACTTTCTGAGTCAAGATCCAGAAGCACCACAAATCAAAGAAAGACGTGATCAAACCAAAAAGTTTCTTTATAGCAAGGGACACAGTTCATAAGCTAAAAGGACAGCTTATAGAATGGGAGAAGAATTTTGCCAGCTATACATCAGACAAAGGCCTAAGTCTGGAAAACGTAGAGAGCATAAGAAATTAAATCCTCAAAGAGTTAGCAACTCAATTAATAAATGGGCAAACAAGCTAAATAGAGATTTTTCAGAAGTAGTAAAGATGGTCACCAGACATATGAAGGAAGAAATACTTAACTTCTCTAGTCATAAAGGAATTCCAAATCAAAAACACTGAGATTCCACCTCACCCCAGTTAGAATGGTCACAACCAAGAACGCAAACAATAGCAGATGCTAAGGTGGATGTGGGCAAAAGGAAACAAAGTACACTGTTGGTGGAAACCCAAGTGCACTACAAGGTTGTTTAACCACTCTGGAAAGCAGTATGTAGGTTCCTAAAAAATCAAAACATCAAACTACTTATGACCCAGCAATTCCACTCTTGGGCATTTCCTCAAAAGATTATAAACCAGAATATCGGAAAGCCATCAGCACAACCATGTTCACTGCAGCACTATTCAACATAGCCCAAATATGGAATCAGCCCAGACGCTCCTCAATGGAGGAATGGATCAAGAAAATGTGATACACTTACACACACACACTACACACACACACACACACACACACACACACACACACACACACAGAAAAAAAAAACCAGAATTTTACTAAAGCATTAGAAAGATTGATATCATGTCATTTGCAAAGAAATAGAAGGACCTGGAAAAAAATCATGTGAAGTGAAATAAGGCCCAAGGAGACAGAGGATGCGTGTTTTTTTTTTCTCATATGTGGCACCTAGAATTAATTTACAAATATATAAGCAAGCATATCAGGGTGGTACCCAAGCATACATAAATGTATTAACTGAAATATGACAGATTCAGGGGAGAACACAAAAGATGTAATTCTTTGGAAGAGTATAATTCACAGTCTAACAAACAAAACCACCAGGACACAGGTACTGTAAAGGGGGATGGGGTCAAGGGGAGAGGGGTAAACAATGAAGAGAAGAAGGGGGAATGCAGTCATAAATTGTGATGCATATCACATAAAATTAAGGAAGTTGAAGGGAGGGACGGAGAGGGGAGGGATGGGAGAGAATGATGACACTTATCCAGATGCACCGTATTTATTTGCAAGCTGCTTTGTGGAATGGCAACTCCTTTGTGCAACTACTTAAGATGCTTTTTGTAAGGTCCATTCCTGGATGGCGAGCAGACCCCACCCAGTACCTTGTTACCTGGCAACTGGGACACCTGGAAGAAGTCACATCTGCATCCCCTGAGGTCACATCTGAATCTGATGTGACCACACCTTTCTCCCACCTGGTCCCACCTCCTCTTACCTGGTCCCACTTCCCTTTACCTGGACACACCTTTCCCCACCCCTACCCTATATAAGGCTTAACCCAGGGCCAGACGCTCTCTTTTTGCCAGCTTCTTTGCCAGCTGCATGGAGGGCCAACCTGGCCTGGTCCCAGCAGGTTTACTGAATAAACCTACCCCTTACTTGAATACCACGTACGTGGTGCTGTTCTTACTCGGTTACCTCTTTTTAAAAACCTAACACTTTTATTTTATTTTTATGTTTTATTCTTATTGAAAAGGTGATGAGCAGGAGGGTTACATTTACATAAATAAGGTAATGAGTACATTTATTTTTAATCATTGTTACCCCATCTCTCATTATCTCCCACTTACCGCTACTTACTCCCCTCCCCACCAAGTTGTAAGGCTCATATCCAACATAGAGCCAAGGGAGAATCAGTGTTGTTTTGGTTCATCCTTTGTCCTGCTGTTTCTGTGGATCCCTTTCCCTTCCTCATATTGAATAATCTTATATGCAAAACACGAACAACACAGAAAACTAAGAGCAATGAAAAGTAAAAAAATAAAAAAGAACAAACTACATATGGGGCCTAATAAGAGCCTCTTGTTTCCATACCTTGGAGTTCATGTTGATATGCTTCATTATGTATGGTCCTATGCACTAAGCAGTTGTGATATTGCGATCCCCTGTTAAGAATATCACAGACATGTTCTAGTTCTAGGGAAACCATGCATCCTACTTTTCTTTGGGTCAGGCTTATTCACTTAGTATAAAAAGTGAAAAGGAAAAAAAAACCCAAAACCGAGTTTACCAGCAGGGTTGAAGATTGAGCTCAATTTCTTTCTAGCCACACGTGTTACATACCATCTTCCTCTCTAAATTATAAAGAAACCTGATTCCACAGAGGATAAATAAAATTCCTGCCTGTCTCTTAACCAGAAACAAGAGATTAGACAAAGAATGCTTGATTCCTGACATAAAAAACTTAATTGATGCAACTGATAAATTTAAATTTTAATATTTTTGTTTCATTTGTGTGATCCATATTAGCTAAAGGATCAGTCATTAAAGTATATGGAGCTCCATGCATTGAGTGGGGTTTTATTCTCAGAATATTTTTCCTTTCTCTCTCAGTGTGCATGTCGGGGGGTGCACAGATATTTGTGTGTATGTATGTGTGGGTGCACATGTGCAAATTTGCATGTGTGTTTGTGTGTGCATATGATTCAAAAGTGAGGTCAAAGTGGATACAGAAGGCTCTGCAGGCTGGAAGCCTAGTGGACGTAACTGCTGATTAGTGAAGAGAGAAGAATTTGGAGCAAAATGAATGTGCGTGGGTCAGGGTTCAGATGGTGAAGAATTTCATAGTGAAATTTTGGACTAGGGAATTAGTGGAAGGACTGAGGAACCTTTTAGGAAACTTTTTTGTTAATAAGCTCTACAAGCAGGAACCTAATCTGAAAAATAAAGAAGTAAAGCATAGGAAAAGAAAATCACCACAAATGACTATAATAACTCAAAAAGCTTTCACTGGTGAGTATGTCACTTTGGTGGGGTTCTTTTCTTTCTCCATTTGCTGTGTGGTTGATCTGATCTGTTTTGCTGACTTTGTGGGAAGCTTATCATCTTGTGGGAATTCTAGATACATGAAGTCTTATTTCCCAGCTCAATATGGCACAGAACAGGAGGCCTCCTTCCAGTTGTTGGCAATCTGTGGAGGAAACTTGTGCCAGTGTCATGAGTATAGTTTCTAGGCACACAGGGGTGGAGACGTGAGCAGGTATCAGGCCGCAGGCTGGTGACAGTGCTGTTCTAGAGATAGCTGGCATGTCACAAACAAGAAAGGGCTGTAGGTCCTTAAAATGGAGGTTTAACGCTTAAGCCTCCATATATCCTTATGGGGAACTTTGAAAACCGAGATCTAAATACAGAGCCAGTGCTGTCAAGCGGATGTGTGGTGTTGGGTATAAACGCGTGAGCCACAGCTCTGTCTCTCTCTGTGTTATAGTCACAGAAGGCCACCGTATAAATTTGGACTATCTTCCAGCTGAGTTATGGTTGCAAGTGCACGTTATCTTTTCTTTTCTAGGTAATGAGTTGGTGTAAGAAGAAACAAGACACGTTGGAACGTTTTGTGGCATTTCCTTTAAGCTGCAAACACACATCACTCCCATTTCATCCCCCATTGTACCACGGGGTGGGGGAGAAAGTGGCATTTGGATGACTGTGAAGAGTCTGGTGTGTTCTATCTAATACAGAAGATCAGAAGCTCTTGTAAAGAAATCAGGCTAACAGATGTATGATGCAGCAAGTAAACACACCTATTGCATACACAGAGGCACGCCCATTCCAACAGCCCAGTCCTGAGTTCTGGGGCCTGAGGGCTGTCCTTCATTCACAAGCACCAGTGTTAAGGAACAGACTAGAAGATAAAGCGAAGAAGGCAGAAGGCCTGGGAAAGTTGAGAAAGCTAGCAAATTCAGGTTTGTATTTCTGATTGGAAACAAATCAAAGAATTCCCAACATACTTAGCATGCATAATTGCACAGCAAGGATTGGATCTCAATGTGGATTCAAACATCCAAGCAATGAAAAACTCCTCACCAAAGTCATGAGAGTGAAAAGCTCCACCAATATTACAAAAAAGACACGACGATTATATGAGTTACACAAACGCTGTAATATGTAAGATTTTATGATGGTGAAGATGGTTTGCTTTATTGTTAAATGGAATAGCTGCTTTGTGGAATGAATGACCATTGTACAAGCATGTCAACCACTATCCTTGGGAATGTGGGGCAGTAGTGTGTGTTTTTGGTGGAATTAGGTATTCACAGTACAGCCTAATAAAACGCTTGCTTTGTTCACCACACTGAATTATTCATGATTGCTCACTGCTCACTGCTCTCCAAGATCCCCTCCCAAAGGCACCCCTGGCTGGGCTTCCACAACAGCCAAAGCCACTCCAGATGCTTGGAGGAAGGCAGGAAATACGTGAACGAAGGCCGAGGAACGAACAGTGACCCACCCTCCCATCTTCCGAAGACTCGTCCACACAAAGATGAAGTTGAAGTTGTCAGTGTCTTTAAGTGACTGCCTGGGATTGCTCGGGGCTCTGTCTACCACGTTAGCCATGCACATGCATACTGGACACACGTGCATGCCTGCACACACATGTGCATACCTGAATGCACGTACACACATACCTGCACACACATGGGACTCATGGACACGGATATACCCTTGGGTCCAGCCCTCTGCTGTGGGCTTTGAGCTTTTCTCATAGGAAAGACTGAGGTAGAGTAATGCAAGTTACTTCTCTTCCCCAGAGATGCCTCTCGGCTAGACTGTAGATAACACATTGTGGATAACACAATGGTTATTCCTTCTGTTGACCTGTTCAGTTAGAAATGGCGGAGGTGGAAACACAAAGCGTGAATGGCAGTAGTGGCGTTTTGACCAGCACTGCTGCAGTGTGGTTTTGCTGGTCCTACCTCAGTGTGGTTTGCTCACATCAGGGCAAGCATCCACAGGGCTCTCCGACGCAGACTTTCTTGTAAAATGAGTTGCCATAAACAACATGCCCAGGGTCTTGTCTGCTCCTAGCTTGTCTGCCAGGCCTGCCACCCCTTGGAGTATGATTTTCCCTTCTAAGTTTCCATTGTCATTTAGGGACTCCAAATAGTCTTCAGCTTTAAATAAAACACAAAGGCTTTTACGTTTGACAACTTTTCTTCTACCACAGGAGAAACTGGGAATCATTATTTTTCTTTTCACCGAAGCTTAACGGTAGCCATTGGTAACAGAATAGATCATCTCTATGGCTGGTTTGTTCTCTGACCACTCACGGTCATGGAGGACTGATAGCACCCTGATGCTTCAACCAGTTCTCTAAGTCCAACCTCAGTTTGGCTCCTTCTCCCCAGAAAATTCTTCCAGCTCCTACCTAGTCCCGGTACCTCCTGGACTTGCTGGCCTGACAGCTTTTCCACCTGCTGCCACCCAGATCAGCATGGCACGCATCCCTTCCCTCCCCTACTTCTCCCTCCTACCCCTCCAATGGATTGTCTCCGTGTTGTCCATTGGTGGACAATGGTTTGCATTTCCCCTCCAGGGGCTGCTGAAGCAGGGCCCTCAGTGCAGTCATGTCAGAGAGGCTGATGGAGACTGAGCTCTGCATTCCCCTGAGGGATGCCCTTGCAGAGGGGCGGGGTGAAGGGAGGGGGAAGGAATTCTCCTTTGCTTCCGGGTCGGTTCTCCCAGAGGACAGTGACAAAGAAGTCCCCTAGTTCCAGGGCTCCGGCTTCCTAATCCGCCCTTGCCCGCCCCTCTGCCATGTGAGTCCAGGCACCTCAACCAGCACCAGGCTCTGATGCCACTCAGGCTCCAAACGGTGAGCTCATCTGTCTCTTTTCTTCATGAAGTTAGCCTACCTCTTTGTCTTTTTTGGGGCGGGGGGCACAGGTCCACTTTTGGCCTTTTGCTGGTTAATTGGAGACAAGAGTCTCATGGACTTTCCTGCCTAGGCTGACTTTGAACCGTGATCTTCGGATCTCAGCCTCCTGAGCAGCTAGGATTGCAAGTGTGAGCCGCCGGCTTGGCATTTCACTGTCTTAACAAAAATTATGAAATGAAATAATCCCTGTAGGTGATTTCTTGCACCCTGAGTGGGCAAACAGTTTGCGGTGCGTGGGAACACAAGCTGTTCTGCCTGGACTGGAACAGAAAGTCCGCACGTGCTGTCCTTCCCCAGCTCTGCTGGCCTCCCCCGTGAGCTTTACTCCCCTTCTCAGTTCTAATTCCCTCCTCCAACCCTGGCCCAAAGCCAGTGGCTTCACACGGGCAGAGGGCAGACGGGTGAACATGTCTCAGCTCGCAATCTCAGTGTGACCAATTCCTCCCAATTTTAACACAATGTTTTTTTGCCCCTGGTGAGAAAAGTCGGCCCCTTAGTTTATGATGTCATCATCTATTACTAACAAATAACACGCCATTATATAACAGTTACCATTGTCTCAAAGAAGACCAAGATGAGGAGTGCGGAACTAATGTGATATCCTGAATACGAAAAGGAATAGAAATACATGCACAATATGCATATCGATGCTTATATATACAAGTATTTTTGCACTCTGATCTAAAAACCATTACAATAGAAATATAAATTCATACACATAAATAAAACTTCACCCTAACATTCAACATGCAGTTAGAACTCTGCTTAACAAATGGCTCCAACCTCATAGTACCACATAGTAGGACATCATACTACTAGCCAGCATGTCTTCTCTAAACTGTAATGGCACAACTTAGAACTTATGACGTGCAATCCCCATTTGAAGGCAGTACTATTGGACAGAAAAGGCTCATCACTCACCGATGGGCAGACAATTTATTAAGGTGAAGTCTGTATTTTTCTTCAGCAGATAACCCATCCATCAACAAGTAGAAAATCAGGAAATTGCTCTGGCCAACTTGCTGAGACACAAGCCTGGACTTCTCTAGCATATAGGTATAAATTCTGGCTGGTTAAAAAAAGAGAAGTCATTCCATTAGATGACATTTTAGCTTATTTTGATGACACATACAGATTAGTTAATTATGAGAGAGAACGCACATGGTTTTCTCTAATGTTTTGTATGTTAACAATAAAAGAAGAAATGAACAGAATTTATCTTCTAAGGCTGATTTTATGTTTCCAGAAATATGAGGTAGAAATACCGAAAACCCCACTGACTCTCCTCTCCTTCCCCAGCGACTATTTACTCTATTACTTGAATGGTACGGGTTAAAACTGAGGTGCCAGTATGGCCACTAAGCGAGGTGACATTCTCACCAACTAAGGGCCATAGAATGCCTGAGAGTTGGTTTGGTCCCACAGTTCTGTGGGTTTAGCTGGTTGCTCCCAGTTGTAGATCTATGTTCCAGCCCCGGCCCGGGGAGTGGGAGAAGGGGTGTGTGTGTGTGTGTGTGTGTGTGTGTGTGTGTGTGTGTGTGTGTGTGTGTGTGTGTGTGTGTGTGTGTGTGTGTGTGTGTGTGTGTGTGTGTGTGTGTGTTCACTCATCTCTACAACCACTCAGTCAAGTGATGAGTTCAAGCTGAAGCTTTCCTTTGAAAATTTTCATTCTTTTCCTGTTTTTTTTTCCTCTTCAACACATTCTGCCTGGAAGACTTGAAGTTTAAAGTTAATAATATTAACGCTACCATAATTGGGTGCTCAAGTGAGTATTTTTTAATTTAAAAAAATCTACACAGATCTGAAACAAGCTATGGAGCTCTGTTTCCTTTGTTGCCTCCTTTCTAGTTAGAAGTGTCTCGTAGCTGGGCCACTCTGGTGCTTCTGGTCCTGGAGAGAAGGCTGAAGAACGTACATTCATCTCCACAAACCCACTAGCATTGCCTACAGCTATACTCATAACTAATCAAGCTTCAGGTCACTGAGTGACTGTGATCTAAATTCAACACCAGCACAATTATTAATCATCTTCATTAGCTCAGCTCCAGCAGTGAAGGAAATTGCTGTGGATTAGTGGGATTCTGATCAGTGAGATTTAAACAAACAAAAAAGAGTCTTGGTGGGTCCTTTAGCTGGCAGCAAACGCAAGCCAGCAAGACCTTCATGAATCACTGTCGCCAGTGTCTACCAGTCATCTCAGCAGAGAGAACTCCCTTGTCTGAAATGAAATGGCAGCAAGGTAGGAAGAAGATGAGCTTCTGAGTTGGCAGTCTTGGGGTCTCGTGATTGCAAGTGTCCAGAGCAGAGAACAATGGTCCATGAACCGATGCAATAACAGTTCAAGATTTGCTTGTTTTCTAAGATCTTCCGTCAGATATGTGTTCTTTCTCTCTGCTGTAACTCCAGCGTATTTCTGAGCGTAGCAGAATATTAGATTTGACATGAGTGTGGAAGAAAAGCAAAAAGGGGAGTAATTTAAAGAGCCATGTTCACACATTGTATACTCCTGGGGGCCTTTAAGAGTTCAGGGTGATGATCAGGGCTGTACAGAGGAAAGAAGGAGGCATGGAAAGCCAGGGAAGGAGAGATCAGGGAAAGAGAGCCAGGGGGCCAGGCCAGGGCAAGGCAGTGGCTGTGATGATCATGTTCTTCACTCCTGGGGCTCCAGCCTCACTGCAGTCAGTGCTGACCCAGGGCAGTGGACGCCATCTGTAGGCAGGATTTGGCGGAAGCACTGGGAGCCTCAGAGTCCACCAGTCTTTCCTTGCTGTGGACGTTACGTGAAAGCTGTGTTTTCTGGGAAGTGGTGAGCTTTGAACAGCTCTTCCAGCCATATTCTGATGAACAATGTTTTTCTTCAATAAGAAACACTCCAGAAGACTGCATAGCCTCACTCTGTGAAAAATCATCTGGCCCGTGACTAAGATGTGTCTGGGAGGCACAGGAAGAATCAGCGGTGAACATTCGGCTCCTGTCGGTCCCCTTCATCTAACGAGAGGTTGGCCATGGTCACTTCGCTCTTCATGCTCATGGCCACGATTTTCATGGTTCACGCTCTCAATGTGGTCTTTTCTCTTTCAAAGGCAGCTATGTGACATGGCCACACTGCCTGTTACGAGATCCGGAAGCATTCAACGTCAAAAGTAGCGTATCTCCAACCAGATGAAGCACGGCTGAAAGGAGGAGGCATGCACGGAGCTGGCTTTCTCCTCCAGCGGAGACGAGGGTGTGAGGGGCTCCACACCTCGACGGCCACGCTGGAGCTGCACCATGAGCTCTTTTTCCTCTGTGTCATGGGGGAAAGCAGGAAGATTGCTTCAACCAAACCTTGGCTTCCCACGAGTCTGTGGCTTGAGACCCATAGAGACAAGCGAGAAAGTCAGGCGGTGGGAATGTGGCCTCTTAATCTGGAGGAGTATAATCAGTGACAGGGTACACTGAGGTAAGGACAAAGCAACAGAGCACTTGGCTTCCTCTGTTGGATGACTTTCCCCTCGTGTGTGTATCCTTAGAAATGGGAGCAGACTCTAAAGCCAATGCCGACGTCCTCCTTGTGCTCCCGTAGGAGGACAGGTGGGGCCGTGGTGGGGACAGAAAGGCCTGGGGACACGTGTCTGTTACTGATTCCCTGTGAATTTCCCTACACGCCTTCATGGAAGCCCCACATCTGACCTATAAGATGTGGATAGTGGAGAGAATGACAGTGGTCCTGACAACTTTCCTCAAGGTTCACAAGAAAGGCACGCTAGGGCTAAATCAACCCTCTCCTGGCAAACTTTCCCTAAACCGAAAAACCTCTTTTGGCAAACGTGTCCTTTTTTTTTTTTTTTTCTTTTTGCTTATGTGGTGCTGAGGAATCGAACCCAGGGCCTCAGGCATGCAAGGCAAGCACTCTATCACTGAGCCAACTTCCCAGCCCAAACGTGTCCTTTTTATCCAGTGATCTCCTACAAACTCCCTTTGGTGACGAGAGTAAGATGCTTTGTAAGTCACTCCACCCTGAAAGATGTCTCGTCTTATTCACTCAGAGCTGCTAACATAATCAGATGGGGAGAAACTCTGGGCCTAGAGCCAGACTAGAATGTTATTTATTAATTAGATTTTCTCCCAAAAATGTTAACCATCTTTACTTTTCCATAGATGATGCTTCGTAAAACTGAACCTGATATTTCCTACGTTGTGATTTGTGGTTAGATCCCCAGGGACGAATTGGCATAAAAGTATAAAAGCACTGTCACCCTAATGGTGACAATAAAGGAAGCATTGCACATATTAAACTTAAAATCAGTCTGATGATACTCCCTGTCCAATAAAATGGTATATATATTGATCATTTGAAGCAGTACTGTCTGTCATGTAGTATAAAATCAGCCTCTAATCTGCATTTATTTGAAGTGGGTTTACTCTAACAGCCAGGCTGCACGTTGATGAACTATTTTAGTGACATTTACAATTCATCTCTCCTCGAAGACAGTGCAAAATAATTTAAATTAATGCAGCTTTCAGTTTTTACAAGACATCTTGGTAAAGATCCCTCACCGATACCCTCTGTACGTATAGCTTCTTAAAGTCATCATAGTGTATTTTTCTCAGTGGTGCCGGTGTTCATCCTGGAATTACATTAGGAGAGGGAGCCTGGCCTTCATCTCCGTCACTGGCTGGATTGTGTGCCAGAAAAGAAGACAGTGGACTCCAGCCCCGTTACACGAGGCCCTCATGTGGGGAACCAGACAAACCACGGAGGCATGCAATTTACGAAGGAGTCCACTGGGAGGTCGGTGGTCCCCAAAACAACCTGACTGATATCCTTCTAAGAAGAGAAGAGGCGCAGGGCCAAGGCCATGCCTCATCGGAGACAGGTAGGGGTGTACAGCCCAAAGACAAAGAAGGGGCAATCAGCTCAGGAACCTGGATGAACCAGCCAGAACGGCCCCTGCTACAGACATCCCCCACACGGAGTTCCACACACAGAATCCACACTCCCAGCCTCCAGGAGGACCAGAAAGTCCAGCCGGTGGTTTTCAGCGTGTGTCCATTTTGCGACAAGAGCTCAGAAGCTTAACAAAGTCCAGCACACTCCCTGCTTCTTTAGCTCCATGCCAGCAGGCACCAGGAGACCAGTAAACCTCCAAACCCCACAACTGGACACCCCATCTGCAGACCAACTGTGAGAAGAAGATGCCATTGCTGCACTTAGCATCCATTGAGTAAGAGAAGGATCACTCCGTGGATGGAGCCCTTGGACTGGTTTTAGTGCTCTGCACTCTGCTACCTGCCTCCCCTCACGGGACACCCAAGGTCCAGACGAGGAAGCACACAGCCGCTATGCTCCCGTTGCGACCTTGTCCAGCATTTCATATGCTTGACAACACACCTCCATGTTCTCGGGGTAGAGCCTGGGCAGGGAAACGGGTCAGAATTCACTTGAAGGCTTTCTCTTCAGTGTGGCTGTTTTCAGTTTTGCCAACTCTCTGTGAAACTGTGGCCCTTCAAGCTGTGCTCTCTGGGACACATCCTCTAAACACATCACTGACATTTTTTTCCCATTGAAGCACAGGAGGCAGAGGTCGGAGCTCTGAGGTTAACTCGGTGCGTTCTCAAACAGCTCTGGTGTCCCGATGTGAAAAGGTCAGTTAAAAAAATAATCCTCCAGAGAACTTGGGCACATTTTAACAGAACCTAGGAAGAAGCTACAAAGCCTCCAGAGGTAGAGGCTGCTGCTGTATGCAGGGTGTCGTGGAGAACAGAGCGGGAGGAAGCAGGGCGTGAGGGGCAGTAATGTGGAGAGGCCTTCAGAGATGGCTGCCTGCCTGCTTCCTTGGGAGAAGATTCGTAAGTCCCACAGGACAATGTGGACATGATACTGAACTATTATTTGTGCTCCTAGGTGACCCAGAGGCCACATGGGTCCCGACAGCTGCAGGTTCATCACTGGGCACATGCACGCTCCTCCCGGCCTGCCTGCGATGGAAACTGTGATTGGCAAATGGCTTGGGAACTGCCTATCAGGTGTAGCTCTTCTAGTATGGACTTTGTGAATGAAACTTCCTGAAGTAAAAGATGTCCTGGGGGATTACTACCAGAGGGGCTGAGGGCTGCAAATGCAGCCTTTGAAATCTGTCCTCCTCTCACTGAGGAACCAGCAGCCCTCCTAGCCACTGTGACCCCAGGGGAAAGCATCTGCAAACTTATCTACTGCAGCCGTGACCTGCTGGTCAGTTAGAGCTCAGAGCAAAACCGTGCTGGTCACTGCACGCAGAAGCAGGCTCCCTGGAGTCCTGAAAACCAAGATGCGGGTCCCCCCGGCTGGAGGCTGAAGAAAGCGGCCTTGAGAACCCCCCGGCCTCAGATCTAAAAGGATCATAACTTCCCCATGGCAGAATCTAACCCTCAGACTTCAAGCCTCATGATCTTTTCTTGTTCCTGGCATATGTATCGTGTATCTAAATTTATGTAGTGGTAATTTGATTTTATGGACACTTGCTGGGGAGCAGAGATATTTTTATTTTGAGATGATAGCCCAAACCAGGACCAGATTAAACCAGGCTCTCAAAAAAAAATCATTGATGATTAACAAATGTCCATGCACTGAAGCTTCTTACAAAAGTTCTTCAGCATAGTTCCCTTCAGCATAGGAGTTGTTTCACTACAGCTGTATTTGTTGTAGATCTGTAGAAGGCTGATTGATTTGGGTATTTGAATTCCTTTGTGTTTAGTAACTATGGTTCATTTCAACTACCTTGGCTTTGTTTGCTCCACAGTATTATACTCTCTACAGAAATTACCTTGGAAAGATGCACCTTGCAATTTCTTTTCCATTCACAATAACTTTGGTGGACTCATTTGCAGCCCCCTCCACCCGGGTTCTTGTTCTAATAGAATTAGGAACTTCCCAGAACACTAGGAGGAGTTTATCAATGCATCCAAGGTAGAGGCTGGGCTTTCTCCTCCTTATCACGGATCACTGATGGGTTAAAGTTGGCATGTCTGCACTAGGTGCCACTTGGAATGTTCTGGAAAGATAGGACGGGACTCGCATGGCTCAGGGCCCTGCACAGGGAATCTTCCCTCACTGTCTGCACACTTACCTCCAGTCACGTGCCGGTTCCGTTCACAGAACTGCACTTCCCAGTACTTTACAAAGCAGCTGGACAGATCATTAAGGGGCGTCTTGGCATGTCCAAAGGCTTCCAAGATGCACATGGCCTGTGGCAGAGAGAAGAATCGATGTATCTACTCACTAAAAAATACAATTGATGCAGCTACACATTAGAAAAATGAAATCAGTCAGAAAACAAATAGGACATATTCCATTGTCTAGAAGGTTCTATACTTACTATATTTTTTATATTGATTGATTGTGTGTGTGTGTGTGTGTGTGTGTGTGTGTGTGTGTATGCATGTGTGTGCATGTGTGTGTGTACCTATACCAGGAGTTGGAATTCAGGACCTCATACTCACTCAACTTTACTTGCTTGGCTTCTACCCTAACACTTGAACCACACCTCGAGCCCAGCTTTGTGCTAGTTATTTTGGAGAGGGAGACTAGCTTTGAGCTGTAATTCTCCCAATCTCAGTTTCCTAAGTAGCTATGATATGATTATAGGCCTGAGCTACTATTGCCCAGCTTCATACTGAATTGTAACGTAGTCTTTCATCAAATGCAAACTATTAGTACATAATGTCTTAAATTGTAGCCACTGCTGATAAAATGATGCATAGATTACCTCACATTCTCCCTGTGTAGAAACAGGAAAATCATCTCTTACACACACACACACACACACACGCTTAGCAAATGTTATTTGAAATTTTAAACACAAATAGAACAGTAGGAGAGATACTTTGGAAGGAAAAAAATAAGGACTAAGTCAGGCATTGGTGGGTCAAGCGTGTAATACTGTTCAGGAGACTGAGATTTGAGACTGAGCCAGAGCATAAAGTCTATGAGATGACTAGTATTTCCAACTGACCACAAAAAAGTCAGAAGTGGGTAGAGAAAAAAAGCTCAAGGACAACATCAAGGCCCTGAGTTCGACCCCTAGGACTGGCATGCATGACATTCTCTCTCTCTCTCTCTCTCTCTCTCTCATATACACACATACATATACACACATGCACACACAGATACACACACACAACGCACTCAGAATTGACTTAAGTATTAGTCAGAATTTGCTTTAAAAACATGAATTCTTGAAAATACTGGTACACACTTGTATTCCTGGGACCACTTTGTTGACACTGACTCTTTTCAGTCTGAGGCCCTAATAACTCTCCCTCTCCTGCTCCTCTGCCTCATCCCAATGAGTCTTCCCTCAGAAGCAGGACAGAGACTCTTGTGGGGCTTTCTTCACATTCCTACCCATCCTATGCTATTTCAGGGATGACAAGTTTCAGGGAATGAAGCTCCCCAGATCAGTCTTGAGATCTAAAATGATTTCGGGAGGGCTGGGAAGGTGGCTCAGTGGTAGAGTTCTTGCCTTGCATGCATGAGGCCCTGGGTTCGAAAGCCGGAAGTGGCGCTGTGGTTCAAGTGGTAAAGTACTGGCCTTGAGCTGAAGAGCTGAGGGACAGCACCTAGGCCCAGAGTTCAGGCCCCATGACTGGACCCCCCCCAAAAAATGATTTTGGGAAAGTTTCTTTAAATAATGTCCTCAAGATACAAAGCGCATCTCTCCTCCATTCGTTGACTGCACCTGTGACCAAGGGATTTTCCCCCGGATATTAAAATCTCGAAGACTTAAACATCTTTCTCTTGCATGATTCCAATGTGTCAGATGCAGTATCCTAGTGAGCCACAAGAGAGAGCACAATCTCCCCCCAGTGGATACCCAGTCTCCACCAGTTCTGGTAATTTCTTGTTATGTTACTTTGTGAACTTTATTATACATTTAAAATTTTCTGGGGACTACTTTTCAGTTTTGTCATTTGACATACTAAGACTTTCAGAAGCATTTTGTATCAAGAATGAATATCAAACAACATATCAAACAACTCTTTGATTCTAATCAAAAACTGAAAATACTAGAAGTTGGAATAGTAAGTTATACCATTTTCCCCACTTTTTAGAGACAAACATATATTAAGTCCTCACAAAACTCCATGGTTTGGGCTTAAATGATTTACCTAATTATAAGATGACTGAAAAATGAATTGATGGCAGTGGTGACAAAAACATTTTCTGAAAAAAATATGCAATCTAATATGAAATAGTGAAATAAATATTACAATTACATCACATTTTAATAGTGTATACTGTAAAAGTTGTTTCAAAGGCTAAAACTATAGGATAGATTATTTTTTTTTGTCGGTCGTGGGGCTTGAACTCTGGGCCTGAGCTCTGTCCCTCAGCTCTTCAGCTCTACCACTTGAACTACAGCGCCACTTCCTAGGATAGATTTTTAAAACCTATTTTGGTTTCAAGTTATTTTCATGTAGTGCCCAGTAAGCAAATGATGCTGTGGACGATGCAATAATGACTGTATAAGAAAGCACACTCAAACAGTAATGGAATCTCCCCAGACAGGAAGTATCCCACATTCAAATGGTGATGGAGTCTCTCCCAACAGGAAGTGTCCTGTCACAGTAGCTACATAAGCTTTGGAGTGGGAGTGATGGTACTCCACCTTAGGCTAGTGTGTGACACATTTTAGGTACTGATCATGTTCTTTAAGTCCTCCAGCCTCATTTTCCTGCACTCAGGAATGACTTCTTCTGTGTTCCTTTGTGTCATGTGTGCAAGACACTTGGTTACTCTGTGTCTGTCAGAGCATAGACAATCATCAGTTAACACTGATTAACCTTTGTTCTTAACAGCTACAGACAGTACTTCGGTTGTGTTTACTGTATGCATGACAACATTATACACTGAAGTGTGTGTGTGTGTGTGTGTGTGTGTGTGTCTGTGTGTCTGTGTATGTGGCTGTGTTCTTTTAACCCTCATAACCACTGCTTCTATTTCATTCTCACACACAAAATAGATAAATAATTTTCTCAATGGAGGTGGGGTTGGAACCCATGGATTATGACTGTAGAATTAAACACCTGACCAGAGCATCACAGCTGGGACTTCTGGAGTAATGATAACAACATATACAAGGAAGGCATCCCACCCAACATGGGAACTTTCCTTGCACATGCCCTGAAATTCAAGATGCCCCAGGCAAAACTGCAATAACCACGTGGTTCTCATCTTTCATTAGCACTAGGCCAGCAGGTGGCAGTACACAGATGTGTTAGGGAACCCCGAGAAACAGAACCCAGCATTACCCCATGGAACCCTTCACTTTCAAACAAAATAATGTGAGGAGTTGAAAAAGCCCTAAATGTATAAATAAAAATATAACTAAAGGACAGTAAGTCATGCATCCTCAATATTTACCGATTCACATTTTATTGGCATAATCATTCCCATTTATATTGCACGGTATAAATTTCAATCATGAGGATAGCTTTATGCTATTAAGATTATAATCAGGATAGCTGTGTGCTATTAGGACAGCTATCTATTGCTTTTTTCCCCAAGTAGAAGCCTTGGGCTGCCTTCATAAAGATGCATCGTTTTACCAACAGTCACTTCATGAGAAATATCCAATGTGGATTTGACTCTGTATAATATCCGGATGCGTTGCACAAGCTGGCTGAGCAATTTACATGAGCCACTTGCTACTATAGTGCTGTAGGTGATATGCTAAAGGGAAATGAACACCGTATGAGTTTTATGTAATAGTTTTGTGGCTTTTGTGCTGAAACCTGGACAGGTTTGAGACTAGAAATGCATCGGTTATGTCATCTATGTTTTTTTATGTTGCAAAGGGATGAGAAGATGTTTCCATGGGAAGTTACATTGAGTCTATAATTTTGACTCACAGATATAAATAGCTTTGGAAGGAATTATGAGACTGACGTAAGGAATGCTAGCTCAACAAGGGTTTGGTAAATCTCATGTAAACACAACAAAATCATCAGAATTGTTCAGGGTCCTGATTGCCTGGAGATGGTTTAGCTCTGTTAAACTCCTCTGGTCATAGTACAGTAGGTGAATGTAGAAAAGTTGCCACCATTGTTTGTTCCCCGGTACTTTAAAATATGGCACCTCATATTCACGCATGCCACACAGACATGAAGAGCCTCTGTATGGGCCCTGCCTGAATCTCTCCAGGAACAGGCACATGGGGGACTTGTAGGAAGCAGTAGGAAGAGAGTGTGGTCTGCATCTACAGGTGGCTTTGGCCAGGTAAGATATGATGGTGTAAGGCTCAAGAGGAATAAGACACTGTCTGGAACAGGGCTGGGCCACGCTCGTTTGTGGGACATGAAATACAGAACTGTTCAGCAGTTTTGGGAGAAGTTGGTACAGGCCGCAAGCACTTCATCGCAAGCAAATCTTTTTTTCTTCCAGTTCACAGTCTAGCTGAACACAGAGCCACCTACTTTAAATACTTGCATCTGTGACTCTTTTCCTACACATGTTGACCGGTGTTTGCCCATCGGGACAGTCCCCTTTCTTGGTAAGTGACATTTTTCTTGGCACACCGCACTTGTTCACACCCCTGCCCAGACAACAGCAACTTACATGTTTAAACCTGGAGTGGAACATCGCCCTGCTGTTGCCGGTCCTGCAGGTCAGATGCTTCAGGATCTGCTTGCTGGCTTCAGACTTCCCAGACCCCCGCTCGCCACTAAGAGCAAACAGGGAGACCACATACTCACTGGCTTGGACAAGGTAAGGGAAATATTAAATACCCAGGGATCAAACCCAGACTCAAAGATGGTGAGGGAAGGGCGTGACCCTCTGATGACTTTATGAGAAGGAGTCATTCTTCTGTTTCAGGCATGAAACCCATCATCCAGGAAGCACATCCTATGTCACGTGCTCCATGAAGACAGAACTTTGGTTATGGAAGGTCTGGAAATCCAGGGCCCCCACTGCCAGCACAACGGCAGAAAGGCCTCAGACTGACCAGAGAGACTCAGTGAGATGGGACACTGGCCTGGGAAGCCACAAATCCTTCCTAAGAAAAGCCCTCACTTTTCCCAGTGTTCTTCTCTAGAAAACGAGGCTACTGGAGCTCAAGATGCACATAGCGGCTAGCACAGAGAGGTCTTGTGACCAGAGCAGCATGCCTGGCACTGCAGGCTCTCACACGAATCTTTCCAGGTACCTTGGAGGCCTGAGGTTGCAGGCTTTGCACTCTTCTTTAATCTACGCTCAGCTCACAATCACCCACTAACCTCGTATTTATCAGAAGACCATACTTTTTGGTGACTGCATCGATGGTGTGTTTTCTACAAACAAATGACGTGATAGCCCTTGACAGCAGATGATCCCAGGCCAGTGTATAAAAGTACAAATGCAAGTCTAGTATCCAATAAAGTTATTTATGAAGCCTGAGGAAAAACTCTTAAGAAGAAGCCTGTATTTGGCTGTCATGTTCAACATGTTTTGACCCTTTCTTCGGACATTTATTTGAATGAAAGGAATTAAAGAGCACGTTGCCAGAAGAGGAGGTAAGATTTGATGAGTTAAGTCTCATGTTGTCAGCGAATGAGGCTTCTAGCCTCCTCCTCTATGCTGATCTTAAGCCTTCCGGCTGTAACATGTGATGTCCCTGTGAACTTTGAAAAGAGAATGAAGTTTGTTTCTGGTCACGTGAAAAGGTCTGGGGAATCCATTTCCAAAAGTTCTAGTTTTGAGGACCAAATCCCAAACTTCCCTCTGTCAGCATCTCACCCAGCACACAGGGGCAGCCCAGAGATGTTGTGCGAATGGCCTTCCTCATTTGTGGAAACGGATGGTGGGGGGTGTTCATTGGGGAAGAATGAACTTGGAATAGACTGAAAGTAGCTGCTCCTGGGGCAGCAAGGACCTAGCCCCTCAGCTGGGCCCCAGGGGACCAGGCTCAATGTACTGGCAGCAGTGGAGGGAGGCTTCACTGTGGTCCAAGCTAGGGGAAACCACGACAGCCACACAGACAAGAGCTGAGAAACAAACAGAGGAAGCAGAGAGAATGATGCCACATGTCCCATGGGGTGAGACTTGCTCTTCGGTTCTGCGCGTTGAGTACTTGGTGGCTTCTTTGGAACGTGAATGGATGAAGAAATGCGGCTTTGTTCAAAGTAAGGGTTTTGATACGTGGTGTTGCCTGCCCTACCTACGTCCCAAAGGAGCTCTGGTGCTGGAGAATATTAGAAAGTTCTGGGGAAGACATTCCACAAGCAAAAATATGTAGCAATGGGGTAAAACACAATTAGAAGGCTCTGTCACTTTCCCAGAGGAAAGTGACACACCAACTCCTCCTGTATCTCCTCTGAGAATCTATAGGGACTAATACTGAGTGCATGCCTGTATGTGTGCATGCTCATGTCTGTACGTGTGCACGTATGTACACACTAGTACTGGGGCTTGAACTCAGGACCTTTTTCTGCTCTCTCTGGGCATTCTTACTCATGGATGGTGCACTACCAATTGAGTCACATTATTATCAGCCCAGCATTCTGCTAGATAATTGAGCTGGAGTCTCTCAAACTTCTTTTCCTGGCTTGACTTTGAACCGTGATCAACCTCCTGAGTAGTTAGGATTGTAGCCATGAACTACTGGTGCCCAGTGGCTCTGACAACAAACCATCCTTGGGCAGGTCTGCTTTAGAATTGAGGAGTCAGCAAGAGCACAGAACACAACTCATAGCCAGGCACTCATGGCTCATGGCTGTAATCCTAGCTACTCAGAAGGCTGAGATCTGAGAACCACAGTTCAAAGCAAGTCTGCCCAGGAAATTCCATGAGATTCTTATCTCCAATTGACCACCAGAAAACTAAAAGTGGTACAGTGGCTCAAAGTAGTAGAGCACTACCCTTGAGCAAAAGAGCTCAGGAACAGCGCCCAGGCCCTGAGTTCAAGCCCCAGGCCAGTGAAAATAATGACAACAACAACAACAACAACAACAACAAGACAATAAATGGAACTGATAAATAAATGCTCACTTAAAAGTCCAAGTGTGGGCTGAGAAGGTAGTTCAGTGGTAGAGCTTTTGCCTTGCATGCATGAGGCCCTGGGTTTGATTCCTCAGCACCACATAAGCAAAAAGAAAAAAGCCGGAAGTGGCGCTGTGGCTCAAGAGGTAGAGCGCTAGCCTTGAGCTGAAGAGCTGAGGGACAGTGCCCAGGCCCAGGGTTCAGGCCCCATGACCGGACCCCCCCCAAAAAAAAGTCCAAGTGTGTTTTTGAGACTCATTCGGCTTCCATTTTTACACAATTGTCTTTTTTTTCTCACTTGAATTAGAGTTATGAGGTATGATATTTTCATGTTCATTTTCCAACACATACCACTCACAATTAGCCAGGTAAAGCCAGGAGAAATTACAAGTGCTGGCAGGCATATGGCCTGAGGTAAACTAAAATTCTTGGAGGAGGATCTCCTTTGGATACCTCAATATTTCTGGGTCCTCTGTAAGTAGATAGTCACATTTCGCCCCTATTGGTTGCGGTATCTCCTTTTTTTCCCCTTCATTGTAAACTATCCTCCTGAGTACTTGGGTACTCGGGAACTAAACCTCCTTTCCAGAGCAGCATCACTGCAGAGATGCATGGGGTAAGGCATGATGAGTGGTGAATGCCCGTGAGGGGACACGGAAGCATCCTCTAGCAAGGAGCAAAGCTGTATCCGGGCTGGCACCAGGCTGTGAGCTCCCATTTAGATCTTTTCTTTCTCTGTGCTCGTTTCTGACACAGAAGCTCTGTGGTTCTAGGTGTTAGATCTTCAAAATGAGCTGACTTTCAGGCTGAGTTTGTTGGCACTGATTCTGCCACACCTGAGGTTCCTTCTAGTAGAAGAAGGATGGATCCCCTTCCTCTGTAACCAGGGAAGTATATGTACTGTGGAGACGCAGGGGACCAGCTTCAGAGGAGGAGATGAATGGATGGGAAGGGGTGGTGGGAGGAGAGCACAGCTTGCTGCGCCCCTCGGGGTATGGGCCGGAGGGGACGGGCTCACCTGAGGATGAAGCACTGGGGCCGCTGCTCCTCAAACAGGTGATGGAAGGCCCGTTCTGCACAGGAGAAGAGGTGGGGGGGTAGGGAGGGGCTCCGCGTCCCCGAGCGGCTCAGGTACAGCTGCGAGACCTGGGGGCAGAGGACCAGAAAACGTCATGGCTGTGAAAAGGCCTTTTTCCCACCAGGGGATGGACCCGAGTCTCCTGTCCTACCAAGGTAAAGGAAATCCTACTGCTAAGTCTCAGCTGATTCTACAAAACACTTGGAAAATTAGGTACCATTGCACCCCCTTCTCAGCACATTGGCGGCTGGCATAACGTTCAAGTGGGGGCTCATGAAATCCCTTGTTTCTTGGTCCACGGGCTTTAAGTTATTCTGCTGTCTTTCTTAAGATCAGCTCATCAAAATCCAGTGTAATGGATATTCGTGGAGGAATCTGAAGCTGGGAATTCACATCAAATACAATTTCTCTCCTTGATCCTCAGCATTAACAGCCTAAGACTGCAAGGATTCGAAACCTGCTTACAAGAAAGTATTGTAGCTTAATGTCATATGCATTTCCATATTTATCCCCCCAAACATAACTTTAATTAATTTCACTAAAACGCTAATTTCTGTCTGTCCTCCAAGGGATGGGTAATATTTCCGGTCCTCTTGAATTTCTAGCCAATTTGGTTAAACTAGACTTAAATCAAATGTATAAAAAGATTCCTGAGTCATGAAGATATGACAAACTTAGCTTTTATTTTACAAATGGACTAGTCCTATTCTGACTCTTCAGGGACACCAGGGTAAAAGGAGTCAAGCGAAGATGACAGAATGACTCTGGCCACCAGAGATAACAGAGCTGCCGTGTTCCAGGAAGCCAGTGAGGTGACCAGACTCTGCCGTCTGAACACGCTAGGGCAATGGATGTCTGAGCCAGCTCTCGCACAACAGCCATGCGTCAGGAATAAGGAGTAAGGGCCTGTTCACAACAGGATGGAGAAGGCCCTTGCTTGTCAGAAACACATGAACACATAGTACAGTCCATACTCACCATGGTAGAATAAATCGGGAGTTCCTTGAATGGGTTCACAAGCAAGAGGACATCCCCAACGAAAGTCTGTAAAAGAAATGTGAAAAATCCATGTGTCATCTATGTATACATTATCTTTAAAATAGCAAAGTATAAAACTTAGGCATCCGGATGGAGAATACAGCAAAGAAGGAACAGAAATCACACTCAGTGAACTATTTGTAAACTCAAATTAAACAAATCCAATCATTTTTGTCGCATCAATCATGTAACAGGGAGAATGTCTGGGTTGTAAGAAGGGATTTTGTGAATGAGTCTGAATGGATCTGTAGAATAAGAACATGTGACAAATATACTGGAAGAAACAAGAAAGAGACTGAGTTCTAATTGCTCTCATCGTCAAGAAGGAAAAGACAGAAAATCAAATGAGCCATGAGAACCTGGCTGGTATCCTCACTAGTTGCCAGAGATACATAAATTCAAACCACAAGGAGATAATCACTTCAATACTGTTAGGTTGGCTTGGATCAGAATAAAGATATTAGTAAAATAAATCATCCTGGTGATCCTGAAGCCCTCACCCTGCATCTACTGACATTATCTTGTGGTGTGGGCATTCCAATGTGTGGTAACTCTTCTACATGTTCCTCCTACCACGTTTACCTATGTGACCCCCTAAGACAAAATAAAATTCCATATGATATATTACTCCTAATAGCCAAAGAGTGGAATGGCTACATTGAAGAGTATAAGAATAAATTAGGAGGAGCACTCAGTATGTGGTCTGAGGAGAGCACTCAGCATGTAGTCTGAGGAGCACTTAGTGTGCAGTCTGAGGAGCACTCAGCATGTGGTCTGAGGAGCACTCAGCATGTAGTCTGAGGAGCACTTAGTGTGCAGTCTGAGGAACACTCAGAATGCGGTCTGAGGAGCACTTAGTGTGTGGCCTAAGGAGCACTCCGTGCAATCTGAGGAGCACTCAGCATGTAGTCTGAGGAACACTCAGTATGCAGTCTGAAAAGCACTCAGTGTGCAGTCTGAGGAGCATTCAGTGTGCAGTCTGAGGAGCACTCAGTGTGCAGTCTGAGGAGCACTCTGCATACAGTCTGAGGAGCACTCAGTGTGCAGTCTGAGGAGCACTCAGCATACAGTCTGAGGAGCACTCAGTGTGCAGTCTGAGGAGCACTCAGCATACAGTCTGAGGAGCACTCAGTGTGCAGTCTGAGGAGCATTCAGCATTGTGTGTCTGCCTCTGGGTGTGATTTTGCCCAGACATACAGCACTCCCTGAATAAAACGAACCTCAGATGACTTAA
Source organism: Dipodomys spectabilis (assembly GCF_019054845.1). Taxonomy (NCBI): domain Eukaryota; kingdom Metazoa; phylum Chordata; class Mammalia; order Rodentia; family Heteromyidae; genus Dipodomys; species Dipodomys spectabilis. The sequence goes on along the minus strand of NW_024870892.1, from coordinate 5,767,813 downwards.
GTATGGGGACAAGAAAGCCGTGCCTCACTCAGTGGCCAGTCTCTATTCTCCATAACCTTTAGTAAAGCAGGAAAGTTTAGTTCTGGTTATCTAGCTAAAGAGAGCTGAACAGAGCAAAGGTCATCACGGACAGTGTGGGAAGGAAGGAAGGAAAGAAGGAAGGAAGGAAGGAAGGAAGGAAGGAAGGAAGGAAGGAAGGAAGGAAGGAAGGAAGGAAGGAAGGAAGGAAGGAAGGACTGGCTGTGCACCATGGGGAGCGCTGGCTGGACTCATGGCAGTACAACCAGCCTCCTGGGCTCATTCAGCAAGTTCAAGCCTGAGCGGGACTCAGATGAGATGTACATCACCACGAGGAGTAGTCATGGACCGTGATGGGCACAGCAACAAGGGAGCGCACTGTCATCCACCCAGAAGCTCAGGGGAGTTCACACAGCTCTGGGCTTCACAGGGGAGGAAGAGAACTTTGGACAGAGCAAAGAGACTCAGGAAAGATCCATTCACAGGAAGGAGAGTAGTGCTCAGAGGCTTGAGGTCCTGGTCCTCAGGGTCTGTGCTCAGGAAGTTCAAGATCAAGAGGTTTCTCAGCTGCTGGCTGAGATTTGGCTTCAGGAATGAGTCACAGTTGGCTTCCCATAAGAACACATCTAGAAGAGTTGAAGATGGGGGGCTTTGGGAGCTTTGAGATTGCCCTTGTGATTCACAGAGATGATTCTAGTTCACTGTGAGTCAGAGTGAGAAAGCCTGAGTCTACAAAGCCTGGGTCTTCGAGAGAAAGGGCTGGGGAGCCCATGAGCAGTAGAGAAGTCAGCCTACATAGATATTTCAGAGACAAGACCACAGAAGAAGCACAAAGCAGATGAAGGAATACAAAACAATTCAGTCTTCTAGTATGCTCTTTTCTATACTGCAGAGTTATATAGTACATAACCATCATGCTGGGGAAAATGTACTGAACATGGAATTAAAATAAACCCACATAACAAAATAAAAACAGAGTGGTGACAAAGATCAAAGTAATCAAGTTTCCCTACTTTATGCCAATGATTGAATTCCATTAATTTTGATACAAGTATTTAATTTTGAGTATATTTACTGTGACAGGCAATTTATCCAAGCATTAAGATGTTGTATTGCATTTTCATAGACAAATCAGTATCTGACAAGTTATTACTTGGAGGGAAATCTCAGACTTCACATTTACATGAAAATTACTTAATCAATTTCTCAGTAGATTAGGAAAAATGAGTGTTATCAGGAAAGAATAGCAGGTATGTGCCTAATCGCAATTCTCTGCAGACCTCCTGATTGAATTGCCCTGTGTTCTGTAATGAGTATAACAAAATCACAGAGGAAAGAGAGAGAGAAAGAGAGGAAAAAGAAAGGAAGGGAGAGAGTAGAGATATTGTGAAATTATAGATTGTCTACACTGTTATCAGTATTGAAAGAAATAACACACTGAACATGATAGAACCACTGTAAGTTATTTATATAACTCCTACCATCAGAAGTCTGTGCATATATTTCTGATGTTTTATGCATAGTGATGATTGCTGACTATTCAGAGCAACAACAGAGTTGCTTTCTGTGAGGGTAGTAAGACGGCCCTTGTGCATGGACAGTGGTCTGCAGATCTGCAGGCTAAGTGGCTGATATATGAGCCATTCTGTAGGTGATGTGCAGACCCTGCCTGTTCTAGCAATGGCGACCAGTGGCAATGGCAATCACGGGAAAACCTAACTGCCCTGAGTACCTGTGTCCACATGTGTAGTATTGGTTTAATACTTAGCTGTAAAAGGTAGGATTCTGTTGAACTGCCTTTTGACTGAACCTGGACTCCGAGACATTCAAGCTCAGCCATCCGCACAGCCAGATGGCCCTGTGCACATACCACTTGCACTATTTGCCACACGGGAGGGAGGCAACACTACTAGCAAGACTGGGCCACGCGGGAGGCGGGTTGGGCAGAGCACTCACGTAGACCTGATTGTTCGCAAAGCGCTTCTGGATCTCGTAGAGCAGGCTGCTGTCGGTGAGCTGGCTGAGCGTGGCTAGGTCATCGTTTGGAGCGGGAGGCATGAGCTGCACCTGACGGAGCAGAGGATAAGTCTGATCAATTCTAATGGCCTCCCAATCAGCCTCCACAGCTGACTGCTCCATTTCAATGACCTGTCAAATGTGTGAAGACCACATGCATTTGAAACTGTTATTTAAAAAGATGTGGTTCAATGAAAAGGAAAAATATGTATTCAAAGCCATAGGAAAAAATGGGTGCAGATAAGATCTATGTTTTATACTCACAAGTGTGCAAATGCACACACCCCTTGCACAATACTTTGTGCATGGAAGGTCATTTGAACACATTGACTCTCCCTTTTCCCCACCTGTAATGTAGAGAGACAGAGAGCTGACAAACTTGATTATAAGGTATGTTCCCAAACCTAAGGTCCGCTCCTACCACAGGTGTTATATAAAAGCAATGGTTTGCACAGTCCTGAGAGATGAGGATGGCTCTGACTTCTGGCTTGTGATTTCCATTATGTTCTGTATTTCTCTTCAGACTAAGGCAGCTGTGAGATTCTGCCACAAAGAGAAAATGCATTCTTTTTCCATTTAACACAGAATGACAGGGTTTTAAAAACTGAGCAATGTTCCGAGGAAAGAAAGACAGATAAATTTAGGTCTTTTAATTAGAGAGAAATCTATCATTTCTAAATTGGAAATGAACAATGCCTTAATTTTATGGGCTTAATACATGTTCCGAGAAGCAGAGATTAGATAGCCTATGGCACCCATGTTTTTCCTTTTCTTTTTCTTTTTTAAAAAATCATATAACGCAGAAACAGAACAAATTTCAAGTCTTATGAATGTGCATGAGTTCATGGATATCCATAGCAAAAGTTTAAAAACAACTGATTTGTCTGTATAATTTGTATTTATGCGTGCTGTCCATGTTTATACTTGTACTTTATTCTTGCATTTGCATCTTATACTGTATTCGTATTATATGTAATATGTATTACATATATGTATAATAGCTAAGTATATTTATATTTTTATTTATAGTATATATTTTACTTATTTTTATTTTATATTTTTATATTTACCTATAGTTCTATCTGTTAAAAGTTTAGAGGGTAAAAAGTATTGAAAATTTTAAATTTAGGACTGTGAATATTGCACACATGCACAAATGCAATCTTCCCAATGCCTTCACAGAGTCTGTCCACAGTGCTTGCAGGCTCTGACTAACCCCGATGCATGAATGATAGAAACACAGTTCCATCCCAGCGTCTCCAAGGCTCAGAAGGGCATTTTGTTTTCTGTTCTATTTAGAAATAGCTTCACAGATTCCTAGAAACTGTAGAAATGCCATTTCCAAAATGGAAGTACCATATTCTAATAGTAGTAACTCATGTATTTAGAAAATGATTTTGTAAAAGCAACCTCACAACATCCACAGTGAGGTTCACCCCAAACACTGATTATTTTTCTAGACTTTCACAGCATTTAAGAGAAAAAAGTTCTCAAGTTGCCTTTCACATAATCCCCACAAAGTTACTAAATGGTCATAATTTGACCTTGAGCTAGACACACACTTTTAAGGCTCTGTCAGAAATAACTGCTTGAATAGTCAAGAGCCATACCCCTCTCCTGATATTTTAAAGACTAAAAAAAAAACAGGAGTGAGTATGACCCAGCTTTCCTAGTATTTTTTGAGTAAATGTTAACCAAAACAAAATAAATAGTTAATTTTGGAGTTACATGAAATTAGCTTTGTTTTTGGTTGTGGGGCTTGAACTCTGGGCCTGGATGCTGTCCCTCAGTTCCTCAGTTCATGGCAAGTGCCCTACCACTTGAGCCACAGCGTCATTGCTGGATTTTCTGGTGGTTAATTGGAGATAAGAGTCTCACAGCCTGGTCTGGCTTTGAACTGCTATCCTCAGATCTCAGCCTCCTCAGTAGCTAGGATGACGGGTGTGAGCCACTGGTGCCCACCTATGGGATTAGCTTCTTAATGTGAGTGTTTAGTGCTGTTGTGGGACTGGTAGGAGAGCCAGCCGGGAATCTCCGGGAGGGGAGGAGGGGCAGCATGATGGGTGTTCTGTGTCAGCCCTCTGCAAAATACCTGCAGCTTCCTCCACCAGGGAATCTGCTGATGCCGTGAACATCCCCCATACTGGCTTACTCCTCTCCACTTGAAGAAACAAATTTGAGCAGCAGTGCAGTGCAGCTCTGTGTGTGCATCCCCCATCTGTGAGGTTCTGGATGTTCTTCTACCTTATAGAACGAAGCCACTTTCCTTTCTGTATGGAATTGTGATGAACGGTGGTGAGTATCTGTCAGTGGCTGTGAGAATTAAATCCATGTGAGACTGGGCATGAGGATTATAGGGTGCAGGCTCTGAGTATGGTGAGTGGAAGCCAGCCAGGGTCCTGGTGCCAATCGCCAACCCTCCACACACTTCCCTGACTGCAGGGGTGAGGTGTAGTGAGGGTACTTAGCTTTGTTTACATAGTCATCAAGTGACTTATTTCTATGGTAATGCAAAGAATCAGTTAATTTGTGAACTCCCAAGCACATTATTGTCTCAGTTCCAAAGGGACCTTCATCAGTTGGGTGCTGGGATTGGTGAGGCTGCACAGTGGGGCACAAACCCTCCTGGTGATACCTCACTTGAAGGCTGCATCCTCCTTACATGTATTTGAAGTGTTGGGGCAGGAAACCACAAAGTAATCAAAAGCTGGAAATATGTAAGAAGTAGGACAGTGGCTGAGCTTACCTGATAAAGGGGACAAGACTAAAATTCACATGGTTATCAAACAAAATAGCACTGATGTTTGCTGACAATGAGCACAAAGTGCTAATGAAATAGGAGCTTCCGTGTTGATGAGGCTTTCTTGAGGATGCTTTCTTGTGACCCACACTTGGTTATACAAAGTGGCTTGTGGGGATGCACACCAGTACACTGCTGCCAGTGATACACACCTGCTCAGGTCTGTTGGAACTGTTCAAGCAGGAATGCTCGGGGCTGCTGTCCTCTGTCTGCTGCTTGCACGCACCTTTGGCGGTGTCTTTGAACATCGTGTCTTTTTCCAACAAGCTGTCTTGCTTGGCGATTGGTAGCACCAGGGGATTGCTACAGGAAACAATGAATACTGTAATTAGTTTTCTTGTGCCCTGGCCCTGTCAATCAAAAGCCACAGGAGAGCTGGACTTGAGAAAGTGCTTCAGCCTGAGAGGAAGCAGTGTTTGTGAGTTGCGGGGAAATCAACGGGAAGTCTAAAAACTGTCCATTAATTTCACATCTAAGAAAAAAATTATAAAGGCAACTTCCAGAGAAAATGCTTATGGAGGCACATTTAACTGTAATATGCAAATCGCTAAGCAATTTAAAAGCTAAGTCTGAAATTCCTGACTGAACTAAGCAAGATAGTTAGATATGAAAGCGGATCTCAAACAAATGAAGAAAAGAGCAATCAAGACATCAATTAAAATATAATTGACTTAGGCATTAAATATGAAATCATGGGCAATGTTTTGTGGCTGTATCAAATATTAATAAGGGAATTCAAACAGAGCCAAAATAACTACATAAAAGCTACTCTATCACTTGTTTTTATATCAATGTCACTGTCAAAAAAGTCCTTTTTTTTGTAACGTTCAAAAAAACCAAATGCATTATAAATTTGTATTGTAACATTTTACTGTCAGATTTCAAAATACATCTTCTGAAATAGTAGTTTTGGATGTAGTTATTTCAAAGATATTATTTATAAATATGTAATATATTCTATATAAATATTTTATATTTATAACAAACATCGTATTCATTTATATTGTATTTATTGACTTTTATAAATATTACTATTTATATATTATTTCAAATATATAATTGTTTCCTATACTCAATTATGACTCTACCTAGAATTCAGAGTGCAGTTGTTGGCCTCTGGTCTAATTACCATACAGAAAAGTTGACCTTTTGTACATGTGTCTCTCATACCAGTGACTTCCATATCATCCAGTTTCTTTCCCTTCCCCTGTAGGCCACCATGGTGTTCAGTAGAGGAAAGAAGCAAAAGCAAACACACTTGGCCAAATTGTGGAGCAGTCTCCTCCTCCCTGGGTTCCACAGGCTTCCACCACCCTCCACCCGCCCTCCATAACCCCACCCCAGCCTTGGCAGATTGAACCAACCCATCCTCCACCACGGCAGCAATCCTCATGCGGCCTGCCAGCCTGAGGAACTTCCCACATGCAGTTGGACTTCGAGTCTGACAGCGATTTTGTTTCACACCTTTATATACTTTCAATTATCCGAATTATCTTTAACAACCAAGTCTTACTTTGATCATACAAAAGAACTTCTTGGACACAGACTGATGAATGAGAAAGAGCCAACTACGGGATTAGAACAGTATATTTTCTAAGAGAAGCTTTCTAGAGGTACGCTCCACAAACAGGAAACTGAAATCATTCTATGTTGTAAAACGTAGCTCCGGTTGGCACAGTGGAGAACTTTAACTCTCACTGTGGAAGAAAATTCAGATGGGAATAAACCAGTGGATAATCTGTTTATAAACTCTTCTGGATTCAGTCAAGATCTCCTAATTTCAATAAACATAAAGGGCATTTCATGCAGAGCAAGTATGCTTGTAGGAAGAAGTAGTTTATGTCTGAGAATGGCAACAGGCATCACAAAAGCAGCAGTTACCACCCATTATAACTGGAGCCATTTCAGAGCACTGTAGAGATGATGGAAAATTGACTACATCAAGATGCATTTGTCAAGAGTAACAATAACAGGCAGGGGAAGGTGCAGTATCTCTGCTCAGTCATTCAGATGCTCATTGGGATGCCCTGAACAGATGCTTCTCACACCTCTACAATTGGCTGGTTTAGAGCTAGAGGCTTGACTCAAGTGGTGAAGGCCCTGCCTAGCAAACACAGGGCTTAGTGTTGCCACAAATCAGGGCTGTGCACGTCCTCGGCCTTTATCTGAAGTGCCCTCCTGTTCTAGAAGGTTGACTGTGGCTGGGCTGGCTCTGAAGGTTCTCAGTGCACGTAAAGAACAAGTTGTTCCAGCAGGTGCAATGGCCTGGGTGGCAGCCACCATGAACATGGGGTCAGAGGGCAAAGATACTTTTCAGTTCTGCTGACGTCTTGTCACTGCCCGAATGACAGAGCCAGTGTCCTGGCCCCCGGGTGTGGAGTCCAGGCCTCTCAAGCCTCTCTCCATTGCCTGGCACTGGTGAAGACTGTCCCCAGCAGCACTGCACACTGTGAGCCAGGAGTGATGCCCGGGGTCCTTCCTGAGCAGAGAATGAGTGCAGTGGAGTCCCGAGGTCCTATGGCTGGAGTCCCGAGTCTCCACACACCACACGTGAAGAATTGCCAGTCCATGCTGTGTCGGGGGCATCTGACTGAAGTTCATTCAGACGAATGTTAGTTCTTTTGAACGTGCAAATTCCTTATCTTCAGACGAGCAGCAGTCTTCAGAATAGACCCTGGCAGAGCCCCAGCTGGGTGAACAGATCCCAGGTGAGCGGCCTCAGGAAGCAGAGTGCTTGGAGAGCGTCCACGAATGCAGTGTCAGTCAGATGGGTGCTCTGAGCTCTGACGGAGGTCAGGAAGAACTCACTGCAGGACTCAGTCCGCTCCCCTGCCCACAATCCCCACTGCTGTTTCTTCTCACCCTGGGATCTGGGCCAGCCCACCTGGCCTCCCTTGCAGCCCTCAGTCCTGCGGAGCTCTGCCCCTCCCTACCTGCCCACTCCGTGCAGGGCAGTCTCCACTCCAGCCATGCACTGGGGACTCAGGAGTGCGGGTGAGCTGCCCAGCCTGACTCCAGGAGCCTCACAGCCCATGCGGCCTCCCTTCACAGAGGCCGGCATTCCTTCTCAGAGGCCTAAGGAAAAGGCTTAATTCTGTGTCTGGCTTTTGATTCAGACCTAGTCATAATACATAGATGAAGGAATTTGTTTCCCAATCATTCCTCAGTGCTGCTTATGCAGACCTGAGAATGAGGTAGATAGTAAATATGTCATAAATAATTTTTAGCTACTCATCAATACAACACGGGAACACTCTTGTCATGGTAAAGATGATAATGAAGATGAAAATGATGATGATGATGTTGAAGATGATGATGGTAATGATGGTTAAGATGATGAAGACAATGATGATGATGAACACTCACTGCTGAACTGCACACAAGTCCAGAGCTGATCACTCAGCATTGCATAAATTCCAGGAGATATGGACCAAGTTCTGAACAGGCCTGTCTCTACTTCAGACTCCAGCTACATTTTGGGGGTCTCCAGGAATCTATACTTCTGATCAACAAGGATTTTTCAATTCCTGACAGTTTTGATAATTTACTACACTTATCCTATAAGACTCACTAGGTACAGGCTTACCCTCACAACTTTATTCTTTACAATCCAGTACAACCATACACACACACACACACACACACACACACACACATACACACACACACACACACATACACACACAGAGGGAAAGGCCTATGGTCCCCATGACAGAGCTCCACACCTTCTCCCCATAGAATTGGCACATATCACACTGCAGGCATGTTACACTCACCAGCCACAAGAGCCCAGTTAGCTCTGTGGTCATAGTTTTTTTTTTAATTGGGATTTCATAGCAGAGGTGGGATGATTCCATCACGGGCCTTGTGTTCCAACTCAACATCTAGCCTCTTCTCCCTCCTGGAGGTTGGATCAGCCCGAAGGCCTCACACTTTCATCACCCCGAACACGATCATCTCATCTCCTTAACACACAACAGGTGTGATCAGAGAGCTCAGTACTGACAAATACCCTCTGATCACAGCGGGGAATTCTAGGGATTTGTTTATTAGGTAGCAGAGCTCTCTACCATTTGAGCCTTTCCTCCAGCCTGATATTTTTTCCAGCTGTTCTAGATATAGACTCTCAAGGACTTTCCTGCCTGGGCTAGCTTCGAGCCTTGAGTCTCTAAATTTCAGTCTCCTCTGTAGCTAGGATTAGAGATGTGAGCCATGAGTACCTGGCTTGAATTCTAAGAATCTAAACCCAAGACAGTCCCAGGAATCAGGTTCAAAAGCCAGCTCCATTGTTTATAATACAACACTTAGACTGTTCATGTGAGTGACAATGTCACAATTAAGTCAACTAAGTTGTTCACAAGGTTGGAAGTGTCAGACCCAGGCTGTGAGCAGGTATCTGGTGGATCTGAAGTCTGTCCACAGTCACAGTGGCACGTGACTCCCACTTACAGATCACTTGTGATCCCAGGAGGTGATTGGGAGACAGAAACCCACTGCCCCCTGTGGTTCCACTTACAGTTACAGCGGTAGCTCATAAGCAGCTTTGCAGCACTATGTTAACTGCCTCGGGATTTCTGTCACAGGGAAACTTCTAGATTATCATCTTCTCAACTTATCCTACTAACTACTTATTGTCAAGTAGCTGAACCCAAACAGGCCATTCAGATGACAAAGTCACACTGAAAATTGACCAAGCAGTGAACTCAGGTCATTTTCTTCTTTAAAACCAATGTAGAAGTCTTAGAGCTGCAAATACCAATGACCTTCCCACTACGCGGTGTCAGGCTGAAGAAGTGCATGGCGTGAATCAATTTGCTGATGCCCCAAGCCTGGTAGGTATCTGAAAAACCAGCACAGTAGTAAAACATAATTTTAAATGGTATTTTGGGGGGGCCTGGGAAGGTGGCTTAGTGGTAGAGTGCTTGCCTTACATGCATGAGGCCCTGGGTTCAATTCCTCAGTTCCACATAAGCAGAAAAAGCCAGAAGTGGTGCTGTGGCTCAAGTGGTAGAGTGCTAGCCTTGTGCTGAAGAGCTGAGGGACAGCTCCCAGTCCCAGAGTTCAGGTTCCATGACTGACAAAAAAATGGTATTTTTGAATTTTAAATTATCCACATAAAGCATGTAGCCCATGTTCAAAAATAATGTAACTTTCAAAACAAACCATAGCTGGGAACACTGTTACTGTCATTAAATAAATGACCACAATATTGTTTGCACCTTCCAGCTAAGGTATGACACAGAATTTGTGTGGGTTCTATCCCTAGGACCCTGAAAATGGAAGACGTGACACAAATTAGCACTCTCAGTGGTGAAAATCCCTGGGTGAGCAATCCTGGATTGGGCACTGGAGGATGCACCAGCAACATAAGGGAGGAGCCTCAGAAGGGAGGGAGGGAAGGAGGAGGCGGGAAAGCACCAGCAAGCATAGGGATCGCTGTGTTTTATAAAGGCAGAATAGGACCTGTGGGCTTAAAACCAACCTGCATATGTTTAGCCATGAGCTCAAAAGTCAAGCAATGCACAGAGACCTTCAGCGTGGCAACCGGTTCAAAGAGATCAGTGAGAATTCGCTATCTGGGCTCTCCTAATAACAGGAGTTTCCCACTCAGACATTTAAAGACAGGCAATTGCTTCTGAAAGTGGAGCACTGTAAAAGTAATAATTTTTATCATTACTAAATCATGATTTAGTGCACGTTACATGAGAATGAGTAAGAGTTACAGTAGAAGTTGAACACGGTAGTTCATGCCTGAAATCCCAGCCCTTGTGAGGTTGAGGCGGGGAGATTAACAGTTTGATACCAGCCTGGGCTACATAGTCAGACACTGTCACAGAAGAACACCACCCACAAAGGGAACCAAAACCCCATGGTGAATGGAAACCCCTTTGTACAACCACTTAAGGATAATAAAATTGTAATTAATAATGAGAAGAGTTACATCAGGAAGGAAATCCAACTTGTGTACTGAGTTTACTCCTATTTCTTGACGTTTTTAGCCAAATACACTTTGAGATATTGGAAAAGAAGCACAGCAAGCTTATAAGTCAGAAGAAAGTGGCAGGTGGGGAAGCAGGCAGGTGATCTCACTCATGTGGAACTGGGGTGAGGGCTGGAGATAAAGAGCATACTGCAGTTAACACAGAGACATGATGCCTTCTTCACTTACAATGGTAACTTCACCTCCCCAAGCAACTGGGTAGAAATACGCTCTCTGGCCCAGGCCTGGTGGGGCTAGAGGTAATACAGGCCTCTCAAACTCCCTCGTGAGAAAATGATGCTGAAACCCAGGCCGCACATTGAAGAGCAAGAATCTGAACTTTCTCCAAAATGCACAGACCCTTTACAGTGCCTATACATGCTGTTTCTAAAAGCCCAGGAAATAAAAGTCACACAAACTCTTTCTGTAGAAAAGGCCACACAGGTTGGTTTTCAAGTACTATTTTTTTCTAATTGTATGCATTCCTTATCAATAAATACGCACTATTCTTTACTGAAGGAACGCCAAGCTATTGCAGAATGACTCTAATTTGCGGTCTCTGCTTCTTCTCCTTCTGTTTCCTTTCTTGGGCACCTGCGTAAAGCCGAAGGATTTCTGTGAACAGGCAGAAGGCCAGGCTGCATATTTTAAATGCTGGTGATCAAAGCATTAAAAAAGCACTTGCTTTCAGCCAGTGAGACCTGGATCGCCACAGCCTCTGTTTGTTCACCTTAACTCAGGGAGCAGGTGGAATGGAAATTTCCAGAAGTTTCCAATGCAATGCTAAAGGAAGAAGCCCCACACTGCACCCTTCCCTAATGCAGGCTGAGCCACAGCAGATACAGATGTATTTCCTGTAATTATGTGAATTTGCTGGTTTGTTTCATAAAGAAAATGTCTCAAGTTTCTGAAATTTGTCCAAATCAACCACCATTGTCCTATTAAATACACATAGTCCTATGGAATCAACAAGCGCCATTTTCTTTGTTTCTTCAAAACACTTGTGTTGCTTACAGTGAAATCTCTGAGCTTTTATATTTCTCCTTCTCCTACAGAATAAGGTCAGGAGGAACATACAGAAATTCAACTTCTCTACATGAAAACATCAACTATTCTAGTTGTTTGTTCACAATGCATGTACGCTCCTAGTTTTGTTTACTTATAATATTCTAATGACAATGGAAATAGCCAGGATAAAATACACCAAAGCTGAGAATTATGAAAGAAAAATTTAAGAGTGCTTAAACCAGTCAGATCTACTTGCCCTTTTCTCAGAGTGAAGGCAACAGGAAGAAAATGTAATTAAACCTGTACTTAATTGTGTAAAACAGATACATCATCGATCAGTTCTTTTATAACAGGATTAATTTGTTTTCAGCCAATAATAAAAAAGTCAATAGGGCTGGGAAGGTTGGTTGTTTGGGTTTATTTGATCTTTCACACATAATAGAAACCCAACACAAAACTACAAACACCCACGGAGATACATATTTATCTCACATAACTTATTGTAAAGTAATTTCATTTGAACCCAAACTTTAATTTTGTTTCCATTTTAATATTTCTTTACCTATCACAACTATTTCATTCTGAACATTTACATTGACCTCAAAATAGCTCCGTTCTCCTGTCCTGCCAGCTGTGAACCAACTTTCTTTCCCTTGGGATTTAACTGTCACAGACATTCTTTCTGTGCATATGATATGTAAATTACGTGTGCTCTGTATGTGTGTACATATCCACACTGTATACAGGTAGTCTATTCTGATGAAGAAGGGAGAATCCATTCTTGCTTCATGGGTCCAATGGACATGGATTGGATGGTAAATTATCACAGTCATTCTTACCACATCTGCACTTTTTCAGACTTGGAATAGGGAGGCAATTTCCATCTCATGCTTTTAACAACAGGAAGTCCCCCTTTTAGGAGGCATTTCAGAATCAACAAATCATTACTTTCATGAATGTATTCTGTGCACTTTCTACTTTAGCACAGCCTGCCAGTAGAACAGTGCTCAGACCCCTCATCATTAGATTAGCTGAACTCCAGGGGAGTGTGTAAAATCAGACCTTTAGTCTCATGGTACTCGTGTAGTGGTGTTTTAACATGCCAGAAGATTTCACCAGCTGTGCCAAGCTCATTGTCAAGGGCTGCGTGTGTAAGTGTGTTGATCAACAATTTCAATGTTTATAACAGTTTCTAGTTGAGAGATGGCTTCATTATGGATGATGCAATGTCTAGTAACCAGGACAGGTGGGGATAAAAGTAACTGACCGCGGGCTGGGAAGTTGGCCCAGTGGTAGAGCGCTTGCCTTGCATGCCTGAGGCCCTGGGTTCAATTCCTCAGCACCACATAAGAAAAAAGCCGGAAGTGGTGCTGTGGCTCAAGTGGTAGAGCACTAGCCTTGAGCTGAAGAGCTGAGGGACAGTGCCCAAGCCCAGAGTTCAGGCCCCACGACCGGACCCCCCCCAAAAAAAGTAACTGATCGCTCCCTGAGCAGTGCCCTATACCTGTTCATGGAGAGGTCATAAATACTGATATGTATATATACACTCATCCTATATTATGATATATATAAATATGATATATATATACACACACGTTTATACACTCACCATATATTATGATATATGGATATATACAGTCATCATATATACTCATGAGTACATATATGCTCATCATGTACACCGCTATGCCCTGCTGGATGAAGACACTTACAGCTTACTAGAGAGGGCTGGAAGCTCCTGTCCCTCCTCCTCGAAGGCCTCCTCTTCTGTGAAGATCGGGCCAGGCAGAGATCCCTGAGGGAGTGGTTCTTGCATTTTTCCCTCCCAGGCCATTTCAGCTTTCAGAAGCATCTTCTCAATAAACGCAGAGGCCGCAATGTCTACAGGAAACAATAAGACAGTCAGACAAAGTCTGCGATGATAGTCGCACTTTATTACTCTCAATAATTCAGATATGATTAAACGATATAAATTTTTCAGCAGTTAAAAAACACAAGCAAAGAAAACACCATCAAGGGAGGGATAAGACTACAGCACTAGTGTTTGAAGACTATCTTGTCCCAGGGCACCAGTGGCTCACTTCTGTGATTCTAGCTATATAGGAGGCTGAGATCTGAGAATCATAGTTCAAAGCCAGCCTGGCCAGAACTCTTACCTCCAATTAACCATCAAAAAGCTGGAAGTAGAGTTGTGGTTCAAGTGGCAGAGTACTTACCTTCAGCAAAAAAGCTCAGTGACAGCTCCCAGGCCCTGAGTTCAAGCCCCTTAGTGCATACATACACACATGAATGCTATCATGCCTAATCAGTGACATATTTAATTACAAATAAAAATTCATGAAGATAATTTTTACTGGATGATAATGTATAAAATGAAAGATTCAAGGTGAATCTTCATGTTGAAGCTGAACTTGAAAAACAATTGTCATTTCATTCTTAGCAAACTTTTTTATGGCTTACGTTGGAAGTTTGTCAGATAATCTATCCCTAGAAATAATCAAGTAAGTGCAAGGTATGTAGGGCATTCACAAGCAGAAAAAGAAATAGATTTGTTTCATTGTTAAGATCAGTTGCTACTGTGAAAATTATATTATGTAGACTAGACTTCTTTTTCTGTTATTTAGAATTCTTCTACTTTAAATATCATGGAATTAGCTACGAGTAGTAACTCATTTTGAAAGCTACAAATGAACATGTTATTTATTTCTTATGAGAAAATAGAAAACCATGATGATAAAAAGAATTATAGAAGTCTTTAAAAGGTTATTACCAGAAATTAGTGACATTAAATTAAGAATTCAATCTAAAATTAGCATGACACATAGTTCCAATTTCTTCAGTCTAAATTCCTGTGCAGAATATATTATATTTTTTTTAAATATCCTAATGTGTATGTGAATACCCTAACCCAGCCAAATAACAATCAAAACACACTGTGAAGTGAGTGGTGTTGAATGAGTCAATTACTCTGGAAGATCAGCTCAGGAAAAACAAAATACAAGGAAGTCCCCTGTACCCTGGCCTCCTGCGGGCACACTGGGGAGATTATAGGTCATGCTGGAATGGCAGCCATTTTCACATCTGCCCAGGAGAGTCAAGCTCACATTTCTTAGCTGTGCTAATGACAGAGGAACCTGTTCAAGGGAAGGAAGAAGATGGGACTTTCCAGAACTCTCAGCGCACCACCACCTACCTGAAGGCTTCTCCTCATTACAGTTCACGAGGCAGGGGTTGGCGTGGTGCAGCAGGAGCAGTTTCACTAGGTGTGTCTGCAACATAAAGATAATCAAAGTTAGTCATGTGGAAAAATGAACTTTACAACTTTGGGGGGAGAGGAGGATTGGGTGGGGGGCGAGGGGAGGATGGGAAGGGATGGGAAGGGGAAACAAAGGAGGAGGCTACAATGCTTGATAAGAAATGTACTCATTATTTTGACCATGTAATTGTAACCCCTCTGTACGGTATTTTCACAATTTAAAAAAAAAAAGGATAATCAAAGTTGCCCCTCAGAGTACGTCAGTATTCAGACCACATCTGCGACCCATACATCAGAACAAAATCCAGTTCTCCACAAGGGCCGGAGGGCTGAGGACATGAAGAAGATACTTTATATTCCCTTTTCTTTAAGGCCACTTTATATAATTATATGTCACACCATGTTTTGTTTTTGTGTTACTTCAGCAATTATCTTGCATGAGCAAAGTCTAGCTGTTGCTATCATCCATCCATCCATGATGACCCTGAAGATACTATTATAAACCTAAGACTAGGGGAGCACACTCTCATGTCCTGACCGTGAAGAACAGATGGGAATTAAGCACATCATTCATGCGAAGTATCTGTAATGGAAACATTACAGAGCAACGATTGTGTTTTGCATGGTTACTTACTGAATGCATGCATACATACATCATTTGTATGCATGTAAAATGTATACATACATCATTTGTATACATGCAAATTGTATACATAAAATAACTTAAAACAATCACAGAGCAAAAATTAAAACATAACACAGGAAAGTAGCAATTAAATGTCAGTGCTCTAACATTTAAAAATATGTCATTTATAGTATCTTTGTGCATTTTTTCTTCAAGAGGTGAGCACTATCACAGAATTTGGATTCAGTATTGATATGTTAGAAAATACGTACAAAGCATCTCTAAGCACCATGCTGCTTAGCCTATTCATGACGTTATGGAAATGAAGTCCTGATGTACATATTTTTCCATGTCTTGTTTTCTTGTTTCCCCAGGGCATTTTTGAGAATTATCTGAGATGTTGGGTTCATCTCAATTGACACTTTGATTTTTTTGGCTACATAAAACTGCACTGTACAAATACATCTCTGTATACCTTTCTAGCAGTGGATCTAGAAGTGACTTGGAGTATTTATCTCGGCCCTGTTCTCACAGAGTGGATTTTCTTGCTTCTGCCCCCTGGTGGTCACAGAGGGCGCACGTACTTGGGACTGAGTGTGTAGGGTTAAAGGTGGAGTTGTCACCAAAGTGATCAGCGCCAATCACCCAAAGTGACATGCTTCCTAGTGATTGTTCTGTGTGTTCCCCTCTGAACAAGCCTGTTGTTGCTTACATCCACTAATTCTAGGGCAGGGCAGTCACGCTGCCAGAATCCTGGTGCAAAAGACAGCTGGCTGTGGCTTAACCAGGGAGGGGGCTTGGGTTATGGAAGGCTTGTCTAGCTTTCTTTATGGTCTTCAGTCAGTTTCTTAAATTATGATTGTCCAGAGGGTTCTGCTATTCTGTTAAGGTTTTCTTATTTTTGATATCGCCCTATGCGTCGTGACTGTGGTCTGAATGCTCACGTCCCCTCCAAAGTTCATGTTTAGATTTAATCTCCAGTGCACCAGTCTTTAGGTGATAAAAGCAAACTGTTTTCTACACAAAAACCTCCAACAATGAAAATAATCTCATGCTCAGGAAAGTGAACACTCATGAGTACAACAAGGAAGCGTCTTCCGACTGGGGAATTCCTTTCTGACCACACAGAGGCCATTTCCCATGCGTTTCCAATCAGAAGTCAGCAAGCAGGCCAGCACTGAGGTCTACTCTGGAACTCCCCCTGTACTCACACCCAAGACCCATGGGGAAATCGCCTCAGATCGGGCCACCCAGCGACTCAGCCCAGAGACTCATCTCTCCTGAGGGAACTTGCGAGGCAAGCTAGCTGCCAGCCCCCAAAGAGTGTAGTAGCACCCTGTGAGTGTTTGTGTGTGTGTGTGTGTGTGTGTGTGTGTGTGCACATGTGCCTGTGTGCATCCATGTGTCTGCAAGCTCAGATATGCACCCAGGACATAGAAAAGGAAACAGTGAATTGCTGAACTTTAATTTTATACTACAGGCTCTAGTTATTTTTGAAAGTCATTTTTCCATTTGATTAAAATGTCCAAAATCAATACCTTGACTGGTAGATTTATTATTAAAAGGACATTAGAATGTGTAAAGCCCTCAGGTGCTCATAATTTGTACCTCCTTGCTCACCGGTACACACTCTACACTGTAACAGTAAATGTCCCAAGCCCGAGAACCATGGGTTACATTTCCCACCCAAGGCATAAAGCTGTCTAATAAATTATTGCTGTTTATGCATGAGTCTACTATGGACTGTTTCTACCTGAATCTTATAGAAAGAATGCTTCCTTCTCCTCCAGTATTTCACAGAACTCTTTGCATTTCTGCCTGTGTTATCTCTTGCAGCCACCCTGTTCTTCTTGCTCCCTTCCACTCCTCTTCGGATTTCCCTCAGAAAACATTTCATTCCTCCTCATACTTCTTCTTCTACATTGGGCAATGATGGCATACCCACACGTGAGCAGCTTCTCATTAGCCAGGATGTATTCTGGGGGTTGCACGGTGGGTCGGAGCTCAGAGTCTCTGCTTCAGATGATGTCCTGGCCTGGTACAAACACTAGGAACTATGACCGTCACCCCTGTGCACTCCGAGGGAGGAGACCCGTGTCTTCACAGGGCAGGAAAGCAGCTGAGGATCAGGCATTCTAGAAAGCCCTCCTGAGAGCAGCATTATTGCACTCATGCAGCCAGAGCCGGCATGGCCTGGGCCCTTCCCAGCTCTGCCTCCCAGGCCACTGCATGGCCAGCTTTACTTTACCTGGCCATACTTGGCTGCCAAGTGCAAAGGGGTCCAGTACTGATTGTCTGCTGTGTTGAGGTCACCTCCGTGTTCCAGAATAAGGGACACTACTTCCTGGTAGCCACTTGTACATGCCATGTGGAGCTGTGATGAGAAGACGTTTTGTTACCCAACATGAAACACTAGGGACATTAGTAACAGTTTAATCCACCATTTAAAGAAAGTGCTTTAATAAAATATTGGATCTGTGATTCAGAGAGCTAGACAAAGAACACACACTTATTATTTGTTCTCTGTAGGTGTCATCACATTCTTTGAAAGTCATACTCTCAATTGTTGATCAATGTAAATTATTTATTATTATTTTCCTTCTTTGCAGTAGGCATGTATCCAATGTATCCATCCCAGAGCTCCTTTTGGCTGTGATCTGAGGATCTGAACATGAAGAATGCACTAATTCCATAGCTCCCTGCTTCTTGCTCACAGGGGGAAGGCTGAGTTCTGGCTCTGGTATACCAGTACTGCCCTGAGTACAGGAGCTGGGGTTCAGAATCAGACGGGAACCTGAGAAAGGCTCTGGAAGGGGTCAGTGAGTCTTGGCAGGCTTTATAACAGTTCTGTAGCTGCTAAGAATTTTTAACATTTTCAGATGGGTAAATTTCATTTTGAAGGTATCAGCCTTTCTCAGCAAACTATAATTATACTTGACTTAAATAAGGTTCCTAAGCAATCCTCTGATTTTACTCCACAAACATAATATAAAAGAAACTATCAAGTTAGGAAAAAATAATAAGTTAAATTTAGTGACATGTATACCACCTTCTAGGACTGGTAGCAACGACTCCATAGCATTTTCTTCTGTACAAAGACCAAAGTTCAATAAAATTAAAACAAAAGCTCATTAAATATACTTATTGGTGGAATTCAGGGAAACATTCGTTTTTGTACCTTTATACCCTTATACTTACACTCTTCAATCTGCAATGTATAGTACTATATTTCTTATACTTTCAATTGGTTAGATGAGAAATGATTTGTCTACTGAAAGCTCCTATCCTAAGAGGCCAAGTTTTCCATATATCTGCCCATCGATTTCTGTCTACAAAATCATCTGCAGCATTCCATCCAGTGGTCCACATGGCTTTTAGAAATATATTCTTATTATACTTGTTCTTCTAGAGTATGAAAGTTTCACCCATTTCTAATTTATTCTTCATGATTCAAATAATCAATACATGATGGGTAGCTTCCTCTGAATGCAGTAGCCTCCGGGTTTCAGGAGGTCTTTTGTGTTAGTATGAAAGTGAATCTATATGACTGAGTCAAGAGTGGGCCTATCAGTGGGTGAACCACGGGCACTAATGACACCAAGGCCACAGGCCAACCCCTGTGGAGAGGAGACAATTCTCACAGGGAAAACTTAAGTCTCACCAGCTGCAGCCTCTTGATGTACCTTGTCTGCTTTACGATTTTTAAATAAGTCATTGCTATGTGGAAAGTAATATTTATGTTTCAATCTCGGCTAGTTCTTCAGTAGAGAAGCAGTAGAAAGGAATCCACATAGGCCAAGAGGTTGCTATCTTTTGTACCTTCTTCAATGGTGATATACCTCATGACTTTGTTCTGATCCAACAGAGAAAATTGTACCCTGTTTGTGTGCAGAGACACAAACCAGCCCCAGCATCTTGCTAGAAAGGCTGCCCAGACCACTGGCTGCAAGCAACACCAACAGAGGCTGAAAAATTCATGTCCAGTGAAGGTTAAATCGGGAACAGCAACAAACGAAACCCAAATCATGTATTTTCTCTGTTACAAGAGAGAAAAGAATGTTTATGAAAGGTCATCATTGTAAAACCTCAGTAGTTAGTCTTTATCTTGATTTCAGTTGACAGTCACCATATGAATTACAAATAGCTAAGCCACTCAAGATATAAAGTTTCCACATTAAAAAGGACACATGTTTTGGTGTCTGAAATGGAATTTAGACTCCTACAAGTTGAATCTTTTACTACTACTATCTTTCCTAATAGCTGGTTTTCCTTGTAATTCTCTGCAATATTTCTATTATGTTTTAAACACTGTTATAACTAGAGACCTATGGTCAATTCCAGATAGCCAAGGAAAGTATGGAATAAAATAATAACTCTTGGCTTATGGGGAGGTGGCTGACATTGTAATCTTTAATTTGAGCTCTGACAGACCCAATTCTGTGGTAAAATAGTTGAGTACCAGTGTCTCAGTAATACATACACTAGCTATTGAAGGGATATTTCCAAAGAGAATTTATACACTCAAACTCAGGAATTTATTTTTAGATGCTTTGGAAGATGGTATTTGTAAAAACAAACCCCATATTTGCCGAAGCTTGTGTTTATCTTTAAGAATATTAGTAAAAACTAAGACATTTTTACAAAACCCTTACACTCCATTTGGTTTTTCTGTGGCTTCTTCAAATAAATATGCACAGAATCAACATGACACCGCTTTCCTAGAAGTGCAGAATCACAGAGCCTTTTGTTGGGTAGCCTGACTTTCACGTAACAGTATAGCAGTGTGAAAAATTATGCCTCATTTTGAACCACAATTGACCTGCCAACTCAAGATATAGAAATCAGTCTGTGAACAAAAGTGTTTTGTTATCCTGTCTCCAAAAATAGACAGAAAGGCACAGCACACCCTTCAGAAAAGAAACTCCAGCAGTGAGCTATTCGCACAAATAGGTGGGCCCTTCATGGATGCTGGGAATGGAGGACTGAGCTGTGGGGCCACGGCAACTTCCTTGTCTGGTTTGTACTGTCACATTCTGTTTAGTGGCTCAGAGACAGTCATCATGGGATTTAGTCCTGACAGAACAATCACTGGCAATTTTCTCTTTTGAATCAGAGCAAAGTCACGAGGTACATCACCATTGAAGGAGTTACAAAAGATAGCAACCTCTTGGCCTATGTGGATTCCTTTCTACTGCTTTGCTACTGAAGAACTGGCTAAGATTGAAACATAAATATTACTTTCCACATAGCAATGGCTTATTTAAAAAATCATAAAGCTGAAGTAGTTTCTAGTACACGGCTGAGAGGGCTCTATTCTGCTTCGTTCATGGCAGGCATTCTTTTAGGACTTGCAATAAGTGAATCATTTAAATAGCCACTCCATTCTTCCCAGGTCATCCCTTCTGGGGTACATCAGCCAGCTCCCAGATTCTGAGTCTAATGAAGAACTCACCACCACCTCCCTTTGTGAGCGTGCTCAGCAGTGTTTGGAGTCCACCATTCCTCCTTCTTGACTCTCAGAACCTCTCATTCTCTTGGCTTTCCTCCTACCTCCATGTTTATTCTTCTGATTTCACTTCTTGGATTCCCTTCTTCTTCCCTCATCTCAGTCTTAAATCCTGCTTCCTCCTTCTGCCTCCACTAGTAAGGCTATAATACTATGTTATACTAATGCTCTACAAATTCTTTCATCCATTGGGAAATCTTTCCCGATTTCCAGATTTCAATGTCCCAACACAAACTCAGCCCCTCCACTGGCTAGCTAAGAGACCCTCAGACAATATGGCAAATACAGGTCTGTATTTCTTTCTCCAAAGATGGTCTGTTGCCAGACTTCTCTGTATTGTTTGATGTCAGCTTTAACACTCTGAAGTCTTCTCCAGGTCCCGTGTCACACCCATTGGGAGCTCCACTGCGGCTTACAGGGTCTCCTGCTGACACCACCGGGGGGGGGGGGGGACTTCTAACCTGAAACACCTTGGGTTCCTTCCACTACCACCTGACCCTGAGCAAAGCCACTGACCTCACTGGAAAAGCTGCCAAACTGAGCTCTGAGCCGCACCCTGACCCTGTCCTCAACACAAACAACACAGACAGCAATCTTTTGAAATCTGAAGTGTCTCTTATAGAACTTTCCAGTATCTCTTTACCTCCCTCAGAGCAAGAGCCAGAGTCTTCCAAGGTCCACAAAATGCTGTGTGGTCTAGACCCTCTCTGTGCTGGCTTGACTTCAGCCAAAGAGGCGATATCCTAAGTGTTTTATATGTTATTTTTCACATGTTGCTGTGGCTTTCAAGTTTTCTAGGATGGGTATGTAGTACTTTTATGATCAGAAATGCATATTACTAAATGGGTAATTGTGTCCACTTGTATGTTTTAGAATCAACTTGCTCCATCAATTTAAACCATGTCTGGGTAAAATGTACCACTTACCAGTGTCACTCCTTCATCATTTTTCTCATTAACATTCCCTCCTGATGACAGGAAGTGTTTGACATCTGTTAACATATTCAGTGGTCTCTGAAGCTTCATCTGGCGCAGTGAAGTCAGATCTACTCCTGGGAGAGAAAGAATACTGCGTTCAGTCCACACAAAGAGCTACAGCTGAGCACCAAGGATCAGGGTCAGTTGATCCCATGTTCTTTCAACAAACTCTTTCAAGAAGCCCTTCTTTCCCTATGAGCTCTCATTGTTACAGTTTCTATGTCTAACTAGATTGTAGTCTTTAGGGGAAAAGTCTAGTGTTGATCAGAGTTCTAAAGCTGTTACCAGGCTGTTGTCAAATTTGGAGGTTTTCTGGGAATATCTGTTCTGATATGAAAGACCACTATACACTCATCAAAGTAGTTCAAACTACTTAAATAGAAAGAAATTTTTGGATGTAACTTTTGCTCACTCATTTTTTTTTCTGGTCAAAATTGTCAATCCTAAAAGAAATATCATGTACTGTAGTAAAAAAATGCACTTCAGTTTAAAAAGAAGAGAATACTGAATATCCCCAGTAGTTAACAGCAATACTGGGTCAATGTTAATTGCTTAGTTGGTAAATACACCATGGCTATGGCAGTGTTGGAATTAGAGTTGCTCTGAGGACCCTGTTGGAGGATTCTCTTTGCTACCTTTGAGATATTCCTGACCGAAACTACTTCAAAAAAATGTTTAAAGGATGCTGCCTTTGAATATTGCATGATTATTCACATTAAGAAAGGTAACTAGCATTGAGTGAAGTACTTAGTCATTCTCCAGTGAGGTGAGTGATTTATACATAGAAGGTTCATGTGCCGGGCTCGGGTGACTCACATCTGTCATCCTAGCTACTCAGGAAGCTGAGATCTGAGGATCACAGTTCAAAGCCAGCCTGGGCAGGAAAGACCGTGAGACTCCTATCTCCAATAAACCACCAGAAAACCGGAAGTGGTGCTGTGGCTCAAGCGTTAGAGTGCTAGCCTTGAACTGAACAGCTGAGTGACAGCACCCAAGCCCAGAGTTCAAGCCCCACAACAGACAAAAAAAATTTTTTAAAGGCTCATGTGTGCTAACTTCTTACTCTCATAGCATTTCTTTTAACCTGAACTGCGATGACAGCTTCACCTCAGGGGTACCTTGTATCTCTTCATTCATCATCTATCTTCCTGTTCCTGGCCTGCCTTGTGGACAAAGCTGGGTTTTACAGAGAGGAGGCATTCTGTTTCCAAGTGAAGGTGAGGAAGGAGGATTACAAATGATGATGGTGTTGAGCGAAAGGATAATGATGATGGTGATGGTGATGATGGAAATGATGATGATGGGCATGAAAGTGGAGATGGAGGGTGACGACAGTAATGGTGATGGTGGATGTGATGGCTGAGATTGTGGTGATGACAATTATCAGGTGATGGTGAGAATGGCGATGACCATGGTGGTGATCATGACAGTTCAGGTGCTGATGACGGTGTTGTTCATGGTAGGTATCATGATGCCTTTGACGGTGAGGATGCTGATGTGGGTGATGAGGCTGTGCTGATAATGGCAGCGGTAGCATTTCCCTCTCAAGGTGTTCCGTGTGAACAACCCTCTCAGCACTTCCCATCTCGTACAGGAAGGGATCATGGTTCCCTGACACCGCACATGCAGGCATGGTGCTGGGTCCACACTCCTCAGGTGCTGCTCGGAGGTCTGCAGCCGCAAGCCAACTTCTGGGAAGTCACCTTACCTATCTGGGTTTTAGGATTATTAGTCAATGAGTCAAATATGAACACATTCAACACTCTTCCCTGGGTGGAGGCCACCAGGAGCAGGTGCTATTACTTTCCCTGTAGAGCTCTTCACCCCTGTGTAGTCTATGTTTTACGTTTGAGCATGGGGTGGGGCGGTGGGGGGGGGGACAAAGAATAGAGGAGACAATGGGCTAGCATTTGTCTTTAGTGCCACATGCATTTGGTGACTGTTGGTTTCACTGTGGGCAGGCCAGTCCTCCTGTGTGTTGGTTCACAGAATGGGTGGACGGCCTCAGGAGCTGGTAGGAGGATGAGTGGAAAGAGCCAAAACCATGGTAAGCACTTGGTAAACATGAGCTGTGGTTATCAACCGCAGATGACAACAGAGCTGGCGCCTTTCGTTCAGGTGAGTCTTTCTGTGCAATAGGGACTCACATAGTATCAATGTGAAGCCAGATGAAAGATTTGGATCATGCAACTTGTTGCAAACCATCTTTTCAAGGCCAACCGGTGAAACAGAAGCCCACTTACCATCTTCCTCAGTCTTGAGCATGTATCAGAAGAACTAGCAGATTCTCCTACTAAAGGAATTAGAGGCCTGCTACAAACCAATTAAAACTATCACTACATTCCCCCTTTTTTGAGGTGTTTGACATGCAATTTAATTTGTGTGTGTGTGTGTGTGTGTGTGTGTGTGTGTGTGTGTGTGTTCCAGTCCAGGGGCTTGAGTGTGTGTGTTCCAGTCCAGGGGCTTGAGCTCAGGCCTTGAGTGCCATCCCTGATTTTTTTTTTTTTTTGTGCTCAAAGCTACCATTTGGGCCACAACTCCACTTCCAGCTTTTTTTGGGTGTTTCATTAAAGATTCTCACAGACTTTTCTTCCTGTGCTGGCTTCGAAAAATAATCTTCAGATCTCAGCCTCCTGAGCAGCTAAGATTCTAGGTGTAAGCCACCAGCTCCTGGCTTTAATTTTCAAAGTATTATTTCTTGGACATCAGCAATCCCTTTTGCATCAGAAGTATAAGAAGCCATTTATATCCCCTTATTTTGTTAAATGTCATAATATCGCAGTGTTTGTTGCAAACTGAATGGGTCCTTTTGGGAAATGATTTAATCACATAATTAAAATTAAATGACAGAGCAGCCCAAAGATGAAGGACACGCAGTGAAACAGAGGACTGAGACACTGCTCATCAGGACTCAACCTGTGGCCTCTGCAGTGAAGATATCACAGGTATTGCTATGACACATTACTCTTTTAATTAAGGGCTAAAAACTGAATCAAATATGATATCAATTAAGAAGTATGTTTAGATTTTTGTTTTATGTCCAAAAATCTTTTTGGCAGTAGTATGTAAATGACTAAATTGGTTGTTCATTACACTTGAAGAAAGTCAAGCAATTGGACTTTAGGCCACAGGACATCTATTTGGTAATGAGTAATGGATAAGGGGTATTTTTTTCCTAATATATTGTCATTTTTATACTCATTTTGGAAAAAGAAATTAACCCCAGGCCTGCTTAGATTTATTCTTGTAAGAGAAAGCTGGCATTCCTTTTCACTACGAAAATAGAAGAAATAAAGCCATTCTCCTGGAATTCCTAAGTTCTTAAATGTGATGCGGTGGCCCATACTGCCTTATTGTACTTGATAATACTTAATAGAAACTGACATTCTGTTAACGGCTCACGTCAATCTGAACCTGTCAACTTTCTTTAACTCTCCTCAGAAGGAAAACTCTTTCTTTGTGTGTGGTTCTCTGCACTGGCTGTACCATGGCTGCACCATGGCTATACTGTGGCTGTACAGTTGTGCTGTAATATCCTGAGGTAAATGCCTCCCCCCGCCCCTCCCCAGGGACCACGGTCCTTTCTCCATAGTTCCTTCATACCTGCTCTGGGCCAGCTATCTAGACATCACAGGATTCTGAAAACCAACCCCCCTCCCTCCAGGTTTCCCAGCCCTACTTGGGTTAGTGGTACTGTCATACACTGTGAGATCTTTCTGAAGTGACCATAGAGCAGATTGTCCCCTCCTTCTTTAGAGTATCAGATATGCCTGTCTCAATTTTTTTCATCATTTTGTTTCTGAATCATCATTTGGGTACAAATGAAATACCTCCAAAGAGCCCTCTGTCATTTGTTGTGATACGACACATGTTGGGACTGTAATATGCATTTCTTTACCTCAGAGAATTAGGCTTCATGGGCATAATAAGCCCCAGACTCAGGCAGACTCGTGCAGAGTTAGGCAGACAATGGGAAACGAACACATCCTGGCCTTAGATCCTTAACCTAGCCCTGCCTCTGAACCTGGACAGCATGCATCCCTGGGGACTGTCCTCAACAATTTGGCAGGACCAAACACAACGTTGTGTGAAGCTGAAAAGCACAGCGTAGGAATGCATTGTGAATAAATTCCATTAAACAAAAGAAATACGTGGGATTATCCTAACCAGATGAATCAGGAGTCCTCTGAAAGACAGACAATTGTAATGATTAAGGTACAGAGACAAGCTTTGGACATGATGCACTTACCCAAATTAGAAAGGCCGCAGCTTTACCTTAGCAACAGCATGATTGGTGAAGGAAGGGATCACAGTGGAGAGGTATCAAAGAAGGACACTCTGGGGCTTGGTGGCAATTATACACGATGCATTAGAGAAAGCACATGTTCTGATACTAGCCTTCCATGCTTTTATGGAAAAGGAGTGAATACAGAGTATGAAAGGACAGTAACAGCTTTCATGCTGGACATGCTATTTCAAATCATCTGACCTCCAAGTCAAGATGCATATTAAAAACAAATTTCCCATAGAGGCTAAAGGTCTTCACAACAATAAAGCCTGAGCAATAATCCTGGGAATGAGACAGTGGTAACAACATGAGCAAAAGAGTGGGGTCACTCAGACATTGTGCAATGAGGAAAAGGAAGGTCTCCAGGAAGGCTGACACTGAGGGACCCAAATGGAATCGGGGCATAAAAGGCAGCATGGAAAGAGGCTCACAGAGAGGGAAGGAAAACTGCAGAAAAACCACCAGAGAGTTTTCTGGCTGGATGGCTGAGGCTGATGACCGCCGAAGAAACATAAGGTTATAAGGAGAAGAAAGAAATGGCCCTGGTATAGAAAGTTCTGGAAGGCTGAGAAAGGTGGGCTGTGGGTAGGAAGCTCTCTGGCAGAAGTTGCTGGGGCATTCCAAGTGGCTGGCAGGATAGGAAGCTGAATGCCAGCAGCAGAGTCACGGGGCAGGCAGGCCGAGCTTTCCCCCTAGGGCCTCGTGGCCGGTGGGGTGTGATGTGTGCCCAGTCAGAGAAGTATCAGCTTTGACGGGGGCCCTGGTATTATATACGTGTGCATATGTGAATATATACATGTGTGTATACATGTACATGTAAATATGTACATATGTATGTATACACACACACGCAAACACACACACATACATGCTGATACTCTTCCCACATCATCTTGATCTCTGCCCTCACTGCTTTTGTCCCTAGGCACTTCATTTCAGAATTGATTGCTTTTGCTGTGCTCCGGCTGGTTTGCCTTGTGTGAGAGATATGGCATCCGTCAAAGGCTCAATCAGCCCTTCTGACTGGCCCATTTTACATCTCAGAAGCCTAGGTGGGGAGCTGAGGTTAACTGCTCAGGCCCAGGTTAGCGGCGTAAGCTGGAGTGACAGTACAATTAGGGCCGGTGACGAGGGATCTTCCATGTAATCAGCTCGCTGGGGACCTCGCCTGTTCCCCCTGCCATCGTTGCAGCAGACAGCACAGCATCTACCAATTTGCAGCAGCAAGAGGCACCATGGGAAGGATTCAGGCTCGGCCGCTGCCCGGTGATGGCCACCCAGGGTTGAAATACCAAGGGCCCAAGAACAGCAATCTCCTCAGTGTGCAAAGTGAGAGATTTGTGAGGACATCAGCCTAGGCTGCTGCCACAGATAATTCCACACGTGCTCCACGGAGAGGGCCAGGGAATAAATGGAGGTGGACAGTGTTTACATGGAACTGTGCAGTTGCAGGACAGAGACTGACAGATGCAGAAAAAGCCCAAGCAGGGTGGGGGAAGGGAAGGGAGGGGAGGGCAGATGGAAGAAAAGGCCCAGCCAGGACAGCAGTACTGACAAAAGGAAAATGGAATTAAAAACTGTAGAGATATCAAATTGAGTTTGTTCCAGAAAATTTGTTTCTTACAAACTGATTATAGCAGCCACACTCATGACAGATTTTCTCCTGGTCAATCAGAGTTGGGAGCATCCTCCTATTTTTGTTCCTTTTTTTTTTTTTTAAATCAACCTTCCACAGTAATACACCTATTTGGGGGCTTTCCCTTGGCTAGATCATATCAGCTGTGCACATACCAATATTTCCTACCAAACAAAACCTTCTACTGACTTGGAAAGATGTAGAAGGATGTTGATGTATTTGCTAGCAGATATTCAATTTTCTTTTCTAAAAGGAAACATTTAGGACTGTGGCTTTCAAAATTCAGACCAATATGAAAAGCAGAAAACAGGCATAAAACTAGCTCGCCAAGGAAGCACAGCCACATTATTTCTGATGTGGCAGCTGGAAATCTATTTTATTTATATACAGACAAGAAGTGCACAGAGTTAATGTGCCAGCTTCATGGATTTGGAGCCAAGTCCATTCCCAACAGCACAATCTCTCTTTTTTCTCTCTTGATTATGATGATGATTACATGGTTGTTTTTGTAATAAGCAATCGTCATCGGTTCTTACTCTCTTGACTAGTTTTTCAGCCTACCTCAAGTACATATGGTGGTCAGCATTGTGCACTAAGTTTTTCCTGAAAATCTAGAACCGTGACCTTCCTCGCAAGTTGTTCAGGGGACATGGACATTAACCTTCAGCCAGGAAATCTTGGCTTCAAGCATCCTTCCCTGTATACTGCTTTGACCTTGCCTGGGTGACCTTCAGCTTAGGCAGCCTCATATGCGTCAAGGCAAACCTCTCCTCCCCTGCTTTTGTGAACCAATGAGACCTTGTGCTTATGAATTCGTGACTGCCAAGTACTAATTATTCTTTTAAGCCCTCCTAAGAATAAACCTTGTAAGACAAGCAAGTGCAGGAGATTAAGCAGGCGGAGCACAGGGAGGATGATGGGACCACTTCCCTCAGTGGTGGGAAGGGGAGCTTCACTGGGCCAGGGCCTCTTCCAAGTGGAACCTTCCTCTGAGCAGGGTCATCTTTGTAAAGCACTGTCTCCTCCTCACTGTCATCTGTACCTTACCAGCAGGGCAAAGGAAGGCGTGTGTGGCTCTCCACTTTCTCGCCAGCCATGTCACTCCCCGGGATTCCAGGGCCTCCTACTCTCCCACCCCCAACAGGGCTGAGTCATGAATTACATGCTGGCTCCGTGTAATTAACTCCCCTGTCCCTGTCAGCCACCTGTCGGAGCTCAGCCCCGTGTCTTTCTGGCTCACATTGTGACAGCCAGGGGCTCTCTTCTGCGGATGCTCTGGCTGCTCAGTATCACGGAGCGGATGAAGGCAGGCCGCACACATGGCTCCGCTTGTGATGTCAATGGTTTCCCATTTGACTGGGACCCCACACTTTGGGGAGAAAACACTTGAGATGACCTGGCTCCCATGATCTCGAAATTCCACTTTGTGTGGGCTCACTGCCCTTCCTGAATAGTTCATAATTACAAACACTGTCCTGCTAATTACACACCTCACATGCTGCTCAGCTTCCCTCCACCACTGCCTTCTAGGTTTCTGCCAGCTTGTGGAAAGCAGCCTCAAGGACTGCACAATTCAATGCAAAAAGTGGGAAGGGAGGAAGGAAGGGCCATATTCACTGACTCGTGGTGGAAATGTCAGTGTGAATGCACAGCAGCATACCTATGAAGATGAACAGGTATGTATAGTTCCACAATGTATTTATTTCTAGGTTTTTATTTATTTTTCCCCTCAAAAAAGTTCCAGCCTACCATTTTCATCCAGATAGGTCAACAGGATAGAGCTGGATTCTGTCCCTTCGAGAGCATAATCTAGGGGGATGTTTCCGTTGACGTCCTGGAGAAGAACATCGGCCCCAGACTGTAGGAAAAAGAAGGAAAAACAATGGCATTATACATATCAGGCAGGCAAAAAGCAGACGCCACGCTTCATTCAGCCCAATCGGCAATCAGTGGCCAGATATAGTTTGTGTTCAATAAAACCCTGAAGAATCATGGAGGAAGTCAGAATCATTTTGCAGGGAACTATATTAAACTATGTGGTGACACTTAGGCTCACAAAGCATTCCAGCGAGCACAGGACGTCATGGTCTGGCTGCATCTCCATCCCATTGCTAGGCAGGTAGAGCAATGGCTCCAAGCGGAGGTGAGCCCCGTACTGTTGGCTGCTGCTTGGTGCCCTTGGCTTATGCAATCTTCAGAACATCGGAGCTGTGAACTCCTAATGACCAACTGGAAATAGTAAGTTCCTTACTTCAGAGAAACTTCGTGGAACTGTTCTTGTGCCACAGTGACTTAGGGTTTATGCTAACGGTTCCCAGTGGGTTTTTCTCTCCTCCCAAACTATTCTCTACTGAAAAGCAAAACCCGTGGCCACTAAGGGCCTGATGAGATGAATTAGGTTGGCTATGCCACATCTTTTAAACCCAGAGTGACATTTTTGGGGGGGTCCAGTTGTGGGCCTGAAACTCTGGGCCTGGGCACTGTCCTTCAGCTCTTCAGCTCAAGGCTAGTGCTGTACCACTTGAGCCACAGCGCCACTTCCAGCTTTTTTTTTCTGCTTATGTGGTGCTGAGGAATCGAACCCAGGGCCTCATGCACGCAAGACAAGTGCTCTACCACTGAGCTACCTTCCCAGCCCCTCAGAGTGACATTTTTTGGTGGCACTCCTGGGAACTGCTGTGCTTCTAACCTCTCTGTACATCCAGCTTAGAGGCAAAGGAAGTTTTGCACTAACTCTTAGGCATTGGTCATAGGAAGCATCTCCACTGCTCATTATTGTTTATTGAGCTCCCTGCTCAACTTACACATGGCTATGAGCCCATCTCTAAGGGCAGGGGATGAACACACACTCCTTAGTCCCAGCAGGAGTATCTGCTCCTGGCACGTGCTTTTCCTGTATTCTTCCCAATTCTCTTGCTCACAGAAGTAGTCAATTCCTTTTCAATAATGAATAATTATTTATCTTCAGCCCATTTTGTTAAAATAACTGGCAGAGATCCTTTTGGTTAGAGTCTAACAGAGCATTTTCAGGAGTGGAGAGGCTCATGGACCTCAGCTCCCAGATAGAGTCTGGGGCTTGGTGCATTCGTGAACATGAGTAGTCTTGTGAGATTCAGGCTGGTGGTGAGTGTGGTGTGATTGATGCAGCAGTTAACTTTACCAGGCTCTCACTATGCTTGGCTATCTATCTCTGTGTAAATTCTACAGAAATAATAACTACAAGGACGGTAGTGTCACATTGAATATAAATAGGAAGGAAGGAAGGAAGGAAGGAAGGGAGGGAGGGAGGGAGGGAGGGAGGGAGGGAGGAAGGAAGGAAGGAAGGAAGGAAGGAAGGAAGGAAGGAAGGAAGGAGGAAAAGAGAGGGAGGGAGGAAGGAGGGAAAAGGAAGGAGTGAAGGAAAGAAGGAAGGGAGGGAGGGAGGAGAAAGGGAAGAAGGGAGGAAGGAAAGAAAAGGAGGGAGGGAAGGAAGGACTGGGAAGGAAAGTGATAGAAAGAGAAGGGAAGAAAAGAATAAGGAAGAAGAAAGTAAGGAACGAAAGAGGAAGAGAAGGAAAAGGAAGGGAAGGGAATGCTGAGGTGAAGAGGAGGGAAGGAGAGAGGAGCGGAGGGGAGGACAAGACAGAACTAGTAGCCAAGTTCTAACCACTGGTCTTCGGAAAATGTGAGAGCACACCTGTGAGTTCTCTGCACCCTCACTCTGCCACAGAGTCGATTCCTCAGGTCCTTCCTCTCACTTCTGGATGCCTGTGGCTTCTAGTTCTTTCTGTGCTTTCCCCAAAACCTTAGTCTTCCTGTGTCCTACTGTGAGGGAGTTCAGAGCTCCCGCAGGAATACAGCAGGGATTATTTTATGCCATCGCCTACAGAACTTATACTTGGAGATAATGTCTTGACAAAAAAGGGCTGGCGTAAAGCTAAGAATGGAGACTCCTTGGCAGGCTGCAATAAATGATTTTGGCATGTGCAGCTTTAGCAATTTTGAAGTTATTTATAGGAATCCAGACAATTTCTAAAGGCAAAACCTGCCCCTTTGGGACGCAGGGATCCCAAAACTCATTTCTGCACTGACACAAGCAGACCTCGAGAGGAAAGCAAGGGTCTCCTTCTCAGCAGGGTACAGCAGGTAAGTGTTTCATGGCAGAAACACAAAAGAATCCGCATATGGAATAAATTAGGAGAGCTGGTCTACACTGAGTGCCTGAAAATGGCCCAGAAGCTTGCTGACATCTCACACGTACACACATGCCACATTCTCCCCTCTGCATGAGTTCACGTTACTGCAGCATGTTTTTGTTATTCCACTTTAAGATCACCGAGAATGCCATTGATAGGATTCATACCTGGGATATTTTTTTTTATTATTTGACCATACAGGTCAAAAGTAAATGTACGTTTTTAACGAATAATGGATCCCATTAAAACAATTTGATTGTTGCAATACAAAAGTTTTCTCAAAATGTCAAAACCTTTCTCTCTCTCTCTTCCCTCTCTCTCTCTTTCTCTCTCTCTCTGTCTCTCTCTCTCTGTCTCTCTCTTTTTCCTCCTCCCCTCTCTCTCTGTGTATGTGTTTACTGGTACTCCAGATGGAACTCAGGACCTTGTACTCTAGCACACTGTTGGTGTTCTCTCTCTTGGGCCACACTTTTAGTCTATCACTTTGTTGGTTAGCTAGAGATAAGAGTGTCCCGGACTATTCCAAGACTATAGAAATAGAATGTCCCAAACTGGCTTTGAACCATGATCCTCTGTATCTCAGCCTCCTGAGTAGCTAGGATTAGAGGTGTTAGCCATGAACATCCATCAAGATCATTTCTCTTAGTAGCTTCATGGAGTCCTAATTTGTAGCATATCAAATGGACTCTAAACCATGGACCAGAGAATTATCAAATGGACACTAATCCATGGGCCAGAGAGTTAGCACTGATAAGATACTCTACTTGATCTTATTATTTATGTTGAATGATTGTTTATCTTGCTAGGGTTAAATTCACACTCACAGTTTTCTTGCTCTACTAGTATTTTACCACTTGAGCTACACCTCCAATTCTTTTTGGTTATTTTGGAGTCTAGTGGATCTTTATGCCCAAATTGACTTTAAACTGAAATCCTTAGTCAGCTTCTTGAGAATCTAACATACAGACATGAGTTTCTGGCACTTAGCTTCTGCTAGTTTTTATTTTAAAAATAATTAGAACCCCCTAGGTATAGTAAATCAACTCCACTTTGCAAAGTGAAAGCAAATTAGTAGGTCAATTCAATATAAACGGGTAAATATGATCCAATATATTATATGCATCATGGAAATACTCCTTACTTCTTACAATTAATATAGGATGATTACAAAGCACAAAACAACCAAATGTGTCACTTGTAATATTTCCTGTCTATGATTAATTACATGCATGTGCTATTTGCTCATCTAAGGTATGTACTTGATAATCATTTGAGATGTTCATATTACATTTCAAATCTAATTCTCCTGATAGGAATCCCCTATATACATCTTCAGCTGTAAATATAAAACTCTCCTGAACTGGTGCACAGATTAACGATGCTGTCTCCTTGAAAGGCTTGACCCTTTCTGAGCATTCACATTAATTCCCTCCTGTGTTGCTACGTGCATTTGATGGGATGTCTGCTTACATTATTGTAGATGAGATGCACGAGGGTTAATACTTCAGACTAAGCCTTTCAAGTATAAAACAAGCCTAAACGTTCATGAAAGAAGAATAATAGGTTCAGGAATTACATCTCACAAATCTTAAATACTATTTTTAAATAAATGAATGCAATACTTATAAAAATACGAATGAACAGCCCTTTTTAATCTTCTTTTTTGCTTTTCTTTCCTTAAACAAGGTCTGGCTATATAGTCCAGGCAGGCTTAAAACCCACAATCTTCCTGCTCAGCCTCCAAGGTACTGGTTTTACAGGCATGTAACACCATTTTTTACTCCAAGTTTTATGTGCTGGCTGTCATTACTAGCCCATTTCTCTCTGCCAGAATAAGTTTTAAATGAAGAACAACTTCACAGTTCAAACCAACACCCGGTTTTGGGGTGCTTCATATTGAAGCCAAGCTTTGAAATTGCTAGGCAAGTACTCTACTGTAGACCTACAATTACAGACTAGTAAAAAGCATTTTATCTGTCCAATATAGATGGGGGAAATCTTTTAATTTGCTCCTGGAAAATAAATCAATCATAGCAAGATTGGTTCGCATCAGGGGAATGAGAGTACTAAATGTTACACATGAAAAATTGACACCAAGCCCTTCCTGGGAGCTGCAGTTGAGGACTTGATCGTTTCTACAGGAGCCCCTGAGCACATTTCGTCTTTAATTGTAGAAACTGCAAGGCCACTCCACTTCCAATTTGTCCTAATCTATATTTCTTAAGTCCTGGAGCTAGAACTTAACTATTTCACACACACACACACACACACACACACACACACACACACACACACACACACACACACACACACACACATACACAGCTGTGAACGATATTTCCTGCATGTCAGATGGTATTTGTACCAATATATACTTTTTCTGGCTTTTGTCAAAATTTAATCCCCATGACTACAGCTGTTAATGGTTTCCTTTGTTAACAATCCTGTAAGTCATGCTGCCATGCTAATGAAATGAGTGGATGGAACATCAACCAAGGGACACCACTCTTCTATGATGAGTCTTTCTGGTGGCTTTTTCCCCTACTGCAAGTGGAATGAGTGGTACAGAGTGCTTCCTCATGGCCACTGTGAGCCAGATTGCTTCCACTGCAGATGTTAGACAGAACCCCCACGCCTGGTGCCTGTGACTGTGGCCTTATTTGGAAATAGGGTCACTGCAGAGGCCCAGGTTGAATTTGGTTTGGCTGATGTACTTGTAAGAAGAGAAGCAAAGCAATAAAGGTGAGACAGACACGTGATGACAGAAAGAAAGATTGGGGTGATACTGTCACAAGACAAGACACGCCTGGGGTTACCAGGCATTGTAGAAGGCTTGAGAACATTCCCTCCTGAGCAGGGAGAGCTCGTGAACATGCTGACATCCCAGTAGAGGGCTTCTCGAATCTAGAACTGGGAGAAAATTAGGTGTTGGGTGTCTTAAGCCACCATTTATGTACTTTATCACGGAAATCTCGGGTCGTAAACATAGTACTCATACTGCACTGGGTGGACTGAGTGCATCAATCTCCTCCCAAGTTTGTGCATTGAGACACCACCGGTACTGACACCGCTGAGTTCATGGAGATGGAGCTTTAATGATCAGGTCAGTGCCTTTATACAAGAACCGCAAGTTAAGACGGATCGGCCTCCAGCCATGTTTAAAAATAAAAAGAACAATAGATGGTCATCAGAAGGGGGCCAAGGCACCGCTAAAGGACGGTGAAGGATCGCTGTGAACAACTCTCTACTCACACAGTTTACACCCCCGATGGAACCGGACAATTATCTCAAGAGGCAGACCGTCTGAAATGCCTGTATCTGTTCAACGGACTGAATTCATAACCAGAATCCCTCCAAAGTTTTAGGCTCAGGTAGATTCAAGGGTGAATTTTATAAATCATTTAAAGAGGAAAACAGATATCTTAGACAAGAGACTCCCGCAATTAACACCAACGACGTAACACGGTTGAGGTGCTTACGAGATCTGGCCTTAGTTCTGCAATCTGCTGATTCATGAGTAGCCCAGGAATAACTCACCTGGGCAGTTCACCGTCCTTCATAGTGCTCAGCTCCCTTTGCCCTGCATTCCTGCTCTGCCCGCACACTTTGCAGTGACTAGAAATCATACCTCTAAGTGCTCACCCTCTCACTTCAGCACATTGCAGCCACTGTGTTCTCTGCTTGTTCCCCCAAAGAACTGATACCACTTTTCAGTGTCTGGATCTGTGAATACATTTGCAGACTCATTCAGTCCTCCTCGACGGTCATTCCCACGGAAGAAGAATTGTATGGACATGGGCTGACCTTGAACCTAGTATAACACAGTGTGCCTAACAGAGACCTTCTCCCACCTCATCCCTTCCCAGCTGAAGCCTTTGAATTGTGTATGACATCTTATCGGAGGCGGAGCCACGACGTGCCCACAGAAAGCGCTGAGCAGTCAGGGGAAACTAGGAGCAGGCAGAGGCCGGCAGAGTGACATCTGATGTGCATGAAGGATGGGCCTGGGAGAGGACTTTTTCAGGACTGGCCACAATTTGCGTCTCCTACCAGAGGGGGCTGAGCTTCAAGCCATCTCCACTCTGGCCCAGAGATGGATCTTCTAGTGACTTTAGTCTGG
The DNA here is from genome assembly GCF_019054845.1 of Dipodomys spectabilis. NCBI lineage: Eukaryota > Metazoa > Chordata > Mammalia > Rodentia > Heteromyidae > Dipodomys > Dipodomys spectabilis. The sequence continues at coordinate 5,731,408 of NW_024870892.1, read as the reverse complement.
AATAGACTTTCCACAAAGTCTCGTTGCTTGTGAGAAGAAAGAAACTAAGAAGCACATATTTTTCCTTTGGCAGGTAGAAACTAACAGATGATATAAGGGGTAATACACACACTTGGGAAGTCTGCTTATTGGGGAACTAAGCTCTTATTATCATTAAAATGTACCGTGAGCTTTTAATAACCACAGATCTTCATGGTAGTAAAATTTAAAAGCTTTATTACAACCATGAAAATTTTATAACAGTTAAGTAATATTTGAGAGCATTCGTGCATCTCTCTCTAAAGTACCCGAGTTCAATGATTTCCTACACGGGGAGAACAGAAGCATGTGTGTGTTCCACTGCTGTTGTGCTAAATCATACAACCATGGTTAGCAAAGCTAACCCTAGATCAGCTCTAAGTGATGGGTGTGAGGCACTTTAATGGTCATGCTAGGCAGAAATCCACATGCCCAGTGGGGTGATGAGGGAGAATGGCCCAGTAGCAGTGAGAACTGAGTGTGAGTCCCACCTCCCACACTGAGCAGGAAAGGCTAACAGGAAGAGGTGGATGCCAAGCCAGGAAGGACCATCTGAAAGAACCAGAAATCAGAAGGGTGGCACTGATGTGTTTTGAACAACCCTTGAAAAGCAATCTAACTTTTCCAAAGGAAAGCTAACATGAAAAGAAACAATGGCAGGTACAAAGCTACTTACTGTTAGCAGTAGGAAGCAGTGTCATAGGACAGTAAAACTGGGTCAAAAGTAATGAACATTTGCCAATACAATCAAGTAGAACAGTTCATTAATAACCTCCATATGATAAAATGGACTATCAGTGAGAATCACATTGAAGAAATATTTTAAGGCCTGGAGACACACAGGAGTCCAAGCATGTATAAAAAGTCCAGCTTCCAAGCTGTCAGCAGTCATTTTGTCGGTTTCCACATTTCTCTTCATGTGCAAAGGAGGAAGGGGACAGAATGGGAAGAGTCAGAACACATCCAATGATGTCCCAGAATTGTCTCCATGTGACCATGCCACTCGCCTTGTGTACTGTCACTCTTGTATTTGTTAGGAATCTTCCAAAAAAAATTTTATCATGAAAATGTTACCTTCTCATAGGAATTATTTTTTTTTCAAGAAATAAAGAACAAATAAAACTATGGTTGGGATAACACATTATTCTGGATTGCTCAACTCCCGTTTCACATCTATGAAATCCAGTATGAGCAGGAAACCTTTAGATGAATGAACCATTCTCTGGGGAGCTAGCTAGAATGTCATTTGAATCGATTAATGGCCATAATATAATTAAAGGTCAACCATCCAATTAAAAGATACAATTTCACAAAGATGCCTACGGAGTGAGTGTTTCTGAGACAAAGCGAAGTGAAGAGATCCTGGGTTTGGGAAGAATAAGGAGCCATATGGTCAGGGTTAGTGGACCAGGATTTCATGTCCCTCACGTCGCATTTCCTAATGAGCCAGTGGTTTTCTCTGCACAGCCGCTCTGTGTGCGCCACACGTAAGTAGTTGGTAAATATTTATCGACTAAAGCCTCACGCAAAACCAGCCTCTGCCCTCCACCACATTAATCATTCATTTAATTATTCTCCCAAAGCAGCTTATTTGCTCTGCTGGTGAAAAGCATGTTTTGTTACTATAAAGATTTCATATTTGTTCTGAGAAAATACAGCTTTTTTTTTTCTCCAGGCTTGCTTATCAGCAAACTGAACACGTGGGCAGTTGGTATTTTCTGTCCCTTAATGTCTCTCCTAATGGTCTGGAGATGCTATTTATCTCTGGGAGGTCTTCAGATGTAATATGAGGACAGCCATAACAGCCCTATGTGGCGGAGCTGAGTAAGAGGGGCCTCTGAGGGAGGCCTTGCAGGGAGGAGGGACAAGATGATGGACCGATACTTAGACTTGGAGGCTTCAAAACAACAGAAAGTGCTTCCTCCCATCTGGGGGCTGCAAGCTAAGATCAAGGCAAGGCAGCTGTGGTGTGTGGCCAAGCTCCACGGCTCAGCCCTGGTGCCTTCTTGCTGTGTCCTGGGAAAGAGGACAGCTAGCTTCATGTGGTCCCTCTCTAAGGACAAGGCCCTCCTCTTCCTCTCCCCATGTCACCTTGGGGTGGGGTTTCCAAGAACACAATTCAAACTTTGAGACCACCATTATGAGGGCACGATAAAAAACTTCTCTAGGTGGATTAGACTGTAGTGTCAGCTGACTTGGCACACTGATACTGCAGGAAACAGTACTCAACTGTACCCAGCTACAGCTCTGGACCTGACTACTTCTTCTCTGCTTGCAGGGAGAACATTTCAAGGATCACTTAGAGGCCGGGGCAGTCATCTCATGCACTGGTGTTTCAGAGTACGGTTAATGGCTAAGGCTTTTATGAATCAGTCGCCAAAAACTGGAGGAGTCTTAGTTGAGTGCCTCTATTGTAGACAAAGCCAGGTTTGTGGTTTATGGCTGTGGAGCCATAAAACACAGAGAGAACTTCTTTTATTCATTTCAATTTATTCTATGTAACTCATGGGGAAAGAAAGCTGGTCATTAAATTCGATTGGAAACACAATCTCTTAAATTATGCAGTATTTGTTATAGGTAAGTGTAAAAAACTGGAAATAGCTTAAGATGCCCAAAAGATTACTTGAAGTATTACAGATTCTAAATATAGAATGTCATGCAGCCATTCAATTCATGTTTGGATAAAATATTGTAAAACATGGAAAAATATTCACAAATTTATGTGAAGTTATTTTTAAAATCACGTGTGTGTGTGTGTGTGTGTGTGTGTGTGTGTGTGTGTGTGTGTGTGTGTGTGTGTGTATAATGTGAATCTAAGATGTAGGCAGGAGCTTTATTTACACAGTCACAGAAAAAGTGAACTATGAGGGAACATATTAAAACACTAACATTGATTCTTGTCTGATTAATGGGATTAGATATGATGTTTTTCCTAAGATGCATTTCCCAATGCTTTCAAAACTAGTATAAATATCTTCTGAATGAGAAAAAGAAAGCACATTACAAAAGGATTTTCAGAAATTAAATATATATGGTATAGTCAATGATATAAATTTAAAAAATTATTTTTAAAAAGGCATAGATAAAACACAATTGTCACAAAAATACAAATACAAATAAAGAATAAAGAATACAATTTACAAAGTTTGGATCCTAAATTAATGAGCAACATAAACTAAATGTGAGCTTTTTTTAGGTGTTGGAAATAATGTTTCAGGATTTGATTTTGCAAACCTCCCTCCTTTCTTCTCTTTCTCTCTCCTTTCTTTCATTCCCTTCCTTCCTTCTTTCCTTCCTTTCTTCCTTCCTTCCTTTCTTCCTTCCTTCCCTCTTTCCCTCCCCCTTCCCCTCTTCGCTCCCCACCCCCCCTCCCTCCCCCCCCCCCCCATAGTACTGGGAATGAAACTCAGTGCCTTGAGCATGCTGGGCAAGCACTCTACCACTTGAGCCATATTCTTGGTCCTTTTAGTTTTGATTTTCAGATAGCATCTACACTAATTTTGATAGAGGTAGCTTTGGATCTTGATCCTTCTACTTCCTCCTATGTAGCTAGGATTATAGACAGGCATATGCCACAATTCCTGAATTGAATTTTGAGATAGGGTCTAGACAAATACTGTTTGTGCTGGCCTCAAACCACAATCCTCTGATTTCTAACTATCAAGTATGCAGGATTACAGGTGTGGGTCACAAGTATCTGGCCTTTTCCTTGATTTTACAGTGTGGTTAACTGGGCACCTGGTTTATATGTTTGGCAGAGTTACAATCCCTGTTTACTCTGTGTCATTCATGTGGATGAACCCCCAGTCTCCCAGGTCTTGCTCCATATTTATTGTCATTAAAACTGTGTACTTTTAAACATGCTGTATGATAATATTTAAGTTTAGGAAGTGAATCATGAAAGATATTACTGTAAAGAAGCAGCTCCCAAAGACGGAGACTGCTTTTCTTCCTGTGTTCTCTTTTCCCCCCATTTTTCTAATTTTCTAAAGCCAGGCTCTCCCCACGTAGCACAAGCCGGCCTTGAGCTCCTCCTTGGCTGCTCTCCTGGTCTCTGCCAGCCAGGTGCTGGTGGCAGGAGTGCATGTCCTGACATGAATACCGAGGCATAGTCTTCCCAGGAAATAAGGTGAGAATTGAGGCTATCTGTCCCCTTTATCAGTACTGATCTGCCATCCATCTATCAGGACTCTTGCCCAACCTTCCATGAGACACTTCATGTTTCTGATTTAAATGAAAAGTAGTACTGACCCCACTTTCCTCCACAAGGCCATCTGTTCTTTCAGAATGTAAAAGAAATATCAATCTCAAACAAGCATTAATAGAATAAACTCTTTTGAGGCCCATGAGTAGCAGGTGGACGAAATAGCTCAGTATTTCTGCTTGTTATCTATAACATTTGCCATAGGGATCTTAATAACCCTATCTTAAAAACAAAAAACACAAAGACTTGATGAAACGTAGCACAGTCTTCTTAACCTATGTCCACTAGCCAATAGCTTGAGTTATCTGTGAGGCACAGGTATGTGTGAGGCCTTCCATATGGGAAATCTTGGTACAGGGAAATGTAGTGGAATGTGATAGAGGAATAACAGAATCGCATCCTCTCCAGTCATAATGAGAAATTTATTTTGGCTCTCCTGAAGCACAAAAACATCTTTAAGTATCTGTGGGCAAATCCTGATGTGTGTTTTAGTATCTTAGACTTTAAATCAGCTTTCAAACTGAGGCTAGTTTCAGGTGTCTCTGAAGGTGTCCTCATGTGGCATGCATCCAGAACAACTAATGACTGCTGTTGACACGGGTCTCAGCCCTGACCGCAGACGTTTTGAGGTACGCAGGTAGTATGTTCATGTTTGTTCTCATGGCTACTGGGCTCCTGCACTTGACACAAGAGCATTCTCGGGACATCGTGCCAGGACAACCAAGGTCATCATGACCGATGACTGGTGCCATCTACCTGGACCTCCTGTCGGTGGTGTTGTGGATCAGATCTCTCAGCTGAGACACCTCGTGCCTTTTTCCCTCCCTCACGAAGCATCCAACATCTAATTCCAACGTGAGCATGATGTGAAATTAGCAGTAAAGAGACATCCTCCTGTTCTTTCAGAGAAGAACAGTGACAGCAATGATGTGGGGTGTGGGGTTCTTCTGCAGGACCAGTCATGTGTTCTTACCCATTTGTTGGTGTAAATGTGAGATTGTAGACATGTCTTCTGTATCTTGAAAGTAACCCAGCACTCCACTGCTTCTCACCTCGCTCCAGCTTGGGCCATCAGGAGGGAGCACTGTAGTTGACTTGGTACCTGTTGACAAACTCTCTCTTTCTCTCTGCCTCTCACTCTCTTTTTCTCTCATACTGGTACAGGGGTTTCTACAGGCTGTTGTTAGGATAATCCTTGCTTGGACTGTGATCTGCCTATTTTAGGTCTACCATCATTCTTGGGATGAGGTTCATACCACTGAGCTCTGTAGTCCTCTGTGGAGTGAAGTGTGTTCTGCCAGTCTAGCCTAGAACCACATTCCTCACAAGCTCAAACTCCTACCTAGCCTGGATGAAGAGTGTTCAACACTGTGTTATGGGCTGATAAGTAGATCTCATGAACTTTTCTTCTCAGGGCAATCTCAAAATGTGATCTCCCAATCTCAGTCTCCCTCCTAAGTAGCTATTGTAGGCATGAGCCACCCATCTCTCAATCTCCCCCTTTTTTTAGACCTTCCCCACCATTCAACCTGCTCATCCTCCTCTCCATCACCAAAACCCTACTAACATTGGTTTTTACTGTATGGATAACTTCTCTTATGGAAGCCATTTCAATCTGAATTCCTCCTCTTGGCTAGCAATGTGCACTTAAGACTCAACCAGGTCTTCTCATGGTTTGTTAGCTCCCTCCTTTGTTTATTAGTCTATCTTACCCATTATGTGTATGACTAATAATGTCTGTGTCTACTTGCTTACTGAGAATACCTTTCTTGCTTCTAATGTGTGACAATCATGAAAACAGTTGTATAAATATATTTGACTGAGTGTGGTTTCCTTTGTAGAGCTGGGAATTGAACCCAGTGTGTATGTCGGTTTCAATTCCTTTGAGTAAATTGCGGATTGAATTCTGATTACTGGTTTACTTGGACAGAGGATACTTGGCTTTGTACAAAAATGCCAATGTGTCAATTTCCTTAAATGATGCAGAGTAGCCATCTCTCACAGTAGAATTTGTTAAATGATTCCAGGATATAACAGATACCAGCCACTTCCTCCCAAAAGATTTCCATTAGAAAATGTTTAAGAAGATAATCACTAACACAAGTATCATCTGCCCCCAAACAAGAATCAATGTAGATGATCTGTGTAATTTAATTTTTTCCTTTAAAGTAAATGTTTTGAACTCAGACCCCGTTCACCCTCTCCTTTGTCTCCAAAGGCAAACAAAAGTTACAAACTGGACTTCTAGATATTCAGACCAAAGGTAAGACATTCATCTGTGCAGAAACAGCCAGACAAAGGGTAAACCAATTCAACAGTGAAACACACACTAGATGCTGTGTTGGAAAGTTGGGAGGGAAGTAAGGAGGGGAAACACTGGGAGAGAATGAGGGAGGGGGTGACACTATTCAAAAGGAAATGTATTCCTTACCTGACTTATGTAACTGTAACCCCTCTGTACATCACCTTCACAAGAACATTTACTTTTTTTTTTTGCCAGTTTTGGGGCCTGAACTCTGGGCCTGGGTGCTGTCCCTCAGCTCTTCAGCTCAAGGCTAGTGCTCTACCACTTGAGCTACAGCACCACTTTCGGCTTTTTCTGCTTATGTGGTGCTGAGGAATCGAACCCAGGGCCTCATGCATGCAAGGCAAGTGCTCTACCATTGAGCCACCTTCCCAGCCCACATTTACATTTTTTAAAAAGGAAAAGAAATTCACCTGTGTCTTTCTCTTTCTCTCATCTTTAAATCCAATACCAAGCCTAATTTATTAGTTGTTCCCTGTCTCTGGCCAGGAGAATCGAAGTCCCCCAAACCTGAGACACTTGCTTCCTCTGTGCATTGCTGACCCCATTCAGTAAGAACAGAAGGAAATCACACGTCTACTGGGTTCTCTCTAGCCCACCAACAGGATTTGGGAACAAGAATCCTAGATATGGCATTTAATTCTGTAAATAAAATGCACTCTCTTTTGAGGTCGCTGGCAGGAAGATATTTTTGTAGCAACTTGAGGTTTTATGATAACCTACCTCATCAACAGTTATTTGAAAGTCAGTTATTTCTGTGACACATATTCTGGCTTCTTGTAGAGTTTTGTGAATAAAGCTACCCAGACCAGCTCAGTCCACTTAGCGAATTCTGCCGGGCAGCAAGTTTACTACTTGCATGACTGACTTATGCTAGTACTCTAGAATGGAAGATGTCTCCCTACTTGCTGTGTAGTATCTAGAACACTGTAATCATTCAATAAATATGTACTGCATGAAAGAAATGAATGAATTGTGAATTCTTGTCATCTGGTAAAAAATTAGAGTAAAATTGACTGGTGGATAGATGACAAGGTACATTAGGTTGAATTATTCTACAGTGAAAGAAACAGAGCATTTTCATGACTTTCCATGAAAATGGTTTCAATACGTTGAAAAGTATAGATTTAACTCTATGACCACACAGGAAATACCATTTCTAGCTCTCAGCTTTTTCTCTTAACAAAAACCAGTAAGAGACCATGGGACAATTTTTTGTGCTGAAAGGAGTATTTGTAAACAAATAGGCTGAATAGGTGAAAAATTGTCCAATACGTGAAATGAGGATCCTGGACTGAATCCAGTGAAGACCATGTAAAGAAGATATTTCTCCTGGTTCTATCACAAATCATATGTTACATGCATGAATGGGACTGCCATAATTAAATGCCTGAGTACAGTTAGCATATACTAATGATAAACAAACTAAGACATTCTAGAATAAGGAAGGGGTTCTTGGCTATAAGTAGAACTAAGGATGGAGAAAGATGTGTGAATTTAGCCAGGTGAGGTTTTGGCTGATAAAGAGCATCGAGGAAGGGGAAGGACTATTAAAAACGTTCAAGCACAGCTGCATGTATAAGGGCTCTTCAAACCAGACCTGGCCACTCTTCAGGCAGAAATAAATGAAGAGACTCTTAGAAAAAGGAGTAATGTGATTAACAACAGTTCAATAGGAAAAATAATTCAAAATAGGCTTTGAAAAACTTTCAATTTCCAACCAATATTTAGAAAAAAATAACAAGAACATAGGAAAACTACAAAGTCACAAAGTGAAGTTTTCATCAGAGCATCTTATCACTGAAGCAGTTATTTCACCTTGGGTATCTCGTGATTGAACTACCCAAGAAAACGTGTGGAACTCACTGCAGACATAGTGCGGCCTGGTGCTCTTTGAGGTCCCAGCTTTCCAGAGACTTCTAGGTCAACCCCTGTCCAGCATTACTCCCAGGTGACCCAGCATATTCTGGGATGCATTTTCAATTATACTTTGTGCCAAGCTAATCCATAGCCTTTGTGCTGGCAATTTGGCTCTTCTTATGTTCTATTTTAACAAATAGACTTTGTTCTTATAAATGAGACAAGTAGCTTCTCACGTTTTCTCACGTAAAATCCTAGTCTTCCAACAGTTTCTAATTTAAAAACATAATCCTTTCTTTTGTCATGTATTATTAATTTAATAGAGCCTCCATATTCTAGGCTTGAAAGAAAAATGTTTCCAGTGACATTTATCCCCACTTTTACAAAGAATACATATTCATGAGGGACAATTTAGAGAAAAATAGAAAAAAAACTTAAACCTCTTACAAGATTAAAGAAATCTCAATCCCCAAAATATTTTCACTCATAACTTTTAAAGTGAAGACAGAAGGAGTAATATAGTACATTTAATTGCTTCTCCTACAAAGTATGTTCCATGTATTAAAAGCCAATATGAATGAATATGGCCTTGTGTAGAATTTAGGTCCTGGCAGGCATAATCAAATATGAGGTCATACACACTGCCTGGAATGGACCCTACGTGCAATGGATGACATCACCCTAACAAAAAGAAAAACAGGAGTCTGGGCATGGAGACGTACAAGAAGGCAACATGGTAACAGAGGTAGAAATAGAGGGGTGCATCTATAAGCCAGGACATGAGGCACAGCCAAGGAAGGCAGAATTTCCTCATGGAGCCTGAAGGCCATGATACCACTCTGATTTCATGTATCATTCTGCAGGACTGGGAGAAAATACATTTTTTGCTGTTCAGCCTCAAGACAGGAGGTGGGTTGTATACCGGCACTGGACATACATCATGTGACTGAGTAGAAGGAGAATGGGCTCCAGACAGGAAACTTTAGTTCAGATTAAGGGCTTGCTATTTAAGGGTAAGGTACTTAATATACATAAACATCCATTTCCCTGTGTGTAAGATGTTGAGAGCTTATATAACCAATGTATAAAAAAATCAGGAAATCGTTAATAACATTAATAAAGAGAACAAACAAAATAATTCTTGTTCTTATATTCTTGATCATTTGCAAAACCTCCTTTATGATTTCTTAAATTATATTTAGAAAAAGTACTGTCTCAATTCCAACACTAAGTGTTTAAAGCCTCGGGACTGTGGTCTAACCGAAAACAACAACAAATTTCAGTGATATTTATGAGCTTTTCATTTTCAAATGAACAAATATCATTTATTCTTCTTTACAAGATATAACTAAGGAAATAAGATTCAATGAAAGCCACATCTCCTGACATTCGCACACCAATTAAGCAAAATTTGAGGCAGTACAGTAAACAATAAAATTATCCAGCTATTTCATTTAATACTGACTTATCTCAAGATATAATTCCCAAGAAAAGGCAAAAAAGAATAAAGCTTGAGACAGCACCCATTCCATTTATTCCAGAATTTTTGAGACCTAAAACTTTAGTAATGGCGTGGTGTTCTAAGTATATAAATGATGACCTAGACATATGTTTTCCTCAAATGCAGCATTATATAGTGTGGAATGTTATGAGTTAAATATACTGCTTCTTTTTTTTTTTAATTTAATTTTATTTTATTTGTGAACATACTGTACAGAGGGGTTACAATTACATGGGCAGGATAATGCATACATTTCTTACCAAGCATTGTAGCCTCCTCCTTTGTTTATCCTTCACCTCCCTTCCCAACCTCCCCCCTCCCCCCCAATCCCAATCCTTCTCCTTCCCCCCCTTCCCCCCTTAGCCCCCCCTGCACCGACGTTGTAAAGCTCATTTTGGACATGACAACTTGTACTTCTCATTGTTGCAACAGGTCCACAAAACAACTGGTTATTCCCCATCTCCTCCACAAGTTATACTGACATCAAATATAGTGAAAGCAGGGGTTATACTGTGGGGGAGGGACATACAAAGCAACAAAGAGATAATCTTATAAATGTGTTAGAAACACATGCATGAAAGAAAAAAACCTTAAAATACATATCTAAGGGTTCATTTTTCTGACATCACATTATCTGACCTTTTCCGCTTGACTCATACATATACTAGATATTGCAAATAAGGGAAACCATGGGACCTATGTTTCTTTGGGCCTGGCTTACTTCACTTAATATACTGCTTCTTATAGTATAATCAAGTCATCCAATGGTAGATAAACTGCCTGGATTTACTCACCAATAGAAGCAGCAGCACAATGTCTGGGTTATCACATGCACAGGCAATGTGCATCGGCGTCCAAAAGTCTTCATCCTGGTGGTTGACATCGACCCCCTTCTCAATCAGGATCTCTGCGATGAAGGCATTGTCATAACGAGCACACTGAAAGAAGGGAGAAGAAGCATGAAATGTAACCCGTCTGTGACGTGATCTATCCCCGGTTTTCATAGACAGAAACTCCAGTGCTCAGCTGTAGAAGAAAAGAGGCGAAGCCAAACTGGGAAAGAACTTACTCACTCCTCAGCCAAGCTAAAGAAATGGAGCTGAGGTCATTCTGACTGGAGAAGTTTGGACAATGAACAGTAATAAGAAAAACAATAGGAAGGAAGAAATTTAAAGTTATCATGTCACTGACCAAGTTCTTTCCAGTTAAAGCTAAGATTATTAGAAAAAAATATTGAAGCATTAGAAAAACTAGAAACATAATAATTTTTTTAAATTGTTCTAGTTCTGGGCTTAAACTCAGGGCCTGGGTGCTGTCTCTTAAGTTTTTTGTTCAAGGCTAGCTAGTGCTTTACCACTTGATCACAACTCCACTTCCCAATTTTCTTTTTCTTGGTAGTTAATTAGAGATAAGGGTATCAAGGACATTCCTGCCTGGGTTGGCTCTCAATTGCAATCCTCAGCTCTCAGACTCCTGAGTAGCTAGGATTACAGATCTGAGTCACCAGTGCCTACCTTGTAATAACTATTTTTCTGAAATGCAGATTTTGGAACTGTGATTTATTTTTCTAGTTTGTGTTGACAGTTAGTGGAAAAAACACAACAGTTTTGGAATTTTATTGTATCCAAGATGGACAAGACCTGCAAATATTTTGAACTTTGTCTTTTAACCATTCTTACATTAGCTTCCACACATGTAATCTTACATGGGTTGTGTACGATGGTCTAGTCATCCTGAAGCCCATCATGATGTTAACTGGTGAAACTAAAATGTCTCTAATGTGTTCATGATTTCACATTTTATGGATACTCTATAACCCGCTAAGTCAAATTATCCAGGAACTTATTCCCAACCCAGATAAATATTTTTTTTTGCCAGTCCTGGGCTTGAATGCAGGGCCTGGGCACTGTCCCTAAACTTCTTTGGCTCAATATTAGCACTCTACCACTTGAGCCACAGAGCCACTTCCAGCTCTTTCTGTTTATGTGGTACCGAGGAATCAAACCCAGGGCTTCAGGCATGGTAGGCAAGCACTCTACTATTAAGCCACATTCCAGCCCCCAGATAAATATTTTATGTCTAAATTTGGTTTACTGTCTCCTGTATCCTTCAAAGAATTCTTGGTTTTGCTAAATGTTCTCTGATTACCATTTACTAATCAGACCAATTAGATTTCAACCCAAGCACACAAATAATTATGAAAATAAATGTCAACATTCTAAATGACACAATTTTTATAAAAAGAATTGCTAGATTGGATAAGGAAATAAAACCTAAGAATTTTCCTCATGAAATTCTGTATACTTGGTCCTGAAGTTAAGGAGGAGGCAGGCATGTGAAATGCTCATTTGTGTCACTGCTCTTTATAATTTTGTTGAACATCCTAACCAATGCAATAATGAATGGAACAAACATAGAAGTTATCTACTTTGAGAAGAAAGAACTAAAACTGCCTCATTTATCTACAACACAATCATCTACACAGAAAATGTAATAAAATATATAAAAAGTGATTGAAACTAACCATGAAATAGAGCAAAGTTTTAAAAATAGAGCCAATGGGCCAAAATCAAAGGTGTTCTACACCCTACTAGCAAATGTTTGGAAAATATTTTTAAATATGGAGTAGCATCTAATTTTTTAAATATCTAGGGGTATTTAAAAATATCTGAGAAGAATACCTAAAGCCTGAACAGTAATAATAGAAAAACATCGGTGTGATAACTTTTAAATTAAAAAATGATAACATAGATTGCATTCTCTAGAAAGAGGCAAAATATTGTCACCAATTCATTCCAAGATAATCTGCAAGTCAAATGCAACAAAAGTTGTCTCAGGTGTTTCTGCGGAAATTGAAAAGTTGAATCTAAAATTCATAAGCAAATGCATAGGATAGCCTGAAAATTTTTTTTCATGAAAAGTTGTTAGAATAAAATTGCCTAGATTCTAGACTATCAAGTAATAATATCAGTATAATGTGTTCTTGATATGAAGTCAAATGAACCAAGAAAACTTAGTTGAGGATGGAATGGAACCATGTCGATGGACAACTTTGGAAAATGACGTGAAACAATTCAGTGCGGAAAGGAGTTTGTTTAGCAAACTATGGGAAAGAAGGTAAGGACCAAATGATGAAGTTTCGGCAAATTGTATGTACACTGTGCTACCTGGATACACATGCAATTCCTTTCCCACTCTGTTCATCTCTTGGATATCTCTCATGCACACTCAGTAGCAATGCAACCTCCCTGCCCAGTGTTTGTCAAGGCGTCCCCAACCTGCACTCCACTATTCCACATCTACAACCCAAACACCTCAGGTGCAGGTATAGTGTCTGTCACCAACAAAGCATTCTGAGATCAGTCCTTTGCCAGTGAGATAACTTGGAGATTCACCTTGCAGAGGATCATGAATAATAATTTGGCAGTGATAAATACCTTCTAATCACACTTGTCTGAAAAGATTAGGATGGGTGAACATCCCAGTGATGATCATCTTACAATGGTATTGTTATACAGGAATGCTAATGCTCGCTGAGAAGCGGTTTCTTTGATACACCAAATCTCCTCCTAATCCAGGCTGATTTTCACGCTTTCACCAATTTCGAGTTCTGTTTTATGACAGCAGGGGGAGGATGAGCCCACGCGCTCAAGGACACACCAGGCATCTCTGTCTGCAGCAGGAGCGGTGGCCTCAGCTCCATCTCTTCCTTGACCTCTCCACATGCCGAGCATGCTCTACCTCACAATCCTCAGAACACAATGGGAAACAGAGTGCCTCTTCCCCCAGACTGAGTAAGGACTTCAAGGCAGTGACAACAGAACGATAAACCAACTTCATACCCTGCTAGCACAAGCTCTGTGACTGAGCCACACACACACCCAAGAACCCAGCCTGGAATGCCTCTTACCCCAGCACCGTGCAGGGCTGTTTCCCCAGGAGCTGGTCCTCAGCTCCAAGCTCTTCAATCCTCTTGCTGCCCAGTTTACCTCAGATGCTCGGTTTGCTCTTTTCCTCCTCTGAACCCCTGGAACACAGAATAAACTCTGCTCATCTGGAAATGTCCAGAGAGGCTAATAATCCTGGGGAACACCATGTCTCCTGGAAATGCCTGAATGTCTGTGGATGTGTTGAGTCTTCTAGAATCACTGAGAGGTCTTTCGTCTTCCTGGTTTTGTTTCTAAGGTTCCCCTGTTGTTCTGTACCCCTCTGCTCTAGCCCAGGCTCCCCTTCTGCATTACAGAAGACTTGGGGACCCCAGAGACAGCCTTCCCTCCAATCTGAGCTCCATCCATCAGGAGGGCCAGCAACGCAGGGCGAATGTACCCTCCAAGAGAGCCTCAAAACCTGGGCCCTCTGGATGTGACTCTTCCTTCATCCGCCCCTCTGCTCACCATAGGCGAGGCTGGCTCCATTCTGTGTTATTCCACTCCTGTTGCTCTATGACTAGAGTATCCCATTGTGCAGATACAGACAACATGGGATGAAGAGCCCATTCCTGCCATGGGTGTTGATGCCGGAGAACCTTCAGAGGGAGGTGGTCTGACAAGTGGCAGCATGATCTCAAGGAGATTCAGGGAGTGTGTAGAACCCCAGCTAGCTCCTGTAAGAGTGAACTGTTACAGAGGAGTCAGTCCTTCCTCCTCTCTGGCTTCCAGTCCTGATTGGTGGTGTGATCTCTCCTCTGTCGAATACTGCCAGGACATCAGCAGAGGTTAGCTGGATGAGGGATGTGGGGGGAGCATTTTTGGACTTCCAACTTCCCAAACTGCAAGGTTTGTACAAATCTAGCCTCCAGCACTTTGTGATAGCATCTGAGGAACAACTGACAAAATAGCATTTTAAAGCTCAGGGTGGAGGGTATCTATAGTGAAGAATTTGAAAACCAACTATGGGAACCAAAAATACTAGAAGAAAGGATTCTGAAGGCTTTCACCATTAAGAAATGACAGAAAGAATAATAGAAACAAGTGCAATTACACAAAGCACATGTGATACGTATAGATATGAAATCACAGCAAAAACCCTTTGTACAACTGACACACGTTAAAAATGATGACTGTTGTAGAAGACAGGTGTGTTTACACTCATTTAAACTATCCATACTGTATACTGCACCACCATGTGATCCCCCCATTAATATGCATGAGTTTTATATTCTCATGTATTAATTTTTAAAAAGTAAGTTTAATGTAACTGACAAAAAATAACTTTGCTGAAGAATAATTTACATGGATATAGATCTACCCAAAAATACGGAACTCAGTCGCTAGTCTTAAGGAATCAGGAAGCATTCATTCAATGGTTGGACAGGACCAGCATTAAGCACATTTCCATCCCCTCAGAGGATCTACCACATGCCCAGGGCTGCGCAGAGCCAGGGCACCGTGTCATGAAGCAGGAGTCACTGCCCAGTCTGGAGCTTTCATGCCAGGTGGAAGGCAAGTCATGGAGCTGAGCAGCTCCAGGAACCATTGGATGTGCCAGCAAGATACCCAAAGGATAGACACGTGAAGAGGCTGAGGACCAGGAGTGATGCGGGTGGAATTATAGTCGTTTCTTTTCATCATTATTTGCTTAGTTCTTATTTGTTCAGGGTACTATGTTTTGGAATCAGGACTTTGTGGCATGTATGTTTCAGTTTCAGTTCCTTCCAAGAATTTACCCTTGTTGATTTTTCCTTTTCCTGAGAGAAGCAAAGAAGAGTATGGTATTTTCACAATAAAAAAATGGAAAAAAAAAGAATGGAAAAAAAAGATCAAAAGCTAAGTACATATGACCATATAAGATGATGGTAAGCAAAATGAACCCCAAGATAGGGACACAAGAGGTTTTATCTTTGTGGCTGTTGTTTTAATGTACTTATAATGTATTATGTTAGTTTTTGTTTCTTTTGTATATTCTTCCCCCATGGTATAACCCCTGTTTTTACTGTATTTGATTCCAGTGCCCTGCATCTTGCATATACATTTTTCTAATTTGGGGAGGGGAAGGGAAACAACAAATTACTGAAATAAGGATATAGGTTGACCAATTGTAACAATGAGATGTACAAGATACTATGTTGAAAACAAACTTTACAAGTTTGTGAGGGGGGTGGTGGAGTTGGGGTGGTGGGAAGGGATGGTAGGGGAAAAACAAAGGAGGGGTAACAATGCTCCATAGGAAATGTGCTTATTACCTTACTGATGTAACTATTACCACTCTGTACAGTATTTTTATAAGAAAAATATATTAAAAACAAAACAAAGCAAACACAACAAAAGAATACAATGTAGTTGTTGTGATACTAAGTCATGGAACCACCTCTGCTTAATCAGCCTCCTGCAATGCCTGGACCTCACAGACAGCTTCAGGTTAGTCCAAGGAGCATCCCTCACAGAAACACCAGTTTTTGTGAGAACTGTTACTACACCTCTCAAAATGTACATTACAGATAAAAGCAATCACCTTTTCTATTGAATATAACATACACATATTATTTACAATACTCCAGCAATATGTACAAGGAAACAGTAGAAATTAAAAGCTCATTGGTCTTTCTCAGTCTGAATAATTAAAAACTAAAATCTTTCCAGGTGCCTGTAGTTGTAATCCTAGCTACTCAGAAGGCTGAGTATCAAGGTTCAAAGCCAGCCCGGGCAGGAAAGTCCAAGAAATTCTTTTTTTTGGGGGGGGGTCTGGTTGTGGGGCCTGAACTCTGGGCCTGGGTGCTGTCCCTCAGCTCTTCAGCTCAAGGATAGCGCTCTACCACTTGAGCCACAGCGCCACTTTTGGCTTTTTTCTTTTTGCTTATGTGGTGCTGAGGAATCGAACCCAGGGCCTCAGGCATGCAAGGCAATCGCTCTACCACTGAGCCACCTTCCCAGCCCTTCAAGAAATTCTTATCCCCAATGGAAGTGGTGCTATGACTCAAAGTGGTAGAGCACTAGCCTTGAGTGAAAAGGCTCGGGAACAGTACTGAGGCCCTGAGTTCAAGCCCTGCGACTGACCAAAACACAAAAACAAAAAGAAATACATGTTAAAAAGCAGACAAGACAACCAACCTTAAGGCTTGTGGAAACTTTAATTCCCCACATAGAAGGTTCCCCTCCCCTCCTACCCCCGCACTTATAAGAGAAATACCTCACAGAAATCTGTACTTCAAATATGATGTTCCATGAATACGCACGGAGTTAAACACAACTGTATAACTGTGCTCCCGGCCTCCACGCAAGGTCTCCCAGCCCTCCACACACACTGCCTCCCACAGACAGCCTTAGAAAGATGGTGTAATTAGGGCTTCAGTATGAGGAACACCAGGCTCTACCATGTGGGGGGGGGCCCTCAAGGTGGGGTGCCCCACAAAGCTTCTCCCACTTGACAGCGTTGATGGCTAAGTGGCCTTTTCCACACCCCAGGCATTCGGAAACCCTGCAATTTTGCCTCTCTGGCAACCTGCAATTTTTCGTTTGTTTGTATTTACCGAGTAATTCTGGCAAAAGAGGGTGGAGCTCCAGCGCATCCTCAGCTGCCACCTTCTCCTCCTCCTGGCCAGGCTCCTGCCAGGCTCCTGCCTTAGCGTCAAACCTCTGCCCCCAGCAGCAGAACAGTGTGAAAACACCACACACCCACCTCGGATCCGGAGGAAATACAGTCATTCCCATACAGTCATTCCCTGCCGCCCATCCCTGAGGTCCTTTACAGCCGCTTTCCTCTGACTCTACCCCTTCTAGAGTCTTTAACCTCCATCAGCTGGGTCTCAACCAGCTCCCTGCTCACTAACCACAGATCCCGTGCCCTGAGGGGTCTCCCAGCCAGCACCTGTTCCTCCCTTGATGAGGACTGTTTAGTATGCAGCAGCTACTGAGAATATGAAAGTGTGTGAGGCAGTCAGGCTGGCAGCGGTTCAGAGACAGATAACCATTAGCCATAAGCCGCGGTGACAGGAGCAGCGGAGAGGTGAGGAGCCTGTCTTCTCCTACCTGGATACAAAGGGTAATAATGTGCATTCTCCACCCACCCTGAATGCCCCCTGGGCTCCCCGGCTCCCCAACACCTGCACACCCTCTCCAATCTGCTGTGACCACTGGGAGCTTCTGCCCCTCCGAGCACTGCACTCAGCAGGAGCATGGAATGCGTGCTCATGCCTGCTTTAGGCCTAATTTTTACTATGGTGTTAGATGCCCATAGGTGAAATGGTCATATTCATCAATTAATGGTAACACTCATCAATTAATTATCTCTCCCGTGTTTTTCCGTGCATTGGTCCACACCAGGCCCTCTCCTGGGCGCTGCAGACACAGAAGTTAGGAGATGACAGGCCTGATGTGTACCCACATCTACGATAAAGGAGGGGAAATGACATGCCTGCGAGCAGACACACGTGGCCTGGCCTTGAGGGCTCTGTGCTGGGGCAAGCCTGGAGGGCTGCCGGGGGTAATATTGGAGCAGATCTGCAGCAAGGGGTTGCCTGGACCAGGGAAATATCTAGAAGAATGAGTTTACATGGAGCAAACAGCAAAAGACATGGAGCAGGACTCTAGGCCAAAGCCTTCAGGAAGAGTGAGATGGCTAGAGTGGGCAGAGCGGTGGTGCTTTCCACACAGTCCCAGGCAAGATGGAGAAGAGGAAGACTTTGAGCCAGGGACAAAGGGAGTTCCTGAGCATTGTGCAACAGGTACTGAGACCAGGAAGGTCAAGTGGATGATGGGTGTTCAGGAAAGGGACCGTGAGAAACCTCTGTACGGCAGCTAATGGCTCTTGACTTTATCTCAAAGAGGAAAAAAAGCAGCTGATAATTTTCTGATTCACAAGGCAGAGATGTACATGGTTCTTAAAAGTCAGATGCATTCTGTATGTGACAGAACACCCTTTTGCCCCTCCTGCCTATCTCTCCTCCTTTACTCTCCATCTCTCTTTTTCAGTATCTCTCTCTGTCTCTGTTTCTCTCTTACACACACACACACACACACACACTATACATACACAAACACACTATACACAGAATAATACTTTCTTGGAAATACCCTTTTCCTTCATTTTTCAACCAAAAATATTCCCATTAACCTAATGTATGATATTTATCTATGCTCTCATTTATTTGTTTACTTAATGATTTCTTCACTTAATTCACATTTACATAAGCCAGACCCATAGCAAAATAAAGTTTTATTCAAGAAAGAAGGACAACTTGGACAAGTCAAAAAAAGGATGACTGTTTGCCTCGGGGCGATTGACACAATAATATTCTACCTGTGTCTCTAAAACTCTTTAACTGTAAAAGCATTTTCTTTAGGGCAGATATGCTAATTATAATTCTTGAAGGCTATTTACAAACTTCAGTGCAGAATTAATCATTGCAGTTCATGCTCTAAGCCTGCTAATTAGAAACAGGTAATGCTTCTGATCCTCATCTGTCAGATCAAATGCTGCAAGTGGGCATGGAGGCCTTAGCGGGCTCTCTGTCTGGTGGGTGTCCTGCCCACTGGTAATGGTGGTGCCCTGGCCAGGGTTCTTACCAGGTGGAGGAGGGACCCTCCTGAGAAGCCCACAGCATGTGGATCTGCACCTTCCTTCAGCAGCCGGAGCACTGCAAAACAAGAGAGAACATGGGGTTGAGGCCAGACTCTTTCATGTCCTGACCCCCAAGTGACAGCTTTTCATTAACCCCTAACACATACACAGGAAAGGGGTGAGAGCTGCCATCCGATCTTCCTCATGTCTTTACAGAGCAGTGTTTTCATGTTCCACCTGTTTCTTACCTTGTAAGGGACACTGATTCAATGCATCCTCTTTAGAACACACATTCATACATACATACACACACACACACACACACACACACACACACACACAGAAAAAAGAAAATGAACCATCTCCTGAGAACATCATTAAATGGTCATTGAATTTCTGCCTTTCAACTCGTTAGTAACTACTGGTGTAGAAACAAACAAAAAAATTACATTTCGCAATCTGTATTTCCCCTGGAGCCTTAGGTTCTTGACAATTTTTCTATCATCCTCAGAAAGTGTGTGTGTATGTGTGTGTGTGTGTGTGTTTGCACATGTGCACCACTAGTGGAACATGAACTCGGGGTCCCTGAGGTTTTCTTGCTCAAGCTAGCACCTGTACCAATGAAGACAAACCTCCACTTCCAGCTTTTTGCTGGTAAATTAGAGACAAGAGTCTCGAGTACTTTTGTGTTGGGCTGGTTTTGCACCACGAGTCTCAGAACTCATCCGCCTGAGCAGCGAGGATCTAGGTGTGAGCTACTAGCTCTTAGCATACAAAGAATTTCTGTACAAAGCTATGTATATCACCTTGATGAGAATACATACCAATGACCAGAATATGCTCAGAGCTGACAGAAGACCTAGGTTTGAATGTTAAAAGTGAACTTATCAAGACACATAATAGCCATAGTTTCATGACAACGCTGGGTCTTATGTTCACAGATATTCCATTTAACAACGAAGAAAAAGTTAAAGTGAAACAAAGAAAATCAAAAGTTCTAAATTGTGGTCCAGTTTTTAGGTCCAAGAAATACGTGCTTTCCATGTGATTATCTACTTTGAATACTATGTTTTCATTTACTTTTCTTCTGTTAATTTGCTTGTGTCATCCTTCATTCCTCAGTTTAGTAATTGAAGTTGTACTAGTTTTGCTTATTATTTTTAGAAACAACATTAATGTTAATTATTTTGAGAGCCACCTTTTGATTTCATTCATTTTGGTCTTGCTTTCCTCTATATTCCTCTTATTTCCACTCATTTTTGTTTACTCATTTTTTCCCTCTTTCAAATGAGTGGATAGGTTTTTCATTACAGATTCTTTTAAGATAGGTGTTTATAACTAAGGATTTTGGATATATATATATATATATATATATATATATATATATATATATATATAGTGCAAGTGCCCAATTTTCATCAATTGTAAAAGATGACTATTCTGGTAGAGAATTTTGACAGCAGGAAAACTCAGAGATCAGATTCAGTGCCCCTCCAAGACCTTGTTTTATTACTGCTTGTAATTACATTTGTTTGTGTCATTATTTTCTTGCACTGAAACTTGAAGATCTGCATACTTTAGAATGTACGGCCCATTGAAATCCTGCTCAGTCAGTTGTCATAGTGGTCTGCTTATGACTGAACTTATTTTCTCAAATGAGAACTGTTTCTCCCCAAGTTATTTCTACGTTAGCTCTGGGCAGTCCTTTAGTGCAGTGGTAGTTAGTTTGTGATTCATATTTCCTCACTGTGAATACATTCATTCTGATTATACAAACACAGGTTAGACCCAGGCAAGAGGTCAGAGTTTTCGGAGTGCTTTTATGAGCACGCACACACACAGCCAGCCTTCTGTACTTCAAGGGTTCTTCAGCCCTTCACATAGGGCCCATGGGACTCCTGTCTACCATCTTCTCATCCGTGATATGACTCGGCCGCATCTTGTGGATCACAGCCAGGATCACAGCTTGAGGCAGATGCAATGCTGAACATGCACTTCTGGACCCTTGTTTCTTTTTGTAAATGCCCCCAGAGAAAACATTTGCAGTGAACTTATTCTAAATCAGGTCAAACAAATCCAAGGTGTGTGGGTCGGAGTTTCCAGGGAACTTCCAGACAGATAAAACATGGCAATTCCCTGGGGGGCAGCTCCACAGCTGTTCTCTCCTACCATGCCTCTGGGATTGCTGATGCTATCAGGACTACCATGTTTGTATGGCTGCTGATTCTCTGGGCTGTGAAGGGGGAGATGCATGAGGAGGGGTGTGACCAGGAAGCTCAATTCTCTTGCTGGGATTTGACCTTCTCTGATGGCTCAGTGCTCCTCAGATCACTGCCAACCTTGGTTTTAAATCCCCAGAATTACTAAAAACAGTCCAGCGGATTCCACATTTCACACCGCCGGTGTTCAGGATACTTCCTGTGTCCTTTCTTTGCAGTCTCAATGGTGGTATCTCTCACACATTTTAAAGATGACAGAAAAGTTCCAAAGAATATTTATTACCCTTGGAGAATAGAAATGAATCACTTCACATTAGTTTGAATGATGATAATGATGACTGCTTTTTGCTAAATCTTAAAATGCCAATGTTTTATTAGATAAAAAGATCACTTTAAAGTCTAATGTCATACTAACCCATGCTACAGAATCTCTAGTGTATTCTCTCTCTCTCTATTGCTCTCTCTCTCTCTCTCTCTCTCTCAGAGAATTTTGTGGGAATTGGGAATGGCCTGCTTACTAAAACAAGTCCTCCTCCAACAACTCCTTAGATATTCCAGAACAGACTCAAAGTGACGGCTTTATAATGGTATATATTTAACCCCCTGCATCTTCAGTGCTTGCTGTGGGAATATTAAAGCTGGAATATATGCAATCTAAACACATGTTTTAGTCTTTCTTTTTTGTACATATGATCCACTGCCAAATGCTATTCCATATATTAAAAATGCTCTGTGGCCAAGTGATAGAAAGCACCTGAGATTCAAAAGAATTTACAAATAAACTATTTGACATATAGAAGGGATCAGACTGTATTCCATTTACATACTTTGTTAGTAAATACAAAAATGGGCAACAATCACATACATATTTGTGAAAACAACTGAGTTCTACTTGAATTATGAATCTACACACAGACACACACACATATTACCTTGTGCATTTACTTTATGGTATATAGTCTCTATATGGTCTCTCCCATATATAATGTTTTAAATGTAAGGCAGAGGAGAGTATGTCTGCTAACAATTCACTGGAGATAGAAAAGAATACATTTCAATAATGACAGAGGCTGTTATTGTATTCTCTGACTCTCTACCCCTCATTTGTGAAACTGTGGCAATGCTGCAGCAGTATAGACAAAGATAAAGAACTATATATAGGCTCTGAGTAATTACCACTTAGTTATATTAGGGGTCATGGAGGCGTTAGATGAGGAAGAAAGTATCTTACAAAGGTGAGAGCCAGTGATGAAGCAGCTTTAGAAAGAAGCTTTGGTTACACTAGTCTCTGATTCCTTTGTGCCTTTGAAATGTGGCTTTCAGACTTTATCTGAAGAGTGCCTTTATAGATTCTAATTCACCCTTTCCTTTTATCTCAGTTGGTTCTGTGATGTGTTTACTTGGTCAGGTTTTAATTAATCAGAGCAGATGTTTACTTATCCTGTGTTTTGTAGGGTTTGGGAAAGATCCACACAATTGCAAACTTTGTCAGGCCTCAGGAATAAGATACAATCACAAAATGAATACTTGGGGCAACATTTCTGGAGACAAAACTCCAGTGTCGATTCTCACCTATCACTTCCTGTAATAACTACAATAGACATCGACGCTTACCTGTTCTGTGAAGACCCCCCCTGCACAGCTCCTATTATTACTCTCTGAATACTCACTGACACAAAGATACCTGCGAGAGATCACTCTACAGAGGTAGAAAGCAGGAAAAGAGAGAATAGAGTTAAAATGCTCACTCGAGGGTACAGGGCCTATCAAGTAGCAGATTTCCCTTGTTCCTATACTTTATATCCAGCCACACTGTGAAATTTTTCACCTTGATTCTGTGGGATTCTGTTTTAAATTGTATGTCCTTTCTGAAGCCTGAGTTGGTTTATGAATCTGTAACAAAAACCTCCTGGCTCTGGCAGTTCATCTGGAGTTTCGGAATAATCCCCCCACACCCAGAAGAGTGTGGTGGTTAAAGAAGACATCATGAATACAGCTGAGAAACAGGTGTGGGCCAGCAATGCCCAAAGTGCCTGGTTGCACCGTGGCTGGGTACTGCTCCTACATGGTATGGAAGGTATGAAGAAGCGGGGTATGGATGGTGTCAGCCGGTGTCTGTTGCTCTTGAATAGTGATCCTCAGAGCTTGGCTAACGAAGGCCTTGACTTTGCTCACTGGTGTGCGGCTTGACAAGAGCTCCTTTAAACAGTCCCCACGGAGTTTCCTGAGGAATAACATCAGATAATGGATGGAGTAGTCACTCTGAATGCTTTCAGACACAGGTAGGCACTTGGGCTGAGAAGGCTCAGGAGCTGGAAAAGCTGGGGTCACGAGAACTTCCTTAATGCCTAAGCTATGGTCTTCCCTAGTCACTCAGAGCTTAGAGAGAGAAAATGTCCTCATTTCTAATCAAGTCTCAAATGAAGATAGCATCTACTAGCTGCATTGCATTTTAGAAGAACACCACAATTGCTCATCTATGTTCACTGGGAGAGTTGTAAAGCCTGAATGGAAGAGATAACCAAGACTTGGCTTAGCTCCAACTCCCTTAGAGGTGTTGGCCTTTGAAAGGTCGTTGTCTTGGATTGCCACAGTCAGAGAGCCACACAGATTGGTCTTGCCCTGCTTACATGGTACAGGGCTTCATGAGCAAGAGGGCTTCCTAGTACCTGGGAAGTGCCCAGTATAAGAAAGCAAATGATAAAAATGAAATAAAAGCTGGGTGCCAGTGGCTCACACCTGTAATCCTAGCTACTCAGGAGGCTGAGATCTGAGGATCATGGTTCAAAGCCAGCCTGGGCAGGAAAGTCCGTGAGACTCTTATCTCCAATAAACCACTCAGAAAACTGGAAGTGGCACTGTGACTCAAGTGGTAGAGCACTCACCTTGAGCTGAAGAGCCGAGGGACAGTGCCCAGGCACAGAGTTCAAGCCCCATGACTGACAGAAAAAAAAAAAAAAAAGATAATAAAAGAATGTGAATGTAGCTCCTCCTCCTCCTCCTCCTCCTCCTCTTCTTCTTCTCCTTCCCCTTCTCCTTCTCCTTCTCCTTCTTCTTCTTCTTCTTCTTCTTCTTCTCTCTCTCTGTCTCTCTCTCTCTCACACACACACACAGAGTTGCCATTTTCTTTTTTTTAATTTAATTTTATTGTCAAGGTGATGTACAGAGGGGTTACAGTTACATCCGTAAGGTAGTGATACATTTCTTTTCGAACATTGTTACTTCCTCCCTTGTTTTTCTCCCTTATTCTATATTCTTTAAAAATCCACAGTAAAGTCTAAAGGATTGCCCTTTATCTAAGAGGGTAATTTTACTGAACAAACTTCACCAGGTAACGTTGTTAAATAAACAACTAGTACGGTGGATATGGACTCCTACAGGCTTCAACAGAGAGTCAAGCAAGCCATGGGCTATTGCATTGAAATTAGATCTTGTTATTTCCTATGTTCCTCTTTCAATCACTGCTTGTCTGTTCGCATCTCATTATATGCACAGTTTTCTTCTTATCCTCATACACATGTTCCATTACACATTTCTAACTGTTGCTCCCAGAAACATTCATGTAGAAAGACATGGACCATGGAGAACGCTCTTAGGAAACTGACACCTCCAATGTCAACATGCACCAGAAAACAAATATCTCCCCATTCTACATAGGATTCTCATGGCCAAAGGAGGTACAGCAAAATCTATGCACCCATGAGCACTGTCTGGTCTTAGCACAGTAAAGCTACCCAACAGAGGCAGAGACACCAGTACTTATAAATGCTGAACTTGTATGCTGAATGTGTGGACTCCTTCTCAGTTTGTACATCATCACTTCTTAAAACTCAATACTGGACTGGGAAGGTGGCTCAGTGGTAGAGCACTTGCCTTGCATGCATGAGGCCCTGGGTTCAATTCCTCAGCACCACATAAGCAAAAAGAAAAAAAAGCCGAGAGTGGCGCTGTGGCGCAAGTGGTAGAGTGCTAGCCTTGAGCTGAAGAGCTGAGGGACAGCGCCCAGGCCCAGAGTTCAGGCCCCACTACCAGACCCTCCCCCCCAAAAAAACCCCAATACCATCTGAACCAACCAGTTTCTGTGGATGAATAGCAAATACCTCATTCACTCTCAGAGGTGCTGAGGGTACGTACTTTCATTTCATGAAAAAAAAATCAAGGAAATATAAGGCATACAATGAAGAATAACATTCTCTCAAGTACAGGTACTAAAGAGAAAACTGAGAAGTCTGAATTAGAGTCAGTACATCGTTCATTTATTTTTGCATCATGACATTCTTAGTTTAAAAATTCAGGTGGGCCAGATTACAGGCTCATGCCTATAATCCTAGCTACTCAGAAGGCTGAGATCTGAGGATCTTATTTTGAAAAATGTTCCTGTGAGACTCTTTATCTCCAATTAACCACTCAAAACCCAGAAATGCTGGTGTGGGCTCAAAGTGGTAGAACACAAGCCTTGAGCAAAAAAGCTCAGGGACAGTGCCCAGGCCCTGAGTTCAAGACTCACTCCTACAACTGACAAAAAAAAATAAGTCAGGCGGGAGGACAAGAAGAGCAGGTGGGGATAATAGATCCACTCACATTGTATGCAATTTGAAAAGACCATATAAAACCCACTTGGAAAATCTATAAGACAGTTTAGAAAGAGGAGAAAGGAGGTCAAGAAAGACTAATGAAGCATGTGAATAGGATCAAAGCGCATTATGTGTACACGCAATAACATCTGAATGAAATTCCATGCTTTCCATAATTAACTTGTGCTAATAAAGTTTTAAGAGTGGGACTTGTCTCCTGGGGTGACAAGGAGATCCCCACTCCACTTGGGGAGTCGGCTCATGTTTCCTACTTTCTTTCATAGCTTTCCTTTTACCTTCAAATAAATGTACCCTGTTTACCTTCAAAAATTAAGACTAATAAAAAATATTCAGTATTAAATGTCAAGCGAAGGCTGAAAGAGTCAGAGGCAAAGGTTCAATGTGCCAAGCTTGGGATGAAATGAAAGCGATGTCTTTGCTCAACCCGGAGACCCTGGAAATCAACATGAAAGGGGCAGCATCCTGTCTGACGTCTTACTGGCTCCCTGTGCTCTGTTCAACACCATCTCCTCAAAGTTCAGACCTGTGACAGTCTTAATGGATCAGCTCGCTCTCTAGGCCATTTCTGGTCATCAAAGATGTCACTAACAATTTGAGAGGATGGAGAATGTCACCTTGCTTCACACTCAAAAAGATTTGGCTGGAAATGACAGAGACTTTGAAAGTCACAGAAAGGACTGGATAACTATCTTCTGCATACTGTAGGACTGAAATAAAAGCAAACCTTAATTTAAAAATAAACCGGAGACAAAAATTGAAGTCTCCAATTGTTTTTATGGTCAGGAAAATTATTTCCAGTATGAATCTTTGTCTCCTCTTCATTCCTCTCACATTTAAATATACATATACACTGACCTTTTCTGCACAACTCAGATTACAGTAGTTTTCAATGCTTCCTCCCATTATTTAAAATACAGTAGGCAAAACGCCAGCAGATCAATAATGCAATGATCCTTGCTCTGAGGAATGATCAAAGTAGAACTGAAGAACCTGCTTGCTTACTTTAGTTACATAAGCATCTATCCTATTCAAGTTACATGAAAGACCACTCTTGTCCATACATATTAAAGGCTGGCTCTGCCTTTGTCAAGGTATTACTTGTGATGTATAGAAAAATCCAATGCATTTCTTTTTGAACACAGTGTGATGTCTTCTGCAACCCATAAACTAACAGAGGTAAAATTGTCAAGTAATATGCACAAGAAAATAAATCAAAAGACAAAGCTTGTCCTGTTTTTTGTTTGTCAGTTGTGGGGCTTGAACTCTGGGCTTGGGCACTGTCCCTGCACTCTTTAGCTCAGGGCTAGCACTCTACCGCTTGAGCCACAGCACCACTTCTGGTTTTCTGGTGGTTAATTGGAGAGAAGAGTCTCACGGACTTTCATGCCCAGGATTGCTTTGAACTGCGATCCTCAGATCTCAGCCTCCTAAGTAGCTAGGAATACAGGTGTGAGCCACCAGTGACTGACAACTTGTCCCATTTTATCTGGAAGTACTTTTGCTTCTGGAACCAGTTAAATATTGGTTTTCATTATCTTTTAAAGCAGATCGATCTAATTTAAGGCCTTGGTGCCATTGATTTGGTGGTCATTCAGTGACCACTGGTCACACATCACCCAGGGAGATTCACCAAAGTCCTCAGTGAAGGAAAGAGCATTTGGGGAAGATCACTAAGAAAATCTGACAGAATCATTCTCCCTCTCCCTAATATCAAGCCAGCAGATGTTGCTACAAACTGATTTCCCCCAGAAAAGCCTTATCCAGTCTGATGCGATCCCCTGATAAATACGGAGTCATGTTCTTAGGTTATAAATTATTTGTCATCCCAACCATCACAGTATCATAATGATTACTTGAAATTTTAAAAATGTCTCCACTTCCACTACATCATTGCTTCAAATGCTTGTAGCTTTTGGATCCTGAGCTTTTGAGAAGTTTCACATTTTTCTAGACTAGAATCTTATATTGTCAATTCATCAAAAATATCCCTAGATTATAATCACTTAACCAGGCTTATGGAAAAAGAATTTATATTAAAAATGTATCCAGGGTTTCTGTCCAGGTGATAAAATGTGGGTAAGCCCTAAACTAAGAAAGATAAAAGATGTTATTTTTATTAGCTCAAAAAGACTTACCAAATTTGAAGCTCAATACATTGGTAGCTATGGTGTAGACTACAGCTGACTGTTAAGATAGGCAGCTGGCCAAGAGATTAAGGGATTAAACAGTATGTTAAAAGAAAACAGCCTCCCTACAGAATTACAGCATTAAGGGACAGAAATGCCAGAGAAGCAAAGAGATAAAGGGACAGAGGAATGCTAGACAGGTGAGCCAAGTGATTGAACATCAGATAGAAACACAGGGGAGCAGGGAGGGAGGAAGGAAACGATGCTATACCCACAGGTCCAACCAGAGAAGAGTGTGTGTGTGTGTGTGTGTGTGTGTGTGTGTGTGTGTGTGTTTCAGAGAGACAGACAGACAGACAGACAGGTAGAGGCATCTAGCACTTGTGATGATATGAACTTCTCCATTTTACTGATTACAATCAGTAATCTTGATGATTGGAACAATCCACTCAAGCAGTTTAATTAGAAAATTAGTGTGATTGTACAGAATAAACGTTAAAGAATATATGAACAAAGAATTATGTAGAAAAGAGAACATAATATTTGTTGATAAGGATTTACCAACTGGTTCTATACATTTTAGATTGGAAGGAGATCTTCACTAATTTCCTCATATTTTCAAAACTTTTAAAATATTTTAGAACAGTTTAAAATTCTCTTTTTCAATCCTAAGGAAGAAAGTTTAATCTCCATTTCTGCTGAGCTGCCCCCCGAGTGTCAGAACACAGCACCAGCAGGGGCTGCAACCTCTTCTCGGCCTCCCCAGCAGAGAGAGGGCTGGCCACGCCTGGCCGGGCTCCCACCCACTGTCGCCGGAGTGTGACAAGCACATGCTATGCACACTAACTATAAAAATATTTGCCATAGCGCATCAGAGGCCTAATAAAGCTGTCAAGGCAATTCCTGAGAACAAGCACATGAATCAAGGAAAACATGGCAATGTCGAGTCGCTCCGGGGCACTTTTATCGACCACCAACAGGAAAATCAGAAGAAGGATCGAGAAGAGATTCTTGGTTCCAGAAGCTTTATTTGTGAGAGGGGCGCGACAAAGGCGAAGGAGGAGGAGAAAGCATTTGGAGTGGAGCCTGTTTGATGCTGAAAGCTGTGGAGACAATGACAGATGTATTTAAAGAGAAACAGGAGAAACCAGAGCAGAAAGCCTGTGTCAAAGTGAACTTAGAGATCGGGAAAAATGGAATGAGATTAATTTGTAGACGTCTTGGAACTGAGAGACAGTGACCGGAATCTTCGTCTTGTTGGTAAAAGACAGTTTTCTGACAATGAGAAAGGTGGACTAAGAAGAAACATGTGTACATGCTTTGTGGATAGAAGGGACATCACAGCAGAGTGCCAGGTACAAGAGAATCCCGGCACTCAAGTGCAATCACAGCTGCTCTGCACAGATCAGTCCGGAAATGCTCCCTGGTCATAAATGCACTCAGGTTGAATAGAAACATCACTGCACATTACTTAAAGATAATAAAAATATATGGAAAAAAGGAATTCACAGGAATTCATTTATCATAGCCATTGTGCAAAAGAACAGAAAACCAAAAATAAAGTTAGATTGCAGAATAACTAATCAATACTGCTTCTATATCCACCAGTGTTGGTACAAGTGCATCTAACTGAACAGCCCCTCTGTCTGTCATTGAGGTTGACCTTCATTGGAAGTGTTTGAGAAGATCTGGTGGCAAGCACTGGACTTTCTAAGATGAGCAATGAGGGTTTTAAACAACATTAGAAAAAAAATTCCAAATCTAAGTTTTTCTGAAACATGACAGAGCTAGTCCTCACAAATAGTTGATGGAAATACTTGGGTACACACAAAGTGCATCACATTAAGTGGTTGAAGTGTCAGTTCTCACTGAAGTCTCGCTGTCTCCATAACTACTAGGTTCCCAGCAAATGAAGCAACTGAAATCTCTGGTTGTGGTGATATTTTTGTAATCCAAGTAGGTATTGTGTGAGCTTTCTGGCTTTAATTTCTTCGCTCCTATTGTGACCGCATCATTCACATTTCATAAACTCTGTGTATGTGAATTCACTCAGTGATAAGAAATGGCACTTAATTAAAAGGCTAGAAGATAGATGATTTGTCTGAGTTCAGTACAGCAGTACAGGTAAGTTTTGATGATGAAAGTTAATTGAATTCTTACCAGAAATGATCATTGGAAAGATAATGTCTATGATTCACTTAGAAATTTTATTGGTTTTTAAAATAAAAGATTCAGTTTAGCTATAGTACAATAATAGAGTATTGTGATAAATGTTTGACTTCTTCAAAAATTATTAATTTCATAAATGGGCATAATTTTAATATGAATGTACTAGTATGACTAAATTTATAATCATTTAGCATCATTACATTATTTAAAATTTTATTTAAATAATTATTTAAATTATTTTTGAAGGTTTTTTTTAAGTGTTAAAGGTACTGGTATAGCCAGGCACCTGTGGATCACCCCTAATTACTCAGGGGTCTCAGCCTCTTGAGGATCATGACTTAAACAGAAAAGTCCACAAAGACTCTATCTCCAGCTAACCAACAAAAAGCCAGGGAATAGGTATGCCTCGAGCTATAAGGAATAGAGTCTAGCAACTACTAAACCCTGAGTACAAGCCATGGTACTGACAAAAAAAATATTTTTAACTCAAAGCACCATTTTTTTTCTGGTTTGCAGGCTTAAAATCACTATGCACCATAAAAATAAATTCCAATATAACTCCAACTGTTGCATCAATAATACACGCTCTTAAAACTTATCCCCTGACACCAGGGGCTCAAGCCTTTCATTCTAATTACCCGGGAGGCTGAAATCTGGAGATCATGGTTCAAAGTCAGCCTGGGTAAAGAGGTCTATGAGGCTCTTATCAAAGAGCCAGAATAGAGTTGTGGCTCAAAGTGATAGAGTGCAAGACTTGAGCACAAAAGCTCAGAAACGGCGCTCAAGACCTGAGTTCAAGCCCGAAGACTGGCATAAAACAAAACAAAAACAACGTATAATCCTCAAGTTCTATGATAATCACAGTATTTTGAGATAATGTTTCATCGTGTCTTTTTTTCTTTATTATACTTTTTTCTTTATTGAGATTAAGTGATTACATAAATTTCACAGATTTCACAGCATGGTGGGATAGTGATATCTAGCTAAAGTCACAAACACATTTTAACCCTCACGAGGTGCTTTGCCATTATCATGGCTTATGAATGCTACAAACTTTGACACTCAGATATTTTTTCCACATTGGGTGTTATGCACACTTCTTTCTTTTTGCTTAGTGTCAGCTGTTCCCTCTTTCCTTCTCCCTCCCTCCCATCGCTGCCCTTGAATTGCTTCGTACACTTTCAGCAATGTCCAGTGCAGCTCATGGGCCCTTGTGCTATATTTTTTTCACCTGTTTCCCTCTGATTCTGTGCCTTCTTCCTAGCTTCCCTCAGACGTGCACATCTATGTACCATATGTGAGATCAAGAACATGGAGCCATCTAAAAATGGTGCGACAAATTAAGAAGAGGTCCTTTTTTCTCGAGTCCTGTTTATTTTGTCATATCTCTTTGCAGTTTGAATTTAACGTTCGCAGATCAGGGAAACCATGTGCCGTTTGTCTCTCTGAACTTGGCTTGTTTCTGTCAACATGATTTGTTCTAGTTCCATGTCTTTCTTTTAATATTTATGAGCTAATAAGTCAAAAGGTAAGATATGCCTACGTGATCCTTCTATAGTTTATTAATAAGAAAAGTACCATTAGTAAGTATTTATCTGATTTCAAATCTTGACAAGGTTGTAAGCAACTACTATTTCCATTTAACTTCAAAGCTCAAGCATGCTAAGTTGAGTCTGATGACGAAAGTAAATTACCTTAATGCCCAGTGCAAGATTATCATTCAAGCACTGATGAGTCTGTGATGTATGATCTCTGCAAGAGGATACTTTCCTGAAGCTCTTTAATAACATTATTCTGTTGTTCTCTGATCCCATGCAGTGCTTCCCTGCATGCATTTGAGGAGAAAGGCACTGGGCCTCCATAGGAATCTGCAGCCTGCTCACTCAATCCCGGCAGCACACTGACAATGACTTTTTACCTGTTAAAGCCCACAGGAGACTTGAACCTGCGGTCCCCAGGAACTACAGAGAAGCACCATTTCAGCCCCCTTCCAGGCTCAGACATGTCATCTTCTCTGTATAAATAATATCAGGATAAACATCTGGAGAATTGTGAAAGATCAGGGAATGGCACCGCGCGCGTGCAATCATAAAACGATTGGCGTGGGATTTGCATGTGGTACCTGGGGAGCGCCGATTTCACATTCATATTATCTGAGATGCGGGGGATGATTGTGACGGGCTGCGAGCTTAGTTAATATTCTCCACGTACTCGCCGCCTCCCCAGCTCGCGTGAGATTGCTGAGTTCTCCCCATCTGTAATTTCCTGGTCTTTCCTTACACATCAGAGCCCACTCTGAGCAGACATGAATCAGCAGGCCAAGAACAAACAGCAAGATGATGTCTTTCAGGGCAAAGGCTGCAGCCACTCAGCTTGTGGGTCTCTGCTGGCATCTTCTCCCTTCCTTTGTACTGGTCTCACCAGTCCCTGGTCTGTGCACTTCGTCCCAGAGCTTCCCCAGGACTAAACACACCACAAGCACCCTTCCTCCACCCCCCCCCCCCCCGTTCTTCCCCAGCTTCTGGGCTACAGGAAGGACTTGGTGTCTCTCACAGTGGGCAGTATCTCTTCATGTCTGCCTCCACTGCACATGCCACCTTTCCTCCGTGTGTCTCTGTGTCTCAAGCTCCCTGCCTCCTCTGAGGAATCTGAGGACAGCAGAGCCCCTCCCAGCCCAAGACCCTGCTTCTGAGCCCATTATCCTGCATGTACTCTAGTTTCTAGTTTTCTAGGCTCATGTTCACTTGTTGCTAGGTGGTTGTGAACTTTTGAGGGACCTTTTAGCCCACTACTCTGCATGGTAGAGTGATTAATAGGATTAAATGAAGCCCCCCCCCACACACACACAGGAGTCTAAATGGATTATGGTCACTGTGTCAGAACAGAAAGGAATCAACCCAAATGGGTCAGCATTACTTAGTAATTCAAATTTTCTCCCTTTAATCCATTTCCCAAGGTACCACCCAATTCTTGCTTCTCATTACCTTGGGGAGTTACATGAATTCTTCTTAATTATAAATTTATAACATAAATTTATAATAATTTACAACACGAATGCCTGCATCATTCCTAGGCCTATTCTTTATTCCTACATATTTAGATCTTCAGTCAGTCAGGTGAAATCAGATAGCAGCCAAGGTGCTTAGCCTCTCTTGATGGCTCCAGTTGTATCCCTAAATTCCTATCCAAGTCACAGCCAACATGTAATGGCAGCTACCACTTATGAGGCAGTGATTCCTGGCAAAGTCTTTGCAAGTAGCATCTACCTTGTCCCCGGAGCTTCTTAGGAACAGGTACAACTGTGTGTGCTTTCTGCAGGAAGGAAGAGAAAGCACAGACCACTGTTCTGGGACAACAAAACACAGCTCCTAAGCTCTAGAAAATGGGAGTCAACCCCTCCACAAACTCAGCACCCTAATGACAACCCTCGAATGGCAGTCACCAATGCTCTCCGACGTGAAGCTGTCCTATTCCTGCTTGGCTGCTGTTTCCTCCCACCAAACTAGCCATTTCCAAGACAGCAGACTTGGAGATTCCTCTCATTGTCACCTCACCACAGTGAATCTACCTACATGGAACTTTTTTTTTTTTTCATGGGCACAGTATCTTTCCATCTAAGTTATAAATGCTGAAAAAACACATTTCTTTCAATCATCCTCACAGTACCATTGAAATGATAAATATTTCTCAGGAATGTGAACATGGTGGTGGTGAAATATTAATCCATGCATTGACTTCGCCTAGATTTGTTCCAAATTTAAATGGACTTAATTTCCAAACGTTTCATGATTTTTGCATTGTATGGTTAGGTCACTTCAATTATGCAGCAGCTGCTGCCTATTCATGGGAGCATCATCGTCCAATGGACAGTCTATGAGATTCCTCCCAGAATGCCTGCATTCAGCACAGCCATGAGTGTTCATATTTGGATATTCAGCTCTGAATTTTACAAAATGAAAGTTCTCCAGGGCCTCTACCATTTGGAAGTCATCCTTTGTCTTCTTTGTGGTAGTCTTGGCAGATCTCTTCCCCAGCTCCCTCTTCCTGGGCCACGTTAGAGGAAAGCTTGGGCACACAGCTGTTGCTGTGTTCCCTGAGGCCCATACCTAGTCAGTTAGCAAGATGGGGTGGTGTTGGGGCAAAGGCCCTCTCCACCCAAGCTGTGCCTGAGTGGTCTGCTCTCCCTAGACAGCAGCTGTGGAGATTTCTTTTGACTGGGAGTTGTTCTTTCCCTTTGCCTCCTCCTCAAAGAAAGACTGGTGCTTTACACTTGCTTCAAAACTCAAAGTATCTAATGTAGGAGATGCTCTTATTAAGTCCAACTCTTTGGGAAAAGTCTACATTTATTCCAGGTCAGACACACACTCTTATTTCTGAGCATTAGAACTACTTATTCTTGCAGCACACTTTGCATACATCCCAATTACTCTCCTAGACACTCACAGGTGCCTCCAAATGGCGACCTTCTCAGTGGACCGGAGGAGGTAGCACTGCCCAGCTGTCAATTTCTGTCAGGGCCAGCTTCAATCCACTTACCAACATCATCCTTCAACTGACAACTGGTGCATCATTTACAGGAAGGTCGAGGAGAGAGGAAGAAGCTTCATTTAGCTTGAACCATCGCCACGCTATGCAAACAGCACCAGCCTAGCAGTCCATCTTCCTAAAGATGGCTGTAGTGAGCTGCTTCTCGTAATACATGTCAGAGATCTCATGTCTTCCATCTCCACCTGCCCCTACTCCATCACCATGCTGCCTCTGAATCCACACATGTTGCCCCCGCTACCAGAAACCGAAGTCATGTAGTAACCAAATGGTAAGCCCTGAAGATTTACATTTAAGCTTCTCA
This sequence comes from Dipodomys spectabilis, assembly GCF_019054845.1. NCBI lineage: Eukaryota > Metazoa > Chordata > Mammalia > Rodentia > Heteromyidae > Dipodomys > Dipodomys spectabilis. Next base: position 5,696,067 of record NW_024870892.1, on the reverse strand, counting down.
ATAAGGAAGCTTAGCAACAGGCTTATGAATAATTAGTTCATCCAATATATTGTGAATATCCTGGGTAGTTTTTGGAAGATAATAGAGGATCTACAAACAGTTGCTAGTTCCTGCAAAAATGTTCAAAGAAGGTCAGAGCCTTCAAACCCTTTCAGATTAAAATGACTTCAGTATTTCTAGTCTAAGTTGACCAGAAGTGATATTAACTAACTGAAAACCAAGGAGAAAATGAGGGTTTGGTGAGAAGATGAAGAAAGATGGTCATCGTTGAACCTGGCAGGTTAGAAGGGGAAAGGTAACAGGACAGGAAGGAGGCTTTGGCCAGCTGCTCAAGAAGGTATTTCAGCTGTGAGGTACAATGTTTCACTGATGGTACTGCAGATCAGCTTGACAGACAGTCATCTGAGTACAAACACTGACTCAATCCAATCGCCCTGGGGCAGCAATTCCTTCTTAGACTCAATTCCTCTGTCCACCCACATGTGGCTTCTAGAAACAGTAACTAAAGTCACATTGGCAGAGCATACACTGAAGATAGCCACAATGTCTGAGGAAAACACCAGCAATTATTTCTGCAAAAACACGTCATTGGTGGGCCCACCACTAAAATCTGTTGGGTATGAGAGAATAGATGCTCTAGTAGGGAATTTATCTTCCCATGTGAATTTTCTCTACATGCTTCTTTTTTGTCTCTTTATCTGTCTCCTCACCCTGTTCCCCTATCTCTGCCTCTTGAAACAACTGGGACTTGAACTAACAACTCTAAAATTGAGAATTGATTTTCCTTTTAGAGAGAAAAGAGTTACTGAACACATTCTAGAGTGGTATCATACATTAAAATGACGAACTGAGGCGAAAATATTACCAACTCTTGGAAGACAATAATAAAGCACCAAAGACATTAAATTCACACTTAAACAAGTGCAGTACTTTTAAAGTTAAAAAACAAAACACACGACAATCTGAATTACCTTTAAATGACGTATTATAAATGTTAGCATAAATACCACCACAGACATGAAAAGTACATTTGATTCTGTATTCATAGTCAGACAATATAAAAAGTGCTAGGAACTAAACCGTAAAGGAAAATTATTCATGCAAATCCTAATGCTCAATGTTGAAACAACAAATAGAAAGGATTTTTTTTCCTGGCAGTGCTATTTATTTTCTCAAGTGCATAAACAGGTCGTTTGACTGCTTTGGTAACTCAATGATAAACAAAAATATCACTGCCATGATTAAATGAAATTTCTTCCTGGGTACACTCTGTCTACTGTATATAATGCAAGGGGCAAAACCCACAAAAGGCAAAACTAGGCTTCTTCAAGGACACCTAATCTATAGCTAGTCAGAGATTGTTTGAATCAAAATTATTATTTCCTTCTTTCATATTCAAAGTCATATCCAATTGTTTGTTTTAAACCTCGTATCCTTATATCAACACCCACATATAAACAATCTGCTATAGATAATGTGCTCTTTCATTTATTACACTTAAAATGTGCATTCCTAAGTTCTTCACCAGGTGTGCGTGGTTACCAAAGAATTGCAATTAGGCAAGAAATACTGACTGCCTATTGAGAAGTTTGTATTTCATTTTACCAAATTTGTACTCAAATGTACATGCGGAATAATTTCTTTGAGAGGAAATTTACCATAAACTTAGATTCTAAAACATGTAAGACTTAGGTTAGAAAATCAAAGAGTCAAGAATAAGCAAAAAGAGCAGAAAAGCCATACCAAACCATTTCAGAAACTTTTGAGTCATATCTGATCCTTCTGATTTGTTTTCACATTGTGCATCTAGGTTTTCTTATAAATTTTATTTTGCTTAAAAGTTCATTTTCAACCTTATGGCCTTTCACGGGCTGGACAAGTTCTTTAAGGCTATACTAGCCTCTGACCTATTCATGCATTCCTATGCGCTCTCCTCTCTCCCCACCTGCCGCTTCTCCCCTCCACATTCACTCTTGGCTGACAGCTGTGATTCCCGGCAGGTGAGAGCTGTAGTAATCATTACCACAGGCTGCTATCTCTCATATGCATGTACAGTCCCATGTACGCACCACTGCATACAGACATCTCCAAAAACTGCCTGTCTCAACTTCAGCTTAGCATCTCTTTAAGTAAGTCCCAGAAATTGGAATTAAAAATGACTCTTCCTGATTGCCCAAGATGGAGGACCTCCAGTACAGATCATTCCAGCAATGCCCAGCCCTCTACATGGGCACCGGATCTCTTGTGCTGTGTAGGTACAAGGCCCTGCTCCCTCCGCTGTCCTCTGACTCCAGTGCCATCATAATTTTTCCTTTCAGCAAGCCAGGTTTTTTCACCACACACACTGGAAACTCTCTCAGCTTCTCTTTCCTCTGCAGCTGTCTTAAGGATCTGAGTCTTTCATAGGCCAGGGAGGTGTGGGTCGGATTGCTTAGAAAAGCATGATACAGTAATCCAGTCAGATTTCACAGAGAAGCAAAACCAGCACAGTCTTGATCAAAATGAACAAAATAGGAGACATCGCCATACCTGATTTCAAGGCACACTACCAAAGTGCAGTCACTAAAACCACATTTGTTGGCATAAAACTAGGCAGACAGGAACTCCAGAAAAGAACAAAGACCATGTATCTCTCTCCAAATGATTTTTAGCAATAACTTCATAACCTCACATGACAGAAAGAACAGATTGTTCAATTCATGATACCAAGATGCTGACTATTCATAGCGAATAAAGAAACATATCCCATTTTTTCTCCCTATGTTGTGAGAAAAACCAGCTCAAAACTGACCAAAGACTGAAATACAATACCTGAAACCATTAAACTACTAGAAATAAACAGAGGGCAAACGTGACCTGAGCACAGAAGAATCAATGATTTTTTTTTTTTGCATAAATTGACTTTTATATCCTGAGAATTCTGAGACCACTACCAATTGTATCCATGTGCGAAACAAAAACTAATGAACGTTGCAGCCAATATCATTGTCACAGGAAAAAAACTTCACTGATTAAAAATTTTCATAAACAGCTGGGTGCCAATGGCTCATGCCTGGAATCCTAGCTACTCAGGAAGCTGAGATCTGAGGATCGTGGTTCAAATCCAGCCCACACAGGAAAGTTCCTCAGTCGCTTATCTCCAATAGACCACCAGAAAACTGGAAGTGGTGCTGTGGCTCAAGTGGTAGAGCTCTAGCCTTGAGCTGAAGAGCTGAGGGACAGCGCCCAGGCCCAGAGTTCAAGCCCTACAACCGACCAAAAAAAAAATTCATGATCAATCTGAATTAATAATTTGAAAGGAAATTTCTTTCTTCTGCATAGGTTGCCTGGTGGAACTGGGGTTTGAACTGAGACCAGGCAGGTGCTCTACCACACGAGCCATGGCCCTTGTCCTACACTGTTGTGCTGAGACAGTCTTGAGTTTTTGCCCTAGGCCAGTCTGCACCATGACCAGCCCACTTGAACCTGTTACCTAGCTTGGATGACAGTCAAGCACTGCCGTGCTCAGCTTATCAGTTCAGATGGGCTTTTGCTACCTTTGTGCCTGGCTTGGAATTAGCTGGGATTATAGCTACCATGTCCAGATAGGTGATTCTTAAAAAGCAAAACATACCCATTTAGCTAACATTTGACATTCTTTCATCTTTACCAGAATTCTTGGGACATTTAACCATTGGACTTTACATATTACCACCCCCCCCCCACCCCGGGAACATTTCTGAGAGCTCAAAGCCAGCAGTTTTCAATATTTAAAAAAGGGATTTTTCACCTCCCATCTTCCTTCCACCCCCAAATAAAAAGAGCAACTGAAAATCGGCCGTGAGAAGGCGTCCATACCTTCCTTGTCGTTGTGGTGGATGATGGCATCCTGAATCACATCGGCCAGGCCAAAGTGGACTTTCTGGGTCCGCCCGTGCCTCGGTCTCCTCAGCAGGCCTTCTTGCTTCTGCAAGGCCTTCTCGCGCTCATAGTAGGCCTTGATTTGCTCGCCGCGCATGCGCTTCACCAGACGCTGCCGCTGGCCCAGGGGCAAGGACTCCAGCAAACACTGGTCAATTTCCATGTCATGGGACCGGAAAACGTTACATAGCTGGAAGCAACCTGACAGGGGGACACGGGAACATCACTAGACCTGCATTGTCACCAGCCAGCCCACAGCCCACTGCATGAGCTGCAGCCCACCCAGCCCATGCTCTGTGCTCCATATACAAGGACAGAGTCCCTTGTGCTCAGTGTGTGCACACACAGAGGCCACTTGCTGCTTGAGATTTCACAGCAACAACACAGAGGGTAGAATTAGACACAGACAGGTGTGCACACCATCACCAACAGTTGATCCTTTTCCTAGTTCTACACCAAAGGCCCAAATGTCTAACCACCCTACTTAGCCCCTCATGCAACGAACAAAAAGAAGTAAATTTTGTAGGTTAAATTTGGGCAGAAAGTCATTCCAGGTCTTTCAGAACACAAATTGTTCTGGTACAGCGGAGGGTTCTGGAAGGAATCGTACACATACTATCAATTATTCTTACCACTTGGTAGCCATTTACCAACTCATTGCCCAACCCTTTTCCTTGTGATTACAAGACATTTATTTCTCATGAAGTAACTATGGAGGGTTACATATAAAGTTGGACATGACACAGATTTTTCTTTAGGTCTTTCAAACTTAATGATATAATTGTGGCTGCTGTTTAATATAGTGTGTTAATATAGTGTTAATATAGTGTTAACATAGCAATTAACTAGCTGAATGATCCATTCTGAAATGTGAGTTTTCCACTAACTTTCAAGATAGTATTTCCCATAATAGTACCCAAAATATCCATAAGATGTTTATAAATACTTGCATTTACCACTACATTGAAATGTTACTATGGGCAGAAAATTAATGTAAAGAAATGGAAGGTTTAGAGTTCCCCCGGTGTGGACTTTCTGTCTCCTTGCCAGCGCTGCCCCGATGGCCTCCCAAAACCGCGACCCAGCCGCCGCCAGCGTCGCCGCCTCCCGCAAATGAGCCGAGCCGAGTGGGGGCACCGCCCGGGGCCCAGTGGGCAAGCGGCTACAGCAGGAGCTGATGACCCTCATGATGTCTGGTGACAAAGGAATTTCTGCCTTCCCTGAATCAGACAACCTTTTCAAATGGGTAGGGACTATCCATGGAGCAGCTGGCACAGTATATGAAGACCTGAGGTATAAGCTCTCCCTGGAGTTCCCTAGTGGCTACCCTTACAACGCACCCACGGTGAAATTCCTCACGCCTTGCTACCATCCCAACGTGGACACCCAGGGGAACATCTGCCTGGACATCCTCAAAGACAAGTGGTCGGCCCTGTATGACGTCAGGACCATCCTGCTGTCTATCCAGAGCCTACTAGGAGAGCCCAACATCGAAAGCCCTTTGAACACACATGCTGCCGAGCTCTGGAAAAACCCCACAGCTTTTAAGAAGTACCTTCAAGAAACCTACTCAAAACAAGTCTCCAGCCAAGAGCCTTGACCTGAGCTGTCCAGCTTCTCCTGTGTTGTCTGTTTTTTCCTTAGTCTACCTGTCCTTTTCCTTGACTTCTGTACAGGACTCTGTTATCTTGAGCTGTGGTGTTGTTTTTGTTATGTTTTCTGTTTTTTAAATTAAGATTTAAGTCCTTGCAATGTATATTAAATAAATAACATTTGGGTTGTTTTTGTAAAAAAAAAAAAAAAAAAAAGAAATGGAAGGTTTAGAATCTGGTTCAAAAATACAGGTTTACACATCCTTTCTAACTAAGGGAAATTCACTTAATTTTTTAAAAATTTATTATTAATTTTTATTGTAAAAATGTTGTACAGAGGGGTTAGTTACATGAGTAGGGTAATGAGTACATTTCATAGCGAGCATTGTTAACTCCTCCTTTATTTTCTCCCTATCATCACTTCCCTCCCCACCTCCTCAACTCCTCCCGCCCCCCCCCCACATTGTAAAGTTTGTTTTCAATATAGTATCCTGTACATCTTGTCGTCACAATGGGTCAGCCTGCATCCTTATTTCTGCAATGTCCCTTCCCCTCTCCAAATTACAAAAATGTATATATAAGGTGCAGGGCACTAGCATCAAATCCAGTGAAAACAGGGGTTATACCATGGGGGAAGAACATACAATAGAAACAAAAGAAAACATAGTGTATTGTAAGTACATTAAAAACACTAGCAAGAAAGAGAATAAAAAACCTCTTGTGTCCCTGTCTTGGGGTACATTTTGCTTAACATTACCTCATAGGTCGTATGTACATAGCCTTTGACCTACTCTGCTTGTTCTAGACATGTACTAGTCACTGCAAACAAGGGAAACCATGGGACCTATGTTTCTTTGGACCTGGCTTACTTCACTTAATATGATTTTTTTCCAGGTCTTTCCATTTTCTAACCAAAGAGGTAATGTCATTTTTTCTGACAGAGGTATAGAATTCCAGATATATATATATATATATATATATATATATGTATATATATACATATATATATATATATATATATATATCTTGATATATATATGTGTATATATATATATCATGATCCATTCATCTAGTGAGGAGTATATCTTAACTATGGTAAATAATGCTGCGATAAACATGGTTGTGCTGATAGCTTTGGTATAACCCTGTTTATGATCCTTTCTGTAAATATTCAAAAGTGGGATTGCTGGATCATAGGGGAACTCTATGTGGAGTCTTTTGAGGAACCTCCATACTGTTTTCCAAAGTGGTTGAACAAGTTTATACTCCCACCAACAATTCAGTAGGTTCCTTTTTGGCCACATTCCCTCCATCATCTGTTGTTATTAGATTTCTTGATTATAGCCATTCTAGCTGGGGTGAGGTGGGATCTCAATGTTGTCTTGATTTGCATTTCTTTTATGGCTAGAGAGGTTGAGCATTTCTTTGTGTGTCTATTGGCCATTCTTATTTCCTCTTCAGAGAAGTCTCTCTTTAAGTCTTTAGCCCATTTGTTAATCAGGCAGTTGTTTCTTTGAGGATTTGTTGTTGGGGGATTTAGTTTTTTGAGTTCTAAGTATATTTTAGATATGAGACCCTTGTCCATTGTATGGTTAGTGAAGATCTTCTACCAGTCCATGGGCTTTCTGTGAGCCTCTTCCACTCACTTTATTTTTTTAGACAGAGTTTCTTCCTGTTACCCAAGCTGTCCTGGACCTCACTATGTTGCTCAGTCTGGCTTCAAATATGTAATTCTCTTTCCTCAGCATCTCAATTACTGGGATTACAAGTATGTGCCATCACACTCAGCAATATATACTTTTTAAAAGTACTTATGAGGTAAGCCCCAACAAGTTCACATAACTGTATATGTTCAAATTGTGATGTATTCTATGCCGAACCTGGCAGCATTCCATCCTAGGTTCAACTCCGTAATTTCTCATGGAACAAGTCTCTCTTTCTAATTTGCAAATATTTGATTAACCACAAATATCAGCTGCATTAATATGATGACCTCTGGTTTGCACATGAAGAAAACTTCCTTGAGAGAAGCTACATCTTGTCCAAGACTGAAGGGACATCTGCATGTCAAAGTAAAAAATGCTCTGTATAAACTAAAGAATAAAAAGGACAATACACAGTGATTCCCTAAGCACTCAAATCATATGGCACTCAAAATGCCATTGATTTATGCAATAGATGATTAGCGAGAGAATGAGCAATGTTGGGCTTGTATTTTCATTGCTTATTTGCACTTAGGAGCACTCATAACAGCGATGCTGGGAGTATCAACTATTCATATATAGGATCTCCTCTTTCCAGAGACCTCAACATGGTAGATGGTGGTGGTTCTGAAATCCTGACAAATGACTTACAGGTGCACTGCTGTGATAAGCATGTTGATCAGGATGGGAGGGGAAGGGTTGTCTGAGAGTGCGCAGTAGCACTCTGCAGAGAATGTCTTCTACTCGCAGGCCTGCTTAGGAAACTGCCTCACATCTGAATTCTTGACTTTAACAGTCTCAAAGCCTCAGCTTGTGTGACTGTCCTGACTTGTCATGCAGTGCCCAAGGCCAGTGTCTAGGGCCACTGCAAAACCAGGAAGAGGTAAAGCCGTGTCAGAGTGCCAGTCACTGCCAATGGCACCAGAGGATAATCTAATAAATTCCAGGATTCTCCAGATCTCAGAGCCTAGGAAGAATCTCCTGGAAGCGCTGTTCATTCAGTGCTCAGGACTCTATGATGACAAGCCAGGACCCATGGAACAATCCCTCAGTCTGTCAGAACAGAACACCAAAGCTTATTCTTCAATTCCTTATTTACTCTTACAATTTGGGAGAACCAAAAGCCACGGTTGTTCAGCTTGAAATTCATATTTGTATGACATTATTTTTTAGTGCTTTCCATTATTAAATAATATACATCACCTTGGAATCATCTATAAGGTTTCTTTTTTAGTAAAAAAAATATATATCTAACATGGTGGAACATTGTTTTATGTAATTACATGGGTAAACAGCGCCGTGTGTGTGTGTGTGTGTGTGTGTGTGTGTGTGTGTGTGTGTGTGTGTGTGTTTGTGCGCGTGCGCGCACGCGCGCTGACCTGAAAGCAATGTACCATGGGAAACAGAAATGTGACCCAGCTTACTTAAAGCCTGAGGAACTGCTAAGGCGGGGCAGTGCGAATGAGCATAACTCACACCTGTGTTCATGCTACGGAGCAGGTGGGCTGTGACACGTGGCTACACTGTGCACCTCAGCTTTACCCCACTGGGTCCATGAACTTGGTACAGGCTGTGCTCTGTATGCATGGCTCCTTGCTAAGAGTTGGGAGAAGGCCATTCCTTTTCCTTATAAAGCTGGAGTCTCCACTTTGCCAGCTCTGCCCTGCACAAAACCACATGTGAGCTAGCAACTCCTTCGTAGGAGAGCAGATCCTCACCCCAGCACACAGGCAAGGGAGTCATACAAACGCACACAGCAAGATGGAGCTTGTGTTGGTTGTGGCAGAGAGTGACACGCCCTTACAAAACCAGATTTTCCTCTCCCTAAACACACTTATAAATGCTGTTTTTCAGAGTTCTGGACCTGGTTCATAACTCACACATCTTCTGCCATGTTCTCTCATCTTCCTCCAGTTCCATGCGTTTCAGCAGGGTGCCATCATAGCCACATGGCTGGACCCCTGGCCTCTTCCTTCCTGCCTTGAAGAGTCCCTGCCACCCATCAGCCCTTGCCTTAAATTGATCTGAGAATATAATTTCCACTGTCAAAAGCCCCCGAAAGTTTTGAGGTTCTATTATAACAATGAACAGTTTGGGGGAGAAAAGGCACATAATTCTCGATGAACATATGAGAAGATTCTGGAACTTGAGGGTGGGTGAGGTTGGGAGAGATGAGGAGAAAAATGGAAGAGGTGACCCTGATCACGACACATTGTCCTCAGAAAAGGACATGTTGAAACTCCTCTGTATACGTATTTACAGACAATAAAAATAAATATAATTCAAAAAAGAACACAATGCTGTTCTTGGTGTACTTGTTGAGAGGGTTATTTTTTAAATGGAGATCAGTATAGATAGTAAACTTTTTGAAGGACAGCCCTCCCTATAACTATTTACCCTGCGATATACTGATTTTTAGCAAACAATTCTGGTAGGTGTAGAAATGAAATCTCATTCTATAAGAGTGACCTCACTAAAGAGAAGGTGGGAAGACATGCCCACGATCCATTCCTGGGCATCAGTGGGCAGCTTCAGACATGGCTGCCTGCCTCCCCCCAACCTCCTCCACCCAGCTGGCAGAGTTTTTGTTTGGATGCATCACAAACAACAGATTCCCAGGCCTGGACATTTGAGAAACATTTCAAACAGAAGAAACCATTATGAATTGCTTCCGAAGTAAAAAATTATAACCAGAAGACATGGCTCAGTGAGGATACATCTCCATGTGAGCCACACCGAGAGCCTGAATGAAAACACAGAGAGGAAAAAGAAGCGTGTGTTCAGAAATAAATATGCACATCTGTTGAGGAAAACAGTCCCACACCTTGCTTTGGAGAGTTGCATGTGTGGTGTCAGGACTTCAGAATATTACATAAGAGAAAGTCAGCAACAGAAAGAATACAGTAGAAGGAAAAGAGCTATGAAAATGGACTTCTGGAATTGTTCTGCTGCACAAATATGAGAAATCCCTTCATCCCAGATGAGAGCCTTCACAGGGCCACTGAACACTTCATACTGAGAATTTTTACACAGATTCTATGTCACCATTAGTGAAGTGAAAACGCACCACAGAGTGCAGAGAGCATTTGCATATTATCTGATAGGATGCTGATATCCTGAGTATGAAAAGGTCCCTTACTACTCAACAATGTAAATGAAATAACCTGATGAAAAATTGGGCAAGAAATCAGATAGATGTGTCCCTAAAGATGAAATGCAAACAGTCGGGATATTCGATATCACTCACAAAACACATGCAGAACAAAACCACCAGGAGACAGAATCTGGGAGTATTAACATGGTTAATACCCAAGAAACTAAAATACAAAATGCTGGTGACAAGGTAGAGAAGTTGAAAACCTCTTTCACTGTTGGTAGAATTGGAAAAATTGGCACAGTCACCACACAAAACATTATAGGGGTCCTCAAAAAATTAAAAATAGAACAGTTTTACTACCTTAGAATTCCACTAAAACACTAAAAAATAATTGAAGTTTCAAAGAAATGTTAGTGCACCCAGGCTGGGAGTAACACCATGACCACAGATAATATAGATGAACAAAATAAGGTATACACATACAATGGAATATTACTTAGCTATAAAAAGAAAGGAATTAACCTGAAAGATATTATGTTAGTCAAAATAAACCTGTCAGAAGCCAGGTGCCTGCTGTAATCCTAGTTACTCAAGAGGCTGAGATATGAGCATCATCATTCAAAGCCAGCCCTGGCAGGAAAATCTGTGAGACTATCATCTCCAATTAACCACCAGAAAACTGGATGTGGAGCTGTGGCTAGCCTTGAGTGAAAAAGCTCAGAGAGAGTACTCAGGCCCTGAGTTCAAGCCTCATAACCAATAACAACACCAACAAAGAACCTGTCAGTAAAAATTAAATGCAATACAATTAACTTATAATTAGTGAATTGACCCAACACTTAGACAGTAGAATTGTGGTTGGCAATAGGAATAGGAGGGGAATAGGAGGCTGGGTTCAACAGAGTTTCAGATTGGCAAGGTGAGAATGTTCTGGATGTGCCACAGAATAGTGCTTAAGCTGACCATTCATGAACCTCATACCAGAATGTGGTAGACTGTATGCCATATTTTTATTTTTTATTATTTTTTCAAATTCTTTATTGTGATTAAGTGATTACATAATTTCCCAAATTTCACAGTATTGTGGGATAGTGATGCTTAGTTAAAGTCACATACACATTCTAACTTTCATGGGGCAAATTGTCTATTGTGGTCTATAACATTTATGAGTTCTATGAGCTTTGCGATACAGTTATTTCTTCCACATTGGGTGGTATGTACATTTCTTTTGTTTTGCATAGCATCAGCTGTTCCCTCTTTCCCACTTGTTCCCTCCCTCCCATCGCTGCCATTGTGTTGCTTAGTTGGTTTTGATCAATGTCCAGTGCAGCTGATGGGTCCCATTGTTGTATGTTTTTCCCTGATTCCCTCTAGTTCTGTGTCCTCCTCCTGATTTCCTTCTGGTGTGCACATATACACCATATATGTGATCAGCAGCATGGGGTTATTTAGTAGTGATTCGACCAGATGAGTGGAAGTCCTTTGTTTCTTAAGCCTTGTTAATTTTGTCGTATCACCTTATGTTTTGGATTTAACATCCACTTATCAGGGAGACCATATGCTGTTTGTCTCTTTGCTCTTGGCTTACCTTGCTCAACATGATTTCTTCTAGCTCCATCCATTTCCCTGCATCCCATATACTACCAAGGTGATGTACAGAGAGGCTACAGCTACATAAGCCAGGTAAAAATACCTGGACAATGTTACCCCTTCCTTCCCTAGCTCTCTCCCAGTTTTTCCCTCCCATCCCCACCCACAAGTTGTAAAATTCATTTTCAACATAGTGCCTAGTAAGTACCACTGCTGCATTTGTTCACCCTTTGTCCCTCAATTTCTGTGCCTCCCTTTACCCTCCCAAAGACAGATCAAATAATCAGTGCCTGCATCATAGGGGCTTAACCTATACATATAGCTTAAAAAACTCACGAAAAATACTGTAGCAGACCTATTACCCACTCCTCTCTTCTCAGATGTTTGCTTGAAATTCTGCAAGCTTGAAAGCTAGTTTCTCAATTGAAAACCAGCAGGTATGCACACCTGTGTTGTACACATACACACACACACACAAAACCACTGCTCACTAACAGCTCCTCAAGCAGGAACTTTATTCTTGGAATCCGTTGTTATAACAAGATTCCAAAGGGATTTTTTAACTGCAGATTACAATGGCAGTGAAACAAAGGCTCAATTTGGGTTTTTAAAGCAAGAGTATAATCAGTTTCAGCATACTCCCCCAGAGCCTTTAAAACACTTTCCTCAAGCACTTTCCTCAAGTCTTTAGAAAACACTGGGTTTTAACAGGCTTGAAATCAGGATTCAGTATGCCATACGCCTTTACAGAACAAAAACAAAACAGTGGAAGGAAGCTTCATTTGGGCAAGATAGAAATGTTATGAACTAGAATATTTGAGGATTTTGGTCTCTGATCCCTGTAGCAAGCTGTCGTTGACACATTTCTCTGAAAGGTAAAGGAAATAAACTACTTAAATTAAGGTAAAGAACCTACATTCTATTCAAGAAAAGCAACCACATTTTCACTTCACTAATGTGCAGCCATCTTTCAGCTTTTAAGTTTGTGTATGCCCGGGCTATGTGGGTTTTCATCTATTACCTGAACTTGTTTTAATGGTTATGCCCGATGCTTTCTCTTTTATTTTGCACAGTTCCTGAGGCTTACACTCAGGCATGGGTGCCGTCCATGAGTTTTGTCACTCAAGGCTAGTGATCTACCATTGTGGTTTTCTGGTGGTTAATTGGAGATAAGAGTCTCAAGGACTTTTCTGCCCCAGCTGGCTTCAAATTGTGATTCTCAGATTTCAGCCTCCTGAGTAGTTAGGATTATGAGTATGAGCCATTAGCACCAGACCGATGTTTTCTCTTTAAAATAAATGCTATTTCCACATGACGTATGACTTAAAATACTGCATTTCCTGTACTGTTGTGCTTTCCCACACTTAACACTTCTCTTAATAGATACTTTAGTAATGTTTTGGGGGGTTATGACATATAGCTTTTCAGTGGATACAACTCTTAATCGCTTTAGGATTTGTTTTCAGGTAGTGAGAAAACTGAAGCCTGTCACACTGTTGGGCTTTCCGGTATATCCTCCCAAGTGGATGTGCTGTGAATTTGCCCCTTGGTTTACGTGAGAGCATTGTGTATAAACTCCGCATTCTGTGCCTTGGGGTCCAGGGTGTCTAGTCATCTGCCTGACCCACAGAGCACCCAGTCAGCCCAGCTCCTTGCCAGCCTGGTATCTGCAGCCCTATCTCCAGGCCTCAGCCACGTCGCTTCAGATCTGCACTCAGCTTCTTACTGGTTGTGTGACTTTACCCAAAGGGATTTCCTTCCTCCTCTGGGTCTTATGTGAACCTTACAGGGAGGATCTAATGACAAAATAGAGGCAAAATGTCAGCAGAAGGTCTCTCTGATCAGATATCCACAGATGAGGGCTATGACAAGTTTATGGCCATGATCCCTCCAGGCTGCAGCTCAGGGTGTTGTCCTTGGGTTCATACTCAACAGAAGACATTTGGGTCCTCTCTTTCAAGTGACCACGTTCCATTCCTCATCAATAAGTCACACAGCTCTGAGCACACAACTCTGAGCACACAGCTCCATACTAAATCCTTACCCAGTGTTCACCTCTGGTTGGAATAGTGGAGAAGAGATTCAGCTCACTAAATCTGCCAGAAAGGGTATTTAACAGACAGACACATAGCTCTCCAGTCTCTCCAGGAGTGGTCTGCCCCGAGCATCAACTTGCCTTGTTCTTCCAGAGGCTGAAGCTTTTCAGATGAACAAGGCGTCTTTCAAATACCAGTTGACACATACTGTTCATGACTCATTCCTCCTTTGATTCCTTCATTTTAATCAAGAATGAATGAAGAGTCCCCCTTGATGGCCCCAGCCTTACTGACTGAGAATGCAATACTTCTGCCACTTGCTTCTGGGGATACAAGGATAGGGCTCAAACATCACTTAGGAACTTCTGAGTTAGCAGAAAACTAGTAGTAAAAACTTGTCAATAGCATTACTGCATTGGTAGTGTATCCACTCCCTCAAAACTTAAGGAGGGCTGAAGGTATGGTTCAGCAGAATCACCAACCTCCTAAGCCAGGAGACCCGAGTGCAAGCCTCACTATTTCCCCCAAATCCAATTATGAACCGAGAATTCTAACAGTAGTCTTGCAAATTCCAAATTCTAGTTTATTTTTTTATTATTATTTTTATGTTTTTATTGTGAAAATACTGTACAGAGGGGTTACAATTACATGAGCAAGGTAACGAGTACATTTCTTTCTCTTTTTTTGGGGGGGGTCTGGTCGTGGGGCCTGAACGCTGTCCCTCAGCTCTTCAGCTCAAGGCTAGCGCTCTACCACTTGAGCCACAGCACCACTTCCGGCTTTCTTTTTCTTTTTGCTTATGTGGTGCTGAGGAATCAAACCCAGGGCTTCAGGCATGCAAGGCAAGCGCTCTACCACTGAGCCAACTTCCCAGCCCATGATGAGTACATTTTTTATCAAGCATTGTTGGCTCCTCTTTTGTTTCCCCTTACCATCCCTGCTCTCCGCCCCCTTCCCCCCCCCCCCCCATACTCCCTTCCCCCGGCCAAAGTTGTAAAGGTCCTTTTTCAACATAACACCTTGTACATCTCATTATTGCAATGGGTCCACCTGTATCCCTATTTAAACAATTTGTTTCTTCCCTTCCCCTACACAAATTATACCAACATCAAATACAGTAAAAACAGAGGTTATACCATGGGAGAGGGACATACAAAGCAACAAAGAAATCATCTTATAAATATGTTAGAAACAACAGCAAGAAAAAATAAAACCATTTGAGTCCTTATCTTGGGGTTCATTTCGCCTAACACCAACTTATCTGACCATCAATTCCAATTTTAAATTCAGGTGTTCTGGCAAGTTCATCTGTGTATATTGAACACAGATTTCTGTCTCCATGACAACAATAGACACTACTGAAGCCCAATCATTAAAATACACTATCCATTGTCATTTATACTCTAATCTATAGATGAAGACAGAATTAAACAAGGCAATAAAAAGGGAAAGGATGTGTTAAATTTTAGAGACTGTTGCCTACAAAGAGGAATTTTATTCACTGACTTCATTAAGAAATCCTTTTTTTATAAAACAGTTCAAAATAAAACAGACAATGAGCCTTCCATTAAAACGCATCATATTAAATAATTATTTAATGAGGAAAATGCTTTCCAACTGTGTTAATACTAAGTTAACATTTCAGTGCATAGTTACCCGAGACACAAATGTATGGATGGGATGTGTAGATGAATGAATAGATGATAGATAGATAGAAGACGGAAATAGATAGAGATAGATGGATGAACGGATAGGTAGATGGATGAGTAAATGAACAGACCGACGGGTGGTTAAATAAACTGATATATGCTGGAAGCATGTAAGGCCCCATACTTGGATAGATCTGGGAGAGGATGAAACACAGAAACTTGGGCATCAGAAGCTAGAGGAGGCCAGTGTAACCAAGGACCGCCCTGTGTCAGCACTGCCGAGCCCTGGGCTCTAGGAATCCTGCACAGGAATCCTGTCCTTTCTGCAGAAAGAACTGAGACTGCTCAGTGAGGTTCACCGCATAGACCACGTGAGTGCATTGGGCAGAGAGGTCAGAGCCACCAACTTGATGTGGATGCCCATGGCATTAGTGTAACCCCATTATTTCAAAGGAGGGGGTCAAGTACCAATCACAGAGGGAGTTTCATCATTTTCCAGGAAGGAACAGCACCTGAACATGGCTGAGCCGCCCTGGTGTTCTCCCCAGTGCCCCATAGGGAACAGCCCAGACTCCTTGAGTGATTGTAGGGGTACATTGCAGGAGAGACCCTTCATGGCTCCCTGGGGAGGCGAACAGGATGAAGTAAAAAACCCAGGCATAATTCCTGAAGAACAGAAAAGGTGGAGCAGCCTCTGAGCTGCCCTGATCAGTTCCTGGGGGCCCTGTGGACCTGGCTTCAGCTCATCCAGCCGAAGCGGAACCTCTCGGTGACACTGTACAGGGAAAACAATAGTGAGCTAGAGACGATTTCGCTGTTGACTGTTCTTCTCTCAATAGCGCTCCATTGCTGTGACTTTGACACCCTCAAAATAGGAGGCACTGTGAGGCCTATCTGGCATGAATTCCTGTTGGTCCTCAGGTTTCCAAGTCTGTCTCCCCGTTCTGCAGCCCAGGGTCTGAGAAGAACGGTCAATTGATCTCAAAATGCAAGTCGCCAATTTATATTTGTTTCTCCTTGTCATTGCGCATTTCAGGATGATAAATAACTCAAGCCTCTCCATCTTCTCTTATTCTCAAGACTCTTAAACTCTTCGCCTTTCATGATCTTCCCTTAGCCCCTCCCTTACACGAAGTAAAAGACCTTCAAAACACCAAACTGAGCACCTGAGCGAATGCACATCATTGATTCATGCAAGGTTATCGTAAGTCCCCATTTGGACTTTATTGTCTTGTTTTAAAGCAGAAGGAAGCTTATTAACTGTTTTTTTTTAACTGAATCCATCTGTAGAGAGGATAAAGTAATTGACCTTTCCATAGCGATCCTTAAGTAGGCTCCTAGATACTTTAAAGTCAGTTTGAAACTCCACAGCTTGAAAACCATTCAAATGTTCTCCACTGTTGCAGAACACCTTCTCTCAGAAAGCAAAATACAGGGCTGGGCTCCATAGCTCCTACTTGTAATCCTTGCTATTTGGAAAGCAGAGATTAGTAGGATTCTTTGTGGAGGCCAGTCTGGGCAAAAAGTCAGCAGAACCCTAAGCAAAGTAGCACACATCTGTCATCCCAGGTTAGGTCAGAGTCGCAAGAAGATGAAACAAAGTCTAAAAGTTAACAACAGCCCATTTCAATACTAAGTGGAATGTGGTGGCCCATACTGGGAATGCCATCTACCTAGGAAGATATAGGTTGGAGGCCATTTGAGGCCAGCCAGAGGGGGGAAAATGCAAAACCATTAACTTCCAAATTAACTGAAACGGATAAAGGTTGGGTCAGTGTTTCAAGTGGTAGAGGATCTACTGATTAAAAAATGGAAGTAAATGTGATTAATCTGAAGTTGGAACCAAACGTATTACATAAACATGTGAGGCAACATCACATAGCGATTGTTCCCGAAACAGGTGATCGTGACCCTATCGCAGAATTAACTTATGACAATTAGTGGGAAACAAATTCCCTTCATGTAAACCTCATCAGAATGTGCATTCTTGATGTGAAGGTTATCGTCATTAGTTCAACTTCACAGGGTGATGGGAGGATGACAAGGAATAGAGCAGCGAGTCCCAACAGGCAGCCTTCCACGAGCTTCTCTCCACCCACTGTGGAGCCTGGACAAACTCTGGGGAACAGACAGATGGGTTTGAATTTTCAGAGGTGATACAGATGCATATGTCATACCTGTGAGATGTCCATTTAAAGACTGCCCAGGAGCTAGGTGTGGTGGCACAAATCTGTAACCCCAGCTACTTAGGAGGCAGAGGTAGGAGGATTGCAACTGTGAGGCTAGCTCAGGTCAAGGTATCAGCGAGAACTTCAAAAAAAAAATGAAAGGGCTAGTGGTTTGGTTCAAGTGGTAAAATACTTCCTGACAAACGCAAGGGTATGGGTTCAATCCCTAGCATGAAAAAAAAAAATCAAAACAAAACACAAAACTATCCCCATTAAAACCATCAGAGCTTTTGATCCATGAATGTCCCTCCCCTGGTCTCAGCTGACAGCAGCTGCAGTCCCTGATGGCTTCCTAATGGATTACGTCAGATGATCCCCAAGCAGAGATCACCATCCTGTCACTTTCCCGCCACAATGTTTGCCTGTCCACTCCAGTCCTCTTCTTCATTAAGACTCTCAACTCACTTGCAGGTGCATCTTCCTCGGTCTGCCTTCCTGAAACTCTTCACTGAGCCATCTCAGGTCTCCCTGGCTATTTTGTCTCTTGCCACGTCTAAAGTGATCACCATCCATTAGCAACTCCATGTCTACTTCACGCAGATCTTGCTCATGTGAGCTTCAGAATTGTGTGTTAACTCCATCCTTGGATATCTTGGAATTTAGTGTCCCATGCCTGTCCCTCTTCCCAGGCTTCTACCTGAAGCTAACATGTCACATCAATACACAGTGTTTTCCAAGAAAATTCCTGACTCTGCCTTTTCTCTCATCTTCTACAATAACTAAATGATCTCAGATTCCTGGTCCTCAGCTTGAGTCCCCGGGAGCTGCATTCTTCAAGGATCCACAGAATTATCTTCCCAGTCTCCTTGCTGCTGTCTGACCATTGTTCTCCACACTTCACCTGACCAACACAGACTTTTCTCTCCAGTCCTGCAGTTACAGTGTCTCAGTAGGTGCTGCTTGCTACAAGAAGGGTCTACACTCAGTTGCTGATTTCCTTGTCCTTTCCTGAGTGGCTATCCAGGTGGAAGGACAAACTCAAGTCCAGGCTGGGCCTGTCTGGTGGGAAGAGCTCTGTGTGTCTCACTAGTGCATACACTGAGAGGTCCCTGAGCAGCTCAGACTTGCACATGGTTCTGGAAGCCATCCAGAGAGATTGAGAGATCCCAAGTACTGCCAACCATCAGAAGCATAAAGTATCATCTTTCATCCACAGAACAACCTGAAGAGAGACTACCAAATTACAGGGACAGGTGTCAAGCAAGGATGCAGGTCCCTCCAGACAGAGGGACAGCCTTTAATCACACCTGTCAACCCTGCCAGCTCTGTGGACACAAGCAGCCCACAGCATTCCTGAAGGACCACAGAAAGGGAAATGTGTGAAGGCCCAACAGCGATGCTGCCATTACAACCATGTGCACGCCTGCAGTGCAGCTCCTGACCTCTGAGCCCATGGTGGGGGAGGGTCGTGTGTGAAAGGGAGAGATGTACTGATTTCAATATAGACCTAAGATGGACTTCTTGGAGTTAAATATTTCCCACTAGCAGCACACTTAATAGCTTCTAATTTCTTCTAACTGGATTATATTTATTGGCTTGAGATGTATTTAATGCAGGACATAGAAGAACTGCAAGAGCCGGGGTGGGGGACAGAGCACTGCTGAGAATGAGGGGCTGTGCGGAAGGAAGGTGACCTTGTCTCCCATGACAAGCAGCAGGCTTTCTGTGATAACTCATCTCTTCATTGGAAACAACTTTATCCTTCATCCTGCTGTAAGTGGTGCGGCCCCAAGCTGTGTGCTGAGAGAAAGGCTGAGCCAGGGTGGAAGGACCTGCTCTGCTCTGCTCTGCTCTATTCTGCTCTGCTCTGCTCTTCCCCCGAAGATGTCGCCGGGAAAGGACCAGCTGGATGTCAGGCTCTGCTCCAGTTTGTTCAGTGTGGAGCAGAAGTACAACTCCAACGTCTCATGCAGCAGAAAGCTGGGAGCTCATTGTTCCCTGAATGCATGCCTCCTGCTTGCTTGCGCCTCAGCCCAGCCATGTGGCCGAAGGCATGTTACCTCTCAGCAGGCACAGGACTCTGAAAGACCCTGCTCACCCAGAGGGCACACAAAACAGCAGCATTTCTTATAGCAGCACTCTTAACACTTCCTGTTTAACACCCCCCCACACACACACACTCACATGTGTGCATGTACATAAGCACACACACATTTGGGAGACAGTGTCATATCTGGCCTGGAACTTGCTATGTAGCCCAACCGAGGCTTCACATTCCCAATTCTCCTGCCTGAGCCTCCTGCGTGCTGGGATTACAGGCGTGAGTCATCTTTTCCAACTCTTCATCAGTTCTGTGCTCTACTTCTATGATAGATCAAAGTAGATAGAATTGTATCCCTCCCCCTCCCACCAGAAAGGGACACGGTAACACATATTTACACTATTTTTCTGAATATGCTATTATGCTGCCTTAAAGATATCTTTCTGCTTATAAATGCAAAACATCTACATTGTGGGTACATTTGAAGACATACGGTAGTAACTGAAAACACCATACTAGCACAAGCCAGTGGGAACTACTGATAGGTCCTGCTGAGACCTCCCAGAGTCACACATGGAAGTGGAGGTGTGGCACAAGTGCAAGAGCTCCAGCTTTGACCAACAAAGCTAAGCAATAGCACGAAGGTCTGCGCTGCAGGCCCAGTACACACACACACACACACACACACACACACACACACATACACACACACACACACACACACAAACACACACACACACACACACACACACACACACCAGGTCCAGTACACACACACACACACACACACACACACACACACACACACAGTCTTGTTGCTCATCCAATGGATGCCCCAGCCTCATGGGGCCCGCATGAGGTGTTATGATTTCACTCTGCAGAAGCTCTTCCTCCTTCTCTGTACCTCTGTCACTTCTGGTTTTGGGACCTGGCTTAAGGGGGGACACAGCATGTGATAAATCACCACCAGTGTGCCAAAGATGGCCATTGAGTGTGAAGAAGGGAGACCAGCGAACTGCCTGTGAGCCATCCCAGTACAGAAACAAGCTAACACAATCCAGTGAAGCCATATTCATCGAGAGCAGCTCCCACCCTACAAACCATGACCAGAATCAATAAAGCCCACCAAACTTCACTTCTCTTTGTTATCCCAGCCACCCTTCAAGTTCCAGCTAAAGACAGTCCTTCAATGGGCTGAAAGGAAAGAAAATGCCTTTTGGTTATTTCCACAATGAAATCCAATTCTGAACTCCTTCAGCACATGGGTGGTATTCCTACACTGGGTTCCTTTTATACATACTTGACTGTGTGTGTGCTGTATGGACACATATATTTGACTATACTTAGAACCCAGAACATTGACACATTTTAGTAAGAAGTTTCTAATTTCCTTGATAAGTCCATGGGAAATACTTTTATAGAGGTGATGAGAACATTTTCCTTAATAAAAATGATTCATTCATTAAATTCATTCACTTCAGATTTCATCTCTTACACTGTTGAGTTTTAAGAATAATCTCAAACACTCTCATTTCTTCGAATGGTCTGAAATTCCACACTCAAATAATTCAATTAAACCAATGGCAGAAAGGGGCAGGTAAAGGCAGCCTCATGCTGTGCCTCGAATCCCTATGTCCTTGTTCCTCTGTCCCTCTGAGCCTTTGCTCATGTCCCATGCCACCATCTATCATTCTGTTCATTCTCCATCTGAGCTCTAGGTTCCTTCAGGAATTGACGCAGAAGCTCTCGGGAGTTTTTGTCTGCAGAGGCACAGACAGGAAAATGATGGCATTCTGCTGGTACAGTAAAACCTGAGAAGCAACACAGAAAAGAGCCGAGAGCACCACCCTGGGTGTATTCCACCAAGACAGTCACCTTGAGATGGAAGACTAGTCCACAGGTGTTCACTACACTGCACGCCCCAATTGTCCTCAGTCAGAGAGCCATTCTACAAACTTACCAGTTCTGTTTGGAGCTAAAATGGCTCTGCAGGCTGAAGGCATGCCTGTGTTGGAAATGCTTATGATTTAGGCAATTCTACTTTCAATAATTAGAATTTTAATGTCTGCAAATATTCTTCACCCACACACCAAGAGAAAGCAAATCCTTTCTCCTCAAACAGCATCATTTTTCAACCTCCTTTAGGACCAAACTCAAAAGCCATTCCACACATGCGTTCCCTCATCACGCTACTTAATTAACATTGTGATGTCCTTGGTCAGCACACCCCCTAATCTGAACAGGAAACCTTTTCCTCAAAATGTCACATCACTTTAAGCTCATGATATAAATGCATACAACTTTTCAGAAGTGCTGAAGGAGGAGAAGCAGTCTGTCTAGCAAGCAAGCCATTTTTGCTCTCGATAGGTCTTCCTCCTCATGACTGCTCTCCAGAGAAGGCTTCGGTGCGGTATTTATCTAGCTCAGCCCAGCCGGCTAACATTCCAGAGTGGGAAAATAGAAATGCCTGGGGGACCGAATCAGAAAAGGCTGGCGACAAACTCCCTTTCAGCCTCTGAGCATCAGTGAGGATCACTGGGCGGGGAGTTATTGCCAGGTGAAGGGCACAAGGACAGTTTACCATCAAGGGTAAGCCTGGAGACTACGGTGAGCTTTGGATGCAGGTGTCAGCAATAAAACTCAGGTAGCACCAATGACTAAGTGACTTGGCCTCTACACAGCCATCTATTAGCTAGTTAAGCTTTTATGCATGTAACTAATGAGTGCTAATATTCAGAAATATCCTGCGACATCTCGTCTTGGATTTTAAAAAATCATTAGCATAAAGTATGGCACACAAGAGGTTTTACTGCACTTTCTAAAGCATGCATACAATGTGCTTTGATCAGATTCACCTCATCTCTGGCATTCCCCCTGAATCTCCTTCCTTTCTATATAGCTTCTTTTCTATGAGTTGCTGTTTTATTCTCTGCATCTTATTTTAAAAGCTAAAGTTTCAAGGATTACTGTTCTACAGCAACATTTGGATGCAAATAGAGTCCTTGACGAATCTGAAAGTAAAAGGAAATATATTCAGACTGCATTTAAAAAAAACCCTTCAGAGTCACCAGCCAGTGCCATTCATCTAATAGGATGTACCGGAGTTAAGACCTGCCTTAATTCTGACATCCACCTCAAATAATATACTCCAAGAAAACACAGCCACAGGAGCCACATTGAGCTTACTTACAGCACTTGATAAAATGATAGTGAGACATCTTTCCATCTCAGGCAGTGATCTGACTGCGGGATCCGGCGTTCCCTTCTGCCACCACGGTAGTTCCCAGGAAATGCATTATTTAGAGTCCTGACTCAGGTAACAGTTTCACCTCAGGATGCATTACTGAACAGAGGCTCCGTGCCATGATCGCGCAAAACGCGTTCGACTCATTGTCATTCGGCAGCTGGAGTTCTGGGAGAAGCCAGTTTGGGTGGGTTTTGAGCTCCTGTAGCTGCACGTGCTATTGTAGTGCCCTTGATTGACAGGTCTCCCATGCCACAAGCCGGGGTAAGAGTCTCTCTAATTGGCGCTCAGGCGGGCAGTGTGCCACATGCACACAGGCAGGTGCGCTGCTGCAGTGCGGCGTGCTGGCACTGGGACTGCCTGTTAATGGCTTTTCAATAGCTTTCCCGTGGCAGCAACTCAGCTGATGAGAAAGCAGGAGAGGAGTAACGGAACAAGGGATCCCTGATCTAATCTGAGCTCCTTCACCATCGGCCAGACACCAGCAGATCCTTCGCTGCTGGTGAAGCTCATTACTCTTAGTTGCCACCAGTTGCTCTGCGTGTGTGTGTGTGTGTGTGTGTGTGTGTGTGTGTGTGTGTGTGTGTGTGTGTGTGTGTGTGTGTATGAATTGGAAATTGACAGCAGGAGCTCAAAATAGCCCTTTCTTCCGAATCAGAGAGCTTTTGATCTGCCTAGAGTAAGGGAGACAACGAATCACATTTCACAACCCATCTCAGTGGTTATCTATGCAGAGTGCAAAACTTAAATTATCCGCAACATGCTTTGGGTTCACATAGCTTTAAAATTTGAAATTTTGTTACCTCTGCAGACTGCAATGAATGAACATGAACTAGACAGCCTAACCCACAAAGAAGCCTGCCTTGGAATCACAAAAAAAAAAAAAATCCTTGTGCATATTTTAATAGCCATCCATGTTAATGAAAAAGAAAGGCATATTTAAATCAACTACCAATGCCAATCTGTGTTTGAGCTCTCTGCAGATACCTTGAGCACAGTAACTTTCACCAGTTGATTGCTGCTCTGGCACAACCCCAGCTCCCAAAGGCATTGTCCCAAGCACACATATCCTGGTCAACAACTTACATAGGACTGTTTGCCATCACAGGCTGTGTGACCTCTAGATGCCCTTGGAAGTCATTTCCACTCAGGTTAGAGGGGAGTACCACCTCTGGAGGCCCAGCAGAAAGCCTGTGAGGGGTGCAAACAGTGCCTCATCTGTTTGAGGGAGCGCCAGGACTGTTGATACAGGGGATTGTGCCTTTATTGGTGTAAAAACAGTTGCAGGAGGGACTGCTGGGAAAGGGGGTGTGGCAGGCACCCCTGCCAGCTAAGTGGGTTGACCCATTCACCTTGAGAGCCAGCTGGGAGACACCCTGGTGCTGAGCCCAGAAAGCCTTTTCCCGAATGATGCCTTCCACAGGCTAGATCACAGTCATTAGTAGAGTGGGATGGGCTGGTGATGTGAAGGAAGGAAATGGGCATGGTGGCACAGCAGAGATTGGGCCAGCTGCCTGCCCAGGTGGCAGTAGTGAAGGCAGAAGCAGCAGAAGGGCCAGCAGCGGCAGAGGAGACACTGATGGTAGGATAGGTAGGCTTCATGGAGCTCTGTGCATCACGTGCTCACTCAGTAAAACTCAGGAGGTTGCAATCCAAGGATCACAGTTTGAAGCCAGCCTAGTCAGGAAAGTCCACAAGACTATGTCCCATTGACCAGCAAAATGTCTGACTGGAAATGTGGCTCAAGAGGTAGAGCACCAACCCTGAGCACAAAAGCTGAGTGAGTATTGAAGCGATCACCTGGCAGGTACCTGGGAAGCATGGTAGGCAAAGAAAGCATTGTTGGAAATCTGATAGATCAGTGCCCCTCAACATCTGTTGGTGATAGGTTAAACCTATCATTGGTGGAAGAACTCTTACCAAAGTACAATACAGAATAAACCTCCCTGCTTTCAGCATGTGGAGAATTTGGTGAAACAGAGATGTTCCACTCAAGCCAGCATGGCAGAGGACATGAGAAATTACCAGACCAGAAATGTAGGCCTCCAAACTGCACAGAGGAACACCCCACATACACCAAGAGATTCAAAGAAGATCAGGTCAAGGCACACATTCAGATTGGTATGATTGCTTAGAATCTGCTTCACAGGCACAAGTTTATGAGCACATGTGATTTCTCTACGTTGAGGTCTTCTTATTTCTCTCTAATCTTCAGAACTATACACCCATTTTCTAAACCATGGTAGAATTATGTTTAGTTACATGGAAGTACATCTTTACATGTCTCATCATTATCCAACAAGATGATTCCTAATGTAGGCATTAATACTGCTAGAGATTTGGCTCCATTAACGACTTCCTTCATACACTGGGAAAAAATAGTAATTTAAAATTTATGAAAATTTCTTGATCTGTGCCCATGCCTAGCAAACTCAATTCTGTGTTAGCTCATCACATAGATCATTCTGTAGGTGTCTGAATCCTATATCTTAACTATAGTAGCAGAATTGATGATCAGAGCATTGAAAAGCTAACAGATTACTAGCAACTTACCTATCCTGCAGATAGGTCATTAAGTACAAAAATTATGCCCATGTACTTGAAAGAAGGCATTGTTTTCCATTGCCAGAAACTTTACCAAGTCATGAAGCACAAGTACTTTATTATTTTTCTTCAGGATTGTTGAATGCACTATTGTTCTCAGTGACAGTGTCCCATGTATTTCAAAGGCCAGTCTGAACAGCCAAGAAACTTCTTTTTCTCTTTTATATGCCAAAAATTTGCTCACTATTCACACCATTTCAGATTAATATTAGCATTATTTTATCTCATGGTTTTTCAATTTTTTTCCAAACCAAATAAATAAATAAGAGTAGAATCATTCTAGTTCAAGACAAGCATTTAAAAATGTTACAATTTACCAGACCAGAACAGGACATCCCACCATCACATTATAATACACAGGATCAATTCAGACCAAGGAAAAGATCCTTAAAGCTGTCAAGGAGAAAAGATCAATCACCTATAAAGGGAAACCAATTAGAATCACCTCTGATTTCTCAGCAGAGACAATTAAAGCCAGAAGAGCCTGGAATGATGTATGCCATGCCCTAAAGACAAACAACTATCATCCAAGAATACTGTACCCAGCTAAACTCTCCTTCATA
Organism: Dipodomys spectabilis; assembly: GCF_019054845.1. Classification (NCBI taxonomy): domain Eukaryota; kingdom Metazoa; phylum Chordata; class Mammalia; order Rodentia; family Heteromyidae; genus Dipodomys; species Dipodomys spectabilis. The sequence continues at coordinate 5,669,880 of NW_024870892.1, read as the reverse complement.
AAAAACCTTCCATAGCAAAGAAAAATTGAAACAATGTATCTCTACCAAACAAGCCCTACAAAAGATAATTAAAGATGTCCTATACATAGAAAACCAACAAGACCACAATAAAGGCCAAGAAACCACACCCAAACTGAGAATCCAAGAACCATAGGAAAAACCCAGTTGCCGCAGCCCCCAAGAAGGTGGATAAAATGGCAGGAACTCCCAAATACCTCTCAGTCCTATCTCTTAACATTAACGGGCTTAACTTTCCAATTAAGCAACATAGACTGTATAGTTGGATTAAAAAGCAAGATCCTTCTATCTGCTGCCTTCAGAAGTCACACCTTGCCATAAAAACAAACACATTTTGAATGTGAAAGACTGGAACAAAATCTACCAAGCAAACGGCCCCCAGAAACAGGCAGGAGTTAAAATCCTAATATCAGATAAAATAGACTTCAAATTAAAATTAGTGAGAAGAGAAAAAGAAGGTCACTACATACTAATTAAGGGATCTCTCCTTCAGGAGGATATTACAATTCTAAATCTCTATTCGCCAAACAATGGAGCACCCAAATTTATCCAAGAAACACTACTCTCTCTCAAATCTCACACAGATCCAAAGACATTAATTGTTGGGGACTTTAACACTATCCCCACTAGATAGATCAATTCGGCAAAAACTCAACAGAGAAACCACAGACCTAAACAACCGCATAGATCAACTAGATTTAACAGACATCTACCGAATATTTCACCCAGCAGCATCAGAATACACGTTCTTCTCAGCAGCACAAGGAACATTTTCCAAAATAGACCACATTTTAGGTCACAAAGCAAACTTTCCAAATTCAGAAACATTGAATTTATACCTTGCATTCTCTCAGACCACAAGGGAATAAAATTAGAACTCAACACCAAAAGCCACCAAAGAAAGTTCTGTAACACATGGAGGCTGAACAACACACTGTTGAACCACCAGTGGGTCATGGAAGAGATTAGAAACAAAATTCAAGTGTTCATGATATTCAACAAAATGAACACACAAACCACCAGCTCCTCTGGGACACAGCAAAGGCAGTACTCAGAGGCAAGCTTATAGCTCTGAGTTCCTACATCAACAAATTGGAGAGATCTGAAACCAACAGTTTAATGAGACACCTGAGCCTCCTTAAAAAAGAGCAGCAAGATAAACCCCAATCCAGTAGATGGAAAGAAATAATAAAAATTAAATCAGAATTAAATGAATTAGAATCCAAAAAAAAATAGAAAGAATCAACAAAACAAAGAGTTGGTTCTTTGAAAAAAATTAACAAAATAGACAGACTCTTAGCAAATCTTATCAGAAAAAGAAGAGAACACACCCAAATAAATAAACTCAGAGATGAGAATGGAAACATCACCACAGAAAGAACCAAGACTCAGAACATTATAAGGGAATACTTCTGAAACCTTTATGCTAATAAGTTTGAGAACTTGGCAGAAATGGACCTTTTCCTAGCAAATATGGACATGCTGAAACTAAACCAAGATGAGTTAAACCATCTTAACAGGCCCATATCAAGCACTGAAATGAAATAGAAACAGCAATAAGAGACCTCCCATCTAAGAAAAGCCCAGGACTAGATGGTTTTACACTGGAATTTTACAAGGCTTTCAAAGCAGAGCTCACACCAATACTCCTTCAACTCTTCAATGAAATTGAAAGAGAAAGTTCACTACCAAACTCATTCTATGAAGCCATAATAACCCTCATCCCAAAACCAGGCAGGGACTCATCAAAGAAAGAGAACATTGATGCAAAACTTCTCAACAAAATTTTGGCTAATCGACTGCAACAATTCATCCAAAAAATCATACACCATGATCAAATAGGATTCATTTCAGGGATGCAAAGCTGGTTCAATATACGCAAATCAATTAACATAATTCATCACATCAACAAGAGCAAGGATAAGAACCATAGGTTATCTCAATAGATGCAGAAAAAGCATTTGACAAGATCCAACATCCCTTTATGATAAAGGTTCTGGAAAAATTAGGAATCCATGGAACATTCCGCAATACAATAGGGCTGTATATGACAAACCTACAGCCAGCATTATTCTCAATGGTGAAAACTAAAGCCATTTCCTCTAAACTCAGGACCAGATAAGGATTTCCACTCTCTCCATTGCTCTTCAATCTAGTATTAGAATGCCTAGCTACAGCAATAAGATGCAAACATAAAGGGGATCCAAATATGGAAAGAAGAAATAAAACTCCCCCCTTTTTGCAGATGACATGATCTTGTATTTAAAGAATTTCATGGACTCTGCTCCCAAATTACTCAAGCTGATTCAAAACTTTGGTAAAGTAGCAGGGTGTAAAATTAACCCCCCAAAATCAATGGCATTTCTGTATGCCAACAATGAGAAAAGTGTGGCTGAAATTAGGAAAGCAACTTCATTCGTAATAGCCCCACAAAAAATAAAATACCTAGGAATTAACTTAACCAAAGAAGTGAAGGACCTCTATGATGAAAAATTTAAAAAACTTGAAAAAGGAAATCAAATCAGAACTTAGAAAGTGGCAAAAACTTCCATGCTCCTGGATTAGAAGGATCAACATTGTGAAAATGGCAATACTTCCCAAGGCTATCTACAAATTCAATGCGATATCTATCAATATTCCAACCTCATTCTTCAAGGAAATAGAAGAGGCAATCCAAAAATTCATATGGAACAATAAAAGACCCCGAATAGCAAAAACACTCCTCAACGGAAAGAACACTGCTGGAGGAATATCAATACCAAATTTCAAACTCTACTACAAAACCATAGAAATCAAAACAGCTTGGTACTGGCACAAGAACAGACCTCGGGACCAATGGAATAGAATTGAAAACCCAGAAATGAACCTACAGACCTATAGCCATCTAATCTTGATAAGGGAGCTAAAAAAATAGAATGGAAGAATGACAGCTTCTTCAGTAAATGGTGCTGGCAAAATTGGTTAGCTACTTGTAGAAAACTAAAGCTAGATCCTTATATATCACCTTGCACCAGAATCAACTCCAAATGGATCAAAGACCTCGGAGTCAAAACAGACACTATGAAAACATTACAGGCAGGAATAGGAGAAACCCTAGGTCTCCTTGGCACAGGCCAAAATTTTCTTAATAGAGACCCAGAAACACAACAAATCAAAGAAAGGTTGGACAAATGGGAATGCATGAAATTGCAGAGCTTCTGCATGGCAAAGGACATAGTTAGCAAGATCAATAGAAAGCCCATGGATTGGGAGAAGATCTTCATTAGCCATACAACAGACAAGGGTCTCATATCTAAAATATATGTGGAACTCAAAAAATTAAATCCCCCAACAACAAATCTTCAAAGAAACAACTGCCCAATAAATAAGTGGCCTAAAGACTTAAAGAGAAACTTCTCTGAAGAGGAAAGAAGGATGGCCAATAGACACATGAAGAAATGCTCAACCTCCCTAGCCATAAAAGAAATGCAAATCAAAACAACATTGAGATACCACCTCATCCCAGTTAGAATGGCTATAATCAAGAACTCTAATAACAACAGATGCTGGAGGGGATGCGGACAGAAGGGAACCTTACTACATTGTTGGTGGGAGTGTAAACTTGTTCAATCACTTTGGAAAGCAGTATGGAGGTTCCTCAAAAGACTCCACATAAAGCTCCCCTATGACCCAGCAATCCCATTTTTTGGCATTTACCCAAATGATCACAAACAAGACCATACTAAAGCTACCAGCACAGCTATGTTTATTGCAGCATTATTTACCATAGCTAAGATATGAAACCAACCCAGATGCGCCTCAGTAGATGAATGGATCAAGAAAATGTGGTATATATACACAATGGAATTCTATGCCTCCATCAGAAAGAATGACATTGCCCCATTTGTTAGGAAATGGAAAGACTTGGAAAAATTTATATTAAGTGAAGCAAGCCAGGCCCAAAGAAACATAGGTCCCATAGTTTCCCTTATTTGCAATAACTATTATATGTCTGAGTCAAGCAGGAAAGATCAGCTAAGTTGATATTAGGGGAATGAACCCCAAGATAAGTATTCAAATGTTTTTTTTTCTTTCATGCAATTGTTTCTAACATATTTATAAGATGATTTCTATGTTGCTTTGTGTGTCCTTCCCCCACGGTATAACCCCTGCTTTCACTGTATTTGATGTTGGAATAATTTATGGAGGGGAAGGGCAAAAAAAAATCGTTTAAGTAGGGATACAGGTGGACCCATTGCAACAATAAGATGTACAAGTTGTTATGTCAAAAAATGAACTTTACAACTTTGGTGGTGTGGGGAGGATTGAGTGGGAGGAGGTGGGAGGAGTATGGGAAGGGTTGGGAAAGGGAAACAAAGGAGGAGGCTACAATGCTTGATAAGAAATGTACTCATTATCTTGCCCATTTAATTGTAACTCCTCTGTACGGTATTCTCACAATAAAAAAAAAAAGAAAAAAATGTTACAATTGCAAGACAGGCACCAGGGGCACATGCTATGCAGGAGGGTGAGATTTGAAGATGATAGTTCAAAGCAGAAAAGTCCATAAGACTCTTATTTCCAATTAACCACCAAAAGCCAGAAGTGGATCTGTGGCTCAAGTGGTAGAGAGCTAGTCCTGAGCAAAAAATATCTCAGGGTAGTACCCATGCCCCAGAAATAGCATCAAAAAATACAGTTCTTTAGGAAGTATAGTTCAAAGTGATCCAGGAGTAAGCGATACTATTTCAGTTACATTTAAAACTCTAATTGAGGGAAGGAGTAACACTGTTTGGAAAGAAATGCACTCATTACCTTACTTATGTAACTGTAACCTCTCTGTTCATCACCTTTACAATAAACTTTAGAAAAAAGATTTTTTCATGTTAAAAAAAAAAATTGAAAGCTGCCCAACCCATGATTCAGTATAATCCCTAAATCTAACAATTCCTGCAGTTTCGTTCCTTATTAAAAGAGAGCATTAAAACTCATGTTCGCAAACATCACCAATGGTAGGGCACTCATACACAGGAGGATAAAGTTCCAAATGAGAATATCAATTACAGCAGGTGTGTTTTCTGTAGGAAAACCTGTCGTCGTACCAGGAGCCTCTTTGCTCAGTCCTGGGAACAGATGTGCGTGTAACAAACTCATTGATGAAGGAAGTCAGACACAAGTTTGGAGGCCTTGAGATGTACGGTACCCTCCTGAGCAAGCAGCGGCTGCTTCCTGATGAACAGATCAAGAGCTCCCTGATGGGAGGACTCCGGTCTGACCTTCAGGGCCCCTCAGGCCCACAAAGTCCTTTACTGAAGGAAGCGAGAAGGTAAGATCTGCGTTGTCAGGAAGAAAACAGTGTAAATCAAGTCTACATTTACCATCAAGGCAGCTCTACTGGTTTTCCCTGTGTGCTTTCAGACCAGGATCTGCCTCGAACTTCTGACAGGGCCCTGCTCCTCTGATCAAGTTGCTGTCCTCAGGACTGACCTTGAGTCTGGTCAGCATATTAAGACACTGACTCTCAGATGCTGGGCTCCATAGGACTGGGTGTTTAACTCAGCCTCACAAGAAGCTCATGCTTCTCCTGCTATCACAAAGGGTCATGTAAATTACATATGGTAATCATGAGCCCATGGGGAGGGGACTCACAATACAGACTTGCTTGGCTTGGAAACAGGGCAGGAGTGACTCTCCTGCTGTCTGGGTTGGATCAGTGTTAACCCATTGATGAATGTACCTCAATGTGATTATGTCACTTACCAACATTTACTCTCATATTTTGAAAGAATACCAATATAGAGAAAGAGGAACTTTAAGATGATGCCACCACAGACTGAAAACTGCTCTTTAGGCGACATACTGCAGAAGGAATGGTGCACTAGGATACAGCACCTTCGGTGCATACTGAGGGCACATGCAGACAGAGATGCAGGTGCAGGCTGCCCTGGGAATTCCGATTGCTCCTCATGGGCATTTGGCGGCCCACATTCCTGTGATTTCCTTTCTCTCCTCAAAGATGAAACGGTTTGAATTCTGTGGCATACCAATTAAATTGAGGATCTCAGAAAGAGCCTTTGTAAAAAGTTTTTCACTTGAATGCCAACACCCCTTGGGAACATCCCCAGCATATGTAGGATGATTTCACAGTTTCCAAGGTCATTCCGCCTTACTAAAGCGTGACCTTGAATGTGCACTTGCTTTCCACCACTGTGCTTAAGCATTGGAGAGTGTCAGCTGATGCTGTGCCTGGGTCTGAGTGGGCGTGTGAGACGTGTGCACATAAACCTGTAGATAGCTGAGAACTATCTGTCTCATTCATCAGTCATTTTGAGAAAGGAAATAGCTTTTTGTTTACTGACAAGAATCTCAGCATTTCTGGAAAGAATGAGAGAAAACTGATGGTGATTTTTTGTGGCTATCCCTTCCCCATACCTCCCCAACTGATGGACATTTATCTATAGAACACCAGGCTCATTAGTTGGATTGTGGGGTTTGCTTGTTTTGTTTTGATTTTTTGATGCTCTTATGAAATTTTTGCATCAATGTACATTTGTAATATGAGGGGTATACACTGATATTTCCAAACATTCACACGGGGATCTTGGCTATCTAGTCCAGGCTGATCTGAAAGTTGTAATATACTTGTCTTGGTTTCCTGATTGCTAGGATTATAGGCCGTGACCCTCTTTCAATAACTTCAGCATTGATGAATTTGTCTACAAAAATATGACGTGAATACATTCTACACTGTCTGCAAATTCACTTCAAGCCCATTTAACCAAGCAACCCTTCTCTATTTGGCTTGCAAAAACTCTTCTCTATTTGTCTCAGCCTTCTGTAAACCATGTGTATATTTATTTGTCCATGTACCTGTCAATAACAACATCTCTAATGCAATGTTCTGTCTTTTCATTAATTATATCATACAGAATCTCTTTAGGTAGGGAATGAATCACTTCAGACTTAGATCTCACCTTGGCCTCATTTCCTACCGGAGTCCAAAACATCAGTGAGCATGGAAGGAGTCAGAAAGTGGAATTGCTCTAAAGCATTTCCCAGAGAAACACATTTCGTGCGTGGAAAAGGACTGGATTAGAGGCAGGATTATAGGATACGGGGCAAACTCAATTTACAAACCTGAGAGAAAGAGTGGAGGAAAGGGAGGTGGTGAAAGACAGCTCTGTCTCCTGTCTTCTTGTGAGAACCAAAGTCACAACGCACAATTTTCAGGGCTTTTTAATTCTCTCGGTGGCAACAGTACCCACATGGGAAACTTAGTCCTCCACACATTTTAGGGCACCCAAAACCTTTCTTAGTTGCCTAGAGTAAAATTGTTAGAAAATAGAGGGACTGTTCCGCTCTGAGGAGACGGGGAATGGGTCTCCCACAACTGTGCTCCTACATCAAGCTGAGGCAGCTGAGAGTTCTTCTGCTGTCCTGCTGCCTTTTCCCTCTCTGCTGCTTTTTAGCTCTCAGTGGCTCACAGCAGATGCGCCATTGGACTGCCATTGCTTGGTCTCCTGGCTCTCATGGGCTGCTTCTATGCAAGCAGGATGATACCCCCTTCTCCTACCTTGCTCTGAAGGGAGTGCAGCACAGGAATCAGGGCTACGGTGCAGTATAACGCAGTCTTTTCTGACTCATGACCCTTGCCCTCATCTTTTCTCACAGAAACATAGGATCTTGTTCTGTTTCATTCCTCTTTGTCCTTCTTTCTTCCTCCTCTTCTTGTTCCACCTTGTAATCCTCTCTCTTGCTCTCTCTCTCTATCTATATCTATATCTATATTTCATTTTATATTTGTATATTCTATTCATTTTTATACATATGTAATTGTTTTTCAGTTCTTTTGAGGCCTGCACATCACCCCTTCCTGCTAGGCATGTCTAAGAGGAGAAGAGGAGGGTGTATATTGAAAGGAAAGAACTATGAAGAGGAAGAAGAGCTGGGAGGATGAAGTAGGAAAGAAATCTGTAGCCAAAGGTCAAGAGTGAGTGCCTCACCTTTCAACCCTTTCATCTCTGATTGGGCTGGCTGTCCTAACAGTACATAAGCATACAGGTCCTGCTTTTGCACCTGCTATGGTTTATTCATGTCCTACCTGGGGCTTCTCTTAAAATGCTAATGTGGTGTTCCACCATGCTGTGGCCTTTTGCACCCTTCAATGACCATCAGGACAGATGCTATACCACAGACAGCCAGTCTACGATCAACGTCAAGAGAAAGGGTGTTTCAGTAAAGATTTTCAGATAGGAACTAAGTCTTCATAGAAGAAAGGATACACATTTTTATAATTTAATTAAAAGGTGCAGAGAGAAATGGAATTTCAATTCTTACAAAGTATCCAAACAGCAATTTTATTGACATTTTGCATGCATGGTAACTAACTAAGACCCTTCACTAAGCTGCTAATTTTATAGGAATTATTCCCAGACCACCTAGGGCAAACTGACATTACATCTCTACATCCTAATAAACAGGTGTTAATTAAGTTATTCAAAGAAGGATACAGTGTGAATAAATATCACCAAAATAAAAATCTCACATGAACCTGATGGGGAATATTTAGAGAGTGTGGAATTTATGACTTGGTTCATTCACAGGAAGTTCAGGAATGAGGACAAGTGATTTAGGATGGTGGAAGTGAAGAGAAAAGTGGGCTTCACGAATGTGTCTCATGCCTTTTTTCCACGCCAGTTTCTGCAGTATTGAAGTGAACTTGGAAGGAGTGGGCATGGATGGTGGTCCCAAATTCTTTTTCTTCAGAGCAGTTTTGGTGGAGTATGTACTGTGAGGTAAAATACAAGGCCCTGAGTTACAACCCTGGCACAAAGCAAAGGCCCCATTCAAAGAAGACATCAGGCCCTTCCAACAATAGATTCACAAGAACTCAGGTGGGAAGGGGCTGCTGCGTTCACTGGTTCACAGGTCTGACCTGGAGTCAGAGAAGACCTCACAGGCATCCTTATCTTACCTAAAACCAAAAGGGCAGATGTTAGGAAGGAGAGAATGGGTGAGGAGGGAGGAATGCCCAGTCCTGGGGAATGCTGGGTCATTTGTACTGCCTTGGGTTTGGGGCTGGAAACGGGGAAGCCATGCGTGGGTTTCAAGCACTAGGATGTAATTAGAAGGAGCTTTAGGAGGACCACCTCCTCTCTAGTGTAGAAATTACACCAGAGTCAGCAGGCCTTGGGACATGTTGGAGGTGAAGGCCTCATAGAAAGAGGCTGGCAGGACCTAGAGAGATCGTGAAATCCTGAACTAGGAAGTGAGGGGAAGATCAGAATAAATAACATCAACTCCCGATTCTGCACTAGAGCCAAAGGTCCACAGATCCTGGGAGTAGAGCTATGGATGGGGAGAGATGTGGATAGTAAAGCTCAGAGTCAAGACAAAAAGAAAGAGCCTGGTCAATCAGATGGAGATAGAGCATACACAGCCATGGGAAGACAGCAGGGGGAGGGCGGGGGGGATGGGAGAGTCAGGAGGAGACGCTGCCCCATTCTCCAACCTTGGTCTACTCACATGAGCTCACACATAACCCTGCCTCATGTTACACAGATTAGCTTCTGAATTTCTCCTCCACGAAGCTGGTGACACAAGTGGCCACATTTCATCTTGATTTTTCACCATCTTGGACACAGTTGATCAACTCTTTGATAACAAAATAGCTTCTAGATGTGATGGTGTATTGCTCTAATCCCAGGTCCTCAGGAAGGAGAGATTGGAAGGATTGTGGTTTGAGGATACCTCAGGCCAAAAGATTGTAGAATGTTGGGTAGTGCATACCTGTAATCCTGACTACATAACCCAGGCATGTACATCAGGACCTCTGTCGGAGGCCAGTCTGGAGAAGAATGAAAACTGAACAAGTAAACAAGATCCTACTAAAACCACAAAGGGTTGGAGGTGTGAGTCAGGTGGTAGAGCATCTAAGTGGCGTGCAGGAGGCCTTGAGTTTGAATGAGTGAATTAATAAATGATTGAATGAAGATCTGTATGAAGGACATAAGAAGAACACAAGGGCATTTTACAACGACAGATTATCCAGTGTGAGAGGTGGAGAGTTGCAGACACGGCATTGGAAACATGAATCCCAGGGCCTTTGGCAGTGTTAATCTGCAGTCTATATTTTTGGAATTACTAATTCTGGACATGCTGTGAAAAGGGAACCATGCCATACATGGCCTCCTGTGCCTGACTTTTTCACAGAACAAAATTTTTTCATGGTTCATCCATTTCATAAGGATCAATATGTCACTCCTTTTTATGTTAAATATTATATTTTATATTAAATGAATCATATAGATATACCATATATGCTTATTGCTCTCAGTTGATAAGTATTGGGGTTATTTCCCAGGTAGAGGGGTTTGTTTTCTTATTCATAATTATTATTAGGAATAATAGTTCTGATATATATAATTTATTTACAGCTTTTGTTATATTTTGAATGAGGGACAATCCTGGGATTAGAGGGGCCACTGATCAAGATGCATTGCACTTGTAAATTGACATCTTGAATTGAACCAATTTTGCACAACTGGGACAATAAAAAATTAAAAAGAAAGCACAGAATGGAAAAAATACCTTTCTAGTTGGATATGGATTCAATTTTGTTGGCTATGTACTCAGGAGTGTTATTTTAAGGGTCACATAATAACTCTATATTTAATATTTTTCAGAGCTGACAAAGGAGGTTAACCATTTAATGTAGATTAGCCATTTAATTCTTCTACCAATGTATTTAGATTTCAACTTTGTCATAACCCCATGAATTCATGTTACTTTCTGATTGTTAGGTACCCTACTGGATGTTGAATGTCTGTTACAGTATTTTTTCTTTGCATTCTCTTGATTATCCATGACATTGGGCATCTTTTTATGTTTTCATCATTTTGGGACACATTTCTATTCAATGTCTGTACATTCCTAGAATACCATTAGACTTTGGTCCTTGGGTTAAGTCCAATTTATTGTTGATGAACAAGAGTACTGTAAACATTCTAGAAAAAGGTCTATCAGATGCACAACTAGAAAGGGCTTATTTCCTGCTCTGTGCTTTATCTTCCTAAATTTTTATGATCTTAGTTGTACAAAGCAGTTTCAGTTCCAGATGTCAATTCATGAGTACAATACATCATGATCAGGAGCTCCTTCAAAGACATTCTTGTCTCTCATTCATCCCATTTCCACCTGTGCCTTAATGTTCTCTGTGTACATATGCACAACTGAGAGGTATGTCCAGATTCATGAAGATTCCTCTTCACTGTTAAGATGGTGTCATATGAAATACTACAGTTATTTCTTTATATATTTTTAATATATTGATCACTTTTGTCACCGGGATCCACATGTCAGATCTGGTGACATCCAAGGTCAGGTTCAATATCACAAAGATTTACTTTTTTCTTTTCTCTAAGAATTTTATAATCTTAACACTACTATTTAATTTCATAACCCATTTCAGTTAATTTTTGCATATAATGAGAAATGGGTCGAAGTTCATTCTATCTTTTTGTGTGGGGCATGCTGTGTTTTAAGCACAACTGTTTGAAAATACTCTTCCCTTTCCATTGTTTGGTCATGGAAAAAAGTTTGGCCTTAGAGATGAAGACATCAGATTCATTCAATATCTTTCTATTCTTAGGTTACTGAATATTTTTAAATTGTGGAATGAGGCTGATTTTGTCCAATGCTTTCTCTAGATCCCTATACTTTATTCTATTGGTGTGGTGAGTCCATTCATTGATTTTCGTGGGTTGAACCAACCTTGTATTCCTAGGTAAATCAAACCTAGGGGTGGTAAATAAACCTTTCTGAATGTTTCAGGGTTTGATTTGCTATTCTTCTCTTTAATATTTTTTCTTTTTACATTCACAAGAGACTCTTGTGTCTCATTTTCTGGAGTACAGGAGAACATGTGAAACAGTCTACTGCAATGCCAAGTTTGAAGGTAGTTTGCAGCACAACAGCTAACATTCTTCACCACAACCACTAGGGCACATGAACTAGTGGGTTGTCAAGAATGGAAGAGAGGAAAAAAGGAGCGATGAATCCTAGAATGTCTTGGGCAGGACCAGAAACGAGGACACATTGAGATGCAATGTCTGATTTGCATATCTCCAATGTTTTTACAGGCAGAATGTCACATCCAGAAAGATTATGTAGATTTTTCCGAGACATACAAATGTGCCCTACTATATTCAGAAATTGCTGAAGACTATTTTCTCCATCAAATTGAATTGAACTTTAGTTACCGTATGTCAAGGGGTCCGACTTACATTTTTACATTTGTGTGTTCCCAGTCAATCCCTCCTGTCCAAGACATAAACATGTTTTTACAAGCCCAGTGAGCTTTACGTGTGTCTTAGCTCCTCTGCTGAAATGCTGTGTCACCTTCAAATGCAATGTGTTATTTCTCTGTTTCTTGCTAGAGACATTGTGTTGGAATAAGCCCCTCACCCTCTCTTTGGCTGCTTCCCTGTAAGCTGCATTCAGGCTTAACCTTAAAACTTCACTCTGGACTAGAAAGGCCCAATCAAAGTTCAGTGAAATAAACACCAGGAAATGAGTATTGAAAGTGCTAATGTGGGGTCAAGGGGAGGGGTGTAGATGAATAAAGAAAGGGAGGAAAATGCAATTAAAAATTCAGTACATATTCTACACAATTAAGAAAATTGTGGTAAGGGATGGGATTGTGAGGGATGGGTGAGAATGTTGAAAGGGGTGACATTGAGTGTATTGTATTCATAAACTGCTTGGTTGCATGGTAACTCCTTTGTATAACTACTCAAAGATAAAAAATTTATATATATATATATATGTATATATATATATATATAATGTATGTATTTTTAAAGCCCTAGTTCTGGTAAGAACTAGGTTTGAGATTCTTTTTCCCTGCTTAGGGGAAGGGGAGACAAATCTTCTAGTCAAGTAGTAGATGCTGGAAAATGGTATAACTCCTAATCTGTGTTAGCTTTCTCCCAGTGTGAAAAGCGAGAGAGGGCTAAGAATGTATATAGAGCAGAGGCTGACAGAGACTGGCTTGAAAGTCCTTAAAAGTCCTTCTTCTATGCTCCCCGTATTACCTACCAGAACCGTCCAAGCATTCGACACTGTCCTACATCCATAGAGCTGCTCCAGTGAATGCCCATCAAAGATGATGTCTTACTAGACACCAGTAGGATCTTTGGCACGGATTCAATGTTAACTCAGTAAAGAGATTGGGATTCCCTATTTGGGGAGTGCAGATATTTCTGCTGATGGTGTGCAGGTGAGTTGGACTGGCCTGTTTAGGCCATCCCTGTAGAACTGTCCATCTTACTGATGGGCAGCTCCTACAGGGCAGGGCTCAAGTACATCCCTTCTTCTTTTCTGGTATCAGCACATGTGTTCCTGGAGCACACCTTCTATCTTGAACATCTCTTCATTTACTTGCATGAAACGTACAAGTCAAAGGACTTGGAAAGGAAAAAAATCTCTGGCTCCTGTCCTGAAGAGCCCCAACAGAGTGAACCAAATGGGCACTGGGGCACTGACATGCAACTAGGCTATTACCACCCCAGGTCATCATCCTGGTCACAGTGCATCAAACTTGGAGCAGCTGAAAGTCTGTGTGAGCCCGTGGGTGTTTATACGCGGATGTGCGTCAAGTAAAAGTTCTGATTGATGAGCATATCATCTCTCTCTATATAACTCACCTGGACTTAATACTAGAACATGAAAACCTAGCCAAAAATGTGTGTGTATGTGGGTGTGGGTGTGGGTGTGCACGCACACACACACACCCCTTGAGGGGAGGTCTATTTTATGATCTGGGCTTCTTTAAAATAAACGTTGTGACAAAAAACAATAGTTGCTCATGCCTATAATCCTAGGTACTCAGGAGGCTGACATCTGAGCTTCATGGTTCAAAGCCAGCCCAGGCAGGAAACTTTGTGAGAGTCTTCTCTCCAATGAATCACCAGAAAACCGGAAGTGATGCTGTGGCTCATGTGGTAGAGCACTCGCCTTGAGCTGAAGAGCTGAGGGACAGCGCCCAGGCCCAAAGTTCAAGCCCCATGACCAACAAAATAAATAAATAAATAAAAAATAGTTGATAGCAATGTCCCCTTTGTGTTTCCTCCCAGACCCTCAGTCAGTGTCATCTGAACCGCGCTCTGAGGAGATGCTCAGCCTGTCAGATGGCAGGCAGCTCAGCTCAGCAGTCACTCACCACTAGCTGTTGTCATGGACAAGCATGTTATTTATTCTGGTTTTCTGTTCTTTAAATGGTCTTTTAAAAAGCTTGCCTCCCCAGGGAATTTCTACAGATGATAGTATTCAAGTTTTACAAGGCTTTTGGCGAGGCAGATGGCAAAACGTAAAAGTTGATCTGCTTTTAACTTGAACCCAATCCAGTACTGGCTCCATGTCATTTCTCAAGTAGTTCCAAATTAATTCCTTTCTCGTTTCTTTCACTGTAACTTCGTGAAGAACTGTCAAAATGACTGATTTGATTCACTGAAGGGGTGCATTTGGAAGGTTTTTGCAAAGGAAACAATAGACCCAGCACCATGCCCGGGTCTTTAAAACTGAGAAGGCTCTGGGCACAGTGGTTTCTACATATAAGCCCAGATTTTCAGGAGGTGAAGTCCCAGAGGATTGCAGTTCAAATCCAGCCATGGCTAAAAGTCAGTGAGACCTCATCTTGACAAACAAGCCAGGCACGGTGGTGTACTGCTGTAAATTCCTGCCATACAGGAGGATACATAGGACACTAGTGGTCTGTGGCTGACCCTATCTCAAATGTAGCTAAAGGAAAAAGAACTGGGAGTGTGGCTCAAGTCATAGAGTACTGGCCTAGCAAGCACAAGAACCTGAGTTCAAATCCCACACTACCAAAAACAAAACAAAGCAAAATGCAAGAAAGAGCAAGAAGACCGAGAATGTGCTGCTGAGATAGAGATGTTCATTCTGTATTAGTCTCTTGTTCTTACTTGTGGACAGCTCAGTCTTTGAAGGCATATTCTTCCACATTCAGACAAAAGATATGACACTCTATTCCAAATGATAAATACACTATCTAATGAATACCTTTAATTTTTAAAGTTCATGTAAGAATTCATGACTGAAAACACTGTAGCTTTTATGACCACTGAGGTCTTTCATTTCATTTCTTTCATTAAAATGCGTCAACCTAATTTTTTATTGAAACATATAAAAATGAACTTCTAGCAGCTTCTATTTATCTGGAGGAGAAAAAACTCTTTAATACATAGTGAAAATGAAGCTAAGACACTTTTTTTGTTATGTTGAGGACGTCCTCCAATCCCATCCACGCAGTGCCCTCCCTCTGGTCTCACGATCGTTTCTTTTCTTCTCATAATAGCTCTTGAGGCCTTTGGCTTATCAAGCCTCTGCCAGGTCCAACAGCACAGACACCAAGTACAAAACAAATGCCAAAGGATCTTTGGCATGAAGTACGGTATGATGTTGCCCAAACTCATGTTTCCCAGTTCCCACAGAGGCCCGGCCCAGCAGCCTCGGCCTCCTCTTGGTGTACGGAGTGAGCACACTTGGGGCTGAGGTCTCTACTCTGCCACCAGCCTCTGCTTCACAGAAGGGCTGAGGGGGTTCAAAAAGTAGCAAGAAAGCTCTCTTCCCCACAAAACACTCAAGCCTCAAACCTCTTGGGATAAAGTCCAAGAAAAAAGTTCCAGCACAGCACAAAGCTCTAGACAAGAAGAATGAAGCAGGCAGACTAATGAACTTGGCACGTGAACACGATGATCTCACATGAACAGGACCAATGGTGTTGACATAACCTGGGCAGGAGAACCTACACATCACCTCGACCGCAGTGTGTGAGATTCTTTCCATGCAGGGGCCACACTGTTTGCTAAATGCTTTGTGGTCATTCTCTCCTTCAATCTTCCCCCAAAGCCTTCTGAAAGATTCACAACCAGCATTATCTGCATTTAACAGACAAAGTTCAATGCCCAGAAAGGCTGTTGATCTGGAGGAAAGAGAATGGAAGCCTGTTGGCCTACCTCAGAACACCAATTACTTTATTCATGCCCTAGAATCTACTCTAGAGTCACAACAGTAACAGAGTCTGGGTCTGTTCATTGAATACACACATCGGTCTGAATGGCAGGGTTAAATCTAGCTGGTGTTTACTTACTGATGGAAGGCCATCTCATCTGACTTCTGATTTCTCTTTTTAGAATCCTACCACATGCCTATAGATGCCACAGATGGGTATGGGTCATCGTGACCAGTATTTAAATAAGAAGGATTTGTGGAAGGTTCAGTTCAGTCGTGAAATGTGTCATGAAGTGGTCATGAAGTGTGTGTGTGTGTGTGAGAGAGAGAGAGAGAGAGAGGGGGTGGCTGGAGGAGAGGAGTAGCAGAAATGTCTTTAGATTTAAGATCAGAAAATTCCAGTCTAGCATGCATAGCTAAATGTTGGCTCTTGCTTGTTGGTGGCACTAAAGTCCTTCTCTGATCTCCCTCTAGTGTCTCCATGCAGTACTGCACTTCCTCACCAGCCAAGGCACCCTCTATCGTTCCTGGACTGGTAACACTGGACTCCCAGAGGTCTTAGCTAGAGCTAGTGACTGTAAACAAGCAGAGACACCCTACTCCTGCCCCTGGTGCTGAGCACTCAGAGACACATCTACTGCTGGCTCCAGACACTCCCAGCTCTTCCCTTTCTCTGAAGCGCTCTCTCTCCAGAGCTTGCTTTCTGGAGCCCAGCTTGCCACCAGCTGGTTTCGTTGCAAAATCCAACAAAACACTAGGCAGGGCAGGAGCAAAGCACAGAGAAGAGAAGAGAGGAAGGGGACAAAAGGGAGCAGCTGCTGGGCGTGGGGGGCTGTGCTACCCGTCCATGAAGACGTGGCTCCTGGGCTGCCCATCCACAGAGATGTGACTCCGGCTTCCTACATACAGTCAGGAGACTTAGTATCTGGACATCACCGCTGGGCTTCAACTGTGAACCTCACATATTGTTCTTTCCATGGTGAACATAATGAACCATTGTTACAAACGGTTTATTCTTGAAGCAGGATAGTGATGGTAAGATGACAGGGAAATTTGAGAATGCCCCCTAAATTAACATGGATTCAGGAGCTGAGACAGAAGCAGGAAATCAAAACAAAACATCTCTAGCATAGCAAGAAATTGAATCCATTCTTCAAGAATGTACAGACCCGCATCCTTACCATCAACCTCCCTTCCCGCTTAGACATTAAATAGGATTCCCTGTCTCAGAGAGTAGAAGTGCCTGGTTTCTGGTCAATCTGTCCATGGACAATCCCAATACATTCAGGTGATGTGTTGGTTGTGAACAGGAACCCTCAGTCCACTTAGGGTGCCTAAATAACCCTGGGTTTGAAGGCCACCCTGTGATTCTACCTCCCATCTTCTGAGCGCTAGTCAGCTTCTCTACACCCCGTACTTTATCCTGTCTTATTAAAATGAATCCTTGCTAAAATTCTCACCTGTGGGAATCTGTGTGGTGAGACTTTTCAAACAGCTTTCACTCAAGTGGCTGTGATATGCATGAAAACAGAGACAATGAATGACCACCTGCCAGGGCCCCCGGGCAATGTTCTTCCCTTCAGAGGGCAGGCCAGTGGGCTCAGGAATTTATTGAGGTGACATGAAGATCTAGATGCTTGCCGAGAGGGCTCTAAAAATACCTCACAGAGCCGGGCACTGGTGGATCACACCTGTAATCCTAGCTACTCAGGAGGCTAAGATCTGAGGATCACAGTTCAAAACTAGCCCAGGCAGGAAAATCCATGAGACTCTCATCTCCAGTGAACCACGAGCAAACCAGAAGTGGCACTGGGGCTCAAGTGGTAGAGTGCTCGCCTTGAGCTGAAGAGCTCAGAGAAAGTGTCCAGGCCCTGAATTCAAGCTCCATAACCGACAAAACAGAAACCAAAAAGCAACAACAACAAAAACCCTCACAGATCAGGAGTAAGGCAATGGGAAAGAGAAGGAGGAAAGATGTATTAATTTTGATGTGAACTGAGATCTTGGGCTTGTTTTGAATGGGAATCTGGCTTCAGATGAGGTATGTATGATGGATAGGTGGGTGTTGGGAAGAGACAGACATCTGATGAGCAGATGAGCCTCAACAACACAACAACTCTAGAGCAGTGAGCATACAGAGAACAAGGAAGGAGCCGCATGCAAGCACTGCCAGCACTACTGTGTGTATTTCAGTAAATGCAGGGTTACTTTGACTCCAGGGTACTCTGCATGATTAAAGTGTTCATGTGAACCTTCAACACAGACGCTGAAATCAGAGTTCCCACAAATCTGCAAACCCGAGAGCGATAATTATTGATCATTACAATTACCAAGGGGCCATGGGAAAGAGAGCCTGACATGCTGAGAAAATCAAGGGAAGCCAGCGAGGTCCACGGGCAAAACAGGGCAGCTCTCAGACCTGAGATTCCTTAACAGGGCGTTTTTCTGTGATCAGAGAACCAGCCCTGAGGAGAGGCAGAGAGAAAGAAAGGACACAATCCACAGACTACCAGCAGTTCAACTTGCAGGCATACCCGGCTGTGAAGGATGGGAGGTGAGACCAAGTATCCATTGCCTGTGTACTAATGGTTATGTGAGCATGTTGAATTCAGTCCCAATAAGCTTTACAGGGCACAGTGGATCTATGTGAACCCTGTTTTTTCCAAACACCACACACCTCTAGGAGTCTGGGACCAAGCTCTCTGTCTTGGAGTAATGATAGTTTTGTAGAGATTTTGAACATTGAAGACATATCTTTTAACTTGGGGAAAGGTAGGTAAGGAGGAGTTCTGTTAGGGAAACAGAGATAAAGTACAAAGAGCATCTCTTTGTAGATGGGATGACCACACGTTTGCCACCAGGTAAAATCCTTTTACTGACTACACATTATGTCTCCGAGTCAGTGATTTAATAATCAAACAAACAGAACTGTGACACGGGACAGGATAAAGGTTATACAGCGTTTGTTCCAACTACCAGACCCCGCAATGTCCACTGGTCACTCCTGGCACAGTGCAAGTGTTGGCAGGAAGGTTTGCCTTATTCTGTGGAGACATGGGAAATCCATCTGGAGGTCCAGCTAGACTTCCATCCGTCCAACCCTTATCCATGCGTCTGTCCATTCATTCAGTGGCACAGCTCCCACCCAGGTGAGCAGGGAGAAAACAGATCACACCTACCCTTGGGGAACAGTACAGGGAAGAAGACACACAGTTATACCCTAAGTGCAGACTTAGAAATCCCTCCAGAAAAGAAGAGTCAGTAAACAAAGGACCCATCCAATGTCAGTAAAATCCAAGTCACATGAATAGAATTTCCCAAAGTCAACTGTGAAGTCCCGGAGCTGAATGTAGTGCTGCAAGCTGACTTCAGTGCTTCCCTTGTTTCTAAGTTGGTGCTGATGCCAGGGATCCCTTCCAGCTTTTGTCAGCTTTGGTTGGGTGCCACATCGTTGCAGTCCACCCACCGTCCCTGGTCTCTCGGCCTTCTCTAAATGCTCCATCAGCCACTTTACCAGTCAGTGCTGTGAGCCTTCCCTAGCCTCCCCCAAAGGGAGTCTCAAAGCCAGCTCCATGGAGGGGATTGTGTTTCTACCAAATTAGCCTTGTGGCCATTCTATGGTTACATATAGGACATATATCTAGTTTTTGTTGTATACATTAAGTAAAGGTCACTATAGTTTAAGAAAAACAAGAATTTGAAAGGGCCCATCAAGGCAGGAGTGTGATATGCACATATATTAAAAGTAGTGAGACTCATGATTAGCTTTTGTCTATATCATGTGGCCTGATCGCACTCATGAATGCTAAGTGTTCCCAGTGCTATGAGAAATGAGCTAAGCAAATGAACTCACAGGGAGAGAAAAGCAACAAAGTTGTCCAAAGAAAGTTAATCACATGACTTAGCAGCCTTTGATTTAAAGTTAATGCCAATGCAAACATGAACCATTACTATCAGACAATTTGAATATTTTGTATAAAAAGGCGAAACATCTACAAAACTGTATGCAATAGGTGAGTCACACATTACTGATAAAGCCATGAATGTTTGGCAACACTGCTTCAATTTAGAAATGAAATACAATTAATCTCAGGGCCAATTAGACATTCAGGCTACATGCACTATCCCTGTTAGAAAAAGCAGTCAATTTAATGCTTCACAGATTGATTATAACATTTAGGATGGTATAAATATGTCCAGGATTTTCTTAATTAGCAATCTGGCCATTCTTCTACCCCTTCATTTCCAGCATAGTGAAGATACACAATCTAACACTCAACTTGTTTTAGGAAAGACAAAGGTTTCACTAGATTTCTCAATAGCCTTCTAGAATCTATATTTTATTGAAAAAAAAAACAAATCCCAGTTACTTAAAATAACAAAACTATAATTAAATAAATGAGTGACAACACACACACACGTGTGCACATGCAAGGGCACACGTGGGCACGCGCGCACACACACACACACACACACACACACACACACACACACAGAACAAATCCTTTGTAAGTTATTTTACAACCGAGACCCAAATTTTCATATTTATTGCTTTCTGATAAGGTTTACCACCCCCCCCCCCGCATTTTCCACCACACTCTGGTCATCCAGGGCTATGCTTTCTGGGTACATAAAGAAGAAAATAAACCAGAGATCCTTCCTTCCATGTTCTTTCTTCAGCACAAAGTTTTACATTCTCTCTAGTTTTACCTCTAGATTTGTAGAAGCATTTTAGCCAATAATGAGAGGTGGGTACAGAAGAAAAGATGAAAACGGTGAAAAATGAAATTTCTAAAAATAGCAAATTGTGAACAAAAACATTCTACAGTATTCTCTAGGATATTAGGATGTGAGAGCATCCATAAACAAGGTCACCTTTGTCTAGTGTTACAAAGTCAGACAGACTGACTCCTCAATAACGTGACTCTGGACTTCACTACCCCATAACAAGTATGTCCCCCACATTGTAATGCTCTTAGTCATGACATATTTAATAACTATCTTAATTTTTGAAAAATTGTCTAGAACTCAGAGCAGTATCTTAAAATCTAAACACATACACAGTTGGTAGCCAAATGTACATCAGAAAAATGCGAGTTAATAAAATGATTAAAAAATACACTCCAAAGAACCCAAAGTGGCAAGAGAGGTATAGGTATCTGGAAGACACTAGTGAACTATTTGCTCATGGGCGCTGTCATGGAAACCTTCCTGATGGCTTCGTTCTGTTCAAAGGCCCCCATCCCTACACTCTCTCTTCAGGGGCTTCTGTGTCGGGCATGGATTCAGAGGACAAGCATTATTCAGCTCCTAACAGGTTGGAAGGATCAAGAGCAAGGCATTGAAAGGCTGCATTTTTCTAAATGAGAGTCCTAAGGACAGGAAGCTCTTGGTAAACTCTTAGTAAAAATTCTCGAAATGCCCTTGTGACCATGGAACCAAAACCCAACAATGCCAACCTAGTCATTGGCCTGGTGGAGACACAGAAGGTGAAGGATCAGGCCGGAGCAGGGCACTCCTGAGGGCCATAGTCTGGGAATAGAGACATTCAGCTCTGTGGGGACCTTTTGATTGTTCCAGAGTTTCTCTGAGCAAAACCTGTCTCTTCAATACACTATACCAAAGAGCTCAGAATCATCTAGAAACTAGAAAAGATGACAACGTTTCCATATCAGCAATAAAAATAGCTAATTCCTAATGGAACTGTAGGTGTCCTTATGATGTATAGTTCCCTAAAGAGGGAATAACTTTTCTACGTGCGACCAAAGTGTTTGTTTCAACTCATCTAGGAAAAAAAATAATCTCTGGGCTGGAATATATGTATTCAAATCATTTTCTCTGATGATGATACATACACATGAAAAATAATAGGAACATTTCTAGCTTGTAGTTTAAAAGGCTTTCTATTTTTCCTCTTTCTTACAACACACTCTGCACTCTAAAACCCCTTCAAATGCTAGTTTTTATGTTTCTTTTTTTTTTTTTTTGCCAGTCGTGGAGCCTGAACTCTGGGCCTGGGCACTGTCCCTCAACTCTTCAGCTCAAGGCTAGCACTCTACCACTTGAGCCACAGTGCCACTTCCAGCTTTTTCTGCTTATGTGGTGCTGAGGAATCAAACCCAGGGCCTCATGCATGCAAAACAAGCACTCTACCAATGAGCCACCTTCCCAGAGTTTTACAACCTTAAAATTCAGTTGCAGCCAGCCACCAGTGGCTCACACCTGTAATCTTAGCTACTCAGGAGGCTGAGATCTGAGGATTGAGGTTCAAAGCCAGCCCGGGCAAGAAAAGCCCTGAAACTCTTATCTCCAATAAACCATCAGAAAACTGGAAGTGGTGCTGTGGCTCAAGTGGTAGAGTGCTTGCTGTGAGCTGAAGAGCTCAGGGACAGCGCCCAGGCCCACAGTTCAAGCCCCACAACCAACAACAACAAAAAGAAAGAAAGAAAGAGAGAAAGAGAGAGAAAAAAAGAGAGAAAGAAATAGAGAAAGAGAGAAAGAGAGAGAGAGAGAAAGAGAGAAAGAGAAAAAAATCCAGTTGCAGTGTTCCATGGAAACCTATCTCCAAAGAAAAAGCATATTGGATGGAAATGCACACACAATGACCTCTTTCCTGCCTCTCAGAGAAGTGGGGCCTCCACAGTAAGGCCAGTATATGGGTCAAACCACCTACATGCTAAGCTCAAAGTTGTCCAACAACCCATCACCCCTCACATGAAAAGGAGCCATTATTTAATCTTTTCCCTCTTTACATCCTTTTCCATAATGCATGGGCGGGGGGGATATCCTCACAGTGAAAATGCAGTAAGAATAAAATATCATTTGATGAGAACTAAGGAGAGATCCTTATCAATCAGCTGTAAAGCAAGCTGGGTACTTTTAAACAAGACAGATTCCAGTATAAGGGATCTGTCCCTGGATACACTGGCTGAACTTCCCCAAACCAACGATGAATCGAAAGAAAAATGGGGCAGCCCTTGACACAGCGGTTGCTTACTTATGGTTCAAAGTATGTATTTTCACTTCAAAGTGCTGGAATTTCTAACAAAAGCCAAACAATGCCGTCACGGTGTGAGAATCACGGTGCCGCCATTCCCCACCACTCACAGCCAGATTGTGTGCTTCTGCTTCCCTCAAGACCTATTTTCAAACCTTGTAAACTTCGTAGTAGCAAATGTTTCTCAGATTATCAGTGGGAATTAAACAATAGCATGAGTTTCTGAATGCAGAGAAATCAATCATTGTGTTACTAATAATGCAGTATTAAGAGAAAAAGAATATCCTGTGGCTAAGTGGCAGGGGCCTAAGCCCCGGGGCTACCTTCTGTAACTGGTGCCATAGCCTAGGCAGCAAGCAAAACATTACTATCATCCTCACACCCTACTTAGAGGGTGCAGCATACAGATGATCAGCAAGTGAAGCAATGTCAGAGACAAACACAAGTCTGTCTACCCTGCGAACTCCTGGTTATACTTGTGTTCAATTCTTTGTATCCCATGCTCTCCTGGGGAAGTATGGCCAATCCCTTTACATCAGAATCGGAGTAGAAGAACATGTCATCAAGAAAATTAAGAATTTAGGACCATTAAAGGCACTGACTTAGTTGAGTAGAATAATTTTACTGGTATAAATAAGTCCAGGGAGTATTCTAAATACAGGAGACTACAATGGGTGGCCAACACGCCTCACAGAAATGTGGAGGAAAAATTCCCCAAGCTTTGACTAATGTCTACACTGCTCACAGATCCTTTGTGAACAAATTTCCTGTTGTTCCCTTTTCTTTCTTGCATGGACAAGGCTGTGAGCAAAGAAAGAAAGGACCTCATTTCATTCCAAAACCAAAATCTGAGACAGCATGAGTTGGTAAGAAAACCTGAAAACTATACTAATTGCTAGAAGGAGCAGAGTTAGGGCAGAAGGAATAAAAAATATTTTGACGTCCAGGCAACATAGAGAAACTTCTAGAAAGGCATTGGACTTGGTATCACATTGAGTGGGATTTGAATTCATTTTATTTCTTCTCTGGTGAAGATATTTTTTTTAATTATCTTTAAGTATTTGTACAAAGGGGTTGCCGTTAACAAAAGCCATTTATAAATATGATACATCTTAATCAGTGTTACCCCTTTCAGTGTTCTCCTCCATCCCTCCCCTCCCCAGCCCTTCCCCTCACTCTTCTTAATTTTGGAGACAATACACTGATTGCATTCTTCCTCTCTTCTCCTGATTTTTCTACCCCTCTCCCCTTGACCTCACCCCACCTCTTTGGAGTACTCGCTTCCAGGTGTTTTATTTTTTCTGAACTTTGATTTTTGCCTTCTAAGGAATTACACTATTTGAGATCTCCCTTGAGTCTACTGTATTTCAGTTAATACATTTGTACACACTTGCATACCGCCCAACATGTTTGCTTAGAAGTTTATAAGTTAATCTAGTTTCTGCATAAAAGGGAAAACATACATCCTTTGTCTCCGGGTCTGAATTTCTTCACTTAGCATAATCTTTTTTTCAGGTCTTTCCATTTCCAGACATATGTCTTAAACACCTGTGTGCCTGGTGCTTTCTCTTATAGCCTGGATTCATCTTTTTAAAAAAATGTAGCCTGTGGCCTGTGATGCATATTTGGATTATAGATTGTCTTCCCAAGACATTTAAAAAGGAAAAGACCTTCAGTAGAAACAAATGAACCACAGATGTTGTTCAAACTCCAGCTGTTCATACCACTGGCTTCTGCTCTTGATCTCAAAGTAGTGCTGGCTCTGTGGCTTGTGTTCTTGTGACTGAAACTGTGAGTGTGGACCATGCACATCTTCAAGACATGTGAGAAACCATCACATACCTGTCCCTCCTTGTGGAGTTCATCAGTAAAGTCAGTTTCTTTTCTATAAAATATGAAGTTTAACAACACTCAACTCATCAACAACAACAGAGTTAAAGCAATCACAGAAAACTGCTCATGATAGCCTATAGGCTCTGGGGAAACAGAGGCCAAAGAAATCACTAATTCAATACTTAGCCTTGGCTACTTAATGAAAACCTTGTCTCAATAATTCAAAAACCAAATCAAAAAAAGAAAAATCAAAGTCTCATGCTATCACTTGAATGATAGCTTAAAACGATTTTTCCACCATGGGAAAAACTCACTTTTGTAACATAAAATTTGAATTGAATTATGCATTTGTCTGTTGATTTGTGTGTTGTTGGTGGTGGTCATGTCCTTGAACTTTCTTGCTCAAGGCTAGTGCTCTACCACCTTGAGCCACAGCTCCATGTCCTAGAATTTAATTTTAAAAACTCATGGGAATATGAAACCATTCTAGACCAATTATCACAAGTGAAAACTTTACCAATCCTGGATTCTAGATTATAAAACTACTACCAAAATAAAGCAAATGCATTCCTTTATTAGCATTCAGTAAGTTGATAGCAACAAATTCTAATTGAGAAGAATCTGAGCATGTTCTAAAAGTTGGTGAGGGCTGGGAAGGTGGCTCAGTGGTAGAGCGCTTGCCTTGCATGCATGAGGCCCTGGTTTCGATTCCTCAGCACCACATAAGCAAAAAGAAAAAAAGCCGGAAGTGGCGCTGTGGCTCAAGTGGTAGAGCGCTAGCCTTGAGCTGAAGAGCTGAGGGACAGTGCCCAGGCCCAGAGTTCAGGCCCACAACCGGACCCCCAAAAAAAAATAAATAAAATAAAAGTTGGTGAATGTAGGCAGGACCCCTACCCGAGATGAACTCTTCTCCCCAACACTCAATCAGTCCAAATCACAACAAATACTGCTGCTGGTGCATTAGCCCTTGAAGAGTCCAGGGACTCTGGGCATTGATTCTGTGATCTGTCCATGACATCTGTCTCATAGCAAGGGCTCAGTAGATACCTGCAGAATTTGCAACCATGAAAGTAACTGAAGCCTTAGCCACTACCTGTCTCTCAAATACATCTCACCAAAGCAGCCCCTCAGGTTCTAACAACAGCCTTTCTAGGACTGATGGTACCCTCCAGTAAACTATGGCATTTTTGAAGTAGGGTAGCTGTTCCTGGATTAGGAAGTTCAAACTGCTCCATGGAGAATCTCTGCTATGTCTGATGAGGAATAGTATTGTCTTCCACTGTCCATTGCTGAGTCTCAGTACATTCCTACAACTATTAAGAGTATAAATAATAGGAATCTGTTTTCGATTTTGAATCTATCTTACTGATAGAGATGGCCTGGCCATTGTTGTGGAAGACTTTTCATAATGTTATGGATGTTAATGTGACATTCAAACCGCACAAAGCTTCGTTTTCCAGAGCATCCCTCATCAGAGCTCCATGTGCTCCAAGGAAGACATGGCGGATGGAGGCTGGAAATTAGGGGATGGAGGAGACCGAGCAAGAAAGCCTGGGAGAGATAGCCACTGCCCGGTATACTACAGGCCCATCAGAAAAGCTCTCTATGGCACACTAGACATTAAATCCAGGTCCAAGTTTCTTTTCTTCAAGCTTCAATGAAAATTCGTGCATACATTCAACTGAAGAGGAGGCAGAGGTGGAAAATGAATGATGTTCTTACCCATAGTAGGACATAGACAAAGTCCAGAGAAAATTGTTGCAGTTCTGGCTATAGCTAAGGGTTAGGGAAGACCAGAAATCCTTAAATACCTTTCCTTGGGTATGAAAAAAGGCAAGGATGGCCCTGGGGAAAAAGACTGCAGGTTTTCATTATAATCTTTCCATGGCATTTGGCTAACTTTAACCACATGCATGAAGCACTTTGGTAAGAATACATTTTTAAGGGGGCAACAAAAGGCTTAACTTATGAACTACTTCTAAGTATGTAACACAGAAATAACTGAATCTGAAAACAGAAGCATTCACACAACCGAAGTATGCCCAAAATGTCACTGTCAAGCATGACAAATGCAGACTCTCTAGGCACACTTCAAGGATGTCATGTTTTGTAAAACCTTGGCCTATGAATTCAGGACACCTTGCAAGAAAGGTCTGTAGCTTGAATTTCTACCCTACATATGACACAAGTATTTAAAATGCATGCTTGGAGCTCAGGCATGGTGGCTCACCCCCGTAAGCCAAACGATGAGGGAGAAAAGCAGTGAGATCCCACCCAAGAAAAGCCCTGATATGATGTGGTGGCTCTCAACTATGGCCCTGGTCATGGGAAACTAAAGTTGGAGGGCTGCTGCCAAGTCCAGTCTGGGCAAAAGTGCAAGACCCTATCTGAAAACAACTTACGTGATTTAGCAAGCTATGGGTCTTGAAGTTCAAGCCCAGTACCCTCAATTATATACATGTATATATCCACATATATATATGAATTTAAATAATACACACATGTATATGCATTACACATTCATTCATAAGTATTATATAAAATTATATAATTTTATATAATTATATAACTATATGAATTATTATTTATATGTATGCACTATGCATATACCATTATACATATATAGGGTTTTGTGTTTTTTATTTCTTTAAAAATTACTGTTTTTTCTTATAGGCAACAGTAAGTTGATAGATTATGCACAAGAATTTATTAGGGTCCAACTATTTACGTACATGTGTGAAATGGAAGTGTGAGTCTTGTTGAGATTGATTGAGAAGGGGGAAGGCGGGGGAGATGATAACTGGGCTGGGTTTGATCAAGGGATATTTAATATATCTTGATAGATGGACATAATGAAATGCCCTGAGGCAGATAACCTATGCTAACAAAAGAATGTGGAAGGAAATCATTAAAGCACTTATAATGAAGAAATTACCTTCTTTATCTTTCAAAGTTTTGCCAGTATTCCCTCTTTACAAGGGAGATTTTAAGAATTTGGAATTCACTTTTGTTGTTTGTTGTTTGTTTTCATCTTTTTGTTCTCATTATGGCTAAGATTCTTAAAGAGAATGACTGCACTAGACTGAGTTGAGCCTATCAGAAACTGAAGCAAACAAACAAAAACAAAGAACATTTGACACTCCCATGCACCCCGTTCTGAAGTCAAACTCAGGCGCTGAAAACTCACTTGTGGAAAATGCAGAGTGAATTCTGTGCTGCTTCCCAGCTGTGGTGGAAGGAAGCAGGAGCAAGTTGTGACCCACTTAGCACAATGTGAATGGAGGCCCGGAGCAGAGATGGCCACCTGGGCCTTGCTCTGCTGTTCTGTCTTCATTCAGTCGGCCTCCTCCCTCTGCAGCACAGTCCCCACACAGCCATTCTCCCAGCCCAAGTGCAGCATCTCAACAGAAAGTCACCACAACAAACAAGGCCACTCAGGAGGACTTCAAGGCAGCTTTACCATGGTTGGCCACTGCTCCTTTGTGACTTCCTGCAGCAACTTAATTAACATAAAGGGACCTCATCCCACACAACGGGGGGAAGAAAAGGCTTGCATCCTTAACGAGCTCCCACTTGGGATTTATTCTTTGTATCTAGAGACAGGCCAAGCAGCCAGAGTGAGGAACACCAGAATCAACCAGTTACTAACATGGCCTCAAAGAAGATGGCAGGGAATAAACTGGAGAGGGGTAGGAGGAGGGGCTGACTGCTTTGTGTCAAAGCTGTTTCCCACAGGTGGAAGGGGCCTCAGGGAAGGAGCAGGGTGAAGAGAGCTGTGCCTCCGGCTTATTCCAAAGTAAGTATTAGTCTTCCATGATGAGGACGCCTCCCTCCCCGCTAGAAGCTGTCTTTATCACTGTGGAAGACAATCTTATATAATATTCAAAACTTTTTTTTTCAAGGCTGGGAAAGGTGGCTTAGTGATCCAGTGCTTGCCTAGCCTGCATTGAAGCCCTGTGTTCGATTCCTCAGTACCACATAAACAGAAAAAGCCAGAAATGGCGCTGTGACTCAAGTGGTAGAGCACTAGCCTTGAGCAAAATAAGCTCAGGGACAATGCCCAGGCCCTGAGTTCAAGCCCCAGGACTGGCAAAAAAAAAAAAACCAAAAAACAAAATCAAAACACTTTTTTTTTTCAAGAATCTATTTGATTTGAGCTCTGACTAAGGTTTCTCATAAAGTGTATCAGTGTTATGTCTTTCTAGCCATGTGGGATTGGGAAGACTTTAACTGACATTAATCAGTTCAAACATTTAAATGGGTTAAATAAGCCTAGTACTCATACAAAAACTCAGAGAAAACTAATAAAGCCAATATAGTAAATGATTTCCAGTCTGGAATTCCCAGGCTTGGTAATTGTTAACGGAACAAATAAAGATCTACGAGTGAACCCACAGACACTAACTTAATAGGAGAGAATCAGGAAGAATTAATTCACTGCAGAAGTCAGAACTTTAACAAGTCTGTTTCAGAATAATCCTTACCATGAAATATACAGATGGAATATATTTAATGGAGTTCAAAGGCAGGAGAGAAATACATTAAATTTTTGATAGAGATATTTGATCCAGAATTCACTGTGACCTACCTTTCCACAGAGGCCATTCATAATTGATCACAAAGCAGCAAGAACACATCCATCTCCCTCCGCTTTGCCAACCACAACACTAAGACATTTCTCTCAGGAAGAGTACTCAGTAACTACAGCTTCAACCTCCTCTTTAGCACAGGTGCCTTCTCAGAGTGAGCCTGAGTGTTTCTAGATCATTCACAACTGTCCTCTGCATGGCCTGAGGGGGGCTGAATTGATTCAACTCCGTGGACTGCAAATTGAATAACGCCCCCAAAAGCGCTGATGCATAGAGTTTAAAGGGTGTGTGAAAGCCTCAGCCAAGTGTCTTATCCGCAGGAGTTCAGGGTAGGTAAACGAGAGCCAATCCACCAAGAGATTCTGGTGTCATCACATAGATGTCCAGGCTTGGAGGAGACGGCCACAGTAGAGGAGCCTCTCCAGCCCGGCCTCCAGGTCCCACCCCAGAGGTAGACACCCAGGGCCCAGTGCCTGTGCCTCTCAGTGCTCACAAGCACAGCGTGGGTCACTTCTGCAGTTTCACAGTTGAAGTGACACCAAAGCGAAACACATGTTCAGATCTGCAACTCCTCTATATCTACGACGTTGGTCTGTTTAGTTGCTTATAATCCACCTGTGTTATGTTCACACTAACTACTGCTACCTGGTTTTCCTTCACCACGAGAATCGCCTAGCCATTTATTAAGTGTTCACCGTTCACCTTACTTCAGTTACATGTAAATGTCAAGTAAGGAAGCATTGCACCTGTATGTGCAGTTAGGACTACAGGCATGCACTCGCTGACTACACGTGGCATATTTTCAGAGAAGTCTCATGACAACTTTCCCTGGAAAATGGTGCAATATCTAAGACTGTCTAAGAAACAACTGCAGAGCGATCCTCCTCCAACTCTGCTTTCTCCAGTCAGCGCTGTGGGGCAGGCCCCCAGGCCAGCATCAAATCATCCAAGGCCCCTCATGGATAACTACTTACACCCACACACAACTTCACACACGCACAAGTTGCCCACACATATATGCGCATGCACTCATCTGCACACGAGACACTCTTTGTAACGCAGATAATCGCTTCTCAAGTGTTCATCCACTCTTTTATTCACAGAGTGCAGCTCTTGGTCAGTTAGCCCAAACTTCCTTCAGGCTAGAAAACTCCCTGTGTACCAGAACAAACAGGCATGCCAGGATAAGCGCTTTCTTTCCTTCCCTTCTCTCAGCCATGTTATACTCAAAGCCAGGACCTTTTCCAAATTTGCTAGAAAAAGACAGAATCAAGAGCCAAAGAAAAGCCTTTTTAACTTCTCTTTATTTGAAACTTCAAAGTAGGTCATTTACACAGGGAAAAGGACAAGGAGGAACAGAAAGAGAAAACAGTTAACATAGAAACTGGGGCTCGGCAACAGTAAAGACTAAATCCAAACACTTTCCCTCTGAAGAATATTGTCCAGCATTGACATCAAAACACACACACACACACACACACACACACACACACACACACACACACACACACACACACACACACACACTGGGGAATTGCTTCCTGTTGTTAGGTTTCCTTTCAGTCATCATCGAAAGCCTGTAAACTAAAAACATCAACGATAGAGAAACTAGCCAGCCTTGCATTCAAAATGAGAGGATGGGGACATTAACTATTTATGAGCCTAAAACCTAGACGTGACTCCCCCCCCCAAAGCTCGTGAATCAATACTTTCTGTTGAATTCAATTCTCAACTGTGTCTCCAAAGTCGTGTTAGATGTTCCTTTTGAGTTTAGCGAAACTCACACTTTTAACAATGAGCTCTGTTATCTGGAAGACTGGAGCTCTTGTTCATCTGAAAATTATTTTCTCGGATTTAGAAATGTCAGCTGCACTTCAGGGTACACACACACTCACACACACACACACACACACACACACACACACACACACACATGGCAAGAGATCAGGAGATCGAGGGGATGACTGGAGACTCCACACCACAGTGATACCAGCACACTGGTCCAGGGACTCACATGGCCTAATCCACATGGCACTCAGTACCTCCTGGCCCATGTCCAGAGCCCCAGAGAAGCACCTATGTAACACATACAGAGCTGTCTTATCTTTAAATTCTGTACATGGTCCAAAGGCACTGCCCTAGTTACCCAGGACTGCCACAATGAGGAACCACGAAGTATGTAGCTCACAACAGAACTCTACTCTCACACTGCACTGGAGCTGCTGCCTCTGAAAGCCAGGGCCTGGGTTAGATGCTTGTGAATAGCCTCCTCCTCCTCCTCTCCAGGGGAGGACCACATTTCTCTTTATCCTCCTCCATCTGCACATGCTCTGTTCCCTTTATTTAATCTCTTTGTATTCTTCATTCTTTCCCTGCATCTCTCTCTGTGCCTGAATTTCCCTCTTGTTGACACAAGTACTGTTCCCCTCCTACTCTAGGGTGACCTTTCTCTAACTCAGAGTCATCTGCAAAGACTATCGCCAAAGATGGCTACATGCACAGGTACCAGAGACTAGGGATTCAACAGATCTCTTATGGTGACACAGCTCAATCCAAAATGTGCACACCGAAGTTTGAGGTCCACAGAGGCATTACTGCCTGGCAGGTTCACCAAGGGAACGTGGAATATTCTATCACTTGAAGGTAATCCCAGTTTCATCTGCCTGCAGGAGTCAATCCAGACCTGCTATTCTTCAAGACTCATTAAGTTATTCTGGTTTATAACCACATTCAAGGACCTCTGTGTAAGACACAAATTGACCAGGTCAATTTATATTTGAATATCTATTTGAATGAAATGATTGCTTTCTTAGTGTATGCTGGGAAACACCGTGGTATTTAAACTATGCTGAAATATTGATCTGATTGTAAATATCTGATTATTTTTAATGGAAAAATATAGACTATGAAACATTTAGCTCTATTTATAGTAACTATCTATTTAGAGGGACAAGGAAGAAGTGGAAGAAACTGGAGCTTGGGTAGTTAATCTGAATAAATTTATGTTATCCTAAACACCTTTTCAAGGCTTCTGCACAGTGATATATTTCCAATTTTGTTTCAAAATAGCTAGCATATTAAACTGTCTTTGAACTATTCTTTCCAGATTAACCCTAATTTTCCAGAGTCATGATTCCAGAAAATATTTGGTAATGGTTTCTAGATTTTCTAAATAGAAAAAAAATGTAATTATTTGGTTGAGAGAGAGACCGACAGACATATCTTTTGCAGGGACACAAAAGACAGAGAGACAGACACAGACTGAAATATACAGACTCATAGATAGACAAGAAGCAAGGTGTCCAATGTATGCAGTTGCAGTTGGAGCCTTAGAAAAATTCTTTGAAAAAGAATAGATAGGTAAAATTGCATTCATTTTCCTCTTTTGAATGACGACAATTCAGTACTGGTATTGGCTTGTATGCTCTAGTAATTGCTAGCTAACCAGTAAGGATTTCATGAAATATTACATTTCAGTTTATTACAATATGATATGGAGTATGAAACTAAAGAAACAGGGCTACAGTGCAACCCAAAAAAGAATAAGCAGAGCATGAGTGCAAACACCAGGGCTGGCAAACCCAGAACTATAGCACAATAAAATGTCAGGAGCAAAGCATGGACATGAAATTCCACCCCAACTTATTAATCATTTTAACAATAAACAAGCCACAAAACCAATTCAGCAGGAAGAGGTCAGAACAAATTGATCCATGTGTGTTTTAGCAGAGATAGGACACAGCAATCATTCAAACCAGATCCCCGGGAAAGAACTTGCTGTGGAGACTTTACATGTAACCGTAGCTCCAAGGAGAGTAGAGCTCCACATCCCAAGTGGCTCCTGTGGATTTTCACCACCTCCTCTGCTCCAGCTTTTGGAACACCTAGTTCTTTCCCAAGACCCACTGATCATGCCAAGGCTTCGTGCAAGAAACCCACAACTACTTGCCCATTCTCAGAGGCACAAGTTATAGGGCGGTAAAAATCAACCCCAATCCTTGGGACTGTAAGAAGTGATGTGCCATTGTCTTCCTAATTATCTCCCCACCAAAGGCGGGGGTGGCATCTCTGCTCAGCTAAGGCTTTGACGTTGGTAGTCAAGGCACCAGAAGTAAAATAAGTCATTCCATCAAGAGGGGCCATACCATGGACTTGAGACACAACACTTCTTCTCCTCTGCAACTTCCCAACCACAGAACACTGAAAATGCAGCTCTAGCTCATGTGTCAAGGGGACAGGCTGGAATACTGGAAGGGAACAGGAATGACTAGCACAGAAGTCACGTCTAACACAGCAGCTTTGTGAACCTCAAGCTTATGTTATTTTCTTGACCACTGGTTTTTTTTTTTTTCCTTTTCTTCCTTCTTTTCCTGTTTCTTTCTTTTTTGTGCCTTAGTTTTATTTTCTCTTCTTTATCTTTCCTCCTCTGAGAAGTCTCTTTCTGTCCTTCACTATGATTCTTCTCTTCAATTTCTGTCTTGCTTTGTCTTGTTTTGATAAATCTCTAAAGACTGTCCAGCAGTCTGCGGATATAAAACATGTTGTTATGCAAAACATGTTCTCTTGCTTTAACAAATAGTATGATTTTTTAATATAAAAAACTAAAATATGTATATATTGTTTATAATTTTTTAAAAGACTATGTGGATAAACACCAAAAGGTTAGTAGCATTTGTTTTCTGACTGGTGGTATTGATTTACATTCCTTTGCTTTCCTTACCCTTTTTCTCCCCAAATTTTCTATATTATATCACAATCACCTTTATAATTTAGTAAAGAGGATTATAAAATCCACTTTGAGTAAGAATTTATTACTACACATGATCATACCTATGTATCAAGGGATTCATTTTCATTTTGTTAAATCCCTCTATATTTACACAGAAAGAGGTAAGATTTTAATCTATTATTTTATTTTACATGATTCTAAACTATCCTCCCAGAAATTATACCACTTTCCTAACTACTTAAACGCACCAGTATGTCACTGGATGATAACATTTAACTCCACTGTGTAAACTTTGGGGTTCCTCATTTGGAAAGGTAAGGTTTACAGCTGCAATGTGCTGTAGTTCTCAATTTTAGCAGTATAAAAGAATATTACAATCAAGTATTAGAGGAGTTTTTCTGTCTGCATACACTGTCTTCTCCAGCCCTCTGCGTGTGAGTATGGGAGGAATTCAATGCATAGAGACCATCAATCCTGTCAGCTTGATGCATGAGACCTTTTCTTCCCAACCAGAATGATTAACGGGTATGTTCCAAAAGGGAAATTTCATAGTATATCATGAGTAACTTATTTGAAAAAAAGAATATGTGAAGAAAATAAAGGTGTACCTTATACTTATGTATGAAATTAAAAGCAGAAATCAAAAATAAACAATCACTGTTCCTTCTGCCATTTTACATAAAATTGAACAACCAAAACATTCTTACTATTCCCTTATAAACCTCCAAATATTATTCTTATCTTTGACAAGATGCATTCTTTAATATTCTAATCTTTACTGGTAATTTTGAGCTATGATAGTTTATGAATCTAAATACCATTGTTAAAGCTGAATAGTACAATGGTATTGCAATTGGATGTTTTTCAATTGCTCTCCCTCATATGACCTTGGCAAAGAAAGAATAAATTCCATCCTTGTCCTCCTTCCACATCAATTCACAAACTTCTAGCCAAAAATTCAATGGACATAAAATTGCCTAACTGCACAACCTTTATCTTTTATGTAGGGAAAGGGAAAAATATCTTCATCTTCCACCCAGCCCATTGCAATACACAACTGCTGGTGTTCAGTCCCTATTCATTGGGCCTTCAAGATTCAGCTTCATCTTCCCCAAAGCCTAGACTGTATCCCCAAGAGAATTCCAGAGTTCCAGAACCTGTCTCTGCTCTCTGATACCACGTGCATGTTCCTAGTGTGTCCACTATGAGGAGATTGAACTTGTAGTTCTTACCCATCCTCCATGCTCCTCCACCAGCTTTGAGCATGCTGGTTGCTGACCTGGGACATGGTGCCTGCCATCTCTGTAAGCACAGCCCTTCCCTTAAATGCTTTCCAGTCAGGACATCTGCCTACTTTAACTCACATGATATGAGGTGTTTAACAGCACATGCATGTGGAACTGGACAGAAGCAATCCAGACCTCAATGAGAGGTCAAATGAAAAACAAAAGGGTTGGCCACTGAGTTCAATATGTTCTAACCATATTCTCTTATCTTGATCAGTGTCAAATAGTCACAATCAAGGCATCCAAAACTAAAATAATTATGGTGAAAAGTAGAGAAGAAAGTAAGCTAATTACTGAAAGACTTTTTAGAGCGGGAAAGTATTTAGGCTTCTCATATAAAAGATATAATGTTAAACAGAAATTACATTACAGAATGTGTCTATAAAGGCATTGATCTCTTGGGCTGGGTGTGGGGGCACATTCCTATAATCCCAGCTATGAGGAAGGCAGAAATAGAAAGGCAGCTGTCCAGCAACAGCCTGGGAAAAAGCACAAGAATCTATATGAGAGGCAAAGCAAAAGCAGGAAGATGAGGTGTATGTTCCAAGTGAGAGAGGACTTGTCCAGCAAGCTCAAGTTTGATCCATAGTATACAGCTAAGACATAACACAACAATAAGAAACCCCAGCAGTGCCTTGAATGGAGATGTGGAACGCCCATTCGTTGAATACACTCACTGTGAGTGCTGGTGGAGGTATCATGTGCCTATGGCACAATTGTGAAGAGTTCTTAACACTGCCAAGGGCACAACTGAGAAAGAGTGGGCAGGGGGTGAATTCTGAAGGGATCTTGGTGGAAAAGAACACAAGGCATATGTCCAAACACAGGCAAATGTGCCACTCACAAGCAGGAAAAAGACACACCAATTACTAGAGAAAAACCTTAGATAAGGATTAGCTCAGAAGTGGATCTATGGCTCAAAGTGGTAGAGTGCTAGCCTTGATCAAAATTGCTCAAGGACAGCACCCAGGCTCTAAGTTCAAGTCCCACAACTGATCAAAGAAAAAATAAAAGGATTAGTTCAAATCTGATATCCAGTTGGCATGCACACGGCTGCAGCTCTATATCGTCAGCATACGATTTCAGATTCTGAAGGCTCCAAAGAATGTCAGCTAGAATCTCTCATGCTGACCGGATTCCTCCAGCGAGGCTTCAGATTTAGAAATTCCACACTCAGCAACACACCTCATCCGATCTGCTGCGTCGTTTGTGTAATTCATAGATAACCTTAAATTTTTTAAATACTTGCTTACATTTTCTAACATAGATTTTCAAAAATGTGCCTTAAAGCCATTACATTTACTCTATTACCCAGGAGAAGCTGTAGGGCATCATGTATTCACCTGAAGAATTTGAAGTTAACTGAAATAAAACTGTTCACATCCTCTGCCACCCACAAAGGTTACATTTTATTTTAGAAAGAAACATCATATACTCAGATTTCCTCAATATTCTTAGACCGTCCATATAGTCTAAATGTTAAATGTGGAATATTTCCTGAATTGATAAGTTTTGAAAAAAAATCTTATAAATTATTTTGATAGTATAGAAGGATAATTTCTTCCAAAGCCTGGTCTTGAAATTTTATGCAAGCATCGTTAGATAACAGAATTTAGGGTAGGAAAGAGCTCTTAACTAGAAAATTTTGCATCCATATTTGAAAATGCATATCTGAAATAATCTGTGTTCATTTCAAATTGTTCTAGGTAGGCCTTTATTTTTACAACCTCACCTAGTCTACAAAAGTCCTATGGGACAGTCAACCCTGTGCATGGAACCAGAATCTGAAGAACTTCATGTAGCAGACAGGCCCTCGGCCCCATCACCAGGAAAGGGCAACCAGTGTTATGTGAATACAACGCCTAAAACCCACCACCTTTTCTTATTACCATTCCAGCCATAACACTACTATTACTATAACTCAGTAACCCCATGTGTTCATATGTGTCTGTGAACTGGTTTAAAAAAATCCAAGCAATATTCTAGGGCAATATACAAATTTCCTTCTCCAACCCCAGACATTACTAACAAGTTGCTGTGCTAGGATGCTAGGAGGAAGACAGCGGTTAATCACCTTGCCCCATGAGACATTACAGTCTGGTAAAAGAGAGCATAAATTGAGTGATAAGAAATTTCAAGGAACTGAATTAAAACTCAATTCGTTGGTAGATGTTTATCTGCATAGACAACCCAATACACTGTTTTGTATCCTCTGTTTTCAGCAATCAACACCAACTTATTATGGATTACAGTGATTTGATTTTCCACTCAGAGAAATGGAGTCAATTAGTCAATGTCACATAGATCCTTGGATCTATAAGTTATTATGAATCCCAAACAACAAGCCATGTATCTCCAAATGCGTTCTGAGTTATGGGTTATAGTCAATATAAATACGGGTTTAAATTATCTGTAAGGAACTGGCCATCTATAATGCCGTAAGACAAGGTATGACTCTTACT
This sequence comes from Dipodomys spectabilis, assembly GCF_019054845.1. Classification (NCBI taxonomy): domain Eukaryota; kingdom Metazoa; phylum Chordata; class Mammalia; order Rodentia; family Heteromyidae; genus Dipodomys; species Dipodomys spectabilis. The sequence continues at coordinate 5,631,955 of NW_024870892.1, read as the reverse complement.
CCTTCACAGCATTTACTTCTGGACACACTGGGAAACTTGCCTTTAACATTCATAGGAATTCAACTACAGCATTAATCCTATAGAACAAACTGCATTCTGACTGACTTCTCTTCAAGCCTCAATTCACTGCTCTTTCCAATAATCTTCTTTGATACGATTGTCCTCTTATATCTTCCAGGGATTGGTCCTGAGATCCTTTGAGATAACCCAAGTCTTCAGAAGCTAAAAATCCCTTCTCTAAAATTCACAGCATTTGTATCATGTGTACACACTTCCTTCCTATGCTTTAAATCGTTCTAGATTACTTAGAATGGATGATGAACTGTGAATTCTATATCATTAGATATCATTATATGCTGCCTAGGAAATATCAGGAAGAGAGTATGTGTATGTTCAGTTCAGATGCAAACTGTTTTCAAATATCGCTCATCTGTGGTTGGTTGAGTCTGCAGATGTGAAGGAAGGACTATACAAAATGTCTGATGGCTGCTAATCGCATTGTCTCAAAGGTCATGTTGATTGGTAGAAATATTCTAAGAGACCCAGCATAAAAGTGGATGACTTCCACACCAATGAGGACATATAATCACAACTGTGAAGGAGTAAGTGTGCTCAGTACAGGCCCCCAGAGAAGCCTGGCAGCCTTTGTGGATCCCTGTGTCTGTCTTCTCTGACAGCTCTCATGGGAGAAGCTACTCCTCCCCCTGGCTCTCTTCTAGGCCCCATACCACCTTCTAATGTTTCCAATTCCCTTGGTCTTAGTCCTTGCTCTGCCAGTGCTAGCCACTAGGCAGAGTCCCACCACCTTTCTGAGTATTTCCTAGTAGCTGAGAAAATCAGTTCCTCATTTCCAAGTTACTGTGGCTTGAGACACAGCCGCTCAGGCTTAGAGGCCTCTTCACCCATCAACAATACTTGACTCTAGGCCTTGCCTGTGATGCCATTCTTGGGCAAAATTCTCTTTGTCCAATAGGCTTTTTCTACTGCTAACCCTTTGTTTGCCTGATGGAAGACTCCAGGGTGTTCTCCCCTGTTACTCCTCTCTGCTACCAAGATGACAATGGAGAGAAAAGGACAGGGTAGATGTGGTGATCAGACGCTTCTTGTAGGAAGAGCCAACCACATGACTGAATTGTACTGAGCGCATTGGAAGAACAGAACTTTATATACCACAGGGCTGAAAACCAGGCAGGAGTCAGTGCACTTCCTAGCACAACTGAAGAGACACATCTCTTGACAGGACAACTCTGAATTACATTTGACATAGCATTTCTTTGGGGCTTAAGATGATCAGTGAGGTTGAAGGGTGAAGCAGGAAAGTGATTTAAATTCACTCATAAGACAGCAGCCTACTGGAACAGAGAAGCACTCTATGATCACTCTCCAAGAATGTCATTCCCGTTCATTCTTGAATGACAAGCTGAGAGTCAGTGGCCTAGGTACCGCCATACTTGCTTCCAGTCTAGCTCTCTTACAATCACTCAGAGGCCCGAAATCTTGTTTCTGTTCTAAATACAAGTGTTGCTTCTGTTTAAAGTTAGCGATTAGACCCAACATCTAGTGACCGCAGACTTCACAAGCCACCAAAACCCATCACCCTAGAGGGTGGCCTCCAGGCCAGCATGGCGGGGGGCGGGGGGGGGGGTTTACAGCAGTGGGGGTAGGACCATGCCTGTGAATGGCTGCCCAAGCTTTGCTTTCAGTCACCTCATGCTCTGAAGATTTGCTTGCAGACCATGTCACACCAGTCATCTTCATTCAAAAGCACAGAAAACTCCAGGATTCGTTACCTGGCTTTGCTTTGAACTATCAGCACACACATGCACACACGTGCATGCATGTGCATTTTACCACAAATATGAAGCTTCCTACCAACAATAGTGCACCCTAACCTTCCCCATTCTGTACGTATGAAATATTTTAATGTTTTATTCTAAGCTAAGGAAAGCCTGAAATTTGAAAAAGCACATCCAGCTTGTTATTATTGGATGTAGTCCTAAGAGCAGCATCTTTATTATGTTGGCAAGGACAGTCCTTCAAAACTTTGGAACTTACTTTGTTATTTTTGTGTGTTTGTTTTATTCTCAGCATTTGACAGGGTTTTTTTGTTGTTGTTGGTGGTGGTGGTGGTCATGGGACTTGAACTCTGTGCCTGGATTCTGTCCCTGAGCTCTTCAGCTCATGGTGAGAGCTCCACTTGAGCCACAGTGCCACTTCCGGTTTTCTGGTAGTTAATTGGAGATAAGAGTCTCACGGACTTTCCTTTCTGGGCTAGCTTGAACCATGATCCTCAGATCTCAGCCTCCTGAGTAGCTAGGATTACTGGTGTGAGCCACTAGCACTGGCTAGCATTTGACAGTTTTGTCTTTTCTTGGGCCTGAGGGTGATCTTCAAAGCCTAGCCAGGCTCTCATCCCTGGTTTTCCTCTTATCCTTAACCAGTGAGCCAGTCCTTAGCCCTCCCTAGTTGACACAGGTTTGATAAATACTTGAATAAATACTCCATTCTTAAGGCCTAATTTGCATAAGTGCCTGTAGACACTGAGGTGTTTAAATCCTAAATAATTTATCTGATTCATGCATAGCTGTGATAAACTGTGATTCATAAATTAAATACTTCTCTCATCTGAAAACTAAGGAGAGTCTTTGACTCTCTTTGAGGAAACTGGATCTCAGCTCTGTACTTCTGGTTCTAGAGTCGGGCAAGCTGTGACACCTCTCCATTACATTTCTTCAGTCTCCAGAATGGGGAAGGTAAAAGGGTGGGGGGCAAGAACCTGCCTGGCACCCAAAATGTACCTAGTGCTCTGAAAGATGGAGAATGCTGTTATTGTTATTATCCTTATCAGAAGAATTGTCTTCTCATCTTACCACAAGAAATGATCCTGATTAAATAGGTAGCATTTGTGGTGTACCAGTGGCTCTTCTTGCCTGTTACTGAAATACTTGAGAGGCTGAGATTGGTAGGATTGTGTGTCTAAGCCAGTCCAAGTGGAAAAATTTCAAGAATGGAATAATTCTGGGCATGGTGGTACACACCTATCACCCCAGTTACATGAGGAGGCTACAAATGGACAGATTACCATACAGGCAGGGCTGAACAGGAAGTAAGACTCTATCGCAAAAATAACCACCGCAAATAGAAGCATGGCTTAGCACTAGAGCACTTGTCAGCAAGTGTAAGACATTGAGTTTTAACACCAGTATTATTTTATAAAGTCACACACATTCATATACACATACATATATATTTATATAGACATGTATATAATTGTATATGTACATACATACATATACTTTTATATACTATACATATATAACTATATACATAAAATGTACATCTATAACTATCTAGTTATAATTATACATATAGTTATAGATATATAAATATATATTAACACATATATCATAGTACTTGATTTTTGCATAAAAATGAATCCCTGGACCTCATCCAATGCTTTCTAAGATTTCTGTGAAAATGAGTATATTTTTCAAATACAGATAAGCATGCGACTAAACTGCACATGACAGGAACGCTGCTCACATCTCTTTCAGCTCATCACACAGGTTGAACCATACCCTGTCTGGTGCCGGCCAGTGAATACAGATAGCTCCACAAGTAGGCAGTGGTGCTGCACAGTATATGGGATGAAGACCTTTAAATAAACCATTCCTTCCTAGCGTGTCTGACATGCTCTCTGACAGTTTGAATGTCGCAATGGGCTGAATTTCTCCTGGGTGTGATGATATTGGAGGTGGAGCCTTTGAGATCTGGTTAGGTGACAAAGACGGAGGCTGAGGATGGGATCGATGCCTTTAAGGAAGACACCTCAGGGAGCTCTTTTCCTTCCCTTCCACCAAATTACACCTCACAACACTGATCTCAGTCTCTCAACCTCCAGAGCAATGACAAATAAGTTCTTGCACTTCGTAAACCACACAGTCAACTGTACTTTGTTCTATCAGCCTAAACTAACCAAGACAGGTACTTTCTGTGGAAAGGTTTATTTGGGAAAGTTTAGCTAATTATAGTCTAGACTCAGAAAAACATTAAGCATAGTTGGAGTGGCATTGTATTTAGAATACATTTCTTGTCTCCTGAGATTCCACTTTGAATAAGCTTGGTATGTTTGTACTAGATAATAGCCATATCATCATTCTGAAAGTGGGGTGGGCAGGATTCATCTGGCTCACATGACTGAGTGGCTCATCTTAAATGCAGTTTTCTCCCTGAATGTTTAAGGGTCCAAAGAGTTTTGCAAATAAGAAATACCTCATACTTATGAAGTCAGATTTGATCCATAGCATTTAAATATGCTGATGCCCTCAAACCAGCATAGAATGCTTTGGGAACATCAAACAAAAGGGGACATGTTAAATAGAACCTGTTTTATTTTTGAAAACTGATATACTTTCATTAGAATCATGAAGGGCTTCACATGTAACTATGAAAAGTCAAGCACAACCAGGCAGCATTGCTTCAGTTCCCAGGGTTCCATCCAATCACTGTCTGGCAAACGCTGCCCTTAGAAGGCTATGCCAAGAGAATAAAAGAGAGCAAATATTGGTTTCTGTTATGTAAACAAGTCATGCTCTTCTGTTCTACAAGTTGAACTAATGGGAAAGTAGACAGCCCTTAGATTTTGATTAGACATTTTCTAAATTAAAACTGGTTATTCCTGGTATGGATATTTTTGTTCACAGGCACAAAGAGAGGGGGGGAGGGAGGAGGAAAGAAGGGAGGGAGAGATTTCAGCAATTAACACATTGCAAGATAGAGTCTTCCCTTTTCTTCATCGTTTTTCAACAAGCTACATGGTGGAAAAAACCTTACATACATCTTACAAATAAGAAAAGAAAGAAAGCAAATTGTATTATTTTTATCATCTTACCCCAAATAAACAATTTATCATAAAGGATTACATCAAGTAAATTTAACACATACTTTGTACTTAAAGAGAGAGTTCATAATAACTGGATGCAAAATATGAGTGCTAAACAATAAAATAAGATACAACATGTATTTTTATGAAAAGCTTTATATTTTTATAAGAGCTATCCATAGACTCCTTAAATTTCAAAATGTTAAAAGATTTACTCTTTTCAGATGTGAACTATCACCATACTAAATGCTACTCAATGAAAAATGCAATTGACAAATGTTAACTAAAAATAAATGTCTATAACTAGCAACTTCCATTTATATGACCTAGAAAGTCATTTCTCTAGGCATATTAATCCTACAGAACCAAATAAAGCAGTTAATAACTTAAGTACACACAAGTTAAAATATTAATCTCCAGTGAAAAATTCCACATTAGCTATCCAAATTCAAACACACAGAAACAAAATGAGTTGTTACCTGAAATTAGCATGAAATGAATATCACATAATAAAGCATAAAACTCATGTGATGCACTTACTTTTCAAACAGAATCTCACTGGAATATCCAAAGCAAGCATTCAATATTGGATTCATAAAGGCAAAGTAATTAAATATACAGTTTTGTACCAGAAAAAAATTGTCTTGAATATGTTCCTGTGTACAACTGAATCAATTTCACACTTCCAGCCCTGTCTGTGGGAGGCGGTCCATTCATTGGTTTGATGTTGCCATAGCAACTCTGCATCACGGTAACCTTCCAGCTAAGCTCCACTATAGGAGTCTCAGTCTACAGGGCGCCAGGTTGCATGAACAGACCAGACCAAGCTACGCCTTCATCACAGACATGGGACCATTGATGCTCACTCTTATCCAAATAATGATGACAGGACATGAGAAAAGCCAACTGAAGGTCAATTCTGGATGTCAGAGACAGTGTCCCAAGAGCCCTAAAGTGAAGAATATAAATTCTGTTGAATGACCACTGGGCAGGGTGATGAACAACCCTTAGTTCACTGCATCAGTATTCCCAGGTGGAAGGACTGGTCACAATGTTGAGCTTTGAAATCTAATTACAGATATAGTGAGCAGCACTGCTCTTGGTATTTCCTCCTTCCCTCCTTCCTTCCTTCTCCTTCTTTCCTTCCTTCCTTCCTTCCTTCCTTCCTTCTTCCCTTCCTTCCTTCCTTCCTCCCTTCCTTTCTTCCTTCCTTTTTTCCTTCTGAGACACTAGTATTTGAACTCTGGACCTTGCTAGGTGGGTTCTCTCCTATTTATGCCATGCCCTTTGGCCCTATTATGTTAGTCATTTTTTTAGCTAGGATTTCAAGATTTTGCCTAGGGTTAGACTTACACCACAATCTGCCTTCTTAGGCATGAACTACCATGCCTGGCTTGTTTGTCAAAATGAAGTCTTGCCTACTTTTCCCCATGCTGGCCTTGTATAACAATCCTGCCATCTCTGCCTCTCAAGTGTCTAGGATGACAGGCAGGAGCCACTGCACTGACTCTTTTCTATTCTAGAATCCTCTTGTTAATAGGATTATGAACTAGGATTCGTTTTCCAATTGGAATAACAAGTATCAAAAACTAAATGGCTTACTGCAGAATCTTAATTTATTTTTTCAATTTAGGAGACCTTAAGACCAAAGGATGGCTGGACCATCCTCTCTCAGTAGACCACAGGGAAGCTCATCCAATATCTTGACTGTGGTGGTGGCAGATCCCTGGCTCCCTTAGCTTGAAGGTGCCATTCTCACACCAGCCTCCCTCCCTGTGAATTTCTCATCTTCCTCCTCTATCTCTGTCTCTTCTTGTCAGGTGACCAACCATTCTGGACTTGGCCCATCTTTACGATTTCACCTTAATTGGGTTATATCTGCGAAGATGGATTTCTAACTGCTGTCCTTTCAGGAATACTTGACATCAGACGTTCAACTGTGTCCTGGAGTTCAAACATGTCCTCACAGCTCCCCTGCACTAAAGGCCGCTCTCTTGGGCTCTATCTGACAGGCCCTCACCTGAGAGGCTGGGCAGCAGGTGCAGGAGGCTGCAGACAACTGTGCCAGCAGGCGGAAGTTCCCTCTCAGCCCATACCACTCAACCAACACCCTGCCGTGGCATCCATCTTTAAACTCGTTAGAGGTCCCAGGTCTGTGTTCATTTCTCCTGAGGTGCAGGGCTTCAGGATCGGGTGGGGTAGAGCCTGGCCAGGTTTCCATCTCTCAGGAGGTCCTGCCGCAGGTTCTGCTGTCCATTCCCAGGGCATCCAGGAGCACCAGCAGCACAGATCAGGGTTTCCCCGAGTGTGTGCAGCCTCCCCACCTTTGAGACAACAGGACCAGGGGCTTTCCTTATGCAGGATTCGGTGGGATCCCAGAGACACGGTGACTTCAGTGTGAGCAGGCTGTGCCAGTCAGGAGACTCCCGTACGCCTGTGAAGACCCATGCTGCTGTCTACACACCAAGAAAAGACTTGGGGAAAACCTATTTTTTTTTTCCACGTTGCTGCGGGACTCCTAATTTTAGAACCTCTCCGTAAAGAGAACTGAAAGTGAAATTTCAGGCAACGATTCCCCTGATGATTCTCGGCAAATGTTTGATGTTGGTTGCTTGAAAAATTCCCGTTACCACGTGTCATTCCTATGTAATAAGGTGTGTGTATATCTATCTGTAATAATGTATATCTAGCTATCTTTAATTAATTATAGATGCTTATCCATTGTATGGTAATTCAGTCAATTAGAAAGGAATTGCCCTGCACACTTGAGCCTTTTTCCGCACAACCTCCTCTGCCTTTCCAAGAGCTAGTGTTGAATGAGTGAGCATTTCTTTCTGTTTGTATTAAATATTTATCTGTCGTCATTTTCTATTACTGTTTCTTCTTTCCTTAGGTTTTCTAATAAATATACTATTTCTTACCTTGAGGATAGAAATCAATGGCAATTTTCCTCAATCTGAAGTGAAGCACAGAAGAGCTTATTGAGCTGTAGTTCAAGTACCCAGCTTATGGGTAGCAGCTAGCAATCTTTCCAGATGAAAATATCAAGATCTGTCTCATAGAGGGAGATAAATCTTACTTCTAAAACTTTTATTTCCATTGTAAGAAATGGCAAATATTGTTGATGCAGTGTTAAATATTCATGTACATCATATTTTTTAAAAATCTATAAGCCACTTCCTTTCATGGACCTCAGAATTCTGCTATTCCTTGGCCCAACCCGCTGTGGTCAGCTTGCTCCTGTGTGTATGGACACTAGTCCATTTCTCATGTAGTTGCATCTCATTTCTCTAGCCATGCATGATGTGGCTTTCTGGATGAAGTGAAGAAATATTGCTTTTCAATGATACCCAAACCCCAAATAATCAATAAATAGTTACTAATTATAGACTTGCTAGCTGTGCAATGTTAGCCAATGAAATTAAATAAATAGAGAAACTAGGGTTGTGAATGTTGCAAAAACTACTTCCTAACAAGGACATCACTACTATTGGGGTGAAAAGACAAAACTGTGGGTTTGTAACTTGGAGCTAACACCATCAGGCAAAAGGATGAATGAGCACTTGGGAGAATTTTTACAAACCACGAAAGACCAATGCTGACTCAAATGTCTTCCATTCAAAGAATTAAATCACAAGAAAAGACCTGTGAAAGAAAGCAGCAGAATAATATTTAGAGATATGTAGAATCTAGATAGAGCAATGTTGTGTGATGGTCAGTTTCCACCCATGCTGGACCCTGGAGCTGCTGTCCATACAGCTCTGCGGGGCCTCCCACAAGAAGCACCACTGACTCTCACCCACAAAACACAGCACTGAATAGAGACAGAGACTCTGTTCCACAGAGCAGGAGAATCCAAACTGTTTCAGTTGGCACAGTGAGGAAGACCTAAGCTGTAGTGCTTAGGAGGGCATAAGCTGTAGTGCTTAGGAGGGCAGGCAGACTTGGAAGCTTGGAGTGTGTCAGCAATGGAGCTACATGACTTCAGACCTAGAGCAGGGAGGTGGCTGCAGCCCTGGATCAATGCTGCTAAACACTCCCCTCCCATCCTCTCTCTCTGTTAAGTCTTCATTCAGCATATCATTCTGGGTTGGGAGGGTGAGGATGGAGTGGCCAGTCCACGTGGATGCTAACAAAAGTACTCCTGTGAACACATTTGAGCACTCCTCAGGGACCTCTTAAAGCTTTAGAGGAAGGCATATTCTTCAAGTAGAACCAGAAAATGTGCAGACTAGGAGTGGAAATAAAACTTGAGAAGCATCATTTGTCACCAACATTTTAATCTCAATTTCCAGCCACAAGAACAATTCAGCCAGAGGCGATTCAGAACACCAGCAGATAGAGGATCCTGCCAATATTTCTACCCGGAGTTCTGCCTTGTACAATATGAGAATGAGAGTAGAGTGGGCTCAAAGTTACAGAGAAGTCTGACTCAGTACAATGGCAGTGTAGACCAAGGACACATTCTCTCCTGGGTTCTGATCCCAAATGTTTGGGCCAAGAAGTTTCCCAGAGATGCAAGAATTGATGATGGGACTCATAGGGTTCTGCAGTGGCAGAACCTGTTCTACAGCAGATGTGTTCTTCCCCCATGGCCTCTTCCATTCACAGACCCCTCACCACCCATCCACACCACTGCCATCAGTCTCCCAGGACTAAGGGAGGTGTGGCCCTTCCGCCTGTTTGCAGCTGGTCCTGTGAAGGTTGACTTAGCCATGTCCCCTCTCTCGCTGTGTATTTCACTGTTAGTAAACAGAATAATGCAAGAATTTGAATTGGTGTGTGAACTTTTCTGTTTTGAGAGCTCCAGAAGAGCCAGGTTACTAAAGTATTTGGGAACTACTGTTACACCAGGATTATTTTACAGACAGTAGTTAGTGACCATGAGAAAATCATAGAAATGTACTTGGAATATTGGCCATTAGGTAAGCAATAAGAAGAAGCAAATTGATACAGACAAACATAGATCAAATCGGGTTTCCCACAAAACTTCAGGGTAAAAAAAAAACTGATCTTCTGGGCGATGCAGAATGCTTGAGAGATTGCGTGAAATGGAAAAAACAAAACCAACATGACGGTATTTAGATGAGAGAGTTAACTAGTACTTCCTGTACGATTTCAATTAAACCATAGTAGAGTTGGTGTTCTGATGTGGACCTGCAACGTCTCACTGGGGTCGTGTGTGGAGGAGTGAAGTCCAAGGTGGCAGTGTTCACAAGTGGGCTCTTTGGAGGTGTCTTCACCAGTGGGTTGGCCCTTGGGTAGATGTGTCATGAAGCTACTGGGAGAATCAGGAAGCTCGAGGAGGGGCAGTGATAAGGCAGAAAGGATTCACTGGGACAGAATGTCTTTGAATGTCTCCCTGCACAGGTACTCCTTTGCTGTCTTGACACCGTGAGCTGAGTATTCCCTTCAACCTCACACTCCTCACCAGGAGGCCCTGTCCACCACAGGCTGACAAGCAACGGTACCAGCCAGCCCTGGATGGGAAAACTGAAACAGTAGCCAGAATAAACCCTTCCCCTTTTGAAATTGATTTCTGTCAGGTGTCTCTTCCCAGTGTTGAGAAGAAAAAATAGATTCAACAGACAGCAAGCAGAGCCACAAGGACTGGGTGAGAAGAAAATGGTCCAGGCCAGAAAGAGACCATCCTGATGGGTCATGCATCCACACACAGAGAGCAGGGGTCAGTAGGGTAGTTCAGCCCCATGGAGCAAGCTATGGGACTGAATCCACAGGCTGTGGTGGTTGACTTTGAGACTAAGGGAAAACACTGGCTTCGAAATAGAGATACCATGGGGAGGTATGGTTGCAGGATGAAGGCAAGGGGATGAATGTCATTTCTCATGGAGATTTGTATCATAAGAAGCAAATATGAAGGGGCAGTAGGAGTATTGTGGCTTGAGGCCCGCTCGGGCACAGACAGTAGTGAGACTCCACCTTGAAAACAAGCCAGGCATGTGATGAACGGCTGTAATCTCAGTTATGCACAAGATTCAAGTTGAAGGCCACCCAGGCAAAAACAGGAGACCCCTCATCTGGAAAACTAAAAGCAAAAGTATAGTGGGAATGGCCCTCATGTGGGGTTCCTGAGAACTCCAGTACCTAAGAAAGTATGGGTTAAAATGAGGACCCAAAGCAAAGCAAGAAGCAAGTGGTACGTCAAGGTCATAGTGTTATTCTGACATTCCCCATACCAAAGGAGATGCTTCTGTAATACTCATGGGGCAGAACACCATAGGCAGCGATGTCTACATTTCCTGATATTGACATTTATCAAAAACAAAGTATGAGGTACATTTTGTAATCCTGTGTTTTGGCCATAGATAATGCAGGATTATTTATTATTAGGATGCACTCTCGGAGAACAAGTTAAAAGTACTAGCAAAGAAGAAGACAGAAAGAAGTCCCTGCCTTTCCCCACCTCCCCATCTGTGAGGACTGATAACACCCAGAGATGCAGGGCACAATCAAGTGCGGTCCCTCCTGCCGCTGTGTTGCTCACACACAGTATTCTGTGGCTTCTGCTGAGGGTCCTGTTGAGGAATAAAGGAAGGTAGAGGCCCAGGGTACAAGTTCTACCCACTTGTCATGTGAAGCTTTTCTCTCAAATAATTCATTTTTCGAAGCATTAGCAGCGATTCAATAATTGTGTTTTAATTTAAAAGGCAAATTCAGAAGGGAAGGCTAACTGTGGTAAGTACAATAAAATAAAGACAAATGGTGATTGTTACTTTGCTCTCTCGACTCAATTTATGTTTATTACAGATCCAGAGACATTATCACTTGAATAAATCTCCAAGTGCTATAAATGTTTCACAAGTATTTGCCTTAGTTAAAAATCACGACAGAATACAAATAGCAGGTCTGACACCGCCAGCTTGCCTCTCTATTTTTAATTTTGTTTGTAATCCAGCAGGTAAGAGAGAAACTATTGTTATACATTCTCAATAGAGCAGAAAGACTTCAGGTTTGGGTCAAAGATGTCAATTCTACATAAAGTCCACACAACTTGGGGACAATCTGATGCTACTCCTTTTGTACACAGGCTTTATCTTTCAGCTGCAAGTGACTTTCAGGTGAAAAGCTAAGAGCTACAGCATGGGCCAGGACTGACCACCAGACACCAGCCCAGTCCTGACCTTCCCAAACCGTGTACAACTGCCAAATGGCTGGCAGCACAGGAAGGATGCCATAACCAGTCAAGCAACAGATGGGAGAAGGCTCTGCTGCCAGTGGATGAACTGTCTCCAAGGCCTGCTGTCTCCTCCAGGGCCCCATATCTCCTGTCTGTCTAACACCCAGACCCTGGGCACAAAGGCAGTGAGGCAGATCACCGGCCAGCTGGCATGCCATCCATGTGGTGAAGAAAAATCAGAGCGGGACTCTGTTCAACTGCATGTCACAGTGTGTAGAACATCACCCAAGAGATTCAACAGACAGCTAGTAGAGCCACTAGGACTGGGTGAGAAGGAAGTGGACCAGGCCAGAGAGAGGCCATCCTGATGGTCATGCGTCCACTGCATAGAGAGAAGGGGTTCAGCTGGTCAGTTCAGCCCCATGGAACAACCCTCCCCCACCACACACACACACATTCACACACATTGGGGCCAAAGAGGTCTGCACCAAAGTTCAGTTCAGCAAGTTTGGACTCGGTGATTCCTCTCCTATGAATTACACTCACATCTGCTTCTGTGTAAAGTCACACTGACTGGGACTTTTCACTTTAAAGCACTTTTTAATATCTACTAATGCAGAGCAAGTTGGCTTTGAGCATAATTAAGAACGTGTCTTGAGGGCTGGGAAGGTGGCTTAGTGGCAGAGTGTTTGCCTTGCATGCATGAAGCCCTGGGTTTGATTCCTCAGTACCACATACACAAAAAAAGCCGGACGTGGTGCTGTGGCTCAAGCGGTAAGAGTGCTAGCCTTCAGCAAAAGAAGCGCAGGGACAGTGCCCAGGCCCTGAGTTCAATCTGCAGGACTGGCACAAAAAGAAAATGAAAGAAAAGAAGACTGTGTCTTGAAAGTTGGGATGGGCTTTAGAGAGGGCAGAAGGAGGGAGGAGAGTCTGGCTTTTATCTGTGTATCTTTGATGACCAAGTGTGACAGGAGTTTTCATAAATGCCACCGTCAGTCACAGCACATGGGCTCTCACTCTAAATGAGACAAGCAAATTCTGTCTTCAGCATATAACTTTTAGTGAAAGCACACACATGACAGAAAAGCATACTGTCCGTCAGTGCCTCAGAAGAAAGGATCTCATAGAAAGGTGGATTTGTGTGTGTGTGTGTGTGTGTGTGTGTGTGTGTGTGTGTGTGTGTGTGTGTGTGTGTTCCTGAGAATATTAGAAATAGATGCCTATATGTCCAACAGCTATATGTGCAAACTTATCTCAATTGTGGCTCATTCCTAGAGTCCAGAAGTCCTCTGGAATAAAGGGAAAAGCAGTCTCGTTGTGGGGTTTTAGGGCTCCAAATCCATGTCAGCACATGTTAGAACTATCTAACATTATAGACTTACTTATGTGTATCAATAACACGATATGATAAAAGAAAATACTATTAGATTAAAGTCGCATTCCATGAAATACAAATTTTGGGGCATTATCTTACACTTCCACATACAGAGAACTATCAAGCTGAGGTCACAAGGAAAGTTTCCTTGTTTGTTCAATGTTTTCAAGACACACAGGTGAACAAATGTTCCTAGCTACATACAGTGTGCTGTGTTGATTTTCCTGTGCATAGCTATTGAATTCTAGATTGGCATGTAACTTGGAATTTACAACAACATACATGTATCCAAATGTACAACTACACAGGTCTGGAAATGTTTGTCCTTTGAATGTACCAGCGTGGCTAGGTAGCTATGTGGGGAGAATGTAAAGTCTGACCAAACAAAGCCAGCTGACAGTAAATAAATTGGAACCAATAAGTAATCGTCACATTTTATCATTTAATCTTCGCAAAGGGAAAGACAGATATCCAAGGCTATTCCCAGCCATCGGAAACAATCCTTTTCCACACTGGTTCCTGTGTTTAGGAGGCCTGTGACTGGGAGGAGCTCTGTCATGTGGGAGGTATTCTGATGCATTACCTTCTCGAACAATTTGTCCTGCGCAACACTGCTGATGAAGTGTGTGGATGTTAAGACGGGCACATACCCATGCGTGCACACACTCACATATCTCCAAGGGCACTCGAGGAGATAAGAGATCATTTAGCCCTTTTAAAAGTCCTCTTGAAACAGAGGAGATATCTTTAAAAACGTGATTATTTACATATTCAAATAGGATGGCAACAGAGAATGGAGATGAAGCAGAGTTAAAGCAAATACATACAAACCATGCTATTTGGTAGGGAAGACAGGTAGATCTCTAAACAAAACCCCGACCACCCGTGGTGCATTTTCTCCTTCCTGTTCTGTACCTCTCTCTTGTGTTCTGCTTACTTGATACTTCTCGTGTCAGGCAAACAACCACGTTTAGGGACTGGCAAAGGCTGTAGATGTGATTATTAAATTTCAACTTTTTATTTTGGCATTTGTACATGTTTCGAGGTAAGACGGCACCTCCTGCTTCTGTTTTGTCATGGCCTTATAAAAGCATTGCAACCCACCAAGAGACAAGGACATCTATGAAAGAAATGCAGTGTGTCACTGAATCTCTGAGCTGCTGTTCCCCAGCACCACGCCTTACCCCAGGGGAGGCTCTGACCACCTCCCCCCCACACACACACTTAGAGCACGGGGGCACGTCTGATTTGACTAATTCCTACCCACATGAAAGTACAATTGGTGAGTGCTGAGAAAATCTCACTACTCATCTGGAGCCCAGGAGACTGAAGTGGGCAGCTGAGGCATTTATTGGGTTTACCATCATCTTCATCATTACCACCACCACCATTACTACCACCACCATCACCACTTTCACAGTTGTTTCTACAACATCCTGCCCACCACCACCATCATCCCTCTGGCCATCATCACCATCACCATCACCACAATTATCACGGGCTTCTACACCATCCTGCCTACCATCACCATTATCATCATCATCACCACCACCACCTTCACCATCCTGCCCACCACCATCATCACCCTCATCATTATCACCTTCAACATTCTGACCACACCATCCTCACTGTCTCTACAACCCCCTTCTACATTCATTCTGCTCACTATGGTCACTACTATGACCATCTCACCATTGCCTTCCACATAGCCTGTCCGTGGTAATCATCAACGCCATCTCTAATACCATCTTACACATTACCCTTCCCAGAACCTCCATCATCATCACCTTTACAATCATCTTCAACCACTAATTATCAGCACCATGTGGTGGTGGGGTTTTGTGGTTTGTTTTTGCCAGTTCTGGGACTTGAATTCAGGCTTTGGCACTGGCCCAGAGCTATTTTTTTGCTCAAGGCTAGTGTTCTACCATTTGAACCACAGCACCACTTCCAGCTTTTTCCTGAGCAGTTTATTGGAGTTAAGAGTCTTGTGGACTTGCCTGCCTGGGCTCAGGCCTCACATCTCAGCCTCCTGAGTAGCTGGGATTACAGGCATGAGCCACCGTCTTGTACCTCATGCATGTTTCTCACGATTTTCACTATTTCCTGCACCATCCTGTCCACCATCATCATCTCCATCTCCACCACCGTCTCTTCCTTCGCTGCCCACCACCACCGCTGCACCTTCTCAACCATCACCCTCAAATCTGTGCTGCTCCTCATCCTCGTCCTGAACTTCACCATTTCCTGTGCCGTCATGCCTTCCACTGCAAGAGCAATGTCTTCACTGCACACATTAGTGACTTGAGAGAACTTTAAAAAAGAGATGCAAGCACCCTTTCTCAAATCTAAGTCAAACACTCACAGACACCAAGTTCAGGTCCAAGTTTAGAACTGGTGTCTGGCGTGGGCAAACGCCAAGGTTGTAACAGAGTGCTGAGAGATGTTTTTCATCCAATCTATACATAAACTTGTGTGCTATAACTACAGGTTGAATGCTAGGGAACAAGAAATCACATGTTCCTGCCCAAAGGAAGAGCCGTGCTCAGTGTTTCTGGCCCTGCCGGGTTCTCATGGAGGATGCTGGCCAATGACAATTCCTCGTCTTCTTCCCATAGTGCTCTCCCCTCCTGGTGATCTATCTTCTCAGTTCTTTGACTTTCAAGTTAAAGGTGATGTTAGGGATGAAACACAAAAGAGATTATAAAACTCTCCTGTCCTGAATTCCCTATTACTCTAGTGATTAATGAGAGAGAGGAGACACAGGCCAGAGCAAAGCAGGTGAGGAAATATTTATGATAACAATAACAAAGGGAAAGGAAAAATGACAGACAGCACTGGGATTTGAAAGTGACAAACTTATTCTGAGCTGGGGCAAGTTAGAAAAAAAGACTTTCTAGAGAAAATGGTATTGAGAGATTTGGTAACAAAGAGAGACATGCAAGGGGAAATAAAAAAGAAATGTTTCCTGAAACTGGGACTCCAAACATGAGACTGGATTAAACCATTCACTGGCTTACTGTCCTCTCTCCACCTTCTTTTGCCTTCCTTTCCTTTTTGTATGCATGAATGTATGCGTGTATATATGCATGTATGTATGTATGTATGTATATATACACATATATATTCTTATCTTTATGTAGTTGTACAAAGCAGTTTATGAACACAATGTATCTTGATCAATGTCACCCCTTTCAATATTCTCATCCATTTTGCAGGCTATACATTGAATTCTTGACTGCATTCTCAACCTCTTCTCTACTCCTTCCTCTACCTCTTTCCCTTTGACCCCACCCAACCCCTTTCAAGTACCCACCTCCTGGTGTTTTATTTGTCTGAACTTTGACTTTGCCTTCCTTTCAAGTTCACAATTTCTCTTTCTTAGAAAGAAACCAAGAGGGAGAGAAGAGGTAAAAAATAAAAGAAGAGAAAAGAAAAGAAACAAGATGAAAAAAAAGAAATGAAATAATCAAATAAAATGAAACAAAAAAAAAAGGAAAGACCCCACCTACATACACATTGGCATCTCATCCGGGGAATCCAGTGTTCTCTGGTTAACACAAGAGCAAGCACGGGAAGTCCTGATGTATTTATTCAGGCCAAATAGCTCCATGTCTCCTCGCTGTGATGATGTCTTGTCCTATTCTTGGCATAGAACCTCAGGTTTGTTGTTCCAAATGATGCCCTCAGATCCCGATGCACCCCCTGAAGGTGTGCCATCTGGTCACCTGTAAAGTCTGGGATCCTCATTCTCATCTTAACCACAACACTCTCCCTGGGAAGGCTGTCCCAAACACCGAATGGTGTCCAGCCAGTCAAGATGAGTGCTGGCTCGTTCCATTAGACGCCTGTTCCACTGAATTGCTAAGAAGATCGCCCATGAGCAAGCTTTCCCAGTGGATTCTTGTCTTGTTCACCCCATCCCCCACCCTGGAGTTTCAATGAATGCATGGCTATGGGTGAGTCTACCAATTTTTCAGGCGTCAGATGTGATGGACTGGGGTCGCTGTGGGCAGGTGGCTCGTGGGTGCCAAGGGCTGGTTTTATAAGTCTGACTGAATAGGGAAAACAACACCCTTATTTCCTGAGAGCCCTTTCCTTGGCACCAACTTGGAGGTGATGGAAAGCCGAACGGTAAAAAAGCATTTCTAAACCAAGGTCAGTCAGCCAAGCCGGGTTACTGCTGAGCTCCAGTTTCCTATTCTAATAATCCTCACAAATGAAATGAGGAAGTTAAAAAAGGAGCCCTTTCAGAGACACCTCTCTTGGCACACGCTATGGCCACAGAGGTGTCACACACCATTGTGCTACACCCTATTGTCACCTACTTACAATACAGCTCGCAGGCCACCGAATTTAGGGCACAGCGGGAATCTGTGTGAAATGATTTGTTTAAGGAGAGTCTCTTGAAGTAGAAAATTGTAAGGCCTCCTTCCCACCCCCACCCCCACCCCTGTTCTTTGATGCACCCTTTCCTGAAAACTAAACTGAAGCCCTCAGCTGTCAAGCCTTAATCCACAGTTCAACAAGAAAACCTGCAAAGAGCAGGGAGCTGCTAAAGCAGGGACTCAGGCTCACATAGCACATCCTTTTACACATGGGGACCGGTTTTGTGAAGTGAGCTTAGTCAAAATCACCAAACTTACACGGTCTCTACACTTAATCGGCTTCTTTTCATTAGAAACCTGAGTTTCTAGAAAAACTCTTTTTCTTGTTTGATCAGCGCAACAAACAACAACCACCACAACAAACCCTTATGCTTTTCTATAACCACTGTGGTATTAAAGCGCTGCATACTGTATTTGTCACTGCTTCCTGTTAAAATCTACATTTACCAGAAATGTGCTGTGGAAATCTGGGCTTATTTACACAGAGTTATGAGCCATCTTGTCACCAAAGGTGGATTTTATGCACCAACCTCCTGGTAATTATCTCTCCATCTGTGATTTCATAGAGTTTTGTAACACCATCCAAATTTAATGACCTGACCTTGTGTGTGTGAGTAAGAGAATAAGAAAAGCTTTTCCAGGATGAATCCATTGTGTGGCTCAGATCCAAACCCAGTCATTTGTCTACAGGTCTGTTGTAACTGGGACACCGCTCTGCTTCTTCTGGAAAAAAAAAAAAAAAAAGAGGAAGATCTTCTAAAAATGTGCGATGCATAGTAGAACCAGCAATGCGGGCGGATATAGAATATTCACAGGAGAGTCAGTAGATTCATCACCTACATATTCTGACCCAAGTTCAAATTTAGGTTGAGAAGTAAGGAAGAATTAAAACTAACTTGTAAACGTAATTCTTAAGCAATCAACTTTATTATCTAAAACTATCTCCAGTATAAAGGCTATAACCATAGCAATATAAGTTCAGTAATGATCCAATGTGTCTTACCCATCTGCATGTAAGTTTTTTTATTGTGAAAATACGTTACAGAGGGTTACAATTCATGAGCAAGGTAATGAGTACATTTCTTATCAAGCATTGTTGCCTTCTCCTTTGTTTTTCCCTTACTACCTCTGCCCTCCCATCTCCACGACTACTGCCCCCCCCCCCAAAGTTGTAAAGTTTGGTCTTCGACATAGCATTTTTTTAAACAAAAAGCTTTATTTCCATAAAATTAAAAAAAACTGGTAAATCTGAGGAGGAAAGGCTCCTCACAAAATTGTTGTGAAGAATAGAACATGGTCATTTTTTTTTCCATTTAAATATTGTCAGGGTCATTCTTTTGCAAATCCATGATAAAGACCATTCCTTACTCCTCTACAGGCTTCCGACTTTTAAGTCACAAGTGCTGTTTGTGATTTGAAGCTGGCACATTTTGAAGCAGGTTTATCTATTTTTTTATATAGCAAAAATTCAAGTATGAGTAAAATGTTAACAGATTAATAAATTCAAGTCTCGTTACCTAAGAGCACAACACATATAGAGCTGACCTCAAACGTGGCATCTGTAACAAAGCTAGTTTCTAAACCTCCCCAAACTGCACCATATGCTTTGGGGGGGAGGGGAAAGAATAAAGTATGTGTCCAGTCGCAGAGGGTGCTGTGGGGACAGAGCAGCTGCTCTGGTCAGGGACAGTGGTGGTCCATGTGTGTGGCTTTGAGGGAAGCAATCTGTGATGAATTCTGCACTTGCCAGCTGGTGGCTGCTGTTTCTTCCCCAATCCCCGCCTTAAAAAATCCAAACCAACAGCACTGACCAGCCCCGTCTGCTGTTACTGTTTGCTCAAGTAAGACCTTCAGAAAATGTGTGTACCAGGAGCAGGCGTAATGAAAACTTTCTGGACAAGCTAAGTGAATCATTCAAGATCCCCTAAATGCATGGGTTTCATTTTCAGGGGGCTCATGAAAGCAGCCTTGGGAAGTTAATAAGCTGACCAGACACATGAGACAATCACACAGTGACACACAAATCACGCGGTCACTCGGGGTAGAAAATAAGATTTCAGAGTTGGTGGTATTGTCCACATCCATGTTTTTCAGCTTCAGGCAGTTTTGCTACCTAAACATTCTGGCAATGCCCAAAGTCAGCTGAAGCTGTCAAACTTGGAGGGGGAGAGGGAGGTTGCGGGTGTAGAACCTCGTGCCGTGGCCGGAAGCACGGAACAGCATCCGCAGTGAGCGTTATCTGGCTCAGAGCGTCAGCAGTGATGAGGTGAGAAGATCCTGGCTCGGATGTCTGGATGCTAATCAGGGCCCCACTCTGCATTTTTCTGGAACATTCCAAAATTGGCAGATGCAAGTAATTACTACCACCCTTGCTGCTTCCTGTGCACAGAGGAAGTAATATTATTTTTGAAGGAAAAATGAGTTGAGATAAGCAAAGTTGTGGACACCGAGCCCCCCCAGCCCTCGTTCACAGGATGCCAAGACCTCCGAATGGCTCACTCCCTATGAGAACCTCTGCTCTGGGACCTATACTCGTTCATACACACACACACACACGTAAAGGCTTGGACCACAGGAACTCTAAAGTCAGCCACAGCCTTGCAATTCTTGAACACTACTCTACGTCCACATGAGAAACAAAGATGGAGGGTGGGTAGGGAAAATACTGCACTGCAGTGTGAAGTTGAAGAAACAGATAGGTAAGGGGAAGGCATGGAAAGTTTCAGATCTGAGGAGCAACAGCCAAGCCGGGACCACAGAAGTGAATTAGGGAGTGATGTGAGGATGGCTCATTAGCCGTGACAAAGGCAGGAAGGTAAGTTCAGACCCCTCTGGGAATGCTCCACAGGTCATGAAGTAAGAATGAGCCCTGGCCGAAGAAGGCAGGAGACACTAGACCCACCGGCCCCATGAATGGCTTCTCTCTAGACGATGTTGATGGTCATTTCTTTGTAGAGAGGCTGACTTGAGATTGTCCTTTACTGGATCGTCTCCTCACTCTCCTGGGCTCTCAAAGCCTATCTCCTTGAACTACCCTTGGCTTTCCTCAGCCCAACATGCTCACATTTTCATCATGACCACCACTGCCCCTAAATCGCCTCCATCCTTGCATCCATTTAACTAAGTCAGAATGTGCCTCATGTCCCATATTTGATCTAATCCTGTCTTTGTCTCCTATGTTTGGGGATCTTAGTTTGAGACTCACCATCAGGAGTTGAATTGTTTTCCCTTGTCCCCACTTTTTATGTGGAAGATTCCACTTCCAGTACCCCATGGTTTGAACCTACAAGGACACAGGATTGTTGAAGTAGTTAAGACAAGCTTACTGAGCTGGGTTCTAGTTAAACATGACTGTCCTTACTGAAAGGGAAATGTGGGTACAGAAATGCCACACAAGAAGTTCTACAGGGTTCTACAGGCCAAGAAACACCCAAGTCTCCAGCTAACCACGAGTAGCAGACTCTCCTTTGTCAGGAGAAACTGTCTCTGCTTCTTCTTGGACCTCTGTCTAACTTCCACAACCGTGAAACAATAAATTTGTGTTTCTGAAGCCACTCACTCGGTTTGTGGTAAGTTGTTACAGCAGCCTTAGAAAGTTCATACACCCATGAACAATTAGATTTTTGGAAATTTCTTAGAAGTTTAAGGATATCAGATCTGGATTCTTTTGTGGGTTATAACTTTAAATGTAAATGCGAACCAAAGTGGCAGATGTTAAATGAAATTTATTTAGATAGCCATGTATGCATTCATTCATTCATTCATTCACTAAACAAATAGAAATAGATTTGCCAGAGGTTTGCTTTGCTGAATGTGATTTGAATCAGACAATTCACAGGAGTCCTCTCTTCCTGATTTGTAAGTCTATAAGAGTTTACCAGTTCTGTTGTGTCTGACTATGCTGAAAACATGTTTTCCAGCAGTCCATAGGCTGTTGTTTAGTCATTGTAGTAGATTTTAGTTTTCAAGCTTTCTTCATGACTTTGACTTTGATTTTATGCTTTGAAAATAATAACTGTCCATTAAACAGTATTTGTACACAGCACCGGAACCCATCTATTAGCAAGAAAGATTGGGAAAAATTATAGAAAAAAAAGATTCATGAGTGTTTACATAAAGTAAATTACATGAGAATGGCTTGAAATTGATAATGATTAAACCTTATTAAAGTTAAAATTAATTATAAGATGTATACAATAAAAGAAACATGTCTGACCTATCTAATGCTGACATTTATTTTATGTTTCCTACATTCAGACTCAGTTGACTAACCTCACAGAAAGGAAAAACCATTGTATTTACAAAACAGACCATTAACTATAATTACATTTATAAGTGAAATAGCATCAGGTCCCAAGTGTCGGGTTCAAAGGAAGATTATCAGAGACAAAGAGGGCAGTTTTCATGTGAATAGCGCTGTTTACCAAGAAGCTGCACAAAAGGTGATGAGAAAAAGTAGCAAGCAGACATTTAATGCATTTATATTACAGCCAATTAAGTTTGCAATGAAGGAATTTAAAAAGAAAAAGAAAGCTCTTCTCTAGCAGATAACTAGGCTGGAAATAGACTTCACAGGTAATTAGAATAAGTCGGAATCCATTTTAAAAGTTGCAATCATTTATTTTTATGTTTGTGTTTTTACTCGAAACAAATATTAGAAATGTTTAAAAATAAGCAGGCATGGGCCGGGCGCTGGTGGCTCACGCCTGTAATCCTAGCTACTCAGGAGGCTGAGATCTGAGGATCGCGGTTCAAAGCCAGCCCGGGCAGGAGAGACCGTGAGACTCCTATCTCCAATAAACCACCAGAAAACCGGAAGTGGCGCTGTAGCTCAAGTGGTAGAGCGCTCACCTTGAGCTGAAGAGCTGAGGGACAGCGCCCAGGCCCAGAGTTCAAGCCCCACGGCCGACCAAAAAAAATATTAAAAAAATAAAAATAAAATAAAAGTAAGCAGGCATCAGTGGCTCACACCTGGAATCCTAGCTATTCAAGAGGCTGAGATCTGAGGATCACAGTTTGCCCAGGCAGGGCAGGAAAGTCCATGAGATTCTTCTCCCCAATTAACCACCAGAAAACTTTGAGCTGTTGCTCAAAGAGGTAGAGTGCTAGCCCTGAGCAAAAAGAGCTCAGGGACAGCGTCCACACCTGAGTTCAAACCCTCAGATCACACACACACACACACACACACACACACACACACACACACACACATACACACACACACACACACACACACACACACACACACACACACAGTAAGCTTAATAAATTGCAGTCTTTTATGTAGTCTTATACACAATTGAGCTGTATCAGCCGTTAGTTATTCCTGTGAACCAGCACACCCCAAAGTCCCACCTCTGCCCCTCTCACTGGTCTGTCTGCCTGTCTGTCTCTTCCTGGCTTCCAGACATCTCACTGGTCTGTCTGTCTGTCTATCTGTTCCTGGCTTCTGGACATCCAGTGGGCTATACTTCAAAGGACAGGTGGTCAGACACCAGTGGCACACCACCTGTCTTCCTGTTTCACACACTACGTTCCCCTTTCTCTAGCTCAACTGTATTCCAGAAGGTCAGAGAACATGCCTGGCCCTGCTTCTTCCTCCTAGCTAGCTCCACAGCTCTATATGAGATTTGGATCAAAGGAAGAAGGCAAGAAACAAAATGTAAGAAGCCAAGGAGGGAAAGAAAGGAAGGTGAAAATGGAGAGGGAAAAGAAGGGAAAAAATGAAGGCACCGACAGCGATGGAGAATGGGGAAGAAACGCACATATCAAAGCTAGGAATTACCCTGGCACTCTGGAACTCGACCTCACTGCCCGACGTAGCCAACCGCCCTCACACAGGAGGAGGAGCCTTATCGCTGTAATGGCTTCTTGTCTCATAATTCACACTTTGATGTTATTGAAATGATTCTACTGAAATGCCATTACACACCTTCAAATTGTCATTATCCACACTAGAGAAAGTTCAATGTTTATTGACATAAATGTATCTGAGACTAAAGAGAATTTACATATGTATTATAATTTAATGAATTTTTAAAAAATGGTATGGATTGTCAGGTTTTTTTTTTTTTTGGTTGGTCATGGGGATGGAATTTTGATCCCTCAGCTCTTCAGCTCAAGGCAAGCACTCTGCCACTTGAGCCACAGTGCCACTCCTGGTTTTCTGGTGGTTCATTGGAGATAAGATCTCACAGACTTTTCTTGCCCAGGCTAGCTTTGAACCATGATCCTCGGCTCTCAGCCTCCTGAGTAGCTAGATTACAGGCGTGCCACCAACTCCCAACAGATTGTCAGATTTTATCTCTGTACAATTTTATCACTGACAAATACCAATTATATTAGATTGTTCTAATTCAGAAATTAAGATTACTTATAGTTCCAAATGAGAAGTTTACTAGCAAGGTGTTAAAATTATAATAAATTCATATGTACAGTGGAGATACTGACTACTATCTAATATCTATCTCTCTCTCTATATATATATCATCAGTATTCAGTTCCTATTTTCTTTTTCTTTTTTGCTTTTTCTTTTTCAAGTTTTCTTGTGAATTAACTAACATATGCTTTCAATATGAGGAGCTTCACTGTGAGATTTCTGTCTCTGTCCACAGTGAACCCTGGGTGAATTCACCCCTCCACTCTTCCCAGTCCTCCTCCTCTACCTTTGCAAACACATTTGGTGGATTTCATTATCTTTTACGGTGAATGGGAGCCAGAAGCACATTCCTCAGGATATTGACAATCTGGCTCTCCATTGTTAGCTTCACACTGTGTCTATTTGTGGTCCTGAGACCGCTTTTGTAAGCTCTTAAGGAAACATTTGGCCTTTGGGTTTAAGTTTGATTTTTTTCCTGCAAGGTGTGTGCGCACATGTGTGTGTGTGTGTTGCATTTTGCTTGTATTTAGCTAAGTACAATTTTTCTCCATTATATCACACCATCCTCCCACTGCTTACGGTGATGTTCACTTAAGTCACAATTTACTTACGTATACAGTTCTTTCACAAGGAAGAGAACAAATGAAGTAAGTCCCTGAAATACTAGCAGGAAAGAGAAACTACCCTTCAGCCTGGTCTCTTTTCTCCCGTCGAGAAAGTCACCAGCCTGTTGTCTCATGAAGCAGGCTGCACTCCACAGAGAGCTGGCTTCGCTGCCCTCCCATTGGTGTATTACAAATTGCTATTGGCGATGGACCTACAGCCATCTGCTCTGCAAGATTAATCTCTCCCGAGCTCACCTGTGTGGAATCTGGACTTCCAGCCTCCAGGGAGATAATCAAGAGTTGAAATGAAATTTTTCAGATGATGATTTTACTATTGCTCACCTGAAACATGTTAAAATATCAACATACTGGCCTTTTTCTATTTTCTTCAACAATGTTACAAACAGCATGTATTCTAAGGAGCTTCAGATTAACCTCTCTCTCTCTCTCTCTCTTCCTCTCTCTCTCTCCTCCCCTCTCTCTTTCTCTGGTTTGAAAAACCTGTCACCAAGTGTCTATACATCCTCAGGCCCAAGAGGTATTTTTAATTTATATAATAGATACTATGTAAATTTAAATCTTAGAAATTTAAAGTGAACATTGAATTTATAAAGGACCTTGAGTTCAGTTTTTCTTGTTTTCTTAAATAACCCCCCCCTCCCAGCAGGCTTCATTGCATTCTTCTACCAGTCAGTTGTTTGGAATGCAGTCTTCTGTACTGTTACGGAGGGCCAGCATTAGCACTTGCTCCCTATGGCATGCGATCAGGACCAACTGTCCTTATGAATCACTTTTGTCTTTGTGAAACTTTATCCTTTTTACAAACAGAAATTATTTGTGTGGAAAACTGGAGTCTGTGTCACGTCCCACGTTGTAAATGGAAGCTATGATTTAAGACTAAATTCTTCAAGAAGAAATTGCTTTGAATAGAGTATTTTAAAGAGTACCAAGATTTCTCTGTGTATGCCTTAATGAAGACTCTGGGAACCTGTTATGACACTTCAGAATAGTGGGTGAATACAAGCCAAAACAAGTGTTTAGCAATGGATACGGAAAACCTAACATTCTGCTTATGCCACCCCTCTCAAACTGGTCTAGCTCAGCACTGAACGGTATGGCTCAGCTTCTCCTCCAAGAAGGAAAGAGAAGAGAGTACTCTGAATCCACCCATGAATCAGAGGATAACTCACCCATGAATCAGAGGATAACTGAGACATTGCTCTCTCTCTCTTTCTCTCTCTCTCTCTCTCTCTCTCTCTCTCTCTCTCTCTCTCTCTCGCCTTCCCTCCCTCCCTCCCTCTCCCTCTCCCTCCTCCCCTCTCTCTTCTGACTTGAAGCCTAACAAAACTAGATTGCTCTGGATCTCTGAGAGCTAATAAGACTAAAATAACAGCTGGCTTGATTTTTATTGTAGCACCAGAAAACCTGAAGTACAATAGATAATCACCACAGGGAAAGATTACATTCTCCAGAAAAAGAAATACTCAAACATTTTTGAAGGGGAATGACACGCGCGGAGGAATGTATCATTTTTATAAAGAGTTGGACAGGCTCCAAGAATTTTGAGTGAAGGTCTTCCTCTGCAGGAAATCAACTGGTAAAAACTGAAAATCATAGGGAAATCGTAGAATGGAGAGAGGAAAGGAGGGAGGGAAGAAGAGAGAGAGAAAGGGAAAGAAAGAAGGGAGAAGAAAGGAAGGAAGGAAGGAAGGAAGGAAGGAAGGAAGGAAGGAAGGAAGGGAGGGAGGGAGGGAGGGAGGGAGGGAGGGAGGGAAGGAGGGAGGGAGGGAAAGAGGGAGGGAAGGAGGGAGGGAGAAAGGTAGGAAGAAAAGAAGAAAGGGAGGGAGGGAAGAGAAGAGGGAGCAAGAAGGGAGGATGAGAGGGAAGGAAGGAAGGAGAGAGAGAGGAAAGAAGAGAGGAAGAGAAGAAGGAAGGAGAGAGGGAACAAAGGAGGATGGGAAGGAAGGAAACTATAACGTATGCAAAGAAACAGAGATGTGGCTCAAAGAAAAGAACATAACTAATCTCCAGAAACTAATTCTAAAAACTTTAAAGAAAGAACCAAATCTAAATTCTGAAGTTGAAGAATACAATTCCATATGTAAAAATCCAACCCAGCGTTGGTATAGGCCCATAATCTCAACACTTGGAAGCCAGAGACAGAAGGACTACAAGTTCAAGGCCATCCTGGGCTATAGAGTGACATCTTATCTCAAAAAGCCAAAAGAAATAAACACATAAGTAAAAAAAGTAAATAAAAGAAAAAAGCAGAGCACCGGTGGCTCACAGCTATAATCCTAGCTACTCAGGAGGCTGAGATCTGAGGATCACAGTTCAAAGCCAGCCTGGGTAGAAAAAGCCGTGAGACTCTTATCTCCAATTAACCACCAGAAAACCAAAAATGGTGCTGTGGCTCAAGTGGTAGAGCACTGGCTTTGAGCTGAAGATCTGAGACAGCGCCCAGGCCCAGAGTTCAAGCTCCACAATCGACAAATAACAAACAAAAAAAAGTCCACAAAGAACCAAAAGAACAAATAGAAAACAATTCTAAAATTCTTCTGAAATCTCAAAGTACCCAAAATATGCAAAATGGTCCTAAAGAAAAATGAACCAGTGTTGAATCCTGAAACTTTGTGACAGTAACATGATACAAGCTACACGCATCTGTACAGGGGGCAGTGGTATAAGCACAGTCTTGCCGGCCAAGTTAACACAAATGACAACCCAGAAGAGTATTTGCACTTACGCAAATACTCTTCAACGAGGACCCAAGTCTCCATCCCAGAGAAGGGCAGTCTCCTCACAAATGGTGTGAGGCAAACTGGATATCTACATGCAAAAGAATGGGTTTGGATTCTTCCTTACCTTATCGCATACACAAAAAGAATTCAAGAGGAGAAGAATATAACCTTAGGACTTCAAACTATATAAAATCACTAGCAGGAAACATACGGGAAAAGCAGCAAGACCCAGACCTACAGCACAGAACGTGGGAGCAACAGCAGCAAAGGTGCACGCCTCTGTTAGGATAGCTCCTTTCAAAACCCCAAACTGAGCAAGCATGATTGAGAAGGTAGAAATGGGGGGACCGTGACACAGTAGGCCCCTGTGGGGATAGGGTGGAGGCTCCCAGACATTGTAAGAGTGAAAGCAGCATGCCACCCTGCAGGTCCATTCCTGGGCGTAGATCCAAAAGAGCCAAGTATGAGAGGGTTAGTCACACACATTTGCAGTGTATTCCAGCATGATTTACAATAATCAAGGAGAACATTTACAGAACTTGAATTTCCATCAATGGGTGAATGGATAAAGAAAATGTGATGATGTGTGCATGAGAAAGAGACAGAGACAGAGAGAATGTGTGTGTGTGTGTGTGTGTGTGTGTGTGTGTGTGTAAGAGAGACAGAAAGAGTATGCACACCTGTAGATAAGTGCACAGCTGAGTATCATTCACTATTTTAAAATTCTGGAGTGATTTAAAAATGATAAAAAGTCATGTATTCCAAGATGCTATGAAGGAGATGGACCCTGGGGACATTATAGTCAGATAAGCCTGCACTAGCCACAAGTCCTGAATGAGCATGACCTTCGGTGGATGAATCACAGAAAACAGAAATTAGACTGTGGTTACGCTGGGTCGTTTACTGAATTTGCAGGAGGAATTCTGTCACACAACAGTGTCTGCAGTTAACATAATTTCTGTCCAAGTAAAAACTGTTGGCCTGGTGCTGGTGGCTCACGCCAGTATCCTAGCTATTCAGGAGGCTGAGATCTGAGGACCGTGGTTCTAAGCCAGCCCAGGCAGGAAAGTCTGTGAGACTCTTATCTCTAACTAGATGTGGCCCTGTGGCACTGAGTGGTAGAGCTTTAGCTTTGAGCAAAAGAGCTCAGGAACAGCACCCAGGCCCTGAGTTCCAGCTCCACAACTAACAAACAAACAAACTAAAAACTGTTGTAAGGAAGTTTTTATGCTTTGGTTCCTTACCACATTAAAAACAACACAAAGGAAAATAAAACACCAATTAAATCCCTAAACCCCAAACCACACTTATACTTTTGAAAAAATTCTTAGAATCTAAGAACATTAGAAATGTATTAATTAAAAACCACAGCCTCATAGAGGAGCAAATGGTAGCAATAATTTTATCTGGCTTTGTCCCCCTCAGACTGAGTTATTTCATTGCCAAACACTACTTTGGGGAGTTACTCTTGTTCCTTATTTTTGTTTGTTTGTTTGTTTGGGGTTTTTCTGGGTTTTTATTTTGTTGGTACTGGGGCCTGAACTCTGGGCATGGGCGCTGACCCTCAGCTCTTCAGCTCAAGGCAAGCGCTCTACCACTTGAGCCACAGTACCACTTCCAGCTTTTTCTGCTTATGTGGTGCTGAAGAATAGAACCCAGGGCCTCATACATGCAAGGCAAGCACTCTACCACTAAGCCACCTTCCCAGCCCCATTCCTTACGTTGTAAAGGCTTAGAAATCCTGTTAGGTGATCATAATATACAAAATTTATTTCTTGACAGAAATAAACATTAATCAGCTTCGGATGCTTCTTTATGCAATTCTAGGTACTTCTATAACTCTTCCTCAGGTCCTAAAGATTAACAATAGAACTTGAAAAGTGACATTGGCAGTTCTTTCGAATCCTGCTCTGGGGATAGACTTGAGATGAACTTTTGTTTGCAAGTCTGCCTTTGGCTTTAAGTCAAAGTTCTCATTCCTTTCCTTGTTCACTTTTTTGAGTTCTGTCTTGATGAAGAATAGGACCGACATGACAGTGAATCATTTTGAAATCACATAATCGCTTTCAAAACATTTCTATGTTTTATGTCATCGGGCGAGGCGGAGGTTGGCTTCTGCTTGCTCTTCTCACGTGGGTGTGAGACACAGCATTTTCCTTAGCAGGTTGAGGCCTCCACTGGTGATAAAACGTGCCCACCCTCGGACCTGTTCACCCTGTTTTTCACTTTGCCTGGACTCCTTCTACTTGTGTCCCTGCTCAATGTCCCCTCACAAGAGAGCCCTGGAAAGTTCAATGGCATTTCTGCGTGACTTCCTTTGCTTCTTCAAGACAAGACTGGGTCACCATGACGCTTTTGGTTTATCAGGCCTCACATTCCACTGTGTCATGTCAGATTTCACAATTTCTGTCCACCAAGCTCTAAATATCTGACCTCCTCATCTTTCAAAACCCAGTCTTCTGTGCTATGCTGTGCAGCAGTCTTCCCATAATTCAAACAAATCTGTCACCTGTCACCAACAAGTTATTATTTACTAATTAGAATCAAGAACACTTCTTGTCTTTGTTTTGACTTCAAAATGATCATCTGGTTAGAAAGAGATTTAAGGTTTTTTAAGCTTCAGTAACTGTCTTAATTACACCAAAATGTTTTCCATGCAAATGCTATGGAGCGCCTTTTCAGGATCAGCCCTGAGATGCTTATCTCATTTCATCCTTCATTTCTCATCACACCGCACAGGCATGGCCTAGAAAGGTATTCCCCCAGGAGTTCCTTGTCTTAGAGAAGTGGGAATTCTGATCAGTGACTGAGAACCTTAAGTTGGTCTCCTTACTGTCTACCTGATAGTAGACTGCAATGTGCTGCCCCCGTATCCGTTTCAATGTTTAGCAGGGGACAAAACCCTTGAGCATCTTTGGCTCAGCGCCTATAGCTCTCCCTGCAGGAGACACCCTTCCTAAGAACGAGCCAGTCTTAAGTTTAGTCCAAAAGCATTCATTTGTTTCTGCATAATGTAAAATAAAAATAGCAAGCCTATGCAATATAAAATTATCTTCTCTGCAGTCATTCTAAGTATCTTCATTTCTCAGATTATTTTCCTTTTGTCTTGCTCTTGCCTTTGGTTTTAAATCACTGAAATAAATGTAGAAGTTAATGGCTCTCTATTCCAAATAATAAAGATAAAAGACATGTTAATAGACTTTTAAAGAAGATTTGGGAGCTCATGGTATCTTTTCTACCCAGGAATTCCCAGACACCTATTACTAAACTGCTATAGCCAAGAATCTAAATTAGAAAGAAAATGAGTAGGCCGAGTAACATTTATCATTCTTAAAGGAATTATTTAATATTTCAAATATGCTCATTAAAGGCATGCAGTGCCACATTCTTGAGATTTTAACCTCCCAGACTTAATTTTAAAACACTAATTCCAGGAATAAAAAAATTAAATTAAAATGCTTTTTACATTTGAGTTACAGAAAATAAAGAATTTAAAGGCTGGTTCTTACGCATAATTCAATTTCTCTTATTGGAGGTTGAACATCAAGTTCACCCTCATCCACACCTTCCAGCAAACATATTAGCCAAAGTGCCTACTACAGTTATTTATAAGGTATTTATTTATACTTAATATTCATATTATATTGTATTTTATTTATATTTATATTTAACAGACTTATTGTACATAATCTAAAAGTTATTATGCATATTATAATAGCTATTTGTGGATAATGATAAGGTCCAAAACTCAATAAACAGACATGACATCAATTACAGGAACACCTTATAAGTTATAATGCCTTTTATTCTAAAATTTCTTTAAATAAATATTTGTTTTTATTTGTTCACATTTTTATTTTTTGTAGTACAATTATTGCCACAGGACACACAAATTATACGAAATGTACAGTACTTTCACATTGCTGATGTGGATTGAGGTTCAGTCCACACTTTCTACAAAGGCCAGAGAGCAACTGCTTTAAGTGCTATGACACTGACTTGCTCACACAGTCTTTGTTTGGAGGCCTTTTTTCTAACTATAATTTTTTATATGTAAGCAATGGGCTGAGCTTCTTCCCGTTGGGAGACAGGCTGGGTGTGGCCTGCTAGTTTCATGCATGGCTCCCACTACATGGTTTGAAATTCCTTTTTTCATAAGGAGTCGCGGAGCAAACCATCAGACCTTCCTGCAGATCTGGCCCACCCCGAAGAATAGCAGCATAATTGGATAGATCTTGCAGACTCCCTGTGCTTTCTTTTCCCTTCCTGTGAAATGAGCAGGTGATGTCTGTGGCAGGGAGAAGGAAGGCCGTGCAGGATGTGAGGTGGTGAGGAAGGAGAGATGCAATGGAAGTGAGAGAGGAGCACCACAGAAAGGTGTTCGGGGAGCTGCAGAACTGGAATCTACATAGGGCACGCGGGAGACCTGGAGGCAGAGAACGTTCCCTCTGTCAAAGGTCATGAATAAAAGCACCCTTGGCAATCGTCAGCATTTTCCCGGAGAGGAACGAGAAAGGAGTGAGAGCGGAGCAGAACGGTGCGGGGCATCTAAACAGAGCCTTGTGGGGCCTCCAGGCAGTCATGCACCCAGCCAAGAGAAGTCAGAAGAGGAATGTTTATGGAGCCCTGTGATTGGTCGAGGTTTGAGTCCACCTGAAGGAAGTCAGAAGAAACTCCTGTGCAGACAAAGCCAATCTACTCTGGGATGACAAGTTCTACCTGGAAAGCTCCAGACAATTCCCTGTCAGAGGTAGCAATGGGATGGGGGAGAGGGAAGGTGGGAGGACAGAAAGCAGGGGTTGAAGAACGTGACATCCTGCTGCAGAGGAGCAGCACGGCCCCCTGTGGGCAACGGCACATCATCGTTTAAGCTCGTTCAGCAAGTGGGTTCCTGTCCAAATTTGCATCTAAGATAAATCACCCTGCCGGATTCACAGGGGCAGGCGAAGGCAGGAAGATGGATTGGGGTCCTGTCCTCGACGAGAGGCTGATGGAACTTGGGTTGAGGGCAGCCATAGAAATTCACAACTGGGAAAACTAATCCAAGCAACGTTCATGAGATAAATGTGAAGACTTGCTGAGTGATGGGAATTTTAAGTAGGGGACAGAAAGGGGAGCGTGGATGAACAAGGGATATGTGGGCAAGAAACAAGCACAGAGGGACAGGCTTATGGGGCGCTGGGCATCGGAATCCAGACCAGAAATCATGTGCTGTACAGAACAGCCAGGTGCAAAGCCACAGGGCTCAGGGCTCAGAAGTGGGTATGGTCTAGAGATGAGGAGGCAGCAGCCAGCCAGCTAGCTAGGTGTAGAGAAGTGGGAAAGTCTGTAGCAATAAGTGGAGGAGGCAGAGTCAGGCACCAGTGCACCAGCAATGCATCCTATCATCCTATTTAGGAGGCTCAGATTAGGAGGATCAAAGTTCAAGGCCAGGCCAGGTACACACATGCAACAACTTTTCAGCAAATAGCTGGGCACAGCTAGTAGCAGGCTGCAATCGGGAAGATCACAGTTCTAACCAAGCCTAAGAGGAGAAGTCAGCCAGCCTCTATTTCAATAGAAGAAACTAAGTGTGGCGGTCCATGTCTATCATCCTAAGTGTGGTCACTCAAGACACCCGGGCAGAAGTAAGGCCCTGTTTAAGAAATAGCCAGTTGAAAAAAGCGTTCATTGAAGGGCCGAATCTGATTGGGGTAAGCGGTAGGCATGTATGGACAGGTCATGATGTGAATGCCCTCCTTGTGTTAATCAAGCATATCTAAAAATGAAGTGAGGTTGGATGTATGGCTCGGTGGTAGCATGCCTGTCTAGCAACTGTAAGGCCCCGAGTTTAAACCCTAGCATGGCCTAAAAAAAAAAAAAAAAATAGGAAGACAGAGCTGAATAGAGAGCATGCAAGGCCACCCTGAGAATACAGAAGAGAACGCAGAGCAGAAGAGGAAGGAGAAGCCAGAGAAATGCACTGGAATGAGGTGGGAGACCATCTTAATAGAGATATTTTAAAACATGGTTGTGTGTGACTTATTATAAATCCGTGAGGGATAAACCTAACTCCTAACCAGTCACTGGCTCCAAAAGTTACCCATGCAAAGAAACACAAAGGAATCAGTAGACATAATCCTGCCACTGAAAGTCTACAAACTATTGGAATATATATCAGAATTTTGTCTCTATATACATTCAGTTGAACAGAAACTTCTTAAAATGAATAGCATGCTCTTTCATGATGTCTTCTTGGTTAATGTAACAAGAAGAAAATTCAAGTAGTCATTGAAGATTTCTATGTGCAAGAGAGAGAGAGAGAGAGAGAGAGAGAGAGCTTAAAGGATCAGAGCCTGTGGTTGTCACAGAAAGAGTTTATGAAGATCACCTGTAGCACATTGTACCCAAGCACCAGATTCTAATTCTAGGGTGATATAAGGAAAAACCTGTCTAGGCACTACCAAGGAAGCCAAAGCTGGCAGAATGAGGATCCCTCCTTTAGTTCTGAAAGGTTCATAATATCTTTCTCAAAACCAAGTTATGAGACACTAGAATAGAACTGTTAATATTGTCAATTGCTTTCATCTGTCTAACCATCCTTGTTTGGCCTGAGAGAAAAAAAAGGTGAGTAGAAGTCCTTGACTCTCTTTGGCTGGTGAGTTCTCCAGGTCTGAAAGCCTGTGCGGGGAGGCAGCGTGGTCTGCAAGGAGAAGCAGCTCCTAGTTCCCAGGTGAGGGAGCACCTGACAGGGCACCGCTCCAGTGGGCGTCGCTGAGAGGGTGGGGCCCGGACCTGTACGCACAGGCTGGAAAGGGGGCGCCAGAAAGGGATGCCCGCAGCTTCGCTGCATGCCCTGCAGGGCAGGGGTGCACACCAGAGGAGATCCTAGACGGAAAAGCAAGCCAGGGCAGGGTGATGCGCGGGTGTCCCAAGCTCTCCCTCCCTCCCAGGGTGCGCACCTCCGCCCATGTGTCTGTCTCCTCCCTTCTGGTGACAAGCACCTGCTCTTTTGGCCTGCTTTCCGGTGGTGTAGACACACACACACCCGCTTGTCTTTCACCCAGATTTTCTCGGGCTAGTGACACACCCCTGGCCGCAGGGGACTCTTAACGAATGACAGCACCCAGCAGAATCCAGACACGGGGAGGGGCCAGAAGAAGGGCTGGGGGAGAAGGGAGAGATGGCATCTGCCCTCCTCTGAGGGGGACACTGAGCCAGGCTAGGTGATGATTGGAAAGAAAAAAAGTCTCTCTCTCTCTCTCTCTCTCTCTCTCTCTCTCTCTCTCTCTCACACACACACACACACACACACACACACACACACACGAGCCTCTTTGTCCTCCCTTGTTACTGGAAGCCTGGCCACTGGCTTTCCAAGTTCCTTTCTAGGGGGACATTTTCTCCTCTGTGGGCAAGGGCGGTGTGGGGTTCCGATGCACCCCCATTCTGACCCTGGGAAAGGGCAGACGCATTGCCAAGGGGTTCAGGGGAGCCCAGGCTCCACTTGAAAGGGGCTGCGTTCTCAGACAGGGCCATTCCAGGGCGCGCGCACACACACTCACATTCACACACACTCACAAATATTCAAACACACTTACATTCACACTCACACACAGCGTCTTAACACGTGCGTGCTCCACTACGTGCAACCCCGCGGGCACACCTCACCTATACTTGGATCCCCTTTGCATCACACGTTTTACCCTACAGGTTTGGTTCTCCAGCTTCTGGGGAGGACAAGGCTCCGCTCTCCTGCAGTCTCCGCGGGGTACACGCGCACCCTGCCGCGGGCAGGTGTGTGTCCTGTAGACACCGTCCACGGACCCGGGCAGCCTGCCCTGCCCGCCCGCACATCACGCCCGTGCCCCCGGCCCTGTGTCCCTGAACATCTCTCTCGGGTGGGGGGGGGGGGGGCTGTGGAATGATAACGGCCTGCGGAGGTTCCGTCCGCTCTCCACGGATCTACTCTTCGCGGGTTCGCGGGGTTCGAGCCCGGCCCGCACCGTCCGGGGCGCGGCGAGCCCGCCCAGCGCCGCGCGCCCCCAGAATGGCGTCTCACGCGCAGGAGAGTGCGCGTCACCCTCCGATCACTTTTGTGGCGTGTGTAATATTCCCAGGGACCCGTTCGTGCCGATCTCGAACCCCGGCTCCAAAACCCGACCCCCCCCCAAACACCAGCGAACCCCGCAGCTCGCGGCGGTCGGGAGCACGCGCGAGGGGGTCGGCCGCTGCCCACGCGGGGATCCACGCCGCTCGGGCCCGGGCTCGCACAGAAACGGTCGCTGACCAGACCAGCGTCCGCCCGGTGGCGAGCCCAGCACGCTCCGAAGCTCCGGGAAAGCGCATGGGCTGCGCTGCGGTGGGGAGTACCAGGGCCCGGCCGGCGACTCCCGTCCTCGGGTCACTGGGGTGACCTGGGTGTCCCAGTCCCGACCGGGTTCGAATCGGACAGCCGCGGGGACGCCCTCGCGAGCCGCACACAGCCCCGCGACCGTGCGCGCGCTCCTCTCTCGCGCGCGCCCGGACGCGGCGGCCCCGGCCCTAAATAGGGGCGGACTCCCAAGTTGAGGAGCACTTCGCGCCCTGGCTGGCTCGGAGCGGCCAAACCCCCCGGCCCCGCCCCGCCCCGTCCTGCAGTGGCTTCCCCGCGAGCACCGGGACCAGGGGCCGGCACGGGGCGTCAGCCGCTCCCCTCGCTCCTGCCGGGGCGCACAGAGCCACGCGCGCATCTGCTTCGCTCAAAGTGACAAAGTACGAGCACTTGACCAGAGAGAGCACCAGCAGCACCAGCACCAAATTCTCCGTTTCCATCCACGGGCGTTCCGGGCACCCGGGGTATCCCTTCCCTGCCCGCCCCCCGCCCCTCCGTTCACCCAGCCACGGGGCAGTAACCACCGGAGCCAGCGCGGTGCCCCGGCCGGCACCGGCTTCCCAGGAGACAATGGGGCGGCGTGGCCGGGCCGAAGCCGGGGCCGGGGGCCAGCACGGGGCGGCAGCCGGGCCGCTTCGCCTGCATCTTTGTTCCGCGAGCCGCGCTCCGTTCCGCTCACAGCCAGGGAGGCGAGCGCGCGCGGCCCGGGGCGGCGGCCGCGTCTCCCGTGGCAACCTGGCCTCCGCCGCCCCGCGCGCCCCGGCACCGCGCTTTGAGCCCCGGAGCGCGCGTCCCCGGGCGGGACGGGCCGCCCCCCGCCGCGCCCCGCACGGCTCCGAGACGCGGGGCAGCAGCCAGCGCCCGCCCGAGTTCCCCGGCGTCCGCCCCGCCGTCTGCCCCGCCTACCTGCTCCGCACGGTCCGCAGGATCGCCGCCCGGCGGCACAGAGAGAAGAGGAGCCGTTGGCAGCGGCGGCGGGGACGGTGCGGGCCGTCCCGCGCCCCAGGCACCACGCGCCCCGGGCCGGCCAGCTGGGTCGCGGACCTGAGCACCTCCGTGCCGCCTGTCGCAGCTCGCTGCTGCCGCCGCTGCGGACCCGGAGCGCGTCGACGCGGCGACCACAAACCCAGCCCGACAGCGGCCCCACCCACACTCACGCCCACAGCCCAGTCACGCCCTGCGCCCGGCCCACTGACACGCCTATAACCACGCCCACGGTCCCACCCGGCGTGCCCTGTCCCCCTCTTCACGCCTTTAGTCTGGGGTGGTGGCGGCGGGGTCTTCAGCCTCAGCCTCCTGTCAAGCCTCTCCCCCCCCTCAGCCTCCTGTCCAGCCTCCCCCAGCCTCATCTCCCCAACCTTCCCCAGCCTCCCCTCCCCAGCCTCTCCTGCCCAACCTCCTGTCCCAGCCTCCCCGCCCCTCCTTCTCACGCCCCCACGCGCCCCATCCCCCAGGCCGCGCCTCCCCGGGTCTGGCTCCAGCAACCACGTGGAAGAACGAGTGGAAGAATGGATTCCCTCTCCAGACTTTCCCTGCCTGAGCCCGAACCCGAGGGGCGGGGGGCGGGGGGCTGTCACCGGGCTGGGGTCCGGGGGCAGGGGGGGGGCTGTCACCGGGCTGGGGTCTGGGGGCAGGGAGGGGGCATCACCGGGCTGGGATGTGCGGGAGCAGCCAGACCTGGAGACCAGGCGGGGACAGGGAGCTGGCTGGGATGGAGACCGGGCCCCTTAGAGCTACAGAGGCAGGAGCGCGGCTCTCCTCCCCGGGAAACCCGCTTCCAAAGAGGGCCTGGCCTAGCCCTCCGCAGGCCCTGCGCATGTGGTGCGTGTGCGGAGCGACGCGTGTGTTAGTCCATGTGTTCTGTCTCTATATTCTACACATAAATGGTGTTCTCTATACATATTATATATATATATATATATATATATATTATGTTCTCTCTATATGTTCTCTATATATTCTACATATAAATTGTCTCTACACATATTCTATATATAGTCTATATATATGGTCTCTAGACATAGTCTATATATATTCTATATATGTATGTTCTCTATATGTTCTCTATATACATATTCTATATATACTATATATGTATGTTCTTTCTATATGTTCTCTATATATTATTTTATATAGATATGTTCTCTCTATATTATTCTATATAGCTATGTCCTCTATGCATATTCTATATATATGTTCTCTATATACATATTCTATATATATTTCTATATATTACTCTACACAGTCTATATTCTATCTGCGTATAGAGGCGGGTCCCCTCCCCGCTCCATTTCTGCGTTCAGATGAGCTTACATCCCTGCACCATCTGGGTAATCAGAGGCTGCAGTGATTGCGTGAAACGCGGGGAATCCACAGCCGCTCCACTGAAAGGAATCTCCAGACGTCGGCGTGGTGATGTTCGACTGAATTCTGAGAAGTGGGTTAGCTACAAACTGTCCTTTACGCTTCACGACCCTAAGTGATTTGAAATCGACTCTGCGAATTTTAAGACATGGTCAGCGAGGCGAATTGATTTACCTTCAGAATGTCCAAGAGACCATACAGAGATGTTTTCCACAGAGAACGTGCCCAAGCCAGGAGTCTTAGGTCTACCATCAATTCTGCTCTAAATAGTGTGCAGAATCTTGGAGTGATTAAAAAAATAATTCCACAATAGGATCAAGCATGATGGTGTGTCAGAAGTAACATAAACATGTCAGCATGTTTGTGTTTCTGGCATTTGATGTATTTGTTCCAGGGAAGCAGAAATCAGGAATACTCGCCATTTCTAGGTGAATTGTATTGTGTTGTCCTCTCTCTTTAAAATATGGATTATATTTATATATAATATGTTTATCATTTATCAGATTTTTCTGAACTAGCAGCTTGCAGTTATAAGCAAAGCTAAGAGAAAAAGAACACAAAGCACAAATACACATCCACAAACCAGCTATCCCAGTCTTCTGCATCATATGTAACTATACTGGCTTGGAAACACAACTGATTCTGATCAGGCTATAAAAAACAAAACAAAACACCAACTGTGCTATCTAAGCTTATGAGCAATGTATTATTAAGAATGTCAATACTGGTTCAGTTCCCAAAGGTGATTTTTCTCTCCAAAGTGGGATATAAGTGCTGGTTTGCCGTTGATCTCCACATTTACATGAAGATGTTGCATTCCAAACTAGCAATTATTTAGCGAGCATAGAAGCATGTACTATCCAGCTTTGAAAGCCTATGAGATACACGATCGTAAAAGAGGGTTACTTTAAATAGAAACCCCAAAGAACATGACTACTATTGTTTTGATCGTGTTTTTCAGAACAGAAATTATTAGCTTTGTGCATTGGACACACGTGTGTTTTATCACACATGCAATCTAGTCTGACTCACTACATCCCTTCCTTCAGTGCACTGGACATTGGAACATGGAAACAATTTACTATCTCTAAACAGTTATTTGAAAAATACAGACATTCATTCCCATGAAACAGCACATGTACATCAAAGACCAACGGCAGAGTATAGGAAATGGAGAATTTCACCCAGATCAACGTCATTTTTGATCTGTGCACAGTGAAAACTCCAGCTTCTCAATTTACTCATCAAACTTCTTCAAGTCCATTTTAAGTTCTCTGAAGACAGTATGGGCTTGATAACGCCCTCTTTAGTAATGATCTAAAGCTAATACTTTCAGAACAATTAAGACATGGTTTGTTTTAAATAACACGTTGTCACAGCTCTGCTGAAACCATGCATGAAAGTTGGATTTAAAAAAAATAGGATGCCAGAGTGCATATTCAAAGGACTATTTCTAGAAAATTGTGGTAAATTGTAAGATATTAAGGTACCTCGTGTTTAAGATGCAATTGTCTATAACTTGATTTCAAGAATTTCACCTACTTTTATTAGCTCTTTCCTGTTATGGAGATACTGATGGTTGGCTTAGGTGAACAAATAAGTAATTTCCCATTTTGCCTTCACTGTGCACGTTTTCAGAGCGTATTTTCTATCTACTGTCTATGGGGTTTTCATTGTTAATATTTGTATCATATTCAAGTAATTAGACATACAAGCAAGTGGTCTAGGTTGGCAACCCCAGGACCTTGTGCTGTAGCTTGAAGTATGTTTATTTGTCCACTGTTGACCGACATCCCGGTTGTTTATTTTGAAGGCTACAATATGCAAATAAAAGGTTCTGCTATAGAGGTTCATGCCACATTTTTGTTTGGACATAGACTTCATAACATTGTGGTAAATTCCTAGCAGTTGCATGAAGAGATCAGGTGACAGGAGCAAACTTGATAGATTCTGTCATTAGCTAACAGTTTTCTAGAGTAACTCTACCATTAACCACCCCTACCAGCAATGCATGAGAATTCTGGTTGGCCTCTATGCCACTTTTTACTTTTTTTGGTGGTGGGGGGGGTGGTCAGTCATGGGGCTTGAACTTTGGGCTTAGGCGCTGTCCCTCAGCTCTTTAGCTCAAGGCGAGTGCTCTACCACTTGAGCCACACCGCCTCTTCCAGTTTTCTGGTGGTTAATTGGAGAAAAGAGTCTCATGGACTTTCCTGCCGGGCTGGCTTTGAACTGTGATCCTCAGATCTCAGTCTCCTGAGTAGCTAGGATTACAGTCATGAGCCACCAGCACCCAGCCACTTATTAGTTAAAAAAAAAATTAGGCATTCTAAAAGTGTGACACACATTCTAACAACTATACACTGTAGTTTTGACTTTGTTTCATTCATGGTTAATGATGTGGCCACATTTTATATGCCTAATTATCATCCTCTAGGAAGAGTCTTTTCAGGTCTTTAGCCCTTGCCTTTCGTAGTCTGATTTCTTATTGTTGAATTTCTATAATCTTTTTTGTTGTTGTTGTTCGGTCGTGGGGCTCAAACTCTGGACCTGGGCACTGTCCCTTAAAAATCTTTTAGTTAAGAGCATTTACCAGAAAAAACACATTGCAAATATTTTTCCCCAATGTGGCTTACCATTTCATTCTTTAACAATGGACTTCAAACTGTGGGGCTCTAAATATTGATGAAATTCAATTTATCAGGTTGTCCATTATCAAATTATCTATTATCAAATTGTCAATTATGCCTTATGACTTTGTTTTATATTTCAGAAATTTCTGTTTAATCCATAGGTCCACTGATCTTTTCCTATTTCCTGTGCATATCCTATAGTTGGAGATTGTCCATTTTGCTTGGGAGTTATGTAATTGTTCATAATACATCATATGAATATATTACATTCTGTTCATTTTCTTTTATATGGCATCTTTGTGTGATAAGTTGTGGTTTTCATTTACCTTTTCTTTACAACCAAAGATGCTGAACATTTCTTCATGTGCCTATTGGTCTTCTTACTTCTTCTTCTGAGAAGTCTCCCTTTAAGTCATTAGTTCACTTATTAATTGAGTTGTTGTTGCACTGAAGGTTTAATTTTTTGAGCTCTAAGAATATTCTGGATATTAGGCCTTTGTCTGATGTATGTATAGCTGGTAAACCCTCTTCTCCCATTCTGTAGGCTTTCTTCGTAGCTTGTTAGCTATGTCCTTTGCCATGCAGGAACTTTTCTGTTTGATGTGAGCCCATTTATGAAGTGTGTCTTTCATTTGCTGTGCTTCTAGATCTTTACTTGCAAAATTTCAATCTGTACCCAAGAACTCTAGCATTCCCTACTCCTTCCTGTAATAGTTACTAGTTTTATTGATGTCTTCAAAAACACATTTCTTCTTGTGGCCCCATTGCTTTTCTACTTTGTTTTCTTCTTTCTATATTTTTTAGTTGTATACTGGAGATTTTTTTAATTTCTTTAATTTTGTTTGGATTTAATCCTTTGTTTTTTTTTCTCCAGTGTCATTCAGTAAACCTAAGAGAGCTAACATGAAAATTCTCTATGTATGTGTGTGTGTCACTCTGTACATATATATAAACATAAACAATAAGTATTGCTTTAGATACATCTCAGAAATGTTTTTACATTTCATGAAGTTCAACATACTTTATAATTTTTCATTTGTCTTCTTGCTATTTGGATTATTCAGGTCATTATTTTTTTCATTATTTTATTCCCAAATGTCTAGAGATTTATGAGATATTAACAGACAAAGAGAAAGTCAGGAATGGTGTGAACGGGCTGAAAACACTCAAAGAGAGCTACAGGAATCGCGTGAACATGAGGAAGCTAATCAAAGAGTAATACAGGAATTGAGAGAGCAGGATGAGAATACACAAAGATCACTAAAGGCATTCATAGAATCCATAAACAGAGAGCTGAAAGAACTCAGGGAGTCCACAAAGGGAATGCTGAATGAAACCCAACACAAGGAATGGGAGCCCAAGGAAACCATAACCAATCAACTAAGTGATTTGAGAATAAACACTGAACACCAAATTAAGGAAGTAAAGAAGCTCATACAAGGTCTAAAACAAAGCTCCAACAAAGAATTTGAAGCCATTAAAGCTGACCAACCAGAAGGAAAAGAAATAAAAAACAAAGTAGAAAGTCTTGATAGTAGGTTAGACCATGCAGAACATCGAATCTTGGGGATCGAAGACAGCCTAGATATTATAGAGAAAGAACATACAACCATCCAAGACAAATCCAAGAAATATGATAGATCTATTCAACACTTGGAAAACACCATCAGAAGGCCTAATCTGAAGATAATGGGTGTAGAGGAGCACCTAGAGACAGAAGTTAATGGTCTAGGAAATTGTTTAACAGGATCTTAGCAGAGAACTTCCCAAACATGCAAAAAGATAGGCCTATTCAGATACAAGAAGCTTTTAGGACTCCAAATAGACCAGACCAGAACAGGACATCCCACTGTCACATTATAATCCGCCCAGGATCAATACAGACCAAGGAAAAGATTCTAAAAGCTGTCAAGGAGAAAATATCAATCACCTATAAAGGGAAACCAATTAGAATCACCTCAGATTTCTCAGCAGAGGCAATCAAAGCAAGAAGAGCCTAGAATGATGTATGCTGTGCCCTAAAGATAAACAACTATCAACCAAGAATACTGTACCCAGCTAAACTCTCCTTCATAACCGAAGGTCAAATAAAAACTTTCCATAGCAAAGAAAAATTGAAACAATATATCTCCACCAAACCAGCCCTAAAAAAGTTCTTAAAGATGTCCTACACATAGAGATATTATTATGTTGTTGGCATTTACTTTACTTCAGAAAACTTACTTTGTATACTTGCACTAATTTTATATTAACCAAGTATTATTTTATGATTCAGAAGAAAGTCTATTATGATAGATACTTACAATTTCTATGAAATAATTACACATTCTACACTTTTAGGAACAGTTTCTAACAATATTAGATCAAGATAGTTGAGAGTTCTGAGGGTCCTTTGTTAACATTATTGTCTACCTATTCTATAATAATGCAACTATAATAATGAATTTTTACATTTTACTTTCCATGACTACCAGGTATAACTTTTTTTAGAACTTCTATTTTTAAGACGCAAATGTTAATAATTCTTATATACTCCTGATGAGAATTGTTCCTTTAGCATTATGAAATGATCCTCTTTATTTGCAAGTGTATGTCTTGACATGGAGTCTACTTTTCTCCATACTTGTATAGCTGCTCAGCTTCCTTTTAAGTAGTGTTGACATGAGTCTTAGTTCTGGCTGCTGTGACAGGACAAGTAGACTTTGTGGCATTAATAGTGAACACGTATTTCCCATAGACAGGAGTGCTAAGAAATCCAAAATCATGACCTGGGTAGTTCTCTGACTGGCTCCTTCCTGAAGACAGCTCAACTGCCCGGCTTCCTGCACCTTCCATCATAATCTCTCCATCATAATCTCTCCTGTTCAAGGGCAAAGGACCCATCGCTAGATACCATCTATTGATGAATAGTTTAATATATGATTTTGGGCAAGGAGAAGCATTATTTTCAGGATATAACAGGACATAAGTGATGTGGGTGTCTGTATTTCACATTTATTTCTTATAGAAAGTGAACTAGTAGGTGTTGCATTTTTAATAAGATTTTTATTGTGAAAATACTGTACAGAAGGGTTACAGTTACATGAGCAAGGTAATGAGTACATTTCTTATCAAGCATTGTTGCCTCCTTTTTTGTTTATCCCCTACTATCCCATCCCTCCCACTTCCACAACTACACTTCTCCCCTCCCGCCCCCCCCCACCTAAATTGTAAAATTCATTGTTCAACAGTGTCTTGTACATCTCATTGTTACAATGGGTCAACCTGTATCCCTATTTAAACATTTTGTGTTTTCCCTTCCCCTCCCCAAATTATACCGACATCAAATACAATGAAAACAGGGGTTATACTGTGGAGGAGGGACATACAAAGCAACAAAAAAAAATCACATGGTACATTATAAACACGTTAGAAACAATGGCAAGAAAGAAAAAAACCACTTGTGTCCCTATCTTGGGGTTGATTTCGCTTAACTTCA
The DNA here is from genome assembly GCF_019054845.1 of Dipodomys spectabilis. Taxonomy (NCBI): domain Eukaryota; kingdom Metazoa; phylum Chordata; class Mammalia; order Rodentia; family Heteromyidae; genus Dipodomys; species Dipodomys spectabilis. The sequence continues at coordinate 5,587,622 of NW_024870892.1, read as the reverse complement.
TCTTATCTGGTCATATGTACATAGCTTTTGACATTTTCTACTTGTCCCAGACATATACTAGTAGATCTTGCATTTTTACCCATTCATGGGATTCATTCCTTTTAATCACTGAGTTTTGAGCATTTACAATAATTTTGCAGACACCTAATTTTAAGAGTATAGAAGCAGAATACTTTCATATATTCTACATGGGAACAAAGGCACAAGGTCCAAGACAAGGGTTATGAAATAAAGTCTTTCCACATTGGGTTTGCTCATCCAATGAAGGTTATAACAAAGTAACATAACTCACTTTAAACCCTCCTATGGAAGATTCTATCTGTATAATATACCCCACTGGTAAACAAAAGTATCTTTAACTGTAAGAGGTGAATTGGTCTTCTCCATTTACTTGTCCCAGCATATCTGTCTAACAATGTCAAAGCAATAGCAGTGTCTTGACAATCTCTTTAAATCACTGACCTTACACGAAGAGATAAGGGTAAATGGAGATTGGTGAATAAAGGCCAGAAAATAATAGCAGGAGCTGGCTAATTTCAAAAGTGAAGGCTTTTGTTTATTTAGTTTAGCAAGTCCCTTAACACTGAAACGCCACCCTCTCTGGAAAGTTGGGACACTTATAGAACCACAATTTCATGTTCCTGGACTGCTCAGCAGCTGCAGAACAGCTATTACAACTATCTAAACCAAACACTTAAACTATCAAATGCGTGTAGATCTGAGCTTCAAGCAAATATTCTCTGCTTGGCTTAAAAATAAAATAATTCAAAAAACAAAATGCTTAAATGAGCACAAAACACTATGTTGAAAACGAACTTTACAACTTCAGGGGGCAGGTGGTAATTTGTGGAGTTGGGAGGGAAGGGATGGTAGGGGAAAAACAAAGGAGGAGGCAACAATGCTTGATAGGGAATGTACTCATTACTTTGCTCATGTAACTGTAACCCCTCTGTACAGTACTCTTAAAATAAAAAAGTACAAAAAAATCAGATAATGCCTTGTTAAAGGAACTGTTTCCAGAAACAAATTGCTAATGACTATTGAAAATCAGACATTAACACATTCAGTCTTTCTCTCATACAGAAAACGGCTCATTAAAAATTGCTCTTAATACACGTTTACTATATATTTTCCTTCATATTTGAAATCACACTCACATGCACTTGACACGTACTGGAAATTAATAAGGTCAAAACTGACTGCCATTTATTTTATCTTTAACTCTGGTTAAATACTTGCTTGATCTATCTCAGATACATAAAAGTTAATGTGCTTACAGCATAATCCCAAGGTATATTAAATTTTAAGTAGTGAGAAAAGCAAGGGACAAGGTGAAAAAGAGCTCAGCCCACCTTCTGCTTTTCATCATTTGTAAAGCTCCTGTCCAACGCTCAACCATCTCAGCAGCGATGAAAAAGCATTCGATCCAATCTTCAGAAGCAATTACTTTAAGTGTTGACTTCAGAAAGCCTTGGTTACACGCCTAATAGTTTGAGTGTTTTACCTAGAAGAAACAACGTGGCACGAGTTACAAATAATGTAGGAGGAATTCTTTCTTTACAACTGTAAAGAACTCTAAATGAGCAACTAGAGCACCTATGCATTTCAATCCTGGATGAACAAATCTTCCTTTGTTTGGCTTTTGAAAATGATGTGTGGTAACATGGTTTTGGTCAAACTCAAATGGCAAAGTATACATGTGATAAAAAACCCATGGGGCTGTGTGTTCCAGGGGTCCTCAAGGCCCAGGGACGGACATGTTTGTCTTCCCTGTTACCACAGCTCCACATATGCAGCAGAGATCTGAAGAAGCAGCAGGCCCAGACCCACAGCACAAGGCTTCTGATGTATCTTCGCATTTTTCCCGGCTGCCATCTTTAGGTTTCAGGAGTAGAACGCTTCATGCCAGTTTGAGAAGTACTGGATACTGTGAAAAGTAAACCTTTAGATCATTTGCAAAAGTCTTACAAGTATTGAGGCTACTATTTTAAAACTTATGGCATTTATCTACAATGGGAAGATAGATATTTTAATTGTAAATCGGGAGAATTTCAAACTCCTACCTCACATCAACTTTCATCTTGCTCAAAAGCAGAATTCTAGCTCTGAAAAGGATTACAGTAACTATTTCATTAATGAAGAAATCAAGAGTCACCTAAGTTCAGTGACTCAATTCCCGAGAACACGCTCCTTTAGAGGAATAGTAGGTGTTCCTCATTTTGTATCTGACTAGAATACTTGGAAAATCATAAAACCACAAGTTTTCTCACATTCTTTCTTCTACAAATTTTCTTAAGCTCTGTAGTAAATACAATTTTAGAAGGGACTAGAGCAAATTTAAGTGACCAATTAAATTAGAAGAACAAGTATTAACCAATAACCGACAGTTGTCAGAGTCCAACGTGCCCATGAAATAATGCCAGAGGAACACAGGACATTGAAAGCCCTTGCCCCGTGGGGGAGAACAGCACTGAACAACCACTTCCTGGGGTTACAGTCCTGAGGCAGGCACCCCTCAATCCACTGAGACCCTTTCAGCTCATCCACATTTGGTGAAATGCGAGGACTTGCACTTTTCCTCCACCTACCCAGGGTATTACTGCAGTGACTAGAAGCATTCCTTCACACCAGCATTCTCCTGTGATTGAGACTCTGTGTGTCACTGTGAAAAATCTTGTCACAGCCACAAGTGCAGTGTTTCTCTGTTCACTATGCTGAAGAATTTTAAGCCATATGGACAGAGAATTGTACGTACTGTTGGGAATGGTGCTACCATGGTCTTCTCCCAACTGATCCTTCAGAAATCGTTCATATCTGGGGCTCCTGAGAATGTAATGATTTGACTTAGTAACCATGTCCAGGATCAACTGCAAAATCTTTCCCCCCAAAGCAGACACATTTTCCCATGATAACAATGGGGCCAGATGGGAAACTATGTGCTTATATGTTTTTTTAAATGCTACTGCAGATTAAAAGTTATGTGTGTGTGTGTGTGTGTGTGTGTGTGTATGTGTGTGTGTGTGTATGCATGTGTGTGTGTGTGAGAGAGAGAGGGGTGGGGTACCAGGGCTTGAATTTAGAGCTTTGTGAATTTGTTCAGCTTTCTTGCTCATGGCTAATGCTCTACCACTTGAGCCATACCTCCACTCCTGCATTTTACTGATCCATTAAAGGAATCCTGCAGACTTTTCTGCTTGAACTGACTTCAAACTCTGATCCTCCAGGCATCAGCCTCCTGAATAGCTAGAAAAACAGGAGAGAGCCATTGGGACCTGGCTAAGAACTTTCTTGAAAAAATATTATATTTAGGGAAGTAAGGGAAATTGATTCAAATATGGAATTTTACAAGTGAGTCAGTTTAAAACTTTGTAAAATTTACAGAAATTATCTTGGAAATACACCCAAGAAAGGCATTCTGGATGTTGGCTTGTGACATTTTTGGCTTAGTATCACATACCTCCAAAGGTTTACACAATTTGAAGTTTTTGATGAGTCATTTCAATGATGAGACTAACAAATTCATAAGATGTATAGACTCCTCATTTCTCTGGTTACTTGGCCAGTTGTATTTGTTTGATTTATAAACTTTTCATTTTCCTCTAAATTTTTTAAGCATTTTCTTTAGTGTCTCCAATAAAATACTGGGGTCTACTATACAGGCTTTATAACCTGTCACACACTTTTATTTCTGCAATTTCATTTTGATTTGAAGCTATTTGATTCTTTATTTTACCTATCCGTGTGCATTTGTTGCCATGGATACATTAATGTCACTTGCCTGTGACAAATTTATTGACAGTTAAGATATAGCTTAGGAAACAGAGTGTGGAGATTATTGAGCATCTCGTGCTCAGCATGAAAGACATTGGTAAATATGAGTTGTTCATGTAAACAACTTTATAAATGCAAGAAAATGACAATCAATGTATTGCTTGCTGAATGTGTCTTATCAGAAAAAAGAACTTTAACAGTGCTTTAAAGTATGATATAGATTCACACGAAACTGCCCCAAAGGGTCTAAGACCAAGTAATTCTCACTTCATTAAACAAATGTCAAGTTGCCACAGTGGTGTGTTTACTTTGCCACTCGGACGGAATATGGCCTCACACCCAGCTCTGGCTCATTTCCTCCTATGAGATCCACTTAGCCCAGTATTCTGATCTCCAGGCTCTTATTACCTTAGATTCTGTCTGGCTGGGCTTTGTGGCTACATGGCTAATTCCAGTTTAATTACGTCCTCAATTACCTCCATCTTTTCACATAAGTAGACTTCTTTACACTGTGACATAAAGTGAGATACGTTTCCCAAACCTAGGTCTCTGAGCTGTCTTCATGTGTAGTAATATTCCCTTGTCAGAGGTAAGCCAGGCTTCATGTGGACTGGTTTCTGGTGGACTTGATTCACATGGCTTAAGATCTCTGGAACTTGCATGTAGTCTTACTCTCACCCTTGACTTGTTACGTGGGCAGGCTAGACAAGGAAGTACGACTGTCCCATTTTTTTATTGTGTTAATCTACAACTCTGTTATGATTGCTATCACCCTGGAGAGATTGGCATAGGCTTGTCAACTTTATTACTGTGATATACTCAATACCCGAATGTCATATATTTGGCTATTTTACCTAATGACTATTAGACAAGGAAGCTAAGCATTTCTCTCAGACTCTTGCAGCTAACCTTCTTTTCCAAGAACAGAAAGTTTTCAGTTTTGCTCTTGCACTGTTTAAACATCAGCACTACCAAATGGGCTCAGGGGACACATGGCTGATTGATAGGTGCCGTTTCATGTTTACAGTAACGCCTTCTAGATGGTAAAAGACAAAAGGCTTTGATACTTACTCTTCAATAGCTTGGCCCATCCTGTCTACTGTAATTTTGGAGCCTTGTTTGTCAGAATCTAGCCAGTCTTGTTTGATGCCAGGTCCCTGGCCTGCTGTCTGCGCATGCCATGAGGTGAGTTGTCCGGACCACTGGAGGTGAAGCAGAGGAGAGAGCAAAGGAAGGGCAGCGCACCTTCGCAAGCATGGCGGGCAGAAAAGCTCCAGGTACAGAGAAGTCCCTTGAGGCCAAGGACCCAGGCTTAAAGGACCAGGCTGCTGGGGAGTTTTCAATGCTGAAGGAGCAGCAAAGGTAAGGAAAAGCCCTGGGCCCATCCCTGCCATTCACTCCACACTACAGTTCTGCGGCGCCATTTCTGCTAAAGCCAGGAAAATAAAGAAGCTGGTTCAGCATTGGTCCTGGGCTGAAGTGTAATTCCATATTGAGCAGCATCCTGCCGGGCACCAGTGCCTCACACCTGTAATCCTAGCTACTCAGGAGGCCGAGATCTGAGGATCATGGTTCCAAGCCAGCCTGGGCAGGAAAAGATGTGAAACTCTTAGAATCTCCAATAAACCACCAGAAAACCAGCAGTGGCACTGTGGCTCAAGTGATAGAGTGCTAGCCTTGAGCTGAAGAACTAAGGAACAGCGCTCAGGCCCAGAGTTCAAGCCCCATGACCAACAAAAACAACAACAAAAAGAGTGGCATCCTTTAACTTTTCAAACAGCCTTATTTTAACATTGAGTAAGCCACTGGGCAAAAATATCTTAACAATTCCTTTTTCCTTACTGAAGCAAAAATATAGAAAAAGAATAAAGCTAAGATATAATCCCAGGTCTTTGTGGACAGGCAGGTAGATTATCTCAAGTTCCAACTCTTGCGGAGTCAGCAAAAACCCAAAATACAAATGGGGGGAGGGGGGAGGTAGATTAAATGGTAGAGCAATTGCCTAGCTGCATCTCTAGCACCACAAAAATTATTTATTCATTCATATATTTATTATGAATTTAAAAGGAAGAAAGAAACATGGTTGAGATCCAAGGCATGTGTGATGGGAAAACTTCCCTAACTGGAACAAATTATGAATTAGTGTCTTTACTACCAGGAACCCATGAGATATGCTTAAAGGACAAAGGAAGGAGAGAGAGGACAGAAGGACAGAAGGTGCTGAGCAAAGTTACTCGGGTGCTACATTTCCTTGCTCCCACTCAGTGAAGAGCTATTGGGTATCGGGGCTGACAGATAGATGGTCCTGGGGAGCATGGTCCACTCCCCCATGTGTCCTGGAGAAGAGGCGGGCCTCCTGGCTGAGGAGCATGGTGCCTGAGGTCAGCTGCTTCTCAGCCAGGGCCAGGCCTCCCTCCGTGCTAAAACCTGACATTAAAATGTCTCTCTGTGCGTGATCCTGTTTGTTTGAATGTTGCGATATCACTCATCAATCTCCTTGCTTTATTTCAAATAAGTTCTTCCCTAAACACTATCACCTCTGGGCATATTAGAAACTTCTGGGTCCCCAAATACATTTGCTAGAGAAAAATGAGTCCTTGTTTCAGATAAACCTGCAGAGGGCAAAGTGGTATGTTTTCTCCATTCCGTGTTCGTGTGCTTCACGTGATCCCTGTGCTGCTAGAAAACGGTCACATATTTATTATTCCTTTTTAGAAAATCTTTAAGTAGTACCATCCAAGAGACCATGCTCGGATCCAGGATAGACTTTGTTGAATGGTGGACTCCTTCTCAAACCTGAAAGGGGAGAATTTGATTTTGCTCTGGAGAGAAAAGGGACAGATAACAGCAAGAAGAAAGGGAGGAGGGAAATCAATGCTGATAAACACAACACTAACCTCACACCTTTTAAAGTCCTTCATTCTAAAAGGGGTCAAAAGGTCTCATGCCAGTGGCTAAGTAGTTCCATCACAGCCACTAAACCCATCAACCTCTGCACGCCTTCATCCAGCCACACAAGCGAACGTCTCCTATGATATTTTTCTTATTGAGGAAAAATGACTGAAATTCACATCTGGGTCAGTTGGCACAGACAAGGAAATTTTATGTGTGACATAATCTCAGTAGAGTCTAAGAGAACTAATTTCAGTGGGAGCTTAAACACAGATTTGGGATTGATGGAGAGGAAATAAGACTGCTGGTAATTCACAGAAATCCTGTCGAGGACACTGAACTTTCTACAATCCATTATATGTGGATTTTGAGCCAATCTTATCTACAGCTTAGGAAATAAGGTGACCCCAATTACTATTGCAATTGTCCAAATCATACGATTCAATTCTATTCACCCTTACAAATAAGTTTCAGAGGAACACGTAATGTCAGATAAGAGTGTCCAAGTTTATATTATTTAGTGAATAAGCAAGTGTGCAGTTGTATAGCTAGTATTATAATTTTATCATCTTGGTGTTTTTAGACTGAGGCAAGAAGACTTATGAACATAAAAACTGCTAATAGTGGCTCCGTGTGGGAGGCAAGATTAATAGTGGTTTTTACTTTCTTTGTTCATCTCTCTTTGATGAAATAAGAAGCAGTGGGTTTTTTCTGAAGCCATATTACATATAACTCTTGGTAAGGTTGTCTGTGAGAGTGTTTATGTATCTTAAGGCAGACTCCAATGAAACAGAATGTGAGCTAGGGATCCTGTTGAAGGAGGAGGAGGAGGAGAAGAGGAGGGAAGGAGGAAGAAGAGAGGTGAAGGAAGAAGAAGAGGAGGAGGAAGAGGAAGAGGAAGAGGAGGAGGAAGAGGAAGAGGAAGAGGAGGAGGAGGAGAAGAGGAAGAGAAAGAGGAGGAGAAAGATCAGGCAGGAAAATCTCAGCCCAAAAGTTCAGGTACCACAGGCATGTGGCAGTATTCATGTGTCCTTTAAAACTAATTCTTAAATAATCAACATGACTAAAATACGGTTTCAGCAAGCTGAAACATGCCTTGACTTAAGGCGTGGAGGCTGATGGGAGGAGAATGGATCTATGGAATGAGGATAGGTGGATGATCAGCCCTAAGCCTCCATGTGGATCCATGAAAATGGAACTAGGAAATTTGTTGAAGCAGGAAGGGGAAGGGAGAAGGGGAAGGGATGGATTGGGGGAGAGGAGGGCAGAAGGATGCTGACTCTGATCAAGACTAAACACACCGCCGGGCACCGGTGGCTCATGCCTGTAAGTCTAGCTACTTAGGAGGCTGAGATCTGAGGATCATGGTTCAAAGCCAGCCCAGGCAGGAAAGTCCGTGATACTCTTTTCTCCAATAAATCACTAGAAAACCAGGAGTGGTGCTGTGGCTCAAGCAGTAGAGCACTTGCCTTGAGCTGAAGATCTGAGGGATAGCATCCAAGTCCAGAGTTCAAGGCCCAAGACTGACCAAAACAAAAAAATAAAAAGACTCTACACATTGTACACATAAATCATACACATTATGGGCATGCATTATACATGTTGGTGGACATGGAAAATTATAACCCTTTTGTACCACTATTGAAAAATAGTAATAAATATAAAAATGATATAATAATTTTAGAAATGAGAATTGTTGAGGGGAAAAGTCACTGCTACCATCCAGAATTGGAGATTTGTTGTATAGATTAAGTACACTCATACTTGGTGTCAATAGTAATGTAAAGCCTCAGACCCAAACATCAGTTTACTTGTTAGGTGCTCTTCAAGACTAAGTGAGGGTGGGCTGGGAAGGTGGCTCAGTGGTAGAGCGCTTGCCTTGCATGCATGAGGCCCTGGGTTCGATTCCTCAGCACCACATAAGCAGAAAAAGCCAGAAGTGGTGCTGTGGCTCAAGTGGTAGAGTGCTAGCCTTGAGCTGAAGAGCTGAGGGACAGCGCCGAGGCCCAGAGTTCAGGCCCCACGACCGACAGAAACAAAAAGACTAAGTGAGGTTGTACCGTGCTCTGTCCCACACTGGAAGCAGCCTCCTGTCTTCTCTGACAATGTTTAATCAAGGAGCTTACGTCTGTCCTTGCAGTATTTGAATACTGTGGAGACACAGGCTTCCTGCAGTCTGCTAATTATAGTTTGGTAGGACGAATAGTGGTTTTTTACTTTCTTTGTTCATCTCTGCTGTTGTTTTTTCTGAAGCCATATGACACACAACTCTTAGTAAGGTTGTGCATGTATTTATGTATCTTCAGGCAGACTCCAGTGAAACAGGTTGCAAACTGCTTCTTAGTAACCCATTTGTCCAAGCAATGTCCCACTGTCTTTTAGTCTTTACCCACCAAAGTGTAAGGCAACTCTGTCTTCTCACCTGCTTGGTCACACTCAACTGTGAGCCTTCTCTGTTTTGCCCAAGTAGTACTCCATGAGAAGTTCTGTCGGAAATGACTTCAAATTACTGACTGATTCCAGTCGGCTCTTCCCTTTCTTCCCAGCTCCAGCCATCGGCACCATGACACGGTTGTGGGATTAGCCAAGAACTTTCTCCTTCTTGATGGTGCTTTCTTACATGGGAGGGAGCTCAAAGGATCCTTTGAAAATCTGAGTTAGGTCTTGTTTCTCCCCCACTAGATCCCTCCAAGGCACCCACTGTAAGAAAAGAAAAAGAGCAGAAAGGCAAACTCAACTGTCCAACAGGTTTTATTCAGTAATATCACCTGGGAAGGGCAACCAAGTCTCCTTCAGCCTGGCTCAAGAGGAAACGGTGCTGCTCCTTTACAACTGGGTCTCCTTTTAACAGGTGGAAAGTGTGAGATCAGACAGGGAAGATGGGGGGGGGGGGTGAGCCTCCAGCTCAGTCTTACCTCCAGAAGAACACAGCATCTGTGTCCACCAGACATGGCCATGGTCTCAAGATCCCTTCCAAGACCATGGGATGTCTTTGTTTAGGGCAAGGGGAATGGAGAAGATTCAGCAGGGTGGCAGCAAGGACAGGTCTTAAATATGGTTGTTCGGGGGGAACCAACCCCAACACGGACCTCAGGCCATGTGATCCTGCAGGTGCCTGCTTCTGTGTGGTGAAGATAGACACTGGCAAGAGCTGGCCCCTCTCCAAGCCTGGTTCACTTTGTGGAGCATAGGGACACTGGAAAATGGACTGCTCTCACAAGGGAAGACCTGGCCCTCCGCTATAGCCAGACCTGGAGTTTCTCCTCCCTCAACTACCAGAATGAGAGGCCTGGGTTCTTTTGTGCTTCTTCACAGTGCGTCTGAGGACATTGGGCAAAAATACGTCATTTGCCAGTAAAATTCCATATAAAAAGCATTGTCGCTGTAATCATGTGTAAGCTGGCTCAGCAGACTAAAAAATAAAGGGGGGAGAAGGGAGTTTTAAAGTCCCACCACAAAGGAGGTCTTCAGATTTGGGGGTTAGCAAATGTGTCTAAGGTGTTATAGAGCATGTTTCAAAACCATGTTACTCAGGTTCAAAGGTTCTCTGTGAGTTATTTCAACGTACAAATTAAGGGAAAAGTCAATAAGGAGATTAAGGAAAGTTAAAGGAAAGGGAAAGTTTATAAAGAAAATCCTTGGCCAGGAACAGTGGTTTCCTTTGGATAAGAGAGGATTGGGGAAGAATTGTCTTAAATGTTTGTTCCAAAATGGAAAAAGGGAGAAATTAAGGCAAACCACAGAATGCTCAAGTGAGTAGCAGATGATGTAAGCAAGTAGCAGCTGGTGTGAGTGTGTTTTAAGTTTTAAAAGGTAGATCTTATAAAACTGTATAAATAAAGGTTTTGGTAGGGGAATTGATAAAACAGAAATATTGTTTCCTTTAGATAAGAGAGGATTTAAGAATCAATAATTATCTCACATGTTTATTAATTAAGACAAACCACAGAATATTCAAGTGAGGAGCAGCTGGTGTGAATGAGTAGCAGCTGGTGTGAGTATGTCTTGAGTCTTAGGAGGAAGAGCTCATAAAATAGTAAAATTGGCAATCTATCTAAACTAATCTGAGAGTTTTTTCCTAAGGTTGAAATTAATACATCGGTGTAAAATAAGTAGTAACAAATGGAAAGTTCATCGAAGTGTCTTGTGTGTCAAGGTTCTTCAGATGGTCTCCTTTTAACTAGTCAAGTAAAACTCACATGCTATGGTTAACTAATATCTCTGTTACCTAAGTATACAAGCCACCTTGGATACACAGCTGGAAAAGTCACCAACCCAGTCTGCCTTCATGTGTTCCTTATTGTAATAAACAGGACAGTGGCATCTACGATACTGTCAGTCTTATGGCTATGGAAGTAACTACTTCAGAGTCTTGAACAAATGAAGGGTATTGTTGCACCTCCTTTCCCACGCCCCGGATGTCCTTCATGCTTCTTGCTGTTTCTCTTCCGGCACTCTGTGCCCCACGCCTTCTGCAGGTTTATCTTGTTTCATTGTGTTCCTTTCTAAATATCCCTATACCAGGCTACTTTCCTACCTGGCCTATTAACATAACAGACCATACCCTCTTCCCTCCTTGAGTTGCTCAAGGTAAACAGCCTTATTTTGCTTGCGGTATGAAAACTTGGTGCATTCCTGTCACCTCAAATACAAATGCACACTTCCTAATACTGCTCTATGGAAGGAGGAATGTGTTCATCTTCATGTTCTTGCGTCTAGCATAGTATCTTTTGATTGATGGGGCGATGCCACGTGGCCTTTCCCTCCCGTTCACTGCTCTGTCATAAAATGAGCTCTCTGAAAATTAGGACCTAATTACTCATTTGCCTGTCTCTTCTGTCTCCTACCTCTTTGTCTCTGCTCCCCGCTGTCATGTCCCCTGGAGTTGTCTTTGAATTGAGGCCATCTCTCCTGAGTTACCAGCATCTCCTGCTTTGTTTCCTGGCCATTCATCAAGCCATTAGGTGTGCTTTTCATCTCTGCTCTTTGTCAAAACCACTTTCAAAAGTCAGCAATAAGTTCCCTGTTTTCAAACTCCCCAAAATGCTTTGTAACTTTTCTGATCCTGTTTCCTTTTCCCCAGACCAGTCTACAATCTTCCTCTTTGAAATCTCTCTCCCTCCCTCCTGCCTTTATTTCCTCCCTCCCTCCCTCCTGCCTTCCCTCCCTCTTCACCTCTCTCCCTCCCCCCTCCCTCTCCCTCCTCTCTGGCTTGGTAACCAACCTCTTTCTAAACTTTGATTTAAAAACAGTGAACAGGTGAATGTTTTTAAACAAGAAGCAAAGGCTCATCAAGAACCAAATTTTCTACGTAGTTGATCGTGGGCTCCCAGCTGCCATAATTGTGACAAAATAACCTTTGGTTGTTTAAGTTGCACAATCTGTGTTGTTGATTGAGCAAAGCCATAATTTAACCGCGCTCCCTCCGTGTTGTGTGGTCTTCCTGATGCAGATGGCATTGAAGCAGTCCTCAGGAAGGCACTCGGTGGACCCTGAGAGGGTTAAGCCGTGTTTAACCAGTGGCTATACTTAGTTCCTTTTGTCTCCTTGAGACTTATTAGCACTCTGAGTATCAATTCACTAAGAATGAATAATATCTCCAATGACATCAGCTTCCGCCAACATGCGAGACGTTACTATGGTAACGGAGCAAGTTTTTTTCAGAGTACAAAACAAGTACCGTGCTTGATATATTAGCCAGCCCGGGGAAGTAGTCACATGTACGCTGCCGCATTCATTCAGTGAATAGTCACTCACACGGCGTGTGCGCTTAGCAATTCCGCTGGGCTCCTCTGAATATCAGAACTTTGGCAGTGGTATGGAGAATCTTGGCAGATCTACAAAAGTGTTTAATACTCATTTTCAGAGCTTAGCTTTTTGTTTTGTGTTGCATTCTCTATTCGTTGGAGCTAATATTTCCAACAGAATCCCAGGGCTTCCAGCTCCAACGCCAACGGGAACGCTCTCCAGCAGCTTTTTACCCACAGGACACCATGGCCTCAGCAGATTTCTTCCCCACCCCAGTCATCCAAACCAAAAACTGCTCTGTTGAGGTTTAGTTATTATATGACATTCCCCAGCGCCCTCTAAATACTCCCTTGAGATTTTCATAAAACTGTGTACATTAGCTATTATTAATTACTCTTTCCCCCTGCCCCATCAAGGACTATAAATACAAGAGAAGAAGGAAAGACTAGCACAAATGCAGAAGGCCTGGGTACCTATGGTGAGAAGTTGAATCTATTTCGGTGTGTGGATGAGAAACAGCTTGTGCTGCAGGAGGAGATGGGTTGAGAGGATGGCGGAACAGGGGCAGATTGCCTGAAGCCAGTGTGCCCTTGTGAGCATCCACCCCTGTCTCTGTCAACATTGGTTTATAGGGCAAGACAAACCCATCCTCATTTTAGCAAAGCATTGGTTCTATAGGGTGTTTAACAGTGTCTCCTATGACTTTTTTCTCTATAGATAAAATTATCAGATCCTCACTTGGTAGAAATCTCTGGCTCTTTGATGTTTGCAACAGGCTGATAACAAACCTTGCTAGGCTCAGGACACGCAATGGACCTAAGGTGAAAGACCATAACATTCAACAATGTCAACAGTACTGTCAGTAATAGCTGAGAATACCTGACAGGCACCTCAGCAAGCAGGCTGCAGGGGTGGAGCTGGGCAAAGTGGATGTTCTTGCCCTTGTCACTCCATCCCTGCTCTGTATCATTGGGAGCACTTGGGATTTTTCAAAAATTAGAGGACGTAGAGACTTCCGCTTCCTCTCTAAACTCAGGCCAATGACACGAAAAAGGAAACGGGTATTGAAAAGAACGGTGTTTCAATGTACCCCCCATTGGTATGGATATTGCTGGGTAAACTGCCCTGAAATTGGATTTAGTGTTCAATCCACCAATTCAAACATTTTTGACGTGGTATGGAAAGGTCACTTTTAATTTTGACTTTCGTCACAAAAGCATATCTAGTACAAGACCTAACACACTTAAGTATTTGGGCCTACCCATTCTTTTTATGTTAAAAGGTGACTTCTCAAGTTAATTTACGAAGTCCCTTTATTTCCCTGGCTACAATGCCTGGAAGTTTCAGTGTGAAACAATGATAAAGCTCTGTGGTGATCGGAGGTGCTGTGATAGTAGTTTCCTAATAACGGTCCTCCGGACTTTTGCATTTTTATGTGACTCTCACTTGAGGACTGTTCATCATTTTTTACTTGACAAAGAAAACAAAGATGATCATTCTAAAGAGATTACTGGTAATCTGTGTTACAAGTTCAACTTATTTTTTTTAACTTGGAACACTTATGTACTTAACTAATTGTGGTAATCAGTCCTTGGAGCCTAAACAAAATCTAAACATAATCCGGGGTCAGTTTGGGGAACCGACAGAATCCATAATCAAACTTGGCTATTGATATTATCCCAACTTCCTTTGGGGGATTAAACAAGGTAGCACTAGACCCCATAACTTCATGTTTCTGCATTCTTCATCAAACACCCTTAAAATGTCTAAAAACAGTCCCTACCCTCAGCAGTATAAGAAAAGCCAATCATTTTTAGAACACAAAGATGCCTCTAATACCTCAAGTAAAATTCCACTTACCAGAGAAATGTGAGTTCTCTTGCCTCAGAGTGCTTGATATTTTGCAGGAACAAAATAGAGTAAAGTTGATGCTATTCAAGTCATGTAATTGTAACTGGTTTTCCTTTCCTTTTGGAAAGTATTGCCTGTTGAATATACTAAAATAATCCAGTTATACATAGAATTATCTGAGCATATTTGAATATACCTGACTACATATTATTCTTTCATGAATTTGTTCACAGAATGAACAATTAATGAAGTCCTATGGACTAGAGAACTTGCTTTTATATAATATCATCCTTAGTGTAGGAGAGGAATAGACACAGAGAGACAGACACAGACAGAGATCGAGACAGAGCAATAGAAGAAGGCAAGGAAGGAGGGAAGAAAGAAAGAATGAACAGAGAAAGGAAAGAAGGTGGAAGGCAGGCAGGCAGGCAGTCAGGAAGGAAGGAAGGAAGGAAGGAAGAAAGAAAGGCAGGAAGGCAGGAAGGAAGGAAAGAGTGGAAGGGTATAGAAGTGTATTTGTCAGGTAATACTGGAGAGAAGTGAGAGGAGTAGGAGTGGGGCTGGCAGCTTTGATAAATTACCTGAGGTTGAATAGGAGGCAGAGACTGTGCAGTGACCTTCCTATAATATGTGGATCTGCCTTTAGCAAGAGAGCAGTGGCCTGGCTTCGGACTAAGGTGGCTCAACTCTTCAGCTCCGATGTTATTCCCCAGTTGGTAGGGAACTTTAAAAGGAGTGTTCTGTAAATAAGTCATGGATACGCCTTGGGATAATGGCATGTTTAACTCTTTGGAGAGCTCAATGGAAGAGGCCATCACAAAGCTGGTCACCTGTAGCCTGAGAAGCCTGTATACCTGGCCAAACAGCACAGCAGTGACTGGGCGTATCCCAGGGGTTATTCTATGCCTCCCATTCTACCCTGTAGAATGGACAGTGGATTATCTTTCACCCTTCACAGATAGGCCAATGGAGGCCGCCATGTGCTTGCATTCTTGGTGTTTCTGGTGCAAAGCAGGAATCTCAGGAGGGACAGGAAGTCAGGAGGGGCTCAGATCTAATAATCAGCTGCTGTTGCCAGCTTGCAGTCAATGAGCCCTCTTGGTAGTGTCCAGCTTGACTTTGCATTCTGTAAACAAATTCCTTGTCATTACTTCAGTGACAAGGAATCCTTGTGTATCCTTGTGCCCCAACTCATTTGTAGCCTTTAACATCTTTTGTGTCAAGTAAAGTCATATTGGTAAGTACTGTTGGCTAAGACTTCAAAATATCTTTGTGGAGGATACAGTTTAACCAGTGGCAGCTGCTTGCAGAATGAGCAGTGGTGAGACTCAGATTCATAGTGGTGAATGACATGGGAGGCAAAACAAAAAACAAAAAACACACCATATTTAGAGTCAAAGCTATTTGTTTTCAATAATACTGAAAAGCAAATTTGTGTGGTCCATACTAAATTTCTTCATATTACCTACAGAAATGGGTGTTGTGAAACCAACCAGAAACTGTGAAGCAATCTGTGCATTGAAAAATCAAAGCAATCCTGTTGTGTTTTTATGTCTCTGTCTTGGGGACAAAAATATAAAAGATGCCAGGCACCGGTGGCTCACACCTATAATCCTAGCTTGGCTGAGATCTGAGGGTCACACACCTGCACCTGCCATCACGGGATTGCTCCACTTGGAAGCAACATCATATCAACGATTGAAAAATCACTCCCCCAAACTATCCATCCACAGGGATCATGTGCTAGAGCATCTCTGATCCAACCTGTGGGTCCTGGGGCTGAGGCTGGCTGTGAGCTCTGCTTACCTCCGTCAGAGCTGTCGGAGCTGGTTGAGCACTTGCCAGTCTTGCTCCATCTTTAGTTCTAAAGGGTTTGACTCCCTTCCCAGAATCTCCCACAGGGTCCTCAAGGAGCTCTGTCCATGATTCCCCGGGGCTTCTCCATCCTCTGCCTCCAGTCCACTTTGCCTAGTGAAGCTGGACACTTCCTTTTGCCATCTGTAGATGGGCTTCCTTTCTTCCTATCCATCCTCTGCTCTGTATGGCCATGCAGCCAATGCAGAATGGGTTTCCTCTGGGCATCTGCCTTCAGGGAAGACTTCACAGGAGGACTCAGAGGTCATTGTCCTTGCCCAGGTCCTGCAGCTAGGCGCTGCAGTGCCCTTCTCCTGGGGCCAGATTCTTTGTCATCTCCAAGGCACTGGTCCTCATGGCTTTGCCACGCGGTTATTTTCTTGTAGGCCTCATCTCATTCCTACTCAATTCATTCTATTTCATGGTTAGAAGCAAAGTTGTCATTAAAAGCTTAGTTCTCTGAAACGGTCCTTCTAATAAAATTGCTCAGTTGTTGAAAAGAAAACTTGTGAGACAGGAAACTAGTAGATAAACCCTAATCTGGCCACAGACAATGGCCCTGTTTCCTCTCTTGTGCCAGAAATACATCCAGGACGATTCCATTCCACTCTATTGTGTTCAACTGGAAATTTTTAACCAGGCTCACAAAGTGTTAAAGACAACAACTCCCAGATCACTTGTTGGGGTTTTTCATTACCAAAAAAAAAAAAAAAACAACCACATACAACATTCTTAGAATTTTCTCTTATCTACTTCCTTACTCTGAAAGCAAATATATAATACAATCTCTGGTAACCTTTCCATCTTTTTAATGTTCCAAATGAAACCTCTGTCAATATGTACGAGAGTGACAAATACCGTTATGTGGCAGAGATGAGGTCAATAATGTCGCATACATTTTCTCTCCATACTAAAGAAGCACAGAAGATGTTTTCACCCTACTGTCCTGAAAGATAACTGAATCATTTTCAGTCCTGCTCATTTCATTATGGACAGAGAAGTTCATAAGGTTTGGTGTTTGACCCTAATTGACCAGATGCACATTATTTATTTTAAAGATTTCTAAGATGAAGCTATTTAACATAAAATCAAGACCATCAACTGAAGGAACTTAGACCCAATCATCTTCCATGGGAAGGAAGCACTGAATTCACCTGAGGCTGTGTGTAGAACAAGAGTCCACAATTCAGTGCTACTCCTATTAGCCTCGATAAGCTACCCACTCTCCTTCCTTTTTACTATGGCAAAAAAAGTTCAGCTTCAGTGGCTTGAACAACCACAACTGGGTTTTTGTTTTTCTTCACAATTCTGGGGACCAAGGCTTTGCCCCCTTGGGACGTCCTGAGGACCCTTTCTTATTGCCGCATGACCACCTTCCTACCATGCTGTACACGGACTTTCCTCCAAGTATGTCTGGGTCCGGATCTCCCCGTACAAGGTTAGGTCTTGTTGGACTGAGGTCCAGCCCTATAACCTCATTTTAACCTTCACTGCCTCTTCAAAGACCCAGCACCCAAACACTGGATGGATTTTGAAAAGTTGAATAATGATGGCATGAGTTGTTGGTAAACTACAGCGCCATCGACCATTCTCATCTGTCATGTGGTCACAAAGCATCTCCAAGGCACTAGGATTGAATGCTGTGATTCAAATGGATTCACTTCCGAGTTAGCACTGAATCCTTGTAGTTTAAGAGTTCATCACCTTTAGAAGAAAACAAAATTAATACTTAAGTAAGTGATATATATAATGACCAAATTTGCAATGTCGAAGAATTTAGTGATTCAGTCTTAGCAAATCATTCTCACAAATGCCTTTCGGGAGGCCTGGGAGTACTGCCTTGAAGGAGATCAGGATTTTTATTGTTGGAATGACAAAGTGACACTGTGAGGCACATATTGTTGTCCTGATGTAGGGTGAAGTTCAGGTAGTCCCTACCTCCTGCTAAAATATGATAGTACGACAGATTGAAAAAGACAGTAAACACTTGACAGATGAATTTTTATGCAACAAAGGAAATTATTTATATCTGTAAATATTATTTCTACATTCATTTGTTCATTCCTTATTTCCTAAAGTAAAAAGGCTGTCCTAACAACCATGAAAGAAATTGGCTTACTATCTGGATATGATCGTATTCTCTCTAATTTCTGTTTATAATCCTATTAGGACAGTATATTAATTCCATATTGCGGTATAACAAATTTCCCCAGAAGCTCAGCCTCCTTATGTTGAGATGTCTTCTTTTGTGGAGTTACTTTTTAGTTGAACGTTTGAACCATCTGAAAGCTCATCGACCAGTATTTGCTGCTCTTATCAATTTGATAAGCACGTCTGTATCGACCATGAAAATTAAGAGCAGGTCCCTGTAAGTGTGAAGATACAAGGTGCTCATGGAAAGGATTGTGTTCTAGCATTCTGTGGTGGTACAGCAAGGCACACAAAGATCGGTAAAATCCCAGCTGTTTCTTTAACAGAATAAAGCGTTGTTTAAAGGACAGTCAGTGTATTAATTAAGATGTCAGGAAACTCTACACATAAAAGAACACTGCTTGTGATGCAGGTGACGTTTACTATTTTTAGTGTGGGGGCAGTAAACGGGATGACAGGGTTTGCTGATACACTGGTGGGAGGTGTTTTGCCACAGCTCAGGAAGGAGACAGATGGGAGAATAGAGATTCTGTGAAACAAGGGAAGTGGAAAAATCTGGGACAAGTCTCACTTTTAACATCTTATGCATGAGGTCCAAATGGGACACACTAGGCACAAACACTTCTGTACAGTATAAATAAACCAAACATTTCCCACCAGAAAAATTAGAAAGTGCATTTCTCCAAATATAGCAAATAAGGACAGAATACATCTGCAGTTTCTAGATTTACACAAATATAAAGCCACCAGTTAGTTCCCTGTCACTCACTAGCCTTCCTGGAAAAGATGGACTGGTGGAAGTTTTGGGTATAAATATTTGTGAGATTAATGGTATTGTGATCTATCAATAACTTTGCTAATATCGTCCTTCTTTAAATGGTGCAAATCTTCATACCTTAGGAAAGAAGCATCCCAGTCGTTCAGATAATAGTGACACACATAGAGCAAACAAGTGACAAATGCATGCAACCCAACGAGGAGATTGTCCAAGGCCATTTGGGGTTCCAGGAGGGGATGGAATATAATATACCAATGAAGCTAAATAATGTCCAATGAATAAAAACAGTCAAGTGTATTGTGGGAAACACAAATACTACTTTTTCCTTGGTTCATGACAGACATAGTCCAGTGAGGACATGTTTACCCTCACAGACCACTGAAGGTGAGGATTCCTGATTGGAGCTCAGTACTTTTCAGCTTCCAGCTGTGGAAATGGAAGCTTATATCATGGGTGGGAGGTGGATGCAGATGCACAGGGTGGGCCTTTAGGAAGATTCTGTGCCTAGTTTAATGCCCTACTATAACTGTTGGGGAATTCTTTCAAGGATTCGAATAAGGGCCCCTCATTTCATTTCATAATTGGCCTTGCTCATTATGCAGTGAATCCTACATATAGAGTTCCAAACCGCACAGTGACAAATAAAGGCCATTCTGGGTTACTGTTCTTCTCACAGATGCCTGGCATCGGAGCTCCAAGACCTTGAGGAAGGTTCTGCAGCTCTGTCTATTCGCCTCTATAATGGGGACTCCCTTGGGCGGTTGCATGAAGAGCGTCGGTGGCACGGGCCACACTGGTCAACACCGTGTCCGCATTTGCTGTTGTGACCATCATGGATGCTGATGCCTCTGTTGAACTGTTAGGGATGCAGAGCCGGTCAGGCTGACGGCAACCGTCACCAATATGTCCAACTCTCCACGTTGAATATGGAAAGAGACAAAAATCAGTCAGAAGTCACTTTGTGGTGATGGATTGGTTCTGCTGGCAAAATACCTCCTAGATAAATTGGAGACATCCCATTAGTATTTAAGGCATCGAGAATTTAAATTTTGTGTTTATCAGTGGAAGAAAGATAGAGATCAATAGATAAATAGGTAGATAGGTAGACAGACAGACTGATTAGATAGATAGATAGATAGATAGATAGATAGATAGATAGATAGATAGATAGATAGATAGATAGATAGATAGATAGATAGATAACGTCTGCATTGCTTCTTTCAATGAGGTTTTTGTGTGATGAATTTTGAATTCATGGAACACTACCCGTCAATTCTTCCGCCCTCCCCAACCCCCATCCAGTCAGCTGGCCAGCCCCATCTCCTCTGGCTCTCTCTCTTGCCAGGAGGAAAAGCTCCTCAGGAGACTCCAGGGTTTTTTGTCTATCTCAAGGACAAAGAACATTTGAAATCACCTCCTGTTAACATACTCGTTGTCAAGGTGTAGTCGAGTAAAAATTAATACACTAACTACATAGTCTATAAGCCAATGTATAGGGAATTGTGAGTCCAACTATTATGCCAGACTCTCCTAAAATACATTAGCCAATGAGATCATCATACTAGCCATTTACCCTCCCCTAATACAATTCTTCACTGGCAGAAGATAACAAAACAGACAACCAACCTAAAGGAAATGTTGCCCATGATGAAATTCAGGGAGGGTCATGAGTCCCCTGGGGAACAGGTGTTATTAAAATTTGAAAGAACACCATTGTTACAGCAGGACAGGGAATTTCCAATATTGGCATTGAGGGCCATTAATGCCATCTGTCTCACATTATGCCTCTATTGATACTAAAAGGAACAGAAACACACAGATAAGCATTTGAAATAAAGCAGAATGCTTACAACATTGGTATTGAAGCATACATTCGAAATATGTTGCCATTTCTGAGTTTCTGACTTTGACTCTGCCATACATTTTGAATGAACTCCTTTTCCTGTTTCCCTTTGCATCTTTCCAGTATTCTCCAAGTGGAAGTCTCACATCCAGAGAGAAATTAAAATCACTTATGCTCTTATGTCTGCAACATTTTTGTGCAATTAAATGATTCACGTAATATTATGCTCTTGGAAATACATCCCCTAAAATATGTCTTTATTTTATCCTCACATGTAAAGCATGAGGTTAGGATATTTTTGCAGACTTCTCACTAAGTTATTTCTTCCTCTGCTATCCACCCTCACTGAACCACCATTTATGTCACCCAGGTGCACTGGGCATCTCTGAGCCTCGTTCTACCTGCTTTGCATTCTCCAGCTTCATTAGCATGATAGAAGGATTACACCTCAGGGTATGATGCTTCCTTGCTTATTGCTGAAGTCACTCTGGATTTACTTACTTCTGATTGCAAACTGCCTCTGCTTTGTAGTAGTTTTCCCACTGAGTGGCTCTGAATGGGATTGATTGTCTAGATCTATTAACTCTAATCACCCAGGCTAAAGATTATCCTGTTATTTCCCAAGTGTATTTTAAATTCCTATTGTTCTGTTTTAAACATTAGATTTTTTCCTTTGGTGTGATTACATTTCCCAAGTTGAGATCTGTTCAGAAATAACAAGAGGAATTGCTATGTTCTCATTTTCCAAGCCCAAAATAAAGATGCAAAGGAAATTCAGACTTAGTGTAATTCTGGTGGGCCTTTGAGGGTAAGTTATTCTGAAGCAGCACATCACAGTTCTGCTAAATTTGATACTTTGTCTCTTCAGTGCTAAGTAATGGTGAACTATTTCAGTTTCCGAAATCTCTCTTCCTATGTAAAGTGGGCCACATGTTGATAAGGTGTTTTGAAAAGAATTCTATTTTTACCTTGAATGGTACTTTACCCTGTGTTTTTGTGAAACCATCAAAGAATGCATTCAAAGTCTTTATAGATTCCTGGGTCAATTAAGAAAGGGATTCTGCAAGAAACCCTTTTGTTAAAAAAAAAATCAGTAGCTTTCTTGATCTTTGTGCTCATTTTCAGTGTTCTTCCAAGAAAACAGGTGCTACAAAAATATGAAAGAAAATTTTGGAAGCAAATACTCTATGGCACTTGTTCACACAATCCTGGTCCCAGGGCTTGTGATCTGAGGGAGCCATGCTGCATTGACAGGCTGCAGGTGGCTAATGAAGGTTGCTCGTGAAAAGCTGGAGTGCTAGAACATGGGGTTGGGCAATGGAACCGTAGGACATACCTCAACAACAGCTTTCCAAGCCTTTGTGAGACAGGACTGGCACAGGGATGATGCTGCTAAGATGACTCTCAATTGGAAGAGGAAACTTTTCAGGTCACATCACAGAACAATAGAAGAAGCAACTGACAATTTACAATAACCTAACTAGGGCTGGGATTGTGGCTTTGTGGTAGAGTGCTTGCCTACCATGCATGAAGCCCTGGGTTCAATTCCTCAGTACCACATACAGAGACAAAGGCTGGAAATGGTGCTGTAGCTCAAGAGTGCTAGCCTTGAGCAAAAAGAAGCTCAGGGACAGTGCCTAGGCCCAGAGTTCAAGCCCCCACAACTGGCAAAAACAACAACAACACACAACTAGATGGACTTCCTCATCAGACCCCTATCTGCAGACCACCAGTGGTCAAGGAGGACCGCCTGGGTGCCACTTTGGTCTTCTAGGCAGTGGCCTCATGAGACACAGGAGTCCTGTTATTGTCTGGGTGGCTCCCTGTGCTTTGTCTCAGATTTCAAGTTTAGAAGACAGAGAACAGCAGAGGGAATGGAGTTAGTAGCTTGTTCATGCTATGCTGTGCTGTGTGCTCAGGACCCCATACTTTAAACTTAGAGACCGCAAAGGCAGCTTCCATCTAGTGAGCTGAGACCCTGGGTCTGTGCCTCATGCAGCTCAGTGTCTTCCCTAAAGCTGGCCTGAGGAGAAGGGGCTGGGAAGAGCTGCCCAATGCATCACTGGATGACCACTGGGTTGGGATGAATGACGCCCACAAACCACCATGCAGGTGCGTGCTCACCAAGAACACATTGCAAGTCCCAGGGCAGAGTCCTGAATCACACGCAAACACTTTGACAACAAACATGGGAAGACTCACTTGAACTGGAGTATTATTCACCCACTCTAAGCAAACGTAGACAGCCAGGGTGACTCACCCAGTCATGTTTTCTGAGTTTCAGAGGCCTCAAGTTAACTGGCACTCAGCTAGAATGGGCGTGGGGGGCGGGGCTGGTCTGTGCTGTTCCATGCAGGAGCAGTATCTGGCCTGCTTTTCAGGAAAGTTGGACAGAGACAAGCTCAGAGCAGTGCAAGATTCCCACCTTCTGTGTCACCTGCTAGGAACTCTCTGCCTCTGTGGTGTGAAAGTCACAGAGAACATGCATACTGTTCATGGGCATGCTAAAAAAGTATTCATTACATACTAGGATTCGAGTGACATACCATCTTTTCATTTTATTCTCACTATTAAAAAGTGCTTAATATGGAAAGTTCATTGTTAGCTACACAAAACAGGCATTAGGACTAGGTTTGTGGGCTGGAGTTGGCTCCACCCTGATCTTACATTTCAGAAATTAGTCCTCTACTTAAAAATAGATTTGGATGTGATATGGCCATTTTCAGTCTTGAGAGCTAGTAAATTCTTGTAGATACATGGGAAGGTGATACTTGTTTACTATCGTTACATCGTTGTACAAAGGAGTTACCATTCAACAAAGCAGTTTTTGAATGAAATGAATCTGGACTGATGTCACCCCTTTCTTCATTCTCCCCCATTCCTCTCAATTCAACCCAGCCCTCAATTTTCTTGATTTCATAGGGTGGATATGTACTAGATTGTATGACTGCATTCTCTCACATTTTTGCTCTTTATTCAGCTATCCACTTCACCTTGATCTCACCATCCCCATTCAAGTCTTTGTTCATTTTGTTTTTAAGGAAGGGGACTCTTTTTCCAGAGCATGTATTGAAGTTGTTGAAGATATAAGTCCTTGTAATTTTTGTTCACTGGTTAGTTATGGTAATAAACTATGATCCTTCATTTCCAACCAACATGTCTATTATTTAGCTGTTATGTCAAGCAACATAATATTTCATTTGGAAGGATAGAAATTTCTAATTTTGTGAGGTTCAGATGAATTATAAAGAATGACTCCAACCTACCCAATAACAAAGAATTCTCAGTAGTAAAATTTAGATTTTGATCCCACAGAAAATCTGAGAAATAACTTATCAATCTTGTGTAAATAGAGCCTGAACTGCTGAAAGCAACAAGACAATGAGACAATTCTGTGCCAACATTGTGTTTATTTCCCACACATTGGCATAGCTGCAGCCGGACAATTGAGGCTTTCACTTATTCATAACTGTTTAGAAGTAGGTAATGAAAACCGACAAGGTTATCTAAGCACAAATTCAATGCAGGCTTAATCTCATTCCATTTTAATAGAAATTTCAGGACCTGGTGCACGCTGAAAGGTATCTTTGCTTGGAGGCAGTGGCTTCTTCTGCCATCTATGATTCAAATGTCACATACAGAATGAATAACTATATCTAAGATAATACATTGTTTATGCTTAAAAAATAATACATGTTGGTTTTAAAAATGTGGAACCTTGGCAAAACTTAGAAAGCAGGGAGTCACATGGAAAAGCACAAGGCTCTTGGAGTCATGTTGAACAAGTCACTCTTAGGCTGATAAATCATGTCATCCATCACAAGCCCAGCAACAAGAGGGAACCAAATCCATTCACAGGCAATTTATTCACTGCTCATTTAGACCCCAGCCAAGGTAACTCTGTCTCATACTGTTCCAGTCTTCTCTCCCAGCGGCAGGAGTTCAAGTTGAGCTCAATATCCATTCCAATCACAAAGAAGCCTGCTCCTACTAGATTCTTATTACTTTTGTTCCAGGATGCCTTCAGTCTTAACTTTCTACGTTCTTCCCAGTATCTGTTGGTGCTGTTATCTGCTAGCCTACTTCCTACTATATGCTTTTTATTATGTATTTGCCCTACTTTCAATTGAAGTAATTGGAGTGCACGAGTTTTATGAATAAGGCAAACATGGCTATTCTCTGTTTAGAGAATCTTCACAATGCAGCAATTAGGGTAGTTGAATCTGACCCGAAGGAAAATGGGATACTGGTAGCAGCAGGCTGTCTCCCTTCCGAGGAGAGATCCTGAGAGACGCTGATGGGGAAGCCTGGAGTATTCGAGATTTCAATCACATGCTCTCCATTTTGTTTTTGCAAATCAAACACTTTTGACCACATCCAGTGCTGAGTTTGAAGATGGCCCAAAACCTCAGCATAGTCCACTCACAGACATTTTACATGATTCACTTTGAACAGCAAGAAGTATGGGGTTTAAGAACAGAGAGTGGGAAAGTTTCAGTATTAACCAACACATCAACCTTTAAAAATATTTACTCTTTGGATTATGAACTTACCTTGATTTTAGCAACCATGCCTGGAAAAATTATTATTAATTTTCTTACAAGAATGTTCATCAAAGAAAATGTGAAGGAGAAACAAATTAAAGTTAAAATAATAAAAAAGCAATATAATATGTATGAATAAGTAATTGTAAATAACTAATGCTTTGAGCTTGTTCAGTCTGACTGCTCCTTTAAGAAAACCTTGAGTAGTATTTTGTTGCTCATGGGATTCACTCGTATGCCCATTAACGAGAAGGGCTATTTCATGCTTCACCACGTTAAGTCAACTGAGACCCTGGAGATCTACAGTTCTAAAAACACAGGACGTTGTCTGAAGAATAACTAGTCTTGTCTCTTAATTGTTATTCTACTCACAACTTCTTAAAGGTAGTTTCCTTCTCTGGCCCCTCTTCCTTAACATACTGGAAAAATAATATGGCTAGAGAGTCAGGGCTCCATCCCTGTGGTAGCAAACAAGCAGTCTTGGTATCCAAGAGGGAATCAGAGATGGAGGTGGAGTGGAGCCTGGTGGGAGGCTGCTGTCCACCGCAGGGTTATCAGAGCCCCAGCAGTGGGAAAAATCATCTCCACCCCAGGGTGTCCTGCCTTCCCCACCCCAGGGTTGACGGCCAGGGGATGATGTCTCAGCATGTTGAGGAGGTCATTCCTGGATAATTTGGTGACTGTAGAGACAGGAAGTTGGTGGCTGTAGAGATAGGAAGTTGGTGGCTGTAGAGACAGGAAGTTGGTGGCTGTAGAGATAGGAAGTTGGTCCTATCCAGGGGAGTGATCAGAAAAGTAAATAAGATTGATTCAAACTGGGTGTGTTTGCAAGAGAATGGAGTTATGAAAATAGAAAAGGAGAAGACTAGAAGAATTTGCTTGGGATGCTGGTTTGAAGTTGGATACCTTGGTAGGAACCAAGTTTGAAAAATATGTCAAGTAGAGGTAGAAATAGTAGATAGAAATAAATAAATACAAAAATAAGTAAATAAATACTAGTGCAAATGTGTGCTTCTCTTGCCCTGTCTGCTGAGAGAGGCCGAGTACCCCACCCCAGTGGGAATGAACAGACACAACATCCATTTTCTCCTATGCAGAAATGAGCTCTATAAAAAGGAAGCTTCAGGGATACAACTATTTTACAAGATGAACTTGGAGAATTCTGTTTAACAGAAGACAAACGAGAACAACAAACATGTTGAAAAGACTCAGAAGCCAATTTGAAGGGGATTCCATAGCCAATCTGTGGACAACTAAGTCCCAAAGGCAATAACATGAGTAGCAGATTAGAACCTGTGGAATAGAAAAAGCCTTGCATTCAGATGAATCATGAGGATATATGGTTTATTCGTATTTTCAAGGTTCAGCTCCACAAAATAGTATTAGTTACACGGGAGAGAAAAAATTCTAGATTAGCAGAGGAAAATATCTAAGTGCAATACATTAACCCAGGCTCTTTCATGTGTGTTTTCTCTCATATGTGAAAACTAGAACTAACTGACAAATGTATCAATAAATACTTGGGAGTTGTATGCAAGTATGCACAAAAAGATATGGTATTGGGGAGTATTCAAATGGTATAATTCCTTAGAAAGGCTATCTCACTATCCAACAAAACACATACCAGGAAGGTAAGGGTTGGGATCAAGGGGAGGAAGAGAGGAAGCTGGGGATCAATTCAGTCATAAAATTCAATTCATATCCTACCAAATTAAGAAAATTGAAGGGAGAGGTAGTGTTAGGAGGGATGGGGGAGAATGATGAGAAAGGTAAGTGATCAAGATGCATGGTCATTTACAACCTAACATATTGAATGGTAACTCAGTTGTACTACTTAAAGATAAGAAAAATATAAGTTAATAAAATGAACCTCTTCAGAAGGGACATTGTAACAATGTCTGCCACTTCAGTGGTGTGTACTTCAGCATGGTACTCCTGACAAAGACCTAGAACATGAAAACAAATCATGTCTGTTACTCAAACTAAATGGAAACACATCCTACTGAACCATTCTTTTGAGATAAAGACATGAAGGTCTTGATATCTCTGGTGACTGGGACGGCTTCCAAGCTGAAAAGACAGGACAACTGATTGTAATGTTTGCCTCTGATCTTTTGATTTAAGACATTATTGACATATCATCAAACTTTGTATGGGAAGATGAATATCGGACAGGAACATGTCAGTATTTGCTATTGACTTTGATGGCTGAGCTTTTGTTAGAAACTAAAGTATTCAGAGTTAATGAGGTAGTGAGTTGGCCAGATTCTCAAGCAATTTTAGAATAAGAAAAACTTTCAACTGTAAGTCCAACTGTTTTTGTAAAATTGTGATAGCTATAAAGATGCAAATTGAAGAGAGTAAGAGTCCATGTGAGCAATTGTCAAACTAATACAGCATTATTGAACATGTTGCTATAAATAATGATAACAACATATCACGTTAATCCATTGTTAGTCCATAAATCCATTATTTCCTTCACTCATCTAGTCAAAAGAAAATTCACATGCATAATTCATGTCAGGCATCATGCTGGATTTCAGCCTTTCACATATCAGCACAAATAGTAAATATAGGGAAGGAGAGGGCATAAGTCAGTTGTTTCTCCTGGCAGAGTCTGAGGAGAGATATCACACAGAAAGCTGCAAGTTGTGATCAGAGGACTTGGTCAAATGACACAAATCAGTATGTAGTACCACGAAAGGTTTTATGTTGCTTACACTGAATTCTCTGAGATAAGGTACAGTTTGAGGAAGTGAGTTCATTTGCATACAGTCAGTAGACTGCATTATGCTTCAGCATCATGGGACACAGTATATTTTGTAGAGACCATATTGTTCAGATGAGAGTCATGGTGTCTCTGGGAGGAAGAGGAGAGTTGACAAGAAACAAGATGCTGGGCTGGGAAGGTGACTCAGTGGTAGAGCACTAGCCTTGAGCTGAAGAGCTGAGGGACAGTGCCCAGGCCCAGAGTTCAGGCCCCATGACCAGACCCCCCCCCCCAAAAAAAAAAAGAAAGAAAGAAACAAGTTGCTAGGGAACTTGGTCCAGAGGGTACAATATTCTTTTGTTTTTATTCTTCTTTTTTTTTTAACTAAAACCTCCCAAATTATTGTTATTTTTTTCTTCCTGTAATAAAAGATGGCTTTCTTAAATGACTACATGGGCATTTTGACAATTACTTATTATATAAATTTACAGAGTGTTACATAAGATAAACAAAAATGTAAATGCTTCCACATAAGAGTGTATTGCTCAGATGTATTTATTTTTTGATTTAATTTTATTGTAAAGATGCTGCACAGAGGGGTTACAGTCACATACAGTTACAGGAATAAGGTCATGAGCACATTTCTTGTCAAACATTACTCAGAGGGTCCAATATTCTAAGCTAAAAAAGCTGAGTGATTTTACAAGAGCTATAGTCTTGTCATGATGTGGAAGATAAGTCCTGGTTTCAACCCTGGCGATGGAAATGCTAATGCACAGTGCTGGGAGTCACCTGGCTGCACGTGGCTGCTCCACTTTTGACTGAAGGTGAACCCTAGTATGGCCACGACATGGCAGAATTTGCATTAGAAATAGCACTGCCTACGTCACTGTGACTACTGATAAAGCAGTCCTACTGTGTCTCGCTGAAAACATGTAGCCTTTCTCTTTCCTATTAGTTCCATCATAAAATAGTAGTTTCAAGGGTGACACTACTTATTATTGACATTTATTGCCATTAAATTTGTACCTGATGGCCATCCATTCCATAAATGAACAAGCTTCTTACAGCATCAAGCCTTGGAAGTTGGAAATGTGCTGTGGTCCAGTTAAGACTCTAAACATTTGTGTGCCCTATACATAACTCTAAATATCTGTGCACCCCTATGCATACTCTGAATCCTTCATCCCCAAGGTGATAACACTAGGAGGTGGGCCTTTGGGAGAAACTCTCTGAGTAACACTGATATCCAAATCAAAAAGAGAGAGAGCAGCAATGACACAAGGACCAGAGAGCCAGCCGCTCCTGGTCCCTGTGTAGCACACAATGAAAAGGCTCTGTTTAGCGATGTCTCTGGAAATTTGACTTCTTTGATGTTTTCTGTTGGCTTTAGCTCATTATCTCACTGTTTGCCTCTGTTCCCTTACCAGGTAGAGAACTTGACACTGGCACACAGTGGCATGTGACACTCCAAAGAGGAAACCTGAAAAAATGGCAGAGAGTTGGGGCTTCAAGCTTCCGGAGTGACAGCCAGGGGACACAGCAATCAAGAATCAACTATAAGTGACAAGTGTCCACACCTGTGAGGCAGAGACAGACTCAGGGAAATCTACAGGAGGGAAACAAACAGAAGGAAGTTCACTCAGGAGATGAAGAGCTTTTTGAAAAATTCAGAAGCAAGCAAAAGATGAAACATAAACCTACAAAGAAATATTCAAGAGATAGCAAAAAGTAAAACAAAGTACCCTTATAATAAATTTGACTATGGAAACACAAACGTTCCTCTTGAGAAGACCAGTAAATAGAAACAATTTTTACACACTGATTTTAAATTTGACGCACTCAGTCAAGGAGCAGATCTTCATAGAACGAATTATTAAAGCGAGTCAGAAAATACTTGAAGATTTGTAATACATTTGAAACATTCTTTACAAGCAGAGCATAGTGCCACAAACTTGTGTGAGGTTTTGTGAGGGCTGAGCTGGAAGGATCATCATTCCAGGCAAAAAAACTACACAAGACTATGCATTTGAACAAATAATAAATTATAGCTATGTGGAGTGTATGCTATGGGTTCAAAGAGAGCATTGTATTCTAAATGTATGCCGCAAATGAAAAGGAACTATAAACATCTCAATAGTACAAGCAAAGATTGAAGTCAAACAATATAGCTTAGCTTCCAAAATCATCTGCAACCTTGTACCAAGGATTGATTTGATTTACTAGCTACCTTTGCTGTCTCAGATAGCAAAGGACTAACAAGCCATTATAAACTGGCATAGTACATGAAAAAAAGAAGAAAAAAGAAACACCCTTTATAGGGCAAGAAAATACATAGTTCCAAATCTGAAGTCTTAAAATATTTGCAAATATTCACAACTTTTAGAAATAATCGAGTGCAAATTAAAACTAGTGTTATAACAGTCTTCACCTATAAAATACAGTTTGATCATGGCAAGAACAAATTTGGATGAGAGAAACACTTTGGTGCCAGTTGTGAGAGTAAAAAATTTTTTTGCAACTTATTTAAGAGGAACAAGCAATCATTTAAAAAATTAAAATACACATTTCTATCCAATATACAGTAATTTATCTTCAAACATAATCACAATTAGAAACAACACATGTAATTATGTTCCTCACTGCAGTGTTTACACTAGGAAAGGTTGGTAGTGAGCAACCTGCCTAACCTTTGAATAATTAACTGAAAGTTTAGGAAAATCAATATCAGAAAGCTGAAACATATTTTGTCTAAGAGTGGTGAGGCTTAAGAGGAGGGAGACAAATAGAAGAATGGCTGTGAGTCATAATACTCAATGTGGATATTTGAAAATGTAAGCCGGTCACCTTGGGATGAGGAGGTTGGGAGAGACGGAGGGAGCAAGATGGAGGGAGAGACATTCATCAAGATGCATTGTATTCATAAACTGATATGCTGAATTGAAACCTTTTGTATAATGACTTAAAGGTAATACAAACTTGTCCCAAAGAGATGTTATGAATTCTGCAAATATTTAGCATCTAACATTCCCTAAACACCTGCCAAGACATGGAGAATACAGTGATGAATGAGAATGCACATTGATTCCTCTCAGCTCTTTTTTTATAAGTAGTAGAATTTTTAAAAAATATTTTTATTATCTTTAAGTAGGTGTACAAAGGAGATGCCACTCACTGAGGCAGTGTACCAATATAGTGCATCCTAATCAATGTCATCCCTTTCAACGTTCCCACCCACCCTTCCCTTCCCACCCCTTCCCTCATTTTTCTTAATTTTTCAGATCTGTATGGATTGTTTTTTTGCCACTTAACAAAGCAGTTTATGTATGCAACACATCTTGATCTGACACCCCTGGAACATTTTCACCCCCCTTCGACCCACCCCTTCCCTTGTATTTCTCAACTCTGTGATATCTTCCATTAATTCTTGCCTAAATTCGGTCCTCTTCTCCCTTTCCCTCTTCTCCTCCTCTCCCCTTGGCCTCACCCTCCCTTCTTGCAAATACCCATTTTCTGGTTCTTATCTTGGGCTTTGACTTAGTCTCTCTAAAGAATTATACTATTTGTGTTTCTCTCTGGGTCTCACTCACTTTACTTAAAATAATTTTTTCAAGTCTTTCCATTTCCTTATGGATGGTACGATATCATTCTTTCTGATGATGAGCACAATTCTATTTTCTTGGTCCATTCTTCCACTGGGCTGATTCCCTGTCTTGACTATGGTAAATAATGCTGTGGTGAACATGGTTGTACTGGTGGCTTTACTGTAACTTTCTTTGTGCTCTGTCAGATAAATGCCCAGGAGTGAATTTGCTGGGTCACCATGTAGTTTTATGTTTTGTTTTGTTTTGAGAAACCTCCATACTGCTTTCCAGAGTGGCATGAAACCTCTCAACTCTTCCCATGCCTTCCCAGGGATTCTGAGCCTATGATCTGTCCATTGCCTGTGCTTTCTCCAAGTGGCATGTGCCCTGTTGTGTTGCCCACTGCTGCTGCAGAGCTGGCTACCAGAGGAGGAACTTCGGCCTCCACCTCAGTCATTCAGTGACTTTCCCCAGTCTTACACAGACCGACTTATAAACCAACAAATATCCCTTGAATATGCGTTAGCATGCTGTCTGTGCACCATATCCCACTTACAAAACGAGTGTAGATAATTCTAGTCCAAATGAAGCCTTCTTAAAATGCTTGTACGCTGCTAACAAGGATTATTTTTATACACTGAAGAGACTTTTAAACCTAAATTACACAACTCAATCATTTTTAGCATTGCTCAGATCCACAAGCTTTGACTGAAATGTCATGTGGGCACATTCCTTGAGGAATTCGTTAAAAAGAATCATGTGTAATTATGTGTAATTGTAGCATATTTTTGGAGCTAGTTTATTAGAAGGTGTGGAGAGCAGTCAGGTAGCAGCTGGTTAACTGCAGGCTGGTGTCGGTGGATGGAAGTAAGCAATCCAAGAATAGTGCATGCTCCTGCACCTTGACGTGCTCAAGGATCGAAATGAAAACATAAAAGATTTAATGAGTTTGTTTTGACTATAGTTCATACAAATATGTGTGAATTGTGAATTCTTTAGAGTGCTTTGTGCCAAAATTATACGCTTCCTATATTAAGCAACTGTAACCCATTAGGCATTTGAAATATTAGTCCCAAAATATTTTCAGTTTTAAAAAGTCAGGTTAAATATTACTGTGTTCCTAACTACTACCTAAAATATTCCTATGTTCCTGAGCACTTGAGTTTAAATCAAGATTCTAAATTATATATAAACATTCCCATGTCAAGAGCTAGCTACTGAAATAAAACGGCACATTTTTATATGTAAACGGTGGGGTTTTTTTGTGTGTATCAGCTGCATCTGCTGCCTTGTGTGAATTGAATTTCAGTTCAGCACTCTTTAGAAAATTTTGGGAAAATGAGTTCTCTTTTTTAAAAATCATAACCTATACTGCCTATAGTAATTCACTTTTGCAACCCTAGGTACAAAACTTATATTTCATTGTCTGATAAAAATTTTCAAAAAGAAGAAAACTCAAAAGAAGTATAAATGTGACTTATTGTATGAAAGACAAGTATTAATTTATTTTTATAAGGTATTCAAGTACCGGAGAAAAAGGAAGCTAATTTTAGCTGAATTTTCAAGAAAGAAAAGTCACTGCAAAATCTTTTTAATTAATAAAAATAAAAAACACAACTTATTTCTTTAATAAATAATTGGTTAAGACTTTTCCAGAGTTAATTTCAAGTGAGGCTCATAGCAAGTGAATTCTCTTCAGTTTTATGTGGTTTTACATTTTCAATCTGTTTGATAGTCTCTGAGTTAAATGTACCAACTATATTTTATTGAGACACAGCCATCATTTCCTTGTTACTTAACTACATATTAAGGCTGACGATGAGTCAATCTTCTCCATAAAGCAATGATATATACTTATTTAATTCTCAGAACGACAGTGCTAGCAAAGTAAGGGCCACCAGAGCCATGGTCCTACCTCCCACAGGCCCCCCAGGTGGGGAACAGATTCAGAGACCGGCTCCGAATTGAACTGGGGTGGTGAGGGAAAGGACACAGGAAGCTGAGGGAGGATCGAAAATTAGTTGTTAATAGCTTAATAAATTTATTCCAAGACAAATGTTTTTATGGAATCTAAATCCTAAAACTCCCAAAGCTTTAATATAAAGAACTGTTACAGGGTAGCTCTATGTTTAATCTTCTGAGGAACCTCCACACTGCTTTCCAGAGTGGTTGAACAGGTTTGCACTTCCACCAACAGTGTAGTAGCTTTCCTTTTTGACCCTACAATCCCACTTTTGGTAGTTTACCCAAATGACCACAAACAAGGGCACACTAAAGCTAGCAGCACAGCCATGTATATTGCAGCATTATTTACCATAGCTAAGCTATGGAACCAACCCAGATGCCCTTCAGTAGATGAATGGATCAAGAAGATGTAGTACATATACACAATGGAATTCTATGCCTCCATCAGAAAGAATGACATCATTCCATTTGTAAGGAAATAGAAAGACTTGGAAAAAAATTATATTAAGTGAAGTAAGCCAGACCCAAAGGTAGGATGCATGATCTCCCTCATTTGTAAGAACTAGAATATGGCTATGATATTCTTAACAGGAGGTCACAATAGCACAACTGCTTAGTGCATAGAATCTTACATAATGAAGCGTATCAACATGAACTCCAATATATGGAAACAAGAGGTTCTTATTAGGCCCATATGTAGTTTGTTCTTTTTATCTATTGTTTTATTTTTTCTTAATTTCTTTTAGTTTTTTGTATCTCATGTTTTGCATATAAGATTGTGTAATATGTGGAAAGGAAAGGGGGAAACCACAGAAACAGCAGGACAATGGATGAACCAAAGCAACATTGATATGCACTTGACTCAATGTTGGATATGAACATTACAACTTGTGGGGGGAGGAGGAAAGAGAGAGGGGTAAGTGGGAGATAATGAGGGATGATTTAAAACTATTATATTCATTACTATACTTATATAACTGTAACACCCCTGCTCATCACCTTTTCAATAAAATATTTAAAAAAACTGTTACAGCTGGTATTCCATGAATTTAAGATTGTGTGTATTAGTTTCTCTCCAGCCCACAAACCCTCAGCTGCCCTGTCTCTGATGATCACCACTCCACACCAGTTGCTAGGTGCACAAGGTCAGGCCACTTTTAGATTCCACATGAGTGAGATCATGTAGCATTTGTTTTTCTATTGCAACATATCTCCCTTAGCACAATGTCCTCTCACATACCCATATGGTCCCAAATATCAAGATTTCTGTCTCTTTTCTAGTTAGGCAAAAAAAGAAGGAGCTGCAAAGGTCTATTGCACACATGGTCACTATAGGAAATGAAATATTACTATATTCATTAGCAAGCATGGATATTGAGTGTTTTATTAGAAAATAACAGTGTCATTATGTCACAAACTAACAAACTAGCGTTAGGCATCTACCTGTATCCATACTGCAAACCATCATGTCTTACATGATAAATACACAATGTCATGCCAATTAAAAATATACAAACAATGGGAAGCATCAGAAAATAGTATCATTAGCAGCACAGGGGCATGTTGAAGTACACTGCGGACATATAATTTTTAGGGATATATAATTCACTTGCCATAGAGTTCACCCCCTTAAAGTGCAAGACTCAGTGGTCTCAGTACATTCATGAACTCATTCTTGGAGTCTAATCCAAGGGCATTCTCCTTAACCAGAATAAACACCCTACCCATTAACAGCCACTTCCTGATTGTTGATCCACACAAACACTAGCAAACTCATATTAAATTCATATTCTCCTTTCCTATTTTTTAAGTTGTATGATAAGTTAGTTCGTGAATTCATGAGAGATTTGTATGCCCTTCCACTCAACAAACTTTTCTGAACATGCTATCATTTGAATTTCCCATGAGGACAAAAGGTATTTGGTTGGTGTTTAATCTTACTATCACATTCCTTTATTTTAAAACCAAGAGTCCTAAAGCACTCAGTTCTGATGTTAGTGCACTAAAAGTGAGAACTTAGACTAATTCTTTTTTTTTGGGGGGGGGGTCTGGTTGTGGGGCCTGAACTCTGGGCCTGGGCGCTGTCCCTCAGCTCTTCAGCTCAAGGCTAGCGCTCTACCACTTGAGCCACAGTGCCACTTCCAGCTTTTTTCTTTTTTTGCATATGTGGTGCTGAGGAATCGAACCCAGGGCCTCACGCAAGCAAGGCAAGCACTCTACCACTGAACCACCTTCCCAGCCCCTGGCTAATTCATTTTACAAATCCAATTCATTCAGTTATCCAACTTCTTTAGAGTATGCCTAGGTAATCAAAATAAGTCAAAACAAATTACTAGCAAATGTCAAGTCACAATATATTCTATTTAAAGCATATCTTTAGATGATTAGAAGAATTCAAATTCTCCTACCTGTTATGTTGATACGTGCTAACCATGTATAAGTTATGCTGATGGCCATGAAACTCCTGGAGCAAGGAGAGGAAATGATGTGGTCCAACTATCCAGGGCACATGGGAGATTTGCTACACTGATCCCGAGGAAAACAATAGGCAAGGCTGCTCATCCCCTCAGTGAAAGTTCCAGCTCTTCAACCACTACTAATAGGAGCAGAGAAAATGAGAAGCTTTGTCTCTAGAGAAAACTTAAAGAAATAAGAATAAGCACATGATTGAGAGAAACATTGCATCATCACCATTGCTTCAAATCCTCCCTCCCCCCACCCTCTGTCTTCTCCATCACCCAAGCCAAGTAAATTATGGGCCTAGTGGGTTAAAGTCAAATTCCATCAAGCACCAAGTTTTAATCATTACGTTATCATTATGACTATTACATTAGTACAGAATCTGTATGTGACAAATGAGCCTCCCTAAAGAGATATTGCTTAGTGTCAGAGGGCCATCCTGGAGGGTTAGTGAAAAAAGTACCTCCAAGTATAGTGGTATGGAGATGAAGATGATTCATTATTTATTATTTATTATTCCAAGCTCCACAAATGTTTTGCTCTAGGAATTCACAGATGATTAAGACAAACTCATTGACTTTAAAGAAATCGATAGCAGGAGTGGCAAGACTTTTCCTCAAAGACAGTGTAAAATCTAAAGCAGATTTTTTTCAAAGTATTATGAGGTAAATTTAAGCCATAAGAATATTAGGTCCAGGGCTATTTCTTCAAGAGTCAGTTAACATTTTGGCAGGAGATAAGAAAGCCAGGGCATCTTCTATGGCAGGAATGAGTGACTTTCATGGTCACCGACAGAAGATGTCAAAGGCAGAGATACAGTAGTTGCTTGCTGTCTGGGTAGGCCAGGTGTAGTTCATTAAAGTGTTCCATGCTAATAAAAGGGTGGTAGCTTATTTAAAAAGTGAATGCATACATCAGGAATAATTGATAAAGGAAGGCATCATGATCTGAATCAACCTTGAAAAAGTCCTTTTGGCCACGGAGGGGAATGATAATACACAACCATCTTCCTCAAGCCCGGGGTGCAAGTTTGCAACTGAAGGAGGAAAAAATGCAGTCACTATATTCAATGTTACAGTGTATAAAATTTAAACTACCTGACTTACGGGTAGGGATAGAAGGAGAAGTAATGCAGAGAACGGTGGACGGGTTATCATTGATCAAGATGCATTGTGTTCATAAGCTGGAACACGAAAGTATAACTGCTTCATACAACTTCTTAACAATGAAACTTAAAAATTTAAATGTGAAAGATTGAGAATGTGATTGCATTAAAAACTTAAACTTGCTGAGCACCAGTGCCTCACACCTGTAATCCTAGCTATCAGGAGGAGGCTGAGATCCGAGGATCAGGGCAGGCAGGTCTAGGAGGCTTTTATCTCCAATGAACCTGCCAAAAGCCAGAACTAGAGGTGTGGCTCAAGTAATAGAATGCCAGCTGTGAGCAAAAAATTTAGATCACAAAAGCCTGAGTTCAAACACCAGTAACACACACACACACACACACACACACACACACACACACACACACACACACACACGAGAAGTTAAATTTCCTTATCCAGAACATAGTCAGTCAGAAAAGCTAAACAATACTAGCTAGTAGTTCCAAAATTTCTTAAATGCAAGGGTGAGGAGCCAATTCTCCGGGGAAAAGGGCAAGAATTCATGGAAGATGTTCACCTTGCAGTTACTTTCTGGGAATAAGAAGGAAGAGAGAATCACAGGAAAAGAAACAATGCACTGTGCCAGTAATGTATCTTGGCTATGTAAAGAAGGATTTATGCTCCCCAAGTTTAAACTGAGGTGAAAAATGGTAAAAGTAAAGATATGTCAGAGATGCATCAAGTTTAAGATCTTTTTGCCTAGGTGTTACCACCCCCCAGATCTCATTGTGCAGCTGACTCTGAGCTCATTTGTCCAAAGGCCTGGCTCCCTTCAGACTTCCGGGTGCAGAGAGCAGATGGGTGCCGTCATCTTCCGCAAAGTCAAATTAATTTTCAACAAGAGTGATCATGTTTATTCATGTATTTCCCCCACATTAGGAAATGTCAACTGGAATATGTCAGATGACTCTCTGACATTTCACCAATCTGATTGAAAATCCCAAGTAAACAAACAGAACTCATAACTGCAATTTGTTTTTTGTTTTTGTTTTTTTTGAGATAAGGAGCAGAACTGTCTCCGGGAGTTTTGCTTTAAGGAACAACAGAAAACTGGGGCTGTAGCTGGAATTGGGGAAAAAGCAAATGAGAATCATTTTATTACTATTATAGTAGTAGTAGTAGTAGTAGTAGTAGTAGTAGTAGTAGTAGTAGTTATTGTCCAGATTAGGAGAACAGAGAGCTCTTTCCCAGTAATGGCATGGATTATAAAAGAGGAAAACTACTCAAGCAAAAAGAGGAGACAGACGCTGCTGGCAAGGTCAGGAAAGGAGACCTAGTGGAGAGGTGGGCTCTAGCTAAGGTCACAGCCAGCAGCATGAAGCAGGTGCGCACAGGTGCAGCGGCCCTGGGAAAGCTTCCTGGGCCAACGGCTCCCACCTCCCTCTGCACTGGAAGCGAGCGCTGTTTGTAAAGCACCTGGAAGTCCCCCTGGTGCCAGCTATGTTTAAAGACCTGATGGGAGTGAGGCCCTCACAGTAAGGGCTTGGACTCCAGAACATGGCTGCCATGGACACCTGTGTGGCCTTCCTGTGCCTGGATAGATCCCCACTGCAAACTTATTGTTCTTTTTCTTTGTACGTTTTTTATTGTAAAAATGCTGCATAGAGGGAGTACAGTTACATGAGTAAGGT
Source organism: Dipodomys spectabilis (assembly GCF_019054845.1). Lineage (NCBI taxonomy): Eukaryota > Metazoa > Chordata > Mammalia > Rodentia > Heteromyidae > Dipodomys > Dipodomys spectabilis. The sequence goes on along the minus strand of NW_024870892.1, from coordinate 5,548,674 downwards.
AATGAGTACATTTCCTATCGAGCATTGTTGCCTCCTCCTTTGTTTTTCCCCCACCATCCCTTCCCTCTCCACTTCCCCAACTCCTCCTTCCCTCCCACAAGTTGTAAAGTTCATTTTCCACACAGTGTCTTGTACATCTCATTGTTACAATGGGTCAACCTGTATCCCTATTTAAGCATTTTACTTTTACCTATCAGAAGTATATATATGTATAAGATGCAGGGCACCAGAATCAAATACAGTTAGAGCAGTATGGAGGTTCCTCAAAAAACTCTACATAGAGCTCCCCTATGACCCAGTAATCCCACTTTTGGGCATTTACCCAAATGATCACAAACAAGGTCCTACTAAAGCTACCAGCACAACTATGTTTGTCACAGCATTATTTACCATAGCTAAGATATGGAACCAACCCAGATGCCCCTCAGTAGATGAATGGACCAAGAAAAAATGGTATATATACACAATGGAATTCTATGCCTCCATCAGAAAGAATGGCATCACCACATTTGTTAGGAATAGAAAGACTTGGAAAAAATTATATTAAGTGAAGTAAGCCAGGCCCAAAGAAACATAGGTTCCCATGGTTTCCCTTATTTGCAATAATTAGTACATGTCTAGGACAAGCGGAAAATGTCAAAAGCTATGTACATATGGCCAGATAAGATGATGTTAAGCAAAATGAACCCCAAGATAGGGACACAGATATTTTTTCTTGCTTGCTATTGTTTCTAACGTATTTATAATGTACCATGTGATTTTTTTGTTCCTTTGTATGTTCCTGCCCCACAGCAAACTTAATGTTCTAAGGCATGTTGTAGTCCTCTCTCTCTGTCCCTCTCTGTGTCTGTCTCTCCCTTTCTCCCTTTCTCTCTCTCTCTATGTCTGTTTCTCTCTCCCTCTGTCTCTGTCTCTCTCTCCCTTTCTCCCCCTCTCTCTTTGTGTTTCTGTCTCTCATCTGTCTCTCTGTTTGTGTCTCTTTCTCCCTTTCTCCCTCTCTCTGTCTCTGTCTCTGGTCCTCTATCCCTCTGTCTCTGTCTGTCCCTGTCTGACTCTCTTTCCCTCCCTCTCTGTATCTCTGTCTCTTTCTGTCTCTCTGTCTTTCTGTCTGTCTCTCTCTGTCTCTCTGTCTCTCAGTCTCTGTCTCTGTCTCTCTCTGTCTCTCTCCCTCTCTCTCTGTCCCAGGAGGAGAGGAGAATTTGATTCTTGATTACCGACTTGTTGGGTCTCGGAATCATACCTAATATGTAGCAAATTATAGAAAATGTCTTCCTGCTTTCTTCAGCTATCGTCTGGTCTCCTGAAGAAAACCTCTCTAAGAGAAGGAGTAGGTCTGTCTTGACATACAGTAAGAACCACGAACTCTCCCCAGATTGTGCCCTGAGCTTGCAACTCTGCACTTGTGATTGTGCACACCCTCTGTCCCGCACATCTTCTGTAGATATCCACTGAGGAGTCACTGGGGGCCACAGAGCAGCCACCACAAAGGCAGTGACCTCAGGGTCACAGCACGCACGCTCACCCTGACCTGGGATCCTTCTTGGGATGGCAGGAGGAGCAGCCTCCATGTGTCCACAGAGTGCCACGCCTTTTCCTCCTTCTGTGACAGCTCTGTCCTAGCCTGATGTGGAGGAATTTGTATGGACTGAAATATGGAGGAGATAGAATCTGGTTACTTTGAGTCATTTGCACACTAACGTGGAAACACTAAATCTTATAAAGCACTGAATTGTGCCCCGTTATTGAGGGAACACAGGGAAAGCCTTCATTTCTCAAGATAACTTCTGTGAGGAAACCATTTTCCATGTGGTTCAAATAATACAAAGGGCACACCAAGTTCCCTTATTTAATGTAGGAAATAGAACAGGGCACTGCCTTTTCTTGAAAATCTCTCTGTCTCTCTCTCTATTCTCTCCTCTCTCAACATCTCTGTCTCTCATTCTCTTATTCTTTCCTCTCTCATTCTCCATCTACCTCTCTCATGTGGGTATGAGGACTAGGTAATATCCTTTAGTATGTTGTTATTAAGTGCAGTAATTGAAATCTGAAAGATAAAGAACCTAGGATGGGGTTTTTTCTGTCCATGCAATGTCTACGTGACGTGTTAGAGTTCAGTTACCCTATTTTAAAGCTCAGGGGCATTGAAGAGCTTAGTAAGATCCGCAGATCTGAGACAACAAGACTTATGCCCATTCTACAATTATCCAGGAGTTACATTTTAACATTTTTGCTATTTTGGATTGTGATTTTAACTCTTCAAAATCTTAATAAGCCCTTAATCTATTTTAGAATGCCACGATCAAACACAAATCCTTCATATTAGAACAATTTGGCTAGTTTTCTTTTCCACCAGCATCTTATTCTAATTTCTCAGATCACCAGCTATTCTAATTATTACAAACTAAGCAACATCCACTCTCCATCCTTCATTGGGTGTAATAGAAAGGGGATGTTTGTGTGTTTGTGTGAGAGTATATGTGTCATGCATACAATATTACACTTAATTATTACTTCTCTACGCTGAATTTCACAGAGCTTTGTTAAAAAAGAGAGCTATGTCATTGTTGTTTAAGAGTTTATTTTTGTAAACAAATTTTAACATTTTTATTAATGTATATGAAATTATTTGCAAATAAATAAAAAATGTAGTCATTTTTATTCAGATAATTCATATCATAAATTAGTTATAATGACTTCTTAAGTGTACCTGTTACAATGAAGTTGAAAAATTATGAAGAGTAAGCATTTCTTCTCTATCTCTTTTGTTAGATGTTAAATACCTTTCAAAGTTCTTGAATTGGTAGGTAGACAGGACTATAAAGAACAAGAATTTGAGTAGTGAAGATTCCCCACAGCAGAATGCCCAAAATGTTGCAACTGTTCCCTCCCCGGCTTGAGTAATAACAAGCTTACCAGAGGCCTCCAGTCTCTGTGCTTTTAAGAATAGGCATACCCTAAATCCCCCCCCCCCCAACTATGTCCAATTTCTGTTCTTGGAAACTTAGCAAAGTGATTGTTATTTTCTAGGTGACATAATCATTTGCCTATGTATGGGTTTAAGATGGAGTTAATCATTTCAGAAGACAGAAATATATCTGGAGAGGACCCCAGTTTACACCTCTGAACCTCTGGGTATCCATCATACTGAGTCTATGACCACTGTGTCTCTGCCATTTTAACCCTTCCAAGCCCTACGTATTTGGGGGTTCTTCCTCTCTTCTTTTCTTTTCCTCCCTGTCTTGACCTACTTGAATATATAAACCTGGGCTAACAATACATAAAGTAAATGTTAAATTTGAGTTCATTTTAAATTGCTGATGATAGTAGCTTAGAACATTTGGCTTGTTATAAATTAGATTAGAACATAGCTAAGGATTTTTTGTACTAAGATAAAGTCATTATCTAACTGAACTAAATTTTATTCATGAAAACCTAGTTTCTCCTTTGTAAAATTCTTCTTTGCTGCCTGATATAATTCGCACTAAATACTTAAGACAGAAGAAGAAATCAATGGTGATCTAAAACTAGACTAAGATGGGGACAATATGCTAATGTGCCATGGTGCTGTGCAACTTCTGGTCTAATTTACGTTGTGCAATTTCACTGTCAATGAAAGTTTGCAGTAGTTTTCTTCTTATCAGCTGTTGGTTTTGTTTTTAAAGGTTTCCTGGGAAGAAGTCCAGGCTGGTTGATCACCTTGAAAGGGAAGAACCCGTAGGGTGGTGGTATTTGGAGTGCGCACCTCTTGCTAGCTCCAGTGGTCATTTGCATAGGCTCTGAAAATAGATCAGTATGTCCTCAGAGGTCACCGTCTTACAGTGGGGAGACAGTGCTGGAATTCAAATGCCTGTAAAAATATTCCTACCCGGGTAAATGGAAAACAAGACTTCCATCTCAACAGGCTTTCATAACGAGAAATTTTAAATAGTTAAACACCATGATGAAATTAGTCACCTTAAAAATGAGCAACGTGATACTTTCTCAGCTACTGTTAAAGTATTGTTTATCTTTGTGTATAATTCACAATACTCTTGTCATTGACTGTTACGCAAATGTGTCAGATGATACAGCATTGTTCTATGGAAACTCTGAGGAAGACCATGGTTTTCCTTTTCTCCAAGAAAATACCCATTCAAAATGGTCTGATTAGATGCTTTTAGAGTTAGTTGGCTCAAGTGTTTAGAATACAGCATGGATCAGAATACAATAGTATTTTGTTCAACCTTTTTATCTTCAATAATTCTTTAAGTGCACAATATTGTTTCTTTTCCACAGACTTTTATTTATTTTTCAGAATGGACAAGGAGCCTAAGAAATATCATAAATATTTCAATCTCATTTAGAAACAGCAATGCATACATCTTGAATCTAATCTTCAACTCTAAAGATGGATGAAGACAGGCTGACAGGCTTACTCTGCCTCTTCCCGTAGCTGCCCATGCCATGCAATAAATCTTACCCTGCCTTTCACCATTACATTCTCTCTCCCTCTCTCTCTCTCCCTCCCTCTAGCATGTTGGGGTGAGAGGGGTGAGTTTGAGTCTGGGGCCTAAAACTCCAATTTCATACTCACATCCCATGCTAAGACGTTATCTGAGGAAGCCTTGCGTGCTCTGCTCCAGGTTTCCCCACGGTGACGACAGTGTGGCAGTTTTCACCTTAGGAAGCTCCAGCAGTGACCGTGTAGAGATGGATTGGTGAGAGGCGGGACACACCCTGAGGCCTCTGGGGAGGCCGATCTGTGTTGTGAGGCAAGCAGAGAGGGTATTTCAGAGCTGGTGCTGCTGTAGATAGAGAGGGTTTTCAAGAAACAATTCTAATAAAAAGCTTCCAGAGTTGGGCGATCGACTGGATGTTAGGATTACAGAATGAAAAGAGACTTCTAGTTTGATATCTTTAAAGATGTGATTCTCCACATTAGAAAAGGGGGACTCACTCTGTTCAAGAGGAAATGAAGCATAAAGACTGACAGGGTGAATGAAGCATAGCAAGCAATCACAGATGTCGTTGGCTAGAGCGCATGGCTGAGAACCAGTGCCCCAGGTGATGCTGTGCTCACCCTGGACACTCTTGGGACTCACAGCTCCACCGCCCACAGCAGACCGGTTTCCTGTGAAGCAGTGAATATGTTGCTGAAGATGACTAAGTATGACGTAAGTGGAAGTTGACTGCAATCTCTACCGTGGTGGTTCCGTCACTATACCTGGGCTGTAGAAGCACAGCAGCTCTTCCTTGGGCTCAGTTTCCTGGAATAGCTCTAGGTCAATATGTTCAGTGAATTCAGGGTGTATTGTTCGCAGGTGAACACTGAGAGCTAAACACAGTGTAACTGGAAGCTACAGTTAATTACTAAGACTTGAAAAATTTTAGAAACAAATGCTAAAACAAAATGTGTTCTTTCTTTTTCAAAGACCTTTGCCTTTATTATTACTTGGCTTCTAGGTAAGAATGTGGATTTGCTTTATTAGTAGGATTACAATAAAGGAAGCTCAGAAGTTAAACTGGTCTGTATTCATGTAGTCTGTTCACAAATAAATCCTTCTCCTAGCAAGCTAATAGCACACATCTTATGGAAGAATTAGGAATCAGAACAAATATCATATTCATATTTTATATAATTTGCCTTTCTCTTTCCAGCCAGACTAATGAGAGTAGACATGAAAATAGAAGCCCCTGTTTTTTCCACAGACAACAAAGTCAAGACCAATAATCCAACCAACTGAATGAAAGCCCCACCACATTCCAGTAGGAGAGAGAGACTGAGAATATAGTGAAGTGTCAACTCCGGTCTCAACAAATAAGCAATGGCTACCAGAGACCGCTTAGTAAGAGTCCCTAGTCCCAGTTCTTTCTTGACCCACTATAGTGATGGACTGGCAGTGTCTCCATGCACCGGAGAGAAGGTAGACCCACACACCAGCCATGCTCACTGAGAGATAAAGGGCTGGTAACCCACTGGCTTTAGCTTCAAAGAATTTCATTTCCTGGATGTCAGTCTGCTGCTCAATCAAGTTGAGATCTAAATTTGTTCTTCTTTTTGCTGATAACAGAACAGCCGGAACAGTTCACCAGTAAAGCGGGAGACACAGGGGGAGCGGATACAGTGGACTCTGAGCTCAGGAGATGGAAAGAATCAGGAAATGTCACGAAAGGGGCAAGCCTGACAGTATTGGAAACATGTATCAATTATGTCATGAGCTTACATGACAGAGTGTGGTGTAGAGCAACAGCTCTACCATCGCCGCCAACGAGGCAAAAAGGCAGATAAGAAAACCGTCTCTTTGTGATGCCTCCCATAGGACCTTGTCTTACCTAGGGTTAGCTATTTTTTAATCTGTTAATTCCTTTGATATTCCATCAAAAATTGTACTATTTTCAGTGTGACTAAAGGCAAAAACAAAACAAAGAAAGGAAGGAGGGAGGGAGGGAGGAAGGAAGGAAGAAAAGAAGGAAGGAAGGAGGGAGGGAGAGAAGGAAGGAAAGAAAGAAAGAAAGAAAAAGAAAGAAAGAAAGAAAGAAAGAAAGAAAGAAAGAAAGAAAGAAAGAAAGAAAGAAAGAAAGAAAGAAAGAAAGAAAGAAAGAAAGAAAGAAAGAAAAGAAAGAAAGGAAGGAAGGAAGGAAGGAAGGAAGGAAGGAAGGAAGGAAGGAAGGAGGGAAGGAAAGAAAGAAAGAAAGAAAGAAAGAAAGAAAGAAAGAAGAAAGAAAGGCACTTGCCCTTAACCCCAGCCCTGAGGAAGTGAAGACAGGAAGACTGCAAATCAGAATCCAAACTAGGCTATATAGTAAGAACTTTCCCTCAAAAAACAGCCCCCACTGACTTGACACCACCAACAGCAAATCATAGAAAACCTTGGATGCGCTGGTCTGGTCCCTTGTACTTGCACAGGTCCTCCTGGTGCATTATGCATCCCTGAGCCATCTTCCTGGTGCACTACGCATCCCTGAGCCATCTTCCTGAGGCCTGTGTGGTGAGGGGGCCCTTCACCTTGGGACGCCCCTCCTTGGAACTCACATAGATGTGGCTGCTGAGCTTTGTAGGCTTAAAGGAGGCATGACGTCGCTGCTACTGTCTTAAATTCACGAAGTATAGATTTGACTTTTTTTTTCCACTGGGGCACAAAATCTGGGGCTCTTAGGTGCAATCATTTTCAGCGAATGGAAAAGTCAGTGAGTTTAAATGTTGGCCAGAACCACCTTTACAAAGAAGTGTAGAAGGATGGCCCAAGCGGCCACTGGCATAGATAGCGGCCACTGCTTTAGTCAACATACTGTTCACAATTGCGTTAGCAATGATTTTTAAAAGGAAGAAGTGGCCATTTTCTCAGCTGGGTTTTCATAAAGTTTTACTGCCAGATCTTCCATGGCATTTTAATAAGTGATTTAAAAAACTCTAACAATATTTTCTATTTCTAATATAATTATATTTCACTGCAATGCCAAATTCTTTTTGAAATTATGAAAACATTTTTTATTTTTAGTGACTTACCTGAGGTTTATATCAGAATGGAAATATTAAAATATATGACATAAATGACGTTGTTTTGAACATTTTGCTTCCATATTAAAAATAATGTTCAAACAAATCTCTTAACATACATGAAAGATTTTATGAGCTACACTCTCCTAATTGAATAATTCTATCCTCTATTTAAAATGTAGCGAAACTCAGTGGAACTTCAAGTACTGCATGACAGAGGAGAGTAATTAGAGTAGATTACAAGCCAATAGTTTTCTCTAAGAAAACAAAAAGGGTAGAGCAGAAAAACAACATACATGGTATCTAAAGACTCCTGCTGAGGAAAGTAGGAGGAAAGTAATCGCGTTTCTAAAAATATGGAGAGTGGATTTGTTTCATAAGTGAATTATATGAAAGTGTATTGCTCAATAGGAAAAGTGTGATGAATGACTTGAGTACTTTTACCACTTCACAAATAGGAGCTCTAGAACAGTCCATTGATATCAGCATGAAATAGAAATATCAACAGCCAAAGAAGTAAACTTACTTAGGAAGAAACAAGTAAATATGTTATAGCAAAAAATAAATCACAGAAATAAATAAATTTTGATACACCTGAGCAATACAATATTTTAAAATAATCCATGTTTGCAAGTGGTTGTAGAAATTTGGGGAATTCAACAGAAGTATGATATCTCAATACATTGTTTAATATCATTGCAATTCAAGGTCCACCTGTGTTATACTAACTGTAGTACAACTTTTTGAACGGATCGATGAATACTGTTTCTAAACTGAAAGCACCAACATAAGTTACCACTTACTGCTACAGCTTTCTAACCCAGAGGTTCTCAACAGAGATTCTACTTAGCAATGTAGGTCCCAAGGTCAGCTAGTAATGCCTGTGGACATCTTCGATGCTCAAATCCCAAGGTCAACTAGTAATCCCTGCACACACCTTCAATGATCAAACCCCAAGGTCAGCTAGTAATGCCTGCAGACATCTTCGATGCTCAGGCCTGGGAGTATGGTGAAGGACAGTGGCATCTGTCTGGAACATTGTTTAATACCTTACCAGTCACAGCACAGATCACAATAGAGAACTATCCAGTTCAAGCTGTCAACCGTGCCATGGCCAACAAAACCTAATCTAATTGAACTACAAATCTAAATTCTACTATTTTTCTAGTTGGTTAAGAGGCTGTGACATCTTCACAGATGCTACTAATACACTTAGCAAATTAGATGCTCGAGGATTCACGTGAGAACATTTTAGAGGAGAATGTGGTCGTTGGGGATTTAAAATTGCACACATTCTGCATCCAATTTTCTGACTCATACTGCTAAGCACTATAGTTCACAGGAAGGGAATTTGTCCTCCCATTAAAATAATTGCTGTGGAAGCAATTCAACTGAGCAGAATAAAAGGACACTTTTGTTCACAGCGTTAGCAACCCGGCCCAGGTGCTGTGTCCTCAAGCCCCAGTGAGCTCAGCTTCAGAGGGAATCAAGAGGTAGGTGAAGCCCACACTGGCTTTTCTCTTCATGGGCAAACATGGTATCCAGCAAAGTAGGCATCTGAGCTGGAACAAATGGACAGTTCAAATGGATTTTGTGGATGATATAGTATGGACACCATGAAAGGTTGGAAAATGGTAGGAAAGTGGATGGTGCAGTATAGACTGCATTTACCCATGCATTACAGGAATGGGATGCAACATGAACAAGTCTGGAGGACATATATGTGTTAAGTGAACGAAGCTAGGTACAAATCTATCTATCTATCTATATGTTTTCATTTCTATGTGGGATAAAACTGAGTTGTTCTCATAGAAATCAAAAGAAAAATTGTGGTTAGCAGAGGCTGGGAAAGGTTGGGAGAGGAGACTGGGACTGAATGGATAAAAACATCATGGACAAAAGAATTAAGCTTCAGAATTCCATATCACATAGGGTGATGGTGGTTAGTAATTAGCTAGAAGAACTTGGAATGTGCTCAACATAAATTAATGATACATCTGAAGGTGATGAGAAATGCTACTTACCCTGATGTGATCCACACATTGTATGTGTGGACTGAAATATCTCAGGCTGTACATCCCATACATACGTATGGTTTTTGTACATTGGGTTCATTTTTAAATTAACCATAAAAGCATGTTTCTCTAATACTCAAATGAAATGAAAAAGGAAAGGAAGGGAGAGTGAAAGGGAAGGGAGGAAGAAAGAAAGGAAGGAAGAGAAGAAGGGAAAAGTGAAGGAAGGAAGGAAGGGAAGAAGGAAGGAATGAAGGAAGAGAAAAAGGAAAGAAGGAAGGAGAAGAAAAGGAAAGAAGGAAGGAAGAGAAGAAGGAAAGAAGATAGGAAGGAAGGAAGAAGAGAAGAAAAGAGAAGGAAGGAAGGAAAGAAGAGAAGAAAAGAAAAGGAAGGAAGGAAGGGAAGAAGGAATGCACTAACACTGGAGAAATAAATGCCAGAAAATTATGGATTTCAAAGCTTAGAGATTAGTGTCTCGAAACAAAAAGGGAGAAGATAAAGGAAGAAAGGCAATGAGGAAACAGCCAAAGGTCCACTCACAGTAGGCTGAGGGGATGTTCTCACACTGTGGGGAGTTGAGAGGGTCGGAAGGCTGTTACTGCCTCGGCCTGTTGCGGACATGAGAGGCCCCAGGGGTACTGACAGTGTGCTCCCCCAAAATGATGGGATGTGAACTCTATGTGAGTTAAGAATGACGCTACCCATCTGTGAAGAACTGAAAGGACTTGGAAAAAAATTATATTCAGTGAAGTAAGCCAGACTCAAAGAAACATAGGTCCCATGGTTTCCCTTATTTGCAACAATTGTATATCATCTTAGCAGGTGAGCAGCATACAATAGCTATATACATATGACCATATGAGACGATGCTAAGCGAAATGAACTCCAAGACATGGACACAAGAAGTTTTCCTCTGTTGTTGTTTTTAATGTACTCAACGTGATTTCTTTTTTCTTTTGTGTTTTTTCCTTCTATGGTTTAATCCCCTGTTGTCACTGTATTTGATTTTGGTACCCTGGTATGGTATATACGTTTATCTGAATTAGAGAAGAGAAGGGGAACAAAAAATGGCGAGACAAAGGACAAGGGGGAAACAGGGATATTCACAAGACACTATGTTGGAAATGATCTGTACAACTTGTGGGGGGATGGGAGAAGGGAAAGAGGGAGAAAAATGAGGGAGGGGGTAACAAGTTGGATAAGAATTGTACTCACTACCTTACTTATGTAACTGTAACCCCTCTGTATATCACCTTGGCAATAAAATTTTAAAAAATGTTAGTAGCCACATTTGGAAAAGATAAAGAAAAGCAGAAAAATTATTCTCATACATTTTAAACCCAGTCTGAAATCAATATAAAGTGCATTTTGATATCTCATGTATCTTTTACTTGTTTTTATAGTTTTATATATATATATATAAATATATATATAAAATATATATAAATATATATATTGCATATATATATTTATATATATATATAGTTTTATAGTTATATATATAGTTTTATATTTTGCACATACAGCTTATCTCAATTCAGACCCAATTTTTTTAATGCAATGCCTTGACCTGTACTTAGATTTATTTATTTATTGTGGCACTAATTGGGTTTGAACTAAGAGATTCAGGCTTGCTAAGCTGGTGCTCACCTGCATTAGCAAGGCCTCTAGCCATTTTCATTGTGGTTATTTTTTGAGAGGAACTCATTTTTTTCCTCAGGCCAGGTTACACTGTGATCCTCCTACTTACACTTCCCACAGTAGCAGGGATGGCAGGTGCGTACCACTGTATGCAGCCTTTTCTGTTGAGGTGGGGTATTACAAGTTTTTGTTGGTCAGGCTTTTGAGAACAAAACAGATGCTCTGGTTTTGTGTTTTCGGGTTGTGCTGGCAGAATGACTACCTTGAATCCTTGCAACAGCCGCATGCAGCAACGATGTGGACAGCACAATTAACTCATGAAAAGAACAGGCATCGTCAAATGTCTGAAAGGTGGCTTTCAGGGCTTGAACTCAGACCTGCAAGTCACAGCGAGGGGACTGTCGTTAAACACTTGCTGAACCTTTCCATGGCATGATAATACTGTATTTACACAAAGCTGAGCATATTCACTGGCACATAAACATCTTACCCATTCTCTGTAAACATGTCAGCGTGAAGGACACAGGAGTAATGCCAATAGAATAAAAACAATTCTGCTGTCTTGCTGTGCTCTGCATTTTACTCTAGAAGCAATACCTAAGAAGACTCCTGGCAATTCAAACAAGAGCACGCTTGCCAAGGCCTCCTCCTGAGCCACACTATCCCTGGCTCCTCTCTCCAGCAGGCTCTTTTCCATACAAGGTAGATGGAAGGGCCCCTCTGCTGGGAACCCTCCCTGGTCACTCCCACACATCTGGAGGCTGAATTGTGCCCTCAGGAGACATCTCATCTGTCCACTTCTCTACCTGGCCTCTGGCTTTGACAGGATTGAAACCTGTGCCATTCTATTTCAGATTTCCAGGGACTTTTTCTCTGCCTAAGAAGATGGCTCATGATTTTGTAGTTGGGCGAAATTCTATTACCTGCTTCTATGTACAAACTCACCTGTAGAGAAGATCTCATTAGTGTCCTTTTCTCTCTAGAATAGAACAAAGATATAGAAAGGCGAAGAGTTCCAATGTATTCACTTTCCGGTGATTTTCTGCTTCTCCAAGAGTTATTAAATTAGTCCTGAGGAAGACAGGAGCAGCTCAGCCAAGTATAATGATAAGTTAAGACATATACTCACTCTCTCTGTCCCTCTGTCCCTCTGTCTCTTTCTCTGTTTCTTTCTGTTCCTCTCTGTCTCTCTGTCCATTTCTCTGTCTGTCTCTCTCATGCACACATACACACAGAAAAAACAACAATTGAGAGTCATGATGATGGTGTTCTCCTGTATCCCAAGTACTTAGGAGGCAGAAGGAGGAGTATGTGAATGAAATCTATCTCAATTATAACAAAAACTCAGGACTTGGAAACAAAGCCTACTACCAGCCCTGGAATCTGGATTTGTTAGCCGCTATGCAAGGCAGCCACCTTCAGGGAGAAACTGATACCAGCACACTTTAAAACAGCCTTTCCCTTTCTTTCATCTAAAACTTTTTGGAGAAAATGTAACATGTCCAGTGGCACCCTTGTTACCCATCTTTGTGATGCAAACTGAACATGCCCCAAAGTGCTCTTGTCCACTGTTCTAACCTCTCAAACCTGTGCTCCATGACCTTGATCTAAGCATACCCCAAAGTGTGTCCGCCATCTGTCCTTCTTGAACTTTGACCTTGAGCTGAGCATACTCAGGAATGTACTTCTTAGCTGTCTATGCTCACAAATGTGCAGGCCCCTAGAGTGCTCCTATGAATATATGTTCCCTAATTAAAATCCCCTCCTGCTTTCTTTGTCCAGAGACTTTGCTTTGGAAACTAACTCCATGTTCTTTCTATCTGCTGCAGGTAATTAATCTTTCCCAATTGTTACATTGCCTGGCTGTGTTCTGCTTCCTTACCAAGATGTGAGTGTACTGTGTTCAGTTTCAGATTTGCTAAATCATATTGAAATGTGTTTTCATCTGGTTATTCCAGAGTGAAGGAGCATTTCCAGGATGTGTGGCAGAGTGCTATGTAGAAGTTGCAATGGGCCTAGCAGAGCTCATGTCACACATAAGCTTCTTTATAGAATATGGGTGAACCAAGAAGTCTCTGGCTCACAGTCTTTACAAGTATGATTATGTTGTGTTTTGCTTTTTAAAAAAATAAACTCAGAGATTAATGATCAATTTGCCTGGTTTGTATTCTAACATCAACAACCTACCATGGACCCGTTTACTCTGCATTTTACCTTCCATCAGCACGGTACAGAAATGGAAGAAGCCTGGCAGAGCAAAGGGCAGTTCACAGGGAAGCTCTGCTCCTGCAAGTCCTGAGCCATGGAGACCAGCACCGTGAAGTCAGTGACCAGAGCTGGGGCTCCATCTCTCCATCATTCTACTGGTAAACAGACAGCCGGGAGTGGACTCCACAAATGGAAAATGGCCTCTTTCACACTCGTTTGAAAGCAGTTCCTGGATTATAAGGATGGGCCTGTGAGTGAGAGCCGCTAAAATAAGTGAGCTCACAGCTGATTCTAAATTGTGCGTTTTAATTTTTGGTAACTACCTCCTCTCTTGGGAATAGTGCTTACAAATCCTTTCTGTATGAAAAGAAATAGGTGTCATGTACATATGTGAAAATGGAACCAGACAACTTGTGGAGTTGGGAGAGACGAGGTAGAACGATGGTAGAGATGACATTGGTCATGATAAACAGACTTGTCTGAGAGCACAACCCCACAGACTTTGTACAACTACTGAACAACATAAATAAATAATACATAATAAAAAGAAATCCGAGATGTACATACATACAAATGTGTGCTATATGTCGTGTGTGTGAGGGTGTGTGTGTGTGTGTGTCTTTCCACTGAGGGACTTGGCATTTCATTATTTAAGTAATTTGTATTTTGAACTGAGTCTTGGGGAAAATATATGTCACGCATGGGTTCTTGTCTCTAGGCATCATGCTGTAAGCTCCATATCTCCCTTGCCTTCAGTCTCAATCTGTTTGTCAGTCTGCAGTATGTTCTGACCTGACCTGTGGTGCTGTAGTTTTGGACAGAGATGTATGATGCTGGTGGGCCTGTGGTGACAGGTCCCTCCTGCCCATGCAGCAGCAGCAGCAGTGGGCAGCTATGGTAGGCAGCATCTTATGTGTGTGATGCCACAAGTAGAGTGTCCCTATCACCTTGCTGGCCTTGCTGTGGACCACAGTTTCCCCGTAGAATCCCCTAAGCTGCTAGTTAAAGTATCCACGCATGAAGGCCAGAGCCCTCCAGTTCAAGGTGTCTGATCAAATTGGTCTTCGGATGGTGGTCTAGGCCTCAGGAATTGTACAGTTCCCCAAGGTATTCCTCGCATCACTGTGTGGAATATAATCCTCCAGGGTATTCCTGTGCCCAGCTAGGTGTAGTATAGTCCCCCCAGGGATTTACCCCCCCACACACACACGCTTGCTCACACACACCTGGGTGGGGTGGAGGACAGTCTCCCAGGGTATTCACAGCTGTGTGGAGAACTCTGCGCAGCACCCGGTCCACCCAGTCCTCACAGGCCACCCCTCCCTTCCCCGTTTGAGCCTTTGATTTTCACAGTGTCCTTGAGAAGAGTCAGAACAAGCAAGATTATCCCCTTTTTAACAAGTGGGAAACTCCAGCTTACACACTCAGGGCTGGGGATGGGTCTTGGAATTCAAGGGTGGTGCCTTGTGCTTGTGTGGAGGTGTTGATAGGAAGGGAGTCAGCTCTACCATGGAGGAGTAGCTTTGCTCTTCCCTGGGAGATTTATTCTTTAGTTCTTAAAAATGATCTTCAAGGAGTTGTACAAAGGGGCTGCCATTCAGCAAAGCCATTTATGACTACAATGAGTCTTCATCCTCAATGCCACCCTTTCAACATTCTCACCCATACCTCATTTTTTATACTCATTTTTATAATTCTTCACATTTTTCATCATGAACATGAAGTCTCTGAAGTGGAGGACAATGCCAGAGAAATAGAGAGCTCTCCTGAAGTCCTTGTCGCCATACTTTTTGACATCACACTTCCACCTTGGCTGAATGTATATACAAGGGATTCAGAAAAGCAGCATTACCAGAAAAAAAATACAGACAATCCACAAAAGGGTTACTGCCCAAATTATATTTTGCTTTTGTATACATGCTCTCTTAGTGTACAATTCTAAAGCCATAATAACTGTTATCTGAAAATATACAACACTAGATGTCATTGTCACTTCCATTTAGAGATTGAAACTCATAATTACAGTCCATGGTGGTTCAAAAATCCATGTGCATGGGCTGTCTTTTGGGAGGGAAGGTCATTTTCTGATCTCCATTGGAAAGGTTTGGCCCTGGGCATTTTCTTTGTCTGCAAATGGACTTGAGACCACGACATGGAAATGCCCTTCACTTCTCTTTTGTTAGTTTTCCCTCTGTATCATTTAATTTTTAAGTGCAACTGTAACTTTTGCATTGTGAGGGAGCTAGAACTGATGGGAAATTTGGAGCAAGACCTGAGTGAGCATCAGTCCAGACGCCTATGAAATGCTGGAAATTTATAGACCCCAAAGACTGTGGGTGGCACGGATTTGGATGAAATGGTGACTATGGAGTCAACAACACAGCACCTGGACTTGAACCCAGATTGGTTCCGGGCAGCTGAGAAGAAGGGTAGCACTTGTGTCCATGTGAGTTTTACAATTTAGGTAACACACACAAAAAAAACTTTAAATCTCTTCGGATTTTGTGCTGTGTTACTGATGGTTGTGTCTGCTTCGGCCAGCATTTGCAGTTAGCCTAAGAGCAACCGGCTTCCTCCTGTCAAAGCTGGTCATGCATCATTGACAAAATGCTGTTATTAAACCAGGGGAACTTTTAAAGGTGCCTCATGCTACCCAAAGGGGTTATTGGCATGGATTTAGTTCTGAATTTTTAATAAGCCTTTTGCTGTGATAATAATCAACAACTGTCACACAGATGACACTGATCAAAACTTTGTCCCAGAACAGCTGTGGCCAGCTGTCCCAGGCACTATTTTTAACAGCACAGTCTCTAAACACAGGAGGCAATCATTGGAGTATAGTTAAACTATAAATGTTGGAAAATTAAACTCATGACAGAAACTTCTATGGTCTCATCTCACCTCAAATTGAATAGCAGCCTGGAATTAGACCTAGGACTGGAAAGAGAAGAAAGTAGGATTATAAAATGACTGTTGCAAAACAAGAAAGTTCATATTAAGTGCTTGTCAAGTGTCAATCATTCTTTTACATTGAGCAAGACTGTATGAAAGAGATCATTTCCTTCTGATTAAAAAAAAGTAACTCTGCCCTCTAGCTGGTAATCTAAGCTATACAAATAAAGCAATTCGCAACAAAACAAAAATTGCTCAATTTTGAGCAAATAAGAAAAACAGGAGTTAAAAGTAAAACCACACATGTGTAGATTCATGCTCCAGACAGCAAGGGATAGCTTTGTAGTGCTGCATGAGCAGCCCTACCCAGTAAGTCAAGGAGGCAAACTGAGCTAAATGAATGAAGACAAGAGCAAAACAGACCCTGTGCCCGATCGACACCGAGGATTTGTTCATCAAGTGAAGTCTGACACAGACCCTCCTCCCACCAGAATCAGGGTCTGTTCATGGGTCAAATCATCTGGACCAAAGTTCACATGGCCTTGTCTTGTGTACACGTAGAAGCATCTTCCTAGAAGAATCCCTTAGATATTGTGTGTTGGTCTGAGAAGCAAAAACCCTTCTTTCCACCACATGGAGACTGGACATGAGACAGCTCTGATAACTGACACGGCATCTTATTAAAACATAAAAGCAACGCAGACCTCATGTCTAGGAGGGCTGAGCTACACCCACTCACAATGGATGAGGGTGGCAGGTGAAGACCTCCCTGTATGTATCTCACCATTTGTCACCAAGGAGCTAAGGCAGGGAGATGGAGCATCTCATCTTCTTGGATGAGGAGTCTCTTATCTAACTCTGCAGCATACCTGAGTCAGAAGAACACAATATAAACACACCAAATGCAATAGTCCTGTGGGAAGCGTTCCCTAGTCTCTGATTGCTCACAATCAACAGCTCCACTAAAGTCCAATGAAACCTTAAAAAGCCCACAATGGAGAGGAATCCAGCAGCCTCTGGGACAAGTTCCCCAGGGCCGGGTCTTTTCCCTCATAGAAGGAGGTCCCTTTCCACCCATCGCACAGACACTCAAAGATGATCATGAGTGTACTGGGCCGGCAAGTCCTTTTAATTTAAAATGAAAAGCTGCACCTTGATTTTCTATGCAATGCTTTAAATAAGAGCTGACATGTAATCGGAATAAATCTTCTGAAAGAAAACTAGCAGGGAGACCTCAACCAGTAGAAGTGCTGGCCTGGCTTACAATTTTCCATCCAAGTGGTCTATGGTGAGCTGCCCTGTCCATATCATACTGATGAAGCAGACACAAAATTTATCTTCCCATCTCTATTTCCACACAGGCATCCACTGGGCAATTCTTCAATTACCTTGTCAAATGACAGAGCATTTTCACTACCGAGTTCCCATCCATTGAGTGCCAGAATAGAACAGCTACCTCCCACAGCGTGTCTTGTTTGACATGATGTAGTGTTGGACCATTTGTGAATCACTTTGGATAAAAGCATTTTGCTCAGCCGAGAGACCTCTCAGTCACCAGAGAGTGGTTAAACATTTCCTGGACTCTATTTTGACTTAACATGAAATAGCTCTCAGAAGATTGTTTAAGAAAGAGATGCTGCTGACAAAGACTTGAGTTGTATTTTCAACCAAGTCAATTCCAGAAGCACAATGACAATTCTGTTTTCGTGTTAGTCATAGAATTCCTGAGTCCTCTGAGATTGAACTTAGTATCTTGAGAGAATTCTGTCCCAAACAGCAGGAGAAAGGGCTGTGGCAGTGGGAAATACAGTACTTTCTGGCTGAGATCTACCCAAATCTATGTGTCCCTTAGCAACCATTCCCAATCAGTCCAATCGCCAGCCCAACCCACCTGTCACTCTCAGGGAGAGGTCTGAGCACTGAGCTTCTGTGATGCTTCTGGGAGGTGGGGCTTTGTCTCCAGGCAGCCCTGCTTCTCCAGCCCCACTGGTCCCATTGTGAGTGTTGTGTTGAGATGGACCCTCAGTGGTTAACCAGCACTATGAGAACAGCATCGCAATCTTAACAAGTCTGGGAAGTTCTCCTTTTTTTTAATATCTTACTCATTTCCATTAACATATGATAGTTATACCAGGGGATTTCATCCATGCATACAATGTACCCTGAACAAACTCTGTTGGCATGGTTTACCTCTGGGTTCATTTCTCTTTTGGCATAGATTTATTCTAAAATCTGAATCGCCTTGACCTTCCTGCTCATGGCTTATTCCTCCCCTTGCAGGGACCTCTTTCTTCTTTAGCTTCTAATTTGATCCGTGAAGACCAGCCAAAGCTTGGATGCCTCCACATTCTGTTAAGGCAAATACCGATTTCCTGAGCTCTGTGAGTTCACCTAGAACTAACAACCCAGGTATCATTTGCCTTTGTTTTCCCTTGCATGTCCCTTATGTTAACAACCACTCTCCTCCAAAAGCTTGCTTTACAATGTAACCTACAGACATCTTCCAAACCTGTCCTCAACTCTTTTAGCTTTCTCCTCACCAACGGATTTGTCATAAGCTTTTTTCTTAAAACATAAATATAATTACTTTTTTGTTTACTGAATAAGAAACAAATTATTCCCATTTGTCTTCCCGGGTTGAGATGCTATGCCCGTGACTTACAGAGTCTAAAGCTACTCTGCTCTCCTGCCTCGTCCTCTGCCTGGAGTCAGAGATGGGCGTGGCTCCTGCTAAGACCCCAGGGAGATGTCGCAGGGAAATGGGACTGACTAGCAGCACTAGGTAAATGAGCTGATTCCTTCCCACCCAAATAAATAGTGTTTTGTTTAATATTTCATTTCCTGGGAACAAAATTCTGTATCTGGATTTCACTTCGCTTACTATTTGGCTAAAATGATCCATATCTTTGTGCCAGTATCATATTGAGTTGACTGTAGTGGGTTTATCGTGTTTGCTTTAGTGCGTTTTTCTCTCATTGGCTAGCTAGGGATTAAAGCAGTTTGCTTGACTAATTCTAAAGGCTTATATTTCACCTGAAGGTTAAACTTACTTTGTCCAATCCCAAAGTGGAAAAATTGTGCTGGACTTTAAATTGTATTCACTCAATTTACATGTTAATATTTATGGAGTCAACTGTTATATCTCCATATAGTGATTTTCATTGCGATTGGCTTTTTGAAATGCCAGATGCGTTTGAATTTTCTTATTAGTGGCTTATTGATTATTTTCCAATAAAGGTATAATAAATCATAGCAGCAATTTGGGACATAGCACAGCTATTTTGGCTTTTCATAGCATTTTTGAGAGCAAGGAAAGAAAAGTGAGTGTTACACCGAAGCAGTGGTGAAGCAGGTCAGGAGGTGCATATTACTCATGTCTAAATCACTTACACATCTCTAAAATGCTGTGGGCCACAGCCCAAGCAAATTGAACAACACACATTATGCCTTTGACAAAGCCACATAACAGAAAACACAACAAATTGAACAAAAGTAACATGGTGGAGCTGAGACTCATTGTATAAGTCAAATCCAGCACATATTAAACACAAGAGGCATGTCCAGAAATTCCACAAAGCTAAAAGGCCTACACAATACACAGGGAAAGTAGAAGCAATGCAAATGTTGAGCTGACAAAATAGAATCTGAGTCTCATACATTAAATGAGATGGATTTGGCATCATTTAATCCCTTAAAGCATTGCATATTGTGGTGCAGGAAGTGTGAATACTTATGCACCATGTAACTCATCAGGCAGGAATTGTGGGAGATACAAGACAAACAGCAATGCTTCTCAATCAGGGAAGATCTAAGACACAAAAGACAAGTAAGGCTATTAATGACTTCAAGTGTAATTATAGACAGATTCCTCTTTGCCTGACAGTTTCATAGATGACTCACACAAGAGAAAAGGGGGTAGATAGATAGATAGAGAGAGAGATGGATAGATAGAGACGATAGGGAGATGGTAGAGAGATAGATGATATATAGACTGACAGATGGATGGATAGACAGATAGATAGATAGACTCACTGAATGAAGGGAAATTGCTTCCCCAGGTCACTTTCTTGCCTTCTGTCCTTAGCTCACTTCCTACCTCACTTCCTTATACAGTACTTAGCTGATGCACTCAGCCTCAGCCTCCTGAAGGACCAAAGTGTATCATCAAAGCACTGTGACATCTGGTGGCTGGTTGGGAAATACTGCTTCTTATTTGCTAGTCTTTAGACCACATGGTAGCTAGCTAGCACTTGTCATCCGACCAGTTCACCTCTCCAGGATCCCACAGGAAGCAGTGGCAACCACAGTGTGTGTTAAGGTTACTTCCACTTCCCCTTGTCATGGAACCGGTAAAGAAGGGTTTGGGAGATGAAGTGTCAGGTGTCCCAGGCCCTGGCTCTGCAGGCACGGTGTCAGGGCCAGAGGCACCAGCCATACCTTTCTAAGCCCGTCTTGTTTTCTGTCTAGGTCCTGAAGCACAGATTTCTCCCTCTGAGACTCATATGCCTCCCTTGGCTGCTTCTGAGCCCACTGTGCCTCTTCCATGGTGGATTCCGCCTTTTCCCCATACCTACTCCAGTTCAGGCTCTTCACTACATTTCTATTTCCTTTCTTAACTTGACAAACCACCAGTGTAGCCATGCCAATGTAATCCTACAAGCCAAACTAATAGCATCACGTTCTTCTTCAAAATAAATCACTCATTTAATTCTGATTGCTCCAAGATAAATTTTAAGCGCAATGAGTCCTAGAACGACGGGAGGTACTGTGTTCTTATTTCCTCCTGGCAGAGTTAAGCCCTTCTTTCCCTAGAAACTTCCCTCCTCCCATCACAACCCTTACCACATTGTACTGTGAATCTCTTTATACACGAGAATATACAAATACCACAATTTAGGGTTTCAAGTAGATGATAGCAGTTTTAACCTCGAAATTATGGGAAGAATGACTGCCCTTGAATTAAGTCAAGGCCTCCTAGAAACCTTTAGAGCTGCAGAAGCTACTTGATAAGAACAAATTTCAGCAATATTTCCCAAGTTCCAACTATGTGTTCTGTGCTTGGTGATGTTTACTGGGCCAAGATAAAAACAAATCATTAGAATTCCTGACCTTAAGAGCTCTCTCTCACTAGAGAGAGAGAGGTAAATAATGTGATATCAAAGTGGTAAAGTAGCAGCAATAATGCAACTACCAGATAGTTACTGAGCAGTGAAGAGAGACAAAGCTGAAAGTCATTTTAGATACTCCATTTCAGTTAATTCTTACTAACATGAAGGGTATGTATTGTTATCACCCATTTCATCGATGTTATTAGCCAATTTATATATAGTGCCTGAGACAATTCCCCAAGTCATACACATATGGTGTCATATTCTGGTAGAATATGGAGGACATATTTTAAATTGGGAGGATTGCAAAGCCTGCGGTTTGAGCAGAAGGCCCTGCATCAAACTTCTGAAGCGGACTTGATAGTTATGTGTTGCTGCACATTGTTGAATTTCTTGTCCAAGAACTGGACTTGTTTCTTCATTTTATTCATCTGCTTCTTGGAACCCTCTTTGATGTGACTGATTCTTTTAAGACCTTTGAATTCTTGGCCTGGCATTTCAACCACCTTGGTATCTTTTGACTCCCCTATTGAAAAGCTATCAGCTTTGGGAGGAGTCATGGTGCAATCTTTTTGATATTTCTTACGCCTTTATTTTGTGGTATGTCTGCTGAGATGCAGCAGCCTTTTCTTAGCAGCTTATCCTCCAAAATATAAAAACAAGGCCAACAAGGCAAACGTACTAAAAATCATAACAGAGAATATAATTTACAAGACAAGTCTGTGCAGAAGCTTTTCTCTAGTTCCTCTCCTATTGGCGTCTGCCTTTCTGGGTGGTGCTGCGGGTCACTCCGGGGCCTGTTGCAGTTCCTCTTTGTTGTCTGTCATTGCAGATGGTTGTTCCTGGACGCTTAGCCATGCCCCGGTCAAAGCTATGGAGTCAGTACCAGGGAAACATTCCCGATTTATTTTTAATTACATTTTTTTTATTATCTTTCTATAGTTGTGCAAATGGGTTGCAAGTTGACATGCCAGTTTAGAGGAGGAGATCGGTGAGAGCGCCACAAGGGAGATGAGAGGGAGCAGGGCACTTGGCCTACCGGCTGGGCTTTGTCAGATCCCCAGGTCATAATGCCTCCCATGGGAGGGAAAGGGCTTCAGTTCCCCAGGGCTTGTCCCAGAGCTCCCAGTCTCCGCAGCAATCTACAGGTGGCAGACGGGGTCACCCCTCTCGCTGCAGTTGGTGGACTTCCACAGCTGAGCTCCCCACTGGCTCACCCACCATCAGCTCCCATCCTCCTTGGCTGCCTCTGTGGCCACCTCCCATGCAGACACTGGGGCTTCCCTCATAGTGACTGTTCCTTGTGTTTGGGTCCCCCAGGGAAGCTTACTCTCAACAACAGACTTCATTTAAAGATGGCACCCCAGTAAAGCACTGGGAGGTACGGGGAGCCATAGACAGCACCTGGCTAATGCACTCAGATGCAGGGAGAGACAATGCATTCCTTCCCCATCCCTCCTACCTCCCCCTTCCCCGAGCTCACCTGCCATGCCAGGAGAGCCCCTCCTGCACCCACTGGATCTGAGGATTTTGAACATTTTTGGTTTATCTGTGCCCAGGGTTGCCAGTCTGCCATCGGTAGGGTCACCCATTCTACCTGGTTTGCTTGGCTTTGCTCTTCCTCTTTCCCCTCCACCATCCAAGTCTAATTTCAGACCATTTTCTTCTTTCCTATTGCTGCATTGCTCTTCAGCTGTCCCATCATCTCATTCCTGACTCTCCATGCTCTTTATCCATGGCCCTCATTGAAATACAGTTTCTCTTTTACAACCCCACTCTTCTCACTTGTAAATACCTAGAAGAAACATGCAGTCTGCCCTTTTGCCCTGGAACTCTCGGTTCCTACCTGCTGAATGGAAGTAATTATGAAAACTCTCAGACCTAAGCAGGACAGTGTGCAAAAACACCCTGCTTGTGGATCACACAAAATGTTTGAATGTGAGATTTATCGCTATCCAACATATATGCATGTGGGATATGCTCTGATAATGTTGTGAAGGGAATCTTCAGAGCCATTATCAGACAGAAAGCATGAAGGAAGGCTGACTCACAAGGGATTCTTGGAGAGTCAGACTTCAGAATGACTGCATACCAAACCCCAAATACGGTCAGTATTTTTGACCATGATCAAGCCTACTAACTTTATTGTTGTCTGATCTAATGTTGGTGAAAGAAAATTCTCAGTTATGGTGTTCATAAGAAAAGGTAGAGAATTAACACGTTGTTTAGAATTCCATGTTTTTGAAACGTAGTCAGGATTGTAGTATTCTGAGCACCAGAACTGGTAAAGGTGACAGGTTCTTTCTGGCTTATCTCAAGCTACCCAGCATTTTTCTTTCTGACTGTCATGGCTCTTGGGGTCCTGCATCTTGTCCAATGTGAGGCAGCAGTTGGTGTTTTCACTGTGTTGACCAAAAACATGAGTTTCTTCTTACAGGCTTCCACTTTAAATTTTCTGTCTTTGGCATCACGAACAAGGTATCCAGACTAGTCACTGCTTTAGAGACTTTGAAGCTCAGTTCTCCCTTCTTTGGGTCTTTAACATAATACATTATAATATTAGCACACTGTCCTTCTTCTTCTTGGTTTCCAGGACTGCCAGCAAGCTCGCTAAGTCCTTGCATCCTGTTTCCCATCACCATCATTTACCACTGCAGGGCTGCACTTGTCCCCCCTTCTCCCTTACGAGAGATGAGTGCTGCTGAGAAAGGAAGGACCGAAGACCGGGCCACGGCTATACAAACACACTGAGCAAGCAAGAGCATTGCAGGATCAATTCCCATTCTAAGGAGACAGTTTACAATCCTATGAGTGTCTGAGACTACAGTCTTTGCTGTCCCGGAGGAGAATAGCTTTGGTTAAGTAGCCACTGAGGGCAGAGGCAGGGGTAGACATTGCTACCCAGCTAGTGGCAACCACTGTGAGGAAGGAGAGCAACGTTTGTGCTCAGAACTAGACTCGTGACAAGATGAAAGCCAATTCCTCTCGGGGCCTTCAACAGTTCCCTGTTATAAATTAAGCCACCTGGAAAATAACACTAATTTTTTTTTTTAGGGAATGATAATATGATCCGGTGAAATTTTAAACTCATGACTAATAAAGAAGAACATTTCTTCTATTGTTAAGATTAGATGAACAATCAACTTCGAAGGTCATTAGAGCTCACAATTACGTTAAATAAATAATGACTTCCTTATGATTACGTGTTCCCCTCTTTCCTCTTCTCAGAGAAGCATGTCTCTGATATAATTTCTCAGTGCTGGAAGTTAGATTTCTTGCTGTCTAGTCACTTCTTATCATTACTATTTGTATTCACTGGCATATAGTGGACTTAGGTGCCAATAATGGCTTAGCAATTCTTTAAACAAGCGGCAGGCAGGCTGTGGAGGATGTCCTGCTAGTTGAAAAGATTTTCTAGCCCTGGCTTTCCATTCACATTTCAAACCACAAGAATATGATTGATTGATCCTTTAAGACAATCTCTCTAATGAAAAAGAACACTTTAAGATTGCTTCAATTAATTGGTAGTACAGGCACCAGGCACTGTGTTACCAAAGAGCGTATAAGGAGGCTGAAAGCAATTGATTCAAAGTAATTTGGCTTACTACAATTGAAAGTAAGATGTTCAACATAAAAGCCTAATTAAAAATGAATATCCTTCAAATGATTTCTTATAACACATTACTTCTTAAAGTTAATTTCCAGAATATCTAGGCGTTATTAAAATTTTGGGGCAGAAATTTCTACCTCATTTCTTCTTAGTTTCTTTTAAAAA
Source organism: Dipodomys spectabilis (assembly GCF_019054845.1). Lineage (NCBI taxonomy): Eukaryota > Metazoa > Chordata > Mammalia > Rodentia > Heteromyidae > Dipodomys > Dipodomys spectabilis. Next base: position 5,523,558 of record NW_024870892.1, on the reverse strand, counting down.
TTTTTATTCATTCATTCATTACTACTCTGTTCTTTTTTCTTAATATCAAAAATATGGACAAACTCATATGCCCAAGCACTGGTAAATGTGAAGGTTTGGTAGCTTTGTGGGAAATTCTTTTGAGAGAGATGACTTTCAGTTTTTTACTTCAGTCTAATAAAAATAGAGATGAGTCAATGACAAAAACAATTTTAAAAAAAACCAATTGAAGATATTGATGAAGATGTGAGGTTGAGAGGAAAATATTCAAAGACAGGAAGAATTACAAACTCCGGTGAGCTACCAAAATAATCACTATTCAGAGAATACATGCATGCTATTGTTTAGACTAAGTTGTCCTGAACCCTGTGTGCAATTGGCTAAGCAATATTGATCCAATGAAGTGAAGCACAAGGGAAGGAGCGAAGAGAACAATGAATGAGATGGATCCCATCCAGCATTTGCCAGAAGAGGCAATGTCAGTACAATGTTCCTTTGGTGATGACAGGGTTAATTGGCTCACCCATCAGAAAACAGTGTTCCTAAATAGACGGAAAACACTTTCACAGTGAATCTTGTCATAGTCATTCTATGGTTAAAAAAAAAGAAGAAATTATAAAGAACATCCCTTGACCAGTGTTAGATTTTGCTGTGGAATTAGAAATTAAGCATAATTTTTATCTGTCCCAGAAATTATTGTGTTTTATTATTGAATAACTAAGAATTCGATGTTCATAAGCAGTAATTTACTAAAACACCATAAAATAAGATGAGACCTCCCCTTTCAAACACCCAAGGGAATACAGACCAATACGTAGATGTCCTCGGGATTGTGATAACCGGTCCTCAAGTGCTCTGACATGATGGTGGCATTTATTACCCATAATTCACACTGAATCCACTTGGAGACTTGGCTAACCACACTGTGAGTAACTTGTCTTTCTATGAAGGCAAACATCTCATATCTTTATGACAGGAAGCAGTTCAGATGCTTGGAGCAAGATACCTGCCTCCGCTGGGCTCTTTTCAGCCCACAGTTTCTGAGCAATGGGGTCTCTAATTTCTGTGATTATTACGATTCAAAGCGATGACTTTGAAGGTCCTGAAAGCCATCCCTGGGATGTCATGCTAGCAAGTATGGCTTTGAAAATACCTGTGTACATTTCAGTGAGATGGAGAAGTGACTCACAAGATTTGTGGGTAAAAGTCTTTAAGAAAACACCTGCGCCAGTGCTGTCTCTTCTTACTTTTAGCAGAGAGAACAAAGCCTTCTCCACTTAACTTTTACTCTCACACTTGGAGTTTGCTCTCTCCAGGGCAGGACCACTGCTTCCTCCTTGGGTTCCATTAGATACCCTCCATCCCCACCCCCTCCTTTCCTCTGCTCTATAACTGCTGCTAGTCAGCCCTCCACACAGTAAGAAATGTTTCCAGACTGTAATCCTCAGTTGGTAGGACTGTTGTAATGTATCTACAATTTCCTTTGTGTATCACAGTGTCGATGAGTAATACCCATGCATATGCAATTAACCTTGAGTTCATGACAATGGAGGGCAACTGGGCTGTGAACGCCATCCTGGGTAAACTGTTGGAAGACCCAGACTGGGTTCCATACCTCATAGGGCTATAGCAAACCGAATAGCTTGCTCCCAAGTCTACATTGGAAGACTCTGTCACTGGAGAAATGAATGAGACGGAAGACATATGGCTGACAAACGTGTTGTGCATCTCGACTCTTGCATAGCAAGGATAGATGCCTGGCAAGTTGAGGAAATGTGGAGTTCTAGGTCTCTTGCTGATCCGGCGGCTGATCTGCCTTCACTGTCTGCATCTCCACCGCCAAACCCTCTGTGCAAACTGCCTGCCCAGCATGTGGAAGGATGGAGAATGTGGTGCCTGAATGTCATGGAGCACACCTTTGGGTTGCAGATGCTGGGGCAGGGATAGAACTTACTTCTAATGTCTAGAAGCCACTGCTGTGCCCCACTAAGAATGTGGCCATCGCCCATCTCCAAAATGATTTCTAGTAGTTTCCAACAGGTGTGTGTCTTTCTCAGGAGGACCCTAGTCCATGAAACAATGAAGATAATGAAAGTAACAGAACCAAAGTGTAAGATAAGAAGCAAAGTGTAAATGTCTTCCAGGAGAATGTGTTAATCATATATAGATAGAAAATGGATATGTAAGTCAGAGCCCATGGCTCATGGTTGCAATACTAGCTACTGGAGAGGCTGAGACTGGGAGGATCAAAGTTCAAAGTCAGCTCTGGTCAAAAGTTCAAGAGACTCCATCTTCAAGCAATAAAAAGTTGATGCGCATCTCTCATCCCACCTATGCAGGAAGTACAAATAGGAGGACCACAGTCCAAGTCAATCAGGGCACAAAGTGAGAGCATTTCTCATAAGTATGTAGAACAAAAAAAAAAAAGAGCTGGGAGGACAGGCAAGTTGTGAAGTGGCTTCCTAGCAGGTGTGAGGGCCGGACTTCACACCTCAGTGCCAACAAAAAAATTATAAATGGGGGAATATTACAGTTTCATAACTACAAAATGAGCATGAAATCTAAAGAAAATGAAAATCTAAAGCGGAAAAGGAAGCTGCTTGTTTTAAAAAGAAAAATTAGTTGAAAACAGGTGAATCTACAAAACAGAATGATCAATTATACTTACAATAAGTTTTGTCTGGCCCTAACTTACGCCTATTGATTCTTCTTATTCGGGTAGTGGCATGTACAGTTTTGAGTACAGACAGATTGGCAGACTCCGTAATTATATGAACTTGGGTTTGCTGGGTGTGGACAGTAAACTCGGTTTCTGGGGTAGCAGCTCCCATCTCACTCAGTTACTTGTCTCTGCTTTGAGGTTGTTCTTTGCAGTTGATCTCAGAGCTCAGCTGGAGATCTGCCTGCCTCAGCAGAGTAGATCTGGTTGGGTCATTTTGTTTTGTTTTTATCTTTTTAGGATTTCCTGCTCCTCTCCCTTACCAGCTCCTTTCCAGTTTTCTAGAGCAGGAAAACTAGACTTTTCTGTGATGGCTATCCCCAAATAAAAGTGCTCATATAGAGTTTCTATCTCCCTTTCCACCAGGGATTTGTTTGCATCTCCTCTCCCTCACAGGCTTCTTGTGATTCCTTTCTGTCTGCCCACGTTTTATAAATGTTTTCTCCTGGAGGACTATCAGATGGAGATTTGGACACACATTTGCAGTAGATACTTCTGGAAGCACAAGTTCACCCTGTGTCCCAACATGCCATTCCCATCCTGATTGTGCATTTCTGGGGCAGACATATGCATCTGATAGTAGGAAGGCAAGTGCACACACCCCTGTCTCGCTTCCTGTTAGACAGGAGTCCGCCATTTCATTTCACCACACAGCCTTGTGCTGAGACTGAATCCAAGAGCAAGGGTGGGGAAATCGCTGTGAAATGTATGCCGGTATCATAGTAGAAAATAAGTATGACATTTCAAAATAGCAATCGTAATCTCTCACTAAGACTGTTTACCTATGGGGGACAATCACCTTGGCGGCTCATCTTGGTGATCTAAATTACAACGTTGCTAAAGTGAGTCCCGGTGCTGGCAACAAGACCTACGGAGCTCGGTGGCTCGGTGGGAATAGGGAGCAGTGATGCAGATAATGGCCACACAGCCCTGGGCACGAGCTAATCTCTATCACCCAAACTTATCACTGCTTCTCACGTCAACCTGTCACAGGTTAATATCCTTGCATCACACATCAGGGAAACGGAGACTATGGGGAATTAAGTTCTTGCTTAAGATGCATATCTGAAATAAGCAGCTGGAATTCAAACCAGTTTCCTGGGATTCCAGGTCCCAGGCTTGTGTCACACCACTGGGCACTTTCTTGAAGACATTATGTAATAAGACACAGTCTACTTGTTAAGTGCTGCTTCAGAACATGGCTTAAAGAGTCTCCAAAATGGGAGAACTACGGACCTCCCTGGTAAAGAAAACAAATTCCTATACAAGCAGCAATAGTGGTGTCTATATGCAATCTACCCAAACAAAACAGAAATGATCCCTCACACCTCCTCCTGCCAAGAGGTCTTTATACACCTTGAAAAGCATGGTGTGTGAGTGGAAATGCACAGGCGATCTCTGTAGCTAACACCTGAACTGTGTAGGCACCTCTAAATAATGAACGCATCCTGGATGATCATGTTGTTTTGGTCTGGAGCATTAGTTCCAAAGAAAATTATTGATTTGGAACTCCAAGCTAAAGTTTAATTAGAGGTTATAATATTTCTAGCCATTAGCAACTAAATCATGGCATTGCTACTATCTTCTGGATACAAGTCACAAGGCAGATGAATCCTTTGACTTCAAGTGAGATTTGAGTAGCCCAGGTCTAACACACATAAATGAAAATTCAATGAGGTTGCTCTAGGGCTCAGACTTATTAAACTCAATTCATTATTAAACTGAAAGGCTAATTAGAAGTGAAAGGAACAAGACATGGTGCAGCGTGAATGAAAGCAATGTGATTGAGGAGTAAGGTAAAGGTTGTGATCATTGAAGCTTGAATGGCGTTTCCTACCCAAGAACTTCCACGAGACTGGCTGAACACTCGGTCAGTGTGATGGAATGCCACCATTCCGAGGATAACAATGTGAGACCATGGTATCCACACAGAACCACATCTCCAGGGCAGAATGAGGGTGGTAGGGCTGGAGGTGGTAGGGGGAGAGCCAACCTGCCATTGTTCCAATTGTAGAACTCCCCTTAATTTTTAAATCAACATGCAAGGATCATACATGGTCTGTGCTACACGTATGCTGTGTGTGTTGATTATACCCTTGGAGAGAACATTTCTAACGTCCAGCTCTGATCACCTTTTGTGATCAGACTCCTCCCTCCTCACCACAGCTCACGGTTGTAGGATCCAAACTGACTTATACAAATCATTCACTAAAAGTGTCCTTTTTCTTTTAGGGCTTTTATTGTGTTGCCTGCAAATGAGAAGCACAGTGGTTTCAACCATAGAAGATACTGAGACTTTAAAGGCGCAGACTGATTTCATGAGAGAAGAGGATTCACAGAGTAAAGGAACACGGATCCTGCCCTCACCAGCAAATATTACTTTACCCAAAGTCCTCCTATTGTGAGGAAGAAAAGGAAGAGCCGCTGCATTTTCTTCACAGTCGAATCTGGTAGGCAGACGAGAGCCTGGTACATAGCAGACCCCAGCGATGGGAGAGTGAGCTAGACTCCACTGAGCCGCCGAGAGCTGGTTTAATAGCAGACTGACTGGTTGGCCCAGAGTTCATGAGATGCACCCTGGTGCTGGAGGAGGTTGAGGAAGGATGACAGTCAGGTCAGGGCAGATGGCTGCCAGATACTGCCGGAGAGGAGGTAGGGAGAGTAGGAGAACAGGGATTCACTGCCAGGGACAGAATCCCGGAGCATACATGTGAACACGCTCTGGAGAGCAAGGTGGTCAGGTGAGCTCAAGAGTGAAAGGGGTATGGGTGGACATGTTCGTCTCTTTCTGGGTCTTGTAAGGGGTAGCTTAGCCTTTCTCCACTCAGTATAGTTTTATTCCTCTTTCATTTTTAAATCGACACACACCTGTAATATGAAGATGTTTCATTCTGGTGTTTGCGTTCATGTACATAGTACCCTTCAGGAAATGACCCTCCATGTGATGTCGGCCAGAGACATATCAGCCATAGCCCTTACTGTGTTAGATAGATCACTTGTATACCTCATTTGTCAAGAGTTTGTATCCCAAAGAGAGATTCAAACTTACTGAATGATTTTCTCATGTATTGAGAAAATTGTATTTTTGTCATTCGCTCTATTCATGAGGCATATTAAATTAATGGATTCACATATGTTATAACACCCTTTCCTCCCTGGGTTGGAATCTGCTTACCTATGGAGTATCGTATACTTTATTGTTTGCTTCTGGTTTTGGCTTGCTTCTATTTTAGGAATTTTTGGATCTATTTTCATTAGCCATGTGGGTCTACAATTTTCTTTTCCTTTTATTGTTATGTCCTTATGTGGTCTTGTAATCCAGTAATGATGATCTGGGGGGAAAAATTGGAATTGTTCTTTTGTTTCACAGACACAAAATTAGTTATTTCACAAAGGCAGCCCTCCAAATGTTCACATCTCCATAGATCTGACTGTCATCAGCATTAGGAAACAGGGAGACGAAAGGAGAGAAAGGACACAGAGATTGCCACAGTGCAGATCAGACAGACTTCCATCATCCATCGCTGCCGAAGGTCACCAATAACACCGGGCAGAGTCAGAGATGCAGGGAGCCCCGAGGGAGGGGTCGGGTCTAAGTGTAGTAAAAGGGAAGCTATTAGTGATTAAATCAGGCAGCTACCATAGACAGTCTCACCAGAGCAATGTGTGCTTTTAGAAAGGAGTGGGGGAAATTTCCTCCAGGATCTGGCCCCAGGGGGCTGGGGGTCATGGGTCATAAGGAAACCATGAGTTATAAGAATGATGCAGATTCCCATCAATCAGCCACATCAAAAATCCTGTGAACCTCCAAATCCTCTGCATAAACAAAATGCTTAATAGGAGTGGGTTTGAACCAGATTCTAGCCAACAGGATGAATCCCTGCGTCCTGGGGGACACAGAGTGTCATGGTGGAGAGACATGGGAAAGCGAGGAGGACGGGCGATGTCAGAACATGATGGCCTATTTCAGCCAATGGGAAGGAGGGTGAGAAAAAAACTAGACTATTGACAAAAGGCAGAGAGGCTCCTGGTGGCTCACCCATGGAGAGTCTGATGGACAGGAAGAAATATATGATGTGAAAGGAAGATGATGATAAGCAAACAGATAAAAACATACAGGTATATGAAAAATTAGTGCATCCTAAAAAATAGTAATAAGATGTTAGCTGTTACAATACTAGAGAAGATCTGAAAGAAGTCACTGGGTTTGCTAGTTACAAGATGTAGGTAAGATCAGGAATCTGTTGACATTGAACTCACAAATCTACTCCACCATCTTTTCCTCTGGAGACTGAGGAAACAAGTGGCTCTCCTTGGAACATGCCCAGGCCATTCTGACTAAAAACAAGGCTAGTTCATCCTCTGATTTTACTGCTGAAGATGCATTCTCATCCCACAAAAAGGAAAGGCTAAAATCCCTAGCATTGCAAGTTACAGCATATTTCTGTGTGGTCCCGGAAGAAAGCATCCCCTGAGAATATGACGGGCTTCGAGTTCTCACTGGGGTGGGAGAGGGGCAAAGCGGGCAGGGGATGGGAACAGGCTCAGCAGTTTTGGAAGACAGCTATGCAGTTACTTACAAAGATGCCTCATTTCTACTAGGTGTATAGAACAACATGATCCAGTATCATGGAGGAAGTGTTTATCCAAGTGAGTTGAAAATCTGCGTCACACAAAAAGCTACTCATGAAGGCCTACAGTAGCCTTCTTCATAATTGCTTAAAATTAGATGCAACCTAGATGTCGTTTGGTAGGTGAACTGATGAGCAAACTGTTAGCCATCTTTACACTGGACTGTTTGCCTGCAATAAAAGAAATGAGATGTTAAACAAGGAGGAGAAGTGGAGGAAGATTAGATGCTAAGTGCACCACACCATATGACTGCAACTACCAGCACCCTGAGAAAGGCAAAGTTGCAGTGTCAGGAGAGGTTTCCGCGCTTAATGTGGGCTACGTGAATTGATGAAATTCAGGGCATATTTAGAGCAGTGAAAATGTTATAATCATCCTGGAATCATGAATGCATGAAACTGCTTTTTCTTCCCCAAATCCATAGAACTATGTGACATGGAATAAACATCCATCTTAATAAAAATGTACAAATCTTCATGGATACACACATGGTCTGTAAATTGCATCGGATGCACATTAGTGCAAGATGATGGAATGGAAAGGAGGGGGCACATAGATCTTGATGCTTTCTGTTCAATTTCCTGTACCTCCAAACAAGCTCTTAAAAATAACCTGCCAAGTATACAATATTAAATAAGATGAAACTGGTGTGGCATAGTTACTGATGTACATGTAACTTTAGATATTAAAAATAAACAAATATACACTACCTAGAGGTCAGAATGCATTCTTAAGATATATAATCTATATATACTACATCTACTACAGTATATATTTCAATTGAGATTGATCAAGGACTTCATGTTTTGAACTGAAGATAAGAAAGGATTAGGAATCTAGAAAAGCAGAAGGAAGACAAGATATTGAATAACTACAAAATAGGGGAAAATCCTATGAAAAATTCTTAGGTAGATCTAGGATGGTTGAGGAGCTGTTTATAAAGTCAGAGATAAGACGAGATTCCTGTGATTCCAGACTTTATCTTCCCCTTCTCCCTCCCCACCCACACGACAAGCATCTTTCCTGCCCTTTGCTCCATGGCTTATGGACTGTTTATATAACTGGCTTGAAACAAATGAATTGGGACCAAAATTTCCAGAAAATAGGAAAAAAAGGAAAAAGCAGGATAGTATCTCAAACTTTCATTAGGTATGGAACATAGATTTAAAAACAAATACTAAGACTTCTTGGTCTTTAACTATTCTTCTGATTCCTGATTAATTTTTTTCTCCTTTTACTCTTTCTCTATTTTTTCATTTAATTATAAAGTATATGGCTACCTTTTGTTGTTCAAGTGTCTCCCTCTGGAGGGGATAAAAGTCTATAACAGGACATGCTACATTGCTAGCTTGGCAGGCTGGTCTCCATTGAATGTAGCGTGTACAATTATTTCATGACTTAAGGGTTAAAAAGTATAAACTTCTTTATCAAGGTCATCTTTGGGGGATATGGAAACTCTACCTGGCTAGGTGATTGTGTCTCTGACTGTATTTGGTAAATAACGCAGCCAAATGGCAGAGCGCTATCATCACCATGAGAAAAGTATCTCACAAACCCAGCTGAAGGACACACGATAACCCAAGCTGTCTTCCCCAAGGTGACCACCAAGCTGGTGAAACAAGGAAAGACAGGAAGTGCCCTAGCAGAGGACTCCGAGGGACCCTGTTGAAAGGCAGGGACTGAGTATGAAGGAGTGGATTTGGAAACACAAATCTTCAGAGGCAGAACAAACAAACTGGTAAAACCCAGCTGAAGTGCACCTAACAGCAAAGCCACCAAACTAGATTTCGGCAGTGACAGATGTAGAGCAATGGGTTCTGTCTGTCAAATCTAACTCTGTCCAAAGGCAAAAAGGAAAATAAAAATATTTTCTCTGGACAAGCTTCAGAATTTTTCTCTAAAATTGTTTTCCTTCTTTTTATGAATTCTTTGAAGCCTCTTCCTCTGCTCTATCCTAAGTTCTTAAGATTTTACCCTCTAAATGATGAGGCTTCCTTTAGAACACTAGCAACGTGTTAAAAGCTTGGTTTTTACACATAAAATAGATAAATTTTATAGATTATAACTCAAGAAAAATTGTAATAGATAACCTGTATCTTCTGTACACGGATTATAATTTTGCTTTTAATCAAGTTTAACTCTTAAACACTGAAAATGCTCCCTTCCTTATTTTGTCCTTTTCTCCTTCCCTCCCTTGCTTATTCCCCATCTTTGCCTGCCTTCTTCCTTCTTTCTTTCCCTTCCTTCCTTCCTTCCTTCCTTCCTTCCTTCCTTCCTTCCTTCCTTCCTTCCTTCCTTCCTTCCTTCCTTCCTTCCTTTCTTCCTTCTTTTCCTCCTTTTCTTCTATTCTTCTTTCTTCTCTTCCTCTATTTCTGACATCTTTATTTATGGGAAAATATCTCGCTGTATAGAAATTTCTAGATCCTTTTCAACCATTATTCGACAGTTTCACTATCTGGTTATCGTTCCCTAGTCATGTCCTGAAAGGTTAAAGTTTGAGGCAGTGACCACCACGTGTTGCTTGTTTTTGTCTAGCAAAGCAACACGTGGTGGTAATCAAAACACCTGGTTGCTTGTATGCCTATATAAGACCTGCAAATCCTTAGCTCGGGGCTCTCCTCCTAGGCTCCGCTGTGTCGGAGTGTAGGACGAGGCCCGAGCTGCAGCCCGTTTAAATAAAACAGCTGTAGAGTCTGACTCTCGGTGGTCTTCTTGCTGGAGTGGGGTTGGGGGGGGGGGGGAGTTCTGCGACCTTGGCATAACAGTCCCAAAGTCTGGAGATGCCTAAGCATGAAACCCTCTGTGGATTATTCAGTCATTTCTAAAGCCAAAGTCTTGTTTTCCATTCTCAGAACAATTAGTAATATGAGAGAAAACAGTTGTCAACTGTTGATAACACAATGGGGGGAATTGGAGGAGAAAGATAAGAGAGAAGGTTGCTGTGACCTTTGGAATTGATATCACAACTTGCACTCGCTATATGATTTGCAAACATAAAGCATCTGAATCAAATTTACATTCGAAATATCTTTCATCTTGGGCTGGGCTAGCTCAGTGGTAAAGGCTATGCTATTCGCAGGCGGGAGGCCCTGGGTTTGATGCCACACCTCTTTCTGTCTTGTTTCCCATCCTGTTTTGCCCCAGCATTGGCTTCTGTCATCTTGGGAATTGTATTGTGGGACTAGAATCTCCCCCCTTCTCTAGCAGGGGCCAGATATATGAAGTAAATTGCTCAATTTTAACCTTTTTCATGAAACTCATCCCATCATACATCTGCCACCCACTGTAGATGCGTACACACTACTCAACCAAGGAGGAGTGCTCACAGACAGCTACATGCACTGTGATGGGACTCTGGTGGTGATCCACATCCCATGGATTTCAAAGACCAGGTGGAGGCCTGCCTGGCCTCCACTCTGAAACCCGAGAGCCAAGCCCTCCCCCATCCCCCAACGGCCCAGGGGACCCATTGCTTGCTAGGATGTTTAGACATGCTGGGTTCGTTTTTCCTGTAACATTTGCCCTTGATCTGGAAGGCATTTTAGTTCTGGTGCTTACACTTGGAAAATGTTCTTTGTCTTAATATCCCAGAGCCAAATTGCATAGATTATGCAATAATCTTATCAGAAATGCAAATTAAATTTGACTGTTTACTTTCCTATCCAAACCCCTAAACCTTCCTGCCCTGCACTGCTGTTCACATGTCCTGATCCTGGCTCCCCCTGGGTATCAGACATTCCCTCCCTGGGAGCTTTGGGAAGAGCATCAAGTGTTCAGGAGAATGGCCCTGTCCATCTTGCTTGTCTCTGACCCACAAACAGAAGGTGGTCAGTCCCTTGTGGACTGGCTCAGGACAAATCCTTCCTCACCCAACTCCCCTTTCTTGGTCCTTGTCATTTTACCTGGTGTTTCTGTCCTGGTTTCCTTTCTCTGCTGCCAGAGGTAATGGCATGGCAACTTTTGTTCCCCCACTGAACCCCCCACTGAACATGCTTACATGTTCCCTCTTTGATATTTGCACTGCTGGGTAAAAGAAGGTATCTTCCCTAGATGGATGGAGGAGCCTAAAGCGTAGTTTCTGAATTCCAGAGAATAACTTTCCTCCACACCTCCATTTTATCTATCCTTCTCTTCTCTCCCTTTTCACTGTCACCCTCCCTCCCTCCCTCCTTCTTTTCCCTTTCCTCCCTCCCTCCTTCCCTCCCTCCCTCCATTTCTCCCTCCCTCCCTCCCTTCCTCCTTTCCTCCCTCCATCCCTTCCTTCCTTCCCTCCGGCCTGCCACCTCTTTATTTATAAATATAAAACTAATTAAGGGCACCTAGGATTTGAGTAGGGACACGCTGGCCCCAGAAAAACACCCATGAACCCCAACTTTATTCCAGACAAACATCCACGAACCCCAGCCTTGTTCCAGACAAACACCCACGAACCCCAGCCTTGTTCTAGACAAACACCCACGAACCTCAGCCTTGTTCCAGACAAACACCCAGGAACCCCAACCTTATTCCCGACAAACATCCACGAACCCCAACCTTATTCCAAACATCCACGAACCCAACCTTATTCCGCTCCAGTATCTGCACTCTCACCTACAAAGTGGGGGGCGGCGCCCTCTCTTCAATATTGTCACCGAGTTCAAGGCAGCGGCAGCAGAGAGGGTGAGTGAGCAAAGGCAGACAGTGCAGGGAGGCGGACACCCCACCCCGCCGTGCGGCTATGATGCAGCACCCCGCAAAGTGCGTTGGAGGCTGGGTCAGCAGCCTGGGGGGTGGAGCCTCGTGGCAGGGGTGGAGCCTCGTGGCAGGAGGTGGAGCCTGTAGGAGGTGGAGCCTGTAGGAGGCAGAGCCGCGTGGTAAGGGGCGGGGCCTCGTGGCAGGAGGCGGAGCCTCCTGGTACAAAGATAGGTCATTGGAGAAAGCGGGTATCAGCGCCTCCTTTCCGCCTCTCTTTCTCCCCCTTCTCCTCCTTCTTCCTCTTGATACCTGAGCGGAGCGACTTCTCCCCCAAGTGCTCCACGCTCCCTCCGTGGCGTCCTGCCCACCCCAGGCCCTCAGAAGTGGTGTCAGTCTCCTCCTCACCAAGCCAGTCGTCTTGGGCGTTTTCTTGCAGGAAGTGAGCGCGCATGGACACACTTGCCACGCAAGGTCGGGCTGGGGTTACTTTGGGCTGGAGAAGATGCGGAGGTGGAGGTTACAGACAGCGAGCGGACAGACGGACGGACGGAGGGAACCATAGATGGTGGGAGATGACACGTGGAGCGAGGTGAGGGATGGTAGGAGGCTGATGATGGAATTGGGGCAAGGTGGGGGGGCCAGGAGGGGGAGGACAGAAGGGAAGGAACAGCTGGGGGAAGACAGATGGAGGAGGACAGAAGGGGGAGGACAGATGGGAGGGGACAGATGGGAAGGACAGATGGGAGGGGACAGATGGGGAGGACAGATGGGAGGACAGATGGGGAGGACAGATGGGGAGGACAGATGGGAGGACAGATGGGAGGGGACAGATGGGGAGGACAGATGGGAGGACAGATGGGAGGACAGATGGGGGAGGACAGATGGGGGAGGGCAGATGGGAGGGGACAGAGGGGGAGGACAGATGGGAAGGGAAGATGGGAGGACAGATGGGGAGGACAGATGGGAGGGAACAGATGGGAGGGAACAGGTGGGGAAGGACAGATGGGAAGGGAAGATGGGAGGAGACAGCTGGGGGAGGACAGCTAGGGGAGGACAGAGGGGGAGGACAGATGGGGAGGACAGATGGGAGGGGACGGGTGGGGGAGGACAGATGGGAAGGGAAGATGGGAAGGGACAGCTGGGGGAGGACAGCTAGGGGAGGACAGATGGGAGGGGACAGATGGGAGGGGACAGATGGGGAGGACGGATGATGGGGAAGGACAGATGATGGGGGAGGTCACAGGTGGTGGAAGACAGGTGATGGAGAGAGAGACAGATGACGTGGTGGAGGGAGGTGCAGACTTTGAGAGGCCGGGGTGGTCAGTCGCATCTGCAAACTGGTTACAGGCATCTGCTTTGTATAAAGGCATCACCCTCACACACTTGATTTAACTGAGCCTGTAGAAGGATGCGTACTTCAAGCGATCATTAGTACATCAATAACGCCTCATGCTGAGATGACTTCCACCTTGCACAATGACCCAAAGACCCTTCTCGCCAAAGACTACTTGCTGTGTTGTTGCTCAGCTTCTAATTATTTTACTTTAGGTAACCTTGGACACCCCATGCGTCCATGACCGCTTGGATGACTGCCAATGCTTATTATTATTGAAACTCTCAAGTGGAACTAAAGATGTTTAGATGCATTTGAAAATCTAGATCCCAAAATGATGATGACAGCAACGGTGATAATGGAGCATCAGTGTAAAAAGGGTCCATTGTCGTGTGGACCTGGGGAAGATGGAGAGAAAAGAATATGTGTGTATGTATGTATGTATGCATGCATGCGTATGTATATATACTGTGTGCAGAGAGAACATAATGAAACTTACCCAACACTGATGGGAGAGTGGGGGATGGGATTGCACTGGGGAGTGAATTTGTCCAAAGTCTATGGGGTTATCACAGTGAAACCCCCTTCAGGCTATTAATGTGTGCTAATTAAAAATTAAAAATTAAAATAGTTCTTTGCAAAGAATATGGCTACAAACTATAGGTTACAATGAAGATCATGTGAGCCTGTTACAATTCATGTTAAATTTTATGCTCTAAGAAATAGCAACAGCCAGGTGCTGGTGGCTCACGCCTGTAATCCTAGCTACTCAGGAGGCTGAGTTCTGAGGATCACGATTCAAAGCCAGCCCGGGCAGGAAAGTCTGTGAGACTCTTATCTCCAATAAACCACCAGAAAACCAGAAGTGACACTATGGTGTAAGTGGTAGAACACTTGTCCTCAGGTGAAGAGCTGAGGGACAGTGTCCAGGCCCCTCCTCTCCCCCAAAAAAGGAAAAAAAAGAAATAGCAACTGTAATGTAGTATAGGAACAGATCTTTTTGCAGATATGGGAAATATTCCAATTACAATACTTTATTGTAATATATTAACGTATTTATAATGTTTCATGATGTTTCTCATGTGATTTTTAAAATTATATAAGACAAGTCAAAAGATGGGTATTGACAAACTCAGTCAGACAATGAGGCAGACCATGTTTTTATTTGGCAATCTAAGTTAGCAGCAACACTAGGAAAATTACCAACCACTCCTCCAAAGTCAAAACCCCTCCCTACCTATTGCTTCCTCTTTTTTAACTAGGATGTTGTTTAAAAAAAAAAAGTAAATTTCTCATCTGTTTTATTGCACCAAAAATCAAAAACTACTGGACCTAGGGGTTTAAACAACTTAGTTTTACAAACAAAATTTAAATTATTTTGTTTTGACAAGTGCCTTGTAAAATATTTTAGTGCAGATGGGAAAATAAAGGCCAACTGGATGTCTCCTTCTATCTACTGTCTAAACTAATGAAGTAAGCTGCCTATTGGAAACAGCTGTGAGGTCATGACATGAGAAGACTGAATACGCAGGGGAGGGAAGGGATAGTGGAAATAGAGCAGTGGAGGGGGTAACAATATTCGACAAGAAATGTGCTCATTACCTTATTCATGTAACTGTAAATCCTCTATACAGCATTTTTACAGTAAAATAAAATTAAAAAAAAAAAAGAAAACAGAAACATGTGAAGACTGATACATATCAGAGCCTTCCCAAGTACAAGTCTTTATAAAATGAAGATGGTAAGTTCCTCTGAGACATCACCACAAGAGCCTTTTTCTTACTGCAGGATTCTGAGAGGTTCGGTTAACACTCAAATTTGTTAAGCAAATCATGTGAAAGTCTTTTAAAGCTGGCAGTAACTTGAAACAGAGGAACTAGAAATAAAGGAAAATTATATTATTGTATCCTAAATGTACTCACTAACTTCTAGACAGTTTAATTTCTAAGTGCCATTATAGCCACTTTTCAATTAGTGCTTTTATATACATAAATGAGATGTGTCCTTCACTGGAAGTTTCTGCAGTAACTGAAATTAACTGTAAAAATACATATTTGTATATACAGCTTAAGAAATTCTTTCATCCCATAAAAGATGCCTGGATAACAGATAAATTTAGAGATAAAAATTAAATATTACATGGATCTTATTTTCAATTTGCTTATTTAATATTGAACTTTTAACATGTTTAGAATAAACTTAGCCAGCACATCAAAACATAAACTTTTAATTATTTTTATATACCTGATGCAAAATTTTAATATCTTTCCATACTATGAAGTGAAAAGGAGGGAGATTATCTGTCATGAAATGAGAAGATGAATCCTAATGTTACATCTACTTGGGTATGTGTTCAGAACCTCTTAATGTAGAATTGTTACAATTTCTGTTCATGAAGTTCTCATTGAAAAGTAGCGATAATAGCACTCATATAGTGCAAAGTTTCCACATTTTGATCTCTACTTTTGAAGACATTCTGATTGTTCTTTGAACTGTTTTCTTCTTCCAAAAAAAAAAAAAAATCAGCTAGCATTGCAGCACTATGCACAGATTCACAGAGAAGTGTCAACTTAATTCTGTCTTGCGGAATAGGAGCAGTGTTTCTTGTAATTCACATGACACTCTTTGGCTGAGTTTGTCTGTTAAATTTCCTGTTTTGGCTCAGTTTTAGCAAACCAAAACAAACAGAGCTCAGAGAAGGCCATGGTAACTACATTTTTCCCCTTTTGGTATTTCCATTCAAACGATTCCCCTCAGAGGTACAGAGAGAGCAGAAGGAGCCACAGACACAGAGCGAACAGATCATATCAGTTTCAGAGCTCCAAAGAAAGTTCCATCCCCATCCAGTGATATTTGTGCATTTTCTCGGGGTATTGCAAGTTGAAGTTCATCTCCCTCTTCCAGCTTTGCGATGCCTGGAAAAGAGGGATTCACAAGGCAACTCGGTGATTGCTCAGTCAAAGAAAAAAGGATAAAGAAAAGATGTCTAACCTAGTTAGCATTCTGAAAAAGAAAGTAAATAGCAGGAGAAGATGGAACAGATAAAATAGATTTACCATCTTCTGCTTATAAAAAGAGACTCAAAAGGATTCAAATAGCAAAGTTAACTAAGTATATCATGCTCTGCTTCTTAAGAGATTATTATATAATTGGAGGTGAGTTTTGTTTAATTTTATCGAACAAACAACAATACTGACAAATTGTACATGCACATACAGTCTCACTGGATATTCCTAGGTATACTTTACAATGAATTTGTTATAAATATTAAAAATATCAAATTATGTATTACCATAGTTTTTCTGTGGTGTCCAGATCACCTGCTTAGCTATCATTTGGGCTTCCTTGTAGAGGCTTTGATAATTTAGGCTTCCTTATATTGCCATGTTTGTTTTTATTGTCTAAAGTACCACAAAAACAAGCTCCTTTAAAAAAGTCTTTATCTGTGGGTACCTCACTGACAGTGAAATATTCTGTGAATGAGGAGTACAAAATACAGTTCAGAAACTATATTTGGTGAATTAGGAAACCAGTGGCCACACTTTAAAAAAAAAGGGGGGGGGGAGAAAAGGAAAGAGAAGGAATAAAGAAATGAACAAACAAAATAATTAGTATTTGACTGACCAGGACTTACAACTAACAATTTAAAAGGGTGTAGTACTGTCCTATTAAGAGTCAGTATCAATTTATGTTCATGAACACAGTGATGTTAGTGCCTGACCTATTCTAAGCTGGGCACACGCAGGCTAACTTCAACATCACAGTACTGATTGACAGAACACTCCACAGGTATCAGTCACCCTTTGGGGCAGGCAGAGAACAGGGAGCTAGGATGATAGTGTTTTTGGTATTAGATTGTGCTAAGAGGACAACAAACTATTTGTTTTTAGGTTTATATGTTTAATATGTTATGCTTTCTGAAATCAGCAAAGCATTTCCGTATTGGCAGCTTAGGTAGTCAATAAAGATCTCTTAATTAGGATTTACTTATTGATTTGTCTTTACCATACCAATTTGAAATTACCAACTATGGATCACAGACTATTAAGCAATATTAACTTCTGTAAGTATGTGTGGCCAGGTGCCAGTATCTCACACCTGAAATTTTATTAGTCAGATACTGAACTACAGAAAATTAGGGCTCAAAGGAAGCTCAGGAGGAAAAGTCTATGAGAAATTATCTCCAAAGCTGGACTGGAGGTATGGCTCAAGTGGCAGAGCACCAGTCAAACAGGTGAACATGATGCCTTGAGTTCAACCCCAATGCCAACAGACATAAAAATAAGGAAAAAATAAGTTAGTGTGCATGTTTTATTTTAAATTCCAGTATTAAGTTACCGGTCATTTCAATTCTTCCAAAATATCATAATCAATTGAAACTTTCCCTACAATAAGCACATTTAATTTTTATTAAAATAATAAGTAAAATTCACTTTTTGGTGTACAGTGTTTCCTTAGTCATATATACTTAATTGTTTTTGATTTTTTTTAGTTCATTTGATCTACTTGTGGACAACCAGGTAGGTTTTTTTTTATTTTTAAACAATTTTTTCTTCACACAGATTTCCAAGAGAATGACTCTTGTCATCTATCTACACTGAGGTATTCATATTGAGAAATATCTTTAAAACTAGGGTAACAGGCTGGGAAGTGCCTTGCATACATGAGACTGTGGGTTCGATTCCTCAACATCACATAAGCAGAAAAAGCTGGAAATGGCGCTGTGGTTCAAGTGGTAGAGCGCTAGCCTTGAGCTGAAGAGCTGAGGGACAGCGCCCAGGACCAGAGTTCAGGATCCACGATCGATAAAAAAAAAAGAAAGAAAGAAAGAAAGAAAAGAAACTGAGGTAATTTCTTAAATAATGAAGCTACCCAGAAAACTAGATAGAGCATGCCTACAGGATGTCAAGGTAAGCCGGGGGCAAAAGAGTTTTTAAGGGTTAGTTGTGAAACTCTAAGTACTGACCAATGAGAATCCATAAGGAGCTGGAGCATCCTTACTGTTTATAACTAGTTTGCAATATAAATTGTGATCTGTGCTGGACACAGCGAAGGGCTCTTAAGGAAATTAGGGACTTCTGATTTGACTCCTCCTGTCCCCAAGCCACTAGAGCTGCCTGGAGCTGCAGGTCTGTGAAGATGTCAACTGAGTTATTGTGAACTATTTCCCTTTGTTTCTAACTGATTTGGGGGGCAGGGGGAGAGATGCCTGTTTGGGAACTTCTTTGAAATACTCGAGAAGGACTTCCTAATACTGGCTCCAACACTGCATCTGTTGTGTAACCGTCTTCCACTGAACGCTTTCCTCCAGGTTCAGATGGATTTGACAAGACCTCTAGAGAGAAATAAACACACTCAATGTGAATGCGGGTTTTGAAAAACTATCCCTGGTTAATCTGAAGCTATCCCGTGAAATAAAATGAGCAAAACGTTAGCGATTGGAGCTCTAACGGTTCTGGAATTAATACAGTCTGCCCTTCTCTGGAGCCTCTTTGCTCCTGAGCTTAAAGTCAGGGTTTTCCCTTGACTTGTGGGTTCCAGTGTCATTTGTAAAGTGCCCTTGTCCACTGGATGTCACCTGTCTGAATGTGAGAGGAAGCCACTGCAAAGTTTCCGGATCCTTGACCCTGCGCCCCACTGAAGTCCCTTCTTCCACTACATGTAGAGTTGACCAGCATAAACCAAATCCTGGTACCCAGTTACTAGGATACACTGTAGCCGGGCAATCTAGAAGTTAGGTAATCTCCTTCTGTCTCAGATTCTCCCTGACATAAGCAGATTAACTGAGTCACAGGAAGGGAGCCTAGCAGATGGTGATTATCTGTGATTGTTAGAGATTATTACTTCTTCTTTTAGTTGCTTTTTGTTGTTTTTGTTTTGTTGGTCGTGGAGCCTGAACTCTGGGCCTGGGTGCTGTCTCTCAGTTCTTCAGCTCAAGGCTAACGCTCCCCACTTGAGCCACAGTGCCATTTCTGCTTTTTCTGCTTTTGTGATGCTGAGAAATCAAACTCAGGGCCTCATGTATGCAAGGCAAGCACTCTATCTCTGAGCCACCTTCCCAGCCTTTGTTTCTTCTTTTGTTATAGATACTTCCATAATTTTTTTTGAAATAATGGGGTTTGAAACCAGGACTTGGTGCTGGCTAGCTTGGCCCACTACCCCTTGAACCATGCTTCCAGTTCTAAGCTATTACTTTGTCAACTGGCTGAGATTTTTTTGTTTCTTTATTTGTTTTATTTTACAGTGTCAGATACAGGGCAAGGGTATGTGCTGAGTGAGTGCTCTCTAACTGTTGTTATAAATAATGGGAGAAATACATTCGCAAATTACTGCCAAGGTAAAATTGTCTAAAACTTACTACCTTTCCTAATTTACATAAAAAGGTATACCTATTAGTAATCTTTCAAACTCTTGCAGTTGAAACTGGTTTGCTCACTGATTGTGAGTAAAAAGTACACCAGGTAGGGAGGAACAATGTTTCGCCTATTTATATTCGAAGGCCCCTTGTCTGCATTGTTCAGCCCAGATACTTCCATAATCTCCATCTTCATTCCCCAAAGCAGATGAAAGAACTCCTATTTACCAGCTGAATAACAGGAATTATTGGGTAGTGTTTCCGGCATGTTCTGAATACAGCGAAACAAAGTCACCAGGCTCAACTCATCCCCAAACACATGGACTTTTTTCCTCTGTATTAGGTGTCCCATGGCAAAAGTGTTATCAGTGTACAAAACCTGAGGAACAAACCAAGGAACATTGTCAGGAGTGGGCCCAGAATGGAAGGTGCTGGAATGTGGAGGTAGAACTCAGGATCAGACTTACCTGACCATAAATAAAGAAGTAACCGGTTTCCCTCACTACTATTTTATTCTCCTTTTCTTCTAGGGCTTTGCCTCTTTTAAAGCTGAGTAGCCACGGAACGAATGTGTAAGAGCCTACAAACAAAAAGAATTATTCATGAGGAAACAAACTGAGAAAAGTAATTTCCACCTCTACTTAATTGCTAAATGAAATTAGAAACTTGGAAGAGAATCATATCAGAAAAGGGGGAAAAATCAAACAAATTACAGTCTTCTGTTCTCTTCCATTGCTTGTTATTCTCCTGGGCAGGTGCAGGATTCTGGGTGAATATATACAGTTTGTTTTATGGTCCTGTACATCAGCTATTTTATGAAAAAGACTGGTCACTGTGGGAGAACTTCAAGTAAAGAATGGACAAAAGCTCTCTAACACATGAGTAGAGAATTTTCTCTGGTTATTTGAGAAGGGGTGATTGTGTGAAGCTTAGAGAAAAACATCAAGAGAATTAAAAAATAAACAAAACCTCCCCTCAATCTTGCAACAGAACGAAACTCACCGGGGAAGTCACTGAGACATAAATTTTGTCTCAGGGAAACCCACTGAGAACTTGTCAACAATAATCAATCATGTTCAAGTTCAAGTGTACTCTATTCATTATACAAATTCTCAGAGCTTGCTCAGTACTGGATGAAGTTATAGTTAGAAAACATCAGCCACAGAGTAAACAGACAAGGGGTGCCTCATCACGGGCCAAAATCACGCAGGGTGAGCAGGAGAATGAAATGACGGAGCCAGAATCAAGTCTGAGTATTCTTCGACATAAACCCTGCTAAGACAATGTAAACATTCCTTTTATAAACTGTCTTTCCCACGGTTATGTTATATAACTAATGGTGTGATGATGATGCTCAAGCTAAAGATTGAGAAACCGGGGAGATATTAATGGTGTAAATACATAAATAGAAATTTAGAGATGTGGAAATGGAAGAGTGGAATCAAATAGCAAAATTTTCACAGTCTAAGTAATGGCATACAATGTTCCCAGTTAATGAATGGCTGTGACCCATATGTGTCTTGAAATTTTACTTTGCCGATTTACTTGGCTATTTTACTTGGCTATTGTGACCAGAGGGTGGATTAGCACATATGTGGCAATGACTCTTTTGTTCTCTCACTGATTGCCTCTCCTTTCTGTCTATACACCCCGAAGGTGAATTGCTGAATTATAGGTAGTTCTAGTTTAATTTCTTGAAGGACTTTCATACTATTTTCTGTAATGCCTGTACCCATTACAAATATGATTTTTGTAATAGGAATACAAAATAAGAGCCATGCACTTTCTTAAAGTTTCTAAAGAGTTAAAGAATGGTAGGTGGTAACAAAGCACACTGCACTGTAAGTTCAAGCTACAATGGACAAATTGATTAGGAGGACTTCCAAGTCATAGTACCTTAGAAAATGGGAAGGAGCAGGAGGCAGGGAGATGGGGTTGCAGGAGGGTGAAAGAGCATAGAGACAGACCTGGTCTTCCTAGCATATGCTCTTGTCTGCATTCCAAGAGCCACCCATCCTATCTCCCCAAGAATGGTGCATCCAAGTAGGGTGTCGGTGTAATAGCTAGTCAGGAGGCTAAGATCTGAGTATCACAGTTCAAAGCGAGTCCGGGTAGGGAAGTCCGTGAAACTCTTATCTCTGTAAACCACCAGAAAACAGGAAGTGGTGCTGTGGCTCACGTGGTAGAGTGCTGGCCTTGAGCTCAAGAGCTGAGGGATAGCACCCAGGCCCAGAGTTCAAGCCCCATGACCAAAAACAACAAAAAATGATTGGTGCATCCCTTAGGTGGGGATTTTCCTCATGTTCTTTTCTCAAAGAAGGGCTCCAGGAAGGTTTTCCCTAGGAAAAATTGTCCCCAAAGTGAAATTCTCCCAGGGTTTTACTAGATAAAACCATCAACACACCAGAAATCATCACCATTACTAATAGGAAATCCAAGAACATGTCTACCTGTTTGTGTACGATGTAATCCCAATAGTGGTAAAACATAGCATTTAATTTGCTTTAAATGAGATTAAATGCCCAAGGAACTTTTAAATACTGACTGCTAAAACCAGTGAAGAAGAATTATTGTAATGGGGATTGTTGTAAATATAAGCTTGGGATATTGGCATGAATGTACCAAAATCCGTTGCTTCTATGAATGCAGTTAGCAAAAATGGAAGCTATTGAATAATAAGAGGTATGGGGATGAAAATGTGAGAGTGTATTTGGGCCTTAACTGATTAATAAACTGCATATGCATGTGGGAAATACCAATATGAAACCCCTCTGAACAATTACCACACACTTTAAAAGTGAATGACAGGAATGGAAAACAGGTCCCGTCTGAAGGCTGGGCTCTAGCAGGTAGGGAAGAGACAGAGAAGGTAAAGGAGGATGAATATAATCAAACTACATTACAGAGTAGGGCACTGGTAGCTCACACCTGCATTCCTGAGCCTCATTCTGAGCCAGTCTAGGCTGACAAACCCAAGAGATTCACATCTCCAGTTAACCAGCAGAAAGCTAGAACTGGAGGTGTGGCTCAGTGACAAAGCACCCACCATAAGTGAAGACGCCTAATGAGAATGAGTCCCTGAGTTCAAGCCCCAATCCCACATGTGCACACAAAAGATATACGATGTATATGCATGACAGTTGGAACATTGAAGCTGGTTCAGACTGGTTTGGGAAGGGGAGGAGGGGCTGAGTGGGAGTGATGAAGAGTATGATCAAGGTTATTGTGTGTGCCTCCGAACACGGCAAAATGCACAACAAATCGATGCTAATAAAAAAAAAAAAAGTGGGGAAAAGAGAATGCTGATTTTTGTGCTCCAACCTTTTTCCCTCAAAACAACATGTAACTCATACTCTTCACTTCTTGGAGATCAAGGATTATCTACTTTGGGTTCACTGCAATTTCCCTGGGATTTAAAGAGATGACTAGCTCACAGGGGATATGCAGCAAAACGTGTGTGTGTGTGTGTGTGTGTGTGTGTGTGTGTGTGTGTGTGTGTGTGTGTGTGTGAGAGAGAGAGAGAGAGAGAGAAAGAGAGAGAGAGAGAGAGAGCGTGTATGTGTGTGTGTGTGTGTGTGCGCTGAACTGAAATCAGGGCCTCCCACAAAAGTACAGAAAAACTAGGTACCTGTGGCTCACGTTTGTAATCAGTTTACTAAGAGGCTGAGATCTGAGCCTCACAATTCTAGCCCAGGTAGACAAATCCCAAGAAACTCCTGTCTGCGATTAACTAGCACACGATACAGAAGTATTAGTGTGATGAAGATGGTTGAGCACTAGTCCTGAGCAGAAAAAGCCAAGCAAAAGTGTAGAGCCCTGAGTTCAAACCTCATTAACCAACATGAAATGAGTTCAAACCTCATTACCAACATGAAACAAGAAACAGGAACAGAAAGGAAAGAATCCTTTTATGTCAGGCCAGAGAGCCAAGCCATTTCTGGGGAGAAAGCTTGTTCTTGTCTCAGTTTTCCTATAAAATATTCAAGTAAACAAATTTTATAGTTGAGCACGTAATGAACATTGTTCTCATTAATTCATTTTGAAGAAAGCAACATAAAATGATTCAGACAAGAAACATATGAAGGGGTGGGGGGGAGTGGGGGGAGGATGGGATGGGAAGGGGAAACAATGGAGGAGGCTACAATGCTTGATAAGAAATGTACTCATCGGGGCTGGGAAGGTGGCTCAGTGGTAGAGCGCTTGCCTTGCATGCCTGAGGCCCTGGGTTTGATTCCTCAGCACCACATAAGCAAAAAGCCAGAAGTGGTGCTGTGGCTCAAGTAGTAGAGCGCTAGCCTTGAGCTGAAGAGCTGAGGGACAGCACCCAGGCCCAGAGTTCAGGCCCCACGACTGGACCCAAAAAAAAAAAAAAAAAAAAAAAAGAAATGTACTCATTATCTTGCTCATGTAATCGTAACCCCTCTGTACAGTATTTTCACAATAAAAAAATTTTTAAAAAAGAAACATATGAAGAAGGGAATCAGAGCCACAGGACTTATGATTATCAAATTCATCCATCTATAAAAGTAACACCAAAACACATGGCGGTTAATGTGGGATGTATACAACTAGCAAATATTGGGAAGGGGAAGATAGGTTGATAATTCATCATTTACATCATTTGTAGCATGAGTTGATAAAACACATAATAGAAATAGAAATATTTGATTGTGTATACATAAATAGAAATACCATACTGTTGTCAAAAGACAGAAAACAAAAATGTTTAAAAGAATGTTAATATTCTATTAGACTAGAGAAAGAATCAATCGATATTGTCTGAAGATTTCTAGATGCCAGTATGAAAATACTGGGAAAAATACAAGGTAGAAAACTCAAAGGCTCTGTCCCTTCACTAAATCAAACAAGCTGGTAAAACCACATAAAATCAACTTATTTAATGTTGCAAGTTAATTAAAATTTAGAGTAACCAAGAGAATGCTTAACGCAGAGAGGACAGCAGCAATTCAGTGAGGAATTCTCTAAATTGGTGGCAGTGATGGAGATGCCACCTGAGTTCTTGGTGGTGACCTCCAGGGTGGGCAAGCCCAGTATTTCCTGCCCCTTCCCCCCCCCCAAAAAAAAAAAACAGTGAAGAGAAGCATTGGGGAAACACAGGCTCTGAAAGGGCACCACATACTGGGAGCATCTGAGTGCAATGGGCAGGCCCAGATCCTGGGACATGCTCAGCGAAGAGCCTTAGGGCTCTGGCTTTGTGATGGGCTTTGTTCATGGAGGAGGTGAGGACTTAGGCAGAACTGTAGGCGACCTGGCTAGCTTTGAAGGAATGTCACAGCATGGAGCCAGTCTGTATTCTGCATTCTGTATTCTTTTTGGCTTGAAGAAAATCTTCATCAAAATTCAGACTAAAGAGGAGTGTCCTATCCACCCATCTGCAGAATAGTAGACCAAAGTCTTTGGTGGCCACATGGGATAGTAGAGACTTCACAAAATGCTGTCTTTGGAAATGTCACTGAACAAATGATCAGCCGCAGCCTACAACAATAAGCAACAAGAGTATGGAGAAAAGAGACAGAGAGAGACAGAGACAGAGACAGAGACAGAATATGGCT
Organism: Dipodomys spectabilis; assembly: GCF_019054845.1. Lineage (NCBI taxonomy): Eukaryota > Metazoa > Chordata > Mammalia > Rodentia > Heteromyidae > Dipodomys > Dipodomys spectabilis. The sequence continues at coordinate 5,498,293 of NW_024870892.1, read as the reverse complement.
GCCAGAATTACCACATTGTGATTCCAAACTGTCTGATTTTTCACAGAAGATGGTAAGGCAGATGAATAAACAGGAAAATTATGGGAATGACTGGCAAGAGACATTATTTCAATGAGTACAACCTCTCTTCACCAAGATCTTCCTGTCTCACTGGTAAAAATGCCCTTGCATGGTAACAGGTAAATATGATCCAAAGGTTCATAAACTAACCTGTGTCTCTGAAAGGTCCAGGAACTGGGGCCCCCGCAGTCCAGGCTACATCCCTGCTACGGGGCAGATGCAGGCTGCACTCCACACACTGTACATTGCATGCACACTGGGGTGTACTGGACACACCATTTTCCACCACTGGAACATTCTGACTATTTTTTTCTTATATCGAGATGTGTAAAATCTTTTCCCATTACTATTTTGTTTGGGTCGGGTCGTGGGGCCTGAACTCTGGGCCTGGGCGCTGTCCCTCAGCTCTTCAGCTCAAGGCTAGAGCTCTACCACTTGAACCACAGTGCCACTTCCAGAAGGTTTTTTTTTTCTTTTTGCTTATGTGGTGCTGAGGAATCGAACCCAGGGCTTCTGGCATGCAAGGCAAGTGCTCTACCACTGAGCTATCTTCCCAGCCCCTCCCATTACTATTTTAAGCTCAAATTTGGTCCTTATGGCATTCTTCTGGCTTTGCTTTCATTCCTAGGAAATAGTTTGCTTCCTTTTAAAAAAAAATTGTGAGCATGATTTAGGAGAAAGTAGAGCATAAGCAATCACAGATTTTTCTAATGGTTTGCTTGAGTACTTGTTTGACATTTATGATAATTAACGTTACATAGGAAATCACAGATGCCAAACAGTGTTCCAAGGAACTGTTAGAAGGCCAACCCACAATCCTTATCTGCACTGGATGGTTTGCCTCGTTCCTCTGGCCCTGCTTTCGTCTGCCAGTAATCTCAGACTCCCACTCCGGGAGTCACAGCTCAGACATTCCCTGCTCCTTCCATCATAAAGTTTACCACGGGCCATTTTACCTTATGCTCTACATTTCACTTGTGTGTGGCCTCTTTTCTTTGTCTGTTTACACCAATCTGATAGTGAACTCCAGCAACATAAAAATTAAACATATGTCATTCCATACACCCATTGGTACTCCATAGTCACGGAACCATCATGTGTTGTCTCGTAAAACACGTAAAACACACAAAACATCCCATGTTCCCCTCCAGTACACTCTTATTAATTACTTTGTATTGTCTGAAGCTGTTGAATATCGTCAATTCCCAACTTGGACTTTCACAAACTTATTTGACTCGAAACTTCTTATTTCTAGAGTCATTTCTTTGGGTTAATTTTAGAGGTGGTGCTTTGTTTGGAAAATGGTTTTGAAATTTTATTTGAAAATGTATTCTCCACAAAACCTTGCTCTGGAAAATATTTAGTTGTCTAGAATTAATGCTACAGAAAGCTTCAAGAAACTGAAAATTGACTTAGGAATATTTTAATCCTCTGAGAAAATAATCAATTATCAAGTAATAATTTGATGTTAGAGAATTATAAAAATATTGTTTATGCCAGGTGCTGGTGGCTCACGCCTGTAATCCTAGCTACTCAGGAGGCTGAGATCTGAGAATTGTAGTTCAAAGCCAGCCTGGGCAGGGAAGTCTGTGAGACTCTTATCGCCAATAAAACCACCAGGAAACCAGAAGTGGTGCTGTGGCTCAAGTAGAGTGTTCGTCTTGAGCTGAAGAACCGAGGGTCAATGCCCAAGCCCAGAGTTCAAGCCCCACAAACGACCAAAAAATAAAAAATAAATAAAATTGCTGCAATCCCATTTATCCAATTTTTCTTTGATTTGATAGGTCTTTATTTAGGAAGCTCCATTCTGTGCCCAGGAACTCTAGGAGCCCTTCCTATAACAGTTTCATAGTTTCTGGCCTTACACTGAGGTTTTTGATCCATTTTGAATTTATTCTGGTACAAGGTGATACATAGGAACTAGCTTCAGTTTTCTGCATATGGATGAGCCAGTTTTACCACCACCACTTGTTAAAGAGGCTGTCTTTCTTCCAACCTGTGTTTTGGATCCCTTGTCAAATGGGATTGCATCAAACTTAAAGGTTTCTAGATGGCAAAGGACATAGCTGATAAACTAAATAGAAAGCCCACAGAACAAAGATTTTTTACTACCCATACATCAAACAAGGGCTTAATATCTGAAATGTACTTAGTGCTCAAAAAATTACCCCCCCCCAAATAAACCCTCAAAGAAACAACTCAATTAATAAATGGGCTAATGACTTAAAGAAAGACTTCTCAGAAGATGAAGTAAGAATGGCCAATAGACACATGAAGAAATGCTCAACATCTCTGGTCACAAAGGAAATGCAAATCAAAACAACTGAGATTCTACTTCACCCCAGTTAGAATGGCTAATATCAAGAAAACTAGCAATACCAGATGCTGGTATACAGTCTCAAGCTTCCTCACAAACCCTAGAAATTCCACTCCTGGCCTTTTATCCAATAGAACAAAAACAAGTCCATACTAAAGCTACCAGCACAGCCGTGTTCATTGCAGCATTTACCATAGCAAGATATAGAATCAGACCAGATGCCCCGCAGTGGACAAAAGGAATTCTACTCATCCATCAGAAAGAATGATATTGTACCATTCATAAGGAAATGGAAAGACTTTGGAAAAATTATATTAAGTGAAGTAACCCCAAGAAACATAGGTTGCATGGTTTCACTCACTTGTGGTAGCTAGAATGTACCTATAAATCCACAAATAAACATACTGAATAGTTTAAAAAATACACTGGCACATGATGAATTATACAGGTCTCTAGACATTCACACACAATGAAACCAAATGAGGATATTCTTAGGAGAGAAACACAAAAGTGCACGACCTATGGGCATCTGATCATATAAAATAGTATTTATCCGAATGAACACCAGCAAATGGAAACAATAGTTTTTGTTGCTGCTGTTTTTGTTTTCTTTTTTGTCGTATTTATTTGTTTATCTATCTTTGGGAGTATAAGAGAGAGGCACAGAAATAGAGGGGGACCAAAGGTGAACAAATGCAGCAGTGGTACTCATTAGACACTATGTTGAAAATGAACTATACAACTTTTAGGTGGGAACAGGAAGGAAATACTGGGAGAAAGCTAGGGAAGGAGTGACATTGTCCAAAAAGAAATGCACTCATTACCTGGCTTATGTAACTATGACCCCTCTGTACATCACCTTTATAAAACATTTTTTTTAAAAAACATGAAAAAGAACATATTTTTTGTTCCGTCTTGCTCTGATCATATTAAAGTTTTTATAACCACATCAATAGTAGTAATGCTTACACAGGTCCTACTGTATCCCCATAGAAGCCAAAATTATAGGCTGGGGATGGGTGGCTGACACCTGTAATCCTAGCTACTCAGGAGGCTAAGATCTGAGGATTGAGGTTCAAAGCCAGCCTAAGCAGGAAAGTCCATGAGACTTTTATCTCCAATTAACTACCTGAAAATGGCATTGTGGATCAAGTAGTAAAGTGCTAGCCTTGAGCTGAAGAGCTGAAGGACAGTGCCCAGGCCCAGAGTTCAAGCCCCATGACCAACAACAACAACAAAAAGAAGTTATAAAAAACTTGTTATGAATATAATTATTTAAAATGTCTAAATCTAGTATCTTACTGCTAATTCTGTTTATCAGATTATCAGGAGTGGAAATATTGATTCCCCAGGCATTTTGAGTCACATAAATGTTGCTGTGTGACATCTGATTGCGAGAAGTTTTGAGGCAGAATGCTACGATATAGTTGTAATGTTAGACTTGACGTGAGAGCAAGTGGACTGGACAGAATCCCGGGGGACAGAGGGTGCTGGGGGACAGGGGCCCTGGGGAAGGAGGGTGTAGCCGTTCATTACCTTTGCGGATAGTTGGCATGTCACTGTCTGCGATCAGCTGCAGGCAATCTTGAGAGACTGAAAAGCAAAACACACAATTTTGTTACTTGAACAGCAGCTGTGGGAACTAAGGTGATAAGACACAAGGGAGTGTGTGACTCATTTTCTCACAAATGCTCACACAAGCATAAATTTTACCTTGCTTTCATGCTATTATTTGAGTTATGAAATGGGCCTATTTAATATATAGATTTGAAACCCAGTACACATTAGAAAAGTTTTATCTGCTACTGAGTTGTGCAAAACACCATTGGCACAACTGAATCAAATTCACATTGACTGCTCCGGCTGTGTAGAAAGCAGGGTTAGTCATTTTGTTTTTCAAGTCTACCAAATACATGATAAACCTTATCCGATCACTCCAAACGGTATTGTGGGTATTTTGTTAAAATCTAATATTAAATAATGACTAACTGAATACATCAGTAGTACTCCTGAATTAATGCTATTGAATATACAACTTCTGCAACCACTTAAAACATAAACAATGTTTAGCACTTATTAAACATGTAAACTGTAAGCAACTTAACACTTAAGTATCCATTGTCTATCTGCCTTTACCTTTCAAGCAGCAAAAAGCATAGGAAGTACAAACACCCAACACTCAGGGGTTGAGAGTGAACCAGAACTTAAATCTCATCCATTTCAGTGAAAGCCAGAGACAAGCTTTTTGGCAAGATATCTGAATGCGAGTGAGCTCTTACTAAAAATGAAACATGAGCTTTCTGTCAGGCTGCAGTTGCTAAAACTTCCTGGAAACATCAATTCACAACATATGCCACAGGTAGAGGACTTCAGAAGATGCCCAAGGGAGAAAGGAAAGACAGAATTAAAGAAAATTCCCTAGAGCCAACTAAGTACATTTTCTATTGCATATGCAGGGAGGGAAAAATAAAACAAAACACTTTGTTTGCATAGCCTAAATCTAGCTTGCTTATTTTAACTGATGTGCAAATATAGGTTTTCGTAGTGTCCAACAAGCATTTTATTTAGAGTTGAAAGAGAACTTTATAGACCCACTTCTCAATGTGTTTTTAAAAAGATGATGGGATGATTCACAACTCAGTGTTTAATTGAAAATTTCTAAAATGTGCAGTCCGAAATTACGGAGTAATATTTACAGTTCTGAACCTGTGAGAGACAATAGCATAAGAAAGTCTGCTGAGAAATTTCCCCTGGAATTTTAAGCTAGAAATACAATGCTGAAAATAAGAAAAAAAACTTTCTTTATAAATTGCTAATTTGATCCTTTCAATTGCAACAGAAATACCAATGAAACTTGAGTAGGTAGTTAACAAATAAGAACATAAAAGACACTTTTTTTCGTGCAACACATTTTGTTTTACCTCTTCCTTTTAATGTGAAACAAATATCACACCTGAGCCACAGATAAAAATAGGATTGATCAGTTCAGCAGTGTTTTCCTGTTACAATTGAGAGAGGGAGCAGGGGGCTGGTTGATCACACCTGACATTCTACTGACTCAAGAAGCTGAGACCTAAGGATCTGGGTTTGAAGCCAGCCTGGGCAGACAAATACTTGAGACTCTTATCTCCAATTAACCAGCAAAAAGATGGAACTGGAGGCATGGCTCAAGTGATAGAGCACCAGTCTTGCGCAAAAAAGTCAAGTGACATCAAGAGGATCTGAGTTATAACCCCAGGATGGGCACAAAACAAACCAAAAGCAAAACTATTAATGACTGAGACAAGTACAATAAGCATTATTAGTAAAAATAATCAATGAAATAATAAGTAATTTTACCTTTCTGTAATCTAAAACAACTGTATTTCTTAATGGCTTTTAAATTCCAATTGACTAATAAAGGAAAAAATGGAAATGTTCCCTGATTTTTATCAATAAGCTGATTAAGTCTGGTAGCAAACATTCTGAAATAATTCACTTATCAGAGAGGTTCTGAAGATGCTTATAGTTAAATTCACAGAAATGAATAAAATGGGGGTTGGGAAGGTGGTTCAGTGGTAGAGTGCTTGCCTTGCATGCATGGGGCCCTGGGTTCGATTCCTCAGCACCACATACACAGAAAAAGCTGGAAGTGGGTGCTATGGCTCAAGTGGTAGAGCGCTAGCCTTGAGCTGAAGAGCTCAGAACAGTGCTCAGGCCCAGAGTTCAAGCTCCACAACCAGCAAAAAAAAGGAAATGAATAAAATGATACTTAGGTGAACGTTCAAATCAAGGTCATCATGATTCATTTGGAAATAAATGGTATTATGTAATATTTTCAAAGAAACATGACTTGTTATTTTTTTTTCAGTTGAGAATATCTCCAAATTAACTTACTGTTGGACTTCAAAAGGAATTTTTGGCCATGATGAGCTATTTGGCAATTTTCTAAATCATGGATTTCCCCACATTTCTGTTTATTACACTGTAATCAAACCTGACCTTCTGAAATACATTAAGGTTTATAAAATTTTAATTTGAGACAGAAAATAAATTAAGAAAAAACAAAGTGGAGCCAAATTACTAACTTTTACAACTAAATAAAAGCAGAGTTTGCTTTTGGAAAGATTGAAAGATAGCCAGGTCCATCTCTTTACTCACTATTGCCAAAAAAAAGTACTTATTCCAATTAAACACTAATGTCTCTGAAATGGATATAGTCAGCTAATGAATGAGGGTGTAAGTAGACACTTTTAAAGGAAAAGAACAAGCTAAGGCTCCTGGGTCTTCCATTAAATCAGAACAACAAGAATGGAAAGAAAAATAAAACTCTGCCTAGATGAGCCGGGTAGACTTTTCCCAATTCCAAAGATAGAATGCACTGACCAGAAAAAGGGAAAGACCTTTACATCTCACACAGCTTTCTTAGGTTCATAGATATTCATTGTAGAATAGCTAGATTTAATAAATTCCCCTCAATGAAAGGATAATAGTTCAATGTCAAGTTCAATGTCAAGGCATGGTAAACCTACCTGTCCCTGAAATTCTTATCTTCAAGCATCCATCTTGGATCTGTGGATGTTATGATATTTACTAAGTATTATGTATGAGTATACATATACTATGTGTCTTGCATATATACACATAATATATGTGTAATGTTATAAATGTAATATATGCACATATACATAACAGATATGTTCATGTAGTAATACATATATATAATGTGTGCTATATAGTCATTATTTTTATATTAAAAGTTGGTTAAAAAAAACTCTACTTATGATGGTGATTACAAATCAGCTGTAGAATCTGAGTAATTTTTGTTTGCTCTGTGAGGATTCTGTTACCAAACTGTCTACAAATTACAAATTAATATTGTAAGGAAATTTTCATTACTCTATAATTTTTGCATGCTGTAACAACACTTGAATATAAAATAGACAAACAGGAGGAAAATTTCAAAGTATCAGTATGGAGTATTTTGGCAAATTGTGACCTAGGAAAATATTCATTTTTAACTCTATTTTTATTTTTCTTTAATATCTGCTGAAATATACTCATTCAAATGGTAAAATTAAGATTAATTTAAATCACTATCTAGAAGGAAGGTAATAGTACCCTAGAAAATTAAAGGTACTTGAGGAATCCATACCATACTAGATATTGAAATCCTTTATAAGAAAAATTTACTGAATGTTGTTTATTTGAAGTTGATAAATAAAACAATAAATCAATGCTAAAATAGTCTCAAACAGACTCAAATTACATATGAAAAACTTCATTTTCCAAATGAAGAAGTTAATAAGAATCATTTGATACAATTTGCTTTAGGTAGCAGTCTGGAAGGGAAAAAAAGGAAAGAAAAAAAGAGGAAGTTAATACCAGTATAAAATGACTCACACAAACACCAGAAAGATTCCTGATAAAATCAAACAAAACAGTCATAAAACAGTCAAAGTAGCCGGAAATAGAGCAAACTAAAAGATCATGAGCACAAATATTTTTAACTGGGCTGTATTAGAGAAAGTCAAAAGAAAAGCATGGAAAAAATCCATCACAGGGATTTTCTTATATAAAAGAACAAAATTCTGCGAAAAAAATTATAAACATGACTAATTAGGAAGTTATTAAAAATGTGAAAAAGAAGACCATGAAAAGTTAAAAATAAAAATCAGCACGGCCAAAATTAGAAGTAATCAAAATATGCAGGAAATGTTGGACTTTGGTGGCTCACACCTGTAATCCTAGCTATTCAGGAGTCTAAGATCTGAGGATCCTGTTTTGAGGTCAGACTAGGCATAAATCTGAGATTTGGGTTACCAATGAATTATTTTGAGAAAGGAAGGAAGGAAGGAAAGAAAGAAAGAAGGAAGGAAGGAAGGAAGGAAGGAGGAAAGGGAGGGAGGGAGGGAAAAGAAAGAAGGAAGAAAGGGAAAAAGAAAGAAAGAAAGAGAGAAAGAAAGAAAGAAAGAGAGAGAAAGGGAGAGAAAGAAAGAAAGACAAAGGAACGAAGGAAGGAGGAAAGGAAGGGAGGGAGGGAGGGAAAAGAAAGAAGGAAGAAAGGGAAAAGAGAAAGAAAGAAAGAGAGAGAAAGAGAGAGGGAGAAAGAGAGAAAGAAAGAAGGAAAGAAAGAAAAAGAAAGAAAGAAAGAAAGACAAAGAAAGAAAGGAAGGAAGGAAGGAAGGAAGGAAGGAAGGAAGGAAGGAAGGAAGGAAGGGAGAAAGAAAGAAAGGGAGAAAGAGAGAGAAGGGAGAAGAGAGAGAAGGGAAGAAAAGGGGGGGGAAAGTGCAAAGTAGAGCTGTGGCTCCAGTAGTATAGCACTAACCTTGAGCAGAGGGACAGTGCCAGGGCCCAGAATTCAATTCCCAACGCTGGCACACATGTACACACACATGTGCACACAGAGAAAAAGGTGTTCACTGCATGGTCAGTACAACAGGCAAGACAGTAAAATAAAGTTGAGATACTGTTTTGTAACTGGGAAACTGGTCAGAATCAAAACTTAAAGACAGAATTACTGCAGCAAGAATGTAGACAAAAAGGTTCACTAAATTTTGTATTGTGAATTACACTGATAACACTCGAAAAGCATAGCGATAATTAGCCCAGTCATTCTCTTTAGCTCATAATTCACAATACAGAAATTATAAATCATACCAAATGTAAATTCTCCAGAAACTAAAGATACACACACACACACGTGTATGTTCTATATAGCACAGAAGAAATGACAATCGTCATGTCAAAAATGATTTCATAAATACAAATGAGAATTACACGTCAGTGGACTAGACTATGAGACAGAAACAAAAAAACCCACACACAGCAAACTGCCTGTGCTCTTGGGAAGGTGAAATAAAACATACAAAAAACAATTCGTGCGTGGAAGTGACTTTAAGTGCGGTTGGTTTCCGGTTTTAAATGCACAGAGCCAATTTCCTGTAGCCAGAGGCCCACAGGTTTGGTCATCGATGCCACGATCAGTGAGGCACGCGTGGGAAGGGGAGCTGGGGCCAGCGGGCCTGTGGTGAGGGAGAGAGAGCTTTGCCCTCCCCTTCGAAAATCCCAGCGAAGTGAGTCCCGCGCCCTGGGATCCCGGGTCCCTGGTAGAGACCCGCAGAGGGCGCACCGCAGGTGTGAGCACCCCCCCCCACCCCCCCTCCCCACACACCGGCGCTTTCTAGATGCCCAGGAAAACCACCTCTGCGTGGAACAGGCGCGGTGGCACGTGTCTGACCCATGGTGAAGGCACAGCACACAGACATCCCCTCGTGGGAAGAAATCCGGTGGGGAGGAGTTCCCAACTGTGGAGCCCTTTGGAGAGGGGACGCCACCCCGCAGGGCCAGGGCCCCAGGAAGGATGAGGGGTGGTGTGCAGGTGGGGAGGGACTTGCTATGTATGGGTGCATGTGCATGGGGTGGGGGGGAGAGGGGGAAGCGTGCGTGTGTGAGAGAGAGAGCATGGGCGCGCGCGCTGCTCCGCGGGGTCTTCCCCCGGTCACGCAATGCCCTCCCATGAACATGCGCCCTGCGCCGTGGGCACGCTCACCGGTGTCGGTGGCCACGCTCACCCGTGTCCGTGGGCACGCTCACTGGGGTCAGTGGGCACGCTCAGCAGCGTCGGTGGGCACGCTCAGCGGTGTCTTGGGCACACGCGCCCGTGTCGGTGGGCACACTCACTCCTGTCAGTGGCTGTTTCCCGCCTCCCCTCCTCGCCGGGCCCCTTTCCCGCTGGGATCTCTCCCTTCGCGCAGCCTCGCAGAGCTGCGAAGCCACCTGTGGCTTGGGTTCCCGGGGCCACCCCCGCCCGCCCACCCGCCGGTCTGAGCTCTGAGCGGGACCCCTTCACCCTGGGCTCACCGGTCTCCTCCGCCCCTTCCAGGGCGCGCTTGTGCCGGGCGCTCCGGCTGGCATTGCTCTGTCCCGCTGCCGCCAGGGGCACGATCGCCTGGAACAGAGAGAGCCCCGGGGTGACGGACCGGCGTCGGCGCTGGCCCGGGGCGGGGCGGGGCGGGGGGGGAGGTGGGGGACCCGGGGCTGCGCCCCGAGCCCGCGCGCCCCGCTCACCTGGAGTCGGGAAGACGCCGCACCGGGCCGGGCGGCGGCCGCCGCGCGCCGCAGGTCCGCGCGGAGGCGACGCAGCTCCCCGTGCAGGGCGGCCACGCGGTGTACCGCCAGCAGCGCCAGCGCGCCCGCCAGCAGCGCCAGCAGCGCCGCTGCCGCCAGCAGCTTCTGGTCGCGGGAGAGCCGCGCGGAGCGCGGCGGCGGCGGCGGCGGCGGGAGGCTGCGGGCCCGCGGCGCGCTCATGGCTCCCGCCTTCTCAGGGCCCCAGGAAAGGCGTGGCCGCTGCCCCGAGGCCAGCCTGCGCTCGGAGGAGCGGGGAGCCCGGGGGCCGGGTCATTTCCTCGGTGGCCGTGCGGGTCCCCCGCGCACGAGCGCTCCCCGGATTGTGGTCTCGCTGCCCCGGGGCATGGCCGCGCGCGCGCTCGCGGGGCGCAGGGTGTTCGGGGCGTTCGCCACCCGCGGATTGCTCAATCCGCCTTCCTCATTTCACTTTCAGTTTTTGGGAAGGCTTTTCCACGGCGTGCCAGACGTCCACGCCTCGCGTCGGGCCAGGGAGGACGGCTGGGATGGGGATGTCGAGGAGGGCGAGCGGGGGCGAGTGGGGGACGGGGGAGAGCGGGGAGAGCCGGTCTCTGCCGCGAAGGGCAGAGAGGCCACAAGCCTAGAGCCTCGGCGTGGAATCACACCTAGCCGTCCATCGATTTCCCCGCGGGCTGGGACCAGGAAGGGAAGTGCAGGTGGGCACCGCACAGGGGTCGGGCTGTGCTCGCCATGCTGGAGCCGAAGGTGCATGGGCATCCGCTCAGGCGTCCGGCAGTTGCTGGGAGCACGAAGGAGAATCCCACGCCCCCTGGGGGTCCCGAGTCCAGCCTATCCCGGCCACCCCTGCGCCGTCACGGCACTCCAGGATCCCGTGTCCCGTGGGGTCCGCCACACAGAGCCTCCAGGGTCCATCCAGGGAGACTCCCCTGTCACCAGAGGATGGACGTGGTGAGGGACAGAGCCCGTTGCTCACTGCAGCCAGTCACGTCTGGTCTGGAAGGCCGGCTCCCTGACCAGCACCTACATCTCCAACGGAGGTTACAGGGTCTTCCCCTGATTGGACGCCCGCCCCCGAGTGGGCATCCACCCCTGAGTGGACCTCCACCCCTGAGTGGGCACCCACCCCTGAGCAGGCACATGCTCCTGAATGGACACTCCGCCCCTGAGTGGACACTCCGCCACTGAGTGGACACTCTGCCCTGAATGGGCATCCACCCCTGAGTGGACACTCTGCCCTGAGTGGGCATCCACCCCTGAGTGGGCATCCGCCCTTGAGTGGACACTGCGCCCCTGATGACAGACTGCTACATCATTCCACGCAGACTCAGGCTTCTGCAGGGGGAATCCTTCCACACCTTCCCCTTCAGGGGACCGCGGCACCTTGGGACCTTGGTGACGTGGTCTCCTCTGTAAGTGGCGCGGTAGTAGCGTATGGGAAGGTAGAACCCTTCTTAGAACACATCCACCCTGTCATTTTCTGTCATCCACTGCACGTAAATGAGGGACAAGTGAAAGAGTGTCAACTTACAGACAGGACTGCAGGGACACTGTCACAGGTGCTGTCACACCTGCAGGCTTTGCAACAAACACTCTCAAAGTAAGCACTTTCCCTAGATGTCACCACGAGCCATCGCCTTCCTCATCTACAAGTAATGGCATCAGATTTAGTCACTTTCATCCACTGGGATTGTGTATTTCCCCTTCACTTCTGCAGGTTTTCAATACCTTTGAAAGAGATGTAATTAACATCCTCACTATACCCAAACTGCTCCTCAGCCTTTCAGGGAAATCTGCTCTCACAAGTACATATGTGCCCTCATTTGAAAGAGACACCACTAAATTCTGTTCTGGTGTCCCCGCTCAGGGTGAGGCGGCCTAGATAACATTGCAATGGCAAATCCAATTCTTTGGGAATAGAACTGAGTCCTCGATGCCAGCAGCAATTGAGATACACTTGGGAGCCAGGCATGGGGGTGCTTGCCTATAATCCCAACACTGTGGAGGCTGAGCTAAGAAGATCAGATATTTGAGACCAGCCTGGGATACATCCAGAGACGCTGTCTCAAAGAAGAAGAAAGAGAAGGAGAAGAAATTCAAGGAGTAGAAACAAAGGCTCAAGTTGTAGAGGGTCTGCCTACCCGGTATGAGATTCTAAGGTCAAACTGCAGTACTGCCAAAAAATATTGTGCATGTTTGTGCACTAATACTACTTAAACCAGTGGCTTAAATAATACAATTGTGCATCAAAGTATTGTAATTGTGTCATTCAAGGAGCTGAGGCTTTGCAATAACCATATTCTTCCAGTTGGGACTCTTAGACACAGTGCCAAGAAAGTGCCAAGAGCCAACACTCTGGTCTTCTGCCTGGCAACTGTCTCCACATGCCCTGGTAAAAACTGCTCAGGGAGTTGACCTTGCTGCTTTAGAGAATGCCCTCATTTCCTTGCTCTCCTGGATGGAGGACATCATGGCTAACTGCTCTAAGATCACATACTGCAGGGAGGTACTGCTTCAGGAAAGGGGGCTGGCAACTTCCCTCCAGCCAGAGGAGGAATGAACCAGCACCAGTGTCTGACTGTGTCCCCCAGAAATCACATAATTTAACCTTGTCTCTAAGACAGGTAGCTATCTTAGTGGTGTTCTTAGCTCTTGACTTTATTAGATGAACAAAAGAAATGATGACGACATAAATGAAGTATCTGCTTTCTTTGGAGGAAATGTTTTGACTGTCTAACTGGAATTCTATTAAGAACTCATTTCTATTCATTGACTGACACACCATGTGAGGTAGATAGCAGCGGGGCTGCATATCTAAACTGCAGATGTACCCCAGTGCCCACCATCAGTATTTGGCATTGGTTTACACATCTGTGTTTTTTTCTTCTCTAACGTAGGTAATGCTTCATATGCAATAAACAAATTGAGATGGGACCTGTGCAGAGAGGATTGTATACAATATGGGAAATGAGCTTATCCAAGGCACAGCATGAGACAGGACAAGACAGGCTTTGACTACTTGCTTCTCACAATGACAACTCCAAAAACATTCACACACACACACCCCACTTCATTAAACTTGTAGATAACTAGGGAGCATTAGCAGGCTCGGGGCTCTGTCCTGTAGCCCTTTTGTACTGAGGAAAAAGGTGTCTTGTCTGAGAGTTTGGGCCAGGTTAACACAAGAACAACAGCACTTCTGCATATGAAACAATACCTAAATTATAAAACTCAGTAGAGCTAGCAGCCTGCAGGACTCTAGACAGAGAAAATGAGTTGATACAAATGAGTGCTCTAATTCAGAACAAAAACTTGTATCATCTTTCTGGTAAATATATATTTATATAGATGCATATGATATTATATATTTGATATGTGAATATTATTTAGAAGGTCAAATGTTATTCTCAGTTAGTTTAACCACAAAGTAATGACGAGGTGGACTGCTGTGATGTCTTATATACAAAAGGATCACACAGGTGGATGGAGTTATAGTAAAAGCAGGAATATGCCTGCACTTATTCGTTCTACCTTTTAGTCAGTGGTGGTCAAATAAGTGAACCTTTTCTAACATGTTCATGGAACATCTAACTGCTTCTAGAGGTAATGCTGGTGAAGTTTATGGCAAAAGTGTGTGTTTCCTATTTTGTTTAACCTTGTATTAGCAGCAATTATCTGTACAAGGGGTTTCATTTTGGCATGTTCATATATGTGCAATGTACCTTGATCAAACTCCTCAAATCCCCCTCCCTTGTTCCCCGTTCTCCTTCCCAAGCCAATCTGCACAAACTTCTCTGCTTTTCAAACACGTAAAGCATTTTGACCATGTGCACTCTCCTTCACCCATCCTGAGCTCCCTCTCACTGTTCACCCACCCCGATAGGACCTGTCTTGTATCCTAGTTATTTATTTTCTAGTGTGTGCTAACTGTCCCAAGGGGTTTCGTGGTGATATCTCACAAATCAATAGACAGTGTTTAAATTCATTGAGTCCCTTACTTGTGAGAGTGACCTCACTTCCTCATTCTTCACTATCTCTATTATGCAAGAACTTTTATTGAGTTTTGTTTTGTTAATTTTATTTACAGATATAATCTATTTTGGTATTTTAGTATTGTTCCCTCAAAGTGTCCTATAATTATGCTCATAGATGTGTCTAGCATATGTGTGTGATCCTATGTATTATCTTGCTTGTGTTATTCTTTTAAGTCTAGTATCCACATATGAGAGAAAACATGACTTTTGTCTTTCTAAATCTAACTGATTTACTGAACATAATTATCTCCAGACCCATCTATTCTCCTGCAAATGGAATACTATATTTTCTTTCTTCTTGCATTTTTTTTTTTTTTTGTATTTTGGTCCTCTCTCTCTTCCTCTCTCTCCTTCTCCTGAAGGTACTGGGTTTTGAATTCAAGTCCTTTTGCTGGCTAGGCTGGTACTCTATCATTGGAGCCATGCCACCAGCTTTAGTTGTTTTCTAGTTAGAAATGGAGTCTAGCAAATTTAATTACCCGCATTGACCTTGAAGTGTAATCCTTCAGATTACATTGAGATTACCCAGTCTCCTAAATAGCTAGGATTAAAGGCATGTGCCCCCTGGTTATTTCACATGTTCTTGACCCTTTCATCAGTTATAAGACATGTAGCTAATTCTACATCTTGGCTACTGTGAATAGATATAATAAACATGGATATGCAAATTCTTCTATTGTATCCAGACTTACATTGTTTTAGATATATGCTCAAGAGTCGAATAGAAGAAAGTAATTAAAACAGATAGCAATGATACAATACATGATAGAATATAATTTTTAAAAGACACAGAATTGATCCTTTATAGGAAGATAAAAAGAATAAAAGTTTTCAATAGCCAATAAAAGTAATTGGTTGTTGGATCAGTTACAGACACTAAAAAGATAATGAGAAGGATTTAGGAACAAATTTATGCAATAAAAAGAAAAGGCACTATATTGGTAAACAGTTTATCCCAAATCTAATAAACAAGGGCAGAAATTTCCAGAAGCAAGACATTTGAGCATTCACTCCAGAAATGTAGTGAAGACTAGGGTATAAAAAGGAAAAACGAAGTTAATAAAAAAGATAGTGAAAGGAAAACTTGTAATCTGTCTCAAGGAGCTTAAATACTACTTTGTAAAAGTATTTTAAGTATTTTTAAATTTTATTTGATCTATGCAAAAATTTCATCCCTTTTTATTTTTTTGGTTGGTAGTTGAGCCTGAACTCTGGGCCTAGGTGCTGTCCTTCAGCTCTTCAACTCAAGGCTAGCACTCTACCACTTAAGCCACAGTGCCACATCTGGCTTTTTCTGCTTGTGTGGTGCTGAGAAATAGAACCCAGGGCCTCATGCATGCAAGACAAACAATACCACCAAGCCACCTTCCCAGCCCCAATTTCATCCCTTTTTATTTCCTTTGTATCTGTGATTAATGGTATTAAAAATCTAGGTATGACTTTTCTATTTTTCAAAAGTGCTCAAATATGTTTTGTTATACTCTATTAAAAATCAGCAAATGGATTTTTACAAATATTAATTCTTTAACTCTGAGCTTCTTAAGTTTGTTTCTGTGGTATTGTGATTTCTTTAGTTGATCATGGAATTATTGGTTTTCCTTTCTGGTTTGTTGACATGAATCTGCAGTATGCTGAATTTCCCATGAACACTGCTCAGTGAAATTTAGTTGTATCTCATATGTAGTTTTTTAAACCTATCAACGCTCAAGTAAAAACCAAGAACAGAGCACTTTGGATGCAGTGCAAAACTCATGAAATTCTCACTCTCAGGTAAAGTTCACCAGTACTAGCAATAATTAGCCAAGGATAAGATGTTGAAGAAACCAAGAATTTCCTTTATCTTAGGTTTGCTAAAATCCTTCAAGTAGTCAAATACTAATCTTAAATCTTGTTTCATAGACATTTTTTATTTTTATAAAAGTTGTGGAAAAATAAACATGAAATTTTCCAAATTAATCACCTTTTGATGCTACTCTCTTTTTGTTGAGTATCACTGACTGGTGAGTTTGTAAGCCTCTCCCCACCTCTGACAACAGAGCCTGTTTCATTTTTTGACCCCCTGGGTGTGCTCAAGCTGCTCACAGGAGACAGTCATACACCAGAGAGTGTGGACAGGTTTTATTCCCACCAAAACTCACCTTATGGCTGGATCTCTAATGGATTGGTAGTGAAAAGGGTGGAGTCTTTTTGAGGGGTGCTATGGAAAGAGGAACTATTATATTTTTTTTGTAAAGATATTGTACAGAGGGGTTACAGTTACATTAGTAAGGTAATGAGTACATTTCCTATTGAGCGGTTACCCCTCCTTTGTTTTCCCCCTACTATCCCTCTCCTCCTCACCTCCTCATGTTCCCCCCTCTATATCCCCCCCCAGGTTGTAAAGTTCATTTTCAACATAGTGTCTTGTACATCTCATTGTTACAATAGGTAAACCAGTATCCTGTTTCAGCATTTTGTTATTTCCCTTCCCCTCCCCAAATTAGAACTATTATCTTAATTATGAGAATGAATTCTTGCCTTCACAGAACTGTATTGTCACAAGAATCACATATGCATGTGTGTGTATTGCTTGTGTATTTCAAATCTCCTGCTGCTTATCTTGGGACACTTAGATTAGATTACAGCCAGTGAGCCCAGGGTAATCGTATGCCAAGATCCTCCATGTAGTCCTGTCTGCAAGGACCCTCTTTCCTGAAGGCTCGCATGCAGCTTCCAAGGACAGGAGCCTGTCTTCAGACCCATGGTTCATCTGGAAACTAAATGCATCATATGGCTTGAATCTATTTCCTGTGGCTGTAAAAGACATGATTGGGATAGAAGGCTAGATCTGAAAGTGATCTGAGAACTCGGTGTTAATCATGCTCTATTCATGTCTGGATTTTAATGCTGCATTGTGGGCTTTTAGTAAATACATGCCGAAAAACTCAGAGGTAATGGTGGATTCCTCTGGGAACTTATTTGCAAAAGGATTCTGAAAAACTTCTTTTTGCTATGTAGTAATGGTTGGGATAGGAAGTGTGGCCCTGAGAAGTTTTCAAGGTATCCTCCCCAGCTGGTGGCGCTGTTTAGCAGATAGGAGGAGGGAGGTCAAAGTTGGAATGCATTTGAAGGGGAGACCCTTCTTGCTCTCCCTCTGCTCCCCACACACCCTGAAGTGGGCGGCTGTGTGCCAAGTCCCCCTCTCTGCCATGACACACTACTCTGCCTCAGCCCCAAAGCAATGGAGCTGCTGTGAACCGGAAACCACTGAAATCCCAGATTAACTCTCCTTTTGAATCAGTCTCTTTGGGGGTGCATTGTCATAGCAATGGCAAGCTGACTAACATACTGTAGGTCAAATTCTCATCTAAATTCGTGATTTAAAAAAAAAGATAGCGAGGAGAATGAGGAACTGAGGAGAGGAAGAGAAGCAAATGACCCCTGGGAGGCAGAGAGGAGGAAGCCAGGGTTCCGAGCAGGAAGGTGATTTCATAGGATATATGGGTGTGCAGATCCCATGGAGATCAAAAGGCAGATGCTTTTATGAGCCACACCGTAATCGGGTGTGGCTTTTCTCACGTACCAGTGTACATCCTTCCTGGTGTTTCTTTATCCATTTCTTGTTAGGAGAGAAGAGCACACATTGGTGACATTACCGTCTCAGGAACAAATACTCAGGGAGAGTAGTTTTCAGGCTCTCTCTTCTTCCAGCCTTATTCATATTTATATATTCATATATGTATAACCCAAGAATGCATCTCTTTGTGGATTTAAGGCTCTGAGTAACAATAATTATTCTAAATTATACTATTAGAACACAATGTTCACACAAATACACATACACATATATGCACACCCTTAGAAAAATAATACAACACAAATACACATAATAAGCCCACCCTGAGGGAAATATCACAACACACCCACAATAAGCACACACATAAAAATCAGAAATAACATAAATGACACATACACAAATAGACACCCACAAAGATACCATGTATGTACTACATAGGAGGTAACTTTGCTTAAGAAATGCCTAAAAGTCTCCCACAAACAATACTTTTTAAAATAGAAAATTACACCTTATGAGCCACCTACCTTATCTTATATTGTAGGCAGCAAACTATGTCAGGTAAACTGAGCTTTGATGGCTGCTATAGTTATAAAAATGCTTGCTCTAATTATGTGATTGTTTCAGGAAGTATAATTATCATTTATACTGGGCTATGTCCTTTATGAGCATGTAAATTTTAGTATCTACATGAGCTATGGTCTGCTTCCTGCAGCCTTTACAAGTGATGGGGCTTTCTGCCCCTGGAGAATCATCTTCATCATGTAGTGGAGCACTTCACTCTGTCAGGGACTTTACAGTCATGCTTATTGACTCCTAAAGGTTAGTTTCAAGATATTGGTCTCTCCATTGAGGACAGATAAACAGTCCACATTCTTACAATTTCCAGGGGGGTGAAACCATAGTGGTGGCTGTGCCTCTACAGCACAAGATGCTAACAGCTAGGTAAATAATGGTGGAGATACAAAGCCTGAGAAGAATGGGGACTTTGGTGGGAAATCAGGTGTCTTCAGTGAGCAATCCAGAGTCTGATTTGGGAGGTAACCATACATTTCTATAGATGTGATGAACCATAGCAGTGTCATCCCTGAAGTTCTGGGGGCTGGACATCTAAGAATAAGTTGCTGGCACATCAGGTGAGGGCCTCTTTCCGGTTTGTAGAAAGCTGTCTTTGGTCAGCATCCTTACTCAACAGGCTAATCCTGGTGCTCCCTGTCCTAATGACGGACTTATCTTTTTATGCCATCTTCTCGGAGGTCAAGGCTTCAGCATGTGCACTGGGGGGACACAGTGGTCAGCCCTAACCCTGCCTGCCTGTGTTTTTGAGGACTTTTCCCTGGCCTGCCCCAACCCCTGGCAGCCAGCCCCGTCCGTTCTGGATTGGGTGGCAGATTTGATACTTGCACAGAGCAGCTTTCATTCACTCAGATCTCAAAATCATATCCTGAAATGAAGGCCATGAAACATGCCAATGGCTCACCTTAATTCAAGTGCCTAAGACACATCGTTTGTTTTTAAATTAATAGTGGTGAGGATAGATTTATTTCAAAGGGAGATCCTCAGGTACAGGACCAAAAAAAAGGGGGGGGGGACTGGAAGAAGAGCAGCACAGCGTTGGACCTAGGGCCTATCACGCGCAGGGTCAGGGATCACATTCTCCCTCCATGGACCCTCTTGTCCTTTCTGGTCTGGCTGGCCACTGCTATAGTCCCACTGTCCTTCATTCATGAGCTCAACCCTTTGCTCCTTTTCCTGTCTCCATTTCCTCTCTAGTGACATATGCCCTGCACAAAGACCACTCCTGTTTTCTGAAGTGATACATCCATAGGAATGACTTCCAACTTTATTGCTGAGGAGGTGTAAGCCTTAACTCCCAAGTCCGATGGGCCAAGGTGTAAATCTAAACTTGTAAGAAATACAAAACATTATAGCAATTACCTCTGCATCTTGTCCTCCTAGAAAGTTTGGATAATCGCTGCATTCAAAGTGCTTAGCACTGTGAAAGGGAGAATGAGTCTTGTGTTGGAGTAACAAGACACAAAAACCAAGAGAGCAGCATGTAGTAATAAACAAACTGAATGTGATCATAAAATCAACTATCAACGTATAGAATACTTTGAGAGCAGTGGAAATTGAGAAAAAGGACAATCATCGTGGAGATTCTGTAGGTCTGAGTCAGATTCAGAGGCCTTGAGAGGTGGGAAAATACCCCTGCGAGAGGAAAGCATCAGGTATGAGTCAACAGAGAGGAGACTGAGTTCGATTCGACAAGGAGAAAAAAGAGAACTTTTCCAAGAACGTTAAACTTCGAAGGGCTCTGGACAGTGAAGTCTGACCTTGTTTTACTGAGCCATGTAACTGCTGGCTGCCCATGGATTGAGACTGGATGCAGTTTTCCTGCCAAGTTAGGATGAGGATGGAAAATGGATGGAGTTTTCCTGCTAAGTTAGAATGAACAGAGACAATGGCTGTTGGAAGTGGAGTGGTACCAGGGATGTGGAAATCAGCTTGTAGACTATTCATTTAATGACAAGCCTACTGCAATAGTGCATGCGTATAATCATGCCCCTTTCGCTTCCCCACCTAAGGATCCGTGAGACAGGGTGACCCCAAATCCCAGGCCAGCCTGGACTACATCAAATGACAAAAAGGATGCAGAATACTGGTTTGACATACTAAGCACTCAATGAAAATGTTAGCTATGGGCTGGGAAGGTGGCTTAGCAGTAGTGCTTGTCTTGCATGCATGAGGCCCTGGGTTCAATTCCTCAGCACCACATAAGCAGAAAAATCCGGAAGTGGGACCATGGCTTAAGTGGCAGAGGGCTAGCCTTGAGCTGAAGAGCTGAGGAACAGCACCCAGGCCCAGAGTTCAGGCCCCGTGACAGACCAAAAAAAAAAAAAAAAAGAAAGAAAAAAGAAAATGTCAGCTATTAGAAAAGTTTCAGAGACTGGTCTGGTACCAGTGGGAAGGTTGTGAAAAAGAAACAGCAAGACCACATTTGAAAGCATCAGGAATTACTTTATTAGGATGACTCCTAAATTGCTTGGGGCTTGCTTATTTATGAGGCAAAGGAATGGGGACAGATCTTATGTCAACATCTAAATTTTTCTACATCTCTACACATTTAACTACTTTAAGGGCAATGTACTCTAATGCATGCTGCTAACTTTCAGTTCACAGCGGTCATTTGCAAGGGATCCTGAGCCTACTTTTAACCCCAACATTTCAACAACGGTTTTGCATCAATGCCAAATGCAGTCATTCTAGATTTGGAATGAGAGATCTGCACGTACATCTGGCCCTCCCTGATCCTGCTGTCAACTATCTGAGCTTGATTTTTATGTAGTGGAACACAAGTTACTTGGACTTTTGTAGTGAGGTCTCAGTAACAAACACATTGACCTTCTTTCTTCTGCACCCAGCTCCCCAGACACAAGTCCTATCTTTATGTCTAATTCCATGCTTGTCAGGAGATAGCAGAAAGGAAACCAAGTTTTTGGAGAATAAAATGAGAGAAACTCTTTAGGAAGCAGTGTTTCACCTTTGGACTCAGGTTTGGGATCTTTCAGAAGCACAGTAGGAGCTCTACTTCCCATGTCACATGTTGGGGATGGCTCAAGGAATCGGGGCACTACCAGTCCTAACTGTGCTGAAGAAATACTCAAGCACACAAGTGCCTCGTTAGAGAATACAGGTTATGGACCGGTAAAGGCCAAGGAAATATCACACCATTTTAATTATCTGATACCATTAACTAAAAAAAGATAGAAGAAAAAGCCTAAGAGTTTCTTGGAAAAGCACTTTATGAATCTTAAAGGCTAGAACAAAACTAGAATGGTCAGTGTATCCATTCCCAGAGCCAGTCAATGAAAGGGAGGCTTAGGGTCCAGCCTTTCAGCAGCAGTTCATAGAGAACAGTTCTAATGCTAGCTACATTAAATGCATACAGGAGGGTAACACTCTTGAGGGAGACAGAAACATAATTTCTATTTTTTACCATACCATTAGAATTAAAGTCATTTCATTTCAGTGCAAACTCAGGAAATTTATTTATCCATTTGGAAGAAACTTCAATATCCTATGATAGAATTTACATTAGCAGAAAATTCTTAAGACTAAATACAAACTATCTTAAGACATGAATCGAACTTTCAGTGATTTATTGCATTTGTCAGTACATAAAAATAGGAAGTATATTTTAAAAGAAATTTATTGTAAAAAATGTAAATGTTTCCTTGCCATGGTTTGCACACAATGTACTCTGACATTCCATAGTTATAAAATTTTATTACTATTTCCAATAAAATATGGCAGATAACAAAATGATTCACTTTACTTACTGTGAATATACTTGAATATGTTGAAAATAACTACTATTCAGTATATGCTGTACTGACAGAAACTGTTATAAATTATGTGAAACACACACCCGTCACATCTGTATTTATGGCACTCTTTGTAAAAAAAAGTGTCAGTCGTACATAATCCTATTTTTAATCTCTATTTTTAAGGTACAAAATATAAATGGAGGTATATCTCCTCTATTTGGCAAAAATGAGTCGATCAGAATTAGAATGACAGTATTTACGTTGCCATACAAACGGATTATTTCTGACTGGCTAAGATGACGTGCATGTTATGGAATAAACATTTGCTATTCCAGGAATTTAAAAAATAGACACCTGTTCTGTCATTCCCAACTTTACCTGAGTGATATGAAAATGCATGTAACTTCAAGTGGATAATCAAAGGGCTATTTATTACTCATCTTTCCTTTCATAGTTCTTTTCCATCATTATCAAGTATAGGAGGAAAAAGGGATAGTGAAGATTGAGAACTTCAATACCTCAGTTGTGTCCTAAATCAAATTAGTGACATCCTTCTAAAAGTTCAAATTTACTCTTAACCTCAAGGAAGAGAACCATGTGAACCAAACTCTGCTATTTGCCCTTGCAAGACAGTCTATATAAAATCAAATATGACCGCCTCATTGATTACATCAAACCTACTCCCACCATAGCCGAATCTCACAAATGTAACAGATGGCATAAATTCTCTATCGTAATCATCCCAGTGATGTCATGCCAGAGTTGTAATTCTTACAATAATCAAGCTGACTACAGCTCAACACAAGCTTAAGCTGCTCAGTGACAAAATTGAGGACAGTATTTTAATGAAAATATAAAAATTAAAAAGTCAAAATGTTAGGAGTTGCAGTGTCACATGCCCTGTCTGCCTTCAAAGGCTTTACCTCTAAATATTTTTAGTTCCCTTTCACTAACCTTATCAGTTAAATAGGAACTGTGTCACATTTCCTGCCTAGTGGTTTCTATCCTGTCAGCATTCTTCTGCCTGTCATAAATATTTCTTCTTTTAGTTTGTGCTATTCTTTTTAGAATACTTTTTGTTACCATACATACTGTCTCCCCCTACCACACCAGTAATTTTCCTTAAAATAATGGGGCTTTTAGATTATATTCCTAACCGAGTTTTCTCTTGTCATACTTAAGATTATGATTCCCAAATTTTCAGTACTTTTAAAGTAATTCCTGCATGTTTACAGTTGCTCTTGTACACATAAGCCAGAAATTAACATGCAAGATGGACACAAAGCCAGTCCCATTACAGATGAAGCAACAACAACAAAGGTATGACTAACGCTGAAGTCCTAGAGCTCAAGACCAACGTCTCTGGCCACAAAATTAGAAAAAGTTTCCAAACTCTTGCTAGAGGCTTCATGGCCACTGACAATACATGTTTGTTTTCGACCCCGACTGTCTGAAAAACAGTCTCAAACACATTAGTTGGTAAATAAAGATATACAACCCTAAACATAACCTCTGCCCTTAGCTGCAGAAATAAAGGTCTTTAACGGAAGAATGAAATAGAGATTGCACAAGTGTTCTAAAGTATCAAAATAAAAAAAAAAAAAAAGAAGGATGAACGAAGGGAAAGATAAAGGAAGGCATAAGAAACATGGATGCAATTTTTATAGTTCACCAGCATAATGCTTACAATTAAAGCTGCTGGAATTCCTCCAGTGTGCAGACTGCATGACGTCATGCAGACACGAGGCGTGCAGAGCACTCTGTAAACCTGAAACCATGAGACATATAAGGTGTACCACGAAAGCTCATTCCTAAATATACTATTTTGTTGCATTATTTTTTTCCATTTTAATTCATCACGATTTAGGACAGTCATTCTACAGAGCAAGGAATGACAAGATAAAAAGTAACCTTTAATTGTGGTGAATTTATACATACAAAATACACCTCCCATAATAGGAGTTATCAACTCCTAAAAAACAGGACTTTATAATAATTTATAGAAAACCATTCTTTAGAAATCACACTTTATATAATTTATCTCTTCCTAAACACTGGCATAAAGTGAATATGTTAAGAATCCTACTTGGCAAAGTATCTCTAGTCCTATCTCCAGGGAGAGGTTTTAAATTAGTGACTCCTAATTTTTCTGCTCTAGCTGCTTGAAGAAAGCCAATAAATACAGCTAAAATATTCTATGCTCAACTTGATATAATAATGTGCAGAACTCAATCATACCTAATGCTTGAAGACTGTTTGCAACAACCTGGCATAACATTCGTTCATAGCTTATATTTTTGGTAAAGGAAGTCTTGCAAGTTTCAAGCAGCTTCCTTTCTACATGAAGGCTTTTCCATATGTCTAAATACTACTTCTCACCTACAGCCATTAAATTGTTAATGTGGTAATAGGTTCTATGTCAGAAGGCTTGGGAATTCCTTCATTCTCACATGTAATAAAAAAACTAGGAATAAATAACGTTTCCTAAAATAGCCTCTTGATGTAATTCTATTTCACATCAACTAGAATATTAAGCACACATTATTTTTTAACCTTTGTAACTTTTATTTTCAAAAGGCCCAATGAGGAGGTGTATGACTGAAGTAGTAGAGCCCTAGTCTGTGAAAAAATCCTAAGAAATGGTATCTTGCTTCTGATGGGTTAGGTGCACACACCTATATACTGAGACTTCAGTGTGGAAATTTGATAAAATAGTATGTACAATCATGTAACAAGGCTTCCTAGGTTAATTGTTAGTTAAGTTCTAATCTTTATTATGACTACGATTAGTAGTTCAGCTGTAGACTTACAAAATTGACAGAAGCTAAAATTTTTTGCCACCAAAATTACAAATTTTAAAAAGTTTATGCACAAAGAGCCGCAATAAAGTTCTCTATTTCTATCAGCCATGATCCAGACTGTACCTAACAAAAACACGGTACATGTATACTGGAAAACACAGTCCCATTTATTCATAAGAAACAGCTGGATCTCAGCCTTTACCAGGGAAAAATTCAAGGGCAACCTGCACAGAGGCCTCACTTCCACTTTTTGCAAAAACAAAATAGAGTTTACATAAAAATAGATATAACCCAGGTAACCATATACATTGGTATATGTCCAGTGCTATTTACATTAAAAATGCTGCGTTGCATAAGTTGAGGAATAAAATACCATCATGCATTTCATTTTAACTTTTAAGGTGAAAAATGCAGTTACAGAACTAAGTTTGCTTACCATGATTGTCCCAATAATTACTAGAAGAGGAATAACGCCCTAAGGCCTCTTGTTCTCGTACCTCTGTCACACCTTAAGTGGAACAGACATCAAATCACTTATGCAACAAGAAACTTTTGAATAATCTCTATTATACTGACATAGTAAACAAAAGTTATGGATACAAAGCACACTGAAAGTTTTGTATGAAATAACCATAACCCAAAAAGTACAGTTCTTCAAAAGTAAAAATAAAACCATTTGGATGATCATAAAGGAGCACTGAGGTCCTTTCAGAATTTAATGTTACTCTTCAGACAAGTACAGACATGACACGCTTCTAGAAAGGAACATTCTTTATCATCCTGCACAAATTAAAATACAAATGCATTCATCAGAAAAATGGGGACACTATATAATGGTCACGTTGGATGCAGTTTTTGTCATCTCTTCTGGAGAATGGCTCTTCACCACCTCTTTGATGAACTGCTCCAGTGCAGGGAAATAGCCTTGGCACTGCCACGTGTCGTTATGCGTTCCCTCTGGGAAAATGGCCAGCCTCTTAGTCCGAGACGGGGAGAGCTCATAGAGCTGCTTCATCATCACTGGTGGAATTAGCTGGTCAGAGAGTCCGGAAATGAAGAGCGAAGGCATTCTGCACTGGGAGATTTTTCGGTAGGACAAAAACTTATTTTTGTAGCACCATAAAGGAAGGTAACGCATTGGGAAGAATGAAAACAAAGTGCTGGCCATGTGTGGTATGCTTAGAAAGGTGTTCTCCACCATGATGGCTGAAATCCTGTGTGAATTCTCGGAAGCCAGATGAATAGCCACTGCCCCCCCCAAGGAACGGCCAAAGAGGAAAACTTTGGTCTTGTCAAGGTCGGGCCTCGTCATCACGTAGTCCAGCACGGCTTCCGAGTCTAAATACAGTCCTTCCTCGCTGGCTGCACCTTCGCTTTTCCCATAGCCTCGATAGTCGACGAGCAAAAGATTCACTTTGAGGTTAACCAACATGAGCAGTGCATTTGGTAACCTGTGACCTATGTTGCCCGCATTCCCGTGAAAGTAGATGACAGTCGGGGAGTAGGGTGAATTGTCCCCGGTGTATCGTATCAAAATCAGATTCAGACGCACTCCATCTTTGGTTCTGATGAAAATGTTTTCATGAGGAATACCGGTGGGCATGGGAACATAAAGGCGTGAAGAGGATGGCTGTTCTGGGAAGTAAAGCAATACATCCTGGAACTTATACAGTATACCCGCTATTGATATGAATATTAACAAAAGCAAGATAATGCCTCCATGCAGATGGAATGTCACTATTAAAGGTAAGAGAGAAATGCGGCACAGAGCCCAAGACCAGGAAGCCAAGGCTATCAGCCATCTTTCAATGGAGTTCCAGAACATCCAGGACTTTTCCATTGTAGCTCTCTGTAAGTATCCTAAAGAGGGAAAGAGAGAGAATATCAATGATTCACACACACTGCTTATTGTAAAAGTCTGACCTACAATGTGGCCTTGGAGCTGACATCACCGGTGCCCACTAATCTTCCCTGCCCCTTCGTGTCTCAGTAGTTTCCAGTCTGCCTAATCTTTCCAAACCATACGTATGACGGGCAAGCATTCCAGTGCTTCTGGTTTATGTTAAACAAGCTTTGTGTGAATAAAAGTCCATACATGAGAGCTTGTGTTCAGTGAAACAACACATTTGCTTATATACAGTGCTTATGTGTTCTCTGTCCTCACTGACCTGAGGGAAGAACCAGTTTATGGTAGTCCCAGTTTTACATCTGAGGAGATGAAGCTGGGGCCATCCCCCAATGCTCCAGGCATAAGAGGCAGGAGGCAAAAAGCACAATTCCAACATACCTGTGAATCCACTGTCTCCGGTAAACTACTATGTGGCTAGATGACTTTAACCAGGGACACTCTGATATAATTTAATGCCATTTCTCTTTCACAATACAGAAAAATATATTATAACTGAATAATGAATCTTTTCGAACTTGAACCAAAAGCCTGTCACCTTTTCTACATTCTCACAAACCAACACTGCCACCTAGTGGTAGCAAGTGGAATGCTGAGGACAAGCACTTGGAAGGGGCAAACCTGATTCTTGGCCAGGCGGATGGTTCACACCTGTAATCCTAGCTACTCCGAGTCTGAGATCTGAGGATCACGGTTAAATAAAAAGCCAGACCAGGCAGGAAAGTCCATGAGACTTTTATCTCCAATTAACCACCAGAAAACCGGAAGTGGCACTGTGGCTCAAGTGGTAGAACACTAGCCTGGAGCTGAAGCGCTCAGGGACAGTGCTCAGGCTCAGAGTTCAAGCCCCACAACCAACAAAAACAAAAAACAAAATGAAAACCCAAAAGACGCAAAAAATACCTGATTCTCTAAATATTAAATATGGCTAATAAAGGATCATTTTACCATCTACCAGTTATTTGCCAACAACTTACAATAGTTATGTATATTCCTTTAAAGAAAATAAGCCTCAGTTAACATATATGGTCACGTAACTTAACTTGGTTGGTTTTTTATGTACAAGTAACTTCTGCATGGTTTTGGTTTGTTCCCAGAATTTTTTATTAGAAAATCTGACAGTAAACTGGCATTAACATCTCATATCAAAGTAAAGTAAGTCTGGCTGGGGATATAGGTCAGCAGTAGAGCACTTGTGCAATCCAAACATGATTTTTTTTTTTGCCCTGCACTGTAAAACAACCAAAGCAGAAACAGAGACTTTAATTTTGGCATTGCGTAGGATCTAAATGTTTTTTGGTAATTCACATATTCTGTTTACATACAGGACATATGTAAATATATAGACCATATCTCCATATATAAACTGTATATCTCCATATATAAACTATTACATAGTCTATTTACACATTCATTGAGAAAGACACACAGGTGCTATAACCCTACAGCATTTAGCAAATAGGTTACTATTTCTTTAAAAATACAGTGTAACAATGTCTGGTGCTGGTGGCTCATGCCTGTAATCCTAGCTACACAGGAGGCTGAGATCTGAGGATCCCGGTTCAAAGCCAGCCTGGGCAGGTACATGTGAACTTCCTATAGGCAGCAGTTAAAAAAAATTATTTACTAAATTTGCTCAGTCTTGGTTAAAAAAAAAATACCACAAGCCAACCACTATGATATATCATCATCCTTTTATAGACTCTGATGATCTGATAGTCAATGAAACTGAAATACTACATATAATAGTCAACTGCACAGAGGCTAAGCCAGTATTCAGTAAACGTTCCATTTCTACTTTTCTACATTAAGAAGTTAGGGGCTGGGAAGGTGGCTCAGTGGTAGAGCGCTTAGCCTTGCATGCTCGAGGCCCTGGGTTCGATTCCTTAGCACCACATAAGCAAAAAGAAAAAAGCCGGAAGTGGCGCTGTGGCTCAAGTGGTAGAGTGCTAGCCTTGAGCTGAAGAGCTGAGGGACAGCGCCTAGGCCCAGAGTTCAGGCCCCACGACAGGACCCCCCCCCCCCAAAAAAAAAATAAAAAAAAAAGAAGTTATTTTGTAAATGAAGGAGAAATTGTCTAATATATTGATCAAAGCCATAGTTACTGGAGAGCATTTAATCTGGAGGGATGATACATGTTTTGACACTTTAGAGCTGGGTAGATTGGAGCTTTGTAATAATCTACATATATATCATGAATAATTTCAGAAATCTGGTTTACTTTCAACCACTTCTTTTACAAATACTGTGCTTTCTATGTCCAGATGTCTTCTTTTCATATAAAGATATATACATATATATGTATATATAGATATTTGGTCATGGGGCTTGAATTCAGGGCCTGGATGCTGTCCTTGAGCTCTTTTGCTCAAGATTAGTGCTCTACCACTTTGAGCCACAGTGCCACTTCTGGTATTGGAAATTGGAAATAAGAGTCACACAGGACTTTCCTGAGTGGGTTGGCTTTGAATCGTGATCCTCAGATCTCAGCCTCTGGAGTAGCTAGGATTATAGGCATGAGCCACTACACCCAGACCCAGGTTTCTTTTCTTCTTCTTCTTTTTTTTTTGCCAGCCCTGAGCTCTATTCAAAGCTAGCACTCTACCATTTGAGCTAAAGAACCACTTCCAGCTTTTTTTTTGTGATTATCTGGAGATAAGAGTCTCATGGACCTTCCTGCCCAGGCTGGCTTTGAACCACAATCCTCAGATCTCAGCTTCTTGCATGGCTAGGATTACAGGTATGAATGAGCCACCAGCACCTGGTTATCTTTTCTTATTTTTAAATTCTATGGTCTTATCAATAAGATCCTCAAGATAAATATTTACCCTTTATAGTGTTCTACTTTTGATGAAAAAAATAAAGCTAGGATAATATTTCTTAGACCTGCTCGAGAGCAGGCATATTAAAAGATTCATGTAGATGAAAGAATTATATTGTTAGGAGAAAATTAAGGTAGTATTGATTATTGACAATTGCTGTGTCTGTTCAGAGGTGATGTTATTACAAATTTTGGGAAATCAAGACTACATTTTAATAGCAAACATATTTTTAAGGTGATGCATTTAACTGTTATTCTTTTATATCACATAATTTTGAAGAATACCAATTTTTCTCCAAGTTTAATTATGTGCATATGTTTTTGTGATTTTGATGTGCAGACCATCTAAATGACACTGTCTAAGTATTGATCCCTTCTTTGTGTTTTTTATTTCCATGTAAATGTACTGTTATACGTTTAAAAACAAAAAAGGAGGGTTAACAAAGCCTTTCTCTTTTTCTGTAAAAAAGCAGCCTGCGGTTAACCTTCCAGACTGTTTCCCTGGAAACCTGATAACCTGAAATATTAATGTTGTTTCTAAGCAACGCTATTTCTCATAAAAAAAAGAGCTACCTCTGGCCCAGAGGGCAGAGGAAGGGCCAAGGGACAGTGGCTAGGGGCCTCTCTGCATGAGCTCTGAGATGGAATCAGTCTGTCCTTGATGATCCTGGGTGACATGTCCAAATACTGTGACAAAGACACTATGTCTTGGGAAGCAAGCAGCTAAACCAAGTGCCTGCTCCCTTTCAAGTGTCATCTTTCTCTGGTCCTCAGCTGACTTGTGCTGACAGGGGTTCCCGACCTGAATCCTTCAACAAAGCAAAAATAGCTGGCTCTCAGGATGGAACTTGGGTCCTAGAGTATGAACAATTCAGCTGATCCCAAGTCTTGGCCATCTTGGTGAGTGAAATAATTCACTGTTCCTGAAAGTATGTACTCTGTGACAAGAACTTTATGAGAAGTGCGATGGGAAGACAAGGATCTTCTGTCAGGGTTTTCTGCCTGTTGAGATGCACTAGCTTCATAAACCACCAAGAGAAATGATGCCTTAGTCACTACCAAACGGGTTACTCCGTGGGAGAGAAACTAGATGTGTTCTGTGAAGGACACAGAAACAGCCAACAATCGTTCCTCTGCGCCTCTCCTGGGTTACTCTTGGGTAATGTTCACCTGGTTCCTGTTTCCCACGTGAAGGCTGGCCTTCGCCCTGGTCTCAGTTGTCTGTCATGTCTTCAGAGCTGATCTCACAGGCCACACAAGCATCTCTACAACTCATCAGTTTGTGGCGTTAGTCACTCCCTGTTAACTCTGTAAACACAGAGAACCTGGTGAGTGAGCTCTTGTGAACCATCTCCTAGAGGGTAGCCCTCAGCGCGGTAGCACGGGTCTCCCCTCCCCTCTCCCCCCACTGCACTGCTGCACCCTGAGGTGGTGGTCCCCCTCCCCCCTTCCCCATTGCACCCTGCGGTGGTGGTCACTCTCCACTGCTCCCCCGCAGCCAGCACACTTCAATTCCTGTTTTTCTCTAGCCTTTCTTCCTGGAGGCAATTCCCAAGGTTTTGTCCATGTCCATCCCCTTATTACTTCTTATTTAGATTGGGACAGTCCCCCCTAAATCTCAAAAACTGAACCCATCCTCCTTTGCACCAATGTTTCACACACAGTACGTTCATTATGACCAAAAAGGCAGGGCATGTAGGCAAACACATGCTTTAAAAGCATTAGCTTGATTCCAAGGCTCTGTATCTATGTAAGCTAAAATTTAATTATGTTTTATGGTATCAAAGAGTCACTAATTATAGTCAGGCACCTATAATCCTAGCTACTCCGGAGATTGAGATCCTAGCATAGAGGCTGTGTCCACAAAACACCACTTCAGGACCTGGGACTTCCACTAGAGTCCCACAGTTCATACCAAGCCTACTCCTTAAACAATCGTCATCAGGTTCTAATATATCCTACTATACTATTCAAATATGAAAGGTATCACCACAAATGATATGTGCAGATACTGCTATACAGTGGTTAGCCATTTTAATACTTGTGTAAGCTATTTAAGAATGGTAAATATGCTACAGTCTTTGCTCTCAGACAGAAACAGGTGCAGAAATACATGACTAGACTTGTGTAGTCCTTCATTTACAGAGGACACAAGGAAAATGGAAGACAACTGCTTTGAATGCAGCAAGGGAAAAATCAGAACTTTACATAATTCTAGTCATCTACTTGGGTTTCATCACACTTGACTACTTATAGAATCCAAATGAAAACTTAAACTTTTTAAAAACAGGACAAAGCATAGTTCCAGAGTTAAATATTTCTACTAATTTCTATTGAGCAGCTGTCTGTCACATATTTCTAATCACTTAGCACAATTATCCTGGAATTATTTAGGAATTGGAAGTAATTAAAAGCAATATTTAAATAGATACTTGGCAAAGACAGTGTACACATAAGCAGAGCATTGAGCTTTAAAGGCTCTAAGTCAAAGATGGACTGATGCCAGTGGTTCTCAAAAAAGGCTGAAAAGGAGCCTCTTAAGTGGCCCACAAATCAGGTCAATGGTCCACACTCACTGTAATACTACTTACCTTTTCACTGATTGACATCTGCACTACTAGTCTCTAAGCAGTGTTGGAGAAGGAGCTGGAACCTTACCAAGAATCAAGTCAGTAGACTGGGTGTGACTACAATTCACATTCCCACAAGCTCAGGAAGATCTGGAGCCTACCCAACCATCAACACAAAGGTGGGGGGTGCGGGGGGGAAGCACAACTGCCACCCACATCAATGTGAACTCATGGAAAGGAGAGGGAAGTCAATTTCACTTACCAATGGCATTAAGATGCAGTGAAAATTAACTGTACTTCAACCAGGAAATATACATCTTTTTAATTCACTGTGTGAGATATGTGATATGTGTTCTGTAGGGAAATAATTTCACCTGGAAGCTGCTCTGGCTAGTGTTTTTATTGCTTTTTTTTTAAATCTATCTTTTAAGTGGCAACATTTTAATTTAAAAAGACAGCTGACAAACTGGTTCTTAGAATGAAGTTTCTAATTGCTCCGTACCATTTAAGAGAATATTCTGATGCTTTTGCAGCTATGGCCATACTAACATATATACGTTTGGATAACATATTAAACGTGACAGAATTTACAAGAAACAGTCTAACTCAATAAACCACTATATTCTAAAATGACCAAAGAATAGTGTCACAAATTCACTCCAGCCTGAGTGAAGTGTTCATCACTGGATAAACCAATGAATTTTAACATGTCAAGACAAAACTTCATTGACATGGATTTTGGACATGATATCTAACACTTCAGGAACTGTAAGAGAACCCAGAATTCTCTGCTATGACAAGGCCATTACTTCTCTGCTTAGTTCATTTTCTCATGTCTTACTTTTCTAAAAGAGCCCAAATGCAGAACATGATACTATGCCTATCTGCTATATAAGCAGATACTATTTTTTTAATGTTAAAGAATGCCACTGTCATTTTTTGTAGTTATTACATATAAAGTATTTATAAGTACGCAATGGACTTAATGCTATTCATTTATAAATGCCCACTACTAAATTCCAACACTAATAACACCTTTATAACCCATATACAGAAAAAAATATTTGGGGTAGTAAAGTGGTCAATGGATTAAAAACTTGAAGAATGTTGTTCTTATCTAATTTAACTAACTTTATTGCTTTTCCTCTCAGATCCTCCATTCTTTCAAATTAAGACTACTACATATCATATAATTACATCCTTTGTTCATTATAAATATATTTAATGCTTTTTACTTGCTAATATGATCTAAAATTAAATGCAAACAAATACATCAAGAACCAAATCTCGAACTATAAGAATGGATGCATTTTAATTAACAATGCCCTAATACTAGCAGAGCAAACTGATCAGTCTCTTTTTTCTACCGAAGGTCAAAAGTGCCCACAAATAAAATTATTTAATACTTATTCTATATTCTAATATGTACTAATGAATTCTACATTATTCTAATTATTTTTAACTAAAACACTGCACATTGTATTGCACAGTACATATCTGCAATACTGGTTCCACAGAAAATCTTTGAAAAAGATTTTCTATAAGTGAATTACCTACATGTGAATTCTCAAATGATAAAATTTACATAATGACTAAACAGTTACAAATGTAATATATGTCTTAAATTGAAGAGAACTTTGTATTATCTGCAGAATTATAGAAGCATTATGGCTTTATAGCATCATAGGGTAAGTGTGTCTACAGGTTAAAAATGCATGCCTCCAGTAACAGAACCATGTGCAGGTTCAACTGAGTGCTGTGAAGAGTGGCAAGGTGGTGCTCACCGTGCAGAGGCTAGCATGGCTCGTTTACAGATGGGACTCGCAGCTGCCCATTGCCTTTCAGGCACAGAACACTCAGACTCAGCACCCCTACATCAGTACACCTGCTAAGCGCTGGGAAGGGAGGAAACCATGCCAGCTGCACAGCTGAAATGGAAACACAAATAGCTGCTCTCTGTGTGCTGGAGACACCACAGAATGAGCTGTCCGTTTCCCTCATTGCTACCCACATGCCATCAGTAACGAACAAGCGTATGAATAGTCCTGGGGACAAGTGCACAGCCAGTGCTCAGGGAGATGCTGGAGGCAATGCAGGTTCCAAGAGCATCTGAAACCTGTAGGAGCGTATCCATCAGAAATTATGCTGGGTAGGAACTTAGTAATATTTTTGTTTGGCTCTTTCCTGAAATACTGAAGACTTGGCACAGTAATTTTTGACAAAAACTAAAAACGACAGATTATCACCATGGAAGCCAATTACAATTTGTTCTGACATTATAAGCCCCTTCAAGTATGAAAATGGTAAACAACAGTAAGAAATCCACAAGCTTAAAAATGCAGCCAATGGCTGTTATTAGAATTTGTACTCATAATAAAATTAAGGAAGTTTGCAACTTATGTAACCTATGAACTAGATAAATGGAACTTATTTTCTTATGAAACCACTTCAAGATCCGGGTTAGTTAGGGAAGGTGCTCAGGCCATGGCCTGGAAATGCTATCGTCATAAATGATTGCAGAAGAATCACCATTCATGATCACTACCGGTTAAGATTAAGCAGGATAAGGCATAGTAATGTGCTAGAAAGCAGGTGGGGTGATTTGAAAAGAAAAGCTTGACTAAAATGAAAGCTTTTTAGCATCTACTCTAAAAGTAGTATTTAAGAACTTCTGATTTTCCCAAGACAATTAAACATGACTCTTTGAGAAAGTAGAGCTTTAAGATTTTAGGATCTTTGAGGAATTAAATGAGTTCTAAATTAGTGAAAAAAAATAGAAACACATCCCCCTGAAATAAAGTGGCAAGAGACAGACAATAACTTCTGGTATTTATACTAAAGTACATTGTTGGCCGAGGACAACTTGGTCAGTAAACCCTCTTACTCTCATTGCAAAGGATCTTGGCTGTGTCTGAGACTCGGGGCAGTGAGCCAGGAGCTACCTGCAGGCACAGGTGTGGAAGCTGCCTTGCTTTCATCATTTCTGAATTTACTGCCAATGGAAGTCAGTATGGTGCAGGCTAAAGGAGACTGTGTAGGGGAACGGCCTATTAGTAGGTATCTTCTGCCAACTTACTTGGCCTGTCTAAATGTATGTTTCCTCATAAGTGAAAGAACTGAATCATTTAACCAAAATATTGCTGAGATCAAACACAATACTGTGCTAATAATCTATGAAACAAAATGTGGAGTATTTTTCTTACCTCCTGTAGCAGGGTAAGTGAAAGCAAGTACACCTGGAGCCCTACTGGACTTGGATTAATTAGTGGAAAGGGGTTACTCATATGCACACAGGACATAACCAAGCATTGCCTCTGTTTTCTGTCCACACCAAGCTTTCTGTGGATTGACTCCCACTGCAGCCGTCCCTTATTGCCATTTGTGTGCAAACTTGCAGGGAACAACTTACTCTGGCAGTGTGATAACCAGTCTCGGAGGCTGTCAGTTCTGTGCTGAGAGTGACTTCATGTAATTCCACTCTACATTTTCAGTCTTCAGAGCTCTTTCTAGTGCATTGCAAGCTTGACTGAGTGAAGACTGCACCTTAGTCACTAAGCCAGTAACCACCAGTGTATTGTTACTTCATCATGGGAGATGATAGGTAGGAGACTGTGTCTGAGGCCCACACCGAAGAATAAAGAAAAAAAGAAAGAAAAAGATCCTACTTGAAAATAAGGTTAAAAAAAAAAAGGTATAGTGGTGTGGCTCAAGTGGTAGACGCCCCTACCAAGAAAAGATGGAGACCTTGGGTTTCAAATCCCATACCATTAGATAAAAAAAAAAATTAATATTTTAGGTAAAGATATCTGATCCACACAGCATGCACGCAATACTGATAGCGCACACCAGGAAGACCTGCTAAAGACTAGCCTCTAAACGTCCAGCCAGCACACGCTCGCATCTTCACGCTCAGAGACCCTCGCACAGCGAAACAGGTGCAGAAGCGCTGCTCAATGGCAGGCTGGTTTTGGGTTCTGATACCCGGGCCAGCCACGTCGATGCTGCACTTGGCTTAAAACCAACGAGGACAAGGATCAACCCCCCCCCCCCCACCCTCCGCCACCCCCCGGCAGACTCCCCTTTCCGCGGGCCGTCCCGGTCCTCCGGAAACACCCACCGAACTTGCAGGTATTCGGGGGTCGGAAGCGACGCGGCCAGCTCATGACGCCGGGCGTGGCGGCTGGGTGGCTCCGGGGTGAACGTTGACTTCCCCCCGGGGGGGCGCCGGGCGGGGCGGGAGGGGGCGCGGGCAGAGGGGCCAGGGAGGAGGCTGGCCCGGCCGGACACGGAGCGGACCAGGGGGGCCGGGAGGGCAGCGACGCCGGCGGCCCGGGTGGCGTGCGCACCTCGATCTCCCGCACAGGTGCGTGTGCGGTGGCAGACGGTCGAGTCGGGGTGCCGGCCCCCCTCCCCGTCGGTGCGCACGGCCCGGCCCGCCCTCCCCCTCCAGCCCCCCCAGCTCGGTCCTCCCGCCCCCTCCCTCCCCCGACCTCCCTCGGGAAGGCCCGGCCCGCGCAGCCCCGCGTCCCCGGCCTCACTTACTCAGACCTGCCGGCAGGCCGCGCAGTCGGCCGCGGGCTCGAAACCGGGCGCCGCGCAGCAGCGTCGCCCCGCGCCGCGCCGCTCGCTCCTCCTCATCGTCCTCCCGCAGTCCAGGGGCCGCCGCCGTCGCCGTCTAGCCAGGAGCTCCGGCGACGCTCTTCTCTGCGGCCCCACTTCCGGCCCGCGCCCGGGTGTCGCCCGCAAACGTCCCCGCCGGCTCCCACATCACCTGAGCGCCGTCCTCCACCCGGGGTGGGTTGGGAGGGGGGAGGCGGAGAAAGAGAGCGCGAGCCCGGCCTCCGGGCATGCGCAGAAGCCACGTGACGAAGGGGCGCGCGACGGCGGCCGGGATGGACAAGATACCCCGGCGCGGCGAGCGGGGCACTTCTGCGGGTACATCGAGTCCCTCTTTCCTTCCTCGGAGCACCGGGAGACGTTTTAAACCCATGCCCCAGGCTTCTGGGTTGAGAGGGGGCTGGGATGGAGCCGGGCTGGGAGGACTGGAGCCGGTAACTGAGCACACAAGTGCTTAGTTTCTGCAGAACCGATTGTGTCTGTCTTGCGGGGTTGTCAGGGGTGTTTAAAGTTCCAGAATTCAAAGCGTTGCCCTATTTTCCTTTTTTAACCTCTGTCAGAGTGAACCTTCAAGGACAGAGGCAGGCCTGAATCCTGCGCAACTTTTTGATGAAAAAAGAACTCAAAATTGTTTTTTCCTTTTATTTTTCCTTCCTTCCTTCCTTCCTTCCTTCCTTCCTTCCTTCCTTCCTTCCTTCCTTCCTTCCTTCCGTCCCTCCCTCCCTCCCTCCCTCCCTTCCTTCCTTCGTTCAAATTTTACAAAAGCACGAGAACATGGGAACAAGTTAGACTGCAGCCTGGGAACCTCGCACTTCGTTGGCTTTCCTGTCAAACTCGCTTTGCACTGACAGTTGACTACAGATGTTTGCGTTCCCTTCTCCATTCTATGTGTCCAAATTTATATATACAAAAGACCGTTCATAGGTTTTTGTTGTTTGTTGGTTAGTGTATTCACAATGTATCCTGGTCTCCTATTTTCACCACCTGGTAATTGCCAAGCACTAAAGCATACCGTTTACCAAAAAAAAAAAAAAAATTAAACGAATAATCACAACAAATAGAAAGGTCATTAGAGAAAAACCTTGGTTCTCTTTGACCCAAACAGATAAAATAACACAATAAATTGGAGATTGGAATTTGCCTAGCTTCATAATCTATGGCTGTTTGCCTCAGTGATACAGCTCTCAGCATTGTAGGAGCTCAGTGGAGGTCGAGAAAGACACAAATGCACAATAATAAGTAAACAGAGGAAGAATTGGGGCAGCGGAGAGAGGTGCGCATGATCAAGTAGTCCCAGTGCCGGTCTGGCTTGGCTGGTCATTGGCTGGTCACCTTCAGTTCAGGTTCGGAGGGGTAGCAGGGAAGTGGTTATCGCTGTCATCACTGGAGGAGAACAGCTGGATCTCATGATCTTATCTTCCTTTAGGGGGCAGGAGGGTGTGAGGGGAAATTGTTCCTTCCTTTGGAGACAGTTTCCCTAGTGGTGATAGTTTCAGTCCCTTGTCTAAAAGATCATCAGTGTTGCCCTTCCTGGAACCTTTCAGTTGGCAAGAAAGATTCCAAATAAAGTACAGGTGTAACATGGAGACTGAGGCGCCTAGCTTCCTCCGCTTTCAGTTCATTCGTAGCCCCAATTACAGGCTTAATTAAATTCCCGCGTCCTTCCTGGGTCCTCCCTGACCACGCCCCTGGTCAAGCCACGCCCCTATCCTCAGAGGCCCGCTCACCTCGACGGTGACGTCACGACTCAGGGCCCCAGGGCGCACGCGCTGACAGCAGCTGGCGGAACCGGCTTCTTGCAGAGGCAGCTTCCGGTCTGGTAGCGGCGGAGGCGGTACCTGCGTGAGGTTGGTGCGGCGGGCGCTGGTGGGGCCGGGGGGCCTCAGCGGGGCTCTGCGCGGGAGTGGCCGGGACTCTTCGCGCTCACCTAGCGGGGCGGCGTGCGTGTCCCGTCTCCTCAGTCAGCAGGACCCGGCCTCAGACCCGCAGCGTCCTAGGTCTTGACCGGGCACCTCCCACCCGGCTGCTGCCCGCCTGGGGAGAGCGGGGCCGGGGGCTGTGGGGGATCGGGGCCGGGGGCTGTGGGGGGATCGGGGCCGGGTGCTGTGGGGGGCCCGGGGCCCGTAGGCTGTGGGGACCGGGGGCTGTGGGGGGGATCGGGGCCGGGGGCTGTGGGGGGATCGGGGCCGAGGGCTGTGGGAGGATCGGGACCGGGGGCTGTGGGGGATCGGGGCCGGGGGCTGTGGGGGGATCGGGGCCGGGTGCTGTGGGGGGATCGGGGCCGTGGGCGGGGGGGGGGACCGGGGGTTGTGGGGGTCAAGGGCCCGGAGGCTGTGCAGACAAGGGATGGGCTTTGCGGGTGACACCGCCGCCCCAGGCTAGGCCCGCGTCCAGCTAGCGTCCAACTGGCGTCCAGGCCGCGCTGAGGCTCCTGCGGGTCCTGGGAACCGACGGGCTGGTCTGGGTCCTGCGGACACCTGGACCCCAGGTCACAAAGGGGGGCCCGTGGGCCTGGGAGTCGTCCCTGGACGGGGAGGAGGGTTTGGGATGACCTTGCGGGGCCCCAGTGCCGCCGGAATGGAAAGGAGGCCAGGTTTGGGGGGAATTGCCTTCTTGCTCCTCTTGCACTTGGTGTTTCATTAACTTTCTGCCCCCACGTTCCCCCAGCTGCTGCTTCCTTTCCACGGACTCCCGGTAGGACTGTAGGGACTGTGGACGCCCAGGGCCCCCTCCAAGCCTCACCCTCTCTCTCAGAGACAGTCTGTCGGGATTGCTAGAGAGGAATTTTATTTGTACCGTCACTTTCTTTTACTCTGATATAATAGCGCTCAATCACCTTCTGCCTTCACTAAGTAAAACCTGTTGCTTTGTTTGTTGTGGCCATTGGTAGCAGCCACATGGACGAGTCATTATTGTGTGCTGTCTTTTTTCTTGAATGCTCTGTCATATCAGTGCTAAAAAGTGGCGCATTTTCTTCTCTATCCCCCACTCCTTAATGCTGAGTGTGTTGTCAATATTAGATGTTAAATGTTGCTTGGATCAGCAGGTGATGAAGAAACAAAAGTATCACAGATCCAGTAGTGCCTCCTGTAGCAGCTTTTGCAGAGTTTACATTTGAACTTAGGTTTTTTAGACTGCAGCCTGAACCCTTACAAACTTCTTTTGTCCTAATAAAAATGGAAAGCATCACCTAAATACCCTCACATGTAAAATACAATGGCAGTTCTGATGCTTGTTCATTCAGTTTAAATAAGCAGAAATTTTTATGTCTGTTCATTTTACAGTAATTTTGTAATGCTGTTATCACATATAGTCCTTTTAGTTTCTGTGGATATCTAAGCCATTACATAAGTTTCACCATAATTATTAAGTAATTTGTTTTAATGGGATTTGTGAAGGGGACGTTTTGGGACCTATAGAATCTGCACATGAATCTGTAAAAAGTATAGACTCGTACTTGAACATCCAGAAAAGTATTTCTTAATATCATATTACCTCCTTTATGCATGAGCTGTAAATGTAGATTATATCATGATGAACCCACTTAAGGGAACCAGGTGGTGGTGTCCGTTACACAAACCAAATTCAGCAAGGGGAAGCAGTTACTGTAATCGTAGATAAAAGTCTTAAGAGTCCCAGGTGGCTTTATGTCTTGATCTAACCCAGTCAGTAGAAACTTGTGTTTCCTTTATCAGAAATTAGATTGAGAAGGTTTTGTTTTTTTTTCTCTAGCCACTAAATGGCTGTTGTGAGCCACTGCCAATGCAGTCAGAACCTAACTTCCCCCAACAGCCATGTTGGTGTGTGTTTAACCTGCCCATGACCTTTTATGATGTGCTTTTTCCAGAACTCAGTTTCAGGTATTAGCAATTCATTCAGCAAAGAAACCTACTATGTATCCATTACTGGTCATAAAAATTATAGCATGATATCTGGCCACTAGAGATTGTATTTGTGTGTCTGATTTTTTTGCTGGAGTAAAGAATTGGCATACATGGACTCTCATGTTCTTTCCACCACAGTAGATTCCTGTACTCCTTAAGAAGCTATTTGGAACAAATGGAGCAGTCAGTGGTCCTCACTAGACACTATGGTAAAAATGAACTATACAACATGTATATGGGGAGAAGAGGGAAAAACTGAGAGCAAGGGAAAGGGGTGACATTGTAAAAAAAAAATGCACTTATTACCTGACATGTAACCCCTCTGTGTATAACCTTTA
The DNA here is from genome assembly GCF_019054845.1 of Dipodomys spectabilis. Classification (NCBI taxonomy): domain Eukaryota; kingdom Metazoa; phylum Chordata; class Mammalia; order Rodentia; family Heteromyidae; genus Dipodomys; species Dipodomys spectabilis. Next base: position 5,456,976 of record NW_024870892.1, on the reverse strand, counting down.
TAATAACAAAAAGTTAAAACTAAAAAAAGGAGAAAGTTAAAACTAAAAAAAGGAGCTACTTAGTCTAGAGAACAGTGACTCAAACCTCTTAATATCTACTAAGGTAGTTGAGATAGGAGAGGATTGGACTGAAGTTCAAAGACAGGCCAGGCAAAAAAGTTCAACAGATTTCCTTCTCAACCAAAAGCCAAAACTGGGTGTGATAGTACTTAAAGGGAGTATATTCAAAGAATTGTAGTCCAGGTATTTCCCAGGGTAAATGTGTGACTATTTGAAAAGTAACTAAAGCCAAATGTGTTGGGAATGGCTCTTAGTTGACAGATTGTCTGCATAGCAAGGTCAAGGCCTTTGATTCCATAAGCTATTCTCTCTAGCTGAGGAAGAGTAAGTCTCATTGCTGGATAAAAAGTCTGTAATGTCTTTGGTTCTTATGGCGGGCATCAGACACCCCAGTGTGAGGACAGCATATGCTGGGGTACCAGCAGGTGTCTGAAGCCATAATATAAACCATCATTTTAATTTATTCCTCCATTTAACTTGATGTCATGTTTGGTAAAGTTTGTTTTAATGCTTTATAGTTGAAACCACATTGAAACAACTTGAGTATTATACATTTCAGTAGACCTTTCAAGGATAATTTAAACTTTAAAGAAATTTCACATTTATTGCAACCACTTTAGGAAATACTCTAGATAATACCTCAATAGTATATACATGATTTATTCTGTGATTTGAGAAGACTTAAATGAAAATGCTCTGTTTTAAGACATTTTATTTTTGTTAAAGCACTCAGCATTTTATTATAGTTAGTTCTCATTGTATCCCTTTTTCTTTGCAGAATATATACTTTTTAGAAGCAGAAGCATCCCCTTTGCTGTAGTACCATCCTGGCCAATAATCACTGAATACATGGAAATAAATGGCATGAAAATATGAACAGAAAAAGTACATAAATGAATTCATATTTGCAAAACTGTAAGTAACTGTGATAAAAATGCATAGGTAAATGTGAGGAAGGCATTTGAAGTTGGGTTTTGAACACCAGTGTTTTGGCAACATTTGGAGTGAAGATGTGAATGTAGACATAGAATAAGCTTGTGTGGCTAGAAGAGGATTCCTGTTTACTCTTGATGAAGATTTCAGAATTTCTAAGCAGGAGCCTAGAAATGAAAGGACTCATCTGATTTTGTTTTTTTTTGCTTATTATTAGCAATAGTCTGTCGTGTTATATGCTGAGTAGAATAGCAATGTGATAGCTTAACTCTGAATGTTGGCCTTTAGGGAGTAAGATCATTAAGATTATCTGTCATTGCTATAAATATAAGGATGTGGGGTGACACTTTTGGTAATAAATGCTGGTTAAGACTTAAAGAAAAACTGTCATTAAATGTAGAGGTTGATCTTTTGTAGCACTGATCTTTTTTCATTTCATAAGCATTAATAAATCTTATGATTCAGATGATATCTATAAGATCACCATTGTTATTCAATTGGATTTTACCTTTCCCTTAATGTCACTCTCTCTCTGCTTTACTAGTTAAACCCAAGGATTTACTCACTCCTAACTGCCTCCATGGCTGCATCACACACTTTACAGACAGTTGCAGCTCATGTTCCCTTTGCGGATTTATGCTCAACTTTAGAACGAATACAGAAAAGTAAAGGTCGTGAAGAAAAAATCAGACACTTCAAGGAATTTTTGGATTCATGGAGAAAATTTCATGATGCCCTCCATAAGAACAAAAAAGACGTTACAGACTCTTTTTACCCAGCAATGAGACTTATTCTTCCTCAGCTAGAGAGAGAAAGAATGGCGTATGGAATCAAAGAAACAATGCTTGCTAAGCTTTATATTGAATTGCTTAATTTACCAAAAGATGGGAAAGATGCCCTCAAACTCCTGAATTACAGAACACCCACTGGAGCTCGGAGCGATGCTGGAGACTTTGCAATGATTGCGTACTTTGTACTAAAGCCAAGATGCTTACAGAAAGGAAGTTTGACTATACAGCAGGTAAATGAACTTTTGGACTCTGTTGCCAGTAGTAATTCTGACAAAAGGAAAGACTTAATAAAAAAGAGTCTGCTTCAGCTGATAACCCAGAGCTCAGCACTTGAGCAAAAGTGGCTCATCCGAATGATTGTCAAGGACTTAAAGCTTGGTATTAGTCAGCAAACTATATTTTCGGTTTTCCATAGTGATGCTGTTGAGTTGCACAATGTGACCACAGATCTGGAAAAAGTCTGTAGGCAACTGCATGATCCCTCAGTGGGGCTCAGTGATATTTCTATCACTTTGTTTTCTGCCTTTAAACCAATGCTAGCTGCCATTGCAGACATTGAACGCATTGAGAAGGACATGAAAAACCAGGGCTTCTACATTGAGACAAAGCTGGATGGAGAGCGTATGCAGATGCACAAAGATGGAGATGTGTACCAGTACTTCTCCCGAAATGGGTTTGACTACACTCAGCAGTTTGGTGCTTCTCCGAGGGAAGGTTCTCTTACCCCTTTCATTCATGGTGCATTCAGACCCGACGTACAAGTCTGTATCCTTGATGGTGAAATGATGGCCTACAACCCCAATACTCAGACGTTTATGCAGAAGGGAGTTAAGTTTGATATTAAAAGAATGGTAGAAGATTCTGACCTGCAAACTTGTTACTGTGTTTTTGATGTATTGATGGTTAATAATAAAAAGCTAGGACGTGAGACCCTAAGAAAGAGGTATGAGATTCTTAGCAGTACTTTTACACCAATACAAGGAAGAATAGAAATGGTGCAGAAAAGACAGGCTCATACTAAGAATGAAGTAGTTGATGCATTGAATGAAGCAATAGATAAAAGAGAAGAGGGGATCATGATCAAACACCCTCTGTCTATCTATAAGCCAGACAAAAGAGGTGAAGGATGGTTGAAAATTAAACCGGAATATATCACAGGCCTAATGGATGAGTTGGACATCTTAATTGTGGGAGGCTACTGGGGAAAAGGTGCTCGGGGTGGAATGATGTCTCACTTTTTGTGCGCTGTGGCAGAGAAGCCCCCTCCTGGGGAGAAACCCTCCGTATTTCACAGCCTCTGTCGTATTGGCTCAGGGTACACCATGAAAGAACTGTATGATCTGGGTCTGAAATTGGCCAAACATTGGAAGCCTTTCTCAAAGAAAACCCCACCAAGTAGCATTTTATGTGGCACAGAGAAGCCAGAAGTATACATTGAACCATGTAATTCTGTCATCGTTCAGGTTAAGGCAGCAGAGATCGTCCCCAGTGAAATGTATAAAACTGATTGCACACTGCGTTTTCCCCGAATTGAGAAGATAAGAGAGGACAAAGAGTGGCACGAATGCATGACGCTGGGTGACTTAGAACAACTTAGAGGGAAAGCATCCGGAAAGCTCGCGTCGAAGCACCTCTATGTAAATGAAAATGATGAACCTCGAGAAAAAAAGCGGAAAGCTGCCCCAAAGATGAAGAAGGTTATTGGCATTATCGAACACTTAAAAGCACCCAACCTATCTAATGTAAGCAAAGTTTCTAATGTATTTGAAGATGTTGAGTTTTGTGTTATGAGCGGAACAGACCAACATCCAAAGCCAGAGCTAGAGAGCAGAATTGCAGAACTGGGCGGTTACATAGTACAGAATCCAGGACCAGACACTTACTGCGTAATTGCAGGGTCTGAGAACATCAGGGTGAAGAACATTATTTCTTCAGATAAACATGATGTTGTCAAGCCTGCGTGGCTGTTGGAGTGTTTTAAGACCAAAAGCTGTGTCCCCTGGCAACCTCGCTTTATGATTCACATGTGTCCCTCAACAAAACAGCATTTTGCTCGTGAATACGATTGCTATGGTGATAGTTATTTTGTTGATACAGATTTGAATCAACTGCAGGAAGTGTTTTCAGGAATAAAGAATTCTAGTGAACAGACTCCAGAAGAAATGACATCTGTGATCGCTGATTTAGAATACCGTTACTCATGGGATGGTTCTCCTATTGCCATGTTTCGGCACCACACTGTTTATATGGACTTGTATGGGGTCATCAATGACTTGAATACCAAAATCGGGGGAACAAAATTAGCTATTATGGCCCTAGAACTTCAATTTTATGGGGCAAAAGTTGTTTCCTGTTTAGCTGAGGGGGTGTCTCTTGTGATTGTTGGACAGGACCAAAGTCGTGTTGGAAAATTTAAAGCTTTCAGAAGAACTTTTAAGAAAAAGTTTAAAATCTTAAAAGAAAGTTGGGTAACTGATTCATTAGACCGGGGTGAATTGCAAGAGGAAAATCTGTATTTGATTTAGAGCTGGCTTCTGAGGAAAGCTTTGGATCTGAGAATGCAAAGGTGAATGCAAAGCATTAAGCAGTATTTCATTTTTGCCTTTGAAAATCAGGACTTAAAAAGTGCTTTTACATATAAAGAAACATTAATTTCACCTTTTAAAACAGAAAAGGAACTGAATGACCCAAAGCCTAGAAATTCTCTTAGCAGTATCAGTACTTGGGATTTTTATCCAAAAAAATCGCATAATTTAAAGAATCTAAACTTTTGACTCAGATATTTAAAAAATACATTTAGAGGGCTTTAGTGAAAGTATTGAGTTAAGCAAACTTTTCTAGTCAATTAAAATTTTTGATAGATTTTTGGCTAATAAGAGTATTATACAAAAATGGGCATAAGACCTACAATTGAGCCTGCAACAATGTCTTTTTACTTGAAGATAGATACCTCCTGTGAATGGGAAATGTTGAAAACATTTATAATATCAGAGACAAACACTAATATATAATACTTGGTCATATTTTTATCTTAACTTGAATGAGACATAATAGTTTAAATACTTAAAACCCAACTGATTTTTAAAAATTAGATCACATTTAATTCTTTTCCTAAAATAGGATATCTTGGAGTGTTTTATGTGAATTTATACTGCATTATGAATAGTACTCAGAGTGATTTTCCTCGATACAATCCATTGAGTGGGTGTCATAGTGACATAATCTTATTGGCTTTTATGAATAGGCTATTTAATGTCGATATGTACAATGTATAGTGCATCTTGATTTGTGGATTTGTGAATCAAACTTGAGATGCAGCATATGTTGAAAATGTGCTTTCATGCTAGCCCTCAAAGAGGGGAATTTGGTGTCTGAGGTGCTTACTGTACATAGATTGTTTGCAAGTAATTTGCAGTTTTATTGGAATAATAGAAAGATGTTTGCTATATTTAAATAAAATATTTAATATATTATTAAAGTAACCTATGCTTATGTTTGCCTTATTTTATAACATTGACTTCATTCGATCATGGTATTAATGCATATTTGAACTCAAATATTTGCTTGTTAGTCTGGTGTTCTACCAACTGAACCTGTTTGGCTCTGATTATTTTTGAGATAGGATCTCATCTTTATTTTAGAGCTGGCCTTAACCACAATCTTTATATTTATGCTTCCCTTATAGCTGAATTAACAGAGGGAACCACCATACCCAACTTTTTACTGGTTGAGAAGAGTTTTCACATACTGCCCAGGCTAACCTTGAACTGCCATCCTCCTAGGTCTAGGATTACAGGTCTGTACCCCCATGTCCAGCTTGTAGGTCTGCTTTTTAATTGGCCTAAATCAAATACCTTTTGAGGTCCTTGCATTTCACATTACCAAATGAGCTTTAGTAAGACTTTCAATTTGTATATTTTTGTCCTTATTGGGAAAACTACAATATACAAATGAGTATAATGGGTGAAAAAGCCATAATTTTACCACAAAGATAATAGTACTGTCATTTTAAGTTGCCCGTAGTAAGTGCAAAACCACCATTCAGGGTAACAGGTGGTCATAAAGTTAGCCAGCATTACTTATTTTAATTATTTTTCAGTAAGTGGCCAGAATATTTACAGGTCACTAAGTGCATCATCACCCAATATGCTGTTGAATTACTATAACATGCCTTGTTAACCCATTACTGTTCAACTTGTAGGTTATATCGCCATACTACACCCACTTTTCCTATGAACCAGTGTGACAAATCCTTTCTGTAGTCTATGTACACAAGTGCTTTTATTTCTTAGAAGAAATAACTACTTGTTCAAAGTTATCCTTTTTTTTTCACCTTGATATACACTGAAAAACCTTTTAAAAATGGCTTTCTCGATTTCTCTTGTCTCCCTCATGTTTGCAGTTAAGTTGCTTATTGATGGGTCCACTTGTAAAGTTTATTAAAGAAAATACATATAAAAGGAGATATGAAGCTGTATACTCCATTCAGTTTGAACAGTTATCAGTGATCCATCTTTCCTGATTTTGTCTCTATATTATTTTAAAGCGGTCTGGGATCCTGTGTTGTCATCTCTTTTACTCTTCTTACTACGTAATGTAAGCTTTTCAAGCAAACAATCCTAATTGTCCTTACCTTATCCTATATTCTCACCTCTACCGCATAGTCATTTACATTAGAGCTTCATTCAGTATGTGGCCTTTTGCCACCTGTGACAACTCTCATGTGCCACTTACTCCATTGTTGAAGACTGACTTAAATGGCCTTCCTTGTGTTCTTACTGTACTGTGTTTCCTTCTCTAAAAGAACAGAACTTTACTTTCAAAGATGCCAGTGAAGTTGTGTTGCTCTCCTGGAGTTAGGAAATTCTTCCCTAACTAAGATGGCTGAGACAGATGGCTTGGGTGTTGACTAAAAGCTATCAAATCCTGCCCCACCAATAGTAATAGAACAAATTGTGAAATACAGCAGGATCTTAATAACCTGCAATCTTCATAGCCCATGGGAAATGACAGCCCTGGTGGGACCAACAAGGCACAAACCCCCAGCCCCACATTTCAGGAGGGAAGAATTGATGACTTTAGAGGTTACTGACATAACAATTTTCTTCTTTTTCTTTTTTCTTCTTTTTCTTGGTGAGTCATGGGGCTTGAACTCATGCCCTGGGCTCTGTCCCTGAGCTTTTGTGCTCAAGGCTAGTGCTCCACCATTTTGAGCCACGGCTCCATTTGCAGTTTTTTGGTGGTTAATTGGAGAAGAGAGTCTCATGGACTTTCCTGCCCAGGCTGGCTTCAAACTAGGATCCTCAGATCTCAGCCTCCTGAGTCTCCAGGATGACAGGTGTGAGCCACCAGCACTCACCTATAACCCAGTTGTCTTAGGAACAACTATGCAGACTCAATGAAGCATGAGGGTTTGGGGACCCACAGGGTAGTTCTTTTTTTGTCTGCCCACACTTTTGCTTTGTATTAATAAACCTGCTCTTGCCTAAGTCTATACTTGAATTGTTTCTTTCGTGAGACCTAGAACTTTCTTGCTTTTGGATGCAGTGGCCTGAATCCAGGGACAAAACAACAGCTACATTGCCTTCGTAACTTCTGCAGCCTGAGGTGTGACTGTGCATTGCCCAGTACTCTGACTTGCTGTGTTACTAATGGTTCTTTTCTCTGGTTGTCCTTTGTCTTAGGCAGGCCACAGATAGATGCCAGGCAAGGTGGGGATGGAGGTCATAGTTATGTAAAACGTTCTTGTCTATAGATTCACCACAACAGTAACATCAGGCCTCAACGTAACAAGTGGCACATTGTTCGCTGGCCATTCTGGCATCGACTCACACTCAGCAGCACCAGCTTCATTCTGTCCAAGGTTCACGTCTGACCCCCAGCAGCAGCTCACTGTCTAACAGTGATCCCATTGCTTTCTATCCCTCACTGGTATCTGCTTATACCCTCACTAGACAAAGTGGTATTTGGCCAAGGATGGCCAGGCAAGGCCCAGTCTCAAGGCTACATGCTACTTAAGGTAGCACATGCGAACATGACTAGGTTGCATGGATGTGTTGAGCCAGCTGTGTCCCAGTCATTGGGATGTGCAGGCCTAAAGCTTTCCAAGAGAAGCTTGGCTGGCTCCATTTACCCTACACTGTCCTTCCTGTTATCTCTCCAGCCCTGCTCAAGCACCACACCTATACCACCAGCACTTACTATCCTTTTACTCTGCCTTATTTTTTTTCCCTGAAGCACTATTTCCTCCATGAGACTAGAAGCTCAAAGCAAGCAGACACCCTGTCTGTGCTGTCACGATCAGTCATGACTATGCAGAAATAATATGCCATAGCAACCTGCTCTTGTTTGCCCAGGCCATGATTTCTTGCTAGAAAACGGGGCAACAGCTTTATGAAGAGCTCTACCCTGTCCTGCATCCCTGATGACTTTAAACTGTAATGACAATCCCCATTGATTTCTTCGGACTGAGAATAGTTTCTTGGAAAGTCAGACAGTTGGAGTAGCTGCGTCACACTTAGGCTTTGTCTGGAATCTAGGTGAAGAGGGCTCCTATGAAACTTTAGGTTCCTTACTTTGGGGAGAGTAGTTTAACTTAACAGTGTAATATACAGTTAGGAATATATCATTAGCAATCAATGGGCAGACTGGGCAGATTTTGGTTTGGTTTGTTTTTTTTTTTGAACAGGGTGTCATTGTGTATACATCTGGCCAACCACAATCTCATCATCCTCCTACCACTGACTCCTGAGTGCTGAGATTACATACAGATTGTGTTATCTATCCTGGCTTATAGTAAATATTTTTTAACTTGGATCCTGGGCTCTCTGGCTCCCCATGTTTCCTGTAGAAATCCCTTAATTTGGAAATAGGCAGACCTGAGGTTTCCTTCCTTTTGATCAACTATGAGAGAGGTGATAGAATGTTGCTCATGATTACATTATAAATCCCTCATGACCAGACATACCCAGTCTCTCTTTTTCTCTCTCTTTTCTGGTCTCCTCTTCCCACCCCCCTCACCCCCCTCCTCTAGTCACCTCATTCTCCTCTCACCCTGCTGTTACCATTTGGATCTTGACTGAAGAACTGTGCACTAAGGACTTGATTGATAGTGGTACTACTAGGAGGTGTGGACTTTTAAAATAGGACCTATTGAGACATCTTTAGGTCTGTGGGAACATGTTTTTAAAGAGGATTATTGGCTCCCTCTCTCCTTAGCTCATGATATAGGACAGTGTTCTCTACCACTCCTACTCCAGTGTGCTGACTTAACCACAATCCATAGCCATCGAGCTAACCAATCATGGCCTAGAGCCTCCAAAATGTGATCCAAAATAAACCTTTTCCTCTTTGCAAGTTGTTTATCTCAGGCATTTGTTATAGTCATGGAAATCTGGCAGACACACTGATTTGGGGAGCTGTCACGGGTCCCATAGCTGTAAGCCAAAAGCTTAAGAACAGGGAGATGCAAGCTGTCTCAGTTGAGCTACCAGATGCAGACAGACACATCATGTACACCTCAACACGTGCTCTGATCTTGAAACCTTTAATGGCTGAATAAGGTTATGTTTGCCAAGGTAGATAGCAGTCTGTAACACATAAGAGACATTAAATGAGGCCTCCTTTTTTTTTTCCTTCTGTATTTGCTAAGGCCTAAGGGAATAAAATCCAAAACAGATAATCAAAGAGGTAACTTAAAGCTAGTCTGGCTGGGCCCATGAATCAACTGAAAGGGTAAAGGGCAGACATCTTAGATCTCCTTGCTTTGCAACTGTGTCTATGACGAGCCATTCCATCCTGCAGTCACTTTGCAATCCATCCCCTTGGACTGCAGGGAGGATAGGATCTACCACCCATAGGCATCTGTGACAAAAGGACAAGAAATGCCATCTTTTTATAATCTTGTGCCAAAAGGCAAAATTACCCCAGTGAGAACAACTAACACTACATACTACCTGCCAGCCAACAATGACTGACTAGTTCTAGTTCTCCTAAAGTGTAGGCGTACCAACTTACTCTAGAGCCTATCCAGAGATACAGACTGAGAGACTGTAATGGTCCACCTGGCTGCACTTGTGATGTGAGACTTTTAACCTCCTCAGCTCACCCCAATTCCCTGGTAGTTCTTTCTTCCTTTATGACCTAAGGTGAATGTGCACATTCCTGGAGGCAACCAAAGTTGTACCTAAGTGCTCTTAAAATTGGCACATAACAAGTCCCTTTCTCTGTCCTTTACCATGTCTCTTTATTTGGCATATGGGGATGAGTGGACAGAACTTCTGGGATTGAAAACATGGTTTTAATAATAATTCATTTGAAAATGATCTTGAACTAATTTTTCCTTCTAACTTCTTGGTGCTTAGCAAGTCTACCCAACTGATTTCCTCCATACACCTCACCCTTTCAAATTCCCTTAGTTTCCTGTTCTTTATACCTAGACTACCTTTCATTAGTGTCTGTTTCATTAGTTTCTTATATTTCTAAATCAAATTAATCTCTAAGTCACAGGTTTTACATAATCTTTATCCTTAAAGTTATTCTAGCACCCTAGTCATGAACCCTTTTCAGTCTACCTTCTGGGAAACTTTGAATTTTTGTGTTCCTTATAATTTTCAGCAGTTAATGTTTATCTAAATCAACTTTTTGGTTTATCTCTTGGACAATATAAATAATTGTATATGAGCACTTCCTGTTTCAATGGAGCTTATGTCTATTGAATGTATTATGAATAACTTGGGTGTACAATTCTACTGATTACTTTTATTTTTATTTAAATATAATTTTATTATTACTATAATATAATTTTATTGTTATTACTAAGGTGTTGTACAGAGGGGTTACCATTTCATAATTCAGGTAATGAGTACTAGAAGATGCAAAATGAACTGCGTCCATTAGTGAAAACTCTGTTTAAATGAGTTTGAGTTTAGAATTGGGAGTCTGCTCAGGCAACCCATGTAACTTTTCCTCTATGCATTAGCATAATTAGAGTGTCTATTTTATTGAGTTGCTTATAGGATGAAGTGTATATGTGTGTGTGTTAGAACGATTGTACTGTGCCAGTAATTTTTGCAGAAGATATAAGGAAACAATCAGCAGAGATTCTAGTAATTGAAGTAGCAAAAGAAGATGAATTGGAGAGAAATTTATTCATAAAAGGAAACCTCGTGATGGCATTCCCAATCCTTTTGTCTTTCTTGTCGCCTGTGGAGAGGATTTTTTCTCCCCGGGATGACAACATCTGGGAACTTTCTGCTGGTAAAGCCCAAGGTGCTGTTATTGGAATCTGGCTAAAAATGTGAGTTCTGCTACGTACCTCTTGAAGCACAGAAGTCACATATAATAAGTAATTACCTACTAAAATGTTAATGGTATAGAAGCCTCTATATATAATGTTCTAGAAGCCTCTAGAATGTAATGGGAAAGACAACTCATAGCTGTGGATAAGCCCTGGGCCATGCGTGTTCACAGCTGTATTACAACTCAGCTTTCCATCCATAAAACATGCTAATCCCTGCTTGCTTGTCTTTAAAAGGGTCAGTATGTGGGTTAATTAGTGTTTGCAGTGTCCTTTGAAGATGTGAAGTCCTATGTCAGTGTTACTGAGTATTAATTAGTTTTCTGGAGACCTAAGCTGGGATCCTTCCTGTTCTCCTACATAGCCAATCCTTAAAGACCTGAACAATACCGAATTATTTTTGGTAAGTTGGAACATTTATAATGAGAAAAATAAGGACCAGGGACCTAAGCCAATGTTAGATACCAGGACTAGGACTGTACACAAATGCAAAAGGCTCACTATGATCAGGAAAACTATCAGTTTGCTATATTAGAACAGATTTCTTCTAACTTTCAATACTGTTGTATGTACAAGAAGTAGGTAACAAGTTTCAGTGATTATGGAGAAATAAAGTAATTCAGAGAAATAAATTTCAGCTATTTATATTTATGAACTGCCCTTCCCCATGAACCACAGTGATACCATAATTGTTTGGGTAACAGGAATATAATAACATAATTTACAAAACTAAAGAATCCCCTGAAGACCCTGAATTTGATCTGATTCCCCCCCTTTATATATGAAGTATAAATCCTATCTTGTGAATTTCATTTCATACTTAGATAGTATGAATGTTTTTAAGTTTCAAGATAGCTCTTGGTTTGTTATTACCTGGTCTGTAAGAACAAACACAAAAACTAATGTGGATTTGCCTATGTATTATATATTGTGTTCTGGCAAAATGCCAGTAGTGCTCTCTTTAATGAACTAAGTACAATATGGATAAAATATTGGCTGGCAACTACTGGGATCCACGTGAACTCGGTGTCCCTGTTGAAACATCAGTCACAGCAGTGCCAGATTCCCACAAAACATTGCAAGTTGAGATCAGCTCAGTGTTCACATTGCTGACATTGATTCCCAGTAAAAGCTTGATGTTTGGCCAGGGAAACTCAACTTGTGTTCCCTATTCTCTCCAAACCCTGGAGAACAAATGTGAGAAGATGATTCCTTCAGGAAGAGCAAAACTGAGGACTGAACTCTGAGAACTACAAGACAGGAGCTGGAAAAAACAGAAAAGTGACAGGGAAAACTAGGAGAGTTCCATCTCCAGCCCTGGTGGTGCTAGCAAGGAGGAGAAGCTGAAGCCCCCACTACAAGGTAAGCCAGGTGACCTCATGACAGATCAACAGCCAGTGTCTCCGGATGATTGGCAGTGATGAAGCCTGGTGAAACACTGCCAGATCACACAGTATAAGTGCCATGACTGGCAGCTGGTACACTGAAGGTGTGAGTGTGTCCATCATCTATGTCTCCATCCTCTTCAACTAGGAGTAAATCTCAGTACTTTAACAGAATCTTTGGGGCTTTGGGCCTGGGTCTGTGGAATACTCAGTGTCCAGGGCCTGTTCCCTGGTTCTGTGCTGGTACTGATGGAGACAGTGCACTCCCAGTCTCTTTAAAAGTCATCAGGATATATTTATGGTTTGATGTTAACCTCTGTATCTTTCCCTCTCTATTTTTGAAATAGAATGGAATGTTTTTTTTGTTTAAAGCCACTAAGTGTTTGGAACAAACAACTTTTGTTGTTCTACAACAAAAGATAACTAGAAATCCCTATTTTGGACCAGTTCTGGAAAAGGTATAACAATATCATTAATAACTTCTTTTACAAAAAAATGAATCTACATTGTAACTGGGTCAACATACTGTTTCAAAGTATAATTAAACAATGCACCATATATCTAAGATGTAACCTGGGGTCATCAGATCACATAATTCACAGGCACAGATGTTCTCAATTGTGATAGCCTGAGAGTGTGGCTTTAACTGCTGGCCTCTTGATGTGGTCTGGTATCAGCAGCCTCACTGGGGAGATGGTTAGAAAGGAGTCTCCTTGGTTCCCCACAGCCCCCCACATCAGAAGCAGTGTTCTAACAGAGTCCCAGAGATTCATCAGCACAGTGAGCCCCGAGAAGCACAAGTATAGCGGCTTCTTTAGAAGCAAAGCGAGTTTATGCAATGGCAAGGAACATTCTTGCTTCATTGTGGGAAGTCTCTTCTAAACTATTTGGCCTGTGGTTAAATCTAAAGGGAACATATTCCCTATACCTGTATTCTTCCTTTTCCAATAATAATAGTTTCTATTATTGTCTATCATTTATACACTTTAATCACTGTCAAGTTGGTGTTATAAGCAGAACTTTTTAGCACCAAGAAGAAAAGAATAGGAAAAAAATATGCTTTCATGTTGACATGCATATGTAACACCATAGTGAAATGTAGAATTCCGTTTTGTTAGTTCTTTGGAGTGCTTGCTGGTTTGTCTACTTGAGCCTGGACTATCTCTCACTTTCAGATAGGCTCAGACCACGATCCTTCTTCCCCCTTTCCCAGAGCAGCTGGAATTACAGGCCGTGCCACCACCACATGAAGCTGAAAGTACATTTTATATAATTTAAGTGAGTAGGAAACAGGTGCTAAGGAAGTATTGCCACTTACAGAGTAATCAAACCTGTTCTTGTTTCTCATGCTGGAAAAGGCAACCAGAGAAGAGAAATTGATCTCGTAAACACAAGATCTCTCTGACAAACTTAGCTCCAAGTGCCATCCCGCAGGCCCAGGCTGACCACACCCCATCACTGGCTATTCTTTCAGCAGCTTTCCACTGCTGCCACCTTGTGGTCAATGGTGAATACTTCTTTCAGTAACACTTGGTATTCATTTTCTGTTATTCTTTGTCTATCTATCTATCTATCTATCTATCTATCTATCTATCTATCTATCTATCTATCTATCTATCTATCTATCTATCTATCTATCTATCTATCGTTGGTACTAGAGCTTGAATTCAGGGCCTCATCTACTAAGAAACTCTGAAGGTAAGACCTAGAAGTCTATATAAGAATTGTCAAATGCACAGTCATATTTTAAAACCTGACATACAGAAAGGACCCACCCATTATACTCTACTCAAAATATTTGCAGTGAAAATCCACTATTTTTAAAATTTTATTTTATTGTAAAGATGCTGTACAGAGTAGTTGCCATTACATGAGTAAGGTAATGAGTACATTTTTTTTTAATTTTATTTTATTTTATTTGAGAACATACTGTACAGAGGGGTTACAATTACATGGGCAGGATAATGCATACATTTCTTACCAAGCATTGCAGCTTCCTCCTTTGTTTACCCTTCACCTCCCTTCCCAGCCTCCCCCTCCCTCCCACCCAATCATACCCCCCCTATTGTTACCCCCTCCTTTGTTGTTCTCCTACTATCCCTTCCCTCCCTCACTTCCCTCACTCCCCACCCCTGAAATTGTAAAGTCCATTTCCAATATAGTGTCTTGTGGGTATCATTGTTGCAATGGATCATCCTGTGTCTTTGTTTTAGTGTTTTGTTATTCCCCTTTCCCAAATTAGACAAATGTATATACAAGATGCAGGGTACCAAAATGAAGTGGCAACAAGGGATAGATCATGGGGAGAAGAACATACAAAGGAAACAAAAAAATCACATAGTACATTAAAAACAACAAAAAAGAAAGACCTCTTATGTCCATATCTTGGGATTCATTTCACTTGCATCATCTTATATGGTCATATGTACATAACTTATGAGCTTTTCTGCTCATCTGATAAAATTATCTTAGATGTATACTAATTATTGCAAATGAGAGAAACCATATATACATATCTACATACCATTTATATACAAATATTCCATGAAGTGTCAAAAGCACCATGTTAAGGATTAAAAAATTATTTGAGTTTAACTTTTTTTTGTTTGGTTGGTCATGGGGCTTGAACTCTGGGCCTGGGCGTTGTCCCTCGGCTCTTCAGCTCAAGGCAACCACTCTACCACTTGAGCCACAGACCACTTCCGGTTTTCTAGTGGTTCATTAGAGATAAGAGTCTTACGGACTTTCCTGCCCAACTAGCTTTGAACTGCAATCCTCAGATCTCAGCTTCCTGAGTAGCTAGGATTATAGATGTGAGCTACCGGTGCCCAGTGGGACAGGGTTTTTTTAAATTGTTATTATAAAGTTGATATACAGAGGTTTTTAAAATTTTTAAACATAATTTTATTGTTATTATGAAGGTGTACAGAGTAAGGATATTTAAGAATATCCTAACATTTCTCCCAGAAAATGCATACAGTTTTTTGTTGTGTAATATTGTTTATTATTTACTCAATATATATAGTCAGTAGATACTTGTATAAATATTAGGGAGAGCTCTGAACCCTATTGAAATTCACAGTGTGTATGACTTTTTAACTATTAAGCAAGGAATTCCATAATGCACAGATATTAAAAGCAAATTGGGTTTTAGGAAGTTTCTTTCCCATCATATCAACAAGGGAAAGTCAGAAATGAAGAAAAGCAAAGGAAATAGGTTCCTGTTTATTAACTTGAAAGTATTTCCACATAAGGCTAGAATTCTGTTTTGTGTAATGTAGACTAGATGTTTAGATTCCTTTGACATGCTTTGTATCACCTAAGGACTGTCTTTGTCCCCAGAGCCCACAGCTATTCACACTGCGCTTATATAACACAGAGCAACATGTCTAGTAAAATTAGGCCATACTGTAGAAAGGGGCTCTTGTTTTTGTTATCTGAAGAATGTTTAGGTAGTATTTCAAGCTTCAGTATTATAATGAGAGAAAACCAGTTGCTCATTCTCTACTTATGTTAGATTTTTATTAGCAGCTCACTCTTGTGCCCAATGACAAATATCTATTTGGAACACTTCATGCTTAGGATCTCATGCTTAGCTTTGATGATTTCATGCATAACTAGAAGACAGATGCTTGTTTTGAATATGTTCAGAAAGTTTTCTCATTCTCATTGAACTCTCTCTCTCTATCTGCTTACTTGGGGTCTAAGTTCTAATTTTAGGGAAAAATAAGGTGACCAGTGGGCAGGTAAAACTGTGAGACTTGAGAGTCTTTTATAGCTTCCTGGGAATGAAAGTAGATTCCTCAATGGCAAGTGTAGACATTGTGGTGGAAACTCCAGTTCCCTGTTTCCTATTTAGCAGGCAGGCAGCTGTGCACCTATGATCCGCACTTGCCAGGGTGACATGTAGGTATGCCGGTGCAGTCACAACTGCCACTCACTTTCAAATGCACGTGAGAAAAGGTGGCAAAGCTCTTCCACACCAAAACTATTACAGATAAACTGTGCCCTTCCACTTCCTTCTCCCTCCTGATCTGCTCAAGAGGCAGAGATAGGAGCAACTCAGATCCTAAATTAACCATTGGGAAGGATGACTGTGGCATCGCTAGTGATTGATGATGATGGTGGTGGTGGTGGTGCTGGTGCTGGTGGTGATAATGATCCTCCAGTGGCTGATGATGATGGTGATGATGATGGTGATGGTGATGAAGATTTTGACTGAGAAATAAGTGGTTATGAGGCACCATTTTACACTTTTTTTTGTTGTTGTTGGTCATGGGGCTTGAACTCTGGGCCTGGGTGCTGTCCCTCAGCTCTTCAGCTCAAGGCTAGTACTCTACCACTTGAGTCACAGCGCCACTTCTGGTTTTCTGAGTGGTTTATTGGAGATAAGAATCTCACAGACTTTCCTTCCTGGGCTGGCTTTGAACGGTGATCCTTAGATCTCAGCCTCCTGAATAGCTAGGATTACAGGTGTGGGCCACCAGTTCCCAGCACCCATTTTCCTTTTTGAGACTTCATCACAGATTCACCAGTCTTTATTAAGATGGGGAAATGATATGGAAAGAGTGGAAACAGTACAGGGCAGGGTGGAGGGAAACCAGGGAGATAGACATCCCAATTCATATTTCCCCATGACTTCTCCCCACGTTCAGCAAGTGCTGTAGTGTTTAGTTGATGCAACGTCATTTCTTTTGTTGGCAAATTGTTAAATAGATTTTTCTTTTTTTTGTCAGTCATGGGGCTTGAACTCTGGGCTTGGGCGCTGTCCTTGTGCTCTTCAGCTCAAGGCGAGCGCTCTACCACTTGAGCCACAGCACCACTTCCGGTTTTCTAGGGGTTTATTGGAGATAAGAGTCTCATGAACTTTCCTGCCCGAGCTGGCTTTGAACCTCGATCCTCAAATCTCAGCCTCCTGAGTAGCTAGGATTACAGGCATGAGCCACGGTTCCTGGCAAATAGAATTTTCTTACTGATCTTTTTTTATAAAAAAATATATCGAGGTTAACTGTACTAGCTCAATATGTGTGGGTGGGGGCGGGGCAGGTGACCAGGCCATCAAGAAAAGGCCAGTTTATGCTGTACAGACCTGATGAAAGGTTTGGGCCATTGCAGCAGAAGAAGGGAAGAGAGCTGGGATAAGATGGAGTTTGACAAGAACTGTGGAATCCTGGGAAAGGAAGCCTCTGTCCGGAGGAAGTGGCATGATCTGCCTGCCTCCAAATCTCAAACAAGAAATCAAAGTTGTTTTTTTTTTTTTATAAGGCTATGTTCACTAAGCTACAAACTAAAAAACAATTTCAAAAAGTAGATAAAATGAGAATGCCTGGCAGTCTTTTATAAATTAAAAATAATAGAGTAGATGGAACAGAAGTAGGCAGCAGTGGGCTGTGCAAAGATCCAGAGTCTTGAAATAAGACACTGAGGGGGATCATTCCACCATCCACAGCCCTAAGAGAGGTAAGAGTGGCAGGCGGCAGGAGAAAGCAGGAATGAGCGTCTTCATCTTCGGTGTGTTGGATCTCCTTAGCATGATTCTATGTTTCTTGTCTTGTCTTTGTGACTGTGCTGTCCCAGCACCTGCTGTCATGTTTCACACCGGTTGCTGGGGCTCCAGAAAGAAGAAGGCATTGTGTATGTGTCCAAGTCAGGGGCCCAACTCACACAATTGGCTGATGCTTACTGATATTGTCATTATTAGCTAAATCTAATGAAAATTCTAAGTATTCGATAGAGTAATGGATTTAAAAAAGAGCAAACTATACCAAATGGAGTTCTGTGGAGCTATTATGAGATAAATAGTTGGATAGCTAACCGCCAAATAATACATGTCCAATTTTCATAAAATGGTGATTCCAGTTAAATAGTCAAAGTTTTATTAAAATATTTTTAATTCAATGTCCCCTATTTTCCTTTTGGCTTGTCTACATGTACATGAACTTGTAGGACAATAATTAATGGCTATTGAAAAAGGAAGAAATAGAAGAAAAACATAAAGGAATATAAAGTAATTATGTTTGTTCAGATTAAAAACCTTATGTAGTTTTAATTATGAATTTGGAAGGGATTTTATTAGAAAACCAAAGCAAGACTATTATTGTATGAGTAAACCTGACCTAGATAGGATGAATTAGATCACAAAGACCTAAAATTTCAAACTAAGGACATTTTCAAGTTAGAGCTCAATTGAAGAGCACCCTTGATTTAACAACTCAGCTCTAAGAAACTCAGATGTGGAAGCTAAAGGGGAGGTAGGGAGACACTATAGAAATACTATGACTACAAGGCAGACCTTCCAGGGTGGTGTACCATGGTACAGTCAGTGAGTCCCAGAGGCTCATGAGCAATGGTAGATGCCTCCCTCCTATCCCTGAAAGGACTGTGACTCTCAACAGGTAGGGTTGAGACTGATGGACAGTGATGACAAGGGTAACATTAATCACGATACCTTGTACTCACAAACCGACATGTTGAATCAAAAGCCCTTTAGGTACAACTACCCAAAGACAATAACAATAAAATTTAATCTGGTGTCCTCCCATATTTATTTGTTCCCTGGAAAATAGTGTCAACAGTACATAAACATCCAGGTCCCTATGGAGACCACACCTGTGAATCCCGTTACTAACCTGGACTACTGAAGAGGCACCCGGAGCACTAGAGCAGCAGTATTTTGATTGAAGAAGTACCCTGACTATGAATAACCTAGACCTGTGAAGAAGGAGTGTTTGGGCTAGTAAGGTAGCAGGTGAGCTTCTATCCTAGGTAAGGAGCTTCTCTGGCTGCTTTGTTGTGCCACTATCCACAAGGACGTTTATTATATGGAAGTGGGATTGTTTCCCTGCTCCCATGACTTTGGCATCATATATAGTGTAGAATAGAGAACAGAGAAATGCTAGGATCTCTGACATCTTCCCGTTGTGGTTCTGGCATCGTCCCGGGGCTCCTGCCACTCCTGTGGCTACCTGGGAGCCTTCCAGAGTCTGTGCAGATGTAAGGATTGAGAAGAGCCTTGAGGCAAAGGCACTTTAAGACAACTGCCTACAGCCACTGAGCCTGTGATGTGAGGTCATTTCTTTCGAAAGTTATGTTAGGTAGACATATAAGCGCAACAAGAATTAGAAAGGAAATGCAATGGAATTCCCATAGTCATCGTCCATCAATAGTCGTCAGCTCATTGAGATTTCATTTTACCGGAGTTTGATTCCATTTCCTCCATTTCCCGCCCCCGCCCCAACTATCATCCTAGCACAAAAAAACCTTCCTAAAGCTGTAAGGTCCCCTCCTGGATGGCTAGCAGACTCCACCCTCCTCACAGCAAAGTCTCCACCCATTACCTGCGTTACCTAGGCAACTGGGACACCTGGAAGAGGTCACATCTGCATCCGCTGAGGTCACATCTGAATTTGATGTGGCCACACCTTTCCCCGCCCATACCCTAGATAAGGCCTAGCCCAGGCCCAGATGCTCTCTTGCTCTTCTTTTCTAGCTCTCTCTGCTCTCTCTCTGCTCTAGCTCTTTCCTCTCTCTTTCCCAGCCACGTGGAGTGCCAACCTTGCCTGGTCCCAGCAGGTCTACTGAATAAACCTACCCCTTACCTGAATACCACGTGCGTGCTGCTGCTGTTCTTACTCGGTTACCTCTTTTTAAAAACCTAACAAAAGCAACCAGAGCACTGTAAGGGACAAAGTAATTTCCCAACATCCAGGGTGGGATTTCTTGCAGATGTTGGGGAATTAGTCGGTAACAAAACTATGAGCCTTGCTGAACCTCGGCAGAGAGGAAGACCACTGCCTGCCATTGTGAGAGCCTGAAAATCCACGCTGTGAGAACCTGAAAGGACTGGGAGTTTGGAGTGCCTTCTCCCGATACACTCTTAGACCACTGGGAGCTTTCCTGGAAAGGTCAGTCAGCCCTGGCTTAAGGGAACTCCACCCTAAAAACGTGTGGGAGCCTGAGGGTAGACTTAGGTTTATGCAAATTGAAGGCTATTTACGTTTAGCTCTCCTTCCAGAAAAAGAAGGTCACCTACCTACCACTTGCATACAAAAATATTGTCACCTGTTGAAGTCTGTACCTTATTTCCTGGCACAAGACCAGTAAAATCCTTGGTTAATGTAACCTTGGGCTCTGTTGCTGGCAGAAGGCTACAGGTCTGTTGGGCTCCAAACCTCAGTTCTACAGGGAGATCCAGTTTCCTTTATTGTGTTGCTTCCCGTGGCAGTAGATTAAGGAGCACAAGGTGGGTTGCTATTTGCTACTTGCCATGTCCCCCACATTAGGATTCTTGTAAAGACAAATGAATAAACCTAATGTTCCATTCAGATTTGTAGCAATGATGGCAAAACCAATATGACCTTTGTCAGGTCTTGACTTCCACGGGACAGAGGGTCACGGGAGCTGAGACACTATCTGTCAGATCCTGTAACACCCAAATGTATGTGATTAAGCAATTTTAGACCCGAAAGGCAGTTACAATGTGTGTTTGCTGAGAACATTGATTATGGGCATTAACGAGCTAGAAAGAGAAGTCATTTGGTGTTTTGGTTGATGTTTTCCCAAAATATGTACTAAAAATGGAAAGCAAGTCCAAGGACACAGTGTCTGAAAGAAAAACAAATCAATCAAGTTTATTGTAAGAAGTCATTCTACTTGATATTTATATAACATCTCCCTTCTGATGAATTCAGATTTGTTGGCGTATAATATTAGGCTCTGTTGTTCAGTGAAGTTGAAATATTAATGGGCCATTGAGGCAAAGAGCTTGTCTCTGTCCCCAGCGATTTCAGCTATTCAGCCATAGGATGGTGGTGATGTTGGGGACTGTTGGTTCCTTTCATACCTACATCACTGCCATGCTTCAGCCATTTACGAGTCATCCAACTGACTAGGGAGTTAAATTCTCTGGGCTCCAGTAATCTTACCTGTGAGATCTGCCTCATAGGGTTGTTCTCCAACTTCACCATAGTATGTATGTACATATACATCTGACATTTGTATCTGACCTGCTGAAGATAATCTAATTATTAATCCATTTAATTTGGCTACACTCTGTACTCCTACCTGAGCCAAGTGCCTGACAGCTATGATGGTGTGTTCTGTAAGCAACATCTCTGCCCACTTGTTCTTCCCTCACTCTCTGTCCAAGACAAGGACTTGAGAAGGTCCATGACTCTGTACTGCAAATGTGTCCAGGTTCAGTGAATCCAAAGGTTTTGTTATGGTAGTACTTGGGACTTGGATCTTACTCTTCTAGCCCCGAGACAAACCAAGAGAAGACCATAGCTCTTCAAATGTATTGTGTGACAAAATACTACAGCAGACAACTAAGAGGAAGTTAAGAGTGAATCAGGATTGTTGCTTTCAGGAAAAGAAGAGCACAATTATTGGACGACTTAGACAAAATCAGAGCTGACCTGGACAGACCTACTTTGACCAACTCGAGATCTCAATAGTTCAGCCGTCAGCTTCTGGCTCTGGCCGGGGGAGAAGTTCTGAGGCTTCTTTGTGGGTAAGGAAACGCCTTTCACTGTGAGTGTCCATCACTGTAAGCCTACATTTATGGAAAGAAAGGACGAAAATTCTGCCTGTCTGCATTTTTTCTATTTTAACCCTAGAAAATTAGATTCTATTTCCTTTCCATTGTAGGAAAGAAGAGCTGAAGTTGCTCTGAATGTCATATGGAATTGGGAAAATATCTCATGAGAGGAAAATAGCATATGTGTCACCAGCTCCTAACTTCCAGTAGAATATCCAATTTTGGCCTCTTAAGAATTTTAATCTAGGTGATGTGAATGGACTCAGAGTTCAGCTGTTTTGGGTTACTTTGGCCTGTGTACACTGATCTTATTCTGTGTTTCCCTATCTCACTCTCTTATCCCCTTTGCAACAGGAAAAGTCATGGACTGGATTTTGGAAGGTACATATTGTGGCACTGGGGACATTAGTGGGGTTTTCCAGGCCAGGTCCACACTCTAAAAGCAAAATCATGTTTCTTTTGGAATTGCATAATTTCTAGACTCTTCCATCTACTTGAAAGTTCTATGACTGTACTTCCTTGGTTTCCATTTTTTCTTTCTCCTCTTTCCTCACCTGGAGATGCCTTCAAGAAACAGGTAACCTGAATGTCCGGTTGTGGTTCATGTGAAGTCACATGCTTGAGCCCAATTCTTTACACACAACTATACAGCAAGCAGGGGATTCTGTATCCATTTGTATCCATGACGACAGACAGCCTTACACTTACTAGGTAAGGAGCTCAAGCAGAGTTAAGGTTCCAGTCTAACACTATGTACATGCCTGAGGCAGAAGAAGAGTGTTACGTGGACCACGTCAAGATTCCTTTCTATTTAGGCTGGCACTGTACTGCTGAGCTACACCTCCAGCCTCCCTTCTATTTAGCCAGCAACTTTTTAAGCCTGTGACAGTGGAGAGTAGGCTCCATAGAAACCCAGACATCATGGCAGACAATGCCTGGTGTCCTGAGAGACGGGGATCTGGGTACTGAGCCAAAGTGAGTATCTTTACTTTCTAAATGATGGCAAAAACCAAATTACCTGAAGTTTATCCTCCAGACAGTTTTTATCACTATATTCCATATTCCAGGCACTGACAATGACCTCTTTGCTGCTGCTGTTGTTGTTGTGTTTAATTGGTTTTTCTGAGACAAGGTCTCATTTTGTAACCCAGCTCACCTCATACTTACTGTAAAGATCAGGCTGGCATGAACTCAGGATCATCTTGCCTCAGCCTCCCGGTGCTGGGATTACAGGTGTGAACCATCGCTCCTAGGCTTTGTTTTGAATTGCTAATATTGAGGATGTTTACTTCTTATCTCAACTGGAGATGTCTAGGTGGAACCCTGGTGCTCACCCTCACCATGGGGAGCAGAGGCAGTTATCTTGGTCATCCTTCCAGCTTCTTAGTGTACGTGGACTTTAGGGTCCCCTCACATTCTCCAAACCCTTTTTCAAAGCAAATATGGCTTTCCTTGTCCCTCATGCATTTCATTCCCTCTGCCTCTATGGCCACCATCCTTTCAAAGACTCAGCCCCTCATGAGGCAACTTCTAAAAGCCATCTGTGAGCTTCTACTAGTTGTGCTTCTGCTGCCAAGAAACAACAAAAACTTGTTGTCTTCTGGACACTTCTGTAGGAAGCTGCCATTCATCCCCAATACTCAGGAATCAACTCCAAAACTTTCCATTTGCATTTCAAGACCTGAGAAGTGAAAAGATCAATGGGTTTTTATTTTCTGTTTATCTTCCCAAACCAATGAGCTCTCATGTGTGTAAATCTGACTGTCATGTAAAAACCACGTAAAAGTAGTGTTCTGCAATGATTACAACACACCCACAAAAATACAAATGGATTCTCTTTTCCATGAGTAAGACTAGATTGAAATAAGATGTCCAACAATATGGAAGGCAAAAGTCTTAAAACTGGTGTTGAAGATTTTATTCACTCACCCAAAGAACAGATTCTTCTGCTTCACCATCTGGAGATGCTGAGTCTTTGGCATACTATGAAGACTCTATTGATACACGATTGGCATATATATCTGTAATAACATAGGTCCCTCTGACACAATTGGAATCATGGCCTTTTGAATTTCTTCATGAGTTGTTTTTAGCCCAAGACTAAATTTACTTTTTCTAGTTTAGTGTTAGGAAGTTTCTTAGATATGATAAAATTCAAAGATGATTTACCCTGAGAGGCCTAGAAGATTCAAGTGCCTGGCCTGTGTGAAATGGATCATCAAAACCTGGGGTGGGGTGTGAGAATATTCATAGTTATTAATTGCTCTCTGTTGGTTCCTTGGCTGGCAGTGGACACAGGAATGTGATGTAGATGAAAAGGACGGTCTTGAGAGGGGCAGAGTTGAGCTCCCACAGCAGAGCTAGGATCATGAGATGCCATATTTTCCAACTTGATGACTCTGGCCTTCACCCATGCTCCTTTTAGACAGAGAACCCTGTCTTCATTGATCCAGGGGCTCTGAAAAGATGCATGCTAATCGCTTCCACAAATAACTCTGGGGGAAGCATCTTCACACCTGCTGCTGGGGACTTGTCGCCTTGGGGGACGGAGCTTCAGTGCCTTCAGTCCTCATACCTCCAAGGATCCCATATGTTCTGAGAGTCTATTTGGGGATAAGTACTTTTAAATCACGAGGAGTTATATTTCCTAAGCCTTACTTATGAAATCCTGCCACAGCATTTCCTGGGCTTTTATATGAATTTATCTCTGGTGTTGATTCCAAGCTTAGAAATAGTATATAGAAGATGCAGCTCCAATGATAGAACCCAACACTCTCAAACAAAGAACTGATATTTCGGGGGGTGGGGTGGGGGGACAATGAAAAGATTTTAAAGGCATATTTTGCATTTTTCCTTAGTATACAGTCAGGTTATATTTAATCTTAGTATCACCTATTATTTAGTCCTTTCAAGATTTTATGCTAAAATATTTCTAAATACGAGAAGGTGTTTTTATTGTATATAAATTTATCTGAATTAGGGAAGGGAAAGGGAACAACAAAACAGTGATACAAAGGACAAAGGGGGAACCAATGAGACAGCGATACTTACAATGTAATATATTGGAACTGAACTTTACAACTTGGGGGAGGGCATTGATGGGGAGGAAAAGTGGGAGAAAAATAAGAGAAGGGGTAACAATGTAGGACAAGAAATTTACTCGCTACCTTATATTTGTAACTATAACCCCTTTTGTACATCACCTTGACAATAAAATTAAACTTAAAAAGTTATAGTTTATCTATCTTAATGAGTCGATAGATATCACCTCAAAAAAGAGGTGTTTTATCATATCAACATCAACAATTTAAGTTCATTTTATTTGAAAGAAAACCAGTTGTTAAATATCATGCCTATCTTGCAGTCTACATTTCATTACAGTACTCCTGAAGTAGGGATTTTGACCAGATATTTCCCTTCTTCTGTGGGCTGAGACCGGAAAGTCACATATTTTTTGTATCCAGTCTTACACATAACATACTTGTATTAAAATTTATCAATTAGATACAGTGGGAAAAATGGCAATCTCATAACAAAAGGGAGCAGTTGTGATAATAGGTTGTAACAAAATTGCAGGTGTTGCTGCTTTCCTGGCCAGGTACCATTGTAAGGCAGAGTGGGAAGGGGGAGGGGGGTTCAGAGCTGGGTGTTGTGACGTGAGAGCAGATCCTGTGAGCACCATGGTCAGAGGACACTTGTGACAGCAGCACTACTGACCATCAGGAGGGCAGGATGTTTGGCGTGGAAGCCCCAGACCAGTGACGACTGACTGCTTGTATCCCAAGGCCGCAGGTCAGAATCCTGAAAGGATCCAGCTCAGATTGGCCTTCAGTTTGAAAATTACAAAGTGCCTATTTCTAGAAAGTTCCAGGAAATATTTTCAGACTGTAGTCTGCTGTGGGTGACTGAAGCTGAGGAGTGATCAGAGATGGAGAGGGGATAAAGGTGACCTTTACAATCATTATCATAAATGCCAGGGAGCTTACACCACCGTCACTTTGGAGTTTGTATAGCCGACTGCTGCAGTCTTCCCCAAGGGGTGAAGGATTACATTCACTTATGAATTGAGCCTCCCAGTGGCATCAATGCTATTAATCGAAGACTTAGAGCAATATGTTTTGCTTTCTTTTAAGTTCTCAAACAACATGATAATGCTAATTTCCTAGGATGGGAGCGATTCCTGATCTTTCCTGCAGGTGGCAGCATACAATATCACAAAGGATCAAAAAATGTGTGCCCGCACAGTTATCTGGTGTGTCTGATTTTTCTCATTCTGCAATATGAAAGCAACATGTATGTACATGAAAATGATTATGGAGACAACGTATTATACTGAGTTACTAGGTATTGAGGAACCATTCAGTAATAAAGATATTAGTGGATCAAACAAGTCAGTGAGGTCGGAAAGTGGGATTCATGAGACCTGGAGTTAGAGTATGATACCTGGCTAGGATATATGGATTAAGAGGAGACAGAGATTTTGAGTACAGAGTATCTTGGAGGAGTGTCCTGGGGGTGGAAATGGTAGCTGAGTTCTGGATCACAGTGAGGAGACTGTCTTCCTCCTGTCTCTCGACTTTATTGGCGCCATCTCATTCCAGGATGATTTCCTGATGTCAGTTTTCTTTATTACACAGCGTTACTACCTGAGAATATGACTGAGTTCCAGGATATTTGCATCCAAACCTTATTTATATGAATCTTAGGAGGAATGAGGAAACTTAAGGGTGACAGTTTATTTCATGAGTTCTTTTTAACTAGATTGTTTCCAAACTTTTTTTTTAGAAATTTTTACTAAATACATTTTAACTACATATAAATGCATAAAGCTGTAATTTTATGAGGCACCGTGTAGTCCTATGAGACATGTATGTGATGCATTATATTGCAATTGTGTTAAATATATCCACCTCCTGAAATTTTTACTATATAGTGATACATTCCAAGCACTTTCTTTCAGCTTTTTGAAATGTACATTCAATGTTGCCACATATATATATATATATATATATATAGAATACATACATATATATATTCTCTCTCTATATATATAGAATATATGCATTCATATATATATAGAATATATATATTCTACATATATATTCTATATATATATATATATAATGGAATTCTATGCCTTCATAAGAAAGAATGACATCACCCCATTTGTTAGGAATGGAAAGACTTGGAAAAAATTGTATTAAGTGAAGTAGCCAGGCCCAAAGAAACATAGGTCCCATGGTTTCCCTTATTTGTAATAACTAGTATATGTCTAGGACAAGCAGAAAAGGTCAAAAGCTATGTACATATGACCATATAAGATGATAAGTGAAATGAACCCCAAGATAGGGACACAAGTGGTTTTTTTCTTTCTTGCTATTGTTTTTAATGTACTTAGAATGTACTATGTGATTTTCTTTTGTTTCCTTGGTATGTTCTTTCCCCACGGTATAATCCCCATTTTCACTGTATTTGATTCCAGTGCCCTGCATCTTTTTTTTTTTTTGTATTCATTCAAATATTTATTGAAATCTCGATCATGGAGCTATACTTCATGCTGGGCTCTCTTCTAGATAGTAGGGTAATCAAAACTGAACAAGACAATGACATCTTCTGTTACCACAAAGCCAGTATTCTGTTTGGGGGAGTGGCTAGTAAACATTTAAACAAGTTAGCCATGGATTATGGCAAGTATTAAGAGTGAATGATGAGAGATAGGGCAGACTGGAGGAAGACTATACTGTAAAACAGACAGGACAAAGTCATTCATGGTAAAGAGGTTGAATACAATTCTTTTTTTTTTTTGAAATATATATATATATATATTTTAATTTAATTTAATTGTATTTGTGAACATACTGTACAGAGGGGTTACAATTACATGGGCAGGATAATGCGTACATTTCTTACCAAGCATTGCAGCCTCCTCCTTTGTTTACCCTTTACCTCTTTTCCCAGCCTCCCCCCTCCCCCCTAATCCCAATCCTTTTCTTTCCCTCCCCTTCCCCCCTTCCCGCGCCCCCCCTCCCCCCCCCCCCACACCGACTTTGTAAAGCTCATTTTGGACATGACAACTTGTACTTCTCATTGTTGCAACAGGTCCACCTGTATCCTTAAACAACTGGTTTTTCCCCATCTCCTCCACAAGTTATACTGACATCAAATATAGTGAAAGCAGGGGTTATACTGTGGGGGGAGGGACTTACAAAGCAACAAAGAGATAGATAATCTTATAAATGCGTTAGAAACACATGCATGAAAGAAAAAAACATTAAAATACATATCTAAGGGTTCATTTTCCTGACATCACATTATCTGACCTGCCCTGCATCTTGTATATACACTTTTCTAATTTGAGGAGGGGAAGGGAAAAAACAAAATGCTTAAATGAGATGCACAAGACACTAGGGTGAAAATGAACTTTACAACTTGTGGGGGGAGAAAGGGAGGAGTTGGGAAGGGATGGTAGGGGAAAAACAAAGAAGGAGTTAACAATGCTCCATTGGAGCATGTTACTCATGTAACTGTAACCCCTCTGTACAGTATTTTTACAATAAAAATGTATTTTAAAAAAATATTGCTACCTGTGGTCACCCCACTATGCTTTGCCCATCAGAGCTGACTCCGTTCTGCTTCTTGTACCCATTGATTAACCTCTTTTCATCTCTCCAACACCCCTACTTTTCTCACCTTCTGATGCCATAAATTTTATTGATATGTGTGTCAGTAAATAAATTTGATATACATGTAAGATATTTCTTATTGATATGTACATACTTAAGTATGAGTGTATGCTGACATGCATGTAGCCTCATGCTCTCTTTCCCCTGAAACCTTGTTACCTCCTAGATGCCTTGCTTTGTGTGTGTGTGTGTGTGTGTGTGTGTGTGTGTGTGTGTGTGTGTGTGTGTGGTATATGTGTGTATGCTGGTCCTAGGGCTTGAACTTAGGGCCAGGGCTCTGTCTCTGAGCTTTTATATTCAAGGCTAGCTTTCTACTGTTCAACCTTGAGCTTTTTGGTGGTTAACTGGAGATAAGAGTCTAATAGACTTTCTGCCCAAGCTAGCCTTGAACTGTGATCCTCAGCTCTCAGCCTCCTGAGTACCAAGGAGTAAGCCACTGGTACCTGGCTATGACTTGCTGTTATCTGAACATAGTCCTTATTATGTATTTGTTTGTATTTGTTTACCTGATTTTCCAAACCTAAAAGCATAGGATCTTATCTCTCCTGCTCAATAGAGCTTATTTAACTAATGTCAATATTGGCCAAAGGAAAGGGAGCATGCAGGAGAAAGTCCGAGGGGGAGAATGAACAACAGGTTCATAACCTGTGGACTTGCACAGTTAACTCTCTGATATGTCTTTCCTTGGTACATTACACAGGTTTTGAGAGGTGGGGTCCATCTAACTCTCTGTGCCTCCCAACCTTCTCTTCAAATATTTGGTCCAAAGCTTGCTCCCAGCAGGAGCCCATGGCTGTGGTAAGTGGATTGGTTCAAGGCAGAGCTGGAATGTTCTTGGTTCATCTTTACTGAGCCCAGGCACCACTCACAGTGGGCTTCCAGCAATCACGGACCAATGGGAGGCTGATGAACTACATCAAGTAGTGATTCTTATTCTTATTTGGGGAGAGAATGAACAGCCACCAAATGTGGCTAGCAAGAGAATCTAGTTATTCATTGAGCTTCTGGGCAAAGATAGGGAAGATAAAAAGAGAGAGTCAAGGCCCAAATGCTTCCACTCTGAAGAGGTAGGAGGCTCTTAACATTGGGGACCAATGCTCTGTGCTATTAATGTTCATGCTCATTCACTCATGAATGAATAAATGCAAAGGAAATAAACCACTCATGTATGTAAACTTTCAAATTGACGTGAGGGCATTTATTTATTCATTCTTTCTTTCATTTATTTAGATATTGGTGGTAGGGGTTGAAGCCAGGGTCACCATAGACTAGGAAAATGCTTTATCACCGAGCTCCACCCTTATCTGTATTTTAATGAAGGGAGAGGAAGAGTTAATATTTGAGATTATCTCTACATCAACATAGAAGGGTTCAGGATCAGCAATACCTGGAGAGACAGGACGTGCTCCAAGTCTGCGGCATCTACCATCAAAAGGGAAAAACGGCAATGTCTGGCACTCCACAGTCTTTTCCTCATCATGAACTTCTTGCCACTGCTCAACTTTTCTATTATTCTTAGAACTACCACAGAGGGCAGCCACGAAAGAGCCAAGAACCCCAAACACGAAAAGAAAACGAGATGAAACGGATACCATCTTTAACCAGCATTTGTCATGAACTTGGCATTTGGTCCCTCATCTAGAACAGAAATAAATAAAAAGTTTACCCATGAGGAGTTAAACCAAAAAGAACAAGAAAAAAATGTTTGTAGCATCGAGCACATTGTAGGACACTAAGGATGCATGGTGCCTGTCCATCAAGTGTCGATAGTGGCTTGCAGTGTGAGAAGCAGCCTCGCAGATTTGCCAAGTGCCCTCTTAGGAGAAGACCGCCGCTTTTAGAGTCATTGCCTGAATTCATTATGTTGTGGTTAATGTTCTTGACGCCCTTCCTACCCCAGCTTTTTATGTGGAATCTAATTCTTATCTTTCTCTTAGTGGACATTCTTTGAGGACACATGCCATTTTGCTAACAGCAACTGACTATCAAGGCGTATATTTATATGCCCTTTAAAACAGTGAAAAAAAACATGACATACGAAGCAGTAACTATGCTGCACATCATCTCTACAACAATAAAAGAAACTGTGAATAAAAGCTAAGCAAAATGTACTGAGAGAAAGAAGAAAGTGGAAGTTTTCAATAATGCCTCGTAAGGAGGGACACAGTTATTACATGTGTGTGACAAAATGAACTGGCTGCGTAGTAAACATCTTTGATAATGTCTATATTTCACCTTAGGTAGGGGAAAAACAAAGGAGGAGGCAACAATGCTTGATAAGAAATGTACTCATTACCTTGCTCATGTAACTGAAACCCTTCTATACAGTATTTTCACAATAAAAAACTTATTAAAAATATTTCATGCTGACAGTGCATGAACTAGCAAGCCAATAAGAAAAATGCTGAAATAGGATAGTAAAAACATAGTAAAAGTATTAGTTGAATACTCTGAAGTTTTCTTCTCAAAGACCTTAGTATAGTCAGTCTGTATCTGAATATGAGCAATCATTAATATCTGCATATAATCAAACATAAAAATCTGAATGTGATCAAACATCTTTATCTGTAAGCCACATGGGACGCAAGGAAAAAGTTAAGTGTCAACAAGAGGATATAATTAGGAAAAGTGAAAGACAGAAGATTTACATGACAACCAACCATAAAAACATAAATGGAGGAGAAAATATAATAGATTAAAAAAATGAACAAAGCACCATGTTGGACCCCTATGGACTCAAAATTCAAACAAATGGCTTTTAAAGACTTTATACACAATTGGAAGGTTTGACACAGACCTGGCACCAATTTATTTTATTATTCTCCTTATTGTAACAGCATCGTGTTAAGAAAACATACTTGATAGAAATATGTATTAAAAGTTGTACAAACTGATCTTGTGAGATTTGCTTTAAAATACTCTAGTGGGTGTTTCTGTTTCTAGCTGTGGTAGAGTAAATTCCAGTGTAGAAACATCCTTTATCTTATACATTGAACATATGGATAAAGAATTCTGTAAGCTGCATCTAAGCAGCCTTCCTCTACAAAGCAAAATGAAAGGGAAGTAACTCTATTCAGAGGCATCAGAAAGCAACCAAGGCAGCCAGCACTTGAAAGGTCAAAGATTGCCCAGAGCAAATAAAACTATTGAGCTGAGCCTGACCTTCCACATTGAATTTCCCCCTGAAGTATTTGGTGATTTTTAAATTAAGCTGAACAAGAGTAGAGAAGCCATGGAGAAATCTGAGCAGAAAGTGAGTGGCTGAGCTGGTTTTTGGCTAATTTCAGAGCTCCAGGAACTTAAAATCTGAATTCAGGCTGTCAAACGAGCAAGGAGTTGGCAGAGACATTCCTCTGAGAGAAAGAAGTCTGGGCAGGATGAACTTGGCATCAAGTCACTTTTCTACCTGAGGGCTTCAGTGCTCAGTACGGAGGAGGAAGCTGGGGACTTGAAGAACTGTGGTGTTCAGGTCACAGAGAAGAGGCACCACAAAATCCTACCGGGTCTCAAAAACCTACTGGACCACATTTTAAGAAGTGGTTAAACCAGAACTAACACACTTTAAAAAGCCAACACCCCCCCCCAAAAAAAAAAGCCAAACGCAAATAAGTCTCAAAACCAGGAGGTGTACACTGGTACCACCAGGCTAGAAAGAAACCCAAGTCATACCCAAGCTGGAGACTGTGCTGCCCAACTTAATTCCTGCTTTGAATAACCAAAAGCTCATTTTTCACACAGATTTTCTACAATTATTCTAGTTCCTTTCCAACATTTAGTCTAATAATTCCCAACTATGAGAAGAATCAGAGCAAATAAAGTAAAAAAAAAATAGAAGCATAACTGCAGGTGATCCAGATATTAGATTGGTTTGTTAGTGTCATAAAAATAACATTAGGTTCAAGAAAAATCAGTGACAACATGGAAAATTTCACTGTAGAATTGCAGTAGGCTGGCATGTTAAAAGAAACCCATTAATTAAAAGTACAATAATATTGGAGATTATATTCAATACCAATTACTAGCAAGAGTAAACCCTCATTCACTGCTGGTGCAAAACGGTGTAAAGACAGCTTGACTTTTTTGTGTGTATCAGTTCTGGGACTTAAACTTGAGGCCTGGGAGCTGTCACTGAGCTCTTTTGCTCAAGGTTAACACTCCACTTCTTTGAGCTATGGCAACCGCTTCGGGTTTTCTGGTGGTTAATTGGAGGTAAGACTCTCCTAGACTTTTCTGCCTGAGCTGGAGATCTCAGTCTCTAGAGTAGTGAGGATTACAGGTCTGAACCACCAGCACTGGGCTTGACAATTTTTATAACGAAATATGGTCTTACTACTACATAATTTTACTACTAAATATGGTCTTGCTACTATATAATCTACCAAGTGCCCTTCTATTTGAAAACCATACATCCTTTCCTAAAGCCTCCATGCAAACATTTATAATAGCTTTAGTCATGATTGCCAAATACTGGAAACAATCAAGATGTTCTTCAACAGATAAATGAATGGACAAATTATATCACATTCATACATTAAAATATAATGGATAATGAAAGAAATGAGCTATCAACCTACTGATAGATATCAAGAGATTTTAAATATGTATTGTTAAGTGAAAGAAGCCATCTGGAAAGACCATATAAATGGTGTCATACTATTCCGATTATATATTATTCTTTTTTATGCTTTTTTTTTCATTTTATTTGATTTTTTTTTTTGTGAATATACTGTACAGAGGGGTTACAATTACATGGGCAGGATAATGCGTACATTTCTTATCAAGCATTGCAGCCTCCTCCTTTGTTTACCCTTCACATCCCTTCCCAGCCTCCCCCCCAACCCAATCCTTCCCCCCTTCCCTCCCCCCCCCCACCAACGTTGTAAAGCTCGTTTTCGACATGACAACTTGTACTTCTCATTGTTGCAACAGGTCCACCTGACTTATTTTTCCCCATCTCCTCCACAAGTTATACAAGTTATATAGTGAAAGCAGGGGTTATACTGTGGGGGAGGGACATACAAAGCAACAAAGAAATAATCTTATAAATGCGTTAGAAACAAATGCATGAAAGAAAAAAAACATTAAAATACATATCTAAGGGTTCATTTTCCTAACATCACATTATCTGCCCTTTTCTGCTTGACTCATACATATACTAGATATTGCAAATAAGGGAAACCATGGGACCTATGTTTCTTTGGGCCTGGCTTACTTCACTTAATATAATTTTTTCCAAGTCTTTCCATTTCCTAACAAATGGGGCAATGTCATTGGTGGTATAGTGGTGAGCATAGCTGCCTTCCGATTATATATTATTCTTAAAAAGGCAAAGATACTGGACAGTAAACATTTTCCAGCTCCCTGGAAAAATGGCTGGCTGTAGGAGTGGGACAGGAAGCACTCAGGGTGGGCCTGGTCAGTTTGTAGAGAAAGAAGGTAATGAAGCATCTTATAGACAAGCACTGAGATCACACAGTAAGGGGTGCATGTCCAAGGAACCCATGGGGTACCTCCATCAGCTGCTAAAGGCCTAATTGAAGCTAACACTACGGAACATATAATGTCATATTGTAACATGAGAGCTATACTGATTATCCACGAAAATTGGATAAATGGATAAGTGGTTGAAGATATAAGTAAGTAAGTGAAAAGAGACAAGTGTTTTCTCATAGAGTGAAATTCCAAATAATATACATATATATTCTGCACTTTAGGACGAGGCTACTTCTCCCTGATCTGTGGTAGCTGCATCTTGTGACTTCCTTCAGTTACCGCAGTGTGAAAGGGGAGGAGAGAAGTGATATTACTTCCTAGGGAGAAATCTGACAATATACTTGAGTCAGACAATCAGGTCAACATCAGTAGTGGTAAATCTTGTTGGTAATAAGAACCTTGGTGTGATAGAAAACCAACAAGACCACAATAAAGGTCAAGAAACTGCATTCAAACTGGGAATCCAAGAACCATAGGAAGAACCCAGTTTTTGCAGCCCCCAAGAAGGTGGATAACATGGCAGGAACTCCCAAATACCTCTCAGTCCTTTCTCTTAACGTTAACGGACTGAACTCTCCAATTAAGTGACGTAGACTGTCTAGTTGGATTAAAAAACAAGACCCTTCTATCTGCTGCCTTCAGGAGTCACATCTTGCCCGTAAAAACAAACACATTTTCAATGTTAAAGGTTGGAACAAAATCTACCAAGCAAACGGCCCCCCAAAACAGGCGGGAATTGCAATCCTAATATCAGATAAAATAGACTTCAAGTTAAAATTCGTGAGAAGAGATAAAGAAGGTCGCTACATACTAATTAAGGGATCTCTCTTTCAGGAGGATATTACAATTCTAAATATCTACTCGCCAAACAATGTAGCACCCAAATTTATCCAAGAAACACTACTTTCCCTCAAATCCCATATAACTCCAAAGACATTAATTGTTGGGGATTTTAACACACCACTCTCCCCAGTAGATAGATCAACTCGGCAAAAACTCAACAGAGAAACTGCAGATCTAAACAGCTGCATAGATCAACTAGATTTAACAGATATCTACCGAACATTTCACCCAGCAGCATCAGAATACACATTTTTCTCAGCAGCACATGGAACATTTTCTAAAATAGTACACATTTTAGGCCACAAAGCAAACTTGTCTAAATTCAGAAACATTGAAGTTATACCTTGCATTCTCTCTGACTACAAGCGAATAAAATTAGAACTCAACACCAAAATCCACCAAAGAAAGTCTGGTATCACATGGAGGCTGAACAACACACTGCTGAATCACGAGTGGCTCATGGAAGAGATTAGAAAGGAAATTCAAATGTTCATGCTATTCAACAAAAATGAGCACACAAATTACCAGCTCCTCTGGGACACAGCAAAAGCAGTACTCAAAAGCAAGTTTATAGCTCTGAGATCCTACATCAACAAATTGGAGAGATCTGAAACCAACAATTTAATGACACATCTAAACCTCCTTGAAAAAGAGCAGCAAGATAAACCCCAATCCAGTAGACGGAAAGAAATAATTAAAATTAAATCAGAATTAAATGAATTAGAATCCAAAAATACTATAGAAAGAATCAACAAAACAAAGAGTTGGTTCTTCGAAAAAATTAACAAAATTGACAGACCCTTAGCAAATCTTATCAGAAAAAGAAGAGAACACACCCAAATAAATAAACTCAGAGATGAGAATGGAAACATCACCATGGAAACAACCAAGATTCAAAACATTATAAGGGAATACTTCGCAAAACTTTATGCTAATAAGTTTGAGAACTTGACAGAAATGGACCTTTTCCTAGCAAATATTGACATGCCAAAACTAAACCAAGATGAGTTAAACCAGCTTAACAGGCCCATATCAAGCATTGAAATAGAAACAGCAATAAGAGACCTTCCAGCTAAGAAAAGTCCAGGACCAGATGGTTTTACAGCGGAATTCTACAAGGCCTTCAAAGCAGAGCTCACACCAATACTCCTCCAACTCTTCAATGAAATTGAAAGAGAAAGCTGACTACCGAACACATTCTATGAAGCCATTATAACCCTCATCCCAAAACCAGGCAGGGACTCATCAAAGAAAGAGAACTATAGACCCATTTCTTTGATGAACATTGATGCAAAACTTCTCAACAAAATTTTGGCCAACCGACTTCAACATTTCATCCAAAAAATCATACATCATGATCAAACAAGATTCATTTCAGGGATGCAAAGCTGGTTCAATATACCCAAATCAATTAATATTATTCATCACATCAACAGGAGCAAGAATAAGAACCACATGGTTATCTCAATAGATGCAGAAAAAGCATTCGACAAGATCCAACACCCCTTTATGATGAAGGTTTTGGAAAAATTAGGAATCCATGGAACATTCCTCAATACAATAAAGGCTGTATATGACAAACCTACAGCCAGCATTATACTTAATGGTGAAAAACTAAAGCCATTTCCTCTTAACTCAGGAACAAGACAAGGATGTCCACTCTCTCCACTTCTCTTCAATCTAGTATTAGAATGCCTAGCTACAGCAATAAGACAAGATGCAGACATAAAGGGGATCCAAATAGGGAAAGAAGAAATAAAACTCTCCCTCTTTGCAGACGACATGATCTTGTATTTAAAGAATCCCATAGACTCCACTCCCAAATTACTCAAGCTGATTCAAAACTTTGGCAAAGTAGCAGGGTATAAAATTAACCCCCCCAAATCAATGGCTTTTCTGTATGCCAACAATGAGAAAAGTGTGGCTGAAATTAGGAAAGCAACTCCATTTGTAATAGCGCCACAAAAAATAAAATACCTAGGAATTAACTTAACCAAAGAAGTGAAGGACCTCTATGATGAAAACTTTAAAATCTTGAAAAAGGAAATCAACACAGAACTTAAAAAATGGCAAAACCTCCCATGCTCCTGGATTGGAAAGATTAACATCGTGAAAATGGCAATACTTCCCAAGGCTATC
This sequence comes from Dipodomys spectabilis, assembly GCF_019054845.1. Classification (NCBI taxonomy): domain Eukaryota; kingdom Metazoa; phylum Chordata; class Mammalia; order Rodentia; family Heteromyidae; genus Dipodomys; species Dipodomys spectabilis. The sequence goes on along the minus strand of NW_024870892.1, from coordinate 5,419,813 downwards.
TCCAAACTCAACGCAATACCTATCAAAATTCCAACCTCATTCTTCAAGGAAATAGAAGAGGCAATCCAAAAATTCATATGGAACAATAAAAGACCCCGAATAGCAAAAACGCTCCTCAATGGAAAGAACACTGCTGGAGGAATATCAATACCAAATTTCAAACTCTACTATAAAGCCATAGTAATCAAAACAGCTTGGTATTGGCATAAGAACAGACCTCAGGACCAATGGAATAGAATTGAAAACCCAGAAAGGAACCTACAGACCTATAGCCATCTAATCTTCGATAAGGGAGCTAAAACAATAGAATGGAAGAAAGACAGCCTCTTCAGTAAATGGTGCTGGCAAAATTGGTTAACTACTTGTAGAAAACTAAAGCTAGATCCTTATATATCACCCTGCACCAGAATCAACTCCAAATGGATCAAAGACCTCGAAGTCAAAGCAGACACTCTGAAAACATTACAGGATGGAATAGGAGAAACCCTAGGTCTCCTTGGCTCAGGCCGAAATTTTCTGAATAGAGACCCGGAAACACAACAAATCAAAGAAAGGTTGGACAAATGGGATTGCATAAAGTTGCAGAGCTTCTGCATGGCAAAGGACATAGCTAGCAAGATCAATAGAAAGCCCACGGACTGGGAGAAGATCTTTACTAGCCATACAATGGACAAGGGTCTCATATCTAAAATATACTTGGAACTCAACAAATCCTCAAAGAAACAACTGCCCAATAAATAAGTGAGTGAAAGACTTAAAGAGAAACTTCTCTGAAGAAGAAAGAAGAATGGCCAATAGACACATGAAGAAATGCTCAACATCCCTAGCCATAAAAGAAATGCAAATCAAAACAACATTGAGATACCACCTCACTCCAATTAGAATGGCAAAAATCAAGAACTCTAACAACAACAGATGCTGGAGGGGATGTGGACAGAAGGGAACCTTACTTCATTGTTGGTGGGAATGTAAACTTGTTCAACCACTTTGGAAAGTAGTATGGAGGTTCCTCAAAAGACTTCACATAGAACTCCCCTATGACCCAGCAATCCCACTTTTGGGCATTTACCCAAATGTTTACAAACAAGACCACACTAAAGCTACCAGCACAACTATGTTTATTGCAGCATTATTTACCATAGCTAAGATATGGAACCAACCCAGATGCCCCTCAGTAGATGAATGGATCAAGAAAATGTGGTATATATACACAATGGAATTCTATGCCTCCATCAGAAAGAATGACATTGCCCCATTTGTTAGGAAATGGAAAAACTTGGAAAAAATTATATTAAGTGAAGTTAGCCAGGCCCAAAGAAACATAGGTCCCATGGTTTCCCTTATTTGCAGTATCTAGTATATGTATGAGTCAAGTGGAAAAGGTCAGATAACGTGATGTTAGGAAAATGAACCCTTAGATATGTATTTTAATGTTTTTCTTTCATGCATGTGTTTCTAACGCATTTATAAGATTATTTCTTTGTTGCTTTGTATGTCCCTCCCCCACAGTATAACCCCTGCTTTCACTATATTTGATGTCAGTATAACTTGTGGAGGAGATGGGGAAAAACAAGTCGTTTAAGGATACAGGTGGACCTGTTGCAACAATGAAAAGTACAAGTTGTCATGTCCAAAACGAGCTTTACAAAGTCGGTGCAGGGGGTGTGTGTAGAGGGAGGAGGCTGGGAAGGGATGTGAAGGGTAAACAAAGGAGGAGGCTGCAATGCTTGGTAAGAAATGTACGCATTATCCTGCCCATGTAATTGTAACCCCTCTGTACAGTATGTTCACAAATAAAATTAAAAAAAAGCTGTAAAAAAAAAAAAGAACCTTGGTGTGATACGATGAAAATAGCATTTGCATATGACAGCTTCTTTCATGGAGACAATTATTCCAATTAATAATGAGATAAACAGCTGACAAACCCCAACACAAGGGCATCCTGAAAAGCAACTGGCCAGTCCTCCTTAAAACCATCATTATTATGGTTTGAATTGCAGGTGTGAGAATCATCTTGGGTTAAGTCTATTTGTTTTATTTTTTTAATTTGTTATAGAATTTATTTAATTATGGTACTGTTAATAATATTTTTATTTTTTGAGACTTGTGATATTTTCAGTGAGTTGTTATTCATATACAGACCACTTGTTTTTATATGTTGATTTTGTCTTAGGCTGTTTCATGGAAAGCATTCATCAAATCTAAGCATTTTTTTTTGTTTTTGGTAGAGGCTTTTTGATCTTTTAGACAGAGGATCAGTCATATGAAAACAGGACAAGATGGCTTCATTCTTTCATGCTTATGTGCCTTTTATGCATTTCTCTTGCCCATTGCTCTGGCACGTATTTCAAGACAACCTTGCCTCATTTCTAATTGGATATGAAATTTTGCCTGTTTTTCCCCATTCAGCTTAGTGTTAGCCACTGTCCCATAGCAAATAATGTTTATGATGGTATTTGATCCTTTTGTTTATAGTTTATCAATTTTATTGTGAAAAGATGTTTAATTTCACCAAAATATTTTCCTGCATCTAACAAGATACTTAGGTGATTCTTATAATCTGCTTCTGTTCATATGTTATTTATGTTTATTGGTCTCCATACATCGAACTAACCTTACATTCCCAGAATGAGTCCAACTGACTGATGTTGTATGACTATGTATGATCTCTTAAATGTTCTGTTGAATTCAATAGAAATATTTTACTGAAATTTTTGCATCAATATTTGTCAAAAAAATTTCCCTATACTTTCCATTTTTGTGTGGTCTCTTAATTATAGTACCAGGGTAAAACTGACCATAGAATGAGTTTGGAAGTGTTCCCTACCTTTCTGTGTTATGAAATAGCTTATGGGAAATCATTCTTTTTGAAACATCTGGTTGAATTCAGCAGTGAGTCAGTTTTTTCAGTGTGCTGGTACTGGGGATTGAACTCAAGAACTTGTGCTATCTCTTAGCTTTTGTGCAGTTGAATTTTAAGTTATCTGTCATAGAAATAACCATATATGGGCTGAAGCATTTCCCATATGTAATTTTACTTTGCTTTTGCTTTATCTTTTAAAGAGAGATAGCTTAGAAAAACTGAACACACCCTTCAGTTTCACACAGCAATGCTTGATACACACTCATTAGGGATATTTATTTCAAATTGTATTCTCACAGCTACTATTACAACCATTGAGCAGTAAAACATTATGCATTTTTGAGAAAAAGAAGGGAATTTCCATGTGAATCAGCACTATGTTTCAATAGTAGACTATTCAAGTCGAGAATGGAGTTATGCCATGTGAGTATCATCCAACAACATATCATTGGGTACTCGTTTTTAAGATATTTGCTTTATTGAACTTCTAGAGTGAAATTAAATTAGCTATAGTGCATGAAATGTTGTTCTTTAATACCACTCCCAGTATTTAATTTGCAAGTAGTAGTAAATGAATATCTTAGGTACTGCAAAAAAGAATTTTATTTTTATTATTTATCATTGAATGTGATGAGTTGAAAATTTATATTAATATTTTAGTTAGCTTATTCACTTATATGTCTGGTTCATATACTTTCAACTTTGGTTTGGCTAATTTCAATATTCAATGCTGATTCCTTTGAACCAGATGGAGATGTAATTTGCGGCTATGGTAAAAGTTATATAGGAACACAAATAGCTTCTAGCCACACATAATGCTGCCTTTAGAGATAATCACAATAGCTAATAACAAATTAGCAACATATAGCCCACATGCTGGGAATCAGTCTTTTCTCTTGATTGTGGCAATATTTCAAACCAACCCACTGTATCCACCTTGAAAATGTACTATAGATATCTGAAAATGTTTGCTTCTTCAAAGCTAACATTATCAACACTGAGTATATAATGAGTTTATGGATGACCATTTTTTAAAAATCCGTTTTATTTAAAATTCCACTTAATGTATAGAGTAGCAGATAAAATCATTTTTGAGGATAAAAAACAAACTCTACTAATTGTCTCTTCAGTGAAATGAATTCTATAGTAGATATTAAATCAATTTGATGAAGGATTTTCATAACATTAAATTCTTAAGATGACTTTTCCTCGAGATAAAAATATATTTTCCTCGATGATACTGATACCCAATTTTAAAGTGCGCATTTGTGCATGGAGGCTTCTGACTGTTAGTTTGGGGGAGAATGTATCCTTGAAGATCAAGGTGAATGGAAATTATAGCATGAGAGAGGCTCATGGTGGAGTAAAAGGGAACCCTGTGCTACTGAATGATCTAATAGTCATTCTAATCTTGATAAAACTACACTTCATAGAGAATTCCCTGGAAATGTGTTTGAGTTCTGTAAAATGTATTTTATTCATTTATACAAACAGCATATCCTATTATATGAGAGTGCCAGATAACACAAGAATAATGTGCTGATGTATAGGTCCTTTGCTTCAGTGACTTCCTGGAACCTATTTCCAGCATCTATGTTTTATGATCACATTTGCCCCTTCACCCATAATTATCATTATCTTGGAACATTTATTTTGAGGATACACTCTTTTCCCAACTGTTAGATTATTCCTCAGTTCAAGTTTTGTCCCTCGTATCGAAACATACCTTACTTGTTTTATAGATGCTCAATTGGTATATCCTTGTTCTTCCTTCACAGGACTGTACAGTTTAAGTGAGGCTGATATGATTCCCACTTTTGTGTACCCCACACTCCAAATTTGTTGTAATAATCATCTAACAAACTAATGTCATATAAGAAGAAAACTGAATTTTGCAAGTGAACATATTAAGTCCTAAGATGACATCACATTAAAAACAGGAGACAAGATAGATAAATGTTAATGGTCAGACTTTTTCTTCAATATTAATAAGTCTTTAATCTTGTCCTTATCAAGGGCTTTGTGCCCTTTCTAAGGTGAATTAAGCCTGTTCTCCATCGCAGGATTTGAGTAAAACGTTAATTATTGATATAATACAACCCTATTATAACATAGCTCATTATTCATGTCAAGTATATTAATATATATTAAGTACCCATTTTCAACTGGAACTTGGCAAGGTGCTCTGGGGACACAAATTAAAAATAAAAGAAAAAAAGGCGTACTCTCAGATACATAATGGCCAAAAGATCACCCCAAGTTGTTTGTTATAGTCAAATATAGCAAAAATCTGAAATGCTATGGAGATCTTAAAGTTTGGTGGAGGCCACAGATTTAAGAGGACATGTTTATTTCTTCTGTTGGTAACCTGCTCGAGTGACACAGGAGTGACACAGTAGAGAGACAGTGTTCAGCCCTTCACGGGGTTCGGCATCTCATCTTTGGCCCACAGTACCATGGCCTGGTCTCAAGAAAGGGTATGCATAAATAGTTCATACAATGCAAGTGGAATGTGTTGCGTCTCACTAGGATTGCCGATAGGCTGTTTCAGAGATTTGCAATGGGTTGTCAGTCCATTTCACTTGAATGTCAAAGGACACCTGCAGTACTATTAACAAAATTCCAGGCAGGATTGAAGGTCTCAGCAAACGTCAATTCCCCTCATTCCTTCCTCAGCCATAGTTAGCAAAATAATCACCATTAGCTGGCAAAGTAAAATGGCCTCGAGGAACAAACAGCACACTGTGCATTTGACAAGGTAAGTTTTACAGAAGGGTCCAGTAAAGCATTAGATAGCAGATTTTTTTTATTGTGAAAATACTGTGCAGAGGAGTTACAATTACATGGATAAGGTAATGAGTACATTTCTTATCAAGCATTGTTGCCGCCTCCTTTGTTTCCCTTTCCCATTTCTTCCCATCTTCTCCCTTCCCCCCCTTCCCCATCCCTTTCCCCTCCCCTGTCCCCCCAAAGTTGTAAAGAGGAAGATTTAAATGATAGAGTTCCCTTTGTCAAGAAGTGTAGCTATTTGTATTCTTAAAACTCAGCAAGTAATAAATCATATCCATGCTGCCGATGGTAACTGGTAGCATATTTAGTATTTACCATCTGTATTCTGATGCTTAGTTTCTAATGATCTTGATTAGAAGATCTTCCTAAATTCCGGGAGGCTATTATATTCATGTCTCTCCCTTAAAGTAGAGATGCAAATTACATTCCACATATTTTTGTGGGGGATGACAAAGATAGGCCAAAAGAGGTTTGTTCAACTTACTTATTATTTCAGATGCTATGATTATATTCCAGCTCATGTTGGACATAGTTTTGGATTATTTTAAACAAAAACTTGTCTTTGATATTTAGAAGATCTGTTTGCTTTTAGCTTCCATTCTGAGCTACAAGAAAGTGAGTCAGAGTTCAACTGTATTTTAATAGCATTGTATGTTAAAAGGATGGTTAGGAGTCAGCATAAGAAAGTTTTTAGCCTGATTGTGAATGTCCCAGAGTCACAACCCTGCCTTCCACAGCATGTTAATACTCAGTAGATGAAACAGAAAACTCAGACTTCTACCTCATTAGAGAATGAGGGCAAGGCGGAAAGATGTAAATGGTAAACTGTGGGATGTTAATGGGAGAGCTGAGGAAGATGGATCTGGGGAATAGAGGAAAAGAGAGGTCCCTCAGTGTGTTGGTCCCACAGCCTGGAGAAAAGGTTTTACTCCAGAGGCTTCCAAAATACACTATTAATTTGTAACTCTCTTGGTTCTGTGAAATAAAAGTAATATAAATTGAACAACTAAGGGATGATGAAATTGCTCATTATTTTAAATTAAGAGATTCATAGTAGAATTAAATATATTGTTGTTTTTCTAAGAGTATGGGATGAATTATTAACTATCTCATATCTTTAGCTCAGGGCTATAATAAGCATGCAAGTTTTTAATGTTTTGGGAAGATCAAAATGTCAAAATAGAGCCATCACTTTTTCTACCTAAAAGTAGGATAAATGTTCACTTCCCTCCTCTGGTGCAGATTCTTCCTCCTGTGTCCCATGCCTTTCTTCAAGTCTCAAATCAGAAGTCACATTGTGTCTGGATTGCCTTTTAAACACCCAGAAAACCTGTGTGGTTTGCACTTCCTGATCGATGTGGTTCGCCTCACCACTGGGGTTAATAATATGCTGTTTCCCTGTGAGCCTCAGTGTGGCAGGTATCATGTTTGTCTTGGTTTTGACTAGCAAGTGACTAGCATGGTGCATAAGTAAGCTAAGTGCTTAAGAAATATGTCCAAAATATCAGTGTGTGAAAGTTAAGCTCTTGAAACTCAAAGATGCCTCAAAGTCAGACTCCTGGTGAATGGCCTCTCTTCTGACATAGTTGTTTGGACTGGACGGTACATCCTGAGCTGGTGACTAGACTTCTTGAGCCTCCCTGCTTCTAGTTTCCTGAGTGAAAGAAGAGAAGCCTGTTTGTACTCAGAGACTCTAGTGTTGTGATGAGAATGGTGGAGAGAGAGATTTGGGGTCATTATTATGCCTTAGTCTGTTTTTGTTTTTTTTCTAATAAAATAGCGGAGATAAACTAATTCACAAATAAGAGAGGCGCATTCGGGTCATCACAGGTCTGAACGCTGGAAACGCCAAGAACATGGAGCCGACATCTGGCTGATATGTAGTGGGGGACTGCATGCAGTTTCCCAGCCTTGGACAGGGTATTGCATAATGAGACAGAGTAAGTGTTCAACTCACGTCTGTCTGCTCCTTTATAAAAGCCTCTCCTTTGTTGTGGGGCCCACTCCCATGATTTAATCTAACCTCAGTTACATTCCCAAGCATCCACCCTTGCAAATACCACTCAATGGTGCATCGGGGGATTAAGTCCCTAATCTGTAATTTTAGAGAACATATTCGAACCTTCGTTACACAGGGAGAAAATCTATACTCCCTTGAAATCGGTTCTCCGTTCAGATTGTGTTCTCATGCAGTGATCCCTGCTTTTGTTGCCTCTAAAGAGAGGATCATACTTGGTTATGATTATAGCTCAAGGAAGAATGTCATAAAATAGATTATTAAAATTTGAGTGAAGAAAAAAGAGCTACAAACATATCACAGAATAGTAAAGAAAACCAAATATTCTGTGAAATAAAGATGTTTTGAGGCAGAGATCCAACAGATTTTAAACTAGTATCATTTCCAGGTAATAAGAAAATTGGAATTATCTTGTAAATATTGATATAACTTTCATACAATTTTCTACTAAAAACAAAATGCCTAATGTGTCACTTGACTGTATCAACCACATTCTACGTTCTTTGCATTAAAATATGCTACATATGTTTTTGTGATTGCTTATGGCTTAGATGAAGTTTTGCCAAAATCAATAGTGTATTCTAGTTTCAGTTAGCTTTTCCATATCTCAGGACCTGCTAGGGCTATAGGAAAATCACTTTTCCATGGTAGGTTAGATTTCACATAGAACACTGGAAATAGACATAAAATAAGACACGAGCTTTGGATGTTTGTTTAGTGGTAGTAAGGTTGCTAGCACTGCTGCAATAAGACCCCAGAAATTTACATTTATTTGAAAGGAGCTTAGTTTATCAAGTATTAACATATTATTGATTTTTCCAAACACAAAATATTTATATGCCATTCTAGAGAAGTTAAAATTTGTGACAGAAAGCAGAACAGTTGTTGTTGGGTGGAGCGTGGGGGTGGACTCCACAGGAGTGTGAAGGGATGAGGGTTGATGGGGGTGTTAATGTCATAGCTGTGCTGCTACTTAAATAACAGTCCACCTTTGGAAAGTCTGTCAAGATGTGTGTTTACAACGAGTGATTTTCACTAACCACAGAGAGCTAGCTCTCTTCTTTCTGGCTTCCACTGTGAGCTGCTCTGCTTCACCAAATCTTCCCACCACAATGGACTGAAGTCTGACACTCTAACCTAAAATAAATTTTCCTTTCCTTAAGACATTTGCTTCGTTATTTGAATCATCACATTTATTGCTAGACAAATGACAGAAAAACAACCAAACCAAAGCAAAACACTGAACATCAACAACCACCCCCATCCCCTATAAAAAATGAACAACAAACACAGTACAAATAGAATTCAAATTTTTTTCTTAATTCTCCATATTTGTGAGAGGTTCAAATGATCTTGCTACTTGGGAGGGTGATAATGAAAAGCACAAACTCCTGTGTGTGTTGGCCTTTGAAGTTTCCTTTGTTTATTGTCTCTGGGCATTTATCACACAGATGTAGTTACACCAGTGCATGGATATTGATTTGTCTGTCTTACTGTCACAGCTGGGGACTCATTTTAATAATTTGTGTTATGATGCCAGGTGATGATCTTCATGAAATTATACCTCTATCACTCTTGTCCTTTCCAAATAAGTAATTAGCATTATAAGAGGATTATGAGGGAACGTGCCAGGTTTGAACTCATTAACAAAATGAGAATGTCTTTATTTCTAAGAAAGTAATATTTTGTTGTGTGGAATAAAAGAAAATATAAGAATATGTGCATATGTGAACCATATTGATGTTTCTCTATCTGACTCCAATGCTACAGTGTATTCTGGCCCATGTATTAAAGAACTTACTTCATTCACTGTACATAATCTGTACCCTGATTTTCAACCTAGAATTCCCTTTGTTGGGAGGACTGCACTTATGTAAAGATAAATGTTTATTCTACATAGGGAGCCCGATTCTCAGGGAACTCTGTGGTTGTCATCTTCACATAAGAATAACATTAATGAATCCAGTGACTGGATACTCTCAGGTACTTATTTGTTTACTTGTGTCGTATACTTACTTGTAAATACTACCTTTTGTTCCATATTTAATGTTTATCACAACTCAGTTTATGCTACATACTTTACCTGAATCAATCATCTAATTGTTTGTGTGACTTCTTAAGGAAGACAGCATTGCTACCCATATTTTATAAATAAGAAAATTGAAATGAGTAAGTGTTATTCAATGTGTAGGTGTTTGTCAATGTCCTACACTCAGGTCAATGGGGAGTAGAAGGCTCAAATATCAAACTTGTAATCTTACTGTATTTATATCTTTAAATATCTTACTGTTACAGCTTTAAATATCAGCCAGTAGGTAGACTTCAGTCCTTCAGCTGGCTCCAATAATGCCTCTGTCTCATTCCCTGGGCACTCAGGACATGATTGTACACATAGTAAACTCTTGGTAAAGATTTGAATGGAAATGCATACTTGTAAACTTGTTACTTTTATCCACTAGAAAATATGTATGTATAGAAAATCAGTAATAGGTGATTAAATTAATAAGAAAAGGAAATGATGTTTTCAAAGGATGTACAATGTCACATGATGAGTGAAAAATCACCGATTTACAGTCTTTACTTGAAAATGGTACTTCAGGAGAATATCCCATTACAAATGTCTGCATTTATTCTCTTCTTGAAAAGCAGTGTAATTTACTGGGTAAGTGCACAGATTTTTTTTTTAAAAAGACTGACTGGCTTTCATTTCAAGTTCTTCAACATGTGTGAATATGAGTAAAGCACATAAAGATTGTGCACCACGGGGTTCTCAGATGGGAGATGGGGTATTAATAACTCTTTCTTCATAGGCTAACTATAAATCTCAGACTGATACTCAGAGAGCGTTCAGGCTATTGACTGCAGCAGAGTATGTTCTATAAATACTTGTTAGAAACAAGCAGTTCTTGTGTTTTCAGGAAAGACATGATGAATCACATGCTATTTTGCCGGAAAGAAAAATGAAATTATGTCATTTTCAGGAATAGGAAGGGAACTGGGGATGGTTATGCGAAGGAAAATAAACTAGACTCATAAAGACAAATAGAGATGTTTTCTCTCATGTTCTTACACTAGACCTAAAGAAAATGACATAATTGTAAAAGGGGAACTGGTAGGGGAATGAAGTAGAGATGAAGAAAAGAGGATGAATAGCCCCATGGCACATTGTATGCATGTATGGAAATAAAATAACAAAAAACATCCAAACTAAAATAAGAAAAGAGGTGATAAGAAAGAGTATACATAGAAATATCACAGCAAAACTTCTTTGTACCCTTCATGTATGCTAATATCATTTTAAGGAGACGGAGACATGTGTGAGGATGTCCCTGCAGAGTGCTGTGTTAAGAATGTTAAAGAGCACACGTGATGCTCTAGGCACCTGTGTCAGACAAAAGCCTCTTTAAGGAAGATCAGGCAGGTCACGGCATCCCGTACAGAAGCGTGGTACTCTCAGGAATCCCAGAGGTCCCCACTGGTTCAGAGGAGCCCAGAGGCTACCTCTCCACAGAATCTGAGAGAAACATTGCAGTATTTGCTGAGTTGGTTTTTTTTTTCTTTCCCCAGCTAGTGTGCTCGCCAAGTTCTTAAATGAGTCAATTTCTTTCTCTCAGAGACCCTCACACTGAGCAAAAATAAAACTGGAAAGGAAAGCATTCCTTGGCTGGTTCTAGTTCTGTAATGGGTACCCCCTCTTAGCCCCCCAGTCCCCCATTTCTCCTTCCTTTTCTCTAGCCACTCAGAAGTCCAGCTGCTTTTCTGCCTTTACAATTCTCTGCAAGATCCACAAGGCAGTGATCTGATACCACCATGGCTGCTTGTATTACCTGGTGTCTGGTTGTTGTTATATGCACTGGTTCAGTGACACCTGGCAGAGTGCGACCTGGGGAAGGAGACCTTTGAGTAATGATGCTGCCCTGGGCGGGGTGTAGTGTATGCGCTGAGAGCTCAAGAAGGTGTGATCTGAGACAGACATTGTGACAGAACATGGTGGCAGTGGGCAGGTGTGGAAGAGGAAGCGGAAGGAACATGAGTGGGGTGAGGAGGAAGAGAGAGGACACGCACAAGATACATACTTCTAAGCACACCCCCAATGATGCACGTTTTCCACCTGAGTCCCACTTATTGTCCCATCCAGCTATGCACTCCCCAATTGGCTAATCCAATGATGAAGTCAATACCTTCAAGTCAATACCTACCTGTCAGTAGCACCACAGGGTGGAGACCAAGCCTCAAGCACATGAGCATTCTGTGGGACGGATTTTATGTAAACCATAACAAAGACTTCACCTGCCCAAGTCTGTAAGATTTGAACACAGGAGTAATTTGTTCACCATTATATCACAAAGATCTTTTGCATGGCCTGGAAACCGGCAGATATTTGACAATAGTTACTAAATGAATGAAAGAATAGAATGAATAAGCAAATAAGAAAAATATTGAACCACATTGTGTCTCTGGCTATAGTTAGTAAGAGATTGCATATAGAACTGTAAAAGTGAAATAAGATTCTGAAAGGTTGTGTTTGGCTAGTGGTGGTAGAACCCTAAACCATCCCCAAATCAGATCTTGAGTTGTAAGGCCATCCTTCTTGATGTCCAGGTCGAGGCGAGAGGGACAAGAATCTACATTGAATTTATAAGTATTTTTTTTAGTCGGTCGTGGGGCTTGAACCCTGGGCCTGGGTGCTGTCCCTGAATTCTTCAGCTCAAGGTTAGTGCTCTACCACATGAGCCACAGTGCCACTTCTAGTTTTCTGGTGGTTAATTGGAGATAAGAGTCTCACAGACTTATTACTAATTGCATTTTTAATTTCTGCTCCATCTTATCATTTTTACTAGTGTAAATATGTATTTCTCTGGGCGGTTCTAATTCCTAGAACACATAAGCAGGTTCAATGGCTGAGGCTATAAAATGAGAGAATAATAGTCGGTAATGACAGATAGTGCAAAACACAGAGGTATGGAGTACAAACCCATCCCTAAAGGAGATCTCCTTGTTTTCTGAGTCCTTCCCATGTTTGAAAGTTGGTGGTCAGGCCATTCTCATTTTGTTCATATACTATATGAATTTAGTAATTATTAATTGCCACCAAGTGCATAGTTTTGAAGGAACTACATATTCTTCCTATGTTTATATTTTACCTCTTCAAATTTGGATCCCTCACAGGATCTACTCCCTTAACCATTTTTTTCATAGTATTTTTTTTTGTTGTTATTGACTGGACTTACACAGGGCAGAAGAAAATGTCCAGACTATGGCAAAGCCATGCTTTTGGTCATATAGGAAAGTCAACTCAAGGGTGGCTTGTTTCCTTCCTTGGCTGACACAGAAGAGGGGCACCTATTAGTCATGAACTAGCTAGGACATTTATATCAGTGGACAGACATTCACAGACTACGTGGAATTATCGTATTTAGTCACTGTAATTTGTAGAAACACATCCCAGATCATCTGGGTAGCGGAAATGAAGCCGGAACATCACTATCTTAGTTGCTTAGTAGAGTGTTCTGGAAAAGTTGGTGATGGTTGGCGCTCGGTGGCATGTTCCATCCGTGAGTAGGAATTACTCAAAATTTCAGCCATCAAGTTTTATTTTTTGTTTGTTTTTGTGTTAGCATTTTTCATTTGAGTGCTTTATGTTTCTATCTGGCCTAGTATTCATGAAAAACTCATTTGGTGGATATTATTATCCATAGTTTGTGTAAAAGAACAATGAGAAATTCATACTTTTACCCTGACCCTATCACAGTTAATCCTGGAAAGAACACTTGAACCTAAATTTGCTGAATAAAAAAAACTTCCATGTTCTTAACAAATAAGCTATACTTAGGTCAGGCTCAACTTTGAAATAAATAGACAATTTTAGTCCTTATGTGAGATTCTTTCCAACATTAATGGTCCATGATTGGATTCATTAATAGTCCATGATTGGATTCTAAGTGTGTGTCTTAAAAAAGCAATCATTGATTTAGGAAGGGAAAAGGGAGGGAAAGCGTGTGGGGGGGGGGGAAGGGTGGTAGAGGATGTGGGATTGATTGGGATACTTTCTAACATGTGCAGAAATAGCAATGAAAATCCTCCATATAACAAAAATAATTAAAAATACTTGAAAGAAGCTAGGTGCCCGTGGCTCACGCCTGTAATCCTAGCTACTCAGGAGGCTGAGTTCTGAGGATCACCGTTCAAAGCCAGCCCAGGCAGGAAAGTCCATGAGACTCTTATCTCCAATAAACCACTAGAAAACCAGAAGTGGCACTGTGGCTCAAGTGGTAGAGAGCTTGCCTTGAGCTGAAGAGCTGAGGGATAGCACCCAAACCCAGAGTTCAAGCCCCACAACCCACAAAACAAAAAATGGAAAGAAAGCACTATTTTCTTTCTCTTTCTTTCTTTCTTTCTTTCTTTCTTTCTTTCTTTCTTTCTTTCTTTCTTTCTTTCTTTCTTTCTTTCTTTCTTTCTTTCTTTCTTTCCTTTCTTTCTTTCCTTTCCTTCCTTTCTTTCTTTCTTTCTTTCTTTCTTTCTTTCTTTCTTTCTTTCTTTCTTTCTTTCTTTCTTTCTTTCTTTCTTTCTTTCTTTCTTTCCTTCCCTCACTCTCTCTCTCTCTCTCTCTCTCTCTCCCTCTCTCTCTCTCTATTTCTGTCTGTCTTTCTGTCTTTCGTGTCCTGGTGCTTGAACTCAGGGCCTAGGCACTGTCCCTGAGCTTCTCCTTTTTTTTTTTTCCTGGTCGTAGGGCCTGAACTCTGGGCCTGGGCGCTGTCCCTTAGCTCTTCAGCTCAAGGCTAGCGCTCTACCACTTGAGCCACAGTGCCACTTCTGGCTTTTTCTGCTTATGTGGTGCTGAAGAATTGAACCCAGGGTCTCATGCATGCAAGGCAAGCAGTCTACTGCTAAGCCACAATCCCAGCCCCAAAGCAATATTTTCTGTGTATCTTGCCTCTAGTTTGTAAACTTAGCTGCTTGAGAGGCAGAGATTAGAGGATCCCTGTTGGAAGCCAGTACAGGCAAAGCAAGCCTCCATCTTGGTCAATGGATACAAACCTGGTACTATGTGCCTGTCATCCTAGAAATATGGGCATGTACAAACAAAAAGATCACAGTCCAGGCATGTGCCTGAGCTAGTAAGACTCTATCTCAAAACCCAAAACAACACAAATAAGCAAAACCACCCCCACGCAAAAGTGTGAGGGCTTGAGTTCAAATTTACTCCTGCCAAAAAACTCATCCATAACTAATGCTAGATTTAAAGTACCAATAATCTACTTTCCTTAAAACTTACTTCCTTGTTCTTCCCACAAGCCACAGCTCCTGGGCTATCAGCTTTGCATATAATTGTCAAAACCCTCTGGTGTCCTGTGGAGCTTTTCAGTTGCTGGAGAGAGGGCAGAGGCCTGCTATTGTGGGTATGGCCTGCCATGTGAACTCTGAACATTTGTCCATTAACATTTTTACCTATTTTTAATTGAAAGGATACTGCTCCTACAACTTTCTTTTTCATACTATACAAGTATCATGCTGGCAAACATTGATCTTTGCTACAATACCAGAAACATATGACTTTAAAAAATACTCATTATTTTAGAGGAACAGCTAGATCTCTTTGCAAGGGAATAGGTGACCGGGTCCATTCCCTCCCCACCTGGATGTCTGGGCCTCGTTCTTCTTTTCTGCAACACATTGTGCTCATTAGCATCGCTGGGTGGACTCGGGTGGGGAGGAGTGTGCTCCCTTTTGCATGTTTCAGAGCAACCCAGTGGGCAAAAAAGCAAGCAAAAGAGGAATCTTAGGAAGCACCCAGTGTTTCTGTGTGTTTATGCTATTCTTCATCTGTATTCATTTTGCAAAGCGCTAGCTTAATATGCAGCTTTGTCTTGCACTGGTTATAGTGTGCTAGAAAATCAAAAGATAGCCCTAGATAACAGAATTATTTAGAACCTCAAAATATGTAAGCTTCTTCTGCTGTGTTGTTTTTTCTTTTTCCTTCTGTTTTAAATTTCTCAGTGACAGAAGTGCATTCTAAGTGTTCATTTATAGAAACCCAGCATTTCTCAGCCTGTAGACTAAAATCCATCCAGTCCACTGCACATTTGATAGGCACTTGGGTTTTACATTTCTTTTTCATTCAGTGTTTTGACTTATTTTTAATGAAATATTTAATATAAATATTTTTTGAATTGTCTACCTTACAGCCTAAGACTAAATCCTGGTTGTATTTCTGCTGCCAGTAATTTCCTTTGTAATTAATTTTCCTCCAAGTCAAATCAAGGGTGACTATTTATAGTGCACTGTATAAATGAAGCTTTTACAGTAATCTGAGAAAAGTAGTAGAGGAATGAAACCATAATGCAACCTGTCACAGTAGGGCTGTGAACACCACCACAGCCACAGCACATCATATGACTATGTTCATATTTATATCTTACTATTTTATTACCTTTTGTTTTGTCGGTTATGGGGCTTGAACTCTGGGGCTAGGCACTGTCCCTCAGCAATTCAGTTCAAGGCTAGTGCTCTTCCGGTTTTCTGGTGGTTTATCGGAGATAAGAGTCTCACGGACTTTTCTGCCCAGGCTGGCTTTGAACCATGATCCTCAGATCTCAGCCTACCGAGTAGCTAGGATTACAGGCATGAGCCATCAGTGCCTGGCTATTTTATTATCTTTAAGTTGTTGTATAAAGGACTTAAATTCAATGTGTCAGTTATGTATTCAATGCATCATGATCATTCTTCCTCACCTCTTCCCAACTCCATTCATCTTCTCAGTTACTATGACTGCATTTCCCTGCCCTTCCTCTCTTTATTTGCTTTTATTGAGAGGAGGTTTGCACTCTCATTTCTTTCCATGAAGGTATCAACTTGCAGCAGATCATTGTCAATGAGGACTTTTTCTCCCGCCATATGTGATTGTGATGATAACATCCATTCAGAAAATGCCAACTTCAATTGTGCCAACTTTATTTCAAGAAGACCAGACTATATAATACATCATCAGCAATCCTTAGTTAAAATGAATATCAGAGAACCTTATAGCAGAGTTTTACCACAGATAAGTCAGACTGACTCAAGTAGCCAAGTGTTGAAGTTGATACTTTATAAAGTATCAATGTATATAGTGGCTTTCCTGTTAGTACTATTAAGTCCACCTGCGAGAAAGTCTTAAGGTAGGAATAAGTGTTGGGCTAGATCTTTATTATAAAATATATATTTCTTTATTCTGATAGCCACCATTTTAAGATCAACAAAAAAATCCAAGTGATTATCATTAATTTAAAATCAACTTGTTTGTAATTTTGTTTTCATTTATTTTATATTCTTTCTGACTTTATAGGTGTATTGAAATACAAGGATTAAGGAATCTGTGCTAGATGGAAATGCCATTTCCTACCAAAGAAGGATGGCACACCAAGGATGTCTGAAAACCACTGCTCTATGCTTCATAAAAGATAACACCTGGTAATCACTTTCTGATATTTGGGAACACAGAAATGAAAACAATGTTAAATATCATCTGCTTGTTTAAACAAAATGTTGACTCTTGTAGTGATACTCATTGGCCAAGGCCACAAATCAGATTCATTCATTCATGATTTCCTATGTAGATCTTCCTACTTACTGAGAATACAATGCATGAAGATATCGAGCAGTAGATATCTTAACGTAGTACCTATGCCCTTTGCAGCCAGGTCCAGTCTGCTTTACATTTACTGTGCTGTCTTTCTAAGCCTGTACAACAGCCAGAATGGAGCCTAATGACTTATCCAGAAATCAGGCAAATCACAGTGGCCTCTTCCATTCTGCATTCTAGTCAGTTCTCAAACAAGCTACAGAAATTGATTCTGACCTGACTAGCCCATCAAAAAAAAGAATTGTAGCCATAACTTATCCATAGACCCTCTTTTCCTGCCTTCACAGGAGGTCACAGATTCATTGGCATCTGTCTGTACAACTATGATGACAAGTAACAAAAATTGGGGGTGAACAATAACAATAAAAATATATAAGTAAGAAATTAAAAAATCAACATTAAAAAAGGTGCAAGGGATGACCTTGATTACGTTGCATTGTACATAAACATTGACATGTTGAAACCCCTTCTTGTACTACAGTTAATTTTGAAAACTAAAACAAAATAACAGTAACGAGTGGGGAAATATTGGAAAGTACTGAAAATATGTATGTTACGTGTATGTCCATTCTCTGGGACATTCCTTATGAGGTTTATACTTGATGTTTATTGCACATATGAAGCTGCAATTACGGTCCTTTCTTGGTAAGCTGACACCCAGCAGGGCCTTCAGGAAGACAAGCATCATGACACTCATGACACTCACACGTCCTATTAGTTCATTAGTGAAGGACAGTGAATGAGACTGGCTCTGCTGCAAATATTAGCGAAACTTTAGTTCCATCATTGCAAAAAAAAAAAAAGCATGAAATGTCAAATGAAATTCCCATGGGTGGAATTAATGGATGGGTGAGAATGTGTACAAGTCTGAATCTGACAACTAGTATTTAGAAAGTGCAAAGACATCCTGGAAACTAAATAACAAATGAAAAGCAATTCTAATAAAAAAAAAGTGAGGAAAGAATGTAAGAGAATGATCTCTGTGAGGAACAAGCAGCGGTAACCAAAACTAATAAACATGAAGAACAATCGAAGTTATATATAACAAACAAAATGCTCTCCGACATTTTGAGACAAACAAAATCAAGAGGTGAATCCTGCCAAGGATGAGAGAGAACGTGGATGTGTAAAGTTCCATGCCTGCCTTTTTGGGAGTGTGCACCAATAATGCCATTTGGAAGAGCCATCTGTTATCATTCAGCCAAATTATCTCATAGCCCTTTATTTCATGCTTAGCTACATAGCCCAAAGACATTGTCACACAGTTACGTAAGGGAACATATTCAAGAGTATTCATTACAGCTGTATTTGTATTGCAAAGGTTTGATTTGGACTCAACTGGCCATCCACATGAGAAAGGACAGTTGGCTTCAGTGACAAAACACCAAGAAATAACAGATGACAGAAGCAGAGTCCAGGGGCCATGGACTGAATGTATATAGAACAATTGGTGGATCTTAAAATGGTTTGCTTAGTGAAGGAAGAAATATAATGAAATACTTAGGATGCACAGAGAACAAAGAAGTGGGTATAAGGAATATATTAAAACCATTTCCTAGGGGAAAGAAAACCAAAGTAAAATATTAAAATAAAAAATATAAAACAAAAATTTATTGATGTGCTGGACTCCAGAACAATTGTATCAGCTCACTTGACATTTTTTTCTTTTTAATCTCTTCCTTCTATTCCCCTTTTCCTAAACTCCTCTCTTCTCTCCCTTCCTTCCTCCTCCTCTTTCTCATGTTCAGTATCCATCTGTTTCTCTTTTTCTTTTTGATTACAAACTACAATAGTAACAATTATGAACAGAATGTAAGACATCTCCAAAGTCCTTTATCTCTGTGAGTCATGCCCTAACGTTTCAACTCCCCATCAGAGAATCCAGTCACCTTAGTAGAGCTGTCATTTCCACTCTTGGATTTCTGAGATCAGAGCCTCATTGTGTGTAGAGAGAGCATATCTGATTCTCAAAGGACGGGGTGCTGAGCAGCCCAAACCCCAGAGGCAATGCAGTGCCCAACACTAATTGCAGATTACTTTTGAAAGTTTCTGAGTCAACAGATAGTTGAGACAAGATCTTTGATTTCATGATGATCAAGAATAGCTATTATACTTATGATTAATCAGGATTAACTGATGTACTGACAATAATATCAGGATTCGCTTTAAGACTATTATGTGTTTAACTTTCACCATGCTGAGTGCAAAGGATTAAAAAATGTATTTGGGATCTTGAGTTTAGAATGTCTTGTCTGATAGATTTTTTTCCCTCTGACTTCAGTGCTGCATATTTTTCGGTGGGCTTGTCATATCTGGGGAAAATATTAAGAAATGATTCATATGAGGATACAGATTGTCCTCTTCTGACCATGATATTGAATTTCCAGTGTTGATGAAACGCAGGTTCTTCTGACACCTTCTTGAGCCCCAAATTTCTGGTCAAGATTTTGTACTGCATTCCCCTTAGTTACTATGTATTATTCTAGAAGCAAGTGTGTCTTCACACTATAAGTGATTTTTTTTTCTTTTTTACCTTCCACATTTTTGGTTTCATAAAAAAGCAGAACTAATTAAGTCACTAGAGGTAGAAACAGCTCTATGCCTTTGTTTCATGTCAAGCTGGGCTTTAATTCTCCATAGATTCACATTCCATACCAATGATGGCTTTATAGTAATGATTTTCAGTGGCTAAAAATTTGCAATCCACACAACTCACAGTAAAATCTTTGAATTAATTTTTCTTTTTTTTGCAACATGGTTCTTGTTTAAAAATTGATGTATGGGCTGGGAAGGTAGATCAATGGTAGAGCGCTTGCCTTGCATGCACCACATAAGCAAAAAGAAGAAAGCCGGAAGTGGCGCTGTGGCTCAAGTGGTAGAGTGCTAGCCTTGAGCTGAAGAGCTGAGGGATAGCGCCCAGGCCCAGAGTTCAGGCCTCACGACTGGACCCCCCCCCCAAAAAAAAAGTTGATGTATCATGTGACTTACTATTTTCAATCATTTATAATATAGTGTTGCTAAACCATTAGAATTGTTTGAGTTTCATATAATTGATTTCACAAGTGCTTATTTGTGTATGCATTATAGATGGATGCATATTTGTGTATACAGGTATAATTACATGTATACGTCCTTGTGTATATTTACAAGCACACATGTGATGCTGAAAGATGTGCAGAAGGCATAGAGAACCCAGCAGGAAAGTGACATAACCAAGCTCTCAAGCAGGTATAGTTCAGAGGAGAGTGACTAAGAAAAACAAGAAAACAAGAGTTACCAAATAAAATTCCATGGGACTTAGCTCTTGAGTCGTGTGTGTGTGTGTATATGAGAGAAAAAGGGAGAGAAAGAGATAGACAGACAAAGATGGAAAGAGGCAGAGAGGCAGAGAAAGATGGACAGAGACAGAGAAGCAGAGAGACAGAGATAATCACTAAAGAAAAGACTGTGAAGTGAGAATTTTTTTTTTTTGGGTCCAGTGGTGGGGCCTGAACTCTGGGCTTGGGCGCTGTCCCTCAACTCTTCAGCTCAAGGCTATCGCTCTACCACTTGAGCCACAGCGCCACTTCCAGCTTTTTTCTTTTTTGCTTATGTGGTGCTGAGGAATCGAACCCAGGGCCTCATGCATGCAAGGCAAGCGCTCTACCACTGATCCACCTTCCCAGCCCGTGAAGTGAGAATTATAAGGGAGGATTCTTAGGAACGAAGAAGACTGTATTTGTTTGAGTTTATTTATACGAGTTTTTAAATATTAATTCTATCATTGGAGATTATCATGCTCTCATTGTACTTACTACAATGCTTTCTTTTATCTCTCTAATGCTTCTCACTGTCTTCCAGAGCACTGTTTTCCAACTGCCGCAACTCATTTGTATTTTGTCAGCTTCTTTCTTTTTAGTTTTAATATTAAAATATTTCCTAATCTTTTCTGAGTGAGTACTCTGTGTTTAAGTACAGGAAGTTTTGGTAAAATACAGATTTCTGATTATCATCTTCTTCAGTAGAGATTACACTCCACTCATGGAAAACCAATTGCCTAAATGGTTTTTCAACCCAGATTTTTCAACTCAGTGCTCCCTCCTTCCTGGAACTCACACACCCACATCCCCAGCCAGCTGTTTCAGAAAATCCTTCTTACTTCTAAATCCTTAGTGGATCCAGTTCTATCCAAGGCTTATGAACTTCCCCACCAGCCTGTGGTACAGAAAGAAGTACATTAATTTTATTGAAAACCAAATTGCCCTTATTTTATTTCCATTGTATTCTATTAGCCACTCAGGCTTTAGAACTTAAAAAGATTTCAATTCTTGTCTCTCTGACACCTTTTTTAAAAAAAATCATCTTTAAGTAGTTGTACAAAGGAGTTGTCATTCAACAAAGCAGTTGGGAAATACAGTTTGATCAATTATACACACGAAATCATCAGACTCTTGAGTCCTTCCTGAAATGTAGAATGACAAGAAATAAATTTATAGTGTTGATCTAAGGAGAGAGGGTTTGGTAGACAAGGGAGATATATTGGATGTATCACTAAGATTAGAGGGTTTGGTAGACAAGGGAGATATATTGGATGTATCACTAAGATTATTTTGGCTGTGATTACCTGTACATGAGAGTATTTTATTTTGTTACAATTTTGTAGCTGAGGATGAAACTTACCACATTTCTATTGTATCTTCTGGGAAATATTGTTGAAGTTCTAAATATGTAGATGTGTTTGGGGATACTATAAATAATCTGTTATTCATAACAAATTTTTAGAAATCATTTGACCCTTCTCTCAGCAGTCAAATTCTTCTAGACTAAAGCAGCGTATTCTGGAGTACACTGTTTAACCACCATTCTTATAAGCATGCAACGCTTTAAAAATCCCTACTTAGTATACAAGCACCACTCTGTGTTTGTGCCTCCATCTGTGTTTACTTAATAAGTTAGGTCTGCATTGTGACTTTCATCCCACAGCCAGGGAAGCCATGTCTCTTACCAAGGAAGTGCTGCCTGGTCCCATGAATCTGAAACACTACTTTATTTCTTCTTGACAGATCTGGCAGCAAGCATATTCCATCCTACCTCTTGTTCCTCTTCTTGTTCTCTTTGAGCAGCAGAAGTAAGAAACAACAATTTCTACTAGAACTGGGAGGATAAATGGACACCACAGTATTACATGGAGGAGTTGAAATGGTAGAAGAAGTGATAAGACCAGCCAAGAATGCAGAAAGGGAAGATGGGGAGAGCTGTTGTCCTTCCTTCTTGCTGCTCTCCTCTTGTCAAAGACACTGTGTTTATTGCACTAATATATTGGCACAGAATTCTTCTGCCTAGTGCTGATATCTCCAAAATTTGCATGATTGTTCCCCTACCTTTCAACAACTGGCTTTTCCCAAAACATTGTATTTCATTTTTATTCTATCGTCTTATTTTTTCCCTTCATAATGTGCACACTGTCTTTTCTTTTGTATGGGATTCAGCAATTATGATAGGTAGCTCCTATAAATTATCTTGTGACTCAAACATGCCTTTCAAATTGTACATTGAAGATGAGTTTTAACCCTTGGCTAATTTTTATGTTATTGGGTATTTTCTTCCTATCTTGATGTTTTTTCATCATGCTTGATTTACCTCCAGTATCTTTCTAACACTCTAATCAATTTCTTCACAATTTTAATACTAAGTTTTTGCCTTCCAGATTGTTCTACCTGTTTTTCACAACCATGTTTTGTTTAATAAGGGAGGTTATGGTTTATTTATATATTTAAACACAATGCTCAGCTCATGGAAGATACTTAGTAAATATTTCCTGGAGTATATATAAATTAATTATAATTAGTTTCATCTGGCAGGTTTTAAGATATATATGTACAAATGTAGACATACAAGTATGTAGGTATAAATGTAACGATATTCAAGTGCATAAATAGTGCTATAAAATAAGTGTATGATTTAAAGGGTTACTAAGTTATAGAGAAATTATTGTGATTGTTCTGTTTAAAAGAAACAAAAGAATAATGTATAAGACATGTAAGTTTTTCAATATAGTTTACCCCTAATTTCTCTCCTTTATATTTGAAACAATATATATCCAAGTTTCTTAAATATCATACTTCCATAAGTACATGTACTTCATGCCTAAATTAATTGGGAGACAAAACCTTTTGAGTTTTATTCCTTATGAAGCAATATTTACTCAATTGAGAACAAGTTTAATAATGCTTTTCTAAGGAACACTTTAAATTAATATTGCCTTTAAGTGGTTTCACAAAGGAGTTGCCATTTAACAAAAGCAGTTTATGAATACAGTATATCTTGATCAATGTCACCATTTCAAATTCTTACCAAACTTTCCCCTACCTACCTTTTCCCTCACTTGTCTTAATTTTGTAGGATATCCATTAGAACACTTTTTTAAAAATTAAATTCAAGTGACTAGAATATTAAATCAAATCTACATAATATCTATCATGTTATTACTAGATATTTTTTATAAAGCTCCTTCTGTCTTTCCTTCCTTCCTTCCTTCTTTCCTTCCTTCCTTCCTTCCTTCCTTCCTTCCTTCCTTCCTTCCTCTTCCTTCCTTCCTTCCTGCTTGAACTAGGGTTTGATCCCAGAGTTAGACTGGCATTCTACCTTTGAGCTAAACATGGAGCTCTACTTTTTTATTTTTGAGATGGAGTCTAATGATATTTTCTGCCTATGCTGGCCTCTCTCTGATCTCAATCTTCTGAGTAACTAAAGTTACAGGAATGAGCCACCAGTGCCCAGCTATGAGTGATTTTTCTTAAGAGAAAAAAGAACCAGACCCTGGTTTATGAAGAGTGAAATTGAAGCAATAATTTTACGACAGGTATTTTATACTAAACATTCAAAATGTTCCCTGCACTGTGACAAGAAATAAAAATGCATTGGTAATTATTATGTCTATAAAAATACTGAGTATTAGTGACATTCCAAGATTCCCCCCTCCACTTTTCACTTCATCTTTATGGGAAGAAAATTGGATTTCCCCAATTTTTTCTTATGAAAATTATATTGTATACACAATAAATTGTATACACAGTAAAAGTATAATTAAAATACATTTTATTGATACAACTACAATATTATATAGACTTAAAAATCCATTAGTATCTGAAAATAGCTTACATAATACAAACTCCTCTCCAATATGATCATAGTTTATTCAGTATAAATATAGTTTCCTATGTTTAATTTCAAAATATGAATTTCCCATATATATTTTTTTTCTTTTTTTGTTGGTTTTTTTGTTGGTTGTGAGGCCTGAACTCTGGGCCTGGGGGCTGTCCCCTCAGCTCTTTAGCTCAAGACTAGTGCAATACCACTTGAACCACAGTGCCACTTCTGGCTTTTTCTGCTTATGTGGTGCTGAGGAATAGAACCCAGGGCCTCATGCATGCAAGGCAAGTGCTCTACCACTGAGCTACCTTCCCAGTCTCTCCCTTATATTTTCTACATTAGCTCTAATATAAGTTGTAATATTTACGATAGCTACAAAAGCACTGAAACATTTGTTTTATGGTAGACCTTGTTTTGAGCAAACATCATCCATATCTGAATTGCTCTGTATTAATAAGGCCTGTGTGTGAGCTTCTCATTCACTCATGTAAATGCCCGATGAAGACTATGTGTAGGATTTTGTCAGCTTTTCCTGTGTCAAGCCACACACACTGTGGTGAGGAGTGTGTGTGGTGGAGCAAAAGCTCCTGATCTCATGACATCAGAGAAACAGAGTGGTAGAGAGGAAAATGCCAAAGGCGGACGAGGTGGGGTGGGAGGGGGCGCAGGGGGCAGTCCCACATTCCTAACTTCCTACCACCAGGCCCGACTCCTAAAGGTTCCATTACCTCAGTCTTTCAAGAGCACCATAGGATGGGGACAAAGCTTTTAACACACAAGATATTGGAGGCTACTTGCCCAGTCCATAATACCTGAGAAATTACTTCTCTCTTTGTTCTTCTTTTCTTTTTCTCTGTGTGTGTACGTGTGTGTGTTGAGTCCCAATTTGTGAAAATTAAGAAAAATTTGAAAATCACACTAGGTGAGTCAGTGTGGCAGAAAAGCACACAATGCTGTGTCTAAATGTCAGGAATGGTAAACATCTAAATGTGAACTTTTTCCCTGGAAACATTCAACCTTGATGTGGTTTCTTGTAGGGGCTGCTCAGGTCCACAGCAGAAAGGAAAACTCACTGGCCCAGCGCATGCTGCTGACCCACAGTCTAGGCCGAGGCCATCACTACTCCCTTGCCCCTGACCCACATGGATGCCAAATTCTGAAGTCAGTGATTCTCCTTCCTGGGACTGGAAGATGGCCACTATTAGAGTCATTGTCTCGTTGCCATTTTTGCTTTATTTCTGAATGTCCAAAGATTTTATTCACTAAGATATTTTCTTACAATGTATAGTAATTTGTCTTGGATATACTGGTTCATATAACCTATCAAAGAATACAGACAAGTATTTCTAAGATGGATTAACAATTTAGCTCTTTCTCATAAGATTTTGCATATATACATATATCCTTGCAATATTTTTTCTGCTTTTATTCAATAGTTGTTCTTTTTGTTAGACTTTTTTCATAAAGTCTACCTTACATTATAATTAAATTTTGCTTACATCAAGTCATGTGACAAGTTACTTTTCCAAAGAATTTATATTTTCATATCTAAATGCTGATTGGATTCTCACATATGATACCTTAAAATGTTCATGCTCCTTCTAGACATGTTCATTATGCTGAGACCATATAACCATTCTAGTAATGTGCTATCAGTTTTATTATTGTTTTAAGTCTATGAAGTATAACCAGTCCAAGAACTTGCTTTGCAAGACCTTTCTAACACTTACTATTGAGTCTTTAAACAGTTTGTAAGGCTTATTTTTTGAGTCACATTTTCAGGCAATTCTGTCTTCAGTCAACATTCATTAAATCAATTAGCAAGCACAACGAGTGGGTAATGTATCAGCTTGATAGGTTAAAACATAAAAAGCAGTTCGTAGGAAAATAATTTAAAATTTTCTCTGAGAAATAAACAATGGTAACATGAGAATCAGGCAGGCATTTGAAAAAGGTAACAACAATGGAAAAATAACAGTTAGAGAAAGACATAAAATAACCCAATTCATATTTAACCTTTAGCAAGCAGGTTTAATCTTTCTAAATTTTCTTCTGATGACTAAATTGTTAAAGGTTAAGGATGTCATTAAGTGTTGCAGAACTCTGGAAAACAAACAAACATAATGATGAGAGTTAATGAGAAGTTGACTACAGTCCTAATTTTCAAGTTAACCCTTCATTGTAAGGAAGTAAATCAGAATGAGTAATTACTGCTGTCTGTGAGGCTAAAGCATATGATCTGAAAGGAGCCACTAAAAACAAGACTTGTCACTGTGCCTTTCACCAAGGATGTAGTAAAACATTATATATAATCTCTGAGTTTATGAAAAATCCCTTCTGTACAATTGTAATTTTAAAAATAGCTGACTTGTACTCATTTTTCCTAGTATCATAATTCACTCTCTATGAACTTTTGTGGACAAAGAAGATATTAACGTGTATCAATGATCCTTGTAGCTTTTTAATCTCACACAAAATAATTATCTATTAAACTTCTTACATTAGTTGAAGATCTTTAGCTCTTGAAAATCCAGTGCTGTTATAAGCTAGAATATTTTAATTAAACAAGAAAAACTGGGAATTGAATATGAAATGTTTGTACTTGATACACTGTTCTGTATGTGGTTTTGCTGTGACACAATAAGAGGAAGGAGGGTAAATGAGAGCCCTAGACACCCATCCTTCTCTCTGTTTCCTGTGTTTTTTCAACTAAGTCTCAAAGTCAATATCCTCTAGAGAAACTCCATGCCATCTCTTCTTCACACTGGATTCTTTGCTTGTAATGTGCTTTCTCACATACTGTGGTATTGTTTTGTATATACATTCATTAAGACTAGGATTTTTTTTTCAGACAGGGGTCTTGATATAGTTTGTCAGCAGACCAGACAGACCTTCAGCTAGATATCTTCCTGGATCAGCCTCACAGGTACTAGGATTACAATTATATACCACTAGATGTGGCATACATAAACATTTTTGAGAACAAGTTTTCATCATCAGATATCTGAAATGATGTACTGTGAACCTGGCACTTCTAATTAATGCATGAAATGGGATTATACTGAATTCTGAAAGAAATCTATCTGAAAAAGTCAGAGATTGCCTTTTATCCTGAAAGCAATAACAAAGCAAAAAGGAAAGGTAGCATATAACTGTATACCCTCAGGAGGCTAAGGTAGGAGGATCAAGGGTTCAAGGCCAGGCTTGGCTACATGATGAGATCATGTCCCAAAAGAAGAAGAGAAATAAAAAGGAGGAGAGGGAGAGAAGAGAAGGAAGAAGAGAAGGATAAGAAGAGGAAGAAAAAGGGAGAAAAGAAAGAAAGATGAAAGGAAGGAAGGAAGGAAGGATGGAAGGAAGGAAGGAGGGAAGGAAGGAAAGAAGCAAGCAAGCAAGCTGCCATCCTTTATATCTAAGAACACAGATTTGGAGAGATGTTAAGATCTTTTAAGAGCACATATGAAAGACAGAGAAGTGGATTAAAAGAAGAGCATGAAAGAATAAGAATCCAGTGGAGTCTTACATTGAAACTTTGAATAAATACATATTTTTAGTCTGGGCACTGGTGGCTCCCACC
This sequence comes from Dipodomys spectabilis, assembly GCF_019054845.1. Classification (NCBI taxonomy): domain Eukaryota; kingdom Metazoa; phylum Chordata; class Mammalia; order Rodentia; family Heteromyidae; genus Dipodomys; species Dipodomys spectabilis. Next base: position 5,391,813 of record NW_024870892.1, on the reverse strand, counting down.
TATAATCTTAGCTACTCAGGAGACTGAGATCTGAGGATCATGGTTCAAAGCCAGCCCAGAAAGAAAAGAAGTCTCTGTGAGACTCAACTCCAATTTACTACTCAAAAACACCAGAAGTAGTACTGTGGTTCAAAGTAGTAAAGCACTAGCCTTGAGCAAAAGAGCTCAGTGACAGCAACTAGGTCCTAAGTTCAAGCCCCATGACTACCACCACCACCACCACCAACATACACAAAAGCATATATCCTGAAGATGAAGGACTCACTTCAGATTGAAATATCATTCTTCTTTCCAAACATGAGAATCAAATTGATGTAAGCAAAGGTATGAAAAAGGATCCTAAACCTAGTCAATCTTGGGATGCTGTGAAGATGGTCAGAAACTGCAGGTGTCAGAAGCAGCTGTTTTAGCCAAGAATTTCATCAATTTGACACTCTTCTACAGTGGTCTGTAGGAAAATCCCAGAGTCAAATGCTGGAGTTATCTGATAGGGAAATGCACTGATTCAACAAAGCAGATTGGCTGCTATCTACTCAGTTGATCATCTCTTTGGGAAGGGAACTATTGAAACAGACCAAGGAAACTATAAATCTGGTTTGGGAAAGAAGAAGTGGGAATAGGAAGAATGATGGAGAAAGTCAAGAAATACTTATGAAAAGAATAAAAAAGACCAAGAAGAAAAGAAAATAGATGCTCAAAAGAAATAGATTCATAAGGTCATTCAATTCAAGTGTACCATCAAAGACTTTCATATCTGCTTTCAGGCTCGTTTGAAAGATGTTTCAATTGCCACTTTAATAAGTCCCAAATCTGGTCACAGCCTGGGGGAATTTATCATTAGTTACATTTATTTTATAAACTTTTATGGGACCAATATGTGTGTGGAAAATGTAAACCTGAAGTAGTTTTCATCTATTACAGTTATCCAAATGCAGATTTGTTTTTATATCATACTCTATTGCTATTTTATGCACATTTCCCTTTATGCTTCATTTCCTAATTTGAATAATTGAGAATCTATTGTTTATTTTGCTTCTACATTTCATTTTTTACAGGGAGTGCATATTCTTCCTGCTGTTTTTTAAGTGGCTACTAAATATTTCAACTTGCTTGTCTAGTAAAAAATCAATATCATCATGAGGAAAATAGTGCATTAATGATGTCTACCTCTTATGTGTCTTCATGAACCAATTGTTGAGTCCATGGCTTCAGGGAAAGATTAGCTTAGGTAAGGATTCCAGAAAAAAATATAGCAGAGACTTATGGAAATCAAAGTGACAGAATAATTTTAAATCTCAAAAATAAAGAAGGAATGAACTTTACCTAGTCAGCTGGCACCCTAGTGGAAAAACCCCATGGTAATAGGATGGTTGCTCCCACTGGGATCTTTTTTATGTTGTTGTTTTGTTTTTGTTTTTAATGTGTTTTTTGTTTTCCTCTTCCTCCTTTACCACATCCATCTTGAAGATGCACACACACAGAACAACCTGCAAAGCGGTACAATTACACTCAGAATTGAAAACCCAGTCTGGGGAAGAAGCAGAACCAGGCACAGACCTGTGTCTGTGTCCCTTTGTCTAGAGCAAGACAGTCATGTCAAGGAGTAACATGTGGGCATCATGGCTGCCTGTCCTAAAAGGGAGATCTGAATGCACGGCTCCATGACAGGAACCCGGCCAAGAAGGTAGAGAAAAGAACCACACAGGTCCTTGGGTGAGTACAAGGAAGCCACAGAAGTAAATTTCCTCCCCCATCAGGGCAGAGGGAAAGCACTGCTGAGCTTTTCTATAATCTTCATCTCCAGCGTCTGACCTACACATCTCAGTGAATGTGGGCTCAGGAAAGAATCTTAAGTAGCTGAGTAAATTACCCTTGAGAAGCTGTAGCTAATCACTAGACTCCTACATACCCAAAGCAAAAGCTTGAGGCTGGAAACAAATAGTTCTTGTTGGAGCTTCCTTAGTGTACTTTATCTCTAGGAGAGCAACCCAGCGTGACCGGGTGTGGGAATAGATTGCCTCATGGGTAATCCAGTGGCTAAGTAAACTTACATGTAGGTGACTGACAGGAACAGCATGGTGGTAGCTGTGTACTCATCCACCCACAGCCAGCACAAAACACTTGTGTATCAGAGAGAAACAGTGACTAGTGAGAGAAACAGAAAGCAAATCAGTGGCATTCCTGCAGTTTATCTTATCCCTGTGGCACTTTCAGGGCCCATACAGCACAGCCTGAGCAGTGAACAATGTGGCTCTTAAGAGAAGCAGAATGCTCCCACTAGTTTGGCTCTACATCTATTCAAGCTGGGTCTTGGAGTGGGACTTAGGACTTGAAGAAAGGCTCCATTTGCTGATAGAAACAGCTGGTAGTCATTCTTGCCCTCTTTTTTTCACTGGTATCTCTTCTACCTCAGTCTTACTCTGTTATGGTAATCTTTTCTATCCCTTTAAATACCTGATGCTGCCATCCTTCTTCACAGTAACAGCACTGTATACCTACACAAGGGTGTATTAGGTGCCTGTGGTCATCAGTCCCACTCTCCTGTTCATTATCTCCTTTACTCAGCATCTCTTTCCACTCGTCATTCTAACACGTACAGAAATTCCTTCTACCTTGCTAGTCCCCCATGGTGCTATTAAAAAATGGGAGCCTCCTGAACATAGAACATGACTAGTTGTGTTAATGATGCTCCTATTGCTTTCTTACTATTTGTAAATAACTGGCTGGGTTTTGATTTGAGGAATTTATTAGAGATACATCCCCATTCTGGAGTTAAGAAACAGCATATTAGCTAACACAGGATCCTGTGTGAATATAAGTAAAAACCCAATGGTTAGTTTTCAATGACTAAAAGCCCAAACCACAAAGTGTCATCAAAGAAAGGAAATATTTCCAGAAAGCAGCAAATACACAATCAAGGGTCAGAATAACAACGAAGTAAAGGAAACTTCATGTGTGGAACTCAAATGAATGATGATAATGCTTAATGAAATAACAAAGGACATGTCCAAGCAACTAGATGAATTCAAAGAGAACACAATCACAAATAACTAATGAAATTCAGAATACAGAAAAAAAGCTAAATGAATATCAAATAAAGATAGAAGATAAGCCAAATGGGAATAAAAAAATATAGCTAAAAGAAATAAAAGGAAAATCATATAAACAAATAAATGAAGTAAATAAGCCAATACAGGTATGAGATGAATCTCAGTAAAGAGAACTTTTTGAAAAAAAAAATCAATCAGTAGAACTGGAGATAAAAAAAAAAAAAAAGTGAAAAGAAGCTGGGCACCAGTGGCTCATATCTGTACTCCTAGCTACTCAGGAGGCTGAGATCTGAGGATCATGGTCCAAAGCCAGCCCAGGCAGGAAAGTCTGTGACTCTTATCTCCAATAAACCACCAGAAAACTGGAAGTGGCACTGTGGTTCAGGCTGTGGAGTGCTTGCCTTGAGCTAAAGAGCACAGGGACAGTGCCCAAGCCCAGAGCTCAAGCCCCACAACTGACAAAAAAAGGTGAAAAGCCACTCAATGAATAAACAAAAAGACAGAACCTTAGGGCTGCATGATAGAGAAGATATAACAAGGTCAAAGAAATATAAAGTTATTTGCAAGACTTTACTAAAAGACTGAACTTAAAAATAATGGGCACAAGTGAAGGCGAAGAGGAAATAAAAAAGCATGGGAGAAAAGTGTCAACAGAGAAGTAGTGCAAAACCACACAAGTTTTGACAAAAGATATCCATTTGGGTGTAGGAGGACTTTAAAACACCCAACAGATCAAACCAGGAAAAGATACCTTCCACACCACTTGTATCTAAAACACTAATAGAGAGAACAAGGGAACAATACTGAAAGTTGCGACAGGGGAAATTTAGCAGATTCTCAATTGAAACCTTAAAGTCAAGGAAGAGTTGGAATAATGTATTTCTAGCATTTGATAGCTAACAAATGTCAATTCCAAGTACTCTACTCAGAGAAGCGATCACTCATAACAGAAAGACAAGTTAAAAATGTTCCATGAGCAAAAATAAAATAATTTAAGATTACTAACTCAACACTATAGAAGATTCTCAAAAACATCCCCCACACAGGGCAATCTAAATATGAAAAATATTGTGAAAACAAATTCAATCAAGTGAGAAGATAATCATAGAATGAATGGGAAAGAACCTAGCACTAAAAGTGAAATAAAAAATCATCAGGGACTATTGTATTATTTTCAAATGTAACACTCAGCATCAATGAAGTCAATTCTCCAATAAGAGACATGGAATGAACAGATGGGATCAAGAGGCAAGACTTAATTATTTGTTGACTATTAAGAGACATATCTGACTTAGGTGAAAGTTTTGAAAAAGATTTTCTAAGTAGATAGATCTTGAAAGGAGGGGGGAGTATCTATTCTCATATTTCATAAAGTAGAAAAAATTAAAAACAAATCAGAAGAGACAAATTATGGCAATTTATACCAATAATGAGAACTTTCCATCAAGAAAATATAACAACTATTGACATTTATATCCTAAATATTGGCACATCCAATATTATTGGACAAACACTAGTGGACTTAAAACCATACATAGCCTGCCCCCAAAAATGGCAGTAGAAAACTTCAATACTACACTCATACTAATGAGTACACTGTCAAGGCAGAAAATCAACAATGAAATCTCAGAGTTAAGTGACAATATAGACCAATGAGATCTGACAGATATTGAAAGAATATTTCATCTGTTAACTGTAAAATATATATAAAACATAGCAGTTCATGGAACATTCTCCGAAACCAACCATATTATAGTTTCAGAAAAGTTTCAGAAAATATAAGAAAATTGAAATAAATCCCATTATACCTATCAGTTCATAATATCCTTTGGTTTTCAGGCAAATCTGAATATCACAGTGTTCAAGTTTTCCTTTTTTCATCTTTTTGCTTTTCTTTTTGGTGAATTGTGGGGCTTGAACTCATCGTGTAGACACTGTCCTTAAGCATATTTTTTTGCTCTACTATGTTGAGCCACAGATCCATTTCCAGTTTTCTACTGTAGGTAAGTCTCATGGGCTTTCCTGCCTGGGCTGGTTTTGAACTGTGATCATCAGATCTCAGCCCCTGAGTAGGTAGGATTACAGGTGTGATCCACTGGTGCCCAGCCTTGAGTTTTCTTAATGAAAGCAAATGAACTAAAACTCTGTGGTGCTGCAGGAGAGATCAGCATGGTTACTCCTCCTCTTATTTGCATCTTTATGCTAATGCCTCTGCATAGTTTTATTACCATGAGTTCTAAGACTCTCATGTAGAGTAGGTCCTTTGTTTTTGAGTCCTCAGTACCTAGAACTGCTTAGCTATTTCCCTTTTAAGTTAGTTCAGATTAAATGAAATGCTAAGTACAGGAAAATTGTATAAAAACTTTGTCATGGTTTTCCAATAGATCCCTATGATATAATGAGAAAATTCAACTTCAAATGAGTAAGTACACTCACACATGCTTAACACATGTTACACATTTTATGCACAATACTACACACATATACACAAACAGTATGAATGTAAATACATGCACACATGTTACATATCATGTGCACACACTGTACACTTTCACATAATACTGCATACACACACACTGTTAAACACCAAATCTCATCACTCAACTTCTCTTCAGAACTTTCAGGATCAGGACAAAGTCTTTCCTACCTGAGAAATACTCCTGCCCCTCCCAGCCTGTCTCTTGATGTTCCTTCCTTGTCCTGTCATTGCACTTTTCTCATTGTCCTATAAACCTTGATTTCCTTGTCTCTTTCCCCCCTAAACACAATTATCCCTGAAAGCAGAGGCTGTGTTTTATGTGACTCGGTGTCATCATCACTTATTTTAGTTCCTAGCAGCAATATTTGTAGAATTAATGAATTATTTATGAGTGATAAAAGCAAGTAGGAAGTAAATTTGACTTAGAAATGCCTTGCATCTGTGTCTGGGAGGATAATAAGATGAACACAGGAGAAGTGGGTGTATATACAAGCTCCAACAACAAAAAAAAAACCTCTGAAACTGGTTCAGATTATCTTGAACATGAGTGACCAATGGGACATTTAAATACATAATGAATAACATTTTACAAACGTATGTTTAAAATCTGCCAATCAGGGGGCATTAAAATGAGAGTCACCCTGACGAAGCTATGTTCAGGGAAGATAGAAAAGTGCTCAAAGTGGAAAACTAATCCAGGAAGGACCCAAAAAAGCCACTCCTTTGCCTATAGCACAGAAAATCTTTTTTTTCTCCTAATCAGATCCATTTAGTACATGTCAGGGACGGTCGCCTAGGATAGGACATTGGCAGACTTAGGGGATAATCCTGTTGGTGCCATCAAATATACAGACGTGTAGCTGGTCAGTGTGTTTGGATACAGCAAGCCACTGGAATCCTAACTGCCAACACTTACAATGCTCACTGAGGATAACATGAGTGGAAAGAACAGAGCTGTCAGAAGTACATTCATAATCAGTGAGTGGTGAACTATGGTGTTTTTATCCCTCTCAAGGACACTGTGGTGAGAAAATTCTGCTCATTCCTTTTCCTTTTTACTAGCATATATTAATTAATTTACTAGCATATATTAATATATAATTTCGTTGTGATATTTCCGTGCATGCATGCAATGTACTTTGATCATAGTAAATGGGGATATCAAATGCATTGCATTTTTACTTTTGTACTGCACACATTGTGTTTAATTATAGATGAAATTACAGTGTGGAGAAAATTCAGAGAAATGGCAAATAGATGAGGTGCAGCTAGTCTTCTAGTTATTCTAATCCACATCATTGAAGATGTGGATTACACCTATGGGAAATAAGCATTATTCTATGCCTGTGTCTCTAAATACCAAATATTGAAATTTGATTGACTACTTACCAGGCACTAATCATTAGTTTCCAACAATTCTTGGAAACACAGAATAGTTATCTCTCCTGGGACTGGATTCTGCCTGTCTACTCCAGAGTCCCCAACTCCCAACCAACATGGCTACTTCCCAATGCCCAAAATAGTCATAACTATGACCCCATGGCAGAGTCAAGTAAGCTGTCTCTTCCAGTTATACTGTATTAGGATGGGAAATGTTAAATACTTCCATGGAGGATAAGGGAGTAGGAAAAAGTGGAAGCAGGACAAAGAACTTCTTCAGCAACAGAAAACAGGTGGACAGCTATTTGTTAGCTACAATTCTACTGAAATTGTTATTTAATTGAACTTGTCCTGAACACATAAAATTGCCTTCATAAATTCAAGCCAGAGAACCATCTGTTTTCTTCCTTTTTAATGACATTGCCAGCATGTGATTTTCCAACATTTGTGCAGAATTCCCCAGAGACTTGCAGAGACATGCTAGGCAACCCCACGGTTTGCGTTTGGAACACCAGATAATATTTCATGTGCTGATTACTGTGAAGAAGCAAAGATGTTTTTTTAATTGTGTCAGAGAAAGCAAAGATGAATGTAAAATAAAGCAGAAGCTTTTGGAGTCTCGGTAAAAATTAAGTGTATTCAAAATCACAGGCTCTAAAAATGTGCAAACACCAAGTCTCACGGTCATTTGTTCGGCCTATTAAGAAATGTCAGGCAAGATGTGATTTTCTATCAAGTTTTCTGGTAGAAAGCATCCTTTCAGGTGAAGTGGCTTCTGCATGCTGGTCCACTGTTGATCTTAAACATACTCTCCTAATTCCCAGAAATATACACAAAAATCTGTAGGGATTTCTGAGGGCAACAATGTGAGGGCAAAGTTACTTGCTATTCAGATAAAATCCTATTGTAAATGCCCATGGAACTTCACACACAGTTATATGCAAAATAAAATAGTTACAGTCATTTTCACGTAATCATTTCCATGAATCTGTTTCTGCATAGCACTGGAATCAAAGAAAGCCAAGGGACATCTGTCCCTAAATAAGAAAATATGGAATGAGGGGAGCTGGAAGACACTCTGGGATTCCATCTGTGATCAGTGACCTCACGAGTATGCTCAGACCACTAGGTAGAGGTTACCTGAGCAAGCTATACTTTGTCAACTGTGTATGTCTGAATATAAAAGTTGTCGTGTGAGCAAACACTACCCTTAAGAGTTAGGAATGAATGTATATTCACTTATATGGCACACTCAATGGCATCCTCCATTTATATGCCTGGGAGCTAATAAATTGTTCTGACACAGTAGGGTAGCCTGCTAAATAACCGGATCATCAGTGTGTCATTTAGCATCTTAGCATGAAAACATGGTGCTGTAGCAGTACGGTGATGGACTGAAGTGGTGTATCTCAGCACTACGGCATGCACACAGGATGTGTAAGGCCCTGGGTTTGACCCCTAGAACACAACCAAATAAAATGACCATGAAGGGATGATGAATAGAAACAAACCAGTCAGAATGGAGTAAAATAAAAAGGAATATTAAATTATTAGTCACGAGGATTCCTTCCCTAAAACTTGCCATGAAAAGAGATGGTTAGCATTCAATTACACTATTTTCCCGGGCAGTGGAAGACATGATTTAAGTTTGTCAATTCTCGTACTGTATTACCGAATGTCAATCTAGGCTCTGCTTCTTTTTGCCCTATGTCTCTGCGCTTAAGTTGCTTTATTGTACAGGTCTATAGCCATTTGGCTTGTTCCTCATTAAATAAGGGTTTTAACATTTCACTCATAATTACTCTCTCTTATGTTAGCCTGAGTGATTTCAATATCTGCATAGAACCTCCCTGGACTTCCTCAGACACTAATTTCCATGACTTCCTTCTTATTTCAAACACTTATGTCAGACACTTATCACTACTCAGAAACTAATTTCCTTGACTTCCTTCTTACCATGGTTATCCTAACTTATGTAGTTACCAATCATATGCACTGCTTTTTGATTTCACAGTTAAGCATCTCAGTGTTACCTCCATCATCTAATATCAATACCTCAACCACAGATATGTTCTGTCAGTGAGGTCTGGGGCTTTTAGCAGCCATGTGTTCCAGACCCTTTCCCACTCTACACATGTACTTCCTAGCTAATTCAGCTGATCTTGGGTGGGTTGTGCTTTGCCGTGAATGTCTGCTTTCACTCACTCACTTTGCCTGGGAAAATTTGAAGCCTGCTTTAATTTTACATCTTCATCACCTGAGCAGCTACCTGAAGGTGGGTAGCCAAACTCATACATAAATTAAAATTTCTTAACTTTATGTCCATTAATTTTAAATGTCCAGAAGTCCAGCCTTGGCACTGTGCTACATTTTCAAGTGACATTTTTTGTGAGTAATCATTTTACCTATGAACAAAGCAACCTATCTCCTCATACCTCTCCTTCTTGAAATGTGAATTTTATATCTTTTGAAGACAGAACTGTGGCATACGTGTCGTCTTCCACTGAACCTGGGTAGCTTCTGACCAGTGAACTCCATGATATTGAAGCTACACCACAGAGGTGGTAAGAGTTCTTCCAGTGGGGCTCTTCCTGGTCGCTTGCACTCAGCTCCAGCCAGGGGGACATGAAATGAGGCACTTTCTGATCCACATGCCTGGTGGGGCACCTTACTCAGTCACAGGAGAGTGAGTGATCTGACCACAGATCCTCCCATCTTTACTCAGGCACTCCTAGCTCTCGTGCCAGGTCAGCAAAAGAAGAAAGGAATGTGGTTGCTTTCAAAGCTATTTCATTTTCAGATTGGTGGGTTAGACATCAAGAGTTAGTTGGCAAATGTTCCATAGCATACTCATTTTCAATTTTATTCAAGACTCCTGTGTATCTTTCCGCTCTTTATCCTTAGCTGATGCAGAAAATAGAAAATGTAAGAAGAAAACTTCCACTCATTTGCACCACCATCTACCAATACCCTTGTACTTTTGAGGATTGACTGCCAGCTCTTCTCTAGGGGCAGTCTTTTATTTTTACTCCTTAGTAAATAAATAAAACTACCTCCATCGCTCCTCTCCAGCGTGCACCTGTGTTCAGGTTCCTGTGAACAGTGGCAGCTGTGAACAGTTTTCCATACTGCCCATCTCCAGCTCCCATCCTGTGGGATTGCCACTTCTGTAGTGCCACTCGGAGTTGTGACAGTGGTTACCAATCATCTCATGGATACCAGGGCCAGTTGGAGCTCTTGTTCTTTTATTCTTAGCTACATACAGAAGCAATCTCTTCTTGCAAGCCTTTCTTCATTCGACTTCCAGGTAGTCTTCCCTTTGTGTTTCTCATCATGTAGTATCCTAAATTTGAAGTCTCCTTTTCCTTCCCACGCTCACATCCTTGGCCAATACCCTGGCCTTAGAACTTCCCATTCTACCAGCAGATGCAGATCAGGTGGCCAGAGGTGGTATCTATGCTCCAGACACCGCATCCAGCGTGAAGAATATGTGGGAGGCGGGAACTTGAAGTGTTTAAAAGTTACAATTCTGATTTTCCTTCTCTAACACCTCTTTCCCACAGTTTTTATCTCAAATAACAACATCTGCATTATTCTGAAACTACCTGAAGTTTTTTTTTAAATATGTACCAATCGTACATATTATCACATCTATTTATAAGGGTGTATTGCTCAGATCTAGGTACTTTATTTTCTTCCTTTGCTTGCCTCGCACACTTACTAAGCCCTAGTAATCACTATTCTGTTTTGTGGTCAAGTTTTATCTATCTATCTATCTATTTATTTTTTGGACTGGAGCTTAAACTCAGAGATTCATGCTTATTATAGTAGTTCTGTACCACAGAGCTTTACCAACAGCCCTTTTAATTTTCTTTATGTTTTGAACTATATACTGCATCATAGAAGTATATGGAAAGATTCACTCAGAAAGATTCTTTTAAGCATGTAAATGGTACCATGATGGTATAATTGAATAAACTGGACAGCTTTATGATTTCACAACCACATGAAAGGAGATAGTTGAGGTGCATTTATAGACCTTTTTTTTTCCTTTTGCAGAGGAAAATTAAGGGGGAGGTGGTGTGACACACAGGCAGACATATGTGGTACTGAGTTGGAAATTTCTCTTGAGCATTGCTCTTGCTCATTGTTTCTCTTGCTGCATGGGCTCAGCAAAGGAATCATGGGAAAAAACAAGTCAAAATATTTGTGTATGGCTTTGGCTCTGCTGTTGTCTCCACAGAAAGCTGCCATTGCCCGGAAAGATCCTCCAGGGAGAAAGGAGAAGAGTTAGCCATCAAAATAGATGTCTTTTTGTATTGTTGAGTAAACAGAGAAAACTCCAACTGGGATGTATGGAAAAACATTGCCACAGAAAGCAATGAGAGCATATGCCAAGAACAGACGAGAAATGCATATTTTTGAAGTTATGTTTTTTTCAAACAATACAGTTTCTTCATATTCTCAAAAAGCAAAATCGCTACTACATAAGTAGAGATCATGATAACAGCAAATACACAATAGGGAATAGCTATGTGGCAAATGTGAGCAAGGCTAAAAGCAAACAAACAGAAACAGTAAAACAAGATATTTCAAGTAGTCTTAGATATCAGGAAGTAGTTATTTGAAAAAAATATATGAGGAGGAGAGAAAGAAAGGTAAGTAGATAAAAGTTGCAAGATAGGATTTTTCTATGGCACATAAGAAAAAATAAAATTGAAGAAAAGGCAATGAAATATATGTACCAAAATACTCTGAGAAAAAAAATGTAGTCTATTTTTGGGACAGGGAGACTTTGTACAATTGGAAACTGAGTAAGAAAGACTTCCACCTCTGGGTGATCATAAGATACCAAAACTCTCATTCCTGTCTTAGGCAGGTTGTTTACAAAGTACAGCAAATTGGAATGGCCACAGGTCCTTGCATTGTTTAACTCTTCAGAAGGAGAGTTACTAGAAAACATTAAGCAGTAAGTCCACACCCACGACAGACACTAGTGACTCATACAATCTCTCTCCCATGAGTCGTTGTTGGACAAAGTACTTGAAGTCGGTGCCAGGGAGAAACAAAAAATATAAAGAAATACACACATCATGACTGTGGAAATCTTAAAAAAAAGACTTTTATTGTCAGCAAGACGACAAAATTATGTTATGGGAAATAAGATGGGCTCAAAGAGACAGAGGGTACCTTCACATGTTAAAGGTACAATTAATTTATAAATGTACAAGTAAATACATATGGAGTTGTATTCAAGTGTACATAAATGTATTAATTGAAATGTGGTATTTCTAGAGAAGAATTTGAATAGTATAATTCTTTATAAACATGAGCTCCTTGTCCCAACAATTTTAACACCAGGAAACTGTTACTTGAAAGGTGTGTGTGGGAGGTCAGGGGAGGCTGGTAGAGGGGTGAAGAGAGAAAGGGGGCAGAATTCAATGCATGCATTATGAAATTAAGAAAATGGAGAAGAGAGTTTGGGTTGAAAGGGACAGGGAAGAATGGTGTGACGGATGACAGTGATCAAAACGCACTGTACTCATACATTGATTTGTTGAGTGGTAATTCCTTTGTACTGTATGTAAAGATAATAAAAATATAATAAAACAAAATGTTATTACACAGAAGAAACACTGTTCCAAATTATTTGCAATATGATTACAGTGGTATTATCTGTAATTCTGTATGAAGCCAGTAACTCCATCTTTTTTTAAAAATTATTTTATTTATTTATTTATTTTTTGTGAACACACTGTACAGAGGGGTTACAATTACATGGGCAGGATAATGCATACATTTCTTATCAAGCATTGCAGCCTCCTCCTTTGTTTACCCTTCACATCCCTTCCCAGCCTCCCCCCCAATCCTCCCTGCTCCCCCCCCCCCCCCGCCCCGCACCAACACTGTAAAGCTCGTTTTCGACAACTTGTACTTCTCATTGTTGCAACAGGTCCACCTGTATCCTTAAACGACTTGTTTTTCCCCATCTCCTCTACAAGTTATACTGACATCAAATACAGTGAAAGCAGGGGTTATACTGTGGGGGAGGGACATACAAAGAGTAACTCCATCTTGATGGGAGCCGAAGACATTGAATGGAACATGACAGACCCTCTATTCAAGTTGACAGCACATAAATTTCGATCCAAGAATTATTTAGGAAGGGATGGGAAGGGGAAACAAAGGAGGAGGCAACAATGCTTGATAAGAAATGTTCTCATTACCTTGACCATGTAATTGTAACCCCTCTGTACAGTATTTTCACAATAAAAAAAGAATTATTTGGGAACTTCTAAATATGTAACATTAGCAGGGGTATGACAGTGCAGGAGATCTTCAATTTGCCACAAAATGTAACCTATAAAGAAAATCAGTTAGACAGGGAGCAACAAAATATTATACCAAAGGTTTACTTAAGATAATATATACAAGCTATCTTGGTGTTTGTAGTCTACCAGTATCTAGTTATGTTTACTATCTGCTCTGTAAAATTCATTGGACTTTTTGCATCTGTGGGGTTATCTCTTTCCAATCTCTAAGATATGCTCAGTTTTTCTCACTTCAAATATTCTTATTGACCGATTTGTGTTTTTCACCTCCTTTGGAATTCTCATTTGATATTCTTAATCTTTCCTCCAGGTATCCAATATTCTCTACTCTTTTCCATCTGTTCTTTGTTCTTCATGGTTTATCCAGGTTCCTTCTCCAGCATATTAACTCTGCTTCTTCAGCATGTTTTGCTTTTAATTCCTGTGAATTATTGAATAACATTTTGTTTCATGCATGAAATTATCTTTCCATCTTAAACACATTTAAATGTACTGCTTCTGAAACTGTTGCATGAATCTTCCCCTTAAAATTTTAGAATACTTGGTAGATCTTCCAGCATCATCCAGAGAAACAAAACCATTGGGGGAAGATCTATGAAAAGGTGTATTATATGGATGGTCTGCCATAACTGTAGAAGACTAAATGTTATAAGGCATGCAGGCTGGAGGAAAGCTGCCGGTATGATTTAGTCCAATGCAAAGTCCTGAGAGCAAAGGGAGCCAATGTCCCAAGGCAGGAGAGAAAGACTTCCCAGCTGAGAGTGTGTGTGAGAGAAAGAAGTGGGAGGGAGGGGAGAAGACAGAGAAAGGGAGAGGGGGAGGAAGAAGAAAAAGAAGAGGAGGAGGTAATGGGAGGAGGAGGGAGTAGTAGCAGGAAGAAGAGGTGGGAAGAGGAGGAGGAGGAGGAGAGAGAGGACAATAGGGGAATGTAGAGGAGATAGGAAAAAAGAAAAAGAAGGAGAGCAGGTGTTGAGAAGGGAAGAGAAAATAGTGAAGAGAGAAGAGAAGCATTCAAAATTCTCCCTTCCTCTTCTTTCTTATCCTACCTTGGCTTTCAATGGGTGGGTGGTGTCCATCTCATACAGAGGGTAGAGTTATTGTTTTATATCTTTAAAGCAGTCTGTTGATACAAATGTACATATTTCCCACACACATGTTCACAGAGATATCTGGAAACTAGGGAAAGTGCTGGGCCTCCACTGGTCTAGTCGTGATTTTACTGTATTGTAGTGTTTGGTTTTATAGTCAAGGATGACTTCCATCCTTAACAACAAAAGGCCATTTCAACCATTGTGTCGTCTGACATGAGTTAAAAAATACTAACCTAATGATCACTAGTGTAATTTTCCCACACATAGTATTTCGATTTAAATATTGCTAACAGCCCAAGCATTGTCTCTCTGCAGCCATGAGGCTAGCTGCCCTGCTCTGTCCTCACTTCCCACCTGGATGGAGCATCATGGATCCTTGCCATGAGAAATGTTTTCCCTTCATATTTTTGTTAAAGTGTCAGAAAAGTCTGAACGACGCTGTATTATATCCTGACTCCTATTCAGAGGTTTTAATATTTTTTAGGTCTCTTTCCACTCCTTTAAATTTTCTATGAAAATACTCTGCATGAAAAAGACACTGTGTTATACCTTCTTGTAGCTGGGATCACAGGCCCGTGCCACTACACCCTGCTTTTTCTCTTGAGGTGGAATCTTGCAGACTTTTCTCTCCAATGAAGCAACCATTCTCCAAGCCTCAACCTTTCACGTAGCTAGGGTGCACCACCTTTCCTGACTCCTTCATTTGAGATGGAGTCTCACGGACTTTACGCCCAGGCTAGCCTGGAGCTCACCGTGACTCACCCTCTCTTGAACCCAGGCCCAATGCCTGTACCCAGCCCTTGATTAAGAAAGCCTCTGGTGAATGTTTTCTGCCCAGATTAGCCTTGAGCCACAGTCTCTCAAACCCAGTCTTCCAAACTCAGTCTCCTAAGTAGCTAGGATTGCAGATCTCAGCACTGGCCTCCCCGCACCCCTTCCCCCCAGCTCCAGATTCTCTTTAATTCTGTATGGTCTCTTCATCTACATAGTCCTCAGTTATCAGTTATCTTTAATTCTGTATGGCCTCTTTGTGTACATAGCCCTCAGTTATCAGCCACGCTAAAAAGCTGTTTTATAGGCTCCTGATAAATACAACATCATGCTGTTTTTCTGCAGATTTCTATTAACTCCACATTGCTTTGACATTCTTTTCTTTTGTGTCTAGGCTGAATATTTCCTTTGCCATTTTGTGCCTGGAATAGGGGTTAGTATAAGAATGCCTTTTCATGGAGAACTTCCATTTTCATTGGACCATGGGCCTGCATTCAGTTCTGATTTCAAAGTGCGAAGCCCAGGAATGCATGCAACTTCTAAATCCTTATGCACCACACCTCCTCTGGGTGATGCCAAAGAGGTGACCTTCCCAGTGTTTGCGGTGAGCAAGATGAATGTTCATTTCTCTTTATACTTCCATTGACAAAGTGTGACCCAGCACTACATAGGTCCCAGTGTTAATCTCATCTAAGAACACAGTGAACCCATAAATCTTATCACACGTTTTCATAATTTGGCATATCTCTTCCAGGCAAATCTGGGTTCTGAGCTCAGTTTACCCAGGTAAGTTTCCGTGTTCATCTTAGTTTTGTTTCCTTTCTTTTTTTTTTTAACTGAAAAGTGTCACTTTTCTATCCCAGATGGTGTTGAGTCCAGTACATAGTCTACCATGTTATATTTTTTTTATTTTTAAAAATTTTTTTGTCAGTCATGGGGCTTGAACTCTGGGCCTGGGCACTGTCCCTCAGCTCTTCAGCTCAATGCTAGTGCTTTACCACTTTGAGCCATGGCATCACTTCCAGTTTTCTGATGGTTTATTGGAGATAAGAGTGTCATGGACTTTCCTGCCTGGGTTGGCTTTTAATTGCAATCCTCAGATCTCAGCCTCCTGAGTAGCTAGGATTACAGGCCTGAGCCACTGGCACCTGGTTTAAATAATGTTATTTTTTGACAGCAGAAAGACCTTCCCTCTGATTCTGAGCTGCTGAGAGTTCCTTCATAGTCCCTCTGTCCTGTTCTCTCCTTCCTGGAAGGAAGGGCAGAATGATTGGTCTAGTATTACAAGAGGATGAATGTCCTTAGAGAAGAACATAAGGACGCAACTCAGGTTTGTTGTTGTTTTTTTTTCTTTCAATGTTGGTAGATAAGAATATTGCTCTGGGAGAGCCTCACAGCAGGTCAGCAATATTAGGGGAACCAAGGAAGCATGAGGTGTTAATTCTTTTATTTCACTTACAACCCACGAAAACTCATTCCTCCTGACAGCCGCTTCCTGCCTCTCGGTCCTCCAGACCCCTTCCTTCTCTTCCTTCTTAATAGAATGTCTGCTTTGCAATCTCCTTGCTTTCTCTTCTGATTTTGTAAGGTTATGTTTGTTCTGTTCAAATGCAGAGGAAAGAAAGAAACAATCTTTCTGCCCAGCCCTGCCTTGTTAGGAACGCTCCACCCAATGTGATGCTCTGGGTTAGAACTCAGGGTTTTTGAAAGGGGCACAACTGGCATTTGGGCTGTATGATGCTTTGCATCTTTGGAGATGCCAGGAGCCACCTGTGGTCCCCACCCTGTCATATAATGGCACCAGCTACAAACAACAGAGAGTTTACACTGACAGATTTCCAGTGCCTTTTGAGGGCAGTTCTACCCCTCACTCTGAAAATTTCTATGAAGAAAGATCAAAAACCAAATCCTAAACTGACCAAATGTCTGCCTCTATCAGGGAGTGGTTGTAAGGTCTGCACATATACCTTCCTGTCTGCAGACTGGGGGTGGGTGGGTTACTTGGGGGGCAGTAAGGGCCACAGGATATGCATATGGGTCTGTATGACACATGGTTAAGCTACTACTGATTCCGATTATAGAAAATCATTCTCATGTCTCATCCGAATGTTATGTCCCCTGAAGGTCAATGTTGTCTGGGATCTGCAGCTCTAGGTTGACATGGCGGGGGTTGCATAGATGGGGTCTGCCCACAGTCAGAGGAGGTAGGGAGGCCAGGCTGATCTTGAGATGAGTGTCCTGAGCTTGGATGGATGAAGGAGAAGCTGGTGAGGCTGCTGCTCTGGGAAAAGAGGCAGCTGGCAAATTGAGGAGATGGGTTGGTTTGGGAGGGATGGGAGAGAAGGATGGATGCCGGGGGTGGGGGTGGGTGATGTGGATTGAGATGCGGTGTGGCTGGGGATTTAGCTCAGTGAAAAAGCACTTGCCTGGCAATGCAAGGCCCTGAGTTTGGTCCTCAGCTCTGGGGGAAAAGATGCAGTATATTCATAAACTGATTTGTTGAACGACAACAGTTTTAATTAAACAATTTTAATTAAAAAAAGAAGAGATGGAAGGATGCTATATGCAAAGATATATTCCTTCCTACCCAGGAACCTTAACACAGACGCTGAGAGCCTGAGCTTCCTGGACCCCAGGGTGGCACGTTTCTTGATGTGTGTGGAGATGAGGGAGGGCTGCATGTCTCACCTGTGAGGATGCCTCTCAACAAACGGTTGCTACTGAGAACACCAATGCAATGCTGTAATGATCAGGAGTCCTTCAAGGACTCTTCTTTGAACTCTAGAAACTCTCATAGTAGGGGGTTTATATAGGCCAGTTTCATTTTCTGTTGATTTAAATGATCACACATTTGGGTAAAGTTCATTTGAGCCATCTTGTATTCAGAAACTATAAGGTGTCTCTTAGGCAAGATAACTATTAGTATTTGAAACCTCTGAAAATTCCTTTGAAGTTGGCTTGATCATTTCAGAAGAATGAATGCTTTAGATTTCCTGAAGTGAAAGGACTTTTACTATAACCATTGCTTGTATGAGATGTATCATACAGGATATTTCACTTACCTGATTTAAAAAATAAAACAATGATTTATTCTCAATAGAAATGATGAGTCTTAGGTACATGGTATTTTTAGTAAGGTATAAGCAGGTGCTATGTTAACATGAGATATTCAGAATTTTGCTTGGAAATGCCTTAGTATGCTTATAAATATTAACATTTTCATTTTCTTTTACTTTGTAATTTAAGGTGCTGGGTTTTTGTCTTCCTGGGCACACTCACCTAATTGATTTAATAATATGCATGGAAATAGCGCTAATGCTTCCTGGGGCTTATTACAAAGTGCTCACAGAATGGTGATTGAACTAGGTTGAATGTATGTGGTGTTTGGAATGGAGAATGTTCTAGCTCAGATGATTTTGACAATTAACCCATACCCTTACAAGCTGGTAGACATCAAAGCCCAGCCACTCTCCTTGTTGAAAAGTAGTTCAAAGTGCATGGTTCTGAAACCAAACTCAACCTCCATCCATAGGAGCCCACCCTGCCTCTCTGGGAACAACAGAGTTTCCTCAAGGCTGATGCCTGCATTGGCCAGCAAAGCAGCTTTTGAGCTTGCTTAGACATGAGATATTGAAGTGATTTTGTGGGATTCTAAGCAGAAGCGGTGTCTGTCTTTCGTTTGTGTTCACTGCTGAGCTCTCTCTGAGAGAAAATGAGGAGCTTTTGAGACAGCGAAGACTTGGTTTGTTAGGCTTGGCCATGTCAATGCGATCTGGGGCGTCTGGGCAGATGCAGCTTTCTGCATCGTGCATTGCAGCAGGGGGTCTGCAGTTCCACCACATTGAAATTCTATCTTTTATTTTCCCTCCCCAAATCCGTGACAGTTCCTGGCGGGGGTGATGCAGAATGGAGGGGTACTTGCCTACTGCTAATACAAAGGGAGTATGAAAGAAAGGGAAAACAACTTCAAGCAGTGTAGACAGCAGGGAGCAGAGAGACCATGGGCTGGGCTGCCCTCACCTCGCCCTCACTGATGGGTGTTCCCAGGAGCTGTGAAATAAACTTCCTCTTTGCTGTTTATACCCACCCACATAAGCAATAGACTAAGTCAGGATACACTTGTGTTTCCACACATCAACAAAAACAATTGTGATGAGATTGCCTCCGGATGGAGCAGAGAAAATTAAGCACTGCACAAGTCTGAGAACTGCTACAGGTCTGGTGGAAATTTTTGTTTCAACTGACTTACAGATTTTCCCCAAGGAAAATTAAATGGTTCTTTAAGTCTCTATTGTATGGATATAATCCATCCTTTATAGTACAAATACATGTCACATACCAAGACATTAATTAAAGGCTCTAGTTACATTTTGAGAATTGAAATCAGTGAGGTATGATCTGGCATCAAACTTGCACACTAAATTGGCCAGGTAAAGGCTTTTTTAAACCCTAAACGGTTTACACAGTAAACAGAAAAATATTTTCCTAAAGTTTATCTCCAAAATATTAAATCTAAAGTCTTAAAAGGAGTGGCTAAAAGCAGATTACTCTTGGATGAGGTTTGTCTCTGACAAGGTCATTAAATCCTTTAGTCTGAAAAGCAATGTCTTTCACAGGGGTGAAGATGGAGCTTTTCTAACAGATGATCAGAAAGAAGAAGATGGAGAGGAAGAAGCTGAAGCACATGCTCGTCAGCGAATGCAATAATTAAAGCCTTAACAAAAGGCAAGAGAAAAAGCGCAATGGATTGCTTGGCAGTGGGTTCTGATAATCTCTCATCCATCCATCTACAAAGACAGACGATATATAGCATAACCCAGTGTGAGAGGCAGTAGTCTATCGCGGTGGATTCATTTTCCTTCCAATTCTGATTCTTGCCAACTATTCCTTTTCAGGTGGCTCTGTCTTCCTCAGGGGACACTACCTTCAGCACTCCATCAAAGCATTATAAACATTGCTGTGGCTTAAGTGGTCCTGGGTCAGCCACAGCAATGCTGGACCGCATAGTGACCAACAGAGGAGCTGCGAGGGTGGATGCGATAACCGCTTTCACTCTGACCTCACACACGGGGTGCAGGTGTGGATGAATTGTACTTTGGACCACTCACATGAGGGCATGTCCCAAGAGGAAAAGGTGTGAGGAATGCTTGGAGAGGGTTCATTCACTTGTTGCTTTTATTTCCCACATGCTTTGTGGAAATGTGACACTCAAGACTGAAAGCTGCCATCCATACAACCTATTCTCCACTCTCCCTTAATCAACACACCTACAGGGTGACAGCTAATGTTAGGATGACTCATTATGTGACAGAACACCGAGGGGAGAACTGGTCTGACCTTGAGGGGTAATTAACATCATTCCAACCGTGGACATACTGAATGCTAGCAGTCAAATTGACCCGCGCACTCTGAAAGAGATGAAACTCTACAGCCCTGGGAACGGGACTATCAGTTGCAACAACGATGATGTTTATTGTGGGAAACGATTTCTGTGATACTGTTGAGTGATGTTTTTATTTTTATTTTTTAGGAGGGTGGCAGGTTTGTATTTTCACTGAGAAGCACTCCTGGGAATTGCAGGGTGTGAACCAAGCAATTTTCAGTCACAAGAGAGCAGGAAGGAAGGCAGCCCTTGAGGAGGGCCCTGCCCTGGCCCTGACTTCCTGTGTGAGGTCCACTCCAGCCCTGCGTGGGGTGGGGGCCAAAGCAGGAAATGGAGTCCATGGGAGAGGACCGGGGAGTTTGGATGGCTGTGGCCGGTGAGACGCAGAGACAGTGTCGGGTGTGGGCGCCGCAGGAGCACACACAGCTGAAGCAAGGTTTCCTTCAGGTCTTTGAATGAAAGCCTCACCTGGGTCGTGTTTCTCTTGAACTTGGCAAACCACCGCTCTTGTTTAGCTCTGTTGGAAAAATCCTCAGAGTCTGAGGAAAGAAATGGCCTCCCTGCCCTTAGTGAATGCCCTTGAAATCCAACCTTGGGAACCCACCGCAGAGATAGCCTCCATCTTTAGGCAGACCAGAGGGCTCTGGGATGCTAGGTCTCTCACCACTGAGTGACCCTCCTGCCATTGGTGCTTTGTATATACTAACTACCCTGCCTACATATGAGCTACCTGGTTTGGGAGGATTTTTCTTAAATAGTTCTGGGGATTAAACTCAGGATCCAGTATTTGCTAGGCAGGTGCTATACCATTCCAGCCAGGCCTCCATCTGCTGTAGGTAATGTATTCTCAAGTTACATGATATTGAATGAAAAGCAATATGATATTGAACGATATTGAATGAATACTACATCCTTTGAGGTATCACCAGCCACGCCCAGCCTCTCTGGTTCCTAGTATCAGTCCAGAAACAGGGAATGAAGAAAAGAATGGCAGGAAATTGAATGTCTTCACTTTTGTCAAGGCTGTTTATAGAACACTTTGGTTACATACATTTTCCTGAATTTCTCAAATTTTATTAATATGAAATTTTATAATATTATTTAGGGAAAAGTCTAGTACTAAATGCATTTTAAATGAATTGGTTAAATTGACACAGAACAATAGCAGATTTACCAATAACGGATTGATATATTTCCAAAATAAATTCAAGAA
This sequence comes from Dipodomys spectabilis, assembly GCF_019054845.1. Classification (NCBI taxonomy): domain Eukaryota; kingdom Metazoa; phylum Chordata; class Mammalia; order Rodentia; family Heteromyidae; genus Dipodomys; species Dipodomys spectabilis. Next base: position 5,370,114 of record NW_024870892.1, on the reverse strand, counting down.
TTAAAATACTTGGTCTTACATTTATGTTTTTGTTTGCAAAACAAAAAAAATTGAAAGAAAGGCTTCTTGTAAAAAACTCACAGGTACTTGTTGTATGAATGGCTTCTCTTTTGTGCTTGGGTTCATTATTGCCTTATGTAAACTTAATCTTTTAGCTTCACAGTTCACAAATTCTCACTGTACATAACGTTCAGTTTTGATCTGCTCAGCTGACAGAAGCAATTCCGCACTCAGCAGCTATAAAGGAGAATATTGAAACAAATAGAAAAATTTACTTAAGTAGTTATTTTGGAACTAATATTTGCCCCCAGAAGTCAGGCAAAAAGAACTAAAAAATTATAAAATCATAAATATGGATAAGCCTTATTTGGGAGACTGTATTCACTAAAGTACAAGGAGTCAGTAACAGCTTATTCCAGCTTTCAAGCTGAGCTCTAGGTCATTGATTCATTTTTCACATTCAATACATCAAAGTGATCTCATTCTTCCAATATTTTCAACTATGAATATCAAGAGAGCTCATTCTCTTCTAGTTCACTTATTTAAATCTGAAGTTCACAGATTAGATATTTACTTTGCAGGATAATGTCTAAGCTCTTATACTCATTTATACCTTCTGATTGCTGTCACCTTTCCAGACTTTCACTATACAATGTGTTAAACACTCTCACATGTGACAGTTTAGGTTTAAGCCAATTGAAATGCCATAAAATTAATAAAAATCTTAGTCTGCTACACTTTTCTTATTTCTAGCACTCAGTCGCCACAAGAGTGTCCGGTCTCTTGGATAGTAGACTTTGAGAACATTTCCACCATCTCAGTCTGTTCCGTGGGACAAAACAAAACCACATGGCTAAAGCCCGAGGATAAACTAAGTTATCACACATATGCTATAAGAAATACTCTTTTAAGCCTACAGCATTTCTCTGTATTTTCTAAACAGTGGCTTTCAAAGAACAGAAGTTACTACTTCGAAGTGTATTAATTTATTGGTTAATTATTTAAATGACTGTTCTCTTTGGCTTCATATTTAAGAAAAAATTTTGATTATAGGTCACAATTATTTTCTCCAAATGTTTTCCTCTATAAATATTATAGCTCTAGTTCGTTCACTTAGATCTCTAGTCACTTGAGTTGATTTTGTGCCTGATATGAAGTATTGATGAAGTTACTTTCATATAGACATTTTGTGACTCTAATAATTTGCTAAAAACATTAAATAGATGGCCACAAGTGCTTAGCAATGGAAAAATATTGATAAGAATGTGGAAAACCTGGAATCATCATGTTAGGGGTGTATGAAATAATCCATCATTGTAAAATAGTATGGTGACTCTTCAAAAGGTAATGATAGAATTATCATACCATCCAGCAATTCCAGTGCTTAGTATACATCAGAAAAATGATTGACTCCAAGAGTCTCTTGTACACCCATGTTCATAGCAGCCAAATCTCTGATGGGGAAATGGTAGAACCCACCGGTTTCAACAAGGTGAGTGGATAAATAGGATGTGGTGCTCACATACTGGAATATAATTCCACTGTAATTGCTTAAGTGATGCAGAGTTTTAATTTTGGATTATGAAAACTTGTGGGAATGGAAAGAAGAGATACCATAGAACAGGTGGAATGTAATGGCTCTCAGCTTCTCTCTGCTGCTGAGACAAGACCTTTTTGTACACTTGGCCCAAAGTCCTATTAATTATAAGAATTTTCAGCAAGACTGATATGAACTGGCAGTCTTCATGATCCTGGATGCTGTGACCTTTCTGGAGGTTTCCCTTGGGTGGATGGCCTTTCTCCTGAATCAATTTGTCAGAGGGATATTAACGGTAGACCATCTGTATATCTCTGGGATACTCTCCTCTCTCTGTCTCATTTTCCCTCTTTAGCTTTTTCTCTTCTGTAAAACCAACACCCTCAGGAGGCTGAGATCTGAGGATCATAGCTAGAAGCAAGCCTGGAAAAGAAAGTCTGTGAGACTCTTACCTACAATAAACTACTTGGAAAAAGCTGGCGCTCTGGCTCAAGTGGTAGAGCGCTAGCCTTGAGCACAAAGAGGCTCAGGGAAAGCGCCCAGGCCCTGAGTTCAAGCTTAAGGACAGTCAAAAACAAAACAAGACAAAAACCTACACCCCTTTCCCCAAGTCACTGTGTCTATTGGCTTCCTCTTTCTGCACTACAGCTTGGAAATTCACTTACCACAGAATTCATGGAGAATCACAGGACTCTTTATTTCCTGTCTTTCTGACTTAAGGTTGGCTTTTGTCTTCTGCTGCCTGATGCATCGACAGCTGTCATTCTTTCTTGACCTGAAGCAGATGTCCTGGCAGCTTCTTTTTTTTTTTTTTCCTTTAAAAACCAATTATATTTGATGTTGGTACAATATGGGGAGGGGAAGGGAAAAACAAATTGTTTAAATAGGGATACAGATGGACCCATTGCAATGAGATATACAAATCGTTATGTCGAAAAACAAACAATTTAGGGGGGGTGGGGTCGGAGTGTAGTTGTGGAGATGGAGGGAATGGAGGGTAGGGGAAAAACAAAGGAGGAGGCAACAATGCTTGATAAGACATGTACTCATTACCTTGCTTGTGTAATTGTAACCCCTCTGTACAGTTTTTTCACAATAAAAAACTTATTTAAAAATCAATTTGTCTTAATTTTATGACCTAGATTTTTTTTTAATTTAATTTTATTTGTGAACATACTGTACAGAGGAGTTACAGTTACATGGGCAGGATACTGCGTACATTTCTTACCAAGCATTGCAGCCTCCTCCTTTGTTTACCCTTCACATCCCTTCCCACCCTCCCCCCTCCCCCCCTAATCCCAATCCATCCTTCTCCTTCTCCCCCTTCCCCCCCCCCCCCCCCCCCCCCCCCCCCCCCGCACCAACTTTGTAAAGCTCGTTTTGGACATGACAACTTGTACTTCTCATTGTCTGGCAGCTTCTTCTTAATCTCTTGAACATTCTGCAGAAGAACCACCAGATCTTTACACAAGCTTTTGAATTTGTTTATTCATCCTCCCTCATTTCGTTCTTTACTTTTCTTCCTTTAGTTAACATTGGCTGGTGTGGGACCAGACAAAGACAAGACTTTTAAATAACTACAGAGTCTGTCATCACAAAATAGTCCCTGAAAATCATCGGCTGGGAAATAAAAGTGTTGAAAAGCTTAGTGACAGAAACTTGTAGTTGGATTTAAATATTTGTAGTTAGTCCTCTAGAATAATAGCAAAATAGACTTTATTACTTATTTTGTTAATCAGAAAAATGGATAATCATATAACTTTCCAAATGGAAAACAGCCAACCACACAAAAGAATCTCACCAGTACCAGCATCTAGAATTGGGCTTATTTTGCCTTTATAAAAACAGAGGAGTGGGCAGTAGTTTCATTTTCAACTGTCCCTTAGTTAAGGGAATAATCCTCGTCATCTACATGTAAATTAGGCTCTAATGGGGATGGCATTTTACCAGGTTCATAATTCATTTCTCTCCCCAGGACTTGATTCTGTTAAAGTCGATTACATGAAATGTGGCAGAATTCCTCTGTATAGTTTTTATATTCTCAGAACTGCAAGATTGGTTATATTTAATTCACAGATGTAAGGCTCTAGTTATTTTGACTGACAGGAAAAGAAGTAAATGCATCTGAGAAGAGCTTACAGAAGAACTACAAAAGATTTCACAGAAAATCCCGAGAGCACAGGGCAGGAAGCAAGCATCTCACACTTGACTCATAATTTACGATGCTCAGTTTTTGCAGGAGGGCATTTCTTTCAAGGGGCATTCATATTTAAAATACTCTATACTTTAATACATGCAAAAGCAAAAGGGTTGTGTAAAACAACAAAATAAGATGAGTAAAAATTCAAAATAAGTTTGAATTTTATTCTTGAATCTTGGAGGAATTAAGTGCAAACTGGATGAAAAGAACCCCTGACCATGTCAACAATGCACAAGTATGACCTGTCATCCCCAAACACATCTGCATGAAGGTGCCACTTTGATCTGGTGGTGAGCTCATTCCTGCCCCTGATTCATCTATGGAAAAGGTAGTTTGTGTGCTGTCTGACATATGTTCATACTCTGAATTTTAAATAAATGATTCTCAGGAAAGTGAGATTTCTCTTTTGCCTTGAAAATAAAACCTAAAGAAATGCTAACAGATACTTTAACTTTTAGCGTTTTTTTTGAATTTGCTGAAAAGTTACAAGATTAACACCATGAGTTCCCTCTATGTCACACAACAAAGCTTAACCTTCATTAACATAATTTTCATATAGCGCATTGCCCTATTAATAGAGAAATACTGTTAATTGTTACAACTAGTTGATTGCTAAGTGATTACCATTATAACTTTAATCTGGCATTGAAGTCATGATTCTGAAATGTATCTTACTTGGAACAGTGGGCATTTTATTTAACACATGAGAATACAGTATCTTACCTCCATATTTAACAGTCAGAATCCTGTAGCATTTATCAGATATCTTTTTGAGTCAGTCTGAAGTGTAGAATATCAATAGGCAACATGCTGAGATTATTGCCTTATGCCAAAGCTGTCTGGTATGATAGTTATCTCTGTTTATTTTTTCCATTTATTAGTCTTCAGTATTCTATAAGCTAAAATACCAAATTCTTTTCATGAGGTCAAAAAAGAGGAACATTTAAAGGAAAAGATGGCTAGTCAGAGTATTGAGGTAAAACCCACAAATTCTCTTCATGGCTTCTCTCTCAAACCTACTTAATGACTTTTGGAGAGCTAAATGAAGCAAATCAGGGCTCAGTGTGATGTGTGTAGAGAGAGTGAGTTGGTAGCTGAAGAAGAGGGAAAGCAGGAAGAAGGAAGAAGGGAGGGAGGGGAGAAAAGGGAAAGGAAGATAAGGGAAAAGAGAAAGTGGGAAGGAAGAAGGAGAGGAGACAGAGAGGAAAGGAGCAAGGAAAGGAAGAAGGAAGAAAAGAAGATTAAAAGGAAAAGTTGAAGAAAACCTTCAAGCAACACAATCATTTTTCATTAAGTGAGAAATATAAATATATCAAAAATATTTTATATCACACGCATAGTTGGGGATACTCTGAAGCCATTGATAAGAGTAATTTCAAATGTTATAACTTGAAATGTGGTAAAAAAGAAAAACACATTTATGCACACAGGCCCAACAATGTATGGGTACATTTATGAAGTATATGTATGCATAATCATCTATATGATTATGTAAGCATGAAAAATGTGGAGACTACATTTAGATTGTTCATTTTCCTTGGATGCTATTAAGTTGAAATGGAGAAAACTAATGAAGATTAGAGTTGATCATAAAAGCACTAATAAAAAGATATTTGATTATGTATATAATCATGCCTGAGTATAAGTGCAAATATATTGAAATAATTTAAAAACCACATGAATATAGGAAAAATTAATTTATCCAGTTTAATTTTCTCCAATCAAAAGTTTAATGCAAATTTCTGTTTCAAATCACTCACTTTCTTACTGTGTATTGCTTTATTTACATATTGGGTGTTTTGTTTAAATAAAAAAATTACCCATCACAACTCAATAATCAATTGTAATAGCGATACATTTAAAGCTTCTTAGTACAAGTAGAAATTAATTTAAAAATGTCTGAAAGCCATGGCTGGGAATGTGGCTTAATGCTTGCCTAGCATGCATGAAGAACCTGGGTTTGATTCCTTAGTACCACATACACAGAAAAAGCCAGAAGTGGCCCTGTGGCTCAAGTGGTAGAGTGCTAGCCTTGAGTAAAAGAAGCTCAGGGATAGTGACCAAGCCCTGAGTTCAGGACCTAGGACTGGCAAAAAAAAAAAAAAAAGATTCTAAAGCCATATTAAAAATAGTAAAAAGAATAAGTCAAAGTGTTTAACTGCCTGGGTGCTAATGGTTCCTACCTTTAATCCTAGCTACTCAGGAAGTTGAGATCTTGAGATCTGAGGATTGTGGTTCAAAGCCAGCCTGAGCAGAAAAGTCCATGAGATCCTTATCTCTAATAAACTATTCAGAAAAAGCTGGAAGTGGCGCTGTGGCTCAAGTGGTAGAGTGCTAGCCTTGAGCACCGAGGCTCAGGGGCAGTGCACAGGCCCAGGCCCTGAGCTCAGGCTCAAGACCTGCAGCAGCAGCAGCAACAACAACAACAATTATTTAACTCCCCAGATAAAAACATTAGCCTTGAAAATATCATTTTGCTATTAAGATAATAATATTATGGTTCTTATGTTACACTTTTGAAAATCAAGATGCATGTTTCCAATCTTCATCACCTCCTTATCAGGACTGGCTCCCTGTGCAATGCTCAGAAACTGTTATGTGGGACAGAATAATTCTTCACCATTAACAAAAAGGTGGAGTGCAAAAATGTTGCAGTTGTAAGTAATGTAGAATAATATAGAGCCAGCTACCTTCCTTTGTTTCTGCCTATTTACACACTGCACATAGGTGATACATCACAGCTCCAAGGAGAAGAATCTCAGGCTCTCGCAAACGGTGACCTTTGTAAGACTAGACCAGGGCTTTCCCTTAACACATGCTGAATCCCAGCTTCTCTGACAGGTGACATGTTTGTAAGGTGTGAGCTGTGGAGGGAGGAAGTGCATGTGCTTGTATGTACTGTGAATTAATTTCAGACTCTGAATTTTCTTCTTCAAGTAATATGCTACAAATCCCATGGAACCTTCCTTCATCAAAAGACAACCCTGGGGCACCTGAAACCCATGGGGTCTGCGTTGAATTTTATAAACAGCTCTCCCTACCTATCCTCAGGAAACCCTCTGGACTGGTTTTGATGAATACTGTTCTAAATCCCTGCTCTCTCTGTGGCCTGCAGGCATCTTTCTACACTGAACAAACTCCTCTCATGGGTTTTTTAGAGTCTATATTTTCTCGGGAGTTTCTTTTTAGTCTGCTCTGAGTTTCTCTTCACCTTGAAAGTAAGTGTTCCTAATGCAGCATTGACCCACAACAGCTTTTCAATACAAGTTGCTCAGTGAAGAAAAATAATAGGGAGAGGTATTAACACCTGTCTGTGAAATTTCTTCCCTAATTCCTCCTTGAAGCCCACTGCCTCAGGCAGTTCACTTGCCCGCAGAGATCAGTTAAGCTCCAGACAACAGAGTATTTATGCTGCACAACATAGAATGCTCCAGGAGACCACTTTCTGTGCATGTTGTATGGCGGACCACTGCCCTCTTCCTTTGCCCACCCGTTGGCTTGGGGGACTAGTAACCAAGCCAATTGATGCACACTCTTAGACCCTCCTCTTCCATAGGGCAGGTATCAGCTCTTTAACCTGGACAGCCTGGGCAACAGATGGGAGACCAGGAACGCCCTAGAGCCTCAGAAAGGAGTGAGAGAAGGAGGAAAGAGATGCTGCCATGTATATGGTACTGACAGGCAACTGACGCCTGAGAGCTCCTTGTCAGTACTTCCATGAGCAGCATCCTCCGATGTGGGACCTTACTGTGGGACCCAGGAGACCAGGCCAAAGGGCAATGAAGAGCATCCTCCATCCTGCATGTGGCTTGTCTTTGTGTGTTTGGATAACTTGAGCGAGGTCTCTAGGATAGGATGGAACTTGGAACTTGAGCCATTTGGACAGGGACAAATCAAAGTCAGAGCAACGGGTCAGAAGGGCGCATGCCTCAGTGTGAGGTCAGCTGTGGGGTGAGGGCAGCCCACCCCGGGGATCGTGCCTGGGGACACAGGAGAAGGACCAGGAGTTGTACCAACTATAGACAAAAGCGTCATGGCTTTGGAGCAAATTCTCCATTACAATGGCAGACAAAGCCATTGGTATCCATCATTGCTCCAAACGAACATTTCCCATCCCTCCAAAAAATCCCCAACTATAAGCCAAGATTGCTTTGATGTGAATTTGTGTTCCAAAACAACAAAATAAAGTCTGTGTGGATCTCCCCTAGAAAAATCCAAATTATAATTCAGGGTATTCCTGGGGTTCTTTGTACTCATAAATATTGAAAAGAACCCAATACAATTCCTGTGTAGCACAGCTGAATTCAAGCCCAGATCTCAAAACATTGCCACAGACAAGCTTCAAGCATGAGAAGCTTTCAACAAAAAGTAGCAATATACAGGAGAAAATTACAAGAGTAAACTTAAAAGGGATAAGTAGAAGTTCTCTGGACTTCCAGTCCAAAGCAGCAGAGGCTCACAGCTTGGTACAAAAATCTGTTCACAAGGATGAGTTGTAGCTTTTTTTTATATTTGTCAAAAACTGGAACGAACCCAGATGCTAATCAATAAAGTGAACTGTTAAACACATAGTGGTTCATGCTTTACATACAATATTACTCATAAGAAAATATAAAACAGTCCTTGATGCACAAAAGAATTGGATCTATCTACAGGTAACTATGTGAAGTGAACAGAAAGATCATGTGCTCCGTGTTTCCATTTATAAAATATTTTTGAGACAGAAAGACAAGCAATGAGACAAATGTCATGGCCCCCAAGACTTACAAAATGGCAGCATCAAGGCAACGCATGTGCTGGTGGCAGCACTGTGCGGCTTGACAGGTTAATAACCCTGAGAACTCCTTGCATGCCTGCGGCTACATTGAGGGGAGCCAATTGTAATTCTCAGTTCTTCTGGACTGTTACTTCCTGCTTGTGCCTGTCCATCCACAATGTGTACACATCTAAGTTGAGAAAAAAAGTGGAAAATAAAAGCAAACCCAGTCTATACTCAAAAAAAAAAATCTACAACTGTATACGGTATGGCTTAAAAAGCTGCAACATAAGAAAATACAATTATTAAAGAAAAAATGAATAAAATATAAATGAACATATGAGGATCCTCCAAAATACCAAACAAGTAAAACAAATTTATAAGAGGAAAGTCTCAAAATTAATTCCAATCAAGTAAAACATGCAAAACAATGTATTCCCCACCTAATAGAGTGATGTACTGTAAGAATGTAAATGATTATTTGCAAGGATAGGAAATAATTCTTGAAATTTTAAATTCTAAGTTATTTGACATTAATATGAGATAAAGTTGCATTGATTCTATGGCCTAAAATTTCCAATCAAACAAATATTTACCTCAAACTACCATAATTGTGTACAACATATATAAGAATATTCTCAAAAGTGTGGCATATAGTACAAAAAAGGCCGAGAAATTAAACAATGTTTAAGGAGGTATAATTAAATAATGGGGCATGATGTGGTGATGTTTATAACATAGTTAAGATAAGTGAATCTTACAGATCATCATTAATTACGTTGGTAGATAGCTGACTTTAAATTTCATTCTTTCCACGACCTGGATGTGTGATCCTGGAAGCTCATTAACAATTGTAGGCTTTATTTTTCCAGATTGGAAAGACATGTAATTTAAAAGGTAAGAGAAATTAATGAAAAAAAGTCTGTTATCCTTAGGTAATATTTCTCTATTCTTATTCATGCTTGTCAATAATTCCTTAGAGAAAATTCAATGAGAAAGAAATAATGAATTAGCATTTTTCTTTTCTAATATTCATAGTTCCCTAACTATTTTGGCATGGAAACTGCCACCAGCCCTGAAGGGTTTACCTCCTCATGAGGCCTGCCTGGGAACTCTGCTGGCAGCCAGGGGGGAAGCTGAAGCTCCTGGCACACATTGGCTGTGACTCCACTTCTAAGACAATGCCACTCAGGACTTCGCCATTCAACTATTGTTCTTCTGCAGTACTTGGAGCCTTGTTGTTTTGTTACTGTGATAGGAATTTAACTTAAAATTCACTCTTTTGAGTAATTTGCTTTGTACTAAATTAAGATAATAAGTTAAACCCTTAGAAGAAGTCTTTTCAGGCCCCAGTTACAATGCTTAATATTTCTACCACTTTTTTTTTAATTGTGAAAATACCATACAGAGGGGTTACAATTACATAGGCAAGGTAATGAGTACATTTCTTATCAAGCATTGTTGCTTCCTCGTTTGTTTCCCCTTCCCATCCCTTCCCCTTCCCCCCCCCCACGTGCCCCCCACGTGTAAAGTTCATTTTTCCACATAACGATTTGTACATCTCATTGTTGCAATGGGTCCACCTGTATCCCTATTTAAAACAATTTGTTTTTCCCCTTCCCCTCCACAAATTACATCAACATCAAATACAATGAAAGCAGGGGTTATACTGTGGGGGAAGGACATACAAAGCAACAAAGAAATCATCTTATAAATATGTTAGAAACAATCTCAAGAAAGAAAAAAAAAACACATTTGAATACTTATCTTGAGATTCATTTCACCTAACATCAACTTATCTGACCTTTTCTGCTTGTCTCAGACATATACTAGTTATTGCAAATAAGGGAAACTATGGGACCTCTGTTTCTTTGGGCCTGGCTTCCTTCACTTAATATAATTTTTTCCAAGTCTTTCCATTTCTACCACTTTTCTATAGCTCTCTATTGTTTAAATGTTAGAAAAAGATTAGGTACACAGCCTTCGCTAAGGTGCATCTTTAAAAATTAGATTCTGTTCACTTGTGGAAATTTAAGAATAATATTTTCTTAATAGACTAATGTAGGTATGTTTTTATTTTCTTACTTAAATTTTATTGTAAATGTGATGTACAGAGGTGTTATAGTTACATAAGTCAGGTAATGAGTACATTTTTTTTGAGTAGTGTTACCCCCTCCTGCATTTCCTCCTGGTTTTTCCTCTCTTCCTCCAAGTTGTATAGTTAATTTTCCAACATAGCATTTAGTGAGTATCATTGGAAAGACTTGAAAAAAAATTACATTAATCGAAGCCGGACCTAAAGGAATATAGACTCACGGTTTCCTTCATAGTAACAACTAGAGTACGTCTGGAAATCGACACGTTAATCCAACAGATAATAGAAGACAAATAATTACATGTGGACACGATTAATTAAACAACAGTCCAAACATTCACCCAATCAGAGCAAAGGTAGATATTCTTAGGAGAAGATCTCCAGGGTCCAATAGCTATGTGCATATGACAATATACAATTACAATGACGCTTATCGAAATGAACTCCATGGAATGGAAGAGGTTTTTTATTGTACTATTTGTAGGGTTTTTTTTTTTCTTTTTTCCTTTTGGAAAAAAGGTATTTTATGATGAAAGATTTGGTTTTTTAGAGCATGAAGTTCTTTGTGAACTTCATGAGGCAGGTGAGATATTATTTTGTTTTTCTGTATAAATAGATGAAGTCTACATTAGTGTTTGAATATGTGACTGCTCATTGTGGGAAAAAGTAAAGCAATTAACAAATTTCAGTGAACTTAATAAATTGCATGTTTCTTATCTGCCTTCAATACTTTATGTTCTTCCATAATGTTTTCACATATATGCAGATGATTTATATATTCGTATGAGTGCTTAGGAACAGAAACTTGTAGCAACAGTCCTGTTCTTCCTCCATGATACGTGAGTATCCATTAGCTCCTAAAAATTCTACTTTTCAGTGACTACTTTCTGACAGCCAGCAATTGAAAACACTGTAAGATCTGCAATAGATGACTTGCAAATTTGTCATGGAGAAAGCAGGAAGATGTTGTTCAATAAAACACAGCCCATTTAGTGGTAAAAGTAGACATTATTGTTGTACATGATCAAAGAGCTATTCATGAGGAAAGTAATATCAAGTCCTCTGTGAAAAGTTAATACTGATTTCATCCAGTGACTAGGTGCAGAAGGAAAATCAGAGAATTTGTGCTAGGGACAAGTGTTTCTTGAAAATTTTGAGTATTGAAAATCCTCAACTTGTGCTTCTGGGAGTGATTGGATAAGGAAAGTAATATGTCATCAAGGGGTGACAAGGAAGAAAGTGATGACTTCATCTCGGGTAACAAGGACCTTCAGGCATGCCTGGCAAAAGGAGGTCAGTGGGGTGGCATTGAAGGGCATACTTGCCCTAGTTCCTTCCTGTGTCTGCATCTCTGCTTCCTGGCTGACATGAAGGATGCAGAATTGCTCTACCATGCCCTTCCAACATGATATTCCACATTTTCAAGGAAATAACAGAATTTACTGCCTACAGGCTTAAACTTTGCACCAAAATACATGCTTCCATTTTTAGTTTTTTCCCCTAAAACCAGGTATTGGTTTCAGAGAAGGTGGTTGCTCAGTGTAGCAGGAGAGACTAGATGCTCATTTTGACATCATTAACAGTGGAGGCTATTCACATGTACAACATTCAAAGTGATAAGCCGACCTTTTGAGCCCTGTGTCATGAAAACCTTTTGGGTAAACTGTGTAAGTTAACATTCTTCCTACAGATCTCAAAGAGAATCTTAGCATTTGACCTTAAATTTTCAGCAAAATGCTGTACATAGAATTGGCTTCCGAATTTGGAAGATCTAATTCAAAATGAAAATGTGTCATAGAGGGATTGCTTGAAAAGTCATTAGACTTTTTTTTGCCAGTCCTGGAGTTTGAACTCAGGGCCTGGGCTCATTAGACTTTTTGGCAGTGGTATCCTGGTGCTTTTCCAAGTGGGCAGCCTGTGTGCAGCCACTGAGGTTGCATGCCAGGCCTCTGCACTATACATCTGATTCCCCAAGCCATAAAACCCCAAGAGACCTCCATAAACTTGGAATAAAGACATTCATTCACCTAGATCCTACTTCAAAAGTCTTGCTTAGTCACATTAAGCAGGGATGGCAGTTAGAGCTAGGATGGAAAGGAAGCTGACTACAGTGTACTGCAGCTTATCTAATGTGTCTTTTGCGAAGTGAATCTTTATTCCTAGTTTGTAACTCTTGGCTGATTGACTAGCTTGTGCCATTGGAGAGAGTTGTTTGACAGTCACTCTGTTGATGCTTAGATCAACTAAGAAATGTTTGCTTTCTCTCTTCACTTGAGTTTTCATGTATTCTTCATAATTCATTTTTCATGCCATATGGATCTCAATTTTGTCTGTAGCTATGTTTTTCAAAATTACTATAGCTGCTCTTAAGAAGGAAGTAGGCAAGGCATGTGGCTCAGTGGTAGAATGTTTGCTTTTCATGAACAAGAACTTGGGTTCAAAAAATATATCAATCATACAATAACATGATTGTGTTCTTTTTGAATTATATCCAAGCACATAATAGTTAACTCCAGTAAATGTAAAGACAACAGGTATGGATGCATATGGGCAAAGTGAGCTTAATAATAGCACTTAACTCCTCAGCTACCGGAAGGAAGTGACCATTAAAAAGACACAATTACATTGCTTATTTCAGCTAAAGGTGGACCTGATTGGCATTTTACAGGGAACTTAAAAAATAATAGGCATTTTTTTGTTTATTATGTGGGGCAATTGTACAAATATCCGCCAGGTATTATCTAAAGATTGTGAATCAAGATTGGTGTAAATGAACACCTTCCTTTAATAATTCTAAACCCTCTGAACAAACTCAGTTCTGTTTTTTACTTTGAGTGAGGCCAGAACACTTTGTCCTGATGCGTAACTGTCATTTGGCTTCTGAGATCATTTTTAACTCACCAAACACAGGAAACAGCCTCTGAGGGAAAACTAGCAATTATTCTTCTACTGAAAAAGATGGAGAAATTATGGCACAATTCTCTTCTAAATTATCTATCCAAATTCAAAATCAAGGACCAGTTCCCTAAAGCATCACGTATATGGTAGATTCAGGGGAGACTCAAACTAGTGTAATTCTTTAGAAAGGTAAACACACAGTGAGCAAAATAAACATCAGGAAAAGGGTGCTCAAAAGGGGGATTCAAGGGGAGGGGAGTAGATGAATGAAGAGAGAAAGATGGGTAAATGCAGTTGTAAAATTCAATGCATATTCCATAAAAGTAAGATAATTGAGAGAAGGAGTGGGTTGGACCGGATGGGGAAGGATGATGGAGGTGATGTTCATCAAGATGCGTTGCATTTTTAAGCTGCTTTGTTGAATGGCAAGGCCTTTGTATAACTACTTAAAGATAATAAAACATATTTAAGAAAAGAATAATAACTTGACATAGAAATTATGCATAGCTAATTAATCTGACATAGGAATGATGTATAATATTTTAAATTTTACAATCACATTGTCTAAATATTTTCATATGTGAGGATGACAAAGTATCATCCATCCAGTACTGCATCAACTTAAACAAAGAAGAACTGCAGATATATTCTTTTCCAAAAAGGAGACTCCATGTTGAATGGATATTATGTAAACATACATATTTCATGTAACTGGAGATACATGCTGAAGAAGAAATTGTTGGGTTAATGTCTCATTACAACACACCACTCTTTTTATAAACAGATAAAGGGAAATCCCCCAAAAGCAGTAACCTTTTCAAGAAAATGTAATTAGACTCTTGTAAAGCATGATCTTTCTGACCTGAAGTTAGTGCTACCTATGGCATGGTATGCAAGGGAAGAAAGGAAAGGGAAGAGAAGGAATGACTATTTCATTTTATAAGTGAGGAAATGAAAAAAATTCAGAATAACCCATTAAAGTTCTCATACATAGAGTGCAGGGTACCAGGATTGGATCTTGTTCTTCAGCTTGATGTAATTCCTTAACTAATAGGAATCTGGAAGTTAAACTCATAGTTGTGGCTGACCTGACTTGGTGTAGAGATGAGACTAGAAAGCTACCATCCACACAGTCATAATTCTGGTGGCCTTAGTGTTAGCACTATGCTTTTGACAGCTGTTATTCATTGCTCAAAAATAACAGAAGAGAGATATTTGCTAAATTTTAGTATCAAAAACATACCTTTATGGTACATGAATGCCCTTAGATAATATTTTAATTTTCTTGTACATTTATCTCAGGTGAACAACAAAAGTATCATATGGTTACAAGCAATGAAAACCCCAAAATGAAAGCATTATTAAAATTCTACTTTAAATAATATCAGAAAAAGCACTAATGAACAAGTTTGACAAAAAAAAGAAGTGAGGACTTTTACATTCAAAACTTCCCTAAGAAAAGTTACAGAAGACAAAATTATATAGACAGGCCCGCATTTCATATTTGTGAACTGCAAGTTTCAGTACTGATAAGAGAGAATCAACCATCTTCCAGAATCAACCATCATTTAAGTTCAAGACATCTCAGTGATTGATTCAGCAGACGTTTTCCTCCAGAAACTAAAACACAAATCTAGACATTTTTATGGAGCTTCAAAATATTCAGAACGAAGGCAATTTGAATAGAAGACAAGGCTGGAGGATTTTCCCTCACCCATTTCGACACTTCACATAAATCTACACCCATCCACACAGTCTACACAGACATATGGACAAATAGAACAGAAGTGAGGGTCCAGAAATAAATATTTATATTTATAGTCCTTTTATTTCAGAGAAAGCTACCAAAAATATTCTCTGGGAGAAGGAGAGTCTGTTCAGCAGATGGTGCTGGGCCAACTGGGTAGCCATATGCAAAGATAAGCTTAAAACACACACCTCACACTACCCACCAGCTAACTGAAAGTGGATCACAGATGCGAGGAAGTAACTGAAACAATGAAACTTGCAAGAGAAAATACAGAAGGAAAAAGCCCGAGATATGGCTTTGAAACACTTTCTTAGAGGTGACACTAAAATATAATCCATAAATGAAAACGGAATAAACTTCAAAAGCATCTATTAAAATTAACCATAAGGAAAATGAAAAGATTAAAAAAAATTAAACAGTACTTTTAAAACATTTATCCAATACAGAATTTACAAAGAAGATTTACAGCTCGATAATAGTATAAATGAATGAGAAAGGGACAAAAAGATAAGGGTAGAAATAGGAAAAAGAAGGTCAATAAGTTCCTCATTAATTATTAGGCCAATTGAAACCATATTGATACACTACTCTGAACCTTCAAGAATGGTTATAATAAATGATTGCCTAAAAGAAGTGTGAGCAAGTAAGTGACTCACACCTGTAATCCTAGCTACTCAGGAGGCGGAGATCTGAGGATAGAAGTTCAAAGCCAGCCCAGGCAGGAAAGTCTGTGAGACTCTTATCTCCAAGTTAACCACTAGAAAATTGCAAGTGGCATTGTGTGGCTCAAAGAGATAGAGAGCTAGCCTTGGGTGAAAAGGCTCAGGGACAGCACCCAGGCCCTCAAGTAAAGCCTCACGACCACCACCACCAACAACAAATAAAGTGTGGTCAAGAATGTGGAGTCATGACTACACACTCTTCCGAAATTATAAAATGGCATAGCCTCCCTAGAAAACAGTGTGGCAATTTCTCAAAAAAAAAAAAAAAAAAAAAAAAAAAAGAATATAAAACTTCCACATAATCTGGTGCTACCAGACCACTCCACAGAGATGACAATATGGGTCTCCATTAAGATTGGAACATGAGTATTGGTAACACATTATGTATAATACTCCCAAAGTAGAAATAATATCCACCAACTCAGAAAGAATAGTCGAAATGTACTGTATCTGTATAGCTGAGCACTGTTTAGCAATAAAAGGAAGAACCCACTGAGAGAACCCACATTATAAATGCACCTTCAAAACATTGTACTAACTGAACAATGCCAGACATATAAGAACATCGAGTGTTTGCCTCCATTTGCTTGTGCTAGTGATTTTTTGGGGTAAGTAAGAATGGGGAGTTGGTATAAGTGGGCATGATGGGCAGTATTAGCTGACAGAAGCAGACAAAAACTGACTGGCAGCATACTTTCCCCACATGCTAGAGTAAAATTCACTCTATTGTGCATTTGTTGTGTAATATATAGAGCAAGCTTAGGAAAGTTATTGAGGAAATTAATATTTGCATGGAATATTAATTTGGATATTAATTTCTTCCTTTCTCTCAATAAGAAAGTCAGTGTGTTCTGTATACCACTAAATGTGAGTATGGTTGTAGCTACAGGAGCTTCATTCTACGTATTGAGTGGCCCAAAGCTGATGTCTTGGAATAAGTTTGGTCCTTAAAATTTCACTTCCTGGGTTCTTAATGTTTTAACTATTTTAGTATTCAAATAATTACAGATATTATTTCTCTATTCAATAAATCTTCGATTTAGAATAGTACATTTGAAAAAAAAAGAAACATTGGGACTTGCTATAGGTCATTTCTGAATTACTATGTTGTAATATGTCATTAATGAAAAAAACTGTTATCTAGGAAAAATGGTTATTATGTTCCGGGTGATTTATGATTTATTTTGTAACTCATAATGATCAATTCAAGTCGGTAAAAATGTATGCCTTCAAGAAGTTCATAATCTCCCCCAGAGTAAAGAAAAGGAACACTGTAGCACATTTACTCTATTCTACTTGTGACTAGGAAGAAGAAGATCTCATCCATTTACAGACTGACAAAGAAATGAGGCCTGGTGTCAAAAGAAAACCAGCAGAAAGGCCAACCGAACGGTCCGACAGGCTTTCTTCGGGTCGAGAACCTGGGAAGGGCGACCAAGTGTAGCCATGCTGGAGAGAAGTGGCACCGGCCCCTGGCAGCCAGGGTCCCTTCCTGTGTTAAGCAGAACAAGTGAAGTCAGACAGGAATGGACCGGTGGAGGTGGGAGGCCAGGGGCAGAGCCATTTGACCTCCAGCTCCCGTGTGTCAACAGCATCTGTGTCCAGCAGGGGCCTCAGCGCCAGACGTGGCCTCGATCTCAGGCTCTCCTCCAACCACCCAGCTTCGTCTAAGGGTTGGGAAGGTGAGAGGGCAGCTCCTGGGCAGCTGGGACAAGGGCAGGTGTGTGTGGGGGTGTTGAACGAATGGGATCATGCTCATAGAATTATACACAGTTGGAGACAGCCCTGGACGCCTGGGTGCAGAAGGCCCTGGGACTGGTTTAACCCTCTGTAGGTGGCTATCTTGCTATATTTTTTTAAAAATCGAATTTCTTGGTAGGAGGCCTCCATTTTCATTTTTGGGCTGGGCCCTCTGTATTCAGTGCCTAGTTATCTCCGGGGAGGCACTTCTCCGTGAATTCTGCCTTCCTTCTTCTCCTGTTTGGAAATGCTTCCTTGTTGTGTGCTCAGACGAACAAAATTCATGTCGCCTTTGCACTCACGATCATCATTTTGCTCAATATACTAAATTCTTTGACAATATTAAATTATAGCTACCAGTTCCTTACTAAGACTGAGCATGGGTTAGTCCACACACTGGCCTGGCACTGTGCCTGCCCCGTAGGAGAACACACACATGCGTGTGCATACACATGCACACACACACACACACATACACACACACACACACAGAAGCACAGCTGCCCATAGGTCTCTTTGCTGGAGGCTACTCCACTCACAGTTGACACTTCAAGACAGAAAAGGAGGAGGAAGAGGTGTCAGACAGGATAAGTGGTACTTATTTTGAAACTGGAATCCATAAATTATGCTATATTAAACTCACTTGTGAAAGCAAGCTGGTATCCCCTGCTAATGACGGCTTGGCTTCAGCAGAAGATTTACATGAAGGCTTGCAAAGGATCTCTGTAGATGAATAAAGTATATACCAGAGAATGTACATTTCCTAAGAAGAAAAACATGTATCTTCTTTTCTGTCTTATTTTTAAATGATCTCCCTCTTCTTTTCTGTCTTTGAGTCCTTACCGCATCTATCACTTTAACCCCTTCTGAAGAAATCTACCGTTGGAAGACTTCAGTCTTCCTTACTCACTAACAACACACATTCACACGCACCACCGATACAAACATATATATACACAATACATATATCTGTATACAGATATACACAGGCACCTGCCCCTCTACAGTGCCCTGTTTGACAGGTATTGGTACTGAGAGGAGGAGCCTTCCTGCTCCCTTGGCATGTGGATCTGGGCCATGATGGGTTAGCCATGTCTGCCTCTAC
This sequence comes from Dipodomys spectabilis, assembly GCF_019054845.1. Lineage (NCBI taxonomy): Eukaryota > Metazoa > Chordata > Mammalia > Rodentia > Heteromyidae > Dipodomys > Dipodomys spectabilis. The sequence goes on along the minus strand of NW_024870892.1, from coordinate 5,351,311 downwards.
ACAGGGGGTGCTGGGATGTGGGGACCTGGGGTATGGGGAAGAAGGCTGAGCAGAGTGTGTTACGCATGTGGCAGTCTTGGAGGAAGGTCAGTGCTGCTATTTCCAACAAGAAGAACATGTACTCTGTTTGCCATTTCTTTTCGTGTTTTCTTCCAGATTTTGTAAGAAATACTGATTTGACTTCTATGCAGCTAGTTTATGGCTATGCATAAACGTTTCTGATTTTACAAAGGGTGAGAGGTAGTCAGGGGCGTGCATCCTGTCTGGTGTTCCGCTGAACACTCACTTCATTCCTTCTTAGAATCCGGCTTGGGGGCCGTCTTCTGTGGTGAGTGAGGTCTGCCTTCCCCCACGACATCAGATGCTCCCACCACGGCTAATTTCCCACCCTGCAGGTGATCTTAGGCACTTTCTTCCCTCTAATAATTATGTGTTTCTTTTCAGCCTTGGCTTCATTCTCAGTGGTGAGGCTGAGAGGCCAGGGGCTATAAGAATGTTCGGGAAAGTGTCCTTATGAAAAGAGCTATCAGAGAAGAGCCTATGATTTAGCTTCTCTGCACCAACTCTATAAACCTTCTTTAGTCATCAGTCTGACTATTATTTTACGTTAATAAGTGGGCATAAATCAGTATTTATGTGTGCATGAGACAGAGAGATGTTCACATTTCTCTGGGTTTATCAGCTTCAGAATACAGAGGCTTGAATGACTTTCTACTTGTTTTCTAGGTTTACTGTGACAATGTTCCACACATTGTCTGGCTTTGGACAACAGAACTACATCTTCTTCCCCCTCTGGGGATGGGAAGTCTGAGTTCAGGATCCTGGAGAGATCCTGGCTGGAGACCCTTCCTAGTTCTGGTCCTGGTGATTTCTAGCATTTGGTTGTTCATTGGCTGGCTACCTCTGGTGCCCCTTGGCTTGAAGATGCCTCACTCTAGTTTTCTGCCTTCACAAGATAACGTTCTTATATCACACGCCTGTGATCTTACTACCTACTGAGGCTCATTGAATGAATGCTCACTCCAGTCTAACACTACCATCTTGGCCATAGATAGTATAGCAAATTGTCCTAAGCCCTTTGCTGATTTTCATCTCGTTATCCAAGCTTCATGATTGTTGATCTGGTGCTTCATCACAGGATTATTTGGGCTAAAATAAAAAGCTATTTGGCTGATTTTCAGTGCTTTGAAATTTAGTATCTCTTATGCTCAAGGCTTATAAAAGTGGTAAAACAGTAATACTTTCTAGTAGCATTCTGTGATAAGAAAACGCACCACTGAGACTAACTGCAAAATATAAAAATAGAAACACAGATTGTTATTTAGATAATAACGACAATCTATACAGTACTCACAGGATGGCAATCATACTGGTAAATATATCTTAAGTTATTCAATACATTCAGTCTCATTAATATCCTATAAATGCCATAGTTTTCTTATTACATAGCAATGGAATATTGCCTAAATGTTGGACATTTCTGTCAGTAACATGGGCAGATATGGATTTATTTTTAAAGTTTTTATTCCAGAAGAAATAAAAAATACCATGTCATCTTTGACAGTGTAAGCTAAACTATTGCAACTTCAATGTACACGTTACACGTGTTAAATATTACTGAAGTTCAGCTATGTGCTATAAGAATAAAAAAAAAACCAACAAAAATGCTTTCCTCTAATTAACTCAGGCTCACTAAAAGATTTTCATTCAAATTTTAAAATATTCCACTTAGAATGTAAGGGATAGTCACTGCTGAAAGTAAGAAGGACGTTAGAAAGATTATATGAGGGTGAGTGGAAATGAAAGAAATCATTGGAGAAGATGTTGTGGGTTAAATTATGCACCTCCCCCCTGCAAAAAGTCCTATCTCCTTGAAATCCTATCTCCTTGAATATCAGTCTGATGTGATCTTAGTTGGAAATACCATCTCGTGGATAGTAGTCACTCTAAGACTAGATATACCTAATATATGCATTTGATTTTTGATTCCGTCTCATTTCCCAGTAATGACAAGTAGATGACATACTGAGGTCATCCTTTGGTTATCTTTTGATAACCAAGTCCTCTTGGGGTGGGATCTGCATCTAGGCCTGGGCCACGAGGCAGAAGGGAGTATCTGTCCCCAGGCAGTCTGATTCGAGGATCAGTGTTGGTAAGGAGCCTAACCACAGGAGCAGAAAGGTTAATAGGCAGCAGTAATAGCACTGCAAGTGTCATGGGTTTTGTGAATGTGTCCAGATTTGGGAGGGAGAATTAAATACAGGGCAACTCTTGGTAAGGGAACTGATGGATTTTTGGGGGGAGGGAGATTCTATAAATATATAGTCTGTCTATAACTAAACATCTTGATATTTGGTTCTCTTCTTCCCTTAATTTAAATATGAACTAGGCTCTATAAATGAGCCTTTTGAAAAGTGTTTTCTGATATACTATACTCAGTTCTGAAAAGTGTACACCTCAAAGCTGTTAATTAAAAGGCCTGCTGATATAAATAAACACATATGCCGCTGCTTAGCCACCTTTAGGGGGTCAGCCTGAGGAGCTCCTGCCAGGATTCTGTTAATTGTTGTCCAAAATTTTAACAGGAACTGTCTAATGATCTCGTCTGGCCTCAGCCATCTGGCCCTCTGGCCCTTTGAATTCATTTGCCTGTAAAAGTTAACCTGAGAGAAAGAGGGGAATATTTCCTATAAGGGGAAAATATCTTTAGGATGCCATCCACACATAGATACATGAAAATTGACTTACCTTACTAGACTAGGCAAGCTGCATGATCTTCATTCTTTAGATTAATTCTGATGTTAATGGCTTCCATATTAGTTGCAACCTGTGATTTTTCTCCTCTTCTGTAAACACTATGTGAAAGTTGGAACTCTTCGTAATGTATCTTACATATTGACCCCCAATCAATGCAAAGTGCTTCTTATAATTAACATACCCATGGATCCAGTCTGAGGTTGTTAGGTAGCAAGCTCTGTTACTGTTATTATTTGTATTTCTCCATAGGTCATACTTATGTCTATTTTCATTTTTATTTAGTAATTTGTGTCTACCCTCTTTTTTGATATCTACCCAATGACAGCCAATTTTGTTACTCATTTCCAACAACCGACATTTTATAATTTTTGGGTCTCTCTATGGATTGTTTTTTAAAATAGAACCGAGTTTTCATTATCTTTGGTTGTATTAAAGGTTTTCAATTGAACGTGTCAGGGTATGAGTACAATACATCTTGGTCAATGATACCACTTTCATCATTCTCCTCCTCTTGCTCTATTGATTTTTAGTATTATTTTACCATCTCCATTCTTCCCTTATCTTCCTATACCATTCTTGCTTTGGGATTAGTTTTCTCTTATCTTTTTAAAGCTCCAAGAGTAGAAACTTTTTCCTTTTTAACTGGGATGTTTCCATTTGTGTGGTTCTTAATTCTCAGAGCACTACTTTTGTAACATCCCATATACTTAGTTTTGTTATATTTTTATTTTTAACAGTATTTTCTAATTCCACTTGTGATTTCTTTTTTGACTCAACTTGTTGCTTGAAATGGATTGTTTTACTTTCATAAGCATTCTTTTAAGGATCCTTTGTGTTATTGATGTCAAATTTTATTTCACTGTGTTTGGTGAAAACACTCTGCTAGGACTTTTGTGTATGAAGACACAGTTGGTCTGGGAAAACATCCCAGAAATTCTGTAGAAAAGGTATATTCTGTTGATGCTGGGTAACATGTTTTATTTTTATTTTATTTTAGTTTTTATGAACATCAAAAGGATGGATGTACAAGGTGGTTACAACTTAACGTGTCCATCACGTGTCCAGAGTGTCTTGTTCAGAGTCAGGTCCTCTGTGTTCCCCTCATCACATCAGTCTGTCCTTCCAGACTCAGGTCACTTGTCCCACTTCTGTTACCACACACTTACTTTGAGTATTCTGGCTGTACTAGTTTTCTGTTCATTTTATTCACAGTGTATTGGAGTACTTTTTTCCCTTGCTGAATTTCTCTCTAGTTTTATATTCTTTTATTTTTATTTTATTGTTATTGTTAAGGTGATGTACAGAGAAGTCACAGTTACACAGGCCAGGGGATGAGTTCATTTCATTTTGAGTAGCGTCACCTGTTCCCTCATTTTCTCCCACTGTTTCTCTTCTGACCTCCCAGGCCCCGTCCCCTGCACAAGTTGATTAGTTAATGTTCAACATAGAGTCTAGTGAATATCACTGCTGTACTTGTTCACTTTTTGTCCCACCATTTTTGTGCTCCTCTTTGGTTTCCCCAAACACATAAACTTACCTACAAGACAAAGGGTACAAATATCAAAAACAGTGACAAAGGAGAAAAACAAAACCAAGAAGCAAAACAACACAAACCCTCTTGTTTCCATTTCTTGGGGTTAATTTCAATATAAATATAATTTTATATGTTCATATGCCCATATATGTTGGACCTTTGTGATCCTTTCCTAAGACTATCCTCCTTTGGTCTCACTGTGTGAATGTCTAGAGTTCTGTATAATTTACCATAGTAATAAAAACAGCTTGGTATTGTCACAAGAATAGGGCTGAGGACCAATGGAGCAGACTAGAAGACCCTAGAAATGAACCCACACATATATTAGCCACCTAATAAATGATAAGAGAGTAAATACACAGGGTGTAAGAAAGACAGCCTCTTCAACAAATGGTGCTGGCAGATTGGCTAGCCACATACAGAAAACTGAAGCTAGATCCTTGTACATCACCTTGTACCAGAACCAATTCTAAATAGATCAAAGATCTCAGTGTTAGGAAAGATACCATGAAAATCTTACAGCAAGGGATAAAAGAAACACTAGAGCTCCTGGGCATGGATTGAAACTTCCTAAATAAAGATCCAGAATCACAACAAATCAAAGAAAAATGATGAATGGGATTATATCAAACTGAAGAATTTCTGCATGGCAAAGAACATAGCTAGCAAGATAAATACCAAGCCCACAAAACAGGAGAAGATTTTTACTAGCTATACATCAGACAAAGACCTTATATCTACAATATTTACCTCTCCTCCCAATAAATCCTCAAAGAATCAACCACCTAATTTATAATGGGCTAAAGACTTAAAGAGAGACTTCTCAGAAGAAGAAGTCAGAATGGTCAATAGACACATGGAGAAACATTCAACATCTCTGGCCATAAAAGAACTGCAAATCAAAACAACATTGAGATTTTTATCTCACCACTGGTGGAATAACAGTATAACAGTATAACAGAATAACAATAACAGATGCTGGCAGGGATGTGACCAAAGGGAGCTCTACTACACTGTTGGTGGGAATGTAAACTTGTTCAACCACTATGGAAAGCAGTATGAAGGTTCCTCAAAAGACTCAATGTAGAGCTCCCCTATGACCCAACAATTCTATTCCTTGGAATTTATTCAATGGACCATAAACCAGGCAACCCTAGAGCCACCAGCCCAACCATGTTCATTGCAGTATTGTTTAACATAGCCAAAACATGGAATGAACCTAGTTATGCCTCACTGGACATATGGATTGAGAAAATGTGGTATATATGCAATGGAATTCTACTCATCCATCAGAAAGAATGATGTATCATTTGTAAGGAAATGGAAAGACTTGGAAAAAATTATATTAAGCAAAGTAAACTGGAGCCAAAGAAACATGGGCTGCACGGTTTCCCTCATTTGTGGTAACTAGAATGTACTTTTAAATCCACAAGTAGACCCTCTGCATGGAAAAAGACAAAAAAATACACTTGGATTAGTTTTATATTCTATTGAAAGTAGTGTATGAAACAATTCAATGATTCGTCTTGATCTTACTGTTTATTGTTATTCTATTGTTTCCTCAAAGATTTTCATACTTTTTTTTCTGCCACATACTTTTACAATTGTTATAACTTCCTGATAAGTTAATAGCTTTAGTAGTGTACAGTGTATTTATTTGTCTCATAATAATTTTTACTTATGATCTTTTGTGTAATATTATTTTAGATCTCGGGTCTCTTTTGCCTACAATTTGTATTGAGTATCTTTTAGCATTCTTTGAATTTCAAGCTACATGTGGAGTCTTGTATACATAGGTCTTATTGCATGGATCATTTCCCACATTTGTTATATCCATATTGGCCTTTTAATTGGAAAGGTAATTCTATTTATAGTAATTTTCATTTTGACATTTGTTTCTATATTTCTTCTGGATTTTCTGTTTGTTTTTGTGGTTTCTTGCTTTCATTACTTCCTTCTTGTCTGTTTGACTGACTCTAGTGGGCCATTTTCATGTTTCTTATTTCTTTTCTTCTTATTTATTTGAGTAATTTTTTTAATCTTTATCTTGGGGTTGCAATTAGCATACTGAGATCTTAAACTTACAACCAATGGGTGTGAATGTATACTGTGTCAACTTCAATAACAGAAAAATTCTGTGCTTACTGTTATAAATCACATCTTCACACTTTCTAAGTCTGTGAATAGTCTTAGACTTTTTATTATATGAACTAAAAAGAGAAATCACTGTTAGTGGGTCAGTTATCTCTCCCACAAAGATAAGATAGAGTCCTAATTCTCAATATCTGTGATTGTAGTTTGTGGAAATAGATGTTCTATTTCCAAATGTAAATGTAATCAACTTAGTATGACATCATGAGGATTGACCTTTATTTGGTTTGACTGATTTCCTTACAAATGGAGAGCGAGCCAAGCAAAGACATCAATGTGCAAGGAAAGTGTCTGAGGCTGATCTGCAGAGACCACAGTGCAGACAGCAAAGTCTCCATGCTGGAAAACCACTAGAAGCTAGGAAGGAGCAAGAAAGAATCCATTCTTGTAGAGTTCAGGGAAGAAGTCCCAGCTTACATCTTAATTCACTAAGTCAAGACAGTAAATTCCTTTATTTATTCTTTGTCATCAACGGTCATACTTTGCTTTACAAGCACAGCCTTTGCTTCAATTTATGACAAAATTACAGAGGAAAAAGTTACAGAGGAATAAAAAGGACCCTTTTACTTAGGAACTCAAAACAAAGTTTTCTGTGAAGGGGAACTAAATTTATGGTGAGACTAAAGAAATCTTGACAGTAGAAATAGTCTTTCTGTTGGGAATAAAATGGTGATAAATGTCTAATTAGACTGAGAAGCTATTAGAGAGTTCTAGATGAGAGCTTTATGTGCCAAGCCATGAAAGTATGAAACAACATAAATTGTTTAGAAAATACAAGAATGTCAATATTACACAATATCATGCTTTGTGATACAGAATGACTAATTGACTAATTGCCTCGATCAGTTAAGAGGAATGAAATATGCCTCAACTAATCTTGAGGAGAAATGGATGAAACTTGGTCTCATTACTGGAATGAATGTGGTTTATGACATAGAAATATCCCGGGACTCAAGTAAAGAAATCTTCATCCTCTCTTTTCTCTTTCCCCTGTCTCTTCTTCCTGTGTGTTGGCTTCATTCCAGTGTGTTTACTTGAATAAGAGAGTACACACCATTGCTTGGAAATGTCCACTAAGACCAATGCAGAAATTTAGTTCCCATTTGGGACACGAAGAGGGTCACTACTTTCTCTGACTGTGGTATTTGAAAGCCTGTGGTAGTTAAAGTTACATGAGATCATAAGTATGCAACCTTAGACCAGTGAGACTGAGGCTCTTCTTTTCAAATATTTGTATTTTCTCTATGGGTTTTCTTCTTTTCTATGCCTTATTTTGTCCTTGGGAGCTTGGCTTTAAAAGAAAAGGAAGAGATTTGAACTAGAATGTCTCTGTAGAGTGTCTACCAGTAAGAAGAACCTTCTTGGATACTCCAGCCAGTCTTGAAGTGTTCAGCCTTCATGACTATGAGCCAAAGAAACTTTTAGTCTTAATTAATCAGCCATAGCAACCTAAAACAGACTGCAACAGTAGCAAAGTCAGCCAGTGCCATCCCCTAGTTAACTCTCGGATGAGACGAGCGTTTCTGTGGTGATGACTCATATCACTGCTGCTTGTCAAACATGATAGTAAGAGTTCTGCATATGTGGGAAGTTGGCTCATTTTGTGTCATTTTTCTCTTCTGGGGTGCTGTGACTTGGTGGGGTCAACTTGCAAGCACATGAAATAAATAGAATTAGTGCACTATCGTTTAAGTGTCTAACCACAAACATGGGTTGTGCGTGGAATAAAAGAAGACAGACACATAATAATAAAACTAAAAAGCCTAGTTAAACAATTTGTTTTTGCCCTTCCCCTCCACAAATTATACCAACATCAAATATAGTGAAAGCAGGGGTTATACCGTGGGGGAGGGACATACAAAGCAAAATATGTGTAATTGTAATCCCTCTGTACGGTATTTTCACAATAAAAAATATTTTAAAAAACCTCAAAAGCCAAGGAAATGGAGATCAGATTTGGAGGAAACAGGAAATGAGTGTCATGACAAGGCAGGATGAGAATGTGATTTTCAAAGCGCGGAGTCTGCTTGTGTTTATAGACAAGGCACCAGCTGTGTGTGGAAAAGGTGTGACACTGCCATCTCTAATGACAGAAGAGGGACCTGATGACTATGTGCAAGGCATGTTGGGGACAGACAAAGCTAAGTCTCCTCACGTGCAAAACCGCTTCCATCTCTCATTGCATTTTTCCTTAGCGTTTCCAGTCTCCACAGGTCAACTACATTGGGCTGTGTTTTAGCCAGTTTTGCAAGTATAATTCAGTTATGAATTACAAATTACATATAATATTTACTGGTTTGGGCTCTTGAGATGGTGAATTTTAGAAAAATACTGAAACCCCTTTTCTGTTTTAGAACATTTTTACTTCCTGTGTGTATTTGTGTATATCTCATGCCAACTGTTCTATCTTGGTGTGGCTGCTTTCTGTGCAAATAGTGTAAATTTTAAAGAAGATGCTTTGAACAAAGCAATGGACTTCCAATATAATTTGCTTTAGTAAATAGTGAAAGTCAACCAGATAACTGAATATTTATTACAGTTCAATATATGCAAATATTATGTACCACTAATAGAACTTAATTTCTTGATTATTTCTCCTCCTGTTAAGATTTATTGAACATCAGTGTGCAAGGCTGGCTATGGCTCTTTACATAATAAAGGTTACTGATATTCATTCAGACTTCCACAAATATTTATATGTAGCTTGGCTCAGTAATCTCATGTGAGTTTTATGTTAATAATACAGAGAAAAAGAAGAAAAAATCATCAGAGCTCAGATATCTTGCAGCAAAGAATAAACATAAAAAAATAGAAATTCTGGAATTCCTCTGTAAATAGAAGATTCTTATCCTTCAACCACAAAGTATGTCTGGGCATTATGATAGCTTATTCACTCTTCTATGACTTATTTCATTGGGCCACGACTAACCCAGGATTTTCACAGAATTGGCCATGCAGAATAAAAGCATGTTTGGTTGCAGTTTTCATGTCGTTATTTTGGACAGAGAGGAAAGTAGGCAGTGAGACCTCATATTCCCTCAGTGCTAGGCTTACAGTGAAAAAGACTCTCTAGTGAGTCATTCCTGAGGTGGGCTGCTCACCTCAGAATGTTATTGAGACAGGCTCCATGCATTCGTTAAGATGGTAGGCTCACGGTTACATCTGCACCACCAGTGTGATTTTAAAACTTGCTGGTATGAGATTTAGTCACGCATCTCTGTCAGGCACCTCAGCCACCCCCGGCTGCATCATGAGCTTGTCAACACAGACTTCGCACTAACTCACTCAAGCATTTGTTTCTAGCTGGATGAATGGCTTCATCTGGCATCTTCTAGTGAATTAATAAAAGGATAGTCCCGCTAATGAAGCTCCTGATACAGGGGGTCTTTGTGCAAACAGGAGAAGTACAGACCACAGAACAACCAAGCTCATTCTCAACACCAGATGAGAAACTAGGGTGTAGTTCATCTGTGTGTGCAGTAAAAATCACACAGACAATGAAGGCTGGCTCATATCCTGGGCTTCACGCTCAGGCTTTAGATGAATTTGCTTTTTCATTCTTCAACCATAAATCTCCTTTTCAATAAATAACTAATAGAACCTGTATTGTACCCAGAACTTGGCTACCCAAATCCCTTATTACATGTATCTCTTACTTTAATTTTAGTATTGTATAGACTGACATGTATGGTGTTGTTGGCACCTTGCTTGCTAAATTAAATGAAAAAATTGGAGGAAATTACAAGGGATACATGTTACTGGAATGAATACATGCATGCATTGAGAAGAATTAGTCAAATATATAAAAGCAACTGTAAAATTAAAAAAAAAATCTTCCTAATATACAAGACAATCTCTTTGGTTAAAAGTATATTTGAAGCTGTTGCCTTCCTCCTGACTCTGTACTTTGAGTTCTTGATTTGCTTTTAAACTTCTGCTTTTCTACAGACTAATTAAATTTTGAAGTTTTCTTTATGTTAGTAGTTATTTAAAAACAATATGAAACAATACCCTAGGTCCTTTGTAGTTATATATTAAATGTATTTTATATTTATATTTCATATAATACTTAGAAATACATGCTCTAAGTTTGAGTGTTGTTATAACGTATTGTTCTACATTGTACTTTATAAGAACTTACTGTTATCTCTTTGAGAATATTTAAAGAGACTGATTTAAATTCCTCTGTTCTACCTTTTTATTTTGTCTGGTACTAGTGATTCTGTTTATCTTCTTGCACATAATTTTGCTCTCAAAATGCCTGTCAGTTTCTTCCGTGAGCTTGCATCCATTCCTGAGTAGTATGTGCTACAAAGCGTTTTTCTCAAGGCTGTGTCCATCTTCTGCTCCTTTGATGAGTGTAGGGAATGGGAACATGCCTCAAGACACATTCTCTCTTCCTAACATTGCACCTGCTTCCTTACACTATTTTTTTTCTTGAGCTTGAACTCAGGGCCTGCACTCTCTGTGCTCAAGGTTAGTGCTCTACCACTTGAGCCACAGCACCACTTCCAGCTTTTTCTTTTTCTTTTTTTCAATTGTGAAAATACCATACAGAGGGGTGACAATTACATGAGCAAGGTAATGAGTACATTTCTTATCAAGCATTGTTGCCTCCTCCTTTGTTTCCCCTTCCCATCCTTCTCATCTCCCCTGCCCCCCCCCCCAAAGTTGTAATGGGTCCACCTGTATCCCTATGTAAATGATTTGTTTTTGCCTTTCCCCTCCACAAATTATACCAACATCAAATACAGTGACAGCAGGGGTTATTCCATGGGGAAGGGACATACAAAGCAACAAAGAAATCATCTTATTTCTGTTTATGCAGTACTGAGGAATCAATCCTCGGGTTTCATGCATGCTAGGCAAGCACTCTACCACTTAGCCACATTCCCAGTTCACTTCCTTACAATATTATATTTCAAAGACAACCTTCCTCAGTTGTAGTCATCCTACCTTGGAGGTATGGTCTGAGTTTCAGACAGAGTTATCGCTCAAATACCTGCTATTTAATCTGTAGCTGTGATCACTTCTCTGTACACTGAGTGCTACCTCAACTTTCTGCATCCAGCGTCCTCCCACAGAAATGCTCCACACAGAAAATAAACACCACGAACGCCATTGTGTGTGTGCTCCTGCCTTCCTTTCCCAGGATCTTCTCCCACTTCCCGGGGCACTTCCTGAACACCCACACTAGCTCATCAGCCAGGAATATTAACCCCATTGCTTGCTGAGCACACAGGAGCAGACCTTGTGTCTTTCAACATCCCCTTGTTCATGACTGACAGTTGAAGAGAGGAAGTCGGGTTACAAAGGTGCAAAGGTCTTTTTCAGTCGCTATTTTTTGTGCATGGCAGCAGGAATAAGATACTTAAATGTCGTGCAGTTTGTGTGTCAATCATTTGCATTTGATCTCATTTCAAGTCACAAATGATGTCAGAGAAACCTTGCAGACAGAGAGGAACCCTTCAGCAACCCTGCAGGACATCCTGTCATCCAATCGCAGGCCTGAAAGGATTTGGCTAGAAATCATGCCTTTTATGGAGATGAATTGATAGAAAATTCTAATCAGGGGTCTATAAGAGCAAATTTGTGGTGAAGAGAGACTTATTTTGAAAGCACAAGTAAATAGTTCAATCTTTTAAAAGAAATATTTCTATAATTTTTGAGTTCTAAGTAAAAGTATGAGGTTTCACAATGAAAGATATATATATATATATATATATATATATTTTTTTTTTTTTTTTGGTCAGTCGTGGGGCTCGAACTCTGGGCTTGGGCACTGTCCCTGCCCTCTTCTGCTCAAGGCGAGTGATCTACCGCTTGAACCACAGCGCCACTTCCAGTTTTCTAGTGGTTTTTATTGGAGATAAGAGTCTCATGGGCTTTCTTGCCCAGGCTGGCTTTGAATCACAATCCTCAGATCTCAGCCTCCTGAGTAGCTAGGATTACAGGCGTGAGCCACTGGCACTGAGCTTATTTTTTTATATTTTCATCTGGTTATTTACAAAGTTTTTTAAATAATTTAAAATTACTTTCACAATAGGATTTACACAAATGGATTTACACATTTATAAAATGAGTCCATGTTCTAGAATTTTACTGGAAAGATACAATCTAAAGTTGGTAGACCAAACAAATACTTGATAAATACTTGATACCTAGATACTCAGGAAGCTGAGATCTGAGGAGTGCAGTTTGAAGCCAGCTGGGGCAGGAAAATCCAAGGGACTCTTATTTCCAAATAATTATAACCCCAAATCCAGAAGTGGATCTCTAGTTCAAGTGGTACAGTACTAGTCTTGAGTAAGAGAGGCTAAAGGATAGTGTCCAGGCCCTGAATTCAAACCTTAGGACAAACAGGAGATGAAAGAAAAAAGAAAGAAAGAAAGAGAGAGAGGGGGAAAGGAGGGAGGGAGGAAGGGAGGGAGGGAAGAAAGGAAGGAAGGAGGAAGGAAGGAAGGCAGGCAGGCAGGCAAGAAGGAAGGAATGAAGGAAGGAAGGACAAAGACTGCGAAGTTAATTTTATTTATGCATTTATCTACTCTGTGAAATTTTACTTTCTATTATTTTAATAACTCATGTAACAAACACTATAGACTCCACCAAAAATCTCCTAGAATTGATGAATACCTCTGGAATAACTATATAAAATCAACATCCAAAGAGAAATATATGCCAACAACAAACAGGGTAAGAAAGAAATCAGAAAGACAATTACAATCATAATGGTCTCCCAGACAATATAATGCCTAAGTATTATCATAACGAAGGTATCAAAAACATCTCCAGCAAAAAGTATACAACCCCGAGGAAAGGAATTGAAGAAGACCTCAGAAGTTGCATACTGTAGAAATGGCCACACCACCAAAAGCTGTATACAAATTCTAGGCAATACTCATCAGAATCCCATTATTGTACAGGAATGAGAGCAATCAATCAAAAGTTCATCTACAGTCTCATGTCTGAAATCTTAGCCACTAGTGATGTTGAGATAATGGAGAATAGCAGTTTGAAGCCAGCCCAAACCTTCATGACTCCATCTCAAAAATAACCAGCAAAAGGCATGGTTCAACTGCCAAAGCATCAGCTGATGAAGCAAACTGGGCAAATATGAGTCTCTGAGATTAAATTCTGGTATCAGAAAAAATAGTACAACCACAAATAAATGTATTATCAATTATTAAGAAAATATAACCTAATATTTGACTCGAAGAGTTAGAAAAGTAACAACAAAGTAAATGTAAAACAGAAAAAAGTATCAAACATGCAATCCATAAAGACAAACATTCATAAAATTATGAAAAGTATTCCAAAGCTTAGTCTTAAAAGAATAAACAGACACAGCAGCACATAAATCATTAGTTCACTTTTTCAAAGAAAAATAGTGTTGATGTTGGAGAGCAAATCAGTGGGAGAAATTTATAGTAAACACAGAAAATTTAGCTTCAGGGATATTTTGTTCATCTCTGAGAAAATCATCTTGAAAACATAAGCAATATGAATGATATCTTAGACAATTAGAAATAACTCAAGTCTAATCAAAGCGGATGTAGAGATTCAAAATGGGCTAATAAAAAAATTAAGGGATGCTTTCCAACCTAGCAACTAAAATGCTGTTCTAAGCCCAGAGGCTTTCTTTAGAAGTAACCTGCCTTCCATTTGTCATTTTGTTCTCTGATTTCCAATTAATTTTCTGAATAGCAGCTGACTGAAGTCATGATCTGGCTATAAATTCTGGTGAGCTGTGATATCTCTCATAGTTCATTTCCATTCAGCCTAATGAAAGCCCTGTCATGTTCTAAATGTGACATTGCACACCTGTATCTTTTCTAGTTACTTCTACTGTTACCAATGATACAATATTCCATGCAGCCTTCCTTCCCTTGAGCAGCTCAGAACCTAGGGGAAGGCAGCAAGACAATACTACTTACATCATAAGGAAAACTAAGAAATTCTATCATCTTTCTAAAACCCACAGGAAAATTAGATGACTTTGGAAATCTAAAATCTAGACCAAGAAAACAGAATATTGCACAATGTGATCATATTTCTTTTGTACAGGGTCTCAAGTTGGTGTGGAATGAAGTGAAAGCACATACAGAATAGCTTTAAGTCTTCCCTTCTTCCCTTTCTGGGGTTCATCAGGCTGAGCATGTCTTAGTTGGCTCATTTGGGAGAAGTTTCCAGAAATGTATTCCCTTACTAGGCTGTTTTCTCAGCAAGAGTCATTTGCTGATACCGGCAGGTATGTGACTATGCCCACATTCCCCCCCCACCCCCCCCCACCCCCACCTCCTGGGATTTTCAAGGGGTGTGGAGATCAGGTACACCTGTTAGTGGACTTCCTGGTGTGGTGACCCCACTGAACCCCAGTACGCCCCTACAGAGAGCCAGGCAGCCCTGGTAACAGTGTGCAGTTGGTAAACAATGCCTTCTGTTATAAATGAAGTAATCTATGAACTTATAGTTAATTAAATCCCATTGCAACAAAATGACAAACACTCAAAACACCTCACTCCAGCTGATTTCCTTAACATGGAGGCTGTTGAGATGACTCTATTTGCAGGGTAGAGCCATCATGGGAAGGACACATGGAGGACATTGTGGTGAATCACTGATCATTGTTTCCTACCTCTGCATCTACTCATGCGGGGTTGACATCCTGATTTTGGTTAGGATGAAAGTACCTATATGTACAGTATGGCAAATATCACAAACACAAGTTTTATTTTATTTTTTTTTCCTTCTAGAAAGTTGAGCAATACACATTTGACAATGATCCAGTTATATGTTTCTCATCATTTGGGAACTTTTTTTCTCTCTCTTTTCTCTAGAAGCCAGAAAAGTACTACCGACAGATGCTCTGAAAATTAACCTTCCTTGGAAACCTCTTCTTCTAAACTGAAAACATGGAGGTTTTCCAATTTTCCATTCTTTATGGTATACAATCTGATCTCAGACATTCACACAGCAATATCTGGCAACAAGAAAAGGCAAACATGATCATATCGGTGTGGCTCTGTCATATTTTACCTAACTTGTTTGGCAATGCACTTACTTTCCAAATGTGTTTGGCTAAATTCTGTCAGAGAGCTCCCTTCTAAGCAAATACTGTTTAACCTAAAGTCTCTGTACCCAGGCCTGGGATAAAGAAGAAAATAAGTCTGTTCACATATTTACTAAAAATGGAATAATTAAGAGAAGTTCTATTCTTATGATTTGTGTAGGATTTTATTCCAAAGGTATCTAAAGTTTCAATCTCTTTCATGCTGAGAATTCTAAAGTTATTGAAGTTATCTGTTTTGGGCCCCTAAATTACCAATACAATTTCACTAGAGAGAAGTTTCAACAGACTGTGGGGAAACCAAGGGAAATACTGGGAGAATTAGGAATGACTAGAGTTTATTACAACCATTCCTCCTTCAGAGTCTGAGCCACCGGCAGACCTCCAGGGCATTTGGCAGCAGGTAGAGATTGGGAAGGAGATGCCCTGTGCAGTCAAATTTTTCAGAACTGGTTTCGCAAAGAACAGATGTAGGCTCAGGAGTGCAAGGTGGAAATTTTGCTTGTGGTGAGTTTCAATATTCCCATAAAAGTTCGAATTTCAGAAAATTGCAGATGTATAGCAGCTTCTCAGAAATTACACCGTGCACAAATAAGAATATAGAAACAAACATGGTTGCAGAAGCTCCTTCTGGTCAAGCTGGTTTTGACCATAGCTGATTTTCCTCCCTGGACCGAGACCCTGTAAGGGGATGGGTGCCTTGCATTATTTCAGGTTTCTGTGTCTAATTGCAACAAATATAACTCCTTGCCATAGAAGCCAATTTTATTCCTTTAATGACAAATAAAGAAAATTAAATATTTTTGTTCGGTTTCCTGCTGTAATTTTGCATTAAGTGTACATGAAAACAATCAAGATTCTAGAGTTTAGAATGCAAAGTTATTTGTTTGAACCTTTTGAGGAAATCTTTTATTCTAACTAATGCTACAATATAGGTATGAAGTCATTACCTTGCCATTTTATATTGATTTTTTTTTTGCCAGTCCTGGGGCTTGAACTCAGGACCTGGGCTCTGTCCCTGAGCTTCTTTTGCTCACTCTACCACTTGAGCCACATTACCACTTCCGGCTTTTTCTGTGTATGTGGTACTGAGGAATCGAACCCAGGGCTTCATGCATGCTAGGCAAGCACTCTACCCTTAAGCCACATTGCTAGCCTGTTTATGTTGAATATTTTAAATTAAATTTTGTTGCTATTGTATTCATGACATTCTTTTATATAAATATTAAAACTGTCCATCAAAATACATATTACTCTGATATATTTTATCTAATACTTAAATATTTCTCATATACTTTTTAACTCTTTTAAATAACAATAGAGACTCAAAGATAAATATAGCCTTGTACTTGATCTCAAGAATCTCCATAATCATTCAATTATGAGAGTCAGGAGATATACAGACAACATCCAACAACAAAGGGGATGTGATGATATCAATGGAGAATGGAGGGCTGGGCTTGCAGCACAGTGGTAAGGCACTTGATTAGTGAGTACAGGTTTTTGTGTTTCATTCTCAGCTGAGGAAGGAAGGAAGAAAGGAAGGAAGGAAGGAAGGAAGGAAAGAAGGAAAGAAGGAAGGAAGGAAGGAAAGGAGGAAGGAAGGGAGGAAGGAAGGGAGAAAGGGACGGAGGGACGGAGGGGGAAAGAGGGAAGGAGAAAAGAAAGGAAGGACAGAGGGCGGTTTGTGTGGACTAATATATAGATAAATATTTCTTCAAGGATACAGAGATGCTACATACTTCACACTGCCTCTCTCTCTCTCTCTCTCTCTCTCTCTCTCTCTCTCTCTCTCTCTCTCTCTCTGTGATATCTTTCCCTGTCTCTTTCCTTCTGTTCTTTTATTCTTGTTCTTTCTGGCATTAATGTTTCCACTAGGTGAGTCCATCTGAAATGTACGTTATGGTGCTGCCCTTCTTCCCTCGGTTACTTCATGTTCTACTGTGAAAACAAAACCAATTTTAGCATCAAAAGATATTTTCAAGTATTTTTCTTCACTAAGCAAGCTGTAAGAATCCTCAGCTGTTGTGTTGCCATGGTGAGTGAAGCTGAAGCTATATTTCTAGTCAAAGACAAAAATCTATAAAATGAATGCTAATATGAAATCAACTTGAAGTTATCCCTTAATGCAGCCGTGCTTCAATGCTAGCTCTGTTTCTTTTTCCTGTTGTTCACAGAGGAGCAGCGGTGGCGCCAAAGCAGGGGGAGTGAGGCTTTCCCATCTTCTGTGTTCAAAGCCACTTTGGAATAACTTTATAAACGGTGGGCTTGCAATGTGATTAAGGATGAAACCACATACTGAAAAGATATTAGCTTTAGTCAGTCCTTTAAAACAAATATTGCCTATTTTTTGACACACTGGCATTCATGACTTTGTAAGGGTTCAGTTGTTCACCAACTAAGAAGAAATAAATTTTTTAAAAAATGAAAGATAACACTAATCATCTTTTTTTCCCCTACAGAATCATTTCAGGGATAATAGATGCAATCCAGAGTAAAAACAATAAGCTATCTCTAATATCTCTTTCATGAAGCCTGGCATCAGAAAAAAAAAACAAACATTTGGTTTGAGTATTAAGAGGAGGTAGCACACAGAAAAGTTACATTTATTGGCCATGTCATTCAAGACAATAAACACTGAATTTAGCAGTCAGTGACACACACCCCTTCTCTACCCCCCAACCCCCCTCCTGTCCCCCACCTCACTGACCCATTCTACCTCTCCATATACAGAATGTGTCAGAAGCGACCTGCATCTATATCTTGAATCCTTCTTCACGGTAAAGTGAATTTCAGTGGACCAGAACCTCAGACAGCCATGCTGTCAGCTCCAAACTGAGTATTTAGCAAAGAAAGTAACAGGAGCAATAAAATGTGTCAAGCAGAATCATATTCAGAGAGGTGATATAAAATGAGACCATCATTCATGACTCCTTACTGGGGATGCTGAAGAGAATTGCTGCTGGGCAGGGCAGGATGAGTATAGAAATGGGACTTCCCAAAACGGAGGCCATGGTGGGTCTTCAATGGCAAAGACACCTCACTCTGTCTCCCTGCTCCATCTCAGCAAGTGAAGAGGCCCCGGATAATTGGGAAACAGATCGCATTTTACATTGAGTGCTGGATCACTCAGGTTTTGGCAGATTCCTGTGATATACTAAGCATCAGATTTCAGTCTCCAAAGGGTAAGAGTTCATAACAGCAGCAGAAGAAAAAGGAATTTGACAATGAAAATAGATATCATTTATCGAAGACTTGCTGTTTGGTTGTTTTAGGTGCCCAAGTATCACCTATGCCCAACAGGTATTTCTCGTAATCTTCTAACTCTAACCAATCAACCTCCATATTCATTTGTGGACTTTGTGTTTTGCTTTGTTGTTTGCTTTGGCTGCTTTGGCGATGCTAGAAACCAAACCCAGAACTTTGGGGGCAATGCTAGGCTAGCATTCTATCACTGAGCTATATCTCTGACCCTTTTGACTTATTTACTTGAGAAAATGACAAAAGGATAAGGCTTTGCACCTTCACAGTACATGTACCTTCTCTCCTGGGTTAAATAATTCCTAATGCTTCAAGCTTATGACAAGCTCTCCATGTATGCACTACACTTTACATATTATTGTTCACAAGGGTTTTCTTTTTCCATTTCATGGTTTGTATTGCAGACAATACTGTGACTTCACAGGCTAAACTGTAAAAAGCCTCCCCTCCCCCCCTTCCCCCTACCCCCTGATTTCTTGAAAAATACCTCTGGGTAAAGCTATTACCATGGAGGAAGTCTAAATGCCCCCTCTGGGAAGAGTCCTGTCCAGACACACTGGAAACAGGAGCATGCTATCCAGTGCCCATGGTGTGGACACTGAGCATGGGATATAGGAGACACCTGGGCTTGGCTTTTGCACATTCTTGTAGAGAAGTTTCCAGCATAGAGCCCAGCCATGCTCTCCAGCTAAGCCAGACACACAAATAGTCACATTGTTCCCCGTGTCTAAAACAAGCCGCTGAGTCCTACAGTCATGAATAGCATTGAAATGTTATTCTTCATGACAATCTAGGTCTGTGGTAACCAGTTTACTGAAACATACTGTCAAGATTACCAGCCATACCTCTGTGGTTCTAATCTATTTTCCTTGATTTCCTCACTTGTTACTTTCTGATACTCCCTTTATTTAGCTTCTGAGACCTTCCAGTTTGTATTCTGACATCCAGGTGTCTGCACCCCTTAATGTATAGGATATTTCTCCTCCTTTTCCTCTCATTCTTGCCCTCCTCCCCCTATCTTTCTCTCCTCCACCTCTCCCTCACACTCTCTCTCTGGAGCTGGGTGTGGCTGTGTGTTGGCATGGCTCATGTTTTGGATTTCTTAGTTTAACCTGATTTTTAAGTGCTCTCATTGAGATTCAGGATGTCAAATACAATTCTTTCTCTTTGTTCATGGAGTCTACATTTGAAGACTCATCTAAAATTTGTTTGTAGCTCCTGAAACCACACTCAGACAGTATCTCTGTATCAGAAACAACACCCAGACAGTATCTTTGTATCATTGATGCATATATGCCAAATGGCAAAAAAAAATTGTGTGGCTATACCACGCAAGGTGACCTCTGTCCAGAGGGTAGAGCAGGAAGGAGCAGGGTAGCCATCCTGACTCACAGACATTTCTAGAAGATTGACTCACACTCATCAAACTCTGACCACTCAAAAGGTCACAGTCACTGAACACTGAGAAGTAAAACATGGGCTTCACTTCCAAATTCTCACTGATTTCAACCAGTCTCACCAACATGTCTACTTCAAGTCTGTTACTTCCCATGTAAAAAAGACTCCAGAATCACCAGCTTAATGCTCTTTCATATAAGACACCAATGTTCTGTCTTCACAGTCATGAAATCTTAACCCTATCTTTGGGGTTTTGTTTTGTTTTGTTTTCCTACTGCTATAAGGAGCTTCTATCATTTTTTAATGTGTCTACCATGATAAATGACTGCTGTAAGGTCTGGCTCCAATAGTTGTGCCAGTTGTATGGTTGGCTTGTAGGCAGAAATTTAGTTACCCAGTATTTCAGAGAGGCTGCAAAGTTTTAGATTTTTGAATTCTTGTAAAATTGTATTATTTGGAATGTAGTTTAACATTGAAGAGAATGATTGAACTACCTAATTGCCATGCACATTTTTCCTTCACAAAGAATAAACTCAGGATTGTCTTGGAGAGACAATCTACAGTTCTTTCCCTTAATAGATTTAAAGTCAGGGGTCATAGGGTGAAAGCTAGTACTCTATTACAAATTTATTACAGACCTTCACAGTCTGGGGACTTAAACACTAGACATGTTAGGATTTTATCTAGTTTTACCTTCTGATACCACCTGGTGGAAGAAAGATAACAAAAATAAAACCTACTAAGAAAATGAGAAACATTAGGTAATCATCGGTTAAGAACAAATAACACAATTCATGGACAGGATATGAATTCCATGCCTCTGATGAAAAAAGCATTGTGAAATCGTATCACACTTATTCCTGGCATATAAACATAGGAATCAATTTAAAAGAGTATTTGTTAAGATCAGGCACTTGTTTACAAAAAGTCAGGTAAGGTTGAAGATATACCCCACCATCTACAGTTTTGAAATGTTGTGTACCCTGGTCTGACACTGTGACTCACAACTGTAATCCAAGCTACTCAGGAGGCTGAGATCTGAGGATCACAGTTTGAAGCCAGCTGGGGTAGGAAATCTATGAGACTCTTATCTCCAATAAACTACTCAGAAAAAGCTGGAAGTGATGCTGTTGCTCATGTGGTAGAGTGCTAGCCTTGAGCCCAAAGCAGTTCAGGGACAGCTCCCAGGCCCTGAGTTCAAGCCCCAGGACTGGCAAAATAGAAAAGAAAAAGAAAAAGTGAACTGTTTCTGTTTGATTTTTCCCTTGCCAAAGCACCACAAATAACCACTAATTTTAGATCTTAAACCCTACAGATATCCTAATTTCCACCTATTGTAGACATAGTTAAGACTCAACAAGTTTTCTCCTTTTCTATAATATGTTTTATTCAGCTTAGTTTTGTGAGAAAATCTTTAGGATGGATTTCTGGGCAGTTTTGATGGTTCTGGCTACAGGGTTATCTCACTCAGAGACTATTAAGATATCTATTCAGTTGTTCACACCTTCATTCTACAAATAGGATAATCTCCCAAAGCCCCACAACTCACAGGAGGAACTTCCTTTAGTGACAGCAGTGCTGAGATGAATTCCTGTGTGTGTGTGTGTGTGTGTGTGTGTGTGTGTGTGTGTGTAAAAGAGAGAAAGAGAAACAGAGACAGACAAAAGAAGGAATGAAGAAAGAAAGAAAAAGAAGGAGGGGAGGAAAGAAGGAAGAGAGATTAGAGAAGAAATGAACATTAGTTTTAAGAGAACTTTTAATGATATAGTTAGGGTAAAATGATCACAATTATAAGCCTGGGCACAGTGGCTCAGCCTTGTCATGCTACTCTAGAGGCAGAATTAGGAGGCACTAGGTCTCCTGAACCAAAGCTGGAGATTATCTAAAAGATAACTAAATAACTAAAGTAAAAAGGGCTGTGACATGACTTCAGTAGCAGAAGTCCCAGATTCAAATGCAAGTACTTCCAAAAGTATAAAAGAAAGACAAAGCAAGATGTCAAAACGACAAAGTAACAGATCCAAATTGTATTTGTCGTTGGAATGCAAGCTTGGTTCAACATTTTAAATTGAGTCAATATAATCTATTACTTTTCAGTTTATTTGGCCTAGTCCCTAATGCTCAATAATGTCTCCCTAAGAAATTAAGTAAGGATAGGAAATACACATTTACTCAACTTTTACTGAAGAGTTGCCATGAGTACAAATCAAGAATAAAATAAAGACTGGAGATTATAAAGAGAAGACAAACCTAAATCTATTTTCAAATTAACTGTATCTACATAAAGAACATAAATTATCCTGCCAAAGACTACTAGATTTATGTTAGACTAGCAATATTAAAGTGACAAAGTGAATACACAAAAACATTTTTTAACTAACAAAAATTTGCTAAGTCTAGGGATACGCGTGGACCCATTGCAACAATGAGATGTACAAATCGTTATGTCGAAAAACGAACTTAACAAGTGGGGGGGAGGGGAGAAGTATGGGAAGGGATGGGAAGGGGAAACAATGAGGAAGCAACAATGCTTGATAAGAAATCTACTTGTTATCTTGCCCATGTAATTGTAACTCCTCTGTACGGTATTCTCACAATAAAAAGAAAGAAAGAAAAGAAAGAAATTTTCTGGGAAGTATGAGAAAAAAAATTGCTAAATTTAAAACGATTCCATTTTCAAGCAAGTAATGTACTTAAATGCTTAGGAATGAATTTGATAAAT
The DNA here is from genome assembly GCF_019054845.1 of Dipodomys spectabilis. Lineage (NCBI taxonomy): Eukaryota > Metazoa > Chordata > Mammalia > Rodentia > Heteromyidae > Dipodomys > Dipodomys spectabilis. The sequence continues at coordinate 5,328,421 of NW_024870892.1, read as the reverse complement.
AGCATATAACATATTGTTGATAAAAACTAAATAAGAGCTAAAATTAGAAAAACATGTTCATACAGAGGGAGACATTAAGGTAAAGTTATCCATTAGCACCTGGTGAGTTTTCAAATTACAAAGTGCCAGGAACTATTTTTAATGTCAGAAACTGAAAATTTGGTTCCAAAAGCATGAATGGAAAGACAAAGGAATAGAATAAAATATTTTGGGGAAAAAAAGGATTCATTTGGAGAAAGTTGCGATAGAACTACAGTACTGAGTTCAACTTTTACTAGAGGTACTATATATAAGACTGGATAGTCCATCATCTATCCGTCTGTTTATCATATGACATGTCTCCATTATAGGTGTCTGTTAGATCCACTGGTTTATGGTGCAATTTAAATCTGAAGATATGTAGCTGAGCTGCCTGGTGGGGTACCAAGGATATTCTGAGCTCACAAAAATGATTGCAAAGATATCGCTCCCATTGTGAGCTGAAAATATGTGCAGTGGGTTTTGTGGATTCAGTAAATACCTAGTAGGAGTCATTAGTGAAAACACCTAAGGCTTTGAGGTTATTTTATTCTTTTTTTTTTTTTTTAAAGAAAGCAGTTTCATTATTATTTTATTTTTCATGTATGTACTTTTTAAGCACATGATATTTGTTCTTGTGTCAGTTTCTAAAATAAATGTGCTTTTAAAGAGTTTTCCATTTCGTCTAAGTTGTTTGTACAAATTCACACAATGATCCTTTTATACTTAAATATCTGGAGGATTTGTGTTATTACCCTTTCATTTTTGTTCTAATGTAATTTTTATCCTTTATTTAATACCTAACCATCATATTCATACTCCATTTTATCCTCTATTAGCTTCAAGCTAAATCTCTTTGTATTAAGTTTTAGACGCAGCTTAAAGAATTATAATTACTATCCACACTTCACTCTGGTCAAACTTGAATTTTTATACCACTCCATGAATTAAAAAAAAACTTTATAATGATGTAATTCTATTTGCTTCCCCTGCTCATTTGCTGGTATTATTGTCAAATACTTCACATCAATGTGCTATATAAACTGCAATACAATTTCATGATTTTAAAAATAATATAGGTAAATCCAAGTTAGACATAGTGCAGGATTGCCTCCTTTTTGTGCTGTATTTTCACTATCACGAGCCAGGTATAGTTTTCATTGTGTTTTTCTTCATGTGCTTCACTAGACTTCCAGTGAAAAACCAACTTGAATGTTGGCCATTGTTAATTCAGATATTCCATTTACTCTTTCTCTTCTCTCTTCTAAACTCTACTTACATGAACTGTAAATTTATTAAGTTCCATACAGAACTCTGACATTGTTTTTCTTGTAATGTGGACGCAGCCATTCACATTTTTATTTATCTAATAAAGGCTGTGGATATAAGATATTCTATCATACATAATATCATATACAATATACTATACATGCCAGTCTACCTAATCTATTTATATATAGTTCTATCTCTGGAATTATAGTTTGTAATATCATTTTTAATGACCCCCTATCATTACCTTGTTCAAAATGCCACCTACTGAAGGACAACCAGCTTCAGTAGAGTAAACCCTGACCTGTCATTTTCTAGTGATTCATCATTGTCCAGTGTATCCTTTGTTTGTTCTAAGTAACTGACTTCATATTACTCATAACATGGTACTGACTAAAGTAGTTCTTCAAAACTGAGTTTAATCAAGCAACCTGCTCAGAGATCGACAAGAAGACACATTCCCATTTTATCAAACCTAATTAAAAACACCTTTTCAAACAATATGTAGGTGTGCAGACATGACCTCAATTTACTTAGAATATTGTCATCAAAAGCTAAGTATGATACATGGCGATTGAAAAATCCTTCTGAGATACCACAGTCTGGAGATGGGAGTAGATTTTCTACTAAAGGTTTCCTTGTTGTTTGTTTTTCTGGTGGTGTAGACATCAACTTCTTTGCAACAGCTGTACCCAGCAGTGACCTGCATTCCTGTAAGTCGTGAAGGGGGCAGAGTGTGCTGAGCTGCGGAGGAGGTATCATCCTTTTCCATTATTCAACTTCATAGTTCATTCAGATCTTTAACTATACTAGAACATAATACTCTCATAAATCTTCCCTCCTTTGCAAAGAACTATGGTCCAAAAAAACAAGAAAATGAGATAGACAAAGGATAAGATAGCTAAAATAAAATCTACTGAGAGAATGGAAAATATTAGGTAGTGAGTGCCCCCTCAAGCTTCTCATTCATCTGTCCACACATTTCTGAAAGAGCCCTTTCCAGAGGAATTGCCCATCGTTTAAATGGTACAAAGAAAAGGCCAAAAACTGAAGGAAATATAAAATGAAATATAAGAAAACATTGTGAGGTATATGATAAATGCTGTGAATTATTTGTTTCAATAAATACTAAAAACAGATGTAAATTTTTCATTAACTTGTAGTACTAACTTACAGGTTTATAAATATATTCCAGAAAGAAATGAAAATTTGTTGTGAATTGAGTTTGATGAGAACTCTTGTTTCATCAGAATTTGGGATAAAAATATTATGGATTGGCTTTTCACCAAGATTACTAATGTTGTATATAATATATCTGGCTATATCACAATAAAGTGCGTCCAATAATCAGGTTATCTTCATTCTTGTGTATAGCAGGGAAAGAACTACAATTTTACTAAACAAAATGGCACATGGCTGCAAACATTAGAACCAAAGAATTAGAGTTTTCGGGTTAAAACCATATCTGTTGAATAAGATTTCAGGAAAGAAGTCACCAGAAGTACAACAACAGAGATACTTTGGACATCTTTCACATACATATACATATACATATATATATATATATACATATATATATATATATATATATATACATATATATATATATACATACACACACACATACACACATATATGGTCACTTAGTATGTATATTTGCAAAAATACATATTCAACAAATTCCAATAGGAGAGAAGTTTCTAACAGGAGAGAAGTTTCCTGTAAGCAGATTTTGTACAGTAAAGACTCATATATACACCAAAAGCGCTGTTTTTTTTTAAAACATATTTTGGGAAAGAGTGGTTTGAAAATAATCAGGCTGATGGAGTGTTTTGATAGTGTAGAGGGAGACGATGGGGTATCTGGGATCCGGGTCACACAGGTTGATGATAATATTCTAAGTTTCCCTGGGTTCTTAGACAGACCACAGAGTTCTTTCTCTGCTGTCACATTGTCTCTGCAAGGAATACTGCTTCAGAAACACTACTTTGAAATGATTCACTAACAAGTTAAAATCAAATACAAAGTACAAAATATGTTAACAATATTAAAATTTATTTGAAAAAGTAATTAATTTAACCCTTTTTCTTCTTGTGGCCATGAGAAGATAAAGTATACTTAATAGAACAAGAAGTATAGTTACATTTTTATTTCATTTGTAAGAGTTTAAAGTTTTTTTTTTTTGAGAGTCTATGCCTTTTGTAAAGGCTCTGTGTGGAGGGTGGCTCATGAGAAAAGGAAGGAGGTAGGAACTCCTACCAGCCAGTACTGGATATTTCAGAGCTGTATTTGTATGACTAGCCACATTACCACCCAGAAAAGGTGTTACAGTCTCTTAACAAATCCATCTTCTTCTCTACCTTCACCTAAAGAACAGTGGCAGAAAACACAATTACTAATAAACCACCACAGTGAGAATGCACTAACATGTTTTGTTTTTATTTGAGAAAAAAATGTTTGTAACTTCTGGAACAATTTAGTTCACGACTGCTGTAACGTAAGAGTTGACAATTGGCCATGAGAAGCAAGTCTTTCCAAGTGCCCTGTGATGTCTCCTGGGTATGAATCATCTTTAGAAGTTTCATCAGGAGGAAGACGTAGGAAAACTCCAGTTCTAGTCTAGTAAACTCTTGTAGATTTTTCTCAATTCAGATGTGAAAAATATGGGGTAAGCGACAGAGATGCCTGCCTAGTAGTTCATGAACAAAATGGAAACTTAAATTATGTTAAGAAAATTAGTTGCTTTTGGTTCAGAATGAGATCCAGATACCAGTTAAATTTTCCAACTGTGTTCCATGCAAACAATACAGGATTGAAGGTCCACCCCTGATCTCCTCAATGCCCTTCTGAGTTCACACACAAGACTTAAAGACTATTTCTCCTTTATAAAGCCCTACCTGCTTGCATGTGCCTTGCTAGGACAAATGTCAGCAAATTCAGGTGAGAAAGGGTGCGTTCATATTTCTTAGAATAAGTGTTTCTGCCTGAGTAGAACAATGTTTACAGCAAATGAAAAATAGTGTGTTGGTAAATATATCAAAGGAATAGCTAAATATACATTTAATACCAAGCACGACATTCCTCTGTCCTCCTCCCTGACATGAACAAAGACAGAGGAGTAATAACTGTAGTCTTGACCCTGTTTGCTTCTATCACAGAAACCATAGCTTACTCCAAGCTCAGCTCCCCCATCGACGGAAATGTCAGATTCTAGGTTCTGATTTATGGGGTTGTCTGATCCAAACTGCTAGCTGGCTGCAGCCCTAGACTTGATCTCCAATCACACATCATAGGTCATTAAAATCAGAGCACAAGCAAGGATGGAGGAGACATTAACCCCAGGGAAATGCTGGACAAGATTAAGCACTAGGTTGATGCTTCTTGTTTTGTCATCATCATTTTTCTCAGAGGTTTAACATCTTTGTATTGCCAATTAGGTTATACATTAATAAATATTACTTTCACATAGATTGAGGAAAGCAAAAGCATTTCCCTCTTTTTGTGCAAAGTTAGGCATTCATTTATTTCAAATATGCCAATTTGGCATCTTTTCTAAAATAATGGGAAAATATGTGAGTTCCAGCTTAGTTGTGATTATGTTTGGTGTGATATATCAATTAGCTTTTTAACATTTTATTTATTTAGAGTTTTTGCACCTAAATATATGAAATACATTAATGTACTGTTTTCTTTTCTTGTAACTTTCCTTTTAGGCATTTCCACAAAGAATATGGTAGCTTAATGAAACTTCCAGGAATGTATTCTTCTTTTAATTATTCTTGGGTCATTTTGCTGTGATTTGTTTCCTGGATGCGTGAAAGAATTTACAACTGGAAGAGTTATGATTTAAGAGCATCTAAGACCGTCAACAGAGGAATCTGCATTTCTCCCGATTGTGCTGCAGGAATTAGGACACTTCAGAGAAGGGAGCTTATGTTTCACACCAGAATGAAAACTCTCAGTGAGTCTGACATAGCCTCTACCCAGTAAAGCATCTTTTGTGTTTGAAGGGCAGTAAGAAAAAGAACCATTGTTTGGACAACAATTATAACAAGTTCTGGTTAGATGGCCAAGAAGACAATGGAAACTGCCCTTGAGGGAGCAGAAGTTAGATCATATTCATATCTCAGGGTTCATGAGGGAGAGGGTCATTGGGAAACTGAGGCACAGTGAAAGTGGGAGGTGGGAGTGGAGGCAGGCTGTGCATGGGATGGTTAGTGTAGAACCCTGGGTGGATTGAGACCTCCTTAATATGAGCGAGATTGAAACTTAGTGTGGACAGAGAAGCAAGGTCAATAGAAAATTAAATAGTAAGGTCAACATAAAATGCAAAAATCTTGTTTCAAAAGCTGTTGAAAATTGGAGGAAAATCGGAGAGCCACAGACACTTAACCTGATTGTTTGTGAACTCACCACGGGCAGACCTCTTTGTATAGTTAATTCACGCTAATAAAAATCAATAAAATAATACTAAGAGCTTTAAAAAACTTCAGAATTTCTATGAAACCCCAGAGGTAGACTATTTTGTACCATTCCTACCATTTTCACAGGTACAGAAGAGGTGCTTAGAGCTACATGATTCTAGATCTTGGAGTATTATAGTTAGGAGTCTTCCATGATGTTTTGTTGTTGTTGTTGTTGTTGTTTTTAAATAAACGATTTTCATCCTCAGTTGTAATTCCTAGATACGTGTTGGGTTTAACACGCACCTGGTGGGTGGGGTGGGGTGGAGAGCACTCCAGCCCCGCTTGCTCAGCCTGGACAGAGTCCTGACTCACCTGGCTCAGACAAGGGGTCTCAGAAAACGTTTCTGCCAGCCTTACTGAGTCTTGGGCGCATTTTAAGAGGGATGCTTCAGGTCCCCGCACTAGGGCCTGAGCTCTGGTCGAATAGGAATGCCAGGAAATCACCTACTGATGGGAGACGTTGGGAAAGGGGAATAACTGAGCTTTAGGAAGAAACTAGGAGCTGGTGTTGTCCAGGCAGGGGAAGGAGCAAGCGGAGGACAGGGATGGCGTGATCAAGGCTCTCGTGTGCCCGACGGTGCAGCCCAGCAGTCAAGGGACGGGCTGTCCCATGCCATCCGCAGCCCTCGAATCCGAGGGAGAGAGGACTGGGTGGTGACAGGATGTTTAGAGGGTGACAGGCCTCAGACGGAAGTGACCTGGGTGCTGGTCTTCCGAGGGCCATGCTCTTGGGATGCAGACAGTAGAAGCTCAGGCCCTCTGGCGCCCTGGAAGAGGGGAAGGCAAGTCTCTGGGACTACAAATCCCATTTTCTAGGCTCCATCCCAGTGACCTATGACCTCCCCAAAGCCGCACCTCCTTGCTCAAACACACAGGGCTAGGAGATCAACATGGACATACTTCAGGGGAGACAGACTTTCCGGTCCTTCGTATCATCTGGTTCCTTGAAGACTTCCATAAAAGTTTCATGGGTGAGAGTGGCATTGTGGCTCAGGGGCCCGGCTCCGGCCTGGGGTTCAAGCCTCATGACCAAAACATGAATAGAGAACAAAAGTAGCATGGAACCTAAGAAGAAAAATTAGTCTTATGAAGAAAGAACGGCATTTACCATACAATCTACCCAATTTGTCTCAAGTTCTGTGCTACACTTGTTAACCTCTGAGCTACTAGCACATCACTAAGTCACAGCTTAGTTTTGAATATCAGCTAGGAATATAAATTAACTCTGTTCTGAAAGGGAGGAAAAAAGTCATGTAAAAGATTGGAATCACTGTCCTATATTTTGTTTTGTTAAAATATTTTGGGAGCTAGGATCTGGTGGTTTACATCTGTAATCCTAGCTACAAAGGAGGCTGAGATCTGAGGATCATAGGATCTTCAATTAATCACCAAAAAGCTGGAAGCTTTTAGTCAAGAGAATCTTGACTGAAAAAGTAAAGGGACAGCAATTAGAACCTGAGTGCAAGTCCCAGCAATGTAACACACATGCACATGTACACATGCAAACACACATGCACATGCACACACATGCATGTGTGTATACACAAATTGGGGGGGTATATTCAATGTAAGTGTTTTTCTAAATTGATGTACAATCTTATGCAGGGAACCCAATTCTATGTCCTGTTATTTAATTTGCACAACCCCTTATGTTACTTTTGTGTGTTTAATTCCATTATTTTTAATATTTTTCCATTAGGCAATTTATGTGAATTAAAAGATTGTAAGACAAAGAAAGTTAATTTTATTTGTGGTTCTTTGAATGTTACACATATTTATGTTGGAAAATCAGAGCCTTTCAGTTTCATTCTATTCTAGTAAGCACATAAATTTATCCAATTAAAATAGGAAGTTCATCAAAAATTCTCCTCACAATCCAAGATATTCCACATAACACTTATAGAAGTTCAAAATTAAATTCTGAGCACCATCTGAGCTCTGACTCTTTGATCTCTCTTACTTTTGGGGGGATAATTTCTAATTTCTTAGTTATTCAAAGGCTAACTTTCTTAGCAGTGTACTCTCCTAACATTGGACTAAAGATTCCACCACTTTTGAACCAAATGGAATCAATAATTTTGAGAACACATTTATGAGATAAGTCTGTAATACCATTATAGGTGTGATTAGCTCACATCATTCCAAGTTCTTGATTGGCTCTTTCAAAGCCATGATTGTTTTCTTAGTTGTAGATCAATAGGAAATATCAGAAAATAGGCTATTCACTTTGTGGCCAAATGTTTCTGGCTTATTTTCATTATTAGTGACTAGGATTACTTTCATCTTGCTCTTCTTTTTTTGCCAGTCATGAAGCCTGAACTCTGGGCCTGGGCGCTGTTCCTCAGCTCTTCAGCTCAAGGCTAGCGCTCTACCACTGGAGCCACAACGCCACTTCCGGCTTTTTTTGTTTATGTGGTACTGAGGAATCGAACCCAGGGCCTCATGCTTTCATCTTGCTCTTCTTACTGGCTTTTAACTTTTTACTACTTCCTCTGCATCTCTCAGGTGACTGAGAAAGTTCCTCAGTAAATTTCTCTCTCTGAGTGGCTCCTTCTATCGATAGCTTCTTCTATTGACAAATACCTTTGATTGCACTGTGATATTGTACAGCATTCACTCTCCAGTGATAGGGTTCACATCATCAGCAGACAAATCACTCTTTTGAGTAAAGAAAATATTCATTCAAGTCACTTCCATAGTTTCACTTAGCCTGAGTCCCTGGAAAGAAACTTGAAAGCACAGGTCTGTGCCCAAGTTTACACCAAAAAGATGTTAGAAGCAGCTGAGGCAGAGGGAAAAGCTAAATTGTGCTTTCCTTGGATGTCACTTCAGATAATTTGCTCTGGGCTAGGGCAAACAGTCCAGAATTGACACCCACAGAGTCTTTGTTCCCTCATAGAAACCAATCATTTCTTAGGGTGTTTCCCAAGCTAGGACAACTGCAGAGGAACTGTGAAGCTCAGTACCAATGCAGTTCAGCACCACCAGCGGCACAGACAATCACAGCCTCTGCTGTAAAAGCAGAGGGCACTAGTTTAGAAGGTATATCCTGGGATAACATTCCCACGAGTAGAACGTTGAGTTTTTCTAGGATGGATTTCTAGAAATTTCTCCCTCCCCCCTATTCACCCCGAACCGTGATACCATCAAACTGGCCTCTATCACATTGCCACCAAAGTCAACTTTCAAAAGCGCAACCTGTGATTACTATTCAAGTGCTGCTGCTGATTATTTCAGCTGCATTCTCCTGCATGCAGAATAAGCTAAGAAGCAATGAAACAGGTGCGCTCTTGCTTGTTCTGCTCAGCACAAAGCCCCAAGTTTACTTTGAGGGAATCTAGTGCTTCCAGCCCATATGCTCCGGATGTAGCCCAGTGATTAGGACCTTGTGACAGCCATGGTAAATGAGAACACTTCCGTACTCTCTCCAGAGTGAGGTTTGGAGATGGGCACTTAATCATGTCAGAGTCAATAAACTCAGCACTCGGGCTTAGGCTGTTGGGACTCCAATGAATGTGAAGCATTTGTCTCAAGTCATTCTGAGAACCGATCCTGTACCAGTGAACGCTGAGTCCAGCTAGGAGGAGCTGCCCTCGGAGTCTAGCCAACCTTAAGCTGCGACCATGCCTTGATTTTTTAAAGTTAATTTTTGCTATTGAAATTGAGAATAGGCATTTGAACAGACCACAGTGGCATGGCAACATGTGCGTAGGGATTCCCTGACTCATTAAAGTCTTCAGATAGATAGTGTCTCAAAGTAGGATGTTGACATTGTTATTTGGAGGAAGCATGAAATTAAACACAACTCCTGAACATTGAAATGTATGCTACACACTTGGAAGGTCAAGCATTGAAAACTTAGCAGGAAAACAATCAGGATATTTCATTGACCAAGAAGAAAGGAATGTCCAGCTCAGGTTGACATTAGCTTGCTTGTCTGATAACAAAGATAACACTCCCTTTAGCCTATCATCGAAAAAAAATCCGCTTTCTAGTAGTTGGCAATCTTGTGTGGTTAGAAAAGGCCAAGCCCCAATCCTGAACTGAACTGAGAAGAAATGCATGTAACAAGGATTGACATTTAGGTTTACCTTGAAATGAGTGCTCTCTCAAGAACAATCCTCAGCTACTGCTAGTGTTTCTCTCTGCCAAACAAGACAGATTCACACCATCTCCTTTCACTGATGTTAAAATATAATGTCAAATTTCCAACTCTTTTCTCTCACAACCATTTATTGGGCAATATTTTCCCTAATCCTTCACCTTGTATTAAAATTCTACTTATAATAGGTCTTTGTGTCAGTAGTTTCTCTTTAGCTGTGATTCACTTATACATTGATTTAATTACCACAACATTAGAATATGTTAAAGTACCTGGTAGGGTTATCACCCTCATTACTTTTATTCATTTACCAATTAAAACTCACTAGCATCATGATGTTCCCCAGATAGTTGGCTTGACCACCTGAGTGTAGGTATCCTGGGTGCGTTCTACCCTCCCTTCTGCTTATGATGACTTTCCTCCTGGCCTTGGACATGAACACCCATTGGTTCTGAAGTCTGAGAAGCAGAGAGAATTATTTCAGGGTGTGCACGTTGGTGGAGATGGATGTTCTCTTCTGACTATTCTTGTAGTCCTCCTCGAAAAGCTGCTCTCTTGTCATCTTGTGGGAACATGTATGAAGAACTACAAGGCCTGGGAAGACTGGGTCTTCTTCAGACTGGATTCTTTCCCTGTGGAGTCATCCCCACAGTGAGCTGGAGCTTCTGTGAAAACAGTGGAGAGATGGAGGGGTGCAGAAGCTGGATGAGGACATGTCAATATTCAAGAGCTGGATGAGTCACCATTCCTCTCCCCCACGGCTCTGCTTTCTCGAGGAGCACATGCCTGCAGTCCTGTGCTGAGCTCCGTGAAGACACCTGCGGGTGGAGGAGAGGCTTCCAGTGGCAGCTGCACGCCAGCTCCATTCTCAGCTCTATTTATAAGTCCAGATCAATTCTATAATGTGTCAGGGCCTACAAAATTAAGATCGTATCGAATGAACTATGCATGTTTCAATATAGGACAACTCCCAACACAGTGTCAAAAGCCCATCTATTCCTGTGAATCAGAGTCTTACCCCAAATGACTTCCAATGAGTTTTGCATTTGTCAAATATGAGGATAAGAAGTTAAATATCCTAGCTGGGTGTTAGTGTCTCACTCCTGTAATCCTAGCTACTCAGGAGACTGAGATCTGAGGATCACGAGTCAAAGCTAGCCTGGGTAAGAAAGCCCTTGAGAATCTTGTCTCCAGAAAACTAGAAGTGGTACTGTAGCTTAAGTGGTAGAGCACTACCTTTGGGTAAAAAGAACTCAGGGACAGTGCCTACGATTTACTGAGTTCAAGCTCCAGGACTGACAAAAAAAAGAAAGGAAGAAAGAAAGAAAGAAAGAAAGAAAGAAAGAAAGAAAGAAAGAAAGAAAGAAAGAAAGAAAGAAAGAAAGAAAGAAAGAAAGAAAGAAAGAAAGAAAAAAAGAAAGAAAGAAAGAAAGAAGGAAAGAAAGTTAAATAGCCAAATGTCTAATCCTATAATACTTCATGTATTAATTTAGATCCACAAGCATTAAACTAGCATATAAAGTAACATATTTTATACTCTCAGTTGTTAGACAAGAGTGTTATTTAAAGAGCTTTCTGTGTGTGAATTGGATATTAGAAGCTTTGTTGCCATGAGAGCTATTGTTCTCATCATCAACAACTTCCTCCTCCTCCTCTTCCTCCTTCTCTTCCTCTTCCCTCTTTTTGTCTGGGGACAGAGTTTCTCACTATGAAGCCCAAGCTGGGCTCAAACTGCTGATCCTTCTGCCTTTACCTCCTGAGAGCAGGGATTACAGTTATGAGCCACCATTCCCAGCTCACCCACTCCATTTGTAATACCTACTTTTCAGGCCCCACTCACATCCTTCTTTGATGAAACCAAACTAGATGAAACCAAACTAAAGTGAGTCTATTCTTTCATTTTGATATGAAAATTCCCTGATAGTGTATACCATTAACCACTCCCACAAAAGCACATTGATGTTGACAGTGATCTTTACCATCCTTTTGAACAATTTTATCTAATACTTGCTATTGTAAAATCATTACCCCCAAATTAATGACTAAATGTTCTCCTTTAAAATATTTCATTAATTGTTAACAGTTCTGTTGGGTGATTTGAACTGCAATTAAGACTAGAATTGTTAGCCGGGCGCTGGTGGCTCATGCCTGTAATCCTAGCTACTCAGGAGGCTGAGATCTGAGGATCGCGGTTCAAAGCCAGCCCGGGCAAGAAAGACCGTGAGACTCCTATCTCCAATAAACCACCAGAAAACCGGAAGTGGCGCTGTAGCTCAAGTGGTAGAGCGCTCACCTTGAGCTGAAGAGCTGAGGGACAGCGCCCAGGCCCAGAGTTCAAGCCCCACGACCGACAAAAAATAAAAAAAAAAATAAGACTAGAATTGTTGAGTCCTGTTGTGGAACAATCTGTCTTCCCTCAAGGAAGTTTGAAATAAAATTGAGTCCCCTGAATATGAGCGACTATGTAAGCACCCCAGGGAAGTATGTTTTCTCTCTTCTCAGGGTGCTCTCCTGGAAAAAATAATCACAACTTGGGGTGGTGATGAATTAACAGATCAGGGACAAGTTTCCATCTACCTATACTTCCTATATCTTTCCTACTGCCCAATTATCTTCTTAGTGAGTTCTCTTTGTTTCTATACATCTGCCTTCGCTTGATTAAATGCTACTTTTCTTTCTGAACAAGTGTGTGTGTGTGTGTGTGTGTGTGTGTGTGTGTGTGTGTGTGTAACATACTTTCTCCCAGCAATGTTTTGCATGTAATTTCTTTGGTGAAGATGATAACGTAGATTTTAGTGTGGTGTTAGGTTTATTATATATGCAGTCTATGAAAACTGCCTGTGAACTAATTATATAGGTGCTACCTCTTAATCCTGATGATGAATACCACTGCATTCTCCTACACTTGCTGGTTTAGAATTCAGAGCACATTCCCTCATTTCACTAAGAAAGACTACCTGTATCAGCAGAACCAAACCCTGTGGGCAGAAGGATGCACTGGTTGTAGGAAATTGTAGGATTCATTATGCATAGAGTTTCTGCAGAGCTGATCCTAATTCTGTTGAAGCAGGTTTTTGGGAGGAGACCATGTTTACGAAGTCCTCACCTGACTCTGCCCACTGGAGTTTGAAAGTCATGCAGGTACAGCACAATGGAAAAACACAGACAGGAAATTCTTATTCTGCCAAATTAGCCTGATCAAGTCTTGGTGGAAACTAGGTTGCCTAGAGACCTGGATATACTCACCCTCCCTGCTAACCAACTAAAGCCTTCGGATCTGCTGGAACAAGAATCTGCTTTTTGTCTTAAGGTGAGGCTTGCATGAGCGAATGACAGAGGACTTAATAAGCTTGTCTTACTTTGTAGATAAGCATACGATCTATTATTAACTCTTTGTGCTTGATTTCACTTTAATAAAAGCAGGTATGTTGGTCAAGACTCTTCAGTTAGTGAATACCTCAAATTCCTTCTCTAGATCAATATGTAAATCAGAGGAACATATAGCCACTTGTAATTGGAAAACAAAATTTATATAAGAATAACAAAAGTGCCTCCATGTGTGCATCCAAAAGGCATTCAAGACTGAGCAAAACAATTGTTTATACAATTGAGGAGGTAAGTCTTCTTACTTTGACAATTTCCCTATGATTAATTTATTGGACAGGTATTAGTTAAAGTGTGAGGAAAGATATTTGATATTTGAGAAGATAGCAATGCTATCATTATGTTTATAGAAGAAAGAACGTATCTCCTTCTAACACATAACACATTTAGCCATTTAGTTAAAATACAAACACTCTGGAAAACAAGCCCTGTAAAAAAAGTGAAGAACATGGTCTTCGAAGCATATAAGTGCACCTAACAGCATGAAAGGTAAACATGGTGCCATGATATATATGTGGATCAGTTTTGTAATTTTTTTGTTCAAAGTACATCCTTGGACCACATCCCACAATATAATACATTTGCAGCTCAACTCTACTATTCCAAAGCCTTCTGAAACACACTGGTGCAGTTAAATTTCTTTATCCTATTAGTCATGCTCTGATGTAGAACCTACGTGGGAGTTTCTAGACTCCACAGCCTGCTTCTCCTGATAAATGAAACCTACACTCAGACAAGCTATTGTATCTTATTTTCCAATGTGCAATATTTTAGTTGATAAGCTAATACAAATCAACATTTATTTATCTAGTCAACACCTTCTTTGAACATATTTCTCATTTTTATTTTGGTGGGGAGGGATGTTAATGAAAATGAGCAGTCAAGTAATGATCTATATTTCATTATTGCCTCCCAATCCTTTGCAGAAGAAAAAAACGCTTTCTTTTAACACACAGTGTTGTTCATGGTGGATCCGCAGCCAGATTCCCTGGACTCCATCGGATCCCAACAGAGTGGTGGTCCCTTGGTCTTCCAGTGCCCTGATACCTTGAGCCCTGTCTTTCCAAAATGCCCTTGGCTTCTTCTGAAAGAATCATTCCATAATGATTCCAGTCAATGCCCAATGCCTTTCCATGAAAGCCCTCTAGAAATCCAACTGAAAGTCACTGAACTATCCCAAGTCACTAATCCTCAGGGATTTCTATTCCCTTCAGCTGCTTGGCATTTCCTGACCTTCCCTTATCTTAGCTTCTGGAGCTCAGCTGGATCTTTCATCCTGCGTTTTTTCTACAGTTCACTCCAGAGCCAACTGGAAGCAAGCAAAGATGGAGTTGCCTGTAGGTAGATTATTTTCCCCCGGCTAACCCCCTCCCCAAAGGCATCATTTTAAAATGTGCTAATTCATGAGAAGCATGGGGGGGGGGAGGGGAGGCAAGGCCTAGATTACTAAAAATAAGACAAAATGATTTGTAGAAATCAGATTTGAACTCTAATGTTTTATGGCAGTATTTGTATCATTGAAATATTTTCTGACACATAATTCAGCTAAATCTGCATAATAAGGAGATTAAAACTAACAGATCTGTCTGCTTCTTTTATGTTTGGGAAATGTAGACTTTAAATTTTATACATTATTCGTATTTTAAATTTTCTCTTATTCCTTAGATCGTGGCATACTCCTAATTTGAGTCCTCACTGAAATTTGTGTACTTCTGATTTTGGATGTTGAAAGGAAAATGTATCAGTATGATTAAGAGTGAATTCTATCATGTTTCAAGCATTCAAAACATTAAAAAAAATTAAATATCACAAAATAAGGGACTGGTAATGCAAAATAAAACGGTCATTTTTAATACATCAGTAACACAAAATGAAAAATCATTGGGGAATAGAACTAGTTCTTACATCTAGTGTGGCAATGGCGATTTTCTCGGGACAGTGCCTTTGTTTCACTGGGTGCCAGGAACGCTTAGGCTCCCTGGACCTTCCCGCTGCCTACTCTCTCAGGCCCGGAGTAGGCACTACAAATGTGAGCCTCCGTGCCTGGCTCACTCGGACTTTTCCAATTGCTGTGTCGCAATACACAGACAGCATTTGTAAGAGAATCATTTCGTGTGAATATATTCACACACACACACACACACATTTTCATTGATGAAGTGCCAGATTGACTGAGGTCAACACAAGTAAAGTGTCGATGGTTGCCCGGGAAACAATCGGGTTCATAAAAACCAATGTTCATAGACATATGAAGAAAAATGCTTGCCAGAGTCAGCAATCCTACGCACTGAAATCCAAAGTGCTAGGATGGCACTGCTATACCCAGTGGCCTGTGAGACGTTAGCGGACATCCGACCATCCACCTGGCCTGGGGCAAGCGCGGCAGTGGGTGGCGAGGGCATGCGCTCCAGTGTGCCCAGAGTCCCACGCCCACGGTCTGCAGCTTCTGCTTCCCATTGGAAACACCCAGTCCCTCAGCACCCCGACCCATTAGCCGGGAAGCCTCACCCTTGGCTTTCTCACGTGGTTCGCTCAGACCTGGGGGGCCCTGATTCAAGAGGGCTGAGCTCTGTGTGCCCAGTGGGTGGATCACCCCGAAACCCGCGCGCGTGTGCGCGGGGCAGGGCCGGGCATCGCGCGCACCTTTCCACCCCACGACTACGCCGGACACAGAGTCTTCTGATCACAGGATCGCCCCCACCCCGGGGGGGGAGGGTTATCCTGGAAGGAGGGGACCCCAGGATTTCCTGTAAACTCCTAGAGCAGACGCTAAGGGGCACCAGAGCCCCGGACTGCAGCCCGCGCGCCGCCCCTATCCAGCGCCCCCCCCCGCCCCCTCCCGCCGCCCCGCGCCGCGCGGCCGGGCGGAGGGGAGCGCCCCTTGGGGGCGGCCGATCGGCCACCGCTGGAGGATGAGGCGCGGCGAGTTGGGCGCCCCGGCAAGCTCGCGTCTTTCCCGCCCTCCCCGCATCTCCACGGCTCTCTTGAGCACAGGAGAACTCGGGTGGAAGTGCGTGTGCCTGGACGCAGGTCGCGGTCCCGAGCTGCGCTCGCGGACACGCGAAGATACGCGCGGACACACCATACACGCACGCGGTGCCCCGACGCCGGGAGCTCATACACACACAGCCACGCGAGCGCGCACCGGCCCGGGGCGCAGAGAGCCTCGCACTGCGCGCGCCGCGGACAGCGGAGGTCGTGGGGCACCCGGGGGTGGGGGACTGTGTCCGTCCAGGGGTGCCCCGCACGTGGTTAGGCTGCCAATGTCACTTCGCCCCTCCCATGTCCCCCATCCCCCGGCTGAAGTCCATCACCCCCAGCCCTCCAGGTCTACCCAGCAGCCGGGAGGGAGGGCGACACCCCCACCTCGGGCCCCACCCGGGACCTCCGAGCGCGCGTCCTCCATCCCGGACTTTCCCCCAGCGGACACGACCGACGGGCGGTGACCGAGGCGGCCGAGGGGCGTGGCGTGGCGTGGCGTGGCGGGCCTGGGGCCGGGGCGCGCTCAGCCCCCTTCCCTCCCTCCCCACCGCGCAGCGTCCTCGGCGCCCTCCTCCCCGGGCCCCGCCGCCGCCGCCACTGCGCCAGGATGGAGAGACCTCGGCGCGGGAGGAGATGACGCACAGCCCGGCGCTCCCCCCAAAAAAGTGGCTCTCCGGGACGAAGATGGCGGCAACTTAGCCCGGGGGCCTGAAGATGACCGCGGGCTCCGGAGGCCTGGCGCAGGCGATTCGGCCCCGAGTACCCGGGGAGGCGGCGGCGGCGGCGCCCGCGGGCAGACCCGCAGCAGCACCGGCGGCGGCGGCGGCGGCGGCGGGAGCGCGAGGCGGGGGGTGCGGGGCCGGGCGAGCGCAGCCGGCGGCGGCGGCCCCGGCTCCGGACTCGGTCAGCGGCCGCGACACGTAGGCTCGGGCGTCGGAGGAGACACGAGAGGAGAAGAAAAGGAAGGAGGAGGACAAGGAGGAGGAGGACGACGACGACGACGAGGAGGAGGAGGCGAGGAGGAGGAGGAGGAGGAGAGGGAGGAGGAGGAGGGGAGGGGAGGCGCGCCAGGCGCCGTCAGTGGGCAGCGGAGACGCGGCATGCCCCGGGCGGGGGACAGCGGGCTGCCCGCCGCGGGGCCATGGAGACCCGCGCGCTGACGGTGCCGGGGTGACCGGAGCCAGCGCCCCGCCACGCCACGCCGCGCCACCTAGCAGCCCGCCTGCGCCCACCCCGCGCCGCCGCCGGCCAGCGCCAGCCTCAGCCTCCCTGGCCCCACTCTCTCTCTCTCTCTCTCTCTCTCTCTCTCTCTCTCTCTCTCTTCTCCATCATTGTTCCCACTGTGCAGAGGATGGAGTCGGCTGGTGGTTAGGTCGGGATCAATTCAGATCTTCCTCCCAAGCCTGGTAATATTTATGTAGGCAAAAGAGAGAGGAGAGAGAGAAAGAGAAAGAGGGAGAAAGAGAGAGAGAAAGGGAAAGAGAGAGAGGGGAAAGAGAGAGAGAGAGAGAAAGAGAAGGGAGAGAGGGGGAAAAAGAGAGGAGACCGGGAGGAGGGGAGAAGGGACTCCAAGCTCCAAGTCCATGCATCTTGAGGCCTCCCCGGCCCCGGAGCCCCCCCGGTGGAGCCGGCCTGGGCTGTGCCTCCCCAAAATATGACCAGGGGTGCCTGGATGTGTCGGCATTATGACGACCGCTTGAAGCTCTGGTTGGCTGCGCCCCGGGAGAACGAGAAGCCGTTCATCGACTCGGAGCGGGCTCAGAAATGGCGACTCTCGCTGGCATCCCTCTTGTTTTTCACGGTCCTGCTGTCTGATCACTTGTGGTTCTGTGCCGAGGCCAAGCTGACCCGGGCCCGGGACAAGGAGCAGCAGCAGCAGCACCAGCAGCAGCAGCAGCACCAGCAGCACCGGCAGCAGCAGCACCACCACCAGCAGCAGCAGCACCGGCAGCAGCAACAGCACCGGCAGCAGCAGCAGCAGCAGCAGCAGCAGCAGCAGCCCGGGCAGCCGGAACCCTCGTGGCCCGCGCTCCTGGCGGGGATGGAGGGGGCGTCCGCGCCCGGCGCCCCGGCGGCAGCGGCGGCACACAGACTCCTCTCCGCCGCCGCCGCCTCCTCCTCCTCCTCCTCCTCCTCATCCCCCACCCTGCCCCCCTCCCCCGGAGGCGGCGGCGGCGGCAAGGGCAACCGAGGCAAGAGCACCCGCCGGAGCCAGGCCGGGTTCCTGGGGAACTCGGCCAAGCCCGTGTGGCGCCTGGAATCGTGCTACCCGCCGGGCAGCTCGGGCCAGTGCTTCACGGTGGACAGCGCGGACTCCGTGTGCGCCCGGAACTGGAGCCGGGGCCCGGCGGGTGCGGGCCGGGCGCAGCCGCCGCCGCCCCCCGGCTGGAACCTGTCGGATTTTTACCTCTCCTTTTGTAATTCCTACACACTCTGGGAGTTGTTCTCCGGGCTGTCCAGCCCCAACACCTTGAACTGCAGCCTGGACGTGGCGCTCACCGAGGGCGGGGAGACCACCGCCTGCCGGCAGTGCGTCGAGGCGTACCAAGACTACGACCACCACGCTCAGGAGAAGTACGAGGAGTTCGAAAGCGTGCTGCACAAGTACTTGCAGTCGGACGAGTACTCGGTCAAGTCCTGCCCCGAGGACTGTAAGGTAGGATCCGGGGCTCGGTGGGGATCTCTCTCCGCACCCCCCTCCGCCCTTGTCCCGCACGTCTGCTATCTCCCCCTCCCTCTCTCTCGTGCGTGGTCGGTGTGGGTCCTAAGCCACGCACGGGGGCTCTGGGCTTCTGGCTCTTGTGGTTGTTTCTCGGACTGGCAGCCCAGGGGGTCTGCGCGGCAGGTGGGCCGCTGGCTCTCTCTCAGGACCCTCGAAGAGGAGGGAAGCCCTCGGTTTTCCGTGGAGAGTGGGCTTCCTCCCAGGGGTGCAGTTGGCTGGACCCGGAGGCAGCTCTTTGGGGATAGGGTTTGCTCCTTGGCGGGTGAGGAGAGAGTAGGGGAATGAGACTGCAGGCTGGCGGGCCCAGGGGCTCAGACAGGGCGGGCAGGGGCAGGGGCACAGACGGGGCGGATATGGGCAGGGGAGCCTGGCCTTGTGTCTTGGGACCGACTTCACTCCCTGCTCCTCCAAGAGTGACATCATGAAGTTGGCCGCCCCGGGAGAAGCAGAGGAAGTGCGGCTGGTTGTGTAGAAGAGCGACACCATTTACGAGTTATTCCAAGGATACCTCTGGTCCAGTCCGTCGGACGGGCGCTCAGGGCCTACCTGATCTTGCATCTACACCCCCTAAGCTCTCTGTTCTCCCTTAGAGGTTTGTATAGCCTTTGATTCAAGACCCATCAAAAGTTAAGACGTTGACATTAGGTATCTAGTGATTGATTAGCAGTGATAGGTTACTCAACCAGCGACCTTATGTAATTACTTTGATGAATTCATTGATGCTATGAATTATAAGTTGCTTAATACTTCCAAGCCGGTTATTAGGTTCAAGATCTTCCTGTTGAATAGAAAGAAGAATGTGACCTTCGCTGGGTAGCAAAGGGGAAATGGATTTCAGATTCTAAGAATTGGTGTAACTAACCCTGGGCCACTGACGAGGGTACTGTCCATGGTGCTGAAACTCGATTTGCAGGGCACTGTAGTGACCTTTAGTGGCGGGGGTTGGGGGGGGGGGAGATGATAACAGAATCTCTGTTAACCTCTACTCCCTCTCCCAAGGGATAACTTATTAAGACCCTCGATGAAATAGTATTACTTGTCAAAAGAAATAAGACAGCTCACTTTCCCTCTTCCATGTCTTTGCTACTTCTGCAACCTTACACAGCAGAGTAGCAGGCCCCTTGTCTCATTTGCCTTGGCTACTGGGAAAATTCAACTATGGGGGATATAGGATCACAGGGGTCTGTGATGCTTCAACAAGAGAACTTGGTGGAGGGTTCCCTATTTTAAGTGAATGTAACTCAAGGCCCATACTTTACTTTGGGTTCACTAATTGTGCTTTTGACAAGTCAAACGGGCTGACCTGGTTTTATTAGCAATAAGTCCAGAAGCACCTTGGAAGTCATAATTGTGAGTCTGTGTCATTGATGGAGATTCCAGTATATATTGTGTGTAAGAGAGGTAGTAATAATTTGAATCTGTAAAATCCCCTACATGTAAGCTCTTGAAATTTCTAGCAATTGCAACTTGCAGAGCTCATACTTAAAAGAGTCTGCATTGTCAACAGACTGCAGCATATTTTTAAATACCTCAAGTTTATCTTTGTTCAAATGTCCAAACAAACATTTAAAATGTTTTGCTTCCCCTTGACCCAGATTAATTCTCAGCCTGATGCTTGTGACACTATAAAATAAATACATTGTAAATATATTTATAATGTTACAGAACACATCAGAATTGTGTTTTTTTATAAAATTGTTGTTAACTACATATACAAAAGTACATTATAAAAATCCAAACTCCTTTAAAATTTCTACTTTATTCTGAAAAGCAAATGTAGATGTTTTAGTTTCTCAATACCATACAAAGTTTATTTCCTGCTACGTCCTGTAAATGTTTCCTGATGGTAGAAGAATCTTTTTCTTTTTGGTCCGTTGGAAACATGTGTTTCGTAATAGCCATTTTCAAAAATCACAATATCAAATTAAAGTGATAGTGTTCTTGGCTTAAGATTCACAAATCAGCTGGTTATATGTAGAAAGAAAATATAAGCAGAGGCCCTCAGTTTAAGGTATAATTTCCCTATTTTGATTCTGAAAAAAGGCACAAACATGCCCATTACAAACTGCAGCACATGGTTTACAATGTTTTATGTTTTCTTTGCAGATTCTGTCTGTGTTGCTTTCTGACCACTTTTGCTGATTTCCAACATAACTGTAATTATGAAGTGGTTATCATCAGGAGCCTTGTTCAAGATACACGTTTTATGCAAAATTTTTGACTTTTAAGGCAGCACTAAAATCATTAGATAGATGAAAGTAAATGCACTACATCTATTTAATTGGTAATATATTCATAAAAACAATGATATATTTATTAATATAGTTGTCAAAGATGTAGAGATAGGATACTTAAAATCATATCAACACTACCAATTAGTGTGTTTTATATTTTAGGACCAATATATTAACCTTTTTTATACTTGAGTATAATTAAATGATTGATTGTGATTATTTCTACCTTTTTAGAGTTAGGATGTATTGTCATGGTCTATCTTCATAGTCTCTCCCATGGAAAATTGACATATTTACAATAAAATACATTAACTAATTCTTGTATAAATTCTAAAGAGCTGTTGATCAATTTTTATTTAAAAAAACCTTAAAACAGATCCAATAGAATAACAGTTCCTGAAGCCAGGTGTGATGACACAACCTCATAATTCCAGCACTCAGGTGAGAGATGAGGATGTCAAGTTTGAGGCCAGCCTATACTACATAGAGAATTCTAAGCCAAAATGTTACATAGTGAGACACAGCCTCAAAACACAAAATAAGAGAAACAAATACAAGATAATATGGCCTTGAATTTACAGTTATTGCAAATCAAATACAGCAAATTTACTTGAGTAAACTTTATATCATATCACAGGATTCATTTGAACCTGATAATAATTTTAATATTGTGGGAAATAGCTGGAATAATTCTAATGAGTAAATATCTGCATATATGGGGAATTATCAAACAAAACTTGTTGCTTATCCTTCATTTAAGCTGGAATGTTTTATGAATTAGGCAGCAACAATTTTAGCAATGATTTTTCCTTTAGTTTGTGGCAGTATTCAAAACAATAACTTGATATATAGTAAGAATTTGACAAATATGTCAGTCTTCAAGTTGGCAGGCAATATGAAACATGCAATATTCGCTGCTAAAAAATTTAGAAATGTCTATCATCTTCATGCTTTCAATATTTTTTCTCTTACATATGGAACTCTTCAGCTCCCAAGTGTGTTAGTAAATAAATACTATGGAAACAAAATATTTAGGGATGCAAACTTTTGTGTTCTAGGCAACCTTTCTAGTCCCTGGTAGCTTTACTTATTCAAGATGCTCTCAGATAAATGGTCAGTGAACGTGGGTTCGAGATTAAATTATAACATAGGTCATTGCAACTTTGGCCTTTGGTCACCTGAGCATAAATTCTAGTGTTGATACTGTCAAGAACACATGCATTTTCACATTGTTACTTTTTATAATGTCATTTGGAAGCAATTTATATTGCTTATTTCTGCTTAACAGACATCAACCACAAGGTCATCTGGTGGATATCAAGGACCCATAACTATCACTATATTTGAGACTTTCTTATTAAAAACACTGTCCACATATCCCTGTTGGAGCAGGCAGAGTTTGGGTTACATAACATGCAGTTTGAAAAAAAATCCTTATTTATTTTAGTGTCATACATTATAGATTTAAGGGAAAATCAATATCCTCTCCATTCTTTCCATTAAAAATTGGGAACCTAAGATATCATTTTGCTGTTGATTAAGTCCTGCTGTACAGATTATGTCATGTAGAGCACACAACCACAAATACATCTCTTTTGCATCTCTCTCCTGCATTATTTCTGCATCTGTGTACAGTCGAATGGCTTTTCTACAGGTTTGAGTAGCAAGGCCAGGAGCATGATTACTGTAGCTACAAATACGACAATTTATAAGGGCAAAGGTGCTATTGTAATTATTTTCATGACTCAGATTTATGTTTATTTGTGTATGTTTGTTCTTTATAACTGCTAGTTGAGATTATTTTGTGCTTAAATGGAAACACCCAACATTTTGCCTTCACATCAAATGCCTATTGTGTTACAGAGCAAACAATAAATATTTTCGCTTTGGACTTGCAACTGTGTCAGATTTGCAGCTATATAGGGCGTAACCTAAATGCTGGCATATGCTCGTCTGAATCACTTTTATTAGGTGAGGTCAGTGTCGGCATATGCAGTTGAGTTAGAGTGCAGAGGTAATGGGACAAGAGGAGTCCTCAGGCTTGTAAATCACAGCCCACTAAGACAATCTTTCTTGCTGGATTCAACAGCTGAGAACACATGTACAGATAACAGTTTCAAAGAAAGACTTGTTTTAGGCAGAATTATTTGAACTAATTGCTTGAATTTCTCCATTTAAACAAAAGCTATCTTTTGTTCTTCCAATTTCATGATGACTAGACACCAAATACTTTGTTGTTTAATATTGATTTGTTGTCATAAAGCTTTTTCTTCAATACCAATGAACTCAGACCCTCACTCTGGAATTTCCTGGGGATCTTTGCAAATAGTGAGGCCTAGGAGTCCTGTTTCTAGAGATGCTGCTCTCATGGATCTGATATACCCCTGCTGGTGGTAGGTTCTGGTGAGGTTGAGGACCAGTGCTGTGGTGAGCAGTGAAAACGAACAAGTTCCTCATGAGAGAAGAGCATGAGTGTTTTGTGAAAACACCGACAGCAGTCAACACAGGTCCAGAGAGGACAGGGGACAAGAATATATGCAGGGACTAGAATGAGGAAGTAGATTAGAAGGTGTAGACTGAATGGCAGGGTGGGCAAGAGATAGCTAGGTAGCAGGCCAGAATTTCAGATGTTCAAAGATGGTGCTGTTGATTGAGTTTCTCTTGCTGAATAGAGTTGTTTCACTGCTGCTCAACCCCTGTGTTAAACGCAGGGACACAGAAATTAAGTGGCAAATAAACATTTGATTAGAGGTACTCCTGCCCATTTTACTTCTAATTTTATTATATTCCACTGTTAGCATAATTTAGACATTTTCAAAGGTGCATAGCTGATTTTAGGAGAAAATTCATTGTAACATTTGTAACATTTCACTGACTCACAGCTATTCTTTCTTTATCTGGTTACTTCTTTAAATCTAGAAAGTTATTCTTTTTTATTTCACTGAATTGACAAGCCATAGCTTCTTCTTTGACTTAACATCTATAACATATCTAGATGGCATCCATGGAGTTTTGGAGAAGGTACAAATGAGTAGATATTCACATATGTTAACCAAGCTTAATTTAAGAATTAAGTTTAAAACAAACATATTATTTTGCATAATGTAGGTATTATTTTATTATCATTTTCAATTTTAGGTTATAAGATGCTAAATTTTATTATATAAAATCTAAATTATATATAATAATAAGTTATTATATATAACCCACATACAACTTCCTCAATAAGATATTCTAGTTTGATTTGCTTCTTTAATCTTCCAAACAAGGGCTGTTTACCTGTGTCCTCATTAACGTGCATGGGAACATTTCATTCTTAGATGTTTAAGGTGTTGAAATATAATTTTTATTTCCCCTGGCCTGTGTCTCCTTTGACACATGTACAAACAAAGTCCCACATAGGTAAGATGGCAAAAGTCCCGCAACACAGGCGTCTTTCATGTCTGTTTAAGATCTACTCCTCTGGGCAAGAGTGAATAAAATAATAACTTGGAGGTTCATAGGTGAGGATTTGTATGATAGCTCCTCCATCTTTCACAACAACAGGGAAAATGGGTTTTATCCAAACTATGAAAATGTTGACTTTGCCTCTCAGCTTTCTCCCCTGCTTGTACAGGGGCCTTCTTGCTGACCCCTGGGTGTGTCATTGCTGTTCCGTGGATGTGTCCTTCTTTGCTATTGGATGCTATGTCTCAGGGCCTGTGTCCTACAGGGAACCCACAGCTCAGAATTCCTTGTCTTCCCTGTTCTTCCTTTTGAATGGTCTGTCTCTTTCATACTGAATTATTATCACTGCATTTGTCTTTTGGGAGAGGCAATTGAAATAAGGTGTAAAAGAGCAAAGATGACCAGATATAATTCACAGAAAATGACTTGAGTCACTCAAATTTAAATGCTGGACGTGGCATCAACAGTAGCTAGCAAAGTTTAGAGCCTTATAGAAATCAGGAACACTCCTCATGTCTACGCTGGAGAAAACGTGCCACAAATTTCACAGTTGAGAGAAACAAGAACAGGAAAAGCAGAATGCCCTCAGGTCAAAACAGAGTTGGAATATCAAATATAACATTTACCTTAAATGTTTTCTCTTTCCTTTTGGTTTTTAGCATCCACAAGCATCCCAAAGCATTACATTAGTATAATAAGAAGTCCATGAATACTTCTCACATGGTTTACTTCTTCTATTTGCTATGAGTTTTTCATTGGACACATTTTGTAGATGACGTGGCAAGCTAAGAGGGCAAGATTTAGAGTCCGGGGCAGCTGGACAGAGGGCCAGGTACAGCATTTTGAAGATGCAAGATGCACGGCTGAGTGGATGGTCGGATTTCACACTTGGGGCAAGTCACAGCAAGCATTTGTATAAACTTTGGTGAGATGAAAGGAAACTTTGGAGATGTAAGGTATTTCACACTGAATCGGCAAGTTCAGCGGCTGAGGATATGAGAATAATGACATAGACTAGGTTATCTCACAGTTCTGGGGAATGAGTTCATGATCAAGGAGGTGACAGACTGGTTGTGGTGAGGGCTGTCTTCCTGCCTGGATGATGGTCCTTTTTAATTGTATCCCACACAGTCTTTCTTATGAAGACTGGTACGAAGGGATATTCCCATCTCCGTATAAGGACCTCAGTCCTCTTGGGGTACAAACCTGCCCTGAAGACCTCACTTCATCTTTTTGAACTCTTTCTAGAATCCATTTCCAAGTCACTTTGAGGAATAAAAGTTCCACACAGACATTGGGGCAGGAGTAGGGACTGGCTTAATCTGTACTATGCAGTAAGATAAATGAGAAGGACGAAGGAAATATGTCTGGAGCAACACTGATCATTGACTTTAGACAATCTCCCATTCCACGGTCAGTTTTAACTTTCAGTATCTGTGTGGTAAAAATACCAGCACAAGGATTTTAATCAGCTTGGTTTGAGATGATGTGTTTTTCTCAAAAACTAGCTTAGAACAAATTCCAGTTGTATTTAATTTTAATTCGCCGACATTTAAATAGCCCCCCACATTACTGGTAGCAATTACATTGAACAGGAAATTCTACGTGATGACAGGGCTAAGGACGTGGAGAAGAATTGGGGGGAGATTTCTGAAATCTACACTCCAACATTTAAAGGTTAGTGGTATGTGGAAGGGATGTCTGAATCCAGCTTGATAAAACATGAAACTGGACAAATGTAGATCCACTTAGGAGATAGGAAGCACAAGAGAGAGCATGGATTGTGACGGAGATCGGTATTTGGGCAAGGAGAAAATTGTTGGAGCTAAGGCTAGGGTAGTGTACCACTGGAGTAGCGCGAGTGGGCGTGAAATGTAGATTTGGTCTGGCAGCCGTGGGCACAGATTTATGTGATTCAACAAAAGTGGATAATGTCAAGAGAATGCGAAAGATGAATCTTGAGGAAGAACATTTAAGTCTGAAAAGAGACCATGGGCAGACTGAGAAGAAACAAAGAATGCAGAGAAGAAAAAGAGAGAGGGGAGGGGTAAAGCTGTGAGGCAGTCATGATTTGAAAGGCCTAGGATGCTAAGTCAGCTTTCCTTTACTGTCACAAACACTTCCGATAATGATGTGAAAAAGACAAGACATGTTGGCTCAATGTGTCAGAGGTTTCAGTCTGTGACTGGTTAGTCTGCTGGCTTGGGGGCAGTACTGGCCACAGCTCACATCAGAACCGTGTAGCTGGGACATAGACAAAGAACAGAGGAAGCACTCTAATACAAACACAAATTCCAGCTAGGCCTCGCCACTTAAACTTCCACTACTTTCTAATAGTGCCATCTTGGGGACCAGGGTTTTACTGCGTGGTCTCTGGGGAACTTTCCAGATCCAAACTACAGCACCAGGAAAATGGCGGGAAAGATACAGAACCAGTGAAATGTGCTCCCCATTACAGAAAAGACATGTAGGAGGAAGGTGTCCTATAGGTCCCTGCATTTGGAGCTTACGTGTTGGTGACCTTACAAGAATGATTGTGAGAGAATGGCTTAGAAGTGAGATCAAAATGATGCATTAAGGTATGGCTTAGAACTAAAGCACAGAGGCAAGTCCAAACTACCCTTTCCCTAAGTGTGGCACTGCAAAGAGAGCACAGTACGTGGGGGAAGTAGATGTGAGTGTGAGGAAAGAAATGATGATGAAAAGGAGTTCACAATAGTTGTTACTGCTGATCTGACATCCAGATGTCAATGAGGGATGGACGAAGTCAGATTCAGTACAATTAATGGTGCTGGCAGCTCCAGAATACATCTTGTAGATGCTATGATGCCTCCTAAACCCTTCCTTTCGTCACTTGTTTTACATAGAAACAAGGATTTACTTTCAAGATTTTAGGAAGTCAATTGTCTCACCTAGATCATAGGTAGAGAGTTCTTAAGACCTATGGGAAAGATTAGACAAATTAATACTGCCCTGATGTGAGATATTGTATCAAATATCTGGTAAACAACACTCATGAGTTTGATAGTCTTTGTATTATATGTAGGGCAATCCTGATTTGTCACATCTGCATTCATCCTGTTTCTCTGGTATCATGACTAAATCATTGAATGACTAATTATTGAATGATTCTAGAATAAAATAAGCTTTTTCAGATTAAAAATTGTCCATGCTGAATCTTAGAGTAAGTGGATATTAGATGACCTAAACAAAGGTGTGTGGGCCGCTTTTCTCATAGCCTTTCTGAGGAGACAAATGGAGATGACTTTCTCAGCCTCCCCCTCTCCTCTGGTAGATGGGAAGACCTAGTCCTGGGGGAAGGGTGGGATGAGGTAGTTCATTCACGGGTCTCCAGATTTCTTTTCAAAGATGAGACCTTTGTCTACACATCTGCATCCCGGTTTTGTATCGCTTTTGTTGTTCCGTTGTTGCTGGTGCACCCCACATTCCTACTTCGTTCTGACAAAAGAGGGGCAGGAAATAAGATAAGAGTCTTAGCCCTGAGCCAGAACCACCAGACGTGGCAAACATGACTCAGACACAGACCCAAGTCCAATCAGGGCAAAAGGAAGACTGCAGGCTGTGTATGCCCGGTGAATGACAGTGCTCTCTGTGGGAGAGCAAAGGCACAGAGAAAAAACAGGGCTCCTTAGCTGGTTGGCCTGCATCCTGGGGAAGGGAAGCCTTCCCACCAGGGCCTCCTTATCTCCCGGGGTGACTGACTTTGAGGCTCCTTGTGTAGGTGCTTCAGGCAGAGAGATCTTACGAAAGGAAGAAGATTCTCATAAAGTAGCCCATTCTTTCCAGAAGCACACAGGGCTGCCTGGGTTGCTGAGGAAAGGTGCAGTGAGAGAGAAGCTGCTCATTCTCCAGGACCCTTCAGGACACACAGGCTGGACTGATCACTAATGTGCCACCCCATACCCCACACACAGGCTGGACTGATCACTAATGTGCCACCCCATACCCCACACCCTCCAGAAGAAGTGGCCCTACACAGAGGATGTGCTTACTGCTGGTCGCAATGGTAAAATTCAAACCAGAGAAACTTTTCCTTTCTTATTTATTATTTTATTGTCAAGGTGATGTACAGAAGGGTTACAGGTACATAAGTAAGGCAATAATAAGAACATTTCTTATCAAACTTGTTGCCCCTTCCCTCATTTTTCTTCTACTTCCCCTCTCTCCCCCTCCCTAGCAAGTTGAACTATTTCTCTGCTTTCTAGTCGGTTCTCAGCATTCTGAATCGCTACACGCACAACCTGGTTCTTCTCCTTGTGATCAAAGGGAACTAAGCATGGCTTCAGCCATATTTGAGCATTGTTTTTGTTATTTCAAATGCCAAGAATGAATTCTTTTCCTCCGCAGTCAGCAAGGCCTCAGGAATGCAGGGAAAGGAGCCTTTGTGGGCTCCCTCTGTACTGCCATTTCCGTTCACACAGGAATCCATTCCCACAACCCAGTTCTTCATGAACACTCTCAACAGAATTGAATCCGTTCCCCCTCAGGGAACTTCACTTGTTGATCCCAGGTCCTGTGCTGACAACGTGAACTCCCTTAGACCTTGCCCCTACCAATCCCAGACCATGCCCCATCAGATAGGTTTTGTCAGCAACTTCTCTAAGGCTCACAGAAGTTCAGACACGTTCCATGTATCCCCCCAGTGGAGTGTGGCATAGCCAGAGTGCCGCGGTAGGAACATCTGGCTCTTGATCTCATAAGTATATTCAACTATTATATCACACTGCCCATACTGCCATCAGTTTTTATGTAGTCTTAGGCTTATCTGTCTTCTGAGTGGAAGACAGCAGGTGTGATGCACTTGGCATCATCTTGCCACTTGAAGGATAGGCAAGGTCCTAAGGATCAGGAGGGTGCAGATTCCAATGGCTGTTCCACTAGCTCTTGTCACACAGGCTGGGTCTGTCCATTCCCAGACTTGCTGAAAGGAGGACCAGAAGGAGCACTTATGGGGCCTGTCAGGTGCCTCATCCAGGTCTCAGGCTAGGCTGAAGAGCGACGGCTTCACTCTGTCTGTGCCCAGGCTACCTCTCTTACTGCCTGCACACTTAGCTGGTGGAAAGCACAAATCAGATTACCCTTCTGACCTCCATAATTGGTGTCTAAACCAAGACGATCGTTTCCTAGGCTGGATCAACAGATGGGCAGAGATCTTGAACTTTGTTTTCAGATAGATAATTTTTTTTTCTCTAAGGCACTGATGATAAATTCTACCTCAGGGATCAGATCAGCTGTGCCAGGCTATCTGGAGAAAAACAAATGCTTTTCTAAAGGTCAACCTGAAACTTAAACCATTTAAAAACAGGGTTCTCCTGCATGTGCTGCATGCAAGTCTGGTTGCTGTGCGCCTTCAGGCAGGAGGTTGGTGGACAGGTGAACGTTCTGAGAATCCTACAGTAGAAAATAAACAGGGAAGGCATGTGCAAATGTAAATGATCTTGGTGTTCATGTGAGTGTTTACATCTCATTGGTTTTGGGGGGTTGGCAAATTATGATGGGTTTCATATCTGTGCTATTTGTCTCAGGGAGTTTCTAAATAAATGTTAAGAAGTGAAGAGTCACATAGGAAAAAAGAATCCTTTCATGTCGTTTCGGGTTTGACTTTGTAAACCGAATGCTCATTTGTATTCAATGTTTTTGAACCCTAGACTGAACAAAATTGCTGTCCATATAGTTTGGCTCCATGGTGGATACACAGGACATTTAGAGTTTGAATTTTCACAGTTGTCAACTGTTTGGTCAATGCTTTGCCTTCTCCAGCAATGAACTGGCTGTCTGAAATGATTAAAATAACTGACCCAATGAAGAGTTTCATCACTTTTATGACTTAGTGAGTGAAACAAATCAATCGTATCATTCTTTCATGTGACATTTAACTTAAAACGGCTATTTATCTTTTTAAAAAAACTGAATTGGGGATTGAAACCACGATTTTATGCATGCTACATTCTTACACTGAGCTGGTCTCAAACTCGATCCTTCTGTCTCTGCCTCCTGAGTGCTAATATATATATATATATATATATATATATATATATTACAAAAACAGTACCCAACTTCTTTCCTCTTTTCATGTATTTTACTTAGTCTTTGAAGAATGAATTTCTCATTTCCAAGTAACTTCAAAATCTGTATAAAGTTAAGAAATCATATTAATTATTATATTGTCTCAGACTTTCTATTGTACGTTGAGAGTAATTCAAATGTATTCATCCATTTAAACTTCAATTATAATATTAGGAGTATTGTGAATTACACACTGGGCTATTTTCATAAATTTTTAAAAAATCTTTTAAGGGTTGATATCTTTGATATTCTCCTATTGATTCATTTTTATAAAAGGGAGACTCTAAGCCTTAATCCTCCCCAAAGGTAGAAACTTTAAATGAAGCTCTAATTAAAGATGTAGTTGTATTTGTTTTTCCTAACTTCCCCTAGTTCTGTGGCAGCAGAGGAGATGCAAAGAAATAACAGAAAACTACCCTGGGGACAAAAACAAAGGTTCGAAAGACCAATCTTCTTATTATCTTTTTTTTGTTGTTGTTGTTGAGTACCTGTCAGAAATCTGGTAAATCCTTGTCTAGAAAATGGACTAAGTTATTCAATATTACACTTTAGATTGATATTGAATTTTCTCATAATGTTCACATTAAGCCAACAAATACAAAAGCTGAGAAATGAAAGTGCACAACTTTTACAACTTGCTTGGCATCATCCAAAAACTTTGTAGCTAGTGGACTTTTGGAACACTCAGCATTGTTTTCTGCAAAAGATTGGGGTAGATAAACTAGAAATCTTACCTTATATGAAAGTAGTTTGGTTTAATACAAGTAAATTACAGAGATAGTTTAACATTTGAAAAATGCTGGGCAAGATAAAAAGCTTGAATTGAACTATAAATAGATGAAGGAAGACATAAAGTGATTTGGAGAGTTCCTGAGTTCTACCATGTTGTCATTGTAGTTTGTTGCCATTCTAAGCTCATTCATGTGGCTGTGGACCTGTTCTTATTCTTCTGTGTTTCATACCAGGGTCATTCTGCTGCATTCTGTGGAGTGAATTATTAAGACAATTCCTAAGGGGCTGTTTATCTAAGTTCTCTGATTTCTCCAGTTAATGTTGAGAACCATTTCAGGAGCAGCCTACTGCTGTTGTTGAAGAAACAGGCAACTCTGATGGACTGAGAATTCTTTACAGTGGAGAGAACACTGCATTTTCTCAAAAACAGTGCTATGACTGTTTGCAAAGCATGTGGTAATTGTTGCCCTGACACACTAACGGATGGCATATGAAGAACATTTTAATATCTTAATTTGTGCTCATTTCCTTTGGGAAATC
This sequence comes from Dipodomys spectabilis, assembly GCF_019054845.1. Lineage (NCBI taxonomy): Eukaryota > Metazoa > Chordata > Mammalia > Rodentia > Heteromyidae > Dipodomys > Dipodomys spectabilis. The sequence goes on along the minus strand of NW_024870892.1, from coordinate 5,296,438 downwards.
ATTTTGTCATACCATTTTTGTGTCCTACATGGAAAAAAAGGACCATCCTGAAGGGACAAATGAATATTGCTCTTTAAAAATAGATCTTTAGTGGAAACTGTTCTTGGATAATTTGAGCCCTGTTATTATATGGCAATAGTAATTTAGTCAGTGAGAGAAAAGATATCCCACAGTGCACCTAGTTACAGAAAGGACTAAATAAGTATGCACTTTGTCATGTGTGACTCAGACAGGGAAATGGAAAATGTACAAAATTTATATCTACACAAGATGATTACTAAAGCAAGAAAAGAAGTAATCTGAGGAAAACTTCAGTGAGTATTTGCTTTTTCTTCCCAGATGCATGGGGGTGAGGAGCAAATGACAGGACATGTAAATCTCTTAACCCTAAAGCTCCTGTGCTCCAACCCTGTTAGTGGGAAAAGATCTCAGCAACAGACTTTCCTGTCTCAATGTTCTCAGTTTTAGCCTTTCAGAGACAAGTACTCAGGTCTTTGAAATCTGACCGTCCTGAAATGTCCTCTGAAGTCATCCTGCTGGCCTGCATATGATGATTTTCCTTTAAAATACAGTAGACTCTAAGTCAGATAATTACAAAATACCAGTCTTATAAATATGTTGTTTGATATCTTTGTTGTTGAACAACAGAGCTTTTGATATGGAAAATATAAACACAGTATTTTATTTGAACATGCTTCTTTATGGCTAATTATGGGTTTGAAAATAATAAACAGCACTATAATTACTCCATAGCTTGGAATGGGGGATGTGTGCTTCCTTAATCTGGCCACTTAAATGAAGAAATAGCTGTTCATCTGTGATCCTTTCCAGAGAAGCAATTTTAAGACTAATGTTGATTGTTTTCTAAATTTAAAAGATGGCAGGAATAGGCATTCCTGTTTGTTGCTGATTAGTTAATGAGTTTGAAGAAACTGAAAATATCTAACATTACCATGTTGGATACCAAGATTAAGAAGAGATTGTGAACAAAAAGATTAGGCTTAACATTTAAAGCCAAAGACTATTTTACAGAGTGACTGAAAGAAAATTTTGGTACCCAATCAACTGTGTAATAGCATATATACTTTTTTTCTTTATTAGAAGATTCTATTCGAATAACTTACTTAGGATGTCTAGAGCACCAAAAGAGGTCTGAGGGTTGAGCACAGGCTTTGTGCTCATCGGAGACCCATTTCTATTCATTTTTATTTCAACTATTTTTAAAGATAGGGTCTTACTTCATGTCAGAGCCATGACCCTTCTATTTATCTGTCTATCACCATAGCTGGAATAACAGGTATGCATCCCTTTGCCAACTTTGTTGTTGAGTAGAGTTTCAGGAGTTTTGTTTTGTTTTGTTTTGTTTTTGGTTTAGGGTGGTTGAAATTGAGACCCTTCTAGCCTCAGCTTCCACAAAGTTGGGATTACAGGCATGTAGGACCACACTCAGCTATTGTGTGTGTGTGTGTGTGTGTGTGTGTGCGTGAGATCTTTTCAACTTTTTGCCCAAGCAGGACTTGAACTGTGATTCTCCAAGTCTCTGTCTCCCAAATTATTAGAATTACAGACATGAGCCACTAGCACTGTCGAACAACAAAATTATTATTATTGAGAAGTTATCTACATAGATCAAGTAGTCCAAAAAGCAATCTAGCCCACTGGCAATGTGTTTGAAAATATCACTTTGCACACTAGATGCATACAAGGACATATTTAATTATAAACTCTTTTTATCAACCATTTAACATTTTAAAGGAAAAAATATTACTAAAGAGATTAGCTTACAATTTTTAACAACATGTGTGGATAGCTCTCCTATAATTTAAATTCTGTTCATATATGCTAGACAATATCTAAGGCTATTCGTTCTTTTGCATTGCTTTCTTGTCATTATTAAGTTGCACGAAACCCAGTGCTTCTTTGTCAGTGTCACCCTGACACCCTTCCCAGGGTCAGGAATTATGGCTGCATCACTTTTGTCTAGTTACTTGGGAAGAAGGAAAGAAAGAAAGCAGGGTGTTTGTGATGGTTATAAAACAAAAGTAGATTCTCCTCCAGTGCTAAGCCCAGATATGCCTGGCCTTGCTTGTGACAGCCTCAAAAGCTGACATCAATATGAGGCTCTGTGACTTCTGGCATAGGTGAGGGGCAATTATGCAGCTTTTGCAATGTTTTCTGGGAAGCGTGCCCTTGAAGCCTTGCACTTTGATGTAAAATGTTCAGCCCACCCAAGGCTGCCATATTGAGAAAGTTCAACAACACAGGCAGTTTCAGCAGCACCTCGCTTCTGTTTCTTCCTACAGTAGATGCAGAAATGTGCATAAGACGTATGTCACAGCTGCAAAAGCTATGGCCGGATATGAACAGTGCCGTGGGGAGAGAGAGAGAGCAGAATGCTCTGGTGATTTCAGGTAGACAAATTTCCTGGATCACACAAATAGGCTTTCCTGTGGATCCGTGTAGGACAAGTAAAATGAAAAACTACTGTCATAAAGACCAATGCATCAAAACATATCTGCTGACGCTTTTAAAGGAAAAAGAAGTCCTAAGACTGCATTATCTGGGAAACTTCGTTGGAAATCCTCATATTTTGGTGGTGTTGTTTAATCAAGAAAGCGTAGTGAACTAGTCCTCTGGAAATTGGCTCGTTCACATTTGCAGCATCAAACATTTCCAAGTGGGCAATTATCATAATATTCTCTAAGCCAGAGTTTCTACAGTTCTTTTGGAAAAAGTAGTACACTTTCATGAAAATATTAAAAATGTGTGCCTTTGATCATGTTATGATATGGTCACACTTTGGAACATGCAACATGTATTTGTGCAAATTTTCATGCTCAACCTGCTTAAAATATTGTGCAAAGAACAACAAAAGAGGGGGTAACAATGCTCGACAAGAAATGTACTCATTGTCTTACTCATGTGACTGTAACCCCTCTGTACAGAATCTTTACAATAACATTAAATTTAAAAAGCCAAAATTCTTGGAAATCACCAAAGGAAACTCTGTTATGCTATCATTAAAAGGCATTACTTAACACATGGGTAGACTAGAAAGAGTAATTAATATATTTCATGAAAGAATAGAACATCAGTTCTGTAGATGACTCAGGAGACTTTTTATTAAATAGGCTGGCCACTGTTTTTCAGAGGTAATTCTAAAATGAGACTAACATATTTATTTCCTTCTTAATCTTTAGACTAAAGAGAAACAGCTTCCATTTTTTTCTTGCTTAAAAGGTAAGAGGGTTTTATTGTATTTGTTACCAGTTGCTGCATAACAAATCACCACATTGAAATGTATAGCAGCTGTGTCTATGATTACATTGTTTTCCTGTGTCAGAAGTCCTGACAAAGTTTAACTGTCCTCAGGCATGGCCAGGGTTAATTTAGAAGTCTACTGAAGGAAAGGTCAGCTTCTAAGCCCCCAGCAATAGCAGAATTCTCTCAGTGCAGACTCTCAACCTGAGCATTGCAGCGCCTTCTGTCTGGTGGTTGGTCCGCTGCATGCGGCCATGTGGTCCCCACTAAAGCATCTCACAATCTGGAAGCTTGTTTTCTTAGAGGCAGCAAGGGAGAGAGTTTCTCAGCAAGACAGATGTTTCATTCTTACATGGGATAATTATGAAAATGATGTCGCTCATCTTTTCTGTATTCTGTTTGCTAGAAGCAGTTCACAGATCTGGAACAACCATTCAGTGGGAGGGAATGAGACAAGGTGGTGAACAGCAGGAGGTATCCTGGGACACCTTAGAAACCATGTTCTCATCCATTACTTTGAAAAGATCTATCCACTGCATTGTTTCTTTAGGCCATTAGAGATAATGTCACATAATTTAAAATCATCTCAGGCACTGATACATGTTTACTTTTGTTTCATGCTGTCCACAAATCTAGAAATATTTGATAAATAATTAACTTACAATTGTAAGAGACCAAAATTTTTAAATACAAATAAGTTTATACAAATGCATTTTACTGCAGGGACATAGGTAAATAGAATTTAGTTTGGCATATGATGCCTAGAGGAAATGGAATTCTAAATTAATGAAATGGAAGCTTTTCAAGTTTTCTTCTTTCAAAATTGTTTATGCATAAAATCAATTCTGATATTTGCCTTGAAATACTTTTTTTCATTTAAGAAACTTGCTGTAATTATAGAATAATAAATGTTACATAATAACATTTAAAGAATACAATCTGTTTTTCTAAAAATGTAGTTTGAGATAACTTAATGACTCTTTGGAACTTGCAGTTTCTAAGTGGTGACTTATCACTCTCATAACAAGATTGACTTATTTAGAACAGGACAGTAATCTCATATGCTTACTTAGTCATCCATAGAAATCTCTCTTGTTTGGAAAGCTGCCATGATAACAAATTCAGATTAAAGGTTTTAGCAGTGGGATTTAAAATAAACATGAAAGCACTTTAGAGAAACTGCTGTATAAAGAGAGGCCTGGAATTCCTCTTCTAGCACTCTGTGTCTACTAGCTAACTGCTTTCTTTTCACTGCTGCTAGAAGGGCAAGTGTTCACTAGACTTCATATTTGCCTTGACTGTGTGCCTTTGATAGAGCACATTTATCTTTATTACAAATTCATCTTTGCAATAATTTCCCAAATTATTGTTGATTTTATAGCTTTGTTAAGGAGACAGAAAACATGTCTTTAGGGTCAAGAAGGGAGGGACTGTAGGTATCTTTCACCTGAACATTCTATGCCTCTTGTGAGTTGGAAATGCGAATTAAATATTTTCATTCTAGCATTCAATCTGACCAAATAATCTCCTTCCAGAGTATTTTGAGTCTCATGGCAGAAAGAAAAGAGACAGATTTCTGGCTTTGAAAAGTCCAGCTTAGAACTGATGAATAATTTTCCTGAGAGAAGCAAGACTTATCAGCAGTCTCGTATTCAGCGTAGCAGAGAGGATCCTGTGTATTGGGGGAGCAATGATTCAATATGTCAGAATGGTAAAGACACCATGTAGATAGCCGGGACTCAAAGGAATCTTACACATGCTTATGACTGGTCCTACATTTTTCTAGAATAAAATGTATTTAATATATATAATAGATAACATACTAGATACTATATATATCATATATACATCATATAATCACATGCATATTATTATATAATATATAATATATGTGTGTGTTTGTTAAATGTAAGTTCACTATCATTTGCCCACTTGTAGGATAATGATCCAAAGATTATTAGTGGCATTGTGGATAATGGATTGTGTAAGACTATTGTGGATAGTGTTATAATGACATCGGGAATGGCAGAGATGAAGTGGTGGTATGTCTAGAAAAACATTCTGCGGTATACTCCCCCAGAGCACAGAAGCTAAAGGGTTCAGAGGTTTTAAAGACTGTTTTCAGTTGCATTATCCCTCTTTATATCATCATAGATTATTAGTCAACATAGTCTAAGTCTGAATAAAAGAACGATTTTCATTGAAAGTCAGACACCCAGTGTGGGAAGGGTGCTTTTCAAATTTGGAATGCATTGTCCGCGAGCAAATAGCCTGGCGGTGTGGAGAAGGAGAGTCGGGATGTGGTCAGCTGTCTTCCCACCTCCTCCCATTGAGCCTTTGTCATCAGGTGGCTTTGTTGCTGTTCTGGTTATTTCGGAGATGTGAAGTGAGTTGTTGCAGTGTGTAGCTACTCCTGGAAAAAATGATGCTTAACCTTTCTGACCTTGATGGTTTCATCTTGGTTTTGTTGTTGTTGTTCTTTAATTTTTAAAATTTCTAATAAATGATCTTTAAGTAGCTGTACAATATCATCTGGGGCCATGCCCACACAAAGAAATCAGTGATTTGGGGCAAACTTATTAATTAAATATCTTAATGAATTTGCCCCCAAGTGGAGTACTTGATCTTCTTGGATATCTTGCATGGAATGGTAAGCTATATGTGAGCTGTTATTTTTCTCTATGTGCAATTGCTGACTTAGAATTCTAGGTACTTAAGTATTATTTGATGATTTTTACAGTATATTGGGGTATAGATTTTAAATAAACATTTATTGAGCAGATAGATTTCATTTGGGGGAAAAAATCCAATTTTAGGCTGGGAAGGTGGCTCAGTGGTAGAGTGTGTATGCCTGAGGCCCTGGGTTCGATTCCTCAGCACCACATAAGCAAAAAGAAAAAGGCCGGAAGTGGCGCTGTGGCTCAAGTGGTAGAGCGCTGGCCTTGAGCTGAAGAGCTGAGGGACAGCGCCAAGGCCAGGAGTTCAGGCCCCATGACCGGACCCCCCCCCAAAAAAAAATCCAATTTTAGTTATGTAAGTGAAAATAAAATGAACTACAGAGTTGTCAAACCTATTGTGGTGGTCAAAAACAACCATCCTGAAAACTGGGGAGCTTTTGAGAAATCCAAGAAGAGAACAGTGGTAATTTTCTGTGTGGGTTTAGGTGAAGTCTTGCTGGATCACATGGCCAAAATCTTGCTTGAATTAGGGGGAACAAATTTAAACATATCCATCTCTTTATTTGAAAGTCTGTTCGCATCATTGTCACATTATCTGTGGTTGCTGGATTTCTTCAAAGCAAAGAATGATTCATATAATTATGGTATTATGATTAGCATTATCAAAGGACTGAAGATATTTTAATGGTTTGTGATGAATAAAAAGAAGATGAATTGTAAAGAACTAATCTGGAGTGAGAAATGTTGAGTACTGAATTCAGTTATAGTTATGTTTTGAATATTGCTGTAATAAGTTGCAAATGACATTTTGTTCCCTCCAAATCCATTGAAGTATATTTCAGAATGGCCTACATAATAATAAATTCTTATTAGCATACTATAAGAAAGAAATCCTTGTCATAATGGCCTGGCGATTCAGTTTAAATTCATACTAATTATTATCAGTTTTTTCTGTCCTTTTCAAAGGACTATTACGTATAGTTACTGCTTTTATTTTAGATATTTTCTCTTAAAATGTATACTTTATTTGTGCCTACTTATAACTTTCAGACTAAATGAACTATCCTTATTCCTCAACCTAAATATTACAAAAGGGAGTATTAGCCTATTATTATTATTAATGTAGTTAATTGCATTCAGACCTTTGGGTAAAGAGGCTCTCCTGGATATCATACACATATGATATTTATGATATATTGAAGACTATATACTCTTGATTGACTATACATATATTGCATAGTTCACATCCAGTTTATTTTTCTTATCTTTGAACCATAATTGATATATGCAAGAGTGCCATTTTAATCAACATTTTACAGATTATATTTAATACATTCTTATCAAAGATGAGCAAGTTGAAAAAATGAAAGCAGTGTACCAGTAACAGTAAAAAAATTAAATTTAATAAACTAAGAAATCCATTATGAAGAATTTATTTTAAATGCTAACAAGGTTTTAGCTTGTGATGTTTAGTCTCTGAAGGCTTTTATTTTCAAATAATTAACTAAAAAGCATTCTGTAAACATAGCCCGTGCAACAATAAGCCCTTTGAAAAATCTGAGCAGTGTGACCTTTTTATTTCATTATCCAGAATGTTACTGTAATTTTGGAATGTCTCACTGTCAAAAGCATCATTTGTTTAAATAATCAGTTTATAAAGTTTCTCAAGCCGTGTTGATCTGTTTGCGTAAGGGCACACGTTTTGGTTAAGAGTCTCTCAAGATGATCATTCCTTTTCCACAGTGATACTGTGGAATACTTAGAGCATCTGATAATGTGTCACCTTAGTGTAAGGCTTCCTGCAATGGGCCAAACTATTTTAGCTTCATTGATTATCATGTTTCTGTACAATACATGAATTTGATAAACAGTGAACCATTGATCTGCTGTGGAAGGAGGTAGACCTTGATGTCTGGTGAAAATGTTTGATTTAGGCTTTGCTTAAGGTAGCTTCTGCTTTCTTGTATGAGGAATCAAGTGATACAAAGACACAGTCAGACAGAGGCACTTATGTGGACATGTATGTGATCTGATATGAAAGAAATGTGTGTAACTCACATCTATTCACCTGTGGGCTTGCTCCAGTTCTACCAGTCTGGTAGGAGGTCACACTTCTACACACCCCATACAAGGAAGACTTTCTAAATCTTGAAGTTCAGCTTCAACAAGGGAACACACACATAGAAGATACCTTACCCCGGGCTCAGTTTCCTCTCTTATGCTAGGTGGCAAGTATAGACAAGACTCAGACAACATGTGAGATGATATGTGGTACTTAAGGGACACTGGGGATCATGTATGCATTTGGAAGTGTACACAGATGACCTCTTAGCAGAACCCTGAGGCTAGCAGTGGTATGAGGGAGAAAGTGGTAGGCAGACAAATTCCATGTTAACCCAGTGTGTCCTAGCAATCAACAGTGCAGGCATGATGAGTGAAGAACCATGAGATAGTCTCACACTCCACCCTCACCTCCTGCGTACCTGCCACAATCAGTGTATTTCATCACGATTCACTGATGACATTTGCACGTTGCAGGATGCTCAGGTAATTCAGTGAAGGCAGCACTTGATGTATATGACAGCGAGAGAAAGCAAGTACATTCATCAGATTAAAAAATAAGGGACTTCCATTTTATATATATATATATATATATATATATATATACACAATTATCTATTTTATATATTATATTATATAGAAATTTATATATAATATTAATATTCTAAGAACACAGGGATGCATATTTCTGTATGTGGGTTGACAAGGGATTTCAGTAAAACTTCAGTGGTGCAGGAGATATTATGAGAAGTCAATCAGGCCAAACTGAGTTCTTCCTAGCACTTATCTAAACAATATGGTATTCTGATAAGCCTCCAGGAGGCATTATAAAGGCAGTCTTGGGGAAATGTGGCACGTAAAATCACCACAAAGCACCACAAAGTTAAATTTTTTAAAAAGTGAGTGAGATTTTTCTCTTGAGAATCTGATTTCTCTTTGCATTTTTCTATTTCCCGGCCAATAAAATCCCAAAGAAGGCTACTAAGAAAAACCAGAAATGAGCAAGAGACAGCACCTAGGACTTTCCATAGTTTTTATGTTGACCCCTCACTGGGAATTCCCCTTTTCTTTGCATATTAATGTTGTCATACCTAAGTGAAAATACTCTTGAATGGCATTTCCTCCTGTCATCACCTATGCTTGTGGTGGCCTTGGACGTGAGCAGCTCTGCCTCCTTTGGAATGGTGTCTTGCTGGCCCTCACTGAGGGCTTGCCATCCACGCCCTTCCCGGGACAAGGAGGCCCAGACAATTCCTGACTACCTTGGCCCTTGCAGTCTGTATAAGTGCAGTTATAGAACTGAGCAACTAATTGTCAAATACGTTGTTCATGTAAAACCTGGGATGGGAGCACACAAGAGTCATTTCCTGCATGCCAGCTGAATGAATGGTTGTATACAGTCACCAGCCCTGTGCCTTGAGGGCAGGCTGCCTAGTGGGAGAAACAGAGTGGTTTAAAACAACTTCCATTCCAAGTAGGGGTGCTGCGCATCATTAGGAGAGGTCATGTTTAGCAGAAAAGGATTTGGAGGAAGTAATTTTTAAAGCAAACAAGAAGAATGATCTTCCCCCCCCGCCCCCAAATTTGTTGTACATGGTAATGGCAGACAGCTTTTGTCTACCAAAAAATAACTTTAAATGTATCTTTACTTCAAAAAAAAGAAGAATGAGCAGAATTTTTACATTCAGAGAAGATAAGGACATTTGGCACAGATGAGATACCAAGAATGAATGCTGAGAGAAGGGAACAGCCGTCTGTTAGAGGCCATAAGCTTGCTGCGGCTGATGAGCCTGAGGTACCGAAAGCCATGAATGGTTGGAGTCGGCATGTTTATCTTTTTTGTCTCCAGATGTCAGAAACTGAAAATTGCTTCCCCATAGGTATTCTTCCATTCCTGTGGACTAACAGATCCCCAATACTTGGCCTTCGCGTGTAGTGATCTGTGAGATAGGAGCGCATGCAGCCAATGAAGCCCACAGAAACCCGCTGATTCCTCCACAGGGTCATCTATAAAGGGAAAGGCCCTTCTTTCCTTTTACCTCTGCGGTGACTGTGGAAATGCAAATATGGAGCTTCTGCAGAGCTGGGGTCTGGACCAGGCATAGGAGATTGCTAAGTGGCCAAGGCATGTCCAGTCATTCAGCATCACCAAACACCACCATCCTTTAAGGGGAAAAATTAACGGATTGCTCAAAACCACTGTTGTTGGGGACTTTTTTTTAATAGGTGGCTAAAAAGAAAAACCAAACCTGATTTGTATACTTCTTCTATAGAGTATAATTCTCTGAGTTTATAATCCACTTGAATTCTGTCTCTCTCCTGTTGGTACTGGTAGCTACAGACTTAGGTGGTTGACAAGCTGTTCTTAAGCAACTATGGTACCAGTGAGTGGATGAGTGAAAAATATATGTGGCGTGATTGGGATCTTCTTCATGGTTCTGACTTGGTTATATGTCTTCATAGTGGCGTCTTAGGAAATGCCTGCAGTCAGCAGTCAGGTTCACGCATGCATGTGCATTGCAAGCCTGTGGGTGGACTGGCTGTACTTCCTGTAACCCCATTTTTACCTGCTTAGGCAGGGAGACATGAATTGTAAGCTGAAAACAACCTGCTACCATCATCACACTGTATCCACCAGGTAGGGTTCAATTTTTGCCCGCCATAAATGTTGTTGCATCTCCAAATTTTAATTCACTCTTTCACATTTTATTCTTTACTTTTGAAATTTATGACTTGTCTTCCAAATATTTTATGAGTCAAAAATCCCTTATCTAGACTTTAATACTCAAGGGATTTCTCTTACACACACACACACACACACACACACACACAGAGCATACACACATTTTATACTAAAGAGAGGCAGGAACAAAAACCCCTTCTCTGTGATATTACAACTATGGCTCTGATCAATTTTTTTAAACTTCCTCTAAATTCCTTATAGGTCACTACATGGAAAATGCTTGAACAGTGCCAGAGCCAACAAACACTCTAAAGTAACCAGCTATTGTGCGACATAGAGAAGTCCTTTCTTGATAAGCTAGAGATCTTAGATTTTATCCATGTATGCAATCGTGAGTGAGGAATACCAGATGTGAAAACTGGAGTTTTAGGTAGATGAGCCATGGCGGGAAGCTGCAAGATGGAAGAAGGATTCAGTAAAGGTGTCAGGAGCAGAGGTGTGAGAATGCTGAATGAAGGACTAAGCGATTGCACATGGTGGCTGGAATCAGAGCTGCGGGATTGCTCTCACCTGCGTGGTGCAAAGCGTTAAATACTGAAGTAGTTAGGACACCTCCGCGTTTGCCCCTCAGCACTGGTCTTGTGACACATCAGATAGTTTTCTCCAGGAAGACAGTAATGATCGGCTTAAATCAGGGCTTGGAGGGTGTCCTGAATCCTCACTTTCTGGGAGGGAGGCGGGACCCAGAATCAGATAGAGAAGCCAGCAGAATTTTGCAGCCAGATCCAAAGCACCCGCAGCCTGCCGCGCTCTCCCGGTAAGGCCGAGTTGTGTGCCTCCTTCGCTCCCTAGAACACAGTCATTACTCAGCAACGAAATGTGATAGAAGAGGATCGGCTTTCAGAGAATGACTTCCATTCTCAAAACATCCCCCAACTCCTTGTGGTTGAGTGATTGCACAGCTCCTCCCGGTCCTCCCACCTGCTCAGGAGTAAAGAGCCCCAGCCGCAGCTATTTTTTTTTTTAAATCCAGCTGAGATCACTTGTGGGGGGAAGACTAGGGTGGAGGTGTGTTTGGCATGAATTTAAATGATAGCTTGAATAAAACAGATCTCTAAAACACTTTTTATAAAGGAATCCTGTCTCTATTGTTTCTGCCAAGATGTGTAACCGATGTCGTGGCTTGGTTGCATGATCATTCAAGCCTGCTTTCCCTGACCAGCTACTGAAGGGTAGCACCTAATTAAATGTCTTAATTTAGAGCAGTCACCAAACCCTTTTGAGTAGGACAGGCAACCTGATTTCTTAAAATGTAGCAAGCTCTGCACACAATAAGGCATCCCAGGTAAGGAGAATACCTTTGACTTCGGTGTTGAGAGAAACAGCACAAAGTGGAGCTCCCCACATTTGGTTGTGTGTGGGCATCACCAATGGGAGATTTCCACTGCACCACCCAGCCTCACTGGGACAGGTGAAGTCAAACTAACTTTAATGGATACCTAAAACCCAAGACGCACGTGGCGTTTCCGTGGTTAAGTTGCACGTTGGAATCAGGTGGGAAACCTGTGTCTCCTCAGGCCTTGTCTAAGAAGCCCACAGGGAGTGTTGGCAATGCTAGCTTCGGGCTGTGCTCAGAACACAGGGGTCCATGGCTCATGGAGTGCCCGCTTGGTAGAGATGAGAGAAGGGCTCCATCGCTAGGGCTTCTAGCACTGTGGTTTGCACACTTCCTGCCAGCTGAGGCTAGCACCTAATCAGCATACTATCAAACCGTGGAGTATATTAGAGTACCAAGGATCTGTTGTGAGTGTTTAAAACACCTGTCTAGTGGAGGGATGCAGGCTCCCGTGGGAGTTGGCCTTGAGGGTTTTCATCTCAGGGAACCCCATAGCTGGATCCTGACATATTCAGCTCCTCTTTGCAGGTGGAATTAGTAGAGTCTCATTCCCACACACTGTTCTCGTCAGACATCTCTCTAAAGCCCAGGTGGCCTTGGGAAACGCTGCATCAGAGAGAGAAATCGTGGGGGCCTCTGGGCCCCTCTGCGCCCTCCACCCTTCCCACCCGACTGCATGTTGCAGCGCTGGTTATCTTCCAGCCCTCCCGGCTCTCCACCATTGCACACAGCACATTCTGACTGACAGGCCTCACCCCACAGTCCCTCTACGAGGTAAGTCTGCCTTTAAGGCAAACCTTAGGAGTTTGAGAGTGGATGGATGGAGAGAGGATGGATAAAGAGCCACCAACGGCAAGGGCTGACAGGAAATGCTAGAAAAGTCTCTTTAGTGCTCTCCAGTGTTCTTGTCCTGATTGTTTTTCTCTTGTGTCTGGTCCTCTCCTCCTCAGGCCCATTGGCCTTGGAGAGTCTTAGCATGTTGGCCTTGTTGAAGAGAGGGCAAGCTCACGGGAAGGGTTGTGAATCACATCTCCCAACGTTAGACACAGTCACAGGGCGCTGCTTACATCCGCAGCCTCAGCAAACGCCCGCACCCCACCTGCAGATTCCTGGCTAGTTAGAATCACAAAGTAGCTGGGGGAAAAACACAGGTTATCCTGCAAACACAGGGTAATGTTAACTCACCATAATACAACCCCAAGCTTCTTTTTCTAATGTTATGATCTATTCCTATTACGTTCCCATTTAAATCATAATTTTACAATTTTTTTTAAAAGTCCCATTACCGGCACAATAGGCTAATCCACTTTTCAGTGCTGCATATCGTTAAAAAATATATGAAGAGTAACATCTGACTCTTAAATCCCAGGCTTATCATTACTTTCCTGAGCTCTTTCTCTATCAAGCAAAGGGAGCAGAAGACAGTTTTGTAACTAAGACCCACCCCAAGCCTCACTCACGTGCGAATGCATCTGTATCATGTCTGAAGCGGGCTGTTGTGCCCCTTGGCGGTTTAGATTCCGGCTGTTGGGGCTGCTTGGCTGTGGGAAGGCAGGGCTCTTTCTCAGCTGTGTTGCTTTCTTCACCCAGCTGCCCACATTCTCCTAGGGTCCTGGTCATGATGGGAATGGCACAGTCTGTTAATGCTGCCTCTCTAATTAACATTGTCATTTCCCATACTATCTGTCACTACTGCTTGACCTCTACTGTTGAAATACCTCACAAATGTGGATCGCTAGCCAAGTCTCGAGTCACCCGCCCGCCTGTCAGTCTTTGCCCACTGTCACACACTCAGCACCATGACGAGTCCTACACACTTGTGTCTCCCAACTAGTGACACAAAAAGCTCTGGTGCCAAATGTGCTGGCTTTCTCGTTCTCAGCCCAGAATCTCCTGAGAGAAAAGATGAAGGTTAGTCCTTCACGATGAAGGTTAGTCCTCTTGTTTTCAAGGAGTTGATGGTGAACTGAATGCGTGGGTCTTCTTCTTATTATTTTTTCTTCTTCTTTTTTTCTTTTTTTTATTGTGAAAATACTGTACAGAGGGGTTACAATTACATGGGCAAGATAATGAGTACATTTCTTATCAAGCATTGTAGCCTCCTCCTTTGTTTCCCCTTCCCATCCTTTCCCATCCTCCCCCTGTCCCCCCACAAGCCAGGCTTTCTTGTTGTAGCTCTAACATTGCAGGAAGCTCAGGGGCCGGGAAACAGAGGTCATGCAGTCCTTTACCATTTGGAGAAGAGAGAAAGATAGCAATGATGTACATGAGGAGAGGTTAAGGCATTAAAAGAAAAATCTGTGCACCTGAGAATAGAGAAATGTTTGAGTCAGTGCTTGTGTATGGTTTGTTTTCCTCCATGTTGAAGTCATGGGACATTCTATCTTGAGAACTGTCTTCCAAATGAAAGCTGTGCTACCTCATAAGAAATTAAGTATTTAACTAGTAATTATCTCAGTACCACATGTGGAGAATGATACAAAGAACAAAATAGAAAACAATAGGGGATGTGACTGTAAACGTGAGTGCTGTGTCCTTCAGAAATAAGTCTTTAAAGGTCTCCTGGGAATTATCTTCCTCTCCTTCCTGGGTGCTATTTGCTGTCATTCCAGTAAACCTGGAATTAGTCTTCAGTTCTTGCTTTGTTTCTGCAGGAACCTCTCCGAGGGCTTTCCTATACAGGAAATTATCATCCCACAGTAAGAGAAGCAATGCTACAAATGAATAATGTTTTGACAGGAGCCTCAAAATCAAATTGCATACCCTACCTTAACAGAGTTGAAATATCTTCATGTATATGTTTCTGCGAGAGAAATGTTTATCATCCAAGTAGAAGACCTGAGAATGAAATTGATGCTATTTTTTCTTATCAAAAATTGGAGCATGTAGCTTGTCTCCAGGCAGATGCTCCCAGCTGTCTGGGGTAACATTTAGACATGAGATTCTGAATCTTTTTAATTACACTAGTTAATTGTTTACCAGTTATTGCCTCATTAATTGCCAACCTTGTTGGACCAGTACCCTGGTGACTACTAGCTCACAGCTTGGCTGATAATAGGGCATGATTCATTACACCCTCTCCCCTCACTTTTGACATCTTTGAGAAAAGTTTTACAGTGACTGAAAATATATAAAAACTCCAACCTTATGCTTTTGTGTAATTTGACACATGGTTTGAACTTTCTTTCTCAAAGTTGGCATAGCTAGTACACACCTGCTGGTCAATGCTGTTATTTAAAACAGTAGCTGCTTTTACATTTTCCAAAAATTGGAAATGTAAACACTAATATGAGAAGAAAGTTAAAGAATGCTGTGGAATAATCTTATGAAGTAGGAAGCATTCATAGTGGAAAGAAATAATCAGGATGGTTACCAGTCTTTCTTGGTTTTCATGTCAAAACTTTTATTAAGTGATTAAAAAACCTTTAAGTTTTAATATAGGCTTCTGTTCCCCATTGCTTTTCTGCATCGAGCTTCTTACTTTATCTTTCTAGTGGACACAAATGAGAAAGAGTAGAAATTACTGAATATATGGAAAAATAAAGTCAATCATGGAAAACCAAAAATTTAAATAGATCTGATACTTCGTCGTAAGCAAGATTTGTTTAAAAGGAGTGACGCTGATCAAGATATATTCATAAACTGCTTTGTTAAATTGCAACTCCTTTGTGCAACTACTTAATGCTAATTTTAAAAATTGAAGAAAAAATTTGAGATTTGTACATAGACGTTTAAGGAGGTAGACTTAATTGTATAATAATAGAACTAGGAAGAATAGTTGAAAGCGGAGAAAGAATGGAGGAGGGGTACATCTTCATCCTACTAAAACACAGTGTCCGGTATAAAGCTGATTTTGTACCTTATGCAGAACTATTCCATAGCATGTACGTGTGTGTATGTATGCATATGTATTCAACATACATTTGATTAAACATGTGGTGTGAACTAGGCACTATAAATTCCCACATCTGCATGAGCAAGCAGTGAAGAACAGGTTCTTGGTTGGAAATATTTCATATAATTTATCAAACATGTCTTCATTGGTTCAAAATGCTCCCTGGGAGGTATCTCAGACAGATGCTTGCAGTGGAAGTTCACACAGGGAACTGCAGAAACATATGAGTGAGCCAGAAGAGTAGGCATGTGGGCAGAACACCATAGTCCATTTGAGGAACAACATATTTCCTTGAAGGAAGGTTTCCTGCAAGGAACCTGAGGCAGGAGGTGAAGGCCTCATGAGCAGGAGCAGCATGCAGATAAGGATAAAGGGAGTGGATTTTATCCAAGAGCAAAGGGTGGGTGCTGAGACTCTTTAGAAGAGGCATCAGAGGCATCCCTTGGAAGGGATTGGTAAATAGCAAAACTATAAGGGAGATGAAACCAACTGAGGTGCTGTTTTTTTAACATTATGAATTTTGTCAGTATTTATTCATATCTGTGTCTTCATTTTTAAGTGTTTTATGAAATTTCAGCGATTTCAGCTTTCTTTAAGAAGTTCCTCAAGAAACGATCTATGTCAGCAACCATCAGCATAAAGACAGAGTTCTGTGTTTTCTTCATTGTTCGCATTTGAAGTGATCCATTGTTCAGATCTGGATAGACTTTTTTTGTATCTAGAAACAGTGACTCGAAGAGAATTTGTCGTTCATGGACTATCACTGAGATAGGTGATAATCCACAGAGAGATTTCTTATTCATCTATTACACTTTCTTTGCAACATAAAGCTTATGGGGTGTTTAGAAAATGAGTCATTTCAGAAAGTGTATCAAGGAAGTGGCCCTGTGGCTTAAGTGGTAGAGCACTCACCTTGAGCTAAAGAGCTGAGGAACAGTGCCCAGGCCCAGAGTTCAAGCCCCACACCTGACCCTGCCCCCCCGCACCCCCCAAAAAAGTATGTCAATACCAATTTCATTGATGGGGAAAACCTGGTATACTGACAAGTATGTATGTTGCTAAGCTTATTTATGATTCAGAAAGTCCCAGTAGTGATTTGATGTCATCAGTGTGGTCGCCTTAATTTTATTCTAGCTAATAATATTAAAATATAATAAGGAGCTTATTCTCCCAACATAGCCTTTGAATTTGAAATTGAAAACCTATTTTATACAGAAATGGCCCAGAACACCATGAGGTGGTTTTTGGTTGTTCCACTCTGTTTGGAAGACATGCTATGTGACTTGTAAAATGTCAGGCTCACCACAGAACTGTTGTTCTGGGAGATGTCTGAAGCATGTGTGAGGGGGTCACTGTCAGTGTGGTCAGCCCTGACCATACAATATGAGGAGAGGTGCGTGGACCACTGTACCATGGCACTGTGCCAGACAGTGGAACGAATACACAGGCTAGAAGTAGATGGACGTCATTTGGGCATCCACCAAAGACCCTTCTTTTGCTTTTCTCTATGTAAATAATACTAGGTGATCTCTGCTATTTCAAAGGCCTTGCATACTCTGAGTTGCTTCTCTGCCTTTGTTTATTTGCCATGTTCCAGAGTTAAAGGGGTGGGGGTGATTTCAAGATCTAGTCCATTGTGGGTGCTCCAGCAAGTGGAGGTAATGTCTATGGATGTATAGTAAATCTTGGGTCAGAAAAACAAGACACAAATAAGTAAAAAAGGCATAGAGAAATGTCCATATCCCAGCCACAACACACACAGAGCCAGACTGGTATCATGCGTGGTATCCATGAAGCTGATCCAAAGTCACAGTGAGTGATGATCAGTGGGAATGTTTAGGTAACACTGCTCATTCTCCAGGGGAGTTCAGATTGCTATGGGCAATCTTGGAGTAAGTGATGAATTGTTGGACCACAATTCTTACCTGCTTCTCCAAGCCGACATGCATTTCTGGAAAGAGATCCTAGGTTGGGAAACAAATATGGGAAACCATATTTGTGCTTAAAGAAGATTGTGTGTGTGTATGTGTGTGCATGTGCACTCACACACACAGGCATACACACAAGTGCATAATATTCTGATAGAACTTAATGTGATTCCCTACCTGTTACCAGATTCTCCATATATTTCTTTTTGTTGGGCGAAAAGATTTTTCTGTCTCAATTCCCAGAAAAACACTGAACTTCCTATGTGGTATGATGTGAATTAGCCACATTAGAGAAATGACCACCTCATATGGATGCATGCCAAAGCTGCTGTGATGCATAAGGAGCCGACCGGGTGCCTTTTCTCTGCTTCTGTGTGGTATTTGTGTGTGTACTAGAGACTGCTGGTTAGAACCACAGTGAGCTGAACATGTAGCACTGAGTCTTAGAATGCAGTGGTACCAAGGACCGCGGTAATTCTAATTACTCTAAAAACCTCCTGAAAGAAAATACAGGATTGTATAGCTAAGTGACTGTGCAACCAGCTTTTAATGACTAAGCTGAAAACTGTCTGAGTGAGAACTAACAGGAACTGTTTTGGCTTATTGAGGTGTAAGGTCCTTGTCACCTGTGTGTGGGCGGGGCACACATGTCACTGCGTGGACTTTGAACTTCCCACCGCAGGCTGAGGCTGCTTTGTTCAAATAAAAAGGCAAGAATACAATGTTTCCAGAAGAGTTCATCATTTCTTTTCATTGCTAAAAGATATGTTTTTAATTGCCCATATCAAAATTTACCCAACTTCAATTTCCTTAGAATTGCAAACATTCATTATAATATTGCTCTTTTTTTTCCAATTCAGTACTTCACTGTCAAAGAAGGGAGCATTTCATGTTTCCTGTGTTTATGTGCCTCAGGAAAATCAAACTCTTTCCAGTCAGAGTGCCTTTTCTATTTATTGGATGAAATTAGATCATTGACATGTAAGGGCAAAATCACCTAACAACTCAATAGAGAAACAAATGAAAACAGACAATGGTTAATTCGAAGGTAATGGATGTGTGGGTCTGGACAATGTGTCTTGTTGGCCGTGGGAAGCAGGGTCTGACCAAGGGGCTCTTCCCACTCAGGTCTCTGTGGGAAGTCTGGAGATTACTGCTAGAAGGATGTCATTCTCTGCCCCTGTGATTCTACATCCACTTTTCACCCTGAGGATTTCCTGGTGGAATGATTTCAGAGCAGAGACATCTCCTTAGCAAGGAATGCTTAAGGTCTTTCAGTTGAGACAAACCTTATGCTAGTTGGATAATCAATAATAGAATAGGAACAGAAAAAGGAAAAGGAAAGTAAAAAAATGTAGCTAAAAAGACTACTGGCAGTCTTAATCATTAGACAATACCTCATTCTTCACTGTAGTTTTTCCCCCCATTTTTCTAGGATGATTCAAAGAAAACTTGATTTGCTTGGTTTCAACAAATACCTTTTATTATTACTAATTACTACTACTATTATCTTTCAGTAGTCGTACAAAGGAGTTGTGGTTCAACAAAGCAGTTTCAAACAGACATAGCTGCAATGTTTGTGATCTTAGGAGAGTCTATGTGTATCAAACCTTAGGTGAAATTGTGCCCAGGATGTTATTTGTCCTTCTGATGGCAGCAGGGGTTAAGCATTGCACATGGATTAATTTTTGAAGATGAGTTCTCCAGATGGTCAGATGGAATCGGATACACTTACTTCCTTTCTCTCGTTGCTTTTTGCCACGTGTGTAAATCTTGTCTTTTCATAATCAAGGCAAGTGGACACTTACCACATATCAGCAAGGAACACTGGTGATGCCTTCTTATTCCAGAGAAACCAGTAAGGTCGGTCAGCAGGCTCCATGAATCCTCTCAAGCTCATGCTAGTGAAGAGGTAGCAGCTTCTAGCAAAAGTCCCCTCTGGAGGCTGGCTCCAGACCTCCCTCCCGCCGAGGTGCAGGCAGATTTCTCTCTGACGTTATTGTCTGTAATGGTAGATAGGCCTTTCAGGCCTTAAAAAAAAACAAAACAGAAAATGCTGAGAAATTGTCCTCTCTCTTTTCCTGAAAGATAATTTTTCTGCTTCACACCCTCAGCTTGGAGCCCCTGGGCCTCTTTCTGTTCACACTACACCCTTGCCCATGATGCTTTCTTTTCCCCCCTCCCCCTCCCTGTTCTTTCTAGGGCGAGCTCCTTCACTGTAAGCATCCAAATACTATTCCTACCTGCTCCATTGTGCTCACTCCTAAAGCGGTCTGACAGCTTTTCAACTGCCAGCATTCCCTGAGGTGTAGTCTTTCTGTAGTGTTGCTGCTTGATTGATTTTGACCTATGGAAGGAGACACACACACACACACACACACACACACACACACACACACACACACACACGATACACATGTGTTCCCATAGTGTCAGGAGAAATCTGGCTCCTATTTAGAAATGGGCTAGTTTATTAAGAACGCTTTGTGAGTATCTCCAGTCCTTTCTTTCTCTGTCTCTCTCTGTTTTTCTACCTCTCTAAAACATTATTCTTTAAGCGTCACCAATTCTTTAAGCTGCATTTGAAGGATTACCATCTGGGCATTCTGCTCTCTGTGGAGCACTCCCATTGCAGTCTAAGTGTGTATGTGTTACTGGGCCCCGTTGGCAGGATGACGGCTCCCTTGGGAAGTGTCTGAAATCTTTCTCAGTCACACACGGGTCAGGGTCTACTTATATGAAGGATAAAGGCAGTTAGTTGTTTTTCTACAGGTGCAGTGATTGCTTGTCTGATACCCTAGCTCAGGTCATTCATTTATGTTCATTAGTGGTTATTGAGTTAATCCACTCTAGGAGATGATTTTTTAACATGATACATGAAATGTAGGACAGAGCTATGACTCAAGGCAAAAGAAAAAGAAAAAAAAGTCTGATGACCCATATTAATCCACCTTTCATTTGTACAGATTTAGGAGTGATGACATTTTTTTCAGATGTCATGTGGTATTTGATAGTGACAGCTGGTAGTTTACCAGTTCAGTACAGTATATCCCTTACGTTAGCTTAGAGCCAGAGCATTAGGTAGAGAGACACTCAAAGGCTTGTCACCGAGCCTTTGAGTCTGATCCTCCAAAAGAGGCTATCTACTGTCCTCGTTTTATTTCAGAAGGGATTTCTGGAAGGCAGGTCTCAAATTACTTAGCACACAACAGCAAAGATATTCGGTAATCTTTGCCAGAACTCCTAGCCAGCCCCTATCCAGTCTTGTTTTTGATTACTCTGGTGGTCCTAGAGACCGTATCTTTGGTGAATTGTGAGTGCGCTATTTTCAGTGATGTTTCCAAATATCCAAAGTAGCATCGGAACATCAACCAGCAAGTAAGCAGGCAGCAGCAGCTGCCGCCATGTCTGTAGCTATGGGTTTTGTTCTGGTGCTCAGGAGAGCGGAAAGTGTTGTATTTCGCTATCTTCTGTTTCCACACTTCTGATATTGGATGTGGATGTGCTTGGTTGCAGGGCCAGCATGGTTTCCTGCTGCTCAGTGATGGACCCTCTTGAGCCTGAGCTCTGGACACCTTGTGCTTTCATGTAATTGGAATTCTCAGGGCTTCATGTCCAGAAGAAGATGCTGCAGTTGCATTTGGGGCCTGTCCTATTAGAACTGAAGCTGTCTGTACTTACCTGGCCTGAAGACAGCCAGAACCTTCTGCATACATGAATGGAGTTGAGAGACAAGTAGATTTCTGTCTGGATCTGTTATTTCATCCCGTTAGTCTAGATTATTTCAGGCCAGAATTTCCTATCTAGAACTTTAGAATCATGTTTTCTCTACCTTTTGCTCCACTTTGGTACTCAAATCTGATTAACGAACATTTCTTGCGCTTTGTGTTAATGGAGAATGAATTCTAGCACAGCCTTGCCAAAATATACAAAGAATTCCTCTGGTTTTTTTTCCCCATTCATTTCCCAACTAAGCAAATACTTATGACATGCCAAGTTCTATATCAGGCACTACCTAAAGTCAAAGTGAAAATGGTCCTCATTATTAATAACTGGAGATTCCAGTGGCAAAACACAATGATGTAATCCTATTATTCAAATATGTGATAAATATAATAATGAGCATAACTATTTATCTAGTCAACAAATATTGATTGAATTTCAGCCATGTACTAAAATGGTCCTATACAGGATAGGAAAAACAGAAGCCCTCTCAGCCTGTAAGGAATGGATAGCCTGATAGCAGATGGTAATTATAATTAACAGTAGCATTAATGATAACATTGGGCGTTTTTGAGTGCCAGCACTGTACATGCATCAAATCACTGAATCCTCATGAGAGTCCTAGGTTAAGCATCATGGTCCTCCACATTAGAGTCAAGAGAACGGAGACTGTGGAGATAAAACAGCTGGTCTGCAATCACTCCATTAGTGGGAAACCCAGGCTGCCCAGTTTTAAGCTGCTATGATGTTCCATTAAAATGTATGTAAAATTCATTTGATGGGGAACTCAGATGAGCTCCACAGCATCCTGAAAGGTTCTCTGAAGACCTGATCTATTAAAGACTTTCAGGACACCACTTGGTGAAGGGAGAGAGGCTAAGGGTTCTTGGAGTGGTGTCTTGGTCCAGTGCAAAGCAGGCTTGGGTGGAGGTGAGGCTCCAGGGATGGGGACAGCAGGCCCACAGGTGAGAGTTGTCATAGGAAGGAGGGCTCCGTCTAGGGGCTCAGCTTCTTTCCTTGGCCAGGTGAAAGAGTTGAGCAGCCAAGGAGCAGGGAAGCAAGGCAGCAAGTATATTGAAAGAAAAAGTAGAGAACAGACTTCCACAGAGAGGCTGCAGAGCTGGAAGTCCAAGTGGAGTCCTCTTCCAGAGCCAAGCAGTAGTATAGGAGCCTCCTCCCATACTTTCTCCCCTGGGCTGGGCACTGATGGCTGGATGGATTGTAAATGCACCATCCTAGTTCTGTTTACTCAGGAAGTGATGCCAAGAGAGGTCACACATTATCTGCTACCCTTTTTCTATTCCCATCTGCCTAACAGTTCTCCTTTCTTTCCTTCAGGGAGAGTTGTTAGTGACCATTGCATTACAATGGAAAAATACTTGATAAAAAGCCGGCAGGTTTATTTTTGCTCATACTTTGGAAGGCTTCTGTCTGTGATCACCTGGACTTTGGGTCTGTGGCAGCCCAGTGTGTCCTGGTGGGAGCTTGTGCCAGAGAAGCACTTCCTCTCATGATAGCCTGGATGCAAAAAGAGAGGGAAAAGTGGTCAGGGTCCCAATATCCCCTCCAAGTACACCCCAATAACCTAACTTCCTCCCATCAGACCTTCCAGGCTCCTCTACTTCATAATAGCACCACGGGCTAGTAACCAAACTGTTTATATTTGGGATTTGGGGAGGGATATTCAGGACTAAACCATGGCAGATCTACCTTCAAACAACAAAGGGAAATGGTGTGTGTGTGTGTGTGTGTGTGTGTGTGTGTGTGTGTGTGTGTGTGTGTGTGTGTGTGTGTGCATGTTACAGCACATGGAGAACAAATTGGAGCCAGAACAGAGAGGCTTTGGAAGACAAATTGGTTGGCCATTACATTTCTCTGAATGAGCCAGCATAGTGCTGCCAACAAAGGTGATTGGTGGTGACCATTTTAATTGTAGTAGAGTTCCTCATTAGAGGTGAGGAATCAACAGAGCTACATTGGAGGAGGAAAAACTCACAGGAGCTTGTTCACTGGGTGTTCTAACTAGAGGCAGCAGATAGGTATTGATAGAGGAAATCTGGGTCATTGAAATGTCACAGTAAAGCCAAATAAATGCTCATGACAACAGCATTTCCCCTGGTCAGCTGAGTGCAGCACATCCACAGAACCCTCCTTGTCTGCACACCACCCAGGGCTCAATTATTTGTTATGGCCGGTGGCAAACACATTATTAAAATACAATTCGATGAAAGAGCAGACTTCCTCAGAATGATGAATTAATATTCACACTCCATAAAGTTTTGCCTTAACTATTGCAGTTTAAGTGGCCATTTCAATCTCCGGATCCATCATTTCCAGCCAGATATTTTCATTGTTCTTTTTGTATTCAATTCCCCTACATCGTTATATTCTGCCAGAATACTGATGCAACCTATCCCTTCAAATCTAGGGCAAAATTTGGAGACATCTTCAATCCCCTCATACTGTAAGACAGCATTAAAAATAAGGAAGCAGATTGTACAGAGGAGGGGCTTTAACAATGGTGATGATTTTCCAAGTGCAATGACAAGACTCTCCACAGCCTACCGTGTGTAATCTCTGGGTTACACATTCACCTGTGTCAAGGTAAAGTGGTGGTCCTCACATTTTGGTTTAGGGTATGCGGTTGAATCACCAGTAGGGCTACATAGACCACTCCTCTGTTGCCTAAGTTTCTCAGTCACTGTGTCTTGCATTCTCTTTTCTTAGGGGCTCTTGAAGATGCTTCCACAGCTAGCATAAGACTGGTACTCAGGGGAGTGCATTTTTACTTCAAATGTGATAGAATTAGAATCAGCACCTGATTAGAGTGGAGGGAGAGTAGCCTCCCATTGTCCAGAAGTCTTTCCTAGAACATAGATGAAGCCAAGCTGGGCATTGCTGCCTCTTGGCATGTGGGCACAAGGACTTTGTCAATTCATTAACTTGGTGACTCTGGGGAAAGCCAGTCAAATTTCTCAATATGCTCTCTTTCTCAAATGTGGAAGCCCACATTTTCTAAGAGAGACATGTTATTTGCAGGAGAGCACCAAAGGTGTTTCCCAGTAGTGTATCCACATGTCATTGTCATCTACTGTTTAGAGTTTCATGGAAAGTTTCATATTGTGTCATGCCAATTTGTTCATATAATCATTTGAAAACACACTAGGATGCAAACACTATCACAGGACAGAGATAAGTTACTGAAAGGTTTAAGGAAGGATAAAGAGAATTGTTTTACAAGTTAAAATTACTATAATGATGAATTTAAAATAGCATTTCCTTGTTGTTGGTAGCTTAGTAGCATGACTATATTTTAAAAGCCCTTTTACCATCCTTGCTCTGTCTAGGATCAAACCCAAGGTATGCTTTGTGTCTTACTATAACGTTTCCAGTCTTCTCTCATCTGAGACAATGTCTCAATATTTCTTCACACTTGGGCCATGTTGACAGCTTGAAACAAGCTAGGTAGGCATCCTGCATAATGACTTCCAGTATGCACTGGTCTGTATTTTGCTCAGGATTGGACTGAGATTATGGGGTTTTGGAAAGAATTTAACAGAAAAAAAATGTCTTTCTCGTGGCATCGTCTGAGAGGGCATATCATATCAACCTAGCATTATAGTATCTTACACTTGCAGATTTCTGACTGCATTTCTGTAACTGCAGGTGTAATTGCCAATGCTGTGTAAACATATGATAGCCCACTTCTGAGGAAACACACATTTCAGTGGTGGAGTGTAAGGCAGTGCAAGGCATTTTCAAATCAGATACAAGATTCTCTTTCATATAAATATTGCTATCATTAAGTCAAATCTCATAAACTCTGAACAAAACAACAAACATTAGAAGAAATTGGGCCTAAGCAGACATACTTTAGTCATTAAAAAAACATTTCTTTTGGGCCCTGGAGGAACTGTTTCACATCAGGGAACACAGACAATGGTTTGCACATGGATGCTATCATTGTATTTTGGGCTAATACTCCCAGCTTTGATAAAAAGCTAGATGGAGAGAACATGTCAAATACGTCGGTGTGCCTTTTCTTGACAGGTGTGAGCATGTGAGTGATGCAGGCTAGCTTTTGCCAATACCTGAAGTAAATAAATGCCCAGACATTTTGCTGCCAGGTTTCTACTATGCATTATCAGTTGCTCTCGTATTTTTCCATGTCCAGGTCTCCTCTGCATATTAAGCTACAGACTAGACCTGGAAATCACTGTAAAAAAGAGGAACTATGACAAAAATAACAATGTCGGGAGTTCTGAGCAATGTATTTTCTGTTAAAATATGTACCCTCCCCCCCACACACACATAAAGAGACAGATCCATAGACTAGATTAGAGCAAATAGATTAGCTCTAATATCACTTGGAAATTGTAATCTAGGCTGCTAGATTCCCTTCACATCGTAAGCATCTGCTGGAAGTTTCTGAAAAAATAGGTTTGCATATGAACCCTTTGACAAGGTAGACAGGAAGTGCAGGTGACAGGCCGAGGGCTCTTTTTAGTCTGCTCATGTGATATACTATAAACAGTCTGGAATAATCCATCCAAAGTAAATGTCAGTTCTGCATGTGCATTCAGTTTTAAAAATACGAGTGTGATTCAAGCAATTGGAGACAGTCATACTCACGAAAACATACAGTTAGCAATGAGTCCAGCTGACTATAAATTTTCTTTGGTAGAAGAGGAAATGTTCACATTCACGAAACATCTCAGAGAGCATCATTCACAAAATAGGGATTTATTCGGTCTTCCCTTGTAAAATGCCGTGTCTGGTATTGTAGAGGATACAGATGATGCACATGTCAAAGAATCTCCACATGCGGGCCGCTGGGTAGCACAGAGTGGCGGGACTACTTCTGGAGCAAGAAGAGAACCTAGGCTTCTGGCAAGCAGAGTGCCTGGAAACATGGTTCAGTGTGGAATAGAAAATACTGGCTTAGACATCAGAGCAGAAAATCTGTAAGCTGCATTGGAAAGGTTTAATGTGTGGATTTTTCTTTCCTTTTTTTTTTTTTTTGCGAATGTATCCGTTGTTAGGGGAAAAAAAGATAACGAGTAAAACAAGTCTCTAAATAAATGATTTTAAATCAAGATCTCAACAAAATTAACACTGAAAAGACAAGAAGGTAACAGTTATCAAGTGTGTTTGAGACAGGGAAGAGATGGGGAAGGAAAGGAATGGAAGAGAAAGAGGAGAGGGGGGAATGAAGGAAGAGGGAGAGATAGAAAAGGGGAGGTGAAAATTGAATAGAATGGAGGCAAGAGGAGAGAAGACCAGGAGAATGCAGGGGAAGAAAGAGGAGAGGAAAGGAGATGAGAGGAGAAGGGAAAGGTGGTAAGGATGGTGGGGAGGGGAGGAATTATCCTGAGACCCTGCTTGAGCTACTGTCTCTATGAACAATATGGATCCCAGAGTTTGCCCTGGACCCCCTCACAAACAAGTGTCCCTGAGCAAATGCTACTTGAGCTCCAGTGATTTACGCTCTTTCCCCTTCGGTCGGGAGAGGAACTGGTTGACAGAGTCCATCTGGGTCATCGGCCCCAGTGTGCTGACTAGGCCAAAAGCAGACTAGGCTCTCCTCTATGCGTGGACATGCCAGCACCTCTGACCACCACTGAGTGTTTGCTGATGCTCCTCTAATACCACCACAGTGCAAGAAGATGTCCATCACCATACGCCCCACAGGCAGCACTCAAGAAGGGTCAGCATTCTCCTCTTGCTTCATATCTTCCCTCTGTGTCTGCCCTTAGGTTGTAGTTTTTGCCTAATGATACCTTGTCATCTGCCCATCTTCCTATTATAAAGCATGAATTATTATTATTTCTTCTAGTTGACCCCTTATCATCATGAAACATCTTTCTGTTTCTCTCTCTTTATTTCCCAGTCCTGGGGCTTGAACTTAGAGCCTGGGCTCTGTCCTTGAACCTGTCTGTGCTCAAGGCTAGTACTCTACCACTTGAGGCCCAACCCCACTTCCGGCTTTTTCTGTTTATGTGGAACCCAAGGTTTCATGCATGCTAGGCCAGCACTCTACCACTGAGCCACGTTCCCAGCCCTCCCTCTCTATTTCTAATAAGTTCTTTTTGTTTACATTTCTATTCATCAGATAGCATGATGACTCAGCTTTATCATAGCTATGTAAGGTCAATCAACACATGCGAGATATGTCACATAGACTGAAAGGCTTGTTATAAGAGTGAGCGGAACAGCATGTCAGCTTCTAGAATCAGGGATGTGTGCAACTAGTGGCCTTAGAGCGAGGTTTGATGAGCTGGTGAATTTCTTGAGTGGACAGGGGGAAGTAGCAGTCCCCTGAAGACATAGCTTGAGTCAAAGTTGGGTGGCACCAGCTCAGACTGTATTCAGTAGAAAATGGTGCTGATTTGAAATGATTGTGAGGATTATTAGTATCACCTAGTAGAAACTCTGGAGTTTTATTTTGTTTGTATGTATGTACGCATGTGTCTTTTATTTATCTATCTGTATGCATGTGTCTTTTATTTATCTGTATGCATGTGTCTTTTATTTATCTATCTGTTTATCTATTTGTGTTTGTTGTTAGTACTGGGATTTGAACTGACAGCCTGGCACTTATTCCTTTTGCTTTGCTGGCACTTTTCCACTTGTGCTACACTTCCACCATAAAAATCTTGATTTTTTAAAAAGAGGATATCTTAGATTCTATTATGCAGGTATTTTGAATAAAAGTTTAATGTGTCACCATGCATGCATTGTAGGATATACTTGTAGAACAATACATACATTAGGTATCATATGCATTGTATGTGCGTAATATATGATATCACATCCACAGTATCGAGTAAGAATTGTGCAGAAGTTACCTTGAGTGTACAGTGCAGGATAGAATGCAGAGGTGAGTGCTGAAGCAACCTCATTGGGGAGAGACAGGAGATATGGTTTTCAAAATGACATCTGTCTGCATCAGCATTCACAGGGTGAGAGGAATTGCAAACTAAAACATTGACAGGGCTTGGAAACTAATTGAAAGAGGTCAGTGTCATTGAGAAAGAATACTTGACAAACATACTGATACAGCTTTGCTTATGAAAAAGATGATCATTGAAAAAACCCGGGATGATGAAGGAAGAAGCTTTTTAAAGAATATGTCTGTGCATTTTAAGACTTTGTTAGGACATCCAGATGTGAGTATCCAACTCCATAAAAAGATGGCTACCCACGTTTGGATTTGGGGATCATGTTTAGAGAGGTTGTGAAGTTAAGCTATGAATCAAGAAGAGAAATAATGATATAAAGCTGAGCAGTGATAAATGTGAGGTGGCTGCTGGCGGAAAGAAGGATGGGCTGTTAGTGAGAAGGAAAGGCAGTAGTGAACTGTGACAATTGGACTAGCAAGAGCTAATTCCATCATTGTTAAAATGTATCAGATTTGTGGAGATGTTGATTAATGGGGCAGACGGGATTTGCCACTTTGAAGTAGTTATTGACTTGAGAGAAACAATTTCCACAGAAATAGAGAAGAGACCAATTTGATCAGATATAAGAAAGAATAAATGAAAGGAAGTGGATGTAGAAAATAGAAAATACTTTGTAGAATTTTTTTTTTAGTAAAGGGAGTTAGCTGGAACACCAAGATGCCAAGTGTAATCCTGGGGCCTTCATAACTGAAGGGAAAGGGGATTGGGTAGTAAAGAAGATGAAAGAAAGAACAGGAAGAAATAAGGGAGAGGACCACTGTCAAAATAGGAGAAAACTCATTTGCTTTAAGGAAGAGTATACCTTCCCTGAGAAAGAACACAATGATGAGTGTGCTCAGAAGTCAGGTGTGGGGTGAGATGGAGGAATCTGGAGAACCCTAACGTGAGCACAGACTCTCGCCTTTTACAGACAGGTTTGAGGGACATAGGCTGGGAGACAATCATTCACAACAGGGGTTTTCACCTCCGCGGAGTGAGAATCATTTTTGGGCAAGGCACTAGGAGAAGTAGGCATGAAATTCTGATTCAATACCAGACAGGGGTATTGTCTTGTATTGCAAGAAGTTCCCTAAAACCCTAGGCATGATTCTCTAGGAAGATCCACACTATGGATAAAGACCACCAGGGTCAAAACTGACACTGGTTTATCCAGTGTGAACAGTGGCCATCCCCAGGAGAAGGAGAGGTCTCGAGGGACCGGCGGTTTGCTCAGTAACTGTTAGCAGTGTCTACATCAAGGTGGGCGTGACTTCCAACCAGGTGCTCTCAGTGACTGCCCAGGCATCAGACGTGATCAATGGGGCTGTTGTTCTCCCTAGGATAAAGCTGTGCTAAGTGAGAAAGAAGGGCCATGTGTCTGGGTAAGCGTAGTTTTGGTGGCCTTGGGATGGGGAGGACATCAGGAAAACTCTGACCCAATTAACAACAGCAGCACCAAAGAGGGGCCTCAATCCCAGCCTTCCCTTCTCTCCACACTTGGAGAAGATACACGTGGAATGATGAATCCCCAAATTCTGCATCAGAAACTCTCACACCTTATTTCAAAATCAGCCAGCTTCCCCATGCCAGTGAGACTCAGGTCTGGGACTCCCAGAGTCCTCGGTCCTCAAAACGCCTGAGCAATGAGCCCTGCACCTGTGGTGTGGTCTGTGAGCGCAGAAGCAAGGTTTCCTAAGCCCTGTTCCTGGAATTAACCAATAAAAGCAAGTTAACATGTTTCAGGGACCTGCCAGCTCTCTGCAGGCCTGGGCATGAGGCCTGAGAGGACCATCACATCAGAAAGTGCTTTGATGGCAATCTGTTCTGGCTCATGTGAAGATCAGAGCAAAGAATCACATCTGGAGAGATTGCAGGAAGTAGCCTTGATTTCATTACAGCTTTTTTTTTTTGCATTGATCTCCAAATCTACCCAGGGTCTTTTGGGCCTAGAATTTGGTCACAGCTAAGAACAGAACATAGAGACAGGCAAGCCTGCTCCCCATGTCAAGAAACTTCCTCCTGCTTCTCAAAGAGCCCATGCAGGGTTGATGTGTCCAGCAAGACAAAGGACAAAATGTCGAAAGCCCAGGTGACTATGCAGTGCAGGAAGTCTGGAGCAAGAGAAAGAGATGTTTCATCAAGATTGCGGGTAGGAAGAATTCTGGATAGGCGATAGAAAATGTTTCGTTTGTACATAAATGCCGTATGACCACCATGACCTTCTGTAAACATGACTTCTGAAGGGCAATCGCTTTAAGAATATAGAGAAAGTGTAATCTTGTCTCCACTATTTATTTTTATCTATCCACGTAACTTAAGAATAGTTGAAATGGGGGGGTGGGAGGAGAGGAGGGGAAGGGATGCTAAGGGGAAACAAAGGAGGAGGCAACAATGCTTGATAAGAAATGAACTCATTACCTTGCTCATGTAATTGTAACCCCTCTGTATGATATTTTCACAATTAAAAGAAAAAGATTAGTTGAAACCATGTGCTTCTTATTTTTGCACCCGGAAATCAGATGTAGAGGAACTCTGAGCTCTGTGTAAGCCATCTTCCCCTTTTCCCTCTGTGGGAAGACAGTGCTTTGTAATTCCCAAGCAGTGAAATGATCTCAGACACCGCAGAGAGAGAGAAGAGGCTACAGATGTGGCTGGAAATTGGACACATGGGCAACTTTGGTGGCGAGGCTGGGCTCAGAGAGGTCAGTGACTCACTGATCAGGAGACCGCAGGGTGGAAGCAGCTCTACTCTGAGTGCTAAGAGCCCTGGGATCACCTCAGAGTTCAAATCCTGTCTGTCCTCACATGTCTGTGGGCTGGGGCAAGCACCTCCTCTTGAATCTCCTGCATCTGGGGATATTGAACTACTTACTGCCGACACAAGCGTCTGTGCACCAGCGTGCTCAGGAGATGTAAAATGCCTTGTTGTGACTGTCAGTTTATTTCTCATGGGTTTAACCAATCGAAGTCAGAAAACACAATGAAGACCTCCCACGTTGGGTTGACGTTTCCCAGGGAACTTTTCAGCTGGGAGGGTTTAGCACCTGTGTGAGGGAGAGTACATTTCACTGGGGACAGGTGAAGTTGTGCGTGAACAGAGCAGGCAGTTGAAAAAGCGTAGTTTTAAAGTAAATATCCAGAGGATGAAACGGTTTCGTTGCACATTCATTACACCTTCTCACCCTGAATATCGTGAAGCCATTTTAAAGGTTCTTAACTCAGATTAGGCCATAAAACAGAAATTAGCCCTCACCCTGTAGCTACCAGTTGGCTCCTGTTCCAATTTCCCGAAAGCCAAATAGAATCCCAAGAGAAAAATTGACCAACTTGTTTTAAATTTAGAAACATCCTATCACTAAATTGTTGTAATTTCCTCTTGAATTTATACCAATATAACTTACAAATTGGATTCTATCTCCTCTGGTTTTCTGGGCTATTTATTTGCATTTCAAATAAGACACAACCCATCTTCTAATCTAAGAGGGCAAGCGGCATTTCCTCCATGGGAGTTTAGAAACTGTCCAGGGGGTGATCTTGAATGACTTGAATGATTGTCCAGGCAGATTGCCTAAGAGGCCTTTCCATTTCTACCCAACACCTGACTATAGTCTAGTACAGTACATGGGCTATGGCCAAATAACTACTCATTTGCATTTGATTTCTATGTACCTTCCCCACTATCAGACAAATCATTATCTTACATCATAAAGCAAAACATTGAACAAAAAAAATCACAGTATTGAGTAGTATAATAATAACTTTTTCTTTTTATTCTACTCCGCATATATAGCAACTTTTCCTTTTACTTATCTATCCGTGTATGAGCTAAGTATTGTCACATGTATAATGTCTGTTAAGCATTGTGTTAGACATTGCAAATGGATGGATAAGAAACATGGTATTGTTTATCAAGAAATCTATGCTTTCCATACACATGTATTTCAAATGGTCACATTGTACCCCAAACCACAAATTATTTTTGTATCTTAATGTATCAGTTAAAAAAAGAAATGGATGTATTGTTCATCATTTACATTTTGTAAAATATATATCCATAGTAGTCAAGTGCTCAGATAATTTTAGGCTGCTTGTAGAAAAATGAAAATAAGAAAGAATATATAAATATAAAATGTCCTAATTGTTTTTAAGTTTTATAGAACCATCAATTACAATTAAAATCTATATGAAAGATATCTAGAAGATACATTTTATGACTAAATGATTTTAGCATTTAGCACACAGATAAATTAGAAGTAGATGGCTATATAAAGGAAAGAAAAAATATTCCAAAGGCATTTTTTTAGGGAAGAATAATTTGCCATTTCTATTTGTGGTAAAAAGTATCTATAACATACAGATTTGAAAATAATAAATTTTCTAAGTGCAAAAAAATGCAAAGGGAACTTCACAAATTGAAAAGAAACAATGTAGAAAAATGTGACATAAAAGACTCATGTTTACATCTACTGAAGTCTTATCTACCTATCTTCATTTGCAAGACATCTAGGAGCTAATTTCTTTTACAATGGATAATTGCTTTTCCTCTAAAAATGTTTCTATATTGAGGTGTTTGCAGAAGATATGATCTTACATAAATTTCCTTTTAAACTTTTTCTAAATATATATTTCTATCTAAACTCATAGACAAAGCAGATGGCTCTTCAACCCACTGATACACAGTTACTGAAATTGAGACTAACCTTGAGAAAGTAACAAGGTAATTTAGAATTACATCCTGTATCCAGCCCAGGGTAGAGGTGTGTAATGAGGGAAGGTAGAAAGATGGTAACCAAAAAGTATGTTGACTGAAATACTCATGGCCGATTTGGGAGAGTATCTGAGCAGACATGGCTCATCCATGTGCAACATTTTGAAATTGGTCTCTATCAGTGTTAATTAGGATATGAAATTAAAATCTGTTCTCATCTAGCTGAATATTATATCAGAAATATAGGGCACATATTTAGTTGGCCTCTGACAGGATTTTAATTTTCTGCAGTCAGTTTCTAGGAAAAGCTTGTAAGGAAAGAATGCACTGATCTGTCTCCTCCATTGACAGCTGCCAGAGCCCAACTCAAACCATCTGCCTTATTTTTTATTTTCTTTTGCTGGATTTCCTTGAGATTATAAAAGAACAGTCTCTGAGTATTACCTGTGACTGGGTTACAATACTATCACCAGTCTTTACTTACTGCTTATCTTTTCAAAACCTTACTTGTGATGATTTAAAGAGAAATCACCATCTTCTGCATTCACCAGTGAGTCCACTGTTCTGCAGCAGCTGAGGGATAATTTTGTATGCATAGGCATCGAGAAAAAAAAAGATTTGGATATGAAAAATGTCTAATATGAGGAATGTTTCAATACAGCAATTATTTTCAGCCACTGAAAATGTCTTGAGTTTGTGACAACAAATGAGGTATACTAGTTTACAAAGCTCTCTTCATGAATGTTTTTTTTTGATGCAGCCTTGATCATGAATGTTTTTATATGATGCCAAGTGACATACTTCTTCTCATTGATACATAACAAAAAATCTGTGGAACCATTTATAGGAATTGAAAGCTGGATGTATTTAAAGAAATTTAGTTTTTAACTGTCAGGTTGAATATAACCTAGGCAAGATATGGTTGTGTAGATAGATTTTCCTGAAATATTAACTGGGGAACTTGAGTTAATAGAAGACAGAGGCTCTGTGGATTTTCTGGTTAAATAAAAGTCTTTGCCCCAGGTATCTATACTTTACTAGTTTAGCCATGAATTTAATCTTCTAACTCCAAGTAATATATCTGCGTCATGCGAAGAAGAAGATTTGAGTGCTATTTGTAACTTAGAAATTATTTTGGCTTTAATAAAACTAGTTTTATTTAACTGCAGGAGTATAAAACCATAATAGAGCTCCTGAAAGGCAATATGAAAAGTAATAAACACAATAAAATAACTCAAATGGATTTTCTACAACACATCTCATTGGAAAGTCAAGTATCTTGAAAATCAACTTCACTCAGTCATTAATATCTGTTACCACAAAAGATAGGCAAACACAGCTTACATCTTTTTCCTGAGGAAAAAAAAAATTTTTTTGGGTCCGGTCGTGGGGCCTGAACTCTGGGCCTGGGCGCTGTCCCTTAGCTCTTCAGCTCAAGGCTAGCGCTCTACCACTTGAGCCACAGCATCACTTCCAGCTTTTTTTCTTTTTGCTTATGTGGTGCTGAGGAATTGAACCCAGGGCCTCAGGCATGCAAGGCAAGCGCTCTACCACTGAGCCACCTTCCCAGCCCCTGAGAAAATTTTTGAGAGCATCCTACCGCCCATTTTTGTGTCTTTCCTCTTTTGTGTTTCATATTTAACTCAACCAGTAAACATCAATTATATGTGCGGGGATTACAAGAGATATGGCAGACATGGCTCAGTTCCTAAAAATAATGTAGGCTGCTTTCTCTTTGCCTCCTTCTCTTTTTTCCCCTCATCTCTTATGTGTTCCTTCAACTTACTTAGTCCCCCTTGCTTTTGTCCTCAATAATTTCTCATCAATATGTAAACTCTAACTGCACAGATCTGGTGCCTTGGCTTATTGCTGTACCTTTTGTTTCAGCCTCTCTACGTGAAGGTAATCTCAGACTATCAGACCCTCTTCTTGCTACTTGCTTCTATTCTCTCTCCTAATTAATCATCATGGTGTCCACATTTTTAGTCTTCTCTCGTTGACTTGTTCAACTCTGTTAATTCTACTTTTCCATCCACCTATTAATCTGAAACATAGCTCTTCTCCTATTACAAGGCTTTTATATGTAAAAGTTACTTGTAGAACTAAGTAAACATCTCCCTGAGGTACAAAGGTAGTGAGCACAAGCCACCTCGCCCTGGCATCCTTCATTCCCGTCTTCACGTGCGTGGATGAGAGGAGCATGGAAGGAAGGTCAGGAAAGCTGTGTCTATATGAAATCCTTCTGCAGAACACGTTCTACACATTGCCTGTTTAGTCTTGGCACAGTGGCAGCTGGGTCTGAGAAGCCAATCCAGAGCACACAGCAAAGAAGCTGGGGCTATGTCGCATTGTGTTGCTCAGGACATTACAGTTCCTACTTCATCTCCCAGCACGAGGTGTGGGAATCATGGCATGTGTGTAAGGGTCCCCAGACCTCGTGTGGGCAGATCAGGTACGACGTAAGGCAGGAGGGCATGCCCCAGAGATGGAAGCGCAGGTTTGGGGTAAACACCACTGACTGTGACCTTCAATTTGTGGCACTCTCTAGCCGTCTTGGCCTTGACTTTCCTCTAACATGAGACCATGAAAGAGTTCACATGAGCTACAAAGAGAAGTTCCTGACCTATATGCTCACTCAGAAAGCTGTAATTTCCCATTTTATTATTACTTCTCATTTCCAAAAATGTTGAATTTTATTCCACAGTATTTGCAGACAAATTGTTTTTCTTCACTGCCAAGACTTCTTGGTCTGAGGATTACATTCAAAGTCATCCCAGCCAGAAATACAAAGCCTCCAGGAGTTTTGCTTTCTCTCTCCTTGGCAAACAACCTTGAAATGCTTAAATGAGAGCTGTAAATACATTGTAAACTGAAAGGATTTCTCCTCCTTGTTTCTAATAGAATTTAATTATTGTATCTCTGCAGTTTCATGTTTCTTGAGTATATTAAAAATTCAGAAAAAGAGATGAGCAATGCAGAACTAATAAGGAAAGAAGGGATATGTAGGATGACTGAAAAAGAGACTTGCAATAATACTTATATTTCCAAAAAATTATGATGATACAAAATTTTTCAATAATACATTCAGGAATCACTGCAAAGTTATTAGCAAAGCTGTGTTACTAATTTTAAACAGTCTCTCCATTTTGAGTGGGAAATATACTAGCCTTTAGAGAAAAGGAATTAGCAACAGGCAACATACATTAAATGTTTGTCTTACTAATTGTACCCTCTTTAAAAATATTTCTGTAGGCAAAGAACAAGAAAATATATACAAAAATCTAAAGTTGACTGCATTCAGTGATTGATGGCCACTACTTATTTTTAGTAAGGGCACAGATGGCAGAACCTCCTATTTTCCTAAGTATAAAAGCAGGAAGTATAAATCATTGGGAATTGTGAATCCTTTATTATGCATCAACTTGTCTCTGTAGCCAAGAATATTGTTTCCCAAGGCATAGCCAGTGTACAGTCTGCTGCAACCCAAGCAGAGGAAATTGGGCATCTTCTTTAAATTAGTGAAATTTACTTTCAAACTCTTTAAATATAGGGAAAAATAGTGATCTTGACCCACTTCCATTAAAATGTATTTCATTAGTTCTATTGAAAATACTTTTATGTGAAGAATAGAACAGTGTCAGAGGAACTATGGTCCATGTATTCTGTTCAAATATAAAATTAACTCTTTGGATATCTGAAGGTTTCCCTCATTTTCCTAGTTTTATCTTTAGATTTAGATAGTGAGAACGTATTACGTCATATTTACCTATGAACCTAAAAATCTAAAAATCCAAACTATTTTTCACATTTTCATCAACATCAATTAACTGTACAAGGAGTTTTTGTGATATATCTATATATGTGTACAATGTACCTTGATCAGACTCACACATTCCATTGCTTGCCCCTCTCCTCCTCCTCCTTCTCCTGATCCTCCTCCTCCCCAAACCCATTTCAGCAAGCTCTACCATTCCATTCTCACATATGTGCACAAAGTGCTTTGTCCATATTCACTGTCCTTCACTCTTGCAGCTCAGCCTCTCCTGCCCAACCATTACTTGTCTCCCAGATAATATTGTCATACAGAATCTCTTACGGCAAAATGCTTTCAAAGTTTTTATATTTAGGTCCCCAAAACACTGTTTAAAAACATCATTGGACAGGTTCAGAAAAGACAAAGAGAGGATGTTATTTGAGGCCAATACATACTACTATACATTTATTACAGGGATTAGAAAGCAAGGTGTATAGGCAAATAAGAGGAAATCTCATCATTATGAGTTTAAATTTTTCGGCAATTTACAGGAGAACGCTTTGTCTTTTTACCATAGACACAACAAACATTACCTAAGATAAGCATTAAACATATTTTGGTGTTAAAAAACCATCAAACCATTGAAGTTGGTAAAAACAGTGACTGGTGCCTCACGCTTGCCATCCTGGCTGCTCAGGAGGCTGAGGATCACAGGTTGAAGCCAGCTCACACACAAAAAACCTGCAAGACTCCATTTTCAATTAACTAGTGAAAAGCTGGGCTCGAAATGGTAGGCCATGGAATTCAAGGCCTGGTAGGCCATGGAATTCAAGGACTGGTACAGGATGAACAAACCAACCAAAAAACCCCCAAAACATATCCATCATGGCCGAGGATGAGCAGATGACGGTCACTACCATCCACCGCACCCTCACATACCCTTGGCAGTAGCCAGTTAGTCTGCTGTGACACTCTCTTACCAAGACACAAGGCAGTTTTGACAAACACTCAGACTGAAGCAGAAGACAATGTCTTAATGATGTAGGAGGTGATGTGTGGGACTTTGGCTCATGTGAACTGACAGAACACCCAACTGTGATAGACCTGGCAATAAGTGGAACACTGTCTACGGACTCATGCTACCTGGAGCCTTCATTCTTTGTCAACCTGTGAGTCTTGTGTGCGCAAATCACAGAACAATGGTGTGATATAGCTTCTGTGTTCTCCGTGAGATACTCTGCTGGTAATTACAGGGTGTCCAGCTTTTGGTGAAGTCAGAGGATTTGTTGAGATCATGAAAGAACAATGCTTTCTACTTTCCAAAGCTGTGGTAAGGAGACTTAACTTAATCCAGAGAAGCGTGAAAATCTCCACTGTGGTCTCAAAGTCCTTGTTGTTGAAAAGAGCAGGGCATGGGGTGTTCCAGAGGAGGAGAAGAGACCAGAATGTGGGTGGTGGTGTGAGACTCCTCATTCTCTGCCCTCTGACGGATACAGAGCTCCATCATCTGTGGAGGGCAAAGACTAATGGTTTTTCTTCCACTTTTTCTCCAGTGTGTATTGATCTTTTAGAGGGAGTAAGGGGAAGGATTTTTGTTGCCTGAGAATTAGCAAAATAAATTAACTTGAAGATTGTTTCTCTGTATTTTACTTTATCTACACAGAGGTCACCCTTTGTAATTATTTCTGTATTCTGAATAAAAATTGTAAATGCCCTGACATTTACCTTAGCCAGTTTTTGCTTGCTTTGCATAGTATGTATTTTTGCAGTCATCCACGTATTCAATTAAGCATCTTACAGAGTCAGTGTGCACACACACTTTTTTCTCTTTTAATTTTTCCTTTGGTTTCTATCACTACATTTATTTAGTAAAGTGAATGGAAATCAATCCTACAGCAAATATTTCTTGGCTCTCCTATGTTAAAAGTGCTTGTTCAGAAAAAATGTTTTTCCCACTAAGCATTTCCACTGATTATTTGGTACAGTTTAAGCCTATCTTTGGTATGAATGCATTGGAGAAGCATTCAAAATATAACTCAAAGAACATATATAAAATAATTGTTTGGTGCTCCCTGTGTGGAAGAAGTTTGCTTTATAGTAGCTTTATTTCTTTTATTATTCTGTCCTAAGGTGATTCCTGTGTCTTTTGGAAGAAAATAAAGATAGTAGATTTGTTTTAAACCTAATACAAAAAGCCAGGATATCAAGGAATCTGTGTCCTGTGTCAGATATTATTAGAGATTTTGTTCTTGACATTGAGTGAGGGAGAGTTTAGGAGAAAAATGTCAATATATTGATATATTTTGTGTAAAGCACTGTAATAGTAGAAAATAAAGAAGCAAAGTACATGTCATCTGGAATAAAGAGCTTTTATCTTTTGGTTGATTATGAGTGGCAGTGTTGGAATCTATGTCCCTTTCCTAGCTCTGAGTCTGAGCATTCAGAATCAGTCTAGAGTGAAAGCTCACAGAAAATAACTACCATTTAGGTTGGGAAGCTAAAGCCACATGTGAAATGTGACATAGGAAGGTGAGTCTTCTGGTTTGGGTGAGCAGGGCAGGTCTTTGTGTCCCAGGTCCTGCTGCAGATTTGGGTTACAATGAAAGGTACTTGGGAAACAGGGAAGTTGGTTGAGGCGGTAATTAAAGAAGGAATTGAACTCCTTTTCTTGGGTGTATTATAAAACAGTAAAGATTTTCTCATTTCAGTGCAATGATTCGACTGTTACCTTGCTTAAAAAAAAACAGTGAAGCCAGGCACTGGTGGCTCATACCTGTAATCCTTGCTACTCGAAGGCTGAGATCTGAAGATTCAGATTGCAAGCTACCATAGACAGGAAAGTCTGTGAGACTCTAATCTCCAATTCTCTCTCTCTCTCTCTCTCTCTCTCTCTCTCTCTCTCTCTCTCTCTCTCTCTCTCTCTCTCACACACACACACACACACACACACACACACACACACACACACACACACACACACACTGCCAGGAGTGGAGCTGTGACTCAAGTTGTAGAGTACCAGCCTTGTGCAAAAAAGCACCTAGGCTGTGAATTCAAGCCCTAGGACCAGCACAAATAATGATGATGATGATGATGATGATGTTAACAATAATCATAATATAACAATAGTAAGAATGAATAGTATGTTA
The DNA here is from genome assembly GCF_019054845.1 of Dipodomys spectabilis. Lineage (NCBI taxonomy): Eukaryota > Metazoa > Chordata > Mammalia > Rodentia > Heteromyidae > Dipodomys > Dipodomys spectabilis. Next base: position 5,256,261 of record NW_024870892.1, on the reverse strand, counting down.
ATTCACTGTCATGCTCAACTTTCTTCCAGACAACTGAAAACTTCTAAAGACTGAAATTTAAAATATTCTGTTAATATTTCATTGCCAATTTAAAGACTAAAGAAAGTAGTTAAGTTAAAGTGGGTTTATTTGTGTCTGGGTAGCAGAATTTGTAATAGGCTATGTAGGTGGGACAGACTTTCTAACCTGAAATCACAGGAGAAATTGATTCCGAATCACTGTCTGACTCAAACTTGTGACATTTTAATGGCAGCAGCTTTGAGGCTGAGCTATAAAAAATACTAATACTGAATTTTGACATTAACCTACTTCTTAATAGACTCAGAATCAGGTGATACTTGCTGTACTTGGCATCAAATAGTGAAGTTTGAAAAGATTATAAAAATAGATTAAGGAAAAGGATCAGAATGGCATTTTGCATGGTATTTGGCTGAGTCATTTTATTGGATAAATAATACATGAAATGAACTGACAAATGTCATTGCCATCGCTGATGGCATGCTAAGATAGTCACAAATATGTATTCCTTCTCATGGTACCATGTGTAGTAAGGACCATTCTGGTCATCACATTAAAGGCACTTGACCTACTTCAAGTTGCAAGGAGATAGAGCAAATTCTTATTTATTTTCCTGTGTCCCTTTCACTGTCTGTTATTGACGCTAAACTGTGTAAGTAATTCCCAAAGCTGTGACAGATTCTTGACTTTGTAACATAAAATAAAGGGATTTTTGATTGGGGGTGTGAATACTCTCACTGGATTCTATTTGTATAGACAGGACAGAAAAAGAGCCTTCAAGATATCGAATCTGGAGAAGAAACCTTATTTTCTATGTGGTAGAACGTTGATGCCTTTGGAATGGTTAAGTAATGGTTGTTACCTATAGCACTCATGCATTATTTGAACATACTTTGTATTTTTATAAGGATGTATTGGGGGGCAAGGAATGAATAGTTGAGTATTGCTGAGTTTTACCCCCCAAATGGTGTCTTGAGTTCTCCTGGGAAGTGGCACCGAATTGAAGAGAAATCTATTTGCATTATACTAAGCTGGGAGATAGCATGTGTATATTTATGACCTTTAAGGGATCTATGTGAGTGGTTTCAGTTAGAAATGCTTCACAATGGCACCTCGTGAGAGTTAGCATGCTTTCAGCCATGCATTTAGTCTATGGCTTGGTGAGAAGAATGCCAATGTGGCTGACCCTCAAAGACACCAATGTCTTGCAAAGGGCTTGGGGGAAGCTCAGCCCTGGAGCTCCTCTGACCAGATGGATCGCTCCATCCACCTTCCTGTGGCTCAACCTCATGCTCATCCCCTGCCGGTGCTCTCAAGCCCTAGAAGAGCTGCCACAATTGGTTGTCACAATGCTATGATAATGGCACTCTTCCTCAAAACACACATTGCCTTAGGAAGCTTCTAGAAAGAATAACATCTCAAAATCCTGTACCTAAGCCCCTTATTTGCCTAGCTATAAGAAAAATGATTTCAAGTGAGTTTGTACTCCTGATTAAACTTAAAATTTAGGCAATTAGAAGAGTCTGTTTTCGGTTTCAATTTAATAATTATTGATACATTGATTATACTTATTGTGTAGCACCTTTGCAAGTGTTGATTACTTCTTTCTTTTTTAATTTTAGTTTTTATTGTCAAGGTGATGTACACAGCAGTTACAATTACATTAGTCAGTGAGTACATTTCTTGTCGAACTTGTTACTCCCTCCCTCATTTTTCTCCCACGCTGCCTCCTCCCAACCCCCCCCCCCATTGTATAGATCATTTCTAATATATTGTCTTGTATCACTGTTGCTTTGGTTCCCTCATTTCTTTTTTAATGACTTGACAGCAGAAGGAATTCTAAAAATGAATAAAATACAGAATTACAGTGTACCCCAAACTATTTTTTTTTGTTCAGTTCTGCATTAAGAATTACGTACTCATAAATGTAGTAAATATCTTTCAGGAAAATTTGAAAACAGCATATAAGGTGAGACAATGCTCACATATGCCTAGGAATAGTCACAATGGGAGACTGAGAAGTAGGTAATGAGGTAGATGGAAGACAGAGGAAGAATAGAAAGAAAGAGAGGGGAAGGAGGAAGAAAGGAAGGAAATAAGGAAATAGGGAAGACAGTTTTAGTCCTGTAATTAAAGCCAAGCTGCTCAATCACTTAATATAATTTCTGTAGTACCATAATTTTGCACACACACATGTGCATACACATACACACACATACATACACACACAGGCCTCTTCTCTTGGACAGTTCAGCTGACCTCTAAAGCACTCCATGACTACTCAGGGCGCTGTGAAGTGAGAGCTGTCCAGCTCCTCTCCACACTCAAGAGGCCATTTGTGGCCGATGCTTGGGATTCTTTTTGATCTAATGAAGTGTCTATTAACTCAAATAGGTTAAATATGTTTGCTTTATTTTTTTGTTGTTAATCATGCAGCCCAGCATCTCCAACAATTCTCATGTTTGGCTGGCTCTATCACATAAACTTTTTTCCCACCTTCTGCTCTCCTTCAGCAACTTGACACCATCTTCCTTCCACATAATATAAGTAAGTAATTAAGTAAATAACTACATGAATATATGAAAGCATGCCATCAAAATACTGGAGGTATACAGTGTCCTGGGGTCCTGCCTTTTGGCTGGTAGGGGAATTTCAAGCAGCAAAGTGTGCATAAGTGTGCTTTAAGTGTGCTCTCATGGGTGATGGTAACAGAAGGATTCTGTCATGTGTGAAAAGCAACTGAGTCTACAGTTACAGATGTGGTGGAGACATGGAGAAAAGAGGAGGAAGAAGATGGCAGAAATATTGTGGGAAGGAAAGTAGCAAATGAGACTCTTTGGAGAAAGCATGCTGACCCACAGCAGCTACCAGTGGAGGGATGATAGAGAGAGGTGAGTCACAGCATGAATGGGCCTCATAGATGGATTAAAATGTGAAAATACGGTCAGACATCAATGTCTCATGTCTGTAATCCTGCCTACTCACAAGGCTGAGATCGGTGTGTGATGTGACCAGTTTAGAAGTAGCTATAGTACAGCGAAGATGACTGGTTGGCAGAAGCACATTCAGTCTGGAGATAAGAGGTCAATATGAGCTACAGAGTTTCATAAATTGCATGAAAACACCAGGGCCTGAAAGTTTGAATTGTATCATCTAGGAAGAATTCATTACCAGCTCCATGTATTAGTACTTGTGGACTATAGATCACAGAGTTTATGAAAGAATGGTATGATGCTTTCCATGGGATGCGTCGATCAGCCTGCAAGAAATTTCTATCCAGTAGCATTTATTTTTGTAAAGAAATATCTTTAATTATCTTCGGGTAATTGTACAAAGGAGTGGCCTTCAGCAAAGGAGTTTATGATCAATGTCACCTCTTTCATCATCCTCCCCATCTATCCCAGCCCTACCTGTTCCTTAGTTTTCTTAATTTCCTGGGAAATGCAATGGATTTTATGTCTGTATCCTCCCCATCACTGCTGTCTTCATTTGCCTACTTCCCTCCCTTTGATTCTACCCCCGTCCCCCATTTTGAGCACCTATTTCCTGGTGTTGATTTTGTTAGACTATGAGTTAGCCTTTCTATGGAATTACACAGTTTGAGTTCTCCCCTGAATCTACCATACTTTGCTTAATACATTTATGTATGCTTGGATAACACCCTGCAGTGTTTACATATATAATATATGATATGTTATATTATATATATATTTATCTAAATTAATTCTGGGTTCCACCTATGAGAGAAAGCATATATCCTTTGTCTCTCCTGGCCTGACTAATTCACTTAACATAATTTTTTCCAAGTCCTTACATTTCTTTGCAAGTGATGCAATGTCATTCATTCTTTTTAATGGATAAATAAAAGTCTTTGTGTATATATAGCACATTTTCTTATTCCATATGTTAATTGGGGAGCATCTGGGCTGATTCCATATCTGTGTTGTGGTGAATAGTGATGCAATGTGCATGATTGTGCTGGTAATTTACCTACAGATTTACTAGAAGTAGCTGAAGAGGTTTGGCAGGACTTTGGTAGATCTGAATTCTGTTCCTAGGACACGGGAACATTGGCAGTAGCTAATTAATTGTTCTAGTATTAGCCAAGTACCAACGGACCTGCTAGCATTAGCTATAAAACTAAAGTTGTAGAACCTGCAAATCATTAAGATACTTTCGGGCCTCTAATAAAGTTTATATCTTTGAGTAAGCCCAATTACACAGACATTGTCTTCATATAATTGTGATGATAATGTTTTCTGACATATGCAGATTTTGTTGGGGAAATTTAAAGCTAGGGTTTCCAATTATTGAAAATAATTGGTATGTTTGCATATGTATAGATTTCTCACCAACGGGAAAGTATTATCAGCGGTGAGTGTGCAGTGGACTGATTTAAAGATTAATTTGAATTCTCAGTAATGAGTAGTGGTGATGGTTTCATATCATAATAAGTGAGTAATATTAGATGAACATAATGTACCTAATACTTTCAGCTTAGGTTTCCAGGGAGGATCAGTAGGAAGCCTACCAAGGCAGATGGAATCGTAGCAGAATGTGATTGTGTTCGAGTCTCTCTCCGTCACTCGGCTGATGGGTTCATCTTTCTGGACTTCAGTGTTCTCATCTCTGAAATGACGAGCAGGTAGATGGCCAGCTGTCCAATTAGATTCACTCCCCAACCATCCTTTGCCTCCCTCTCTGTCTCAGGCAATGGATCCCTAACAGCTACTCTGAGCTTTAGTGAGTGCTCTGAATACTTGGGTCAGACAGGAGAGGGTAGGAGGGAGGGCCCCGAGGTCCTGTTTGTTCCCTGGCTTATGTTGTCATGGCTTGTTCTTCAGCTTGTCTCTCATCTTCCAAGAGAGACCACATTTGAGGCTCTTCTCTTCTTCCTGGGCCTCTCCCTTCCTTTGTCTTTTGGGTTGTGGTAACAGCTGAGACCCCATCTCAGATCCCTTGGCTTTTAAACTACTTCTTGTGGCATAGTCTATGCCCTGGCCAGACCTACCTTTGTGAATGGGCTTCCTCTACCTTATCATCATCCCAGCTTAGTTCCTATCTGTATGTGTCGCCTCCTGATCAGTACAACAATCTTGCAATTCTAGAAAGTTGTTTTATTGTTTGTGTAGGGTTTTGTTGTTGTTGTTTGTAAGAATATCAAAGAACATACAGGAGAACCACTATGATAGCTTCTTCTTTGGCATCTCAATGGAACAATATTTCTCTATAATTAGAGTTTAAATATTGATCAGAACAAGCCACATGTGGTTCATTTTTGATAGCGTTAGATAATCTGAGCAGGTTTTATTCTACTGAAAGAGAAAAAAAGAGTAACATACCCAGGAAAGTCTTCATGAGCTGACAACCAGAAACAACATTTTTGGTATTTACAGATGCTTTTGTATAACAGCGCAGGGCAGTCTCCTCTGTTTCCATGGTTACTTTGCAGCATACAGTTTCTCTATTCCCACCTCCGGTGTGGATGCTGAAGTCAAAATTTCTGACTGAGATTCATCACTGGAAGGAGACAGGGCAAGAGTTATTTAGCAGATCCTCTGTAAATCTATCTGGAACTCTGTTCAAAACCAAATACGTAGAAAGAATCTAATGCAGAAGTGTTCCTGATCCTCATAGGTAGATGGTGTTACAGAACACCATTTACAGCACGTTCTTTCTCTCAGCCCAGAGGAATAAGAGGAACAGTTCTGCAGATTCCTCTACCGTCACCTGCTAAGTAGGGGCTCAGTTCCATTCTCCAGATACGTGGAAGAATACACACCTCAGGATCAAATTTGTAAGATTTTCTTATAAAATTGTTCCAAAGAAATAAAAATTAATTTTTTGACTACTATGATTATAACTTGCTAAGGAGGAAGCAAAAGAAAAAAGGAAAAGAAAACAATATCAAGAAGCTCCTTAGCTGGTCGCTGGTGGCTCATGCCTTTAATCTTAGCTACTCAGGAGGCTGAGATCTGAAGATAGAGGTTCAAAGCCAGCCCAGTCAGGAAAGTCCATGAGACTTTTATCTCCAGTTAGCCACCAGAAAACTGGGAGTGGCTCTGTGGCTCAAAGTGGTAGAGCCTTAAACAAAAGAGCACAGGGACAGCACTCAGGCCCTGGGTTCAAGCTCCATGACGACCACCACCACCACCAAAAGCCCTTAAACAGTATCTTGCTCATTGTAAGTCATATTTTGGTTGAAAAACAATCACAAATGTGATCATAGACTAGTCAATTGTTTTGATCTTTTACTCACTCAACAAAATCTACTGAGCTAGGAAGTAGAGATATAATAATGAACACAACATCAATGTACACATACTTACATATGTATGTGCATTTCCATATTGTAGTGACAGTCAATGCAGGCAAAAAGGTAGCCAAATAAATCATTGAATTAAATCAGATCAAGGGCTCAAGGTCTTAGAGAGGTAGAAGTGGCATCAGACCTGAAATTAATTCTCAGAAGACTTGCTTCAGAGGAAGAAAGCTGAAAGATGACAGCGTCTCTATACCTGGTCAGCTCACCTTGTACATGTGTGAGGGTTGATAATAAACTTCAAATATAGTTCCAGCCTGTGATATTATCAGGGAAGGAAGAACAGATGTCAACAGACTCACCTAACATCTGGAGTTAGGATGGTCTAATGGGAAAGAACAAAGTGAGTTAATGTTTTGTACAGATCCAAAATGTAGGTTGGAAAAAAACCTGGCAATGAATTCCTCACACTATCTTTTCAAAGGAAGGCAGATTACTCATCTCTCTGGCCTGTGTCACACAGCCCATACTTTGGTAGATCCGCACATGTGGCTCTTAGTTCTCCTTAGAACAGGGAGTAAGGAAAAGATTCATTAAATTAGAAATGAGCATTCTATTCTGCACAGATCCCTCTGATGTCATAAGACATAGAAATAAAATCTGCAGAGGAATATTACAAGAGACAACACTGTTATTTTTCTCTTTGAACAAGAAGAAGTTTCCAGAACTATTTCCAATTTTTTTTAAAAAACGTTATGAATCCAATGTAAATTTGATAAAGATTTGGCATTGCTCTGGTTTTCTGGCTCATAGAATTGATAAGATATATAGCAAATGGTAATTTACTAATTCAAAAATTAGCATCTAAAACATGACTGGCAATATATCAAATTCTAAAAATATGAAGCTTTAAAAAAAGTTGTTCCCTGCCCTAGTTTAGCTCATATTTTGACAGTGAATGCATGACAAATGGTTCAAAGTCAGGTTTGGTGTTCCAAGTCAATTTGTTCCTATGTGATCATGGGGCCTACCTAATAACCAGCAGCTACACAGCCTCAGCCTTCACCACATGGTGCCCTGCAGGCATTTATGCTCTTCCAAAGCTTTAGCTCATTTGATAATTTCATCACCACTGAGAAATAATGACCGTATTTACTACTCTCGTGTGATACACAAAAAAGCAGAAATCATACCCAGGGAAAACTTTTTTTTCCTCTAAGGAAAGGTTATGCCAGATACTAGTCATAAATATGTTTGCTTAAACATTTAGAGAAAGAGGAGAAATCTGAGTAAAAGGTGGAATACTTAGAGGTGTTGTGATAGAAGATATGGAAATTAATGGGGGGAAAGAGAGGAGAGAAAGTACGTATTTAACAGAATAAAACAGCCAACTCGAGGGTAAGCTGGGGTGGCTGTCGGGAGATTGTGGTCTGAAAGAGGAACAGGTTGTATAGAGGAGGGTCAAGGACAAAATGTTCCCCAATGACATCAACAGAACAAGAATAGTACTTGCAGAGCACAGAATGGACATTGTATAGTCTGGATATATGCATGCAGTCACCATAGCACATTTGTATGAAGATAATGTTCCAAAGTTTTCAAGTGGTTTAGAGCAGAGGCTGTACACTTGTGTGTGTGTGTGTGTGTGTGTGAGAGAGAGAGAGAGAGAGAGAGAGAGAGAGAGAGAGAGAGAGAGAGAGAGAGAGAGAATGTGTGTGTTCTGGGACTTGAAGTCAGGACCTGGCCTCTATCCCTGAGCATTTTTGCTCAAGGCTGGCACTCAACCACTTAATCCACAACTCTACTTCTAGTTTTTTGGTGGTTAATTGGAGAGAAGAGTCTCATGGGCTTTCTTATCCTGGGCAGCTTTGAACTACTCACCTCAGACCTCAGCCTCCTGAGTAGCTAGGATGACAAGAGTGAGACACTGATGCCAGGCTTGGGAATTGTACACTTTTGAGGATCTCCTATAGAAAATGTTGAGCTGTTAGTTTCTGCCTTGCTAAGAGAAAGTTTCCTCATGAGCTTTCCTGAGAGGATGGGAAAGAAGAGCAAGAGAAGGCATTTGAAAGGCCACTGAAAAGGTTAATCAGGTCTTCCTAGTTTGCAGAGCGCTCGAGTTGCTGTATGAAATTTTCCATATAGAACGTAGTTTAAAGGGCGGAGGGTCAAGGAAGAACCTCGGGAGGCTGGGATCTTGTGTGCTTTTGTGAGCTGTGAATGTCTGGCTGGAAGGCAGTGTGGTCTGGCAGGAGCAATGGACGGATGGGAGAAGTCAAGGCAGAGCAGCACTGGAGCTCCGCGATATCTGATTTGGAAGTAAGATCATTACATTTCCATATCATTCTGTGTCACACCCTGCAGGAAGGGTCAGAGGTGGTAAAGATCAGCTCTTTATGGCTTATTCGTTCAAGGACAAAGGGAAGGAAAACTTCTTAAAGACATGCAACGTTTCTCAGTGCAGTAAAGAGGGAGGGATGTTCTACAGATGGCCTTCCCTGGTCCTGGTGACAGGATGAAAATGACCTCAGAGGAAACCACAGTCAGACATTCTAAGTTAATTTTTATGAGAATGTAGGTGTGAAAGGGCCCACGTGGTTCTTCGATCAATAGAACGAGATGATGGAATTTGCAGCAGAAAATGGAAAGTCTGGGAGATTTATGGACAGAAAAGCATGACCTGTGAAAATACGGACTCTTTATTCAGCCAAAATATTCCAAACAGGAAACAAGGAAGTTCTTATAAATCTGACCCAAGGAAAGAAAGAAGCAGAACTCACTGACACAGTACTGGCTCTAAAGAATGTCACATCCGGAACAGTTATATAATGCTGTTTGAAGTACAGATAATGTGTACCGGAAAATATGGGCTCTATGGATAAAATACACATTTTGGAGATGATAGCTGGACAGAGAGGCGGACAGAGAGGACTGAAGCTGGTAGAAGCCATGGGGGTCATCAAAGAAGGAATGTGTAACAGTAGCTATGGAAAACCTGCTCTGACCCTAGAGGGAAGAAATGCAGGCGGGTTTAGAAAGACAAAACAACAACCAATCGTCATGGCGCCTTTGAATTGGGAGTTGTGACTTCTGTCTTATATACTTAGAGCTTAAACTCTTCTGGAAACAAGTGGGTCTCTTGTCTGCTAGAAAACCCTATTTCTACTTCAACCCTGTCCTGAAATCTCCCCTCATCTCACTCGATCTACGGACTGCTGGTATCACTTCCTGCTACCGCTCAGTGAATAGTACTCAGTTCAAATTCAAGTTCAGCTTAATCTCAGCCTTTCAAGTTTTCACCTTCCCTTATCTGGACACACTCTGAGTCCTGCTCATAATGTAGCAGCAGATTGAAGTACGGTGCCTCATATATATTTCCCTTCCCATGGGATACATGGCAGGGTTTTCCTATGCTTTGAGTCCCTTGTCTCTCCTCCTACAGTACAAGTTCTCAGAGGAGACTGGGCAGACAAGTCTCTGTTTACTCCTACTAAATTAGCAGCATGCAGTAAGGCAGGATTTGCTTTATAAAAAATAAATTTGTGCATTTGCCCAGGTCTTTCCTTTGTTTCGGACTTTGAGGTCAACTCATAAAATTAGAAATGTGCAGTTCAAATCTATCTTCTCCAATTTTATTTTTAATTCATCAGTGAATTGGGATAAGATAAATAGTAAAGGTAACATCACAAGGTCAAAGGAAGAATATTTCTGGGTATAAAATAGCTGTGACGTGAGCCAGGCACTGGTGGCTCACGCCTGTAATCCTAGCTACTTAGGAGGCTGTGATCTGAGGATCACGGTTCAAAGCCAGGCTGGGCAGGAAAAGCAGTGAAACTCTTATCTTCAATAAACCACCAGAAAACCAGAAGTGATGCTGTAGCTCAATTGGTAAAATGCTAGCCTGGAGCTGAATTGCTGAGGGACAGCGCCCAGGCCCAGAGTTCAAGCCCCATGACCAATAACAACAACAAAAAATCTGTAACTTTTTGAAACATATACATTAACCTCTATATAATATAGGACCCCCGTGAAGTTCATTTTCTCAAATAATATCTACTTTTTGTTTCCTTTCCTTCAATTTATATAAAATAAAATTTGTTCTTAAAAAGGCACTGAGGGTGCATGCCATTCTTTGTTCTTCTTCTGTATTGGCCTGTGGAGCTCAGGAGACAAACTTCCTGCTCTATTACTTGTATGTGTAACATTTTATGCTTCTCTTAACTTCCTTTCCTACAGTAGAAATCAGTATTCCCGTCTCCCATGACAAATTCTATGCCATTCAAAATAACATTTGAAATTAAAATGGCCACATCCAGAAAGTTCTGGATGTTTCATTAGGCCACTGTGCAGCTGACATATGGGAAAACCAAGACCAACTTTACTGTGGGAACATTATGTCAGTGTTACTACTCATCAGCTGATCAGCTGTGATAGCACAAGTGCCTGAGATCCAGCTGCTAATGAGGTGCACAGCTATTGTCTAGCCTGCCTCAGTTTCCCTAATTTGAAATAAAATTGATGGCACTTTTCAAGGTTGTAAAGAATAACTGAAGTGAGATGTGGAAGTTCCCCCAAGGTATCCAGCCCAGAAGACAGTGTCAAATGCTGCAGTGAAACTCACAGCCCAATGGAATACACAGACATTTATATCACTGGCTGCCTAATGCTACCATCGATGACATAGATGGCACCAAACATATACATAAAATAGAGATATCCCTCATGTGGGAGAGACAGAAGGCTCAGAGGCAGTGGTGCTGCTGTTTCTTGGAAGTGATTTGCACTGTGTGAGAACAACTCAAATAACAATGATCTTTCCCCTGAGATTCCTGAGGGCAAAACCAAGAACTGTTTTCCTAATGGTGCATCCTCACAGCTGAGCATCAAAACACAGTATCCATTCAATAAATATCGGCTGTATTGATGATCACACAAAAGAATGTAATGTCGAAAGCTTTTGTGCTGGTACCGAATCGTTGTGAACCCCATTTCCCTCAACGAAAATTTTATTGTCCTCAAGGTTGTCATTAGACCAAATTAGTTCATTCCAGTCCAGAAAAGAAAAAGAAATACAAGATATCTTATTCTAATATCTGTGACTATAGTTTATTAGGGTTTTGTCCTTATAATTTTGGAAAAAAAACAGATTGATTTGAGAATATGGTTGTAGTCAAATGTGAAATTCTTTTCTCTAGTTGAATTAAAAGTCTCCTGGAGCTGTTGAGGTTCTTGAAATGGTGTTGATATTTACAGGTATTTTAGGAAAAAAGTATGTATGGCAGGATATACAAAATTGGAGCACTGTAACACACACATACACATAAACACAAGCACACCTATTTAAATTGAACTCAAATTACTATTCCCATAAATTAGACTTTTAAATATGTTAACATAGCAAGAGAAATGGCCAAAGTAAGTGACTGCTTATCCACTTAGAAGTAAATATTCTAGTGCAGAATCTAGACTGTAATAGACACTCAATAGTTGAACAGAAGTGTAACAGTCTTATTTCATTAACTAACTAATAAATAGCTTAAACTACTTGAAATTGATCCTATAATGAGGGAAACTTTGGGAGAGATGAAAACATAAAATAGTCTTTATAATTCAATACTCAAGATTATGTTATAAACCCCACATGCAAATGCTTACATCAGCTGAAGAAACTATTCTGTGTGGTATATATGTGAATATAGTAGCCTCCACTCTAGTTAGTTGACTTTCAGTATTATTTAGAATCAAATTTTGTAGACCTTCTGAAATCTGGTCTATTTTTATTTGCAGTTGCAAAGTACTTTAAAATAGGAAATTTCAAGTTGCTCTCATCTATGGATGCCAAATCTCTTATATTAAAATATAATCATTAAGAAATGTGGGATTTTAGGGGCTGGGAATGTGGCTCAGTGGTAGAGCGCTTGTCTTCATGCATGAGGCCCTGGGCTCAATTCCTTAGCACCACATATGCAGAAAAAGCCGGAAGTAACGCTATGGCTCAAGTGGTAGAGTGCTAGACCTGACCTGAAGAGCTGAGGGACAGCGCCCAGACCCAGAGTTCAGGCCACACAACCGACCAAAAAAAAAAAAAAGTGGGATTTTGAAGTAGTGAGAAAAGAAAATATGATTTTTATATTTTTGTGAGGTAAATCTCTAATCAAATGCAAATATAAAGCACAAAATAGTATCTGTACATGTATTTATACACACATACACATGTATGTATGTGCATAGTTGAAGTGTACTTCCCAATGACATTATTTTATACCTCCTGGAGAAAATGCATGCTGGGAGATTGTACCTCGCCTGTTGAATTCAGACCCCTCAGGAGGAGGAGGAAGGAAAAAAATGGACTCAATAGGATAAGAAAGGTTAAAGACTTCTTTAGGACAAAAGGAAGAAGCAACAAAGGAATGACCAGAAGAAAAATTAAGAAAACATTGTGAAATAGGAAGTCAGCAAGTTCTTTACAAAGGCAAGAGGAAAATGATAGTTCTGGTTTCAGTGACATAATTGACTAGTGGCAGTCAGAGAGAACAAAGCCGTGAGTCATCTTTTACCACCAACCCTTGGAGGTCTCAAGGTCCCATGCTGCCCATTATTAGCACAGCTTTCCCAATGGTGGGAGGGAACTCTATGGGGCTGTGAGTGTACCCTGCCCCTTGGAGGATTTTAAATGAATAATGGCTTTAGAGTAATTAGAAGAATCATTGTATGAAGGGCTTTTTGTCCCTGACTTGTGAAGCCATAGTACCTGAAGTCTACTTCAAGACTGGAACCCCAGTTATACTTAGGACAAATACCCTCCCTTCCTGCATACAGTCCTTATAGAGTAATCAGTTAGTTGAGGAGTCTATACATCTGTGAATAATTTACTGTGAGTAAATAATTTGTTTGGAATAGAGAGTTGCAGGCATTCAAAAACTTTAACTCTTATAAAGTTGACTGTCCACCCCTCACCTTCTCTTACAATGGAAGATCAGATGTGTAGTCAGGAGTGAAAGAACTCCTTCTGCACTGCAGATGACTGCAAATAATAGAAATAATCCAAGGTAACTATGGTGGATGTTGACAGTGATTGCAGTTATGTAAGATCAAAGTGAGTTTTGAAATCTGAGGCGTGTGGTCAGTCTGTTGGATTAGTGCTGGAATCAAGTGCAGTTCGGGCTCAGCTAGCCAGATATGTGGCTCTGTCCACGCCTGGCTGGGAATGGTCTAGGCTCTACTGAAATTAGTGGAAGAGTTTTTCCACTTTAAGTTTACACGGAAACTCTGGAGAAGTGATAAGTGACGCTTACATGTTGATGGTTAGATGCTGCTCAACTCTCTGTGTTCGCATGCACTGACTGTTCCCAGATCTGCCCTGTGAGGGCGGTGCAGTAAAACAACACGGCCTCTGAATGACGGGGCTCCAGCCTGATTTCTACAGCTGCCTCCCTGCCCTGCTTTTCCTTTTCTGAGCATCATTAGGAATAACCACCCATGAACGATCCAGACTGACTCAAGAGCACTTGGCCCTCAGTCCACCCCTCTTGGATGCCATCTCCCATGCTTTACGTGGATTCCCAGCTAGACAGAATCATGGAAAGAACAAAAATGGTTTGTAAAGACTTAGTAATGGCTCAAATGCCAGAGCAGGACATGCTATTGTGCTATCATAGGTAAACCAAAGGCAGCATTCTCAAGACACAGCATGAAGGAGGAAATAAGGGACCCCAAAGACAAGGAGTGTTCATACAAGTCTCAGAATTTATTATTGGCATCTTTTTTTTTTTTTGTCAGTTGTGGGGCCTGAACTCTGGGCTTGGGCGCTGTCCCTCAGCTCTTCAGCTCAAGCCTAGTGCTCTACCACTTGAGCCACAGCACTACTTCCGGCTTTTTCTGCTGGTGGTGCTGAGGAATTGAACGAAGGGCTTCATGCATGCAAGGCAAGCACTCTACCACTGAGCCACCTTCCCAACCTGACATCTTTTTCATGAAACATAGCACCTTGTTGCTCTTATGCTATTACATGGAAGGACCTGATTTATCTGAAAACATTCTCCTCCATGCTCAGATGCTTCTAGGAAAGGTAGTTGTCTTCTAATTTGTACATAGACATGCAGTCTGTGGTGTCATGGGAGCTGATAAACTAAGTCCTGAGAAGACTATCTGGAACGTTTTAGGGCACTGGAATAGTATTTTCTAACCACAGCTGCACTGGGACACGAATGTAGGGCTGGTGTGCACTCTGTTCGCAGTTCAAATCCCAGTATCATAAATAAATAAACAGATAAATAGATAAATATGACTGAGGCCATGAATAGAGAGCATCTGTCTTTCTTGGAACTATTTTGAATTAAATATATGTAATAAAGAAAAAGCAACCTGGGACTTAGAAATTTTAGTACACTGAGTTTGTTTTCATGAAAATTATATTTTATGTTCGTTCTTCACTACTCTATTGTTTTAAGGTAATGGAATGAAAAAGTTCATAGTATCCAAGGTGATTTACTTGTCTTACATAGACAAAAATCCTCTCAGACATTGAGCACAGTTTCCAAATACCATGTTTGACATGGAATACACATCTTTAAATCTAGCATGTCAGTAAGATATTTGAGATAACAAATTCACTATATAAATATATATTACTCCATTTAATAATAAATGAAAGAAGGTTAATTTTAGTGGCTTAATGCTAATTTACTTTAGGTCTGATTTTTTATATCATGCAAAATGTTCTCAGTTAGGACATCCTTTCTTCTGATTGATGCTTAGACAGAGCTCTACTTCCAATACCCCCCTTCCCCAAAGCCACTGTTGCTTCGTTTGCAGCCTAAACAGAGATGTGATTCCCACTCATCTTACAACATCTGTCCTCAGAGGGATATGCTAGCTTCAGGGGGACTGACTGCTGTCTTCCCACAAGGTATCATTGTAGCTGCAAACATAACCATAATTTTAAAAAGACCTGTGCTGGTCTTTGAGGGAGGAGTGCAGATACTTCTGTTTTTGTCTTTTTTTCTTTCTTTTCCTTTTTTTTTTTTTTACAAGAACAAAGGTAAAAAACATAGCTTAAACAAAGCTGTTTTTAAAAGAGAGAGCAATGTGACCTAGAAAAAAAGGAATTTAAAACAGCTAGTTGATTAGAATCTAAAGAATTTGATTTATCATACGTGTAATTTGCTCCTCAAATATTTATAAAGGTTTGGTAGGTACTCTATAAATACAACATTGCTTCTAAAGTCCCCCAAATCCATTTAATATTTATCACTTGAAGCCTTGTTTTTGAGCAAGTTTAAACAAGCCATGGTGCCATCCCCAAATTATTCAATGAGACCGGTTTTACAGTGACTTCAATATTTGTTTTGTCTTATGATGAATACAAAGAATTGGTGGGCAGGAATCCTGCTGACTAAATAGTTTCATGGGAGATCAAAAGTCAATTTAATTTTACAATCCATCCTTAAATATTCACATGCACATAGAAATTTTATAGTTAGCAGGTCACCACAGAGCCAAATGAGTAAACAATGTAGAAGTCAAGTTTGCAGGTTCATGGGCTAAACCACAGTAATTCAAAATTCCAGATAACAGTGCCCTTCATAGGCGAAAACTTTTGTAACCCAATGGTATTATCCCAACCACATTAATCTGACACTTGGCATTCTGTTCTTTATACATATTTTAAAGAGAAAGAGTGAAACCCCGTTGTACTGGATTCATTCAGAACAGTTTCTCTGATGACGCCCAGTGCTTTGGAGACGAGTATTTATGGCTGGGTGAACATTTGTGGTGCAAGTTGTAATTAACACAACAAAGCTGAAAAATGGAGAAAGTTGTGAGATTTTAGTATCTCTGCATCTGAGCTCTGTGTGGTAGAGGAATCTCTGGGAAATTCTAATCCTAGCAACATATTTTATTTCCATTCAGCTATAACTATCACTCAGGGAAGTGACAAATTTATCTACTCGACATCTCTTTCAGTGGGTGAGGATCAGTGTTTATCCTAGATTGAATTTCGCCTGGAGACTGCTTCGCACTGTAGCTAAGGCAGGGAACAGACATGGAATACAGTCAGGACAAGGAGACACAGTGCTAATTGGAATGGTCTTGAGTTGAGGTCAAATGATTGATGAACACAAAAATGATCTTTCTGGAGAAATTTTAATGTCCAATAATGGAAATCCCAGTGTTCTGGTTGGGGGTCATCTGATGTCTATATTTGTGACAAAAAAAAGTTTCTCGGTATTGACCGTTGTGTTGTACATGTGTGCCAAGATAAGTTAGCTATTTAGCATAGCACTGAAACTTTCAGGTGCTGGTTTTAATGAGTCCAGTGTTTCCTTTGCCCTTTCTTTCTTGTTTAATTCTACCTGGGAAGCCTAAGTCCATTTATTGAGATAATTTATTTATTTATTAGATACTGTTATTTTTTTATTTTTATTTTTTCTTTTTTGAGGTCCGGTCATGGGGCCTGAACTCTGGGCCTGGGCGCTGTCCCTCAGCTCTTCAGCTCAAGGCTAGCGCTCTACCACTTGAGCCACAGTGCCACTTCTGGCTTTTTTCTTTTTGCTTATGTGGTGCTGAGGAATCGAACCCAGGGCCTCAGGCATGCAAGGCAAGCGCTCTACCACTGAGTCACCTTCCCAGCCCCTAGATACTGTTATATTAACATTAAGGTCTTTTCCTCTGTGTGTGTGTGTGTGTGTGTGTGTGTATGTGTGTGTGTATGTCAATACATATGTCACCTACAAAATTTTGAAACAAATAATCATCGTTTGCTTAAAGGTGTTATATAGAATCTAGCTTGTCTGTCTCTTCTTCTTAATGTAGCTAGTTTCCACAATGTTTGTGCTGCAGTTGGAAGGAGAAAGAACAGGGAATCTATACGTCCAGCAGGGAATTTCCTTGACATTCTTGTTTACTGTGTGGCTGTGTTCCCAAGAGCCACAGAACAGCATGGGTTTCAGATCAGACTGAGAAAATCAAATTACTCAGATTATTAAATCAATGTAAATGTGCAGTGCGCGGTCAAAGGAAGAAAACTGGACTGATGCATGCAGGCAGAGGTAACAGCAGGTAACAGCAGCAGGCTGAGGTAGGTCAGTGTTGAATAACCAGTTAGCTGAGATGTCCACCTTTCTATAAGCTTGTGTATTATTGAAGCATTCATTCAGTGACATTAGTAGTAGATGTTTTACAAACAGAAAGTGTACATTATGCTTCTGAATATATTACTGTATCTACAGGTACAAAAACCAATTTACTATTTTTAAGCTTATTTACAGTATCTGTGTTATTAAGTTGGTGTTTGTTTTAAACAAGCCTTCAATAATATTTTTGAAGGATATTTAATATGAAAACAAACCTGCCCCTGAGATTTGGCCCCTCTTAACTAAGAATGCTATTTAATTTTTTTTTTTTAAATTTCAGTAAAAGACATTTCAGCAAGAACATTTCAGCATAGATCCCAGATGTTCTCCAAGGACATAATTTGGAAACCAGTGATTTAGTCTGAAGAAAATAATAACAGGACTACTAAGTAACTATTTTAGGGCTGTAAGTGGACGCTGTGAAGGATGTTAGCTAGTGACACTGAATTGAATGGAGAGGCTATTTTTGTCCACTGAGGTCTCCTCGGGGTGAGGAGGAGGAGACCCAGGGAGAGAAAGAAGAGGAAAAGAAGGACAGGGTTACAGAACACTTCCACTGGAGGCTTGTGATTGGCGTCCAAACTGGTGTTCTAGTTTTTGTTTGTTTGTTTTTATTTTTTGTCAGTTGTGAGGCCTGAACTCTAAGCCTGGCTGCTGTCCCTCAGCTCCTTTCAGCTCAAGGCTAGCACTCTACCACTTGAGCCACAGCGCCACTTCTGGCTTTTTCTGCTTATGTGGTGCTGAGGAATCGAACCCAGAGCCTCATGCATGCAAGGCAAGCACTCTATCACTGAGCCACTTTCCCAGCCCTAGTTTTGATCATTTCTGGCACTAGTTGTATTTACTTAGGAAGACTTTGTGAAATGGTTTCAAATTATGTACTAACCCCCAGAAGAATCATGAACTTGTTTTTTAATCCTTAAAAGAAATATCATTCTTTCAAAATATTTTTTTTCCAAAATTTTGAGGCCTGCTAGGAAAAAAAAGGCAGAAATCTGTATGTGTTTGCTATTATTCTTACAGCAATCAGAGGTAATATTCAGTATTTGGAAGTTATATAAATATGGTGCTTGTGCCTGTTCCCTATCCTAGGTCATCAGAGAAGATTTACAAATTTTATATTTCATAGTAAATAACATTTGTAAGGCTTTCTTTTCCTTTTTTTAATAACAACAACATACTTGCAGCAAGGATCGTTAATATACGATTTAACGTCTTAGCCTTTCTTTTTTGTTCTCTTAATGAAATTCTTTTTTTGAATGTTTCTATTATCTTTAAGTAGTTGTAACACAGGAATTGTCACTCAACAAAGCAGGTTACGAATACGGTGCATCCTGATCAATGTCCGCCCCTTTCCACATTCTCACTCATCCCTCCCCATCTACCCCTCCCCTCACTTTTTAAAATTTTAGGTTCTGTATTATTTGTTTTGCCTTTTAGCAAAGCAGCTGATGTACACAGTGCATCTTGATCTGTCATCCCTTCAGCATTCCCATGTCCACCTTAGACACATTCCTTCCCTTCTTCTCCTCAATTCTGTGGTATCTACCTATATTCTGTGAGGAATTCCTGCCTGCATTCTATCCCCTTCCTTTCTTCATTTCTCTCCTCCTCCCTTTACTCCCCACTCCCCACTTGCAAGGACCCATTTCCTTGGTTCTAAGTACTGAGTCTTTTTCAAGCAGTATACTATCTGAGCTCTCCATAGAGTTGATTTTACCTCGGTTGATTCATTTGTAACCACTCGCATACCATCCAGTGTGTTTAGTTATGGATTTATGCTGAGGGAAACCACGTAGCCCGTGTTCCTCTGGGTCTGGTTCCCCATTCGTGAGCACTCAATTCAGTAAAATTGACAAGAGGACACTTTGCTCCGCAGAGCAGCAGGACTTTCAGCTTGCAAAACCACACGCTGCCCCACCGGCAGCTAGCTCCCTTTTCCATTCTTTGTTACTGCCCCCACTCATCTTCAGGCCCTCTCCCCGCCCCATCTGGGGCCTGTGTTGCTTTCAGTTTTGTTTTGTTTTTCTAATGTCTCTCAAAGTCAGCTCCGAAGCCATGCATAGTATTTTCTTGTATCTGCTTGGGCCCAGTGTGGAGCCTTCTTCTGTGTCCCTCCAGTTGGCTGAGACCTTCGTCTCCACATGCCTGTACTGAGTGTTGGACTCACCTTTCAGATGCAGATTGAAGAAGCTCTCCTCACACGGGAAGTACACCATGTCTATGTGCTCTTTGAGAACATCTGTAGTTCCAACTATCAATGATGAACTATTTTTGTTCTGATGAAGTCTGAGCTCTTTGAAGCCCAGTCTAATAGCTACTTAAATAAGAGCCTGGAGTCCGGCTTGAGTTTTACCCGTCTCCACAGCCCACACTCAAAAGTGTTCACAATGAGCCACTGGGCCAGTGAATGCCTGGGCTTGACTCTTACTTCCTCTCCTACCTGCAAGCACATGTGGACAAATGAACACACAAGCATCACGACAACAACAATAGTTAAACAAAAGTCATAGCAACCATGATTGCTGAATTAGAAAAGCATATAGACAATAGACAAGGTTAACCCTGCACAGATATGAATTCATTTCATCTTCACAATGATCCTCTACAGTATCTGTATTTGTGCCCATTGCCAGGCAAGTCCAGAGCTTAGGGATATAAAGCTATTTGCCCAGGATGACACATTTAATGTGAAACCAAACAAACTTTGGAATCAGGTAAACGAATGTGAGGCCTGTTCTGAGATATTATTACTTGATATGCTGGGACTCTGGTTTCTTATTTGTGAGGAGAGACTGTGGGCATTTCCAAGAGGGCAAATTAGCATTAAATACTTCTGTCTAGATGAGCTGGACCACACAAGGTCTGATAACGTACGTAGTGAGAACTCAACAAATCACAGCCACTGGGGTCACAACCCATGTCGTCTCTGCCATGTACTTCTAATGAGTAAGTTCTGCAAAGAAAAATGTTAGCTCTTCTCTGTCTCCTTCTTAATTAGAGCAAGTCAACGGCAACTACTGGTGACAAAGAATTAGGCTGGGCAGCCCTCATAACGACTGGCAGGGTGAGGAGCAGTAATTGGAACAAGCTGGAACACAATAGTACCTTCCTCTAACTGATGCTGTTTCCTACCTGAGTTGGTGGTGGCTACATGTGGCATTTGAGCAACACTTAACAATACTGCACATGCAGGTCACTAATTCCAGTTTTATTTTGTAACTCATTTTGAGAGTGAGAAAGGTTCAATGATCATCAGAGTCCTTGGTGGCTTGCTGAAGATGAGGATTGTTAGGTCCCTAAAAACAAATTGAAATGATATTGCAGATCACTAGTTTTGTTAAAATATAACTTGCTGTCTAATCAGGACACTGGTCGGTGGAGTTGGGGGAAGAGCACCCACCACTGGGCCCACTGGAGTACTCAGGAGACCCAGTGCTAGCTGTCCCTGCTCATCTCCTTCCTCAGCTTGTCCATCTTTCTTTCCTCTTTCCAAACAGCCAACTACAAATCGGGGTGAGAAGGCTTAAAACAACTGAAAAATCTACTGTTTTTCAGTCCTGAGGCTTTTCTCCCCAACCCAGATATCTCCAAGCCTGTTCTGGCGTGAAGGAGACAGGTGCATGTGTCTCCTCGGTTAGGTGAGCCTCACGCCAATCCTGTTTCCCTGCATGGCTTTTTACTGAGCGTCTGGGGTTTCAATGGTGGTCTTCCCAGAAGGACACTTGTCACATTGGAGCAGAAGCCCACCTTCCTCTAATATGACCTCAGCTTTACCCATTCTCTTTATAGTAAACCCATTTCCAAGAGATCACATTCTGAGAGCCTAGGAGTTAGACAGGGACAGGACATATATAAGCTTATTCCAAATATTAACACAACCAAATCTTCTTGTAGAGTAGATTTCACAACATTGTTCAGTCTCAACATAACACTTTCGTGTTGGTTTGTGTGCTTCAGGAAATCAAGAAATGTGTGGATAAATTGTATCTACTGCAAACATGACCTCTTGGTATTTTTCTGTTTTCATGGAGTAGAAGATGGTGATTGGGATGAACTTTATATACAGAACATGTAGACAGAGTTCCTACAGTGACTCTCTTTACATCTTTAAAAGTTATAGAAAATAATTCCCAGATTTCAGGCTTCAAAAATTATATTAGTGTTTTACAGTGAATTTTGTCCTGAGTATATCCACTCTAGGACAGTTAGAAATTTGCTGACTGGGAGGGGAAATACTTGAGTGTTTTAGTGGAATTACAGATTATTGGCCTGCAGTTACCTCATACTCTCAAATGCTGAATACAATGTTGAGTTGAGTACACAGAAGTTATTATCTTAGACAAACAGCATTCCCTGGTCTCTAGCTTTCTTCACTCCCAACAGAACACAGATAGAGGGAAATGGGCCTGTAAAGTAAGAATAAGACATTGGGGGAGGGGAAGAGATCAGCAGAGAGACAGAAGGACAGAGAGATAGAAAGACAGAGAGACAGAGAGAGACAGAGAGGAAGAGAGAGAGACAGAGAGAGATAGAGAGAGAGCTGAATAATTATCATTTGGGGATAGGTAATTCTACCAAGACAGAGGCGTGTCCCAAACACCAGAGCAGGTATCTGTCCTGGCCTTGCCGATTGTTCCTTCTCAGTGACCGACTCTGAAATGAGAGGAAAGAAGTCTATTGTAAATCCAGCTAGCTCTGTGTATCACTAACACCCTTATATATCTGGGCAGACAACTGGCATTGTGCTGTCCATGTAGGTCATTCTCATTCCTCCTCAGCCTGTCTAATCTAGGCCAGCTTCAGTAAGCTTTGCAATTTTGATGTAGGGGCTCTTGTTTTGCTTTTGATTGAGTGTGGTACCAGAGATTGGACCTAAGGCAGTGTGTGTGCTAATCAGGAGCCCAGATTTAGATGTTGGTTCTTTCGGAATATAGAAGGAGATTCTGAATAAAATAATTGCATACCTGGATATTTCTTCATGCGCGAGAAATTATTTTCAGCATACTTTTTGTGGAAAAGTCAAAAGGATGGGAAAGTAAAATGTGTTATTTCATGGATTCAGCAAAAAATTTGCAGAAAGATGATAAATGTGTTCTTATAGAAAATCTAAGACTGAATTGTTTGATAGCTCTGATGATTTGAGGTTTATGGATAGGATGGAGTCCATACATAAACAGATATATATTCTGGGAATTTCCAGGTTTGTCAGTGTAGCACTGGCAGTTACTTATTTACAGCAGATTAGGGAGAAAACAAACAGATAAGCAGAAACAGATAAGTGAAAATCCAATCAGAGTTCTTTTGATCTCTTTAATCCATTTCTTCATCAGGCATTCTGTCTGCAGTGACAGAGTCCAGAGGGCAGAGACTGAGCCTCCATCTTGCTCTTCCTGTTTGTCCAGGGTGGAGATGGGGAGAAGCCGATGTCAATGGGGTAGACAAATGTCACTGACAAACAGATGTGATCACAGCCTCATCCTGAACATAAACTAATACCTTCCAGAATATTCAAAATGTGAGGTTATGGATAATTGAACAACACTATGGAGATGGTGCCGTCATTTTCAAACTGTTTAAAACAGCTCAGCCTCTAGTTTGCTAAGCTTCAAATCTGTCAAGTGACTCATCTGGCAGATGTTTTATTTTATTGGTTAATCAATAAAACGCCCAAGAGTTTGTCTTAAGAGCTTAGAATAAACAAGTCCATACCTCAGTGATAAAAGCAGGACTTAATTAAATTACAAAGGGGAACTATAGGCTATGTAAGAATGCACCTAAATTTTCTTTTTTCAAAAGGAATTGGAATTAGACATTGAAATGATACCCAATGACCTTCTTCTCTCCTATCTCCTTATTTCTTATTACACTAGATCAAAGTATTTCTGCACTAGAGCCTGAAGAAAATAAGTCAATAACTAATCCAGCCCCATATTTCTGGTTGGAATGTGATCACCCCATCATAATATCATTGTCTTTGTCAAGCTCCCTCCATAGCTCTTGCTTCCAGATGAAGTCCCTTTCCAGCCAAGTGTGCTTTCTCACACATCCCCAACCCTGTCTCCCATGACTGTGACCTTTAGTGGGAGTCCACTTCCTGTTGGCTAGCCTAGCCATGTCCTTGCTTTAGCGCCTGACCTTGAGAATTTCATGCCTTCATGTGTTTGCAGCCAGCCCTTTAGGCCTGCTTCTATCATGACTTTTTATCCTCATTGAAAGGCAAGGATGGCTTCTCTCATCCCATCAAAAGCTTGTGTGGGTCATGTGTTTATGAGGTGCCACAAGCATCCCCATGTTCCATCTGTAAGAATTATTTTCCTTCTAGAAGCAGCTAGGAGTGGACAAATTACAATTAAAGAAGGTTGGAAGTTAGGTGACAAGCCACCTTGTAGCTTTTGATATGTAATTACTGCATGAAATAAATCATTGAAATCCAGGCTCCATGAGATGGATTGTGAAGTTTGCTGTGGTAAGTGTATCTCAGGCCACCACGATTGTGCAGTCTCCATGACTATACAATTAATTGCTCCAAGCAGGATGGTTTTTGTCCTTGTTTATCCTCTTCTGAGGGCTGAGTGCTTCCGCTGAGGGGACTTGCCCTCTGGATCTGCTCCTGACCTAGGACGTACTTGTGAAAATTGATATTCAAAGTTTGTGGGCCTCTAAGAATAAATTAAATGATGGCAAATCCCTGGAGTGTTCAGTACAGTTAAGCAGGCATGTTTAATAAAGAATAAAGTTTTGAAATGCAGTTGTAAGGCTATAAAAACCGTGTGACGCCCGCCTTTGCCAACATTAGTTTTATGTTAAATTGTAGAGCCTCTCCTATGATTTCTGTTTTATATTCCATTGTGTTATTTATGCTTTGGGTTTATTATCATTGGATTTATTGGATATTTAATCATGGCTGATTAAAATATATTCAAATATCCTATTCAATGTACAAGCTCCACAAAGAGGAAGACCCAGCAATTTTGGCATCCCCAGGACAGTCGCCGTAGAAATGTAAAACTCAGCCAGGTGCCGTAGTGCATCCTCATAGACCAAACTGCCTGAGAGATAGAAGAAAGAGGGTTATAAATTGGAGGCCAACCTTGGCAAAAATATCAATGAGACCATGTTTCAAAACTAAAAGAGAACAAAATAGTTGGATAAACGGCACAAGTGGTAGAGCGAACCTACCAGCACAGTGTTCTGAGCTCAAGCTCAGTCTTTGTTATGACACCAAAAAGAAACAATCTACCAGGGCCACCCAAATGGAGTCAAAATCTGCATTTTAGCAAGATGCCCCTGTTAATGTTTTGTATGCACCGTGAAGCTTGAATACCATTTGGAGCCTCCATAAAATGCACTCTTGATAGGGATGAATGAGTGTTTAATTTGGAAACATTGCCATCATTTTGGGGACATGAGCATTGATAGACATAGTTATTGAATATTTGTCTTGAAAACGAATGACTTCTCAGAAGTGCAGTGAACAAAATGCTGTAAGGAAAAGCCAGGTACCATGTATTAGTAACTTAGGAAGAGTCCATTAGAGGCCATGCTCATCAGGCCTTTATGCCATTTAATGTTGGTTCTTTCTCTGTAGTGGCTTCTTGGTCCTTGATTATCTGTGGGTATTCCATATAGAAATCTTTAGGAGTGCTTAGAATTGTATGTAAGAGATTTGTGCCAAGAGTTTGCTGGATCTGATCTCCACTGCTTCTCATGGAGCAAGACAGCCTCTCAGTTACTAGGCCAGGTACAGCTTCCATGTTCTGAGGCAAAGGCCACTGGCAGAAACCTTGGGGCACTTCCAAGACTGCAGTCCAATGCAACTCTTCCTCCATATGTGTGTCCACCTGGGTAGGTGCACACGTGCACTCAAGCATACTCAGAGCTAATTTAGAGTGGCTCTATTAGCTTTCTGTATCCACATATGTTCATTATGGGAGCTGACGCAGTTGCAAAGGTAAGTGGAGAGAAACTTCTGCCTTTGGGGCATTTATAATCTGGTATGCAAAATAAATGGACCATTAATCACTTTGGTGTGAAAAGGCACACGAAAAAGCTGCTGTTTACTCAAGGGTGGAGTAAATAAAAAAGATAAGTTTGGGTCCACTGGTATTTCAGTGAATCTTGAAATACATAGGACATGCCACAAAATTAAAAAAGAAGCCAGATGCCGGTAGCTCATGCCTGTAATCCTAGTTACTCAGGAAGCTGAGATCTGAGGATTGAAGTTCAAAGCCAGCCCAGGCAGGAACGTGTCCGTGAGACCCTGATCTCTAGTTAACAACTGGAAAACTGGAAGTGACGCTGTGGCTCCAGGGGTAGAGCGCTTGCCGTGAGCTGAAGAGCTGAGGGACAGCACCCAGGCCCAGAGTTTAAGCCTCATGTCTGACAAACAAACAAACAAAAAAAGCCAGAAGAAACAGTGTAAATCAGGACCTGAATATCAGAATCAAGAAGCCTGGAGAAAAATCAAGCTGCACCAAGGGAGACCATGCAAGGTAGCAGAGAGGCAGGGCAGAGCAGGTCCCTGGGAAGCCATGCTCTTCACTGTCAAAGTCTGAGCTAAAACCTTTCCATTCCACTTAGAAGATCAGCAGCAGCCATAGGCAAGGCCTTTCATCTAAATGGACTCAGTGAAATTCCAATCTGAGAAGAAAGAAAATGTGTTTGTTCTGGAAAGGTTTTTTAATTTTTATAGTTTTATCTCATTAGCTATATTGAAAATATGTATAATGATGTTTGGATGCATGTATACTTTCCTTGATTGTCAAAGCAGGATACATAGATCTGTCTGAAGAAATTAGCCTTTCTTTAACATGAAAATAATTAAGATTGCTTCTGTCTTTTTTTTGGTGTTGCTATTGGTTTTTAAATTTTGATTTTTTTAAATTTCAGGGCCTTGAACTGTTGCTTGGGATTTTTTTTTCTTTTTTAAGGCTGGCCCTCTACTATTTGAGCCATAGCTCTGCTTCTGGCTTTTTGCTCATTAATTGTAGACTTTTCTGTCCAGGCTGACTTAGAACTGTAATCCTTAGGTCTCAGACTCCTGAGTAGCTAGGATTATAGATGACTCAGTATTTTTTTTTTCATTTTTCTTTTTAATGAAAATTACAATGTTTAAAAGTTCTGTTGTACCTTTAGTTTTCATGTTGTAAAAAAAATGTGAAATGTTAGGCTGAACATTCTTACATGTATCAAGATGTTTTGATTTTATTTTAAAGCCAGGTTTTAGGCTGCCTTTAACACTTAGGCCTCTGAAGTTTGTTTTTCTATAAAGTGAGCTGAAGTTTGAAATTTATTAGAAAAAGACTGAAGGAA
Organism: Dipodomys spectabilis; assembly: GCF_019054845.1. Taxonomy (NCBI): domain Eukaryota; kingdom Metazoa; phylum Chordata; class Mammalia; order Rodentia; family Heteromyidae; genus Dipodomys; species Dipodomys spectabilis. Next base: position 5,229,531 of record NW_024870892.1, on the reverse strand, counting down.
AGAAAAAAGACCAATACTACATGTCAAATCACTGGAAGATGTGATCAATTACAAGTGACATTCTAAATTCACCCATGCAGAAATGAAACCAAAACTCAATATTGGAGGCATGGCTTAGCAGAATCCCACCAGCCCAACAAGCATGAGCACCTGAGTTCAACCCCAAAGGCAGTGAGCTACTGGGATCAGAATGAAGAAAGGAGACTGCCCTTATCACAGCCCTAATATCTATACCTTCTCATCTTCCTAACAACATAAAATTATATCTATTTGGAAATAACAGTAGTGCCTAATTAATATTAGATATTATGATTCCTGAGTATTCCAATTATTGTTCTTAAATTATTATTTCTATGAAGCTATCAACTTGGAAACACCCACATACACGAAAGACACAAATGTGAGAGGTACTTCACATTGCTCACCACGCAATTATGGTGTCTTCGAACGAGAGCCTCATCGAGGATCATTTTTTCCAATTTTCATACAAAGGACAGGAATGCTTTATCTCTTTTCTGCTCTTCATTCAGATAGTGTTCAGACTCATTTGCTAGCAGCTTACTTTTTCCAAAAAGTTTCTGGAAATTTCTATTTCTTGGGTTGATTACAAATTAAAATTACATATTCTTTTTGTCTGGCTACTCTTACTCACAAAGCTCCATGTTTTCTGCTACTTGTATCTCTGAAGAAAATCACCATCTTCTGATTTTCTTTTTATGCATGTGCATATTACTGGAGCGTGGTTTGGTGCAGCTCACTTTGGCTCAATTTGGCTCAATTTGTTTAGGATAGGAGCTAGGAAATAAAGTCCACTGAAATCTCAGAAACTCTATCAGATTGAGGCCCTACTGACAAGTTAACTACAGAGCCTGTAGGCGTAATGTTAGCAAAACTAAAGAGTTGGAGCAGGCGAGTACCTGTCCGGACACTGGGAAAGACCTGGAGTGAATGGAACATGTCTATAGAAGGGGGCAGGTGGGTGTGGCGGTGACCAATCCGCACTGGAAATGAGGACCAAGGACAGGTGCTGAGCACTCATAGGAAACCATCTGTAGTGAGACCTCCCAGCTGGATGCCGGGAAGTTCAGCATCTGTGCACGAAGGGCTGTGAGTGGACCACTGAGATGAAAAGTAGAAATGTCAGGACCACCGTGATGTCGGTGGAATACTGCAAGGGTGCTTTTGTATTGATAGGCTGGGAGACATAAAACATAGTATTAACATTTATTTCCCCTGCTGCTTTTTTTTTTCTTTTCCTACCTTTTTGAATATGGCTTTCAGTTGCCTGTGAGGCTTTGGGTTTTTACTCAGGGCTGCTGGGGCATAGCCCAGGAGGGAACCATTCCTGTTCTCTCTGGAGATGAGTACAGTGGTGATTGCCTACAGCCTGGGCTCCTGGAGCCCTCCTCCCTTTCCTCCTCTCCCCTGCAAACTCTTGCATTGTGGATAAAGGAACAGTGTTCTAATCAAATCACATCATGCAGCATTTTAGCCAATGTATTTCTATATGCCAAACATTTCTAATTCTTCTCATTTGCTTCAATAATAAGCTGTTCAATGCTAATGATTCCAAACTTATTTCTGACGAATGAATGTGCCTTAACTTCCCAGGTCAGTTCACAGATCTTTATTGGGGGATTGTGCTATGTGGGGAACTATGCTGACGGGGACACTCACCTGTGTTAGACACACCTGAATGAATCATTTTATCCCAGGAAATCCCTGCTCTTACTACATCAGTACTAGACATCCAACACGAATAGGCCAGTATAGTGACTTGTTCATTTATTATCACCCGAAGATTTCCCTTTGCTCCTGAAATTAAGGAGAAGGTAATTTAAGCAAATCTGTAAAGCAAACACTTGCACATACATATAAAGTGAAATTCTGAGTTTCTTTCTTATGAGCCCATATATGATTAAGATACTTTATTCACTTAACAAATTAATATTATATAGAGGAAGAGAATTAGAGGAATACAAATTAATATTATATAAATTAATAATGCAAATTAAAAAACAATACAAATTGTTGACTAAGAAAGATTGATTCTTATTTTATCAGGTTTTCCCACTTTGCATTGTTCTTGTGTTCTTTTCCAGAATGTCTGTAGAGTATCAGGTGTGATCCTTGTAGGGAAATGAATTTGTTTGTCACTGTGCCAGGGGGAAAGCTTACCATGATGGAGATCCAACTTTGTTGCTCTGCTAGACGAGTTTCACCTTAGCTACAAGAACATGGAATCTTGCAGTTGATAAAGTAGCTCAGTTGAGATGTTCCTCAAAAGTAATCAGATCAGAGAAAGTATTTGGTAAGACATAAAATCATCCCATGAAATACATTGCTGATTGTATGCCAGAAGCAAGTCAGAAATGATTGAACTTAGAGTGAAATCGTTTACTTCACATTTTCTATTGGTGTGTGTGTGTGTGTGTGTGTGTGTGTGTGTGTGTATTCTTTAGATTTTTTATTTGCTTTGGGGATGGGGCCAGGTGGATAGTCATACATGCATCACAACTGTGAATCTTTAGGTTTTCTTTAAAAAGATCTACAGCTCTTCTTAGGAACACAGATGCTTTATGAATATCATTCTGAGAATTGCATGATACTGTAGCATTGGGATAATTTTGTTATTAATTTTTAATAGAAGTGAGGGAAATAACCAGAGAGGGTCACAGCAACAGGGATGTGCTTCCTTCCCTAGCAGCTCTGGAATGGTTTCCCCAGGTCCAGACACAGAGATTTGGGGAAGACTGGCACGCACATCTCCACATCTCTGTCCTCTTGTGTTTGCAATGTAGGACATGTGCTCTGAGTCCTGGACATATTTTGAAGTTGTCAGCATTCTTGTGAAGCACGAGAATGGAGGATCAGCTTGTATCCTTGCACAATGCTCAGCATGCCCTGGAATTGGATGCTTTTTAATTTCACTGCCAACTTTCTATGAAGGCCAAATTCTGGTGCTTTTCTACATTCAATCAAAAGTGCTTTGGAGATGAAAGATTATCTGTTTATTCTATCTATCTATCTATCTATCTATCTATCTATCTATCTATCTATCTATCTATCTATCTATCTATCTGTCTATCTATCCATCCATCCATCTATCTACCTTCATCTCTCCAGTCCTTTTGATTGAATGTAGAAACCACAGTACTTTTTTTTAAAATTTTATTTTAAATAAGATAGTTTATTGGAACGGGGCTGCATCTACTTATTTACATGTCTGCTGCTGGTTTTGTACCAGAAAAGCTAAGCTTAGTTGTTTTTTTGTTTTTTGTTTTTTTTGTGAACATACTGTACAGAGGGGTTACAATTACATGGGCAAGATAATGAGTACATTTCTTATCAAGCATTGCAGCCTCCTCCTTTGTTTATACTTCACATCCCTTCCCAGCCTCCCCACACCCCTCCACCCAATCCTCCCCCGCCCCCACCCCCTGCACCAAAGTTGTAAAGTTCGTTTTCGACATGACAACTTGTACTTCTCATTGTTGCAACGGGTCCACCTGTATCCTTAAACGACTTGTTTTTCCCCATCTCCTCCACAAATTATACTGACATCAAATATAGTGAAAGCAGGGGTTATACTGTGAAGGAGGGACATACAAAGCAACAAAGAAATAATCTTATAAATGCATGAAAGAAAGATACCTTTAAATACATATCTCAGGGTTCATTTTCCTAACATCACATTATCTGACCTTTTCTGCTTGACTCATACATATACTAGATATTACAAATAAGGGAAACCATGGGACCTATGAGAAACCACAGTACTTTGTTACCTAGAAACTTTTTCTACCTTGAAAGGATAGTCAAGAATGTTCACCAAGACTAGAACCTTTAGTCTTCATTCTATCTGATCATTCTGAAATATATGAGTTCTTGCTGGAGATGTCTGTTTTTTCCTAGTTTTATTAAGGCATAATTGGTAAATAAAAACTATATGTATTTATAGTGTACAATGTGATGGTTTCAAATAGACGTTATAGATAATGAAATCAAGTGAATTATTTCTTACCTCACATATGTATCATTTGTTTTTTTTTATGTCAAGAGCAATCTAATCTATTGTCTTAGCAAATTTCAACTAAGCAATATGTTTTCCTTCAGTGTAGTGTTTGTGTTCTGTAGCTCTCCAGAGCTTGCTCACGCTCATTCATGCCCTACAGCTGAAAGACCTCCCCCTGATCCTGGCTTGTCCCTTCACTGTCGGGCAGATGCCCTTGAGTTTGACGCAATCCTACTTGTCTATTTTTAACAAGGCTTTTGAAGCTGTATCTGGAAGGCCTTCCTGAACAAGGTCAAGCTTTCTCCCTGAGTTTTCTTCTAGTAATTTTACAGTTTCAGGTCTCACATGTTCAGCCTTTTAACCCATTTTAGATTGATTTTTTTTTTAATGCAGAGTGAGCAAAGGGCAATAACTTCATTGTTTTGCATGGGGCATTATTTGCCCTGTATCTCCAGTTGCAGGGACAGGGGTGTGGGGGAGGGTAGTGTGGAGGTGGGGGGGGGTCTGTCTTTCCCTCCTCAGAATGCAAGGCCAAGAAACAAACCCACTCATTTACAGCCAACTGACACGCCCTTGTCAAGTGCCATTACACCAACCTTGCCTTCCCCAGGAACATTGTAAAGAAGCTACTAAATTTGGTGTGACTTAAACATCACATGTGGAAAACAATCATGTAAAAAATCCAGATGATTCTTGTTAATACTTCTCTAACGTGACTTTGACATGTCCATACTACATACTAATACACAGTTGTGGATGGATGAATTATCAGACTGTGGAGCTCTAAAATGCCAATGTTAAAAAAAAAGTGCTCGATGGTGAAAATCATGCAGTGGAATGTTGCCCAGGGTGTCGTGTAAAGAAACCCGATTTTCCCTCAGCAGATTATCCCTTGCTCTTTCATGCACATTGAGTCATCAATATTTATTAGGCACCTCCAGGTGAGCCTGCATCTTTGTTATTGCTCTGCCTTGCTGGCAGTAATACATAATAAATATAAGCTCCATATGTAAGAAGAGGGATTTCCTGTTTTAAGTTTCCTTACATCAGAAAAATAAACACAGGTCACTATAAATATTTTACTGTTAATTTTTATTATTTATCTGTTTGAGACTAGAGGAGATGGGATCAGATCTGAGAAGTAAAGGTCTTAGGTAGCATGTTAGGATTTCTAGGGACTTCCTTCATCCTGTAATCCAGCAGTCTTAACCCTGGATGTACCAGGACTTCATAACAATGAAATGCAATAATCTCTTGAGCATTTATTGGAACTAAGTACATTGTGACTCATCAAATTAAGACTATATCTCAGCTTCTTAATTCTAAACTCTTGTTCTACTCTTAGCAGGGCAGGTGTCTTACCCACAGGGAGGGCCCCAGGCACCAGCATGATCCTATCATTATATCTTTAAAACATGACAAAATCTCTCGGCTTATATCCTTTCTGTTTTATTTAGGTTGTGGCTGTTGTTAAAAGTTAGTGCTTGTAGGCCCCAATTTTTTCCCCCTGGGCTCCAGTGTATAGAATTTGATCATCATGCCTTCGACTATTTATATCCTTTCTGTTTTATTTAGGTTGTGGCTGTTGTTAAAAGCCAGTGCTTGTAGGCCCCAATTTTTTTCCCCTGGGCTCCAGTGTATAGAATTTGATCATCACGCCTTCGACTATTTACAGTATCATGTTATCGTGCTGATCAACATTTATAATGTTTCTAGTACTTTATTTGTCACGTGGATTAAAACTGTAGATAGAGTAGGATTTGAAAATCATGTGGCTAGACTGTTATGGACAAGGAGTAGTTTGGGAGAGATGCGGGTAATACATACATACGCAGATGTGTTTTAGTAAACTCTGCTTGGTCCAGAGTTTATTCTTTATTCATGAAGATTTTACTTATAGAAAGGTGAATTTGCATTGATGGAGGAAAACATGTCCAACCATGTCATAAGAGACTATATAGAAGTTTAAAATGTGAATTAATTTTAAATTGTGCTGTTACACAAGGTATACTTCTGCACTGGGCCTTGTTGGCAGCTGCTGTCCTTGTATTAAATCAGAGTCAGGCACCGCTGTCTCCCACCTGTATCCTAGCTACTCAGGAACCTGAGATCTGAGGATCACGGTTCAAAGCCAGCTCAGGAAAGAAAGTCTGTGAGACTTTTATCTCCAATGAACCACCAGAAAAAGCCAGAAGTGGAGCTGTGGCTCAAGTAGCAGAGTGCTAGCCTTAAGCATAAAACTCAAATACAGGCTTCCACCCTGAGTTCAAGCCCTAGGCTGTGACAAGGTCATCAGAGTGGAGAAAGGAACATAACGTGTTCCACATGTGCTGTGCTATGCTATATGGATGACATTTCTGCCTTTTGTCCTCTTTCTTGACTACTTTATTCTGGACTATAAAGCAACATTTATCTTCTAATTAGTTAATTCTTTATTCTTTATGTTCATAACTTTGAATTTGGGGCATGCGATCTCATTATTTGGGGAGGTGACATCTTTGTGCATTTATAATAATGGCAGTAGCTTCACCAGTTATCTGTGTGCTTAGTATCTCTCCCCAACTCCAGTAACATACATATGTGACCGACTTTGCACAGGGCAACATGGCAGGGGGTGCATTCTTCCCTTTCTTGCAAGTGCAAACTTTCCAGCATGGTGGCTAGATGCAGCAAACAGGAGCACTTCTTGAATTACATGTGAATGGTGTGATTCTAAGCTCTCTTCACTACATTTTCTGTGTTTGATTTTCAGAGACTCTTCTTTGCCTCCCAGGCAACCAAACTGCCAGATCTCTGCTATTCCCATGGTTGTTGTGTCCTTACTTCTGAGCCTCATTATTTGCTGCCTAGATTTTACCGCATGGACTTCTCCAATGATCTCACAAACCCTCTCCCAATTCTCATGTGGTTTATACAACTGAGAGATTGATTGGCAGGCCATCTTTATCATCATCGCTTACCTTTGGTGTTATTATTAATGCTGCCAATTGGTCATACAGGCTAATCACAGTTCCCGGAGGACTTCTAGCAGGTTCCATGTCTGCCCTCACAGGTCTTCCATAGTCTTCTACAGGCTCAGTTCACAGAGCGTGGGGTCTGGCCTAGCAGAAACACTTTGCTGTGCCCTGTCTACAGACCTTGTCTGTGCTACCTGGCAGTCATTTGCCATAGCAAAACCTGAGATAAACAACATGGAAAGACAGGAGGGTCACAGGGACCCTGGGGGCCATGGCAAGGAAGAACAATGCTGCGGGAATGTTATTTTCTCTGAAACTCAGGTTGAAGTATGTGTTGCCATTCTGGGTTTCTGTTTTCTCTGCCTCTGTCTCAAGCTGTATTCTAAGATGCCCCTGGCCTTCTTTGTTTTTTACTTTCTAGTAAAGAAAATCCAGTTAGCTCATCTTTTACCACAGGTAGTCTGTGGTTGACATGCCTGGCAATATGGCTTCCTTCCACTTTTGTCTTTCCAAAGCCAGAAATTTGATAGAAGAAAATATCTTCACTCTTGTGTCACAAATACACCAGAGACTGACTTTTCCTTCAAAGATCTGTGCTTCTCAACTAGTTGATATCTGCAGAATGTAGATCTTCATTAGATGAGCTACTGGGGAGAAATGACTATTGAATTTCATGTAGAAAGACTACTGGGGACTCATTATAAAAACAACAAAAATACCAGCACCACCACCAACAAAACCTTCTAGCATTTAAAAGAGCTTAAAAATGGCACCCAGAAAATGATGGAAGATGGATAGTTGATTGCTGATGGAGAAGATCCTCTTAGTCCCATAGATCTGGATTCTTTGTAAGCAGTAGGCGTGCCTACAGCTAAGCTAGAGAAACCAAGTACATCAAGAACAGCTCTGCGCTGTGATTGAGAGATAGAATGGTAGGTATTGTTTAGCATGCTTTCTGATACTAAAAATAAATCAGTTGAGTGACTGTAATTCTAGCAACTCAAGAGGTGGAGATCACAGCATCATGATTCAAAGCCAGCCCAGGCAGGAAAGTTCCCGAGACTCTTATCTCAGATGAACTATCCAAAAAGGGGGTTGGAGGCATGGCTCAGTTGGCAGAGTTCTAGCCAATGAGCAAAAGTGTTGGGTATTGTGTTCAAGTCTTGGTTTTGGAGCTATTTTTTTTAAAAAAGGAAAGGAAACAAAAGCAAAAAAACTGGAAGTGGAGCTGTGGCTCAAGAGGTAAAGAACTAGTGTTAAGCAAAAAAGCTCAGTAACAGCGACTAGGCCCTAATTTTAAGCCCTAGGACCACACACACACACACACACACACACACACACACACACACACACACACACACACACACACATGCACACACGCACGCACGCACACACACACACACGTACACAGACGCTATTAATTTACTCTAGGCATTTTTCAGTTGTTATATGATAATTTAGACACATAAACTTAATAGATTACCTCTACCAAAGACTTTAAATTAGTTAAGGTAAGTTGTTAGTAGATCTTTATTAGTAGTAATGAAAGACTTGGTCATAACTTTATCTGCAAAATAATACATAATGATTAAAATATTTCCTGATCCAAATATGTTATGATCAGTGATAACATTTTCACAAATATTTCTCTTGGGACAAGTTATTGATTTACAAGTGGAAAATATTCTTTGTTATGTTTTCTTGTTCGAGAAACTAATACTCAGATAAAGTCTCAGTAGTTAGTGATTCCAATAAGTACCAGAATAAAAGACAAATAATAGATCTTGCACTTATATATAAATTACTCTCTAGATAAGCCTGTGCATATTATGATGACTAAATCATCTTACTTCATACTACTTTTGTTGTATTATAGCTAATATATGTTGTTCCTATATAAATTACTTTATTAATATCCGTGTTATGTCAGACTATGATAGGACAACAGTGATGAATAAATTACTGGATAAATGAGTGAATGAATGAATGAAATGCTCATTGCTAGTATAGTTAGCTTTAAGGATTTTTAAAGATACTTTCTATGATCTTTATTTTACCTACCCTTAGGCTCACAGAAACGGTTTCACCTGCTCTGCTTCATATTCTAAATCATCTATTTTTGTCCCTTCTGTAGTGAGTTTTAGTTTTAATTCTTGCCAAGAGCACTGGCAAGAATTGGATAAGTTTTCCATTCTATGGCAAACTATAACTGGGCCTGTGAAACGAGGTAAACCAAGTGTACAAGAAATATCTGCTCTAAGGGTGGTTGTGTGAACTAAGTGGCCTTGTTCAGTCTGTGATGGGAGTCTGTAGGTTACTTATGTTTGCGTGCTGAAAAAGTAGGTCAGGTTAATATGTGAGTACTTTTAGTTTTCCTAAATGCAGGTATATCTTATATTTTTTCACATGAGCTGGAAATAAAATGATTAGTAGTACAATTTTTGAGATAGTGTAAACTTTATGTAAATTTGAGTATTTCTATAACAAATTTTAAACCACAGACAATAAATAATTTGAAGTTACCATCATTTTAATAGTATAGATGACCATCCTTTTAACAGTACAGATAAAGAGGATCAGTCTGGCACCAATAACTCACACCTGTAATCTTGGCTATTCAGGAGGCTAAGATCTGAAGATCACAGTTCAATGCTGGCCTGGTGTTGGGAGCCCTTGGGAGGTGACAGTAAAGCTCAAAGGTCATCTTGACCCCTGTGCTCGCTTAAAGGCACATACAAGGAACTGGCTTACTTAAAAGACACCAGGGGCCTGGGATTGCTTTGCTAGGTCTGCAGTTTGTTTTAAATTTTCCTTGTTTTTCTGGACTATAGTAGAACGGCTTGAGTGTGGGGGCCCACGAGGATGCACCGCGCCGCATGTGTGGAACTCCCAATACCCAGGCTGCTCCCATGTTCTGAAGAGGACGACCTCACGAGATACTGACTTTTATATATGCCCAGGAATTAATTGAACTGCTTCGGACATTTCTAACTGTGGTGGGACTGATGTTTATTACTGTGCTAGGTGGGGATGTGAGGTAACTGGGACAGGCTCTTGGATCATGCACAAGGGCCCTCCCTATCCTTGTTTGGCGAATCTCACCCCCAGACTTGCCTCGAACCCCCTGCGTGGCCAATGCTATTCTTACCAATGTAATCCTGTTAAAATAACCTTTACAAAGGAGGGAAAAGGATAACTAACTGGGAGGTAGGTCTGCCATTAAAACAAAAAAGGGGGAATCTGTAGAGCACATGGGCAGCAAAGATGGCGCTGAGAGGGAGTTGAGTGGGCAGAGCCCGATTTGCTTTACGTTCAGTGTGTAACAGCCCTTGGAAGTTTAGGTGCATGATAGGGTGTGACCTTGACAGTGATTGGTTCCCCTTCCTCCTCTGCCATGCCACCCACTCTTTTTTTGCTTTAAAAAGGGTTTGCTCTGTGTCAATAAACGAGTTTTCCTGCTTGAGTTGACTCCTGGCTGCGTCTGATTGTCTCCTGGGAGGATAGGGAACAGGCAAGCGGCCGCACTTACCTTTCCTCGGACCCCATCCATCTTTCCTAGGATGGATGAAGACCCGACAGCCTGGACAGTATGTGCAGTAAACTGTGAAAAAGAAAAAGGAACCAAGCTGGTAGTGATGTTGTAGCTCAAATGGTAGAATGAGAGCCTTGAGCACAAAAGCTCAGGGACAGCACTTGGCCCTGAGTTCAAGCTCTAGTACTGGCAGCACACACACACACACACACACACACATACACACACACACACACAAAGATAAAGAGGACCAATATAGTTTATCAACAGGTACCTTATTGTATTTATTATGACTGTATTTCATGTTCTAGATTTGTTTGTATAGAATATTTTCATTCTGTATTTGTCATTTTGGATGAGAAATGCATAGGTTTGTATTCATCTGTATGTTCACACATATAGATATAATATTTTAGTATATATACATAGATATACATAGATAGTACATATACATATATATTAAAATATTATATACATAGATAATATATATGTATAGATAGTATATATACATATACTATATGTATATGTGTATACAACATGTATATATACTATCTATGTATACCTATGTATATAATACATATATGTGTATATATACTTTTGCATATATAATTTCTTGAATACAATTAGTGCAAATATATCTTATGCTGTTTGGAATCTACTATAGAATTTTCCTTTAGGTTCTAATAAATAGTGCGCTTTACCTTGTAGAGTCTGGATAGCATTATTGCAGCCATATCACCATATGTTCCCCACAAATTAATGAGGTCAACGTCAGCAGGTGAGACAGTTTGTCCAATGTATGAGCAAAGCTCCTGCTGACAGGTATTTGCACAGACATGCTCTTTGGTTATAAAATTTAGCTTCAGTTTCTCTCTGTAAAATATCACAGATGTTCAGAGCATGTACTGCCTTCATTTCAAGCTGCCGTTTTGGTGATCAATTTTTAAGATTTCAGAGAGAAAGCGTTTCCTAATCTGCTGCTAGTGAACAAAGTATGTTTTATTGGCCTTGCTTTGTAGAAATCTCAAGTCATTAATTGCTTGACCAAGATAACTGTTGGGAGGCTGAGACATACCTGGTAACAAGGAATGGGGAGGAAGGGGGGCCTAGACGAAGCCTTGTGCCTAGCCTCTGAGAAAGATGGAGCTATCGCTCAGGAGGACAAAGGCTGGCACTCACCAAGATGAGGTGTGTATGCAAATCAGAAGAGGAAGTGGGGGCATAACAGAGAAAACTTTGGAAATAGAGGGATAAATCATCTGGAATCATTGAGAAAGTATTTATAGTTCCTTTTATTGTGGCAAAGTATAGGTGAACTGTCTACACCCCTTAGAATCCTTACACATCTCCCAGTTTCTCTTCCAAGCATCCTGGGTTCCATCTCATTACCTGCCACAGAGACATAGAGCTGACTTCAACGACCTGTATTTTATATACACTTTAGTGTGGGTACTTGTGGCAAACTGACAGCCATTTTTACTGTTTCTTGAATGCCTATAATTGTTGGAAATCTGCAGAAATTTGTTTTTTTCCCCCTCAAGTGACTTCATGTTTTCAAACATCTGTGCCTTAATCATACACAGACACATATTTCCTATTCTTCCAAAAGACCATATGACTCCACATTAGAAAGGGAAAAAGGAAGCAATTTCTGCTAGGCAGACAGAGTCCTAGATAGTAGGGAACTACATGGGATGATGGATCATTCACAATAATGATATATAACGGATAGGCTCACTAAATGCAAAGAGAAGTGTGCAGATAATTAGGAAAACTGGCTCTTCTCTAGTTCCTTCAACAACCCAGAAAGTTATATATGAAAAATTGCTCAGTGAATTTAAGTGAAATTTCAGGTTCCATTTTGGTTTCACTTTCCAGAAACAAGCAAAGGTTTTAGGGCTATGAAAAAATAATAATCAAACTGAAAACGTATAAATGGCTAATGAACATAGACAATGGTTTCCTGTCATTACCCAAGTATTTCATCTTTAACAACTGTGATCTTTCAATTTCTGCATTAATTTATTTTAACAACTAATCCGTTTGAGGAGACTATTCGATGCTAACTGAGACTCAGTAAAGAGAAATTCTATATGGTATGGAGATGTTGATAAGATCTATTTCAACAATGATTTGGTTTACCTATCTCATAAAAATATGATCAGTTTTGACCTCAAATTTTTCACTTGCTGTTATCTGTTCTAAAAAAACATCAGCATCTCTTGATAACAAGTTTGGTGAAGTTATTAAAAACCATCATGGAAAACTGGGAAAAACAGAATGGCTAGGAAAGAGCCATGTTGTTTCCAAACAGGGTGTCATTAGGCTGCTATCAGCAATGCTGTTTGCAGACTTTAAGATTCTGAGTAAACATAATGACAGTTGATGTCATTCTCAGCTGGCTCCTGTATTAGTGGAACAGATAAAACAGGAAGTTATAACTCATGGAAATATATGTAATTAGAAATATACAATAGGCCCAATAGTTAGCAGGCCTCTAGAGTTTCTCCAGCTTGGGAATCTCATGCTAAGTTAGAGTAGGAAAACCTTGTCAATATGGTGGCTTTGCTTCCATTTGGTAATGTAAGTTTTAGAAAAGGCCACTAAATCTTCACTTGGGCATTTCCTTTCTTAGCCTTCATTGTGATTCTTCTCCCTCTTTGACTCTTTACTGACTCTCTCAGATTTGTTTTTTAACTTATCAAGTAGAAGCAGTAATGTAAGTGACTAGAATTTACAGGCCACAGAACTGAACAGAAACCTTTGAATGCTAATTGAACACCCAAATTGAAGAGTGGGCGTCTGAAGTACAACTTGGGACTGTGCTCTATACTTTGGAGCTGTGTAGAGAACTAACATATGTACATTTGAAAGCGACCGGTAACGAAGTGTTTCAAAGCACAAAGGAACGAGTAGGCTTGCTGCTTATTTGTGCTGATTTATTCCCGCCTGCTGAAGTACAGCATCTCATTTTCAGGAAAACCTACTGATAGTAGCAACAACAGGGGTGTAATCAACCTGCATGAGCAATCCAGCAGCAGCCTCCATCACAGAAGTGTTCTCCAACCACCCCAACCCAGTGCTGCCACCCCGAAACCATGCTATGTGGTTCACGTGCCTCTATTTTCTATAGACAAAGCCTGACTCGTGTGTGTGTGTGTGTGTGTGTGTGTGTGTGTGTGTGTGTGTGTAGAAGCAATAGAAATGCCAACTTTCTCCCTTTATTTAATTGTGTTGTTCTGTAAATCACCTACTCATTATTTTGATCTAATCAACCAGGCCTGTTTACTGTCTCAGCCCTCAGATTCTTTATATACTGATAACATAAAATGACTTCAGTCAATGTACAGTGAGGTAGAAGATGGAAGAAGGGCTGGCAAGGGAGAGAAGGGGAAACCTACTGAGAAATGAGTCAAGAGTTCAAGAATGTATAATTCTGGCTCTTAGGTAAGACTACATTGAGTGCCTTCCCTAGTAGGTGTGCTGCAGGTACTCAGAGCTGGTTGTTCCCCATTTTCCCCACACTATGAAGGGTTTGTGTAAAGGGGATGCGGAAAGGGAGGTACACCTGCTTTAGCTGTTTGGGAGGTCGACACAATTCTAGAAGGCTTCAGTGCAGCAGAGCGAGTTGAGTAAGCAATGGCATTTCTGTTCCTTAATTCCATTGTGAGGTGTTAATCATATGCTGATGTGTTTGAGATCATCTGACTTTCTGCTCATGGCTCCATCCGAGGCTGTGGGAAGGCCTACTGTATATAGAATCTGCTTCCTCCTGGCAGCAAATCCCTCTACAGTTTAATGTGAGAAGTGGAATTAAACATAAGCACATCCTGGTGAGGAAAGATGAGGAAATTAGAGGTGAGCCCTTCTGATTTACGGTATCTCCCTGAATAAAGCAAGAAAGTCAGCACCATAGAGCCAGCAGAAATTGGCACACCGCCAAAGCTCACATATTGGGCTGAAAACATTTGGCCATTCTCTGCAAATTAATTATTTTATTCACCCAACCATGTCCCATTCATGATTAGTTGGAATTTAAGCATGTCTATTATTTGGTCTGTTCCAAAGGCATACTGGCTTGAGTTTACCTTTGTTATTGAGGCCTACTTGTCGTATGTGGAGCTCAAAGTCAACACCAGGCTTTGTGATTAGACTCTTCTTTCTCTGGGTCACAATTTTCTACCAGGGGCGCAGGCATTCAGATCAAGTTCTTAGTTGGAACCTCTGGGCTCACAGCCCACCAGATTTCCTGGTGGAAAATTATATTCATGATGGGAAGGCAGGCTCTCCAACCTGCAGTGGTAATTTTCTTCCCAAGAGTGGTAGTGCTTGATTCCGTGCACACACAGGTGGGCTGTCATTCTTTAATCCACATTCACTGGCTTCCATGCGTAGAGGAAGTTTGTAGTAAATTGTTATGAAACATTGGGCTACAGTGGAGTAGGGAGAAGGAGCCTGCAGGAAACTATTAGAGGCATTGATGTAATATTTTTAAGCATGTCTCCAGAGTCCAGTCTTCATAGCAGTTCTCATTGTTACTGTGCTGAGAACATTGCGTATGTGATCTTATATTGTGTTCCCAGTAATTTTAATATACACATAATTATTCACTTTTTTTTTTACACAAAACAGACTACCTTAAACAGATGTGCAGTCATTCTATAAAACTTGAGTGAAAGTAACTTTCAATTTAGGAGTTCCTCTATTTTCCTCAGGGTCTAGCTTTCCAAATGCATCCAGAAAATTAGCATAATATGCTTCCAAATAACGGTGCCCCAGACAACCACCCTAGGCTGGTCTCTAAGCTCATTAACCATAACGAATGTGTGGAAACCAAATTTCTTCTGCATGAGAGTGGAAGGCAGAAAGATGAGACAAAGATTCACCCACGAGAACACATATCCATGGCGCCTACTTGATTTCTGTAAAAGATGACTTCACATACCCATTTACCAGGGCCACAAAAATCAGGTGAGCAAGAAGAGAAAGCCTTCAATCTCACTTATTGAAAAATCTGGGTTGAAATAAACAAAGACCAGATTCTCTCACCTTCTGTAAGCCTCTCCGCGGCCCTTTTCTGGATGGCGTGGCCTAGATCTGCGGTTGAATAATCCTGTGATGGTGTTTGGAGGGGAGAGAGCAGGTCTATTCCCGAACAATGGAAGCAGAGCCCTAGCAATGGTGAAGAGAGGACTACAGAGCTGTGGCTCTGAATCTGGGGCAGCAGGAGCACTCCTGGCCAGCCTTCCTGAACTGCCAGAGGGCTTGGCTCTCAGCTCAGACATTATTTCAGCACCCATGGTGGTTCTGAGCACTGGACAGAGGAAAAACCCACTTACTATGCTTACCCACCAGACAGACAGAAAGGCAGGTGGAAAAGAAATGACTACAACTGGGGATGTGTCCCAGAGAAGACACACACAACCCATACCCTAAGCATGTTGCTTTACATGCATTCATATTTATAGCCATATAGTGTAGTGTGAAAAGCCATACAAAGGAATCAAGAACGAGTGGGAATGAAGACGAGAATGTGGGAAATTAACAATCCAGCAGAACGGGTCAGCTCCCACCCGGCACAGCCCCCTGGGGCTCTCAGTTCCTGTTTTCCCTTTCTATTCACTATTCTTTGTGCAAAGGCCAGCAAGGTCCAAACACCGAGTGCTGGATGGAAAATTCATCAAGGAAAGGAAGATTTTTTTTTAAATTTTCTGCAGCAGAAGTTAATATTTAGAGCCTCAAATATACTCTTCTCAATGACGACTCTCTGGATCACATTTTTGTCACATAAAAGAAAGATGGGAAAAAAAAGAAAGGTGACCTTTGAGAAGTAATCTCGATAGGCACAGAATTTCTTTAGGGTTGGCAGGGACATAATTCTCAATCATCTCCTTGTGGAAAGAGGAAGCCTTCCATTCGTTTGTGCCCAGACTCCATCTGTAGCTTGATTTTGTCAAACCAAGCAACTCCCTAGCTTCCTAAGGATGACCACAGCAATCATAGCAGCATGGTGGCACATGGTAACCAGTGCTGTGCCATCCTCCTCCCTGCACCGTGCATTTGCAATGGGATCTGTGTTCTCCTGGCGTTTTCCCTGGGCAGAACCTTTCCTGAGGTCAGCACTACTTCAGAGTCAGGCAGACAACTCGATGCTCATACACACTCGATCTCTAACCCACATGTAGTGAACAATATTTTCAGGCACAAGTTTTAATTTTGCACAAGCTGGAAGCCTGGGATTTTGGTGCACATCAGCCCACACGAAGTCTGATCGCTTGGTTTCTGAGGTATTCCTAGCACTTATCCTAGGCCATAGTCTTCATCTACTGAATTCCAGGGCAAGGTGAACAGTTACAAGTCATTCTGGAATTGCATACACCTGAGTGTCTGCAATAATACCAGGAATCCTCAAAACATGGAAGACATACAACACATTTACTGAAAAGCACACTGGCAATAGTTTCCATGTAACAGTTCAAAAGTTATCTCTTAAGATATCAAATAACATAATATTGAACATAAAGCAAGACATCAGAGGCTTATGCCTCTTAGTTACTCAGGAAGCTGAAATCTGGAAGATTGCAGTTGGAAGCCAACCTGGGCAAAAAACATTAAGAGACTCCATCTCCAAAATAATTAGTAAAAAGTAGGGCTGGAGATGTGGCTCAAGTGCTAAAATCCAAGTATTGTAAAATAACAATAGTACATAAAATAAGATGATACTGAATGTTTTCTTAGGAAAAGTAAGTTTTATTTTGGAATGCAAGAAGTGAGTAGAGTTAATTTTAATTCAACCCAGTGAATCAAACCAATGAGTATAGATATCCTGGAGAAGTATAGTCAAGTTAAAATTTCCAAGTTTAACACATTCTATAACTAAATTATTTTTATAAAAGACAACTTATGTCACAACAAAAATAATACCTAACATTTCAAGATCAGAAATAGAGGTCATAAGTGAGATATATTGAATCACTTAAAATTTTTTCATTAGGTCCTATTAATTTGAAAGTTAGAAGAAACGTTTCTCTGAACTTAAAACTTGTATGTGAAGTAGTGAAATGCCTCATTTTTTAGCCAATCCATAAAAGATTAAAAAGACATAAATATGTTCATGTGACTGTAACTATAATATACTATCTATAAATATATAATCCATAGCATCATGTATATAATATGTTATATAATATAAATTTTATATATTTATACATACAACACTGTGCATTCTTACATAATGTATTTAGAACTACAGCCATGTACTCTTCATAGTATAGAGCAGATCTTGAATATATTATTTGTTACATTTAACACATGTTTAACTATAGTCATTGGAATTGATAGCAGACTGCTAGGTGCTAACCGTTTGGTTTACATGAAAAAGTGGCCCTCAGGATCCCAGGGGTAGGTGGGTCTTGGCATCCTTCACAGTTGATAATTGCATATGTCCATCATAAATCTTGCCTGGATTTGCTGAACACAGGCCTACAAAACACACTGGGCATTTTTTCCGCTGCCTGTCTCTGCAGACTGACTCTTCCAAATCTTTATTTATTTACTTTGATCTAGTCTACTAGATCAAAAAAGTCTAGACTCGGTCTTTGGGGTCTGGAGGACACCTGTCCACCCGCACCTGTAAATTGTGAGGTACAAGGCAGAAGATGCAGAGAGATAGATGGAGTAGCAGCCTGGCTCTGGCAGCCTGGCAGCCAGAGGCCCCACCTCCATCTTTGTGGGGCCCAGGGCCTCCTGGTGGCAGGGCTGCAGTACATAGCCACAGCCCTGCCCAGGGCGCGCAGGTTTGAGTGTGAATTCCAGCCAGAGGACTTACTAGGTATTTTATTTGACTTTAAAATGCTATCACCAACACATAGCAATTTCTGAGACCCTGTTCTAGTCCCACCCCAGGCCATGTGCTGTCAGACATAGTAGCATTCTTTTCAAGAGCCTGGCAAAGGGGTCAGGGGGCTCATTCGGGCTGAGAGCCTTCCCCTGTTGCCACAGTCTGAGCTGACCCAGCCACAGGCTGCCCTGTGTCAGAGATAGTTATGACACCCTTGAAGTGGCACCTGACAGTTTCCATCTGACAGAGGAAATAGGGGGCTGATAACATTCTGTGACTGGTTCACATGAAAGAAATAAGGCACAGGAGTCATGGTTGCAGGTCTGCATGGCATCAAGCCTTCCTCTCACTCTGCAGAGCGCTCTGGGTGACACTAAGGAGCATATTCCAGCAGAGTACCGATCACTCCAAGAAGCCAGTGTCAGGAAGGGCTGTGCCCAGCAGCAGTCTCACATCTGCACTCTGTGACCAGGACCCTAGGCCACTACTGCTCTGATCCTGAACGCTGAAGATGAAGCCACAGAGAGGTGTGTGTATGCCCAGGCTATATGTATATATGTGTGTGTGTGTGTGTGTGTGTGTGTGTGTGTGTGTGTGTGTGTGTGTGTGTGTGTGTGTGTGTGTGTGTGTGTGTGTGTATCCAGAGTATGAACTGTAGCATCATGCCCCCTGATTCCTTCAGATGGAAATGTGAACAAGAACAAAAAATAATAGGGTACCATGTTTGTCTTGTTTTGTGTGACCATGTTTCCTAAGGCAGATTTAAAGAGGTTTAAGTTTTTGCTTGGTTTTTGGTGGTACTGGGTATTGATTTCAAACATGCTTCTAGTTCTTTTGCTTTTATGTGTTTTTCTCTCTTTTTTTCTTTCAGATAGAGTCTTACCCTATTCCTGGGCTGAGCTTGAACTGTGCTTCCTGCCCACCTAGTAGCTAATAGCTAGGATTACAGGCATGGGTCACCATACCTGGCTTTCATGAGCCTTTTAATTCTCTTCCCCTCCCTGCCACCTCATACTTGTCTCTGTCTCTCCATCTCTTTCTTTGTGTCTATCTCTGTCTCTCTCATTCCCTCCTACATAGTCTTATTTCTTAACTTGATGAGTAAACACAAAGGTGCCTGGATGGGCTCTGTGAACCCTCAGTGGTGATCTCTCTCTCTCTCTCTTAGAAACAGCCAGAGTTTGAGGGTGAAGTGCAGAGCAGCAGCCTTATGGGGGAAGTTCAGGGTCAGTAGTGTAACTGTACTCGGGCTCTGTCATGATCACTATACTCTTATACACTCCTCTCATTCACGGTGGCTTGATCATGAGAATGCCCAGTGCTGATGGAAGGTGGAGGGCAGCCCGGTAGCCTCCCTCCCCAGGGGGAGAAAGGGCTCGAACACTGCTGCAGAAGCAGACAGGGAAATCCCTCAAAGCAGGATTGGTGAGCCTGCCTGAAATTTCTGGGAAGCACTTGAGATGGGTGAGGGAGAGAGGGAGAGAGAGGACAGCCAGACAGACAGAGAGCAGGGTTTGCACCACACAGTGGAGAGACCTGTGTTATGCATATTTTTCAGGAATACATAGAACTTGAACTATTTTTCCCTGCTCCATTGGAGATGTTGTCTGGCGTTGCAAACGGAAAGTCTGTCGGCATGACTCAGCCTCTCTACCACTTCTTCGTGGAAGTGAGGCATGGTGGTGGTACCCCATTCTGGAAGGACTGTCTCTCTTGATATCTCAGCAGCTGGGCTGGCAGGGGCCTGTGTCTTTCTCTAGGCCCAGGTGTTGTGCTGCTCAGGAGCTGGCTCACTTTCTGAGATGACTAAAAGAGACAGAAGCATCAGTTTGTACATCTTGGCTTTGTCCAGTGTCCCCTAAGAACCTGTCTTATTGTGTGTGCAGTAATCGTTGTCAGCTCATGATATACAGAGAATTTATGATTTCATCCTTGAACCTATTCCCAAAGCAAAAATGATTACTTGATTATATGACATATACATATATTTTATATATATATATACATGTACTACATACACATATATAGACACGCATGTATATATACATATACATATATATATATATATTTATATACAGAGAGATCCAATGAAAATACCAAGTTGATGGTGTTAGTAGTCTGCCTTGAGGTAAGCGATACAGTTCCTAAATGCCAATGTAGTATGCACATTATATACAGGACATCCACAAAGTACATTTATGCAGATGAGAATAAACTTATGAGTATTATATCTGCTGTTATCTAAGGTTTCAGTTCAGATCTGAAAATTGAATGTTCTTGGGTTACTAGATGATTGGATAAATTAGATCATTTTCCCAGTATGGAAAAATGGAAGATGTGCTCTAAACAGACGTGGTTCAACCTCTGGGTTCCAAACTGTGGGAGTAGTAGCTACATCCCGTGGGTTTTTGCTCTGAAAGTATTTGTCATATGAAGCGCATGCATCCAACCAGAGCATGTGCAGCTGGAGAATGCATGTGACACTAGCAGACTCTCTCTCTCCCGCCAAGTTCCCCCTCATTTCACTTGCTTAATTTGATGTGCTTCTGCAGTTGCTTAGTTGTTTTCAATGCAAAACTTAGAGATATAATTCACCAGGAGATAGTGGACTCACTGTTTAGTATGCTGGTGAGTTCAGAGCACATTATTATCTTCAAGGAGATTTAGCAGAGAGAGACAGAGAGAGAGAGACAGAGACAGATAGATAGAGACACAGAGAGAGAAATCACAAGTAATGAGTAGGATGTTCACAGGTGGAGACCTCAAAGTGCTATTGAGTAAAACAGTTGATGAGCTGAAGGTGGACAGCGGAGGGGAAAACTAAAACTTTACTGTAGACTTACAAGTATGGAGCCCAGGGAACTCGTTTCTCATGATGAAATAGTCCAAAGAGGGAGAATTGACTGAGAATGAAAATACACCAGAAGTTTGACTTTCATTATATATAATTATATTTAGTGTTAACTTCGGTTTGGATGTTTGGTATAGCTGTCACGATAGAAATACAAATCTGGAGGTGAGAAAAAGATCAAGATTAGTCAAGTAAGTTTGGAAATTATCTTGGAGTCATTTTTTGGATGTTAAGCATGGTCAAATCTCAGAGAGGATAAATGTGGAGGATAGAATGAAGAATGTTTATGGAAGATGAAGGAAGAAAACAGATATATTGAGCAGGACAGTTACTATATAACTGGCAAGGAAGTTTTGAAAGGCTTTGTCCAAATAGATTTACTATCTATTTCAAAGATCTAGGAGTGATCCATATAGGATTAAATATTTTTAAAAAATTAAAAAAAACGATGAGAGTGTTGGTAAACCTTCCAGACATTCAGCAGATTTCAAGAAGTTCCAAAGAGTAGAATATGAGGAAATAGGAAAAAAAGATAGTTCCTTCAAAGTGTGTTTCATATAAAAAGAGCAAATAAATCACCTGAAAAATAATTAGAATGATTCACATTAATGGTCTCCTAGGGACCCAGTGTTTTGTGTGAATTATCTCTTTTAATTCAAACACAGCCACTGGGAGGATGACTCTGTTTTCTAAATGACAGATTTAAGATCATGTGATGACATAAAACATCCTAGCTAGCAAAGGTTTGGCATCCAGCCTTGTATGACCGGATGTCCTAAGATGGAGAGACTGTGCTCTGTCTGCCTGACAAGTAGTGTTACCTGTGGACACAGGTGGCCATGGAACCCTTCAAATGGTGCTGGGGTGGCTCAGGAACTGGCATTTTTAATATTGCTTAACTTCAAATAGTTTACATTTAGGCTGTCTGTTCTACCCCACAAAATCTTCATTTTTTTTTTTTTTAATTTGAGGCTCAGGCTCAAGTTAAGCTGGTTACTCAGTCCCCAGCAAGAGAACTATCTGGAAACTCCAGCCGTGCATGGGGTTGGGGTACAAGCTAGAAGTCTTTCCTTCCCTGAATGAAGCAATCTTGACTTGGGGCCCCTGCTCACTTGCAGCTTCTGTTATGACTGCATATGGTTCCCGGAGCACAGGACATAATGTCTTCATCAGCATGCCCTGCTCCGCGCATTCTTGTCCCTCCAATGCTGTGTCTTGCTGTGTTTCACCCCGCCTTCTCCTTGCACGGAAAGGCTTTCCAGCTCCGTGGTTTCAAAGTGTCGTGGGTATCAGGCTCACCTCGTAGTTTGGCAGGACCAAGCATCACCCGTAGAGTTTCTGTCTCAGCGAGTCTGGCTTACATCCCAGATGATGCTTCTGAAAATTTATCCTGCTGGGTGGACACAGCTCTTGGGATATTTTGCAGATTCAGAATAGGTTGGATGGATGCTGGAGCTCAGGACATTGTGTCTGATATCAAAGTCTACCTGCAAGTTTTGTTGATATTTGGTCCTAGTGCATACAACTAAAATTGATGGGCGGGGAATTCAGGAAAATCACAGGTATATTTGAAGAACTGGCTAGCAGATGGGACATGCTGGTGGAGGATTCGTGAGTGACATGGCAAGTTTAGAGGGTGAGAAGCAAATCTACCCATCAAGGATTCTTTACCAGTTCTTACCCTAGGCACGCAGTTCAAATAGGTGATCGTGTTTCCAGGCAATGCTGGGTGGCAGTGATTTTGGCTTTTCCAAAAGGGCCATTGTCACTGTGCATAAGTCCCTGTTCTCTATTCAGCATGTCCCTTCAGAGGGAATAATCACAAAAGACAGAAAGAAATGTTTCTTTTTATTTTTTTTTTGGGGGGGGGGTTCTGGTAGTGGGGCCTGAACTCTGGGCCTGGGCGCTGTCCCTCAGCTCTTCAGCTCAAGGCTAGCGCTCTACCACTTGAGCCACAGCACCACTTCTGGCTTTTTTCTTTTTGCTTATGTAGTGCTGAGGAATTGAACCCAGGGCCTCAAGCATGCAAGGCAAGCGCTCTACCACTGAGTCACCTTCCCAGCCCAAGAAATGTTTCTTGTCACAACTCTACTTCTCCACTCCTCTTTAACCTCTGGTTAGAGTAGCCAGTGCTGGAGTTTCTTCATACTAAACTTCCTATCTCCCAGAAGCCTCTTCTCTGGGGAGTAATGCAGACCCATAAAGAAAGAGTCTGGATGTAAGTGTAGTTATATATTTTGTACCTCTCTAAGCTGAGCACTCTGTGGCTTGCTTTGGGAAAGAAGAGCTTTTGCAACATAGTATCCTATAAAAGCTTCTAAATGTGTTGCTAGCTACCTGGGAAAGTTAAGAGGAAGCAGGTTGCCCAGACAACGTGTGCTGGTTCGCTTAAGCACAGTTTTTCTCCCACATCAGACCTGAGAATGTCAAGCTGTCCTCTCTCTTGTGTGTGATGCTGAGCACTGACAAAGACTTCCATGAAATATACAGTTTTGTTCTCCAGGTGAGTTTTACACCTGTCTGTGGATTCAGAGGGCACTGTGCTTGAGTGGAAGAAGTTTCTCTTCCCTGAATGTCAGGATGCTGATTATCTCTATCCTTGAAGATGATTTCACTGAAGAAGTACACACGAGCCTGATGCTCTTGATGCTGTCTGAACGTCCTGGATGGGTACATTGGTAGGTGAAGGAAGATGTTATTGTGCCCTGGCTAGAGGAACACATGAGTTTGAATTCATGCCTGAGATGGAACTTATGAGTTTCATATTTCTTGTCCCCAAGTTATCTATGTCCTCTGCCTTAATCTTAGCAAATTTAGACAGAGAAAAGCAAAGGAAAACCTCTAGAATGCCATATCTTTTACATTGTTTTAGCTGTTTCTTTTCTCTGGTGTGACATATACAAATTGGGGGGGGGGTGCGGTGGGAAACATATGTCCTTGTTTAGAAATATCTACTCCTATGCTTTTGAGCTTATTTTTTTTTATTAAAAAAGAACTCCAAGACAGGTTACTTAGGGCTAATCTGATATAATTATGAATGCTCATTTGTAGCAAAACATATTGAAAGTCTTAAAGACAGTACAGCCTCCATGCCAAAAATGATCCCTCAGCCTAGTGGTTTTTGTTGTGGTTGTTGTTTTTTCCTTTTTATAAATTTTATTTTATGTAAAGATGCTATATAGAGAGGTTACAGTTACATGAGTAAGGCAAGGAGTACATTTCTTGTCAAGCATTGATACCCCCACTATCCCTTCCCTCCCCCACTTTCCTCCACCTCCCAAGTTATACAGTTCATTTCCAATATAGTGTCTTGTGGGTATCATTGTTGCAATGGGTCATCCTGTGTCCTTGTTTCAGCGTATTGTTATTCCCCTTCCCCTCTCCAAATTAGACAAATGTATATACAAGATGCAAATACAGTGACAACAGGGGATATAGGGGGAAGAACATACAAAGGAAACAAAAAAATCACATAGTACATTAAAAACAACAACAACAAAGAAAGACCTCTTGTGTCCCTATCTTGGGGTTTATTTCACTTAGCATCGTCTTATACGGTCATATGTACATAGCTTTTGAGCTTTTCTACTCATCTGATAAAATTATCCTAGATGTATACTAATTATTGCAAATGAGGGAAACCATGGCACCTCTATTTCTTAGATCTGGCTTACTTTACTTGATATGACTTTTAGCCTAACTCTGCTGAGTGATGGTTTTTCTCAATCATGACCTGTCAGGAGCCTTCTGCAGGTGACATGAGAAGCTCATGTGGTGCAGAGCTCATCAACAAGTCCAAAAACACTCTGAATAGCTATCCCCTGTTCCAGCAAGTAAGTTCTGTCCACATGCAAGGTCAGATTTCTCTCATTATTCTTTCTCTGTGCACTCTTGGTTTTGGTTAGTGCATGGCATACTACAATTGTAGTCACCACTGGTTACATTTGACATGTCATTCCTATTTCCACAGCCGGTTAATACTTGAGGCATTTCCTAAGATGAAGCTCTTCTGGGTACAGGAGCTACAGGTGAAGAGCCATGGCTCAGACAGAACTTTTTTTATTTTCTTTCTTGGAATTAAAAAGAGGAAAAGTGATGCCAGCATATGACCATCGATATCAAACTCCTTACGGGGAATGGAAGGATGTGGCTCAGCCAAACACAAATGCACAAAGAACTAATGTCCTTCCATGATGGAAAAGTCACTAGCTTGGAGGAGGAAGGATGACCTTGGAGACTCTGTGGCAGTGAAGAGCACCTCGTGGCTGTGTGTATAACACCCAGTGTGGGGTGTTATAGGGCAGAGAAGCTGGGAGGGGTCAGGGGAAGGGGAGGTGGAGGCTGAGGTTTGCCTATGTACTTGCCACTCTGTCTCCTGATTTATCACATTCAGAATATCGCCCAGGAAAAGAACTCTTTGCTGTAAGATATACGTAGACAGAGTTTGGGTTTTCTGTCCTGGTGACGTTTGCAGACGGTGAAGTCCATTTAAATCCAGACAGATGAGCTGAATTGTGGTTGTGGCTTGCCGTAGGACTGCTGACTACAGAAAGATGTTGTCTGTTGGGTTTTCTTTCTTCATTCTGCCCATCTCCTTTCCATCCTTACATCGACTCCATTCATTCTGGCTGTCTTGCACACTTCCCTGTTACAGTTGGTCTGTGCAGTACCCCACCTGCTGTGCCGTGGGAATATGGCGTCACTGGCAGTGCATACCGGGCCTTCTCAGAAGTTGAAAAGGGTGTCATACTCTGGAGTCAATCTCTTTGTCTCTAAGAATTAGATGCTGAAAACCTGTGTTACCAAGGCTGGCAGATTGCAACTCATATTTTGTTACTCTCTTCCCTCTCTACCAAGTTGTGTCCTAAGTAAAGCGGGGACAACTTACCACGTTGAGTTTAATTGTGTAACAGGGTATTAAGGCCGGCAGAACAGATGTGACTTTAGGGAGATTTGGGGACATCATTATCTACCTGGAAAGGATTGCATGGGTTCACAGCCACGAGGTGCTCTTCACCAGGCCTAGCAAGCAGCTCATGAGTCACAGATATTAGTGCACGTCACAGTTCCATATCGGTTTTAGCATATTCACAAGATAACAACTTAGAGTCTTCAACACTCAGTGGGGGGAAGTTGTATGCAGCAGATTAAGAGGGACAATAATTGGACAATGCCCAATTCTGTTGCATTCTGAGATGGCACAAAATCCTACCCATTTGTGTTCATTTCCCTGGAAAGATGATTGTTATGAGAAATGTTCCGCTTTACAAAAGGAGAGGGGACATAGAGTACAATTTCATTTTCAAGTACATTACAGAGGCTCTTCCAGAGGAAGTCTGAGACACCTCGTGGCCTGGGCCTTGCTTTTGGACCTGTGGTGGGCAGACATGAGTCAGGTCCCCCCTGAGTTCTGAGGCTTTGAGGTTCTGCTGCCTGGTCTGGAGGGAGCCCGGCTGGATTGGCTGACTCAGGTTCACATTCTGGGCACATCCCACCTCCGAGCAGATGGAAATGAAGCTCAGTGGACCTTCAAACTCTGTGTCTGTTTTGTTTATAGGTTAGCAAAGTCAGCTTCCGTCTTTGATAGCGTACAAGAGAAAGTCTTTTGAATTTAAGGAATCAAACCACTGCAGCTGTTAGGAAGCAACAATTTGAAAAGCCTTTGTAGACTGTCTGCTGCCGAAAGACAGCTCTGTACCTTTTCATACGAGCCTTTCACACTGCGTGACATTTCTGTGCTTGCTTTTTTATTTTTTTCATCCTTCTAGCACATGCCACAGTAAAATGATAAGCATAGCGGTCCACCATCTGGCAAGACTTTCTCATCTTCCCAGAAATGAAGCTAGGGCTCCAAAGAGGCTTTGTAGTTTATGTCTTTGTGTGGCCGGTGCTAACTCTCTACTTTTAATCAAATTTTGAAACAAACAAAGACGTTCAAAATTAATTTCTATGGCACTTAAGGCCCATGTGTCATCCCGGATGTCAGCTTAATTCAGAATCTCAGAAGATAGTTTGTTTTTATGGTGCACATCTAACATGTTTTTTAGGCCATCTCTTACCTTGGCTTCTGTTTTATTGCTTTTATTAGTGTCTGTTTGTTTTGAGTTCATTTCTTCTGGCTTTATCATCCTTCTTGGGAATGTCAGCATTTATTAATATCACTTTCATGGGAGAGAAGAAAAAGGAAGAATTACAGGCACTGGCGTTTCCTAACATTCAGAGGAAAACATTTGTGCTTCATGGAGTCACAATTTCTTTTTGTTTCTTATTGCCAAATTGTAGGCAAAACTCAGAGTACTGTCTTTATTTTAATATATAATTTGATTCGGATAAAATTCAAAGGGTTTAAAAATTGTAGAGAAAAAAATTATAACGAGCTTTTTTTTTTTTTTTTGCAATTTTAGGTAGTGAACATGTTAGTGTATTTCTCTCCTTCTCACTCCCCCTCCTCACCCACTGACACTATTGTTATTTCAAGTAGCAAGTTCCACCTACTGTCTCCACTATAGAAATGGTCTGTTGGGAACACCCACATGCTTTGTATTGACTAAAACTGAGCAACTAACTCAGCAGCTAGGGCAAAGAGGCCATGCCCTTTCCCCTTGCTATTTCTACAAGAAGTAGTATGCAAAAGTATCATTGAGAACATTGTTGGACATTCCTCCTGAAGGCCTTATGGGCTTTCCTCCATTACTATTCCTTTCTTTCTCTGGGATTGCCACACGAATACTCATGCCATGCTCCTCTGTGAGTGCCTCCGCTTCACCCCATGATAAAATACAGTGGATGAACGAAGGGCATGAGCTCAGTAGTGTGCCATGAGATAATTCAGTCTTGTAAACACTTCTGGAACTTGCTAGAAGAAGGGCTCCCTCCATCCAGCAAGGAAACACAATGGCAGACAAGAAGCCATGTCCTTCCTCTACTTGTTTACAAAGTGGGTAGAAATAGAATAAACAATGGCATGTGTGTGAAACTTCTGCAGTATTTCAGAAGAGGGAAGGACAAAGATGGGGGAAAATCAAAGCTATTTGAGATGTTCTTTGTATATATTTATTATCATGGATTTTGCCATGCCTATGGAAGACACAGGGAACCATAAAAAGTAGGAAATAAATAAATTTTTTGTACTTCTGGTTCATATGACAAACACCAAAGGAAAGAAGCCATACTGACACCATATAGAGATAGTTAATGATTTTGCCAAAATAAGCAGAAGCACAGTAACTGCAATGCTATTCATTGCTTGCCACATCTGATGAAATTATTGAATCCCAGTGCATTTATTACAGGAACAAGCATTCTTATACAAATTTATAAATTTCCAAGCCGGGCACCAATGGCTTATGCCTGTAATCCTAGCTACTCAGGAGGTTGAGATCTGAGCATCATGGTTCAAAGCCAGCCTGGGTAGGAAAGTCAGTGAGACTCTTATCTCCAATAAACCACCAGAAAACCAGAAGTGGCACTGTGGCTCAAGTGGTAGAGTGCTCGCCTTGAGCTGAAGAGCTGAGGGACAGCACCCAGGCCAGGAGTTCAACCCCCATGACTGACCAAAAATAAAAATTATAAATTTCCATTCAAATAGATTGAATTGACAAAAACAAATTCACTACCTGTTAGTTCTCTCATGATAGTACTCAACCATTTCATGACAAACATATTTTATAAAACGTCCCTTTGACTTGTATCTACAACAACAAACACTGAAAGAGAAATGATAAAAAGTGCTGTTTGTGGTAGTCTCAAAAAATACCACATTAATGGCAGTCCCCCAAAGAGCTTGTCCAGTCAGGTAACCATTAGACACTGATAAGGAGACCTTATCAGTTACAATTAAAGTTAAGCAAAGTTCAAGATTTATCTTATAGCACAGAGCACATTCAAGTCCTCAGAGCCGCATGAGGATGGTCGCTCGGTGGGGGAGTGTGGACCTAGAGTTCTGTGTTTGTAGGAAGTGGTGCTGAAGAAGGCAGTCCTTCTGTTCATTTGGGAGCAAGCCATAATGTGTCATGACTCTTTGATCCTAATGATGCTCAAATGGCAGCCTATTTCCTGAATATGTCCACGAAAGGGAACCTCATAGCCTTCCCTATGGGAATATCTGAGTGTTGGTTGCAAATATATATATATATATATATATATATGTATATTTTCTTAAGAGCATTTTCTAGCATTGTAGTATTGCCACTTTGTTATAATATGCAATATATTTTGTTTTCCCCATGATTTCTGCTTACCTATGAATTCTAGTTAAACAGCAATGTGTGTGGGTTATTGACAAACATGATTTATTTTGGAAACAAAGACTTGCCTAAAATGAAGAACAAGAAATAGAAGACAATGTGTTGGTGGTGAAATGGTTTTGCAATGTTTTGAAATTGTTTCAAGAACAATATATTTCTTCCTTCTTTATTCAGAATGAATCTATAATCCTTTCTCAACATAGCAAGGGTTTCCTCTTTCTTTGAACCCACATGACATCTTGACCTGCATCTCTCTTAAGAAAATTATGGGTTGTCTTTCAAGAGTATTTCTCATACGTTAATACTCTTCATAACATTGCATTCTAAGATTTGTAAAAGCACAGTCTATGACTTAATTTTCTTTCGTTCCTCTCAGAGCATTCTCTAGGGAATGTCCCAGCCGGTGTACATATTGGGGGTAGATTCTGTTTGAGAAGATCCAGTAATCACAGGAAATAAGTAATTAAAGGATTGTCCATAAAGTGGAATAATGACCATCTAGACATGGCTTTAAGGAGAAACTGTAGTCTTCAACAAGAATTCTTTTACTCTTGTGAGACGTTACTGATCTCAAATGTGGTAGAGACAAATGTGAGTGTCATTATTTTGCTTAAGGGTGGATGAGTCCCTAGGAGCAAGACTTTCAAATATCCCTTCCATTCTCTTGGTATTAACATTTCATATGAGCATTTTCTAGGTCACAAGTTGACTCTATTCATCTTTCCTTGCTGCTACCCAAAATCATGCACTGCACTCCTATCCAAACAAACAACTTGTAAGCATTACCAGTATTTTCGTGTGAGAGAAACATGCTCTGCCAACACCAGGAATCTCTCTGTCTTCTTTGCCTAAATGTCCTGAGCATACCAAAGACTCGTGTCAGTAAGAATTCTCATTACAAGCAAAAGATAGGAGATAAATGTGTGGCTAATTTCTGTAGAAAAGCAAAATGCATGTTGGGTAGATAGTAACAACCCCTGGAACTTCCACTAAATTGCTAGGGAACAAAACAGCTATGCATGACAAAATCTACCCCCGTGTATCCAGCCTGCCTGAGATGCCCCCACATGGGTCTGTGCAGATGCTGCTGCAAACTTCCCAGAACAGCAGGTGGCATGTGTGTGTCCCTGCCCACTTGGCACGAAGCTTCCTCTTCCCCCTGGAATCTGTTTGGTTCCAGGATCTAAGTCAAGAGGCCCAAACTCTAGTTTTGCAGCGACTGAGTCTTCACTTCAGTCATGTGACCATGGGGTCTGTGAGAGGTAGGAAAATTCAGATAAGATCAAGGGTGTGCCACAACAAAAGCAATCCTCCCCTCTAAATAAAGCCCTACAGTGTATAAAAAAGACTCCTTATCAAATGATGTATCTCTTATCCAAGTGATATTGGATGCAGCTTTGAATGACTTGAGAAAGAACTTCAGTTTCTCCAGATTATTAGGTTGGATGAGTAACACAATGTAATATGTCAGCCATTAATCCAAAGTTGGAGGACTATGTAATGTGAAACAAGAAAGGGAATGTAGTCAATCATTAATGCAATGAAAACTATTCAGAGAAAATGTTTTCTGGTTGATATTTTAAGTTAGATGATAGCAGGTTTCTATGCCGGACTACTGAAGACCAGCTATGTATGTAACCAGGGGCGTAGGATCCCACTCACCAGAGTGTAGCCTCATCCCAGTGAATGAGGACTAATGTTGTATTCCTTTGTCAAAATTAAAGAATTGCCTTGCTCTTCTGAATGACATTGTTTTGCTCAGCATTGATTTCATTCTCAAATAGGCTGCAATTTTACTGCACCATTTAAATTTGCATTCGGAACAGTTCTAGGATTAGGGAGCTGGCAGATTAGGCTTAAAGAAATAACCATGATAACGAATTTTATTTTTTAGGGTCAAACTCAGCTCCTTAGAAGACATTGCATATGGGAAATCTAAATATAACTGAAGCCATATTAAGCTCAGTGCAGCCCAGTCTTGTTTTGCTGTTTGTGCATATATTACTATAGCAGTGACCCTCTGAAACAGAAATGCAGGTTGGAAGAATTCCCCACTCTACCAGAGTTCTGTCTATATCTCCTACTCGTAAACGGCTTGTACCTCTGCTGGGGCGACGGGAGACAGCATTTTATTTTTACCTACACTTGAATCCTATTGTTCTAGAATATCACGAGCATCTAGTTTCCTTCTTTCTGTGCACTTAGCAGGGTAAGAATAATATATTCTTAAACTACATAAATAACTTATCTTTGATCTAGATGTCTGTGTTGTCATTGTTTGTGTCACTGGAGTTAAAACTCTTGACTTCCCATGGAGACAAAAACTTCCTTTGTCTCCATCTCTGTCTCTTTCTTTTTTTTTGTCTGTCTGTCTGTCTGTTTGTCTGTCTGTCTGTCTGTCTCTTGCTTTGTCTGCGGTATTTGTCTGAACAATAAATAGCAACTGCTTCCTCACCACTATAAATCTATTACCAAACCTAAGCTCTCAAAAGGGGGAAGATAATAATAAAAGGAAATTCTCCAATGTTTTGCACAACCACATTCACTAATGCATTTGTTTGTGTTTTAGTATGCTGAAAGGCATAATTATTTTCATTTTTGTTCTCAGCAGAGGTTGCAAGCTAATTAAATCTCTTTGTGTATTATAACCCTAGTTTTGGAATAAATGTAACAGATAATTATATTATTTTGTCACTTGGTTTCTTTCCTGTCAACCTTTTGCTTATGTCTGATGATGCTCTTAGGATAACCAACAACAAGTTCTGTGTAGTTTTGTGCATGTGCGTCACTGTGGAAGCCCTGTCCAGTTTGGATGGGGACTGTAAACCCACACATTACTATTCTGTTGCAGACTTGGCATGGGGCTCTTTTGCCTTAGTCAACAATCCACCGACATTGCAAGAGCAAGTGCTTACTGTGTGCACCCATCTCACAAGCACTTCTCTGCCACCTGCAGTCAGTCTTGACATCTACTTAAATACGATTGCTCTAAAATTCAATTCAGCAGCAGTCACACATCAGCCCCATGCTCAGGAAGGAGGTGGCGCCACACGGGTTGGTCCGTACTGTAGGCCTCTGAGGTGGTAGAGCTGGGTTTAGGTCCCACTGCCATCATTTCAGTCCCCTGGACTCCTCCCATAAGGAGTCTCTTGTGTCTTTCTTTTTCTTGCCTGATAGAAAGTTTAAAGGGGAGAACATATTTCAAGTCTGGCAATCTCTCCAGAGACAAGGAAGCTTTCAACCCGCATAGACTGACTTCCCCATGTCGCGAGGACTAGAACTGAGACAGCGAAGATGAACTGGAGATGTTTCTGTTTGCACCTGATCTGTGGAACAGGGTTCCAAGCCAGGGAGTGTTGCAGCTGATCTTTACCATCCTAGGAAAATATCAGTAAGAAACAAAGTTACTAAAGAACAATATATGCTAGAATGGATTTCATTAGGACTCTTTAGTTTTAGAATTTTAATTATAATTAATTTTAATTCTAGGAGACAGAATCTCATAGAATCAAAGATGAGGAACTAGAAAAAGCTAATGCTAGAAAGAATTTAAGAATAAACAAACCTACTTTGTATCTTCACCACAAAGTTACAAGTGGTTTATTCAACAAGGAACCTATTGAACCAGGCAGCTGCTGAAAGTTGCATCTTACTTATATATTTCTTAAAGTTATGCTTAATGATGCAGGCTTCCTAAATTAAAAACTTAAATATCAGAAAACACTATAGTTACAATAATCCAAAGGTACGTGTTGTTATAGAAAGGGAATTCAACTGGAAACGAGAGCTGTATGATTTTTCTCATTCATTGTTAACATGTGTTATTTTTTGCCTCTAAAACTCTGTTGTATCACCTATAAAGCAGGCAGAACTTAAAAAAAATCTCCATTTAACATAAAAGCTCATTCTGGGCTTTGAATAGACAAATGAAATGAGACAGACATCTTAGTAGGAAGCAATAAGCACTATTATTTGGATACAGAACCATGAATGGGCCACAAAAGTAATTATGTGTCCCGTGAGGGCAGTCTCTGAGGGTTCTCTCTCAAAGGTGACCGCAGCCCACTGTGCTTGTTTGTTTTAATGCCTGTGGGATTCTGCAAGGCTTGAAGTGATGGGATAAAAAGCATCCTACCTCATTATGCACACCGTGGCTTTCCAACATGCCCTCCTTCTTTTATGCTTTTACAACCTCTGGGAGAGGCTTTTTATAACTTAATTTTCTTCCCCCTGTAATGGAGTTAGAGTTGTTCTGCAGCGTAAATCAGAAAGCTGAGATCTGGAGACAAAGGCACCTCTTCTGAGTCAAGTTCACTAGAGAGTTGGGAGACTTGAATCAGAACCAACTCAACATAGCATTCTGGATGGAGTGGTGGTGCAGGTCTGTAATACTGGCACTTCAGGGGCTGAGGCAGGAGGATCGTAAATTTGAGGCAGCCTTGGATATACCCAGTAGTCAAGGCCAGCCTAGGATATGTAATGAGACTTTTAGTCCAACCAGACAAACTAAAACAACCTTAGAAGGAAGGGAAATAAGCCAGGCACTGGTGGCTCACACCTGTAATTCTACCTACTCAGGAGGCTGAGATCTGAGGATTGCAATTTGAAGCCTGATGGAGCAGAAAAGTCTGTTAGACACTTAGCTCCAATTAACTACCAGAAAACTGAAAGTAGAGTGGGTGATACAGCACTAGCTTTAGGTGAAAAAGCTTAGGGACAGCGCCTAGGCCTTGAGTTCAAGTCCCATGACCAATAACAACAACAACAAAAAAATGGGAAGCAGGGGTTATACCATGGGGGAGGGACATACAAAGCAACATAGAAATCATCTTATAAATATGTTAGAAACAATTGCATGAAAGAAAAAAACATTTGAATACTTATCTTGGGGTTCATTCCCCTAACATCAACTTATCTGACCTTTTATGCTTAACTCAGACATATACTAGTTATTGCAAATAAGGGAATATATAATTTGTGGAGGAGAAGGGCAAAAAATTGTTTAACTAGGGATACAGGTGGACCCATTGCAACAATGAGATGTACAAGTCGTTATGTTGAAAAACGAACTTTACAACTTTGGTTGGGGGGGGAGGATCGGATGGGGAGGAGTAGGGGAAGGGATGGGAAGGGGAAACAAAGAGGAGGCAACAATGCTTGATAAAAAATGTACTCGTTATTGTGCCCATGTAATTGTAACTGCTCTGTATGGTATTCTCACAATTTTAAAAAATGGGAAAATAAACTTAGTTTCCAAAGTTTTGATATACAAGATATTGCTCTTTTTTTTGTTTTGTTTAGAGTTTTGTTTCCTGATAAATTAGAACTATTTAGATGTAAGTAAAATAACATGTAATTAAAAAAATTCTCCCTATTAAGCATAGAAAAATGCTGTCTGAGATTTAAGCAAGACAAGTTAAAGTAGAGGACATTTTGTATCATCAACCTAAACAACATGTTAGTAATTTGGTGGAACTGAAATATTTTGTTGACAGGTCCTCATCTCTGTTATAAATGTACACGTAGAGCCATTGTGCACCCCCAGTAAAAGAAAATAAGTCACAAGCTCAGGAATTCATTCTCCTGGTGACCGGCCTTTCTATCACAATCGATTTTGGACTTTGCCATTTCGGACTTTGTACATGTGCACGCACGTATGTGCGCACGCACGCGCGCACACACACACGTTGAGATTGGAAGCATATTACATCTGTGTTTCCCCAACTTATCCAATTGTCAAATTAAAAAATGCAATAGAGAACCAGAAACAAAAATGGATGCGCCGTGAGCATTGTTTGGGGCTAGTGGAGGAAGTGGAATGTGAAATAGAACCTGACTGTGGATTGTAGGAGGTGAAGGTACAGAAATCTAGCACCAGGCTTGAAGGGTTGAGGTAGAATCTCACACTCTTCCCCCATTCCCGATTCAATGTCTTTGGACCCTTTACACCCAATTTGTGTTGGTGACACACAGCCAACATTTTTGGCCATATGGTCCTCTCTGGCTGACAGTGAAGAACAAAGAAGTCAGGTTGTGGGACAGTGGGGTGACAAGCCTGCAACTGCTCTCTGACCTTACATGTATACATGTACAATCGACCCTTCTTGTCAGCTATCTCCTCTGTGAAATATACTGTATATGTATTATATATAATATATACTCTACATATATTATATAGAGAGATGTATTTATACACATATATGTATATATTTTATTTTTTCTTACTTCCTCTTCCTGTTTTTACTCTTCGTTGTTGTTAGTTAACTGGAGATAAGCGTCTCAAAGACTTTTCACCCAAGGCGGCTTTGAACCCTAATCCTCAAATACCTAATGAGAATTTACAAGAACTCCATGAGGTAAATGTGTGAAAACTGGTAACTTAGAGAAAAAAGATGTCCCCATGCCTCTGGACAGCTGAGGTCCAGGGGCAGGGAGCGTGGTGTTGTGAGGCTCAGCAGATTTGGGAATGAGCCCTGAGCCCTAATCCTCTCTGCCACCTGCACAAGAACAGGACACAGAGAGAAATGACCTCTCCGTGGCTCATCCTACACCAAAGGCTGCTGCCATCCCATTCAACAGTCTAAAAATAATTCCACTGTTTTGTTTATTCTAGAAAGGTTCTTTCCCATAAACTCAGATATTTTTTGTTAAAGTTCTTTTTAAATTATGGAGGCCTACAGTAAAAGGGTAGTTTTCTAGCTATGTCCCCACGTGAAGTTGATGCTGTTGATGTGAAACTCAGATCGTCATTTTATATATACCAGCTGCACAGATCTTGTTCAAGGATTGGGATGAAGTTTCCTTTGTTAATCCTAGAGGGTTTGACTTTTGACACACATTATTATTCCATTATGATTGACATCCCAGAAGTAGCTATTCAAAATGACATAGTCTGGATTTCTTTAGCAAGTCTAGTCTAACATTTTAATCCATAAATAGCTGGAATTAAAGTAATTTCTACATTGCTTCAAGCAGGGCCAGATTGGCATAACACAAAATCAATTTGGCTTGGATTCTTCAGGAAAAATGAGATTTTTAAATAAAATTGTGTTATGTTACATTGTGAATTTATATGAAGTTATAATGCCCAATAGATTGCATTACTATGTTTGTTATTTCACCCAATATCAGTACTGCACACACATACACATGCGTGCACGTGCGCGCGCGCGCACACACACACACACCCCTCACACTGGGTATTGAACTCATGGCATTAGGCTTGCTAGGTTAGCATTCTCTTATGTGGGTTGTGCCTGTAATTAATGCAGGTACTGCATGTGAATCTTGGTGGAAGAGGGTATTGACTGAAACCTGTTCTCATTAGAGTCTAGTTTGCAGGGGGATGGACTAAAATTTTGATTTACCTTCACAGTTTTTACATGTAAGGCCATAAGGCATATTAAGTAATATAAAATAACCATAAATCTCAACACATATCCCATCACCGTTTTCATGTTCAATAGTTGTATCTGCTATGCCTTGAATTCAATTTGTTTTGAATTTCAGATTTTCTTTTATCTCATTTGCTTATTCATAGACTTGAGAAACAGTTATTAGATTATCTTTAACTATGAAGATGAAAAGATAGGACAAACTTGATACTTGTCTTCAGAGGCCCACAAAGGATTCTGGGTATTCGGATTCAGACATTTTCTTTGAAAGAAAGCACTCACCTTTACTAAACCTCATTTTTTCCCTGTGCTTGTTATATTCATATGCCCTTGTGTTATTTTTTATATCAGGCTTCATTTCTACAGAATATTGTTTAGATCCCCTTTTCCTATTTGGCTCTTAATCTTTGGAGATTTTTTGTTAGTTGCACCTTGGTACCTTGGTGGGATCTATCACAGCACCATCAAATGAAGCATAACATTTATAGATAATATCTGAGGACAAATAGCCCAGTGCAGTGCAAATACATTTCAGAGTCTTGCCTTTCTCAACATGCAGTTGTTAGTTGGCTGCTGCATGTCTTTGTTCCACTTTAAAAAAAAAATGTGTTTTAAAAAATGACCTCTTCCTTTTGCTTTGATTCTCATTTCAAATGCAAAGGTTGTGGAGGTCGAGCCTTTCCAGCTTGACTCAATCCTGAATAGATAATCAGGGGAGAAGTCTTCAGAGGTGCTCTTGCTTATTCATTTCCTAGGACTGTCAAAAGAAAGGACCACCAACTGAGAGCCCTGAACAACGGAAGGGCCCTGGCTTCACAGTTCTGGAGGCTGCATGGCCAAGGTCAAGGTGGTGCCCGTTTTGGTTCCTTCTGAGGTGTGAGAATGTCCTGTTCCTTTCTTAGCCTCTGGTCATCTGCCTAGCTTGGTTCTTCCTAGCTTATAGAAGCCAGGTCTTGATCCTTTCTTCGTCTTCACTTGGTGTTCTCACCATGGGTGGGTCTGAGTCCAGACTAACTTCCTCGATCACCCCATCCTCCCACTAACTTCATCTTCGCATCTGCAAAATAATTTCACGTTCCGAGGTGGTTCAGTATAGGCACTTGAGGGCAAACACAGCTCTACCCGCGGCAGACCAGGGGTTCCTGCCTCGGAAATGTTTAGAGCTGAGGTGGATCTCCACGCCCCGCAGCAGTGAGCAGGGGACCTTGATTCTTACCCAGCATTTTATGACGGAAACTGCTCCAAAAGCGTTCATCCCGTCCATGATTAAACTCCCACCTCTCCTTCTGGAGTCTCTCCTCTGTTGTACTCTTTCCACCGCTGACCTGCTCTGAAAGAAGCCTTGCCACCGCTTCCGGTGGCGTTTGTATTCCTGCAGTTTGATGTGGGCATTCTTCATGTACACCGTGGTGCTTTCCCACTTCATCATGATACCTTTTCAGTCCGAATGCTTCCTTTAGTGCAAATCACTTATTAGTTCCCCAGGAGACAGTGTGGAAACCACTTTACTTTTGCAGAACAAATACATGTAAAACTTGTCTTCCTGAATGTCCTACATGGAATTCTCCCAGGGGAACTCAAGTCCTAGAAACTTTTAGATGCTGTTGCATCTTTGCACTGCCTGATAAGAAGTATGTATCCCTTCTTAGATCCTTTTCTTCTTAAAACAGCTCTTTCTGTCCACCTCTCCGTTTCCACCTCTTTTTCTGTCTGCTTCTCTCTCCTTCTCTCTATCACTCTGTGTTGATCTCTCTTTGTGTGTGTGTCTCACTATCTCTGTGCGTCCCTGTTTGTCTCTCTTTCCTTCTCTCTCTTTTTCTACCATCTTGATGTGTTTACCTGAGTTTGATTGTATTTACCCTAAAATGTACTGAAAAAGAGCCACTAGAGGTTCTGGGCCACGGAATTCTCCTGGATAAGAATCTCAGTTCAGTTTTCAACCCAGTATTTTGCCTCTGAAAGAATATCTTCAATTCCCCTCGTTTTAAATCTTTCATTTCTAAAAACTAGAGACAGTAAAATTGAAGGATTATGAGTAGTAAATGAACTGTCACTTCATAGTATTTATCAGTATGTAATTAGCACCTTCCTTCAAATTAATTTTGTTTTATTTACATAAATGCTGAAGTTAATAATGTATCAAAAGGAAATAAAGTAGATCTACAGAAATATGTGTATACATTTGTATAGGATGTTACTTTTGATATTAGTTTCAGTTTGCAAAAGGAAATGAAGACAAAATTGAATAGAATCTAGTTAATAAAACAAATAGGACCTGAGATGGTTTGGAAATTGCTATAACTTTCACATTAATGTCCACCATTGTCTTGAGTACATTTTTTTTTAGAAGAAAAGGAAATTTCTCTTTTCACTACTATTCTATTCTCAGATTCAGATGGAAAATTTGAACAGCCTCCAAACAAATTCCTTTTTAAAAAATACCTACCACAACTCTCCAATGTCTGAATTTTAAAATAAAACTTTTAATATTATTATATCATGTTTCTAATTCAGGATCAGCAAACAGTCTCCTTATACTTTTATGTTTGGAAAGGGTTATGGGCTCAAGGTAGGTTTATTTTCATTGCGAACCTATCTTTATGATTTTTAAAAAAAATTTCTCAGGAAACAGAACAATGGAAGTATTAACTCCATGTGATTCCCCTCTTTACTGACACCCTAGGAGAAAGAAAAGTCAAAAGTCAATGATAGCTAGTTTCCATTGTGGAATTCAATCAGCAGCAGGTCTCTGGAGAAAGGAGGGGAGATAAGGAAAGAGAGGATGCTGGAGAATGAGAAAAAGAGTTCAGGACAAGGGCAGGAATGAGGGGAAGCGCTCACCCCAGGGAGCGGCTGCTGCTTCCCGCATCCCTGGGCATCCTGGCAGGGTGTCTGCTCCAGGATGCTGGGAGGAGGACAGAGCCTGTCCCCAGGGGAAGCGCACTGTCTGGCCCTTTTTCCTGTCCAGTGCAATGACAGAGCAAAGCGTTCAGCTTTTTGCGCGCTGTGTCACTTTGTCCTCATCCATTAAATGTGCCTTCTTGCTGCTCTTCCTCACCTTCAGCCTCGCCAGGGACCTTCCTGTCCGGCCTCTTGTCTGCTTCACTCAGATGACATTTTCCTTAGGAAATGTGGTTATGTCACCACAGCCCGTGGCGCGGTCTGCGCTGTCCTCTCCTCTCCTCGGGGCCTCTCTGTGATGGCGGTGTCCTCAGCAATTCTCTCGCAACAAGGTCTGTGGCTCAGACCTGGGTGCCTGGGGCAGGACCTGTGGAGTCACTTCAGAATATGTTGCTTTGCATCCACCTGAGGGGGCCTGCCACCCCCCACACCACCACCACCACCTGGAGAATCTTTCTTCTGCAGGAAAAAAAAATCTGGTTCTATCTGATCACAGTAGCTACCTTTGAGTTGGGATCCTTCGTCCTGCGTTCCTTTCCCGGTTAAGCTGTGAAGACAAGAAGATGGAGCGCTGCCGAGGGGTGTCAGGGTGTCGTGAACGGGGCTGCATGCTTTTCGGTAGCTGGATCTTCTGTGACTATTTAAACCTGATCGCCTTTAAGAGAAAAAGCCTGTCTTTTCCATTTAGGACTTGTAGAGTTGTCAGAAAATTAAAAAAAAAAATTCTACCTTATACCCGATGAAAGTATTTCTGGAGTCTCAGTATTTCCAAGTGGGAAGAGAGAGTCTGGAACAGAAGGGACAGGAAGTCAAATGGTCCGTGCTGACATGGGGGCCAAATGGAAGTAACCAAGTTGTCCAAGCCATGCTTATATCTCGAGACTTCAATGAAAAGGACAGCGTTTGCTGGACATATTCAAAGCCATTCGCAATGGTCAGATACTCTTCTTCTCATGGGTGGTGATTCTGGCGTTTGGCATAGTCATATTACTATTGATCTCTCCTCTTTTATTCTGACTCTGCCACCCCAGCGATCTTTAGAACAATGTTCGAGGTTTGACATTGCATTTACGGTTGTTTTTGGCTTTGGCGTGGCCAGTGGCCTGCCTGTCTACACAGCACGGCTCCACCACGCTGGCAGACAGGAAAACATGAGTCAGACGTGGGGGCCCAAGAGGGAGTAGAAGGACCACCGCGGTCTTACCAGTGCCAGGAAAAGAGGAACATAAATGCCAAGTTCAATTTGGAGTTTGGCATCCTGCCGATGGCTGTGGATACAGTGAATAGATTTTTGCAACTTGAATGATCCTAGGTCTATCTCTTGGTTGCTTCTGAGCAGAAATGGAGTAGAAGCTCAGCCCATAAAACCCAACATCTGTTTCTTTATCCACCTTCAGGTTTATGTGCCGTCGAACAATTTGAACATTTTTAACAGGGAACATCATAACTGCTACTAGAATAGGCCCGAGTATAATTTAATTTTAAATTTACAATTCAAGGAGCCATGGGACTCTTTTGATCTGAGTCCAGTCTAGGAAATTGGGGAGTGAACGTATACAAAGATCTAAGATACCCTGAAACGGGGTCTTTTTCAGTGCATTTGCATTTCTGCGACATTATCTGCTGATACAAGACAGAAGGTCACTCCATTCCCTGTAGGCTTCTCCGCCCGCAGCCAGCCTTCCTTCCTCCCAGGAAGGGCACAGGAGCCACACACCAAGCAAGCCACCTTCCTGGTGTTGGCAAAGAGGAGGAGAGGCGTTCTATCTATAAATACGTGGGGCTTCTGGACCAGGTAGTGTCCTGGAAGGTGTCAGGTGTCAGGGCCTGGATGGCAGTGGGAGGAACTTACCACAGCCTGGGTTGGGGAGGATGAGAGCACTGAGCCTCCCACTGGGGCAGCCAGGGAGTGCCCAGGCTGCAGCTTGGGCTCAGCATTGGGGACAGGCCGGCCTGTGGGCAGACAGACGTACAACCTGTGCCCATCACTGCCTTCCCCGTGGCAGCTGGACACTGGCCCAGCCTATTGTCCTCAGAGCAGTATTTGGATATTAAAATGTGAAAATTAGAGACTTCCAGACCTTCAGCATAGGGACCGATCACCTTTTCTGCCTGAGCCCCTGGGATGCCCAGAGCCATTTGGGGAGCAGGTGAGGCGCCTCCCGCAGGGCCTTTTCCTGCTGACACTGCATGGTGTCAGAATGCACTTTATCTCGTTCCTGTAGTAAATGTGAAGTCACCAGGCTCAATCTCTCGATTAGCAGACAAATAAATAATTTGGATCCCTGACCTTTCCATGCTCCCTTCTTAGGCTGATAAAGAGCGTGGCCCACGGTACACGCTGCAGCCTCGATGCTGCTCTCCTCTTGGGCCCTTGAGCCTGGCCCGTGACAGGACGCCTCCTCGTTGCTCTGCAAAGTCGAGCAGCTGTATTAAGGGAAAGGCTGTGTCCTTTTATCTTGTTTATTGAGATGAGAACTTGATACAAAGCCCACTGTGGCCCTGAATTCATGGATCCTCTGCTTTAGCCTGCCACGTGCTGGGATTACAGGTGCTCACCTCCATACCTGAGAGGCATAGCCCAGAAAGAAGAAAATGCTGTTGACAGTAACTCGAAGCACTCTTGACACATTCACTCATCTGTATTCAAATTTGTATGGTGTGCTTTCGAAAAAGCATGTTGTAACAAAAGCTTCACCTGTGCAATAGGCCTGTACATGCATCTGCACACAGGTACACCCATGCCCACATGGCAGTGTGTAGGCTCTGGCCTTTGGGGCCAGGGAAGGTTGTCCCCCGGCCCTCTGCGGAGTGCAGGCTTCCTTTGGAGCAGCCAGCTGCCTGTCGTGGAAGTCCTTGAGGGCATCTGTGCGGAGAACATCCCACTCTTTGAAGCACCAGGGAGACTGCAGGAAGAGGTTGGCCTGGCAACCGTGGCTCCCGCAGAAAGTGCCTCAGAGGATCCTTGTGATGGCGTAGCAGGCCTCAGGCTGCCTTCAGAGCCTGGAAGCTGCATCCTTACCCCCTCCCCCATGCTCAGCCCGGGAAGCCCCTGTGAGGATGCGCAGAGATAGACTGTGGAGGGATGTGCCTCTCCTCTCCACAGGACCAGGCACAGAGTCAGATCGGTGAGAAACAGGTGCTTGTTTTCCTGAAATGGAAGTTAGTTGGAAACCATCTATTTCTGTGCCTTCACATGC
The DNA here is from genome assembly GCF_019054845.1 of Dipodomys spectabilis. Taxonomy (NCBI): domain Eukaryota; kingdom Metazoa; phylum Chordata; class Mammalia; order Rodentia; family Heteromyidae; genus Dipodomys; species Dipodomys spectabilis. The sequence goes on along the minus strand of NW_024870892.1, from coordinate 5,186,595 downwards.
CTATGACATTGTTTATTGCTAGTGGTTCAGTGAAACAAAGGGTGCTAGACATCTTAGTATACAGAGCAGAATTCTTGGTCAAGCTGAGGAGCTGCCCAAGGCCAGGCTTCATGGTGGTACCCACATCTGTGCCCCCGGAGGTCGCTCAGTGTCCTCAGAAGGAATAGAACCAAGAAAAACCAGGACACCCAAGGTACAGTGCATGCGCAGATGGCAGGCATAGGCCAGCTAGAGGGCTGGACTGCCCTGGCCCAGGGCATTACTTGTCCACAGGGAGGAGCATGGAGCAGGTCCCGGGGGAGGGACATGCCCTCCATCACTCAGGGGCCTTTCCCTGGAGAGGTTGCCCTTGAAAACATCTATTTTGTGTTTTGTGTGTGTGTGTGTGTGTGTGTGTGTGTGAGAGAGAGAGAGAGAGAGACAGAGACAGAGACAGAGACAGAGACAGAGAGACAGAGACAGAGAATGAGAGGAGACAGAGAAAGTATGTGTGAGAGACAGAGACAGAGAGACAGAGACCGAGAGAGAGAGACAGAGACAGAGAAATAGAAAGAGAAAGTGTGTGTGTGAGAGAGGGACAGAGACAGAGAGACAGAGAGACAGAGACTGAGAGAAAGAGACAGAGACAGAGAAAGAGAAAGTGTGTGTGTGAGAGAGACAGAGACCAAGAGAAAGAGACAGACAGAGAAAGAGAAAGAGAAAGTGTGTGTGTGTGTGTGTGTGTGTGTGTGTATGTTGGGACTTGAACCCAGGGCTGCGTGTTTTCCCTTAGCTTTTTCCACTCAAGGCTGGTGTTCTAGCAGTTGAGTCCCACCTCTACTTCTGACTTTTTCCTGGTTAATTGGACAGTATCTTGGATTTGTGTGCCCAAGCTGTCTTTGAGCCACGGTCCTCAGATCTCTGTCTCCTAAGTAGCTAAGGTGGCAGGTGTGGGCCACCAACATCTGGGATCTATCATCATTCTGGCCTGCTGTCACTGCCGAAATCAGTCCCTGCACAGCGTGGCTGGCTTTCTTTCCACTCAGCTTCCATGAGTCGTGAGTGGAGTATTCATGCCTTCACATTATATCTCTTGAACATTTATTATTAAATGCCAGACACCAGGTATACAAATGGCAAATCAGTATGGAAAGAATGAAGTTGGATCTTTTCCTAGGAGCATTCATAAAGATGACTGTCCTTCTCAAATAAAGCCTAAAAATCTATTTTTTTTTCTGACAAAGTCATTCTTTTCCCCACTATCAATCCAGGGAGGTGAAAAACTTGGCAAGATGATGAAAACTTAAGTGTTAAAAATCATGATCCAGTAATTGACCAGTCTTGAACATGTCTAAATTAAAGAAAATGGTCATCGGGTTCATAAAATGTGTAAGCCCAGAGAGGAAAGCCAGAAAAACAGAGGGCAGTGAAAACTAAGCTCACAAATCTCAGTGAAACTGCTTCCAAGATTTTTCCAGAACAGAGTGACATGTAGCAAGTGCTACTTGTTTGCTAACCCAGAGGACCTATCGGCTGACTGCAATGTTCAGAGAGGGCAGTCACTTTCAGAATGTCACAGAGCTCTGGGTACATGGGGCCTGAGGAGGCTGCAGCCCTGTTTTCCTGACTTTCCCTGTTCCTGTCTCAGACTCCGTGTTTGTGGTTAACAGTGGAGTTCATCCAAAGCAGCAGCAGTGAGCCATTCACATGCAGCAAATCTTTGATTCCAGAATTTTCTTGCAGCTGGAACTATCAGATTCCTGGCTACTTCTACCTGCCCTGCCTTCCCACCTATGCCCCAGTCCAGTGCTGGGTGGGTGCCTGGGGTCGGTCGGTCGCTCGCTCCCATTCGGCAGGAATCCTGGTCTGTAGAGTTCATTGCTCCTTGCGCTGCAGGCTGTAGGAAGGATGCTGGCTCCGCAGGAGTCTGCAGGATGCCATTTTATTTGGACATGTGCGTGTGTAAAGCATGGGCTTTGTGCTCTGCATAATTGCTTAGGGCACGATGATTAAGAGCCTCCCAAATTAACAGTTCCACTGAAAAATAGGTCATTGCTAGTATAGATACTTCACAGTAAGCATGTATGAAATTTAAAGAGCTGTCACTCTAAAGTCAAGTGTGTACACTGTTCTAGAAAATTCCATCTTAGAGAAAGGTCTCTAGTGCTTCCATGTGCTTGTTTGGACAGGCTCCTGTTACGTCTTGTTTCACGATATAATCACAGACTGAGCAGACACTAGCATAATCACAGATTTTCAATGCGGGGGACCAGGAAAAAGCTTTCTGAGTAATATTTTCATGGTAATTTTATGTAGTTTTGTGCCTTGCGTTTTTCATTTGGTAGCTTGTTATCATGTCTATGTTCTTACAAGAAGGGAGTTCAGTGTCTATGGTATTTAGTTATGTGAATTTGCCATCAACTACCTTCTTAGACCCTGATGTTGCACACTAAATCTTATTTTTGTTTAAGTCTTAAGTATGACAAATATTTGATTTTACCAATAGTTGTAGTATTACCAATAGTTGTAATATTAGTCTAATTGCACCTGGATCCATATATCCAAATCTGGTTTATGAACAGTTTTAAGAGTATTGCAACATAGAATGCTGAGTTTTATTGGGGCTTTTAGTAAACTTACTGTATTTTCCTTCCTTGGGATTTATAGGAATTTACTCATCCCCAAGGTCGGAATTCTACTGGTTCTCTCTAGTGATGAGGAGCCTGCCCCAAAAGTCAAAAGCAGTGACTCATCTGAACTGCACAAGAAAACACTGGGATCCTCAGGATATTTTATCTTTTAGTATTTTTTTAGTTTCCGCCTATCCTGTTTGTTACTTAACTGAAATTTATCACATAATGGAGATTACTTACTTATGGAAATTTCAGACTTACCACTGAACATTCATTCATTATTTCATACCACATTAAAATGAGCATCCATGTTCGCACTTGAATGTAAGATATGTACACACCCATATATGTATATGTCAGAATGTAAAAATCTATCTATCTCAAGTGCAATCATTATCCTTTTGATTCTTCTTTTAAACTAGCTAGAATTCCATTTCTGAAACAAATGCACTCCTACAACATCCCCTTCGTTAGGATTCTGTGTTAACATCTTATCTGTGTGATTAATTGAGGTCCCTCTAAGCTAGCCAACACTGACAGATAATTTCACACTTTCCAAATATCCTCATTATTAATATTATTACTATTATTATTAGTATTATCAGTCATGGGGCCTGAATTCTGGGTCTGGGAGCTATCCCTCAGCTCTTCAGCTCAAGGTTAGCACTCTACCGCTTGAGCCACAGCACCACTTCTGGCTTTTTCCGCTTATGTGGTACTGAGGAATCGAACCCAGGGCTTCATGTATGCAAGGCAGGCACGCTACCACTGAGCCATCTTCCCAGCCCATCTCCCTTATTTTGGTACTGTCTCCTAGTGGTGAAGAAAGTTTGCCTGTGTATCTCCTTCCCGTCTTCCTGTGCTTCAGCCTCCATGCCCAGGGTGATTCTTCACAGAGTCCGCAGATCGCTGATGACTGAGCGCCAGCTCCACCAGAGACTGTATGACTCTGTTTGCTGACTACAGCAGTATTTCTACAGCCTGCACCTCGGGAGGCTTCGAAGTGCCAAGGGGTCCTTTGATTGCAGTGCGTATTTGATTCATTTGATTCTACTCTTTCAAGGGAGGGAAAAATAAATATTAAACCATTTGAGCAGGTCAGAGTATTTCTCCAGGGCTCTTGTTGTAAGTAAGAGCAACTTCATGAAGCCCTAGCTTCCGTTGGGGGGAAGAAGAACACCTGGCTAATGGTCAGCCAACCTGAAACTGCACAAGGCTTAGAATTTTAAGTGTAACCCGCAGTTTCCCATTCGATTGTTCAGACACATGCTTGCTATCTGCATCTCACTCTGAGGAGGAAAGCTCTGCTTTCCACCCATAGCCGACAACCCGCAATCAGTGCCAAGAAGAGGGCATGGAGATGCGTCATTTCTCTGATCCCATTTGTCAGTGACATGCCTGGAATTGGATTCCTCGAATTGGATCATTTAGAGACACCTGAACATTACTTACTTCCCTGTACCAGCAATGCAGAGCTGTGCAAGAACCGGCCATGGCCTGAACCACTCTCCACATTTTGAAGATAGAGCCAGCAGAAGGTTGAATGATGTGTGGCATGCGTTTGGCATAGCTGCCCTGGCTGATGTGCTCATCTTGTTAAACTGACCATTTGTTAAACTTCCATGTACAGCAACAAGAACATTTTCAAGACATATTCAGTACCATGAGTTGAGTATCATGAGTTAAGCCATGGAAATCAGAGCTGAGGGCTGCATCTTCTGTTGTCCAGAGCACTGGGTTCCTAAGAGCATGGTGAACAGACAGACATGGCCCATTTCAAAATGTAAGTCAATGACTGAGGCTCTGCCCCATGAGCAGCAGCAGCGAGGTGCCCTCCACGTGGAGCCTGGGAGCTGCCCCAGGTTCCCATTTGCTGTCCTGCAACACTGCCAAAAACACTTGAGGTTCCCAATCTTGTTTCTGCCATTCTTAGAAGGAAGGAAGTCTATTTGGCTTGATGGGGGTGGATTATAGGTGCTGTAAAAGCAAAGATCTGCTGAGCACCAGGGGCTCATGCCTGTCATCCTAATCCCTCAGGAGGCTGAGATCTAAAGATCGTAGTTCAAAGCCAGCCTGGGCAAAAAAGTCCCTGTTAGACTCTGATCTCCAATTAACCACTCAAAAACTAGAGGTGGTGCTGTGGCTCAAAGTGGTAGAGCCTTGAACAAAAGAGCTCAGCAACAGCACCCAGGCCCTGAGTTTAAGCTCCGCACCAAACCAAACCAAACCAAACACAAAACAAGACAAAACTAAACTAAAAAACAAACAAACAAAAAACCCTCCCCAAACTCAAAGATCTAATCCAAGATAGGGCTGGGTTGTATTTCACAGCTGAGGATAGTGATCTAGGCTGGAGAGTGACCCCCCCCCCCTACAGACAGGCCCCCCAGGAGGGTGTACAGGTGACCAGATAATGCAGAAGTGCAGAACGGCGCTGGCAGAGTGAGGCAGTGAACGCAGACAAGGTCAGACACGAGGCTGGGAGAGGCCAGGCTGGAGATGAGGAGAACCAGAGTGCAGATGGTCCAGGAAGCTGTGGGGACAGGTGCAGTGAGGACAAAGGAGCCAGGGGAAGTGGAAATAAAATACGGAATCCTGCAAGATGCCAGGATTGAACAAGCTCCCTCCGAGAGCCACACAGGCCCAGAGAACCAGACCAGGGGAGCTGGGCAGGGATCTGAGAAGCACAGGCCCATGCTTCTTCTAGACAGAGTGCAGCGGCCCAGCCAGTGGTCACCCGGTGCCCAGCTAGCCATTTGATGAGCCATGTACCATTAGGCCAGAAGTTTTGGTGTCCTTTAGATAGCACTAGATAAGATTTCGAGGAAACACTTGCCACCCAAAGAATGACAATGCGTCTGTTCTATTTTCTCTGATCAATCGATTGTTCTGGGGTAGTCAGTAATCACCAGTGGTGATTCCTTCCATAAATGCTCCTGTGAACTTGAACATTTCTACTTTCCCTTTCAGAGGCTACAGGCTGATTAAGATGACTGTTTCTGGAAGCCATGACAGTGAATGAGTAAAATTTCCAATTTCACTAATAAGAATTCCAACACTGAGAAATTCCAACACTGAAATCCTATCAAATGGTAGATCTGTAGATCTAAAGTTGTGTGTACAGACTGAGGTTGGGGTTCATAGTGGTGCTGTGTGGCCATCTTTCTGTCTTCCCCATACCGGCTTCCAGAGAGGAAGCCACCGTGATGTCTGACCTGCTGCTGTCAGCCTTGGCTCTCAGACAACAGCCCTTGCTTGACAGGGCGTCAAGCCTGTCTTTCTAGTCATCCTGCTTATGCAAGTGACAACTGATAGCTGACTTTCTCACAGGCTGAGATGGCATGTGTGCCCTCTTTGTTCCTCAGCCACACAGCTGTCTGCTGCAGACACATCGATCACCGGTTTAGAGCAATAATGCTTAGCCGTAAGTGCATTGCCTCTTCTTGACAGATTCTATGGGCTACAGCACTGGCTGCATTAGATTAATTTTTGGAAGGTAAAAGGAAGTGTGCATGCACACACAGGCACGCGCACACGCGTGCATGCACACACACACACATGCTCACACCCCACTCCTTGCTGAATAATGCTGACATTGCTTCAGTGTGATAAATGTGCACTTTGTATTATTTTAACTGGGGAAATCCTTCCTGGTGTCCATGGAATGCTGTGCTCAGCACTTTCTTCGGGACTTCAATAGGATTAGTGGTGCAGCTTCAGGTTTTCTAGACAAAGAGACAAGAGAGGAAGAAGTGGCCATGCAGTCTCACAGAGATGCCTTTAACATGTTTAGCTGGCTATATTAGATTAGATATTTTAGCTAAAGATACTTTCCCCACATTAAAGCCATGAGGAAAAAACCCCACAAAACTAATCCCATTGACTTCCACAGCCCCCGCTGGGGACTACACCCAGAGCAGGTTCTTTGGGGGGCCTCTGGGTTGCAGAACTGGCCTGGGGGACCGACCAGGGCTGGGGCTGGGGGTGGGGACAATCCGGAATGTGCTGACAGTGAGGGTGCTGGGACCATTGGCTCGGCGACAGGCAGAGGAGGATGAGCCCGTTGCCGTGGCAACTGTACACAGCTTGTCAGTTTTCTCCTGCCAGGGAGGATTGAAAATGAACGATGATATTTGAGTGGAGCTCCTCAGAAACGCTGGGCATGGCTCCCCGGTCCCCTCTCCTGGTCCCTGCGCTCCTGTTCATTTGCAGCTTTCTCTGTGCCTGACAGCACAGCGGGAACTCTGGTGCTAGGCCATCCCCACAAACACATTCCACTGTGACACGAGACCCGCTCGCCCGCCTCCCTCTGCCTGATGACCAGGCTGTGTGCTCTGAGCAGGTGGGAGGAGGGGGGCACAGAGGGTATGGGGGGCAAAGAGGGTATGGGGGCACAGGGGGTACAGGGGGACCATGGGGATTATGGGGAGCACAGGGTTATAGGGGCAAAGGGGGTATGGGGCAAGCACAGGGGGTACGGGGGGAGCAGAGGGTACAGGGAGCACAGGGGGTACGAGCCTCTACCATGTCTGCTTCCCTGCTCAGCTTTGCCCTAGGGGCTGGGCTGGGAAAGTCCTGCTCTTCCCCGTGAGCTGTGGGCCTCACGTCCAGGCATGTCTTTAACGTCCGATGGTCTATAGGATGTGGGATGTGCGTGGCAGGGCTCATTCTTTGTGTTTTCTGCCGCTGATGGCTGGCATGGCTCCACTCTGAGGGCCTTGGGCAGCCTGTGGAATGAAGCCATGAAATGCTATTTGAAGACAACAGATAAATGCCGATGCTGCCAAGGGGAATAACTTGGGAAGCAGGGCATGAAGTTGGGGCAGGAGGGCGTGCAAGAGAGCCCGGTGCCATACGCACAGGTCTCTGGAGAGGCCACAGGGCTGGCAGCCCTGCCAGGATGAAATGGAACATGGGCTTGCAGGGTTTGGTCTGGTGATGATGGTGGTTGAGATGTGTGTGTTTCTGAGAACAAAAGTTAGTGTAGCGCCAGGTTTTGGAAACCTTAAATGCCTCACCCAATACTCACTACAGGTCGAGTGGAGATGACAGAGCAGGCTGGGGGTTGGCGTTCAGCCTTGTCTCACTTCTACCAGTCATACCAGAAGGAAAGAACCACAATGCCCAGAATCCTCCTTAGAGAGTGCTCTCTATACCGAAACATGAAGGAGCGTAGTAAGAGTTGGCTTGGCTGCTCTTTGAGCCTCTCAGAGGAAGGGGAAGGTTGCTTTGGCTGAGGCTTCAGAGCTGTGGCTCAGCTCACAGCTTCTGGCACCTGAAGGAGGGAACATGTCAACTTTTTCTTCATGACTTCAGGAGGGACTGCCAAACAACTGGCCCACGGCCCCACCTCAATTTCTTCTTATTTTTATTTGTTTACGTATTTTCAATTGAAAATCACTCTGACCTCTTTGGCTTATAGATTCCTATCACACCCTGGAAAAGTACTTGGATTCTTTTCTTGGTTCTGAGGGAATCTAAAGAGTGCACATGTGTAGGACAGGCACAGACCACACCCCCGTGTGACACAGAACTCTGTTATCTTCCACCAGGGAGCACCTACATCTTCTCCTGGATGACACAGGCTATTAGCTGTGGTTGTTGCTTATACATTTTCCCTGAGAGCTGAAGGCTTGAAATGAATTCATAAAACTGACAACAGAGAAGAGAGATAAAGGAAAGAGAAGAGAAAGGAGACAGAGCCTTGGGGTTGTTGAAAGGTCTTGAGCTGATAGAAACACAGGGCAGAAAATGTGGACACTGAGAGGAATTTGATGGTATATGGATGGTTCGGGCACCTTTGGGGTAAGACCCTGGCATGCACCTGCTCGTTAGCACAACTGAGTCAGAAGACATGAGCCACATTTGGGGGAATGAATATGTTTCCATGAGAAGACAAAGTAACGATGGAAAGTTAGAGTGCATCAAAAGCGAGTGAGGCCGGGTGCTGGTGGCTCATGCCTGTAATGCTACTCAGGGGTGTGAGATCTGGGGATCACAGTTCAAAGCCAGCCTGGGCAAGAAAATCTGTGAGGCTGTTATCTCCAGTTACTCACCCAAAGTAGAGCTGTGGTCAAGCGGTAGAGCACCAGACTTGAGCAAAAAAGGTCAGGGACAGGACCCAAGGCCTGAGTCCAAACCCTGGGACTGGTACACACACACACACACACACACACACACACACACACACACACACACACACACACACACACACACACACACACACACATGCGCGCAAGAAGAAAGGTGAAGGTGAGTTAGTAACTGATGCTAATTGTCACGTTGGGGATATTGAAGTCTACAGTTAGTCACTGTGACCTTCATCGTGACCTTGGAGGGTACTTCTCCTTGGAGGACTTCAAAGTAACTTTGCTTGTCAGTGTGGTGATGAAGAGGCAATGGTACTGATGCAGCCACCTACCATCCCTGGTAGTGGACAGAGGAAAATAGAAATATTTGAATAATGAGGGGGAAAAAAATCAAAGATTCTGCGCTGTGAGGAAGCAGCATCATGCTGGCTGGTTTAAGGACACTCTGATGGGGAGACAGCTGGGTCTTCTTCATGCCTGTGTCCTCTTTGTCCATCCATTGCCTTTTGTGTAGCTGGAAAAGAGGCTAGCACAGTCTAGCTGCCGCTGAGACCAGCACCACGATGTCACCCTGCACTTCCTTCTATATAAGTACCTGCTTCCTGCCCTGCACTGTGTTGGGCACTGATAGGCCTCTTCTGAGGGTAATCCACGTGGCATCCATAGCGAAAACATAAAGATCTCAACTACAGCTCACAGGAGTTACCGGACTGCAAGCACTGTGACCACGGTCATAAATCTTCCCCTGTTTGGGCAGACTGTGGGAGAGTGTGATCTGATCGTGCCCTGTGGACACGTTAGAGAAAAGTGGCTGACACTTAGTAGTGGTGACTCAGAGCTCCACAGCAGACGCAGGCAGGCGCTCTCTGACGCACGTGGAGTCTCAGGAAGGAGGGAGGAAGATCGCCCTGCCCGGAAACACACAGGCCTTCCCCGGCTGGTGGGAATGACTTCCATCCTTACCCATCAGCTCCGTGCATACTTCTAAGGCAGACTCCCCTCGGTTAGAAGCAAGCAATTACACTCTCTACTCCAAAAGCCATTGTGCTTGTTGATCCAGTCATGAGTTAACAGGAAAGAAACACTTTGTTCCTCTGCCCTGGCACTGAACACAGTATTTTGCAGCGCACACTGGCCAGCGTGTGAGTGTCCCAGTGGAGAGGCCCTGCCTGTGTTGTCTGTGGACTGACCTGCTTTGGCAGTTGTGTGCTTGCAGCTGTTTTTTTGGTTTTTTTTTTTTGCACATTTTCTATGATTGTTTTTAGCTGTCAATGTCTTACTAAAGAACTCATCATTTGTTGGTTTGTATTATTGTATATTAGAGAAATGGTATACATATAAGAAGTGTTATAAGAAGACAGGCACCCATGGCTCATACCTGTAATCCTAGCTACTCAGGAGGCTGAGATCTGAGGATCACAGTTCAAAGCCAGCCCAGGCAGGAAAGTCCATGAGACTCTTATCTCCAATAAACCACCAGAAAACCAAAGTGGTGCTATGACTCAAGTGGTAGAGCGCTCACCTTGAGCTGAAGTGCTGAGGGACAGCGCCCAGGCCCAGAGTTCAAGCCCCACAACTGACAAAAAAAAAGAAGAAGAAATAATATAGGAGATTATATATTGCTAAATTGAAGACCCACAGTGCTCAGGTAAGGCCACCAAGACAGTATCCTATAAATCTGAACTTAAGAAAAATACAGTTTCTCTTTTTTGTTAATTTATTTTTTTAAAAAATTTCAGGTTCTTTTTTAAACTTGTTAATTTCTTAAAGCACATTTTGCATGCAAGTTTTCAACCTACCATAACCATGGTTGATCAGTGTTTTGCTTAATAGTAACTCAGATAAAGGCCAATAGTTCCCAGCATCTTTCCAGCTGAGTCTACCCTTCAGAACAGGGTGTCCAAACATCATTATCTGTACCAGGGAGCAATGGAGTCGAGCAGGGGTGCTGAGCATGACCCCTGGTTTACAGTTGGTTCTGACTCGCCCTTTAACCAAAGTAATTCTCCTTTTCTTCCCTTGCTTTTTGGAGCCAAGAATTGCTGTCTTAGGCTTTGGCTATGACATCGAACACGTGACCATTATGAACACACTGAGGCATCAAGGGACAAAAAAACATGCACTAGGGTACTGTCGTTCATCTCTGAAATGTGTGTGTTAGAAACCTTTGTGAGGAGCTCGCGCAGGCGCGGCTTGTAAACCCACTGTAAACAGCAGATGTTTGATTGTTCGTGCAGTATCTCAGGGCTTCTTCAGGGAACCCGGGACTTGCAGCAGCACCCCCAGGGCTCATTTACCGGGTACCACATTGCTCCACTCGGTTATGGTTCTGCACTTGTCATCAGATAGTCTTCTTTGTTTTTTATTGTTTTTGTTTGTATGTTTTGGATTTAAAATGCTGCCTAGACAACTATGTATGAAGCAATTTTGAAATATTGTTGGCGTTGTCCCGTTTTCTAGGTGTCATATTCTCATGGCAATCTAGAGCCATCTTTTGCATGGTGGTAATTACAAGTAGCTGTTGATCAGGTGCTATTGCTTGACCAAGTGTTTCCATATGTAAAAATGGTACATAGGAAAGGCTATTGCTAGCGTTTGCTAATTATATTGAATCTCTCTTCATATTGATGATCCTCTCCTTTCTTGTGTGTTTCAGGCTATGGTAGTGTTTATTTCCAATTTCTTGTTGGTGGTAAAGGTGATTAAGTACAGGCATGCAAAAAAAGCCCACAAGATCAGTAGCAGCACCACATATTTATGCTTTCTAAGAGTTATTAACACATGGGTATGAAAATCAAAGACTTTTAGTATGAGTTAGTGATGTCTGTCAATGATTTTTACATCGCTATCAAAGGTGAACTCTCATTACTCAGTCACATACTTAGTGTGCTATTCTATCTTCTAAGAGTTTCCAAACATCCCCCAGACCTGATCTCATTAAATTTCACACCATTCCTCTTAGGTGGGTGATGAGCCATGGCTAAATTATAAATGAAAAGCTGTTGGATTTATAATAGAGTATTTCATGCTTGGAGTGTCACGGGGCAGAGAGGCGTGGACTCTACATGCTTACATCTCACATGCCCCAGGACAGAGTTTTGGCTGATTTAAATGCCCATAGTTAGGTCTGTTCCAGACTGAGGAGGATAAATAATTGCTCATGATTAACCCAGAGGCCCTTAACAGATATAATCTCTCATCACAAATGCAAAGAAACTAGCAGGTCGACTTATTTGTCTCAGTATTATGAGCAGAGGATCTAGGGAGCTGCTGGTTCCCTCCCTACAAACATTCTTAGGAGAGGGGTCTCTTAAGCAAGGAGATGGTAGGAAGAAGAGGACCCACACAGACCTTTCTGATCATGTACCCATGATCACACTCACAGCCTCAATACAACTGCCTATTTGTAGGAAGAAAGGGTGAAGTACTTCCCAAAGTTCAGACAAAAATTAACTGCTTGACACAGAGAAGCTCATACAAGATGATCATGCACTCCTTGCTTCATTAAACTCTGTACGCTTTCTCTATTCATAATTTGATCAGACAAAATGTATGACTATTTTTTTCAATTGTTTAAGAATTACACTAGGCTTTCTTACCATCCAGTAACATTTGAAAGACTTATTCCAGAGTATGTTGAAAACTATGTGAAATATTAATACATTTTTAGTTAAATGTGTGCGATTCGTTGCTCTAACTTAAACATAGTACTGATTCAAATTTACATATGATTATTTATATTTATAATTACAAATATATTAGTTAAATCAGGTATATGCCTGTGTAATCTAGAGATAAACATGGAACAAAAAATGTGATTGAGCCATTTTTTCCCCATCACAAAATAAAAGAAAATATGTTCTAGTACATGGTGAAATTTCTTGGAAATTCAGTTTCTTTTCTGTGATTTTTGTAGTAGTTTGGTTAGGTGACACATTTGCTGCAAATAATTACAGTTCTTTCTTAAATTGTAAAAATACTGTACAGAGGGATTACAGTTACATGAGTAAGGTAATGAGTACATTTCCTATCAAGCATAGTTACTTCTTCCTTTGTTTTTCCCCTACTATCTAATTACAGTTCTTTACATTTCCTGTAAGGATCTTGTTTGTTCCTGCCATCAATATATTACAGAAATTATTATTTCTAGTAGATGATATTTTCTGAAAAGAGAAAAGCATTGAATTTTGAAAATTAACTTTGAGCAGTGTTCAACTAAGAACATGATCTTACTTTCTTTTATACTACCTTCTACTTTGCCTTTTTTGCCTTCAAAAGTGTGTTTATATGTTGAGGAATCTCCCATTAATGTACTAACCAGACCCAACCCTGATTAGCTTCCAAGATGGGACAAGATTCTGGGAGTATCATCATGAGAGTGTGTTGTACTCATCAATTGACACGTTGAACTGAAATCCCTTTTTACAACTATTTAATGATAATAAAATATTTTTAAAAGGGATCTTATAAATTCTCTAGTTTACACCTTCACATAGTTAGTGAGAAAACTGAAGCATGGGCTATGAATGAAATTCTCATTTTAGGTAACAGAATTCTCTTTTCCTTTAGACTTGCATTAAATATTGGAATTCTACTGGAGGTCACTGTTTCTAAGAATTCGAAGAGAAACTTTCACAATGGAGAAGTGATGTTAGGATCTCTTTAGAATTGTGGGAGTATGAATATTTTCAGAGCTTGTGCATCACCTTAGTGTTTGGTGGAGGAAAATATTATGTTTGACTCATAAAAATAAAAATATTTTTATGGTAATTGGATGCAATGTTAGGTATAATGAAGTGCAGGGTGTCTGTTTATTGATGGAAAATGCACTGAGCTGTGTAAGTGAGGAGACTTTAGAAGAAGGTAGCACTGGAAATACTTAATAAAAGATGCAGAGATGCTTATATACTTAATATGGTTGAATAGCTCCTATAATCCAACGTCTTTCTGCCTACTTTCTTTATCTATTTTCAAAGAATGTATGGAAGTTCACAAACACATGTAAAACATAACAGAATGAAACAAAATGTAAATCAACGTGAATATTAATGTAGGTGATCAGACCCAAACATCTCCACCAATAGTAATAATGCATCCCACTGCAAGTCCTTCTCGGAACTTAAAGTGAGACTGAACAGATGTGCTTTCTAGAGACTCATCAGGCTATACAATGGTATACCCTTGCCAGAAAAGAACTACAAACTATTCTTCAGACTGCATTGAAGCCCAAACTAATAGGGAAGCTAGTCAGCCATAATACTGCCAGTGGCCATGTTGTACAAAACAAAAGATCTCTCATGATAGACCTGGGATAATAGTAACAATGGAAAATTTCTTTTATCCAGTGTCTGTAGAGACAACTTCAGAGTAAACAAAATGATCAATTTCATTAGTTGCTTGTTAGCCATTTCTTTTGCATTAGCACATACAGAAAATGAAGACAAAGTGTAAGAAAAATAAATAAGCCAGGATAAGCCAGGAGAGGAGGGAAGTCTTCTACAGTGAGAAAATTAAAATAGCATAACTAGTCAAATTTCCTCCTTTATGACTCTCAAGGTGTTCAAAGTGAAACCTATTCAAGTAAGCATTGTTTCTTCTGATTCTGAGCATTGTGTTCGGTCTGTTGGAAATCTCAGCATCTCTTTATTTTACATTTCAGTCAGTCTTGTCATCATTCTACTTTGTCTTGAAGGTTTGCACGATCCATTGGTGAAGCAAAAGACAGTGTAGGGTATGAACTGGAACTCTGTAGAGATCTGCAGTACTGCTTAATGAAGGGCATGATGGTTAAGTAGAGCATGGCTGAAGACATAGGCTGGGATTGAAAGAACATGTTGTAATGCAAAAGTAAAAGAAAACTCAAGAGCCCCAAGAAGGTTGGAGCTCCATCAAGCACATCAAAACCTACATTTTTCTTGTGTCTGTATTTGTAATGAAAGTGTGGGAAACCCTTAATTAGTGACGAGCAGAGAATCATCTCCTAAGTTTAAGTGCAAAGATGTTCGTAGACAAGTTGGGGAGTGCTGGTGGACAATGGCAGACCAGGTACAGGCTTCAGGGCATTGGAATGGTGCTGGATTTTCCTATGTGTGAAATAAAACTGGTGGAGGCTTTCATTCAGGAGAGAGACTTGGCCTCCCAGATGAGCCAAACAAAGAGTGACAAGAGCGAGCCAAGATGGGTTCAGAGTTGACATGAGAACCTGGAGACATGGGTCAGGGGCCAAGGGAAGGCTGGAAGGGCATGAGCAGGGATTGGTTTGTGAGTTGGGTTGACAGGATACAGGTGAGAGAAAGAGGCATATAAAATGGGTCTGAGGTTTTTCCTGAGAACTGCAAGAATGGAGATAGGAACATCTTCCCGGGAGTGATCAGCTGGTACCCAAAGCCCAGGCAATATTGGGGCCGCAAAGAGGAAGACAGATCCATGGCTATTGCTACATGAAAAAGACATGGGAGCCAGTAGGGGAGAACACACCAGGGTCATGGGAGAAAGAAATGTTTTGGATGTCACAGTAGAAAGTGCACCTAGGGGAGGGGAATGGTTTGCAAAAACATGACAATGATGCCCAGCTCCTCACTGTTATTTTGAGAGCAGTTTTCCTACAAGGAAGGGGCCAAATGGCTGGAGGCATTTGATGTCTTACAGAATTTTACCCATAAAATGAGTCTTTAGATCATCTGCAGTAGAACACTGCATTGCTTCTTAAGTATCTGAAACCATTTCGTAGTTTGCATTAGCTATAGAGGGGATTTCACTGTCACATAGCTACACATACTTTTACTTTACCATCATTGCTTATGATATTGAGAATTCAACACAAGTAACTGTGGTTAACCTTGTCACGAAGTATTCAACCTTATATTTAAAATTAAACAAAAAAAAAGACCTATTAATTCTGACAGCTTCTTTAGAGCTGTTTTTTTTTTCTCTCTGAACGGGAACTCTTAAGGGAGTTTTAAGTGCTAGATTGTAAAAATAATGAGAATTCACCTTCATCTCCCGGTATACGTGAACAACATTATTTTACCAAGAATGAATCATTGCGATATATTGTATGTGCAAAGTCAAATTCCCATGAGAAAATGAGACAAAACCTACAACACTAATAAAATTTCTTTCCAGTGAGAAGTACCGATGTTTAAGCCCATTGTCAGTGTGGGAATAATATATATTCATTAATTTACATTAATTGATTCATTTAAGTTTGCATAGGACGTACATTAAAGTGAACCATGTATAAATGGCTGGCAATATGAACATTAAAATTTGTAGTTTATTGTAATTGACTTACTTAAATTAATTTTCATACTCCATTCTCACAAATAGATCCTATCTGGAAAAAGCATAGTTTCAACTTGGTTGAAGTAAATTTGCCTCCAGGTGTTCATATGCTTGTGATACTTCTGCAAAATGACAATGTCTTTGAACAACTACTCACAGTATCATTGTTACTTCATTAGGGTATGTGTACAAATGAAGTTAGTTCCAAATTCTCCTCATCCTTTCATTGCTAAAGAGATAACATTTCAATCACAGAACTTTTAAAACCATTGGGTAACAAGAGAATTGTGTAGCATGAAAATACGGTTTTCTAATTTCGGGTTTTCAATGATTTGGGGCTTGGGAATTTCATAAAGTATGATGGTATTCTTATTCCACCACACTCCCCAGGCACAATCTTGACTATTTTTAATTTTATTTTATGGTAAAGATGCTGTACAGAGGGGTTACAGTTACATGAGTAAGGCAATGAGTACATTTCTGGTTGAACATTGTTACCCCTTCCCTTGTAGTTCTCCCAAGATCCCTTTCTTCCCCCCCTCCCTACTTCCTTCACTCCCTGCCTCCCCCCGCCCAAAGTTGTAAAGTTCATTTCCCGATTTTTTTCAAAAATCAATGTTGTTCCTCATCTTTCCCTCTGGTATTTGTGTAGTCGGTAGTTAACAGGACCAAGGTTCCCTGTTTCAGGAAGTATAATCAGTGCTGTCAGTGTTTGTCCAGGCTAGGTAAGAACATGTGAAGGTTTGATAGATGTGATTTCTGAGTGACTGTTATTTCTGATTGGAAATCAACAGTTCCTCTGGCAGCTGGCTGGTTCTAGCCGAGAGCCCATTGATGTTTTCTAGGGCAATGTGAGATCTCTTAACCTATGGTCAATGCTGGCCAGGTCATGGGCATTAGACAAATCAGAAGAGTAGTTGCCAAGGAAATTCTTAGTTCAGAAGATTGTCTTAGCCCCAAATAGCAAACAAAAATATTTAACTTTAATGAGATGATGGAAGTTTTTTCTGTGGCCCTTCTCCCCTTTTCCAGCTAATGAGGATTTATAAATTTAGTCCTTCTTGGAATAGAAATAAATGCTAATAACTTCATTTGATTTTTGAGAGTTTGTAACCAGAGAATTAGTCCACAGAATTACAAAATTATAGGTTGGTTTGAAGCGTGGGAAAAAAATAAGAAATTTATATAGATTCTTTGTTTGTCTTTTTTTTTTTTTTTTTCCATTTTCACTTTTTTTTCCTGGCTAGGGCTGTAACATATTTAAACATCAGGCTTAAAATATGTACAAAATTAGTGTTGTAGAATACATTTATTCCTTGACATCTCTTATTAGCTAGGCATAATTACCTCAATGTGAGCTGGGCTGGGGAACTCATGATTTTCCCAGTGATGAAAGATGACAGGATATTATCTCAAACTGTGAAATGGGAGGTAATTCAGTTTCCACAGAACATTTATGTAATGCTAATTGAATTAATCCTTGGGTCATGTGGCATGTCTATTTAAGGTATTGTGTTTGTTAGGAAGCTTCTCCACTGTCCATTTTAGTACTTAGTTATCTGTAGTCCTAGTTAAGTTGGTCACTTGCAAAAGACATGATTGAGATATTTGCCACTGGATATCCTAGAGGACAGACCTTTCTCTTTATGATCTTGCATTATATAATGAGCAGCAGCACTTAGATGTGAAAGCAAGAAAAAAAGTGCTTTCTCTGTTTTTGATTTTTAAAAATGATCTTTAAAGAGTTGTAACCAAGGAGTTGCCGTTTAACCAAACAGTTTACAAATACAAGATCTCTTAATCAATGTCACCCCATTCAATACTCTCATCCACCTTCCCCCAGCTATTCTTTCCTGTCTATTCCTTCCTCTTTGACCCCACCCCATCATTCATAGTTCATAGTACTGAACGGGTCTGGAGAAGTTCTGGTTCTTCTCCTGATAAAATAATTCGCTCCAACTCTGTATCACTCCTGCAATTTTTTAACCGGTTCTTCCACCATTTTCAACTGCTGTAGAAGTCTTTATTATTTAAAATGAGGGCCGCAGCCAATTCTAGTTAGTGTAGCATGTATTTTACTCCATGTTAATCAAAAGGCCAAGAAATGAGGGGCTATTTTGTATATTTGAAATAAAACTTCCCACGAAGGTTTAGGAGAAAGAAGGAAAGTAGGCCTCTAAGAATAATAAAAGTATTGGCTGTTGGAAAGGTAAGAGGAATGGTTTTTCTCTATATGAATTCACCAACTTTTTTTCTGTGCTTCTGCTACAATGATAAAAAAAAAAAAACTATTGATAAAGCACCAATCATCTAGTGGAATACAAAAAGATAAATGCATTAAATTCATATTAACTAAGCTAAAACTCTGGATGGGGGCTCACCAATGAAGACAGAGCTCTTTATCTCAGAAGGCATAGAGTCTTCTTACAGTACATTACATGATTAAAAGAAAAGCTGCAAGCTTCAGGATAAAAATAAACCCTTGATTTGGCATTTACGAAGACCTGGAGCAGGAGTGAGGGTCCTGTTGAGCAGGGTCCTTCTGTTTCTTCTCTCATCTTCTTCTACATCATTTTTGGAAATCAGAACAAGATGAAGGTCAGCAGAAAATGCGGCTTCCTTTGCAACCATTTTCTCCTCTTGTCTGACCGGGGAGATCCCTTTGGAGCCCCCTCTCCCTGATCTTCTATCTGCTTACTTTGCCTTTCAGCATGGCACTATGCCTTCCTTACTGGCCCTGGGTCCCCTGCCCACTGCCTTGGTTGCTGCCCACTTCCTCCTGCAGAGCTTATGGGTTCATTAGAGAGAGAGTAGCAGCCATGCGGTTTTACACTACACTGGGACTTGGAGGTAGGGTGCTGGTGAGTGTATTTGCCCCATGACTTGAATGCTTTGGTTGCATGGGGAACACCGAGATGTCCCGAGAGACCACCTTACAGGGCCACTGCTGTCACAGCACCCAGGAGAGAGCCAGAGGCCCAACGTGCACTGTGGTTTAGAATGCAAATAACAAGCACACATGGCACCCATCCCGAGTGTAGGCTCACCTGCCACAGTACCCAAGAGGTGCTTCTGTGTTTCAGCTGGGCACCGGAACCACAAGGCTGTAGCCACCCAACACCAGCCCTGGCCTCACCAGTGTGTGGTGAGCCTTCACACTAATGTTCTAGAATCTCTGTCTGTCTGTCTGTCGGTCTGTCTGTCTGTCTGTCTGACTCTGTGTCTCTCTGTCTCTGTCTTTCTGTCTCTGTCTGTCTCTGTCTCTCTGTCTTTGTCTGATTCTCTGTGTCTCTCTGTATCTCTCTGTGTCTGTCTCTATCTGTCTGTCCCTCTGTCTCGGGGGAGGATAGCAATGCTCCACTCCAAGTTTCACATGGGAGAACATGTATTTAAAGAAAATGGTTGCAATCTGTTTTCCATCCATCATAAGGTAATCTGGAATCTCCGAGTCTGAAGCTGACTCCATTGGGTTGGCTGCTCCCTGTCTGGTCCCTGCTAGCAGCTGGCAGGTAACCGCCAGTCCCTCCAATGGGAAAACGTGCAAGACCACACATGGGCACCGAGACCACCTCCTCACCCCAGGGGAATACCACACCCCAGGGCCAGTCTATAGTCCCTTCCCTGAAAGAACACTAGGACTCACTCATGTTCCATGCAGCATAGGGAAGATCTGAGTACACCCTGTTTCTTGTCATGTGCCCAAGCTTTTATTTGCTATTTATCTCCTTTAATCTGTGTAGGGGGTGGGAGGGCTTGGGGAGCCTTGAAGGTGGTGAGGAAGTTTCCCCCAAGAGATCACCCAGGCTTTTGCTCCTTAAGAGCTGATGAGATTCAGGAGAAACCTCACTTGAGCATCTCTCTGTGAGAGATGTCCCTAGGCCCTGCAGGAGCGGAAGGCAGAGGTTAGAGGAGACATTCTGCTCAGGGATTTGAGTAGCTGACAAAACAATCAGAATAAACTGGCTTATTCTGGAACCTTAATCTTCTCACAAATGCTTGAAAAACATCTTTTTGTTTATAGTGTTCACACAGATGACATTTACTCCTTTAGTTTTATTTACAAATCAGCAACTCATTTTGTATAATGAAAAATCCAGAATTGATTCTTTCTCCTATATATTGTAAAATCTATTTTCCCACACTTGCATCTTTTTGATAAGGACAATTGAGATGTGAAGATAGACAATTATTTGTTAGGAGTGGTGCAATAAAATAAAACCAAGAGAATATATTCATTCCTCTTTGAGCTGTAGCCATTGCAGTCATTTGTTTCTTTGTAAGTCATTACAATCATTTAACTATTAAATTAACAATAACATGAAGAAAGTAAGTGTGAGTTCCAGGAAGCATGGGTGTGGTAGGCATGTGCTCAGTCCCACACTGAGCCAGTCTTTAGTTTGATAATATATTGACATATTTCATGATAAAATGGCCTAGTGGAAACAATAGATATAACAAAAAATTCCAAGTGAAAGAGATTTGGGGTGCTTAATTTCTATAAGCTAAATTATGCTTTTCAAAATTTCAATATATTCTTTGTAATAGGGTACATATCTATAAATTATCTACTAAAGCTATCATTATTGTCATTATCATAGTTTTCTACATATGCCAATGTTTATTCCTTTCAAAGTTTATTTACCAACTCTAAAACTATTTGTCTCTAAATATTATATAGCCACTATCATGCTTATAGCAAAAGTAGTAATGAAAACAAGCAAAAGGGTTGTTGCTATATATACATATGTATGGATATATATATATATATATATATATATATATACACATATATATGCAACAATTTTGCAATTTAAATTTAACTGATGTAATCTGGAAGATACTGTGCAATTAAAATACTATTTTGGGCCAACCAAATTGATCTTTGGAGAAGATATTCAAATTGCACGGTATATCTAAGTGGATTTCATTTATTTAAAAGAATCATGTAATTACTTGAATTTTCTAAATTATTATCTTTCAAAAATGATGATTGATATCATGACACTCTTGTGGGAGAATTTAAAGGAATAAGTACAATAATCACATAGGATATTAAATGGCATGCTCTCTCACTGATATGCAGAATGCTTATATATTTAATCATAGTGATATCATTTCTGCAGGTGATATTTGAATGATTGTCAACACTTTATTTTTCATGTTCACATAGACAGAATTTGCCATGACAAAGCAATCCTATTTTAGTCATACTAAAATTGTCTTTCTGATTTTCCCTTTCTTATTTCCATTTTATTCCATCGATCTTTCCTTGTCTGGCAGTCTACCTTTGGAAAGAACTTAAGTGTGGAGCCTGCTTTTCAGTAACTTGCCCATTTCTGCTGAGATCTGTTTACTGAGATGTTCTTGTTTATAGAGGTGGGCTTGTTATTTTTTCATAGCCCTTCTTTCCCCAGTCTCTGTTCTGTATCCCGTATCAGACTCCCACATATGCATACACGACAAAAAGCAGAATAAATGGATACCTAACCTAAGCCAACAGTGCTGAGAGTATATAAAAAGTCTCCATATGCTAAAATAAAATCACTTCATCCAGATGTCTGGTTTTTCAGAAAGGCAGCAGCTGAGAATTAGAGACAAAGACTCCTAAAATTATATGGTGTTATTATTGAACTCAAGGAAGTACTGACTTTCTTCTTAATCTAGTTCCCTGTCTAGCACTCTCTAATCTTGAATTAGATACCAAAAAAAACTACAAAAAGAGATTGATAAACATTTGTTATAAAATGGTTGAGAAGGCCTAGGTGAAATCCAAGCCAAGGATTACCATGTAACTAGCTCTACACTATTTGAACACAATGTGCCTTTCACTTTAAAGAATTATGAAATTTATTCTCAGATATCATTTATAATAATACACTTTTTAAAATAATATTAGAGTCTGTCTAACAATTTTCGTCTTAGAAAATAACCACGATCTGAATGCATGTGAACCCACATCCTTCAGAAATTATGGGAAGGAAAAGTATGGGATAAGGTAACTTATACTAGCATTACAAGTTTTGAGACTTGGGTATTTTCTGACAGGAGTTAAGAGTTTATTTTTGACAAGTAGACAACCTTTATTGGTGTTTTGTCAATAAACAACAAACAAGCTCAAGCGTTATATTTTATTCTTCCTTGTCCAACTGCTGGGTGACCTTGGTTGAAAAGTTTCTCCTCTTTCTTTTCGTTCTTTGGACAATAACAATGGTATTTAAATCTTCAGTGGGAACACAAAACCATGGTCTAGCTTGATAGTTCTTCACCCAGTTCAATATTTGTCTCCTTTGTGAGTTTCTATAGCAACGAAACAGAATGCAATGTAGTGGTTCTATTGAACAATTTCATGCGGGCCCTCAACATACAAACCAAAACAACATGCAAAGATTCCAAGTGTACTTTAGCAGGCTTTTACTGCTTTGTGTATAATTCTCTTTTGACTGTTATTCAGAGAACTACAAAATAAGGTGTGCTGTGGGTACACTACTTCAGACAAAAGGAAGTCATCTCTCCCCCCACCCCCAATCTATAAGCCTTAGGAAGTAAGTGTCCATTAGTCCTCTTCTGCCTTTGCTGAGACATTGTTGGACATAGTCATGAACATGAAGATGAAGCCCAGTGGGTGTGGAGCAAACCTGTACAGCTCAGCTGCAATTCAGAGCCACCGAAAAGCCCAGAGTTTCTAGTCATTGGTATTTCCCATGTTGTGAAAAGTCTGTGACGCAATTTCAAGGTTCAAAGACTACACAGACAAGATGCATAAATCATGATAGGGAGAGGAGGAAAAATGGAGGTGATGTAATAATACTCTTGACATGACAAAGAATATCTCTGGAAGATTCATACTCTGTGTTCGTGTTCACACACATGATGTTCAATTAGAGAGGAGAGGATCCAGAATTCCTTAGTGCATTCATTGATTTAAGGATATGGGCAAAGATGTGCAACATTTTCCCATTTGAATTCTAGCTCATTATCTCTTATTTTCTTGTGCAGTGATAATAAGTTGAAGATTACTTTTCTTCCAAGGGAGATCTTTGACTAGCAGATTCCCCAGGCTGATGACAAAACAAGCAGAGAGTAATGTGCTATTATTTGTTGTGATTTATGAGGGCTGTTCTCCATTAATTTCCAGCCTCCATCTGTAGAGTCAGTGGATGTCCATGGGCTACACACACACCTCTTATTTCAGAGATAAGGGTAGTTCTACATCCATTCGTCCTTCCAAATATGATAGCTTCAGAACCACGTTAGTATGCTAGAGCTTCAGAAAAAATGATCAGAAACCCAACTGGAACTGTAGAGAATGAATAGATAAAAATTACATAATGTTGGATGAGTTATTAGAAATGTTGCCAGGAAGAAACATTAACCAAGATCTGAACGAGCTTATATCTTTCAGAAAATATGTCATTACCTAGCTGAATGTAAGCAGTGATTCCACCCACCAAACCCGAATGTGAGCTCCAGCACCTGGCCATCTAGTGTGACCTCATCTGTTGTGCAGGGGAAAATGCACAGAGGGGGTTTCCACAAATGTGTCCAATTTCTCCTTCATTATCATCATCAAACATCACATCCAAAGTGGACAGTTGGGTATCTGATCTAGAGAGGAAAATCAAAGTACTTGTTACTGATATGACAGAAGCATGTTGGTGGATAGCTGACATCCACATTCCTTTATATTGCCATTAACGTTTATATTTTCTAATTTCAGTATGTCTTATTAGTAGATGAGACAATCCTGTCAATAAGACCTTTTGAACCAAGTGCCCATTAGTATCCTGTAATTGAGAAAATGGAGGGCCCTAATGTCTCAAAGGGCTGGTTTTAAACCTTGAAATCTGGGGTTCAGAATTACTTGGGGCTAGTGATTCTCCTTTTGACTTTGTAGGCTGTTCAATTTAAATCAGAATACCACTGAAGTTGGTTTTTTCCAGGGTATTTGGAACATAAAATCCTGATCTCTTTTCCTAGATTCACAAAAGGGCAAGAAGTTCTGCTGGGGCATAGAACATATGTAGTTTCACTTATGTCTAGTGTAGATGGCCTAGAAGATGATACAGAAGATTTCCAAGCCAATGGGTTGTAGGATTTTGAATGGGTGCTGATGGAGGCTGAGACTGGTGGATACTAGGTAGAAAGAATGCATTTCCCATGTGCGATGGCATTAGCCTTTAGGAGCCCAAAGATGAAGGGATTTTCAGATTGCATTGAGTCTGATTTTAGGGAAACTTAAAGAAATGTAAAACAACATTATAGTTTGTTACGTTTAAGTTTATAAACCCATGATGATTGCTTTAATGCACGCGTTCCAGTATTTTAAAAGCCATCTAGTATATAATCAATTCTAAAGCAGTTCTTATCACAAAGGTTAGAAATTTAAACAAGGCAGTGCCAGTATGTGTAACTTGGAGTCATGGAAATCAAAGAGAAAGGAAATTGTATCCCCAGGTCCCCTTGTCTCAGTTATGTAACTGAGGAGCCTGTCTAGTGAATCCCCTGCCTCTCAGAGATACCCACAGTCTTTTTGTTTTTCAGAGTTGGCACCAAAGCTGGTCAGTGTTGCTTCATAACAAATCATTTTTTCTACCCTGTATAATAAGGCTATTTATAGAGTTGATGAAACTTATAAAGGAAGGTGTTTTACAAATCACATTATGTCTTCTAGTTTGTATCTCATACACATTATCATGAAAAACTTCCAAGTTGAAAATTAGCTGATACATTACTCTGGGGTGGCAACCTGCATCCTTCCTTCTTCCAATCCTTCACTCTACCCTCCAGGTTCATTGTGGTTCCTCCACTAGATCTTGCTTCTAGAAGCTCAGTAGCTTTTAGACCCACAGCACCCAAGAACACAGCTTCCTGAAACTGTTTTTCAGGAGCTTATGTAAGGAGCCGTTGCCCTGGCTGCCTTCAGAGGCAGTTGGGTCCTGGAAGGGGAGCGTGTAGGTGGGCATTGCTGTCATCTCCCAACAAGAGATAAGCAAACTGAAATGCTCAGTCTATTTCAAAAGTAATTAACATGCTGTTCCATTGAGCAAGCTAGCTTTCAAATATCCTTTCACAGTTATACCCACAGAATTTTTCATTATTGCAACTGCTTGTGTAATCTTTGTACTTTTTGTACTTTCATATGTAGATTTGTTTATTTCAGGAACCCCCCTTGGCCCAACTCACACCAAAGAAAATCAAATCTCTCATGCTTGGACATACTAATGAAAACCTCAGACATTCACTCAAAACAAGCTAGTACAAAGCTGACCTTTGTGATCTGACATTTTGACACTGTATAGTTAGAACAGTACAATGTTTGAAACATCCTGGCCTGGCCTATCACTGTCCCTTTTTGATCATTTATTTTTGCGAATAAAGAATGTAGGATACAAAGAAGCAAGAACTAAATGTCAAAAGCAAGAGGTTAGGAATGCATTGAGCAAGTTCATTGCTGTCCTCTTATCTCTCCATATGTAAAATAGGGGAAATAATTCATTTCCTCTTATTTCATGGATTTTTAAACATCCAATAAGTAATGAATTTTTTTCTTCTTTATTTTATTTTTTGTGAACATACTGTACAGAGGGGTTACAATTACATGGACAAGATTATGAGTACATTTCTTATCAAGCATTGCAGCCTCCTCCTTTGTTTATCCTTCACATCCCTTCCCAGCCTCCCCTCCACCCTCCCACCCAATCCTCCCCCCTCCACCCCCCACCAATGTTTTAAAGCTCGTTTTTGACATGACAACTTGTACTTCTCATTGTTGCAACAGGTCCACCTGTATTCTTAAACGACTTGTTTTTCCAAAGAATGACATTGCCCCATTTGTTAGGAAATGGAAAAACTTGGAAAAAATTATATTAAGTGAAGTAAGCCAGGCCCAAAGAAACATAGGTCCCATGGTTTCCCTTATTTGCAATATCTAGTATATGTATGAGTCAAGCGGAAAAGGTCAGATAATGTGATGTTAGGAAAATGAACCCTTAGATATGTATTTTAATGCTTTTTTCTTTCATGCATTTGTTTCTAATGCATTTATAAGATTATCTCTTTGTTGCTTTGTATGTCCCTCCCCCACAATATAACCCCTGCTTTCACAATATTTGATGTCAGTATAAAAAGTAATGAATTTATAATCTGCCATGTATAACTTCATTTTGCTAATAGAGACCAAAAATGGTAGCCACTAGATGGCACAACCTCCTTGTATTCTCCACGCAGATCTTGGCCATGTCTGGCTGAGAGGAAGAGAGGCCTTTCTTGTTTATATTGCTAAGATGAGATGATTCTGCTGGGATTCATCTTGTCAGATACAGAGAAACTAAATTACTAATAGAAGCATAAGATAATCCATGAGAGTAACTGAAGGATTCTCATCCAATGAGTAGATATATAACATTACTTCTTTTACATTAGAAATAGAATTTGTTGCTATCCCAATTATTTTAATGATGAAAGAATCTATGTTAGAAGAAAAATATAGGGTTCTCGTAATTAAGTACAAGAAAATAATATAAGTCATTTTAGTGAACAAGTCATTGGGAATTTTTGTTGTTGTTGGTTATGAGGCTTGAACTCAGGGCCTGGGTGCTGTACCTGAGCTCTTTTGCTCAAGGCTAGCACTCTACCACTTTGAACACAGTGCCACTTCGGTTTTCTGGTGGTTAATTGGAGATCAGAATCTCATGGCTGGCTGTGAATCATGATCCTCAGATTTCAGCCTCCTGAGTAGCTAGGATTACAACCCACCAGCACCCAGAATCATTGGGTATTTTAATTGTAGAGTACATAGCCTAAGATGAAAAACAATAGGAAAGAAGTAAATAATCTTCAAAGGGTTTAGTTTAAGGAAATATCTGGCTAGTGGGAATTCTAGACTTCTGTCTCAGTGAAACCTTCCTCTCTATACTACAAGGGAATAACGCTTGCTGTTGTTACAGATCATGGAAAGGCTCTCACTGGTCTACACCTTTGTTATTATATCTTTCCTCTTCATACATTGTCAATTGTTCCAGGAACAGGAATGGAAGGATGAAATATTGAATGGGTTGTTTTTTTCTCTTAAAAAAATCAAATTATTCTCCCCATGCGGATGGAAGAGCTTGTAGTTGGCTAATGTCCTAACAAGATCTAGCAAAATCAGGTGCTAAGTATGCTGAAAAGTATCAGACCAATGCTGAAATAGAAAAGTCATGTGGGTCTATTACCATGAGAAAGAGAACTAATACACTGATGTCAAACTCTATTCCTTATCCTCCTGCATTTTCATGTGGCTGCTGCAGGACATAGGACAAGAAATTCAAGAAACAAGGCAGGTATCAGCACTCAAAAGGCTGAGAAAACAAGAAAGGTAGCTACAATGCTTTCGAGATAAAACTTGGAGTGGAATTTTGGAGTGTCACCTAGAAATGTGAAACTAAACTTTCAGAGAAGGACAAAACACCACAAAATAAGACAATATTCAATGTTAATTCTACCCTGAGTTGTTGTTTGCTTATTAAAGTAGCTAAGTCTAAGAAGACAAACATATAACAGCTGAAAAATAAAGTGGGATTATACAGACAGGCACACACACACACACACACACACACACACACACACACACACACACACACACACACACACTCCTCATCAGCATTTCCATTGATGTTGAGGGCAGGATTTCCAAGTTTGCAAATGAGATACCATAGGAAACACCCAGGCCCATTGTTGTCTAAAGAACAAGAGAAGAGAAAACATTAAATACAGTAGAAATAACCCCAAATGTGTCAATATAGGAGACTTAAGTCAGAAAAACACAGAGTAAAATATTCCATTTGACAAATAAGACCAAATTGGAATTTTTTTTTTTTGGTTGGTAATGGAGCTTGACTCTGGGCCTGGGCACTGTCCCTCAGCTCTTCAGCTCAAGGCTATCACTCTACCACTTGAGCCCCAGTGCCACTTCCAGTTTTCTGGAGTCTCACAGCCTGTCTTGTCCCGGCTGGCTTTGAACCATGATCCTCAGATCTCAGCCTCCTGAGTAGCTAGGATTACAGGTGTGAGCCACTGGCACCCGGTTCAAATTGGATTTTTTAAAAACACCATTGACATTTATAGATATAACTTGAAGATAAGGACAATGAATTTCTGAAAACGAAGACATGGGAAACTTATTATGATGGGCAGATGTTAGCCGTAGTTTCCCTGTGCATAATTATAGAAACAGCACCAAAGCTGATGAGCTGCAGTGATATGGGCAGAAAATGGTGAGGATACAGCCCTGAAGAGATAGTGGTGCTCCCTGTGTTAACAGAGGTGAAACACAGTTGTGCCCAGCCGTCACTGGACATGCACCTGTATCTTAGCTATGGTGAATAGTGCTGTAACAAACATGGTTGTGCTGGTGGCTTTGTGGCTTTGTGCTGTAATCATGTTTGTCATGTTGTAGATAAATGTGCAGGAGTAGAATTGCTGGGTCATAAGATAGTTTGATTTTGTTTTTTTTTGAGGAACCTACACACTGCCTTCCACAGTGGCTGGACAAACTCACATTCCCACCAGCAGTGTGTTAGGGTACTCTCTGGCTGCATCCTCACCAGCATTTGTTATTGTTTTCTTGATAATGACCATTTTTCCTGGGGTGAGTTAAAATGTCAAGGTTGCTTTCGCTTTACATTTCCTTTTTGGCCAAAGGTGTTGAACATTTCCTCATGTGTCCATTGGCTATTTTCACTTTTTCTTCTGAAGAGTCTCTCATAAGGAAATGGAAAGACTTGGAAAAAATTATGTTAAGTGAAATAAGTCAGATCCAGAGAAACAAAGGTGGCTTGGTTTCCCTTATTTGTGGTAGCTAGAATTAGTTTATAAATCTATAGGTAACCCATGTGGGTTCAAGGCCTAGTCAACATTGTTAGACTCCATCTTAAACAACTGATGGTCGTGCTTTAGTTTGTCATCCTAGCTACACAAGAAAGCATCACCAGGAGAATCCTAGTGCAGGCTAGCCCAGGCAAAAGCAATCCCCTATTCAATAAGGAAATCTACAAGGTAGCAGGGTGACTGGTACGCAGTAGAGTACCTTCCTATTACAAGCGATGCCCTGGACTTCAAACCTCAATGCCATGGGGGGAAAGGCATTTGAAAGAAAATAGAAAGAAAAAAATAGAGGAAGGAGAGGGAGAAAAAATATATCCTAACACAATAGCAGAGACGGTGCAATCTGATGGTGTTCAGACTTCCTCAAAGCAAAATTCAGCAGCTGCATGGGTGGGTGTCTGGCTGGCTGTATCTCCCTGGAGTTGACTGGCACAGGTCTACAGCAAGGGCCATGCTGTGGAAGCCATTAGCATGTCTTGACATTCTCTCATTCAGCAAAGTTTGCTCACCCTTAACATTGAAAATGCATTGCTTTCTTAGCATATGAAGCAACAACTTGATAACTGGAAATAGAATAGAGGAGAAAATAAGGTAATTCAACTTCCTAACAAGTCCTCCCATTTCACATAGTCCTGTTTTAAATCATGTACCCCTCCTTCCCCAACCCCCCCCCCCGTGTCCCCCTGTACCCTGCACCCACTGGGAATGCCCTGTATTTACATTTGTGAGATAGTGAGATTGGCCGTCTTGTTCTGTCTAGGAACCTGTTACAGGAGATTTTAGGCCCTGGATTCAATGTCTGGATCCACAGGACAGGTCCAGACTCATGTCAAATGAAAGACAGGTACTGGTCAAGGACGGAGACAGGACATTGTTTATAGTGTGTTGGAGGTGGAGGGAAGAAGCACATAAGCTCACCTCCTGTTACAGCACCTGGCCTCAGGTTTTCAGCAGGAAGCAATGGGGCCAGGGTGGGGTGTGCCATTGAATGGTCTCAGTCATAGATGTGTTCTGGGCTCAAGGGTGGCAGACAGGTGTCACAGGTCGTCTAGCCATTCGGTGTGTCAGGACTGGTCAAGTGGGCCTTGTCACCAGTTCTGGCCCTTCCTGGATTCCAAAATGGCTGCAAAGTGACCTCAGGAGAGAATGGCTCTCAGAGGACCTGGATACAAAATGGAAGCAGGCATGTTTACCTTTTATCCTACTTCTAGCTAAATTTCAGGGCCAAGTAAAGAAGCAGGTCCCTGCCTTGTAAAAGCAGCTTTTGAGCACCTGTTACAAAGCTGTCCTAAAATTTTCCCATCTTTGAAAACCTAATTGATGACTAGCCATGATACTCCTGTTGATTTGCCAACCTTGTTTTCTGATACTTCATTTTTTAATTATGCAGATGCATTAGAGCTGCAATTTTCTCACCTCTTGGTTTGTTCAGTCGGCTGTTTGTTCAGTCGGAAGTGATCATTTCCACAGCAGTGATTATTTGTGCTTTGTAAGTTGCATTTGTAAGTGCTTGGGGATGTAAGTGCCCCTAAAATAATTTTAGTAGGAATTAGACAAAGACCCCTCCTTTGCCCCAATGATGGGTTTGTCATTTTGGCTTTGTCACTGAGAGAATGAATGTGATACCAAATGACACCACCGTGTTGTCAAGTGACAGCTGGCAGTGTTAGGGGTTGTAGTCTTCTGTATCATGTGCTGAGCTCACACACTAATTCTCAGATGTGTGTTACCCATGAAAATATAAGCACTCCAACAGGAAGTAGGGATGTAAACCCCTTCCTGAGACAATCTGAAGAGAGAGCAGAACATGATAGCCATCTCTAATTAAACTTAAAAAGAATCTTCTGATATAATTAGTCTGGTTAAGTAGGCCTGTTAATGGCAAACTGAGGGCATAGCTGTGCTCTGATTCAAGAATGTGCACCTCTCTTCATTTCCCAAGTACTGTCTTTGTGCTCTTTTTAATGTACATGTTCCTGCACAATGCGCAGCACACTAGCTAGCACACATTCTGAAATGGATAAATGTAAGTAGAGCCTCAGATGGGACAGCTTTACTCACACGTATTGCTAGGTGTAGATGGGTATTAGGAATAGATTGGGGTGAGGAAGCAGAGTAGATGATTCTCAGCTCAACGCCACGGGGTGAACGCAGTGATGGCTTTCTCACCGAATGCAGAGTGTCTGTCATTCCTTCCTGCCCATCCATCACTCCATCACACCTGGGATGATGTCAGACTCATGACAAGGACTTAGGAAGTGTTCACTGCATACGTGGCTAAGTTCAGACCTGAGAACATGTGCATTCTCCATGCAGGGTTTTTGCTCTGTTTCCTGAGTGAGAGAGATAAGCAAGCGAATCTCACCTCGGCTGTGAGCAGGGCCACACTGCGGTGAGTGAGCATGGTCCTGGTCCACCAGCTTGCTTTTGTGTTCTCAGCAGGGCTATGTGGCTGTCATCACTGCTTGCGGTGTGGAGCATGCTGTGGACCATCCTGAGCTGCGTGTTCTAACCCTCAGGTCAGAAGGACCTCTCGTGTCTAGAGGGCTCCCTGGCAGTGCCAATGCTGCTAGCCCAAGGCTCTTCCCTGCCCTTGAAAAGCTATAGAAGTCATAGATGCTCAGAGCCCACTAGACCACGTCAGAGCAGATATGGGGTAGCTGAAGTTTCCTGGATGTTGGAACACAGAGAACCAGCTGAGAGCTGTATGGAGAAGAAGAGCTCACAAACCCTCCGTGTGGCAAGCAAGCAAGGTTGTAAGCAAGCAGTCAGTCTTACATAATGTAACCGTGTTTATTCTTACAGTGGTTGCTAGTACTTGTGTGGACAAGTCTGTGTTCCTTCATGTAAGATGCTAAATGTGACATCAGGCCAAGCTGTCTTTCGTGCACTTAGGTTCCCTCATCTCTTACTCAGGGTCGTGTGCCTGTCCAGAGATCGAGGAGTCCAGCGAGGCTGCACCACTCCACTTCACCTCTAGGCCTCCGTTATTATTGTATTTAAGACTCTCGCAGAATGGTACAACAGACTTGCCAGATACCTTCCCTTTCACTGAAGTATGATTCTCAGCAAAGCATTTGTGTAAATGGAGCCTTTAGTAGGAACATTTTTTCCCTTTTTTTTCATTATTATCGTTAAGTAGTTGTACAAAGGGGTCACCATTGAACAAAGCAGTTTGTGGATACAATATTTCTCGATCAATGTCAGCATTTTCAATCTTCTCCCCCCTTCCCCTCACTACCCACTTCTTCCCTCATTCTTCTTAGTTTTGTAGGATGTACCTTGGGTTCTTGACGGCATCCTCCCCCTCACCTCCTCTTTATTAGAAGCATAATTTAATCATGTTTTCACGAACATTGAGTTGGTGTGGTTCTATTAAGTGCTGGATGATCATCAGTCACAACCTCTGTGCCCATGGTAGCTTCCCTGAACTGTCCTATGAACTCAGATCTCATGAAGTAATGTGGATGCAAAATCAGCTAAGATCAGGAGGTGTGGCCAGGAAAGTTGGCTAAAATAGTTTGAATTTGTTGTTTCTGTGCCACAAAATATATGTCAAAATGAAATGTGATTATTTTGCCTTGAATTACTAAACTCCCTCGCCTTGATTTTTTTTTCATGCTGAAAGTATACATTCTGTTGAATCCCTTCTTCTCAGTTCAGCTCTGGGCTGTGCCATCTATGGCATACTGTCATTTTTATTCTGTTTTCCTGGTTAATGCTATGGTGCCTGGGGTTAAAAGAGTTTCTTCGAAACATCCAACACATGTGAAATCTGTTTTCTTCTTCTGTGGCAGAAGGACCTTCTAATTACAATCTTAAATGATTCTACTTTCAATCACCAAAGACATACTATAATAATAAGGTAAAGTTATTTAAAGTAAGAATTCTAATCTTTCCGAAAATACGATATACCATTATCTTATTATACATATGTTGAGATGGTGTTTGATGGTCAAATTTAGTTCAAAACACTATGACATCTATGACATTAGTCGAATGATAATTTATAATACTTATTGTACATTTGTTTGGATGATGTGTGATTCTCAAATTTAGTTCAAGAACTGTATTCATTGAATAATAATTTTCAACTACTTGTGCACTCTTCAAATGCTTATTAAATGACATTACCTCAGGTATAAGGTATGGCAGTTTGAGTAGAAGATGATGCCTTTCTAAATAAATCTTTACAAATTGCTATAGAAATAAAAACTAGGGACTATATTGAATGCCGCTCAGGCCTGAAGCCAATGTGGACACCTTCACTTACAGTATCAGATGTGAGGGACTGTTTGGTGAAGTTGCAAACCACAAATTTAGCTGAATTAAAAAATATATATTTTATTGTTATTGTAGAGGTGATGTACACAGAGAGTTATATATATCTCTGTCATCCTTCCTTTGCTCTCTCCCAGTTTCTGTCTGTATAGTTCATTTTCCACAGAGTACCACTTAGCTGAATTTTTAAAGTATATGTTTAGCGTCATTGGTGAAAATACAATGTCTCCATTGCAGAGATGACATGGTGCATGTACAGAAATATGAAGCTTAATGTCTCTGAACCAGTGGGGAGGGAGGAAGTTTAAGTGTGGTGAGAGATGGACTTGATGGAAGTACAGGAGGGGGAGACCCTGTCACTGAGCAGGGTGAACTGTTCCCATGTGTCCATGAAGGAGCAGCGGGAGGTGGCACCAGACTTCCTTTCAAGTCCACTCTTCCACCATGGAGGATGGCCCAGAAATAAACGTTCGGTCTCCAGGACAATGAATAATACCTTATTTAAACAAGCCATTGCTCCAATGGGAACAGGTACCTCTTTTCTGTCAGGAAAGTAATGTGCTTTATCGGTAACACTCTTTAATCAATCCGATATTCTAGCAATGACCAATAGTCCACTATTTCTTAAGCTTTTAGAGAGCTTTTTCTCCAGGCTCTTCAGACCTCTGTCTTCTGACTCACATGGCTTCTGGCTCTTCAGAGAGCTTTCTTGATTCTGATTGAGGACCTTCTGTCACCCACATACCTGCTCGATATCTTCTCTGTTCTCTTTGGAGCCTCTGTGATTCCTAGAATTGTCTAAGCTATTGTCTGACATTCTCTTCCCCCTGCCTCTCCCAGGTAGTAAGATCCTTGCAGCAGGGACAGTGCCTGCCTTATTCCGGCTGGGCAGCGTCTGGCACATCAACAGCCTCCATTAAATGATGATTTTCTTCTCCAGTGATGGGGTCTTGAATGAGTGAATAAATGGAATGGAAATCCCCTTGCTAAGCAACACAGCCAGAATTTTTCCATTCCCATAAATAAACAGGTTAGTAATGTTTTGCTATACAAATGGAGAATCTCCTCTAGGGAGAAAAAATTGTATCTGCATGAGAGTTAAAAACAGTGTTATATATTTCTTAGGTAATGTATTTTTTCAAGAGATAGAAATGCGTGCTTACAGAATTTTCTAGTCAGAGAGCTGTATCTGGTTTCCATAACAATCCTAGTTTGAGAGGGTAATGTGCCAGTTGCAAGGAACACTGAATTTGAAAAGATGGTTGATGGTCACAAAGGCCCTAGCAAACACATATATGTTGATGCGGTACATGTTGGGTTTTAGTATTACAGGCAACACGCTGGCTTTCTCTTTCTCTTTGGTATGCTAGTGATTATACACATGAGGGATGCTTTCTACCACTAAGCTTTATGTCCACATCTACGTATTTCCACTTTTGACATCTTGACTCTCTCTACCAAGAGCTGCCAATAGAAGGCCAGTGGATATCAGGCAGGTAGGGAACTTGGTTGGGGTAGGCTGGGGAGGAGGTGTGCTCTGGATCCTGTGTGCAGTGGAGAGGAAGCCTTCCAGGTCATCACCAGAGCTGCCTCCCAAGCTCACCTCCTTCCTCAGTTTATGCACAGCACAGATTTGGCTCCAGTGTGGGTGGAACTATAACTAAAAGATAAAATGGAAGGAGAGAAGGGAATGGCTCTGGAGGGTGGGGCAGCACATCCCAGCTTGGGACACTTGAGAAGATATTGTCTTCTGCCAGAAAAAAACATGGCTGAAGGACCAATCCTCAATTAAGGACAGAAATCAAACTTTACAGACCAGATGGGCCAAGCACCGCAGCATTGTAAGTCCCCAGGCTGGGAAGACTGGCTTTTCCTTTCCAGGCAGAAAATACTTTCAAACAGTAATCTAAAGACTAACTTTGGGGCTTTGATTTAGTTATGACTTGCCTTTTGAGTATAGAAGAAAATTAGGATAAAAACTCTCAAACGGAATCATTATATAATAAATGAACTTCACCAGTAAATTAAGAAAGAAAATCCTGCCTTCAGAAATCAGTAAAAAGGTGAATAGATAGATAGATGCATACATACATATGTATACATAATACATGTATACATGCATACGTGTATAATAGATGTATACATAGATGTAGATGTATATGGATGATAGATGTATATAGATATATAGCATGGAAATTCTCATTAGAAGAAAAAACTGTTCATCCTATCATTTTTACCTCATATACTTTTCATGTACTTCTAACTACAAGGCAAAGTGAGTTTAAGCTGGGCGCCAGGGTCTCAGGGCTGTAATCCTAGCTACTCAGGAGGCTGAAATCTGAGGATCATGGTTCAAAGCCAGCCCAGGCCGGAAAGTCCATGAAACTCTTATCTCCAATAAACCACCAGAAAAACCAGAAGTGGTCTGTGGCTTAAGTGGTAGAGTGCTAGCCTTGACCTGAACAGCTGAGGGACAGCACCCAGGCTCAGAGTTCAAGCCCCATGACTGACAAAAATTGACAAAAAAAAAAGTGAGATTTAAGTATAATTCACTGGTGGAAAGTATCAAGATGCATAGAAAATGACTCACATAGAGGCTTCTGATCAAATTCTAAAATTAAAGCTGATTTCAAGAATAATTTAATCTCATGCTTTGAAGCTTATTTCTCCGTGGTGTGTAAAAGTATATATGAAAAATTAAACACTAAAGAACTTCTATTACTCCAGAAAAGCCAAACAAATGGAGTAATAATAAAAAAAAATCTAACAACACAACTGTCACTGAATTAGCACAGCATGTTATCGAACCGGTTGGGAATGATGGAGAAGGCTTGTCTTGTCCCTTCTTGAAACTCAACGGTTAAAGTTGGCTTCTTGATAAGTGTGCATTTGGGGCAACCATGAAGTCATTCTCTAAATAACATGTAATGAAGGAATGGTTTGTCTCCCTCCATCAGTTCTATTGAATGGGCACACACACAATTCCACACGGTTGTGTGTATGGCTGAATGCTTTCAGGGGCTGGGGCAAATGCTTCTATATTTCATCCCAGCTTAGGTCTGGCTTAGCAACGTTGATTCTGAATACACATCTTCTTCTGGATAGTGGGTTCAGCAGGTCAGCTATGGAGTGGCGCCCGGGTTTCTCAGCTTCCATAGCTACCCTATGGAGATGCGTCGATTTGGGCTGGGAGGAAACACCAATTTCTTCCCTTCCGCAACTTCCATAACTTCAAAACTTCTTATTTTCTACAGTTTATGCATAGGGGTTTTCTTTCTCAACATCTCTCAGTCTGATGCAGCTTTGTAAGTTTAGTAAGTTGAGTGGGACAGAGGAAGGCCAATTCATACTTGTAAATTTGTGAACACACTCCACTGCCAGTTTACGACTTCAACCAATCACTGTGTAGACCCTGGGGTTTGCTTTGGCTTGAGCCGGGACTACTGCTAATTGTAAGTGATATAAATGAACAGGAATGCGGGGTTCCCCCTGCTATTTCCATGGCCACTTTGTGGATGGAGAGATGTACTTTGCCAAGGGTGAGCAATTAGTGAGCAGAGGGCAGCACAAAGGGGAAATGGAAGAAGTATGCATTAGCATCACAAGGGCAAGGAAGGAACTAACTGTTACAGGGACCTGAAAATCATTAACTCGGCAGCTTAGAGGAGTTGAGACAGTTCATTCTGGACCAAAACCTCCCATCATTACACTGGTGTTACACTAACCTGTATTGCACTAGTAATTGTGGCTAACACAAGGATACGTATGAAGTAGAAAAATGTTAATTCACAACAGTTCTTCCTCACTTTGTATAATCATAATCTTCAAAGTATAGTGCATATCACCCACAGTTCACAGAACCAATTGTCCTTAGAGTTACCTGGAAATCCCTTGTGGTAGCTCTGACCACATTACCCATTGTTTATCTGTAATAATGACTGACATTTGAGCTCTGCATTGAAGTTGTCTCTTTCCTTTTGGTTGATCTCTCTTTTCATTGACTTTTTTGATTATCTAAATGTTCTTCAGAATAATTCTGTCCTGTCCTCTGCTGTTCTTCTCTCATTGAAGAGACAAACAACTGTCTCAGCATCCATTTTTACACTTTTCTTCTTTCTCCTTTTCTTCCTTCTCTTCTCCCTCGCCCCCCTCAATCCCTCCCCCCCTCCACCTCCTTCTTCACTGCTTATGCAAACCTTACCATGTAGCTGAACTTCTATGTCCAGAAGTAAGTTTTTAGATTTTTTTCAAGCTCTATAGTTTTTCTTCTTTCTTAGAAACCAATTCTGTTTTTCTGATCTATATATATGTGTAAGGATTCTGGGAGAATAAAACACTGTTTTAGTACTCAAGTCTTCTCTTCATCCTCAACTTTCTTTTCAGATGTTTCTCACTAAGTGTATTCTGTGTGGACCGTGAAGACTTGTGATTGACCATTCTATGTTTCCTACTTGGGATCAACCCTATAACTTCACACCATTCCATCAAATGAAAGAACTGGTTATCAGTGCACTCTTTTTCTTTTAAAAATCTCTCTATGTAGGCATTACAGTGTCCCTAATAATCATGTAAAATAGGTGCTACTATATGCACATGAAAAATAAAATATTTGCCAAAATAACTGATAGGCAAAAAAAGAAGAGTTTATTTGCCCTCTTCTTAATAAGGAAGAATTAAATAGAAGTTTTGAAATAAATGCTACCATACAAGACTTCCAGATCAAAGGATACCACCAAGACTGAGATAGGCGGGTATATGGGTTGAGTAGAAATGAAGCTAATGATAAGCTAGTGGTATAGCATTGACAACAGAATGATGAAGCACCCAGATGCTTGCTTGCTATAGTACAGTACATCATGGTAGGAGAGATGAGTGGAAATCACCTCAGCATTTACCTGTTCTGGACATACATTGCAGGTGATGTCCCGGCACCATTCCATTCCTAAGCATGGTCAATTTCAGAATTCCTCACATCTGTTTTATATATATATATATATATATATATATATATATACATATATATATATATATATATATATATATATATGTCTTTGAACAGTTATTTCAGAAAAGTCACCAACTCCTCAATCTGAAGTTGTCCCTATTACATCAAAATGAACATATCTATACACCTGAGTTTTCCATTCAAACACTCTTTCCCTCGTGAACTAAGTCTATTTCCAAAAGAAATAAGTCACTTGGAGAGGGTATTAGGAATTCTGGATCAGCAGGCTGATGATTCTCTTTCTAAAAATATGTGCATACCTTACTTTGGATGCAAGGCCTCATCTGAGTCAGGTGTTGGTCTTAAAAAAGAGCCCCACTAATTGTAATCTGTCGTTCAAATCTAGACACCTGGATTTCCATAATTTTGGTGAGATTTGTTGTAAAAGTTTCTGCTTTCCTTTCCACTTTCCTGGATTTTTTTCTTCTAGCACACGAATGATATAATAATTATATTCTATTTATTCTCTCATTCATTTTAATGGAATGCTTATTTTCCGTTTTTCAAAAAGTTGACATCAGTGTATATTTGTGTGTGCTTGTAACTTAGAATTTCCCTTAAGAGAACATCCTGTGAAAGTGAATATTTAAGACTTCTGGTTGGAGATGGATAAAAGAGAGTAGAGGAGAGGGGAGGGGAGAAGGTAGGCAGGAGAGGGGAGGAGGGGGGAGGGAGAAGGAGGGAGGATAGAGAGGTAGGAGAGGAGAGATGCAGTCCTCTCTTGACATGTCTGTGTAACCCCCTGACACAGCCTTGAGGTGTGAAATTTGACCAGAGGAAAAGACAGGAGCACAAAGGAAAGGGGTTCAAAGAAAGGGGAGGGTCAGTATAGACTAGAAGGGATGCTTTTCTGCGATGGTCACCTAGGATAATGTCGCTGGTCTCCTCCCTGGGGAATCTGTGTTCCCTTGGCCCCTCCTTCCTGTGAGCCATGAGCCATGAGCAGGCCTGCCTTCCCTAAGCCTGAGGAAGCTGGTGGCTGTGACCCCCTGGGACCACAGCTGCCACCACCCTCAGCTTCCTGCTCAGCTTCTCTGCTGGCCCAGCCTGTCTCCATCCCTCACTCCTCAGACCCTCAAATGGCATGCAATCAACTGCTTTAGTTTCTATACAAGGAGGGAGATGATGTGAGATTTGCCTTTCTATGCTTGGCTCATTTCATTTCAGAGATTGTTATCCAGGCTCATTTGTTAAACCAAATGGCAGGATTTCATCTTTTTTTTTTTTCCTTTGTCACCAAATAGTGTTCCATTTGTTATAGTGACAACAAGTTCTTCATCTGATCACCTGTTAATAACATTTAGGTCTATTCCATAGCTAGGTTATGATAATTGCCCTAATTTTATCCTTACAAATCATGTACATGAGTCAAAACATCAAATTATGCATCATAAAAATGCACATGCACTGCTATTATCAATAAAAATAAAGGACAGTTCAGTTGGAATTCTCTACTTGCCCAACTCTGTTTTGCTGAAATGATTTTATGTTATTGAGAACAATATGATACATTCTTATAGATAATTTAAAGACAAATTTCAAATATATTTCTTGTTGATGATGACCTGAATTCATGTGTGTATAGTGAGATGAATTAGATTTTAATTAATGGAACTATATTAGTGATGTTTTCACAAACAGTACCTTAGAGTCAACAGTGATATAAATTAACTTGTCACCATTGATTAAAAACATAAATATTTTGTGTACTTGATTTTGTGTCCAGAAATTTGTTTTCCCTAATGCATGGGCATCTTAACGGTCATGATTCTGCTCCCTAATTGAGTTAGCCCTTTGTGACTATGGGGATATAATAGAGGAATTAAAGAAGGGAAAATATGATTTTCTCAAGTGCATTTTTTTTTTGTTCTAGGCAAGAGACCACCAACATACTGCTTCTTATAGAAACCAGAGAACATGAGATTAACTAGGCATCAGATGGAGTGGAAAACT
Organism: Dipodomys spectabilis; assembly: GCF_019054845.1. Taxonomy (NCBI): domain Eukaryota; kingdom Metazoa; phylum Chordata; class Mammalia; order Rodentia; family Heteromyidae; genus Dipodomys; species Dipodomys spectabilis. Next base: position 5,146,507 of record NW_024870892.1, on the reverse strand, counting down.
CACACAGAAAGGGCACAATACCATGTCTTCTTTGAAAAACAATGTTTTATTAAGTAGTTGTACAAAGAGGTTGCAATTCCTTCTTGGGTTATGAGTACAATGCATCCTGATCACCCCTCCCACCAATCTCCTCCATTTTCCCTCTCGCACCCACAGCCTCAAGTTTTGTCCTTCCACTCTTCCATAATGTACACCAACCGTAATGACTGCATTAGCTCTCCCTCCTTGCTCCATTCATGTCTTCTTCGCTCACTGAAGATATCTTTGATGTCTCGCGTCTCTGGTTGTTTTGTTACCCTGTTTTTAAAATAGAACTGTTTTGAAGCAAAAACAGCAATAATGAGGGTTTTTTTTTTTTAAATTCCATTTGGCATTCCCTGTGACTACTACTCTCAGGGTTTTATTTATTTACTTTAGGTTGTTTTTTTGTTTTTAGCAACATTTGGAAATTGGCAGTATCGCTTTAAACAACAGCTTCTTTCCTGAATGAGAAAAAAAAAAACCAAAAACATGACTGTAATCATGTTCAGAAAATTACTTAGAAGAGTGATCATCTTATACTTTAAAGCAATATAAAAATTACCCCAAGCCACTGAAGAAACCATGTAACCTTTTGATATGCAAAACACACTGATAAACTTCTTTTAGCTTATTATCTCTTCCATTTGCTATGTAGTTCTGAGCACATGGAACCAATAATCCTTTTAAGGGGAAACAGGAAATGGTTATGCTTTTGCTCAGAGATTTCTCTGACACAAAGGGAGGCCCCTGCCTAGAAGACTCTAATTGGGGCTGAGAAATCCCACAAGAGACCCATTAGTGTATCTCTTAACATCATCCTCCAAGAAATTATGGTCCTAAAGGTGTCACTTGGTGCAGGAGATAGGGCATGGGGCATAATGTCCATTCCACAAAAGAAGCTGTGCGCATAGAGATTAAAAGAGAAGGAGTCACAGTGTTAGCTGTGTGACCACATCAAGTAGCCAGAAGGGAATCCTGGCTGTCGCTTTAAATGTAAAGTCTTGCTGTGGGAAGATGTCAGCGTCTATCACTTGAGTGGCTGTCCTTCCTGATGGATTGTTAAAAAGAACATGGAACACAGCATTAGCCATCAGTCATTTGACAAAGCCGTTGGAGAAATCTAAGTTTGATTAGTGTGATAACTCGCCCATTTTCAGAAGTAGAGAAAATAATTCCATTCTTGTAACCTGTAGAGCTTCCATAGAGACATGGTTGAGAACTGAAATGAGAAGTGATGTGGTCGGCTTTTGTTTGTATTTTCCTAGCTTCAAAGCAAGAAGACCCCTTAGTATTCCTTGTCTTCTGATTGTCCAGTAAAACTGGATTTCAGAACAGCTCAGAGAAAATAAAGGCCATCCACATTAGGGCAAAATTAAGGAAAGCCATGGGAAGTGCTCATAAAGAAGGCATGCAAATTTGTACTTTCTCTCTGGAAAGCAGGAAGATGATAATCCCAAAAATAATAGGTGGGGAAATAAGGGAGGAAACAGAGCTCCTGTATTTGCTTTTAATTCTCCCTTCCATGCTGGTGTTCCACTGGACTCTTTGTTCCAAGTTGCTTTCTGAGTAGCTTATTGCTTTAAGTCTTTTGTGTAGGTTTTAAAATATAGGTTTTATAGGAAATTGCACTCTGACACTCACCGAGAACAATGTGTCCCACTTGCTCACATTTACACTGCTCTCATGCAGAGAAAATAGAGGCTCGAAAGGCTCCTTTACTAAGATTTTAGTGACACCTATTAAAAGCTGGCCTCCTCCTCCTCACCCACGGTCAAAAACACTGAAAATGATGTGACTTCCTGTTTAATGGTGGACTCCATTAGAGGGTTCTCTAATAATAATTATGAGGGGGAAATAAAGCTTCACAAAACCTGTTCTTTATAATAATACAGACTGATAAATTACTATGACAAAACCAAGGTGGTGCCACCCTTCATCATACAAGGCACTCTTTCCTTTCATGTGTTTCTTTGAAAAATCTCTCTCAAATCCCCAGATTCCAGGTGAAATAATAATATAGCTTCTATATAATTAAAATTTCCCTGCATTCTGTAGGAGTAAATCAATTGGATTATAAATATTACAGTGGAGGACAAGAATCGCTGTAGTCTCTAGGTTTTGCTTCAATTATTGGTGTACTGTACCACTTGAAATGGATTAGCTCTGAGAACTGTTCATTATGTAATATTCCCAGAAGTGTGAAAGACAGTATGCCATATTGAAATTCAACTCAGCTTCTAGAACTCAGCCTTGCTCTGTGTGGCAGAAAAAGAAGAAAAGGAACTTCAACTGCTTTAGGGGCTATAAGTTTCTTCATTTATAAATAATAATATAAGGAGCAACTTTACATAGAATATTTTTCAGTGTGTGTGTGTGTATGCGTGCGTGTGTGCGTGTCTGTGTGTGTGTATGCATGTGTGTGCCTGTGTGTGTGTGTGTGTGAATATGTTACTTGTCAGAGTAGGAGCTCCGGATAAATTATGAAAATTTCAATGTAGCTAACTCAAGTTTTAATGAAATCTATTAAACAACCATCTCTGTTGCCTTTTAATGTCACACAGTACATAAGAATAACACATTCTTAGAAATTACTTTCCTCATCTGCATAGTGAATACTTTTAAAATAGGAGTTATTCAGCCAAACAAATAACCTAGATAATCAGTGAAGAGCACTAAGTTTCCTGCTTTGAATATGGAAACTTCATGTATCATTCATGCACTAAATTGACTAAGCTCGTATCTACATTGCCAAAACACCTGTCAGTTCAGGGAAAATAATCAGTCAAAATAGTTATTTGGTGTCAGGTAGGAAAAAATTTTTCACATTTCAACAGGTTTTATTGGAGTCGTGTAGCTACAGACTAGAAAACACATTTATTCCTAAAATATGACTGTTCTTAGGAAACTGTACCATTGTCTATATCTTAATGTCACTTGAAAGGTGACAGGGAGGAAATCAGAGTGAAATTAGGCCCTAGGACCAAATGGGCATTGGAGGAAACAAAGCTTGCTTGTTTCTTTTTTTAAAAATTATGTATAAACGTTGAGAGTCCTGGAAGAGCGGGGGGTCTACATTGTGTCATCTACAATGTAACAAGAATACTTGCCCACATGACAGAGGGCAGATACAGTGGTTGCTCATACCCTTTCCATTTCACACCTTTTATCAAAGCATAGAGTGGTATTCAATAGCTTTCTTTTTCTTTCCTTTTTTCCTTTTGTTCAAGTTGCATTGCCTCTGAATGAAGATGAATTTAATACTATGTAAAGCTGCTGATAGAGATAAGTTAGGGTGAAATTAGCTATCAAAAGGCAGTGAAATGTAACCTCGAAATATGAACAAGTGATTCTCTGTGTAGAGGTTCTGTGTCTATCCCTGACAACTCATCATTCCTTGAAGGAAATAACTTTGCATGCATTTGGTGCATGCTGGTAAAAACTGCACAGCATCAGGTTCATCGATCAGTAACAATAGACATGTGTCAATGTGTGACTCTTAACTAGGGACTAAAAATATTAGCCTGAATCTCTCTTGGAGACTGGAGCTTGAGCTTGCCACCATAGCTTCTTGTGCCTTCTTCTTCCACCCTCTTCTTTTCTTTTTATGTATTTATTTATTTTTGTTTTGTTGGTCATGGGGCTTGAACTCAGGGCCTGGGTGCTGTCTCTGTGCATTTTTGCTCACAGCTAGTGCTCTACTACATTGAGCCACAGCACCACTTCTGGTTTTCTAGTGGTTAATTGTAGATGAGTCTCATGGACTTTCCTGCCCTAGCTGGCTTTGAACTGCAATCCTTGGATCTCAGCCTCCTGAGTAGCTAAGATTACAGGTGTGAGCCACCAGCTCCCAGCTTGCCCTTCTCTTTTATTAAGAAGACATCTGGCTCTGTGGGCAGTGAGTCAGAGATGAATGAGTTGGCCAAATATTGAATAAGAATCAGTAACAAGAAGTCAAAGGCTACGAAATTGAATTAATCAGACTTCACATTTTACCTGCGTCAATTTTACAGTTTGGTACTGGAAAGTTGTACAGCAAAAATTGGAAAAGTACATTCTTCCATGAATCACTATGTATTGAAACCTTCTACAGCTACTACTAGCATGGAATATTCCTATATTTTGGTTATAAAAGCTCTATCAGTACAAAGCCACAGGTCCAGCATGCTATCTTATATGTGATGAAGAGGAAGTGTGGAAGTGTGTGTGTGTGTGTGTGTGTGTGTGTTGGAGGTAACAAACTGCCTATAGAGGAAAGGGCAGGGAGAATGAAAGCAAAAGAAATCATACTAGACGTAAAAATAACTTGTAAATTATTAAAGCATTTTGACCTTGAAGCCATGAAAATGGCTCTAAAATTTCTTGGTTTTTATATAAGTGTGTGTGTGTGTGTGTGTGTGTGTGTGTGTGTGTGTGTGTACTTGCCCGTGTGCATGCTGGTCATGGGGCTTAAACTCAGAGTCTGGGTGCTGTCTCTGAGCACTTTTGCTTAAGGATAGTGTGCTACCACTTGAGCCACAACTTCACATACACTTTTTCTTTCTCTTTTTCTTTCTCTTTTTGGTGGTTAATTAGAGATAAGAGTCTTGCAGACTTTCCTGCCCTGACTGGCTTCCAACCATGATCTTCAGATTTCAACCTCCTGAGTAGCTAGGGTAACAGATGTTAAAGTGTCTGGCTTAAACACTTATTTTAAAAAACTGAAACTTTATGCTTTTATGCACAATATATAATATTCATCTGAAAACGAATAATAGCTTTCTTGAGTAGCATATTGCTCAGGATGACATCCTGTGGTGCTTTCCAGAACTACAGACAGACAGAACAGTTACTGACTTGGTAAGCTTCTCTCTCACCAAGGAAATCCAGCGGACTCCGAAAACAGGAATTGTTTCCATTTGAATTTCAAGAGCACTTAACTTTGTCTCCCATGCTTCCCTGCCCTTCCTCCAGACTGCCCACGTATCATGTAGACATCCATTTGAATACAGCTTACAAGGGTGTGGTAAAGAGCATCAGCATAGAGACACAAGTGTGGATGCTATCTGTGCTCCCTTGTAGTATCCTTACAAAAGTGATTAATGTATCCGAGCCTGTTTCCTCATTTCCTTGTTTGAGCAATGAAGGTGACTTTTCCTCCATCACTGTGTTATTCTCCATTAGGATTTCAGGCTTGTAACACACACGTGCAGTGCACTCCCCACAACATAACAGTCCAGTGCAGTGGGAGAGGCCATGGGCTCATCAATATGTCTGTGTGGCACAGAGGCTTTTCTTGTCCAGCCGTATGCATGTCCGCCTCCTGCCAATGCATCTTTCTGCGCAGCTCATTTCCTGTCTTGCTGGAAAATGCTTCTGCCATTTCTCCATCTTGAAAGCGAAAGCCTTTGAGACAAATGCTTTTCCTCAGGTCTATCCTGTGAGTAGATAGTATCCATTTCCTCAAGGTTCCTAGTTGGTGGTGTTCATTCCATCTGTGATGCTGGAGGCCCTCGCTGATGGTTGTTTGAGTTAGGTTGTTTGGGGGTGCTAGGGAACACAGAGGAGGAATTCCCCTGGTTGTTTCTTCTCCTCACACAGCAAAGTGTTGGCTCTCTGCTCTCTACAGTTGTGCTCTGTAAGTCACTTACAATGAACACAAAAGAGTAGGAAATTATAGTCCTAAAAGTACATTACTTGTATTTCACTTGGGGATTTTTTAAAAAATGAAAACCTCTAAAACCTTTAAAAATATTCCCATGTAAATTTAAAGAACTGTCTCAGGAGGAGAGGGTGTGTGTGTGTGTGTGTGTGTGTGTGTGTGTGTGTGTGTGTGTGTGTGTGTGTGTGTGTTGATGTTTTACTAAAAATTTCTTCCATTCATGAGTTTACAGATATTTCCTCTTTGTTGGTAAACACTCTGATTTGCATGGGAAGCAATATTTTTATAAGGAAAAAAATATATTCAAGAAAAAAATGCTTATTGGTTTCTCAACTGTGAATGCAAGATATAAGCACACTATCAACTTGAAATTATTTAAACAGTGGCAGAGTTGCAAGCCCTTTGGCTTAACTCTAATAATATCACTTAAGAACAAGACTCAGGCTGAGTGCTGGTGGCTCACACCTGTAATCCTAGCTATTCAAGAGGTTGAGATCTGAGGAAAGTCAGCCTGTCAGCCTGGGCAGGAAAGTCCATGAGACTCTTTATCTCCAATTCACCACTGTAAGTGGTGCTGTGGCTCAAGTGGTAGAGTGCTCACCTTGAGCTGAAGAGCTCAGGGACAGTGCCAAGGCCCAAGACTTCAAGCCCCATGACAGCACCCCCCCCCCAAAAAAAAAGAACAAGACTCAGTACAGGAACAAGAGGCTGTTTGTATGTATGGTGTTTTTCATTGTTATGGCCCATTTATTCTTGTGATGAGACTCTAGACCAGGGCCAAGCCAGCTGTTGGGAGCCAAGCCTACCGTATGTCTGCGAGTATGTGCTTGCTTCTGGGTCTGATCCACCACAGAAGTTGCTGATGTGCTGCAGTACTGTAAGCTTAGATGGTCAAATCAGATTTATTTGATATCACTTCAGTGTTGTAGGGATCTATAAATCTGTTTTCAAGATATATGAGGTCTTATATAGTTGTTCTTTTCTCATTTTGATAGAGAACCCTACGTATGGTATTGATTCCGCACTTGCCTTGGCTATCAATAGTTTCTATCATCCTTCCTGAGAATTATTCCCTGTTGGGTACACTGTTGACAGAAAGGAAAGAAGAACTAATCAGTGGATGAAGCTGAGCTGGGTTTCATGGGTAGGCACTGATATCTTTGTTGAATGCATATTAAAATTCCCACTCAGACTGGCTCTCGAGCCTCCCGAGTGAAATGAACTCTGTGGTATTATGGAGTATGATTTTTCTCTTTTGAGTCGATTGGCTCTGAGGTGAGTGGGCAGAGTACAGCAAAGGCGGAGGGTCCATGGAACAGAGCTGCTATTCTTGAGAGCATGCCACCGACGTCACGTGGTACTGTCATTACACAGATCACCTCAGCTTCACATCAGCCATACACAGTTGCACTTCCACATGCATGACAGAAAATACTCCTGAATCCCGAGGGAAATGGGGCCTGGGTAAAGCTTGGATCAGCACCTGTGGGCCTCTCACTTCTACCTAGATGGCCATTGTCTCAACTAAGTCTCCATAAGGGGTCCTTGGGGGTTTCAAGCAGGTATGATGCAGCTCTACTTGCGATAAATGTAGATGGTCCCTGAGGAACAGTTGTAGAAAAACTAATACAACTAATTTGAAAGGTAGATCTTCCCAGTTGTGATGTACTTCAACGGGAAAGGCTTCTCAGTGGTTGTGATGCTCAGTGATAACTTCACCTTTCTCTTCTTCATAGTTTTGTGTCTATCAGGTTTAACTTACAAGTTGTCCTGGGTTCTTTAACGTCTTACTTTTCTCTGTTCACAACTTCCTGATGCAGATTGCGAAGTTTGTCATGGTCAGTAATAATGTTTGCATCTTCATATTTGTATAATTCTTACGGAATAGTGATAATACTACAAAATATTTTTCAATCAAGAATATAATAAGCTGGGTGTTGGTGGCTCACACCTGTAATCCTAGCTACTCAGGAGGGTGGGATCTGAGAATTGCAATTCAAAGCCAGCTTGGACAGGAAATGCCGTGAGACTCTTATCTCCAATAAACCACTCAGAAAACCAGAAGTGGCGTGGCGCTGTGGCTCAAAGTGATAGAGAGCTCGCCTTGAGCTGAAGAACTGAGGGACAGCACCCAGGCCCAGAGTTCAGGCCCCATGACTGAAAATATAAATAAATATATATGTATATACATACATATATATATATATATATATATATATAATAAAACCCCTTAAGGATATTGAAATTTGCTTATCATCATACTTGATATTGTATTTTAGTACAGGAAACATCTCATAAACTTGCAGGGAGACTTGGAGTTATCAAAGGTAACATTCAGAACACCACCCGCCATGTGTAATGGGAGGGGTAATCAGAAGAATGTCAAAGGTTATGACTCAATCTGCTCTGAATCCTGTTTAACTACATCTGTACAGTGGTGGCTTCTAGGATATTAGTCACATGCTCACTGTATTTGAATTCCTAACAAGCTGGGCCCCATGAGTAATAAGAAGTTGTAGTTGGTTTGAGCATGAATCTTTACCTGCTGAAAGTTTAGATAGATAGATAGATAGATAGATAGATAGATAGATAGATAGATAGATAGATGTGTATATAAAATATTTATGGATCCTACATAGCTAGAGTGAGTAAGAGAAGAGTGAGACAGGAAATGAAGAGAGAGAAAGAAAGAGAGGCAGGAAGAGGGAGAGAAAGGGAGAAAAGGAAGGAAGGAGGAAGAGAGAGGAAGGGAAAGAGAAAGGGAGCAACACAACACCAGAAGGGATTTACATATAGAACTAAAGATTAGAATTCACTTTAAATAAACTAGACAGACATTTAGAAAAACCCAGATATGCTCAGGGTTGATATAGGTTGTAGTGAGAAGTCTTGAGTTTAGAATGATGAGGCTTTGTATAATCAGCTCCAGACTTTGCTATCATGTAGTTCCATGAGATGAACACCAAAGATAAAATATCATTCAATGTTGGCTGGGAAGGTGGCTCAGTGGTTGAATAGCTTGCCTTGCATGCATGAAGCCCTGGGTTCAATTCCTGAGCACCACATACGCAGAAAAAGCTGGAAGTGGCACTGTGGCTCAAGTAGTAGAGTGCTACCCTTGAGCTGAAGAGCTGAAGGACAGTGCCCAGGCCCAGAGTTCAGGCCCCATGGCTGATCCAAAAAGAAAAGTGGTGAATAGACCTAGTGTTTGTGCTCATACATAAGTAATATGACTTGCTAGTTGGCTGGGTGTGTTATGAATTAAAATCACACATCAATTGCATTTTTACCCTAACTGGCTGCCTGTGCTGAGGGTAGTGGAAGAAAAGTACATGAGTTCTACATTCTTCCTATTCCTATGCTGCCAAGTTCTGTGTGTAATTGAACCAGAAATCTATTTCCAGCCAGAAAATCCCAGGGTGGGTTCAATGTGCCATTGTAGATGAACGTCAGAAAGAATTTAGCTGGTAACATAACCTACTAAAGACTTGTGAATACCCAACTATGGAACTGCAAGACTGGGACCCTTTCTAGTACCGTCTAGACTTTCTCCAGGACACAATCAATCAGAGATTATCCAGTGCTACTGACACAATAGCACATAATTCCTGCATCGATGATCTCCATTAGTGTGGGATGTGCTCCTGTGTAACCCAGGTCCTGATAGCTTTAAAAGCCCAGGATGGTTTCCATTTGACCAAATCATTATCACCATTCTTTTGAAATCTATTTCTTGGCGTACCTTCAGACTGTTGCTATAAGGTATACTCTTGGATTTTGATGAAAGCTCCCTAGCTAGTCATTGGTGCCTTTCTTCCTGTCCAAGAGGGGAAAAATTAGCTCTTTTGGAACAGGTTTCCACCATCACAAATAAGGATTATTCAGTTTTTTTTAACTCTGTATAAACCAACTAGAAACTGCCAGGGGGAAAAACAAAACAGTTTGATTCATGTGTTCCAGATTACTTAATAATAAACGAGAAGGGTACCTGTTTCTCTCCTTCTCCAACACCTATTTCTGATATGGAAAATTAGTGAAAAACAGCATATCCAAACATGCAAGCTCCTAAGATGTTTATATTGGCCTAATAGGATGCAAAAAATCTCCGTTGCTTGGCTAAATCTTATCATCACATAGTTACATTACAGTTCCAACTAAAATATACCCAGAAGATGACTTGCATTTCTTTCTCAGTTCTGTGATCGGCTGTCATCCAGTGCCTGCTTCGAGCCAGTCACTCGGCTGTGCTAAGCTGTCATTACCTCCTTTAGATGCACTGAGCAGCATGACTGCATCTCTGTGCACATCCAGTTCCCTCCGTTCAAATGGGCTGCAAGGTCGTCCAAAAGTGGAGTGTATTTGATGCTAAGTGCTTGTATTTTTTGCACACTTGAGTTTCTTACAAGATTGTATAGTTGGACATAATCTAAAGGTGAAATTCAGGGCTCCCCCCCTAAAAAAATATACTACTTTAACATTCTGTGGCCACTGCTCCCAGTTTTCTGTGATCAACTTATATTCCTGCCCAAATCCCCAGTATGCTGCCCAGGGACAAGGAGATGGGTGCTCATGGGAACGGCACCTCATCGGCATCACACACTCTTGACTTATTCTAGGCTGGGCATCATGAGCCAGGTCCTTTCTTCTCCATCTCTTTCACACCTGTCTCGATGGTCTCATGGCTGAGTGCATCCTTGTGAACAGAGCAGAGAACAATAAATTCTTACCGTCAATCCCTGAGCACATCGAGATCATTCACAGCTTTTCCCAGACAAATACGAACATGTGCTTCCCAAGTAAGCTGATCACTGGACTCTGGTGGCTGTTTAACTTAAGTGCAGTCTACAAGTTCAGTTCTTCAGGCAGAAGGCCATGCTGCTCAGACATGTTGAGTTCTTGACCATTGCTCTTTCTTAACCTTGGGCGGATAGAGGTAAACTAAGCCAAAGAGTTCATGAAGGTCTTGATAGGTTACTGTTGTGGGTAATCTATTCTAGAAAGCATCACTGAGGAGAGATGTAGATCCTGATTTGGGCAGGATAACTTCCTGTGGACATAGTAGAGGCCAAAATAAGTGATTTTGTTTGTAATAGAGAGGCTCTGCCTCTTGCTGGGTGGTTTCCTATAGCAGCAGTGGGATTCTTCCTTCTCCATTTAACATGGGTGCATTTTGAAGGCTATGAACACACTTAAATTGAAAGATGCAAAAATGGAGAGTATAAGATGCCTAATTTTAAAAAAATTGGATGATTAAATCCTTCTGACACACTGAGTGTGTTTGCCATGATTAGTTTGAGAAGTATGTATTTATTTATGCCCTGGAAAAGTCTCATTTTGTATATCTATACTAGCATTAGAAGCCGATTCATTTCATGCTATATACGGAAAAAAACATTCTTGTAGGAACCTTTTCCAAACCCAGCTTTCTTTCTACACTTGCATATGGTGTCATCTAAGTACTATCTCCGTTCTCTTGTCCCTCAGAATGAGGTGGACAAGAAAACACATGTGTGAAGTGATCTCTGCCAGCCGTGCTGCATACGTGGTAGTAGCATGAATTTCCAGGCAGTGTTGGCTCTGGTTTTTCCTGCTATTTCAATTACAATTCCTGATGACCCCAGCCACCGTGTGCTGCTCCTGTGTCAGCATGTCTGGCATTTGTTCTACAAAGGATGGATGAAACAGCACCTACTGACATTTGCTTTTGGGACTAAAAGAAGGAAGAGAAAGAATCTTGTTATCTGAGCATACTGTTGTAACAGTTGTATGCTTAGAGGGCTTCCTGAATGCTATTTCAAAACCAAATCTGTATTTTCTCAAGTTACTAGTTCATTTTTTTCCCTTTGAAATAAGAAGGAAATCAAAAGCTTGCAAGACATAATATGTTTTTAAGAATTCTGGTTACAACATATATGGCAACAAGAAAGTTTCACGAATACTGATTTAGAGCCTTGGGCTGTAGGTACTTGGGGCAGGGAAGAGTCCTGCACAGAACAGGCTCAGTCTTGGCTTAGGGCACTTGGTGCAAATCCATTCCTGGAAATTTGATGCCCACATTGAACCCCTGGTCCATCTACATATGTGTGTACATATGTACCAGATTTTTAATCTTGATATTTAAATATTCATTTTTCTATACTGAAGAGCTTTTGTTTTCTAATGTTTTAATAGATTTTCCTTTTCCAGGAGCTTCAACCTTGTTGATACAACTATTGATCTCTGGCCTGCTTCTCTGTCTTTGGCGACAGTCTTATAAATCACAGAAGAGAGCAGCGGTCTCCTAGGTCTCCATCGCATGGCATTTTGGTTGGATATATTAATGCAGTCCCCAGAGAGCCCGGCATGGGGCCACACCCCCACTGTGCTTTGTACTGACATTCCTGAGAACTTTTTACCCCCAGAACCTGGGACAGTAGGCTGAAGGAACATTTCACTGAGAATCACCAGACATATAACACTGTTCATCAGCCTTAGAAGAGCTTTCGACTTCGAGCAAATGCTTAGTGACATCAGTGAAATATTCCAGGTCCTCATCTCTAGGCATTGCCACTTCTAGTGATGATGATCATCACTGTTCACCCACCTCTTGACTCAAGGCTGGATCATGCATCTCACAGATAAGGAGGCCACAGAAACTGAGAGGGCTCTGGGGAACAGAGGCCATTTCACGATCCCAGCAGGGTTTAGGACATAAGTTCAGGGGAGAGTTGTAAAAACATAATTATGCAAGAAGAGCAGTAAGAGCAAGGATTAAGCCAAGAAATCTACAGTTATGGAAGCAATGCCCAGAGAATAGGAAAGAGAGGGACTGATGAGTACTTACCTTAGTCCACACATTCTGGGATTGCATAGAAGATACATGCCTTCTGAAGCAGGAGCTTCCCCATGCCAGGGAAAGCATAAAAGTACAAGTGTCACTTGAATTGTAGGAGTAAAATAAAGAGTTCATCATTTGATTGATTTTCAGATGATGGCCTTATATTTAGACATCTGTAGTTAGAAACAGAAAGAGAGCCTGGCTTACAGCTAAAATCCTATCTACTCATAAGGAGGGGATCAGAGAATCTCAACCCGAAGCTAACATAGGCAGAAAAGTCTACCATACTTGATCTTCAGAATAGCCAGCAAAAAAACCAAGGTGGAATAATAGCTCAAGCAATAGAGTTCCCCAAGATGAGTGAATGTGAGGTCTTGACTTCAAACTCCAATAATTAATACTGGGGAGAGAGTGAGTGAGAAAGAGAGAGAACATGAGAGAGAGAGACAGAGAGAGAGACAGGGACAGAGAGGGAGAGAGGGAAGGAAGGAGGGAGGGAGAGGGAAGGACAGAAGGAGGGAGGAAGGAAGGAAGGAAGGAAGGAAGGAAGGAAGGAAGGAAGGAAGGAAGGAAGGAAGGAAGGAAGGAAGGAAGGAAGGAAGGAAGGAAGGAAGGAAGAAGGAAGCTCTTACATCTATTGAGAAAGTTAAGAAGAAAGGCCCTAGAAAAACATAGCTGAAAATTCTGTGTCAGCACTGGACAAGTTCTTACCTCTGCTGAGTGTCTTTGTTTTATCTTTAAAATAGAGGTGGGGTTTGCGGATCATGGCGGTTCCCAGAAAGTAAAGCTCACTATGCACAAATGAAACCACCCCTTTGTCCAAATAGATCCTTCTTTCTTAATTTTTTGAAGCCTAATGGGAAACAGAATTACATTGCCATTCTTGCTTACAACCCCCTCCTCCCCATTATTTCCTTCAGATTTGAATGTATTTAAGCCGGGTGTCATAGTGCATGCCTATAACCCCAGTTACTCAGGAGGTGAAGGAGGCAGGAATATGAATTAACATCAGTCTGGACAATGCTAGCAAGACCCTCTCTCAGAAAAAATTGAATGCTCAGGGTTGGAAGTGTGGTGTAGTGGTGTGCTCCCTTAGCATGGTAAAGCCTGGCGTTTAATCTCATTATCTATCATCCATCAATGGACCCTTGGGTTTCCTTCCTTGCCTCTTATAAATAGTGACCAATGAATCTGAGTGTGCAATGCATCTGAGTGTGCCATATGCCCTCCAGATCCCGCTTCCAGTTTGTGTGAACATATGCCCAGCGGTGGGATCCCTGGATCATAGGATTTTTCTATTTGGAATTTTGCAAGGAATCTCCATTCTGTTTTCCAGATCCACTGTACCATGCTATCACCTTACCTCTCACTCACCAGGGCCTGCTCGCCTTCTAAAGCTCTGGCCAAAACACCTTCCCTTACTTTTCAGGAACTCAGACAGATTGTCATATGCAAAAAAAAATGACTATCTACCATAATCAAGGAGAAAAGGAAATGATTAGAGAAACCATAAAGCTAGGGCAACGTCTGTTCTACCGTGATTATGTTCTATGTGCCATGACTGTGGCCTTTCCCATCTCTTCCTGTATTTCTGCTCCACTTCCTGCTTGCTTGTCTGTCCACATGTAGCCGGACACACCAGTTTGTAAACATAAGACAGAGGTTCCTTGCCTCAAATCCTCCCTTGTCTTCCCTCCCCCCTCCCCCCGCCAGCACAAAGTATCAATGTCCTTGTTTTCAGCTGCTCTGCTAATGAACAGGCATCTTCCGGGGACACCTTGTCTCCTCTCAAATAATAATGGCTGGCGTCCCCAACACACAGGCTCAGAAACCCACTCATGGACTCTTCTGCTGCATCCCCTTCAAGAGAAATGGTATTTGCTTGAGAGTATTCCATTAGAACTTAATACCTCAAACTAAGCTCGTTTACACTTACACCACATCGGCAGTGCAGATGAAAGCACCATTGTGAGCCTGCCGTGCATGATTAATGGTCCTAGTATGATTTTCAAACTCCCAGCACTGTAATCACCCAAATAAAATACTAAGTTCTGTTCATCCCTCCAGAATGGGAAATTGCATGTGCTGAGTGGTGGTCCTTAGTGGATCAACAAAACCACCTCTACTTGATTTTTTAAAAAATTATCATCATCTTTAAGTAATTGTGCAGGGAAGGTGCTGTTTAACAGAGCAGTTTATGAATCTAGTCTATCCCAATGAATGTCACCTCTTTCAACATTCTCACCCCTTTCTCCTCTCCCCAGCCCCTTAATTTTGTAGGATATACATCGGATTCTTGACTGCATTTTCCTCCTCTTCTCCTCTTCATTTGATTGTCTTCCTCAGTCCTTTCTCTTTAACCAGTTATCCTAGCCTGAAGTTTTTCTATTTTACTATGAGTTTACTTTTTAAACATGTTTTTTTTGCTTTCCAACTCACTAAATCTACATTTTCTTTTTTTTTCTTTTTTTGTTTGGGGGGGGGGGGGAGTCCAGTCGTGGGGCCTGAACTCTGGGCCTGGGCGCTGTCCCTCAGCTCTTCAGCTCAAGGCTAGTGCTCTACCACTTGAGCCACAGCGCCACTTCCGGCTTTTTTCTTATGTGTGTGTGCTGAGGAATCGAACCCAGGGCCTCGAGCATGCAAGGCAAGTGCTCTACTACTGAGCCACCTTCTCAGCCCCTACATTTTCTTTACTATTCATTTCCTTTTTCACTCCTGGGGTTATCAGTGTTTAATTCTTAACCTTTTGAATTGAACACTCTTCCTATTTATTTATAACTTCTATTATATCCTACAAGTGTATTTCAGAATATAAGTTGCTAAGACTAATGAAAGCGAATTCCTAATATTTTAATACCCTTTAGGTCTGAAGACTTTATATAATATGATGTCATTTGGGATCTAACTTTAGTTGAAATCAACAGGAAGAACTGAAGAAACCACCTCCATTTACATGTCGACAGGGCCAGAGCAGAGTTCAAACACTGTCCTTGTGAAATGAGTGAATTTAGATGGTGGCGAAATACAACAAATATCCTTGATGACAACATCAAGGATAATAAATCACTGGCTTTTCACGACAAACCAGACATCTTAAAGAAACCCAAATGGCTGATCCCATAGAGACCATACTATGCAGAAAAATGAGGAGCCTACCAAACCATGGTATAAATGCTCAGCTGCAAACACGTTCTGCACCTAGAAGTTTGCGATCTTAATTTGGATTCTGCTTTTACTTATCACTGCATATACCTTAACTGTGTCTTCTCAAAGATGACTAGTGAAAGCTGATGGTTTCCTAGGCCAGTAGAAGATGAGAGTGATCTTAGGAACAGCAGGACCTTGTCCTGGTAATTACTGCACAAAGATTACAAGCTGCTCAGATTTGGGTCCTGCTCAGATGTGAGAGGTCATACAATAATAGAAAGTACATTTAGCCTGCAGATTGTATCTAAATGAAGGAGTATGTTCTCTAGGGTAGTTTAGAAAATATGTTGGAGATTTGGTGCTAAAATCCATCCATTCCCAGCTTGGTATCCCATGACGGAATCTGATTCGGTGACACGGCCTAGAGGGTTTCCTGTGTGTTTTGGAATGAATTAACCAGCGCATCAGCGTAAGGTATTAGCTTCTCAGCATGGGAACAGGTGGGCCCCTAGAAAACCCTTTGAACAAATGTCTTCCTCAACTGCTATGCTTCCCAGTGTGGAGGGGCATTTCTCAGCAGCAGGGCTTCCTGTCTGCTTTGCTTAGTCTCAGGCACTTGTATCTGGATCTCTGCAAGCATAGCACACAGGGGAAAATATACACCATGTTTCTAGACCTTGGAACATTCTAAGGTTGTATGTACCTATCTACATGAGAATGTCCAAGAAGGAGCATGTTAGGACTCTTCCTTCCCAGGGATAGAATCCTAGTTTCTTTTAATAAATCTTTATTTAAGGAAACCCATAGAATCCCTAGCAGAAATCTGAAAAATAATAGGAGAAGTAAAAACAAAAGCATAATAGCAGTTAAGTAAGCAGGCCTAAGGATGAATGAGTCACCAGAGTTGTTCTAAGTCTGCAAAACCAAGTCCTGGTGTGGTTAGCAGGGAAGCGGGACAATGTCCTCACATCTTTTGTGGCTAGCAGTTGTGATGCCCAGATAAGGTGGAGAGGAGGCAAGGGACATACTTTGTACTTAATGCATGAACAGGAAAACAAACGATTTCTGGAGAAGTACACTGAGTTCTTAGAAGCTCGATTTAAGAAAACACAGGACGTTGTCAGTAGTGATTATAAGAAGTGATGTTCTTGTCTCAAATGAATGCTTTCTTTGACCAGCTCTTCCTTTAAATCATTTTTTAGGGTATGTTAAGACAACAGTAAAGGAAGTCTCTGCACTTCATCCACAATAAACTCCTCATTCAATTACTACTCTACCTTGAGCAAATGACCAGATGTCTGATTTTCACTTCTAACCTGTAAATTTAAAAAAGATATTGATGTTATTCTTTACTTGCCATTCTTTTCTATTTCTGTTCTTGTGCCAGCCCTGGGGCTTGAACTCAGGTCTTGGACACTGTCCCTGAGTTTCTTTTACTCATGACTAGAGCTCTACCACTTGAGCCATAGTTCCTCTACCAGCTGTTTTGGTAGCTATTGGATATAAGAATCTCATAGATTTTCTTGCCCTGGCTGTCTTTCAACCATGATCCTCAGATCTCAGCCTCCTGACTAGCTAGGATTACAGCCATGACCTATCAGTGCCCAGCAGTTATTTTATTTTTTTTGTGATGGAAGATATATGTTCATTGCTTAACAGAGTTCCTACTATGCAATAAGTCCTCATAATAATGAAAGCCATCACTGTCATCACTGTCCTTAGCACTATTGTTATCTTCTGTTTTAATAGAAGAACTGAAATGGGAAACAGAATATCTGCTCCATTTAAGGATTTAGCTGCAATACTACGGGGCAGTACACCTTCATGGAACAAACACTTGGCTATGTTTATTGGGTAATTTGGAAAGGAACCATGGAGAATTTTCTGAAATAAATCTCAGTATGCAAACTTTAATGAATTAGGGGACATTAATGAGGCAAACATCCATATTTTACATCTCTCTCATTCTGTGTATTCATTACACAGAGTGAGAAAGAAAGACTTTCCTATCTCTTTTCAACTCAGTCTTCTGAATCATTATCTAATGGGACACAAAGTACATCCTATTCTTTCCTGGAATCAACAAGGTTCATAAAGTTAGCATTACATTGCTTTGAGTCTATTTTGGTTTTGAGGTTTTTTTTAATGTTTAATTATATGAGATAAAATGGTTTCTAAATTCCTTAGAAAGAGGGAAAAGAAATTCACTGAATTCGAAGTGTGGAGTTTCTACACATTGATTTTCATTTTCCAAAAAGCAAAGAGGAAATAATTGCCTAGATTAAAGGCCAAAATTTTAACCACAGTCCCTAAGTTCCCTTTGGAACAAAGTATTCCTACATTTGGGCGATTATAATTATTATTGCTGACAAGAATGAAATTTAAAGGAATCAATCATTTCTGATCTAAAGGTCACTGATTCAGAAAAAATGTTTGGGGAAGAAGGGATTTGTATTTTAACTTCTGTGAGCCTGAGTACATTTTCTAAAGGTTTATACATATTTTAGCTACATGAATCATTTTGGTCTGCAAGTATATTTGGAGGACAAATTATTTCTGAAAGACACAAAACGGAGAATGACTTTTCCCTCAATTAAAAATAAATTCATTGAGTTACCGCACAGCCTCCTGCTGGTGGCTGGTGTGTCACGTACTAGAACATTCCTCACACTCTGGGGCAGCATCACAGAGCCATCTCCGGGTGCGCTTTAGGAAATGGAAGGCATCCGAGTGTTAAAGTGTGCAGAAAGCATGGCGTTTTCAGGATAGATAAGTATATTCAACAGAATCCTGTGAGCATTTGGAGTCACAGATGGAACTGGAGGAAACGAACAGTGGCCATGGGCACCGTGGGGCACGGGTCACCCGCATGCTGGTTTGGGGATTTTATTTTTAATTTCTGCTACCATCCTCAATTCAGTTGCAGACAGACTTCATTTTTATTTTTAAATTGTATTTTTATTTTCTTTTGGTAGCTGTGCAAAGGAGGTGCCCCTCAACAGTTTATAAACAAGTGTATGAATAGTGCATCTTGATCCCGGTCACCCCTCCTTCCCAGCCGCTAAGTTTGTAGGATAGACAGTGAGTTTTTGACTGCATTCCCCCCACCTTCTCCTCTTCATTCATCTACCCCCTCCACCCCATCTCTTACCTGTGTCCTGGTGCTTATTTTGTTGAACTATGACTTTGAAATTATCTCTGGGTTCTTGGGTTCATTATTGATCTGTGTTAAAAAGAGAGGTGTGGACATTCTAGGGCTAATCTGCTTTTCTCTTGTATATGTAGATTGGCATAATAATAAATAACATATTGATTTTAGGCTGTCATCTGTACAATGGATAACTTCAGTCTTCTAAAAGTAATTTATTACTGCCTTAAAATAATTAAAAGAATGCCTCAGAGATGATGCATGGTTTCTGATTAGCCTCAGAACACATCATTAAATTTGAGCACTTGTATGTGCAATATGGTCATCTTTCTTCTTAGGAAATGAACTGACTCAGAGCTGGTGGCTCCTAGCTACTTAGAAGGCTGAGATCTAAGGATCGAGTTTCAAAGCCAGCCCACACAGGAACGTCTCTGACACTTTTCCAGAAAACCAGAAGTGGATCTGTAGATCCAAGTGGTAGACCGTTAACTTTGAGCAAAAGAACTCACGGACAGTGCCCAGGCCCCTTAGATCAAGTCCTATGACAAACCAAAAGAAAAATAAATAAATTGGCACACCAATAGATTTTCTACAGAAAATTGAGAAAACTGAATCATGAGTTTAGAAGACATCTGGAAACATGAATAGACATGTGTTCTTCTTAGAAATGACATCACAATAGCTTTTAAATTTTACATATAATTGTTAATTTGCATACTTACAAAAAATGAAAGAAAAATAATATTTTGATTCATTTAATATCTAAAAATGTAGTAAGCATAATATTTTTGCAATATAATACTTTGATTATACCAACAATTACTTTTACAGGCATGCCTTTGCCAAGAGAATCTGTATTAAGGGAAGCAAACTTAGACCCCCCCTCCCCCTAACTGGACAGCTTTGTTGAATAGAAAGATTGGCCGCACAATTACAAAAGAAGATTTGGAATATTCATTTATTGGTAAATCTGCCATGATAGAGGAATGCAAACATTGTTTCCTTTCTCCCAATCCTCAGCTCAGCCTTCTCCTCTCCAGCCAGCAGTAATGCCTAAAAGCCCTAATGGGTCTTTTGGCATGCAGACAAGGCATTGTCCATTTTCTAGATGAAAACTAGAGAACTATCTAAAGAGGTAATCAGACCTGTCAATACTCACCTGGCAATCCTTCAGGGGCTTTTTATCTCAGGACAAAGAAAATCTCTCACATGAGTAGGAAGGCCTATTTCTACCTCTATTGAATATTTTTGTATCCCTCCATTACTCTACAGTCATCAGAGGACATCATCCAAAGCCCACACTCAGTTTAGCTCAGTATTTGACTGGGGTAACTTCAGATATGCATTCCTGTAGACACAGAGTCTTGTCCTCTATTCTACAAATATTTACAAAATGAAATGTGTCAGGATAATTCTCACAATTCTATTGACATAGCTACTGATCCACTGCTAACTTTATGTTAGTATGGTGGATTTTATCTTTTATTTAAATGTCCTGAAGTCAGAGAGGATATGATGCTCTTCCCACCCTTCCTAGAACCATACTCAGGAGCTATGCCTTACACGCACCAGTGACCACAGATAACTTACACAGCAGAGTGAGGGTCTACTAGCCTTGCAGGCTGTAGAATGAAGAAAACATGAAAATGTTGACTCTGCTGAACATTGTATTGAAACACTATTAAAATTAAATTTTATTATTATAATGCCGTGACCCTTGTTTTAGAAAACAATAATCTACTTGATAGTTTCAGGAGGTCAGTCTGTGAACTGTCTGTAAAATTGGCATTGTTTTCCTTATGGAATGCAAATCTTAAAACATCCTAAATCTAGAATATCAATAATTTGAGAAGTAATTAATATATTTCTCAGTTTTAATCGAAAGATTAAAGGTATGTAGATAAGCTGAAAATATAGTCAACTCCGTGAGGGACAGTTATATAGCATATACAATGATTTGAACTCCACTACTTAAACCAAATGTAAAGAAATACAGAAGGATCAAACATTGTTCTGGTCTTGCTTACTTCACACTGCAAATTAATGAATTTAATACAGGGTATTGTCAAATTATCTACGTACACTCAAGCTTGCTTGATTGCCATATCTCCATATTTTAATATTCACTATGATGCATACATTTCAGCCTTAAACTTTGGTTGATATGTGGCTCTATTGTTTATACTTCTTGAAGGAATACATTTCCTACACCTGTGTAGGCAATGATGAAAATTTAATTCTAGTATAACTGACCACCATATGGAAAGCAGATGGAATATTTGTCTATATGTGTGACATCAGTGAACAAACCAATGCCACCAACAACACAATACTGAAGCAGAGCTTGGCTTGGATTATTTTGTATTCAGCCAAGAAAACTACATGAGAGTATGAAAATGAGAAAAACAAAACCAATCAAGGTGGAGCATAGAAATAATGATAACTAGGGAAAAACCACTCAATAAGGTAATCAATCAGACTCCTTTAAAGAGGAGATATTTGATCAACCTGAAATAAATAAGCATGTAAATGAGGCAGTTACAAGGAAGATGATTCAGTCCAGAAGGACCAGGCCAAAAGATTAGAGATCGAAATGACTGGCCTGGAGACTGAAGTGACAGTGTTTCCACCATGCTTATCTGGATAACACTGGGCAAAGCAGCCTTCTGGTGATGGTTAGAATGCAGTATTTTTTCTGGATATGTTCGACGTGGTCTGCACATCTAACAGCCCCTTAATGTTGTTTTGAAAAGCACAAAGCTGACATTCAAAGGAGAAAGTTCAAGACTACTGATGAAAATTTAGGAGTTTCTGAGTATAAAGTCCTTCAAAACCGTGAGACTGACTATAATGACTTAAAAAAGACTAAGTCTTGGGTTGGTCAAAAATTTAGAGATTTAAAAAGAAAATGTGTAGATTTGGTTAAGAGAACAGGAAATTCTTGCCAAAGAAAAAGTTACCAGGGGTAAAAACCCTGGGGTTAGTATGAGTTACACAAAACTAAATACAAAGAAAACCACACATCGATGACAAATGAGAGGTTTTGTGGGTATATATATTTGAATATATAGCTGTATATGTCTGTTTGTGTGCCCACAGGAAGAAAAAATTCTAGAGAGACACAATTATGTTTACCATTGAGATAATAGGGCATAAAATTAAATGAATTTTATTTTACTTTTCTGCAATCTTTTACTTTTAGTAACTATGTATTTTTTAAAATAGCACCGTAATCTGTTTCCATTTGAAACTTCTACACATTCATAGTCTTGTACAAGGTAGTCCTTGCTCTAATTTATAATCATATCCAACTCTATGATATTGATTATTTTTCTTTTATAAGCTTTCATATTTTCCCTCTGGAAACAAATCAGTTACACAGGTCAATACAGTTTATGTGGCCTCAATTATTTATAAGAACAAAAGCTTCAGGAAAAAAGAATTTCAGCTAGACCTTAACTACTCAGACTAAAATTCAGAGGTTTGTGCTGTCATTTGTAATACTGTCATTGTACAACAGAAAGAGTTGTGGGTAATGAACCACATAGAAAAATTACTGAATGTAGTTCCTAGATTATTTGCCAAAAAATTACTTGAGCCACCTTTACAATAATCTACCTCCTGGTAGATTTTGTGTGTGCAAGTGCATTTGTATACATAAGTTACAGAAGCCACAAGACATGAAGAGTCTCACCTACAAAAGCCAGTTGTGATTAAGTGATTTGTGATCAGGCCAAAGGCCCAGCTTTGTATAAGAATAGCTACACTGCCTTTTGCCAAGATAACCTTAAAATTGAGCACCAGGACAATACCAAAAGTCTAGTTTAATAAACAGGAAAGCAAACTGCCCTCTTCTGTCAGGAGGCAGGTATGTAAGCTCCTTTGCAAAATTTGACATGTTTCAATAAGATTGACAGAGAGCTTAACACTGCAAGATACACACTCGCTTGTATTTCTTGCATTTGCAGGGCTGCTATCCCCAGGGTTCATCCTGGCTCCACTGGGAATGTTTTTTTCTTTATTGCATTCGGAGCTGGAGAGCTCCACCCTCACTCCGTAGACTTGGCTAGATTCTGGCAGTTCCTACCCTACAATCTTCAATGCTTTCCTTTATGATGTCAGTGACTTTGGGGGCTAGATATTTCCACCAGAATCCCAGCAATCTCTGAGAACTGAGCAGACAAGCCAGATGGTGTGCTATACTAGTCAAGGGAAATTTGCAGAACACCATGGCAGACAGATCATGTGGCTGTCTGCAGGGTAGGACCCTCCCACTCTTCGTGTTAAAATTGGTTGAAATCGGAGTCGCACTTTTGCTGTTATCTGGGCTCCCTCAGTTTCACTCACACATCACTTATGGTCAAGAGAGATGCATGCGATGGCTGCATCGGAAAGGACTCTCCGTAAGGCTGGGCATGGTGCTTGGGTGATCAGATGTGTGCGGGTTCAAGTTAGGTTCAATCTTGACTACTATAAAAATGAATGACTGAATGAAGTGATTATCTAGAATATGCGGCAATTGGTAATTTAAAAATAAACTCTTCTGCAAAGAAATCAACAGTGGAACTGCATGTTTAATTGTAGCTGTTCGGGACCATCAGAAAATGGAGTCTAGGTAAATGGTGGGCCAGGGCAAGCCATGATAGTAGGAGATGGCAGTAGGAAAGATCCCTCCACCATCTTACCCACTGCTAGACTCAGTGCTATCCACCAAGATCACCAGACACCCCGATGGAAGAGGAAGGCAATGGACTTGCTAGATGTCCTGGAGGGATTCTTGTTATTTAGATGTCCAAGAATAATTGTTTCTTAAGGCCACATCCATTCCCTTTCTGTGTTACACAGGATGGAGTCCAGTGAAATGGAAAGCCTTTCTTTGGTTGTAGGCAGAATGGTGATTTTAGGAGGAGGCTTCAGTCCCCTTTCCTCTGATATCAGGGGCTGGGTAGTGGGATGGGTACCAGGAATGTCTCTTAAACACAATGCATCATTATATGCAACTTTGAATGAGAATGGGCTAGTTCATTATCGGAGCAGTTAAGGTTTGAAATCATATAATCATAAGGAAGTACTGACGTGAGGATGTATAGAAGGTTGAGGGCATACAATTTTTAGCTAAGGATTTAGTTGTCATTGTGAATGGGCCATTTAAACTTACAGTTCAAAAGGGAAAGCAGTGATATTACATTGTTTTCATATACTAATGCATAGGTATAGTTTCCATGAAAATTTGTCATCCCAAATTACTATTAGAACTGCTTTCTGTTCTTTAAACATGAACTGGTATGGCTATGTGAAGTTGTCTGTACCATCTAGTTTTTGTAATTTTCTGCTCTAACATAAACATTAACAAGTAGTAAACAAAAATCAGATTTTTTTTAAAAAAAAGCAGTAAATATTCAAGGTTTAGATAACTTGCCAAACTGGCCAGTTTAGAAGAAATAGACATACATGTGCATGCATGCGCACACACATATGGTCAGGGAGATACTGAAGGAAAAAAGAAAGAATGAAAAGGAGAGAGACTGACACAGGTGACTGGCTCTGTATTTCACTGTTCAAATTCACTCAACTCATGTACTTACTATTCATAAATTAACTCCTCAACTAATCCTTGAATGACTAGTTTCTCAGACAGTCACATCTGAGAAAGATGAGTTCGTGCAAGGCTGGCAGAGTGAGATGCACACTTTTGCTTTGTCATGCTGACAGCCCCAACGATACCACAGACCTAGAATTTGGGGTGACAGTGGCTTCCTGCCACTTGCAGCCTCCTTGTAGCAGAGTGTGGAGATGAAGGAAGGAAGCAGGCTGGCAGTTTTGAGAATGTGTGTGGAGGAGGAAGGTAAATGAAGCCAGGACTCTCTTGGAAGCCGTGACAAGGTCCTAGGTTAGAACAAGAAAGGTTGATGAATGGGTTGGTTGGCTAGTCAGTTGAATGTAAAGACATTTTTATGTAAGTGGAACTTCTGTCAGGTTTTGTTCAAATTATAGTATTTGCAAGCCTGAAACTCACCTGGTCTTTGTTTCACTTTGACACAGTTTTAAAATAATTTATTTCTGGGCTGGGAAGGTGGCTCAGTGGTAGAGTGCTTGCCTTGCATGCATGAGGTCCTGGGTTCGATTCCTCAGCACCACATAAGCAAAAAGAAAAAAGCCGGAAGTGGCACTGTGGCTCAAGTGGTAGAGCGCTAGTCTTGAGCTGAAGAGCTGAGGGACAGCGCCCAGGCCCAGAGTTCAGGCCCCACGACCGGACCCCCCCCCAAAAAAAATAATTTATTTCTTCCAGAGAGATTCTAGTAATTCATTAGTGCATTTTTGATAAATATGCTATTATTGTAACAATAAAAACTTTGGAGGTAGTCTTACATGTCTTTTACCAAAGGTAAAATGGGATACATTAAATATATGTTTATACATATAATATAATATGAAATATATAATGTATAGTAATATTATATATATCCATGTATTATATCTAATACATTGTAATTACATATAGTATATTATAAACACATATACCTATATATATACATATATATGCATATATATATATATATATATAATATACTGGGAGTATATTCTCTCTCTCTTTCCCAGAAAAAATCATGCTGTGTCAATTACTCAGAAAAACTAAATGAAAGTGAACAGAAAGTGTCATCTAGTGACACATTTCTATTGTTTAGGTAAATACTGGAAATTAGAAGCCAGTGTTTCCAGTTATCTCTTTGAATGTTTTTATACAATCCCATTCATTATCATCATCAGTGTTAGGAATAGAAGTCTGTTTTCTGTATAGATTGACTTTTGGGGAAAAACATTCACACCAATTTTAAATTTTGGAAACTAATTTACAAATTATATTTTAATTAAGTAAATCTTCATATGTAAAAAATAGCTACTAAGGGTCAGTTGGTAGTTTCTCTTATGTTTGATTTTCTCAGAACAAGCTGGTCACGAACAGTTATGAAATTCCATGTGGGAGATGAATGATGGATGGCTTTGTCTTTCCATTAAATATGGGGAAGAGATAAAACCAAACCAACCCTAATCCAGTGCATTTTACTTATTTAAAAATAAAATCAGCTGGGTCCCAGGATCTCATGCCTATAATCCTAGCTGCTCACAGGATGAGATCTAAGGATCATGGTTCCAAGTCAGCTCAGACAGGAAAGTCCATGATACTCTTTTCTCTGGTTAACCAGCAAAATGCTGGAAATGGAGCCACAGACTAAGTGGTAGAGTGTTAGTCTTGAGTGAAAACGCTGGCCTAAGATCCAACCCCAGAAGCGGCACCCCAAAAAAAATCAAAATAAAGTCAACCATATAATAAAAATGTGAAGAAAATGATCATGAATCATTCTCTAGGTTGCATCTGGCTTTTAGTTGAAATGAATAACAAAACAGGTGATTATCAGGTTCAACATTCATGATCATTGATCTAAAAGGTAGTATTGTTTTCTAATCAAATAGTTTAGTCTCTTTCCTAAGTTACCCTAACTACTTTGGGAATGAAGATGTTAATGCACTATTTTCTACTTTGCATAAGAAAAACTTGCACAAAAAAAAAAATCCTCATCTTGTAAGTCAGATGTTGAATGTTGTAATTTTTGTGGAATTTAACTATTTACCTAATACCTTAAAATCATTTCATTTGTCTTTGTATGACAAATAAAGAGTAAATGTTTTTGATTATTTTCCATGATAAGAATATTTGTCTAAACAATACTATGACTATTCTAATTACAATCCTGACATAACTCTAGTTTCTTTCTTGCCAATAAGGAACAGGGATAGAAAAGACATGCACTTCCATTCAGCCAAGAAGTTGTGTGTTAGCCTGTTACCCTCAAAAAGTGGTGGAAGACCATAATATCAGCCCATGACCACCGTATGCCGAAGCGTGTGGTCACCCTGCTTGAGTGTTTAAGTTCCTTGCAAATGTTGCACATTCAATTGCAACACGCAATCACTCAGGAGAATTAGAAAAAAAAATCATGCAATCAAAGAAAACCAGCTTAGTGGTAATCTTAACACCTCAATCAGTATCCAATTGTACTCATGTTATTGTGTTTGGAAAATATTTTATTTCCATATTTTAGGCGTAATTATACTCTAATTACACATAATTCAGAGAAGTGTCTGTGACATATGAAACTTAATCAACAACAGGTGTGCTATTATAAAATGGCTTATTGATTAGGGATACATAGAGCTATATTCAATATACAGGAGAAACAAACCTCTTAGATCATCTATCCTCAAGTCAGAGATAAGTGAATATTAAGACAAATTCATAAGATGAAACATTAAAATGTTCAAGAACATTACAAAATATGTCATTGAGCATGGTACCATGTATTTTTAAAATCACATAGTTTTGAAGAATTGTTTTTCTATATAAACTTTTTTTTAGATTTGAAACACAACATACCATAAATAAAGATTGGTATTATTCCTGACCACCTTATTCAAAGCTATATTTTCCAGGTTGTTTGGATACCATAGTCATTTTAGAAAACTTTTTCAGAACATTTCCTGAGATTAAAAATTATGTGAAATTGTATAGGCCTCAATGTTTCTTGTACAGCTTAACTGAAGGCCTAATAAGGGATGCAGTAATGTAGAATGTTTCTCCGTATCTGCTCAGGAAATCTATACAAACAAAAAATTTAGAGCATGTGTCTGAAAATGAGCCCTACAGTGTATTATAAACCCTAAGGAAAAAATAAATTTGATTTACTTTTTAACATTTTTGTTAGCATATATTAGTTCAGGGAGTTTGTCGTGACACTTCTGAATACGTTTTCAATGTCTCTTAGTTAAACTTACCCTAGTTTTTTCTCTCCCTTAATTCTCCTTCTCCTATTCCTGAAACCATGTCAATAGTTCTCACTGTTTTGTTTCCATGCATGAATATAAAGTTCTTTGACTACATGTAGCCTCCCTTGGATGCCTGGCGTACTACAGGACCTGTTTCACATTCCCATCATTCGTGGGTATTTGTATTGTTCTGTGGGTCTTTGCTGTGTTAATTCACACATGCGTATATATTTTATAGAAAAGAAGATGTATTTTAGTTTCTATTTAGTAAAAAAAAAAAAGCTACTGGCATCTGGACAGCTAAAATTTTGCTTGGAATATTGCTTTGGAGCCCAAGGGCTCACACACGCTGGGCAAGCACTCCGCTGTGACAGCTTTGTCTCTGGCTTCTTCTGGGTTTTCCTAAAACCTGGAGGACTAACTAAAATTCTAATGATGGCAGAAATGGTGCATTTAATTTAACTTCTTGATTTTCCTATCCATTCCAAGTGAGCTTGTATTTATGAAAAATGTTGAAAGGCAGAAAAAGGCACAATAAAGATAAACAGCAATTTGTATAATTCATAAATTGGCATTTGGGTCTTGATTTCTTGAAAATTCATTATCTATACCACCCCTTAGAAACTGAGAAGAGCCATGAACAAAACTTGTTGTCCAAAATATCTTGGCAGCTTCATATTCCCTATTCTCGGTACTGAATATTTTAGGCGAATTTTAGTTAGAATAGAATGCACTTCAGTTATTTGGGTCCAAAATTTTTCTTGATCTTTGATTTTAGGGACCATTTCAGCACTTTCAAGTTATTTATTAAATTGACACAATAACTTAAGTTATTTCTTAAATTGACACAAATTGCAATATTGACATTTGCAGAAGCTCACGTGCTACGCGGACGCATTTAAAGATCTATCTTCTTCCCTCCCCTCATTCCTAGAAAATATGACTAAGTCAGTTTTATACATGCAGAATACAGGAGAGAGAGAGAAAAAAACAGCTGCAAAGATATATTTCTGTACTATCAAAATTAGACAGGTGTAGTGCATCAGAAATTACCTGAGTGAAATGTACTTGTTTATTTTTCCTTTTCCATTCACAAATAATGGATTTGTGAATACCAAACAAACAAGCTTCATCAACCCAAGGAAATGGCCAGAGGTCCTGAGAAGACTCCATCCGACCTCTCCCAGGCAGAGAGAGGGTCCTCACTTGGCGCCTCCTCTTTGCTCCTCGAGCAGGACCTGTTTTCCAGGCAGACTCGAGCTGTTTCAGGTCCAGGCCTGACTCCACAGCCTCTGACATCTCTGGTTGTCATGGTAATGGCTCAGCTCACTTCTGTCAGATTCCACTCCACTTCCATGTGTAGTCCTGTTGCTTCAGAGAGAGACTCAACATTGCTAAAAAGCAAAGTGAGTCATTGACCCCTGTGATGAACTTGCTTCTGTTACGTCCGTTGTCAGGTAATGAGGGTGGTGTCGACAGTGTCGTCTGTTGAAACGTTGCTTTTGGATGTTTGTGGTGGAGTCACCATGAGAGTGTGGGAGGCTGTGACAGCAACACCCACAACACCTGCTTTGTGAGAGAATTGTGGAGACCAGGCTTGATCAAGGGTTAGCTTATTTAATGAATAAGTCTCTAGGAGGGACTCTCTTGATAAAGCAAACAAGAAAGGAAATCTTTATTAGCGGTTCAACCTTTCATTCATCTATGTTTTTATTCTTGCAGCACATTTTACTATGTTAGACCCTACCCTAGAGTTAAGGAAAGGGTAACATAGACCTTCCCTCTCCTCAAGGGGTTTATATTCAAGCACCCACAGTAGAGGTCTATGCTTAATTTTTTCCCCTCTGTTTACTCCCTCATACACTGAAAACAAAATCAGGACATGTACAATGCTAATAAATGATACAATAACAATATTAAAGTTATTACTTGAAGCTTCTTTTGGAGCACATGCTCCTATTCATCCTTAGACAATGCTGTGAAGAATGCTTGATCTCAGACAATGCTTTTATTCACCATTCTGTCATATTGATTGTCCCCTTCCTAACAGGTGCTATTACTTTCTCAGCTCCACTTAAGTTATCTGCTTTGTTATCTAGTTTGTATTTTCTCCTTTCTCTTACTACTCATCTGTCCAGGTAAGAATAATTTGACTTGCACTTTTGGTGACAATGATCATTTCTGAAAGTGAAATTTGCATTTGAAGTCCTATTTTCTCTCCTGACAAACAGCTTCACACTAAAACCATGAAGCAGGGAAAGATAATAGCTTGGCTGTATGTATATTTTGTGTGCAGTAAAACTGATTTTTCTAAGAGCTGGTTATTGATTTTCACAATAATTTATGTATTTATATATTTTTCTTATCTTTAGCTGTACAAAGGAGTTGCCATTTAACAAAGCAGTTTATAAATACAATATAGCTTGATCAATGTACTGTTTTTATTAAAAAAAAAAGACTTGATAAAAATCTACATATGTACTAAATATATAGAGACATTTTATCTTGTTATTATTACCTGTGCAAAGATGGTGCAGTGATTTTAAAAACATTTCCATTGGAATATAAGCAGTCTGGAGGTGATTTAAGGCATAGACTAAGACATTGAAAATACTATCCAATCTGGTTCAAGGACAGACAGGTCGGGGATCTTGACAGCCGAAGAGATCCTGATCCAATCTCCCATGTATGCAGAATGACAAACACAACTCAAACAAATGCATAAAAATGAGTGAGCATTCCACACTTTTGTTTTCAAAACAAGACAGTCAAGGAAGTTATTCAGCCTATCATTAATTTTGGGGTTTAGAACTATATTAACATAATAGATTAATCAAGGCAAATATAAGAAGCAATCTATATACTTCTCATTCTACCATGGTATCTTAAGTTTTTCCATTGCAAATTCTACCCATGTTTTTCTTCTCCTTACATAATTATTTGAGTTCCCAGATAACCAGCACAGAATGTGGAGTATAGAAGAGGAATTGTCACTTGGTGGTTTGGTGGCAGATGCACAGTGTTCTTTCTGTTTGTCTCTACTGCTTGCTCTAAAGCATTTTGTAAACTCATTCCTGGAAAGACTCTGCAAGAGAGTTCTGAATAAAGACATGAAAATAGTTATTGAAAATATACTCCTGGGGGCTAGGAAGGTGGCTCAGTGGTAGAGTGCTTGCCTTGCATGCCTGAGACCCTGGGTTTGATTCCTGAGCACCACATAAGCAGAAAAAGGCAGAGGTGGCGTTATAGCTCAAGTGGTAGAGCACTCGCCTTGAGCTGAAGAGCTGAGGGACAGTGCCCAGGCCCAAAGTTCAGGCCCCACGACCTACAAAAAAAAAGGAAAAATAAGAAAACAAATATACATTGGCTAACTTATGTGCCATCAGCAGATGAATGTAATAATTTACTTAAATAATGGCAAGATGGCATTCTAAGAGAATGATGCTCTCACACCCAGTGTTTGCAGGCACAGGGAATGGCATGGAAGAGCAATGCATGAGTCTCTTTTTGTTTCCTTTATTGATTCTGGATCTGTGCATGAGAGGCAAGGGCTCTACACCAAGGTGTAGACCTAGCCCAGAGATGCGGCTTATCTACCTGGACTCCTGAGATGCTCACTTGACTGACTGCATTTGCCCATCATCTCTTGCATGAATTGTGTTGTTAGTCAGATGGCACTGACCCCAGTTTATAAAGAGGAAGGTGAAGATTGTATCAAAATTCCACAGCATACATGATAGAGCAACAAATGCAAGTCATCCTTATACAGCCCTTCCCCGGAGCACCACGTTGCCATTAGACACCTAGGGAGTGGTGAGGTATTCCCTTTCTGCTCCTTGCTCCCTTCCTTTGCCACACATCCCTCTGGAGTCAGTGAGTATGAAATGAGAGCTATTACTTGACTCAATTTCCTGTCGACTCCTGGTTTGATGGGTATTCATTCAGATCTTAACTTTCCCGAGTTTAATGATTTAAGACACTAACTTTGAGTCCCACCCCTTTCATAAGCAAATGACCCTGAGCTCCACATATGGCCAAAAATAATTAAATACATGCTTGGCCTGAGATTTTTGGAGAGTTGGTATTTTCCCCTAACAGGATGGATTTTGTGAAACCAGTGATTAAATTAATTAAATATCGTACAGTGTGCTTATCAGATTGGCATGTGGTAATGACAGAAAAAAAATAAACACAAAAAAGCAAAGGCTTTGTTGTTCTGAGATATTTATTGTCCTTGACTATTATCCAAGAACAGATGGCAGGGATTTCAGCTGGCTTAGGAGCCCCCTGCAAGCGGGAAGGAGGTGATGATAAATGATTGGTAATTTCCCAGAGTGGAGCCACCGAGCTGGGGCCATACAAAATGAATAGATGCTGGGCTACAACATCATCGGTAGAATCTGGTCCAATAATTCATTTCTCTCT
This sequence comes from Dipodomys spectabilis, assembly GCF_019054845.1. Taxonomy (NCBI): domain Eukaryota; kingdom Metazoa; phylum Chordata; class Mammalia; order Rodentia; family Heteromyidae; genus Dipodomys; species Dipodomys spectabilis. The sequence goes on along the minus strand of NW_024870892.1, from coordinate 5,114,488 downwards.
GAAAGAGAAAAAACCCACAGAAGCCTTGTCCTCTGTGTCTAAGAAATCTCCAGAAAACTGGCAGTAATTTGTTGGTTCCTGAAATAAAATTAATGGCCTTAGCTAAAAGGTGAAATTACATATTTCTTTACAAGATCAGTTGGATTTTTCTTTCTCTTATTAGGTGCCTGGGGTTTACTGAATCTTTATTCTTTGATACCGTAGGTTTTGATTGTCTAGTTTGTTTGGTTAAAGGTTTGGTCTAGTAGTTACTCAGGTATATCTGTTCCTATTTTCAGGAGAAGTAATGAGAGATACCCTTAATCTGATTTAAAGTTGATGATAAAGAATCTGTCCTGGGAAAAATACTAGGTTGTATTCAAAAATACATAAACTGGATCTATATTGTTCAAAGAGTATCAGTGTTTTGTTTTGTTTTGTTTTTTTCATCAGTTATGGGGCCTGAACTCTGGGCCTGCGCACTGTCCCTCAGCTCTTCAGCTCAAGGTGAGTGCTTTACCACCTGAGCCAAAGCACCACTTCTGGCTTTTTCTGCTTATGCGGTGCTGGGGAATCAAACCCAGGGGCTCATGCCTGCAAGGCAAGCACTCTACCACTGTCACCTTCCCAGCTCTCAGTGTTTCAATAATTAAAAAAATTGAATATCTGATAGAACAGTAAGCTGAATTACAGTTTTGCCATATTTCATTAGGGTATCTGTAGTTAGTAAGTCTGTCTTTCTGGGTCTCTGTTTGAAGTAGCCACAAAACGAGAACCATCTGCCTCTCCTAAATCCGAGTAAGAATACATTGTTTTTAATTTTTGTAAAAAATAGATCAGAGGCACTCAAGGGGTGGTAGGCTAACATTAAGCAGTATTGATAACCTCAGCCCTTATCTGCATGATAACCAACATGATAGAAGAAATAGTTTCCCAGGTGACCCAAAGGGCTGAGCCGGGAGGCAGCAGGGGCAGAGCAGAGCTCTCTGGAGCAGCCCGTACACAAACTCTGAGTGTGCAGCCACGCAACACTTGGAGAATGCCTCTGCCGGCAGAGTGAATCACCCTACTACCGTCACACACTAAAAACAGGCAGGCAGTTACCACTTCAGTTTATTATATTTCATACTTGGTGTTCCCTACAAGAGGCAATGATCTGAAAGCCTCTTCTCATTGTGGTGCCCATGTGACACACTGCCACTGCTCTGAGGGCTAATTCATTCTGGTGAATATGCAGAGATTCATATTCAGCGTCTTGGGCACACATGCTAAAGGCTACGCATGACATTAAAGTAACTCCTGAAGAAATAGACACAGTATTTCATAGATACTAAATGCTATAAATTACATTGCTGTTGAATTCATCAGTTGTTTATCATGGAGAAAACAGCTTATCAGGAAGGAATGTTTATTTGGGTTCCTGGTTTCAGAAGCTCTGGTCCTTTACGGTGGGAGGATGTGTTTCACAGCTCACACCACAGAAGCCATGATGGAAAGAGGTACTGGGGCCTCAGGAGAGGTACTAACAAGGACATACCCTCAGAGACATTCTTCCCCTAGCTAAGCCCTACCTCCCAAGGTGTCCAAAGCCTCCCAAAACAGTTCCATCAATTGTGAACCAAGTCACCAACACATAAACATATAGGAGCCATTTTATTATTATTGTTCAAACCATAATGTTTGTATGATTAGATAGATAGGTCAAGTGTCTATCAAGTTCAGATTTTTTTTAATTTTCTCTTATTTCAAAGATAAAGGGTTGACCTTAAAAAGACAAAGAAGGAAACTACAATAAAACAACCAATATGTTCTTAGGAATGATGAAAATGAGCCACTTCTAGAAGCCCTATAGAAAACGTCCTATAGAAAACGTCAAGTCATTAATAGCAAGGGAGTCATTCTGAATGCTTTCATAGAGGGACGCAAGATGACATACAGAAAATCAGGCATCAGAATGGCTTCGGGTCACTCACAGAACAATGAAGTGCAAATGTAGCATACATGAATGCAGGCAGACACTTTTAGATGGATGCAAAAACTGGAAGATCGACATTTCAAACTGGACACTACTCTTTTTGCATTTAGAGAATATACTTATCGTTAATGTATTGTTTTTAGGATTTGTTGTCTTAAACAGAAATGTCTTCCCATTTGGGCACATACATATCCTTACAAATAATAGAAATGCTATATATATAGTATATACATATATGAGTAGATACAGACACCTATATACATATATGTATATATGTGTTCAAATTTATCTAAAATCTACTCCCAAAAGAACAGTTAGCAAAGAAATGATTTATAGATAAAGATCAAAGCTCAACCCATCTATTTCCATGATGGATCTGGGGAATTCCTTGGTTTTCTTATGGTTCTCAAGGATGGGCAAGACCCGTGCTTGTGGCCTGGAGCAGTTTAGGCTTTGGGATGAGATGCACTTGTTTCTGTCTGCGTGCCCTTTCCTGCCTGTCTGACATGACAAGGCAGTCCTCTAGTTCAAGGGTTTCCAATGAATTCGCCATGCTCATTACTGTCTATTGTGCTGCTGTGTTTTCTCAGTGGTCTTGTACTAGAGGCCAAGAACTCATGCCTTGTCTAGGTCCCCATAGCCTTCTTTATGTCTAATAGTCATAAATACAAGCTGACTTCAAAAGAAAAAGAGTGTTCCTTAAAAAATGCATGTCATTCAAAATCCTTTAGGTACCATGACTCAATAACAATACATTTTCTATTATGATTTTCATTTTACATGTAATATAGATTTATTCTATATCCAGAATCATGAGCAAGGAGACTCATGGCAAGGTAAAATTAGACAGAGAGGCTTCTAGAAGGAAGCTCTGACAAAACAAGCCTCATAGGAGATTGTCCCAGGCAGTAATAACCATGTGGAAATGACCGGAATGGAATAAAGGAACAAGAACTTTGAGGAGAAGCTGGCCAGAAGCAAGCCGCTGCAGAGAGGAGAATTAAAATTTATAGACATTTTAATGAACTACATGTGAATTGATGAGAGCCTGAGCTGGTGCCAGGGGAGAAAAATAGATTCTCTGTGTTTCGTAGCATAGAGTCAGGAAGACCTGAAGACTTCTTCTGAAGAGCTTTGTCTCAGTGAAATTTTGCTTCACCTAGGACTAGAATGAACTATTCACTTTGTTCATTGTTTGAATATCTCACTTTTTATACAGTTTTCTCATACTACACTGGTTTATGTGTTGGTTTTTAATAATGTTAGAAAGGCCATTGATTTATTTTTTATCTTAGCTAGTTGTACAAAGGGGTTTTAACTCAACAAGTCAGATTATGGGTACAATGCATCTTAATGAAAACTTATTTGTCATCCTATAGTTGCTACCTCTCATTGCTACTTATGTATTTATATTCTATACTATATATAAACACACATACATATACTATATATTAATTAAGATAAGACTGTACCTAAGCTATATAGTTTCACCTTGTAAATTTAGTAGCCTTAATTTGGCTTTTAATGTTGTTATATTTTTAATATACATATAAAATCACATTTTGCCTTCAAGCAACATCAGAAGAAAAACAATAATGCAGCAATTACTTAGTTTTTGACACATTTCATCCTGAAATTGTACTTAGACTGACTTAGCCTAATTGAAATGCCTTCAAGAGACACACATGCACACAAAACAGCAGAAGTAGCTCTATTTTTCTACTTTTCTGAGAAAAACAAACAAATAAAAACCCTCAAAACAAAAACAAAAACATAACTATCCTTTTCTATTATTGTATTTTGTGGCCAGATCCTCTTGCTTTGCTCTTATCCAGGTGTACCAGGTTTGGGCCATTTTTTTTTTCTCGTCTCTGGAACATCTAATGCCTCTCTGGGCTGCTGTTCATGTCTTGCAGGGAAAGCAGAGTTTGATCATTGTCATGACCCTCCCTCTCCCTTTTGTCCTTACATGCTGATTGATTTTTAAATCACATCCAAGTTTCTATTTCCCACAGGTCCGAACTTGCCATCTTTCCTCTCTGTTGTTGAAATGTTTAATTACAACCCAGGAAGAAGAAAATTGTGCATTGACATGAGCTCCCTTAGGCTCTGGTCTTCATCAAGCCCAGAAAGAATATTCACTTTGTTGTTTTATTTGCTAGTCTTACATTCACTAGTGAGATCCCTTCTGCCAGGAATCATTTCAAGTCAAGAAAACATACAGCCAAAAAAAATAAAGGTATAAACGTTCTGTTCTTCAGGAAAGGAAGACCTAGAAAATGTAAACGTTGGAATGGTAATAGAAAGTAAGAGGAGTAGGAAGGAAATGATAGATGATGTCATTCAGGGCACCTGCGGTTAGAAGTGCTCATTTTCAATGATCTCCCGGCCACTGGCAGGGGTGTCATTAAGAATAGGTCGTGGTTGATTTGTGATTGATACGAAGGTGCAATCATTCACAGACCTGAGGCAGAGCAGCCAGAGCAATGAGAAAATCGGTGCAGAAGCACCGAGGCGGAAGCAGGTCGACATGGAAAGGAGGCTCAAGTCCACTGGACTGCAGAAGGCTAGTCGCATGAGTAGCAGCAGGCTCGCAGGAAGGCAGTGGGCCGCACGAGGTGTCACGTGATCCATGGGGGACCTGTACTGAAGTCACTGCATCCAGGAACTATGCTCTTTACCTTCCTCCGTCTCTGAGGCCTAAGCAATGTCTGGTACAGAGTAGACACCCAGATTAAAAACAACAACAACTAAATGAATGTTGACTATGCAAATGAATCTTGAGCTAAGTCTTTGAGCCTCAGGTGATTATTAGAGAATTTTGTAGTCATGTAGGAAATACGTAGTGATGGTTTTGTGATCCTGGTGGGGAAAAAAATCAACTGAAAGTGAAAGAATGGCTCAAGTTGTCAAGTGTCAGGTAAGTGCACCTTATGGCTTGAGTTCAGACCTCCGTCTGTACTGTTTAATTCAGTAGGGCTTGCTACTCTGGATCCGATCTCAGGAGATCACCTGTCCACAGAACACATGGACAGAATAGCAGCAGCTCACAGGTTCACGTGGACCAAATGTGGATCACGTTCTTGCATCACTTGGAGGACAGGCAAAGCTTCTGTAATAAAACAAAACCATTTGCTCCTCTATAGCCTAAATGTTTGTTTGGCTTACTCCTTAGAAGCCGAGAATAGCAGGCTGGCATTGATGGTGTAGCACCAGGACAAATCTCAAATGAAAAGGAAATACGCATATTTCTCTACTGCATCCTGCCAAACTTCCTCTCCTTCATCATTTCAATACCTGACTGGCCATATCATTAGTCTGGGTATTATGTGGCTTGTCCTTTACCTTTCTCACTCTTTGCTTGGCCTATGCCAACCAATTCTGCACTATCCAGAATGAGAAGCTTTCACTGAGTCAGCTAAACAGTCATTTTCTCCTTTGCCTGCGATTGTTTATTTCAGTTTTCTTGCTCTATGCATAACTTGGTTAGTGGGTGGCATAATTGATTCACCTGCTTTGTTTTTTGCATTCAACTTTTAGAGCTTCTGACACATAGGCTGTGATAAACAGCCCAAGCAGATATTTCTCAGAAGGGATAATGAAAATCTTTCACTTCTTTTTTTTTTTATTTGTTTTGTGCTGTACTGGGCCTTGAACTCAGGACTTGAGTTCTGTCCTTGTGTTCATCCCCATTTCTGGCTTTTTGGTAATTTATTGGAGATAATAGTCTCACGGATTTTTCTGCTTGGGCTAGTTCTTGAATGGAGATCTTCAGGTCTTAGCCTCCTGAGTAGCAAGGATTACAGCTGTAAACCCCAAGAGCTCCATTTAAACTTTCTCTTCTTAAAGCTATAATTAATGCTTGTCTTAAACTGTCAGAAAATTTTGGCCCAGGAAGGAAAGATGTTAGGGAAGGCATGCAAATTACTAATTCCTTGATTATGCTCTGAAATAAAACATCTTAGTTTATTTTGACCCAGTGAGCTATTATCTGCGAGGGTAAAAGCTGAGTCTCCATGCAATGGCATGACCCAAGAAAAACTACCTTGCACAGCTCCAGAAGTTATTAGCTGAGGACTAAAGCTAATGACTTTATTGCTTGAAAGGCATCAGTGCCAGGTGCCAGGTAAGATTTATTACTGGTCACCCTGCTATTGGAGTGGTGGAGAAGTACTCAGTGCAGCTCTGAGAGAGATTGTCTCACTTTCTTTTCAACCTCCTGTCTTACTTGAAGTGCAAGTTTCCATTTGTAATGCAAAGATATCATCTTCCTACTTCATAAAGAAAGCCTTCTCATTGATATGCAGATTGCACAATGAGAGTGTCCTGTAGGAGTTTCAAGCTGTGGAATCAACCCCAGGTCTGCAGAATAAGCCTGTTGAGGCTTTTATGATTATGGGACTTTGATTTACAACCAACAGGCCTCCTAGTTTAATCTGTGAGCCTCACTTAGCATAAAAAAGAAAAGCAAGATCTCCAGTTAGTGTTTTTCATGTAGAAAGGAAGTTTTTTAGCACCAGATAAAAGTGTTTGATTGTATGTTCATAGCACAAGGTCACTTGACAAGCTTCAATGGCTATATCATTCATTCACATAGTCAGCATTTATTGAGTGCTTGATTTTGAGGCTAGAAATATACCAGTCATCTGGAAAGAGCCTCTGTTCTTTTGGAGTCTGTACTTTAGTTAGGGTACAAAGGACAGAAACAGAAAATAGGCGAGTATATAATCAACAACAAAGCGATCATTCATCGTAAGGCAATAGTAAGCAATAGAATACAATAGTATAAAATGAGAGTGAGGTTATGATAATCATTCAATTAATCATATCACTCATGATCCTATTTTGATGCATGAAATAGAAAGTCCTTCACTGGCTTAAGCAGGGCTCTTACCTATACCTGCTGGCATGTAAACTTTGGATTTGCCATCTTAGTAATAGCTAGATATTCTCAGGGCAGAGGATTCTACTGTCTGAAGACCCTCTGAAATGAGCTGACAGCAGGTAGACTTACAGGAGAAAAAGGCAGACCCATTTATTGAGCCATCTGTAACATGAATCCCCCAAAACTCAGGGTAAAATTCATGTGCATGTTTAGATTCTATGAAGCCCTGACAATCGTGTAGAGACAGGGCTGGGTGAAAGGGGTCTCATCCAATAGTGAGAGATCAGGGTGAGAAACCAGCCTGTCCCGTCCAGAGTGTGCTGGGGTCTTTGTGCAGCATGCCTGCTGCCCTGCACTGAGCAAGTCCCTTCTTATAATGAGGGATCTTAGGACCTGCGACCATACACCGCCTATCAGAGAACTTCTTTATGGAAACCCACATGTAGGAAGGGGGTACAAGGTCACCAGGTCTGGAGCACCACCAGAGGTGGACGGACATGCAGGGCAGGCTCTGCGGGGAGAGGAAGGCAGCCCCCGGGCCCTGGGAAGGAAGAAGTGGGCGGTTACAGGGCATGAGCCAGGGTCTTACCATTCCCCAAGAGCCTTGGAACATCCTAGAATGATCCTGAAGGGTCTCAGAGGCGGTGAGTAGCACTCCTAATTTTACTCCTGAGAGAGATGGAGAAGTCACCCACATATTTTGAGGAGAGAATGACATGCTTTGACATATGTTTTAAGGAGAGTATTTCTTGTATGAATTATTTTTAAAAATAGAATAATTAAAATCAAAGTGAATGATGAACTCGGCTTCCAGACATAAATATGCCATTACAAAAATTACCATTTTTCTGGGGACTTCTAACGTGTCGTTTGTCTTCCATAAATGAGGAGTCTATTTGCCAATTAGTTTACTCGACGTCTGTCAAGAACCGCAAGCTGGTAAATTAGGCTGTCATGGTGTGGTAAGCACCAGTGGGAGTTGGGTAGTGCTGGGTCAGAACAAAGCAGTTTCTGCATTACTTGTGGTGGAGCAAAAGCCACACCATCAACCCTTTGTGGCCATTTGCTCTATGCCTAGACCCACAGGTCTCATGACAGGGAGAAGCCTGAGTTTAAGGAGAACAAATCTTTGCTAATGGGCGTCCAGCAAGCTCCTGCCTTTGTTTTCTGAAGAGATGCTTTCTCTTTCTTCCAGAGTTGTTCATGCTACAAAAGTCTTTGGGGAAAAAAAATCAAGCAGAACAAGAGAAAGTCAGCAACTTCTCCCAAGACATGCAGAAATGCAGAAATGCACGGAGGCGTGCTTCCCATACTTGCATTTTAATAGTACACTTGACAACTATTTTTGCAGAACCCAATTCTACTATTCATAAATGGGCATTTGCAATGGTTTTCCAGTACTATTTTAGAAAATAAATGGGATACAGAATTTGTCTTGGCACTTGAGATGTTAAGAGACTGTCAGTGCACTGAGAATTCTTTTGTAATATGCTGAAGAAAAGTTTCACGGTATAATTCATATAAGTTCATGATTTGGAACATAGTGGAGTGTGGTGTGTGTGTGTGTGTGTGTGTGTGTGTGTGTGTGTGTTGATCTAGGGGTTTGAACTCGGGGCCTAGATGTTGTCCCTGAGCTTTTTAGCTCAAGCCTAGCACTCTACCACCTGAGCCATAACTCCACTTCTGACTTCTTGTGGTGGTTAGTTGGAGATAAGAATCTCATGACCTTTCCAGCTTTGAATCATGATCCCCAGATCTCAGCCTCCTGAGTAGCTAGGAGCCATCAGTCATCAGTGCCTTCCTCCGTGGTGGATTTTTAAAATCAGGCATGCCCTGGAGTGAGCACCACCCTGCCTCACACAGGAAGGGCTGTGTTCTCCAATATCACTCCACTGTGGACACAAACTCCAGGTCCTAGACTTTTTACTTGTGTGTCTGATAGACCAGCTGTAAATCAGGTCCCACACAACCCTTTCCTCAGCTTCGCTATTTTGTTTTCATGGCTCAAAGAGCCTTGTTAAGTATTATACTAGCCGCATTAATAAGCAAGTCTTGCTAACTTCTAATAAAAGAAAACAAGACCCAGTCTTGTTGCGATACAGGCTACTGAGGACTTCTATACCAGTTCTTCCTTCAGTCTGCTCACCAACTGAGCTCCTCAGAGTTCATTAGTTACTAGGTTTACAAAGGAGTTGTAACCTAGTACTCACTGTTCAGGGGTGAGTAAATTGAAGGCCTTCTGTCCTTTCCAGAGGTCCAAGGTGGGGTTAAAATTCCCCTCTTAAGATTGCCTTGATTTTCTGGTAAACCAGATCCCATCCTCTATCTTTTGTGGGCCACCTCATTAACAGGAAGTCTGGCATGGTTGAAAGGGGTTCATTATGAATGGCACATGATGCTTTTCTCACCCCCAGGCCCTCTGGAAATGCCAAAGCTTTTAGGAGTCTGTGTCAGAAACCAACAGCAGAACTCTTCTGTCCTATCTATGCTTATTTTTGTCTTACACATTGATGTTTGTGAAGGAATTTTTACCTAAAATAATGTTTTTCCATCTCTTTGTTTTTGTTGTAATTTTAGGATCAGGTAGCCATAGCAATGCCTAAGAGGTAAAATACACAAATCCCATTCAAGAATCCTAAGATTAGAGCTCTTCAACTCCCATTTCCTGATCAGGAAATGTTTCTCTCCTTCCCCCATTTCTTTCTACTTTAACCCTGCTGTACTAAAATACATCCTTACTAAACCTTTTAATAAAATCCTAAGGTTATCTTTTCCTTTCTTTTTAACATGCAATTGGTTTAGATCCACTTTTCTTCCTAAATTCATATACAAACTTAGTCTAAAGGACTATATTTTCTAAGAAGTAGAACTTAAATGTTTGCAGAAGCTCCATTTGTAGTGACACCAGATTGGAAATAACTCAGATATTCTTCAGGGCAAAAGGTCAAGCACCAAATGTCCTGTAGTATATCCCTAGCCTGGAAAAGTATTCAGAAATTTAAAAAAAAAAACAAACAGCAACACACAAATGTTGACTACTCTTGAGGAAATCATACAAGTATAAAAAGCTAGTACCAAGAGGATAGCACTGCATGATTCCGTTTACAAAATCTTCTAGATCCAACATAATCACTATAGTGAAAAGAGGGGTTGATCACTAACCAGAGGAATGGAGTAGTATGGGCTCAAAAAGCGAAACTGAGAGAGCTGCATGTTTATGCAGCTGTATTTTGACTATGATGTTGCTTACTTAAAGGAACCAGGAATAATATTTCATAGAGCTATAGGTAATAGACTCACACAACCACACCTACCGACACACATGGAAAAGTGAAACAAAAAAAGTGAAATCTTGAAAATTCTTTGGATTATAGGTGTGCCAGTGTCTTAGTTTCAGTATTTCTCCTTAATTGTGCAAGGTGATGCATACATGATTTTCACTGTATAGTTCTTGATGTAACCTTCCCTATAACTACTTAAAAGCAAAAAGTTAACCAAAGCTGTAAAGTAGTGTAGACAGAGGAGCCTGCCTGTGTGTGTGTGTGTGTGTGTGTGTGTGTGTGTGTGTGTGTGTGTGTGTATGTGTTTGTGTTGCAGCTTAATGACTGGTTAAGATCTCCAGTCATGAGACGGCTACCCTTGTTACCTCTTCCCGGGGACACAGCACTCTGAAGTCTACCTACTGGGCACCTAGCCCATTGGGCAAGTGAAGGCTGGGGCTAGAGCTCAGTGATAGAACATTGCCTATTGTGTGCCAGGCCTACTTTCCATCTCCAGCATTACAACTGAGTAAAACTGAATGAAACAAGAATTGCAGAAAATAGGACAAAACCATTTGTCTGAGATAGGACCACATGCAGTTGGTGCAGATCTTCTATCCTGGTGGGCTGGTTCATGAGCTTATAACTCTGGTGTTGGGCTGGGTGGGCCCAGCCACTCCACAAGAGCGGGTGCCCCTGGGATGTGTCCCAAGTCCCTTCCCTTCCCACAGACCTGCGGAGTACCAGGTTCTTGTGGTGCTTCTGCAAATGCTCCCGAGGCTGCTGTTTCTCCACAACTGCTCCCAGCACAGTTGTTAAAGTGCAGAAATGGCTTCCTTGACACAGAGACTTCCTTGCCTTAATTTCTGTTATGGTGTTCATGCTCATATTGGTTTGTGTGCAAATCCGCAGTAGCAGGAAATGCCAGCGGTGTACCTCATTTCCAATAGAATGTGCTCTTCCAGCCTGCCATCAAGTCCCACCTTGTCTATTTAAAAAAAAGAAGAAAAAATTGGGACTATCTTTTTGAAATGCCTATTATGAAATCATCCCTGCTGCTGTAGCTGAATGTGTTTGTAGCAATTCTTGCCTTTAGGTGAGAAAAGGATTCCTTCATGGATTCTTGTTTTCCTATCAGTCAGCAGTTCTAGCCTGAATAAAGGACTCTCAACAGGAAGGAGAGACGTGGCCAGGGAGAATGACAAGGCAGACAGACATTGTCTGACATCCTTTGCTCTATCTGGACAGACTGGATGTCCTTTAGTTGCAAATTTCAATTTCCATATCATGTATTTGGTTATTTGGGGGAGACTTAAGAAATTTGGTCTTGTTTTACGGAGAAATTTCAATAATATAAACTTTTTCCCCCCAGTTAAAGTCTATTAGATGCTGCCAATTAAATAATCACAAAGTAGCCTGAGAAAAATTTTTAAAAAATGGCTTGCAGCCAAGCACTGGTGGCTTACAGCTGTAATCCTAGCTACTCAGGAGGCTGAGATCTGAGGATCATGGTTCAAAGCCAACCCGGGCAGGAAAGTCCTTGAGACTCTTATGTCCAATAAACCAGTAGAAAACTGGAAGTGGTGCTGTGGCTCAAGCAGTACAGCACTAGCCTTGAGCCGAAGAGCTGAGGGACAGCGCCCAAGCCCAGAGTTCAAGCCCCATGACTGACAAAAAAAAAAAAAAAGGTTTGCACTATGTATTATAGGCGCATCATTTTAAGAATAATAAAATTGGGGAAGATATTCCAACTCTTCTAGTGGGAGACTGGAAGCCCTAAGAGATGACATACATCACAGGAAAATAAAGGAAAGCTGGTTGCACTCCCATATAGGTATTTGCACATATGCCTGTGCCCCCACCCAGCTGCACATACAGCAGGTATGTGTGTGCATGCACACACGCACATCATTTGGCTTCATGGTGACTGCCTAGCTTTATGGATGGGAGTCCATTGGCAGAATAGTACCCAGAGAGGAGGTTCCCAACCTCTGGAGTGCAACCTATTTAAAATACCATTGCAGTTTTTTTTCCCGCTGGTTCATGTGAATTGAGGCCTACCTTTCATTTTGTTTTCTTTCCAGCCTGGCTTTAGGGCAGAGCTCCTTTCTTGTATTCCTAGAATCCCTGTATTGTGCCCTTTAATTTTTAATAATTCCTTATCTTTTGCACTTTTTCTCTTTTCTCATAGGAATTTTCTATTACTTTTCCTATGGGACACCATTTTTATTGTATGTTGGTTTTGTCTTTGATTTTGTGGGTATTTTTTTTTTTTACCTTTGGTGGATTTTTGTGATTATGATTCCTTGATCCCTAGTCCTCTAGATTTGGGCCACATTCTTTTGTTCCTATCTGCATTTGCTTCCTGTGTGTTTCAAGTCACCCTCGTTTGTCCAAACCTTTTTCTTAATCCTATTTAATTTCTTCTACCCCAGCCTGTTCCTTTCTCCTTTATTCTCTTCATCCATCAAATGACATATCTCGTTGGAACACTTTTCTCTCAAAGTCAGCTTCACCTTTCTGTTTGCCCAGCTTAGATATGATGTTACATAAAATGAAAACCAAGGAACACATCTTCTGGGAAGATTTTCTTCCGTGTTTACTTGCCTTGGTCAGTGTAAATGTTACAGTCTTGTTCCAGCTAACGCGGATGCTGTTGACGCTGCCCTTCCCCAGCTCCAGGGATGAATAATGTTTTGGCTAGCTCACCATCCAGTAGCCTTTCCAGACCTGGCAAGAAGCAGGCATCCAGGCCCCCAGCAGTCACAGTGTGTAGGACACAGCAACATTGTGATGTCACGTGTGGCTGTTTCTCCTAGCAGTTGAAAGTACAGCCAGGTCCTCTTTTAAGAATCAAATCCCAAAACCCAGGCCTCTGCATTCTAGACTGGTCTTTATGTCAGTGGGTATGAGGAAGGTTAAAAGGTGGTTTGAAAGAAGCTCAGCCCCTCCCGATCCCTGGGAAGGACCTGCCATGCCTTTCTGTCCAGGACAGATTCCCAGTCTGAGACCTGGGGAGTGATGTTAGTTCAGTTTTCCAGTTGAGGAAAGGCAACTATTCTGGCGAATTATACTCCAACATGCGAGCTTTTGTCTTGTGTGGACATGCATCCCCCCAGTTTTTAAAAAATCAAACACAAAAGTAGATATAGAACCATTGGATTTTAGACCTCCAAAAGTCTTAAAACTGGTTAGTGACATTTAAATTTGTGAGAGTATCAGATTCCAAGGCTAGAACGAGTCTGGGGACTTCTTTTCAGTCACCTTCATTCTCTTAATTGCTCCTCCTTTGTACATACATGTACAAAGGTATGTCCTGTGAATATTTGAGAAATATTGTGTTGAACACCACAGGCCATACCTAGCACAGCACAGTGACTATTTAGTGATCTTTGGGAAAACTATTTTTTTTTAAAGGTTATAAGGTATTGGTAAGCAATATTTAATTCTCTCATATGCTAAAATGGTTATTTGTCTGACATATCCACAGTAGATTAGTTTATGCTTTTGATGGGGGCCCAGATGGATAAATGAAATAGGATTAGCATTACAGAAGTCACTGTTATTTCAGACCCTGCAGTAGCAGGAAATAGCTTTCTAACACAATCACATAGCAGCTGGCACTACCACCAGTGACCAGACCGCAGTGGCAATGCTTCTTTGTGATCCTTTCCTAACAGTGCTGCAGACTTCAAAGGCTTTCAGGGTTAAGGGGCAGAGTGGAAGGACACTGGGCTTCTCAGGGACAAGCAAATAAGACGTGACTGTCCACTGTGTGATGGCCTTCAACTGGGAATTCATGTCATCATTTGGAATGCAAACAAAAGATCAACATGGCTGCACATCACTCTCCTCATATTAGAATGTGTGATCGTGTGAGAGACACGTGACAATGCACCCTTTCGCTCTCTCTAGACTGTGCCGCCAGCTGCCTTCCTGCTAGCTCTCTGTTGTCTTAGCTGCAGGTAGACTTGAACTACCTGCCGTAAAAACCTCTGCACTTCCAGGTTTTTTCAACCTGATCGCTTGTCTGTAAGTCTGTGGATCCGTGAGAGGTGATCTGGGGCTAGAGGGCTTTCGATTTTAACCAGAAACAGATTTCCAGAAAATGGTCACCGTCCAAGAATCACCTTGTTGTTAGAACTACACCATCTTTATTTACCTTTCAAGTAATATATCTTAAACTGTGTGCTCAGTAAAGTCTTTTGCTATTGGAATGAGAAGTTCCCTCATCCCGGGACTTGTCACTTGCATTAACCTGTTTATCTGAACAATCTTTCTGAAGTCTGAGTTCACAAAGCCAGCTCTCTGGGGTTCTGTGGAGTCAGCTCTGAAATCTAAAAAAAGGACTCCCCCCAACAAAAAACAAAAACATATCAAAAACAAAAAAAATGCAGAACCAAAGTTTAGCAGTATTGAAGCAGAATGGAGGAAACCAATCATGGAAACTGGGAAGGCTTTAGTTGAAAGTTGAATCCATGGCAGAAAACCCCAAGTTAATAGTTGTGCACGTGGGACTGATATCAGAGAAACTAAGTGTTTATCTCAATATCAGATTCTACATTAAGAGGATTTCCATGATGTCAAGGCAGGTTTAATATTAGAATTATTTTTAATTTTCTTACTGTTTATCAATAAGCCATTGGTATATATTGTGACTCTGATTTTACTAAATGTGCTTACACTGTAAGCATTATAACATAGGCAACATTTTGCATATTATTCAGTAAATCTAAAATGGCAACCTAAGAAGATTTTTTTCTTAATATTAAAAGGTCCATCAATAAATAATATGAGTAATTCACAACTTAAAAATGCTAAGTGCTAGCAAATATTGAAGAATTTTGCTAGCAAATTTTGAAGAATCCCTGGAAAGGGACTATTATGTGAGCTCAACTTTTTTTGGTCTGTTAAAGGGATATGGAAGACTCTGTTGGAAGTAAAGAAGACAACTAGCCATGTTCTAAGAACATTGAAAGTTTCATCTAGAATAGATGATAAGGAAAAACAAAACAGGAATGCACAGACTAAAACTACGAGCAAGAAACAGTGTAGTTGCTTGTTCTGCAGTGTTGCCCTTTTAAAGTGTTGTCCTTGTAAAAGAGATCATCTTTTAAGATGTTTATTGATATTGCCTTCCTTTTAAATCACAATGCCCTTCTGGTATAATTCTGGTCTAAGATTCAGTAACCCCAAGGAAATGGATAGAAGCATTACTTTTTTCTTTTCTAAAAAATAAAGTGTTGCCCTACAGAATACTTAACAGAGAAGAGAGCGCGAGCATAGGAAATACTGAACAAGATTTTGGCCAATTCTTCAGAAATGTATTTCCACAGGGAACGGAGACATTGGGATCTTTTAACTATAATACACTGGGAAATAAGATTTTTTTGCCTGACAATGGTTCTGGCTTTTCAAATCCAACTTTTGTAAGACAAATCATTTTCTCCCTTACTCCCAATCCCCAGTAATTTGCGCATTTCCACAGTGGGTTTACCCTGCTGGCCGACGTCTGCATCATTACATTGTATAGATGAGACGTGTTACTCCCGATCTCTGCCTCTGTCAGCCAGGCATGCTGTCACCACCATTTTGCTGCCTTCTGCTTGTCTCCCTCTCTCCTCTGGTCAACGTTGTCTCTTTCAAACCACGATTATCCTGTCTGTGGTCTACAAGCTGTTTGTCCATTTCAGTTTTGAATTTAATATTTGCTGTGATAAACACTGAAGGCTTTATTGCTATCTTGCATGGATTTGGGGCTGAAATCCATGGATGCATCTCATGGCCAGTTTACCCTCTTGTTGGGACCAGAGAAGACATTTCCTGATCTTTGGAGTAGCTGCTCATCGGGTGAACATCCTGACGTTGTACAATGGCCTGCACATCTCTGTGCAGTCCCATGGTTTCAGCATGACTTCTTCTACTTTAGATCTTGCTGGATTGGAATGGAAACTAGAGCTATATTAGTGGATTTTTACTTTTTACTCGATTTTATTTTGTTTCTCTTCTACTTCCTTTTCCCTCTGTTTTGTGGTTGTTACCGTTTCTTCTTTTGGTGGTACTCTTTGTACTTCTATCAGACACCTTCAATTCTTTTTTTATGGATCAAAATATTTAAGCAACTTTATCATATCTGGACCATCGGCCCTCTCCCACTCTTTCCAGACTATACATGCCTAGGAGTCACACATCAAAGCCTTCTGCTAAACCCTTCTTTAGTCACACTGGCCAGGTTGGGTCTGAATGTTTCATTCTTTGCCTCTGCCTTTATTTCTTCAAGCTTTCTTTCCAGAGTATGTGCCTTTCCACATGGAGTTTATTAATCAGGGTTTTATAGAGAAACAGTTCCTGAGACACAGAAAAGTATAGAGATTTATTCTGCAGGATTGTCTCTTGGCATTATGGTGTCAGGTGAATCTCAGTATGTACCCTCTGTTGGGCAGGTCAGTCTGGTGCAGTCCCATTAGTCTAGAAGTACTGATGGAATCCACATCCATGACGTCTAGCAATGCTAATGTTCAAGACCAGAAAAGGATAGAGGGAGCATACAAAAGAGAAACAGAATTGTCTTTCCTTTTGATTTCCCAATCTTCTCAATGGGTCCAAGGATGCTACGGGCATGGCGAAGGTCTTTTTGTGATAGAGGGGTGCTGAGCTCAGGGCCTTGCACTTCCTAGACAGGTGATCTTCCTGCTGAGCCACACCTACAGCCAATTTTTGCAGGCTAATTCTAGAGAAGTTTGGAAAGGGTTCAGTGTTGGCTATGCCGGCTCCTCTTTGTGTTGTAGGATTTGCTTCTGCAGCTCAAAGCCTGAAGGGCGTCTGAGACACAGCAAACACTGAATTTTTATGAAGGAATCAATGTTCCTAAAACAAGCAAGGAACAAACTAAAACTCAAACTAATATTCATGCTAAAAAGCAACCCTTGGCTATAAAAAGAGATGAGAAAACAGATACTACTTTTTGTAATATTTAAAAATCTAATTAAACCATTCTGGCACTTTTGGAATTGTATAAGTGTGTACAGTAAATCATAGCATAACACGTGATACTGCAGAAGCTTGATATTGCATTATACAATTTGTATAGGACTGATTTTACTGCTTCACTTCCATCTGTTAGCAGATTATTTTTTCTCTTCTTGTTTCCCTTCTTCTTTTTCTCCTCCTCCCCGCCTCCCAGTTTTTTCTTCATTCTCTTCTACCAAATACTTTCAGATTAGCAGAGCCTAATCTGAAAGGCCTATTGAACGATGGAACAGATGTGAATTTCATATTTCTATGAAATAGAAATTTGACCCCCCTTGAGTGTCACATTAAAGAATAATGAAGGAAAGTTCTAATCCAAATATTACTTCCCAAGGCTTTTCTTCATGCATGCAGAAGAACAGAGTTGGCACCTGTTTGATGACAGGCTCAAGAATGATTCCCATTATCATCATCAGCCCAGAGAAATCTTAAACATAAAATCAGAATGAGAATTACATTCAAAGGATGTTCCACATTTGATAAACATATAGTAATATACTACTATTCTAAACTTAAAGAAAATTAATCAGTGTGGAACTTAAGGATATTCAATAGTGGGATGCCAGTGATTGGCCCAGGCCTTAATCCTAGCTACTCAGGAGGCTGAGAACTAAGGATCATGGTTTGAAGCCAGCCTGGCCAGGAAAGTCTGAGACTCTTATCTCCAATTAACTACCAAAAAACCAGAAATGGAGCTGTGGCTCATGTGGCAGAACACTCACCTGGATCTAGTGCCCAGGCCCTAAGATTAAGCTCCAGGAATCACGTGTGCATACGCATGCACACACACACACACACACACACACACACACACACACACACACACACACACACACAATATTCAATAACAATTTGAACAAAAAATATGTAAAAGTTTTTTTATTGTATCATATTAAAACATATAATTCCTTCTCAGTTATTGAGGGAAGCGTGCAGCAACTGAATTTAATAATATATTTTAATAGTTATTCATAGACACAACAGCTTGAATATAGCAAAACTGGATAAAATGTTTCCTCAGCCTCTTTTCTTCTAATGTAAAGATGCTGCCCTTGATACACTAATAATTATTTGCTATTATTTATAGGAAGGCATCTGATGAATGATGTATTAAGAAGGAAGCAGTTGGAATAAGCAGAGCTAATTTAATGACTGTTACCCAAAGGAACAAGGTGTCTTGAGAGCTTTCCAAGTTTGTCTTTGGACAATCAACCTTTATTTCCTTCACTGAAAATATTTTGGGTGATTGATTGCCTGTTACTTTTCCGGTGGTCATTTGAGGGGCTAGGTAAAGACATTGATATTATGCTGTTAGAGACATAGGTGAATCCCAATAGAATGACACTGACATATGTTACTTTGCTGCCAATAGCAATAATCAGAGTCATAACCATCCCTGGGAGCATAGTGACTGAGCCACAGGTCCCTTTGTAAGGTCTACACAGCCCTACCTCTTGGCTAAGTTTCTGTTACCTAGTATCTGTTACCTAGGTAACTGGCATACCTGGAAGCAGTCACCTTCCCCTCCTGCTAGGTAACATCCTGGGCCACCTCTGGTCACAGGCCTCCCATCTGACCTCAGGAGGGTCCCAGACCCTGAGGTCACATCCAGATCCAGTGTGGCCACACCTTTCCCCCACCTGGCCACACCTCTTCCTGTCACTGGCCTAGGTAAGTCCTGGCCAGGGATGGGTTGCCCCCTTCCTTTTCAGCCTTGTTTCTCCACCATGCTTGGCGGGGGCAGCAGTTCGGTAAACTTCTTCTCCTGCCTGAACAGCATGTGGTGTTCTCTTCATCGGCTACCTAATGAAACCTACCAATTTAATATACCTTACACCCTTGTCTTTTTGAACTGTACTGATTAGGAGAGGGAAGAAACAGTAGCCTGAGTCTCAGAAACCCTAGTGCCTCCTGGAAGCCATGCTTTGGGCTTCCTGGAGGCATTGTCCCCTGCTTCTGCGTTCCACATCCTCTCAATCCACTCCTGCGCTCTGACCAGGAGGGGCCAGCCTGTTTCTTCAGTGGAGGGGCAAACACCCTCCCCCCAAGGCCGGGTGTGTTGATCATCCAGCCTCAGTGGCAGCTGGAGAGAGACAAACACTCACTCAGATACAGTGGAAACCCAGGGCCACCAGTGCGCTCAGGAAGCCGTGTCAGAAACCATTGGGAGAGAAGAGTGCATTTCTAACTCTGAATATGAACTCACGTCAACAATAGGCCCAGTTTGACAGGTACCACGACCTGCTTTGATAACTCCCTGCCCGGCCACACATCTCGGACTGTGCCCCCTTGGGGCCTCCCTGAGCCTCAGAGCTGCTGTTTCCTGAGTTCTGTGCAGAGCAGGGTCCCTCAAGCTGCAGCTGCTGCTGACCTCCCTCCCCTTCCTTCCTCATCCCTTCGGCTGGAGCTGTGGTCTGCACAGGACTCACATTGACCTTTCTTTGCTGCTCTTGGAAGCCAGAGGCCTTGTGGCTCGTGACTTAATTCCCTCTGCCATAAACAGTGTGCTTCAGCTCTTCCTGAAGAGCACTGGATGGCAGAATAGACACCATCATCTCCTCTCTGCTGTCAGCAGCAGACGGTCACCCAAGCCCCCAGCCGCCTCTGGCACAGTCAATCTCTATTCGTGAACTTGACCCAGAACACATGGCCACACTAAAGGAAAGCCCCCAGTATCAGGGCCTTTCTGTCCCATGTCGCTCGCTTGTCTGCACAGTGTTGGCCGCTCAGCGGCTGGACTTCACTGGGGCATGAGCAAACTGTGGCTCTTGGTGGCTGAAGAACTCTGAGCACTTGAGATGGCTCCAGTGGAGAGGGGTGCTGGGATTGGAATGATGGCTCTTGGAAAGACGGGGGCAGCAGCAAGCACTAGGAGCGGGGATGTGCTGAAGACTAGTGTACACCTGAGCTTTGGTGCACAGATAGAGAGGTAGGGCTGACCCATCATGCTTCCTGGTTCTGAGGTGCTCTGTATGCCTTCTCATGATGAAAGCAGACTCATCTCCTCTTGACAGAGCTTGGCACTGGTAACATATGTATCGACCTGATTAACTCTTCCATATTCATTGTGATGTCAGACATGTCAATGAGCCTTTTGGCTGGAGACGTTTAATTGACAGAAGTCTGCCAGGACCATGAGAAAATCATTTTAATGATTAGTGAAGGTGTTTAAAACAAGAGCAGCCTACCGTAAACCAAACGGTGAACTTTAAATGCGATTGCGAGATTGTTTTCAAAGTCAACTTCTGCATGTAATTCTAGGAACCTTTTGTAAGTAGTGACTTAAAAATGTGCTCAGGTTTTGGGGTAAGTCCATGCCTCCGACGTGAAGAGCAGTTCTCACGTGCCTCGTGAGAATTGCATCCTTCGGGGAACAGAGGTGGGCAGAAGATAAGAATACTGCCAGGTGTGTGGATGGCTTCTAAAAACCAGAGAGTGAAGGCAGCGGTTAAAGTTCAGTATCGAGGTGGAGTCAGGTTTTCTACAGAACAGTATTTCATCCAGGAATCATTCACTTGGGTCTGCATTCTGCGGGCAAAAGGTTGAGCGTCTGCGGTCACCCCAGAGAGTTTGCATTACGTTGAGGAATGAGAAAACACACAATGCAGCATCTTGTCCAGTGAAATATGGCTTAATGCATGCAAATGTAGATGCGTGCTTACCCTCCTATAGATGGTTTATGCAAGAAAGTGGAGTGTTTTGTCTTCTCCATTTCTGTCCCTAGCACCAATAGTAGGCAGGAAATAGAGCTCAGACCAGCCATTCTTGTAAAGATGTGCGTGTTCAAGGAGATTACAAGAGTGAGGTACTACAGCATAAAGAAATGGAGATACACAGATATAACACAAATGAAGGAAATGGCACACAAATAGGAGAGAAATGGATGATTATACATGTGGGTTCCATCCTAAGCCTGAGACCTGGGACACCAGTATTGATGTCAGAGGCTTCATACTGTTCACAGACAGAGTAAGATGTGTCAGCTAAAGGAAAATAGATACAATAAAAAAACAGTTCATTACAAGTGTGAGAGAAAAATAACCACTGAATCACAGAAATCATTCACTCATAGATCAGGAAATTTGATCTTCTGAGCCAAGACTTAAAAACAAGAAATTAGATTGTACTTCTTGGCATAGTTATCTGTTTGCAGGCAGCAAAGACAGTTGCTTTTTTAGTCAGCACTTCACATTCTTTTCCTCTTTTTCTCTCCCTCCCTCCTTGCCTCCTTCCCTCTCTCTCCCTCTCTCTCCTTCTCTCTCTCTCCAGTGTTTCATGCTTGCTAGGCAGGTAGCCTACCACTTGAGCCATGCCGCATCTCTTTGTTGCTTTAGTTTTTGTTCACGCTGTCTCCTTGGGCCTGGCTCCCATTGTAACACTGCTGCCTTCTGAGTAGCTTCTATCACAGGCGTGTGCACCACGCCCCAGCTAGCAGTTCACGTTCTTAGTCAGAAAGAACTCCAAGAGAGACCAGGTCTTTATTAAAAAAAACATTCTAAAACTGAAAACTTGGGAACTCTTTTTTTAATTATTAGTCAGAAGTCTGACAAAGGGCCTGAACCCAAGGCAATTGGTCTTAAACAATAAAGAAAAGAGCCACAAGGAAGATCCTGGTGAAGAAAATCTGACATGATTAGAGCTAAGAGTATGATTTGAAAGGAGGTCCCAGCATCAGATATTACCCCAAAGGGTTAAAGTATTAACCAGAAAATGACAAATGATTCTACATGTTAGAAAATGTTCTAGAACTCTCAGAGCTTCATTAAGTTGTTCATTTATATTTATTTCAACAATAAGAATGGATAGACTCGCAATGAAGCAATCAATCAACAACCAAGTTAAAACTCAACCACCAACCCACGTGAATACTCAACAGACAGCTTACTGCTCAACCAGAAGATGGACACGGTAGCTGAATTTACACAAACTGCAAGAAATTAGCTTGGTGGACAACAGCAGGTGGTCATTTAAAACAACAAGAGCAAGAATTATTTAAGGAGGTTATGAAATGGGCTATGTAACCAAGAGTCTCAAAGAAAGCAAAGCTTGGCATGGTTTAGGAGATGTGATGGTTGAATGTGGTCCTTAGATTGATTCGTTTATTAAAAGCCCTGAGGATTACAACGAGGAAGGCCCAAATAAGCCAAAGAGCTCCTAAAAACTAAATGACTTGCAAATGTACCAAATTTGTCAACACATGGGGAGTCTGGAAATAAGGTTACTAGGAATCTATCAAACTTGTGAAGGAGTTTAAAAGAGTTTCAAACTTGAGAAAAATGCAGGATTGAAATTATTATAATCAACATTGAATTTGATTTGTTTTTAATTGAGTCATCCTAACCTTATTAGACATCTATGTTTATTTTGTATTTATAATGCTCTTTTGGGCAACCTTTAAAAATTTTCAGTACTACTTAATATAGGAAATAACAGACATTTTGTTTCTTTCAAAACGTAAGTTTAAACCTGACAGAATGACATATGCCTGAAACCTCAAGTATTTGGAAAGCATGGAGACCCCAAGTATAAATTGGATGTCCCCATCTGGAAATATAACTAAACAAATAGGGTTGGAGGCATGGCTCAAATGCTAGAGTATTAACCTAGCAAGCATGGGGCCCTGAGTTCAGGCACTAGTACCACCAAAGAATAAGTGTCTTTCTGACTTTCTTTCCCCAAATCTCCACTGCCACCTTCAATTATTAACTCTTAAGGATGTGGGTCACAGATTGGTATGAGAAGAAGAATCTGCTGATGTTAACCAATGCTAATTGGGCTACTTTTCATTGTGTGGGTCCATATCAATATTTCTGACTAAGAAATGTTTTGTAGACTAATCACATTATCTAGCATCTAATGATGATCTTCCCTGGATTAGAGGGGTAGGAGTTGGTGCTCAGCACTTCCTTTTGCATGGTAGAAAAAAGTAGATGGTGAGCACTGGTGAGATTTCTGTTCTACACAACACTCTCCACCAAGAACCTACAACCTACATAAGACCCATATTTGAATTTACAAGATGTCATCAAAGACTGCCTCTGTAATTAACTTCTTGTTTATCATAGCACATGTATATACAGCACATGCCTAGTAGGTAAATACCCTAGAGACTCTTCTATGGGTTCAAGACCACAGGAAGTGAGGGGAGGTAAGCATCGCAGACCATCAACTGGAATGCTTAGTGTGTGTGTAGAATGCTGAGGAACTGAAGGAAGAACAGGTTGGGGTGTGGGACGGGCTTAGGAGCTGGACACAGAATAGACAGGCAGGCAGAGCTCAACAGGTCCTGGAGGAGGAAGAAGCATTAGGTCTGTAGTAAGTTGGGGAAGAGAATCCCAGGCAAGAATGGCGTCTATTCTTTCCTATCAAAGAGTACCTTTTCCTTTCTATAACGAAGTATCTTTCGCTGATAGTGTAGAACCTTTAGTCTAGATTTTCTTTCTATTAATGGTCTTGTCAGAATTAGCCTACCTTGGTACGTTTTAAGTGAATTATGCACTTACCACTCTGCTAAATATTAGGATTACATGAAATTGTTCTGAGCTGGCTCTAAGTGTTGGACACTTGAGCTATCGATGGGAGGGAAAGCGTGTGGGGGACAGGACCGGGAGCTTGTTTTCTGCCTTGGCTTTATAATTTGCTACTGATGTCACACTAGCCAATTTTGATTCAGCAAACTCATCTCTAGGATAAGAACAATGATTGGTGTCAGTGAAAGGTAATTCAACCATTCTCTCAACATGATTTTGCACAGTACCTGACCAGTGATAAATACTGCTAGCTGTGTTATTATTCAACAGTTACTCAATACATAACACAGAAATACACAGAATAAAGCGGTGAAATATTTTTAGATTCTAAGATCAATATCCTACATGATTACAACCAGTAGTATATAACTAAAGGATCTGAGATTCCACAACAGAATTCCACTTCTCTGGATTTCAGTGTCAAAGAACATCACTCTTTATGGGAAAGACCAGAACATCCCTTCCAGAACTCTTGACCTGAATGCTGAAAACCATAGAATTGTATATGTGGGCTGCCTTGCGGTGACATAAGAGAATGCAGTTTCCATTTACTTGTATTTTGTGATAACCTTCAGTGACCAACAGTTCCTGGATATGCCCCAAGTGCCAGGCAATAAGAAACAATAGATCCCTGTGAATCAGCGATCACTCGCTTAAACAACCATGATGCAGGTATTAGAGTCTGCACTTCCAGATTGAGACCAAACCTAAGGAAATCAAGGGATGCAGTCTTGATGTGTTGGGAATCGAACACCATGCCTTCTGAAGTTTCTGTGCAAATCATCCTGCTTCATTTCCTCACAATTTACATTAGTGCTACTCAGAGCTAAGGAAGTACTGCCTGGATAGAAAGATCAACACACACACACACACTCCTTAGATGTGCCCTCGGATGTCAGTTATGACAGCATTCGCAGGCTGTGGCTATCAACAAGTGGCAGAGTGCTCGCATTATAGCATAAGGCCCTACACTCAAATCAGAGTACTAGCAAAAAAACAATAAAAAGAAAAAAACTATTTGTGTACTTGATCAAAGGGTAGGCTATGTGTATCCTTCACCAGTAGCTCTATGATTTTCATAGTTTTATTTAGGCATAATGAAAGGCTCAGGGAGGTGGAGTAGAAAGAGAAAAAGAGAGGGAATGAGAGGAGAGAGAAAGTAATTAAACTTGCCTCCCAGTGTTTGTATGAGTAAGGCTCTGGGTTTTGAGGCTAGTGACTGAGTTCCTTTGTCCCCCGGAAATGCATACTGAGAGGTCATTATGAAGGATGATCTACATGAGCACACAATATTTAGGAGAGATGCTCTTGTGTTAAAATGAAATAATTCAGGTTATTATATCCTGGATGCTTATGGCCCATAAAGTCAATTAAGGAGGAAAAGACAGGTTAACGTGGGGTCAGAGAAGCACAGAGGCCTTAACACACAGCGTGTGTGCGCTGCTGTCCCCTGGCTGTTGGGTAAATTCAGAAGGCGTCAGTGACCAGTGCGGAACTCAGCTTGCCCATTTGGTATAAGGCCGGCCTGCAGTCAGCAGGGCAGGAGAGGCAGCATTGTGCTTCTCGGAGACCCAACCTCTCCAGGAGGAAGAGGCCAAATAGGTGCTTACAAGCTTTGCTGTCAACTGGGAAAAGGAAGCCCAGGAATGTGGGGCAGCCCGGGGTGGAGGGGGGGGGCAGTGTTCTAGGGACAAGGAAGCAGGACATTGAACTCTCAGACTGAATCCAACTGGCAAAGAACCTCTTGTTTGGTTTGGCAGCTGGAGTGAAAGAAAGACACCCAGGGTTCCATTCATTTGCAGGAGAGAGAGGCAGGATGGAGAGCAAAGTAGTTGTTAGGGATATTAATTAGGAGGGCCAGTGACATTTTCCAGTGATATTGCGAGGCTGGGGCTTCGGGAATAGAGACTCCATGTCCAGAATCAGCCCCTGCTCTTCCTCGAGTTGGATTATGGCTTCTCTCTACCAATGACTCTGTGTGCATAAGCCTGGATTCCCTGCCTTGCCTCCTGCCCCCACATTGCCCACTTCCCCCAGCCACATTGCCCTCACCTCTTCACACACAGCGTGCAGCATCCATCCTTCCTGCTCTGCCAATACATCTGCAGGGGTGGGAGGGGTGGGGGGGAGGGGGGCCAGCCTCGCTGCCCTGCCCTGCATCTCCCCCTTCAGCTCTCAGGACCCTCTCCCTGCTCAGGGAAGTCCTTCCTAACTGCCCGCCTCCCGTACTCTCCTGTGTTTTCAGAGCTACCTGGAGCTGCAGAATCAAACGGACTGGGTTAGAGCAACAGGATCCTCTGCTAGCAATAGTCCTGGAAATGGGAAATCTGAGGTCGAGGGTTGGCAGGGCTGGGCTCTCTCTGGAGGCTGCAGGGGTCAAGCGGAGCCATGCTTCCTTCTTAGCTTTTAAAGCTGCCCGTGGTTCTTGGCTGCTTGTGGCTTATACACACAGCCTTCCTGCCAAGAGCACTCTTCCTGGCTCTTTTTACTTGGATTCCATTCTGTGTCTGCCTCTCCTGTGTCTCTGCTTCTCTTCGTACAAGGACAGCAGTCCTCCACTACATCAGGGCTCATGTGAAGGACAGTGTCTTAACTTAAGATCTATTTGAAATTAGGTC
Organism: Dipodomys spectabilis; assembly: GCF_019054845.1. NCBI lineage: Eukaryota > Metazoa > Chordata > Mammalia > Rodentia > Heteromyidae > Dipodomys > Dipodomys spectabilis. Next base: position 5,088,212 of record NW_024870892.1, on the reverse strand, counting down.
AGATGGTCAGATTGCAGGGTCTTGGGGGAGGGCAGGACTCACTCACCCCACCCCAGGGGAGGTGGCAGTTTTTCTGCAGCACTCTGCTGTACAATGCTTGAAAGTTTTTTGTTTGGAGGGGTTTTTTTGGTCATGGGGCTTGAACTCTGGGCCTGGGCACTGTCCCTCAGCTCTTCAGCTCAAGGCGCGCTCTCTACCACTTGAGCCACAGCACCACTTCCGGTTTTCTGGTGGTTTATTGGAGATGAGAGTCTCAAGGACTTTCCTGTCCAGGCTGGCTTTGAACCATGATCCTCAGATCTCAGCTTCCTGCGTAGCTAGGATTACAGGCATGAGCCACCACCATCTGGTTAATGCTTGAGAGTTCTTTTGCAGGTCCCAGCCTGGGTTCACCAGGGTTCGCCGTCTCTGCCACCCTGATCAGCACAGGAATATGCTCAAAACATCTTCTGAGTGACTCTCTTTTCAAATCCCCTACACCACCATCCGCTGCCCCCCCTCCCCGTCCCCCCACCCCCCCGCCGCCATAAGCAGAGTACTTATTGCCTTTTCTCCCCCAATGCACGGAGAAAGGTTCAGACATATGAAATTAGTCAGTGCCAATACCAGACTACTTTTTGATTCTGAGAAATTTAAAAAAAGGCATGTAATTGTTCTACCAAGGTGATTATCCTCATTGGTCATCGGTGACGAACAACTCTGTGATCTTTCTGGCTGCTTGAAACAAAACCCATACTCTTGGATTTGAAGACTGGGAGAAGCTTAGTAAGGAAAATTATTTAGAAGAAACGAGCATTCTGACTTTGCAAATCGTTCATGCTTGAATTTTGCCTCTGAGAAATAATTTTGTTTGTTCTTGAGGAAAAGTTTGAACAAAATTGCTCTTTCCTTCATTTTGGATAGTTAATACCTCTATTCCCATTTATGGTTAGAATCGTTTGAAGCAAACTAATCTCTGAACTGGGAATATAGAGCGTATTAAAATACCATCAATGCCCAAGTCCTCCGAAGGGTTTCTTGTAGTCAGAGTGGTGTGCTGTGTTTCCTTCTCCTAGAGGGCGTATTTGGATATATTCAGGCCTGAATCACTACCAACTGGGAGTTTGCTGAGAGCAGGAATAGACAACAGAACTAGTAAGTGATGCATGACTACACAACTTTCCACAGAGCCCTGCTACTCAGTGACTAGAGAGTGCTGCCTGGACCCTGTACATCTAGCCATGGCTCAGCTAGGTATCTGGAATTGTATTCAAATAAATAGTTCCCATGTGCTTAACAGAATTAATAAAGTGCACAGTACTTCCTGAACAATGGATTCACTCTAAAAAGAGTGATTGGGAACAGTGTGGCCATTGTTTGTACACTGAGATGGTATAGTCTCCTAGCTGGCAGGCCCGTGGATAGCAGGCCAGGCTGCTTTGATCACAGAGGAGGAGAGACTGAGTTCCCACTGAGGTAGGCTGCCTGGCCCCAAATCAATAAGTTCCTCTTCACCATCTTCCCTTCTTCACATAGACACAGCTGTATGCGAGGGAAAAACATATATTTCATATAGAAGTATATTTTAGTCACTTTTCTGAAATGTCCTCATTCTTTGCTACCAAGGGATTCCTCGGACTTCTTGATAAAATCTCCAGAACATGGGAGGTAGCCACACAGTTCTCGGAGCTCCTCAAACGTCTGTGAGATCCATCGCTGGAGGATAGAGGCCCAAGCTTCTCTTTATCCTGGAACTTTCCCAACCTGTCTCTTGATCTGGTGGTGTTCTGTGTCTACATGAAAGGCCCATCACAACTTTGTCCAAGGCTGGAATCATCTCAACTGGAGATGATTTCCATCTACACAATTCACTGTCCATTTATTTTCACAAGAGCATGCTAGTTATCCCACTGATTCTTTCATCAAGTATCACTCATGATATCTGCCTTTATGTCTTTGAATTGTACATATGTGTCACCAAAATAAAAATGAGAAAGCAATATATAGTGATGGCCAGTATCAAGTCTCAAGGGCTTTGCTATGGTCCAGAGGGAAGACTTTGTTCCCTCTCTCCCTCTCCCTACTCTTAGAACCTGCTCCCCCCTTGTTCTCTCTCTTTCTCTCTCTCTTTCTCTCTCTCTCTCTGTAAATTGAGGCATTTATTCAAAGGTCCCAAGTTTATAATTCAATTATCTCTTTCTTTGGGTTAAGTGCTCTTTACTTCAGAAGATAAAGGAAGAGAAGGTTCTCTTGCAGGTGCAGATTCTAAATTCATGTCCTTAAGTCATAGCCATTTTGGGACAATTTGGGAGAGACTCTTTGATGTCAAGACTAAGACTACAGCACTTGCCATCAGACTGAAGTTTGAAGTACTAGGAGTGCTTTCTTCAAACAACTTTGACAGCTGAGTAATTAATTATAATTCATCCATAAGATTATTAAGAGCTTCAGATTGGGCAGGGAGAAATAAGGAATATAAACCTTGTTTTCCTTTTTTGGTTTTTTTTTTTTTTTTTTACAAGTGGCTGTCAGTGCTGTGTTTAATTCATTTAATATTCTTGTTAATAAGAAGTCTAATTAAGAAATGCATTAGAAGTCTGTAAAAATAATTTAACGAGGGAGGGGGGATCCTAATGGAGTGTTATTGGAATTGTCTTTCTGAAAAGAATGCCGTTAGCGTTCACGGATTCTTAACCAGAATCTCCTGCCATCTAATTAATTCATAAGTTCTAGCTGATGTGTTTTAAAAGGTTTATTGTCTGTGTCTATTTGGAGATTGTTTTTAAAGGCAATTGTATATCCAGGGCTAAGACTTCAGGGGCTACTATGTTACAGACTTCAGGAATGAGATGCCTTCTGTGTCTATAGAATGTGTCGAGAGTGCAGAGGACTGGTGAGCAGGTATGACCTAGGAAGGCCAGCAGGGCCCCAGAGTCTGCAGTCAGAAGGAAATTGTTCACTTTTCCAGATCTGTATATTTGACCACCTGGTGAATAATTATATAGTATTATATATGTATATATGCGTATATATGCCTATGTACGCATGTGCTTGTGACAGAGACATTTGAATAGCCAATATTTTTTTTTGTGTGTGTGTGTGTGTGTGTGTGTGTGTGTACAACTCTATCAAAAAAGTTCTAGTCAGACTGAGAGGCCATTCCTTCAGTTGGTCACTCTATGCTCTTTGCACAAGCTAGGTGTTTCCACATTGTTGGAGGCATATCTTGCCGGTGTGTCACTGCTTTTCTCAAGGCAGAAGCCACATCATGAGAAACAAGAGTTCCACATGAAATCCAGTCCCCACTCTCTCCTCTTCAAGAGAATGTCTCACATCTATCCAAAGTACAAAGGGAATCTCTGCGACCTATAGCTCTCTGCTTAGTTGTGTTCTTTTCCTTGGAAGGCCTAATAAATTATCTTGCTTTGAAAACACTCTTATTATTATTATCATTATTTTATTTTAACTTAGCAGCACTTCAAATTTCCACTGCAAAGTAGGGAGGCTACCTTCTGTTTTCCTCAATTTTACTTTATTTTAAAGCTTCATTTAAGAAACTATTTGAGTAGAGCAATTTTTAAGGAAATAAGAAAAAGTCTTAGCGAGTTTCCTGGATACAGTGGCTTACCTCAGTTCGTGTAGTATCACCTCGGTTCCTCACAAGGTCAGGCTGAAAGAATGGCAGTTCAAAGCCAGTCTAGACACAAACTTAAGAGGGATCCAATTTCAGCCAAATAGCCTGGTAGTTCATGTCTATGATTCCAGAAACTCCAAAAATATAAGTAGGATCAGTCTTGGGCAAAAACCAGGAGACATAATCTGAAAAACTCCTAAAAGCATAACAGGACTGGGATGTGTCTCAAGCAGTAGAGCACCTGCATAGGAACTAAGAAGCAAACAAACCGAACACTTTGTAAGTTGTAATACTTCAGCAGTGTGAAGCAGACTCAACACTGGAGAATGTTTTCTATCTGTAGTCGGGGTCCCAGGGGAGTGGGCTGGTGCCTCATTGTCATGAGTTGTGATGGAGATGAGTACACTCAATCCTCACCACTGCCGGTAGCACGTAGACAGCATGCAGGTCTGGGCCTCTCAGAGGCCACCATCAGCCAGTAGGCAATTTGGAAAAAAAGTTGACACAGCATTTCCATCTGCAATTCTTTGTGTATTTCATCCTATTTTAGAATAGTGATCATCAATGGGTTAAAACTCATGTTTGTCTGCTTTATAGATGGAGGGTCACACAAGAAAGTTAAACTGAGCAAAATAGAGCAAAGGCTTAGTGTCAGCCCCAACCTGAGCTCATTGTATTCTGTGGCACACAAAGAGAAGGTACAGGGATTTTCTCCTAGGTTCATAGATTTTAGTGTGGCATTCATTATGGTAAGTCCATTTGTATCTTGCTCATATACCTAGTGTTTAGCAATGAGTCCCTAAGTCGCAGTCATAATAGGTAGCATTTATCATGTGAATTCTACATTTGTTTCAGAAAAGTTCACATGTATTTACCATTTGTGTATTCCATGTGCTATGCCTGACCTTCTATGAATACCATGTATGACAATTAATGCAGAAGCCTCATGCAATAGATTGGCCTCCATCATATTGGTCTCCCATGTCCTCGGACATGTTTTATTGGGTCAGGACATTCTTTAAAGCAGCAGAAAACTTCATCAATAATTTCAGACTCTTGGTTGCTCTGGAAAGGCTGGGAAAGCGGCTTGTGTGTGATACGCACAGCTGCCTCCAGCCTGTGGAGGAGAGGCTGCACCGTGGAGGCCCTATAGTCCTCCTTGTGGTCTGTGTGGATTGATCTTGGCTTCCCAGCACCCTTCACATCATCTGGTTGGTCCGCAGAGACCTCAGAATTTGCATCCTCTTGTAGGCAGTCAAATGGATTATTTCTAGTATGAGTCTGTAAGTTCTGCAAGTGAGATGGTCAAGGGAGAAACAAGTCTTTGGTGTTGAACAAATCAAACACTCAGTGATGGTAAAACCATTAAAAGCTTCCAGAGGAATCCTAGTCACTATACCAGCAAGTTCCAATAACAAAATGAAGGGATCTGATGTTGTACCTCAGCTGTAAGACAAACTGCATGTACAGGAAGAATATGTTCAAGTTACCTTCCAAACCAAGCTGAACTATTGTTTAGTAAACACTCCTATAAAAAAATTCACTGTTTGGGGTATGAGAAGCCTGTCTGTAAGCCTAGGGAGGGGGAGATAGGAAAGATGACCACTGAGGCCCACCCTGGCAAATGTCAACAAGACCCCTCTCAACAAATAGCAGGGCACAGCTGTCACCTTGGCTATGTGGGGGGCTGACATCAAGAGGATCACAGTTCAGGTCAACATGGGCAAAAAGTGTTTACAAGAGTCCATCCCTGCAGAAGTTTGGCCTAGTGGCAAATACCTATCACCTCAACTACAACAGGGAAAGTAAACAGGTCAAAAACAAGACTATGTCTCAAAACAGCCAGTGCAGAGGGGACTGGAGGCATGGCTCAGCAATGGAGCACCTGCTTAGTGAATCAAAACATCCCATCCTATTTTAGCATGTTGATATGTTTTATACAGAACAAAAAGACTAACATACCAGATATCCTGTACTTGAGAAATCAACCATTAGTCAGTTTCCTATTGAGAAAAAGATCTTGATTTACGCTGATTGTTCAGTTGCAAACATAGGTTTTGCTCCTTAGTAAATATAACCTCCTCAAATACAGTGACAACATGGAATATACTGTAGGGGAAAGAACATACAAAAGAAGCAAAAAAAAATCAAATAGTACATTTAAAACAACAACAAAGAAAAACCTCTTATGTCCATATGTTGGAGTTCATTTCACTTGGCATCATCTTATATGGTCATATGTACATAGCTATTGAGCTATGCTGCTCACCTGCTAAGATTATTCTAGATGTATACTATTTATTTCAAATAAAGGAAACCATGGGACCTATGTTTCTTTGGGTCTGGCTTACTTCAGTTAATATGATCTTTCCCAAGTCTTTCTATTTCCTTACAAATGGGATGGTGTCATTCTTTCTGATGGAGGCTTAGAATTCCATTTGTGTGTGTGTGTGTGTGTGTGTGTGTGTGTGTGTGTGTGTGTGTGTGTGTGTGTGTGTGTGTGTACCACATTTTCTTGATCCATTCATTTACTGAGGGGCATCTGGGTTGGTTCTATATCTTAGCTATGGCGAATAATGCTGCAATAAACAAAGTTGTTTGGTAGCTTTAGTATAGACTTGTTTGTGATCATTTGAATAAATGCCCAGAACAAAATGGAGAGACAAAGGACAAAGGGGGAACCAATGGAACAGTGATATTCACAAGACAATATGTTGGAAATGATCTGTACAACTTGGGAGGTGGGGTGGGGGAAGGGAAAGTAGGAGAAAAATGGCGAAGGGGTAACAAGTTTGACAAGAAATGTACTTATTACTATAAGTACATCACCTTGACTTAAGAAAAGGAGAGAGAAAGATATAACCTCCTCATTACCACTGATGGGATTTTGACCATACCTGTGTCAGGTGTGAAATTTTGAAGTTCTAATTTCACATTTGTATTTAATTTGTTTTCATATAATTTTATTATTTTAATGGGTAACATTTTTATGTAGTTTCTTTTTAATAGTTCTACTGTGACTTTAATGTGATTTCTGAAGTGTGTCTAGGGGCAAGCATTCTGTCTTTGGTTAATATAATTGCGATTTTATGCTAGAAACCAGCAAGAAAATATGATTATATTCCTAAATTAATTTCTAAATTGCTAACTTTAAAGAAATATGCATTTTCTCCAAATTTAATCACTTGAGAATTCCATTGATATCTAAGGCTAGCTATATATACATGGAATACAGGCATACAAAAGAGAAAAATCAAAGTTGAAATAAAGCTTATTAGAAGTATTCAAACATCTTATATTCTGATGTCAAGAGATATGGATATATAAAAACTTCCTGCCAACAAATGGGGAAATGTCATTCTTTCTGATGGAAGCATAGAATTCCATTGTGTATATATACATTTTCTTGATCCATTCATCCACTGAGGGGCATCTGGGTTGGTTCTATATCTTATCTATGGTAAATGATGCTGCAATAAATTGTGCTGGTAGCTTTAGTATGGTGTTGTTTGTGATCATTTGGGTAAATGCCTAAAAGTGGGATTGCTAGAGCTCTATGTGGAGTCTTTTGAGGAACCTCCATACTGCTTTCCAAAGTGGTTGAACAAGTTTACACTCCCACCAACAATGCAGTAAGGTTCCCTTCTGTCCGCATCCCCTCCAGCATCTGTTGTTATTAGAGTTCTTGATTATAGCCATTCTAACTGGAGTGAGGTGGTATCTCAATGTTGTTTTGAAATTATATTAAGTGAAGTAAGCCAGGCCCAAAGAAACATAGGTCCCATGGTTTCCCTTATTTGCAATAACTAGTATATGTCTGAGTCAAGCAGAAAAGGTCAGATAAATTGATGTTAGGGGAATGGACCCCAAGGTAAGTATTTAAATGTTTTTGTTCTTTCATTCAATTGTTTCTAACATATTTATAAGATGATTTCTATGTTGCTTTGTATGTCCCTCGCCCACGGTATAACCCCTGCTTTCACTGTATTTGATGTTGGTATAACTTGTGGAGGGGAAGGGCAAAAACAAATCATTTAACTAGGGATACAGGTGGACCCATTGCAACAATGAGATGTACAAGTTATTATGTTGAAAAACAAACTTTACAACTTTGGTGGCGGGGGAGGATTGGGTAGGGAGAGGTGGGGGAGTATGGGACAGCATGGGAAGGGGAAACAAAGAGGAGGCAACAATGCTTGATAAGAAATGTACTTGTTATTTTGCCCTTGTAATTGTAACTCCTCTGTATGGTATTCTCACAATATAAAAAAAGAAAAGAGGAAATTCACATAAATATACACACACACACACACACACACAAAACTTCCTGCATTCATTTTGATTAATTTTCTAGTAGTTTATGAGAAATGAATTTAGATTGTGTCATACTAGAATACTGCTGTTTTATATCACCTGAATTGGCTGTATTTAGTGAGATTAATTTCATGACAAAGGCACACACACCACGGGAGTGAGTACTTCTTGTAGACACTATACAAATAGGAGAAAACACTGGCATGATTTGTATCCATCTATCAAGAGAGTCACAACTTAGTGCCTGGTAACAGAACAACCATGGAACACAGAAATCTCTAAAAATTCTCACTGGATTTTTGTATAACTCCCTTTTAAATGGTAGCATAGATAAAACATGGGAGTTTACAAGATTTCAAAGGCAGTGGTAGTGGCTTACATTAAAATCTTGACCTTGAAAGCCCTTACATTTTTAGATTTCCTTTCTTTTCACATTCTCCCATTTCTAGTTTGTCAGTTTTGTGTAACTGATTTGGGACACACTTAAATAGAACCTGGTATTTAAGATAACCCCATGTAGGTAAGGTGTTCTGTGAGTCTATTGGAAAACAAGGTATTCTTCCATAAATGTTTTTTGGGGAAAAACTAGAAAGAAAAATTTTACTTAGATCACTATGCCAAGTGAGCTACAAACTTAATTGTGAAAGATAAAAATGACAGCCTAATTATTTAGAAAACAAATACGTGAACACAAGATTGCAAAATTGCAGAGAACATTATAAACAAAAAACCAGCCCCAAAAGATTATCAGCAGATTCATCTGTAGAGTTGGTTTTCCCAAAATACAATGAAGTTGGAAGGCTACCTGATACATATATTTTCAACCAACTGACAAACAGATGCAATACTGAGAGAATAAAAATGGGAGAAAAATGAACCAATGACTCAGAGAGGAGAAATTATACAAACATTTGATGTAAGTTGAACTGAAAACATAAAACACTTGCTTTTACATTGAGTAGACAGTGAGTATCAGGAACCAAGAATACGTTCTCCTGTGTGGAAACTCTGGTCTCATTCTGATCATTAATGCAATTGTTTGTACATCCCTTCAAATGCATCTCCTAGTTAACCATGGTGAAATAAAGTCCCGGGCCTTAGAACACTCTCTTGTCCTGTTGAGTTGAACTTATGAATGGGCTGTGAATGGGTGGTATGGGCTATGGCGAGAGGCTATGGAGGAGGAAGGCAGAGCAGGGCACCCAGGAAGGAGGTGCAGAAGTGGCCCTTCAAGTGGAAATTGAGCAGGACCAGCCAGAAGGAGAAAAGGCCTTTGTGGACACAAGCTCTGTATATAAGACCTTGTGAGCCAAGGTCTTATTCTTTTTGTGGTCCCTGAAATATTTAGATGTACCTTCATCTTTCTTTTTGTGGTCCCCCCTGAATGTACCCTCATCTTTTTATTCATTGAAATATTTGAGATGGAGTCTCATATTCTGAACAAAAGAGACTAGTGCCTCAAATCCCAGCGGTGGATCAATGTAATACCTTCCAATATACGGACTGAGGAATCATCTCTGTAATAGGCAAGGTTGTATGTGACTCTGTCACAGAGCTCAGCCTGTGTGCAGCCCTGCAGGGCTCAGTGCAATTTGAATTGGGGCAACTACTGATCCCTCCCACATACAGTGGTCCGTGGGCCTGGTGCTAGCGTCTCCCCTTCCTGAACATAGAACTGGACACTGGAAAGCTGGGGGGACCCTGTGGGCTGTAGAGAGGATGGCAGCACCTCAGATATTTTGAGTAAGGTCCTAGAATAAGAAGGAACAAAGGTTCTTGGATTTGTTGACTGATAGGTTTTCATTAAGTCATGTGATTTTATTAAGAAAATGTAAGTAACCAAGGCATTGCACTGTAAGATTATATGTATGTTGTTGTTGTTGTTGTTGTTGTTACCAGAGAGGGTGATGTTAACTTCTTTTATTGCTGCACAGCTTCTGTTTATTATGGACATGGACAAATTGCCCCATTGTGGAAAGGTGCTTTTTAAAGTAGTGAAACATGTTATCTTCTTAAATTGATACTATTAAAATATCAAGGACCATATGACTCTAGATTAATTACAAAAGCCATTCTAATTTACCTGTATTAAGCAATATCCGTATAATTTAAGAATATTTATACATACCTATACATACACTTGCATTTTTATTTTTTTTAGTTTTATTTTATTGTAGAGATGCTATACAGAGGGGTTACAGTTCCATGAGTAAGGCAGTGAGTCCATTTCTTGTCGAGCATTGTTACCCCCTCCCTTGTTGTTCTCCCACTATCCCTTCCCTCCCCTTCCACCTTCACTCCTCCCCCCCTCCGCCCAAAGTTGTAAAGTTCATTTCCAAGTTGTGGATATCATTGTTGCAGTGGGTCAACCTGTGTCCTTATTTCTGAGTTTTGTTATTCCCCTTCTCCTCCCCAAATTATTTTCAATTTTAAAAATTACTTTCATTTTTAAAGTAACAGTTGCTTTACCTACATTAGTAAAGATCACAATTTTTTGTTTACGTGTCTTCATTGTCAATTGCTCTTAAAATAAAATGTCATATTTTATTAAGGAGTTAACCTTTAGATAGCTTAAACTTCCTACCGTTTTAGAAATTGAGGCTAAAAGTCTGGATTTAATTAACTGTCATGAAAAATATGTGAGCGTGGGTGGGTATGCATTTATATGTGATATTTAAAAGATATCAGCTTCCAAAATAAGACAAGTTGATGCAGCTTTCAGAGCTTTTTTTAAAAAAAAAAATTTCCTTGTATTTGCCAAATCATGCATGCCTCTGTACTAAAACATGTCCTCTGAACTTTGGCAAATGTTAATAATTTATCACAAAGGGTCCAAGTGAAGCTTCCATCTTTTTAGGTAGAACTGTGACCCCAGCTTGCATCCCAGGTAACAGCTCCAATCCATCATGTAAACACCAGCCAACTGTAGTCTGCCCAACCTTTGTTTGTGTGTGTATATTTCTTAATCACCTACAGTAATAGAACACTTGAGCTTGGAGTTTCACAGTCCCGGGCCTGTATGAATCCTGCTCATCCTCAGTTTTAGTGCTCTTGCTCCGGAGTGTCAGCAGACCTTCAGCATTCACTTCGTCAGGTCATAACTAGGTTAAACCATGCTTGCTTTCAATTTAACTTCATCTAATCATCGAGTCAACAAATACTGTCCAAGCTGTCTCACGTCTTAAAGAGTTTTCTCAACTCATTTTCGTTTCTGTGCGGCAGATGCTGCTTCCTCATTGTAAAGTATCTTTAAAAGTCAGGTAGCTTTTCACTGACTCTGAACATCTTAAGTTTAATGCCCTCTAAACACAGAGGCACGGGCTACCCACGGTCAGTTCCAGCCTGACAATTGCAGATCATCTTCTGCCATTTTGACCTTTAAATCTACTCAGTTCTATTGGGAACGCGGCAATCCTTCCCACGCTCCTAGGGGCCCCTTGCTAAGCACTGCTTGTTCCCAATAAGAATCTTACTTGTAATTAGAATGTAGCTCATTCCTCAAAAATTGTCACAGTTGTCAAGTTAACTTTATTGCTATGGGAAATCACTCATGGGACGAAAGATGCACATTCATGATGCACGCAGCCACCTGCACAAGGACTCCCTGTTTGCTGTGGGAGGGGTACTCAGATAACTGAAAATGAGCCAAGAAACCGCAGGAGGAGACAAGGGATCACAGAGAAGCATACCAGGAGCCGGCAGTAAAGGCTTCTGTAGATGGATAGTCACAGAGGAGGAGCGCCAGGTCTATCCAAAGCCTGGAACTATCTCTACCACACACTTCACTATATCTGAACACAGGGGTGCTTGTGAGCAAAGCACAGGGAGAACAGGTAGCTCTCACAATAAAACAATAGAAAAGAAGAAAGAAATGGGATATAGGTCAATGGTAGAATGACTCCTACATGGGCGGTGCCTTGGTTTGTTCCTTGGTACTGTGGAACCAAAAAGGAAAGATGGAAAGGAAGAAAGGAGGAAGAGAGAGACAGAGGGAGAGAGAAAGAGGAAGTGAGAGCAGAAGGAAGATGGGAGGAAGGGAGAAAAGTAGGAAGGAAAGGAAGGAGGGAGGGAAAGAGGGAAGAAAAAACTTAAAACACTTGTCTCATGAAAGAGTACTTGTAAACGTATTTGTTGAATGGTAACCCCTTTGTACAACTAAAGATAAAATATAATTTGAAATATAATTTCAAAGTACAATTTCAAGGATATATAATTGTTAAAAGATAATAAATAGGAATAATAATCAAAAAAGTAAGATCACAATCTCTACTGACTAGAGAAAGGGATTATTTGCAAAAGAGCTTAACCTATAATGAATATGTGCCCAACATATAAATGAAATGCATGTAATTCACCAGGAAAAGAAAACCTGAGCAGCCCCATTTAAAAACTGTAGAAAAAGAACACAAATGCACGAATAGGCATTTCCCCAGAGATCATCCATGCACTTGGGAGAATGAAGAAATGATGGTCACTGTCCTTAGCTAATGTGAGTTTTGGGGGAGGATGTAGAGAGGTTTATGTAGTGCTGGGACTATTTTCTGGGGTGGGTAGTTGTTGCATGAATCTAGAGGTGAAAACATATGTAGAAATGCACACAAAGCCAGGTACCGGTGGCTCACACCTGTAATCCTAGCTATTCAAGAAGCTGAGACCTGAGGATTGTGGTTCAAAGCCAGCCCAGGCAGGAAAGTCCATGAGACTCTTATCTCCAATTGACTACCAGAAAACCAGAAGTGGTGCTGTGGCTCAAGTGGTAGAGGAGTAGCTGTACCTCAGCTCCCACGCCCAGAGTTCAAGCCCCACAACTGACAAAAAAGGAAAAAAATGCACACAAAAAATTAACTTAACCTTACATAACCTACAAATATATTCTTTGTAAAGGAAAATTACATAGGTTCACATTGTGGAAATGTTCACAATTCACTAACGGTTCATCCTCCAAAATCCCTGTGTGGCCATAGTTAGAGATGTAGTCTGCCCAACCTTTTTTTGTGTGTGTATACTCATAAAGCTTGGAAACAGTCTCCTAGGTTCTCTTTTCTCTTTGTTTTCCTCCTGACACAAGCTCGTCAGCTGGTATGCTGAGCTGCTTAAATTCATAGATTTTATACTTGCAGCTGATGATCTTTGGCTCTGGAAATCATTTGAAACTGAGAATATATAAATATTATATATATACAGTAGTTTTGTAGAGAGTCAACATTTCCTTTCTGAACCCAAGGTTTTGAGTTCTTGATATTGTCAAGGTTGAGTAAAGTATGAATCAATCCATTCATCCATTCATCCATCCATCCATTCATTCATTCACCCACATCAGTCCATTCATCCATCCACCCACCTGTCCATCCATCCATCCATCCATCCATCCATCCATCCATCCATTTCCCTTTCCTTTAAGTGGCCTACTGAATAAAATTCCCTATCAAGGGAATTTTAGAATTCAAATTATAAGACTGCAAAGTGATTTAAGCCTTTGGGAAGCAACATGAGTCAAGTACAAATCATTATTGTGTACTCTTCTGATTCACTTTTAAAACCCCCTCTCCTCTCCTTTGTTGTCTGTCATACTGCCTGCCATGTTCTGGTTTGTTGACTAACGTCTCCTCTACTTTTTCCTCTGCATCCCTCTAAATGTCAGCATTTGTTAGGATCAAAACTTATCACTCACAGCTTTCCTTCCATGTATGCACTTCTCTTTTTAAGAGATAGGATTAATTGCAAAGCCTATAGAAATAGCTATAGGACCTGTGGGAGCTACCCTAACCTCTGTAGTGAACTCCAGATATGCATGTCCAGATATGCTGAATTGTCTCAACCAGACATTTCTGACCTTCAAAGTTCTGCATTTGGTGACCATGTTCCCGATGAAGATAGGATTGAAATTCTCTTGCCTTTTTGGTGGAAATTTCAACTAATAGATGTTTTGAGTACAATTCGTTATGATTTTGAGAAGCAAAAACTCGTACACACAGATGTGTAACCAAGACTAAGGAACACTAAAGATACCACTATACCATTTAGGAGACAATGTTTGCATAGAATAATGATGATCTCATATAATGCTATTTTTTGTATAGCTTTCTAAAGCTTCAATTTATGATATAAAATGCATCTTTATTTTAAATTAAGCTGTAATCTAATATATAATATATAATTGCTTGTTTTTAATATTACTTTTTTGATTCATCAAATATATCAGAATTGGAAATCCATCATCACTGAGGAGATTCAAATATAAACCAAATAAGGCATGATATATACATGCCTGCATGTAATACTAGCTCCTTCTGGGTAGGTGGAGGTTCAAGGGAAATCTGATCAAAAAGTTAACAAGACCTCATCTCAACCAACGAGCTAGGTGTGGTGGCTCATTCCTGTCATCCCAACTGTACAGGAAACATAAATAAAATTATTCTGTAGGCCATCACTGGTAAAAACAAAATGAGATAATAAAAACTAAAGCCAGAAGGCTTAAAAGTGTGGTTCATTTGGTAGAGGTCTGACTTTGCAAGCCGGAGGCCCTGACTTTAAACCCTAGTATCCTAGTATCACCAATAATAAGTAAACGAGTAAATAAATAAATAACTCACCTTTATCTCCAAGTACTCATTACTATGACTGGCTGCATTTCTCCTGATAGTCAATGCCAGTTGTCCACACACAGAGACCGGACACTAGGGCTGTGATCCTTAAGGACACAACCTTCCCTGCTCCAAGTGTTGCATCACTGACAAGTCTTGGTTGGCCCCGAGAACCTCATCCCATTTTTCAGGAGAGGCTGCATGTCACCTGCAGCTCAGATTCTCCAAGGCACTGTGAGCACGGAGGCACTTTGGCCCCCAGGGGTTCTGAAACACCTGCAGAATGCTCACACAACCAGAGTTCCAAACACATCCTTTCATGCCTACCCCGCCCACTGCTTCCCCTGAGAGACTTGAGCCATGGCCTCATTGGTTTCCGTCCTTTTTTCTCTGTTCTGCACTTCCCTTTCCAAACACCAACCAGCTTCGCTACAGCTTGGGATGGGGAAACAAGATGGAACCCGAGATTGATGAACTGCTGATGTGATCCCATCCTCTTGCACTTCTCTAGCCGACCAGTTTTGCAGAATATACATATTTTTTAATTTTGGAAAGGTTTAGGGACTACACATGTCCTAGGGAAACGTAGTTCATTCAGCATTCTCTCACCAAGAAGAGAGGGTCTGAAAAAGAAAGTTTATTTAAAATCAAACCTACTATTGCTCTACAGAATAGGATTCATAGACATACAAATATCTCAGGGCAACACAAAAAAGAACATAGTCATTACTGAATCCCCAGGAGACAGCAGAATTCTTAAAGGATGAAGCAGAGAAGAGTTGAAGAGAACCATGGACTTTGGGGTGACGACAGGAGAGAGTCAACAAGAGAGAGGGAGAAAAAGTCCAAGAAACAAAGGAACGGATATTTTGGTCCGATTCCTGTGCTGTGGCAAGAGAGTGTAGAATAGCGGAGAGCAAGAGCGATCCGATCCAATAGGATTAAGAGAGAAAAAAAAGTGAGTCCTGGGAAATTAGGTTTTCCTTGTAGCCAGCTGATAAATCTATTATTCTCTCTCTGAATTGCAAGGGATTTGTGATGCAATCAGAAGCGGATTTACTGCCTTATGGCCTAAAGCAGTACTTCTGACCATCCTTTCTTTCTGTAACCTGGAAGACTTTATGGCTTCAGAGGGACATGGAGTAAGTTTCCCGATGTGTGTGTGTGTGTGTGTGTGTGTGTGTGCATGCATATGTGTGTACATGCCTGCATGTATGGATGTGCATGTGTGTGAGCATGTGTATGCACATGTATGTGCATGTATGTGTATATGGAAGTGTGTGTGTGTGTGTGTGTGTGTGCGCGTGCGCGTGCGCGTGCGCGCGCAGATGGAGGAGGAAATGGCAAGCTAGTACCCTGTCTCCAGCCCAGTCTCTTGAGACCAGCCTTGGAGAGGAAGCATGGGAAATGCTATTCTCCTGTGCTTGCCCTCTCCCTTTTGACAACTGGCTGCTTTAAATTTACAAGCTGGGAGCCCTGGAAATGGGCACCTCTGATCATTGATTAGTCCCAATTTGTGGTGACCAGATTAGCTTTTTCCCACCTCCCCACAGTACCTGGGCCACTGCAGACAAAACCCTATGAACAATATTAGACATATTCATACCTTGGGATTCATGATAAATGGAGTGTGTAAGAGGCATTGGGCTATTGGAAAGCAAATACCAGGCAAAGTGAATCATGAATGGTGTCAGTAAAAGCTGAAGTTCGGTTGTCCTGGGCTGACTCACAGGGAGCATGATCATAGTTAGAAAAGTCTTGAAGAAACAAAGGATTTTATTACTCATTATGACAGCTCTCTACTCATTCACTTTCTCCTGGGAGGCTGAGACTTAGTAGCCTGTAATGCTAGATACTGAGACTTGGAGGATTATAGTCCATTGTCAACCAAGGCAGAAAAGACAGAGAGTCTTCATTTCCAACTAACTAGCAAAATACAACAGTGGAGGCATCGCTCAGGTGGCAGAACACCAACCTTGAACAAGTAAACAATGTGATGAAGTGAAACGCAGTACTAGTGCAAGAATGAAGGAGAAAGAATGAAAGAAAGGGAGAAAGTGAAAAAGGGAGAAAGAAAGAAAGAAAGATGGAGGAAGGAAGGAAGGAAGGAAGGAAGGAAGGAAGGAAGGAAGGAAGGAAGGAAGGAAGGAAGGAAGGAAAGAAGGAAGAAAATTTTCTGATGCAAATAGAATTTTAATTTTTAAGTTATTTTTATTGTTGTTTTTCTTAATTTTTAGGCAGGGTCTCTCTATATGGCATAGGCAGATCTGGAACTTTC
Organism: Dipodomys spectabilis; assembly: GCF_019054845.1. NCBI lineage: Eukaryota > Metazoa > Chordata > Mammalia > Rodentia > Heteromyidae > Dipodomys > Dipodomys spectabilis. Next base: position 5,071,423 of record NW_024870892.1, on the reverse strand, counting down.
TATGTGGCCCAAGATGGCATCCGACTCAGAATCCTCCTGCTTCAGCCTCTTAAGCTTTGAAATTACAGGCGGGAATCACCATACCCAGCTATTTGTGTTAATTCTGATGAATTAAAAAAAATAACACCTGTTTTGTGAGCATAGGACAAATTCCTTTATGGTACAGTCATGTTACATTGCAGGTTTCAACTGAAGACATTCGGAATTGAGCCTAGGCCACCGTCCTGTTAGCTGAGTTCGTTCAGAGTCACTTTCTAGAGAGCCACATTTAAGCATTCCTCTCTTCCTCGGCAGTGCTCAGCGATCTGATGGCATGCCTTAGAGACAGCACAGGACTGTACAGTAGCTTCAAGTACATAGTACAAAGCATGGGTCATGTGACAGGTCTTTCTGGATGCCATGTCATGACTCCTGGGAGGTGAGCACTGGGAAGGGAGCACAGGGCTGTATGAGCCCTGGGATGGCGGGAGGAAGTGGATGAGTCTCTTTAGCTCTCGGGCATGAAGCTCAAGCCCAAGCCACCTCACTGCTGTGTTCCAGGTGTCTTGTTTGTCCCTCAGGGCTGAGGACCAAAGTAGCGCATAGACATAGCCTCACACACGGTAAGACATTGATGGGTTAATTATGGCCCCAATGAAGTACACTCACGAGGAATCGACCATAAAAGGCATATTTCAGTGACAAGCACCACTATTAAAATGACATCAAGAAAAAGTCCTGCTTTCAGATTCAGGTCAAAAGACATCTCATTATCGACGGGCTCATTTTCTCCAGGAGGCTCTCGAATCTCAACCTTCTTATCCGTGCCTTACTTCTTACTTAACGTTTTCTTTTAAAGTGTCATTTCTGGATGTTTGCTGCGAAAAAAACACTGAGTAAAAAAATTAGAAGTCCGGAAACTCATTTGTACTATTTCAGTTATGAGCTTAGAATAGAAACTCATCATCTAATAAAATGCAATTAGAGGAAGTGGCGCTGTAGCTCAAGTGGTAGAGTGCTAGCCTTGAGCTGAAGAGCAGAAGGACAGCACTCAGGCCCAGAGTTCAAGCCCCACGACCAACAAAAAAAAAATGCAGTTAGACTGGAAGGCTTAATAAGTGTTAGTTATCTTTTCAGATGTGTTTCTTCTTACACATGCATGAAGAGTTCTATTTATCTGAGTCCCAGAAAGCAGCTTGGAAGTATAAGTCCCTGAACATTTTTGCTCAAGGTTGATATTCTACCACTTGAGCCACAACTCTGTATCTGGCTTTTTGGTGGTTATTTGGAGATAAGAGTCTCCCAGACTTTCCTGCCTGGGCTGGCTTCCAACTGTGAGCCTCAAAACTCAGCCTCCTGAAGAGCTAGAATTAAAGACATCAGACAATGGCACCCTGCTTCACTTTGCTTCTTTTATTCTGATATTTAGTCCAGCTTCCCACTGGAAAAAATATTGATAATACAAAATTTGTTAAAAGGTCTGTTTTCTAACTACAGGTTGAGTTTCTATTTCTGGACAACTAAGATCATTATCTGTGATGGAATGAGACCCGAAGAGATTGTTTTTGCTTCTTTATTTCCTACCTTTTTGTCTGAAACATCTGAGCTTAGTAAGAAGCAGCATTTGCTCTACTAGGGAATGTAGCTTTCATTGCATTATTTGGCTGTGAAATGTTGTCCTTTGCAGCTTCCGTCTGTCTGGCTAGAAAGGGTGTGAGAGGTGGGAGAATGTGGAGTGGTAACTGGGCCTGTGCTGTAGTTGCAGGCACCCTGCCATTATGGAGGCCTGGGACCACATGTCTGCTTTGCGTTCTCTCTCTCCTCCCTCCTGCATCCCTGGTCATGCAGCCGCAGTGACCTGGAACCAGTGCACATTGGAGATACACTGGGGCTTCTGTGATGGGCAGCAGCTACTTTTCTCACAGTGCAAACTCTTCCGAGGCAGGGAGTCACAGAAGCCACATGTGTGCAAAACAAACCCAAGAATTATTCGTGGGACAAGAATAACACGAATGCATGTCATTTGGGCAACTTTTCTGTGGGTTTGAATATACCAAAATAAAGAAGTAAAAAATAACTGCAACCAAGTGAAAAGTGCCATAAATTATCTGTCAAGAGACAGTGAGAGAGGGCAGCCATATAATAGTGAGTAATTCTGCATACCCTCAATATAAAGAGAGCTTTATTTTCCCCCAAAATTCATGCCTCAAAAATGACAGTTTTTTTTGGCCTGGCCCTGGTGGCTCACACCTATAATCCTAGCTACTCAGGATGCTGAGACCTGAGGATCATGGTTTGAAGCCAAGCCAGGCAGGAAAGTCCATGAGACTTATCTCCAATAAACTGTTCAAAAATGCTAGAAGTGATGCTGTGGCTCAAGGTAGAGTGTAGCCTTGAGCAAAAGAAACTCAGGAACAGTGCTCAAGCCCAGAGTTCAAGCCCAGGACCAGCAAAAAAATAAAATAAAATAAAAACAAAAAGACAAATTTTCATGTTCTGATGTATTCTTTTGAATGCTTATTTTGAAAGTAACATTATGGAAAACCACATTGGCTTGAAATAAATTCAAGCAATATTCTCTAGGTACTTAATTATAGACAATTGTCAGTGATCTTCAAATTCAGCAGTTTTAAGTCAGAGGTAATCGCTACTTTTTGGATGAGTTCTTGCCATCGTCATCTCTAATAAAAATAATAGTTACTCTTGGAAAGTGTAACATTACAATGCTCATCTGTAGATCTTGTAGGAAGTGATCTGGTGATCACCTTTTAAAAAAATACAGTACCAGACTCATATTGCAGAGAGAAATAGACAACAGCATAAAGCATCTATATCGCTCCAATTTTGCACACGATTTCCAGTAGAATCACCACCACCACCACCACAGAAACAACTCAGAGAGCTGGGACAAGAAGGTGTGTGTTTGGTGAGGTAGGGGTCTGTGAGTGAGAGCGGTCTTCTGTTGAGCTCTGAGCCTTTGCATTGCTGTCTTGGGTCATGGAATTTGAGCCTTCTGCACTAGGAAAACTAGAGGAAGTCTGAAAGGTTGTGAAGTCAGAAGGCTAGTAACTACATTTTATTATGGAGCTTAAGAGGAGCTGGATCTCTTACTAAATATTCAGATCTGGTTAGTGACAGCTTCTGCCAGGCAAGTAGTTCTGCCCTCATCTATCATCCAAATGGTTCATGAGCTTGACTCATCCATGGTGAAATGATCACATCTGAATCTAATATATAACATAGACCAATCTGCTAGATAGTTAATATGTCTATATGTTAATATAGACATGTGTGTCAATATGTATTAGTATACCATCCATATTTTCGTTGTGTTACTTGGCTCCCTGAAGCACTTATGACTAACCTCGGGGATCCAAACATTTGTTATTATGTAAGGGATATAAAAGCTGTGTCACTGTTTTTCAAGATTCCATAATCAGAGCAGAATTTCCATAATGCTTTTTCCCTCAAGCATTATAAAGCAGCCGTGATAACAAATTCTTTCTATGCTTAGAATCAGAGCCAAATATTCCTAAGAATATTTTGAACTGTCAGAAGTCATAAGAGAGGCAAGCTTTTGAGCAGAGCAGAACAGTAAAATGTATTATAAACTTTCTAATTCTGAGGTTAATCTCTTTTTATGCATATGAGGGGGTTTCAGAGGAAGAGGTACCAGTCAGTCCCAGGCCTTGGCTGGGGAGGGCAGTACTGCCTTGCATCCAGGGATCATCTAGCCATTTTTTTTCCCTGTACCATGAAAACAATTCCATCATATGAAATCTATGAGTCTCCTCTGCAATGTAGTAAACTGATCCCTTACATTCTAACTATACAAGGAGGGTAAATTTTGAAGAAGTCCCTTCTTCCTTCTAGATTCTGCTGCTGTGTTTACACTGACAAATCTGCTATCTCCCCAGAACCTGCTGAGGGAGAAATCCTTAATAAGATACTGAAGCTAAGTCAGCTTCACTTAACCTCTGTCCCAAATCTGAAAGATGATTGTTTCCTCAGAGGATAGCTACTGTTTTCTTGAGTTCTGATTTGATGTTGAATTAGAAGTCCTCATGTTTTTACATGCTCCAGGACCTATTCAAATTAGCCATGTCCACATGGTTTCTTTTCTTTCTCATAGTTTCTCTTCTCACCCATATTTTATAAATAAAAGAAGCTGACTTTAGTAATAGTGTTTGAAATGCAGATCAATTTTGAAAGCAGATTTGAAAGGGATACAGATGCCTGATTATTCTATTCCAAAACATGTACCCAAGGAAAAGTTTTCAGAATGTTCTGTGAAAATTTGTACATGAACATTTTTAGCAATGTCTTTCCTTATGGTTCTGAAGACAATGACACAAATAAATGTCCATCCAGTGATTAATAAAAAACAATGAAGACGGCATACATATACAGTGAAATGTTATTTAATAAGAAAGAATGAAGTTCTGGGCACAAATTGAGACAAGAGACTCATATTTTGTCATTTTCTTTGCAGGAAGTCACTGAGATAGGAAATAGAGAATGACTGAGAAGAGAAGTTACCTGGTGCTGGTTAATAGTGGATGTCCCTTGGGGGAGGGGTGAAAGGCACATTCTACAATTAGCGTGTTGGGATCTTACACAACTCTGTGCAGTTTAAACAGGTGACATGAGTTGCACATGAATTATATAGTCTAGCATGTTTTTTTTTAATATGCCATGAAAGAACAAAGGAGAAATAGGTAGGAATGGCCTGACTCTGGGAATAGGTTAGGTATATGGATACATTTTCTAAAGTCTTTGCTTAATCAAACGTTAATTTCTCACATATTCTGCTGTTATAGGCAATTTTTTCTAATTGGAAAGAGTGTTTTATAACATAATTTTATAAATAATGCCATGAGCACTACATGGAACATGTTTCTAAGACCAGAAGTGACTTAAAGGAGAACTTATTATAACAAGTAATTACCTTCAAAGAAAAATTGACTATCATCAGTATGCAAACCCCTCAGGAGTTGATATTTTATCTCCAGGGGATTTTTAATACCTTGGGAAAACAGATTAGTCCACGTAGAATTGAGATACCAAGACAAATAATTACCACAACCATAGGGGTTATTAAACAAAAATTACCTGACCCCAATTAGTTTATAGACTAAATTCCTGAACTAGACCCCAAAGGTCCAGATTGAACCAAAATGATGCCACTAATGCTAAGGCAACACAATCAAACTGCAACTTTAAGGAAGCAGGTTTCCAGCGGGTTCCCTGGCACAGAGTGAGACACTGGACATTTGTGGAATAAAAGGATGTACTGGGAGGAAATATGAAGAACAGATCTCACTCCGGGTTATCCTTTTGCTTCTAGACTTGAAACATAGGTAGCATAAGGATAGTTCTAATGGCCTGATAGGGCAGACTGGACCCAAGACAGGATAAGGGGACTGGCCCTAGGGCAAGGACAGGCTGTGTTCAGCAGGCAGGGATGTGGGGATGAGGTTTTTGCATAGCGCAATCTGGAAGGCTTCAACTGAGGTGATGTTTAGGGAAACCCTCATCAGCTTCAAAAACCCAGGACTTTACTTCATGAACAATATGGAAACCATAAAGGAAAGTAAAACTGGATAGGGATGTGACTAGCTGAGACAATAAACGAATTCTTTATTTTTCTTAAAAAGCTAACTACAGAAGCAACAGTTGTCTCTGACAACTGTTCCATGTTGTCTTCTCGTCTGTTTTCTGTAAAGGCCAAGGTTTCAAAGACCTTTAAGACTGAAGCAGGGAAGGAAAATAGAGATTAGCCAGTTGGACATCCAGGGAATGTAAGGATGGAAAGGATTTGCAGTACCTGAAGGAATTCACATGCAAGTGTATCTTCTAGACTTGGCTGTAAATAAACAGCCTTCTGCTGGTAGGATTGAGCCCAAAGAGGAAGAGGGCTGGCGGGCAGTAAAGGCGTACAGGCTGTGGCTAACACCTCCCAGGGCTGCCTCTGGCCCTTTGCTACTGGGGGACAGACTGTCCTCAGGAAAATGTCCCACAGTCAAACATAAACAGTTAGGTTTGCAAGATGCCCCTCGGTTTTGTAGACAATCTGGAAAAGACAAGACAGATATTGACTGCATACCAGTACAGATGATAATTCAACTGCATTTCCTGAAAACCCTTAAGGAAGTTAAATTTCATTCATTTAGAAAAGCACAAATTCAGGCTACTAAATCTAGATTTAACCATGCATCTTTTATCTCCTTTTGCTAAAATGCCTGTAAGAAGTGCGATGCGCTACAAAGCTTTGAAAAAGTAGGAATGTACCCACACCACAGCCGCATGCTCTGGCTTGATCCAACACCAGTATAGCTCAGTGGGGAGAGGCCCGTCCCACAGTTTTTTTGTTTGCTTTGTTTTGTTGGCTATGATGGCCATTTGCTTTATGGTTTTCCTTGCTTCGTTTCTATGGCACCTTACTCTTCCCAATTAGTAACAATTGAGCCAAGCCATACCAATCACTTAAAATAAAGATCTGCTTAAGGGGTTAAGCTACAAAACCATGGAACTACAGACCTTGTACCTCTATCTTAGGCTGGGACCTAGAAAGCCATAAACGTATCTCCAGAGGTCTCTGGAAAAACAAAGATGGATAGTAAGTATGTTTTCTAATTTCCACATTATTAATATGAGGCATTTTCAAGGCATTTTCTGATGTTTACATTTCATGGGAATTTCAAAATAACACTAAACCCAAGACTAGGCCTTCTTTGAAATATTGACCTTGCAAAACAGGTACCCAATGGGGGATATCGTTTGTGCAAAAGTTTAAGCTTAGAAATAATGTCCATTTTGTTTTCAGCTAAATATGATCAACAATTGTCTAAGGATACAGTCCTCTTCAACTTGAGTGAGTTCCTTCTGCCTTATCTAAAACAGAGATCCTAAGCTGGGCATGTATGGCTCATGCCTGTACTCCTAGATACTCAGGAGACTGAAATATGAGGATTGTAGTTTGAAGCCAGCCTGAGTAGGGGAGTCTATGTGACTCATCTCCAGTTAGCCACTAAACAGTTGAAGTGGAGCTACGGATCAAGTAGTAGAACATGAAACCCGAGCAAAAATGCTTAGGGACAGCATCTAAGCCCTGAGTTCAAACCCCAGGACTGGACCTCCCCCTAAAAAATCCTCAATATAAACATATCTTTCATGGGGAAAACAGAAAAGGCTTCTTGGGGCTTCTATACTTCCAGTTAGAAAAGTTGTTAATTGTTCCTCTTATACATTGAACACACACACACACACACACATATATATCCTCATTAAGACAAGTACCTGAACTTCTAATACATATCAGGATAGAAGCATGCAATATCATCTTCTCTCTCATGTTCTGTTGTATTTGCTTTCAACTCACACGAACTCAACAGCCAGGAGAAGACTAGTCCTCTTGGGGACTGCATAAATAACTCATAGATCTATGAGAAAATTGTGTGAAGACATTGACCTGGTGAATGCAAGAAGCCATGTATGTCCAGTGTGTTTGATGCCATGGAAATGGAGCTCCTCTTTAGATTCTTCAGGTTACTGAGTCACTGTCCAAAATATTTGCTGTTTCAGCTGCTTCATTCTTAGCAGACATATTTCTCCAGGATGCAACATAATGAGCACAAAAAGGAATACTGCACACAATAGAATAAAATGCGTTACAGGAAAGTGAAAAATGACAGTTGCCAAGGTCTGAAGGTTTCCACAGCAACCGTGTGTTGGAAATGCCACCCCAGGGCCGTGATGGTGGGGGACAGGCCCTTTTGAGAGACAGCCAACTCACAAGGAGCAGCGGCTATTAGAAAGGCTGGCAAAGGGGGTTTCCCGTTCTGTCCTTCTGCCATAGGAGGGCATGGCATTTCTCTGCTTTGGAGACAGGTGATGTTTGAGGCTTCATCTTGGGAGCAGAGAGTCTGGGCACCTACCTGTTCTTAGCTTGATCTTGGGCTTCCCAGATGCCAGAAAGGTGAGGTGTAAATCTCTGTCAATTATCCATCTTCAGGTGTTCTGTTACAGCAGTAGAAATGATCTAAGACAAGTGTAAATGATAAACCAAAGGGGTGGCATACTTTTTAATTCCAGGCTACTTTAGAATTACTTATAGGAAGGGCAACCAAGCTTTCTAGGATTCTACAGCTAGAAAGCTCAGTAGTGAACTTCTGCCTTTGTACATAATAACTAATACAGGTGACCTATAAACTGTGTGTGATCTGTGTTGACAGAATAGATCATTTTGTTGCTGCTTTTATATCTGACCTTTAAAGGGAAAGATCAAGTGCATTTTAAAGATAATGAGCTGCCTCAGAGAAACAATAGAGATGTCCATCAGCATATCATTATAAAATAACAAATCAGAATTGTACCATCTGATAAAGGTATTAGGTAGAGTCTCAAAGTCATGTATCTAAAAGAAAGGAAATCTACACACATAAAAGATGTTTGGAATAATTAGAGAACTAACGTACCAAATTAAAACAACAACAATAACAAAGGGATGTGAAACATCCCTTTGGTTCCCAAATTCCCACCTTCTTCACAGTAAAGTTTTGGAACTAATATTGTAAAGTTCACCCATTGCTGAAGCAGCATGGGGTAGAGACCTAACCAAAATCATTCATGAGACCCATAACCTAGAGTTTCTGACCACAAAGTAGAATTTCCATTGTTTCTGACACAACAGAATATTACATTAAGAAGGCTTGATTGTGCATCTAATTTTTTAATACAATATGAGAAGGTAACTCTGAAACTTCCTGAACTTCATGGATCTATACAACTCTCAAAAAGTTTAAGAAAACATACATCAAAGAACTTTTCTGTAAGTGGTCTATATAAATAAATGACACAAGGCAACCATATAGATGCAGTTGCCTTATTAAATTCATATATATATATATATATATGTATATACACTTCTGGAATTAATTTATTGACTAAAATAAAGAAAACAATCAAACATCAAAAATTATCTCAGTGCCACATGAATATGTCAATTTCTTTTTCCATGAAGTATAAAATTGTCCATAGGGCTTAGTCATGTGGGTGTATGTAGGCGAAGGTAGGTGCTGCACACTTATGCACACACACCTCTGATGAAATCCTGTGAACACTGAAAGGAAGTTAATGTACTTCTACATAACTCTTACATGTAGACTCTATTTTGCATATTTGTGTGTCTATAAATATATGTGTATATATATATATATATATATATATGTCTAATATATATATGTTCTGAAAACTGCTGCAAAACTCTTGGCATTACCTGAGGAAATCCTTCTACTATCAAACTTATAGCAATTGTCAGGATTGCTACATCTGTTTTGACGGTGGTAGAAACTGGGACATAGTGTTAAAACAGTAAGAGACATAGGAATAAAAAAAAAAAAAAAATCACACTTGTGTTTAATGTTCCCACAGTCTGTAGATCCTTCCTCTTGTTACTGAGAGTGGCTCATTTGCAAGGAGTCGCTTCTCAGTTCCATATTGTTCTTTTGCTGTCTTCTTTGTACCATTTGCTCTTCTTAAAATGGAAGCCATAAATCTTCCCTCTGGTCATTAATCATCACACCCTCATATCTCTTTCTGCACAAAACTTGCTTACCCTCCACAATCACTGCTCAAATTCAATTGACTTTTAGAAAACTGAAGCCATTTTTAACAATGATCCAAAGTCAGAGTTCTCTAGGGTTTCTTACAAAAATTTTCCCCAACATAAATTGCTCCCCTCTTCTATAGTTCTTTCCGGAGCCTTTCCAATTCATCACCAGTCATTATTCTCCCACAGGTCTCTCAATGGGAAGGATATCAATTGAACTTCTTGCCTCTTTTATGGCATGTGACCGAATATTTCCTAGCTTCTTCCTTTCCACTCAGTCCATCTTCTTATATCTTGTCCTTCTATGCGGTGCTCTGGGAGTAAATGAACTGACAAATGGAATGAATTTGGTGACTCACGTGTAATTTTACCAAATTCAGAGTCTGAGGTGTTTGGACACACGTGTTTAGGGCTCCTGATTTTCTTAGGTACCCAAGTGCTTTCTGTATGTGTTCTTTTTTGGGGGTGTATGGGGCATATAGCAACATAAGAATTGAGAATGAGGGTAAAGATGTCCAAATTCAGCACCGTTGTAAGATTAAAGCTAAAATCTTCCTACCACATTAGCCAATAATGACTTCCACAGACAAAGTCCAAACAGATATTTAGTTCTTTTTGTTCTTCTCAGAAGTACTAAGGCTGGAACTGAGGGCTTCCCATTTGCTAAGCAGGTGCTCCTCCATTGAGCCACTCCTGTATCCCAAGACTCTTGTTCTTACATAATTTACACTACTCTATAGGTAGGCCAGTGTTGGTTACAGAAACACATCCAGAACATTTAACAACTTAGTTAGAATAAGTACTGCAGAGGAAAAGAGTGCAGTGTTGTAACAAATGGTAGTGCACACGGTCAGCAAAGTCAAGGGAGGCTTATGTGTGGAGAAAATGACTTAAGCTGATACCAAGACACAGAAAGCTGCTTGGCCTCAAACAAAAAAAAAAATCTAGTCAGAAAGATCTGTGGCTAACGTGGTCTTGGCACAGGTGAGTCTCTGTACTCACTTGAAACCTTGGGTCGGTCCTTCAGTTCTGTGATGTTTTCCCTGTGCCAGACTGGTCAGCAGGTTCCTCTTCATTGAATGCAAGCCCTTTCAATCCAGGCCTAGTACAGTGAATAGTGATGAACTAACCCTTCAAACTCTGCCACCAAAAGGGTGCACAGAGTCAGCCTGCACAGATGCAGCCGGCTTTCTTCTATCCATTTACTGGGGCCAAGGGAAGACATGGCACCTGCATGAATATTTGTAATTATCTATTCCATTCATTTTTATCAGTGTTTCGAACTACTGAGTTTCAAATCACATACATTTCCAGAAACATGTTTTTACAAAGATTAAGAAGCCATGGTGTACAGAAATCAGATCACTGTTTACTGAGCAGCAAATACATCACGTGCAGGAAACGTGACAAGCAGCTATCTTCCCTGTGAGCCACAGTCTCGCCATGTGTGTGTTCCCTTTGTATCTGTTCTTTGGTCCAACCTCTCCAATCGCTTGTATTTTTAACTCTTAGGCAGACAGAGTTTCCTTTTGTGGGATGTGATGTTGGTGTGGGTGAAGAGAACCTGGCAGCTGGTCTGGGGACACAGATCCTCCACAGGGGCCAGGGCAGCACACATGGACCCCAAGTTCCAGCCAATGGCAGACCACCAGCTGTGTAGAGATGGCTCAAAGTAACTTTTACTGAACATCACTTCCGGGGTGATTTCTTTTTCTATTATGAATTTCCTGCGTCCAGATAGATCTTTGTCCCGCTGCCCATTTACCTCATTTCTATCTTGCCCCATAGTGCTGATGAGCTCAGCTGATGAACATCTCTTAACAACTATGAATTTGACTTTTATCATCTGTACACCATGGAAGTGGTCTTTTCTTCTGGACACATGAGCTGTCAGGACAGACTAGCACCCCAAAGCAAACCAAAGCTTCTAAAAGTGCCTCAAACTATTCCCAAGCTTGTAAAATGGCGGATGTTCTATGGTTACATAAAAGCCCGGTGATAAATCCTCCTTCAGCCACTTGTTCTTAATAGCAGATTTCTCTGTTTTCATAATTATTCCACATATTAATGTCACGGTGAAGTCATTATAACAGCTGTCTCCTTTTCAGTCACAGATGTTTCCTCCTCCCCCCAAATGAAATTGTGTACTATCGATTTTTGAGATTTGATTGGGCTTGTTTTGAATGTAACGAACTACTATTGTGCATTTAGCATGTGCATCCAGTGGCTGAGTTTTATATGTTAATCTTTTCAGTAGATTTTACTTGTTTGATATCAAGAAAATATCCTATATAGAGACAACAATTGAGTACGTGGGAGAGACAGACAGACAGACAGATAGGGGTGACTGACCAATAGTGAGGTGCTGGAGGATTGGGTTTTGGGGGGGTAGGTGTGAAGCAAGCAGTTGGGCAAGGCTGGAAAGGTATCTTCAAGAAGTGTGCTCATGAGCTGAGACTTCACACAAGGAGTGTTGTGAAGACGCAGTAGTGTGCTGGCGTAGCAGCTTCTGTCTATTTGGAATAGAAATCTTGGGCTCCCCTAGCACTTGGCCTCTCTGGGGCTAGAGCGGAGATACTTTTTCAGCTCAGCCCCTGGGTTGGCTAGATCTCAGCTCCCTCCTGGTCTCTTGACAGAAAACCTGTAGATGTTCCAAACCCATCAGACTTCCTCTGGAAACATAGTCTAACTGGCACATGCATTTATTTTATCCTTTACCTCACCAATTCTGGGACCAACCACCCAGAGGGTTTTTATGCAATCCCGTCACTCTTTGTGACTGACACAGTCTTTGTTGGTGACCATACAGCAGGAACAGGGAAATGCTTTAAGCATGTATAAATGCTCCGAAGCCTGAGCCTCTTCAAGCACCCTTTCAACTGGCTCCATCTCCACCAAGTGTTCCCTGTGCTTCAAGCCAACTCCATACTTAACAACAACAATAACAACAACAATGGATGCAGTTCTATTTTTTTTTACCTTTCTTGATGGCAAAAACATCTCCAGTTGGGTTCCCTGTCTTGTTAGAACCACAAGGAATTTCTCCTGTGCCTTAGAGGTAGAGAATTATGTTCCCAGTTTGAGATGAGTAGGAACGACTTCTGAATGCTAAGCTGGAGAGTGGCTCAGTCAGGGACATGGAGCCCTTGTTGCTGGAGTGCAGGGTACCAGGTAAAGCAGTTGGGTTTGCTTGTCCCCCTCCGGGGGCTGAGTCTCACACGCGTGCCTGTCATTGTTGACCACATTGTGTGTCTCATCTATGCCCGTGGGTCCTGCCAGCCTGAACAGCTCTTTCCAGGCCCTGAGCAGGAGAAATAAATCTTAGCAACTTCAGGTCTGGAGACACTCCAACACAGGAGGCAAGTCTTGACTTCTACATCTCAAGACTCTAAGCTAGGCCTGCCCTGTACCCCAGTCCCCTAGGATATGGGGGTCATGAGCAGACATAACTTTGGTCCATGGCTGGCTCTTGTTTAGTCTGTTCTTCTGTGCTGAGAGGTCTTATAATTGCTATCCTAATAAATCACCTGTACTTTTTTTTAACATGAATTTGTGCTGTAAAAAACTTAAAAGAGATATAAAACACATTTTTCCCTATTATCTTCTTACTACCAGCTTAGTCTTCCTCAGTGGTACATATTGGGACAGAGCACCATGGTGTAGGGAGGACTGGGAAAGGCTGCTGGAACAAAGGCACGGAATGTACATAAAAGGTTTTGGCTTAATTAGTTCGATTTCAGGTAGTGACATCCTAAAAACTGGTTTAAAGCAGTCAGGGTGAGATGCATGTGTGTGAGTCCCTGAGTAGAGGTTCACTTCTGCTTTCAAGAAGGCATCCCAAGCCTCCTGGGCACACTTGTTTCCCTACGGAGTACAAAGGATAGGGAAGACATCAGACAGTCACTCTGCTTCCCAACTGGCCAATCCCTTCTCTGCTGAAAATGTCACAGCTGCATGTCTGACCATTCATGAGGAGTGGAAAGAGCATCACTGTTCATAAGGAGGAAAGTAGAGTTCTTGTTTAAAAACATACACCATCCATCCAGACTCGCTCTGTGCCAGGAACTGCCTGGCACCTTACCCATGCCTGAGGGCCCGTGTCTCATAGGTGTCTGAGGCTGTAGGGCATAGGGGGAATGAAGGAATGAGAGTGGGAGGCAGTATTGCACTCAGAGGGACTCTAGCAGAAGTGCCAGGAAAGGCCCTAATTAAGTGTTGCTTGTTGAAGTCTCTGAGCTGCAGTGTGACATGCAGTGCTCTGTCTACTGAAGGGACTGACTGAGCCTTTCTTGTTGGGATGATACCAACTTGCTGCTGACCATTTGACAGAGCACTTACTCGAAAGCCATCCATTAGGAAAGTTGCTGAAACGTAGGACCTTCTTATGCCCCAGGGAAGGGGACTAGGATGCATGAAGCTAGCAAGTCCCGAGAGACGGTAAACATAAGCAAAGCTGGAATTCCCCTCAGAGTCTACTAGTCCAGGCCTCTGAGCCTGGGAAATAGCCAAGATATGGTCCCCAGACACAGGGAACTGAGACATTCTCTATTATGGACGGATAGTTACACCTGGGAACTCCTGCTTCTCTGCAGACTTTCCCCGTGGACCTGCCTGAGGGGTTCTGACTTCTGTGATTCATATTGTGTTCTGCTGTCCAGAAAGGAGCCCTGCAGGGACTCAACGGCATCATCCTGCCTCTTAGAACTCTGTACAAATGAGCAGATACTTCCTGCAGCACCTCTCTCCTCATCTTTTCCTGGTCCATATAATGTCATGTGCAGGGTATCTCATCCCAGGATGTGGGTCAGAACTGCCAATGGATTGGGAACACTCCTTTATATTTGCTGAATTTGGATCTCAAATATCCAAAAAGGAACCATGCTAAAAAGGTTTGGGTCCCCGGACTGTGTGTTGGAATGGGCTGGGATCTTAACAGGTAGGTGCTTAATAGATATGTGCTCTAAAATGAATGACAGAATCACAATGTTCTCCTCTTCCTCTTTCTTTTCCTCCCTCCCACCTCCCTCCTCCCCTTCATAAGGGAGTAGTTTTGATCTGACATATGCTGCTATCATGATGTTACTCCCTTATCACAGATCCTAAAGCAATGAGACCCATCCACCCCGGTCAGCAACCTTCAAGAGCACGAGCCAAAATAAACTCTTGTTCTTGATGTTGTGGTCTCAAGGATCTTGTTACAGGAAAGTGAAGCTGACTTGCACGCCATTCCTGCATAGCAGGTACTAGATGGCACTTGGTATCCAATAGTAGGTAATAGGAACCCAGTTGGTTCTTAACTGCTTTCCCAGTCTGGAAGGCGGAGATGGAAACATGAAGAACGGCCTCACCACAGGGCACACATTCTTCTCTGACATTGTGCGTCTCCTTGTCAAGGACTTATGGGGATTTCAAAATATGAAAAAAAAATAATTCAAGTTTCAGACGCGGAATTTGTTCTGGTGATTGAAAGTATGACTATTCCCTAACGTAATTTCCCAGAAAGTGTTTATAAAAGCAGAAGAGTCACAAACTAACAAAAACCTAGTTCAGTTCTATATTATAAAATATGCAGGGAAAACAGAGAATTCGTGTTTCTCTGGAAATAGTGTAATACAAAGGAATATTGGACACGTAATTCTTTGTTTCAATTGCCTTTCTACTGTCAGCAAGACATAATGAATGATGAATTTCCCATTCTTCCTTTGCCTCCTTTGTACTATAGAAAAGCAATGAAGTTTTAGGTTTAGAAAACCGGCCTTTAACAATGGATTTTCCTTTGCTTGCTATAGAATAGTAGGAAAAATGAAATATAAAGCTGAAAACTGAAATGTTAATACAAATAGTCTCTCTCTCCATTCCTTACTATCTTTGTGAAGATTATATAAGATTTTGTATTATATGTATATATATATATATATATATATATATATATATATATATATATATTCTACAAAAATAGCCTTTTAACCTCCAAAGCAGTTTCAATTCTCACTTTTAGGTATCATATTTATATACTGATAACTTTTTAAACCTTCTTTAAATACTGTAGTGTGATTTTTAGGAAAGAAAAGTTAAATTTCAAGTTGATGCTTCAAATCTCTTCTAGGTAGATCTCAGGGTCAGCTAATAAAATAAGAACTATTGAAACAAAGCTTTTTGAACCAGAACTGCTGTTTGGAAATTATCTGATATTCATTTTGTCTAATGGTTTCTTCCTTAGAAGGACTCTATGTATATTTAAAAGGTGAGAAGACCCCTAATAGATTATTGACTTAGTAAATCATGGTTCCCTAGATTTCAGATTGAAACATTATATGCTACAGGCCATTCAGCTTGATATACTTGAAGTGGTAGGATGTTGAGAGGTAAAGTTGTTTGAAAATCAAAAGATTTTTGAGGCTTGCTATAATACTTGCATGCATGATAGCGAAATTAATGTAAAGCATCTGTTATGCCATCACATAAATGCTCACCAATCTCTTTATCTAACTGGTCGACATTGAGTTCTTACTGTGTGCAGAATTGATGCCAGGTAAAAAAAAAAAAAAAGGAGACGTTGTCTGTGTAGTTCTGGACAGTGGCTTCTGCGTTGTTTGGGATAGAGAGACGAGCTAAGCCTGCCAATAAAACAAAACCCCACAAGTCTTCATCTGATTGGGCAGCCGGTTCTGTGAGGGTCGTCTGTGTGCTGCCTGCTGGGCAGGAACTGCGAAGTCACCTGAAGCAGTCAGGAGAGTGATGGAGTCCAGACTGGGACAGAGGAGAGACGGATCGTGGTTGCCTTTGACCTTATTGTTCCCAGTGAATGTCACAAAGGTGCCTCGGGAGCTCTCTGAGACTGTCCTGACCATCTCCCCTTGTCCTTGAATATCAAAGTCCAGGTTTCTCTTCCATGTATGACCTCTATCTGTGTTTTTTGCTTTCTCCTGACAAATATTCAAGGCTGTCTTCAGGCACTTGGTAGGAATTCACTCAAGGCACAGCTTTTGTGAGGCTTGGCAGGTTATGATCCAGATTTATTTCTCCTGTGCCCCTCAAAGGTTGCTGCACCAGATGCAGTTCCCCTGTCTTTCTCCTGTCCTGTTGTGATATTCAAGCATTCTTTACATTTCCCCACATGATTTCCCAGAGCGCTGAGGACAGGTCCCACCCCCTACCTGGCCTTGCCAGACTGTCTATGGGCAGATTTCCTGCTCCTTCCCCCCACCCTACTTTCCCCCAAGGGATCAATCTTTTTCTCTTAATCACTTACCTGATTAAACAAACCTCATTCATATCATGGACTGTAATGCGCTTTACTCAGAATCCATGCTTGAAATGTTAATTCCAGTGCCAGCTACACGTTGATGAAGCGTCTGTGGACTGAGGCTTACACTGAGATAACTAATTTCATCCAGAAACAAGGATTATAGAACATGTTTTATGATATGTCAGCACCTGGTACATGCAGTAAAGTTCCTGACATTTCTACACCTCCATTGGTTGGTGTACACTTTGAACACCACAAAGTAATGTCATTAGGGCTGATGAGTTTGTCAGATGGGTTTGAAACATATTCATAAAAGACAAAAATTTTCACCCTCATGAAGCAGATATTGCTTGCAACTCCATAGCTATTTAGAAAAGCTAAATACTTTCTTCAATTTTGCTTTTTAACCCAATTAATATTGAAGCTGTTCTACAAAATCTCTAAATGCCCATGGCTTAGGATAATTTGGAATTTTTCTGAAGAACAAATTTGAATCAAAACATTACAAGCCAAATATTCTAGAATAATGTGTAAAAAGAATGACTCAGGGAAAGAATGATCTAGCCTAAAGGGAGGTATCACCAGCAGCAAAGCAGCTTTAATTGCTGCCACTACCCCTGCCTCCCTTCAAACCAGCTCTGAGCTTGAGCGTTGGCCCATTTCCTTAACCGCCCCCCGCCCCCAAGCTGTACGTCATTGGACACGAAGTGGGTTGAGAGCTGGCCATGGTGGTGCTCAAAAACCATTAGCTGTCAATAATCTTACTTGGCTGTGAAGCCTTTGCCACAAGGTTATGGGAAAATAACTCTCTCCATTCTGAGGACCTGAGGTTCTTTTGTGAAATTAGATCCTTGGAAGCGTATTTGTCCCAGTCCTGCACCAATCCAGAGATTACTTCAACGACTCTCCTCCTAAGTATCCATTTGGGACCTGGCCTGTGAAGTACCTTTCCGGCAGGTCACACATTCAGAGAGAGAACAAGGCTCAGTGAAAAAATGTATCCATTCTGCGATTTTAATTTCCTTCTGAGTTCTTGAAGAATAATCTACTCCAACTGTAAAGAGTTTCAAAGGCAAGTTTCTAATATATGTCCACCACATATTATGTAGCTCAACTCCTGTTTTTTTTTGCTTTTTTTTGTTTTGTTTTCCATAGGCTGAACCCATGGGAGCAGAATATCTATCTTGAAAATCTGGGTGGTTATTAAGGATACAAATCATCAGAGAGGGGGCATTAGTTCTGTCTTGAGTTTTAGTTCCTTTTGGAGCTAATTTTATTTAGAACTCCATCTAATACTTCGCTTAGAAATGAGCTGTTTGACAATCCAGATTGCCCAAAGCAGAAGCCACTGCTAAGAAAGTAAATGATATGTAGGGTACGCCAGTGACAAATGTATCTATAAAAACCTTTAGTGCTGAGAACAGGGGGTAAAATGACAAATAGTGTCCCTGGATGGAGAGGTTAAAAGTAATGAAACTATTACAAACTACACAAGGTGCAGATAGCATTTGCATACATGGTAATAGGACTGAGAGATTATGAAACCAAGTTTCCACAAGAGGTTAAGGGACTATGGCAGCCACGGCTTTTGAGTCATCAAAGGTTGGTCTTGATTGTATGTTAGACACCTGCAGAACTTTGAACTGAGTGTGTGTGTGTGTATATATATATATATACATACATATTTATGTATATATATGATGCTTTGTAAAACCAAGGTATCTGGGCCTGGAAAGGCCAAAGCAGGCAGGGCCAGGAGCTGCGTTCACCTGGCTCTGTGGACAGCCTAGAACATTCCATCTGAGGCTGCCTGGAACTGCCAGGCACGCCTGCCTTTGACACCGGGCACCTCATTTGAATTAAAAAGTGTCTTTGATACGAAATACTTTCATTCTTGCCTTGTGAGATGAAACTCTGCAGACTTCTGAACTGTTACTTTGAGGGAAAGAGTCGGAAATTATTTCATTTTACACTGTGGCCCGAGCACATTGGTTTTGTAAAAAAAAAAAAAAAAAAAGATTCTGTGCCTTTCTCAAAGGCATACTTCTTACACTTAATAAATCTATAAGGGAGAGTCTGTGGCAGTGATATATTTTATAAGGAAATGGCATGGCTCATTTTTACATTATACTAAAAATATTACAAAGGTTGAATTTCAACTGTCCCACTTAAGCACAAGGAAAGCTTAATAAAAGTGTTGCAAAATAGTTGTAAGTATTTAACTCCAGCGAATAGAATTGGAGCTGGATAAGGTCTCAAACACAAGCTGAAAGCCAAACTCTCCTTTTGGGTTCTTCCTATGACCTTGGACCCATTCCATGTCCCCTTTGTTTAGATGTTTTAATACTTGTCTTTTGAAATAGCCATTTCACACACACACCCCTTAGGGTTTGGGGAATGTTAAGTAAATTAATATAAGCACATGTTGCTTCTGAATATATCTCATATACAGCACCGGTATGCTTGCCTAGAGCATCCAACTGATGTCCCTTTCCTTTCTGGGTACATTGTATGGCATTTATAAGTCACTTTAAAGTATCCATGCTTTGAGTCATTTTGAAATCTTTACTCGTCAGATTACATAATTACGTGTTCTTGAATTTCCTAAGAAGAAGATAAGCTCTCCATAGAACAGACATCACAGTGAGGAACCTAAACCCTGGTTTCAAGGAGCACCACAGAGGTTTGTGAACCGGCATTGTGTCCATTAGAAATGTACATTTTTTCATGTAAGAAAATGCCTGTTGCCTGCCAGTTTGCTGAGAGGTGGTGACAGAGCAAACAGGGTGCTAAGAGTGGAAGCGGGGTTGTGATATCCCAGGCCAGAGTGGTGGAGGGAGGAAGTACACCACAGCAGGAACTAAAGCTCCTCACTGACCACTGCTCAAGACCGCTGCTGTCCGTCTGGTGTCTGCTAACTCCTTATGCCAGGGGAAAGTAAACCTTACATGGCACTGCCAGGGCCTCGGTCCCAGGGCCTCCTGAAGGCAGGGCTCTGCCCTCCCTGGGTATGAGGAGTCACAGAGAGGACTCACGGGCTCTTGAAAAAAGACACTCTTAGTTTGTAAAACTGACAAGAGGCAGGGAGAAGAAATTCTTTAAAGGGCAGAGAAGCCAGGTATGGTTGTGCAAGCCTATAATCTCAGCATTTGGGAAGGAGAGGCAGAAGAATCAGAGTTCAAAGTCAGCCTTGGATACTGCCTCTGTCTAGAAGAAGAAAAAAGGAGAGGAAGAAGGGGCTGGGAAGGTGGATCAGTGGTAGAGCACTTGCCTTGCATGCATGAGGCCCTGGGTTCGATTCCTCAGCACCACATAAGCAGAAAAGCTGGAAGTGGCACTGTGGCTCAAGTGGTAGAGCGCTAGCCTTAAGCTGAAGAGCTGAGGGACAGTGCCCAGGCCCAGAGTTCAGGCCCCACAACCAGACCCAAAAAAAAAAAAAAAGAAGAAGAAGGGGAGGAGGAGGAGGAGGAAAAGGAAGAAGAAGAAGAAGAAGAAGAAGAAGAAGAAGAAGAAGAAGAAGAAGAAGAAGAAGAAGAAGAAGAAGAAGAAGAAGAAGAAGAAGAAAGAAGAAGAAGAGGGAGGAGGAGGAAGGAGGAGGAGGGAGGAGGAAAAGGAGGAAGAGGAGGAAGCAGAGGTTGAGGAGGAAGCGGAGGTTGAGGAAGAAAAGGAGGAGAGAGAAGGAGAGGAAGAAACAAAAGAAGAAAATAAATGCTAAGAGAATCCCAGAATCAGGATGAAAACTGCCATAGTTTGGTCCCCTAGAAAAAGACAAGAAAATTAACTGAACAGCTGTGGGATGAACATTATTGCCTTCATGAAGGGAAGACTCAAGAAGATGTCTGTGAGCACTTCTCAAAAGGGAAGTCTGAAGGAAGAAAGAATCTTTGTGAGTTTGGTGGTTGAGGCTGGAGCCATCTTGTGTGAGGGTTAGAGTTGGACTGGGCTGAGGTCAAAGTTCAACAACAGAGGATCTGTGGGTCCACACAGGAGGATCTTGAAACGAACATTGATAACTAAGTATGTGCTTGATAAGAGGGCCATTGCCTGGAGAAAGGTCTTTCTTTGGGTGGCCCGCTGATTTAGAGAAACTTCCTGAAGAACCCAGGAAGTGATTTCCTAGTACACAGCTTGGTCTTCCTGAGGGAGAATTTACTGCGTGACACAGTGCAGCCTCATTATGTCATGCTGAATTCTTGGTCTTGGTGGTTCAGCTGCAAGCATCTTGAGTTGTGCATGGTATGGCAGTGAACAATCAACTGCATGCATTTCCTCAGCAATTAAAATGGGAGGAAAGTTTGGTTCTCATTTCACGGCAATCTCCTCTTGACTCAACTTCCCTGACAGCACACATCCATTAGTGGCATTACATGTAAGTAAGCCCCACGGTCACATTAATGCAATTTGAATTCTGCAAGGAATTTTTGTCCATCTCAATGACCTAGTTATTTCCTTAAATTGTGTGTTGGATTTATAAATGAATTGATCTCTGAGCTCCTAAATATGTCTCTGCTCATCAGAGCAGTTGAATTAACCGAACCAGCAGAGGGGGCTCTGCGGGGGTCTCTTCTGCCTGAGGATTTCTTCTAGGTGAGTCTATTTAGAGATTTTGACATAAATCTACCATTATAACTAGATGTATCGAATGGAGGTATCCCAATACCACCTGTTCAAGCAGAACATAATCAGCACAGTCTGAATTCCATTTGGTGTAAATATTCTGGTAATTTCATACTGTCTAGGCTTCGAAAGATACTTTAGGGCTCTTAGTCAGACTGATCTCTTGCTAACAACATATTAAACATGATTAGATTAACTTATTAGTGTCACTTCTTTGCAGGTAGGGTATATACCATATATAAACATATGACATAATATAATTATAGTTATTATTTATTATATTATAAGGTAGCTCGTAATTTAATTTTCTATTTTTTTGCATGAGAAAAATAGTATATTCATGTAGTTAGGCTGTGATGCGAACATTGGTGAGGAAATCACAGATTCTTCTTTGGTTATTTTTATTCACATCTATTAACTACACAGGGGGTTTCAGTGTGCAGTTCTATATGAGCATGTAATGAACTTCCTTCCCTCTGTTAGTTCCTCTTTCTAAACTTCTGTATTTTGTAACTCTTTAGACCACCTAGCATGCTAGTCCTGCACAGTGTATTTGATGAGCTCTGTGGTTGTGATAAGACAGTCATCTTTGTCTCTGAGATGTCAGGTCAACTGCAGAGTTGCCTGCAGCGACCAGACATTGTTTATTGCTCAAGGCACCGCCCCAAAAGTAACTGTGTAATTCTAAAATACTTCATTTTGCACATGCTTGTTTTTCACTTCCTTATTGTGTCCGAGTGGCACTGATTCACTTCCAAAGAGAATATTGTTTCTGCAGACCTGGACCCTCCTGCCTGGGTGAGGTTTACCCAGTAGCCACTGCCCAGTGACTGACTCAGGCCACACCTCCTTCCTCCTTCTCTTCTACAACCTGCTTCCTCCTCCTCCTCCTACTACCTCCTTCCTCATCCTCCTACCGCTCCTGTGGAAGAAATAGAAGCCCCAACTCTCAGTGCAAATGATTCCATTCTTATCTCTCACAGTAAACTTTCATAGATTTCACACAGGCTCAGGATGTAAACTGCATAACCTTAAAAAAAAAAAAAAAAGACTATCTTGTTGAATTGGAAGAATGTAAAACACTTCTCATCCCAATGACTTTTTTAAAAGTATACAGTAGATGTTGTCATTACACTTTTAAAAATGAAGTCAACTCTGAAAGTAAGACTACAATGACCTTGGGAGACATGAAGGCTCACATTTTAGTGGCATACTTCTATTGAGAAAATGTATTCAACACTCAAATTTTATTTACTTGTGAATGTAATCACAGTATTGTATCTTCATTAGAGAAAAAAAATGTATTCCTATCAATGGCTCAGTCTGCCAGTGTTAATGGGTGTCTTTTGACCCAATGCCTTCAAAGTAACCACTTCTACTCCCTGGTGGGCCTTTCCCTTTTCTTTGTTTCCCACGTTTGGCTACTACTCACATTCTTTAAATTACCCATTCCTATAGTTATTTATTTTCATGTTTGAGTACTCTCTTACTGGTCCATAAACTCAGTTGTTCACTAAAAGAGAAGCTTACTTTTATCCAGAAACTCTAGCTTTATATTTGGGATTTATAAAGTGCATTGGCTCATGAGCTATAGGCTAAGGTAACATGTATCCGGCTTTTGGCTTGATCACTGAAATACAAATAGTCATACATAACTATCTGGGTCAGCTGTACTGCAGGCACTAAGAATGCATGGAACCCTGACTTCATTTTACTCGCGTATTCTTTCTTGTAATTTCTAAGTCTATGTAAACACTTTTTGAGTGGGACCAGTGTTTGAACTCAGGCCCCAATGCTTGCTGTCTACCATTCCAAGAAGACCTGCAGCCCTTTTGTGTTCAGTGTTTCAGTGGGTGCTTTCCCCTAACCTTCCTAGCTCTATCTCTTGTGGAGGCTGGACCACAAGCATGTGCCTGGAGTCGGACTCTAATGACTAATTTTAAAGAGAGGAAACTTAGGCAAACAATATTAAGTTGTTCATCAGCATAACAGATGGTGACTTCCAGCTCCAAAGATTTACAGCAGCCCAGCTGCGCCACTGATTGAATCTGCCATGAGCTACGTGCAGAGTGGCTGTCCCTTCTGTGTCAGAAGTTAGAGTTTATGAGGGGAAAGGCGTGCCCAAGTGTTCATCATTGTACCTGTAAATATTTGTTGTATGCAATCAAACTTTTGACATAGTGGTCTCCAGTCCCCCTCAGATAATTGTGTTAATTAGGGTTGAATTAAAACAAAAATCACCGCAGTTCAATAGAGGGTCCAACATTCCTCTTCTTTGAATTTTGAAAGGCATCAGCAATTTGTGTCTTATTTGCATCCAGCAAGTATGCTGCTGTGGCAGAAGACAGAAGTCAACAAGGACCTTCTGGCCTTCCTTATCTTTTCTGGATAAGAAGATTTTCACACTTCTAGAATACTGATTACTAACACACACAACTGGTTTACCCATAGTTTTGAAGTGACTGACTGACGAGCAGTCTTCCTTGATTCTCCTGTAGCTATTTCCCCTGCTAAATGCAACATTAATAAAATAAATTTCCTAATTGCTATTTTATTCCATTATACATAAAATTATGCCAAGAAGAATTACAACAAGGTCATGGAATTTTATTATAGATTTCAAGCAGATTGCTTTTACAGCAGCAGCATGTAAGAATGCTGATTGAATGTGCTGCTTACATTTGGTAGGCAGATCTGAAAGTTTTGATATATTTTAAATAGAAATGGGGGAACAGAGAGTTGTCAGAGGCCTTCTTAGAGCCTTGGAGGAGTATTTTCAAGCTGAGTCCTGGTGATGGAAGCTAGGTGCCCCAGCTGCATGAAATTGAACTTGGTAACCTGTCTTTTATCTTACCATGGAAAGGACATCAGGATTTATTGACCTCTGTGTTAGGATGATAAGATCTGTTCTAAAAGTCTGATAAGGGCATGCATCTCACCAGAGATCAAATATTTGACCAATAGCTAGAAATAAATAGGTGAAAAGAGTAGGAAAGAAATTGACATTTCAAGCAAGGATAGTAAAACCTGTGAGCATTGTGTGACACTACACAACATGGATGAAAGTATGTTAAAAACATAAAAATGCTTGAGAGGGCCATTTGAAGAAGCAGGTCTCCATACCATTACCCCACTTGGGCATTGACTACCCACCCCAAGCAGAGAAGAAACACTGACAAAACTCCTCAAAAGGAAATAAAAAAACCAAAACCAAAACAAAAAAACACTTGACCAGAAGTTCTTAAAAACTTCAAAAGCAAAGAGATTCCCCCCCCCCCCCCCGCCCCCAAGGTCAAAGCCCCTTTCTAAGTTAAGTTATTTTTTCCCCATCTAATCTCAGGAATGAACCTCCAAATCATTGCATAGACTTTCTGGCTTGCTTGAAGGGGCCTGGCTAAGGCAACTAAAATCCAGGCAATTTTATCAGATTTCCCTGTGCTCTGTTCCACAAGGGGGACACAAGTCCTTCCTTTCTTTTCCTTTTCTTTCCCTTTTTCTCTTTCCCTTCCTTCCTTCCTTCCGTCTTTCCTTCCTTCCTTCCTCTCTCCTTTCTCTCTCTTCTTTTCCTTTTTTCTTCTTCTCTTCTCTTCTCTTCTTTCACACAGGACCTGGGGCTTAAACTCAGGGCCTGGGCACCGTCCCTGAGCATGTTTTCTTTGCTCAACTCAAACACCCTTACCATTTATTTGAGCCACTTCTGGCTTACTTTCAGCTCTACTTTGGGCATTCTAGTGGATTTTTGGAGATAAGAGTCTCATATACTTTCCTGCCAGAGCTAGCTTCAAACCCTGATCCTCAGATCTCAGCCTCTTGATTAGCTAGGATTACAGGTGTGAGCCACTGACCCGTGGCTCTCCTACATCTTTTCTAACCCTTAGTAGAATTAGAAACTCTTCGTACTGTTAGAAAAGTAGGTGTTGACTATATATGGCATTCCTCAGCTTTCTCCCCACAGTGGTTGAAATGACCTCAGCCTGCCGAACTCCCATGCTGAGAGCCAATCTGCAGTGTAGGAGTGCTGAGCCAGGTCCTCTGGGAGGCATAGTTAGAACCAGTGAGATGGATCAGAGCCCCCAGAGACCCTAGGGAGCTTATTTACCCCTTTCTCCCCATGAGGATGCCATCTGTGATGGATCCGTCCTCATCAGAAACAAATCCACTGGCACTTTGGTCTTGTGCTACCTAGAGCCATCCTTCCCGTTCATGAATTCCCCAGTCTCAGGTACTTTTTAGAGCAGCCCAAATGCACTAAGACACTGCAAACATCAGCTCTCACAGGAGTGTGGGTGGGAATGACATTCATCTAGGTATCTGGCTGGTGGAACTACACTGGAGATGGCTGTAGAGGGAATGGGCAGCTGGCGGTCACTTGTGGAGTGAGTCATCTGTGTGCACGTATCTCTCCCAGTGCAGAGGGCACACTGGAACAAACCAACATTGGAAAGCCCGAGGGCTGACAAAAGATGCCAGACAAAGAAAAGAAAGCAGCAAGGAAGATACAGAAACAAGTATAAGTATCTGCTGAATTATAGTAAGAACCTAGGAATACTTCGTAAACTAAGAAAGCAAGGCAATATCTAACCTACCAAGGTACAACATGTCAGTTCACCTTTAAATTTTAAAATAAATTGAATGTGAGGTAACTAAAGTTCTACACCCTTTCTGTGATTATATATATATATATATATATATGATTCTATAAATATATGTATGTATAAATAGAATCAGAAATTAGACTTCTGATTTTTATGCTGCAATTAAAAGTAAAAGTTAAAGGCAAGATGCCGAAAGGTAAGATTCATGAGCAAAGAGTGACCTCCCTCTCCATCCCTGTGGACAGGAGAACAAAGCTCCCCTTATAGTGAACCTAGGAGAGGAGTCAGATCATTGTTTCCTTGCTACATTTCCTCAAACTGGATGCATAGAAATAGACACCACTTGTGTTAATCATACAAAATGGTCTTATGATCATATTACATTTCTTTAAAGAATGCCACGATTTGCCAAAACAAAAAAAAATTCAAGTAAACCTCATGTAAGGATTCGGAACTCAGGTTGCACTCTCCTCATCTTCTCTCTTCTAATACTGTGTGTCATCTGGTCCCTTGTCCTTCTTCATGTAGACCAGAGTCCTTTCCAGGTGACAATAACCAGGGCTGACTGACAGTAGCTGTTGCACATGAGGAAGTCCAGTGTTAGGGTTTTGAATCTGAATTGGTGCACAATAACATTTCCATGAGCAAAATGAAAGTCACTGCAGTGCTTTGCAGTTGGGAGACATATAATCTGGTCCATATGTCTGATTGTGGGCCTGAGATTCTGTGTCAGGCAGGTGGGTCAAAACCTGGAAAGATGGTTATCCTAGGGCTCATTGTTGGGCTTCTCTGCGAGGGGTGTGACCCTTTGCTCTGTTCTGACAATGATTGGAAATAGAAATGTCTTTTACCTTCACATTTCCATAGTTGGGTCAACAGGCCTCCTGGGCATGCATCTTGTCCCTGGCTGCAATGATGAGCTTTGTCTCCCGTTGAGGGAAAGATTAATGGCTGTTTCTGCCTTTTCTGAATGCTTTTCCTTATTTCTCTCTTTCTGGAGCAAACCTGACCCAAGCTTCTTTCCCTCTTTATCGAATGCTCATTATCGGAAACTGTTACTAACGACTGAAACTGTCTGCCTTCTACAGCCACAAGCCTCCATCCTGAACTTCTCTAATGTGCTTCTGGTCTTGTGACACAAGTGTCTTATTCTCTATTACATATCATGATAAGCATGTGCATCTGCGTTAGCTTTCACCTCCCATTTATGTATTTTTTGTGTAGAAGATTCTTGAAGGCAAAAGAATAAGGAAATCTTTTCACTTCCTCCTGTTCCCTCTTAACATAGTGTACAAGGCTAGGTCAAAATGCAACCCTTTCTCTGCCCAGCAACGTTTTGTCCTGTCACTCTGTTTTGTCACCTCCCCTGGATATCCACTGTCCTGAATAATCAGGGATAATTCCCCCAGAGCCTTCGTATTGAGAATCAATAAGGCATAGAGTTTGGTCTCTGATATTTGTTCCTTCAGCATAAATGGTTCTCTTATGAGTAGAGTGAAGGGAGGTATTAACTTCCATGTCCATGGGCCCTGAAGACAATGAATAGGATAACTCAGATGAAACTTAAAGTATCCTCTCTGATATTGGTAGATCTTGAGGGGGGCGAGGGTTCCTTCTTCGGGGTCTAGAGGCACACTACTATGGGATAGCTTCCTTAGGGCTCCTCAAGAGAACTGTCTCTCTGGCAACCCCTGCCCCTGCTTACACGTAGCCATTTGTGTTGTGGTCTCCCAGACCACCAAACCACCCTCAGATGACTTCTCTAGACTCAGAAAGAAAGCTGTTTCCCCCATGGTTATGATGAGACAGCTAAAGGATACAGATTAACACCGGTGCAGTGTACCAGGCAAGGCCCAAGCAAACCCGTGCTCAAGAATTCCATGGTTGTCCAATTGCCCTTGCTCTGCCGAATGCTACAAATCACATTTAGCCCTTTTACCATGAAGTAAGACAGTACAGTTGGTATCGTGTCAATCAAGAAATCTCTCTGCGTACTGGTGTCTGAGAGAAGCTACATCGGTCCAATGACATAGAGCTATATGGTAGACCAAGAAGTTTATGCATCAAATAAAGGATGTATCAGCCATGTAACCAACAGTTGTATTGCTAATGAATGTAGATTTTCTGACAAAGGGGATAAGAGCTTTTGGAAGGACCAGTACTCTTCCACAGTAGACTTTTCCTGTAACCAAGAGGAGCCTGTGTTCCTAGGGTCAGGCAACAGCCACTGGTCCTCTGGAAGTGGGCCTATTTTCCCCCTGAGAATTAGGGCTTGCATAAGTTGGATCTGTTGTTTTTCTCACCCTACAGACCATGTTCATTATCTGCTTCTTCTATTCTTCACAATGCTTAGCATTTATATTCAATCTTTCTTGAATCGTCGGATAAATAAATGCATTTCTCAAACTCCTCACAGACAAGAGCTGTGTGTAGCAAGCTTCGCACCTTGACCAGTTGACAGATAATGTGAATATTTCAGAGACGGTGTTCCTTTGTTTTTGCTTTTACATTTTGGAAACAGGGAGACTATGGACTGGATATGTGGTTTGACCTCAGACGCTGTATTCTTTGGATTATCAGAGAACCTTTAGAAGAGTTGTTGGTAGTTTTCAGTTCCAGTGGAAAGCAGATCTTTTCTTTAATTTGGAGCACACAAAATTTCAAAATTCACTTCCACTGGTAATCAGAGAAAACTTGCTTTGAAAGAGTT
Source organism: Dipodomys spectabilis (assembly GCF_019054845.1). Classification (NCBI taxonomy): domain Eukaryota; kingdom Metazoa; phylum Chordata; class Mammalia; order Rodentia; family Heteromyidae; genus Dipodomys; species Dipodomys spectabilis. The sequence goes on along the minus strand of NW_024870892.1, from coordinate 5,042,663 downwards.
TATCCTCACAGGAAATGCTAGAGTGAGAGGGGTCAAACCCTGTGTGTGCCAAGCCAAGGAAAACAACTAAATGTTAAATGAGTGACTAGCTAAAAATAGGAGTGGAACAATCTCCCTGCCTCTCTGTACTCAGCCTTTGAAGTGATCAGAAAGGGCTGGGAGCAGAGGCCAAGGTGGCAGGAGGGAAAAGAGCAGGCCTGAGCTTGCTGCTCAGTTTGGTTTACTTTTCACCGGAGCTTGAGGAAGAATTAAAAATGACTTTGAAAGTGTACTGAGTACTCCAGTGGACACAGGAGACCATATGTATAAACAACAACAACAAAAAGAAAATGCAAACATAGTTTCTTAAAAATGATTTTGACTTCTTGAAAGAAAATGTGCCTGGGACACATGTCCTGTCCTTCTGCCCACGGAGGTGAAGGGTGGGTATGCCCAGGGGCTGGCACAGAACACAGAACAGAGTTTTGAAAGCCGGACATAAAGGTCAAGCAATGCTTTTTTTGAGATACTTTTCCTCGTGATAATGATGGATGTGATTAATGCAAAGGTATCACACATATATATATATATAAATTTTCTATAGGGAGAGGGGGAGCGGGGAGGATTGGTGGGGGTGCAGGGGAGGATGGGAAGGGATGGGAAGGAGAAACAAAGGAGGAGGCTACAATGCTTGATAAAAATGTACTCATTATCTTGCCCATGTAATTGTAACCCCTCGGTACAGTATTTTCACAATAAAAATAAAAATGAAAATATAAAATAAATTTTCTATAAAAGGGAAGGCAATTTTAGAAAAAAATAATTTGATTAGGTCTAATTTATAAGCAGAGATGTAGTAAGATATTTATAGCAACTGTATCTTTTGGTCTTTATTTTACCTGCAGTCTTTTAACACAAGATTCCTCTAGATTTTAGATTTTGAGGTGGGCAGTTAAAAATGAAGGCAGTATATTCTGATATTTTCATATTTTTTGTATTTCATATTTTGTATTTAAGAGATGGTTTTAAGTCCCATATTGAAACATCACAAGATCTCTCCCTGAGTGTCAAATCATTCTTTTGTCAAAAATAGAATTAACCTTAGTAAATGTATATCACTCTAATTTTTATGATTACATCATATCCCCATTCACAGAGATACCCAAACAAATTCTGATATATCTTCCAGGAGTCTTTAGAAGAGAAATAACCTTAAGAATCATTCTGTCTTGAAAGATGAGAGTTGAGCACAAAATCAAATCTACATTAAAAACAGTTAACTTTTCAGCACTAGTTCACAGCTTAATATATTTCCTATCATGTCAGCGGTGGTATATGTAGAGTTGTAGACTGACAATTTGGGCCACACTGTAGAAGAGTACTTGTGAAAACCCACAGGTTTGCAAGGCACAAAACCAGCCCAATGCATTGCAAATCCCAGAATCCAGTGAACCTTGGGCAGAATATGAAAGTGATACTCTGACATCTATTATAGACCGAAAGGCCTCAAGACAGGTGAGCATCCTGGGCCTGAACACACCTGTTCTAGCTAGCAATGATACCCTGGATGTCAAATGTTAGCTCCTAGTACAGGAGGTAGGTGCTCAGGCTTTTGAGATGTGTGTTAAATTAGGAAAATAATTGGATGTTATATAAGAGTCACTAGCCAGAGTTGCTGAATCCCATGCGCAGTCATTTTGTAGGGACACAGAAGACTTGTCAGAAGGTCCCACAGCTGGGAGGCTTAGGGGAAAAATGTGGAGGTTGCAAATCCCTAGAGATGTCTGGGCTTCTTGCTTTTTAATTTGTCATCTTGTCACCCTCCTACTCTTGCCTCCTTGGGGTTGAGATGAAAGAAGTGAGATATAAAGGAATATTCATTGCACATTTTAATTAAGCTTCTGGTTGGGTTCCAAAATACAAGACCAGCGTTTACATGCAGACACTATGTTGGAACATGGCAAAAACAGCTTAGAAAGGATTTTCTCATACCAAAGGGCTTATACTTGTATGCTTTAACAGAAAAAGATAATATTAGATATCTTCCCTATATTGAAGACTTGAACTTTGTCAGTGGAAATTGGAGCACTGTAGGCTAAGAATAGAGCAGCAGCATGAGATCACTGTGGTCTCCGATAAAAAGATGTTTATTTTTTTTTAATACATGTTATTAGTCTTTGGCTTTATTTTGTCTTGTATGTTGACATGGGAAAGGGCTTGCCACATTTTATGCTAATAAACCAGTTGTCTTTATTTACTTTTGTATTTTACTTTAAAAACTTCATGAGCTTTCAATTTTAAAAACTAGAGTGAAAAGAGATCACCTTCAAAATAACTTGTGCTTATTTCATTTTATTTCTTTACTTTTTGTCGGTCATGGGGCTTGAACCCTGGGCCTGGGTGCTGTCCCTCACCTCTTCAGCTCAAAGCAAGTACTCTACCACTTGAGCCACAGCACTACTTTCAGTTTTCTGGTGGTTTATTGGAGATAAGAGTTTCACAGACTTTCCTGCTCGGGCTGGCTTTGAACCTCGATCCTGAGATCTCAGCCTCCTGAGTAGGTAGGCTTATAGGCATGATCACCAGCGCCCAGCTTATTTTTTTTTTATGCCTTTTCTATTCTTGTTTGGAATGCTTGTAGTTATCTTTACATTAGTTGTACAGAGGAGTTGCCATTCAACAAAATGATTTTTTTGGTAATTAACAACAAAACAATTTATGAACATAGTGCGTCTTTCACCAATGTTGTCTGTTCAATGTTCTTACCTCTCCCTCCCAACCTACCCTTTCTCTCACTTTTCTTAATTTTTAGGTTATAGAAATTTTTTGCCACTTAACAAATCATGACATCTTCCTCAGTAAACTGTTGACATCTTCATTGTTAATGTTTTGATCAGGTATCTTTTTCATATTGTTGAATTTTATGAATTTTATGTTTTTTGAAAAAATTTATCTCAGGTGATGTGCCCTTTCTGTCTTCAAAATCTTCTGTCCTCAACAGAATAATGCTTTGTTCATGATTTATGTTTTGAGGTTGTATCTAAATTTCATAACCCTAGGGTTATCAGTTCCAATGAATGTGTTACAGGAAGAAAAAAAGGAAGGAAGGAAAGAAAGGGAACAAAGGAAAAAGAGAGAGAGTGAATGAGAAAGGGTAAAAGAAGGAAGGAAAGAAGAATGAAAGAAACAGAGGAAGAAGTAAGCACTTGTGTTAGAGCAAAATTAGCACTTAATCCTGGTCTTGGAATTATTTTTTCTCTCTCTCTATATATGTGCACATGTATATGTAATATGTTTACTATATAATATACAAATTATATGTGTAACATATTGTATAAATACATAACATGAGAAAAAATAATATATATTCGTTATTCAAGTACTACTTAGAATGTTGTAATTTAAACATTTCGGAGTGGGAGAATCCCAACTGCTTTTCTTTATGAGTTGCCCAGCTCTGTGGAATTTCAAGGATGTTCATAAGTGTTAGATGTCTTCCGGTTGAGTTTGACGTAGTGCTGGCTTCCGCATCTCTCCACTGTCTTCTCTCAGCCCCTGGAACAAGCCAAAGTTAATGAACCCAGGAGGCTCTTTCCTGCCCATGACCTGCACCACCTCCTTCCATCACAACCAGGAGTTCAGAGGCTATGACATCCCTTGCCGTGTTTGCACAAATCTCCTCCTGGGCCAAATGCTTTTCCTGTGGCTATGGCTTTGTTACATTCATTGAATGAAGACTCCGCATACGTTTTTCCTCTACCAGAAGCTTTCTCTGGCTCCCTCAGGCTCAGAAAAGCGTCCTGTATCTTTCCCACGGTGGCTCTAATGGGCTCAATAGGCTCTGGTTATGTTTGAAAAACACCTGATTTTTATCCACCCAGATTTGATTTATTTCCCTGACATCGTGTATGCTTTCCATTTCTCTTCCTAGTATTCTTCCTAGAAGGAAATCAGCATTAAGTAGATTTTATTTTTAAAGCAAAGAACAAATGAGAAAACACAAAATGTTTTCTTAGTAGTATCTTTTTTTTTTTCTCCTGGCTTTAGCTTTTACGAGCCCTAAAGGGTAAGAGCACAGAACTCCAAATGATTCTGAAAGAATAAGAGAGTATTTGTCCCATGAAGAATGTGGACAAAACAACCCAAAGGAACTCAAGACATATTAATAAGTAGGAAGGATAGAAACAACAGCTGTGTTTATGTTTGGAAATGTCTTTTAGGGAATCGTACCTTTGACAGTCACACACAAGTGGAATAATAAATGTGAACAGAGGTTGCCTTAAATAAATAAAATAAAAAGCAAACCTGCAGAAGGCTGTCTAGAAAGTGAGTGGTTGTGAAGTTCCTTTAACCAAAATAAATATTAAAACGTTTGCTTAAAAGACTCTTAGATTTCTGTTTTCCTCTCTTCTTATCTGTAATTGGCCACTTTGCCTTGAGCAATAAATAAGCTGTAATGACTCCCAGAAAACATGTGTAAGCTTTTAATTTATCAAAGTCTGGGAAGACACAGTTACCTTTCTAAGAAAAGAAATGTTGAGCACCCACTGAAGAATCTAAATGGCAAGGTTTTACCCAGGAGTCCTGGAGCTCAGGGCTGCAGAGCTGCTGGCTTCTTTGTCATCTGCAGCAACACCTTGTTCTCAGATGCAAATTCACTCCACCAATTAATTGTATCATGCTTTGGATCCATGCCAGCACAGTTTAGAAATGTCAGGGAATCTCAGTCACTGTTCTTCACTGTCTTCCGATTCCACCTCTGGGTGGGGTTCTAGATCCTTAGAAGTCATTGAGATGACCTTGGATAAATCGCCTTAGTGTTGGGGGTTTTGGAATCCTCCACATATATCAGAAGCTAGAACGTTCTGAATGCTAATCTTCTGTCCATATCTTTTCATGTGCCATTACCTCAGAGAAAGGTTTGATTTAAGCCCAACCTCCAAATGGTCAGGATGTAAACTTCTATAAGACAGCAATTATTTTACCTCAGTGGGAAAGCTGAGAGCAAAGCAGTCCCCCGCAAGGTCTTCTCTAAAGCTCGGTGCCTGTCTGCAGGAGAGCTTCTTGCAGGGACCAGCCCCAGGCTTTCCCATAACCAGAAGCCACATTAATTTAATCATCTTAAGCTTCTAAGCTAAATAAAGACAGCTCAATTTACCCAACTCTTTATCTCTAATAGGAAATGTATCTAATCTGCTTTAAAAAAAAATCAAGACTGTAGGTAAAGATTCCCTCTATCAAATCCCAGTTCTGTAAATTAATTATTTCCCTTTCCTGGAGTTTATCAATACTTTAAATATCCTTCTTTGAAAATATGAGCATGAAAATGGCCCTTTTCATGTGCCATATGACAGACTTTGTCCAGAATTAAAGTCTGTGGATACTGCTCTGTCATTGCTTTTTAAAAATCAAATCAGGAAGAAAGCTCAGTCTGTAAAGGGAAGTTGAGAGGTGGGTACATGAATATTGCTATCAAAATAAAAACTATAAATGACAGAAAGTATTTTCCCATTTGAACACTGTGTAGTCAAATGTGACATAGGACCAGGAAATATTATTTAGAATCTTTAAATATTTTATTAGACAGAGATGGACCAAGTAGAGAGTTTATTTAGCCATACTGTGATTTACTGGTATGATTCATTCTGGCCCTTGGAAATGGCTTCATAAATTGTCAGAAAGAAGATTATTTAAGTAAGAAACAAATTTTGAAAAATTAGCAGTAAGTGTTATAGAGCATATAAGTCAAGGTGACAGTGTTCTGAAAATTTACTATGTGCTTTGAATTTTAGCAGAATATACATTCTGTGTTTGCTCAGAATTACCACTAGTGTCTGATAAAGTCCTGACTTGACAAACCTGTTTCTGGAATCTGCCTTCCATCCCTTCAGTTTTGCTTTTTTGCTTGTTAGTTTGTTTTGGCTTGTTTTTAAATTTGATTTATCTTTTTGTTATCTTTAAATATCTATTCAAAGCGGTTTCAATTCAACATGTTGATCTGTATACACAGTGTGTCTCAATAAGAGACACCCCTTCCATGTTTTTCCCATCATCCATCCCAACCCTACCAGTCTCAAATTTCCTAGTTTCATTTTCATGTATGTATATTGAACTTTATGTGTACATCATATTAAGTGTACATTGAGTATTGTGGTAATATTTGCCCACTCTTCCTCTCTCTCTCTATTCATCTATCCTCCCTCCCCTCAACACCTGTCCATTCCACAGAATATGTTTCAGCTTCCTGGACATTTTGTTAAACTATGTATCAATTATCCGATAATTTATATACAAATAGTTGACATGCAATTGATATACAATAAGAAACCACCCCTGGGTATACTATATGTCAGTCTGTTGGATTGTGTGTATATGAATGTGTGCTGAGATACATTTGTAAGCCTGTAGTACATATACATATACATATTATGCTATATATTACTATGGCTCCAGTGAAGTTTGAAGTTGAGAATTGTGATACTGTCAGCATTGTATTTTTACTCAAGAACTTTGTCATTTGGGGCTTTTTATGGGTTCATAAGAGTTTTGGGATTGCTTTTTAAAAAAAAAAAAAAAAGAATGGTAATGGAATTTTGGTAGGTATTGCATTAAATTGGTAAATTACCTTTGGTGGAGTGCACATGTTTACCATGTTAATTCTGACCATCCCCAGTGCTGTGGATGGTCTGTAATAAACAGCCCCTGAAGGAACCCCACAGTCTGTGTTCCTCTTGACGCACCAGACTCTGGCCTTTCCTAGAAGGATAACTGTGTGCAGAGCAGACCCCGAGGAGAGAGCTGGCTGAGACCAATGCCCAATCTGGAGAGCAGAAGCTGACAAAATTAATCACAGAGACCATAAAGAATAGAGAGAAATGTGAAGATTGATGAGAGGTAGAGGAAGATGGTGGTTAAAAACTACTATGGAACCAAGAGCATAAGTAGGACAGACAGGAGTCAATGAGAAGGTTCTGTTATTTACTATGTAAAGTGCACATCCTATTTCTGGACTTTACACCCTCCCCCCCCACACACACACACACCACTTCTAAATCAAGAAGAAGACATTGAACTGAGTTTAGCCAGAAAAGTTACTTGACATGACACTTTGATATTTTATAGGTGTTGAGCAATGGAATCAAGCATGACTCTTAGGAAGAGGGAAAAAATAAAGATGTTAGAAACTGGATGGCATGAGGTGCAGTTTATTTAACAACGCTGAAAGGTAAAGGAAAGAAGCAGATGACAAATTAGGGACCTAAAGTCAAGCCACAACAAGGATATCGACCCTTCCCTCTGTCCCTGCCCAACTCTGATTCAAACATGCGTGTATCAGCCCTGATTTTAACTTTGACAGTACACTCTAATACTTCATAGGCTCTTCATTTCATATGCTCATGCTCATGACTTAAAAGCTGTTTGTTTGTAGGATTGGCATCCCCCAAGGGGCTAGAATGCCCTATGTCATGATAAACCTTGATGTTCATCTAATCCAGACCAGGTGCTTTTAAATCAGAAATAAGAGAGAAGAGGGAATGGGGGGAAGGGAGAACAAATGATGTGGATGCCGAGCCTCAGATCCTGTCTGCCACTAGCGACCACCCAGCGTGCTAAAAGCCACTGCTGCTTCTTCCATCTAATGCGAGTGTCCTGGCACTGAGAAGCGGACACTGCCACCTCCCTGTGGCACCGTCAGGTTACAGTACCTGGGGTTTCAGCCTAGAGCTCTGACCCATCTTTTTCCTTCGGTGCTTTGGGTGTGCTCAGTGGAGCACAGTGGCCGTAATTGCCTCCCTCTGGATTTTCACTGCTTCTACCGGGTGACTGGTTTCAGAAGGTCCACATCCTTCAGTGGAAAGAGAATAATTTGAAATCCAGTGTTATTTCCTGCGCCGTGACTCACACCCCATCTGGCAAATCAGGCACTGAAACATGGTCTCCCAGGCGCAGAGTGTTTAAAATTTAACTCATCACTTGAGATCTTCGCCGCCAATTCTGAACCTATATTTTTCATTAGTTAAATATTTAGTATTAGGCAACATGAATTTGAATTCTTTCCTCTCCTTGCAAATTATCTGTTTATACCGATTAGTGGAGCTAATGAGGCTGGCAATAAATCGAGTTCTTGCCTCTCCCTGCTCCTCTACATAGCTCCGTTTTCAACCGGCTCAGGCCACTGTAGCTAGAAAATCCACAGGCGATATCCTGAAGATGCCTTAGGCTGGGGAATCCATGCACCTGCTTCCCCCTTTCTCCACCTTAAAAGTTCTCTCTCCTAAGCACACCTAGACTACTAAATTAGTCTAGGAAATGGCTAAGTTAACACTGGTGTGTTTTTTCTTTGTCCTGGTAGATTTCATCTGCTTTCAGTGGTTGCCTGCATTCCACTGCACCTAGATATGGGTTTAGCTCTCTGCTTTCAACCTTCAGTCTCTGGCGCCCATAGTCAGCTGCCTTTCCGGTCCTTGCCCAGGCCTTTCCCCATCTCTCCCTGTCAAGAAGCCATCTTCACCCCACTCTGGACAGTCCTGGTCCCCAGGCCTCTGTGATGTACCCTTGTTTCTGCTCTCTAACATTCTTATCCAGTCTCTGCTTTCTCTGGCCCTTCCGTCGTGGGAGTTCTGTGAGGTTTATCATCGCACTACACCTCCCGCTTTGTGTCCCCTCTCCTGGTAGCATAAGCTCAGCTCTTTCTCCTCTGCAGGCCATGAGTCAGAAGAGAGGACCTGGGCTAGGATTGCCGAGCAAACAAATGGCGGAAGGCATGTCATTGTTGGTGGCATCTTTTCAGCTCCCTCGGCTTTATTTGTGTCACCTGTCCATTGCTACCTGACAAACTCCATCTTCTTTCTGAACAAATACTTTGAAGAAAACGACTGGTGGCAAAATGTGCTAGTGTGCCTTAGTAAAGACTTAGTATATGAGATTAAGGTTCAGTATCCCCTGACCAGATGGGGATTCTAAGCCAGGCACTGGGGCCCTTGTGCCTGCTTTATTATCTTCAAATCTGCAGTGTTAACGAGACCTGCCTCATAGGCTCTTGTGACAATACAATTGGTGGCTGGCACTGAGATTTTTGTCTAGCCAAGGTTAGTGCTGTGTGAGTGGGCATTACTAAACATTGTTCTGTGCCTACACCCACGTCGAGCTCCAGTTTCCTCTGTGAGTTCCAGGCAAGGCTGAAATCTTCACCTCTCTGATCCCCAAGACTGTCACAATAGAGTTAAAATGAAATGTCTCTTTCCCTGAGTTTGGATGTCTGCCCGTATCATCTTTGGAGAGTCTCCTTATTGAAAGCATTCTTATATCTTAGCAGGCTTCTTGCTCGAAGCTCCTCAGTCTTTTTTTTTTTTAATTCCTTCATCTCTTTGCCCTGTAAACACATCCTTTGTAATGTTGCCTCTTCTTTTTTTAAATTTTTTTTCTTCATCCATTTCAATTTTTATACTCCCCTTATCAATAATCTAGGTCAGGCTGTCTCTCCTACTTTGGACCATCAGGAAGTCTTCCAGACATTTCTTCCTGTTCCAGCCTCCTGCCCTGCACTCGGCGTTCACGTACCTGCAAACCACTAGCTCCAGCTTGGGTCTTAGGATGGATTTATGGATTCAGGGGAAAGGATGAAGGGCAGCCTTCCTCAGCTCCTGCCACACCAGCTTTAGGAAAGCAAAGTCTCCAGGACCTACATTTACTGGCTGATGACATCATGTTTCAGAACCACATTTACAGGCATGATCATGTCATGTTTCCTTGGGGGTCTGCAATGTGCTCAGTCTCCCATGTCACTGTTAAAACCTACATTTCAAAAACACCAAAGTATGGGCCTGTTATTTACTCCCAAGTGCCTTGTCCTCACAGGGAGTGGGTAGGACCCAGTGCATGTTTATCAAATGTGTTTGAATCATTTGAGAAAATTTATAAAATGCACGAAAACACCAACAAGAAAGCAGATGTGGAAACGTGCTTGTGGATGACAAGTCTGGACAAAGCACTCTTGGACTTTTTTTTAACCTATGATTCATGGGGATGTTATATAATTATCCTATTTTTCCACCTCCAGAACAAAAAGGCCAACTCTGATCAATACAGGGAAATGGTGCGGTGTACCAGCATGTGGGGAAATCACCCCCATACTTGGGTTTTATGTGAATGAAGTTCCTAAGGCTAACATTGTTCCAAGCCTTCTAATTTGCTTCCATGTAGCTGTATAAGTTCGTTCTTCTTTCTCACTTTTGCTTTTTCTCCCTCATTCTCCCCCTCTATTCTTTTCTCACTTCCTTTCTCCCTTCCTCTCTGTTTTTGGTGAACTTGACTGTAACGCTGCCCCCTCAGTGGGTGTGGACAGGTGGCTATGGACCTGGTGCATCCAAAGCACCATCCTGGAGCTGAGGGTACAAACCGTGTATGTGTAATGTGGGATAGAAATACAAACTGAGGGGCTGGGAAGGTGGCTCAGTGGTAGAGCGCTTGCCTTGCATGCTCGAGGCCCTGGGTTCAATTCCTCAGCACCACATAAGCAAAAAGAAAAAAGTCGGATGTGGCGTTGTGGCTCAAGTGGTAGAGCGCTAGCCTTGAGCTGAAGAGCTGAGGGACAGCGCCCAGGCCCAGAGTTCAGGCCCCACGACCGGACCCAAAAAAAAATACAAGCTGAATGAGGAATCCAGGGAAGCACAGAAAGCCAGAGTGATGGCAGGGGCTAGGACTATAAACTTCCCAGCTGAGAAAGGAAGAGAGTAGAGGGGAGCATTCTGGAAATAGGTATGGCTCACAAGTCAGTGATCTATACACTGTATTTGAACAGACCCCAGTTTTTCTCCATCTAGAATTTGATAAGAAGCCTTCTTATATGCTTGGATGTAGCAGGAAGCTACAAATACGCTCTGAAGTACAGCCCAAGCAAAACAAGTACACAAGGACCATACTGGCTTCAAATGATCAGGTTTGGATGACGCAGGCTGTGGCTACTGTTGATGACCTGAGCAGCAGATCTCTGACACTAGATGTCTCCTTTTTAGTGACCAAAAACAGGGCTGGCTGCCTTGGACCTTTGGTGCTGAGCAGGAGGGCAGTCACAATGTAGATCTCATTCCCTAGATGAATCACTGGAAGTCATTTCCTTCTACTCTCCCTTCCTTACCGTAGAGTGGGAATAATCATTCGGTCCCTTGAGAGAACTTGCAATGGGAATAAACAAATAAATAAAGTGTGGAGAATTCACACTTGCTTTCATGTTGCTGAAACACACAAAGAGCTACCCTCATTGTTTCAGAGAGGAGTGCAGAAATCTGAATGTATCCGGTGGTTCTAGCAGTCAAAAGAAATAAGTTTTCCACCATGACTGGACCCCAGATGGCCAGTCTGGCTGGGAAGAGGAGAGACAGTAGTATGCAGTTAAAGACTCTGGTTGTTTGATGGTCTATCGCACACGTGCACAGTAGAGCCGAAACAGTTTTCCCCAGTCTCAGGGATCTTACCCAAGAAACTGATGATGAAGAAAATCAAGGCACAGATCTGGCTACTCAGCACTTAGCTAGCAATTCTTGCCTTCCTCAGCTCAACAAGCCAGAGAGAAGGATGTCCCACAGAACATTCTGGCTCTGAGAGCTAAGCTCATGGTTCTCCAAAGCAGAACTCCTAGACGGCACTTCACTTGTTTGTTAAACAAAAACTTGGTTCACGTCTGCTACTTGTCAAGCTCTCTGCTAGATGCTAATCACATAGTGGCGAGGGGAAAAGAAGTGTTTGTATCGCCCCTGTGTCTGTCTGTTGGATTGATACTCATGATGTGGTTTTTTTCAGATACTTCTAGAATTTTTAATGCACCATAATGGCTCTGCATTACTGACTTACTCCTTAATTACTATGCAGTCTTTCTCCTTCCATACATCATAAACAATTAGCTTGTAAATCAAGGTACAAGATGAGGATTTCCTATAGACTCACTACGGTTCACCTAAGTGGGTTTTGTTTTATTTCAACATATGATTAAGCAGTAAACTAAAGAGCAGAAAGTGAGAGGAGGTAATAGCAACTCTAAACAAGATGTAGTTCATGAGAAGAATAATACCATTTCCAAGAAATTTGCCTTAGAGAATAAAAGAGCATGTAAACTACTCACCAGAAAAGCAGAAATGTGGACTTCGCTACAGTAATCATAATACCAGGAAAAGGAAATTGCTTTCATAGAGTACATGAAGTTGAGGAAACAAAAATGTATGCTGCCATGAAAAAACAAATTTATAAAATAATAATGATGGTGAAAAATTATTTGACTTTTAAAACATAGTAAGGTATCATATAGAGTATAATTCAAGTTTTGTGTCAGTGACAATTATAATTGTGTTTCTATACACACTGATACATAGAGTCTGCTTATAAATTAAATCACAGGTGAACTGGCTAACGGTCAACTTACATGAGAGTGAATTTTCAGCTTATCTGAAATAACCATTATGAATAGAAATGAAAACCTAGATGCAGTATTATCACACGACTGTGAGAATTAGTTAAATGGAAAAACAAACCCACTTCTGGTAAGGATATCAACCAACTGAATTGCTCACATTTCATTGGGAGGAAAGTAGACTCACTGCTCTTCTGGAAAATGGTATGACAGTTGTCTGTAAAACCAAACACACTTCTTATCCACCAAGGAAACTGAGATCCGGAGGATCATAGTTGGAAGCAATAAATTCTGTAAGACTCCATCAGCAAAAGGCTAGACTGGAAGCACAATGTAAGTGGTAGAGTAACGGCCAAACAAGTCCATAAGGCTAGCCCTGGGACTGGCAAACAAATCAAACCACAAAACTGAAACAAGATTTTCTCTTGACCCAGCAAATGCAATTGTGGGCATTTTCCCTGGATAGTTTAAAAATAAATTCTTTATTTTTCAAATATTTGTTAAATTCAATTGCTCTTGCTTTAGAGATTAAAGAAAAGAACAACTCTTTGTACAATGTGTGGGGAAAAAAATCCTGTGGTCTGTGACAGTCAAGGTGAAGTGCACTGATATAAACCATCAGAAGTTAGACATTTAGTGTGATGTGTAATTCAAAGTATCTTTTATGCCCTGAATATGTTTTCTTTTCTTTGGTTTTGGATGTGTTCATGTGCATCATTTCTACATTTTCCTTGTATATATGTGTATCATAAATGTCTTTATACTTCAGAAAATTAAATTCTGGTTCTCTGGACTTAAAGTTGCCCCTGATGAACCTCAGAGAAAATTCTAATATGATCTCCTGGTGTTTGTGTCAAGAGAATTTAAAAAGTCCAATCTCTCTTGGTGAGAAGGCCGATTATAGAAGGTCCTCCCTAAATTCTTTTCTTCCTAAATAATCAAAATCTTTGTGCAAATTCATGTTAGCCTTACATGCAATAATAATATTTGGAAAATGTGGCCAGTTCAAAGAAGCTGCCAAAGTCAGTTTTTAAAAGAAGGTCTCGGTATAACAAACTGAAAAGTTTCAGTATATACTCCATAAAAGATTTGGTTGGGTAATCTTTAAGTAACAGGTAAACTTAATTTTATAATCAGTCTGTATCAGGGTTGTATCAAGGTATTATTTCCAAGAAAACTGAGGAATATAATTGAACCAAAACTAATAGAAAATCATTCAGGGTGGTTACTGTGAATGCTAAAAATGAAATGCTGTGCGTCACTAACAATATTGGAAGCTATAAATTTAAATATATTTCCAGAAGGACTGCTCAAATTATGCTAAGCACATTAAATAAGCACATTTGCAAACAAATGGAATATCATTATCCAATATTTGTCTAGGACCCTTTCTCATGAATTCGATAACACAAACATCCTAGCAAATAGCTATTCAAGCATGGTCACTGAGAACATTTCCACCTCAATGTCTTGTTCAGACACACCTTCCAGCGCAAAGAGACCGAAACTTTTATCCTTAGTTAAGTGTAGTTTAAAGAGTAAAATCAGTTTAAAGAGAAAGCTTTCTTTACAGGTAGATTGATTGCTTGATAAACCAGACAGGCCGAGTTTATTTGAGTGTGAAAGGGAAGCAGGGGTGGGGGAGTGGCTTTTCTTCGGAGAGAACAGTCTCTTGAAAGGAGACTCTGTAGATGTAGTGATGAATGGGAATTGTTCTTCCAAATAAGCATCCGCGTTTTAATTTATACTGGGTACTGTCAGTACTTTCCCCTCAATCTGCCTTACCAGCTCATGTTGTTTGAATTTGGATCTATAGGGAAGAATGTGGAGCCTCTTGGTAGGCCTTGGAGATTTGCCTACTAGTGGAGGAGAGGACTGGAGCAGAAGGAAGAGCGAGGGATTTGAAGGCAGGACCCTTGCAGTCCTCACTCAGACAGGATCCTCAGGGCAGGGAAGTCACTGCCTCTAAGGTGCCAGAGACACGGGAGGAAGAACTTGCTTCCACCCAGCACGTGGAAGCCCTCACGTGCTGAGTGAAGGGGGCATTGCTTGTCGCCTACATTGCTGCTCTCTGCTGTTTTCTCATTTCAGACCAAACACACTGTACCTGGGCCTCTTGCAGTGGCAAAGTACAACTCAAGGAAAAGTTTGCATCTGCCCTAGGTTGGACTTCTAACCTCCTGGGGTCCCCATCTGCTCACCCGGCCTTGCCTTTCTCATGGCTGCACTGTAGGGTTGGTGCCAAGCATCACAGATGATAAGACTGAGGAAAATGTATTGGCCCTGATGCATTGTGCCTCAGTCCACAGTAATGTGTGCTTTACCACTTGTAGCCCAGAAACATCACACAACTAAGAAACAAACAGCCATTTACTTTGTGTCTCAATTAGGAATGTACACACTGTATCACACCTGCACATACATGTATTAGGATTTGCCATTGTCTTTGGTGTTAGACTTCTTCCCTCAAGTCTGTTAATCTGAAGGCTAATAGTAAAATAGATAAAAAATGGAGAAAATTAAATACCTGGAAATAAAACTGCAAAAAAAGAAAAAAATTAAATTGAGAAAAAACAAACAGAAGAATAATTTCAAGTTGAAAAAGAAATAATTATCAGGTTGATCGAAAGCTGGATTTTGTAAGACCAGGCCTAGATCCAGAACTGTCCCTAAACCACTCAGTGCAGGCCATTGTCCCCTCTCTCTGAGAATGTAGAGACATAAAAGCCTGCTAATAATTATGCCACAAACAGCCATATGTCATTCATCAGCCATGTTACCCTAAAAATGCCCTCCAAGATAATAAGACGTTATTGTTACCAAAAT
This sequence comes from Dipodomys spectabilis, assembly GCF_019054845.1. Classification (NCBI taxonomy): domain Eukaryota; kingdom Metazoa; phylum Chordata; class Mammalia; order Rodentia; family Heteromyidae; genus Dipodomys; species Dipodomys spectabilis. The sequence goes on along the minus strand of NW_024870892.1, from coordinate 5,027,455 downwards.
CAAATGTAGTGTATTTTAATAATGAAAGCATTAATTAGAAAAAAGGGACAGATGAACTAAACTGTCTTAGTACAAGGACAGTCAGATAAAAGCACTGACAGTGTACACAGCCTGGCCAAGACAGAAGGTACCCACAGCTGTCCATCCATAAAATAGCTAGGCAATGAGAATGTCAAGAACAGACCTGTGTTGTTACTGTGTAGCACTTCGTTCCAGGGATGCCTTCATTCCTTTAAAACCAAAACAATCTGGTGAAGTAGATTGTTCTCCTCAGTTCTCATGAGAGGACAGAGGCACAGAGAATTATTCAAGTCCACACGGAAGTGGAGCCAGAATTTTAAGGCAGGTAGTCGGATCTCAGATCTCAGTTCCACATGGGCTCAGCATATCTACCAGGTAGTTTCACTCCATCCTACGCATGGTGTCATCTTTGGAACTTTAGTTACTTGGTTTGAACTATAATCTTCTAATCATGACAGATTGTATTACGCGGTTCTGCTCATGATCATTTTTACCTAATGTTATTGAAGTCCAAACTCATTCATGTTGGCTAACATACCTACAAGCCCGTTTTATAGATGAAAAAGCAAGGTATGGAGAAAGTGGTGGGAAATCAGAGCATGTGGAGGAGGGGAGAAGTCAACGAGGAAAGTCTGCTCTCAGACCTGTGACACCTAACTGCCCTCCAGACTGGTGGGCTTCGTGGTGGAGGGTCCAACACTGCACGTAGATCCCTCATCTCACCCATGGGTATGCGATGGTTGGTTGGCCATTGTGGTGTTGAAAAGATGAATTAGTGGACAATAGTGCTCTAAGTACAGGGAAAGGATTGTGAGACATTTCAGACTGGTAGATCTCCCAGATTATGTAGAAGCTGTGCATACCTAGCCTGAACCCTCACATAGCAAAACTCAACAACCAAGGAGACCTTGACATGGGGTGGGTGAGTCTCAGGCATTCCCAGGGTCTCCCAGCATTGTGTACCTGGCTTCACAGCTCATACGGAATCCATGGGACCCTACAATCAATGGAATCCACTCCAGTTTGAGAAACCGAACTCAAATTACTTTTTTGGTTTTGTTTTTCAGTTTTTGTTTATATATGTCAACCAATAATACTTGAACATATTATAGAATGCTATTGAAGCCATGTTACATGGCTATTATACTGTATGCTTGCCATTTTGTAGTGAGCATAATTTAAATGTATTTGCTTAGCAATTTTAAAATATATATCCTTATTAACTATAGGCACCACAATGTAGACCATATTTCTTGAATTAATTACTCCCATCTATCTGAAATTTTGTAGGACTGTCTGTTTAAACCAAAACAACAACAAAGGGCATCTTATCCTTAAGCATAGGTAAATAGGGGGAATCTTCCATTTTTGCTTTTTGCTTACCTTTTAAATTTAAATTATTATTTACATTATTATTATTGTAGTTTAATGATTTTTGGTAACTTTGCTTAGTTTAGTGTTTGTACTCTAATGATTTTTATTTAGCTCTCTTATATTTAGCAAAAATACGATAAATGTCAGCAACATTAATACTTTAAGAAAAAGAGTAATGTGATCTTAAATCTAGTTATACATTTTATATCAATAACAAGCAAGACTTTCTTTTTCAATTTTTAAAATTTATTTCTGTTATCTTTAAAGAGCTGTACAAAGAGGTTTTGGTTGAAGGTGTCAGTTTAGGAGTATTAATGCATCTAGATCAAAGTCACATTTTCCATCCTCTCCCCAGCCCCAAACTACCATTCTCGCAAGTTTCCTGGTTCCATTTGTACACATGTACTTTGAACATCTTGCTTGTGTTGTAACATTAGGCATACTGTAGCTTATTGTAAGCATAATAAACAAAAATTTCCCAACTACCCCACATTATATTCTCAAGAAGAAAATACAAGGCTCTTGCTACTATATAAACATTTAGGTTGTATTAGAATGTAGGTATCAAACACTATGATTGCAAAGCATTAAATGTGCATGATATAAAACTACAACTATTGGTAAATTTTTCTAAAGATACGTGTGCATTTTAGCTAACAGATCGTGTGAAATCTCTTTCTGTTAACTTTTATTTCTAGCCATTGACACCTCTAAATTTGTCCAAGCACTAGGAACATAGCAATACACCTTTAGGTGGATGACCACTAAAATTATGATTATACAGTATGAAGTAATCTTTCTTCCAAAGCAAATGTTGGTATGCCTTATCATGTTCTTAAACTCTACTCTGCAACAGTCCAATCTACACTGAACAGAAGAGATAGCAGAGGTCAGCAGACTTCTGTTTCCAAAACAATCAAGGCAAGCATTGTAGAAAAAAAAGAGTACAGAAATCTTTAATCTCTTTATTGTCTTACAAGACCAACAAGTTTCAACTTGAATTAGGTCATATAAATTTTAAACATTCTTATCCAGACAATAACAAGTGCACTTTATTTTCTCCTTCATGCTAGAAAACCTAGGACGCAGCTGAATAAAATTTAAATGAATTTCCTTCTCAAAGATGAATTTTCCTTTGCCAAGGAAAAATTTGACTTTTATAAACTCTAGTGGGAATTGTTAGAGTCCTAGGCTTGTAATAAATTCATGCAATTTTAAATACAATTTAAAGGTTTATAATTTTGACAATATATTCAGATTTTTCAGAACAAGTTTAAAATCTGCAGAGAAGTGGGAAAAAATACATTGGAATCAATATGCCCCTCACAGCTTCATTATGTAACTAGCATCTTTCTGTATGTGTTTTACCATATTCCTGTCTGCTAATGGGCTCATATGATGTATTTCAAAGTGGTGTCACAACATTTGAGCATTGTTCACTGCAGTAGGCATATCCCTAAAGAAAGGCAAGTATTCACTTTGTGTGTTCTCTGCTCAACTGCTTTTTAGGTATAATTTCCTTTAAAGGCAACTGTGCACACATCATAAGGTGCCCCTCTAAAAATTCTCACACATCCACACTCTTATGTAGCACAAACAGCAATCTACTGTCAGACACCACCCACAGTGAATTTTCACTTGTCCCTGTCTAGATAACCACCTCTTTCTTTTTAAACTTTGTGCCTTTTCATTTTCAGGGTCTCTGGCCCAGTGTCGAGGAGGGATGAGGATGGACCTTCTTTCCTATTCTTGTTCTTACGGAGCAGTCATCCATCATTTCATCATTACTTGTATTTTTACACCTGCTCATTATCACCTACAGGAAGTTACTTCTATTTATGGCTAACAGTGTTTTTCTTTCAATGAATGCAGATTTAATCTTCATATTGATTGATCTGATCATAGCATTTATTCTCCATAAATTTTGTTTTTCTTTCTTTCTCCTGTTTTATTTTTCTTTTGCTAAGGAAATGCATGACATAGATTTACTTTGAAATGTTAAGCCAGTCATGTTGTCTGGCATGACATCGTATGGTCATGATGGTTAGCCTTTTTACACATGAAAGGTTCTGCCTTTAATGAAAATGTGCAGATTTGATTTCTGGCTTTGTACGTGACAAATAATCCACCTGCTTTTTAGTGCTCCATAGAACTGTCCATAGAACTGTCAGATGGCAGAGGCAATGTCCCAGTGAGGAAACCCAGCTGTGGGGTGAGGTTGTTTATAGTCAGGGCCTCCCGAGAACTTGGAATCAAAGATGAGGCGTCTGCCTTCGCCTCACCCTACTGTCCTGTATACACGAGCTCACCTTCTCTCTCTGCCTTTGTCTCATCCTCTACTTCACTCGCTATCTCTCCTATACTATCTTCAGTCACATGATAAATATATGAATATTTATTGAAAGTTCCCATATCTCAGCACCAAGCTGCCACTTATTTCAAGCCATCCCTTTTCCATTTTTAAATGCACTTTCCCATCAGCTTATTGGAGTAAAAGTTCCAGTACCGTGGTAGTTTTTGTTGGGTAGAAGATGATCTAGGCTAAAACTTCCCGTGAAGCTGCTTGATTTGTCAGAGGGTTAAAATAAAATACAATCATTCAGTGTATCCCTGTATATTCTTTAACATTGTGTGTGTGTGTGTGTTCACTGAATACTGTTCAAGTGAGCACGGAACAGGCTTGTGCAGGCCAGGGAAGGACTGGCCACACAATGGGTCAATTTGCCTTATCATTTAGTGGAGCTGGGTAGTGAGATGCAAGGTCTTGGCTCTCACTGGACTTTTCTTGACCTCTTCTCATGGCTTTCTAGTTGGATGGATAATTGAATGCTTACATTTTTCTGTTGGCTTTTAAGAGGAAAAGGCTTGAAATCCTGCGCCCTTGTCAAACATGGGAAGCTGCCAGCTCTCAAGTATTTATCTCATTATCATCCAGCAAATTGATTGCTTGATGTAGATTTCTTGATGTATCTAATTCAGCAGAGCATCTACACTCTGCTGAACTTTGTATTTTTAGAAAAATGGTCTATGGGGTATCTCCATCTCCTTCACTGTGTAAGGATATTTGATAGTATACAATCAGTGTCATCGTGGTTCTACCATGTCATAAGATTAACTTAAAAAAAAAATAAAGATATGAAAGGTGAATTTCCAAAAACAAGTTGGGCCTGCTACTTATCACTCAAACACCTTTACTATAACTTAACACTATGGCAGCAGACTGATTTTTGTTACAATGGGCAAGTTATCTTGAAAAGACACAGGTGTAGTGGGAAGAAATGTGGTGCAGTTTAGAGCAGTGTTATTTGTAGAAGGCATAGGCAATCTACCATTTAAGTATTCTCATTGGTATATAGCACCTAGTCATAATCCAAACATAAAGTAAATATAATGTGCAATAATAAAAGTAGTTTATTCTCAAGCTTTAATAATTTAAGTAACATAACACAGCAAGTGTAAGCATGTTATGTAGTACTATGTAGAGTAGAATATATTCTTAGGCTTGGGCATTTTATAAAGGTCAGGTAGTCTACACATAGCCCAAATAACAGGTAGTAGTCATATTTCTTTGTAAGATCAAAATGGAAGTTTATCTGGAGATAAAATGAAAGAAGAGGCAGAAAAGTAAATGAGAGGTTGAGGCAGAGAGGCATCCTGAGGCTGAAGGAGCATGAAGTTTCCATGGAGTTCATCACAGAACAGAATATTGAATTCACCGTCTAAGTTATTTCCCTCTATGAAAATATGTTATTTACCCCAGAGCAAAAATATAACAAATAAAACTAATCATTATGGGGAATTATTTGAATGGGAAATTATTGACATTTCAAAGAAAAACAAAGAAGCAGCAGAGGTGGATGAGTGGGTGGTCAGGGAGGGGGGGCAGCAAGGTGATCATCAGGAGAATACACAACCCCAAAGATGCAGCATGTCGTCTTACAGGTTTTAAATTGACGTAGGTGTGGAAGGTTGGATCCATTCCCACTCTTACAAGAGCTCTACAGTCTGGATGATGTTAATGTCTGACTTTCTCACAAATTTACAGCAGGAACTGTTTACCTTATCTATACATGAGAAAAATCTTGGGGTACAGCTAAAACCGTCTAAAGTCTGGACTTTGCCCCAGAGATTATCATGGATTTTGAATGTAACCTGAACATCATCATTATTTTATAATTCCCAGCTATGCCTAGAATGTAGCCAAGATAGAACAACACTAATGTAGAGCTAATTTTTGCCAGAAACTTTATGACAACAGAAAATATGATCAAAATATCATCAAACCAAGGAATTTGGCATGATACATCTTCTCAAAAGAGGTTCCTCATTTTAACTACAGAGCATCAAAAATAATTCTAGAAACTGTTTTTTTTTTTTTTTTAAATTTAGTCTCTCCAAGGATTCATAGAACTATTGCCATGAATATGAGATGGAGAATTGTAGGCCAACAACCACAAATGAATACGAGGAAAGTAAATTCATTACAGACAATGGCTGCCTTGGAGCATCACAGCTAGTTTCTCTCGTATAAGCCCAGTTAAGACAATGTAGTAGACAAAGGACAGGAGAGAATTACAGAGAGTGAAAGCCATACATGCAGAGGTATTGCTCTGCAGAATATAGCAAATTTCTATGTGTCTGCTTTATACTGGCTAAGCATCCTTCTCTCCTAAGTCCCAAGCTTTTAAGCTCTACCACAGTCCCACTTGACAACCGTGCCTTTTAGTAGCCAACTCCCTCCCATTCAAGTCATGCTATGCATGGAACCCATGATGTTGAGCATGGTGAGCAAGTAACTTATTGTCCCAGTAAGAACTTGGAGCACAGGTGTGTGTTTTGGAGGCACCTGTCATGGTTCCAGTGAAACATCCCATGTGAGTGGGGACTAACAACCAAAAACCATGCACATCTTTGGTGCCACACCACAAGGAATGTCACTGGCAGGGAGGGAGAGTGGCTGACTCAGTTATTCAGTGGGAAAAAGGCCAATGGTGAAAAGCAAAATGGTACGATGAATGAAGGGTGAGCTCTGGAGTTCACAGAAGTGGTTTGATTCATCTCTAAGCCCGGTGTCTTCTTTACCTCCTCTAGTGCTGGTGATTTTGGTTTTCTGTTTGTTCACAATCTATTCTAACTGACTGCTGTGTAATAGCTTTTCCGTACTTTTGAATATTATGGACAAATGAATGAGTGGAAAGATTGCATGCTCCCTCTCTCTGTCTCTCTGTCTCTCTCTCTCTGTTTCTCTCTCTCTGTCTCTGTCTCTCTTTCTGTCTCTGTCTCTCTCTCTTTCTCTCTCTCTCTGTTTAATTTTACATACTATGAATACTTTCTACAGCAGTAATGTCCCTCTTCATCACAGAGCTTGGAAATGAGTGCCTAAATCCACACCTCATCTATCAGCTCTTCTAAGGAGAGTTAGGCAGTCTCCTGTTTTGAGTTTCTTTAACAGCTTTATCAAATTTATTCCTATTAATCTTGCGCAGAGAAAAAAAAGCCTTGTGAATTAATTAAGAAGGAAATATTTTTCTAAAAAACTTCATCAAAAGTCACTGAATCCGAGGGGCTCCAGTAAAGATGCATTTTTTTTAAGATTATCTCTATGGAAATTTGTGTGTCCAGGATTTGACACCATATCACTCAATCTCTTCATCTTGACATTTTCTATTATTTTGTGGCCTGTGCTGATTTGAAGGACTGCATTCTGATTCAGGGAAAAGTCTCTCCTCAAACTTTTTGATCAAGAAGACAACCTAAAATAAGACAGGCTTATATAACTCAAATTACAGGTCTTAAAAAAAGAGATCCAGACAAGAATCATCCCATGAGTGGCAATAACCCCACATCTGGCTTCAGGTATCCAAGGATAGTTAAAATCAACGCGGAACTCAGATGCTGGGTCCTCAGTCTTTTCCTGGATAGGTTATTTATACAAGTCATGTGACCCTGGATGAGTTACTCATCACTCCTGAACCTCAGTTTTCATGCTTCTAAAATGGGGGTAATTACCTCTCTGACTTGACAGGGCTGTGAAGGCTAACTTGAGCTAATGAGTGCAAAAAGACTAGAATGACAGCATATCTAGCAGGTCAGTAAGGATCCATTCTGTTGTATGAGTATTGCTCCATTAGCTCTTTGAGGATCAGGCTATGCAGTCCTCTATAAGAAGTCTTTCTAACCAATTTCATTTTCTTCCTTCCCCCAGGTATTTTTCTTATGCCAGTTATCACACCATGCTCTAAATCCCCCAGGGTCCTTCCTCCTTGTGTAATGTTGTGGGCTTTATGGTCCCAACAGAAAACTTCAAATTAAATCAAAGCTTGCAGAATTCCATTTCATTGTCCTTTAACTGAGTTCTAGAGTGAATTATTTTCTGTTCAGTCTTTTATTTTTCTATCCATAATACTGTTTATTTGCAAGGAGACTTCCTATTCCGGAACTGAACTCTTGGTCAGTTTGTGAATGACTCTTGCTCAGAACATTCAGAAAAGGAAGCCTGGTAACTAGGTCTGAAAAGGGAATCTGGAGTAGCCACAGCCCTAGCAAAACCAAAGAAAATGGACAATGCAAGTGTTTTGTTTTGTTCTGTTACAAACAAGCATAACCTTTCAGTGTCCTCAAAATTTTGTGCTTCTTATCTTATTGCTCCATCACCACCCTAAAAAAATTTTCTTTCTATCCCAAAGTTGACAGATTTGAAGAATGATCAAAGCATGCATTATTTAAAACTGACAACTATGTCCTGGATTCCTGAATATTAATTTTCTTTCTTAAGAAGTTCATTTTTTCAGAAGTGAAATTCAAAAGCATACTTTTAATTTAAAATAAAGCATTCTGCTGCTATACTCAAAAGCTAAAATGTATTTTAGATAAAAAGCAGTAGGAATATTTAAAGCAAGAAATAATTTAGACATGAGGTTTTTCTACATGCAATAAAATAGTCTGATTATATGTGTAAAATCAAATAAAATAACTATTAAAATAGGAAAATTCAATTACCTCATTGTGGTTATTTACCCATTTGAAATGTCAAGATTCTTGTTTTTAACATTATAGTGACATTGTCTACTAATAGAGCATTTGGCATCATTGTACATTTTATTTTCAAATTAATTTCCTCTATATGCAAACTTAGAATCTATGAAAATAATTGAGGCACTTAGTGAACACTGTTTTGATCATAGAATATTCTTGGTGCTTCTTTCACTTTAAGGTGGCTGAGCTTTACATTTTTACCCTTCACTAGGACAGTTGTAATAACTATTATTTTTCATTCTGTTATACAGTTTTAGATTTTTATTTTTGTCAGTTGTGGAGCTGTAACTCAGCGCCTGAGCGCTGTCCCTCAGCTCTTCAGCTCTGCTACTTGAGCCACAGTGCCACTTCCGGTTTTCTGGGGGTTAATTGGAGATAAGAGTCTCATGGACTTTCCTGCTCAGGCTGGCTTTGAACTGTGATCCTTAGATCTCAGCCTCCTGAGTAGCAAGGATGATAGGCATGAGCCACTGGCGTCCAGCAATAATGAACATTTCAGAAAGTGAAGATTAGTTTCTGTGAGCGATTTACACAAGCACCCCCTGAGAAGATCATAAAATCCTGCTTTGCCATAAAAGTATCTTACAAGTAAATACTTTGAAGATTTGCATTTAGTGTATATATTTATCTTCTGATAAGCAGCATTATGCATGTCTTAACTAAACTGAAACAGTAACTTACTGCCTTTCCAGAACAATTTTGAAGCTCCAAATGCTGTTAAGACCCCAAGATTTTGCACAAGCTGAAAGTGTTTACTATGAAAGTCTTGCAGATTTCCAGTGTACAACACTAGCTGCACAGACTAGCTCAAGCCAGAGTGGATTTATCTATTTTCTCTCCCTTAGAATTTTCCTGTCTGATTATATGAGAAGATGCTAAAGAAAACTGTGTTTGCAAAACCTGAAGTTAGTGTTCCTGTTCTTGGAGTAGTGTTTGCTGTGGCTGAGACAGGATTATGTTTTGGAGCACTTGGTGGGAAATTCCACAAAGTACCACCAATGTCCCAAACAAAGGCTGCAGAGCACAAATGGAGAAGCACAAAATGGATGATAGGCTCCTAATGATCAAGTCCTTGAAATCTACCTTCCCTTGTGCTTCTGGGCTGGGCTCCTTAGACTCTGCACTCCATGCACCACATTCCCAGGCCTTCCTCAAGTTTCCTTCATCTCATCCTTTGTGAGAAGACGTGTGCTAGTCCACTGCAGCTCTGCAGCGCACAGATGGGTGTCAGATCATCATCAGCACGATGGCTGCCCAAGCAAACCAACACAAATGCCCTGGGTGTGCCCAGCACCGTTGTTATCATCTTACTGTTCTCAAGGCGTGGCCACTCCAGCTGCAGAGAGCTATCAAGGAATGTGAGATGCTGGTGGGACAGCATTCCCTCTGGAGGTTCCTAATCTTCCTGACGCAGTGCAGACTGATGTTCTGGCTGACAGCTCATTCCCATCTTACCCTCATTCCCACAGCCAAATCTCCTCCTCTGAGCTCCTGCCTTTCTTTGATAAATACCCCCTTGTAATCAGAGTAGTTCTGCCAGGAGCTCCCTGATTTGTTCCATCACTTTTCAGGATCCCTTACTTAGACGCTTCCACAGTGTCCAGGTGTCTTGTTAGATACAGAAGAGGAGGAGGAGGTCAGGCAAGGAGTCGTTGCCTGCCTCCTGCACTCAAAGCACCATAACTTCACCATGAGAACAAGGGGAGGTCAGCGTGCGGACAGGGATAATACAGCAGTGTGTCCCCAATATCCTGAAGTGATTCCATTGGAAATCCTAAGGACGTGTTGTCATTTCTGAGCTGAAGACATCATTGTAGTCACCAGTTTCCAGGTACAGGGAGTATGGTCTTGTGTGTAACACTCTCCCGGAAGTGGCCAAGCTCATGAACTTCAACAGGAGTAGTTTTTGTCAGGGAGGTACAGTATCCAACTTCATCATAATAAAACTACAATATAGGTTTTATTTTCTCTCATGCATACAGCATGAGGGAAAGACCAAAAGGCATACAGTATTTATAGTGTCAGTGTAGCAATGTATGAGAAAGTTCGTATTTTGATTGAAATCATCGAATGAAAATAAAAGTGTCCTTATTATGATTTTGTAATATTTAGAAAAAAAATACAATGATTGCATTCATCTATTTTTTCTTAAAATTGGAAAAAAATGGTTTGTTGGCTCTTCAAATTATTTAAGCATGCAAGAAGTTCAAAGCAGTACTAATCCAAAATAAAGGCGCAGTTAGTATTCATCTTTGAATTCCCTTTAGGGAACACTGACATTAAATTCAATAGCAATAGTATCCAGAGAGCCATTGGGAATCCACATAGAAAATCGATACAACATGCCTTTGTGGAGTTTAAACCCAGAGCCACCTTCATTTTGTTACTTTCCTCTTCAAATTTTGGATTTTTCCAGACATAATTGAAACTGTTCCCCCTGAGAACCAGATGTGTAATATGTGACTAAATTGTTATTCCAACACTCAATGGCAAATTGCGTTCTTATTTCTTCAAATAGATTCACAATTAACTAAAAAGTAATTGCACTTTAGCTAACAAAAAGCTGTAATTTTTTTTTACTATGAGAGAAATTCATTAGTAGTTAATTTGCTTATTCCATTTGTCAAGGTGATTGATCACTTCCAAAATGTATTAAAGTTTTGCCTCTTATTTCCTAATGAAATATTTCCTAGATATGCTCTTTCAGTACTTGACAGTGAAGACCTATATAGACTTTTACCCAGTCAGTTAACATCATTGCACTGTTGACCTTTTGTCTGAATAGTTCTTACAGTTGGAAGGGACTTGGAAATTCAGTGAGCCAAGGAAGACTAGCACCTCTCCTCTAGCTATCTCCCTGTTACTTGCCAACAGACTCACAGTCTTCTTTGATGATGAGACTTGGACAGCCATCCCCATTTTGTGTTCAACTCCATCCTTTTATACAGACTTTTTTTCTGTCCATACTGCAGTCAACAGAATAGAGAGAGTGATATTATGTGAGTCACATTACATAGGCAGAAAACTGAATGATACTTTTGTTTTGTCAGTTGTGAGTTTTGAACTCACGGCCTGAGTATCGTCCCTGAGCTTGTTTCGCTCAAGATGAGCACTCTACCACTTGAGCCACAGCTCTACTTCCAGTTTTCTGGTAGTTAGTTCAAGATAAGAATCTCACTGAGGGCTGGGAAGGTGGCTCAGTGGTAGAGTGCTTGTCTAGCATGCATGAAGCCCTGGGTTTGATTCCTTAGTACCACATACACAGAAAAAGCTGGAAGTGGCGCTGTGGCTCAAGTGGTAGAGCTCTAACCTTGAGCACAGAGAGGCTCAGGGACAGTACCCAGGTTGTGAGAGTAAGCTCCAGGACCAGCAAAAAAAAAAAAAAGAATCTCACCAACTTTCCTGCCCAAGGTGGCTTCTCACCACAGTCCTAAGATCTCAGCCTCTGAATAGCTGGGATTACAGCTGTGAGCCACCTGTACCCAGCTCTGGTGTTTAATACAGGCACATATGACTAACCAAATAGCTATTATTATGTTAGAGTATTGTCATTAACAAACATGGCTTAAACATATCTTCTGATTCCCAGAACATTTTGGAAATATGTACCTTTGTTTCCATCTAGATTTTAATTGAGGAATCATCTATGAACTACAAGCTCCAAATTAGAAAGAACTGTAAACTCTTAGAAAAATAATCTACTTGGAACATATACAGTTGGATGAATCTGCATTTTTAACTTTGGGGCTAATTAACCTTAAGCATTAAGTGTAAAACAGCTCGGACCCTAGGACTCATGCCTGTAATCAATCCTACCTACTCAGAAGGCTGAGATTCAGGGTTGGGATGACAGAATACCCCTAGACACAAAGGTCTACGGGATGCCATCTTTAAAATAAGTCACAAGGTGTAGGCATGGTTCAAGCGTTAGGGTGCCAGCCAATCAAGTAAGTTGGGCAAGTTATGCTTTTATATTATTTATTCAATGGATTTGGATGAAACTGCAATTCTGTATACTCAGCTTCATCCAGACGACAGGGGGACAGGTTTTGTCTTCCTGGACAAGTAGGAAGCCACTCAACAGCATACATTCAAAGGCAGGAAGCAAGGCTAGATGCTTCCCACCAGGGTGCTTGAATAGCTGAGTTTAGATGGGACAATGGAAGCCTGAGGAACACAATAAGAAAACACAAGAATGCCACTCCCAGTGGGATTGGGGCGGGGAGTATTTAACTTCACATAGGAGGATCCAATGCTTACATTTTTTTTCTTTTTATTGCCAATTATCTAATGTTTTCATTTGTGAGGGCACCTATATATACATAAAACAAATAAAGTTACATATGAAGTGAAAGCCAAACACATCCAGTTACACACACCAGATCTTATATGCAATAAAGGAAAGGTCTTTAGGGCTGTTTTTGTCTCAGCAAGAAATATCTATGAAATGAACAAATTAAGCTCACTTGTAACATTATCTGAACTTGCACTTCAGTCTCTCTTTAACACTGATAACAGTCTGTCACCATCTATCTAGACAGTTTCTCCTTTTGCTCCTACTCAGGATCTGATTCTCAATTCCACTCTCCATTTTATAGCTCAGGTAGGATTTCTCAGTGCTATTGTGAAGTCTAGATGTGAGGCTGTTTGGGAACAGCCTCCAAATGACTCCAAATATTAAGTATGAATCCAAACTAGGCTCCCTGATTTCTTCAGTAGTTACAACTCGAGGAAATTCAACTGAAATGCCACAGATAAGATTGCACAACTTAAATATCAGTGTATTCAGAGTGCAGTGTCTATTTTGGCTATAGAAATTGTTCTATGTGATTTGTCATAAATATTTTATTTAGTTTTTTGCTCCGGAAAGTTTCAAGTTTTGTTGTTGTTGCTGCTGCTGCATCCCTTCAGGATGATGAACTGTTCTATGTTATTAGCAAGATTTTGATAAAGGAGAACTTGCCAGTTTTCACCACCATTAGCTATAAATCTGCTTCCATCTGTGTGGGTAGTGTGTACCCATCTTTGTGTACACGGAAAGGAAGACTTTCAGTTGTCCTTAGTATACTGAGTGTTTTGAAGTACATATAAAAATCCAGAATGTTTTAGATGGAATGTGGTGGCATGTGCCTGAATTCAGGAAGCTGTGACGGGAGTATCGTATCCCCAGGGCAGCCTTGGACAAAGCTAGACACCTGACAGAAAACATCCTTAGCAGCAACAGGCTAAGGCCTGATGCTCAAGTGCAGGAGAGCTTGCAAGCATGAAGCCAAGTTCCATCCCCAGTATAGCAAAATGCAATACATTTGTCTTGAACTCAAGCTACATCTGCCTATCTATCCATCTGTCTATCTATCTAGTTATCTAGCTAGCTATCTGTATTCTTTTACTAACCTTTTTATTCTTTGAATGTAGTAGTTCTTACATTTGTCATAATAGAACTTAAGGAAGTTATCATTTCCTGTAGATACCATTTGGAGTAAAAATTGTATGTGCCTGTTCACCAACCTATGACATGTTTCAAAATGTTTACAAAATACATTTAAAAAGGTACATCAAATTTTACTTAGTAAGATGTTTTAGAAAGTTTATTTTGAAAAAGAAAAATCTGAACTATTATAAATGAAGTTTTGCTAGGAAGCTTGATATTGCAAAAAATATTGATTTCCTTCAAATACATGTATATAAATGAATCTACACACACACACACACACACACACATAATTACTCTGAATTTTATTTTTGTTGTAAAAACCAGAAATTATAGATGGGGGAATATTTGGAGGAAAAAAAGCATAAAGATTTCTGAAAGAAAGGACAGAATTAAAGGTTAGATGAAGGAGTAGACTTGCCTGGCAATTATTGTGGAAATATAATTAAATATAAAAATCTCCTCTTGACTCGGAAATCCTCTCCACAAAGGTCACAGACAAGGAGAACACTTCCATTATTATTAGTGAATAAACATTAAAACAGAACCTCATGTGCACCACAGGCAATAAGCTAAGTGATTCTGAAGACAGAAACTAAGTTCACACTCAGGGGCCAGACAGACACAGCCCTGTGTATGTGTCCTTGAGATCAATAATAACAGGTCTTCACCCAGGAGGATTTTACAACACCCTCTCACACAGTGCATCCTCATTTTACCTGGCAGTTGAAATGATTCATTGTCTGTTAGCTTATCAGCAGGATGTAGAGTGAAACTTCTCAGCTCTTCCTGAGAAGATGCTGAGGCTGGTAGGTGAGTTTACAACTGAGTTCCTCCAGCACTGCTTTGGACGTGCAGGAGCTGGGAGTCTGGGGAGTTTGGACACTATTTTCCCTGATGTTTACATTTTAGAGAGATGTCCACAGGGCACCAGACAGACAAGAGGGATCTAGATAAGAACTTTTCTAGTCTTCAGGGTGGTTTATTTATTTATTTTTTGGAAAGAAGAGAAAGTTGTATGGCTACAAGTTATCTGAGGTAGTTATCTGAGTAAATGGGGAAGAAGAAATCTTTTCTTTCATATTCAACAGTGAGAATTAAGCCTCTTAGTTTTGCTTTGTATCGGTCTTCACAGACTGCTTTGTATAATCCAGTTTTAGCAGTAAAATTGATGTGGAAAGCAGGGCAGTTCTCCAAAGTAATGCACCAGGCAATTTGCCAAAGATCCAATTGGCCAAATTACTAAATTGTGGATTCTTCTAACCATTTACACAGTTGACAATGATTCGTATTGGATGGTGAGGTTACAATAATTTTTGATGCTTTATATAAACCTTTGGTTGGCCAATTTTCAATTATTTACTACAGCAACTCTTTAAGGCATATTTAATTTCTTGGAACCCAAGGGTCATAGTGTGGCTTTCAAATAAATAAGAGCAATTTAAATGGGCTCAGTGAATTATTATACTCTGATTATTAATATTTTTATATATGTTGATAGTCATATCCAACAAAATTATTCTCATCATTAGTAGGATAAAACTTTCAGTGTTACTCTGAGAATTTTTTTAGTTTTCTTCCAAATCCTTTTGAAATCTATTTTTTGCCTATAATTTAGCAATCTTAGGACACTTTCATCATTTCTGGAAAGTTTTCTAAATTTATCGATTTTCCAAAGGCTTATTGTTTTTAAATAGGCATACATTTACTTTATTATTTGGAGATTTAATCTTTAAATATATTCTTTTCTACATTTATTGAGATCATTTAGTCATTTTCATATTGTCTTCTTGTTACAATTTTGGATAACTCCCATGGTTTCTTTTTTAATTTACCTTAATTTTATTGTCCAGGTGATATCCAGAGCAGTTACAGTTACATAAGAAAGGTAGCGAGTGCATTTCTCGTTGAACGTTGTTCACCCTCCCTCATTTGCATGGTTGCTTCCCTTGTTCCTCTCTGATGCAACTAGAGGACATAGCTTAGGAGGGGCAGAAATGAGGGACCCATCCTGGAAAGTGTCATGGTGTCCCACAGAGGAGGGCTGAACCTGTGAGCATCTGAGGCCCAAGCCTGGGCTCAATCCACAGTGCCCTCTAGAATGCCTCCAGGAACAGAGCGGTTTGGCTAAAACCAACAACTTTAGCAAACTCACCTCAAGGAGTTGGCGTTTTGGCAACATGGTCCTTGAAAAGTAGTCTAAGTGATACTGGCACCGAGTGGAGTCTGAGTGTATGTGAATCTAACTGAGATGATGGAGAAACTATCTGAAATTTAAACCAGAAAAAAAGGAAGGAGGGAATAAAGGAAAGAAGAAAGGGAAGGAGGAGGGGAAGGAGGAGAGGAAGGGAGAAAAGTGGAATATACTTTGGATTATTTTTTTCTGGTGCAATCAACATTTATACATTAAAGTAACATTATAATGTACTAAATATGTGCATCTATTTCTTAAATAATTTTCAGTGAAAAGATTTTGAAATCATATAATCACAATAAGAAACCATTTAATATATAAGTTTGACTAAATAACATTTTAAAAATGAACAATAAAATGTATATATGTGAAAAAATTCCCATTTTCATGATTAAAGATGGATGGACAATGGAAAAAACATTTTTGCCACATCTATGACATTCTCTATATTCTCAAGAATATAATGTTGAGTATATGATGCATATTAGGCAAAGGAAACCTCTAGGAGTAAAATAGGTAATATAAGAAGTGTGAATTCATAAAAGGAGAAAAATAAGTGGCTAATAAATATAAGGTATTTAGTGTATTACTACACAATCCAATCTAGTCACACACTCCTAGATTTTACAGGATACTATTTGTTTTGTACCTCTGGGCCTTGAAACCACACATACTGTACCATCTGAGTCCTCCACCCATTTTTCTCTGATTTAGTCTTTTTGTTTGTTTGGGTTTTTTTATTTATATTTTTAGATACAGTCTCATAATTTTGCCTAGACTGGCCTCAGAGCTGTGGCACTCAAGTAGCTGAGGTTATAGACATGAAGCACCCTTCCAAACAGACATATTTGATCATAAAAATAAAAAAAAGAAAGAAAAAGAAAAACTAGAAATTGTTTATGAAGAGAGATAGCTTTATCTTCACCTTTTTGTCACTCAGCTACAAAATGTCTTATTAATGGCTGAGGTTTGAATGTAGAAATTTTGTTTCTTGTCTTCAAAATGTAACTGGAAACTTCTAGCACTTAATCTTTTAAATTTTGCAAAAAATAAGTACTTAAAAGCATATGATGGTTCTTTGCAGATGTAACTCATTCAGAACTATTGACTACAACATGTTACCAGATAAACATAAATTCTTTTTTGGGGGTGGGGAGGGCGGTCTGGTTGTGGAGCCTGAACTCTGGGCCTGGGCACTGCCCCTTAGCTCTTCAGCTCAAGGCTAGCGCTCTACCATTGAGCCACAGCACCACTTCCGGCTTTTTTCTTTTTGCGTATGTGGTGCTGAGGAATTGAACCCAGGGCCTCATGCATGCAAAGCAAGCACTCTACTACTGAGCCACCTTCCCAGCCCGATAAACATAAATTCTGTAATAAATTTTTTTTTCCTGGACTGCCAAAGACTATTTTTCAATTTGGGAGAGGATAATACTTGGATTATTCTTTTATTACATTGTGTTCCTTTCTGACTGTTTCTTGAAATGATTTTGCTTCTTTTGGCTTGATCACTAATGTTTATACACTCAACAATTACAGGTTAAGATTTTTTTTTAATTATATAGTATGTCATAGGAAATATTCCATATGAAATTCTCATCTTATTCCCTGATGATAATAAATGGCATTTTTGCTTTAAAAGGTGGTATTTATATAGCCTAGGAATTGGAGTAGTTTCTTCCAGGGACTATTTAGATACTGATATCATTCACTAGCCATACACCTTATCAGTTTAAAAATTAGCTTGCTATATTTGGTCATTTCATTGACTCCTAAGGAAATGCAAGAACTATTTCTTTGGGGTGAAGCATGTGATGTTAGCTGGTTTTCATGATATGAGGTTACCTCCTTCACTACATAATCCCTCTGAATAATACTGTCTGTGTCACGTTATAGCCAGGTGAGTGTGCAGACTGTATAGTTTCAAACTACTCTGAAGCTCACTGGTTTTATCCAGATACATGTAGCCTCCCAATTCATTGAGTTTTGAGTTATAAGGATGCTGCCTATTTTTGTCTTTCTTTTCTGAAGTGTGGGTGTGTGTGTGTGTGTGCACGCATGTGGGCCAGCACTCAGGTTTGAACTCAGGGACTTATATTTTTGCTCAGTTTTTGTTGTTCATGCTGGCTCCCAAGCTTAGCTTTCTTGTCTATTTGAGCCATGCTTTCAGTCTATCATTTAGCTGATTAATTGGAGATGGGAGTCTCACAGATTTTTCTGCCCTGGCTGGTTTTAAACCAAGATTTTCCAAGTCTGAGCAGCCTCAGAGCAGCTTCAATTACAGATGTGAGCACTGGTGCTGAGCTCAAGTTGGCATTATTTTTTATTTTTTTTATTACTGTGAAGGGATCACCACAAACTAATTTGCCTTTGATTTCAAAAACAACAAAAAATAGTAATTGATCATTTTGTCTTAGGAAAATCAACACCGCATCAAGTATTATTTGTGGAATGTGACATTGCTTAAATGTTATTAGCTCTCCTGTGTGTGTATTTATTATCGTCGAGTAGTTGTCCAAAGGGATTTCAGTTCGACATGCTGCTTTATGAGTGCTATGCATCTTGATCGATGTCTTTTACCCTGTGTGTGTTTTGATTACTGTTTTAATCTTGCACCTCAGATTTGGAACATATTCCATGTTCATATTATCGATTTCTTGAGGTCTTTTCTATGTGTTGGTCATAATGTCCTTGGTCTGCACCTGAGACTCAGTTCTTATGATGATTGCTTGTTTTGCACTTGTGGCTAAAGCCTGGAAAGGAGGCATTGTCTTTGTCCACAGAGATGTTGATAGCATCGTGGTTCGTCATGGTAGGCAAGGTTGTCAGCCTTGCAGGGAGTCAGCGTGCGCCTCCTCTCATGGTCACATCACCATGCGTTCACTAGAGTGTTCACAATTCTGCAATGTGCACACTCCCAGCATGCCTTTCCCTGACTGTCCTCAGAGCCTCTACTGTGGCAGACACTACAGTGGCAGGCCACGAGCAGCCCAACTGTCTCTCTGCTCATGCACTTACATGTGTCTTGATGTCCTATAATGGACTTCCTTGCTTGTTTCCCAGAACTTACATTATTGCTATTCAGTTAGTCTAAATTTATCTTGCTATGAAACAAGATCCTGCATTTATTGAATTTCCAGTCTCACCTGTGGTTGTTGTGACAGGGCCAGACCTGATGATTTCACTGACCATCCCCACCCCCCAACTCCCCACTGGCCACTGGGTCCCCAGTCCTGACTTACCTCTGTGAAGTCATATTTACTAAGGTTCTGCCAGCTCCCTAAGCACTAACTTCACTCCTTCCTCTGTGAGACATCTTCCTCCGCCAGGATCCTACAGGGAATGGCTAGACGTGATGCCCACACAGCCACCAGCCAGCTGACGTAGTTAAGGTGAAAAATGGCTGAATCTGTATCTCTCCATAGTAGGCTGTGTTGCAGATAGCTTCGAAGCAACGTCAGACTGAAAACATCCTTATGCTGTTTTACAGCCATCATACCGTGCGACGCTGATACGCGAGTCACATCAAATGCAGTAGGAGCACAGCCATTGTGATGAGCTGCAGGGACACACACATGGCAAGTGATTTGCTACTGGTGGCCTTCAGGAAACATATGGTCCAGTGAAAACAAAGTGACAGCAGCAGTCAGAACTGGCAGCAGAGAGGATGGAGCAAGCACCTCCCCTGGAGGTAGAGAGAGCCGAGACCCGCACGGGATGACAGCTGACTGTATTTGTTTTCTGTTGGAAGTAAATCCTTCCTAAAACAATCTCTGAGATGTTTTTTTAATTCATTGGTCGAAAGCATTAGCATTATGACATCCACAGATAATTTTCTAAGTGTGATCATCGAATGGAACCATCTTCTGACGTGTTTGGCCAGGGGGTTCACGGGAATACATATTGAATAAACATGGGCGATGAATGTTGTGTTTCAGTGATAGATCAACACGGCTCATCTGGAAGATCGGAGCGTGTCCATGTCTGTGACTATGGGTGCTTCTGTCCCTGGTACTTGGAGTCCTGGCTTACCTGTTTGTGGAGGTGTGGTCTGGACACAAACAAATCTGAGGCTTGTTGTTGTTTTCCCAAGAACCTGTCATGGCTTCGCCTTTTCCTCTGGATGATGGAGAAGGGATTGGTGGTTGGTGGGTGTCTCTCTGGGGCTACCACTGAAGTCACTGCTCCCTTGCTGCTCCCCATCACACACGGGCTTTCCACACTCCCATAGATCTCATGCAGTGTTGTGTACAGTGTGCCGTGAGCTGGTCTCCATGTGCAGGGTGTCTCCACAGTGTCCTCGTGACCTGGTGCCGGTCACATCCGATGAAGCGCGACTTCTCCGCAGAAGTTAGCTCCTAACCTCCCCTCCTCCCCCACTTCAAAGGCAATTGTGTGTATGCATTATCCTAATTATCTTATGTGTAACAATTCTTTTATTTCTCCTTTTATGTGCAGGTATTAAACTTTTTTATGCAAGGTTGGGGCTCTTGAACCACACCTCCACTTCTGACTTTTTGGTGGTTAATTGGAGATAAGGGTATCCTAGACTTTTCTGCACAGGCTGGCTTCACACCAAAATTTCAGACCTTGGCCTCCCCAGTAGTTAGGATTACAGGTGTGAGCCACTAGTGCCCAGCCTCACAATTCTTCCTAAAGTCCCGTTCTTTGGTGACGTACTACCTGTAGTGACTGGTCCAGTTAGGGCACTTAGTGTCCAGTGAGTTCTGAGCATCTGGTGAGCAACAGACCCTTTATCTATGTCCATCCACAGCTTACTGGGACACTAAGAGTCCCCTGCTCTTTCCTCTGCCACTAAACAAAGTCCACAGCGTGTCCTCATGCCCTTCTGTGACCTTATTTCACACTCCTTGCCAGCAGTGCTGTTGCTCCAGCCACCCTGGAGATGTTGAAAGTGCAGATGTCAGGTGGCAGCTGGTTATATACAGGTTCCAGGAATCTACCTTTTCAGTATCATGTTCAGCATGCAGTGTAGACTGATCAGCGTATTAGTTCCAAGCATTTCTGTTGCTTTGATTTGTTGACTCTAAGTTTATTTTTTACAATGTCTTTGCACCTAGTCTCAGAATTAATGGAAGTCTAGTCATAGTGAACTTCGTATGCCTTAGATTTAAAAAAAGCATTTCTTTCAAACCGAACATCTTTAATTCTTTAAATCAGAAACAACTTGCAGGCGGGCTTTGTAGAGCTGCATAGACACTTTTCAGAATATTTGCAGAATTCCTTTAATTTGACATTCTTATGCATCCCACCTTTATTTTTTTTAAGATAATGGGGAACTGCTGAAGGAAATCATTTGAAATTTAAAATTTAACTCAGACTTTCTGTATCTAATTGTAATGATTCTATAATTGCTCCAATTCCTAAAATGCAGGCCTACCAATAACAGCTCACAGGGCTGTTAGACACTGCCGACATCTTCCCAGTGATGTGGACAGAACCTTGGATTGATGAGTTCTGTGTGCAGAACTGTTGATAAATCACTGCTCACAGACACAGGAAAGAGCAAGAGGGCTGGTTGGAAACTGATGAGGAAGCTGGGAAGCAAGAAAAAAAAAAAAAACAGAATCCCAGCTGGTAGGGATCATGGTGCTTACTAGAGAGAATCAACTCTCCTGGAGAGTTGAAATGAGTTGAACAGTGAGGATTGGATACTGTGGTTTCCTTATCCCAATTTCAATAAAACCTATCTTATGAACCCACAGTACTTTAAATAACTTAACATTTCTGGAATAAGCACCAAGCTTATTAGTCCTTAATATATACATATACATACATACATATATATATATATATATACACCAATGGAGTATTTTTTTAATAATTATGTCACAAATCACATCCTTAAGAGCTCATGGTATATCTTCTAATCTTGGTGTTGCAGAGTTTGTAGAAATTCCTGTACATCTTTTATTATTCCACACATACATCTGTTAAATTCCTCATCTGCTATTATTTTCTGCCTTGTTCCTAACATCTAAAGACATTGGAATTATGAAGAACTTCACTCTATGATAATCAGTAGCTGGGAAAGGGTGCCTCATTGGCAAGGGGTGAGTTTGCTCTGAGTGATTTACGGGAGTGAGGCACTGAGGAGATGAGCGTAAGGATGGAGACCATTGCATAGCTGCGTGCTATGTTATATTCCTCACTCAAATTAGTGTTTGAGTCAGATCCATAACTTACTTCGGAGGTAACTGGCTACATCACTTAAGCTTTCTGTAACCTTGTGTCCCACGTGCCTGTCGTGTAAATCACATTAACACTGTCACCACTCACTGTGACGGCCTAAAGGAATCACACAGGCAAAGTTATAGGCCAGTTTCCCTATCGGATTTTCAATCAGTGATGTTTTCTTGTTTGTTTGTTTCTTCAGATGACCCCAAGTCATCTCTCGTTGATGTCAAAAGGGAAGATGAGAGTCAATGTCTCAGGTTAGAATCTCAGCTCCTCAGATGGCTGACCATGGGCAAATCAGAATGTCAGGCCAGCCCAGGCAAGAAGCTCAGGAGGCTTTGTTGCATCTCAGCAGAAAGGAATGGGCATGGTAGGGCATGCTTGTCAACCCTCACACAACAGGAAACATAAAACGAAGGATCTAGGTCTACATCCAGCCAGCCCTGGGGGCTGGGGAGGAAGAGAGAAGGGGACTTCAAGACCATGTCTTAATACCAACCATAACAAAAGGGTTGGTAGCATAGTACCTGGCTACCAAGTACAAGCTCTGAGTTCAAACCTCAGCATCACCAAAACAAATTAACCAAGTAAGCAATTGCCCTAATGCTCCTTAAAGCCATGAGGGTCCCTTTGGACTTCAATTCTAGGGAGAGCAAAGGTGCTGGGTTTCCTTCTAGAGGACTTTCCCTTCACTGGGACTCCCTGTGCTACCTGCTATGTAAGATTGATTTAGCAGCTAGCCTAAGTATTACATTAAACATGCCATGTGGGTTATGAAAAACGCATCCTTTTTCATCTTCAGAGCACATTTAAACTGTTGCATTATGTATTTTAAAGACTGAATGAACAGAGGAATGGAGTCCTCTGAAAACCTTCCCCCTCAGACATGCCGCTTCCCTCCCAGGCCACAGCATACTGCAGAGCAACTCTTTAATCATGGGCTTCCCACCAGCTATAGGTGTTTGTGGACAGGCATAACTATCCTGCAGGAGAGCCGGGGACCAGGTATCACAACCACAGCTGCAGAGTTTTTAGGACAAGAATGAGAAGCTTTGCTTTGAGTTGGCTCCCTGAGCATCCCAAGGGGATAGACGGGGTGGGGAAGAGATGAAAAGCCAGAGCAAGACAAGCAAATCACAGATCTGGGCTGGCGATGGAGCCTGGGGCCTACACATGCCCAGAGGCTTCACACCATGGAGACAGACAGAGGTCAGATGATCAGCCCTGCCCACATCTAAGCCGGACCTGTGAGTCTCCACAGAGAGACAACGTTGACCATGTCCCACTGAGGGCAGAGTCCTTCCTTCCTTACACAGTCGTGGTTTAGGAGCAACAGTCATGTAGGGCTGGGCCTGGTGTTTAAAGAGGTTAGGAGTTGGGCCAGGAGAGGGACAGGAGTAGCTATAAATAAGGCAGAGTCCTAGAAGCCAAGGGTTATAACGACTTCCTCAGAACTTCAACAGTGCTCTCTCCAAACCCAGGGAAGTTCACTTATTCCCCAAACCCCTGGGAAGCGACAATGATGTCACCTTGTCTAGAGGCAAAGGAACGGAGGGCAGAAGGGACAGAAATACTTTGTCCAACCACCTGGATTCCTTTCTCGATCTGTTCAACATCAGAACTGAGCTCTTCTGTGAATCTCTCAATGAAAACAAAGTTGAAGAAGGGAGAATCTTCAGATGACACACAGATGAGCTAAAGCCATCTCAAAATACAAATAACTACAAGAAAGCTATGGGGTGCGGGAGAACAGAGGCACTGGATAAGAGTGAGACATTGGTGTATAATGACTCACCATGAATTGAATGGCTTAAAAATACACTCCTTTTTAAGGAGACTCATGTGTGTAATCTGAGCTATCAGAGACTGGGATCTGAGGATTGAAGGTCAATGCCAGCATGGGCAGAATAGCCTATGAATCTCTTAGCTCTAATTAACCAGCAAAAAACAGAAGTGCAACTGTGGCTCTACTGTGGTAGATCACCAGCCTTAAGAAAACGAGCTAAGGGATAGCACCCTTGGAGCTGAATTCAAGCTCCAATACCAGCATACGCAGAGAGAGAGAGAGAGAGGGGGAGAGAGAGAGAGGGAGGGAAAGGGAGAGAATGGCACCAATTCCATCCCAGGTTCTGTGGATCTGGAGTGTAGTCTGTATTAGGTGGCCCCTTCCCCAGGGTCTGTCCAATACAGTGTTGCAAGTGTTGCTGTGCAGGTGGAAGGAGCCACTTGTGCACTATATGGTTGGTGCCAGGGCCTTTTTGTAAGATGTGGTAAGAGTTTATGCTGACTATTGAGTAAAATGTCCAAATAAACAAGCAAGAATTACAGGAATGGAAATCAATTTAAAAATTCAATTATTCATGTTAAGAAGTCCTGGTTAATTCCAAGCTGTTCAGCACAGGTTTGATGTCATGTGTTTTGGGCTCTGAGATGCCAGATCCATTCAGCCATCCGCAGTCCAGCGATGTTAGAGATGATTGCTATGTGTAGCAGCACACTGTCTTTTAAAGTAAGAATCCTTTCCCCTAAGTGGGGATCCTTAACAGTCTGTTTATTGTAGAGATGCAGAATACACTCTTCCTTTGACACGAAATTGAGCAATTCTAGAGGAAAGCCTGTCATTGCAAATCCACTTGACAAAATAATAATTTGCTTTAATGTATCTTCAGAATATGTTTGATGAAGAAGTTGCCTATGAGATTTTAAAAGAGACAGCATCTTAACAAATGGGAAGGAAGATAAATCTTTTTAGCCTTGCAAGTTTGACCTTGGGTTCCTTACGTTGCAAAGAGTACATGTTGCTCAGATTGGACCATCCATTTTCAAGACTTATTTCAGATTTCTGAGGGTCTGTCCTCTCCGTTCAGTTCAACTGACAAGATAGCTAAATAATTTCGCTGGGTTCTCTGTACTTGGTCTTCTATAACTTGGTCCGGTGATACATTGAGCTGCATTCTGGTATCAGGAAAAAGTGAGGTTAAGGGGAAGGAAGGCAGATGAATGGAGAGAGGAAGGGTGGATGAGTGCAATCATAGAGATCAATGCATATGTGTGAATATGGGACTATGAAAATTGAGCGGCTGGGTGTGATTGAGAGAAGCGTAAAACTGATCAAGATTTTCACATGCCTATAACCCTGGCATGCTGGCAGCTGACACAGAGGAGTGTAGATTTGAAGCTGGTTTGGTTACAAAGTTGGACTAGTTTCTAAGTAGTAAACAAACACATAGATAGCACAACTTGTATTTCTCTTAAAATAAAAAAAATATTTTCCCAAATTAGCTTTATGTGAATCACTTAAAAATTAAACAGTAACATAAACATACTCATTACATATTCATATGCTTTTTATTGGAATGTTGGGCCATGTCTTTCCCATATACTATGTCTCACTTAGTTTTCTGAAGAATGTTTTCTGAAGAAATTTTTTTAAATATAATTGCCTGCAATCTTCATCAAAGCTCCATTTTATATGTTCTTGTTTTATAAAACAAAATAGTCACAAAACTTGAAAATATTGTTATGTTCAATTAACTCTCATCATCGTATGCTGTATTTATATTTATTGAAAAGAGAAGTCTTTATAAGTGCTGAATTCTATGAAATATGCAGACCAACTTCAGCTAATTGGAGTCCGTTTTCAACTTGACTTTGTTTATATTTAAATGTTAAGTGACTGAATCCACCACAGTTTCTTTTGTTACTTAATTAACATTATCCTTCTCTGAAAATGTGTTTTTTGTTTTTCTTTTGGAAAACTTACCAACATACTTTTCTTATTCCTTTAAATGTTTTTCCAAGGTTAGATGCCTCAAACCTGTAGAATGTACCCATTTCATACACTTCTGATATAAATTATAAAGTCATTCAGTTTTAAATAGTTTCTGCTACAGATTCCTGACATGAGGTATGACACTGGAAGTCTTATTGCTAGAATGTCCAAACTTAAATCCTGGGCAATGACTGAACTCTTACTATAGAAGTTTGCTTTGTTTGCTTGTTTTGTTCCTATTCTGGTTTTGTAAATATAAAGCTCTAATTTTCCTTTATAGTATGCTTTTTATTTTCAACATCTAAAATCACTTAAAAAAAATCATGAGAATCATTACAGGATTAAGTATTTGAGTGATTTATTAAGTACCTTGATTAAAAATCTTTCTTTTGGGCATTTTTTAAGAGAAGCTCAGTAAGAGTTAACAATAGTATACTTGGAAAATTTTAGGACATTTTCCCTTAAAAACTAAGACATTTCTAAAGCCCGATGTTATACAATTTCTTATTAATTGTCCCATATGAGAATTTAAAATGAGTGAAATTAAGTTTTTTTATTATCTTTAAGTAGTTGTTTAAAGGTATGTAAATTCAACCAAGTAGTTTATAAGTACAAAGTATTTTATTCAGTGTCACCCCTCCCATTTAAAGGAATGAGAATAAGAAGATACCACTATTAACAGAACTAATGTTGGAAAATAAGCAGTTACTAAAACCAACTGATATTTAATTTGAAATCTCTTAACAGTAATCACATTGGTATCAGTATCTGTAAAGAAGAAAAAGGTGATTGGCACCTTGAAATTCAAAGTTAAGAGGAAAGAAATTGGAAACTATGTGTCTGAATGAAAACAAGATCACAGATAACACCTCCTAAACCACTATTTCCCCAAGTCTATTCCTAGTCTAGCCTGTAGAACCACGTGAAATGTGGTAGAGGGACAGGATCTTGGGCTCCAGCCCAGATCTCCTGAGCCCAGAATGCAGCAATCTGTATTATTGCAAGTCTCCTCCCATTTACTTTAAATGGTGGCTCAAATCTGAAAATCTCTGCCAAGGAGCACAGTTGAAGGCAATTTTCTTGTTGATATTTAGCCTCTAAATACAAGGAATTCTTAATGTTTTCCCACAGAATGCACCATTATATAAGGAAAAATAACCTCAGAAAGCATCTGTTATTAAAAACAAGCTACTGAATAATTAATGTCAAAACTTGCATCCATAATGGATAATAATCTGAGTTCATATATGTTAATATGACTAATTGTGTTTGAAAAGCTAAAAATTAAGAGAATTAGCGAATCATTAATTAGAGAATTGGTGTATAATTATATGCTATGGAGAAATTGTAACTCTGAAGTATAGTATAAAGTCATGTGTCATTAAGTAAATGCCATGACAATTTATTGACAATTAGCAAATTTTGGTGCTGTGTCATTTTTATTGTCCACTTAGTCTTGGGTGCTTATTTAAAATGAAACATTATGATCTTCCTGAAAGAGCATTATTAACTAATGACTTCTGTTGATATACCATTTGATATATATATAATTCTTCTTCCCCACAAAGACACACAAAATGTTATATTTATTACATCCTCATTTTCTTTTCATTTGTTCTTTTTTATTGATAATAAAGAAGCCCAGTAATTAATCAGACATTTTAATAGAACTCTGTCTTGATGATTAGGATATTCTACTGTGCGTTTTCCTCTTGGTAATGCATCTCAAGGATTTTTCTTGTTACTTTCAACTCAGTGTGAGGACAGCACTGAGGCAAGGAGATGCAGAGCCTTGCAGAAAGGGGAAGTTAAGAAATTTGGCTCAAGAAAGGTTTTGCAGGGAAAAGGCTCCAGATGAAAGTGTCATGGTTGTGCGTCGTCAGAGGCAGAGAGGGCCTGAGGAGGCCTAGGGTAAGCTGGCACGAGGGAGAGAGAGAAAACGAGAGTGAGAGCGACAGAGAGAGAGACAGAGAGACAGAGAAGACAGAGACAGACAGAGACAGACGCCTTTGTGTTGATTCACTTAGGGAATTACATAACTACACCAGTATACCAATGGTTCACGTGACAATTTCAAAAGATAATCCTTGTAGCTCATGGGATCTCAAAGGTCAATGTCACAAGATGCTGTCCTGCCTGCATCGTCCTCTGGTGCTCTGTATGGGGAGGAGGCCTGCCCTGTCCATCTCCTCCCTCTACCGCCATCTCCTTACTCCACGGGACTGTTAAGAAAGCCTTGACTTCCAGAGGCCCTCCGGGCTTCTGAGGGAACATTACGTGTCAGTTCCATGGGTCCAGGGGAACCAGGGCAATCCAGCCATGGAATCCCTTCAATGGGTGTGATCTCTAAGATTCTCTCCAGTAGAAAAACCCAATTTTCTGGACACTGGTGGCTCACACCTGTCATCCTAGCTACTCAGGAGGCTGAGATCTAAGGAACAAGGTTCAAAGCCAACCCAGGAAAGTCTATGAGACTCTTATCTCCAATTAGTCACATACACAAACACACACACACATGCATACGCGCGCGCACACACACACACACACACACACACACACAGAAGTGGAGCTGCAGCTTAAAATGGCAGCACACTAGCCTTTAACAAAATAACAGGGAGAATGCCCAGGCCCTGAGTTCAAGCCCCATGACCACTACCACCAGCAACAACAACAACAAATCTGATTCTCAACTAACTGCTACATGAACAGAATGACAACCCACTTTTACTAATTAGATGTTTTTCTTACCATAAAAATGATATTTTTGGATAATTAATGTATTCCTCGCCCATGTAGCTCTTGAAAAGCTCATTAAATTATTAATGGAGCACATCTCGCTGTCTAATATTTTTTTTAGTATCTAGCACATACTAGGAGACTAGAAATGGGTGTTCTGATTTAATGAAGCAGAGTGACATTGGATGTGCCCAGTAGAATGGCCTATCTGCTACAGCCACTGCTTCTGGTGTGGTGCTTCTCCCTGTCCAGCCTTCTGGACAGACAGCCTGTCTGCCTTCACTGTCTCATCAGGCTATGGTTGGCTGTCCTGCCTGCTCCACCATGACCTATACCTCTCTAGATAATTCCCTAATGTCCATAATTACTTTCTTGTATTTTCTCATAAGAAAATATAACACTAATGATAGCTTTCTATATGAAATATAGAAATATGTAATTTTCCCTGAAAGTTAAACAATAGTAACAATACATCTTGGCAATCACATGTTCTTAGTTTAAAAGGTAACTTGTTTAAAGATGCTCTACCCTAATGAATTATACATAATGGAATCCGCAACCTCATTATCCATAGAATTTGTACCTCTGGCTCTCAGAGGGTAATAGCATTGTCTTAGCTTACTTACTGATAACTCTCCCTTCCCTCTCAAAATCTCCCTATTAGGGAGAGAGCACAGGAAGGAGTGACATTGCCCAAAAAGCAATGTACTCTTTACCTGACTTAAAACTGTAACCTCTCTGTATGTCACCTTTATAATAACAGTACAATTTTTTTACAAAATCTCCTGATAAGAAAGATGTGTTGCATGGCCATCTCACAGATCATCCCTACACTTACAAGGGTAGATTAGACATTTAAAAGCCCCATTCTTTTCCAGGTCTTATCTCTTCCATGCTGCTAAGCTTTCTCTCCAGTATGTTAGCTATTCACTGCCACAGTTAGTCTGAATACAATAGAAATATTTTCCCCATGTTATTTTAATAAGTCACAGAACTAGTGACTTCTACGACAATAGAGATTATAGTTTTTAATTAATACCTTCCTGGGAGCATCCATTTAAATAGGAACTTACTAGATTGAGTGTGAATAAGAGAGAGTGTGCGTAACTTGTGGAAGTGCTCAGCAGGAATCTCAGACATCTCAGCGTCTCCCCATCCAAGTACAGTGCCATTTGCACCTGATCATGGCTTTCGGTGTCATGTCTTCTGCATTTGTTGTGCAGGAATTTACTATTTATCTTCACTGAATACAGGAGGAGAAATACCCTGTGAGCCACTTCTTCAACTTCGGTTAACATGTTGATTTAAATTGCACATCGTTTTCTGTCAAGGTCACATTTATTTATATTGAGGACACAAAAACCAGCCAAGTCACCTTGACTGACCCCAATTATTGCATATTTCTTTGCAATAACTCACAGAATGGTTACTTTCCTTGTTGTGGTTAATTTAATCATTATTAACTGCTGCTGGCTGACTACAATGTCAACATAATTTCCACCTCTGTTTTGTTTTTAAATGATTCCACCTCTGTTTCATGGTAATCTTCTCTGTTGTATTTCTTCTACTAGAGGAAAGAGACAGGGCCCCGCTGGCAGGATGTGACTGAGAATGGAATGAAATATTTCCCAAGGGGAAGATCCTCCTAAGGGGGACATCTTGCTCTGTAAGATGTTCGAGCCTCATTGAAAACTTTTATTTCCTGTTTACATCAAGAATTGATTGGTCTGAAAAAGATATAAAAGTCTAGATACATTTAGCCGTTGACTATCTCAGGTAACCTAAAATGTATTAGCCTCTTCTCCTGGTATTTCTTCCCTTTTTCCTCTCCTTATAAATAGCAAAAAACAAAAATCTTCACATTTGAAAATAATTCTAGAATTTTTGAAAGCTGAGTAACACATAGATCACAGTGAAGGAATTCTTTCTCACTTAATGGTTTGCGAGCAAAGCTGAAATCGCCTTAGTGGATTCAGAGTTAGTCGGCATCCTGCCACAAAGCCAAAATATCTGCTGGCATCATAAGCTTACAGAGAGGTGTTTATCCTGCTTCAGTTTGGGAGACTGCCTCCATGATCAGCAAGTCCCATCAGTTTGGAGCTGTACTTGGGGAACATTTCCACATGGGAATGTGGAACAGCAAAGCCACTTACTATATGGTCAGGAGGAAAAGGGGGAAGAAATAGACCAGAGCCAGGGTCAAGGCTAAGCCCTCAGTGATCTAAAAGCCTCCCAAGAGGCCCCACCCCCAAAGCCACACCCCTTCCCAATAGACTACCTGAGGAATCAACACTTTGACACATGGACATTCGAGGGACAGTCAAGAAACAAACTACAGCAAGTAATTTAGTTATTATGGGTTAGAGAATTTTATTTTCCCCTCTGCCTCCCTTCCATTTCCTTTCTCCTCTGAAATTTTCAAGCTTATACTCTCTGTGCTAGAGGTTGACAAGAAGAGGAAGCCACAGGAGCCAGGGAAAAAGAAACCAAGGGCAGGAGTCAGGAAGCCTGCTTACTCCCAGGAGGTCTGCCCAGTTGTTACATTACTGGATGGGGCTTTGTCCTCCTGAATCAAGATGGTGACTTGAAGTGACAATGTGTCTAGAACACTTTTTGTCATCTGTGAATACTATGAGCTTTCTGGAGCCCGCCCTGAATGTCATCCCCAGAGGCAAGATGAAAACACTCACATAGTATAGGCAGAGAAGGGAAGAGAAAGAAAGGAACTGCTTTCTGAGGATGTCTCCAAATATCTCATGTATTTGTTCAGAGTGGGGTCATGTCTGCACTGAAGGTCTTTTCTCCACACTTTATTCCTGATTATAATTATGGTCCTAGCATGAGTGAGATGTGGAATAAAATTCAGTAGAAATGTTGAATCATCTCTCTTGTTTTCCTTTCCATTCTCCACTGCATTCACCTTTTACTGTGAAGAGTATCATAATTATTTTGTTCTGGCTGCAGATCTGTCTTGGCTTTTGGTTTCTCAGATGTACAAAAAGACTTGTAAAGCGAGTTGTGGCTTCTGTGGTTTCACAATGCTTTAGAGGTCTGGCTGTTCTTTTGTTGTGAAATCTGACAATTTAACCAATCTCTGTGTCTTTCATACTCCTCTAGAGAACAGCAACTTTGTTCCAGGTTAGTTAGCTGCAATGGGTAGAGAATCATGTCTATTACTGAAACTTTTCTCAAAAAAGTTGAATGCTGCTGATTTACTATTACTACTGCTTATGTGATACTGTTGTAAGTTGGGTTTTATTCCTTATTAATCATTCAAGATAGCTAATTCAAGAGTAAAATGGATTGTAAGCTCTTTATCATTGATTTATATTTCCAGTCAAGATGGAAAAATTCTTCTTAATTTTCTAAAAAGGAATATATCTTACCCCCAAAGAGCCAACCAATAAATTTATCCAGAAATTATGAGATATGTAGATATATTTGGAGACAAAAAACAAACATAGAGGTCTTGTTTAAGAATCTGATAAGACACATTTTAGTCATTAATTAGGTAATAATTAGACTGCTGTATACAAGTTCTGTTCTTTAGAATTTTTTACACCAACTCTCACATCAAATTACACATATAAGTTGAGTTCCTTGAAATGATTTATTCTTTGAATAAGTTTTAATTGAACAGTGACAAACACCAGGCACTCTCCTAGATATAGGTTTCCCAGTGAGGGGAGCATTTGCAGTCTTCCTGAGGAAGGAGCTTCCACTGCCAGTATGGTTGTGAGGATGATGGACAATAAATAATGTAGTAAGAAATACTCCATGGATTAGGCAGCGTTTGTGATTGTTTTTCTGGGGCCAGCATAACAAAGTACCATGATCTGGATGGAGTAAACAACAGACATGTCCATTTCTAAAGTCCAAAAGTTTGAGGTCAAAATGCTGCCAGAATCAGGATTTTGGGGGACTTTTAGATCTCTGTCCTTTGGTCATTAATGGATGGCCCATGTCTCCCTACAGCTCTTCATACTTCTTACCAGTGCAGTGGCCCGCTCTCCTCTGTGTTCTCAGACATCCCGGAGCCATGCTACCTGCCATGTCACCTCATTGCCTGGGCAGACCTTGTTCCCAAGAAGGTCTGATATTTTTGCCAGGGGGCGGAGGTGGGGGAGAGAGAAACACAATCCAACTAACAACAGTGGTGAGCACTTCAAACAAGGGACCAATGACCAGAAGGAGCCAGTGTATCTGTATAGGGATACCCTTAGAACATGGTAGTTTGCAAGACTCTAGCCTGTCTCTCACAATTCTGTGCCAGTACAGCAAAACACCTGGTTCTAGGACCTCCAGATGGGTGAATGCTGAGAGCCACATGCTTCTGAGCTCTCCTTGTGTCAGGGGAAGCAGTATTTTAATGGCTTTACACTTCCCACGGCTGTAGCAGTAGCTTGCATGAATGTTTAATGTCATGCACAGGAAATCCTTGCATGTATTTCCCAACAGTGATACTTGAGATATTTTTTTCTCATGGATTGGAAGAATCTTGCTGGACATTCATGGAAGATTAAAGCCAAATCACATCTAGAGCTGCAGCAGTTGACACCTCTGGTCTCAAACTTCTTTCTTTCCTCTACAAAGTTATGTGTCCTAGGCTGTGATGAAACAAACTCTATTCTCTCTCAATATATTTTATGTTTTCTAGATAGAATGCATTGTACATGCTCTGATTTTTCTTCCCCTGCAAAACCTGCAGTGTTTCTAAACCAGGGCAAGGCATGGGCCCTGTGGTTGAAACCCTTCAGTTGAACTATATCTGGTTTGTTTTGTGTGGCCTCAAGGTCTTGTTTAAAAGAAGTATTTCCTTTTTCTGATGCACAGGGCCGTTCTTTACAATTCCTTAGTATTTGAAAAGAGCTGGTGTTAGGAAAAACACATTGAGAAGAAGTAACACAGATTTATGCATGAACCCACCTCTGTAGTCTATGGTAGTTTCAGTTTTCAAAGGCACTGAGAAGAGAGATCTTGGCATGTAGCTTTTGAAAAATAGAAATATCTAAGCTTTTATATCTTGGTCCAGTACTCCGGTCAATAGACATAAATTATTCTGGATAATAAAATATACATGATGGCTTTATTCTTTCATGAGATCAGAGTTGCACAAAAATCTATTTCGAGTTTATTTCCAATAATCTGTGTTATAAATGATTCAGTACTATGAGAGAGATTCCAGGGGTCTTACATTGTGCCTGTGATCCTGCAATAAGGAGACTAAAGACTTGTAGCCTGTTTGTTTGGGAGAATCCTTAGGGGAGCCTGATGCTCCAACGATACTAGCAGAGAGGAGGCATGTGGTAAGGGATGTCTGTGGGTACAGCAAGTACTAGAGTGAGCTAGAATGAATGAGGAGAAGGCTAGACGAGAAAAAGAGATCAAGATGCAAGACTATATAAGAAAGTTACTGGAGACACTTCCACCACAGTTCCTCAGGGGTAACAACATCAACTCTTAAATGCAATAGAAGCACAATTTGGCTTTTTTTTAAAGGTGTGAACACAAGCAAAGTATGATGGCTTCTTATTTGTAATTCCAGCTACTGAGAATCAGAAATCAAGAGGATTGTAGTGCAAGACCAGCTTGGAATGATATTAGCAAGACCCTCATCCCAACCAGAAAACTGAGGATAGAGTTGTACCTTTGTGATCCAAGCTGCAGAAGGGATGGGTGGAACACAGCCCAAGGCATGCCCTGGACAGAAATGCAAGATCCCAATGGTAATACAAAGCAGAAAAGGGCTGGAGGTAGAGTTCCTGCCAACAAATATGAGGTCTTAAGTTTAAACCCCAAAGTTGAAAATGCAAAGGCATTTGAGCCAGTTTGATATAAAATCAGAGAAGCTGCCTAACCCAACCTTCTAGTTCACCTCACAGGCTTACGGTTGGGTCACCTTTCTGCTCTGCACATCCTGAGAATAATCCTGCCATCAGATTTTGGGAGTGCTTGGCCTTTGGTGATTCCATGGTTATATAAATCCGATCCCAATTCTGAACTGATCTTTGAAATGGTACCATTTTCAGGGGGAGAGGGACTATTTTCTGACGCTGAACAGGCCCTTGCTGTCCACCCCAAGTGCTTCTTTCTAACCCAGCTGCATGCTGTCAATTGAACAAGACAGCAGCAGGTAGAAGAGAGACAGCTGAGGCTGACAGTAGCCCATTAAATGTGGGAAGATAAGTCATGTCTTATTCCAGCAATGTCAGCTTTATAAAGTAGCTAAGGGACTGCTGTGTGGCTCTATGAGAAGGGGGCTGAACTTGGGACAGAAACTCTCTGTCAAATGTTATCTCACCTGAAGTCAGAGAACTAGACAAATCAACCTAACACGAGGTAAAATAGAGATTTTCCAGAAGTTTACATTTAGTGTAGTTTTCAACACAACTCAATTTGCATCTGATGTGTCCAAATTTCGAAGGCATTTTCAATACCTTTAATTGAATTAAGCATTTTTATCCTTCCTATCCAGCAATGTGTTTATCTATCATTGTCTTGTTTACTTGAAGTGGCCATGGAAACAGTTGCTAAAGATTTTAATTTTCCTCTGCCTCCTCCCCTCTATCCTTCCTCTATGAGAAGCCTGAATAAGAAGTATATCAATTTCACTTAGAAGCAATCGAGAATGTAATCTATAAATTACATTAATGTAACTTCGAAGAAAACATACTATGAGTAAAGTCATACTTCTTGGAGTTTTGTTTTTGTTTTTTGTTTTTTTGTCAGTTGTGGGGCTTGAGCTCTGGGCTTGGGTGCTGTCCCTCAGCTCTTCAGCTCAAGGCGAGCGCTCTATCGCTTGAGCCACAGCAGTGCTTTATTGGAGATAGGAGTCTCACGGTCTTTCCTGCCCGGGCTGGCTTTGAACCATGATCCTCAGATCTCAGCCTCCTGAATAGCTAGGATTACAGGTGTGAGTCACCAGTGCCCAGCTGGAGTTTATATATATATATATATATATATATATTTAAATCAATTGGTGTTTTTTTTTGTCGGTCATGGAGCTTGAACTCTAAGCCTGAGCACCGTTCCTGCACTCTTCAGCTCAAGGTGAGCGCTCTACAACTTGAGCATATCACCACTTCTGGTTTTCTAATGGTTTATTGGAGATAAGAGTCCCATAGACTTTCCTACCCCGGCTGGCTTTGAACCATGATCCTCAGATCTCAGCCTCCTGAGTAGCTAGGATTACAAGTGTGAGCCACTGGCACCTGGCCTATACTGTACACTGTATACTGTACAGTAAAGATGCTGTACAGAGGGGTTACAGTTACATGAGCAAGGTAATAAGTCCATTTCCTATAGCGCATTGTTACCCTCTCCTTTGATTTTCCCCTGCCATCCCTTTCCTCCCCACATCCCCAACTCCTTTCTTCCCCCATTCACAAGGTTGTAAAGTTCAAATTTTGTTTTTAGTCTACTAAGTACTTACAGAGTAGACTATGTGTCTCATGTTCAACTATATTCATCATGTAAAAGTTTAAATCACTAAAAGGTATAGATTTAGAGATTACAACTAAATCTTTAAATAAATGTTTTTGTTGTTGTTTGTTGTGTTAGTTGTAGGGTTGTAAGTTGGGCCCTCATAGTTGGTACACCGACCATTAAGCCATATATAATCCTGTTTTTCACTGTGTATTTTTACAACAGAGTCATGATCTGCCTTCTTTAGACTTGTTCTAGTTGCTGTGGAGACTAAGTATTGGAGGTGTTTCTGGCCCAGTTGACCTGGGACTAAGATTTGTACAATCTCAGCTACCTGAATAGCTTGGATGCACACTACTGTGTCCACCTATGAGTTGAGGAGGATTCTCATCAGCTGGCTTCAAACTGTGATCCTCCTATTCTCAGCCTCCTGAGTAACTAGGATTACTGACATGAGCCACTTGTGTTTTTCATAGAACTTCAGGTATCCTTAATCATGTCAAGATTTTGTGTTGAAGCATACCATTATTATTTTTGAAGTTGTGAATAATAATAGCCCACAATACAAGAATTATTTGTTCTTAATTTTGAGTCTGGATTTAACTAAGGAAAGTCCTCTTTGCCCAAATTAGATATCATTACTGAGAAAAAATGTTTAAAAATATGCTAAAAAATAACACTTTCCATAAATTGGCCCTAATGTAGAAATACAGAATTTGCCTCATTTAGCTCTATTTTATTAGAATTAACATATACAGATTGCAAACTACTGAACAAACAGTCTTGTTCTTCAAATAGCTTGAAAACCTGTTGTTTCAAGAGGCATTTAGTGCAGTTTCCAAGAACTCAAAATCATTGCTATATCTGGTCCTGTCATAAGGAAACTTTTGAGTTAAAGTAAGGAATGTTGTTCTTAGAAAGGAAAGAGAAAAAGAGAAAGGAGGTGAAATCCACATATTTTTAATTTACCTTGAAAAGATCTGATATACTTGTTGCTGACTTTGGATATTTTTGAAGTTAATGATGGGAATGATAGGTAACATATAATTAGTCTTTGATATGTGCCAGAATGGTTACTAGCCACGTCCCTGTGATTACATAATTTGATTTGTACAGCCATAGAAGGTAGACATGGATATTATCATCTGCTTTCTACAGATGGAGAAACAGATTGCCAGTGAGCACTATGCCTACTTGAACTCCTGCAGTGCAATGGTAGAGCTGTGATTCACCCCGGAAGTGGTAGAACCAAGACCAACCCCGGAAGTGGTAAAACTGAGGTCAACCCCGGAAGTGTGGAATTGAGATCAACTCCACAAATAGTAGAACTGGGATTACCTCTGCCCCCCCCCTCCAAATATATGGAACAATACAGCAAAAATCATTCTGAGTCTAGAAATGTGATCATAGAGATGCTCTGTTGCATCCTCCTAGTGAGCAGAACTTTCTGTGTTTGGTTTGTTTCCCTTTCAATACCAGATGGATAAATTCTGTTCTTTGTTTTTACTACCTTGGCTCAGCTTCCTTTTGTTTTAATTGTGGCTATACCCAAAGGCATTGGGAGTTCATTGGCAAAGCAACCAAGATGGAAAATTCATAAACAGTCCTTTCAGCAATATCTGCTTAGAAAAAAAGATGCTTTCTTAGTCTCACTTAATTGAATTTATAATTGACTTACTACTAGTTTAGGAAGAAATATCGCCTAACTAATTTGCTATAAAAGGCTATAAATTATAATAACTGAAGAAAAATACATTTGTAATGCAAATACAATTTCAGAAGAGAAATTTTAGTAGTTTTACAACCAAAGTCCCAGGCATTGTGGACAGCAAAATGAGTGGGCAAATTTAGTATTCTGTAAAGGACTTTGGATTTCTTTGAGGGTAGGTGGTGTCACACAGTCCAATTCCCTTGCAGTTAACCTAAGTCTGCAAGGCCAATAATACCTGTTTGTGCTGAGAGAATACTTTAGAAATGAACTAAACACCTTATTTTCTAGTGAGTAAATATACATTTATATTCATAATCCTTAAATTATTTCTTACTTTTTAAAAATTTCCCAGAATACTTATGCTTGTTATAATGGACTATATTTACATATCATGAGTTTGTTTTTCTAGAAATGGAGAGAAATTATATAGATTAAATGATTTTCCTATTGCAAGAATGAGACTTTATCTCCCAAATTTGATTATTTTAGACAAACTTTTCGAGTATGCTTAAATATATTACACTCAAAAGGAACAGATAACTTTGTTTTTGAAATATGTAGACTCTTTAGTATGTTAAATTTTAACTTATAATACTTTTAGGATATTTAACATGAAAAGATTCAAATCAAATCAATCTTTTATGCTGAATTTACTGAGTTCATATAAGTGATTGATAGTAATGTAAATTGAATAAGCATGTGAGATTCTAATCAGGTCAGAAGAATTCCACCAGATAGATTTAGTTTGCAAATGAGGTGAAATTGTACAATTGGTACTATAAATAGGCTAAAATTTCACTAGCTTAATTGCATGTTATAAAGCAATGCCTATATTTGCAGAAGAATGGCATTACAAAATTATTTTGCCAAGTTATTTGTAAAGTTGATAGCCATAAT
Source organism: Dipodomys spectabilis (assembly GCF_019054845.1). Lineage (NCBI taxonomy): Eukaryota > Metazoa > Chordata > Mammalia > Rodentia > Heteromyidae > Dipodomys > Dipodomys spectabilis. Next base: position 4,988,664 of record NW_024870892.1, on the reverse strand, counting down.
CACTTAATGCCCTCAGCTCCTGTTGCTTTTTAATAAGGTAAACATCTTTTCTGAAGCTGCAGCATCTTGCAGACACATGTGCTAAATAGAACTCTTCCAGTCTAATGAGATCATGCAGGGTTGAAAATGCACACATCACTGACTTCCCATGTGCAGCCCATGGGAATCCTGAGCCAGGAGAATGTCCACTACATTTTCTGGCTGCTGCCACCCCTCACTAGTAGCCATAGTTTATGTCTGCAGAGCTGCTATCTCTGGGAATCTTGTAATCAGTCCTTCAAGCTGCTGCAGCTGCTGGCTAGCTGTTTCACGTCCATGTGTATTCCCTAAACAAGAGCTAACCCAGCCACTGAACCAATAGCTGATGAATCGAAGGGGTCTAAGGTGGGAACAGAGATTGAACTTAACCTCAGACAACATTACTTTTAGCCTCCATTGTGAGGTGGGAACAGTTTACAAGTAACAGCATGAACTCAAAACGTGTCACAGTCCTAAGGAGAAGAGAAGACAGAGGAGGTGTCACAGGCAGCTGGAGACTCAGGAGACAGACGGTGAAAACCGCTATGGGGCTTGTTTACAAGCACTGAAGGGGAGAGGAAGGACCATAATTGAATTATTGGCATTATATAAATGCTTACTGACTAGTTTCGACAAATATAAGATGTTAACCCTAGGAGAACTTGTTCTATAAACCTAATATTATGCCAAAGAAAGTAAAAACATAAATAAAACCTATTAAAGAAGATAGAATTGTGACTGCAGGTACCCAGAATCTTAATGAGAATATTTAGGCCAGCTCTTCTTTTGAGCTGAATTGTGAGCATAAGTTTCAAATACAATATTTACTTTAAGCCAGCATCTTGCTATCAACTTTCATATTACATATGAATGATATATCCATCTTATGCAGATGAGCATATGTCATCGTATAGGTACCATACCATTTACGTATACATACACACATAATACATCATTTGCATATTAGTTAGGTACCAACCAGTCATAATTGTGTGACAATTTCTCTGATTTCCCAATGTTTGTTAAACGTATGAAATCCATTTTTAGCAAAGATCCCATTTCAGAGTTATGAGACTCTCCCTTTTTCTGGGAAAATGTAGCCTACTGAACATTTGCAGCAAAAGCCAACCATGTTGACAATAATTCTGAATCTGTCTAATACATTGTAATGAATAACTCATGTCTTATGTCCTTAGTTAATGTTTTCAGGAACACACAAAGATAACTATGTATTATGAATTAAATTGATAATATAAATATTCTAAGAAAATAGTGGCTTGAAATGGTATTTAAAATTGTTGTTTCACAATCCTCATGAATTTACTAACAGGTTAGCAAAACAAGGCAATTTATGAAGATAATTATGAAGTGTAGTTTTATTTTCCTAGGTTAATTTTCCTTCAAATTATTGTAAACTTCCAAATGTATATTTTACTTGACAAAACAGAGCAGCATTCTCTAGAGCTCTAGTTATTCAGGTAGACTCTGAAAGAAGATGCACAATCTGAAGACATCTCATTTATTTTCCTGTCCTGACAGTGGTTGTCCATTACGTTTTTCCTTTACTCAGCTGTTATCTCAAGTGCACTCATTTCATTCCAAGCACTGTGCAGGATGCTGAATATCCACTTAGACAAGAGATTAGGTCCTTACCTCTTGAATCTTTTCTCTTTTTTTGCCAGTCCTGAGGCTTGAACTCAGGGCCTGGGCACTGTCCCTGAGGTTCTTTTGCTCAAGGCTAGTACTCTATCACTTAAACCACAGTGCCACTTCTGGCTTTTTCTGTTTATGTGGTAATGAGGAATCAAACCCATGGCTTCATGCATGCGAGGCAAGAAATCTACCACTAAGCCCATTCCCAGCCCTCCTTCTTAAATCTTATATCATAGTGGGAGAGACAGACAACTAACACATAAAGAAATACCCAGTTTAATTTCAAGTGTGACAAGTGGTTGGAAGGAAGGGAAGTTACCTGGGAAGTGAGATGTGAAGGAGGGACAGCTATGGGAAGTACAGCAGCCCAAGAAGGCCTCTGGGAAGAGTCACTTATCCTTCAATATCCAAATGTGGAAACACTGAGGAGGTAGAGAAGGCAAGGGCCATGTCGTCAAGTCAGGAAGGAAGAATGTGGGATGAGCAAGGCAGAGATGAACCTGGCTGTAAAGGCAAGGTGGAGATGGGCCCGGGAGCCACTGACCATTTCCCTTCTTGCAAAGGAAACACAGAGGGTAGGGTGTGTGAAGACAAAGCATTACTTGATCTGATGAGTGCGTGTTTTCAACACATTTTTCTGGTGGCTTTGGGAAGAAACTATTCTAGAATGAATGCAGAGGACTCAAGGTGTAGAATGAGGACTTAATTCCATAAAACAGTAAGAGGACATATGTTAGTGGCATTATAATTGAGGGAAAACAATACTAAGAGTTTTTGCTAAGGGGTAGAGAGGTAAGAGGAAAGAGAGTAAGTGCAGATGAATCTGACGCAACTCATAAGAAGCAATGGGGATGTGATGGTGCTAGGATGGAGAGTTCAGTAGAACTCATCAACCAGAAGTGGCCTGATAATGAAGACATGGTAATAAGCTTAGGTGCCAGGAACCTTTCCCTTCAACCATGAAGGGCTCCCCAAGACCTCCTGTTGTCTTCCCTTGTATTCAGGACTTGATCTGGAGATAGGGCTGCTGGGAGGGGAAGACAGGACTGAGATAATCTTGTGTTGTTTGATTATCTTCTCCATATTCTGTCTTTGTCTATATTAATTATGATGAAAGACAATAGCAATGATTGTATGAACAAAAGTAAAACAAGTCTACTAAAAGACAGCCACTCTTCAGTGACTTTCTTTTAACAAAACCCTCTGCTTTTGTTTTCTTTCCAAAAGGGAGTAGTTTTTGTTCGCTTGACTGCTTCTGGAAAGTATTCCCTCATGAAAGTAATAGTCATGTCTCTTAGAGCAAAACAGGGGGAGGAAAGACCGTCAGGGGATCCGATAGATGCAGCCCGTGTGATGTGTGAGCATTGTCTTATGTTGTCCTTGAGTGTCCCTTGGTCACACATGGGGCCAGCCATTTTATTGGTAAAATCTTCAAGTCCTGTATCTTCTTCTTCTGTCTTCATATGAGATTTGTGCTGATGGCTCATTTGCACAGCATTATTAGCCTCCGCTTATGTAATGACTACCACATAAATAAGGAATTACTGCTTTGAAAAATACATTTGACTCAAAGGAATCACAACAATCTGGTAAATGCTGGGGAAACTTTGATTTCAATTGCACAACTAGGAATATTGAAGATGCTAATGCCTTATAGAATTATTACCTTGGCTGGTATAGTCAGGGGATGATTCAAATATGTCACGAATAATGACAACAAAATAGTACAAATGCTAGTGGAGGGTATGAACGTAGAGTTTATTATTTTTACAGAATCACGCCATAGACCAGTGCCCTATCTGCCACTTAACACACAAAAAAGCTTGGCATGTGTAAACTCTATTTTGCTAAAACTCAGAAGGTATTAATCATAAATTCACAGAGAACTCTGGGCCTTAAGGAGCGATCACACATTTCTGTCTCAACACTGCTGGTGTCTCCGTGTCATATTGATTTAACAGCGAGAATTTTCAGTCTCTGCTCAGAGCAGAAATCCCATGTGATCTGCCCAGTCTATCATTTCTCTCTAAATAGAAGCGATTCTATGATAGGTTGTCTTAGGGCATGTCATTTGTCTGAAGTTTGATTAGCTCTGAACAGGTGTTGAATAAAGAACCCATTAGGCTGGGATGCAGTTAAGCAGGGCGGCTCATAGATGAGCAGTGATAGGTTACCACTTAGATGCAGGACTCCTCCGGCTTAGGAAGGAGACGGTGAGGCCACTTGGTTTTAGCCTCTCCTTCCTGGGCAGGAGTGGAGTATTCGGGGACCAGGGGAGGGCGGAGGGGGTTGGAGGGGGAAGGGGGGACTTGCACAAAGCTGAGCTCGACATGCTCTACATTCTCTCTCCCTCTTTCCCTCCCTCCCTCTCTTTCCCTCCCTCCCTCTCTCTCTCTCCCTCTCTCTCTCTCTCTCTCTCTCTCTCTCTCTCTCTCACCAGCTTGCACTTCAAACTAAGCTGCTTGGTGCTGCAATGAAATCTGAGATAAATATAAAGAGTATAGAGCATGGGATCAGCAACTGATTATTTCAGTGTTTTGGAAAACTAGCCATGCTAGTCCATTTTGAGAAACTATACTGGACAGTTACTATGGCAATAACAGTATCAGGTCTGATTTGGGACTAGGACACAGAAAGTCACTTGTTATTGTTGTTGGTTGTTTCCTTGGTGATATGAAAAGCTATACTTAATTAACAGCCTACTACTGTGGCTATTTCTGGTTATCGCTCAACAGAACACAAAGTGATATTTTGAGCCACATAAGAAATCAAGCCTTCATCCCTGTTTAAAAGCATTGGTAAGTGGCAAGGTGGTCTGTAAGATTAAAGAATCCCTTTTCTGTCCAGGAGACTCCATTAAAACAGAAGTAAATGTGGTCATATGTTTGTTTTCAGTACAATGTTAAAATTTTGTGGCTGGGGGGAACCTTTAATTTCTAAATTTCCTGGCAGGGTTACTTACATGTTTTCAATTCCTTTCTTACCTGAAAATTTTGACATGGAGTACTGACAACAATTGAAATGACATTCCCAGCTAAGTGTTTGATTGCTGTGAACCAGAATATAACAAATTTCCATGTTATTTCTTGTTAGGAAAAGAAAAGCAATCAAGAGGAATGGGCTTTTATTTCAGAATAGCCAACGCTTAATGCACTCGATGTATCTTATGTGTATTAAATCTGAATGTGTTCGTGAAATAACTCAGTCCTATAACAGCGGTATGCACAGATCTATATAACATCATTAGTATGAAACTGAACCTGCTAATGAGTAGTTCCATTAAAATAAGCACCATTGCCCCTGGCATCCTCGTACCACAACAGGATGTCATTCTCATTATCTTTTCTTCTATTGACACTGAAGCCTCAACTTCTGGGTCTGCAAGTCTTTGTATGTCACTCAGATTTTCTTGTGTGCATTGCCGTGACAAATGTAAAATAGTTTTCTAAAGTGAAAGATAGGAATATTACCATAGTCATCATTTCATGTACAGCTTAGCTTGCAGTGTAAAACCTGAAACAATGGGAAATAAATACTATTCTGGACATTGATACACTATTTATTGATGCCTTATTAGATGAGCCATGGAGCTTTTATTTGTTTTTCCTCTCAAGGGCCATTTGGATGTTTATAACATTATTTGGGGGCCATAAAAATGATCACTATAGGCAGACAGGCAGACAGCTGACAAGAAGCATAGGACAAGCCTATGTCTTATGTGCCAAGTTATTTCCAAAGCCTTATGCAGCCCGTGGTCCAGACATTCCCTAATTGAATTGAATAAGGTAACTCAATAGATATGGTATGATGTATGTGGTCACACACTGAGAAGATAAAGTCTTCTCTGAAGAATTCTGCGTTGTCTGTGGTAAATTAGGAGAGGGATGGTCCAGCAAGGCATGCTGGGAAAGTTGTGGTTGTAGGTTGGAGCTGGTTCTAGCTGGGGAAGAGAAAAATGGTCTGGTAAAGCAGGAGGAGAAAACAGGAGGTTCCTAAATGCTACAGTATATGTTGTTGATCTTTGTAAAACAACAGAGGAGATAAACTATTCGGGTGCATTTTAATAACTTTCATTAAGAGGAAGCCTCTGAATGACTGAAGTACTGCCTACCAAGACCAACACTAGGCGGTGGATGGGTATGAAAGGAAAGAGGAAGGGTGAGCACATGTGGTCATTGTGCTCGATGTGCATTATGTAAAAAACGAACTGTATAACTTGAGGGTAGGGACCGGAGGGAAAGAATGAAGGAGAAGGAAGGAAGAGGTGACATTGGTGAAGAAGCATCTATACCTATAACCTGACTTGTGGAACTGTAACTTCTTTGTACAACTACTTAATAATAACAATAACACAAAAGAAGCCGTTCAAAGTGAACATTGGTAGGTGACAAGAAGAAAAACCATGTTTTGTCTTAATGAATATTATGTATTAAAGCAAACTGTATGAGTAATTTATTTTTTCATAATTTTTGATTTTTTATTATCTTTAAGTCATTGTACGAAGGAGTTTCCATTCAACAAAACAGTTGATGAATACAGCTTGTCTTGGCCAATGTCACTTCTTTGGACCATCTCTCAACCCTCCTTCTTCGTAATTTATTTTTAATGAATCGAAGTTGCTGTAAATTAGCTAGAAACTTTGGCTGAGAAGTTAATCTTCTGCCAGGTTCAGACAGATTTGTTTGGATCTTACACATTGAAACAACCCACTCTTTATGTATTCCTACATTAAATTAATTTCATGTTGGGGAGAAGGGCAGGGGGGGAGAGAGATGGAGAAAGGGAGAGAGACAGGGAGACAGGGAGAGAGATAGAGACACAGCAGTGGAAAGAGGGGCCGAGCTGACACAGATGATAGTGTTGAGCCCTCATGGCCATTTCCAAGTTATTCAGTGAGCATAGGGAGAGAGCCTTTTGTTCGGGGTGTTTAGGGCTGAGCTTCTGCAGGCCTCCACCTGTCATCCACACAGGAGATGCAGAGGATATGAACCGAGGCTGAGCTGGGAGTCGAGTCCCAGATCTTACTTAGTGTCATAAAGCTAAACAGCTCTGAAATTGAGGCTCAGAGAAGCTAGCTGCTCATTTCACTTACTCTGATTGACCCCATCTTAGATCTGCAGCCACCCTTGGCTGTGCTCCCCCATTACATTTCCATCACTGAGTATGTAGTTTTCTCTTTCCCCAGGACATGGAATCAATCCTCAAGAAAGCTGGGTTGCAGTCTCAGAGCTACTTTTCCTTTGTAAACATTCCTTAAAATGCTGTTTTCCTTTCAGTCTTACCTCCCTTTAATAAGGAGTAGAAGGAATCAAGGGAAAGGAGTCAGAGGCTTATCAAAGTGATCACGAAATGATAAGAGCCTTATCATCCACAAAATGGTCACAGGGCTCATATAATTACATGAGCAAATCACAAAGATATCAAAAAGCATATGCATTATCATCCTTGCTTTATAGATAAAGAAATCAAGGCTCAGAGAGTTTCAGCAAATGATGGTTTAAGTTGGCATACATTCCCAGAGATGAGTTTGGAGCCAACCAGGATATATACATATCTATCTATCTATCTATCTATCTATCTATCTATCTATCTATCTATCTATATCTATATTTATATTTCTAGTAACGGATATGACTCAAAAAGACAGCTTTGTGGTTTCCTGTTTTACTTCCTGTTTAGCTGACCAAGTATTTACAGACCTTCTTTGGAGTTTCATGTGCCTTCTGGTCTCAAGTCTGTTATGCTGTACTCCTATACATTTCTAAAATGGCTCTGATAACAGACTCGTGTTCTGTGGAGCATGCGCTCCAAGCACTGATCTGTGACCAAGGATTGTGTCCCATTATCTCATGGAACTGATGCTCTTTCTTGATGCTTTGCTCCATCTCTAGGAGCTTGTATCTGAATTCCTGTTTTGTTTTGTTTTGTTTTCTGTGATGATCTTTTAAGGCATTTTTTAGCATGAGCATATGGTTTTCATGACTGTGGAAGTTCACTGAATATTTATTTTCTACTTACCTGCAAATGCCTGGAGGTGAGAAATTAATTTAAAAATAAACTCAGTGCCTTTCAATGCTGTAATTGTGGAATAAGGAGATAAATTGAAAATGATATTTTATGGTTGAGTTTGCCAGGATATATATCTGGTACTTCATACATATTAGACACTTTGTCTGTTTGTTTTGGCAGTACTGGGATTTGAACTTAGAACCTTGAACTTGCAGGTAAGGTACTTTATCAGCAGTTTTTGAGTTGCTTCACCAGCTTTTCTACTCTAGCTGTTCTTCACATAGGGTCTCATATTTTCCCAGAGATGGTCGGGACAGTAATCCTGCTATTGACAGGATTTAGTATGAGAGGTCAGTCTCATTCCATCCACTCTGCTGGATGCAAGATGCATTCAAATCATTTAAACAAAAACATTGTATATCTTACCCTGAAGGAAATCTGAAATGGAAGTCCCAGATACTTGCCAGAGAATGAATTTGATCCAGTGAAAATTTCCATGCCATTTAAATTCCATACACATTGTTAAAACGTTAGCGTTTTGAGTCTGAGAGATAAGAGAATTAAGGACTTCCAGCTTCCATGATTATTTCTGTTTTTCAATACCGCCCTACTACCTGTGAGGCTCCATTTGCTCTCAGAAAACTTCTCTGGCTTTAGAGCTCCTAAGCTAGAGTCCACAGAACAGAAGCCCCACAGCACAATACAGAAATGGGCTTTAGGCTGACAGGGATCTTAAAAATTTCCTTCCCCGCTCCTTGTCTTCCACAGGGAATTCTGCAATGGGAATGATCCCGCATTATTTGATTACCTTTTTATTTTGAATATCTATGTATTTAAATATTTCTGGAGGTGCAATAAAGTTTTTAACCCCTCAAATTCTTCTTGCCTTTGTCAGCTGATGGAAGCTTAACTTCTGCCATTTCTAAACAAGTAAAGATTATCCTGGATTGGAAGGTTCATTACTAATCTATGTTATCGTGATTTCTCAGAATCTGTAGAACAGCAAGAAAATTAATAGGTTCCTAGCCTACATAAATATCAATGCTTAATCACAACCAATTTGTTCATAACAATCTCTTTATTTTGCTGGAGGAAACGATTCTAATATGAGGTCTAGGGTCAGCTTATGGAAGATTTTTACCCTCAGGAAGTACCAGCTTTGTAGTTTTATACTGTGGACTTCTCTTCATATTTCTTCTCAAAATCCTCACTTTATTTTATTGTTTTATTCAAATTTTATTTGAAAGGTGAGATACAGAAGGGTTACAGTTACATAAGTCACATAATAAGTACATTTCTTTTTAACAGTGTTCCCTCCTCTCTCATTTCTCCCACTTCATCCAAATTCTTATTTTAGAAGGGTCCCTGCAGTATGTACTTGAAGAAAGTTTGACTCAGATAATACAAACAGAAATCTGGGCATCTCAACACCAGGCTTTCAAATCTCAGCATGAGGGAGCATGTGAGGAAGGCATCAGTCTGCTTAGTAAAGCATAAATTTAAACTTATGAAGAAGTGGGCATGGTAGTCCATGCCTGTAATCACTCGGAAAGAAGAGGCAGGAGGATTTCAGGTTTGAGAGCAGCATAAGCAAGCGCCCGTGGCAAATCTAGAACATCAGAAGCAAACTTACAAAGTTTTATGGCTTTATGTTATTTTCATGAATTCAATTGGGGTCTATCTACAGAATAACCCACACCTGATTAATTGAAGTCCTGGTTCATCTGTGCATTGTGATCAACATGGCTAGTTGTTTAGTACTACAATGGTCTAGGGCCAACTGATTTAAACTTTGTAAGTTTCAACATTCCCTTTGATCGTCAGACTGTAATCAGATGCTCAAGATCTTCTCCAGATCTTTGATTGTCAGACTGTAATCAGATGCTCAAGATCTTCTCCAGATCTCTGGAAACTTGAGAGTCTGGCCAATTGCCAGCCCACCATCCTGTGTGAGGGTAAGAGGATGGCTGCACCTTGTGGCCAGCGCTGGCTTACCTTCTGCACAGGTCAGGTCCCGGACATGGCCTCCAGCCATCTTCCAGACATGTGCTTGGGAGAACTAACGTCTCCCAAGTCGTAACTCAGAAGGCAGCAGAAAGTTGGATTCTTCCCCGTGTGTTAACGAGACATTTCACATTGGAATGCGCATGTTTTGGAAGCCAGGAGCTTTCTGTGACCAGATTATTTTGTTTTTTTTTTTTTCTCCTGCAGGGCAATTCATGCTCATTTAAGTTCATGAAAGAAATTTTAAAAAAAATCATGGTAACTTATTTACTTTCTGTCTCTCCTTTGATATAGTAAACAAATAAACAAAGGCATTTTCTGCTTACATGTACCCCAACTGTACCTTTTGGAAGATGCTGAAGAGATGAATGAGTAGAAAGCACACCAATGTTTGTTTATTGTATTTTATAACATCAGAAAGAAGACATAGCTTCAAGAACAGACTTTCATACTATTTGCTGCCCAGTGAACTCCTCCTTTTCCTCTTCTTTGATATTGTACACAATTTTCCAAGTGTGGTAGCACACACAAGCCATCCCAGCACTCAGCAGGCTGAGGGTTTTGTAGTTTGTCATTGGCTCCTGAGGATCTATTTCCCTCTGACTCTTAGAATAATTGTGACTATTGAAATGCCATCTCCCTCTGCACAGGATGGGTATGAAACTGGGGGTGAGGATGGGCTTAGTCAGTCAATATAGTTCTGCCAGGGACCGCTGGATCATGTGTGGTATTACAGAAATGTGTGAGGTCACTCATCTTACAGGCCACACAGACTGTGTATCCTGCTTCAGTGTGGAGCAAAACTCAGGCTATTTCTGTAATTAGTTCATCTTCAAGTCTGATTCTTTTCTGTCAGGCAGGATAGATGCTAACCAAGTAGGAAAGACAAGATTGATCCATGTACTCAAGCAAGAAATGGGGCCAAGACTTTGTCTGCTAAATCCCCAGCCTGAAATAAGAGGACAGGAGAATCTAAATTCTGAAATCATATTCAGGTCAGTGCGCCAGAGACGAACATCCTGTGGACAATGAATAAAGTTCCACCACGGTGCCAGGACCGATGTCAGAGAGTGAGCAATGGCTCCTCAGTAGGTTTCTTTGCAACTCTGTTGGCCATAATGATAGCATATGTGGTATGCTATGTGGTAGGGTACCTATTGTTTAATAGGTATGATCCCTCAAATATTGTTCTAATTAATGCCACGTGCAAGGACATTCAACTCACCTATACTCTGGCTTTCTGGGCCTCAACTGTCATTTCAGTTCTTATCTTCTCATATTCATTTGTGATCAATGTGCCAGTGGTCATCTCTATTGCTTCCTTCTTTCCTCCTCTCAAAACAGAGCCCTACTGGTTGCCTCTGACCAAGACACCAAGAATAAAGACTTCATTTTCATGTAGAAATAGATGCTCCTCATGGAACACTCAGGAATTATCAGAGCTGCTGTGTGTGCTGCCATTTGTTCTCTTTCTGCAAGTTTGTTCCTGAGTAGCTTGACAGTGAAACTGCATGCTCAGGGCAACACAAGAACTATAGGGAAAGCTGGGTCCATGACATGGGGCTTTAGACAAGCCCTCAACTGTTTACAATAAGTTGAGAAAGATCATGTAAATGCTGATATTTCCAGAGCCAAGGTTATTTTCAATATTTTGTTAACCACAGCTCAACTTCTTTTCCAAAGTTTAAGTTATTTGAAGATGTGGTCTAAGTAAGTCCTATCACACTAAAATAATAAAATTAAAAGTAAAATGTCTAGGAGTCCCTTGTGACTCATTTGCTTAAATTCATTTTAATAATTAAGTTTGAGGGGAGTTGTCCAAAAAATATGACCTATTAGATCTACATATCACAAAATCACTGTGCTAGGCAGTGAGACACCAGAATTCTTTTATCAAGGAGTGTCGGTGTGTGGATGGCAGGACAGGGCTGTTAGCTACAGAACTACCACGTGCAGGAAGGGGCGCTGTGGCTCAAGTGGTAGAGCTCTAGCCTTGAGCTGAAGAGCTGAGGGACAGTGCCCAGGCCCAGAGTTCAAGCCTCATGACCGACCAAAAAAAAATTCTGCCAGAACTACCACGTGCAGACCAAGGTCAGCATGCATATGCTCATACAAACCTGCATGGGGTCACTATGAGGACATCTGTAACAGAACCCCACTGACATAGGCTTTAAGACATTGTTGTGAGGCCCTTCAGCCAATTATCTATTGAATTCTTAACTCCCAGAACCAATGAACAGGGAAATAAGGACTTTGTTAATACTCAAGTTAGGATGATAATAAGATGAACCCTAATCCACTGTGACTTGTGCCCTTGTCAGAAAAAGAAAATGCTACATGAAGACTGAGACTCGTGGCAGAATACCACTTGTCAACAGAAGAGGTTAGTGTCACAGCTACAAACCAAGAGATGCCAAAGTTTACCAGTCACCCCTAGAGGCCTGAAGAATTTTCAGATATTCTCTCTATCCATTTCAGAAAGGCAATGGCTCTGATCATTCTTTAGCCTCCAGTACATCTTCAAATGTTCAGAGCCACCCAACTATTGATACTTTGTCCTCACTGTCCTAGAAAATGAATGCAACTATACTTTTCTGCTGACACAAATATCTTGAGCAAAGCTATCTCACATAAAAAAAGAGAATCTGACATTGATCAATGTACACACCAATTTACAGAAAAGAGGGAGAGATGGCATGTCAGATAACATCACTGATTCATAATCAGTGAATTGGGCTCTACAGAAAGTGGGGTATAGTTTATTAACTAAAAATATTACGAGAGTGAGAGACAGACAGAGAACAGGGAATGACATAAGAAAGGGACAAGAGGACCATAAGGTAGATATATATTAGGAAAGACTCTAAGTGTCAAACTATTTTAATGTCTGCATTTTGATTTGAATAAGCTCTCAAAATTATGACAGAAATTTAATTGTATTAGGGTATTATCTAATCAACGATACTGGTGTTATGTTTTAAAAATGTGTTTAAACTGTTTTTATAAAAGAATGTATGTTAATATCATAGCTGCTATTTAGTTCATAAAAACATCTGGAGTTTGAAAAAGTGGGTTGGGACATAGACTATCTATGAATAGGCAAGGGGAAAGTTACGTGATGATATGTGACGGTTCATTCATGGATCTCTTTTCTTTGTATAAATTGGAAATTTCCTTATCTTAACTAACAAATTTGGCTGCACTTGATAAATCACAAATCACCCTCCAGAGATTTTCATGATGCAAAAGGATAAAATGTTTCATTTACAGTCCATGTTCAGTGGATCTGATAGTTCCAGTGGGTTTCTGGTATGGAAATGTGGATTATCACAGTTGGGCCATGAATTTTTCTGGTATCTCAGCTCCCTAGTTCAGTTGTGATTGTGCTACAGCTCAATTGACATTTGACATCAACCAGCTACTGCGTCAGGGCTGACTAACAACTCCACATGCATTTTTTAGGCTCTGGTTCATCTGCTTTTCAGTGTTACTTGTTGACTTTGTCATGCATGCAAGTGCCTATTCTTATTGTCCCTTTATTAGTGCCTTACTGGCCATCATCAAAGTAATTATTTCTATTGCTATGCACTTAACTATAACTTGTCTCTTGCATGTTGCTACAAGTCATTTGCTATTTCTCACACCCCTGCCATAGCATTACCATACTTGTTGCCTCAACTTTGAAAATCAATTTCTCCCTTGTGCTCATAGTGAAAATGATTACACATTATACACATTCAAGTTTTATCCAGACAGTAGAGCAGAACTGATATGGCATACTAATTTCCTCATTAAAGTGCAAATGAAGAAATTAAAGTCGAAGGTGTCCCCAGCTTCCTTCTGCTACCTTGGTCTGGGGAGCACACACTCCATTTTGAAGGAACGCTCTTCCTCATCCAACATGGAGTGTTTCTAGTCCTTAAGAGCATATGTGATTTACACTCCACTTAAAAAGTGATTAGGATGCCACACCCTAGAGGCAGCAACATTTTTTTAAATTTGGTTACTAAAGCAGAGAGATATTATCATTAAGGAGAAATGAGCACCTAAAGGCAAAGGAGAAGTAAGGAGGAAAGGAGGACAGACAGGGGGCAAGTGTCCAGACAGGTGTTGGGGGAGGGGACAACAGAGGGATGGGAGGAGGAAAGAAAAATACAGCTTTCAGGAAGGAGAGCTTCAGAAGTTTTCTCATTAATATAACACACAATTATTTTTTAATATCTGTATAGATGGTTACCTGAAAGACATGTTACGGTGAAGGATTTTTAAAAATGGTTTTTACTATCTTCAAGTTGTACAAAGGAGTTGCCATTTAACAAAGCAGTTTGTGAATATGATGCATCTTGATCAAAGTGCTCAATGTTGCCCCTTTCAACATTTGCACCATCCTGCTCCTATCCACCCCTTCCCTCGCTATTCTTCATTTTGTATGATATGCATTGGATTCTTGACTGCATTTTCCCTGTCTTCTCTTCTTCATTCATCTACCTCTTTTCCTTGAACCATATTATCCCTTTTGAGTACCACCTTCCTAGTTTTTCTTTTGCTGAAATTTGACTTTGCCTTTCTAAAGAATTACATGATTTGAGTTCTCTCTTGAATGTACCATAGTTCAATGAATACAATGTTTATGAAGAGAGAAAGGCAAAACCTTTACTACCTTAGCCCTCCATAACTGAGAAGCCTAAAAAACACAAAACAAATCAACAAATAGCACAGGACCATCCATGGTATAGTATACATATATTCCAGGGAGAGGTATTCACTGTGAAGTTGAGTGTGGAGAGAGAAATCTCAGTGTGAGGAAAATTAATAAGTGGGGATAGCGGATAAGTAGAATATGCTCATGTTGAATAGAGAGAACCTGGGAATGTGGCAGAGCAATGGATAGAATGGTTTGGAGAGTTACAGGACGTCTGCTAGAATACTAGGCTTTGTCGAGAGCAGAGCAGGTGAGATTAAAGGAAGGTATGACAGAATAGGAAACACTTTGATATTTCACAGTTAACAAAATGGAGCAGGTTGAGGATGTGCTTTTGTGTTTGAAATGTCCAGAGGGAACGGTGCTCAGCATTGCCCAGCTGCTAGTTCTCAGTCCCAAGAAAACTCATGTGTACAAAGTGCAAATACAAGTTCACCCCTCCCTCCTGTCAAAACCAACATTTCAGTTATGCATATAGTTGTGTGCCCAGCTTGTACATTAGCATAAGCCCCATGTGGGACACCGAGAAATCTGTCCTCATCGACATGGGGCCTCTCCTCCCATATGGTCTGTTCTGGAGACGGCAGAAGACTTGTGATTGAAATTTTCTGACATTGTTCTTCTTGGGGTATTTTCCAAAGACATGCTTCTAGGAGCTGCTTCTTGGGCTTTGTGTGGCTTTTGTGTTTCAAACAATTCAGTTAGCTTCCTGTGTCACTTCCTGGCAGATAGGCATGAACACGTAGTTAATAAGTGAGGTTAAAATGGTGTGGGGAATGTGTGTATTTCTGACTAAGTTCGTGAGCAGTGAGAAGTGTTTGCCTTTGACTCAGCCAAGGTCAAGTACTTGGTGTCGAGATGCTCATTTTCTTCCCTTAGCAACTAAAGCCCTGAAAGCCCAGCAATATTAGATAATTGTCACAGATAAAAATAATGCTGAGGATCTGGGAAGGTGCTCAGTGGTAGAGTGCTTGCTTTGCATGCATGAGGCCCTGGGTTCGATTCCTCAGCACCACATAAGCAGAAAAAGCCAGAAGTGGTACTGTGGCTTAAGTGGTTAGAGCACTAGCCTTCAGCTAAAGAGCTGAGGGACAGTGCCTGGCCCAGAGTTCAGGCCACACGACTGACAGAAAAAAAAAAGTAATGCTAAGAAAGAAAGAAAGCTAGGAATCACATCGAAGTCATCTGCTCCAGTGTCTACTTGTAATAACTATATTTCATAATATATATATATATATATATATACTGGATAATTTACATATATAAATAGGTAACTAGAAACACAGATGTACATATGTGGTATATTATACATATAGAAAAAACATAGGATTTAGCTTTTTGTTTGAAAAGAAATATTAAAAATTATTTTTAAAAAGATATTAAAACACAGATTTAGCTTTTTGCTTGAACACTTCTCAAAAGTAACACATTTAATCCAAATGTAATGGTATGCACTTATAATCTCAGTTACTCAGGGAGTGGAGATAGGAGGTTCACGGTTCAAGACTCATGTGGGCAATGTTACTCAGACCTCAGGGCAGATGGTGGCACCCTTCTGTAATCCAGGGAGGATTATATTTGCATGCTAGCCCAGGCAGGGTTTGTAAGATATTCTACCTGATAAACTAAAGGAAGCCAAAGGGAACATTCTTCAAGTGGTAATCCACCTGCCCAGCAGGTGTGAGGCCCTGAGTTCAAACTCTATTATTGAAAAAGAATCTATTGTTTGATACCTACCCTAATTTATGCCATGTTTATTTTTTTGTAAGATGAACTACTGAGTAGGAAAAAAAAAGAAGCTTCCACTTGAACTGCCTTTCCTCTCCATTTATCTATGCAAATGTAAAATATAGCATATTTATATAACATGTAAAAGATAACTCCAGGTCCCTCAAACACATGGTGTCTCTACCTCCTTTGTTTCTCTCTTGTTCTGAAGACTCATTTTAATTTTTTTCCTACACATTTCTTATTTTTTTATTGTCAAGGTGATGTACAGAGGGGTTACAATTACATAAATAAGGTAGTGAGTACATTTCTTGTTAAACTTGTTACCCCCTCCCTCATTTTTCTCCTTCTTTCCCTCTCCCTAACCCTGCCCCTCAAGTTGTATAGATCATTTCCAACATATTGTCCTGTGAGTGTTACTATTGCATTGGTTCCCCCTTTGTCCTATAGATTTCTTAAAATCTATTTATTTTTATTACCTGTAAGTAATTGTACAAAGGGGCTTCAATTCAACATGTTAGATTCTGAGTGCAATGTGTGAAAATAATGTCTCAAGCCAGCTTTTCCTTTCGACATTCTACACTGATTTGTGTTCTCAGTCAGAGGAGGCTACTTTCTGTCTGATGTGTCTTTGGCCTGCACAGTGAGCATGGGGACCTGCTGTGCTGCTCACTCTGTATTTGTTTACACCATGGAATTGTAACATTGCAAAGGCCACCATAAAAACAGAATCATTGGATGTTGTGTGGTTGACATTTGTTTTCCAAATTGTTGTTCAAAGGCTAACTAAATTTCCCATGATAAATGAAACAGTTCAATTGAAATTTCTTTGCCCTGGATTTGATCATTTTTTGTCCATTCTTTTTTTAAAAAAAAAATGTAAAAAGAACTTTTCTGATTGAGTTTGATCTACTTTAGTTTTTTGTTGAATCAGGAACATTAAAAAAAAAGAGTGACTTTGTTTCTAAAGCCTTTTCTTGCTGTATTAGAGAGCATGATCTATAATATTGACTGACACTCTTCTCAGTCATGAACTTGAAGCGGTTAGTGAAGGGTTACCATGTGTTGAGAGAGGCCCTAGTATGCCGAAGGTAATGCACAATAGAAAACTGGTGCAGTGAGTAGCAGTCCTAGATTCAATTGTGGCAGGGAAGCAGAGTGCTTGCAAATGATATTTACATCCTGGTGAGAAGAGACACCAAAGCTGTCTTGTGTCTTGCTGCTTTTGTAAGGACACAGGAGGACTCATTGTGTGAACCCAGGAGACAGACCCAACCCAAGCATGGACTTCCAGTCAATAGATCGTGAGAAGTGAAAGTTGAATTCCTATGTCACTGAGCTTATAAGCTTTGTAATAACAGCCCCCAAATAAGACATTGTTGATATGAAGTTTTTCATGTGTTTATTTTTGTTTGTTTTAACATGCATTTTATGTGCTTGATGATTTTTAAGTATACATTACACCATTGCTAACTCTTATGTGCCGGGTTGTGAAGGAGATCTCTAGACTTGCTGGCCTCATGTAACTAGGATTTTATGTCCCTTGGATGCCAGTTCCTAGCTCTCCTTTCTTACAGCACAGTCTATAAAAGGAGTTATCACTCTTACTGAAGCAGCTTCAGTAAGGAAAGACAACTTGAAGGTCACTAATACCTTAGTTGAACAATGTCATGTGGGGTCATGTCCTGCACCTCAGACAAGCAGAAGGGATGGAAGCATGCTTGAGATTTCCCTAGAGCCCACTGACCTTATGGCAGGACTAGGGGGCCAAAGCACCAGCTTTGCTTTTCCTGACTTCACTAGGGATCCTCCTAGAAATGGAATTTTCGGTCCCCAAGATAGAGACCTATCCCATTAGCTAGTGGAGTTGGGCTGTGGTCAGTAGCCTGAGCATTATTCAGACCACAGAGTCTCCCAGGCCTCACAATTCTCAATCAAATCCCTTGCTTCACTAAAAAAAAAAGAATCTCATGGGGAAAAAAATGGAGATAACATAGTAGAATTATTCTACCTCAGGAAGATAACATCTAAGGCAAATCACCTAGAATAATTACTCATATATAATCTAATGAATAGTTAATGCACTTTTCTCTGTCATTAACAAGAATAGAATGAGATACGGAGTGCAAATGCTCGCACCCTCTGCTCAGCCTTGTTTCCTCCCAATGGAGCAGCCAGTCACTATTCCGCTTACCTCAGCCACACTGGCTGATGTCTCTCCAGTGAGGAACGCGGGTGAGCTGTCATCCAAGAGACTATTTTCCTAAATTTTAAAAGGAATATTGATGGATGCAGGGCATTTAAAATATGCCTGCTATGGGCTTTTCCTCATGAGGTCCACCACATTACTATATTCAAACATCACTGCACAGTTATGTTAACAAAAAGACATTTCAGTTGTAATAAATGGATTTGTCTTCATTTCACCATTGTTAGGCAATGCACAAAAACCTTAAATATTGGAAGGTCAGAGTATCCTTGTAGTTTTCTTATAAAAAGAAGATAAATCAGCCAGCTAAGTTTTCATTTATTGTATTTGGGGAGGGGGGATGATCAGTCCTGGAGCTTGAACTCAGAGCCAGGGTGCTGTCCCTGAGCTTTTGTGCTCAAGGCTAGCTCTCCACCACTTGTGTAACAGCTCCATTTACGGCTTTTTGTAAAGTTATTAATTGGAAATAAGAGTCTTACTAACTTCTGCCTGGGCTGGCTTTGAACCACCATCCTTGGATCTTAGCCTCCTGATAAGGATTTCAGCAGGGAGCCACCAACACCTTGTGTTAATTTTTATTTATTTTTAAATCTCATTTTATAGGTTGATTTTACAGAACTTGTACTTTCCAGTTTACAGACACTAGGGTCACTGAGGCCTTAAAAAAATGTCAGCAAAAGACAGAAGTGGCTTCTGTTTTGCAATGCACCTGACCCAGAACCAGGCTGCACATTTGGAGCCCTCTTTCTATGTACATCAAAGCAAAGTATGAAAGTAAAGAGGGTAGTGAAGACCAGACTTTTCCGAAGTTCCACTGGCTGCTTGAAGAGTCAGGGGTGTTTTCAGAAAGCAGTTAATATTAAAGATTACTGTATACGTTATGGATTGTGAATAACTCAGCAATCCTGGAATACTGCACTTTGGAAGGGAGTATTTCATTGTCTCCAAAAGGCTATGCTTACTCAAAAAGCAACTTTAAGACTTTGAAAGAGATCAAGAAATCTATCCAATTATTTAGAAAATAAAAAGTGGGTAAAATGAACATTTTTTTTCTTAATCATTAGTGAAGAGAATTTATTTCGCTTACTGATACATCCTGTTTTTAAAAGAAGTAGTTGTTCAGGGTTGTTAATGAGGATTTTGTCGCCCCAGCAAAGCACACACAGCTAGCCATGTACTGAGTTATAAACCAAGCCACAAAAACAACCCACGTGTGTGTGTGTGTGTGTGTGTGTGTGTGTGTGTGTGTGTGTGTGTGTGTGTGACAATGGCAAGCCTTTAACAACTTCATTTACCCAGCTACAACATGATCTGTTTGGAAATTCCACCACATCCTTTTTCACAGGAAGCCTCTGACTAGCCAGGTCTCCTGCCAGGGATCATCTCACATCCAGGATGAATCCTGTGGCCAGCTTCTTTCTGAACTCTTGTTTCATAACATGTAGCACAAATTAAAAAGTCTATGTTGAGTCAAATGTAAAAAAAACAACAAAAAAAAGACTTTCTAATTATTAACTAGGCCTGTGCAACTGACTGCAAATATTGTACTTATGCTAATAACAATGTATACACTTACAACTTCAACAGTGTCCACTAAGCCTGTTCTAAGGATGAGATAATTATGGGTTGTCCACAAAATGTTCCACGCTTCCAAGATTTTCAGTGGTTATGACGCAAATGGCACCGCAGGGACACTCCCCCAAGCCAGCATCGGGGCTCCCCAGGCAGCTTTGGGCTTGTTCTCACCCCTACCTGCTGAGGAATGGCAGAATCAGCCTGGCTCCGAAGTGTCAACCACGGTGACCATTCCTCCCCCTACCCCCACTGCAGAACAGCCTTATTGTTTTATAGATGGCAATTCTCTAGAAATTTCTAATTGTTTGGAGGTTATCTGGATCCAGCTTTGAACTTTATTTTATTTCACTTTTGTGCCTTGTGTTATAACTCAGAACATGGCTAGTTTGTTTGTTTTGCTGGGGGGACTGAGAATTGAGATGGGGGTCATTGGATTTCAGCACTAGAGGCCTTGGGATGTTTATGGGAGCAGGTGTCCAAGATATACAAAGGTAATGGCATGTGTGGTGTGTGTGGTGTGTGGTGTTCCTCTACCCAGCAGGCTGCATCTGAAGTCCAGTATAGATGAAGTGGACTGGACTCAGGAATCATAAATGTCACCTTTGCCTGAGGCTTCTTGTAGAAGAGTCTTCTTAACCCAAAGAAAATGTCCTGTGCCAGGAAAATGGTGTGGCTTCTTTGGGCCTCCTTGACAAAATGATGATTTATGTTATGATTGCATGGTTTAATGATGAGCATAATCCAGGCAAGATTTGGTCCACACTTCTTTTCTGATAGAAGTAACGATTTGAGACCCCATTGAAAAGGATTTAAGAAAACGACAAGTCTTATTCCTGAGCATAAATATCATAAATTAATTGGTAAAATTATAATCTCCCTCCTGAGATTCCCAGAGGGAGAAAAATATTCAGCTGTCTAAAATTATATAATCGAAGATAAATGGAGGGAGACTTATTACATCTTGAATGTCACCATCCTCAATCTGAGACTATGTAAAAGTCAGACTGATTAAGTCTTAAAGTCCATACTATCAGAGAAGAAAAAAATCATCAAGATTGACATATTAAATAATGCCCTCCTGCACTGAATCAACCAGATCTGGTTTTGTTTGTTTTAGATTTTCACCAGCATTTAACGATTATTGCCAAACACAAAAATAGCAGTGCCAATTTCCACTGCCATTGTAAAGCTCAAGTCTTTATCTACAAAACAGCATTACACTCTGCTTACAAACATGTACTATGCTCATAACAGGAGGTAATATACTTGCCCAAGCCTTACACAAATATCAATCCTTATGCAATTTCCATGACTCTCTGCTATGTCCCAAAAAGATGTGTTCAAGATATAATCCTCGAATCTGTGAATGAGACCATCTTTGAAAATAGAATGTTGCAGATATCACCAAAATAAAATGTGATCATATTGGAGAAGAGTAGGTCTCAGTCCCATCAGACGCAGAGACACAGACAGAGCCACAAGAGCTATGTGCATAGTGGAGGCAGAGATAGAATCAGTGCTTGAAGCTGAGTAGGTCTAAAGATTCCTAGCAACCAGGCAGGGCCAAGAAGACAATGTATAACATTTTTCCTTTATGGCCCAGGAAAGACCAAGCCTGGATTACAAATGTTGGTCCCTGAACTTTGACACAGTAAATTTCTGTCTTTTTTTCATCCACAGTTGTAGCCTTAGCTTATGACAGCCAAGAGAGCAGATATTCCGGGCAGTGGGCAGGGGGGTGGGGGGACTCACCATGCCCCACAGAAAGGAGGTGAAGGCTGAGATTTGCACAATCACAGAGCTGATGGACAGAAGAGTTGTGTAAGGAACCAGGCTTTCAATCACTCTTCTCTTTCTACCTCAATTAATGATATGCAGTAATAGTTCATCAAAGATGAAGAATATAGTTATTTTTCAAGTACAGTTTTGTTTATTAAGATTCTCCTGAAGGCTGCCTTCAGACAGCGCTGCATTCCAGACAGACACTTGGGAGTCTGTATCTTCATTTTTTCAAATTTTCTTTCTGTATTTTTTCTTGCCCAGAGTATATGACTTGGGAAAAAATGGCCTCCTTTAGAGAAATCTGGGTTGGCAAAGGGTGACACAGCCTGGAAGCCTGGTGGTAATTTTTTGAAGGTCACATGTGCGAGGGATGCCCTCAGACACTGCTCTTGCTTCTCATTTTCATGAGACAAGTTATGGTCCACGTGTCTGAATATGTCCATTGGGATGTGACATTCTCAACTTTTCCCAGCCTCTGTTTATGAGTTAACTCTAAAGCAATAAATTGTTCCCATACATCTGGAGCTAACATGCACCTCTCTTTACTAACTAGGGACAAAAATGAAATGAGGGACACCATTTTTTTATCATGTGGTAACACACATAGGTTAACTGTATTAGAACTTTAAGTGCATAGAACATTATTTGAGATGATGTATGCATTACTATACAATGGATCTCTATAGAAATCCTCTGCTCTGTCTAATTGAGCCTCCATAGCCACTGCTTAGCCTCTCCCTTGCTCTCTAACTTCTCGTAAAGAGCAACCTACTTTCTGATTCTGTTGGTTGATTAATTCATTGCCATCTTGCACAAGTGGAATATTCCCATATTGATCTCCATGTCATAAGTTTACTTTATTCTCATTCTTTGCCTCCATACCCTCAGAGCTGATCCGTGTTAAAGAAAGTGACAAGAATTCTTTCTTTTAGGTAATTGCCCAGGAGTGGGATTGCTGAATCATAGGGAAGTTCTGTGTTTAGTCTTTTGACTAAACATACTGCTTCCCAAAGTGGTTGGACAAGTTTACACTCCCACCAACAGTGTAGTAGGGTTCCCTTTTGATCACATCCTGGCCAGTATCTGTTATTATTAGTTTCCTTAATAATGAACATTCTAACTGGGGAGAGGTGAAATCTCAGTGTTGTTTTGATTTGCATTTCTTTTATGGCCAAAAATATTGAACATTTATGTCTATTAGCCATTCTTGTTTCTTCTTCATAGAAGTCTCTCCATAAGTCCTTAAGCCACTTAATTAATGTGGTTGTTGTTTCTTTGAGGATTTGTTTTTTGGGGGGAGTTAAATGTTTTGAGCGCTAAGTATATTTTAGATATGAGGCCCTTGAATGATGCATAGCTAGTGGAGATCTTCTCCCAATCCATGGGCTTTCTATTTACCTTGCTAGCTATGTCCTTTTCCATGCAGAAACTCTTCAGTGTGATGCAGTCCCATGTATCCAGCCTTTCTTTGACTCATTGTGTTTCTGGGTTTTAGGATGTTTTCAACTGTGCCTAGGAGACCTTGTGTTTCCCCTGTCCCTTCGTGTAATATTTTCAGTCTATCTGGTCTTGAGATTAAAGTCTTTGCTCCATTTGGAACTGATTCTGGTATAGAGTGATATATAAGGATCTAACTTCAGATGATTTCTGCACATGGCCATAAATCAGCCTGCACTAAAGCCACCAGTACAACCATGCTCACTGCAGCAATATTCACCATAGCTAAGCTATGAAACCAACCCAGATGCCCCTCAGTGGATGAATGGATCAAGAAAATGTGGTATATATACACAATGGAATTCTATGCCTCCATCAGAAAGAATGACATTGCCTCATTTGTAGGGAAATGGAAAAACTTGAAAGAAATTATATTAAGCAAAGTAAGCCATACCCAAAGAAAAATAGGCTTATGGTTTCCCTCATTTATAATAATTAGAATATGCCTAGTATATTCTTGGGAGAGAAACACAATATCTCAATAGCTATGTGCATATGACCACATAAAATGATGCTTATTGAAATGAACTCCAAGAATGGAAGCAAGAGGTTTTCTTTATTATTTGCAGTTTTTCTTTTTTCTTTCTTTTTTTCCTTTTGTTTGTTCCCTGATGTCACTGTTTTTTTTTATTTCTGTACCCTTTGTCTTGTATATAAGTTTATCTGATTTGCAGAAGGGAAGGGAAATCACAGAAATGGTGGGACTAAAGGTGAACTAATTCAACAATACTCACTAGACACTATGACAGAAATGAATTTACAGCTTGGTGGGGAGAGGGGTCAGGAGGGGGAAAAGTGGGAGAAATGAGGAAGGGGGTAACACTATTAAAATGTACTTATTATCTGACTTATGTAACTGCAATCCCTCTGTACATCACCTTTACAATAAAACTTTAAAAAAATAAACTAAAAAGAATTCCTTCTTTTTTTGGGGGGGGGTCCAGTTGTGGGGCCTGAACTCTGGGCCTGGGTGCTGTCCCTCAGCTCTTCAGCTCAAGGCTAGCTCTACCACTTGAGCCACAGCGCCACTTCTGGCTTTTTTCTTATGTGGTGCTGGGGAATCGAACCCAGGGCCTCATGCATTGCAAGGCAAGCGCTCTACCACTGAGCCACCTTCCCAGCCCAAGAATTCCTTCTTTTAAGAAGCTATATAATGTTGCATGGTGACTGTGTAACACATTTTCTTCATCCATGCACCTCTTTTAGGTGTTTAGGTTGCTTCCATCTCTAAGCTGTGGTGAATGCTGAGGTGAATGTAGGACTCCAAAATTCTGTGAAAGAACCAATTTTCAATTCTTTTGTATTTCTTCCAGCAAGGGATAGCTGGATCATATGGGAAGTCTTAATATTTTTCAAGGAATTGTCATCCTATTCTGCATAAATAGCTGTACAGATTTCTCCCATTTTCCTCAATCCCTGCTTAAATTAGTTTTTTGTGCTTTTGTTTGTTTTGGTGTGCAATGTAATGGCTGTTCTTGCAAGTGTGAAGACATGCCTTATTATAGCTTTGTGTTTTGTGTTACCTAATGGTTATTGAAACTGAGCACCCCTTGGTTTGTTAGCCATACATATGTCTTATTCAAAGAAATATCCATTCTAATCCTTTACCCATTTTCAACTGGGATTATTTTGTTTATTATTTTCCTAATGGATTCATCTAATTTTCTTTATAAGCTCTAGAGATGAACTCCAATAGAGAGGGTCTGTGGATCCAAGCACTAAATTTAGATCCTCGATCCAACTTGAGTCAA
The DNA here is from genome assembly GCF_019054845.1 of Dipodomys spectabilis. Classification (NCBI taxonomy): domain Eukaryota; kingdom Metazoa; phylum Chordata; class Mammalia; order Rodentia; family Heteromyidae; genus Dipodomys; species Dipodomys spectabilis. The sequence continues at coordinate 4,963,736 of NW_024870892.1, read as the reverse complement.
TTTTTGTGATGGAAAAAGAGTCTGTGTTTATTCTATTTTATTTTGATATAAAGTTTTTCCAATACATTTGCTGAAGAGACCATTCTTCATGTCTGGGATTTCTATTCTCTTCTGTTCTGTTCTGTACTCAGTTCTGTTCTGTTCCTTTGCACTATATGTCTTTCTGCATATAAAACAGCACCATCCTATTTTAATTACTGTTGCTTTCTAACATCTGTGTTTTAGAATAAGAAAGCATGAAGCCTCTTGTCTTTGTTCTTTGGGTAAATTGGCTGTTCATGGACCCCATCAAGGCTTTTCTGGAAATTGCACTGAGTCTCTAGGTTGCGTTGGATAATAGGAATAGAAAAGTCTTCCAATTCATGAACAAAGTGTGTCTATTTATTTGCTCGTGTTCACCTTAATTTCTTTCAACAGTGATTTGAAGAGTTTGTTCTACAAGTTCTTCATCTTATTGGCTATTGATTGCATTGATAAGCATTTAGGGCTTACTCTTTGGTATTATGCTATTGTAATTAGGATTATTCAGTCACTGTTCACACTGTTCATTATCAGTGAGCAGAATCATTTCTGAGAGAGTGGATTTTGTATCCTTCAACTTTGCTGAAACCATCCAGTTTTCCTAACACTCTTGAGTGAAATCCTTGGGGATTTTTCTTTTCTGTCATGGGTCTGAACTCTGGGCCTGAGTGCTGTCCCTCAGCGATTCTGCTCAAGGCTAGCACTCTACCACTTGAGCCACAGTGCCACTTGCGGCTTTTTCTGCTTATGTGGTACTGAGGAATCGAACCCAGGGCCTTATGCGTGCAAGGCAAGCTCTCTACCAGAGCCACCTTCCCAGTCCCTCTTGGGGATTTTTACATACCCAATGACCTTACCTGTGGGCAAAGATCACTTTACTTCCTTGGTTCCAGTTAGAATAATGTTTCCTTCCCTTGCTAAACTTGTCTGGTTACATCTTCCAGTGGGAAAGTGAGAGACTGTGTGATAGGTGCCCTGGTCCTGCTATAGAACTTGGAGGAGTTTTATTCAGATTTTCACTATAGGGTGCAATATCATCTGTTGCCTGTTTTTTTAGTATGGCCTTTACTGTACTATGATAATTTTCTTCTACTCTTAGCTTGAGGAAGTTTTATCATGAATGAATACTGAGTTTGGCCAAATGATTTTTTCTGCCTCAATTGAGATGATAATGTGATTTTTGTTCTTTGTTCTTTTGATGTGGTATGTAATGTTTATTGAATTTTTATATGCTGAGTCATCCGTGTATATCAGGTGTCACTTCATTCTGATATATAAACTTTTAATGTGATTTTGAATTTAATTTACTAGCATTTTGTTCAGAATAGTCACATCAATATTTATTGGTGATATTGGCCTGTAATTTTCTTTTCTTGCAATATCTTTGCCTGGATTTGGAAATGAAATGTTGCTGAACTCATGAGTTTGGATATATTCTTCCTTTTCCAAATTTTTGGAAAAGTCACCACTTGATAATTGTCTATGTTTCAGCGATTTTATCCTTTTTTCCTTCTTCTGTTGTCTTACTTTCTGTCTCACTGATCTTTATATTGCTGTGCTAAGATGCCTTTTTCATTGTCCAATCTATTTCTTCTGTGGGAATCTTCCTCATTGTTACCATGAAGCTCACTTAAATGAAACAACATGCAGTTACAACCACCTGTTTTAAGCTAACAACAGCTTAACTCCAATTGTTTACAAAAATGTTTCTCTTTTACATCATTTCCCCTCACTTTATTTTATTACTGAGGTTGTAAATGCCATCTTTAATGCTACGTCTCCATTTCTGTAATAAGGCTGGTATCCGCATTTGCCCAGCATTCTACTTTTTTAACCCAGTTTCTCATAAAGGAATATACACTATGGGTTCTGTTCTTTCTGTTATATCTGCCATTTTTCATTTAAGAAAAACAAAGCACAGAGAAGGTAACCCAGTGGCCAAGTGAAGACATGTGCCTTGATGAGATCTACATTATATCTTCCATTTCCTGGTGTTAGCAGCAAGCCATATATTAAGTAGTTGGCTTATCTGTAGGCACACACACACACACATACACACACACACACACACACACACACACACACACACACACACACCTGTTTAGGCCACTCTGTACAAGCAAAGTGTTTATTATGTTATTTTATAATCTGTAAGGGGGAAAAATGAAAAATGCTCTACCCACTAGGAACTCTGCTCATTTTATTTAAGATGTCATTAATTGAAGGTTGACTCATCTGAATTACTTTGTCAGGATGAAGACATCTCCTCTGTTTCTCAGTTCCAGTCTAGCTCTGCTGTCCTTAACTCCAAGAGTCTGTTAAGAATCATTGCTCCTTTCCACATGTGGACAAAAGAAATCTATAGTGGTTGCTCGAGGCAAGGTGACATTAGAAGGAGGAGACGTTTGGCAGCGACAGTCATTTTCACAACTCTTTCCAGCTAATTTTCATTCTATGAATTACTCAGAGTTCCTTACAATCAAACCCCTTCCTCTAGTTCTTCACGGGGATGGCAGGTCTGTGACTGAGGCACTGGCTGGAGTCAAGCAGACCTCGTGTCAGGGGAGGTCCCCTAAGGGACCGGCTTAAAATAACACACTTTATTAAAACTGAATTCATGAGGAAAATGCATCAGGGAAATAAAGAAAATATTAAAAGTGCAAAGCTGAGAAATGGAAGAAATGAAGACTTCCTGTAGCTGAGGTAGAAAGGAAACAGAGAAGGCTGAGTAGCACACAGGTGTAGCACCAATGCCTTTCCAAAACATGGGTTCTAATTATCTTCCAGCCTCAGTGAAATACAGCCACTCCTTTCCTCCCAGCCAAATGTCGTCTTATTCTCACAATTGAATTTTTAGCTTAATAAAATAAAGAAGAAGAAATGACAAGTGAGAATGCATATGACCAGAGCAAAAGTCAGAATGAGGTCTGGGCTCCAGCCCTGGACTGTATCATATATTTTGAGTAAATTGTTCTTTATCCTTACAAATGTATTAGATATTAGGGACAGTAGCTGACCTCAAATCATGCTTAGCAGATCTTCTAGAAGCTTTGAAAATGCTGATAACCTATCCTTACCGCATATTTATGAAGCATTCTTCAAGCACTCTCCATTTTGCTGGTGGGAAAGTAGAGACTCGTTTAGGCCATAGTCAGGATCCATTAGGCATCCAGTAAGAAGAGGTTTTCAGAGGCAGGTAACATCGGTCCAGATGTTATGTCTTCACTACTGAGTAGTGAATTTTTTTTAAATCATGAATAATTGTGTTACTTTATGGTGAGATGAAAGGTTAAATACTTTCCTGTGAGCACCTATTTTCTAATGGAGCTCACTTCTCCAGTTGACCCAAACTTTCACTTGAACTCTTGCTCCAACTTCCTCCTATGTAAAATGTGGCTCAGTTTCTTACATAAACAAATTCTATCTAGGATTTACCTCTTGGTTATTGTAAGAGTTAAGTCAGACTATCCATGCAAAGTGCTAAGTGTTTAGTACATATTCAGAATTCAATTTAACAAAGGATTTTCATTGTTAAACGAAGTTAAAGAAAGAAAGGATTATACTGTGTTTTGTTGGATTTAAGGAACTGTTTTTGCTAAGACATATCTCAACTTAAGAGATGCTAAAATATGTAAATGTATGCCTCAAACAATAGAGGAGATGTGGCACTCTGTACTTAATAGGTTTTCAATCATTGCCGAATGTCAGATTTTCCCAGCTAACCATAACCACTACATTTTTCAGAAGTTGCTATTATGTGCATGACAAGGTGGGAGGCATATATATTTATTTTTAGCTTTCACAACCATCTGTAGAGGCCTAATTATTATTTCATCTTGCACAAAGAAGGACATGGAGGCTGAAAGAAGTTGAGAGACCCATTAAAAGTCAAACTAGGAAGTGGTCCACTCAGTATTGGTGCTGACTCCTCTCATGCTGGAATCTTCCAGGCTCTCTCTGATGATGCACTGGCAAGCCCTAATCCTGGACACTTTCAAGTCATAGATACCGTGAGTCAGTCAGCTTTCAGATCGAAGGCAACAGCTATAGAATAATGGCCTCAAATAGCTTTCATAGGTTAAGGGAGAGAAGGAACCTAAGAGTTGCATGGTGAAATGTCATATGTGATATAAGGCCAGCAGTCCATGAATTTATTAAGCGTATCATGTCTGAACAAACCTCAGCAATAATGTAAGTCCAGAGACACCCCAACCCCTTCCAGAACTGAAATGATAGGTGACCAATTAAAATAATAGAAGTTCATTCACTCAAAAGAAAGAGGCAACCATCAGAGGCATTACAGATAGGACATGGGGTTTCATTCCTTACGTATATGCACAGAAAATTGTGTTCTGTTCTAGTTAACTTCAGAAACACAATAGGATCCTGTTCTCATGTGACAGTGAGGGCTGGGACCTGGCGCATGAGTTCCTGAACTGTATTTTGAAACCTGGTCCTAGGCTCTCTGGTCTAATCAAGCAAATGGTTGCCCATCCCAGATGCTGACATTTTCCATGGTGTTGGCCACAGTGATGGATGGATACTGATGTCTGGTCCAGCCTTGTTGTTGTGCATCCAAGTGCTGGCTTGGGTAAGGAAAGAAAATACTTTACTCTCAGAAAGACCTGGTACTGGAAACTAAAAGCAAAGTGTTGGTTTCTAAGAGAGATTTCTGTCTTCTTTTCTTTGAGGAAGCATTCTTCCTTTCTGTGGTTGCTGCTTGTGAATGGGTTAATACTGATTAGAGACAACCACTGCAAACAACAACAAAAAAGTCTCTAATTTTCTATTTGGATCTGGTTCTCACACAAAATGTAGTAAAGGGAAAGAAAATGACTTGTGGACACTTCAAATCAAGCCCATTTGTAAACCTGTTTGTTTCTTTTCTTTGGAACAACTTTGCTTAGATTAGAGTTTGAGAAAGTATAAAACAATTCTATTTGTTCCAGCATTGTCCCATAATAGGAAAAAAATGTCCCTATTAGTAATGTGTCTCATTCACACGAAACTTGAAGTGCTAGTAAGATGCTAATCCTGCAAGAAGGAATATATTACAAAATTAAAATAAAAAATACCAACACTCCACAGTTCTCTCTGCCAACACACTTACTGGTTATTGAAAGATATATTTTCTAAAACAAATCAAATATTGATTAAAATGTGGAAAGAGGCAATTTAAGATACTGAAGAGTATGTTAAAAATTTTTCCTCTGCCAATGAAGTAAGTATATCCCACCATGTCACCTGGGTACATCAAGTCATCAGTCAGAAACGACTGGAAAGTTAGCTACAGAGAACTGAATGGAACATGAAACTCTGTTCCTGGGTGACTACTGACCTCTCATACCACAGCAGCACATCACATTTGACCAGAAACTAATAATAATAATAATAACAACAACAACAACAATAATAATAATGATGACTATATCTTGCTTGAGACAAATGGAAATAGAAGCAATTACATTTCTAAATGTCTATGGATCAAGGCTCCACCATGAATTCACAAACACAACTCACAATTGGAGTTTTGAAATTAGTTTTACAGTGGAAGCAAATTAAAAGGGAATGCTCTGATTTTAGATTAAAGCAAGGAAAAGGTTACTGAGATTGAAGAGGTCACATAAGCACTTTCTCCAGTCCCTCTGAAGACGGGTAAAAATGAATTAGAGCTTCCAAACCCTTGATCACATTTCTCTGCAGTGCTTACGAGAGGAAAGACCAGGCATTATGGATTCAGTGTTGGTGCCCAGCAGACGTGGTGGAGAGGCTCAGGGAATCTGATGTTCTCCTTCAGCCGGTGGCACTGTCACTTTCGGAGGACTTGCCCTGAGCTCCAGGGAGGCACATCAGGGGTGCTCATTCTGTCTTCAGCAGTAGCTTCAGCTTTCCACGTGTGTCCATACACAGATGAGCTTAGCACATATCAGGAACAGTCTATGGTGCAGACCTGGCCTCTGGATTGAATGCTGACTCTGGTGCTGAAGAGGTTGGCAAATGCTTTTTAAATGTGTGCTCTTCAACATTGACCACAGCTCTCAGAAGTCCAGAAGCCACACACATTCACACAGCATTTGTGTGGACACACAACACACACGTCTCACTCCCAAGAGCAAGCAGTGATCCAGGCCCCCATCCCAAAGTTTGCCTGAGTGGAAGAATCTTAATTTCCATTTCATCTGGCAAAACGCACCACACTGCAAGCTGCAGGCTCAGCTAGCGCTCAGTTCTTTCTTACTGTGTTGGGTTCGGTCAACTTGACTTCTCCCAAACAGAAAAAGAGAAATTGCTGGCACTGCACAAAAAGTCATTGAAGAAGGTTTTTAACAAAAATAGGCTGGAAATGTGGCTTAGTGGTAAAGTGCTTGCCTAGTATGCATGAACCCCTGGGTTTGATTCCTCAGTACCACATAAACAAAAAAGCTGGAAGTGGCGTTGTGGCTTAAGTGGTAGAGTGCTAGCCTTGGAAGACAGAAACTCAGGGACCATGCCCTGAATTCAAGCCTCAGGACAGGCAAAAAAAAAAAGAAAAGAAAAAAAAAGAAATTAGACAAGCCCTCATTGTAAACAAAATCTCCCTGTCTAGTATGAAATGAGTTTGCAAATTTTAAACACAAAATCACCTTGGTGTTCACCTTAACACATGTGAATTTCTGAAAGATTCCATTTAGAAGTTGACATAACTTACGGAAAAAATCAAAGCAAAGATGAAGGTACAGTCTAGAAAACCAGAATGGCTTTAGCATAGCTGTTGAAGGACTAGAAAATACCAGGGGAATGTTGGCTAGCTTGATGTTCTTACCTAAAACATCCTGTCAGTTAATTTTGTATAGAAGGCATGTTTTCATTATATGCATGTTCTAAGAATTCCATCCTGGAAATATTCTCTAAATGATAACAATATTGATCTATACAAGTCTTAAATTATTATTGCTATATTCAATAAAGACTTCCTAAAAATATTTGACCCCCTTGAATTTGATTGGCCTTCACATTAATTAAACTATAGCAAGAATATTTATGTCTCCTCTCCCTTAAGATGTGTATTTCCAAATTTACTTAGGTGCTTCTTAAGTTCTAAACATAACTTCATGAATGAAACAGTGTCATGAATGAACAGAATACTTTCCCCTTATTTAGGGAACTCGAGAGAAAAATACAGTTACACACTTTCTCTGAATTATTCATGACTGAGAAATTGGAAACTTGCAAATCCCAGCAACTTGTTGAATCGCAAGTGAGAGGCCAACACATTAAGACTTCAGCCATCAGAAAGCCATCAAGGAGCACAGGGATGAGGCAGGAGGAAGGGCTGATAGCTTCTGTTTAGATAGTCACTTGCTCTGTATTCAAGCACCCTGTGTATTGGTGAATCATTCATGGACCAGTCCCTATACATTGTCTAATGTGAATGAAAGCTTTGTATATGTTTCCTGTCAACCAGCAAGCACCTACACTATTAGCTCATTCAAGACTTGGAAATTCACCTACTTTGTAAAATACTTTTGCAAGTCCTTGAAGTAAGTTGTTGCTCTGGGCCTTTGCCTTGGCTTATGGACCGGCCCACACCCATGACACACCTAAGTCCTGCCACACATAATCCCAGGCTCAGGTTGCCCCAAATCATGTTTAGCTTTTTATTTCAGCTCTAGGGTGGCAAATGAGTATTCTACTCTACTCGTAGCCTGTCTGGTGCATGTTTGCTCTATTGATGGTGCTTTTTGTAGCTATGCACAGGGGTCTGTGAAAGCTGACACCTGCATATCCTCCAGAGCAATGCCTGCCTTTAATTGTTTCAAAGAATGCCACCAGCGCCAGCAAGGAGACTACTGGCATTTTGTTTCCACTTGTGTTTGCATGGAGAACTAGAGTGATTTTTTTTCCAGTTGTGGGGCTTGAACTCTGGGCCTTGGCACTGTTCCTCAGGTCTTCAGCTCAAGGTTAGTGCTCTACCACTTGAACCACAGCTTCTGGTTTTTTCTGCTTATGTGGTACTAAGGAATCGAACCCAGGGCCTCATGAATGCAAGGCAAGCACTCTACTAGTGAGCCACCTTCCCAGCCCTAGAGTGATGTTTTATTGTCTTTGCCTTCTTAACGAATGCTTGTTGGAAGTCAGCTTGAGCAGTAGACTTTTGCAGGCAGTTTCCCACCCCGAGATCCTGAGTGGACTGGAAGCCTCCCTGCTGGTAGCCAGTCTTCACCCCTACCATAGACAGCTCCAGCCCTGCTCCTGTGCCAGCTCTGGGATGCCAAGCTATGGCACACTCAAGGATCTCTACTGGGTTCTCCTCCTGCTATCCTCTGCAGAATTCCCTTCTGACTTTTTAAACAGTTTTCATCTGATGCCTTTCCCTGCTTAGATTCTCCATTTGTGTGCCAGGTGGCACTGGGATTAAATGTAAGTGGGTTTTGTTGTTGTTTTGTTGTTCCTGTAAATGGGGTGATTGCAATAGAAGGGGAGGGCCATTGTATTGAGAAAGAAACACAAATTCAGGTGTTCCTGTGGGTTTCATGCACAGAAATGTGGTTATTTACCAATGTCCATTGCTAGGAATCAAATGATATTTAGTGTTCATATGTAGTAATCCTTTTTTTTAACTTAATTTATATTTACTGACAATTTTTATTTTAAGGGCAATGTTTTGCCAGTGATTCTTTTTGAAAAGCATAGCCAGATCACCTAGGATGAATTTTGATATTTTTTTCCCTTCTTGGGCATTGACTATTTTTGCTATTCTCTTGGTCATGGAATCTTCAAGGTCTAGAAGTCAACATTCTTAGATGTCTAATGAAAACATTTATAGACATTTTAATTGTCCTTTAATTATTAGTTGAATAATTTGTCTTCATGCACAAAAGCTGTTCCATATCCTATGAATAATTGTCTAAAAAGTCCTGTTGTTTGACAATGAAATGTGGGGGATGGAATCCAGTACAACTGTCTAGGATGAGATTTTTGGTCCTGGTTCTGTCACTAATCCTCTGCATATGCCTCTACAAGTTCCTTGGTTTTTCCAGGTCTTGGTTATACAATATGGCAAATCTAGATTTCCTCCATGGCTAATGCCATCTGAGGAAAAGTGTGATCATGTGAAAATGGTGAAGATGAATCATGTTGTGGGAATTTTGTCTTAGAGTCTGAAGTCCTAGCTACTTGGGCAGCTGGCCTAGGAGGGTCACAGTTTGAGGCGAGTCCAGGTAGGAAAGTTTAGGAGACCATCTCAGTTGGTACCTGGACACCCGCGGCACATACCTGTCATCTCAGCTACGAAAGAACAAATAAGATAATCAGACCCTGATCCAAGCATGCACCCACAGGGAATAAAGTATGACCTGATCTCCAGGTCAGCACACAGACACCCACTAAAAGGGCCCAGTGGTAGAACGCTCACCAAACAAGCTCAAAACCCTGAGTTCAAATCCTAGAGTAGAAACCCCTAAGAAGTGTTCTGTATCCTAAATCAATTATCTCATTTGCAAAATTATCCCAGTCCACACCAATAGTTTTACAATATTAAATGATTGAGAAAGGACATATCCTTCAATATGTCCTTATATTTCTCAATCTATTCTTCCTTTGCTTTATTTTTCTTGATGTATTTTTCCTGATGGTAAGAGCTGGAATGATGGAGTCAGACCCCAAGAAAAACACAGGTGTGAAATTTCATAAAGTGTCACCAAATACAAAGTCAACATCTAGAAATTTCCAGTCACTATTGTAAAACCAAACTTCCTGATCAGTATTTATTATTCTATAAACTTTGAGTTGAAAACTTGTAGAAAATATGATACTTGAAATTCTTAGTACCTTTCCATTTTAAGCTCTGTAAATTATAATTATCATACAATTTTAACAAGTTCAAGTCATCCTTCATTTCTGTCATTGATAGAACAGGTTAGGGTGGTCAGCCTTAGAAAGATTAAAAAAAATAAAGAGATACTTATTAACAAATAGACAAAAGTATGAACAGGGACACCCAGAAGAACATGACATGGGGGGGGATCTGACAGTAGAAAGATCTTCACGCTCATGAGATAATTTTGTAAGTATAGATCTTTATTTCCTTTCTGGTTTGAGCGATCTGTGGTATGTTTTATATCAGAGCCTGAATTTATACTGATCCTGTTTGAAACTGAAAATTTCAGTTCAGCTGCTTATACGCGAATGTGAAACGTGTTTCGATAGAAGCACATTTATCCAGATCCACATCCCTCAGTAACTATGGTGACATGGCCTGGGATCTGAAAAGCATACTGTCATCCACGACACAGCCTCATGGAGGGAATCTGTGCTTGAGATATCAGTTCTGTTAAAGAGATGAAAGTATAGTGTATGCAAACCCCAAACACACTGCCTTTACCATTAGAAAAGATAAATGTAAAGGCAGTGTGTTTGGGGTCTGCATACACTAGATCTTCTTTCCACCACAATGGAGAGACAAGTAGGAATTCATTTTATATGTTATTCTACATAATATCAAATGTATTAATGAAAAAAGTGTTCAGTTCTATCAATATTTATAAATAAAGAATATCCAGAATCCTTTGATAGGTCCTTATATTTCTCCATCTAGTCTTCCTTTGCTTTATTTTTCTTGACGTATTTTTCCTGATTGTGAGAGCTGGAATGATGGAGTCAGACCCCAAGCCACCCCTCACCCCAGGCAGGAATATCTGAACACTTTCTCCCCCGGACCACTGCATCCTGGAAGTATCTAGAACTGACAGTGGCTCTAACGCAAATTCAAACTGTCCTGCTCGCAGAGTGTTTGTTCCCCAAATCTGATGTCTTTAAATAAAAGAGAGGGATGTCAGAAGGGTTCCTTCATATCAGTGATGAAGGTAAACAAGAAAACCTAAGAGCCTAATAGCTCCCTTTTGTAAAATAAATGATGGAAGCCTAGTCTAGAAATTAAACTACACAGAGGTAAAAGTCAGGTAGCTTGCAAAACTCTCGCTTAGCTCTAGCATCCAGACTCTCCTAAACTGTTGATATCAGCTTGTCTTCATCATAGACAATGCTCTTCAATGACGTGTAGAAGACTGTTTCAGCTGTCCTCACAACTTGTATCAAATCAAACTTTAGTTTACCCTAAGCTTTCATTCTTTTCTATTTTTTGGCCTATTTTTTGGCAGTCCTGGGATCTGCCCTCAGGGTTTGTCCTTGCTGGACAGGTGCTTTACTCAGTTGAGACATGCCCCCAGCCTGAGCATATACTCTTCAGATGTTACAAGGCCTACATAATCTTAGGCTTGAAATAACACTTTAAGGAAATAGTCACTTTACATGAATTGTACACCTTTATACTTAGGTATTGCATATCTCATGAGCCTGACACCCTAACTTCTATGGAGCAGCTTTACTATACTACAATGGCTTTGTAGTGCAATGTCACGCTGGGGGGACGGGGGAGGTCTCTGTACCTTGATACCTCCACTAATACTTTTAGTAGACATTGGCTGGATCTGTGTTCTCTAAAACTGTTTTCTGATTTCTATTTCAGCTTGTGGTTCTCAAAGGAGATAAAGGTTTGATACTTGAGATACCACTATGCTCATGAGCCCAGAAAATAAAAGTCCTGTCTTGTTTATTTCTGTCTGTGAATAGAGATGCAAAGGTTGTGCATTACGAGGTTATCTGTTTCTTGTTTTAAGAAAATGAAGTGAGAAAATTGTTTTCCTGGAACCTGGGCACAAGGGTTTACTCATTTATTCATCAGTGTGCTCTGCTTTTCCAGCCACTGTGAAACTACTGAAGCAAGAAGAGGGGTTAAGGCCGAAGGGCTGTCAGAGCCGCTCTCAAACTGTCCCATCACCTTACTAAGAAAAGTGCTCCCTATGGGCTGGGAAGGTGGCTCAGTTGTAGAGCTCTTGCCTTGCATGCCTGAGGCCCTGGGTTCGATTCCTCAACACCACATAAGCAAAAAGAAAAAAACCGGAAGTGGTACTGTGGCTTATGTGGTAGAGCACTAGCCTTGAGCTGAAGAGCTGAGGGACAGAGCTCAGGCCCAGAGTTCAGGCCCCACGACCGGACCAAAAAAAAAAAAAGAAAGAAAGAAAAGTGCTTCCTGATCTTTCCCAGGTTGAACTTTTAAATTTATGTCAAGATAGCCTAAAAAGTGAGCCAATTATAAAGAACTTTAAGCACCTGCAGCTAGGCAGGCATTGGGGGCTGAGTATGATACATCTAGGAAGAAAATTTTCAGACTCCTAGGAAAGAATGTAACACAGAGCTAAACAAAAGTGTGTGTGTGTGTGTGTGTGTGTGTGTGTGTGTGTGTGTGTGTGTGTGTGTGTGTGTTAGAGGTACAGTGGGAAAATAGAGATGGGTATCATGTAGAAAAGAGAAAAAAATCATGTTGAACTATATCTGAAGAGTTCCAGGATTTCCATGTAGGAACAAGAGAATAAGCAGGACAAAAGTGTATGAGCATCCCCCAGGATAACTACATTGATTAATGGCAAAGGCTAAAGAAGTACCAGTAGCCATTTGCATGCTGGTGTGTCATCCCAAAGACACAAAGAGAAAGGAGAATTTGGCGGTCACTCCATGTAAAATGTATGGGAGGTCTCGAAGTTCAAGTCAGTAAAAAGTTTCAACAGTATTGCTATCACCCTACTTCCCCAAGCACGAAGTATTCACAAGCCTGATACATTACTATGTCTAGGACAATTGGTGACATTTGATTAAGTGGTAATTATATCAAATGCCTGATAATGGAAAAGAACCTATTAAAATACATGAATGACAGCCTATTGCAAAATGCCCCCTTTATAACATGATTTGGACTCAGAATCTCATTTATACTGAATTGACTTCATAAAATGATGTTTTGCAATGAGAAGATGTCTCTCTTCAAAGTCCATACCAGGCCAGGACATGGAGTGTGGCCAGTGACTGGGCCAGTGTGGTCAACTGAGCCACACTAATAGCTGGATGATGGATTTAATAGGCTTAGGTGCCACTATAGATAGACTCAAGTTCCTCTCTAAAATAAATATCCGTTACTAAGTGTAGATGAAGATGTTATATCGTGGATTCTATAAACTCAGGAAAGACCTTGCTCTCTGGCCTGACCGCCCCCAGGGTTTGTCCTGGGGCTTACCCAATGGGCCAACTTGGATCATGGGTATGAAACTTCTAACTCAGGCCACAGCCAAGGTATCATGGATGTTCAGGCCCAGGGTGGTACACAGTTTTCATTTACAAGAGCCTCTTCATGCCGAGGCTAAAACTCCCAGACAAAGTGAGGGCTGACCGTGTGTCAGCCCTCATTCTAATGAGAAAACCATTTCAACACACAGTAGCATAAGCTTTAAGGGTGGTCTGACATAAAGAAACTGAATCCGCATCTGGACTTTTCTCCTTGCTGAGATCAGGCTGTTTTCATTGCTACAAAAATGGGAAGATGAATGGACTGTCTGAAGAATTCCTGGAAATGATACATATAAATCAGTTAACACATTGATTATCTGTTGTAAAGGTGAATTGTTAATAAAGCTACTACTTTACATTACAAATTCTGATGTCTAGGGGAATGTGGGCAGCTCTGCTCAGCTCTACCCCCACAGCTTTCTGACCTGAAGGAGAGAAAAAGAGCATATATTTGCTGTGTCAGCAGGTCTGTCTTCATTCATCTTTGCATCAGGTATGCTGTCAAGATAGGAGGAAGTTATTTTCCCAGATAGCTCACTAGGCAAGTAGGACCCACACCCCACCTCCTGCTTCCTACTTCCTGCTTCCTGGTGTGTCAGCCTTCAAAGCCATCCCACCAGGAGGTAATTTTCAAACTTGCTTGAAACACTGAATATTGCCATTTTCTGCTGACTTGAAACTAATGGAGGACTGCTTCACCAAATCTTATTTTGTGACACCAGACAGGACTCGGTTTCTGTAACTCTCCCAGTGGCATTGATTGATAGTAGTCCAGTGTTCTGTTGGCAGGTGCTTTGGCAAAACCATCCTGTGTCAGGAAATGCTGCTTTGAATCTACTATAAGGAATACTTGTTTGTTTAGGAACAATATAAACTATGGAAAAGTGGGGAAAATCTGACCACTGTTTCATGAGATAATAAATACTATTCTGTGAATGTGCACCCCAACAACACACACACACACACACCCCAACTTGCATGCACCTCCACACATGAACGTGCACACACACACACACACACACAGACACACACACACACTCGCCCTGTTCCCTGCACTGAGGTGTGCTGAAGGAATACAAAGCTTTGATTTTTTTTCCCATTTCAGCATTAGCTGTTAACCTTTTCCAGAGGGCATACGCATTCCGATAATTCTAAGAAACTTTCTCTAGATGTTTCCATGAAGATGAGCAAGTGCCTTAGATATTATTTCAAGCACAGTTCCCTACCTCTGTGTAGAGTTCTTAATCTTCCAAAAAAAAAAAAAAAACAGTGAACTCCAAGGTCAAGTCCATTAAAAGAGACCTCAGAAATGCAAATACGAAGCAGTCTCTAGCGAGTTTAGGTAAGCATATTAAAGCTAGAGGGAGGAAGAGATAAATTGAGTTTTAAAGAACATTTCATGGATGAAAAGTAAAACACCTTGCCGTGGCAGGCCTTTAGAAATAAGGCTTTTATTCAAATATGGAATACTATAATTTAGAAAAATAATAGAAAGCACTAGAAAATACTGTCAAAGTGTTAGGACGATAATAAAAAGGAAAATTCTCTGAAGTCCCTTTTTTCTTTCCTACTGGCAAGAGAAGAAATACATCTCTAGGAAATAAAGAGCAGGTAGATCCATAATGGTCTCCAATAAGCTACAATTTAAAAGCGAAAGTTAGACAACAAAGTGAGGATAAAAGTAATCAAGAAATAAAATAATAGTATGTTTCTATATCTTAGTTATAACTCATCTTTTTCTGCTCAGCAAATATCATTCTCTATTAAATAGTGTGAGCCTATTGGCTCTCCCAGCCCAAGAGAATCACCCAGATGGCGTGCTATGATCTGCCATTCAAATGCAACGAGGAGCTAGGCACCATTAGCAGATATTTTCAGCAGAACTAGTGATTACATTTTCATTTTGCAAACATTTATCTGAAGACAAATTAGAGGAAATGCGGGGGTGGGAAATATCAGCAGCGAACACAAGAGATGGATAAAAATCACCTTTCCCAGCTCGCCAAAATCTAGTGACAGCGATGTAAGACTGAGAATGTGCAGTATCGGTAAGTTTTCTCCAAAAAAAAAAACCATTATAAGGTAAGGATGTAAAGATGGAAGTGTACAATGAAGGGTGATGGGTTAGGTGTGGTTGAGCTGGCAGAAAAGAGGTGGCCCTGAAGAAGGAATTGCCTTCCTCTCCAGGTTGTGTGTGTGGAGAACTTTGTAGATGGCCTCTACCTTGCCCCTGTCTTTTCTCACTTGGAGATTACCTACCAGAAAGGAACAGATGAAGCAGATGACAACTAAAATTGAAGCATGATCTTGGCAAGGAGAGAGAATTGACCATGCTGACCCACTGGAGAGCAGTTGAAGTTCCAGGACTAGAAGGATCTGACCCTCACCCTGGCCCTCTCAGCTAGCAGACCCCTCTCTTGATGCTCATTTTACCCTCAAAGGATTCTTGCTATTCACCCAGAAATCAGACTTGTGGTAGAGGAGCTGAAGTGTGACAGATAGAGGATTTTATTTTTTCTGAGTTCAAAAATGTGGATGTAGGTTTTAAAGAACCAGTGGGGGAAATGCTGAGCCACTGACCATCCGTGGTGGGAAATTGCTGTGTACTTCCTTAGAAGAAACAAGTCCCCAGGAAGAATGCAGAACTACCACTGGTGTGTTCTGTCTGAGGTTAGACATTGTTTCTTTTCTAGGACTTCCTTATTCTGGGCCATGATGCCTTTACATCTTTAGACAGTGTGACCCAAAAAGTGTAACCAGCCAAAACTCTCAGAATGCACCCCTGAGGATATTGTGTGGAAAGGACTTGACTTGTTCCTGTGCCAGCCAGGTACATCATGGGAATTATGAGATGCTTGCGTGGAGAGGCAGATGCATGAGACACCTGTGCAGAGGTGCAGATGCAGGCCAGGCAGCACCCACCAGGGCAAGGAGAAGCAGGGTTCAGAGATGACAGGTGGGAGTCACCTTCTCACCATTTAGTGTCAGGTCCAAGTAGAAGGAGATGCTTTTTCAGGCCATGCCCTGATCCTCAGAATGTGCTTGCAAAATGACATGTACACACTTGGAACAAACTTACTGGCTGTAATGTTTTTCTTCATGAAGCAAATGTAATGTTTCCAGTGGAGTTCGAGATGTCCCTCTTCTTGGGGAAACATTGCACAAGCTACCCAAAAATGATTAATTCTCATTATCAATCACTTGCCATGTTCTCAGATTTTTGTCTCAAGATTCAGAAAAATAAAATCGTCTGTTCTGAGCCTGCCTGTTCCTTCTACTTGTTAATTTATCTCAGCAACCGTTCTTATCAAATTCCAAAGCCCAGAATTAGCATGCTTAGTATTGACAGAAAAAGTCAAAATAATCCACTACCAACAAAAATAAAACATTTACCATCTTTTTGACAAATATCTTCTGGATCTTTTTCATAGACTTTGGCTTTTTTTTTCTATATGTCTTAAAATCCCATGTGCAAAAATATTGTAGAATTCCCCAAATTTTATTTCACTATTTTTTTTTTATTACTAGCTTTCCTTTAAAAATGTTAACAGAGGAAATTGTATTATATAACATTATATAATATAGGTACTATATAATAACTACATAATAAGATAATTTTACTAATAAAAGCTCATAGAATTTTACAGGCAGAAATAATGCAGTCTATCATACATATCCTGTGCAATAAAAACTTGTGAGCAATAGATGTGACTCCAGTAAGCTTGTCCTAAGATAATCATCCCAGGGCAAATGTCATTTAGCAAGTGTTTATTCAGTTGTGGTTCTTGACTCTTAGGAACTAAGATTTTTGCAATATTCATAAAGGAAGGATTGTAGAAATTATCTTTGGCCCTAGGTTAGAGATTATGGATGTAGTTTGTGTTTGGTCAACTAACTTTGTCATGGCTTCTTCACTTCATTCTCTGGCTGTGAGATGAAATGAGGTAGGAAATGAGAACATTTGTGGGATTGGGGTTTGTGTGTGTGTGTGTGTGTGTGTGTGTGTGTGATTTTTCTCTTTGAGGATGGGAAAAAGTAGGCAAAAAAATGTCAAAGAAAGAGTTTTCTCTCAACTATATAGATTTAAGAATTTCTTTTAAATGATTAACAGAGTCCTATTTTTCTAGTGCCAATCACTAGCGGTTTGTTTTCCATGTACCTATTTAAAAGACCTGTGCCAGAGAATATATGTGAAACTTGACATTGAGGACAGACCGTTGTCCCTGTGTATTTGCATATCATGTGATGTGAAGAGACTGGATGCACACACCGGGTCTTACTCTCTTCTCTCACTCCTCCAAATGGTGTCACCTGGGAGTGTCATCAGTGCCTCCCGCTTAATCCCTTTACACTGGCCTCTCCTGCATCCTCCTCAGCTTTTCTTCGGTTCCGCCTCTTCACAGCTCTGGATGGTCAGGCGAGCAGGGGCTGGTCAGATGTGGGGAACATTCACTGTGAGGGCCTTGGACTGCCTGGGTTTGTAATTCTGAGCATGTCACTTATTGCTGCATAACTGAACAGATAACTGAAGTGTAGCGATGCTGTGTCATGACCTGTGTGTCCACAGTGAAGCAGTATTAGAACCTACCTTACCTATCCAATACAATGGATTGAGCAATCAGTGATTGTTTATCTGCTGCTTTACCCTCCTAGCCCTTGAAAAACAAAGAAGAACATACTATAAGTGCCTTCTCCTCACAGCTAATTAGCCATGAATTTTTATATGTCTTATATTTCTTCTTAGCCCATTCCAGTGTGTCTGTTCAAAGCAGTCCCTGGCTGCCTTTGCTTGAGTTCAGGTCCTCGTTATCTTTCCATAAAATACTGCAATTGGCATTTATTAATCTTCCCACCTTTGGTCTTGTCCTGAATCTATTCTTTATGCTCCTGGCAGAGTGCTCTTCCAACACAGGGAACTAATCATAGCCTTCTCTGTCCTGGGTTCACCAGCTCATTATTCTTCGCGGCTCACCATTTCATCATCTGGACATCCCAGTGTGCGCCGTTGGCTTGCTCATGACCGGCTGGCTCATCCACACTTACCTTTTAGCATTTTCTTTCTCACATCCTTCAATCAAACAATACTGAATAATACCCTGTCTCTATCTGAGCACCTTTTTAAGTGTCTGTGAAAGCTTAACAAACTAAAGTCCTGTACTTTGTCTGGATAAATATAGTCTATGTGGGCTTATTCTTATGTATAAGTGTATGCAAGAACGTACTTGCGAATATACATTTGTTTAATGTGTGTGTATGTGTGTGTGTGTGTGTGTACAAATGGGCGCAATTATACCTACACTGGGTTCCACATTACTTTTTAATTTAATAGGACAAAGTGAGTTAGTTTCACAGGTCCTTCATATCTCTTGAATCCTTGTTAATTGTTCCATTAATCTTTTTGAGCCCTGCTATGTTTCTGCTTCTTAACGATGTAACCATATGCATCCTTGAGCAGTGTTAGCTTACATATGCAACAACATCATTAGGAAAAATTATTACAAATAGAATTGTTAGGGCAAAGCGTGTGAATATTCAAAGTGGCTCTAACAAGAAAGGATACCAAATTTCAATCCCACTACAATAACATAGCTTTCCCAAAGTCCCATACAGAGTTCTAATGCTCCACGCAGTTTGTTATATTTGGCATCTTTCTTGTTTATGCCTTGAACAATTTCTGTGACTCCTTTATTAAAAAACATTAGATTTCACATTATAATGGTTTTGCTTTGGCTCACTAATCTTTGGTAGCACTTGGCTATAAGGGCTAGCCCTTCTTTCTTCTGTGGATATCACTGAAGGAAGTTCCTATTTCCAATAAGTTTGGCACATATTCTAACTATTTGTGCTATCCACCATTATTTCCAATAATGGTCTCACATATATTCTTTTTTTAAAAAAATTTTATTTTCTTGTAAAGATGCTATACAGAGATTACAGTTGCATCAGTCACATATACTCTTAAGAGAAATTATTATTTAATCATTTAGATAAAACTGGCAATGCAACATGTTCTGCATGAATTTATTACCATCAAACGCGGGTTAAACTGGGATTTTAGTAGAAGACGGCAGGATGCAGAGTTACTTTAGAAGTTGAATCTCAGAAGATTCTCATGAGTTTTGCACTTTCTTTATTATCTAGTGTTTTTCTATTTTTCCCATTACACGTTTATTATCTGTCAGTAGTTGCACAAAGAGGTTACCACTCAACAAATCTGAACCTTTTAATTAGTATTATTCAGTTGCACCAGGGATTCCACTGTGATAGCACCGCCATGCTTACAATGTTCTTTGATTACACATCCTTCCTCCTCTATCATTCTCCTTCCTCTTCTCTTTTCCCCAAGCCAATTACAAGAAGCTTCACTGTTCTGTTTTTATACATATACATGAAATATTTTGACCATATTCACTCTCCTTCACCTTTCCATTAGGCTTCGCTCTAATACACCCAGGCAGGGTGTATATTTCTGTCATGTTTTCACATATGAGGGTGCTATACCTAAAAGATGAACATACAATGTATGTAAATAAATAAAGGGCTATATATATAAATGTATATAAGAATCCTATGCATATATATGTTTCTTTAAATGAATCTCAAGGGGTAGTGTTAAAAAAGCTTTGATCTATGCCCAAGTACAAATAGACTTTAATTATGTTTTATTAGACTTATATTCAAAATATTCTTCAACAATTAAAATATGCTATCCAAAAAAAATCACTTCTCACTGAGTGCTCTGAACATGGCTAGCTAATTCTCAAAGATAGTTATAGTATAACCTTGATTATGGCTTTACCTCTAAACAATAATAATCTATTCCCAGATAATCTTTTAGTTTACATATATTTTGTCATGCATGATTTTAAAAAGGTAAAACCAGGTATTGCCAAGGACATGGAAAACCAGAAATAAAGTGTTAGCTGCTAATGTTTTCATTGTGACAGACAAGTTCCATGGCTATTTCCTGCAATCTATTCCTCGCTGCCCAAAGGGCAGTACTCATTTATATTTCTACAGTATTATTTTCTAAAGATGTTTACTTGAGCAAATGCCTCAGTGCCTCCATTTCTCATTTGTGACAAGTGCCAGGAGGACTTAACTAAAGGTCGGGCTTCTGCTCTTCAGAAGCAGAAGTTGGAAAAAGCAGACAGCAGTTACAACAGTCAATCGCATGTAGAGAAAGCAAATTTAGAGAAGCAGAAAATACATCATGTGATCCTAAGAGTCTAACATGTATTTGGTTTAAAATCTACCAGTGATTTTTATTGGATAATGAATATGCTTATTTCTACAACTCTGAGGAGAAGAAAGCAAAAACAAATATAATTTTAAGGAAGAGGAGATGCTGGGTAGCTTTTAAAACCACTCTTTGGTAAAAAGAGATGCCAGACATTATTAATTTGCCCAGACGGTCAGCTATCTCTTGATAAGTCTGGAAGACCTGAGTGTGGATTTCCAAACCAATACCACAGTCAAACAACCTAGAAGAAAAACCAGCAAAAAGCAATGAGAATTGCATTTGCTCAGTGCCAGGATGAAATGGTCCATCAATTTTGTTTTCCATTTTGTGACAAAATGAGCATGCAAAGAGGTGAGCTTATCAAATCCAGAGGAGGTAACAGAAGCAATGGGAGGATTTTTCTCGAGAATGAAAAACAGTGGTTTAATAAAATAAATTTGGCATCTTCTTCCCATTTGACAAATAGAGGAGTAACTGAGGCTGCTGAACCATGGGAAAGCTAACTTAGCATCACTTTGTGCTTTAAGGAGCATAAAGAATTTATCACTGAGTCATTATGCAAGCAAAAAATAGAATCCCTTATTTATACATGTTCTATGTCTCATATTTTTACACTTTATATTTACACATTTTTAAATCCATTTTGATACTATAAAAGGGCATTGGTAAAGCCATTTTCAGGGGGAAGGTCACAATTTCTTTCCTTGCTAGAAATTCAACTAGAAAGTCAAGACATTAGGCACAGCTAGAGTTTTTCTGTCTTACTTATATTTCATCGCTGTTGATGTGGTTCTTTTGTGTTTAAAGAAGTGCAGCTATGGAAACTAAAAAAATTATAGAGTAATATTGCCATTCTGCTGATTTTAAATATATAGTACATAATACTTACTTTACAAGCAAGTTCAATGGAGACAAAGCTGAAATCATAGACAGTGCAAATGACTTTTAAAAATCAACACAATGTGTTATGAAACTTTTTGTAACTTTACCATGCCTCTGTGATCAATGCACTGTATGCCTTTGAATCCGATATAGATCACTAATATTATTACTTGAGCTAAATTCTGTGTGGTTCATAATTTTTAAAGTGTGTAGTTAATATTATGCATGTTGCTATCTTTTGTTCCATATGTCCACTTACAAAACAAAAATGCTAATGATAAGTAATAGCCCTGTAACAATGTTAACTATGTTTAGTCATTGACTTATCTTGCTCTAACCTTAATCTTTTGTTGTATTTATTCCAACTTCCTCAAAAATCATCTAGCGATTTCAAATATTGACATTACCCTAGTATATTCACTGCTGTATACGTTGCTGTTCTTTGTTGCTGTCTTAAAAAAAAAAACACCTACCCCATTCTGTATCATGAAAGAAATTGTTCTTGAGAACTTTCCCACCAAGAATTTTGTAGAAAAGTATATTTCTATCATTTTGATGTTTTTATTAATGGCCCCAAATGATATACTTTGACATCTGAATCACTTCTTATCATTTTCATATGCTTCAGATGCTCTTCATCACATTAGTGATCAGGAAAGAGATGTAATTTTCCCCACCCTTGCCTTCAAGAGCTAAGTAAGGTTTTATTGAAAGTTGAAGGGAGCTGTGCCCTAACTCATGGATTGGGAGGAATGAAATGCTGTTGGGTTGGATTGACAGTTGTTGGATTGTGGTGCTGCATATCTAGATGCTATTAAATGCAACCTACAATGCTTAATAAAATGATTTATTCTTTTAGTAAAAAAGAATGAAAATTAAGGCAGGAAATCTAAAAATGTCCAGATAACTGTTGGGGAGAATTGTAGCAAACTTTAGGATGACACATTGGAGGTGTATGAATTGGTATTGCCATGGGAAAAAAGTGAAGTTGAACAATGAAACACTTTTAGACTAGGTTCCTTATTCCAACCCTCGACAAGCTTTATCGCCTTATTATTTTTATTAGCATCAATGAGTTGTGGGAGGGAGAAGTCACTTTGACATGGCCATTTATGCAAATAACAGTCCTTGATTCTTGTCACTCTCTCTTCCCTGCTTCCCCTTTGCAAATCAATCTCAGCAAATGTCCTTGTTCCATTTCTATGCATGTGCATGATATTTTGTCCATATTCACCTTCAACACATGAACTTTTATTCCTCAGTTTTGTATTCCCCGTTTTTCTTAGTGTTTCACACTAAGGATGGGAGCTGTCCAGAGCCAAGGCCGACCCTCTCTCTAGGGGACGGACTGGCGGGAAGAATTCAGAAGCAGACAGCATAGACCAAGAAGATAGCGCAGGAGGAGGTTTTCCAGGGGGACTCCAGTAAAGGCCAGGGTAGGGCTTGATGGAGGAAGAGTGAGGAAAACACTCCGGTCCCAGGGAGGGATGGGAGGAGAAGGGAAGGATTTTCAACATGGATGCAGGACTCCTCAGACTCTGTGTAGACTCAAGCTGGAGAGGGAGGCAGGAAGGAAGGGAGGTTGCTGAGTAGGGGCGTGTCTTACAGAGCTTCATTAAGGAATAAATAAAGACATTCTTCTGAGCCAATTAGGAAATGAAAGGATTTGAATGTGTAAGAGATTACTTAGATCACAGGGTGGATTCCAGGAGGCCAGCAGGAGGTGGAAAGCCTAATTAGGAAGAACCTCAGTATTGTGGATTCCCACTTCCTCTCAGTGGCGATGGTTGGTGGTGGTTGTTGGGGTGATGGTGATACAGCTCAGGGGGCACAGATGAGATTTGATGTGTGTGAGGAAATGGTCAGTTTCGACTCAGACTCATTATGGATACACAGAGACTTGCTGTTCTTTTCCTTCTCATTGTTCTAGCTTTGCTTAAATTTAAGCTGTGGTTAGAAATAGGAATCTTTTCAATTTGGAAACAGGAAAATACATGGTGTTCCTTCCCCCCCCCCCCCCCACCACACACTCCCCACCCTGCCCTTTTTTATTTCTTTTTAATTTCCTGTCCCTTGCTATCTCTGTTCTGTATTTTTCATTAGTTGACTATTTGTCTCCTCCTGATCCTGCTGCTGTTGGCGACTTCTTGCCTCTGTTAGTTTCTAGGTACAATCATTTTGTCTTAAATATTCTATGTTTTAGTCTGGCCATTATGTTTAAAGATTTCAAAACATTCTCCCTTTTTTCCAGTTTATTTTCATGGTTCTAAGTCCTGATATCATATAGAGGGGTCTATTTTTTCTGATATTCTTCTTAGGGTTATTATATTTTACAATCTTAGCATTTTCCTCTACTCTCTATATTGTTAACATTTCTCCAAGCTTTTATCTGTTGATTTGTCTTGGTTTCAGTTTTTGTAAGCACTGAGCTTCCGTCAAATACATTGTGATGTGTATTTTTTTAATTAAGAATAAACGCCGAAAATTGTTGGATCATTATTTATTTGCAGATCTGAATTTCAGTGTCTGGGCAAATTTGCCAATATTACATGGGTGAAACTTACTTTGTCTGCCATGTTATTGACATTCTCTCACTGCTTTCATTTATGTGCCTGCTTTGATTCTGGGCTGCTTGACTCAATTTCCTAGCGGAGGCAAATTGTGTTTCTGCTCTGATTTTCTTGATTTTACTATCATCATTTCTAAGTTCAGAAAGCAGTTTTAGAAGTGTGTTGGTTTTGCCATCACAGAGCCAAAAGTCTGCTGTTTATTCACTTTTCACTTTTGGAGAAATTGCATTGAATGGTTCGCTCAGATTATAATTTAATAAACCGGCAAATGCAGTTTGATCATAAGGAAACTCTAGTTGAATGAGCTACAAACTACATCGAAGCCCATAACCCTGTGAATATTAAATAAGAGATCCTTTATTACTAAGAAAGCTTATCATATGCTCTGGCATATTATAATGCTTCAAACCTACAGTTTTCAGTCTTAAGAAACGTCAACCATTTGAGTTTTCAGATGATTCTGACATGTGTTTTTGTTGTTATTGTTGTTGTTTGTTTGTCTGGTTCCTGGGGCTTGAACTCAAGGCCTGGGAGTTGTCCCTGAGCTTCCTTTTGCTCAAGTCTAGTACTCTACCAGTTGAGCCACAGCTCTATTGAAGGTTTATTTGAGTAGTTTATTGGAGATAAGAGTCCCATGGACTTTTCTGCCCAGGTTGTCTTCTAACTAGGACCATCAGATGACAGCTTCCTGGTAGCTAGAATTACAGGTGTGAGCCACCAGGGCCTGAGTGACATAAGGTTTTAGCCGTAAGTATGGTTTCAGCATGGATGTTGAACATGTTTTCTTCCCAGGAAGTCAGCTGTGAAGGAGAAGGAATTGTCTTCAGTACGACACAACTGTCCTTGTTCCTTCTTTCTGCCAACAGCAGCTGGAATACTAACAGTACTGATGGTGTGATGGCATAGTTCTTAGAATAAAAGCATGGGCCCCTTCACTCGACATCTGGCCAGCTCTCAGCTGTCTGCTCATCAGATTGCTATTCCCCTCCCTAGATTGTCAAAACCAGAGATGGTCTCCAGTAATCACAGTCAATTTCACCCTGTCACACTACAAGGGGATTGACGTATTTATGTAACTACACTTACAAACAAAAAGCCCAGGGATTTCTATTGTTAGCTCTGGCATTCGGTTTCTAGTATTACTTCTAGATCGGGAGAGACATCATCTACTTTCTCCCTGACAGGAGGAAATACACAGTGATAATTTGATGCCAGAGCTTTGCCAGGTAAAGAAACAAAAAGGAAATTTAGTTCTTTTTTTTAAGTGTTTTGGAAGAAATCACATCTCAAATACCTGAAGTATCTTGAACTTAAACTCAATAAAAACAAACAAACAAACAAAACCCACATCTGCATGCCAGCTTGCTGGCAAGCTCCTGATTTAGAGAATCAGATGGAATCGACATCTCTGATGTTTGAGATGATCCCTTAGAGTATTCTGGTTTTTAAATGAAGGAAAAAGATGGCTATAAATGATTGCTTAAGAGGAATCCTTGCTGCTATAGTAGTCGAGTAGGAACATAATTGCAGAAGAAAAACACTCCACATCACCCACACTAAATATGCACCACATGCAAACCAGATTTGTTATGTAAGTGCTTCTAAAAGAAATTTGCTTTATTCCAACCGTACTCCTGTCAGTGCTCTAGTGTGCAAAATATCCAAGACTGGCTATCAGAAGCTGTCAGACATAAACACAGGTGGGTTGTGAGCACTGAGCACCAACCTCGGTTATGTTATGGTACCACTGCCTCTCCTTTCTTGCTCCCATGTTCTCTGTGGGTCTTCACACTGACCTCCTCTCAGGATAATATTGGCTTATGATTTTTTTCTTGTACTTAAATTTATTCTGATACATAAAGATGGAACACATGGAGTACTAGGTGGTGTTTCAATACAGGTATTTTCATAAAGGCTCAATTTTTAAGACAGTCACTGCTGTTTTTAATTCCTCAAAGAACTAATGAGAGTAGAGTGGTTCATGCCTGTAATCCTAGCTACCCAGGAAGTCTGGAGAATGCTGGCATTTTAAATACCAGCCCAAACTTTACCGAGACAAATAAGGAACTGTGCCGTCTCTTGTCAGTGTGTGAGCCTCACTTGCCCAAGATTTCTCTCAGAATTTTGAGAAAGGTAAAACAGTTGTGATCACGCTCCTCTAGCATTTTCTGAAGCAAGGATTATTTCTCATCATGATTCTAGTGGCGGGTCATTCTGCACATTATGAATCCTGTAGGGCCGCTAGACCAGCTGATGGATGTTGTTCTGAGACAACTGTCTTGAAATCTGTTTCTCACATTTCTGAGCTTTGCACCAGGTAAAGATACATGGCTTTGTTGCCCATTCTGACATTACATATTTAGCTATCCACATTTTGTGAAGACCTAGAAAGTATTTGATCAAAATAAAGAGGAATGAACTCAGAATTCTCAAGTTCCCTGGTTAGTTGAGTTAAAAAAAAAAAAAGAGTTAATTTCCCTTTAACTGATGGTACTGTAAAGGATAGATACACAGATGTAATGGGTAACCCAGATATATATAATTACATTAATTTACAGATCCAAATAACAACCAGAGTTCAGGTTCAAAAGAGCTGCAGCAGCCTGCGGCAGGGGAAGAAAGGGATGGGCACCAATGGAAGAGGGTTGCTTGAGGTCCTTTGTCTTACGAAAGCCACATTTTTTTAATACAGAAAATGTTGGAAAATATATTTTCATGTTCAGGAAGTGAGGTTATGGATAATGAGTATGAAGCTAAAGTTGGCCTGGTGAATATTGCAAATAATTTGCTGAAACACAATGTCATGAACTACTCAGGCCAGCCTGTCAGGGTGTGCTGGACTCACCAGAATGTGCGGAGATTCAGGCATTGACTGTTACACCCTTCTGTAGACAGAAGCTTAACAGATTATCTTTAGGTCATTACTTACACTGAGGATGAGGATCCCTCACCCACTGACAGCCATGTTTCCTTTGTTCCATGTCCTTATCCATAGAAACATGGAGAATCATTTTTTTATAATGCATGAAAAAATACTGGCAAAATTTCATATAAGTGAACATATTTATGATATTTATAAATTATGAGATTTATAATTTTCATATGAATATAGTTGTAAATCTCATGTAAATGAAAAATTATATGTAATTATATATATATAATTCATATATCAATTATATCCCTTCTCTCCCACCTCCCTTCCTCCCTCCTTCCATCCTTCTCTCCATCTTCCTCCCTCCCTCTTTCCCTTCCTTTTGTCAATGCTAGGGGTTGAGTCCTGGGTCCCATACATGCTATGACAAGTGCTATACCACTAAACTGCTTCCCTAGTTTTTATTTTCTTTTGTTGTTGTGTAGCATTCAACGAGAATATGTGGGTTCATGCCATGAGATACCATTTATTTCACACCAAACTCTTTATTCCAAGATAGTAATTTTATGGACAAAAGCATAGCATTCATCTGCCGAGACAATATCTAAATTAATCAAAGCAAATATATTTATAATACTTTGAGGTTTTGGACTAAGCATGAATAGATCAGGTTATCCGTTTGATATATGAAATAAGAGTGTAGCTCTACTGGCGCCATTTGCTTTAGAAATTTCATTAATAGGTGTACAAATATATTGAAACTGTAGTTCTTTTTTAGCAAGAAATTGCTAAATGTGAGATTTTCAACGTTACAATGTTGTTGTCTTTGATCTGATTAGTCTAGAGACAGTAAAGGGAAACGACATAACTTCTTCTTTGTCTCTTAAGCAAATTACAGACTCAAGTGTCAGCTCACTGAGGGTATGACCTAGAGCAGTGCAGGAAGGTTGGATGGAAATGTTGGTTTTATTCAAAAGGATGTTATTTTGCAAACAGGCGGGCCCATTAATTTTAACAGTTTATTATTACTGTGTAGATTTAACAGTCTTCTTTGGCTCTTATCATTTTGTATTCAGAGAAAGCTTTCCTTCAATATGACTTTTCCATTTGTTTTCCAGGAGTTAGCCTGTGTTAGCCTACGTTATCTAATGGTCTTAAGTACACTCACAGAATAATAACAACAGTAATTAATAATTGATCACATTTGCATAAGGCCGAAAGTTGAGTAGGCCCAACCTTTCCCCACCAAAGGACATTCTAATCTGTTATCTCCTCCATACTGGCCTCTCGGGGCTGACGAATATCTGTGGTCTGTAGCCTCCCTTAACTCTGCCTCCTTGAATGAGATCTTTGTCCTGCTATGAAGTGTAATTATTATTGAAGTTTCTGTAGGAGCAGAGGGCTAAGAATGAACAGATAGGAATTCTAGTCTTGCACAGCCATTTATAGCTGATGTTATTCTACTTTTCAGGCTATTTCTTTGGCTATAGAAAGAGCGTGTTTGTATTGCCTTTGTTAATTCTGCACGTGGCCTTCACCACCAATTGAGAGTATATGTGTCTAACAGCTTGAACACTTAAAGTACTTAAAGTCTAATGAGAATTTAAGGCTCTAATTGTACTCTGTGCTCTCTTCAGAGTTTGGATGAGTTCGTCTATTCCCACAGCTCTATCTCTCATCTCTGTGCTGCTGACTTTCAAGTTCAAAACGAACTTTTAGTCTAAATTGTACACATATGTCTCTGCCCATTAACATCTCAAATTCAATATGGAGAAAACAGTTGTGAGAGTCAGAACACATAAACATGCTTGTACATGAATGTGTTGCCTAGCTTCAGAAGGATAGCTCTCTCAAGGTCATATCTATAGCTCCCAAGCTACTAAGGTAGCTGGATACTTACATTTACAGTGACCCATTTTGATCTCTCATTCATCACATAAAATAAATGACATGACTTTCATAATAGTATATTGAGGAATGTGTGTGTCTCTAATCATTTGTATATCTTGGAGGAGAAAGGAAAAGAATCCAAAGTAAATTGTATTTTATTTTTCAAAAGGACTCTGCCAGTGAATAATGAAACAAATCAACAATGGAAGATGTAGTTCTTAAAAATTGCAATAGAACTTAGACTTCTCAATTGCCTGGGTTCATCTCCTAAACAGAAAAGAAAACTTGGCCTGTTTAGAGGTTACATCTGCTGTATTTCTGCGTTGCCTTTTTCCAGATTCAGTTGTTCAAAAGGAAAGAAAACCTTGTAGAAGAGAACAGCTAATCCTTCCTGAGTCCTGTCTCCAAGGACTGATTACTATGATAATGCGTTATGTAATTGTGCAGCAAAAATGGGGACCATGGGGAAAAGAAGAAAACCATTGCTTCAGAATTTGAAAAAAATAAAAATAAAAAATAAAAAACGTCAGGGATTAGTGTCGGGCCCAAGAACAGTACAGCCCCTGGCAACCTGAGAACCCTGATGAGCAAATCAGATAATTTTGTTTCAGTAGCTACAATGAAAAGCATCTCAAAATGAACAGGAAATAAAATTAATAGAAAGGGGGATAATAATAAAAATTTAAAAAAGGAAGTACAGCTGTAATTCAAAGTGGTAGAGAGCTGGCCTAGAGCAAAAAGGAGCTCAGGGACAATGTCAAAGCTCTGAGTTCAAGCCCCATGAACAACAAAAAAGTAAATTATATATATATATATTTCTACTTATGGTGCAAATAGTCTTATGGTTTTCCTTGTAAGACTATGAAATTTTAATTGAAGTAGAAAAAAGGCTACAGCAAAAGGCACATACATATTGGCCTATAGAGCTCCATTACTATCTTCTGTAGTCTTTAGTTATTTGATCTTGGTAATAATTGCAATTTTAAGTCTGGGGAGACTAATTTAATATCCAGGGACAGGCCATAGAGGTTCATGCCTGTAACTCCAGCTACTCAGGAGGTGAATGTTAGGAAGATCAGTATCAGAAGATAGCCTGGGCAGAAAGGTTAGCAGGAAGTTATCTTAATTGGTAGGCTGGCCATGGTGGCACGTGTCCGTAATTCCAGCTATGCCAGAGGCCATGGGTGGGAAGGTCGCTGGTAAAAATATGAGAATTACCTGAAAAATAAAGCAAGCAAAAAAGGACTTTGGGCATTGTTTAAGTGGTAGAGGTCTTGCCTAGTAAATATGAGGCTCAGAGTTCAACCTCTACTACCAAAAATAATAATTTTTTATTATCCAGAATATAAATAGCTCCTATAACTCAACAACAAAAAGATGAAGAAACATGGGCAAGCAGACATTTCTCCAAAATGGCTAGTACACATGACAAAGAGCGTGATGACACCTCGGGGAGACAAGGATCACAGAGAGCCACGTCTCCCGCTTCGAGACAGCTATAATAAAAACAAACAACAAATAACAAAAACAAGAGTGGAAAAAACACAAGTTGACAAGCATGTAGCACATCATTTCAACTTAGTAAGGAAAGAGCAGGAGGAGGGGGGAAGAGGAGGAGTCTGGGGAAGAGGGAGGCAAAAGAAGATGAGAGAGAAGAGATTTCTAGTTCTACTTGCTAGACCCTGGCTGATTTTTTTCCCCTTGTTTTTATTGAGCTCTCAAACTTACCCTGTCTCACCTTCTTGCATGCATTCGGAAAGCTGTTCCTTCTGTCCACGGCCCCGCCACCACTGCGTTCAGCAAATATTTCCAGACAAAACCAAACACCAACCACATCTTCCAGGAGGTCTCTCCTTGATTGCTGCTGTTCCTGCCATGTTCACAGGCATCAGGCCCTTGGTTCCCTGTAAGAATGCAAGGATTCCACCCCAAGTTTTGCAGTTTTCCTGAGTGCAGTGCTGACCTCTTGCCAAACACTGTTCCACAGTTAGTCCTAACCTGGGGAATTTCTTCTTATTAGTCATGCATTTGCTTCTTGATTCTACTGTGTAATGATCTATGTGTGAAAAACTCAGAGTAAGGTTGTTCATCAAAAGCATAAACCATGGAACAAAACGTTCTGAAATGATTTGTAGGAGGCAACTACCTTCTAGCAGGGAATGACATGGCATAGGCAGATAAAACAATACGCTCATAAGACAATGCCCTAGGAGGTCTTCATTTCAGATGAGGAGGCCTTCAGGCAGGGTTGTGTATGCCAGTGTGAGTTCACATAGTACCTTCAGAAGCAAATCTAGAGCAAAGGATTTTAAAAAACAAAACATGTTTTCTCCAGCACTTTTTAGCAGTTTTTGTTCTCTAGTGTTTAGGTGGCACTTCGTGTCATTGATTTTATTTTACTAATCTTAATATCTTCATGTATTTTCCTGTCAGTGGAAGCTATTCTCTTCCGCATCTTTCCATTTTCACTCTCCAGTTCTTCACTTCCCAGTACTCAGCAGTACCCTGAATTGTCTTCCCTGAGAATTCATGAATCGGTAAAAGTCCAAATGCATGGGTGAGGGGTGACCAGGGTCCCCAAGAGAGTGACCACCATAGAAAGCAGGAATGGAGACAATCTGTATACAAGGAAAGAGTAATCTATAATACAACACAGACAATAAAAAGAGGAGTGCAGGGAGCAACAGCAAGTACTGCAAGATTCATTTCAGGTATGTCAAACTCTGAATCCTAGCACCCCATTTTATAATAAGATAGATAGATGTAGGAGGACAGGGGAGATATTTGTTACCTAATGTAAATCTAATGTGTTTAGTATGCAGCTGCTGATTGCTTTAGATGTTTATTCTTCCATCTGGAGGGGATTTATGGAAATAAGATAACATTTGAACAGTTAATCTGCTCCATTTGTTCAGACAATATTTTAGTTAATACATTTTAAAACTGCCAGTAGAAGGTAAGCCATGCTGGACAGTAGACATTTCAACAAGTTTTTATTAAGTAAATTGAGCCAGTTTTCATTATCATTCAGACACAATAGTTTAGGATGCCATTCCTCCATCCTTCTGAGAGGACATAGCAATTGCTTAAGTATGCAAATAGAATTAAAGTTTGGCTTACAGTGAAAGTAGGATTTTTCTATTTTTTTTCTTTTTAATTTTTTAAAATCACAACCACAAGATGCTACTAAATAAAGCAAGATCCTTGGGAAGTGTGCTCATTTCCTGTCATTTAGAAATAATGCAAATATTAATATGAATCACTCTAATTGTCTAAATGAGCTTAATTAAAGCAACAGTCTGGAAGACAGCTCACCTGGTTTAATAAAATTACAAGTATATTAGATTAAAATATGGGCCTGAGGCTGCAAATGCAGGGACTGTATCCATCTTGTGTCTTTATACCGTGCTGCAGATTTTCTAGATCAATTTTAATCCTCGTTTTTTTTCTCATTGGGAGGAGATGGAGACATGGGGCTGTACTGTATTCCTTTTGAAAGGAGAGGCCACAGCATCACTTCTGCAGCGGTCTTGCCGAATGTCGAGCAGGGCAGGAAAGTGCCAGACAAACACAGAATGAGATGCTGTACAAAATGTGTGTCTGAGCTGCAGCACAGCTAAGGAACAAATGGAAACCATCACAGATTGGATGAGAACACAACATAATCACTCCATGGAAGGTGGTGTCCCTGTTAGCCAATATTTTCAGTCTGTGGAGTATGAATAAAGAAAAGAGCAGAGAGACAGACACACAGGTTTATTGGACTCCAAACCTGAGGAGGACTTCCAAGTCTTCTTCAGACTGGCTGAAGGAGAGATAGCAAGGTTCCCTTACAACAAACGTCTCATCTCTTTCATTAAGAAAAATGAACTTAGGTGGGGCCCGGGGAATGGGAACCAGGGAAGAAGTCTCCAGGTACAGAGTTGCAATCTTGAGTTTTGTTGTTGTTGTTGTTCATAGCAGCTTATCACAAAAAAGCAAGGCCCTTAGGTCACAGGTTATACAGGCTATCTCTTTTACAGCCTCAGCACGTGTTTGGGGAGAGGAAAGGCCAGGGGAGACAATTCAGGAGTTCGGGAGTGGTCTGCTGTGGAGGGGAGGGGGTGGGGGGAGTGTTTCCAGTTTAACTCATTTTCCATCTGTCCTGGGTTGGAACTCAGACAAGAGAAGGAAAATTGTAGGAGTAATGTAAACTTTGAATAAACACCATTTTGATCTTAAGAAGCTCCCTAAGTATCTGGTGTTGAGGATGATATAATCATTATGAATGTTGTTATTGCATGGAAAAACTAAGTAGAGAGAATGTGGCAGATCCTGGAATTAATTTTGTGCATTTCTATACTATACTGCCATTTTATTCTGTACTGGCATTCTTTTTCCTCTTTCCTCTGTATCTTTGCTCCCGTCTTCTTTAAATTATATTTTTCTTTTCTTTTTTTTTAATTTTTTTTATTTTTTTTATTTTTTGTGAACACACTGTACAGAGGGGTTACAATTACATGGGCAGGATAATGCGTACATTTCTTATCAAGCATTGCAGCCTCCTCCTTTGTTTACCCTTCACATCCCTTCCCAGCCTCCCCCCCCTATTTTTATTTTCTTTAAGTAACTACACAAGGGAGTTACCATTCAACAAATCAGTTTCTAAGTACAATGCATCTTGACTAATATCACCCCTTTTGTCATTCTCCCCATCCTTCCCGCCCAGTCCCTTCCCTCCATTTTCTTAATTTTATAGGATATGTGTTGAATATTAGGAACACATTCTACCCCTTTTCTCTCTTCATTCATTTGCCTCCTCCTCTTGGGCCTTCCCACCCCCACAATACTTTTCACTTGCCAATTTCCTGGTATTTATTTTGTTGGGTTTTAAGTTTCTTGTTCTAAGGAATTACACTGTTTGAAATCTCCCTTGCAAATACTATACTGTGTTGAATACATCTCTGTGTACTTACATACAACCCCATTATGTTTACATGTACACTTATAAGTTAATTCTAGCTTTCACGTATGAGAGAGAACATGCATTCTGTCTCTCTTACTTCACTTAAGGTAATTTTTTCTAGGTCCATGTATTTCTTCCCAAATGATATAGTATCATTCTTTCTTAGGTATAAATAAAATCTTATTGTACCTATGTGTGCACATGTGTGTGTGTGTATGTGTGTGTGTGTGTGCGTGTGTGTGTGTGTGTGTGTGTGTGTGTGTGTGTGTGAAATTTTCTTGATCCATTCATCCACTGAGAAATATCTGGGCTGTTTCCATACCTAGGCTATCATGAATAGTGCAGCAGTGAACATGGTTGGGCAAGTAGCTTTACTGTATTCTGATTTGTGATATTTTGTATAAATAGCCAAGAGTGGTATGCTATATTTCTTGATTCATCACAACCATAATCTAATTTATTAAAATCACCCAAGTTTCCATGAATAAATAGTGAGATGGTTTTTACTTCAGTTCAGAGTATGTTTGACTGGCTAACAGATGGTGTTGCTGTAACACATGCTCCCTTTAATTCTTTAAGAATTCCCTGGAGAATCAGATGACACAATTTGACCTGTATGAAACCGTTAAAATATGTATAAGTGGGTCCTGCTTCTCATTTTACTTATAATGAATGCAGAGTGAGTGTCCCTATGTTTAGAGTTCAATTAACAATAATGTATTAACTCTCCTGCAGGTTGCCTCCTATTAAATAACTTTGAAAGCCATTGCTAAGATATAAAATAAGCCTCACTGTTAAAATAGGAAAATATGCCGTATATTTTTATTTTGTAGTGCTCAGTATAGAACCCAAAGCCCTGTATACCAGGCCAACCAGGCAAATGTTCAATTGGGCCTTACCCCCTCCCCCATCTATAAATGTTTTCTTAATTCTAGGGCTTGAACTCAAGGCCTGGCCACTGTCCTTGAGCCGTTTTTGCTCAGGGCTGGTGCTGTACCACTTGAGCCACCGCTCCCACTTCACTTCTGTCTTCCTGGTAGTTATTTGGAGATAAGAGTTTTATGGATTTTCCCACCCAGGTTGACTTCAAACTGCCATCCTCAGATGTCAGCCTCTTGAGTACTGAAGATTATAGGTGTAAGTAACTGCCACCAGACTCATAAATGGTTTTATCCCAAGTTTCAAGTCTGTCTGCCAGGCAGGACCTGCTTTCAAGTTTTAATCACTCATGCTGGCTGTCATGGCTCTTCTGCATGTCTTCTTCTGATGTCCTTTGATTCTTCTTTCTTTCTTTTTTCAAATTTTACTTCCTGAAGTCTAGCCTTTGTGGAATTATTGCCCTCTTGGGAGAAAACCATGAAGAAGTTTTATTTCAAACTTTGGTGATTAGGTGACTTCTAAGTTTCAGAGAGAGCAGTAACTCCTGTCATGTAGTTCATTTGACACAGAGAAATGAGACTCAGACAGCTATACCAAAGGTTATAATTTGGTCAAGTGAGAATAGTGTTCATTTTGTGCTTTCTGTATCATCAGTCCCAGAGGGGGTGGGTGGGGACTGTCATTCGGTGGGGGAATATGGAAGTCAGGAGCCAGGCCACCACCTCATAAGAGCTCGTGGACCCAAGGCCCAGGAGCCCACAAGGGCTCAGATTCCCTCAGCAGAGATAACCCTTGGATTTCCTATTACAATTTCATGAATCAGTGAAGAAACCCAACAAAACAAAACTCTGATCTATGAGGTACTAAGTGGTAGCTGATCTTATTTGCTAATCTTATTGCAGATCTCTTTAGCTTGAGTATATCTGAGTTTGGGAAATACTGCAAACGCTCTCCGTCACTTCTTGTGTCTGGCACCTCGGGCTGCTCCAGCCTTCTCTGTTATTCACTTATTTACCTTGTAATTCCCACCATGCCCCGGTAAAGACCTTCGCATTTTCACACAGTGATGAAGGTTGCCTGAGTCATTCCTTGGTCAATATTTGCTAAAAGAACAAAGTCTAGGTATCTGGCTGTAGTCATTGCTTGCCATTTTGAAGTCAAAGTGTGGTACCACAAGAATTTCCTCTGGGTAGCTGGAACCAACAATTTGACAAGAACTTGAACAAAATTTTCTCCATGACAAGGCTAGTTCCCAGGATCACAACTAAAACCTCTTTGGTTTCGGCCTTCATTCCCTCTTTAGGCCCTCTCTGAACTACTATATTGTATTTCATAGATTTTTGTCTTACTGATGATGAGCAACTACTAGATATTCTTTAAAAATTTCTTGGTGAGCCCCACCAAGAAAAGTTTTTTTTAACCAATTCAAATATAATAGTTTATTAATGTGACTATGGGTGTGTCTCTTAGCAATTCTTCAGATGCATTCAAAAAATGAGGGGAAAAACATTGAAAGGGATTAAATCTGAAAATACTGTTGGACATATTACAAGCAACTGGCAATGGTTTTGTTAGAGAAAATATACTTGAGAGGACTATTATTTATATGGTAGGGCATTATTTTTGTTTTTTCAATAGTTCATATCTCATTAGATTAGGAAAAGAACCATCTGTGAAAGGTGAAAGGAAGCCAACTTCATAACACTTTCTTATAAAGAAACTGTTTTGAACTTTCTCTGGATCTTGCTTAGCAATTTTCCCACTGTACTTTGTCTAGCACTTTTCTTCAGCCTTTTATTTAAAATCATGCATCTTAAAAAAATCAGTCCCTTTGTTTCAGAATTTACAAGATGCTTCCCAATTGTATCCTGAAATTTTGCTGAGGGTAATCAACAGTTTCTATAA
This sequence comes from Dipodomys spectabilis, assembly GCF_019054845.1. Lineage (NCBI taxonomy): Eukaryota > Metazoa > Chordata > Mammalia > Rodentia > Heteromyidae > Dipodomys > Dipodomys spectabilis. Next base: position 4,927,371 of record NW_024870892.1, on the reverse strand, counting down.
GTACTTCTGAAAAACTTGTTTTATTGCTTTATTTATTATTATTATCATCATTATTGTTATTTGCTAATACTGGGGCTTGAATTCAGGGCCTCACACTCTTGCTTCTTTTTTGGTTGAGGCTGGCACTCTACCCTTTCTTTCTTTTCTTTCTAGAAGGCCAGAGATGAGGCTGGGGATCCACAGAAGCATTGCAGGTTGCCTAACAGCCTTCTGTGCCTAGTGAGAATTTACTGTGTTTCAATCACACCCACTAAGCTAACCTCCCACTTACAGGATGCAAGCCATTCTCATGAGTATAGCGGAGGCATTACAGTGGTCCAGAATAGACCTAAATCCTTTCCTGTTTTTCTCTTTCAAATGCATGTCAACGTCATTGCCAATGCCACGAACTATCTGTGCATATTTCGTCAAAGAATCACTAGGCTTTCTATTCTCAAGTCTTAAAGTTACTGTTTCTACAGGTTGTTCTATATAGAAAATACGTAAATGCTTTGGTCTTAGCTTCCTCTAAAACCTGTGGCTTAAAATAACCCTTGGGCATTCTTGTAAAGTAGATTCCAGGGTTCCATTTTGAGTTTCTCAGTCTAGGAATACGCTTTTTCATGAAGATTCGAGAGTCCCATTTTCAGTTTGCTGTTCAGTAGCCTGTAAATTTTGGGCTCAAAGTTCAGGATCATTCAGTATTAATTTTCACGAGGAGTCCTACAGTGTTGTTTTCTTTATTGGACTTCTTTCTCTAGACTGAATCTTTCATAGTGAAATTCAGTCAAGTTTTAGTGTGTGAGGAGTTAGGAAATGAGGGCTAGAGGCTCATAATAAAGCTTGCTAAACACTGGGGTTAAGGAGGGAGTATGTAACATTTTTCTGCTCAGATAAAATTTAAACGAACAAGTAAACTAGTACCTATGTTTCAAGGAATCATAGCAGAATGGGAGCAGAAGAGCTAAGTGGCATCATGCATTTTATTTATTAATTCCAGTGATATTACTGCCTTGCGGGAGAAGTTAAAATGTTTTGTGGCAATGTTTCTTTTTTCCTGATTACTTGTTCTTGTTTTTATTTGTTTGGCCATGCTGGAGTTTGAAGTTGGGCTTTGTGCTTGATAGGTAAACTCTCTGCCACTTGATCCATCTCCACAGCCCTTTTAATTTTTAGCGGATTTTTTTTGCAACAGGATCTCACAGGTTAATTTGGGATGACAGATGCGTCCCACCATGCCTGGCTTATTTGTTGAGAGAGGATCTAATAACATACAACTTGGAAAGGACATTGATTAAGATACATTGTATTCATAAACTTCATTGTTGGATGGAAACGTCTTTGTACAACTACTTAAAGATAATTTTTAAAAAAAAGATTTCCTCAAACTTGCCTTGAATTACAATCCTTCTGATCTCTTAGTAGAGTCCTTCTGATCTCTATGATTACAGATGTGAACCACCAGGCCTATCCTTGGAGCCATGTCTTATTTGGAAATTAAAATAAATTGGAAATTAAATTAATTTGGAATATGTTGTAATTAGACAAGAATGTTTCAAATATTTATTTGGAGTAAACAAAACATTACATTTAGAAAAATATTTTCTTCTCATTAAAAGTAATTTCTAGCCGGGCGCTGGTGGCTCACGCCTATAATCCTAACTACTCAGGAGGCTGAGATCTGAGGATCGCAGTTCAAAGCTAGCCCAGGCAGGAAAGTCTGCAAGATGCTTATCTCCAATAAACCACTCAGAAAACAAGAAGTGGCGTTGTGGTTTAAGTGGTAGAGCGCTCATCTTGAGCTAAAGGTCTGAGGGATAGCACCCAGGCCCAGAGTTCAAGCTCCATGACTGAAAAAAAAAAGTAATTTCTATACACTTCATGAAATAAGTAACTGTAAGCCTTTGGTTCTGAATACTTTCAGGTCACCATTTATCAGTGAAAACCACAGAAAAGGTGTTTACTTATAGTCTCATAACATTAAGTCATAACATAATTTGTCAATTGCTATTTATCTCAAAATAGCTAATGAGGAAAGAATCGGCTTCCATAATAAAGAAATACAATGGGGAGGAAGTTTTTTGGCATATTTAATTATATATTTGAGGCAGTTATTAAACCTAATCAAACTATAAAATATGGCAAACTGAACAATCTGCCCAAGGAAAGAAAGATGATAGAGGTACAATGCAGTTAATTAACAGTGGGCTTGCCCAATGAGCAGCAATCAGAGCCTTTGTTGGTCTGAAATCTGCCTCAGCCTTCTGTGCAGACTCGAGGGTGCTCTCAACACTCAATTAATAACTGTTTTCCAAACATGTCAGCACAGGGGGACACCGCTTCTCCTTTTATGCAGTGACACGCAAATTTGAACATAAACGCCAATATCTATGCTGGCATATGAAACACTGTAGGCTGATTGCACACAAACACCCACAGGTAGCACACAAGGCAGTCTTCAGCAGGTGTGGCTTCAGTTAAGCTGTGGGAAAAGTAATTTCACAACAACAAAAATGATCCACAGTGTTGGTGCTTTTCCTTCTTCTTTTGGAAAAGAGGAGAAAATTGTACAGGTTACTGAAATCACTAAAATAATTTTCATGAAGCCGGGCGCTGGTGGCTCATGCCTGTAATCCTAGCTACTCAGGAGGCTGAGATCTGAGGATCGCGGTTCAAAGCCAGCCCGGGCAGGAGAGACTGTGAGACTCCTATCTCCAATAAACCACCAGAAAACAGGAAGTGGTGCTGTAGCTCAAGTGGTAGAGCACTTGCCTTGAGCTGAAGAGCTGAGGGACAGCGCCCAGGCCCAGAGTTCAAGCCCCACGACCAACAAAAAATAAATAAATAAATAAATAATTTTCATGATGTGAAGTCACCCAAGTAATTGAACGTAACTTTAACAAAATGCATCTCTCTCTCTCTTTTTCTTTCTGTGTGTGTGTGCATGCGTGTGCGCACGCTCTGTTTCTTTCTCTCCCTCTCCCTCTCTATGTATTGGACACATTGCTGAGAGTTGCTTATAAAATTCAAGAACTTGAAAAGATCAATCTGAGTATGAATTGATTTTGTCACTATCCTATCAGGACATGGAAGCTCGGGTCATGCACCCTGCTACCTGCCACCTTCCCCTTCATCACCCTGAACATTTCTGTAACAAGACCGGTACTTCCTGGCACTTACACAAGTTCATTGCTGTGACTGAAGTAGGACATGGCTAAGAAATAGCTTGTCTCTGAAGTTCACTATCTATTCATCTACACACCGTGAGTCATTTGAATGACCGTATTTTTAATGTTCTTTTAGTCATTGAAGTATCTCCATTCTGAGCTATGCTAGTGGAGTTTAGGTGATTGAGTTCATCAAGGAAATAGCTCATTTTATGTACAAATGACTCAGCTGGAGGACTACAGATGGAGGCTGAAGGATATGTGTGTGTGTGTGCACAGTGAAGGGTTCAGCAAATTTGAGGCTGATTTGTCTCTACTTTACTGGTGTTTAAATCACCAGCAAATAGCTTTGAACATCTCACAACATGTGTCACATGTTCATGTATAATGCATCCTAATGTAGAAATGTTAGATAGTATACCATGCTCTATATATTATATAATTATTGCAAATACCCAAATACAAAACTAGAATATTGTAGAGAAATCATGTATCAATTCTTTCAATGAGAATTTATCGGGCACATATTTTATGCAGGCACCAATCAAAATCAGGGAGGTTCAGCAGTGAAAAGATGCAATTTTGCTGTGTCCTGGAACACACATCTGAGGATGTAGAAAACAGCAATAATTAAATACATCACCCTTTGCCATGGTGAGAATCCTGGGAGATAGGTAGGGGGCGAGGTCAGATGAGGGAAAACTGAGATAAGGTCACAGGACCCTGTGAACAAAGACCTCAACAAGAAGAGACAACATTGGAGGAAGGTTTTTGTGGAACAAAGTGAGGACCAGCTAAGGTTCTATCTGGCAATGGCGGTTGAGATACAGAGAAGGAACATGGGTTTATTTGTTGATCGTTAATACTACATTCCCAGAATGCCAATGGGTTTGAATTAATTTGATCAAATCATAATTTCTTTTCCCTATCCAACTTCTTGAATATCCCTTCTCTCCCGCTCCCTATGGATCATCTGAAAAGTAAAAATTGAATTTCCAGTTAATGTTCCCACTTTTTTCCCCACAATATGCTGCTACCTGACAAGTAATGATTTCTGAATTGTCTAACTACTGCTGGGAAATTTCCCCAATATTTGGTGGCCCAGACAATAACAAGCATTTGTGATGGACACCGAGTCTCTTGGTCAGATTCAGGGAAAGCAGCAGCTGGTTTGTGCAGGTTTAGGATCCCCCCTGAGGCTCAACAGGCTGACAGTCATGGCTTGTGCAAGAGTATCCCTTCCCAAAAGTACTCATCAGGTGACTGACTAAAGGTCTCATGCTCCAGCTCCATACGTCAGATCGAGTGCTGTCATGATGTGGGCTCTGGCTTCCTTCCCCATGAGAGATCTCCAAAAGACAGTCACACTGGCCCCACCAGTAATGACTGTTCTGGTTCTCTAGGTGAATGCCTCTGTGTGGGATGTCGGTGACAAGAGGACAGAAACCACCAGATGGGCTGACTTGGGCACAGGCTACCAGTATCATGTTATCAACCAGGCCTACAAATCCCTCTTGTCCCATCTAGCTGCCCCAGCCCATTCTCACGGTTATGTCTCTTGCTTAGGTGAGATTACCATGTGTGTGACTTGAGCACCTAACACTGATCTTGATAGGTTGGTAGCAAGCATGCAATAATTGCTGTCCTTAGCATCTCCATTGTCTGCAGTGGGGGCTCATGCCGCAGAGGCTTGTCTGAGATGGAATTTTGCTGTCATGGTAATGAGCTGTACATTGGATGGGGTCATTCAAGTGCACCATCAGGTAAGCTTCCTACCAGGTATGTACAGTCCTAGAAGTAGGGGACTTCTCGAGGTGTCATTCATGATGGTGCACCAACCCAGTGGTCAGTAAGGCACTCGGGGTATGGCAAAAAGCCTTCTGAATCTGGCTCCAAGAAGTTATGCCCAGCAGATCCACTGTCTGCACGCCACCCGAGGAAATTAGTTTGAATCTCTCGGGGACTCAGGCCTACTACTTCGGGCAATCCCTTTCCACTGTTCCATTTCTGTCCATATCACTAGCCTGCCACAGGACTGTTGCCTTTCTCCGTTGTGTTTCTCCTACTTCAAGTGTTTTATCCTCATGTTCAAATTAAACCAATTATTAGAGGATCAGATCAAGTTCTATATTTTCTGTGATGCCTTTCCTACTTGCTCCTGTTGCAATAAGTATCTCATTATTTCAAGAATTCCCAAGGCATTGCATTTTCATCTCTAATACCCTTATGGGACTTAACAATGTCAACCTTGTCCCAGAGTTATTTGTGTATTTCTTAAGTTTCCCATTATATTTCAAGTCCCTTAAGAACAGGATTTTGGTCTAATTTATCTTTGTATCTCCCAAATCACCAAGGAGTGTCTTGAATACATCAGGCTGTCAAGAGGTAATTTCAGAACACCTTAAAATTTTCAACAAATGAGTTGGTTTAGAAGTAGATTCTGTGCATAGATAGAGGTCTTTATAGGTACTTATGGTATTGGCATAAAATAGAAGGCCATGTACCATAAACTATTTTATAGAAAATATTGAATTAAGCGAAGATAAACTCAATCATCTCAATCATTCAAATGGCTCATACACTCTCAGTCTATGCATTCACCTTCTTTTTGTGTATTAACAAAGCTAGGGAGGTGGTTTCCAGTTGTATCGCTTTCCTGTTAATCATAGCATTAAAGTTTGTGTTCTTATAATTTCATAGATAAGTAGCACAAAAGACAGATACATACCACAGTTAATTATGAATATTGACCTTTCATATGAACCAATTGGTTACAACTTGTTTAAAGGTGGAACTCAAAGAATAGCACTTTCAAGGGTCATCATTTAAATGGAAGCAATGAAAAGTTTGAACATATTTTATACTGAGAATACTTTCGCATCTAAATAAAAGCATCAATGCAGATCACATTTTGGTTGTATCTTCTGTGGCTACGTGTCAGCAGCTAAGCAGTGTCTACATGTTTGCCAAGTCAACAGCTACACAGTTGAGTGTAGGACAGCCCTGGTAGTCTGATGGAAACCCAGCGATCACACCATGCATATAATGCAAAAATGGTAAATCACACTTAATGGATCTCAAGTATTTCATTATAGAAGTCAATATGGTATGTTATTTGTGCAAGTGATATACAACGTCATTAAAATTCTGAAGGAGATAAGATTAAGAGCTTTGAAGTTTTAAACTTCTGAGGTAACTTTTATAGAAAAGAGCCTAGCCTTTAGTAGTAAAGAGATGAATTTAGGGGTTGTAGTTTATGAGTGGAGACTGGCCAGGTTCAGAGCAGTGTGGTGGGTCCTACTAATGTTGCAGATTAGTGCCTGTGCAAAATAGAGAATTCAGAGGGGAGCAAGCTAGTGTGGGCATGGAAGAAGGTAGAAGAAAGAGGAAGAGGGAGAGGGAGAGAGAGGGGGGGGGAGAGCAAGCACTGAGCAATTGCTGTTGGCATTTGAAAGATAATTGGAGACCTCAGGAACAGTAATTTCTTCTAGCTTGTGGAAGCACGTTATAAATCAATTCTGAAATAAAAGTATCTGGAGGAGGCTGTGGAGACTGATGGAGGAAGGTGGAAAAAATAAAACTGTACACTCCGAAGAATGAAGACTAGGAACAGGATGATCTTATAGCAAGAGAATATTTTGTAGGCAGAGTTGGGCCTGAAGATGGAAAGATGAAAGAGGGAGATGAGAGAGAGGGCACTGAGTGTATGTCATCTGGGAGGAGGAAGGATCTAGAACATCTTGGAGGAGGGGTTTAAACTAGAAAGGGTTAAGATGTTGGGCCACTGAGTTTTCCTCTGTAACTATGAGCAGTGGAGAACCAAAAAAATTTTTTTAAGGAAGAGAGGATAGTATAGATATTGAGAGCTCCAGGAACCACAAATGATTGAAACAATGACCTGAATAACCAAATTAGCAGGGGAGCAGTTAAAGACAGATTTCATCACCTTGACACAATCCGTATCATGGCCTGGCTTTCTCTTCTAACCTTTCTGCAAGGTGGGCGACAGAATTTTGTACAGCAGAGGAAGTTTAGCAGAATAATTGAAACACATAAAAGAAATTCAGTGTATTGTGGAAAAGTTCAAATTATGAAAGGCAAGTGGTCATTTCTCGTGGGTGCTTTAAACTTTTAAGCTTCATAGAGAGCCATTTTATACAACTGTAGCTTAATAGGATCGGACAAAAATGTCATTATTACCAGATTTTAAAACTATTTGTGGAACTACATGCAAACTTTGTAGGACAGAATATGTAAAATATTTACCTAGTGGCCACATAGCCATTCTACTTATAAAATTCTTGCCAGCTTCTTTTTCCTTCTAAAGTTATATTGATTGGATGCTTATAGTATAGACTCTTTCCCATAACCTCTGATGGGGCCTCTGTGTGCTCACTGATGAGTAGAGGAGTTAGGTGTTGGCTGATGTTATAGGCTGAGGATTGAAGAGAAAGTTAAGGCCATGGAGAAGGACCGAGCTTGAATTGGGGTAAAACAGGATACACCATCAACATCTTTTAACCCCTATGTTTAGAATCCAGTATCATTAGTAGAATAAGTGACCTCACATAGCCATTTTCCAAATGTTAATGAGAACCCTGACAGCTAGGATCCAAATTTAGACCCTGGTAATGACTCTTCCTGGTCTAGATATCTTAAAAGCAGCCAAAGTTGATGGAAGGACAAGATAGAAAACTTTCCTTCTGCGTAGCTAGGTTTTAGAGGAAATTGCCTGAAGTAGAAAAGAAAATGTCAGGCTTTCCTTCCTAAGAAAGGGAAATAATAATGTATTATCTAACTCCTAGGGTTAGATGGTGATGCTAAATAACTACACTTCCTTCTCCATGAATAATGAGAATGTCTTAGGTACAGAAGGAGACTTGCACAAATAGTTAAGTTAAAAATAAGTTGACTAAAGCATTGAAAATGGTTGAAACAGGAAGGGAAAAATGACTTTAATTCTAAAGTATTAAATTGGAAGTTTTCTGGAAGAAATTCAATATAAATTATTTTGAAATCACATTTGAAGAAAACAATTATTTTAAATTACTAGACAGCTCAAAGAATTCCTTGAATATAGAATAAAACTCAAATGTGAACATGACTTTCTGTGTTTTGTATAACTTATATAAAGATAATTTTGTTAACTCAGAAATGTTTCTTAGGTAGCTTTATCTATATTTTTCTTGTCCTTTTTTTAAAAATTAAAATATACTTACTGGAGGTCTGGGAAAGTGGCTCAGTGGTAGAGTGCTTGCCTTGCCTGCATAAGGCCCTGGGTTCGATTCCTCAGCACCACATAAGCAGAAAAAGCCAGAAGTGGCACTGTGCCTCGTGGTAGAGCACTAGCTTTGAGTTGAAGAGCTGAGGAACAGTGCCCAGGCCCAGAGTTCAGGCCCCACGACCGACAAAAATAAATAAGTAAAAATATATACTTACTGGTCAACTAAGTATATGTATGAATATGTGAACTGGAGAAATAATTGAGTTAAAATTTTATAGCAGCTACATTGAAAATATGGTTTCAGATTAAAAATGTTTTTAATTTCAAACATAAATGTTCAGGTTTTTCTTTTTGACTTTTTAACCACATAAGTAGTGTGTCTTTCTTGACCTAGTTTTAAAAAACAGTTTAATATCCTGTAACAATTTATACAAAGTGACATAGAATAGGTTGATGTTTTTATAAAAATCAGAAGAGCAGGTGTGTCAATATTGCTTGCTGCTGAACATAGTTCTCCAAATAGCTGTCTTAATGTTCCGTTTACGACATCCAGAACCCATGTGTATGAGCACCAATGCCAGACATTCTTTTGCTATTCCTCTTCACTGTTTCTCTTTATTGGCTCAGGATAAATTGGATTCACTATGATATCTTATATTATTGCTTCAAGTATCCTATACTATTGCTTCTAGTATCAGACATGTTCTGAGGGCAGAAAGGAACAACCCCAGGAAAGGGATACCTTGGTAGCTTAATACCTTAATAGCTGATCTGAACACGTTTCTTTTTTGGGGGGGGGGTCTGGTCATGGGGCCTGAACTCTGGGTCTGGGCGCTGTCCCTCAGCTCTTCAGCTCAAGGCTAGCACTCTACCACTTGAGCCATAGCACCAATTCCGGCTTTTTTCTTTTTGCTTCTGTGGTGCTGAGGAATTGAACCCAGGGCCTCAAGCATGCAAGGCCCCGAGCACGTTTCTTAGTTTTAATTTACGAGGAACACATGTTGGTCATCAGCCTCTAAGATGGCCCCCGATTGTCTAGTGTTCCTGTCCTTCCTGCCATCCAGTGTAGAATGAACTTACTGACTTGTTTCTGGTGAGTATGATGTCAGAATAGACAATGTCACTTGCCAGATGGAGATACGAAGTACAGTGGATTCCCCTGTGGTCCTTCTCTTCCGTTTAGCTCTCATATAAATCACAGGACACCTTGATAAAGTTTAATTTCAGATAAACATGTGAGGATTTTAAAATATGATTATGTCTCATGCAGTGTTGAAGTTGTACTTATACCAACAAATTATTTATTGTTTTTCTGGCATTTAAGCTTGATCTGAATTTTATCTGTAAGCCCTGGACATGAGGTTCTTTGAGCTGGAGACTCAGCTAAGCCACACACTGATTTCTGATTCACAGAAGTGGTATGTAAGAAGGGAACAGAAGTTGCTTTTCTAGCTGGGAAGTGCTAGAGCAATTTTCTCTGTTAGCCATAGCTAGGTAGCTCCTTGCCTTATCATTCAGATGAGCATCTCTGCAGGACTCATGGTTGACTCAATTAATTGACGTGTTCTAATTGGCCTCTCAGGTATAGAGACAATAATGATGATAGTTTTACCTGGACAACCTCATTAAGATAGAAGAAAGTTTGCTACTGTCCATGGTATAATTTGTGTTCATATACTATTCATTGAAACAGCTTTAAAGACTCAGCCCCATTAGAGAGATGTGGAGGCAGGAAGGGGAAAGAGGTATTTTTGAGACTTTCCATTGAAACTTTTAGAACAGTGGGTAATTTTATATGCACACTAATCCTTATTGTGATAAAAAAAAAATTGTTTCCGTGTCAGGAACATTGTCAAATCCCTCAGCTCCAGAGGTTCAGCGGAGAGACACCATCTTCCACTCTTTCCTTTATTCCTCCCTTCATAACTAACAAACCACTAAATGCTGTCCCGCTCTTCCTGTGTTTCTCAAATCTTTCTTTCCTCGTCTTGTTTCTTTTCCATCCCAGGAGATGAGATCGCTAGCATCTCTGCTTGTTCCACCTCCAGAACCCTCTGGCCAACCCCATTCCCAGGTTCACTTAGACCCTCAGTGGCTATACAACACTCAGTCCTTCCTCAAACACCGTGTGCCCCTCCACCGTCAGGCGCTGAGGCTCTAGGGAGCTTCTGTCTGAGGGCTGTGTGTAAATGCCTGGGAACATTCCTTCTGTGTTGTCCAAAGAGGGTTCGGGGCTCTGGAGAGAGCAGGACACACTTCCCAGTACAAATATCATCTGTGCAAGTGAAATACCGGTGGATATTAAAGGAAGCAAGTCCAGACAGGTCACTGACCTTGGCCCTCTCTGTTGTGGGGGAGGTAATGATTTTGATATGTAGAATTCCTGTAGAAAGCTAGTGAGCATGGGGCTTCTTCTCTCCGGCAAAGTAGGGGGAAGTACGTCCTCCCCTGCTCTACCATGCTTGCAGAATGCTAAAGGCATCTTCAGAGAGCTGTCTGCCTCTTCTGTGTCCTGGGGAAGGTGGGGGAGACATACCAGGCTCAGCACCTTGCCCAGAGAACAGATTCAGTTCCTTTCTGTGGATCTCTGATACAAAGAGGTCTTTTTTCCCCTCCGGGAAGTTTCTTGCATTCTTCTTTATTCATAATTCTTGTTTCTTTCCCTACTGTCATTTTTCTTTCTTTTGGGTCCTGTCACTTGGTACCCTAAAAGACAGAAAATACATTAGGTGACCCAACTCAATATTCTCCTCACTCATTTTTAACCGGTCTCCCACTTCCTGACAGCCTACGTCTAGTTTTTCAGGCAGTAAACAAAGATTTTGATTTTGTATGACATGGAAATAAATCTTTCCTCTTACAGGCAGGTAGATGAGTCAGTGGCTCTGTGTTTCTTGTCTAGAGGCTGAAAATATGCAAAGGGTCATATTGTTGAGTCTGATCTTTTTATTTCAGTGTGGTGCTCTAAGACTGATTTATCTCACTGCAAATCCACTGGAGGAAGTGTATAAGCCTCTGGTTTAATAAAGTGTAGCTAACCCTCTTTTGAAAAAAAAAAAAACACTTGAAATACGAATATTGTGCTTGTTGATAAAGTCACTTCCATTCAGCAAGGTCTAGTTCAGTCACCAGTGCCCGGTGTTAACGGGTCCTAGTCTGTTCAGCACTTGTGTGGCTACGGGAGAACAAAGTCCTCTCAGCTCGAGGAAGAGGAAAGTGTCAAGGAGGACCAGTAGGGCAGCTTGGTCTCATCAGAGACCCCAGCTTTCCCTGTATTGTGCTCATCCCCTAGGACCATGGTAGCTGTGGTAGCCATTATGTCTTTGGCAGCAGCTGGGGACTGAGCAAGTCTAGACAGAGCACCTGTCTCCTGTGAGGATAGGTCTGCCTCCTGCTAATTCCTCACCGGGACTCTGTCAGGGCAGGCTGTACAGAGAGCAAGCTTTCTGTCTACAGCTCTCACATATCTCATCTTGCAGCCATTCCATCTTCAAAGCCCATCAGGTTCTAGGCCCCGTTTTGGAGTCACACCACGCCCTGTTCTGTAAGAGCTGAGGTTTTCGGGAGCACCATGAGATTGCAGTAGGCCTACTTAGTCTCCTGGCACCAGGGTCACATGGGAGTGACCCTATTTATAACTGTGAAATCCTTTCATCATTTAATCAAACATAATCACGGAATTTGGCTCACTCTCCTCCAACAATTGGGAAGCACTGTCACCGTGCTATGCTATGCTATGCAATAAGAAACTAGAGACTTAGGAATGTCTCTCAGTATCCTCAAGAGAATAAAACTTAAAATTGGCAAAGCTGGCCATCGCTTTTAAAATGTAAAAAACCCACAACTGCCTCAAAAGTCAATTTTCTCTATTTTTTCCCCCTCAGGGGAAAAAAAAAAACTCACTCTGCCAAAGAGTTTGGTTTTATATATAAAATCACATTCAACTGTAAAATTCAATACTTAAAATCCTACCAATTTTTTTTGAGGAACTCAGAGTTTAAATTATTTTATTTATTCATTTGTTTGTTTGTTTAGTTATTTATTTATGTTTGTCGGTTGTAGGGCCTGAACTCTGGGCCTGGGCTCTTCAGCTCAAGGCTAGCGCTCTACCACTTGAACCATAGTGTCACGTCCGGCTTTTTCTTATTATGTGGTGTTGAGGAATTGAACCCAGGGCCTCATGCATGCAAGGCAAGCACTCTACCCCTGAGCCACCTACCCAACTCCTCAGAGTTTAAATGATTGATGGTCATTTTTCCTTTAATATTTATTTTTTAATTTCTATATATCAGAGCTGTACTAAATACAGGAACTGCAATGATGATAAATCTTGTTCTGTTTTCAAAATATAAAAGAAAATAAATTAGTAGCTTGAAAGATGATTGGTAGATATTATATATATACTTACTACAAGACAGACAGATTGAGAGATGGAGGACATAGATGATCGTTAGATGATAGATAAAACAACCAACTGATTATGTGATTCTTGCCCCGGGTGGTAATAGAATCAGGGCTCTTGGAGTTGAGAGAACCTTGTAATGGAAGAACTAGGATGGAAATGAAGGATTAAAATTCTCAGTTAAAAAACTGAAATAAGGCTATGATACTAGAAGCAGTCCACAGGATGAACAACAAGGAATACCTAGAAGTGAGCACTAGAAATACTGTCAATAGACCTCTCCAATCAAGATACAAAACCATATGTTATTCCTTTGTGGCTAATTGACAAATCACAAATAGATCATGTGTGGCCATATGTATTGCTTAGTAATGTCTTCTCTATCATTATTTAAAAGCCCATAAGAAGTAAACTGAAATTTATCAAAAATATATACAATCTTTTCATGAAGACATTAACATTTATTATTTTTTCTATTTCGAGCCCCACTTAAAACATCAACATAGCTGATAGTACATATGTTTCTTTAAGAAAGGAAACTGGCTGTTGAGAAATTGTTCTTGGAAATCATTAATAATTTAGTTGAAGGAATGACCAAAAGTTTGAGATAGAAAGAAATTAAATTTTCAGTGTTCTGCCAAAAGCCTGATTATTCCTGGAACAGGAATTTTAAAAATTTATGGCTTCATATAACTGGTCAGTTTTAAATAACCATACATCACTTGCAATTAAAAGTGACATTATAGCAGACATTTCTTCTTCATAATGCAAAATAAAATTTCTAGTAACATCACAGGAACTTACCACCTCTGCTAACTCTGCAGATACAGAGAGCTATTTTAAAACACTTTTAATTATTCCCGAATCCATTGACTCTGTTTTTGGGCATTTGTAGTTTCAAATAGAAACATTTATCCAGTTATTACCGAGGTGATTCCTTCACCTCCCAAGCCCCTCTGTGCTTCTTCGTCAACAGTGGTGATTCTCTGCATTCTCCTGGTTCCTCTGGATGATGAACCCAGCCTCCAAAGTTCTCCCTTTCTATCCACAGTGCCCTGGACTCTCCTTCAAGTTCCACTGCCAGAGAGAGAGGAGAAAAACATTCACCTAATCATCTCATTACTTCCTTAAAATAAATTACCCTTGGGGGAAAATGAAGCAGAATACATATACGGCGTTGTGCCCTAAGGTTTCTGCTGTTGTACTCATCTGGACACTTCTTTTTGTTTTGTTTTGGTTTGGTTTGTTTGTGTTTTTTTTTATTGTTGTTGTTGGTCGTGGGTCTTGAACTTTGGGCCTGGGCACCGTCCCTCAGCTCTTCAGCTCAAGGCTAGCACTCTACCACTTGAGCCGCAGTGCCACTCCCATTTTCTAGTGGTTTATTGGACCATGATCCTCAGATCTCAGCCTCCTGAGTAGCTAGGATTACAGGCGTGAGCCACCAATGCCTGGCTTTGGAGACTTCTTCTACAGTATTTTTTACTTGAGGCAGAAGGGACTTTCCCGGTTGTCGCTGACTGGCGGGACTTCCCTGCCCTGTGGTCTTTAAACACTCTGCTGGTTTTGTCAAGACCCTAATAATAAATGTGCCTGCTTTAAGAGAACATCCCTATTTAAATATTTAAATACAACTGTTTTTATCATAAAAGTCTAATTTCTTTCATCTTGCGATGATCAAGTAGCAGGTGCTGGTTTCTCACAAGTGAGAGACTGTACAGTTGCATGCTGTCTGTCATGTCTATGCTCCATGGACCACTGAGGACAGAACGGGTAGCTCACCTGCCCTGGGACAGGCCTGTGGGATCTGTGGGCTGCAGTACCCAGACAGAGAGCTTCACTCCTTCATTAAATTGTTCTTCCTGGATCTGGCTTTCTGAACTTGTGGATAGAGATTTAAATAGCACTTCCTGCAAGCTTGGAAACAAATGGGAGACTGTCTGAAAGGGTGATCTCTCACATGGAGAGAAAACTCAGGTCCGGTCCACGCAGAAGCAGTACAGTTCCACTCAGAGATGCAGCACAGCCCACTGCTTCCTTAAGATATAGTTCAGCAACATGCAGGTTCTATGGGATATTTTATATCATTTTCTGCTGAAGCGAATAAAAGAAAAAGAAATGAGAAGCAGCTCAAGATATTTACTGTGTGGAAAAATAACCTCCTATCCATAGGCCAAAGTAATTTTGATTATTTCTCTGTGTCTCATTTTAGAAAATGAAACACGGGGTTGTGCCTTAAATTTCTGGAGATTCTTGACATTAATTCAACACGTTGAATTAATATTCAACTAATGTAAAAAGTCAGTGGGAAGAAGAGGATCATTGATAGGTTATTGCAACTTCAGTAACATGGCTAGATGGATTATAATATAGAAATAAATTCAACAAGTCAGTGTGAGAAAGACAATTCATCAACACAAGGTTTGAATAAGGTAAAGGAAGTCCTTGGAGGACAAATGGACAGAAATTTATGAAAAAATATCTAACCTCATAGGAATCAGAGAAATAATGACATGCGCCTTGCATTTCAGAATTTGAATGTTGTCAATGGAGAAAATGATTGAAACACCCTTTTTATGTCCTCTTCAAATTTATTTAGTATCTGAATCTGCTAACTGTATTCTCTGGCTAATGACATTAAAGCTGCCACGATTATCTAAGGAGCTGTCGTCCAAATGGTTTGCCTGGAGATGGCTGTTGCTAGGAGATGTCTGTGAGAGCCCACTGAGTAGAAAGGGAAGATGGAAACTCTTCCCACGTGGCTCTCATCTGTATAGGGGTTGGCATGATCTCCATAGGATATGGGATGTGTTCTGTAGACCAATAACAGATAAATGGACCACTGTGTCATAAGATACATGGCAGCCTATTTGCCCAGAAACATCCATGAATCAAGATGGCAAGTCCCTGTGTGTGTGTGTGTGTGTGTGTGTGTGTGTGTGTGTGTGTGTGTGTGAATTACCACACTGTGGGATGTTTACACACAAAGTATGAAGCTTAGCTGCTCAGAGCATAAGAATCTCTGGAGGTTATGAATTACTGTGGTCTGCCAGGGACTGAAAGACAGTTAGGCAGGAAGACTTTCTTTACACTGTTGGAAGTTTCTGGCAACCCAAGGCAGAGGGTTACACAGCCTTCCCTGGCCTTTCCTTGCCTCTACTTTACATTTAAAGTCATTGTGTCCTATGTGAATCATTTAATGGTGAGTTTTTCATCATCCCTATGGGGTTATTAAGTCTGTGAATCTCGTCATTTACCGAATATTTACATATTAAGCACTAAACACATGTATTATAACCGGGAAAGATCATATCAAGTCACTTGGCATTTTGGTTGTCATGATGTAGTTAGATCTCCTTGTGCAATAAAGCAACCTGGCCCAGGAGAAACACCAGGGAACTAGGCAACTTAGTAGTGTTTTGGGAGCTATTCTTTTGTCCTGCGAATACTAGAAGAATTATGAGACTGGACTATCTACACAATCACTTAGCCTAAGTGACATATCTTATAAACAGTGCAATCTAACCATGATAGTATTTCTACATGTAAACAAATTGTGCTAGCTGGAAAGCACAATTGTTTTCTGTGTTTATATCAAATGTCTGGGAAGTCAATGAAATACATATGTGGAAGACTTATTTTGGTGGAATTCTATTTATTTGTAGTATTTATAGCATATCGTCTTGAGGAAATACTGCAGTGCCCACATGCTCTTTGCACCAGAACATACTACTATAATTTGAACAGCTTTGTTTATTTTGACTCACCTTTTAATGTGAGTTCTAAGCAATTGAGCCAGTAACAGATTTGTTAAAAGGCATGATTTGCTTTAGGTTATCCTTACATCAAACAAACATACTATTTGGTATCTTACTTGAAAATAAATCAATAAAATTCAGAGCCAGATCTGATTTTGAGTTTTCAATGAACTTAGTTTCATGTTTGGAATGTGGTTAATGTTTGAACTCTAAGGAGTATTAATAGAGGTTTCACAGCCAATGATCTAGTTGTGGATGAATGTTCGTGCCAGTCATGCTTTAGAAGATACAAATAATCTAGATTTCATGGTTGAATACTTGATTGATATAGATGGAGAGATGAAGAGGAAAAGGAAGAGAGAGAGAGGAAGATGTGCAGTGGGAGGAGGGAGAGGAGGCAGGAGGAAGAAGAGGAGAAGGAAAAAATTTATTATGGTTGTAAAACTAAGTCTTGACATTTACATATCTCAACTGTGACCATTATTTACGCTAATATTAATTATTTTGCTAAACATCTAAGGGAGTTAAATACTCAGGATACTGAAAGGTGAGAGGTAGGTCAACATCTGAAATCAGCTTAAATCAAAACCCCCTGTGTGTATCTTCTGCATGCCCTGCCATTTTCTCAGCCTGATCTTCCTCTTGCATATGAACCATGTCATTTACATCTCAGTACCCAAGCACCACAAGCTTTCTACACACTGTGAAGTGTAGAGAAAAGTGGGCAGAAGTCCCGTATCCCAAGTGTACTTGAACCTTCCTGAGATGGATAGAGCCATTCAGGCTGTAGGTCTGTTTGTGAGCCTGAAGCCCAGTTGTGTGGAATTTGAGTATAGACATACCTTCTCCCCAAATACCTGAGACAAGGAATAAATGACAATGAAAACGAATGCCGCAGGAATGGAGGAAGGACGGGAATGCATCAGCATCCCAGTAGTACCCATAGGGGAAGGTAACTCTTGGCATTGCAAAATCCAAGGAAGGTAGACCAGATGTGGTAAGAGTGTGAGTGTAGACAGAGGAGAGGGGACTTCAAAGGAGAAATTGATTTCTTGTTCCCGCTGCCCTGGATGCTGCCAGCTCCTTCCTCTTGAGTCCCCAGACAACAGGACTGTGTGAGGTAGATCTTCCTACTTAACTCTCTCCCTGGTAGCACCACTGGGGCTGGACATCTCAGGAGGCTATTACAGAATGGAATGCTTGGGGGCTGGGAAGGTGGCTCAGTGGTAGAGCACTTGCCTTGCATGCATGAGGCCCTGGGTTCGATTCCTCAGCACCACATAAGCAAAAAGAAAAAAGCCGGAAGTGGCACTGTGGCTCAAGAGGTAGAGTGCTAGCCTTGAGCTGAAGAGCTGAGGGACAGCGCCCAGGCCCAGAGTTCAGGCCCCATGACTGGACCCCCCCAAAAAAAAGAAAGAAAGAAAAATGGAACACTTGGAACTTTAAAGGAAACAACTACTGTCTAGTTCAGCTATTTAGGTTTGAAATTCCTCTATAAAAATGATAGTGTACTCTATATCATTTTATACACATAGAACTCAAGGTATGGGAAGCCCCCCCCCCACTTCAGAGAGCTTTGAGAGGGGTACCTTTTATTTTTAAGGTGGAAGGAAATTCTATGAAAGTTATCTTTTAAACAATACTACCTGGAACCACGTGTCCTCTTCTGCCAGGGTCATGCTTCGATTGTTGGATGGCAGCTTACATTCTCTCTCTGTTTGTGCTGCCCAAACGGCCAGGATTCCTCAAGCCAGCCCCCAGCACATTTGCTTTGTAGAACATTCTATCCACCATTCTGATCCTCTTATGTTCTGTTTTGTCATTGTGGATTAATTCATATTCCCTGAGTGGTGTCGGCAGTACAAAATGCAGCTGGACTGTTCTCTGCTTCTGCTGAAACCATCCCTTCCAGAACCCTGAGCCCATGTGGCCTAACAGGCTACCCCAGTGGCCGTGTGGGGTTTATGCACTTCCCTATGGATAAAGAATGCCTCGCATGTTCACACAGATAGGTTTAGGGCTGAGGAAGGGCCTTTCCATGCTAAATATGGCTCACAGCAGATTTCTAGTTATGACTGTGGATTTGGAGGCTCTCTCCTTGCCTCGTCTGTCTTCACAGATAGAGAAATGAGGGACAGCCAGCTTAGCATTAACTGTCTTGTGTCCCTTCAACGACCTGCCATGTTAGAGGCAACAAAAGAAGGATCCCGCATTGTGTTCAAAATAAAAGATTTAGCAACCCAAAGTTTTGGAAACTGCTAACTTAAAATATATAGAATAATGCTCTTATGTAATTTAGAAGATATTAGAATGTCTTCTTTCAATTGGTTTTGGCTGTCAAAGATCAGAACCAAAAATGATCACTCCTGCTCCATAGGAACCAGACTAGACTCATATAGATACTCTCTCCTCATAGAGACAAGAACCTGTCACCATTCGTTAGATGTGTTTGAGGCCTGCTTCTGTGTGAAGGAGTTCTGTGCCTTGCTCTTGCTCCAAGCTCCCAGTAAAGCACCAGTGGCTTGGAGTGAGTTCTCCCTTCCCGTCCCCACCCACTCCCCCCTCCCCGGGAGGAGAGAGTCTCAGGGCTCACTGTGCAGAGAGGGCCAGTACCCAGGGTCTGCACTCCCGGCACCTCCCATAGTTCCAGAGTGGATGTGGGCCACCAGCCTCTTCACAATCTCTTAAGACCAGAGAGAATACCCACCTCTGCTTCCAGTCCTTTCCACTAGGGCTTTCCTAAACTTCAATTAAGCAGGAAGAAGTAGTCACAGTCATGGTTTGGGATTTGCACACACTGCTACTTTCTCTTACCATTAGGCATGTGTGGGACACATTAGATGTGTTAGGTTTCCTATGATTCATTGAATGATCCCAAGAAGACCATGATGTTGTGGCTTTCTTCCCTTCTACCAGATCCTGTGGTGTGTTGGTGAATGGTTACCAATACACCTACCTGAAGGAGATGTGTGTGTGTGTGTGTGTGTGTGTGTGTGTGTGTGTGTGTGTGTGTGCGTGCACGCTCCTCTATTATGTATCTCACTGAAATGAAGTATGTTCTGTGGTCTGGAGGTGATCACACATCAATGACAGGGCTCCAGGGTGGCAGGGCTGAAACCCTGAGCATGTGCACAGCTGGGTCCTGGCGAGGCTGACCGAGCCATTGTGAAGGAGGCTGGCATCACGGTGTGGCTTCATTAAACTGCTATACCATAGATGTGCATGCACACTGTATACAAACAGAAAGAAAACTATACTTCGTTGTAAATCCTAATAACCAAGTGACCCAAGTGTTTGTGCTGGTTCTTAGCAACTCTTATATCCATAGTCGAAGTGTGACCGCAGTCCACAAAGAATGTGAGCCCAGTGTGGCTGTTGGTTATGTTCGGTTGCATTCCAAGTAAGAAGGAGATGACACGGTGGAGACGTGGGTGCAGACTCTTCTGTTTTGTAAAGGCCTTCATCTAAACCGCTTCTCTCTTTGCCAAAGTAGATGATATGTTTTGAATACTCAAAGATTTCCGCAACTGCCATGCCAGGGTAGTGGTTATGTATGGGAGCCAGTTTTAGTTTACTTTGTTTTCCTAATGTTTTTCTCCATCACTTCCTTAAGATGAGACAGTCAACAAAACAGTAAGTCAAATCCTGGTGTATAGTGTTTGCTGACTACTGTCAGCCCATCATGGCCCATCCGGGGTACTAGAGCGATGTTATGCCAAGTCATATTCCCTGAGTGGTGTCGGCAGTACAAAATGCAGCTGGACTGTTCTCTGCTTCTGCTGAAACCATCCCTTCCAGAACCCTGAGCCCATGTGGCCTAACAGGCTACCCCAGTGGCCGTGTGGGGTTTATGCACTTCCCTGTGGATAAAGAATGCCTCGCATGTTCACACAGATAGGTTTAGGGCTGAGGAAGGGCCCCAAGTAAGAAGGAGATGACACGGTGGAGACGTGGGTGCAGACTCTTCTGTTTTGTAAAGGCCTTCATCTAAACCGCTTCTCTCTTTGCCAAAGTAGATGATATGTTTTGAATACTCAAAGATTTCCGCAACTGCCATGCCAGGGTAGTGGTTATGTATGGGAGCCAGTTTTAGTTTACTTTGTTTTCCTAACGTTTTTCTCCATCACTTCCTTAAGATGAGACAGTCAACAAAACAGTAAGTCAAATCCTGGTGTATAGTGTTTGCTGACTACTGTCAGCCCATCATGGCCCATCCGGGGTACTAGAGCGATGTTATGCCAAGTCATGGGAGACATACTCCAGGGCCCTGCCGTGCAGTATTCCTACCACACAAAAACAACACAGAAAATGTCAGTGTTGCCTATAATGCTTTGGGATATTTATCTTCATTTTTAAATAGAATCCTATTTGCTTATAAATTTATATAATTTAATTTTAGCAATGTCTGCTTTGAGGTGTTGTGTTCCTCAAAATTCCACTGTGTGCATTTCCAAGCAGGGAGAGGCTGCCTCCACTCCCCATTGATTAGCTGGCTATCTAATCGGCATGATTTGGTGCTGCACGTATCCTGTGAGATAACGTTAGTTTCCATTGCCTCTGCCAACATTGTACTTCTCCAAGTTTCTAAGCTATTAGTAATACCATCATATAGTAGATAAATATGTTGGTTAACAGTGAAAATACTACTTGTCTTTACTTGAAAGGAAAAAAACAGTGATTTAAAAAAGCAGTTTCGGAGTCAGGTAGAGCAATCCGAACCTTGTCTTTCTCATTCTGTGGGTCTGCAGAATAGAGGTGTGCCTCAAATTGATCCAAGTTAGAACATGGTGAGAAGAGTGACAGCATTAAGTCTTGCTTTAAGCATTAAAAGAGACACCGGATATAATGTTTGGTACTTGTTAAAGGACTCAGTATTCTCAATATGTCCATAAAGCAGGTGAATTCCATCACCTATAAAAAGGTTGATCCTGCTTGGGGCTTGCTGTTCCTTTCACTTGCTGTTCACTTTCAGTATGTCAGCTGTTGGCTCAATGTGATTGTGACTACTATTCTATAATTCAAAAGAGGGGAGCCTATGCTCAATAAGAATTCCCTTTTATAACACCCACTGCAGTTACAGAGAAGTTACAAACTGATTAGCCTTTTAAAAAAATCCTCTAATGTGGAAGGATTTATTTCAGCATTACAATACATAAAAGACTGGCCAGAACATGTATACACACATGCACCACACACACACACACACACACACACACACACACACACACACACACACTTTGGTATGATGAGGGATGAAAGATAAATGTGTTCCAACAATTGAAAAAGAAGCAATGAGCATAGAACTTAAGGACTGACTGTGTTTTCTGGCAGCACATTCTCATTCTTCAGAATATTCCATCTTTGAGAGGTCTGTTCCATTCTCCTGCTTTAAAATAGAGACTGCAGGTGTGCAACAACATGTCCAGACATTTCACACATGTCACCCACAATTCTCCTTCCTTGGGGGAGAAGGGTGGAAGATTAGAAGTGGGAATGTGTGAAATACCTCTGAACATTGAGATGCGCTGAGTACAAATTTAGTTTATCAATCTTCTGTTTTTTAAGGCATTAACTCTGAAAATAAAACATTAGGGAAATATGGGCCTCCACAAGTATAATGGTATTTATTATCTACTCCTCTATGTTTTCCTTGCATTAGTAGAATAAAGCTGGATATTCTGGGTAATAAGTCAGTAAGGCAAGTATAATGATCGTATTTACTTGACTTTTATAATACAAGACAAAGATTATTCTATATATTGAAGAGAATGAATTTAGAAATAATAAAAGTATCTAGCCCATGGTGACAAGAATCTAAAGGAAAGGTCTCCTGAAGTTTATACCAAATCATGAGCCTAAGGTGTTTTTCTTGCCTGAAGTCAACCTCCTTGCAAGTAGGGTTGGAGCTCTCCCTCGCATGCACCCTCTCTCTCTGTCTTTCTCTCTCTCATTCTCTCTCTCTTTCTCTCTCTCTCCCCCCTCTGTCTCTCTCTGTCTCTGTCTGTCTGTCTCTGTCTCTGTCTCTGTCTCTCTCTCTCTCTTCCCAAGCTTTGTTTGCCTTGCTATTAAAGCCAGCCTCCCCTTGCCCATACTACTTGTTAGATTAAAGCATTAGAAAATTTCACTAAGCCTTTTCTCCTCTCACCCTTCCCCCTTGGTATCTATCTTATAATATGGAAGAGTCTCTGCCAGTCCATCTTGTTTCTTTTCATAATATTCACCAGCTAATACAGCTTTCTGGGGGTGTGTTGTGCTGACTGTGTGAACTCTCAGCTGAGCCATACGCGCCTCAGATTTTGACTCTGCTCAGTCATAGCTCTGTTAGGTCAGTGGGTTTGTGACTTGCCACCTCTGATCTGTAACCATGGCCTCTCACTTGCTGAGTGACCCCTCTGGGACTCCACCTCTAGGGAGTTATCACCCAGTGATTGTTAACTTGTTCTGTGGTCACCAACCTTCTGTGTGATAGCTCACACCAACACACTCAGAACTTGCTCTCTTAAACACCTGTCACACATGGTCACTATTGGCATCCTGGGAGTCCAGAGATATGTGAGTCCTTCTCATTCTGAAAACGGCAGACAACCACTGAGCCAGCACAAATGTAGATGGAGGGCCAGGACTTGAGCCATGAACACTCTAGAGTGAACACATGCGTCCGCTGAACCAGTGTCATCTGTCAGAAACTGAATGAACAGGAAGCTCTTGGAAAGAAGGGATGAGAAAAGGGTAGTTGCACTCAGAGGCCTTCAGGCAAAGAAATACTAAAAACACTGTGTGCTGGAGAGAAATACCAAGCCAGAAGATAGCAGCGGCTGGGGCAGGGCCAGGAGCAGGTGTTGCTCTGAAGCTTTGGCGTTTTAGTCACTCACAGGTCTGCTGACCAGCCTAGGTTTTGGAAAACATACAGCGTGGTCACCAGTGTGTGAATCAGCCTTCGAAACAGAAGAACACTCATCTTAGTTGAAAGGCGGTTGTTCAGCAGGAACAAGGCCTGGCCACTGGGACTTCCAGAACTTACTGAAGGCAAGAAGGTGAGGTGCACAGTGGTGGTGATGCCCAGAAATGTCAAGGACTTCTGAAAAACACAAGAAGGGACATTCATCAATTGGTGCCACTTTTGATTTATGGGCAAATCGATTTAGAAACAGCTGCTGGGTATCTCGCTTGTCTTGCTCAGTTGAAATACTCTGAGATACTTAAAAGAAAAAAAGTTACCACCTAATAACAGGTAGTAAGAATGACACTCTATGAACAGAAGAAGGAAATGTCAACTAAAGGAAGAAAGGCTAAAGAGGACAAAGGCTCACTGTATATACAGATTGATGCGAAACTGCTTCTTCATTTTAAAAAGAGCATTATTTAAATTTGCATTTCATTACTAATATATTACAGAGCAGTTATATTCATCAATATAAGGCTAAAGAACAGAAATTTTTTTTGGTCGTGGGCCTTGAACTCTGGGCCTGGGTATTGTCCCTCAGCTCTTCAGCTCAAGACAAGTACCACTTCCAGTTCTTTGGTGGCTCATTGCAGATAAGAGTCTCATGGATTTTCCTGTCTGAGCTGGCTTTGAACCACAATCCTCAGATCTCAGCCTCCTGAGTAGCTAGGATTACAGATGTGAGCCACCGGCACCCAGCAAGAACAGAATTTTTTAAAGAAAACTTATAACAAGGGCAATCCATCAAATCCATAAAGACAATGAATGAAGTAGAAATATCACATAAGAATCATATAAAATGCTGGTACTAAATGGCAATAATACTCAAATGCAATGTTTCATGGCATGTAACTAATTGGTGACTTCCACAAAGACACAAAACTGTAGAAAACTATTTTTAAAATTCAAAAAAGCAAACATTGATTGGCTCAAGTTTTACTGTTTCTCTTCCACAAGCTGCAGAGAAAATGATCAAGTGTGAACTTGCTAAAATTTTAAGTACATGAACAGAGGGGTAGGACTAGGCTATCTGCAGCACCTAAGAGAAAGCCATAATCAGGCAGCTGTCTAACCCCACCAGACCTCAGCAGGGAATGAGAGGCTGTTGCCTGGATTCTGAGCCTGGTATTCTTACACTGGTGAGCACCTGGATAGTGTATAGTAAAAAAAACTGCTGCATAGACAATCACTGGGACTCTCTGTTAGTCCCCTCCTTTTCTCAGCAGCCACTGAATTGTTCTAAACACCCCATGCAGAGGCTCCTGGTGCATCTTGTTGGCACATAGCTCCCCTTGTATTTTGGAAGCCAGATAGCATCAGCCAAAGGACGGGTGTGTTGTTCTTTCTACCTCTGTGAATTCAAATTCCCCAAGTCACTTCTTAACAACCGTGCCTTCCCTCTGCTATTCTAATCTTGTCCCATCACCCATACTTTTTGTTTCCTTCATTGAATCGATTAAACTCCCTTCCAGTCCAAATAGAGATACTCCCATGGGTCCCTTGAGAGTTGTTTCAAGCACTCGTGGTCCAGGTATGCATTGACTCATGGTCTTGGGGAAGCCTCCTTTTCTCTCCAGTATTTCAGATGACTCTTTCAATTTTTTTTTCTGCATTAAATATCTTCCCACTAGAATTAGAATGCATTAGAATTTCTTTCCTTTATAATTTTAAAAAAAGCAGATTTTATCTGATATCATCTTTCCAAGAATGTTCATGAATAATGCTAGATATATTCTTTAGGCAGGGAGAAATTTCACTACTGACTTTTAGAAGTCACCCTTGCTAAAGGAAGGAGGGGGTAGGAACACATGTTTAGAGCAATTCACACAGTATTTTGGCATTAAGTATCTCAACCATTGGAATTTTTTTTTACTGTAGCATTTCCAGCTATTTCTTCTTTATAATCATCCAAGTAGATTAAAAAGGCCAAACTAATTAAAAATTAAATTAGATGAAAAGAAGTTATTCCCTGACGAGGAAATGCTCAGTTATAACTTGGAGTAAATTAATATAGATGAGAAATAAATCCTCACAAATAGGTCTGGTAATGAGTACAGCTGACTTTCTTAGGAAAGAGTATTCCTGCTGAAATTTTATAAATGTGTGCAGGAGCTGTGACAAGTATATTGTGTTTGTGTGTGTGTGTGTGTGTGTGTGTATGTGTGTGTGTGTGAGAGAGAGAGAGAGAGAGAGGGAGGGAGGGAGGAAGGGAGAGGGAGAGAGAGGAGTACTAGGGCTTGAACTCAGGGATTCATGCTCTTGTTCTGCTTTCTCACTTATAGCTGGCACTCTACCCTTCAGCCTGCATTTTGCTGGTAATTGGAGACAGAATATTTCAGACTTTTCTCCCTGGGTTGGCACAGAAACACCCCAGTTATCCAGTGCTCAGCCTCCTGAGTAGGTCTAGAATTCACAATTACAGGCATATGGCACTGGGGTTCAGCCCAGAAATTTACATTTTTTTAAAAAAATTGAAATCTACATTTTAATTTACAGTTCATTATAATTTGGAAAATATCATTGAAAGATGGAACATTTTCCTTTCATCTTTTTGACATCCAGGTATAAAACCAATATTTGGTAATTTAGCATCAAGAATAACCAACACGGCAAATTTTTTGAAAGCAAATATAAACTATAACATTTAAATAATTTTACTCCTTTTACATATCGTCTTGGGCCAAAGGCTCTGACAAAGTCACTCTGAATGGAGAAAAATACTTTGGAGTCAGATAATTACAACCTTTAGCTAATCTTCACTGAAGAGTTAAAGAAAACAAATACAGTGACGTTGTCTTTGAAAGGGAGACCTTTCACCCCAGGAGAAGTCCACATAACCTCTTTTTCTGCTTTGAAAAACAAAAAAAAGATGTTTTGAAAACATATCAATCTTTGAAGGAGAGGGGGTGGAGAAAGAGAAAGAGTGGAAAAAAAAAAAGCCCTCTCCCATTGTTAAGCAATTCTTAGACATTTTCAAGAAATCCAGATGATTTGCCAGAAACATTTTATGTTGTTTGGCCGCATGTCTGAAGTAAAATGAAAATAAATCCACTAGTAAAGAGCAGTCTCCTGTGGGTAAATGCAGGAAAGCAGAATTGGAATTGAGCAGCTGAGGCAAGAGGGTGTGGAGACCAAGGGAGGTAGGGACCAGCTGCTTGGAGAAAGGATGGTGAAACTTGCCTCAGATGAACTGAGGTCAAGTTCAAGAGGGTTAGATGCCAACCAGCACAAGTGAAATGACCCATAGGAGCTTTCCTGTTCAGCGACGGCAGGGACAGCAGCGTTCACTTGGGTTGAATGTCACAGAAAGGTATCCTCTATTTTAAAAATGGGGACAGGGAGTTATTTGGAGAAAAATATTGAAGAGAAGACTTCATTCTGCAGTCAGTGGGGGATTTTTTTCCCCCTCGTTCTCTCTTTTTTTCCCTCGTTGATATGATATTCAACCTCTTGTGGCAGATGTTTCCAGAGGGTAGCGGTGAAGGAAACTAGCAAAAAAGAGTACAGGAGATAGTGCACAAACAGATCTGAGGATTTGTAGAGAGGATGCATGATCGAGCATAACTGATATTACAATGTAATGATTTGGAAATCAGAGGACTCCTGGATGAGATAGAAAACTGACGTAAGATACATCTCCACGCAGGAGAAAACTGTGGTCCAGGATAGATACTTTTATACAGTTTTACAGAAAATAATGAAATAAACTCTCATCCGGATTTATTTTTACTCGGAACCAGAAAGCCTAATGAAAAAGTAACCTTTAAATTTCTCACATTTGTGACCTGCCACTGATCAGCATGAAAACCATGTTTTCCTTTATATAAGCAACTCAAGTGAGAAATTATTTTTCAGTTAGCAGATGCGTGGCAAATACATTTTCAATTTTAGAAATAGTCTTCATGTTACAAAGCCAGAGAGAGGAACAAAATTATCTCACACTGGTGTATTTGATGCATCTCTTTGATTTTGGTACCTCAACATGAAATAGTCTCACTCCAGATAGTATCATTCCCCATGTTATAATTAGTGTTACACTGAAAATAACAATATATTTTCATAGAGAGGAGAAGTTTTAAGCCAGGTACAGTGGCTCAACTTCTTGTGTAGACCTTGACTTTGAAGACTGCAGTTTGAACTCAGCCTAGACAAACATTTCAAGAGCCCAGCCCAAGTAAGGGGCATGGAGGCATAGATCTGTCATTTCAGCTACCAAGGAGGCTGAGATTAGTTCTTGCTACACCGGGTAAAACAAGCAAGATTGTATTAGAAAACTAACAAAAGCAAAAAAAGACTGGACAATGTATCTCAACTACTAAGTGCCAGGTGCTATTTTCAAATCTCAGTACCATCAACACAAAGGGGACAGAATTTAAACTGTCCTTTGTGAATCTGTAGAAACTTACTTAAATAAACCACAGGTAAAACACATCTATCCACCTACTTAGTATTGATGACCCAAAGGTAATTCTAGCAGATACTGAAGCTAAACAAAGTTGATCGCAATCATTTCATGTGTGTCTGTTCTGACATGATGTCAGTGGTTTGCATTTGAAAATGGATTTAAGGTGTTTGAACTGTGTCCATGTGCCTCTTTCAGTATTCTCTTTACAATATAGACAAGGGAGGCAGGGACTTTAGTTCTACTATGAAAAATTTGGATAACTCTGACTAAAGGAAGTAGAATTGAGAAACTGGCCTAATAAGCTGTTCAAAAACCAGAGCAGAAAAGTTCCAAACACAATTGCCTTTGTGACCAGCCTGACAACCCCCTCAGGACACACCTGAACCCACGCAGAAAATCAGTCCCCTGAAGAATAGAATTCTCACTTTATTCTCACCTTTGATGAAGTGGATTTCATCAGAGTTCTTGGACACCAGGATACAACTCGCATTGCCTTTGGATAGGAAATGCATAGTCAGTTTGGCATTAATAGCCAGCTCTTATAGGTGCTACTACATCAAAGATGTGCTTCTTTGAATATAAGACCATCAAAAAAATTACAAAAACATATCTTTTCCCCTGCAAAATCTCCATAGCAATCAATACTTATTTCAGAAATTTCCTCACTTTATTCTGTCCTGAGTTGTGCAGCGTCTCTGCAGGAAGCTTCCGTGGGAACAGGAGGGTAACTTATTCTGAAGTGATCTCTGATGGAAGGAAAATTATACTGCTAATTTTTACAATAAACGGTACACAGATGGTTACAAAGACCTTGGCATGCCTTTTAATTGGTGACTTGAATCAAAAATGTGACTTTCATATGATCCAGGAGTCTAACCTGGATTTCACAACTTTGGAAACCCTAGCACTACATTCTGCAGTAGTTTTCCTCAGGAATTATCTATGGGAGAGAAGGGAAGGAAGGAGAGAAGGAAGGAAGAAGGAAGGGAGAAAGGAAGGAAGGAAGGAAGGAAGAGAGGGAAGGGAAGGGAGCATCTGCCAGGGCAAGTGGTCACACTATTGCCTTCTGCATTGGATGGCCGGGAGGGGGCTGGAATGGAAGCGGGTGTGGCCAGGAAGCCCGAGGTGGCTTTAGTGCCCCTTAATGGTGTGATTGACAGGTGAGAGTGCCAGTCCAAAGCAAGAATGAGAGAGTAGAGGGAGAACTCCTGTGCAGCACAGTGGATTTGCTTAGGAGACACAGCTCTGTAACCCCCTTGGATGGACTCCTGGAGAGTGGCTGAAACTGGAAAACAGGACTTGGCTGTGCTCCTCCATCCAGCAACTGTGACTCCCTACTGCCTGGACTTCCCTGTTGTGTGTGTGCTGGGTACTGGGACTTGAATTCAGGACCTCTTACCCCTCTGTTGGCTTTTTTTACTCACAGTTGGTGCTCTGAAGATACACCTCCAGTACCAGACTTCACCCTGAATGGGTCTTAGGATGGGGAAAAGAGACTCCAATGAGGGATCTGAAGCTGCCACTTTGGATTATTTGTTAATTCTGAATTCGTTAGTGCTACTCCATGAATAAAATCAAAGTAAATTAATTCAAAACGTGCCACTCATCACGGGTGCCACTATTACATAATGAAAGCAACTCACCTCTAGAATAAACCCAAAGTGACTTTGTGTGGCAAAGCAGGAGCAGGGAAGCGCTGGGCAGGCGCCTGTCAGGACAGCTCTCAGGCTGCTGCTGTCAGGACAGGTCTCAGGACACTGCTCCATGCCTTCCCTTCATCTCTGCTGCCTGTCACTGCCCGGCAGTGCCTGATGGCTCCCACCTGGAAGACACTGAAGGACAGGGGAAGGACCTTCCCAGCAGGCAGTCATTTCCTCTCCACCCCATCCCAGTGTTCCGGCTTCATGGCCTGGAGGTGTTAAATTGGTTTTAAAGGCCATTTTAAAAGAAGGGGCCAGTGAATACCTGTCCTGTTCATCCCATTGATTAATGTTTTCATTTGCTATTTGTTTATTTTTCTAATGACAGAGCAGGCTAAGTGGAAAACTATGTCTCCCAAAATTCATTCAGAGCCAGCATGCTCCTCCCATAGACCCCCCCGCCTCCCCCCCCACCAAAGACAGCCAAGTGACCTCAGCCAGGCTGAGGAAGATTCCAGCTTCACAGGACATGGCGGGGGTAGGGGGGAGTTCCCTCATCTCTGCTGGTGTCTGTGCTGCCGCAGTTCCCGTGTCTCCATTTTATAAAGCAAACTTCAACAAGCCTGGGGGGGCTGAGGCTGAGTTAGAATACCTAATTGGCTTCACCACAACCCTAGAGAGAGTAGTAACTAAGCGTGAACTGTGCACACCTTCCCCACAATAATGGAATGAATACTGGCAGTGCGTGCTGTGCACTGCCATAAAGACTTTGCAGATATGAATGACTCCTCCCCGCCATCAGAGGGCCCAGTAGCACAGACAGCCCTCTGCATACCCAGCTAACAGCACATGAGTCTGAAGCACAAGAGCATTCACACTCCCATGGAGAGGGTTTCCATAACTTTATTGACACTGTAGAGAAAGCCAGGCATGGTGGCATACACCTATAATCCCAGCTAGAGGAGGAGACGTGTAAGTAGAGAATCGCAGTTTGAAACTGGCCCAGGCAAAAACATGAGACTGTATCTGAAAAATAAAGCAAAAAGGGCTGGATGTGTGGCTCAAGTGGCGCAGTGGTTGGTTTGCCAGGCAAGGCCTTCCGTTCTAACCCTGATTCCAACACCACACACATACACACACACACACACACACACACACACACACAGAGGCATATTTGGAATTAATGAAGTACTCTAGCTTCCTGCCTCACCTTCCCTCCTGTCTCTTGAGATCACAGAGCTGCCCAGCATCCCTGAGAACGCCAGCCCTTTGCATATCCTAAAACCATCAGCATGGTTTTAGCTGTTCATCGGGTTATGCTGAGGGACACTTCACCAAGCCCAGAGCATCAGATCAGGAAGGCCCTTCAGAAAGCAGGGAGCAGAATGACTTTGGGTTTGACGCAGGCATAGCTCAATGGATACCAGAGTGAAATGGACTGGAATGGTGACTGAATGCCAGTGAGCTCAGCCTCATCGTGGAGAGCCAGGTGCTCGGACCCTGCTTTTCTCCAGCCATCCCTGTGCAGCTCTACAGAGGAGAAAGGCCAGCAAAGTAATAAAGCTCGCTCAGGAAAACCCCATGAGTGCACAGAAGAAAAATAGTTTGGAAGCTCCAGAAGCTAACAAATCCGGAAGTCCAGTTGGCCCCGGGAAGCCATACTGGAATCATACTTAGTTTACCACAAGAGATTATTTTTCAACTTCCAGGTAAAGACTTCTTAGCTTCAAGGTAAAGGTATAACTAGTTCCTCTTCCAATTTTCCAGAGGCAAGGATCACTTTCTTAGTGGTTTGTGTCATTGTGTGCAAGGATTTCTGACAAATCTGCCACTTTTTCTAAACAAATATTAAGGTTGTGTTCACAGGAGATGTTTTCATCATCCTACTGAGACAGTGAAAACTTGGAGGTCCAAACTGAATTCAAAATAGATTGAGAGGTCTTACTAATTGAATGCATTTATGTAGATGGTTCTAATGGCTTGCAAAAATAAACTGTCTTCTGCATAGAATTTCTCTGTCATTGCAAAGCAACTTAGGATGGGTGAGAAAGGAAAGAGAGACATAATGCTGAGCTGACAGACCCCATGACTGAGCCTCTTCTTCTCTGGGAATGAGACATTGGACAGCTTCACAAGCTAATAAAGACTTGTCAAAGGAGAGTCAGCCTCTGGTAACCATTTTGAGTGGTAGATTTTGTAGTTAAAATGGCATTGCTTCTAACACCCTTCCATTCCAACTTAGTCCAGAAAAACAAGTGACATAATTTGACAGAGCATTTCCTCTCAGAAATGTAAACACTTCAAATTTGAAACCACACTCAAGTATACTGGCCAAAAGAGTTGGATTTATATTCTCACGGAGTTCTGTAAAGCATGCTCAGATACAAAATATGCTAAAGGCCCTGCTTTGGAAGAGATTGGTTCTCTGTATTTATTTACTTAGTTTTTGGCAGTGGTGGTGTTTGAGATGTGTGGCAGAATTAAGCGGCTTCATTTCTTGCTATCCAGTTTCCTCATTTGTCATACAAAGAAAAAAACAGAAAGGTACTTATATTACGAACAAACTTCAAGGCCAAGTTCTTCAAATCTGACAACAATCCTCTAATAGTTAGTGCTCTGTTCATGAGGAAAATGCAGAGATTGAGATAAGTAATGGGAAGGCCTTTCTCCTGGCTGATGTGAAAATCCATCATAAACTGAATACATTATAAAGAACCATTCTGGAGGCTAGAACTCAGGATCCAAGCACCAGAAGACTCAGCGTCTGGTGAGTCAATCTCCCTGGCCCTGTTAGTGTTGCATCTTCATGTGTAGGAATTTTTAGCTCAATCTTCTTTCAGATCCAATCTCTAGAGAACTATTTCAGTAGAAGATGACCAACAGGAGGAGAGAGGGACACAGGTACAAGAGGGAATGATGAAAGTATGATTTAAGAATGTTATATAAGTCTATGATAACTTTATAGTGAAATCCATTTTCTTCAAATAACATGCTGTCCCCCAAATCACAATTCAGAAAAAAAATTATGAAAGGCCTCTCCCCAAATACTGTCACACTGAGGCACAAGGAGTTAAGACTTGGGATATAAGGATCTCCCCCCCCGCCCCGCCCCCAACACATACACACACACACACACACACACACACACACACACACACACACACACACACACACAAACACACAATCCCAGCTCTGGCTCACTGTGTCTGGCTGCGCTGAACTCTTTACACATTTCCCACCTGCTACATTCATCGGATTCCTCGCAAAATATTTCTTCATTTTTTTCTTATAATGTGCAGCAGTAACTTAGTCAGCTCAGAACTTTAATGTTTGTGGTTGACTTGTGTTCCTTTCCAATAGATGGGCTGCCACTTTTGAGTATATATTGGTGATCACAGTGTTGACAGAGATGAACCTAGCTCAAAAGGGTAAATATCCCATGCTCTAAGCTTATTTGTAGAATACAGACTTGAACTGAAGGGGATGAGGAGGAGGAGGTGATAATGATGAAGATAAAGATAATTATAATAATGGAACTATCTGGTGAGGGAAATGGAGAGGGGGAAGGGAAAGGAAAAAACACTAAAGAGTGAATAGGATCAAAGTGCATCATGTGACATACATGAAACCAACCTACAGTGCTTTAAATGGGTTGAAAGACAGAGGAGAAGAATGAGAACATATAGAAAGGGTGAACTATTCTAAGTATGCATGAGATTATCACAATAAAAGTGCCTGGTTGTATTAATGTATGCTAATGAGAATGAGAGAGAGAGAGAGAGAGAGAGAGAGAGAGAGGGAGAGAGGGAAGTTCTGTCCCTGGCACTTCTTTTTTTTTGTGGAGCCTGAATTCTGGGCCTGGGCGCTGTCCCTCAGCTCTTGCAGCTCAAGGCTAGCGCTCTACCACTAGAGCCACAGCACCACTTCTGGCTTTTTCTGCTTTATGTGGTGCTGAGGAATTGAACCCAGGACCTCATGCATGCAAGTCAAGCACTCTATCACTGAGCCACCTTCCCAGCCCACCCTGGCACTTTTATATGTCCCCTTTTATGAAAATAGTCTCTGCATATGGACTAATGTGGAAATAGAGGTGCTATAGATGTGATCAACTTAAAATGGTGGAACAAGGGAGGGCCTAAGGTGGAAGACTGGTGGAAAGGAAAATCCCTGCGTGGACTCAGGCATCAGAAGACAGCTGTGTGTTGAGAGGGCAGAGACTCAAGCACATGATAGCAAGTCAGCCACCCTGGACCCCCTGTCCGCAGCACCAGATCCTAGAAGAAAGGCCTGGGTCAGGTTCTCCCTCACAGCCTGTGAGTGGGAGGTACCCTCTTCACACCTCAGCTTTGGGATCTTAGCTTCCAGAACCAAGAGCAAACCTGTTCCAAGCCACGCACTGGGTGGAATGTGTTTACAGCAGCCCCCCAAAACTGACTACTTGCTCGGTCTGTTATCTCGTTAGGTTTTCATTTTGCCTTCCTCAGCTGCCAGTCACCTCTCGGCGGCTTTATCTCAGCTCCGTGAATTCTCAGACCCGTCCCCTCCTCCCCTTACCCCGCTTCCCTCCATGCCGTCTTTCATCTTTGCTGTTTAAATACAAGGGAAAGTGCAGGCTTCTCAGATAAATTACAAGGCCCAGTTTCCATGGCCAAACCCTGCCCTGTAATTTTTCAGAACAGTTAATTGTTTCACATGCCTGCTAACAGGAAGACAGTGTTCCATGATGCCTTCACCTCCTTCTGCCCTCCGCCTGAAAAGCCCTTTCCAATTCCTGTAGTCACATCTTATTGTCCCTGCTTTGTCTACAACAGTGGCATTTCCCTCATGGGACATCTTAAACCTGTCCACGCCCAACCATGTTCAGTGATAGGTAAGCACACATATGTGCATGTAATATACATGCTATTATATGAATGTCAATTATATATGATGTATATTATATTCTCCAAGGAATATAATTGATGAGTTAGATTGATCAGATAAAATGAAACCCCTGAGGGGAGAGATGAGGTTTACAGTGCTTTTGGTTCACACACGTCTTTTTACATCTGTATTCTAATTTCCAAAATGGAGATACTAAGGATGACTTGTTATCTTATAGTTTTTCTGCCTCTGAGCTATACCAGGGAAAAGGAGGATAAATTTATACTTTATCATGGAGAAGCTCTGCACTGGGTCATCAAAGATGGACCTCCAGCCAATACAGCTACCATGGAGCTTTACCAAGGTGCTTCACTACAGAAAACATCAAGAAACCTTTTTTCTAAGTTTGAGGAATTTTTTTTGGGGGGAGGGGGTCTGGTCATGAGGTCTGAACTCGGCCTGGGCGCTGTCCCTCAGCTCTTCAGATCACGGCTAGCGCTCTACCACTTGAGCCACAGCACCACTTCTGGCTTTTCTTTTCCCCTTGCTTATGTGGTGCTGAGGAATCGAACCCAGGCAGGACCTCATGCATACAAGGCAAGTACTCTACCACTGAGCCACCTTCCCAGCCCAGTTTGAGGAATTTTAAGATGTGACAGGCTCTATATTCCACTGCTCTACCCCTTCTTTGTATCCTTGACAAGATGGTCTGTGAGAGGCCAGACGGAATGCTGTGACCTACAAATTCTAGCCCACACCAGGCAGCCACCAACAGTAGGCCTTGAGAACTTCGCTCTGCTGACCCGTGCTACACCTTCATTCTGAACAAATGAGACAAGGGTCTGAGTTAGAGCCTGGAGAAGGCAGTGGAGAATGCCAGCAACAAATAGCACCCAAGTACTGTTAGAAGAAAAAATGCACATGCAATTTTGTATGTTTTCTCTTTAAAAACAGACTTCTGTTCCCCCCCCCCCCCCATTTAGAAGGGAAGGAAACCCTTTCCTTATGATCATGGACCATGATCATAGGAACAAAATGTACCTGACCCAACCCTGACTGCCTGCTAGGAAGAGCATCCTTCGAGAATTCCCTTGCTCAAAATGTGCACTAGATGCTACCTGAACAGAACAGGACATCATCTCTACCCTTTGGTGGTTGAATATAATCATCCTAATTGCTTTAGAAACACTTGATTGAAAGTACTCTTAAATAACATTCCTTTGAATCCTAAAAGGAAACAAGCTGTATTTCATCAGATGTATGGGGATTTTAAAAAGCTGGTATTTGTTGTATATTCATCTCGCTCAGACAGTATAAAAGCTACAAATAAGAACTGACATTGTGAGTTTTTAACTCCATTGTACTGCAGGGCAAATATGAAATATTTCTCTTCACCATTTCTCCCTAGTTTAACTCTCTTATGCTAAAATAAACCCTTGGTGAAACTTAAAGAAAAAGTTTGTATTTGCAAATTTGAATTATTTGATGCTACTCTTCAGGCAGCTGAAAATTCTCAATAGGGCACAATGATTAGCCAATATATAATAATTAGATAATTACTTACAGGGATCATTTTAATAATAGAGTTTTGTGCATTCTGGGAATGATAATGAATTTACTCATTTTATTGATTTCTACTGAGCTTTCTAATAAGCTATAAAATGATTAATGATATCATGGCATACTACTCAATTAAAACAGTTAAAAACAGAATCGTACAGAGTAAGAATGTAGAGACAAAAACTGGACTTGTGGACTTATCTGAACCTACACACAGAGGAATACTATCATGGAAAGCAACTTGCTCCCAGAGACAGGAGGATGTGGAAGGGAGGGGTTACTCAGAAGAGAGGAAGTGGAGGGGAGAGGTTACTCAGAAGGGAGGAAGTGGAGGGGAGAGGTTACTCAGAAGAGAGGAAGTGGAGGGGAGAGGTTATTCAGAAGGGAGGAAGTGGAGGGGAGGAGTTACTCAGAAGAGAGGAAGTGGAGGGGAGGGGTTACTCAGAAGGGAGGAAGTGGAGGGGAGAGGTTACTCAGAAAGGAAGAAGTGGAAGGAAAGGGTTACCTAGAAGGGAGGAAGTGGAGGGGAGGGATTTCTAAGGAGGAAGGAAGTATGGGGAGGGTCTCTAAGGAGGGAGTACATGGAGGGGAGGGGTCTAGAAGCTGGGCTGAAGCTTGTCAGGATTCAGGAAAGCAAAGTGTTAGAATTTGCATGTCATCCGGTCTGCCTGAAATCTGAGGAAGGGATTCTGTGTGTCAGTCAAGCTGCCATTACCCAAAATAGCAATGTCATAGACCATTTCCTAGGAATTACCGTGTCAGGGGAGGAATTGCTTAACACATTCTGTTCTTCTGTGCTCAGCGTCTGCTGAATACAGCAGGGGCTGGGGAAGCCGTTTGTGGTGGCGCGTGGCATGGCTGCATGACTCCTGCAAAGGGCAGCAGATGCTAGTTTAGCTTCTGTGTGCCTGGCCCTATGTACTGCTGAGTGCACGGCTGGTGGACGGACAGGGACAGGGCAGGGTGGAAACCCACGGCCTGCCGAGACTGGCTGTCCAGCCTGCCTTTGATGTGTATAAAAGTGGCATCCTCATTAAGGCAGAGAACACCAAATCCTCCCTCTTCAAGGGCACATGCTCCTTTGTGAAAGGATAATGAGGTCACCATCAGACTGTGCTCCTGAGAATGCAGGCTGCGCCGCCAGAGCAGAAGGGGGCTCACCACAGTGCTGGGAAATGTTCCTCGGCTATTTGAATTCAACAACACCTACATTTGCCTCCTTTGAAACAGGAGGAGCAAGGAGAGTGTTTGAAAGAACATTCCCATTTATCACCCTTTAAAACAGCAGCCGCAAAACCCTGTTTAATTGTACCAACTCTACTTAAAATACATTATCTGCAGGAATGTTTCATTTTTGTTTGCAACTCTGAATGTGATAACGTGTATTTAGTAAGGCTTACTGGGAAATGCAATAATTTCCAACAGTACAGTACTTGATTTCTAGTGCTGTTCTGTGTTTCACATAATTTGTATAGTAATGTGATTATGCACGTAATAACTTAATAAAAGCAATGCTGTAACAAAATAAGCCAATGTGGAATCCCAGATAATAATGTTATATAATCTATACTCTTCCTGTTTCATTTTTCACATCGATGTGGCTATTAATGAGACTATATTTTTTGCCATTTGAGTTTGAGGATGAAGAATATCTTTTAAAAGTCAAGTTAGTTATGTTTTATGCATGCTTAATGTTCTGTTCTTTTTATGAATGCTTTACTTAACGTGGTTTACTTGAACTTTATAACACATGTACTCTTTTGGGGGGGGGGGGTCAGGTCGTGGGGTTTGAACTCTGGGCCTGGGCGCTGTCCCTCAGCTCTTCAGCTCAAGGCTATCGCTCTACCACTTGAGCCATAGCGCCACTTCCGGCTTTTTTCTTTTCTGTTTATATGGTGCTGAGAAATCGAACCCAGGGCCTCATGCATGCAAGGCAAGCGCTCTACCACTGAGCCACCTTCCCAGCTCCAACACATGTCTTTTAAGAAAAAGACAAAATTTTAGACAAAGGAGAAAAAATGAAGAAATGATTTTTTTTCCCACTGGGTAAGAAGTCAGGTATGAAAGCAGTTTCTAAAAGTAAGACTGATTCTATAGTTTCTCACAAATAATAAATTATATTTTAATATAAAGGGATAAAATTATTGCTGACTGCGTTACTTCATCATTAATCTTGGGAATAAAGAGACTTCAGTCTGCCTCTCATTTTCAGATTTTCCCACTCTCACTGTGGCCTTGGGTGGGAAATGTAGCTGTCCTGGCCCCGAATTCAATTTAGCTAGTATTGATTGTTGCTCAGCTCTTCCTGCAGAAGATGGGCTTATGTAACATGCGACAGAGGCAGACAGAAATAAGTCTTTGGAACTCCGTAAGCAAACCACTTACATCTATTTTTGTACTTCTTGTTCCCCCAAATCTGGGCTGCAGTGATC
The DNA here is from genome assembly GCF_019054845.1 of Dipodomys spectabilis. Classification (NCBI taxonomy): domain Eukaryota; kingdom Metazoa; phylum Chordata; class Mammalia; order Rodentia; family Heteromyidae; genus Dipodomys; species Dipodomys spectabilis. Next base: position 4,889,001 of record NW_024870892.1, on the reverse strand, counting down.
TATTGCAGAGGGGTTTTCCTCTAGTATCTATTTCAATGCTCAAAGAGCTTCCTCAGCTCCAGGATCTTGGGCAGATTAAAATGGATTGAGAACCAGTAGGCCCACATGATTGAAGGTGACACCTTGGTATTTTCTATCAACTGGTTCGTTTATGTTTCCAAATGCAACCCGTCCCCTTCTATCTTGTTTCTTTACCAGGAAAAGCTCCTGTGGCAAGAGACCATTCTGGGCTCTTGTCTGGCTGTCGTCTTGGTTGGCTTCTCTCTTTGTGATCATGTCACTCTCCGCTCTGTATCTTTCTTTGCAGAGTTCTTTCTGCTCTGCAGCCTTGCTGATATGAGGTTCAAATGGTGACCTGGGAGGCCTCCCTGTTTTGTTTTTAACCACACGCAAGGTTTCCAAACTCTGACTTGAAGCAGATCTGTTTTCATCTCAACTATTTTGGTTGCTTTATCTCAACCCTAAGCTGCAAGAAATATAAGAGCTTCCTTTTGAACATAGCACACTTTCCAGAGAGAGGCTAGGAGACCAGAGAGAGGCATGCTGAGGACAGTCCATCTGGTTCAGTTCCTTAAGGGCTAGTTCAGAGGAATTGTGCTTGGGACCATATACCTGTGCATTTGATTTGTGGGCCTCTTGGATGTTCTTGGTGAACTAGCACGAAGCCTTACAAATAAAAGGAAACCAGAGAATAACACCCTGGTTTCTCTGTTCTTCCATATTTGAAATATCTAGTCCTTTCTAATCCCCAGGACAATAGGTGGTGACTGGGCATCTCTACCCAGAAACAGCCTTGGCCTCTCCGGACAGCCTCCTGATTAGCTCCATTGTTCTCCCGCCTTTGAACTGCTTACTGGCCCGAGCTTTAATCTTGAAGCCAGGCCCCGTGGTACGAATAATCAGGCCTGCCCTTTATTATCTTGGCTTTATTTCCCAGTGCTTACGTAATAGTGACTTGGAAGGAGGAAATTGCTGTGATTTGCAGGACTGATGTGTATCATGTCTCCATTCTTTCCAGACCTAATTTGTGTGCCCAAATTTAGACTCAGGAGCTTGATCAAGGTTGGCTTATTATAAATGCCCTACCTTTTTTTAGGAGTTTCAACACATTTCTTTGTCATCTGGCCATTTTGAAGTCTATTATTAGGAATATTTAAAACTAAAAGCATTTTAAAATGCTGGACTACTTTCCTGAGATGAAACGTCCCAGCTGTGGGAATGCTGTCTGCAGTCATCCATCTCAAATGCACAGATCCGTTCTGATCCTCAAAATCACACACACCAAAACATAACCACCCTCGGAGAAAAAAAACCACCATCGTTTCCATACCTTAGCACTGTGTTGTGTTGTTTTGTTTTTCCTTTAAGATTCAGATCTTAAACTCCGAAGAAGGCTTTGAGGGAAAGCCCAACAGTTAACAAAATGTGGTTGACACGGAGGTGGAATTGTAAGAGGGGAAAAGTATGAAACATGGATGTGTTCCTGTAGGACTTTTTTCCTGTTAAGGCATTTTTATTCCCAATTGGAAGAGAAAGCCACTCAAATATCCCCGTGATTCATAGCAGCAGAACAAGCGCATGAACAATTAAGAGCGCCACCTTGTGGATCACTCACAGAGTGGCCTTAGTGATTTGTTTTATAGCAACCACAGAGCAAAATAGGCAAGTAGCTGTTCAATGCTGACCTTTTATTTAAAGATCTGGGCGCCCAACACATAGCTTTTTGCCTTGATTTCCGACTTTACCTCATCCTAAGTGATTTTTTTAAGCAAAATTATATTACTAACTTTCTGTGTCAAGTCCAGGGACACTTTGCTTTTCCTTAGTAAGAAGCAGGGCCTTGAATCTGGACCTCTGACTGCTGGGTTTGATTTGTCAATGTCTACATCAAGCTGTCTTTGGCAGCACTCATTTTTACACTGTTTCCTCTGCTGTCTCTCTCTTCCTTCTTCTCTACCTCCTTTTTTCTTTTTCTCCATTCTTGTGAGTCATACCTTCTTTGTATGCCTCTCCAACTCCCTGAGAAAGCCACACATAACATTATAAAGTTTGTACATTTCCAATACAATTCTACTGTTTTGTACATCTTGACAAGAAAAAGAGAGAATGAAGGTGAATATGAGTAAATGTACTAATAATAATAGCATTACAGGCAGCAAAAGGGACATTGAGGCTAACCAACTGACCAGCGATAAAGTCATCTGCCTTGTTCTACACTTCTTTTTCCTATGTACCCAAACCAAACAACAAAGACACTGAGTTCTGTGGAGGCAGCCCTGGGAAGACGGTGAACCAGGAAACCCCTACCTGGCAGATGAGCTCTCTAGAGCTCAGGGAGACTTTAATTAATGTTAATGGAGAAATCTCCTTCAGAACCCAATTAAGCACTTAACTGCCTTCTTAATGACCTCTGCTCCCAGAGTCAGGGCGTGGAGAGGGAAATTGATTTAATCCCAGGGCTGGAAGTACAGACTCTGCCATGGGTCATGGTGAGTGGCCCTCTCTCTTGGTAAACAAGCTGCCCTCCCAATCCCCAACCACCCCGAGTCTCCCACGGACTCCAGGCCTGCACTCTTGAACTGGGCTGTGAAGTGAGCCGAGCCACAGGGCCCCAGACATCCCCGATGCATAATGACAATCAGATCAAGCACTTTGAAAATCCACACCGATTTTGAGTACCTAATTATGCGGCAGGTGTAGCCGGTCCCCTGGCATGAGAAATGAGCCTGTGCGGTCTCTTTCTCTCGGGGCTGACATGATGAAGATCTCCTCGTGTTCAGGGAGACAACACACACCCCGGGGTGCCCGTCCCCTCCAGCACGCAGCCCTCGCCATGGAGATCAGTATTGATTTCACATTCGCATGTATTTCCCGTGATGTATTCCTTCATAAAGCTTTAACTGAAATCTAAAATGAATTTGCTCACCGGGTCCGTTACTATAATTCAAAATGCTTCTGGGGAAGGAGGTTGTGTCTTCTGTTTTATGGCTTCTGTTTTATCTGAGATCTCTCTCTCTCTCTCTCTCTCTCTCTCTCTCTCATTTAAATAGTATGCTGGGAACTCAAAGCCAAACTTTTTTTTTTAATTCTGTAAATCGCTCTCATGATGTAAGTTCTATGAAGCTGCTTGGCGCAGGCCAGGGGAGGTAATCAATTTCCAGAAGAGACATCAATATCTGAAATGGAGGGCTTGGCGTGTGGCTGGACAGTAGTACCCCACGAGTCTGCAAGCCCCTTCCCCATGCTGCGCTTGGTGCTCTTCCAAAAGAACAGGAGCGAGAACTCACGAGGACTGGAGTATACGACAGAGTAGAGGTTACCATGCTTGGACCCACCGAGCTACGCGCTCCTTTCCAAGCCTGCTAACTTCCCAACGCTGAGTTCTTCTTGTCTTTCTATCTTTTGGACACAGAATGCTAAAAGTTTAGAAGACCACTGGTCTACCTGCTGTCATTGATCTATCGACCTTCATTCCAACCTGCCTCATTCTCTTTTGTTATGGGATTTTTTGTCTTACTATGCCACACTAGATCGTAGTTAATTCGTTCACCAGTTAACCAGTACACACAGACTAGATGCAGATTAACCAATGTCGATGCTAGTTTCTCAACATGAACCAATAGATGCAAATTGCTTAATAAAGTACCATTCTTTTTACCATTGTATCTTGCTTAGACTCTTCACATGAGAGGTACTCAGTAAATGTTGATGGATGAACAAATTCATATAAAGTTGATTTTATTAGATGGCTTCTTTGGGGGTTACAGGTGAAAAAAGAGCCCATCTTTTGAAATATGGGTGTTAGCCAGTACTGTCATTAGCGATGATTTGTTAGAACTGATTACAGTTCATATTTTTCCTGACATATATATAGTCATTTTATCCTGCTAAGATCCTTAAGGTTGATGTTGCTAACTGGAATAAATGCTGGAAGCTTTCTCACTGGAAACATGCTTAACTCTCCATTCCTTATTTTTTTTCATTTAATGTCACTCATGTCTGTGAAACTGCCGTCTCTTTTGTCTACCAGTTCTGCACAAGTCTTGAGTTTTGGAAAGGAGAAAATATTTCAGAAAAATAAATTGCAAGACATCTAACTTGGAGAAATTGTTGACGTTATTTAACCATAAGGTAGGAATTTGCTTCCGTGGTTTGGATAGGGTCATAGGGAAAAGGGTAGACTCATGAAGAGGAAAAGAAGGGGGAAATGCAGGAATCCAATGTATATCCTACAAAATTAAGAGGAAGGGAAGAGGGGGAGAGTAGGGGAAGGTGGGTGAGAATGTTGAAGGTGTAACATTGATCGAGATATTATATTAATAAACTGAATTATTAAGTAGTAACTCCCTTATACAACTACTTAAAGATAATCATTTTAAAAGGAAGGGGGAAAAGTCTTTCCATGGACATAATATTTAGCTCATTATTTTCCTCAGGAGTTGTACACCCTCTGTGTCTTAAGTTTTAGCAGTATGTGGCATTCAAACCTGTGAGTAGTCGAGACACAATCTGGAGACAAGGACCCTACAGAAATAGTGTTTCTCCTGAAGCCTACTAGGTAGAAAACTATCTGAACATTTTTGTTGTCAAGTTAAGGCAACAAAATGCAGGTGTCACAGGTCATACAGGGCTCAACAGTTCGGATGCTGAGGGAGTTGGCCATCAGATGGTTCAGGACTTGGTGGGTCAGATGATTTAGGACTCAGCAGACTTAGCAGGAGTTTTGGGCATTGGTGTGACTGGCATTGTAACTGAAGATGGATGATTTTCATTCTTTCTAGTAATTTTCTTACTGGGAAAATTTTATATACAGTGGCACTCTAAGTGGGAGTATTCAATACCTATGTTTATAAAGTAGAAGAGAGGTGGAGAGTAATGCGAGTTTTAACTTTAAGAGGATAGGACAGACAGCTCGTAATGATCGTGTAGAACCTCCAAGCATGTTCTATGATGTTCTGATGTGTTGTGTTTTCCAGTCTGTACGTTAAATCCATTTTACTGAAATACTTTTATCAACAGTTTCTGTTTTATCATCTTCTTTTGTTCCTCTTGTTCCTTTGTAAGATGCATTATGATCTATTGGCCATGGGCACTATTTCTGTTGCCACTGATAAACAGTGACCAGCAAGAGTCAGGGAATCCATTTGGAATTTCTCAGGTTCCTGAGATTTGGGCATGGGGATCTTGTATTGTATTGCCCACAGGTTACCCCACGATGAATTGGAATCTGCATTGAGAGATTCCTTCTATCTGTATTATGTAAAAGGTAATGAGTTATTGAGTAATTTTCCATGGTAATAAAAATGCAATTACTAGCAAAGTATTTGCACATTCTAACAAATATATAATTAACATTATTTTTATTCTTACATTAAAAATGCAAAAGGTACTTTCTGGCTCAAACTGCTATTAAATAATCAAGAGTTTCTTCAGTTCTAAAGATGAAAATCAAACTCTATTTTCACAGTAGTCTCTGACTTCTTTCCATGATGATATCAACACCACTTCCCTTTCTGAGATTTCCACCCTGCCACCTCTCCCGTGGGATCTCTGTCCTCAGGACACTGTGGCTTAGGAGACAGTGTGTGCTTCACTTCTAGAAGCCTCTACAGGGAAGCCCTGCACTTTTGGGTCAGAGGCTTCCTTTAGGAAGTTCAACCCAAAGGGTGCAATTTAGAAAAGTTCATGTATGCCACTCAAAAGGTTTTGTTTGCTTTGTTTATTATTTCACATGTAAGGAATGGCTCCATTCTAGGTCCAGACACTATCAGTGACAGAGAGAAGGCATTTTGTGATAAGATAATAAAGCAGAATCTGGCCATCTGAAGAGCCTTCCAGTGTTCCCTAGGGTGCTGTGAATTCAGAACTGAATTTAGGGAGAAACGATGGCTCTTTGCATTTGGTTCTTAGTGCCTCTAACAATGGGAGGCTAATGGACAAGATCATATTGTTATTTTCATTTTAGAGTGGGTATTTTAAAATCCATTTTCACAGTGGATGGTCCCTCTCTGCATTAGTTCATCAATATTTAAGTTTAAATGTTCTCTGAACCTTCTCACTTTAATATGAAATTGGAGCATTTGCTTTATTCTATTTTCATTTGTTTTTATTCAGTAAACTGTTCATTTCCAATACGGAATCATACAGAAGACTTATTAGCTGTGGATATTGCCATATTTACATGGAGATGATGTTTTAAATGTTAATGTCTTCTCTGGTTTTTAGCCCAAATTATATAAATATATGTAGTCAGATAGATAGATAGATAGAGTTTGGGGATTGAACTCAAAGCCTTCAACTTGCTAGGCAGGCATTCTATGGGGGAGCTCAGCTTCTAGCCCCTCTTTACATGGTTATTTTGAGGCAGGATCTCTCTGTCTGTCAGGCCTGGCCTGGCCTGCTTTCTCCCACTGGTGCTTCCCTGAATGGCTGGAGACATGGGACAGACCTGTGCCATTCCTCAGCCATTGAATGACGCGAAGTCTTCCAGATGCCCAGGCCAGCCTAGAAGCATCATCTCCACCTCCTCATTAACCAGGTTTACTGGCTAGAACTGCCCTGCCGAGTTCACATTTAATTTCTGACCTGTGTATCTAAAACACCGTTATCACGACTCACACCACAAGCCCTGGATCTTTGTCATGGCTACTGATTTGTAGTGATTTTAAATTTTCAATTGGAATAAGTACAAATGCAACAAAGAGCTTATTCCAGCTCAGAAACATGTGTGACACGGAGGCAAATTGTTATTTTTGAGTACTGCCAATGCATGAACAGAAATGTCTTAGTATTTTTTACTAGCTGGTATGTTGTATATCTAATACTAATAAATGTAGGCATGTACACATGCAAGGTCACAGTAGTGAGCATGAGGCTATATGCTCCGAACAATGTGCTGAAAACCAGAGGCCAAACGCTAAGCTACGGTATGTAACGTAGGTAGATCTCAGTGTCATTATGCAGGTTATCTCAGCTTGACCCTGAGAATACATGAGAGAGCCTCATCCTTGTAAACCAATCAACTGCGGCCCAGAAACAGCTCCTCCCACAACTGCCACCAATTCCAGTATTAGCGATGATGAATTCCAGAAATTAGAGTTTTCATTCATGACGGTATTTTCTTGAACAGCGCGTTCTTTAAGCTACTATGTATTTCTTGCTTTTGTAATTGGGGAGGTTTTACTACAGGGGGGAAGGTCACACTTCTGGGGTGGGTGAACATTTTGGATAGGATCCAGCGGACAAACGTCATGAGGGAAAGCATGACTCATGAGCTAAAGAAGGGGGAAAGCTGGGAGTTTCAGGACTCAGTCAGGACTTTCCCAAGATAGGGTTTATTTCCCTTGCGGTCCTTATTCACGACCCTGGCTGTGTTGCGATGAGGTCAGATACAGGATGGGGGCCTGAAGCAGGGCTAGACTACAAACAGAAGGATAGTGTCCTATTACAATAGATTTCCAAAGATGCGAAGCTCTGTATGTGGGAGGGGAGGGGAGGCGAGGCTTAGTGTTTTACTACTTTAAAGATAAGAATTGAATCCTAGGGGTGGACAGGTACCCAGAATAGAAATTTGAGAGTCTCTAACATTTTGGGAACATCCAGGAAAAGAAAGACACAAAAGACAGCAACTACCAATGTAACAAGATGCAGGAAGGCTGAGAGCAGGACACACAGAGATCGGAGCAGAACACGCTCTGGAAATCAGGACATGGCGCTGGCAGCAAGAAGCCAAGCAAGGAAGCATGATTGCAAGGAGTCAGCAAGAAATGAGTGATTTCAGCAGCTGGGCTGGTCAGCAGATAGAGCAGGATGAACAGCATCAAAGCGAGGTGAAGAGTAAAGAAATCAGAAAGGAGGATGAGCAGGACAGGAGTAGATATATCGGCTTTGTGCCATAATGCGAGCACTTAATCTCTGGTAAACTCCTGATTTCCCTTTTCTCCTCAGAAAAACACAAAGGGGTGGACTTGTTTTGTGTCTGTAGCGAGCCCTGATATGATCACACCCTGGTTAACAGGCTGGGAATAGTCCAGCCCAAAATTTCCAGAAGATTCTGTCTCCTGTGTGAACCACTCGTGGGATTCTAAAGGCAGCAGGTACCACAGCTAGTCAGCCTGGTGCTGGGAAGGGTTTGGGTAGACTTGGAAATGTAGGCAACTTCTGAAGAGCAAAAGCATGGCCCAGGAGTAGTAACAGGATGGGGAAAGTGGCCCAGACAGGAAGCAGGAAGCCATCCCTTGGACTTCAGGAAGTGCAGCGGAAGTAACAAGGAAGTGAGGATGCTCTGCAGGCATGTGTCTCCTGGACTCTCCCGGCAGGAGCCTGGGCTCAGCCGCCCAGCCCTGCAACTGGTCCTGCAGACCTGACTCAACCTCAGACAGTGCTATTTCCTCTTGCTTTTCCTGCAGGATAGATGGCTGCTGTCATTCAATTTGCAGTGTGCATTCACTGGATATTGACACTAATACAGACATCCAGATGCATGAGTGTGGGCTTTTATTTTGAGTTTCACACCCACTTACAGCTATAACCACATGCATTAGACACCCAAGAGAGCTGCCGGAGGCAGTTGCTCTTGCTGACCGAAGCTCCCAATGCCAATTATCTCCACCCCCACATGCCAAACTCAGGTCACTGGAGCCACAGAGTGGACAGAAATGGATCCAATAAAATGTATCAACAGATGTGACAGAGGAGAGAGGAAACTCCTTAAGAATAATGTATAGGGCCCAGGAAAAAACACACTCTTAACCTGAGATGGCAGGCAGAGTCCCCATTGTTACCAGCATCAGAGTGTGAACTCTGGGCCTCATCCTTACTCATCTTGCTTACACAGGCTGGCCCTGCACCTTTTGCATCACACCTCTTATCCACCTTTTTGCTGGTTATTTTGGAGATAGAGCTGTATGGGCTTTTCTGCCCAGGTTAGCTTCAAACTTCTGTTTTCTGATCTCCTGGATTTCAGTCTCTTGAGTAGCTAGAAGTACAGGAGTGAGCCATTGATACCCAGCGACTACCATTTTTGCATATCTGGCACTTTTCTGGGTAATTAAAAAATAATAATAAACCATAGCCACCATACTATTTTTCCCCCCAGGCAGGCTAACCTATATCTACAATTGACATCTACCATCAAGTGCCCAATCATTACGTAGATGACGGGAAGGGAGGCAACTCTGAAAGTATCTAAAAGTAACAAGAACCTGATTTTTTTGGAGATGGTTAATCCTAAGAATTTCCTGATTTGGGGGGCAAGTTCTCCACAGACGCGCTGTTGTCAAACGTGGCAGGCACGAGAGCCTATCCGAGAGTGCTGCCGCTCCCCAGCGTGTCCACAATGCTGCCGGCACCTCCTGGACCTTCCCACGGTCATGTCCGGTGCTGGCCTCCGGCTGACAACCTCAGCGCACTGGGGGCTCTGTCTGTCAGCACCACAGTTCACGTCACCCCTGTCTCCGCCTCCTTCTGACTGCCTCTGAGAGTGTGCTGTACAGCCGGTGTTCTGGAACACTCCATTTTCTAGGACAAAATCCAGTCTTCCTGAAAGGTGTAGACATGAGTTCAGCATCGCCACTCTCTTGGACAGGCTTGGATAGCTGGTCCTTTCCCACCCCGCTGTGACCTACAGCAGTGGACCGCCCCCCTCTCCCCCAAGTCCAAGCAAGTGTAGAGAGGCCCCGGACATCTGCCCAGGGCACTGGGCAGTCTGTGCAGCCTCTGTGTGGAGATAGAGTCCATTTGGCACTCTGAAATAAAGTGATGAGCAGAATGTGGAGACAAAGCAAAAGGACATGGTGGGAATCAGCGATGTGCACCGAAGCCTCACGCTGGGCTCCTCAGACAGCTGTGCCAGCCATCAGCTCCAACCTCCGTAAGCCTCAGTCCCATTGCAGAAGTAGGAGGCTCTGCTAATGACCAGGAGGACTTCTTTTTCAGGGGGTCCTGCCTCAGGACCCCAAGCACCAGCCCTCCTCTTGTCCTCTTCTCTGGGAAGGCTCCTACCGGTTGTGAGCTCCAGGCATAAGAGTTCACAGTGAAAAAGTCCTGCCCCATCCAGAGATGAATTCCACTTCCTATCGGTGTCATACTTCTATAATCCAGTTTCCTTGGGTGTAAATTGTCTACCAAACGCATCTCAGGGATTTTTCTAGGGGAAAACAATACTTTGAGGGGTAAGAGAAAATCATGATCCCAATAAGTTGTTCTTGCTTAGCTGACTTTGTAATTTAGCCAGCTCCTTGTTTAGATGGTAGCTTCAGAATACTTCCTACAACTATTAATCAAAAAACTGAAGGGAAATACCCTTAAAAGAACCTTTTCTATACTTTTCTATACAGTAGAGGCCCAAGCCATTATGCCAGAGAGCTCCAAACTCTGGAGACTGTGCTGTTCTTATGGAACCAGACAACTAATCCCTTCCTGCTTTACTTCAGAAAAACCCATAGCACCTTCAAACCATCAGTGTTCAGCCTTATGCCACCATGAAAGGATTTAGCTTTGTGCAGTTTTCTCCCTCTGCAATTTCTAGAAACATGTGAGAACATTGGAGCCATTCATTTCCCTCAACATCCTAACCCCGGAATCCACCAAGATCCTGACTGTCAGTTATCCATTTATCAGAAGATCACTGGTCTTATTGCTCTACTTCATTTTAGCAAGAAAGTTCTTCTTCATATCACCCCTACAGTTACCTATTGATTCTCTGTCTATCTACTGATTTCACATTTAAACCACAATTGTGATGCCCCTGGTACCCCGCAGCTGGGTGCCTTACTTTTAGCTTGCTTCCCCTCCAAGCACCAATAGTCCCAGGTATTCCTCTGCTTGTTGCAAAACAGCTCTCAAATGTTTACTGACAGCCTGTTTTACTTTTCCAGTCATCTCTTCCAAGTTTGAAGAGTTTCCTTGCTTTACAGGCCAATGTTTGCTGGTTCACTCCGGGATGTTTTAGCAGCTGAGCTGTACGCTTGCTCTGCTTCTGCCACAAGCCCGTCTATACAGAGGAGAGACGACTCCTTAGCTGTATAAAAATATTTCCCCACTGCAATCTCTTAAGTGAATGAAAACATTTCTCCTCTGTCTCTCTTATTTTGCTGTGGGTGACACGGTTCTTCCCCTTACTTTCTGACATATCTTATGCCTAGAAAGAACTACAGTGTAGTGAGTGGACTTAGCTCAGCACTCAGAGAGAACTTCTCACTGCACGTAGACAGGTAGTGGATGCTCAGCACAGGAGTGTCGGCAGGGACTGACCATAGAGGGTGGTGTAGCCCAGCAGAAGATCGTGAACTCTGCTGTCAGCTCTGAAGCTTCCTTTCCACCTTCTACCCAAGGTTTGGAAATAAATAAATACATAGACCAATTTAATCCCATACTAGTACTTTGCATGAAAAAATAAACCTGCACAGGAAGTGTGATTGAACCAGAGGCAAAGGGGTCTGCTCCAACCATGATATGCTTTAGCAATGAGTACAACTTCATGTTGAACTCAAGGAAAATGTTGAGTAAAACTTCAATGCAGCCCTCCCAGATGCATGGCTGATGAATAGCCATCTTTGTATGGGTCTCATATCTTCCCAAACTCCCTTAGGATTCCAGGAAAGAAAAAAAAAAAAGGTTTTCTGCTTAAATATAGAATAACTGTTCAGAAGACAGGCTGTGGAACACCACAGAATACAGGTTTAGAACTGTGAGTTATTTTCCACTCCGTATCCTTACTTCTCATTCTGGCTGAGCAGAACAGAGGCAGGAGCATTCTGGGAATCCAAAGGGCAATTCTGTAAGTGGCTTAAGAAAGAATGTGACTGATAAATACTAGCCATGGCTGTCCAGAACTTACGATCCCCTCGTATATGTTGAGCTCAAACCATCCATCTTCAAAGTAGGCCATGATGGTTAACCTTAGTGTGAACCCTAGAATCATAAAGAAAAGTTTCAGTGTGTGGATCTGGGGAATGACCGAATGTCACTGACCTGACTTATGGAGGGATACTTTTGTCATTGCTTCTATTTTTTAAGTAACTTTCCAATCATTAGCCATGGAGAAAGAGAGAGAGAGAGAGAGGCAGAGAGAGAAGATAAATGAAGTCATACTTCTTTCATGTTTCATTAAATCACGTAGATACTCAAGCAGTGTTGGTGTGGATTACAGGGCATCTTAAAGGTGGGCCTGATGTTCTGGGGGCTCCCTCCCGTCACCCCACCGTCCATGCTCTGTGTGGTCTACGTGGGGCTTCCTGGCTTTCTATGAGATTTTTAAGTCCTGGCTGTGAGAGGCCCAGGGCTTCTACAGGCCAGCCTTAAATGGGCTGTGACTGAATCCTGCAAGGCCTTAGCGCCATCTTGTGTCCTGCAGAGGAACTACCAGGCACCTAGCACACTGCAGTAAATAACCAGTCTGGCAGCTGGGTCATTCATTATGTCTTTTCCTGTATAAGCACTGGATTCTAAAAAGCTCTGTTCCTGCTTTCACCCCATGAGCTACATTGAAGGCCATGCCAGAATACTTGGGCATTCTACAACAAGCTCAGTTACTGCTCGGCTCGTAAAGCAGACACCCCTTGCTCTGTTTTCTCCCCCACAGCTGCTCTTCTGTAACTGCTATACATGGGGATTCTCCCCGTATGCACTTGAGTACCGCTGTCCTTTGTCTTGGGCAGGTAAGCTGTCATCATCCCGTATTCTTGATTCTTGTCTTTCTGATTGTTTTGCAGATTGTCTACAAAGCCTGGCTCTGTTCCCAGTATTTTGAAGTCACACAGTTTAACTGCAGAAAGACAATTCCTTGCAAGCAATACTGTTTGGAGGTCCAGACGAGGTGTCCGTTTATATTGCCCGATAATGACGAAGTCATCTACGGAGGCCTCTCCAGCTTCATCTGCACAGGTAAGGGGCGGGGCCGGCTGTGTCCAGCAGCCTGGGCGTGGGGCTTTCTTCTTGTTCCTTCATGCTGCAGATTTGCCAACTCATGCAGCCCGCAGCACAGCTAGTAGTTTTCCACACCTTTCCTCAGAGAGCCCTGAAAACCCTAAATGGCCTTCAGCACCACAGCATCCACGATGTGGTCGCAGGAGGACAGTGACCAGGCTGCTGTGGTCAGCTGTGTGAGAATGGGCAAGGGCCTCCTGCGGCCTCTGCCCATGCAACATGGAAGTGGACATGCAGAAGGCAGGAAAGGCTCTTCTATATGCTAGTGATCAATGTACAGTCCCTGCTCAGCCTCCGGTTGCTTTATCTTTCATAAGTTCCAAGAATAGAAGAAATGTCTGGCTAGGCTGTGTGCAGACATGTATGCAGTGTATTGTGTATTTGTGTGGATGCGTGGATGCATATATGTGTTTTATGTATGTGTAACTGTGTGTACCTTCTGTGTATGTGTCTCTGTGTACATGTGTGCTTGTCTGTGTCTGCTTGAACATGTGTGCGCACATGTGTGTGCATGTGTGGTTGTGTGTGGTTGTTTGTGGGTATATATAGTGAGTCACACAGTAAGCACTAGATACAATTGGACCGTATGTTTAGCATTAAAAATGTTCAGTTCTTTCAACAAAGGTCTCAGACTGGGCCAAAAACTGACAACAATGCTTGGTTTTATTTTCCACTTATTCATGGGAGATAATGTAGACACATAAAGGCTTAAAGTAGCCTTCTTTAAAAAGTGGTGTATGCTGAGGAAAAGATAAAATACTCTGCCAGACTGGCATGAACATTGTTGCCCTGTTTTGTTTTCTTGTAGGAGACAAAACCAATGCATGATACCATTGCAATTCTTGTAACTATCTGAGTTAGTTTAGTCTGCAGGTCTAAGTGTACATCTCTCCTAAGCATGGAGAAACACCAAACCCTCTATACACATCAGATGACAAAGGTTCTCTGAAATAGTGATGTGCTGAGATGTATCCGATTATTCCCAGACCCTCTGTCTACTCTCCATAGCTGTCTCCAAGACCCACAGAAAAGGAGCCGAGGTTTCCCCTGAATGAGGACGGAATGTCTGCTCCCTGTGTGCCAGCCCCTGACTGAGGTGGGGGGATGGGGGGCAACTTTGGGCTTTCCTGAAAGGGACTTGATCTCTTCCCAAGCAAAGTTCAGTAGAGGCAGCCTCCCCTCCACAGTGGTCATGAAAATGGTCTACTAGCAAAAAGCCAACTTGTTATCACCTGTGTTATTCTGCTGCTTCGATGTTCAGATCATTTGTCAGGTGGCATCTCTGTTCTAGAGACAAGGAAATCAAAGATAGACAGAGAGACAGAGGCAGGGAGGGATGAAGAAGAAGGGATGCGGGAGGAAGAGAAGGAAGAAAGGAAGAGGAGAAGGAGGAAGTGAACATCTTCTTGCTTTGGGATACCAAATTCACCAGACACAATCTATGAGTTCGTGAATGTATCTGAAGTTCACATGGACAGAAAGACCCTCCTTGACCACCCTTGAAATATGAGGCCTGTGTTTTTTTTAATCTGTGGGTCTCGAGTCTGGGGTGCTGGCTTCCTTTCTCAGTCGGCCATGGGGAACCCCTCTTCCCCCAATCCCAGCCCCGAGCTCCCCTCCCAGTGTGGATTGTTTTTGAGTTGAATGAAAAACGGCTCAGGAGCAGAGCACAAAGCCACATCCATCGGCATCCTTGGGGTTCCCCTGACCCCTCCCCCGTCTGTGAGGGTCTCTGCCTCACCCCCGTTTTGGGGGTCCCACCTTACCCCCTGCTCAGCTTTCTGCTGGGTTCCCAGTCCATAGGGGCAGGTGCCCCTTCCCCCTAGGGAGGCAGGCATTTCCCCCCAACATCTTGTGAAATTACTCGACAGAAAACCCTGCAGTGTCTGAGTGGCCATGGGTGTAGGGCGCAGGCATCTCTGGGGGCCCCATGTCCATGCTGATTGCTTTGCGGAGGGAATGGTGTCCCTGCTCGGTGGACAGGTGTCATCTCTACTACTTGCTGCTGCTGCGGATGTCCACAGGTGCCAGGCCGGGCCGGGACAGCTGTGACTCCAGGAAGGAAGCAGAGACTCCACAGAGGTGGCTGGAGAAGTCCGTGGGCCCGCGGGCTTGTGTTTGCAGTGACTGTGGGATGTTCGAGGGCTCAGCCCTGGCTCCCCACTCCAAATCTCACATTTCCCCAAGTTTGTGGATCTCACACACACACACACACACACACACACACACACACACACACACACTTCAATGCTGAAGCTGTCCAGTCTGGGTGTTTGTGAGCTACCCTAGCTCCTGTCCACTTGGTACAGGAAATATCCACGCATGAGTTTCCCATGGAAGACCAACAGGAACCATCGCCCACATCCCCGGTGGTTTCTGAGAGCCCGAGGCCGCTCCCCATTACATGCTCCCAAGTGACAGCACATAGTGGGACTGCGGTCCACGAAGGCCACTCAGAACACTTTGCACTGAAATAAACTCTCCCAGCAGGAGGAGGTCTGCTGTCCCAACTCCTTTCCAAAAGAAAATAACAAAGGAGGCCATTCCATCCTGCGGGTTGGAAAACACAGCTAGTCCTCTAGGAGCCCCGAGGACATGCTGGGAGCCACCCGCGAGGGAAGTCCTCTGGACCCCCGGATGCCTGCAGGCCTGCATGCCTGGATGAATCTTGGCTTGTTCCTGTTGTTGCCCAGCAAGCCTGGAACCAGAACCACACTCGCCTGCCCGAGGCCATGGCAGGTGTGGGCTCAGCCTGGGACTTCCCCTTTGTCCACCAGTGTGGTGATGAAGTCTGAACCCCCTTGTCCTTCCCTCATCCCTTCTAGAACGCTGACTCAAAGTTGATCACTTTACAGTCATGCCATGGGAAGTACAGAAGTTCTACATCACTAACTCTTCTCCTGAGACATGAACAGATTCCTTTCATACGTACATGTGCATATATGATCATATACACATGCACATATACTACCATATACACACATGCACATAGTATATATGTGCATATGTGTGTGAATACTAACAGATACACACATGCACATATGCACACATACATTATACACACATGCACGTATATTACCATATACACATATGTACACAGTATATGTGTGCATGTATGTATATATACTAACATATACACACATGCAATTTTTCACATATATACACATGCACATGTACTACCACATACACACATCTCTATATACTAACATATACACACATGCACATATACTAACATGTATACACATAACAACATGCACTCACATACACAGATACACTCATTCATGTTTATACATTCATATACACTCTCTCTCCCTCTCTCTCTCTCTCTCTAACACAGACACACACACACACACACACACACACGTGAATCTCCACCTCTGGGTTTATTGAAGTGCTTGGAAGTTCAGAGCATACAAAAATGTCTCCAAATACCAACCGAACACTTCATTGGTAATTGTGGTCATGGTTATTTGGCTCAGTATTGACCGTGCCTTTTCTTTAAGGTGTTCATGTTAATCATCCATAGCCTAAATGTAAGAGTGTTACTTTGTGTGTGAGCACGCGTTGGTTATGGGGCTTGAACTCTGGGCTTGGGCGCTGTCCCTCAGCTCTTCAGCTCAAGGCTAGCGCTCTACCACTTGAGCCACAGTGCCACTTCCGGTTTTCTGGTGGTTTATTGGAGATAGGAGTCTCACAGTCTTTCCTGCCCGGGCTGACTTTGAACCATGATCCTCAGATCTCAGCCTCCTGAGTAACTAGGATTACAGGCGTGAGCCACGGGCCCCTGGTGCATGTGGGGTATGCTCGTGCCCTGCGCTGTGTCTCTGCGCCCTGGGGCCGGGTTCTCAAGGCGGGAGCCAGGGGGAGGTGGGGGGGGGAAGGAAGGACGATGGTGGGGTGGGGATGGAGGACGGGGAGGACCGGAATGGGTAGGGACCCCCGCAGGCTGCGGCAGAGACCCAAATCCTCTCTGCAGAGCCACAGCTGTCCGAACCACGGCTCCTGGGCTTCGCACCCACTCCGCTGCAGAGACGGGGCTCCCCTGGGCCACCCTTTAGACCTGAGATCAGGAATGTTCCAGAACAAGGAATGTGCCACCCTGGCTGGGGGAGGCAAGCCTGTCCGCGCCCCTGCTTGATCCTAGCCGGGCCAGCAGCTCGGGGGATGGAGGGCGCGGGGATGGACGGCTTTCCGCGGGGACTCGGTCAGCTCTGTGCCCGAGCTCACCGCGTGTCTGTGTGCCTGGGGGAAGCAACGGGCACTGCAGGGTGCCTGGATAGGCCTGCGGGGCTGGGGCTCGGGGCGAGGCCTGGGATGTGGGGCAAGGCCTGTGTGGGGCAAGGCCTGGGGTCCAGGGCCAGGCCTGGGGTCCAGGGCCAGGCCTGGGGCGCGCGTAAGGCCTGGGGCACAGGGTGAAGCCTGGGGTCCAGAGCCAGGCCTGGGGCGCGCGTAAGGCCTGGAGCCTGGGACGAGGCCTGGGGCACCAGGCGAGGCTGGGGTCAGGAAAAGCCACATTCACAGCCCAGATCCACCAGCTCTTAGGACAGAAGGTGTCCTCACAAAGGCGAGTTTTAATGGAAGAGATCTGCTCCCCATAAACGTCGCAGGCACGCTTATATTACTGACAGTAGCCTTGTTGGGTCTTGAACCCATGGCCTCACACTCTCACTTGACTTTTTCCACTCAAGACTGCTGCTCGACCACTTGAGCCACACCTGCTTGTCTGGCTTTTTGTTGATTAATTGGAGATAAAAGGAGTCACATGAACTTTCCTACCCAGGCTAGCTTTGAACTTAGATGCTAAACATTCTCTCTTTTCAATCCATTCCCAGAAGCTCATTTGCTTTTGGCCAGGGAAAGCATCTGGGAAAGAGTGCTGGAGCAAGAATGCTGGATTGGGACTCATGCCTGGTCTACACTGGCAGCTCACAGTACTGAGCCTCCAGCTCTCACGGTACTGCGCCTGCCACACACCAGGTACTGAGCCCACACCTCTCACTTAGTCTGCAAGCCTGTGGGTGTCTAGTCCTGCAAGTGCCAAAACACAGTCCCGCTTTGTTGATTCACTGGCAGACGAATGCACAGGCCATAGTTTGCAATCTGAGAACCACACATTCATGTCCAGTATTGTTTCTTCAAGACTGAAATTTAATTGCCTCTCGCGAAGGCAAATTTTTGTGTATGTCACAAGTTCAACAAGATTTGTGGGCAGAAAGCAATTTTTAAAAATGGTAAAAGTAGGAAGAGCTCGGCTCACTGGGTCTAGAAGGTCGGAACCGAGTCGTTATGAGAAAGAAAGATTAGGGACGTTGCTGCTGATCATTTTAAGTTATAAAATGAGGCAATGTTTGGGATGGAGGGAATTCAGAATCACAGTGAAGTTTCACCGTGTTCCCCATGAAGCTTCTAGTTTCTTACCTTTCCATAATTGGAAGATGTTTAGCTCTGAGTGTGCATGTGAACCCTTCACCTTGGGAGCCAGCAGCATTCAGCATGCCTGGTGGAAAAGCCAGCCTCTCACTGAGCTGTCCACTCTACACTGTAAAGAACCTAAAACCTCTCTAAATGATGACATCTACAGGGAAAATTGAATAAAAAGCTACAAGAAAAGGAGAAAAGAAAATGTAGCTCGATAGTTTTGTACCTCTAGGAAAATATACTCCCATTTGGAAATGTGTGTTCTATCACCCCTGTAGGCTTGATTTTATGAACTTCTCTTGTGGGTTTACGAGAAAATATAGGCTAGTAATTTTCCAAAATATTTCAAACAATTTCCCAAATAGCTTTTAAAATTCCAATCTTTGTCCTACAAAAAGAATCATTTTGGAAGTGGTGTGGTGGTTCAAGTGGTACAATGTTAGCCTTGAACTGAAGAGCTCAGGGACAGCACCCAGGCCCAGAGTTCAAGCCCCACGACTGACCAAAAACAAAACAAAACAAAACAAAAAGAATCATCTCTGTCCATTTCCCTCATTCTTTCCACAGGATACATCTCCACAAAAACATCAGCTTTATTGGCAATCCCTCAATTAGCACAAAACCAACCAACAGTGAGCCTCTGGCAGGAGACAGTCCATTGGTGAGACCATGCAGAATCAGAGCTGAGAGGCTGAGCTGTTACCCAGCCCCCTGTAAGTGGTCTTCAGGATGCTGCCCTACAATTTCAGGGAACAGAGTGCTCACTGAGAATGGCCTTGTGAATGAGGGAAGACTCTGTCAGGGGCTTTCTTTTCTTTCTTTTGTGGTGCTATTAAGGAAGGCCTAAATATAGTCTCGCACTCTGCAAAGCAGGGGCTCTATCACTTGAACCATGCCTCCAGCCCTTTTTGGCATTGGTTATTTTCAAGGTAGGGTTGTGATACTCTTACTTACACTACTTAAACTTCTTGGTGTTAGTGGGAATGCCCAGGCAGGCCTGGAACTGCCATTACCACCACCACCACCCCACCCCACTTTCCACTTCACTAGTTTGAGGACCTTCAGGGACTCTTGACTCCTGCTTTTCTAACATGATATCACAGCATTAAAATTTAGCTGGTAAGGAAACTGGAGAGTAAAGGTGTTAAGATGCTTTCCCAGGTTGAGAAGAAAGCTAGCCACACTTGGCATTTTCTGTCTAGTAGAGTGCGTAGCTCTTCGGGACCTTTTCTTTTTGCCAGAATTTTGTATTACAATGGAGTCGTTTTAGTCCTTTTAATTGTGACTTTCTTATTACTTGCTTGACTCCAGAGGGTTATAAACCATATCTCTGCTTCTACTGTATACTAAAATATTTACTATAACGGGAAGAAACTTATAAGAATAAATGGGGTGAGTCTAGATTTATGTTCTTTCTCCTCCATAATTTTTCTTTCCAATTAAAAAGCTCATGTTGCTTCCTTTCCCCTTAAATACTTTTTTTCTTGCATTTTTACTCACTCCAAGAAAAAAAAATCACTAAAACCTTTGTGTTCAGTTTTTAATCCTCCCTTAACAAAAGGACACAAGCTTGATGGCTTTTACTATGGTGTAGTTCTGGAGGTCAGAAACTCAAGCTAGCTGGGGTGGTATTCCCACAGTGCCTGCAGGACACCTTGTCCCTGGCCCCTACTTCCATAACTATTTCTCAACCTTTAATAAAGATAGTCAGCAAACTCAGCTTCCTGAAGTTTTAGAAAACAGATCCCTATTTCTTTGCTGGCATGCAGCAGCAATTGTCATGGTGCCGAAGCCACATACATCCCTCAGCATCCTTCCACCCCCTTCAAAGCCAGGAATGGTGAGCAAGTCCAATAACATCCCATCTTCCCTCCAGCCTGCTCCTCCTGCCTGGTGAACCTCCTGTGACTAGGTTAGCACCTTGTAGATGGTCCTCAGGTAGCAACCTATTTCCTTGTGCATTCATCATCTCTGTCTCTCACAGACTATAAAATGTATACCTGTTCTAGATGGACACATAGATAGGTACACAGATAGACATATCCTGTTGTCATGTCTATCTATGTGAGTGGATGTCAGTTGGGAAATATGGATGCATAGCTGTCACCGGCTCTAGTATAAGGTCTAGAGACAGATCCAGCTGTGTCCCATCACCTCTGAACCTCCTTTTCTATCTCTGAGTTGATTCATAAGCTGAATTTCATGATCACCTCTCCCCGTAACAACTTCAGCAGCAGGAGGTCCCTCAGCCTCAATCATGGTGGACATGTCTTGTGCTGGTGTCTCCTATCCACACATGAACACACAGAGGAGGCAGGATATAATCCTTTGTCAGGAAATCTCCTCTTTGTGTGTGTGTGTGTGTGTGTGTTCACGCGCGCATGTGTGCACACAAGTGTGAAAGAGGGGAAGATGGTTAACCCCACCTGAACTGCACGCCTGGAGTCAGGAAGGAAGGAAAGACTCTTTGCCAAATATAAATCTAAGTGCCTTGCCTAGAAGAGATAAGGGATGTTCAGAAAACTTGAAACAAGGAAGCCATGTAAATTTCCCAGAAGCCTCTTCTGATGAATGGCAGAAGGAAGCCCAGCCACACCTCCGCAGTTGGTTGTTGTCATTAACAATAATGTGTTCCAAACCAGCATCACCTAGCACCCAGCACTCACCTTCTTGGGATGCTATTCTAGGCAGTAGAGCGGGTCTTCTTAAAACCTAATCATTTTGATCATATATTCTAAAATGCCACATCATTCTTTTATAAAGTCGTATTCATTATTATATTTCTATCAGAAATCAAATACAGTTGGTAAGTACAAATGTGGAAAAAAAATAGATGAGGAAGCCATACGGTACCAATAGGAAAATAAAATTCCGTAGCATCAGTAGTGTTTTGCATCATTAAATAAGACTGCAAAGCATCATAGCACATCTGCACAAGATCACTGTAGATGAGCATCATGTAAATTACATTTAGGATAGCTTCTCATTTCCCTTGTTTACTACGTGAGAAAATGATACTGGAAATGCATGTCTATACTTACATACAGCCAATCATTTCCTTATTTTCTTGAAAAAAATTCCTTGAATTGGATGGAGAAGGTCAAAGGGCTTGAAAAATGTCATTTGATATTTTTTGCCAAAAGTCCAGAATGTTTACAACTTGATAGCATCTCCCCAGCGCATATTTTCCTCCCGGCTCTGACTCCTGCTGCAGACACAGGGTCAGTGCTTTTTATAGAGGTAGGGTGCTTCCAATTTTGCCCTTCAGCATTTGTCTTGAACAAAGTCATTTTCTTAAAAGCACAACTTTGCAAAACACTTCATGTTTCACAGACCCATGAATCAGATTATGAATATGATTTCTCCCTAGCTCATGAAAACAATGCATATTTCTGAAGTCCAGCACTGTTTATGAGGTGTTTACAAGGCCTTGAAATTGTTACCAGGCATAGGCATGTAGCTGCGTGGACGCGGCCCTGCGGTGATTTTGTGCGCAAGATTACACAGAGTCTGGTTTTTCTTTTAAAAAGTAAAGCAGGAAATGTCTGTGTACTAACTACCCTAGAGGATCAAAGCATTAACAATACTGTCTCTCCCATTACAGCTGATGGCTTGATCCACCACAGCCATGGAATAATTCATATAGTTTCCTGTTTTTAGAAATTTTTCCTCTACATGCTCCTCATTAGCAGGGATTTTCAATTTTCAAAAGACTGTAGGTAATGCGCATTTGGCGATACCAATGTGTGATATGTCCCTGCTTCCCACCATACCCTTCCACAGAGATAAACAACTAAACATAACTAAGAAGAGCAGAGAATAAGTCATCTTCCTGAGAAGGAACATATGGTTTTCTTTATGTGGCTTCTTGGATGATGAGCTGAAGGAAACCATCCCTGAGCTAGATAGCACTCAGCGTGATGTGAGAAACGTCCACGAGAAAGGTCCAATTTCCTCGCATCTTTCTGAAATATAAATTCACATGGAGCTCTTAAATTTCTTTCATCTCCGAAGCTCTTCATGAAACTCCTTCAAGGCCCTTCCCAAGTGTGAAAGAAATCCAGCCTGAGAAGGGAAAGCGCATTGCAAGTGTTTGGGATGGTGGGGAAGTGGGAAGGAGTCGTGGGTTTTCTTTCCTCCCTGATGACTCTCTCCATCTGCAGCCTGTGAGTCTGGTCCTTGGTAACTTACTAGAATAGAGAAATGGAACAGGGCTTCAGTCCTTCGGCCAGGACTCCCTGCCCAGCTCTGTGTGGACACACCCAGCTTGCCTGCCTTGGCTCCCCTCTCCTCCAACAATCCCCAGGCTTTCTGGATATCATTCTGGAAAGTTCCACCGAGCATCAAGGCAGCCCTCTGAGGATTCATTAGAACTAGAGTGGAAAATTAGATGTATTTGGTGAATGTACATTCTGTGTCCATTATCCTTTTTTTTGCCCTTTTCTCAGAATGTATTTTTCATAATTAAAAACAACCACAGAGACCGTTTCTCAGGAAAATAACAATGTGAAATGTGATATCTGACAGCGTGTGTTGGGTTTCTGTTTAGACTATAGCCTCTCTGGCTGCAGACAGTCTTTGTTCTAGCAAAAGGCTGGAGAGGTTTGAGAACATTGGTTGAGGAAATTCTCTGCTTAGCTTCAAGACATTTCAAATGCCCAATTTATTTCTAACCTTCCTGTATGGTCTTAATGAAGGAATAAATTTCTGTATCTCTTTTTTGCCATTCCAATGTGGCCTTTGATTGTAATTTCATTTAGGATCATTCTTCAGGGTTAGAGCAATGAAACCACTAATATGCTGTTAGCGTTCAACTCTGCATTTGCAATGCTGAACCAGGACCACGCAAGTTCTGAAGAGTCTGGGATACATTTCTCCCTGACATATTCACAATCACCCCTACATGTGTGGGGGTTAGACCCAAGAACCCCAGGATACCAAGATCTATGGATGCATGGGTAGTTTATACAAAGCATTATGTTTATATAATTACATGTTCACACATTACAGTTTATATAAAACACTATGCTTATACAAAGCAGTATGGTTGGTAGTGTTTTTATTGTCATTTGCTTCCTTAATACATAGTGAATATCTAGAATAATGTGAAAAGGCTTATGAACTTTTGTAACTACTGACAAAAGCAAAGTTTCTATAGTAAAATAATAAGAATATCTGTACCAGACACATACATCTTTGGGTGACCTTCTGATTAGGCAAAAATACATAAACATAAAAACCAATCATTATTTGCTCAAGGCAACATTAAAAAATTAAAAGAATATATAACATGATACAAAGAAAATAAACCTGGAGTAGTAACTTTATAAAGACCACATTCTTGAACATATATAAAAACACCATAAAATTAGTGACAAAAGTCCTTTCTAACATATACCCAAAACTAAAGTTAAAATAAAGCAAAGTATAAAGCACAGAAGATATTCAGATAAAAATATAAATTACAACTACAAAATTTGTAAAGCCACTAGACACAAAAAGTCAGAGAACTGGAGATTCTTAGGTGAAAATGGGGAACAATAATTTCTTTACTTTTGTAAGAGAAAAATTTAAGTGAGTAAAGTGGTCTTCAGTTCAGTATGGGCAAAAGAGAATCATAGAAAATTAATAAAAAGATGAAGAAAATTTAAGCAAATGAGGAAATCAATTCATAAACCTGCAAACAAGAGCTGTACCATTGAATGCAACCATAACATAACTGAAAATAAAACCACAATTCTAATTGAGGACAAAGGTGGACAGAAATAAAATACTGACAGTAAGGAAAGGAATATAGACAAACAAGTGCTGTATAATGAAAAATCTCAGCGATCAAACACTATAAATATATCTTTTCATAAAATAAGTTATTTTATACATCTATGAACGATAATCATTGATGCAAAATGGGTTTGAAAGTTTAGTAACCATAAGAGAAATTAAAGAAATTATTAAAGTTACTCTTGAGAGAGTACTTCAAGAACTTTCTAAATTCTGTGTCACATTATCTGCTTTAAAGGCATAAATGTTGATGTTTATAATACTACATTATATATTATATATAATCTCACTTGGTCATATATGTAATCTAAAATAAATAATAGAAAGTCAACTACAGAATAGTATTCTCTTGCATAGTTTTACGTCAGATATACTTCTTTAAAAATTTTTTGTTGGTTGTGGAGCTTGAACTCAGGCCTTGGCCCTGCCCTTGAACGCTTTTGCTCAAGGCTAGTGCTCTACCACTTTGAGCCACAGCACCACTTCTGGTTTGATTCAATTTCTCCTGGGCTGGCTTAGAAACATGCTTCTCAGAGCTCAGCCTCCTGAGTAGCTAAGATAAAAGGTGTGAGCAACTGGTGCCAGCCAGATACATTTTTATATGTCAGTATAAATATATATCTAAATTATATGGTGTGTGTGTGTGTGTGTGTGCATGTGTGTGTGTGTGTGTGTGTGCATGTGTGTGTGTGTGTGTGTGTGTGTGTGTGTGTGTGTGTGTGAAGGCACATGCATTGATAAAATGGGCTGGAAATTTCTTCTTTTCTTGTCATTTTAACAATGGCATAAATGTGAGCTTTTACCATTTGCCAGACACTAGTCTAAACAGCTTATATGTGGTATTTTATCTTCACACACACACACACACATTAGATTAGTACAATAAAATAACAATATTCATTATTATTGCTCAATGCAAACAGCAAGTAATGATTCATTGCAAACAGAACCTTTTGTAAGCAAAATGTCTCAGAACATTTCACTTCCTGAAAGTTGCTTTCTTTTTTCTTTTCTAACCCTAATCATCTATGTATTTGTGCAATGAGGTTATTGCTGATAGTTTATTTTCAGTTGGAAATGTGTGCTTAGACTTTCTGTGATGGTGACTTAGAGTTAGGTTTTGTAGAGAGTCCTCCTGGGACCTGCCCGGCCTAAGGCTGTGTGACTCGGGTGAGATCCCCATATCCACACACCCACGGGAGCTCAAGGTGGCACATGGTGCTTTCTACCACACAGAGGACAGGAAATCATTTCCTCAGAAGGCTGTGTGTCCTTGATATATAGAACTGTGGTCCACAAGCCAGCAGGACAGAGAAGAGCCATGTAGCCCAGAGAAGAGCAAAAGGTTCTACCACATCCCAACTGAAGAAATGAAGGGATGCAGAGGCAACAACCAAACCTCTTGGGAAGGAGGAAGAGGACAGGGGATGCACGCAACCAACCAACTGCTGGGGCCTGGGAGAGGTGAGGCTCACGCAGCTGGGGGGAATGTCTGCCAGGCTTCCACCCTGGGCTCCACTGACCCCTGACCTGGCTCTTGGGACAGGCGGGAGGCCAGTGTGGACCTGAGGAAGAAGCCACCAGCCATTGGGCATCTCCCTCCTGACTCGGCTCCAAAGGAAGCTGGTAGAGTAAGTCTTTCAGGGAAAGAGCTGGTTTTCAGATAGAAGAGAGGCTGTGAGGAAGCAAGCCCCGTAGAGCAGGCCTGGTAGGCTGGCCAGGGCCGGGGGGGGCTTGTGAGGAGGTGCACCATGCCGCGGAGGCTCTCCTAATCGCCTCCTCTCACCCTGCCCGCCCCCAAACCGGGCAGCTTGGCACCCGCCCTCTGGGACAGATGCTGCATGGAATCATTGGGGAAGCTGCATTCACCTAAAGGCAGAATTTTAAAAGTTTCCACATCTGTATGCCTCATAAAGGCTCTACAACACATCTTCTTGTCAAGCATCCTACTTACGTGTCTGATTTCAGTGGTTTTAATAAGGGACAACATGAAAAACAGAGAGACAAGCAGAAAAGGAGAACAATATAAATGAAAGAGAGGAAAGAATGTTAGTTCAAGGAGTGAAACACAGTAAATGATAACATTTCAAGGATCCTCAGAATAAATGCATGCATACTACATAAATATATTCATATGTTATACCTATATAAATGTAGAATATGCAAATATATACATATGTAACTGAGGAATTGTGTATCTACTTATCCTTGTGCGATACTTGTCTAGTAACTGGGAAAGGAGAACAGTAGTACTTCAAAAGCAACTTCAAGATCACAAGAAAGAGTCCCTCAGCAAGATTATTACATATCAAAGAATGCTAAGCCTTCCAGAAAACCGAGGAATATAAATAAGTGACATAAAGTGGGTAAGATCCAAAAATTAAAGGACATATTCTGGCGTCTAGCCATGAAGCATGGAAGCAATGTCTGAATGGATTTGGAGGATGACAACTCATAAACCAGACTTCCATACCCAGACACACAATCAAATAGATATGATGCAGAATAATGTCCCCATTGAGCGTTTGCAGTTGAAGACATGGGAAACTGCAGACCAGCAGGAGCAGGAATGGGGCACAGAGCACAGGAACAGGAAAAGTGTGGGAAAGAAACAGCTCAAGCTCACGATGAACCATCTTGTGGCTCCGGTTAGAAAAGGCTCCCATCTAAAGAGAGTCCCTGGAGTCCCTCAGTGGGAATGCAAATTAGTGCAACCATTATGCCACACAGTAGGGAGGTTCTTCAACACATGAGAAATAGGACCTCCATAGCATCCAACAGTCCCACGGCTGGCCCAAAGGAAATGAGATCAGTATGTCGAAGAGACAGCTGCACCTACTAGAATACTATCCCAAAACAGTGATGAAAGAATGAAGCTGTCTCATCCCCCAACAACACGGATGGGCCTGGACATCTGTTTATTAAGGGGAACCAGCCAGGCATGAAAAAACAAATTCTACACGTTCTCACCTATACAAGGAATTAGACAAAGAAAGAAGTTGTTCTCAAAATTAAGAATTCAATGGCTCTTATGGAAGGCTGGGGAGATTAGCCAGGAGAGAAGATGGGAAAGAGGTTGAACAGTAGTAGCAAGTTCCAATGGGAGAAAAGGCAGTTCTGAAGAAAAGAGACATGTCTGTGATGCCAGATACTTGGGAAGAGAGAATGGTAGAACACCGGGGCATGGCTAGCAAGAGCCTCTATCCAACACGAAATAAAACCCGAAGAGCTGGCCATAGCTCAAGTGGTAGAGTGTTTCCCTGGTAAGTACTGTTGTGGGTTAGGCTACCAAGAGAGACACAGTACAGCTGATAGAAAGTCTTTATTACTGGCTGGGACTAAAAGTAGTTCTGAGTCCCCTGTTATGGCTGCTTTGAAGCAAAAATTTACATCCTTGTAAAGGATGTAACAGCTATTTCCTGCAGGTGCAAGCCAAACGTGAAGTTACAGAAGCCAGACGAGGCTAGAAGCATTGAGTGGGAGCAGCATGACCTGTTCCTATAATTTGTCTCTATGACCTTGGAACATAAATGGTACACTGGCTGCATGTATCTTTAAATGTCAAATCATCAGGAACTAGACCCACAGGTGGGGGTGCAGTCCATTCTTTAAAATGGAGTGATCAAAGCCAATGGAGTTACAGAAGCCAAGAGTAAACTCTAAGACTGTGAGGATTAATAAGGCCTATCACAGTCCAAGGCCCTGGGTTCAATCTAGACAAAGGACTTGAATATTTTCACTGAAAGGAAATGTTAAGCTTGGGAAGATATGCATGTTTAAACTGACTGAAATGTGATAGAAGAGATCCATGTTTGGGAACATCACATGATGCACCGCAAAGAGGTAACGCTGTTATGTGTCTATGTAACCTGTAGATTCGAATGTAACTGAAAAAGAATCCTAGGAAGGTGTTTGTGAACTGCTTCCAGGGTTGGGGGGTGGGGTTAGCTCAGCCTTAGGTACAGAAGCCATCAGTGTGGATGGGCAGGTGCAGGCCCCACAGGGCCTGCCTTGGGGAGGGGAGCTGGCAGGTACCATACCTGGCACAGATGAATCCACACGATCGAGGGTGAATTAGTGAGCAGGTGGAATTGAGCCTTCGGGGTGAGCACAGGGTGTAGAGGGAGAAACTGCAGTGACTGAGCATCTGTACTCTGCTGGTGGTGTCCCATCCCGGAGCGTGAATGGCTGATCACACTGTGTCAGGGGATGGAGATGGCTCCGAGGGGAGTGAATTTACTGGAAGAGAAGGGGAGGATGAAGGTTTTCCCTCCAAATTTTCTGAGGAGAAATCCTACAGGTGGTGTTAAAAAAATAATAAAAGCAAGAAAAATATGAAATATACTTTCAAAACCAGTGCTAAAAGAGGTGCAGTTATTTACACCAGGGAAGTATTTGAGATGAAGCGTATAGAAGAGATGATTTTTTATTGTTTTGCTAAACAGCCTCTGGAATGATTTGAGCATTAGCATGTGTGCATATATCACACTAAACAAAAACTGTCATCAGAATGTGCAGAGGGCTCAGGCACTAATGGCTCACACTCGGAAAGTTGAGATCTAAGGATTGAGGTTCAAAACCAGCCTGGCAGGAAAGTCCATGACAGTCTTATCTCCAATTAAGCACCAAAAAAGGCTGGAAGTAGAGCTGTGGATCAAGTGGTAGAGAGCCAACCTTGAGCAAAACAGCTCAGGGATAGTGCCCAGGTCTTAATCTCAAGCCCCATAACCAGTACATTAAAACAAATGCAGAGGGCAAAAAAGAAAGATTATGAGTTGTGCCAGTCAAAAGGAAGCTTTCTTTTATTGGTCTGTATTAAATGCATCATTCTTTCTGGAAAACACTTTAGTTGTAAATTATCATGTCAACTTTGGAACAACTTTTGAGGAGAGTCTTGCTTACATGACATTGTTAGATTCTGGCTCACATTCTACCATGTTATTCTAAATGGCCTGTGGATTCTTGTTTTTATAGTTGCCATATAAACTTCTTAAGTTGCAGAATATAGCATCGGGTAACACCCATTTCAATAAATAGCCTCCCAATGAGGTATCTTATGTGAGAAAAGAAAATATCATACAATAAAAAAATGTCGGAGCTGCAGACCTCATTAATTCAGTTTTTTTTCCATATTCTTCCTAGGCGAAGGTGAAGTTTACCTTTGAATGCCTAAGAAGAAATGAATATTGTAAGCATCATTATAAAGATATCGTGGCTATTTCTTTAACAGAAACTGAAGACCGAAGCATATATTATTTTTAAAAGATTCTTTTTGTTTAAGCAAATCTCTGTACTTAGTTTCTTCATGTCATCAATGCTTATTAAATCCCTCCTTTGTTTTATGTGTTCTGCCGCATGTGTAGAATCCAGTGCTGCTAATGTGTAGCTTATGGTTTTAAGATGGCTGCCGGACAAAGCAGCAGCCATGGAAATGGGCAACTGTGGCCAAAAGGAAATGGGATGACATTCACCAGGAGCCTTTGTGCAGGCTTCACCTAGGAATTTCCATTTGAGCCACTCCTAGGAACACAGTGAGCAGAAGCACTCCACCATGGGAGAAATCCCCGGAAGAAAAAGCAGTCTGGTTAGGGGTGCAGACCGGGGTTCCCTGGGAAAGGGGCAGTGGCCCCGGGTTGCAGGGAGGCTAAATAGTGAGTCTGGATATCAAGAAAAGCTTTCTAGATTTCATGACTTGGGTGTGGCTGTGAAATGCCACCGATAACTATCATTATTCACAATCGCCTGGCATTTTCGAGTCATTCAGTCATTACAAGTCTACTGTGGAAAGTTTTCAGATAGGAAAATCATGTGAAAAAGTCTCTAACACCCATGTGAGACACAGTTTAGTGGGCTGAAAACTCAAGGGCCCCGTGGCTTACATAGCCATGCAGAAGTCTTGTATAAAACACAGCAAGGCGCATACCTGATGGGGAAGATCGCTTTAAGCTTTTCATCACTTTGGAAGTGTCAGTGCATGCATTTATCAAGTGGGAACAATTCATAGGAACAATCAGAGAAAGAAGAGGGAAAGGAGAGAATGAGAGATTTATTAAGGAGAGAGAGAACCACTAAAAGGCCAAGTCTCAGATCCATTGGAAGGAAGGGGACATGAAGAGCCAGAAGATGTCTGACTCCAGCAGGTCAGACACCAGTTAGGAGAGGCTGAAATCCAGGAGGCAACCAACAGCATGGCGAACAAAAGAAGAAAGGGAAGATGTAGGAAATACACCAAGTGCCTGACCTCCCCCTATACACCCACAGGTAGCCAGGCCCTTTCACAAGGCCCAGGGAGGATCAGGAGGGGAAAAGAAGCAGCAAATACGACCCCTGGAACTATGAGATTGTGATGGACCAGCACAAAGCCCACTCATGTGCATGCAAGGCATTGCATTACTTGATCCCATTCCTGTGAAAAGAAAAAAGAGTGGCGGAAGGTGCCTGGTCTCTGGTCTCCTCTGGTGTCTGAAGCGGATCCAGAAACTACTTGATTCCAAAATCAAAGCAATGAGAATGTTTCCTCGTGTCTTCGCAACAGCCCAGCACCTTGTTGGCCAGGCTGACAGGAGTATGAGCAAGCACCACAAGCACACTGATCTGTGGACTGTTGTCTGCTGTGTTGACCTCCCTAGACTAAAATAATAATAAGTGTTTAAGAGCTTTGGTGGCTGAGGTTGCTCCCCTAGGAGCTTCTCGGGGTGTCTGTCTCTCCCCACCCCTATTTCTCACCTTCTGCTCTCTTCCTCCTGCAGGGCTCTATGAACCCTTCTTCACCAATGCTGAACCCGAATGCTGTGACATCAGGAGAGAGGAGCAGCCCAGCCATCCGCGCAGAGCGGCCGCAGGCCGGAGAGACTCGTGTCACAGGACCTCGCTCACGGTGTCCTCGGCCACAAGACTGTGCCACGGCAGACTCAGACTGTACGTCCTGGTCCTCATCCTGCTGCACTCCGTGCTCACCGCCTCTGTGGCGCTCAACACCACAGGCCTCGGCGTGGGAGGTCTACCCACACTGGAAGAAAACCCGGCCAACGAGGACTGACCGGGACCTGGCCAGGGACCTGCCCCGGACCTGCCTCTCCACGCTTACAGCTGGCCCACCAGGAAAATGCACCTGCTGTCCAACGGAACAGAAACCGGGTGCTTTTACCGTCTCATCACTTCTTGCAAGGCCTCTAGGGTACCATTTCAAAGATCCACAAGATCCCACACAAGGACACAATCGCAGCTTTTTCATGGACTACAAAAGGCTCTGAAGTGACTCAATTTCTCACACCATTTTATACGCTGTGTTTTAATGTTTGCAGGTTTTCTTTGCTTCCGTTCCGGTTTCGGGTTTTCTTTTTCTGCACTTGTTAATACAGGATTTATTTTCGGGATGGTTTTTTTTTTTTTTCCTCAGAGGTAAAACTAAGTCTTTTCACCGTCTTCTCTCTATCTATCTATTTCTAGACATTGTGTGTGTTTCATCGGATAGTTCTGTCTCTGTGTCCTGTCAGTTTCTATTAGAGGAATTAACTGCTATGTCCTCATGGTATAGCAAAAAACAAAAACAAAAAAAAAACCAAAACAACAAAAAGAAAAAAAAAACAATAAAAAATTAAAAATTTTTAAAAAATATAAAAAAGGTAAACAACAAAAAAAAATAAAATAAAAATGCTCCCTTAGTGGCCCTCGGGCCCTGCCGGCTTCCCCTCCCTCTCTTCTTGTGCCCTCAGCAAACAACATCGCTTGCTTCTGTATGTGTAACCACAGTGATGGGTGTGCTTGCTCTTGCACAAACCCAGACCGAGAGGATCCAGGGCCCTGGCTGGACAGCATGTACTGTGGTAGTAGAGTCAGACAGTGTGCACATTTTCATGTTGAAAACACAACACAATAGAGAGAGGAGGGATAATTAAAAGAAAAAGCTATCATGAACTAAGCTGCTCCAGTTCCCATTCCCAAATGCTCTGGTCCTTTCTTGCTGGTCGTTTGGACAGGAGCAGACAGACAGCCCTAGAGGCGGGAGCGAACGAGTCATTTCCCTGAAGATTGGAGGCGCCCACAGCGTCTCCCTTCCACCGCAGTGATGAACTGCCAGCCACTGGGGACATTGTCACAGGAACGAGGAGACCAGGACGAAATCCCGGGACCTTCCTCCCCTCCTTCCTCCTAGTGGGAGAGATGGTAGGAACAGCCAGTATCTGCAGTACACACATTAGAAACAACCTTGTCTCATGTCCCCCACACAGAGGCTTGGCGATGATTCCGAGTGTTGAAGGGCCTGCATTCCTGCATGGTCACGGAGGAACTACTTCTTTTACAAACCAAACAGGTCAGCCATTTCTATCAAAGAGCAAAAACCTCACTCGAACATGTCCTGGGAGTGGAGGGAGTGAAGTCTGATTACTGTTTGTATTTTTCTTTTTCTTTGTGGGAACATTTCACCTGCTGAGTGTATATGGAGTTGCTTTCTGGAAAAAAATAAAAGGCTTTTATGCGTTTACAGTAGGACCAGTGGAAGGAAGAGTTAATAAGGGCTGTTTTTAAAAACAAACAAACAAAACAAAACAAAACAAATAATTTTTAAAAAAAAGACACTTTACATTCCTTCCTATTCTCTGACTATATTTGGGAAGTGCACTTCAGATCAGCGCGCTGTGTGGCTGGAGTTGAAGGAAATATCCATAGAGAAAAATCCTCTTAGCATACAAAATTTAGTTATTAACTTTATAGCTCTGAAATTCCCCCAGACATTTGTTTTTGTTCCAACAGACTTGAACCTCTGCATCATACTTAACCCTTGCGACATGCGTACAGTATGCATATTTTGTTTTGAATAAAATGTTTTGTTCCAGTCTGTTAAGAATATTCAAAAATAATAAAGGTATTGCTTAATAAAATTGCTAGAACTGTTTAGCAGTACATGCACAAATATTTTACTAGATTCTTTGTTTTAATAGTGTTTTGTTGAGGCTGAAAAATCCTCTAGTGGTCTGCACAAATATACAAAAAAAAAAACACCAAAAAAAATGAAAGATTCTCCAGTTTTTCTTCTTTATTTTTAAGAATCTTTTTTTTACATGTAGAAACACACTAATTCGTGTACATATGCACACATGTAGGTACCACATCTTCATTTGTGAAATTATGGTGCTTTCTCTGAGCCTAGGAAGAGGAAGATTGAGTGGGTGGGAAGAGGTGGGGAACATGCTCATTGATCCTACTTTGCCCGTCAAACACTCATATAAATGAGCGTGTATAGAGGCGGGTAGAGATGTCTATGGGCAGGGGGTTGAGAGGCAGGGCTAGGGAGAGCCATCAAAGGATACAACTCACCGGTGAGCAGTTGTTGCATGAGTCCCTAAAGGCTATCTGTCAAATTCTGCATTGGTAGGCCTCTTCACACTCACATTTCTTTCCCATTCTCCACGTGGCTACTATTTTAGCCACAGGTATGTCCATCTTCATGGAAAATAACACATTCCTATTGTGTAAGTTGTGCGTATATTTAACTGGTATCACTAGAAGTTACTCTTTCTCAACACCAGGCAACGGGATGGACAATACCCTTCTTGGAAAAGAAAAAAAGAATTCGTTCATTTCCTCTTACCCTTTGCAATCGCTCAAGTTCTTTTCATGTTCAAGGGCTCTGAGGTCTTAGCTTTTGTATAGAGAGAATAACAACGGAAGACATGATTCGTTGAGGTGAGAGGGGAGACAACCCTCCAAAAAAAAGATGTTTTCAGATAAATTGGGAGACAAGGTGTAGTATAAATTGAGAAAACGAAGTGTAGCTGAGGTGAGGAAGATGATAGGGAGAGAAGAGGAATGAGTCTTTCCTCTCCAAGGTCGGTCGGTCTGCAGCGCCACGGTCTGTATTTCCCACCAGAGGTTTTTCTTGTCATAGCCATTTATTCTTATTAGAAGATAAGAATCTCATTCCTAGTGTTCATTACTGCAAGCAGGTGTTGTTTGCATAGCATGTCCACTGAATATAAAGAGGGAAAGAGCCAGAGGGGCCGGAACAGTACGTAGCTTCCTGACTAAATGAAAAATGATCACTGATGAGACAAATTTGATCTATTGATTATGTTTAGTAGTTGTAGTCTGCACACAGTGGAGTACCAGGCCCATGTTCATTCTGAAGAATAAATTGAGACTCTGTTCCTTCACAACTGTCATCACATGCCATTTTCCATACAACAGACATCCACCTTACATTGAATATAGAATTAAATATTAAAACAATTACTTCTGAAGTAAGGGGAAAACCAAGAACATGATATCTGTTTCACAAGTGAACAGACTTCTGTGTTTATTTTTTCCTTTTCTGCCACAAAGAAACTTTAGTTTGTGTAATATATTAGTAAGCTAAGCTAGATGTCAATGGCATAGGAGAGGTAAAGGTTCCTGGACATTGTGTCCATACTTTGTTGGCTTTATTGCACTAAAAAGATAGCGTTATTCCCCTCTCTCACAATATGCTAGGTGAAAGTTGTACTTTTAAGGGACATCATTGTAAAGAACAGGTTCTAAACAGTGAAATGGTACCTTTAAGTACTAGCACCAATAATTATTAAAATAAAGAAGGTAGCCAACTAACAAGCAAAGAAAGACAGAAAGGAGAGAAGAAGGAAAGGAAAGACAGCAAAGGAGAGAGAAAAGGGGTGAAGGAGGGAAGGAGAGAAAAAGAGTTTTCACATGAATGAATAATGACTTCATTTTTTGACAGCATTAGGGCAAAGTAAATTAAAGATGTAGTTGGCTGTAAGAACCTTTGCCAACCCCTGAATTATGAGATGATATTTGATAGCTGCACAACATTAAAACATTAATCACTCTGAGACTTTATTTTCATCCTTTTAAAGTAACAACCATATTTACAGTGTTCTTGTTACTGGAAGCATTGAACCTACCCAGACATGAAAAACATGTCTTATTTTCCCTAAAAATGCAACCAAGCATTTGATTTCACAGGCATACATATGTATACACAAAGGGCATAGATTATATATACTGGCATAGCTTTACAGAGACATGCAGATATGTGATATATATGTATACACTCGCTTGCGAGTTAAACATTAACCAGAGAAGTCTTCAGTTTGTCACACAAGCATGGCTTTATGCAGAAGGGTTTCTATGTGTATGCTAATGTTTGAGTGGTATGCTCACTTAAAAACCAAACTTACTTTGATATGGAAAGCAGACTCTCAGGATGTCTTCATTAGGGAAGGAAAAACAATAACCAGATCCCTTCCACCTTCCAAGCTTTAATGTTGTTTAGAACAAACTGACCACAGCTAGTAGGTACTGGACAGGGGTGAAAAACAAGACTTAACAGGAACAAAGGGAAAAAAATCCAATAGAGTTTAAAGCAATATCTCCATGTTCATTAGAACCAACAAACTTTGCTGCTCCTTCTAGAAATTCTCCACATGCCAGTAAAGCGCACAGATGTTCTTTGCAGCCCTGGAATAAAAACCTTAGGATTAATTGTAATGAAATGTAATCGTAATAAAATAAAAAAATGGCCCTCATTTTTCAGGTGCTTCAGGGAGGTGTTTAGGACATCTGATTAAAACTACAAGACAACCACATGTTTGGATACCCCGCGCCCACAAAAAAAATCTGGGATCCTTTGGTTTCAGCATACTTTGATGACTCAATTTCTTTTTCCCCCAAATTTTAAAATATACATTAAAAATCATTAAATAAACAAAAAAAATCTACACTATCAAAAAGAACTATCTAATGTCTTCAAGGTTCTTGGTGTACATTTTTCTCCATTTCTCCGCCCCTCTTCCCATGGTTGTGTTAGTATTCTGGAAGTAACAGAAAAGGATGACTCTGGAATCATTGAGAAGAAATACCTTGCTAGGAAGTAGTGATAGCAGCGATAGAGTTTTGGGATTTCATTTTAATGTGGAAGAGCTGCACAAGTCCCTACAGAAAAGCCGTGGTTTGGGGATTAGATTTAGATCCTCTTTGGACAATGAAGGCTGATGAGAGCTCATTGAAAAATCGAGAACACACAAACAAAACATGGAAACTTCTGAGGCTCAAATGAGATTATAAAACACTCACGGACAGCATGACTCCTTTATAACACTGACACTGGCATCTATCCAAAACCTGGAACAGTCTGCGCTTCTGACTTTTTGAACTTTCTGAGTTACAGAAACTATATATCATGTATATGTTATGACTATGAATTACATATAGTTATAAATAATAGCTATCTTTAATCTAGCAACAGGACTGTGAATGGGCTGACAATGATCAACACTGGAAGATTCTACACACAGTACAGAATTTACATGAGCCCTGGTAATTTTTTAATGTAAGCATCTCTGTTTAATTAGATGTCTTTGTCCCCCTAAAACTGCTGATGAAAACGTGAAGTAAAAGAAATTCATGTAAGTTGAGAGGAGACCCCCTCCAACAAATATGGATTGATCCAATGACCTTCACCTACAGTCCTAGCACTCAAGA
Organism: Dipodomys spectabilis; assembly: GCF_019054845.1. Classification (NCBI taxonomy): domain Eukaryota; kingdom Metazoa; phylum Chordata; class Mammalia; order Rodentia; family Heteromyidae; genus Dipodomys; species Dipodomys spectabilis. Next base: position 4,852,398 of record NW_024870892.1, on the reverse strand, counting down.
AGCTGAAATAGGAGGATCACACAAGTTTAGGAATTTTAGACCAGCCTGGGTAATGTGGGTAACATAATGAGACCTCTATCTCTAAATAAATAAACAAACAAATGAAATTTAGCTGGAATGGTAGGATCCAATCTTAAATAAGATCTAATCTTAAATAGGATCCAATCTTAAAGCAATTTTTTAACATGATGGTAATTTTTATTTTATTATTTTGTTTGTTTGTTTATTTATTTATTGTTGGGTATGGGGCTTGAACTCTGGGCCTGGGCGCTGGTCCTGTGCTCTTCAGCTCAAGGTGAATGCTCTATCACTTGAACCACAGCACCACTTCCGGTTTTCTGCTGGTTTATTGACGATAATAGACTCCTGGACTTTCCTACCTGGGCTGGCTTTAAACTGCCATCTTCAGATCTCACCCTCCTGAGTAGCTAGGATTACAGGTGTGAGCCACAGGTGCCTGGCTCCACAGTGGTGATTTCTAAAGATGAACATCATTGATGTCTCTGGATTCTTTAAATGGCAAACCCTATGCTAGATAAACTTACTTGGCATGAACATACATGATTCTGTACATGCAGTGTGCAACAATTCCAATAGAATAAAAACTACAGAAAGAGAAGCAGAAAAACAGTGAGTTTTGGACTAAGCAGGACTCCTGATTAAATTTTCTTACTTCGCTAACTCTCATCCCTTCCCAACCCACCCAACTAATAACTTTAATCTATCTGTGCATGTTTTTCACATTGCACAGTTTTGACTGTATTAAACACTTCCAAGGCTGTTGGATTTACAACTACAGTTGAGATCTGGAGTAGGGACTGTGGAAAATGGTGGATCCCGAGTTCCTTCGTGACTCCTCCTCCCACATTCCATTCACTGCACTCACTCCCAACCCAGGAGTGACTGGCTAGCAGTCCATGAAACACATGATCCAACTTCTGTCCATTTCCCACCTTTCACTGCTAACTGGGGAACCATTGTGGCAGCAGCACATGAAAGCTCTCTATGAGAGTCAGGGGTCTGAGCTGAAGATTGCCTTCATTTTGTGTCTTCCCCTTGCCCTCCTTCCATTTTATCCATGCAGCACTTCTTTCCACATCCTAAAAACTGTCTTCATTTTTACACTGAAAGTTAATTTTTCATGTTTCCCATTTTTTCATAAATGATGTGTGATATATTTTACATAGGGACAAATATAAGCAGATGTTATTTTAAATTTATATTTCTTGATTCAGCCACGTACAAGTTTTTTGTTGTTGTTGTTGTTGTTTTTGGTTGGTCATGGGGCTTGAACTCTGGGCCTGAGCATTGTTCCTCAGCTCTTCAGCTCAAGGCTAGTGCTCTACCACTTGAGCCACAGTACCACTTCTGGGTTTTTGGTGGTTTATTGGAGACAAGAGTCTCACAGACTTTCCTGCCCTGGCTGGCTTTGAACTGCAATCCTCAGATCTCAGCCTCCTGAGTAGCTAGGATTATAGGCGTGAGCCACCGGTGCCTGGTCACATACAAGTTTTAAGTGAGCAGAAACTGAATGAAACTTCTAGCAGCAAACACTTTTGAGAGATGCAAAAGAATGTCTTATGACACAAATGAAAACATATAGAGAGAGATAAATGCTGCGGTTCTGAAATTTCAAAATCTAAAATCATTAAAAGGCAAATATTAAGGACGTAGAGTCCAGGGCTAAGGTCACTGTAGGCTTTTAACTTCTTTTCTTTCCCTATCATTATGCCGTGGGACCAATCGAGGCCTAATTCCGAAGCACAAATAGCTAAGGTTTGTGCAAACATTTTTATTAATGCTGCCATTTTGTTGATTGAACTTCAAAAAGTACAGGGGCAACTCTAATGTTTCAGTGCTTAATTGAACTACCTTTTCTTTTTTGTGTCTTATATATATTTCTTTTTCTTAGCTGCACCTACATAAGGTACAAGATAAGGGGGCAGAACAGTTAAGCTAATCATTTCTGCTGACTTGAAGTCTTGCCAGTCAAGGAGCAATTCAATCAATAGGAAATGGCAGGAAACCTGATGGCTGTGGGTTAGATGGTTACAATCTTGGCTCAAAAGTTGTACCTAGCTTTGCGATGTTGCAGGTGAGTGGTGTTGGTGATTCGGTGTGGCTAGCACCAAAACATCTGCCAAGGATTTCAGTATTTAGAGAAACCTGAATGAATATGTCTACCTGTCTTTCCCTTTCCTTTAGTCTAAAAGGCAGGCTAAATTACCAGTAAACAAAGTATTCACTTCATTTGTATTCACCATGATGATGATGATATTTATGTCAGTAAAAAATATATGCAAAATATTCACAGACATTTTTCGCCATAAGTGGAATTTAAAATTTGCATTGTAGTTCATCTTTCACTCTTTAAAACATAGATTTTATTTTATTGTAAACGTGATGTACAGAGGGGTTGCAGTTACATAAATAATGAGTACATTTCTTTTCAAACAGTGTTACCCCCTACCTTGTTTTCTCCCACTTTCTCTCCCCGCTGACTTCCCTCCCCACCCAAGTTGTAAAGTTGACTTACAGTGTAGTGTCTTCTGAATGTCTCCGTTGCATTGGTTCACGCATTTCTGTGATTCCTCCTCCCTTCCCCAAATCAGATAAACTTATATACAAGCAAAGGGTACCAAAATCAGAAACAGTGAGCATGGGAAAGAAAACCAGGGGAGAAAAAAAATGAAAGACAAAAGAAATAACTATAAATGGTACATTAAAAACAGAAAAGAACAATCACCCCCACACACAAACTTCTTGTTTCCATATTGTGAAGTTTGTTTTGATTAGCATCATCTTATATGGTCAAATGTACATATCTATTGGGCTATTGTGATTCTCTGCTAGGACCATCCTAGACATATACTAATTATTACAAATGAGAAAAACCATGGAAGCTATATGTCTTTCTGGCTTACTTCACTTAATATACTTTTTTCCTCATCTTTTCCTTTCTTGAAATCTTGCCAGTCTTCCACTACAAATGGGGCAATGTCATTCTTTCTGATGGAAATAGAATTCCATAAAAACAGATTTTAAAAATTAACATACATAGATATATTTAGTTTATTAGCTCTCCATTTCTCTTCTAATCTAATCTGTAGCCATTCAAAACCATATGTAGTGTTAAGGAAGATATAAAATTAAAATTTGTAGGCCAATTTATCAATTACAGTTGTGCCAACAAACACCTTATTTTGTAAGAAATAGCTTTAATTATCTATGTGTATTTTTTATTGCTCCTTTTAACCTCTTTCTTGCTTTTCTTCTTTCTTCCTTCCTTCTCTTCCTTCCTCCCTTTTCTTTCCCTCCCTCCCACTCTTTCTTCTTCCTTCCTTCCTTATTTCTTTTATCTCTTTCTTTCCTTCCTCTTTATTCTTTCTTTCTCTTCTCTCTCAACTTTTACCACTCACATCAACTATAGGATTGGATTTCATTTGAGCTACAGAGTCAGTGTTTTGTTTTTTTGGAGGGGTCCGGTTGTGGGGCCTGAACTCTGGGCCTGGACGCTGTCCCTCAGCTCTTCAGCTCAAGCCTAGCGCTCTACCACTTGAGCCACAGCTCCACTTCCGTCTGAGGAATCAAACCCAGGGCCTCAAGCATACGAGGCAAGCACTCTACCACTAAGCCACCTTCCCAGCCCAGAGTCAGTGTTCTTATTGTGCATGTACACACTTCCATGCTTCTTAGAATCAAAGGAAGATTATATAAATCCATCAGAATACACACACACACACACACACACACACACACACACACACACACACACACACACACACAGGACAATGTGAAATTCATTAAACATTGTAGAATTGACATAAGCTTAGTATAGCATACTCAGGACTTACATTTCTTACTGAAAAAAAAAAGATGTACTAGTTTATATGATGACTCACAAATATTCTTTCCAAACAAAATAACTTATAAATCATTAGAGTCTGTGAAAAATAACAGTACAGTTGTCTCATAAGAATTAAAATCGTAGGAAATGGCACTGTGGCTCAAAGTGGTAGAGCACTAGCCTTGAGCACAAAAGTTCAGGACAGCACCCAGGCCCTGAGTTCAAGTCCCATGACCAGCAAAAAAAGTTAACTAGTTAATTAAAAGTAAAACTCCCTTATTAGAAAAAGAGTTAAAATTGCAAACAATGACTTCCAAAGTTTGATCTTAGAAAGAAGTCATGGTTCAACTGACCTGCAAACAAAACCTTTACAAAAGCCTCCTGGTTTGTAGGTAGGCATATGGGCCCAATTGGTAATCCCAGTTTCTCCGGAGGCTAAGACAAGAAGGGTAGGTCAAAGCCATCCTGAGCCACCTATCAAGCTCAAGGACAATCCAAGGATATCTTAGAGGACTTCATGGGGCCTTCCATCAAGACAATCTGTTTCTGAATAGCTGGTGTACAGCTCAGCGAGGAAGTGTGAGATCCAGGATCCAGCCTGCAGTACTGCAAAATACAAGATCTGATTTTGTTGTCCATACTGCTTAGGAGAGATGTGAAAGGCTTCTTTTCTTTACTTCTCCATCAAAGAATAGCACCTTCCAGAATTTCCTTTCATTTTTCAAGATTCACACAACAGTCCCTGTTCACAACACCCTTGCTTCTGTGTTCATCTGGGTTGATTTGCATCTTTATCTGTTCTGTGCTGCAGATGAATCTTTGAAGATCTAAGACTGACAAAACCTATTACTTGACTGTTTCTTTGAAGACAAATATACATACCACTTTTCTTCCTGGGTAATTATAAATAAGAGGTAAATCCTACAAAATGTGCATCCGCGTGCCGTTTTATTCACGGAAACAGACAAGCACCAGTTTTCTCCCTTCTTCTGTCTGTGCACACATTCACACTTTCCTCAGAGCTGAGACAAGCCTAGTCCCTGGATCTCACGGGGGGGGGGGGGGGGGGAGCGGGGGGACAGGAGACACCAAGCCTGGTACAGAAAAATCTGCGTCTCTGTCTCAGCCACCGCTCCACTCCACAGTCCCCTGCTGCCCAGCCTGGTGGAGGTCTTGCACCCGCCCTTACGAGTGAGGCCAAGCCATTGATGAACTGGGAAGAGGCTCCCAAGACTGCAGGCACCCTGAGCACCTCTGAGCACTAAAGGAGTTAGGGTGCAGGGGGTAGAGTGCAGGACACTGCCGGTGATCTTATCACCTATCAATCACATTGTACAAAGCCACCAACAATTTGTCTTTGGGTATCATATAGCTTTTCCTCCTTTTTTTTTTAATCTGATTGAAAGTCAGAGAATAAAGGTCATAAAGAAAAAAAAATACATTGCTCCAATTTGGTAGGAAATGTTACTAGTCTCCAGTAGGTAATATATTAAGAAAGAACATCAAAGATAGTAATAAGACTTCCAAACATGGAGAAATGACTTATAAATCTAGTATTCCATGCAGCTCAGAGTCAATGACAGTGATCGGTAGAAGCGGTTGGAAATTCTTCCTAGAATTGACACACTCCCAAGCAAGTTCTTTCAATGTCTTTAGACTCCATTTCTCTGAGTTCACTCATGTGGTGCTATGGATGGACCTTGATAGTTATACAGTTAGGCAAGTTCTCTATCTCTGAGCTATACTCCCAGCCCTTAAGATTCTACCTTCTAAGAAATTGTTTAATTTTTCTCTAAATCAACACTGAGTCTTTTTTCCCTTGATTTTCAGAAACATATATTGTAAGACATTTGATTTTTTAAAAAAATACATGTTCTGGGTGTAATTATGTTGACCTCAGAAGCACTGATTGGCTTTTCATATTGACAGTTGGTTACATGATGTGTGGCCATTTTTTTTTTAGTTTAATGATATTAGCAAGTAAAATTCATTAAGTGACCATAACGAGGGTTCTGAATATCCTGGCTTTTATCCTGCCTCCTGAGGATAAACCAATAGCTAGTGGTTTCTATAATTATATTTGTTAATTCTTGCTGGGTTTTATGTGTAAGCATTCTAAGTTATTTTCATCATTCTGTATGGTAATGGGACTGTTGTGAAAATCCCAGGCTTACTTGTTGGCTAATACACTAAGCAAAAATATTCCCTAGAAATTCATTCCTATATTGTTGGTATTATAGACAAGTTGTTCCACATAAATCTGTTTTAGGAACAATAAGCTTGGAAATGACAACTAATAAAGTTGTGTTTTTAGGTTATTTGGAATTATCTGTGTAAAGATTAAAACTCAGTTCCCAGGTTAATAGCAATATATTTCCAGTTAATAGGATTTCTCCATTTCAATGTACACTTAAAAGACCCAAGACTTGACTATTGATAATTTAATTATATTTATTGAGATTTAAAATAACTAACAGAAATTTGCTTCAGTATAAATTAGTATTAGAGAATCAGTCAAAGCGATAGCACCTACCTCCTATATTAGTAACTAAATGATACCATCACACTTAAATCACATTTATATATTTACGGTTAAAATATCTAAAAAGAATGCAACAGTTGGATTTTCCCAGAGTCAAATAAAACTATGGAATAAAAATGCTATAAAAGTATGGAGAAAAACCAATACATTTTTAGTAAATATGAAACATTGCCTAATATTTTAGATAACACAATGAAAATTATGCATTGGTGCCAACTAAAATCCTCATCAAATACAAAGAAGAGAAAAATAGCTCACCTATTCAGGAGGCAAACTACTCAGAATTCCCTCCAGTTTGTAGTGTGTTACTTGCATGCATAATAATCATCTGCACCAAGCAAAACACGCTAAAGAACGAAGAACACACCATACAAAAGTGGAATGCTCCTAGATGGAAGAATGAACGTGACGCACTTTGCATAGACTTCCCTGGATTTCATTAGCAACTTCGACTTTTCAAGCAGCCTAAAGCTAAGTCTCCTTTGGACAGTGTTTCTAGGCACCCCCTACGTGAGCCTGCCCAGTTCTATGACCACAACCAGCCTCTGCTTATTATAATTCCCAAATTTATATTCCTAAATTGGGCCTCCTCTAGTATATAACTTCCTGTTGTGGCTAGATAATGGCCGTCTCTATCTTATCACCCCAAAACAAATATAAAAGAACACCAGCAATCATTTCTTGAACCACATGTGCTCCTCTCTCATTCTTTCTACTGTAGAGTGCTGTCATCTCTGTCTCCTGGGGGTGTCCACCATTACGGGGGACCGGCCCCCTCCTCTACATAGCCCTCAGCTGCTTCTTCTAGGTTTCAACCTGTCCCATTAACAAAGATCTTTATGTTGACTATACGAATGACCAGTTGGCCTAGGCTTGGGGACATCAACTAAAAACTCACAAAATAAAAGGGGAAAACGTAAGAGAAAAGAGAAATCTTGAAAGCATTCGCAGCAAAACAACTCTCTCGCTTTCTCTCTCTCTCTCTCTCTCTCTCTCTCTCTCTCTCTCTCACACACACACACACACACACACACACACACACATACACACACACACACCAGCATCCTTAGAGAACACCAAACTGTCCATCAACATTCCATAATCCATTTATTACAAAGCTCTATCACTATTTTCAGGCTCTATTTTCTAGTTCTACCTGAAAAATACAGCCTCAGAAATCAGCCCTGTTACATAGCATTTGTTGAATGCATTTCAGATGTGTCTAACTGCTGTGACTTACCTGCGGCCTGCTCTTTGCTTCTGCAGAGCGTGGACCTTTGGCTCTTCCATTCCTGGTAGGTTGGATCAGTGGGGACTCAGAAACTCTTGCCCTTCGGCTTCTCCTCTGCCCCATTCTCTTTCCCCTCTCCTCCTCTGTTTCCAGTGCAGGATTGAGCAGGGAGGAGGGAAACGGCAGGGCTGGGGAAGGGGCATGCTTCACAGCAGGGAGAAAACAGCAAGATGTGCTTCCTGGCCCCAAACACAACCTGTAGCAAGACCTCCTGGTGTCTGGTTAGTCTGTGGAGCTGAGCATGTCAGAGTAGCTCGATACGCAATTTCCACTTCCCCCAACAAATTCAAAGGAGTTGATCTTGTCTTACTTGTTTCCATTGACTTTCCATCAAAATTTGAAATCTTATTGGCACAGCCAATGTGAGTGTAACGTTTATCAATGTGGGTACATTCCCATGGGATTTTGTGTATTTGGTGTAGCAGACAATGAAATAAAAAAAAAAAACTATTCACAGACTTTCATGCTATGAATAATACTACATTCACTCCCCAAACTACAAACAGGAACTGGGATTTAGCTCACCAGCGCAGTCATTGTTATACACATACATACACACATCTGGACATGCATGTATTTTATGTTGACTAAGTTGCTATTAAATTAATTAGAAAGTATATTCAGAATATTTAGATGTCTTTATATTTGTTTTTTTATTTCCTGTGCAGTGTCGTAGCTACAAGTATGCTAGGTTCCTTTGGAAACAGTGGTGTTGTTCACAACATCAACTCTGTATAATAACAACATGAACAGATACACATATTAGATATTTTAATGCATAAAGTATATGTTATGCAAGTACCTATACATGCAAATTAACCTGAAATAATTGGAACAAAATATTCTCCAAATGAAATACTTGGCTACTGACTGAGGAGGAGGTTTGGCAATCTGACACATGCCCTGGGTGAATTTTCAGTTCATTTTTATGAGCATTGTAATTTTCTTCCATTTTTCATCCTAGGGTGGAGTGCTTATAATTCTTTTTTTTTTGCATTTTACACTGAAATTATTCACATAAGTAGCTCTATTCCCAGGAAAAGTGAGGGATGCCTTGAACTTAGTAAGTTCTCAAAAAGACTTTCTTTCCTTCTAGAAAGATTTTCTTTCTTTCTAAATAGCAATAGGAGTGCTCTCAGCAAGTTAAGTAATGAAAAGAACTTTCCAGGAGAGGGCGCTGTGTGAGCCCGGGAACAGACTCTTGCACAGGTGAAAAACAGACTGAGCTGTAATAATGCCACCGTTTTGGTTACTTCCATTTTCAGAAAGGAAAAATTCCCTCTCTGATTCTTCCTTTCCCCTCACATAGCTAAATCTTAGTTGCTATCTGCAGGTTCCAAGGCAAAGTACCTCAAACTAAACAGTCTGCAACAGTAGAAAATTGTTCCGTTGGGGTTGAATAGGCTAGGATCTCCAGAATTAAAATGCTGGAAGGCTGATGTTCTCTGTGGACCATCTCCAGGAGCAGCTTCCTGCTTTCCATGTTCCCAGGTGTTCCTTAACAGGCAGCAACATTGCTGCAATAGGCTTCTGTTCACGGGCTGTCTGACCCTCTGTTTCCACATGGGGTCTTCTGGCTCCCTCCTTCCTACTGTCATGCATATTGGAAAAAATCAAATATGTCATGTTTTTACTCATTTTTGGAAGCTAGATATGAAGGACATATACACTCAAAGATATATACATGTAAGTATCTATGTATATAGTCATAAGTATATACACACACACACAACTTTATGCATATTCAAAAAGATCACCAATTAAAGAGGCAAATATCTAATCATCTAAAGGTTCCAGGACCTCCAAAGAGTGAGGATGGATGGAAGTTCTCATCTTCATATTTGTTGTATACTTTTTTTTTTTTTGGTCAGTCATGGGGCCTGAACTCTGGGCCTGGTGCTGTCCCTCAGCTCTTCAGCTCAAGGCTAGCACTCTACCACTTGAGCCACAGCGCCACTTCCGTTTTTTTCTGCGTATGTGGTGCTGAGGAATTGAACTGAGGGCCTCATGCATGCAAGGCAAGCGCTCTACCACTGAGCCACCTTCCCAGCCCTGTTGTAATATTTCTATTTGAGATGTAATGAATGCGTTTCACTGTTATGATGACAGCTATTTAATATTTTAATAGAAATGAACATTTTTTAAAGTAGAGATATGAAATTTCTAGAACTTTGGAGTCAGGCAGACAAGACCTTAGTCTTCTTCTGGCTCCACTGAGATGTTCCTCTTAGTGAAAATCCAGTTAGTTCATTTATCTAACTGAATACAAAGGAAGATGCTTATATTGACAACTAGAACTAATCCTCAAGGGAATGACTTCTTTACACACATCCATTGAGCCCCCTTTCCTGGGGAGATGTGGAGATAGCATCATGCTAAGCAGAGGAAGGAGAGTGGTACACAGCACAAGTATGGGCAGATACCTCACGAGGTTACCCTCCAGCAGTCATGTAGGACAGCAGGGATGAATAACCTCACCTAGAGCGGCACAGGATCTTTAGCAGGGATGGAGAGAAAGGGGGCACTGGGCTCATGGTAGGATTAGAGTTCCTCAGGTGAATTTGGGGGCACTGGGCTGGTCTGAACACTCCATTTACTGTGGCAGAATGAGGGGCGTTAGAAGAGGGAACTGACAAGGGGAAACATGGAGCCTACCAGGCCGACAGAAGAGCACGAATTCAGAACCAAACCGAAGTGAGTTTGCAGCATCAGAGAAGGAAGAAAGCCCTTGGACGTGGTGTTTTCGGGGACCCGTCCTATTGCTGCCTAGTTTTGAACTTCTGGAGAGCAAAGAGTGATTTTTCACGTTTTAAAATGATTGTTAGCATGACAAGGTAAGCAATGCCTTGTGGCAGGTGGAAATGATGTCAGACTCAAACCACAACCTCCACCGTGTGAGAGTCCACTGACACGGATGTATTCACTCACCTGCCGTCACAGCTTGCTGAGATGGACAGCAAGGAATCACTACTCCACTAGCAATACAGCCATATATAGAAATATAGCTTTGCATCTGCAGGAAAATAACATTCCATTCTTCTGACAAGAAGCTTTGCTACCAACTGCCAGATCAAAACCAGCTTCCCATCCAAAAGCTAAAGAATTCCATTATTAAAAAAAAAATTTCTAGGCTTATAACTAGTTTAAAATAAAGAACATCTCTTTATTTCTTAGGTTCCACCTAGAGAATAATTAGCAGCCTGGTGGTTTAAAAAAATAGTATAATTAGCAAACACGGGGAGCTCAGCGGACCTCCTGTGCAGGTTCGAGCTGTGTTATTGTGTGACGTGTTTTGGAACCAAGAGGAAGACGAGACTCAGCCAAATGGGCCACTTTGGTTCAGGTTCTTCACATCAAATCAGGAGGGACTCATTTTGGAATAATAATAAGGCAAATCAGTTCAGAGCATACTTATGAAGTCAGGAACTGCTATGCATTGTGACGTGGATATCTTTTTAACCCAGGTGCTGCTCCCAAGGTGCAACCAATTGTTAATTATCTCCCCTAATGGGAAAAGAAGAAGCTGAGCTATCACAAAAGCCTAAACTAACCTACACAGTGTATGCTTAGCTCTAGTGTCTGCTCTGTGTTCTTGACATAATTCGCCTAAAGAATTATGTAGATAATGGGGCACAGTAAAATGGGCATCCACTGTTGGAGTTGGGTAGGCAGTAAGCATATGTATTCCTAAGCCTAATTAAGTTCCCTAGAGTGAGATATCCTACCAGACACAAGAGGAAGGCCATTCAAGGAAAGCGGGTGTGGTAGCCAGATCTCCAGTGGCTGCCTGTAATCCCGGTCCTCTGCTCTTCACTTCCCCTCCGATAGATGTGCAGATGGGTTAGAGCAGGGGCCACCTGGCTCGCTTCTAACCATGGAGCAGAGCAAAGGCAATAGATGTGGGTGTTCTGTCTGTGATCACATCTTACATTACCTACCATTGCAGGAAGATGCTCACTCGAGCCTCCCCCACTCCCTCGTGGGCATGCTGGCTCTGCAGAAGCTCAGGTGGTGCCCAGTGCAAGGCTGGGGGTCTAAGGCTGGCCAGTGAGCAGCTACACAAAGATAGCACCAGTTCTGTGATCCCAAGGGCTGGCTCCCAGGTGTACTGCACCCCAGCCACGATCTGAGCATGGCCGGAGAAGAACCCAAGTGGTGCCTTGGAGACAGATGCAATGGTTTGAAGCAGTTCAGTTGGTGGTGACTTGTTATAGAGAAGACAAATACAAATATGGCTGCCAGGATGGCACTGAACGGATATGAAGAAAGGGACCAGAAGCCCGAGAGGATGGTGGAGTTGTGGTTGGTTATTCTGAGCTTGTCGGTCACTTACTCTAGCACTATGTGAACTAGCAGAGCCCCGAAGACACTGATTTTTACTAAGAGAAGCACTGGGAATGTCTGCAGACCAGGATGGCAGCGGGAAAGGCAGCCACAGGAACGGGCTCCGCGATGTTAGTGTCAGTGCTGAGCTCTGAGTGACAGAGGCCATATGGAAGCATTTAAGTGGCAAGGATGTGAAGGTAGAATTAGGGTGATGGATGGCAGCCACAGAGGCGATTAATCAGTTGAGCTGGAATTAAAGAGGTGGGCAGCATGTAAGAGTGTTAATTGATTTGTTTTAACTACATAATCCCTTAAATCTTGATGTGAATCTGTGTGATGAGAATTTATGCCCCCTCACCGAGCTGACACACAATGAAGCGTGTTCACAGCCACGGGTCTTCTTTGTTGAAAGTGAGGATAGCTGGTGATCCTTGAAGACATTTCAGCAAGGAAAGAATCTTCACCAGCCAGCCTGTGGCACCAACTGCTGTTACTCCATTGATAGGACACAATGGATCCACAGTTTCACCATGACAGTAGAAGATCAACACGCTGCCTAGAAGTTTCTACAGGAGCACATAAGAAAATCATGGCAAAGACGCTTGGGATTTGGGAACAACGCTATTTCTTCTGCAGATAACTATCATTTTTTCCAAAGACTTCTATCTTTTGTCTTCAGCCTAGTGGCGATCGGAATTATCTACCGTGGTGACACTGAGATCTTTGGCTGTGTGCATCATGTACGGTGTGCACACACAGTTGGGTCAAGTTGGTCCTGCTGACCCAAGATGTACCTTAAGTGTCTGGGTTGCTATGACACCTGTTATGCAGATTGATGTCTGTATCCCACAGGGAATTATCTGTGATAATTATAGTTAGCAGGGAATTATCTGTGATACATGAGCAGAAGACCACATTCTCCGTAGCATACATTTTGCTGGCATCAGCAAGACTGGAATTCTACCACCCGAAAGCCCTCTCAGCCACTCCCTGAAAGAGAAGAATAAAGAAAAATCAGCACATTTATGTGTGGGGGCTTGAAACTTATTATTATAATATTTAAGTAGTTGTACAAAGGAGTTGCCATTTAACAAAGCAATTTACTAATGCAATGGCTCTTGACCAACGTCAATGTTCAGCACTCATTCCTCCCTCCTCTTCCCATCCTTGCCCTCACTTTCTTTAATTTTGAAGATCTACCTGGAATTCTTGGCTGCCGTCTTCCTCCTTTCTCTTCTTCATTAGTGTACCTACCTCTCCTTCACCCTCACCCATTCAAGTACCTGCTTTATGGTGCTTATTTTGCTGAATTTTGACTTTGCCTCTCTAAGGAATTACTCTATTTGAATTCTCCCTTGAATCTACTTCCATTATGGCATTTGTAGATACTTAGTACTACACAACATATTTAATTACAACCTTATAGGCTAAATCGAGCTTGCATATATGAGGGAGAACATGAAGCCTTTGTTTCTTTGAGCCTGACTTCACTTAACATAATTTTTTCAGGTCCTTCCATTTCTTTACAAATGATACAATATCATATATACCAGATTTTCTTGATTCATGTGTCCATTAAGGAGCATTTGGGCTGATTCCATACCTTGGCTATGATGAACAGTGCAACAGTGAACATGGTTGTGATCTTTCAGGTAAATGCCCCAGAGTAGAATTGCTGGATCCTAGGATTGTTCTATGTTTAGTTTTTGAGGAACCTCCATTCTGCTTTCCAGAGTGCATGTTGATTAGAGTCTCCTCTTCCATCCTCCTCATCTCTCCAAGACACTTTTCATTGGAGCAAAATTATATGCTACTGTCAGTACAATGATAAGAAATAGCAAAGCGTGACGCTCGATGCTGTGTTAAAGTTGCGTTGTGACAGAGGTGAGGTATCACGGCACACTCCCTTCAGATAAGACTGAGGAGAAAGACACATCAACCTGATACTCAGAGAACTAAAGAAGGCTTGTGGTATGCAATGCAGATGTAAACATCATGAAAACACTACAGAGTTTACAGCAGTTCTTGGGAGGGTGTGAGGAAGAAGAGTCCATCCCAACTACTATGTGTTACATGTTGAATATAAACCATAACAATATGGGAGTGAAAATATTAGTGAGCAATGGTTTTTAATGCCTTTTTCATTGCATCCTTGGATCCAGCTCGACTGTTGTATAGTTTCATGAGCTAAAGATCATTCTGAGAAGTCTTCACAAAGTGTTCTTGGGCATGGTGGGGAGACACAGGGGTCCCAGGCCTACTGGGAGATTCCTAGAGAGGATCCTGAGTGAGGAGTGGCATCAGGAAAGGACTGGCAGTGCGGCTGAGTACGAGGACTGTGAACGGGCCGAGATGACCTTCCGGAATCCTGAGCCAGGAGTCTCTGGGACACAGAAACAGGTCAGGAGTATCTGCTTTAACTCATGAGCACATTTATTCTTGGAATAGGGAAATAACACTGCAGCCCCCCCAAAGGAGGTTTTAACAAGGTCATATCTGGTTTCAAGGGAAAAAATAAAATCTGGAAGACCGTTATGTAAGAAAGATTATGTGGGATGAGCATAGAGACCTGTCCGGGAGTCATTCCACTGTCCCAGAGCGAGGAGACAGGTTCTGAGGAAACTGGATTGCTGACACATCCAACTACGCCAAGGCCAAGGATGCGATGAAGACTAGGTCAGCAGCACCCCCAGAAAAGCCTCCACCCCGTTACCCCAGGAGAGGTGAGACGACACAGGCCCAAGTCAACTGAAATGTTTCCTTCTGGTCCAGCCTCTGAGAGCGAAGGCCGGCGCGCCAGCATGGAGAGTTCTCCACAGACCCCAGCCCAAGTCCCTTCGTGGGCTTTGACGTGTGTGAAGTCATTACACACAGGGCTCAGTACAGACCACGCTGCACTGTGCCAGCACTGCCTCCTCCCTTCTGATCTCAGTGGTGATTTTTCAAGGAGGCTTTCTTCTTCCCAGATGACTGGCCATCCAGTCACCCACTTCATTAAAAATAAAGAAAGCAAGGGGACTGGGAAGGTGGCTCATGGTAGAGTGCTCGCCTCGCATGCACAAGGCCCTGGGTTCGATTCCTCAGTACCACATAAGCAGAAAAAGGCAGAGTTGGTGCTGTGGCTCAAGTGGTAGAGCGTTAACCTTGAACTGAAGAGCTCAGGGACCATGCCCAGGCCCAGAGTTCAGGCCCCATGACAGACAAATAAAAGAAAGATAAAAGAAAAGAAGGAAGGAAGGAAGAAAAGAAGGAAGGAAGAAAGGAAGCCTTCACCTCAACCATTAGAGAAAGAAAGGAGAAGTCGTCCTAGGGAAACATTGCACTCCAGTCATGTGGTGACCATCCTCTGAGCTGCGGTGTGCAAGCCTTGCCTCGCCTGGATGCCCAGGTGTGCACCCCTGCAGCCCGGCCTGCATCTGAGCTTCACCCCTGCTCTCGCTCCTCACCTCCCTTGTGGCCTCAACCTTGGCATGGCCTCACTCCCCCTCCCCTCCTAAGCCCTACCCTGCAGCTCCCCTTCAGCTTCCTGGCTGCTCAGGGCCGGTTGTCACCCGTCAGGGAAGGATGAACTCAGCCCAGAACCGCTCCCATGCAGAAAAACGGCTCCTCCAGCTCCCCCTGTCCACCAGTGCTCCCAAATGTCCCTGAGCCTCCCAGACTTCCTGGGCCTGGGCACCCCAAGCTCCTGAGCTGTTTCTCCCAATAGCTGCCCTCTCGGGCACAGCTGCCACCAGCCCTTCCAGCTGGCTTTTACAGCACCCACTCCCACATGAATGCCAAACAGGAGAGAGGTTGAGAACCACATTCATTCATGGATTTGGCTTACATGTTCTTCTTCAGATTCACCCAAAGGTGAGGCCTGATTTCAAAACCGCTGTTTCTAACTATATCTAGAACAATCTCTTCTGATGAGAGACGATAAAGAGTCTCATTAAAGGAAAACTTACGGTCATAGTTTAATTGGCCACCATTTTTTTTTCTTGGTGGAACACATAATACCAACATGTCTTCTAATCAGTGCTGCTGTGATAAGACAAAGTTTATTACCACAGCCTCGGAGGATTTCATAGATTACCCAACCCCAGCAGACACACACACCTTGACATTCCCTGACAGCAGAAATGGTTCTTGTTTCTTCCCAAGGGTTTTTGCTAATCATAAATTCATTTATCCCTTCATCCATCTCTAGCTTCTGAGACTGAGAGTATTTGACACTCAAACCATCTCTCTTTGATTTATTCCTCTTATATGGTTCTACCAGTAGAATGACTCATTCAGTGCAGGTTTGGTACCTGTGGACTTGCTGAGGGAGTGAGGGGAGATGCTCCCATGGTCTCCATGGGCTGTGGGCTGCCAGGAGAAAAAGACACTCAGCCCGTTCTCATCCTAGATTCCACATCAGCACTGCCGCAAGCTTGCAGAAAGACACATTAATGAGAAGACACTCGGGATGTATAAAAGAAGCCACGCAGAAGCAACTGGTTTTGATTCAGCAATATAATGAGGCCCAGGCTGTACGATTTGGTCACTATTCTATCCAACAGAACCTTCTCATTGAAGTGGCCTGTATGTACCGTGAGGAACATTCACCTGCAAGAACAGTTGCCGCACCTTAAAAAGGTGCTTTTCAAGAATGAGCATACCCAAAACCCCCAGAAATTTCTCAGAACATGCAAAACAAACATGCTCCTTCTGGATTTTTCTTTGCACACCTGTGGACAAAATCCAGGGTAAAGGCCATTACTGTGTGGTCTTTCAAGTCCTTAAGCAAAGAATAAATATAATTTTCTTTCTGGATACAAGAATAAGAAAAATGGAAGCTCTGATTTGAAGCAGATGTCAATGCCGAAATGGACCATATATTGTAATTAAACATAAATTCTACCTGCTCCCACCTCCTGATGGAAGTTTTGAACAGCCCACTTGAACAGCCCAATGCAATGGTAGACATCCCTAAATGGTTCATGTTTCCTTGGAAAATGTGTCCTTCAGATTTGGATGGAGATCGGTTTTATATACCTAGTATTTTTCTTGTTGGTGTTGTAAAATGGGGGAAAAAACATAACTGAACCACAAAAGCATGCAAATTAAATGTCTAAGACTTACATTTGAAAAATCGTGTATGAGCGGCTACAGCAAGCCCAAAGTGAACAAACAAAATATAATGACTTGCTTCCTCTTGGGGATGATGGGAGATTAAATGAGAAAACATGTATTAAGTGCCCTTGGGAAACGTTGTATAAATACATGCATGAGATTAGCAGTCACCACACTACCCCTATGCATTTGGGCTCATTAATTTATATCTGGATTTCAAATGATTACTAACATACTTAATTTTGAGAAAACCATGTGACGTAGAGACTTTTAAAAATTAATTAGATGTAAACTTATGAAGTTCATTTCTAAGTGTGTAAAATGATGTTGACACTGATTTCTGGCAGAAAGCCTCTCTGGGTGTAATTCCAAAATCGGTCAGCAGGGGGCAATCATGCTTCATCTTTTGCTCCAATCTGTAATTTTCTTAGATTGGACAGGAATAGTCATTTCAATTTCTCATTGCAAATCAAAGCGTAATTATAAGCTAATGTCCTATCCTGCCACCAACCTCAAAGGTCATTGCAGTATGTTCTATAAATGAAAAGAAATTGTTAGTTCTAATTACATGTAAAATTAGTATTGTATGCTCTGGAAATGCTTATTTCTTTGGGGTTTTACTCTTCATTTTTTTAAATTGAACGAGTTATCATAGCCAATATAAAAAAATCATCGTCGGTATCCTTCGTGGATTAAATGCTAGACACTGGAGTTTAACTTGCCCCTGATTTATTATCACCCTAATTGAATCGCATCTAATCGAATCACTGTGTTGGGGCCGTCTGGACTTTTCACCAAACACACTGAAGCACGCGTGGGTGCAATCACACTGACCACAGCAATGAATTAATTTCTTTTCCTAAACCCAGTTGTTCATAGAGTTTAACGAGACCGGAGGCACGAGTCTACGCACCCTACATTCGCAGGGAGCTTTTGGCTGTGGAGTGCGCCTTCTTTGGAGCCTTGAGGACGGACGGATGGACCGACAGACGGATGGACGCGAGGACGGACGATGGAGAGGAGGCGAGCCTGACGCTGTGCGTGGACGCCCAGCCCCTCGCAGCTCCGCGAAGCCGGGTGGACCAGGAGCAGCTTGCCCCAGGAGCCGTCCGCCGGCCTCCCGGACGCCAGGACCGGAGCTGCGGCGCAGCGCGCACCTGGAGCTGGGCGGACGATGTCTGGGGGGCACCCCGAGCGGGGCGGACGATGTCCCGGACACCCAGGGGTCGCCTCGCCTTCGGAGGGGGCTTGAAGGGGCTGCGGGGACGGATGCGGGAAGCGGAGGACACTGCAGGTCATTCTGCGGGAGCACCCCGGGGGAGCCCACGCGTGCCGGGCACACACACGGCCTCTGCCCTCGGGGCCCGCCGCCTGAGCCCTGGGGGTATCGTTGGCGCCTCCTCCTCCCCCTCCCCCTCCTCCCCCTCTTCCTCCTCCTCCTCCTCATCCTCCTCCTCTTCCTCCTCCCCCTCCTCCTCCTCCTCCTCCTCTTCCTCCTCCTCCTCTTCCTCTTCTTCATCCTCCCCCTCCTCCTCCTCCTCTTGGTTCCAAACTCTACCTGGGCTTACTGCTGTGCAAGCCCCGGTTTCCAAAGTGTCAAGGATCAAGCTAGTCTAGAAGGCGCGCTGGGGTGGAGGGACCTCATTCACTGTCCCAGGTTCTCAACGCGGTGACGCGCGAGGCGGGGCCGCACAGGGAAGCTCGGTGGCACCTAGCATCCCGCTCTGAGTGTCCACCCATGTCCACCTATCCACCCCCACACCATTTCCTACAGAGGCCCCCAGTCCCCGAGACGGGACACCCTGCGGTGTCCCGGACACAGGGCCTGTGGCCGGGCATGGAGTCTTCATCAACCCCCTGTGACCTGCGCCTGGGAAGTACTTCCGAAGAAGCATCAGAAACTCTAGACAATAAGTAACTGGTAAACTAAACTGGCCCAACACACTTCCTTTGCTAAAACAGTGAAACATTACCCAAAACACCCTGGATCTAAGTCAGCATTGTCACGGATTCAGAATGGTGCCAGAAGGAAGAGGACGAAGACGTTTCCATGTCCAGTGTCGTTCACTGCGTCCTCCTAGGAAACAGAACTGAGAAAGAACACGTCTCTATTTATCAAGTAGAATGGAGCCATGGCCTACCTCGTGGGAGTGGGCTGTCCATTAGATGAGATTCCCGAGACGCACGGCTGGCGGAACACGCTCAGGAAGTGTTGGCCATGGCCTTGGGCAGAGGTCCGAGGGGAAAGGGCTCCCTGCGGCTTGCTGGTGCTTCGCCCTCCGCCACACCGCCCGGCACACAGGCCGGGTGTGATGCCACCCCCCACCGCGGTCCCCCTGCCCCCCAGGGCGCCGCACCGCGCACATCATCTTCATTTGTTCCAAGTGCGGTGAGCTGTGGATCCCGTGGGCGGACAGCGAGGGTCAGGAAAGAACATGGATGCAAATGCTTAGACAAGGCCTCTGGCCTATAACGAAGGTAAGCCATCGTTTCTTTGATTATTAGCTGTGATGATTAGATTACAGCTGTAAGACAAATAATCACTGGGAATGAAACAGCATTGGAATTCACTCAGGACTGCGGTTCCACGTTCACTGTGAGATCTGTTCTATATGAGGAAATCGAGTCTAGAGTCCCCCTCCCCCTCCCCCTTCCCCTCCCCCTCCTCCCCCTCCTCCTCCCCCTCCTCCCCCTTCCCCTCCTCCCCCTCCTCCTCCCCCCCCCCCCTCCTCCTCCTCCTCCTCCTCCTCCTCCTCCTCCTCCTCCTCCTCCTCCTCCTCCTCTTCTTCTTCTTCTTCTTCTTCTTCTTCTTCTTCTTCTTCTTCTTCTTCTTCTTCTTCTTCTTCTTCTCATTACTATTATCATTATTATTATTAACATTATGTTTTTGCAAAGCTTAACCTGAGTCACATTATATCCCATCCAATGCAGACTGTATTCGAATAAACACATTTCACGCCTCTCAGCTGGACATGGGTGTGCGATTGCTATCCACTCCTCTGGACGAACTGTGCAGTGCGACCGTATTTGCACCCTGGCATCCTCTGATTTCCTTGGAAAGGCCACCTGAGAGCACTCGTAGACACTCAGAGCAAGGAGTTCACTCAGCCTCTTGGAACCGTCGCTGAGTCTCTATCAGGGTGGAACACGAGTAAAAATGAGAGAAACTGCCTCACTGTAGAGATGACTGCAGGAGAAGGGAAACACTGAAGTTCTGAGAAGAAGAGAAAACATGGGAGAGAGCGAGACACAGGCGTCCACGCGACTCAGTGTGGACGGGCAGTAAGCGCTCCCGGAGGGGGAGGGGCTGCTTTGGCCAGGCTGTGGCTGACCTGTCCATCACTGCCCTCTCCCACCTCTGCTCGTCCAGCTAGCACTCAGAATTAGTCAAGATCTTGTCTTTAGGACAGGACTGACCTGTTGTAGATGGAAACTTGATCTTCCTCAGTTCAATCAGCCCCTGGGCTATACGTATAAAAAAAAAAATCCAAAAGAGTAGCCACTCAGGTACCCGACCTGCCTGGTGAGTCCAGCTGAGATCTGTGCTCTCTTTTCTGGGAGGAGCATCAAGACAGCCCCCCACACTTTCTGGTTTGGATTTTTATTTTTATTTTTTATCATTTACCCCAGGGGGCTTCAGAGCAGTGATATAAGCATCGTCCTGGGCCCAGGGCAGTAATTCTCCTAAGGAAGAGGATCAGCACAGGTGACCTATCTGAGATCTCTCAGCACTCTACACTTCTACCAATCTACAGTATGGCATGATTCCTCCATTCACATACGTTCATTTTCCTTTCAACTCTGGGCTCCTATTTGGGGTTGGCGGAGTGCTGAGGATGTCTGGTGTCCATATTGACATAAACCTGAGCTCTAATCAGGTCATTAACTCGCTGGTGCTGTGCATGTACAGATAGGAGGGAGTCACCCGTGTTAGGATGAAAAGCTGCAATTATGGCTCATGACAGCATATTGTTAAGAGAAATGTCTGGCTAATGTTTAATTTTGTGAAGAGCCAAAAGAAAGAAGGTTTTCTTATTAACTAGGCTTAAGCAAATTCAAATCCACTTTGAAGTATTAATAATTACTGACATTCATCGGCCGACAATTAGGCTGCATGCGCTCTCTGATCTTTCAAATGGCCATCTTATCAGGATTTAGATGTTAGCCCCAAATGATGAATCAAAACGATGGATTTCCGGTGACTTTATGGGAAACGTTTTTGTCTACCACTGACAGAGATTTTGGAAACGTCAGTACCTTTCCTGCTCCCACCCCCTCCTATAAGATCTCAGGTTGGTTAATTCCTACGTGGGAGTTAAGTGTTACAAGATACCCAACTGAATGTAAAATCTTTCTAATTAAAATATAAGTTAAGGTCAAGTAATAGTCTCCCTGGGGATTTTTATGATCTTTGGTCAAGATTTCAAAGGTCATCTCTACCCCGCCCCCATATCCATCTCTTCTGGTTAGTAGTTTGTTGGGCTACTAAAATCTGCAGTGATTTCTCAGAGCAGTGCATTTTGAACCAGGCTGGCTGCATTGAATCGTGCCCCATCCCCCTGTCTTTTCTGACTTAATCCCTCCTTTACCAAACTTTTATGCAAGGAAGTCTGATGGGAATTACCATGTCTCGTCTCTTACTTGCAGGTGTATCTGCTAAAGCCTCTGTGTTTCTTCATTTCCAAATGGCTCTGTGGGGTGAAGATCATGATTACCACCGTAGGGTCAAAGATTTGAGAGTTGGAGCATGGAGACGCTGACCAGTTAGCTAGCATGAGCAGACTGTGACTCCCAGCCTTCTCCGCTTTCACAGGGAATATTGCTAAGGCCCCAGAAATGGAAAAGCCAACGAAAGGTTCCGTCATGGGGAAAAAATAATAGAAAACAACACAAACAATAAGAAACACGGATGAGGTAACGAGCTTGGAGATGGTATTTTGTGCGAAGTGTTCTGTAGGGCGGGTTATTCGCTGCGTATGGACTGTGAGCTGTGCGTCCTGTTGAGCACCTCACATTTATTAGCTCCTTTAGTGATCACAATTTATTTCGAAGGCAATTAATGCCGAGAGACTGTGTGCCTCAACATGCAAGGCCAGGCTAGCGTGGAACGGTGTCTTTGAGTGGAAAGGCCTTGCAGTTTGGCCTTGGAGGATGTCTTCAGCTCAATAGCGTTCACTCTGTTTACCAAGCCCCTTGTCTGTGTCCAGAGAGGCCCAGCCACTGCCTGTCTCAGCCCTCTTTGAATGAAGGGGACTCCTGTGATTGATTCCCGCTTAATAGAATACGGGCATAAGTGATATTTGCTCTTCTCGGCCTGGATCACACTCTTTCTTCATTCGTCTGCCAGCTGAGGACAGAGGCTCTCATGACAGACTTTAAGTAGGTCAAAGCAGAACTGCTGCGTGAGAGAACGCTGGGTCTGTGAACAATGCCACGGAGGGAGAGAGTCGGAGACGGTGGTGTGGGGCCGCTGGCTCTCCTTCTGTGTGCAGCTGAACGTTAGTCCGGTGTTCGAGAGTGAGCAGATTTCTATTTTGAAGACAGCTTGGAGGTCTCCAGCAGTGTGGCACAGACCGACCGTCGTGAAATATTATGAGGTTGGATATGGAAGTGCTGTCTTTCCTCCCAGCTAAGGAGCACAACTCAGATGACAGCCCCTGGGGACTCCTTACTTAATTTTTTGTTGAAACAGCTTCTGGTGGTCCAGTAAAACCCCATCAATGGACCAAATCATGTGTGCGGTGCTCTGGTAGAATATCATTCCTCCTATTCAATATATAGTGGGGAAAAATATAGATTCTAATTCCTAAAGTTTGAGACAAGGTACTTTTTTTTTTTTTTTACTTATAACAACCATTCAAATGATTCTGACAAGGATGAGCTAAGACCTACCTCATCTTGAGAAAAATAACTGAAATCCTAACTTACTGTGATAGCCCAGCCATTGTAGACTCAACACAAGACCAGGAAGGAGTGTGATTATCTAGACTCTAGAGGACTGCTTGACCAGAACCTCTGGAAATGAAGTGAGAATGCAGAGCTAAGAGGTTCCACCTCCCTGGGAACCTCCCTCATGGCTCCTCTGCCTCGTTCCTCTTCATGTCACCTTGCCCCATGAGCGAACCGTTTAGCAGACAGTAGGTATCTGCCTCCCAATATTGTGTATCTCCACCCTCTGTGGATCCATACAATAAAAACAAATCAAATGCTGCTGCATGTAATGTACCTAGTAGGATTTATTTATTCCTTTATAAAAAATGGAAATTCTTTAATGACTGCCAACTAACCACCCAAAAACTTAATGTATAACTTAAAAAAGTATGTGCTCGTAAAACACTCCCAAAGTTATTCAAATGGAGACGATGATCCTTTCTTGGGTAAGTTCGACATTGTGTATTCTTCTCCCCCCTTAAGGTGATGGGATGAAGTAGGCTCCATTACGCTCCATCTCAACTTAATCCCTTGCTGTTACTAGAAGTGGAAAATGCAATTAAATGCACTTCTGAAACCTCCCCCAGAGTGCCGTTTACCACGCTGTTTGTATTAAACGGAGTGAGCACCATGGTATGGCCGTGTCTCTTTGCATCTGGTGGCTTTAGGAAGCTTTGGGAAAAGTGTTTGTAAATGAAAGCGCTGATCAGCAGCTCTAAGAATAAATCCTATTTTGTTATAAAAGAATATGGTTGAAATAAACACTTGTGAGTTGTGTGCAGGGTGGGTTTTCAGGGCCAGGTTAGCCAGAGATCCCCTGGGGACTGAAGGTAAGCTCCCTTTTACACACCACGAGTAAGGCCGGAGATTTTAACACTCTCAGAGCTTAAAATGACCTTGTAGTGGGATTCTTAGTCAAGCAAGATGCTTCCTGCCTCACCTTAAATGTTAATCCATTATTTAAATTAACAGAAGTTGTCATGAAAAGCTACCATGTCTTAAATGGAAGGATATTATTTTCTTCTCTGACCTTAAGTCCCATTGGTTCTCTTCTGAGCAATTGTATTAAAGAAAGTGACAAAAAGCCAAAGGAAGATGGACCGTGCTGAGATCCACCCTGAGTCATGAGAGGGCTGTGGGCAGTGATTCTCACCTTTCAGTGATGCTATACTTTATCTAAATAGATATCATCTATCAAAAAAAGGTATCAAGGACACTTTTGACCCACAGCAGCCTTAAACAGGATATGAGCCCATTTCCTCAAATCCATATAGACATGATATGGTAAACTTCTGTATTACTACTTTCTTCTGAATGTCCCATATTTCTCTTACTATCAATTCATGACCACATTCCCGGGCATCCATCAGGGGTCAGAGGTCAGAGGTGTTATGAGAAACCACCGCATCACAGCTCCTAACCTTGGGGATGATTCTTCTCCTCTCATGGCTTTTGTTCTCCTTCCTTTCATCTTCCCTACTAATCATGTCTGCCCTGTAACACAGAATAATAGAGAACCACACATTGCTGACTCTAATGGAAACATTTCACCCCTCCCATCTCTATCTGTCACCGTGTCCTTTCTCTCCCTCTGTTTCCTCTGCCCTCCTGGCTATCACTCTTCTAGAAGCACCTTACATAAACACAAGGTAGTTGCAGCAAATGTGTGGAGAGTCTGCTGTAAACCCAACACAGTGCTAAGTGCTCAGGAGCAAGAGACATGTACATCATGGAAAAATCACCAGTCTGTGTCTTCCTGAGAGCCTCTGCTCCGTGCAGATGTTGGCATCAATGTCTGATGATGATACACAAGCCAAAATGACCAGGCCAACGTATGTGTCAGGCTTGTGAGATGCAGACAGCTGTGGCTGAGCCTTTCTCAGGGGGACACAGAACTCATGTGCTCACAAAGTCAGACTTAGTCTGTCTTCACATGTCCGCCAGTCTTGATAGTATAACCAGTCATTCACTAGAGGTCTAGGTGATTTTATTCTCTGTCTCTGTCTCTCTTTCTCTCACCTTTAACAGTACTGAGGTTTGAATCCAGGCCATTTTCCTTGTGAGGCTAGTACTCTACCTCTAAGTCATGCTCTAGCCTTTTTTGCACTGTTTTGTTTGTAAGTCAGGTCCCACTTCCTGCCAGACACACAGCTGGACTACAGTCTGCCTGTTTGAGGTTTCCTGTTCTCTTGGGAATGACTGGTGTATCTTCACTCCCAGATACTTTCCATCGAGATGGAATCGCCAAAATTCTTCCTTCCAGGCTGACATGGAACTATGATTCTTTAGATCTCAGACTCCTAGATAGCTTAAGATGTCAGATTTCCTTTCCATTGGTGTAATTAATGTTTTCACTTGACGCCAAGCAATGAGCTAATGTCCCACATTCTTATTTATATGTTATTACCTCCTTGTGCTTGGAATGACCTTGAATTGTATTCTGAGGTGTGCTCAGCATTTCATACAAGCAACATGCCAGTGGATGCATCTCTCAGCCAAGATAAAAACTATACTATAAAAATAAGCATCCCACACAGAGAAATCTCAACAGCCTTCTGGCCAACCTCTTCAAGCACACCCTCTAGTGTTCAGTCACAGCCTTCCCATCCTCAGTTCACGGACACCTGGTCTCTTCCATCTACCCTGCCACTGGCTCTGTCTTGTTAGGTGGTAACAAGCCCCACAATCACAATATTTGAGTTCCTACTCCACAGAGAGGGTAGGCTTTTAATATTGTTAGAATTATATCTGGCAAAATATAAGTAAATTGTGAGCAGTTACATTTACCACATTGCCACAAATAATAAATCTCACAGAAGGGAAAGCAAAGAACTTAAAGCAGAAAACTAGTAAGATTTATAGAAGGAAAAGTAGCCTATGAGGAAATAAAAGTAGAAAGAAGATAGTTTGCATGCACAAAAACTAAAATTAGAATGCAAATATGGGGATTGGAAATGTTGTATAGAAAACTCTAGGTTTCATGTAAGACAGCAGCAGGAAATCTTTAGAGACTTTACTGAGGTCAGAAAGTGAAAGAAGACGCAACAAGAGACTGGAAAGTAAAAGATTTTTTTATACTGGCAGTCAAGAGACGAAAATGATCACGTTTTTCAGTTCTGCCATAGCCAAAATACATTATTTTGCATAACCTAGTTAGACAGACAGACCTCTTTATCTTTCAGATGTCAAAGCATGTATAGGATCAAGGAATTAATACAACTTTAATAAGTAAAATAAATAAATAACCTTAACGAATAAAATAAATTTAAATAAATAAAATCAGTAAAACTTTAATCACTAAGATTAACTATTAGACAACAGGCTTATATAATGGGGTAATCTTATTTATGGCTGACTGCTTGAGACTTGTGAAAAGGAAGATAAGACATGGAGCAAAGATCTGCATACTAAGTATGAGTGTAAAAGTGCAAAAGGTGGGATATTAGTTAAAAGACCTTTGCAATGACCTTGTGGATGGTTGTGGTATGGAAAATGAGAGCATAAAGAAAGCAGGTACCTTCGCAAGAGATGTTTCCGGAATGCTTTTGTGGTTAGAAATGAGGACAGAAGAATTAGAAAGAATCATAGCATCATTCTGTGATTGGAGGAAGATCTGGGGTGGTAACCACTTTACGTAAGAAGTGAGATAGTGAATATTTATGGGGGGGGGGAATCTTCCCACCTTGTCTCTGTTGGCACTGCTTGATTCTCTTGTTGCAATGCAAGAGTGGCCGCAGACAGAAAGTAAACAAATGTCCCTGGCTATGTTCCAGTAAGACATTAGTTACACAAACAAAGCCGCAGAACCACATCTGGTCAGTGTGCAGTAGTGTGCTGACCCCCAAGCAAGATGGTAATGGAGATGTGCTCGCTTTGCTCCTCCACTTCTTGGTGGCTCTGGTGTTTGAACTTAGGGCCTGACCTCTGCCATTCAGCCGGGTCTCCTGGAGAGTGTGGGTCTGAGTGTCCAGCCCAGAAGAAAGGCTTGTTGCCTGGCGTGTTCTGGTACTCATCTCCATCTCCCAAGTCTTTTACAAATGTGGATTTCAGTGTCTGGGGAGACCGTCGGTCAGACCCTGGTCTCGGCAGTCGTGAGTTCTCGTCACGTGAGAGCTCTGTGCATTGGGAGTGTACTTGGCTGAATCTCAAAGTTGAGGGGAAGCCATGCAATGGCAAATGTCCTCACGGGTGGTGTGGGCAGGGGAAACAGACATTATTGTACATGTTGGCCTCACCCGCTGTGAGTCAATGGGATTTACTTTCCCAGCCTAAGTGCTCAAATGCTAGAGGAGGAGAAAACAGAAATAAAAGCCTGTAAAATAATTTTCTTGACTGTTGTACAAGGAAAAATAAATACAAAAGTTCATACCAGATTTGGATAAAGGATTCTACTCCATGATTAATTCACTGCAAAGATAACACAGTTGTGAACTCTTTTTTTTTTCCCCCTTCATTGTCAAGTACTTAAAACATTGAAACCTCAGTACTGAGTACTTCTAGGAGACTTTCTCACGCCTTTGATGTGAAAGTGGATGGCTAGCCCATCCAAGAAAGTTGACTAGAAAGGGATGAGGGACACAACAGAAACAAACTCTTTCTCTGGGGAGGAAGACACTCAATATGTTGTTTTATCCACTGGTCAGATAATTGCTATCCACCATGTACCACGTGCAGGGCTGGGCAGGGGAATGGCAGTGATACACAGGACCTCCCCATACACCCAGACACAATGGGTGCTTTCCAGCAGTAAGCGGCTAGAAGGTAGGCCTCCATCCAGCTCCTGGGAGAAACTGACTACGCTAGACCCAAGTCCATGGGAGCCCAGGGCAAGAGTCCAGATGTGCAAGGAAATAATGGTACAAGACACGAAGCCAGAGCAGACAGCCTCAGACTAAACAGACCTGGCAGGGTGGTGCAGTGTCCCCCCACCGTCCCCCACCCCCCGGTACCCCCCAACCTCCAGCACAGGCGCTGTGAAGGGCAGTCATGGGAAGAGGTCGGCTCTGCTCCCAGCACACACTGAAGGATGGACCAGCTGGTCCAAGAGCTGGAAGACTGAGGACGTCGGTATGACTTAGCCTGTAGCCTTTAAGAGTCAATCATCCTATCTTCAAAATGGTCAACTGTAATATGGTTTTACTGTTGCTGCTGTTGTTGTTTGCTGGTACTGAGGCTTGAACTCTAGGCCTCACACACTCACTCACAACTTATTTGTGCATGACTAATGCTCTACCATGGAAGACAGGCCTTCAGCTCTCTGTGTTGTTTTTAATCTTCAAGCAATTCTGCAAAGGAGTTGTCATTCAATAAAGCCATTTAGGGCTGGGAAGGTGGCTAGTAGAAGGTGATGGTAGAGTGCTTACCTTGTATGCATGAGGCCCTAGGTTTGATTCCTCAGCATCACATAAGCAGAAAAAGCCAGAAGTGGCGCTGTGGCTCAAGTGGTAGAGCGCTACCCTTGAGCTGAAGAGCTGAGGGACAGTGCCCAGGCCCAGAGTTCAGGCCCCATGACCAACAAAAATAAAATAATAAAGCAGTTCATGAGTGCTGTGCACCATGATCGATGCTCCCCTTTGTCATTTTCATCCTTATGAGCAACTCTACTCATCCCCTCAATTTTCTTGTGTTTGTAAGATATGCACTGGATCTTATGAGTACATCTCCACTGCCCCAGCTTCCTCTTGCTTCTGAAACATTTGCATTTTCTGTTTCTCCAAAAATTAAATTATCACAGGTATTATAAAAGGGGTTTAAGTCAATTCCATCTAGAATACATGAAGAACCGAAACTTTATTGTTTCTATTTATTCACCAGAGAATGATCACTAAGTTAGCACATTGAGTTTGAACTCCTCTTGTGTAAAAGAGGAGTCAAAACTCATTGGTAATTTCAAAACCAGAGCTATATCACGTCTAATATATGATATTGCATATGTCGTTGTCCAGTGGATCAAACATCCTGGGAATGTAGGGTGAAATCTTTCAAAACATTTCTTATAATAAAGAGGTTAACAACTTTTTATCAATCTATGCTCCCAAATTGTAGCATTTCCCTGAGCTTTTTTGCAATTGAGCATTTTCCAAGATTTTTAAAATTTCCATGATTTGCCTATACTACAGACTTGTAAAGCCATTCACATTTTTAGAGAACACATCTGGGATCATCCTATGCAAAGGTGGCAGTTTAGATTTTCTTGTAACCCTAGTATCTGAAATTCTGCTGGAAATATTTGTAGACATTTTTTTTAAAAATCATTTGTATTTGCAATTTATGTAAATATTCCACGACTTGGTATTTTTACCTAGTGAGTGTTTGTATATTAGGAATTGCATTGAGCTTTTCTGGATACAGAAGACTAATTCCGAATAACTCTCACCATGAGAAAAACATCATTTTGCCCATCACCAATAGAACGTGTGGAATACTTAAAAATCAGGAGAAGCTCTTGAAATACTTGCTGGATTTGCAGTGTGTTAGGGCTAAAGATTTATTCAACAAATACCTACTGGACATCTGTTTCATGCCACCAAGAATGTAGGCCCAAGATACATTGAAACCTGAGTCATTCTTTATTTTACTGATGTGTGAATTCAGGGCCTTGCTCTTGCAAGACATACATTTGGATACTTACGCCATACTTTCAGCTGTTTTGCTTTGGCTTATTTATTAGACATGGTCATAGTTTTGGCCCAGAATGGCTTGTGACTAAGATTTTTCCTACCTGTAGCTTCCTATGTAATTGAGATTACTGCACCTGGTTTATTCACTCAGACAAGGAGTCAGACAAGGAGTTTGGATTGGGGGGTCTCACTGGTTTTTCATGGGGGCCAGCTTTGAACCAGGATCCTCCTTGATCTTCACTCCTGAGTTACAAGGATTAAAGGTGCAGGTACTATCTTCAGGGATGAAACAAGCAAACTGAAACATTCTGCTATGTAAAACGGCCACAGGAATCCAGCAGCTAGCACATTTCAGAGAATTAAACTCCCAACCGTCCCAGAAATGAACTGCAATGTGACTGGAGTCTTTCTTCAAATTGTTGCAGAACCCTCACATTACACTGTACTCATTCCTCAAGCCAATGCTATGATATATCTCAGTACTAGCGCACACACACACACACACACACACACACACACACACACACACACACACACACACACACACAGTATTTGACTTTACCTACCAGCACAGGAGAAGGAAATTCATGAAGCAGCGTGTATCTAAGGAAGCTGCCAGGCACAGAGATAGCTTGGATATAGGCAACCATGTTCTAGAAATAGCCAATAACGACTCTGAAGAAAGACATTTGACAACCAGTGTATGAGAGGACCACATGGAAATGTGAAAGACAGACAATCGCGAGATGCCCATCACCTGGAGAGCATAAATTCAGACCATAGAACAACTAAAAATCATGTGCACCATTTGATGTGATCATCCAGTTGTCTACACGTTAAGTCTCAGAAATTTTATAATTTTCAAGTAGATACCCGCAAGAGCATGATTTATTATGTTATTACAAATCTGTATGGAGTGATTATTAACAGTCACTCTTTCCAGGCATAAGAGATTACGAAGAAGGTGAAAGACCTAGATAGATGGTGAAGGGGATTCATTCAGGGTTTTATTTCAGTGATGAAGCCATTCACATAAATCATGCTTCGATGATGAACGTGTGGTGGCAAATCTAAGTGCCATACATCATAAGCAGGATCCTGTCCAACATCGTATTTCATTCCACAGACATAGCGCTATCAGCCATCTCAGGCACAGTCCCAGCCTGGGTGCATAAGCTCACTGCCAATTCTATGGCCATTTTGCTAATGAAATAGAAAAAATAAATGCATTGCAAAAAACAAGGTCTAATTAATAATAACAAAGTGCTAAGTTCAACTGGGGAGAAAGGAGAGAGAGAAGAAAGAAAACTCTCTAAGGAAACTTACAGGATATTCTCTATCTTTCTTCATTTCAGGTTTAGTGTTAGTTTTGGAATTGTTTTCTTTGTTTGTTTGGTTTTTTTTTTTGTTTTATTTGTAAACTAGGGTAGCCATAAATCATGTCTCTCTAAGTTAAGGTTCATAGAAGGATTGATTTTTGTCACTGGACCTAGTAGATCAAACCAAATGTGTTAGTTGCTTGTTTTTGTGACACAGAGAGGGGAAACGTCATTCAAATAAAAAGAATAAAAATGCTTTCACTCTGGGGCTCTATGGGCCTCAAGGTAAGAAACCCCCCAAATAGCAACATAGACGAGCAATTTCATCCAACAAGCAATTGATTTTTTTACTCCCACCGGGTGCAGGCGCTTGGAGGGTGAGTTCCTTCATCACTGATTAGGTTTGTGCCAGGTTGACGGTGTCATGTCTACCTTTCCCTCTTCCATTCTCAATGGACAGCTAGGTACCTGGGAGGCCATTACAGGGAACAGAGAGGCTTGTGAGAGCCCCAGTCCAGCAGGATTTCTGAACTTCCAAAAACAGAGAGAAATGTTCACTGGGAACAAGAAGTGGATAAAGGCATCCCTTCCTGACCGAATGACCCCCCCCCCCAACCTCCCCCCCCCACGAGGCTGCTCAAGCTGTGTCCTTCCCATCGGATCACCAAGAAGACCTTGGTCAGTGAGGACACAGAATGCAAAAGGCCCCGGCTGGACACTGTAGTCAAAGACAGGAGCAGGAGCAAAATATCAGGGCCAGCGACAGGTCCGTAGCCACACCTCAGGGTCAGCTCTTCCTAATGAAATACTGCAATAGTGTCTTAAACGAATTGGATTTCTACTGGAAGGAAGGCAAGGCTGTGTGAACCTGGGATGGGCGCACTGATACAGGTCAGCCGATTTCCCCGGCTCTGCCTAACCCAGCCTGGAGAGAAGCGGTTATCTAACTGTTGCAGGAGTCTCACGATCCACTCAGCAGGTTCTGGCCTAGAATTCTTCTTTGTGACGTGGAGCCACCTATGCCTCCCAAGACTTCCATTTCAGTTCAATTTGTTCTCAGCTTCACAGGGCTCTGAAGTGGGTGAGTAAAAAGAGCTGAGGAGAACTTGAGAAGAGCTTCAGGAATAAGAGCAGCGGGAGCATGGGGTGGGGACGCTAGAGTTTCTAGCACTCACAGAACACTTCACAGTGTATTTTTTAAGGCAAACAAGAAAAGCCACTCTGTTATCATCTTAGATTTTAATCCGAGCGCCACCTAGCAAGTAACACTTTTCTCCACCAGAAGTGAATACACTTAAAATGTTATTCTTTGGAGATGTATAGGTGGAAGCGCAACTCACAAGCCCCTGCTTTGCTTCCGGAGGAGAGGTCTTGAAACCCACAATTCTGTATCTAGATGGCATGTGTTCCTGAGAGAAGCGTTAGTGCCTAGCAACAGGCAGAATCCTGCGGACACTTCTAAGACAGACAACAGTTAGAACCCAACGATCATGAAATATCCGAGTCGCACTCTGATCCCTATCTGGACAAAAGGAAAAGTTATAAACAAATACTTTACTTAATTTTGATTGGTAAATTCATGATTAAAACAAGAATGGGAAAATTTTCCCACTTAAAAAATATTATCCACTATATGACTTATCATATATTTGGAAAATTTTTGTGATGCCAATTTTGTTTGCTACAGAAATTGTAAAAGCTGGGATGCATGTTATTTCTCTGTTTTAAGTGTAACTATTTATTGTATGTCTCCAGTATCTGACCTGAGACATTGTACCATGGAAACATTCATGACCTATTCTCTTAGATTACTTTGGCAAGCAACTAGTCAACTGTCTATTTGTATGAGTGAATAGTAGTTTATTGTATTATATACACACCACACACACACACACACTCTCTCTCTCTCTCTCTGTATCCTTGGAGCAGTAGAATTCCACAAGTTTCTCTCATTATCTGAGTTGATTTACTGAGAGGAGTTTATGATCAGTGGATGTTATTCTGTCACTCGGTGGTTTAATACTGTTGCTGACAACTCCACAGACAAGTATAAAGCACACATTTCTTGCTCAAGGCACTGGGTCACTGGGGGATGTGAGGCAGGGGCTGGGAGCAGGGGCGGGCTGGCCTTCACAGTTGGTGACAACAGCCCTAGCCACCTGTCCTGCATCTGCCCTCCCCACCCTCCACGCACATAAGAATGATAGTTTGCCACTTGTGTGGTGATGCTGAGAAAATGCTCTCTTCAGTTCTGTGCTTGGGCACAAGCCTCCACGGCAGGTGTTCCTCTGGCTGGCTAGAGTTTTCTGCTTTTTGTCACCCACTTGCAGGACCCCGGGGTCTCTGCCAGAGGGGCTCTGCTGGCTTCTGGGGACAGCCCAGCCGGTCCAGGCCGTGCCCTCTCCATGAGCCTCCAGATAATGGAATGAAGAGCGGAGCTAGAAGAGGACTTCTCTCTCCCCTTGCCTTTCTCTGCATCGTTGTACAGCACATGAATTGTGCAGTTTTCCTAAGACTCATCTAGAATAAATGCATTTTTAAAAAGTCACATAATGCCTGAGAGAACGAGATCATCAAATACGTGAGGGAAAATGTTTCGATTATTGGATTTCCAAAGCACAGTGTGTGTTTTGATGTTAGAAACCTCCATATTTCCAAAAGCCCTGGATTTAACATTCTCAGAAAGAAAATAATAAAAACAGATCCAATAACCCTGAGTTAACAGAAATGCTTCATTTTCGATTTCAGGAAGTAAGGAGGTAAAATGGGGACTAATTACTGGCAAAGGACTCCACTCTCGGACACACAGCCGAATCACGCCGACACGTGGATGGCACGTGGAAGACACATGGATGGTGGGGAGACCGCCAGGACAAAAGCCTCTCCCAGATGGAGAGGTCAGAAGGATGCTAGCGCCCTGGAAGTTGAGACACTCTGAGCTGCAATCATTTTTAAAGGATGCTTGTTCAGTCGACATAACACAAACTTTACTTTTGGAGACTTCCAAGTGCCTAGGAGAGAGATCAGTATGACGAACTTCAAGTAATTCATTTTAGCAAGGAAAAAGATTGTGTATCTAAGGTAGGAGCAGAATGCTAAATCCCACCATTTGTAAAGCACACCCCTAAGCCAGGCTCTTCAGAGCCTGCAGTCTTTGTCTTCCACTGGGATGATGACCACCTGGCCCAGTGCATACAGGTGATGCCTTACCAGAGGGAAAATCCCTTTCAGGGAATATTTGGCCCTATTTAGGATTGGTTTTATTTTTTTGGGGGGGAGGAGGAGGGGTGGTACTGGAACTGCAATTTAGGCAATTGTTTTTGGAAGTTGGTTGCCCCAGCTTAAAATGACTTATGAAAATGTCCACACTCACTTGTATTGCATGATATGATGATGTTGGCAGAATGTAAAGGAATAGTCGCTTGAACCAAGAAGACCTGGTGATAGCCCATGTCTTATCACATGCTGAGCTGTATGGTTTAAGTGTAGGTGTTAAGCCTGGTTAGACCACTTGTCATCTGTCATAGAAAGAATAGCGATTTATGACATCTACTGTGAAGACTCCATGCTTAAACTTGATGCTCACGGGATTCGAGAGGCTTGTCTTAGATTTACTAAACCAAAAAGACACAACAGCAGCAGAATGGACATGCTAGGGAGAGGCAGATGCTGATATGTTTCAGGTAATCACGGCCATGCAAAATATGCAGAGCTAACCAAATATAAAAAATGTTGTTCATGGAGACTAGAATAAAAACTTTAAAAAAATATGAAGAATATATTTGAACTGCTGGTCATAATTCTCTAAAAGGAATGGGTTTTATTTTCATGCTGAAAATAATGATAGATCAGTTTATCTCCAGGGTTAGGAAACCAATGATTCCTCTCATTTCCAGGATGATGTTTTTATGAATAAGAAAGTCAGCATAGAGGCAGTTTGGCTTTTTAAAGCTCAGTTCTCCAAATGTGAAGTGAGGGCTTGGGAAGGAGACGAGGGCTGACGTTTGAAGCTCCCTTGAATACAGAGACATGACTAACCACTAAGTCTAGACCTAGCCACAGGGTGTGCTTAACATCAACATTCATCCAACATTCAGTCACTTCTCATCCTTTCTGACCATCTCTAAGGCCATTCTAGCTCTAAGATGGCATCACCTCATGGCCTCTGAGACATGAGGGTGCCTGTCTCATACAGCATTAAATCCAAGGGCACCATTTGCTGTTGTAAGCAGCAGCTTCTTGCAGACATACAGGCTGCTATTCCTACCACTGACGTACATGCAGCCTATCCAGCCACTAACCCAGCAAGTGTCCAGGAGCTGGCTAGCTCAGAACCACCCCAGGAAGGAAGCCAAGCCTCAAGTGGCTGCGTTGACAGACAATGCTTCAGGAGACATGTCCAGCGGTTGACACCAAGGATCCGCCTCACACTTCCTGGTATCATCTCCCT
This sequence comes from Dipodomys spectabilis, assembly GCF_019054845.1. Taxonomy (NCBI): domain Eukaryota; kingdom Metazoa; phylum Chordata; class Mammalia; order Rodentia; family Heteromyidae; genus Dipodomys; species Dipodomys spectabilis. The sequence continues at coordinate 4,816,975 of NW_024870892.1, read as the reverse complement.
GGGTAGTGTCCTTCCTCTGCAGAGAAGACTTATGGATCTTTGCAAAGACAAGGTTATCTAAGCAAGTGATAAGTCCTAAGTCTCACCCCAAAAGTCATGGGTGCTCACATGACATTCAAATTCTACTAAGTATATTTATTTAACCTGGGTGCCAGGAAGATTATTATCGAGATATATAACCAGATGTTGACGGTGACAGCTTCAGAGCCCCAATCTAAGTGCTGGTATAGTTAGGGCAGAGGGCATCAAATGATGGAGAGCTGCCACAGTGGGACTTACCTGGGGATAAGAGGTTTTGGATCCCCCCATGAGAAAGAATTGGGTCATCAGATCTTGTGCCTCAAATCTGGATTTTTTTTTGTCAGTGGATTTACAAGTGAATAATTTTTTTTGCCAGTCCTGGAGCTTGAACTCAGACTCTGGGTGCAGTCCCTTGGTTTCTTTGCTCAAAGCTAGTGCTCTACCACCTGAGCCACAGCACTCCTTCTGGCTTTTTCTGTTTATGTGGTACTGAGGAATCAAACCCAAGGCTTCATGAATGCTGGGCAAGCACTCTACCACCATGCCACATTCCCAGCCCCACAAGTGAATAAATTTGAAAGACTGATTTTCACTCACCAAACTTGCAAGGTATTAAAGTATAAAACACTATTCTGTGTTCTAACATTAATGGAGCAGATGTATGTTTAACAGAGACCAAAATAATTATGCTGACAATGCAAAAATCTACCTCTACTAGTTTTAGAAAACCTAAGAATGGAAAGTAAAGCAAACAAAGTTTCAATAACATTAATAATTAATTTTCCAAGGTCATATATTTAGTGCACTCCTCATTTCCAAATTTGAGCATACTTCTCTAGTGATTCAACATTTAAATGTGGTAGGTAAATTCTCTCCTTTAGAAGCTGATAAATACTACAAACCTGAGTGTTCTGGCTTCCATTTTTCTGAGTTCCACAGCTCTCCTCTTTAAACAACATTGACTTCATTTAAGTCACTGCTGCAATAATACCTTAGATAATTCACAATGAATCAAACTTTTATTTCCATTCTTTGCTGGTTTTAGTTGAAATACCCTATCATTTGGGTTTGTTTCAATACACTGTCAACTTCATTAAGTCTCTACCATAAATTTCTAAATGGCCTGCATTTCAGATGAAGAAAGACATGACAGCATCAAAGTGAGGTTGTCACATTGGAATGATGTGGAGAGCCCCAACACACCCTTTGGACCCTCACTGTACAAAAGGCCCAGTCCAGAGAAACCCAGAGCTTCACCTGCTGTAAGGGGTATAATTGTGCAACAGAGTACAGCTTAGTCCAATGGACACTTGCTGGCGGTGTAGCACAAACCTTCTCTTCAAAGGTAACAGAATCCAGAAATACGTTGAAAGTGACTGATCTTCCAAACCACTGCAATCCCAGAGTTTTGTATTTGCTAGGACAGAACAGGAGTGGCTTTTCATTAGAGCTCACTAATCTTTTGGTTGGAAAGCAGTTAAGAGTCGCACGGAATGACCTCTTCCAATCCCCTGACTTTCTGAAAGTCAAAGCGGGTGGTGATAATTTTAGACGAATAAAACCTTCATTGATCCTAAGAACTTAGACATTATTCTTTCCTAAGAATTATTCACCCACTGCAGCTAAAGTGTATGATTTAACATCTTCTCTTCCCATCCCTCTTCTCCTTATTTGATGGCATACTATTAAGTTTTATACTTAAATTATTCTGTAATTCAAAAGTGTGCGAATGCCTTAAAACCTTACCATAATAAATAAAAATGCATTTGTACTATTCTAATATAAATTGTATCTATGAGAAAAGAAAAATGTGTTAAGGATCGAGAAGTGCTATTTATCAGTGAAATGAAATGTGACAGGTCTGCTACTAGACACTTAGAAATTACTCCTTTTGATAGTCACGCATGCCCTTGATTATTGGTGTATTCCACTTGCATGATTTTCTTTACCAGAAAATAAATATTTAATAAAGTTGATTGACGTTGGGGCTCACTGGGATATCACATCAATAAATTTTGCAAAACCAGCTAACAGCAGAGAAATGCAATGTCACCTCATCACAGAAGAAATAAAAATATATTTTCAATTTTTCATGATGTCTAACCCTTCTTTCCTGAGCTCAATGATCCTAAAATATGTGGTTTGACAAAAGTAATTAAAGTGTGGACATGTTGAGTTATTTTGATGTTTACAGCAAGAGTGTATCTAAACCATCATTCCTTGTCCACAAGAGATTTTTTAGTTTAAATGACCTTAAAGTCATTTCTGACACAGAATAACCTTGAAGAACAGTTATAGAAATATGTTAGGTAGCCATATTGCTTGCTTCCATTAGATTTTGTTGGCAAGCAGAAGAAAGTCAGAGGCATGCTTGTCTCACCACACTTTGTAGGGTTGTATCCTCATAGCTCTGCGGTCTCTCAGTTGTGACTCATTCCAGGAATATGCCCCATGAAGCAGGTGTGAAACACTTTATAGTCCTGGACACAGTAGACTCCACATGCTCAGGAATTCTCCAATAACCTTCCTTAGAAGTGCCTTGAACATTATTAGTATGGATTTTGCAAGATTCAGAATACACACACACACGTGTGTGTATCATAGAAACACACACAAGTCACAAAATCATGGAGGCTAAATCCAAGACCTGCAATCTGCACGTGTATGAACACAAACTGTGTAAATTTCAGACTAGGACTGAGACCACATCAGGAGGTAGGAGAATGCCTGCAGTGGTGCCAGTTTGGCCCATGCAGTCACCTGGACATGTAAAATCAAACATTACATCCAATAAAATGTTCCCAGTATTTTTACAATGTCAGACTGGAAAGCTATTCCAAGCAATAGTACTCCTCACATAATTTTGACATTGAGTTGTTTGCCTTTTATTTTTTTTTACCACAAACAGAACACCAGAACCTGTGGTCTAGGGCTGGGAAGTTGCAGCTGTCATCAGGGACATAGCTCCTTTCCTCTTCCTTCCTCAAGAGCTTGGTTCTCCACACACCTGACTTCCCAGCATCCCTTCGACCTTTCAGGGAGCAGAAGAGCCTGGACACACTCCCACAGATGTGCCTTCCGTGTGGAAGCTAAACTTCCTCCTGGATGTCAGCTGTAATCTTGCTGATGAAACATCTTAAGAGGAAAAAAAAAAAGGAGACTAGAATAGGAAGGAATTTACCTTTCCCACCTTGACAGGTGAGGAAGTGAAGGAAAGCAATGGAAACAGACTGCAGCATCAGTGGCATAGGTCTGTCAGCACACTGGTGCTCTGTGTCTTTCTTCTCATCGCACCAGGGCAAAGGACTGAGGGATGTGGTCATCTCCATCCCTCCTCCTCACTCTATGCTTCATCTCAATGAGTCCCTCCAAGTAGCTCTACCTTAAAGTGAAAGATAAATTACTCCTACCTCTGACCCCACCCACTCAAATTCATACTGACACAGTTTTCAAAAATAGTTTCATATATTGTACATCTACATATAATACACAATGCTCAGAAACACACACAATCTGGGTGCAAGAGGAGACTCTACCCACTCTCTCTAGAATCGAGCTCAGTGAGCTTGGGATTCCCCTGTATCTACTACAACATTCAGAGTAAGCTTGAAATGCTCTTATTGAAGAAGTAGATGAGTGAGTGAATGAATGTAACAAATGTTTGTGGAAAGTAGGGAGGTATAAGAGGGAGACTGGGATGACAAACACTTTTATCTCTAAAGAAAAGGTTTTTTTTATTTTAATTTTTATTTTTTATGAACATACTGTACAGAGGGGTTACAATTATATGGGCAAGATAATGAGTACATTTCTTATCAAGCATTGCAGCCTCTTCCTTTGTTTACCCTTCACATCCCTTCCCAGCCTCCCCCCGCCCCCTCACCCAGTCCCCTCCCCACCCCAAAGTTGTAAAGTTTGTATTTGACATGACAACTTGTACTTCTCATAGTTGTAACGGGTCCACCTGTATCCTTAAATGACTTGTTTTCCCCCATCTCCTCCACAAATTATACTGACATCAAATATAGTGAAAGCAGGGGTTATACTGTGGGGGAGGGACATACAAAGCAACAAAGAAATAATCTTATAAATGAGTTAGAAACAAATGCATGAAAGAAGAAAACATTTAAATACATATCTAAGGGTTCATTTTCCTGACATCACATTATCTAACCTTTTCTGCTTGACTCATACATATACTAGATATTGCAAATAAGGGAAACCATAGGACCTATGTTTCTTTGGGCTTGGCTTACTTCACTTAATATAATTTTTTCCAAGCGAAAGAAATGTTTTATAATCAATTATTGTTGGAAAATCATTTGGGAAGAGATAGAAATTGTGAATCTGTTTTGATATATTGTCAACTTTTGAACAGCATAGTCATCTCTTTGTACTTTGATCTTTCAGAATACAAGGTCCCACTGGGGTATTGTAAAAATACAATTGTATGGGACTCTAAGTATCCTCCACAATAAATATTATATAAACTGACGATGCCCTGTGATCATTTTTCTTGTATTGCTTTGAACCATGTGATAAATACCTTGCAATGACTCAATATCATCTTTTGAAACCTAAAAAACCTGTTTGCTCAAAAATATATATTTCTAAGAAGAAAATCTATGCTATTAATTTTTTCTTTAAAGTTGCCTCAGGAAGTTCAACAGAGACCACCCCAAAGGTTTGATTTTCTCTTGTTTTTGTGTGTGAGAGCCACTAGCACTTACGAAATTTTTATTGTATGTTGTTTGTACAAAATAGTGAGGTTGCTACTATATTTTCATAATATAGTGTATCTAATATGTTTTGATCACTTTCTTCCCCAGGATCCTCTCTTGTGTACTGCCCCCTCTTTCTGCTCCCCTTCTTCTTCTGAAAGAGTCCTCTTTTAACTTAATGTCATTTTATGACTTGTTACTTTTCATTGAAAATCTTCTGTGAACATGATAGCTGCTCTCAGAATGAAGTGATTTGTGTAATACTTCATGTTTCCAATGGAGAATTGTTGTTTTGTCACTTAGATATGCAACACAGCTCTTCTCCACAAAGCCATGTCCTCTGTAATCATTTCTAAACTCCTATTAATTGTGACTGACACCACACTCCAGGGTGAAACTACTGAAGACATTCCAAAAAGTGATGTTTTCAATTCTACAGCTTCTTAAACAAACAAAATATGGAAAACTGTTCAACACTTAACATTGAATCTGTGCAAAGATAAAGCCAAATGCCATGACACAATGCTCATTTATTCTTGTTGCAAGTAGCGAGCCAACAATTTTGCTACATGTCTACAAACACTCTGGTCAAGATGAGCTATATACACGCTTCTACAAATGGGGGCCAGACTAGGCATGCAGCAACAGCCACCTGGATCTCAAGTGTTGATTTCTCGTTTGAAATTTTCTTCCATAATTTCCTTAAAATGCTTCTGCCTTATCGAGTCATCATCAGCCATATTTATTTTCGCAAACACCCAAAAATGTCACCAACCAATGCCTCACAAGATTTTTATTCCAAAATTTCCTTCAAAGACTTTGGATTCAGATTAGGAAACAATTCAAGGAATTCTAGGAGACAATAATTTCAGGAAATCTTAGGAACAAGAGTCTATATTGACATGTTAGTAACTTTTAAAGATTTTTAACTTTTTTTTTAATCTTTGAGACTAGATTTGGCTTTTGTCGCAAAGACAGGATCTGAATTCTGGATCCTTCTGTCTCAATCTCCTGATTGCTGGGATGACAGACATTTTCCACTGCAGCTTAGTTATCCATGTTATGAAAAGGAAATGATGGCTAGGGAAAAACCTGGTCCTTTTCATGCAGTAGAACAAAACTAGACCCCTATCTCTCATCTTGTGCAAAAATCAACTGCAAACAATTCAAAGATTCTAATGTAATGCCTGAAACATTTTAACTACTACAGAAAGCATAGGAAAAATGGTAGGATATATAGGCTCAGTTAATTGTTTTCTCAATAAAACACCAGCTGTCCAGAAAATAAGAGCAAGAATTGATGAGTGTATCAAGTTTAAAAGTTTAGACATAGCAAAAGGGAGAATTGCCAGAAACAAGACACAACTCACAGAACAGGAGAAAACTTTCTCCAGTAATTCCAGAGATAATAGATTACTATCCAGAATATACAAATGTCTCAAAAAATTAAACAGTAAAGAACAAAAATTATTAATAATTTATAAATAAAAGTAATAAATAGACAGATGAACTACATTGACATTTCTCAGAAGAACTGCAAATGGCTAACATATACATGAAGAAATTTCCAACATCCTTAGCCATAAAAGAAGTGGAAATCAAAGCCACACTAAGATTCCACCTCAACTCAGTCACAACAGCCATCATCCAGAATACCCCAGCAAATGCTGGCAAAGATGAGGGGAAAAGAAACCCTTATCCATTGTTAGTAGGAATGCAACAACATAGTAGTACAACTACTATGGAAATCAGTATGGAGCTGATTCAAAAACCTAAACACAAGTTCACTGTGATCCAGCCATACCACTTCTAAGCATTTATTGAAAAGATTACCTGACAGGATATGATAAAAGCATCTGCACACTCATATTAATGACAACACTGTTCACAATTGCCAAATTATGAAAATAGCTCAAACTTCCTACATGTATGTATGTAGGTATGAGTTTTCTATAGCCATCAAAAATGATAAAATTATGCCACCTTGCAAAAAATGAGTCAGGAAAATATATACTGAGAAATGAAAGTCAGGCCCCCAAAAAACAAAGGGACATTTTTTTCTCCAATATGTAAATCTTAGTTTCAAAATACAACCTCCCATGTAAATACACAGGAACATATGCATATGCGCATGATTAAATAGACTAAAAGAGTAGTATATGCTGGAGTGAAACGCTTTGGAGAAAATCCTTTGAACAATTAACAGACAGTTCCACAAACAGTTGAACAGGGGTGGGGGTAGTAGTGAGTGGAAGATTCATGGGAGGAGGTGATGAGAGGAAGAGGGAATGGGGGAGGGGACTGCAGTCACAATGCTCAATGTATGTATGTGATTTAAAAAGTGGGAAGTGTGATCTCATTGTGGGAAGTAGAGACGGGGGAGGGGTGATGGAATAGGAAGGAATGATCAGAAAGAGCTGAACACGTAAATGGATAGATCAGATCGTAACCCTGTTAAATAAATAAGATTAAATGATTAAAAACCCGAGCCTCTACTCCATTGAAAGTGCTTTGTGCACTGGGAAAGACGTACTGTAGGAAATTAAGTGGATTTGTGAGATGACAAAAGGAAATAAAACAGGGATAAGGACCAGTGCAAATGTGGAGCGCCAATATGGTGAGTGAAAGAGTATGAGTATGGTTGATGTACTGTGTATATTCTTACGGATATAGACTGATGAAACCTGTTGAAACCGTGTTAGGAATGGGTGTTGGGGAAAAGGAGCGAGGGTGGGTAAGTTTCATCTTTCATTGGTGCATCCTGCGCCAATCAGCCAAACATGATGCAGCCACAGGTGACAAGAGTTGAGTGAGAACTTAAGGTTACTTTTCCCCCCAGTGGCTTTCTGCAGTCATTGTGGCATGATTATTTGTGTGTAACACAATATAGAGACTGGTAATAGTTGTGAGGATAATGATAAAAGGCCATTTTTTCCCCAGAGAGAGATTAAAACTGGGAGAGTTTTGGCAAAATGAAAAAGAAAAAAAAAGCTCATTTGAACCCATGCCCAAGCTTCTACATCAACTCAACAGGGAGATTTTGTTACCAGACCCAAACCTGCTCTGACCTCCCCGGGGAAGGCCAGGCTCATCATGCACAGGGGCCGAGAGCAGGGAGAAACTTGTTTCTATGCATAATTTATTTAACATAGGAACTGGCACCACCCTCGAGCAGGCCCTAATGGTTTGTATTCGAAACCAGAGAGATGTAAGAGAGATGTGCTGTTGCTGGTCATTCCTTTGAGGCTCTGAAAGCTGGAAGAGAGACAGAAATCTCCCGTTGAGCACATCGGATTTCTGACACCTGAAACACACATTAGTAACTTGTCTGAATTTCATTAAACGTTGAAAGCAGGCCAGCATGACGTGCAGGGATCCAGTGGACTGAGCAGTTCAGGGTGTAATGGAAGTCCATGTGAAACAGGGAAGAGAAGACTGAGGTCCACTGGCAGGACCTCCAAAGCCCCAGCTTAGCGTGACCTAGTCCTCACAGGATTAAGGGAAGGGAGAGAGCTCAACGTAGATATCCAGAACATCTCCTGTTCATAGCCAGACAGATGAGGAGTGCCTGTCTGCATGCCAGGAGAGTGACCCACTGCCAGCTGTATTTCAGGCATCCTCTCATTTCTAATACTGGTGCGTTCTTCGCACTACGAATGAGAATAGAGGTGTTTGCTATTAAAGTAGTCTTCATTTAATTAGATTTTTTTTATACTCCAGGCTCCCAGTTGATGAACCCTTGTGATGGATGCAGCATCTTTTAGATAATTGCTCTGAGTTGAGTGACTACCCCCAGTATTTATTCAGAAAAGATGCCAATGAATTATGAATGGAAGCAGGCAGTTCCATTGGACAAGCACACTAATGAATCAAGCCAGGTTTCTATGGCTTTGTGCATGCAACAGTAGAAGCAGGACTTTGTAGCCATGTAACGGACGGAGGTAACAGATGTCAGTGGCAAGGCTGGGGAAGGAACAAGACACAGGAGCAGAGCTGGCTGGACAGCCCTCCTCTCTCTCTAATTGCCTTTTCTCCCTGCCCCATGATAAAGACCTGGACTAGATCCATGCATTTTCACAGAGCACTCCTTTCCTCTTCTCTGGAAGTTTAATCTCTGACACATAACTCACTGAGGATGGCTTGATCACTCTTCTTAGAGGAGTGGTCTTTCAGGGAATGCTCCTCTCAAGACAGTGTTCTTTTTTTTGGGGGGGGGGGTCCAGTCGTGGGGCCTGAACTCTGGGCCTGGGCGCTGTCCCTCAGCTCTTCAGCTCAAGGCTAGTGCTCTACCACTTGAGCCACAGCGCCACTTCTGACTTTTTTCTTTTTGCTTATGTGGTGCTGAGGAATCGAACCCAGGGCCTCAGGCATGCAAGGCAAGCACTCTACCACTGAGCCACCTTCCCAGCCCCAAGAGAGTGTTCTTGAGAAGTAAATAATTCCTATGTGTGTGTGTGTTTGCGTGTGTGTATGCATGTGTACATGTGTGTGACACCAGGGTTTACACTTGATAAGCAGGCATTCTACCTCTTGAGTCACACCCTAGCCCTTTCTATGCTTCATTTATTTTTCAGAGAGTCTTACTTTTTTCCTGGGATTGCAATACTCCTGCCTGGATTTCTCTGCTTTCTGGTGTGATGAGTTTTGTCCTTACCAGCTCTGCCTCCACAGTGGCTAAGATTACAGGCATGAGCCAACGCCCAACCTGAGAATAAATGTGGTGTTTTTTTTTAAACTACAAAATAGAGCCAACAGTCAGCCATTATGCATGCACTGTATATCCTTTGATAAAACATCCAAACTCCTACCTACATTTTGGTAAATACCATATGCTTTTAATCTCCCAGGCTCTTCATCTCATGGGATTTGGGGATCTCGCAGCTAAATTAGTGTCTAGCTTCACAAGGGTCCAGCAGACATCTGCTTTTATTACGAATATCCTATGCCTTGCTAATTGTGAACACACTTGGAATAGAGCCTTTAGGTCCCTCTCAGCTTTGATCCTCTACTTCCTCTGAGCCTTGTAGAGGTTGTGAATATGCTGAAATGTCAGTGGATCAGTCGGTCATGTGTTTGGTTTGCATTACATGACAAAGGAGAAAGGAGTTGAAGTTGACTGTAAGATCCCTAAAATGGTTTATTTTCAGTTCATCAATGGAGATGTGTTTCCAAGTGGACCTGGCGTCACCAGGAGATGACTTGAAAGAGAACCAAGGGGTTCAATCCAAAGGGTCCCAGAGGACTCAGAGCCTCTGGACATGTCTCCCCCACCCATTGACTGTTAAGCAAATTCCCACAGCGTGGAGATGACCATGCAGCCCCCCTCAGGATCAAGGGCTCCATCCCCTAGGCCACATCAGCAAAGATGGGAGAGGGTTTACACCTCAGACATAGTACCCTGGGTCTCACCCTCATTAGAACTTGGAGCGTCTCAGCTAACCTTGTGAGCACATCAACCCTACAGGAAGCCCAAGGAAAGAAGTGTGTGTGTGGTTGTAAGGGCTTCGGTTTGTGATAATTTGCTCTGCCCTAGTAGGCAGCTAACATACCAGTCCTCCGGATAGTTCAGTCTGTACCCACATGAATTGTTGTAAAGAGAGAGCTTATAGGAAAGAGATTTTGTTATGTTTAATCTGCGTAATTATGGGTAATTTCACAGAGGGACATTCTAATTGATACCACCATTTTAACCTAAATACCAGTCAACAGAAACTTGGCCTTAAACGCCATCCAGCAAAATTTGATATCTACCACATGCCAATTGGGAAACAATCTAATAGTGAAGTTTCTATCGCCAAGAAAAGCAATTGAAGAGTCCATGTGTCCACAGAGTATTAAGGACTACATAAGTATTATAACTAATTTAGCATAAAGTTAGTCAAAACACATCTTGAAGGGGCAAGGTATGAATAAACATTGGCTTAAACTGGCACTTGGGATAGGAAGGCAAAGAGGAGTCCAAAAATAACCAAACCTCTCCTTTTTTATACGCGAAGGTGACATGTCGTCCACTGAAATGGTTCACCCAATTATCTTTGCCTACTTCCAAAATGGACATAAATACACACCCCTAAATGTGGGGGGAAATAGGCACAATGTTTCTAAGTTAAGCTGAGTCTAGCTGGAATCCCTCATTCATACCAGGAATCTATATTTGCTCCCAAAGGAGGTTCAGATGGAGACCAGACCTGCTGAGTTTAGATACCTGGAGGCACACTGCCAACCGTCAAGACTAAATGGCAAATCCAGTGATGCCAGGGAAGTCTGGGTCTTCCTCCGAGTTCAGGAACTCCTTCTTCATTGTGTCCACCACGCAGGGGTGCAGGACAGCTCTTCTGTGACACCCATGAGTTGGATGTTGCACTAGACAGGACACCTTGGGTCCTGTCTGCCCGACTCCACCTGGCACTGAAGGACAGGCTCACCCAAGATAAGTTGATCACACACAAAGGCTATGTTCCTTTTATGGTCTAAAAAAGAATCCTTCCAGAACTTTTTTTTTGAGATTGGACTTAGAAAGCTACTTAGAGAAAGCCTGACCTGGCAGGGCATATCTAATCTTGTGGGTTTTCTGGTTATGAACGTAGCTGATCTCAGCAAAGCTCTCCATCAGAGCAGATATTTGGCATTTGGTGGCACTTAAAATGGTCAACCTCCTGTGATGTGAGGTCCTAGCTCCTCTCTTTCAGGTAATCAAGAAATCTTGCAGGTCGCTAGGCCTCCAAAAGCAGACAGCAGAGCTGATGTTTGCAGGCTTCAGAGTAGTATGAGATTTCCCAAGGACTTGAGGCTACAAAATGCTAGTAGAAGTCTTTCCCACAGGGGCTAGAGCCATGTGCAAGTCAGTGACAAATTGGTCCCACCACAAAGCTCCATTTTATCTAATTAGTGTCTTGACAAATACACCACCTGTAAAGGGTGTGTATGTCAGCTTCCTCAGAGTTCACACTGGGGACAGGCCTTCTTTTAGGATAAGATGGGAGCCACATGTCTCTTCCATGTGGAAGAGGGCACACATCTGGGAAGTTACATGTTTCTTCACATACAAGAGTCGCCAAGCTTAGCCCAACGCGACTACCATTCCAGGTCAGTGGGCGCACTGACACGGGAGACAAACACGGCCCTGGCTCTCAGCAGGCTGCTTCTGTGACTTCAAACTGGACAATCCTAAAGGGGAATAAATAAGACAGCAAGTGGAGAGCAGTGGAGGCCTCTGGCCCAGCCAGGGTAAGACGGTGAGGTAGGATGAGCTGTGGATGCCAGCAGGGAGAAAACCAAAAGAGAATCCTGGGAAGGAAAACTCCTGGCTAGGAGAGCTCAGATTTCTGAGGAACTGAGAAGAAGGCCAACATGACTGCAACAGAGTGGAGAAGAAGGCCGGTGTGTGAGAGTTGGTGGGAGGAGAGTCAGCCATGAACCGTGACCCAAGGCCCTGCTGGAGGCTCTAGTCGTGGACAGGGGAAGGAATTCCCTGGTCAGGCTGGACAGCAACCTGTTCCCTCGAATGTTCTGACTGGGACCACAGGATGTCTGTTGTATTCAACCTCAGCCCCAATCTGATACTGCACATCTTCTCTGCAAACATTTACAGCTGACTGAATAAGGGTGGACAAAGAAGGAAGCCTCAAGATGAGTTTTCAGAGTGTTCAATCTAAGGTGCCCATTAGAGACACAACAGAGAGCCTCTGGAATGTTGTGTCTCCAACAGAGAGGCACACGGTCTCCAACGCACACTGTTCCACGTGTTTTTCAGATTTCCCATATTGTAAAAGAGAGGTGTAGGCAGTAGAAACCATTGTTCAGCTACATTTTCCTTTATCCTGAGCTAGTGTCACGTGGTACAGTGACTCGGTCACAGTATTCGGCCATAAGCTCACATACATTTCTGAGCGTGTTTGCCACAGGTGAAGCTAAGCTAAACTATGAGATTGAGTCGTCTAAAGATGCTGCTGGCACATTTTGACTTGCAATTGTTTCAAATTCGCATTCAATCCATCGTGATGTAAGCTCATTGTAAGTTGAAGAGCACTCGTCAGCTTATTTAATCTTCTCCACACAGCCGGGATGCCTATTTTACCATCTCAAATTAAAGATGAGGAGGCCAAGGTCCAGACAGTCTATTTAGCAGGAGGCTGGAGGATTGAGGAGCAGCCTCGGCACTGTACCACCCTGACCCCCTCGGAACCTCTGTGGCGGGTGCGTATACAGTGTGCATTCAGCCTCCATGAGGTGGAGCTGAGCTTTCGCCCCATGTACCCCACTGGGTGAGCATTTCCCATCCATCTCATTCAATACACACGTAGTTGGATGAGGTAGGTGCTTTATCGTATTCCACAGATGAAAGAAGCAAGGTTCAGGAAGCTTAAATAACTTCACTGAAGCCAGATGGCTAGTGAACAACCAGAGCTAGCATTCAAACCCTGGGGAGCCTTATTCCTGGCAGCGTCCAAGGAAACCAAAATGGTTTATTATTTAGTGGAAATTAGAGACATAAGAAACATTCTCTTCTTGTCAAGAATTCTGGCCTCCACTGAGGATATGAACGTCCCATGTTTTCCCGAGGAAACAATAGCAGGATCTCTGGCTCTGTCCCATCTGGAGAACTCAGAAACTGGCTCAAATCTCCCAAACCCTCCCAAATTGGATGGAGATTTGGGACTCACTGTGCTGTCACTAGCACCATAGTGGGACTTCCTCTTCCAGCCAGCAGCGTCTGCACTTCCCCTGGTCCGCTTTGCCACTAAGCCCCCCCCCCCCGTGAGGTGGGGGTTATGGGGAGGAGGTGCTTGCTTTGGCTCTGCCTCATTCCATCCACAGAGCACAAAACATAGCTCTTCTGTTTCATGGAATCCATCAGAGTTTTCCATGTGCGCATCTTTCCTCTTCACTCGCTCTCTATAAAAGTCACTCTCACCCTTAGACTTTGACACGGGTCTGTCCATCCTAAGAGGAATGCTCATCTGAATAACCTCTCATTTTTCAAAATCACCTTTCGCCTTCTTTTCTGCATTTGAATCATCACGCATATCCTTTGGATGTAGAGAGTCCCATTAACCCCCTCTCCACCTTAGGGAGTGGTGTTCTCGAATGCAAACAAGACTCTACGTAGATTCTTGCCCTTCCAGCCTGGAAATTGCTGCAGCACACTTGCAGTTTTGTCCACTTCATTGTTTATTTCTTGCATATGTAAATACCTGTTTCTGTAGAATTTTCCTCTTCTCATTGGTATACCCCTGATTGAAAGTGACATTTTTTTAATTTAAGAAGACTCATTGAAAATGAGGTAGGAAGAGGGAACAAAAGATACAGGAAGAAAACAAATCCCCTGGCACAGCCGTTAGCATCTCTGCAAGTCCTCTTAAGGAATGCTACACAGGATGAAGAATGGAGGGTTGACCAGGAAACTCCAAATATCCAAAGACTGAGCAGGTAGAAAAAGATATCATCTCCGTTTGGTTGTGTTATAAATGTGTACATTTCAAAGGCAGCAAAGAAGGAATTTCTGTATTTAACAGGATTAGACATGACTTCTTCTGAAAGTTTTTAAATGTATCTTGCTTTTCCTCTCTCATTTCAAAATCCATTCTCTTCCAAACTCATGATAGAGTTAGGAATTGGATATGGATCTTTGATTCCCCAAGTTGGTCTACTTTAAATCATATGATTAACATAATAGCCAGACGTGTCTATGGGATAGAACTGACATTACAAATGTATAGGACAGAGTAGTTGGCATTTCTAGTACTTATCACTTCTTATATCACTTATTTATATCAGGAACCTCTCATCACTTCTTTATATCAGGAATAGTAAAAAAAAGATTCCTCTTTATTAGCTCTTTGTGAAATATATATTTTCTATCATTTAGTTTGCTCTGAGTTTGCTCCAGAGTCTGTTTTAATTAAATACTTGATGCCTGATGGGTGCAATTGTTGGGAGGTATAGTCTAGTGGGAAGCTCTTAGGTCATTGGAATTTTGGAATGCCAGTCTTACTGCCTGATTTCCTCTTTGGTGATATGTTTGAACACACATACATTCACACACACACACACACACACACACACAAACACAGAATCTCCCACAGCAATGCATTGTCATCTACTGTCCTTAGAAGAGGACAAACATGAGTTCGCTGATTTTGGTTCTTGGGTCTCAAGTACTATGAACTAAACAGCCCTTTTCTCTGTGTAAGTTGCTTGCCCGACTTACTTTGTTGTATTTATGTGCAGCAACTCATATGACAACTAATAGTCATCAGCTACAGTTATTCTGTGGTACTTGCAGGATCCTACAAGTGATTCTTCTCACCCAAATGCGGGTGACTTCTGCGGTCATTAGCCACCCTCTCTCCAGCCTCCTGCCAATAGTGTTTTGGAGCACAGCAAGCAGTCATGGAAGGTACTATCTTCTTTCCCTGCTGTGGCTAGCCTACTAACCAAAATGTGTACATTTCAATAAATAGTATACTACATTATGGCAAGTTGTGAGTGGAGATTGTTCACTTGATTTGATGATATTGGCTTTGAACTCAGCATCTTGTGCTTGCTGGGCAGACACACTACTACTTGAACCTGTCCTCCAGCCCTTTGTGACTAGTATTGTCGAGGTCTGTCAGGCTGGCTGGAACTGTGATCATTCTACTTGTGCTGGCCTGCGTTGGTGTGGACGGCAGGCATGTGCCACTGTGCCAGCCCCACTTGCTTCCCCTGTACCATGTTAGCTGTGCATCTGCACGCCCAGCAATTGGCTGACATGGAGTCTGATGAACTTCTTCTTACCCAGGCTGGCCTTGAACTGTGATCCCCCCAATCTCTGCCTTCCAGCTAGCTAAGATTACAATCTTAAGGGACTATGCCCAGCTTAAATTATGACCCCTTGAATTAAAAACTATAGTTAGTGTTGCTTGAAGTACGCGCATTCTTTTATGAAATGTGCACTCACTCCATCTTCTAGAATGTCTACAGTCGCTGAATAATGGATTATCATCAAGAATCCACTGCTGTAATGTTTCTAGTGTTTCATCAAAGAGTCACATGAGGAATGGGCAAAGTCTTGTGAACTGCATGTATTTATTTTTTAACACTCTGTGCATTGCAACTTCGTCACATAATTTTGCTTTACTTAAAATATACATGTTCTGCATGGATTATATTAGCTTAACCTTTGGCTCACCTTTGAGGAAATGATTATTTTAGGAAACATTTTTACTTTAACCACACCTGCACCCCATAATTTTGGTTCTATTGAAATAATAAGACATATTAAAACATTTCACCAGTGTCTTTTCATCAGTGCATAGTTACCATTAGAATATCTAATCACCAATGTTCATTGATTGTCATTATGTCAATTTTCACCAGGCTACAGTTATTTGAAATAGCGTTAGTCTGGCTGGCTGTAGCCTTTTCTTTTTTGTTTTTGGGGGGGGGGGGTCCAGTCATGGGGCCTGAACTCTGGGCCTGGGCACTGTCCCTCAGCAATTCAGCTCAAGGCTAGCGCTCTACCACTTGAGCCACAACGCCGCTTCCGGCTTTTTTCTTTTTGCTTATGTGGTGCTGAGGAATCGAACCCAGGGCCTCATGCATGCAAGGCAAGCACTCTGCCACTGAGCCACCTTCCCAACCCTGGCTGTAGCCTTTTCAGTGGACTCCTTTGTCAGTCATAAAGTTTACTACTAGTCGTATATGCAGCTTCTAAATTACTCTAAAACATGGA
Organism: Dipodomys spectabilis; assembly: GCF_019054845.1. NCBI lineage: Eukaryota > Metazoa > Chordata > Mammalia > Rodentia > Heteromyidae > Dipodomys > Dipodomys spectabilis. Next base: position 4,800,517 of record NW_024870892.1, on the reverse strand, counting down.
ACGACTTTCTTATGGGAAATCTATAAGAAGGTTCTTCGTTCCTCAGTCCTTAGACACCTTAGAAGCTGTGAACAGAATTTATGTATGTAGGGACATTGTGTTCGTGGTTGTGCAACCATATCTCTCTTAGATTCTCATCATTTTTTCATCGAAAATAGTCTGCACTCTAGAAATAGGTCCTGGACAAGAGAATAAGTGAGGAAAACACTGAAATTTTTTGATATTTATATTGGTATTTCTTCCTCCTATACTGACTGGCATGGTCTTCATTGAGGACAATGCATCTATGTCTAAGTTAGTTTTGGTGGTGTTTGTGTGCAAGTATGTGATCAGTTGAGCCATGTACTCAGTGCTACATGTCTAATTTTCAACTAGCCTAAATATATAGGTATTTCAGAGAGCTGAAGGATTAACTCTGATCCTCTATTCAAATTTTAAGTTGGGTGAATGAAAAAGGAAATTAAAAAAACAAATTGAAAAGGAACAAAGGATAACACACACACACACACACACACACACACACACACACACACACACACACACTAGATGCCTTCCAATAGCCTTATAACATTAGAGTTTTCACAGTCAGAATTTTATCCTACTAAACAAAGCCCAGTGAAACTCTCAGCCATCATGCATTCACATGGAAAGTCCAAAACTAACAGTCTCAGTGACTTCCCATTTATCTTCCTATTCTACTTCCAGACCAAGTGTAATCAAGAGGTTGTTCAGGAAAAGACACAGAGACCAAAATAAACAAAAGCACTGGGATCCCTTGAAGAAGGCAGCAGAGAGAAACATGAAATTATTCTTTCTCATGTCTTGTTTACCTCCCTGGGACTCTGATTCACATTTTATCATTAAAGAGGGAATTAAATTAGTTTTTTCTACGATCCCTTTCAACTCTCAAGTCCTTGGATTTCTGATCTTTCAGTTTTATTATTTTATTTCCAGTTTCAATAAAGCAACTTCATCCTTGGCCTTCTGGAAAATCCTAAACCACTGAGCCCCTGGGAGGACCTGTGGGGCAGGTGTAACAGAAAGCCACAAGCATCTCTCCAACCTCACTTCCAGATTTTACACACAGGCTTTGCAAACAAATACACACATGCACATGCACATGGAAGCCCGGGTGACATGCCAAGGACCTGCTGGTGTGTGGTGTCTGCCTAGCACAGCCCGAGCAGAGTGTGGGATGCAGAGTGGTGATTGGAAATGGAAGCCAACCCCAGGGCCATCTTGGGAATCACATGAGGTTGAAGCCACTGAGAACTACGGAGCCACCTGAGGAGATAAGACACCGAACTACTGCCTGGTAACCGGAGAGCCCAGTTATCAATCTCATTGGCAATTGCCAGAGCTGCTTGGTCCTGTCTGGGTGTGAAGTGTGCCCAGGAGGCACATGTATGTAGTACCAGAGCAGAAAAGCTTACTCAGAGACACAGGATTTAATTTGGGGACATCAGACACACACTTCTGCAAGTGTCCCTTTACTCTCATCATTATGCAAAATGAAGGAACATAAACCAAATGGCTTCATTCCCGGTCACTGCAGCTGGCTCTGGACACACAATCTACGTATGCCTGCATTTAAAAGGTAGTCTAAGCTATGGTGTGGGCATCATGTTCTTGAAAACAAAAACAGGAGATTCATCAGTGGGTCACATCAAGCCCAAAGGTTCCTAACATTCATTGCTTGAATCCTAGAGGAGGGAAAACAAATATTTATTGGAAAAGTTTTGGTGTGTTGTTTTTTAATGTAACAAGAGATTATTTGCTAGATGGGACCATGTAAGAGGATTGGAATTCCCAGGAGAAATAAATGCTCTTGCAATAATAAAAGGCATGCATTCCTGTCCTTTAACTTGTCTGCCCCTCACCAGCTTGCTTAACTTCCTTCTGGCTCTGTTCCCTGGCATGTAAAATGGGAGTAATTACCTTGACTACTCTGTAACTCCTTTACAGGAGGACTATGAAAAATATAAATTATTCAATACCCATGAAGGTAGTTAAGATTTTCAAGTGCCTATCCCCTTTGAGTTATTAATTTGAGTGATTCCACTAGCCCCTGTAGAATAGTAATAAAGAACCACAGACCACTGCCACTCTCCTGGGACCAGACACCTTGAACTCATACTGAAGAACCGACCTCCTGCCATATTTGTCTGCCCCAGAAATGGAAATACTTCTCAAGCTCATTCGTGCCTCCTTCGACCTTAGCATTCCAGACTCGGCTGGAATATGCCTGAATATAAAGATGAAGAAAGGGATAAGACTGAAAGATGCAGAAAGTAGAGGTGCTGCATGTGAGTATATCCTACACTTGTCTCGTCCATATCCTTGGAGCTTGTCTTTCCATTCTACCATTTAGAGTGAGGATATTCTGTTCTCATTCCCTATGACACAGCAATTGATGGCTAATGGCTTCCCGAGACTTGGAGGACCTTTGCATCTCTGCTAATGGGTGTATTCTGGGGTGTTCCAACTATAATCAGAGATGATGGGAGATGCCACTCAAGGCCATCCAAAAGAGAAGCATTTCGTTGGTCTGCAGAGTTCTGTGACATTTGAATGGTGACAAGTAAGATTAGAAGGGTCTCAAACACAAAACTAAAAAAAAAATACCACTCAGTCACTATTTTTCAGATTCCTTTTAGTATCAAGAATGACTGAGCAAATTGTTGAAAGTCTTGAATCAAGCGGATCTAAATAATATTAGCTTAACTTTTGGACTTTTATTTAACACATCTCTCAGATCCACATTAGCATTCGTAACCACAAAATGAACTTAATTCATTTATTTAACAACAAAGAGTTCATAAAATCATTGTCTACTAATGGCTAATCAAGTAGGAGTGAAATTAGAAAAAAGACCAAGCCCCCTTTGGTGCTAATTAGCTTGCGAGAAGTCACTGCTCATTGACGGATAGTGCCTCAGTCATTGTGACCTTGTAATAGAGAATGACATGCCTGTCACCCATTCCACAGTATCATTTGACTTCTAAAAACCTACACTGTTTAAGGAAAATAGGGAATATTAGCAATACAGTATTAGAGAGATGATATCTTTGGTTATGTCAGGAAGAATGGTAGTACCCTTCATCACCACCATAGTTATTTCAGGATAAATTTCTAAAATCTGAATTGTGTAGTTCCCAGATTATTTTTCATACGTAAAAACATCCATGTCTCTGTTGGTGAGCATTTTTGAGAAGTCAGTAGAGACACACACGTGATGTCACTTTTCTCTGCTGTGGCTCAGACACCCTCCCATACCTACAATGGACTTTGTTGCTAAGATTTTGGTTATTTTGAGTGTGATTTTTCATTCGTTTTAAATTGTCAAATAATAATAGCCTGTACTTAGGGATGTGCTAATCAGTCTTTCATGGTTGTGACAAATAATTTTTTAGAAGGAAAAGTTTATTTTGGTTTATAGGTTAGAAGGTTTCATTCAGTCCTTTCCTTTGGGCGGGAAATGAGGTGAAGCATCATGGTTGGGGGGTAAGAGGAGGAGACCCAGGGAGAGAGAGACAGAGACAGAGGAGAGAGAGAGAGAGAGACACTAAGGGACAAGACAGCCTTCAAAGTCTCACCTATAATGCCTGCTTCCTTCACTAAGACCCACTATCCACCATTTCCCAGTGACTTCATTAACACTGGAATCCATCAATGGATTAATCCATCAGGGATCTGAGGGTCCCCCATCAACTCTCAGTGAGAGCTGCAATCAGCTGTCAATGATTGGGTCCAGCAGCTGGGGATCAGCCTTCTCCACAGGAGCCTCTGGAGGGCACTTTAGCAGTATTTCCAAACTTGAGCAACTGAGTCCAGTTTTGGTCTATGTGTATGCTGTACAAAGGCTCAGTTACGCTAATTGACACCCCAACTTCACCAAATTACCACCGTATAGTAAGAATATGAAAAGGCTATTGATTAAAAATTTTTAAATTTCACTGAAATGTAACTGGCATGAAGTACACTGCACAAATGAAGGGTATAATCGGATATACTCTAGCTTCTGTAATCATCTATGAAACTAACACAGTTATGACCATCATGATAGGCATAATTCCAAAATTCCACCCTGCCCTGCATCACCATGTTTCTCCTTGGGTTTGTTGGTTAATTCTCATAGGCCAAGGAAGCGAGACCATGGTGACCATATAATTTTTCAAATGTCATTTTAGTTGTTTCAGGAAGGTGATATTTTCAATTAGATGAACATTGAAATCAATAGACTTTTAGCAATGACTGAGCATAGTGTGGGTTGGCATCTTGTAATTAGTGGAAAGTTTTAAAAGAACAGGGATTGACTCACTCCAAACCAGAAGTCCTTCAGCTTACAGATGCCTTGGTCCCCTTCCCTGAGTCTCTAGTCTTGTAGCTTCATTAGATTTTAGACTTGCATCTCCAAATATTGTGAGCCAGTTCCTTATAAGCCCCCTCTATGTACACCAAGCATGTGTGTACACACAGAGGAATGTTGGTTCTACTTCTCTGAATAACACAGTCTCAACTCCTGGTCACTTTCCCATACCTGTTTCCCAGGCAACAATTGCTCTTCTTTCTGTCATTACAGATCGCAGAGGAGTTTGAAAGTTTTACACAGATGAATTAGACAGTTTACTCCTTTTGTCTTATACTTTTCATTAAGAACAATAATTTTGCGATCATCCATGTTTCAGGGATTTTTTAAAATTAGAGTCCTGTCATATGATAAGGCATGTTTCTTAGTTTAAAAACCCCACTCATCCTTGAATGGACATGTGAGAAGTTTATCCAGCCAGGGCTATGATAGATAAGTGTACCATGAACACTTGTGTAAATTCTTTGTTTGGCGATCTGCTTTATTCCTCGTCGGTAAAGGCATAGAAGGAGAGGACCCACGGAGTCATCTGGTAAACGTATGTTGCTAACAGTCCTTTTACTCAGTGCTGTTCCTTTATTTTATAATAGAAAGATCAGAAGCCTAATTCATCATTTTTCTGTAAATTCTAGCTCTCAGATATGATTTATTACATTCTTAGAGTTCAGTACAACTTTTTAAATGACTATTTACAGGTGTGTCTTTGAAAGTCCACAGGAAATAAATTTACCCTCCTTGGCTCTAACTAATGAACTCCACATAGCTTAAAATGTGTATTGCCTTACCTTCTTTATAGTTAAATGCAGTCTCCAAAAAACACACAATTAAAACCCACATTCACAAAGAAAATAGAAATAAAAGATTTTTTTGTAGAATTCAAACATTTTAAGTCAAAACTTTAATGCAAAAATAGAGGAAGAATTTTTTTGCTAGTATTGATAAGACAATATTCAAAGACATGGGTTGATACAGCCAAACTGGCATTTATTTGTGTGTGTGCATGTGTTGTGTATGTGTGTGTGTTTAAGTCAAATATATCACTGAAATAGAAATCTTGATAAATGCAGGAAATTATCTGGAAGCTGATAATTAGGTAAATATGTTCACGAATGCTACCACAACGTGCTTTGTTTCATTATTTTCCTCCAATTCAGATAAATTTGCACTTTGGTGTGTTAAGAGTTTGCCACCAAGTCATGATTTCACCATAGCAAGTTTTTTTTTCTAATTGTCCCTGTTGGCAAATGCAGTGACTCAAAAGGAAAACACTTAAAGTTATGGGACACAAAATGCAGCCTCATTTGAAGTGGTATTACATTATTCTGTAAGTGAATCCCTGGCTTATCTCTAGCATAAGGATTATTTTAGAATAAATAAAATAAAGCCAATCACTTATTGAGCCCTAAGGCACCATCCGATATGAATAATAATAAATCAGGCTGATAGCCTTAAAAAATCCCCATATATATATATATATATATATATATATATATATTGCTTAATCAAGTGAGATCAGAATCCAACTACTACTGCAGGCGAGAAGCCAAATTTAATTAGCTTATCCAATAGTGTCATTTAGTAAATCAAAAGCCTTTGGAAGGTCAATGAATCTTACTCTTATCATCTCATTATCTTCTATCCTGAAGGAGGTACCAAATAGTATTCTAGTACCTGCAATAAACCTTCTCCAGGTAGTAACATGTCTTGCTGCTTCAAAAATGCTAGCCTTCTGAATTCTATTCCTTCCAATTCTGTCTTGAATTTTCTTGAAACATAGAAGTCAACAGTACTAACTCCAAAGAGTGACTTAAGTAGTATTTCCCCACTGGTTGATTTATCAGCTGTCGGTATTTATTGAGACTTTGGTAGGTATGGTGTGATGTGGAATTTACTTTGGCCGCCATGGACAAGCTGGTCCGTGATTTGGGACACATATTTGTCTACTTGGTGGGCTTAGGGTTCACTACTCTGTCAGACTGTCCAGGAATAATACAACAAATCAATAAGGAAGGCTTCATCTCTAACATTGTTCATAATGGTTCAAGATGGATGAGCCGAGAGTCAGGATACAATTGGCAGATTAATAATCAATGCATAAAATGGGAATTCAGAGGAAGGTTAGGCATTAAAAAGGAGATCAGAGACCCAAGAGGCTTGGTAGAGTAGGGATCCCTTGAAAGATATGCATAAAGGGATGGAGGGGATAAAACTGCAGGGAAAGTATGTGTATGCCAAAACACAGATGCCTGAGAACTATAAATGAGGTCAACTTTGTCAGACTTGCAAAGGACTCTAGGGCAGCAGCTCACTAACACACATTTAGCACACGAGGATCTGACGATTATGGAAACAACCAGAGCAGTAATGGCAGGCTCTAGATGGGTTATAACACACGGTTTAGTTTCCGCATCCTGGGTTTTGTCTGCCATATAAGTGCTTTTCCTACGTTAACTAGGCTAATCCTCACAATACCAGGAGGTAGAGTTGTGCTCTGTTCCTCTCAATGGATGATAAAACTGAAGTGCAAATGGGTGAACAAAGCTCTGCCCAAGGTCAACTGATAAACAGCAGGTGAGCTGGAATTTGGGATAAATACCCATAATTCTGCTTCTCTATTGTCTACAAGGACATGATTTCTGCCTTTCCTGGCTCATTTTCAGAGGGTTTCTGGGTTTCCTAGATTCCAATCTTCTTCAGATGAAGTGGTTTTATGTATGGAGTTATCGATGAGAATGTGAGTGGTCTATGATCACAGATGTCAGAAAAAGATGTTTCTGTAGGAACCAAGGGACAATGAAAAGGGAGACATGGAGAGAAAATAGCCATGTTGAATGGACTGGTATGTTTGAGACACCTGCAAGACACTTGCCATTAATGTCCTTCCTCCTCAAGGTGCTGCCTCTTTCCCTACTCTGTAACACCTTTGTACCGACAGCTGAAAGAGCCTGGTTCTGGGGATGAAGCCATCCCCATGTCTCATTCCCAGGCACGGTGGATGGAGTCTACACCTTTCATCAGCTCCATACACCTATGAGTTGTACATCTTTATATTTTGCATTGGACTCATTCATTAAATAACATCTGTGAGATTTAACATCTGTGAGATTTATAAAAGGTCCTTATCATTTGTGAAGCAAGACCGTGCCACCAAAAATAGTAAACTAAAAATCTGTGAGACAGAAAACAAAACACACAGCAAAGAAACTCCAGACTGGCTCTGGAAGAAATGATGGAAGGGGGCGAGCCTTTTCTCCAAGAAGTCTTCCTTCCCTCCACGTGAAGGTAGCTGACTCTTGTATTGCAGGTCTGTGCTCTGCAGCAAGTTCCTGAGAGGAATGCTGAAAGAGCAGCCTTCCGGAAGCCTCACCATTCCCAACACGCTGGAGAAAACTGTAAGAAAAAGAGATTCCTTTAGACTGTCCTTTTTGGAAAAGGACACGAACAGCACGTCTCGCTTGCATAAAGCTGCCATCTAGAATCCAGGTGCTTCATGACAATCTGGTCCATGCTGCTGGCGTCATCTTTCCACAGTCTGGAGTTGGTTCATTGGTGGGAATGCGCTTGTGTGAGGTTCTATCAAAAGGCTGAATGACAGTGAGGGAATGGAAGGGGAGGGAGAGAATCAGTGCAGATGGGACTAAGTGACAACTTCTTGATGGTAAACCTAAACAGCGAGGGTGTGTGTGTGTTTTTTTTTAAAGCCAGAATGTTTAATTACTTACCACCTCATCCAGACAGGCTAAGCCATCTGTTGGCTGGGATCATGTCCTCACCTTTGGGGAGAGCCTGGCGATTGGCTGGCCTTGTGTAAGAGAGCCATCTCAACCGACATCTGTCATCTGTCAGCTACCCAACTGTAATGATGAGCAAAGTTGCTATGGGCTGTCAAGGGGCCATATGGAGTGATGGGTAAACGCACAGACGGCAGGCACATCACACAGACCTGCTTGTTCAAACAGACAAATGAACATGCTGCTCACCAGTCTTTCTGGTCATTCTAGGATTGGGGCCTGGCTAAGGTGACGGGGGACGGGCGTGAAAGGCAGGGTCTCCGTGGTGACTCAGAAAGCATTGCATCTTAATCTTTTCAGTACAGTTGAACTGAATAAATCACTGAATCAGTAAGTTTTTAAATCAATCTCTGAAGGGTGTGAAGGTGGAATGGTAATGAATTTGGGTAACATAGATCCCCTAAGTTCAGAAGCACTGGCCTCCCTCTGTCCTTATTGAAAGCTTATCTCAGAATCCCTGCACACCAGGCTTACAAGGTCTCACTTTTTGTCTTGGAGACTCTTGCAGAGATGAGCAAATTTCTGAGGAGATTGTTTTGGTATAAAAGTGCACTTAAATACTTCACAAATGAATCTGCGAACTTAACATGCACATATTCACATATTAGCTATTTCCCTAGTTTTGTACAGATGTCGTTTGTGACTTTAAGATGGTATTCAAGGAGGAAAATGCTGGAGACTTCCTGAGAGAGTTATCATACAATCTTTAACCAGTGAAATGCATGGATGTTAACTAAATCGCATTAAAATTTGATATTGAAACCAAGATAATTATTATTTACAAAGCTGGAGTTGAGAGCGAGCAGGTGGGGGCCAGCTTTGCATAACTGAGACAGCAATCTTCTATTCAACATCGTCCATTTCCTTCTAGCTGTACACCCTGATGAATTTACCTCCGTGGCTTGCAATACTGCTTACACATCAGGACAATTAAATGAAAACCATCAGGAACAAGTCTCGATATGTTTACTTTTTTAACTACATTATCCTTCATTCCAATAAGAACTATTGCTTATAAATTCAGTTCAGTCAAGTTTGGGGTGATGTGTGGAGCCTGGGGAATCTTAGGAACCCCAGCCTACTCCAACTGGGGAGAGATATGAAGCTGGCTATGTGCTAAGTCCAAGATCCAGTACATGTGTGGTGAACCCAGGCATCCTGGGACTTCACAAACCCAGTTGTCTTCTTGAACTTTCCATCTGCATTTTTTTTTTATTTTAGTGTTTCTCTATATGAATATTCTGTGAACAATCTAGTTTTATCCATCTGGACTAATGGTCTTCTCTGAGCTTCCAATTATCTTTAAATTCAAATGATCTACAATAATGGATCATCTGATGTCTTCAAAATACCACCAAATAGAGTCAGCTCCTTGAAAACTCCTTCCAGGCTTTTCCCTCTGGTTTCATGACTTCCAGAAAAAACATATATCACAATAGTGTATATGTGTATAATGTGCAAACATCATGTCTCTTGTTTTGCATAAATCACCATTGGCCACATACACACACTTTTAAGTCGAGAATTACGTGAAAATTATTACCATTTTAAAGATGACAAAAATATATCTGAGCCAGGCGGTGGTGACTCCCACCTGTAATCCTAGTTACTCAGAAGGCTGAGATCTGAGGATGGTAGATCAAAGTCAGCCATGGCAGAAAAGTCCCCAACTCACCACCGGAAAACCAGACGTGGAGCTGTGGCTCAAAGTAGTAGAGTGTTAGCCTTGAGTAAAAGAGCACAGGGACACAGTGCCCAGGCCCTGAGTTCAAGCCCCATGACCAAGAAAACGAAAAGAAAAGTTTATATTTATATATATATATATTTATATATGTAAATATATTTTATATATATTATATATAAATATATATTTATATATATTTTTATATATATAAATATATTTATATATAAATATATACATACATTTGTATATATGTAAGTATTTGTATATACATGTAAATATATGTATATATTTATATATTTACATATATAGTGTAAATATATGTATATATTTATATAAACATATACATTTATATATAAATACATGTATATATTTATACATATATCAACAAACTTAAAGCAACTTAGTTATACAGTAATAGAGTTCATGACAGGTGCACCTATGAAACTGGGACGCAACTGCTCTGGAAGTGGCGGGGTGAGGGGAGGGCAGATGTACATCCCTGGTACCCCCTGGCTCTGCCCAGTTCCATTAACCTCTTCTTCTCTTGAGCAATGACCCTGGACACACTGCATCCTGGCTGAGAGCATAGGTCCTCTGTGAGGAGCCAGATCTTTACCATGGACTCTCCTTGCCCTTGACTATCACAGATTCCACTGACCCTTCTACACGTTGGGTTTTAGTTTTATGATGAAGAAAACTGGTGGGAAATGTGGATATAGAAGAGAAAGAAGCAGCATAAAAGCCCGAGAAGACATTTAGCAAACTCAGTGTAATTTAATAAATCTGTAAGGCAAGTCACATCTGCCTGCGTGCATGCGTACATATACGTTATATTGTGGGTGATTTTCTTTGGAGGTGGGTGAGAATTTGGGACTTGATTGTGGAATGTCATCCTTGAAGGTGAGACAAAGAAGTTGCATCGGCGTCGGTAGGAAATGGGATCTCATCGAAGGAATTGTTTCTGGGCTACGAGGTAGAAATGTGTTTGATACAAATAAATCTCATATTGTTTTATAGAATATAACAAAGAAAGTAATGTATAGGATCTACCACGCTAATTAGGATACTTTATCCAAGTCTATTTGAGAGGTTTAAGGGCAAATGAAGAAGAAAACACAGATGCAAACAGAATCAGCAGAAGCTTGGTTCTAAATTGGTACCTGGCTATAAAGTAGTCAGGAGTCAGGAGAGAGAGACTTAGGCACCCAAGACTGGGGCTTCTGTTTTAGAAACAGGACAGGGAGAGCACTCTAAGAAATAGATTTTAAAGTACAGCACAGTGCGATGCCAGGGACTTGTGCACATGATATGTGTAAGGAATAGCACATCATGCTCCTGCTACTCACCTAGGAAATCCTTACGAAGTCACCATGGCTCACTGCAAACATGCTCTTCAGCAAAATGGGTTTGTAATAGAGTGGTGTCTCTTGATTTCAGATTGAAAATCTATCATTTTTTTCTCCTACTCTTTACTTTTGATGCCATATCATTGTTATCTTTACCCCACAAATTCATAAGCAACACATAAATCTACGTGAGCAATAGCACTTATCTTCCCACACATCTTGCCATAGGAAGGGTTATTTTTTTTAAAAAATCACATTCCCTATGCTGCCCTTCAGATTCCAGAGCAGAAGATCAAATAGAATCCTTTTAATGTGTATTTCAGATTTCTGCATAAATCATCCTGTCATTTTGGCACAGCAGCTGAGTTCCCTCATATTAGCTGGAGAAGATCATGAATAAATTTGAAGCATTCTGCACAGGGGATTATGTGTACACGAAATAATTCTTATTGGCAATTGCTTTTACAACTCACTGCACAGAAAATTTAACATGGGGCATGGAGCCCCATACCTCACACTTGAGTGGAAGCTGAGGGCCACACGCACACGTGTTGAGAAATAATTGCTGCCCTGGTCACTCTGGCTTCCTTGCAACACTGCTCAGTTCACCCAGATCAACTCCACAAGAACGCATTTCTATTGGCCAGTCTCTTCTGAAATTTCTCTCACTACTCAAACAAAAATAGGATCTATTACACTGTAAAAGACTGAAATCATGCAATGAATCATGTGCAAACATGATCATATTTTTTGTCAATTATGGGGCTTGAACTCTGGGCCTGAGTGCTGTCCCTCAGCTCTTCAGGTCAAGGATAGTGCTCTTCCATTTGAACCACAGCTCCACTTCCAGCTTTATCTGCTTATGTGGTGCTGAGGATTCGAACCCAGGGTCTAATGCATGCAAAGCAAGCACTCTACCACTGAGCCACCTTCCCAGCCCCTGAGATAAAATTTTTTAAAATCCATAGCAGAAGAAAAGCAGAAGGATTTACAAATGTGTGGAAATTGAATGACAAGCCCCTAAATGACCACTGAATCTTTTAAAAAAAAAAAAGAAAGAAAGAAAACAATAATGAGATGAACTAAAACAAACAAAAATATCGAAAACATTTTCAAATACATTGTTGTAATTATTGTGCAACTTATATAACTGTGGTAGACTACAAATTATTGAATTGTTCTGTTTACATACATGGATTGTACATTTTGTAATTTATGTCCCAATAAAGCTCTTTTAAAACCTCAGTAGATGGTCATTTGGAAATTTGTTCCTGTCACCCATTAGTTTAACAGCTAGTTACAGGTACCCAGTCCATGTTGGAAACTATTCTAAGTGCAGGCACAGGGAGGGGTATGCCAGACAAGTTTCCTGTGATCGTGGAACCCGAGAAAGGGACAAACAATAATGTGTTCTTTGGCAGCATATCCTGAATCAGTTGTAGAATCTTCTAGAGCTCCTGCTGAGACATGCAGACAGAAGTCCACAATAAATGCGCCACATATGATTATGTGTGGGAGGGAACACAGGCTGTGAAGATAGAAGTTCCTATGTGTGACAGTGAGCTGAGCTGGATGGATGAGGAGCCTATCAACACAACCTTTGTTCTGATCTTTAAATGAAACAAGACATGTCTGTTTTTTTTCTTGTTGGTCATGGGGCTTGAACTCTGGGCCTGGGCACTGTCCCTCAGCTCTTCGGCTCAAGGTTAGCACTCTACCACTTGAGCCACAGCATCACTTCTGGTTTTCTGGTGGTTTACTGGAGATAAGCGTCTCACAGGCTTTCCTGCCCAGACTGGTTTTGAACCGTGATCCTCAGGGCTCAGCCTCCTGAGTAGCTAAGATTACAGACATGAGCACCTTTCATAGAAGCCAATCTTTATAATGATAAACAATATAAATGTCATAACTGAAAGATAGGGTTGCTTAGTCACAAACCTTGCTGTCAAACCTCTGCTCTTTTGAAACAAATAAGATTCATACAACACAATCTTCCAGATACAGATTAAATGGCAACAGTAGCATTCCATATGTTGGATTCATTTTAACACCAAAGATTCTATGCTTACATTCTTTGAAGTACTAAAACATTCACAGCAATAATCATAATTTTTCATTTTTTCCAATTGAAGAACTCATAGAATGGCTTAATAAACCAAATCAGCATTACCTAGACATAGACAAAAAAATTCCTTCCCGTTTTTCTGGACCTTCCAAATAAGTCTACTTGGAAGATTTACCTTGAACTACTGGCTTAACTTGAAATGTGGCCTGATTCTGTCTCTAGGCTGTGTGGATAGCTCTCATGCAGTTCATGTAATTGAGATATTTCTTGTTGCCAGCAAGGGCTGATGGGCTAATGAAAGCCGTTGGTGCAGAATTCATTTTCCAGAATGAAGACATAGGGGACCTGCCTCCTACCTTCCCTCTGTGATTTCTGTGGCTATTCCCCATAGGGGAACCTGCCTCTTATAATGAGATTAAACCCAACGTTAGTTTCTGAGACCCAAGCTGACTTGCTCGCTGTTCTCATCTGAAGGTTTATCTTCCATCAGAATCCACAGACTGAAATCCTCATGAATGAGATCAGTGTCCCCACAAATGAGGCCGGAGGTGGGGCTCCTCCCCGCTCCCCGTGTTTGTCATGTGAGTTTGTCTACGAGGCCTGTAAGAATCAGGAAGTGGGCCTCACCAGACACCACTGATGCTGGACATCTTCAACTCTTCAGTATCTAGAACAGTGAGAAATAAATTTATTTTGGTTACAAACCACCCAGATAGGGTGTTGGTACAGCAGCTGATGCAGACTAAGACAGTCCTTTGGCAGAGAGCATGTGTTCTATCATTTGTTCCCAGTTCATGGCCTATACACGCTATTTCTTGGCCTATTCTGAGTGTCTAAGTGGCTACCTCTGGCCATCTCCTACTTTATTTCAACATCCTCCTCAAGGCCGAGTGTAAAGCAGGCTTCACTCTTCCTAAGTGTAAAGCAGGCTTCACTCTTCCTAAGGTTCCATGATACTCAAATTGCAAAGAAAATCTTAGTGGCTGGAGTGACATTGATCCAGATGCACTGAACTCATAAACTGCTTTGGGAAATGGCAACTCCTTTGTACAACTACTTAAAGATAATTTTAGAAAGAAAATAAAACTTCTAATAATGAACATGCCTTTAGTTTAAATTGCCTTTTCTAAGAAAGCAATCATCTATAACCTATAAAATGATTTTCCCCGAAGAATTATACCTGTATTTTAGAAAATTCCAAGAGATTGTCTATGATATTTACTTACATAGTGTTTATGGATGTTTTTCATACAAAGATGTCAGATTCTATGGCAAAAATCCTCAGACTTGGTAATTTATAAGTGATAGGATTTATTATTTACACTTCTGGAGTCTAGAAAGTCCAGAATGAAGGTATTAGTGAGGGCTCATTCCTCATAGATGGTCTCTGTTGCTGTGTTAGCACATGACAAAAGAATTGAACAAGCCCATTCACAAGGGCCTCACCCCCAAGATCTAATCACCTCCCTAAAACCTCTGGCTCAACATCAACACATTAAACCTGGGAGGAAAACAAATATGCGGGCTGGAGCAAGGAATGAGCAGATCTGCCTCCCCTGGTTCTTTTAGAGAATTGTCTTCACTTGAACCTTTGCTCTCTGGAATATATCTTATTTTAAAATTGCTTTGGTTTCTATACCTCCTTTATGTTAAAATTGGAATGTTTAAAAAACTAAATAAACCTCATTCCACCATTGTATTTCATCTCAAAGTAATAGAGTGTTGCAAAACTACTGACGAATTTAAAAGGAGGTGTTGGATCTAGGAGCTGTGAGGGAGACCCACACCCTAAAGACTCCTTGCCTTTGTTTTCCTTCACTGATTGAATCACAGCTGGACCAAAAAAGAGTATCAATTCAAACCATCCAAATGAAGATTCCAAGTATCTAAGTCTGTTTCATTAGTAGTGGTTTTTGTTCTTGAACTTCTACTATGTCCTGGCATCAGACCACATGGCAGGTTTAATCTTATTTCATGTTCACTATTAATGTCGTAATAGGCTCTGTCATCTTCCCTTTACCCAAGAGCTCCACATGCCAGAAGATTAAGTGGTGGAGGTAACTTTGGAGATCAGCTCACCTGACCCAAACATCCAGTCTTTTCATAACTTCAGCTCCTCTTGTTTCAAGGTGTAGCTTCTGGACACAGACTTTGTTAAAACACTCCTGCAGATGCACTTAGGAAAATGGGATGTTTTTTATCTACAGGAAAAGTATATGGGAGACTATATTCCCAGCATGATAGCCAGCCTACCCTACCTCCCTCAACAGGGAATGTCCTCCGATTGGTGATACTACTGTCACATGACTGAATGAACTTCAAGTGAAGCTTGAACTTTTCCTAATAGTCACATGACCATGGCTGGTATGGAGTGAGGTGGTCAGGTATGCAGGTGCCAAGAGGCTAGATTCACTAAACTCCTCTCTCTTAGTAAAATAGGAGAGCCACTTCATATTTGAGAAAGAACATTAAAATCAAATCTTTGTCATTAGTTGTTCTCTGAACACCTAAGTTCTCATTAGATTCACAGAGCTCTTCCTATTTAAAAATATTGTGTAGCCTTCACTCTGTTCAGAATGGTAACTGGATTTGCAGTACGCAGCTTTAGTGTATTCTGTTGGCATTCATATTAAGAGAACAGAAACCAGTCCAGAAACATGCAGCTCCTCCAAAGGCCAATAAAAGGAAACATCGTGAAACAAGAAGCACTAAACATCGACGGCACTTTTGCCAGCATAAAATGTCTGACTCCCCCTGCCCAAGATGTCCGTTCTGCATGGAAATGAATTGTCCAAAAATTCATGCCAAATTTATGTATCATGCACTGTTAAAAACATTTTTTCCCGGCTTTAACCGTTCGTTTTCAAATTATCTTTGTGACCATCAAGCATTTTAATTCTACTTTTTTTTTCCGTATGAGTCATGGCCTTATTTAAGCATTGGAATGTAGTGGTACTCAGATGACTAACTCGTGTGCAAGACTACTTGTATAAATATTATATCATTTATTCATGTCTGATTTTAATTCTGCACTGGTTAATGGCCCATAAAAACAAAGGGCGATCCAACAACAAGAAGAATACGATTTACTGCCTGAGAGAATGCTTTGGGTCTGTGGCGACTTGATAAGTTAATAGTAGCAAAACATTAACTTCCTCTAAGGCCTCTGTCATCTGTGAGAGCAAGATTGGGTGATACTCGTTTATGAAAATCCACTTTACATACATACTTTGATAGAGATAAAATAGAAAAGTGTGTGGACATTTGGTGATTTCCTGTCTGAGCAATGAGCTAAAAGTTCAAGTGAGCTTCTCACCAACTGATGAACATGCTTCTCTTACAACCACCATTCCTCTCAGATGGAAAACCACTGGCTAGAGATGGATCAGTTGTCAAAACACTGGCTATAAAACACAATAAAATCTGCTTCATATTGTGAAAACAGTAAACCTCACTCACAATAAAACCAGTTTAATTTTCTGTTTAAAAGAGCAAGAGGCATCCCCCGTAAATCAAGGACTATGGTCACTGTGAACTGTGTTCATGACACATTGTTAGTTACAAGCTGGCAGGTAGAACTAAGAGCCCTTCCTCTCCTTCCTCAGTAGACAAGACTGAAACACCTGTGCTCTCTGATTGGGGCTTTGTATTTTCTCTAAAAGTTGTATTCCTAGAAGCAAGAAATTTCAGCATGTGCCAAATAGAAAAGTGAAATAAACAATGTTGACATCGATATCTTCCTAACAGTGCTCGGTAGGTGGCATCTGCTAGCACAGAGGCAAGGCCCACACTGATGGTAAGGAGGGAATTTGTGGGGAGGTATTTCCTGAGTCCAGAGATTTGTGGGGAGGTATTTCCCAAGTCCAGAGAATTGAAGAATACATCATTATACTCAACATTCATCACAAGGTCAAACAGGTTAGCAAAATAGCATACATCCAACCTGAAAATAATAAAACCCTTCAAAAATTCAAATCATTTTATTCAAAGTAAAATTGTTCTTTAAAAAATCTCTTTTTAATGTGAAACCTACTTCAATACTTTACAACACAAAACGTTGAACTTTGAGTATAATTAGCATAAATGGCCTCCGGACAGATGTGGTTCAACTGCAGGATAGCAGTGTTCTTAAGGTTCAAACATAGAAACGAAAAGGGAAAAACCCACTTTTCAAGAAAATGCTGCTCATTTAAAGATGTAAAGGGGTCAAGAAAAGTCTCAAGAAGGAAAAAGTAGCATTAGATTGAACATCTGAACTCTCCCTTCATCTGGGTCAAGATATGTTATTTGTTTTCCTTTAAAAATTATATAGAATAAAACTACCTTTTTGCACCAACCTGATTCTGGATATTTGTGTGGTTAATCTTTTTTCTTTTCTTTTTTTTTTGGTCAGTCATGGGTCTTGAACTCTGGGCCTAGGTGCTGTCCCTCAGCTCTTCAACTCAAGGTTAGCACTCTACCACTTGAGCCACAGGACCACTTCTGGTTTTCTGGTATTTTATTAGAGATAAGAGTCTCACAGACTTGCCTGCCTAGGCTGGCTTGGAAATGTGATCTTCAGATCTCAGCCTCCTGAGTAGCTAAAATTACAGGCGTGAGCCACTGGTGCCTGACTAAAACAAAACTTCTTGGGCAATTTTCATACACTGGTCCAATCTGTCAACACATGGCTACACTGATTTTTGATGACAATATTTACTTACAACATTCACATTTCATGTTGTTCTGAGTCCTGAAGAATAAAGGGCAAACTCCCATTATAAAGATCCATGAATTCAAATCTCATACTGCCCCTCACAAATATGAGCAATTATGGTATAGTAATAAAAAAAAATTGGAAAAAAATATTTAAGGAGACTAGAAATGTCCACTGCCCTGCAGCAAACATTATACACTGCACATAAATATCACACTGCCTCTTGATGCCCAATAGATTTTCTTCTTGAAAATAGTAGAGTTAAAATAAAAACAATCTCATGCCATAAGGGATCATCAGTATGAGGAACCCCACAGTCTGGATAGAGTTTTCAACCTAGTGGAGCTTTGGCAACCATGAAGAGAGGACCTTGGAAGGACTCGACCCTAAGGCTGGCGCACACAAAGAACTTCCAACATTTTATGCCAGAAAATAAAGACATGTTCTTTTAAAATCGTGGGAACAGGTTAAAAGGCCACAGAAACCATCTTAAAGAGGTTTGCATTAGCCAAATCTGGGACAGTTTGGCCACTAAAGGAAATAGTGACAATAATAGGTTGTTACATGTTGAGCAGCATGAGGGAGAATCTTTGCATGAATGCTGTGTAACACACACACACACACACACACACACACACACACACACGCATATTTGACCTCTTTGACTCTGATGAGGAATAAGATTTCTATATAATCACAAAGTACCTACATCCCATGCTCCATCACATACACACAAGATTATCGATCAGAAAGAGGGACATAGATGTTTCAGAATAGAGATGCTTGATGGATAAGACCACCTTAGACACATTACCAGAGTTAATGGAACTATATACCAATGTTGTACCAAGAAGATGAACACACACACATGGAATCTGCCTTCAGTCATGAAGAAAACTTGGACAAATTCAGGTAGAGCAGAACTGGACAGAAGGCCTGGTCTGTATTCTGCGGAAGCTTCAAAATCCTGAAAGCCCAGGTGAGATGGGGGAATACTTCCACATTCAAATCATTTACCTGACACAGCAATTAGACTCAAAGATGACTCAGAACTGATCTTTCAGGAGCAACGATATAGAGCTGGGATGGGCTCCAAGGGTTCCCGCAGAACAGCACCGTGAATGTTCTTTCCTGAGTTGGAGCTTTGCATTTGGGTTATAGAGGAGAGGGTCTTTGCTTATAGGAAATGCCCAATGAAGCATTGGCATTAGCCAGTGGTGACAAAATGACATCCCATTCACAAACAGCCCAAGGAGGGAGGAAAGATTCCTTGAAGTGTACTTGCAACTTTTCTACAATGAAGACTTTTAAATTTCAAAAGAAAAAGTCATTAAAAGTCACCCAGCTCAAACAAAATCCATACAAACAGGAGAATTTAATGAGAAAACCAACTGTTTCAAGGATTACAACCTATCTCACTTGTAAAAATAGATCTTCCAGTTCTTAAAAATGTATGTTTGGGGCTGGGAAAGTGGCTCAGTGGTAGAGTGCTTGTCTCCTATGCATGAGGCCCTGGGTTTGATTCCTCAGCACCACAAAAGCAGAAAAAGCTGGAAGTGGCACTGTGGCTCAAGTGGTAGAGCGCTAGCCTTGAGCTGAAGAGCTGAGGGACAGCACCTATGCCCAGCAGAGTTGAGGCCCCATGAACAACAACAAAAAGTTTTTTTAATATATGCTGTGCAACAAAGGAGGGGTAACAATGCTCCACAAGAAATGTACTCATGACCTTACTGATATAACTGTAACCTCTCTGGACAAAATCTTTACAAGAAAATAAATATTTTTAAAAATGTATGCTATGTAATTATCCTTTCCTATTACAGCAACAAACCATTGGATCTTCCAAATCATGAGGGTCAGATAGCACTGTCACCTGGGAGTCATCTTGGTCTTCTAAAAGCAATTTAGATGATCATCAAAATTCAAGAGCCTGGCTACTACAGTGTGTGTGTTTTTTTTAATCCCAAAGTGCATTATGCATAGTTAAGACCCATTTCACACTGTTACTCCAAGAGTGCCCTAAAGCCACTGACCTCAATCCTCACACCATGACTCTAGGAGAAATCATTCCTGTGTATGGCACCATTCTGCCTCCTAGTCATGAGCTAGTCATTCCCAATTTTCCTGCAGCCCCATAGTATTCTCCACCTACTTTGTCCAGCTCTCTGTCTCCAGGAACTAGCCAAAGACCCACAGATCCTGACTGGCCACTCTATCACGCAGCCTGCCCTGTGTTCTGGCTTCCAGTGGATTCCACCTAAGATGCATGGATCATCATTTTAGTCTTGTGGTGGCTGAGTCACCATATCCACTGAGAAACCCTTTCTCTGGAGCTCCAATCCTTCTCTAGATACTCAAAATGTAGCATCAGCCTCTTTCCTCTTCAGGACTTGGGGTGGTAACTTTCTTCTCAGCAGCTCCTGGTACCCCAGTCATCATCATCACTCCCTTGGCCCTGCCTTGACCTCAGCAAAGACCCCTCGTTCCACTTGCCCTCATGGACCATTTGCTTGTACTCACGTGTGCCCTCAGACCTAACTGAATCATCATGCTATTTCTCACCTTGATGTCGCAGGGTGGTATCAGAATGTGGCAGGTGAGGGAATGGTCTTCAGAAAGGTATTATTACACAAGATAGCACGATGCTCTGTCTGGAGCCTGGGGTGTATGACCTGGTAAACTGCAGCCAAGCCAAGCAATGCTACATCACTCTAAACTGTCTCCTTGGGTAAAGAAAGAGAAGCAGAAAAAAAAAAAAAACAGGTTAATGTATTAAAGAAGATTGACATTTGGGCTGTACCGGTGATGCAGGTAGATGAACACAGGAAGGCTGCCAGCCGTTTGCTTTTGGTAGACAGCCGCCGTCAGGAACATCTGCATCCACTCACCATTCCTGGAGGCCAGAGTGGAAAGGGTCTCTTAAGAATGTGTTGATGAACACTTCGTGTTGCTGGAAATGGTCTCCAGTTGGAGAAAATCAAGTCAGAGTGTGGAGTACAGCACAGGACCTCTTTGAGGAGATTTCTTCCTCCTCTCAGCTGAAACAAAAGAAATGTACACCAAGATGGAGAAGCCTAAATAGCTTCATTTCTGAGTTGGTTTTCAACTTGTATCTACCACTCCTGGAGCTTTCTGGGGGACACTCTTGCTGTTTGACTCAAAAGAGCCTGTATGAGTTTTTCCTAAAATTGCAATAGAAGACTGCAAAAAAAAAAAAAACTGAGAAAAAAAATTAGAGATCTATCCTATATTGACAGAAACCCCTTTTAGAGCTGAACGTAGAAAATGACCAAACTGTGAATAAGATCAGGAAGAGTGAAGAGAAAACTTAACCAGCTCCAAAGGAGTCATTCTAAAATAGGCTTAAAAACTTCTCTCAAGCAAGAAAAGGTGAGAGGATGAAGAAAGCATCGGGGTCAGCACTGAAATTTCACATCTTCGGTGAAGCCATGCTGTGCCAGCACCACTCACATTTAGTAGCAAAATGAAATAGTGGCACATCATTTGTGGCACAAAGTTACCGGAAGACATAGCTGTAGGAATATTAAGTTCCTCTACCCCTCTTGCTCCCTTACTGAGATTTACCACATAACTGTACTACATCAGAAGTAGATCCTCCTAAACATTGAAGTTTCCACTAATTTTTTTTGAACAAGGTCTTTATGCATTCTAAGATGTCCTAGAGCTCACAATCCTCTTACCTCAGCCTCCTAAGTTCTGGAACTATGCCTGGCTCCATTTATGCTTATATTTGAAAATAATTTCAAATCTTCATATCTCCGTAAACCGTTGTTACTGGACATGATCCTGACTAGGGAAATATGACTGGAAAACCTAATTCTGCATATCAGAGTTCATCTACAGAAAGAAACATTCAGTAGTTTGATGAAGATAGTTACAGGTGTGTGGGCCATATAGGTTGTCTTTTATCAGTATTACTATTTGACAATAAAAATCTTTCAAGATTTTAGAAATAGTAAATATTGCATGTAACCTAATAATCATACTGGGTTGTACATTCTAAGTTGATCCATACTAATTGGACATTATCCTTATATGTGCCTTTTATTTTATTCTAGCTATTATGACATAAATGATAAATATCACCGTATTTACAGTTCAACATAGTAGCTATTATTCAAATAATTTCTCAACAAAAGATAGCAGTACCTGTCTGTCTTTTCTATGCCCACAGTTAGAGATTTCAATAAGCATCTTGAAAATGGTAGATCTAAGGACAGCTGCAGGTCAGACTTCTGAACTCCTTCAGAGGCACCTCCAATAATTAAACAGCAAGTGGACTCCAGATGGGATAGGTCTGTGCTGGTACCAAGATCTTCAACTCCTTCAACATTTCAGTAGTGGAATTGTGGTGATAACAGATACTTGACAAATGTATCAGGCACAAGTGAGGAATATGCCTTGCTCTTCTGAAAAACAAAACTTTAAATTGCTTTATTTGTTTTGTTTTGTTTTGTTGATCCTGGGACATAAATTCAGGGCCTAGATGCTATTCCTGAGATCTTTTGCTTCAGGCTAGATCTCTGCCTCTTTGAGTCCCATTTTGAGTCCCATTTTCAGATGATTAATTGGAGATGAGTCTCATGGACTTTTCTGCCTGGGCTGGCTTTGAACTATGGTCTTTAGACCTTAGTAACCCAAGTTGCTAGGATTACAGGTCTGAGCCACCAGTGCCTGATGAAGGTATGGCCTGTTTTAAAACAGCCTAGAACCCTGATCCTTTTCTAAACCTGAACAAATAACAACCCCCACAAAGATCAGTGTAATTATGCCAAATTTGTAAGTTTGTAGTTTCTGGAAATTCCACAGGATTTGTTGGATTTGCCCTTCTTTAATCAAAAATAAAATAATTTCATACACTTCAAATGTTTCAAGAAACAATAGGTTTTTCTGAGTTTACATAAGTTGAACATACTTTGAAGTGATCTCATGTCCATAGATAATTAAACTCATTTAAACAAATGTTTTTCTGTTTTAAACATTCTTTGCAAGTAATTCAGATTTTTTTTTCCTATCAGATTTTCCTTGCCCTTCACAGTTTGGGACTTTTCTGAGTTGAAGGTGTTGAAACCTTTGTTGTGTTGCCTTTGGCCAACGTGACATCATAGTGCCCCAAGGTCCATGCTTCAAACAAACAAACAATAAAGCTCTATTTTCTGCCAGCATTTTTCATGAACTTCATTTGTCACGGATCAGAGCCTTTCCTGGCATTGTTCTCACACAGGTCCGTTGGCCCTTCCTCCTGTTTCTATTTAACTTAGCATGTGCACACCCTGCTCCCATAGGATAAACATGTTTTGTGTGAGTCACTAGAACTTTAATCAAAGAATAATGAAATCAAGAATAATGAAATCAAGTGAACAGAACAAGCACAGACTTTTTTTGCAGTTGGCCCATGTAAGTCACACACACACACACACACACACACACTTCTGAGAAGTCCATTTCCTGACCTCGTTCTCCCCTTCCTCATTTAGCACTTCTTGGACAAGGTTTCAGGGAGTTGGGAGATGCCAGCAGCTGCTCTGCTCCTGGGAAGCCTGGGAACCACCACCCCTCCCCCAGCAATACCCCTCACCTCCAGTGCTGCTAGCGGAGGAGCAAGATGTACAAGTCGTTATGTCGAAAATGAACTTTACAACTTTGGTGTGGGGTGGGGGGGAGAATGGGGAGAGAGAATGGGGGACGGGGGTGGGGAGGATGGGAAGGGATGGGAAGGGGAAACAAAGGAGGAGGCTACAATGCTTGATAAGAAATGTACTCATTATCTTGCCCATGTAATTGTAACCCTCTGTACAGTATTTTCGCAATTAAAAAAAAAAATCCCAACACTTTTTACAAGAAGCCAGGCACATTGCCTTTCATCCATCCCTTTGTTCTTCATTTGCTTAAAAACGACTTTCTGAGTGGGTGCGAGTTCAGCACTATTCCTGAGTACCTGCGGTGTGTTAGGCAGGACTCTAATTGCTTGGAATGTTTCAGAAGACAACAGCTAAGACACCATGGCTGAACACTGTAGACGTTGCACTGTGTTTTGAGGAACACAGAGAAGAAACTTCAGGCAGTGGGGATGCCCTACGCTAAACCTGACGGTAACGGAATCGAACAGCAGACTACAGGTAATCATGGTGCCTCCTTCAACACTTCTGGAGAGTAGTATTCACACTAAGGAGGGAACAGCTGGGATCCTGGAGCAACAGAGTCCACAAAGGCTTCCGGTGTGCCTGGTCTTGACCAAGGTATGTACTAGTCCAACGTTTGATGAAGTAAAAACCAAACAGTGTGTGTGCTATTTTGCATAGTCCTTTCATTCTTATAAAACTCATGAATATTGCCAGGGGCTGGTGGCTCATGCCTGTAATCCCAGCTACTTAGGAGGCTGAGATGTGAGGACAAAACCAGCCCAGGCAGGAAAGCCCAGGAGACTCTTATCTCCAATTAACCACCAAACACTGGAAGTGGAGCTGTGGCTCAAAGTGGTAGAGCACTATCCTTGAGTAGAAAAGCTAAAGAACAGTGCCTAGGCCCTGAGTTCAAGCCCTACAACTGACACACACACACACACACACACACACACACACACACACACACACACACACACACACACACAAATCATGAATACTTGCAGTATGAAGGGTGAATAAATAAAAGAAGGGAAGAATGAGCTAAAGAATTAGACCAAAGAGATCGTGGAGCCAGAGCTAGAGTTCTGAATGACAGTGTGTCAGTTTAGAGTTTATTTAACGTTGGTTGGGATTGTGGAAAGACAGGAAGGAGGTAGCCATTAAAGCAGAAGCAAAAGAAGGGAGGAGAGAAGGGAAAGGTGAAAAAGAGGGAAAGGAAAGGGGTAGAAGAAAAGAAAGGAAGAGAACATCCATTAACCAAGTCACATTGGTTTAAGAAGGTTTTTATTTGCTGGCTACTTACTGAGAGGCTCCTAGACATGGTGATTATCTCTGTATGGATGTATGCCAGGGGATTCCCGAGCACCTTCATGAAGATGAGGCCCATGCCATGACCCCCAGACAGTGCAAGCTCCATCCTTCACCAGACATTGACTCCATTTAGAGATAGTAACATGCCTCCTCACAGCTGGCCATCTATTACTTTCTGGCTAGTTTTTGGTTGTTACTAGAAAGCAGTTAATCCTTCAGGATACTCTCCATGAGGGCCAGCCTTTCTTCAATGTAAAGCAGGGTAAGATAATGACAGCATGCAATTAGTCTCATCTTCCAAGTTGACACAGCGTTTTGGTAAAGCAAAGCCTCCATCCTGATCGCTAAGGTTTTAAATGTATACTTTCAGTCAAGTGACTTTTTAAATATCTTCAGATAAAAATTAATGTGTTAGAAACGATGTAAATGTCTTCCCGTCTTAGTGTGGAGTGATTAAAAGTCACTGATCTGTTATTCAGGAGGCCATTTTTTTTCCCATTTTAAAAGTTTATTGCAAGTTTGTAAGATTTCATGTTTCTCGGTTTCTATTTCCAATGTGTGGATGTTATTTCTATATTTGTGAAGAATGTGTCTGCATTTTGCACATTTCTAGGATGATCTGCAGGTGTGAAGTTTCTGTTCAGATTTTTAAGTCACTAGCTTTTAAAAAAATCTTATCTTTACATTAGAAAGTTGAAGGTGCTGAGGGTTGATTTATTATTTTCTTTCAGAAGACTGGCTTCCTTGCTAATAGCTTATTCATTTTTGGAAGTAAATTAAGACTGTTTATTAACAACCTTGCTAATGAAAATTTGTTGCTATTTTTCAGGTTGTGATCTGAGACGGTAGGAAGATAAAGGGACTGACTACCAGGTGGCATAATAAATTTGGTTAGGTATCGAAGAGGATCATTTATTTTGTAGCCATTATTGAGATTTCCTGGAAGAGTAATTGGAAGCTGGCAAAAGAGTATGTTTAGTCATATTTACCATCAACTGACTTACACTAGGGCCTGGGCTTCATCAACAGATATCTTTCAAGTGGGAGGATCACAGGCCAAGGCTAGACCAGGAGTGTTAAGGCCAGGGGTTTCTTGCAGGGTCTGGGTGGTTGATGTTTCAGCAACATTTGCCATCCTCTCTGAGCACGCACGGTGTCCATCACTCTGTCTCTAACAAGATGGTTGCTACTTGGCCGAGGATATTTTAAGTTGTTCTGCAACACGACTCGATGTCCAGTGTTCTACTCACATTTTGATTTCATGGAATTATTCATTTACGCAACTGCCCTGAGCTTATAAAGCAGAGGCTGAACCCAGGACAGCAGGAAACAGTTGTAGATGGGAGATAGCACACCTCTGCTCCACCTCTGTCATGCAGACTTGCAGTGTGGCCCTTTCTGATCTACTTATGACGTTGCCCTTTCTGATCCCTGCTTCCTCACTCCAAGAGATGGCAAACTACTGCAGCTCAGGAAAGGAGGTCAAGGCTGGAGAGTACTGGCAAATGTCCACAATCTATTTATAAGAGATGGAGAAATTCACTTCATCCACACCACATTTCAAGGGACTTCTTCGTGTTCACAGCAAGTCTCTCAGTTGACAGCCCACACTCTGTGGACCATTGCATTTGATCCTAGCTCCTGGCTGGATTGTGACATTCCATACCTCCTGTGTGGAATATATCACAGGATTTCAGAAAGCCCCCCTGTCAATAACCAGGCCGACTTTAGACATTTTACTGCATCATGCCTGTTCATTTTAGGTTACTACTTGACTATGCCATGGCTGCTAGTTTTAGATATAACAGTGATCTCTATTACTGTCAAGATACTTTTTAGATAAAATGTAAATTTGAATAAGTAAAATTAGTATAAAGCAGATAAGTCTCCATCATTTGAGCGAACTTTATCCAAGCAGATGAAAGTCTTAAGAGGGAAGACTGGCTGCTTCTCAGGAAGAAATAATTCTACCTACAAATGGCTATGAGATCCAAGAGCATAACATCAGTTCTGCCCTGCATCTGGATTTCTAGCCTGCTCGAAATCTCTTCTCTCTATAGAAAGATGGATAGGCCAATGATATAGATAGATAGATAGATAGATAGATAGATAGATAGATACATACATACACACACATGATGGATGGGTGGATGGATGGATGAGAAAATATTTAGATATTCAGGAAGAATACTCTAGATATGGAGTCATCCTAGATTATTGTAGATAATTTTAAAAGGTAAAAAAGCCCAAGCTTTTGTGAAGTTACATGCTTGCTTATCATACTTGATTTCATCTTTGATGCTTTAAGAAAGCTACATTACAATCAAATGCTACCTCGCATTGCATGAGATATTCTTACTCCAACCACCTTCACAACTTCTCTTCCAGCAGAGTGGGCACCCATACAAAAATATACTCCACCCAGAGACTTTAGTCTCAACATAGAGTGTTCAAAGCATTGAGTAGTGACCAAATATTTGACTAAAATATGAAGATAAGCACAGCAGTTTTAACCAGAGCTTTCCTGGATCGTTCTGGAAACAAATGCCTGAGAGAAGTATGAAGTTTGGGGAATGTCATAATAGAGTTTTATCAGCTAGTGCTGATAAAGTATTATATTCAGCTTGTAGACACTTTTTAGTAGGTCACTTGTCAGGGGAATTCTTGAGAAATGTCCCTCTACATGAACCTTAGAAACAACTGGAAACTTTTCCATAAGTGGCTTCGACATCTTCCTCCGGAAGAGTTTATTCAGCTATATCCATTTCTCATCTTATCTTCTTCCTGTTTGTTTTCTCGCTGAATGTCGGTTCTCTGAGATGTTTTTATTTTGATTTGTCAATAACATGGGATAAGGCTCTTTTCTCTGTAATGCTGTGAGGGAGTTCATAGGATCAGGAAACAGATCTGTGTCTACCAGAAAAAGACCTCGTTCCCCGAGGTGACCCTGAGCAATCAGTCCAAAACTGTTTGTTACCATGAACTCAGCAATTATTCAGGAGCAAAATTATCTTTTCTTTGCTTAAGTTTGCAAGGCATTTTGATATTTTCCTCTCACATATTTAAAGCCTGTGGTTTCTGCTTCTTTGTGGGAGCTTTCTCAGCAGTTAGTTCTCATTTTCAGGAAAAAAAAACCTTTACCACTAATATTTCATTTTCTGATCACAGATAACAGATCAGAACGTGTCGCAGCTTCATAATGCATTAAAAGAAAATACTTGCTAAAGATATGTTATTTCAAAATAAGAGAGAAGATAGAAAAACAAGCTTTTTACTACTTTTGAGAATTATTGATCCTTTGTTTCTACAGGAGCTTAGAAAAATGATATTCTGTTACATAGCTATCATTTCAACCAAATAGGGTTATTAGTCTTCGAATATTTTGAAAATTGAAACCATAGTAAATTATTTAAAATTTTATTCCTGAAATCTGTGATGGTTTTTTTTTTTCCTGCGTGGTGACTATATTACTAAGTTTGAAATTAGTTCCTAGATCTTGCATTCTTAGTGTGTACACACTTATCTCTGTTTGCATATGCAGGCAGCTCCACAGGGCACTGGGGCAGGAAGAAGAAGAAGAAGAAGGAAACACATTTTCTTCTGTACTGAGAGGATGGAACTAGTGATTGAGTACAAATAAAACCCATGTTTCACCTGGAAAAAGGGTCACTAAATTGATGCATTTAATGACCTCTGTTTTTTTTTTTCCTGATGCAGGTTTTCAGGTGACTCATTGGTAGTCAGGGAAGGTACAGAAGTTGGGCAGCCAGGGAGCCACTTTTGGGAAGGCATGGGATTTATGGGTGAGAACAGAAGACAGGGAGAGTCTTAGCTATAAGAATAATAAGCATTTCCCACGCTGGAGGAAAATGGAAAAGTTACCTCTATTTGGGGGAGTTTGTCTGGGAATGCACACAAATGGGGCAAGTTCAGTGTTCCCGTCCTTGCTGCTTTGCCAGTTAACTTCTTTGCTTCTACACTTTGGCTCCAGCCATTATCATCTTCTGCACTGGGCCACAAACTTTCCATCCTTCAATTCTCAGTTCACGTGTCCTCAGCCAGTGTTGGCCTCCACTAGAGTAGCTCCTGACAGCTCTATTCCATTTTCCAGTCATTTCTCATCATGAAATTGGTCCCATGTCCTGTCATAGCAGCCTGTTGTCTGCCCCCTACTAAACTTCAAATCATTCCACAGGTAGAAACCATGTAGAAACTTCCTCATTGACATTAAGTTCATAATCTGCCCATGATCAAAATTCAAAGAGTGCGAATTAGGAGTGAGCAATGTATGGGGTCTATAAGCTACCTAAATGCCATTTAATACAAATAACACATTTTCAAAAGAAACATCGATGCAACAGATTTAATAACAGGCTATGTGAAATTGGTCTCCTCAGAACATGAAGGGTAATTAATGAGTTCCTTTTATGGGAAAGAGCAGTAAAATCTTGTTAAGGCATGGTGACCATGATTTGCATTCAGACAATGCGTGCGTGTGCCTCCTGCTTGCTCTCAGTGATTCTACTAAGCACTTCACAGATGCTCTAAGCCTCTCCCTGTCAGCTGAGATCCACGGGGGTGAGAAAGTAAAGAACGCACTCTACTTCTAATGTGTGCTCTCACAGGCTTCTCTGGTAGAGAACAGAATCACTCTGACCTTCCACACAACCAGTAAGGTTTTATAGTAGTTCAGAAAAACTGCCACGAAAAGCCAGTACCTTTAACATGTGGGAGGCTCTGCCTTTAAGAAGGCTCAGTGCCTTTCAACACTGAGTTGATGATTTTATGGAATTGGCCAGCTAGTAATTTGTTGGAGCTTAGACCTGGCCTGGCATGAATGATTAAGTAGAAAGCTCTCTCGTGCCTTTTATCTAAGCCCAGAAAGAAGTTAAATCTGTTAACTGTAAAAGCATCGTTTATTTTAGCATTGCTCGCCTTGGGAGTTTATCAAATCATATTTCCATACCCGTGTGATCATGACCTCATCACTGAAAAACATAAATGGTCCCAAAGTCCACTCAATGTTCTCCCTCCTTTCCTCACTCCATACCAGCTGTGCTGCTCTATCAAATATCAGAACACTACTCCACCCAGAAACTCACCATCCTGCGTCTCCTCACGATTTGACGAGCAGGGAGGGTGATGATAATCAGCACTTTCGACAAGCAAGGTCGGAATAGTTAAATTCTATCCATTTCTTGCTACATTTTGATCATGTACTTAATCAAGCTTCACAATTCAGGTTTTTCAGACTATTTGTATTTGTACCTTAATCACTTCTACCTTCCAACTTCTATTTTGTAATTCTTTCATTGCTTCTTTGTGAATCCAGGGATAAAGGAGAAGGAAGGTCCACACAGCTGATGAAAGATCAATTTTAAGAGGGCAGAAGGAGAAGGCGGTGAACGTCACCCTCTCAGGACTGGCATTCCTGAACCTGTACCGGACTTTCCGACTCACTCACCTATCTATTCCAGAAACATCCTACAGTTCCTTCCCATACTTCAAATTTTGTGACATGCTTTTTATATTCAAAAATAAACTATAGGTTTCTGCAAGAAAATATGTGTATATTCTAGAAAAGAGAGAGAGATGGGGGGAATTAAGAATTACTTAAAGAACTCAAGTTATTCCCTTGATCTCAATTTTTTGAATTGGTTTAGAAAGCTACCCTTATGCTTTCCAGGCACTGGGGTTCATGTCTGTATTCTGTATGTAAGATCCCATAGATAACAAAGGTCATGTCATGGTTAAGTAGTAGTCATGCATGTCTGGACTTAAGACAACCAAGTTGTGGGCAACTTCAATTGCAATTTGATGCAGATTTGTTTTCCTTATGCGGATAGCTGGAGACTGTACTACATCTAGCATTGTTTGCTTGTGGTGATATTTAAAACATACCTTACAGAAGAGAGAAATGAAAAACCAAGATTAAACCCTTCATTATTTAAAACCAAGTAAAATAGAACTCTTTCTGGATGAAGATTTACATTTTACTTGATAACTCATCTCAGTTGTTCCTGTTTTAACTGAGACAGGAGACATACAAGCCTTCGGCTAAAAATATGGTATACCCATTTATTCATGAATTTATTACATGCAGTTTTGAAAGTATTTGGCTAAAGCACATGAAATAAAATCTAGTTTTTGGTGAGCAGCACTAATGTGTGGTGTGTATAACAGTGATAGAGATGGATAGATTATATGTGTGTGTATGTATGTATGTATGTGGATATTATATCTCTATCTGTAATTCGGAACATCATCTTGCTCTTACAAAATGCATGCTATCACCAGAAAGTTTGGCATTGTGTTCCATTGTGCAGGTAAACAACTTGTGAAATGACTAATGATCACTAGGTGAAATTTTTCCTTCTCTATAACTTTCAACAATAGATCATCAGAAATTGAGCTGAGCTCTGCAGATGAGCAATGGAACATTACTGAAGTTGACAACACTTATAGGAAGATGGTCTGGGGGCCTGGCAGTAAGGAGTTCAGCTCCTAAATTTACTGTAGTTTCTCAGAGAACCGTTTTTCTTTTCCATGGAGAGCTTGTGATTGATTTCTTTCCAGCATCAACAGTGGTGGATTTGGGAATTAATTAAGAGAAAACCTCCAATGTCGTCTTTTTTCACTTCATTTCGCTCACGGGCCTGCTGAGCCAGAGAAGGCTGTCTGGTGTGGAGGTGATTTCTCTCCCGGGTGTGCAGAGTATAACAAATAGTGTAGTTAACAAGCTAGAGGGGCTTACATGGAGAGAGGGCTCTGCTATGTCCAAACCACAAAAAGCATCTGAAAAAGCCACCTGCACCTATCCCTTCCAACTGCAAAGCAAACGTGTACAAAGCAGACAAATGAAAAAAGAGCACCTAATGTTAAAAAAAATAATAGAATATTGCAATAAAGTATAGCCTGAAAAGTGCTATAAAAATAACAATTTGGAGTTAGAAATTTACAGTTTTATAGGAGATAAATTACCCTCCAGTATGACCAGCAAATTGAACTTGATAATATGAATATATGTAGATTTAAATATATTTGTGAACTCTCTAAGATATACCTACTCCATCTCTCTATGGGAAGGGATATTTTAAAACCTCTGTTCATGGATACAATATACTTTATTATATGTAGTATAGAAGTCTATGATCATTTGTTTGCTGCCACTTAGAAACACATAAACAACTTGTACTCTAAAATAAAACTCTCAGAATGAAAATTCTGAACATCCTTCCTTTGACAAGTCATTTCTTCTTTTATAAAAAGTTCTAAGATGGAATGTTACATGTTGTTCTACCTTCGTTGGCAACATTGTAACACAATTCAGATTTGGGGTTTGTATTTTTATTTTGTTGCTTTAGTTTTTTGTTTTTTTTTAAAGTTTGAACTCAGCAACTTGAACTTGCTCAGTGAAACAGCACCAGGCACTTGCTCACGTGAGCCAGGCCTACAGACAGAGCTGTGAACTGACATTCTCTGAAGAAGCCTCTGTGTGTGTGTGTGTGTGTGTGTGTGTGTGTGTGTGTGTGTGTGTGTGTGTGTGTGTGTGTGTGTGTGTGTGTAAGATCTGACAAACCAAGTGACTGCAATCTGTGATTGTGGAGAGATGGAATGCTGAAGATCGGGGGCCAGGGTATCTTGGGCTAGCTTTAGTTCCTTTAATTGCCATATTCTACCAACTTCTGCTTCTGCTACCTACAGTGCAATACTTCAGTACAGGTACACAACATGTCATGGCTGCTTGTGTTGCTTAAACACCTGTCCAGCTGTGGGAGGAGGGGAGGACCTTTAAGAACATCTTCTCCACCAGATGCCAGCAGGCATTTCTGACTGTGTCCTGGCCCTTCCCCTCCTCATCTCACACATTTCCTGACTCATTACCTTTGACAAATACCTCACGATTTGATTAATATCCGCTTTTACATCATATGGTTACTTTAGGTATGTGGATCATTTCATGTGACTCTTAGGGCAAGGTTCACAGCTAATGCTTCCAATCTAACTGAATTTAAAGAGAGAGAGAGAATGAGGGGGGGATGGCAGGGAAGGTAAAGAAATGTTCTAATCTTTTCAAAGCAAAACACTCCAAAGTCTTGTTTTGTTTTGTTTACAGTACCATGAATCATATTCATAGCTGAAACCTAAAGCCTGTTTTAAAACATCAAGAGAACTAAACTTTCAGAGCATATGAGACCAGGCCTCTGTCCACCTTGTCTTTGTTTCCTTTCTTACTGGCATGTCTCTAAATATTATTTATCACTCATTTCTTTTTTGTTGTTGCTGTTGTTGGTCGTGGGTCTTGAACTTTGGGCCTGGGCGCTGTCCCTCAGCTCTTCAGCTCAGGGCTAGCACTCTACCACTTGAGCTACAAGCACCACTTCCAATTTTCTGGTGGTTTATTGGAGATAAGAGTTTCACGGACTTTCCTGGTTGACTTTGAACCACGATCCTTAGATCTCAGCTCTCTGAGTAGCTAGGATTATAGGTGTGAGCCACCAGCGCCCAGCATATCACTCATTTCTTACCTCTTCTGGTCCATAAATGAGTTGTGTTCTCTCTCAATTTGCTCTTTGGTGCACTTTGCATTTTGACCCAAACTCTCTAACAATTTTCATTTGGGAGAACTTGTACTCGCTTGTGAGCTGCTGTGTTTGTTTATTCCGCGGTGATGTGGGGTGGGAAGGCTCTCCCACCTCAAGCCTCTCCAGTTCACTCAAGGTTTGGATTGTGTATTGATTTACTTAATCTCCCACCACAAAAGCCTTGAAAGCAGAACTGAAACTGGTACTTTTTACTGAGAAAGCACTCACCCATGCTTCTCAAGTTAAATGATAAAGAATCTATGGGAGGATGAAGAAAAGGATGTGTCCAAGTCTCCACGGTTCACGTTGTAGTGACCATTCCCCATGGTTTCTGCCTGTGGCCTGGGGTGTGGGTCTGGGGGTGGATGTGCATTCGACCTCCACTGGCTGGGTGTTAGTCCTCTTCCTGAGACCAACCCTCCGGAAGGCCTGTATTCCCTGAGGCATGAACTTGGCCCCCAGGAAGATTCCAGATGCTCTGTTCACAAAGCCAGTCCCACTATATGTGGAGACAAATGTTTCTGCGTGATTTCTGAAGCAACGGATAAGCCGAACAAATATTAAGTGAAGTAAGCCAGGCCCAAAGAAACATAAGTCCCATGGTTTCCCTTGTTTGCAATGACTAGTACATGTCTAGGACAAGCAGAGAAGGTCAAAGGCTTTGTGCCTTTGTTAAGTGTTTTTTTTTTTTGTTTGTTTGTTTGTTTGCTTGCTAGTGTTTCTAATGTACTTACAATGCACTATGTGATTTTTTTGCTTCTTTTGTATGTTCTTCCCCCATGGTATAACTCCTGTTTTCACTGGATTTGATGCCGCTGTTCTGCATATTGTATATGCATTTTTGTAATTTGGGGAGGGGACGGGATATAGCAGAATGCTTAAATAGGGATGCAGGCTGACCTATTGTGATGATGAGATGTTCAGGACACTATGTTGAAGACGAACTTGACCATGTCAGGGTGGGGGGATGGGAGGAGTTGGGGAGGTGGGGAGGGAAGTGATGGTAGGGGGAAAACAAAGGAGGAAGTAACAATGCTCGCTATGAAATGTACTCATTACCCTACACATGTAACTGTAACCCCTCTGTACAACATTTTTACAATAAATAAAAAAATATTTTTTTTAAAGAAAAGAAGTCAAAAGATGCTCACGATTTCAATTGCATAGTTTTCAGTCTGAGGACATGGGTACAGCAGTGGTCCCATGGGATTCTACTGCCTGATGACCTTATAGCATCCTTGGGTGCAGATTGTCCCTCTTAAATATTAGCACATCAAAACTGCCCAATCATCATCAGTAAGCAGCACATGATTGCAATTGCATTGGAGAATCAATTGACTTTCAGTAAAAAAATAATAATAATTTGTTGAGCTGTTATTTTTAATTGAATAAGTTTAAAGTTAGTAACAAATTCAAGCGAATTAAGATGGGTTATGAATATGTAGGGTCAAAATTTAAAATTTAATCCCTTTAAGCAGCATTCAAACAGCGCCCGGCCCAGAGTTCAAGCCCCATGACAAAAAAAAAAAAAAAAGCAACTCAAATGGGCTGGGAGGGTGGCTTTGTGGTAGAGTGCTTGCCTCCCATGTATGAGGCCCTGGGTTCGATTCCTCAGCACCACATAAGCAGAAAAAGTTGGAAGTGGTTCTGAGGCTCAAGTGGTAGAGTGCTAGCCTTGAGCTGAAGAACTGAAAGACAGCACCCAGGCCCAGAGTTCAGGCCCCACAACTGACAAAAAAAAAAATTTCAAAAGAAACTTTTGTTGACTAAAATGTATCTTAAATGGGAGCAGATGGAAAAATACTTAGTCTGAAATATTTAAATATTTAAATAGGGAAACAAATCATAAATGAGCTTACCAGCTACCTCACAACTATAAAAATGTGTATTTTATCACCTAAAAATATAGCTGTACATATGTCTATTTTCTTTGTCAGCTGATATTTCTGAAAATAAAGATGATGTCCCCAGAGCAACAAGCACAATTAGTGCCTACATTGCTTCCAAGATCATCCTTTAATAAAAGGAACCTGAGCTCCTTGGAAAGTTGGCTCAACCCACATGTGGTTTAGGGAATGTAAATTAGGCCATGGCATC
Source organism: Dipodomys spectabilis (assembly GCF_019054845.1). Classification (NCBI taxonomy): domain Eukaryota; kingdom Metazoa; phylum Chordata; class Mammalia; order Rodentia; family Heteromyidae; genus Dipodomys; species Dipodomys spectabilis. The sequence continues at coordinate 4,764,928 of NW_024870892.1, read as the reverse complement.
TGGCAGAAAAGAAGCAAGTGCTGAGCCATCAGACAAAACAAAAAATAGAAACCTCTCCCTGAACATGGATAGGGAAGGTACATGGAGCGAAGTGCAGGAGCCAAAGACAGAAGAGTGTGAACAACCATACCAAATAATATCGGAATATACCCAAGGTATAAAACACCCTCCAAACATGCTTGAATCCACCTGAGTATAAACAAGTGTCAAATCTCCTGTATCACTGAAAATAGAAGATAGAACCTCTACCTTCAATAAAGTAGAGCATAACTCCCTACTCTTTATGTGTTACAAACAGGAACATCCTACAGCAGAATGTAGTATAAAAGTGGGCAAAAAGCTGGGTGCCGGTGGCTCACACCTTTAATCCTAGTTACTCAGGAGGCTGAGATCTAAGGATCGCAGTTCAAAGCCAGCCCAGGCCTTGAGACTCATCTCCAATTAACTACCAGAAAGCCAGAAGTGGCTCTGTGGCTCAATGATAGAGCAATGGCCTTGATCTGAAGAGCTAAAGGATAATGCCCAGGCCCAGAGTTCAAGCCCCATGACTGACCCCCCTCCCAAAAAAAAAATTGGTCAAAAGTAGTGCACTTGACTTGAAGATAAACAACAAACTTGCAACGCAAGGTGACCTACAATAACCTCAGTGGTGATCATTCTAGTTGGGATAAGGTATCTTGACATAATTTAAGACCAGTGTTTTATGTCTGTGATCATTTCCCCCCTCCCCACCCTTTCCCCGACAACACAACCACAGACTAACATTAGCAAAACACGAGGGAAATTCAAGAGTGTGGTCCACAAAGCTCCACTGTGGTCCTCCTACCCTCAGACAGGACACTAGACTAGCAAAGACACATTAGGCAAAGAGTAAGGCAATCTAAATATGCTATAGACTTAATTAATGAGAATTTATCAATGCTTGTTCATTAAAGGGAACAGATGTATCATACCATGTGAGACCATACTAGAGGAAACCAGAAAAAGATCACTGGAGCTCTGTGCTACATTCTTCATTTCCCTCTAACTCAAAACCGTTTTAAAAATAATAAAAGCGTGTCTACAAAGATACTCATTTCCCTCTTTCCCTTCTGTCTCTAAATGGTTCTGTCACGCACTGGCTCTTTCGCCAATTCATTCAAATGGAAAGTCTCAAGATAGTCTATATTTGTGCCCAGATTATAGCCATGTTAATTTCCATATCATACAGGTTATTTCTGACGCATCCACTCGTTTTTGTCTTTGTGAGATATGATCTCATGTAGCCTAAACTACTGGCCTCCAACTTGAAATCCTTCTGCCTCAGCTTCCTGAGTGCCTGGATTACAGGTTTGACCTCCCGCACCCATCCCATCTCTCCATTTAATGAAAGACATTTGGTCAGAAGGCTAGGGCTCATGGAGACATTTGTGTACCTTGTCAGTCAGTACTTCAGGAAAAACATATCCTAGTCCCAATTGCTTGTATCAAAAAATGCATGGTTAAAAACAGCAACTGCTCAATAAATATTATCCCATCCATATCGAATATTAAATAGTTTGCATAATGAAACATGTAAATATTTTAGGCTCAGGATTCTTTTTCCAGTAATTATATATTTTCAGAGTAGCTTTCTTTAATCAATATTGTGTCATTAAGTGCTATTATTTCTTCTTTGTGAGTATATTATGATATATACAACCCATCTTTTTCCCTGTCACTCACAAATAAAATGATTTGTTACTGGCATGTGCCATTACATGTAGGAAGTTTAGCAAAACTAACCTCAGGAAGAACCACCTCAACCAACACCTCTTAGATGAGCATCTGCCTTCATCTTGCTACAATACAGAGGAACCTAAAATCACTGTGTAAGGTAAGGAAATCCAGGCACCAGAGACCATGTATTTCACAGTTCCACTTACAGGAAAATATATAGAGAAGTATATAGTTAGTTAGACAGACAGACAGACAGACAGACAGACAGACAGACAGACAGACAGACAGATAAATAGATCCCAGTTCATCATGGTACCTATGCTTGACATGGAAACAGGAACTCTGAGAATGAAGACAGCAGATCTTCAAAGTGAAGGTAATGCACTAAATCTGGATTGTGATAATATGTGCATAACTCTGTGAGTTTGGTAATGTTTAGTGAATTAGTTCCTTATACAGTGACTGTATGGTACGCGAACTATGCCTCAAAACAGCTGTTTTAAAAAGTGATCCTTTTCACAATGGAGACTCCAGCAGGTTAAGTCACTCAATGGAACTCATCTGGAAGACCTATGGCATTTATAAGTTAATCTACAAGTTAATTTACATTTAGAAGTTACTTTGCTTAGTATGCTCCGGAGCCCTGAGTATTCCTGCAGACAGACTGCAAGTTTGCATGGCCCTAATCTCATAATAAAAGCTGTTGTATGCTTCACAATGAATGCACTCTACAGAAAACTAGAGCACTTCTTACTCTAGTAATTACTGTCATTTTTTTTTCATTTCTTGTCCCTTCATTCCTATTATTTTTGGATGACAACCTTAAAAAGTAAATAACTCCTTATATTTTTCCTTTTCACAGTCTAATGTCAACAAGAGGCTTACATGTCAGTTTTCATTAACACAAAGTTCCTGTCTTTTTGTTTGTGAGACTACTGAGTTCAAGCAATTAGTAGTAGAAAAAGCTGGAAAGATTTGGCACCTCCAACAGAACTGAAGTTCCTTACCTGGGAATAAACAAATGTCATTGATGGAGTGAAAAATTGATAAAGAAAAAAATGTAAGGGGAAGTTTCCTTGCACCCTTCTTCTTCAGATGAGCCTGTGTTGTCTTCTTAACCTTCAGCAGCACCTGTGTCTGCAGAGTGGCGGAAAGGATTCATGACTATGAGGCAAGCCATTATTCTTTGTAACATTTGGGAAAAGGAGATAGTTAATGCAAAATAATGTAATGATAAAACAAATAAAAGGTCTAGTGGCAACAAACTGAACCACTCAACCATGAAATTGCATTCATTTTGTATTAAAGTACCTTTGTTCAAATATAGATTTTGGAGACTTACAAAATGGTGACAGCATCCCTAGCAATGGAAGTGTATTCTACTCACATTTATAGCTGACATGGATAAGGCATAAGGCTTTCTCTGAGAACAGTGCAGAACAATTCATCATGAATGATCTATCATTTCCCACTCCTAGTGGATGTGGAAAGAAAGACAAGGAGACTTTGTGTTTCAGTGGGGTCTTGAAAGACACAATCAGAAGCAGGAAGAGAGAAAGATGAGAGAAGGGATGGGGAACACGTAACACACGAAAAAAGACGAGCCGAAGCCCTGCCTCCTACTCTGAAACCTAGGCCAGCTCCTTCCACTTCACATTCTCATTCCCAATTTCTCTCTGGCACCTTCCATCTTGATTCCTCCACACATTGGCCCCTTGAAGAATTTCTCCATTCTGCTATTGTATTTCATTCTTCTCTTCCTTTCTTCCCATAGAGACACTTACTAAGGCAAAGAAACTCTTGAAAAGTGTGAAATGGAAGGTGTAATTTTTGTGCTGAACTCAAGACTTGGAATTGAGAGGAGACCAATGCATCCTCTTTTTATAGGCCCAATGAGACGGCAACCTCGGGAGAAAATCACAAAGCAGGGGATAGAAATAAGAGCCTTCATGAATGCAAGTAATTCATTACAATGCCTATTGTTCTGAGGCTGGGTGTGTGAGCTGATATTTGAACAATTTCTTTTTCTCTTTCGAGCAGTTAAAATTTCCCCTTTAAAATGCAAGGATGAGTCAGTGGCCCAATTGTTTTTTCTTTTTTTTTCTCCAAAAGTCAATTTTTTTTAACACAGTTTCCAGTTAGAGTTAGGAGATGGCCTCAATTTGTAGTTTGTCTATGCATAAGTATCCTTGGAATGCAGTTAGCTGCTAAGGTTGAATGAGAAATGTATATACAAGTTATATTATATCACGTTCCAAAGCAATATATATGGAGTCATGTTATCAATAGTCTCTGCTCTGTGTATTACTGCTCACCAGGCCCTGATATTTTGAATGTTCCTTAATGTTCTACTTTAATTTCTATTTTTATTAAGTATATATATTTTTGTAAAGATACTGTACAGAGGGGTTACAGTTACATGAGTAAGGTACTGAGTACATTTCCTATCAAGCATTGTTACCTCCTCCTTTGTTTTTCCCCTACCATCCCTTCCCTCCCACCTCCACAACTCCCTCTCCTCCCCCCTGAAGTTGTAAAGTTCATTTTCAACATAGTGTCTTGTATGTCTCCTTGTTACAATGGGTCAACCTGTATCCTTTATCAGCATCTTGTTATTTCCCTTCCCCTCCCCAAATTAGAAAAATGTATAAACAAGAGGCGGGGCACTGGAACAAATACATTGAAAACAGGGGTTGTGCCATGGGGGAAGAACATACAAAAGAAACACAAAATCACATAGTATATTACAAATACATTAAAAAACTACAGCAAGAAAGATAAAAGCTCTTGTGTCCCTATCTTGGGGTTCATTTCGCTTAGCGTCATCTTATATGGTCATATGTACCTAGCTTTTGAGCTTTTCTGCTTATCTTAGACATATACTAGTTATTGAAAATAAGGGAAACCTTGGGACCTATGTTTCTTTGGGCCTGGCTTGCTGCACTTAATATAATTTTTTCCAAGTCTTTCCATTTCCTAACAAATGGGGCAATATCATTCTTTCTGATGGAGGCATAGAATTCATATATAGATATAGATATAGGTATCACATTTTCTTGATCCATGCTTCTGTTGAGGGGCATCTGGGTTGGTTCCATATCTTAGCTATGGTGAATAATGCTGTGATAAACATAGTTGTGCTGGTAGCCTTAGTAGAGCCTTGCTTGTGATCATTTGGGTAAATGCCCAAAAGTGGGATTGCTGGGTCATAGGGGAGCTCTATGTGGAGTCTTTTGAGGAACCTCCATACTGCTTTCCTAAGTGGTTGAACAAGTTTACATTCCCCCCAACAATGCAGTAAGGTTCCCTACTGTACATGTCCCTGCCAGCATCTGTTGTTATTGGAGTTCTTGATTATAGCCATTCTTACTAGGATGAGGTGGAATCTCAATGTTGTTTTGATTTGCATTTCTTTTATGACTAGAGAAGTTGAATACTTTTTCAGTGTCTATTGGCCATTCTTGTTTCCTCTTCAGAGAAGTCTCTGGGCCTGGGCACTGTCCCTCAGCTCTTCAGCTCAAAGCTAGTGCTCTACCACTTGAGCCACAGCGACACTTCAGGCTTTTTTTTTTCTGCTTATGTGGTGCTAAGGAATAGAATCCAGGGTATCATGCATGCAAGGCAAGCGCTCTACCAGTGAGCCATCTTCCCAGCCTGGGCAGTTGTTTCTTTGAGGATTTGTTGTTGGGGGATTTAACTTTTGGAGTTCTAAGTATATTTTAGATATGAGACTCTTGTGCATTGTATAGGTAGTGAAGATCTTCTCCCAATCTGTGGGCTTTCTATTGATCTTTGCTAGCTAATTTCTATTATGGGTGAAGAAACTGAGGTTAGATCATTCTAACTAGGCCACTTAGAAAGTTCATTCTTAGATTTAAAAAGACAAACACCTTATCTTATAAGGGGAGTGAAAGTTCAGAGAAATTAAAATTCTTTCCCATACCTACCCTCATCACTAAGGACAAATGGTAACTAAACTCTCCAAACATCTTCTGGCCACTAGCTCAAACCACCTACTCATTCAGAAGCAGAGAAGTTTAACATCCAACCTCTTCTGGATGTTGTCAACTAATGCCTGGGATGCCATGAAATTATGAATGGGAGGTAGAAGTGGCAACTCAAGCCAGCCCCAGGCCGCATGCTCCAACCCCGTAGATTCAGGAAACTGTAAGGAATTTGGTAAAGAATCTCAAAACCCATCTGGCCACTTTTGTCCTCCTAGCCACTGTTAATGGCAAGGAGGAGTCCTGTGGTGTCCTCTTCCCATTCTCTATCAAAATTAGATATGCATCAATGAAGAGTGCTTGGAAAATTATCCTTTATGCTTTCCAAAAATGCCAGCTTTCATTCTCAAGCATTGTCTCACACATTATACTATAGACTTGAAGGAGCTCCGTGAGCATCTGTCTCATTCTTTTGTCACGGTCGTCCCTGGGTGTGGATAGAAGTGACAAGAATGGGTCTCCCAAGCTCTCCACCATGGTGCACTGGCATTCTATTTCTGATACTTCTCAAACAAAAGACAGGATCTATTGTGCCATTAAGGTTGGTTTTCTAAGAAAACATTTCTTTATTACTTCTCTCTGCCTCCCTTTCCTCTTCGGCCAATGAATAGACAATATCTACCTTCGCAAGCTGTTATGAAGATTGAAGGAATTAAAGGCATAGCACTGAGAACAGTGACTGGCACATACAAACACACGTATGAAGTCCCTTTACTAGTTTTCCTTGGGCAAACGCTTCAGTTGCAAAACAATCATTATGAGTCCATTGTATTTTAGGATAAGACGCTCTGGTAGCCATGGACCAAATCCAGGAGATCAGGAGTCTGCTGTTCTACTTTGCCTCACTGTCTGCTACCTCCATTCCCTTGTACCCAGCACTTCATCTCCATGAGTAGGGAAATTTGAACTCAGATCTTGCTCTTCTTATGCACACAATCAACAATCAATTATGCTTATATTTGAAACCAGTATTTCTTAGACATAGTTAACAGTTGGTGAATTATCTTTATTATGGAAATTAAAACTCTCACTGTTTTATTCATTAATATTTTAATATGTTTATGATGAGATTCACCCCAAACCAATTTCTGAATCAAATCTGTCCCTCGGTAATTTGATTTGTTGGAAGAGAGAACAAAAGAATTACCAACAGGGTACTTTGAATGAAATTGTAATTAATTAGGCATATGAATGCACTAACTAATTTTGGATGAGTAATTAGATGACTAATTATGTTGGAAACAGTGCCTAATGAGGTGACCATGACCACCGACACCCTTAGAGAATCCCTGTGTCTGTAAGACTTCAGACATGGGACAGGGCCACTTGTCGCTTCAAGCAGACACAGAGGTGACTGAAGGCTACTGGGCACACATGGCCACTTCTGCCAGGCTTCAACCTTCAAGTCTTCTTCACTGAAACATTTTTCTTGACTCTCATTTGCAGATGTATTGGTATTGGGTCTTTTCTTCATATCCTAGACTTGTCTGTGAACATCCACAGAGGGAGGGAGAGGAGAAGAGAAAAAAGTGGAAGGGAGAGAAGGAGGAAGGTGGAAGGGGAAGATAGATCTTCAGATGGAGACAGAGACAGAGGGACAGCGAGACCAAGAATGAGAGAGAGCTACACCTTTCTAGCACTACCTAACCCTTAATTACTTCTGTTTAAATGTGGTTTGTCCACAAGGATAAATTAATGAGTAAAGAAATAACTCACTGCCTTGCCACAGCTGAGGGATGGCCCATCAGGGATAAAACCCCAGAGTGGCAGCTCCCCCTTTGGAGGGGGTCCGCTCCAATCATAGGCCACCTTGAAGCACTTGGCAACTCCGCCCCGGCCAGCTGGTTCTAACTAGCACCTCTTTGGCAGAGAGTTGTACTCAGGATTTCTGGTTTTAAGTTCAAACCAATATTTCATAGCAATTGTGCTGTCAGAATTCAGGTCAGGAAGATGGCAGATGTTAATTTCAAACAAAGAAGCAAAAACAAACTCTACACTTTGGCTTTTATTTTTTTTATCATCGCCTTGGCAGCCTCACACAAATTCTGAACACAAAATAAACTCTTAAGTGGGTTAGAGGCACATGAGAAGGATCACTCCTCCTTAAGGTATTTTAAGATGCTCACTCCGACAAGCTAATGGTGGGAGAGAGATGGTCTTATATGTCAGAACAAACTGTTGTCATTTTGTTTTATTCTTTAAAAAAAATGAAAAGCAAAATGCTCCTAGTTTTCATGAAAACACATTCCCTCTTGTCCACATTACACAGTATCTATGTGATCCGTCTCCAGAGAAACATTGCCCACACTGCTCTTAACTTTTTGCTATAGATCAAATACTTTATACTTTTCTTTTTTTGGGGGGTGGGGGTCTGGTCGTGGGGCCTGAACTCTGGGCCTGGGCACTGTCTCTCAGCTCTTCAGCTCAAAGCTAGCACTCTACCACTTGAGCCACAGCGCCACTTCTAGCTTTTTTCTTATGTGGTGCTGAGGAATCGAACCCAGGGCCTCAGGCATGCAAGGCAAGCACTCTACCACTGAGCCACCTTCCCAGCCCTTAACTTCAATACTTCTATCTTGCAGTATGGAACCTGCTATATGTCTGCAAGAAGGTGAACAGTCACACTCTGAATCCAAGTAGTCCTGTCAGATCTAGAGTTGAGATCCCTTTATGGGAAATGAAAAATTTAGGTAAGAGTCTATATCCTTGTGCTAATATGCATGGGGCAAGATGCATTGTGGTTAGGGCTGCATTTCCCTTCTCTTCCTCCTGTTTCTATAGTTCCCTAGTATACACAAAGACCTCCCACTCAATACCATCTCAATAAAGATACCAAGCTTAAAAGAAAATCACAGATCCCACAAACAGTCAGGTTGAATGAACAATTTTTCATAAGCATATTTTTCAGGGTACTGTATATGTGTGACTTTTTCATACCAAAATAACTTATCAAGTCACATATTGAGGTCTTCAAATTAGTCACCAATGATTTAACCAGCATTTGAAGATTATCATGGAGAATTACCTGGCTGATCAATATTCTGTCCCTGCGAGACTAATAGTCAGAAACTCCTTGCTTTACTTTCAAGGCTCGTGCTGTGTTGACCCAGCATTTCCTCAGATTGGCCTTACCTGCTGTCCATTCTTAGGTCAGTTGTGAGGTATAGTCTTATCTGCTTTGCCTTTTATTTGGTGATTTTTCGGCTGACCTTTTCCTTTCTCAAGAAGGCTTTTAGGAATGTAGGCTCTCTACCTGAGGATATTGAGACGCTATTTACTTTAGATTAGGGACATGAGCAGATCTGGCTCAAGAAGACAGGACATTCCTTCATCCAGCTGGAAGGACCAGGCTGCCGGGCTTCGGGCTGTCCCCGGCTGGTTGCCATGAGAACAGCACGGCCGGTGTGCCACCAAGGTACTGGAGCATCACCTTTGCTATGCCAAGTAACAGAGAAGAAGGGAAAAAGTAAACAAGTGAAACAAAAGAGCTTTGGAGGAGAAATACACTTTCTTCTATCTAGATCTTTATGTGGAGAAACACAGGTGAACTTGAAATTCATACAACAAACTCTTGAGACTTTCTAGAGTTTCTTCTCCTCATGTTATCTTTCCTTATGGGGTAAAAGGATTCTCTTTCCTTTAAGTTGTCAAGAAACATAATAATTCTCCTTCCTCCAGAAGGCCTGGCATTGTCTTGATTCTTCATTAGGAAAAAAAAAGCACAAATGAGGCTGAAAATATGGGTAATAGAGAGAGACAGGACAGATACAGAATATGCACATGCCTTAGCTTTTCTAAGTGACTGAAATTTAGGAGCAACCAATTGGCACATTTTTAAAATCTAGGGCTATCTGTCCATTATACCTTAGCCTACCTGAGTGTTGAATGAATGTACTATAGAACACAGTGGGAGACCTTAACATTCACACTCTTTCTGAGATAGGATCTGGCTCTGAAGACCAAGATTGCAATCCTACTGCCTCATTGTCTCCACTGCTGTTATTACAGGCATGTACCAGGACTCTGGGCAACATCTGAGCACATGTATTTAGTCTAGTTCACCACTACCAAACCAATGGCTTTGCACAAATCAGGCCATCTGTACAGTCCTAAACTACTTCAAATCAATAAGGTTAAAGTTACATGTTTGCTGACTGCTACTAAGATGTGCTGAGCATTGGGCCAATAAAAAGTAAACTTATTGGTGCTCAGTGGCAGAGCACTTGCTTAAGATGTGTAAGGCCCTGGATTTGACTCTACCAACCCAAAGAAGCAAAATGGTTAACTTGCTTCACTGGCAGTTTGTTGATTATGTGTTGGTATGTAAATTGTATAGTGGGTGTTTTACAGGTTAGGATAGTCATGTACAGAGTTCTCTGTGTGTAAGAATATATGTGTTGTACATGTGTATTCTTCAAGTTTGCTAAGAGCATACACCAAGGCAAGTATAATTTATGTGTGTAAAGTCAGTTCTCTAATCTCAGTAAAACATTTCTTTTAAATTGTTTTGTCTCATTTAACACTTTCTGTATCTGATAATCTGCGATGCTAATTATGGAATTCTATTTGATAATATAACTTGTAGTGAGAAATCAATTTCCCAAGACTTTTGGTAAGATTCATTGCACATTTTTGCCAAAGTAAATGCAAAAGCACATACTTTGAATTGTACCCTTAGACAAACTAACTGGGAGGGCTATATTTGTCTACACTGTTAATACCTACTTTGGAGTCATTACAGAAAAAATATGAATTTACATTGGCTACAGGAATTCATGGGCTGATAGAGTTCCTTTTGCCCATAGTGTTTTGTGATTTAGAATGTGAAGTATGTCCCACAGCAGTTTATTTACATGAATGGTCACTGAGGTCAGGGATTAAACTACATTGGAATGCTTCCTGAGCTCCATCTCAATATCTGTTCATAAAAGATGGTAACTCCAAGAAAATAAGTTGAAAGAAGAGAAGATAAGGATATCACACACTTTGTCTTTTTCGATACACTTGGCTAATGAAGTTTATTGCTTCTAGAATTATTTGAACTATGATTACAATAACTTTATTATGTTTTATTACTTTAGAGTTTATGAGGCTATGATAAAGACCATTGGAACTATGAATGTATGGATTCTTTCTGGTGATTTATTAGCTAGTCACCAATTAAACTAACAGGCCCTAGAGACCTTATAAATGGGGTGTAGGGAACAGGCTGAAAGAACACCCATCCCCATCTCCTACAAAATCCAGGGTCAAGGGTTATTGTGTTAATAGTGGGCATGGGACTGAAGTGGATGAATGATGCTTCAAAATGGAGGCAAGGCAAAACATGAATGCTAGGCTTTTTCTCCCTCTCTCTTTCCTTATCTCATCCATAAATAATAAAAAATGGTGATATACAATTTACAACCTATCAATTAAGCTGTTTAATTGTCAATGCTTAGCATTGACAAAAACGTCAGATGTGGCTTCTGCTTTTATTCCTGGCTTCTTCCAGGCCTATTACAGCTTTTCCCATCATACATGCAGAGAAGAAAGAACACCTTCACACCATTTTGTTTTTTCATGCCCCACTTCTGTGCAAGATCCAAGGCCATGTAGAAACTCCAGCTGAAGTTACAGCTTCCCAGCTCCCTTTACCTCAGTGAGAGCATGCACAGCTGCAGCACAGGCAAGCAATCTCCTGGTGTCTATCCAGCCGGGCCCGAGCCTGGCACAGTGCTGTGGAAGCTGCTTCCCTTCCAAGTAGGTGCAGTAGAAAGGAAGTCCAAAATCAAATCTCTTCCCTCCACAGTAGGTGGCTACCTAACAAATACCATCCTCATGCATAAAGATCTGAAGTATCTATTTTTCTACAAGAATTCCTCAAAGCAGTAGATGTAATATAACATCTCAGAGTTGGGTATTTTTAAAAGACTTCCATACTTTATGAATGTATTTGAAGTAGGTAAAAATATGCTGATTTACAAAAGTTAACTGGTACCCATGACCCTAGACAGATGCAAGGCAGATAATTAAATCTTCTATTTTAGTTAGCTAGCACAACCATGTTCACTGCAGCATCATTTACCACTGCCAAGATATGGAAGCAACCCAGATGCCCCTCATGGGATGAATGGATCAAGAAAATGTGGATACATACACAATGGAATTCTATTCATCCATCAGAATGAATAATGTTGTACCATTCGTAAGAAACTGGAAAGACAGGGAAAAATTATGTTAAGTCAAGTAAACTAGACCCAGAGAAACATGAGTGTATGGTTTCCCTCATTTGTGGTAACTAGAATGTGCCTATAAATCTAGAAGTAAACACACTGGATGGTTAAAATAACACACTGCGACATGATAAATTATATAGGCACTAGGTATTCACACAGAGTGAGACCAAAGGAGGATATCCTTAGGAGAGGATCACAAAGGCTCAATAGCTATGTGCATCTGATCATATAAATAATATTTATCAGAATAAACTCAGGGAAATGGAAGCAAAAGGATTTTTCCCTTTGTTGATGTTTTGTTTGCTTTTCCTTTTATCTTGTTTATCTCTTTTGGAAGGTTTGGGGGCACAGAAATGGAAAAACAAAGGATGAACAAATGTAGCAATGATCCTCACTAGACACTATGTGGAAAATGAACTATATAACCTATGATAAGAAAATGAAAAAGGAAGTTAGATTCCAACAGTAAAAGAAACGATCATTTTTGGGGTCAGGAGGAAGGAAGAAATCTCTTCTTTAAAACGTGGCTCTTTGCTTTGATAATGTAAGTTTTCATTAGATAATCTCTTCCAAAAGAACTTCAACCAGATGAAAAAGCACTCAAGATGTGTATGATTAAAAAGTATCAGCAGCCTAATCCATCAATGTGTTTTGGGGATATTTCTAATACGCTCATAAATAAATCTCTTCCAGATTGTGTCCTGCCTCCTATTCACTGAAAGATACTGCATCTTCATTCATTTTTCTCCTATATCTTTCTTAAACCAGCCCCTAGCTATTTACTGAGAAAATATTAACAATAATTATGCACCAGGTGGTGTGTGCATGTGCTCTAACAATGACCATAGACCGAGTAATATGTGGATATGGTCTTGCTTGGGAAGAATGTAACACACATACAGTTCAGGCAGTAAATATCCAGAAGCAAAGCACATCATATGGAATATCAGTACTTCCAGGAGGAGAAGAGAAAGACCAGCTGGATGGACAGGGCCTTCCAGGGGTGGGAAAACGAAAGTAGTGTCAGACATACTGAAGAACTAGAAAATAAGATTGCAAACATTCCTCTTTTTTTTTGTCGGTTGTGGAGCCTGAACTCTGGGTCTGGGTGCTGTCCCTCAGCTCTTCAGCTCTAGGCTAGTGCTCTACCACTTGAGCCACAGCACCACTTCCAGTTTTTTTCCTTATGTGGTGCTGAGGAATCGAACCCTCATGCATGCAAGGCAAGCACTCTACCACTGAGCCACTTTACTAGCCCCTGCAAACATTCTTAAGACCAAATCCCAGACTTCAGCTGGTGTCAATTGTTCATTTTCCCAATTTTTACAGATCCATGTGCTCTGTACTCTCAATAAAACACTGAAACTAATGCAATAAATTGTCCATTTTCATTTACATTCTATAATGCAAGGGATGATGCTATTAATACACAGTACAATTGCAAGTATTATAGTGTATGTGTGTGTGTGTGTGTGTGTGTGTGTGTGTGTGAAATCTTTAAGTGGATGAGCCCGGAGAAGGCATCACACTGAGGTAACATGAGAAAGAACCCACCAGAAAGACACAAAGTACCTATCATGGTACTTTCCAGGAAGACATTCAAAACTGAAGGAAAAGCCAGGGCCAAAGTGCAGGAGCAGAGGATGTATCTGCAGGTAGGAAGGGTGGTGAAGGGCTGGAGAAGCTGAAACAGAGGACATGAGCTGCAGGCTGCAGGGTGAAACATCGGAAGCAGAAATAAAAGAGCCACGCAGACTAACTACATTAGAAACTTTAGCTTCTCTTTGTCTTCATGTGGGAAATCTCAGGAAACTGAGCAGAGGATATACTGACCTGCCCAAGGAAGAAAAGGATCACCTACATCATGGATTGAGCCAGCTGCTCCAGGATACAAGGGAGAAAGCCAGAAAAAGAACCCGGTGGGTACTACAATGTCTGGGGATGGGGAATGGAGGCTGGAGTCAGTGCTCTGTCAACAGAGCTGGTAGGAAAAGCAAGTGCTAGGTATTTTTTAGGGACATGAACAGGTTGTGCTGATCAGGTGTGAGATTAAGGTCATCAGATATAATTCCAGTGACTTAGCACTAAGCACCTGGGAAAAAGAGGTGACAGTCATTGGAATTGGAGAGGGTAGGGAATGGAGGAATTGTCAAAGATTCTTCTTCTGTGGTCCTGATTGCTCTATTTAATCACTCATATTTTTCTATTATTTAATAATTGCCCCATCATAATCAGAGGAAATCACACAAACTACTTCAAAAACTGATAGTTAGCATCCTAACTTCCCTAAATTAACCAACATGCCCTATTTTCATTATTATATTTTCCTTCTGTCATCTACCTTTCAGCCTAACACAAAAGTGATGATATACATGAGTGATAGAGTTGAATGTCAACATACAGATAAACCATTCCACCAAAGCAGGCCAAATGGCAAGGTAGCAAGAACTGTCTCCAAGAAATCTTGTTAGATCTTCAAGGAGGCAAGTTCCTCCTATGGACAAAGTGACCTGCAAGAGCAGCAAGAGGAAAGGAGCCATTCAACCCAAGAATATCCACAGTGCCAAACCAGAGTCCGGTATTTCAGACCTTGTAGCAATCTAAATTATGACGAGAGATGTGGACATACAATACGCTGCAATGTGACAGTAAATGATTATCCAGTCAGTGATGGAAACTGAGCATGAGGCCAGGCACAGGTGGTGCATACCTATATGTCTAGCTACTCGAAAGGTTAATAGATGGATGCCAGCCCAGGCCAAACCAAAACTCTGTGAGACTCCATGACCAGAAAAAAATGGTCATGGGCATACACAGCTGACATCCCTGCTACACACAAAGTGTCAACTGACCTGGACAAAATTGAGATGTCCAAAATAAGCAGGGCCAAAGAGGCTGAGATGTGCAGAGTACCTGCCTGCCAAGTGCAAAGCCCTGAATTTCATGGGGAAAAAACAAATCCACACAAAATGATCAACCACACCTAGAATGGGACATGCAAGATGCCAGCTATGCAAGAGTCTAAGAGGGAGGCATCATAGGACATTTTTCTAAGTTAAACATGGAAAGCTGACAATGAGAGTGTGGTTGGCTGAAGGTTTGCCTGTAGACCATTTGTCATTAATGGATTTGACTTTAGGAAACAGAAACAAAACAACCTTTACTTCATTAATTGCAAATTGTTTATGCCCGCAGCTGTTTAACTTTGAGAAATCATCTTTTTTAATTTGGAAGGAAAGAGAGATGGAGGAAATAATCGTCGAGAGGGGAAATAACCATACACGAGACAGAAACCAAGCCAAGACATGATGGCTCACATGTGTAATCCTGGTTGTGATAAAGGCTGAAATCTGAAGGTCACAGTCCAAGTCCTATATGGGGCAGAAAACTCTATATGACCCTTTCTCCATCAGTAGCAGAGTAAGATGGTGAGGTGGCATCTGTCATTCCAAGACAGAGAAAAGCCTAAAATAGGCAGATCGCTGTCTAGGTGCATGGCAGAGCAAGTGGTAAGATCTTATCTCAAAAATAACCAGCGCATCAAAAGGGTTAGTGATATGGCTAAATGACAGAACACCTGCAGGATAACCCTGAAGTGGTAAGTTCAAGCCCCAGTACTGACAAATAAGAAAAAAGCTGGAAATCCAAACTCTCGTTCTCCATGTTCAAATCACAGTACAGTCGGCCATGGGGCCCAGATGGCATAAGTAAGCCTAGCAGCAGACACACCTGACACTGGCCCTGCCCCTCACTCCAGCTCTCCCCCATCCCTCTCCAGGCTGTCGCTTTCTCTGACTCACCGCTAGGAACAAAGTTTACAGAACCGCGCGTGTGTGTGTGTGTGTGTGTGTGTGTGTGTGTGTGTGTGTGAAAATTAAAACACCTTTTATTCTGATCTTACTGAATTCAGAAACTAGAAAAGTGAAATGTATGAGTTTCATTTGTTCTTACAGCTTCTCATCGCACCGAAGAAACTGTACCAATAAAATCACATCTACTAACGAAGGAGCAAATATCCCCCCTTCCGATGCCCTTCCTACAAACAACACACAGCAGGCTGTGAGCTAAGCCACCTTCTGCATGGCCTCCTGAATAAACCATAATATAAACCGTGTGCACATTCAGCCGTGCCACTTAGAAGATGTGTTATTTCTATCAGGCGAGACCTGCCATTCCGTGTCTGGTTCACCAAACTCTGGAATCTGTAAGCAGAGTTCTGTAGGATTAACTTCCAAGTATAGTCTTTAAAAAAAATAGCTTGCATTAGGACCCTCTAATATTTTGCTGCCAGACAGGAAAGCTAGTTTATATTATAAACTGTCACAATTGGAATATATTGCATGTATTAGGCTCAAAAAGAGATCAACACATTCCTCCTGTGAAAGATTGAATGATTGTTATTACCTTACCTTCTGTAAATATACATTTTAATTGACAGTGTATTTGTACATATTTATGAACTATGGTTTGTTATTTTTAAACACCCTATGCAGAGCTTAATGATCTGATAAATTGGCAACCTATCACTTCAGTCATGAGTTGTTTGTTGTGTTAGGAATATTCAAAAATCTCTTCTTCTAATTATTTTTAAAATATTCAATTGACACTTGTCAACCACAGTTATCCCTTCGGGCCATAAAAGATTAGAATTTACTCGTTGTATCCAATGGCATCCCAATAATCATTCACCATCTTCCTCGTCCCTGCCCTCCCTGTACTCTTTCCAAACTAGCAGTCACTATTCTCTCTCTCATTTTGATAAACATTTCAGCTCCCACTCATAAGTAATAACGTGTGGCATTTGTGTTTCTGGGTCTGAATTATTTCATAGAATATAATGTCTTCCTGTACCATCTATGTGGTTGCAAATGATAGGGACTACATGCTTTTATATAGCTGGGTATTATTCTCTCTCTCTCTATATATATATGTATACATATATATATATATATATATATATATATATATATATATATATATCCCACCACATGTGAGAGTCTGTAACTCTGTGCTAGAACATTCCTGTGCATTTTGGGGTCTTCAGCAACATCTGTGGACTTCATTCTCTGCATACAAATGTCTCCTCTGGGAAAAAGGACCCTAGATTATAAAGCATTTCTTTAATTAAATATGAATACAATAGCTTATCATAAAGGCAGTCAGGATGGAATAAAAATATCCAGCCCAAATGGGCCATATCATTTTGGTTCACTAGGCACCAAGGTTCATGCCAGAAATGGTTTAGACATGCTGGAGAGAGAGCCTGACGTGTCAGGCATTCTGGTATATTTGCATTAAAATTACCTATTGGCTTCAAAATTATGAGATGGGCTTAGATTTTCAGAACATCTAATTGGAAGCAATTGAGAATTCATGTCTCACTGGTAGCAGGCATAAAAGAGCCTTGTGGAGTTGTAGGTAGATAAAGCAATTTTATAAATTAACAGTATAATGTGATTGACTGCCAAGCCACAGCTAATTTGTTATTCTGTTGCATTAAAAGTTGCATAATTTATAAAATGATGGATCTAATACTCTGCACATTAAGTTCATTTCTGGAATTTCCCAAGACTACATTATAAGACTATCTAGTTATATACCAGGAATTGTGGAATACATAAACTCTCAGAGAAATCCTATATCTCTATAGAAAATGAACTGTCTAAAGAGATGTGGGCCAATTATAATACTGAAGAATATTGAAATAACTCTGAAATTCAAGCACCTATCTGGAGATGGTAGAGAGATGCTACAGAAAAGTCCTGAGGTTCGTTTGAGTTATAAACTTGAATATTGGTGCTTTATTATAATCTTGGGAAGATAAATATCCTTAAAATGAACATTTTTTAAGCCATTTAAGACCAGAAACAAAAGAGTGGGAGTGAAGAGTCTTTCTACTGTTCATGGAAAATGAACCACAAACTGCACTTGGTGTTCAGCCTTCCTGTGTATAGCAACAGCTCAGTACTCTTTTCTCAAAGGTGAGCTGGTCTTCTAATTATCTTCTCTTAAGAACAGCATAAATATCAAGAGTAGCATAAATATCAGACTCCATGGTCTTACCTTATTTAACATGTGCAAATATTCAGAGTGTGTTTCAAAATAAATTATTGACCATTCTGTTCTGATATCACACAATTTATCTTTTCTAAATAGCTTTAATCTTTGTTACCTAGTTCATCATTATTTGTACAGCTTGGTTTATCCATGAGAATGTGATTAGACAAAATAGAAATTTCCCATCAATAAATCTGTCTGAGTTCATCTGACTTGGGAAAACCCTGTTAAAAATTAATTTCCAGAATCACCCTTTAGCAACTGAATTCCTTAATTCTTGAGTCAATCTATTCACAAATAGGGTCTACTGAGACTCCTGTTCCTCAAGTTGTAGGTTTGTCTCTCTGTGATCTCAGGGTGATTCAATGTCACACAATTGATATGCATGACTTGGCATAATTCTAGAACATGATATATCTTTATTTAGAAAAGTAACATTCTATTTGTTTCTAAGTCATTGTGAATACAGCTGCTTATGTGTGTTATTATTCTGAATATATCTTACAGAAAATAAACAGCTCATTTTTAATATATAAGATTAAACTCCAATTAGAAAACTTTCCAAATCCTTGAATTCATCTCTTTTGCTTAACTATCACCATTGCTCTTTTGTGTAATCCCAACCTTTAAATTCCAACTCAGGTTAATTCTCCACCAACTAAAATATCAAGTTTCCAAAGTTAAACACAATTTGAGGCAGAAATAGTCTACAAATAAAATATCTGTTGAAAGTCTACCACCAACAGCCCCTCCTAGTCCTTCAAAAAAGCTTTTAGGTGGCTCCATTATTTGTAAATGTTTCATTCGTTCTTTCCAATAAGAGCCTTCACTTTGACTTACATGAAAAGATTTGCTTGTTTGACTTGAAACTTTGGCTGGTTTTGGCGAATACCGTTGGAGTTGGAAGTCAGGAGACATGTTTATCTTATTATCATAGTGGGATAACTTCCATTTCTTAATGCGAACTGAGCAGGCCAAGGAACAACACGGTTAGGATCAGAAAGTAAATATCTTCTTCAAGAAGAAAAATGTCATATTGTTAAGTTGATGTACAGAGGTGTTACCATTCAATAAGTAAATATTCTTTGTCAAATACACTAGACAAAGTGTGGTGCAGGTTCTTAGATTATTGCTACAGTTTAGCATCATCAGAGGTTTGGTGGTAATAAAGCCATAGACTTTGTGAATGACAGTCAAGGTGAAAAAATCCCCTAGTTTATCCCTCCCTAGTCCTCACAGCACCGAGAAAGGCAGCGTGGAGCTCTTGTCTCTACAGTGCCTGCCACCCAGCCGAACAGTCCCTTCCTAGTTCTACACTTCCTCACTCTGTGGCCTTCTAAAGAGAGTTGTCTCAGCTGGCGTGTGAAGAAGAAAGAGCCCCAGAAACAGCTATGAAGTTTAGTGCTGCTCACAAAGCTATCTGGACAACAGAGGATACTGTGCAACCTCTCAGCTCTCCTTCCTCCCTCAGATGGATTGATCCTCATTTCTCACCCATTCCCATCCATAGTGGGCATGTCTGACTCCTCAAAGCTACGGACGCCCACCAAGTCCAGGCCACCAAGACATCCAAGAAGTTGTGGGGTTTTTGTCCTATGAATAGTGGTGTGTGTGTGTGAGAGAGAGAGAGAGAGAGAGGGAGAGAGAGAGAGAGAGAAAGAGAGAGAGAGAGAAAGAGAGAGAGACAGAGACAGAAACAGAGAGGGAGGGAGGGAGAGAAAGAGAGAATATGATGGGGGTGTCTGTAGATAAATTCTGCAGCCTCTCTTGAGGGGAGAGAGAGCTGAGCTCAGGCTTTGTCTTCTTCAGAGGAGCCCCTGGGGGCTGGGCACCAGCTGCTCAGACGACCAATGATCCGCTCAGCAATGCAACCTCTCTGGCTACTCCCTGTCCTTATCTGACAGCCCAGTTCTCCAGTCCCTGGTATCTTTCAGAGAGACAACTTGCACCCGAGATCTTATCTAAATCTCTCTATTTTGATGAGCGCAAACTAAGAGTATTTTATGAATCTCTTCAGATCAATTAATTTTATTGGTCATTAATCCTTTTCTAGTAAAAAACAATATCAGAGTTTACAGATAAGCCATGCGATAACACCTACTTCTGATCTAAGGAGTTGTAGCTGGTTTGGGGGTGTTATTTTAGACAAATAGACACAAGAGGATAGTAAGATATGATAGTTAAACTAATAACATATTCCCCAAATTTATGAAAGCTCAGAGACAATCAATGTGTTATGAGGTGGGGCAGTGCTATTCCAGCTAAGTGGATGTGTCAAAAAGTAGTGTGGGGTATGGGGTCACTCAGCACAAGAAGAACCTTGAACAATGGTATAGGGTATGTATCCCCTCAACACAAGTTACAGAGAAGTTAGTGCATAGCAGGTTTTAGGCAAGTACCAGAAACATGTTCATGAAGAAGACAACTTCTCATAAGAAATTTTGTCATCACCTACTCTCCATAGTAAAAGGATATTTTTTTACTGTCTTTCCTTCCATGTGGTAGCAGAGATTATATAATTATTTTTTAATTTCATGTGGAATGTAATAAGGCTTTCAATATCTAATATTATACATGATTCCTACATCAGTGATAACCAATCTAATCTCTCAGATCCACCTAAGGATGCAGAGATGAAGGAATCCACAGTCGTGGGTCTGTGACCCTTCAAAATGTTTGGTCTTCTTGAACAAGCCTTTCTAAAATAAACTAACTTCATTGTGGTCCCAAACTTCCCCCCAACTTGAACCCATATAACTTGAAACAAGAGAGAGTGCTAAGCACCGGGCTGAATAGGGACTTTATCGAGATAATCACTCAGGAAATTTTGGTCTGTAAACCTGACCTTGAGTCATTCAGAAAACCAGCTAAGAGACTTGCGTCTGGAAAACTCTGTGGATGAGATGGAATCTGAAGTGGAAACCAAGGTGAACAGGGTCACAACCGGCTCCCATGTAATGAAAGGCACAGCCATCCACGTCTGCAGGGACAGATTTATTTCCTGTTAAAACGTGTATTTCCTGTCTCATAAACACAATCCTACTACACCTTCTCAAACACATCAAGAGAGAGCTAGGCTATGGGCAATGTGGCACAGTAAATAAAACGAGCACACAAGAGGTACAATTTTCACTAGAAGCCCATGTTTCTCTCTCTAAATTAGTGCCTACCTATCTCACTCTCCAGCCTCTAACCAGTCTCTGTTTTGAACCGATGATCCTAGTTTCTTAACTCAGTAAACCGCCTCATTTAAATATTCTTCTCATCTATATTTTCCCCCTCCAGGGAGCAAAGTATTTCCTGACATCTGTTTTGAATTTGTTTTTCTTTTAATTTCTGTATATGCCTCTTTTTCCTATCATCTGCATTGAATTGAGAATAACATATTGAGTTGAAGGGTTGTTTGCTATTTCTAGACTAATATTACCTATGACCCCGGGAGACTGCAAAAGGATATTTGTGCTCCTTCAACATTGCTCATGGTGCCTTTGCAAGTCAGCCACCTCAGTCTTAGGGAACAGAGGCAAAGCTGTGTGTCCCTGAATCCTCATGCTAAGATTTCTCTCTCATAACCTTGCCATGGCTCCTGACGTAAACCGTGGCTAGTCTCTCCTATGGGCTAATTGTGCCCTCTCTCAAGTTCATCTTGGTCCTGCAAGGTTTGGAGTTGTGAACCTTGAGGCAGAGTCAGATTCAGCTTTGTAAGGGAGTATGGCTTTCATCTGACAGGATTCAATGAAGAAACGCTCAAGAACACACTATACTCGCCAGCTTGCTCTCCCTCCACCCGGCGAAATCACAGTAAGAAGGGGCTCACCGGCATGACAGGAGGAGAGACCTCACTAAACGCTGGCCTTTGTCTTGGATCTCTGGTCTTCAGAATGAGGAGAAGCCGAATTTTGGTTGTGGGAAGCCACTCTGTCTGCAGCCTTCTGTTATAGTAGCCCACGTGCACCGAGACAGCCTCACTGCAAACACTGCTGCTCTCTGCCCCCACAGCCTCTTCCAGAGCCGTGCTTCAGGGTCCCCCTCCATTTGGAGTTTGCTAAATTACACTGACCATTTTATATGGATTCCCTAAATTCTAGCTACTTGTGCCCTCAGTAAAAATCTGTTTCCATTATTGCAGCATGTTCTTGATGACCCAAATAAAAGTTAAGCAGGTTGCTGACAACTCTCTCATCTAGGGTGAAATAAACCACATAGAAAGCTGTTATTCCTAGTAGTTTTTATTATATTTATTAATAAACATATATATTTATTATTATTCAGATCTAGACCTAAACTGAAACATGTATATGTTTGTTTGCATGAATATATAGTCAACTTATTATTGTACAGTTATGCAATATATATGTGTGTTACACATATGTGATTAGCATTATATCTATTGTGTATCACACACACATACACACGTGACCATGCACACGTGGCCAATTAGAGCAGCATAAGGTCCCATCAAGGCACTTCCAAGTTCTTTGAGTCATAACTGAGAGAATGGGAGTCCAGTTGGGAAGTAAAGAAGCAAGCTCTTGGGAAGCATTGCTGAGAGCCAGAACATGGATTGCCTGCAATCGTCCCTGAAAAATGAACAGAGTTGTTTTCTCCTGCTTGGTGGCAAGACAACTTGGAATGATAGACTATGTGAACAGTAGGCCTCAGGGCCCCTTCCCTTAGAATAACAGGTAAATACATCTCCAGTCAGTGCCACAGAGGTCAAGTCAGTGGAAGCAAGGGTTCCTTATAAATCTCCATTTGGAAACAGAAGAGATTTCTATGAATATCAACTTGGAAAGCCCAGAAGTCAAAGTAACAGTAGGTAAAGGGAACACAGCCTGCAAAGACAGTGGTGTGTCTGCACCACCGAGCTGCCACAAGGCCGGTGACATAAAACAGCCGATCACCAATGGGGGTCAGCAAAGCATTGCCCAGTACCGTGAGCATGCAGCTCCAGACCCCAGGGCTTCCTAGTGGTCACCGACTGCCAGGCTCCATTCTCTTGTTTGCTGGTCCCTTGCCATGCGTATTTCAAGATGCTCACAGAAGAGTGGGAAAACATTTTCTTCTCATTTCCAGCAGGAAACAATTTCCATAAGTGACTACTCTAAACAACCTTCACTCTAGAATCCCATTTACTTAAATGGGTATCTCCTTATAAAAGGGAATATTTGGTTAGCCTGTCTGTCCTACAAGTTCAATTCTCATGATCTCCAGTGACCTTGGAAAGGAAAGCGTAGGACTGGAAGGTCTTTTTCAAGGGTATGCTGTTCCTTGGCCATGGATTACTTACTTCTAAAATTACCCAAATGAAGAAAATCTTGGAACTTTTCCCAAAGGTCCTTACTATGTGTTGCTATGAGTTCAAACCATGGTGGCAAGATGGTATCTAAGACATACATAATGACTTAAATTAATGGGAGTCTTTTCAAAATTAAACAACAAAGACATGCTTCTCAGACAGACAGACAGACAGACAGATAGATTCTTTAAAGGAATTCTAAAGGATGTACCTAAAGGATGGAAGCTGTTTCCATTCTAAGGATATGAGATGTCCGGGCTGGAGGAGGAAGGGAGAAGGAGCAGGAAAATGTGAGATCAAAGCATGTGGAGGGTTGGGGGAAAAAAATGCTTCTGCTGTGTGGCTTTGAAAACATCTTTTTAAGAGAAGCCCTCCCCTCTCGCTCTGAGGTTTGGCATGTGGTACGTGCTACAGATGGATAAGCAGTAATGCAGCTGTTAGTATCTGGCACTCTTGCTCTGCCCTGCTCCTGCCAGCTGGCCGGCAGCAGGCCAGGCTGCACAGTGAACTGATCCCTCCCAGCTGTTGTGCAGAAGAAAGGAGAGAAAGTTTGCTGCTCACCAATTTCCCCATCTTAGCTTCAGTTCAATCCAACAACAACAACTTCCCCACTTCTGGGGGCTGTAGCACGCTCCCTTCAAAGCACGTCTGCTTGTGAATGTGAGGTTCCACTTGGATGAGGTTAAGAGATGGCAGAAGTTGTCACTGTGGCAAGCTGTGAAGAGCGTGTGAAGGGAGAGATCTCGGTCCCATGCATGGGGGGCTGAGTATGTTCATGGCTGTCGGTGCCACCCGCACCCAACACAAGATCAAGTAAGCTTGGCCAGGAAATCGTCACACCGAGCTTTCTCGGTGGGAAGACACAGCACCAGAGAATCCTCCTTACTCAGCTCGCTTGTCTGTCGTAAAAGACAGCATCAAACGCTATTGATGGCAATAGTGGAAAACAAAAGAAAGAGCATTCAATTTGACATGAAATCCAGGAGTTTGCAGATTTGAGAAGACCGAGGTGTTTCAGACACACATCTTACTGCAAAGGCTCAGCAGGAAGGGAAGGGGGATGGGTAGCGCCAAGGTCACGGGACCTGTGAGTAACCTGAGGGCCACCTTCATCACTGTCTCTGGGAACTTGCTTTGTTATTGCTTGGGTTCCTTTCATGTCTTGAATTTACATTTCCTTTCTTTTTTTATGGATGATTTGAATGTGAATTGAAGAGAAAAACAATCTTCCTGTGACTCCCAGCACTGTATGGAGGAACCTACCTGAGGCCCTGTTTGGGCTTGTCCACAGTCCTGCATTTTCACCCACAGCCTGTGCCTTGCCAAACCTGTCAGGGCCAGGTGAACAGTGAGGCAGTTGACTGACAATGGGGTCTTGGGAAGTCTGGGACAGATCTGAGGTCCTCGCAGATACACAGATGAACCAGTATCTTGGACTTTTGGACAGGTGCAAAGGGCTGCATAGGGAAGAACACAATGACTCTCAAGCCAGCCTTCCCTGGGACCCCGGTAAGGGCTTGCTACACTCCTGCCATCTCCTTGGGACCTCCCATGTCCAACACACATGACCAATGCCTAAGAATCCCCAAGTTCTTGAGCAGGCTCACCTGAGCCACCTGCCCTGCAGAGGCCCCATCTGAGCTCAAGGACAGCCTACCTCTAGCCTGCCTTAGAACCATCAGCAACATTAGCCCATGATCTCACAGGACTTGACAGGCCTCTTTTCCTTAAAGGTGCAAGGAAAGAAGGAAAAAAGGAAAGAAGGAAAGAAAGAAAGAAAGAAAGAAAGAAAGAAAGAAAGAAAGAAAGAAAGAAAGAAAGAAAGAAAGAAAGAAAGAAAGAAAGAAAGAAAAGAAAGAAAGGAAGGAAGGAAGGAAGGAAGGAAGGAAGGAAGGAAGGAAGGAAGGAAGGAAGGAAGGAAGGAAGGAAGAGAGAGAGAGAAAGCCCTCATAAACACGCAATACACTTCTCGCTGGGGAAGAAGGAAGTATTGCCACATGCATAAATTTGCAGAAGACAGAATGGAAAACAGATAAGAAAGTACTTTGTTCATGTGAAAATGCCAGCCACCAGTGGTTGAAAAGCAGCATAATAAATGAATGAATGCCAGTTTTCCTCTTAATATCATAATTGTGAAGTAGTTTTAATTAAAGTAAGGTAGAGAAAGATAAAGAATATTTTTGCAATGGTAGTTTCTAAGGCAACACGGAAGAATTAAAGAACAGAAATGATCATGTCATACACATCCTGTTTCTTCAGTTCATCCAGGCCCATGAATGTAACATTTTCAGATACTCTCTTTATCTCCCCTGGCTGCCAATTTCATCACAAGTGGAAGTTGTGCTTTAGGAAATAACAGCACACGGGCTAATAAACACTGTCTGATTCTGTGATTTATTTTCTTCAGAAGTTATAGCTGTGTTCAAAGTGATAGCCAGTGAAGTGTCACACATTAATTTAGAAATATTTCAGCAGGAACATTTATCTCTGAACTTTGTAATTTCACTATGTTACTATAACAGTACCCGTCATTCTGTCCTCTACTGGCAATAATAACAGCAACAACATACCTTACAAATGCTTCTAAAAACTACATACAAACCTATGTTAAGCAATGTCTGTGTGCAATAAACCATGTGGCACAGAGTGGTGGAGTTGGCCATGACAATAGGAGGAAGAAGACAGGAAGAAAAGACAAGACTGTTATGCAGTTGACTTTCTAAAATGACTGATAATCGTAGTGAACCCAAGTCTTCAGCTGTTTAAAAATTTTGACTGTTGATTGATGTAAAGGGTTTATTATTGCTTTCAGGAAATAGGTGGAGGCAACTAAGTCTTTCAGATCAGACAGGATTTGACAAAGAGAAGAAAATTGGGGAGAAGGGAGTTAGGCTTGTTAGAACTCATTCTAGAAAACGTAGGAAGCCATTGGAAGAAATAGTCCAGGAATAGTATTTTTTTGGTATTAATAAAAATACTTATGGATCTCCTAAAGACCTATTCCAAACACTAAGTTACTTGGTTCTAAGATACTGTTTTTCACATGATGGTACCATGCACAGAGGCAAGTAGACAACCTTACAGTGTTTTGATGTCATTGACCGGTTAGAGGATTTTCCCAAAGTTTTCTAGACCATCAGTCCATATTCTGCCTTCAGAAGCATGATGCTCCTTCACTAAGATGTCTGACAATTTCTCTTTCTCCACTGAAAACACAGGGAACCCATTTCCCACACTCTCAGTTAAGAATAGCAGCTCTGGAAAGAAGCTTTACATCGTATGAGATGCTGTGAATCTAAGAAGAGTCATTCAAACCCTATCCCAGGAAATAGGGAAATAGCGATGGCAGACAGTTCCGATTGCCATGGTGAATTTACCTTCCTTTCCAACTTATTCTCCTCAACTCTGAAAATCGGATTGGCAGCAAGAAGGCTAATGTGATTCACCACAGTCATGGCAAGCAGCTCTACGGCCCTGCTCTCACTCACTCACTCTGGTGCCTCAATGCCTGGCATTTCCATGAGCACTGTGAGAGTGTACGCATCATACTATTGTCCCAGGGCCTGGTGCTGAGCTTGCTATCTGTTAAGATTCGCATTGGGCAATAGAGTTCTGTGCCCCAATTCTCATGCCTACCTCTCAATTTAGTCTTCCTGTAAGAATTTTATTTCTTTTCCTTCCTTTCTTATTCTTTCCTTCCTTCCTTTCGTCCTTCCTTCCTTGCTTCTTGTCAAGGGCCTCTCTGTAAATATATATATATACACATATATGTGTGTGTGTGTGTTTGTTTTTGTTTTTGAGCTGAGCAGCTCTGTGACAATAATGTTGAGGCCATTGGAACACGGTGATAGCCCTAGTAAGAAAAACAGGAAATAAGGAAAGCATGGGAAACAAGCCATAATAATTGACTCATCGCTATGAAAATCCTCAGCCTTAAGAATATCTTTCTTGTGATGTGCAGATCCCTCAATCAGAAAGGCTGCATTCAATGTACTTGCACTCGGCCTACCTCCAATGCTGTCAGAATTCAACAGATTTCCCTGACTGTGTTCCTGTGGTTTCAGCACTTTCTCCTAATTGCTTGTAATTCCACATGTCCTTGAAATGCCAGAAAATCTACTCCTCTGTAATATGGATGGCCTCTGTGGAAAAATACCAGAGACAAAAGGACAATGCAAAGAGTTCTGAGAAATCCCCGAGGAATTGTTTGGTTTCAGTAGAGAATGAACACTATACAGGTAGAGCGTTACATTAATTACTGTGAACGCTTTCTGTCTATGATTGTTTCCATGGCTTCCTACATCCCTCTTGATGCTAACAACAACCATCTTTACCTCCTCACTGACAGTGAGGATGGACTGTGCCTCAATGGGATTTGTCTATTTTGCCATTACCATCTCATCTAAAGGTACTGCCCTGTAACTCATTGTTCATTTGTTTATTCAGCAAATGTTTGTTTTGTAACTGACCTATCTCAAACTCTGTACTTGATTTAGGAATAGAGTGATGAACAAAATAAACAAAAATTTCCACTATGCTAGAAATTCATATCTATGGAAGACAAGAGGCCAAAAGAGGAAAAGTAATTGTGTAGGTTGCAGAGGCTGAGGATTGGGGTTTGGTTCATGTTTGTAATATCAGATACATGGGAGGTAGAAATCAAGAGGATTCTGGTTCATGGCCACTCTGGACAATAAGTTACTGAGACTCCACCTCAGCAACAAAATCCAGTGTAATAACTCAGAACTGAAAGACCCATCCATCCCAGCACTGGGAGGCATAGGTAAAAGAATGTCTCACCCTGGAAAAAAATACAAGACTGTGTCTGAAAAATAGTTTGAAATGAAAAGGGCAGGGAGTTTGGCACAAATGCTACAGCACTTACAAGTATAAGGCTCTGAGTTCCAATACCAATACAAAGAAGGAGGAGTAGGAGGAAGAAGAAGAAGAAAAGAGGAGGCAAGGAGGAAGAAAAAGAGAAAGAGGAGGAGGAGGAGGCAAATACAAGAAGAAAAGATTACCAGATTAAATACCAAGATGGAAACTAAGATGACATTTTAAGCAGAAAGAAAACAGGAAACTATTACTCAAGTATGACACACTAGCCTGCAATTTGAGAAATGACAGTCTATTATCTGGGAGGATTACATTGGGAGTGGGCTCAACAGGCAGACCCATAGATACTTTCAGGATAACAGTCAAGCTGGAATGTCAAGAAACCGATTAGCTTCTGGGTCCTGTGGGGAGAAATCTGGGTAAGATCTGAATCAGGGGCTTACCTGTTTGTGAGTCTGGAAACAATCACCCAGGGAATAATCAAGGAGAGAAGAATGTAAAATATGGGCCCTGAGCAGTTCAGTAGACAGAGTACCTTACAGAGTGGCCTGAGAAGGAGCAGGTAGAAGCTGGAAGGCAGCCAGACAATGTGAATCAAAACCAGAGAGACAGTCAAAGCCCAGGGACATCTCCATCAAATGCTGGCGAGAAAAGAGTCATGTGGGGGCTAAAAAATGGCCAGGCTGCATGCGTAGGAAATTAGAGGAATCAGTGGCCACCATGAGAGGTCACATCAGATGGGTACTGGACTCAGAGAAATGGATAATGAAATGAGCTTCTTCAATCCCATGATTTTTTCTTCTCCTTCAAGCACTTCTCTTTTGAGAAGCTTAGTAACAAGAGCTTTTCTTTAAAGAAGAAATAGGTGGGTTATTTTCTTGCAAAGATGTTTGAAAGACACAAGGACACTTGTTTAGCTAAGGTGTCACTGGAACAGTTTGACTGTTCTCATTTCCAGCAATTCTCACGGCAAAGTTCTTTCAACAAAGATGTTCCAAAACAACTCTTGAGCAGCTTTTAATCCCAAGAGCTGGAGGCAATTTTGTTCTTGTAAATTGTAAGCTAGAGTATGATTACCAGAAAGTTCTCGATAGCTGGTATTTTTATATTTTGAAGAATCATCTCTTAGAAGTTATTTTTGCTCATATATAGGCATCAATACTTTTAGAAGTCAGTATTGACTTCTTTCTGTGTCTTTTGTTCTTTATAAGAAACATTTCTTAGCTGGGGAACCACTTTTTTTTTAGATTGAAAAAAAAAACAAAAAACGATGGTACATCAACCTCTATAACCTAAGAGGAAAAAGTCACAAGACATATTTTAAGTATGCTAATTTATAATAGACTGAATTATTAGATTACTGCTTAAAAGAAATATAGCATAATGTCTGGACCCTGTATCTGAAAAGTGCAAAGGAATCACATGTTTGCCATTAAGCTATTATGGGAATACTATTGTAACAGAGAAAGAAAGGGAGAGGGAGAGGTTGAGGAGACAGAGAGAGAGAGAGAGAGAGAGAGAGAGAGAGAGAGAGAGAGAGAGAGAGAGATCTAAAGAAGTCTTATCACCATGGCCTCCGTTTGGTTTTCTAATAATAGCCCATTCTCTATCATCAGGAAAATGAATGTGTGCCTAAGGACATTGGAATCAATTTCTATCTACTAGAAAGGCTCTTTTGCATGGGAAGAAGATGAAATCATTAGTTATGTAGCCATGCTTTCATTCATTTCAGAAATCATAGGCCTGATGCAGGTGAGCTCCGAAAGCTCCGATCAACAGCAAGTTACACATCAGGAGGAGACAAGGTCCCGCATCCACTCGTCATTTGGGATGCACATGGCAGCACCTCTGTAACTCAGGTTGGTGGATGCGTCAACTCAACTGTGATCAAGGAGCACCAATCCAACATTGAGTTTCTGAAGTCTAATACTTACCAAATGTGTAGTTTTGTTCCCTTGAAGCCCATGGTACCCATCAGAAGGCTGACACAGTGGCTTCCTCAGAGACTTGTGACTACAGCTGATGTGCACTTCTGGGTCTCCAGGCTCCTTTCCTCCCACACCACAGCAGCACGGTCTAACCTTTGTGAGAGAACTGAGTGCACTTGCTGATTTAAGTCTGTGGACCTGGCTTTAATCTGGGGAACCACTTATAAAAGGCATCTAAGAAATAAAATTCAACTGGGCTGAAGGTGATTATCTCAGTATTACATTATTATTATTATTTAAATTCACCTACATTTTTCCTTACACTACACAGAAATGGCGAGGAGTTTAGTACATGCAGCTATAGGATATTTCAACGTATTTACACTACAGTGGCATTTTGATTAATTGAAAATATTGTATGTCAGGATCAAACAAATAGGTAGGAATTAGCTTTTCATAACTCAAATGCATGTTTTTAAAACATAGCAAATTTATCCCTGAGATATACCAAAAGTCTACTTGCTGTTCATCTTAAATATGAATTTAACTTCATACCCTGTCTTTTACCTGGCAATGCAGAACAGGCTCACAAATACACATAAACACATGAATGATATTTGTGGTGATTCGTTTCTGCAAATGATGGAAGAATAAGCTGGCCTTTCAGAGAGGATTATTATTTTAAAATATGGTAGCAATCTGTTTTCTAAGAAGAAATGAAAATTACCACATAACTAAACCAGTGGCCCTCAAAATGTTCTCTGAGGATCAGTGGTATTAACATTCTTTGAACATTTTTAGAAATGCAAATTCTAAGCTCCCAACCAGACCCCCTTGAGTTGGAAATTCTGGAGGTTAGGTCCAGAAATGTGTATTTCAATATCACTCACATGACCCTCCAATTCTGATATGCATGTAAGTTTCAGGTCTAGTAGTAAAGGAATCAGAAGATATTTATGAACTAAAACTCAGGCCTTGTCTGCTGTAGATTGGCTAGTATATAGTTGTTGTTGTGTAGTTAGAGGTGCTGAGAATGTAACTGTCTCTTCAACAGTGAAACTCTGGATATGGGTAGGAAGAAGTGTGGCAGAGAAAGAGCAAGGCATTGACATCTTAGTTTGTACAACTCTTGATCTAAGGGCTAGTCAGTGATAGTTTCCTTAGCACTGAGTTTATTTATTGACTATAAGCTAAAGCCATTTAACCAAGGCAGCCCTGGCTTAAGGTCAGGTTTGCAGATAGCTGGGACTCCTTATCTAAACAGCACTTCAAAATGGTTTCTAAGTGATATCAGGCAAGGAACAATTTGGAACTGCGAGGTCAAATACTAAACTTAATGTTTTTGCTGTTTTACACAAATGTCTGAATTCAAGTTAACAAAACCAGAAGTATTGAAGGAAAGAACTTCTAAAGAGTCAATCAGTGAATTCCACTACTGGACTTTTGTATGTCACTGCAGAAGACTCAGTTGGTCTACAGTATCTTAACTATGAGTTGGATAGATCTTCATTATAAACTGGATGGTCTCACTGCATCTTAACTATGGTACCAGAAAACTGGATATTCATGTGTTCTACCTCTGTCATATCTTCCAATGACGTGAAATTGGAATTATACCAAGTAATACAAAACACTCTCATCTAGCTGGTATCAATGAATAGTTTTTAATTGTTTTATTCTTTACTCAAAATTTTGGCACAGTTTAAGGCCTTGGATTAAATGCACATATGTGTTGCTCACTTCTCAAGCAAAGGAATAAACATAAATTAGCTTTGATGCTATTAACTTTGGCCATTATTTCTTACTGAGATTTCTCTCTTCGGTTCTAAGTGCACAGAAAGAAAACTAGTGTTTATAGAGGCTATAGTCTTCACCCTTTCCCATGTAATATAATATCTCCTTTCAAAGAGGTCTGATGAAATGTTTCATTAAATATTTATAATTTTTAAAGGCACAAAAATATAGAGACATAAATACACAATACATATCTATATTTGCAATCTATGTCTAAATATATATATATATATATATATATATATATATGTTACATATCTATCACATCTGTCAACATTAAACAAGACTGTAATCATCTAAATGATGTTGCCTCAAGTATAGACAGCAACCAGATAGTCCCTAAGCAAACACACTGGCTAACAATGTGCAAACTCCCAAGAGGACTATTATGGTAGAGAAGATTCCCTGCATGATAATGACAGCAAACACACAGAGAAGACAACTGGAGAAGGAACAATGCAAATACAATAAATTTTTTTTTCTAAAACTCAGAATGACAAAATAATACCCATCACAGTTTGAGTCAGTCCTCAATTCGTGAAACAAAGCATTGAACCAACATCTAAAGGGCATGGTGTTCAACCCCACCAGGAGCCAGGGAATGCTAAGAAAATGACCAGTTCTAAAATGTGCTCATTGCTTTAGGACAAACCCAGTTGTAATCAAAATTCTGCAACTCTTATCTCACCTTTAGGAATGTATATGCCTGGTAAGACCTCAGGCAGATAACCAACAGGAAGCACCTGTCCCAGAGGCCTAGGAGAAGATAAGTGCTGACAATTTTCATCAAGCAGTGTTCTGCCTAGTCCTCTTGTGAAGTCTGAAAAATTTGAAAGAACAGTCGCTACTATACATGAATATGTTGCATTCACATCCCAAACTGAAAGAAAGCACTTTAGCTTTACAATCACTTTAGCTATACAATCCATAGAGCTTAAAATAGACAAAAGCAACTAATTGTGTCATATTGAAAATACAGCTTCCTGATTTCATTCTGTGAAGCAGGAGCAGTTATCAGGAAAAGATGGTTTTTATCTTATTCAAATATGAGAAGTCCAACACAATTTGAAACCCCTCCTAGCTTCCCTCAAGGAGAGTTCTGTAAGTCTCTTGATTACAAATGCACACCTGTCTTGTAAAACAAAGGAAAGAATTCCAGAAGGCTCAAGTCATATCTGCTTCTTGTAACTCACTCATTGTGGTGAAGAGATCTGACAAATCACAGCCTCATTAACAGTTTTATAGCCAACAAGTCAAGACATGATTTTGTGTAGAACATTTAAAAAAAGAACATGCTTTATTTTAAAAAATAAATGCTTTAATATTGGCCAAAAACAATATTAGGCCTAAACATGTTGCCACTAAACAAATAAAACCACTATAGCACCAGTGACAGAATTAAAAGTGTAGGATCATTTTAATATTAATTCTAAAGGCTGCCTCATTCCTAAGAAAATCTGCCACTGAAATATTCAGAGGGTGTCAGTTCCCATTTTTGCTAAGTTGGACTGAAAAACTCACATGGTACACTTCTTGAATGACATAGTTCATACGGGGTCTTTGTAGACTTATTTTTGAACCAGTGTTCACAGAGTACTGAGATAGTTTGATTGAAAATGCTCACGTGACTGAATTCTCCTACTTTACATTCTTTAATGCAGCTAGCAAGTGAGCCACTTTATTTTTGTTGAAGAGAGAAGAGTTTGCGTATGGAGACCGAGCCAGAACACTGAATGTCACGTCATAAAATATGACATGGAAATGAGATTCCAGCACAGCATTTCAAAGACATGGGAAGGGAGTCAGCTCAACTGGGTCCATCGTCAGCCTTTTGAAAGGCATGTCCCCTGCTAAGGAACAGAGAAAAACCCACAGGACCCTGTGGGTGAACAGCGGAGCCAGGAATGTTGAAGACCGTGGCCTAAGCAGCTCCAGAACCCTGGTCTTGCTGAGCAGAGCCAGATTTGCATTCTTGGAAGTTCTGGTTCCCTATGATTCGGCAAGTCTGCTTTAAAGCTGCCACTCTGGGCAGGCCAACGCCCCAGGTGTAGTATGAGTCACACCAAGGGGGAAAGCACCTTCAGACTTTACAGCCTGTTAAGGACCATAGACACAAACCTCTCTCAAAGGCCAGCAGGGCCGGGAGAATGTTCCCACAGCACTCCCATGAAGAGGGTATCATTTCTGATAGTGAAGAACTGTGACAAGGTGGGAAGACAGTAACAACTGAGCAGGTGGCTCAAGTGTGAATTGGGGAGCAAGAACTTAATTGGGGCAAAGGACAGCACTTTGTGTGCTGACACCCAGTACAGAACATGTCTAAGAGAAGGAAAAAGAAGCCAGTGGGTGTCATCAGCTTCTAAGTGTGGATGACAGCAAAACACGTAGGAAAATGGTGTCTGTCACTCAGATGGTGGGGGGGGGGGGGAAGAGTGTCTCTAGAGCTGTGCTGTTGAGGAGAGTGAGGTTCCACTAGGAACCCATCACGACTGAGGAGTTCCATTGAGGAAGTGCTCCTTGACTCCTGACAATTCTATCAATAATGAGTTCCCAGCCTAGAAAGTGAAATTTTGTCCTGCTGATTGAGTCAACTGCCCTGCATCTGTAAGGAATGAGTTATTGTTGCATGGTATGTGTGGATTCTTAACTAGGATCTATTTTCACACGGGGAAAGCAAGCTCTTATAATTGAATACAGCAGCTCTCCATCCTTACATCCCCTTACCTCCCCATGGGTCTGTGCTGTCACCTTGGGGATGGTTAATGGCCTGTGCTGTTAACCACGGGCCTCTTAACATGCACTGGGACAATGAGCGTGCTCAGCCTGAGTCAGGACACACGTCTGCGTTTCTGTGGTACTATCAAGGCTGATGGTCCACAGGCCACACCACGAGTGCTAGCTATTGAAATGTTTTCTTTGTGTATTTTGTACTTCAGGTAAAGGAAAACAGACACAAATAGCTCCAGGGTGCATAAAAGTAGAATCTTCACTAAAAATCACATATATATGGAATACAAATATACACATATATCTGACTATGTACATATGCATGTATCTAAAGGTCATATAATAAAACATTATTCAAACATTGAAAAAGCAGAGAGGAGAGAGAGGACTCACTAAAAGGAAGGTAGCATATTAGCACATATAAAAAAATAGAACTCCTTTGTGTATTCTTGTATGCTGAAAAAACACAAGCTTAAAGGAGTATTTTTGTTTAGTGTATCACAGTGTGTAAAACTACTTTAGAAACGTTTTCTCATTTTATCCAAATTATCTATTTACCTATTCCCTCACTGTTGTCAGTCCTTAAGCTGAAAGATTGACTCCATTTACTTTGATTTTCACTTTTCAGTACTATTTGAACTCAGAGTCTTGAATCACTTACTAGGAAAACACCCTGTCACTTCTTGTACCAGGCCCTCTTTCCCTCATTCCACCATTTCCACAGGTGTGCTGTTAAAGGTCTGGGACCTAGATATCTGTCTAGACTATGATAGCCGACTTCTCCTATCTTCCTACCCTCAGCTTCTCCTTTGGCCTGCTATCCATCTCGTTCCATAGGTGGCGTATCATCTATATAAAATGTGAACAAGTGACACCACCCGCGTGCTTCCATCTTACAAGTGAAAGACCAAATTCCAGGGATGGTACTCAATGTCTTTATAAAGCTGAGACCCATTTCACCTTTTCAGCAGCACTTCAGTAGCAACACGAGAGAGAGCTCATCCTCCAGAATTTGCCTTCACACATGAACTGCGATGCCTTCCTGAGCTCTCTGAGTGGCTGTGGAGCAATGCCTTACTTTTGTCTCCCTGTGTAGCTGAAGTTCATTGTCACTTGGGTCTTAAATAAAATCTGGTGAGGCGCTGTTAATAGTGGAAATAAAGACCCTTGATGTGCCCTGTCCTGAGGGCCTTCATAGACAAGAAACACACACATTATCATCATGGAAGAGACAAAAGAGCAATGTTGTGTATGTGTGTGTGTGTTTTCATGTATACATAAAAGAGTCCTGTCACCACAAAAAAAAATCTAAGCCATCAATGGATTCTAGAAAAGGAAAAGAAAAAAATTAGGAGAAAACTGATCAGATCAATGAAATACAGAATTTGAACATAAATATGATGTTGACACCCAATAGATTAATAAGGTTAAATTTCTTTATTATTTATTTATTTATTTATTTATTTTGTAGGTCATGGGACTTGAACTCTGGGCCTGAGCGCTGTCCCTTAGCTCTTCAGCTCAAGGCTAGCACTCTACCACTTGAGCTATAGTGCCACTTCAAGGTTAAATTTCATAGTTATTTTAATACAAGTAAGAGTTGGTTCACTTTAGAAAATTGGCCATAACAGCCCATTAATTCATAAATTTATTGAATATATACATTATACTAGATAATGGGGAAAAATGCTTAAAGTTGATACCATTAGCCAAAGATAGACATTAGGGGTAGTTTTAACACACTTTTTCCTAAATTCTCTCTTTGCTGATCATCACAACATATGCATTAGGACCCCATGCCAGACTCTGCCAGTCATCCTACCAAACACCACAAAGCAATCGATAGCTTTGTAAAAATAATTAAAAAGCAAATGGTGTCCATTGATACATGCTTATTCTCCAAAAGAGGAGCTGACCACGATAGCAGAGAAGAAAAAACTGACAGAGCTAGTCCTGACTTTTAAGAAGGCTTTGTATTATGACCTCTGTAACATTATCTTACTTCCTAGTTAACAATGTGTAATGTGGTGTACGTACCAAGAAATATGGTTGATATTTCACCTAAGTATCTTATTAAAAGATGTCAGTCATTAACTCAATGTCAGTCATAAGGATGATGTTGAGACCAATGATATTCAAGTTATGTAACAGTAATCTGTAGAGAGGAGCGGAAGATCTGATGAACAAGTGTGAAGATACATCTAGAAGCTAATGTAGTTATGGTGACTGTTAGAAACATTTACTTCTTAAGATTCTTTCCAGGCTACATTAAGAAGACTTTTAATACTTTGGGAATCACTTGGGAATGTGACTATGGAAAACCACAATGAAATAGAAGGTAGATAAATGCATGATCGAAATGGAAAAAAATCTGTGAACATCAGTGGAATCCAGAAGCTGACACAAAGTCCCCTTCCAGAGTTTTGATAGCCACAACCTAAAGGAGTTATCAGTAGCTGGAAAAAAATCAGAAGATACCACTCGAGAAATAAAGAGCTCAAAAAGATCTTCTTTCACTGAGACAACTGTACTGATGAAAATACTAAACACAGACACACAACAGAATCTCTAGAAAGTGTCCTATATAAGTGAATGTAGAGCCAACACACAAACATTTTTTTCCCTCAAGAATACCTACATGTCAGGAGGAACACCAGGAGTCACAGCCCAAGCTCTTACCCCACGAGAGAGAATCTGCATGCCGGGATTGTGAGAACTTCTCTCCCTTCAAGATTCTAGCCTGGGGCTGTGGCATGTTCCCAGAAGCAACAAACCATCGCATTTCTCATTCCTCTAACTCTATTTTTCTCAGAAGCTCTGTTGCGCTGAAGAGTAGCTAAGAGCTTCAAGGTCTCCTTTCTCCATCAGGCTGTGGGCTGCAGGCTCTCTGATGTATGGGAGACTAAGAAGACTTCTCCCGGTCATTTTTACACATGAGGACCACAGGAACAATCGTGTGCACCATCCATAAAGCAGGGATGTACACTGAGGGAGTAGAACACTCTCCCGGAGACACACACACAGTTCTGAAACAGTGACTCAGCTACTACCTACCCGTAGAGGCACATTCTAAAAACAGAGCACTCTGTACCTCCTCCCAAGGTGAGGTGACTTCATTGGAAACAGAGTACGCAGAGGTGAGTGGCATGTTGCAGTCTGTGATCAGTTCAGAGGAAGTGAAGAAGGAATTAGGAAAGACACCGCCATCCTTCCTGGTTCTAAAGCTGCCAACAAAGGGGGTGCACATGACTTCTCAGCCCCTTTAAGAGCCTGTGCCGGAGCCTAACCTATGTGTACATCCATCCTACTTGGCTGGGACCTACATACAAGTGCCTGTGCCCTGCTTGTTCTGTTCTAAGCGAACTAACAGGGTGAGCACATATAAGTGTTTCTCTGTATCTGTTTCCGTGTCTGCACACCTCAGCAGCGATAGATAGCTCTCCTGGCAGCAGGCACTAGATAGTGGCTGCACAGCATCTAGCACAGAGAAATTTCAACAAATTATACAGACTTTCATGCAAGTAAGTGGTTCTTGCTGACAGTCTCAGATTTGAGACATCTCTACTATTGTTTCCTTTTTAAATTCCCAGACTGAGTCAGGTTAACATTTCAGTGATCCGAGCTCGCAGAAATCCAGTAGTGCTAACCTGGCTTGGTCACTCTGACAAGACAAGTATACTAAAGAGCATTCCAGTCGCCTCACAAGCCCAACCCAGTTCTTGCTTTTGCAGTTCTTCCAGTAGATAGAGAGGCCCTGAACAGAGCTACACTCCGTTCTGTCTGCTCCTGCATGAATGTTGGGTAGGGGAGCGGGGAATACAGCTGCCTTTTCCAGCATAGTACTGATCTTCATGTGAATAGGATCTTTTCCAACACCGGGTATCTTCTTGCACATGTATGTGTACAAGATAGTTTCTTGTTCCCCAACTGGCCAGATTTGGGGATACCAGGCAAGTGATGTGAGACTGTTGAAGAGTGGCCCAGGGCCCTGTTGCTGGTCCAGCTCCCACAAGAATAAGATGTCAGAACCCATTTCTCCCCAGGCAGGGTATGGTACTAAGCTTGGCATCTCTAGCTGTTGTTGTTTTACTTCACATGGTTATTCATAAGATAATCTCTAATTTTTTGTACTCACCATTTATGTTCTAACTGCACGTTAACTTACAAAGATGCCCATGATATAACAAAACATTCTAAGTCAAGAGTTGTAGGTAAAAAAAGGAACAGAAAGGGCTGGGAAGGTGGCTCAGTGGCAGAGTGCTTGCCTTGAATGCATGAGGCCATGGGTTCGATTCCTTAGCACCACATAAGCAAAAAGAAAAAAGCCAGAAGTGGCGCTATGGCTCAAGTGGTAGAACACTAGCCTTGAGTTGAAGAGCTGAAGGACAGCTTACAGGCCCAGAGTTTAGGCCCCACGACTGGCAAGAAAGAAAGAAAGAGAAAGAAAGAAAGAAAGAAAGAAAGGAAGAAAGAAAGAAAGAAAGAAAGAAAAGAAAGAAAGAAAGAAAGAAAGAAAGAAAGAAAGAAAGAAAGAAAGAAAGAAAGAAAGAAAGAAAGAAAAGAAAGAAAGAAAGAAAAGAAAAGAAACAGAACAGAAAGGTGGCATGCAATGTTGAAACCAAATCTCAAGTGGAGTTGGATTGTTTGGAGTGTGCTCTCCTAGAACTAGACCTCCAGCTGAAATGGAAATGCCCTGACCAAGATAAGATGAGAGGCGAGACTAGTCAGGAAAAGAGTTACAGTGCTCCTAGGTTATAAGCAAAGTAGTTACTCAAATGAATCACAGCTGTACAGAATACGAAACACAGAAAGAAACTCCTCCTCTGGGTGTCTACATAACACATGCATGGGAGGAAACAACACCAGTTCTTTCTGACCCTCCCAGAAACAAACTAGCCTGTGATGCTAATAAATGAATAGCAAAATCCATTCCATAATTCTCATTTTTCTGGAATATGATGCCGGACCATTTACATTCTTAATGTTGGGCATCAAGCATTATCAAAAGCTTTTTAAGTGAATAAATGAATGCAACTGAATTATATTTTCCACACACTACATCCTCTCATTCTCAGTCACCTAACATCAAAAAGTGTTTTTTGAGGCATTTAATCTTCTGGTTTTCCTTAAAAATCCTTCCCATCCATCAATAACTTTGTAAACATCTTCCTTTGGAAAACAAATCTCATTGATGATTTCATTTGAACAAACAGATGTTCATAATAGATGCCATGGGCTTGGCCTCCTAATCTTCTCACAAGAATCATGACAGTGAAATAATAAAGGAATTCAGGAGCAGATTAGAAATTAATTGGCGATTTGAACTTTGAGTATTCATTGCTGTGTGCCTGTTTGGGAAGCATGATTGCTGGGTTTAGAGATGGATAAAGACAAACTGCTCTGCTCTGACAAACCATTCTTCTGAGAAAATTTACCTGTTCTTTTCCAGTGGGGTAATGATACCTAATCCATCGAGATGTAAAAACTCTATTTAAAAAAAAGGCCCCATAATAGAACATGCCGGTCAGCTGGTTAAAGAAAGTAAGCAGTGTTCTTAATGGAAGATAAACGGTTGCCCTATAGGGCTTTATCTGTCAAACTAATCTCAAAAAGCATCTCATATAAAACTAGAGTTAAAGAGATTGTCAAGGCAGCCTGCACCACTCTGCAAACTAATACCTGGAGCTTATCCCTGGAGTCCTGTGCATGTGAAGTGTCTAAAATACTTGGAAGAAAGCTTTTCCCTCCACATTAGGCGAGGCATACTCAGTGAACCCGATGTGAGATAATCCAAAACAATTCAGGTTTGACAAAGGTTGGGAAAATATTGTAGTAGACACAAAGCTTTGATGGAGAGCTTCTTTGATCTAAAGATTATAAAATCCATAGTTTCTAATCTGACAAATTTTGAACTGCAAAGCACAATACCTAAACATTCTACTTTTGTCATAACAGTTTAATCCCCTAAGAATGTGATTGAAACCACTGGGGAGCAAAGGTTACCATGAGAAGAAAACTGCCGCAGACACCTTGATAGGAGTCTGTGGAGTCATTAAATATAGAGCTAAATGCTGTGTACCATGGGCCCTGCAGGTCATCCTAGGTTCAAGGCCTGTCAGATGCCCATTTCTTTTCAACTGGATAAAAGATGGAAAAATGCATGCTTTCTCATTTTCTCTCTCTCTCTCAATATCTTTCTCTCTGCCTCCCTCCTCTCCTTTAATCTTTACTATTACCTTTCTTCTTTCCAGTTTTCCTTTTCATGAAGGTC
Source organism: Dipodomys spectabilis (assembly GCF_019054845.1). Lineage (NCBI taxonomy): Eukaryota > Metazoa > Chordata > Mammalia > Rodentia > Heteromyidae > Dipodomys > Dipodomys spectabilis. The sequence continues at coordinate 4,724,096 of NW_024870892.1, read as the reverse complement.
AAATTCTCTTGGTAACACTAGTGTCTATGGAGTTTCCAACATCAATTGCGTAATACCATAACCACATTCTTCATTAAAAAATACCAACAAATTGTAATTATGTGTTTGCTACACAAGAAGGTTTTATATTTAAAAAAATACTTAACACCAGTATCTTAGCCAGTAGTGCTGAGAACTCGAAACAGGAACAAATATCAATCCTCGCAAAGTAAATACATGATTTCCATGTGGTACCCAGATGAAACAAATTGTGTGGTGTGACTAAAAAGACATCCCCATTCCCTCTGATGAAAGGAGAAGACTGTGGACAGGAAAGCAAGACCATGAGGATCTCCATTAGCTTCACTTCTGGACATACTAAGGTAGACCAGTATGCTAAGCATAAGGTTGGTCTCTTGTTGATTATCAGGTTCTGGGATGGAGTGGATGTCAGGCCAGATGCCACATGTCTCTCTGGAGTTTGAGCAGGAACAGATTTTCCAGACACTCACTTGGGCCATGGGGGCATCCCACAGGACATTGGGATTTAGTGTTAGATACATCTGGATTGCGACTTGAACCCAGAGCTAGCGTCAGCTGACTTAGAACTGCATCCACTGAATGTCATCTTCCTACCCCCTGAATCCCCAGATAGCGTTGAGAGCCTAGAGAGCATGCATTTGATTTCTCTGTCCAGACAAGTAGTCTTAGGAAGAGGTTTGAAACATTCTGCTCCAAGTAGCCAGATTTATGAATGTAAATGTCTCCATGCTTCAGGAAACAGGTTTTCTATTCCTAAACATTTGATAAACAAATTAACCCAGAGGCTGAACTTGCCAGATGGCTGGCTCAGCATCTATTTTTCAGAAGTAGGCACCAGAAAACACAGTTACATAGAACTCAAGCTGATGCTTCTGTAACCTCCAGACATCGTTGCAAGGTGGATACAAACCACCTTGAAATGACATCTAAAGGTCTGAAGGTCTGAACCCATCATTTAGATGATCCTGAGAGATGAACAGAAATCTCAAATGAGTTCTGAGCTGAGCCACATGCCTACAGTGAGCTCAGATATGTGGCTGCAGCCTCTGGTAGCACCTTAGAACACATTGGGAAGAATTTGTGTCTCTCAGCTAATGAGGTCAGGCACACCCACCTGGTCCACCCTGCAGGTCACCCTCCCAATAGCCTGGAGTTCCCCTAGAATATAATTATTTCTGCCCTCAGAGAGTTCATAGTCCCTTCTCCTAGTACCAAAATAGGTCTTTTATTCCTCACCTATGATAGAGGCAATATTTGTCAGGGAACTAAACTTCCCCAGGGGCCCAGAGGGATTGGCAAGCGAGGTTGGAGCTTCAGTGAGAGCCAGACGAGATCATATCTTCTGGAACCTTTCCATCAAAACCTGGTTGAAGTTCTTTTTATCAGAATGGAATAGACTCCCGTAATTAAATGGCTGGCTTTCTCCTGCTAATTAGGAAAGCTTCCTGAAAACTTCTGCTTTAGAAAGAGTCAATTTGTTCCAACACATAGGACTAACAATCTCATCTGTCATCAGCCACTGTGACAACGTGGCTGAAATATTCATAGGGCCACTAGCTATTATTTTTTAAGAACTCCTGGAGGACACTGGGGATGTGCCAGAGGACATGGGAAGGACAAACATACTGTCTGTGTTTTAAAATGGGATGAACAACCACCCTGGAACAACAGGAGTCAGCTGATTTTCCTTACCTGGAAAAACTGGAACAAATCATCCAAAAATCAATTTGCAAGCTCCGAGGAGAGCACAGACAACTGGATAATAATTCACTGACTGTAGCGGAGCAAAGGCTGTCAAAGTTTTATAATTTCTTCCTGCGACAGCGATAGCCTGGTAAATTAGAGGGCAGGGATGCCGTCATACTTGCTCGGTAATAAAGTTTATCATCTCTTGTAACATTGACACATAATCTGAGTAAATCTGAACCACTGCTGGAGGTCAGAATAAAGTCAAAGGGCATAGATAATGGGAGTTTTCTAAGAGATCCATTCGGTATCTTGTACTACTTAATGTGTTCAACTTTACCATGAAAAGCAGACTCAGTAACCAGTAGTAATCTGGGAGACCTAATTATCCCCATCAGCAACAATTTAGAATTCCAAATAATAGTGAAATAATCAACAGAACATAGTTTAGCAGCTTAGAGAAACATGCAGCCATATTTTTCTTGTTAAACAAGAACAGAGTTCCATAAAGGACAGTAAAGGCTAGGAGTGGCTCATACCTCTAAAACAAGCTATTTTGAAAGTAGAAATAGGAGGATTGCGACTGGAGGCCAACCTGGGGGCGGGGGGGGGGGGGGGGGGGGAATGTAAGATCCTATCTCAAAGAACAAGCAGGTAAGGCAATCTATCTCTTTAATCTGAGCTCCACCAAAGGCCGAGATAAGAGGATCCTGGTCTCTGGCTAGCCTGTGATAAAGAGTAAGACACTTCCAAAAAATAACTAAAGCCAAAAAGGCTGGTGGTTCAATTGTACTTGCCTAACAATTACAGGCCATTGATGCTACTACCAAAAAAAAAAAAAAGCAAAAAAAGATGATGAGAGACTCTCAAAGTATACATTTTGTAAATGACTTAGACTTCATCCGGAATGCATGCTAACAATCATACAACAAAAAAAATCATCCAGGAACAATGAATTTAAAAATGTGTTTTTAACTATCAAATTTATTATTTTACATTGGAAAAATAACCATGTAGTTAAAAGGAGCTTCCAACAAAATTCATGAAAGTTGAGTTAGCCAGTATACATTTGCCAGAAATCCAGCATCAGACTATGAGCTCTGGAGAATGAAAGGTCTTATTCATCATAGAGACCCACAGCTGACATGCACAGGTGAACAGGAGGGCTGGACCAAAGGCATCTTGGCCCCACAAGTTTATAATACAGGACAGCCCGCTGAGCGCAGGAAGCTTGTCCTTTAGCAGTTAGTTTTCCCCACTAGACAAATCAGTGGACAATAAACAATTTGAAACATTTGCAAATTTGATGAAGCGACTTAAGATTTGTTGAATCTGGTAATAAAACAATTTTTATTTGTATTTGCTCTCCTTTTTTTAACTTCCATTTTCTTGTACTTGATTTCTTTCACATGGTTTTGCAATCAAGTTGGAATTTAAAAACTCAATTTCTCATCGCGGATAGTTTGAGGATAAAACTGATACAGGCCACATAGAAAATAGGAAAAATTTAACTTCTGTCATATTAATATTGGTTTTGTTTATTTAAGGTCATTTCCAGAAAGAAATAATAATAATTTATATATTGGGGAAACACCCCAAAAGTTTAAAGTTATGAATATGATTCAAGTGTAAAAAAAATAGGAACAATCGGTACAATATAAAATCTATTGCCATAAAATTATCTCTTTCCATATCTTGCTATTCAGAAGGATAATTTTTCTGATTCTTAGGGGTCATTCTAAGGTATAGTTCTCTCTTCCAGAACATTTATAGCAATCAAGCCTACTTTAATGTCAATGGTCATAAAAATGCTCTTCAGGTCCTTCTTTTTAATGGGTCATTTATTAAGCTATTAAGGGGTTCTGGTCTTGGTAATATTTACTTCTAAAATGGGCACAAATCAGTTGCTAGGTGCTATCTCTGATCAAAAGCCCTAAGTCCACACAGACTGGTCATGTATTTCCCCTTATCTCTCTTTCTATCTCTCCATCACAGGACCCAGTTGGAGTGGTCCTGCAGAAGAGCTGGAGTGATCCTTGACGCCTTATTGCTCTAGGCTGTGGTGGTTTCATCCTCTTTGATCTATAAAGGCTCTTTTCATCAAAAGCCACATCGCTCACACATCACTTTACACAACTGCATAATGGAAGGGTTTTCACACACTAAAGATAATGAAAAGATCTATGAAAATCCCCACAGGTTCATAGCTTGACGGGTAAAAGTTCAGCTCGTCTTCCATTCACCACTTTTGTAACACTCTGTCCAGTGATCCTCTTGGGAAACAGCACAACAGCCTATGAGCCACATTGATCTCTGCACAGAAAGCATCCTGGTGTCATGATGTAAAACATGCATACGCTGACCTTATGAGCCGAGGAATGCATGGCCAGCAGTCGGGAGGGCCCTGTGTGTGACTCTGTTTTCAAGTCTGTCAAAGCTGATCCCTTCTCTCCTCTAGGACCAGTGGTGAGTTTTTCAGGGACTCTGCACAGAATGGTGGCAGAGGTCTGACCATACAAAGAACGGCACAGTCTGGGAAGCAAGGTGCCAGGACATCACCAGTACTGGACTCTTCCAAGACCCAGGACTAGAAGAGTAGCCTGGACAACAAAGCATGTGTATAGGACACTGCCATTGGCCAGCCAGAAGATTCCACTGGGCTCTCCCTTCATTTACACAGACATCCTACATGTACCATGCCCTTTGACCTTCCTGAGTGACTCTGGGCCCCTGCTACATCACTGCCTACCTTGTCTAGCTGTGTCATGAACATCCTTCATGGCACACCAGAATCGTGCCTGCTAGGAAAGCCTCCTCTCAGGGCCCAGTGGGGCCTGCCTGCTGTGGTTTACACTTCCCGTACCACCTTTCATTTCTTGTTTACGTCCACCACCACACAAGCACAATGGTTCCTTAATTGTCCCAGAGCCACTTTTGCCTTGGTTGTCTTTTCAGGTCAGGTGAGAGCATGAATACTCAGGCTTTTGAGCACAACCATCTGACTTCCTGGGCTCACATGCAATAGAGTTGTTGGCCACAAGAGGTAAATCCCAGAAGGAGAATTCCATCACACATTCCATAGACTGTTTGGTCATCACATGGAAACTACAGTAACCATCTACTCCAAGATTAGCTACCCCCTTCCCTGCAGAGACCTATCTACCCCCCTGTTAGGCTCCACCTTTGTGTGTGTGTGTGTGTGTGTGAAAATATTGTACAGAGGAGTTACAATTACATGCGCAAGATAATGAGTGCATTTCTTATCAAGCATTGTTACCTCCTCCTTTGTTTCCCGTTCCCATCCCTTCCCATCTCCCACTTCCCCCCGCCCCACCTCATGGCCAAAGTTGTAAAGTTCGTTTTTCAACATAATGACTTGTATATCTCATTGTTGCAATGGTCCACCTTTTAAAAGATCCATTGTCTCTCAACAGCACTGCACTGGGGACTAAGCTTCTGACTGGAACCACATCCAAGCTGAGGTAGTCTCTTTATGTATGTGAACCCTGGCCTGGCTCTCTTACTTTTAACCGCACAGCTCTCTAGCACAAAGTTTCAATTCTTACATTTCTCCAGAGTTTGGAGCCAAAGATCATGGAGTCAACTATTCTCCATGCTTTGAGGAACAAAATGAAGTAAAAAGTTTTTTACCAATGTGTCGTCCGCTGTCCCACAAACCCAGTGAACTAACACTGAGCCAGATGCTGGGCACAGCAGGATGTGCTCACTGCCCACTGGTGTCCTCACTCTCTCCACTGGCCCTCCAGGTCGTGAGCAATAGAATGAGGGGGTTAAAACACATCAATCCTTTCCAGTCAGTTTGTTTAGTCTTCCTCCATATCACCTCTTGTAGCAATTTCACATTTTTTTAATGTATTAAGGAACTCCTATATCTTAAAATTAGATTAAAAAAATAAAAAGGAGACCCTGTGGCAGTATAATTTTTAGTTATTTGGTAAAGATAGGTATTCGCTTTTTATATCTCTGGTATATCTTTGGCCAGTTAGAGAGCTTAGCTTGAAAGTGAAATGCTGGGAAGGCGGCGAGGATTGGGTGGGGGGTGGGGGGAGGATGGGAAGGGATGGGAAGGGGAATCAAAGGAGGAGGCTACAATGCTTGATAAGAAATGTACTCATTATCTTGCCCATGTAATTGTAACCCCTCTGTACAGTATTTTCACAATAAATAAATATATATATATATATATATATAAAAGAAAGTGAAATGCTATACCTGTGAGCTGAAAGCCTTATTTTTTAAAAAGGTAAATAATGCAGCAATATGTTTATCTCCATTTCTACACACAGTGTATATGAACATATGTATGTATAAATACAAAATATACAAAATATACATATATCCTCTTGAATAGACAGAATAAACATGAAAATTACCATTAACTTCATCCCCAAAGCAGGAATAGGTTAGAAGAAGGGAATTTCATTATTCTTAAAAAAAAACTAGATTTTATTCAAAATGAGCATTTGTTGTATTTATTTTACATAAAAGGAAAGGGAATCATCAGACTTAAGGTTTGTTGCAATTCCTTCCCACTCTGAAGTTATGTGAATCTGTTTCCTGTAACCTGTGAGTAAATCTCTCTTCTTTTCCAGTAACTGCATCTATCAAAAATTACTTGTGAGCAATGCTGCTCACAAAATCAATATCGGTGTTTCTAGGAGCTTCTGTTATGGGTAGAATGCTTGTGTGTTTAGAATGCTAACCCTCTGTGGCACAGAATGCTACCCGATTTGGATACAGGATTATTACAATTGCACTCCGTGAGGTCAAAAAAGGTTTCTGATCCAATGTGACCGATGTCCATATATGAAGAGAGGCGCAGGGATAAGACAGAGATAGAGAGATACATGTGATGACCAACAGCCGGGTCAGAGGATGATCTGGAAACCAAAGGGCACTAAGGACTGAGGGCCACCCATCAGAAGAGGCCACGAAGGACGCCCCCACCCCAAACCCACAGAGAGAGTCGTCCTTGTCAGCACTTGACTTGGGTTTCCAGCTATAGGGAAGGAAATTAGTGCTGTTGTAATGCTCCTACTTTCTGGCACTTTACTACAGAAGCTCTGTGGAAAAATATTGCCCTCCCAGTAGAGACATCTTTTCCACTCCATGTTTAAATAGGCATGTAGCTATGTATGCATGTACACACATGCACATATATAATGTGCAGACATATGCGTGCACACACTCATGTGTATGTATATATATAGTCTTGAATAGGCATAATAAACATTAATATGAAAACTGACTTCTCCCAAAGACCAAGAATAAGGTTCATCCTGCCCACATGTTGAACAGTTGCCATAGGCCTTCAAATAAGACCTATGAGTGTGGGTCTTTATGTACAATAAGTTTCCTTGCACTCAAATCCAGGAAACATTAAACTCAAGGAGCAAGTCATTGTATGTCTGGATTTTTGAAGCATGTGATGAATGGAAATAGAGCAACTACAAATGGAATTAGATTCATCATATTGCTCTGTGAGAGATCCGACAGAATATATACTGAGTTATTGATTAGATTTTTCTCTCTCTCTGGTCAGTAAAGAAATTGAATTGAACAATGAATCTTTTATGTCAAGGGACCATCAATTTGGAAATTGCTTTTTAGAATAAACACATGGCAGAGATCTGGAGTTAATGCACCAAGTGGAGATGCTTTGGATTTAGGTTAATTTTAAAAGGTCCTTATAATGATTCCTGTGTTAGTCATCTGATTTGTTATGACACACGCCTGAGAGAAATAGCTGAAAGCAGGCAAGAGTGTGTGTTAGTCTCAGGGGTCGTAGTCCATGGTTCTCTCCGGGTCAGCGGTGAGCAGAACATCACAGTGGAAGGACAATGACTGGTGCACGAATCACTCCGAAGAACTGCTGCGTTTCCACTTTGCTTTGCTTGAAGAAAGGAGCTACTAGTTCTCAGCTGAAGCTTGTTTCCCCCCCACCAGCACACCCTCATTTCTGGGTGGATTTGCTGAGCCAACGTGACAAGGGTTTTGCATTACATTTATTGATTTATTACTTTCTGGTGTCTGCAAGGATGGGAAGATGAAGAATGAAAAGATAAAGCATGGAGTGTAAAAAACACATTGAAATAGAACTCAAAATGTAGGTGAGAGGCTGTAAAAATATTAAATGCCAACTGAAAAAATGATATTACATTATTCATTTTTGTAAAATTGCTCACACCTGAGAAACCACTAACCTTCTGTTGTATGTCACTAATTTTGCAATAGTGACAGTATCAAATTTTATAACATATTTGCCATAAAAATTAAACTAATTCAGTATTATACTCAGAATAATATACATTCTCAAACTTCAATACTATATAAATCTTAAACAAAATCTTATAATGAACTTCAGGTCTCCAATACTAAGTAACAATTTTCATTATAAAGTTTCTCTACTAACTTGCAGTAATTTGAAAATGCGTTTCCCACACCCACAATTATATGTGTCCTATTTTGGGGGACCTGTAAATGTGACCTTATATGGCAAAAAGAAAGGAGAAGGTGGTTTGGAGCTGTGATCGAGGTAATAGTTCTCTACAGGAAGTCACATGGTTCCTAAGGGAGTAACGGGAGAGTTGCTGAGAGCAACAATTAAGGCAGAGTTTAGAAACAAAGAGACAGAAGATAGTATGGCAGACCAAGATCTCTAGCAGCTCCAGAAACTAGAAGCCATTACAGCTGCTTTCCAAGGATCCTTTGAAGGGTGTTTGGCCTTGTGGATACTTTAGGCTCCAGGCCAGAGTTAATGATTGGGACTTCAAGCCTCCACATATATGAGAGAATGCATTCATTTTGTTGTAATGCGTCCAAGTAGTGGAGACTTGTTACAATGCCATATGAAATGAAGGCAGTGACCAGTCATTTTGATGATAAAGTTGATGCTTAAGCATCAAGTGATAGTCTGTGATACATCTCCAAAACCTTACCTAACTGATAAGTGGAAGAATCTGGAAACTATAGCTAATAAAACTTAGTAACCAAGTTAAAGTAATGGGACCAGTGATGCAAAGATTAAGCCGCTGATGGCAATTTAAATGCAAATATTATAATCATGATCTAAGTTATATTTTAAAGTTTCATCTCCCTAATCCACAATGTACCATCTGTTGACTGAAATCTTTTCTCTGGTGGAATACAAAAATATCTCACAGAGACCAGGTAAAAGCTTCCATTTTCATAAATATTGTATTAGACATTTTTTTCAAATGTATAGAATTTAAGCTTATTTATACATACATGTATGTAGAAAGAGGGGGAGAGATAGAGAAGGGAAGGAAGGAAGGAAGGAAGGAAGGTAGGAAGGAAGGAAGGAAGGAAGGAAGGAAGGAAGGAAGGAAGGAAGGAAGGAAGGAAGGAAGGAAGGAAGGAAGGAAAAATACAACTGTCTTTATTCTTTTCTCATTACCCTGAGCCATTCAAATAGCTCTGCTTGGTTCATAGCAATGACAGAGGAGTCAATCAAGCACTGACTGACATTAAGAAATAGTCATATTTACAGTTGACAATCTAAATCTATGACTTAGCATACATGTACAAAACACCTGGCAATTTGTTGCTAGAATCCAGGCAGGACCTGATATTGCAGCAAGTTCCCACTCAGGATTCATCAATGTTGTCTGACCACAACAGATTGTGCTAAAATTCTTTATGTCATGATGGAAATATTCTTGAATGATTTAATGATCTTCTGCAACTCGCACTCCACCTGTGGATACCCATCAGTCTGAGTAAGACTCTTATGGGCAGGGATGGTGATTCAGTCCTGTGTGAGTTACCAGCCATGGAATCTGAGGGCTGGACAGGTGGAAGGATGTCTTTCTAGACAAAGACCAGACCCTCACGAGTCTGAGTGCATGCAGCAGTGGCACACTGTGTGAAGGCCACTCTCCATCCTAGGGCAGGAAGGCTGAACTTCTCACTAACCCCTTGTCTGTGACATGTAGCACCAGAGGAGCAGAGTGGAAAGGTGCCACAGCCCTTCCCTGTGGGACTCAGCAGCAAATGTATGTCTCAGCTGCTCACAGCCCGTTAAGGTCTAGAACTGGTCTAGAATTGTTCACATGGCCTCCTATGATGCAAAGGGTTGGGAGAATTTGGGGAATTCACAGATATTCCAAGAGCAGTAAATACCTCTGTGGAAGTACAAACTCATGATGATGTCTTTTTTGATTATTGGCATTCTAATTATTTTGTGTATGAGAGACAAAAACTGGTGCTCACAGACCTGAGCTGGTTTATAATCAGGCTGTGGGCTTCAACTCTAGTTAAAAGCTCTTCACATGTATGTTAGAAGCATCAAGAGTAATATCATTTCATTATATTTATATTTATAACCTTTAATTTAAAACCATGGTTGATTTTAAAAGGCAAAAAGGGATTTCAAATGCCCTTTCAGATACAATCACTTCTCCATTGTACCTAGGTTAGACTAATTCTATAAATATCTCATGCTACCTAACAAAAATCCCAAGGCAAGTAATAACTAGTGTGAATTTGGAATATTGTATTCATGTCATGATAGGTTAAAATTATATTATTCAAATTTATACTTTTAAATAAAATGTGGTATAATTATTAAAGAATACTTTCCTAAGGATTAAATTGTACATGTTATTGAGACCTAAAACATTCAGATATGGTTCAAATTTTATTATAAAACATAATGTGGTCAGGCACTGGTGGCTCATGCCTGTAATCTTAACTCATCATCTGAAGATCGTGTTTTGAATTCAGCCTGGACCAGAAAGACTGTGAGACTCTTATCTCCAATTAACCAACAAAATGCCAGAAGCAGAGCTAAAGTTCAAATTGCAGAACATTAACCATGAGCAAAAAACCTCAGGGACAGTGCCCAAGCCCTGAGTGCAAGCCCCTAGACAGGCACACAAAAAAAGCACAAAAATACAATGTGTTCATACAGGGCGAAAAACATTGACATTATAGAATGATTTTTACATGAGCTTATTTCCTTAGGATATATTTGACCAAATGCAGGTCCAGTGATGTAAGGAAACATAAAGTGTGGGAAGCCTGATGCCATAGCACCAACCGTACCGCAGGCTGTAATAAGTGTGTTGCAATCACAGGCCACAGAAGTGCTGAGAATGAAATTAGTATGCACACACACACACACACACTTTACGATGATCAATATAAGATAAATTTAAAACACTTAGAAGGAAATATGATAGATGTCATTAAGGTTAAGTATCTTAAGTAAAGAAAGAAAAATATTCAGCATTGATTCAGTTGAACTAATTACCAATTTATACAAGTTAATCTCACCCGTAGCTCTATAACTGAAGTGAAAACCAACTAAAGACGGTAAAAAGAAGTATTTGGAAGCAATATAACTCATATCTTATGAGTCTACAGAACGTATCACAATTAATGAACGAAGATAAACAAACTAATTGAAAAACAGGTAAACAATTGTTACTGTTCTTCCATTCATAGAAGAAAATGGGACTTGCCAATAAACATTCATAGATGCACCGGAAAAATCACTGGAAACTTAAGAAATGCAAATTACAACAATGATGAAATTTCATTTCAACTCATCAGACTGGAAAAACCACTAATTACCCAACACTTGTGTCAGTGAAGGAAGAGATCTCATTGACCGGGACAGGGTGATTTGCTAGAACCATTGGTAGAGCAATTCAGTCATGTCTCAAGAACCTGAAGATAGGTGGGCCTAAGTGAAGACGGTAGACGCACAGTACTAGGCAAACTGCAGAGCATTCTCCACACAGCAGCCTTCCTTTCTCAGCTGAAAGAAATCGTGAAGTTATTGGAACATTACTGTCCTTGTTAGGAGATTGAGTAAATAATTTATTCTGACTTTAGACTTCTACAAAGGCATTGATTAAATGGACTATATCAACACATATCCTCATATGTTGGCTACACAAAGTAGAGGGTAAAATGATAAATACTGTCTGATAGACTGGAAGAAAAAACGTAAGCAGAATCTAATACTATAAATTGCTTAGGAATACAAATGTACGAAGAAATACAAATTTATGTACAACAATGATAAACAAGACTTCAGCTTTCAGGGAAGTAAAGAAGAAATGAAAGAAAAAATAAGAGAACTCTAAAGCAAAGAGAAAAGTGTTAACATTGCTCTACCTGTTCATAAATGGATATCTGTCCCATTATTTCCATTTCTGTATGTATGCTTGAAACATTTCATATAAAATTAAAGTGTTTAAAATCAAAATTGTTGCCTTTTTTAGTTAAATAACATTTTGATGTCTACAAATGGTTATGTTCATGTCTTACGCCTTTAAAATATCTTAATGAACATTACATGAAGAAAATGAAATAATTCCTTCATTTCTACATACAATTGTGTCATAAACTGGCTATGTCCACAGGGGCATGTTAAAGTCCCACATCTTTGGTGATATAACACATCAAAGACAGAAACTCTGACATAACAATGTAGCTGTGGTATCCAAATCTTTCAAGGGACAACAGAGAGTTCAGAAGTGAGATTGTGTGGTTGTCAAGTGATCACAGAGGGAATTTGAAATTGAGAATTTCTAATAATGCTGCTTTTATGCTAATCCAACATGATCAGACAAATCATTGTGGAGGAAAGTAGCTCTTTCTGCTGTGTGATTATGTCCCAAAGAAGATGACATTAAGATATGGAGAAGGCCGGGCGCTGGTGGCTCACGCCTGTAATCCTAGCTACTCAGGAGGCTGAGATCTGAGGATCGCGGTTCAAAGCCAGCCCGGGCAGGAGAGACCGTGAGACTCCTATCTCCAATAAACCACCAGAAAACCGGAAGTGGCGCTGTAGCTCAAGTGGTAGAGCGCTCGCCTTGAGCTGAAGAGCTGAGGGACAGTGCCCAGGCCCAGAGTTCAAGCCCCACGACTGACAAAAAAAAAAAAAAAGATATGGAGAAGATGAGGAGTCCTGGTATGGAAATATTCGCTTCTGTGTGACTTACTTGAAGTGTGAAATGGCTTTCTAAAGTGACCAAATGTCGCCATGGTGCCCTTGAACTTGGGTTGTGATGGGAGTGGAGTAGAAGTATGCTGCCTTCTCCTGTGAGCTGGAGACAGCACCCACAGAGATGCCAGGAGTCACAGAGGATGTGGTTCCCTTCAAGGTCTTTCCTCAGTTTCCACTCTGTTCTCTTTCTCCACACCACTTCCTTCACTGTGGTATTCAATGTATTTTTAAAGTAGTGGCAACTCCATTTTTAAGTGGATCAGACCGTTGATATTCCTAGTGAGCACTATGACATCACATTTCTGTCCTTTGCTTATCGTGTTTGGAAGTCTTGGTTGATCTCTTCTTCTCCAGGGTCCTTGGCCCTTTAAGAGCTCACCCAAACTTCTCTACGTGTTTTTCCCCTGCCCTCGGAACTCAGGAGTTGATGGCTGTTAGGGAAAGTAACTGGCAGCTTTGGTGCCTTGCCTGTTTCACGGAGGGAAGGGGGGCACTCGGGGTGTACCAGGGGTCCACATAACCAAGCCCTCCTACCCCACATTCCTCAAGAGAAACCTCCATGGTTAGTCAAGGATAAAACTGTCAATAACCCAAACTGAGTGATTTTAATCGCCACATGGAAGTCTGTTCTCTGTCAGAAATATTCAGAGCCTTCTGACAGATAACCCACTGGCTATAGTAGGGGGAAATAACTGAATTTCTTCTGTCATTGTAGTTTGAACCATCCCTGTCCTAATGTAAGATTTTTGAAGAAAAGAATACAGATATATTGCCTGGTCCAGAATTATTTATTCAGTAAGCCTTAGTACTATGCAAAAAATCTAGTGACTTAAGATGTAGTTATGAATTTTTTAATGCATGCTCTGATAGGTTGCATCTTTCTTTTAGTATAATGTATTAAAAGACCACTATTAAGCAAAAACAAACTAAGCAGGAACAGTGAATGGCAGTGAATGGTAGACAGGAGACTTTACAGACCTTATGGAATGTGTCAGGAAAAGACTTGCTTACTGCATGCAACAGAGCAAAGACCTGGTGAGTTTTTAATGCATAACTATCAAAAGGCACAAAGCACAGCAAGAGTAAGAGCCGTGAGGTTGATTTACCTGGAATGACAGAGGAGTTAACAATGAAGACGAAGGATCTGGAAACAGAGTGGTGAGGGAAGAAGAGGATAAGGACATTGATCAGGACATCATCTGAGCCTCTGTTCAGGGCCTTGTCCAAGAGTGGGTGCAGACCCAGATAGTAATGAAGACACAGGCAAGAGGCTGCCTCTCCTCTGAGTGGCCTAGGAGGCATGGGGGGTTAACTGGAGGAGTGTAATTGTGCAGTTCATACTGTGGGGTAGAGAGGAGCGGGGAACTATATTCACAAGCCTTGGAGTAGAACATAGAAAACAAGATGGAGGTTAGTTAGCAATGGGAAGTGGAATTTAAATATATACATATATATATAAGCATATATTATAAACTTTAAGTAGTGGTAAAAGGCGATTTAATTCAACATGTCCATTTATGTGTACAATGCATCTTCATCCGTTTCCATCATCTCCCCATCTCTTTCAGCCCTACCCACCTCCTCAATGTACTTGCAGCTGTTTTCAAAGTTGATGTTGAATATTATGACTGCATGCACATACCCTTGCTCTCTCCATTTGTCTGAATCCCTCCCCTTGGTGTCCTGCTCTTAGGCAAAATGCTCTGCTCCCTTGTTAAGTTGGTTGTAAGTGTACTGTTGGAATCCTCCCCCGTGAGAGTGTGTGCGTGTGTGTGTGTGTGTAGAGATATCTGTATATATGCAGTGACATTTCAAATGCAGGACTAGTTCTGCTGATGGATTGAATGGGCCTGTGAGTGAAGAGGAAAAGCTCAGGTGATTCCAAAGGCTGGGTGACCTCTGTATGTCCACTTCCCTCGTACTCACATGTGGAAGGCGCAGGAGTGGTCTTAAAGCCCAGTGAGTATATGTCTGAGACTAAATGGAGTCAGTCCTCCACTGGGCATCAGGCAAGCGTTGCCTCTTTTTTCTTCTTTCACGTTGCTGCCTGAACCCCATGGCACCTCCAATAAGAGACAGAGACAGACAGACAGAAGGACAGCAAGATCAAAATCTGAAGGAATTGTCTCACACAGTGGTATAACTTGGCACATCCAGAAATCTGTGGCTAGGCTGCAAAGTAAGTGAAGGTCAATGTGGCAGTCAAGGACAAAAGCCACCAGACTGGAGAATTCTGTCCTGCTCAGTGAAGGTCAGCTTGGATCTATGGAGGTCATTGGATGAACCACACACAAGTAATATGGGGAGCAATTGATCCACCCAAAGACTAATGACTTAAATGCCAATCTCCTCCAAATACACTGTGAAACAAAAATGTCCAGAATAATGCTTTGAGCAAACACACCAACACTCTGACTCAACCAGGCTAACACACAGAATTAGCCACCACAGAAGGAAAGGTAGAAGTCTGGGAGAGAGGGGAGGGGGCCTGCTTCAGATTGCTGGCCAAGCCCAGCACATTCAGGGAGGACATTTAGCAGCCTAGAGTGGACTCTGCACTGTGAAATCCTGAGGTTGCTTTAGATCTCCAGTCAGCTTGAAGATGGAGATAAATGTTACTTCCTTCACTCTGTTGAGCTTACTGCCCACAGTTCAGTGTCACGGAGTAAAATGCCCACAACATCCCCACACAGAGTTCCCATGTCTTTTCAGAACACACGTACTTCCAATGTCATGTTTGAGCAAATAAAAGTATCTTCTGTCACCTTAACAGGTCCTAAGAATTACTGAGTGTTGGATTTGACCATAGTTTTCTTCCAGGCCTTTCTCTAGGTCCCTTTCCCATCCTGACATGCCTTCTGTGACTTTGAAACCCTCTTTAATCTATATTTAGAGAGTTTCCCTGAGTACAAAAATTGGATCATACATTCTTTTATTTTTATGCTCAATTTTCCACTTCACCTTCTCTCACTTCCTTTCCACTTGAAGTAATGCCTCCTGTCAGAAGTGAGCAGCAGGGGACGCTTTGGGCCTTTCCCTGTGTGACAGTGAGCAATCTCTCCGGTTAAAACCCCACCTTAATCTATCTGCTTGCTTCTTGTCAGCTGGATGAGCCCATCTGGCTTCGGTTCCCACTAAACCCAGGCTCCGTTGTATGATTTCTACCCCCTGGGGGCTTCCTGGCATGCAGGGCATGACTACAAGAGGAATCAAATATTCCCTCTTGCCCAGAACCAAGGGAACCATTTGGAAATGTTGTCAGGAGAAAACTGGGGAATGACTGGTATACATGGAAAGTCTCCTATCCCAGACTGACGCCTTTGAGGATGGGATGTCACAGAGCAGCACATGTGTGTGTGTGGGGGTGGGGGGGGTGGGGAGAGGGAGGACGGGGGATAAAAGAGGCCCTTGGAAGCAGGAAGTTGTTTGAGTAAGAAGTTGAAGGAGGGAGGCAGTCATGTGCTTATCAACTGCATTAGAATGGAAGGCAGCCTTTTCCGATCCACAGTCCACTGGTTGGAACTTATGACCTCTCTCTCTCTCTGTCTCTCTCTCTCTCTGTGTGTGTCTCTCTCTCTTTCTCTACCCCTCCTTCTCTTTTAAACCCAGGAGTGAGTTTACTTTTCCTTAAGGAAAGATCAAGATGACATGAAAACTTTGATAAGGAAACCCCAGAAATGGCCTCAGAACAACCCAGGGAAAAGAGCCCGTGCGAGCTCAGCTCAGATACCGCGCAGATGAGGAGGGAGAGAGATTCAATTACTTAAATAGCAAACCTCCTTACTGATGACAAAGGCTCTCTGACAATTTCTGCTTGAGACTTTTAAGAGGTGAATTATCATTCATATTCCTATAATCATTTTCAAGATTCCTTGACTCTTTTAAACAAAAGAACATAGAATTCTTTCCACGTCTCTTTCTAGAAAGCAGTTCTAACATAGAAAATGAGTGGGCATATCTATCTGTTGGGGGAAAAGTGCCAAGAAACTCAACTGCAGAGTCCTGCAACTTTAATTTTACAAAAAGGAAGGAGTTAAGAGATGACCAATGGTCTATGCTTTCCTTTCTTCCAGACCTCTCTACTCCTTTGAGTAGAACAATGTGTACATGGCTAAGTTTAAGAATCTTTTTGCTAGATTCACAAAAAATAAAGTTGAAATATCAAAATTTCTGACACTCAGTTCCCTGGTCATAAAGGAAATAACGTTAAATTTTTCTTAGCTAAAGAAGTTAAAGAAATAAATGAATGGGAATGGTAAGACTGAATGCCCTTTGCTAGGTTACACACACACACACACACACACACACACACACACACACACACACACACACACACACACACACACACACTGCCTCATGCTGTATATGACTAGAACTTAGACATAATAAGGAGGCTGTTCTTAACAGAATCCCATGGAAAGCTGACCATCCCTTGGTTTGTCTGCCCAACGCAGTGGAGGATTCTCTTGGCCTTTGTTCTGTGGTATCTCTCAGGGATGAACTGGATAATGGCTATGTCATCTTTATCTTCATTTATCTTTCAAATGTTCCAATAAAGAGAAATATGCTTCTATCTGTTGCATCAAAATTTGCAGCCAGGCTTATTGGCAAAAATAATAATAATATGAACGATCAGGAGATGATATCACAGACTATAGTAGATCTTGCCCATTAATGATCCATCAACACAAGGAATCAATTTCCTCTTCATTCCCTCCAACCACATCCCTTGTGTTTCTGAGTAAAGAGGTAGTGAATAGCGAATATTCAGTCTTTGACCTTAAGCAAGAAAAAAAGTCAGGTACTCAGTTAACAAATAACAATTGAGAGCAATTTCTCTTCATAAGAGGAAAGGTCTCTTAAATTGAGAGCAAAGGGGAAAATGTAACCCAGTGGTACAATTACTTGAGTCCCTCTGGTGATCTCCTGTTGGCATATATCCATGCATCAAAAATTCTCTCTCTAAATTCGTATCTCAGTTCCCATTTTCTCATTTTATGTGGTTAATATCCATACAGTATTTCAAGCACCCTTCAATCCTTCAATCACTTCCAGGAAGAGAAAGAAATTATGGTAAAAAGAATATATTTTAAGGAAACTCATCAGTTAGATAGAAAAGAGATTTAGCAGCAAATTTAAAAGACTTCGAAAGTAATGAAGAAAAAGAAATCTTTAGAAATAGGTATTACATCTGTAAGATTTTATGGAGTAAAACTGAGATAAGGAAATGGATTAGTCTGGAGAGCGCGTTCAACAGAACCAACTAGCCAGAGTCAATCTAGTCTCTTAACATTAAAATAAATAAATAAATCTGAAAGGCCAATCTTTGTTTGTCTGGAGAGTTGCAAACTAAGGAGAGACAGTACAAATATCTGCAGTCATCTGGAACTACATTTCCATCACCCACAGGGCAGCTGAGATGCATCCGACCGTCTCTTCCCTGGCATCAAAAAAAGATGAGCCTAATTGCTTTAGCCTTGGCTGGTTAAATAGTTAAGTGTAGGGCTGTTTCTTACGGTATGCAGGGGGAAAGAAATGCTCTGAAGAATGTCATCCCCAGAGAACCGCCTTCCCTATGTCTTCCTGCCCAGGCAGGGGGAAAACAGGCCAGCCATGATCTCCCCTCATCTTCTGCCTCGGGCAATGAGACACGCTTGCTCATCAACAAGTTCCTGGACTGTACATGAGGCAGTTATTTTTCAACGTGAGACACTTCAGCCTTGTCTGGGGAAATGAAGCTTGCAGACGAAAGCTTGGTAGGTATTTTCTTTAATTAAAACTGAATGAAATACTGTCTAATGAGACAAATGAGACCATCAGAATGTGAAATTTTGTACGTGTCCCTATTTTGCTAGAAAATAGTTATTCCTACCTCGTTGATTTTTTTTCCCTACGCCGTCTTTCTTGCTCAACATTTTCTTAGTTGTTATTATGCTTATAGTCATTCAGTGTGTGCATGTTTTGTGATTTACTTCTCTGCTTGCTAAAGTCATGTCCCTCTACAATTACTTCCCTAATTCAATGATTGCTACTGACCACACAAATAATAATTTTGAATAATTTAAAGTAGCTACCATGACTGAAGTGCTAACAGAGAAACCCCTGGGTTTCTGACATTTTCACAAACATAGTGCCTGCCCCTGCTGCCCCTCTAGAGAGACTGTGTTTTGTGGAATGCTGTCAGTGAATGCTGTCAAAAGGTGCGGCACACCCAGCACCCATGGCTCACACCTGTAATCCTAGCTACTCAGGAGGCTGAGATCTGAGGATCAAGGCTCAAAGCTAGCCCAGGCAAGAAAGCCCATGAGACTCTTATCTCCAATTAATGACCAGAAAAACCAGAAGTGATGCTGTGGTTCAAGTGGTAGAGAGCTCGCCTTGAGCTGAAGAGCTGAGGGACAGCCCCCAGGCCCAGAGTTCAAGCCCCAGGACCAACCAAAAAAAAAAAAAAAATATATATATAT
Source organism: Dipodomys spectabilis (assembly GCF_019054845.1). Lineage (NCBI taxonomy): Eukaryota > Metazoa > Chordata > Mammalia > Rodentia > Heteromyidae > Dipodomys > Dipodomys spectabilis. The sequence goes on along the minus strand of NW_024870892.1, from coordinate 4,704,923 downwards.
ATATATATATATATATATATATATATATATATATATATATTTAGTACTGTGTTTAGTACACATGACTTAGAACATTGTTTGGGCAGTACTGGAGACTGAGCCCAATGTCTTACTTTTGCTTGGCAGGTGTCTTACTACTTGATCCACACTTCAAGCCACTTCTATTCTAGATATTTTTCAGATAGGGTCTCATTATTTTTTCTTTTTTGCCCCAGACAGACCTCATACTATGAGCCTCCTATCTGTGCCCCTGTATATCTGAAATTACAAGGATGAGCCACAACATCTGAATCTTTTTATTGAGATAAGGAGGGCATCACTAACTTTTGGCTCAGTCTGGACTTTAGGCATGACCCTTCCAATCTCTGCCTCCTGAATAATTAGGGTTACAGGTATACCCCCTTATGCTCTTTTGAGCACCCAAGAGTGAAGGCAAAATCTTAGACTTTGGGATTGGAGGAAATGAGTAAGGTCTGAATTGTGGGTTTAATTAAGATCAAATTCACTTGCTACAAAGGAGAGAATCCCATGAAAAGCAAAAATCTAACTGCCTCAGCCTCTCTAAGTTGGAATCTAGTGTTAGACGCTCCTACATGTGACCATAAGCATTAATGTCTTCATACACCAGGCAGATGAGCTAGACTCACCTTATAAGATTTAAATAAACACTCATATCTGAGCCTCTCTGACTCCAGATTCTCCTCTCTTAGCAACTACACAATGGGTCTTCAGGAATCACTGTAGTTTCTGTTTTCTTTTGGTTCCAGCAAAAGATGTAAAATTTTACTTCCCAGATGCGTAGCAATCATAGAAAATTAAGTCTCACGTTCCTTTTACATAATTGTATTTCTAATTCATCCAAATGATACTATATGGAGCACAGCTTCAATAACCACAGATGTCTGTCATCTGATGGTATTCATATTGGGCCAAGTGTTATGAGAAGACAATACTGATTAAGTACAAAGCGTGAAGTAACTTGGCCTTTGTGATGGAAGCGGTTATTACTAAACCAGATACATAAACACATAACTTTCATGGGTGCAAAAGGACCTTCAGGGAGAGATGCTCATTCGGAGAAACTGTTATAAAAGAACAGAAGACAAGGCAGAGGCTGACGATGGAGGCTGTCAGAGTGTTGATGTTCAGAAATGCTGGCTTGAAGAGTGACCATTTAGGCCAAGGCTTCGAGGGTTGGGATGGGAAGGGAAGTGGCTGGGAGACAGTCTCAAAGGAGGAGCCACAGGACTCCTCAGGTCCTTTCCAGACCCCACTGGAGCCCATCTCCCCACAGGCCTGAATCCCTCTACTCTTAGCCCTCCAGGACTCTTAGTGATGTCCTGGCCTGTGGTCCCCTCTCAAGGGGCTACACAGTGAACCTGCCAATGTCTCTGTGTTGCCCTTTGCCGGCTCTAACAATTGGGGACTCGTACTCAGAATTCAAAGGATGGAACCAGAAAGGTGGACCCCAGGCAGGGAGCTGGCACAAGGCCATTCCTCAAGCTGTGGGGCTGACTGACAGCACCACCTCTGTAGGCCTGAAGGACACAGCACTGAGCAAAGATGATGACTGTATGGAAATGTAGAATCTGTCTTCAGGAGCAGCATACCCGGGCTTCTTCATCTTCTGTTTCTGTCTGGAATGGAATGTCTGCCCCAGACATGGCTGAATGCCCATCCTGGGCCTGTTGAATGTCTGTCCCAAGTCTGACTGAATGTCTGCCCCGGGACTGTCTGAAGGTCTGTCCCAGGCCTGTCCTGCCACTGCTGTGGATGCACTAGAGAGCCATGCACCTCAGGATGAATCCGACCAACCTCTTTTCCCTATCTCTGTTACATGATGCTTTGGATCCTAACACTTATTATAGCTGACACTGTGGAGCAGTCTTGATATCTTGGTAGGTCGTAATGAGTGCATTTTGCAGGTGAGAAAGACCTGAATTTGAGAGAGGGCTATAGACAGTGCTATAGACTTTATGTTGCTTGTGACCCACCCCACCCCCACCCATACCCCAGAAAAAGAAAACACCTCATACTTTGAAATCTTAACAGAAAAACAATGATATCAGAAGGTTCTTTTTATGTCACAAGGACTCCAACCTCATGAGCAGGTCTATAATAAGATTCCATATGAAGGATCTTAATCTATCCTTCCTGTGAGGACCATAGGAATAGATCTAACATGGACTTGCCCTTGATCTTTAGGTCTGTGGAGCTGTAAGACACAGATTTCTGTTGTTCAAAAAAGCCATTTCAGCTATAGTACCCAACCCCCCGAGAAAACTAAGAGAACTCTCCTCTCTCTTTCTCTTTCTCTGTCTTCTCCTTCCTCTTCCTCTTCCCACCTCGTCTCAGTATCTAAGAATCTTGAACCATTTCCTAAAATGAAATAAACAAAATCCCTGTGATGTGTATTTTTTTTTCTTTTTAGCTTCCACCTTTACAGTTTTCCTCTTCCCAGCCAAGCTGCCTCAAGTAACAAACATGCTATATCCATTCTCTCCTCCCCTTCCTTCCCTCCCATACATTTTACCAAGGACCCCTTTGCATTCTGCCTCCAGAACCCCACAGAAAGGACTCTGGCTGTGTCTACCATCCAGTGTGTTTCAACCTTTATCTCCAGGGCCCTCATAATCACGCTGGCCAGCACCCCTGGAGGAATACCAAGGGAGAATCTTGTCTCTTTCGCAAAGTGCAAATGTAATAATTAGCCTGTTCTCTTATTGTAGGTCAGTGACAACTAATGCTGAAGCTACCAGGAAGCCCTCCCTCAAAAGCTTGTGCTTGTGTTTGTTTGCAGACAACACATGCCATTTATTTTCTGGTGAAACATTTTGTGGGTAACACCCCTTTTCTTGAACTCTTGGCTAATTTAGATTGAGAAAGGAGGTATTTTAGGAGAGAAATTCACCTTCTGTCCACCTCCATGGACCCAGCCTGGTGAATGTGCTGCCCACCGGGGTGTCCCACCTCCTGTTTCCATTTCACTTCATACAAGGGTGATGTTATACCTTCTGTATGTCCTCCAGGATGAGAAATGACTTTTCCCTATTCTTTAGCAAAAGCTATGAGGAAGAAATGAGCATGCAAAAAAAAAGTTGGCAAAGCTCGTAGCAGTAGTTGAGGAGGTGAAGAAATTCCTACTTTGAAGCTCCTCCTCACTGTGTAATTCTTATTAATTATCTCTATAAAATAGAATGGATCCGTCCACGCTCCTCTCGTAAGAGTTAACTGGGTCCTGCCGAAGTCCCCAGACTTTCATGACAAATGCCTTCTTCAGTCAAGGTTTGGCAAGGATTCAAGGAAGCACACTCTGTGACAGGCTCATGATTTGTTTCTCTACATCATCTTTTCCCATTTTGTTCAGACACTCCTCTTCATATCTGAAAAATTGTTGTTCCTGGGGTTTATACCTTGGTTCACTAGTTTCCTTTCTCTCGCTTCTTCCTGGGAGATCTCAGATAGAGAAAGTTTTCTCATCTACAGATGAGAAATTTGGGGCCCTTCTCATCCTTCTGCTTTCGCACTCAGAACAATGACTTTTGTTTGTTTTGTCTTCCCCGATATTGGGACTTGAACCCGGTATCACATTTTCACTCATTGGCTTGGTGCTCTACCACTTAAGCCACACCTCCAACCCCAGACCAATGGCTTTTGGACAAAGAATCTGCCACCCTCTGAGACCCTCAGCATCAATGCAACATGGGCTCTACTGAGCTAGGGACTCACTCAACTCTTGGCTGGTGACTTACAGCTTAGACACCAGTCCTGTGGAGGAGACAGACCCCCATGACAGAAATTCAAAGTATTCTTGCACAATCCTCCCAAGGGAGTATTTAGTGGCCTGGGAGGAACCTCTGACTCTTTTTTCTAGGGGCCTCCCTGGAACTCTAAATTCCCAATTCCTTAATTCTCCAAATCTAGAGTCTAGGCACTGCCTAGACAAGCCTAAAATTGGGGAGCCGAGAGGAGTGCATGAGATTTCTGTCCCACACACGCTACCATTTTTACTCCGGAACAGAACCTGCAATTTCCTGTATCTATTCATATCAAACTGAGTCATCTGGCCATTCATTTTGATTCATCACATGTATGCACTCTAATAACTCACCCTCCTAAGAAGCGTGAAATTGAACCAAGACTGGAGGTGGTTGGAAGAGCTTGCCTCCCATCTAACTAAACTGAGGCACACCAATACAGAATAGCCTGTGACCTTACTCTTCTGTAAAAGGGAAGTAAAGAAATCCAGGGCTCTTTAACTTCTCCGAAGAACTATTTGTGATTTGGCCAGTTCAAATAAGTCTAATCTTTGGAAATGACTTCTTGAATTGTAGTCTTCGCTGATGCAAAGAGCAATCTTTAATTCAACAGATCAAAGGGACCGAGTGACTCATGGGTTCCATATGTTGGCTGTTCCTTCATTTTGGCCGTCTATTTCCACTTGTTGCACAGGGCAGCTCCAGTGAACTAGGGAGAGACTTTCCTCTCTGTCCACTGCTTGTACAACAGTGACTAAGTTTCTTCAATGAACGCCGCGGAAACTTTTTATTCCCACCACCTCTGAAATCTTCTGCCCTTTAAAAAAAAGAAAAAGAAAGAACCAATGAAATGCGATGCGCGCTAGGCATGCAGATGCCTGTGGGACTGGAGCTAAGGCTGAACTGGCTTGCTTTCCCGGCTGCCTCCTGGGGTTGAGAACTAGCTCCTAGAGGAATAGAATTTCAGGGTGTAAATTAAGAACTTTTTTCAAAGGGTGACCCCTAATTTTAATAATATTAACGGCTACGTGGTGGTAGCTTTTGTTTTTCTCGCTAAAACCATTCCTCAGAAGGCCTAAGAAAAATATATAATAAGTTTGCAGTTAAGGGCAGACATGCAGACAGACTAATCACTGTCATGGCCTACTTTTTAAAAATATGAAACAGAGGCATGTGTTGTCTCAGACAATTTGCTGGGTTTAAAATTATTTCAGACGGAGAGCCAAGTATATGTATATGGAGGGCAGGTGTCTGAATCCCCAACTCACCGAGGTAGATGCTGATGCTGGCGTCCAGAGCTTAAGAGTATTCAGCAAAACTTAAAATAGTAACATAAATGCCTACGTGTATGAGAGAGAGGAGAGAGAGAGAGAGAGAGAGAGAGAGAGAGAGAGAGAGAGAGAGAAGGAGGGGGAGAGAGAGAGGGAGGGATGGGAGGAGGGAACGCTCTTTAAGTCTTCTGGCACATTTCCAAAACAAATTCTCCGTGTTTTATACAACTGTAACCTACATGTAGGGTCATGGATAATGTACTGTTGATAAAGGTTTTTATTAAGAAATTATTCGGTAACTGGGAGTGTAAACCCATCGTTGGTATTGTAGCTCAGTCTCCTGTTCCCTAATTACAAAGCCGGGGACAGGCTGCCACTCCAGGGCGGTGGGTGAATTTCACTGTGTGGCTGCGTGGCTCCCCATTGTCCAGCTTAGGCGGCTGTAAACACAATAAACACAGAACGTAAAAAGACATGACATAACCTGGGCGCTGATAAGGCGTGTTTCCCAGGGCTGGAGGTGGACAGGAGGGGCTGGAGGCCACCTCACTGGGGCCTGGAAGGAAGTGTCCCCCCGGGGGCGGTTTACAGGGAGCCTTAGCTAGGCCAGGCACAAAGAAGCCAGGAGCGGGCAGGGCCCTTGTTGGCCTCTTGAAAATCAATCCAAGGAAGTCTGATGCCATGGAGCTGCTTCCTGCCCGCAGTGTGGGAAATTTAACCCAGTGCAAAGGGCCGGCAACAATGGGACAATATATTATAATAAACAGGAAAAATCGCACTGGCTACGGAAATCAATGGCGGGAGCTCATGAGGCATTCATGAGACTGACAAGTGAATAAATTAAAACCGAGAGGTTAGCACACTGAAAGAGAAGTTAATTTTATGTCTGCCCCGGAGCTCCTCTTTTCAAGCTCAAATTAAGACTGTGTATAATAAAATGGACATAAAGTCTTACACTGAAAAAAAAAAAAAAAAGCCTTCGTTAAGACCTACATGGTCAGAAAACCAGAGATTCTTTTATCAACCTGCCCACGCCTGGATGGCTGTGGCTCTCAGGGCATTAACAACCTCTCCACTGTGAGCCTGGAGACTTATTTAAAGAAGTTTCTTACTTTAAATAAACCTGTTCTGAGCAGCCAGGAAGTGACAGGACACCTCAATTCACTGAAGAGGTTTACCCAAACAGAAACAGATGGAAGATGTGGAAGGCTCTACTGTTTAATTTGACGAACCTTGGGAGAAAGCCCCTGGCGTCTCTTCCAAACCCCTCAATAATTACAAACAAGAAAACTTAACTAACTCTTAAAACAAACTAACGTTAACTACAGAGCAATTCATTCCGATGTCTATATGTAGCTACCCCTAAAAAGAAAGTTTTAATTAAAATAATAATAATATTAATAATTGCTTTAGCTACAATTCTCTGCTGAACCTTGGTTTTATGATCAAGTGCCATGCCAAATTCTTTCTCCTAATTACTAATAAAGGCAGAGCATTGTTCGGTAGATAAAGCAACAGGCAAAGGATTTTGAGACAATTACTTGTAATCCAGGCTTTGCAACTAACTTTCACTTGAGCCTGCTTCCTTTGACAATTAAGCCTTACTCTACTCTAGGTTCTGAGCATGTGTTTTAAAGAAAGCGCAGTGACTGAGCGATTGCTACTAGGGTCGTGTCTCTTGAAAATCAATCTAATATTTAGATCCTGTATTTCAAGTAACCCTTGTTAACTTTCAATAGGTTTCAGAAATATTTTGCTGAACTATTCTTTTCCCTTTTTGGTTTGGACTCGAATGGTTTCTTTACATATGAAGGACTTCTGAGGGAGAGACTAATATATTGGAAAGTCATATAATGTATCTTTAATAAATATCAAATAACCAAAGAATTGATCATTAAAATAGAGATACCAGGGGTAAACTCCATTTTTAATCTAAACTATAATTTCCTTGAATAACTAATATTTCAAGGAATTTCATGAATGTTAAAAAAATAATATCCCTCAATCCATTTATTATTTGAAGTTTGGTAACTCCCTAGGTTTTGAGTTTCTTGATTTGCATTTGCCAAGAAACTGGAAAATGGCCTGTTTATTTACTTAAATTAACCCAGCCCCATCCTTCTGTCCACTTCTGATGTCGCCAGCAGAGGGCAATGTATAACAGTACAAGTGTTGTGGGTAAAGTAAATCCTATTAGCTCCATCTGAGGGGAAAGAAGTCAATAGGAAGGAATTTCCCACCAAGGAAAAGCAGCATTCTGGCATTGAAATGCAAGAGGAAGACCTGGGTGCCTTGCGGGGGGGGGGGGGGGGGGGGGGGGGGGGGGGGGGAAATCCACCCAATGTGGCGGCATTCCTTCCCAGCCAGGACTCCATCTTGTCTAAAGAAAGCCGCTGCAAATAGTAGCTCAGCTTTTGGTTGAATTTCAATTCAGCTCCACTGAGCAGCAAAACCAACCACAACTCTGCTCTACAGGACCCACGGGGCTGTTCATAAATGTTCACAGAGGCAGCAGGTAACTGTGGCCAAGCCTCCCAGCCAGCAGCCAGCAGGGCTGAGTCCCCCAACCTTCAATCCCTGAAAGATGGAGACCCTGTTCTCTACTTCTCTCCTGCCTCCTCCTCTTCCTCTCTTCCTTCTGTGAGTCTGAGCTTCTACACCTTTCTTGGTGGACCATTAGAGCAATCTGGGTGCTCACAAGAGCAGAGAGAGAAAGTGCAGATCTGTTCATAAGGCTGCAGGCATCTGCAGGGGAACCTTTGTCATTGAAATTAAAAATACAATTCTCCCCCTGGAGTATGAGCAGGGCCCTCCTGTCTGGTTCTTCAGTGGATCTCATGCCTTATTTGTCCCCACTTCCTCCCAAAGTGTTGTCTTTTCATCCTCCAAACAGCCACCATGCCTTTTCCTCTCTTCCCTCTCTTTTCCCCTTCCAAGCCACAGAGTATAGAATTGAGCTCATAGTTGTAGAAGCCCATTCATTGGTCCCCACTAAGAGTCCATTCTACTTTATGGCTTCCTCCTGCTTGGCTCTTGGGTCCCACACCACATTTCTTATTGCTCACCTTTCTTCTTTTTCTTTATCTTTTCCTTAGGAGAGCCAAGGATAAATGCTGATTGCTAAAATAATAGCACTGCGAAGCATAGCAGGAAACAAAGGCTTATATAATTCTCAGAACGCCAGTCAATCAACTTCATTTTGGTGAGTAGGACTTTGGTAATTTAGTAATGAGTGGGCTTGCTTTTTAAAATTCATTATATTATGAAAAGGGGGGAGAAAAACCCCGAGTTTCTAAGTAGCTACATCTCCTACTGAAACCAACCTGAACTGTGAGGTTTTAACTCTGAGGCAAAGCATGTGGCATTTTCCTCTTTCAATACAGAGTACAGGTCCCTTGGACAGCATGTTGCTTTGCACCGAAAGATGACATCGACAGGATGTTTTTAAATATCCCAGATTAGAAATGAACAAAATTTCAAGAATTCGTATATTTTTAAAGAAATGCTAAATTATCTAATTCTTACTGTTTAATTTTAAAGGGAAAAATATTTTTCAATATCTAAATAAAGGTCAGATGATTACTAACAAAGAATCAACTTTAAAAAGCCCTCACTCCAGACACAGAACTGACTCCTCAGCTTCCCCTGAACAAACCTGACCTTGAAAGATAATCATCTGTTGGTAAAGCTAGGCAGACTCTCTCCTCATCCCCAGAATGAAGAAGCTCAGCTCTCTCCACTGTAGCCAATGTGATTTTGAAAATCAGGGCATCTCGAATCAACACTTTCTCTACTGGTGAACATCCGATGGGTTTAGGGGGTGGTTGTTGTCACATTTGTCTTTTACATTTCAGCACTGTGATTATTTTCATTGATCTCAGTGAAAACATGCAGGTTCTCAATACTGAGACAGAGATTGATGGGCAGGGCCTTCGGAAGTTTCTGGGGGTGGCTCAGAGACTGACCTTCAGCCTGACCTCTGGTAGTGTCCCAGCCACAGCATCTCCAGCAAGCATCAGTGTTCATTCCAAAACACATCCCATGATAGGTACAAAAGCATCATCCCCAAAGGAGGCTCATTCTGTGTTCAATTGATAGAATAGTTGGACAGTGTATCCTTCCATTACACTCAATTTTTTAAATATAATTTATTCTCACTGGTCATAGTTTTAACATCTGAGCATACCACAGGAAAAAATACTAAAACATTCTTCTGCAGTTGTATTTCAGGAAAGCATGTTGTATTGAAAATCAGCCGGCCTAGATGACTCCAGCTCCTTCTGTAATTTTTGCATACAACAAAGCAGCAAACACCCCTGGCCCCAAGGTCAATGCTTAGAGCACTAGAAAGTGAGCACAATCTGCCCTCTGCAGCAGGATTACAAGATAACAAGACCACCTTGTTTCCTTTGTCAACTACTAGTTAAAAATAGACACTAGTTAAAAATAGGCACTTTGAAGCCCCTTTCCCAGAAATTCACAATTCTAATGACTCAGAAATCTCTGTTTTAAACAAACAGCACAAATGTCAGGAGCAAATGCGACATATTTGAGAACTATTTCCTCAGTGCTCTACTAGTTCTAATGTGGCATGACTTTTCTTTTCCTCCCCTTCACTGTGAAACTCTGTATCAATGTCACAGTGAACCTAAACAATAAACATTCTTCTATGACTCCTAGCATGGTACCCAAACCACAGTTATGTAACTGAACTTCAAGGATGAACGGCACACCACTGCATTTAGCTCTTTGTGGTATTAACAGAAGAAAGGTATAAAACCAGGTACATTAGAGATCTAGCAAACCATTCTTAGTGGGAAATGCTGACTGTAAAAATTATTCACTGCCAATCCAAATTTTACATTTATACATGTGCCTCCTATGCTATTTGTTGAATCAGTGTTCTTCCCTTAGGAAACTGCCTAGATTAAATCTGACCCTTCCGGTCAGGACCATAATGATTGCAGAGGATCCATTTCAGCCACAATGTGTTTGGTTCTCACGCTCCTGGTGTCTATTGCAGACTCTCACCTTTCTATCCTGGCTGGCATGGTACTGGTTTGTTTGTGTAAATTCCAAAGGCAAGATTGATGGTTCTCAATGATGGTTATAAAATAATAAAAATAAGATACAGGTACTGTATCTCACATAGTTCAAAATTTCCATCTTAAAGAAGTGGCACTGTGGCTCAAGTGGTAGAGCACTAGCCTTGAGCTGAAGAGCGCAGGGACAGTGCCCAAGCCCAGAGTTCAAGCCCACGAGCGACCAAAAAAAAAAAAAAACCCTACATTTTTAAGGGAGCTAAAACAATAGAATGGAAGAAAGACAGCCTCTTCAGTAAATGGTGCTGGCAAAATTGGTTAACTACATGTCGAAAACTAAAGCTAGATCCTTATATATCACCCTGCACCAGAATCAACTCCAAATGGATCAAAGACCTGGAACTCAAAGCAGACACTCTGAAAACATTACAGGATGGAATAGGAGAAACCCTAGGTCTCCTTGGCTCAGGCCGAAATTTTCTGAATAGAGACCCGGAAACATAACAAATCAAAGAAAGGTTGGGAGAAGATCTTTACTAGCCATACAAGGGTCTCATATCTAAAATATACTTGGAACTCGAAAAATTAACCCCCCCAACAACAAATCCTCAAAGAAACAACTGCCCAATAAATAAGTGGGCAAAAGACTTAAAGAGAAACTTCTCTGAAGAAGAAAGAAGGATGGCCAATAGACACATGAAGAAATGTTCAACATCCCTAGCCAGAAAAGAAATGCAAATCAAAACAACATTGAGATATCACCTCACTCCAGTCAGAACGGCAAAAATCAAGAACTCTAACAACAACAGATGCTGGAGGGGATGTGGACAGAAAGGAACCTTACTTCATTGTTGGTGGGAATGTAAACTTGTTCAACCACTTTGGAAAGCAGTGTAGAGGTTCCTCAAAAGACTTCACATAGAACTCCCCTATGACCCAGCAATCCCACTTTTGGGCATTTTACCCAAATGTTTACAAACAAGACCACACTAAAGCTACCAGCACAACTATGTTTATTGCAGCATTATTTACCATAGCTAAGATATGGAACCAACTCAGATGCCCCTCAGTAGATGAATGGATCAAGAAAATGTGGTATATATACAGAATGGAATTCTATGCCTCCATCAGAAAGAATGACATTGCCCCATTTGTTAGGAAATGGAAAAACTTGGAAAAAATTATATTAAGTGAAGTAAGCCAGGCCCAAAGAAACATAGGTCCCATGGTTTCCCTTATTTGCAATATCTAGTATATGTATGAGTCAAGCAAAAGGTCAGATAATGTGATGTCAGGAAAATGAACCCTTAGATATGTATTTTAATGTTTTTTTCTTTCATGCATGTGTTTCTAACGCATTTATAAGATTATCTCTTTGTTGCTTTGTATGTCCCTCCCCCACAGTATAACCCCTGCTTTCTCTATATTTGATGTCAGTATAACTTGTGGAGGAGATGGGAAAAAACCAGTTGTTTAAGGATACAGGTGGACCTGTTGCAACAATGAGAAGTACAAGTTGTCATGTCCAAAACGAGCTTTACAATGTCGGTGCAGGGAGGGGGGGAAGGGGGAGGAAGGAGAAGGATTGGGATTGGGGGGGAGGGGGGAGGCTGGGAAGGGATGTGAAGGGTAAACAAAGGAGGAGGCTGCAATGCTTGGTAAGAAATGTACGCATTGTCCTGCCCATGTAATTGTAACCCCTCTGTACAGTATGTTCACAAATAAAATAAAATAAAATTTAAAAAAAAAAATCCATCTTAATCATATCCAACTTTCCCCAAACCTGTGATTACTAGGCTTTCTTCAGCTCTGGTAGAAAGCATCAACCAGAGCTAGAAGACCTGGGTTCCAATCCTGCATCTACCACTTATACCTGTGCAACTTCAAGCAAATGCACAGACTTCTCACAAACTCAATTTTCTCCCCTGTAAGAGGAGGATGCCTGGGGTCTAGATTCTGAGGAGAAAAGCCCAATCACACACCCCCAAGTGCCAAGACGTGCTGAATAATTAATAATTCCTCAAAACAATTCTCCACGCATGAGCTCTTTAACTTGTTCTGAGGGCTGCAAATTCAACATGGGTACATAATTTGCTTCCCATCCCTCTTAAGATGGAAAGTATTAAAAAACACCAAATCTATAGCTATTAAGAAACAAAGAGGGAAAAGCACCCAGAGATATGAGTTATCGATGAATTGATAGAAGGCAGATGAAGAGCCAAGTCTCCAGGCATGTGAAGCCCTGCCAGCTGCCCTATGACAAGGCTCCATGGACGGTGGCTCGGGGAAGGCGAGGACATCTCTCCTCATCCACACGGGGAGGCTGTGATATTGCAGGGAGGTGGCCTAACATTAGAGGAGGAGAGAAAGCAAGATGTCTAACAATGGGGAGCTAGCCTGACCATTCACCTTAACAAGACATAGCACACGCATAGTTGTCTCCAGGAAAGCTATAAGAACCACAGGATCAGTGGGAGCTAGGGGTAAAACCCTCTTGTTCTGGCCTCATCCTTCAGGTAAGAAGAGCTGCTGTCACTGAGGGCAGGCTCTGTCCTCAGGCAGGTGCCAGCTGAGAAGGAGAGGAGAGACCTGAAATCCTGAGCTGCACACACAGCTTTCAACTTTGAAAGCAGTACAGGGCCCAGCGAGCTTCCAACTCTTCAGAGACTCAGAACGCCCATCCCTATCCACTCTCCCCAGAAAAGTCTTCCAAAGCAACGGGGAAATGCAAACATGTGGGCCATAGATTTTAGCAAACAATTGGGTAAAGAACAGTCAGGTTCCGTGTGGTGGCAATAGGACCCATGAGGAGCAGTGCCAGAAAGCACGTGGTGCAGGTTGGGCCTTTATGGAAAAGACATCTAAGAAAGCTTGAAGGAAGCCTTTGCTCCCTGCTGAACGGCATCCTCAGACCAGCTGCGTACAGACATTGGAGAAGGCAATGGCTGGGTCCTCCTTCTAAAGAGGACTTCTGTCAGACGTGGTGGAATTAAACAGCACAACGGGGCACGTAGGCTTTGGAATTAAGAATTGTGAAGAAGATGGCCGGTGACATTTAAGATGGATGCAGGAGGAAATGGAAGGCACAGACAACTGGAGAAAAACAGAGATCAATTAGTAGATGGCTCAGCAAGAGGTGGCAGAACAATGTAGTAGCAGAAGATACAGAAGCTCACGGTCCACAGTTACTGCTATAGTATTGACATTGGAAGTGTTCACAGTTTTTATTCATCAGGAGCTTTCCAATGTCGAGGTGAGTAACAATCAGCGAGAGAAAGCGGTGATATGCATGTGGCGTGCTGAGCACTGCAGGGAACGTGTCAGCCAGAGGAAACTATGGGTGCTTTCAAGAAGGTGGAGGCCAAGGGCAGCTTCCAAAGCAGGACAGTGCATGTGAACAATGATCGGTGGCCACAAGAATCCATGACAACGTGGTGGGACAGGTCCATAGGCAGAGTTTTAGCAGAAGTATTGTTTTGCATGAAGTTGTGGTGGTCTTTATGCAAGACTGGATTCTGGAAGGATCTTTGTGAAAAGTTTTGGTGTCAGGCACATGTCACACAAGACTGCTCCTTCCCAGACACCCAGGCTCATCCTCTCACTCGCTTACCCGTCCCATATGCCTGGTCTCTCGTTCACTCACTCATTCACTCATTCATCCACTCATTCACTCGTTCATTCTCTCACTCATTCACCCACTCATCCACCCATCTACTTGTTTACTCACTCTTACTCATTCACTCATTCACGCACTCATTCATTCACTCATCCACTCATCATCAAATCATTCACTCATTCATTCATTCACCCACTCACTCACTCATTCATTCATCCTCTCATTCACTCACTCACTCAATATATTGTTTGGGGGCTGGGAAGGTGGCTCAGTGGTAGAGTGCTTGCCTCGCATGCATGAGAGCCTGGGTTCAATTCCTCAGCACCACATAAGCAGAAAAAGCCAGAAGGGGCGCTGTGGCTCAAGTGGTAGAGCGCTAGCTTACCGGACCCGGAGTTCAGGCCCCATGACCGACAAAAATAAATCAATAAATAAACTGTTTGGTTAGAGGATAGCAAAAGTGACTCTATTTTGATAACAGCAGCCATGGCTATAGAGTGACTGAAGTAAGGGAGATCAAGATCAAAAGAGGTGAGATGGTCAAGGGTGAGCAGGTCCAACAGATTAGAGAAGTCCACCACATTATGAGAGGCTGTGGAAGAAAGAAGACGACTCTTCCTTGGTCATGGCCCTACCATCTGAAGGTAAACTACAGCAAGAGGGAAAGATAAGGAGGGTGTGCTGTGCCTTGTTGTCATTTGGAGGATGGTCTCAGGGTCTGAAGGCAGACACGAAGGTCCAGGAAAAGTGCAAGTCTGTGTTTTAGCTCAGAAGTACATGAAGTACAATAAATACCCAGCCAATGATTAACAGCTTCCTACAAGGGTTCTGGCTCCAGAGGAGAGCCACTAGCAGCCTGAGTAGCTGAGGGAGGGAAACTGAGACTGGTGATATATGATACCTGCAATAGAGAAAGTACTAGACAGTCAGGTGATGGTCCAGAAACCAAAGCTGGAGCATTCAGTAATGAAACGACAAGCCTATGTGGGTAGGGTGTCTGGGGTTCACTTCCAGTACCAGCTACACATCAGCTAGGAGAGGGAGGAAGTTGGAGACAAGGAAAAGCTAGGCAGCAGGTCTGTCAGTGACTCGTTGGCCTGGCAGGCCTTTTAGCTGAAGAAGGAAGGCATACTTCTACTGACAATGCTCTGAATTAGAACAACCCCATTTGTGGACTGTTATTAACAAGATTTTATTGTAATTCAATTGAGGATATCGATGACTCAGATTGCCCAACTGAAAGAAAAGGAATGACTTCAATGCACAGGTATGGAGAAGGGCAAACTATTGGACCCAGAGTAAAATGCATGTCAGTAATCTAAATGATAACAAACTGCTAAGGGGAAAGCTAAAGACTGTGAGCCCCAGACCAGCCTCGTTTTTCACTTGAAGATATACGAGGGGAGACTATACACCCAAGGTAGTCTTGCGTAACTGAAAGTCCAGACAATGGTAGCACCAATTTTCACTTACGATGGTGACATAAAGTTAATTCTGAATATAATAATTTGTTTCAAATACATCTCCCCAGGAAACTCAAAGTCCAAGGTGATTCAGATCTTGCAAAGTCTTGGGAATAAAAAGGAAGAAGATACAACCACCCATGCAGAACGAAGGAATCGGTTAGCACCTCTGTGGAGAGGACTTCAACAGCATAATGATTGGGGAAAATTAGCCATCCTCCAGACATTAGTATCAGAAAAACAACCAGGAGACGCACCAGGAGCCACCGTGGTATTTACAAAGATCTATAAATACCCCCAAGTGCTATTAGAGTGACAGAGAGGTGAGGAGTGCAGGTTGTCCTGACGAATAGACGTGTATTTCCAAAATATATCATCATGGGACAGATGACACTGGAGCCATGGGACCTCACAACACTGTAGACCAAGTGATAAGGAAGATGGAGAGTAATTACAGCTAATGCTCAAAGGTGGCAGAGGGCACGCGAGCAATCAGAAGGACCAGGAGAGGAAAGTATGACAGCCTTGCTTTAGAAATGTACATAGGTCATCCCAGTCAGGGCAAGGACAGAGAGCCGCATGAGCTTCAAATTATGATGCATAGCAAATCAATTCTGTGTTATTCAATAATGGAGATGAACTGCCTGAGACAAGATTTACAATTTCAGCCCTGTGACAAAACGAATGGTATAAACCATCAGGGCTTTCACTTCAGGACAAAAAAAGAATTTATAAATATAGGTAAGCTAAATTTTTTTAAAAAATAGCACCCGCAGTAATTTGGGCCTACACAGGCAGAAATGAGACCCTGACTTGTCCTGACATGGGGCCTTGGTCACATCCACTCACTGCAGAATTTACAAGGTGTGTGCATGAAATACAGAGTAGAGCTCATTTCTCCCGGAAAGGGTATAGCCAGGACTTTTTCTATGAGTGTTTAGTGTTTAAGCAAATGCTTAGAGAGTCGCAGTGAATGGGGCAGTCCAATAGATGCAATGCATGCCCAGAGAGAGTTCTGTGGAGTAACAACAGAACCAGACATAGCATTTGGAGTTGATGCAGGAGGAGAGGCAGAGGCAGAAGAGAGGCTGGCATGAAGGAGGAGCTGTGCCCATCCTGGGCACTTGTGCATCCAGAAGGGAAGAGGAATGCCATCTTTAGGCCACAGTGAGATAGCTTGTAAATCTCCAGTGTAGACTGGAACCGTGTAGTGACTCCACCCAAGAATGAGCCACACACAAGGGCAGGGCGCATTTCCACCACCACCGCATGATGCAAACTCCACAAAAGTCGTTCCTCAAGTTCCAGCGGGGTGTTGTGTGAGAAGTTACAGATTCTTAACCATATTCCGCTGCCATTGACTTCACTACAGCACAAAAGTCCTCCTGTGACAGCCCAAGGAGCTAGATTCTCTTGTTACACCACGGAAGCTGGCATTCACTCTCGCTCTCTCTTCCACACACTTTGTCTTTCTCTCTCCTCTCTTTCCTCTCCTCTTCTCCTCCTCTTCTTCATTTTCCTTCTTTCTTCCTTTCCTCCTCCTCCTCCTCTTCCTCCTCCTCCTCCTCCTTTTTCTTCTTCATCTTCCTCTTCTTTCTCTCTTCCTCCCTCTTCTTTCTTCCTCTCCTTCTCCTCTATGTCCTTCTCTTTCTCCCTCCCCACTACCTCCTCCTCCTCCTTTCTTCCTCTCCTCCTCCTCCTTTTTCTTTCCTTTCCTCCCCTTTTTCTTTTCCTTCTTGGCAATACTCGGGCTGGAAACTCCAATGAAGGTAAACACCTTGCCAGCCCCACATGAGTACAGTTCCCTGTATGTAGATTGAAACCTATGTGCAGGTGGTTCTAACTCTCCCTTCTCTCTCTCTCTCTCTTTCTATTTGAAAACTGGTATCTCCATTTACTTTGCTGAGGAAAACAGCAAGGTCTGTGGGCTGTTTCGGGACAGACCTCAAAGAAATGGATTTCATTCGCAGTACCTGAGCTGACGGTGGCGTCACGCACGTGGCCGCTGCTGGCTGCCGAGCTTTCTCCTCCAGACTGGAGCTTCTGAAGGACAGGTGTTCTGTGGCTTGGAAATCAGTCCTCAGCAGGCCCCTGGCACCCAGTGGGGCAACTGCCTGCTTGAAGGGGTGAAGAAGCCCCTCTCAGCAGCAATTTGGCTCTCTGGGGACAGGAGTGATGGAACCTGGCAGCCAAGGCCATTACAACCTCAAGACCTAATGTCCCTCATCACAGAGCAGATATGACGACCCAGCAGTCCCTTCATTCTGACAACTAAACCACCAAGCTCTTAACCAGAGGGTACGAAACAAGCAAACTAGTTCAGATCTTGACTTCGCTTAAATGAGATCTGAGTTAAAACACATTGAAACTCTAAGATCTTATCTCAAACTTAAGTAATTTGTTTTTCTCACCTTTTGGTACCTCTATACCACACAGCTTACTGAAGCTGTGGACCTTTTCTCTAACCCTGCTTAGTCTGTCATTAGGGCTCCCCATTAAGGTTCCTTTGAATGTTGGGGACCTCAGTCACACGGCACTAGACCAACTATTCGCTTTGGCTACAGAATGGTCTCTGACCTGTCCACAATTTTTCCTCCCCTTCACCCACTCTAGATGCCCTGAGCTGTGGGAACCACTTCATTAGTTAAGTGACTGGTGTCCCTGTGTCCATATGACCCTTCACCCCCCACTTTTCCCCCCTGTTCTTCACTTGGGGCCTTTTCTGTCCTTTTTCAGTTTCCTTTTGAGACGACCTTCTTCGAGTTTCACTCTCCTTCCACAAACAATGGCCTTTCTTATGAAGGGCCTTATCAGCCCCCATCTTTATCGACTCAATAAAAGGAACTCTGTCATTTTTCACAGTACATAAGCTTTCAAAGCAAACCCGAAAAGAATTCGAAGCATGTATTTTAGATGATTTTGTGCTCTAATCATTAGACTGATCGCTTGTGTAAATAACACTGCCATCCTCCACCCAATAAAACAGGTATATTTCAAAGCAAGGTCAGCTACGTTTCTAAGCATATTTTTCCAATTAGTCACAACAGAGAAATCAGTATCACCTCCCCAATAAAAAGCCTGGGGCCCTAATAGGAAATCTGTCCTGGCTAGGTGGCTGCTTGCTCAGCCGAGGACGGGCTCTTAGTCCTCGTGGACAGCAAAAGCGGAGTAGGCACCGGAGCTATTCTTCTTCCTGTGTGACCTCTCCCCCACCTAAGTCACAGCTGCGCAAGAACAAAGATCCAACGGACGTCCTCCACTGTCCTTCACCCCCCAAGTGCAGTGCATTTCCCAGACTCCCCCACAACAAGGTGGCAACTCTGTGTCCCTGCTTCGCGTTTTTCCCTGTTACCCCGGGCCCGCTCCAAACACTGGAATTGGGTTGGCAGGGCGTGTGCCTGGGAGCCTAAATTCCAACACCGCAGAGAAACACTGAGTGCCACCAACCAGCCACAACACCCTGCACCTGCAGGGCTGGGAGAAACACCTGTGCCCATCCCAGCTGCCCGCCACTGCTGCTTCAGCACCTCTGAGCCCTCCAAAGAATGCTGACCTAAGCCATTTCCATCCACCATGCAGGGCAAGCAAGAATTAATGTCCTCATTTGCCAGGTATTGCTGCTGATCATTCTGCTTTCTCTGCTTTGTTCTAATACATAAGCCTCATCCAGAAGGTACATGCACACCTGCACACATTCACACACATGTATGTACATGTGTGCACACATCCACACATGTATGTACATGTGTGCACACATCCACACATGCATGTGGGGGCTGAAGACAATTTCTTTGAGTCTCACACCTGTCACTTACAGAGTTGTGCTGATAATTTCTCATTTGGTCAGGGACTTAGGAAGACGGAATGGGAGATGTAGATGAAAATATTCTGTAAAATGTACAGCCCTACTGGAATTAAAAGCCTTTTTACATTGCCATTATTAATTCAAAATACATGTTGCAGGATAATTTGTGGATTTAATAACTCTTGTCTGATTCTTTAATGTGTTGCTATTTTTCTCCTCATCTCAAAGAATTAATAAGGACTTGATGTTTCCTTGCTTTGTGTATGTGCATGAAGTGAATGGGATAAGAAAAAAAGCAGAAGGTTCCAGGAATCCAGAAGCCTCATGCCCAGGGCTGTTTGGCAAAGTCTCTCAGAACTCTGTATGAACTCCTGGAGGGAAGCTTTGCAGCCAGATGTCCAGGTTGAGCAGGGTGGAGTTGTTAGGGAAGACAACGTAAGAAGTGATTTCTCCCAGGTCTGCCTACAACTACCAGAGCCCCCAGCAGGAGCAGCCCTCTGTGGCTCATCCTGCCATGGTAAAGCAGAGCAGAGCCAGGCCAAGAAACGGAATCCTGAGCATTCATCCCCACTTCCGTGTGAGTGGTGCTTCCAAGAGTAGTAGCCACTGTTCACATCCATATCCCCTGTAACCGCAGGCTTAGAACCGGCAGCCAGGAGAGACCTGGAAATAGGCATGTCCTAGAGAAAGAAACCAAATCTGTTCTTAGTGCCTAACTCTAAAACTGACTAAAAATTCCAAGATGACACATATTCATTTAAGTAAACTTTTGGCAAGACCTACTGACTTTCATGCAGCTTTCTTAGGTTCTAAGGATATCATGCAGCTATCTTTGATTCTAAGGATATCCCCCGGCCCCCACCTCTGGTCTTCAAAATACATTAGAGACATGAAGCACAGATGCAGTTCTAACAGCACTGTACCTGCCATGCCGTGAGACAGGGCAGGGCTCACATGAGGGGGTTGTGTGGGAGTGAAAATCCACACCATTGTCAGGATGAATTAGGAAACTATAGCTCATCCATGGCCAAGACACAAGTACAACAACTGGACTTGCATCCAATCCAATAACTTCAAAATTCAGAATAAAACTGAACAGCAAATGCATTCGTTGACTCAAGACTAGGAGTGAACTGATCTGGTCAGAATCCGGGGATAGGGGAGGAGCGAGGGTCACAGATGCCAACCGTAGTACACCCTCCCCCCCTTGCAGGGTGACCGAAGCCCTAGGAAAAAAGCCTGGTCTGTCTCTCAAGGTGTCGAGAAAAAGCATACTGGGTATCTGCTACCCCAGATCTGAGAATCAAACTCAGATCTTGGAATGTACAAGTTCAGCCCACTAATATTATAACTCAACCTCGATGGGTCAGGAAATTACTAAATGGGTGACTACAAATACCCCAGGGAAATGTAGAATTAGGTACATTGGTGATATAAATCAAGTTCCTTGTAGGAAGGGTTTTATTTTGTTGTTAAGTTTTGGGAATAATACTCCACGGATCTTGAACCTGAAGCAATTATAATATTTGGAAAGACACAACCTGCAAAGACACAAAACAAGAAGCTCGGATCCAAGCTTACTCCAAGTGTGACTGAGTTACCTATTGACATTTCAAATTTTAAAATCTCTAAATAATGTGAGAACATTCAAAATCAAACATTTTCCAGAACAAACTTTCAATTTTCCCATGTGAATTCCATGATCGTTTATGACTCCTACAATAAACTATGAAGTTTACCACCTGGGAAGAACCATGCTTTTCCCTTGGTGGGATTCAGCTGTCCTCAACATCTTTGATCTTTCCCAAGGCTTCAGACACAAAGGAGTTGAGCCGCTTCACTTAGACCAATTGTTTGACCCTACAAAGGAAGCAACAGTGGCTCAAGAGAGTTGAGAGATTGCCGAAACCACAGAGCAATTTGGAGCAACAGCAGCAAGGGGTTTTCGGGCATGCTGGCGCAGAGTTTTCTCAGCTCCATTTCCAGCCCTGACGACTGCTCAGTGAAGCAATTTACCTCCGGGACGGATCATGATACTATCTACCGAACGCAGTAGAGTGTTTCTGGTTTTTCCGGCCCAAGAGAAGTATTTAGGTTATGATCAGCTTTACAACTGAGAACATCCCTCTGTGAAGTTGTGAGACAGTTTCCTGCACGAGTAATAGGAAGTCAGCGACCATCACCAGACATTACTTACTGCCTCCCTCAAAGCCAAGCTGATAACCCCACTCATCTGAGCGACGGGCCATGGATTTCCAGCCACAGCTTATTCAGCACGCAACCAGGCTAACTTTCCTGGAGTCTGAGGCGCTTTTGTCCAATTTCATAACTGTAATGAGTGACTGATTCCATGCAAGACTTTGTGAAGTGCTTGGATGTGAAATAATCCTCTTAGGACCCACTAGGGGAGTATCTTAGGCTTCAGAAACACTCATTGCTTCATTTCTGCTACAGGCACAGATTGAGAGTCGGATATCACATGTTAATATCTCTCTAGAGGGAGATGTGGAAAAGCTTACGCAGGGCAGGAATCAGAGTCACCATTGGCACTCACTGCTTGTTAGATGAAAAGTACTGTGTACACGCAAAGTTATTATTATATAAAAGCTTTTTGTGGATAATATAAGCCATAATTGTATTAAATATTAATATTATTGCAACTGGTGGCTATGCTTTTGACAATGAAGGCAATAACAGAGACAATAAGGTATATAAACTTCACCAATTTCCAACCCCGCACCCCATATCAACCCAACAAGCGAAGAATGAACTATGAGATATGCTGCTCATCTTTGCTAGTTCTTTGAGATACAAGGACCAAAAAAAAAAAAAAAAAAACCCACAAAACCAAAAAACAAAATCGTCAAACTTCTTGTAATCAGCACAGGAATTATAGAATTTAATTCAATGTTACTCCCACATGTGATTTTTTTAAGGCAGCAAGTTGGTTATACAGTTCAGTCTGCCACTGGCCCATCAAACGCATTCTACTTCTGCTGTGAGTAGATTTTGATGTGATTGCAGTCCAGTCAGCAGAGGGACATCCTGGCTGTACCTGAGATTATCACATGAGCCAGGGCCTTGGTGGAGACTAGAGATTCCATGATTTACCTTCTCAGCTTTCTGAGCTTCTGGCCTGCCTGTTACTTCCTCTCTTTCCTGACTTCATGCTGCATGATGGCTGAGAGCTCCTCACCTGTGTGAACCAGTTCTTTAAACAAGGTAAAATTCTATCTAGCTAGCTAGCTCCAAATCTACATATCTATCTATCTCTGTCTCTCTCTAGATCTTCTATCTACCCACCTGTCATCTATCAATAGTCTATTTGTCTCTCTGACTGACTAGCTACCTAGAAGTCATCTATAAGTCAATCAGTCTGTCTGTCTGGGTTCTATTGAGACCCCCCTTCCCCACCCAACACATACCTTCAGAAGCTATGAATTGGTGTAAAGTCCAGATGAGCTAGTATGGCTTTGTAATTCTGAAAGTAGTAAAGTTTGAAGACTGAGAGATGATTGAATCCTGATCATTTATCTGTTACACTGTACCCCTCTCCTCATCAATCCCCTGGATCAAATTTAACTTCCCCAAGTCAAGGATCAGGAGATGTGATGGGCCAAATGAAGAAAACAACAGAAAAAAAAATAGTTCTGAAATATCCTAAGTTTTTAAACCAATTTGTGCTTTAATTACACAGGACCCTTATGCATTGTCCTCACTGGAGAAAGATTACAATTCCCATTATCAACTACTTACTTTTCCTTTTTCCATTAAAATGCCTCATAGTAGTACTACATATAATTAAAACACAATAATCAAATAAGATTCAACTTCTTATATAAGGATTTTTAAAAATATTACTAAGCCTTAATACAGGAATGCTTTTTGTTGTGCAGAAGTTGAAGTTACATTATGATTATGAATTGTCAAAATTCCTGTGATTGCTTATGTGGAATTAATGGCATGGGCCTATCTGATGTAGAAATAATTGTTATAAGGAAGCAGGCAATAATCTAAAGTACACTGAACTGATAAAGAAATTATTGACTTAGCAGGTTGCTGATCTAACCCCTCCCTGCTCTTTTTCCCCAAGGCAATGGTGATGGGTCATTATCAGGATGCTCCAGCCCCCTGCTTGAGTGAAGATGTGAAGGCTGCTCCCTTCTCCTGCTTCATCACCACACATAGATGCATTGCTCAGTGAAGCAGGATTCCCTTGGCCACTTTGGGTCAAGCATAGATTCTGGAATTTTCATTTGGTCTCAGTGAGTGATCACTCCCTTATTGTCCATTTCCCACCCCAAGTTGTCCTTGTGCCCCAGATCCTCTGAGAGGAAGGGCAGTGGTCACGCAGGCTTACCTTCTCAGCTCTGCTCATTTCCTATTTCCCTTGTCTTCTTCTCTGCAAAGCCAGCCTTTCCTTTCCCTCTCATCAGGACACACCAGGGACGTCCTGCAATACAAAAAGTTTTAAGCTGGAAGTCTTGGACTGGTGAATCTACAGTCACGTCTGCTTTCCTCTCTTTTAAATAGAAATGGCAAGGAGGCTTTCTCTTTGGAGTGGAAATACCAAGAAGAGGTACTAATTAGCATCTCAATTGTACCTGCACTGCAATCTTCTGAAGTAAACAGCAGGAAGAGTTTGGACACAAAATAAGACAGGGGGGTGGGGACAAGCTATTGGTGAGGAATGATGTGTCCTTCTTGGCTTTCATGTACACCAAGAATGGACTAGCCTGGCTCATTAGCCCCCAAACCATGTTAATATAACACAATATGTGACTTGCTTTTGCTGCCTTCCCTCCCCCCCCAAAAAAAAATAGGACCTGAGACTCCAGAATCATTTATTTTAATTAGTTTGTGTTCTAGTTGAAATATATATATGTATATATATTCATTTATAATAAGAAGCAGGAATATGTAAGAATTATTACTATTTTGGTAAGCATGTAGCATGTATGATTCTTATGGAAATAGCAAGGAACTATGACTCTCCTTGGTCCAGACAAATAAGTTATACCATTTGCTATTGATTTCTCTAAAATGTCCTCAGGTTAGCAGAACTCTAGCTGTGAACCAAATCTGGTCTACTTAAAAGAACAAAGAGTAACAAGGGGCTTTTTTTCCCTTTACATTTCTAAATCATTTTTTAGTCAACCTAAGAATACTATTTTATGAGGTGACTACGTTGGTATTCAAATGCCAGTGTGCAGGAATCGGGTCCCACGGGAATTCAGTCAGGCACAGTCATCTCCAGTGCCTGCTGCTTCTATAGGGCTAAATCATTGTAACAGAGCAAGTGTACTGCACAAACCCTATAACATTCATCATCCAGCCCTTTACTGAGAATCCTCACAACCACTGCTAGGGAAGGTCTGTGCACAGGGGAAGAGAGACTGTTTACAAATTGTTTTGTCCACTGGTTCTACCCAGAAGTTCCAAGAATCTGAAAATTGCATAGTTACCCCATGCAATATTTCAGTAGAAGTTCAATAGCACTCTCTGAGGAACTGTTTTCAGCCTACAGGTGAGCCAGACATGGTAGTTCATACCTGTAATCCGAGTGACTCCTGAGGCTAAAATCAGGAGGATAACTATTTCCAGCCAGTCAAAGTTTGGATGACCTCATCTCAACAGAGGAAAACCCGTCATAGTGGTACGTGCTAGTCACCACAGCTACAGGGCTACAGTGGGAAGCATAAACGGAAGGATGGAGGTCTAGACTGCCCTAGGGCCTAGAAGCAAAAACCCTGTCTCAAAATATCCAAAGCAGAAAGAGCCCGACATATTGATCAAGTGCCTGCCTACTAAGCACAAAGTCCTAACTTTAAAAGCACAGTGCTGCCACAAAACAAAAATAAAAATCTAGATGTGATTTAATATATCACATATAATATTTCACCTGCAGATATTTCCTTCTTGTCAAATAAATATTCTTTATCTCTCCAGGGTGTTAAAAAGCAATAAGGACATTTAAATAGTGAACTATACATAGATGTTTAAAATATTTAAATAGTCTTGTTTGCTAAGCCCAGGGGTGTCTTTGTCCTGTTTTTAAAAATAAATTTTACTTCCTGCATATACTTGGGCAAAATATATATATATATGAAGAAGAGATCATTCTTTCTAAATAGTATTTGTCAGAAAGAATAATTCTCTCCCCAATCTAGCTCAAATTTAAGCATTTGAACAAAAAGAACAGGACTAAGAATAAAATTTGAGGGACAAGAAATATTTCCATAACAATACATAGAGACTCATTCTACCTAGGAGGCCTTAGGAACAGAAAATGCTGAATTTAAGCACATAAAATGCTTCTGTGGTAAACCTCAACTTCAAGGCACTTGCAGATTGTTACTTTCTTTTTTTTCCCCATGGATAAAATTTCAGAGATTGTGCTCAAGGATGTTGAAAAGATAGGACTCCAGGAAATAGCTCTTTATCGGGTTCCTCACAGATCATGGGTAACATGCGTACCTGCCAGCTAAAAGGAAAATGGAACTGTAATGTCAGGTTTAGATTCAGCCATAAAGCAAGTCTCAGCCAGCCCGCTATAATAAAGCACTATAATAAAACAAATATTAGGAATTCATAGGCTATTGCAGAGGGCGGTTGATTCCATCTTGTTGGGTTGCCCATTTGTAGTTGATACTGGTTACAGCCCCTTCTCTTCCATCTCCCTTTCTTGGTTCGGAGAACTTAAAATGGGAGTCTTGTCTGGTTCCAGCCGTTTCTCTGGGGAATCCAGGGCAGAGGGTCTTCTGGCTACATTCAAGAACATCTAGGATGTGTTTGCTGGCTGGATTCTTTCCACTGCTCTCACTGGCTACTGTTCAGCATCTCTCGGCTTTACTTTTCTAACACCACACACAGCAGTCCTTCCTCCTCCCCATTCTCTCTCTCTACTGCCCACAGCGCTGTGCATGTTCGGAAGGCATTCTTGTGACACCACCAATCCTGACACAACCAGAGATCTCCGTGCTTTTCTCACGCATCTTGGTCACGAGAGGACAATCTACCTGTGATTCTCAAACTTTCCAGTAATTCACTCACTTCCAGAAGCCAAGCAAGGAGAACGCATACCCTCTAGGTGTGGATGAACAGTCCCAATTGGGTTTCAAGGTCCCAGCCCCCATGCACACAGGTCAGCTCAGGCTGTCAATGGGCCCAGCATCTATGTTATCATGATATACTACACAGTAGAAAACATCCGCTGGAAGCAGCTCTGAGGAATCCAGTACAAGATACTCATTGGCACTCTTCTTTTGGATACTTCTAAACTTCTAAGTTTTCTCATTAACATATGGGCAGACAAGAAAGAGAATTAAAACGTGTCTGGCTTCCCTGTGATCCTTCCCAGGAAGGATTCCATGATAATCCTTGGGATTATTGCCCTCACTTTCTCTGCTCTTCCAAGTGATGCCTCCTGTGTGCTGTTCATTCGAGACTGCCGTGGTTTAACCCGACATACGATGTCCATACCAGCTAGAGTCTGCACCTCTTTCAGATAACTCAGTCTTACTTTGACATGCTCTGGTCACTGGTCTTGTAGAATACTTAACATGTCTTGTTTGAGACTTCCCTTAGGCTTTGTTGAAGGTGACCTCACCTCTTAGTATAGAAGGTCCTCAGCAGGGCACAGGTATCTTGGAGTACTATACTAGGGGCTCGGGACTTTCTTTGCCCAAACTCTGCAGTACATAAACCAGAAGTGGCATGACCTATCTCAATTTCCTGATCTCTGTCATGGTTTGAATTGTTTTCCCTAAAAGATACACTGAAATCTTAACTCCAGGGTCTGTAGATGGAAATTGATTTGCAATTTGTAATTTTGCAGATGATCTTGAGTTAAGGTGAATCATTAGGTGGATCCTACTCCAAAATGATGTGTGTCCTAATGAGAAGAGAAAAGTACCATATGATGACGGGAATAGAGACTGGAGTGGCGAGACTGTGAGCCAAAGAAGCCTCTTCCAGCCAGGAAGGAATCTCTCCAGATTCATGGGAGACACATGGCCCAGCCCAACACCTTTATTTTGACCTGTGGTTTCCTTTCCAGAGTTGAAAATTTCTTGGCTTTAAATTGTGATTTCTCAAGGAAGCCATAAAGTCTTCAATACTGATATTTTTAAATAAAGTAATACACGGCATTTAAATATTTTCAACCTTCGGAAACTGGAAAAACGGACCCCTTGGGAGCCATGTTGTCTTATCTGTTCTTTTTCTCTCCCTGTTTCTTCCTAACTATTCCAACCTTCTGCCAAGGAACATATGTAAACAGAACTCCAGATTCTGTGGTTCTGGAATAGTTCTGTGTGATTCTGTGAATCACTCTGTTACCTACAGCATGTTCTCTTTTATTTACATATTTGTTTTCGATGGTGGTTGTTTTTTTTTTTTTACTCTCTGCATCAGGGGTACAATTTAAAGCCACACATTACCTATAAAAATATTGATACATATTTACTGATCGCAGAATTTCTCAGTATCTTATAAAGTGTAAGTGGGATGTAGGGGGAAAAATTCAAAATATTTCTTAGTCTCCAACTTAAAATGCAAGAAGGGTATGCATGAGAGTGTGTGGATGTTATATATAATGTTATATATAATAACCAAGTGCTGGGTTTTTAATGAAGATCCTCCACAGACTAAGAGGAGACTGGGAGCCAGGGGGAAAGCCAGTGATCAAACAGGAGTGTGTCTAGGAGCCTAACAAGGAGAAGGTCACCTGCCAGGGAGAGGCTATCAATGGCTATATTTGAAGTGCAGAAATCCAGTTCAATCTGAGATAGTGAAAGAAGACAGTCCTGTCTATAGCCAGTCTCCTAGGCTCTCTATTTTCCAAGTTAATCCATCACTGTCTTGAAATTGGTTGGGGAAACTCTGCCAGGCCAGGAAAACAAGGGCCAGGGGCTTGGATCCACTTCCCCACCTCTCTTCCTCCTGCGATGGTTGCATTTACATACTCCTCCTTCTCCCCACCATCTATCCAGGCAGCTCAGCCTCTCCATCACATTTGGACAGCCCTGGGTCCCCCTGGAGTGAAAGGTCTGTGCTCCACCACGGCTTCTGCCTCCTCAGAGTTTGGGTGTGGCATGGGGACACTGGGATTGGGATGGGGAAGGTTTTATGCTCCTCCCTGGGTGACAGCACCAGGGCACATTCAGCAGGCGACTCCTAGTGGACTTCTCACCACCTTTAACCCAGGCACTGAAAGCATCCTGATGTGATGTCAGCCTGAGTCCAGGTTGAGCCCAGGAAACAGAGATCGGCATCACTATCTCACCAGGGTCCTGAAAATGGTGCAACTATCCTTGCCTGGAGTGGTGTAGTACCCACCTTTAACTCATCTTCTACTTCCAAAAACCTTCTGAGATGGATAATGAGAATGACACCGGCCTGAGAATTGGTACAATAGGGGCAAACACAACTGAGAAATCAAAGGCAGAAGTGACCATGAACAAGGGCTCTGTGCCCAGAGCACAAAGAAATGCACACTATGGTGGTAGATTTTATGAAAGAAAAGGCATTGCCATAAACTGGCCAACCAGGAGACCAGGGGCACCTGCCACTCTGCCTCCACTCCTGCAGCTGCAAAGGAAGCAGACTAATAGAACTGTAGGCAGCCTGGTGGGAAGCAGGAGTCCTGGGACAATAGTCCACACCAGTACTTTGCACCTGGTAGAACCTGTGGGTCCTTCATAATAGGGGAGATTCTAGTCCTCCATGTTTCTGCCCCACCCTGCAGCCCTCACTCCTGTTCTGTGTCTTGTCAGGCTCTCTTCTAGATCCTCAGATCCCACTCATTGGAAGCCTTTCCTTCCACCAACCTATGGAGTAAGGTTCTATGCCCGTGTCTTGAAAATCGTAGGAGCTGCCATTGGACAGCCTGATGTCAGAGGCAAACCATGCAGCAAAGGATCCTGACAGGAGGTACAGTAGAGAGAGGAAGGATACCACTGTGTGAGTGCTGTGGCCATCCTCTTCAAAAGATCCTAGTTTAAATCAACTTTTAGAAAATCATAGTAACATTTTTTTTAGGATTAGATATAAGAGTTGTTGTTACTACTATTGATTAGGTACTCAAATTACATAAAGTACTACAGATAGGTAAACAGATGAACAAAGATCCAATTGTGTGTGTGTTTGTGTGTGTGTGTGTGTGTGTGTGTGTGTGTACTGGTCCTTGAACTCAGGGTCTGGGCACTGTTCTGAGCTTCTTCAGCTCAAGGCTAATGGCTACCACTTGAGCCACAGTTCCACTTCTGGTTTTCTGAGTAGTTTATTGGAGAGAAGAGTCTCATGGACTTTCCCGCCTGGGCTGGCTTTGAACCACAACCCTCACATCTCAGCCTCCTGAGTAGCTAGTATTGCCAGCCTAAGCCACCAGCACCTAATGTGCAAGTGCTTTTTTAAGATAGCTTTTGTACAGTCTGACTACAAGCAGTATTCACTGGTTTAAGTAAAACTAAGAAATACAGGGATGTTTTACAATTGCTGTCCCAATGGCCACTGTCCTTTCTCTTGGTCTTCCTGGTTATTTTCTTTTATTAGATAAATATTTTAATACTTCTTTTTTTTGTAAGTTATGAAGCTTGAACTCAAGACTTGGATACTGTCCCTGGGCTTTTTTGCACGCTGCTAGTGGTCTATCACTTTGAGTCACAGCGCCACTTCTGGTTTTCTGATGGCTAATTGGAGATAAGACTTTCCTACCCAGGTTGGTTCCGAAACACATTCAGATCTCAGCCTCCTGAGTGGCTAGGATTATAGGCATAAGCCACCGGTGCAAACCTATTTTAATGCTTTCATGATTTGAAAATCTTTATGGAAAAATCATAAACACAGAAAAAAATTGAACTTATGTCAATGTCAAGTCAGGACCAATCATATACTTTATTGTTAAAGGCATGTGTATACACACAAATGTGCATGTGTGTGCATGTATGTGAGCATTTGTATATTTGCGTGTACCACAGCAATGGTGGCTTCAGTGGTAGGCCACAGTCTAAGCCGAGTGTGGAATCTGTTGGAGAACGCATTACACATTTGAAAGTGTTATGTCACCTTGTCTGTAGTGGCAAAGAAGGCAGAACTAACCATGGCCCAATTAAAACAGAAAGAACAGAGGATACCTGGGAAGTGGTTTCCTTTAACCCATCGATAGGGAATATGTGACCATTTCCTATAAAACTAGAATGAAAAAAGTAGGTCAGAGAGAAAATGATCTACCCTTGAGTCCTAGGGGTTTGAATTTCTTGTCCCTCAGAACCCAATTTCTGCATGATTTACTGGAAATTTATTTAGACAACTACCAAGCATGTTCAATTTTCTGAGAAAATAAAACTCCCTGTAAAACTATAAAGCTGGTGAAATATTTTTATGGTGTTACTTTAATAGAAAGAAACACAGAAAAGGTTATGGTCAACATGTGTGTCTTGGGTGCATGTTTTATGCGCCTGCATGTGTATTTGGCCACCATACTTGTCGAATTGCTTCATTTTCTCACTGGTAATTAAAAAATGCATTTTCATGGCTATCCTATGCACAGTCTATCAACAAATCAACCACTTAATTTTTATGACAACTTTATGGGAAGGGATGATTGTTCAATGTATTTTATACTAGAGAGAAAGTGAACTTACAGACCCAAGTACGGGGAAGAGCTCGTGTTCAGGTCCAAATTTGATTTTAAAATGTTGATATTTGACTAAGTTTATTATCTCATACAGGTAGAAAGACTTTCTACAGGCCCATAATGTAACAATAAAAATGTAACAACATATATTGCAATGAATTCTATCAGGCTGTAGATTTTGAGTTTTTGTTATAATAATAAAAAAAGCAAAAGCACAATGTTCTCCACTGCTTCCTATAAAACTCCCTTCTCTTTTCCATTTAACTGCTGCTCTACTTTAAAATATATTAGAACGAAGGTATTTGTAACACTCAGTAGAGGATAAGCACCTTGATTTAGTAAATTATACGAATGCATCATATGGAATCTTCTTTTGGAGCTTAAAATGAGTTTGTTTTGGTGGAGGTAGTGCTTACAGTGCCTTTAACAAAAACAAACAAACAAGAAACAGGCATTCCAGGGCTCAGGAATAAACCCAGTAGTTCCTGACTTCCCCTCCCCCGCAAACCCCTGTCACTCAGCTTCTCAGACAAGACCACTTTGAAACATCTTGGGCTTTCGTTTTTCCTCTTGTCATTTACATCAGTACATACGATCATCTGGCTCCTTCCATCCCCTTTTTGAAACGTTATCAGTTGTTTTCCACCAGGTTGTGGTGAAGTTTAGCACAGGCAGAAACAAAAGCAAACACAACCTAACGAGTCAGGTGCAAATCCTGCCTGGACACACAGGGAACCGCTCCACTGCTGAAAAGGAGTGAAAATAAAAGTAAGTTGGGGGGCTAGAAGGAGGGAAATGTCTTCGGAACCAAAAGCTATTTGTACTGCTGTGAAACGAAGAATGTGACCTCTGACCTCTGCAGTAATGAAGTGTACCCCAGTCCTTGGGGAAGACCTGACAGGGAAAGCTTACAGATCCGCATTAACCCTTGTTCTTTCTACTTTGTTTTAGCTCATCCCCTTTTCTTGGCTGACTGAGTAATCCGGACTTTTTAAATTCCAGGGCATTGTCTCTGCTGGCTAAGAAACTCTATACCTACCAAAGCCTCCAGGAAGTGGTTTTAAGGATGTTTTGTAAACAGACAGCTATGGGGGCTTTTAAAAGGATCCACCAAGACTGCCCCTTGTTTGTGTTTGTTAATGGTCTTCAGGATTTGGGCCAAGATTTTAGCTAAATCTCAATTTAGCCCAAATTAGAATATGTTTACAAAGATCACATCATATTGTTTATTACAAAATGATAAGCTTTTCCCCCAAAGATACTACATCTACCCATAGACATGCATTTTCATAACAAGTTATGGCATGGATTTGTTTTAAAAGCATAGTGTTTTTGTTTTTATTTTTTGGATTTTTGAGTTTTTTTTGCCTTTAACCATTCTGAGCTAATTCAAGAGTAAAGGAAGCCATCTTCAAAAAAGAGGGAGGTGTAGGGGAGCATAGTTTTGGAAATAGAAATGGAGAAGTGTCGAAAGATGAGACCTGAAAATAGCTGGGTCTGTGCCTTTCCCAGGATTATTCTCAGAAGCTTGGAATTATTTACATAATCTTAAAATACCCTCACTGGTCCTAATACATGGCCAGGAATAAATACTTTGGATTTGAGAACCAATATAGTTCTTTTCTTTTCTTTTTTCTTTTTTGACATATTTTATAGTATTCTTTAAGCAGAAAAAAAACAAAACAAAAAAAGACTGTAGCATGATCACTCCGTTCATATCCAAGCAGTTGTGGGGTGAACATGGGACAGGCCTGGGAACAGTGAGCCAATGCTTATATGAGTAATAGATTTTACATATCTACATATGTGAATATAAAATATGTATAAGAGTTAACATAACACAACATGATGTAGACATGCAAAATATATGTCTATGCATGCAATAAATACCTATATAAATGGATGAACATGGAAAATAACTGACACCTACCCAAAGTATTCTGATGGTGAACCTTGGGAGACGATTCCCTCATTTTATGTCTCTCATTCTGGAAACCTTTTGCTGGCACCTCAGAGAACTCCACTCTGTTCTCTTTTATTCCCCAAGCTTACCTGCAAGAAAATGCGCATTACTTCAGATCCACCACCTATAAATATCATCATCACAGAATCAGGAAAGTCAGGCTTT
The DNA here is from genome assembly GCF_019054845.1 of Dipodomys spectabilis. Classification (NCBI taxonomy): domain Eukaryota; kingdom Metazoa; phylum Chordata; class Mammalia; order Rodentia; family Heteromyidae; genus Dipodomys; species Dipodomys spectabilis. The sequence goes on along the minus strand of NW_024870892.1, from coordinate 4,672,202 downwards.
ATTTTTTAAGTCTCCTGAATGGTGATTTATTATACATTTGCCCTTCAAAGCAGAGAGATTAATCCCTGACCCTGCACAGTGCAACTACACATGCACAGATCTGTAACACAACAGCCAATCATGTGCACAGATCTGTAACACCACAGCCAATCACGTGCACAGATCTGTAACACAACAGCCAATCAAGTGCCCTCTGAGGAAATCCAGGGCTGGAAGGAAGTCAATTTTTTTTTTTAAAGAAGAGCTTATAATGCAGGCAATAAGGACTCCCTTAAGCAGAAAAGAAAAAAAAAATATTTTAATTAGCTAACTGAAAATTACTGGAAGTCAAACTGTTTTCTCAATTGCAGCCAAAGTTTCAACCATAATGTGGACATTATCTCCAGACATGTTTCCTTTTTTCTATGGTGATTTTTTTTGAAACATGGCAGCCTGTGGGAAAAATAATACTGTAAGCATCACAACATGTCATGAGCGCTAAAGAATTCATTTATAAGACAAGTCCTGTCTGTGTATACTGATACATGATGCATTGCTCAAAATCACCTCCCAACCTGAGGATTTTTCATTTGCTTTTTGGTGGTCCTGGGGTTTGAACTCAGAGCCTCACATACACTTGCTATGCTGGTTCTTCCACTTGAGCTACAACTCCTACATGGCTATTTGCTGCTTATTTTGCAGATGGGGGGTTGAGTTGGAAACTAGCAAACTTTTTTGACTGGGCCTAGCCTCAAACCCAAATCCTCCATATCTCAAGCCTTCTGAGTGGCTAGGGTGACATGCTTGTCCCACCATTATTCAGCAGACATGAAATTCTTATCAAAGTTCAATCTGTGTGGCTGAGATGTATCTCTCTAATACTCTTACAATGGGAGGAAAACAAGAAACCAAAAGGAAACTTTAATATGGCTGTAGACAGTATAGATAAGCTAACCCGGCTTAGAAAAATAGGTCTTCCTGTGGCTCATACACAAAAGGCTTGTCAGAAACCTCAGGACCAGTCCCAGCTTTGTCTCGAGACTTGCTGTGCCTTCAGGTCTGCTTCTTTCTATGAGATAAATATTCTCTGTAAGTAGTAATTACCTACTGCAGAAGAGAACTGGTGGGTCCTCACACTCAAGCAAGGGACCAGACAATGGTCTTTCCTTTCCCATCATGGGCTGCTCACCACATAGCTGACAAGAGGGTGAGCCCGTGTTGATGAGAGCAGTGCTTAGCGCTTAGTACTTGCTGCTCCTTTCCTGTAGTTAGCTACAAGGCATTTGACCAAGGCTAGAGCAAATTGCCATCCTGGTGACAGTTTATGGAAAGTGGTCTGGGCTTTAGAAAATCATATTACCCACATTGAATGGAATAGAGAAAGTTGTGCTTCTCCTGGAAATGTTTGCTTCAACTCTTGTGCGTGTCTGGGGGCTGCAGGACTTGGACAAAGCCGCACCTCATCCCACTTTCTGGGGGTGAGGATAGCAGGTTCCTGTCTACCTGTGCTTCAGAACCTCCTGTGAACACAAACACGAAAAGTGGAGGCCCACGGGGGGGGGGGTAGTATTTTAAGACCTCATGGGCATCCATATCCAATTTTGACATTCTTACATTCATCCGGAATGTTCCTATACACCGGAAACAACTGGAATGAGTCCACAAAAGAAAGAAAACCAGAACGGTCCTGTGGATGCCCACGGACCAAATAACCATTTCACCGATGGTGTCACCTCCTAAGGAGCTCTCTCCCGGTGGTGTTTAGGTACAATCACCGAGGACCTGAAGAACAGCAAATGTGGAGCTTGAAACCTCAGAAACATTCTGCCACAACATTCTTGTTATCCTCAACATATTTTAGAGCCTTTCCTGTCTGAGGAAGAATTGACAGTGGTTCTACTTCTGTAGCAGCCTGGGAATTTGAGCAAGTAGGCACATTTTGTTTAGGTTGAGTCCACATCTGCCAGGGGGCTGGCACAGGCTGGAGACTGAGACAATGCCGGGGTCAGGGGGGCCACGGGAGAGTATTATTCTTCTTTCCATTACCACACTATCAGAATAGTAGTTCTCTTAATTTTGTAATCAATTCCCTCAGCTCTTCATGCTGATGATAAACACCACAGCAAAGGACCTTCAGTACTGCATAATACATCATAAGCACTCAGCTCGCGTGTGTTTACATTCTTCCCTTTAACTGCATGGCACCAACAGCTTCCACTTCAACCTGGGTTGAAATCATGGCCGAAGCACACATACACTCCGGGGCCCTGGACCAGTCTCAACCTCCTTGAGTGGGGAATGATTTTGCACAGATTTGGCTCACAGGTCAGTAAACAATGCCAGGATGGTTCCTCAGTACCACACACATGATGGACACTTAGTGGAGACAGGCGACTCCTCCTCGCTTAGACTTAACCTCTCCCCTCCTCATACTTCACCTCTCCCCTCCTCATACTTCAACCCAAGTGCTGGCCAGCACAATTGTTTCACATTTTGGCTCCTTTGTACAGACGTGAGATGTCTTGGGGATAGCTCCCCGTCAAAACATGAAATGCACTTATGTTTCGATAGATAGATATTTGAGGAGAAAAATGTCCTTCGCAGCTATATGTTTATTACCCCCTTCCCCGGGCAGCCTGATAGACAAATCCAAGCCCATCCTTCCCTCCTCTCGCCAACACTCTTTCTCTTGTGTCTTCAAAGAGCTTTCTATCCTCTATCTTTCAGCACATGACTCCCTGGACAGCCATTATTTATCTCTTCCTTCTATGAACTCCAAGGGCAGGACTGGTGTCTTCATTTCAGTATGGTCACAGCCCTGACATGTGATCAAAGATTAGATGAATATTAGGTAATAAGCCTCCCAAATAAATCATGTTTAACAGGAACAACTTACTGATGCCTCAGGTTCTACCCAACATGCCCGGATCTGTACCAGAAGCTCTAAGAACTGGCCATCTATTCTGTGTGCCTTCACCCTGTACATCCTGATGATGCTTTGTGACATGTTGGTTGAGGATCGGAAATACAATGTAAAGAGGTGGAAATAAAAGTTTTAAATAGTGCTATGATATGTAAATAACTCATTCTTTCAGAACATAAGAATCTCGGGGTATAGCCACAACTTGAAAAACATTTTTTGAGTTATTTTCACATTATTGACTGTGCAAAAGAGATGAAAGTTAGCTCCTTCCATTCCAGTCTTTGTACTCTTGAAAGTAGTTGCACTTTTAACCCAGAACTGCACCCTTTTGAAGGCAGCATGCCAAAAAAAATTAAAAAAAAAATAATTTGTGTGGTTTTTGTTTTGTAGAGTTCTTCCCCGTCCTGCCACCCACCCCTCCTCCTGCCACCCTTGCCCAGATTTGAGATACAATAGCTACAACAGTGGCCAAGCTGATAAGAAGGAAAAACCTTGTAAAAGAACAAACCTCGAACAAGAAAGGAAATCGCCAAATAGAGAATTTTCATTCTCTTAACATAAAAAAGCAGCCTGAAAATTCACGCAGTGTAGCCAAGCAGCCTCCTCAGGTAGATTTGAGTCAGCTTTTGAAGCAGTAGGGAAGGGAACGGAACAGGACCGGGTCGCCCTTCCTACCCCATTCCCTCACTGAAGGAGCTTGGCCAGTGAGCTCCTCAGGTCAAGCGGTTATCTCCAGTTTTCTGGGCCTTGACCACACTCAGTCTTCATCAAAGCCTAGTAAAAAATCATGCTGCTTCCAAGAAAGAAAGTGGTTCTGTGTAGATGCTGATAAGGGATTTTTGGCTTCTCTTGAATGGAAGGTTCCAGACAGGGCTAGTTGGTTTGTGTTTAGATCAGTAGGGTGAGGTCAGAGGTTATAGCAAGGAGGCAGAGGAAAGCATTGGTGGGTGAGTGGAGGATATTTCACCATTTGGCTGTTTTCAGGCCTGGCTGACTCCAGGGCTATTCCAGAGGTGCTTGGAGCCCATGTAGAGCAAGTCTCTTCTTCTGCTTTCAGTGAATGTTAGGACGCCTGTTTATTTTCCTTATTATTTTCCCTCCAGATGGCCCCCTTACTGTCCCTCCTACTAAGTGATCTTCTGACTCTTGCTTTTGCTTGTTTCTTTGATCTTTCCATCCCTTCTTCAATCAATTACCTGACAATAAAATCAAAATGGAAGGAAAGATGCACTTCTTTTTTTTAATATACATTTTTTATTGTAAAGTGCTGTACAGAGAGGTTACAGTTACACGAGTAAGGTAATGAGTACATTGCCTATCTAGCATCGTTACCTCCTCCTTTGTTTTTCCCCTACTATCCTTTCCCTCCCCACCTCCCTGATTCCCCTCCCCCAAAGTTGTAAAGTTTGTTTTCAGCACAGTGTCATTGTTACAATGGGTCAACCTGTATCCTTATTTCAGCATTTTGTTATTTTCTTCCCCTCCCCAAATTAGAAAAATGTATATTCAAGATGCAGGGCACTGGACTCAAATACAGCGAAAACAGGAGTTATGCCATGGGGGAAGAATATACAAAGAAACAAAAGAAATCACATTATATTCTGTGTACATTAAAAAACAGCAGCAAGCAAGATAAAACCACTCGTGTCCCTATCTTGGGGTTCATTTCAGTTAGCATCATCTTAGATGGTCATATGTACATAGCTTTTGACCTTTTCTGCTTGTCCTAGACATATACTAATTATTGCAAATAAGGGAAACCATAGGACTTACATTTCTTTGGGCCTGGCTTACTGCACTTAACATAAGTTTTTCCAAGTCCTTCCATTTCCAAATGGGGCAATGTCATCCTTTCTGATGGAGGCATAGAATTCTATTATATATACATATATATGTATATACAAGCATATATGTAATATATATATATATATATATATATATATATATCACATTTTCTTGATCCATTCATCTACTGAGGGGCATCTGGGTTGGTTCCCTATCTTAGCTATGGTAAATAATGCTTCAATAAAAATAGTTGTGCTGGTAGCTTTGGCATGGCCTTTTTCTGATTGTTTGGGTAAATGCCCAAAAGTAGAATTGCTGGGTCATAAAGGAGCTCTATGTGGAGTCTTTTGAGGAACCTCCATACTGTTTTCCAATGTGACTGAACAAGTTTACACTCCCACCAACAATGCAGTAAGGGTCTCTTCTGGTCACATCCCCTCCAGCATCTGTTGTTATTAGAGTTCTTGATGATAGCCATTCTAACTGGAGTGAAGTGGTATCTCAATGTTGTTTTGATTTGCATTTCTTTTATGGCTAGAGAGCTTGAGCATTTCTTCATGTGTCTATTGACCATCCTTCTTTCCTCTTCAGAGAAGTCTCTCTTTAAGTCTCTAGCCACTTATTAATTGGGCAGTTATTTCTTTGAGGATTTGTTTTTGGGGGATTTAATTTTGGGGATTTAATTTTTTGAGTTCCAGGTATATTGTCTGTTGTATGGCTAGTGAAGATCTTCTCCCAATCTGTGGGCTTTCTATTGATCTTGCTAGCTATGTCCTTTGCCATGCAGAAGCGCTGCAATTTCATGCAATCCCATTTGTCCAACCTTTCTTTGATTTGTTGTGTTTCTGAGTCTCAATTAAGAAAATTTTTCCCTGTGCCAAGGAGCCCTAGAGTTTCTCCTATTCTGTCTTGTAATGTTTTCAGCGTGTCTGCTTTGACTCCTGGGTCTTTGATCCATTTGGAGTTGATTCTGGTGCAGGGTGATATATAAGGATCTAGCTTTAGTTTTCTACTGGTGATTAATCAATTTTGCCAGCACCATTTACTGAAGAGACTGTCTTTCTCCCATTCTATTTTTTAGCTCCCTTATCGAAGATTAGGTGGTCTGTGGGTTCATTTCTGGGTCTTCAGTTCTATTCCATTGGTCCTCAGGTCTGCTCTTTTGCCAGGACCAAGCTGTTTTAATTACTATGGCTTTGTAGTAGAGTTTGAAAGTTGGTATATTCCTCCAGCACTGTTCTTTCTGCTAAGGATTGTTTTTGCTATTCGGGGTTTTTTCATTGTTCCATATATATATTGGGTTGCTTCTTCTATTTCATTGAAGAATGAGGTTGGAATATTGATAGTTATTGTATTGAATTTGTGGATAGCCTTTGGCAGTATTGCCATTTTCACGATGTTGATCCTTCCAATCCAGGAGCGTGGAAGGGTTTTCCACTTCCTAAGTTCTGCTTTAATTTCCTTTTTCAGGTTTTTAAAGTTTACATCATAGAGGTCTCCTTCACTTTTTTTTAGTTAACTCTTAGGTATTTTATTTTTTGTGGGACTATTACAAAAGGAGTTGCTTTCCTGATTTCAGCCACGCTCTTCTTATACAGAAAAGCCACTGATTTTTTTGAGGGTTAATTTTATGTCATGCTACTTTGCCAAAGTTTTGAATCACCTTGAGTAATTTGGGAGCAGAGTCCATGGGGTTCTTTAAATACAAGATCATGTCATCTGCAAAGAGGGAGAGTTTTACTTCTTCTTTCCCTATTTGGATTCCCTTTATGTTTGCATCTTGTCTGATTGCTGTAGGTAGACATTCTAATACTACATTGAAGAGAAGTGGAGAGAGTGAATATCCTTGTCTCATTCCTGAGCTTAGAGGAAATGGCTTTAGCTTTTCGCCATTATGTATAGTGCTTGTAGCTTTGTCATACACTGCCTTTATTATATTGAGGAATTTTCCATGGATTCCTAGTTTTTTCAGAGCTTTGATCATGAAGGGTGTTGTATCTTGTCAAATGGTTTTTCTGCATCTATTGAGATAATCATGTGGTTCTTATCTTTGCTCTTGTTGATGTGATGAATTATATTAATTGATTTGTGTATATTGAACTAGCTTTGCAAAAAGACATACTTCTGATTCCATCATTTGGCTTGCATAATTTAAAAACTGTGCCTAGCAAATTTCACCTTCTTCATAGTTCCACGGCTTTCATACCCATACACCATTGTAAAGGGTGTCTCTGAGTCAAAGTAAGGAAATCACTTCTGAGCCTCATGCCCTCTGAAAGCTGCGCTGTTACATTTCTTGTTCTTCCTTGTACTTCCACGATTGCTTCTATCACAATAAAATATAGACATGGGACTGGCCTCTCCTCACCAGGACACATCTGCTCTAGCTAAATAACAGCGAGGCTGAATTCTTTTTCAATTAACTAGAGCTGAAACATTATAATTAATTTACTGAGAAAAACCCCTAAAATTGCAATTAATAAAAGCATGACTAAACTCATCTATTTCAATGAAGACAAGATCAGAGGATTTGGAGGACTACTATACTTGTAAATGAGTCTCCAAGTTCTATTACCTTGTGAACCCTGAAAACAAAAGAAAAGGGGCTGGGAAGGTGGCTCAGTGGTAGAGCGCTTGCCTTGCATGCATGAGGCCCTGGGTTTGATTCCCCAGCACCACATAAGCAAAAAGAAAAAAGCCGGAAGTGGAGCTATGGCTCAAGTGGTAGAGCGCTAGCCTTGAGCTGAAGAGCTGAGGGACAGCGCCCAGGCCCAGAGTTCAGACCCCACGACTGGACCGCCCCAAAAAAGAAAAGAAAACAACAACAATAAACCTTTGGCTAAGTTTCAATAGAAGCTTCTTAAAATTATTTGTTTCTAGTAATAACACTGTTTAAGAGTAGACTTAATTATACTTTTTATTTTTTTTAATTATACTTTTTAAAGTCACTGTTTTAGACAAAAAGAGGATGGTCTTGAAACTAGTATAAACTGCAACCTCACAAAAGAAATAATCAGTACTTTGTTTCAGATGACTAAGCTTCCAGGGAATACACTTCCAACAGCTAGCTTGCACTTTCCACAAGATGACGAAGAGGGGACTCTCTGGTACACTTTGTTATGATTACCTTGCACATCAGAAAGATATCTGAAGACTTGGAGGTCTGATGGCCTCTACTTTTGGCCATAGAGTTAAGTCATCCACAGAAAAGCTACCCCTCAACCACCTGGAGTGAATTCTATCAGGGAGCAGTTGTTGGTGAGAGTCCTGGCAGAGGATGCCAGTGCTGGCCGGAGGATGCTGGCATGTTTCTATGTGACTTGGTGGTGGTCTTTCCTGCACTTTTGCTGAGTGACAAGATAAGACAGGACAGGAAACAAAAGCTTTCAGGAGGATTTTTCCAGGTCCTAAGAAGAGCTTAAGGTCCCTAAAATTAGCAAGAATATGTGAAGTTCTGTGGAGTAATGAGGGTAAACAGCCAATTAAAGGATTTCTTGCCAGAATAAGAGAGCATCTTTCACAATCCTGATGAACTACTAAAGCAGCAGATGTATGGAAAAGGCAAACCCAGGAAAAGGTGGACTGGGGCGCCACATAGGCCAAACAAACACCAGATCATGTCCACAATAGCTGGCCTTACAACAACAGAGCCTTCCATGTCTCTAGGTATTTTTATTTTAATCCTAAACAGTTACTTTTTTTGTTTTTGGTCGTGGGGCTTGAACTCTGGGCCTGGGCACTGTCCCTCAGCTCTTCAGCTCAAGGCTAGTGCTCTACCACTTGAGCCACAGTGCCACTTCTAGCTTTTTCTGCTTCATGCATGCAAGGCAAGCACTCTACCACTGAGCCACCTTCTCATCCCCAAGTTACTTTTATATATAAAACATGCCTCTGTTTTTTTTTAAAAGTGATTCCACACAAAAGGTATGAACTAGTAAGAATTTTAAGATATGCTTTTAAAGTAGAATTAGATGTACTAGCTAATAAATAGTACCAGTTATCCATGCTGTCCATTTCCTTTAACAAAAGCACTTGGTTATCTTAACAGATACAATGAATGTGGCAGCTACTGGCATTATCAGTACAGTGGCAAAATGAAATAGACACCTACTAGTAGGTATTGTTATATCCACCAAAGAAACCACAAGTAATAAGTGGAGTGAAACAGAATACATGTTGAAGAGTTTTATTCATGAATGAATTTCAGGTTCTCACAGTCCAGTGTTCATAGGGAAAAAATGTGATAATAAAGAAAACTATGTTTCCATAATGAAATTGTTATCTTTTGAGCATGTTATTTAGAAGATTGAAACATAAAGTCATACTTTAAGTATACTTTTTAAATGATCTATAATTACATAGGAGAACAAAGCATTACAGCCAGCGACATCCTACTGTCGAACAACAAAAAAAAGATATTGTTAACATCCCTGCTTAGAATGTGAAATAATTAATACCTATGACCTTAATTTTGTAAAACACTATTATTTTTATTTTGCCTATGGGGAGTGATTTGTGAAAAGTCATTTATAACACTGCAAGTAGCTATATGTTACTGAAGATTGAGTCAGAAGTGATTTACCTGAGGCCATCCACAATTATAGTCCAGACAGAAGAAAAACCCAGGGCTGCTAGACTATCACCTTTTTTAGCCTATTTGGGTGATATTTATAATAAATTTAAATATATATATATATATATACATTTGTGATTTAAAAGTACCTACAAACATTTGCAGTGGGATCTGTTCTAATTTCCATTAAAATATAGAATATAAATATAATATGTAATATGTATTATATACAACAATATTACATGTTATATCATGTATAATATATTGTAATAAATATAAATATAAATTCCATTAAAATACAGAATTTGGATGATTAGAAAATGCTACAAGGCAGAAGTTTAGGATATGCTCCTTCAGCTTCCAAGTCTGTGATTTTAGATCCATTCTACTGGAAAAGATGAAGAAAATGTCCATTGAGATGTACAAGACACCATGTTGAAAGCAAACTTTACAACTTTGTGGGGTAGGGAGGAGTTGGGGAGGGAAGGGATGGTAGGGGAAAAATAAAAGAGGGTTAACAATGCTCAATAGGAAATGTACTCATTACCTTACTCACGTAACTGTAACCTCTCTGTACAGTATCTTTACAATAAAAAATATATATTAAAAAAAGAAAATGTCACAAGCAATCTAGAACCAGAAACAAATAGTTAAGGATCTTAAGATGAAGCTAATTTGAAACTCGAAATAAGACTCTTAGAATCAGTTATGAAACTTAAAATGATGCGATTGATTCTCTTCCTCACTGGACTCCTGCCTAGGTTCTACTGTCTCATTTCATGCTTTGACTATTACTCAAAATCCCTCTCCACACACATAGACAGGTTTTGGCTCCTTCTTCTGGCCTTCTGTGCTACTTCTCCGTTTCCCTCTCGCTACATCCCAGGCATCCCCTCCCTCAGGCCCCGGTCACTCCACCGCAGTTTTGCCCTTCTTAAGTCCTCCTTATCCCAAATCACAGGACACTGGAGAGGACCAGGGGAGTGAAAGGTGTATTGTGCTCATACCAGTGCCTTTCTAAGACAGCCACTGTCCTCCGGTCTCTTATAAATTACAATCCCAACTCCTTGACATCCTGTATAAAGTTCTCCTCTGTGCCCTGCCCTTGCTAGTTTCCCCTTTGTCCTGTCTAGACACGTCAGTGTGCTTATTTCAGAGCTTTTGGTTTGCAGTTGGGCTCCGTTCCCTGGGTAGAACAATGGAGTAGAGGGAGAGGATTCAGAGGATTCAAGTGATGTTAGAGCACCTCTCCCCTCTGGCCTCCTCCCTGCAGCTCATCTAAGTCCCCCACCCTCCAACTGAAGACAGGTGGTCAGGCCACCTTCTCCACAGAACACTGTAGATCCAGCACCTGGCGCCTTTGTGCATCTCAAGAAAGGGCCAGTGCGGCCATCCTGGGGTCTTGCTAGCACTGCAAGGCCCTGTAATCTCCTCTCGTCGTCACAGAGCCCATGAGCTGCGCTGTCTCAGCTGGCGCCACAGAGAGGACTCATGGACAAAGTGGCTTTCTGCCACTGTCTTAATTTTCGGTGTTGGCAAATCTGCTCCACGCCTCCTAACAACTTTCCTTAGTCATATTCAAAAGAGTGCATGCTCTAATTCTATCCTACATGAATACATTTTGATAGAACAGTCTAATTTCTCCATATCAGAGTTCTTGTCCATATGTTCCTCCTCATGTATCCATGTAATATTTGTTACGTATTCATGACCAGAAAACATAGTAATTGGGCTCTCTTAGTATCTACACTTAGAAAGTTGAAGTTGTAATTACGGAATTATTCTGCTGTTTCACTGGTATATCTCTTTTAGCAATGAATCTCATCGACTCAGTTTCCCGTTTACTGGTGACATAGTCCTAATACATTATTGCTCCTAGGGTTGATAGGAGGATTTCATGAGACGAGTGTCAATTTCTTATCCTAAGCTCTATCAATGTTATACCTTAAAAATAAATTTTGCCCTCTCTAAGGGAGGCACTCAATAACCTAATTAAACACAAATTAATTTATATGTTTCCAAGTAGTACCTAATCACATTCTGTTCTATTAATTAGTGCAAAAATAGAGATACTTGATTTGGAACTAGTGAAAATCAAGAGACACAGTCATCTGTTACAGGTGAACAAAACATATGCCAGAGACATTAAGTAATTTTTCCAAAGCCAATCACTAATGAGGGGCAAAACTTAAATTAAGTTCTTTCAGGTCCAAAGCCATCATGCCATTGCAGTTTATTTCCAATAAACTGTCAAAGAGTAGAGCTCAAAGTTTTGACTACTGCCCCAAACATAGCACACAAAAAATAAAAAGATGAAAGATTACCACTGCCCAGATGGAATCCTACCCAGTACAAAGAGGACTGTATTTAATAACTACAGATATTATGACTGTGGTATCAATAATCTTCCCAAGTGCTCTAGGGAAGGATCCAAACTACTGCTGTCTCTCTGTAAGTGGTGAGTGGCTTTGTCTGCCTGGAGTCTGTTGTCATAGTGTTCTGTTGGGAGCTGGAACCTTCGCACTGCGTTCTCTGGCTGCTGCCTATGAGGGAGAAAGGCAAGCTTCATGTGCACCATTTTCCTCTGCTTGTGTTTGAGATCTTTGCTGTCCTCTGGACGACAGAGTTGTTTTGTTGCTGAAGCTTCTTCAATAGGAAGGAACTGAGCCCAGGCCTCTGGAGCTCATGGAGGCTTCCCATCACTTCTGGTGCCTGCTGTCCATAGCCAGTCTGGAGACGCGCTTCTGCGGGTGTCTGCTCAGACAATCTAATTTCCTAAAACAAAGGTCACCTAAGGAACAGGCCTGCCTGTCACTGCAGGGAACAAAAGGATTTTGTGTCACTCCTGCCAGGAGGGGAAAAACAAAAAATCAGATAATTTCCTGACAGGAGGGGGTTTCAAGTGCTTGGGGGGTGTTGGGGGGGGCCACCTGCTCATCGCAAAGGGGCCTTCCAGCAGCTTCCAGCTTCAAAGGAGCCCAGCACCGTGGCCCCTTTCTGTTTGTTCCTCACTTTTGTGTCTAGTTGAAGCTTTCTTCTTTTCACTTCGACCCCCTCCCTTTATTCTGTGGTGTCTTCTTTCATCTCTTTTACCTCCCTTTTTTAAAGAAAAAAACAAACCTTTTTTTCCCTTTGTTTACACATATAAATAGCGTACTGTTTAAAATAAGTTTAAAGACTAAGAAAAGAAAACAATTAAATAAGAAATGACCCTTTTATATTTCCTTCGCATCTTCGACTTGTAGAAGCAGGTCAGTTCTAATTTCATTGGTGGTCATAGTGTTCAAACATCTCCATACAATTCAGATGTTATTTTTCACATTTTTGATAATTACGCTCCACTTTTCCAATGATGGTTTGAATGGTCGTGTGATTAACTAGTAGATCAATATGACAATATAACTCTTGATTTTTTTCCCCCTGCATTTCCTATTGCGCATGCCCCAAAGCCTCTATGTTAATTATGTCTGTCTCTGCTGGACATCACTGAGGTCATGGAAATAAATGACAGGAATTAGCCTAACTCTCATCTACCTACATTGAAACATGGACTTTATCTCTGAATAAACTGCACCTATGACAGCCATGGGCTCCCGGGGAGCATCAGTGGTATTTGGCAAACAGAAATCCATCCCTATCTAAAACTCCAGGCTCCATTATTTCTCATGCATCAAGCCATTCCAGGCCAAGGCTGATAGGGTTCTGGTTTATTATGCCCTGTCAGAGACATAAAACTTCACTTGTGTATGTGTTGTGTCAGTTCGTTTAACAGCCTTTGCCACTTCTCAAACTTTCTCTCCACTTTCAGGATATCCATGACATAATTCAACTCTGGTTTTGCTTGATCTGAGGAAATGCTTCTGTTTCTAATTCTTAAGTCATTTTCTTAGCTAAATGAAACTCTCTTTATATTTGTTTATATAACGTGCCTGGAAACAGAAGGCCAAAGAATACAGGAGGAGGCATTACCTCCTCTTCTCATCATAGACTGAAATTTCCTGTGCTTCTGTGATCCATGCCATGCTATCTAGCCCTGCCCTCAAGTTCTGATTGATATTGCAAGCAAACCCAAGGCACAGGTTTTTCCATTCTTCTGACAGTGAAACAGAAGTCAACAAAATGAACAGTGACATCAGTCAAAGCGCTGCAGTCTCTAATCCAAAAGGACAGGATTCCAGCGTGGGAATCGGGTGTAGAATTATTATTTTGTTATTGTGTTTGATTTCCCAAGCCTGCCGTAGTAACATTATGAAATTTCCTGCACCTCTACCTCAAGTATAAAACAGACCCAATAATTTAAAACAACCACTGGAAAGGCTTCTCATTTCTCCACTCAACCTGTATAAAAGGAAAACAGTACTAGGAAACTAAAGTATGAGGTAACTTAATTTGTGTGGGTAAAATCATTACTTTAAAATAAAGCATAGAAGAATAGAAAAATACATGTAGACAATCAATAATGTCCAGATGACTTTACAAATAGACACAGAATGTGCTAATAGCCAATATGGAAATAAAATGTATCATTTTACCTCAGATTATCTTCTACGTTGAACCGGTTCTATTGCTACTGGATAAAATTCATTTGCTTTGCTTTAGACAAGAATCACTTTTGCACTAACTCCTTAACTTCTACCCCTAAAGAGTTATAAAATAGCCTGCCCAATAGAAAAACAATTAAAGTTTCAAACTTATATTAAATCTATCCCAAAGAGAGAGATAGACATACTGTGTTTAAACCATTACCAGTAGCCAACGTGCGGCTATTTAAAATTAAATTAACTAAGGTTAAATGAAAGCAAAGCCACAGTTCCTCCCTGGTTTAATACGAGATGACCTTGTAGCTGGGGCTGCCCTGTTGGACAGGGCGATGTAGGACACAGGATAATCCCAAGGAGTTGTACAAAGAAGACTGAGCACTGACCATAGGCTCACTCAAATGATATCAAAACCAGGCACCTTCCTAAGGAAACGAACACCCTACAAAGAAGGTAAACCTGTGCACTTTCATGTTTCCATATGAGTGTAGAGTAAATGAGCATGGAGAGGTAGGACTGGGTGTAGGTCATGATCCAAGGGGACCATTTGCTTCAATTCCACTAGATACCTCTGTGTCTTAGACAGCACACATTCCCTTCCTGCATATTGTACAGCATGAGCTCCTCTATGAAGGTTTTATTATCAGCTTCCCATCAGGGTGAGGGAATGTTACTAGCCTCCTTTTGATGTTTTCTCAATGTGAAGGTGCCGAACTGTTGAAGGACATGTCCCAAACCCAGCACTGGACAACCTTCTAGTTGTCTAATCCTTGCTTCTAATATTTGACTTCCATGACAGTAAGCAAAGGGGTCCTATCAAATGGTGTTTGGGAAATTATTAGACCAACTCCATCATTCACAGCTCTCCAGGTTGTAAACAGATCACCCTTACCACTCACAACTCCACTGGCTTTAAGGGAACGGCTAAATTCTTTGAGCCTCTGTGTTTGACTATAAATATGGAGAGTAATCATCCCTATATCGCTTGTTAAAAATTTTAATGAGACAATATATATGAAAAGTTTCCTATAAGAAATATCATATGTATTACTCTGCATCAAATTAAGTAACGGGTGTTACTATAAAAATCATCATTTTCAGTACTTGTATTAAATATCACCTCTGTTTTCATGAGCTTTAGAAAATAGAAATTTCATACAGAGCCCATGTCAAGAGACACTGTCACTATGACCCTTTCTCTGAGTGCATTTGTTCCCTCTGTAGTATGCATTTGTGAAACTATCTCAGTGTATGTCAGCTCAGGGAAAAAGCAGGACCTGCGTGTACAAAATGCCAGGAATGAGATGAAGTGAGACTTCTGCTGAAAAATTGAGCTGAGTGACTTTCCTCCTTAACATGTGAGTTTTTTGAGACTTTCAATTTATTGTTTTAAACTTCTTTTTCCCAATGGAAGAAACTGTGGAGATACAAGTCTCTGCTTTAACCAGAATTGAAATGACATTTTCTTTTCCTTTCTCCCCCCCGGCTTGAGGTCATGATGCAGTTTCTTAGATTGAAGTGAGGAGAGGAGAAGGAGAAATAGATGGAATGCAGAGGCAATCAAATCAGCAACCGAGCGAGCACATTAGGAACCAGTTTCAGACACAGAGCAAAGCGTGGAAACAAGGGGAGGAAAGAAAAATTCTTGGAAATTCGATAGCACAGAACAGCTTGCCTCAGAAGGTAAATACAATAGCATATGTACAGTTCTTGGCATTTCTATTCAGACACACACACACACAGGGTGGAATGGAGCTGCAAACTTCCAGTATCCTCTCTGAAATGAAGTGATTTGACTAAAGCACAAACCCTCAGCCCTTGAAACCTGAGCAGTCCTAGAGGCCATGTTGGAGAATGAAATCCTAGCTGGCAAATGGACTGCACAATCTCCCTTCACAAATTCTGTGTTTGCTAAACACCTTGTGTCTGTGTACACAGCACAGAAGGGAATGCCTTTTCTCTTCTCATTTTCAACATTCCAGGCCTAATGGTCCACATCACTCAGCACTGCCACAGTGGACCGTAGGTCCTCCCCTTTAAATCCAGTTTCCTTTTCATGATGTGAGCAAATTGAAATCTGTGTGCCAGTGATTTGCAAGATGCGCTGTGTTACAGAGAGGGTTTCTGATTAAGCTGGCCCCATTGTAATCATTGGCTTTCCAAGAGTAATTCGGGAAACGTTCTCTGCATAGCTTAATTCCCACTGGCACCGTGCAATACAGGAGGCTCTGAAGATAGATATTTAATAGACACATCATCAAGAGGAACTGTTCAAATGCATTGTATTTTGAGGATCAGCTAGTTAATATGTGAGGACTGTTGCCAAGAAGCACAGCCGCATTCTGTCTCTCTCCAGAAATGCCAAAGATAATTGTCTTTTAAAGGTAAGAAGGTACTTGAAACTGTATGCCTGTGTTCCCAGCTCTTTGGGTGTCTGAGAGGATTGTGATAATGAAATCCTCCTTTATCATTAGCATTTTCTTAGTGGTTATTTATGCAAATGAATGGAGTTTTCACTACCTGGAAACAGATTCAACGAATGAACGGATCCCCTCCTCCAGGAGCCAAAAGAATGTTTGTTTGGGTGATTATAAACCATTTCAATATCCTGCAACGCTGAGCTGTGGAAAATAAATAACTATATTATCTGCAACTGTAGCAGAGCTGAGCCTACAGACTAATCACATTTCTACTTAAAGAAGCCAAATTTAATCTGGTATTTGAAAAATCATTATAGATGGAGTTAATACTACTCAGTGGATATAAAACTTTTAAAGTCCTTAGTGTTTTCTCCAAAGTAAAGAAGGCTATCTCTGATTTTAAAAAAACACACAAATTAATGTATAGAAAGAAAGAAAAGAAAAAGCTTGCAACTATCTTTTACTTAAAAGAGTAACAAGAGAAAGTTCTAGAATGATCTGTGTTCAGAGAACAAGTAGTGGCATCCTGGCAGCACTTACTGTCCCAGGTTCTCAAGATCCCAGGACCAGACTAATACAGAAAATGAGAAAACAATCAACTACCATGAAGAAAGCAGACTCACAGAGAGCAGGGCTCATGATCAAGAAAACTAGCAAAGAAGCAACTCCATTTGCAATGATTTCTGGCATAAGCAAAGCCATGCAAGATTGCCTAGGAAAATGTTTACTTCTTTTCCTACTGAATTTCTTTCTTCCAGCAATTTGAAAATACCCCTCTATGATGTTTACAGTTACATAAATTAACTCTCCTGGGCTTGGTTAAAATAAATGAACATATCACTGAATTTTTAAAGGATCAAAATGTAAGTTCCACTCCTGGATGGCAAGCAGACCCCACCCAGTACCTGTGTTACCTAGGCAACTGGCACACCTGAAAGAGGTCACATCCGCGTCTGCTGAGATCACTTCTGGCTCTGATGTGGCCACACCTTTCTCCTACCTAGTCCCACCTCCTCTTACCTAGTCCCACCTCCCTTTACCTGGCCACACCTTTCCCCACCCCTACTCTAGCTAAGGCCAGGGCCAGACACTCTCTTCGCCAGCTGTCTGGAGTGCCAACCTGGCCTGGTGCCAGCCGGTCTACTGAATAAACCTACCCCTTACCTGAATACAGTGTGCGTGGTGTGGTTCTTACTCAGCTACCTCTTTTTAAAACCTAACACAAACATTGTAACATGTTGTTTCATTAAAATGTATGATGTGTGATGTGTTGGCTTGAAAAAGATGGTTCTAAGTTCCTACATGTATGATCAGGAGCCCAAAAACACCATGATTGGATCCAGTGTTCGGGTTTAGTTGATGAAGATTATACTCAAATTAAGAGGAAAGGGAAGTCATGGAATGAATCCAACCTGCCATCTTCTAGGAAAGCAAACTTGCATAAGTTGTTTACCTTCTGTATCTCACTTCTTCCATAGAAATGCTGGACTTAGCAAGCCTACTCTAATGAAAATCAGATGAGATCATCAATCCATAAGACAATCAGTCAATCAATAGTTGCACTAATTACTAGACTATGTCTGAAACATAGCTTTCTGATGACAAACCTTGTATCTATTGTTATAAAAATATGTTGATTTTTCACCTCTCTGATTTTGCATCAATCTACATAGATATCCATCACCAATAACTAACCAAGCCTAGATATAAAAATTTCATTAATTTGAGCAAATTAACTTGCCTTGAATTTTTAAAATTTTATTTTATTGTAAAGATGCTGTACAGAAGCTTGCCTTCAATTTTTATCAAGAAATTTAACAAGAATCTTCTCATGTCTGTCTGTTGATCTGTCTCTCTCTTACTCACTTGCTGACTCTGTCTCTTTATTTCTGTTTCTTTCCTTCATTCTTGAGAGTTTGAGCTGAAGGCCTTGAACTTGCTAGGCAGGCACTCTACCACTTGAATAACACCCTAGCCTTTTTTTTTTTTTTTTTTTTTACTATTTTGCTAATAAGGTTTTTGCTTCTCCTGCGGGCTTCTGTGAACCACAATTCTCTTATCAATTCTTGCCACCTAACTGAGAGGAAGGATATGTATCACAGTGCTCAGCTTTTAATTGATTGATGAGGTATTATAAACATTTTTGCCTGGGCTAGCAGGGAACCATGTCATCTCTACTTTATTCTTCTGAGTAGCTAGGAGTACAAGCATGACCATATCTGACCATTCTTTATGTTATAGTTGAAAACACTAAGTTGTTAGTCTTTACAAACAAATAAAGTATCCAAGAGTGTAATTTGGAAGCACAATTTATGATCACCATTTTGGAAAGAGTTACTTGTTTTTTACTTTACCACCTGCAAATTTACATGTAGGGATGATTTAATGGGTTTTGCAAACAAAATTTATACGTAAGGGTATTTAATTCCAATAATGCTTACAGTAATAGGATAATTTCTATCCAATCAGAAGAATCCAAATGGAAGAAGAAATATTCACTTCAATTGACAGTGTCACCAGTTATGTATCAGATTAATCCCTCAGTCTTTGGCAGTGTGGCAATTTTAGTGATCCAGTGACCAAATTGTTTGAGCCAGGCTACTGTTCTCATGACCATTTATTTCTGTTCTTATATATCGATGGCCAATTGGCATTTCTTCTTCAATATATTGACCCTGCATTTCTCTCTTAAAATCTTATTCTGTTGCATTTGAAGTCTTTCTTATTCTCTATTTTTCTTTTCTTATTTGTTGGAGTTACTTAACTATTAAATAAAGATAATTTTATGGCTATATTTCCATGTGATTTGCCAAAGTTGTTCAGGACTGTCTTTTAGCTTTTTTTTTTTTTTAATGCTGTCACATATCTTTATAGACACATTAACATCCTGTGGAGGAGTAGCCTTGTTTATCTTCTCCAGAAGAGAAGGTAAGATTTGTATCTCCTTAGAAAAACTCCCCCAGTCTCAGGTTTTATTTCACCTTTTCTATTCTACTGCTGGCTTAGTTAATTTAGGTTTAGATATTATCATAGTTCTTCCAGTGTTAAATAACTAACTTTACACTGAATTAAGGGAAGAGAACTTCTATGTCATCCCTTCAACAAAGCAAATGTCAATCTGTTAATAGGAGGAGAATGATCATTTGCTCTGGTTCAAGAAAATGTGACTAGAAATAAGGTAGAACAAAGAGAAAAGAAAGAAAACTTAAGATCTCATAGATCAGATCCAACAAAATGACTCTGTCACTTAAGAAGACTAGTATTCTTATTTTATAAATGCTCACACAGTATCCTTATGTAGAGAATTTTATGTTTTGCCCAAGTTTTCTAACAAGTAGAATATCTAGATTTATAGGGCACATGGGCAGCAAAGATGGCGCTGAGAGGGAGTAGAGTGGGCAGAGCCCAATTTGCTTTAGTTCAGTGCGTAACCAGCCCGTGGAAGTTTAGGGGCATGATAGGGTGTGACCTTGACAGTGATTGGTTCCTCTTCCTCCCTTGCCATGCTTCCCACTCTTTTTTGCTTTAAAAAGGGCTGCTGTGTGTTAATAAACGAGTTTCTTCCTGCTTGACTTAACTCCCTGCTGTGTCTGATTGTCCCCCCGGGCTGAGGGAGGCTGGAGAACAGGCCAGCAGCCCACTTACCTTTCCTTGGACCCGTCCGTCTTTCATGGGACAGACGAAGATCCGACATAGATTGGGTTAGTGGTCTAAGGGTGGAAGTGTGTTCTGTTTCCAAACTAAAATTTATATTCTCATCCCTTTTTCCACTGTACCGCCTCACATTTTATGCATTAATAAACTTGCATCATGTTGTGAGATTTAATTAGATAATAAAGCACTTGAAAACCCCTCCTTGATCCATCTGTGGAAGCGAAGAATAGTGCTAATTCATATATGTCAAAAATTTTCCCCTTACAATGTATAGATATGCTTTCAAAAACCCCCACAATCCCATTGGCTTTTGGTTTGGTGAAGAAAATAGAAGCTGATGAGGACCTTCATCTTGCGATGGTTGCACTATGTCCTTCTCCCTCTCTTTTTTAAAATTTCTATTTATACTCCCTCTTCATTTAAATGTTTAATTAGGGAGGAACGTTTCCATGCATTATGATTAAATGTGAGCACAGTTTCTTCTGCACAAAAGAGACATTTTCCATTCAGCTTACACAAAGTTTTGTTTTGTCCCTGAATAAATCAATATGAAAATTAAGCTGGATGTCTGAAAACCTTAAAGAGAAGTATAGCTCTCATAATACAAGGGAGATTATAACAAATTAAAAATCTCTAAGCATATCCTTTTATAATAATTGCATGCTATATTCCTACAGCCTTTAAAGGTAGCTTTTTCCCAGAGAACAGAAAAATGAACAAAGGCCTTTCGTTCCAGTTTATCTCCTTGGGAAGCTGGAACCGTTTCACAGTTGAAGTGAAATTGTTCACTTTTAATTAGTTAGCTTGCAATGACAACAGCAGCACAAAAAGGAACACTTCTTCTGATGAGTGATTGGGTGTTAGGAAGTATGGAGGGAAACAGCATGATAGGAGATCTCACATTTACCTGTTTCATGGAGTCTTCTCCAAATAATCTGACGCCCCCAGAGCTACCCACCCTCTTAGAGAACAGAGGTCTTTCTATGAGAATGTACTGAATCCAGAAAAGCCTTCAATCTACATATTGGTTCTCTAGGTTTTGAAGTTCACCAGCAACATGTGTATGTGTGTACGTGTGTAATGTTCCCTTAAATTCCTTGTATGTGGAAAATTTTGCCTGATACTGAGTATTCCAAAGCTACCATTTCAGAACTGGGATATCAAAACCTTTGTCTTGCAATTCTGTCCTTCTGTCCAGCTCCAAAGATATTCCAATATCAGATAGAGCTCATTCCTCTATCCTTGAAATGTCTAATGGGTATGCATTCAAACTGACCCGGAGAGAGGGCAGCACACATTTTACCAAAACGTTTGTTCATTTTGGACATTGGTGTTTCATTTGAGCAGGGATGCATCTAATCTGCTCTCTTTGTTTGAAGAAGAACAGATAATTCCAGTGTTTTCTGTGTACAAACTACATAGTATTTAAGTACAAGCAGCTGGTGTCTTAATTATTGTGGTATCCAGAAGCTAATGTACATCAATCTGTCCACTAGGACTAAATTGGAGTGTTTTTTACTTATTTAATTACAGGGTGGGAAGACAATGGAAATCCCCAAAGCGTTGGAGAAAGGAGCCATGGATCCACCAACTGAGTTGATGCCCAGAATGTCTGTGCTCAAGCACACTAGGAAGCTGAATTACACCCATGGATTTGAGTTATGTTAAAGAGAAACTTGTAGTCCAATAGAAACATAAGTAGATATTATTTCTTCACCACACTTTACACACCCCATTTCCTTATATGTTCACATAGTTGTCCCATCGATGCAGTCATATAGGATGTTTTATAGCATTCATCAACAATTTCATGAGAGTTGTCATTTGAGCCTAAAGAATCAGTCTTCCTTAGCAAGCAGATATGCATAGCCATGGAGCACCGGAAAGTCCATTCATTTATTCATTTACATTAAGGAGCTATCCACAAAGAAGAATCTAATCCCTCTCCTTCAGTCACAAATACTGACATCCGATCTAGCTGGAGAATCTCTTGCTAACACCAGCAACCTGGCTTGTTTCTGATGCAAGATGCAGCTAGAATTTCCCAGCCCCAAAGTCTCAGATTCATTCTCTGATTGACTAGTAAGTACCTTAATAGCTAGACAGTAAATAACAGATGTATACAGAAGAAAGTCACTTTTCCAGGTCCAGGATTTCTCCTCTGCCCTCCATTCCTTTATGCTTAGCATAGGTCTCACTCTCCCTAGTTGATTGGTGAACTCAGGCAGTTAGCTGGATCTTCATTAACTCTATGTTTATAATCAGAGTTAGACACCTTTCTGTAATTACTTTCATGAGAGAGAATTTTTGGGGGTCAGTATTAGTAGGTAGATCCTAGCAACTATTTGAAGAGTTGCCCGTGGATATCTCCTTCAGAAAAAATTAGAAAAATGAGGAAGAGAAGAAGGAAGGTAATGTTAAGAATATTGGCAGTAAAATGAGTTAGTGAAACTATTCATGGGAAGTAGACTATATGCGTGCAAACAAAATACACTGTTAAACTTCAAAGTGAAAGATGCTAATTAAAGGGAAGAAACAGGCCAGGTAGGCTGGAAGCCCTTATCAAAGTCACTGTCACTAGTTACAAGAAAGCCTTCCAAAGCTGGGCATCAGTGGCTCATGCCTTTAATCCTAGCTACTTAGGAGGCTGAGATCTGAGGATAGAGGGTCAAAGCCAGCCCAGGCAGGAAAGTCCATGCGACCCTTATCTACAATAAACCACCAGAAAAGCAGAAGTGGTGCTGTAGCTCAAGTGGTAGAGCCAGGCCCATAGTTCAAGCTCCACAGATGACAAAACAAAACAAACAAAAAATTTAAAAAAACGCCTTCCAGTATAACATGTCCTCCATAATACCACAGATACCACACACAGAGCCCTGGAGGTTTGTCTTCCCAAAAGGGCTCCATCTCATTCTAGTCACGAAAGAAAAAAAAATCACACAATCTCACATTGAGAGACTTCATAGTAATGCACTCATGAAAGACAAAGGGAGACTCTAGAACCTTCTTGGGTCACAAAAGAAGGTGGAGATAGGGAAAAATAAAGTACAAATAAACACATATAGGGTTATATACAGTTGTACATAAACATATTAACCAAAATATGGATTTGGGGAGGAAGTTCAAAATGGGGTAGTTCATTAAAAAAAAATAAACAACTCACAGTCCAAAAAAATGAATACCAAGAAACTGGAAGTTGAAAGGGAGGAAAGGTAAGGTGAATTAAGAGAGGAAGAGGGGAGAATACAGTCATAATATTCAATGCATATTCTACGAAATTAAGACAATTGAAAAGGGTTGGGAGAGAATGATGGTGACATCAGTCAACATGCACTGCACTTGTAAACTGATTCATTAAATGGCATCTCCATTATACAACTACTTAAAGGTAACATGAATATAATTTTTAAAAAATAACATAAAAGAGGTCATGGAACAAAATATGGACCTTCCTGGTAAAACTGCTAGGAGGTGGGCTGGGTGTGTAGATTAGTGCTAACAATAACTCAGTTCCGTTTTCTACTTTCAATAAGTGATAAGTCCTTTAATAAATATGGCCACTCAGAGAAGCAGTGCGAAGGATACGCAGAGCGCTCTTTGCTATTTTTGCATTTCCTGTAAGTATGAACTTATTTTACAGACAAATTAGAATAAAAACTTGTATTGATCATTATATGCTGAACCCTACTCTAACTTACATAGGCAGATACATGTTCACTCAATCTTCACAAAGCCTAAAAGTGAAGAATGTTATTCTTCTCATTTGCAGAGGAGCAGACTGAAGCACCATGAAGACGGGTGCCTTGCTTCTGGTCACACACCCAGGAAGACCTAGGCCCAGGCTTAGCATGAGGACCCACGCCTTCTCCATCCACGGACTTTTCAAGCTTCCCCTAGCATCTTTACTTGCTTTTGATAAATACCAGCTTCATTGTAAACCCACATGGTACCACAGATGGCTGTTCAGGAAAGAAGATAGGCTCCACATGGTCTGAAATTGAAAGGTGCAATTGAAACAAAAATGTATCTAGAATAGTGTACACTTGGACCATACAACTCTGTGTGTGACTGTGGCTTTTGGGACACTGTATGGACGCCTATCTACACCACTGATCATCTGCAATAGGTTAGTCTTTGAGATTTTCCTCATTGTTCTTCTGACCTGATCATGTTTACATAGAAAGCCAGGTGTGTGCACAAGAATGCGCATGTGTATATGAGTGTGCGTGTTTGAATATTTGTGCATATGTGGGTGTGTGCACTGTGTGCATGTGTAAGTGTGAGACTGTGTGAAAGTATCTGTGCATCTGTGCGTGTGTACACATGTGAGTGCGTGAGTGTGGGCATGGGCATGTGAGTGTGTATGCAAGTACGTGTGTGTGCAGGACACAAACAGGAGCCTGATCAGGAGCATCCCAGCCAAGTCAACCAAAAGGTTGGAAAGAATTTTAAAGTACTATCAAGATGTAACTGCCTCCATCAGAAAGAATGACATTGCCCCATTTGTTAGGAAGTGGAAAGACTTGGAAAAAATTATATTTAAGTGAAGTAAGCCAGGCCCAAAGAAACATAGATCCCATGGTTTCCCTTATTTACAATAATTAGTATGTCTGAGACAAGCAGAAAAGGTCAGATAAGTTGATGTTAGGTGAAATGAACCCCAAGATAAGGAATCAAATGGTTTTTCTTTCTTGAGATTGTTTCTAACATATTTATAAGATTATTTCTTTGTTGCTTTGTATGTCCCTCCCCCACGGTATAACCCCTGCTTTCACTGTATTTGATGTTGGTATAATTTGTGGAGGGGAAGGGGAAAAAAATCATTTAAATAGGGATACAGGTGGACCCATTGCAACAATGAGAAGTACAAGTTACAACTTTGGCGGGGGGGGGGGGGGGGGGGAGGAGGGGAAAAGTGGGGGGGGGGAGATGGGAAAGGATGGTAAAGGGAAACAAAGGAGGAGGCAACAATGCTTGATAAGAAATGTACTCATTACCTTGCCCATGTAATTGTAATCTCTCTGTACAGTATTTTCACAATTAAAAAAACAGATGTAACTGCCACTAGAATAAGGACATGTTTATGCGGAACATAGATGCAAAGATGTTGGGGAAATATCAAGTTCATATTATTTTTAAATACATTTTGTATAATGAGATATTCCACACATCCTCCAGGAGAGGAGAGAACACACACTGGGTACAGAGTCAGGATTCTTGATGACTCTTGAACCAGACAGAAGACCAAGTTGACACATTTCAATATCCCACAATTTCTCTACCCTCCTAAGAACACCCACAGACAAAAGCTTATAGAATTTCATTCTCAGTCCTTTCTATCACCTAAGTAATTCTCATTCTTTAAAAAACAAAATTACAGATGTGGCTCACATCTCTAATCCTAGCTACTCAGGAGGCTGAGATCTGAGGATGGAGGGTCAAAGCCAGCCCAGGCAGGAAAGTCCATGAGTCTCTTTTCTCCACCAGAAAACTGGAAGTGGTGCTGTGGCTCAAGTGGTAGGACGCTAGACTTGAGCTGAAGAGCTCAGGGAAAACGCTCAGGCCCAGAGTTCAAGCACTACGCCTGACAAAAAATAAATAAATAAGTTTTACTCCCTTGCATGTACTTTTTCTTTTCTTTTCTTTCTTTCTTTCTTTTTTTTTTTTTTGGTTGGTCGTAGGGCTTGAACTGTAGGCCTCGGTGCTATCCTTGAGCTCTTAAGCTCAAGGCTAGCACTCTACCACGTGAGCCACAGTACCTCTTCTGGCTATTTCTGCTTATGTGGTGCTGAGGAATTGAACCCAGAGCCTCATACATGCAAGGCAAGCACCCTACCACTAAGCTACCTTCCCAGCCCCTGCATGTACTTTTTCTAGACTGAGGCTACAATGTATTTTCTGCTCTCATGAAACTTATACACCGCTTACTCAGAGTTGTTTCTCTGAGTTTTAATGTATATTACAGAGTTAAAGAGAATGACATGTGATATAAATAACATGAAATCTGACCTAGGTTGGGGCAGTTAGCATGCTATAACTTACGGTGTTCACCAAAAAAAAAAAAAAGACCCAAAAAGTGAAACTTAAAGTACGCATTTTCATGAAACTTAGCGTTAAGGTAGAAAACTGCCCAAGTTAAGGACCCTGTGTTATGGGAGGCAAAACGAGTCAAGAACTCAAAGAAGACTAGGCTGAAAGGATTTTTGAAAGCCAGGAGGAATACACAAGGGCTACCTCCTAACGTTGCTTAGCAGGCCAGGCTGGTGTGTGTGCTCTAGCCTAACCGCAGTAAGAAGCCATTAAAGGGTAAAGTAAAGCAGGGTAGGTATGACATAATCCAATTTGCAATTAAAGTAAGAGCAGAGATTGCTTCACTTAGCTTAGGTATAAACCCTCTGAGGAGGAGCTGCCGAGTGAGTAAGGCACTTAATATTGGAAGCACATGACAATAGCATTTTGGTAGGCAGTTAACTACTTTTAGTGGAGACGGAAGCCGACCAGGCATGAGTGGAATTATGGAAAAGCCAACCACTGTTTGAAGGACTACATGGAAGCTTCTGTCTCCCAACTGAAAATGTATAGGATTGCTCTAGTCAGAACTCTATGCTTTTACTTGTTAAGTTCATGCTGTTTTATCAGAGTCCAGGCTAATAAGGTCTCATGAAGCCACTGGAAAACTGTAAATGGAGAAATGAATTCTTTATTTAATTCTTCTGGAGCATACAAAATCTATAGCTGCCATTTGAATGTGTTTCCTCAGCCAAGAGCATTTTCTAGTATCTTATTAAATAAGATCTTCTGGCCTCTGTTTTCCAGAAAGTATGTTGAACGATTGTAATACTTTCCTCAAGTCCTATAAGAAGAAAAAAAAAAATCCTACCACAATCTAGTATAGGAATAGACCCAGCAATCTGCCACAGCCTTTGAAGATTTTCTAAGAAATACAAGGCACAGGGGTGAAGAAGGGGCAAGTCTTCAATGTGCCTTGTTTTGATTCCTCTCAGTTGTCAAAGCAAAGTGAGAGAAGTTAGGACTAGAAAGTTAGCTGGATGTTTTTGCAAAATACAAAAAAAAAAAACTTCAGAAAAATCTCCTTTAAAAATCTATGTCAAAGGGGTCCTTGAAAATGCAGAAAGAGGGAGCCATGAAGAAAAGTGCAACACAGCTGACTTCACACACACACACACACACACACACACACACACACACACACACACATACAGACATACATGCAATCTGTGAGGCAAAAAACAAAGGGATTTAAAAATGAGAAATGCAAAGCTATAACAATAGGTGGAAAATATTTTCATGGCATGGAAGACTGATAAAGTCTCACCAGTCTCGATAGGTAAGAAATGTTTTAAAAAATAAGAAGATAAATACCATAAAGAATAATGCCAAGGTTCCAAATGGTAAGTCTTGAAAGAATACAAAAAACCTTAAATCCTATTTTGTCTTAAATACTTTACTTAGAAATAATCAGAGAATTCAAAATACTGTAATGAAATCTTTTTTTTTAATGCCACAGCTTATCAAACACAAAACTGCCCATTGTTGACAGGCAGTTGATAAGGCCTGGCACTCGGCTGTGCGTGTGCACCTTTCAAGAGAAAACTGGAAATATGCAGCGTGTGCACCTTTCAAGAGAAAACTGGAAATATGCAGTGATTAGCCTTAGTGATTAGCTCCACCTGACAATCTATCGAGCTCATTTTCAGAAACTAATCAGATAGGTTTGAGCATTCTGTCTATTCCTTGGAGCTTTGCTTTGGTGTTTGGGTTAAGTCAGGTAGTGTCCTTCCAAATTCACTTCCTTCCCGGAACCTTGGAAGGACAACTAATTTGGAAATGGAGTCTTTCAGACACTCAGTCCAAATGAGTCATGATGGACTAAGGCTGGATCCTAGTCCAAATATGATTTCTTTATAGCAG
Source organism: Dipodomys spectabilis (assembly GCF_019054845.1). NCBI lineage: Eukaryota > Metazoa > Chordata > Mammalia > Rodentia > Heteromyidae > Dipodomys > Dipodomys spectabilis. Next base: position 4,644,398 of record NW_024870892.1, on the reverse strand, counting down.
GTGGCTCACATCTGTCATTCCAGCTACTCAGGAGGCTGAGTGAGAGCTGAGGATCACAGTTCAAAGCCAGCCTGGGCAGGAAAGTCCATGAGATTCTGATCTCCAATAAACCACCAGAAAACCAGAGGTGGCACTGTGGATCAAGTGGCAGAGCACTTGCCTTGAGCTGAAGAGCTGAGGAACAGTGCCCAGGCCCAAAGTTCAAGTCCCACAAGCAACAACAACAACAATTAAAAAGAATAGGAGAGAGATAGAAAGACAAAGACCCACAGAGAAGGAGGCCATCAGAACACAGAGACAGTGGTGGAGAAGGGAAATGGGACTGAGACCCAAGAATGGCTGCTCCCACTCAAAAGCAGGACTGAGCCAAGAGGGGTCCCTGCCGGTGCCTTCAGAGGGGACCACCATGATGTGAGACCTGCAGGGTCTCATGCTGTTTCAAGTCAGTGCATTGTGGAACTTGGCTGTGGCCCACCTAGGAAATGGGTAGCATGATAAAGCCAAGATACTACACAGTGGCTACTGGAGATTGGTTAAATGCCTATAATAGAGTACTACAAAGCTAGTGAAAAGAAAGAGTGTAACTCTGCAAGAAGGAACATGGAACACTGCCTGCAGTATGCTAGGTAAAAAGGCCTGCTTTAGTAACTATAAATGCAATCTGATTTGTACTCAGAGCCTGAGCATTGTTCTTTAGCTTGTTTTCTTTTACTACTTAAGCCACAGCACCATTTCTGGCTTTTTCTGTGGAAGTAGTACTGAGGAATTGAACCCAGGGCTTCGTGCAAGCTAGGCAAGCACTAGGCCACCTTCCTAGCCCATAAAATCTGATTTCATCAAGGGATAAATATATGTCTGAAAAAGCAGAAGCTACAATTCGGATTGTTAATAGTGACTCCAGCTTGTTTTATAGGCTCTTTCTTTACTGTGTATGGGTCTTCTCTACCATACAAAAGGGAGATGCATTCTTACAAAATCAACAAGATCATTTCAGAAGAGAAAAAGAGATTTTGAAAAATCCAACAACAGAGACCTGTCCTTAGAAATGCCACTCAGAGTCAAAGGGATCCTGCCAGTGTGTCTCTGGACAACTAGTCCTTCATTCTCAGAAGGATGTTCATATTTATTGACATATTTTTTATCCCAACTTTGAATCAAAGCAACAAATTGGTGGCAGGTCTCTCCTCACAGCAAGGATTCTGGAAAACCAAAATAGAGATGAAAGTAAGATACATTTGCCAAAGAACCTCTCCACGGTAGCGTTTGCACGGGTCGTTTCTCTTTTCAATCCCTTGCTGAACACAGAGGCCATCCTGAATCTACCCTGTGGCTTCTCAGTTGTGCATCTCGTTGCTGTGGTTCGAGATCACACGCATGCCTGCAGTGGTTGCTGTGTGAGACACCACCCACCTATTCCATTTCTAGTCTCAGGGGTCAGCACTCTTTTTCTTCAGACAGGTCACAGGACAGAACATTTGTCCTCCCCTATTAAGCCATAATTATACTTAACTATTGCTTCATTTTTTAAAAAAATGATGTATTGATTGTTTCAATCTTTCAGTAATTTTTCTTTACCTACTATGGGACAGACATGGGGTAGCTCTTTACCAACATGGCTCTAGTACCAACTTGTAAACACAGAAGGAAAAGTTTCAGGAAGCTAGGTCAAGTGATTCCCAAATCTCACTTCGTTTTAGCAGAGCCAAGATTTGTATTCAATCTATGCATTTCAGAGACACATGCCAGGATCTGGAGTGAGCAGCGCCGTGGAGGCCACCATTCAATAGCCATGGCAAGGGACACTGGCTGCACGTGTGTTGGGAGACCAGACAGTGTGTGTGCAAGTGCAGGTAACTGCGGTGCTGAGTCACACCTTGTTGCCTCTGCCCTGAGCAGTAGCAGTGATGAGCTTTTAGACCAGTTACAAAGGTAGGAAGTGGGAGAGAAACAAGGTAGAAGGTAACCATGTTCAACAAGAAATGTAATCGTTTCCTTACATATATAACCGTAACCCCTCTGTACATCACCTTGACAATAAAATTACATTTAAAAAAATAAATAAAATTGTGATTTGGAGGGGGAAATACTTCAGCGGTGGAAGTCTAGCATGTATGAGGCCCTGGGCTCAATGGTTAATATCACAAAAAAATTTTAAATTATTAAAAAAATAAATCTATTTCCCTGCCTTTACATTTTCTGTGATCGATATCATGGTATCTTAATGTTTTCATTTTCTCCGTGACCTTTCTTGTTTGATTCTCATCATTTTGTAAGTAAATACTTTTCTAAAAATGCACTTAAAAATGTTTCCAACTAAAAATAAGCTGTGTATTTTGTAGTATGCAGTGTAGGAGCTATGTTTGTACACGCTCCTACTCTGTGACATCATGTGTACATTGCTGTTTGCTTTCCTGTGTGTTTGGCTTTTATTTTATGGACTGGAAACAGAAATGAGAGAGCAGGCAGAGAAGTCTGTTGCTAGAGCTAAACTTCTACTGTGAAATGAAACTGAAAAACAAATATCAACAAAACCTGTAGAAGTGCAATTGAATCATAAAATGCAAACCAAAGTACAACCTACATATTAAATATCTTGAAGGGCATAAAGTATATGCTTTTTGTTTATATAAATTATAGGAAAAAGACAACTGTCTTCTCCAGTTATGTTGCTATGTCAATCAGAGCATCAAGAGGCAAAAGCAGACTTTCATGTCAGAAAGATGAGATTTATGCACGCTTTCTCTCCAATCTCTCATCAGAATTGCTGTGAGTTTATTGCAGGGTTGAGCTCATGAGACTTTCCTTCGGAACACTCTCCGGGTGAACTTGTTCACGTGAGTCTCTGTGTGGGCATTCATCATCATCTCTGCGTCTCCTAGCAGGGGAAGTAGAACTGGACGTATCCTCACAAGAAACAAGAGTATCCCAAGAATGGAAGGACTCCCCTGCCCCCTGGGGTAGCCAGCGATGAAGCAGGTAGATTTGCCACCTTGTGGGCTGGCTCTCCTCTCCCAGACCTTGGGCTCCCAAAACACAGGTGACTTCCTTATTCCTGCTTGCGGAATCCTCAGTGTCAATAGCAGAAAGAAGCAATGAATTGAGCTGACATCCATGTAGCCCAAGTGATTTGGAATTGCAGGAGGTGGACACAGGGCTTTGATGTTTTTACAGTAGGTGTCAGTCCACCATTATGTGACTAAAGGGTATGCCACAAACACAAGTGAATAAATGCACCAGGAACTTCCTTGAGTCTGAGAAACCTTCAATACTGCAAGTTGTCAGAAGCTGAAAAGCAGACACTGGGGAATGACTTAGTTACACGCTGATAAATGCACATTATTATATTATTCTGCCAACTTTGATTCCGGCTTCCTTGTGGACAGCACTCTAAATGATGGAGAGGGAATTCAGTCTTTCGGGTTAGATACATTTACGCAGAATAGAGTAACAGTGGGGCAGTGATGGATCTATGGGATAAAATGCAGTTGCGGAGAGCTGTCAATGTATTAATTAAAGTGAGGGAATCATCCCTCTGGAAGTGAGAAGAAAATGAATCTACGCTGGGGGATACTTTCTCAGAGATGCTGCCATGTGGCTGCAAGTCTAGGAAGAATGAGAAGAGCTCTGGGGCTAAACCTCATTGTGGGAAACATAGAACTCAGATCCAGATATTGCTCCAAGAAAGACAGGATCTTCATTGTAATATTTAAAGGAGGGAATCAAGCCAAGCACCATTGGTGCACGCCTGCAATCTTAGATACTCAGGAGGCTGAGATCAAAGGACCATGGTTTGAAGCCAGCCCAGGCAGGAAAGTCCAATTAATCACCCAAAAGCTAAAAGTATAACTCAAGTGATAGTTTGAGAGAAAAGAAAAAGCTGAGACAGTGCATAAGAGTTTAAGCCCTAAGACTGGCACCAAGAAAACAAAGCAACAACCACACACACACACAGAAAAAGATGGAATTAAACCTGGGTATTGGTGGTCATGTCGATCATCCAAGCTATGTGGGAATCTGAAATCTAAGGATCACAGTGTCAAGCCTGCTCTGGGCAGAAAAGTCCATAAGACTGATATTTCCAATTAACCAACAAAAAACCAGAAATGGAAGTATAGCTCAAGTGGTAGAATATCAACTTTGAGCAGATAAAAGACAAGTGAGAGGTCTAGACTCTGAGCGCAAACCCCAGTAAAAGCGCATGCATGCACGGATACGGGCGTGTGCACGTGTGTGTGCACGCACACACACACACACACACACACAGATCAATTCAAACTTGTTATCCTAACATTGATGGTTTATTTTCACGAGAACCCAAGTATCTATCAATACATTGTACATTTCTCTGCACACCGGTGGAGGGAGTGACGGTTCAACCACCCAACACATGCTTACTGTCTTGGGAGCGATTTAAACAATGAGCGGTTTGAACAACAGTGTCTCAGGTCCCAGTGGAAATAGAGCATGGTGGGGCCGTTGCTACAAACCCCTCCTCTGTCGCTGGAGTGGCTCCTCCGTGTCGGAGGAGAAGAGGGGCGCGCGTGTTTGGGAAGGCCGCCTGTGGAATGTCAACACATCAGCACCCTTGGTGCACCCCACTCGCCGTTTTCACTCACTGCAGCCGGCATGAGTGAAATATTGCAGTAATTATAAAACTCAAGACGCCGGGTAGGAGAACTTCAAGAATGACTCCAGCAAATTGCTTCCATTTTTCAGCTCACAGTGAGAAGAAAGGCAGCAACAGAGAGAGAGGTGAAAAAGAAAGCAAATGAGCATGCCTAATACCAGCTGTAGACTCTGGCTATGTACATATATAAATATATTAAGCTTCCTCTTTGTGCCTTGGAGAGAAAAGAGCAGCAATCAGCAATTCACGGACGATCAAATAGATTAAAGTGAACATTGTAGATGTCTCTGAGGAGCCTGCAATAACATCTTTATTCTTGCTCAGCTACCTTCCACTCCTCACTGTGTGAGGGAATATATTTTATTAAAAACATTTCTTTTACCTGGAGGTCCTGTCAACTAACTAACAGAACAAAAAGAAAAGAAACTGAGAGTGTTCTTTGTGGTGCCAAAAAAATAAGCTAGTTAAGAAAACATTTTTTTTTAGTAGTAGGAAAGGAGGAAAAAAGTGATTTAGATTTTTTTCTCCCTTGTGATATCCAATAACCTTCCTTAACAGACTTTTTCCCTTTGTATCCATGAGAAGTTTGTTCATCAAAATACATTTTGCCTTAAAAATAAGGAGTTCGTGCTGAGTGCAGGGCTCCCATCTATAAACCTAGTTACTCAGGAGACAAAGATCAGGAGGACAGCAGTTCAAAGCCAGCAAGGGTAAAACATTTTCAGACCCCATGTGTCTGCCAGCTATATAAGAAGCGTAAATCAGAGGAGTGTGGCCTAGACCAGTCCTGGCATAAACACGAACCTCTATTTGAAAAGCAAAAATCAAAAAGGTCTAGAGGTGAGGCTTAAGTGGTAGACTGCCTGCCTGGTTAGCACAAGGTCCTGAGTTCAAACCCTAGCATCTCCAAAGAAAAAAGCACTATGTGGGTTTCCTTTTCAAATTTCTTTTCAAGAGTTTGACTTTGCTTGATCTTATTTTTTTTACAAGATAGATTTTGAAAATGGCAAAAGAGTCAGAGAATACAATTCACTCTAATTTCACCAGGTAAATTCAGATGTTTGCAATACAGCTGTCAAGATTCTATAAATCCACTGAAGTCTAAGACTTAAAAACAAATACATGTATACTTGAAAAACCTTAAGTTGACGCTACAAAACCTTAAGTTGACTCTATAAAACCTTAAGTTGACTCAGCTATAAGCTGAACTATCTAGACAAGGAGATAAAAGACCTTAATTTACCCTTTTAGAGTTGTGTCTCAATTTCTGGATACAAGAATGGATGGTAAGTAATAACTTAAAACTTCATTATTTTGGCTCATCTTGACTGCTGGATGGCACATGATAAACCTATAAATACTAAATTTGGCTTTCCAAAGAGGGAAAACACCTTAAAAAAGTGGGTGTTACTTTATAAATTAAACATTTATGATTTTTTTTCCCTCAAACCTTCTCATCAAAAATGAGAGGAAAAATAGAGTGAGCTGGAGTTGGGTGTGGCAGTGTGAGGCTGTGAGGCCAGCACGTGAAAGCCTGGAGTAGGAAGGTTGTGTGCTTACGCCAGCTGTGTGACAAGGAAGATCCTAGAGCAGGAAGAGGAGGAGGAGGAGGAAGGGGGAGGGAAGGAGAGGGAGGGAAGAGAAATAGACAGCTAGCCCAAGATTTTCATAAGTATTCTTTCTGATCAAAATCAGCATGCCATCTCTAAAGTACAACTAACCACACATTTCACATGGATACCTGTATCTTTTCCTTTCTTTTTTCCTTTTCAGTACTGGAATTTAAACTCAGTATCTCACATCAGCAAGGTAGGCACTCCTACCTCTGGGTTACACTTCTAGTCCCATTTTTTGCTGGCTACCTTTAAGACAGGGTCTCACTTCCTGCCCAGCACATGCCCGAGTGTGAGCTCGCTGTGTTAGATTCCATTCTAGTTAGGACAGCATGTGTGACTCCGTTGTGAAGAGGTCTCATAAACTTTTCTGCCTAGTGTAGCTTCAAACCATGATCCTTCGATCTCAGCCTCCCAGGTGTTCAGGATTACCTACCTGTGCCTTTCTTTCTATCAACTCATTTAAATCACATGTAAGCCCATTTCACTAAGTGTGATTTACCATAACCTTCCCAGACTGATAAAGACATAGAAAGCCAGTCAGCCCTCCCTCACTCCAGGCCTATGAGTCCTGAGCCCCCAAGTCCAGGAGACAGTGCTGCCCGCCATATCCAGCCCAGCAACTCTGAGCTTATTTTGCTGTCTTCTCTTCTTTACTTCCGGATCTTCTCCACTCTGTACTATACACATGCTCATTTAGTCTTCTGTTTCCCACAGTTATCTGACTTTATTGTTCATCGTTCTTTCATTGAGGTGAGACTTTTCTAGGAATTCAGACTTAGGGAACTGGATTTCCCCACCAGGAATTGCATGTCTGGAATCTTCCTTTTTCTTGTTTTGTGCCCCTGGGGATTGAATGCCAGGCCTCACACTTGCTAGGCAAATCCTCTGCCTCACACTTAGCACTCTGCCCTCTCTGCTTGTGTTTTTGAACCAGAACCAGAACACATTGCTCTGGGCTTGGTAAGAAGCTGCACATGCGTGGAGTCCTGGCATTGCTTCTCCTACCACAGCCACAGTGCAGACACATGCTGCGCCAAAGTGGCTGGCAGCAGGTAACACGGTCTCTAGATGTAAGCAAGACAACTTAAGTTGAAGAAGATGGCTCTACATTTCCTAAAGCTTAGGGAAAAACATCTACCTCTTCCTGGTACAGAATGCTTCATTAACTCTGGTTGAAGATGGACCGGCTACAATGCAAGACATTAGACCGATCAGGATTCAACAGACCGATTAAAGTCCCAGGATTTCTTGGTAGTCGGACCCATACCAATGGATACAAACATGATATTCATTTCCCAGGGTTACTGGAAAGTCATAGACTGTGGACTTGAAAGAACAGAAACCCATTCCTTCCCCATCCCAGAGCAGAAAGGTTGAAAGCAGGCAAGGCTGACTCCTTTTAGAGGCTGTAAGAGAGATTTTCCCCCCACATTATTCTCTCACCTAGCCTCTGCAGGCCACAGACAATTCTTGATGCTCCTTGGCTATAGACATGTCTACACATTACCATCTTACCAAGTTTCTGTGTCCTCCCTTCTTATAAGTCACTAGTGGTTAGATTTAGAACCTAACCTTAACCCAGAGTGACCTCATCCCCTGATCTGCTCCATTCCTTCATCAATCTAGTTCCCATAAACTTCGAGAGGATTCTGTCCATCTACTATACCTAGATAGATAGATAGATAGATAGATAGATAGATAGATAGATAGATAGATGTATATAGAGAGAGATATATACATATATACACACATATCTCTATATTAAGTACTTGAATTAAATGAATTTCTGTGGTGGTTGTTGTATAAAGCATGAAAAATCTATTTATTTTTGTTTCTTTTTAAAGGCACAAAGCTAGTAAAAGAAAACATCACAAAATATGAAGGAAACTCTTAAGCTGTTATGCCTCATGTGTCTGATTTTCTGGGCTATTGCTTATTTCTTTCTACACTACTTCTAGAATCTTATCTTGAGTGAAGCAAGTGAAATTTAAGCAGATGTAACATAGTGAGTGAATGGCTCACTGGGTGAAATTTAAAATGCTGTATTCATTAGAAGGTGGCACTCTTACCAATCCGAACATCGCATCGCTATTTGAAGCATATGCAAATTTGTAAATTGCTTTATAAATAGTCTGATTTGCTACTGACCTTCTGCTCATACAGAATTTGCATACAAGATAGGGCTTCTGCCAACTGGTATAGGTGCATACCATAAGTCACTAATAACCCATGCTTTTTGGAGTTATTTTTAGTGTGATCCAGCCCAGGAAATGCTCTACAAGAAAGACATTTTCATGGGTAAAACTCAGGTACAGACGCTGCCAGTGGCATCTGGAAGTATGAGCCCACAGTGTCCACAGCACACGGGACAGCTCTACCCCAGAGACACTCTCCATCCTGGTGGCTCACAGCTTTCCCGGGTGCAAAACCCCATCTGAGCTGTCCTGTTGCCAGGGTACTGCTCAAGCCGCCCCTCCCTCCCCTTTATACCTGGTGAGGATCACAGGCTGTGAAACAAATTCCATCACCTGCCCCTAGAACTTGGTTTGATTTCTACCGTGACTCGCACTGATTTCTCCTCAAAACTCAAGCTCAAATACACAGGACACAGAGTAATCACCTCTAAGCATTTATTTTTATTAAAGAATCTGGGTGGGTCGCGTGGGTGAGCTTTCACTTCGATCACCACCACATCCCATAAGAATCCTGCTCCATGGAAAACAGTGCTATATGCTGCATGTCCACGTATTAGAGAGATCACTGTGCTTGTGCTCATAAAGTCTACTTCAAGTCCCTCATGGTGTTATAGAATATTTATTCGGCCATCATCTCAATGTCCTGGTACTTAGATTCTAAACTCTTTGGGCCCATTCTGAAGTACGCGTCCTCTTATATGTATGTCCGGTACCTGGAAACCAACCTCAAATTCACAGAGGAAAGAAATACTGAAGATTAAGTGGACCAACCACCGATAGCCATTAATTTTATCAATCATGTAATGAAACCTCAATAGAGACACAGGAAGACTGGGTTTGGAGAGCTTCACCGAGCTCTGCAGGTGGAGGTTCCGGGAGGGTGGGGGTCTGGAGAGGGCACAGAAGCCCCTGGCCCTCCCCACAAGCCATGCTCTATGCCTCTCTTCATCATTGTCCTTTATGATACCCTTTCTGATACCCAGTAAGCACAGTACACCTGGGACCAGAATAACAAAGTAATCAACCCAAGGAGGCAGCTTCGACAAACACGACGCCTGCCCGAGCCTTCCGAAGGATCGCTGACAACCTACGACTCTCAACTGGTGCGAGATGCCACTGTGTTTTGTGGGATGGAGCCTTCCTTTCGTGGGACTTACCTGTCTCTAGAGTCAGCGGGACTAGAGTGGATTTGAGTTAAGGCCATCCTTTTAATGTTCTTTGCAGAACAGTTTGGTTAGGTGGTGTTGGGGGGAGATACCCACACATTTCTTGGTTTCCAGGGATCCTAGATGTTTTCTGTGTTGACTATGCAAGGAGACAGTAGAAAAAAGGACATTGGTTCCCCCCCCCCGCCCCCCCCCTCCCCCCCGCCTTGCTGGATTGTCAACCTCTCCTCTTTATTCCATAGTTTGGCATAGTGGCTTAGAGCTTGCAGTTTAGAGATCTGAAGTCTAAGTCAATGAAGATTCATGCCTTTCTACCTGCTCATTCTATGGTGACATCATGTAACTTATAACATGAAAACCTTAGTGACATCATGTGAATAAACTGTATTACAGTTTTGTTATGATACAATTTTATTATGTTTGTTTTCATGTGGATCAGCTACAGAGTGCTAGCTTCTGCTCTTGATGGCTTCTGTTGTGTATATGTGTGAGTGTGTGTGTGCATGCGTGCATGTGCTGCATGTATGTGTGCCCATCTGCACAGGTGTGTTCATGCACACATGCATGTGTGCGCATGCATGTATGTGTGAAATCATTTGATACCTAAGAACAACCTTATGAAGCAAGCAGATAAATCAAAACTGTATTTGTAACTTCATAACATTCATCTGACTTTCCCCCTTGGCTCAGATAGCTCAGGCCTCTGCTTCCTGCCTCCTGGCCCAGGTCCTGCTCTTGACCTCTAACCTGTGAAATTTGGCTGAGCCAGAAACCTGTGTAAAGGAAGGCAGTGATTTATTCGAGTCATATCTGAAAACCTCTGGCTAACGCACTCAGATTCATCAGACTCAAGTGAATCCAGTTTCACTCGGGAGCTGTTTACCCAACAGATCCCAAAGTTTAAAACTATTGGAAGACAGAGGATCTCTCTGTAATCTAAGCACTGTTTGTTTTGCATTACACAAAGCTTGTGAGTAATGAGACCGCAGACCTCAGCCTCGTCTTTGATCATTGGTTCTGTGGTTTCTTCCTGGTCACAAGTCTGCCTAGAAGACAGGTATTATTTTTTTTCTTAGTTAAAGAAGACAGGTATTATTAATTGCATATTGTTTTGCATCTCTAATGTTTCATTTCACTAACTCCTCTTTCTCTTCTCCCCTAGATTTTCAGCTCCCTGCTGGATCTTGCTATGCTTTTATAACATTTAACCATTGCTTTATGGGGATCTTTCTAATATCCGCCTTTACCCATGGGTAGGAATTGAAGCTGACCAAATTGCTTTGCTGTGTCTGATCAGCATTGCTGCATTCAGAACAGCTTGTTGACTCAGTTGCAGTAATTTAGGTTTTCCCACACAGTCTGTTTGACACTTGGAAGTCCCATCTGTGCCAGCTTCTATTGTATTGAGCAAATAGCCCGACTGCCCTGAAATTCCACTCATTGTTAACTCTAAAGCAACAGGATTTTCTCCAGTTCACCAACAGCCAAACCTATTGTTGTCAGAAAACCCACTCCAGATGAAAACTGAAAGGAATCATATGACCCAGAAAAAAGATTAGCCTTCGGAAAGTCTTTGGGTTTTGCCATTTTTGTCAAGATGTCCCCAGAGGGAGTGGAAAATATTTAAGTCAAACTTATTTTTTGGAATGAAGTCCATTTCCAAATAGAGTCAATGAACTTGCAAACTTGCAAGACAGGACTTCTCAAAATAAGAGGCACAAAACCAGGCAATGACTAACCCAAAGGGACCAGAAGCAATTCAAAACAAAGGATTTAGTAACTTTTAATTGCTTCATTTTTTATTCAGAGGGGAGTGTAAGTATTGATATTAAGCTACAGCTGAACTGCACACACCAATCAGCTAGTTCTTTTGTGACACATGAATCCTCAGAGATTTGTCATTACCCAGGGTTTCTGTCATTCGGATGAATTTTCCACCTTGTTGGAAACAACACGCAGTACTTTCCCCGAACTTCTCTTTGCTGACGTGAATTAAAGTGTTCTAAAAGTGTCTGCCTAGGAAACACATGAAGTATCTTTTGTATTTGGAACAGCCATGGCACAATATAAAAAGCTGGTTGTAAAGACACACGATATTTTTCTACCAGAAGGGATGTGAAGGTTGGAATCCCAAATTTGGACTTAGATAAAACTATAAAGCCTGACGGACAAAAACAATTAGAACACAGATGTAGCAAACTAGCTAACAAATTACCAAGATTTATGCCCAGATCCAGGAGCTGGGATGTCTGGTCAGTTTGGGGGTGCTTAAGATGCCACTTGGACTAGAGACCTCTGATGAAGTAGAGGACTCTATGGTCCATGGCTTCCCCATGCTTATTCAGATCGGAAAGGACAGGCCTGCATTTCTTCATTTAGAGTCATTAGGAATAACAAAAATATTCCATACTGGTTTGTTTCTATATTCATTATCTATCACTGCATGATAAATCTTAGTGATATAACTCAAGAATATTTTATTATTTCAAGACATTCACACCTCCTGGTTTTCATATCCTTCTAGAGTACACTTTTCTACTGAGGAGGACCAGCCTAGATAAGCACAAGTATGCTATGGAAAAGACGATGCATGGCTCCCAAGTCTGGGTCATGTCCCTTCTCGTGGATTACCTCATCTAGAGCCACCAGCAGCCACACTGTCAGGACACTCACTCAAGCAGCCTGGGGAGACAGCCACAGGGCAGAAACTGAGTTCTCTTGCCACCAGTGAGTGAGGGGTGGTCAGCCTTCTAACTACCACATCATACAGAGCTCTGGAAGTAGGTCTACCTTCCAAACAATCCCTCAGGTGACAGTAGCCACAGCCAGTACTGTAATTGTGACCTGGTGAGCGATCTGGGGTCTGCAACACACAGAACACCCACTTAAAACCCCAGCTGCCCCGAGGATGAAGACAATTTATCATACATCAATTAATAACTACAACTTATTGTGCATTGTTAAATAGCAACTACGGTGCACGGCAGATTTGACTTATCTGAATGATTCTGACTCTGTTTTCTGCCCAGTTCCCACGGTTGTACTCACTGGGCTGACTGGTGTACCTGGCGGATGGGTTGATAGAAAGCCTGTGTGCTCTTCTCCTCATGATGTCACTACAGCGAGCTAGAGCACTGTGGCTAGCTTCCCCCAGAACAGCAAAGGCATGATGAGGAGGTTGAAAATACTTTGGATTGCAATGGCTAACTTTCTGTCAAAAACTTGAAGGGACTACGAGTGCCCAGTTAGCTGGTACACTGTCATCTCTGCATCTCATTCTCTGAGGGTGTTTATGGAGGAGATGAGCACCGGATTCTGCTCTGAGCACAGAATTGTGCCTTCATGAAGAAGAGGGTCTCAGCCAATCCACTGAAGCCCACACGGAGCAGGAAGGGTGAATTTGCCATACATCCACGACAATTCTTTTTCTCCTGGAAAATGGTCTGTGTTTTCAACTGAATAGTCTTCTCAGTTGGCTTCTTTTCTGTAGAAATCTTGAGTTCTAAACTATTCTTGTCCAATTAGACTGGGGAGGAAGAGCACTCTCATGCTGCTCAGAACATCATAGTTGGCATGGCTCCATCAAGCACATGAGCGATCTCTGAAGTCTGAGCAAAAGGAGTCAACAGCCACAGCCTTGCCTCTTTCTTCATGTGTTCCTGACTGGACTCCAGACCCCATCTTTCCCTGAAGACTTTTTTTTTTTGCTTTAACATCATTTGTTATCTGGTAGGTCTGGAATTTTCAACAATAAAATTCCCATATTCCTTGTTTCACAGACCACCCTTCCGTCCCTCTCTCTTCATTTCCATTTTACTACAGGACACAAGCAGAGCTGAGCTTTGTGAGCATTTCAACAGTCTGCCTGGGCATCTTCTTAACGTGATCCTCCAGTTCATGAAGACATTTTTGTACTTTCAGGGATATTTTTAGCAGCTGGCTGACCAAAACAGCCAGAGAAGTAAGGAATCTTTGTTCACCTGGCATGAGGCTTGTGCTCAGAAGCACCAGAAAAGAATACACACCATAGAGAAAGGGAAAGGACTGCCACAGCAGGAGGGAGGCGGAAGTGGGTGTGTTATTTATCAACACTTCAGATCCTCTCTGTAATATTAACTAGCTCAAGTATTGTGCATTCCAATTTCCAAAGCACTTTCCTCCAAATCTATAGGCCTGATTTCTTTTGAGGTAAGTTACTGGGTACTCATAGATAGATGCACTCAAAGGAGAGAAGTTGCAAGTGATGGATATTTTTTTTATGGGCTATTTACAATCCGAGTGAGCATCAGAAAACATATAAACATGTATCACAATTCGAGTAACTGTTCAACAAACAATAGCTGTTTCAACTTGACACATATTGAACGAGGGCTTGCAAAGCCTTGAACTCTCACTGGAAAGAGGCAGTGTGTGCACTCCATGAGCCAAACATAACACTTTCTCCACCAGCAAAGGACCGGATCGAGGGCTCTGAATGCCTCGAGTGGGAAGCCACCAGGACAGGGAGATTTCTCAGAGACCTCAGGCTTGCATCAAGCCTCCCATCAGAGAAGAGCACATGATCCAAGGAACGAAAACCAAATGACCCAGCCTCTTAGAGGCAGCTGTGAGGACAAAGTTCAGATGTGGAGTCCCACAAACAGCCTGGGGACCGTGAGGTCACAGTCAGGTAGAGAAGGCAGGATCCGTGTGGATTGCAGAATTCCTGTTCCTTTCCCTAGAGGCGTCTCTGAGAAGAGCAAGGAGATGGGTGATACACAGGTGAATGTGGACGCTGCCGGCAGCCTCCCTTCCCTTCTCCATCCTGGATCTGTCTGGCTCTGTGGATCACATCAACAGTCTCATGCTGTCTTCAGCCAGGGAGTCTCTCAGAACGTGCAGAGACGGTGATCTTGATGCTGAGCTCGCTAACTCACTTCCTGTTGCCCAGGAAGTCCCTGGGGGGTCTTGGAGCACGGAGTTGATTTCTGTGCAGACAATCCCTGGCTGTGCACTGAGCTGTCTCTGTGTCCCTGTCATGTGCTGCTAGAGTGACACTTGGGGACAGCTGTCAGCTGTAGTCCGGGACCTGCCATTCGGGAACGAGTCCAGGTCTCGGTGGGCAGTGGCACCCTGCCTGGCTCACCCGGGAAGAAGCAGATGGTGGTGTTTCAAGACGTCATTTCCAGCAGAAAGGTAGACGAGAAAGTAAACAAGGAAGAGCCTGGGGACCATGCCAGCGAGGGAGAGTAGCCATCCCACGGCTTCATCGCAGTGAGAACCAGTCACACTGGAAGCTGAAGAAGCCATAATTGTAGAAGACCCATGGCCAACGTGCACAGTCTCCAAAGGAATCGTACTTTCACATTGCTTTCTTCTCTCTATACCTGTCATTTGCTCAAAGCATAAATTTAGGATCAGAATTGATTGGGCTCATCAATCATTACCTAAATGGCCACAGCATCTCTGTGATTACTTTACAAATGAGGGCTCCACTAACGCTCCATTCTTACAGTGTTTGGGGAACAATTAAAGTACATAAGAACCTTTGGGCAAAAGGCAAAAACAACTAGGTCTACACCTCCATAATGATCAAACAGGACCTCGACTATACATTTTACCAAGGAGAAACACAAACCTAAGTTCCCTAAAAGGCTTGTATAAAACAAATAATTCTTCATGAGAGGTCTCCTGCTGAAGAAGCTAATAGAAGAGAAGATAACCACTGGTGGTGTGTCTGCAGGGTCAGAGCGGTAGAAAGGTGTGAACTCGTGGCTCAGCAATACCATGACTGAAGCACCATGCAAGCACAACTTTCTCTGCCAAGACCAGATTTCAGAGGGAGAAAAAGCACTGAAGAGAAAAGAAAGTCACAGCAGCTGGTCCTCAGGAGAGATGGTCCATACTCAGTGTCGGGGATTATCTGGGGAGGCACCGTGTTCTTACTGCTGGAAGAAATTGGATCCTCAGGTGGATCTACTGTCAAAATTCAGAGAAGGAACACTTTCAATTTGTGGGTCCTGTTGAACGTGAACCTTACGTGGAAAGAAAGTATAGATAAATATTAAATTCTACTTGATGATATATAGGTGTATATATTTTAGGAGGAATTGCACTGATCTACAGTTTATTCTGAAATGCACCATACAGATCCAAGAATTACTTGTAAGATATAGGGATATAAAACAGATATGTGCAATGACAAAGAAGCTTGAAGTACTGATCATAGAATCTCAGTGGTGAGGGTACTGACACCTGCCTAGAAATCCTTTCAGTTTCACTGTGTCTGAATCATTTTATTATGATATGTTGTGGGAGGAAAGTAACAAAAGATGTCTATCTGAAACAATGTCAGGTTATTACCACATAAGTTACTTCCTGTTTATTATTTTCTGTAAAAATCCACCCAAGCAACTTTCCTTGTACTCCTGGAAACTGTATTCTTTGCTCTCTGACAATTATTGACAGATTTACTCTGCAGTAGCACCCAACCTATCTTTCTTCATTGACTATTCTTTATAGAACAAAAGTTAAATGAGCCCAGGCTTTTGCAATTAATTTTTACAGCATCATTGATTAGATTTGCCCAAATAATTTATTCTTCACTTCATACCCTAGAAGGTAATCCCATTAAATACTGGAGTATAACATTGTAAACCAGGCTGCCTCCACGTCCCAGTGAAAGATTTACGCCGGTCTGTAAGGCAAGCTATTTCTGCCTAATGATCTGAATGTTAAAGCAACAGAAATATAGAAGATAGAAGTAATGAATCTATAAAATGTTATGTATCTCCTAAGAGTTGTTTGAATAATCAAAGATTTCCTAGTGTGGGTGGTTATACATTGCACCAACGCTGGTTAACTAAACACTTAAAATATATGTTTCTCTTGAATTTAACATTGCTGCTGCACAGCTGAGATGGTAAACCATTCTGTGTGGTCCATTCAAATATACAGCCTAATTATCTAATTCAGTCAGTAAATAAAACAAAGCATTTATTTGCAGCCAACTGGGCACTGGCTAGACTCTAGAAAGTTATAGGGATTACAGAGACAGTCCTTAACCTTGGAGAGTTTTCCATCAAAGACACTTAAGGATGTAGTGTGAAAGTGAGGAGAAAGGCCCTACTTCAAAGCAATTTCTGCCTGGCTGAGGAATAATATAAAGATGTAAAGAACAAAGACAGAGTACAAGGTCATATAAAAACGTAACATATATCAAGTGTCTGAAGGACCTTTCCTTTAGAGACTCAAATAAAACTTACAAGTGTGATTTTAGGTCCATCACGAATATTTTATAGGTCATTCTTTCCATGGTAATGGCTGAACATTGACTTTAGACCAAGGAAAATGAATAAATATTTTAACATTTTTTATACTCAATCATGGCTAACATTTATGAACACTTCCTTTTTTTCTTACCATTTTTATTAGAATGCATTAATAGGTCAAAGGGTTCTTATCGTGATGATTCCATAGCTGTACTTCAAACAAGTTTGCCCCTTCTGTTTTGTTCCCATAACCCCCTTTTTCATAGGGTTTTGGTAGGTTTCATTATGTTCTGGGTGGGGGGCGGGAGAGAAGAGTTGGGTGTGTGTGAACATGATCCATCCTCAGGAGTTTCTCCTTTTTCCATTCCCTTTCCAAATCCCACCACCACCAGATAGTCCTTATTTTATGTTCATGTCTCATCATCATCATCACCATCACCATTACCATCATCATCACCACCATCATGATCTCAGAGTCTGAATTCCACATGTGAGCCAAAACATGGGGCATTTGGCCTTTGGAGACGGGCTCATGTTCTTGGAGTTCCATCCATTTCCATGCCAATAACATTTGGCTGAATAGCGCTGAATCTGCACTTTGAAGGCATATCATTAACTGCCTTTCAACTACTAGTAGTAAAATTCTCATAATAATTTTATGAGGTCAAAACTATTTTCCACATATTTTACCAAAATTTACAAAAATTGAGGCTTGGGAGTTATTTGAGTCAAATCCGTATGATTGAGGGAGAGATTGGAGAGGTGAGTGTCAGATCTCATAGAACATGCTAGAATGGAGGGATAGGCACAGTGTAGAACTTCTATGCTGTTTTCAGGTATTGAAATGTATTCTACAGTATCTCTTACCAGAGATATTTATTACTATAACTGTTCTGGATTTGACGCAAAGAACCATGATGCCTATCAGCTGCAAAATGAGAGAACAAACACAGTTTTGATATTGATTGTAAATGTAAAATAAATAACACATGGGAAACACCTTCCCTCCCCCAAAACTGTTTAATTTAGAAGCCAGGAGGAAGTGTCAATCATCACAAATTGCCATCCATACTCTCCTTGCCAAAGATAAATAGCATTTAGTGAGCACTTACTGTGTACCTGGTTAGGTTTCAGCACACCTTCGGTACCATTAAACACTCCCAACTGTTTCAGATGTGGAAGTGAAGTAAATACAAGCCATGGAAATTGTCCTAAGTCACCAAATGTCCTAAATCTACATTCGCATCAACTTGTACACTGCCTGGTCTCCCAAATGCATGTCTACACTTTGTAGACTTGCCTACCTCTTTATGTGTGAGTAGAATTTTCCTCAGATAAACCTAATGTTCACCACCTGTGACTCTGTTGTTGTTCCTAATCTCTTACAGAGACCACAGCTCATTCTATACCTGCATTTCAGCATCGCCCTACTTCTTCTGGGTTCAGGAAACAATAGAAAAAGACATATAAGCTGGGTGCTGGTGGCTCATGCCTGTAATAGTAGCTACTCAAGAGGGTGAGATCTGAGGATCGTGGTTCAAAGCCAGCCTGGGCAGGAAAGTCTATGAGATTCTTATCTCCAATTAATCACCAGAAAACCAGAAGTGGTGCTGTGGCTCAAGAGGTTGAGCACTAACTTTGAGCTGAAATGCTGAGGGACAGCTCCCAGGCCCAGAGTTCAAGACCCAGGACTGACAAAAAAAAAAAAAAAAAAAAAGGAAAAGATGTATAGACATTTCATCCCAGCTTTTGATTTTCCCTTTATGGAACATTGGGGCCTTAGTGGTAGAGATTCAAAATGGGTATATTATTGTGTTGGAACCTTTCACCATTGTCAGTACTTAAAATCCAGTATCTCTGATCAGCTACTATTTCCATGGCGACCCACAAACGCAGATATGTCTCTCTGTATACTGACATACCTCATCTGTATCGGAGTGCCTGTTTCTTTTTCTGTGTGGGTTGTGGAGATATAGACAGCCTCTACCTGACCTTCCACACCTGAATGTAGATTTGCATTTGGGAGTCATTCTTGGAGAGATGAGGTCGAAGCTTTGAGTGTTTGGGTTTTTTTTTAAACCATTGAGGCAGCAAAATGTTTCGCAATACCAGGTACCCACAGATACCCTAGTCTTCCATAATTGTGGTTCTGTACATATTTTCCCTTAGTTGTACAAGACAGCTGTTTTTTTTTTAAGGTTTTCTAAGCTTAGGTTAACATGAAATGCACAAGTGTGATGGGTCTAGGAGATTGCGTTGGATCATAATCAAGCCAGTTATTGACCGGCTAGAAAACCAAGTGATGACATCATAGAATGTTCCCTGTGCTGATAATTTGTCATTCCACATCTTTGAGAATAAAAACACTCACTCTCAATCCTTCCTCAGAACTTAATCCAGTGACTTATGCTTCTCGTGACCAATGTGAAATCTCCTTTGGGACAAGGTCAGAGCAGGTGTCTTCAGTGAAACAGGAAGTGGAGACCAGGATGCAACTGTTCTTACCCACAGGGAATAGGAGGTCACGCTCAGTGTGTTTCTTCCATCCCACTTGTGTTAAATGCATGTAATATGTCAGTAAGTCAGAAAGGTTTGGTAACTGAGAAGGAAGAGAGTGTGTGAGCGTATTGTAAACAACTGTGCTGACAAGCTCTGGGGACATACTGTAGTTAATTTGAATTCATCATGTAAAAATGGATGTGGTCCTTGGGTACTAAAGCTTTGTGCTATTCGTTTAACCACAGAATGGGTCAACAGACCATTAATTCTGCCCCAGCATTGTCATTTCTGACCTCAAGGTTTGTACAGCAAATGCAACTCCGCTGACCTTTGCTTCCAGGGCCTGCTGAGGTCTCAACAGGAAGGTTCCTATTGACCGGGTTATTGGATTCAGAATGTTTACGTTGAAACGAAAACAAGTGCAGAGGAAACCCAGGGATGACCCACGCTGGAGAACTTCTGTGATGTCAGCTCGCTGCTGTTTACTCGAGCTAATGAAGAGCGCAGACCATGGGAGGCCAGGGGATAAATGTAATGAAGGAGACAAAAGCGGGATCGAAGACTTAATCCAACACAGCAGAGCTAATCGGGAAGAGGTAGGGGAGGTTTTAAGCTAAAGACCTTGACAAAAACTTGTTACTTTTTGATCCAGTTGTAAGCAATGAATCACTCTATTTGTAAAGAAGATTTTAGGTTTCCAAGCCAGTCAGGCAGAAGATACATCTTTGATTTTTTCTTTCTTGTTAAACACACTTGGATACTTGCTTTCAGAATAAATGATGTCCAAGATCTTCATTTTCTTCTCAAACAACAAAATAAAAGGAGCCTGACAATACAGACACTTAAGAAGATTCAGAATGTGACCCGAGGCCCAAAAGTCCCTGGAAACAGTACTGTGACAGAGAGAGGGGGCTCCCACTGCATTCTCCCATCCCCCAGGAGAAAAGACAAAAGTACAGTGAGTTAATAACCTCTTACAAGGCTTTGAAACAATCGCTTCTTTTTTGAAACAATCGCTTCTTTCCTATTGTGTGTTTTGTATTTGGTATCTGACAAAAGAAGTCATGTCCATGAAGTGAGCAAAAGGCTCTGCTTCGCAGGCCTGCAAGATCTCTGACTCACGAAGACCAATGTACAAACTTCCCCAACATGAGTCAGTTAAATTTACTCTTTCCCAAGAAATAACCTGTGTTGGAGGAAAGACGGAGGAATCTAATTAGTATTTCTGGAAAGCCACTGTGATCATTTAACTCTAGAGCACAACCTCAAAGGTGTCAGTGAGAGCCACTTAGGTAGAGGGCAATTGGGTTTGGTCTGGTATTGTATCACATCAGTCCTAAATCACACCATTCCTTACATCTTCATGACAAGGGAGGCCTAACAACAAAGTGACTGAAAACAAGTAAAAGTGATATCACAGTCTTCAGAATTGGAATATAATAATAAAATAATGGAAATAAAATGGAGTAGTAATGGAACAAAGTTAATAATAATAAACAAAGAAAAATGGGTTTCAAGAAGAAACATTTGCTGCCACAGTGTTAAGTCAGAATTGTTCTAAACACCATGAAGTGTTTTATGGTTTTTTAAATATATTTCAAAGAGAAAGATTTTATTCTATTAAGCTTTTACAAAATGCTACATAACCTAGAAAGATAATATTCTGAGTGTGTATAAACTAAACAAACAACATAACATTTGTGATAAAGCTTAAGTTCTACTTGAATATCTATCTGCCATAATTTCTATTTAACCAAGTGAGTTTTAAAGCATTTAATCCTTTATTTCCAAGGGATACGTGATCTTTATATACTTATAAGTGCATCTGAAAAGTAAATATACTCATGAATGATTCCGTTTGAATCCCACCAGAGAAGCCATAGCTCCTCTAATTATCTAAACTGTTTTCATATTCAAGTACATTTGATAGGCTGACAATGGATTTTCCACACTGGTAAGTTTTCACTTGTTTTATGATGTTTTCTCTCACATAATGTGATCATAGTCCTGCTTTAAAAATTGCACTTTTCTTAACCAGGCTACAATAGTACAGGAAAAAAAAAATCATGAAGTATCTCTCTCCTGCTGTGGACATCTCATTCCCACTTGAGAATCCAGTCAAATGAGAAGGCCCGAGAGGCTAATTGAACAGGAAACAGGAAGACGCAACGCACTTGTGATTCAGCCCCATTAAGCCTAGGAGCGTGGAGAAGCTGCCAGAGGGAGCAAATGAGACTGTCCTATAACCCTGGAGGCCAAAGATCAGGTCTCTCCTTGATGCAACTCAGATCAAAGGGCACGCATCTGCACCGCGGGGTTAGGCTGCTAATGGAGAGACTGGGCCCTGTATTCACTGACATTTTCCATATTTTCCAATGAATTAGAAGGCACATAACAGTGCCCTGGGTGTAGGCCAGGGATTTGGTTATGTTTCAGGGTTTGGATTCTTTGTTCTGATTGACAGGATGGGAAAGAGTTCTGTTGTTGATGTTGTTTTAATGTATTATTGAGACCACAGTCCAACAGAAAAATACCAGACAAATCCTAGAACAGGAACAACACACAGTCAAAAGCATTGGAGGCAAGCACTGGGAGACTGTCACTGCCAAAAAGGTTTTCCTCTTAATGGACAAAAGGAAATGCAGCAACTAATATTCATACCTTTTCTCATTCCAGCTGGTGGTCTTAAATAATTTCACCGAATTGTTTTTATTTTATGCACCATCATTGCAACAGTAAGATGATAGAAGCTTTAGAAAGGAGCAGAAACCCCACAAGACATCCAAGCAAGACTCATCTGGCTGTGGAGGATTAGGTTATCAGTCTGGATATGCAAATTTACTGTAGAATATACCTGTACATAATTATTACACATGCATAATTTGTTATGGCTGCATAGCCTTTCTTTATATAATAGACCCCTCTTAATTTGTGAGTGCATTATTTTGAGCATTCGCATTCTTGACAGTCTTCTGGGTTTTTTTCCCCCCCTAACTCAGCAGAGTATTTTTCCTATGAATGGCTGTAGTCATTTCCTTAGTAAATTCCTAGAAATGGGATGTCTTAGTCAATGCTATAAATAGCTTTTTAAAATGTTTTTCTGTTAACGGTGTCAAGTTACTCCCCCAAATCAGTGTCCCTGTGTCCTCTAACTTACAGAGTGTCAGCTAGGTACCTTCACTAATTAAGCCCACAGAACTCCAAACATTCATTCCCACATACTATGTTCTTGTCAGAACAAGCTCAAAATATGAAATAAATTACAGGGAAATTTCAAGAGAAATGCTTGCTTTTTAAAACTGTACCATTCTGTGCTAAAACATATATTGGCTTCTTTCCTTTATAATGCCTGCTATAAAATATAAATCAGTGTGATGAAATATAAAGTGCACTAAATAATGAAGGAACAATTAGACATTTATTGGTAGCTGTCTCCGTTTCGTTCTACTTTCCATGATCACAACAGGACCGCAATTAAAATCAGTTAATAAGCAAGTGCATCTTAATAAATTTGGTAAATTGAAAAGACATCAGTTGGACTCATTTTTTTGCTGTAAGGCAATAACTGCAACATCATTATTACAAAAGGGTGAAGCTGACCGGAAATAGGGCTTTCTTTCCTGTAAGTCTTCTTTGCTGACTCTGCTTTTGGCAAAGAGTGTTCCAGCATTTGGGCATTGCTGTGTCGCCCTGTCCCCAAGGCCTACAGATGCCTCAAGGCTCAGGGTCCTCCTGGGTGGAGGTCTGGAGACCCCTTCCCATCCCCAGCCCTTTCCTGCAGGAGCCCTCTGGAGTATGGGGTTGGTCTCTCACAGGCTTGTCCTCCTGCAGGTGAAAAGCAGAGCTGGGAGGAGAAGCAACTTCTCTTTTCTTGCTGCAGGACAATCTTCCCCCGAAATAGTACCTCAACTTTTTAAAACTGTGCCCCAGGAGCACATCGGGTTATCTCCAGAGTTGACTTTTCTGCCTCCTTCAGTTTCCCAGGAATTGGCCAATGAGGGGATAAAGAAATCTGTGAACTAGTGAAGTACAAGGCATGTATGGGTAGCATGCTGGACTTGGGGTGAGATAAGAATCTGCTTGTTCAAGGCTGACGGTGCCACAGACAGTACTTCGTAGCAGGAGGTATGTTCTGTGTTCCTTAGAGGCCTGTGCTCACCCACTGCAGAGCGGTCTCCTTCCTCTCCCCTCAGGTGCTTGTGGGGAAAATCCAAAGCTAGCGCAACACGGAAAAAAAGAAAAAGATCCTTGGGAAAAAGAAGGAAGCAACACCACAAGCTCACCCTTCTTCCTGAGCAGAACTCGCGATGAACCACAGGGAGATCATCCAGCTCAACCTGCATAGAGGCTCGCTACATAGCCCAACCCACCCAGGAGATACTTTGGAGCAAGAAGCAAACCCTGCTTCTGCAAACCCAGGATTCCACACTCCAAGTTCTCTGCACCTTGCCTCCCGTGAGTGCAGTTGCTTTGTTTATAAGAAAGAGGAGCTGGGGACCTGTGGGCAGCTAGGAGGAGAGCAGAGCCCGGCTAATAGCATCATGAGGTCCTGAAGTAATTACTTAGTGGGAGGCATCTGTTTGCTATAATATTCTATATAAAGAGGTTTCTATTTCTTTGCTCCAACTAAATACGCTCTCTCTTCAACAAGCAGCCCACTTTTTGAGTCAGAACTAATTAATCCACATCTAGGCTCGTGTGACATGTTGTTTATATGTCTATTAGAGCCCTCGGCTTGGCTCCTGTCATGGCTGTGTACATACTTGTCTCGCTCATTAGATTGAACAATTCCAAAGCCAGGACCAAGATGCTGCAAGCCACTCTGCCATCCATTTTCCCTATACTAAGCTCAGGCACAGAGATGCAACTGAGCCAGATCTAGCACCGATTAGAAGTCCCTGTGGACATGTAAATACTGGCCCGGGATAGCAGATGGCCAGTAATGCTAATGGGCAGTGGATCAAGGCCCCAAGCCTTTGTCCTTTCCATCTATCTCAACCTAGCACAGTGCGTGGCACCGACGGAACACTCCACCAATGGATCTGAATTAAACAGTGCTGGGGCGCAAAACCAACCTTAGATTCTGTCCACAACCTGCTTAGCCTTGTGATAAAGTATCCCTAATCCCAACCTGCTGGTTTGCCAGTGATACAAAGAGATAATTTTGTAGATAAAAAAGATGAGTTGCACCTTTAAAAAATAAGACACTTCACTAAAAGTAAGTGACCAGGAAGCTTCTCCTTTAATTTCCATTCCCGTAATTGTCCTCTTTGTCCAATAATAATCATAAGGGTGGACATAAAAGTAGGTAAGAGGTGGAGCAATCTTCTGTTAGTTCGATATTATTTTAGCGGTAGCACTCAGTCCAGAGACATGATTGAATAGATTGTAAGGAAGAGGACGGAGGATCTTGTCTCTGTACAGTCGTTAAGATTTTATTCATATTTGCTCTACCATCATAATACATATATATATATAGATTACAACATCTTCATGTTCTGTCATGAAGTATATTTAAGAAAATCACCACAGTCTCTTGTTTATTATAGAGTTTTGTTTTGTTTGGTGGGTAATGGGGTGTGAACTCTGGGCCTGGGTGCTGTCCCTCAGCTCTTCAGTCAAGGCTAGTGCTCTACCATTTGAGCCACCACTTCCGGCTTTTTCTGCTTATGTGGTGCCAAGGAATGGAACCAAGGCCTCATGCATGCATGCAATGCAAGCACTGAGCCACCTTCCCAGTCCTAATTATAGAGATTTTTGACACAAAGACTTGATTGCTAATATCAGCTTTCTCAATGAATGTTGTATGAATGGAAGGAGAGATAAAAGTCCATCTTTTTGGTGGTATTGGAGGTTGAACTCAGGGCCTCACACTTACGAGGAAGCACACTGCCACTTGAGCCACGTCTGGAGTCCAGACTGAGTGCTACTTCTGCTTGAATATTTAATACCATATACTGTTTAATATATTTTTCTTCCCTCTGATCTAATTGCTCATATATAAAAACAAACAAAAAACTTGACCAATTAGCCAGACCTCTTTCCTTCCCCGAAACAAGATTTCTCCTTGGAGTTTAATATATTTTTCCTCCTGTGCTTTTCTGCTTTAGGCTGGTACTCTTACCACTTCAGCCACAGCTCCACCTCCAGATTTTTCTCAGTAGTTAATTGGAGATAAGAGTCTCACAGGCTTCCTAGCCTCAGCTGTCTTCGAACCACAATCCTCAGATCTTCGCCACCTGAGTAGCTAGGATAACAATCGTGAGCCACCAGAAATCTTAATTCACTCACTAAAAGCTAATTTTAAGCGCTCATTAGTACTTATTAAACGTTGACACTACACCACCAACTTTTTATTTTGTCATAGAAATAATTTTAATTTCTTCTTTAATAGAATTATTTCATTGTACCATTTAAGGATTACAAGTTGATATCATAATCCCAGATATCATAATTCCTGTAGCTGATTCAACCTAGCTCTTATTCATCAACCTGTTGAACTGTTCCTTTTTTGGAAACATACCACCTAAAATTTTTTTTAGATATCCTTGTTCTTAACTGTTGTTGCTTGCTGAGGAATTTGAAACAAGGTCAAAAGTACATCTAAAAGGCTCTCAAAGGTACATAGCTTTTTAAAAATCACAAATGGTCCTTCACGAAGCTTTCACTGTATGAAGATGTTACATCTCAGGCAAATTCAGGAGATGGCCTGGTAGCCTTAGGATACCTAGAAAATATTCTCACGCGTCATTTGGCTCTTTCTCTCTCTCTCTCTCTTTTTCCTTTTGATGGATGGATGAGCAGACTTAAGGAGCTAATGGGCAGATAAAAGTTAAAATGGGAAGGACAGTAACATTGAGACGAGTTAAAAGCTCCTCTCCAATTCTCAGCACTGCCTCCCCCATGGGCCTTTCCCCCTGTGAACTTTGTGTGTTTCATTCTCTCTGCTGGAATTGGAAATGGAGAGGCCAGGCAAAGGCCGGGTCCTGCTTCATTGACTCCAGCCATCCTGTGAGGGAGTTTAATGGGTTAGAAGTTAATACCACTGACAGTTGCAAGAAAAGTTACCAAGTGTTTCCAGGGCCCGAAGAGACTCCCCGTGGCTCCCACTGCTTTGCTTTTCCTTCGACTCTTCTTTTCTCTTATCTGTGGAAGCTCATGACAAACAGGGTGGGGGAGATAGTAGGAAACAAAGCTGGGCCTCTGACAGAAGCGAGGGAAATCTCACTAATGCAAGGGCTGTTAGAGGAACAGAGCTCTAATTACAGTGCCTTAAAAGTGATGAGCAAATGACCAGATAAGCTCTAGGAGAGAAATCAAATTTCCTTAGAGCTTGTATCGACTTCTTTCCTCTGCTCCTGCCCAGGGGCCCTGTCTCTACTGTGAGCCTTCTGTCCTTTACACTTGCTGGTACTATACAACTTCTGTTTGGATCAGTTTTCTTATATCATTTTCCCATGCAGTTTCTTCCACAGTTGTTTTCCGGGGCCTCTAAGGAAGGAGCCATGGATGAGCGAGGGAAATTCTGCCAAGTGAGCGCAGAAAGAGCTCCATCCTGTCCTTTCTTCAAGCCTCCACTGGGGCGGAATGCATCTTTAGCTTATGGCTGAAGTGTGGTATCCCCTCTGGCACAGCGTGTGCGAGAGCACAGCTTGCCCATGGTGCCAGTGCCAGTCACCCATACTCACAGCACAGAACACAGCTTGACCTGCAGGTTCACTTCCTGGCCTGCGGAGACCACGTTTCTCTGACTGGGTAGCTAAAATCGATGGATTCTCTTGCAGTGCTTGGGACCAAAGTCCCAGTTTCTGAGGGAGAATCTTCCAGGCCTCTTTTCATCTGGGTTCCCCATTCCTCCCACCCCCATGTCTGTGTCTCAAGATGTCCTCTCCGCTTCCTAGAAGGACAGCAGCCAAACAGATTCAACTTGAGTTAAATCTGGGAAGAACTTATTTTAAATGAGACCCCATTCACCCACAGAGTAAACTCTGCCTGTCACAGTGAAAGCACTCCATACCCTCTCCTCTTCTCTTCCAACTCCCCTGCTCTGATTTCTTCCAGCATATGGTGTTTTCTTGTGTACTTTATTTAATTCCTGCACAGATCCACCTTTTGTGCCATAACCTGAACTCCCAAACTCTAGTATTCACTGAAATTCTCCCAACAGGTTCCACCACTGATATTGCTCACCAAATTCCATTGCAGACATAACAGTCCCATAGGCCAGTTAACTCATCTTAAAAGCAACGGCTATGGAAGAGAAGACAAATGCGAGTCCCCTTATTTAATTCTATGCAGGTCTAAAATGGATGCAAGAGATTCATCCGCAGTGGCAGGTACACAATTAATACACTTGTCTATCTTTCTCAAAAATCCCCCTCCTTTCTTATCGTACATCAAGACTCCACCATGATAGGATAAGGTTAATCTCACTGTTGTGCTAGTCCAAGCTTCCCTGCCGAGTGTTTACCCTGTCTCCATCTCTATCATCCTTTCTACCATATTGTCTATCCCTCAAATTGTCTCCTTTCCCCTGGGGATTTTTTGTGAAATCCAAACATTCTCCTATGTCGGAAAGCACAGCATGGACGAGCTGGTGGGGTGACTTTGGACAAGGGGCTCATTCTAATCAAAGACTTTTCTCTTCTGTAAAGAAGGGTTCTGCATAGTTTTCATTTCATATGTTATTTAGGACATGACATAAATTAACTGAGTTTAAGTTTACACAACATAGAAACATGCTGGTACATAGATTCTACCATGTAAGTTATTATTAATTCGTGTGTTTACTAACAAAGTAAAGGGAGAAAAATGGATAAAATGTCAGGAAGGGAAAAACACTGGATCTACAAGTTAATATAACAAATCACTGTCTCCTAGATTTATACAAATGACTTGAAATTAAATAACAGAATACTAAGAATGAACATGCCAAGTACAGGAGTGTTTTTGGCACATCAGCCCTGTGTGTGTTGAGGATTTCCCGTGGGTAGGTGAAAACCAACAAGCAAGTGTGTTGAAAGTATTTCTTCGGTGAATTTAGCTCATTTATATAAGAAGGAGAACATTAAGGTGCCCATCCCATCAGAAATCGGGATGAAGAGAGCTGTGCCTGGGAAACTGTAAAAAAATTTGCAATGGCCACAGAACTAGCCAGTGAAGAAGATGCTTCGAGCTGTCAACACAGCAATTAACCTTCCCAGGCTGAGTAAACAGAAATGGAGATGTTACTTTTAACTGTTTTTTTTTTTTTAAATCACTTTCAGTGGTGTCAAATATACCACAACAATGACTTAAGTGGAAGTTAAGTGACACTAGTTTCACTGAATCTCACCATAGCATTCTCAGTAAACACTGTGTTTGGAGTGCCATTCCTCCAGTGGGTGAGAATAAATATTAAATGGAAATGACAGGCACATCTAAAGCATCCTACACCTGCCACGTTGACAGCTAGATGCGGGAAGGCCTACCTGGAGATCTAGTCTGCTGGCAAATTATGCTCCCCAGCACCCTGGGTGGCATCTTTAAAAGAAAGAGACCAGCTGTGCTGCTTCCTCCACATGAAAGTAAGCAGGAGGGAATAAGATGTAGCAGGAAAGACTTAGGCTAGTTGAAGTAAATGGATTCCTGGACAGTAGGAGGTATTAAATATAGGCAGGAGCTAGCCAAGGCGATGAAGGATTTTCTTTGTTGACATTAGAATCTAAGAAGTAAAAAATCTGCCAAGATTTACATAAACTGACACCTTGAGTTAAGGTACCCAAGTGAACAGCTTATAATACTTGGATGACCCAGGTATTCTGCTGAGACCTCTCCTATATCTTCATACTCTCTTGGTTCCAAATAGGCACATATTAAGGAGTGGTCATCCATCAGGGTCTATTTCAAACTTTGTGCAAATTTTAAGAGTAAATTCCAAATTCAACTACTGTGGCTGTTTCACAGGTTTTGTTCTGTGAGAGAAATTGCCATGATCAAATAATTTGGTGAGTTGGGAATGTGGCTCAGTTGGAAATCATTTGCCTATCATACACAAATCCTTGAGTTTGATCCCCAATACAATAAATTAATAAAATATAACTAACAATAAATACTAGCTTTAGAAAGAAGTATTTTAAAATGGTAATATGATCGCTGCATTTATTACGTCTTGTGCTATAAATCAGGAACTTCCTCAAAAGTATTTCCCCAATCAGTAAAAAGAAAAGAAAAGAAATATCTACTGTGTTTTCTTTAGTTGAGGTGAAAGATTTATTAAACTGTCATTCAGTGTTGTATACAACAATATTTAATAGATTGGGGGCAAGCTTGTGATGTGTTGACTTTAAAAGAAGTAATCTAATAGTAAATGCATTGTCATTGTAAAAGACATTTTCATAAGTAGAAGAAAATAAAAGAGAAAAAGATCATAAGCCACCATGTTAGGAATAGCTCTCGACCACAGAACTGATGTTGATTCCCCTTTTTCTTTCCCTTTCTTGTGTTTTCTAAACATTGTGCAATAAATATGTATTAATTTTCCAATGAGATGAAAAAGTTGTTATACAAATAAAAACAATGAATTTTTCTGGTGAGATATAAGTTAAAATTCTCTAAAAGATATGTTATCATGAAACAAGATAGACAATAAGTCTATCTACATATTTTTATGAATAATTAGTTGTACTAGCTTGCTCACACGCTGAAAACCGGGAGCTGCTATCACTCTTATCATTCTTTTTTTTTTTAGCTTAATACAAAATTTTTGTTGATCATTAGGTTTTGAACTCTGGGCCTGGGTGCTGTCCCTGAGCTCTTCAGCTCTACTGCTTGAGCCACGGTGCCACTTCTGGTTTTCTGGCAGTTAATTGATAAGAGTCTCACAGACATTCCTGCCCAGGCTGGCTTTGAACCGTGATCCTCAGATCTCAGCCTCCTGAGTAGCTAGGATGACAGGTGTGAGCCACTGGCGCCGGGCTTGTCATTCATATTTGAAGTGTATATGACTTGTTCAAATAGGTTACATAGTGGGCTTTCACGTGTGCATAAGCAGCACTTTAATCAGACTGGCCCTTGGCTTCTGTTCACTTTCCTTCTTGCTCCCATGCCCTTCTCCAAGGTCTTTCCGTGACCTTCCTCCTGCCATCTTCTTATGCAGGTGCAATTATGTTACCATGACTCTACTTGGCACACTTCTTGTGTTCTAGACCTCTTCCCCAGTCCAGAAGGAGGCGAACACGTTTGTATGGCAGCAGTGTTTAAAATATCAGCTGGCTTACCCAACTGTTTCAGAAATAGCCTGGCATTTCAGGTTATGAAAAGTCACTTGTGTAGGAACGAACTATGACAAAATAACACCATCCTCACTAAAACTGTGTCCACACCCCAAACCCAAGCATGCCAGCGTGACTTGCAGCTATAGCAAGATGTGAACTCCAATAATGTGTGGTTTGTAAAAGTCTGGGCCAGAAGTTAGCCACATTTTGACCTTAGCACACATCTTACCATCGTTTGACTAAATAGACCTTGCTCATGTTTAAAATTCATGAAAAACCTTTTCAAGCAGCATCATGTTGATATGATTAAGGTAAGTTCCTTACAGAATAATTTATTGGCCTGAAGTATACTCACTTAGCAGTCACAGATTGTGTTTTTCCATTCAAACATAGCATAGATTTTTCGTAGTCATTAATTACGTGAGGCTTCTACATCAGAATTATTGAATGACGATTCAAAGGGCTGAGAAACTGAGAAATAGAGCTACAATTGAGTCAAACCTCGCTAAAGATCACCAGAAAGAAGATGGAGCCTCTGTATGTGAAGAAACTAATGGTCAATATGTATTCAATGAAAAGTTACTTAAAATGAAGACATAACCAAGGTTAATTTCCTAGACTTAGAACAATCCCACCCCACGCAGATCCAGTCACAGAATCTCTCCTCCCATAGCATCACCTGCGCCCATGAAATTCAGAGTCCTGGCTCCCATCGTAACTACTAAGTCACTAACCCCAGGCCCAGGCTCCGAGTATGGGCTTTAACAAGCCTTTTTCTTGGTGAGTCTGATACACACTCAAGTTTGAGAACAAGGGAACTATCAAAGAAGATAGTGGCAGAAATAACTCATTATTGATACTCTTCATCACCTTTCTTTCTCTGGGCCTTCAGTGGAATTGTATTTGCTTTATTCTACCATGCATGGCCATGTGATTTGTTCTGGCCAATGGAATGTAAGCAGAATGACCTGCTTGGTGTTCATGACGACAGTCACATCTGCTGGGAACTGGAACAATATCCAGCAAAACCCCAGATGCTCCCTGAAGGACGAGTTACGAAGCATAAAATTAGCAGTCACTTTTGTAAGCCACAGATCCCTAGGCCTTGCTTGTTACCATGTAACCAAGTCTACCCGAGTGGATAGATGTGGACAGGCCATGGAAGAGGCAGATTTTACATGCAAATATGATTCAGAAAGGACTGTAGTTCTCACAACCATAAATTGCCGTAGTCCCACAGGTGACTACAGCCACTGTGGGCATGTGAAGCTCAGGACAGAGCAGCATAGAGGCCTTCCGTGAGACAAATCAAGGAGAGAGTTTTCTATCCACCCCATAAGGAGGTGAGCCCGGCATCAAATGGTCCTGAAACACTTTCTGTCTTCTACTACAGAAGCAGAAATAAAGCTCATGATCAAGTTCAAAAGAAATGTAGCCAAAGGTATCTGTGTATCAGCTAAGGGAAAAAGAACCACGTATGTATAAGAGGCAAAAATGATTGAGGAGAAAATAGCAGGCAGATAAGGTAGACACAGCCTGAGAGGTAGAGCTACGCTACCTTCGAACGGGTGGTTCCGAAAAGAATTTACACATTCTAAGAACTGCCACTTCACTAAGCATGAAGAAGTGTGGTACATATGGGAAGTAGGGCAGTTGGGAGTGAGTGCAAAATCCTGTAAGGAAATGCAAGGATGGAGGATCTGAGTAAGAATCCATATTTGAGTGATACACAAACACCTGTTTCTACCCATCTGTCCCCTTCTCTACTAGGACAAGAAGGCCCCTTAAGAGAGAATCTCAGTGACGATCTATCTCAAGCTTGACACCATGCCAGACCCCAAAGAGCAAAGTCAAGGAGACTTTCCTGGTGGTACTATGGTTCCATTCTCAGCTTACTGAGAAGAGCTAGCCACAGAGTGGGAATCTGAGGAGAGAAAATCAGAGAGAGAGAAGCTGAAGTCCCACCATAGGATGTCAGGTTTTGCTCCATATACCGTGGCAAGCAACGTGAACGGTAGATTGTAAGTGGTGCCTTTGGCTGATTCAATCTCAAATGGCTGCTGTTTGGTGAGTGAACTGGGAACGGACAGGAGAATGGCAGCTAGCGGAGAGGCTTCTGTATTACTGTAAATGAAAAAGGACCAGCCTAGGGTCGCTAGAGCTGGAGGTGAGGAGAGAAGCCAGAATGAGAATAAAGTTCAAATGTACACCCGGACTTGGTTATAAACTCAATATGGAGCTAGGAGAGAGATGAGAGAATGTAATAAATCAAGTATGATTCCTGTGCAGCTCATGATTGGTGATGCCATTATAAAATAGGAGAAAGACTAGGAAAGGGCAGAACTGAAATTGACAGAGTCTTGAGGACTTGTCAAGTTGACAGATGAAGATATGAGTTCTGAGCTGGGGGAATAAAAGAATCAAAGCCTAGATATGTAAATAAGGGACTGTGGGGCATATAAAAGTATTAAGCCATACAATTTGACGAGATCACCCAACTGTTGCTTTCTCTTTGAAAGTCTCTCAAATCTTTCTCTTCCTCTTATTCCTGTTGCCATTAATCTTATTTCCCAGGAGTCCCACTGCTGTAACTCCGTACCTGGCCTGTGATGTCTCTCCCCAGCAATCCTTCTTGTACATAACCACACCATTCATCTTCCTGTAACACAAATTGGATCACTCTTTTCTTCAATAAAAATGGAGTAGTCGTTATGTGCAAATCTCTCTGTTTGGTGCTGTGGGTGATTCAAAGATGAATAAGAAATAGATTCTGAGATCGGAAACTTATAGTCTGTAGAAACAATGTGTTTGTAAAAAAAAACTTCATAATTCAGAGTAGAGAGAGATAAGGAGTAGAAGAAAGGGAAGGGAAAAAAAGAAACATGATGAGCTTGTCAGGAAGTGAAGAGATGACTTTTAATTTTATGGATCTGATCAATTTTGTTTGCAATGCTGTGTTTCAGTTGGGAGATGCCAAAATAATGTTATAACTATGTTGAAAAGAGGTTTTAGTCCTCCATAGCCCCACAGTCTCTCAGGGTCTCTTAACTAGCTCGGCTTTCACCCTTTCCCCATAAGCACTGGACATTTAGGACTCAGTGTTAAACTCTTTTCTGGGTATAATACTCACTCCCCAGGCAAGCTCGTCTATCAGATGGCAAATCCATCCTGTAACCCTGACCTGGTCCTGAGGCAGTACTTTGTAACACACAAGTTGAATCTTGCCAGTGTCTGCTAAAGCCTGGTAACTATCACTCAACATTCAAACTCTGAAACTCCCCTACCCTTTCCTTTCCTTCATGCTCAACTTTATCCATTCTTTATCCATTTCTTCCTGCCCTCATGCTATACCACTTCAGGATCTCTACCACTTCCCAGCCTAAATATCAGCTTCAGGAAGCTGGCCCCTGTCTTGTGAGACTTGCTAGTGTGCCTTCACACTACACTTTGTACTTTTCCTTTGGCCTACTATCAAATATACACCTGTAATCCTAGCTAATCGGGAGGCTGAGATCTGAGGATCCACGTTCAATGCCAGCCTGGGCAGGAAAGTGTGGGAGACTCTTATCCCCAATTAACTAGAGAAAACCAGAAATGGCACTGTGCCTCAAGTGGTAGAGCACTAGCCTTGAGCTGAAGAGCTCAGAGACAGCGTCCAGGCCCAGAGTTCAGGCCCTATGACTGACCAAAAGCAAACAAACAAACAAACAAAACCTAACTACTGCCAGGTGTCAAAGGCTAACACCTGCTAGCTGCTCAGAAAGCTAAGATTCAATGGTTGTGATTTGAAGCTTGCCCAGACAGGAAAGTCCATAAGACTTTCTATCTCCAATAAACTACACACACACACACACACACACACACACACACACACGCACACGCACGCACGCACGCGCGCGTGCACACACACACAAACGCACACAAAAGCCAAAAGAGGAGCTGTAGCTCAAATGGTAGAGAGCTAACCTTGCATAAAATAAGCTCAAGGGTAGTACTCAGGCCTGAGTTTAAACCTCAAGACTGGAAAAGCAAACACAATTAACTAAATGATTTGTGCAATTATTTCCTTAACTTTCTATCAATTCTGCCAGGCCTGAAATTGAGTGGCCCTTGATGAACACTCACGCCAAGCCCTTTGTGAGAGGTGGGTCACTGCAGGTGTCTTTCACCACCGTGGAAGGCGTTGTTGATACCACCGTTTCCTGGCTTAGAGTGAGCTCCCCTGCTTCTTACACACACCTCGCTTCTAGCATTTCTAGGCAGTGTCCTCTGTTACACTTGACATTTCCGTCTACTAAAACAGAAACTTTTTTCTGCCAAAGTGTATTTGAATATTTATAGCATCATTCCAAGGCCATACGATTACCCATACAGGCTATGATGAGACACACAGGGCATGACTGACCTGTCCTGTCCTGTGCTGAATGATGTTTTGAGCCTTATCCAGAAAGCCAGAGATTTCCCACCCTTACCAGCTCTTCTCTTAACCACTTGACTACTGAGTTCGCTGCTCACTCCTGTAGGAGATGATCTACCCTTCCTTTGAGTTTATGGCAAATTCTTAATGTGCTTGAAACAGACGTAGGCCAGTGCTGCCAACTTGGACCAAGAGGATGTTGTGTCTTAACTTCAGGTGTCTAAGCTCTAAGATGGTAAAATCTACAACTCTTCTATAATTTTGTTTGGCACTGGTTGTACTTCTATAAGGCTTTAGCTAT
The DNA here is from genome assembly GCF_019054845.1 of Dipodomys spectabilis. NCBI lineage: Eukaryota > Metazoa > Chordata > Mammalia > Rodentia > Heteromyidae > Dipodomys > Dipodomys spectabilis. Next base: position 4,609,072 of record NW_024870892.1, on the reverse strand, counting down.
TGGTGAAGAGTTCAAGCCACACTTGAATCATCATAAGTGACCACTTAAAATGGGGCTTATAGTTTCTAGAAAAGCTAAAAAATGACTTTCTTATTCTTTGATCTCAAGCAACATAGTTTCCTAATTCATTTTCATCGGGCCCTGAGACTCAGTTGGGGTACCTAGATTTCATAGGTCCAATAGCTAAGTGGGTGGGGAGCTTAAATCCTATTGTAGGATTCAATGGCTGTGTAACATGAAAGGGCAAATAATAAGGAAAATAAACAGGCGTCCTAACATTCACTGATAGCAGAAGATGAGACTTGCCCTAAATGGGCTCCAAGTGCCATTATTTCTGGAAATAATGAATAGATGGTGCAGGGAGATGAATATTCTCTTAGGCTACAGAAGAACATTGCACTATCCAGAAATCTCCTAGGACAGAATGAATCACCTCTGAAGGTACCCAGTCTCCTTTTACTGTAGGCCTTTAAGAAGAAGTTACATAAATATTTAACTGGATTATTATAAGAGCTGTCAAATAATGCAAGATTAGACTGAGTGTCCTTCCACTCTTGAGAGCCTTTGATTCTACCGTAACAGGTAGAACACACACCAGGTCCTTGCATGCATTTTATGTGCATTACTTCATGTCCCAATAGCTATCATTACACCCATGACTAAAGAAGAGAAAGCATCCATACATTATGTAATTTGCCTTAGTTCCCACAATTAGCTAGAATTTGATACCAGGAAATCATTTTCCAGAGCCTGTTCTCTTATTTTACCTTTAATAATCCTGTGACAGATGTAAGTCCAAAATGGGAGGGGACTTGCCTGGCAAAGGCAGGAAGTGAAGGGGGAGCTGTTTAGGAAGGATGTGCTGAGAAACTCATCTTCCTAATCAAAAGGTGTGGACATGGCATTAGTGAATGAAGATGGAAAAAGACAGTGGAAGACACAGCCTCACATTCCCATGTGATGGGCCCGAGGCAGAGGCTATGGAACCCTCATTACACCGGAAGAATTGTGGCAACCTTGCATTTTCAATCTTCTGATGGACCGCATTGTGTGCACCTTGTCTATCCTCAAGGCTGAGCTCTGAAGCTTAGCACTCCTGCAAAGAAAGAGAAGGGACTAGCTGAAAGCAAGAAAGCATACAAAGCAGGGGAAAGGGAGGACATGGTGTGGGGTATTTACAGCCACGTGAAGAAGAGAGAGAGAGGGCTCTTGTAAAGCCATGGAGGAAACAAAGGAGAACACCCAATGCAGGTGTTTCATAGTTAGACACGAGAGAAAGCCAGATATTGAACATGGATTTCTTTCTGGCTTCTGGTTTTCATCTCTGGTAGAGACCATCCCACACAGAATCCTTGTGTCAGTCCAGGGGTTGGGAGTCATTGGGATGGGGATGTGGGTGGAAAATAGCCAGTGAGAGCCTTAAGGGCCACAGGTAGATTTCTTCTTGAGAGGGAACACTCTAGAAAACAGACTTTCTCTAGAAAACAGCTTTGTCTAGAAGCCACAAGGTGGGCAACAGGTTCCGAGGAGATACACATATGTTGAACACCAGCAAGAGTGAACCCAAACACAAACTACACAAACTAAAACCCGTCAGTAGAAGGGAATAAAAAGGCCTGCCATCAATGACAAGAAAAACCAGTTTACCAGAAGTTGACTGCACTGACTGACACCAGCAGGCCTGTGGTAGACCAGTTGTCATTGGGGGGGGGGGAGGGGGGCACGGGGGTGCTGCCTACACACAGCCTGGAAGATTCAAGAGTGTGCGATCCGAGCCTGTACTGAGGCTCTAGTAAAGGACCATGCAACTGAACATTATTCGTTTCACACGAATACTAAGTGAGGGTAAAGATTTCTGTAGATACATTAAAATAATGATAGTAGTAATATTTTATTAAAATGATAAGGTTGAGTATTTGGACAAAAGAGACCAAGTTAATTAAGAAGAAAGTAATCTAAAGCAAAGACTTTGTTTACTTTCATTGAAAAATCTAAAATATTTCTCTTTATTATCCAAAAAGGACCCACAGAGAAGTTTGGACAACACACATAGGCACCAATAGTTCATTGCAGGTGATTAACTACTGAATATCTCAACTTCCTTGGAATTAAACCATCTAAGCATTCAATTAAAGAAACAAGGTTAATTTTTAAACTATTTTATATGAAATTTTAACGTGTGAAAAGCATTTAATTGATTTAGGAGTCATTTCTTTTTGTGCTAGTGAAACAATTCTAATAGGAAAACACCCCAAAAACAAAAATCCCACACCAGCCCGTACCCAATAATGTTTGAGAGATGTATACTCTTCCTGACTTGACAACCAAGCACTTTGCCTTTTACCTACTGTCAGCTCCCTGGGGGCCAACATCAAAGGTAAATTTCAGTTCCTAATGCTTTCTGACTTTTAACATTTGCCAAATGCATTCTTCACCGGAACCTGCAGAGTTGCCCAGCAATTTCATTTAGGATTTATCACTGAATGTCTTGGAGCTCACACATGGTATTAACAGTGTGCAACTGCAATAAAGATAACATTACTTTAATCTTGTACCGAGTGCTTGTAGTTTGCTGCCTTGTATTAAGCTAGTGTGCTTGCTTAGAAAACAGTCTAAATGACAATGTGAGAAAAGGTCTGAAATATGAGCCAGGAATATATGCATTTTAAAGGTATAAAAGGGTGTTTTTAATGTCAGAACTGAGAAATACTGTAATTTCTATAGTCCATAATTTGGAGAGTACTGGTATACTGTAAAAAGAAAGTGACAATTAAAGCATGAATTAAATCCTTACATAGACAAGGTTTTGTAATTATTTCATGTCAACTCATCTGTAGTCAAATATATGATTCAGTTGCTGCTCCTCCTTCTTCCTCTCCAGCTTCAAAAAGTAATCTCACCAGAAAACCTTTTTTTCCCATGTCACCTGACTAAACATTCATAGAACTAGTCTTATACTTTGAAAAACACTAATATATATATAAAAAATTTAACTAATCCATGAATAAATGAAGGAATGTTTTTAAATAACGAACTGGAGACTAGAGCAAAACTTCATGGATGGGGTTTGAAAAATCTAGAAATAGGAAAATAGAAAATTTCCAGTCCATCAAAGGAATAGAACAAATGCTATTTAACTATATTTTTACAAAATCTGAAAAGCTTGATTGTGATATAATAGTAAGTGACAACAAAAGATAAAATCTCACTAGAGGAATGAGGAAGCAAATATGTGGAATAATTTATTGCTCACACCTGAAGTGACGCCTGTGGCAGAAAGCTGAGGGCCACCCTTGTCTCTCGCTGGTGGGGATATTTGTGTCTTACAAAAATATGATCCAGAACAAGGAGAGAGGAAGGGAAAGCGTAATTAAGCAAAGGATAGCAGTGTGCGATCAAGGCCAGAGTCCCAGAGAAAGGAAGGAAGAGGAAGCAGAGAAGTAGAGCAGGTTTGAGACTTTGTCTTGACTTGAGCATTCCCACCCAATGTGATGAGTATCACGAGGCCAAGGCTGTGGTCACATAAAGAGACTGCTAAAGCACAGTGGCGAAAAGTAAGGGAAGCCAAATTGCTGGCTCGTAAAGCCAGAACTGAAGGCCTTTCCTGTGAAAGTCACCTGGATCCAGGTTGAAAATAGAAGTGGGAAGCCACAGTTAACAGTGCTGTGGGGGAAGGCTGAGGAGTCTGGACCTAAGTAGGTGCATGATGGTTCAGGGCCTGAGTGCGGGAATCTCACAGGGAGAGGTTTTGAGAACCAGGTCACACTCGTTGGCTGGCGAGGACAACTGATTTTCTGTAGCTGCTCCAACAAATTACCACTGAAAGCAACAAACTTTTACTTCCTTATGATTCTGGAGTCGTAAGTTCAAAATCAATGCGTAGACCGGGCCAGGCTGGGTCCAAGGCTGGGGGAAAGTTTCCTATGCTTTTCCTGGACAGCTTCTGGTGACTTCTGGTGGTTTCTAGAACACTCCCAGTTCCCTTCCACTGCTTTCTCCTTCCCCTCTCTTTGTCATCACAGCTCCTTCTGCCTCTCTTTCATGAAGACAGATATGGCTGTACCTAAGACCTGCCTTCATCCTTCAGAACAATCTTCCCAGCTCAAAAAACTTTAATCATCATTGCACAGACTGGACAGTGGAGCACAAGGACGGTTCAGTTGTTAAGAAAGAGGAGTGAGGGCTGGGAACATGGCTCAGAGGTAGAGCGCTTGCCTGGCATGCATGAAGCCCTGGGTTCGATTCCTCAGTACCACATACACAGAAAAAGCTGGAAGTGGTGCTGTGGCTCAAGTGATAGAGTGCTAGCTTTGAGCAAAAAGAAGCTTAGGACAATGCCCAGGCCCTGAGTTCAAGTCCCAGGACTAGCAAAAAAATATAGGTATGTGTGGAAGAGAGAATATGTATGTATGTATGTATGCATGCATGAGAGAGAAGTGTGTGTGTATGTGTGTGTGTGTGTGTGTGTGTGTGTGTGTGTGTGTGTGTGTGTGTAAGAGACAGGGAGAAGGAAAGGAAAAAAGGGGGAAAGGATGAGGAGAGAGAGAAAGAGAGAAAGAGAGAGAGAGATTCCAAACACATTCTCCAGTATTGAAATGGCAACTGTTCATGTATGTAGGGAGAGCTTCTAGTCCAGCCCTGTGCTAAGACGAAGGGGAGATACAGACGCTACCTGCTTCCGTGAGTACAGTGGAAACTGGTAAGGCCTGAGAAAAGGGGGTGATGCTGAAAGGGAACCCCTGTGGCTCCTTCCTGCACCCCTAACACCTGGGAGGAAGGAGGTGCTGGGAAACACTGGATGGCTGGACCACTGAGAAATGAGACTTTCCAGAGCCAAACATAACCACGGTCACACATCCTCCAACTGATGATGTTATGACACTGCCCTGCCCTTTCCACTCGTTGACCTGAGAGCTACGTCTGCAGAGTTCTGTGGAACCAGAGCTGGTAAAGCAATGAGGATTTGAACTCAGGTCCCCCCCCACCCCCCAACTCCCCCCCTCGCCATCCAGCAATTTTCCCCTTCCTTTTAGGCTCCTCTGAGAAGCCAGCGGGAGATCAATGCTGGCTGCCCACGGCAGTGTTGAGCACACAGAGAAGGGGAGAGGGAAATCTGTGTTGGTTCGGGCTGTTGACTGAGGCTGTGAGCGAGAGACTTTGAGCACAGCAGTGTGCCCACTGTGCGCCCCCACCTCCGCTTTTGCCTGACCCTCCCGCCCCCTTCCCCCCCCCCCCCCCCCCCCCCCCCCCCCCCCGCTCTTACACCGAGTCAATTTTCCCAAACTTCCTGGAAAGCAGAAAGCAGAAGCCTCAATAAGCCAGTGTCCAAATGGGGCACAGAATCATGGACAGATAGGAGCCATAGAAGCAACCTAAGGAGAAAATCCCCGCATCACAGGTTGGGGAGAAAAGAAAAATACTCGTGGAGCATCAGAAATCTGGAATGGGTCTTTTCTGGGACTTTGTTTTATTTTTTTAAAACCAGTGGATTGGAAAAGGAACCGTGAAGTTGACAAAAATCAATTTGGACAATACAAATGTAGTTTCTCTCATCTTAAGTGATCCACTTACCTCTTTGTGCCGCATACAGCCGTCCGGTGGGTCTTCCTGTTTTAACTCGTGCTACTCCTCTTGCTGCATTCTACAGCTATTGACATGACTGTTTCACGGAGCTCACCTCTCTCCCAGGTGTGAGAGTGCTCTCAGAGCTTCTCATCCATTGCTTTGGAGAAAACGATCCCAAGTTGCATGACACTTGTTCCTTTGCAATGAAATGCAACCGGTCTGGTGAGAGTGATTTCTTCTGTTCCCGCAGCTCATTTCTGAGGTTCAAAGGTTCTGCAGAAGGTGGACATTTCTAGGTGTATGATTTTCTCCTCCCCCACCCCCACCCAGGAGTGTCTATCGTAGGTTGTGCAAACCGGCTGCAATTGCACCACCCTAGCTGAGCACCCCAGCCCTCCCTAGCCTGCCATCTCCATACGTCAAGTGATCATGAGCATCACACCCCGGTCCTACATCCACTGTTCTTCTCCCCTCATCTCGGGCTGGTCCAAGATTTTCAGATTTGTTCATGTGTTGATTTTGGAGAACTCTGAAAAGAATTGGGCAAAAGCAGCTTTACTTTTTTTTCCCCCGGTGGATTCTATTCCTGCATGATCTTCCTGCCCCATCGCCACGGAAAATCACACGTCTGATACACTGCCAAGGAAGAAGTGGCGAGAAAACCAACTCACATCCGAATCACCATCGTCGTTCATACTACATGCACACAGCTGAACATCAGCCAGACGTGCCAGGCTAGAACCCGCACCCTCCCCCACCCCCCGTCCCCCCAGCCCTATGCAGAGAGAAGGTAATCAGAGACAGAAATCAATTAATTAAATCAATCCACCAGAAGCCTTTCCAGTAAAAAAATAATTTTTTTTAATGGCAAAAGGCAGGCAGATTCCAATGTGGCTGTCTTCTGCTTCCCCCTTCTCCAATGACATATTTTCATGCTCCTACAAGAATAAGAAGAATCTTCAGGCCCTCCCCACAATGCACAACATGATTGTGGCCATTATCTGACCTTGATGAATCCTCGGTGCTACCCAGCCTCTTTGGAAGACAATTCTTGATGTGTTTGGGGGTCTTAATAATACTTTTATGTAAGCCTGGACCCGTTGAGAAATTTGTTTTTCCTGTAAAACTTACAGCAACAAAAGTCCAGAGGGAGCCAGGGGGAAAAGAAAGGAGTTTGTCTTAGATCTGTCTTTGAAATTCATTTTACCTCCCGAGTAGATAACTGTCCATCAAACTTCTAAAGCCAGGAAGCACTCATCTTACTAAAAACCAACTGAGAAAACGTTCGCTTTTAGGTAGAAATAAAACCAATATTTTCATACACTCGAGGTGTGTGTGGGTTGCTCTGGGTACTTTATGATTTTTTTTTAAAGAAAAACAGTGTTCTTGTGGGTGTGTAGCTAAGCCTGGCTGGTCAATTTGTCTTGTGTTTTATATAGCTCCTCTACTATGTTGTTCTTAGTGAAGCTGTATGCATTGTCTCATGATCTGAGGTCATTCGTCAGGCAAGACAGGAGGAAGGCCTTTACTCCATGGTTCTAGTCCGCAAGGGATAGCTCACACTGCTTTCCTTGAGTCCCTGATCCTAAGTTTCCCCTTTGTAAAAGTTATACAGCTTTACAAAAGCTCTGCATTTATTGCACATGTAATATTAAATTTGGAAGTGGTTTTAGACCCAAGCCTCACCCTCCCATCTACAGACAAGAAATTGAGGCTCAGTTACACTGAAACGCATCCAATTCCTACACCTACTCCGTGCCAGAGCCAGAAACAAAATACAAGGTCTCTGACCTTCCAGAGCATTCTAGACACTTGGGCAGGGTCTTCCAAATTACTCTGGGTCCTTGTGAAAAAATGCAGAGATGAGGTTTTTCTTGGAGACTCTGAGTCACCTGTAATCATCTTCTCTGGTGATTGTTGGGGACCAGGTCTGGTTTGGGGAACGTTTCAAGACAGTGCATTGTTTTCCTGTTTTCTACCTGGAGATTTGCTTTCACCACCTTCAATGGATGTCTTGGGAGAAGAAGGAGTAGAGGTAGGAGAGAGTTTGGCTCGTGTGGTCTCTGTCAGCCTCTCAAGAGCAGGGAGAGAGGTGTCACCTCCAGGCCTCCTCTCCCCACCTCTAATGACTTTGAGCATTGTCTGCATTCCCATCCATCTATCAACTTACATAGCACTCACATGTGGCCTATTATTGGACAGGATTAATTTTCTGTTTCTGTTTGCATGACCTCACCACATGAATAAATTGTGACTATATGAAGAGGAAAAAGAATGTCCAATTCAGACTTAGTTAGTTTTTAGTAGGTAATACTACACCTTGCTAATTAATTGATTTAAGCCCTTTTTTAAAAAAAAATCGAATTTGTAAGACAGGAGCCAGGACAGGATATGGCTCCTCTCCTGTTGCAATCACCCAAAATCAACTAGGAAAATTTCCAAAACTGAAGGCACATTGCAATTCTACAGAAAGCACTAACACCTGGGAAATCAATGGTCTAGGGGAGAAGATTGCCAAATGCAGCAAAGGTCAAATAACAGCATTGGGGGATACAGAGAGGATGCCCGTGGCTGCACGTTTCGGACTGGGACCCACAAGACACGATTTGTTCAATTCTCTACCCTCATTTACAGTAGGAGACAGAGGATGAGGGGAAGAGCCACCAGCCTACCCTGGCTATAAGGTAGACCCATGTGGGAGACTGAGCAGATCATGAATTTACATCATACCTGGCTAGGAAGTCAACTCTAGTGGGCGAGGTAGGAAAAGAGCCAAAGTTGCAGCCATCTAGCTTTTGTCTCCTCTCAGTGAAGGTAGATAAGGACTAAAATAACTAGATCCTGAACATAATCCTTTTTCTCCAGAGAATTCCCACTAACCTGACCCATCACCCCCAAAAGTGAAAAAGAAGGATTAAGACCAGGAGGAAGCAAGACCTAAATAACCATGGGGAGAAGAATGAGAGATCAAGATCACATTGAAAGTATCAAAATAGAAAAAACAACAGTTAAGCAAACTTTGGCTGTAATTTACAGCCTAAGAAAAAATAAATGGGAACGGATGACAAATTAGAGATCAAGAAAGAAAATTACGGAGGATGATCAAGAAAATCCAACATATAACTAATGGGATTGTTTGTAAAATATTCAAAATGTTTCAAATGTTATGTATGGGTGGAGGATGGTGGCTTCAGACCAGCTTGGGCAAAAATATAGCAAGAACCTATCTCAGGAGACAAACTAGGCACAATGGTGCATGCCTGTAATTCCATCCACACAGAATTCACAAGCAGGAGGATGGCCCAAAGCCAGCCCCAAGCAAAAAGCACAAGATTTGATTTGAAAGTTAACTAAAAAAAAAAAAACACCTTTGGATGTATCTTGGGTGTAGTGTATTACAGGGCAGTCTGTAGGAGACATGATTAAGATATAAGAATCAAAACACTGTGATCTTTAGTGCCATCCTAGAAATGTGAGTAATCCAATTTCACTTAGCTCAAAGTCGGCTAACAGACCGGCCCAGATGAAGATACGGATTGACCACTTCATCAATTTGTTCCTTCATTCTGAGCTTAATATTTATGCGTTCCTCTGACAACGTTCAAATTGCTCACCTAGCATTAAGAATCCTGAGAACAGTTAGGGAGGTGGGGAGGGAAGGGACGGTAGGGGAAAACAAAGGAGGAAGTAACAATGCTCTATAGGAAATGTACTCATTACCTTACTCATGTAACCGTAACCCCTCTGTATACTATTTTTACAATAAAAAAAAAAAAACATAAAAAAAAACGAATCCTAAGAACTTGTGAAATTTGTACTCACAGTGATAAGCCCAACCTTGGCCCACTCAGAGCTGGGCATAACCTCCCTGTCTCTTTCTGAGTTGGTCTCATATTGTGTATGGCACTCATACTTCTCCATGACAAACACCTCCCTGCTGATTCTTTCTTAACGCAAACCCCACTCAGTGTCCAAGAGAAGTTCCCATTTCTTAGCCCCTGAATATTGCAGATCACATCCAGTCCTGCCCCATCTCTATATCTTGGACCCACCTTTAGCACATGGACTATGTCTTATCACTTCTGAGCCACGTCACAAGCAAAAAAAAAGCACAAGCTTTGCTCTTAGGGTACAGTGAACATGGACCTGCACACACAGGAAAGTTGTAATAAATACTTCATTGATTAGGAAAAAAGAAGCAGCTAGAACACTAGTGTATTGCCCTATACCAGCATTTTCTCTTGTAAATCTAAATCTCCTCTACGTAAATCAGAGCCACAGAAGTAATTACTGCTCAGCAAGTTGCATGATTGATCTTTAGTTCATGCCTACTTTGAGTTTGAAAGCTTTCCTTACACAGAGCATTGTACACCAATGGAAACTTTGCATAGAGTTCACTTTCCAGGCTTTATCTAGTCTGCTTTGATCCTCGTGAGGAACGGACAGGACCCCTAGCCTCACCATAAAAACGTGAATCTTTCTGTCACCAGAAATGTGTCACTGGAACAAAATAATTCAATAGGGAACCATGTCCTTTGAAATTTCCACCACTAATCCTGAACACAGCAATGGACATGCTGCTCACACCCTTGATCACGTGGAGCTACCCCCAGTGGCCTGGGAGGGGAAGATGTTCAAGTGCCAGGGAAGATCTCACTCTGTGAGGCAGGGAAAGCTCAGCTTCCGAGGGAAGTGAAGACAAGCCCACAAGCCCAATGGCTTGGGTGACAGTGGTTAGGTTGTAAGGTAAATCATCCCCAAAGCCACATTTAGGTAGATGGAATATTGGAGTCTTGATTACACAGTTAGCAGGCTGCAGGCTGCCTATTGTTACAAAGGCCTACAACCCCCAAATACACATAACATGGTTAGGAAACAGGCTAAAGAGAAAGAACAAAAACAATACCAACAAACCAATTCCAATGGAGAGCGGAATTGGGAAGCCATGATGATCCAAAATGAGCCAGGACACAGGACACAGGACATGGTCATGGTGACACATGTGGTATGGCATCATGCTCGTCCGGGCCTAAATAGTTCAGCACAGGAAATTCCCAGTCCCCGGCACTGGATGGACAGATTCAGTAACCTATCAGCCAAGTGCCCACTCCTGCCTCCAGGGGTCCAGGCATGCCCATTACCTGGGAGGCAGGTGATGGGTAAGAGCATTTCCCTCCCCCAGCATGAAGACAAGTTGTCAGATCCTACCATCCACCATGTGGCCAACATGGCACCAGTCAGACCCGACCTCCTTACTTCAGTTAGACTCCATACCAAAAAGCAGCCAAGCTGGAGTTGCACAACATCCTCACTAGAAGACCTGGACTCTCCTAAGCACTTCTACCTTCTCTGCCACAGCACTAGTACATTCTCTGATCCCTGGTCTTCTGGGATGGTCTTTGGGGGCTATTCCTGCTCACAATTCCATGGATTCTAGAGTTCTTAGACACCAGCCTATTTCTTATATTTCTGTAACTCTCATCTCCTTGGCATTATTGGGGTTGTGAATCTCATACATGATTCAATTAATAAATAGAGTTTGTAAGCCTAGATGTCGATGCCAGGATGAAATAATTTCCATTGAATATTAGTCAATATTTACTGTCTGAGCAGAGAACATTTCTCTTCTATTTTGAAATGGCATGGACAAGAAAGAGTATACGGTATAGTGCTTGTGAACACAAGCTCTGGGTTCAAATCAGGGATTCCTTCAGTACTGGCTCTATGGTCTTGAGAAAATTACTTAATGACCTGTGCTTCTGTCTCTTTCCTAGTCATGTGGCTGTGAATGTTTCCCTATGAGGCTGAGTCATGACATTGAAGGAAGGTGGACTGATAATACCTTGTGGTACCCTAGATATCACAGTTATAGGTTTGTTCAACACCCTCAAATCTCCTTGGAAGATCAAGTTCTCATCTATACAATTATATCATATTCTGGAGATGATTCTCCTACCCCCACCCCTTTTGGTAAGGCAGTCAACTAGTTTTACCCTTCTCTCAGCTTTCCGGGTTAATGTCTGAATTGCTGGGGGAGTCCAGGATTAATAAAGCAATTCACCTCTAATCACCTGCCATGTTGAGATTCCAGGCCTGCCTCTTACCAGCTCAGAGAGTTTTGGCAATTAACTGAATATTTCGGTGCCTTATTTTCCCTTTCTTTTGACCAAAACATATTTTTAAAAAATGAAATGAGGGCTGAGAAGGTGGCTCAGTGGTAGAGCGCTTGTCTTGCATGCCTGAGGCTCTGGGTTCGATTCCTTAGCACCACATAAGCAAAAAGAAAAAAGCCGGAAGTAGTGCTGTAGCTCAAGTGGTAGAGCACTAGCCTTGAACTGAAGAACTGAGGGACAGCGCCCAAGCCCAGTGTTCAGGCTCCACAACCGGACCCCCTCCCCCCAAAAATGAAATGAATTGTAATATCTAATGTATGTTAAAGCATTGCATTATATACATGTAATGTGGCTCAAGATAACAGACATCAGCACTGGGGAGTTTACCAGAGGGATTTTGACTTGAAGGAGGCTGGACGTGATTATATTGGTGTGTCTTTACCTGAATATTGGTCACATAGTGGATTTATTTACTAAAACTCATCAAAGTGCACACATCTTTACCTGATGAATGCAATTCCCAAATGAAAGATCTCAGAGAAGCAAACAAATAAGAAAATTATATTCAGGCCACAGTGTATTTTAAAATAAAAACTTCACAGTTCTCTTTTTACCAATCATGAATTAGCAGGAATGTAGACTAAACCAAAATTGCATATGGGAAAGAGATTTGGCCATTCTTTGTCTGAATTAATTAACACAGCCAACAGAAGTAGGAGCCAAGAAGGGCTAAGATGGAAGATAGTAAATTCAACATGGTGCCTTCTGCTGAGCGGCGGTGATGCACCTTTTTTCCTGGAGGGCAGATTACCTGGCAGCGTTGCTATCCAACACCCCCAGGGGCATCCTAACTGGTGTGGTGGGACATGCCCCTTGCTTTCCTGGCAGCCACACAGCTGTAGAGCTGGTCCAGGTGCCAGTGCCAGGCTATCATTCTGCAAACCAGACAGATTCTGCTCCAAACAAGACCCAGAGGATGTGAGCACCTCACAAAGGCTCATGTTACCCCTGAGTCCAGGGCAGCACAGCGATAAAACTTCTTCCTGAGCCCAAACACCAGAGATAATGCTCTCTGGAGGACAAAGTGAGCTCAGTGTCTCATAGTCCATTGAAGTAGCTCAAGCACAATGTCCATGGTGTCATTAACTATTCCCTAGCCTGGAGGAGGACATACACACACCCTACAGATGTACTGAAATTAAGACTTTCCACGCGAGATCATCTTGTACCTTCTGGGCAGATCCAATAGTATGTCCTTTTACATTTTTTATTGTTATTATAAAGGTGATGTACAGTAGGGTTACATTTACTTAAGTCAGGTAAAGAGCACATTCTCTTTTGGACAGTGTCCCCCCTTCCCTGCAAGTGCTGTCTCTGTTTTTCCCTGTACCACAAGTTGAATTGTTCATTTTCAGCATAGTGTCTAGAGAGTACCACTGCTGCATTTGTTCACCCTTTATCCCTCCATTTCTGTGCCCCTCATCCTCCCAAAGATGGATAAACACACAAAAAGACAACAACAACAACAAAGAAAAGACCTCTCATTTTTATTTCCTGGAGTTCATTTTGATAAATATTATTTTAAATGATCAGAGGCACATAGACATTGAGCCTTTGTGTTCTTCCCCAAAGAATATCCTCACATGTTCTTTATAACATGAATAAGAGAGACAGAGACACAGAAAGAGAGATAGAGAGAGAGAGAGAGAGAGAGAGAGAGAGAGAGAGAGAGAGAGAGAGAGAGAGACCTTAAGAGGAGAGGCCATGCAAAAATGGGAGCAGAGATCAAAATAATGAGGTCACAAGCTGGGGAAAGCCTAAAGCTACCCGGAGCTGGAAGAGTCAAAGAAATCTCACTCCTGGCACTTTCAGAGAGAACATGACCCTACCAGTGCCTTGATTTCTGGAGGCCTGCCATCTAGAACTATGAGACCATTTCTGTTGTTGATTTTGCTGTCGTGCAGATTTGCTGGCCTTCCTAGAAACTGAGAGTCTGAGCAGAAGCGCTGAGCTAGGGGCCTGCAGCCCACCGTGGTGTGGGTGGCTGGGACAAGGGCCTGGGTGTAGAGATGGGGCCTGGGATCACACTGCCCAGGGACAGCACCCTTGCCAACCGTGAGGAAGGATGCCTGCTGCAGCTGCTCCTGTCCCTGGGTTTATAGTTAGCTTTCATTCAACACCCTTTTCTTCAACTTGTGCTGATCTGAGGTTCAAAGTGAGGCTTTGGACATGTCAAAGATGACAGGAACAGTCGCTGCCCCAGAGAATGATAGACAGGAAGGAAGGAAGGAAGGAAGGAAGGAAGGAAGGAAGGAAGGAAGGAAGGAAGGAAGGAAGGAAGGAAGGAAGGAAGGAAGGAAGGAAGGAAGGAGCATTGGAGTGTGGGGGACGAAGGGCGGAGTCTAGGGCCTGAGAGAGGGAATGGGCTTGAGTTCGCTCCAGGTGGGAAGGCTTGAGGAAGCAGCAGCGGTCAGGGAGATGGTCCACACAGCAGGAAATGGGACTTAAAGACACAAGTGAGGGTGAGGCCAGCAGAGAACTCACCAGGGTCAGGTGCGTGAGTGAGACCCCTCCTCTAGGGTTTTGCCCGTGGGTCACAGCCGAGCATCAGATGCACAGGGACTGGCACTGAGTGGAGACTGTAGGACCCACACAGGACCCTCACATCTGAAGGACCCTTGTGTGGGTCTCATTCACCTGTCACCAGTGCTGCCGTGTGTATCAGAAGAATCCACAAGAGCACATTGTTCATACTTTTCACTATCTTTCAATAGTTAGACCAATGGGTTTCAATTCAACATGTGAATTTATGAGTATGATGCACATTTTCTACTTTTTATAAGAAAATACTGGTGGCTCATATCCATAGCCCTGACTACCCAAGGGGCAGAGACTGACGATTAAAGTTCAAAGCCATTCTGGGCAGGACAGTCCATGAGACTCTTATCTCCAATAAATCAGCAAAAAGCCAGAAGCGAAGCTATGACTCAAGTGGTACAGCATCAGCCTTGGATGAAAAAGCCAAGCTAGAATGTAAGGCTCTTAGTTCAAATCCCAGGATTGGTACCAAATAAATAAACAGGAAAGAAAAGAATTTAAAACTGTACTAATAATGTAACTATCATCTGAGGAGATGAGTGCTTTATTTTAAAACGTATACTTTTTAGAATGTTTCTTTTGTGAATATCCTAAATATATAGATAGGCATGCATGCGTGCCTAGACCAATGCCTGTCTCGGAGGCTGCAAGTGCCATAATGAGTGCTAATGAGCAGAGAACATCTGATGGAAATAGTCCTCCTTCGCTGACATTCACCACTAAGTACAGAAGTACAAACTCTACAAACATAAGCAGGATTTGTGGGCCTCTGCATTCCAAGCCTAGCACCATCTGTATTGACAATAGCTTGAAGCAAAGCCCATCACTAGGGTCGGAGATCTGAAAGGATTACCAGCAATAAACGTCTCTCCTGGACCCACCACCACCATCCTGAAAGCTGGCCATGATCTGCGTTCAGTTCCAGCCCCCAAGAGAAGGTAATTGAAGCATCTGCTTCTTCAGTAATAGGCCAGTGCACTTACTTCTACCCAACCAGAAGCAAGGAGTTTTCCGGGGGAGTAAAAGGCTGGGAGCCTGCCCGCCACCCCGAGTACATCCTGAGGTCAGAAGTGAAGGCCATGAAGGCTGCATCTCCAATGCAGCCCTCCATGTGGCAAGAAGCTCCCTGCGCAGGGGCTGCAGTACTGCTCTTACGACTCTTAGGCTGTGGAAACTTCATCTTAATAAAGAAATGAATTCCTTCACCATCAAGGGTTGGTCAAAGTTGCTGGACAGATGGAAGAGTATTAGGATTTTAATGAGTGGGGGTATTGTTGTTGAGTTTAACTCTGTCATCACACTAGTTTACTTCATTAAAGTTACTACATTTGGGCTAACAAAATTCGGCATGCCTTTGATCACTGGGCTTTTACTCTCTTTTTTAATTGCTGTTTTAGAGTGGGCTGACATTCTCAGGACTTGGGTATAGATTTTTAATATTCTGGTAATGATGCACACACACACACACACACATACACATACACATACAGATTCCTGTGGAAATGGTTACTTTCACAGATTTTGCACAAGGAGCCATGGTCACAGCCTATATCCAGCCAGGCACCACAGGTATTTTCTCCACCTGTAGTCTGTTACTCTTTTTTTTTAATTATTATTAATGAGTTTACTTGGAAGGAAATGAAATGAGGATACAGCTAAGCTCATTAATTTTAAAAATAAAGTGATCAAATTGCTCCTCTGACACAAGGCTTAGGGCTGAAGTCACTGTTCTCAGAACATAACTGACAGCAAAGAAACTATAATAAAACTAAATAGTCCACAAGAGGAAGCTGGCTAAATAAAATCCTCTTGTAATAGTGTGTAAAAGTTGCAAAAAGTATCCTAATTTAAAGTCCACTGGCAGATTAATATTGAGGTACTCAGAGACATAGATGCATTGAAAACTAGAAGATCAAGCAAACCTATTTTCTGTCTACAGTTGTATATGTGTTATGACACTCTTTGCATTCTTTTGTTTTTCCTTCTAATGCTCTACATTGAATAGCTCTAAACTGAATATATCTTCTTTTAAGTCAAATATTATTTATAAAATTGTGCAATTTTATAAACCCAAACTACCAAGTTGCCAATTTATTCTGTTAAGTAAGATTTCTCTTATTTAAGGACAAATATTTTATCATCTAGTTTTCAAATGAGCACCGAATTACTGTGTATAATTACTGCTAGATGTCCATAAACAGTTGCTTTGCGGATAACATGGGAGTGATTAGATTAAGTTATTAAATTAATTGAGTTACTTTCCATAATAAAATTATTTTCATATTGTGTAACTT
Organism: Dipodomys spectabilis; assembly: GCF_019054845.1. Taxonomy (NCBI): domain Eukaryota; kingdom Metazoa; phylum Chordata; class Mammalia; order Rodentia; family Heteromyidae; genus Dipodomys; species Dipodomys spectabilis. The sequence goes on along the minus strand of NW_024870892.1, from coordinate 4,592,502 downwards.
GTTGAAGGTTAACAGAGATTTGGAAGAAATTTAATGTCTTAAAGTTTTCTTCACATACCATGTGAATACAGTTCATTTTGATGCTGCAATGAATTCCCTAGTACACACACACACACACACACACACACACACACACGTGCATGTGCACACTCGAGTTTCTGAAACTTCAATCACCTCTTAAACATCATATTCTGAGTGATGTGTCTCAAATCATCATGAAAACACCATGTATAGGAAAAGACTAATAGAACTTTTATATTGTAAATGACTCTTTAGCAAAAGTGAATTTAATCAGACTTAGCATCTTGTTCCCTTACATTGACAAATACAAAATGCAAAAATAGAAACCCAAGTGACGTGTTTATAAAATGCAAAGCCTCACATCACCCACTAGGCTTGTCTGAAGAAACTGGATTTTCAAGGGAAAATGGTTCCACTTAAACCACTACAGACGAAGCCCCTGCCAGGAAGCAGACCGAGAAAGACAAACAGCCCACGTGCACACTCCACATTACTGTTTTCAAATATTTGCTTGTTTCCATTTGTTTGGAGAAAAAAAAATTGCTTTGTACAATGCAGCTATAGAAAGTGAAATGAAATCCTTAACGCGATCTGTGACTATGTCCTTTAGCACCAGTGTAGGCTTAATTATATATGCAAGACTGATCTCCAATGAAAAATCCAACTTGAACACAGAAATACCAGTTATTACTGCAACAATGACTTAGCTGCCTTCTTCCCTTCTATTTCTCTACCTTAACTTCCTTCTATTTTTTTTTCATTGTGAAACACACACAAATGATTGTTAATATCCCTGCTACAAATTGACTCCTAGCTACATTTCTCTTCAGCTAATAGCTCGGAGTAGGCAGGCCTGCGACTATAAAAATATAATCTTTAATCTTAAGTACTTCCTGTCCAGGACGGCAGCAGGGTAGACCAAATGGCACCAGGCAAACAACGTGACCTGCTGTGGCTCCCGGCGTGGGTAAACAGAACTGATTAAGAGTTACATTCTGTGAAGGATGTTCTTAATGTTTCTCCTGCAGAAACGGCCATCTTGTGTACCCTGAAATGTCAGCTTGTTTCCCCCAGAATAAAATGAAACTTGTTCACAGGAGTGACTGTGCAGAGTATTGAGTTTCCTTGTGGGGTTAGAGAAACATCATGGTGGGAGAGTCCTTTGCCAAAAGGGACCTAAACATCAGCAGCAGGAGAAGGGGGTAGATTCAGATGCACTCCTGCTTTTTCCTGCAGCCGGGACAACCTGAAACTTTTGCCCCCTTGCATTTCCCCAGCCCCTTGCATCTTTAAGCTGGGGCACAGCTCAGACAGCTCAGCCTGAGTCTCGCACTGATGAACTGCAAATTCTAGGATAGATTTCAAACTGTGCCTGTACAGGGCTTCCTGCCCTTCTTGGCTCCTAGCTGCAGATTCTCTCCTTTGCTCTGAACCACAGGTACTTTCCCCAAAACAACGGTTGTCCATGAGGAAAAGCAAGAATCTACAACGATGGATGGCTCCTAAATCTAAATTTTGAGTTGCTCACCAGTGTGGTTTCTCTGGCCCAAGGGCAGCATACACAGACAGCCTTGGGGGAAATACCGGGTCACATTCATACACCTAGTTTGACTTCTTCATTTGCCTTCGATCCCTGGTGGGAAGAAATAGTGTAATTGAGTGGAGGAATTGTAGAAGAGTACTAGGAACTGGTAGATTTATTAGAATTTCCTTTTTGGAATCTGGCTTGTATAAAGGGGTGATACTTATCTACTCATAAAAATGCATATGACTATTTTTCCATATATACTTGTTGTATATGGAAAGAACATACTAAATCTATATTTTACCATTCTACAGAAAAGCATAGTGAAAACATCTAAAAGAAAGCATGACGATATGAAATAATTATTTGGAAGAAATATCTGAAATATATTTTAAACTTAGTTTGATACCCAAGGAAATAGAAAAGATTTTGTAGATACTAATAAAAACAACCATACAAATACCGGAGTGGCTATGGTATTTGTTTTCATGATGATAACTGGAAACAGCCAATAAATTTTTTTTTTATCGTTGTCAGTCAGATACAATTTGAGTCTTTTATTTTAGACTTCTCAGCTTCAAACTCACTTCAATGGAGGTATTACTATATTGTAATGTAGGTTATTTATAAAAGTTCAAATCCTTTTTCTTCTATGATGAAAATTTACAACATATGACGCAGAAATCTGAGATGAACTATGTCCTTCAAAGTGCTGTTCTTTTAATAGTTCTCTTCTTGCATCTTTTCAAATCGTATTATATAAATAATATTTCTTAAAGGCTGGTAAGAAGATGCCATCCATCATTTCGATCTTAGGCATCAGTAAGCTTCCTCCTGTAAAATCGGTACCAAAACAATTAAGATATTTCTAAGTATAGCACTTATGACATCACAAAGCCTTTAACAAGCACAAATTTTAGGTCTGATGATAAAAACAATTTGGTAATGACTTTAATTGCACTCAATAAGCCTGTAATTGGAAAAGAAAGATATAGCATGGCTTAGCAGCCCACCTCTTGAAAAATTAAAATCTTGCTGCCTTGAGAACACCCTGGAACAACAACAACAAAATCCTTTTGAGCTCGTTTCTGCTCTTTGTGTTGATAATGAAGTGAGTTAAAAAGTTTTCATAAAGGTGTGAGACAAGCCAGAAATGGGAGCCCTGGCTCCCCTTCCCATAAAGGCCAGTAGGACTCAGACTTATTGCCCTAGTCTGGGCTACATTTCCTCCTCGGTGAATCTCTTCTATGGGAGACAAGATCTGGGCCAGACCCAAAGCCTGACTCATGCTGTTTGCCTAGCACTGTCTCAAGTGCCTTTTGTGAAGTCAATCAGGCCTTCAAAAGATCCCAGGTGACCGTAAGATATCAAATTACTTCCTACTGGCTTATTGAGTGCATTCTACAGGAAAGAATTTAAATATCTGGAAGCTGCTGCTGTCTGATCTTAAGCTTTGAAAGCTCTAGAGAAAGGTCCTCTCTCTGGAGTCTGGCAGGTCAAGTCCCCCTGAGACTGAGGTTCTGCCTTTCCTTGTGCCCGCCACACAGACACCCCTCCAACCTCTCTCTCTGGTTGGTTTGCTTGGTGTCCAGCTGAAGCAAACTCCAAGGTGCAGGCTGTGGAGACAGCTGTCCCACTGAAGGTGTGGTTGTGGGCTGGGTGCTCAGCACAGGGGCCTCCAGCCAGGAGAACACAAAGGTAACACAAGCGCATAACATGGCCCTCTGAGATTTTCTTTGTTTCTGCCGTGGTATGTAGGAGACTGGGTCTCAATCGATTTTTAAGAAACCTTAGTAACTTAATGAAACTTATAGTTTATCAGAATTAATAAGCAAACTGTAGCAATGCAGCTGCCTGCCTCAGCAGGAGCCAGTGCCCCTGCCCCCACCATCTTGGAACACCTGATGTTACAAGCTGACTCCAGTAGGTTCTTCTTAAAGGCACAGTATTACAGACACAGAGAAAGGCTCACTTGTGCCCTACCAGTGCTTTGTTCAGAGGGCAGTGTCCATGTCTAAAACCTTAACCTCCTGTGTTCCTCAGTCTGCATTTCATTTCAGAAACAGAAATTTTCAGAAGTAGAAATGCAGGTGCCATTTGGTTGTCAGATAGCTTTTATATAGAAACCTTTTATTTCCCAAGTTTGGATTCTTTTATTTGTGTGTGCTGCTTTCTGGCAATTAAGATAATTGCTTGAAGATTTAGGAATTGATGTCCTAGTACAATCGCATGATTTTATGTTTAGCTGTATCTCTTTCTGAAACAGTCTCGTGACTTCTGAGATCTACTGATGACATTTTTCTCTATTCCATGCTACACAGTAGCTCCCTGGACTAACAAAGTGACCTGTCTCAGCGTGACAAAGGGTCTGGCGTGTTTTTTGGAGAAGAGTGGACGCCGGACGGGCTCCTGCCCAGTGACCCCATCCTGTCACGATGATAAATTGCGTGTACAATTTATACTTGGAACAGATGGGAGAGGCTAAGTTATTAAAATCTAAATCTGTTCCCTGAACAAAAAGAGAATTGTTTACTCCTCAATGGTAAAGGGATTTTGTCTAAAGGATATTTCCAACATTCTAATTTTAGAAGCTAAAGAGAGAAGTTAGGGGCATCCTGACCATCCTAAAGTTAAGGATGATTCCAAATGCTATTCAGGAGATTGTTCTTGTTCATCTATTAAGTTTATTGAATGCCCGTAAACGTTCAAGAATGCAAAGGCTAACCAGAGATAGTAAGGGATATATATTTTTTTCCACTGTCTAGATATAAGCCTTACGGGGTATCATCTAAGGCTAAGCACACAGACATGTTTTTAGATGTGCTATAATAAAACAAAAAATAAGATAGGACACACTTGGAACCTGAAGACAACTCATCGTAATTTAATGGTGAATATATTCAAAATTCCACAGTAGATAAGGCAAGGCTGCAGATAGGGAGAAGTTACCAAAAATGCTGATGTGGCCTTCGCTCTTGGTTGGTCCTGGTATTTTATTCTAGCAACAACTAAATCAGAAATAAATCAAAGGGGTTTTGAATTGAAATGTACCGATCTGTTCATTTTCTCTAAATCAAAACTGGTGATTGAGCTCTCTAGGGTCTGGGGAAACCTGTGAGAATCATTAAAATCGTCTCGGTTCCAGAACTCACCCAGGCAATTGGCTATGCCTTGGAGAGCCAAATGGCATAGCTCAACCCAGCAATGTAGTGGCCACAGAGAAAGCACCCACACAAAAACCTGCAGTGGCCTGCCTGCTGTGCACTGTGCACTGTACGCTTCTCATCCACCGTCGCTTACCTCTGCAACCACTGGAAGAACCCAGAGCCCAGAACCTGTGGCTTACACGAGAGTATTTGACCAAGAGCAGACAGGTATCAAGTGGCTGAGCTGGGACCTGAAACTAGGTTTTGCTTCCTTTGGTCCCTTTCTGTTTTACTACACATCACTGTATCTATCCCAGGAAAAGAAAGCTTGCTCTTCACCGGCCAAGAACAAAATCCAGATCTCATACCTACAGAAGTATGTGTACTTTCCCACTTAATGTTGTTACAGACTTTTCTTCAATGAATAACTGTTCAAGTATTGTGTTTCTAGGAAGTTGGACTGCGGATTCCCTGTGGACTAGGACTTGACATGATTTTCCAGTCGGTATTTGAAAGGACAATCTCTCAAGCTGCTGATTTACACATTCATCGAGATTTCCTAAGCCATATTCCTGAATAATCATGTCATCAAATTCCAAGCAACCAAATTATACTGTCTTCACTCTCTTAAAGAAAATCCACCATACAGAGTCAGATTCTAGTGTAATGTTCTGGGGTTTGAGGAGATGCTATAAAGACATTCATAGAGGAATTTACTCCCTCAACAAAGGTGAGTGTTTCCTCATGCCAGCCTTGAAATCTAACATTACACAAAAGTCTATTTTGTCTATACTCCTGTGGCACTTACTAAATAATATTCACACACACATGAATTACACATCCAGTAAGTCCTTTCGAAGAGAGAAACACGATGCTCTGGGAATGAATTATAATAGGTTTTGATTCAAACAGGAAATTCCCTTACAAAACAATGGTCAAAATGGTGTAACAGACGATATCTCTGTTAAAATGGGTATATGAAGCATGCTAAGTCAATCAAAAGGGTTTCATTACAGTACATCCACCTTATTTGCAGATGAACAATACCTCATTCTGATCATACATGGACAAAAAAAATGGACAAACGGATACAAGAAATTTAAGAAAAAAACTGCATTCCAGTACGCGAACAACACCCTGACATGTGGAGTTCTCAGGCAATCCTCTGGCGTTGTCAGCTGTGTCTAAACAGTTCTACAATCTGCCCAATGTTTTCCTATCCCTAATTTTGAAATTAAAGCAAAAGTAAATGGTGCCCAAAAGGCAAAGTGAAAGCTAATGTGCTTAAGTTAAAGGAGGAAGTGAAAATGTGAGAGGTGTGTCATCAGTGAAAGTTGGGTGGTGTAGAGGAAAAATGAATTGTGCATCCTCAGGATTTGAGATGTGATATCAATGCATGCAGCAGTAATTTTGTGACAGTACTCTGTGTGTGTGTGTGTGTGTGTGTGTGTGTGTGTGTGTGTGCGCACGGGCGTTATAGGTCAATTGGAGTAATTTCAGACCACTGAACTCTGTGTATCCTAGGCACATTTTTCCTCGCTGGTCTCCCTGGTACAATGTACATGTAGTTTCCGAGGCCTTACTGTACATTGTTGTGCTTTTTTTTTTCTTTTGTCTGGCAACAAGGACTAAATCTCATCTAGTCTAATCCAATCTAATCCTTTTTAAAGCATTTCAAGAAGCTTAAAGCTAAATTCACTCCTCAACATCATTAAAGCTTGATTTTTTTTCTTTCTTTATTAACTTAACTTTGCTCTCTAATTTTCACTGTTCCATCTTAAATATAATCCAACATTTAACATGCGGTGGGCATCTTGGTGAACTGACAAACATATGTAAAAAATTTTAAATCTAATAAATTGGTGATTTTTAATTGTCACCTGATTGGTGGATTTGTCTTTTCATTTTACTGTAACCCTGGTTGAACCTCAATTAAAAGCTGCAAATTCCTTTTGATTCTGGAGAGAATTTCAGTGGTCTTAATGAATGACTTCCCAGTAAGCCCCAGGGCAGTAAATATTTTGAACTATCAAGACCAAAGATCTTAAATATCCTTCAAGAGAAAAAAAGAAAGGAAGAAAGGAAAAAAGAAAGCAAGAAAGAAAGCAAGAAAGAAAGAAAGGAAAGAAAGAGAGAAAGAGAGAGCTAAAGGAAGGAAGGAAGGAAGGAAGGAAGGAAGAAAGAAAGAAAGAAAGAAAGAAAGAAAGAAAGAAAGAAAGAAAGAAAGAAAGAAAGAAAGAAAGAAAGAAAGAAAGGAAGGAAGGAAGGAAGGAAGGAAGGAAGGAAGTCACAAGAATCTGCCTTTTACTCTTCATCAATTACTCCTTGTATTGCAAAGAACAGAATTTGGAATACAAAAGTAGCCTATACTTTTAATTAACATTCCACTTGTCAGTGGAGTAGTACAACATAGTCAAAGCAAACTGCTTATTTATAGCTTATGCAGGCTGTGTGGGGCAGTGAGTGAGGAGGGCAGCCAAGTGGGCAGACAGGTGTGGGGGACCACTGAGGCCTGTGAATGGAGGCAGTCTACGGAGAATCACCAGTGACATCAATACCAAGGTCTTCCAGATGAGCGGGTGCTGGGGTAAGAGCCTGCACACATATCTACACACAGGAGTGCCTACAAGGCTCTGAGGTCCTCAGTACCATACAGGTGGTTTGAGGGTTCCATTCTTTTGGCAGAACCCCGAGATTTGCTGTCTGCCTGTTAACTAGATACCTTTACCACAAGAACTTTTCAATACTAGAAACAACCTTTTTTTTTTTTTTTAAAGAGGGGGGGTTCCATTAGTTTGTTATTTTATTTTTTTATAACTTGACCTTAAAAATCTGACATTCTTATCCTCTGACCTTTCGCTGAGTTTATGAGATACTCTGATTAAGGAAAAAGCATTTTCCTTACACAACAAAAATACTGAAAAACCTTTGCTGTACCTGGCGGAGGCTCCATTCTAAAACTTAGTTCCCAAAACTACAAGTGAATTTTTTTCAGTCTTCCTTGAAATTAAAGGTATGCTTCTATAAGCTCAGGGTTCTTTGAAAAGGTCAAAGATTTTGGACAGTTGCCATTTTCCTAGTTCTTCTATCTCATTGAAATTATATTTTGGTGACAGAGTTAGAGCTGGATAATATGTTCCTTCTAATAATCCAAGGAACAGGAAAGATGCTTTGTCAATAAATAGCTCACATTGTACCATTCATAAGGAAGTAGAAGGACTTAGAAAAAAATCATATAAAGGAAGTGAGCCAGAGCCAAAGAAACATAGGCTATGTTTTCCCTCATTTGTGGTAACTAGAATAACCTACACATCAACAAGTAAACACACTTAGTGATTGAAATATGTATGTGTGTATATAAATGTGTGTGTGCATATATATATATATGCACACACACTGGGACATGATAAATTATATGGGACTTGAGACATTCACACACTGACACTAAAATGGAATAAGCATAGGAGTGTTGACAAAGGCTCAATAGCTATGTGCATATGATCATATAAAATAATTTCTATGAACATAGGTCCCATGGTTTCCCTTATTTGCAATATCTAGTGTATGTATGAGTCAAGCAGAAAAGGTCAGATAATGTGATGTTAGGAAAATGAACCCTTAGATATGTATTTTAATGTTTTTTTCTTTCATGCATTTGTTTCTAATGCATTTATAAGATTATTTCTTTGTTGCTTTGTATGTCCCTCCCCCACAATATAACCCCTGCTTTCACTAAAAAAAAAAAAACAAAAAAAAATATTCTATGAAATGAACTCCAAGTAAAGGAAACAAGAGACTTTTTCTAGTTGCCATTGTTACTGTTTATGGTTTCTTTTCCTTTTGTCTAATTTGTTTGTATTTTGGAGGACAAGGGAAGGTACAGAAAAAGTGGAACAAAGGTGAACAGATACAACAGTGGTACTCACTAGACACTACGTAGAACACGAGCCGTACATCTTGTGGTGGAGCCTGGAGGGGAACACTAGGAGAGAGTAAGGGAAGGGGAGACATAGTTCAAAAAGAACTGTACTCCTTATTCATTATCTGATTCATGTAACTGTGACTCTTCTGTATAACAAATCTACAATAACAATAACAATAAATAAATAAATAACTCACAGGTAAAATTTGAATGCTCATACAGAATGATATGGAAATATTTTACTGAAGCAAATTGCTTCTATTCCATCTAGTCTTCATTGAGTCTCAAAGCAGAATAGTAATTCCTTTGTCCTATTTGTGAATTGGATGTATGTACGTGTTATTTAATGAAGTCAAGTGGTTGTCATAACGTTGGTAGCTTCCACAAATAATCTTTTTAGTGTTATTATTTAATATCATATTTATATCAATTGTGAATATTTGAGAACTACAAAGTGAAATACTAATTATCTCTGTTTGTTAATCATTAGAAAGATGAATTAAGACTGAATTATACATAGATTGGAGAAATTCAGGTATAGCAATGTTTTTATTGATTTGAACTTAGTAGGTCTTTTAAAATTGAAGTTAAACCAACAAAGAAATTAAATTAGTCTAATCTAAATAAATCCAATCTAGTTTCAGCAGCCTTCTTTCCATAGCACTTGGCCACAGTTACACCAGTGATTTAGCCTTTTACAAGTTAGCTAAACATTCTCCTTCTCTTAAGTCATGTCCCTTCATCAAATAACACTTTTGCTTTCAAATGAAGCTCCACTATATAATGTGTTCTATATTCAATACACATAAGAGATCACTATAATTTTTAGGGGTTAAATTTCTAGTCAAAATACCAGAAAAACCAGTGACTAACCAAATCAGTCTTCCATATCTAAGTGCAAGACTACTTGAGATCACATGCAAGGTTTTCAAGGTCTGCTGATCAAGGCCTAACTCTGGTGCTGAAGATAAATGACTTCAGCAAAATTGCCCCTAGATCTACATCTCACCAGTTTTTAACTTTTCTCTATTAAAGATGAACGTTGCCTGATTTTTTTTTTACTGTTCCTCTGAATTTCTCTCTGCTGGATGTGAGTGGCTTGCTATTTTCCACATGATTTATTGAGCTCTTCTTTTTCAAGTCTTCAGTCTTCATGAATGTGTTTGTAGCATCCTGTAGGTGAAAAAAGAGCTCCAGATAAGGATATTAGGAGAGTCAAAGAGTGGGCCATCTATGGGTCAACTAAGGATGCACTCATAATTTTCAGAAAATCAGATAGTGATAACAGCTCTAGGAAAAGGTCATCTGACTCCATTTCTGTGCCATTCTCTCCAGTGGGAAGTGCCTTACCAAGGCAATCCCAGCAAATGAATTTCATCCTAGATGAATGAAATATCCTATGTTTAGAAAACAAAATCACAGGGAAATCGACGCGGACAGCTATGGGGAAACCAAAGAAAACAGAATGACAATGAATAGCATGAAGTTACAATGCAACTGAGTGACAAATGGTAGTGCCTGGAGGAGGGCAGAGAGCCCTCCTCTTTTGCAACAGCAGAAGTATCTAAGGCAGCAAATACCAGGTAGAGTGGTTGATTCTGCAATGCTCTTTTTATATCTATTGGCAGACTTTGTCACTTTTCAATTTTTCTAAGCCCCTTTGTTTAGAAACATACTTTGGCACCCAAATCTTCTAAATTATGACAGCGTAAATATTTTTTAAACATCAAACCTTTCCAAAATGGGGCTTGTCAAGGGGAGGTGCTGACAATATTGGTTGGCAAATCCTTTACAATTTGCTTTATGAAAATCAGGAATAGTACCATTACCAGAACTGAAAACTGTCATATTTCTGTCAAAATCCAGAGATCAAAGAAGATGTGTGGGGAGAAAGAAGTGATTTTTACCTGAAAAATGGTTCCCAGTTCAATGTATGTGGTGATAAATGCTTTTCTTAAACTGTCTCTTAGAGCTCTCTAAGAAAAACTTGGTGCTTCGATTCAGCACAGAAGGTATTCCTCACTAGTAACTGTAACATAAAATATGATTCTCCCTGGTATTTTCTAGTTGTCATATAAAGTTAAACAAAGGCCTCCATCCTTAAGGACCACATAATGGAAACAAATGGAGGCAATAGCAGACAGAATGGAGATTGGTGCAAAGATCTGAGGAGCCGTCTTCTTTGTGACAGTCAATCTGTCTATTAAGAACAACACTTCAGAAAGTCTGAGTCCAGCCCATCCATCCACTGTGAAATGGCCAGGCTGTATCTTGAGGTTGATATTGACCCAATCTGGGGAGTGGATGTGAAAAAACACACAATTATTTTCAAAGGAAACCACCAACTGGAAGGAAGGAAGGAAGGAAGGAAGGAAGGAAGGAAGGAAGGAAGGAAGGAAGGAAGGAAGGAAAGAAGGAAGGAAGGAAGGAAGGAAGGAAGGAAGGAAGGGAAGGAAGGAAGGAGAGAGGGAAAGAAATGTTTTCTGATGGAAAAGTTCTATGTGAAGAAGTCAAAGTAATTCTGCAGATTGTCCTGTAGTTAGTGACTACACATTTGTGTGATTTATTCCAGTCTTTGGGTAGTATAAAGCCATTATGCCTCTCAGCTTGTATTGCTATCAACTATCCACTTTTATAGTGTGCCTTGAAAATGTTATTTTTTAAAAAATAAAAGTTGTTATTTGATACATGCAATTTTTCATGTAGTCACACTATCACCTTAAAATTTGAATTTTGTATGCTGCTTGGAGAATAAGAATATTCAATGTTAAATCATTTAGAGATCATTGTGACAATTGTGTGTTTGAGGGAACAATATAGAAATAAACTTGAGGCTTTTTTATTTAAATAAAAGCACGGTTATACAGACTTGACCTTTGTGAAAATCCTACAGTTGGAGAATTGAGTCTAATCAGAATGGATGGCTCAGTTAGATTAAGGAAAGGCTGCCTGCAATGGTTTTAATTATTCTTCTTAGGTACTATTCTGCAGGCACTTTGCCAAGTATATTTTCAAAGAGAGAATTAGAACACAAAAATAAGATGCAAATGGCTCCCAAGTGTGCTGGTGTATCTCAAAATAAATGTTAGGAGGCTTTATTCTCTGTTTTCAAATTTGCTACTTGTCCTTAAAAGCCATCGTGGTTTTCATGACTCTCTTAAGATTGAACATTTGAAATTGCTTTGCTTTATGCTGGGCTGTCTACATTTGGCTAAGTACTTTTTGGTTCATTTTTTTTTATTTTGCCATCAACTTAAACTCCAAAGTTCAATGTCAAATGGAGCAACGGGGCTCTCTTAGTGGGATTTGTAGAAATCAACCATAAACTGGAGATGTGGTTTCTAATGGGGTATAAAGCAAAGATGGGAAATATAACATGTTTCAACCTGTTTAGAAAAAGTGGCACTTATGCTTTTTTTTAAAAAAATGTCAAAAGTTCTGTGTATTTGTAGAATGTGATTACTGCCAGCTGTCTTTGCTTTTAATAATGGGTCAGAGTTTGGTTCCTGTTTACCTAACACAAGGAAAGCAAGGGCCTTATGAAGGCTGACATGGCTGTTTATATAACATCCCTCCTGGTCCTGGAAAAGAGTGCTGCTTCCTGCTCGTGTTTGAAAAGGAGAAATAGGATATGCAGAGCACATACACACAAACAACTCAATAGTATGACCAATCAAGCCTGCGTCAAATGACAAGTATCACTGGCACCTGCCTATCTCCCTTCAGGTAGTATGAAATCGATTAGCTTTGGTCATTATTGACCTTTATCTCTTCCTCTTAGAGGAGTACCACTCACTTTGGCTCTCCATCTCCAAAGGATTAGCCTCATTTTTTTAAAGTTCTAATTCCAGTGTCATCTCCTGAAAAGGATTTTACCTAAATATACCAAGAAAAGAAAACATCCCTACCTATGTGTTCCCATAGCATTGTGCAAGCACTCATCTTTTGTAAGAATTATGGAGTGTCAAAATTGAATGTTTACATATGGGATTACTGTGCTGGCATCTAAGTTCCCCAGGAGAAAGCTTTTGATTTATTTATGTGTCTGTCTCTAGCAACCAGTGGTACAGAAAGTGACAATGTGTTGTCATCTAACACACAAGTGTTGGATGAATGAATGAGGGGTGGAATGAATGAATGAATGAATGAATCCATATCTATAAAACAATGCTATTTAGTTTACCTTATACAAGAATTATGTCACTACCTTAAGGTACTATGGCATTCTTACAAAGTAAGCGAGGGTAATAATTGCAAATAAAAATGAGATGTACTAGAGGCTTCTGAAATATTTTTCACCTCTGACATTTTATGATTTTTAGCAGTCTGGCCCTCGGCCATGTGTGATATAGGATTTATGAAAAATAATGGAGAGGAATCATTTGGGATCTCTATCTCCTTTCTCTCCGTGTGTGTGTGTGTGTGTGTGTGTGTGTGTGTGTGTGTGTGTGTGTGTGTGTATGTGTTCTGCATTTTGCAATCCTAAATGCTGGCTGGATTTATACTGCTATTGTATGTCTAGGCATTGAGTCCCTTCCTGTCTATCTCAGAAGGCAAATACTTAGGCATCCATTCTCTTTGCCTATCTCCCTGCCACACCGCTGAATACCAAATGGTTCTCATCAGCTTTGGCGTCAGCTCTGAAAGTGTCAACCTGACGCTGATGCCAGTCATGTTATTAACCACATCTGTCCAGATCATCTGTAGTTTTCACAATGAAGCCTTTCAGTGATGCCTCCTTGCTAAACAATTTTGACATATATGCAGAAAAAAAACCATTGCTACCAGAATAGCATTGCTACAGAGAAGAGCAGCTCACTGAAAGGTGAACACTGTGATTGCTATTCAAAGATAAAGAAGAGAACATCGATGCACCTACTAGCATGACAGAACTCTTAGTACAACAGTGCTACCTCATCAACCCCCCGAGCATCTTATCTGTTAGGCAGCAGAGATTACTACTGTCATTAAATCACATTTAGCCAGAATTTTTCTATAGAGATGAAACTTCCATTTTCCAAGCTATGACCTGGCTGGATACAGAGATAAAAAGGTTTTCCCTTGAGTATAGTCTCCCCAAAGACCAATTATCTTTACATTCATTTTGTTTGGTGGCTCTTACTAGTTAGTCAAGGTTTACCTCAAACTTCTGATCCTCCCACTTTTACTTTCCGAGTTCTGGAATGACAATTAATTACAACTGTGCTCTACCCCACCCAGCTATCCTAGCATCCAGTTATTTGTTTATTTAACAAACTTTCTTTTTCTCTGTGCCAGTGTCTACTCAGTAATGGAGCACCTCGGGTATTATTCTCAGATTTGGGTCTTATAAAGACACCTCTGGGTTGCACAGAACAGACCACAGGTACAGAGAGTCTCCCCTGGCCCACATCTGTTGTGACAAGAATAAGCAGTGTCTCCCACAACTCTCTGAACTTTCAAGACACTAAAATCACATCTCCAATATTTAAATATCTAGCTTTTATCAAATGTACTGGCTACTAGGATCTAGTCACTAGAAACATAATGATAGCTTCTGCTTTTACTATTCATAAACTGTAAGAGTAACAAAAATATTTAAATACTCTAGCCTAGGTGTGGTGACTCCTGCCTGTGATTTCCACCCCTCATAATGTGGAGGTAAGAGAATCATGGTTCAACATGACTCATCTCAGGCAAAAGGACAAAAACCAATCCAAAAGCAAAAGTAAGACAAAAAGTGGATCAAGTGGCCAAGTGTTTGCCTAACAAAGGTAAGTCCCTGAGTTCAAAAGTCATAGTACTGTCAGAGAGAGAGAGAGAGAGAGAGAGAGAGAGAGAGAGACAGACAGACAGACAGACAGACAGACAGGCAGACAGATAGAGAAAGGAAAAATTAAATAGCCATCAAGAAGAAAACACAGCAAAGCACAGTAAACACTTATATAAAATAGAACTGAAAAAAGCTTGGTTTTTAAGAAGACATATACATTATCTTAGAGCATTCATCAGAGTTTGAATTCTGACTCTGCCTTTCAACAGAAGAAAACTACTCCAAATCCCAGCTCCTTTTATCCTGAAAATATTCAGGGTTGTAACAATGAGATCCAAAGTGCTTAGCAGCACTTTCATAGGCTGGAAAGGCCTTGTGGAGGAGAGAGCACTGGAGTTCATCCTTAAAGGGTGATAGGAATTGAACAAGTGGAAAGAAAATGGGTGTGCTCGCCTTTGAATGGTATGGAACAAAGGCTCAAAGGCCGTTGTACTTCTCTTGGTCACAATGCAGAGACACAAAGATTTGGGGGGTTGAAGACCCCTAAAATTCATCCCTCCTGCCCCACAATGAAGCATGACTGGTAACTCACCAATCAGGGGAAATTTACAAAAAAAAAAAATTTCCATCCCTGTGTCCTTGCTGCCTCCGTGGGGCTGCTCGGCAGACCCCACTCCAGATGCTACGAGGATTAAGCAATCAATTTGAAACACAGTGTAAAAACACGGCAGGCTTACCAATGCCTTTCTCTGGGAGAGCCTGTTCATCCCATGGCCTCCCTGAGATGGATTTTAAGCTGCATGTATCCCTGCAACACATACGACCCAAAACGATGGACAGAGCAGTAAAAACAGGGTCTCCAACTTCTGCTCCAGCCAGGCAAGACTGCTAAGATGCTCTGTGCACATTGATGTAGTGTTGTTGTTCTTCCCTTTTGCCTACTGATAAGATTCCTTGACACATTTTCTACACCCCCCCCCCTCCAAAAAAAACATTAATGCATAATCACAGTGAGAATTAGACATCACCCTTTGACTACTATTCCCAGAAGAACTTAAAGTTCCTTTTTTTCAGGAGCAGGAAGTGCCTGCAGTCATGTCTGCTTGTTCTCACAGCAAGCAGCCCCCAGCCATGACCCCAGAGGAGACTGAGCTAAGAAGAGCCACTCAGGAAGAAGCCACTTTGCTCTGTCAGCAAGAAGAGCCCGTGGATCACACTTCAGTCCTGGCCATCTTGGCACCCTGTCAAATGAGCTTCACCCACTAGAACCTACCTGCCCCAAACCAAGACAGACCCTCACCTGAGCCACTTGGATATGGACCAGCAAAGATGAGCGAGGGGCCAAAATTGGTGCTGGGGACAACTATGTTTATTGCAGCATTATTTACCATAGCTAAGATATGGAACCAACCCAGATGCCCTTCAGTAGATCAAGAAAATGTGGTATATATACACAATGGAATTCTATGCCTCCATCAGAAAGAATGACATTGCCCCATTTGTTAGGAAATGGAAAAACTTGGAAAAAATTATATTAAGTGAAGTAAGCCAGGCACAAAGAAACACAGGTCCCATGGTTTCCCTTATTTGCAATATCTAGTATATGTATGAGTCAAGTGGAAAAAGTCAGACAATGCGATGTTAGGAAAATGAATCCTTAGATAGGCATTTTAATGTTTTTTTTTCTTTCATGCATGTGTTTCTAACGCATTTATAACTTTATTTCTTTGTTGCTTTGTATGTCCCTCCCCCACAGTATAACCCCCGCTTTCAATATATATGATGTCAGTATAACTTATGGAGGAGATGGGGAAAAACAAGTCATTTAAGGATTCAGGTGGATCTGTTGCAACAATGAGAAGTACAAATTGTCATGTCAAAAAGGAGCTTTACAATGTGGGAGGGGAGCGGGGGGGGGGGGGGGGGGGGGAAGGAAGGATTGGGTGGGGGGGAGGGGGGAGGCTGGGAAGGGAGGTGAAGGGTAAACAAAGGAGGAGGCTGCAATGCTTGGTAAGAAATGTATGCATTATCCTGCCCATGTAATTGTAACCCCTCTGTACAGTATGTTCACAAATAAAATAAAATTAAAAAAAACAAGAAAAAAAGAAAAGAAAAAAAAAATTGGTGCTGGGGGCCAACATATCTCTCCTGCCCAAACGTGCACTCCCATTTCACAAGATGCCACCATTTAGTCTCATTTGAAGTTCTCCTTTTACTGCAGGAGAGAAATAAATGGGCCACTTTTGGGAAACACTGTTCTGCAGCAAGACTTTGCTGTGTTAAGACCCAAAAAGGAAATCTGAAATTATCGTTACTTTAAAAGAGAATGCACATTTGACCTGAAAGAAAATTCTATATTTTTAATAAACATACTTTCTTTTTTAGTACTTGATTAAGATTTCTTTTTTTATTGTGAAAATACCATACAGAGGGGTTACAATTACATGGGCAAGGTAATAAGTACATTTCTTATCAAGCATTGTTGCCTCCTCCTTTGCTTCCCCTTACCATACCTTCCCATTCCCCGCTCCCCTGAGCCAAAGTTATAAAGTTCGTTTTTCGACATAATGTCTTGTAATCACATTTATTTTTAATTGATGCAAATGGATCATAAAGGGTATACATACTAATGGGGTACCATACCATGCTTGGTTGTATGTATCATACATAGCATATATACATTATAAATATCGTATTTCACATATGTTATATAAACATAAGCATCATATATATATATATATATATATATATATATATTTCTCTTTATGTATGTGTTGTTTGTTTTTGTGGTGCTTGGGATAGAACCCAGGATCTTTCACATACAAGGTAAATGCTCTACTCCTGAGTTATACTCCCAGCCCATTAAAATGACATTGTAGGGGCTAGGAAGGCGGCTCAGTGGTAGAGTGTTTGCCTCACATGCATGAGGCCCTGGGTTCAGTTTCTCAGCACCACATAAACAGAAAAAGCCAGAAGTGATGCTGTGGCTCAAGTGGTAGAGCCTTGAGCTGAAGATCTAAGGGCCAGCACCTAGGCCCAAAGTTCAAGCCCCATGACAGACAAACAAAACAGAACAAAACAAAACGTGACATTGTAACTACTATAATACTGCATTGCCTTTATTATTGTTTGGCCACCTCTTTTTACATTGTACCTGTGTGAATGTGTTCTGGGAGTTTCCATTTGGGATACCAGAAACACACGAGCCCCCAACCACCTTTCTCAGAAGGCTCCAAAGCCTCCTTACAGGACCCAAGGCTTTCTGGCCGTGCCCAGTTGCTCTGTGGGGTGCCTCAGGCTCTCCAGATTTTCTAGAGCAGAGAATGGTTTCATCAGCAAGATGAGAGTGCACATACCCAGAGAAATTGCTAGATGCTCTTAAATCAGGGACTGTCTAGATTATGCTCTCAAAATGTCACTTCCTTTTTTTTTAAGAGTTATTTTTATCACAATGTCTCATGTACTGAGGTCTTACTTCTCCCACAATCAATAGCCCAGTCCTCTTTTTCAGGGCTTGGAGTAACTCTGTCCATACGAGGCTGCCAGAGATCTGCCATCGGTTTGATTTTCACTTGACAATTGTTATTTTGGAAAATATAATTTGCCACATGACATTGTAACACCGTGATTCCATAAAAGAAACCTGCTTGTTGAAGATCTCCTTTTCCATTGTGTTTTTGTTGTCTATAGACAGACCAGGCTGTTGTTGTGGTTCAACTCCAGCTTCAGAATTAGGAACTTGGGTGGGTGTGGCCCTGGGGCTCAGGTGTCCTCACAGCTAACCTGTAAGGGGCAGGAAGCAGGCACTGGAGATGTGTGTGTGGGGGGGGGGGGGGGGGAAACGTGTGCGTGTGCACATACAATGCACTTGCAGCTCCACTGCAGGTAGCTTATCTTAGAGGTTACTCCATTTATTCCAGGAACACATCAGCTGGCTTTGGTGCCCTGGTCCATTGAGGCCCCTTTTGTCTGTCTACCTGGCTGGTGTAGTTAGCCTTCTTGTCTCGCATGCTCTTTTCTTTGTAAAATAGCATCTTGCCAAGTCCTGGCTTGTGAGAGGTATCCTGGAGAAGAGGTGGGTGGCTCACAAAAGGGACTGGCTGTCAGCAGGGAGCAAACAAGAACAGATGACATGTCACACACTTCTTTTTCTTGAGAAGTTCTGCACACCCATCCTCACCTTGAGCACAGACAACTCAAGGGAAATCTTCAGAAATATCTCCAGATTGGGAATCCTCAAGGTACTTTCCAATTATCATCTTTCCTCACTACTAAATGATTTCAATTTAAACAGAAAAGAAATTGTGATGCCATCTTGAAATCCTCAGAAGACTACCATATGCATAGCCTGCAAAAGCTGAGGACATAGAGGTCTTTGGTAGAATACTACAATTAGGCCACAGATATTTTCCATTTTTGGTCTTGCTCAGCACATTATAAACACTAGCTCATGGAATGTTACGTACATGAAGCCAGGAGTCGCCCCTGATTCTCCAGCACAAGTTGGCTCAGAAAAAAATGAAGATGGCACTGTCAGAGTGGTTCCAGTTTGCATTTTTAACCAAAGTGGCTCTGCCTTTTCTTCCCTGGAAGAGTTGGCTGACTTGCTCCAGTTCCATACTTTTGTATTACTCATTTATTTAATGAATATGAATAGTTCATGCATTCTTTAATGCTGTTTGATATATGATAATCAATTAGACATCTTGACTGAAACCAATGGCAGCCAAGAGACTAAATACCGCAGTGACAACACAGTCAGACACTACCCACCCCTGGCACTGCACCCAGTGAGTTCTGAATCCACCCTGGTTTTTATTTATTCTACTGCCTTATTTTGGGCCCAAGACTGTTTTTTTCCTATAGTTCTTTAAAAATAACTTTATAAGATACTTTTACAGAAAAGGTCAGATGCTGGTGGCTGGAGTCTGTAATCCTGGCTACTTAAGAGGCTGGTCTTGGGAGGGTTCATGCTGTAGGGCCACCTGAGCAGCAATTCACAAGATCCCTTCTTCTCAGGGAGGAGCTGGACACCGTTGTGCATGCCTACTGCACTAACTGTGAGCAAGCATGATGCAGAGAAGAACTGAGACATGATCTCAAAAGAGCCAGAGGAAAAAAACCAGGATAGCATGGGCTGGCAGTGAGAATATCTTCCCAGTCATGAGACACTGCGTTCAAACCCTAATGCCACACACACACAAAAAGAAAAAGTAAAGGAAAAGAGAAGGTTATGTCATACTATTAAAACTTACGCGGAGATTGTCCGAACTGTCCAAGTGTGTGCTATGTAGGAAATTAATGTAGCAGAAATTACGAAGCCCTTAAAGTTGGTACATGGTAATAGCACGGCACCACCTCTCTGAGCTCAACCTTTCATATCAGAAACTGAAATCATTATTTTTTTCCCATGCTATAGGTAGAAACAAAAGACATAGTTGGAATAAATAAGGTAAAAAGTCTTATCAATCCTATACCTGTATTTGCATATTTGCTTTTAAATGTGATGAAACTGTTTTAAAGAGATCCCGGTATTGACGGCATTCTGTCTGACCAGATTGTATGTCACACAGCTGGGGACTTTTCTATTGTTAATAATCCATATGATGCTTATACAATGAGTAAAGTACAGTATGCTTACAAAAATGACTCATTAAATAGAATTATTTTTAAATACTGCTTCTGTCTGGTAGCTTATGTTATAGACAGGAGTCTGGTTTCCTGGTGCAGAATAGATTAGGATGAGGGACATGAGGAAGAGAAAGGAAGGAACTGAATTTAATCAGGTCCCTAGGCCTGGGTGGTTGCATCACACCTGTCTGAACCAGTTTATTTTTTTTTTATTTTTTGGTCCGGTTGTGGGCCTGAACTCTGGGCCTGGGCGCTGTCCCTCAGCTCTTCAGCTCAAGGCTAGCGCTCTACCACTTGAGCCACAGTGCCACTACTGGCTTTTTTTCCTTTTTGCTTATTTGGTGCTGGGGAATCGAACCCAGGGCCTCATGCATGCAAGGCAAGCGCTCTACCACTGAGCCACCTTCCCAGCCCCATGAAACCACATATTCCCTTTGTTAAGTGTGACTTTCAGAGACATGCTACTCCTGGAAGTATAAATGATTCAGAAGCACTCACCTCTGCATATCAAAGCTGGCAGTACAACAGGATGGTTCGATACTGGATTTGAACTCCAGTTTTCAACTTAGTGACTAAGACATTTGTATTTATCCAGACCTTCATCTCTCCAAGCCAGAACAATGGGGATGCACATAGTACTGGCCAGAGGTGGCTGTGAGAGTACTACTCTGTGGGAGAATGGAGGAGGGGCAGGAAGCTGGCAATCATCACTCTCTAACTAGTATGGTGGAGGACAGTTTTCTTCCATTGATTCTCACCAACTGCCTGGGTTACATTCAGGTAAAAGAATTCCTATGGGGGGAGGATTGGAAGGGGGGGAAGGGAGGATGGGAAGGGATGGGAAGGGTAAACAAAGGAGGAGGTTACAATGCTTGATAGGAAATGTACTCACTATCTTGCCCATGTAATTGTAACCCCTCTGTACAGTATTTTCACAATAAAAAAAAGAGAGAGAGAAAAAAAAGAATTCCTATGATGCCAGTTTTGCACATAATCCAACTGAGGCCAAGAATGGATTTCTGTCGGTCCCAGGAATTGACAGTATTGACAACTCTGAGGTGGTTGTGGGTACCACACCTCATGCCTCATTGTGACAGTACCAGCACAATGTAACACTCCTCCAGGTTCCCAGTGCACCAGAGTTACACACTGCTGAGTATGTTTATGTACATAGCTGAGCAGTACGTAGATGCTTGCCAACAGATAGCTACCAAAATGAAGACACAAACAATGCTTTATTTCTAAGTTCATTTTCTTTCAAAGGGGAAGCTTTAAATGTTAGGAAAACTCATCCATGTGGACCACTTCACACCTTAGAGATATTAGCTATAGGACGTGCTGTATTATTTTGTTTTGTATGTAAGATATCATTTTATCCATTGTATCATACAACTCCAAGATATATTGGCTTCAATAGTTGAAATGTCCAGATTCTTGAAGCTATAAATGATGTTTATCCAGAATCAAGTAAATTTGTTTGTTTTCCAAAAAAATAGAATATTATCAAAAAGTACATGGTCAAAATAATATAAAGTGCAGTGTTGAATCTTAGATCTTTTTCAATATAGCCTTAGCTTATCCACTTGCTGCTCTTATAAACACACAGATTTTCAACTCAGTGCTAAGAACAAGACTATAATGGTGATAGCATCATAGCTTCTCTGTATATTTATAAACCTCATTCCTCTTCACAAAACCTGAGGGGCCAGGTCTTTCATATTTGTCCCCATGGGGAACATGTGGCACTAGCCTTGGTCTCTGGCACCTGCGTCGGCTGGGGAAGCCAACTGGTCAGCACAGAAAAGTGATCCACAGAATTCAGATACGAAGAACCAAAAGTCTACACTGCCAAGATGCATACATATCTCCACATACACCATAATTACAATTAAATTTCTACTCAAATTTCAAAAATCAAGCATTCATCACTTTTAAAAGTTTCTCTGTCTTAAAATCTAAATCCAACATGGAAAACAGGCTTGCTTATTGAGGCAATAAGCAAGCCTGTTTTCCATGTTGGATTTAGATTTTAAGATTTTTACTATTCTAAAATCATGTTAGCAAATTAATCCAATTTATAGACTCTACCTTACTTAAGTAGATGATTTTGTCTGGGTTTCCTTAAAATAAAAGCGATTTCGGATGACATTGATCTCTTTAATTATACTAAGGAGAAAGTCATTTATTTTAAGTACATGCCGTTCAGTTATTTTTAACCCATGATAGAAATCAAAATATTTAAAAAGTTGAAGAAACATGCACTTGTTTAATTCAGGGAGACAAAGAAACATGCTTAGAAAGCTAACAAACATTATAACCATTATCCTAAGTTATTCATGTCTGTCTCTTGATAGACTCAAATGTTTATCAAGAGGACCTCTGTTCTCATGGCTGGTTGTGAGGCGACTGCTACTAGAGGCTTCACAACCCCACTGCTCAGATGATGTAGACTTTTTTGGGGGGAGGAGGGGGCAATGCTCTTCTCCCTCAAATGAAACACACATCTTCTACTGGCCAAAGCCATTGTAATGTCAGAAGCCATACTATCATTAGCCAACAGTAGAGCTTCTCAAACACCTATTGCCATTTCTTTTAAAAGCAAATATACTAAGAAGATGACCTCAAGGGTGACTAAAAGAGAATAAAAAGAGAGAAAAAAGAAAAGTAATATTGCAATAAAATGGAAAAATATTAAGCAAAACCATTTACTCTAAACAGTAATACATACCTAGTTGTTGTTTCTTATCGCCAAAAAGATAGATTTAAAGGATTATTCTTAATAGATTAAAATAGAACAGGCTTATTCAATTCAAGAGAGACAAAGTAGGGGCTGGGAAGGTGGCTCAGTGGTAGAGTGCTTGACTTGCATGCATGAGGCCCTGGGTTCGATTCCTCAGCACCACATAAGCAGAAAAATCTGGAAGTGGCGCTGTGGCTCAAGTGGTAGAGCACTAGCCTTGAGCTGAAGAATTGAGGGACAGAGTCCAGGCCCAGAGTTCAGGCCTCACAATTGACAGAGAGAGAGAGAGAGAGAGAGAGAGAGAGAGAGAAAGCCCCTTAAATGCATTGTTTCATTAATCATGTCCTTGTGGCGGGGGGGGGGGGGGGGGGGGGGAACCCAGGGGGACCCGAATGTGGTTCTCTCCAGCCCTTAAAGACTAAGCTGAGGATAGGTTCCTATTCACTTTCCAGAGAAGGTAGCAGGCTGTCCTCCACCTCCACCAGGTTCTACATCCACTGGCTTACACTCTAGACATGAAACTAGATGCCAGTTGCACATATCTGTACACATCTTCAAACCCATGTTTTGAAACTCAGACCTTTGCATTTGATACTGCCAGAGCCATGGTGGGTAAGAGGCCAATGTGAAAGCCATTGATGTTCCATTGTTACTGGTGCATTTCCCCCACTGCAGACTGTAAATGCAGGTGCCCCCTGTCTCCCACTGCTCCTGCTGGAGGTCTATCTCTCCAAATTCAAAACAGATTTGGGGATATTACTCCCCTCCCCCCGAAAAAAAGCCTGGCTAGCCTAGCTCTTCTGAGACATTTTCTGAAATTCAAATGCTGCATTTCACTGCCAGCCTGAGTTCTAGTTTATCTCACTACCATTTAACATTTGGGGACTCCTGGGTATGTTATTTAGTGTGACTGGGCCTCAGCTGCTTTCTTTAATCTAATCCAACAAGCATTTAGCGGACACCTGCTGTCAACGAAGCATCTTGTCGGTTCAAGCAGGAGCCTCAGACCCTCAAAGTCTGAGCTGCTCGCCTGCAGCTACGATAGTGAGTATGAACTGGAAACTGAATTTCAGATTTCAATCCATTTAAATTTAAATGTAAAAAAAAATCATTCAATTATTGGAAACCTCGGTATGTTTGCAATGACTTGAGCAGTGACTCAAACTTTCAACTGTCAATTTTATGGAGTTTAAGTGTAAATTATTGTTAATGAGTATTTACTGTACAAATTGAGATGAGCTGAGCAAGTGTACCATGTGCAAGACATATGGGAAAATGCCCATGAACAGTCTTCTATGTGGGCTATATGTTGAAATGTCAAGATGTTGGAAATGTAGTCATCCAGGGACTTGCTAGGGACTGTTTCCAGGATGGCAGACTAGCACAGACCCCAAAATCTGTGGTTACTGAAGTCCTGGGCATCTAATGGTGTAGTATTTGCATGTAACCTGTGGAGATTCTCCTTTACCTAGATTCCTTATAGTATAATGGAAATGATACATCTTGACAATTATTCATTATTGTGTAAGAAAGAGAAAAGTTCATACATATTCTGTACAGTACATTTTTTCCAAATACTTTTGATCCATAGTTGACTGAATTCATAGATATAGAAGCCAAGGCTATGAATATCTGGCTGTGCTGGGATAAATGAAGTAGGATGGGTATTTTATTTTTTTACATGGAGTTCAATGGTTTATTTTTATTTTTATGTTGATTCTGGGGTTTAAATTCAGGTCTTGGTGCTCTAGCTTATGGGCTCCAAACTGGAGCTCTAGCACTTGAGCTGCTCCTGTACCTTAGCTCTTTACTGTTTAATTGGAGATAAAAATCTCTGGCACTTCAATGTCTGCCCAGAGTGGCTTTGAACGTGTATCCTCAGATCTCAGCCTCCTGAATGACTAGAAGACAGGAATGAGCAATGAGTGCCTGACTTAAAGTTGCTTTTTTTTTTTTTTTTTTTGTCAGTCATGGGGCCTGAACTCTGGGCCTGGGTACTGTCCCTCAGCTCTTCAGCTCAAGGCTACGCTCTACCATTTGACCCACAGTGCAACATCTGTCTTTTTCTGCTTATGTGGTGCTGAGGAATCGAACCCAGGGCCTCATGCATGCAAGGCAAGCACTTTACCACTGAGCCACCTTCCCAGCCCCTAAAGTTACTTTTTTATGTGCTTATTTCTATTAGACAGCACAGCTCCAGGACTTGTCATAAACTACTGTATATGCAATGCCTACAGTGTGCAATTTAAGCAACTTCCCTTGTCTCAGGTGACCTATCTTGACCTTTTCCTGCAGGTGAGCTTTACTGTCATCTCCACCTTTCTACCTTGCTAACTGTGGGCCCTTACTGAGGCCCACAACCGACCAGCAGGCAGTACCTCACCTGTTACAATGTACCATGTACCAGCTGGCTCTTCAGAATCTCCCAACATGCTCAGGTTCCAGAGGGGAGGGAACAGCTTGGGCTGCCATCACATCTCAGTACTGAGAATCTCTCTCTCTCTCTCTCTCTCTCTCTCTCACACACACACACACACACACATATACATACACACACACAGAGTAAGTGTGTGGTGTGAAGCAAGCAGTGTATAGAGTTGTGAATATACATGTTCCTGAGTAGGAATTCAGAACTGACAAATTTAGAATGACATGTCACCTTACAGATACCAAAATAACTTCAGAAAAAGTTTACAATGGAATTCTATGCCTCCATCAGAAAGAATGACATCACCCCCTGTGTTAGGAAATGGAAAGACTTGGAAAAAATTATATTAAGTGAAGTAAGTAAGCCAGGCCCAAAGAAGCACAGGTCCTATGGTTTCCCTTATTTGCAATAACTAGTTTATGTCTAGGACAAGCAGAAAAGGTCAAAAGCTATTAGTGGCACTGTGGCTCAAGAGGTAGAGTACTCACCTTGAACTGAAGAGTGCAGGGACATCTCCCACGCCCAGAGTTCAAGCCCCACGACCAACCAAAAAAGAAAAAAAAAAGAATTTAGCAAAAGCTATGTATATATGACCAGATAAGATGGTGCTGAGCAAAATGAACCCCACAAAAGGGATATAAGAAGTTTTATCTTTGTCGCTGTTGTTTTTAATGTACTATGTGCTTTTTTTTTGTTTCTTTTGTATGTTCTACCTCCCCTGGTATAACTCGTTTTCACTGTATTTGAATCTGGTATCCTGCATCTTGTATATACATTTTTTCTAATTTGGGAAGGGAAAAGGAAATAACAAAATGCTGAAACAAGGATACAGGTTGACCCATTATAACAATGAGACATACACGACACTATGTTGAACATGAACTTTACAATTTTGGTGGCGGTGGGGGGGGAACAGAGGAGGGAGGAATTGGGGAGGTGAGAAGGGAAGGGATGGAAGGGGAAAAACAAAGGAGAGGGTAATAATACTTGATAGGAAATGGACTCATTACCTTATTCATGTAACTGTAACCCCAATGTATAGTATCCTTACAATAAAAAAATTAAAAAGCTTTTCCAGCTTTTTAAGAACCATGTGGGGAAAGTGCTTTCACTAAAACTAAAACGACAGTAAAGATAAGTTAGTTCTTAATATTCACTCCACACAATTGGCATAGAAACATTTTCTCTACACATACACACAAAGATAATACACCTCATTGCAAGAATGCCTCAGGTTCCAATGACGCTTCTATCCCTCAATAAAACCATGTATCAGCAGGACAATGCTGGAAACAAACACACCAATCAGCCTTTTGTTTTCTTCAATGTATGTTTTAACTTGTATAAAAGGGACAGAGAAGGATTAGCTTGGCACCTCTGGTTGTCATTTATGGTTGACATGATACAAAGCAAGAGAACTGCTATTTGTGTTTTAATCAGATTGAATCACTACACATAATGGTATAATTGTTCGTATATTATTGCTAAAATGTAAAAATAATAACACTGTGGTCTTTGAAAATAGCTTTTGCAATCTTAACTCCCACTACTAAATAGCTCATGATTATTAAATAGCTTTGCTTCATCGTCTTTTAATTTGGTTGTTATAAAAGCAGTGCCATCATTTAACGAAGTAAGCTCCATTCTTTCTATGAGCGCACGTGTGTGGAGCCCTCTGGTACAGGAACTAAAAAATAAATAGAACCAACATCAGTGTCAAGAAAAAAAAAAGTGCCCTGTCTCCCAGAGTCTGTCTCCACCAGTTCTTCTGTCTAGAGAGAGGCTGTGTATGTATTTCAGTAGTACCATACATGGTTAACAAGCATAAGATATTGGCCTCAATCTCTGGCACTTCTTCTCCCTATACTCCCACTCTCCAAAAAAAATCTTAAGAAAAATCAGGAGATAGTAGTGTTGAGTCATGATAAAAAGTTGCCCCTCTGACTTAGATGAATGGCTCTAGAGCTCTCAAATTCACTGAGGTTTGTGATGGCAAGAAAAAAAAATCCCATACATGCTGTCTAGAACACCAAAGCTACTGTGTAACTCCCTCCAGATGCCCGTGAGGAACCAAAGCTCCTGGTCTTGGCATCAGCATATTCTAGCTGGCAGCGTGGCTGATAGTCTGTCACTCAAGGAACCAACACTGAAACATCTCACGGCTGTGAAGGAGGGAGTACAGTTTTTTCACCTCCATCTTATCTTGTTTAAAGATAAAATAAACAGCTGGCTGCCGGTGGCTCTCACCTGTAATCCTAGCTACTCAGGAGGCTGAGATCTGAGGATCGAGGTTCAAAGCCAGCCCGGGCAGGAAAGTCAGTGAGACTCTTATCTCCAATAAACCAATAGAAAACTTGAAATGTGCTGTGGCTCAAGCGGTAAAGCACTCGCGTTGAGCTAAAGAGCACAGGGACAGCGCTCAAGCCCAGAGTTCAAGCCCCATGACTAACAAAAAAAAAAAAAAAATTAAAATAAACATTGAAAAGAGGGTATGCTTACAACAAAGGCTTATCAGTAATTATTCTAGCAATGCTTATGCCTACTGAGGGCCATAAGTCTTTCTTATCTATTGCAAAGAGACATGCAAATATGCTGGATCAGAGGAATACAGGAACAAAAAATCACTGAAAGTCTCAACATTAGCATTAACCCAGAAGAAGAGAGAACTGACACTCTTGAAAGATAGTCTATTGGGTTATCCAGTCTACACACAAATGATAAAGAAAACAGAAGAGCCTCAGAGACCTGTGCGAATATCACCCAATTTATAACCTATGAATAATGAAAGATCAAGAAGAATAGGATATTAAAAATGGACAGAAAAATATTTGAAGAAATAATACCTAAAACTCTCAAATTTGATGAAAACTGTGGATGTACACTAACAAGAAGTCCAACAAATGACAGGCAGAATACATTCAAAGACATTCACATTTAAACACATCATTTCAACAACAAAGTTTCTAAAAGAGAAAAACAAAAAGAAATATGAAAACTGTCTATTGTGTTTTATAACCCAAGAAGGCTGATCAAGAAGGTATTAATTCTACCTTATTAGTAATTTACTAAATGTAATTTACTAAATGTAAATTGATTCAACATTCTAGTAAAAAAGCAAAGAATAAGAGTTAAGAATGAGAATCAAGTCTCATACTGTAAGCATATCTACTTGAAAAGATCACAGTTCAATGTAGACAAAAAGGACAAAAAGTTAACAAGACTTATCTCAACATAAAAGCAGGCATGTTCATGGTGGTACAGGCTTGTAATCCCAGCTATACTGGAAGTATAAGTAAGAAATTGCAAACTGAGTCTAGCCCAGGCAAAATAGTAAGATCTTGTTTGAAGAATAACCCATAGCTTGACTTGGAAGCATAAAGTCCTAAATTTAACACTTAGTCCTAAGGAAAGGAAAGGAAAGCAAAGCAAAGCAAAGCAAAGCAAAGGAAAGGAAACGAAAGGAAAGGAAAGGAGGAAGAGCGAGAGAGAGAGAAGAAAGAGCAAAATTAGTAATGGATATTTTTAAGGTGATCTAATTACATTCTTTTTTTGGGGCCGGGGGTGTCCAGTCATGGGGCCTGAATTCTGGGCCTGGGCGCTGTCCTTCAGCTCTTCAGCTCAAGGCTAGTGTTCTACCACTTGAGCCACAGTGCCACTTCCAGCTTTTTTCTTTTTGCTTATGTGGTGCTGAGGAATCAAACCCAGGGCCTCAGGCATGCAAGGCAAGCGCTCTACCACTGAGCCACCTTCTCAACCCCTAACTACATTCTTTCCTCAAGAGATACATTAGCTTAGAAACCCAAAGAAGTTAAAGTTAGAAAAATGGAAAATGGAAAAAATGTACACCACATAAATATTAATCAAAAGAAGGTGAAGAATGCAATCTTTGTCAGGAGAATTAGCTCTAAACTTTGATGCAAGACACAAAGAAATATTTTGATAAGTAATAAATAGGTCAACATATTAAGAAGAAGTAAAGATTATAAACATGTATACAACAAATAAGCGAGTCCCAAAATACCTGAAGCAAGAACTAATGGAATTCAAGGGACAAATTAACATTCAACAACCATTTGAAGGCATTAATAATTAATGGAAGAACTAGACAGAAGATCAATAGGAAAACATAAGACTGGAACAACACTATAAATGAAATAGATCTAAGGGATGTCTTTAGACAACCTACCCAACAGTAAGTAGCATGTCTTTCAAGAGCATTTTAAGAATATTTTCCAAGGTAGATTAGATGTTAGGTCATAAAACAAGTCTCCATAAACTAAAAGAATTAAAAGCATACAAAGTAAAATTTCTAAACACCATGGAATGAAACAAATAATCAGTAACAAAAGGAAATTGGAGACACTGGGAAATATGTGAAAATTAAACTATACATTCCTAAAGAAACAAAAAATCAGAGAAGAAAGCTCAAATGACACCAATGCAGCGTGCCTATAGGCAAAAGCCCACCAAAAGCTGTAGGAAAAAACCAAAAGATACAATGAGCAGCTTCAAAAGCCCGTATTATAGTCAGAGAAAGAGCTCTTTATCCTAACCTACCACCTATAGAAATAGAAAAGGAAGATCAAGACAAAGAAAGGAAATAATTTTTTAAAAATTTAAATAGGGCCAAAATAAAGTAGGGTTCAGGAAAAAAACAAAACCCAGAAAAAAATGAAACAAAAAACTCTTTGCTTTAAAAAACAAAACAAAACAAAACAATAACGACAAAACTAACACTTCAGCTAGTTGGAGAAAATAAAAAGAGCTAAGGAGAGAGGGTGATAAGGCTAGATGAGATTGTTTAGAATACAGTATAAGCAGGTGTGGGAAGGTAAAACAATGGAATGGCCTCTCCTACATAACTAATATTTCATGTTTAAGCTAGTGAGGTACTATTACAGCCAGAGGACAGAGATACAGATAATTGTAAAAGAATAGTCAGTTGTTTACCAACAAGGGTGCCAAGAAAATTCAATATAGAAATCATCGTCTTCTCCATAAGTGATAGGGAGATAACTGGATACCCAAAATTAATTTGATCAAATATTTAACAGTAAGATAAATTCTGAAACTCTTGGATGAACTCTTCTAAGGCTTTATGGGCTTGAATTAGACAATAGCTTCTTAGGTACATATTTTATGTGTCACCATTCCACAGATAGCGAGCAAAGACAAATATGAATAAAACTGAATTGTAAACTTTTATATTTCAAAGGGTTCCGCAAAGGTGGAACTCTACTGAGCGTGGTGGTGCATGGCTGTAATCCCAACTGTTCAGGAATTTGAGTCAAGAGAAGTACACGTTTAAGGCCGAGCTGGGCAGTAGCAAGACCCTCGCTTGAAGTTAAGTTTTTGTTCCTGTTTTTGTTTTCATTTTTTAAAAGTTTGACTATAGAGCTCAATGTCAAGTGTTTTCCTAACATGGGCGAGGACCTACAATCTGTACCCAATCCAAAAACATATATAGATAGATAGATAGGCAATATATATATATATATATATATATATATATATATATGCATACATACATATAAAATGTAAGTTATACATTTGATAAGATTCTAGTGCCATAAAGAATTCTTAGAACTCAACAATAAAAATGCAACTAATACAACTAATATACAGCCAAAAGATAAGAAACCATTTCTCCAAAGCAGATTAGCGACCATTGACCCATAGTTACATGAAAGAAATGTCCATCATTCCCAGGGAAGTGCAAACTCCAAACCACAAGAGACTACTACTTCCCCTCCAGCAACCATAGATACAATGAAAAAGATGGACATCAAAAAGTGGATGTGGAAAATCTGAACTCCCACACCCTCTTGGTGGGAATCTAAAATCATACAGCAACTGAGGCAAAGAGTTCCTCAAAAGTATAACCACACATACCATCTGAGCCAGTACCCTGAGGTTTGTATCCAGGAGAACTGAAACCAGGCATGGTGGCACACAGAATCCCAGCACCTGAGAGACTGAAGCAGGATAAAGAGTTCATGGACACTCTCAGTTGCATAGTGTGGCCTTATCTGCAAATCACAAAAACAAATTTTAAAAATAGAAGCTCTCATACAAAAACAAGTACATGAATATTTATGAAGACTTGAAGTGCCATTATTCAAAATAGAAGAAATTAGAAATAATCCAATATCTGATGAATGAACAAAGTCTAGTATCACCTACAGTGGGATACTATTCATCAACAACAACGATAAAAAAAAAAAAACAGTAAAGAATGGGTATAGACAACATATGAATAAACTTTTTCAAAGTCCACATCATCAAGTTAAAAAAATTAGTCAGAAATGAGCAGATATTACACGACTCCATAAATATGCAAAGTAGGCAGATGCACAGAAACAGTGACACGGTTCGGGTTTCCCAGGGACTCGGTAGACAGGTGAATGGAAAATGGGCATAGATTTCTTTCGAAGGTAATGAGAAGATTCTGGAATTAGTGATGGTGGTTGTATAACCTGAGGAACGTACATGTAAGGAAAACAACCGCTTAAGTCATGCACTCACAAAAACTGAGCAAACAAGAACGAATGAAACAAAATAACCTATAGGTGGCATAGTAAGATGGTAGTTCTTGGTTTTTGAGACAAAATATAGGACGCAGATGTTGTGACAAAAGAAGAACACAGCATCAGCAAAGACCTGCAGCAGGAAGCTCCGTCCTGTGGCAAGCAGAAGTGCTCTGGTGACTGACTGTTAGGGTGGTGTGGGGAAGGAAGAATTGCACAGCAGAGAGGAATGTGACATCTGAAGACCTTGCCTGTCCACGTGCAAGGTGCCCCCCCCCACGTCTGTGCAGGCAGCACTAAGAACGTGAATGCCGTCAGAAGAGACTTCTAGGTCAGTTTGCACTCCTCCTTCCGAGAAGTTCTGACCAGCGTTGAAACCATAGAATTTCATCGCCCCAGAGTCTGTGACACCAGCTAGCTAAGTATATCTAGAAGCAATGGAATCAACTTTTTGGCAAAGTATTGTTTGGACAAACATGGAACAAACAAACAGAGTTTTCTCGTGAGCCGATGCCACATGCTGTCACTCCAGATAACCGCAGAGGGGGGTCACGGAGACAAGCCACAGAGAGAAGCCGCAGAAGCAGCCCTGAGACAAAGAAAGACATGAGAGTCCCTAGGTCAAGTTGTCTCCTTAAGAACACATGATCATCATACCACTTCTAGGCATCTACCCTGAACAACAGGAACCAATATACAAGGACACGTGCACCTCCATGTTTATTGCAGCACTGTTCACAATAGCTAGGATATAGAAACAACCCAGATGCCCCACCACAGATGAATGGATCCAAAAATTGTGGTATCTATACACAATGGAATATTATGCAGCCATTAGAAATGACAAAATAATGGCATTTACAGGGAAATGGATGGAACTAGAAGGAATCATGTTGAGCAAGGTAAGCCAAGAGCAAAGAGACAAATGGTACATGGTCTCCCTGATAAGTGGATGCTAAATTCAAAATGTTAGGTGATATGACAAAATTAAAAAGACTTAAGAAACAAAGAACTCCCACTCATCTGCTCGAACCACTACTAAATATCCCCATGCTGCTGATCACATGTATGGTGTATATGTGTACACCGTTATATGTTATAGACCATGATAGACAATTTGCTCCAGGAAAGTTAGAATGAGCTTGTGACTTTAAATGAGCATCATTATTCCACAATACTGTGAAATGTGGGGAATTATGTAATCACTTAATCACAATTTAAAAAAAAAGACCCTCGGGGAAGGTAGGGAGGGAAGGGAAAACAATGGAGGGGGTAACAATGCTCAATAGGAAGTGTACTCATTACCTTGCTCATAACCGAAACCCTCTGTATAGTATCTTTACAATAAAAAATTAAAAAAAAAAAGAACACATGATCAATTCTTGGCAGAGTATGCTCCAGGTACCCAGGGCAGGGACAAAGGCAGCATGAGGTGTTCAGGAAAAGACCCAAGCAAGAGTAGGCGCCAAGACAATGGCCTTTGTGTGATGAAGTCACTTAGAGCTGGTGCGAGCTTAGATCAGGCAGTGATGTAACCAGCCGCGTGGGAGCGTGGCTTCAATGTCTGCCTCTTGCACAATGCACTCCCCATCATAAATATTTATCAAGTCGGAGAGTGAATCTGTGTTCTCCTGGGGGTTGTGGGCCAGTCTGCAGGATGGCCTTTGCTGTGTGTCTGGCAGGATGGGTCCCTCTGTGGGACAGGATGGGTCCCTCTGTGGGACATCCAATGGCTCTTCTCTGTTCCCTTCTGCACAATGGGAAGCATGGGAAAACTCCTCTCCTCTGAGATCAGGAAGGAGGCTGGGAAGTTTGCTTGTTTGCAAAATAGAAAACAGGGGTTCAATCAAAGGCATGTGTGAGGTATGTGTGTGTGTGTGTGTGTGTGTGTGTGTGTGTGTGTGTATGCACGTGTGTGTGTATCACACTGTTCATGTTTGTCCTTGTATTTTTGGGGGGCGTTGGGAATAGAACACAGGCCTGGCACATGTTAGACAAAGGTTCTACCACTAGGGCTACACCCCAGCCCTGGGCTTTTAATTTCTTAATGGACTACTACCACCAAGGGGCAAGCTGGTCTCAGGGAGCCGGAGGAACTGTATAGCAACCACAGCTGACACTCAGCAGAGCTGCATGAACTTCAGGATGGCAGGTAACCCCTCAAACGGTGGCAGGCAAGACCCCCTGAGCCACTGGGGACCAATGCCATTTGCCTTCCAGAACTGCCTGTTCCCCTTAGGACTCTGACACATTGCACATCCAAAAGCTTCATGTAAGGATTTAAAAAAAAGGAGGGCATAAACTCTAGTCCAGCAATATCCTGACTTTTTCCTTGCCTTAGTTTGCCCATAAAATGAGCCATCCACACAGGCAGGACTATGAGAGGCCCACACTCACATCTGGAGAGTGTGCGGTCTAGAAACTTCCTCCTAGGCCTCTCTTATCTCTGCATTCTTTCTCTGGAGCACCGACCCCCATCCCACCCCCCCCCCCCCCGTCTCTCTTTCTGTCTCTCTCTCACCTTCCCTCCTCTCTTCTCTTACCCTCCCTCCTTTCTCTTTTCTCTCCCTCCCCCCCCCCCCCCCCCCATCAAACACTAACAGTAACAAATACACAATATCTGTATCTTGGCTTCCAACTTTGATCCATATCAACCGCAGAGACCAAACACGACCCGGTCCACCTGAAAATCATCGAATAATCCCAAACTGACATCTGGAGGTGGTCTCACATCCCCACCCCACCTTCTACCCCAACAATGGCCGCCCACTTGGGGGGCGGGGCATAATCTTAGTCATAGTCTTGCTTGAATGGGAAAAAACAATACGTGAACTTAGCTGAGAACCAGAATAGTGAGAAAGAGGCTTCAACCCGGGAAGCCAGAGAGAAAGCCCTTTGTGAGGACACTTCCTCGTTTTCAGTGCCCAGTGAAGAGGCACACAATGGGGACAGCTCGAGTCACCCACAGGGAGGAAATCTATTTATTTGCAGCATATTGTTTCTCTCGCATTAGATCATAATTCAGAGGAAGTGCTGAGAGCATGCAGATTCTGGCCCTGGGAGATGCAGGCTGTGACTCAGGGTGCTGAGTGAACCCCAGCAGTAAATACTCACATTGTTCCATACAGTACTGTCACCTCAATACCTGCCTACAGGGAAACCGTCGGCAGCTGCAAACTGCGGACATTTTGCAGAATTACAAGGCTAGTCCCGAGCTCATAAAATCAAGAAAAACTGCTGGGTATTGTCAACTTGTTGTGGTGGAAAAGAGTTTCCTGGCTCTCTCTCTTCATCAGACATAAAAGCTATGAAAGGCATTTTATAAACAGCAGTTTGTTCTATTATTAAAGTTGATCTGTGTGAAGGTTTTCCTTGGGGACTCCTGTACCAGAGAGTCTTCCCTGAGAACATAGATTGTGGAAAGATGGAGAACAGTTGTTTTGCCAAAGGGAGGAAATACTGGTGACATTAACTGTGGTGTGCTTTGTTCTCATTATCATAAACGCCATCATTGCCCATAAACATGGACAGAAGATGCGGGGAGAATGTCTGGGTCGCTGGGGACGCATTACTCATCCTCTTCTCCGATGGCTGTCAGTCCTGGCATGGGCGCACACCCACAGGATACTGTCGTCTGATCAAAGGCCAGCTGTGGTCCAAGCAGCAGCTCCTCTGGCTCGGGGGGGTCAGAGGCGTCCCTCAGAAGGAAATGGACTCATTCCAGGGCCTCCTTGTCCCTCAACCTTGGCATCTTCAGGTGGCCTGAGAGCTGGTAATACCGACCCCATTGCCTTTAGACCAGTGCAGAGAGCTGGGGTCTGGATTCCTTCCCCCATTCCCCATGTCCTGGTGTCCCTCTGCCCAAAAGCATGCCCCCTGCTACTTTTGATGGGTGGAATTAAACCATATAAAATGACCACTTTGGGACAGCCAGACCAATGTGTCCTCTCGCCAGCACCGTGGGCATCCTTTGATGAGGGCTTGGGAGGCATCAAAGCCTGCTTCAGGTTTTCAAAGAAACCCGCCCCCCCCACCCCCTGCAATCAGGGCTCGGATGACTTTAATTTTCCCTTTGAGCCTCCAGTAGAGTCACCATTTCCTTTCTGCGGAGAAAAGCGCTTTGGCCCCGGTCACCAAAATACCTCTGAGCTGTCAAGTGACAGGCACAGGACAGCTTCAAGACCCGAGGCTGATGTAAAGGATTTCGTTTTATGGTGGCCGGCCTCTAACATTCATGACTGCGTGCCAACACAGGCTCTACATATAAACTTTGTTGGGATTCTATAATGGCCCATTAGCCCTCAGAGCGTTAGGCTTTTTTCTCCTTTCCCCCCCCCCCCCCCAGCTTAGTGAAATGTGTGCTGCCATGTGGTGCTAAGTTTCTGGCTAAATTGAATTATATCCAATTAAAAGAAATAAATAAAACTGTAGCTGATAAAAAGCAATGACTACATGAGAAGCCCTGTGACTCCTAATACACTCATCGCATGGGTTAACTTCGTTTTATCATTTTTAAATCACTTGTGAAGGATGAGTAAACAGTGGTAAATACCACAATATATGTATCAAGGTAAACCAACCAGATATCCCCCCCCCCCAAAAAATGAAAGAAATCAATCTTCGCCATTGATTTTTCATTTTAACAAACAAACAAATGCTTTTTGTGCAGGCAGAAAGATAAACCATGGATCACAAGATTACTCCCTACGCCTGAGGGAATACATTCCTTATCCTATGTGTCACAGAGATGCAGTTTGTGACTACGTTTACATTCCTGGTGTAACAGAAAATGTGAAGTGCAAAGAAAAAAGGGAATTTCTTCTCGGTTTAATTTCTCCAGTTCCAACACCGTGTCTCTCCACAGGCTACAAACGATTACAGCTATGTTCTTGGTTCACAGCCTGAGTCCACTATCTGGCTTGTAAGGAGGTAGACAAAGGCAAAGAGATCCAGAGCCGCTCTGTGCAGGTGACCACAGCCACCTACTGCTCTATACACCCCCAAAAGAACTAAGGAAAAGTATTTTGGGGGCACTGAAAAAACTGTCCAGTTTTCTGCTTCATTTTCCCAAGGGAAAGGGGTCTATTCTGCCACAACTGGTCTCAGGGAAAGAAGCTAGTAGAATAAAACAGATACAAGTCTAGTTCTCTCTCTATTTTTCTCTCTCTGTCTATTTCACACACACACACATACATACACACACATATGGAACATGGCAGGAAGAGTATAGCTTTGGGCTCTAGTGGCTCTGAACCTGCATCTTGTGCAAATTACTTAACCACATAAGCCTCGATTCTAGATTCCTGAAATGAGGCAAATATAAGCTCAAACCTTGGCACAGCGATTAAATGAGACAGCACGTTTAAACAGTTGTGTAGAGCAGACATTCATCTATTGCTATTTAGGGTAGTTAAACCTTTTTATTTGTATATGTCATTTGTACAAAATAATGGGTTTCATTACAACACTTTCATACAAGTGTATCATGCGCTTTGATCACATTGACTCACCCCCTACCCTCTCTTGTCCCCTCTCCAGTCCTGCCCATCCCCTTTCCTTTCCCAAATGGTCCCTTTTCTACTTTCATGCCTTAAGAAAAAAAAAGAAATCTGGAGCCTGCCTGTGAGAGAAGACAAGCAACATATGTCTTTTCTGCATCTCGCCTATTTGGGTTAATTTGATGATGGCCGGTCCCATCCATTTTCCTTCCTGAAATATGACCTAATTTTGCTCTTCTTTATAGCTGAATAAAACTCCATTGTGTCTGTTTAGCTTTAATTTCAATTGAATTCTTCAAGCAGCACGAAGATGTGGTGGATGCACTCAGGCTGACGCCCTCTCCTTGGGCAACCTTACCACACCACTGTCAGAACAGAACAGACAAATCACAGTGGTCTTCGGAGATTTTCATGTAGCTAGAGCACAACTTCCCAGGCATTCCCAGGTGCATTCTGTCTTCATTGGGTTATTTCAGCAAAAATCTAAACTCCTGCTGCTCTGAGCACCTGTGTCCTGGCCGTTCATGGGAGTCATTCTGAAGCTGGCTGTTCTACCAGCCGTTTACTTAGGCATTATTTAAAACAAATTTCCAACGTCGTAAAGCCTCTCCCTTCTGTAAACCCAAATTATATTTAATAAGCCTGAGAACGTGTGGGGCTGCCAAATCTGAAGCAAGAAGTCTCATGACTTCAACTCCACTGTCAGCCCATGATTACAATTTGATTTCCTTTGGCATCAAAAGACAAACTATTTTAGTGAACAATGTTCTTCCTGTAGCAAGAGTGAGCTGTAGTTACTCCGCCACCGATCCGACCATTGGCCGACAGTATGTCTACACTCCTGGCAATCGAGCTGGAAGAGTGGACTCAAAGAGGAACCCAGAGTGGAGAACACAGCAGAAACATTTAGTGCACACTGTGTGTGTGTGCATGTGTGTGTGTTGCACATGCATGAACATGCATGTATGTGTTCCAGTCTAGCTGGGTCATGTCCTCTCACCAAAGGGCACCCAGAGGATCTTCGTTAGTCACCTGTGTTCAGGAGCGAGAGCTCTGACTTTCAACCGTCCCTGAACTGGACCTTAGCGGCTTTCAGTGAAAAGATTATATTTTGCACCTTTACCCTGCACTTCCTTAGAGTCTTATGACATTTAAAACTACCTTTATAGCCTTGATCACTCCAAGATGTATGGTTTATTTTCCCCTTGTTGAACCACCTTGATCTTCCTGACATAAAGACCCTGGCCTCTCTCTCCTCATCCCACGAACATCTATGCTGCCCTGGGCGTTCCTCCCAGGTCCCATTACTTGGGGAGCACTGTTAATAGTGCTGTGGTTTTTCTATTAGAAGTTGGCTCACTTCCCTGGTCTCAAGGAGTCCTGGGCTTGTGCACGTAAGAGGTAATGGAGGTGTATAATGCTCTTTTTCCCAGGTGAAGAAGGAGCTTCGGGCTGCTGATCTGAACACATAGCACTTCTGGTCCAAGAGATGGTGGATATAGGCCCACCAGTACTTTCCACTCTGCACCAGGCCGGTTCTGCCTGTGACAATGTGGAATTGCTGCTCTGCTGACAGGGCAAGGTGTAGTCACCGGTTCCTGCCTGCCCAAAAGTTTCAGCACGACTTGAGCTCAGCAAGCATATTTCCAGAGCTGGGAAACCTTTCCACGCCTCCCATCAGCCTAACCCCAGTGCTCACTCCCGGCTCACTCCCTGACTCTCCAGCCACTTCTGCTGCCCTACTAGACTCCCCTAGGCTCTACATCTCTCCTACTCTACCATAAATACCTATGCATCTTCTCCTCCTACTCTACCATAAATACCTGTGCATCCTCTTCTCCTACTCTATACCTGGACACCCTCTTCTCACAGAAGGCTGGGCTGTTTGTCGACCTGCTGATCTGCTATGCCCAGCCAGCACTGGGGCTGTTAGATCTTAAAGCATAAACAGCCTTCATCTCCTCCTACAGACAATGAGTCTATCACCAGAAATGTTGGCTTAATTTGATAAGGATTTCCGGCACCAAGACAAAACCATTTTGAGGTAAATAGGTATTTTGTATTTAATTAATTATACCATCTAAACTTACATGAAAGTTGCTTAAATTATTTGTTAACTCACTATAGCACAGTAGTTACCCAAGGTACACATAGGAAACACAAGTTTCTCATAGTCGAGGATCCTGACAGGAAATCAAACTATCACTTCTTTTTGCAATTCAAACTTTTCTCACATCAGTGACCCCAGTAAGAATCTAATGCGAGCTTGGCTGGGATGGACTGTGTAATTTTTGTACATAATAAAATAGTGGAAGGTCAATTTTGACCCATGCTATAAGCATCATGGGGGAAAGGGAAGAGCTATTTAGTAGTACCTAATCACCTTTGTCCTTATTCTGATGATACAGTCCCCTGGGTCACTGACAATATTTTTGAGCATTTCTTAGACAGGAAAAATTTAACAGCACACGATTCCATTCTTGACTTCAAGTTGTTTTAATCTAGCAGAGAAACAAAAATTATAAATGAAAAGAGACCCCTGCGTTATGAAGAACATAGTCTAATGAAATAAATATAAATACCATGAGCTATATATACTGAACTATATATAATTGCTAAGAGATATTGGAGTATTTTAGTCATGCTGAAAGTTTGAAAGATATCTCCATAGAATTAGATCCTCTTCCAACAGTTCTGCATGGTCATTATCGAAAGAGTTTATGGAATGACGTGTGGAGGAGTCACAACTCCAGCCTAACAGCATGTGATTTCTTCATTCCAATCAAATGTTATGTGTGTTGAGTGTTTATGCATTGGCGAGCGAGCCTGGGCCCTCAGAGAGCTCAGGCTCAAGATGGCTGCATGTGGGATGCGTTCGTAGGAGACCATTGCGTTTCCCGCTGAGCAGTAAGTCATGTGATTTTTTTTCTGACATGTGATTTTTTTTTTCAGAAAAAAAATTGCGTCTCCTCTGTCTGTCCAAACTGTTATAGTATCATCACAGTGGGAAATGCAAGACAACCCAGAGCACATCATCTACAATGCTAAAAAAAAGTATTCAGTACAGTCACTTAAGAAATAAATGTACACACACACACACACACAATATTAATGTAGAAAGAGGGCTGCAATGGGCTCTTTAAAAAAATCTCAGGCAGACAACACATTGGAACCTCATCTAAGGCTGCTGAGGAGGACAATTTCCCTGAGCATTATTACACAGAACCTCAGCTCTCAAGCTTTTGAAATTCTTTATAACAACAATATTGTTTACATCTGTTGTGTCCAAAGGGTTTTTATTTTTGGCAAAAGAATCTTATTTTTCCAGTGACAGACCTCTACATAGAAAATTCCATACAGGGTAAGCGTAGGGCCGGGTGAGGCCCGGAGAGCGACAGAAAGCTCAGCCGTGTCACCTTGACCTCAGCCTCACACCCTCATCCTCCACCAAAACTGGAAACAGCCTCCATTTCATGCTTTTCGCTCTCAGGAAGGTACCCTCAAAGTCAGAGTTTCAGATAAGTATCTGGAAATGTCCGTCCAAGATTCCCTCCAATATTCAAAAAACACATATACCAATTCAGGAGGGTGTGGGAGGAGAATTCCTCCACTGACAAACTACAACTGGATCGGGGTTTTCAGCTTTCAGATGTCTCTAGCTGAGAAAGGATTGCAACAAACGAAGAGCAGTCTGGGATGTGTGGTGATGCCGTTTTGTGACAGATGCTTTTCCCTATTTTATGTATGTTATTATTGCACACAATTCATTATTGTCTGCATTTCCCCGGCAGGAAAACTGAGCTCTGCTGAGATGAAGTTCTGAAAGCAGAAGAGTTAGCTGCGGGGTGGGGGGGGGGGGGTGTATATGGGGGGGAGAGCGGGGGGGGGTGTATATGGGTGGGAGGCGTGTGCTGGGACAGCTGACGCTTCCCCCACCCAGCCCTTACATCCCAGAACACTGATTCCACAGACAAGTCATTTGGGGGCAGTGTCCTGTGTATTTCATATTTTTCACTTTCCTTTGTAAATTGATTCACAATACAAAAATTAGACGTCAGAACAAATCCTAAACTCTTAATGCGTGAAAAATCTTGAAGAGAATTGTAACAATATACTAAGTGGGGGTGTGTTTACGTCTGTGGTGGCAGAGAATCCCTTGTGCTGTGGATGTATATGAGTTTACTAAATAGCTAGTAGCTAACGAATAATAGGGGAAAAATTAAGAATTAGTTTTTTTAAAGAAGAGACTGATTAGTTTAATTTTATTTCATTGTTCCTGTATATAGAAATAAAGAGACATACCTAAATGTTAAAGAATTATAACTCATATACTCTTCTACTATATTTTTTCTGAATTTCTCAAATCTTCTATCATGGAGAAATATTAGCTATATACATATATGTGATAAATAGTATACTACATGAAAAAAGAAATAAAATCTCCCACTGTTTTCTTCCATTTTCTATCCAGACTCTGACAGAACAACATACAATCAGACCAGAGAGTTACAAGATTTCTCTAACTCAGAGGTGGGATTAAATTGCATTGAAACAATTTTAAAAGGTCTCTAGCTTTAAGAACCTTCTGTATACCAGGCACCAGTGGCTCATGCCTGTCATCTGAGCTACTCAGGAGGCTGAGATCTGAGGATCATGGTTCAAAGCCAGCCCAGGCAGGAACATCCGTGAGACTCTTATCTCCAATTAACTACCTGAAAACTGCTGCAGCTCAAGTGGTAGAGCACTAGCCTTGAGCTGAAGACCTGAGGGACAGCACCGAGGCCCAGAGTTCAAGCCCCATGACTGGCAAAAAAAAAAAAAGAAGAGTCTTCTGAAAACAGGCAGTGTTCCAGGACTTCTTGTATATTATCTCATTTAATAATCCCATTGTATGAGATCCATCCAACTACATACACTCATGTCACAGCTGAGAGAATGCAGGCCAAGAGACCAGGCGTCTCTATGAAGGTAAAGGATTCAGGAAAGGGCAACAAGCCATCTGTATCTGAACCTAGCTTCTTGGCTAACTGCAAATCCTCCATCCCTTCATAAGACAGTATCAGAGGAGAAAAGTGGGAAAATGTAGACACAAATCCAAGGCATATCCTACAAAAACAAAAACGAGGGGAGGGGAGTGTAGTCGTGGAGATGGGAGGGCAGGGATGTAAGGCAAAAACAGAGGAGGAGGCAACAATGCTTGATAAGACATGTACTCATTACCTTACTCATGTAATTGTAACCCCTCTGTATGGTATTTTCACAATAAAAAAAACTTATTAAAAAAATAAAAACGAGTGAGAGAAGGGGAGAAGGGATGAGTGGGAATGTTGATCGGGATACAGCGTATTCATAAATTGCTTTGTTAAATAGCAAGTCTTATGTACAACTACTTAAAGATAATTTTTTAAGTGTAAGAGTGTTGTAGGGACACTAAACATTTGAAGACAAACAGAAATAGAGTAGTTCACCAGGCAGTTCACATTCTGCCTAGTGACTGTGCACTTCAGGATTGTGTAAGCATGTCCCCGGGCCCAGGAAAATGATGAGGTTATTGGCAAAACCAGTGTCTGTCCATTCACCGACCATGGGATTTCAACAAGGAGAGTTCTAGCATATTTTGTTCCAGTTTGGTTTCTCCAACTCATTTCCTGACAGGGTAGAAACTCTCAATAGAAGCAAAAAGGAAAAAAATGGAAAAACTACATGCACTCACACGGTCCTTTATGTATGCATGTAATTTTTTTAAAAAACCTGAAATTTGACTTGTGGAAGAGATCGTTGGCTGATTCATGACTTTTTCTTCCTGCAGCATCTTGAAAAGAATTTAGTCAAGGAAAAGGAACAATAGTTCATGATGTTCTTTTCCATGGGAAAAAAAGATTAAGTACCAAAGACCTATTCAACTTGAATATGGGAACCTAGTAATTTTTTTTTATAAATCTCCTATGATGGGAAAAATCTGAAGTACTAAGTAATTATAAATAAGTAGAAACTGAAAGATTTGTGGGCATTCCAACCTTGGCCATGAGAACATTCCCATACATGCTTCTTTCCGGCAGGCAGGTCTAGATTCTGGACTTGTCTGCACCAAAGAGTCCAG
This sequence comes from Dipodomys spectabilis, assembly GCF_019054845.1. Classification (NCBI taxonomy): domain Eukaryota; kingdom Metazoa; phylum Chordata; class Mammalia; order Rodentia; family Heteromyidae; genus Dipodomys; species Dipodomys spectabilis. Next base: position 4,549,212 of record NW_024870892.1, on the reverse strand, counting down.
TTCAGTCTCTTTGTCACTCACTCCTGCACTCATTCACCCATTCTTCAGCAAGCCACAGTTACACAAATACCGTATGGCAGATACTGCATAGAGCACGGTAGGGAACAAGTTAACATTTCAGCTCTGAGTCTCCATTGTGGATCAATGACAAGCCAATAAAACTTAAAGGTACATGCAGGCTGGGAGAAATGTTATGAAGCATAATGAGCGGCTTCAGAAGGTGGAGCTGGTAGTGTGGCACACGGGTGAAGAAGAGGCAGAAGGGAAGACCCCTCCACAGAGGTGTCTTTTGAGCAGCGTAATTTCAGGAGATGAAATCCATGAAGGTCTTGGGAAGATAGTTCTGGGATAGGTAAGCCATAATTTGCATGATCAGAGGCAGAGCCTACAGATGGGGGGAAAAAACCTATCTATTTCAGGGAAGCATTCTACACCCCCAAAGGACATTAGGAACATGTGAGAGACAATTTTTAGCAGCACTTAGGAGGGCAGGCTATGAATTCTTCTGTCATCGAATGAGTAGAAGCTACTGCTACACATCCCACAATGCACAGAGCAGCCTCACGGTGAGAAATAACACAGTCCAAGGTGTCACCTGTGCCGCAGGGAACACTCTGTGCAACAGTCTACTGGCCACTCTTTCACACCCTCACTTGGAGATTCTGTGACGGAAGAGGCCCACAACTTCGGATTCAACTTAGGAGGCCAACCAACAACAAGCTCCTCTCCCGAATAGTATGCACATCTTATGAAAGAGGCTCATTGAACTCATTCTCCTCACTCTAATCAACAGCAAAGAAGGTAGGAAATACAAAAGGAACATACATTAAGGAGTTTAACATATTGATGATTGCCTATACACCACGTTTAGCTGCTGCATTAGACTATAAAAAAAATAAAATATAGATGCCTTCCTTGGTTTGATCCTGCTCTATATTGCCTCCCCTAATCCAGTTATGGGATGTAGCTTTGTCTTCTAAGACACAGTGCAATGCCCTCATTTCCAACTTGCAAAAATGTGGCAGTAAATGGTACAGATACAGTGAAGAAGGGGCTGGTGACAAACAGGGAAAGAAAAATAGCAAGAAAGAAAGAAAGGAAAGAAAGATAGGACTCATCCCTGAGACTGGAAAGGAGAAGAGGCATCCTGCTGCAGAACCAAATGTTCTAGATGGCAGGTTTTGGCTGTCCTGGAAAAATTATGTTGGACAAAAACCAGACAAAGGCTGTTGGGAAAAGAATCAAAAGCAAGAGCAATGTAGAAATTCAGAAACTAAAGATTTTAGTTCCAAGCCAGGAGCCAGTGGCTCATGCCTGTAATCCTAGCTACTCAGGAGGCTGGGATCTGAGGGTCATGGTTCAAAACCAGCCCAGGCAGGAAAGTCTGTGAGACTCTTATCTCCAATTAACCACCAGAAAACCAGAAGCATTGCTGTGGCTCAAGTGGTAGAGCACTCATCTTGAGCTGAAGAGCTCAGGGACAGCTCTCAGGCTCAGACTTCAAGCCCACGACCGAAGGGGGAAAAAAGATTTTAATTCCATTATACAGAGTTCTGAAAACCTGTCTAGTGAAATGCACTCAGGTCTGTGGCAAAAGATGTCTAGAATTTGGGTAGCACTGTGGTTTTTGTAAAACTAGAAAGTTTGTATTTTAGGAAAATGATAAAAGATTCATGCAACAAAGGTGCATCTCTCTTTGATTTTTCTCTCTTGAGCTATTTTAGACACAGCATCTATTCAAATCAGCCAGTTCTATTTTTCCTCAGGATTAAGAAGCAAGCAAATTAGGATTTCTTTTTTTCAGCCCCATTCTCAAAATTCTCTCCTTCAGACATGTACTCCTTATTCCTTCCTCCTTTTCTCTACTTTACCCATGCTTTTTTTTAATAAGTAAAGTCCTAGCCGGGCAGAGGAGGTAGAACCTACAGGCCAAGAAAATTGTCTGTCCAAGAAGTTACCTCTACATCAGTTAGGTAAGATGAAGTATATTGGTAAATACACGTACCAGGAACTGTCTGATTATATGAGCAGAACCAGCTCTATATGGTTTTTATTCTTGAAAAACTCGATATATACTATTTTTGTAAAAGCTTCTGATGAGCACCTACCTACAAATTGTAATAATTCATCCTCAATGTACATAGAACCATGAAAGGCAGACAACACCCCATGCTGAATGACCACAGCAGAACTCTAACAGTAACAAGAAAAATGTTTTCGGCCCAGAAATGATCCTCTTGTGGAGTAGTGAGTGCCTTGTGTTTGTGACTCCTTCCATCTAAGGTCACAGTTCATTAACAGCTCAGCCCAAAAAGAGATTGCACGCCTATCGCTGATTTCAGTTATTATCTGGGCCACCCCAATAGACACACATATCCCAGGATGAACAGCATACAGTTTCAATCCTTTCAAAATCAGTCATCTGTTTTACAAGCTGGTAAATGTCTCTTTGCATCCTTTAGCCAATTTCTTAAAAATATGTGGGATTCATTGGGGCTGGGAAGGTGGCTCAGTGGTAGAGTGCTTGCCTTGCATGCATGAGGCCCGGGGTTCAATTCCTCAGTATCACATAAACAGAAAAAGCTGGAAGTGGCACTGTGGCTCAAGTGGTAGGGCACTAGCCTTGAGCTGAAGAGCTGAGGGACAGTGCCCAGGCCCAGAGTTCAGGCCCCACAACCTACCAAAAATAAATAAATAAATAAAAATGCATGGGGTTCAAAGGAGCAGAGGGCACGCAGGTGCGGGAGATGAAGCTGATAGTCTAGAATGGGAAGGAGGAGATGGCCTGGTAAAGGCGCCCAGAGCACCCCCGGGAGAGGCCAGCTCTGCTCCATGGCTTAATGCCCTCCTGAAGAGCTGGGAACATACACGCTGATAAGGATTCAGGCTGATCTGAACCAGGAGATGGGTTTTGCTTCTGTCTGGGATGTGTGCAATTGTGTTGTATTGTTCTGGTGAGAGAAGGGATGCCTAGGACATGAACTCTCCGAGGGGTGTGCACGTTCATCACCTGCCATCTGCCTGCCTTGCCCTGGCCACTCTGCCTGGCTGGGGAACCCTGGGAAGATTCAAGGAAGTAAGCCGGGCGGGCGTTGTTTCAAAGGCTGGGGTGGACAGGGAGCAACTTCTCTTTTCCCATCAGTGTCTAAATTTGTCTCTATTGTTTCTTTTTATTTTTTTTTTCCTCTCTCCCTTACACTAAAATGGGAGTCCCGCCCAGGGACTCTTGACAGAGAACTGTGTGCATGGAAGACAGGGTCATCTACATTGTCTGAACTCCATGTGCAACAGAGATTACACCCCGAGAAAACAAAAGAAATACGCAACACCAGCATCCCCAGGCAGTAAACAAGAGCAACGTGACCACTGTAGCCGGCGGCTTCCTGTAGCATTGGAGTCAGAGGAAAAGTAATAGTTCTATTCCCACCCTTCCCCCACCATTACCCTTGCTCCAGGAGAAGGAGTCCAGAGATCTGAGTTTCCTAGAGGTGGACTCCTCCTAGGGAGGAGGCTAAAGACTTACAAAAGCTGCAGGAGCGGAAATTCAATCAAACCACCTCATTGCATGAACAGGGGCTCCTGTGGCCTCTGAGTATTAATGAACTTACAGTAGTCCCATTATGACTGGGAGCAATCTGACTCAACATACAGTACAAGCATGGTCCCATGTTTTCATTTAAATGGAATCAAAGACTACTAAAACAATGCCATGTAATTCAATGGCCCAGATGACACAGTTCTTGTTGCCTAATAGAGCAAATAACTGCACTTCTCTATGGAGCTCATAATAGGGAATGTATAGTTTAGCATCCAATCTCTTGGTCCTTTTGCAGAAGTGAGCACTTATGACTTGAACAACCCAGTGCCCAAAAATGTGATATTCATAAAAACAACAACAAGGGATGCATCGTGAGGGTAATTCATATCAGAAACAAAATGCCACCAAAGAAGGATTTGGTGATGATAATTTGAGTCCAGCCTCCTGATAACTTGTCAGATAGCTATACATCTCAATAGCTCTTTACTTCACTATGAGAGCACTTAGGGGGTGTAAAAACAGGGACCCCAGAACTCAGAGTGACTCAGTCACACCAACTGAAACTCCCAGTATTCCAGCTGCCAACAGCCACAGCACCAGCTGCCCTCCCTGTCTGATATCCTGGTCTGATCAATGCGATCTCTCCTGAGAGCAAGTTGTGTATGGCTGACTACTCTGCTCCTAAAGAGCTAGTTGGAAGTTGATAAAGATATTTACACTTTTCCATAAAGCATAAATGATTTTAAAAATGCTGTGGATTTTGCTGTTATTCGCCTCCTTTCGTTTAACTTATTGAGTAATATAATTCATGAACTCACTAAGGGTGACATAGAGCATATGGCAGAATTGGAGAAGAAATGTGTGAACAGGCATGGTAATCAGAGAAAGAACAAAATCCAGCAGCATGAGCCTTCTCGGAGTGCTACTGAGGCTGGCTTCAGAATTCCATCATCAGACCGTACCGGCTACCACAAACGTAAAATCCTTGGCAATGCCCATTGGTCACTTTGCTTCCACTCTTGAACCCACAGTAGTATTAGTTCCCTTTTATATTTTTGCAGAAGACTGATGAAGTCTGTTTTCTGTTATGTTTGGAATTTTCAGCCTCCTGAAACTGGTCTGTCTTTGAGATCCAGAGAAGTATACAGAAGAATCTGGGTTAACAAGACCTAAGCCAACTTCAGGGCATACTGGAAAATATGATGGAACACAAACCGGCTTCATCATCATGGGGGTCAAAAGCCAGGAGATCTTACAAAACGAATTTTGCTGGTATTTTTGGATCAAAACAAAGTGGCTTAGGGGGAATGAGGACTGAGGAAATCTGACAACGCCTTGGAGCCCTGAGAGGTTTGTGTCTTCCTTCTGTAATGACTTCTAAAGAGTGAAATACACACTGACGAAACATGAAATATATAAAAATAAAATAAAATGTGACAGAGAACATGTAATATTTTATCAGATCTTAGGGTAAGGAATGACTTTCTTAAAATAAACACAAAGAAAGAAATTATAAAAGACAGAATTACTTATACTTATGAAATGTTTAGCGTGTACAAGGCACTATTTCAATGCGCTATGCAAATGCCAACAGAGGAATACAGAATTAAAGAAGGGGATATTATTGAGTTTCTGTCCAATTAACAAAAAAGATTTGAAATTTTTTTTTTTAATTATGACCAAACATTCTGAGTTCACTGCTTTTAAGAAAGAAGCAATTTAGGGCTATAATTTGGCACATTCTTCCTAGAAGTTTTGATTGGATATGCATGTAAAACATTACAATCAATTCTACTTCTCAGAATCTATCTGAAGGAAACAAAGGCCAGTACAAACATTCACATACAAACATGTCCACAAGAGAATTATTGTCAAGCATCCAGAGAGCGGTGGTACCCAAGCATCAACCATGGTAGGCAGATCTATGACAGCCCATTCTTACCCCTAGATATAGGTCCATGGTGCAGTAGCCGGGGGTGGAGGTGGGGAGGAAAATCACACACTCCATACGCCCTACTTGGTAAACTCATAATTGAAAGACTGGTAGTACAACATGAACAATAGCTATTCCAAGGTGGACCATTTTCTCATAATTCCTATAAATGACAGTGAACTTTGAAATAAAGAAATCAAACCCAGGAGTGCCCAGTGAGCTTGGACAAGCAGAGAAGTGTCTCACACCTGTGAGATATGCTGAGCCCTGCATAGGTCTTCCTGATTCTGAGATCCCTGGGATTATCTCATTGCTCACAATGCAGGCAGGCAGAAGTGTCAAGGCCAAGACAGAATATCTACCTGTTTTCTATGTTATCCACTGGTGGTCACCTGAAGTGGTTCATAGCTATCAGTTGGTGACATGTTAGTGGTTATGGATCAGTAACCAGATTAAGACATTTTCAAGGGTCTAAATACAGAATCCATGTCACTGAATCATATTTCCAAATAACTTTTAACATATTGAAGCAAATGAGGAGAGCAAACCATTTAGCTTACAGCCATGCATTCTGAAGCTGCTTCTTAATTCCACTTGTCTGTGGAAATTCTGAGATTCTATGACTCATAAAATATGACTGTATGGATCATATATGAATATTATAAACTATAAGACTAAGTAGACGTACTCTCGTAGTTGTTGCTGAAGCTTATCATTTAAAGATCTTTCCTCCCCAAACTGCCTTTTCCTGCCCAGTTACAACAGCCAATCAAGATTAACCAGAGGTCGACTGAACACAGTTCAGGAGATTGGCTCTAGATAAAATGACTTTCGATGGTGGAAACAAAATCCTCGCTCTTTGACAGGAAGCCCCGGTTGAGGAAATACAAGAAAGCACGGAGCCTCTGTGTGGCTTGTGTCTCTGCCCACTTTAGGCTCGGGGAGGGATGGGGACACAGCAGGTTTGTAGGGCTCAGGTCTATTGTCTGTCATAGTTTGTCACCAGTAATCTGGGAAGACACATTAGAATGTCACTTCTTGCATGCTAAAAGCCCTGGGCCCAACCCCCAGTTCCAAAAAGTAAAAGAGGACAGAGAAGGAAGAGGGAAAGGGAGAAGATGGGGGTTGAGGCAGGAAAGGGAAGAGGAGAGTAGAGGAGGGGAGGAAAGTCCTCCAAAAAGATGGAAATGGAAGTAGTGAGGAAACGAGAAGGAGGTTGCTGGAGAGAAGGCAAGTGAAGGAAACAATTTGAAGCAAGAAGCAGCAATGGAATAAAATACATACGTAAGGCTGGAATTGAGAACAAGTCCTCCATGAAGGAGAGGGAAGGGACTGGTTAAAGACAATATGGAAACATACAACCATATGAGCAAGATCAAAGACAGACAAGTACGACAGCACAGCAACAGCTCCCTACGAAACACACAGACTCTCCCGAATATCCAAAGATGATTTTAAAAAGCACAATTTCCACCAAGAAATTGTTCGATTGTTTTTTTTTTTTTCGGTTGTGGGGCTTGGACTCTGGGCCTGGGCGCTGTCCCTCAGCTCTTCAGCTCAAGGCAAGCACTCTACCACTTGAGCACCACTTCCGGTTTTCTGGTGGTTTATTGGAGATAAGAGTTTCACGGACTTTCCTGCCAGGGCTGACTTTGAACCAGGATCCTCAGATCTCAGCCTCCTGAGTGGCTAGGATGACAGGTGTGAGCAATCGGTGCACAGCTTATTCAATTGATTTTTAAAGTTTTAATGTCAGCCACAATGTAGCAAGACTGGCATTTTTAATAATTTGGGAGGAGATATGTCCTGACTTTGGAGGTAATCATGGTGTGCATGGGAATCTAGCCTGAGATGAAACGAAAATACTTGTGTGTCCCAAGCTGTTCATTTCAGCATTGTTTATAATTTTAAAAACTGAGAAAAAGATTAAATGATCGTCAATAGTGAAACGAATGTGCAAATGGTAGTGTATTGAGGCGTGGTCGCTCATTCCTGTAATCCCAGCTATTCAGGACAGAGAGACCAAGCGAACTGCTATTGAGTTCAAGATGGGACAAAAAAAAGACAAGACCCTACCAACAAATAAGCTGAGTTCCCAACTCTGTGAGAAGAATGTTTGGGAGGATCACAGCTAAGAGCTAGCCCAGGCAATCATTCGAGACCCTATTTGAAAAATAGGCAGGGAGGGAGTATGGCTCAAGAGGCAGAGCACCTGCCTAGCAAGAACAAGGCCTTCAATTCGAACCCCAATACCACCACCAAAAATATGTGTGCACTCACTTGGAGAAACATGATGGTGACTAGCAGTGATATAATGTGTCTGTAATGTAATAAGTAATGAATAAAATATATTTGAAGTCTGATTCCAATGTCAACGTGTATCTGTGATTAAGGAAAAGAAAAGGATCCTGGTAAGAAATGCACCCCTAAGCCAAAACGTGTACAGACAGGGGGGCTCCCTTCCCTCACTCTTCTCTATTAGCTGTAATATAGTTTGCATGGCTTTTATAATAAAAATATTTTATTAAAACTTCTGGCAATGATATATCCTCTGGCCATGGGGATAACAATTCTGTGTTGAGTATCATTTCCAAGAAGAGGGCGATATTAATATTTATGATGCTTATATTACAGTTGGCTTTTTGTGAAGTGAGCACAGGACTGTCTGAGCTCACCCGGACTGACTTGAAGACCAGCGTTCTGGGTGCATATTATTTCTGAATATGGACCGTCTGAATTGTACAAGTGAGCTGAACTTACCCAGCTAGCAGTGACTCTGCTGAGAGATCTTCACTTTCCAATTGCTTGTTTTCATCTGTTTCTCCTCTGTTTGGGTGTCAGGCATCAGCACAGCTGCCCAATCCAGGACAACTCCAAACCCCAGACTCTGGGAGGCAGAGAGGCCGCCAGCCCTCCCTCCCCAGTGCCATATCCCAGAAGCAAAGACTAGGGTGCCAGGCAGGTGGCTTCGGTGACAGACAGGAGAGAAAAGGTTTTGTGTTTTGTTTTGTTTTTCATTTATTTATGCGGTTTCAATGAAGGATCTGCCTGGCAGTGGGATTTTTTTCTGAGAGCTAGTCTTTCCAATGTTCAAGTTAACCCCCTATTTTAACTTTAGAGAAATTTCAAATCCTTTTAAATACCTTTAACCTTGTTGATGTGAACAAGAACTCGGAGATGGGGAAAATAAGGGAAGATCCCCAAAAGCTTTATATGTCTTATATAAATTAATTCATTTAATTGGAAGCAGGACTATACAAAAAAATGCTCAATGGAAAGACTTGGAAGAAGGAGGCAGCAGTACAGAGTTTTCCAATTCGTTTTCCAAAGAGAATGACATTGTTTTCTACATTCTCCTTCAGATGCAGCACGCCATTACGCATTGTCCTGTAACTTTGTCTAAACATACAACACTATAACACAATCTGAAAAATCGTACCTTCTTCAAGGTGAAGGCTGACAAGTTCAGTGAATGGAGCAAGAAACACCAAAAGAAAAAAAAAATCTGATCGAAGCTAGAAATGACATAAATCACCTAGAACTATAATTTGCACAATTCATTCTATGAGGTAATTAATCAAAGCATGGTTGAGTTTTAGGGGTTCAGACTTTGATCTGACAAGGAGAAGAAATACAGCAAAAGTGGTAGGGGTCATACTGCAGCCTGGGGACTTAAAAAAATGTTTTTCCATGCTAGTCACAAGTTTGATTACTTCTTTTTTTTTTTCCTGCCTACAGTCCCAAATTAAAATAAATGGACCACATGGAGACAAATCTCGGATACATGGAGTGCTTAAGAATATACTGTTCCTGATACAATAGCTTCAAACTTGTGTGTCAGGTTGTTCCTTAGGCTTCTCTTAAATGGTGATAGGGCAGAAGGAAAGAGTGGGCGGGCAACCCAGCTGCAGATTCACGTGATACATGTGACTTCCCGGAGGTCATGGAAGTTTCCCTTGCTCTGCGCTCTTCCTGCACAGCAGTGTGAAGGTCTGAGGAGAAAGGCGACCAGCGGGGGAAGCAAAGGAGACAAAATGCCCTGTGGTCACACAGAGGAGCAAGCCAATTCCTTGCTGAGTGCAGGCAAATTGCTTTATATTTAGTGACAACAATCGACTCTATTACAAATTAATGAGGGGTCGGAAGCCTGAGTGAGCTTGTCTGGCCACAACACCTGCCGTCAGCATAACAGGGCAGACTTCTCAGAACCTGCAACAAAGACACAGCTGGCTGTCCAGTTGCAAACTGGGAGCGGCGCCAGGCCCAGCCCTGGGACTCTAGCAGTCAGCAGAGGGCTGCTGAGCCTCTCCAGCCGCTCCTTTGCCATCTTACCTTCTCAGGGACCCAGCCTTGAGCTGGTTCCCAGGTCACTGACCTTGTTTTTGAAGTTGTAGTTTCCTAGTATTTTCCCAGGACTCCTTGTACCTCAGGAGGTGCTGCAGTGTAAACAGGAAACCAAGCACCCTGCTACAGCATGGCTGCTGCCCACAGGACCAGGCCCCGGGAAGCTGAGATAAGAAGGGAAATAAATAACAGTCGTAGATCTGTAGCAAAGCCACCAAACACAACCAAGTCATGAACCAGGATCCACAAACACTGGAGCTTACTGAATTCACGAGATGTGTGTTCTCCTGGAAAAGCCATGACTTTGTGTCATCTGACAATCAACACTTCACCCTGACGTTGAACTTGACTATGGCTATGCTCAGCCAGCTTTCTAGGGAGTCAACTCACCCTGGATCCAGAGTGGCCATAGCAACCACTTCCTTCCTCTCCATAGCTTCTTGATTCTCGGTCAGACCACTCACCACAGCCACACTCCCTCTCTCTGGCCTTCTCTCTTGATAAAATGAACCCCTCTTACGAGAGACATTTGCCCTCCCTTCTCCAGGCTGTACCCCTTCCCAACTCCCTCACCCGGTTACTAGCTGCCACTCCCTGACCGTGGACTCAACACCTCTGTGCGTCCTTGTCTCTCCTATGAGCTGGTCGAGTGCCACCTCTGAGTCCGCAGCCACTTTATGGGCCACACACCTGGGGCCTGAGCCCACTGCCCACACTAACACCGTCTGTGCCTTCAGATCTACGCATGCTCCGCGGGGCCTGTGTCAAGTGTTCATGGACGCTCGCCTCCTGACACCATTCCCACAGTGATAGCTGTTTTGCGCTTGGTGCCCCCCAGTGTAGCAGAGCTCCCCTCTTTTCCATGCTCATGGGTCTGAAGCCCTCCTGTCTTCCTCCCCCTCCCTGGATGCCCTTCCTGAGCTCCTATGCAGCCATCCTGCTCCTGAAACTCTCCCCAGTGTGGGAAAGAAGACAGGTTCATGTCCTAGGTCTTTCCTCTTGCCACTCCATCCATCCTGCTTCATCCAAGACCGTAAACCACCCCATCTCTGCCCATGAGGTTCTATCTAAGAAGACCCAGCCAGCAAGTCCGTACACCGCAGTCCATTTGGCCGGTGGTCCCGTAAGTGGCAGTCCTCGGATGCCCCCTAGCACCTCCAATTCCACGCACCCCAACTGGAAATGGTTCCATCTCACGACTTTCCAAAGCTGGGAAGCAGGGCTGAACCTCTGTTCTTTGATTTCCCTTTCCAGCTCCTCCTGCAGCCGGTCTCCTGTCCTTCAGCTCTGCTGGCTGTAAGCCTCCGTCCACCCTCTCCCGAATTCTGCCTACACCCCCCACCACCTCGCCTTCCACCATGCCCGAGTCCTGCCTGCTTTTCCAGATGCTCCCTGCACATTCCCACTCCTTTTTCTGGAATTCCCTGGCTCCACATAAATGCACACAAAGACAGCTTTGCCCCCTGCTGCCTAAAATCCCTTGATGGCTCCTCATGATTCAACCATGCCATTACCTAGCACTAAAACTCCTTAAAGAGTCTCCCCCGGCCCTGAGTCCTCTGATGCCCAATTCCTCGGACCTCTCCATCTCCATCACCTCGTCACACATGCTGAGTTTGTCTTCTAGAGCCCCTGGGCTGCATATGGTTCTGTTTACTGTTTCATCTGCCCAGGACATCGAGTCTGTCCCTCCCCAGGGCCTAGCCCTAGCTCCCTTTTCATGTGCAGCCTGGCCATGCTGTCTTCCTGAAAGCTCTTGGTGATACCCCCAGCACCTCCTGCCTGGAAAGTCTGGGATCTATGTTTCGTTGTGTGCACAAGGGAGATTTGAGTATTAGCCGTGCATCACAAAATACCCTCCTTACCCCAGACTTCCACCACGCTTCACTCTGGTGTGTTGCATTTCTGTGTGAGTCTGTTTTTAGGGGACAAGAATAGCATCCAGCCTGCATCGGAATCCTGAGGGCACCGTTGGCATCTTCTGAGACATCACAGCTACGAGAAGCTCAGACCATAAGACACAGGTGCTGTGGACACGCTACCTCTGGGTTCTAAAATTTGGGATGAAAAGCCATGTGTGTGGAAGGGTGAAGTAGAGTTCTGTCCAGTACTAGAGGATTGAGGGTTTTTGTTCCTTTTTGTTTTTGTCTCTCCCCATCACCACCACTTCCTTTCCAGACTATTTGATTCAACAATTTCACAATTCTATTGGGTAATGGAGAACCTCTATGTTACCCTTCAGATCTTGGAAGTGTTTCGTTTTATTTAAGTTTTTATTTGTCCCCAAAGAGTTTTTTATATATCTCATATTATTATTCTAGGAACTAAAACTACAAATTTTGCAATTTTGCATTGCTAAGAGGCACATTAATGAAGGAAAAGAAACTCTTAGAAACAGCCTTGATAAGTAATCAGAATGAAGACAATGAATATATTTTACTTGAAGTGTTTTGAACCAAATCTTACAAGGAAATATGTCTCCAAAGATCTGAAAATCAAGATAAAATTTTCCTTCACAAAATATCCAGAAAACGGCATACATTAAAAAAAAAAAAAAAAAAACAACCAGAAAGAGAGCAGCGAAGACAACATAAGATGAAAGACCAATATTCAGCTGATGACTAAAATACAACTGAAAAGAATCCTCAGAAGGAGGAAGTAAAAAATATCAAGAAAAGGTTAATTAAAAACTGTATCTTCCTAATCCAATTGAGTCAGTGTTTCTTTTTCTCTGAAGAAAAGATCCTTGAGAAAGAATTCTCCACTATTTTCCATCAGGCTGCCAGTTAGATATACATGAAAAAAATATTTTGTGCAAGTCCTATAAATTGGGAGGGAAATTTGGGAATGGAATAGTGAGCTGACAAGAGAGAATGGATGGAGATGGGAAGAAAAGCACTGAAGCCTAACCACAGAGAATTCATCATGTCTCCAGATGAACACATTCTAATAGACTAGCACAGATGCCAGGGAGGAAGCCATTGCTGAAGTTCAAGCTTCAATAATAGGGTCTAATCATCCCTTTGCTCACTTCTTACTATGAGGTTCAAGATTTCTGGACACTTGGCCAGGCACTGGTGTCTCACACCTGTAATCCTAGCTACTCAGGAGGCTGAGATCTGAGGATCACAGTTCAAAGCCATCCGGGCAGGAAAGGCCATGAGACTCTTATCTCCAACCAGAAGTGGTGCTATGGCTCAAGTAGTAGAGGGCTTGCCTCAAACTGAAGAGCTGAGGGACAGCACCCAGGCCCAAAATTCAAGCCCCATGACCAGTCAAAAAAAAATATTTCTGAACACAACCAGATTGCTTTATCAGAGCACCTATTGACCCTGAGAATCTCTGGTGAATCACTTTGCTTCTTGTTGCTGCTCTTAACTCAGTTGTCCAATCTGGTCCTGGTCTGTGAAAATATCTCACAGAAAAACTGTCAAGCAACTAGGAGATGATGTCTTAGCTTCCTTTATCCTTTGAAACGAAGCTGTCTGGCACAGAAGCCATTTATCAGAGTGTATATTTCCATGTTTGTTAGGAAGAGTTTAAACAGAATGTCTTCTAAATATTGAATGACTGATGCCTTTTTTGTTTTAGTCCTACATTGAGCATGGTTACTAAATGGCACTGAATATACCTTTCCAATGCTGTCATAAATAAATAATTCATAGTGACATATTAAAACATCTTCTCTACAATATCAAAAGAAACCATTACAAGGAAACCATGCTTACCCGTTAGCCGGCAGGTTGAACTGATAACCACAGTGACCTCCTGACTTTTCTCTCCAACTTAACTAGGCTCTGAACCAAATTGATCCACTGTCAGTGTTTACAGGAAGGCAGCCTAGCCAGCCTGTGGTTGTGCTCATCTCTATAAAGCAAGCTCCTGTGTCCTGTACAGGAACTGGAGACACACTCCCAGAACAAATCAATACCAATATCTAACACACTTCGTATGACATTTTTCTTCCTAATTTATGACATGTATTTTGTTTCTTTTCTCAGAAGCATTCTCCTTTCTCCATATCTATTTTGAAAAAGTAATGTCACTTTTTAGAAGCCTGGGAACTAAGGCATTCCCAGTAGACAGCTCAAAATTTTACACTGAAGATAAAAAGGCGAGCCAAGCACAGGTAGCTCAAGCTTATAGTCCTAGCTAATCAGGAGGGTGAGATCAGGAGAATATCAAGCCAAAGCCAGCCCAGACAGAAAAGCCTACAAGACTCCATCTCCAAAATAAGCAGCAAAAAGCTGGTAGAGCCCTAGTAGTAGAGCACCAGCCTAGTGATTGAGTAAGCATGAGTTCAAATCCCAGACTGGCAACAGCAGGAACAGTAAAAAGATAATTTCTGAGAGAGGGCAGTGATAGTGACAAGAGGAGAGGAAATTGAGTAGAACAATTGTAAACATGTCTGGAAAGGTAACAATGAACTTTCTTCAAGCTAATTTAAAAAAGAAGACTAGGAGAAACATCCATGTGTTTTTAGAGAGTCAGTTAAGAGGAGATCATCAGTTTTAAGAATAAATGATACTCTTCTAGAAAAGACACTACATCCTGAACTGGAAGTCTCAAGGAGATGCCTCATATATTCCACTTGGAGTGACGCTCTTGACATCTTCTGACATACGGGAGGTGGGCCCCCAGCAGATCCTATGTGGACAGGATTGTGGAATGGGCTGACGCTGCAGTCAGGTGACTAAGGGTCTCCCTGAGAGCGGGTTAATACACAGGTGCCCACAAGCCTCCTTGCCGTTCTGACCCAGTAGGGACCTGGCGCTGCCTCTCCAAGCCTGTGGATGACTGTGAAGCCACAAGCTTGGGCAGAGACTGAAGTTTCCACCGCAGGCCATCACTATGACCTGAGAGAGGCCTGCCAGAGGCCTCGGGCCTCCTCTAACTCCGCTGTCTGTTGGACCCGAGGGTCCTGCCCAGAGGTACCCCCATCTTGAGGGTAATGTCTGTCAGGAGAGAGTTTTCATCACTATTTCCACGCTATGAATTTTGTCTCTGGTGATTCCTTTATAATCTGGTTGTTACGATCTTTATCTCAGAGAAAGAGGGAGTTTAAATATTTTTGAACACGTAGAAAATCTCCATTGTGAGATTGAGCAAGAATAAAGATGACTAATATATTACAAATGATCAAAATGCAGTAGCAAATGGGGTTGATTGAATCCCAAACATGTCCATTATTCTTTTTCAAAATATTATTAATAAGAGAAATTCCTGCTAGACATTTTCCTCCTTGAGAGGTCATCTTACCACGAGGTAAGTAGTGATTTGCTAAGCAAAATCTTTGTTTTTCCTGGTATGAACTTGTTTTTCTCCTCTTCTGAATAGATAAAAGTTCAGAACAGGCTATTGAAGGGGTCGTTTTCATTTGCAGATCACCCCAGCTTCAGGCTTTGCACGGGGGATTCGTGCTCCTCACGTGTTCCGTTTTTCCCGAAGAAGAGACCCCCCGAGACTTCTGTCGCAGCCTGCCTCTGGGATCCGTTTAACAACTTGCTTTGAATTCTTATGAGTCCCGACTGCTAGATTTGCAAATGTTTCCACATAAAGGTTGTGCCCCCTCTGAAATGTGGCATCTACTCAGGAAGATAGCCATTTTGGTTGCTAGGCGATGGAAAGATCCTCTCACAGAAAAATCAGTCCTGACAAAAAAAATTTTTTTTTTTTTTACATAAAGACCTTTTAAATATAAATACCTTTGACAGCAGCTATTATTATTCGCCAAGTTCCTTCACATCTGAATAAATGGCAGAAAAATGATGATATTATTCATATGCCATTATACACTAAAGTGTTAAAATAGAAAAGATGCTATTCCTTTCCCTTCTTATTCCCTCTCTCTCTCTCTCTCTCTTTGTCTTTGCTATTGCTAAAAAGAAGAGAGCTTTTTTTTCCTATTGAATTTATCTGCTTTCCCTTTGAGATTCCCAGCATCACAAAAATCCCTGAGTAGAGAGACCCAAGATTTGGACTCCTCCATTTCTTTTTCTCCTCCAGTTCCACGCGTCTCCTTTGAGAGGACGGTCAAGTTGAAGGCACCCGCACGATGGGTGCACAACCAGCTTCCACCATCGGTGGCTTGGCTGGGGAGAGCAGGTGGGAGCTGTGCTTGTTCGAAGTCACCATCCATCCAGTTCCACTTCAATAATGCTGGCAATTTTCTTCCTACTGAGTTGACTGCAGGCACAGCTGCCCTCGGCGTGGGTGCCTGGACTCTACTTTTGCTACAAACCACCTTAACAACTAAAACGTGAAATGAGTACTGTTCTCGCGGTGTATAAATTGTGCAGTAGATAAACGAAGCGGCGATTGCACCTGGTTCAGTGTGTTCTGCCTGGCCGTGGAGGGCCTGAGAACTTCACAGCTGAGCCACAGGGTGGAGGCCGGCGGCCGCGACCCCTTCCAGTGAAGCCCAAAGACCACGTAGCCTCAAAGCACACACAGAGAGAGAGAAGCGCTGTTCACACATTCATCACCATGACAATGGCTCCCCCAAACTCCAAGGGTACAGCTTCTGTTGTGACTGTGAATATTGTACAAAGTTTCTCAAGAGATTTTGTTTGCAAAGGGCCTTCGAATCAGACGGAGACATGTTTCCTTATCCAAATATTGACACGAAGCCCTCATTTATGTAGCATTTTCCGGTGAAAGGCTGGGTATGGTAATGTCCCTTCATTCCCTTTCACACATTTGTTCTGCCTCTTGGCACCAGGAAGCTCTCATTGTTCTAGTCAACGCTTACTGCCCCCAATGAAACTTTTTCCTCCTTTCGTGACAGACAGGGTACATTTCCTTTCTTAAAGTTCTCAGGCGAGTTTCTGTACTGTGCTCCACATGTACCAAATAAGGCAACAGACTTGCAGGTTCCTCATTCTCTGGTTCTTTTCTCATGTTTCCCTCAGAGCTGCCCCAACCAAAGCCCTTGCTAATGGAACAGAGAGGACAGGAGAATGTTAAGAGAAACAGCTCTTCCACATCTACAGTTCCTGGTAGAAGCATCTGATACTGAATTGTTTAATCCCATGGAGAAGAAACCAGCAAGGTAGTGTTGGAAAAGAACCTCAAGAGATCTACTGAGTCTCACACAGCTCTTTCTAGCATTTTCCCTGTTAGATGCAACCAGTTTTTCTTGTGCAATAACTCAGGGATAAAATTGACTCACCAGTCACATCGCCTTCCTTCTGCTCTCCATGATTAAGGATTTGTACTTAAAGAGTTTCAAGGGTTGATTAACATACTTTGTTTTGCTCATTAATTTTCTGCATTGAAATAAGACATACGTACAAATGGAAATATCTGGAAACTTCCAAGATGCAGAACCCTAGTCACACTGGGTTATAAAACCGTCTGTCCAATCAAGAGGAGAGTCTTCAAAGGGTGGCTCCTATTTAGTTCCTTTTTTGACCCATCAAAAAACACCAACTTGGCTTTACAAGGCTGTTTTGATTAAAGAAAAATCCCTAGGGGTAAAAGGGTAAACTATTAAGACTCTGGTGAGTTGAAGGAACCAGATACTCACCTAACCAAAGGGCCATGAATGGTTCAGCACAGGTTCTAGACCAAAGATTTTCACCTAGGCTTGGAACAGAACCCTGGAGCAAAACCATGAACCTTGCACCCAGAAGGACTTAGGGAAATGTCCCCAGGGTCTGCAGGCCAAGGCCAGGCTGGGGGGGGGGGGTGTCATGGGAAACAGAGGAAGGTTTGTAGTGATATTATGCATTAGCAAGGGCCTTGTCTGTGACTTTACCACCATGTCCCATCTTTTATTCCAGACCAAAAAAAGATATCTCTCTCTGTCTCTCTCTGTCTCTCTGTCTCTCTCTCTCTCTGTGGCAAAGCAGCTGCATTATACCCCAGAGTGCAAGTGTTCAAGGCATTAAGCAATCACCTCCTTTCTACTACATTCTTTGGCAAGTTCCACTCCAGGTATGATTTATTTCTGGTTCATTTCCTGTGACTCAGTTACATAGGATGCAAAATTATGATAATAATACTTGTCTCCACATAATGAATAAGGAGTTCATATTTCTCATGGCAGAGACGTTATACAAATGCACAGTATCATTACAGCTAAAATCCATGACTAAAGAAATTAAATTTCCTGGAATGTTTTATATCTAACAGGAATGTTTGTAATCCTCTGTATTTACTGCTAAATGAGATGGACTACAAGAAAGAGGATATTTAAGAGGAAGGAATGGGCTCAATGGGAGAAATTAACAAATGGGAAAATTGCAGCCCTGCATTTTGTATTTTATAGAGAAAGGGGGCTTGGTAAACATGCAACCGGAAACCATGTTTGATTTCTGCAAGGAAAATTTAACTAGCAACAGACCCACGCAGAATCTTCAAAGGAGAAGTTTCCATACTTGTTTACCTTTTGATACGCGGCTAAAAAGAACATTGTACCTCAGTTTAAAAAGAAGTGATATCCTGAAATTGTTTACTACATTCTAAAACAAAACTAAACTAAACTAAATACATGACTGGACATAAAGAAAATGAAATAAAAGGTTTTCTAAAAAAGCTGGGAAGAAAGTATCATACAAGGCTTTGTGGGGAAAGGGTGATTTGGTAACATTTCTAACAATTATCCTCATTCAATCCCCTTTATCAGTTCAGAAACACATGAGAGTCAAATTCAAGCATTTTTCATGAGTCGCGTGCACTCTCTGAACACCACTGACTGACATTTCTGTACATTGGTTTCTAGCTCTTGTTCTGTCATGAGGTATCAACTTCTGGCACCTCCTCCAGTACCGACTGTCTTGAAGTCTGAACAAAGAGGAAATCAGCCTTTCTGAAGATCTACATGGCTATGGAAGCTTGCACGCTAATTCAGAGGGGTTCTCTCCGTGTAGGTTGTAACCAGCCTTGTTCCGGGCTAGGGAGCCCACCAGAGCCTGTCCCAGCTGATCTCACCCTAGCCTGTCTTCGTCTGAACCAAATATCTCTGCCCTCTGATCACACTGTATGCCTGCCCATGCCCTGGTCTCCTGACAGACACAGAGGTGACAGAAAGGTAGGAGGCAGAGTTTGGGGAGGGGCTGAGTGCCCTGGGCAGAATTTGCACACAACTCTATTTCAACATCAGCTCTATTGCCTGCAGGAAGCACCGCTGCTGGGGCTGAGTGCTGGAGAGCTCTGCGCTCACCCTCAGCCCTGTCAGCCTGCACGCTGGCTCCTGTCCATCTCCAATAGAGGGCTATTTCCTGATACCTGTCCATGCTTTCTCTCCATCTGATGTCCATAAGGGTCTGTTTGTCCGTCCTGGTACCAGACCTGCCTGTGAAGAGGCTCACACAATGCTCCAGCCCTGAGCCGCTCACTTACGCAGTGAAGGGACATCCGAGTCCATGAACAGATCCACACACCTGCCATATGTCTTATCCTTGTGGGATTTGCAGCCCATTTGCCATTTATGGACAAATCATGAGCTTTCCTTGACTTCTCCATGACACACACACGCTCAACTGCTAGAATGCTCTCACCTACGTAATCTTCTGTAAGCCAGGCCTACTCGTGAGATGCTCTGGAAGGGCAAAGGAAAGGGGAAAGATGGAGGAAAGAGGCGAAATAATGATGTTTAGCGCATTTGGCATGAAATCATAGCCAGCAAGTGACACTGCAAATTATCCAATTATAAAATATTTCAAACCTGTAGAAAAGTACCAACAAATCATAAAGGTACCATCACTCAGGTCATATGCACATTGTTTTGCAACGTTTGCATTTTTAGGACATTATGAGGGGAAGCAGTGACTTTCTTCCACTCCCTTTCTCATCCGTCTGTCTGCATGTGAATGTCTGTGTGAAGTATACACAGTAACACTCCCATTTTCCTACTGCTTCATTCTTTTGGATTTGGGTTTTCACACTCCATCGTGTGTTCAGGCTGTCCCACGTTGGTGTAGATCGCTCTGGCTTATGTAGGCTGTATACTCTCCTACCAGGTAATTCAATCATAGTTTTCTTGTCTATTACACTAAGAAGCAGTGTTTCAGTTAACTTTTATCTTTCACTACAACACGCGGTGCTGAGATTATCATGGCTCTGCACATCTTCTTGTCATCTGTGTGTAAATTTCTCTAGAAAAGCCAACGAGGAGTGGAGTTACTACACCAAAGGAATATAGGTACCTTCAACTTTATTTGATCGGATTTACTTTTTCTTTATAGAGATGTTACGACTTTGCAATTCCCCCCTGGGATTTATATACACTTCTGTTATCCTAGAAAAACAAGCCAGGAAGATAAATGTGACATTGTTGGTTTGTTTTGCATCTCCCTAAATCCAGGGTGGTTGAACAGTTCTTTGTGTATTTGTTTTTCATGTCCTTTGCCATCATATTAATAAAACACAAGGCTGAGATCTGAGAATTACAGTTTGAAGCCAGCCTGGACTGGAAAGTCCATGAAACTCATCTCCAATTAGCTTCCAAAAAGCCAGAAGCTGTAGCTCAGATGGTAGAGTGCTAGCTCTAAGCAAAGAAACCCAAGCCCCAGTACTGGTACAAAACAAAAAGGAAGGAAAGAAGGAGGGAAGGAAGGGAGAGAGGGAGGAAGACAGAGAGAGGAGAGAGAGACAAGAGATTGGGAAGGAAGGAGGGCGGAGGAAGAAAGGAGGATGGGAAGGAAGGAAGACTAGAAAGGAGGAAGGAAGGGAGGGAGGGCAGTGGTTAGGGTATTAATATCAGGTAACATATTAACATTTCTGGAAATAGTTCCTCTTTGGGTGAAGTATCTTCGAATCTGGGCATAAAGCTACTCAAGTTTATCTAAAACATTTTATTGTATATACTTTTGCATACTATTAAAAGATGTAACTATTTTGAATGCTCATATCTCAGCATTCTGTCACTGTTTACAAATATTAAATTGATTTGTACAATAAAAAGCAGATTCTATGTCTGCCAAGTCTGAGTTTGGAATAACAGAAAGTGCCAGTGGAGCAACCTCCAGCTATCAGCTCAGAAATCATCCTAAAATAAATCCTGCTGGTGGTGACATCATTTGTTCTGTGGCCATGACCGCATCAAGGGCTTCTTGAGACGTAAGTGCATGCTTGGGTACACATGTGTCTATTTGTACAGGTCTGGGGGTATCTTTATTTTCATCTTACAATGCAATTGAGAAAAAAATTAAACTTTGAGGAAGCCATGTTTCATGACAACAGGGATATATATCATGGAAAAGTAATTTAGTTACATCTGAATTCTTCACTCATTTGTACTAAAATAAATACAGAACAGATTCAGAAAACTGATGCAGAAGCCAGAGCTAGTGATTCTGTGAGCCCATGGCTGGAAGCCTAAAATATTATTTTGAATTAACCTATTAACTCATTTGAGATAATTCTCTCCAGATTTTGGCCTATATTTATTCAACTGATTTATTGTCTGTTTTTCTTTCTCCCAAATGGTACTCATTATGTCTCTATAAAGCAGTGTTTACCAATTTTTTTTACCATTTTAATTTCTCAGAGAACTTTATACTCTTAATTGTTGAGTTAGGCATTATGTAGTCCTAATAGTGAGACTCAGATTTAGCCTATGGCTCTCTTAGTAAGTTTATGGATATGAATGCTCCAGACGTAGCACCAAAATGGCCTTCTCAAAACTGGGATTATTCTTTCAGAAGTATTGTACCCCTTTAAACATCCCTGTGGATTGATGGTGATTTCCTAACATGAATGAAAATGCTACAACCAGTCACAGGCCACCAAATAATCTACTTCATTTCTCAATTAATTTGCAACCGCTGCAGAATGATGAGGCCCCTGCTTTCCAAAGTAACCACAGGCAACAGAGACTGAGACTGGGTTTTCGACTTGGATAGTCAAGTTCGGATCTTGACTGTGATACTGGGTGAAACCCTAATAGAGCCAAGTGTTAGTAACTGCTAATACATGTGTTACTGTGAGAATACCTATTTACCTGAGGTACCATAGAGCTTTACTACGCCAGCCAAGAGCAATACAGAAGAATGCCAAATAGGTATTTGGCTCTTCCCTTACTGCCATGTAGTGTACTCCTGACCTCTGGGAGTACCATCATTAACAGTCATCCCTTAGTTTCCCCACAGACTAGAAGTCATTCTAAAACAGACAAACTATATCGACAAGTTGTCAACACCTCCACCGAGAGTCAGATGACTCCACTGAATTTCACCTCCATGAAGGGAAAGTTCTTTCCCATAAGTCTGGGTTTTGTTACAACATCCTCAGGCCAACTTTGATATCTTCATAGCCACAACTATGTCCCCAAATTCTAGAATATTGTCCAAGCCCCACAGCTCAGGAAATCAGATGCTCCATTGGCCATGAGAGGTCATGTACCTTCGTGAAGAAGAGCTAGGCATTCCCAAAGGTTTCCACACACTTCGCTTTATCCAACATCCTTAATCTCTACATGCAAAATGGCTGGCCCAGGGTGAAGGCAAGAGGCACTCGCAGGAAAGAACACACAGCGATAGGTAGAAATGGGCTCAAGATTCTTCTGACCCTGCCCCCAACTTTCTAATAAATGGCGTTGAATTACAAGAGGTGCCATTTCTGTAGTCAGTGGGTATGTTTACTCTGTAAGGAAGTGCCTGACTCAGGAATGTTTTAAGGAAAACAGATGCACACTGATACCAACTAGATTAACCAGAACATGAAAATGAACTGCTGGGAGCAACAGAAACTTCAGACTTGATGCTACGTCTGAAAGGATTACAAGCTTAATCTGGGGTCCCTAACTCCCTCTTCTCCTTGGAATTTCCCATTGTTGGCACCATACTAGTTAACCTCCCAATCCCTCCATTTCTCCTTATTAACCCCACCTCCCTGCAGTATCAAAATGGCTGCTGAGATCAGAAGCCTTCCAGCGACTTCAGCAAGCAGAGTGCTCTTCTGTCTTGAACCCTTTCACAGAAATTCTAGTTTAGTTCTGTGATATTAATGGAGATTTGGGGGATATGTGATTGACAGCCCTTCCAGGAATAGGAGGGAAGTTTCCAGAAATGAAAGAGAATGTTGTTACCAGAAGAGAGGTAAAAGGGTATTGCTCAGAGAAAACACACACACACACACACACACACACACACACATTCACAAAACAAACAAAATAACCGAAATACATGCTTGTTGCTCATCAAGCGTACCTAACTACCAAGGGTCTAACATTCTTGTTAAAGGGGAAAAAGGTTTTCAATTATGCAGAGAAAAGTTAACATCTCAAAGACTAGGATTTAGAAAAGCAATAAAAGACCAAAAATGGCCAACTTACACATTTGTCAGTTAGCCTTTCCCCTCTATGACAAAATGCCCAACATAAATAACTTAAGAAAGAAAAGGTTTCCTGAGGTTCATGGTTTATCTAGGTTTCAGCCTACAGTCAATCTCCCTGAGGTCTTTGGGGCATGGTGGAGGAAAGCTGCTACCCCAGGGTCATTGGGAAGTAGCCAGGAGAGAAGAAGGGTTGGGGTAACACAACAGAAACCAAAGCATGCACCCAGTGACCCAGTGACCTACATCTTCCGCCTCAGGATCGCTTCCTAATCCTCAGCACTTCCCAGTAATGCCATGGAATTACGGATCTGTCCATGGGTCAGTCTGCTGCTGACCACTCACCTGGATAGCTCCAAAGCACCCCTGGACAGGGACCAGGCTTTCTACTCAGGAGTGTTTGGAGCATCTTAGATCCAAACCCTAACAATATCAGAATTCATTTACTTTTAAAGCACAAGTGAATTCCCTGGATATTAACATTTTTATCTAGAAAATGAGAAAAATATTTAGGTTTCTTCAAAAGTCTTTAAATGTCACAGCAAGTCATCTTTTTCACACCTATGCAGCACTTACTAGTCTACCTCTCAAATTCTTATGATGACATTGGAAAACTAAATGTCTATCCAATGGCCCAAAACCTGTGACTTCACTCAGACTTAGACCTGCAAATTCTTGTTAAAAGCATTGTCCCAAATTTCAATCCAAGAGGGAACAAATGATTTCAGGTCAGAATCAAGTGAACTACGTATGCCTACCTGAGTTCAAGCCATACAATTGGCACAAAAAAAAAATGTTGTAAGCTGAGGGTATTGTTTAATAGTAGAGTACTTGCTGCATTGTTTAATGGTAGAGTATTTGCTGTATTGTTTAATGGTAGAGTACTTGCTGCATTGTTTAATGGTAGAGTACTTGCCTAGCAAGCACAAAGCCCTGAGTATATTCCTCAGTGCTACCAATAAAGATAAATTTCTCCATGTGCACATCATTAACCAATGTGTCTTACGGGATAATAAACAATTCGGTACAAAATCATTGTTAATTCTAAAAACATGTATCTGATTCCTTATATATTCAATTTGTAATCATGTAGTCTATGAAAAGAGAAAAAGACAAAGACAGAGATTTCTTCCTATTCTTGAGCTTTTGAAAATTAACTTGTTGATCTTAAGTAGTCACTATTATCAACAATTATTTGTTTTATTCCTTAGAAAAGTAAAGTCAATGTTCAACAAAATAAATAGTAGGAAGGATAGTTGAAAGGGATGAGGTAGAGTCAAGGGGAAAGAAGTAGACAAATGAAGAGGAGTCTAAGCAAGTCAAGAATTCAATGCATATCCTGCAAAATTCAGAGGAACGAGGGAAGGGGTGAGTGGGGAAAGGATGATTGAGACGGAGGAAAGGGGTGGCATTGATCTAGATGCACTGTCTTCATAAACGGCTTTGTTAAAGGGTGATTCCTTGGTACAACTACTTAAAAATAATAAAAATTAAAGATAAGTAGTTAGTTACTTGTCTTACAGCATAGCTGACAAGAAGCCTAGCAACAGAAAACAACTCCCATTCTGTAACTTTCCTGACTGCTGTGCGTATGCTTGCGAGATTCAAGTCAGTGCTTTCACCTTTGGTGTCATTTTCAGACACTGTGGAAGTGTTTTGCTTCGATGTTGGAAGAGTTGGTTTAAGGCAGCTGATATCTGCAGTTCTGCTGGAACTTTAAGAAATGACACTTTTCTGGACAGGAGAGACATTGAGTGGCTTCACCATGGTGACCTCTCCATGTGATAGAGAGCCCACCACGCCTGCCCAATACAGGTCCTGTGCATAAGAACCACCAGCTAATGAAAAGGGAAAGTACCACATCATCGGCTATGGTCAACATTGAATAAGCAAAGCTCTCACTAAACTCAGTTTGCTGGGTCCTTCCTCACACCCCCCACCATGCTCTCTAAGGCCCCACTAGCTTCGGTGCACACAGCACAGCACAGACCACTGACATGATGACATGATGTGTGGAGGTGTGACTTGGGGCAGGGATGGCCCCCAAGCCCCTTGGGCCCTGCACATGATACATTGCTTTTCTTGTTTGAAACAATATATTGGTTACACTGCAGAAGACGGAGAGAAAAACATTTAATCCTGGACAATTTACTACCTTTTTTTCCTTCCAACTGAACTCTTCAGATGCTATATCAAAAAAGTAAGTATATTCAGCTATCCCGTTCCTATATCTTTACAATGGCCTTCTTAGTGGGGCTGGAGTTGAATTCAGGGCCTCACACACTCAATGCTAGTACAACACTGCTGAACCATGGCTCCAGCAACAAATTACCTCTTTATTTTTTTTATTTTATTTTTTTGGGTCAATCGTGGGACCTGAACTCTGGGCCTGGGCGCTGTCCCTCAGTTCTTCAGCTCAAGGCTAGCGCTCTACCACTTGAGCCACAGCACCACTTCTGGCATTTTCTGCTTATGTGGTGCTGAGGAATCAAATCCAGGGCCTCTTGCATGCAAGGCAAGGACTCTTCCACTGAGCCACCTTCTCAGCCCCAACAAATTACCTCTTTAAAAATGGGCATGGTGATACACACTTGTAATTCCATCTATTGAAGAAGGAGGCAGAGATCGGAGACCAACTCTCTGGCAAAAACTCACTCTCGAGGTGTGGCATGGGTACTGGAGTACTGGCGATATGAGGCCTTGAGTTCAAACTCATAACTGTCAAGAAATAAGTAAGAAGTATAACATCTTAGCAGATCATTTTCAATAAGCACTTATGTGTGTGTGACTTTCACCCCCCAAATTTAATTCCTTTCATTAATAATTAATTAACTACAGTGAGCTAATACCTTCATTTAAGTGCTGCCACCTGAATCTTGCTTTAAAAATATATATACAAGGTAAAAAATAAAATAAAAATAAAAAAGATCAAAAAAGTATATATACAAGGAAAAAAGTATAGGATTTTTTTCAAGGGATGAATACAATATCTGGTGCTTTTTTTTCCTCTATCATATCACTACTAAGATGCACTACATCTGGGATCCAACCTTGTCATTGACGAATTGAAAAATTCCTTTGGATAATGGAAGAGAAAGTTCATTTATGAAATAAGGATACACACCCCCTTCCCAAATCAACAAAGGAATCCGTGTGTCCTTAGACTTGAAACTATGCACTCATTTTTTAGTTTTGTGAAATAATAACAAATTTTAAGATGACTTAAGAATCTAGCTCTGTTCAAAATGGTTCCTGAAATATTCACCACATCTACTTTACCTCTCTTTAGAGGAACATGGCATTGTCTTTTGAACAGTCGTGACTTTTTTATTTTCTTGTAATGGTAAGAAGAACGTGAAGAGAGTGCTGTTGACCCAGTACACCCCATCTTAGGGTTCAAGTGAAGCAAAAAGGAGAAAGAAAATAATGGTAAGGTTAGAAGTAACGCATGTTCCAAAGAAATCCATCCTGAAGTCTGTGTCCACTCATCTATGGATGGCATCAAATTTGCCCATCAAATATCTCACAGGAAAACATGTTAAATTCCAGAAAGACTCAATTCATACATTCATGTTCAGATGGACTCCAGATTCAGTTCTCAGGATGTTTAAGTTACATGTTCTTCTCAGGGAAATCGTAAAAGGATCATTACTGAAATGCCATTACTGTGAGTTTTTCCAGACTTTCATTAGATGCAGAAGATTCTCCACTGTATTATTTTCCACACTCATCTGGCCATTGATGACTGGCCCTTGTATGTTATTTTCTATTTTTCCCCAGGGGAAAATCTAAATTATCTTGAATCCTACAATGGCTTTCATTTGCTCTTCATGTCACAATCAAATGTCTTCATTTCACCTCTAAGCAAATAATAGAGATGGTGCATGGTAAGAGGACTGTAAATTATACCATACAAAGAACAGCTGGGGGACATGTAAACAGAAACGAAGAGATTTAAGGAGAACATTCAATTGTCTTCAAATAGTCAGAGGATTATCAAGTGAAAGAGACGTCTGTAGTTATCTTGTTAATTCTAGAAAATTGGACCCATCTTAAGAGACATTTTCAACCTCAATGGAGGAGACATGTTGGACCCAGATAGAAACAAATACAACTGACTGTCTGGAAAAGTGTTAAGTAAAAGTCAGTTGCTTATCAGGTAGAAAAACAAAGAATATCTCAGCCAGGAAGAAGTTAAGTATCTGGGGGGGGGGGGGGGGGGGGCGGGGCGGGCAGGGGGAGAGAACTGTTTAAAAAGTATTTCAGCGCCAAAGATCTCTGATTCAGTAGTTTTCTATCGCCCTATTATCCACTCATGTGCCTCTGACTCCATCTTCATCACAGTGTGTCTGATGGGCCAGCTGTGTCCCACAATTACTCCTATGTGCTACCTCCACATCATCTCCATTCTACCTCTCATTCTCTCCACACTACACGGTCGTGAGCAAATTGCTGAACTGTTCAGGTGTACAATTTCCTTCCTATCTCCAGGGCTAGGTTGAAAGGGATAAATGAGATAATTTGCCTACAGCATTTAGCACAACCCCTGGCACATAGTACACGCAGTAATTGCTAAATAATGCTTGTTGTTATTAGCCACTATTATTATCCTCCAGCTCCAAATTCACTGTCTCTTGGAGGCATCCATCCGCAAATCAGACCCAGGTGTTGTGGTGGCTCCCAATTTGCTCTCTCTCATAGACATGCAGCTATTTTCCAGCTGTTTTGAATTTTCTCTGAGACATTTGGATCCAGTGATAGAATTGCAACAGACTACAGTTGGAGTCCCTGGATGAAAACGCTACTCATAGAAAGCAGAGGTTCACAAAAGTTTGTGTCACCTAATCTAGTCAGAGATAGCAAATCCTGCCTTAGAAAAAGAGTACTTCAGGCCTTATGTCTACCTAATCATTGGTTTATGTTTATTGGTTTATATCTGCAATTCAAATCAGAAAGTGACAGGGATAACAAGAGATTCCCTCCCTTGAATTAAAGAAAAAGCACAATAAACCAAAATTGAAAACATTCAACCAAATAACTGACCCAAAACTCCTCCAACATGTCAAGAATGGAGAACACAAGGACAGTGAGAAATGATTACAAGTTAGGGCCCATACAGGACAAGATGACGACATGCAGCTGAGGGTGCCAGATCGGATCCTGGAACAGACAGCAGACCAGACTCGCCAGCAAGACTGGCGTGGGGTTTATCATTCAGACAAATGAATGTTGCTCCTTGCTTTGGTACTCATGCTGAGTTTATGCAAAATGCTTACATAGAGAGAACTGGTAGAAGAGTACAGGGTTTCCGAAATGTTTCCATAAGCTAAAATTATTTAAGAAACAAAAGGACAAGAATGCCAAATATGAAAAATGTCAACAAAGAGATATTTCCAAGAGCAATATTATCACAAATACTGACAATGAAACTGAATCTCACACCACACACACCAGGGGAAGGCTGGGGAAGCAATGTTTTAAAAGGGGTAAAATCAGGGCTGGGAAGGTAGCTCAACGGTAGAGTGCATGCCTTGCAAGCATGAGGCCCTGGGTTCGATTCCTCAGCACCACATAAACAGAAAAAGCCGGAAGTGGCACTGTAGCTCCAGTGGTAGAGTGCTAGCCTTGAGCTGAAGAGCTGAGGGACAGTGCCCAGACCCAGAGTTCAGGCCCCACAACCAACCAAAAAAAAAACAAAAACAGGGGGGGTAAAATCCATGGCTACAGGACATGTGACTGTGTTTGAGGACAGAGCATTTAGAAGACAAGTAAGGTTGCGGGCACGGTCATACCCTCTCTTCCCAGGAGAGACCAGAGGTAGCTGTCTCTCTGTGAGGAGGGAGGCAGGGAGGGCATCTGCAAGCCAGCAAGAGCCCACCCCAGAACTGGTCTGTGGTGCCAGCCTACCCTGCTCCCAGACTGCACCACTGGGAGAAAACGGAAGTCCATGGCCCATGCCATTCCGTCTGCCATGTCTTATTCTGGCAGCCCAAGAAGACTCATATGTCAGTGCATTTACTTCAGCTCTTGTCTTTTCAAAGTATTAAACATTCAGAAACTTACACCCTTTTATATTGCAGTATCGGTCAGACTTCTGACCTGCATCTCACTAATATCAAGACTTCTGCAGAATTGTTTTTTCTCTGGAGGCTCTAGCAAATGATCCGCCTTGCCGTTTCTAGTTCCTAGGAATGCACATCATCCCTTGGCTCATGGCCCCTTCCTCCATCCTCAGTGTAGACTCAGCTTCTCACCGAAAAGATTAACTCAGCCCTCAAGGGGGAACAACCTCAGATTCAAAGACAGCACACCAATCGTGCTTTGTTAGAGTGAGGTGAAGGGGCTCACCCCTGTAATCCTGCCTCCAGAGGCAGAGATGGGGAAGATCATGGTTCAAGGTCCAGCCAGGCAAAAAAAACAAACAAAGACCCTGCTTCAAAAGAAAAAGCAGGAGATGCGGATGCACGCTTGACACCCCAATCACAGCATGAAACGAAGGGAAGGGGCTGAGTTAGGCCATCTTGGGGATTAAGGGAACATGTTTATCAGAAAGATAATAAGAGCCAAAAAAGCTGAAGATGTGGTTCATATGGTTCCATGTGGCAGAGTTGGGGAAGAGCAGGAATGACGCTGTTGCCTACAGAGCGGGCAGTGGACACGGCCTACAAGCCTAACTCCTCAGGCTCACCAGTGAAAAGGCCAGTCTCCGTGTCTGCAAGAACGCCAGGCACAACTCTTCATGTGTGCGGCACTTGCAAAACCACTTCCTGGAAGGGCAGCAGAATAAAGCAGCCTCCATCCATCCAACTGGAAGGGGGAGTTTTCACACACGAGTCTCAGTTCACTCTGTATGAGTTTAAATTCCCAAATATGGAAATAATCTTTAGCTGGGGATGTAGATCAGCAGTTAGAACACTTGCTGAACACATACAAGGCCTGGTTCTATCCCCAGCAACACACACACACACACACACACACACACTCATGTATATCTACATGCCACATACCACACACACGCACATACCACACACACACATACTCACTCACATGTACATAGAAACATATACACAGCCACATGCATACAAATGCAAACATTCACACATTCACACAATTTTACTTTCATGATTCCCATGCAAATTCCTATCATGCAGATTAACAGGTATACTAATATGCAAATCAGATAAATTATTTGTTTTGAAACTGCTAGTAATTGATGAATTATGAGCCCCTACCTAATTTTATACATTTGATCAGAATTTAGGTCTACAGTATATTTTTAAATGACAAATGAGCTTGGTTTCTAATTTTTTTTCAGTTTTTAAATGTTCTTCCCATGGACTCTGCTATCAAGTCTCAGCTTCATGAATATTAAAAGCTGTCTTACCTAACATCCTCAAAAATTTTTTTCTTAGAGCCTTAAAAAGAAACTCTAACAACCTTTAAAAGTGATATGTTCTCTAATATTGAAGTTCTAAGTATAGATCCTTCCTATTTCAAACTGGAATCTATCAGGATTCACATTTCATACGTTTTATTTTTCTTAGATATACATGTCTAAAATAATAATGATGAATACCAAATCCATCATATTTAGAGATTTCTGATTTTATTCTCCTTTTTTTCCAAGAGCTTTCTGACCTTATCTTGAAAATTTAATCATGCTTAGAGATTTGTAACAAAAAATCATTAACTTTAACTTAATAGCTGGATGGTATAATTAGAATCTGGATAAAAGATGAGTAAGCATTTTAATAAAACTGTACAGGAAATAATTTTTATTTTTATAATTTGAAATGCTTCCAGAGCTATTTCATCATCTATCCATTCTGGAGGGAGGGGGGGAAAATGGCACTTATGAAAAAGTTAAAGAACGTTAAGTACTTCTTAAGAAATTAAGAAAGCTGTGTGCTCAACACAACTTCCTCAGTACTTTGCCTTTAATATTTGATTTCTAGCTGGATTGATGCAATCAGAGTGTTCAAGTTGTGGCTTTCTTGCCTTACATGTTCTCTACGACTTTAAGAAACCATTTAGCCCTTCGTTCAGTCTGCAGCAAGACCCCACAGGACACAGATGATAAAGTCATCCAAACTTGAGAGTAAAAAGAAAATAGTAAGAGAGCAGGCCCTGCCGAGACTGGAGGCCGACAGAACTGGGTGTCACACGTGGTAGAGTGCTCTGGATTCAAGAGGGGTCCTGGGTTCAAAACCTTATACTGCCAGAAATCCAACAGGAAGGGAAACAGTGCAAGGGTAGAACTGAGGGATGGGGCGGAAGGATGGGCCTGTGTGGGGTGAGCAGAGACCGAGCTGCAGCAGAGCCTTAACCCCATCCACACAGGAGAGGCCTACATGCCTCCTCTCCTCTGCCTGAGTGTTTGAAATGTTGAAGAACCGGAATCAAAACCATCCTCCAGTACTGAATCTCAGCCTGATTGAGACCACCAAGCACCTGCGCTTTCCATTTCATAAGTTTCGCTGGCAAAGAATCTGGTGATTTTTCTCTCACCTTAGGCTAGTATGCATATTCACCGAAGGCAGAGCATGAAGGTACATGCCTGTAATCCCAGCATTCAGGAAACTGTGTCAGGTAGACTGTGGGTTCAAGGTCAGCCTGGGTTACACAATGAGTCACTTCTGGGAGTACCTACATCTGCCTCGTCTGGGAAAAAACAACTTTGACCACAGACACACAAACACATAACTATTTGGCTTGCCTCTATAATCACTTGATTAAGTATCATGCCAAGAGCTACAATACCTTATTTGATTGTCACAAAGGGGCAGGACAGGGTTTAATTAAGCATTGTAAAGTGACTGTTAGTTTATCTATTCCTCATCACAAATGGTTTTTTGCAATCAGCTCAGTTATTGGAATTACCAATTAGTTTCAATTCACTCTTATTATCTATCCCTCATTAAAGACCTAAAGATCTAAATCCCTTCCTGTTCAAGCAAGTGTGGGCGTTTTTACCTTGGATACAAGGAATTTCTTGTGCATCCTTCTAAAAAGTCATGGTCTCAAATATCTTCGGCTCCATCTTCTGCTGTAGTTACACAAGCATGCTGGGTTCCTTTGTATGCAGTGCTTCCTTGAAGTCCTGCGGATCTCAGGTAGGCTGCCCTGGTGCTGCCCACCCCCCCCCCCCCCACTCCCCCGGCAGTCTGTGATCAGGGCATCTGAAAACTCTTTTGAGTGCAGTCTCCACACTGTGGCTGGCTCAGTGATCCAGGGAAGCTCACGTCTCCTCCTCACTCCATCTCCCAGTTTCTGGACAGGCAGAAGTCACATAGAAAACGCCTGGAGAATAGGCCATTGTTCATCAATGAAACAGAATCAATAGGAGATAGAGCTGGAGTGGTGTGTTAAGGGAATCAGTCACGCTATCACACAGGTGTCAAGTCCCAGCCTACATACCAGGCGAGCAGGCTAGAAAGTCAGGGACTTAGGCAGAAGGCTTGTCCTGCAGCCTTGAAGAGAATATATTCTTCTTTGGAAAACTTTGTTTTCTCTTGGGGTCATCAACATCAACTAATGGGATGAGGCTCACTACAGAGGGCCAGGTTATCTGCTTTTCTGAAAGCCTACTGATCTTAATTTTTCTATTGCCTCTAAGTAGTTGTACAAAGGTGCTGCCATTTAACGAAGCAGTTTATGAATATGATACATCTTGATCTATGTCACCCCTTTCTTTTTTGGGGGGGCGTCTGGTCGTGGGGCCTGAACTCTGGGCCTGGGCGCTGTCCCTTAGCTCTTCAGCTCAAGGCTAGCGTTCTACCACGTGAGCCACAGCACCACTTCCAGCTTTTTTCTTTTTGCTTATGTGGTGCTGGGGAATCGACCCAGGGCCTCAGGCATGCAAGGCAAGTGCTCTACCACTGAGCCACCTTCCCAGCCCTATGTCACCCCTTTCAACATTCTCACCCATCCCTCTTCTCCCCACTTCCCTCACTCTCTGTAATTTTGCAGGATATACATTGAATTCCGGACTGCATGTTTCCCCTCTCCTTCTCTTCATGACAAATATTAATTACATCGAACACAGACAGACCTTCCCAGAGGTGAATTGACTTGTATGTCTCTAAACGACTGAACAACATAACCCAGCTTTCATAGGAGGACATCGTGAATTTAAGCATCACAGGAGGACAAGGCACACTGTGGTCTGAATAACTCCTTGGCTCTGAGACTTTCACCAAGGCCTCACGGTCCTCATTTGTAACATGAATAAATGAGAGTAAAACATTCTTTAAGGGTATTTCAAGGGTGAGCTATTTAAAGGCTGGGTTAATCAAGGCAGTTTCCTCTTACTGACTGACTTGCCACTGATACAAATAGAACCAAAATCATTCCTTGAACGAGTCACATTTAAATTCACACCACATTCAAATTCTTCATAGTGTGTTATATTCACAGAAACAAGGACTCCAGCTGATTTGGGGAGAACTTGGGTCTTGAAAAAAAATTTTTTTTCCATTTGGAAATTTACCCCATGAACTCCTTCTGTTACATTAGACTATTTAGAATCTGCCAAGATTGCGTGGTTCCAGAAAGATACTTAACCAATGTACCAGGGAAGTTATGGGCCTTCTGCACATAACACTGTGTGAGTCAGTTGACCCTTGTGACCTCTATTTTCTCTCTACCAGATAGGATTGGGACAGGATGACTGTAATGTTCCTTTTTTACTCCAAATTGGAATCTATTGGGGTTCATGTTTTCTTTCTGAAGGTTTGTCTTCATTAAGAAGTATTTGCTACCGGTTAAGTCAAATGTTTTAATCTTTTAAGCGTATTAAGGCATAAAAGTCATCTAAAACTTCATGTCAAAAAGATTCTGTTTTATGGCTCTAGAGCTCAGTATTTATACTCTCTCGCTCAATAAGATCAGCTAAAAGTTATATTTTTATATTATCTCTTCAAAGTTTTTATTCTCAAAAGATCCTGTGACTACATCTTCCTTAAACCAATTAGGTTTGGGCTATTTTTCTTTGACAGTTTCTAAGGTGATATTTATTAGGCCTGGTCTTTCCATAATTTAACTCACCTCAGGGACTATTATACTTTAGAGGATTAATGGTCCATATTATTACACTTTTTGATCAGTTTAGATCATCACACTTTTTTTTTCACCAATTGGTCTTGCTTTTAACACAAGGTTTGCTAGAGGATAGATAGCTTTCATCATAGGAGCCTTTGGGAAGAACACTTGATAGTGGTCCAGACCTTGTAAAATGAACAACATAGTTTAAGTGGATAAATGAGTATCTTAATGAAGACCAAAGAGGAAAGAGCCAAGGACTCCAAGACCTCTGTCCATTGCTCTCGCTGCTCACTCCTTGGGCCTTGTCTAAGACATAATACACAGGATACATGATATGGTCTTAAAAGATTAGGGAAGATACACACAAGACAAAAGCACATGCATAACAAGAACACAGCCACATGCATCCATGTTTTCTTACCCCATCCACATTCAGTCAACAAACACTGTGTGTACTGCGTGCACACAGATCAGTAAGAATCACTGTCTCCTGAAATCTCTACCTTCTCGTCTCTCTTCTGAACCCTCACAATATGGTAAAACTAAGGTCATGATTACAAACTAAAATACCCAGTGAGTTGTATTTTTCTAGTTGGTGGTCTCCGTTTGGTATTTGGTAACCTGAACACTTTACACGTTAGTCACCAGGCTACCATTCCTCCTCACACTGTCCGCCACATGAGGCCCCCAGCCAAAGGACACTCCTTGTAGGCAGATGGGCCCAGCCCAGCAGCTGCTTGTTTGTAAGCAGGTCTGAGTTCCCCTCAAACCTGTACAATTATTCAAATGAAGCAACCACACTCTCGGGACCCCACCAGGGCCTGAGGGTATGTGAGTACTGTTGCTACCACCAGCCTTCCACAGGCCCTGCTTGGGCACCCAGTAATTCTCATCTGCGCCTGCAGGAGGCGCTGTGTCCCCCTCCCACACTGTGAGTGCAGGAGAAAAATTAACTGCTGTTTCTTCTGCCCTGAGTCAGGGTCTAACCACTCATTGCCTGGCATAATGGAAGAGATCAATAAAACTGCCTTGTCCAGGTGTGTGACAGAGGGTACAAATGAAAACCCACAAGTCGGGCACCAGTGGCTCACGCCTATAATCCTAGCTACTCAGGAGGCTGAGTTTTGAGGGTCACAGTTCAAAGCCAGCCAGGGCAAGAAAGTCGGTGAGACTCTTATCTCCAATTAGCACTAGAAAACAGGAAGTGGAGGTGTGGCTCAAGTGGTAAAGCATTAGTCTTGAGCACAGAAGCTCAAGGATAGCAGCCAGGCCCTGAGTTCAAGCCCCAGAACTGGCAAAAAAGAAGAAAGTCACCCAGCAAGCCAGTGGATGAGCCTCTCTGAAATCCAGGCAGCTCGTTACCAGAGCCTCACTGCGAGAAGGAGGACTCGCAGATTCCTAAATCCCCCATTGATATTGGAGACAAGGACACCCTGCCTGCTCTTTACTTAAGCACTTGGCAAACTGAGTTGTTATTCCTCGTTAATGAACATTAGGGTGTATGCTTCATGATGTTAGACACAGAACTTGCTGTTGTTATTGTTCTAGATTCTAAAAACAGTGCTCATCTGATTTACAAAGCGGGTCATTTTCTCTAAAAAGAGAATGGACGACTTATGCTACTGTCCCCAAATGCCCATGTTATAGACCTGGTCACAGCTGGACCCTACTGGAAGGCCGTAGAACCTTCAAGAGATGAGGCCTGATGGGAGGTCTTTAAGTTATTGGGGGAGGGAGGGGTGCCCCCCAAGGGAATTATGGGGCCCAAGCTCCTCCTCTTCTTGTTTCTCCTCTTCTTGTTTCTCCCTTTTGGCATCCCAGCTCCCATTATGAGCATCTCACCATGTGCCCAAAAGCAGCACAGACACCGCTCACTCCAGCACTGAGCCAAGATTTACCTTTCCTCCATCTAGGCTGATGGTTATCTCAATTATTTGTTACCATGATAAAAATCTGACTAGAATAGATTCTCAGCAGGACCAGGGCACTCTTCCATTCCCCCTGTCCTCGATCTTGTGTATCATTGATCTCTGCTGACAGAGCATAATCTTCAGAAACTAGGCCTGGTTTCCAGGACTCTGAACTCCTGCCTTTCAGGCTTTTTCTGAGGTCTTGTTTCTGAAACACAGAACTTCTGCGAAGCTCCCTGCAAAGGCCCTTCCACCTTGGTCCTTCCAGTCTCAGCCACAACTGAACCGGGTCCTTCCTGTGTGGCCAACATGCGAGCAGGTGTCTGCGCCTCCCATCTCATCCACAGCACTGAGCCCAGACTTCCAGCTTGGGTCCCCCTTCTTCCAGCTGTCCATAACCACACAACACGTCTAGAACCCATCTGATCCCACCCCCTACCTGACTCTCCTTCTGCCGTTCCTGCATTGTAAATATATCAATATTTTCTTAAAGACTCCAGCTCAAAATAAACCAGACTCTATTAGTAGCAAGTGCCCAGATACTGGACCTGCAGAGCCTTTCTACCCAACCATCCGATTCTGATGCATGATACCACCCCACTGCCTACCTTTGACTGCCTACCCTTAGACTTCTGATTGGCACCAGCAGGTGTCCCCCACCTCCAGTTTCTGGCTGCTCTGTCTCACCCCCACATCTCAGTGCTTCCTGCTTCCAAAGAAGTCAGAATCTCAGCTCAACACATGGATGGGGGAGCGGGAGACACATGAGATTTACTTTGTGCCTGAGGAGGGGACTGCGGACGAGGAGATAAAGACAAAAACCCTTCAGTGACTTCTCCAAAAAGGAAATACTCAGTAGAGAAGGCAAAGAAAGAGCTAGAGCCATATTTGAAAGGTCAAAGGTATTTTGTTCAGTTTTAAAAAGAAAGATTTGGATCAATCTGTTATTCCCAGATTGTTTCATCGCCTGTCACAGAAAGAGGAGAGATCTGAAGAACGTGTGAAGAAGAGATATTGGTGTAAGCAAGGCTCATTTTCTGGTGTTGATGTGTGGATTCTCTTTGGAAAGATAAACCACGCTAGCTCTGAGTGTAGTTAGAAGAGACAGGGGCCACCTGGAGGAGTTCTGCACTGGAAAGAAAGCTGAAAAGACAGTGGTCAGATGACCTCCCTTTTCTTCAAGGAAGTGAGATTCTGTTTCTCTTATGAAAGATGCCTTAAAATCAAGAACTTGAAAAAGAGGTGGAGGTGATGTGGTGCAGCTAGCTGATGGTTTGAAGAATGGAAGAATTAAACAGGGAAAGAAGCTTATCATCCCCTGCTTTTCAAATGTTTAGATTTAACTCCATAGAATTAGCATTGTGCTCCAAGCTAATTAGAATATAGTGATCAAACATTCCAGAAATATGTGTGTGTGTGTGTGTATGTTTCTGTAAAGTCTTAGAACACCAGGCTAGACACTTGGCAAAGTTTTCATGGGAAAAGAGCTGAAGAAAAAGGAAAAGCATAGCAAGAACGGTTTATGACACAAGCGAGCAGTTTGCTGCTGCCCACATTATTAGCAACAGTTGGATTACACATCAGGCTCTAGAGTCGCCAAACAATGCTACCAGGAAGTGAATGGAACTTGGACAAGGAAATTACTGTGACTGCACACTCCATAAATACAGAATTGAATCAGGGTGCAGGGTACCCCTGAAGAAACAAGGGAAACTGAGCTGATGG
This sequence comes from Dipodomys spectabilis, assembly GCF_019054845.1. Classification (NCBI taxonomy): domain Eukaryota; kingdom Metazoa; phylum Chordata; class Mammalia; order Rodentia; family Heteromyidae; genus Dipodomys; species Dipodomys spectabilis. Next base: position 4,511,441 of record NW_024870892.1, on the reverse strand, counting down.
AAGAACCAAAGAGAATCAAAGTGCAGCGTAATATCGCCAGGAAGGAGTAGAGCATTTTTGTGTGGAAGAGTAATACTATTCTTCTCCTGGGCTGCAGTGGCAAGGTAGAAATTACTGGGAGGAAATGTCACTTGGGGCAACTTTCTGACTGTAACTCAATCACCGAGCCAGGAGGTGTTGTGGATTTGGGAGTAAGGAACATATGTTGTCACCTTCAGAGTGACCACAGAATGGTTTTTCTCATGTCCCTCTGTCTAAATGGGAAGCACGGGGAGTGGAATAACAGTCTGCCCAGGAACTGAGTTTTTGTTTGCAAAATTGTGTAAAATAAACTGTTCTTTCTAACAGATAATTAACATTTCATGGGGTCTGGTTCCCCCACAATGGCTGACTAGGAACCACAGCAGCAGCGCCCTGCCCTCACTCCCTCCTACCACCCTGTGGTTTTGCAAAGGCTGAGGAAGTGGCCTGGGGCAAAAGGCAAAGTCTCAGGCTTTTCTGTTCCTTCTTGGCTCACAAGCACCCCAGCATGTTTGCACCCACCCCTGTCCCCTAACCCAACTCTGCTCCGAGGTCTTGATTGCACGATGCCCTGCAAGCCGACCATCAGCCACGCTGCGAACCACCTACATGCTACACGGGTGCATGTCAATTATGAGCCCTTCTTTGGAGTTGTTAGAAAGGCTGAGTACCAATATGGCTCCACTTCCGGGAGCTACCTTCCAAGATCATGAATTCCTTTTTCCAATGGCCTCTGTTGACAAGCTAGCTCCCTCCCAGGGAGGGATCTGACTTCTGGGAAGAACTGAATACAATCCTGAAGTCTACCCCCTGACAAAACTGGGTGAAGGCTGCTGGGTTCCAGACATCCTCATGGCCATATGTGACCACATCCCGGGATCAGGAAAAATGCAGCAGACTGGAAGACCACGGGACTCATGCACAAACCCTTTCCTGCCACCTCTGTCTTGGTGGCAGCTGAGAAGTCAGAGGGAAGTTCCACTAACTGTCAGTCTGAGAAGACCTCATCCCCAGGGCTGTGTTGCAGGGGGACTATGTGATCTGCTGTGTCCTAGCTCACCTACCCTACCCTCATGGCAAAGGACAAAGCATTTCTCTGCTAGTGGCAGTGCTTCCTGGGAAGCCTCACCCCAGTCCTGGCAATGTCTCCTACACAATCAAGGCGGCGTACCTAGCTCAAAGACCACACTTGGTTTTTCTCCGAGAAATCTCCATCTTAAGCAACCTGAGGGGATGGATTATTGTCCACACACCAATAGCAAATGCAGAATGGAAGACCCCACCCACATGCTAACTACCCAGGAAGAGAGGGGCGTGGTATGCAGATCAAGATGGAATAAGCATGCTCAGATCCACCTCAGTTTCAAATTTCAAAAAGCAGGGAAATCACCTGGGGGCTTATTTACTAACAAGATCAACAACAGATTGCTGTGACCACCCACAGAGCTCCTGATTCATTCTCTAGTCCACCCCTCTGGCTTTAGTCCCCTCCATGGAAGGAGTTTGTTGAAACTTGAGTTTTAATGCCAAGAAGCCCTTAGGTAGTATGTATATCTCTCCCTTCTTGTTGAGAGACCATCCAAGGCTGATTCAGCTCAGCACCAAGGAGCACAGGGATTGATGAATGATGTCTGTCCTGGGAGTTAGAACAGGAAACAGTAGCCTGAGTTTGCCACCCCTGGCTTCCTCCAAACATGTAGCCCCATTTTCTTAATTCATATTTACACTTGAAGCAGAATATGCTCCCATGTGAAAACAAATTGGGACCTTGGGAAAATGTGACTATCTTAGTTACCCTAAAATATTACAAAAGATAGGTGGGAACTCTGGAACTGGTGGAATCGTAGTTGCCAGCATCATGTTAGTCATGACATATCCTTTTATGTCCAGTCCCTGCACTTGCTCCTATCTGAACAAGAATTACCCTTTTCTCCCTAGTAACTCCTGGTCTCTATTCACTCTTGACAAGAGTCAAGTGTTGAAGGCCCCTAGTAAATTACTACCCAAATATAATGTGAATTCTACAGTGGTAGGTTTTCAGCAAGACAAAGCATCTCTCTTATGTCCCAGGGAATGTACATCATTGACTGGGGACATTTTTTTAACATGACAATGGGGAGAATACCCTAAGAAGTCCAAAACAGATGCAGCAAGTGCACTATGGAAACACAGATACACACCACTGATATTCAATGACTAAATACCTATTAATGTGTCCTTAACTTGTCTCACTTAGTGGAAAAGGCAGCTCCAATAAGAGAAAAATGAACCCAACCCCTGTTTTGTCCCTAAGAGAAGTGTGATCTATGCAGTGTCTTTAACAAATAAAGAGAGACTGTATTTATGGAGTCCTACAGTGTCAGAATTTCTACAAAACCAGACTCATGACAAATGACTTACACCTTTCCATGGAAGCCCCAACACCTGCAGCTCTAGCAAATTTCTTTCTGAGCTGGCAGGGCAAGCTGCCACTCCCCACACCACAGAGAGGAATTAGACTAAACAAAGCATTTCTTGTGACCCCTGTTCACTTGCAGCAAATGATACTTGTCCTTTTCTTCCATCTTCAAGATCATAATATTTTCACCATTTCTGATCCCACACCTATAACCAATGATGTGCATATATGCTATAAGCTTGGGAAATAAATATTAAAACCTTAGTTCCTTTTAAGGCATGAGGAAAAATATATATCTATATTTGTGGGATTTCCCCCCCCCCCATCCTGATCAAATAATGAACAAGATCAGCTCCAGCTCTAGACTTTGAAACTATAGCATTTTGTTGTAATAGGTCTGTGGCTTTGCCAGGCAAACTCAAAAGTTATGACAATCAATTTAAGTCCCAGAGGGGAGAGTTTGCTTGTGTAAGCACTGGTTTGGGGAGAACATATTCCACAGAATCAAAGATTCCAACAGAGGCTGGCTTTTCTCAACCTCTAATTCCTCTATGATACATAATTGGATATTACGCAGTTAACTGTGAAGGACCTTTAGAGAAAACAAAAACCGACTGAGGCTCTTTTAGATCTTCATGAACATTAAAAGCTAAGCTTTCAACCCCAGCCAAATGCCATTACCATGAGTTCCTTCCAATATATTGTTTAGTCACAAATGCCCTGTCCTTGATATTATATGTACTCTTGAAGGCTCAAAATTATAAACCAAGGCTGTGGGACTTGTAATCCTACAGACAGACTGTGACTAATACATGGCATTGATATGCATATGTAGTAAAAGGCTACTCATGATGAGGTTGGACTGTGGAATTTGATCAAAGTCCTCACTGGAAGTGTTGTGAAAGCTGATGTGGGATCAAAATGGTTAAAGCCTTCCAAGCGAATGGGGTAAAGGTAACGACCTAATTAGAAGCAGTTATTGCACTGTTACAAGGAGATTCTATGTTTTCTTCCTAAAGAATCCCTTTTCTAAAGGAATTTTGGGCTGTCTGAGGCTCCCAGATAATAATTCCTTGGCATAGTCACACCGCAGCCCCACAGTCTTGTGGAATTGAGAGGACCACTGACTCAGTGTGACTTGAGAGATGGTTCAGTAAAATGACGGCCATTGGCTCCTCCCCATCCCACGGACTGCCTTGATTCTTCAAACTCAGTGCCTTTTCTCTACCCTTCCTACCATCAACCAATCACACAGAATGTTCCAGCCTCACAACTTTCAGGTGCCAAGCCCTGTGTTGCTCCTCACTTCCTTCCTCTGGTGAGGATGCATAGACCGTGGCAACAACCTCATACCTGGCCTTCGCTTCCTGTCAAAGCCAGAACTAGGTTCTCTCGCCGTGGCTGTGGTTTGAACCTGAGTGGAAGCTCTCCAGACCCTGTCATGAAGCACTGAAGCATCATCTTGATAGTGAAGATTAACTTAAGTTTGACTTTTAGAATTCGGGTGATGGCTGTGACAGAGAGGACAAGAAATACTTTTGGCTGCATGAAAGAGTATGAACAAAACTTGGGAAACTAAAACATTAAGGCATTGCCAGCAGACAGTTTGCCCAGAACTAAGCTAAAAGTAAAGGTCAGAGCCACCCTGCATGCAGTGCTAACAGGTTTTGTTTTGTCCAACACACCAGAGGACTTACTAACATTGTAAGGTCGGAGGGGTTACATGATCAAAGTGGTTCAGAAAAATTAATTAGATGGTGTTGTGGGTTTGGGCTGAATTCAGGTGGAAAAAGAAATTCCAAAAAAGAGAAATCAGTGAGGAGGTATTAGAGTGATCAGGAAGGAGGTCATAAAAACTGAACTTGGGTGGTAAGATGACAGAAAAGAAACACAAAAGGAAAGGAGGTAGAGAGGGATAATCGGCCACAGACATGAACACTCAGAGGTCAGCAGAAGGGCAGAGGACAAGAGAAATCAGAAATGACTGAGGAGAAAGAAGCAGGTTCAACATGCAGTTGGAATCCTGTATCCTGGTTCCATCATGTGCTTTCTAGACTGTGAACTCTCTGGCCTGCTTGCACTTACACAAGCATCAATAGAGCTTGAGCCCTAGTTCTACCTGAAGCCATGAGCCTGCGGTCAGGTAAGTCAATGTTTCTTTTGATCAAATTCTATAGAATTTATTGAAGTAAGTGCAATCTTGAGGAAGTTCCCTCCACACTGCTTTTTGGAGCTCATCATCTTGTGGTGAACAAGATGCCTCTCCTTCTCCACGCCTCTTATTTCAAGCTATTGAAGCCAGCCTAATGAGCGCAGTGAAAACAACTTGATTCTGTGGATGTTGGCAATTTACAAATGGGTCCATTTCTGAAAATAAGCCATAACATAAACATAAATTCTTCTCGGAAATCAGAACTTAAAAACAAGTCTGTTAAGTCGAATTTTCTCAGCTATTCGGCTCATGTGAGGAATCTCATTGGCTCCAAGGATACCACAAAAAGACTAGGGGTCCTAGATTACCTTTCCTGAGGACATGAACACAGTTCAAGATGGTGGCTCTTCTGGTTTGTTTACCAGGAAAGTGTAAGTTCAGGAGGAGGAAGCAGTGCTTATGATTGTTTGTAAATCTGTGGTGAACTTCTGATTGGTGCTTGCTTTTTTGTTTTTAAAGCCCCTTTTAAAAATCATCTTAGGAGATGAAGCTTTTGTACCCTAGGCTAAACAGAAGGCTTTCTTCCTCATCAAAGTCTGAAGCTTTTGATCTCCCTCATCTTCTGCTTATTCATAGTCTGTGCATACACAAGTAAGTGATGTTCTCTCCATGTCTATTGAATCTCTTAAAACTCATGGAAATGTTCTCTTTTTTTATTTCATTCTCCATCCCCTGGGACAGCTGCTAGTGACTGAATTCTGAAGAGATGTGGGTGATTTATGCAATTCAGGCTCTTTTTTATTACCACTTAAAATTTGAATTAAGGGTTCAGTATTTCAGAAAAACAGCTTGATGTATTAGCATCTGACCTGAATTTTCATGCTGTAGTTTAAGTACTTTAAGTTTGGCAATTCTATTCTCTTTTCCCATGCTCAGCCAGGGATTACCAATGAGTTTCAGAAAAGCCTTCTTCACCTTGATCAGGTATCTGCCCTGCCTACCACCATGACCACTGGTTGCCCATTAGCTCTCCAGAGAAATGTCGTGATGGAAATCTTCTCAAGGTTAACTATGAATTTTAAGTCAGTGTTTAAAGTTGAATATTGATAAAAGAGAGAAGGTTTTATAGTTGGACCATGGTTACTCTTCAATCTATTTGACTAATCTGCAGAAAAATTGACAATATTTTTTTTGTTGGTCATGGGGCTTGAACTCTGGGCCCGAGCACTGTCCCTCAGCTCTTTAGTTCAAGACTAGAGCTCTACCACTTGAGCCACAGTGCCACTTCCAGTTTTCTGGTGGTTTATTGGAGAGAAGAGTTTCATGGACTTTCCTGCCTGGACTGGCTTTGAACCGTGATCCTCAGATCTCAGCCTCCTGAGTAGCTAGGATTACAGGTATGAGCCACCGGTGCCAGCCCCAAAATATTATTATTGAGACAAAAATCTCATATTGCCCAAGCTGACTTCAAACTCAATCCTCCTTCTCAGCTTCCCAAGTTCTACCATCCCATCCAGTTCCAAAATACTTTCAACAGACTTTATGTCACTTTTTTTTTTTAAGTGTTTGTTTTTGTAGTACTGGGAACTGAATCCAGAGCCTCATGCATGCTAGGCAAGTGTTCTACCACTAACCACTCTCAGCCCCAGCAGAAATTGGCCACGGAATAAGTTAGGAATTGGACAGCCTTGAGAATTAGAACAGATTCTGAGAACCCGCCTTGTAAAGTTGTTCTCTTTGTAATGGTTCAAACAGGGAGGACCTCCCGGCCTGACAGGGGATGTGGCTGTGATCATCTCTGCCTGTCTCAGTTTCCCAGAAGCACAGAGAGATGATTGGGCTTTGAGTGAAGGCCTCCATGTTCAGCACAAGCCACTCCCTTTTGATTTGGTCTGTCCAGCTTAATGCTCAGCCAAAGTCAATGGCCTCCTGTACATTTTATTTAACAACCTAATTTCATTTTGTATATAGAAAGTTTGGGAACTAATTTCATTTTGTATATAGAAAGTTTGGGAACTACTTCATCTTTCCTCTCCCTTAGATCAATGCTCTACTACGGCCATCCTGTAATACGAATGACCACTTCTTTGGAGCTGTGTTTTATAACCAGCTCCAGCATTGTCCGCTTGCCCAGAGGAGATGGGGATAGCTTCCATCCCCAGATGCCTCTTTCACAGGAAGTACTGCAATCAATGGCAGGCAGGCAGTGCAGGGAGACACACAGCTGGTCCCCACCCATGATGACCAAGGCCACGCTTTTCACTGCAGCCCGAAGTCACATCCAATAGACAACGAAGCAGAGAGAGAAGACAAAGTGTGGCCCCCGGTGCTCTCCGTATGCAGCTCTCCTGAAGAATGATGGCAGGAAAGGCCAGCGGGAGGCGTCCCCTCCCGAGTGTGGTCACTCATCCGCAGTAAAGAATAGACGGGAATGGGGGACAGGACATGTTGGGAAGTAGAGAAGCAACAGGAACTTCGTTCTTGGCAGCATTTACACAGATGTGGGAAAAGAAAAATCACATTTTCCTGTGCACACATTAGAAACTCAGGTTGTGTGATTTTCGTGATTCTGCTTACGTGTTCCATGTTCTTGCCGTTACATCTAAAACAGTTATTGTACCGTGTGAAAATAAGTAGGAAATCCACACTGTTTTATCATTTAAATTTTTCCCCACTTGGAAGGGTATTAAAAAAGCAAATAAAAACATCATAGAAAGTTGGGGGAAGAAAACAGTTTCTATTTAATTATCTTTTCCGTTTGTCCTTTGAGAACAGAGCGCTATGCTTTAATTTTCATAGGTTATTATAAATTCCTCAGCCTTTTCAGTAGGAAAGTGCAGCCTGCCACTGAACAGTCCCAGCAGAAACTAGCGGCTGATACTGTGAGACTACTCGGAAGTAACTCTGCAAATAGAGGGCTAGACGCTCAAACACAGGTGTGCCTGCTACCACAAATAACCACTCCATTGAACAACAGCACACCACAAATCTTTCTGGGTTAAAATCAAGCTGTCCACAGCCTTCACTGCAACCAAAAATAAAAATTTAAATCTGGTTGTTACTTAAGGTAATATTAAAAATTCCTTTTGTGGGTTGGGAAGGTGGCTCAGTGGTAGAGTGCTTGCCTTGCATGCATGAGGCCCTGGGTTTGATTCCTCAGTACAACATAGGCAGAAAAAGCCAGAAGTGGCTCTGTGGCTCAAGTGGTAGGGCATTGAAGAGCTGAGGGATAGTGCCCAAGCCCAGAGTTCAGGCCCCACAAAAAAAAAAACCCTGATGTTTTTATGTAATTTAAATTGCATTAGACATCTCAAGCAACAAAAGGCAATGCTAGTAACAGGTAACAAGCTGTCAATGGGATCTAAACAAAAAGTCCAACTTTAATTAATTCTGCCATGATTAGCAAGGGTCATGACCATGTGTTGTAAGAATTTTTAAAAAAGAAGAGAAGTAAAAGTTATGCCTATATCAATACTAATAGCATTTTTATACTGCTAATTTCTGAAGTAAGCAAAGCATTAGAATCAGACCATATATCCATTTTTAGTTTGCACCATTTTGGAAAAAGAGTGTTTTCAGCTAAAAACAAAACTGCAACCATTTAAAAAGCATTTAAAAATGCTTTCATATAAAATCCTGTCTTCAAAACAACCTGGATGTGCTGTACATACTAAAATGTTAAGAGAGCAGGCCTCTTATTAAGGAAGTTAAGGAAGGGAGAAAGATGGAGAAAATTGGATAGCATAGCAACGTGAATTCGCTGTTCAGTAAACAGACATAGGAAATAAAATGTCAGGATTTAAAAAAAAAGAGGGCTAGGAAGGTGGCTCAGTGGTAGAGTGCTTGCTTTGCATGCATGAGGCCCTGGGTTTGATTCCTCAGCACCACATAAGCAGAAAAAGCTGGAAGTGGTGCTTGGCTTAAGTGGTAGAGCACTAGCCTTGAGCTGAAGAGCTGAGGAACAGCACCTAGGTCCAGAGTTCAGGCTCCATGATTGACAAATAATAATAATAATAAATTAAAATAATAATAATAATAAAAAGAATGACAGATAAGCATCACAACATCCATAAACCACAAAGACTTACAAGAAGTGACTTTTGTTTACGTGTGAAGACAAGTTTTGCTCTGCGCTCCAATTAGAAGTCATTGTAAGTCTTGAGGAGAAAAAAGATGTGTTGTCACCCTACTTGGAAGGAGAGAAGCCCCTGCTCCCGGCCTCTCCGTTGCCAACCATCTCAGGCAACTTTGCAGAAAGGATGGTCCACGCGAGGTGGCGAGAAGCATGGGACACTGCCTGGTAACAAGTCATCAGCTGACCCTCTCTTTACCACTTACGATACTCTCACCCGGTTTCGTTGGCTCTGACTGAATCCAGCAGGACTTTATGAAGCCACTAAGCGGGGACTAGTAGAAACAGGACATCATTTGCTCCATCAGGGAACTGAAGGTTCCGGAAAGGAAACAGCTGAGTGATCTTGGCCTGGAGTGTATGAATTGTACACGTTTAGAACTGCTCCTGAAGATCAGCTGCTTCAGACAGGGCTAAGCACCATGGAGATGGGAGAGCCCGGGGATGCCAGCAGGAGGTCAAGAATGTTAACAGCTGCAGGAGCAACAGAGGCCATGATTGGACTTGCCAACTCTTAGTCTATTTGGAGAAAACCTAGTAGTCCCGTGTTTTCCAATCATAGAGAGACAGAATCAAAGTTGACACAATAAAGGGCGATTGGAGACAGGTTATGAAGCTTCAGATGCCGTATGAAATCATGTGGTTTGGCCACACAGCAGGGTCTCATATAAATGGGAAAATGCCCACCACTCAAGAGGCCAAACTGAATGGCTGTGAACTGCATGCATCACCTTCCCATCTGTACCTGTGACCCCGTACAGGTGAGGTTCCTAGTGATCACTCAAGGGTCAGGACCTTAGCTCCACGTGTCTCTCTTGTGGGTTGAATCACACTCTATAAAAAGATCCATCGAAGTCCTAGCCCCTCACGCCCATGAATATGACCCACTTTTGAAGGAGGACTCTGCAGGCACAATGAAGAGGCATGGCTCAAGGGGTTAGTGCACCAGCCAATGAGCATCAGATACTGAGTTCCAGTCTCAGAAAAAAAGTGAGATGAGGTAAGGTAAGTACAGATGAAATTAAGAGTTAGGATGAAAAGATATAAATTAAAAGGTAAGGTAGGCCAGGTACAGTCACCCCGGGGTAGGATGAACCCCTCAGCTTGTGTGACACTGTTGGTGTCAGATGAGAAGAGACACAGAGACGGATACCTACAGGGGAAGACACCATGTGAAATGGTGTGGCATCACAGGCACCCAGGGAAGACACATAGAGAAGATGCTGTGTGATGTCACAGACACACAGAGAAGAGACATGCAATGAGAGAGGCAGAGACCAGCGCGTGGCCACGGCACACAGGGTGTCCTGGAAGCTGGGATTGTGGACGTCACACTCCCGTCGTTCATGGAGAATAAACATGACCGTAGAAGTCCGGTGTATTGACATTTACGATGGTTACCCTGGGTCACTTGTGTCATTCCCAGAGAGTTCTGAAGCAAATGCTTGACTCTCAGAAGCTCCGCCCCATGATGAATCTACAGAGGTTGTGGACAGGCAGCCATCCCTACCCCTAGGTCCCTTAGCCTGGAATTCACCTAATCTTCCTGGAGGGCCTGGGTTGGCCGTGCCCCTCCAACCTCCCTCCCCTACCCACCTCCAACCTCCCCTCCAACCTCTTGTACCCTCCCTGCACAAGGCCTCGGGTGCCATTGTTTTGTTTTTGTTTTCTGTTGGTCATGGGACTTGAACTCCGGACCTGGGCGCTGTCCCTGGGCTCTTCAGCTCAAGGTGAGAGCTCTACCACTTGAGCCACAGTGCCACTTCCTCAGGCACCATTGTCCTGACCAGAAGGAAAGCATTCACTTCTCTAAGTCTTTCTTTGTCTTTTTTTTGGGGGGGGGGGTCTGGTCATGGGGCCTGAACTCTGGGCCTGGGCACTGTCCCTCAGCTCTTCAGCTCAAGGCTAGCGCTCTACCACTTGAGCCACAGTGCCACTTCTGGGTTTTTTCTTTTTGCTTATGTGGTGCTGAGGAATCGAACCCAGGGTCTCATGCATGCAAGGCAAGCGCTCTACCACTGAGCCACCTTCCCAGCCCCTCTAAGTCTTTCTTATAGCTAGGAAAAGTAAACTTAACATTCTCTAAGAGAGTAACACAAGGCTCCAGCCATTTGTCAGAGGATTTTAAACCAGAAAGAGAACAGTTTGACTTGAGCCTAAAACGCAGCCTCTGCTCCTTCCACCTTCCCTGCCCCTGTTTTGTCCTGTGAAGCAGGTCCTCATGATTAAAGTGCTTATCCCAGGATCACATTGTAGTTAGTAAAGCAATAAAGAGGCAAGGACAGAAAACACAGAAGAGAGAGTCAAAAGAGAAAAGGGCTGACGGTTCTAAAAATTACGAAAACCAATGCCAAATAACAAGAATTGTTCTAGAATTCAAAACAGCTTGAGACAGTAGTTGCCAACAATGGAAAACTCTGTAAAAAGAGAAAACAGTGGAAACTGTGGGGAAAGGGGGAAGGAAGGAAGACAGGGAAGGGGAAGGCAGGCAGTGATGAAGTACAGACTCTGACCAAAGCCAGGCTGCTATGAAGCAACGTCTTACCCACTTCCCATGAAAGACCCAAGTGATAAACACTATTAACGTTCACTCTGTACATGAGAAGGACAGACACACGAGAGTTGAACTTCTTTGCCCAAGTCACACAGCTAATATGTCAAAGAATAATGCTCTAAACACTGGTGTTTTCTTTTGCTTTTTTTTTTCTTTCACAGTTCCCCGGTATAGACAAAAGGGGTTGAATTTTGAATCTAGATCAGAACCAATGCATATGTACATGCCATGCACAATCAAGAGAATTAAAACAACACGGTGTACATTTGCTGTTCTTTTTAATAGGATCGGTGGACTTTCCTGAAAGCATACACGTGTGCACAATTTAATTTTGTTTAAATGAGATAATAATGCAAAAGAAACAATTCTGCAGGGGGCTCTCCTACCTTTTGAGTCTTGAAATATGCAGCACCAACCTTGAAGCAGATTCAAAGCTTTTTCCTACCAGCTGTGCACTCACTATTAAAAGTACGTGACCTCGCTGTGAACACAAGCATAGTACAAAAACATGAAGCTGTCCAGTTCAAAGAAGATTGTATTTCTTGTGCAGCTGGGATCGGACTAAGAAAGCCTGAGCTCAGTTCTTTGCCACATCCTCATCTGTAAGCCTTGTGTGGGGATGCCCAGGGCTTAGAATGACAGGCAGCTCTTTGAAAGCTTTTAAACAGTTTACATAATACAATGGATGGGAGGATGACAGGTCAGTGTCCCGTAGACCATGACTATTGCTGCCGTCCTGGGGTAATGACCACAGTCCACTCTCTTTTCTAAGTACTCTTATTAGAAAATGAACATGCGGACACTTTGTGTAAAATGCTTGTCATACTAGATTCAACGGTGGCCCTCCAAAAGATACATCTACTTCTCAACCCATAGAACCTGTAAACAAACAAGGCCTTGATGGAAAAGTTGGTCTTTGCAGATGTCATCAAAAGTATCCTGCAAGAACTGAGTGAGCTCCAAATTAATGACAAATGTTCATCTGCAAGTCAGAAGAGGAGACATAGACACGGAGAAAAACAAAAAGTAGGGAGAGCCAAACTCAAGGCTTCTATTGACAGCAGTGTAACGATTACCAAGGTGTAGCATGAAGATGAGCTTCCCGGGGCACGCCTCTGTGATCTAAGGGCCTTCTGTTAGAGCCTTAGAGCTAAGGACCCTCCTCCTCCCAAAGGTGCTGAGCCTTTACTACAGTGAACCAGACCCCAATCAAATCCCTGAGGGAGAAGCAAGCAGGCTGTGTGCTTGCAGAATTCTGCACAGCACTATCAGTGTGTGTATGGAGGTAATTCCTGTTCTACTACACATGTTCAGATGTGTCACCTAACTTTTCTAGGTCTATTATAACAATATCATACACTGGAGGGTTTGTACCACAGAAAAGCATTTTTCCTAAAGTTTTGGAAACTGGAAGCTGAAAATGGCTGTGTTGGCAGGGTTCATTCCATCTCAGGATGGTGAGAGAAGGATTTGTTCTTGGCCACTCTCCTTATGGGCAGACATCTTCTCCCAACTTCTTCCTTTGTACTTAGTTGTGTCCAAATTTCCCTTTTTATAAGGCTACCAGTCATATTAATTAGAGTTGACCCCTAATGACCCCCTCTCCATATGATCTCATTCTGAAATCCTAGAGACCAAGAAGATTTCAACATATCCATCTTGCGGGAACATAAATTTATAGCAACCTATTGTACTGGCTCCTAGGAACGGGAAATACATGAATGGATGGGAAGGAGAAGGATTGTTTGTCTCCACCAGAATCCTGGACTCTAACACATACCTCCACTGCCACTGTGCCCCAATTCCTTGCAGACCACAGCCACTGAAGAACCCCAGACCTGTGATAGCTTTAGTAGATGAGAGTACAGGCAGCAGCTATCAGACACCTAGCCCTGTGACATGAACAAAAATGGCAATTTCTGAGAACCTGGCTCCTCTTCTGATGAGAAAAAAAAATCATAGTTCCTACATCATGGGCCATTTGGGAAGAAATATGCGAGTCCAAGAAAGCCCAGGGCCTTCTTGGCTTTCCCAGGGCACAGCCCTCATGGGGCAGGGATCTGCAGGTCCAGGCAGAGACTTCAGGTTGCAAGTTGTCCAAATGACAGAGCCTAGAAATACAGAGGAAGTTCAGAGATGACTTCCTTGTGTCCCTAACCCAAACCTTCTAGGCATTACATTTGATCCTCAAAACTCCTGAGATACCAGCAGTTCCCATTTTGAAAAAGTGCAGCAGACTTGCTCTGGGCCAGTCAGACTGCAGTGTCCAATGTCAATAATAATACAAGGCCAAAGGCCCCTATCTGCCAAGGTTCAAATAAAACTATTATCCCCCCCCCCCATGTCAGGAAACAACAACACAGAAGTAGAAACAGAGGTGCTGTTTGCAGAGCGCTCTGAGGAAGAGGGAGAGGTCATGTGTAGGAAGGGTGGGCACAGCCCACAGCATCCCCCCCCCCACCGCCCAACAGAGAGATGGAGGGAAAGCTGCACAGATCAGTACATAAAGAACGAAGGAATTGCTGGGCTGAAAGTGGCAGAGAGCAATAGAGACAACTGTCCTTGTAGACAAAGAAAACGATGGGAGCTCCAAGAAAGCACAGGCAAAGGAAGACCCTTCCATCTTGCCTCCTGGGAATCCGTGTGGGTGAGTAGATGTGCAGAAGACCTGTGTGGAGCCCAGGTCTGGCTGCAGACATACATTCTCCAGGAGGGAACATCTGCCCCACCCTGGGTGCAGCAGGAAGCCTTGGAATGTTTTACACAAGGAAGAGATAAGCTCTGACTTAGAACTCCAGGCTGAGGATGTGTCCAGCTGTCATTCTCCACCTTTTCTATTACCACAGTTGCCTGCAGGGTTTGTTTCAAATAAAAAGGAAAACCAAAACACATTTCTTGACCCAACTCCCGAAATTCCCGCTCCATAAGTCTAGAGCAAAATTCCAATTTCTTTAGCTCTATCCCTTAGTGTATGAGAGGAAGCACTTGCTATTTGTCTTTGTTTGTCTGGCTTATTTTGCTTAACATGATGATGTGCAGTTCCATCCATTTTCCTGCAAATGATAGAACTTCATGCTTCTTTATGGCTGAATAATGTTCCATTGCTTTTATGGGTAGAAAACACATTTTCTTTATCCATCAGTGATGGGCTCCTTGGTTGGTTCAACAATGTGCTATTGTGAACAGAGCCATAATGACAATAGATGTATGGGCATCTCTCTTGAGTGCATGCCCAAGAATGGCATAGCAGGAGTATATGTTAGCTCTATTTACAACATAAATGAGGGAATGTTGGCAGAAAACCCAGTCAGGGGTAAAGAGAGAGCAACTGGGGTGAAATATGATTAGAGTATGTGATGTATATGTATAAAAAAACTCATCATAAAAAAAAAACTCATCGTGAGACCTATTTTAAAATAACTGCAAGAAGACTTTTAAAAGGAGGAGGGGTGATATGGAAGAGCAATGACAGTGGTAAGTACAGCCAAAGCATATTCTATGAAAATATCACAAGGATGACCCCATATTGTACAATGAATATGTCCTAATTAAAAATGTGGGGGGAAATGAACTTACTACTTTTCAGGGATTATTATTGGCCCAGAAATTGTGCTGTAACAGACTCTGGTAAATGTGGAGGCCAGAGAGGCCAGGGGAGCCATTCCTTCTCCCTGGAGCTGAGAGGAAACCCTAGCAAAAGCATGGTGAATGGCAGGCGCCAGTGGCTCACACCTGTAATCCTAACTACTCAGGAAGCTGAGATCTGAGGATCATGGTTCAAAGCCAGCCCAGGAAGGAAAGTCTGTGAGACTCTTATCTCCAATGAACCACCAGAAAACCAGAAGTGGTGCTGTGGCAAAAGTGGTAGAAGGCTCACCTTGAGCTGAAGAGCTGAGGGACAGCACCCAGGCCCAGAGTTCAAAACCAAAAAAAAAAAAAAACCAAAAAAAAAAAAAAAAAAAAAGCAGCGTGAGCCTGTGTCTGAGCAAAAGGAAAGAATCTGGTGGCAATGAATCTGAGGAGAAGGAAGGGGAGGAAGAAGCAGGAGCTAATTGAGCTCAAAGACAAAGTCTATGCTAAGAAATAGCTTGGTTTTATAACCATGTACATGACCCATTTCTGTAGTATTTATTTGCCCACCAGCAATTGATTTGAACTGGTCAGTCTATGTTATCATATTAGAATAAAATGATAAATTACCTTTCTTCTTAATATGTGTTTTAAGTACCAAGTGTCCATAAGTATTCTGAGAAAATGGCAAATAACAAAATACTCCGAATTTTGCATCCATCTGCTAATCACCTTCTTAAAATAGTACATAACAATGAATTTGAAATACTCAACAATACAGTCTCTTTTATCCATCCAGGCTCTCTCTTCCTCTCTCTGGGAATAAACTAGGTCATCTACTTCAAGCAGCACAATGGGAAATATAGAGTTTGTATTTTGCTATTAATAATTTCAGTCTCCATAGACAGTTTTATTAAGGTATGCAATAAATAGGCTTGAAGTTGCAAGAAACACTCTCTTTTCAGGTTTTCAACTGACATTTCTCTCCACTATTATTAAACATATACAAATGTTTTCACCCATTAGAAAAAACACAAAGCTAGGAACCCTACATAATTAAACAAAATACATCCATACTATTATCACTCTCCGTTTAGCAATGCATCAATTCCATCGTGACATTTCTTACTCAAAGTATCAAAGTTTTCTATTGCATCAGATTAAAATGTAGATTTTTTTTGAGACTGAGGGGAAATGTGTAGCTCTCTCCTAATGGGGAAAGTCCTGTCCCATGCTTCAGAGACAGAGATTGTGTTGTCTGGGCCTCATAGTATTTTCTGTTCCAGAAAGGGCTTTGTTTTTCAGGCCCTGATGATTTTCTTTAGACCTGTAGGAAATGCCACCCCTAGTGTACCCCTCCCAGCTTACTCACTGGGTCCAGCTCTCTGTTCCTTCCACACTCACTCATTCCCATGTGACAAATCCTTTTTCCTCACTCTTTTCTGGTGGAAACTTCAGTTGTTAACTCATTAGATGGTTTTTCTTTTTTGGTCAGTCATGGGGCTTGAATTCAGGGCCTAGGCTCTGTCTGAGCTTTTTCTGTTCCAGGCTGGTGCTCTACCACTGGAGCCACAGCTCCACTTCCAGTCTTCTGGTGATTAATTGGAGATAAGAGTCTCACAGACTTTGCTGCCTGGGCTGGCTTCAAACCACCATGCTGAGATCTCAGCCTCCTGAGTAGCTAGGATGACAGGCATGAGCCACCAGTGGTGGGCTATGATTTTTTCATTACAATCTATTTCCTCAATCTCCCTTTTTCACACCGAAAATCTGTAGAGCTCGAGCGCCAGCTTTGGGTACTGTTGCTGTTTTGCCTCTCTGTGATCTCCAGCCTGGCACAAAGGGGATTCGAAGTGCATTTCTTGAGGAAATCAGTGCATAAACCTTGTGGTTTATCAAAGCAGAGACTCCTCCACACTGAGCTCCATGATTAAAATGATGAGAAAACGTGCATTTTCATTCTCGGCTGTTTGCATGTCTTTCCCCTAGTTCGCTTTCCTGGAATCAGTTAATAGAAGTAAAGGGTCTGAGATCTGAACTCTGAGACCCTACAAACAAAGCACAGCACTTGTAAACAATGTAGCCTGATGCTGTGCCAAACAGCATGTGTGGGAGTGAGTTGCTGCCATGTGGTATGGCACTAGGCAGAGTTTCTTTGAGTATTTAAATTAAATTGGGAGTTGTAGGCCCTGGCCAGGATGACCCCGCCCTACCAGAAATGAAAATGGTTTGCAAATCTCTACAGATGTGCCATGTTTCACCCCAGTTCCCATCACAGAGTTCAGAAGATCCCCCTTGCTTTACTTCAACATGCAATCTTCCTGGAAGCCAGACTGTTCTTTCCAGACAATGGTGAAATGAAGACTCATTCAGCTGAATTCTAATCCCTGATTCATTATTGCTGAACTCTCAAATATTCAAGGAACCATGAGCAATTCCAAGCAAGAACGACTGATTTCAATAGACACACACTTCTTCCTTCAGTCTCAGCCTGAAATCAGACATGCTCACAGCAGCAAAGCCAGCAAAGTCTACATAGGGCTGAAAGCCCATGACCTGTCCATGGCTCCACCTACCAACGGCAGGAGATGTGAACGTGAGGTCCAATTGTAAAGATCGTCACCCTCTGTATTTATCATAATCGCCATGCAGGCACAGGATTGTGCCTGTGTTACTAGTGACCTCCATCGGTCTGTGACATATGATTCATCAATACACCTTGAACAAGGACTACATGAAAGGTTGAAGCACTAGCCACTGTCCTGTACATTCTACATTTCATGCTGACAACCATTCTGTGAGATGAAATACCTGCTTTCAGATGACAAAACTGTAGTGAGATTGAGCCATTTGTAGGAGGCCTTCAAGTCTGGTGTTCTTTTCAAACTCAAGCTAATTCCCTCCTGCCCAGCGGAGCACCCTCCTACCTAGTGGAGCACTCCTTCCCCCGAGGGCAAAGCCCCCACCAGCCACCATGGAGCCCTGTGTGCCAAGGGTATAGAATCAAGTCTACGTTACTATGCCATATTTGCTCGGACTCTGTAACTCTCCCAAGATATCTCAGCCTGCAATAGGCTAGCCTGGCCCCCCTACCTCTGTTTCCCCAGAGGTAAGACGCTCTGGCTCCTAAACTTTCATCTCCATGAAGTTAACAGGGAGGTGGGACTATTCAGCAGAACAAGGAACTGGTAGGAGTAGGAGAATATGGAAGACCCAAGGAGAGACTGGCTTTTGCTGATTATCTAGTTTGCTTATTTTGCTGGCTTCAGAAGCAACTCTGAAATAGTTGTCTCCCTTGGGACATCAGGCCTACCTAGCCATGGCCTCTGGCCTCCAAGGAGCTCCTCCAGCCTTCTCCTGACCCTGGCCTCCACCAAGCTCCTCCACACTGCTGTTTGCAGCTGAGCTGTTACCTCTGCTCTTCTGGATACAGCAATGTCTTCTGGAGATAAATGTCCCTGGAATTCTACACTCCCCTCAAAGGGGAATCTTGCCTTCCCAATTCTCCTCCCAGCCCAGGACAAATAACATCCACTGTGACTTTCACAAAGCAGCCATGGAAAGCATGGGTCAGCAGGAAGACAGTGCTGGGCACCATCAGGCCCCATATCTGGCACCTCCAGATCCAAGGTTTCTAGCTGGGCATCAGTGCCCTGCCCAGCTGCCTCTGCCCAGAGTGCCCCAGAAAGAAACTGAGCCCAGCTCCCTCCATGGGAAGCTGATTAACTTTGAACTTCTGAATCCAGGCTCCGCCAGGGAATCCCATTTCCAGCCCTCTAGGCTCCCACTCAAAATTCCCAGACCAAACAATGACAACAACTCACAGAGGGACACTAAGAGCTGCCTTGCACAGTTTTAAGTTCCACCATGTGTGAGAATCCACCAGCCCAGTTCCAGAAACTCTGCTCAAACAGATTTCTTGTCTTCCCTTTCTTGAAAGCCAAGGACACATCAGGTCGGCTTACCGGTACCCCAGTCCAGGTGGCTCAGTGGTAGAGTGCTTGCCTTGCATGCCTGAGGCCCTGGGTTCGATTCCTCAGCACCACATAAGAAAAAAGCTGGAAGTGGTGCTGTGGCTCAAGTGGTAGAGCGCTAGCCTTGAGCTGAAGAGCTGAGGGACAGTGCCCAGGACCAGAGTACAGGCCCCATTACCGGACCCAAAAAGAAAACAAAAACAAAGAAAAGTTCACACAAAAGCTCTCTCCTTCTCCCCCCACGCCCTTCCCTTCTCTTCCCCCTCTTCCTCCCTGAAACCTCCCCCCCCCTCTCTTTTTCTCTTATATACACAGTCTCACATCTCACACACACATATACACATACACTCTCTTATTCAAGAATGAGCAATAATTTTCAGGCATCTCACACACACATATACACATACACTCTCTTATTCAAGAATGAGCAATAATTTTCAGGCATAGTGCACTTCAAATCCTGATTCAAGGGGGAAAATCATTGCATATGATTTGGTAAGAACAGTCCTGATAAGGGCTGTGATCCACCCGGCTCTGCGGGGCGCTGATCAGCACAGCATGAAGCACCTGCTTTTATCCACCTTGATATTCAGCAGACTCATCAGGGTGGTGCCAGGTAACTCCAGACGCCCCCCAACCCACCTGCCCTCACTCTTCACATTGCCCTTTGCTACCCTACTAGGTTCAAGCAACCAGAGGCCCTCTTGTCCTTCAAACCCCTACTGTTTGGCCCATGAAAACCTTGAAAGAGATGTAAAGGGGGCTTGGGATCATCTGTGACCATCCATGTGTTGGTGCTGGCTCTAAAGGCAGACTTCACAAGATTTCTCCAGGTCCCAGTGCCCAGCCCTCCCCTGGCTTCTTTGAGTCAGGGGGTGACAGAGCTCTGTTTTTTTGGGTGCTAAGCTGGTGTACTTTGGGGTGTGGGGAGGCCCAAAGCCTATGTACAGCTTCGTTATTCTAATGGAAGCTATCTGGGTCCTTTCCAGGACTTTTGTCTATATGGGGCACTGTCCAAGAATAGAGTTACCTGGCAAAGCAACAGCAGCCCCAGTTCAAGCAAAGGGAGAAACTTCCAAGAGTTTCCTGAGACTCCGGAAACTCATGAGCCACAGTGTTTCCACAGGGCCATTCTTCCCCACTTCTCCTCGGCGCTTTCTTCCTCATGCTGTTGCTGGATGTTTCTTCCCGAACACCATTTTTTTTCTAAGTGTCTAAAAAGGAACAGGCCAAGGCCTGGCACCTATAGGCAAAAGTCTATTATGATTCCTGTTTTCATATAACCTGGAAAAGAAACAGCATGAAGAGAGGGGAATTTTATTATGAGCTAGATGGCCTCCACTCTGGCTTTCTTGGGCTAATGTTCCAGGCTTATTGCTTTAGCCTTTTTTTTTATATGAAACATTAGCCACTGGCATATCTCTCCCTGTATAATGTTCTACTTGCCTTGTATATATTATTAAATGTTTAACCATAGACTGAGATTCTATTGTATTTTTAAATTTTAATGTTTCTCCAATGATTTGAAAAACCTCACTGAGAGCAATGTGAACAGATATTACAATTATGGTAGTCTGGATGAAAGAAAAGGCCTCTGTGTTTCTTATGAGCTGACCCTTTGGGATTGGGGGCTATGTGCTATCTTGAGATCCAGAGAACACAGCAGCTAAGGGAGAGATGATGTGTATGTGGCCTCCTGGGGACAGGGCATTTGGATAGGTGTGGCTGTCCAGACAGATGGGCTTCCTTTCAAAGGTCCCAGCTGTCCCTTGGGGGCATCACTCACTGGTGTTGATGGTGGACAGAGAGAGAGAGAGAGAGAGAGAGAGAGAGAGAGAGAGAAGGAGGGAGGGAGGGAGGGAGGGAGGGAGAGAAAGAGTACTGTCAGTCACCCTGGGCATCCTCTGTTCTCCAAGAAGGACAGAACAAGTCAGTGCACAGGGTTTCCTGAGCACAGATTGCCCAGCAACTGCAAATTTGTCTTTACTTCTGCTTGGTGGTGGTTGTGTGTATGTGCTTCTGCAATTGCGGTCATGTTGTAATTACTTCAGAATTAATTGTGATAGCTGATTCTGTGAACCAACTTGTCTGGCCGTGGGGTATCCAGAATAAATTCCCTTCTGTCTGTCTCTGAGGTGTTTCCATAGGAGACCTGAGGCGAGGGGGGGGGGGGGGATACAGAGGTCTTCTAAACACAGAAGTGAACTCCTCTATTCTCCACAGGGCCTGAAGAATGCCAAGTGCAGAGGAACAAGGAATTGGCCCCTTTGTGCTGCCAGCCGGACCACTTGAGGTGGGGCATCTGGCCTCATCCTCTCCAACCTTTGAACTGGGATTGAGCCCTGCCCGTAAGCCTGCAGATATGATTGAATAACACCGCCAGCTTTCTGGGTCCTCTGTCATCTGGGCCTGTCATCACGCGAGCCAGTTCCTCCCAAGACTCTTGCTTTGCCTACATGAAAACACACAAAAGTGTCTTCTACTGGTCCAGTTTCTCTGATGAACCCTGGCCTGTGCAGCAACATGACCATTCCCTCTGCCAGCTCCTAGACGCTGAGGCCCGCACATGTGCCAGCACGGTTAACTGGAACCTGCCTGCGGCCTCCGGGGCCCTGCATCTCCCTCAGGAGGCCATGACCAGGCCTCCTCATCCCAGCCTCTCTATCCAGGCCCCAAATTGGAAAAGGAGGAGGAGAAGCACAAGAATATTGGGAGAAGGGTTTGGGAGGCCGAAAAGAGACGCAGAACACGCACCTGCGTGACACTGCACCTGCCCCCTGGAAAGGAAATGTGTGGGTGGAAGGAGCAGGGTGACTTTACATCTGCAGCAGGGCCTCACTTAGCTGGGCTACTTATATTCTCTGAACCATGATCCTCAGAACTCAGCCTCCCAGGTAGCTCGGATGACAGGCAGGAGCCACCAGGTCCTGGCTGAGTCTTGATTTTTCAAGTCACATTTTTTCCCCACTGTTCTTAATGACTTGTCTCTCTTAGGGCTGGTTGCTGGAGGAGCTCTGCTGAGAAGAACTGTCCTTGTATCTGCCTCCTCCACCCATCCCATACCCTGGAGATTAACTCACGGGGGCTGAGCAGTTCTGAATGGATGCCAGCTCAGGACATGAGGACATGAGAAGTGTCCTATGTCCCCATCTGGAGAAGCAGCACCCTTGGCAGGAGCTCTTCCAGCCCTGGGATGGCAGGTTCAGGAGTGGTAATTCAATACCTCACAAAAGCAGAGCGAAGTAGAACGAAACATAAACTAGGAAATAGCACCACTTTCTTGCACACGAAACTTTGAAAAGGAAGCCAGTACAAATGGTTTAAACATCTCACAAAGTTCACATTGTATTGCGGAATTATTTTTAATGAAGCCGTTATTATGCTACAAGAATGCAATAAAACATCTGAAACCTGAAATTTCCTATTTTTATCACCTCCTGTAAAAATTTTCAAAAAGGGCCAAAATGATTTGTTTCCAAATGTGTACCAGAATAATTGGACAGGGAGTTTTCAGGCCAAGTTTCCATTTGGAATGAAATCGAGAGACTGTTACTTCATAAACCACTGAAAATATGAGCACAAAATGAAATGGATAAAATATTATGAAATATAAGTATAATCATACTTAACATACTGTGGAAGGGGCCTGTTGATTTACCATCTCCCAGTGTGCGGCTCCACACAGGACTTCTTTTATGCAAAGAAGTGTTCACGAGTAACTGGGTTACAAGAATCCCTAATTACTTCTGGGGAAAGAATTGCTTATTCCCACAAATTTCTGCACATGACACATAATGGGAAATGCTGATTTTTTTACATGGGCTCATTCTTAAACGTAATTTTCTTTTTGCCAGCACTGCAGCTTTTTGCTAGTTAATTGGAGGTAGGATCTCATGGAGTTTTCTGCCAAGGCTGGTTTTGAACCACCGTCTTCAAGCCTCAGTTATGAAACAGCTAGAATTACAGCGCTATGCCACCGGCACCCAGCTTAAGCACCATATTATTCTGAATTTGTCACCATCACATAGCCATTCCTTTCATTTTCTATTTGCCACACAAATCTTTGCCAACAAATCTTTGTTGTAACTGGGCAGAAATAACACCTTTGGGTATTTAGCAAATGTATTTTAGCATACCCATTGTGTGTCAGAAGTTTGAGATAGGATTTAATCTGACAGTCCTACCAAATATCTATACTGAACATACTCCCAAACCAAGAAGTATGGTGGTGCTTGCTTCATGATTTCAGACTTTATTTAGTGTGTGTGTGTGCACTTGCACATGTGCAATGGGTTTAAACTGCAAGGCAAGGGCTCCACTACCGAGCCACGCTTCCAGCCTTTTTTGTGTCTGCTCAGTTTTGAGATAGGGTCTCATTTCCTCTCCTGGTACTCCCCTGGACCACAATCCCCCTATTTTAGGCATCCAACTGTAGCCAGGATGGAAGGCACATGCTATTATGCTCAGCTTCTCGGATGGAGATGGACTGTGTGGACTTTTCTACTGGGCTGAGCTGGAATCTTAACCTTTCCCAGATGAACCTGGCAGGTGGCTAGGATGACAGGCAGGAGCATGATGTTCGGACTGAGCCTTCATTTTCCAGGCCCGCTTTCCGTCAACTGTTCTTGGAGGTTGGTGACTTAGGGTCCAGGAGGGCAACTCAAGTTCTGCATCCCAACGTCCCTTGCAGAGTGCCCATCTTGTGGGAGGACCAGCAAGCTCTCTCATCAACAGCTCCCAGCTCCAAGCAGGGCAATTTGGTCTCATCTGGCTCTGAGAGCAGGAGCTTTTTCGGTAGAAAAACATACACCTGACCTGCCCTTCATCTAGATTCAGAATTGCTCAGAGGCTCACTTCCATCTCCTCACCCATTCCGAATGGATGCAATGCCAGATGGACAAATTACAAGAGGTGAAAGGCTTGGAATCCCATTCAGGAATTGTAATCACTTTTTTTTAAAACACTACCATCATCCCTGGGAATCAACCCAATATTTGTTTTCTAACTATGTGACCAAGCGAGCACGTTTTCAAAAATATAGGTGGAAACTCTACATAACAGAAGCAGCCCTGGTTTTAGTCAGCTAGTGCAGATGTCAGTAGTTAATCCAGCCTGACTTTTATTGCATCTGGAATTCCATCTCCTACCCCTGGTAATGGTCCAAACACAGAGGTTTATGTTGTGATAGGAGATAAAATCACAGCTGGAAAAATAAGAATACACTGTCCCTCTAACAAGAATGAAATTTGTGATCTCTTAAGTTGCCCTAAAGCAACTCAATGTCTGCCGTAGACAAGGTGAGTTTGGGTTTTAGTCATGGAGTTAACTTTTTTTCCCCCCTTAACCATCTTTCTTTGGCTTCCATCAAGTATAATACAAGGAACTCTGAGTAGTATAATCACGGCTACTCAATGACTTCTTGTTGCTACCATTATGAAAAGTTAAAACTGTTCTCAAAGCATTTAAACTACATAGAAAGAGATTGCTTCCTTCTTTCTTATTAAAACTGTATTGTCTTTAAGTAGTTGTAGACGCGGGTTGCAGTTCGACATGTCAACTTAAGAATGTAAGGCATTGTGATTAATCTCACTGCTCTCATGACTCTCCCCCATTTCTCCCAACCCCACTGTCCCCTCCATTCACCTACTTCCATGTTCACGAGTGCACGCTGAACGCTATGACTGCCTTCTCCCGCCCTTCCTCTCTTCATTCATCTTCTCCCTTCTCCTCGACCTCATCTCTTCCCCAGTCCTTCAAGAAATCTTCCTTAGAAGATGATTTCTTTGTTGCTTTGTATGTCCCTCCCCCACAGTATAACCCCTGCTTTCACTGTATTTGATGTTGGTATAATTTGTGGAGGGGAAGGGAAAAAACAAATCCTTTAAATAGGGATACAGGTGGACCCATTGCAACAATGAGACGTACAAGTCGTTATGTTGAAAACGAACTTTACAGCTTTGGTAGGGGTGGGGGAGGGTTGGGTGGGGGAGGGGGGAGGATGCGATGGGAAGGGGAAACAAAGGAGGAGGCTACAATGCTTGAAAAGAAATGTACTCATTATCTGGCCCCTCTGTACAGTAATCCCTCTGTACAGTATTTTCACAATAAATAAATAAATAAATAGAAATCTTCCTGTCTTTGTTCCCCCAGGAATTAGCCAAATCCATACCCATTAGGAGAATAAGGCTCTCATTTCTACCATGTAAACCCACGATGACTCAGCCCCACCCCACCCCCCCAGCACGGCACTCATGGGTGCAGAATTAAGCTTCAGATTCTGCAGGGTAAGATGGGGTTCTGCGGCTCAGGTAAGCTCAGGGATGAAAGCGTCAGCCTCAGACCTCAGTGCGCTGATCCATCAGCATTGCCTACCCAACCGTGGTAGGTGCAAACTATTTGCAATGCAACACATGGAGTGGATGGGATGGTTGTCCCACAGGCAGAAGAGAGAAGGCGCTGAGCCTCAGGTTTCTACCCTTTTGCTGGAAGATGATCAGGGAGCATGCCCAGTGCAGTCCTCTGCCCAAGCTCATCTGTGCCAGTCCTGTTGTCCAGGTAGACAGTGCTTGCTTGGTCAGTGACTCTTGTCTGTCTCCTGTGTTGTATAAATCACCTTCCTGATGTTGGGAGAACTTCATGATGGCCATTTAACTCTGTGACTAAGACCTGCCTTTCTGCCTCAGACCTGCGCCTCATTCACTCTACAGTCTCCTGAGAAGAATGCTCCTAGGAAGATTGTTAAAGATCCTT
This sequence comes from Dipodomys spectabilis, assembly GCF_019054845.1. Classification (NCBI taxonomy): domain Eukaryota; kingdom Metazoa; phylum Chordata; class Mammalia; order Rodentia; family Heteromyidae; genus Dipodomys; species Dipodomys spectabilis. The sequence goes on along the minus strand of NW_024870892.1, from coordinate 4,485,890 downwards.
GCCTGAGAACAGCTGGACTGAAAGCCATGAGCTCATTCACATTCTTTTCCCTCCTCCCCACAAAGCCTCGCTGTCTTCTGCCCCTATTCTCATTCTACCCTGTAATTCCACTGTCATAAAAATTGACGGAGCTCTGCGCATCCCTGTGTCCAAGTTCTTCCCAAGAGGCTCAGTCTAAAGCATGCAGAGCTTTAGTTAGCCAGGAAAAGGGGAAAGAACTGTCCGGCACTGTGGGCATGTGACTGCAGCCATGTAACAGAGTAAAAATCTCGGCTGCCAACAGATCTCTCAGTGCTTTTCATATCGTAGAAGCCTGCCACAGCCTTCTTTAGATAATTACCACCTCAGAAACACAGGCACTGGCCTAGCATTGCTTTTTCAGGAAAATGCATTGATTTCACTCAAAAGGGCAACGTGACAGTGTGACAAATATTTATCTTCAGTTACATCGAATTTCAAATACAGTAAGAATCATTCTCTTTCATCCATTTTATTTCTATGCATAGTAATAGAAAAATATCTGAAAGGTCCTGTTGTACAAGTTAGGAGGCCTGATTTATATACTGGTAACTTTTCCTATGTGTGTTGTGGTTTAAAAAAAAAAGATGAATGTCTTAGGATTTCTGGCTGCACTCTTTGTGGTGGGTTAGATAGAATCTTAAGCTCCTCTGAAGAATAAATCTTTGCCATCTCTCTTTGTAATCAGAGCATTTCAGTCTATGTTAAAGTGAAAGCTACTGTTGGAAAACCACCCACATGACAACGGCTGATTTTCCTAACTGCCGCTAGGGGGAGCGAAAGGTAGCATTAGTGGTAGCATTAGTGACCCAGGCTGCGAGAACAAGGAAGAGTTGGGAGAAGGTAATGAAGATAATGCTTTGGAAGTCAAACAAGAGGGGAGGCAACTGCGAGGAGGGAGGAGGGAGAGATTTCCTGGATACCGATAATGTTTAGAAGCGGCCATCCATTTCTTCAGGTTGATGGTTACAAGGTCTGATGAATTAGTGGCCACTTGAGACAGGAGACATTTCTGCTCCCTCCATCCTCTGCCCTTAGCAGCAGCCATGTGGGAAGACAGGTGATGGGAACTGGTTTGCAATCTGCTGCTGGTGGACCAATCCAAGGCCTTTCATGATACTGAGCACACACATGGTACCCACGAGCTGCACGCAGAGCCCAAGAATGGGGGGGTGGGGAGGTCTAATTAATTACTAATTGACACGGGAGTATTTTATGTTTTGTTTTCCCATATAATAAAAGTGCCTTCCATAACCTCTCTGAGACTGAGCATGGGGAGGGGTACTCAGGCTAGACTGGGACAAGATGGACCAGGAGAGAAATCATGTGCGCAGCTCTCTATTTAAATAGCTCCACAGCAGGTGCAGCCTCCCAAAGTCAGGTCGCTGTCCTCCATTGCTGAAACAGCGTCAGAATCACCGCTGAGACAGACTGTTCATCGTCTCAGACACCAGTAAGGAGGAACCTGCTGTGGCCCAGCGGGGCTTTTGTCACTTGGTCTCTAGGGTAGCATTGTTTCAGCCTGTGGGGGTTACTGTGATGGAGGACCCAAAGCTGAACTGGAAGAAGGTGAGGGGCAGAAAGCCTGACTCTCCTAAAAGACCTAACCACACAAGGTACCAAACCCAAGGGGTCAGAAAGCACTTTGTCTATTCATTCTGCCCTGCTGGCCGGGATGCTGTGTCTGTGGAGGCTTTTCTACCCTGCTGGCCGGAACTTTACCCTGAAGACAATAGGAAGCCTTTGGTAGACAGCACTCAACCAGATAAAGGACATCACCGTAAAGTATGGCATCATCTCTGTATCATGCTTGAATTCTTGGATAGCATTTATCCCTCTCTGATGTTCACCTGTTTATTCATTCACCTGTTCATTTATTTGTTTTACTTGCCTTTCTTTCCCATTAAAGTCTGAGTTCCACAGGAGCAAGGATTTTATCTGGATTCTTCATCACTGGTATACCTATCTATACAATAATCACGAGAGGACATCTCAGCCCCTCCCTGCTGAAGGCTCTCTGGCTCCTATGTGGAGGATGCACTCAGACAGTGAAGGTTGTAAACAGCCAACTGGACATCAAGGCGACCCCATAGGTAATGTCCACCGCCCGCCCCCCAACACATTGAGGAAGAAGCAGTCACACCCAAGTAGAGGAGCAGACTGGAAGTGCAAAGCTGTGGTCAGGTGACACAAACAGGTGGAGAATCAAGAGGCAGGACCAACAGAAGTTTCAACCAGTCTGTGTGCACTGGGGGAAGCAGTCACAGAGACGAGAGGAGGGGACATGGTTACCAAGAAGAGCAATGCTCCAGAGAATTGAGAGTCCACAAAGAAAAGACCTGAGGATGCAAACAAGGGGAGAATAGGAGCTTAATAGGGCAGAGAGAGAACAAGAGGAGTTCAAAGGACTAGCTCCCCTCCCCCAATTATTGGGGAGTATGGGGGAGCAAGTTGCTGCTTCCCTCTCTCCCACTCCCTCTCTCTCTCTCCCTTTCTGCTCCTTACCCCCACTTACCTCCTCCCCTTGACTCCTGCCCTCCCCTTCCCCCCCTCCCCCATCTCTCTGGCTCTGGCTCTCTCTGTCTGCCTCTGGCTCTGGCTCTGGCTCTGGCTCTCTCTCTTCTCTCCCCCCTCCTCTGGTTTAGAAGCCACCCCTGACCCTTGCCTGTTGGAAGGATAAGGCTGAAAACGCAAACTCCAATGCAGGCTCCCGGGGAGATCAGCTGCTCCAACGCCAGCACTTTTCCCTCACGCTACTACTTTCTCCACTTCCTTCAGTCCTTTGTGGGAATCAACGCTAAAGACACTGGCAGAAAACTTCACTGTGTGAATTTCCACCACCCAGGCTGCATCCTAGAGAACCAGGCAGGCACAGGTGGTGCTGGGAGTCAGGAGAGGAAGAAAGCCATCCCAAATGAGAAGGCAGGTCTGGGTCCCCCCTAGTGAAGACCTCTGTGTCCCAAGAAGCCAATTGTCCAAAATTTCAGTAGTGATGAGCTGGGAGAGGAAGTATGTGGGAGAGTACAGCCTAGAGGACCAAATGGCTGCACAGGCTTTTGAGCAATTCAGAAAAGGTACCAATTATGAGAACAATGGAACTTGATGGCTCTTGCTGAGTCACTGATGCATTAGAGGAAGACAATAGGAGGCTCAAGCTATGAATCACCCAGTGAAAGGGAAGTGTGGAAAGTTAGACAGGTATCTAAAGAGACGCTTATCTCCTAAATCAGAACTATAGAAGCAGAGGGGAAGGTTCAAGGCTTAATTATAAAGACAACAGCCCTGCAAAGAAATCACAATTCTCAGCCACAGCAAATCCACAGGGACAACAACAGAGACCTATTTGAGGTGCGTGGGACCCCACAGCTTGGTTGAGGACAGAACATAAGCATTAGTGCTGTCAGAGATTCGGGACCCAATTTGGAGCAGCTTCTGTGGATGTGGCCCCGTGTCCCCACTGCAAGGCTGAGATCTTCCTTTGTGTGAGCGTGAAGTGTAAGTCTCGAAACTGCAAGACAACATGGGGTCTACACTATCTACCACTCCTACCGGCGTGCTAAGCAGAGTCAGATGAGTAAAACCCACCGCAGGCAAGTGTGGGATTATGTGGAGACAACAGAGACAATTCTCCCAAGGAACTCGAGGACCCTGCCAAGTGTACAAGCCAAGCCAAGGCTGTTTGTGGGACCAGATCTAGAAGGCCATGGACCTCAGGAGCAATATACAAAGTTGGGTATGGCTGGCCTTCTTCATGTCAAAGCACCTTGCTGTCACAGATGATTTTCCACCCTGGAAAGCACCTAGGGAGATGGTTTAAGAAGGCTGATAAACTATGCAAAAATCACAACCTCCACTAAGTCAAGATGAAATGCCAGAACTGGTGTAATAGACGATGGAAGAAGCCATAAAACAAATCCTATTGTCTGAACCAAGTTTTTCACCTAGAAGAACCTAAAAGACCTATCGAGTCTTCCGTGAACACAGTAATGATGGCAAATAAATACCGCACTTAGGCCAACAGTCCTGATCAAAAGGATCCATTATCATTTATTAAGCAACCATGCATTGGAAAGGGAGAACACCCAAACATTTGGAGAAATGGTGGGCACACAGTCTGAGGTGCCATTCATGACAAGAACTCACCGCTCAGCAGAGCTGACCAACTGAGTGGGTATAAGGTCTGCCTACTGGCCTTCCCACCTCCTGTGTAATTCTTGGCCCAGTACCTCCATTACCTAGGTAACTGGCATACCTGGAAGCAGTTACCTCCCTCTCCTCCGTGATCATATCCTGGGCTGCCCCTGTCATACCTCCCATCAGACAGGGCAAGGAGGGAGGGTTGCACTGGGCAGGGGCAAGATCCAGGACATCAGTTTGCCCCTTCGGCCAAGCCTCTCCACCATGCATGGTGTGCAGTAGCCCGGTAATAAACTTCTCTTCCTGCCTGAATACTGCGTGATATTCTCTTTATTGGCTACCTAATTAAACCTACCTATTTAATTTACCTTTCAGTGGGGATACTGGAGAGAGGACATCATCAGAGAATCTCTGGCCCAGAGCCTGGGCTACAGTGAGCAACTTATCCATGAGTTCATACACTGATCAACTCCCTATGTCCAAAATATAAAATGGATTGGAAGCTAGCACATCCACATCACATCTGTTCCTATTGTGTTGCAGAAAGCATGAGAAAGGTTCTACACGTGTCCCCTTCTCAAGACAATAGTAAAAGATACCACATCCTTGCAGGAGTGGCAGAGATTGGTGTCACCTTGAAACACCTAAAGGATGTGAGGTTGATGGGCCCCATCATGCTTCATTTAATCTGCCAATTTGGAACCTATAGAAGCCAGGCCCTAAGGGATGAGGACAGTCTAGGCCTGACTCAACCAAATAGTAACAAATAGTAGCTCCAAATGCAGGTGTTGTACCAGAAAATGCCAATCAATATATTTTCGTGACCATTGCAAGTATGCAATACAGTATGAACTCCACTCACCAAGCTATACATTAGATGTCTGGAACTCATTCATCTGGAACTTTTATTCTTTTTAACTAACATCTTCCCACCCATTTTCCAACATCTCAGCCTTCAGAAGTCACCATTCAACTTGGACCTGTGAGCCAGAATTCATGATTCTGCATAGAAGTGAGATCATGCAGTATTTGTCTTTCTGTGTCTGGTTTATTCCACCTAAGGTATTCCTGTTCACCCATGTTGTCACAGTGAACAAGATTGCATTCTTTTTTTTTTAAAGCCGAATAGCATCCCATTGTCTATTATTATATTTATGGATATTATACAAATACAAGATACATGTCCTTTATCTGGTCATCTATCAGTGACTGTGGGCTGATTCCATATTCTAACTCTTGTGGAATTCTGTGATGAATATCTGAGTACAGCTATCTCTGCCGCAACCTAGCTCCACACACTATAAGCACGCGCTGTGTGCAACATACACATTATGCACAGATGTCATTCCTACCTTTTGTACAGCACAACCTAAGCATAACACATGCAATTCACACACCCCAGACACAGCACAAACCTCATACCATAAAACAAGAACAAATACCTAAGGCCTTAGTCCAAAATATATGGGGGAAAATAAATACACACCAACATGTGTGATTATAAGTTGATTCCTATTTTTGTCTCAGAATATGAGTTCCATTTGTTAGCCTTCTTCCCTCTGTCTATTTAGCATGGGGTCTTGCCACAGAAGATATCTAGAAGGTTGGACTCTTGGTCATGAATGCAAAAGCATTAGACGGAGGCTAGTCTGAGCATACATACAGCTGCCTCCTCCAATTCCTGGTGCTGTAATTGATTCAGTTCTTAACTCTTTCTAGAAGTACTTGGATCCCACATCCCCAATCCCACATTCCTAACTCAACTAGATCCTATTCTGCTTCCATTTTCCAGCTTCTAATATTGTTCTGAATCCATCTGACATGATCCCTTGTCCTATTGCTTTTGTTTTTGTCTATTATTTATACCTTTCTGCCAAAATTACTTTCTATCCTTCTACTGGGTCTCTGGAAGGAAAATGGAAACCGTTAATCACATCTGTGAGCCCTCTATGTTTAAATGAAAGTTCCTAGAATAAGCTTTAATTGTGGAAAATAGGAAAGGGATCTGGATAACAGTAATGATTAAACCTTATTCTCTCTCATCAGAGAAGTTTTACTTTTAATCTAACCTCTAAGATCCTCAAGGTAAATGCACACATGAGCATGGATAAGCACATTAAAGCCACAACCCACCCACACTGCAGAGACTCAGAGAACAACCCAGGAGCAAAATAGGAATAAAATGACCTCAGATGCTTGGCAGGAGTGCCAGCATGATATGTAGCCTGGGCAGGGACATCACAACTTCCCTCACAGCTGTAAATTAACCTTATGCTGCATGACTCTGAGTCTCTCTCCTGTCACTATCTGGTGGGAGCACTTTTCATGAAAGAAACTTAAACAATGGAAGCAAGACTTAAAGGTGCTAAGGTCTCCACTCATCTAAACAAATGAGACCATCGTAGTCCTGAGTTTCCAGGCTCCAGAGAGCACACAGATGACTCTCCTAGAGGAATATTCCCTACCATAGGCCAGCCATCAACACCAAAGAGAACCGTGGAATCCCAGACTGTGGGGCTGTGTCACTGTAGGAGTCTCTAGGCCTCTGTCTCTCAACTCCAGCTCCCAGCTTCTCTCCTGCTGCAGTTATTTTGGTCCATCAGTCATAGAAAGAAAGGAGAGCCTCTGCCAGGTGCTGGTTTTAGTGCTGCTGGTTTAGTATTACACAGACCAATTTTATCATTTGAGGAAATCTTTTACAAAATCCCATCCTTTTAATATGTCACAATTTCATTATAGTTGAAAATACATTTTTTAAAGTCTTGACTTCTTGATAAAATATCTCTTCACATCTCTCATCTACTGGGATATTCACTTTTCTTGATTTAGAAATACTCTTTTATCTAAAATCTAATAAGAAAAAAAAAAGCCTCAATGACGAATGGCCAAATAAGGGAAAGCTAGATGAATGGCAAAGCGCAATCAAACACAAAACAATCAGGGTGCCGGTGCCGTGGCTCATGCCTGTAATCCTAGCTACTCAGGAGGCTGAGATCAAAGCCAGACCAGGCAGGAAAGTCCAATTAACTACCAGAAAATTGGAAGTGGCACTGTGGCTCAAGTGGTAAAGTTCTAGCCTTGAGCTGAAGAGCTGAGGGATAGTGCCAAGGCCTGGAGTTCAAGCCCCATGACCGACCAAAAAAAAAAAAAATCGGGGAAGATGTGGTCAGAAATGAATACAAACCAGGAGAAGGGAAATGAGATGCTGTTGAGAACATAATCTGAGCAAAGAAGGTGGAATCCAAGAATGTGGAAATCAAAGAACGTAAAAGCAGACAAGACACACATGGAAAAACACCCCAATTATAACCTTAATGCTAATAACAATGATAATTAAATAGAACAGATATTTAAATACAGAATATTTTGTAATTCCTTTGGACTTTTTGGCTGTGCCATCTTCCAGTAATTTTCCAAAATGATGAACACAAAGGTGGAGAGAGACCTGCTACATGTTCTCAAGGCCCTTCAGGACACACGGACATGCTCCTTTGGCCACATACATGAGAATCTACAAGAAGGATGATCTTGTAGACTTCCAAGGTACTGTTCAGAAAGAAATGCCCCGCACATGTTACCATGGCAAAAGTGGAAAGGTCTAATGAAATGAACCCCCAAGATAGGGATATAAGAGGTTTTATCTTTGTCACTGTTTTTAATGTACTGTGTAGTTTTGTTGTTGTTGTTGTTTCTTTTGTATGTTCTTCCCCCATGGTATAACCTTTGCTTTCACTGTATTTGATTCTGCTGCCCTGCACCTTATAAATACAATTTTCTAATTTGGGGAGGGGAAGGGAAATAACAAAATGCTGAAACAAGGATACAGGTTGACCCATTGTAACAATGAGATGTACAAGACACTATGTTGCAAATGAACTTTACAGCTTCGGGAGAGAATTGGAGTTGGGGAGGTGAGGAGGGAAGGGATGGTAGGGGAAAAACAAAGGAGGGGATTACAATGCTTGATAGGAAATGTACTCAGTACCTTACTCATGTAAATGTAACCCCTCTGTACAGTTCTTTACAATAATTATATATATATATATACACATACATAAAAGTGGACAGGTCTACAGTGTTACCCAGCATGCTATTGGCATTGTTGTAAACAAGGAAGTTAAGGGCAAGATCTTTGCCAAGAGGATTAACGTGAATATTGAGCTTATGAAGCACTGTAAGAGCTGAGATCACTTCCTAAGATGAGTGAAGGAAAATGACCAGAAAAAGAAGAAAGCCAAAGAGAAAGGAACCTGAGTTCAACTGAAGCTCCAACCTGCTCCACCCAGAAAAACACACTTTGTGAGAACCAATGGAAAAAAGCCTGTGCTATTGGAATCTAGTCCCTATGAATTCATAGCCTAAGAGATGTAAATATAAGTATATATATATACTTTCCTTGCTGGCTTGGCTTCAGCACACCCCCTGAAGTTCAGTCAGAAGAATGTTCAGAAGTAAGATTTCCATGTGGTGAGCAGTGCTTGAGACCTTTGCTGAAATGAACGAGTTAATGCTGCATCTCCTGTATGTCTCAGTTAAAGAATGAGCTATACCTCTTTTTATCTCTGTGTCTTTTTCTCTGACCCAGTCTCCATCTTAGACTCCACAGAAGAAAGAAATCTGTTCTTTATTAAGAGGCCAGGCTCAGATACTGTGTTATAGCAGCTCAACACAGACCAAGGCATTGACATAAAAATAACATAACTACATAGGAAAGACAGCACCTACTATGTCTGCAAAAATGATTAGCTCATCAGCACCCACATGTACCCTAGCCAAGCTTGCCCTTTACAGGGACCAAAGCCTCCTCTGAGCATCTGTGTGGCTTGGGGGCGGGGGGGGGGGGGGGGGGAGGGGAGCGGGAAGAGGGGGGATGGGAAATCATCCTGGTTCTGTCTCCACAGACACATTCTCAGAAGACAATGCAGCAGTCACTCCAAATAGCAAGAACAAGAAACATCTCATGATCCAGGGGACTCTTCTACCCAATCAAGCAGTCAAGCACAAAAGTTCCAAAGTGTTCTGAACCTGCAAGAACTCAGGAAGCACGCACCCATGGTGTGTTCTTGAGGACTTCAGCCAACCAAGACCACAGAAGAAGTCCTGATTGTGATGAAGGATAAAGGGAAGATGGTGGCTGGGGTGTAGCAGAAGAGGAAGGGGGAGAACCACCTACAAATTCACAGAGGAGGGGGGACAGGAAGGTAGAATCATCCCACCCCTGCCGGATGTGGGATGGACTGTGTGCTCCAGGCTGACACCTAAGGCAGAGAGGTGCCTCCAATCATACTGCTAGCAGACAAATAGTGAAAACTAGAACACTACTCATTCAAATAAGGCTAAAAAGAGAGGGAGGGAGAGGAAGGTGTCTAACATCACCATTACCATCTAAAACATAAATCACCTCTACTATCATGTTTATAAAAGTCAATGAAGGAAAAGGGTGCATTTGGAACATAAGAACTCTGCACAACAAAAACAAAGGATCTTATAACAGAAGACTTTTTAATCTCTAAAAATAGTATGCAACAGAAAATAGTCTGACTGCTTATATGCTAACTGTTAAAGGAACATAAGTTTGCAACACTTACTGAAAGAAAGAGATCTTCAGATCTGATTATCCAGAAAAGCACATCTGTGTAGTGTGCCCCGAAGAGATAGGCCCTGGCATATGTCTCGTTAGGATGGAACATTGAGAGGAGGGTGGAGCTGGACCACAATGCCTCATAGCTACAATCTGAACTTACCAGAACCCTGGCCCTGAGGACTGAGCTTCAAAGTCAGGCCAGGCAGGAGAGTCCATGGAACGCTTACCACCAACCACCGAAAAGCTAGAAATGGAGCTGTGGCTCAAGTGGTAGAGTGACAGCCTTGAATGAAATAGCTGAGAGACAGGACCCAGGCCCCCGTGTTCAATTCCCAGTGCTGGCAACCAAACATAAATAAATAGATATAGGTAAATAAATAAATTAGATGGGCAGAATACATGCAAAATGAGTACAAAAGGAAGCCATGGGTCCTGATATTAAGATGAAACCAAGTAAAATTCTGGGTCCAAACCACTAAATGTGATGGGAATGGCATCTTGCCTCACTAAGAACTCTGGGACACCATAGCTCCCAGGGAGCCCAGGGGACACAAAAAGACACAGATTGGGAAACAGGTTGAATGCATCTCTAGGCACATAACAAATCCACAGAATCTATGTCAACTGTCAAAAGACACAGAGACAGAAATAAACTGAGGCAAAGACATTCAATTTTACCCAAGACAAAGAGCTGATCTTCCTTACTTGGAAAAACTCTACCAGGCATGGTGGTGTACCCATGTAATCCCAGCACTCAGGAGTCTGAGCAGGAGGATTAAAAAAAAAGTTTGTGGCCAATAGGGGCTATCTAGCAAGATCTGTCTGAATACTTAAAAAAACAGAGAGAGGGCAGGGGGCAGAAAGAAACAGCTTTGAGCAATTGAAGGTAACAAAATTTAATTTAAAAAAATCAAAGGTTATAAACTGTTATAGAATAACCAGGGCCTGTAGCCCTTAAACACATTAAAAACTGTTCAGCCTCATGTATATCAAGAAAAATCATTCCCAAAACTGTGCTAAGATGCACAATATGTCACTGATCAGGTTAGCAAAAGTCCCCAAGTAGGGTAACCAGCTGAACAGGCTGGCTTTGGCACACTGTCATAGGGAGGGTAGGGGGAAGTTGAGCTGCTCACTAATGGGGTGGGGGTGGGGAGGAGGTGCAGCCTGGCTCTTCCACTTGGTTCTCCAGGTGGTCTGATAAATAGAATCTGCAGGGCCCCCATGTTCATAGACACGGGGACTGGGGGGAGAACTTCCTTGATAAAAGAAACTCATGACCGTGCAGTTATTGCTGCAAAATGTAACCAACACAGTTTGCCCAGTTAACACTGCATTTCAGATGAGCAGCTCATTTTTGGTTTTGAATTAGCATATAGTCATAATAAACAGGATGAACATAGTCGACTTTGCACAAGCTTGCTCCCTCAATTACATTCCCATGCCCCTCCCTTCTCCCTGCCTTTCAGAAGTCTCTGAATGTTCCATTTGGGAATATGCCCAGTGTGATAGGCGTGACATATTCCTTCAAAAGTAAACAAATAAATGACTATTCATCGACATTCTGACTGACTGGGTGTCCTGTTTTATCTGGCTATGCTATATATAAATGACTAGAATGGTCAAGAATTTGCAGAACAAAAGGAATTCCTGATAAAATAACTTGAGGACTTCATCATTCAGTGACTATGTTATTCTAAAAATGCTACTCAGATTCAATGTACCTTATGTAAAAACAACAGCAACAACAAAACTATGCAACTTGAGGGTAGGGAAGGGAGGGGGAAAATGGGGGAGAAAGATGGAAGGGGTGACATTTACCGAGAAGCCTTGTACTTATAATCTGACTTAGAGAATCATGACTCCGTTGGGCAAGGACTTAACAATAATAATTTAAAACATGCTACTGTGCAAAGTGTCTAGATATCTCGGGAGTTTGTTGCGGCCTCTGCACACATGGTCTTTCCCTCCTGGAGTCTCTGGCTTCTCTGCACCCTTTCTCATGGGTTTCCACCCTCTGTGAACATCATGGCGACAGGTGTGGCTTCATTCACTGTACCTGAGCTCCAGCTCCAGGAGAAAGGGAAAAGGGTAGGCTCGTTGACAGTCACTCTGTGTGAAGACTGGCAATGTGCTTTCCCACAGTTTCCACAAGGTCAGGCCAAGCAGGTTAGATTTTGTTTTGTTTTGTTTTAATCCTGTGTTTAGGAAGGAGTTGGATCTGGGGCTCTGGTGGTGGTTTTTCTCTCTGGGTGTGATGGGAAACCAACTCAGCGTTGAGGTGGACAAGCTAGGGAGCTGCAGAGCATATATTTGTTTTCACAAGATGAATCCAAGCATTCACTGGTTAAAGCACACTAGGGACAACCACGTGGGGACCACGGTGACAGGTATGGGAACCACCGCAGCGGGGTTTGCAACAGAGGACAGAGGCTGGGCTCAACCTCAAATACAGTAAGGAAAACTGTTGATGGGGGATTGGAGAGAATACCGATTGCAGAGAAGAGACCTAAGGAAAGGGAAAGAGCATGCTTATGGCGAATAGATATATTCTGCATGCATAAAATATCACAGCAGAGCCCATTATTTGAAATAATTGTTATACACTAATGAAAAAAAAAAAAAAGGTTTGAGCTCATTCTCCCCTTTGAAGTTCTCACTAGATACTCAATCTGCCAAAACCTTGATCTGGGCTTGCTGACTTTCCAGAACTGGTAGTGATAAATGCATGCTATTGGTAATTTTTTGAAAGGAAAAAAGAAATGCAAAAAGACAAGTGGAGCTACGTAGCCAAAGAACTGACTGGAGCTGAGTGGAGAGACAATGACTGAGAGGAAACTCCAGGGGCTGAGGGCACTCTAGCTAAACTAACCTAACTGGATTTTTCCTAAAGGCAGGCCGGGGCTTTCAGACGTAGGCAGTGGTTAAAGAAGAGGAGTCTACAGATGTCTGGGTGATTAGATATGGCAGGGGTGGGGTCACTGGCTAAAGTAACAAATCAGAATTCTTGCTAAAAATAGGCAATGCAGGAAAAAACACAAAAGCCCAAAAGTCAAGTCACATTTGAGAAAATATCTCAGAGGAGACTTTTTTTTAAAGGAAAGAATGTTTATCGATGTGAATGTGTGTGCAAGTACACACATGGGCACACACACACACACACACACACACACACATATATATCTTTATCAAGGTTGGTTCTTCCTTTTGTTTTCTTGTTTTTTATTTGTTTTTTTTATTTATTTATTTTTTGGGGGTCCGGTCGTGGGGCCTGAACTCTGGGCCTGGGCGCTGTCCCTCAGCTCTTCAGCTCAAGGCTAGCGCTCTACCACTTGAGCCACAGCGCCACTTCTGGCTTTTTCTGTTTATGTGGTGCTGAGGAATCGAAAACAGGGCCTCAGGCATGCTAGGCAAGCGCTCTACCACTGAGCCACCTTCCCAGCCTTTGTTTTAAATTTTTGAGACCGAGTTTCATTATAGAGCCTAAATGGGCCTAAATGCAATCCTCCCTCCTCGGCCTCCAGAGTGCAAGGATTTACAGGCATGCATCTCTAAACCAGGCTCTAAAATCAGGTTCTTTCTGTTCCGTATAGCAACCAACTTGGTCTTCTCACTTATCATATGTTACTTACTTTTCATGACCAGTTCAGACTTGCCTCCCACTCTTAAAACTCAGGAAGTGTATGCTGTTTCTACTTGAGCTCTCCACTTCCCCTTTACTTAGCCAAGATTTCTCCTTAACCACTGCTCTCTGAGTCACAAACACACTACCACCACATGCAGAAGAGACATCAAAGGCCTCCTTATGCCTGTCCTACCTCTCTGCCATGCTTATCTCCTGCTACACTGTCCTGATGGACATCTGTTTTGCAGTAGAATTTGAGGGTGTCCTCTGTGCATGGAGGCCACCCCAAGGGGTAAGCCTTGAGTTCACCCTGTCTGACCTGGGTGTGGTTTGCATGTCTTGATGCTGCATTTCCCCCAAGGCTTTGGTTTCTACCTTTGGCAGAAGTGCAGTGGATCACCTGGCCTACGTGCTGGCTGTACCCTCCCCACAGCCAGGGAGCTCAGGCCTAGGTTCATGTGTTTCCCAGAAACGTTTTACTTCAGAGAAAACCCCAGAACCTAGAAGGACAGACAACCCTGTACCTAGAAGGTACAGGTCTCTGGAGGTTTTTGCATGAAAGCTGGGCTTCTTGAAAGCATATTAATTTAGACCAACTGTGCAATCCAGGTACTTTCTCTTCTAATTAGGGGACATTTTGATGAGTCAGTCAGTGAAGAGAGTGAGGTTGGAGCTGAGGGTAAACCTGAGTCACAACCCCCCTTGCCCCCCCCCCACCTCCGCTCCATTTCCTTTGCTTCTAGTAACTAGCCTGCTTTTAGTTAGCTTTAAAAGTTAGCCATTTTGGAGACTGTGCAACCAGGAATACATCATTATCCCATGAGCTCTGCCAGCGATCATACTGTGTCAGATGGGTTATGATTACAGTTGCCCAGGTTACTTTTCAGGACTGCTTTTGTCCAAACCATGACTTCACCTGAGCCCACATGGGCGGTCAGTACATGGCCTTTTGATGTCAGAAAGGCAAAGGTCTTCAGGGGTTGGCACATTGTGTGGTGGGCAAAGCAGGACTGGTTCAGTGAGAGTAAATGTGCCCGTTGCTCTGAGGTAATTACTGTTCATCTTGTACTGTGTATGCTGCTCAGAGTTGTGTCATTCTATTGTGATTACACATGTCATGACATTTTACCCCTAAGCATCTCAAATTCCACCATTCATCTCTTGCCACACTTTCTTATACTCTCATAATTATCACAGACACATGTAAAAGTAACAAAAATCCCTCAACCTCCATCAACATCCAGTCCCCTTCCAAGAGCTACCAACTGTCCCCAAAGTGTTCTTTACAGATTTTTTTTTTTTTTGTCAGTCATGGGGCCTGAACTCTGGGCCTGGGCTCTGTCTCTCAGCTCTTCAGCTCAAGGCTAGTACTCTACCACTTGAGCCACAGCACCACCTCTAGCTTTTTCTGCTTATATAGTGCTGAGGAATTGAACCCAGGGCCTCATGCATGCAAGGCAAGTACTCTACCACTGAGCCACCTTCCCAGCCCTACAGATTTTTTTTTTTTAAATCACACTTTGAGATTAGTCAGGAACATGCTTGGCCTTAATTGTGCCCCCTTGGAAAGTCAACTTCTTCCACCTTGGACACTTCACTCACTTCTGTGTCGTTCATGTGGTGTTAAGCAGTTGGCATCCAGCAAACTTTGGCTTCAAGTAACCAGAGTCCCAAATCAAAATTCCCATATACCCAAGTATCAGTCATCCCACACAAGAGATCACCCTAGCAAGGCAATAGTTAAGTTGGTGACTTGCTGATAACATGAAAGTCATCCGTCGATTGGCTCTCTCCCTCCTGCAGCATGCTAATTCTTATCCGAACACTCATCCTACCAAACTTGTGACCAAACTGCAGTATGTCCAAGCATCATGATTTCAGAGTTTAAAAAAAAAATGAAATATTCCTTCCTGGGTCTCTTCTCTGGAGTGAAATTTCTAGAATAATTCCCTGGAATCTCATTAGTCAGAATTGCATCACATGCTCACTCCTAAACCAATCATCAGCAAGAAAGCACAGTAACAAGGATTGTCTTGAGTCCATCAATATTTACTCCAGTGGGGCTGAGAAAAAAAAAACCATTTAGCATCCTGACACCTGAACATCATAGGCAGTCTTTGGCAGGGCAGTGTGGAGGGAAGACTCCCAATATCCCTTTCCAGAACTTGCCTTCTAAGGTCTAACTTCCACCCAGTAGGCCCAAACTCCTCAAGGCTTCACCACCTCCCAATAATGCCGCTGGCTGGGGTCAAGCTGCCGGTGCGTGGACACTACCGTTTATGAGTGCATGTTTCAGAGAACGCATGAAGAAAGAAAACAGTGCTGACTTCTGGATATTTGTTGTTTGAGAGAGGGTCTGGCTATATTCAACCCACTGGCCTCCAATTTATAATCTTGCCTTAACCACCTGAGTGCTAGAATTACAGGTGTGTACCTCTAGACTGGACCTCTGTTTGATTTTGAATAAGATGTTGCGCCTGCCTAGCCCTTAATTTCCTCAATTGCAAAATGAAGGGTGCACTGGGAAGGCTTCCCAGGCCCTTTGCAGAGCTATGATTTACCTTCCGCTTTTGGTTGTGTCAACTGAAACATTAGAGATTCTAGACTGAATTTTGCAACCAACATTTACCTGGGAGGAAATTTGGGGGCCGCATACAGCTGCCTAGATCACACATGTAATCTTGATTCTTCAGGTCTACCATCCTATTATTAGTATCATTGTTATTATTACTATTATTAGTGAATGCATCTATCTTTTATTGCCATGTGAATCAGGGTGTGCTGTTTTTTCATAATAATTTCCCTTCACACTCAGAATACTAGCCTTGGTCATTTTTTTTTCCAGAGGGGGCTTCATGGATTCATCATTCTCATCACTCCTCAGTCCCCTTTGAAATACCTCACAGCCCGGTGTGCTAGCTTATACCTATCATGCCAGCCTGTGGGCATCTGAGGCAAGACGACTGTGAAGCTGAACAGCATGGTCTATTCATCAAGACCCTGACTACAAAAAAAAAAAAAAAAGCAAAACAAAACCCCAAACCAAGCAAAATCCAATAACAAAATTAGAACAGCTCAAGATCTAAAGGTTTTAGGTATCCACAGCTAAGCTGATATGATTATCAAGACAAAAAGTTGCTAGGGTACAAACCTGGAGTCTTTTTTTTTTTTGCTGGTCGTGGAGCTTGAACTCTGGGTCTGGGCACTGTTCTCAGCTCTTCAGCTCAAGGCTAGCACTCTACCACTTGAGCCATAGCACCCACTTCCAGCTTTTTCTGTGTATGTGGTGCTCAGGAATCGAACCCAGGGCCTCATGCATGCAAGGCAAGCACTCTACCACTGAGCCACCTTCCCAGCCCCCAAACCTGGAGTCTTTGGAGAAAGCTCTGGAATCTGACTAAAAGAGTTCTTACCAGGCACGTCATGATGTACGGTGGCCAAGGCCACAGGAGGAGGTTGGATGTGTGATCAAACACAGCTGGGGTTTGAGGCAACAGCCAGCATCAAATGGTAGACAGGTGAGAGGCCAGACCTCCGTAAAACAACAGCTGCCGCTATCGCATGGCACTGTGTGGTTTTTTTAACCTTTGGGTCATCACACCTGAATCCAGAGATCCTGATCAAAGGCACCATTCCCGCTGGGAATTGCCTCAGTTCTTAACCCACAGAACTTTCAAGCATAATAAAAATGATTCTTGTGGGTCACAACATTTTGGGATATTTGTTATGCAATAGTAGAAACAGAGATGATCGTATTTTCCTTCTACAACAGACTCCCACATGAAGATTAAAGAAAAATACATTTGTTGTCTATTTTGTCTTCACTGAGGAACCACTAAAGCCAAAATGCTGTGTTGAATTTGAAAAGAGAAAGAAGCTTGGTCCCGAATTTAAATTTCTAGAGCACAGATTCTTTGGAGACACATAGTTACAACAGTCCCAAGAAATTTTTTACCGTTAAATGTCCTAAGATTATGAGGAGATGATAAACACGGGCTTAGCAGTGTACTTTTCAAGTAAATGCTTAGGCAATTAATTACAAACAATCTGCAATCCTTTTTGTGGATTTTTTTTCTGGCCCAAGATACAAATATGGGGGAGAAGAATCAAGATGGTGGTGTAGAGACAGGGATTGAGTCTCCTTCTGATCGAACAGGGCCTCTATGAGCACAGAACTCCACCTCCAGAGAGATCACCACACAAACCAGAAATAATCAGAGCTTGGTACGAAGATTCAGATTAAAGCATCCCTCAGAGGGGGGAAAATCACAGAGGAACCAAAGTAATTGACTCCCAAAGAGAGGCTGCAGCCACAGGCTCCCCTTGGAAAACTTTCCTGGTTTACTATGGTCTTCTTCCCTCTCTCTTTTTCCCCTGGCCACCCAGCTACCCACCAGTGACGCTGTGGGACCAGCAGACCTCAGCCACATACCTGGGATCCAGAAGCTGAATCTTGGAACTGAAAAACACGGCCTCTGCAGCACACGCTGGGGACACTATTTACAGAGAGCCAGCATCTCCAGGAGATGCTGTGGGATTCAGCCAGACTCAGAGGGATGCCTAACACCGGGGAGCGGTGACAAAGCTATTTACCAGGTTGCTACAGAACTCCAGGACCTCTAACAGTGTCCCACCCAAACCTCCCCACCCGCACTAGGGCTGCCATGCTCAGAGACAACGCATCCCTATGAGGTTGCTGCAGGCCTCCATGGGAAGTGGGAGGTATCCCGCCCCAAAGCCCCAACCTCCACTCTTCTGGCAGCTGCCAGACGCACCCCTCTCCACCTGCATGCAACACTGCCAGGAAGGGTAGGGCGACCAATCAAATGAACCCTAAAAAACCACTGGCACGGCTTGGACCTAAAAGCTCATTCGTGCACCCCTGCACAGGACACCGCCAACTGCCCACAGTGCCCACATTTGCACACAGCAAGGTTCAAAATTCTGTCCATGCGTCCCTGCATGAAATGCCACTGGCTCACCACATTGCTGGGGTCTGAGCTCAGCCGACTGCAGAAAGCCTTTGTTTGCATCACTGCATGAGACTTGGGACGCAGTACCAGAGACAGCGCCCAGCTGGACCCAGAGTCCTGTCTGTGCCTCACTGTGCAGGACACTGCTGGCACACTGCCCACAAGGAATCCAGTAAACCACAGCCCATTACTACAGAATCTGCCTAATCATAACTGCTTCTACAAAACCTGAACCCAGATGTGTAAATCACAGTGAAAGATCACAAAATTCACGGACAAACCAAGACAATCTGCCACTCTCAAAACCAACAACTCAGAGGAGGACTCTCCCAAGACTGAAAAAAAAAAAAGGATAAATAAAAGAATCATTACACAAATGATGAGAGAATTGGCTAAAGAAATAAAAGGGCAGCTCTCTCTCTCTGTTCATTTCTAACTCTCTATCCCTCTTGCTGTTCTTTTCTATCTCTCTCTCTCTCTCTTGCTCTTCTTTTCTAGCTCTCTTGCTCTTGCTCTTCTTTTCTAGCTCTCTTGCTCTGGCTCTTCTTTTCTAGCTCTCTCTGCTCTCTCTCTGCTCTAGCTCTTTCCTCTCTCTTTCCCAGCCACGTGGAGTGCCAGCCTTGCCTGGTCCCAGCAGGTCCACTGGATAAACCTACCCCTTACCTGAATACCACAGATAAGCCGGAAACAAGTGCCTTTCAGGCGACCAGCTGGTGACCACCTAAGAATGAAGCCCTGCAGCAAGATTGTGTAAACTTTTGCCCTTTCAGGCGACCAGCTGGTGACCATCCAAGAACGAAGCCTTGCAGCAAGATTTTGTAACCTTTTGCCCCTTTCTTATGAAGACTTCTGTTATAAAAGTTTGTTATCCTCTGCATTAAATCGCACTCAGCACTCAGCATCCAAAAAAAAAAAAAAAAAAAAGAAATAAAAGGGCAGATCCAGGAACAGCTAGAAGAATTCAGGGAAGAGATGAAGAAAATACAAAACATCCAAAGTGACATCAACAAGATGAGAACTTTATACACCTTAATGAAGGAAATGAAAAAAAACTTAACAAGGAGATAGACATCATGCAAACTTCATGCAAGGACTTGAGAATTGACATTAACAAAGAGCTTGGAAATGTGAAAGGCTCTCTCTCTTCCTATTATAAAGCAAATACGAAAGTATAAGAAACACAATGAAGTTGAAAACAAGGTATATGGAGTTTAAGATAAAGCAGAAGAATTAGAACAAAAAGTCACAAATATGGAAAAAACAAGCAGAACATACCAAAGGGACATTCAAGAATTGATACATTCAGCCAAAAGATCAAATCTACATATAATTGGGATAAGTGAGGGAGAAGAATCCAAAACTAAAGGCATTGAAAAAACATATTTAACAAAACATAACTGAAAACTTCCCCAACCTCCAGAAAGAGAATCTCACCCACTTAACAGAGGCATACAGGGTCCAAGAAGAAAAAATTCTAGATATATCATAGTGAAAACGCTGGACAAGAAACAAGGAATTAATTTTAAAGACAGTAAAGACAATGAGGAAACTTTATCCCAATGGAAAGAAGACTAGCATAACATCAGCTTTCTCAACTTCACCAGCAATATATCTGACAAAGGCCTAATGTCCAAAATATACAAGGAGTTCAAAAAATTAACACTCCCAATCAATAAATGAGCAAAAGAGACCTCTCAGAAGAAAAAGTAAAAATGGCAAATTGACACATCGGGAAATGCTCAACAACCCTGGACATAAAAGGAATGCAAATCAAAATAACTTTGATATTCCATCTCATCCTAGTTAGATTGGTCTAGATAGAACTGGAATAACAACAAACGCTGGTGAGAAAAAAGGAAACCTATTGCACTGTTGGTGGGAATATAAACTAGTGCAACCACTCTGGATACATACCCCTAGTAACCCAAAGACCTCCTCCTTATGTCTTGCTTTCTGAAGTTGTACCACCTCCCTGTAGCTTCCAGCTGGGGTCCAAGACATCCACACCTGGGCTTTTGTGACATGGAGGCACTCACCCAGCTTATGCAAGGCCTGGGTTTGATCCCTAGCACTATAAGAAGAAAACTTAAGCTGGGCGCTGATGGTTCACACCCATAATTCTAGCTACTCAGGAGGCTGAGATCTGAGGATTGCAGTTCAAAGCCAGACCAGGATGAAAAGTCCATGAGACTCTTACGTCCAGTAAACTACTCTGAATATAAAGCTGGAAATGATGCTGTAGCTCAAGAGGTAGAGCACTAGCCTTGAGCAAAAGAAGCTCAGGGACAGCACTCAGCCCTGAGTTCAAGCCCCAGGATTGGCACACACACACACACATTCTGAAACATGGAAAATCATAACTGTGTATTGAGTGACTTTTGGTGAACGCTTAACAAACGGAGACCTTGTTTCTACTACAGCAGTTGGCTGTAAGCACCTGGTGCTGTCTCAGACTAGGGGCAGCATCTTCCCTGACCTTGCCCAGATGTTGGTGGTGGCCAGCAACTGTTCCCTTGTACCTGCATGGCTCCTGCTTCTGCCTCCATCTTTACATGGCCGCTTTTTGCCATGTGTCCTCTCTTGCCTTCCATGTTGAGGAAAAACACCTTTCCTTAGGTGTGACTTCATTTTAACTCAGACATTTCTCAAAAGAATTTACTTCCATATAAAGTCACATTCACAGGCCCTAGAGGTTATGAGTTCCATATACATGTTTGAGAAAGAAAACTCTTTCATGGTCATTCCTCTGCCCTTCCTTTGATGGTCTGAAAAGCCTGGGTTTAAGTAGTGATAAGTGAAAATACTAGATTATAAGGCACTAGAGACTTAAAAAGAGGGAGACACAAAAGGGAAGGTGATAAGGAGGGAGGGAATCAGAAAGAGCAATAGAAGGTGTCACACTGATCAAAGTACATTCTAATATCACAATAAAGGCCCTTTGCTCAACAAACTTAGGCTCAGACAAATAATGGTAGTTTTAAAAGAAAAAAAAATAGTGACTATCTGTGATACCTGAGCAAATAAGGTCTCTCTCCTGTCTCAGTCCCCACAAAGCTCAGTGGACTGCAGAGATGTTTAAACTGGGACCAGCCAAGCTCAATTTGCATTTCTCAAAAATCCCTTCATAATTTGGTGCACAGTAAGGGTTGAAGCGCAGAGTGCACAGCTGGTGGGCATACTGATTTGCCAATAAATGCTAATCCCCTCTACTCATAAACACCACAGACATAAGCAAAACAGCTGAGTTTATGTTTAATTTAATACCTATTTAATACCTATCAGTGAACCTAACAAGGGAGGAGAGATGGGCCGTTTTTAATCAAATGTCTCTGCCAAACAGGAATGGGCTAACAAGCCCCAGGCTAGTAGGAAGCCGTTAATGTTTACTACTCTTTTAAATATCTCAGCTTTCTTTTCTAGTTAAGGAATGATTGCTCTGACCAAACTGGGAAGATAAATTGACAGGAGAGTGGAGCAGATAGTTCACATGTATTTCTTTTTGAAAGCAGTTGTTAGCTGAAAGAAATGGGTGAGGTGAAAGACTTATAATGTGTAATTCTTGTCATTTAAATAAAACTAATGTATTTAAATGAAAAATAATTTAAACATGAT
This sequence comes from Dipodomys spectabilis, assembly GCF_019054845.1. NCBI lineage: Eukaryota > Metazoa > Chordata > Mammalia > Rodentia > Heteromyidae > Dipodomys > Dipodomys spectabilis. The sequence goes on along the minus strand of NW_024870892.1, from coordinate 4,463,941 downwards.
TTTAATAATTTAAAAACACTGCATATTTAAAACGATTACATCTTAGTAATATTAGTATTCATCTGGAGGAATTGCTGGAGGCTGAGGGAACACTAATTTGCAAGCAGAAGTTCTGGTTTAAGTTCTAGTTTAATGGAGGGAAGGCCACATTTGCTCCACTTTTACCTCCAGGTTCTCATGGCAAAGACAGGTGGAAAAAGCTTTTGTCAAGAGATGGGAAAGCCTAGGGGGGGGCAGGGGGAGACTGGGAAGGGATGTGAAGGGTAAACAAAGGAGGAGGCTGCAATGCTTGATAAGAAATGTACTCATTATCTTGCCCATGTAATTGTAACCCTCTGTACAATATGTTCACAATAAAAAAAATAAATAAAAATTTTTAAAAAAAGAGATAGGAAAGTGATGGTCTCAAAAGGTACACAGCACATTCTCCACAATAAACTCACAAGAGAGGAAGACTACCAGACCTTTTTCCAATTGAAGAGAAAGGAAATTACACATCTCCAGAAAGCTGCCTGTCTTACATAAGGGGAGAAGACCGTCTGAGAAACATTCTGAAGACAGGGCCCAGGAGTCTGGGTTCACAGGAGCACTGAGATCTGATTATACGATTATAAAACTGAGCCTGGCACTGGTGGCTCACCCCTGTAATCCTAGCTACTCAGGAAGCTACGAAGCTGAGACCCCAATGGTATAGAGTGCTAGCTCAGTATGAAAACATCCAGGTCCAGAGTTCAAGCCCCAGGACCAGCAAAAAATGGAAACAACAAAAATGACTGTAAAAATAACTGCCCAAATCAAAAGCCAAACCCTAAACTTTTACTAGCAAGTCAACAGTTCGGGGTCATAATAGGACTGTAGACACGAGCTCTGTAAATCCGGACTCTATGTAAGGAGGAGTTTCTAGGGAAACCTATAGGGAGACAAAACAAGAAGAGTGTAATGGGACATCAGAGCACCTGACAACTCTAAGTACAGAAAATATTAGCACAGCCTAACTTCCAGACTGATAAGCACAAAACTGCCTATCTAAGGTCTTTCTGCCCATGCACCTTTGGCCTAATGATGTGTGGCTTTTAGAAAGAAACTAGAAGCCATGTCATTAGGCAAGGGAAAAAAATGAACATCTGAAGAAAATAAGTATGTCTCAACCATGTCTTGGATATGGCCGAGATTTTTAGAATGAGCATATCAAGAATTTTAAATAACGCTGGGTGATGGTGGCTCATACTTGTAATCCTAGCTACTCAGGAGGCTGAGATCTGAGGATTGCAGTTCAAAGCCAGCCAGGGTGGGAAAGTCTGTGAGACTCTTATCTCTAATAAACCAGCAGAAAACCACAAGTGGTGCTGTGGTAGGGTGCTCACCTTGGGCTGAATATTTGAGGGACAGCACCCAGGCCCAGAGTTCAAGCCCCATGATCCAAAAAAAAAAAAAAAAAAAAACCAATTACAAAAGTGCAATCAAAATGCTAAGAGCTCCAGTGACAATAGTGTTCTACCTAACATTCAGGACAAGATGTTTGATATCAGCAGAGAACTGAAGCTTCTAAGAAAAACAACCAAAGTGAAGCAGGGCAGCTCAAGAGAAACAGGGCTTGGGCAGCAACAGGAACTAGGAATTCAGAGTTCAACTCTGTGTCAGTAAAGAGCTGGCGCACAGCTCCTGCTCTGTGTTCAGCTTCAACCTCTCACTGGGCGGCAGCCCAGAGCATGAAAGCAGCTTTCTCCCTCTGGCCCTGATGGAGTGCCCAAAGGATTGCTAACAAAGACACTTTTCCCGGGAACCAGACATTTGGCAAAATGACTCATCTCATCACAAAAGTGTTGGCAAAGGAAACTGTATTTTATCTCTGGGCAGGACAGTAGACATCTATGTCACAAAGACTCAAATGTCATATATTGATCAGACTCGATATCGCTGGACCCAACCGAAAATATCAGAACCTTGTAAAGTAGGAATGGCCAAAGCCTGCCAGGTATTCAGAAGAAAACAAAACGAAGCTTTTATTGAGGACTGCAGACAGGACAAGGGGGTATTCAGTGCTAGGAAATTGGGTTAATGTATCATTGACTTCCAGAGCTGGGCTAATGTACCATCCATTCCTCGCACGTGTCGGTTGGGGGAGTTCTTGGCCTTGGATGGTCAGGTCTGGACTGTCACATTTGCAGGCTCTGGGGGCTGAGTGTCAGCAGGCCCCTGCTATGCACCAGGACTCGTTGTGTTGACCTCAGTGGCCAGGAGGTGATTCCTCATCAGCATCCACACCTGTGTTCTTGGTCATGAGGTTTCCCAAGTCCCCATCTAAGCCCTAGCTCAAAATTTATGTAATAATCTGTATTTCTGAATTCTGCCTAAACAAATTTAAAAAGAATTTGTGTTATCAGGTTGTTCGGGGAAGCCAGACAACCCATGCTGGTATTTACTCATTTTGAATAGTGTACTTCATGCCCCGTGTGGCCAGGTGTGGATGTGTGAACAGTTCAGGTAGCCATCTCCCCAAGGAGCCCGGTTGTTAGTAAGAGGAAGGGTTATTAAACAAGCTAACGTTTCTTAAATTACGAACATGAAAAGTGCTGTCAAGGACATAACCTGCCAAGGGAACAGGCATCAGGTGGCATAGGGAGAAAGAGGTACAAACGGGGTCTCAAAGAGCCTCTCCTTCCCAAATTTCTGTCTAACTGAAACCTTAGATTTGTTCTTCCTTGGAAAAGGAACCTTTGCAGATGCCATTACCAGGCATTCATGCAGGGGCATGGTTGGGGTCTAAAGTTAATCCTCTGTGCTATTACAAGAATGGGCAGAATGACCAGAGTGAGGAGTTCTCACGTAACATGCATGAGTTCTAATCCTACCTAGCATTGCATAAAAGAAAATAACATCTGGATGCTGGTGGCTCACATCTATAATCTTAACTACTCAGGAGGCTGAGATCCAAGGGTCATGGTTCAAAGCCAGCCCAGGCCGGAAAGTCCCTGAGACTCTTATCTCCAATGAACCACCACAAAACTGGAAGTGTCACTGTGTCTCAAAGTGGTAGAGCACTAGCCTTGAGCAAAAGAGCTCAGGGGGAGAGTCCAGGCCCTGAGTTCAAGCTCCATGACCAACAAAAAGAAAGAAAATAGGAAAAAAAAAAGAACTCTGAGACACATTGAATGTAACAAGAAGACACCAGAGATTGGACAAATACACTACCAGCAATCCCTAGACATGGAGAGGTAGATGCCTATCAGATTCTGACTCAGCACCTTCAAAGAATCCCCAGATTTCAGGATTTGAGGACTCTAGAACTGTTAGTATCTAATGGGCATGCGCTGATTGGTTTTTGGCAGCTCTAAGAAATTAGCACGTCACAAGTTACAAATAACTGTCTATATAATCACAAGTTAGAAATAGCTGTCTGTATATGACAGACATAATTTGAGATCGGTACATGGATGGATGTAAGGACTCACAATGCATCATACGTGTGTGTTGACACATATATGTACATGTATATATATGCACGTGTATGTGCAACTATAGGTATACAGATAAATATTGATATGTAGAAATATACAGACTGATGTCTAATTGACAGAAATTATTCCATAATTTTGAGGGCAAGTATTATATTAGAGGTTATTTTAGTTGAACGTTTCTGAACAACAACTATCTAGCCTTCTGTTCCCACTATTTAATGATTTCTGTGATGATGGAGCTTGTTCACTGTATTACAGAACGTATCTTTACTATCTGCTATGCTCTAGATGTGCCTGCCTCCTCAATGCACATGTTCACACCTAATCAGCATTGTGTTGGGTGGGCAGGTGATTAACTTGTGGAAGGAAAATCGAGTGAATGGGACCCAGGCTTTAGTCCTTGTAGATTGCTATAACAAAATACCATGGACAGGGTAATTTACAAAAAACAGAGCTCTGAAAACTGCAAGCAAGACGAAGGCTCAGCAGAAAAATGGTGTCTGGTGAGAGCTGTTTTCTGCTCCATAGACAGTGCCTTCTCGTTACATTCACACAGTAGAAGGGTAAACAAGTTCCCTCTGACCTCTTTTTGCTTTTAGTTGTGAGGCTTGAACTCAGGGTCTGGACACTCTTCCTGAGATTTTCTGCTCAAGGCTAGTGCTCTACCACTTCCAGCCACAGCTGTACTTCCTGTTTTCTGGAGATAAAGAGTCTTACAGACTCTCTGCCCAATCTAGGTTGGAACCTTGATTCTCACATCGCAGCCTCCTGAGTGGTTAGGTGTGAATCACTACATTCAAGAGTCTTATGATGGAGGGGCTGGGAAGGTGGCTCAGTGGTAGAGCGCTTGCCTTGCATGCATGAGGCCCTGGGTTCAATTCCTCAACACCACATAAACAAAAAGAAAAAAGCTGGAAGTGGCACTGTGGCTCAAGTGGTAGAGCGCTAGCCTTGAGCTGAAGAGCTGAGGGACAGCGCCCAGGCCCAGACTTCAGGCCCCACGACCGGACCCAAAAAAAACAAAAAAAAAAAAGAGTCTTGTGATGGAATCTAACAGCCAATGTGGGAAGTGATTACAGTGCTCTGCAAAGGTAACAGGGTGGGTCATGAAAGGTGTAGCAAGGAATACCCTAATCTTTTTTCTGCCCTTTGCCCTAAGTCTATCCCTATAGCTTATCTGTGTAAGCTTGGAAGCTTACACAGGTCCTCTAGAAATTTTAACTGTGGACTTCCCTGCCTCTACAATTATGAAAAATAATTTTCTGCTGTTTATAACGAACCCAGTTTGGGGTATTTCCCTTTAGCAGCCCAAAGGATTATGACTATGACATTACTCTACTCACCTTTTCCTGATAATTCACAATAAGGAGGCTTTCCATATATATAAAACTTCAAATTATGTAACCAGCCCTAATATACACATCCCAAAGATAACTTGTGTCTCAGCTGGGAACTGTACTAATTTTGTCATTTGCCTTGGGGAGAACTGGCATACCTTCCAAACCAACTACTCACCTGAGAAAATCGAACCTTGTTTTCTACTTACTCAGGAGGCATTATGTCTTTCAGCCAAAGTTCATCCTTAAGATTTTTGCAAGTTAGGTCATTTGCAGGAAAATGGATGGGCCTGGAGATTGTCGTGGTGAGTTTGCAAGATAAGCAAACTCAGAAAGACAAATATGAAAGTTTTCCCTTACATGTAGAATCTAGACCTAAACAGTACTAATAATAATGATAACAAAACAATGCTAAGATGATAAAAATAGGATAAAATTGTAAAAGGGTGATTTTAGGTGGAAGTCAGCAGGAGGGAAAAAGAGGAAAGGTAATGATCTAAGGAGGAATATGATCTAAGTAATATTATGTATGTTTGAAAACAGCATCACGAGACCAATTAAAAAAAACTGTTCAAAATAGAGGAAGGGTGGGAAAATGCAGGCATAACATCCAACATATATATGTGAAAATGAAAATACGAACATTGAAGGGGCGGAGGGGGATGGTTGGGAGAGATGAGGGAGGATGATGGAAGGGGTGACATTGAGCGAGATGCACTGTACTCAGAAACTGAGCCATGGAATTGAAACCCCTTTGTATAACTACTAGAAGGTAAGGTTTAGGTTTTTTAACCCCCCCCCCCCCAAAAAAAAACAAAACCCAAAACCAACTATTCAAAGGATGGGATGAAGAAAGAAGAGCTAAGAAAGAGTAATAGAGTGAAATTGAACAAAGTACACTACCAGTGTGTAGTAAATATCACAACAACAATGTGTATAATTGATCTGTTAATAAAAAAATTTAAAAAGGTTTTGTAACTTGAAAAGATTTATCCCAGGTGTTTTATGGCTTGTTCAAAGGAGTTCTTAGTTTTGCTTCTGCTTAACCTAATCCAAGTGAACTGAAACAATGTTGAGATACCAGCTTTTCTAGATTCCTATCATCAGCAAATAACAATGTTGTCTCTTTTGGAGGATTTCATAGTGACATTGTTTTGCACAGGAATACATCTTTCCCTACCCAGGGCTTGGTGGGGATTGTTGGTTCTCGGCAAGGACTGGGCATCCTCTTCCTAGGAATACACCAGCTCTGGCCACATACTAGCTGAGTGATTACCCCCCACACACACCAAAAAAAGAAATCAGGCTGTTTAACTCTGTTTAACCTCGAGGTCCCCCCCTGTAAGACAGTAGTGCTTAACGCAGGAAGATTATACAAATTCATCATCAGTGGACGCACTGGTGGCTCACATTTGTAATCCGAAGGCGGAGATCTTAGCATTGCAGTTGGAAGCCAGCCTCTTATCACCAACCAGAAGAAAGCCAGCAGTGGAGCTGTGGCTCCAGGAGTAGAAAACTAGTGAAAAAGCTAAGGGATAGCACCCAGGCCCTGAGTTCAAGACCAAACTGGCACAAAAACAGCCAAGGGCCAGAGGCTCATGTCTATAACCATATATATATGATTATATATACATATACACACATGCACACATATGTATGTATACATACATGTGTATACATACATATGTGTGTATACTATATATATAGTATATAGTTATATATATATATACATACATACTACTGTATACCCAGAAAGGTGAGATCTGAGGATCACGGTTCAAAGCCAACCCGTGCAGGAAAATCCGAGAGGCTCTCATCTTCAATTACCGCGCCCCCCCTGCCCGCCCCCACCCCCCGCCCCAAGCCTGGAAACCGAGCTGTGGCTCACATGGCAGAGCGCTAGTCTTCAGCGGAAAAGGCTCGGGGACAGCGCCCAGGCCCCGAGTTCAAGCCCCGGGACCGGCAACAAATAACCAACCAGGTCAAGGGCCATGGCAATGAACGCAGGCTCAGCTCTACGGTACCAGCACACGTCCGTCCAGTGGAACCTGGCGGCGCACCGTGCGTCCCGCGCGAGGACCCAGGGTCAGACCCGCAGGCCACTCCGGCCCGCGCCCCCTCCGCCGCCACCTGCGGCCCTCTCCTCCCCGGGGTTTGATTTCAGAGAGCCGGACACACCCGGCCCCTCGGGCCCCGGCCCGGCCCGGCTCGGTCTCCGTGAAATGGAATGGATTCGGTGCATGCTGAGGTGGTGGTAGTTTACACTAGGAAACAACTGTCCCCACCTGGCCCGGGCCGCAGGCTTCCGCCCGGAGTAGCGGGAGGAGCCGAGCTCCACGCCCCGCCGAAGGAGTGGCGGAGGGAGCCGAGCGCGCTCGGCAGCGCCCGCCCGCCTTCGGCAGCAGCGTCGGGAGGCGGGGCCACGCTCGCCGGGAGGCGGGACCACGCCCGCCAAGGGGCGGGGCCACGCCTCGGCACGCTCCGCGCAGGGCCTTATGGGAAGGGCGGCCGGTGCTGCCGCGGCTGCCATCTTAGACATTCCTTGCGTCGCGGCCTTCCCGTCGAGGGCGGTTTCGCGGCGGCGGCGGCGGCTCCCGAGGAGCGGCGGATAGTCGGCGGGCGTCCGGGCGGGCGGCCTTCCTTCCTCCTCCGGCTTCGACCGGGCGGCGGGCCCGTGGCCGCGGCGGGGCGGCGAGCGGAGGCGGCGCGCGGGCCAGGCCGGCGGTTGGCGAGGGCGCCGCCGAGGATGGGCCGGTCCCGGAGCCGGAGCTCGTCCCGCTCCAAGCACGCCAAGAGCAGCAAGCACAACAAGAAGCGCAGCCGCTCCCGCTCGCGGTCGCGGGACAAGGAGCGCGTGCGGAAGCGCTCCAAGTCCCGGGAGAGCAAGCGCACCCGGCGGCGGGAGTCGCGCTCGCGCTCGCGCTCGGCCACCACGGCCGCGTCCCGGCGCGAGCGGGAGCGGGAGCGGGAGCGGGAGCGCGCCTCGTCCCCGCCCGACCGCATCGACATCTTCGGGCGCACGGTGAGCAAGCGCAGCAGCCTGGACGAGAAGCAGAAGCGCGAGGAGGAGGAGAAGAAGGCCGAGTTCGAGCGGCAGCGGAAAATGTGAGCGTGGGGCCGGACACGCGGCGGGATCGGGGCGGGGAGCTAGCCACGCGGGGTCGGGATCACGGGCTGGCACGCAGGACCGGACATGCGGGGCAGGGCGGGGTCAACGCGGGATCGGCGGGACCGGCACGAGGGGCCTGGGGCACGGACCCTCGGGCCGGCATCGGGGGAGGGGGGTGGAGGGGATTGGATCCGGCCTGAATGGCGGCGGCACCGCCTCTCCCCGGCCTTCGGGTCGTCCCCGGGGGTCCGGCAAACTTGGAGAGGGAGGGAAGGAGAAAGCGATTTTGGCGCGCGCCGGAGCGTCCCGGAAGTGGGGGTGGAGCCCGGCGCGGCTCGGGCGGCCGCGCTGGCGAGCGAGCGAGACCCGGAGCCAGCCCGGCCCGGAGGCGTGGATGGCGGTGACGAGCGGCCGCCCGCGGGTCCGCGTGCGGAGGACCCGGGACGGAAGCGCAGCCGCCCTGCGCGTAGAATGGCCCATCGACTTCGCTACCTTCTGCCCCTGCGGTCCTGTTAGAACCGATGCATAAGCAGATGCACTTTCCTTTATGTTTTTACAACGTGGACTTGTGACGTGTACTGTTTTTTAAACGCACAGATCTTAGATGTGCGGTGGGACTGGCTGTTTTCCATGAGTTCACTTGTGGGAATATCCTTTCTTTTCTTTGCCTTATAGTCCACCACCGAGCAATGTGAAATTCTGTTGTTTTCCTTTGTAGATAGATGTGTTATTTAGAAAATGTGAAATTGCTTTTGCTTGTATGCAGATTTTCTGGGGTGTTTGTGGGTACTGGGGCTTGAACTGGGGGCCTACACAGGCTCTCCTGAGCATTTTTTGGCCCAAGGCCAGTGCTCTACCACACGTGAGCCACTGCTCCACTTCCTGCTTCTCACCAGTTAATTGGAGATAAGAGGCTCCGGGACTTTTTTTTGGGGGGGAGGGGTCCAGTCGTGGGGCCTGAACTCTGGGTCTGAGCGCTGTCCCTCAGCTCTTCAGCTCAAGGCTAGTGCTCTACCACTTGAGCCACAGCGCCACTTCCAGCTTTTTTCTTTTTGCTGAGGAATCGAACCCAGGGCCTCAGGCATGCAAAGCAAGCGCTCTACCACTGAGCCACCTTCCCAGCCCGGCTCGGGGACTTTTGAGCTTAGCTGGCTTCAAGCTGCAGTCCTCAGATCTCAGCCTCCTTGGTAGCTAGGATTGCTGTCATTAGCCCCTGGGTCCTTCCCCCCTCCTCCCCCTGCACTTAGGCAGAGTGTTTATTAGGGAAAAGCCTATCCCAGTAAGGGTACTCACTTGTTACTCTTTGGAGCAAATCACATGATTTGAGTCACCTCATAGGTGCTTTGGGGTCTCATAGTAGATGTGGACAGCCCAGCTAAATGAACTGTTTCACTATGTAGGATTTTTTTTTTAACTTTAAAATTTGTCTTATCCTGGTGTTTTGGATCTTTAGCTCCCACAAAGCCATGTCAAAGAGTAGAGTCATACTACCTCCACATTCAACAGTCATTGTAGTACAGAATTCTTCAGTGAAGTTTAGAAAGGGCCATGAAGCCTCAGCATGAATGGGTGTGTGGTCTTCCTGAAAGGAATTTATGAGTGTGGAATTGTTTAGGAGTTTTCTATTTTCCTGTAGTTGAGTTTTTTTTTTTTTTTTTTTGGTCTTTTGTACAATACAGATTTTTCAACACACCTTGTGACCAAAAGTCAAGTAATTAAGAGGCAGGGGCTGGGTCATAACTGATTGGCTGCAGCTGCTTTGCTGTCAGTGTACCTTTGAAACATGCAGATCTTTTCAGTTTTGCCACATTGGGAACTGCCAATGTTGGTGACAGTGTCAGCATTTGTGAGTGATATGATTATGAAAACAAAGGTGAAGCAGTTGTTTCATAAACTTGAGTGTATGTGTAGATTTCAGCTCTTGGACCTTGAGTAACACTCCTACCTGTAAAGTTGCAGTTCTCAAATAACTATCAGTAGAACATGTGCATAGAGCTCTAAGACACCACTGAGATAACCTGTGCCATGGGAAACCCAGAATTTTATGAAGAATAGTTGCCTTTCACTAGACAGTTAAAGACTTGTAGGAAAAGCAAGGGGAATAATTAGAAGCTTTCAGCAAGTTACATGTGAACAGAAGAGAGAAAAGAGATCTAGGGAGTTAGAACAGGTATGCCATTTGAGATTAAGAGAAACAAACTGCATTAGTGTTTGAGAAGTGGAAAGGCCAGGCTCAGCTCCCTTACTGTGCTTTGTGGGGTCTGATGCAAATAATGCAAAGAGAATACTGAAAATACTTGGGCATTGGAATAGAGGGCTGAGGGAAGGAGTTGTAGGCTTACAAACTACTGTTGGTTAGTTTCTTTATTGAGCTAGTATTTATCGAACATTTAATAAGTGCTAGGCACTGTGCTAAGTCTTATTAATAAAAAGATGATTGGCCCCTTCTAAGACCTTCATCTGTCTAAGACAGGTAATTTTTAATAATTTAGTAAATTCAGTGCCAGTGTTAGGGCTGTATAAAGGAAGCATCTTGGATGGGTAAATACTTGGTTGCCTTAAGGAATGAGGATATAAGAAAATAAGACTATCAGGCTAGTTATAAGAATATGTGTGGACCAAGAGAATGTGCCCATCCCCCAATAAAGATCCAGAAAGGAAATGTTTATAAAGTTGAATAAAGGTGATGTGGACCACAGCGTGGAGTTCTGTAAGAAAGGTAGAGAGTAACTGGAGAGGGAAATAAAGACTGGGAGTTGTGGGAGGATTCTTGTATGCTACCTGAAGGATTTGATCTTACTGTTGAAACAGGAAAGATTCTGAGCAGATAAATGTCATGACAGCCCCGCCCCTCTTATGTTGAAGTGCTAAAATGCAAGACTATAGTGGTCAAGGGACAAGAACAGAAGTGCTAAAATGCAAGACTATAGTGGTCAAGGGAGAAGAACAGAAGGCGTTCATAGTGGTCAAGGGAGAAGAGCAGAAGGCGTTCATGGCACTGCTACTGTGGGATGTTCTGATGTTAAGATTGTAGGGGACTGAGGCCTAGAAGAGAGGTTTCACTTGAGTCAGTAGTCAGTGGAATAATCCATTCCATATAGTAGATGGAGAAATGACAGAGGGAAGTAGTTGGTTCAAAGGGTTTAAAGAATCCCAGGTCTGCTTGTGAAATAGGTTTTAACCTTATGGAGGGAGGTTTTTCCCTCTTTTGATCCTCCTGTCTGCTGAGTAATTGGGATTGCAAGCATGTATCACCATCTCTGATTGCATTTGGAGGCAAGGGAAAGCGTTTTCTGAACAAATAATAGTTTGTGGAACTATTTTTGAGCTTAGTACCTTGAGACAACAGTACACCGACCTAACAAAGTTGATGAGACCTTTATGAGTTCTTTAATGCTTCTTTGCTTCTCACACTTTTGCACGTTAGGCTAATAAAGTGCTTATGAAGTCAGTCAAGGTTCTTAGCCACAGCTCAACAATGTGTAAACTTGAGCCCATTAATTTGAACATTTTAGACTTTCCATTGATTCCTACCTCATAGGAACAGTTGTTAATTTAAATAAAGCTGTGTCAAACTCTTGATGCAGTATTTGGTACTTGGTAATACTAAAAGCTGTTGGCCAGTAATGATTTAGCAGTTCATGGAAGGTTGGGTCTAATTGGGTTTACCCATAATGCTGTGTGCCCTCACTGTTTTGTCTTTAAAGTGTATTATGACTTTTAAAAATACCTAAAACTGGAAAAATGGGAACCTTTGTCTTACATCATTCCCAATTAAAAACTTGAACTATTATTTCAACCTCTACCAGTATCATGGACACCTTGCAAGCCAGAGGCTTGTGAGGAGGGCTGGAGCAAGCACAGACAAGGCAGAGGGACAACTTCCTAGCACACGTTGCAGGGGATAGGTTAACCTTTTAATTAAGTGTGTAGAAAGGGAAAGATGGGTCAGTGATACTCTAGCCTTTTCTGGTTCAAGAAATTAAAGAGTTTTTCCCTCAGGTTTGAAGTAACGTTCATCTTAGTGCCAATAACAAAAAATCAAATTATTAGTGGTCCTTGGGCTTGCTCTTTGCCTGTCTCCATTTCAGCATGGTGGAATGTGCTGTTTGCTCTAGGAACAAATGGAAATGAACAGTCTGAACAAGTACTGAGGGCCGGTTCTCATGCCCTTTCAGTTGAGCATGGTACTTCCTCCTTGTCATTGCCTGGACACTGTCACCTTGCCCCTCTGCTTTGCGGTGGTCCTGGGAGTAGAGAGGACAGGCCGCTCACCACCATGTTGATTTTGCTTTGGCTATGGCTGTAATCGGCTGAATTTACCTGGCTTATTTTCTCCTTTTGGATCAAATCTTTGAAGGCAGTGGTCATGGGCCATTGTGCTATTGATTTAGGAATAGCTTCAGCTTTTTCCGGATTCCCTGTTTAAATTGAGAACTTTTCTACTGTTGGCAAACATGGGACCTTACCCTATTTTTTTTATTGTCTACATTGTGTGGAACATTTAATTTGGAATTATTTTAATTACATTATTCTTAGGAATAAAGTACACTTTTCCACCTAATGCTGATCATTGAGGGTTACAGTGTCCTATTTGTTTTTTAAGCTTCTTTACATATATTGACTTCATAGGAATCAGCTGACGTGTAGTGTATATTTTGAATTAATATGAAAAGTTGGCATATGCAAAGGTGGATTCTTATTCCTCAAATACCTATCCATATTCCAAAGTTGTCAGTCCTTTATTCCCATAGAAATTTGTTGAATTTCCATAGATGCTCCTTATAATTCATATCTTCATTAAACTTTATCACTAAACTGCTGAGGTAAAGAAAACTTACTGAAATCCAAATCCTGTAAGTGATTAGAGGTTGAAAAGGGAAAGGAGAGTAGTCTTTCAAACACCTGAAAAAAATAACTTAATTACAGGAGGGAGATGTTAAAGAAACAATCCTCACAATTGTTCCAAATGTCTAGGACCTTGAGAGAAAAATCAACTTTCTCTAGTACTTACCTACCTACTCTTTGATGGAAGAAAGCTGTAGAAATCAAAATGAATTTCAATGTTGATCCGTTGGTATTAGTATAGTATCACTGAATAGGAGGTAAAAGAGCCCATGGGTGGGGGAATTCATGCCAATTATAGAATTGAGTGGAAATGGCTTGGAGTAAAAGGTCACATAGAAATTGACTGTCTTATACATATTTATGTCAGATGAGTTGGCAAAAGATAAAAGCTACAGGTACTCTTTAATCTGTTGAATTGTGGAAATGTTTAAGTATTAATAAATGATGTCTTTAGAGTTGGGTACTGTGTCAGAGCCTCTAGTTCATATATTCTGCACAAATTACTGTCTCAGCATACTATATATGAACAATGTTTGGTAATTTAGAATTTTCTGTAGGTGATTTAAAGGAAAAAAATGGAATTAATTTTAATATAATCTCAGCTTATCCAAAGTAACCATCAACAACTAATGAAGTGGGGGTACCTGTTGTCGTATTGATCTTCAATTCAGACTATAGACACATGTGACTAGTGGGTATCACTGATAAAACTTGCAAGATTTTCATGAAAATACCTTGATAATAGCAGCATTTTCAGCACAAAAATTTATTTTTAGCAGATAAAGTGGGCTTATAACATAAATGATATTTCAGTCTATAGTCACATGCTTCATTGAACTTTTTCATAATAAAATGTATTTTCACTGTTCTACTTTCTTATCTCTAGAGGAGGTTTTAATTAAAAGTCAGTAAAAAGAAAAGGCCAGTAGAAGATACAAAGTTCAAACTAACTTGTCTATTTTCAGTGGCAGTTATATTACATCAGCCCTCTTAAGTCTTCACATTTGTATTTATTCTGTTCTTACAATTGGGGAAATGAATTCAGCCTATTTGAATTGCCAAGACATAATACATTTTCTTTGACTTTTCGGTAGCTAAACCCTTAGTCTGAATGGATCAGCAAATTTGATAGATTTTAAAACTATCCTTATTATAAACTTTATGACATAATAGATTTTTTTGTTTCATAGTTTCTAAGTGAAAACTAATTAGGTTCTTAGTGTATACCAGATTTTCTATATTTAGAATGTGATTGAAAAGTGTTCATATTTATTTGATTTTCTGTATTAACACATTGATAAGTAGTTTCCTTAAATCTGCTTCAGTGGTTTGATAAAGTTTATACCTAGTTTTGTTTTTATCCTTAAGGTTTTTTTTTTTAAATGTCTAAGTTGTTTCTACTTTGTTTACTAGCCGGCAGCAGGAAATAGAAGAAAAACTCATCGAGGAAGAAACAGCTAGAAGAGTAGAAGAATTGGTGGCGAAAAGGGTAGAGGAAGAATTGGAAAAACGGAAAGATGAGATTGAGCGAGAAGTCCTCCGAAGGGTGGAGGAAGCCAAGCGCATCATGGAAAAGCAGTTGCTCGAAGAGCTCGAGCGACAGAGACAAGCTGAACTAGCAGCACAGAGAGCCAGAGAGGTAACGCTCGGTCGTTGGGACAGTAGAGACAGTCCATGGCAAAACTTTCAGTGTTGGGTGTGCCTCTTGCTCAGTTCAGAAAGAGATGGAATACAGACTATCTAATTCCTTTCTCATCTAAACTTACATTGCTGCAAAGAAAGTTAATTTTTTAGCCTATTCAGTAGTGCTGACTGATACATAAAAGTTACTTTTTATAAAACTTAAGGAAACTCATCGATTTCAATGGAACTGGCCTACATATTTGAGAAGTGTTTGAAACTTTTGCCATGGCTGCAGGACTTACATTTTTTGGGAGAGTGGGGGGAGACAGGGAGTGGTAAAGGGGAAAGGTTTACAAACAAATCCACCTATGACTGTTTGTCACTCTTACCTAGACTGTGAGAGGCTTTTTGCCTGCAGTCAGATGAAAAAGAACAGGGCCAAACATTGAGTGACAGCACCTGCTTTTGATGAATAGGTTTTCTCACTCTTCTTTCTTCTTCTTTTATCTCTCACCCCTCCCTAAATCCTCCGACACAGTGGACTAATTCTAGCAATCTGATCATAAGGCCCTCCATTTTCCTAATGTGTTTCAAAGAATCTTTTTTTAGGAAAAAATGTCCAGATTATTCATCCACTTTTTTAGTGTCTACTAACAACTCCTTTTTTTCTCTAGAGAGTTATGAAGGAACAGGTTGTCCTTGTCTGGAGTCAAGCTAAACACATGATTTGTTTTATCAGCAGCTGGAGCAGAAGTTGAAAATGTCTTTCTGTGAGACAGTAATTTGCTACTGAAGCTTTATGGCTTGTTTGCACTGATTACTCCAGGATCCTATCACTTGGTGAAAGTTACTGAAACACTCAAGGCAAATTACTGACCGCACTAAGTGCCCATCAACATAGTT
Organism: Dipodomys spectabilis; assembly: GCF_019054845.1. Lineage (NCBI taxonomy): Eukaryota > Metazoa > Chordata > Mammalia > Rodentia > Heteromyidae > Dipodomys > Dipodomys spectabilis. The sequence continues at coordinate 4,448,663 of NW_024870892.1, read as the reverse complement.
TGCGTAATGAATGTGATTATCCTTGGTGTGGCTATAGAAAGTCCTGCAGTTCTGTTTCTTTTATCTAAAATGTTTGACTTAAAGCAGCACATGGCTCATTGTCACTTCTCATCCTGACATTCCTGTGGACAAGCTGACATTGTACTAAATCTCTGCTTTCTAGTAAACTTCGCTTGTAAAATGCATCTTCCCTTGTCCTGACTTTAACTAGGTAGACATGCCTATATTTATAGTTGATTTCACAGACACTATAAAGTTGAATATATATCTATATATTTTATATCAGTGCTTTTAATAATGAAGATATTTTTGGAGTAACTGTGCTATCTTGTAGCGAGTTATTAATCATAGTAAGATTTTTTTCTCTTCATTTACTTTTTGTTTCATATTAACATTTTTGGTTTTTACACGGACACAATCCTCTTGACAGTCTTTCCAAATATTAAAATCATTTGACTCTGTATGCTGTGATCCGAACACTGCCCAAACCATCAAGCAATCTTCATATAGTTTTGCATTATAAAATTTCATTAAATTCTCCAAGAAAAAAAGAGATGACAGAATTTTATTTCCTGACTGTGCATCCCCTGGATTCCTGAATTTCAGTTCAGACTGTAGATGACAATACAAGCTGCCTTTAGAAATTGTCAACATCTGAATGTTAAGTCCATTTGCCCCATGGAAGAAGCCCTTAGTTCCATGAAGTATGGATTACCATTTGTATTTTTCACTAACAGTAAATGTATTTTTCTTATTAATTGTTTGCCTTAGGAATGATGAATTACATTTTTTGTTCCTTCTTACCATAAACATCTGCATTCCTCAGCTCAGCCTTCCTTGTATGTTGTTTCTTTATAAATGGTTGAGCTGCTGATGCAGGTATGCCAAGCTAACAGTACAAATCATTTTAAAGAGGAAGCTGGCGCGTATGGCAGCCGAGGAGCACACTCTGCAGGACACTGGACAAGACAGTAAATATTCAACTTTTAATGCTGATTAAAGGAGTATAGGTAAAGAATACGTAGGTATACATAATTGGTGAGACAAATATTCACTTTATTTATATTTTATATATTATTTTTTTTAATTTGGTAAATACTATCCAGTTTTGTAGTTGTCCTTGTTGATTTGTGTGATATTAAAGTATTAGTAATAATGGCCAGGAAACTTATCATTAGGGAGGGTTTAGTCGGTTGCTGTTGGACTGGGAGGGATGATTTAAATTTAGTGCTAGAAACCAATTTTAGTGACTGCGCAGTTTATCATTTGTCAGATGGAAGGTAGCTATAAAGCTACCCTGTTAAGTCAGATCAAAAGTTCAGAGGAAGATTAGTAAATATTTATCAATAAAATAAACATTTTGTTTTTCTAACATCTTAACATGTCCTCCCCTTTAGGAGGAAGAACGGGCAAAGCGTGAGGAGCTGGAACGAATACTAGAAGAGAATAACCGAAAAATTGCAGAAGCACAAGCCAAACTGGTGAGTGTGGAATGATAAGAATTTGCATTTGCCCTGTTTTTATTCCGTATTTTGTGGACTGTTTTTCTGCTTTATCATTTACTTACTTAGGGAGAAATACTTAGGGCTACCTGCCTATTAAGGGTTTTCAGTTGGAAACTGGTACGAAGAGTTAGCCAGACCACCTCTGATCTGGAGAGAACTTCAGTATTTGCAGTGGTTTTAAAACAGGTTTCTGCCGGGCGCCAGTGGCTTACACCTGTAATCCTACTCAGGAGGCTGCTATCTGAGGATCACAGTTAAAGCCAGCCCTGGAGTAAAGTCTGCAAGACACTTATCTCTAATAAACTACTCAGAAAACCAGAAGTGGCAAGGTGGATCAAGTGGTAGAGCACTCACTTTGAGCTGAAGAGCTGAGGGATAGTGCCATGACTGATTAAAAAAAAAAAAGTGCCTGATCACTCAACATTTCATCAGTGCTTACAAATTTATCAGCAACAACAGTAAAAAGTTGGAATTAAGGGCCTGGAAAGGTGGCTCAGTGGTAGAGCACTTGCCTTGCATGCTTAAGGCCCTGGGTTTGATTCCTCAGCACCACATAAGCAAAAAGAAAAAAGCTGGAAGTGGAAGTGGCGCTGTGGCTCAAGTGGTAGAGCGCTAGCCTTGAGCTGAAGAGCTGAGGGACAGTGCCCAGGCCCAGAGTTCAGGCCCCACGACTAGACCCCCCCCTCTCCCCCCCAAAAAAAGAAGTTGGAATTAAAACAGTATTACATGCTGTACTACTTGCTTAGTTATGTTACCCAACCGATTAAGTTTTTTAACTCACTTGAACAAGTGTACCAGAGTAGCGAGTGTCACATTCTATGCCATGGTCCTACTCTTAAATAGGAACACAGACTTAAGGAATTATATGGTAAAGTGATACAAAGGACGTAGAACAGTTTTAAAATTGCAGTAAAGAAGACAGCATAAGAACAGACTGGAGAGATGCTTCAAAACAGAAGAAAATAGGCATTATAAATGAAAACTTCTTTTGTACAAAACAAGAGCATAAATCTGAGGTAGAAGTAAGTTTTGCCAAGGATGTCTGTGGTGTGACTGTTTACTCATACTTAGGGCCAAGGACTAAAAGACACAGGCCTCTTGGTTTGAGAGAAACATCTGTAAAGTTGGTCTGAGTAAGTAGAATGTAATGACAAAAAGATATTCCTTCTTAAGTCACGTCAGGTAGAGAAGGGAGTGCAAAGTTTATTTTTTAAAATTTATGTTTGTTTATATTTTTGCTTTTTATTTTTAAATGGTAGTAAAAAATACACATGAAAAGGTCTCAGTTCTAATCAACAGTTGATCCCATTAAAAATACAAGAAGGAAAATTGGTTCTAGATTGTGTTCTTCAAAAAGATACTGTGCGTTCATAAAAGATATACTGGAGATTGCATAGGTAACTTAGCATATTACAGAGAATTGTTGGTAAACATCTCTGCCCTGAATTCAAACGTCAGTACTACCAAAAGAAAAAAAAAACATGGTTTATCTTTCCATAAAAGAACAAAAAAAACTCAATGGGTACACATACACTAGACTCCTTGGTTTGGTATCTCTAGGTATGTCATTGGGGAGGAAAAGTGAACACTTGAGATGTATAGAGTTCAAGTACTGCAAATGCCTGATCTGTTATTCCCATATCACTGTCCAGCTTTCTCCAGCATCATGCTGGGTTTGAACAAATGTAAAATTTTTACTGTATAGCCTCAGTTAAGCATACTAACTTTGCTCTCCTCTGGGTGCTGTTTGTTCTTTGGAAGGCACACATCTACCAGATGCAGGGCAGAGAAGCACTGAACAGAAAACAACTGATTTGTGAGGGATTGGAAATTATTTTAAATTACTTTTTTATCATGCTTGGCCAAAACTACATGTAATACAATCCACAAGTAAGCCAGTCTTACTGAACTTGAGCCTTATAAAATCAGATAAAAAGTCGAAGTGAGGCTTCAAGTGGGATTTTGGCAGGTTGGTTTCTGGTTCTTGAGTTTGTATGGTAACACACAGCTATCTTCCCATAACCTGAATAGTTATTGTGAATATAATGGAGAGCTTTAATTTCCTTTATTTAAAGTAGCACCTAAGATTTTTCTGAAGCCTCTTAGTTTTCTCTTACAATATCCCTGAATTCTAGGTTTTTGAAATGCATGTCAATTGTACTTTTTTAAAATGGGATGTTGGACTTGTCAAAAACGTGATAGATACTGGTGCAAAGTGAAATCTTTCTGGGTTGTTCAGGAAGAATGAGCTACTGGTGAAAGCAGTGGTAAAACAGGGAAGAACAAAACCCACTCAGTATGTCAACACTTAATCTAAAAGTAGATGGACAGGCATGTTATAAACAACATGCTGGTTAGTGTAAGGATAGTTTTTGACTAAATGGACATTTGTTTGAGGTTGTAAAATGCATACAAATTTATAAATTATAGATTTACAGATTGTTGAAGTATTTTCCCTCTTATCCTGGCCAAGTTCATTGTGCTATGTTACACTGTATACTAAGTGGTTGAGAGAAAAATGTCTAAAAGGTGGCAATTGAAACTGGGTGCTTGTGGCTCAAGCCTGTTACCTACTAAGGCTGAGATCTGAGGAGATCACCATCCAGCCTGCAATAAGCAGTAGAAAGCTAGAAGGAGAGAAATATCTCAGTGGTAAGAGTGCTGGCCTTGAGTACAAAAACAAGAACTCCAGGCCCTTGAGTTCAATCCCTAGTACTAGTACAAAAAACAAGAAAAAAGTTGGTAATTGAACTGTGTTTGTAGCTTAAGTGGTAGGGTACCTGCCTAGCAAATTTGAAGCCTCGATTACACCAAATGTAAATGTCAAATATTTTAATTTAGCTTGAGATGGTAGAGAAACATTAGGTAAGTAATATAAGTATGAAAGACTTGTTCCATGTATATTAAAAAATAATCCTTATTTACAGCTTTATGCTAATTAGTTGAGGCAACAAATTAACAAGTAATTTTTAGACATTGGTGTGTATATTGACATTGTATGGCTTAGACATACAATTGACATAGAGTGGCTTAGAGACCAAAAATTGGAAAAAAGAATCAGAAGATGGTAATTATTACACATTCTCAGAAAGAGAATTGATACACTTAGTGGGTGGTGAAAGGTATATAGAGGAAGAGGCAGCCATGAGGGGAATGTCTTGTAATACGAGAAGATTAATCAGGAGCACTGTTTCACAGGCCTGTGAGGGAAATTTCAGTATGCAAAAAGGAATGAATGACCAAGACTCCCAAAAAATGGACTCCAAGGAAGATAGCAATTAGGGTATAGAAAACTGAAAAAGCTACATCCAGATAGTACAGGTTTTTGGTGTGGGATTTTACAATATGAAATATATGACATGAAAATGACAGTAATACAGCAATGTCTGCAGTTCTGCGTGATTTTCACTTACCCTATCCCAAACCTAACTCAGTTGTTTTCCTCTAAAGCAGTTGTCTTCACTTTAGGGATCTCAGGAGATAAAATTGTCTAAGGCTGAAGTTAGAAAATGATGTGAAGTTATAAAGATAACTGGAGAGGACATAAAATGAATTGGGATGAAAGGAGTAAAGCCACCAGTAAGCTGTGGGTGAAAGGAGGTGGGACAGGAAACTAGGAGCTTTCCTGTATTCTTTCTGTCCACAGTCCTAGATAAGAGGATGAACCATCCTAGGCCTCAAGGACGAAGGACTTGCCCTAATGGTTTAGTGTTTGTGAGGGTGTTATAGTATTTGGTGTCTACAGTGTCACCATATCATCCTGTGGGTGAGCTTAGTGTTCCCTAGCCCTTGTGTAAATAGTGTTTTCTTGATAAACATGAAACAAGAGGGGGAAAAACTGGATATTTTTTGGCAAGCAGTGTCAGTGAGGACAGAGGAAGTCAGTTAGAAGCTAGCACTTAGTAAGGAGGTATAGAATTAGAACAGACTTCTAGATGGATGGACAGGAAACCAATTTTTTCATCACTAGAGGGTCATTAAAATGAAAAAGGACTTTGGGTTTGTGTTGGAAGAGTTTTATCTGTCAAATGAATAGAAAGCTATAATAGAATGAAATTCAAACACTGTTCAAGCCAGGTTATTTGCCTGCTCAGTTTAATTGTTTAAATTGCTGCTTTATTGAGTACTTCTGATTGTCATATATTTTTGGCATTATAGTCTAACCCTGTTACTGTACAGTTCCAATAAACTTAGACCAATCCTCTGTACATACCATAATTAAATCTTAGTGACTTAAAATGAAATTTATTTACTATCTAAATGCAGCATAATTACTATTTTCACTTTATTAAGTTTGATTTGCTTTAAAGTTTAAGTGTGTGTATATGAATGAAGTGAGGCGGTTTCTGGGGCATGAACTCACATGGGGATAGTTCCTGAGCTTCTTTGCTCAAGGTTGGTACTATATCACTTAAGCTACAGCTCTATTTCTGGCTTTGTGTTGTTATTGTTCACTGGAAGTGAATCTAAGGGACTTTTCTGCTTGGCCTGGCTTTTAACTGAGGTTCTCATACCTCAGACAACTGAGTAACTAGGGTTATCGACCTAAGCCTCTGGCAGCTGGCCAAAATTTAACCTTTTGTCATCTGATGTGGTTCAGTTTTTCTTAAGAAGGTAAAGTCCCTCTGCCTTTTCTAATCTACTCCCCATCCCTACCTCTAAAAGGCATACTCAATTACATTTGTGTTTTTCAAAAGTTCCTGAACTGCATCTTTAGGAAGATCTAAACATGTAATAGTTTTTATTCTCCCCTGACTGCAAAAACAATACATTCTACTTGATAGTTGTTACTTTGCTGTTTACTACTGTATCATTTTACTTGACATACTTTAGAGCCTTTCCTCACCTCTGGATGCTTCCTTTTTTTTTAAACAGCTGTGCAGTGTTCTGTTTTATATTTAGTAATCTTTTTACAATTAATGAATGGAGAAGTATGTGCATGCTTGAGTGCATGCCAATAGTAGGGCTGGCTTTTTCACTCGAGGCTAGTGTTCTTAATTGTTGAACTATTCCCCAATTCCAGCTTTTTGCTGGTTGATGAGAGATAAGAATCTCTGAGGTTTGTTTGCCTGGGCTGGCTTCAAACATTGATCCTAGGATTGCAGGTATGAGCCACTAGCACCCTGCCTTAGAAACATGGATTTTCTTGTGTACAAGTATGTTAATAAGAAATTCCAGACACTAAATTTGTTTGATAAAAATGTTGTACACATGAAATTTTGATAGGTCAAAATATTATTTATTAAGATAGCATGTGGTGTCACATTTCTGTCAGTATGACAGGGTCAGCATAGAACTTGCCTATAGGTTGAGGTGTAGTCCCTTTACTTTCCAAGCCTCAGTGCTTTAATGTGCTTTATCCTTGGTACATATACAAAAAGATCTCTACTCAGTTATATACACTTAAACTCTTATCCTATACACGGGATGATTTATTAAACCTATAAAGTAGATCACGTAGAGATAACAAGAAGGGTTTTAAGAACATTTTATATTGTTTTCAAGATAGGGTCTCAGTGTTTAGTTCAGGCTTATCTTGAACTCTTTGTAGCTGACCTCAAATTAATCATCTTTTTTTGCTTCTACCCAAGTGCCAGGATTACAAGCCTGTACCAACAGGCTTGGCTCAGATAAGTCATTTTGTTTTAGTTATTAGTGAAAATCTAAAGAAGATAATGGTAATTTGAAATGGGTTTAGTAGTTCCAGTAGAATAATGGAAGTCGAAGCAATGACTTAAAATTTTACTGGGCCAGGCATGGTGTAATGTGCTTATAATCCCAGCTGGTTGATGTAGGGAAATTGTGGTGTTGGTCAGCCTGGACTATAGCAGAATCCTTAAAAATATTAATTAAAAATATAAATAAATAAATGAGCTTTTACTTTGGCTAGGAAGGAAAACAGCTCAGAAGATAAGAGTGAATGTTAGCCAAGTGCTGGTGGCTCACGCCTGTAATCCTAGCTACTCAAGAGGCTGAAATCTGAGGATCATAGTTCAAAGCCATCCAGGCAAGAAAGTCTGTGAGACTCTTAGCTCCAGTAAACCACTAGAAAACTGGAAGAGGCGCTGTAGCTCAAGCTTGCCTTGAGCTGAAGAGCGCCAGGACAGCGCCCCAGCCCAGAGTTCAAACCCTACCACCGACAAAAAAAAAAAAGTGAATGTTGTAGATTGAGGGTAGATAACTGAACATTTCGAGGTTACAACCTGCTTTCTCAGTAATAAATTACACCACTCACTTTTGGGATTGAGAAGTAGTTGTGAGAGCTCTACACTGTACCTGTCTGCTCCTCACTATCTCTAGACAGGATGTCCAGAACTATCTAGTTGATGACTTTGGGGAGGCATGATACAACAAAATGGCTTGAATGAATCTTGGTAAAGTGAGGAAACAAGAAGGCAGTTGGTTACTTGAGAGTGAAGGGATTTAAAAAGAACTTTATTTTTTATTTTTTGAGAACACACTGTACAGAGGGGTTACAATTACATGGGCAGGTTAAAGAACTTTTTTTTTTTAATTAAGTAAAAAAATGAAGTGCAGAGCTGGGTGCTGGTGGCTCACACCTATAATCCTAGCTAAGCTACTCAAAGAGCTGGCATTTGAGGATTGTGTTTTAAGGCAGCCAGGGCATGAAAGTCCCTCAGACTTAATGGCCAATAAAATGACTCAGAGCCGGCGCCCGTGGTTCATACCTGTAATCCTAGCTACTCAGGAGATTCAGATCTGAGGATCAGGGTTCAAAGCCAGCCCAGGCAGGAAAATCTTTGAGACTGTTCTCTCCAATAAACCTCCAGAAAACCAGAAGTGGTGCTGTGGCTCAAGTGGTAGAGCACTAGCCTTGAGCTGAAGAGCTGAGGGACAGCACCCAGGCCCAGAATTCAAGCCGATCATGACTGACAAAAAACAAAAACAAACAAACAAAAAACAAAATAGAAAAAGCCAGAAATGGCACTGTGTTTCAAGTGGTAGAGCACTAGCCTTGAACACAAGGAGGCTCTGTCTGGCACAGCACCTAGGCTCTTGAGTTCAAGCTCCAGGTCAAGCCAAAAAAAAAAAATACAGAAGTACAGTTCTTTTTTGTTCTTCTACTATTTACTGTCTGGCGATGAAAACTAGGTAAGTTTAGCTGAACTTCAGAAATCTGCTGGTTGTATAGTATTGATTATCAGTTGTCACCTTACATATAAGTGAAGGTAAGGAAATCATAAAAATTTACAAATTTTTATTTTAACTTGCAGGCTGAAGAACAATTAAGAATTGTTGAAGAACAAAGAAAGATTCATGAGGAAAGGATGAAACTAGAACAAGAACGGCAACGACAACAAAAAGAAGAACAAAAAATTATCCTGGGCAAGGGGAAGTCCAGGCCTAAACTGTCCTTCTCGTTAAAAACCCAGGACTGAATGACAGACTCTGAACTTTTTACAAAGAAAACCAGAAAAACTTTGTATTGTAGCTTCATGTTGAAGTGTTTTTTTTTTTCTTTTCTTTTTTTTCTTTTTTTAATTTGGAAAATCTGAAAAGTTAGCTTGTTCTAATAGGGGCTATGCCCTGCAATCCCTTTTATCCCTCCCTCCTTCACCCTGAGCTTTGATGAGTCAAATCCTTATCAGATCATTGCTGTCTTGTAAACAGTGCTATATTTTTCACTTGTTTGGGTTCTGCATTGGTGGTCTGAAAAAGAGCAGATCACTTTGTTAACTATAAAATGGTCTGATAAGGTTTTTACTGGCCACTGACTTCAGAGTTATACTCTGTTTATTCCATCAATAATGCTGGTTTTGCTGACTTTTTGTTTTTTTATACATTTATAAAAAAAAAAAAAGGAAAAGTTGGTGATTGCATTGGAAATCCCAGGGTGTAAATTGTGCAGTGCATTGTTAAGCCAGTGTCCTTGTGATGCTGACGCCCTTGACGATCCTGATGCAGGTAAGGAAACAGTTGGACAGCTCTGGTAACCAGAATACGTGTGGACAGTCAGTATTGTCTCTGTTCAGCTTGTGTTTACTTCACTGACAAAATCAAACCAGCATTCCCCATTGTGTAAATAAATGATTTTGCTGAATAAAGTAAAGTCTTAAATTCATATGTTTAAGCAATTTTTTTTTAAGTTCTGTTAAGTCATAAAAGCGGGTGGTTTCCTTTTTGATGGTCAATTAGAAGCCTTAGAATTAAACTGTATTCTTGTTTATACTTTTAGGGTCTAGGTATACATTGAATATACTTAACAAGTTGATATTTAATGGCTATTTTTACAAATAACCTACTTTATGAAGATAGAATAATTACTTCGAGTGTTTCCTTTAAGACTCTTTGAGCTTGTGCCTCTTTTAGGAATAAGTTATCACCACAAATTATACTTAGACTGAAAAATTCACTTAAAGATTATGGAGTATTAGATCACTTTTCAAAGGGGCCATCAGAAAGAATTTAGCTTTTGTATGTTCTAGAAGGCTAAAGCAGTCAAGTTATCCTTGCATGTTTATTTGGAGGACCAAACCATTTAAAAATCATATCTTTTTATGCATGTGAAATCTTACAGATGACTTTACCATTTTATACACTAAGATCTGCCTCATCCTTACAAGACTGCTAGTATTAAAATGTTTAAGACAATGATACAGTTATAAAAATGCTACATGTGGTTCATAAACATGTCAGAGAAAACGTTCCCAAATACTTTGGAAGTCCTTTAAGACTGGAAACCTAAAGTGAATGAGATGACTAAATGGTGGATTATTTTGTGTGTGCATGCCAAGAAAACTGTTTACTGCTTTTGTTTTGAGCTCTTCGGTGTGGTGAGGAACAATAAAATCAGTTTTAGTATCTTTCAAGATAGGATTTTAAATAGGCATGAACTGTAGTGAGAACTTTATCATAAATGAGATACCTCTTAATCTAATCAAATTTATTTCCCTGGAGAATAAGATTGGTTATGAATCATTTATATATTGGCTAGCTGTAAGTATTCATCATTCTTATACTTTTTTAATGCAACTTTTGTTTGGATGCAGATTTATTGTTCTTAAGCTGTGTATTCATATTTACTTAAAAATTGCTTTTGCTATGCTAGTGTTCTAAACATTGTATCTAAAAAGGTAGCCTGGGCTTGAAATTGGCTTATGTAAGCCTTCTGTTTTTTTTTTTTTTTTTAAATTTTACTCACATGTGTCTGGTCATGGTGAGTTGTTTGATGATATACTGCACTATCTGCTTGCTGTTGGGGGACTCCACAGAGACCATGTGGTTCCTGTGCCAGGTGCCACGCCACAGGGATGCCATGCCACAGGGATGGATGGAATTGTTAGTACACTCCCAGTCTCTTCTGTGCTGCAACAATGTTGTAGATTGTTTTTTTCACTTTGTTTCCACTGCCTTTGTGTACATATCATAAAAGTTAAAACTTTTCTCCCTAACAGTAGTTCATGTTCCCTAATTTTTAAATATGCTTTCATTTGCAATTTGTTTTCTTAGGGTATTCTTGATGCAACATAAAACTAACAAATGACTGTTTATTTTTATGACCTATTGAAGATAATGTAGTTAATTGCCATTTATATTGTGGAATTTACAGAATCATCCATTGTATAAACTAAGCCTTTCAATTAGCTTGGTGTCAGGACTCTTTAATGTTTCAAATAGGGAAAGGGGTTTAGTAGTTGAACTAGTTCACTTCTAGTTCACTTTTCCTTAATATGTAGCAAGGCCGACTGGGACTCCTCCATGATGACCTGGTCCTCTACCCCTGCTGGTCATACGCAGCTCTCTGGGCTCTTCCTTTTAGTATTCCCCCCTTCATTGTTCCAAAGCCATGCTGCCTTCATTGTTTCTGGTGCATTTTCCCAAAGTACAGTCAGCATAGAATCCTGACCAGTTTGTCCTGTTTATGTGAATTCATTTTGTATAAAGGAAGGACTCTGCTTGTCATTTAACTTAAGTTTTTTTGTATGTTTTTTATTGTAAAAATGCTGTACAGAGAGGTTACAGTTACATGAGCAAGGTAATGAGTCCATTTCCTATTGAGCATTGTTGCCTCCTCCTTTAAGTTTTCTTTCTCTAAACTTAGTGTTAGCTTTCAGCTTCTGGCTTTCAGTCCTCTCCATTTTCTGTGGCATTACACCAAGATACATTGCTTTTATCTGTCTGTCTACCCATCTATCTACAATCCCTCCCTTCCCCCTCCCTTCCTTTGCCATGAGAAATGCTGAGGCCAGGCTAGTCAGCACTGTGCCATGAGTATTGCCTCCAGTCCTTTTGTTGTATTGTAATTGCTCTTGTATAGTTCTATTTGGGATTCAGTTGTCCATGAAAATAAAATTCAATAATGTAGAGTATTCACATTTGATACTACATTATGCCCTCTTTGGTAATTGATTGCATTGTTTGATGGTTAGGTTATATTGCCTGTATATTATTTATAGTTACATGCATAAATGGAGCTAGGAAATGCTAGGGAGTTCAGAGAACTAAATTTATGGTGCCTGCATCATTTCCCCCCACAATAGTTCCTTGAAACTGATAAATAAGAATAGTTGCTTTTACAGAGGTAAGAATGTCCTGCAAATCATTGATAGGTCCTTTTAATAAGCCCTTTTATTCTTAAATCACTAAGAATGACACTTTATTGGATGTTACTTTTAAAGTAGTGTTTTTTCCTAAGCTAGTGGTTGATCAGAAGATACGGCAACTGTTTTTTTACTCTGAAATTAGTGAAGTGACCACAGCTTAAGTGAGTTTGGTGTCCATATATTTCAAAGATTAGTACATACTTTGTTTACTGGATGTCAGTAGGATTACTTGAATTTAAGTGCATTTATTCATTGTATATATTTGGGTGGTTCTTAGGTGTTTACTGTGGATTAATGCCAGCTAGAGTATGTAATTGTACTGGTTCTAAGTGTTGGAGAGGAAGGAGTGTAGAGGCTTCATGGGCAAAATAGGGATTCATTCCACTTAGGGCCAGCCTCAGTGATTTCCCTTGTATATTGATTACAACTAGAATGCCAATAAGTCCATCCATCAAGTGGGAATCCTGAGTAGAGAAGTTGAAGTATAAAAAGTGATAGAAACTGCATTGCCAGCTCTTACCTGCTGCTATCAGTTTGCAAATAAAAAAATGAGGTGTTTTTTTCCCCCCAGATACCCAAGCTAGTTGGAACCATTCCTGTATTCCTTCAGGTATGTGGTTCTTTCTTAGTAATGCTATTTATTTTTAGTGGGCTGCACCTAGAGACTTAGGTGGCCTCTATTGGAATACAGGGTATTCTTTTTGCTTCTGTACCTAGATGGAAGAATGGCCCAACCTGGAGCAAGCTTGATGCAATAACTTACCCTGTCTGATATAGTAGGTTCTGAAGATGCTTCATTATATACAATTAGGTTCAGAAACGTAGATGGGGAGGGATCCTTTCAAGAAAGGATTTTACTCTAGCCTTGTTGAGAAAGATCTTCCCTTTTGGTTAGTTGTGTAAGATAACCTTCTGAAGAGTTCTAAAACTGTCAGGAAACAATTTTAGTAGCTTACAAACAACATTCTACAACAATCAGCATATATCAAGTACTTTTTTGGCTATGCTACATTTAGGTAAGCTGTTTTTACTGAAATTATGTTATACGTTTTGTAGTATCTCCCAGAATTGATGGTGTAGGTACTAGGAATATATAAGAAATCTGTAAGACAAAATATGCTTGGGAATTCAAAAGAATAGGAATATGATTTTTAAAGTGCATCTTGTTTGGCAGGAATTTCCCTTTTAAAGAAACGAATTATCCAGCTTCATTTGCTGTCTTAAAACTTAATCTCAATTTTATATTAAGTATATCTTCTGTATCTTTTGACTTAAAAATTTCCTTACATCTAGATTACAGTGAAATAACTTCCCCAGGACTACTGAAATAAAAATCTCTTCGGAATGAAGTTAAGTGTGTCCTGGTAAAACGACTGATTGTTGAGCATGACCAAAAATTGTAAAGTGAAGTGCAAATACAAAGAGCTATTTGCCTGTTGTGGTTTGGTCCTGGTTTGTGATGGTTTAGTACTTGTAGGTCTTCTATAATGCTCCTGGGACATTTTTGCCTGGCCAGATAAACAATAGGAGTGGCTTAAGATGCTTGAATTCCCCAAATGACTGGAATGAACAAGAGCAGACTTTTCTCATCTTGTTTATAGTCGCTGGTACTTTCCACTTAAGCATCTACAGCCAACCTAACTCCTGAAAGTGATGTGTGCCTACATACATGAGAAAACAGGGAATCTGTTTTTTTTTTTTTTTAATGCACACTTTCTTTTTAAAGGGAGGCAATTATTAAATGTACAGACACATTTTCCCCAAGTTGAGACATTTTACGTGCGATAGACATCGGGATATCTGGTTTACTGAAAACGGTATTTTTGGAAGCTGGGCTATTTTCAGACAATGCAAATGTCCTGCCTTTCCTGCCTTTTGTTCAGAGCGGATGTAAGGGCACCGGGGTCACAGCGTGTAGGTTCCCAAGGCCCCGTGAGCCATGCGGAGCTGTGAGATCAGATCGCTAAAGCTTTAAACATTAAAAAGTCCAGTCGGCTCTCGGGCGGGGTTCAGATGGCACCTGCGGGGCGCTGGGAGCGTCCGCCGAGCGGGACTTCAGCCACTTCCTCCCGCTGCGGGGACCCGAGGACTCGACTGGGAACCTCGGGAGAGCTCCGGCCCTCTCCACCCGAGGGGGTTCGGTCTCGCCCCGCCAACTTCACGCCCCGGCGCCCGGCGCACGCTCTGGTTTACGGGTGTCCAGACGCATTTGCGGGAGCGCCGTCTGGTTCCCGTCCGCAGACGCCCGGCCTTGCGCTTGGACCGGCTCCTGTCCTGTCCGCGCACGTCGGGGCCGCGCGCTGTCCAGGGAGCATGCTGTCCGGGGAGCAGCGCCGTGCGGTCCCAGCAAACGGCAGCCGCCGCAGGTGCACGTTCCGGGCGCGGGGCCGGCGTGCCGCCAGTGGGCGCTGTGGGCCCGCGGATCCCCGGATCCCCGGCAAGGAGCCGGCGCCTCCCACAGCCGAGGACCTCCTAGGACCGGCCGCCGTCCCCGGCCCCAGCTGGAGCCCCAGCGTCCGCCCCGCGTCCACCTCGGCTGCTGAGGGGGGGGGAGGGCGCGGCCGGGGCGCCCGCGGGGAAGGGGCGCCCGCCAGCCGGTCCCCATGACCCTCAGCCCTTGACCTGGGTGGAGCCGCAGTTGACCCTGTGCCCTACGAGGACGGAGGAGGACACGCTCTGGGTCTGCAAGGGGACCACGGGGGGCAGGGGGCGGGGGGTGGGGGAGGGTGGGGGGAGGGGACAGCACTGGCTGCTTGGGGGTGGGGTGTGTAGGGCGGGGGGTGGGGTGTGGAAGGGAGGGGTGTGGTGTGTAGGATGGGGGTGGGAGTGGGGTATGTAGGTGCGGGGTGTGTATGGGTGGAGTGTGTAGGGGAGGGGGGTGGGGTGCAGGGTATGTAGGGGTGTAGTGGGGGATATGTAGGTGTTGGGTGGGGAGGGGTGGAGTGGGGATGTGTAGGAGTGGGGAGGGGCGGCATGTGTAGGAGCGGGATGGGGGTGTGTAGGGGTGGGGGGTGTGTAGGGGCGGGATGGGCGGTGTGGAGGGGTGGGATGTGTAGGGGCGGGGTGGGGGTGTGGAGGGGGTGGGGTGTGTAGAGGCGGGGTGGGGGTGTGGAGGGGGTGGGGTGTGTAGGGGTGGGGTGGGGGTGTGTAGAGGCGGGGTGGGGGTGTGGAGGGGGTGGGGTGTGTAGGGGTGGGGTGGGGGTGTGGAGGGGGTGGGGTGTGTAGAGGCGGGGTGGGGGTGTGGAGGGGGTGGGGTGTGTAGGGGCGGGGTGGGGTGTGTAGGGGCGGGGTGGGGGTGTGGAGGGGGTGGGGTGTGTAGGGGTGGGGGGTGTGTAGAGGCAGAGTGGGGGTGTGGAGGGGGTGGGGTGTGTAGGGGTGGGGTGGGGGTGTGTAGGGGCGGGGTGGGTGTGTAGGGGTGGGGGTGTGTAGGGGAGGGGTGGGGGTGTGTAGGGGTGAGGTGTGGAGGGGTGAGGTGTGGAGGGGTGGGGTGCGGTGTGGAGGGGTGGGGTGGGGTGTGTAGGCGCGGGGTGGGGGTGTGTAGGGGCGGGGTGGGGGTGTGTAGGGGTGGGATGGGGTGTGTAGGGGCGGGGTGGGGTGTGTAAGGGGTGGGGTGGGGGGTGTAGGGGTGAGGTGTGTAGGGGTGGGGTGGGGTGTGTAGGCGCGGGGTGGGGGTGTGTAGGGGCGGGGTGGGGGTGTGTAGGGGCGGGGTGGGGTGTGTAAGGGGTGGGGTGGGGGGGTGTAGGGGTGAGGTGTGTAGGGGTGGGATGGGGTGTGTAGGGGTGGGATGGGGTGTGTAGGGGTGGGGTGGGGTGTGTAGGGGTGGGGTGGGAGTGTGTAGGGGCGGGGTGGGGTGTGTAGGCGCGGGGTGGGG
This sequence comes from Dipodomys spectabilis, assembly GCF_019054845.1. NCBI lineage: Eukaryota > Metazoa > Chordata > Mammalia > Rodentia > Heteromyidae > Dipodomys > Dipodomys spectabilis. The sequence goes on along the minus strand of NW_024870892.1, from coordinate 4,432,722 downwards.
GTGTGTAGGAGTGGGGTGCGGGTGTAGGGGTGGGGTGGGTGTGTAGGGGCGGGGTGGGGGTGTGTAGGAGTGGGGTGGGGGTGTAGGGGCAGGGTGGGGGTGTGTAGGGGTGAGGTGGGGGTGTGTAGGGGTGGGGGTGTGTAGGGGTGAGGTGGGTGTGTAGGGGTGGGGTGGGGTGTGTAGCGGTGGGGTGGGGGGTGTAGGGGCGGGGTGGGGGGCTTAGGGGTGGGGTGGGGGTTTGTAGGAGCGGAATGGGGTGTGTAGCGGTGGGATGGGGGGTGTAGGGGCGGGATGTGTAGGGGAGGGGGGTGGAGTGTGGGGTGGGTGTTCCCCCTCCCTCATGGAAGCTTCCTTCCAAGACCCGAGGATGCCAGTGCGCGCCGCGGCGTCCCTTCGGTGGTCTGGAACTTAGGACTCTGGTCCGGCGAAGAAGGCGCGCCGCCGGGGCGCGGCGAGCTGGTCGGGCCGGCCGCCAGGCGTGCCCAGGGCGGCCCCGTCTCGGCCCCGGCCGACTCCGTCTCAGTGTCCGCACCTCGCCGGGGCGCGCGGGGTCCACGCGGGTCCACTCCTCGCCTGCCGCAGGCGGCGCGGCGCGGCGCGGCGCTCGGGGCGGGGGGCGGGGCTCACCTGTCACCGGCGCCCCGCCTGGCGACACCCGTGTGGGGCGGGGCGGCGAACGGACGGGCCGGCCGGCCAATGGGCACGCGGCTCCCTCGCGGCGGGCCAATGGGCTGCGCGCCACGGGGCGGGGCTCCGCGTTTATAGCGCTCTGACAGCGCGCCGGCCGCGCTGACTCTCCTCGGCGGGGACGGCGGTGCCGGCCGGGACGAGGAGCTACGCGCCGCGGGTCCCGAGCCCTCCCCGCACACAAAGGCCCGCGCGCGTCCGGCGCCCGCGGGGGGCCGGGCCCCTCCTCCTTGCTCCGCGGGCCTCGGGAGGCTCCCGCGCCCCCGAAGGCGCCCTTTTTTCCGCTCCGCGCTCCGGGACATGGAACCGCGCCGACGCGGCGCCCGCGCGTTGAGGCCACCGCCGGCTCCCCTGGATCTATAGTCAGAGGCGGCCCCGCTCCGGGCCGTTGCGCCCCGCCGCCCCACGCCGAGGCGTCTCCGCTTCGGGCCTTTGTCCCGGGCCCGGCACCCTGGAGCCGCACGGGAGCCGTCCGTCCGAACTGCGTCCGGCGCGGCGCCCCGGAGCCCCGAGTCCGCCGCCGCGCCCGCGCGCCCGACCCCACCCCGCGCCCTGAGGGCCTCGGAGAGCCGCGCACCTGGCCGAGCCACCGCGGGAGCTGCTCGGCGCGCCCTCCGCCCGCGCCGCCCGTCCAAGCCCCGGAGGATTCGGGAAGATCCGACCCGCCGCGCCGCGTCCGATCCTTCGGCGCCCGCCCGCCCGCCCGCCCGCCCGCCCGCCCGGGGAGGGGAGCGCGCGGCCGGGAGCGGCTCGGCCATGGCCGCGAGGAGGGACTCGCTGTGGAAGTACTGCTGGGGAGTTTTGATGGTTTTGTGCAGAACTGCCATTTCCAGGTCGATAGTTTTAGAGCCTATCTATTGGAATTCCTCCAACTCCAAGTAAGTGGCGTCCGCGATCTCCTCCCTCCTCCCCCACCCCGGTCCCGCCACGGGGTGCGCCTCGCCGCCGTCGGGGGGCGGGGAGGAGGGGTCGGCCCGCTGGGTTGTTGGAACGCCGGGCTCCGAGATCCCCCACCCCCGGCCCCCCGCTTCCCTCCCTGGATGGAGGCTAGCCTGGCTTGTCCGGCGCCCGCGCCCGCTCCAAAGAAGGCTCTCCCCGCCCGGCCTCCCGCGATCGCTCCCGGCGCACATCACTCCCCCCCCCCCCCATCCCGATCGTCCCGGGGGTGTCTGGTGGCGGCGATCCCCGACCCGAACGACGGGGCCCAAGCCCTGGAGCTTGAGCGACGCGCCGCCGCCGGAGGTACGCGCAGGCTGGCGGAGCTGCGGCGATCGCGGGGAGCGCACGGCGCGCGGACCCGGGCCCTGCGCACCGTGGGGAGCGCAGCCGGTGGCGACGGGCGCGCAGTCCCGGAGGAGGGAGCCCGCTGCTGCGCCGGTCCAGCCATCGCCTCCGTCCCCCGACCGACCTAGGCCGTAGGTCCCTCCCCCCACCTCCCCGAGGGCCCTGTGCTCGTGGGCTCTCCCTCTGGTTGATAAACCAGTGTCCCCCACCACCCTTCACTCTGCGCAGTCCTAGTGACTGGGTGAAGGTTCCAGAACGCCTTCTTCTGAAGCTTAGGGCCCAGTCTGCGCGGCTCCCGATGCCGCGAACCTCGAGGTAGGAGGGGATCGATCCGTTTGGATAGATCAGCCTCGGTCCCCGGTTACGGCCCGGGAGGAGCAGGCCCCAGGCCCCGGGAGGGGGACGTGGAACTCCACGGAGAATTGAGAAAAACCCGAGCCATCTAATCTATTCCAGTGCACGGCCCTTCCCGGTCCCGCGTGCACTCGGGGCTGCCTCTTACTCCATCCTCGCCCGCCCCCCCCAAAAAAAAAGCATCTCGCAGAATCCTGGAACCTGACCCTTGGAGAAACTTGGGGGCGGGGGGGGGGGGGTGGACGCGTGGAGGACACCGGCTGTTTCTGGAGTGAGCCGTTGGGATCAGAAGCCAGACCCGTGGCCTCGATGGAGGCCGAGTCCACGGCGCGTGGATTCAGAAGTAAAAAACAAAAAACAACCAAAAAAAGTCGGGGCATGGGTGTAGAAACGGCATCGCCACGAAAGAACTAGATCGACTCTCTCCTAAAAGCGGTGAGTCCAACCGACGTCCACCACCTGTGAGCCCAACGGCGCCCCGGGTGAAAGGGGCGAAGCGGCCCCTCCGGGAGGCCGTCGGCGCGGGGACTGGTTCGTGGTGCTGGGTGGCACTTTTTTGCACCCACGGACCCTATGTGAAAGTTACTCCTTGCTGCCGCCGCCTCCTGCATACTGTGATCCCGCAGATATACAATATATATTTAATGTAACATATTGCATTTGCTGTTCTGGCGGAGGCCTCGTGCCGGGGATACGGAATAACGAGGCATCAGGCGGAGGGCGGGAAGGCGCCTTGGCGGGGACCCGCGCGCCCTGGCCGGAGCCGCGGCGCGGAGGACCGGCACGGAGGCCAAGGCCCGGCCCGGCGAGGCGGCGGCGGCGGCGGCTGCGCGCGCGCGCAGCGCCTCCAGAGGTCACCCTTCCCTGCGCAATGCGGCCGCCCGCCCGGCGCTCGCTGCCGCCCGCCCGGGGTTCGCCGCCCCCCGCGCTGGTATCTCCGCGCGGGGCGGGCTGCATCCTTTATTTCCTTGCGGGATCGGATGCTTCTGTTTAAATCGCGGTGCAAAGAAATTACCACCCCCCCCCCCCCAACCCCCAGCCTCGGTCCGTGTTGCGCTCAATCCATCCGATCTCCGCGTCCCAGCGTCTTTGTGTGCCTTTGAGAGGAGGCTTAGGAAGATCGACTTGGATTAACCAACAGCAACAACCATAAAAATAAAGGAGAACAAGATTCCCACCCAATACTCAGGCAGGACTGTTTTCGTTTTGTAACGTGTTCAGGGGAGAGGCCTAGGAGAGGAATGATGTTTCCCCACGGTGAGATTCGATTCCGCAGCTTCTCTGAGCAGTGGTCGCAGGCTTAGCACCCTGGGAAGGAAGGACCTGACCGGGGGAAGGCCGCTCCCCGTCCCCGGCAGGAAAATGCCTTTTAAGTGCTCACGATGGTTTTGCGAGGTCCGGTGGATACTGAATCTCTAGAGAAGGTCGATTTTCAGAGGAGGGCAGCTGAACGCTTGCCTAAGAGGTCAGGATTTCTGCCTAGAAGACTGACACAGAAAAGCCTTTTAAAAAATTCCCCTCCTCCTCCTACCCTGAGGTTGAGTACGGATTAACCGGCCTGGGGCCAGGGGGGCGTTGTACTTGGGAAAGTTGCACACTTATTTCCAGGCAAAAGTTGCGGTCGATGTGGCAGAATGTGATCGAATCCATTGACGTTTCGCGTCACTCCGTCTGAGCTGTGGCACAATTCGTTTGTTATAAAGCAACCACCAGTAATTAGATTTGTGTCATTCGAGGGTCAGCTCTTTTAGCAGGTGGTCCACACAGGAGCAAGCGGCAGCTGTGTGCATGCAGGCTCCAGAAAAATCCTTTGTAAATTCGGCGTCTCCATAACTACATTAGTCGCATTGTCCGTACTTCCATCTCTGGGAGTTTATAGAATACTCATGTCCTAAGTAGTGGCTGCCCTGTGAGATTATTTGTATGGTATCCATAGATGGGTTCTGGTACCAATAGGTGCTTTGGGAAGACAGCAGCAAAGCCTAGCTTCCATCTTAAATGAACACTTCAATACAACTTTTTTATCCCCACAGTATGCTGGCTTTGCTGAAGTAAAATAGTTGATTAAAAAAATAATCATTCCACTTGAATGTGAGAATATCTGTACCTGTATAGTATTCTAGAGTAGATTTTGCTGACTTTGTTGAAATGTTTTTTTTTTCCACCAGGGCCTAGGCTTCTATTCTGTGCCTCACATCCTAGTTACTTAACAAAGCATTTTGCTTTTTTCTGTTAATTTTTTCCCCTACATAATACTGAATTCCTGATATTGATTGACTTGATACAAAAGAATGACGGGATAATATCCAGATAACCTCTAATACTTAGAGCTCTCCCCAGTCAGGCTCAGGACAAAGGCTGGCCTGTCAGATTGATAAAATAAACTACAATGGGTAGGGCTGTTTAAACAGCCCATTCAATAACATATATATGCCAGCCTGCCTTCCATTGTGTCTGAAATTCTTATTTTTGTAGGTAAACAAATGCACATTCAGCACTGATTGAATAGCCCTTGAACTATGCTCACAGTTTGCTTTTGGGTTAATCTTGTCGGTTTTAATATAGAGAAAAAGCAAGCACAAAGCACCAGGGTGGAATTGTTCTTGCTTTTGCATCCACATTCCGTGCATTTTGTCAGGCTGATAAACTGTAGGTAATGGACAACTGAGCCAGGCAGAGGGAGCACAAAGACAGAGCTGAAGTGATAGCTCCGACCATGCCTGCTAGCCTTCTTTTGAGCATTTATTTGGGAATCATGTGTCTCGGGACTGCACTTCTTAACCTCAACAATTACGGCTTGGAGCATCAGAAACAAGAGCTGGAGGTTAAGATGATTTGGTAAGCACTTGCTTCTAATCTATCACAAAGCATAGCTGTTGACATTTGTCCTACTGAGGAGAGAAAATGCAAATGACTCTGAGGATCCTAACTGCTTCTCCTTCCAAGCCAGCTAAAATAGGAGGGGCAGGTGAACTGCCCGGATACCACCTAAGCACTGCATGGTGGGATGGCTTCTGCTCTAGAGCCAGATGAACAACCATTTTGTGTGTGTGTGTGTGTGTGTGTGTGTGTGTGTGTTTTAAATAGTAGTTTTCCTCAAACCTCTTCTGGGCACACTAAGTGGGGGTGAGTCCTCTAATTGATGGATCCTCATAATAGCTGCCTTCAAGCCAACATGGCTGCTTGGAGCTACTAAATCTTAGCTGTCCTGGCTGTCCTGGCTGTCCTTCCTTTGAGATGTTCAGGCTGGTGGCTGGAGTTGCCTGTTACACCCGCCTTGGAGTGATGGTGTCTCCCTCAGAGTGCTCACCTAGTGGGAAAGTATTGGAGACCTCAGTGTGACTACAGCCTTGCGTCACAGGAGTGGGAGGGGCAGGCAGGGAGAAGGGAAATGCAGATTGTAAACCCTACCCCCCCCCCAAAAAAAAAAGATTGTTTTAGGAGAGCTGTTTCCTTGACATTTTATGTAAACTTTACTGTCTGATTAAAGATTTCACCACAAATTGGACAAAAATAAGCGCTCTTCTTCAAAAGAGAACGGAAAGAGCCCTCTAGTCTGCTTAGTCTGCCTTCCTTTGCTGCTGACATAAAGAACCTGTTTTTCAGGTCACTTATATGTCTACATAGATTGGCTTATGAGCTCACCCTTTGTGGAGCCTCTTTTAAAGAGGAGTGTTCAACTGTTTAAAATATTTTGATTAAAATGTGCAGAGCCCAGAGAGAGCTACAAGCTTCTAGTGAGGAATTAGCTCTTTAGGGAAGAGCTACCGCCCCCCCCCCCATTTTTAGGGGAGAATTAGAATGGGGGCTGGGTAAGGAATGAGAATAGCAAAGAAGGAAAGAGAGCAAATAGGACATGTTCCGAACAGCTTGGAAAAACTCCTGTGGCTTCATTGTTTCTCTAAAGCCAAAGAATACAAAGACGTAAGCCATTCAGCCCTTCTCCCGTGATGGAAAATGTAAAGGGGTGACATGCCCCCCCTGTTTAACTTGTTTAACTCTCATTTCAAATTCAGCACTACACTAGCCGTGTGAACTCTGAAGATTTCTTTAGTAATCCATTTTGTAGTTCCGAATCAAAAACAAAGTGAAAGGGTCTGACACAATTTGCTTTTATTTTTAGGCAAATCAACCCTGGCCATAGTTAATAAGGGGATTACAATCCAGACTAGGTCTTTTACAGATGTAATGTAAATCAAGGGCAGCGCATAAAGAAACTGATCCCTTTTGATTGAAGTATGGTAAAAAGGCATAGAGAAACTAGCAGCAGTAATCTGATTGTATGGCAATAAAACCACCATTTTCTGTCTTTCAGATAAAAATAATGTGGTAAATCCATGCAGTTCATAAGATGTAAAGGCAGATAAAGGGGGCAGCCATGGTAACATATAGATTAGCTTGATGTTAGAAATGACACGTCTCTGAAAGGGGTGCCGGTGAAGCCCTTGCTCCAGGCTGTTGGGTATTATGTGAGAACTACACAGACTTGGAAACTGGGATTAGGAAGTATGAAAGCACCACTTGTGGTCCGGGGTGGCTGAAGGAGCGAAGAAAAGCTGCTCAGTTCTTGCTCATTGGCGGAGGATAATATGGCCTAGGTAGGTTTCATTGACGGCCTTTTTTATAGATTGAGATTGGGGCTGATTAAAGCTTCGGATCACTGCCGTCTTCCATAGGCCTCCTTAGTCTGAAGCTTTTCCTGCTTAACTCCTGGCCGGACAAGCAGCAGCCATTCTGCAGGATTAACCACACTTGGGGTCTATTTGGGCTCCAGGCAGAGAGACCTGCTGGGCAGTCCCAGAGCCCAGAGGGGATAGGTAGGGCTGGGCCTCTCTGAAAACACAGAGGCCTTTTGATTCCAGGGCCTCCCACCCCACAGCATCTTCCACAGCATGGGAGAAGCCAAGGTAAATGTGGCCTGTTGCCCTTCCATGGTCACTTCTGTGCCTTTTGTCTCTTCCACCCTGGAGGAAGGGGAAGGGAAAAGTATAGTCCAAGTTCAAGCAAATCTATCATATATATATATATATATGTATATATATATATATATATATATATATATATATATATATATATATATATATATATATAAAATACCACAAAAACCCCAACAGACTCTGTCTAGATGGTGATTTAATCCTAAATGTGAGTTGTAATAGATTGGGCTGCTTGGTGTAAATTTGTAGGATTATGAAAACGATGGTATAGCCCCAACATTGAAGTTGAAAACAAGCAGAAATGTTGTGTGCTTGGCCCTCGTTGCCCTGTCCAGAACCACTTTGTCAGTAGGCTGGTCTTGTGTGTTTGCTTTCCACACTTTCTACTTGACTCCCTGAACAAAACTAGCCATGGCATCTGGGGTTGGGTTCCAGGCAGAGAGACGTCTGCCACTGGGTCAAGCCACCCAGAAGCAGAGATTGACCTTAGTGTCTCCAACTTGGCATTGCAGAGAAGTCTCAGTATTTCTTCAGGCAATTCTGAGACACTGGAAATCCTGAAGGGTTTTTCTTATGGAGTGGACCTCAGCCAGGTTTTACTAGCGGGGCCCTGTGCTCTTTCTGTAACTGCTATGTGAGGTCTTTGGAAGCTTCTGTTCTCGTAGGTGGCTGAAGGTTGTCATTACATCTTACATTTTTGTCTTTAGCTCCGTTTCTCAGCTGACCTGACCATACTTTGGGGGCCGTTGTCTCTTCATTTTCTCATCTCTAGGAGAATTACTATAGTCATTACTAAGTAGCTTTCATAGACTAGAAACATTTAAAAATATTGCTCACAGACCTCCCGGTCCAGTACTAGCCATTACCTTCCTTTCTCTTTTCAGTCATCTCTATCAAAAGATCCAATGCATTTGGCTAGCTGCACCAAAGAAGGGACACCCCTTAATTGACAAGCTGGTCACATCCTAGCACCTTGCATTCTCCATTTGACAATGATTGCTAATGGCCCATTCAACTAAAGTATTTGCTTGTTAACGGGGAACAGAGCATGATAAATGTCCAGCAAGCTTGCCGCCTCCTTCAGCTTTTCAGAGGCAGACTAGTGCATATTTATGGCAAGCAGTGACAAAAGAAGAAACTGAATTGCCCTGGCCTCCAGCTTTCTATTAGGAATGGGGTTAAAGTGATTAAAGAGAGGGTGCTTAGAAAGCCCTGCTATTTTTTCATGAAACCCATCCAAGGCTAGCTGCATCCTACCTGGCTCAGAAGTATGATGCCTGTGGACGATGGGTACAGAGAGTGGATAATCCCCAGGAAGGTTTCCTGTGCACAGGAAGTGCTGGCAGGGCTGGATTCTGTGCTTTTAGCAGGGAATCTGCAAAGGCTCTAAGCTATTAAAATATTCTCCTTTTCATGTATACATTCAAGTGTGTAAAACACTCGTCCAGAGCATTTTGTTCCAGTGGATACATACTGGCTGATTTCAAACTTAAAAAAAAAAATGTGTAGGTGAAAGCTCCATTAAAGTAAAGCAAGTTGTGTCTGCCCTGATTGATTATCTAAACAAAATACAAAGAAAAAATTGGTACAAATGGTGTGCACTGCCCCTCAACTCTCCAAGGCACTGTGTGGTTAAGCAAATGGTCAAACAACTCTACACAGTGGTGTGAATGAGCTATTGGTGTTGGCCACACTTGCATAACCTCTTCAGTACTATAAATAAATTCTGTATAGAATGATTAACAATCCACTTTGTTTTCTCCGTTGAAACGCAGTTGCATCCAATTTTAATTATAGTGTTTGTATCACTCTTGCAATCCTTGCTAGCAAAACTGAGTGCTGTGCAGATTTGGGGAAACAGTGTTTAGATTGGAGAGAAAGGGAGTAGGCCTCAGATGGGCCCAAGGCTTGGCTGATCTGTGTGTTCAGGGCAGCTTGCTTCTGACTGGCTGGCTGGCTGGCTTGTTCCCTCACTTACATGCATTGCATAGGTTCCTGACCTTCAAAGCCAGCAGCATCTTTGAGATGACCTCTTCCAGATGCTCTTGCTACACCTGACTGTCCTCATGCACAGCCTGAAAAAATGCTCTGTATGTCAGTCTCATTCTTTCCATCACGAAAACAGGCCTGCTGCATCTCTCCAATGTATTTGCGTTGAGTCAGAATTGTGTAATGAGTGAATGGGGAACAGCAAATCATGCCCCACTCCAAATATAGTCTACTGCAAAAGAAGATAAAAGTATCAGTTTTGATTTAACTACCACAACTGTATCTCAAGTACTCTGGAGATGAAAACAAGCTTGAAGCCCCTCTTTCTATGGGAAAACAGATCGTTCTGTAAAGTAATCTTTCCTGTGCAGTAAGGTGCACTTTCTGGTTAAGTCCTCAGGTAAAGAGAACAATACAGGTCAGGTTTCTATTCACACCCAGCCTTCTACCCACCCTGCCCCCAGCCCTCCCCTCCCCTTCCCTCCCTATCTGAAAGTTAGATACTGCCTCTCTCAACACTACTCTTATTATTGGCCAGCACTAGCATCCAGTAAGGATTCCCAGGAATGAGAGCACCGCCCACATTTATGTTGATGGGTGCTGGTTCCTAACCTATTATCTGCTACTTGAGATCCACCCTCTGATGGGACTCCTGAACTTTAGGACACCTAAATCACCTTCAGGGCTTGTAAAAGGAATTTCTGATTCCTGAGGTCTGAGGTAGAGCTGAGAAGTTTATATTTCAAGCGAGCTCCCAGGTGCCGCTGCTGCTCCAGCTTCTGTTAGAAGATGCAACTTGGAAATCCATTGCCCTGGACTGGCCTTTTTAGGAAAATAACTCAACACTGGCTCATTCTGCTTTGGAAGGCTGTTTCAGGAGCTCTGGGGGAAATCTGTTTCCCCACTCTGTCCCCATTTTGCTTTAGGGGGCATAAAGTGTATAGACCAACCATGTCAATAAACATTTATTAACTCTCTGTTAGTAGGCTTTGAGTACACAAGGGGCTTTGCGTACACAAGACAGTGATTTCTATCCTTGAGATTCAAGTGACAAGGCTGGCAGTGGGTAATGGGTGGAGACGCAGGAACGAGGGCAGGTGGTCACCGTCCTGGGCAGAGTTCAAAGAAGTTGCCCAGGCATGAGAAACTTGAGTCTTGAAAGACAGTGGCATGTCTAAGCAGAATCACAGCTGAATGAAGAAAATAGTCACCAGGCCATTATAATGCTATTTCAGCCTAGGGCAGTCTGTCTATAAAGTGTCTACCTGTAAATGTTCTCCTTTATTTCACACATCGGACTTGGCACACATACAGATCCCACAAATGGCACAAATAGGCCCTGTGGAACAGCTAACCCATCCGTCAGCTTCCTTTTCAGCGTGTGGATTACTTGTATCCATGCTTTTCAATGTGAGCGTGATAACGAGTAGGTTGGGCTAGGAGAGCGGGGGCCGAGGCGATTGCAGTGTGGTCATGAGCTCCTGCTTTGAAATTTGCTTGGGAACCAATCCTAGATTAGCCGTTTCATTACCTGTGTGAGTTTGGGACAAGAATCTCCCATTTGTCCTGCCTCTTAAGTATGGACAAAAACTAAAATAATGTTGAATAAAAGAGTAATAAAATTGTGGTTGAGATTAAATTAAAGAGCCTAGCTCTCTGCTTGGAAAAACAAACCAATAAATGTCAGCTACTATTAATAAAAATTAATTGAATATCTGCTGTGGGCCAGGCTATAGTACGATTTGCTGTCCACGTACAAAGGGGAAAAAATGAAAAGATTGTTAATAAAGATTCTAATACTTTTGTGTTACATCAGTTTGTAACGCTGATGTTATTTATATTTTATCTTGCTTACCTTCCAAACTTTTGCTCTATAAAGAAAGCACTTTCTGTTTCTTGTCTACTATCAAGTTAGACATTAGAAATCTGCCACTCTACCCCTGTGCTTACTTAGAGAACACTTGTAACCTTCAACACTCTTGTTCAGCATTCAACTATTTACCAAGAGTAGAGCCTTTGTTTGAATCCCTTCTGTGTATTTTAGTCAAGGGTCAATTAGAGATTGGATTGTTGAGTGATTACATGAATTCCACCTGTAGTGATGGGTAATGTGGCAATTTTAGCATTAGTGTGACTCAGTATTTCTCCCTTAGGAACCTCCTGTCTTGGTGGACCCTATTTTATGTCACAGCAATGCCAGCTACTGTTCTATCTGCTGGACAAATACTCATAAAGCTTGATAGCAGCCACACAAGGGAAAATTCCCCCTCAGTACAATGGAGAATCTCAGGGACAATTGGCTAATGAACTTACTCAAGGTCATATGTAGCTAAGAAGTAGATTTGGACTCAGGAACTCTTGTGCCAGCCTCTAACTCTCTTGAATTCTCTGCTCTCCTTTTTTGTTGTTATGGAGAAGAGTTGGTTATTGGGTAACTAGGTGTTTGCTCAAAGCAGAACATATAGGCGGATAAAGAAAATGCTTCTTTTTCAACTTAAGAGTCCATTTCTTATGGTGGCCAGGCAGTTCTGAAGGGATCCTGTGGATCTTTGGGACAGCGAGATCTTACGACTGGAAACAGAATGATCAGCCCATTGTAAGGATGACTTGGGAGATTTTTTACAACATTCATGAGTTTATTGAGTACTATCCCTCCAACTAGCAATGTTTTTCTTTTAAAATTCTAAATAATTGATCGATACTGTATGGAAGCGGGGTCGGGGTGGGAGAAAGGTCAGATTCTTTCAAGAGAGTTGCATTTGATGAAATGCTGAGTGTGTCAAGCTGAGGAGATAGTATGACATCTTTTTTAGAGTCTAGTCACAATTAAATGCCATTTTATTTTGGATTTTGGGATCTGTGCCAGCTTCCAGCTTGTCAGAGCTGAGAAGACTCAAATCAAGTCCAGGCTTATTTCTACAGTGAACGGGGAGTCTGGCTTGTTGCCTGTGGAGTGTTTCAGTGCAGCCCATCTGGCTTTTGATGTTCTGCGAGTTTGGAGCAGTTTGTTTAAGGAAGCCGGGCAGTGAATATTGGTGGGCCTGGGGTTCTCCTCACTCCACGCCAGTACCTCATGGTTTGCATTTCTATCCGGTTTCTCTTAGGCTCACTTGCAGACCAAGCTGCTGACCCGGGGTCTCTGGCCTCCAGATCTTTCTTTCCTTCAGAGCTCAGGGGCCCCAGCACAGCCTCTGATCTCCTGCTTGTAAGTTCACTTACATTGACTCAGTAGCTGGTGGAATAAGCACTGACAGGCTTGCACCTCAGGTGTGTTTCTGTATTTTGATCGAACACCCCAGGCTGCTGGGGTGTTTGGACCTGGTGACAATGGGGTGCTGTGTGTTCTCATTTTTACAAGAGTCCCCGTGATCTCTTTGAAATCAGTAGCCCAGTCTACTTTTTCTCCACTCATGGTAGCAGTTTTGTAGCCTGCTTGGTGTCCCTTTCCTCTTTAGCTCCAGCTTCACCACCAGCTGTGGCAGAGCAGTGACTCCTGCAGGAAGATGTCTCCTGTCCCACACCCACTCGGGCCTGTGCCAGAGCCCTCCCCTGGAGCCCAGGAAGGAGGAAGTGTCTGGGAGACAACCATTTAGGGCCTGTAAGGCATTTGCACATAGTCTTGTAAACTGTGTTAGTAGGCTTATTATAGTTGCCTGGCAAGGAGAATCCCAGCTCACATGGAGACAGAACTGAGAGGTCTTCTCTCCTCTCCTGTCTGACGTACTCATGTATTCATGCATTTATTGCAGAAGCACATGTTGAGTGCCCTTCTGTGGAGTGAGGGGTGAGGCCTGCAGGAAGCAGAAGTCTGCTCGCCACCAATTTCCCCACCACAGGGAGAAGCTTCATCTTAGTAAGACACGCATGGTTGCTTAAAGAAGCAGACAAAAATTCTTTGAAATTAAAAAAAAAAAAAAACAAGACATACACAATGATGGAAATGGAAGAGAGAGAGGACTGATGGGAAAGTACAGATACCCAGATGTGGCTGCTGATGCCTCTGGACCCTCAGCTGTCCTCGTTGGGTGTTTTAGAATGCCAGGCCGGTTCCCTATGGGGCTGACGTATGGCTTTCATCTCTGTGACTTTCCCACTCAGGGAAATGAGCAAATGGATCTGAACACTTCTATCTAAAACAACAGAGAGCCAGCTGGAAGTGCCCTTTGAATTCCTTTCTCTGTGAGAGCCATTTTTTTTTCTCTCTAGTGCCTTACCTATAAATAACATGAGTTCCACCTTCCTTTATAGACTCTTGCTAAAAGCACGGTCAGGAACAAGACTGTACAGGTGCAAACAAATTACAGTTGGGAAAGAAGCTGCAATGTCTCTTGTCTCTGAGGATTATGAAATCCTGGTTTCTATCATGGAAGCCAGTGTGGTCACAGTGCCAGCGTGACAGCTTGGCATTTGACAGTATTCCCCTTTCTGTGTCCTCACTGAAGGCTCTGCTTCACTTTTCAGCCCCCAGTTTTTCCTCCGTAGCCCCAGGATTTTGGAGATGACTTCCGGGCTGGGGTAGCTTGGGTGGAGGCGTGCTAGATCAATTTGGTAAACAAAGACATGTATTTTTGTTTTGAGGTTGGTTGTTGATTTGGGTTTCTAATTTCACTTCAGAGATTTAACTAGTCTCTGTTAATTTGTGAGATGACAATAATGATATCTGTATACCACAGGCTTACAGTCTGACTTGTTTTTGTGGAACAGACAAGTAGGAGATGAATTTTCTTCAGTTGTGGCAGGCATATTGTTCTCAATGTAGTCTTTCATGACAATGAAAATTCTAGCATAGGTTTAGGAAAAAAAAAGAAATCAGTCCTCGTGCTAGTTTCCTGTAAAGATGATTAAACTATGAGAATATTAACTTCGAGTGTTTTAAGATAAAATATACTTTAGCCACCAGTGTTTTTGAGCATTATATCATGAAAAACAAGATTAACATCAAAAGGTGTCAGCTTTCATTCAATTGTGCAGCACTGTAAGCTGTGAAATGTAATATTGCTTTGACTCCTTGGTAATTGTAGAATGACAGAGGAAAATGGATAAGATTAAATGAAAGTATCCACCTTTGCACACATTGTGTAAAATACAAGTTGAAGTCGTTGGGACCAGAAATGGAGGGTCTTCTAGTTCTATCACTGAAAGAATATAATTTGGTAAAAAAAAAATTCTGCTTTAGACTAGAATTCTTTTTTTTTTTGAAAGTGTGCCCCAAGACCTCACCTGGGAGAGTTGCTGGACTGGTTTGTGAGCCTGTGGGTTCGGCAGGCATCTGAATGCCTGCGCTTCTCATCTTTCTGTGCTTGAAAAGGTTTTGCTGGTGGTTGGTGTGAAGTCTGAAATGTACACCTCCCTCCTCGCTCACGCATTTATAACACTTTAATGGTCCCCAATTGTGGGAGCCTGCTTTTAGGCCCCCATTCTTCTCCTTGAATAAATGGGGTTCAAGTTGCAGATGGTATTTGTTTTAGAAAGCTGTGAAAGAAGAGCACCTGCGAAAACAGTGATTGTTCCAACACACATACACATTTGAATTAAAGCAGAAAGTGTCAATTAAAGCCTCCAATTACTACTTGATTTCTTGGAGGTTTGAAGCCAGCAAGAAGATAGTGGTGGGGCGCACTGGAAGTTTCAAGGTAATTACTTGTTACTCTGAGCAGTGGTTTCTAGTAACCTAGTTCTGTATGAACCTGACACTCTATATCTGCACCCCTCTATTTCTCTGGTTTCAGAACAAGTCTGCCTGGAAACTTGCTCTGATGTTAAACTGCAAGAGGGGGCAGTAAAGTGCTATCCACCGGGAGGAAAATGTTTCCCAAGCATTTCTTAGAGCAGCAAGAGCCTGACAGAGTTGTTCTTGTGCAACTTTTACTTGTTCATTTTATAATGAATTCTTCTGTTTGGGTCATTCCTTGAGTATTTTCTTAAGTTATAGCCACACTCTAGCATTAAATGAGAGCCATGCAAGTCTGAATATCCTGCCTGTTTATAAAATGTGCCATAAAATTCATATACTCGTGATACAGAGTCATTCTTCAGGAAGATTATCTCCCCCTCCCTCCCCCAGTGTACAGAGCATTCCAAAAATGAATACGGATCTTCTGTTTGTTTGTGCTTGTACTAGGGCTTAAACTCAGGGCCTCAAGCACTCATTTGCCTATTTCATTTAAGGCTGGTGCTCTACCACTTGAGCCACACCTCCACTTCTGCTGTATTAAATGCTCTTTTGACTCCATATAGATATCCAAGATCAGAAGTGAGTGGCAGAGTTGAGAGTTGGACTCATCTAGAGAAGCTTGTAGCTAAGATAAGGGAGAAGTAGAAGGACCTACCAACCCAGCTAACCTGCAGAGGCTGTGTCCTTATTCAGATTTCTAGCCTAACTAACAAAGGCACTGGCTTCTCCTTTTTTTTTTTTTTTCCCTCTACCCTTGCCATTGAATTATAATAACCAAAATAAAAACTACCGCCTCTCATGCCCCCTGCCCCCTCCCCCCAATGCTGGGGCTGGAGCCTAGGATCTGTCGGTGTCTCCTGTTCACAGATGGTGCTCTACCACTTCAGCCACATTTCTGCTTCTGGTTATTTGCTGGTTATTTGGAGATAATAATCTCTTGGATTTGTTTAGGCTGACCCTATGAACCTTGATTCTCATATCTCAGCCTCCTGCGTAGCTAAGATTACAGGTGAGTGTCACCACCAGTGCCTGGCTAATGGAAGCATTTAGTGGAAAAAGTATACTTTCCAAATATGATAAACTCAAAGTGCACTTAACATAAGCCACTGACTTGTCAATAAACCTATTACATTAGATGATTTTTGGTGTCTGTTAGAGTGAACCTGTTTCTAAAATTGGGATTCAGGCTTCTCAAAATTTCAACCAACTTCCAGATTAGTGCAGTTCAGTGACTGACCATAAATGGTATCCATCCCTTCTCCCTTATTTTTCATGTCTTTGAATAAGCAGCGTGCATGGTAGTCCAGCTTTCGTGGACTGGGAAACTGATTTATTGCCTAGGCCACAGTTGAGACTGATGATTTCATTTGTTTGCTTTCTGAGAAACTGAGTACAAAAGTTAAGAAGTTGGTAAGCCTTAGTTATTTTCAACACCTATTTTAAGAATTAAGGGTTGTGATAGCTAGTTCATGAAGATGGTGTAGTCATTTGAAGTTATATATTTAAAAGTAATGTTCCAGCCCACTCACAAAGTCACTGAATCTTTCAGAAAGTTGGAAAACCACAGAAAGCTCCCTCCAGTAGACCAATCAGTGTGTGTTGGTTTCTTTTTGGTCAGCAACGTAAGCAGAATAGCATATCACAAATTTGATGTCCGTGTCTATTTTTTTTCCTGGCTTACTCTCCCTCCTTCTCTCCTTCCCTCCCCTTTCTTCTTTGTGCTGAGACTGGCTCTTGAACTCAGGACTTATACTTTTTTTTTTTTTGTCAAGGCTGGTGCCCTACCACTTGATCTATACTGCTACTTCTGGCTTTTTGCTGAGTAATTGGATTTAAGAGTCTCACAGGACTTTTCTGCCTAGGCTGATGTTGAAATTTGATCCTCAGATCTCACTCTTCTGAGGAGTTAGAATTACAGGTGTGAGCCAACAGGCCTAGCTTGTCTGTGGCTGTCTCCAGCTGAAATAAGCTATCTACGTACAATGATCACATACACAGCACACATGCTGGGGAAACATCACCTGTGTGAATAAGGTGGCTGTATCATCACTAGGCCATATCCAGCTTATATGGCCTTTCTTTTGACTGAATGTCATATAGTGAGTGTATGATTGAACTACAGTGATTATTTTGTAGGGTGTTTGTGCATGTGAGTGTGTGCATATGCACCCATCCTGGGGCTTGAACTCAGGGCCTGGGTGCTGTCTCAGAGCTATTTTTGCTCAAGGCCAGCACTCTACCACTGGAGCCATGGCTCCACGCTCTTTCCCATCTCCATCCTTGCCTACTAGTATTTCATTTTCATACACAACAGCAACTGTGACAGAATTTGCATTGACTTGCTACATGCTGTGTACTGTGACCATATTTCTCATGTGCCTGATGTCTGCCCTAATAATGCAGCAACATGAAATATTTTATTTAAATGGATGTCTTCCTGTGTGTGAATGGGATTAGGTATCTCCAGCCCTGAGCCTGAGTTGATACTGTGTAGCTAGCAGCTCTGGCAGTGTTTCCAAGAAGCACTGTCAGAGTGTCTGGAGGGGCTTGCTTTGCCTGACACTGTTCTTTGGACACAGAAACTGGTCATTCCTGTCTGTTTAATTTTTGTTCTCATCTCTTGGTTCTGTGTCAGCTTGATATTTTTCCACTCACTTAGGACCATGTTAACTTGTCCTGGTCTGAGAGGTGACGCTGGAGTGTTCTTCAGTCATCTGGTATCGTCAGGTGTATTTATTTGTATTAGCAGGACCACCAAGAGGTCTCTCCTTAGCCTTTGTCAGCATCAGTGGCCTCTCAGCAATCTGGGTCTTCTTCTGACTTAGACCTGAAGAAACAGGCATGGAGCCATGGGATGTCTGGACTGAGGAGTCTGGGGTGGGGTTTAGGACAAGGAGAAGAGGAACTGGGAGAATGGTGTTTTCCCTGATGGAGAGGGGCAAGAGAGTGCAATGGGGGGACTTGCTGCCCTGTCGTCCCGCAGTGTCTCCTGTCCAGGCTGTCCCGTGAGTCGGCCTGTTGCATTGGGTGCTGTTTGGAAGGAATCGGGCACTTGCTGCCCCTGTTTGACCCCAGGTACACAGTACCGTCAGTTGGAAGCATCGAGACTTGGGAAACCTCTGAAGTGCAGGCCTCTAGGTTCTACTTTCTGAGCATGGTGCCAGTGTGTTAAGCCAGCCTGGGGTTCCCATGGGGGTTAGGAGTTTGTGCCGTGCTTCATTAATTCAGCTGTGTTCCAGGCGTTAACATTAAAGAATATTGTGTCGCATAATGGCAATCAGAGTTTTTACAATTATGAATATGAAGTTGAAATGTCTGATTTAGCTGGTTAGAGATCTAATTTAGATGACCAAATATTAATGTCTAATTTAGATTATTAGAGCTCTCCAAAGTATTGCTTGTGGAAATAGTAGACTCTAACTTGACGAAAGACTTTTTGAAACTTGAATTCAGTTGGACAGGTAATCCCAAACTAAAAAAAAGGATCCTAGTATCAAATCATTTTGCGTCCTGCCTGTAAGTCTTGACAGCTCTGGATCCGGGTTTGCATTTTTCTTTCTGGTTCTATTTATTGTCTATGTATCTGATTCAAAATCATGATGTCCGTTGTCTTGCCTGGAAATGGTTCACTGCAGAAAACCAGAGGAGTTGCCTTTTTCTGCTCAGTGCTCCTCAGTCCCTCCCAAGGAGGGTCCCTGGGAAACCCTGGGAAGCCCTGGAAGACCCCAAGTGCTCTGCCCCCTCATGGGAAGATACAGGGCAGAGGGTTGACAGGAAAAGCCCCACCCAGAGAGTGAAAGGCCTAGCCCCATTCCCACTCTCTCACTTATCTGGGTCATTGTCTTTTGTGTGAGCTTGAAAATAAGCAATCTGTGAAACAGCACCCCTTTTTTTGCAGGGTTAACACGAACTCCCTTCTCTGTGTAGCTGGGCTGTAACTATGGAGCTTTTCCACTGTGCTGTTTTTGGCTAAAAGATAAATCTTAACATAACAAAATAAATCTGCATTGGACATCTACCATAAGTAATCAGATAATGATTTAAAATTAGCCAGTTATCATCACCATATTTCTATCACATTTTAAGAGTCAATTTATGATGAGTGTATTATTGACTATCATAAAGTATCCAGGGCAGAGACATGCGTCTAGACTGATTACTACACACATGTCTCTGCCTTGGATATTACCACACATATATCTCGGCCTTGGTTATTAGGTTTCTAAACAACAATCTCCAGATAATGAAATTCAAATATAGCCCCCCTCTTCAAATATAGAACGGACTCAACTATAATCTATAGGATTCATTATGCGCCCTTTAAAAAGGTGCTGTTTATGTATATTCTGCTATGTGTATCTATTGTCTAAAGTTAATCTGTCACAGTACACATGAAACACAAATTCCAGTGGTTAGCTTGTTCCTCGGTCACCTTTTAGTTCTTGGCCTCCTGGTACAAGGCACAGATACCAGATGGCTGCCCCTTGGTAAAGAAGGAAGAAGAGAGGGAGGGTTGATCCAACTGATCCACAAAGCTGGCTTTACCCTGTAAAGCACGGGATGAGAACTGAAGTGTTCTGGGAAAGGGACTTTCCTGTTATGCTCCCGAGGCCTCCACTTCCTCTCCTGGCCTGAATGCTGGGTATGAACAGTGCTCAAATGTAGATGGACCCTGGATTGTGAGGTGCATGGACCAGTGCATAAACTACCAACAAGAGATCAGAATCCATAACGCTTTTGTCATTAGTAACTCTGAAAATGTCAATTTTCTCCTTCATTTTTTTTTTAACTAGGGAGAGAGTGTGGATGGCTGCTGAAACTTCCAGATGCTTTCTGAGTTAAAAGGATCAAAACCTGTGCCTAACCAGGTTGTAAGCAAAGCTGACCCCACTTTCTAGTGTGCTTCTTTCCCCTGAAGTGATTTGTCTGGAGATTTGTCGATCCCACCTCTGACGGCCTATTGCTGACAACTCTTAACTTGACTTGAGTGTGTGAATGTTAGTTTCCACTTTATTCAAGTTTGTTTTTTTTTAAAGATTAAAAAAAACAAATACATTATCTCTTATCTCTTGAGCCTCTACCACATGGCAGCCCTTGGGTTCTCTGTATTGACTCCAACATGCCTTTGGGCCGTCCCTTCTTTGAGGGAGCTAGACTGGAAATTTCTGGTGACCTGGGCCATCATCCTTTCTGTCACTCCGAACACCTGGTCCCAAGTGGGTCACCCAGGCCACCATACTCTTTTTTCTGCCCTGCAGCCTTGCCAAGTGGGAGAGTTGCTCCCAGGAGGTGTCTGTTCTCAGCAGATGCTGGAACATGGAGCAATTCCGATACCTGGGGTGGTTCTCGGCTCAGCGGACTCTGTGTCTGTTCAGAAACCATCATCTCAGCCACTGAAATGACTGGTGTGCCTGTCCTTCCCAAACAGACATCAAGCAGGGACTCCACTTCTCCTACAATGAGTTCTTTGTGTGGATTTCAAGGAAGATGTGATTTTTCCCCCCAAAGGACCTCTTGAAATAATGAGGGTTGTTTTTTGATTTTTTTTTTTTAAATCGCGGGCCAAAGATCACATTTTTTTTCCTCCCATTTTTGCCACACTGTATTCTAAAAGATGAATTGGGGTTTCTTGAGGCTTTGGCAGTAGTATGTATGTTAAAATTTGAGATTCCGTCCCTGCCTGCTCTTTCTGATGAGCCATCCCTAGGGGCCTCATGTTTCCCATTACTGGTCCTGACAAGTCTTAGCCAAACTGGACTATGCACCCTGACTTCAAGGAAGGATAGTTCATTTGCAAAACATTTGCAGAGGCTCATTACTGTGTGATTTATCCTTCCATGAGTCTAAAAGGCAAGATCCTGGAAGCCAGAGGGGCCCAGGTGCCATGAATTCTTGACCTCACTTGCTCAGCACCAGCAGGTGCCGTGACATTGTGCATACCTTGGTGAGTGAGCAGAGTCCTGTAGAATGACTTGCCTGGGTTGAAAGTGACCTGCAGAGAGTTCTGAGTGGGGTAGGACACAGATCCTGGGAACATTTGGAATGAAGAAAGAGCTTAGGGAGTCAGACTGGAGGAGTCCCGAAACCTGTGCAGGTGCTCCAGTGTGGGCAGGATATGGTCCCCTGGATGGATGGACAAGAAGATGGATGTTGCATCTGGCTTTAGAAAGATCCTTATCTTCGAGGCCTACACACTCCTCAGGGAGGCTGGCAAAGGAAGTTGATTGACCTGACACTGGAGTCATGATTCAGGAAAACTTATAGCAACACTTGTTTTCTCTTTTGTGGTGGCCCTTTGTGCTAGTTATGAAAATGGGTGACTTTGATAGAAAGTGTTTGGAGCAGAGTGGGACATCCTAGATAGGAAAATGGCCCTGGATTTTGTGAGCATTCGGACATTTCGGAAGAAGGTCAAAGATGGTCACGGGAAACACAAAGTGGCAAGAAGGTGACATTTTAAGTGCTCATGGAATTTCATTTGTAGCCACTCCCAGCCAGGTTACCTCTGGTTTTTAATCCACGGAACACATCCGAATCCTGGGAAGGGGTAGGGGCTAACATTGAAACGCCTTATCCACAATTGATCTTGTTCAGTCGTTCAGGAGAAACTGTAGAGTTTTATCCACCAAGAGGAGAAACCTAGAGAGATGCCATTCATGTTCAGGGGTCCCAGGACCACCCCGAGAGAGTCTTTTGGCCCTGGGGTTGGATTTTAGAAGCTTTTCACAGATCTATGGAAATGGCCAGGAAGATCACAGAGAGGCGCTCCCTCACTCCTGATCTCTTTTTGTCAGATGTGCTAGAGAATTCTTCAGTACACACATAGATGTTTGAAATTTGGTATTGTTAGAAAAATAACTCATTTTGAGTTCTGATTTCTAGTAAGATTTTTAGGTGACTCCTGTTTACCATTTTTTTGTGGAATAAATGCCTTATCATCCTACTATAGTAGCCTTTTTTTTTTTAAGGGATGGAGACCAGGCCTGTCTTTGGAGTTGTCTAGTAACACATTCAGAAGAACCTGACTTGATGAAAACAAACATTTACAACACTCCTTTTTTTCCGGCCATAGAATGTATGGGTGTTTTTTTTTTTTAATGACAAATCTACAACTAAATTAGGTTTTGTACATCTTCATCTGGGTAACCATCTTTCAGGAAATTTTTGTAAATTAAATGCCTTTGATTAGCATTTATTATGTTATCTCCATGCAGATTTGAAACGTGAGGTGCCCTCCTGCATGCTTGCTTGAACTCTATAACTGCACTCTGGCCACTGATCCTCCTGGCTGGTGGCTTCCATGGCTAACGATAGCTTGGATTGGAAGGATTCAGAGACAAGGCTTTGTCCCTTCTTGGGCTTTAATATTTTAATGAGCCCACAGACTTGGCTGCTTTCTAGACCTGGGGTTTAAGAGTGTGTTGTTAGCATTTGCGCTGGGAGAAGGATGTTCATTAGGAAGCTCTTGTTTTCAGTTTCAGAGAGAAACTCCCCATTAGGGAAAAAAATCTTTCGGCAAGCATGGCTAGCAAGAAAGAAAAGGAAGGAGGGAAGCTTTGAGCTATAAGCATTCAGGGGATATTGTATCAGCCGTCTTAGTTCTGAAGACTTGCTGCTACAAATTAATTGGAGCAAATACATCTCAAGGGTTTGCAGGGCGGGGGTGGGGGGGGTGGTCGTGGTGATGAGATTTGTAGAGCAGAGATGGAAGCTGTTGTCCTTGCAAAGAAGGACTCTTTGGTCTGCAGCTGAATCAATACTGTGGACTAATTATTTCTAGTTATCTTTTATGGGTTTGTAAGACATTTCTTTTGTTCAGTGTAATAAAAAAACCCATTGTTTGATCAGTGACTGGCTAATTATGATAAGTAATTTGAAACAGTCCTGATGAAACTTGTCTGTTAATTAACATCAACAGCAAAAGGAAAGTAACAGAGCAATAGTCTTAGTGCCTGTAATGTTCCCTGGAATTGATGAAATCCTCTTTATGGCTGGCTCCATAAAATAGGCCTGCCAATGGTTGAGAAGTAAACAGGTGGGAAGGTCTGACTCACCTGTCAAGGTGGAGGAGAGTGGATTGTAAAGTTATACAAAGAGTGCTGGGATCTTACCCGGAAAGAGAGGAGAGCTGTGTCAGGAGGCTGTCTGGAGGAAGGAGACTACTGCTTGGGCTGGTTTGGTTTTTGTTGCTTGTTAAGTCTAACTCCTAAATTCATTTGTCCCATGATCATCTCCGCAAAGAGGTTTTGGTAAAAAAAAAAAAAAAAAAAGTGCAGATCAAAAAGAAGTTGTGGTTTGAGATTATTGGCTTTTTGATAACTCATTAAGGATATTAAGTTTTATCAACTCACTGGATTTTCTTTTATGCTTCTAGATTTCTACCTGGACAAGGACTGGTACTATACCCACAGATAGGAGACAAATTGGATATTATTTGCCCCAAAGTGGACTCTAAAACTGTTGGCCAGTATGAATATTATAAAGTTTATATGGTTGATAAAGACCAAGCAGACAGATGCACTATTAAGAAGGAAAACACCCCTCTGCTCAACTGTGCCAGACCAGACCAGGACGTGAAATTTACCATCAAGTTTCAAGAATTCAGCCCAAATCTCTGGGGTTTAGAATTTCAGAAGAACAGAGATTACTACATTATATGTAAGTATCATTCTAGTCCTTTGTTTTGTAGTCATTAGAATAAGCTAAATAGGTTTGTATCAATTTTTGTCTCCTTAAAATTATCATGATAAATTATTTGGTGAGAATCTTTGTTTTTCAAAGAAACTTAATTGAATTTGGGAATTAATTGAATATAAACAAAGGAGGAAAACTCCTAGGATTCTTACAGTATTGAAATAAATGGTTATGTGCCTATGCTTAGCAGCTCTGCAAACAAAACCATTGACAGGTAAATCTGTGCAATGCCATTTCTCTTCATCTGTCCATCCATTCACTCCATCATTTTAGAGTTTTTTCTGTTTCCAGGGATTGAGCATCAGTGCTAGGAATTGAGTAGTGAGCCACAGGGCACAAGAGTATACTTTCCTTGTAAAGCTATGCATCCCAAGGGAGGGAGCTAATCATTGGAAGGATAAGGGCTATAGACAACACCTTATCTATGGTCGTGTTCAATCCAGATTTAGAATAGGAAAATTACACCAGATAGATAGATAGATAGATAGATAGATAGATAGATAGATAGATAGATGCTCTGCTTCAGAATATGTCCTTTGGGTCTTACCCGAAGTGCAGCCATGATGTGAGGAGGTCCAGCTGTGTATATGTCCTAACCATACCTACTGGGTGCACATCGCATGTTATTACCAAGCCAGAACTGTTCTCAACTGGGTTTTGTTACCACAAATTCTTGGAAACCCAGATAGCTGTTGGCATGATTCAAGTAATAAGCTCTTTTATGTTCATTTTTTTTTTGTTTGTTTTACAGATGTACTCTTTCCTAGGGTTGAATTCTCCACTTCTTCCCAAATAAGATTTTATTTATCTCCTGAGGGACCATCCCTCCCCCTGGCTGGGCGTCTCTGCCACTAAACTGCTTCTCTTTAGTCTACAGAACCAGTAACTCAGTGAATACTTACCTTGTGCTCCATAATACGTATTTCTACCACGTTAGTAATTAAAACAAAGGTCGTAGACATGTAATTATCTTGTCTGAGACTGTGAAATGCCACAGAGATGGAGAACATATTTTTAAAGCTAACTTGATACACAGAACATAGCTTTCCAAGAACAACAAAGAAAAGGAAAAAGTGGTAAATTATGTATTTAATGGAATAATTATCATAAAATGGAAACAAGCATCCTGAGATGAAACAAAGCAGATGGTATGGTAAAGCATACAAAGCAATACAGAAAGCTCCAAAACTCTGAGGAAGTAACAAGGTAAAATAAGTGGAAACTTTAACCTTGTGATAGCCTAACTGTTCCTTAAAGACTTTTTCAGTGGGTGCTCATATCTAGTCCAGCACATTTACGACAGATTTTTAAGAAGGCTACTGCCCCTGCATAGAGTCACACACCTGTCCCTGAACCCATGTCTGCAAACCGGTCTATCTCATTGGGATGCCCACAAAACCAACACACCCAACCAGTCTTCTTTTTATTCTAGTTGCTGACTTCATAAAGATGGCTTCGTAAATTCTGAAAGAAAAACTGCAATTTCCAAAACTCCACTAAGCATTAAGTGTATTTCAGTAAACACCGAAAATCAGATCTTTAGTCTGAAATAAAATGCAGGAAAAGCAAATAAATACATCAGCGATTTACTGACAATGCTTTGCTGAATGCAGTGAGCATTTAACCACTACTTTCCATCACTCATGAGAGAACCGTACTTGCAAGCATAGTTTGATTTAAAATTCTAATACTAATCTGCAGAAGAATGACATTCTGTATCGCCTGTGGAAACAGTATGCTGCATTATCAGGTTCATTATTGTTGGTTAAGCTACCCTGGCCTCCCCGACTCTCCTTAGAGTTCAGATTTACAGTGCACAAGTGTTAGTGACCTGGGAGAAAAGAATATTAGAGCGGAGTGTGCTGACACATGCCCACACTTGAGAGGAGGGGCAGGAGGATGACAAATTCTGGACTAGCTTGGACTACATAGTAAGATCCTGTCTCAACACAATAGTATATTGACTTAAAATACAGACTTTAGGGTTTCTGATTTGAAACAGTGAGACACTGCTCCAGTAGTACCTGTTGAACATCTGTCTACCCAGGGCTAATCATCGCCCAGGACCTAGGATTTTTATTGACTTCCAGTGACCACTGAATGGAGTTGAAAGGCTTCCCTAGGCTAGGACAGAGGAGGACACTAAAGAAACGTGGAAAAAGGTAGAAGCCAGTTTCTTACCTGCCCCACAACAAAGCTCACCGAGATATACCATTCCCTTGAAAGGAAATGGGAAGTGGAAAGGACATTTAAAAATTAATGTTGACTTTGCATTGCTTCTCCAAGAATCCCAAAAGACCTGAACAAGGGATTTTTTATTTTATTTTATTTATTTATTTTGTCAGTTGTGGGGCTTGAACTCAGGGCCTGGGTGCTGTCCCTGAGCCTCTTTGTGCTCAAGGCTAGTGCTCTACCACTTGAGCCACAGTGCCCCTCTGGCTTTTGAGTGGTTAATTGAAGGTAAGAGTTGCACAGGGATTTTTTTTTCTGGCTGGACTGCCTTCAAACCATGATCCTCAGGTCTCAGCCTCCTGACTAGCTAGGATTACAGGTATGAACCAGTGGTGCCCAGCTACAAGGGATTTCCTTCCCTGTTAAACAAATGTGCAGACACACACACACACACACACACACACACACACACAGAGTCACACTCTGTTCTGGGTATTTCAGAAAGAGAGACAAGTATTTGAAGGCAGTAATGTTTGTATCAGAACATTTGTAACAGTGTTAAGTGGCATGATGGGAAGTACTCAGATCAACAAGTTTAAACAGTTCAAAGCATTGCTTGTTGAGGCAGTAAGTAACACTGGTTTCTGAGTTTCCAGGAAGTATCCGCCATGTGTTGTTTGGGGTTTTGTTTTTGTTTTTGTTTTTTCTCCAGGGCTGGGGTTTGAACTCAGGACTCCTACTCTCACTTGGCTTTTTCTACTTTAAGGCTAGTGCTCTTCCACTCAAGCTACACCTCCAATTCCAGCTTTTGGTTAACTGGAGTTAAGAGTCTGTAGACTTTGTCTTCCCTGGCTGGCCTTGAACCGTGATCTTCAGATCTCAGCCTTCTGAGTAGCCAGGATTACAGGTGTGAGCCACCAGCATCTAGCTTAGCCTTTTAAGTCTTCATGCCTGCTTACTGACGCTTTTACCACAGACAGCGTTAGACATGTGGTTCTTCCTGTGTGCCGGTGGTTGCATTCTATAGGAAGGCAAAGCAGTGTTGTTTAGAGCATTGCTTGATTCCCACCTGCAGGGGGACAGTTTCCGTAGGGGGCCCTTATCCCCCGCTTCCTCCCACCTTGTGGAGGGTCCTTGTGCATGGCTCTGGTGCTGGGCAGTACCCCAGATGATCAGTGTGGTGGAGAAATAGGCCAGGAGCCCAGAGTGTTCTGTCTCAATTCTGTGGCTGCTGCCTGAACTTAATGAGAAAGTCACTTTAATTTCCTTCTCTAGAAAATACTTTTCATCGTTGATGTTATTCAGACTAATGATGGAGCTCTCCTCTGGGTCCTAGCCATTTTCTGCTTGGCTCTCTTGCCGGTGTGCTGCTTCTTAGTGCAGACAAGATCTGCTCTGCATTCTGTGCTGACTTCTGCCTTACTTGTAGTTGCCCCCTTTCAAATATACGCATCACAGTTTGGGGCTTAATATTAACATTAATATTTGATTGGAGCTGTATTTCTTAAACCGACTGCACACCTAGTGAATCCCCTTAAGAAATGACGTGACAAAATGATATACACCCTCATTAATTCTCCTCATGGATGATGATTTGCTGTGACATGTGGCACAATGATATATATGGGGTTTCTTCGTGTTTGGAATTGACTTTTTCCAGTGACCTATTTCAGTAATTAGCCTTGGGCTTAATTTGCATAATAAAATCTCCTAATCATTAAATGATCCAAAGATGGGAAGGTTATGACTGTTTGGTCTGATCTTCATTACATGTACAGCCTTAATTGCTCTTTATTTCATCTAACCTGCCGTTATTTTTATCTAATGTCTTTAAAATTATTTAACTGTTTATAGAACAGCCCTATGCTTTGATGTCATGTGTTTGAAAGGAGCGGCGTGTTAGACACAGTAACTCTTCCCGTTAGTGTTGGGACACTGCTTCTCCTGTGAGGCTCTCTGGCCTCTGGCATGTGACATTTTCTTTGAGGTGCTTGGTTTATAATCTGACTTCAAAGGTGACATCGGAGCTGAAGGAGTCAGCACATTCCGTGTATACCGCCTTGGTTTCAGTGGCTTGAGAATGTGCTACGGCCTCTTATCTAACCTGAGCGGGAAACCTCCCTACATCCCACAGAGAGGAAATATGTGAGCCTGGTCGGGTGAGAAATCAATGTCACCATGGCGATGCATTTTGGGTAACCAGTGACCACAGCAGAGCTGTAGGCAAAAATCTCCCTAGAGTACCTTCTTCTTTAGTTCTATACAGATCTGGTATTACTTAACTCTAAATTTATAACCAAGGATTGGTTGGTTGTTGGTTGGTTAGTTGGTTGGGTTGTGAGTCTGAGACTCACCATTTCTAAAGACTGCTTGATTAAAAATTCTGTGACACACACACACACACACACACACACACACACACACACACACACACACACACACACACACACACACACACACACCACCCTGAGGTATTCACAGTGTACCTTCTGGAGGTGTAATTACCTTGTTGAACCTTGAGTGAGTATAGAGGAGCCAGCTTACCACAGGCACCTTATTGGTGTGGCTGTCCCATGCATTATCATGATTTTTAACAACATCGCGTAAACTGGAAAGCTCTGTCGATAGCTTTGCTATTTTCTTTAGGCATGTCGTCTTTTCTGAGGAAAATCACAAAATAAAAATACTTTTTACTAATGTAATGAAACAATTTTCTTAAGGAGCCAAAATAGAACCATTGAGGCTATTCCTTATTTTGGTTTGGCATATGTATGTCTGTTTATTTTCTTTTCTGTTTTGAATATACTTATTTCTGTGGAGTAGGTGTGTCAAGTTATAATAACATACACTATAATTTCTTTCCTTAGGAGAGCTTTCAAATTATCTACACACACACATACACACACAAACACACACACACACACACACACACACACACACACATCTATCTGTCTGTCTGTCTTATGTGTGTGTTCTGGTTCTAGAGCTTGAACTCAGGACCTGTGTGCTATCCTTCAGCTTTTTTTGCTCAAGGCTAGTGTTCTACCACTTGACCACATCTTAGCTTCTGGCCTTTGGGTAGTTTTTCAGAGGTAAGAGTTTCACAGACTTTCTTGCCCACTCTGTCTTCAAACTGCAATCCTCAGATCTCAGCCTCCTGAGTAGCTAGGATTACAGAGATGAGCCACCATTGCCTGGCTTTGTAGGTGGTTTTTAAGAATGCATGCCATCCACAAAGTTTTATGTACTTTATTGATGAATTATTTGTGTGTGTGATAACTGTGAGTGCCACAATTCATAGATAAATATATTCACTCCAGTGACACAGCTGCATCATACTTGTACATCTCCTGACTTGGGGCAAGGATTTATGCCTGACACCTTGAACATGATTCCTGAGTTCCAGCATTTTGACACACTTTTTCTTCTCTGCACTATTTTTGGATTGGAATCTTCATCAGAATCTTGACAAATAGTATGCAGATGTATACTAATAGGATAGTATACACAGGATGCTCAGAGGATGAAATCACACAGCTTAGAGATACAGTGGGATAATTCTCAGGTCTATGGCCCAGGGCTCTCTCTTGAGTATCAATTCACAAGAAACTCAACGTGTAATTACGCCTCAGTCTCTTCCTCTGAGAAATGGGGCTAATGATAGCCCTTGCACAGGGTGGATACATTTCCTGGGGTGAATACTTTACGTGCTTGTTTCTGTGTTTGACACCGACTTAGTACAAGTTTGTTTGGGAGCAGGGCAGAAATTGAAGGCTGAAAGCCAGCCTGGGCTTTGCTGGGTCTGGAGAACCCTTAATGTGATGTCTGTCCAGAAAATGAAACAGCAGAGCGTTCGCATGTTTCAGTGATATTGCAGAACATAATCCTAAGACTTTCCTGCCGGTCACCTAAAGTTGTTCTGTCCCTGGTTTTCTTTACCAAGGAGCATGCCTTTGTGTGTGGCTTGTTCAGGGAATTGTCTAAGCTTTGTTGGCTGGTTCTCTGTCAAACAGAGAAGAAACATACCAGGGCTCACACCTTCCCTTCATTGCCTCTCAGTGCTCTTCTCCATTCCTTCCCCAGCACATGGAACAGGGCTGTGTTTTTATTGATAATTTCATCAGCATCCTAGTGCGGTATAAAATATTCTTCCAGAGAACAAGTATGTGTCAGGGTTGCCTTATCTCTGAGTCGAGAAAGTACATCAATCGTTGGTCTGATCACCAGAAGCATTGTTTGCTAGCCTAGTGTCAGCTCCATTCTCCGGCTTGTGTGGAGGCTTTTTCCACAGTATGTGTGGTGGGGTGTGGGTTGTGTTGAAATCCCTATGAAGAAAACTTTACTCTCTATACTTTAGGAATGCCAAGGCAGTTTCTGTTTCACAGAGAAACCTGTGACCCTGGGGTCTGATGGAATCAGACTGGAATCTGATGGAGACAGGGGTGTCTGTCTCAGTCACTCACAGGGTGGATGGGAGAGGCTGCTGTGGAAATGGAGGTTTCATTTGCATCACCGAGGCAGTGATGATGGCTTACCTGGCAGACTCAGTCCTCCAGGAGCCCTTCCTTAGGTCCAGAAGATCATGAAAAGGTGGCTGCGATTCCCACCATGGTTAGAATTGTTGAGGAAGGCTAAGAGCCATGTGTACAAAAGAAATAGAAGAACAGATGAGATATGAAGGACGTTTCTCTAGGGGGGAAAGTTATTTAGGAGTGGCTGAGAATAAAGCTGCCTTTACTCACAAAACGCGTCTTAATATCTCTTGCCCCTGTATTTACAGCTTCTCAGAGGTTCATGTTGATTTATAAATGATTGAACTGTTCTAGACCTAGTACAAGCATAAAAGAGGACGATTTTCCTTCTTAACAACTTTCAAATATTCATCATTAAGATAAAATTTTTTTTTAAAAAAAATAGCCAAGAAGCCTAGACAGACATAAAAATCAGATTACTTTGAGAAGACTGTTTTATATAGCTCTTAAGAGTAACGCCTTTGTTCCTAAAATTCTAAAATCTCAGTCTGGGTGTTTTGATCATTAGGGAAGTATTGTGGCTGGCAAAAACTTTTTCTCACTTTGAAGACTAGAAGCACTGATGATAGAGCTGGTTTTATTACAGTGCAAAACCTAACAAAACCCTGAGGGGAAACTGGCCACAGAAGCTTGTACTCCTAGCCCCAGCTACTCAGGAGACAGAGCTAGGAGAATTGCTTGAGTCCCCAAAGTAAATGCTAGCCTGGACAGCATAGCAAAGCCTGCAGCATAGTTAGAAAAAAAGGAAAGAATTAGAAATGGGTAGTTACAGTAGCAATTTGATAGATATTCTGAATTTGCTTGTTCTTTATAGACCTATTAATTCCATTTTTCAATAAATGTTATATTTGTGTTTTTGTAACATAAGTAATAGAAATTTGCTAAAGTTACTCAAAGTCTGTCATATAGACAAGTAACAAAATAAGAGACCAGGTTTTCTTAGTCAAGTGCAACTGCTACTGTTTTGTTGGGTGGTTGAATGGAGGGATTGATGGATCAGTTCAACATCAGATAGGGGTGTGATTAGTCCTGTTAGGGGGGTATCCAGGCTGTGTTTTGTTAAAAGACAGCTCTGGTGGCTTTTTACATTAGTAAAGTAACTCAGGTTTGTTGTTCCCATTGTTAAACCATGAGATGAAGGTATTCTTTTACGAAGCAAATGTGTGGAAAATTGCCCCGGATTCCAAGATTACAGAACATATCCCCTGAATGGAATGAGGTTCACATGTAGGCCAAATATAGATAGGGCCGCTTTATTGAGGTTGCTACTGGTCTCTACATGGTCAAAGCAAATGACATCACATTCATCCAAACTATCATGTGTAAGAGGGACATGTTTCCTCATCTCCAGTTGTATTCCGAACTGTCAACAGACGTTACCTTAGTCCCTGAACTCCTACTGCCTACAGTGGATGGTTTCCATGGCAGTGCTGCTGGTCCTGAGTGTTACTGATACCATCACCTGTGATTAGTGACAGGCAAAGGAGCCCTTAACCTCTGCCCAGGAACGCGGATCCTCTCACTCCTTCCTAGCTAGACAGCTCTGCAGCTCTGCAATGGTACTTTGGGCATCACCACTTGGAAAACCGGAGAGGGAGGGGGATCTCCTGGAACACATGCTGCTCAGAGCATTTTCATGAGATGTCATCACTGTGTTTTATCCAGCAAGTTTGAGTTTGGAAAATCTGGATGCTGGAGTTAAGCAAATGGAGACAATAGGGAATTCTGTTTTATCTTTAGAACTGTGACTTCATTCTTTAAAAAAAAATGTGTTTAGTCATTACTATTGAAATAGTCATCTGACCACTTATTTTTAAACACAATTCCTCTTTTAGTGGATTTTAGCCTATATTAAAGTGGACTGTCCTATGTAGAGTTAATTATTGTTTTAGTGTGGATGGAAAGGCTCTCCCTATATGAACTTTGAATAAATAAGAATGACAATAAGAAAACTCCCTCAGTGTGTATGGGAAGAAAAGCTTTTTTAAAAAATGGAACAATGTTGGACTTTCTTTTTAACTAATGAGAAATTCTACCCACATAAATCATCCTAACTTTAGCAATAAAATTCTGAGACCTAGAAAGCAATACATTTCCCTTCCACAGAATTCATTAAAAGCCAAGACACCAAGTTGTTGCAAGCAATATTTTGAAAGTAAACCACTCCATAAATAACCTCATATGTTTAAACCCTTCTCAAACAAAAAACAAGCTTTGCACCAGCACTGTTTGTTTGTCGCAGCAAAGTATCAGGGTGCTGGAGGGTGCAGGTTGAGAATCTCTGGTCTGAAAACTTGAAATCCAAAAAATGCGCTGAAATCTGTGCTGGCAAGGACCACTCTGTACGATTATTCCAGAGTTTTGAACAACTGCAAAATCTGAAACTCTTCGGGTTCCAAGCATTTCAGGCAGGGGATGCTGAGCCTGGATTTGTTCTCTTTATAAATATGTACTTGACAACATGCACAGAAGGCCCTTGTACTTCCACACACCTGAGGAGACACACAAACAGAAACAGAGTGGGGGGGGGTAGAGGGGAGGGAGAGTTGGGGGAGAGAGAGAGAGAGAGAAAGGGAGAAGGAGAGAGAGAGGAGAAGGAGAGGGGGAGAGAATAGGGAGGGGGAGGGAGAGGGAGAGGAGAGAGAGAGAACCGCACTGCCTGCCTTACTCCCAGTAGATGTGCAGTAACTTTTCAGGGCTGTATTGTCAAAGCGAGCCATGCTCTTACTATCCTTATGGATTTGCCATTGGTGTAGTCTTTGTACAGTTTTCAGTGGTTTCTGGGTGAGCAATAATAGAGTTTAGGCTGCATACATGGTATTTATGATGGTGATTGTACCGTTGCCCAGGCCCGGGCCTCTTCTACTCAGTGCACCCCCTCCTCCCCTCACCTCCTGCTCCCTGCCCATGTCCTTTCCTCAGGTTCTGTCTCTTCCCAGGTAGCAGTGGACAAGTAACCAATGTCATTAAAATCTGTCAGTGTATAAACAAGTTGTTTTGTATGTATGTGCGAGTCCTGAGGCTTAAAACTCAGGACCTAATCACTGTTCCTAGACTCTTTTGCTCAAGGCTAGTGCTCTACAACTCAAGTCAAAGCTCTACATCTGTTTTTTTGTTTTTCCTTTTTGGTGCTTAATCGGAGATAAAAATCTCACATATTTCCCTGTCTAGGCTGCCTTTAAACCACAATCAGTTCTCAGCCTCCTGGGTAGCTGGGATTATAGGCAGGGGCTGCTGGGGCCTGGCCTCATTACATGTTTAAAAACTGTTTCTCCACTGTCCATGGAATGTGCTGTCATTGTTCACAAAGAGCATTCAAAAACTGAGCAAGTAAACCATTTCTCCAAGAATCGTTGTTGTACTTGATACATGGCCTCTTCCATCAGTTGTTAATGCCTAATGGAGAAAACAACTCATTGGGTTGTGTAGAAATTACTGAAGCTATGCCAGCTGCTACCTCTTTATTCCTGATGTACTCTGTACAAGACATTTCAAAACTGCAACCAGACCTAGTGATGTACACTTGGAGGCCTAGCTATTTGGGAGGCAGAGATCAGGAGGACGGTGATTTTCGGACAGCCCTGGCAAAAAAGTGCATCTGTAGTAATGTGGTGTTAATTCAGGTGGTTCTTCCTGTCAGACTGCAGCAGTGTTTATTTGGTGAGAAATGCCCACATGGTGTCCACTGATGGTTTGTATAGTGCTTAGCTGTGAACAGTTTCCTACTTACTTGTAAAGGAAGCATCACATAGTGAAAGCGATGCTACCAAGGAGCAGAGAGGCCTTTTTGTTTGTTTAAATGTTGGTGATTATTTTTCTTTGTATTGTTCTTTCTTCAAGTAAAATCATATTAAGAAGAATGCACAGCTGGGCGCCAGTGGCTAACGCCTATAATCCTAGCTACTCAGGAGGCTGAGATCTGAGGATCATGGTTCAAAGCCAGCCCATCCAGGAAAGTCTGTGAGACTCTTACCTCCAATAAACCACTAGAAAACCAGAAGTGGCACTGTGGCTCAAGTGGTAGAGCGCAGCCTTGAGCTGAAGAGCTGAGGGACAGCACCCAGGCCCAGACTTCAAGCCTCATGACCAAAAAAAAAAAAAAAAAGTATGCTGTTACATGTTTTTGCTCTAAGATCAGGCTAATTTGACAGTAGGTGTTGTGATGCACACACACACACACACACACACACACACACACAAACACACACACACACACACACACACACACACACACACATTGCAGAGCCACAGTGCCAAACACAGAAAAAGGAAGAGTGATTTTTCTTCCTTTTTCATTTGAGC
Source organism: Dipodomys spectabilis (assembly GCF_019054845.1). Taxonomy (NCBI): domain Eukaryota; kingdom Metazoa; phylum Chordata; class Mammalia; order Rodentia; family Heteromyidae; genus Dipodomys; species Dipodomys spectabilis. The sequence goes on along the minus strand of NW_024870892.1, from coordinate 4,398,097 downwards.
AAACTGTACAGATGTCTGGTGTAAACATCTTGCCACTTAATTTTTTTTTATTGTGAAAATACCATATAGAGGGGTTACAGTTACGTGGGCAACATATTGAGTACATTTCTTATCAAGAATTGTTGCCTCCTCCTTTGTTTCCCCTTCCCATCCCTTCCCATCCCTTCCTATCCCTTTCCATCCTCCCTCCCCCCCCCCAAAGTTGTAAAGTTCATTTTTTTGACATAATGACTTGCACATCTCATTGTTGCAATGGGTCCACCTGTATCCCTATTTAAATGATTTGTTTTTTAACAAAGGAAAAACTCTTTTTTCCATCTCCTGGAGTTCATTTTGGTCAATATTATTTTATACGACCAGATGCACATAGACATTGTGCCTTTGTAGTCCTCTCCTAAATATCCTTCTTTCTACTAAAAATTTTTACAACAGGCATTTGGTTTGGTTTTGGTATATCTTTCCAAGTTGAGGATTTTCTCCTTCTGAGTTTGTATGCTTAAAGAACTGCATGCACGTTAATTTGCGTTCCACAGACAGAATCCCTGATTCTATCATATACAATCTGAATTGGCATCGACTATTTCAAGTTAGAATCCGTGCCAGGATAAGTAGGTAGGTCTCAGCCTCCTGGGCTGTCTACTGACATTTAATAATGAACTGTTTTTGCCAGCCTCCATACTTTTTGCATATTTAAATGATCAGCTTTACTTTCTGTGATTCTCACCGGATTGTGCTTTTGGTTAGCTTTGTGGTCGCTGGCCAACAGAGTTCTTGCTGGTTCTTCAGAAGTCTGTGCTGAGCATGGGGGAATGGTGCAGAGGAATTCTGGCCAACATGAGATGAAGATAGTGTGTGGAATTAATTGATGGAACATTCTCGAAAACGGCAGTTTGAGGATAAGACGAATGTACTCGGCCATGTGCAGCTTTAGAGAAAAAGAAAGATTGTATTCTTAATATTCTCCAGCTTTCTGACCTTGTTTGTCTATCACCTCGCTCTCTTTGGTGGGCTTCTTGGATAGGTTGATAGAAACATTTATTCCATAAAGTTGCCTATCTAACCAACATCCCTGCTATGGCCCAACCAGTAAACTACAAAGATGGCCTGACATGGCCTTCTCAGCCTATGGTACTTTGATATGCCTTTCATCACACAAGAAGCTTTAGAAAGTCTCCCTTATAGAGGTACCTCTATGGTATGGAATACTTTTTTTTTTTCTTTTTGCTACCTTCAGTCCCATTCTCCTTGTGAATAAGATCAGCTCAGGGTTCAAGTCAGAAGCTGGATTCTCCTTAGGATAGACATTCTTGCTGTCTTGATTAACACCACACAGACAGCACCCAGAGCTGTGGCTTGGGTGGCCTCCTGAGTCAGAGCAGCCTTGCCCAAGTGAGCATGTGTTAGCGTGCAACGTTTCCTCTATAGGGGGATGTTGGTAAAAACAGGAATGTCCTTATTTTTACGGTCTGTGTCACTACTTAACTAATTTCCCCTCCTCTTCCTTCTCTGTCCTCTCCTCTCCTCCCTCTCCTCTCCCCTCCTCTCTTCTCTTCTTTTCCTTTGTTGTTTCTCAGGTAACTCTTGATACTATATCCAGGGAGTAAAAGGTGCTGGAGCCATGCAAACTTAGGGTGCTTTTTGTTTTAGTTTGGTTTTATCTTTTGTTTTATTTATATTCCTGTTTTTGTTTTGAAAACACAGTCTCTGTGTAGCTGATTCCTGCCTCTGCTTCCTGGGTCCTGGGGTCACAGGTGTGCCATAGTAGGCTGATCTGTGATCCCTGACCACTGGAAGCCAGGGCCCTGGGGGTGGAGGCACGGGACAGTATCAGATTTCTGTATCCTCACTCCGCAATTAGACCCTTGAAGCAAAAAGGTTTTAAGAACAGGCTGTAAAATACCCGTGCCTCTTTATTAAGCCTATCTTCCTATCAGATGGAGAAACTTTACTAGTGATTTTTAATTTTATACAGTCTATTTTTCCCCCTGGGCCAAGTGGTAGGGGAGGAGGGGGTAATGTCTGGGCACTAAGAGCTTAAGTATAACAATGCTATTTTTCCTGTCTCTGGATGATTAAATACAAGCTTATCCACTTAGTAAGACAATGATTGTGGCTACATTAGATAATATTGATAGGGAGATACAAAGAAAAAAAAACTTAAGTATAATGAGGTAACTATTTATTTTTACTCTTTCTGTAGGTTAAAAATTCCCAAGACATTCAAATGAACAATAAAAAGTAATTGCAAAATTGTCTCCTGAAATGGAAATAGATTTTATTCCCAAGCATTAGCAATTTTCTTATTATTCTTCAAAATTGGCTGTTAAGTGTTTTAAAGCTGTAGGTGTGTGGTTGCTGAGGGGTGGAATCGGAGTCTTGTGGCTCTATTTCAGAGCTCATTTCCAGGAAAGGAGGGACCATCAGAGTAGGACATTTGGGCCGTAGCTCAGGCAGGTCCAGATCACAGCATGAGAATACACTTCCCATGAGGACAAGGAAGCAGAGAAGGAAGTTAGTTTTCACTACAGGAAGTTGTATTTGTAGCAAATGCAAAATGGGAATCATTGTGAGGTTTGCTATACTTGCAAAGATTACCTTCAGAAATCTCAATGCTGACTGCTGAAGATTGGGTTTTCTGTGATGATTTAGGTTGTTATTTAAGGCCTTGGGGATACAACTCTTTGTTTTGTTGTTAGTATTTCAGAAGAGCTCTTTAATCATACATATAATAAACTAAAAAGTTTTTGTTTTTTCTCTCCCTAACTCTGGGCCATTAGACTTCAGGGGAGGTGAAGATATATAACTGAAGAGAAAAATGGAGGAAATGGAGGTGTGGTTCAAGGGGTAGAGCCTTGAGCGAAAAAAGGCTAAGCAAGAATGTGAGACTCTGAGTTCAAGCCCCAGCCAGCACTAGCACCCATCTAAATATCATAAATAAGAAGGGATGAAGAGAAAGCAGGAAAATTGATTACTTTATACTCTTAACTTTGCCTTTGCCTTTTTTTAGAGGGGAGAGGAAATGGCTGTTTTAACGTTGGTAATGATTTTTTTCCCATTATCTTCCAGTAACTTCCACAAATTACAAGGAACATCAGCTTTCAATTATAATTTCAGTTATTTTGTTTACAGTGTAAAATTGCTATCAGTCTTACATCAGTTTCCTACTTTTCTGTACATGGAAGATACATAGCAACTTATTTGGAGAAGGAGATAAATACAAGAAAATAGAGTCCTTTCTAGATTCATACACACACACACAAACACACACTCTATCTTACGTGTTGGTGCTCAAACATTTTCTCTAATTCTCACAGCCAATCCATTCAAAACACAGTAAGGCACCAGTGACCGGGTTTCCCAGACCATTCTTATAGTCAGCCTTAGCAGGAGAGAGGTGGTTGGGAGACTGAAATGGAAGCCAACTCTCACATAGCAGAAGGCTCGGCCTTTGTGTTTAAGGAAAATCACCAGAGTAGAAAAATTATCCATGGAATGTGTATTTCTGCTGTGAAGCAAACTTGTGTGCTAGCCAGCTACCTGGAAAGCAAAACAAGCAGAATGAAGGAATGCCTCTGAGATCGTTTTTTACCGGAACACCTGTCCCCTGTTGCAATCCTCCCGAGTATAGTGAGAGTAGACAGCACTTTGGTAATCAAAGCAGATGATTGAAGTTGCAGCCGTGTATATGAAACACTTCTGTTTCTTGCCCCTTGACCTTGTGTGTCCAGCATGCTCCACCTTCTCTTCCCTCCTGAACTTGAACTGTGACTGCAGGCCTGGTCTTCATTATAGGGCCTGGCAGTCATCTCTTTGCAGCTTCAGTTACAAAGCTATGCAGAGGACTTACTGACCTAAAGGAATACAATAATGTGTTTAAGTAGAATGTAGTCTGCTTTTAAAAATAATAATAATGCAGTGATAGAAGGACTCTGTCTTTATCCCCTCCTTCTCTTTCCTGAGTGGATGAGGAGCCCAGAATATGCATGAGGGAGAGAGTAGGCATGCAGAGAGTTCTCAGACAGGAAGTCAGTGTGTGTGTGTGTGTGTGTGTGTGTGTGTGTGTGTGTGTGTGTGTGTGCGCGCGCGCACGCGCATGCGTGTGCCTGCCCCATGTGTGTGCACACCCTCCCATGCATGTGCTCACGTGCACATGCATGCACATATATGTGAACCCTCAAACCAGCCAGGTTTTCCTACAGCAAGCATCTTGGCTAAAGAGGTTCACCAGGTTGATACTGGTAATTACGACACTTGAGTTCATTCTGGTTTTACACAGGAGGACTTTCAAGACTTGAATTTAGTGTTATTATTTTTTTTATACTGGGGCATGACCTCATCCTCTTGCTTGGCTTTTTTTGCTCAAGGCTGGTGCTCTACCACTTGACCCACATCTCTACTTCCAGCTTTTTGCTAGCAAATTAAAGGCAAAGAAGCTCACAGAGTTTCTGTGTGGGCTGGCTTTGAATTGTATGATCCTCAGATCTCAGCCTCCTGAGTAGCTAGGATTACAGACGTGAGCCACCATCACCCAGTTAGGATTTTGGTATACTTCTTAAGTACATTTAGGTCTGGAGAAAGAAGAAGAGGGGTGTGGGCAGGCTCTCCTAGTAGTGTTCACAGAACTTGGATGCCTGACAGGCGGAGCATCGGGTTAATTGTTCTTGAGGCAGGAAATCTGTAGTAGAGGAAGCAGGTGTTGTGAGGTGATTGCTGCATTTTGAGATTATCTTATCAACTGCTTTGCTTTTCGAGGTTGCACCTAAAGAATCAGCTGAGGTTTTGGAAGATGCCTTACCTTGTTATCTGTAGGCTTAATACTGAAGCAGCCAGGTACTAAGGAAAGGGAACGTGTCTGGAACACATTCATCTGGAACTTGATAACATACATACAGCAATGTCCCCAATATCCATTTTTCTTTATTTCTTTTTCTTATTTTTTTTTGGCTTTCAGCATCTCATACTTTTAGAAAACGTGTGACTTAAGAGTGAATTCTTGTTTTTCAAATTGTTTTCAGACATTTCATGTTCATGTAAACTTGGCTTTATTGATTTCCTGATTTTTTCTTTATTTTTTTGTTTTGTCCATTTTATTTTTAATCAGCTACATCAAATGGGTCTTTGGAGGGCCTGGATAACCAGGAGGGAGGGGTGTGCCAGACAAGAGCCATGAAGATCCTCATGAAAGTTGGACAAGGTAAAGACCGCCTGCCACTTTGTGATGCCACTGTGACCCAGTTATCCCTCAGCTAGCGGAGCACCAGTGCGCTGACACTCCTCCTGCGTTTGTTCTGCAAGGCAGCCCTTCTCTGTACCTTGAGCCCCTGGTAGAGCTCCTTGAGCCAATACTATAAACTTCTCTTCCTGAGATCTCTCTAAAAGTTAGGCGCAGCCAGGCAGACTATCTATGGCCACATATGCCTAGATTTCTCTTTTAAGAAGCCAGATACTTCTGTTCCAAAATCAGAATAGCCAGAATGTAAACTATGTTCCTTCAGTTTTGCTCGTTTTCAAATCTTGACTACTGGAGAGTTGCGTTCACCGTGCCTTTTCACGTAGAGATAACCTGCTGTGCAGAAAGAGAGAATTATTCTTCTAAATTAGAAATTGGTATAGTAGTCAATCAGCTCGCTCAGTTAAATTGAAATGTCATCTGCAATGCTTTGCCGGCCAAATGCAAGAATCCCTATAGTTGCCACAGATGGCCTTCTTAATCTAAACCTCCGAAATAACTAGAATAACCCGTTTTTCTTTTAAAAGGGAAATTATATTCTTGTATTTCACAGTGCTTTGCATAAAGAATCTTATGTTCCTTGCTATTCGTGCCTCTTGAGATATATGTGCAGCTCTTAAAGCTAGCTACCATCGGATGTCTGTGCTGTAATTCATCATTTGTTCTTCATATAGATGCCAGTTCTGCTGGATCGAGCAGGAATAATGATCCAACTAGACGTCCAGAATTAGAAGCTGGTACGAATGGAAGAAGTTCGACAACAAGTCCCTTTGTAAAACCAAATCCAGGTACAGCAGTGTAGTCTCTGTGTGTATGTGGGGGTCTGGGTGGACCACTATTCTGAGTGCCCCTGGAAACAGCAGTGTGGAATCAAAGGACTTCTACCCCCGTGGTGTGAACTGGCAGTTACAGACGCCAGCGGTCTCTGCTCTCAGTGAATCATTATTAATTACACTCAGTAAGACAAAAGAGTTCATTCCCATGATGGTCCAGCACTCCAAAGCGAAACTGCGTATCAGAAGGACGTGCCAGTCATTAGGGTGGCGAAGTCAGCCCTGTTCCCATTGGCTGACGCTGTACCAAGCTCACTGTCAACACCAGCTTTAAGCTGATGTTAATGTATATATAATTAATGTTGTAATCCCTCATCTAATTATGTCTAATCCACAACGAGCCTCGCAGATCCTCTTCTGAATTTCAGATGGCAACATTTCCAACAAGTGTAATAGGGTATGCTTTTCAGGTGGACATTTTCTGTGTCAAATAAAATATTAAAGGGATCTCTAGCCCAATTGTTGAATCCTAGATAAAGCTTTTTTTTTTCTTGAACATGTTTTTTTTGTGGTTTTTGTTTTTAGCTGACTAGAGATAAACGGCTGAGTGTCCATCTTGGTTTGAGACAGCCTGTTTGCACAAGGGCTCTGTGTGTGTGTTTGTGTCCATGGCTGAGAGAACTCAGCCACTGCAGCCATACTTGGTCTCCAAGAGTCAAGGAGAGAAGTTGTTATTTCTAACTTCCAGTGACAAGATGTGTCAAATTCTTGTGACAAACTGATAAATGGATCATGTAATGATGCCAGGCAATTTTTCAGCGCTTAACATTTGGGTTGGCAGTCTGTTCTGTGCGCGAGTGTCTGCTGCCTTCCAAATATATTTTAAGTGTAAATCAAATAATACAAACGAGTTGAACGTTTTCCCAGGCTCCACGGCGCCCCTCCTCCAGTTTTGGCACTGGGGCTGCCACTAGGCAGGGCTCCTGTGTGCAAGGCAGGCATGAGGAGAACCGCAGGAAACACAGGATTTGGAAGGGAAGGGAAGAGCGGGAGCACTGGAAGGCGGAACCTTGCCCCGAAGCAGAGAGCCGAGTGCTCCCTTTGTTCCTCGTCCTAGCCAGAGTTCGGCCCACATGGGCCACAGCCTGCGGGACATCAGTGGCTGGCTATCACACCAGCCCTGCTGCTGGTGAAATGGAAGAGGAAGCTGTGCAGGCGCTGGTGGGTGGCGCTCAGCTCCAACTCTGGGGAATCCATTCCTGCCCTGCTGGCCTCTAGATAGAGGAGCAGGTGCTGGGCCTGCGCTAGTTAAGTCAACCCCACCTGTTAGCAAGGTCTTGGGCCTTGATTCCCCGGGTCCAGGGCTTTACCAACAGAGCCACAGCTCCACTCCCAAGCGGGTAAGAAAGAGTCTCACCCACTTTTCCTGCTCAGACTGCAACTGCGACCCCCAGATTCTCCACGTTTAGTTGTATAGGTACTAGCCAGGATTACAGGCGTGAGCCCAGGTACCCAGCATAGCTTTTAATATATATGTATATATATTAATATATCTATAAATAATATATATATATAATTAAGCAGCTAGGAGGTCAGGTGCGGGGCACATTAACGGTATCTCTCTCGTGCCCAGGTTCCAGCACCGACGGCAGTAGCGCCGGGCATTCGGGGAGCAACCTCCTCGGTTCCGAAGTGGCCTTATTCGCAGGGATTGCGTCAGGGTGCATCATCTTCATCGTCATCATCATCACGCTGGTGGTGCTGCTGCTCAAGTACCGCGGGCGGCACCGCAAGCACTCACCACAGCACACAGCCACGCTGTCGCTCAGCACGCTGGCCACCCCGAAGCGCGGCGGCGCCGGCGGCCACACCGGTGGCTCAGAGCCCAGTGACATTATCATCCCGCTGAGGACGGCCGACAGCGTGTTCTGCCCGCACTACGAGAAGGTGAGCGGTGACTACGGGCACCCGGTGTACATCGTGCAGGAGATGCCCCCGCAGAGCCCCGCCAACATTTACTACAAGGTCTGAGGCCTCTCCCCACCCCGACGCCGGCCTTCGCCTCCCACTGGGAACTCTGCTGACCCGCGTGGCCAGGTCGCCTCGTGGCGCGCCCCACCTCGGAGACCTGGGAGGGGGACTGGACTTGGCACAGGGGGTCCCCCCCCACCCCTCCACTCCACCACAGCCCAGGAGGGAGCGTGGACGGTGCCCGCCTGGAAGGTTCCTGGAGCTGGACAGCTTTCTAGACTGCTAGGAGACCCCCATTGGGACAGGGTGCGCACCCTGGGCCTGGGGAACGGGGGCCCCCTCCTGCCAGCCATGCGCTGCCCCCCACCTGTGGCTCAGGCCTCTTCTCTGGGAACCCCGGGAGGGTGGGGTGGTGCAGGACCCGGTGCGGTGCGCACGGCCCCCACCCTGGGCGCCCGGGCACCCTCCAGCCCTCTGGCCTCCGGTGCCTCCCAGCCTCCCGAGGGCACGTCCTGGACTTGTCACCCGGACCTCGAGGGCTCAGTAAGGTTTCAGAGATCGCTAGCGTGTCGTCCTCACTTGTCTCACTCTGGTCCCTCATCCGGGGGCTCCCGCCGTCTCCCTTCACCTGAAACCCCCCACCCCCTGTCAACTCACTTCACCCCTGCGTCCCGGGGACGCTCGGGGATATAAGCGCCAACGGTCCGCCTCCAGAGCGTGCGTGCGCGGGCTCGAGCCACTGGGGCACCCCCCCAGAGCCAGGCCGGGCCCCGCTGGCAGCCACCGGCCGCCCAGGCGAGGGCAGGAGCGGCGGAGAGCGGCAGGGGCAGGGCAGGCCGCCCATCCTGGCATGCCCAAGCTGCTGCCTCTCCAGAGCGCAGGGAGGACGGACAGACGGACAGACGGGCAGCAAGCACAGCGCTTTGGTTTGGTTTTTATTTTTTGTTTTTTGTTTTTGTTTTTGTTTTTGTTTTTTTTTACTGAGACTGAAGAGGCAGAAATCTAGGAGACAACACACGCAGTCTGGCGGGTGAGGACGTCGCTTAGATAGACTTAGCAGACAGCACCGTGCAGGGAACGAGGCCTCTGCGCCCACCTTGTAAGGAGGGGAGCGGCCCCGGGCACCCAGGACGGAGTCCGGCAGGACTGTCGTGGTGGTACTGGCAATAAGATGCAGCTCTGGAGCTGTAGGAGAGTCGGTCTGCTTCGGGTGATGTTTTAAGCAGACTCAGCTGCTATACTGATCACATTTTATGAAACACAGGGAATAAAGCATTTAGGAGAAGAGCAGAGAGCCAAAGCTTGACCTAGAAGTTGAGAAGCCAAAGGTCATGCAGGCTGTAATTCCATCACCACTGACCGTTATGAAAGAATTCTCATAGGTTTAAAAAAAATAATAAGGTAGGTCAGATTTCCCCAGCCCCCCTGTCCCCACCCCCTCCCCGATCGAGCCTTATGACACTTTGGTTTATGGCGGTGCTGGCCGGGCTGCAGGGAGGTACTGGGGACCTCAGCCCGCGGCTCGAAATCAAGGAAAAGCACACACATGGCAAACCTCTTAGAGTCCTTAAGACGGAAGTAAATTATGATGTCGAGGGGGAGAAGGAAGATAGGCATATTTATAATAGGTGTATAGAACACAAGGGATATAAAATGAAAGATTTTTTTTTACTAATATATATTTTAAGATTGCACACAGAACACACCAGAAGATGTGAAATTCATTTATGGCAATTAAAGCAGTCACTGTGGCTCAGTGCTTTAGGAAGAAGAAGAAAAAAAAAAGAATTGGACAGGTACTTCTGGGAAATACAACATCACTTGCAAAAAAATAACACTAATGAGAGCGAATCTCCACATAACCAAGTCCTCCGAAGACATCTCGCAGAACTGTAGACAAGGAAAAAATACAAGCCCCCAATCCCAGGAACTCCGTGTGACTGCATCCTGCGCTTAGATGCTTCCGGCATTGTTTTCCGTGTCGGGTTTACCCTCACCCAGGCTGAGGTGTCCTGTAGCATTGGCAGGTCACACTGAGGGGGTTTCACTTGAAAGTTTAACTGTGGCTCCTTCCTCTTCTCCTTCTCCTACTCCCCCGCCCCCCGCCCTACCAGAAACAAACAAAAAAAGAGTAAACAGGAAACCTACTTTTTATGTGCTATGCAAAATAGACATCTTCAACAGACTCCTGTTACTATGGTAACGCTTTGCTTTCTGAATTGGGAGGGAAAAAAATGGAAAAAAAAATGTAGCGACAGCATTTGAAGGTTCTCAGCCCTCTACTGAGTACCTGCAAAAGTGAGTTGTCACTGAAATTATTATTATTCCCTAGTTCCTGATCCTGAAAATGATGTTGGTCCAAAGTGTGTGTGAGTGTGTGTGTGTGTGTGTGTGTGTGTGTGTGTGTGTGTGGTCTATGTGTGTACATATATGTATAATATATATCTCCAATATATATTATATATATCTATATCATTGTTCTGTGGGGCGTTGCCATGGTGACCGGCCACAGTACATATGTCATTCTTTCCATCGCCCCCACCTCTCCTTTCTGTGCATTCGTACAAGGTCCTCTTGTAAGCCATCGGAAGTTACTTGTAGGATGGGGGAGAGAGGCGAGGAGGGGAAAAATGGGAACCAGTCTGATTTTAATGAAATCAAATATATGTGTCCTCAGTGGGCTACATTTTGGCTGTATGCTCAACTGAAAAAAGAAATCAGATGAAATGATAAAAGAGTTACCTGCAACCAATTGGAAAGTGTTCTGTGCGTCTGTTTGGTGTCTGGTGCAGAAAATGACAATCTACCAACTGTCCCCTTCTTTGGAGTTGGTTCAGCTTTGGGAAGTTACTGTAAATGCCTTGCTTGTATCTTGTCCTTAGTCACCCGACTTTGGAACTTTACCATCATGTTGAAGTGAAAGATACTGTAAATAGGTTCAGATTTTACTGTCTATGGATTCGGGGTGTTACAGTAGCCTTACTCACCTTTTTAATAAAAAAAAAATACACATGAAAACAAGACAGAAATGGCTTTTCTTACCCAGATTGTGTACATAGAGCAATGTTGGTTTTTTATAAAGTCTAAGCAAGATGTTTTGTATAAAATCTGAATTTTGCAATGTATTTAGCTACAGCTTGTTTAACGGCAGTGTCATTCCCCTTTGCACTGTAATGAGGAAAAAAAAGATGGTATAAAAGGTTGCCAAATTGCTGCATATTTGTGCCGTAATTATGTACCATGAATATTTATTTAAAATTTTGTTGTCCAATTTGTAAGTAACACAGTATTATGCTTGAGTTATAAATATTTTTTTCTTTCTTTGTTTTATTTCAATAGCCTGTCATAGGTTTTTAAATCTGCTTTCGTTCCACATTGCAGTTAGCCCCAGCAATTGAGACCTGTGCAGTCACACTCATTCCACGTCTGTTTCAAACTGAATTTGTTCTTAAAAAAATAAAATATTTTTTTCCTATGGAAAAAGTGCCTTAAAGTATTTTCCTTTTCTTCTGTTTTCTTTTTTCTTTTGCTTGCTTTCTTTTCTTTTTCTTTTTCTTTTCCTTCTTTTCATTTGCCTCCTTTTACTTTATTTTCCCCAAACCCAGAAACTTGTCCATGGATAAATGGGTACTATATCTGCTCCTCAGAATCTAGACACACACATAATGTGAATCAAGTTTTATTACACTCTGGTCATCCTGAGCAGGAAGCCTCTCCACTGGCACCCACACTGTACAATAAGAATGAAGGTATCCATGAGAGGATGAGGAAAATAGACTCTCCTTGTACACTGAATGGCAGATTGATTTTATTTCCATTTAAGCACAGCAGTTTGCTATAGATCTCTTCATTTTGCCCCAAAAGGTACTCCTAAAGGAAGGGGGAAAATGAAATCTTTGTTGTAAAAAAAAAAAAAAAGATCTGCCAATCATGAAAACACATTTTGTAAGACTACATGGATTGAGGCCAACCTGAAGCCAGGTCGGGTGTTGACATGTCCATCGCTTTCCTTCTGGGTGCAGGGACCTCCTGGGAGGTTCGGATCTTCCAGGTCTCTCCCTGGAGGTCTGACATCATCGTCATAGGCCCTGAGAAGCAGCGAGCTCCACCTCGGGAGGAGACCCCACCTGCTCATGCGCTCCCATCACTGCCCAAACTGCCTCTCGAGGCATGACAGGATTAGCACGGCCCCTGATGTCGGAACACACTGGAGAGTGCTCTAGGCCTGGCTGACTTGACCAAGCTCACAGCCCCAGAGAGTGCAAGCAGCCATGGTTGGCAGTCACACCTGCAGAGGAGAGCCATGAAAGGCCAGTTTAGAGCCCACCGATCAGGGTTTGTTGAGTGAATACTCTGTTAAATAACAAAAGACGCTCCCAGAGGCACGATTTGAGTTGTTGCTAGAATAGCGATTTTGTCTCCAGCATTTTATTCTGCTGTATATCACTGCCACTGGGTTGCATATCCAAGTTCAAATATACAACTGACAGCTGGACGTTGGACCCTATGTACGAATATCACATTTGGGCAGGAGAAAAAACACCGAAGTATTGTCTTCCTAAGCTTTTACATTGTGGCCTGCAGCACACAACATCATTGCTTCTACCTTGCTATTGAGACCATATTCTCCGCACTGGGTTGGGCAAGGTCTGTGAAAGAGAAATATGATAGGTCCAGTGTTATTCTGGGCTACTGGGGAGAAGAAATCATAGCTAGTGGAGTGTCTCCTAGGGAGCATGTGCTGCCCGGATAATCTCCCCTGTGTGGAAGGCAGGTCTGCTGCCTCATTCATCCACCTGCCCCCACGGCCAGAGCCCAGGATGATAAGCTTTTCAGAGTTCAGCTTGGCTCTTACCATGGTTGACTCCTATTTTGGCAAATGAATGTCACTGGCAGCTGCTGACATCAGCCAGAGAGCAATCAGCAATTGAAAAAAATAAAACCTAGGAGAGTAAAAAGTCACTTTTTAATGGATGGGCAGAGAGTAGGTGTGAAGCTCTTGGGCTGGGTACTAAATAGGTTTTCTGGTGGGTTCAAAGGACACACCATTTCCAATGCAATGTTAAGGACACCCAAACAGATAAGTGTGTGTTTTTCACTTGGGTTAAGTGAATGTGAACCTGTGTTTGTGATATTTGCACTGTAGACTTCAAGGTAGGTGTTCAGTACTATGATGGCAAAGAACATTTCCTGCCTCTTCGCTCCTGTAGGTGGGGATACCCATCAGTGGCCTGATAGGATTGCATTCAAATACTATGTTTATTTGTGATAAAATGCAGCAAACCTACTAAATAAAACCAATAGTTTGTAGCACATTGTACAGAGAACTTGAATGCAAAGGGAAAACTGACTTCCAGTTCATTCTGACTCTCATGAAGCCTTTCAGCAAAGCCTTTTGTGTTCGGGCCTTGACCACCTCAGTGGCAGAGGACTGGAATCAAAGACACTGGAGGTCACCTTTGGATTTTTGCTGGATTTAAAGCAAAGCCATCAGCAAATGCCTCTGTCGAAAGTTTCCTAGGCAAACTTCTATGTGTCTCAGTGTCCAGAGGCAAACTTCTGACGACCACCAGGGAGTCCCTAACCCACCTCATCCCTCTCTACTGCACCAACAAACCTCACGCAGGATTCACAGACCTGGTCCTTCACAGACTGCACATTCTGAAAGATGGGAAGCACTAACAGTGTTCGTTCTAGACTGGATAGTGAGCAGGAGGCCTGTGCTGTGCTCAGCTCTTGCTCTTAATAGTTGAGTAGACAATTAAAAACATTTTGAGGTCCCTTCCAGACACCCTGGGACCTATGTATGGCAAGGGAATTCTCCATCCCGAGGTCTATTTCAGCCAAGACCTTCTGCTTAGCTATTTGATTAGGAGAGGGCAGTGAATTTGCTTCCACCAACCATCTTGGTCCTTCACTGTTCTGTAGATTTGAGACCATTCATTCTGTCTTGAAGTCTTTTCATGCTAGTACCCAGATTATATCTTTGTTCCTTCATTATTTACACTTTTGATTTTGCAGTCTACAGCAGAACACACCGTGTAGCTGAAAAACATCTTTCAGTTGCTCAGAGCTATTATTTACTAACTAAGCACCATTCATTCTTAATAAAGAGATTAGAGGATTTGTATGTGGGTTATTGTTAGAGGCGTAAGAACATTCTATCTTAAAAAGTCCAAGAGGCAAATGGTAAGTTTCTATTACAGGAAAAGGAAAAGAGTTTGAAAGTGAGCTAGCGGGAGGTGATTTAGGATGACCATTTCTAGTGAGATCTTCCATGTCCCCCTGCATCTCTACCCAGGATTCTTACTTTTCATTGATTTAAGTGTTAAGTTTTTCTCAATAAAAATGTCCAAGAAGAGTAGAGGAGATATATGTCTTCAAAGACAATTGCTTCAAATCCATGGGAATCTTTTAAATCTGCAAACTTCTTCAGGTATATAACTTTTTGTGCAGAGGCTCTAATAATATAATGATCAAGAAAGGCCTCTAAATGTAGACGTTAGTGTGTAGATCAAGGACCCATCAAGTGGTGAGGGAAAAAAAAGGTGCTGAAAGAAGAGCTCTCAGCTTGGGTCACTAGGCACAGCAGTTTACAGCTTCTTTACTGATTTATCAGCATACGACTCAAGATGCAATGAGGGATGTGTTTATTAACCTAACTCCAAATGTCTTAGTCTTACACAAGTAGGAGCGTGGACTTTTTGGTCCTTCAAGGAAGTCCTATATGAATCAGGAAACAGATTGCTCTGAGGCTGGAACACCCCAGTCAGATGCGTCCAGCTCCTGGGCCATCCCCGGCGGAAGGCAGAGCTGTCCCTCGGCTTACACCAACCATCTCTAACGTGGGTTCTTATGGGTCCTCACTGAGGCCCCCTGAACTTTAGCCCAACTCCGTGCACCTAATTTTGAAGTATAACTTGCAAAACTACAAATCCTAAGTGGAGTTTCTACCCCGCCATCAGAGAACACTCGCAGGTTGGTGGAGGCCAGGGTCAAATGCAGAGCCATCCTCAAAGGAACCTTGCCTGACACTGGCCCCAGACACCAGAAATGAGGCCGCTCAAGACAACTCCTGTTTATCTACAAGTCTAGAAGTTTCTGTAGAGTGAGTGTGCACGCACGCGCACACGAGCACACACACACATCTCTTTGCTGACTTATGCAGCATGTGCCTATTATTCCTTTTTATTCACTAGACAGCCTGCAAAATATTGGCAATTACAACATGAGAGACAGGATGCCTTCTCTTAGGCAATCTACAGTTCAGTCAGCAATGGAAAACCTTTCCCGAATGCCAATTAGTCATCTCAGATGCTGGGATGGAAGGAAGTAACAAGGCTGATAACCTCCCTGTTTGCATTCCCTGAAAAATCTTTTTAAAAATGCATTTGTCTGTGAGTTGCCTTCTCTTCATCCATCTATGTCTGCTGTTGCAGAGGTTGAGTTTCTTTGCTTTTAAATCTTTCATTACACATATGCCAACTGGCTGGTTAGGGTGCTAAATTTAGTACAACTGTTCTGTTCTTTAAAACGTCTTTGGAGTTTGCCTTAAGTGCCTGCTTCTGGCCTTAAAGGGCAAATAAAAAAACTTTCCAATTGGTTTCCAGCCCACATTACAGTGTGTATGTGTATTTGAAAGATCACTTCTTGGCTATAATTGGTAGTTTTCTGGTAGCTAGCTCTGAGGAAAGAATTGCAGAGCGCTTTCTGTCTGCTAACAGTAGTTAGCACTGAGCTGAAAAACAGCAGGGGAAAAAAATGAAGTCTGACGCTCTGGGCTGTGGGCCAAAGTGACCTGCAAACTCCGTGCACCCTGAGCCTGGCAGCCCAACTGGCCCAGGTTCGTCTGCACAAACCCAGATCCCCCCTTGTACAGGGAGGGGGATTAAGGGAAGAGGGAAGGGGGTAGGGCAGGCTTTACTGCCAACTCCTTGAATATTTCAGATAAAATAATGACTTTGTTAACCACACATGAAGGAATTTATTCCTCCATGCCATTGGCTGAGTGTGAAGACAAAAGCACCCGACTTTCCAGGAGCTTCAGAGGGGTGGTCCTCCACATGTGTAACGGTCACTTGTGGGTTTGTAACAAACATCACTTGGCCGGAAGAAGCTCTGGTCACCGTCTTCATGGAGGAAGCTGAGGTTGAACAGCGCCCCCTGGACCTCGCTGTTGGCTCTCTCAGCCCACTCCACACTGTTCTATTTTACAGGGAATTGCTGGCCAGTGACGGACAGGACACATGGGCATAGACACTGGTGAGAGGGACTTGCCATCCCCCAAGAACAGGCAAAAGTCCCCTCTCCTGTGTGCTGGCTCTGAGCTGGCCATCTGTGCCACCTTCGAGATCAGATCCCTGAGCTTGGGAATCTGCCTCTTTCTCCTGAGGTTCAAATTCAGAATTCTCGCTCCCCTCCATGCCCTCCCTTCCCAGTGTGGTTACATTGTGCTCTGTGATGATGCTCGAGAGGCAGGTCGGGTGGAAGCGACGCATGCTTAGAGGAGCTTTCCTCTGCTTGTTGCCCTACTTGAATTTCCATCTCTGTTCAAGTAACAGGTGTTGGCACACTTGATTCCACTTTGCTGCCAGTGTGTGGAATTAGAAATAAGTCAAACATATAAAAACATTTCAAATCTTCTAACCCGCCACCAGTCCCAGCTTTGTCTCTTTGTGTCACAGCTCTGTCGACAGAAGAGTTGGTGCATCAGTGTGCCTGCGTCTCCTTCAGGACGGAGTGCATCTCGCTCAGGACCAGTGCATGGTAGTGAGTGGAGAAGCCGGGGGCCTAGGTCACCAATGCAGAGCGCAGCTGATGCTCTTGCATCTAATAGAAGACACATCTGGGCGGGACTCAGTGTCCTGAGCCGGCCGGCACAGTCCGAGCCATGTATCCAGTTGGTAACAGGTTGCCTGTGCTGCAGTCTAGGAAGCCATGCGATGCTCTCATGACACCTTTCTCTGCATGAACCAGAGCCACAGGGACTGCGGTCCTGACTCAGTGAGAAGAGGAAGTTGGTACCTGTCTGCACTCGCGGAGGGGCCAGCATTGTGTTTACCATGCCACATCGCTCCTGCCTCTCTCCAATGGGTCTGACACTGTACTAGAGCCTCAGAAGGAGACACAGATGCCACAAAGCAGAATTATTACGGAAGCAGATACTACAGCCAGCTGTGACAAGCCTCCTTTGCAAGGGGGCAATATTCCTTTTAGGAAAATCCATTCTTTTCTTTTTTGTCTTTTTGTCAGTTGTGGGACTTGAACTCAGGTCCTGTGGGCTATCCCTAAGATTTTTAGGCCCAAGGCTGGTACTCTGCCACGTTGGATCACAACGCCACTTGTGGTTTTCAGGTGGCTCATTGGAGGCAAGCGTCTCATGAACTTTCCTGTCCAGGCTGGCTGTGAACTGAGATCCTCACGCTCTCAGCCTCCTGAGTAATGAAGATGACAGGCACGAGCCTCCAGGGCCTGGCAAAAATCAATTTTATTAAGAAACAATCCTCTGGATTGCAATGGCGTAACTCCTCTAACCACTAACTTACAGTTTAACAGAATGAATCCCGGGAAGCTGGAACATGTGCTGTTGGGAAGGGGAGGCCAAAGGGGAGAGGGGTACTCAAGTGGGAGGGGAAGGGGGGGTGCATGCAGCCATGTGTTTCAGTGTATGTGAAAATGGAGCCAGGTAGCTCGGGGGATGGGTGGGTGGAGAGACAGAGGGAGAATGATGGAATGGGTGCTGTGGACCACCGTCGGACAGACAGTGAGCTCTGCTCTTCTCTGCTGGGACCTTCAAGCTATCACCACAATGCAAACTTTGCCTTAACACCGGCCACTCCCGTTGAGGTCTTCCCTTGTTGACTACTGTGTTTCCTCTACCCTCCCCCCCAAAAAAGACTTATTTTTTGGCTGTCCTAGGAATTGAGCCCCATCTTTCTTGGTGACTGAGACGGAGTGGCTTTGATGTTGGAGAGAGCCCTTGCACACATGTCAGTACCGCCTGGGTGGACAGGAGGAGAAGGCTGGCTGGCTCAGGGAGAGATGCTGAGCAAGGGCTGGGCAACCTAGGACTGCATACTTCTGGGTCACTCATCCTGGCAATGGGATGGGGGGAGCGTTGGCAGGCGGGGACAAGGCCTTACCATGGGAATTCAGGCTCCATGGTCTTCCCTGCTGGCGATCAGACTCGCTATCCACTACGGGTGACTAATCGAAGAACTAAAAGCCTCACCCGCCTTCTCCATTCCCAGAAGGAAAAAAAGCAAATTGTGAATGTTCACAGTGCGAGAGAAAGAGGAAGGAAGCAAAGGAAAGCAAATGAGCCTTATCTTTCCTGTTCTCGGGAACTACAGCCAGAGCCAGTTAGACATCTGGACAGCCAAGGCAGAGCTGAACGATACAGAATGTTTTTGGCAATATGTTGCCAAAAAAACATATTTCTGTACTGACTTGCTAGGAACTGATATTTTACTGGGGGGTAAAAAAAAAAAAAGAAAAAGAAAATCAGGGGCATTGTCTTTAGAAAACGCCACTTAAATAAATCATTCGTTTCCTGAGCAAGACTGACTAACCTTTAAAAAACTGTCAGAGTTGAGAGTGACAATGTGGGGGTGGAGGCTTGGCTTGGTGATTCACATCTATAATCTTAGCTCATTAGGAGGTTGAGGTCAGAAGGATCATGGATCAAGGCCAACCCAGTCAATGAGACCTCATCTAAATCAACAAAAAGTCTGATGAGGAAGTTCACACCTGTCATCCCCGCTCTGCAGGGAATGTAAGTAGGAGGATCGAAGTCTTGGCTCTTGTCTAGCCATAGAAGCGAGAACCTATTTGAGAAGCAAAAGCAAGAGGGCTGAGGATATGGTTCATGTGGTAGAGTTGCCTGCCTAGCAAGCGCCTGGCTTTAGCTTAGTTCACGAGAAGGCTGCTGCTTAACCCTCCTGGACCTTAGTTTCTTCCTCAAGGAAAAGAGGTGTATTAACATCCCCCTGAAGAGCTTCCATGTAGATTAGTGAAAATGATACAAATAAGAAGACTCACTCAGCACATGACCCTGCCCTGCAGTGTCCAGTGTGTCTCTACTTCCAACAGCTGACCTCAGTAAGGCCAGGCTCATGACAAATCTGCTCTTCACCACAAGCAATCACAGGTTTGGTGGCCATTTTCCTCCCTACATTTCTTTTAATGGCCATGCAAACATGAATATTAGCTATAGTCCACTGTCTTCTATCTTTCCGTATCTTTAAACAAAGGGGAAGCAGTGCTTGTTTCTTTTCCTTCAAGGTAAGGAAAAAACAGCACCTTTGCACTTGACTCCTCTGCCCTTATTAGTTAAGCTGATGCAGCTTTGTGTTTCACACTAATGTATTTTGTGACTCTGACCCAAGTAGGTTTTAGGGTTTTTCTTTTTTTCCCCTGGATTGTACAATAAACCAAAAGGCCAGGAAACTCTTAAAATGTAGCAGTATACCAAGAGTGCATCACTGAGGAATTTTCTATCCACTTTAGTATTCTACCTTGGCTAGCTACTTCCCCAAATGCAAGTGAGAGCAGGGCTAGAAGCCTCTGGGCTCCAGCATGATGGGGGTTCTGAGGGGTAACCTCCAGCTCCAGCCACAGCAGTGCCACTTCCCAGGCTGGTAGAGCATCTGACCAGCTTCACTGTATGTTTAATGAGTGTTCAAATCCCCCGATCCAAATTCTAGGTGCCAAATTAAGAGCCCTTAAATTCAAGCATCCAAGGCTTGACCATTCCCCCTACCTCCCTACCGTGGGATTATTTGGAGATGAACTCTTTTACAGAGGTAAGTAGGGTAGGGTTGGAAGCATGAATCCCAAGTCATCACGACTGGTATCCTATACAAAGTGATACCTGGGCCATAGACTCACTCAGAGGAAGACAGAGGGAGACCAGGCAGCACAAGGGCACTAGGAACCAGCCTGGACAGGGCATCCCTCACTCTCAGGACACCCAGAGCTTTGACCTTGGATCTCTGGCTTCCAGACACCTGAGACAATGCATTCCTGTGGTTTATGCCACTCTGGTGTGTCAGGTCCAGCAGGCTAACTCAGCTGGTACCTTCCTAGAGTTCTCATCTGCCACTTTGCAGAACAGTACATCTTACCTGGTAGAAGAAGAAATTTGAGCTTCAGCGGAAAATCTGGCATTATGCCAATCATGAGTTGACAAGCTTGATCGGTAGCAGGCTGGCTGCTACATACTCTGAGCTTTGTGTGTAGAGGCGAACTTTGAAATCCACAGACCCTGACTGACAATGCAACCCATTGTCTAAACATAAGGAAATGCTTTCTGTCTGGTGGCATTCAGTTGACTTTGTTTCCCCATTGTGGATGAAGCTGGGTATTAAGTTTCGCCTGCATTTATATATTCCTGTTAACAAATCATGTCTGGTCTTCATTTTCTCTTTTCACTTCTCTTTTGTACCTGTCCAGTTCCCTCACTCATGAGTTAAGTAGAAGCTACAGGATGAGTTCATTTTAATTACTTATATTAATAAACATAACCCTCGACCTATAGGAAAAGTTCTCCCTTCACACTGGGTAAAAAATTCTGCTATCTGAGTGGAATAGACCACTCTCTTCACTCTCTTCCAAGACCTGAGAAGTGGGAGTAGAAAGTGGGTGAGCCTGGGGAGAGCAGGCTGCATCAGGGGACAGGCTTGGGGTGTCCGCTGGGGCTTGGCAGTTAGAGTACCCCTGCGGGGTAAGGGCCAGGCTGAGGATCAAACACTTTTGATCTGTTCAGGACCTGTTCAGGACCTGCTCATTATGCATTGCTTTGAAGAAGCCATTCCATTTCTTAAAACATAATTTTGTTTAAATTATGTGTCCAAATATTGGTGAGTTGGGTTCTGGTAGCTTAGGTCTACAATCATAGTTCTTAAGACTTCATATCCACTTAGCCAGCAAAAAGTAGTGAAATGATGGAGCTCCAACTGCAAACCAGCAAGCCAAACAGTCACGAGGTACTGGGTTCAAACCCCGACGCTGGCAAAACAAAACACAAAAGAAAACAGCAGCAAAACGTTTTATGTTAACATTTCACAATGTATGCATGCATTAAAACATCAAGTAAGTATGTACAACCCATCAGTACGTGTGACTTTTATGTTTGTGTACATTAGCTAAAACTAAGTTTGAATAGATGGAGTGTGATGCAGCAGGAGAGCACCTGCCTGCCTACCAAGTAGGAGGCCTTGAGTTCCAACTCCACACTAGCAAGCCATAAAAATACACATGTAAATTTAAATAAGAGCCAATTAAAATCCAGTTGAATTGAATTAAATCCAACTAAAGGAAGGTTCTATTTGGTTTGGTTTATCTTCAGACGATCTCACTGTATAGCTCAGGCTGGCACCGAACTTGCAACCCTGTCTACTTTCAGTGTGCTGTACTCCTCTCAGCCAATACATGTTTTTTTTTTTTTAAAGTTTGTATACACCAAAAATAATGCCACTGCAACACAAGAAAAAGTTGAAAATCTGCATCCGTGCAAGCTACTAAGGCAGGAACTTGAAGGACACAGGATGAGGAGAAGGTCAGGGAAGAGTAAAGGTCCGAGAGATGCCCTAATTCTAAGTCATGGGGAGGCAGGGAAGGGTTTCTGAGAGGGAGGACACCCGTTGCCTCTCATTGCAGCCTGTCCTGCCTGTGCTGATCCCAAGGCTGGTCTGGAGGACTAAAGGGAGGAGGGAGCAGGCAGCTGGCTGCCCAGTCCTTCTGGATCATTGCACTGGGAGGTGTGAGGGAGGGACAGCTCCATTTCTTGGGGTCTGTGGTTAACTCATGCTAAGAAAATAGTCTTTGATTGCTCCGAGCAGACCGGAAACTGACAGATAGCTATCACTGCCCCAGAAGCAACATGATACTATCCCTCTGCTGAGATAAGCGCAAGGGACCGGTTCTGCATTGTCAGGAAGAGCCAGTTAGCCCAGCAGGACCCCAACTCACAGGGCTGCCTGGCACAGAACTGCCTGGCACAGAGAGCCCGGCCAAGGGTGCGTGGGAAGGGGTGGGAAGTATTTGGAGAGTTCTTTTGACTACATCCAGTTACCAGTGAGAACGCTCTCTCTGTCTGTCTCTCTGTCCCATTCGCGCTCTGTCTGTCTCATACACAAACACAGTGACACACACAACCTGAAATAAAAACTTCATGAACCATGTATCCCTACCTATGCCATATAATTCATAGCTGTATGTTTGTATAGTTTTTTTTAAACTCAATTTCTGTTTTATAGTAAAAAAAAAATTCTGAGCTGGCTGCTGGTAGCTCACTTTGGTAAAACTGATTATCTAAGGAGGCTGAGATCTGAATTGCAGTTCAAAGCCAGCCTGGCCAGGAAAGTCTATGAGACTCTCATCTCCAGTTAACCATCAAAAAGTCAGAAAAGTGGCTCAAGTCATAGAGCTCTAGCACCTAGGTTCTGAGTTCAAGACCCAGTGCCAACACACACAGACACACACACACAGACACACACACACACACACACACACACACACACACACAGAGACAGACATTCTGCCTCATTACAGTTATTTCACAGCTTTCTCCAACTTCCTATCAGTCAAAATCCAGAATCTGAAACACTGGCAGAGAAGCTGGGTAAATCTCCAAGCAGTGCGATGCCAGGAGGGACACACAGAGCCAGCCGGAGCCGGGAATGACTCAGAAAATATTCTTGCATCTGTTTAGTTTTATTTTTAAAATCTGCCTTGTAAAACCAGGTGCCGGTGGCTCACACCTGTAACCCTAGCTATTCAGGAGGCTGAGATCTGAGGATTACAGTTTGAAGGCAGATTGGACAAAACAAACAAAACAACTCCATGAGATTATTATCTGTAGTTAACCACCAAAAAAGCCAGAAGTAGAGCTGTGATTCAAGTGTTAGAGTACCAGTCTTGTGCAAAAAACAAACTCGGGGGCGGAGGGGTTGGGGAGAGGGGCTGGGAAGGTGGCTCAGTGGTAGAGTGCTTGTCTTGCATGCATGAGGCCCTGGGTTCAATTCCTCAGCACCACATTAGCAGAAAAAGTCATAAGTGGTGCTGTGGCTCAAGTGGTAGAGTGCTATCCTTGAGCTGAAGAGTTGAGGGACAACACCCAGGCCCAGAGTTCAGACCTCACGACTGACAAAAAAAAAAAAAAAAAAATCCCAAACAAACAAAAAATAACTCAGAGACAGCACCTAAGTCCTGAGTTCAAGTCCCAGGACCAGCACACAAAGCAAAACAAACTTGCCTTGTGATAAGTGCCCCCCCTTCTGAATCATGCCTCAGTTTCCTTGTGCATACATATGATGGAAACTAACAGTTGCAGTCTCACAGGGCGGTCCAAATGGCTAGGTGGGTTCGAGTGTGCAGAGCAGTGTTCATGAGCTGCTTAGCAGAGCTCTACACTGCTGTATGTTGCACTTGCGCACAGTCCTTTTTACGAGATGAATTTTCAAAGGCTTGTTTAATTTTTAAAAATCCCCAAGTGAGGATGAACACGCTTGCTTCCTCTCACTTCCTATTTCTGGGCGGCTGCTGACAAATCGTAATTGCGATGCAGAAGAGCAAACGAGCAGCCCCCCACGAGGGTTGTGTTAATAATAATCTTTATCAAGTTCCAGTCAACAGCTGATTATGGTGACAATAAGCCAATGAAAAGAATCTTGGCACCACGGTGGGCAGCAGCCATGAGCCCTACCCTTGGTACACGTCATGGGGTGGGAATGGGAGAAGTCCTTGGGACTCGCCCGGCACTGCCAGCCCCTCAGAAACCAGCTGGCCGTTTCTGCATGGAGTGGATAGAACACTGGAGACTGCTCCTCGATCCCCACCTGACAGAAGGATTGAAGAGAAGGTTCTTAAAGGGGCGCCGCCGGGAAAGGGTGAGTCCCACATGGAATCCGGGGTGCTTGGGACTCCCAGTGAAGTCAGGAGACTGGGCATGGGCCTTGGGCCTTGGGCCTTAATGGTGGGTGATGTTCTTTGATTTGCAGATGTGTGTTGGATTGGTGGGTTCCAGAAGAGTCTTGCTCTCCTCAGATGATCAGTTCTGATTTCACTTGATCGTGTCCACATTTGATGTGTTGGCTTATATCGAACATCTTTGTTGGGTTTGGGTGTTGATTTCATTTTATTGTGTCCACATCTGATTGGCTTTCACCTTTGTTCAGATTAATTTCACGCACCTTGTGTGGCTTTGGGGTATAGAAGCTGTGTGGTAGTTGTATTAGGGCTGTAGGGCTTTGTGCGTGGAGCTTCCCTGATGCCACTAAACACTCCAAATCCAGCCTTTTCAGTGATGATTTCTCTGTTCTTGCAGCTGGATCTAGCATATACCACCCCAGATTCCTAGGATCCGGGATAGAGAGTGGCCCTCCCTACGTCCACTGTCGGGTAATAACGTGGGACCCATGCTCAGGTCTGTGATGCCAAAAGGCAAGCAAAACCAAGACAGCATTCCCATTCCTGTCCTCACCACACCGACCATTGATCCCTTCTGCTGTGAATGGGAGAGGGCAGCCTTCCTATTGGATTCCACGCAGGTCCAAGTCACTTCACCTGTGCAGGAGAGACTTCACCTCGCCCTATCAGGACACTGGAGAGCTAGGAGAGCCAGAGATTGATGGTCCTCTTGGAAAGCTGAGTCAAGGGTCAGGGACCGAGTCAGCCTCCTCATTCCAGAAGTAGAATTGCTCATGAGCCTGGAGTTTGTGTGGAGTCTGGTGGTGGTAACATGGAGTCTACATTCTTTTCTGGTTCCCTGCCCTGTCTCAGGGGTATGGCTGATTCTCAGATGGCAGAGCTACCTCCTGAGTGAAACCAGCCCAATCTAAGAGGCCACAGCAGGCCCAGTAATCCCGCCCTGCCACACATCTCCTTCAGGATATGGTAGTCATTGTCCATGTGGGAGAAAATTGCTTCCTAGGCGTAACTTCTGCATGGAAGAGAGGCAGGATCCAAGGATCTCTGTTGGAATTTCTTGTGCCAAGACCCATTCAGCGGTCTGGTGAAACCACAGACACCTTGTAAATCAATGTGTTAAAATCCATCACGTTAAATACATCAAGACCCCACGAAGCCAACTACATCGAGATCATTATCGAAGGAATCCAACCATCTTAACATACAGTGATCAAAATATTGATGTTTTGTGATATAATGAGACACACGCCTCCTCCTTACTCATCAATTAACAAGATGCGCTTGGGATTCGGTAGTTGTGAGGGTGGAGATGTGAGTTGTTCTTTTTTGGTGGAAGAGATGGACTCTAAGACCCTGTAAGTGCCAAACGCACGCTTCTCGAGCCACACACCGCAGCCTGTGATAAGGTTTTATTGTTTGCTCCAAACTTCTGTGTGTTGTTGAAATAGATGTATTTTCTGTTGAGGACCAAGAGCTATTTTCTGTTGCTCATTCTTTTAGAGAAAGAATGGTAGGCCTCTCATGGCCTAGGCTGGTCCTTACAGGGGCTGGTGTTTTATTCAGAAGAAGCATTCCTTGATCCTGTTAATGTACTTACTCAGGTCAAACACGCTACTTCGTAATCTGAAAATCATCTCAAGGAGTGTGACTGTCTGGCAATGTTAAAAATGTCACAAACGTGCTGTTCTGGTGATGAGATGACTCCATGCTTCCTTGTCTCACTCGAGGAAGGAAGGAGATCATCTGGAGATCTTCTGTTGATTTGCAAACCTTACCCTTGAGGTTGCAGATTTACAGCTTTGGATTCTTGAGTCTGTTAGCTCTTAGTGAAGAACTACGCAGCCTGGGGGTGATGTGGTCTGAGCCAGGTCCGAGCGGGCCAACTTCACCCTTAGTACAGGCTCTTTATCCTTCCCATGATGGATCAGCCATTAGCCAGTGGCTTCTACTCTGCCCCTGGGTTTTTGCACGTGCAGTAGACTGGAAGAGGTCACCAGGGCCTGGCTTTGCTGTCAAGGGGATTCCCTATCAGTCAAGAATCCCAGGTGGTGGGAGCACCCAGTCCATGGCTGTCACCAAGGGCTGAATGGTTTCTCCCAGGTGGCTTTCAAGGGTTGCGCCCGTGGGTCCCACTGCATACCTGCAGGAAAATGCTTTGTCCTGATGGAACACATGAAGGCCACCATCGAGGCCATCACCTGAGCCTGGGAGTGTCCAGCACAGGCCCCATGTCTCAAGGGAAGGGACAGCTGGTGCCAGGCCACACAGAGGAAAGGAAGTCACGGGACAGAGGAATGGTGATCGCTGTTGCATCCTCTTTGGAAACTCATTCAAGGTTTGTGCCAGAGACCTTGTCTGGAGTCCCACGCTCCAAAGTCCTCAAGGACCGAGCCACGGGAAGGGCCAGGGACTGCGTGAGCCTTGTGGGTGCCACTAGGTGTGGGCATCTCTCAGATGATTCTGCTACAGACCCACCCCTGGCCTGTGTTAACTGTGGTCCCTTTTCACGTGATCGGCAGTGGCACCCCCCCCCCCCCGCCAGCTCTTCATTGACAAGGGAGGTCTGGCATTTCTGAGACAACCCCCTCTCCCCCGAGGTTGATCACGGCCTGCAGCTGCTGAAAACTCTGGTGATTTTTGACTGGAGACCCCGTTCTAATCATTGTCTCCCTGGGTCAAAGAAGACACCCTGGGACAGCCCAAGCCCCCAGGGCATCATTGAGCCAGGCGGCTGGGTTTGTCCACTTCGATAATTTAGGGGCAAGTTAAAAGAAGTCCTCTGTGCATAACCCGTGGGCTTGCAATCGCTTTGACTTCTAAAAGAACAACGTTCAAAGGCTTCTACATGGGAAGGGCTTAAGGCAGGCCTCCCCTGTGGAGGGGAGGTGGCAGCTAGCAAAAGGGCAGGTCAGAGGGGCTGCTGCAGATAATGGACTTTCACAGAACTGGGGATGGGGGGAAGCTGTCAGGCCCCAACTCAGGCCTCCGGGAGGGGAGGGAAGGGAGCAAGCCACAGCTCGCAGCGATCGGATGTCCAGGGGTAATGCAGTGATGAGTCTATTTCACACAATGGGGCTGTCAAGAAAAATAGTGTCGCCGGAGAGGACGGTTCGAAAGCTCTTCTTCGTGGCCTTCAAAGTATCAATTTTCAGGTGCTAAGTGGTAATTATAGTGAGCAAGCGATAGCAGCAGTGAGTGAAATTAGATATTGTCAAAGACAACAGAGTGGTCAGCCTTAGTGTTCACTGCCCGGGACTCAGCAGGTTGACATTTACCCCCTTTAGGATGGGGGGGGGGGAAGGGTGTGTGGTTCATGTGGAATTCAAATTATCCTTTGACAGAAGGGTCTTCAGAGAAATAGTTCATTACTGGGAAAAAATTCTCACTTATCTATTGGCTTAGCATTTATTAGCAGAATTTCCCTCCACCCCCACCCCCCAGCCCCCAAGGGGATAGAGATGCTACTTTTATTTGAAACGAAGCCATTTAAGGTGAATCAGTGGTGATCAACGCACCTTTTTTGGCAGGGGTGAGTTCTCTCGTGGTTCCTGTGGAGCTTGGAACTGTTCGAAGAACCATTGAAATGGCTCTGGTTTCATGTTCTCTGCTCCCTCTCTTCGTGAGCTGATTGTGTACTCGCTTTTCTTTATTTGACCATTTTAGTATATCTGTACATTTCCTCTGAATATTAGCTTCAGGAACGAATTGGAAACGGGCAAAGTGGGCCAATACATCAAACGACGAACTCGTAAAAACGAACTATGCTGCAGAGCGGCTGGGGCAGGTTGGGCCTGACAGATTCCTGGGGGGAGGGGAGGCGGCTGTGTATGCAAAGGCAGGACACAGGGGCCAGTGGCAGGAGATAGGAGCTGGTGGGGAGGCTGTTTTATCAAAGCGCCCAGAAGAGAGGTGAAAGCCAGAGCCTGACAAGGGACTGAGGGCATCCTTTCCTTTAAGAGGAGGTAGACCATGCATCGTCCTGGGGTGGCAAGGACACAAGCAAACAGAGATAAGACTAGGCGAGCAGCAGCAATGAAGACTCAAGGAACGGAGAGAGGACTCAGGTGCTGGATAGGTGGCTTTTGACAATTAAATTAAATTCTCTCATGGGAATCATTCAGTGGCCATAGGTGATCTTCTGGGTGTTGGGGGTAGGTGTGCAGGCGCTCCTGTAGTGTCTAAGTGGCACTAACAGCCACAGTGTATCCTTACTGTGGCTTATTGAGGAGCAGGGCCTATTTGGGCTGTGGGAGAGATCAGGGAGGGGCTGGAGGCGGTTTCAAGACATGGACAGGGCAGGGTATTTTTAAACTAAAATTTCAAAGTAAGAACAACATGGTGTTAGACAATCAATACCTTTTGTTGTTGAAAACACTGTTAGTGCACGGGGGTGGGGGGGGGGTGGGGGGGGGTGGGGGGGGGTGGTGGATGGGAGGGATGGGAAGGGGAAACAAAGGAGGAGGCAACAATGCTTGATAAGAAATGTACTCATTACCTTATCCATGTAATTGTAACCCCTCTGTACGGTATTTTCACAACAAAAAAGAAAACACTGTTAGTGACAGTCACAAGCAGGCAGGAGCCTGTATCATTGCATATGTACATTCAGCTTCAAGATTTAATCTCCAGGAGATATTAATTTAGAAGTAAGAGGCTATATATTTTAAATTTCCCCAGGATTTGTAATTCTTTTACAAATGATAGTAAAGAAAACACCAAATTACCCTATCCTATTTTTTAAAAAATGATTACTACTTTAAAAAATTGTTATTTTAGGGCTGGGAAGGTGGCTCAGTGGTAGAGCGTTTGCCTTGCATGCTTGAGGCCCTGGGTTCAATTCCTCAGCACCACATAAGCAAAAAGAAAAAAGCTGGAAGTGGCGCTGTGGCTCAGGTGGTAGAGTGCTAGCTTTGAGCTGAAGAGCTGAGGGACAGCGCCCAGGCCCAGAGTTCAGGTCCACTACTGGACCCCCCAAAAAATTGTTATTTTAAAGGCAAAATATCATTTCATAAGTCAGGTAATAAGTATATTTCTTTTTGTACAATGTTACCCCTTCCTTTCTCTCTCCCAGTTTTTCCCTTTCACCCCATTTACAAGTTATAAATTTATTTTCAACATAGTATATACTGGGTACCATGGGTGCATTCATTCACCTTTTGTCACTTCATTTCTCTGTCCATCTACTCCCCACAAATAAATAAACAAGACAAAATGAAAAAAAAGAAAAAAATTCTCATCTCAATGAATTTCCTGAAATTCATTTTGATAAATACTATTTTAGATGATCAGAAGCACATAGGCATTGTGCCTTTGTGTCTTTCTCTGTTGGTCTCGTGTGTGTGAATGCCTAGAGTCCTGTATCATTTATCGTGTCCTGGTGTATTTTAGATCTAGCTTCCACATATGAGAGAAAATATGTGCTGTTGCTCTCTCTGAGTTTGGCTTACCTCACTTAACATGATTTGTTTTAGATCCATCTATTTCCCTGCAAATGGCATAATATTATTCTTTCTAATGGCTGTGTAAAAGTCCATTGTGTGTAAGCACCACATTTTTTGATCTGCTCATCTATGGTGAGGCATCTGGGCTGTTTCCATACCATGGCTGTTGTGAATAGTGCAGCAATGAACATGGATGCGCAGATGTCTTCATGGTATCCTGGTTTGTGACGTTCTGGGTAGATGCCCAGGAGTGGTATGGCTGAGTTGTGGGGAAGATCTATGTTTAGTTTTTGAGGAACCTCCATACTGCTGTCTGGAGTGGCTGTACTAGTTACATTCCCACCAGCAGCACATAGGGTTCCTTTTTCCCCATTCCCACCAACATTTGTTGTTTGAATTCTCAATGTTGGCCAATCTAACTAGGGTGAGATAGAAGCTCAGGGTTTCTTTGACTTGCATTTGCTTTATGGCCAGGGATGGTGAGCATTTCCATATATATTTCTTCACCATTCTTACCTCTTCAGGTCTCTCTTAGCTCCTTTACCAATTTAGTGATTGGTTCATTAGCTTTGGGAAGGGTTAGTTACTTGAGCCCCTTTTATTCTGGATACTAGGCCTTTGTCAGATAAATACTGGTAAAAAATCTCCCCGTCTGTTGGCTGTCCTTCTAGTTTAGTAACTATGTCCTTGGCTGTACAGAATCTTTATTATTTTATTGCTATTCCATTTGTCAAGTCTCGCTCCTATCTGTTATGGCCCTGAGACTCTTTTCCAAATGTTACCGCCTATGCCTAAGCATTCCAATTTTGGGGGGGGAAGTCCGATTGTGGGCCTGAACTCTGGGCCTGGGCACTGTCCCTCAGCTCTTCAGCTCAAGGCTAGCACTCTACCATTTGAGCCACAGCACCACTTCCGGCTTTTTTCTTTTTGTGGTGCTGAGGAATTGAACCCAGGGCCTCATGCATGCAAGACAAGTGCTCTACCACTGAGCCACCTTCCCAGCCCCATGAGTTCTAATTTTTAATCCTACTTCCTCTTGCAGTAATTTCAAAGTTTTCCATCTGATGTTGAGGTCTTTGATCCACTTTGAGTTGATATGAGTGCATGGTGACAAACAGGATCCACTTCTAGTTTTCCACATATGAATGCCCAATTTTCTCAATACCAATTATGGAAAGGTTATCTTTTTCCCCCACTGACTATCTTTGGCTCCTTTAACAAATATCAAATAACTATAAGCACATGACTTTATTTCTAGTTTGTTCCTTTGATCTTCAGGTCTATTATTTTGTTCTTATAGCTCTGTGGTCGAGCTTGAGGTCTGGAATTGTGATACCACCAGCATTGTTGTTGTTGTTGTTTTTGCTTTGGCTACTTGAGGTCTTTTGTTGAATGTTTGGATTGTGTTCTCTTACCTTGGTAAATAATGTCAATAGGATTTTGATGGGGCTTGCTTTAAATTTACAGATCATTCTTAGCAGTACGGGCATTTCCACCATATTAATTCTACTTATCCATGAACATGGTAACCCTTTCCATTTCCAGGCGTTGAAACGTAGCATTGGGGCATCTGGGCAGCTCCGGTGCCGGGATGAATGGGCGAGCTCCTGCAGCGGACTGGGCAAGACCCCCAGTGCCTGCGGGGATTGTAGGTGAGATGTCCCATTGGGGAAAACACAGACGGGTGCTCTGGGCCGGGGTGCCCTACATGGAGACATGCTGGCAGGCTTCAGGGTCTGGCTAGGGTGCAGACCCCTCACACCGTGCTGAAGGCAGCCCCCATGTCCTGCCCAGAAATGCAAAGGTAGGCTTAGAGGACCATCTGGGCGCAGATGCAATCAGGATGGGCGCAGACCTCGGGCGCACAGATAGGTGGCATCACGTGTGGGGATGCACCTGTGGCCTTTTACAGGCTTCTGTCTGCCTGCTGGCCTTAGAAGACCCTCGGAGTTGGGTCCAGGCCCGCTGGACCTTTGCACTTCCCTCCTGGAGTCATTTGGTCTCTGCAAATGGCGTTGTTGGTGCGTGCGGATATGTGGCTGTCTTCTCCGGTTCCCAGCTTCAGGATACCCATAGGTCGTGACTGTCTGGAGTGGAGGCTGAGGCAGCGGAGGGTGTCCGGGGATGGGTAATGGGGAGAGGAAAGGCACCTGCTTCGCTTTCTCTGTTTCCCCTCTTGTGGAATCTCAAATTTGAATCTTTATGGTGGTTGCCAAACAGATTATTTCTAGCTTGTTTGGGGTAGACTCTTGAAGTGGAGTTCCCTGCTCTCCTGGTCGATCAGAAGGAGCCCGAGTTAATGCATGCCTGCTCCATCACCATCTGGATTCCTCCACTTATCGAAGTTTTTGAGTGAAAAAAAAAAAGAGGGACACAAATATATTGTGATATTCTGACCTTAGAGAATCATTAAACATCTCTCTAGGCCAGAACTCCCAGGTTTTAGACAAGGAATTTTAAGAAAGAAAAAAAAAGTTGTTCAAGTATGTAGATTATTTCTTATTTTTCTTCTTATTGAGAATAGTGCCTCCCCCTTTTTATTTGTTACATATGGTGATTATAGAAATCACAGAAGCAATTCATTGACCATCTGATGAAGCTAAGCCTTGGTAAAATGTAGCATTTCAGCATCAATCAATGAGCTGAGTGCTGGCTGCTACAATGTATCATTTCTGTATCAGGAGCAAACAGTAACATTCCCTGAGAAACATTTCCTCCTAAGTGAACATAGATGTTTTTCATTTCATTCCCTCCATTTCACCACAGCTGCTAGCATGACTGCTTCTTTTCATTTGGAAACCACATCAGTTAAGATAAGCAAGGTCAAGGACAAATTTACACGTGATTTAAGTGCATTCCAACAACAAAGTTTTGCATTTTCTTCTTGGTTTCTCTTTTTCCTGTCCTCCTCCTTTTTTTTTTTTTTTGCATTGAATCTGCTCCTGGTTGCCTTCACTCTGAAACCTGCACTGAAATGTCCTCTTCCTGGAAAATCACTAACTGGTACCATTTACCACACACGAGCTTAAATTTCTATTTAGAAGTAACACATCCCTGTCTATTAGTTCTTCCCCAGTACGTGAGATATAAACGTTTTCTTCCATGGTGGTTACTGCAAGAAGGATCATATGAGCAGTGACTGCTGCTGTGTACTCAGGGAGGCTGACTCCTATTCATAAAATCACTGGTCTAGACCAGGCACCGGTAGCTCACACCTGTAATCCCTAGCTACTCAGGAGGCTGAGATCTGAGGATCATGGTTCAAACCAGCCCGGGCAAGAAAGTCCATGAGACGCTTATCTCCAATGAACCGCTCGGAAAACCAGAAGTGGTGCTGTGGCTCAGTGGTAGAGTGCTTGCCTTGAGCTGAAGAGCTGAGGGACAGCACCCAGGCCCAGAGTTCAAGCCCCATAACCGATAATAAATGAATAAAAATAAAAATAAAATCACTGGTCTTCAGACTACCATAAGGCTTTGGCCAACTACATAACCAACTCTCTGGTAGACATTTCCAAAAATACTGATGCATTTCATTGAGTTATGGATTGGCGCAGCATAGTTAGGAAGAAAATAGGTTATTGTAACCTTCCAGATATGCAATCTAGGCAGAGATCCTAAAGAAACTCAGGCTGTAGAGCGATAGGATATATGAACAAAAGTCCTGGTCTGTGGCACAATTGCTAGAGAAGAAATATCACATATCACTATCACAGAACTAGAATGATGCATAGCAACTGAAATGTGGGAATGGGATATGAGCTCATAAGATGAAGTTGGAATTAATACAAAATAATTGAAATGGAGAAGATGGGGCATATCACCAAAAATAGATGACAAAAGCTTACTAGTGAATCTCAAACAGCAAGAGGCCGACTTGCATATGTATGTGAGTATAATCTTGTCAGAGAATTCTCAGAATGGCTGTATATGAGTAAAAGGGAGTAAGACTGTGGAAAAATGAAAGATTGGCTCACTTTTCCTCAAAAGGTATTTTATTACTTTGAAAAGTAAGCAAAAAAAATTAACATTAGAACATTAACAATAAAGCATTAAGAATAAAAAGTTAAGAAAACATTTGGCGTTTGTGATTCTCAATACTAGTAGCCTTATAAGTGTTTGGGGGGTTGTTTTCTGGACTTTCCTATTTAAAAAAAATGAATATACAAAGCAAAACAGTATATTTGCATATGTTCACATGGTTTTGTGATCGTTTTTTCCTCCTCTTGTGTTGCCTCTTCCTCCTGAAGTTTGTTAAAGTAGACCCAGCTATTCAGTTGGGTGACATCCATGAACTTGTTCATATCCATTATGCAGAATATATCTATCAACTGCCTCCTTTTCCCTGGCCTGAAACTTTAGCTGCAACCCATGGTCAGGACTGGCAAATATTCAGGGTTACCTCATCTCCTCACTCGGTATATCGTTTTCAAATTGCGTGGTATTCACCCCCAAATCCACAGCTACCCTTAGAGACAGAAGTGTCATACATCAAGAGTTGTCAGGTATATTATCCATGGCCAAATGGACAAATGATTTCATTCCTTTTTTTGTTTCTCCCATCACGCTTCCAAATGTGTAAGCGACACCACTTCCCCAACTTTACCATCAGTTGCTTGTTCCTGGAAGATCCCAGTTCTCAGGCCAAGAGAATTATGCCCCCCACCCCCACACCTAGTCAGGGAGGTGAAGCTTCCTTCCTGTGCTTTCACAGGTAGCCAGATGGATGAAGCAGGATAAGAATGAGGGCTTATGTGTTGTTCATTTCCTTAATAGAAATCAACATTGCCCATCCATGTTGACATTAGTCAATCTCACTGATAAATCTCTAGAGTTTTGCTTTCGGTCTGTTGGCTGCTCTCATTTCTGCAATACAAGATGAGTGTGTCACTTGATGACCCATTTTTCTGAGCAAGGAATCAACCCATGGCTTTGACATGATCATTGCAAGCCACAGGTTGTAACTTCAGGCTCATAGCAAGAAACCCAGAAGGGAAAAGAATATTATCTGGATATGTGCTCTCCTGGCTGGCTTACTGGTGGGGAAAGGAGTTAGAAATGTAACCTCTAGGTACATATTCTAAATCATTTTTCCCCCTGCTATCTTTACCTTTTCTGTCTACTGGCAAATATGTCTGCTTAGCCAAACGTTCACTCAGCCCTGCTGATCGTGATCTCCCTGGGGACACTGTGATGATCTCCAGGGACTCAGTGAGGCTCTTCAGAGCTGTGCCATTGACTCCCGTGATGCCATGCAGCTCATTTAACCTGATGGCTTCAGATGTCTGAGTCTAACTTGCCAAGCATCTCCACCTTGTTGCTCCGTGGCCAACTGCTCTGCTTCTGGAAGGCCGGACCTTACACCAGTAGAGTCTCACCCCCAGCAACAAAGCCAAGTGAAACTAACAACAACAACAACAACAACAAAAAGCTGGACTTTATTTCTCCTTCTCGCTTTCCAGTCAGTCTCAAAATTCAGTGTTTTTTTTTTTCCCCCGTCCTGAACTCCTATGTTTGAGAAAACACATGGGAGTTTTACTTCTTAAAATAAGGCTCCACCCTGTACACTCTGCTCTGTCTTTACCTCTTGTCCTAACCACTTATGAAACAGAATCATGCCACCCTCCCACCAGCTCCTCTGGTAACCATGGTGATTTAATTAAAATCACCACTGTCCACAGCACGTTTTTTTCCTAGGGTGCCCCACTGGCTAGAGTCTAAACTGCATGCTCTTAGCATGTCTTGAAAATCCCTATTGGATTTTACTTTTACTTTAAAAAATATTTTTTTTTAAAAGATAATCATGTTTAGAAAGCCTCCGCATACCTTCTGGCTGGGCATGGTTGTCCTTTTCTCACCTGTAAGCTTCCCATGAGTATGTTTTCTTCGTCCTCCTACAAACTAAACTAGTACTGAAACATGCTGACTGGTTTCTGTTACTAAATCCAAAGATCAACACTGTATCTCCCTGGTAGTAAATTCCCAGCACCTCCTAGCAAGCTATCACGTCTCTTCCACCTGAAACAGCTGCTACCCTAGGAAGCAACAAACCTGACTAATTCTTGGGTTTTGTCCAATCATCTGTGTTGTTGCTGTTGTTGTTTGGGTGTTGAGAATGGAAGCTAAGCACTTGCACAGGCTAGGTTACACTGTACCATTTTGCCTTATTTATTTATCTTGAAATAGTTGTACAAAGGGGTTTCAATTCAGTGTATCAATCGATGGGTACAGTGCATCATGACCGCCGTCATTCCTTTCACAATTCTTCTCCAGCCCTACCACTGAGTCACACTTCCATCCCTATCTTCAATTTTCACTAATTTTCCATGTTATTTTCTGGCTTGTGATTCTTGGCTGGAACAGTTAGTGTGGAGGAAGGCCATAGTTTGATCATAGCTCTTCTTCCTTTATTATACTGTCTCTCACTACAGGGTCTCATTTCTTCTCTTGGGTTAAAGAAAGGAGAGATGGGGAGCACACATTCACCCAGCGCCTCCCTGTGAGCAGGGTCCTTGTGTCACTTTCATCTTTGTGATGCCTTTTTTGGGCACATTGCTTGGTTTTATGCATTCATATGGCTAGGCCTATGGTGCCTAGTTATTTAAGGGAATGCTTATGTAAGCACGGATACCATATGTTTTGTTGCTTTGGTTAACACCTGCAGTCAGTTGACTTAAAACTGACTTCTAATAATGTTGGTGGCCTCATTCAATCAACTGAAAGCCTTAAGAGCAAAACGTAAGATTTTTAGGACAGAAATGAACTCCAGATCACACTCCAGAAATTCTTCTTGAGATTACATCCTTGTGGGCTATAGATTCATTTCCTTGAAATGAATCACCTGCCTTTCCATCTGCCTATCTATCCATCTGTTCATCCCTCCATCCATCTGTCCATCTATTCATCCATTCATCTATCAATCCATCCATCGATCCATTCATCAGCCCATCCATGCATCCCCCATCTATCCATTCATCTATATCACTTTTTCATTTCCTCTCTCTCCTTCTGTGGGTTTTTTTTTTTTAGAGTCCTGATTAATCCATCCTGCCACACAGATCAGATCCACTCCTCTTCCACTATAGTGCTAGGTTTTCCAGCCAAAGTAGGGAATCGTTTTTCTTCATCCCTCTGTTCCTGCCCTCTGCCCAGTGTGTAGGTCTGACAGGGATAGTCAGCAGGTTCATTCATGCAGGATATTTATTAACAGCACTCTTTTTCTCTTGGGATAGGCACTGTTTGGAGGATGAATATTACTCACTTCCATCATCAGGCTCTGTGGTTCTCCCTCCACAAATCAAACCGGAACCCCACATTCTGGTCTTCATCTTTGCTGCTGCTCCAGTCCTGAGAGGAGGCCACTAAGGGAGACTCCTCAGTGTCTCCTCTTCTAGCCATGTTCCCTACTGATCCATGCCTGACTTGGCTCCTCACAGAGCAACCATGGCCAATGCACCACAGGTATTTCTTCTTCAACACATCATCTCTCTATGGCCTTCTTTTATCTACTGGTGGATTAACTCGAACATTCTTCCCTGCGGGGAATTTGCATGTCTGAGCCTAACCAGGCCTGGTCCTGTCTCCGTTCCCTCCATTCCTCCGCTGCATCCACACTACTTGGTCTCCAGTTCGTTCTCAACACACGACTGTGTTCTTTCTCTGGCCTCTACACAGATCACTCTTCATCAAGGACTTCCACTGGCAGGTTGTTGTTGTTTTTCTTTTCACACCACTCAGGCGCAGCCTGACATTACCTCCTTGGAGATTCCTCTCTCTGGTCAGTTGACTGACTGTCCTTCCATCCCCTTCCTTTCTCAACTTTAGGTGTTAGAGAAGAGGAAAGCACTGTCCCCTCTCCCGGACCTCACGCGGGATGGCTGTGAGCCAGGACTGTGGACGTCTGGGGACACCTCCCACGGGGCACGCCTCATTATGCCCATCAACTCCTCCCTGCCTTGGGCCTTGGCAGCTGGACCTCTGGTAGTCACTCCACACTTTCATGTAGTAGGTGACTGAGATCTGGAGGACCATGGTTCTTTCATGCATTAATTGCATAGTGATCTCACTGGACACTGAAAACAGATTAAAAACAAAATGAAGCAAAAAATTAATAAACGACTGGTATTTGTGGTTCGGTCCTTCAGAGACAGAGTCATATCAGCTTTGAAAGAGTTCCTACCTATTGACTTCTTACTTCAACCCCAAATCCACATGCCTTCTATGTGTGGATCCTATGTATGCACAGTGTGTGTGGCTATTGGGAGAGGAACTGGAGCTCTGCTTTGCTTGGATGCCAGTGGCTAATATAAGCTTCAAAGCTTACATTCAAGCTTAAATTCAAAGCTCCCCCACAAGAGCGTGGCAGTGGTCTTCATGGCAGAATGTATGGGCTGGTGTATCCCCGAAATACCTGCCCAACTTCCGGTTGTCATGCTGGCCGTTTGACTGCCAGGTTTGAATTGTTGTGGTAAAACACTAACTTTCTGAACTTTCAATATGAAGAGATACCAGCTCATTTTGTCTGGAATGAATACCTTAAGTTGGTAGATTGTAATCTTACAGAAGAAATGCAATTTGTTGACTAGTAAAGTCGACCATGTGTGTGTAGATTTATTTCTTTTTCTCATTATTCATAACAAATTGGCTCTGAGCGAGTACCTCTGCAGTACTAAGCTGCTCTGGTCATAGAGATGCTAAGTTGCTTATTTCCATTGTTTTTACTGTTACCACACTGGTTTAGAAATGGTTTGGGATCCTGAGCACTTCCCGTAAGGACAAGGCTTTGTTTTGAGTTGAACTGTGTCCTCGACAAAGGTAGGCTCAAGCCATGACTCCTGACAGCCGTGAATGTGGCCTTACTTGGAAACAAAGTCTTTGTGGATGGTCATAGTGAGATTATTAAGATGACTCCTAAAATCATTGGTGTTCCTTGTGCAAAAAAGCAAAATGCTAAGTGAAGACAGAGCTACAGGGAGAAAGCCACATGAGTTTCCATCAGTTGACTCTACAAATCCAGTTGCAGTGAGTGCTCGGCGCCTGCTGGTATGTCCCCTTTGCTGGGCTCCTCTTGGTTTCACTCTTCTTCAGGAATGTGAGAGGGGATAGAAATAGAGGTTTTTTTAAAAAAAAGGACAAGAAAGCAAAAAGGTTAAGGATGCTGTGTATGCTGAGACAGAATACAATGACAGGCTTCCATAGAGGAAAACGGCCCCTTCTTCTTACCACCAACCAGGGATATATATGGTTACTAAGAAAGCAGGACTCAAAAAATAAAAATTCTGTATTTCAAGATATTTGGCTTTAAGAAAAAGAAGTTTCTGGAATCATTCAGTAGAGAAATAGGAAGGCGAGGAAAAATGAATTTCCAACTGTCTATTCACATCCCTTAAAAATAGAAATGTAGCTCAAAATACCTATTACAGGGGGCTAGGAAGGTGGCTCAGTGGTAGAGCGCTTGCCTTGCATGCATGAGGCCCTGGATTCGAGTCCTCAGCACCACACCACATAAGCAAAAAGAAAAAAAAATACCTTTTACAGAAAGGTGTTTAATTCATTCTAAGACACCTAATAGTTTTTAAAGTCTTAAAAATTAGTGTTTATTATTAGGGCAGTCTTAGGTTCCCAGTAAAACTGCTCTGGGGTCACTGAGATTTCATGGGCTTTCTGCCTGTCACACACAGTATCTCGGCCACTGCCGGCACAATTCTTGCTGGGGGTGGTGGTGGAGAATAGCTTACGGGAGCTGACAAAAGCGTAGAGGAATGTCCACCATGTCTACTTCATGTCTACTTCACAGCTGTCTGCCCTCACTCAGCTCGGTGCCTCATACTCCTCTTCTGCTTCCACACAGAAAACTCTAGCAACCACTCATCGTCACCACCTCCATGGTGTTGTGTCTTCCTGTTTGTTATATACCTCAAACAAGGGAACAAGTGAAGCAATATCAACCCCCAGAGCAAAGTAACATGTGATGTTATAACATTTCATATTGCACTGAGCAATCAGAGCTTGCCAACCTCTGCTCACAGTAAGTTTTGGTCATAGAGGACAATGGTTTGATAATATTGTATGAGAGATAGACTGACACTATGTAAGAATATATAGGTGCAGAAATATGTGGTGAGCTAGGGTTTGTTTCCTTTCCAATTATTTTGAATAGACTAGTTAGGAAAAGGATGTCTCAGACGAAGAAATGGGAAGTTCTCTAAAGCATCTGAAAATCTAGTTTCAAGCTTTTACTGGTTTAATTCAAGACATTTGCACGTGTGGTTATGTTCAATTCACGTAAATATTGCTTAATCTTATTGTTTTGGGGGTTTGCTCGGGGTTTGTTTCCAGATAGCAACACAGATGTTCATTGCTTCTATCAACCTCTTCCAAAAACTACACATAAAACTTGAGTGTCACAATAAAAAAATACAAAGATTTGGAAATGTGATTGTGAAAATGTCAGAAAAGTTTGAAAATGCATCAGCCTATATAGTAAGAGCAGTTGTCTTTGGGTTATGCATTATTTCATTTTTCTCTTTCTTTGTGAATCATCTATGCTTCCTTAAACTATCTGATGTGAACATGTGTTAATTAGAAAGAAAATTTATTAGAGCTAAAAGAAACACTAAAAAAAAAAGGCTCATTTTCCATGGAACTATCACAGCCCTCTTCTTGTACTATTAATTTATGCTAATAATAATAAATAAAAACTGAAAAATATGAAAAACAACTTGAGTATCGGTCAAATTAAAGTTTTTGTTAAAGATGGCTTTAGCATGGCTATCTTCATAGCAAAGTTTCTAAGTGGATATATATCACTAACAAACAATTCTTACAAATTTATTTTCTTTATTGCCATAGGAAGGGTAGTAGTAGCCTATGACCTGACATTTACATTCCCTTTCTTGGGGGAAGAACTTCATTATATCCTATGTACATAATGAGATCTCATTTGATTGTTAGTTTTTTGTTTTTTGGGTTTTTTTTTTTTGAAGTTCCTAATGCCTGTGATTTTATTTTAGATATGCTTTTAGGTGCTAGAAAAATATACACACAGTCGACAGGTCCAACTCTGTCTCCATGAGGAACATACTAATACAAGATTGATGAGAAATGCAGCTATTTCTGGGAGCAAGAAACACAACAGACATGTTTTTTGGGTTTTTTTTAGTCGGTCGTGGGCTTGAACTCTGGGCTTGGGCACTGTCCCTGTGTTCTTCAGCTCAAGGCTAGCGTTCTACTGCTTGAGCCAGAGTGCCATTTCTGGTTTTCTAGTGGTTTATTGGAAATAAGAGTCTCACGGACTTTCCTGCCTGAGCTGGCTTTAAACCACAATCCTCAGATCTCAGCCTCCTGAGTAGCTAGGATTACAGGCATGAGCCACCGGCACCCAGCCGCTAGTTTTATACTAGGAAGTAGATATGCAATGACATTTAAATTAACTTTGCTTTTAGAAGAACTACGTTTAAAACCGGAGGCATAACAGAAGGCTGGCCGTCTGGTCCCTTGAGGATGCCTCTGCTGATCCTCAAATAAGATCTATGTCGTCACGGTGGTCTTGGTTTTCATTGCGGTGACCCAATACCTGAGAGGAAACGAGGTGAAAGGAAAAGGTTCATTCTCCTCATTGTTTTGGAGGTTTTTGTCTGTCGCGGCAAGGAGAGGTGTCTGAGCAGAGCAACTCTCATCATGGTGGTCAAGTAGCAGAGGGAGCGCCTATAGGAGCGACTTCTGGGTTTATTTCCCTTTCGTTCCACATGGCCCCCAGCCTATGGGATGGTGCCATTCACATTCAGGGCAGATTCATTCTCATGGACGCACCCAGAGCTGTGCTTACTCATCTAGGTGGTTCTCAGTGCAATAAGATGACAACTGCACTGAGTCATAACATCGCAGGCATTATTATTAATGTCACTATTTCTCCTTCTGTGGAGAAGCTAAAGCAAATTTAATAACTTGCTGGTCCTAAGGAAAATGTTAGAATTACGTCCACGAGTTTTAATTTTCATACAGCTACTCGAGAGTAGTATTAAGGTGATATTATTCCTTCTAGGATTTTTTTTTGTTTTAATTTTTAATATTGTTATTACAAACGTGATGTACAGAGGTTCTTCTAGATTTTTTTCCCCTCAAAATGTATACATAGATGTAGTGATAGCTTATGAATATAAAGTATTTGTCCAGGAAGTAATGAAGAGCTACCATAATGCTTTCATGTTAGAAGGATGCATTTTACTAAAATATTCCCTAATTGTTACATTTTTTCCATCTCCTATTAATGTGTTTAATGGAACATTATCAAATTAGAATGTTATCATAGGGTTTGGCTAGAAAAATAAGTAAGATAATAAACAGCAAGGTATTTAGTCATAAGGATATTTTCCAGCTTTTCAGCTGATAAAATAAGTACGCCGGGAAAGCAGATTAAGAAAATAATCAAAAGTGCAAAAATAACAACACACACAGGAGAAGAATTAAACATTCCTGGGCCATTACAGACTTTGGTTTTAACAACCGTCCAGCATGAAAGAAAAATTGCTCAGCCGACGAAGGATGTGAATTACCATTTCATCACGGCAGGGCTCAGTTCTGTACTCTGTGGCAACAAAATTATTACACCTTGCAAAACAAGCCTGTCATTCTCCAGGGTAAATGAGTACTTCCATTTAACCTTGCCCAGAGTGTGCCTCACCTTGCTCTTCAGATGCCCTGAGCAAAAGAGTTTAATTATTCTTTAATTATCGTGAGTCCAGCATTTTTGGTAAAACACCACCTCCTAAGTGAACTCCAAAAGAAAAAAGATCCTAATGACTATTGAAATTATTATGCAATATGAAATGGTTCTACACTTGGAAGGAATTTTATGGCCTTCTGTTGTTTTTCCTGGCAGTCCTATGGCGGGAAGTAAGACGTTCACTAGTATGGAGAAGTTGAGAAAGCTGAGCACCAAGGACTTCATTGGTGTGCTCAGGGTCTCAGGTCAGGGAAGATCGTGGTGATGAAAGGGTTTCTCTGGTGTTTAGGTAGAGGCACAAGTGTTGGAAAGCCCTGTGTGGAAGCAGAAGATGCATGGTATGAAGACATCCCCAAAGACCCGCTTCCGAAGCAGGCTCCAAAGCGGAGGCTCTTCCTGAGCCTCTGGTGCCTCACAGAGGGTCTTTGCCTGAGGCATGGAAGGCACAAGATCTAGCTGACCATCCCAGGAGGATGATGACACCGTCATATAGCATCTTTCATGGTAGGGTACATGCCTCATTTGGGGATCACTGCTGCTTTGGACAAGACCCTTCCTGTCTGGTCCAACCTTCATGCTGAAACTTTTTGAAAAGCATCACTCCAAACAGTTGCAATGTCTCTCCTGTTGACGTAGGAACTGGTGGATGCCAAGCCTACTGCTCTAGCTTAGGGACACAGAACGTGAAACTCTGGAGGATTCGGAAGGGGAAACGTTTTCTTCAAACCTTCTACTTGACTCTTTTGGAAGCAAACTTTGTATATTACACTCCTTCCCACCAATGGTGGAATTGGAGACAGGGTTTGTGGGAGGTGCTGCGGTGCTCACGCCTGGGAACAGTGCTCCTAAGAGTGGTATTACAGAGCCCTCCTGGCATCAGCAGTGCCACAATGGCTGCCTGTGAGGTAGTGTGGTCTTCTATTACTTTGATGCTGCGTGTCTCAGCCTCCAGAACCCTGTGAAGCCCACTTCTGTTGTTTATCATGTGCTGAGCAAATGGTGCCTTGTTTTGTCAGCCAGGATAGGCTCAGAGTGTTTGGCTTGTACCTTATTTGGCTAAATAGCACTCCAGACCCATGGGCCACCGTGACCTGCAGCTGACCTCTGCCTTCACGGGCCACTCTGGAGGAGAGCACTTCCACGGGGTGCCTTGCTCACAAGGGATGTCTACAAACCTGACTGGAGCATATGGATGAACAATTTTGCCATTCTATGGTTTGGAGCTGGGATGTTTCTTCGAAAGTCATTTGTTGGAGGTTTGAGGCCCAGCCAGTGGAACTGCTAAGAGGTGATTGGACCATCAATGCTGATATCACTAATGGATCATAGCTAAACTAATTATTAGGATGAAGTCATTGGGGCTGAAGCCTCTGCAGAGCCCATCTTCCCCCACACCCTCCAGCTCTCTATTCCTCTCTGTTCGTGGCCTTCCTGAGGTGAGCAGCCTCCTCCGGTATACCTGCCTGTCCTACATGATATTCAGTCTTCCTCTCAATCCCAAAGCAATGGAACCAGCCAAACACAAACGGAGACCCTGGCACTAGCATCCCTACGTAACTCTTTTCTACTTCAAGTGGATTTTCCAGACATTTTTGTCACAGTGTCGGAAAGTTGACAGTCTTCTCTCCTGACATTTAGGGAGTGGTAGTTTAACTTGATCAATTGTTCTTCATTGAGAGCCTACTAAGTAGAACATCTTCCCAGGTCTTGTCAATTTCAAAGACAGATCTTCTCTTTGATAAACTTTTATTCCAACCAGGAAACACAGACATCCATAAAACCAAGAAGCAAAATAGGAAACTGTGGTATAAAGATGAGAAGGGGGGTCACACACATGTCTAAATGAGCGACTGAGTGGAGGAAGACAGAGCAATGCAGGCCTGAGGCTCCACGCAGCATTTTCTGGGGCATCAGCATGGCGATTGGCTGTGGTTGTTAATCGTTAATTGTTTTGTTTGCAGAAGTTCCACAAAGTCAAGTTTTACATAGACAAAGAAAGTGAAAGTAGATTTTAGCTCAAAGATGCAAAACTGCATTTTTGCCTCCTGAACCTTTCCTGTTCTGTTGCTGCATTCCCCCAAAGGGAAGACTTGTTCATCTGCCCTCCTGTTATTAGGAGGAGAGATACTTAAATTTGATTTGGGGGTCTAGAGGACCCTTCAAACTTGGTGCATTCAAGCCGTTCAGTCTCAATGAATGAAACAAGTGGACAGTTTATTGTTCAGCCCACAACCCGGAAATTGTGGTCATTCGGTGTTCTTCCCTGAGTTCTCCACATCCAACACCTGTAAGTTCTATTGAGCTCAGCATTGAGAAAATCTGGTCTCTTCTCACCCTTGCGGCAACAACTGTTGGGGTCACAGCTCCCATCCTCTCCATTGGGACCACCAGGAAGACTCATCATCCATCTCGCCATACAGCATTCAGCTTTTCAACACATCCAAATGATTCAGCCACTCTCACACCTTTCTGTGACTTTCTATTGCTCTTATGAATGGAAAGCTAGGTTCTGAGTCACCTCTCTGCCTTCTCTTTGCCTTCATTCCTTCCTTTTTGTCCTTATTTTCCATGTCTGATTATGCTATATCTGCATTTTTTGTAATCTTGTATTTCTCCTGCTCTAAACGCTACAAACCCTGACCCTCAGTCCAGCACTGTGACCTGGCTGACTCCACTCACTCCTTCCTGTGCTGTAATGGGAAATTCCAGAGACATCTTCTCTAATCCTCTAGACCAAGATGAGACTCCCTTGTATGTGTAC
The DNA here is from genome assembly GCF_019054845.1 of Dipodomys spectabilis. Classification (NCBI taxonomy): domain Eukaryota; kingdom Metazoa; phylum Chordata; class Mammalia; order Rodentia; family Heteromyidae; genus Dipodomys; species Dipodomys spectabilis. The sequence goes on along the minus strand of NW_024870892.1, from coordinate 4,353,270 downwards.
TATGTTTGCTGTTCACGGTCACTGTCATATATATATACACACACACATATACCTGCATACATACACACACATATGATCATTGGTCCATGTCTGTTGGCCTATCAAACTGTTGGATCTCCATGAGGTCAGGGCCTACCACGTATTTTGCTGACCTAACTCAACCTGAAGTGAGCAGCTTGATGATGGCTTTTCAGTGCATATTTACAAAATGAGACTCTAATACACTGTGGATGGAAAAGTATTACTATACCAGCTACTAAGAAGACACTAGTAATCATTAAATGTAAGATAGTTTGAAATGATTTAGAATAATACTGTAGAAAAAACTTTTCTTTCCTTTTCCCTCCCTCCCTCCCTCCTTTCATCTCTCCTTCCCTCCCTTCCTCATTTCCTTCCTTCCTTCCTCCCTCCTTCCCTCCCTTCTTTCCTTCCTTCCTTCCTTTCTTCCTTCCTTCCTTCCTTCCTTCCTTCCTTCCTTCCTTCCTGCCTTCCTGCCTTCCTTCCTTCCTACCTTCCTTCCTTCCTTCCTTCCTTCCTTCCTTCCTTCCTTCCTTCCTTCCTTCCTTCCTTCCTTCCTTCCTTCCTGCCTTCCTTCCTTCCTACCTTCCTTCCTTCCTTCCTTCCTTCCAGATTTGTGTTAAAAGACAGGTAGATTTGATTGGGATTTAGACTGGGCTTAGGGTTAGGGAAAGTTAAGGTTAAATATTCTTAGATCTTTTGAGCTGCCATAACATAGTGTCTGCCTGGGTAAGCTAGAAAACAGAAAGTAATTTCTAATGATCTGTTTCCCCAGCAGGGGAAAAACAATGATTCACTTTTAGAAGCAGAGCCTGAGACCTGCCCTGGCCCTCGGGTGAGCTCAGTGCACTGGCTTCAGAACCAACAGAAGGAGAGGGTGGGTCAGTACACACCACTGCGACCATTACCACATTCACGGTAGTCTCACTGGAGAACCCCGCACAGAGGCCCCACAGAAAGCTGAGTCCTAGGTTCTGAGTTTTATCTTAAGCTTACTCTGTGACAGGTTCTTCCTACAGTCTAACTGTAAAATTCTGATGAACTCAAGCCAGGAAGAATGATCTTTCTCACTTGCTATTTTAATGTAGGATGGGGATGAAATGTGAGAGGTGATTGAAATTGGATGAAAATTAGGGCAAATCGAATTCAAACTTCAAGAGAACTCAGTAGGAGTCATTCTTTATTTCATTTGTTATTTTATTGCATTTTGTTTTACTATTTATTTTAAAATAGAGTCTTGCTATGGAGACCTGGTTGGCCTCAAACTCATGATCCTCCTGTCTCAGCTTCCTGAGTGGTGAGATTATAGACATGCACTACAATGCCCAACTGGCTCAGTAGGAGTCTTGGTTTTCTAGAGAGAGGCCCTGAAAGGATACCAAAGTTGGTTTTCCAAGATGGGGCAGAAAAATTGAGCTCTAACCTCTGTTATGGGAAGATGCCTGGAAATTTGGTGAATATCTATGGAATTTCTTTGATTTGTGAAATCTAGTTATAGATAGCGTTTGACCAAGCTGATGGAGACATTTCAAAGTTCCAGTCTAGTTTTGCGCTCACATTGATCCTAAGAGAGACAATTGAATCATTTGAGTCTGGACTAACCGTGGGGAGGGTTAGGGAAGAAAAGAGCCAGAGGAACCATGTGTTATTCATCTTCATGTACCACATTGAGTAGGCACCAACAAGTTTACAGAATACATGAACTCTAAGACCTCATAAAAGGCTCCTCTTCACTTCCAACTCATTTATGATTTAGATCACACACTTAACAAATCTACTTTAGAAAATCATTTGCGATTTATAGCTGATGAAAGTATGACATCAGATTTCACGGTCTTTTCCTGTTCTTGTGCGTGCTCCCTGGTTGTCTTAGTAACGGAGTTGCCATGGTTCACTCTGCGGGAGCTGCGAGGGTCAGCGGAGACCAGATCCCTGTCATTCTTCATTCAAAGGCAATTGTCCCTGAAAAATGTGACTCGCTTCAATATTTAAGACCTGGACACTGATATTAAAGTGGAATGATACTTTGGTTAAAAACCAATAATTAACCTTGTCTTCAACGGTAGGTCACGTTTTAATAGCAATTTCATAAAATGGACATTCTTCTGTCTTTCATTCTTGAAGTCCCTCAATAGGTTTTAAATCATTCGTCCCCTGGAAAAGCACATGGGTAATCATTGCAATTTCTTTTATGTCATTATCTAAGCCCTCTGAGACCTTCCAATTCCAGCTCTTCTCTCCAAGGTAATTGCACACGTCTTGGGAATATGTGAGATGAAGTTAATATTCGAGACACCACCTCATCGAACGATTCACAGCCTGATGATGGGAATCTTTTGATGCTTTATTGCAAAATTTATTTTTACACATTTTTTTTGGCTCTTCCTTTCTAAAGAATAATGCTGCAAAAATAGTCTTTGATGGCATGGGTTTACAATAGACAGTCTAAACTGCCACTTCACTTTTCTAAAATGTGCGTATTATCTATAAGTAGTTTTGTACATGAGTTGCCACCCAAAAAAGAAGTTTATGAATATACTGTGGGGATTATGCCACTTTAGTTACACGCTGATAAAACCCTCAAGTAACCCACAAAGACTGTCCTTAGGCCATGAAACATAGCCTTTCCCTCTTGACCCTTCTCATCTTATTTTACTTAGTGTAAAAAATTTACTATCATATATACTGTATTCTAGAAAATACAGAACGTGCCTAAGTAGTTAAAAAATTTAGTACCAGTAGTGTGATACTTCATACTTACATTAAAAAAATATTGTCTATCAACATAAAGAGCTTTTATTATGTTTCTCAAGATTTCAGGCTATTTGAAAAACTTCCTGCAAAATGTGACCATATAATGTTAACTGATTTGTGTGTGTGTGTGTGTGTGTGTGAGAGAGAGAGAGAGAGAGAGAGAGAGATCCTCAGATCTCAGCCCTCCTGAAGAGCTAGGATTAAAGATGTGAGCCACTGGCACCTGGCATAGTAATTTAAAAAATGAATTTGATAATAATTTTATTATTAAATTATAAATAAAAATGTAATTATAGTATAAATATAAATACAGTATATGGTATAAGTAAATAAGTATAATTTAGATTAAATGATAAATTATTTTAATAATATAAAACAAAGTTGAGACAGACATATATTTCGTTCATTTCTGTGAATATATGCATAGTTGCATACACTCCTCAACACAACAGGGTAATTACTTCCATAAACATGTTTGAAACTTTTTTCACAGTAGTCATGAATCAACTATAAAATTTTTACATCATTTAAAAATATTAAAAATCTACCTATTTTCTAGTAACAAAACAGTCTTACAAAAGTTAAAATGTGCTGTGTTAAATTTCTTCCCATATTTGTTTTTTTTTTTTTAACAGGATGAAAGTGATTTTTCTTCCTTTCATTGTTTGGTCTAGTGATCAATAAAATTTTCTTCAATACCATATTTATTAGAATCAGATGAATAACCTTATTGATGGTAGGGAAGAAAACGATTCCAATTTAGTCAGTTATTAAAGACATTGATTATATGACAGTATGTTATTTTGAGAAAAAGAAATTTTATTTTTTCTGTGGGAACTGTAGGGGAACTCTAGGCAAAATATTTGATTTATTTTAGTGTCTAATTGTAGTTATAATTGAAAACAGGGTGAGAGAATTACACTGTTAATTATCTCACTTCTGAGTCTGAATCCATATTTTGGCAAGAGTAGAAAAGACATAAAAACTCTGCAAAGTCAACTTCAAATCCATAAAAAGATTATTACCCTCAAGCCTCCCTCTTTCCCTGTTCAACAGGTTTTAGTAAAGATAGCAGCTCACTGAGTTCTCCTTCATTATTGTAAGACCCAACTTAGGATTTTTGAATTGTCACAATTGCTTTTGCTTTGCATTTGTTTGGTTTAAGAGAATAACAACAATTCACAGTCTTAAAATGACTATATACTAATATTCCTCATATACTAATGAAATACTTGACTTTTGTAGATCTGACTTTTCAGGATGAAGGATGGAAGGGTTGTAATGCCACTCCAATCATTATGCCTTTATCTTAAACATGTCTTCATGCTGTGTGTGTCTGCATTCATTAAAGATGACCTCTACTTTTGGAATCCAACTAACTTGACCCATTGTAGCACAGCCCATGCCTCTTCCCCACATTTGATGTCTCTGGGCATAGAGGAGGTGATTCAGGATTGGAAAAATCAAGTGAAAAGTTATAATGAAAATAATTAAATAGAAAGTACATACCAGGCAGGTGCTGATGGCTCATGCCTGTCATCCTAGCTATTCAAGAGGCTGAGTTCTGAGGATCACAGTTCAAAGCTAGCCTGGGTAGGAAAGTCCATAAGATTCTTTTTTTTTTTTTTTGTCAGCTGTGGGGCTTGAACTCTGGGCTTGAGTGCTATCCTTGTGCTCTTCAGCTCAAGGCGAGTGCTCTACCACTTGAGCCACAGCGCCACTTCCAGTTTCCTAGTGGCTTATTGGAGATAAGAGTCTCATGGACTTTTTCTGCCCGGGCTGGCTTTGAACTGTGATTCTCAGATCTCAGCCTCCTGAGTAGCAAGGATTATAAGCGTGAGCCATCAGCGCCCGGCTGAGATTCTTGTCTCTACTAAACTACTCAGAAAAAGCTGGACATGGCACTAGCTCAGGTGGTAGAGCACTAGCCTTGAATACCCAGAGCCGAGTTCAAGCCCAGGACCAGAAAAAAGAAAAAGCATCCTGTTATTTAAGAACAAAATCAGAGTTTACCTCCTATCTATTCATGACTCCTTCATTACTTCCATAGTGCATATTTCTATGTATTTTCTTTTCTTTTTTTTCTTTGTGCCAGCCCTAGGGCTTGAACTCAGGCCTGGGCACTGTCCCTGAGCTTTTTTGCTCAAGGTTAGCACTCTACCACTTGAGTCACAATGCCACTTCTGGCTTTTTCTATTTATGTGGTACTGAGGAATTGAACCCAGGGCTTCATACATGCAAGACAAGCACTCTACCATTAAGCCTTTCCAGCCCATATCGGTATATATTTTTCAGTACACACCTCATTAATTTATTGGTGCTCTTTTTCTTGGTTTTAGGTACATCAGCCTACTTCTGATGCAATCTTTATTAAGATTATTATTATTATTATCTTTAAGTAGTTGTACCAGGAGTTGTCATTCAACGAAGCAATTTATGAATACACGGCATCTTGATCAATACCACTCCTGTCAATATTCTCATCCGTCCACCCCTTCCCTCTCTCTTCTTAATTCTGTGGGATATTCATTGGATTCTTGACTGCATCCTCCCTACTTCTCTTTATTCTCTTTGCAATCGTATTTTTAACATGTAAGTGGAGGGGAAAGGCCCTATATACTTACATAAAAACAGTAATTTTTAAATGTTGCTTCATTTAAAGTAGATAATTTGATGAGAATCCAGATAAAAGTTTTTTTAATTAAGTGCTAACTACAACCATCCCAATTAACTATTACTTTTTTTTTAATGCATGCTTTCATTTTGTCATTGTCTCGCATTCTCCATTCTTTCTCATTATTCCCTGTTGAAGTGGCATTTCCTGAATGACATTTCAAGAGAATTTTCCACATACAGAGTAACAAAGAGATCAAGGTCCTCTGGGATGATAGGGGCAGGACTTTTTTCTCCCTTTCTTTCTTTCTTCTTCTTCCAAATGAATAGTTTTAATTATATCTTTTCTGCCAACTCCATCTAAGTTCACAGCCTCCACCCCCACACCCTGTTCTAAAACAGCACACATAAACACATCCAGACTCATTTCTTCACACCTTTCTACAGAAGAGGTTTAAGATCAGTTAGGCTTCCAAACTGGGTCATTGTCCCGGGCATTGATACAGCCCAGGTCCCAGGTCCTGGGCAGCTCATTGCTGGGAGAGATAAGAGGACCTCCTGCTGCTCCATTATGGTCTGCTTTCCTGCATGGACCTAGAGCTATAGCAATGCCAACAACAGCTTGAAAAGTGGACTTGTTTTAAAAGAAGAGCCAAACTGGGGCCATGATGGTTATTTGGGCTTTCAGACAGGGTCAACCCTCCATTTCCAGCCTGTCTTTTCAGTACCTAGAAGATCCGGAGAAGCGGCTCTGTCAGCCACAATCACACTTCTGTAAGCAGGAGCATAATTGCAGGTAAAAGTCAATTATCCCTGAAGTATGCCATCTTCTCTTTGCGAAGGAGCCAGCTCAGAATAAAAGCCTAAATTGAGACCTTTCAAAACATTGTTTTAGTGCAGGGAAGGCAGTTCGCATTAACAGCAGCAATGTGTGGCTCATGGGTTGAAATACTGAACTTTTAAGCAAAAAGTTTTGTTTAAAAAGGAGAACAAGGCAGGTGCTGGGGGTTCGTGCCTGTAATCTTAATTATTCAGGAGGCGAGATCTAAAGATTATGGTTTGAAGCCACCTCAAGCAGACACATCTGAGAGATTTTTTTGTCCAATTAACACCCCCCCCCCAAAAAAAAAAAGAGCTGGAAGTAGTACGGCTCAAGTGGTGGAACCCTAGCCTAGAGCAAAAAGTCAAATAAGAATTTGAGGAGCCTTGACTTCAGCCCCCAGTAATGCCGCAGAAATAAACAAAGAAAAAGAGAGACAGACAGAGGGGGGAGGGGAGGGAAGAAAAAGACAGAGAAACAAAGAAAGAAAATTTTTAACAAACTTTTGGTAGTTTTCAAACTTTTAGTAGAAACAAATGTTTTATAGAAAAACACACAAAGGTTTTCCATGAATATTTCTTGGACAAAACTCCCCTGTCCTTTACATAAAGATGCCCATTCCCTGCTTTCCAGTCAATAACGCCCCTTGGCCTGTGTGACTGAGCAGGGGACATAGTTTTCATCCAAGCCGTCTAGCGCAGCAGAGGCTATATGTCACCTCCTCCCTGACAAAGAGAGGCAGAACATGTTGCCAGATGTCACTGACTTCTCATTGTTCAAGCTGTGTGCTTGAAGCTTACCTGCACTCTGATGGCCCAAAGACCAGAAAACCTGATTTCCTTGGCTTGTTTGGTTGAAGGTTTCCAGATCATAGCAAGACTTTTCAAAATAAGAGGCCTAACAGATTGTCTCTATGTACGATAAAGTTTCATGTTAGGCCCAAGAATCCATCCATCCATCTATCCATCTTCCAGTCATCTATCCATGTGCCCTATCCACCCATCTGTTCTTTATTTTAACGAGCATTTGTTGAGCACCAGCAGTGTGACAGGGAACCTGCTGGAAGCTCTTTGTTCAGAAACCAATACTGTACCAACTTTACAGCTGAAGAACCAACTTTCCAGCACTCCCCATTCTCTGAAGGAAGGAAACCTGTTCCAGATGTTGACAATGCAGCATAGTAGTAGGTCCAACGGCCTTGACAAAGCATGGGTTGAGGATGAGTCATGTGGCAGATTAGCCTGCTCCAAGCTTCCTTGAAACTTGGTGGACTAGTGTGACTATTTACAGCCAATGGATTGCCTGAGGGACCCCATAGCAGGGTGCTTCCTCCATCACCTTCACCTGACTGGATGTCTTTGTTTTCGGCTACGTGACTACCAACAGAAAAGAGGGGCCAGACCCACACAAGGCTCCTCGCAAGCAAAAGTGGTCCTTTCTCTGAGCCTGTTGAGAGATTCAAGGTTTATCAGTGGCCACAGCCAGCATGAATTACCCTCCTCAAAATATAGGAGATGTGGTACATAAGGAAACTGCAGAGTGATCTCAGAAAGGGAGTAGAAAATGTCCTCTCCAAATAACTCAGTGTGGCTGAGTCAGACAGAGGAGTCTGGAGAGGAAATCAGAAGCCAGTTCTCAGAGAGCTTGGGTCTGTCTTGCTGAGAAGTTGTGCTTTTTCTTGAGGCTCTGGGGACACACTGAAGAATTTTAATACCTTTTCCACCTTTCCACCTGGGGAACAAATTACCATCATCCTTTGCAGATCTCAGCTAATTTGATACACTAAAATCTTCTTTGGCTAATAAAACAGGATCGATGCTTCAGCCGGCCTGACTTCACTAGTTTAAGTGTGCAATACTTTAAATATTACACAGCTAGTCCCAGAGGGCTGGCCTTGGGCAAACCGAAGGACAGCTGGTGTTGGATCTCGAGTGCTCTTCAAATCAAACATAGCATCTCATTTACGAGTCAGCCTCCACATGGACCAGTCTTGAGAAAGCTAAGGTAGACCACAGACAGATTTATAGACCTTAAAACATAATGCTGAAGAAGCGCAGCCAATTCTCAGAGGTATTCACCCAAGTTTTAAAAGCATTTTATAAGGACTGTGTGTTTTTCACATATAACACATGATCCAGAAAGAATGCAATCCTATCCCTGGCGGAGTTCGAGGGGGATCGGTATCAAGATTCTATTTTATTTACAGAACAAGCATAAATCCTAACTATGTTGAGTGAATGTTTGAGGAAAAGGTACAACATGCAGTCTTTATTTATTTCAGCAAATACAATATATATACAATACAAATGCAATACAACACACAATGCAATATAAAAATGTCCTACCATGTACATTTTGGATAAGCTCATATTTTTGAGGCAGATGCTCTCCACTTGACCTATGCCCCCAGCTCTTTTTTCTTTACTTATTTTTTTAGATCAGGTCTCTCATTTTTTGCCTAGGGCCATCCTTAGACCTCGATCCTCCTTTTAATGCCTCCCATGTAGCTGGGATTACAGGCATGGTGAAAGAAAATCGTAGCTTTCTTTCATCTTCCTCTGCTCCATACCTCCAAGTTGCTGTTCTGCTTCTGATACTGGTTTAGAAGCTGAACTCAAGCTATCTAGGTCATCTGATATTTCTTACATTTAATTCTGAACATAAGAGTTATGAAGTACCAGCACTAGGTGGGGCATTCGGTGTCTTCCTTGCAAAAGTCTCTGGAGATTGGACAGTGGGCTAATTTATACCATTAACTCCAAGGAATTAAAAAGGAAAAAAAAAAACAAACAAACAGGTGGAGTGGTGGGGGTGGGGGCAGACTCTGGAGTGAGAATGCTAAGAGGACAAACTCTAGCTTCCCTGGGCTGCGATTGAATGAACTAAGCTTCAGCTTCCTCATGGGCAACACGAGATGGATGTTAGTTCTTTGACTTAAACGAAAATCATGTGACATGAACTTTACAATTTTGGGGGCGGGGGAGGGGAGTGGGAGAGGGAAGGGATAGTAGGAGAAAAACGAAGGAGGGGGTAACAATGCTCGTGAAGATGTGCTCATTACCTTACTCATGTAACTGTAACCTCTGTACAGTATCTTTACAATAAAATAAAAGACACGTGAGTGTCTCAGCAGAGCAGTCAGCAAGTATTTCTCTGGCTGTGGTACTGGGACAAGTATTTACAGCCTACTTGGTGACACAAGTCACACCCAGCCCTGAGGGGTTAAGGATAAAGGGCCTTATCAGCCTGGCGTGGGGTGTGGGGGAAGATAAGCAATCCTGGCCACTGAGTAGTGTGCAGATGAGTATGGGAAGTGAATAGGGAAGAATTCTGCGTGACAAGTGGAAAAATAAAATCCAGGTAGAATGTTGAAGGCAAAGGAGAGGAAACAAAAGCATATCTAGCATGAAAAAGCAGAATGTGTATAGACCAAGTAGTAGAGAGGGGAAGTCAAGACATCACAGGTGTATGGGGAGTAAAGCAGGAACAGTGTCTGTTTACAAAGATGAAAAAAATGCTCTGGAGATGGAAGACCGTGATGGCCAACATGGTGAATTACTCATGTCACCGAATGGTTTGCTTAGAAATATTTAAAATGGCTATGTTCATATTCGTGTAGCTCAGCCCATTAGAAAGTTTAAACAAAAATGTACAGGGAGGGCCAGTCAGCCTTGGAAAAGCAGACAGATGCTAGAACAGAAAGTAAAGAATGAACGACAGTGAGTATCTTCTCGAGGCAGGCTGGAAGGAACTCAAGGAGTGCGTTGTCCTGTGCTTTCTTGTTGAAGAAAGATGCAATTTCTAGCTGACCGCAGAACCCAGTGGGATCCAGGCCTGGGCAAGGCAGAGGATATTAATTTCTGAAGAGGAAGTGGCTACAAGAGTTATCCTCAAGGTCCAGTGATATCAAGTCAGGAAAACATGGTTGATGGCTCTCTGCCTCTTGGCTTCTCATCCTGTGCTGTGTAGGAAAACAGAGAAGAAAACCACTTAATACCCAGGGTGAAGTCCATGGAAGGCAGGAGTTGTGTATGGCTAAATCTGCTCCTAACAAATTCTTGTAGTGATGTCGCTACCCTCCCCCACCCCCCACCCTGTGCCCTACCAAATGACACAGACCCAGGATTGGGACAAAACACTGTCTTAGGGAAGCACCACCAGCTGGCCACATTCATGACAATGTACCAATTTGTAGTACTTCCTGTCTGTCTGGGGCATCTGGTGCCACTTTATCTCAAAAGAGGGACTCAAGCTGGCTGAGGATCAATCAAGGTGACACAGAGCAAAGAGGAGTCTTCCTAGTAGTGAGGGTGGTAAGGCAGGCAGAGTTTCTGAGTATAAGACTTGGGAGGTAGAACAGTTTCCAGCAGTGATGAGGCTGTTGGTGGACGGCATATGAGAGTGCTAGAGAAAGTTGCAGTTCAAGGTCATTGAAGTAGGAAACTGAGGTTTGAAAGAATCATCAAAGTCAATGCTTCCTGGAACTGGTGGAGAAAAGAGGAGATGCATGGACCAAGTGTGTCAACCTCAAAGGCAGGGGAAGTCAGGGGTTGGAAGCAACTTGATGGGAAGAGTGAACTTCAAGAGGCCATTTGTGGAGGAGAATGAACCAGGGGCCAAGAGGTGGCAGTGGCTGGTTTTGCTTTGTGTTGGAAAGCTCTGAAACGGAACACTCTGAATTCCACTCGAGTTAGCCAGAGGGGAAGATCAGAGAGAAAGGATCGTGTGGTCCCGTGGCTTATGCACAATCAGATGTGGGAGGGTGCTGAGGGATGACAAATGCGAACAAATAAACAAGTGAACACACAGGGAGGCAGGAAATTAGGTTTGGCCCACTTAAAAAAAAATCTGAGGATGGATGGCTTCCAGGCTGGATATTGAAGGTTCCAGAAGATTTGCATAAGAGGCATATTCTTCTTATGTTTTTTTTTTTTCTTCTTGCTATTTGTTTGCACTCTTGCTCTTGTTTTTAGGGAAATTCTCCTCACCTCGTGGATGAACAAATTGCTTTAAATGCCCAACTCCTCTGGGAATTTTCAAAGACCACATCCAAAAGAGGAAGGTCAGTGCCTCTTCTGCCTGTCTCTCTCAAACAGAAAACATTTACTAGATGCCCAAGCCTTCTTCCCATGTCATTGCTCATGTACCTGCAACGGACACCAGTTTCTCAAGAAAGAAAGAACAGCATTACACCATTGGCTTCCTGAACTGCTGTCCCCAGTGTGTGCGACACATCACGTTCTGTTCACAAGGAGGAATGACAGCATGTGCTGCCAACAGCATCTGCCATGTTACATATGAAACAAAACAACTGCATAGATGCTATGAAAATCTGACTAATCACAACGAGAGTCGACTTCTGCTTGGTCTGTGCTCCTATTGAGTCTCCAACATTCCTCTTGTTGAAGTCACTAACGATCACATGGTTAAAGCTAAGGCCCCTGGCTGGTGCCTTCTAGCTTCTCTGACTTTTCTGCAGTGATCTGTGGGTCAATTGCTCATCCTTTTCTCCTGTTTTGATACACCATGCTCTTCCACTATTCTTTCTCCTTAACTAGCTCCTTTTAAATGTTCTTACTTTGCTTGCTTACTCTACACCAATCTTCAAGCAGGGGGAAATTTTGGTCCACATGGGACATATCTAGGGATATCTTTGGTTGCCAAAATTCAGGGGATCATATTAACACCTGATGAGGAGAACCCCAGAATGCTGTCAGATATCATACACCAGGTGCAAGGCAGCACCGCAGGTGAAGGGCTGTAGGTGTATAACAGGTTCTATGTTTATAAAGGAGTGTATGAGTAACCCAGGATGCCACCAAACCCTGAAAGATGTGCCTCTCTCGAGGATCCTCAAACTTCTCATTTTCTCCACTCTTCTCCATTACCTATGTCTTTCCCTGGTGGTCCGAATGTCATTTTTTTTTTCAATCCCAGCAAGTCCTTTGGCTATGTTTTCAGACCAGATCCATTGTCTTAGTTCAAAATCTAGATGTTTACCCATTTGAAAGGGAAGCTTAGCTATCTCACAGTTTGCTCAAATTTAGTATTCCAAAAGTTATTGAGTCAATCATATTAAGTATGCTCCTTCTCTTCCGTGCTTCATTTCAGAACAACTTTAACACCCTTCACCCCACTGTGAAATTACATCTGTAACCAGGAAGCCACCATCTCTACAACCCAACCATGGCAGGAAAGTCTGTGACTCTCTTATCTCCCATTAACCACCAAAAGCCAGAACTAGAGCAATGGCTCACATGGTAGAAGACCAAAATTGAGTAAAATAGCTAGGGGACAGTGCCCAGACCCTGAGTGCAAGCCCTAGCACACACGTACATGAAGACATAGAACTTTACTCTCATCTTAGTTAATACTCAATATCCTGTCCCAAAGGTCTCAAGTTAATTGTTCCTTCTTCAGACAAGCAATTCCTCATGCTCTATCGAATTCAGGTCTGGATGACACCTGCTAATAGGACCTGAGCTGTGATTTCTTACTACTCGCAACATTATTTAATTCTGCATTTAGCTGGTGATGTTTTTTGCTTGATATTTTCTTCTTCTGCATCGATGGTAAGTTCCAGGAAGACCGAAATAGAATATAATTTATCATCATATCGCTACTGTTTATTCAGTGATCTGTAGAAAAGTTCTCAACTATTTGTTTAATAAACATGATGAATTAGAAGCTATTTCCTTCCTTTTCCTCTTCTCTTTCATCTCCACTTTTTATGCCCCCCCCCCACCAAAGAAATAATCATATTTTCTCTTGAGCATTTCAGAAAAGACAACCAGAAGCAGAGAGCACACAAGATTTCTGTAGTCGTAGATGGGTATTGGTTGGGATCCTCATAAGCTAAGTGACCTTTCACCACACAGCAGGCAGGATTCACGTCTGGTCTGTAGAAGTGTCGCTAATAATTGTGTGCTAAGGACATTTACAGTGGCTTTTGATTAATCCACAAAGACTACATCTTTGAATTCCAAGGTTCTTTCAAATGAAAGTTCATGAAAATTACACCTTTGCCTGCAACAAAGGCCAACTCATATGTGGGTGGAATAAATGCACATGAACTTTCTTTGCTTTTTCTTGGCATGTATCAGTTCAATTGGGTGATATAAAATCGTTCACTGATTAGACAAGGCTCTCATAGGAAAATAAAAATGTTACCTCTAATAAGTTGAAATAAGAGTATGAAATACTTTAATACACAAAGTCAGTGGGGGTGGGGGCAACATATCAGCATGCTTAGGATCTCTATGGCTTTAGAGTCTTATCTTTGTGAGGAGTGGAAAAGTCAAAGAGAAAGAGTTGTACCAGTCCTTCAATAGCTTCTACTGATCCATTAAACTTAAAATAGATTAATCTCTACAGACAGTCAACTTCCCAGACACAGCAATTATAGTGAAAGATGGCAAGCCCAAGACATCCATTTAGTGGCAAGGCACCGCCTGATATCACTCCCCCCATAATTCTCCTTCTCATCCTGTGCGAGCCTGCAGCTCCATCTCTGCTGCCAAGCTAGGCCAGGCCAATTCCTTCCCCAGCCTTAAAAGGCAGAGAAGCGCAGACTGCTGACAGGGGCTCCTGTGGAGATGTGACCTTGGAATAGCCTGAGAAATATATAATCAACTTGCAAGCAAAATAAACCAGGAAAATAGCTTCAGGTGCTATATTCCAAGAGAGTCACCTATGGACAGGTTGAAGTCTCTGAAATAGGGCTTAGAAATAGCACTCAAGGAATCAAAACACAGAAACACAATTATGTATCCTTTAAAGTTTCCGTTTTCTGGGATATACTTTCTATTACAAAAATCCACAAAATTGGGCTGGGAAGGTGGCTCAGTGGTAGAGCACTTATCTTGCATGCCTGAGGCTCTGGGTTCGATTCCTCAGCACCACATAAGCAAAAAGAAAAAAAAAAAGCTGGAAGTGGCACTGAGGCTCAGGTGGTAGAGTGCTAGCCTTGAGCTGAAGAGCTGAGGGACAGCGCCTAGGCCCAGTGTTCAGGCCCCACAACTGAATCCCCCACCCCCCCCAAAAAAATCCACAAAATTTGATGCAAAGAGATTCATAGCTAAGTAGCAGACATCATAGAAACTTTTGTAAGAGAAAAATATAAATATAATGCCAATTCCCTCATAAACTAATATTTATAGAGCGTTGTGTGTGAGGCAAGTTATTTTCCGAAGATTTGGGAGATGTCAGGAATGAACTGGAAATTAGCTCCCATCTTGCTCCTTGAAGAAAGAGAGATGAATGGAAAAGTACTTATTTATCTGTCAGGCTGTTAAAGCAGCTACTAACATACAGTATTTTTCTTTAGAAAAATGTTCTTGTCGTGCCTAATCTAGGTAGGAGTGATGTCTCCAGGGCCTGGCCACTCTTCAAAGTCTTCTCCAGGTTTCTCGGTACAAAGCTCATCTGGAACATGTCAGTCTGTTATTTCTACAGGCTGTCATGCAAGTCTCATTGCTTAAGTCTAATATTTCCCCAGTGTGCGTGTGTGTGGATTGGAGTTCTCTGTTTGCTACAAAAGCCAGTGTGTTTTGATTCAATGTGCTTTGAATAGGTAGAGACCAGATGACAATTGAACAAAATTTTAGAGTTTGTATATGTATGTAAATGTTTCAATTAAATATAATAGATAACTAGAGATAATTTAACAATTGAAGATATGCCTGACAGCCAAATCGAAGATGAATAAAATGCTTACTTTTCTCACTGATTTATGATTCTCTGCTCTCTTACAATGCCTTATTGTCCAGCCAAGTTCTGCATGGTGAGCTGATGATTTTGTATTCTATTACCACCACATTTAATTTTGTTAGACCTATGAAATCTCATTTACAACTTCCCATGGGTTATTTGGCAGTGTTCTACCAACTTGTGATCCCTGATTGCTTTCTCACACCTCTTGTTGGTTGATCAGTTTGTCTAGGGTAGGAAGTTTCCTTGCAGAAAACAGCGTTAGTCGTTGTGCTAAACTAATATGATTATGTGCTCCATGCATTAGAATTTTCACCTAGGCACTTCAAGTCCTTTTTTCCTAGTGATGTCTTGGAAAATCTTATCAAAGAAAAGAAAACATCCAACGTTGTGAATCTATTAGTTATTACAACACTGATTGATAGTTCCATGGAAAAGAATACCTAAAAAATGAAAGTTTATTATATGGCAGTAACTATTATAATCTTTGTCAATGTGTTTGCCCACAAGAGTCTTCTAACCTAGTTTCAATTATTTTCCTTATTTTATAAGTGGCTAAACGGAGGCTGACAAAGGTAGAGTCAATTGTTCAAGGTCACAGTTAGTACAAGCCCGTTATAGCAGCTGGTTATAAACAATGTGGCTCCAGAGACTGTCTTCTAACCTACGCAACCCACAGACATTGCTTCGCAATGATTTTTCAGTAAAATTACAGTTTAATGAAATTATTATTACTATATTATTAAGCTATTTATGTTTCATTACAGGCTGAGGATATAGCTCAGTGGTAGAGTACCTGCCTAGAACGCACAAGACCCTGAGTTATTCTTAGCACTGAAAAAAATGTTTTTAAATTGTATCTACAGTTTAGAATCGGCTTCAAAGCCTTCAGACTTGGGATAGATTTATTACTAGTGGAAGCTTAGGATATTTTTCTCGATATTCTCCCAGTGAGTTAATACCATGAGCAAATTCCCATTCT
The DNA here is from genome assembly GCF_019054845.1 of Dipodomys spectabilis. NCBI lineage: Eukaryota > Metazoa > Chordata > Mammalia > Rodentia > Heteromyidae > Dipodomys > Dipodomys spectabilis. Next base: position 4,337,374 of record NW_024870892.1, on the reverse strand, counting down.
TAGGGCTCTAAAATTAATGATATACCGGGCATAAACCAGTGCCTTACATATGGCTTTAATTTTTTACATAATGGAGCCTCAAACTAATTACTGGGTGTACTGCTGAGTAAGTGCCCTGGATTGTCAGGAAGGATCGTACAGTATGCTTCTTTCCTCTTCTATAAGCCAAAGACTTACTAGACCACCATGTTGGAACTATGCTTTTCCTTGGTTCTCTGTCCCATTCAGTTTCCAAGAAACATGGCACCCTCAGATACCCCTACCATTAGAGACTTGTGTAGGTGACTACCTAGCCCTTTTCAGACAGTGAAGAAGACCATAGGTCAGCAAGCTTTCTGAATCTAATCAGTGTAGGGGATAATCTACTTTGTATTGCCAATTTAATTTCTGCAGGTATTTGTCAGTTTTACTCTTATCAGTATCATCGGGAACTGAGACATTATTTCTCCTAGAAGATATCACCTGGTAGTAATTATTGCCAACCAATGAACTGGATCTCCCATTGTTTCAGTTGCTTCAGCAAATGAGTGAGCTTGGCCATCTTCATTTGTTCCTTTAAACCAGAGTTGCTTTCAGTGTGGCAAATTTCTAATATAAATCAGAGATTCATACTATTTCCCACAAACTAGGGGACTGGCAACAGTTCCCATTTTTGCTTTTATTTCAAAATCTGTTAAGGAAGCAGACACTAGGCTCAGGGCCTGGGGAAGGGTAATACAAGTCAGAAATAGGACATGGTCTTTGTAGCTAAAGAGCAGTGAACAGAGAATTCAGGCAGAGCTTACAGAAGCTTCCCAAGTGCAGTGTGGTGCCTTAAACAACAGAATTCATTTCTGGCAGCCAGAAAATAAAAGTTGGACAAGTCCATCTAGAACCTGGTTTCTTCTGAGGCCATTACCCTTGGCTTGTAAGTGGCCATCTTTCACCTTTGTTTTCACAAGGTGTGTGTGTGTGTGTGTGTGTGTGTGTGTGTGTGTGTGTGTGTGTGTGTGTGTGTGTGTGTGTGTGTCCCTAGTGTCTTCTTAAGGACACCAGGCTTTTGGATTAGGGATCATCCTCATGTCTTCACTTTACCTTAACTACCTCTGAGAAGATCCTATCTCTAAACTTTCACATTTTCAGACATGCAAGTTATGACTCCAACATGTGAAACTGGAAGAGACCAAATTCACCTCACATATTATGCCCCCTTCATTCTTTCCTTCCTCCCTCCCTCTCTCTCTCTCCCTCTTTCTCTCCTTTCCTTCCTCCCTCTTTCCTTTTTAAATTTTTTAAAAAAATTTCCTCCTTCCTTTTTACTCTTCCTTCTCTTTTTTCTTCTCTTCCTTCTCTTTCTTTCTTCCCTTCCTTCTCTTTCTTCCCTTCCTTCTCTTTCTTTCTTTTCCCTCTTTCTGTCTAGCTTTCCTTCTGTCTTTCTCTTCTCTCTCTATTTCTCTCTCATTTTTCATTTTTTTCTTTCTTTCTGTCCCTCTCTTTCTATTATTTATCTGACATCTATCTAATTTGCTCTTTTTAAAAAATACCCCAAGAAAAGTGATATTATTGACATTGATAGATACCAAGTCGACATAGACTAGAATTGTTAGAGACATAGAAACACCCTAGCAGTGGGAAAATCTGAGGATTTCTAATGGGGTCAAATCTTGATCTAAGTTCTTCCATGTAAAATGGGGTGATTCACCTTCTTGAGCTTGACCATGAAAGGTAAGGGATTGCTTTACTGGGAGTCAGTCTTCCATAGGTACACAATATACCTGTGTAGAGTTACACAAAGAGTTCACAGGCTACCTAACCAAAGATCCTTCTGTTTTACTTCCTAGGGTTTGAATGTCCCCCAGAGTCCTTGGGTTGTGAACTTACCCCCCAACACCATAGCACTGAGAAGTAGGACCTTAGATGGCAATTAGGTTGCCAGAGCTCTGCCCGTTGGAGTGGACGAGTGTGAGTTATCTCAGCGCAGTGAGTTTCCACAGGAGTGAGCTCCTGACAGGCATGGCTTGTGCTTTCCCGGCCCTCTCCTCAAGCCTGTCATCAGGTGATGCTTCGTAGCTTGCTGCGGCAGCAGGGTGGCCCTCACCTGCAGTTCCTTCACCATGCTTTCCCACGCTCAGCTCTTCAGCTTCTCTGTTTCCAGAACCCTGAGAGCAGGAAGCTCTCATGAAGTTCTTCATGAGTTACTCAACCTGCTGTGGGGTTACAGCAGCAAAAGATGCTGGCTCCGTGGATCATCTGAAGCAATTTATTGGCAACTATGGACACTTACCTAGCATGTGCTATCCTTGTCCCTTTCGAAAGGCTTCTTGAATGTCGGTGACTAAACTAATTTATGCAAGGTCCCTTCTCTATGACTGCCATGTGGGCTGTCACACATGAGTCACGGGATAAAGTCCTCCTCACTGAGCAAAGCTGGGTGTTTCCTCCCCATGAGAATTGTGGGTTGGGGTATCTTTGCTTGCAATGGAAGCCTGAAGTTTTGATGATTTGACAAGCTGGGGATGGAGACCTTCAATTATAGTTGAGAAGCCATTCCTTGTCTCCCTTCTTTCCCCTCTCCTCCCTCCCCCCCAATGTTTTTAATACAATATAGTGGGGGGGGGGGTCTGGTGCCAGGATGCCATGACTTTGATTTCTGGGAGCTGTGTGTGTGTGTGTGTGTGTGTGTGTGTGTGTGTGTGTGATGCACTGAGGACTCTCAGCAGTGGTGTGACTAGACTAATGCTCTACCAGTTCTTAAGAGTCAGAATGAAGCAGTATGAGAGGAGGTGTTTAATGTGATAATACTATTTCCTAGTAAATACTGGAACTGGAAATATTGATTAAGATCCACAACAAGGCTCATTAGTCCATAAATCTATAAACTCCTGAATTAAAAAAAGGATATACTAAAATTTATTTACTTTCTGCAAACCAGAGGGAGACTAATTTCATAGAGAGAAGAATTACTATCCCCCTCTCCACCCCCAGGCATCTGCCTTATTATAAAGGGTTCATAGTATTTATCTGTGAACTACATCTTTTCCAGAGTTAAATGCCTTCGATGGTCTTGCTACTAAAAGTGATCATCTCCAGTGAGGCCGTCTCGGGGGGTCTGTGGGCTGCATTCTTGTTCTGGCATGCTGCTTAAAGTGATGAGAGGCTGCCCTGGTGTGGCAGGCATGTGGTCAGGTGGCAGGTGTGTAGGTGGCAGGCATGTGCTCAGGTGGCAGGGTGTGTAGATGGGCCTCCTCGTAGGTGAAGCTCTTGCAGAGATACAGAAAGCAGTCGGAATGAGGTATGTTCACCGAAGTTCCTTCTCCCTTCTCCCTACCTTGAGTTTCCTGTTTATTACCTTGGAAGAAAGGAAAGGACAGGTTCCCTTGGGGCAAGCGCCTGTAGTCCCTCCATAAACAAATGCTCTCTGTGTGATGCCTGTGCCCCAGGGTGACCCCTCACCAATGGTCCTCCTCCACCAATGGTCCTCCTCCACCAATGGTCCTCCTCCAACTAGGTAGCTTCAGCTGGTCCTCACTTGCCTGGAGGTTTTGAGGATGTTGGTCAGGGTGTTTTCCTGCTAGGAGGGGTGTTCTCCATTTTAGACAGCTGTCTTTGCTCCCTTCTCCAGCACGCGCCATTTTGTGGTTTTGACATTAAATCACAGCAGCTGCAACCAAGAGATGAACTCCTCCTCATACATGCCAGACAGGCATCACTCTGAGCGCCAAACACGGCTCAGTTTATAACTTCTTATCACCACAGCCCATAATTTAAATTCAACAAGGCAAGCGCGTGCCCTGGGAAAGCAGGGACCCCTGCAGTTCCTGCCCATCGTGGGCTTCCATGCTTGGAGGCTTGGTGAAAGGAGGATGTGGGTAGGGAGGTCACAAGGAGGAGTCTGGAAGTGAGGAGAGCAGTGCAGATGAAGAAGCCAGAGGGGCGGGAAGCAGGGGTGCACACATGGGCTGTGCCAGCCAGAGGGGGCGTCCTAGGGACAGTGCTGTGCCGGGGTAAGGATGAACAAAGGCAGAGGGGGAAGAGCGTGTGTTTCGAGAGGCTGGAAAAGCACCCCTGGTGTGCAGGTCATGAAAACAGGGACAGGGGGTGTATTGGATGGCAGAGAGCAGCCCAGCTGCCATCTGGAAAGCCAGGCTGCAGAGCACATGAGCAGCCGTGTCGAGCTGCTGGGGACTTCCTGAGGAGAAGGGCAGGGGAGACTCCTGCTCTGAATATGAGGGAGGCTGGAGGCTGGAAGGACACAGGGCGAGCTGGGGAGAGGGAGGGGAGGCCACGGTCACTGTCAGGCAGAGGCCATGCGTGGGCACCATGGCAGGATCTGCTGTGGAAGGGGAGCTCAGCAGTGCACTGTGGGGGTCAAGTCTGGAGGCAAAGGTTGACTTATCACTCTACAATCCTCAAAGGCGGCACCAAGGTGGCTTTATTTTTGGAAGCCTTGGTGTGAGAGCATGTGAACAGAGGTGTGAGTCTGTGGTGTGAGGGGACGTGAACAGAGGTGTGAGGGGGCATGAACAGAGGTATGAGTCTGTGGTGTGAGTGAACAAAGGTGCAAGTCTGTGGTGTGAGGGGATGTGAACAGAAATGTGAGTCTGGTGTGAGGGGGGTGAACCGGGGGTATGAGGGGGCGTGAACAGAGGTGTGAGTCTGTGGTGTGAGGGGGCGTGAACAGAAATGTGAGTCTGGTGTGAGGGGGGTGAACAGGGGTATGAGGGGGCGTGAACAGAGATGTTGTCTGGTGTGAGGGGGTGTGAACAGAGGTGTAAGTCTGTGGTGTGAAGGAATGTGAACAGAGGTGTGAGTCTGTGGTATGAGAGGGCATGAACAGGGGTGTGAGTCTATAGTGTGAAGGGATGTGAACACAGATGTGAGTCTGTGTTGTGAGGGGGCGTGAACACAGGTGTGAGTCTGTGGTGTGAGGGGGCATGAACAGGGGTGTGAGTGTGGTGTGAACAGAGTGTGAGTCTGTGGTGTGAGGGGGCATGAACAGGGGTGTGAGTCTGGTGTGAGGGGGCGTGAACAGGGGTGTGAATCTGTGGTGTGAAGGGATGTGAACAAACGTGTGAGTCTGTGTTGTGAGGGGGCATGAACACAGGTGTGAGTCTGTGGTGTGAGGGGGTATGAACAGGGTGTGAGTCTGGTGTGACTGGGTGTGAACAGAGGTGTGAATCTGTGGTGTGAGGGGGCGTGAACAGGGGTATGAGTGTGGTGTGACTGGGTGTGAACAGAGGTGTGAATCTGTGGTGTGAGGGGGCGTGAACAGGGGTATGAGTGTGGTGTGAGGGGGCGTGAACAGGGGTGTGAGTCTGTGGTGTGAGGGGATGTGAACAGGGGTGTGAGTATGGTGTGAACAGAGGTGTGAGTCTGTGGTGTGAGGGGATGTGAACAGAGGTGTGAGTCTGTGGAGACATGAAGATTGCTGAGACACAGCACAAAGGCCTAGCTCACGCTCTGTCCATCGTGGTCTCCTTGACAAGTAGACAGAGTGCATGCAGACCCCCAGGCTCTCCCACTGCTCACCATCCACAGTGCTGAACTGGCTTGAACAGTCTTTCCTGTAACGTACAGCTCTTGCAGGGTCTGTCGTCATCTACCTTTGAGTAAGTAACCTGTAGCTGAAGGTAATTTACACTCTGTGCATATATTTATAATCCTGCTCTGAAAACACAAGGGGCATAGGGGCCAAAACACAGTAACAAAAACCCAAACAATACTTTCCATCAGTCCCTGCCCAACTAACACTTCTCACCTGTACTGCATTCTTCTTCTTTTTCTCATTCAGTCGAATCTCAACTTGCTTTTATATCAAGTGTAGTATCCCACCTTATGCAATCTTTTCCCAGTGAATACTTTTAGAGAATTCAGAAAATATTAACAATAAGGAAAAAAACAGAACTGTTCATTTTACCTTATACTTTAGGCAGTTTCCAGAACAAATTTTATTTGCTAAAATCCCTCAATGTTTGTAAATCTATTAAATGAAATAGATTTAAATTCTATTAAACGAAATAGAATATTACTTAAGAAAGTAGAGCATAGCCAGGCGTCGGTGGCTCACACCTGTAATCCTAGCTACTCAGGAGGCTGAGATCTGAGGATTGTGGTTTAAAGCCAGCCCAGGCAGGAAAGTCCGTGAGAATCTTATCTCCAATAAACCAATAGAAAACTGGAAGTGGCTCTGTAGCTCAAGCGGTAGAGCTCTTGCCTTGAGCTGAAGAGCGCAGAGACAGTGCCCCAGCCCAGAGTTCAAGCCCCATGACTGACGAAAAAAGAAAAAAAAGGGGGGGAAAAAAAAAGAAGCAGAGCATGGTTCCAGATACCCAACCCTTATTCATTTCTGGTGCACATCAGAAATGACAGATTTTAAACCAAGCTTCCACAAGTATCTGAAGGGTACATGAGAAACTGTGTGGCTCCCTTCACAAAGATAGAGGAGACGTTAAAAAAAAAACAACAAAAAACAGACACCTGACTAAACTATGTATGCATAGTTTGAAGTTATTAGGGAAAACAAAATTCCTTTCATGGGCCTCTTTTCTTCTCAAGCAAAGGCAAAACACAGCGCCCAACCTACAGGGCTTCTAAGATCAGCATCCTGAAATTTAAACAAAGCAAAGGGCGGAATCATTTGAAACCATAAGCATCAATTCCAGAAGGCTTATAAGATTTTTTCCATCCCTAGTTTAGGGAAACACACAATTTAGAAGTCAGAAATGCTTAAATTTAAATCCAAATGCTACCTTTCTATCAGTGTTTAAATGAGTAATATATGGACACTTAGATTCATTATGTGCATGTGGAGGACCTGGGAGAGTCTAATATAAATACAACATATGAATTACATATTTAGGTTTATGTACATGTTATGGATTTTTTCTTACTTTTAGAAACACCGAAGCATTTATATTACAAGTGGTGAAGCCATTCTAATGTTGTTTTGTGTATGTGTGTGTGTGTGTGTGTGTGTGTGTGTGTATGTGAAAATCTAAATGTAATTCTGGGAATTTTTTTTTTAACAAGTCTCTAAATTTAGGATTTTAGCTAAAACTTTGTAAAAAAGCAGGACGTGAAATGTTTCATGTTTTTCATTATTGGGCTGAGGTTCATTTAAAATCATGTTATGATATTATAATCAAGTACAGATGATAACAGAAAGAAGGTCTGTGTGGAATGATTGAGGTGTGGAGGAAAGCTATGGTTGGCAGGGCAAGGGGTGCATGGAGGGCTGGGTGGACCCTCATTGCTAGGCCCTATGTGGCCTATCAGTTGGCCATCTTACTTGCAGGAAAGCAGTGCCCAAGCTTTGCATTTTGTAAAGCATCTCCAGAAAAGCTTTGTGTGTGTGTGTGTGTGTGTGTGTGTGTGTGTGTGTGTGTGTGTGTGTGTGTGTGTGTGTGAATGAATGTATTTCTGATGCTATTATTTTTGCTGTTGTGTTTTGAGATATACTGTACTACTTAGGCCTGGCTCCAACTCCTGGGCTCAAGTGGATGTGGGGCTGTAACCTCCCAGGAGATTTTTTTACAGGTGCATACCCTGAGGCTGGCTGTTAGTCAAACTAAGGTGCTTACCTAACCAAGCTTTATTTTGATGCAAATTTTGAGTAGACTCACTAAGGCATTTTGATGGTAATCCCTGTTCATATGCAGATGACCTGGTTTGTCACTCTTTTATCTGAGGGAGATCCCTCAATTCTCCATTTCATTAAACCACACTCCCCGAAAGCAATGCAAGACACCAGTCCTAGAAGAGTGGAGAAGGGTGTGTAATTGTAGGTCAAATCTCTAGAAAATACCCTCAGAGAAGGAAAGCAGGGACCCTGATGCCACATTTCTTGACAAGAAATAACGAAGGTATGCAGTGATGTTCAGAATTGATACAGATGTTCCCATATGAAGGGGTGGAACAGGAACAGTGACTTTTGATGGCACACTGGCCTGCCATGTTGCTTATCTGAATTATCTAATTCAATTTCCACAACAACTATGTAAGACAGGATTTATTACCAACACTGGAGAGTAGAGAATATAGACTTACAGGTAAAATGAGTTGTCCAGAATTCTCTACCGGTTAAAGAATGAGGCCTTGAACCCCACTAGGGCTCCTCACTGTGAGGGTTCTCTGCCTCAGACAAACATAGCAGGCAGAGTTCTGTGTAGTTTTCTTGGGGTGAGGGGAGAGGGAGAGTAGGGTTTAAAGGCAGGACTTGCCAGGCTAGTGAGCCACACTTCAGCCACATCCCTAGCTTTTTCCCCCTTTAGTTATTTTTTTCAGGTGAGATTTGGCTTTTGCCTAGAACAGCCTCAGTCTACAATCCTCCTATGGCTTAGGTACTAGATTTCCTAAGAAGCATATTCTTTAATGAAAAAAAATTATGATTAAGAAAAACCATAATAGGGCTGGGAAGGTGGCTCAGTGGTAGAGCGCTCGCCTTGCATGCCTGAGGCCCTGGGTTCGATTCTTCAGCACCACATAAGCAAAAAGAAAAAAGCCAGAAGTGGCTCAAGTGGTAGTGCGCTAGCCTTGAGCTGAAGAGCTGAGGGACAGCGTCCAGGCCCAGAGTTCAGGCCCCACCACCGGACCCCCCCAAAAAAGAAAAACCATAATAGACATTCCTTTTCTAGAAATTGCAACGGAAAGACCTCATCTTTAGGGAGCACATCGGAGTCTGGCTTTGTTGTCGGGGCATCTCTGGGAGAAGACGTCAAGGCAGAGCCTGGAGGACCACATTGATACTTCACATTCAGTCAATTAATTACATAACCTACCTGATCCTCAGTGGCTGGCACTACCTCCCCCTCCCAGGGAGTGACCAGGAATGGACATGGTCAGCCTCTACCCAGGCCAAACCTGACATCACCTGAAGCTGTTCTCAGGTCTTCAGTCTTAGTGATTCTCCTCTGCTGTCACCTGCAGCTTAAACAGCTAATGGCAGTGCACACTGTCTTACTGGGTCTCCTGTCCTGAAAAATGTGGAGACAAGAGCGTGGACATGAACTGTAGGTGGCCAGAGAGTTCACATTGTCTTCTAACTCCTGACACCTTGAGTCAGGCCTGGAGAGGACTCAAAGGAGGCACAGCAGCTGAGCGCTTTCCATGCTTCTGAAATAGATAAACACATTTACCGAAAAGCGTCGTTGGAATGGCTCTCAGAAAGCACATCATTGTCTTTATGTGGAGAATGATTTAGAGTAATTAAGTATACTAGTCAGCGGGACAGAAAATGGAGAAATACTGGACTAAATTGACTATATTTTCCCATTTGGAGAAGAAAACAGACACCTTGGGTGATTAGGACCCACTGTCTTCAAGAAGAGACAATTAACTCGTTTTTCAAATTGTTTTTTTAAAAAAAAGGATATTTAATGATATGGTACCCTGCATTGCAATTCAGTATAGAGCACTTTGTCAATCACTTGATGTAACGACAGATGTTTAAGCTTAATGGCACTGCAGAACGAAGTTTACGAATGACAAGCCAGATGTTCTCAATATTGTGATTTTTGAGAGGGAAACAAAGTTTTCTTTTTCACATTTGCCACGGACAGAAAGAAGATCTGTCGGCGGGGCTAAAATGACAGCCAAACGCTAGTGTGTGAAGAGTCCCGAGTTGCTTTGGGGTTCCAAAAATTGAGAAGAAGCCCAGCATAACTTCTCTTACGACTTGCATGTTATTTTGGGTAAGTGAAATCTGAGTGCTGCTGTGGTCTTAACAAGGAGCCGGTGCTCAGCTTAAGCACTCAGAGCTGTGGGGGCAGAAGGTGACAGTAAGGAACCTCCAACCTTTCATCTCCTCCACACCTGCTCCTCCCTCATCCTCCAGGGAGAAACCAACCCTTAGCCCTGGGTCCCCTAATCGGTTTCCCTCACTAGCAGTCAGTAGGTGAAGGAAATGAAAATTCACAGCTGTTCTGTAAAAAAATAAATGAATAAATAAAACAAAATCAAAGTCCTGAAATTTATATACACCTCATGAGTACATGCATGCCCCGTACCCTTGCCTGCTTACTCCATTCTAACTCTTGAGGTTTTTTTTTTTTTCTCTTCTTCCCACCTTTTCTTCTTCAAAGCAATTTCTGAAGTTCATTTTAACAAGATTTCTCATGTGAAACAAAATGGGTCTGGGACCAGGTAACTCTCAGCCCTAGCTCCTGTCCCCATCAGAACTTCAAGTATTTCTAGTTTTCTAAGTTAGAGGGAAAAAATTAAGAAACTATTGCTGGGAGCCAATGCTCACGCCTGTAATCCTAGCTACTCAGGAGGCTGAGATCTGGGAATTGTGGTTTGAAGCCAGGTCAGGGAGGAGTCTTTTTTTTTTTTTTTCCCTTTTGGGCTGATTGTGAGGTTTGAACTCAGGGCCTAGGCACTGTCCCTGAGCTCTTCTGCCCAAGGCTAGTGCTCTACCACTTTGAGCCACAGTGCCACTTCGAGTTTTCTGCTCATGGACTTTTCTGCCCAGCCTGGCTTTCAACCATGTTTCTCAGACTCAGCCTCCTGAGTAGCTAGGAATACAGGCATGCACCATCAGTATCCCCCTGTATGAGACTCTTATCTCCAGTTAGGCCACAAGTGAATGGATGGCTCAAATGATAAAAGGACCAGACTCACTTAAAAAAAAAGTTAAGCAAGAGCACCAGGCCATGAGTTCAAGTTACAAGTGCACCTCCCCTCTCCCTTTCCCCCACCCCAATGGCATAGATACAAAGTTAGTGTAAAAAAGTCTCAGAAGAGTTTAGAAGTCTGGCAACACCTTGTTAGCTTTTTCCTAAAAAAACACTCAACATCTTGTTTGATTTCTTCAAACTGGTATGAACTTGATGCAAAGCATGCGGACAGGAAGAAGAGTTAGAATGAACACATCCTTCTGTGAGTACAGACTCTGCGTTGCTTAGCTCCTATTGGGTTAAAACCCTAGAGATGAGGTTTCCACTTCGGAGAACTTTAGAAAGATTCCTTCTGTGTAATCACAGCCAAAAAGCCAGCATGACTGGGGCACTTTCTCCCTGCTCTATGTATTGTACTCTGTTGTAGGAGCTGCAGGACAGCCCTGCTGTGTTGCATAGTCTATTTTTGTTTCTCTAACTACATTCTAGTGAGGACCCATAATAATTGCAACATAACAGACGCTTTATGCTCCAACATAATGTTTAAAGAATATCAATAATGCAGGTTCCAAGCGGAGAACAGACAGTGCTGTTTCCTTTTCAGTCTGGAGGAAGCCAAAAGTAGCTATCAATGAAAGCTATGGTCCATCAGCTTAGAAATCAATAGGGAAGCAAGTCACTGCTCAGCACAAGCCATTCAGATTGCAAGGGGCTTTATGACATTGCTAGGAATGGGGATACAGCTTTCCAAATACACTTTGATTTTTAGAACTTTTTTGGGGTGCCAGACAGCAGAACTATGCTTGCTCAAGTGCAAACCACTAAGTTAGGTATTTGAAGTTTATTTTATTAGTACTAAGCAAACCACAGAATAGATAAAACAGTTTTATGGCCGACATCTGGTGGAATAATAAAACATATGGCCGTACAGTCAAGAATGTGCAGCTGTAAGTTACAGTAAATCCTCCCTATCCTGACAGAGATAAGCATGGACTTGGGTGAGGATTCATCTTCTTACGGCACTGCTCAGTAGTTAGAATGTCCACATTCTTTTTTTTTTTTTTTTGGTGGGGGGAGGGTAACTAATTAACCATGGCTTTTGTTATTTTTATTCTTTGTGTGTGTTATTTTAATTTATTTTAGAGCTATTGTGAGTTCCAAGGGACTCCCATAAACACTTTTATACCTTATATTTATTTCATGGTTCTTTATGCCTGGCCTCCAGCTAAATCCTCCTGTTGGCTTTAGGGGATATTCTAAGGCAGGGAAGAGGTTGAACTCAAATTTCTTCACTCTTTGAAAAGAGTTACTGTGTTATTCAGTAATATATAAGAAACTCAAGGTATGTTGATGAGGTAGCTGCAGAAATAAAGAGGTTCTGGAGAGCCTCCATGGAGCAGAGAAATCATGTCTTCTTATCTGGTGAATTATTTCATCTGCCAGTAGCACTGAGTCTCAGTCAGTAGCCATGTACTGGCCATTTATCTATGAGAAAAGCATGGAGTGCTACACAAAATTTATCTTCAGGTCTATTGCATAATAAAAAGTGAAATTTTTTTGCATAGCACAAAACTGGACAATCTCTTAGCCTGTGTCCCAAAGAACTCTCTTTAGTTGGAAGGAAGCAGAGGTGGGGAGGAAAATTTAGTGACTCACCCTGAATCCCTGACTTAGGCGCATCTGGAGTGTAGGGGGCTCCTGGTGTTGGTTCACTCATTTCTTGGTAGCATTGAAACCACTGGCATGATTGTATTGTGGAAAGCAGGAAATTAGGGCTCCGGTTTGAAGCCATGTTTGCAGGTGTAGGGCTAAGGATGTCTCTGTCATAAACAGAGATCTGTGTGTGTGAGGTCTCACTCCAGGAAGGGGGTGGCACAGAACAGAATTAACTTGATTTTCCCATAGTAAATATGTAATTCACACATGATCTTATTGTCTTTTGATTTTATCTGAACTACTGGGAGGACGGTGTCACCATGGAGAAGGAAAAGCTGAGTCTAGAGAGAAATTTGGAGACTAGCAGTAGTTTATGTTAGATTTGAGACATATGGCGGAGAATAGTTCAGTGAAGAGAGAGCTTGCCAGTCTTGTATAAAGCCCTGAGTTCAATCCCTTGCATGGTGAAGAACAAACAAACAAATAAGGAGATATGGTATACCAGTTGTCCAGGGTCTATGATTGATAAAAAGTTCTATTTCAATGATTGTAAATTTCCAAAATGGATTTAATAAATAATACATTTATTGCATTATGATGTCACACTTGTTGTACCTCAGTTGTAAGTGAATGGCTGTGAGACTGCAGCACAAGTTACACAGCTATATGTGCTCTTATCACAAAAGTTCATCCACTAGTCTCCCAGTGGCCTTACCATAACCATGCGAGACTCTTGGAGACACAAATAATGCGAGACTCTTGGAGACTCAAATGAGCCTCATCACTGATGTCTGTACAGTATAAACCTGGAACCAACTTGTTTGTGGTCTTGATTGGACAAAGAATCCAGGCATTTTATTTAAGGGTGAATGAAGTGGGTATTCTTAGTTATCTCAATCAAAGCATAAAGAATGAACATAAAGGATGTTCTGTCAGCCTGTTTTGGATTTGTTTCACCAGCTCTCCAGAATGACAACTTTATGAAGACAATATATTCACCACTATCATTAGCTGAATGAGATGGTCCTGATTTCACCCCAGGGAAGAATGATTGGGGAAGATGGGCATGTTAGAAAAGATGAGGAAACTTCTCAAGATGTTCAAAGACAGATAGAATTTTGTACTTAGAAGAGAGACAAGAATTCCTGGGGACTAAAAGGATTGGAATTACTAGCAGGCAGAGGAGATCTTTGAAGAACCAGGGACTTCTTGCCAATAGGAATGCCTGGTTTCCTCTGGAGCCTGGAATCTTCTCAGCCCAGAGGCCAGCAGACAGCACAGGGCCATGGCAGGGATTTCCACACACCTTTACAGCGTTGATATAGAGAAGCTTAGAATCTCAATGTAGAAATTCCACTGAAGGATAAGTGTGAGTAGTGATGTACCCCCACTGATGTGTCCCCGAAATGCCCAGGCCCCAGATTCTGTTGCTGGAAATGCTCTCTAAATCTGAAATTAAAAACAGATGACTTCCTACCTGGAGGCACTGGGCAGTTGCTTGGTTTTTCCTTACTTGGCCTTTTCCAGCATTCTTAGCTTTCTAAGAAGTTGGGTTGTAAGCTAGTTTTACTTGCAATTGTAATTGCATGACTTATGGAAACATCAGGCAAAGCAATGATGTCTGCAAGTGAGGAGGGAGTTGTTATTTCTGAGAAATCAAAGGGATGCTTTTGGAAAATCACCAAAGCACAATAGTGAGAAATGGCTGTTGAGTTAGATGTAAGAAAGAAAACTCTCAAAAGACCCAGGGAATATCTACAAATCTAGGGCTGGTGCTCCAGTCAGATTGTAGTTCTCCATTTCAAAGCAAAAGAAACTGGAAAATGAATGAGGTTGCTAGGTGCTAAACTGTGTACCCACAAATTCCTATTAAAGCCTCAAACCTGGTACCCTAGACTGTAACCCTATTTGGAGACAGGCAATTATGTAAAGAGGTAATTAAATTAAAATGAAGTGATTAGTGTGGGCTCTAATCCAATACGACTTTTACAAGAGGAGAAAGAGATTTCAGGAATGCACTCACACAGAAAAGACCAGAGAGGAGGTGACTAGGAGGTGGCCGCCACAAGCCAACAGAAGAGGCCTCTGGACCTCCAATCCTGCAGACAGACACCTGGCTCTTGACATCCAGCCACCTGAACTGCGAGAGAATGCATTTCTGTTTTCATCTCTGTCGGTTATGGTATTTTATTGTGGCAGTTTTAGCAATGTAATACTGATGTGTTACTGGATGGTATATGCAAAGAGACAGGCAAGACGCCTATCCGAGGTTTAGTGAACAGATGCTTCAACTGTTAACTGTTTACAACATAGCCATAGCTGGGTGTGGTGGCACACACCTGTAACTCCGGTTCTCTGGAGGCTGAGGTAGGAGAATTGGCAGTTTTGAGGTAAGCCTGAGCTACATCATAAAACTTTGTCTCAAAAAACAAACAAATAAACAAAAAGTACTCAGGAAACCCCCACAGATCTTCTTATTAGTTGGTGTGATTAGTTGCCTAGCTTAGGTTTTGATGTATTCACCAATAACAGGCCCCTCGCGTGCAGGCTGGAAGGTGTCCTTTGTGTTGGACATCGCTCTTATTTTCTCATGAGACATTTTATCAAAGGCCTCTACAGCATGGTCTAGCTCCATGGTGCTCTGTATCTCAGTGCCATGGTAGAAGTCATGACCAACATTGTAGTTAGATGTTGTTCTGGTGCTAAGAAGGCAATGAGAAATCTCATGAGTCGCACATACACTTTCAAACCAGTGGGATGCTGGCCATACGAAGAAGAATTACAGGAGCTCAGAGGAACAGGACTGTTGAGTTGGGATGACTAGAGAATTTTACAAGTCAGGTCTTAGGACTGCAGGTAGTTTGGAACTAGTGGAAGGAAGTAGAATGGTTACTCTAAGTAAGACTGTATGAGCCAAGGTGCTGAGTTGGAGAGATCACCAAACACCCTGGGAGTGGCCAGTGGGTCTCTGTTTCACCAGGGGCCATGATCTGGGCTGGTGGGGGGTCCCAGGCAGCTCCAGGGAGCAGCTCCAGCCCCAGCTTGTCCCCCCATGCCTTCACCCCCATGCTTCTCAGCCCGCAGACTGATGGTCCCAGCTTCACAGACGAGATCCCTGCTCACCTCCCTGCCCAGGCTGGTTCAGGACTGGCTCAGGCCCTGGCTCCTCAGAGAAGTCCTTTGTTTCCCATAACAGATGTCCTTTGAGAATCACCACACACCCATCTTATTGTGCCCTGGGCTGAAAGTCAGACCCAGCGTCCCTGGGTTCATATCAGGGTGTCTTTCCTCCAAGCTAAATGCCTCATGCCAGTTCTCCCTGCCCTGCCCCACCCCATCCTGGCCCTCCCTGCTTCCCTGCTTTGTGTCCACTTGCCTGGGTGGGTGATCTGCACACAGTCTCTCGTGGGAACACAGACCCCAGTCTGTGGACAGGCATAGAGGGTTAGGACATGGACTCCTGCCCTGGGAATTCTCCTCACCATAGCATATTTTGTTATTTCTTGGTGGTGGATTGAACTAGAGATTGAACTCAGGATCTCAAACTACAAAGGCAGATGTTCTACCACTTTTTTCCTTTTGTTATTTTCAAACTAGGGTCTTAGCTTTATGCCCAGATTGGTATAAGGTACGGTCCCCTACTATTGGTCTGTCTCCAGGCATAGCCTTGAACAATAATCCCTGATGTCAGACACCGAAGTACCTAGGCTTACAGGCATGAGTCACCACCCACAGTTTGCTGTAGATGTGTTTAAAAAAAGAGTTTCAATATGTATACCAAATGCTGGGATTACAGGCATGACCACCATACTGCATCACAATATCTGACAGTCCGTCACAAGCTTTATTTTAAAAAAATGAGTGGAATGTTGCATAATGGTTCTTCATTATCAGCTTATCATCTCTGTTATGCTTTGTGAAGGAAGAGGACATGGGCCCTTTGATCTTACCCTTCCCTGCAGCTCCTAGCACAAAGCATGAGGCAGTTCTACAAAAAGCAAGGGGAGATGGCAAGTCAGAGATGGAGGAATTCCAGGCCTGACAAGTTCACTACAAGGATGAGATGCACCCTCAGTGACCCGTGAGCGAAATTCTGAGAAAAGAGATAGCCAAGTCTTGGAGTTTATGAGAGAATTTTTAATGCACCCAGGGCTCTCCCAATCTGATGGTAAGACAGCGACAGATTATGGGTGGTGGACACTCATGCATATGCGAGTGTTCAATAGTTCACCGGGCTAGTGATTCCTGTGTTCTTAACCTGAGAAGTTGGATAAGGAAGTGTCCAGGTGTTGAGGAGTGGCTGAATGTGGTTAAGCTCAGGCCACACACGCACCTGCGGGCTGTGTCACAGGACATCCTGAGTCCACCCTGAGGCCTCTGAAGACCTGCAGGCAATGTTCACTGCCCCGGCTGACACGCGCACCTGGGTCTCTCCCCCTCCCCTGCCTCCATGCCTCCATCTCACCAGCTCTTCTGAGGATCCAAAGCACTGCTGGGATATCGCTGGCTGACTCAATTAGAAATTGATCCAATTATCTGACTAAACCAATCTCCATGCAGGTGCAAACGTTTCTCAGGTTGCTGCAGTCAGGTCCGGATGTTTCTTAGTCTTCACCCCGCAGACTGTATAGGTAAAGACTGTCCTTCCTAGAGCCCAGCCAGCCTGTGGGTGCCAGAGTGGAGCCCTCTTCTCTTCCCAAAGAACCAGCCTGAAGTTCCCAAAGGCTCACAGATCCTGAATCTGATTCTGCAAAATGATTGTTCACCCACGAGCAGTTCTCCATTGAATGCAGCCTAATCGCTAACTAGCCACTCCTTTTCCTTCCCCTCCTGCCCTGCTGATCTTGTTCAGTTCAGCCTATATTCCTACCAACAGCAATCCATCTAGCACCTAGCTTACTCCAGGTATTTGCATACTCATTATTGGTACTTTAAAATTCCTACAAAGATCTTGTCTTTTGTTTTTAAATTTTATTTTCTTGTAAAGATTCTGTACAGAGGGGTTACAGTTACATGAATAAGGTAATGAGTACATTTCTTGTTGAGCATTGTTACCCCCTCCTTTGTTTTTCTCCTACTATCCCTTCCCTCCCCTATCTTTCCCCTCTCCCCCCAACCCCCAAAGTTGTAAAGTTCATTTCCAACGTAAGTGTCTTATGAATCTCCTTGTTTCAATGGTCAAGCTGTGTCCTTGTTTCAGATTTATGTGATTTCCCTTCCCCTCCCCAAATTAGGTAAATATATATACAAGATGCAAGGTATCAAAATCAAAGATCTTTTCTTATTCCAGTCTTATTCCAATCAACAAAACCAAACAAAATCCCTTCCTCCAGAGGGCAGAGCTCATAAACAGTTGAGCCTGGATTTCTCGTAGATCAAATACAAGACACACTTCACTTCCCATCACTCCAGTGTGTCTTTGTAGGCTCTGGGCAGAAAGTGGGAGGCAGAGGGCCCAGGGAGAAAAAGGGGAACTGAAATCACTGTTGTTCAGTTCTTCACAACAGTACTCTTACTGGACTCTAGCTCCAAGCTCCTAAGACTCAATGTGTCAGACCCAGCTGCCCACCTGTATATGCCAGAGGCAGTAATGGCAGAGAAAGATGTACATTTCATAGCAAGGGCAGCTGGGGGAATAAGAAAAGTATGCACCTGAGCCCACGCAGAGCTAAGGATAGCATACAAACAGGAGTTGATGTTGAAGCAGACAAACAGGTGGGGGCTGGGGAGAGAGACACGCAGTTAGGGTTTAGTCCTGGCAGCAGGTGTGTCCTGTGGATTTCTATCTTGGTCCTTGTGTTGGGAGGGGCAGGGGAGGCTGTTATCCTTGGTGAAGATAAACAAGGCCTTCTGGACTGGAGGCCCTCCTGTCCTGAGGACTTTTCTTGACCCCTTCTGGTAAAGGTATGGTTCTACATTCCGTCCCAGGATTCCTGAATTCCAAGGTGATTGCAAAGGGTCTCTGTGGAGAATGCTGAGAGCAAAGGCAGATACTAAACTGAGGCAGAGGTCGACGCATTTTTGTTGTTGTTGTTGTTTTCTTCTCCTACTTTTAGTTCATTCATAGACCCAAGTTGGGAGTCAGTGGATTTTAAACCAAAGCAGCCTATGCACCTGTGACAGTGTCTGATTCCTATCAGGAATGTGTTAGAAGCATCCTTTAAAGGAATTTGCAAGGTCCACTAACATGACCTCTAGGATGGATTTCCTGGACTTGTAAGAAAATTTACATACATGTATGCACACACACACACACACAATTTAGAAGCAGGTCACTAGGTCCCGTTTAGATGGGTCACATGGGCAGTATGCCTCCTCTCCACTAGGCCCAGAGATGTTGGATATGGTGATTGTGATGTCCATAGAAAACTCCAGAAGGATGGTCCCCCATCCTTTTCAGTCTTTTTAATGAAGGCAGTGGCCCTTCCAAAGGCCTATGGGCTCCCAGCTCAGGGGCTCGGGGCATGTCATAGCCAGTGGCAGTAGACAGCGTGAAGCTGAGCGAGCCTTTCAACCCAGGCTCCTTGACCTTCAAAGACGGCTCTGACTTTGATTTTGCAGAGGAGGTGGTAGAGTCAGGGCTTTCCCCTCCCTCCCCCCCTCCCTGCCCAGGGCTGTCAGCACCACCTTCATGAAAAGGCCCTCTCAGGCCCAGATGTTTCATGTCTTTCAGGATCAGTGGCCCCGAACATAATCAACAGAAGTGAACTAAATTAAAGGTTGGCATCATTTTATATGATGCTCTGAATCCCAGCAGATCTTTGAGATTAAAAGAATATACAGACATTCAAAACAGCAACACAGGAACTCAAGCAGAAAGCGACTTGTGTGCAAGAAGAGGCGCTCAATAGAACTTGTCCCTGCATTTATCCTTTCTCTAGGCAACCCACAGGCTGACTAATTGCTAAAAAAATGTTGGGGGATGCAAACAAGATTGATCTACATCTAATTCCTGGGAAAATGACAAAAATGGCTTATCAATAAACTTCTACAAAGCAAGGAAAGGAAAACAAACGAAGCACAGACTTGACAAATTAGCCCAAAGATTAGCGCACAGTGGGATGGCTCCAAGCATTTAGCTGAGCCTCTTGCCCAGATGAAATCCTCCCGGGAGTTTGTTGCTGTCGTTTCTGTAGGGTGGAATCATAAAAGGAACACGAGGATTTACAGAACTCACAGCCTTTGCTCTCAAAGCAGTGGTTTGAAAAATAAATTTGTGTGTTAAACATTAAGATGAAGTTTAATACCTACTTGTGAGGAAGCTTTGAAGAGAGAAAATAGGATACTTTGTTCTGGAGTAGATCACTTGCTTGAGTCTGACATGACTTTTATCACGTTTCCTTTGAAAGATGTTTCTGACTTAACACTTGACCTCTTTGAGAAGATAAAAGTCCTATATCACATTGACAAAATGTGTGTTTGTGTAAATTAAATACATTCCGTAATCACAAAAATACAGTTCAATCGCTTCAAGACTGCATGAGCTCAAGCAAAATTTAAAACCTCAAGCTTGTTCTTCTGCAGTAGTAAACACATTTCCAGGAATTTCACATAGGCATGGCACATATATAGTACCATTATCTGATAAGATAGATCATCGTTTCTGTGCCTTAAAACTGCCGGAATGAAATGCAAACTATTCTGAATGGACAGCCATGATTTATTTGTTCAGGGTAAGGGAAGCAAGGAGCAAAATGACACTAGCACACGTGAATCATGTTTATGATTTGAATGAAAGAAATATTCTACTTGAAGGAAACACTTTGGAAGAGTCTATATTTTAAAACGCTCATGCATATAAGGACACATCATAAGGAAAGCTTCGATTATGACTAATGCATACTAATGAAATGAGAGAAAAGAAATGTGAAATTACAAGTGAAGAAAAAAGTTGACATCAGCAGAGAAAGAAAATTGATGACCGAGTTCTCCTCTGAGCCTTGGATGTGAGTGGGTCTGTAGTGCGGTGGTGGTGTTGGGATGTTTGAGAGCATTCTAAATGCTTCTGAGGAGGTGGCAGGTGGTGCCTCTGTGGGTTGGAATCTACCTTTTACTTACACTAACATAGTAATTTCATATGTGGATGATGGCTACACAGGTTCGTACTATGATGATCTGTCCTGTTCCAGCAATTCTCTGCTTTAGGGCACCACCAACATGGGATGGTAATGGTGAAAGTAGGGAGGTGGACCCGCTCTGTGCCGGCTGGTGAGTTTCCAGGCGGCACTGTTAGATCTGCTCCAGCAGCCACACCTGTGGACAGAACCACCTTCTGAAACAGCTTTCTCAGAAGCCCCTGGACACTCTTGCTGAAAACAAAACAAAACAACAAGATAACATCATCCATCAGCTCAGCTTCGTGGGAGGCAGAGATGGGAGGATTGTAGTAGGAAGACAGCTTGTCAAAAAAAAAAAGTTAGCAAAACTCCATCAATTGAAAACAGAAGCTTGACCATGTGCCAGTGGCTCACACCTATAATCCCAGCTCCTCAGGAGGTTGAGATCTGAGGATAACAGTTCAAAGCCACCCTGGGCAGAAAGGTTCTCCTGAGACTTTTATCTCCAATTACTCACTCAAAAACCAGAAGTGGAGCTGTGGCTCACAGTGGTAAAGCACTAGCTTTGAGCAAAAGAGCTCAGGGAGAATGCCTAGGCCCTGAGTTTAAGCCCCACCACTGACCAAAAAAAAAAGTATGTAAGTCTGGTGCTGAGCATTGTGTCTCACACTTGGAATCCTAGCTACTCAAGGAGGCTGAGATTTGAAGGTCTCAGTTGGAAGCCAGCCCAGGCAGGAAAGTCTGTGAAACTCTTATCTCCAATTAACCTCCAGAAGACTGGAAGTGGCTCTGTGGATCAAAGTCATGAAGTGCTAGCCTTGGGCAAAAGAGCTCAGGGACAGCAACCAGTCCTGAGTTCAAGCCCCAAGATTGACTCCCCCTCAAAAAAATCCTAGCAAGGTGAGGGGTGATGTGGGGCCTGTAATAAGAATCACTTTACATAAGTATTTCATAAGCTATGGTGTATTTAATATACTCATCCCTTAGTTTCATTAAAAAATTTATATTTAATAGCAAAAATACATAATTACCTATGAAATACAGGATATTTTACAAGTTAATATTTTATCAGTAATCTATGTGTATGTTATCAAATATACTGATATTGTTCCTGGGGTTGAAGCTGATATTTGTATTTTTTAATTGATTTGTTTAAAAATGATATTAGGAAGTGATCATGTAGGTGCCATAATAACAACAAAAATTATGCCAATGTTAATAATTTGCTTGGTAAGTGTAGTTTTTCATTTGGACAATGTGGCATCATTAATTGTGCTAAAGCTGCTGTGTGATCAACAGATATTTATGATCTGGATTTCCCCATTTTCCCATGAGTTGTGTATATAGGTGTATGTGCATGTGTGCATGTGTGTATGTGTGTATATTTGTGTGTGTGTGAGAGAGAGAAATTTCCTTTTCACTTACACAGGTTGTTACAAGAAGCTTTATGAAATGACCATAATTCATTGCAGATCCTTTTATAAAAATGATTTCAATGAAACAAAGCAAGTTTTTCTTTTTCTGTTTTTTTCTTTTCCCCCAAGGGAAGAGGTTTTGCTTTGTAATCAAGACAATCTATTCTTTTAAAGTGGTATTTCTTGACATTTATAGTGCTGGTGACAAGGTCATAATTTCCATGGTAATGAGATGCCTTTTAATAATGCATAAGCCCTAATGTAGAAAGTAGTTCAGTGTCTCACAGCTGGGACTATGGGAAGACTTCCCATTAAGTTTGGAGGGGCTGTGAGGAGATTGCGTTTGGACTGAGTGAGTCCTGGGCTTTTTTGTCTGTCTGTCCATCCGTGTGTGTGTGTGTGTGTGTGTGTGTGTGTATGTGTGCGTGTGTGTGTGTGCGTGTGTGTGTGTGTGTGTGTGTGTGCTTGTGCACATGCGCACATGCATGTGCTCCAGAGTCCAGAGTCTTCACACTGTGTTTGAAAGACTGGGATACTCTGAGCCAAGAATTCCAGATGTTTCTGCTTCTACTTCAGAGACTGGTGATGCAGTAGAAGCTCTTGGTGTATTTTCATGAGTCTTTAATGGTTGTGACTGAGCATGAATAGAAGTGATAGGAGTGGAGTTGGATTTTGGGAACGTGCTTGGATTTTTCCAGGTTTTGAATAAAGTTCCATGAAAGAAAGCTATGAGCAGAGGACAATTCCTCTAGTTGCATATATAACTTCCTAGCTAGTTTATACAAACTGGTATGGTTTCTTTATGGATTTGTTAAATCCATTCTTATTCATCTTTATGTGTGCTTGTATTCAGGTTTTAACTCACGGCCTTAAGTTCTTGCTTGGCTCTTTTTTTGCTCAAGGTTTTATTTTTATCCACTACTTGAGGCACACTTCCCCTCCCAGCTTTTTACTGGTTAATTGGAGATAAGAATCTCTCAGAACTCAGCTATCTGAGTAGCTAGAATTAAGTCATGAGCCCCTGATCCTCAGATCTCAGCCTCCTGAGTAGCTGGAATTATAGTCATGAGCCACTGGCACCTGGCTAGTCTTTCCCACTGGGTAATTTCTTTTCTTTCATTAATGAGAATGCTCCTAGCAGAAAGGAGTTAATATATAGCTTTTTACATGGTCATCAATTATAGAAATTAATGCATATGTTGAGTAAAAAGTTATATAATACATAAAATGTTTAAGAACACTAGTTCTTCCATCCAGTTGTGTGTGTGTGTGTGTGTGTGTGTATGATGTCATGTTACTGCATCTTCTATATCTCTGTAGGTATTGTGGCTCATTACATTTACAAGCAGCTGGGTTTCCTAAGTATTGTTCAGTAGTCTTGAAAGATTTTAATAATTGACAGGAAAAACAAAAGTTTCTTAAACATTTTTTATTGTTATTATAAAAGTGATGTAAAGAAGAGTTGCAGTTACGTATGTCAGGTAATGAGTACATTTCTTTTTGGACAATGCCACCTCTTCCCTCACTCTCTCCCAGTTTTTCCCTTCCATCCCCATCTACATGTTGTATAGCTCATTTTCAACATAGTGTCTTATGTGTACCCCTGCTGTATTTGTCTCTCCATTTCTCTGGTGAAAAGAAAAGAAACAAAAACAATAATATGGAATAAACCATCAGTTTCCATCTTCTGAAGTTCATGATGACAAATATTACTGTGTATGATCCAAGGCACATAGGCAGTGTACCTTTGTGTTAGACTCCTAAGAATATCCTCCTTGGGTCTCACTGTGTGTGGATGTCTAGGGACGTGTATAATTTATCATGTCTTGGCATATTCTAGATCTAGCTTCTGCATATGAGAGAAAACATGTGGCAGAAAAACAAATCTTTCACATGGATTTTGAAAGTCCTTTAATCCTGTTTGACCTTGTGTAGTTAAAGCTGCTGAGATATGACCCAGCCATCTCACACACATACATGAGGTACTGTGTGAGTTGGCCAAGCCAAGCACACAGTGTGGACATATTGTAGGGGTCAGTCTGTGTGTATGACATAACTGACAAGCAGGATTATTGTAACTGGATCATTGATACCTGTTACTTGTGAAGTGGCATACCAGCCATGTTCTAGACGAGTCATCCATCCTTTGATGATAGCAGGGTACAGACCTTTCTCTGAGATGACTGGAGCTCGTCTTGCTGTGGTCTACATGCCATGGTCCCTTAGCATCTCCACTACGACCTTCTCTCCCTTTCCTACGCCTGGCACGGATCTCAAGCACACAATGAACCTGGCAGAATTTCCCTTGCCTATCTTACCTACAATTGTGCTTTCCTGTTAGCGGCTTTAAAACATGAATCAGGCTGCTAGATGTCTGCCTCCATCTCTCAGTCTATACTCTCTGGTAACTGCTATGGTAACTACTCTGGTAACAACTACTGGGCTAGGCACCCATGACCCCAGCATCAAAAAGACACATGCCACCATCCTGGCCAGGAAACATCGCGTGTGTGTGTTTTCCTTATGGACTGACTACAGCATTCTAGTCCTCTCCATTGCTTGCAATGTACTTTGGTCTTTCATTATGTAGAATGCTCCTGGCAAACAGGTCGTGAGTATACCTCCTCTTCAGTGGCCACTTGATATCTCTCCTTTCGTGGGATACAGAGGCCTGGGCCTCTCTATTGCCTTTGTTTTGTTCGTTAGGCAGCTTCTCATTTCCTTGCCAGAGCTGGACAGGGAGATCTGCCCCCTAGCCACTCTTTCCTCCTTTTCCCTCCGGATGTGGTCAGCTTTGCACAGCGGCCCTGCCCTCTGCCAAGCCAGTCTAGACCCTTGAAGGATCGCAGCTGCCTTTTGATGTTTCCTGCTTCACATGCTCACGACTTTCTTATTTCTGGTTTGAGCTATTTAAGCATGACCCACCATGAAAACAGCATTGTGGACCATGATTTATATTTAGGGCATTGTTATCCTCTGTCTGGAAATAACCTCAAGTTCTTTTAATTTAAGGTCTGTGCTAACTTCCAGGAAATAACCTTAAGGTCACGAATATCCTTGCAATCCTAGAAACATATATGAGGAAAAACAAATCAATTAAATTTTTGGTTTAGGTTAATTCGATTCACACATTGCTCCATATCATGGTATAAAAACAAAGGATGATGTGTTTGTTGTTATATCCTGTGGATATGTGTTCCTTCTTGTTTTTATGGAAAGAATGTCCTAAGCATTTAGAAAATTGGCTCATAGTACCAAAATCACCAAATTGCTCACGTGCTTTGGGGCTTGAACTTGAGATCTGGACACTGTCCCTGAGCTTTTTTTGCTTGAGGCTAGCTTCCACCACTTGAGCCATAGCTTTACTCCCGGCTATTTGGTGGTTAATTAGAGATAAGAGTCTCAGGGACTTCCCTGCTCCCACTGGCTTCAAACTGTGATCCTCAGATCTCAGCATCCTGAGAAGCTAGGATTACAGGCATCAGCCATAGGTACTTAGAACAAGCTTTTCTTTTTTTATTCCTTCCTTCCTTTTTTTTTTTTTACAATGATGTTTAGTGCCTCTGACCTCAGATTAATGAACTACTTTTACTTAATTTCTCTATCAATTACACATAATTATATATAAATGCCTTACAGCAAAAGTTAATTTTTCTGAGAAATTATTCTTGAGATCCTTCCGAAGCTTACAATATCATTACACAAATATTTGTATTTGGCATGACTGTAGTTTTAAAACCCTAGAGAAGGAAAAAATGTACATATAAATTTAAATACCCTTTCGAGATGTTCTGAAAAAAAATATTACTTCACATTTGCAAAGCGGAACAAGTGCTTTAAGTTTTTGATCCTGTGCAGTTTGAGATTTATGTTTAAATCCACTCCCGAATTCCCTGCCGAGAGCCGTGGTGCACTCCTCCTCTTTCTCACCATAACAAAGCCCAGGCTTAGAATGCTTCTCAAGTTATGAGCCTGAATGAAACAGCTGTCCTTTCTAATGCCAACCTGGCTGAAAGCGAGCCAGTCACCAAAGTCTGGAGGAGAGACCCACCAGGGATCTCTTGCTATCACAATTGGTCCCCTTTCCTTAGGCCTCTTTGCACAATTCAGCATATCTTTGTCACTTAGCTGGTGCGAGGGGGTGGGGAGGGGAGGGGTAAAACGATTTCTTTGCTAACACGGGGAAGGGGCCAGTTGAATGGGAAGTTCATTCACATGCAGTACTTAAAATCCATCACTCTTATCACATGATAAAATATCGTGAGAACTGAATCTAATTCTGTAAGGTTTGCTTCATTATTTCTTCTTATAATACCACCGAATTACAAAGGTGTGAGGGGGTTCTTGTATTTCTAAGATATCAAGTCTTAAGAACATTACAGAGCTATATCTGCAGTCTTTTGTCTTTGGAGAACACTTTTCTCAAGCTTCTATTATGGTTTGGATAGAGTCTAGCTCTGAGACTGAGCTGTCTTAGCATGACACTATGTGTGTGTGTATGTGTGTGTGTTGGTCCTGGGGCTTGCGCAGAAGGCCTGGGTGCTGTCCCTGAGTTCTTTTGCTCAAGACTAGTGTTCTACCACTTGAGCCACAGCGCTACTTCTGGTCTTTTGATAGTTCATTGGAGATAAGAGTCTCATGTACTTTCATGTCCGGGCTGGCTTTGAACCTTGATGCTCAGATCTCAGCCCTCTGAGTAGGATTACCGGAGTGAGCTACTGGCAGCAGGCAGCATGGCTCATTTTCAGATAGATTTTTCCAGCTAAATGCTATTCTATGAAAATTATTTCATAGTTCTGACAATGGAAAACACTTGAAGTGACAGATCTAGTTAAGTAAACATATTAAAATTGTGAGTGATGAACCTTGTGTTTGTCAATATTTTCTTTGCTACCTATCAGCATAAAAAGAACCAACAATTTGGAGGGGGGGGAAATTCTATCAATAGTTTTTTTTTGTTGTTGTTGTTAAGATAGGGCTTCCTCATAACCAAAGTTATTCTGTGGGTAGTCCTTTAATCCACGATAATAACTCCAATGCATATCACCATAAATATTTTATTTCTCTAGCATTTTTCATTTGGTAGGAAAAATGGGGAATAAGAGAGATGTTAACTTATTAGGAATCTGCATAAATTTCTCAAGATAGTCTAACTTGTCTGCAAAGCCCATGCCTTTCCTTGAGCATAAGAATTACATTTCTTGGTATTAAGAACCAGTTGTAAAGAAGATGATGGCTTAGATCTCCAAGGGACATGGAAATAATGAAAGAAAAACATTGAGTACATATTAGGAGTTTGTAATGCAACTTAAATAAAAAACAAAACAAGATGCCTGCCATTTCCTCCCTCTAAAAATACCCCTTTCTTAACCACTGATGACATCTTTGTGTCCTTGCTATTTTGGTGCCTGTGCAGGTCCAGCATTCTCCTGTTGTTCTCATTTTCTGGGCTCTACTGTTGCCTCTGTCATTCATTCAGAGGAGTAGGGCAGAACCTTGGTGGATTGAAATTGCATTTTGTCAGCTCAAGAAAATAATGGAAAGGTCCATTTAATTGCTACAACATGATTACGAGACTTCCATCTGGCTTGAAATATAGAGTTGGTTTTCATTTTGCCGTGAGGCAAACTCTCGAGGGGAATTAGTTTCCCCTTGAAATGAGAATCCTTGGTTCTTGTAGAGTTGAAGAAACACTGAAGTAAACCTAAGGCACCTCTACCAAGATAGAGCCGCAGAGATCACTCGAATTAGGTCACGTTTGACCGTTCCCTTGGAGAACCCTTTACAAGTTGGGATTTGTGTTTCTAGAAAAGCCCTTTTTGCTCATTTCTGTAAGTTTAGGAAAACCCATTTTGGCTTGGTGTCCTGAATCAAAGCTTCTTTTTCGTGTGTGTGTGTGTGTGTGTGTGTGTGTGTGTGTGTGTGTGTGTGTGTATGTGCAGTAGCCAAGCGGGAGCAGTGTATTTCCTAGAAGGAAGACCATGGATGCTCTACCTGGATATTTAATTTTTGTGAATTGTATATTGATTTATATTTTAATGAACCTTTGCTCCATCTACTAAATGTAGGCTTGGCTGGAACAAGATGTTAATCTGTATTTAATGCATGCATCAGAAGGTTAAATCTGGCATGAAAGGCAATGCAGATTACCACAGTTCTTTGGTTCAGTGCTTGACGGGAGAGATCGAGAGCCCAAACCTAATTTTACAAAGAAATTGCTGAAAGAATTGATGTAATAGAATGGCTATAATAGAACAATGTATTTAATTTTTTACATGCTCAGGTGAGTAATAAGGACTTAGAGATTATTTCTTGCCATGGGAAAAAGGCATGTTTGCTAAAACAGATACTACTGTTTTTTGATAGCCATGAGTCAGGTTATTAACTTTGCTTTTCTTTCTTTTTTTTTTTTTTTTCAGTTTTACTTTTACTATTAAGGTGACTTTACTTCAGCTGTATTTTATGGTGGGTGTTTTAAAATAATGTGTGCATTCATGAATGCGAATAGAAGTTATATATGTATACGTATACACACACAAATGCAACTATAAAATTGGAATGCTGGGGTGCTGGAGAAAGGTGATTGCTATCATACTTGGGTGTGCTGAAAAGAAGGGTAAATGGGCAGAGAGTGTCGGCTGACATATACTTTAATCACCTTTGCAATGACTTAAGCCTAGCAATGACTCTCTCCCTTACTGTCCAAAAATGAGAGGAAAAATGCACATGTAATGGGGTTGCATTGAAATAAAAGGCCTGCCTGTCTCCCAGCATCTCAAAATGCGACCTGATTTAAAGACAGTCTCCTAGCATTTATTAAGGTAAGATCCTACTACAGTACAGTGAGATTATCATAAGTAAGACTGCTTTGACCACATTTAAATGGAAATCTGGGCACAGACACGCCCATGGAAAGAATGCTATGTGACCACCATTGGGTCCACATTGGGTGGAATTTCTCTAAGCTAACAAATGCCACAGATTGCCAGTAAAGCCATCCATAGCTGGGAGAGAGGGCTGGGGTGCATTCACATTCTAGCCTCTGAGAAGCCTGTCTTGCAGAATGCCAGGGCTCAGAATGGAAAGACAATGCACTTCTGTTGTTCAAGCAGTCCAGCCTAAAGTTAGCGGGTTACTGCAGCCCTAGAAGACTCTCAGTACAGATAAGAAGTATTATTGAAACTCAAAGTAGTGGGAAATTCCTGCCAAAGATTTAAGATTTAAGTTCAAATCTTCTTTCTCATGCCCTATGTCCCCCAATCAATACGCATCCGCTTTATGATGGAGATGAAGTGAAGTTCATTGTTAGAGCACTCTTAGAGGCTGACATAAAAACTTTGTACCAAATGCTGGGCATAATGATGAAGGGTTTTGGTTGAGAGTTGATATTGTATGCTTGGGTACCGAACTCTAACATTTGGTATGGTTTAAGCAAGGCCTGTTTGGATTTAGTAAAGTTAGATGCATATGTCAAGTATGCATGTTAGTATGCTCGTAAAGCTAGAGGCATACATGAAGAAGAGGACCCAGGTTGTGACTGATTTTAGAACCAGGTCTAACAACCATTTTTCTAGTAGTGGTAAGTCTGCCATTGGTTCTGTGTAGTGTGCATGGGTGGTGGGATCTAATCAGCACTTCCTGCAGTGGTTCTTACCAGGTGAATGTGCAGCAGCTGTCTTTCGAATAGCATGGGATGCACAGGGAGCTTTACTCCCCACACAGGGTCTCCCCACACGTGGAACCAAGTGCAATAGGCTCACATCTGGCCAAGTACAAAGCCAAAACAAGCCTGGCCAAGAAATACCAGAGTGGAGAAAGATTTATAATCCATGCCAGGTAAGCGGAGCCTGTAGTTATTTCCATAAAAATGCCATTCTACAGCAGAGGAAGTGACACATGGATAATCACTCAAGGAGCCTATTCATATTCAGATAGGGAAGGATTTTAGAGGTAGGCACGTTCTTGAGCATGCTTAGTGAAGAAGTACAATCCTAAAACAGGTACTGATGGATCCTACCTGTTTTCCTTGCTAGGTAAGAAGCTGGAATTTAGAGGACAGGAGTTCAAGGACAGCCCCAGGCAAAAAAGGCCAGTAGACTCCATTTCCAAAATAACCAGCACAAAGCAAGGATGGAAGTGTGTCTCAAGTTGTAGACCAAGCCCAGCAACCTCAATGCCCTGAGTTCAAGCCCCCACATCACCCTCCCCTAACCCTTCCAGCAAAAAGAAATACATTCTTGAGTGTACTTAGCCCAAGGTCATAGTCTAAGAAGGAAAGATGGCGGACACAGTTTTGGACATGCGTATCTCTGGAGCACAAGTTTGGAAGGTTAAAATGGTAGATGAAAACCCTTTTGGGCATGCTAAATTTGCACCATAAAGATGGCAGATAGAATATATCTGCATGTGCTCAATATCCTTCAATTGTTTTTCTTTTAGTTGAAACAAAAGGAAAAGGCACTTTGGAAATGTGTTACTATAGGATTTTCCCCCTTCCCTTATTAGCTAACAGAGACACTGAGGCAGATCACTGCTATGGGCTGCAGAGAAACTATCTTTGCTAACCTCCCTACAAGCCAGAAATTCATATCCATTGCTGATCTCATCTGCTGATCGTGGCTGGACCATAGCTGACATTTTTTGTCAACAAAAAAACACAAAAGTTGCTTTGTAAAATATTGGGAAACAGGGTCTAGTTGTTCATACCTGTCATTGTAGTCCTAGAAAGGCTGAGGCAGAAAGATCAGGGGGAGATAAATAAGTTCCAGGTCACTTTAGGATACCTAGTGAGGTCCTGTGTCAAACAAATCAAACAATAAGATGTTGGATGTCAAACCCTGAATACGACCTCATCCGTATTCATATGCATCTATGAAAGTATCACTGCTCTTTTTTCATTATTCTTTTGGTATGAAGATGATAAAGGAGGAGGAGAAGGAGAATGGAGAAGAGGGAAAAGGTGGAGAAGAGGAGGAAATGTGAGTTTTTCTGTTTGCACTCAAGAGGACATGCAAATGTCTGGGGGCATTCAAGTCATTGCTCAGTTGGGGTTTGGAAGAAACTAAAAGAAAGAGGATACTGTCATCACTTGCCCTGACTCACCATCAGATAAGCCAGGGCCTCCCCCACCTGGCAGGTAACTTGTTGGAATGTCCGGAGGGTAAGTAGGGAAGAACAAGAAACCTGTCAGAAAGGCCAGTGTGTCAACTCTGCTTTTCATCAAAAGAGATAGGGTCAAAGAGCTAAAAAGGTTAAGATCTGTCTAGATACAAGAATATAAGAAAGAAGTATTAGGAAACCAACTGACCAAATAAAGAAAATAAAAGTAAATAAGCAAAAACTCAACCTCCTGTATAATTCTTTTAAAGACAGAGAGATGTACACTTGATGACCTGATGGTATGTTGGCAGAAATAGAAGCAACACCAATACTAGGTCATCTTGGGCTGACCGTTCATTTCTATCCTGGCATCTCATGTTTAAAGTAAGGAGAGTTGTCTCGAAGTATCAGTCTGGAGTGTGGCCATTCATCTCAAAGCACATTTCATCAGGGATGTGAGCAGAAATGTTCATGAATAGCACATGGGAAGATGCAAACATTCAGATACATAAATGGGTATCTTTTTTTTGTCCCTCTTGACTTGAGGAAAGGAGGGAGAAGGAATTGGCTTTAGGGAAAGATGGAGAAGGAAAGTTAAAATGAAACCAGAAGGAAGAGAATGGCTTTGATGTGTAGCGATGTATTCTGTAGCAACGGTCACTGGTCTACCTCCGGCCAAGCAGTTCTTGTTCAGTGAGAAGCACCGTAGCAAAAGCGCTTTCCTTTCTAGAATATTGTAAAGATACAAATTGCAAAATATCTTTACTATGCACTTAACGTTCCCAAGTTATTAGTCCAGCAAAAGTCTACCTATGTTTTAAACCCAAGTAAAAAGATGGTAGTTGGTTAAAGTCCTTGCCACCTATCTTATTTATCTACTTATTCATTTCATAGTTCAAATCACCTTCTTCATAATATTGCTTTTTGAAAAACAAACAAACAACACTTTAAATGTCTTGTATGTTTATACTGGGATCGATGATGGACTTCGTGTCTGAAAACACATGGAGATGCTCATGTGTTTAATGGCAATATGAATATTGTTGTGTGTGTACACCATCATTTAGTAACGTAGAATCACATAAGATGTATGATTTCCAGTCTTAAGCTCTGATGTCCTACACCAGACAGAAGATATCTTCAAGGCAGTGGACGTGTTGGCTGTGTTGAGACGTGTCCCAGTTCTTGTATTGTCTGCAAGGGCACTTAGTCAAGTGCATGAAGGAATTGACACTTAGGGAATTTAAAACAGCCATTCAAATGCCATCTTCTCAATGAACTTTACGAATAGCATTGTTCCCTCTATTTCAGTCCAGTAAATGTGCAGTTTTGACTGTCTGTCTATCTGTCTGTCCAACCATCCAACATATCCATTCACTCAAGCATCTATTTGTCTGTTTGTTCACTCATCCACTCATCTGTCCACCCACTCACCCACCCACCCACCAACACAGCTCTGTCTGTCTGTCAATGGCTCATGCATGCACAGCCTAACTGGAGCTGTTTCCTCAGCGTCCTTACACTGAGTGCACACTGTGACTTCCTTCAGGAAAGCACAAGGGATAGCACTGTCTCTTCAATACTGAGCACACAGCACCAGCTTACAAGGTGTAGTATGGTGTTTGGGAAATTCTGCCCTAAATACCTTGAGCAGCTTTCTGTTACTGTAAAAAATATCTAAGACTACCAACATATAAAGAGAGAGGTTGATTGTGGCTCTCCACCTTCCAGGGTCTAATCCACGATTGTTTGACCCCCTTGCTTTTGGCTCTGTGCCAAGGTAGTGAATCGTGGTGGAAGCAGAGGGCAGAATGAGGTCCTTGCTTAAAGGCCAGGAATCCAAAAGAGAGAGAAGATTAGACCAGGATCCCAGCCCCATTACCCTCAGCCCCCATGACCTAAAACCTCACACTAGGTCCATCGGCTTCTAATAACACCAAGCATTTCAGCTCTTACTAAAGCATTGTCCCTTAAACTAGGAGAACCTCTTCCACTGGTAATCAGGGAGTGCTTGCATTCTCTCTCTGATGTAAATAGTCATTGTGTTGTTCTGGCTTATAATAGGTGCTGGTAGCTGGGGGCACAGCTATGGTGCTCCTCCTCCATGAAGGAAATGTGGGACCTCAGGGCAATGGGGGAACTGGGGTCAGTACAGGAAGCTGGAGGTGGCAGAGACAGAGGTGGCCAAGGTCCCTGCTCTGAGCTGGGAGAGGGCCATTCCTCCCACACTGAGTGCTCTGGAACTGTTTTTGGCTGACCCGTGTGGGGGTTTGCATCCAATGGGCCTCGTTTCATAAGAGCTGACCTTGACCCTCTTCCAGGACCACAGCGGAGATTTTCAATAGGAGAAAGTCGGTTTAATAAATACACTTTGTAAACACAGAATTGAATTCACTAAAGCCTTATTTTGCTTGTATGCAGTTTTGCACAATAAGTTCCATCTGGGAAAAGTTGCTTCTGGGGATGGGAGTGGAGTTCTTCTATTTTATTCCCAGGGAAATCTGAATTCACAGATCACTCTAGTTGTTTGGATGAGGAACGTTAAGCTTCATGCAATGACTGGAGGAGATGGAGAATCCCCTTTAGGGACCAATGACACTTTCTACAAGATTATCTGAATTTAATATTTACTATAGACTGACTTTTTAGGAGTCAGTGGAAGCTATGGCGACCTGCAGTGTATCGATCATCTAATATTTTTAGTCCTCTCATCATGTGCTTTTAGGAGGTAGCACATTTCTTCTCAATGTTACCATTAGGTAAGAAAGAGAAGACTCAGGAAGAAATACGGAGGAAGAATGGCTTCTTCTAAGGAGAAATCTCAAGTCAAAAACCAAACCAAAGAGCTAAAAAAATCCCCACACATCACTGCTAAGCCAGGCTCTGAAGACTGGGTGTTATTTCTGGGTACTTGTTTGTACTGTGTTTCGGTAAACAGATTCCCTTTTGAATCTCTGCAATTCCAAGTAATTCTCTTAGACTGAATTTGTTTTCTCAGTGACAATATCCATATCCACATCTAAACTCACAAATTGAATCCAGAAATTAAGCGGAGCCCGAGGAGCACTCTCTCAAGGAAACAGCCAGGCCTTCCACTATGCAAGAAGCCAGCATTCCCCTTAGCACATGAACAGCCACTCTCCTGGACCTTCTCCATTTCCATTTGTCTCTAACCCCGCGGGCTGCTGTGCCAAAGTGGTGGCCTGTTTCTGAGAATGGAGGTTTAGCAAGCAGGATCTCTCACCTGGTTATCTCTAGGAGGGCTTACATAGATAGCCCCGGGTCTCTGATGGTCTAGTGCAGTTGCACAGTTGATTCCCAAACGTGGGAGACCATGTGACCAGCCTCCTCACCCTCAAGACTGAAGGTGTGATGCAGACATCCATCCCCAAGGTCCCCAGAAGCCCACAGATGTTAGAGCTCTGATCCTGAGGGCTCCGGAAGCCCTCCATCATTGCTCAGGGAGTGTAGAGTGTGAGCAGGAATTTGTTACTTTGTAAATCACCAGAGATAGATAAAAAGCCTGGAGTTTCTGAAGCCCTGATTACATGGCTGTGGGATCGATTTTCTTCAAAAACATTTTGCTAACCTTTCTGTATACTTTATCCATTGTTGCATAGGAACCTGTGTCAAAATTTAGTGGTTTAATGTCTTGTGATTTCTAGGGATTCCCTGGGTCAGGAATTGGACAGGGGTCAGAGAATCTGCCCCCGGGTGTTGCCAGCTGGGCCTGTCATCAGCTGCGCTCGGCTGACTGTTGGGCTGAGCGGGTCTGAGCAGGGCTTGAACCCATGCCAGCTCTGAGGCCAGCTTCCACGTCTCACAGCCCACTGGTTCCAGGGGAAGGAAAGCCACGATGGCTTCTAGGAAGCGGCAAGCAGCTTGGAATGGATAGAACAACACTTCTACCTTAGTTTAGTAGGAGACAGTCAAAGTATAAGGAGGGAGAAAGGGCTTCCCTCTGGGGCCAAGGATGGATGTGTGCGTGCCCAGATGGTAAAGGATCGATGGCTGCCATCTTGGTTGAGCCTGTGCTGCACTGTATTGGTGCAGCAGTGCACCTTGCTACTCCAAGGTATCCTGAGCTCCTGGCTTCCTTCTGAGTCGACAGAGTCTATCTAACTGGCTCCCTTTCCTTGCAAGTGACCTGTAGTTATTGGAGCTCTACTATGGACTATCAGAGCATAGTAGCATGTTTCATGAGGAGTCCACCAGAAATGGCCAAAGGGAAATTACTCTCCTGTTAGTGATACATATTTGCAAAAGCTTGAAAAAAATAGCATTAACTTCCCAGGATGGGGAAGGATATTTTGTAGGGAGAAGGGAGTGGGCTGTGAGACAGGGGGAAGAAGCGTGGAAAGAGAGATGGTGGACAAACATAGTCATCATACATATGAAATGGTAGCGGGTAACTGGAAGGGATGGGTGAGGTGGGAAGGTGGTGATGGAAGGGGTGATGTTATACTCATAAAATGACATGTTGAATTAAACCCCTTTATACAGCTACTTAAAGGTATTAAGATTATCTGAAGCAACAGTCATCAACGATATCAAAGACTGAGCAGAATATAATACAAATCATAGAGTTTGTCTTCTCTTGGGCATTTTATTTTTCTTTATTTTTTTATTGTGAAGATACTGTACAGAGGGGTTACAATTACATGGGCAAGGTAATGAGTGCATTTCTTATCAAGCATTGTTGCCTCTTCCTCTGGGGCATTTTATCTAGAAGCAAGTAAATTTTAAAAAATAAAATAAAGGGCTGAGAAGTTGGCTCAGTGGTAGAGTGCTTGCCTCACATGCATGAAGCCCTGGGTTTGATTCCTCAGCACCACATAAGCAGAAAAATCCAGAAGTGACACTGTGGTGCAAGTGGTAGAGCGCTAGCCTTGAGCTGAAGAGCTGAGGGACAGCGCCCAGGCCCAGAGTTCAGCCCCCATGACCGACAAAAAATAAATAAAATAAAACAAGCTACCTTTTGAAACAAGAAATCCCGAAAGTATGAAAAAAAAGTGAACAAAAGTTGACAATAACTTGAGAAGAAATATATGTATCTATAGATATAATATTTACATATCTGTGTATAATAGATTCACATGATATACACACACAGCAACTCTTTTTTAATGATGGTTTGAGATAATGCATTTCTTAATGGACTGAGGAGCCGGCCTGTGTATCTTTTGAGAATGACCAACCCAGGTCCCCCAGATTTCAGCTTCTTCTTATCCCTGCCTAGGACCAATGGCATAAAGTGCTGTTGGTGCTGGGCACGGTGCTGGGCACGGTGCTGGGCAGTGGGACATGATGTGGGGTGGGAGATGAGTGTTGTTCTGGAGATTGCACCTGGAGTACCCAGGCAAAGCACTTCCCCTGAGGGTTACAGATTTGGCTAAGTGAAGGCAAACTGAGGCCTCCTCTTCCTTCTCCCTCCCTCACCTCCAGCACCACCCCGCAGGTCCCTACTGCACTACCCCACAGTGTCAGGAGCCACGGAGGTGGAAAGTGCCCCTTGGTGCCACCCGCCTTCTCCTACTGCCCCTCCGGCCCCCCTCCACCTTCTTGTCACCAGCTACTTCCAGCTGAAACGCATGGAGTCTCTCAGCAGGTAGCACCATCTGGCTTTATTTGAGGGTGAGGGCTTTTGGTTTATTTTGTTTGTGTTTTGAAGACCAGCTCCCGTCTGGAGACCATATGTAGTCACCCCGGACTCCCCCGCGGCCCCCACCATAAACCACCTTCATAAGGAGACAAGGCTCGGAACACCGTTCTCGTTTTCCAGAGATGGCTCATTTGAATTTAAGATATGTTTTATTCAGCACATTAGGAAGATGGGACCTTCAAGTCAGGTTAATCTATGATTACATTTTCTTCTGTTGTTCATAAATCCAGGGAGGGTCTTTATGGGCCTGAGCCTTTCGGCACCTCCCTCTCCCCAAGAGGCCCTGGTTTGGAGGCAGCCCTGGGCTCTCTCCACTCCATCTATCAATCAGTTTCGCTCCTTATGCAAACACAGACAGTTTTGTCATTATTGTAAAAGTAGGTGCTTTCAAGCAGGCTGGTAACCAGTTCGTCTTGTTCTGTTCTGAGGCTGTTTGCACTCGGAGCAACAATATCAGGAGCTACCTTTTCAATGTCTTCAGATGTTTCTCTCACTGAAATAAGCAACTCACCTTTTGGCCTGGAGTTGTCTCGCTGGGGAGCATGATTATTTCTTTTATTGCTGCTTTGTAAAATAGCTTGCCTGTCACATTACAGCTTAATTGGGAACACGAAATCATAAATAACTTAAAACAGAGGAATACTGGCATCTTTCTCCCGGTCTCTCTGGGGAGATGAACAAGACATGCCCCCAGACCTCATTTTCATGGGGTCACCCAAGGGCGTGGAGCCCAGGGGTTTAGTGTGGTTCGGTGCCCTGGATGACCTAAAGACAGGTGTGAAGTCATTCCTACCTCTAATTCTTCCCTACAAATATCTTCAGCCATCTTGTTTCCATGAGCAGATTGGACATCTTTTGCTATGTGTTTATTCAGTGGAAGGGCATTAATGTCTCCGAACCTCTGCCGTCTGTAATGTGACAAGGTAATCAATCAGAAGTACTCATCGGAGAGACTGGCACAGAGGCAAGATGGAGTACATTTCATGGAAAAGAAAAACCGTTGCCCTTTGCAATTTTAACTTTAAAGACAAGTAAACAATTAAAATGTTCCCTGCCCCGAACAGATGGGTTTGGTGTTGAACGTGCTCATCTGTGGGGAGAGGATGACAGAGACAGGGGAGCAGAGCCCTTAGTGTTGTCTGCCCTGCGAAGGCTCATTTCCTGCATCTCGTTGGCTGAACTTTGCTGACCAGACATTGGTCGAACTTTCTTCTAGATGTTGCTCTAGAAGAGTGTTTTGTGGTTTACTAAGCTGCCATAGTAAAGCAGATGGCGTTTCATTGTCTGGACCTGTCTAATCAGCTAAAGACCTAGAAAAAAACACTAAAGAATCCTGCAGGAACATTGCCTCAATCCTACAACATAGAAACCTGCCTGATGCTTGCCCCTTAGGATTTGAACGACTTGGACTAGAGACAGAAGCATGAGTTCTCACTGCATCTTCTAGCTACTGGGTGGCCAAACTGATTCCAGATTTGCCAGCACTCCATGAACAGTTAAAATCCTTTTGGTTCAGGTTTTTTTCTGGAGAACTCTGACTAGTGCCTTACTCTCCTCTCTAGTCTTCATTCGTGGTGAAACAGACACATGGTTCGTTCTCATAGAGGAGATATCAGGTTTCAGGGTGCAGATGGATGCGAACGTGAACTCTCTGAAAGTCCTCCATTCAATCCCTGAGCCTTGTGGTCACGAGAAGGATCCCTCAGGGACGCTTCAGAAGTCCCCAGGTGCGGTGTGTCACCTTGCGGCTCCCGACGGGACATGTGCTAACCAGACTCCAACTCTGAAAGTTGCCATTGGCTTCCAACTCACGTCAGCTGTCAAAACTTAAAATGCCTTCTTGGGATAATCTGGGGCCTATCATCTATCATCAGGAAGTCATTACATTGCTGCAGTGGAATATATGATATGTCTATGTAAGCCCTCGGTCTTCTGAAGTGTTGGAGGGCTACGGGGTCTCCAAGTGACCCTTTGTATCTGAGTCGCGGGGGAGGGACTGTGTAAGTGCTTCAGTAGCTGGTAACACTGGCCAGTTCCCTAGCTTTCCTGGGCACCATTCCTCCTCTAAAATAAGTGAGGTGCAGGTAGGCCATCTTGTTAAAAGAGTCTCAAGCTGGGCAAGGTGAGGAGTTCAGCTTGCTGTCTGGCTCAGCTCGTGCCCTGCATCCATTCTCCATGGCCAGAGCAGCAACTTCTCTTCAACTCACATGACTGGTGCCACAGGGCATGGATGAAGGTTTCCTTCCTGTTTCCTGGCTCCACTGTTTCTACTGAGCTGAGCAGTTTATTTGGAAATGGTTACTTACTCCAAGATTGCATGAGAAACCAGGAAGATCCCTGAGGTTGGAGAATTTAGGACAATACTAAGAAGAAGGACACAGGCAAAGCAGAGCCTAAGAAGGTACTTCATATAAGAATAGTGCAAATTTTGGAAGTGGCGCTGTGGCGCAAGTGGTAGAGCGCTCACCTTGAGCTGAAGAGAGCAGGGACAGTGCCCAAGCCCAGAGTTCAAGCCCCACGACTGACCAAAAAAAGAAAAAAGAAAAAAAAAAAGTGAAAATTTTATCCACCAAATGCCAGCATCATGCATAACTTTTGGTCCTACCTTGAAATGCTGAAAGCTGATTGGCTAAAGGGTCCTAGGGCTCCATAGGAAGGAAACCATCTTTGCTCAGTGACTGCTATGTTCTAGCACTTAAGGAGCGGCTTTATTGTACCTTTACAAACAGCCTATGTGGCTGGTGTTACTTTCCCAGTTTTCGCAAGGGCTGACAATGAGGGTCAAATGGTTTAGTAGCTTTCCTCAGGACTGAGAGTATAGGTCATTGTAGAGTGCTTGCCTAGCATGTACATACTCTGGGTTTGATCCCCAATACTGCAATATGTGTGATGTAGTGGTGGTGGTGGTTGTGGTGGTGGTGGTGGTGGTGTGTGTGTGTGTACCTGAAAAAAGTGGAGCTAAGATTGTGAGTATGGTCTTGCTGATCTCAAATATTCTATGAAGAAATGAAGGACTATGTGCTTCAACTTCCTTGTTTGAAAATCTGCAGCAACAGTCTTTTCCATTCTGTATTACATCTTTCAAAACAACTTTCTGAATGGTATTTCTGATGGTAGAGAGATGCCCTGAGCCAATGTGGGGTTCTGGGGTTGCAAGTTCTCTGTGGTCAGGGTGCCTGCACAACCAAGCTATCTGTTTTGATCTGAGATCTTGCTCAATAGGCTATGAAGGAGCCAGTTTCTAAAGAGGAAGCTGATAGGACCAGAGACCTCAAAGGGCCACCCACATGGACACACTTAGTATTCCAAACTTTCATCCTGGGGATTGATGAGGAAATTTCCCCCTTCAGTGCCAAGCTCTCCCTGGGGGTAGATGAAATCTGGCATCCTCAGATTTGTCTCCTAGTTAGTCATGCGTGCTTGTGCTTATGAATAGGTATTTGAAGAAAGATTTCATGACCATGGGGTCTGATTCAAGAGCTGGGGGCATGACCAGTGGCCCATCTGCAGGTATTGCCAACAGAGGGGCCCCACGGTTAGGCCACCGACAGCAAGCGGAGGCAACCCTTCACCACCCCCACCTCTTCTTAGAGACGCTCTGTCTGAGAGGATGGAGGGACATTTCTCCCCGGAGTCATTGTTAAATTATGCACTTTACCAGAACTCCATGGGGTCATGGAGAGTGGGTAGGACATGGCTTAGTTTAAATATGCACTATGATAAAAATAGTGCACTGCAGACTGGGGAACTTCAGATGTTCACGGACCCATTGGCTTACAGTGGGAAAGTCCAGTATGAAGGTTCTGGCATCCAGCAAGTCTTCTGGCTGTACCACCTTGTGATGGTACCACCTTGTGATGAGAGGCAAAGGGAGGGGTGGGAGAGAGCAGAGGTCACATATCCTTTTAAAATGATGCCAGTTTCACCCCTGAGTGTGGAGCCCTCCTGCCACCTAAGCACCTCTTAGAGACCTCTCGGCCCAAGATTGCTACAATGGTGTTTGTATTAGGAAGCCTTCCATGACTATAAAAACGTAAGTAAGACAACTTCAAAGAGAAAAGGTGGATTTGGGCTCTCTGTTTTTTAAATTTAATTTAATTTAATTTTATTGTCAAAGTGATATACAGAGGGGTTACAGTTACGTAAGTAAGGCAACGGGTACATTTAGGTTGAACAGTGTTACCTCCTCCCTCACTTTCTTCCACTCTTCTTCCCCCCCTGGGTCCCCTTCTCTACAAGTTGTAAAGTTCATTTCCAACATAGTGTCTTGTGAGTATTGCTGTTGTATTGGTTTACACCTTGTCCTTTGTCTCACCATTATGTTGTTCCCCTTTCCTTCCCCAACTCAAATAAATGTATATACAAGACACATATAAAGTGATGCTAATCAAAATGAACTCCAAGATGTAGAACCAAGACGTGTTGTTTTTTTTTTAGTGTACTATGTGAAGTTATTTCTTTTTTCTTTCATTTTGTGTCCTTTAGTTCATCCCCTGTAGTCACTATTTTTGATTTCAGGCTTACAGATTAAGAGGCTGAAATCTAAGATCATTTGGCCTCTTGCTGTGAGCCTGTGGTGAGGCAGTGTCTCATCATATGTAGCATGTGGTAGAGCAAAGTTACTCACTCATGGTGGCCAGGAAGTGAAGGAGAGAAACAGGAAGTAGCCAAGATCCCAGATCCTCTTCAAAGACATGCCGACCTCTCACCAGACCGTACCTATTCATGGTGACACTCTCATAGTGTCACCTTTCCTTTCCTTCCACTAGTGGCTCTCTCTGGAAAGCAAGTATTTATTTAAGTCATGGTTCTTTGGGGTCATTTTACTGTGCTATAGTGGCAAATTGACTTTCCCCATGAATTTGTGAGAGGATACACAAGCCATCCATAGTAGAACTACCTTCTATTAACATAGATTATTCTATCCAATGACCTTCTTGAATCATATGGAGAAGCTCGCTAGTGATTAACGGGGCTCACAGTAGCAGGTAGTGCAGGTGTTGGGCTGCCTGAGCCATAAGGGGTATGGAGATGGACAGATTCCTGAGGTCTAACGAGTAGGGAACGAGTACTCAATACTTGACATATTCTGAAGGCACTGGCAACAAAGAGTAACAATTTGATACCATTTAAGAATATAGTGAACCTAGTTTTCAAGTATTTCAACCAAACAATTCTGATTTTTAAAAAGTTCTACTAGCACCTTTTCTCAATGGATGTGGATTGGGCATACTAGAGATATGGCCACCACATGCCTCCTTGCTTCCCTTCAGTTTGGAGTTTTTTGCAACACGAAGTGGTAGGAGAGGGAGAGAGCCAGGGAAGGGCTGGAGCCCTGACTGCTCACTCACTCCCTGTGTGGTCTCAGAGAGGTCCACAGCCCTGAGGCTCAGTACTCTCATCAACAAAGCCATGAGATTCCATGAGATGACCTCGTTTCTTCCTAGGTCCGCAGTGCGGTAATTCTCTTATTATTTTTCATTGGTGTTCCTTTTCTCCACGGTGCCCTATTTCAGTAGGGAAAAGGGAAGGGGAAAAACACCTAGATGGAAAGCAAGAAAAGGGTACAAACATTTAACAGACATCAATCAAGTACTGGGCTCCCTAGGTTTGCTATTTCATTGGATTCTATAATGACTATGGGGGTACACTCAGTGTTAGTGTCAACACTTTGCAGGTGTGAGTGCAAAGGTAAAACCTTCGTCCAAAATCATACAACTGGAAAGTAGTTGTCTTAGCCCATATGAGCAATTATTACAGAGAACCAAAGACTGGATGGATTTCCAACAACAGGAATTTATATTCCTGGCAGCTCTGGAGTGTGAAGTCTGAGATCTGGGTACCAGCACAGTCTGCTTCTGGTGAGGCCTCTCCTCCTTTTGCCATGGCTTCCCAAACAGAAGCCTTGTTCCTGTGTTCTCGTAGAGTGGGAGAGGCAAGGTGTCTCTGGAGCTTTATTGTAAGTGTGCTAATCCCACTGTGGATACTCTGATCCCAGGACCTAATCACTTCCAGAAGAAGGGGGAAGAGGGGCGGCGGTTTCCGCATGTGGATTTAGAGGGGAGATATAGACAGAGAGGAAGAGGAAGGTGTCTTTAACTTGAACATTTTAAGAACTATTCAGAGAGTGTCCTAAGGGTTTAGGTCAGAAGTCACCTTCTGATTCCATCTTTGGTCACTCTTGACATGATCCAGGAGCTCAGGCCTATCTGGCAGGGTGGATGGGATGTAGGACTTGGGCCCTCATCTCTCTGAGTCAGTCTTTGAGCTCTGAAGGCATCAGCCGGGGTGCATCTAAGCCAACTTGTTCTCAGCAACCAAAGGTTTTAAGATGAACGAGGGATTTTCCCCGACTTGGCACTCCCGAAGTTCTGCGCTGAGGGCAGTACTGAGACATATAAGATGCGTAACATCACACCTATTTCTATCCACGAGACGCCCTGAGTATCTCCCTCCTCCCTTCCTCTCAGCTGTGACAACCAAAGTGTCTGCAGACCTTGCTAAGGGTCTCCAGCTCAGGTTTTAATTGATGGAGCTATGGTGGAGACATAGTCCTCTCTCTTGAGTCTGTGGGTGGACTTTCTTCTCCCCTGTACAAAATTAGAGTTGCAAAGAAGGGAGATCAGTGAGCCTACCAATGGTGGTGGGGTCAATCCCAAGCTTTCAAAGTAGAGGATGGCCGGTGTCAGTCCATGTTAGACTCAGGGTGGCTTCTCCGATGCATGGCGTCTGTGCTAGAGTCAGAGACAAGATGGCCGAATACCTGTCTGTGCATGTCCTAAACAGCTTCCAGGGGGAGGGGTGAATCCTTGTTGCCCACAGCTGGCTGATGCTCTCCCAAGACGGGGAGCACGTCTGATCTGGAGGCTGCTCTGTTCCACTGCGATTGTTAATGACTTGGAACACGGTCTCCAGAGCCAGGCTGCCCTTCTCAGCCCCCTGGGAGGGTATCTGCCACTCACTGCTAAATGAAAGCTTTTCTAGTTTCCTTCAGATTTAAAATAAAATGTATGTTCCTTCCTGAGGGAGAAGTGATTGTTTTCTTTGTCCTCTTAAATTATGTCGATGGAGATGTGACTGCACTTGGGTAGTTTCCTATCTACCAAGATGACATTACTTATAGAAAAGCCAGCGATTTTCAAGAATAGTAACGTTGGTAATTTGTCTTTCAAATACTGTTTTACTTATAGCAGCAATAACAGGAAATGTGCAC
Organism: Dipodomys spectabilis; assembly: GCF_019054845.1. NCBI lineage: Eukaryota > Metazoa > Chordata > Mammalia > Rodentia > Heteromyidae > Dipodomys > Dipodomys spectabilis. The sequence continues at coordinate 4,293,680 of NW_024870892.1, read as the reverse complement.
TATTTTTCAGTGTTATAATCTGATTCACTCTTTGATATAAACAGCTTTATCTCATCTCATTGTTTATATCACATTCCTATTCCTCTAGAAAGAACAATATTTTCCCCCTTGAAAAGTCATATATTCTTGTCTAAGGATGGCTTAAATAAGTAACAGATGGCCTGTTTTTTTTTTGGGGGGGGGGTTGGGTTTGCATCTCCCATCCGCTCATTCTCAGCATTCAATCAGATATTAAAATCAGTATTTTGGGGATGTTGCGTGTCTCCGAACTTAGACATTGTTACCAGTTTGACTTTTCTTATTTATGGAATGGTAGTTTCACTTGGATAGGTTTAGAATACAGGCGATTGAACGAATTTATTTGCGCATGTCAGATGCAATGTGCTAGAATGAATGTCTTTGCCAGTTTGTCGTTACCCAGGATAATGTGAGGAAGACAGATCAGAGCAGTCTCTGTGTGCCGCTGATGTTGGCCAGGAAATCAAATTCACCATGAATCAGGAACTGGCCAAACAACTTATTTGTATTACCTCTCAGGTTAAGATTTGTTCCGGGGCCAAGACTGAGTCTTCTTGTAAAAAGAAGCTTGGTTGAGTTAGGGAAGATGGAAGGCAGTTCCCTTTTAGTGTGGAAGGCGCCTAGGTTGCAAAGGTCACAGACTGTCTCAGCAATCTTCCGCAGAATGCAGATACTGCCCCTCCTACAGCGGTGATTGAAACTATAGCAATGTGAGTTCATAGTCACAAAAATGCCTTAAGAGTTCAAAATTAGCCTCAAGTTGGGGCATATGCCTGTGAGCCAGTAACATTAGCATCAGAGCAGGAGGCCAGAGGATCAAGATGGAGACCTGCCTGTGCCCCACGGAATTCCTGGCTAGTCTTAGCTCAGTAGAGGGCGGGAATATCTCAAAAAACAAACAAAACGGTCAAAAGCAACTACTTTACCACTTTTAAACTTCAAAATCAGGTAACTAAATGTACCATATAATAATAGTGTTGTCTATAACCCTGCAGTTATTATATTAATCATTTTGTCACAGGACATTTCCCCAAGAGGCAACTTTTCTTGACAGTGGAGGCAGAGGGGAAAAGACCACGAACATGCATCAGGTCCTTACTGGAAACTTTCAAAACCTCTCGTCCTAGAACAGGGCCTATGATATAGGTTCCTATATCTGGGCAAGGGGTGCTCTTGAGCCCAGAAGGTATTTTACTGCATTGAACAAAACCAAAAATATTGTGTATAAGCCACACAAAGTCTTTTTTCCTTTTTAAACAAAATCTTAAAATTTTGATGATGATACAATTTTATGTTTTTCCATATTCATTTCACCATCATCATGGAGATCATTAGTTTTTCTTTATTACAGAGAAGGCGGGACCCAGGGATCCTCCTGTAGGATCCTCCTGTTCACTTGTTTTGGTTCTCATTTTTTTGTTTTTTGTTTGGTTCCAGTCCTGGGACTTGAACTCAGGGCCTGGGTGTTGTCCTTGAACTTCTTTGCTCAAGTCTAGCACTCTACCATTTGAGTCATAGCTCCATTTCTGACTGTTACTGAGTAGTTTGTTAGAGATAAGATTCTCATAGCCTTTCCTGCTCAGGCTCACGTTGAAGTGCCATCCTCAGATCTCAGCCTTCTAAGTAGCTAGGATTATAGCAGTGAGCCACCAGTGCCCAGCTGTTTTGGTACTCTTCGTAACATAGTTGTGTGTATATATCATTACAGTCCATAATACATGAAACAGTTCTCTATCATAGGGAAGCTTGAAAGTACAGATGTACAGAAAAGGAAGTTATTACATGAATAGGCCTCCAGTGTGTGTCATAGTACATGAAGAAGCAAGTCACATAAGAGTATGTCCATGTAAGAGCAGTTACATTTACATGGGTATGAGAAACTCACTCACCAGTCCAAGCTGAGGGATGGACTTGGAGACAGAGATGCCTCAGAAGTGAGACTCTAAGGGCTGTCTGTAAAGATCAGGCATCTGCTGGGCAGGCATGCCCTGGCAATTAGAAGATGTGTGAGCCCTCCCCAATTCCTCGTTGCTTGAGTACTATGGGGTTTATATTTTCTCCTTGAAGTTACCTGTTTTGTTAACATTCAAACACAAGCACCTCTTGGGGTTGGTTGACTTTCAGCAGCAAGCTGTCTGTCTCCTCTCCCTCTTTGGCTCTTCTGAGTATATGCTTCTAGCATTCCCATGGTTTCTACCCATCTTTAAAAAATGTTATTTCAGTCCACTCTTCCCCTTGCTAAGCAGATGCCTTCTAACTGGTCCTGTTTGTCGCTGGACTTTCCCAGGCATGAACTTTGGTGCTGCTTTATCGCTTCTCAAGTCATCATGCAAGCTCCTGGTAATTTTCTACTCCGGGTCAAATGCTTTGTCTTGAAAATGGACTGCCATTGACTTTATTTCTAACCGTGTGTTCCTATGCATGCAGAAGAATGTACACCTAGTCTATACGACTGTGTGTATGGATGACGAGCCAAAAGACTAATTACATTGAAAACACATGGATTAAGTCCAGAGAGGAGTCGACTGGAGATGTTCAAGAGTAGGGAAGAATCCTTGTGTGCAGGAATGTGTGGGAGCACCAGCTCACTCTCTAGTCCAGGCTGGCCTGGCTCTTAAGTCCCCTTCCTGCGCTCTGAGTGCTGTGATTCCAGGCATCTCCCTGGGCCTACCTGTGGAAGCTGTCTTAGGGAGGAGGTTGGATTTGAGAGAGGACTCAAAGAACAAGGATGACTTGGATGACCAGAGAGGGCCGGGAAGCTCTATCCTGGTGCTGTATGGTTGAGTGCCTAGGAGGGAGGGATGGAGTCGATGCAAGAGAGATGTTTAGAAAGCTGCGGGTAGAGACATAAAGGCATGTGAAAGCCCTCCTGAGTCAGTGGGAGACAAATATTTTAAATGCTTGAGCAGATGAGTGAAATCAAATGTTCCGGTGTCTTAAAGACAATCAGAAGTGAACTAGAGTTTAAACAGAATGGCCTGGAGTGCGGAGGACTGAGTGTGAGGCCAGGACTCCTGATGTGGACATGAAATGACTTCACTGGAGGAGAGGAAGCCACAGGATGTAGGCTGGCATGGTCAAGGGCAGGAGACACTGGAGGGAGTTGTAGGGGAGAATCTAAGGTAAGGGCCTCTGTTAAGCCAGTGACTTCAGTAATGCTGCTGCTGGCAGAAGTAGGGTGGACTAATTGTTATAGGTAAGAAAAGTTCCTCCTCCACCACCTCCTCCTCATTATTATTTTTACTGGAAACGTTCTCAATGTCAGGCACTAGTATGTGGTTTAAATTGTCAAGATTGTAGGGCGCCGGTGTTTGGAAGTGTGATGCAACATGATATAATGTGGTATACTGTTGTACATTATATTTATTGATTTGGTATCCTCAAGAAATATAACAACTCGCAGATAGGCAGACTAATAACAGGAGATACCCTTGATAAGGGCCTGAGCAGCCGTATGGTTTCCTAGCAATGGGTCATGTACTACAGAGGGACTGCTGGCACAAGAGATCCTGAAAGTGTCCTGTCTTTCCTCAAAGCCACTGGAAGGTGTGTGCAACCACCTGCCACCTCCCCCAGAGATGGTGTAAGTTCCAATGCATATGGTGGCTCCTGAAGGCCCCAGAAGACAACGGGTAACCTATTCTTGACCTTTCTTTTGTCAATAGGTTTCACAGGTATGAAATAAGACTCAATTTATTTTGATTTCAGTAAAAAGAGGCTTTCATTTGAGGGCGCAGGACAAAAGGGCAGCCCCAGGGAGGATGAGTCAGGAAGGAGGGAGAAGGGAATCTGGAAATGTACTCACTGGCTTCCTGGGGTGTTCTGGCTTTATTGCTAGTGGCCCCATGGAGGCTTCAGACTAACACAGCTGTTCTTTAATGGCCAAAGGAAAGTCTGAGAATCTAGGAGGGTTCGTGTTTGCTCTGTGTTTGTGTTGCTGTGGATGTCACACTTTCCCTTCAGCCATTTAGTCAGGATGGTATGGTGAAACATTTCTACAGGTTAATACATACCCTCAAACAAAGCTCATATAAGTAACTACCAAATGCAGTACTTACCACAATTTTGTAATAGGTGTCATAGAGGTATTTATAATATCTTATAAGTAATCATAATATCTTATAAGTAATCATAAGTTAAAACTACTTTTTTCTCTGTAATAAGAATTTTATTCATCATTTTTACTTTTGCTTGAATGTACTTACCACTTTTAAATGATTTAGAGGCAAGTAGATTCTCTGTATTTTGGAATTCATTGCATAATATTTGTGGTGCTGGGTGCAGAAGTATGCAAGAATCAATGTCTTGGGCCTTTTTTTTTTCCTAGTTACTTGTTTCCAGTGCTGGGGTTTGAACTCAGGGCCCTGTGCTTCCTAAACAGGCACTCTAACCACAGCACTACACCTCCAGTTCTGATTTTTTGCTGGTTGATTTCTGGATAGGGTCTCACTTCCTGCCTGGGTATATACCTGGATCTAAACCCAGATAAAAGGCTTCCACCACACCACCTCCCTGTCCAACTCTTCACCAAGAAGGTTAGCCTGTAGACATTTTTTTTTGTCTTCTGCACAGATTGGCCTCCAACACTGACCCCAACAATCTCAGCCTCCAAGGAGCCAGGAGTGCAGGCATGAGCTATTGGAGATGTCTCAGTTTTTAAAACAAGAAGTGCCTATTTTCTCAGTATTTGATATTAATTTATTACTTACCAAAAAATAGTGTGTGGACTTGTTATTATCCAGGATTTCATTCACGTGGAAAGATAGTATTCTGAAGTTGCTATAATTGACAACCCTCAGGCCACAAGAAGGGCTTGAGGTAAAGGACAGAAGTTGCTTTAAGTCTGAACACTGGCCTGTCAGCTTGGTCCCTTTCTTCAGGCCCAGACCTGGACAGTCTTTACCTGGCTTGGAGATAATCCCTCCTTCCAGGCATAGCTGAGCAGAGCTTCTCCTGTCCCAGAAGTCAGAAGGGGCTCTCTCTGAAGAGAAGAGCCCGTGGTTGATCTTCGGTAGCCTGGGAAAGAGAGACATGGGAGCAACCCAAGGGGGCACAGATCTACCTTTGAAGAGAAAGATCCCTGGCTCTGGTGTCACTCACCGGCTCCCAGTGCACACTCGTGTCTACTGCCAGTCCACCAGCAGTGCTGAGTCCATTGTCCCTCTATCCTGGTGCTTTTGAACCAACACAAACAAGAAACGTGCAAAAGGGCTTTGTAAACCCAACATGACTCCCCAGGCCCAGGGGCAGGCTTCCGAGTGGCCTCCTGCCATTTGCTTGGCTCTTTAGCATGCTGTTTGGGTCTTGTTTCTCTACCTGTGTTCTGTATCCATGTATGAAAAAAAGCAGTGCAAGAGAATTAGTATTCATTTGTTTTAATTACCTATTAAAGGTACACAGGATTGATATCTAGCTTCTAAATATTCTTAAGGGCTAATCTAAAAATAGTCCAATTAACCCAAGGTTCTAACCCAGAGTTATTACACCTAATAAAATGTGCTTAGTTTTCATGCTAATTTATTGGTAGGTAGAGCCACCAGTAGATCTACTAATAGTTGTAGTGTTAAGATACACATTGCATGTGTTCAAGCTAATTAGGCCTCCTGCCTTTTCCTTTATTCGTATTCATATTTCTTCATTGATAATGAATGAGCCAAATCAAATAGCATCACTCAGATGCATTGGTTTCCTCCTTCAATAAATGGCTTGGTGATAGCACTTCAACTTTAATGTCTTTGCTCTTAGCCCTCTCTCCAAATAAACACGGGAAGTCCCCTCCCCTTCCCTCGGTGCTGGGAAGGGGCTGTGTAATCATCTAGAATGTTCTCTTTGGCCAACACCGGCCCAACATCTCACTGTTAACCTTTCCTAAGAACAACAACCTTTTCCTCTTGCAAGTTTGGGACTTTAAAAATACCAACACCAAGTGTTTTTATGCGGTCAATGCTCATTATAAATTTGTTTCTTTTCCCCCACCTCCTTGAATCCCACTGTGTCTCTTCTTGCAGAGAGAAGCATGGCCTGTGGTCCTCCACCCGGACCAGCGCTGTCTCCCCACCGTTCAGACGTCCCGGGAAGGCATCTGCTGATTCTCCTCCAGGAGACCCAGGCCTGCGGCTGTTCTCTCAAAAGCAAACCTCCCCTGGGAAGGACACCCCCATGAGGCCAGCGCAGGAAGAGAAGGCCATGTGCTGTTTAAAATCTGGCCCTTTTGACCTGTGGACTCTGAGTTCCTTTCCTGTAGGAGTCCCTAAGAGCAGAAGCGACTGAGAGGTGGAGCTCAGTGAGTCTGCACACACACACACACACACACACACACACACACACACACACACACACACACACACACACACACACACACACACACACACACACAGAGTAGGGTTTGTTTTATTCAGTACGGGAACTCGAACTCAGGTCTTTACCCTTGCTAGGCGGGCACTCTCCTGCCTTGAGCCACACCTCCAGCTCCTTTTTCCATCAGTTATTTTACACATAGTGTCTCACTGAGCTGGGCTGGACTGTGATCCTCCTGCTTGTGCCTTTCTATGTCACTGAGGGTGAGAGCTGTCCACCAGTATACCCAGTTGTTGTGTTTCCTCTGTGGCCTGGAAAAGAGACAAGCACCACTGAACTCCAACACTGATTGAGATAGACTCTCCTGAACTTCTTTTTGTTCAAGCTGGCCTTGAACCGTGATCTTCCATTTCTGCCTCCGAAGTAGCTAGGATTACAGGCTTGAGCCACCAGTTTTTCTTTTTGTTTATTTGCTGACTTTCTCAAGGTAAACTCTCCCTAGGTAGGCCAGGCCAGTCTGAAGCTTGAATTCCTCCTGTGATCTGAGTGCTGGGATTACAAACATGCATCACTGCAGCTAGCTCAAACAGTTGGAAGTAAAGTAAGTTTTGTCTTTGCATTTGACCTTTCTGAGGCTGTGGGATTTTATATCAAGTGACGGAATGATCTGCAGCATCAGCAGGCCCTTCCCTTGGCTTTCAGCTGTAGAGATGCGCCTCCTCTTGAGACACCACAGGAAAGGAGCAAGCCCACCTGTGTCTCTGTAGGACCAGAGTTTGGTTCATGTTGCCTATGGACATGGCAGTCTAATGGTCGCTTAAATATCTTCTTCTCATCTATTCTGGAGGCTTAAAACTGAACCATAGTCAAATTTGAGACGTAGAGAGGATAGACTGGGAGACCCCTGTGCTACAAACAATACAAACAATACTCAGCCAGCACTGGAAACTGAAGAAGACCCACTGGATTTGCTGACTCAACTGGATTTACTTGTTTTGTGCACCCGTTCCTGGACACCATTGTTGCCTGTCAGGAAACAGTGGACTCCATCTTTCTAGGTGTGATCCTACCAAGATGGCACCACCCATGCAAATAGGATTTCACTGTTGTCCTGGGAAAACACAACCCAGTAAGGAGGACATTACAACATGACGCCAGAATGTTAAATTCTATACCAACAGACTAACTGCACACAGAGTCGCAGAGAAAATCTAGGAACTATGAGGGGGAACAGTTCCTTGTGGTATACAAAGATATTTTCAAAGTCTCTGATAAAATTATCATCATAGAAAAATGGACAAATGATACAAGCATGCAAATAGGAGAATAAAATATAAAGTTAAAGTATGCTAAACTTCATACGAGCTAAGTCAATACAAGTAGTGTCGCTTGAATGGAAAGGTAAACATAAATCTATGTTTGATTCTTCTCCTGGGGGCTTGGGGAAGCAATCACTGCATATATTTCTTATTCATATGCAAATCAGCACAAGACTTACTTATCTATCATAACTTCAAATGTTCATAACTCTGAAATATTTATTCCAGATATTTCAAACCTAAGAATGAACCTTAGGATCTCTTGTACAGCAGCAGAAAGAAGAATATGTAAATTATGGGAATCAATCGTAATAGTGCAAAGTACAGAGTCAACCCAAATATCCATTATTACATAATGATAGTCAAAATGCATATTGAAACATTATAAATTATATTATATTTATTTACATTTTGTGCAAATGTCTTATTTGCATAAGATATAGCCCTCCATTTGCTAACATGCAAAGGATGTACAATCCATTAGAATGACTTTCTGAGCATAAAGATATCATTTTCTATTTGAGTGTGGTGGTGCAAATTTCCTGTCACTCAGGAAATTTGGAGGCAAGAGGCTCATGGGTGCAAGGCCAGCTTATGCTACACAGCAAAACCCTATTTTCAAAAAACCAATGGTTGGGTGTAATTTAGTGGGGAGGTGCTACAGGAAGTCTCTATCTTCTGTAAGTGGGTGTTATTGAGGCTTAAATTCAGGGCCTCGAGCTTACTAGGCAAGCATTCTAGAACTTGAGCCAGGACGTGAACTCATTTTGCCATGGTTAGTTTTTGGACAAGATCTTATGATTTTCTTGGAGGGGGTTGGGAGAGGCCAGGGCTAGCCTGAGTCCAGGCTACCTAGGCTTTCTCAGTAGCTGGGATTGCAATCCCTAGTCACCACACCTGGCCAAGAGCCTGTTTTATATATTATATCATCAAACAATATCAGGGAAAATGTCTTCGAACTTCAAAGGGACTTTTACTCTGTATTAAAAATTTATGTTTCTCTTTTATAGCAAGGATATATTATGACCAGAAAAAAACAAGGCGATAAAATTCTGAAACCAGGCTGTGTACGGTGGTTCATATCTGTAATCTCAGCTACTTGGGAGGTGATCAAAAAGAGGATGGTTTGAGGCCAGCTCAGGCAAAATGTTAGTGAGTTGCCATCTCAACAAAATAATCTGAGCATGGTGGTTTGTACCTGCAACTCAGGTACACCGAAGGTGTAAGAAGGAGGAATGCAGTCCATAGTAGCCTGAGACCATACCCAGATAATAACTAAAGCCACAGAAAACACAGGAGACCTGACTCAAGGGGTAGAGCACTTGTCTACTGAGTTGTCAGGTCCTGAGTCCAAACCCCAGGACCACCACCCAAAAAGAAGTAATACATAAATTAAAATAGGAGACAAAATGATGTGTATGCCCAGATCTTGCTGCTTTTTTTTAAAAAAAATCCATTTTTGTTCAGATTTTCTAACCAATCGGAACACCTGAATAAGAAAAGACCTGGGGAACGTTTGCTGCTTGTCTCTTTGCTCTCTGTTTTTGAAGGACAGAGTAATTGTGCTCAACATGGTAGCTGAGTTTCTCTGTTGGTTTGTGGTCCAGGTGGCTAATTCTCCTGTTTGGTAATTATTTTCAACAGATTGATAGCTTGGCCCTGTTGAGTGCCACGGGAAGAGTGCCACATGCCCACATGATCTCAGAACCACCACCTTTCCTTCCTTCTTTTTCTTTTGCTTTCCTTTTCTTTTTTTGGACAAGGTCTCTGTAGCCTACGATGGACTCAGATTTGTGATCCTCCAGCCTATGCCTCCTGAGCGCTGATCTCATAGGTCGTGACCATCCTCATGGCTTCAGGGTAATTTCTTGGAATGAGGCTTCTTTTTTTTTTAAATTATCACACATTTTTATTTATAATTCATCCATTGCTTGTGTCATTTCCATACATTTTTACTGCGAGCGGGTTTCCACACATGCACAGTGTGCACTGAACAAACTCTTCTTCTCTACCTTATTCCCTTCCTTCTCTCTCTACTCCCTGTGCTTATTCTTTTATTTTTTAAAAAAAAAAACAGTGGTTTTTATGTGTTGATATATTCAGGTGTTTATATATAAGTATATATAAGTAAATATATATATATATCCTTACATATGTCCTTTGACGCTCTTTACCCCTCAGAATCCTTTCCCTTCCCTTCCCCTTTCTGCTGATCCTTTCCTAGATAGTCTATTACATTCATTCCTCCTCTTCCTCCTCACTATCATCATCATTTTGGTCTGACCTCCACAAATGAATGAGCCACACCTGATATTTGGCTTATCTTGTTCAACATAATGATGTCTAGATCATCCATTTTCCTGAGCATAACATCATTTTATTTTTCTTATGGCTGCGTAGTATTTTGAGGTGTGTATACTTCTATGCATACATATATACATACACATATTTTATGGTTACACACACAATCCTGAACTTTCTTTATCCATTCATCTGTTGTGGAGCACCTTGGCTGATCCTCTAGTTGGTCTGTTATGAACAGATGATTGACACATGTGAATACTATGTATTCACACAGGTATCTTCCTTGTTTGTTGCTGCATTCCTGGCATGAGACTTCCCAGGCTCATGTCTCAGACCCTGGCTTCCTTCTCCTGGTCCTGGCTTTTCCTCCATGTACTTTTCATGGCCAGCTGGTCTCTTCATCCCCTCCTTCCTATCAGATCTGGGAATAGCTTTATTCAGTTATTTAGGCCAGGCACTGGTGGCTCACGCCTATAATCCTAGCTACTTAGAGGGCTGGGATTTGAGGATCCATTCAAAGTCAGCCTGGGCAGGACTCTTATCTTCAATTAAGCACCAAACAGCCAGCAGTGGAGCTGTGGCTTAAGTGGTAGAGCAGTAGGCTTGAACAAAAAGCTCAGGAACAGTGCCCAGCCCTGAGTTCAAGCCCCAGGACCAGCATACACACACACACACACACACACACACACACACACACACCACACACACACACACACACACACACACACACACACACACACACACAACGGGAAAAGAAAACAGAAAGAAAGAAGAGAAAATATATGACTTTCTAGTTAGTAAGAATCTTCCTTTAAATTCCTCCAGGGAAGTACAAATGACTGCTAATACCTTACCCTGTTATTTCGCTCTGGGGAGTGTGTGCAAAGAGCTAAATCAAACAAGTCAATTATTTAAAATATTTTGAAAGCAAATATATTAATTTCTACCAGCAATGCTGCTGTGTTCATTGAACTAATGGCAGATAAAATTTGAGGGCTGGGGTGGTGGAAAGAGGGGGGGGTGGGGAGCAGCCTCCAAAATTAATTTTCAAAATGCTCCAATCTCAGAGTAGCATGCCAGCTAGCCCGGATTTGTGCTGTTTATTCTTCTCAGAGTCACTCAGCTCCTTTAAATGAGTAACTAGAGCTGCTTGTCTAACTGGCGTGTAAAAATTAACATGTACAACGTAGACATTTCATGTTCTAGCGTGTGAAAATCATCATGTATGTTTGCATATAGTTCCTCCCTGAATGATTCTCTCTCTGGCCCCCACTGCTGGGCTCCCCTGTCCAGTCAGACAGGACAACCACTACTTCCCCCTGTTTCTGAGGCCATCGAAGTCGAATAATGCACAATGATCGGAGACCGGCTCCGTTCTTCAGCTTGATGACTTGCCCTCCACGCAGGTTGTGCGGCTCTGGAGTTTGTTCCTTTCAGTTGCGCAGCAGCATCGCTTTGTACTGACCCCTGGAAGTCTGTTACCTACTGGAGACTCTGGAAGGACCCGCTCTGAACACCAGCGGACACCTTTCTGTGTGGAATGAGTAGCTATTTCTCTAGTGTGACTTAACTAGCGTGGATTGCTGGGTCCCACTCTGGCAAGTGTGTGTTGCCTTTCAGCTGCACGCATGGTATGGCTTTGGGGAATTTTGGTTGGGATTTTTCCCCTGCCCCTTCTGACCAGAGCATAATCTTAGGGTCTGAAAGGGGGAGAGGGGGTCACCCTTCAGCCACAAGGATGCACAGCTTCCTCTCGTGGCAATGCAGCAGGTGCTTGGGTCACTGAGGGTGGCTGAGACGTCCACATGGGAGGCTTGTCACCTGAGGGCATGGTCTTCATCGAGTGACCATCCTGCCATGGAGCTCCTGCACCAGGTGATGGGCGATGTCCTTCTTTCTTTGAATAGCACTCAGGTCAGTGATCTACCACAGCCAGAAACTGACTGAGGGAAGTCCATGGCCACCTTGGCATTTCTCTGATAGGCTCACTCACATGGTGAGTGGCTCAAAGCAAATGCATTGGTGGCTGGGAGCCGGCAAGTACTGAACAAAGGCCTGATTGCCTATCCCACCTAGCCATGGTATGATTTCTTCCATTCATTTCCTGCCATCCACTAGTCCTATGGATAATACATAAAAAGCAAGCAATTCCAATTCCTAGCCACTACACTTGAGTGTACAGAAAAGATTATTCCCCTCCGTTAAAGAAGCAATATTTTTCAGGGGAAATTAATAAGCATGCTATGAGTTAAATGGATATTAATAAGCACCATTGGAAAAAATAGTAACTTTAATAATATACAATGGCGTTAAATGTGAAAACATTGCTTCAGTAGGTTACAATACCTATGGTTAGTTCAAGGGCAGATGGGCCCAGCAGATGAGAAAGACCTGTCTTCGTGGATGCCCAAGGTAGAAACAGACAGACATGAATCTGTGCTCCAAGCTAACAATTACTAACTACACTGCATTTCACACTATTGCCTCCCTTCAGACTCCAGGCAAAGCTGCTAGCAGTCACACATCCAAGGCCTGTGATGGGTCTAGAGGCCCAAACTTCTCAGGGCTTTGTTCATATTAAACAAGTTCTCTGCCACTTAGTAGGCATCACCACACCCAACAGTGAAATAGTTGACATGTGACCCCAGCATTCTGACTTCAAAGCTCATACTTAGAACAATCATGTAACTGGAGTGTGTGTGTGTGTGTGTGTGTGTGTATGTGTGTGTGTGTGTGTATGTGTGTGTGTGTGTGTGTATGTGTGTGTGAAGTACTGGAGATTGAACTCAGACCTCAAGCTTGCTAGGCTTGCTTTACTACTGGTCTTGGCCACAGTCTTCAACTTCTTAAAGATCCAAAGAACTCAATGGCATGTGACCTCAGAACAACCCAGAAAGTGCCAGGAAGCTCTAAATCTTGCTGTCAACCTGGGAAAATGTCCACATCTTCTTTGAGGAATTCCCCCCAAATTAACATTTTCTTGGCTTTGATTGGCCCTAGGATGGTCAGACAGGAAGGAGACATAGTAGAGTTTTCTGTCAAACTTATTTTCTCCATACTTGGTGTGTGTGTGTGTGTGTGTGTGTGTGTGTGTGTCCTGGTGGTTGAATTCAGCTGACATTGAGCTTTTATGCTCAAGGCTAGAACTCTAGCACTTGAGCTACAGCTCTACTTCTTTCCTGCCCTGACTGCATTCAAATCATGATCCTCAGATCTCAGCCTAGACTAGGATTACAGATGTGAGCTTCCTGCTTCTGGCCTTGGCACTCTGCTTTCTGATGTGTTTTTTTGAAGTGTCCATTCTGATCCAAACCCCAGTGTTTCTTCTGCTTCCTGAACATTGGTTTGTTTTTCCTCCTGAATTGAGATGTTCTAGGTGAGGGGTGATGAGGACAAAAGAATTGAATGAATCACAGAAGTATTCTATTAGCAGAGATCATTCTTATATACCACGAATTAATTCTTATGAATTAGGTCCAAAGAGCTTAAGTAAAATACAGCTAATATTTTGTAAGTCATTTCAGCCCCCTTTAATAGTACAAGTCTCTGGTGTGTAATATTTAGGTAATGATTATCATAAAACAGACATCTTTGGAGGGCAGTTATGTGTTCCTGCTACTTCTTTACGAGGGAGCAGGGAGGAGAATGTCATTACATTTGACAGTATATTTATCTCACCTAATAGTGCTGATATGCAGATGGAAATGTGGTTATCTTCCTGTCTAAGAACGTCTGTCTGGAAGCTAGGATACAGATCACAGCATCACACTCACTCACATGTGAAAATCAGCACAACTCAGCTCCCAGAGTAGAAGGTGTCTGGGGCTCGCACAGTGGGTGGTTTTGTTTATGGAAATGGAGTTTTGCCCATGCAGAGACAAGGGCTCCCTCCCTCTCTGGTCCTGGAAGGGACCAGAGAAAACGCTAAGAGATGAGGTCAACAGATTAAGTCCAGAGAATGACAAGTGCTTTTCAGGGTAAATGTGAGAGCTTTGTGCGTGTGTGTGTATGTGTGTGTGTGTGTGTGTGTGTGTGTGTGTGTGTGCATGTGTGAGCACATGTGTGTGCTTGATGTGCACATTTGTATGCATTCACAAATTATCTATCATCTATGTATCATCTGTCTGTCTATCTATCTATCTATCTATCTATCTATCTATCTATCTATCATCTATCTATCTATCTGGTGATACTGAGGTTTGAACTCAGAGCCTTGCCCTTTCTAGGCAGAAGACCTGCCACTTGGCCCCCTGTGTGCTTCCTCCTCCTCCCCCCATCTTTTAAGGAAACTGAAATTGGCTGAGGCAGGTCCCTGGTGTCGAGTGAGCACTGAGCTAGGCACTCCAACACCCCATTCCTCTATTTCTCTTCAGAACTAATGGAAACATGAATTCTGTGACAATGATTTGTACACATCTCACATTTTCCCATTGTCTGGGATGTTTTATATGAACCTTTCATTTTCTGATGAATAAAAAGGGACTGTTACTGGAAGTCCATGGCTCACACCTGTGATCCTAATTAGACAGGAGGATGAGATCTGAGGACTGCAGATCGAAGCAAGCCTGGGCAGGACAGTCCCAGATTCTTACCTCCCAATTTATCAGCCGAAAGGCAGAAGTGGAGCTGTGGCTCAAGTGGTAGAGTGCTCTCAAGCAAAAAAGCTCAAGATTAAGTCCCAGGCCCCAAGATTAAGTCCTAGGACCAGCACACACACACACACACACACACACACACACACACACACACACACACACACACGAGGACTGTTGTTCTTCATTTATAAAGAGGAAATCAAGCTTAAAATGTGACTCAACTATGTGTAATGACACCAGCATCTTGAGCCCAAGTCCAGAGTCTACCCTTAGATGACAAAACACTGTGACAAGAAATAACCCTATCCTGCTCCCAATTATACCCAGCCTGGCTTCCAGTCTGTGTGTGTGTGTGTGTGTGTGTGTGTGTGTGTGTGTGTGTGTGTGTGTGTGTGTGTGTGTGTGAAGAAGTGATCAGGCCATTCTGTGGCCTGGAACATTCTAGTTTCTGCTAATAAACCTGCCCAGTCAATTATGCAGTTATGAAAAAATGGGGGTGGAAAAAAGAAAACCTAAGTGGATTTTGGCTTGGTTGACACTTTTTACAAGTCAGTAAAGAAGTCATATAAGATCTAGGAGACTCTTTGAATTTCTAGCTCTGTAGAGCCTTGGGAGTAAGTCCCTTGGCAGAATTTTACATCCTTTATAAAATAGTAGAATTCTCCAAGACAAAAAAGTCCTCCATCCTTTACCTCTCTTCTTGTCTAATGTTACGACTTTGTGGCTAGAAGGTCAGCACCCATTCTGTGATGCTGAAGTGATAGTGAACAGAAAAAGCTCTAGAGAGGTAGAAAAACGTTACCCAGGTAGTTGAACTGAGGCAGTACCCACTGACCTGTGCATGTCTAACCCTGTTGGTGGAGGTCTCTGCTTGGCACCTGTTCTGTTTTTTACCAATACATGTGGACGGTTCTTTCCAAAGCCTTCACCTTTTTGATGATCCATGGTAGTGACAAGCCAGAGTAGTAGGAAGAAGTACTGAGTTAACTGCTTGTGTGTAAAAGAGCTGCTTTGTTTACGTACTCTTCCTAACTCCAAATGATCATCCGAATCCTTCCTCTCTCCATCTTCAGAGTTATTCATGTCTCTGGCAATTGCCAATGAATAAATCCCCTGCTACCGACAGTGGCGCTGGGTCTTGAACCTGAGGCAAGGATGAGGAGGAAGATGGTTGGCACTCTGCCCAGGTCACCAGCTCAACTCTCCGTTTTCCATCCCTGGCGTAAGTGAAGCGCAAAGGGCGTGTCTTCCTGCTGCAGCCCCAGTCACACGGGCCTCCTGAGCCTGGCATTACTGAAGCCCATACTAGTGAGCATCTGGCTTACAGGCTCAGGCTGCACCCACAGCATGCACCCATTTTGGGGTGTTCCCCCAGCGGGTCTGACGCCGTCTTCTGGCTGCTAAGCATCACCTCCCCTTGACTAGAAGTCTGCAAAGATGATGATGCAGATCACCCCGCCCCCTCCACGCCCCCTGCAGGAGGCCACGCAGCTGCCACCTGCCCTGCTACCTACCTGCCCTGTCCCTTCTGGCTTCTATAGCAGCCAGGAAAACTGCAGTATCCCATGAGAAGAACCTTTTCAATGGTACCCCAACACCTGAAGTGGAGCCGGTAGACCTATGCGTCACTTACATAAACACAGGCAGAGTAGATGGAATTTGGAACAAAAAAAAGTATTAACCAGTGGTACAAAACAGCTGCCCAGGCCTGGGGTGTCCCATGAGCTCAGTTCCGAAAGCTATACCCAGCAACTTCCTTCTCTGGTCCCTTCTGAGGGCTCGGCCAGGTGGGAAGGCCCTGTCCCATGCCAGGGTGGGTCTTAGATGAGAAGCCAGTCAGATGGGCCTTATCTCCCATGTGGCGGACCGATATGTGCTCTTGACACCAGGGAAAGGCAGCACTTCCAGGACCCAGAGGTACTTGCTGCTAGCGAGGTCCCCATGAGAAGACCTGTAGTAAGTCATGGGTGACATCCCCTTCCACTTCCAGGTCTTTGTTGTTGTTGTTTTCTTAAAATTTAGACTCCCATATAAAAGGAAGTATGTCTTGATATTTGTGTTTTTGAGCTGGATTTATGTCACTCAACATGTTGATCTCTAGTCCCGTCCATTTTCCTGCAAGCAAGATTTCATTATTCTTTATGGCTGAAGAGTGCTCCTTCTAGATAATTTCTTTTCCCTCTCATCACTCAATGGACACCAAGGCCAATTCCCCAGCTTGGCTACTATGAATAGTGCTCATACATGGGTATGCAGGTATTTCTATTGCATTAATGACTTAAATATCTTCAAATATAAGTCCAGGACTGGACAAGCAGGATAGTTTGATAGCTCTGCTTTTACTTTTCTAAGGAGACTGTTGATTTCCATAGAGGTATATAATAGTTTACATTGCCACCCACAGAGTGTGAGAATTTACCATTCCTCTCATCTCACCGGATGTTGTTGTTGTTTGTTGTTTTGAGGATAGCCACACTGACTGGGGTAAGAGGGAATCTCACTGTGCCTTAAAGGTGTAAATACTTCTTCATGTTTTTATTGGCCATTTGTACCTCTTCTCTTGAAACTCTGCTCATTCATTTATTTGTTGATTGGATTGTTTGCTCTTTGAATGCTTAATTTAGCTCCTTTTTATTTGGAATATGAATCCTCTCTCAGATATTGATTAGTATTGTAGCAGCGAATGTTGAAAGATCAAGTTTTCATTTTAAAGGCTATCCAATTCTGTAGCAAAGCTTGCATTCGAACTAGTTTGCTCTTCTCAAATGCAAGCACCACACTCAAATCTACTATTTTCCCCCAACACTTTAGATTAAAATTTTTTTTTCCTCTAAAGTCTCTTGAAAAATTGGTAGAATGGAACTGCCTAGAACTCTGTCATCTGCACAGTTGCTGTATTGGTTTAATTCCAGTGTTTGCAGGCTAGGATACTAGCTGGGATACTAGCTACCTCTGAGCCTGAGGTGAAATCAGCCAGGGAAGTTCTCGGGGAACTGAGTGGCACTGATTGCAGGTGGTTCAGGGATCAGGGCTAAGCAGGGCTCTGAAGCATCCTTTACTGGACGATATGTAATAAAATGTGTTAATGTGAAGCTTCCGTGCATTCACGAAGCTGTGCCATGACCACGGTGATTGCTCAGGACTGGAGGAGCAGAAGCATCTTCCTGGGACGGGTGACCTTGTCACCAGCGTGGTTGAGTTGTGCCTGTGATCACAAAACACTGTGTATTATTGTTTGCACATTAACTGGGAAAGCTGTGGCCCCTGGTTGCGTCATTGGGCAGATAGTCCCACCGCAAGCTCCATCCTCTCTCCTCTGCCCTCCTTCCCCCCTCCCCTGTCCCCATCAGGGGGGCAGCGGTGTCTACCAGTCCTGTCTTTCAGCCAATTTGCATGTAGGAGGACAGGACGCCTTCCTTGTTGGTAATGTCAGGGTCCTCAGGTCCTGGCACCCCAGGACACTTGGAGGTAAAGCAGCTTCAGGCTGCTTTTCTTACATAACCTGCTCTGCCCTGGGAGAAGGAGCTGAGCTCTCCGGATGGAATGCCTCTGACCTCCAGTGGGGCTGGCGACAGGTGCTCTTTAACCTGGGGTGGTCAGAAGGAACTGGATGGGGTTGTTATTTCTTCCCTCCCATCAACAGTGGTCTTACATCAGGTGGTTATCCATGGCTCCACCCTCGAGCCACATCCCGAGAACACTGTCCTCTGGCCCCTGCTCTGGTACATTCCAGGTACCAGAAGGATGCCCCCCTTCCATTGTGCTCAGCCTGAGCTGTGCTGGCATCCCTGGGCACCACCTACACCTGCTGGTGCCCTCCTAATTCTCGCTGTCCTGCGAGCCCTGCTGCCTCGTGGAGCAGCTCGGTTCTTTCTCCGATGATTCCTTCCTGAATCTATGAGACTGCTAATGCTACTGCTATGTTAAATCTAGGCTACTGCTGATCTTACTCAGACACACAAATCAGTGTCCTCTAGGTCTCTGGACATGCTATCATGATGTGAAATTCCCTGGGAGGTCTAGCCTTCCTCCGACATCTACTAAATTCTCTCTGTGGAATTCCACAAAAGGATTTGAGCTGAGGAAACACCATGGGTATAATGATTTCCCCCAGACCTTAGATCTACAGCCCAGTCATTCTGCAGGTTCTCAAACCCAAGGTGCTGTCACTTGCCATTCTTCTGAAGGGGCTGCAAGTTAGAGACAGTCCCTTCTCCCCACAGTGCCTCTGTCTGAATTCCTCCCTCAGGTCTGTGGCAGCTAACAACAGCTCTGCCATGAGTGCACACAATTAGAGAATGCAGACAGGGATTAACACAAATAATAAACAAGGAGAGAGTTCAAGAGACGAGAGAGCCTAGAAACTATTAGTCACCGTTTCTCCCACATAGAAATCCTTTGTGAATTGTATCTGCTACGACAGGCAGTGGATCGTGATTCAGGATGTCTTGCCAGGCTTGAGTTGGGTGAGGGAGACCCTGGCCGCAGGGTCAGGGTCTCCAGTGGTGGATCAGAAACCCCTCCACTGTGTGTTGCTAGGGGACTCTAGCTAGACCTTACAGCCTTGTGGCTGTGAAAAAGGCTTCCTTTTGGTCTTCCTATTTTTCTTTCCTGGACATCCATCTCTGACTGGTGACTAGAACCGCTGCCTTCTGAAAGCTGTGTTAATTGGCTTTTTTTCTATAAAACACATCACAGGCTGGATGGCCTAGTGAGTTTTCTTCCAGCTCTGGAGGCTGGAAGGCCAGGATTCAAGCGTAGGCAGATAGTATTTCCCCTCAGTCTCTCTCCCACCCTTCCATAGTCCTCCCTGTCTTTCTCTGAGGAGCTCAGTCCTTTTTGGTTAAGATTGACCCCTGACAGGCTTGCTTTAACTCTATCACCTCCTTAAAGGCTTCATGCATTACCAGGTACATGGGGAGTTGGGTTTAATGTAGGAATTTGTGGTGGACCATTTGAGCCATAATAAAAGCTCTCCCCGACAGAGTCAGGTTGAAGTAGGTTGTGGTTTGGTAATAAGCAATACCAAAACCTCAAACACACAGCTCAAATAAATGCATTCTTGCTGTGTTGAGTTGGTTCTGGGGAGGCTGGAGGGTGGAGACAGACCCCTTCGGTCAGTCAGATCCCCTTTGTAAAGCAGCCCTGTCTCTTGGTCACAGCAGGGAAGCAGAGGTATGAAGGTGCACACAGGCCCTCAACAAGTACTGTGCACTGCTTGTGTGCTCCACCCAGGGCCACATCCAGCCTCATGGCCCTTCCCAGTGTCAGAGGACAGAGGGGGAGCATGGGGGGTCTCTAAAGAAAGGAGCCCTGAGCATTGGTGTGGGTGGGGGTACCTCCTGCATTGTGTTATTGCGTGGCAACCTCAACGCTAAGAAAGTGTCTTCAGTACTCCGTGTCGGGCATTCACGTTTTTAGAGAAATTATCTTCTTGATTTCTTAAAATCACCCGAAGGCCAGGAATGATGAGCCTCAAATTTTGGAAGAAAAAAAAATAGGATGAATACATAATCAGGTGCCTGGCCTTCCCA
The DNA here is from genome assembly GCF_019054845.1 of Dipodomys spectabilis. NCBI lineage: Eukaryota > Metazoa > Chordata > Mammalia > Rodentia > Heteromyidae > Dipodomys > Dipodomys spectabilis. Next base: position 4,273,613 of record NW_024870892.1, on the reverse strand, counting down.
CAGTGGCTGCTGCTTTCGGAGGAGGTTCAGGCCCTGTGGAGTGGCTGGAGGAGAGGGACAGCTGACAGGGTCCCAGAAGTGATGGAGGTCACAGAACGGATGGGACCCGGAGCAGCTGTGGCGTTGCTGGCCTCACGCAGATGGCCAGAGAGGAGTTCCGTGGGCGGGGTTGGCTAACGCATCCCAAGTTTGCTTCTCAGCTTGCATCTTTACCCACCTGCCTGGGAGTCACCTTCTGTCACACCAGATCTTCAGCAAAATCCTTCGTAGCATGTATGAGATTTCTGGAGAGTCTCCATGAGGTGGAGGAGGGTGGCTGCTATGCAGGAGACTGGAGCAGGTCGCTGGCCAACCAAAGAAAACAAAGAAATGAAGGAGAAACAGACAAAGACATCCCTGTTCAAATCCATGACTAAAGTGACCTTTGTTGGGGACCCTGCTGATGGGCGTATGCTGTCGATGGCTGTACTAAGGGATGTCTGTTGTCTGTGTACTGGATGGAATTGTTTGAGTCCTGCAACAGCCGATCCAGGTCGTACAAATAAAAACAACTGACATGATTTCTAAGCGATAGAGGTTGTCATTCCTTCCAGCAAAATCTTTTTGTGAGATGATGATGATAAACACCTGATAACTACTGTTGTTGTCTTGTTTTCTAAACACAGTGTCTCAGTTTTGATGCTACTACAACATGCCCCAGGTGAGATGATTTCTAAGGAACAGAAACTTATTTCTCACAGGTTTTGGAGGTTGGAAGTCCCAGAACAAGGGGCTGGCATCCAAGGAGGAGCTGGTCCCAGGTGGGAGGGAAGAGGAGGAACTTGTATCCTGATTGGGTCTTCTTGCTGTTGTATTCCACATTGGAAGAGGAAAGAGAAAGAGAAGGGGCTGAGGAGAGTGGATGTCCTCGATAAGACATTCAGTCTGCCACTGTGGCCTCAGGATTCAGATTCCAGCAGATTCTGGGAGATACCCAGAGATGAGAGCACACAGACCCATTTCCCCTGCCACAGGCTAGCCTAAAACCATAGGAGCGACCATCTTCTCCTCGGTGCTATCTCCCCTGCTTTCTTGGCTGTACCCATGGCCTTCAGTAGTGTCCAAAGCCTTTCAGCTCTTACTAAGTGGTAGTGGCTATCACTTCAGTTAGAAGTAGATTTAGTGTGAGAGAGACAGCTTCCCTTCCAAGCAGGAACAATGGTTTTAACAGCAAATTAAGGGAAAATTTGAATGATTTCATTACTACAAAATAGATACTATAGTCCATGTAAGACACAAGTTTCAGATTTCAGATTAAGGTATCAGCCGTCCCTCCTCCTCCTCCTCTTTCTCCTCCTCCTTCCTCTTCCTGCTCCTTTTTCCTTCTTCTCCTTCTCCTTCTCCTCTTCTTCCTGCTTCTTCCTTCCTCCTCCTTCCTTCTCCTTCTTCCTCCTCCTTCCTCTTTCCTCCTCCTTCCTCCTCCTTCTCCTCCTCTTTCTCCTCCTCCTTCCTCCTCCTTCTCCTCCTCTTTCTCCTCCTCCTCTTCCTTCTTCCTCTTTCTCTTCCTCTTCTTCCTTCCTCCTCCTCCTTCCTCCTCCTTCTTCCTCCTTCCTCCTCTTCTTTCTCCTCCTCTTCCTTCCTCCTATTTTTCTTCCTCCTCCCCCTCCTCTTTCCTTTTCTTTCCTCCTTCTCCTTCTTCCTCCTCCTTCCTCTTTCCTCCTCCTCTTTCCCTTCCTCCTCTATCTTCATCCTTCCTTCTCCTCCTCCTCCTTCCTCCTCCGCCTTTTTCTCCTCCTCCTCCTTCTTCCTCCTTCCTCCTCCTCCTCTTCCTTCCTCCTATTTCTCTTCCTCCTCCCCCTCCTTTTTCCTTTTCCTCCCTCCTTCTCCTTCCTCCTCCTCCTTCCTGTTTCCTCCTTCCTTCTCCTCCTCCTTCCCCCTCCTCCTCCTCCTCCTCCTCCTCCTCCTCCTCCTCTTATTGTAAAAGAAGTTTTACCTGGAAATTCAGTATGGAAGGCGGAAAGCTGGAACGGCTCTGAATACCTTTTTTCCCCCTCCTTTCCTACATGGAATGTTGACTGCTAGTAGAACTTAGAGCAAAGGATCACTGCCCCCTCTCCAAATCCTCTCAGTGCTCCGGCTTCATACATCAGCTGTGCAGGCCTGTTCTGAGCACTTAGACAAGACTGCACTGCACACCGGACAGCGCGGCCAGGCTGATGAAGGGTAATGAAAGGTCAGTCTGGGAGAGATGGATAATAACCCATCATCGAGGAGGATGATGGGGTTAAGAGCGTTCTTGCTAAGGTTGTGTCTACAAAAGTAATAAGCCGTCACAGCAGAGCTGATTTAGTAGACACAAGTGGAAGGGCTCTCACTTTGCTGGGGTTGGACTGGCGAGGTGAAGGAGGATTATTCAGAAATGATAAGAATAAAAACATCACGGGATCGGAATTATTTATTTCCCTCAATATAACAATTTAAGTCATTTATTTGGACAGGGAAATAGTGAGTCTTCATCCTGGCTTCTGAAGGCAAACTTGGGAAGGACGTTTCTAGATACCTTCAATGACCTTTTATATCATTGGTATATTTTCTTAAAAAAAAAAAAAAAAAGGTTTTATTTGGACTTGATTTACAGGAACATTGAGTAGTAAGTAGAGAGTGCCCGAGGATTGCCTCATTCGTCCTTACCTTGTTAATGTCATACCTAGCCACTACTAATGGCCATGTGGATCTGTGGGCCACTGTTCTTTCTGGACTACACATGATGTGGATTTTGACAAATGAGAGCATCAGGGTTCCAGCACTGACTTCAGGACCCTTTCACTACTCTAAATGCCCGCCCTTCACCGGCTCATCCTTCACCCTGGCCTCCTCTACCTTGGGTAACCTGGGAAACTCATCCTTTTTTTTTTAATTATCTGCTTAATTTGCTTTGTCCTGAATGTCATATAGTTGGACTCATGCAGTGGGTATAGTTTTTTCAGATTGCCTTCCACACCCAACAACTGAAAGTTTCTCCCTGGCTTTTTGAGGCTCAAGAGCCCCATTCTCTATTATGCCTGAATAATATTCCCTTGGCTGCCCGGACTGCAGCTTGGGATCTGTTCATTGACTCCCATATGCTTAATGTTGCTTCCATGTTTGGGCGGTTGTGGGTAAAGCTGCTGTTAAGTTGGAAGTTGGTGAGAGTGGAACCTCATGTCCTCATTTGGGTAAATCCAAGTAGTATTAAAAACTAGATTGTGGGGTAAGAATGGCTAATTTGTAAGCCACTACCAACCCATATTCCAAGTACTTACTTATAAATTCTTTTCATACCTACATCCCTGGTTTTATCATGCTGGGAGCTCAGCGCTAGTAACATTTACCAATCATTTGCTAATTATTTTCCTTGCTTAAAAAAAAAGAAATCATAAAGGCGCCTGTAATTCTTGCTATGCAAGAGGCTGAGATATAAGGGTCACAGTTCAACACCAGTTGGGTCAGGAAAGTTCTATGAGACTCTTACCTTCCAGTAACCACCCAAAAGTCAGAAGTGGAGCTGTGTGTGTGTGTGTGTGTGTGTGTAAATTAAGATGAGAAAACTCAAATTCTCAGCATTAACTTTTTCATAGGCTAATTTATTAAAAAAATTTTTTTAGCTGTGGGTCCTGAACTCTGGGCCTGGGCGCTGTCCCTCAACTCTTCAGCTCAAGGCTAGTGTTCTACCATTTGAGCCACAGTGCCACTTCCAGCTTTTTCTGCATATGTGCTGCTGAGGAATCGAACCCAGGGCCTCATGTATGCAAGACAAGCACTCTACCACTGAGCCACCTTCCCAGCCCCATTAATTCATTTTTAAAGCATATTGTAATTTAATTTAAAATCTACGATTTTGAGATCCTGTTTTGGCAAGTGTTTTCCAGGATGCTGGCCAGTTGGCACTGCCCTGTGTACTGTCATGTTTTTCTCCGTTTACTCACATAGATAAAGACCAGAATAGTGCACACTCCCAATTCTTTGTCTTTAATATTCTTTGTCTTTGGTATTCTTTGTCAAAACTAAGCTACGTGGAAGCTGTCTAGACTTTAGGGCTCCAGGTTGGTTTCTTTGGGCGCTTTTATCCATTAAACTCACTCATTTTTCAGGAGAGGAGCTATCAAGGGTCTGTATATGCTTCCCTGAATGCCTGACAACAGATCAGAGGGAAGGCCCTGCCGGTCTGATAAGGTCTTATCAGGTAGAGGGAAACAGAGCATCCAGGAAATTTGAAGGATGAGATTTGCTTCTGTCTCAGGCCCCTCGGACTCTTTGAAAACTGTTTAGAGACGGGGTGGTCCCCCCTGGATCAGGGTGGGGGGTGATTTGTGCTCAGCTGGTTGCCCAAGATGTCTTTTCAGGGTGGTGTTGGGGGTGGGGGAGGCAGCACCCCACCTCAGCCATGCGGGAGTCGGGCTCCTCACTGAGCAAAGCAAGGCCTCTTCCCTTCCTTGGAGACACAACGACCTTTGGAACTTACCAGGGATTTAGAGACTTTGTGCCAGAATCAATGAGTAATAGAGGGGAAAAATGAGGTTAATTTTTTTTCAAGGACAGGTTGGGTCTCCTGGTAGAAGGATCCAAGAGACAAAGAGCTATTCTTTCAGTTGAGGAGAAATAAAAAAGATAGTTATATCCCTGAGTTTCAATGGGCTAAATTAAGGGAAGGCCACATAAAATATCCAAAAAAAGGAGTGACAACATTGGGATTTTCAAGGAGTCGGGGTCTGAAAGTCAGCCTTAGCCACTAGGTCGTTTAGGAAGTGAAGATGAGGAGGCCGGGTGGATCTGTCTCTGTCCCGGGTGGAGATGTCGTGGACTGGGGAGGTGGCTGCACCTCCAGCCTCAGGGTTAAGTCTCTGCTCCCCACAGCCCACCCCAGGCACTCAAAGGGACTCACAGCCCTTCCTCCTCTGATACCTGTTATGTCGCCACTGTCACAAGTCCTGCCAGAAGGAGCTGGCTTCCACATGCCCAAGCACTGGTGTCTCTTACACAGGTGACAGCATCACCTCAGGTTTCTTTAGAACCCTGAGATCTGAGGGAGAGAGAAGAGGAAGGAAGCTTGCAAGCATCACGTCTGAACCTCCACTACCACGTGAACAGTAGTATTGAAGCCAAACCTCATTCAGCTTACTTTAATTGTCAAGCAAAACCAAGTACTTCCTGACACCCCCTAAACATCTGCCTGATACGAGCAGCTTTGGTGAATTTCCTGTTCGGGTTTTGTCCAGGTAGGCGTCTGAGGGAGAGCTCAGCTTCTGTGTGCGTGTTTGTGTGCATGAGTGTGTGTGTAGGTGAGTGTATATGTTTTGCAAGTGCATGTGTCAGAATGTAAGTGTGTAGGAGTTTTTGAGGAAGTGTAAGCCTGTGCGAATGTGAATACTGGTGTGAGTGACTGTGTGTTTGTGTGTGTGAGTGAGTGAGTTTGTAGGTGTGACCCCTTGCTCTGCAGCCCTTTTGTCTGTGGTATGTGTGTGTTGGGTGTGGTATGCTGTGTGCATGCTATGTGATATATGTGTTGTATGTGCGCTATGTATATGTTGTGTGGAATATGGCCTGTGTGTATGTGCATATATGTTGTGTGAGGTGCATGTGTTGTGCAATGTATGTGTATGTATTCTGTATATATTTGCATGGTGTGGTATGTGTGTGGTATGTGATACATGTTGCATGGTATATGCTGTGTGTATGTTGAGTGTGGTGTGTGTGCTATGTGGTATCTGTGTATGTATTGCACGTGGTGTGTATATGTTTGTGTGGTATGGTGTGGTGTAGGTGCTGTGCGATGTATGTATGTTTGTTGTATGTTGTGAGTGGCATGCTGTGTGTATGCTAAGTGATATATGTGTTGTGTGTGCGTGTGTGTATGTTGCCAGGGAACCTGCTTGCCCTGAGAGATAGCAAAGGGGAAACAAAGGCAGGCCGCCCCAGCTGGGGCCCTGGGCTGCAGCCCAGCTGTGCGGGGTATGGGGGGGTGGGGGTGGGGGTCCTCCAGCTCTGCCTCCTGTGGTCCTGAGTCACTGCCTGCCATCCGGTGCTGACGAAGGCCACTGACGAAGGCCGTGGGAAGCGGTGGGCAGGTGGCCTGGCCCCCAGGGAGTCCATCCCTGTCAACTCCCCTCCCCCGCACTGCCTCCTTCCCCCCTTCCCCCCTCTCCCGTGGACTTCAGAGTGGATGTGCCCAGACCTGGACAGAGCTGGCCGCCTGGACCGGGGATGGATGGGGAGGGGTAGGGGGGCTGCAGGGGAAGCTGGGGGCTGTTTGGATAAACGGCGGCGTTGTTTGCTCTGCCCGGGTTTTTGGCAGTGCAGGTGAAGCCCTGGGCTGCTGGTATCTTGGCCCAGGCCCGGCTCTCAGGCTCGGCAGGGAGTGGCCGGCCATCTCTGCAAATGTTCCCAGCCAAGCTGTGAAAACAAACGGGGTGATTAGCTGGCCAGGCTGGCCGGCAAGGGCCTGTGGAGCATCCAGCCCGTCCCTCAGTTGCGAACTTATCAATTAACACCGAGGATTTTTTTTTCTTTCCTGCCAGGGTTGCTGGTTGAGCAGAAATCTCCAGGCCAGGGCCTGGTATTCATGCTGGTGCCGATGCTCCAATTGCCACCAGCAAAGGCTGCCCAGCTCTTCATGTAGCAAAAAAATAAAAGCCGCTTTCATTACCATGAGAAGAAGCTGTAAAGGCACAAGATGCACAGGAACAGTTCTGAAGCCTGCGTGTTTCCTATAGGTGTGACTTCACGTTGCTGAGTGCTGTCACACGTGATCCGCGTCACACTATGCGGATTCTTCAGACTGTGCCAAGGCTAATAAGTGACAGCCATGTCTTTCTTTCTTTCAAATGGTATAATTTAGCATGTGTACATGTCCTTGATGCTCTGAGCTTTTGGGAGTGCTCTTCAAACCAAACTGACTTTTTTTTTTTTTTTTGGTCTGCTGCTGGTTTGAAGTGACAGGCAACCAGGGATCAAGAAAACGCTGTCCCCTTTGAGGTGAAATCAGAGCGAATTAAAAAGAGTGATTACACCCTTGTTTAATCAAAGGCTCCAGAGATGATGTTTCTCTTAGAAAAAGCAACATGGGCTTTGAAAATGTCTTTCCTGATTCCTTGAGCATTTTGGAGCGGTAGCACATTTGATGAGTTGTTCTTGCATCTCAGACTCCACCATCGACCTTTTCTCCTGTTCCTGTCCCACTGCATCTCTGAGAGGACTGAGTAGTTGGCCATGATTTGTGGGGGAGGCAGAAGTAGTCAAGTGACAAATGCTGGGGGAATCTCACGTAGATGCTGATTCTGTAGCCATTGCTGAGTCCTGTGTTCTTTTGTGTCATGGAACCATCTAGATCCTGCCTTGATCAAGGGACTTGATCATTAGCCTCTTGATTTCACTTGGCATAATAACAAAGTCATTCATCCTACCATATGACAGGCCTGTCCTGGGTAAGTTGTACACTGCATAGTGAAAAGGGAATAATTTCCAATGTACTCTTCCAACAAACTTAAAAACACCAGTGTCTGTAGGTCTATGTTAGTCATGCAGTCTAATTAGCTCGAAAGTGTTACAGGAATAAAAGCACAAGGCACTCAAATTTATATAACCAATGTTTACTGAAACATTTCCCCACTTCTTAGGATAAACACTACTCCTTACAGGAATAAAAAAAATAAGAACAAGTATCTGAATTGATACTAAGAATTAATTGACACTGGTAATTCTTGATACTAGTCGTATTCCATATTGAAATCCTTAGCATAATTAAAATCCACATAATCTTTTTTTTTTTTAAATAGGCATCATCAGGTTTTAAAAAGTTTTAGCTGATGAAGAGTTTTTTTTTTTTAAGTTAGTATTTTGCATCTGTTTCCTAAGAACTTGATTGGTTGAACACTGCACAGATGCTGGGTCTGGAACCTTAATTTGGAGGCCTGGAGAGAAATGGATAGAAATTATATTTTTGTCAGAATTTCACGTGAGCTCGTTGCTTAACCTGAGACATTTAAAAATTAGTAGAAGCCAGAATCAATTAGTAGTGCCAGATTTCTCTCACAGCTTTTGGCTTATATTTTACTTGTTTTTGCCATTTTAATTAGAAGATAATACAATAACACTATTAACTTTACCTGGCAGGAGTCATTCCTATGACAACACTGGCATTTGTAAAATTAAAAAAAAATAGGACTAGATGTTTTCTTTTTCGCAAATAACAATTCTGAAAAGCATAAAACCCAATTAGTTTTTGAGTGTTTACTGTATTATTAGTGTTAACTAAATTATTTGAGGATACAGGAGATTCAGGCTAAAATTTTCATGTCTTAGGAGCGTGTAAGGACTTTGAAGTTAAATGAATATATGATTCTTTATTTTTTGTTTTTATACTAGTTTGTATTATTACATTTTGTATTATGCTGGAATCCAGTGGTTCAGTCCTGTAGTCCTAGCTAGCTGCCCAGGAGACTGAGATCTAAGGATCACAGTTTGAATCCAACTCAGACAGAAAACTATGGGACACACTTATCTCTAAGTAACCAGCAATATGCTGGAATTGGAGGTGTGGCTCAAGTGGTAGAGCAATAAACTTCAGCATAAAAAGTTAGAGGACAGCACCTAGACCCTTGAGTTCAAGCCCCAATACCAGTATATTAGAAAATCAACTTGGTGTTAATATTACAGTTAGTTGTATAAATAATCATTTGTATGAATAAAACCTTTCATTATAATACTGGCCAACATTTATACTCAAGCACTTATAAATATTGTTAATATCACTATTCCTCGGAAATTGCACAAATAATTACAATGACATTTTAATATCCATGTAATTGATCAAATTATGTTTGATGTATACTTGCTATGATAAAGATAATTTCTTAAAATTGCATAAAAAATTTACATTAATTCAAATTTGAACTAAATGTTATGATCGATATGGTCTTGGAAAAACTGATCTAGTTTATCATTTTGTCAAACTGTGATATTTCTTATAATTTTGATGTCTTTCATTAATCTTTTCTATTTCTACAATCTAGTTCAAAAGTTGTATTAAAATTATGGTATGAAATCCATTTTATGTATTTTATATATATTCAAATTAATCATAGATTAAATTAATATTCTAGAAATAGAACAGTATAGTAACAGTAGAATGAACATATCACAAATGTTAACAAAGTAACTGATACTATTACTTTGTGTTTATTAGACTCAGCTTATTATTTTTATTGTCATTTTTAACATCAATTCATTAATACCTGATGAAGGCAAAAATATCTGTAACTAATTCCTAATACTCTGGAATGACATGCCAATATAAATTGAGCCAGAAGATCAACATGGTTTGTGAGGTTTAATTATCTTTCAACAAAAGGCACTTTAGAAATCTACCTATGAAGATTGAGGATGTAGCTCCAAGGTAGAGTGCTTGCTCATGTGGGTGAGGCCTTGAGTTCAGTCTCCACCTACATCCCAAATAAGTAATATCAAAGAATGGACTTGAGGTTTTCTTGTGTATGGCTGGTGCTCTACCATTTGAGCCACATCTACAATCCAGCATTTTGCTGGTTAATTGGAGATGGAGTCTTGAATACTTCCTTGCATGGGCTGGCTTTGCATTTCGATCCTCCAGGACTCAGCCTCCTGAGTAGGTAGAGTTACTGCCATCACCAGAAATGAACTTTACATAAACCTATAGTTAAATTTTGCTTCCTAATGGATGCAAAGGATATGGATTCTTTTGAAACTTTTAATTACTCATTATTTCTCTTTAGTTACTTTACTGATACTTTTTATTACTCTTTATTTTCCTTGGTTCTTAAGGCTAGAGTTTAGGTGAAAGAAAGCAACAGAACGCTTGCAATCTTTTGGCAATCTCTTTAATCAAATGCAGGCCTTTACAAAGCAGGGGTGAGAATTAAGGTTCCTGGCCCTTGTGTTGTTTCCATTGGCCGGCCCATGGCCTTGGCTCCTGGTGTGCAGAGGTGCAGCTGCTGCTGGGCTTGGTTTATATGCGTGACAACAAAGCTTGCCTAGGGTAGAGTGACTTTGATTGGGGCCTAATCATGCATACTTCTAGAGAATGCTCAGAGTTACCTATTTTTCTTGGCAGAAGCAACATAAGAACTCGAGTGTATTATACACTGAACTATCCCTTTTATGTGAAACCTTGTTTATTATTTTAAAATATATTCATTGTATATATGCGCATTTTACAAAACAACTCCTTAAGTTGGGGTAGGATAAAATCTCAAGTCATCAGTAAGGGTTGTATTTATAAAATAAAGCCACTGTGTTATGTCTTACCTGTTCACAAACTCCATGAAAGCAAGGAGAATACCAACTCCTTTGCTCTTCTGCAGCTAAGGCTTAGAGCTTGTGTGCAAAGGAATTGTTTTACCTGACCCTAACATGCTAAATGATGTTGACTTCAGATTTTGTAAGTGACTTAACAGTTTTATGTTGTTTTGTTTTGTTGTTTTTTTGTGGTTGGTTGTGGGACTTGAACTTGGGGCTTGAGTGTTGTCCCTGAAGCTCTTTTGCTCCAGACTAGCACTCTACCACTTTGAGCCACAGTACCACTTCCAGTTTTCTGGTGGTTCATTGGAGATAAGAGTCTCACAGACTTTCCTGTCTGGGCTGGCCTTGAACCATGATCCTTACATCTCAGCCTCCCAAGTAGCTATGATTACAGGCATGAGCCAGCAAAGCCCAGCCAGTTTTGTATTCTAAGTTTGATGTTCTCCATAATTTTAACGCAACCAGCAGAGGTATGGTGGAAATGGCCAAGTTGGACACTAAGAGTATTCAGTTAACATGTTCTTTCCAGCACAGGAATTTTGGTTGGGCTTGTGTGGGTCTGTCTATCTGTCTCTTTCTACTTTGTGGCATACTGGACCTGACCTCAGGTTGTTGCACTCCCACTTGTTTTTCTCACAAGTGCTCTACCACTTGAGCCACACTTCCATTTCCTGCCTTTTGTTGGCAAATTGGAGATAAGAGTCTTCTGGATTTTGTCTCCCCGGGCTGACTTTGAACTACAATCCTCAAGTCATCAGCTCCTCAGTAGGTAGGAATACAGACATGAGCCACCGGAGCCCGGCCCACAAGTTTGGTTTTCTTTTCCTTTTAATGAAAATGAAGTCTGTTGAAAATCATAGCGAAGTTCTCAGAGTTTTGGTGATCAGCCACCACATTGGCAGAAACAGACGCTATAAGATGTTTCTCAAGGTTTGAAGTAAATGGAGAGGCATTTAACAATCACATTTATTTTTTAACGTTTGATATTTCAGTTTATTTTTCAGTTTGAATGAGGGGAGCTGAACAGGTAGCAAAGAGGAGACACTATATCCATAAACTATGTCCCGTCATAAGCCACAGTGAAATATCAGCCTTTACCAAATAAAGCAGGCTTTATTTATGGTTTCAAAAGCCCCTTGTTATTTCCTTGTCTCTAAATGCCAAACATTTTATAGGCCTTCCCAATTTAACAAACCAGAAGCAGCATCTGAGAAATGCTATAAAGTCAACTACCGACTGCCTGTCCTTCCTGAGCCTCGGTGTTTCTTCATGCCATGTTAAATTTTTTATGGTATTGGGTGATAACTTTAAAAGCTTTGCATGAAATCAAATTTGTTTTTGTCATCCTGATTTGCTTCTTTTAAGAGGAAATGCAATGCATTTATTTTTCAATGCAAATGGAAAACAAGTAAGGGCCTGGGTAGGCTCCAGATCGTAACTTCAGCCCCAGCCTGTGATCCTGGTTAAGTCTGGAAGGGACCACAGATAGGAACATCCCTAGTGCCCTGTACATCTTAAAGTAACACTTCGATGTTTGGACTGGAGGCTGGAAGGAGACCGATATTAAACAAGATTCACCAACAACCACTCTATTCCTACTGCTCTAGGTTTCCAGGCAAGTTTTGGATCCAGCGGAGGGTCAGTAAGGGGGAGACTGACCTGGGAGCTCATCTTATCAACAGGCCCGTGTGGGAACCCTATCTTGCTTACACAGCCAGGATCTGCCACCAAGCGTTTTTAGTTATTGGGAGTCTATCTTTATTTCTTGTACCTGGATATCAATTGCCTTTATGATGGGGAAAGAGACTACAGTCTCACTTGCTAAGGGGCTGAGGACATGGGAAGAGGGTAGGCATCTGCCCTGGGAGCTGTCTGGGGGGAACAGATCTGTATTTAAAGCAGACAGCTGTGCGTGAAGTTAATGGGATAAGTAGAGTTTAAGTAGGAAAGCTTAGAATCTCACGTTTTTACAGGGTGGGGGTGGGGGATGGATGATGGGGCTGGTGAGCAGAGCTGTGGTCCACAAACACAACTGTCTTGAAATCTCTCCTCTGAGACATCAAAGCTAACCCGAGGACTAAGTCTAACATCCCCTTTGCTGCAAAAGACAGTAGGTGCACCTAGCATCTACTGTGTGCTTTGGAGGGCCACTCCAAGGCACCCCAGGGCTCTGGAGTTGCTTGAGAGCTGTGTGATCTTAGACTGGAGGCCTGTCTTCTCTGAGCTTGCTTTCTTCTCTGTCAAGTACAGATAGATGCCTGTGGTGTCTCCCTTATCGAGCTGCTGGTTTCGACGGAGAATTTAGAGCAGCGTGTAGGACACAGGAGGCACTCGGGCTTCACAGGAGGCACTCGGGCTTCACCTCACTTCCCACTGCCTTTCCTGTCCTGTGAAACCAGAACCTTCTCAGCTTGCCTCAGCCCAGGTTCTCTTGAAAGCAATGCTATGGCCAGGGAAGTCTCTCAGAAGGGAGGGGGGAAGGGACTGGCGGAAGGGGTGAGGGAGGGAGAGCCAGCGTGATACTCAGGCTTTCTTTAGCACAGGCTGTGGAAAAGGAGCTGCTGGATACTCACAGCCGTTCTGTCAGAGGAGGCTGTGGATGGTGGTGACTGCCCTGCCCATCCCATTTGTACCTGGGACCTCTGTCCCCCGGGACCTTCCCTCCTCCCCCTCCACACACAGATGTGTTAGAGACACCTGGCACACACTTGCAGTGTCTGCTTGGCTGGGTGGGAGGTAGCACTGAGGGCTTGGCGTCAAACCCAAGTGGGGCCCAACACGCCCTCATTTTACACACATGGAAACTGAGTCAATGAAAGCAACCCAGCCACCCCCCCCAAAAAAAAAACCACTCACAAAACCAGTGTTGCATCCCAGGCCTAGGTGAGCTCAGTATTCCCCTTTTTCCCTGTTGCTGTTCAATCTACTTTTCAAAGCTTTCTTTTTTGTTGTTGTTTTTATTTATTTATTTCTACCCAGCAGGACTAAGATGTAAACTCAGAGCCTGGTGGCCATTCCTCTAGCCCTTTTCAGATGGGCTGTTTTGGAGATGGGAGCTGTTTGTGCCTGGGCATGTTCCTGGACTACCATCCGCCCATTTAGGCTTTCTGTAGCAGCTGGGATGTCAGGCTCACACCGCCAAGCCCAGCTTCTTTCCTTGGACGTGGAGTCTCACAAACTTCTCAGCTGGGCTGGCTTGGAACCACCATCTTCCTGATTTCCTCTTCTCAAATAGCTAAGAATACAGAATTGCACTACCTTGCCTGTCCCTGAGGCTGGATTTCTGCCTTAAAGCATGGCTTATAAGCCCAGTTTTAGTTTATCAAGTGAAAAGTTGTAAAAATGATCGAATAAACCTGTGAGAGTAGAACGGCAAAGAAGAATTCATACTGGGCTGTAATTTAATATAAGAAGGCTTTAGCGTAGTGAGTTTCAGTGTTGCAATTTCAGCTGAAGCTTCCTTTTAAAAAAATGATGAATAATAGGAGCAGAGGGGAAAAGAAGCTGGGAGTGGCTTTCCTGTGACTCAGCCTAGAACCTTCTCCAGGGGACCAGCTGCCTCTCCTCCATATGTGTCAGGTTTTCCAACATCAAGTATCAGTGGTTGAGACCTGAAGGCAATTGTTCACCTTCTGAATCCAATATCTGGTCTACACCAGCTTCCATAGTATCCATCTTGGCTTGTGTGTGTGTGTGTGTGTGTGTGTGTGTGTGTGTGTGTACGTGTATGTATGGGTGTATATGTTTATATGCGTGTGTAGTGTATGTAGATCCTGGTCAATTATATGTATGTTCCTTCTTTACTATCACTCTTCTATTTGAAATGAATCCAAACCTTTTGGACTTTAGAAGCGATTAAAACCTTGCTCCATGGTTCCCTGACAGCCTGAACTCTGCCCATCTTCCATGCTGTTCTTTGGATGTTAATGGATCTAAAAGCTATGACCTAGCACAGTTGGACACACGTAAATAAATGATGAGGTGTGTGTGCAGCAGATTTCCCTTGGCCCTGTCACAGTTTGTCTGTCTTCCTTATCCTCCATGTCTTAAATAACCCTCTGTCAGCACTGTGGGTGTTCCAGTTTCAAATGCCATCTGAAGGTTGATAGTTTCTCTCTCATAGAATTTTCCAGTTCTCAACGTGTTTTTGGTAAAAGAAGGTTATAAAGATATTTTGACAACTAAGAAGGAGGATACTGGGAAATTTGATGTATCTCTGCTTTGGACTAGATAGTTTAGTTTCTTTGAGGCATTTCTTATGTCAAGTTGTTTGAACAGAATGGTCTGGTTAGAGTAGCAGTTTGGAGCAAACAGTCAAATTTCACATAGATTCTCATGCGGAAGCTAATAATCCAGCCAGCTGAATGAAATCTACTGTGCGTGCAAAGCTACGCGGCAATGTCAGTTTCTCCTTGCAGAGGGCTACGGTTCAGGCTCCTGCTCAGACTGGAGAGTATATAAAATCTTAGCGACTAGAAGTTCAGAGGCAGAGAAGGGAGGGACCCGGTAGCATGCAACTGAGAAGAATCAGTCTCTTCTTTGCAAGGCATCTTCTTTTGAGTTAGATTGAAGACAATTAGCTTGCTGGCATTGCAGTCATGAATGTGGCTTTTGGGTTCACATAGCACACAGAACAATTTGCTTCAGAATCTGCAAGTGTTCTTTTGAGGGTCATCAATTGAAATTGAACATATATGGGGAACATAATTTCAGTTTAGTTGGAGAGACTTGTAAAAATAGAGGGATTATGTTCATTGCACTAGAAAGGGAAAGGAAACTCACGATGCTTTTATTTTTTTCCAGTACTGGGATTTGAACTCAGGTCCTTGAGCTTGCTAGGTTGATGATCTGCCAATAATCCAGGTCTTCAGGTAAGTGGAAGGGATGGGTGGAGTTGGGGTAGATGGCAGGGGGAGGGAGATGACGGAAGGGGTGACATGACTCCAACAGCATTGTACTCATAAGTGGACATGTTGAATTGAAATGCTTTTGCACAAATGCTTAAAGACAATGAAAGGAGGAATTTTTCATGTGTCTTTGGCCTGACATTGAAATTTTCACTAGAATTCATTATCCAAAGTAAATCAGAAAGTAACAGAAAATGGATACAAAGTGTTTTATGGATTCTTACAGTCAAGTTTAATGGTATTAGTCACGAATAGGAAAAATAGAAATCGACATTTGAAGAGTGTTCAAAATATTCTAGCATTTTATTTTGTTGTATTTTATTTGTTATAAATAACATAATTATAAATATTATAAATAATTGAAAGCAACTAGTAGGTAAGTTAAGGAGCAACATTTCCATTAATACTAAGAAAGCTTAAGAGAAAATTTGGGGCTGCAACTGTCATATGTTAACATATGGGTGGCAGAAAGAAAAGATGAAAAGTTTATACCTCCAAACGAATTAGACTTATTGTCAAAGTAGAAGGAAATCATGATTTCCTTAATTAGTGTGTATAGCTAGGAGGCAGGGTAAAGAAAAACAGAGGTGGTTGAAATTAATCTTTGGGTTTGCAAATTAAAAACAATAAGTCACGGACCTCCAACACGAATAATATGTAAATGCAATGAACAGAAATAGAGAGGTGTTTTACCACAGCTTACCCAAAGTGCACAATAACAAAATCCAGGCCTGTGAATGGAAATGAGGAAGAAGATTCTGTAAGTGGCTGTTAGGGTGGTTGCAGGTGATGACCCAGTGTTTATACTCCTGGCAGTGGTTTTTGGTAAAGTCAGATCTCTTCTGGAAGGTACTGATTACATTAGTAGCCAAATCATCTCTGGGTAGAAAAATACCAACAGAAATTTAGGTTTGTTAGATGAGGAGATGATCTTATGCATTATAATAATTACCCACGAAGTTCTGATTTGAGGTCTTGGAAAAGCCCATACTTTTTCCTCTTTATTTTGGTTGCAAATTTTTATATTTCATTACATTCAAAGGCCAGAGTTTTACTATGTGGAAGAGAGATTGCATTTGACCCATCCGCTGGCTGCTCACCTCCCTCCCCCCACCACCCTCCCCCCCCCCCCCCCCCCCCCGCCACCCTCCCCCAAGTGTCTTCCTTGCCCTGTCAATCACAGGTCACAGCAGCCCCTTGGGAGGCTTCCTGGCAATAATGACATGGCTTTCAGGAGCTATTTCATCTTTTAGGAATTAGGGGAAAGGAGGCAGAGGAAAGGAACACAGAGTAGAACTGTGGAGTTCGGCAATAATACATTAAGGTTGGGACAGCCTGGTTTAACCTTGTTCAGGATGTCCTGTCTTCAAGAGGTCCAGGAATGGAATTCACTGGCTGTTCCTGCTTAGTCCCTGGCTCAGGGCCCAGGAGCAAGTGCAGGCTCATCTTTCTGCACAGAAGACTGGATTTGCATCAAGCTGGTGAGCTCCCTGGCTTTCTCCTCTCAGGGGCTTCAGTTCTGGTGGGCTGTGATCTCCAACCTGAGCATTGCCTTTCTTCCCGTCCAGAACTGGTCAATGACCAACTAATCAACTGGACAGCGGACAAATTTGATATCACAGGGCCCAAAGCTCCGAGTCATCATGAACCTGAGGCTCCTCCCCATCCACACCTGTTTAAAAACACAGGCAACATTGCAAAACTGTATTATAGGATAAAGTGTACATTTAGTAACAAGATAAACTTTTGCTGCTGGTCCTAGGGCTTGATCTTGGGTGATGGGCACTGCCTCTTAGCTTTAATGCTTAAGGATAGCACTCTACCACTTCAAGCCACAGCTCTACTTCTTGCCTTCTGGGGTTCATTGGAGATAGGGGTCTGGCTGGCTTTGAAACATGATCCTTAGATCTCAGCCTCCTGATTAGCTATGATTACTGGCATGAGCCACCAGTGTCCAGCAAGGTTAACTTTTTCAGAAACAATTTAATCTTAATGCATTTTTCATTAGAGCAAGATAGAATTCTGTTGTTAAATGATTAGTCTAAAAGATCCATCATAACAGTTTTAATATTTTTTATGGTCAATAAAAATGAAACATGAAATATTTACAATTTTAACATTTACAAATATTTATCTCACTGTTAAATAAACCTATTTTTTATTAACTCAACAGAAGATAAAATAAATGTGTACTAAATCTTTAGCTTTTTGTTAGATACGTGACTTGTTCATAAAAGAGATGAACCTTTTTTGGATACTGTTGTTTTTTAGCTTTTTAAGTTTTAGCAAGGGTTGAAGTTAGTATAACAGGTGAAAGGAGAGTGAAGAGAGAGAAATATTTCCTATTTCCCATGTAGAAAATTGGAGTTAAATACTCCTTGATTAAATTAAAAAATTTTGCCTCTAATGTACAATTCTAAAATTTCTTTGTATAGTTGAAAAGGTATCTTGCTGTAAGAGCATGAAAAGATTTTAAATATGCATGTTAAGTAATGACTGTTCTATTAAATTGGGCCTCTTTTGGTGGGAGTGTGTGTGAACTCATTGTCTCCTAACACAGGGAAACACTAATTTCCCAAGATTCAGTTCTTCCTCATCTTGGAAATGTGCCTTCCAATGTCAAATAGATGCTATAAAAAGTTCTGATCTGAACCATTCCTCTATTATTTATTTATTTTTAGTCTGATAAAGGGAAAACAGCTGAGAGAAAGAAAAAAGAACTCCCCAAACTCAATGACAAGTAATGAAACAAATGGCATTTACAACTCAACTTTTGCATGGCTCAGGAAGTCTTCCATTGCTGAAAGGCCTGGAGTGACCAATTTGCATAAGAATGAAGTCTTTTTCTGGCTTTCTTGTATGAGGTTAAAATCACAGTATTTTCTTCAGAGAAACCAGTGTATAGCTTGTAAAATGACCAGAGTTTGTACAACTAGGTCTTTACTTTTATATGAATTGGACTCTTAGAAAAGCTTTAGAATAGTCGAAGAAAGGAGTGACCTCCCAGTGTGTGTGTGTGTGTGTGTGTGTGTGTGTGTGAGTGTGCGCGCGCGCGTGCGCATGCATGTATGCACATGGCCTTACCCCACAGTATGTGTGTACTTGGGCTTACTTCATAGTAGCTGTGAATTGTATTCCTGACTACATTTCATTGATAGAGTATATAACAGTTTTAAAAATGCAGTAACATTTAGTACAAATCCTCGAGTACAAGGAATCTTCCTTCCTGATTCAAATCACAGACATTTTGTCATTGAAAACTAACCTAATATTTATCATTTTTTTCATGTTTAGAAGTTTAGAGTGAATGGCATTAAGCTCATTTATGATGTCCAGTATCCATCATCACTATCTATATCTGGAATATTTTTGTCATTCTGGATGGAAACTGTGGATGCACAAAGCAGTAACTTGTCCTTCTCTGCCTTGGTCTGTGGTTCTAGCTTACCTCAGATGAAAGAGATCATACAGCTGTTGTCTTGTATCTGGCTTATTTCACTTGGAATAATGGCCCTAGGATCAGTCCATGATGTAGCTTATATTGAAATTCAGTTCCTTCAAATGCCTGAATAATACCCAATTTCATTTGCATCGTAAGAAAAGTAAAAGAGTAGAAAGGCAAACGCAACAGTCCAAACAGTTTTATTCTGGAGGCAAACCTAGGAAAGGCAACTGAGTCTCCTTCAGCCCAGCTGAAGGAGAAATGGCGGCCCTGCCTTACAACCTCTTTTAGGCAGAAAATATGAAGTCAGGCAGGGCAGTTGGAGGAGGAGTGGACTGGAGGCAGGAGAGAGATCTCATCTCTAATGGAGGATTTCAAGGTTTCAACAGCACCTGTGTCCAACAGGAGCATCAGCGCCAGACATGGCCTTGGTCTCAGGCTCTCTTTTAAGATCACGCAGTGCATTTTCTCAGGGGGAAGCGAAGAGGGCATAATTCAGTGAGGTGAGCAGGTCAGACAGTTCTGAGATAGAGCTGTCGGGGGAAGGTGAGTGCTTTCTGTTCAAGTTATTTTTACATCATAGATCGCACATGCTTGTCTATTCATTTGCAGGGGGGAGTTGTCTGCTTCTTGCCTATGTGGCCTGATGGCTTGAGGAATAAATCAGCTTTCACTTCTTTTGGATGAACTCGTTTCATAGTACTGAACACACAGTTGGTTTGAGTGATCTACTCATGTATCTTAGCTTCCCGCTTTGGTTTGTCAGTTTCCTGAGGGGAGACATTATGCTTTATTTGTTTATACATTCCTTGTGTTCGCCCTTGAAAGACTGATTTGAAAAAGAAATTATTATCTTTATTATTATCCCTAAGTCATATGGTAGCTCTATGTTTATCTTTTAAAATAACAGACTGTTTTCCACAGTGGTCTGGACCTTTTTATTTTCCTTTTTGTGTGTTAAAATGACCAAATTCCGCAGTGCATTTTTTTCCCCAAGAGCACAATCATTTTATTTCCTTAAAATACTTCTTCATCAGGCTAATGATAATGGAAATGATCTGATTGGAGCCGAATCACTTTTTTCTTGGAAATTCATTCAGATTGCTGTCCAGATAGAAATGATTTTAATCAGATTGCACCAAGGAGAATATCAGCCATAGAAGTATAATCGTCTGTTTGTCACTGCATTGTCTGGGTGGATCCTCCCTTCCTGGGGCATCCTGGCCCTTCTTATCCCACTTTGCCTCACTGGCAAGTTACTGATATGATTCTCTCTTTTCTGCAAAAGCCAACTCAACCCCTGAGCAGAGGAACTATGGCCAGGCCACAGTCAGATCCTCTGGGTCTGCTCTCTTGTCTTGTGTTTTTAGCTCTCACCTTATAAGCACTAAAAGCTGAGAGTACACTGGAGTTCTTGTTCACGCTTCTCCACCTTTGGTCTTGTGATTTGTACCTGGAGAAGCACACCTCATCTGTACTTACTTGTCTGCTGCTATCTCCTCCATGGAAATTTTCGTTTTCCAATTTCCTTCTGGACACACTGGTCTTTGTACCTCAGTGTGCAGGGCTGAAGGGCTTTCTGGATGTGTTCCTAGGTCATTGCTAGGGGAAATAGATAGATGGATGGATGGATAAATGGATGGATGGATAAATTGATAGATGTATGGATGGATGGTTGGAGAGGTCTGGCAGGGAGTCAGAGTGAGAGAGAGAAAGTGAGAGAGAGGGAGGTCT
This sequence comes from Dipodomys spectabilis, assembly GCF_019054845.1. Taxonomy (NCBI): domain Eukaryota; kingdom Metazoa; phylum Chordata; class Mammalia; order Rodentia; family Heteromyidae; genus Dipodomys; species Dipodomys spectabilis. The sequence goes on along the minus strand of NW_024870892.1, from coordinate 4,253,240 downwards.
CCTTTGATTCAGGTTAGCTTTTCTTCTTTTTTTTTTTTCTTTTCTTTTTTTTTACAGGACTCTGGGGGATCCTTCTCTCCACTCTCTCCTCATTTTCTCTCCAACCTTAGGGTGACTCTGGGGACACCGGTTCCAGGTCTATTTATCCTTGGACAAGGCCATCCTTGGACAAGGTCTCCTCCCTCCAGATCAGTCTGTCGGAGTGGGGGGGGGCAAGCAGGTGAGGGAGGGAGATGTTTCTTGCTGTAGCTCTGGTAGTTACCCACTCTTTTCCCTTCATTCCCATACTGGGTCATACTCGTTTTATGGCACCGAACACACAGTTGATTTTAGTGATCTATGCATGTATTTTAGCTCCCCTATTTGGTCTGCCAATTTTCTAAGGGAGGGCGGATATTGAAAGACTGATTTTCATTTTTTAAAATTATCTTTAAGCAGTTTCACAAAAGAATTGCCAGTCCCTAAAGCAGTTTATGACCACAGAAGCTCTTGATGGGTGTCGTCCCTTCTACATTCTCACCTACTCCTCTGACCCCTCCCTTTCCTTCCCTAATTTTCGGTTATGTATTGAATGTTTTGCAATTTAACAAAGCAGTGTGTGTGTGTAGAATGCATCTTGTGCTATGATTGTCTTCGATGACTTATAAAAACTGCATTAACATGAATACCTTTGGTTTTAGGTGAAGGATTTGGACTCTCCATCTCTTGTGGCCGCAGGGTGCGTTGGAAGGTTTACTCTGAAAGGTCATCTAATTTCAAAAGAAAGAAAAACACGGAAACTTATTAAAAGCAAATGAAAATCATATTAAAATCACATTATTGAAATAGCTGCAATGAACTTAATTAAATTGAGAATTTGAAAATTAATAGCTGCTTCTGTACGAAATCATTAATTTTGAAGGAGGTTGAGATTGTGTTGTTTTTAGGCGTAACAACTTCATAATTAAAGCTGGGGCAGCTTATTTTTTATGCAATACACAGGGTGAACATACATTTTAGATGGGGCTTTATGAAGCAACGCGTCACGAAAACAAACTGGGAATTCGAGGTTGCTTGCTTTCTCTTCCCTGCATCATTCCTGTTCCCATACAAACCGGTAGTGACAGCCCTCTGGATATCCGACTCGTCACCTTTCCCGGGGCTGCTGGTGGGTCTACTCACTGTCTCTCTCCCATGTACCCTTTTCCCCTTCAAAATTCATTGGTGGCAAGTTTCATGCCTTTGCCCTTTGCAAAGGCATCATGTCCAATGATAGTTTATTTGGCTCACAGTTCTGGAGGCTGAAGCCTGCCTGAGATCTAGAAAGCACCTCATGGGGGCTGGGAAGGTGGCTCAGTGGTAGAGCACTTGCCTTGCAGGCCTGAGGCCCTGGGTTCGATTCCTCAGCACCACAAAAGCAAAAAGCAAAAAGCCGGAAGTGGTGCTGTGGCTCAAGTGGTAGAGCACTAGCCTTGAGCTGAAGAGCTGAGGGACAGCGCCCAGGCCCAGAGTTCAGGCCCCACGACCGGACACCCCCCCCCCCAAAAAAAAAAAAAGAAAGAAAGCACCTCATGGGACATGATAATGTGGAGGAAGATGGGAAGGACGGGTCCATGTGTCTAAAAGAGCCAGTCTAGGAGGGGCCTTGCTTTACAACATGGCGCCCATGCCGGCATGGTGGAGTCCAGTCTTATGAACTGGAAAGTGAGAGCTGGCTCCCACAAAAATCCAGCCATTCCTGATGGTGGCATGAATACTGTCGTGAGAAGAGCCTCTGTGGCACAAATATCCCTCCACTTGTGGCACTGGAGATCAAATGCCAGCATGGGTTTCAGAAGGGAGAAACCACATCCAAGTCATGAGGCTCATTGTCTGTATGGTGACTCATGGGCTGTGCCCCTGTGGGAAGGAAGTTCATGCCTTGTCATGGTCTGGTTATGGCGTGGCCTCCACAAAAGGCTCATGTGTGGAAGACTTAGAGCCACTAAGAGGTGAATGGCTCATGAAGGTGCCATTTTCATTGATGGATAGATGGATTCATTGCCTACTAGAGTATTAGGAGGTAAGGCCATGAGGAGGAAGTGGGTGAACTGTGATCATGGTTTTGAAGGGTATATCTTGTTCCAGGACCCTTCTTCTTTCTTGCACTCTCTGCTTCCTGGCTACCATGAGTTAAGCAGCTCCCTTCAATCACACACTTTCTGCCATGAGATCATGCTTCATCTTATGTCCAAAGCAACAGCGCCAAGACACCCTGGGCTGAGACCTCCAAAGCCCCGGCACAAGATAAGTCTTTCCCCTTTAAGAGGTTTCCCTCAGGTATCTCAAAAAAACCCAACACGTATATTTTATCTCTATCACTGTGAACATTAAAGGGCACGGCGTAGATTCTCAGTAATTATTTGCATAATGAATGAGGATGGTATGTTTTCAGAAGTAATAAAATCAGCAAATTTGATGGGCCTGGTGTGAACTTAGCATGTCTTTGTGAATATATGACTTTCTTTATATTGGCCAAAGTCCAGGATGAGAGCCATGAGAACATGAGACAGTTTTTTTTCTACATCCTGGATGAAGCGGTATTTCACAGGCCTACAGGGTGCTATTAAATTCATACATGCAGTTCTGAGTTAACTTGGGACTTAAATGTGAAATCTCATCCATGTCCTAAAAAGTTATCTTTGATTTGATCATGAACCCCTTGGTGGTGACAAATTTGATCACAAACCCGAGAGCAGATGTACAGCTAACTTCTAATAGAATACACAAGGCACCCTGCGTGCTTGGAAGATCAAAGACAGCAGTGATTTCAAGAATACAACAGGTGACCAGTGCATTGGTAGGACAATTGTGTTCAGAATAAAACATTGTAGAATTTTTCACGTGTTTCTAATTATGAAGATCAAAGTGGTGCCCTAGTTTCAGTGCCCATGCTGGTCAAATAGAATATTACAGGCAAACATCTACTTTTTCTATAAGGATTTTTTTTTCTGTTTTAATGATCATGATAATTAATGTTGCTTTCTAAGTGCCCCACCACATCTGCTACAGAACCAAAACCTGGGGGTGAAGGACAACTCATCTCTTTCAGTTCTTCCTGGTTTTGTTTTGTTGTTGTTTTTTTTTTTTGAGTCAGCAGAGTTAAGGTTGGAAACATGACTGAGACTGAACAATTAAACAGCCTAATTGTAGCTCTGAGTTACACATTCTAGAAAACGCTGTTGTTTTAATTTCTTAGCATCTTTTGGATTCATTGTTGTATTATGATTTCAGAGTTCTGAAGTAATAATTAGAATTTTCTAGTGTTAGGTAATTTTCACAAATGATTCGCATGTACACTCGTAAATTTTGTTGAAGAACACTCATCTTGGAAAGTACTACCAACTATCCATCACCTCAGGAATTTTTCTGATTGAGGATAGAAAAATTTTCTGGATTTATACAAAAAATGTAGTTAATTTGATTTAAATAGAACATATCCAATAAAGTAAGACATCTTACTAATGGTATAATTAATGTAACAATCAATTTGAGTTATTCCTTCTGCAAGTGATGTAAAGAATCTGTTTGGTGCCTCAGGAACGAACTGAAGTTAAATAATAACTTCAATTACAAAAATAGATCTGTGAGTTTAGGAGAGAGACTTAAATATTTTAGGGTTTTGGATTCCTTAAAAATGTGGCATATATTTTTTTCCTCTTGTTTTCTCACATGTCAGGACAAATCCTATTCTCTGATTTCAACAGAGAGCCCAGGAATTATTTTCAGATCCTTTCTGACTCTAAAATTTACAATGTAAAAAAAATATATAAAATTATGTCTAAAAAAATGAGCAAGTTGAACTCCATCCGTGTTGGGAAGAGAGCAGTAGTTTGGATTCCGGGTGCATTGCTTTCTGACCTCTTTGCGGTCCGTGGCCGTAGCTTGCCTCTGAGTTTGAATGTCTTTGGCTGGGTTGAGTCAATGAAATATTTATGCATCACAGGGTCCTGGAGAGGCTTCCTATGGGAGTGCGTACAGTAATGCAGCTTTTACACAGTGTGGTCTTTGATGTGCTCAGCGCGTTTTGCAGATATGATGATCTTCAGTGCACCACCCATGAAGCGGGGTGGTGGGGGCGAAGCCGGGTCTCGTTTACAAATGAGAGAAAGGTAGCAGAGCAGACCTGCGCTGAGACTCACCCAGGGGCCACGGCTGAGCCGGAAGCCCTGTCTGTTCAAAGGTACAGGAAAGGGATCAGTTTCACACTGTCTGCAGGGAGTTTTAGCCTCCAAACTTCTGACTTCCCAGGACACCCGGTGCCTTATGCTTCATGACCTCCCAGGCCCTTTCCAGTTCTAGAATTCCACCACTCTGCTCAGAACCACAGCTTGTAGGCAGGCAAGAGAGAGCAAGCCCTGGCAGGAGGCAACCTCAGCTTTGAGTCCTGGCTTTGCTGCCCATGAAAGACAGAGAGAGAGAAAGAGACAGAGAGAGAGAGAGAGAGAGAGAGAGAGAGAGAGAGAGAGAGAGAGGGAGAGGAGGGAGGGGGGCTTGGGACAAATCAGTGGATTAATCTGACCCAATCTGTTCCTATTTGCAGAATCTGCAACATATTAGAGCCTCAATAAACAGGAGGAGGAAGAAAGTTTGCTGTTCAAGAACCCCCCTTTTGTGGTTTCTTTCCTTCACTTCACCTCCTAAAGTGTCATCTCCCAGTAGAATCACCATCTGGGGACCGTGCCTTCCACACAGGAGTCTTTGGGGGACATTGCAGATCCAAACCATAGCTGAGCCAGGTTGGAGGAAGTTCAGGCTCCTTTGGGTAGGGTGGTCAAAGTAGGGAGAGGATTTTGTCTAGAATCAGTGGGTTGAGCAGAGGAGGAAGACTCTGGGCCAGGCCATTCTGAGCTGCTTTACCTCTCTTCAAGGAACAGGGATGCTGGGGAGAGATGGCTGGAGCGGGGATCAAGGGAACATTAAGAAGTCATCACATGTCTTTCTTTTTGGGGAAAGTTGTACTGGGGTTTGGACTTGGGTACCTAAGTAGACACTCTACCACCTCACCCACATCCCCTGCTCTCTTGTTCCTTCCTTCCTTCCTTCCTTCCTTCCCTCCCTCCCTCCCCTTCCTGTTTGTTTGCTTGTTTTGAGACATATGCCTCCTGCTACAGTCTTCTAAGTGTTCACATACAGACATATGCTACCATCCTCAGTTGTGTTGTTCATTAAGTTCATAATGTTAAGGGATTTCTAGCATTTTTATACCCACTTACTTTTTTTTTCTGGCAGTGCTACAATTTGAACTCAGGACCTTAAGCTGGACAGGCAGGTATACTATGGTTTGTACCCTGACCATCATTTCTTTCTTTTTTCTTTTTTTATTTTTAAAAGTGTTCCCAATAGGCTGATTGCTAACAAAGTAGCATATATAATGAAAACCTAGTGGGACATATTTTTATGGTCATGTCCACAACAAATTAGAAACTGCATTCTATAAGCCTTGGTAATGACCATTTCCTTTTTTTTATTGTGAAAATATTGTACAGAGGGGTTACAATTACATGGGCAAAATAATGAGTACATTTCTTATCAAGCATTGTAGCCTCTTCCTTTGTTTCCTTTTCCCATCCCTTCCCATACTCCCCCCTCCCCCCACCCAATCCTTCCCCCACCCCCCACCAAAGTTGTAAAGTTCGGTTTCAACATAATGACTTGTACATCTCATTGTTGCAATGGGTCCACCTGTATCCCTATTCAAATGATTTGTTTTTTCCCTTCCCCTCCACAAATTATACCGACGTCAAATACAGTGAAAGCAGGGGTTATACTGTGGGGGAGGGACATACAAAGCAACAAAGAAATAATCTTATAAATGTGTTAGAAACAATCGCATGAAAGAAAAAAATATTTGAATACATATCTTAGGGTTCATTTCCCTAACATCAACTTATCTGACCTTTTCTGCTTGACTCAGACATATACTAGTTATTGTAAATAAGGGAAACCATGGGACCTATGTTTCTTTGGGCCTGGCTTACTTCACTTAATATAATTTTTTCCAAGTCTTTCCATTTCCTAACAAATGGGGCAATGTCATTCTTTCTGATGGAGGCATAGAATTCCATTGTGGATATATACCACATTTTCTTGATCCATTCCTGACCATCATTTCTTATGATCTAATTGCAACGGGATGAGCTTAGAGCATAGGGTAGAGAATGTAATATGCTGAAAAATGGACTCTCTCTCTCTCTCTCTCTCTCTCTCACACACACACACACACACAACCATAGAGTTCTATCTTTTATGCCAATTTCTGTCGCATGACTTCTTCCCCGAGGCACTGTAGCCTTTCAGACTGGGTGAAATAACTGATGGGAGGTCAGCTCCAGCAGTCTTGAGCACCTCCCATGTGGACAATAGCAGAAGGGAGGGAGGGAGGGACCAAGGAGCAATCAGAACTGGCGGGTGGCCACCAAAAGCTCAGCGTTCTGGAGTTGTGTTTGATAGAGAAGCAAATCGAGTTGTTCTGCTCAGCACAAACACAGTACATCATTTATAAATTTGCTGAGGCTTTGAATACGAAATGAGCTCAGTGTAGAATCGTGATGGAGAGCCGAACCCCTCCCTCCCCCCCCCCCCCCCCCCCCCGCCCCGCCAGCTCTCTTGCCCTGGCCAGTGCTGGATGTGGCTCATCTGGGTCTTGGTATCCCATGGGTGCTTACTGCATCGGCTTCAAGTTGCTGCAGAGAAGTTGAGCAAATTTCTGTATGGGAAACAGGTAGTGATGCCGAGCTTTGCTCAGAACTGTGTGTATACAGTGTGTGCGTGTTGAAGTGCCAACCCCCCATATTTCGGAATGGTCGGTAGTGAGTGGCTAAGAGTAGGTATCAGGTCCACTGGGCTGGTGCTGTAGAAGAGGAGCAAGTGACACACAAGGAGGTGTCTGGTCCCCAGGGCTGACACTGAGAAGAGCAGCCAAGTCAGTGTCAGTGTTTGGTGTGCCAGGGGACAGGACTCCCTGGATGACAGCCCTGCCGGCACCTCAGGCTCCAACTTCCAGTCTGCAGAATCCGAGAAAATTTTTTTTTTATCCTTGAAGCGATCCCATTCATGGCAGCCCTAGTAAATAAATCAAGACCGTAATACAAAGGAGGGTAATAAAGACAAACTGGTGATTTGAAAAATAAATAGAATGTAAAATTCAGGAATCTAAAGTTACTGCTGATTAAGAAGACTGAAGTAAATGTGGAAATGTTATTTTCAACTGTGAGAATAATTAAATTACTATATATGTTTTTGTTTTTTGTTTACAAATAGCAGCAGTAAGACTGGGAATGTGGCTCAGTGGTAGAGTGTTTGCCTAGCATGCATGAAGCCCTGTGTTCGATTCCTCAGAACCACATAAACAGAAAAAGCTAGAAGTGGTGCTGTGGCTCAAGTGGTAGAGCACTAGCCTTGAGAAAAAGAAGCCCAGGGACAGTTCCCAGGCCTTGAGTTCAAGCTCCAGGACTGGCAAAAAAAGACAAAAAAAATAGCAACAGTAGGAACAAAATGGAGCTCTAGAAAAGGACGCAGTGTGGTGTTAACATCGTCGATGAATGTCAGAGTAGTGCTCAGGACGTGTGCAAGTTGTTGCACTTGGTCCTAACAACAGTGGGCTCACCAAGGAGAAGCTGTGCTGGCGATGGTTTATGTGTTCCGTTGCAGTCTATGCCTTCAAGGTGTTCCCAAAGGCACACAGTCAAAAACCTCACACCCCAAACCTGCTTGCTTTGCAGTGTGTTTTCATTGCGGGCTTTTTGTTTGTTTTCTCTTTCCTTGCAATGAGCTCCTAGGTTGAAGCTATATTTTTGAAGATGAGATAACTATGTCTGGGAATTTGTGACAAGGAGTAGAACACCTGCATGTCTCTGGGCTCTGGACTCTGGGCAGGGCCTGGGGTGTCCTCAAGTGGCACTTACTTGTGATGAAGATGAGGATTTCTCTGTTTATAGGACTCTTCCCTGTGGGATACCTCCAAAAGAAAATGGAAGCCGTGAATACAGATGGCAGAGAGACACAAACACAACCCACGCAGCAAAGAACGCAAGAGAGGCAATCCATGCGTAAAGTATTGGTATCATAGCACTTCAGATGCTATGATATTTATAAACGAAAAACAAATCACCTGAAGATACAACTTGGTTGTGTCAACCTTTTAGAGGGTCTTTGAAGCAGAAAGAGAATTCTGTAAATACCAGCAGCTCCAGAGAGTTACAGAGGCGCATCACAGATGTAGTATGTAGCAGTATAAACAAGAAAGAATAACAAAAGCCCTTTGTTTTAGAGAAGTAAACTATTCATTTTTACTAGGGCCAAGGTTTCCTAATATGCAAAGAAATCCCTTGGGTCTCTTGTTAAGATGCCTTTTCTTATTCACAGGTCTGGGTTCTGAGAAGGCCTGATAGATTCTGTGTTTTGTTTTTTTTTAATTAAATAGGAAGGATTTATTTATTTATTTTTTTAATTTTTTGGCAGTTGTGGGGCCTGAACTCTGGGCCTGGGCGCTGTGTCTCAGCTCTTCAGCTCAAGGCTAGTTCTCTACCACTTGAGCCACAGCGTCATTTCAAGCTTTTTCTGCTTATGTGGTGCTGAGGAATCAAACCCAGGGCCTCATGCCTGCAAGGTAAGCACTCTACCACTGAGCCACCTTCCCAGCCCCTAGAGTCCTCAATTTTCTAAAACCTATATTTTTATTATTACCAGTAGGGCAAAGATGTTAATATTCAACAAATGAATTTATAAGTACACTGCTTCTTGATCAATGCGGCCCCTTTTGTTATTCTCCCTCCATGATAGGGTTTTCATGGGTAACCCAAGAACCAATAGGGACCGGTACAAAGAAGAAGCAAGAAGAAAGCATTTTGTTCAAGTAAGGTATTTCAAATGATGAACTAAGAAGTGTGTGACGTCATGAATTCCTGACATGGGAAATGTATAAAAATAGGCAGGCCATCATGGTATCCTATGTGAAAGGATCGAGACAGTGGAAGATGAGGCAGGGAGAGAAGATAATATTTTGAGACTTACCATGTCATACAGTACTTTAAATTTCAGCAACTTGCTTCTCAAAGACTGCTTCTTTGGAAAAAGAACATAACACTAATAATGTCCACTTTCCAAGGTTCCTATTAGAATTGTCACTATTTTTGTTGTTGTTGTAGCTGGTGGTGGAAGTAGTGCTTGAATTTAGAGCCTAGGCCCTGTCCCTGAGCTTTTTCACCCAAAGCTAGTGCTCTATCACTTTAAGCCACAGTGCTACATCCAGTTTTCTGGTGATTAATTGGAGATAAGGGTCTCATGGATAGCCCAGACTGGCTTCAAACTATGATCCTCAGATCTCAACTTCCTGAGTAGCTAGGATTACAGGTGTGAACCACCAGTGCCCAGTTAAGTGTTAAAGGTGTTATTTATTTGTAATGAAAACCTCATGTAGTTAATTCTCCTTTCTCCTGAGAGCACATAGTGTTGTGCTAGTCAGTTCCCTAATTTGTGGTCTTTGCTGATTTCCAGGATGTAGAAATCTCTGTCATGGCCAGTTTCACAGGAACAATGCTTGAATAGCCTACTTGCAACATTGTTTACGAGTTGGCTCTTGGGAGCCACTGGTGTGAGTCAGCTACAGAACAAGTCCGCCTCCATGGTTCCCTGCCTGATGACCCTCTGTGATACAGAAGCATGGCAGAGACTCAGCAAATTAGTAGCCTCTGTTACTCATGCCAGCTGGAAAAGGAAGATCAAGGAAGGAGGATTGGCCCGGAGAGATGCTCACCTGCAGGCTGACTTATATGGGAGAAAGGCCACGAGGTAATAAGACAAACGTCACCACTGACCTCGGCAGGTGCACAGGTTCATTCTTAGGTACAAAGAGAACTGAGGATATGGCAAATTCGTTGGGAAGTTGGGGCAGGGACCACACGAATAATGGGCAGGTATGTGCTCTTGCAAATTTAAAATTTCCTATGTGTTTCTCCAATTAAAGAGCTATATTCATGAACATAATTATTCAGTAGTTCTTTGTTAAATGAATTTTGAATTTTAAAACTGTGTTCTTCCAAATTAGCCATTAAATAGATGAACATTTCTATTTGAATTTAATTCCATTACCTGACAAGCTTTAGTTCTTCATAATAATGACAAAAGTGTGATTAGATCATTAAGTTCCATGCAGCAGAACAATTTCCAAATGATAGGCTCTTCGTGCATTTGTATTAAGCTATAACTTAATCTATAACCAGAAATCAAGTGCATTTCAATCTTTGCTAAAAGAATGACATTCTCTGGCCAGCTGTATGTCAAATCATATGAATAGTTTTTCTCTTCCATCTACAAAATTAGATTGATATGGGTGATAAGTGCATTGGGCAGGTTAATTGTTTAGCACAGCAAAAAAATAAGCTGGAAATGAAAAACACCACTCATCTCAGTCAACATGTTAATGTCAGTTTTTCCTCAGTCTTTAATTAGTCACTCTAGTTTTATACAAAATATGCAGACACAATTATCAAGTCCCTTTGGTTAAATGTATTCACAAGTTGCTTAAGAGCAATTGTTTTGCCTAATTTCTAATCAGACAAATGATAGGATAACTGTGAATCATATTTCAACTTTCTCCATTTTGGTGCTATTTATTAATCTTAACTTTCTGAAGGTAACAGCTAAAATTAAATAGCTGAAGGAAATTTACTATACAGTTGTAAGACTGAGGCCTTGGATACTCATTGCCTTTTGAAGAAAAAAAATATACATAAGTTAGGTTGAGTTGCTTCTCTGAAGTTCTATGGGCTGGTAAAAGAAAATATTTACAAACAGAAACAGGACCAAATTAAATGGGCTCTAGATTGTATTCTCAAAATTGTATTTTCAAAAATTTTCCAAGGCAGATTTTTAAAAAAATGTATTTTTTAGAAGCATACATGGATAGTATAAGCTAGTTTCACTGTAATAATTCCATTAGTGTGCAAGCATGCACACACATGCATGTACACACACATAAACTTTGATACTCTCCATTCCTCCCAGTACCCTCTTCTTTCTCCTTCCTTCTCTTATAAGTTCCCCACATGCCTACTTAGCCTCCTTTTTACACTATAATTATAATCATTTTAGGTCTAGATTCTCCATAGGAGCAAAAGTATGCAGTAGCTGACCTTCTGAGTTTGGCTTATCTCATTCTACGTGATGTTTTCAAGTTCTATTCCCAAGAAAATTTGCACAGGGTCTGTTCCATGCCTCTGAGGCGGAAGTCAAAGGTATAAATCCATCTAGGTCCTTCTAACCTGACGAACGGAATGATCAGATGGCTCACAACTGCAATCCCATGTGTAGATAGAAAGGTCATGGTTCAAGGTCAGCTGGGGCAAATTGTACAACTGGAGCCTGGCTCTAGGGTGACAAAAAAAGAGAGGAAAACAAAAGGATTAGTTAAGAAGAAGTACGTTTTCTGAGATGAGCTACACAGAGGTGTTTAAGAGCTCAATTGCAAGTACTGGGGAAAATGACACAAAATTCATGAGCAGGTTGCTGCACAAACCTTGTGTTACTCAGAATTCTCTGTGGCTGGGCAATGCTGGAACTCGGGCAGGCATGACTAGGGCTGGGTCTTTGTGAAGTCCCCTCTACTCTCCTGACTTGTCCCCACTAGGCACTGATTGACTAGTGTGGTCCCTGTATTGAGGACCCCATCTTAGATTAAGAAAAAAAGATCTTTACAGGTGGACCCATTGCAACAATGAGATGTACAAGACGTTATGTAGAAAAAATGAACTTTACAACTTTGGCCCGGGGAGTGGGGGTGAGGGGGAGATGGAGAGGGGAGATGGGAAGAGATGGGAAGGGGAAACAAAGGAGGAGGCAACAATGCTTGATAAGAAATGTATTCATTACCTTGCCCATGTAATTGTAACCCCTCTGTACAGTATTTTCACAATTTAAGCAAATAGCATAAAATAAAATAAAATAGTTATGTCAAACTTTTCAAAAGAAAAAAAAGAAAAAAAGATCTTGTCCTCTAGACCGTGCAGTTTGATTTTGTCCTGTTTTCTGTGGGTTTTCTCAAAGGCAACCGCAGCAGTCTCAGCCCTGTTGGTGAAGGTTTAGAAACAGGCAGATGAAACGTCTGACCCTTCTTCTGGCACAGAGCAGTGGCTGATGGTCTCCTGCTGTGGCCACAGTGGCCTTCATGGGGCACGCTAGGGTAGGCTGTGTTTTGTGGCAGTGTTGTCCATGGCTTCCAGACGTGAAGTCAGAGAAGCCAGGGCGCTTTTGCCAGTTTGCCATGGGACAGGACTCTAAGAAAAAGTTGTCACTCCCGAGGTCTTTGCACAGGAACAGCACATGGCTGGAAAGGGAAGCCCAGCCAAGGACCCTCTTTGCCTGGCAGGCCTAGCCGTGCTTTTCTCCTACCCAGTAAACTAAAGGCTTTCAAGAAACTCAAGCCCCAGACATCTCTTTTCCAGCGCCAATAGTCATCTCGAGCAAGATGGCCTGACCTGAGTCAGACCCAGGCCCAACAGCAAAAGAAAAGTCTGTCATGGTTTTCAGTGACTGTTTGTAGGTGTTTTGCTTATTGCACTAGACAATCAGAACAGCCTGCTCTCAGGGAAGAGGATAGTCCCACGTGCCGCTATCTCCAGCATCCAACTTCTACCAGGAAACCTCACTCAGCAGCTGATGTTTGATGAAGATGATTCCCAGGGTGCCTGATCCCAATGTCCCACACATGCCCAGAGTTCAGCTGGCTTTATTGTACTGGAAGGACTGGCTGGCTGTCTACCTGGTCAACCTGACACAAATTCTTAGGGTTCAATTTAATAAATGGGTTCCTTGGTTTCCCACAAGTAAGATGGCTTGGGGAGGGGTTTGGGGCAATGAGGACAGGGGGAAGTTTCTGGAACTGGAGGTCACCATTTGACCACGGTTTGGTGTCAAAGGAGACATACCTCAAGGCGATGGGTGACCCAATGCGTGCACAAATGGCACCTGTGCTACTTGGTGCTTGAAATCTTCTCCTTAGTGTGACAAAAAAATGATTATTTTCTGTCTTGTTTTCTTTTCTTTTCTTTTTTTTTTCCTGTCGGTGGTGGGGCTTGAATTCTGGACCTGGGCTCTGTCCCTCAGCAATTCAGCTCAAGGCTAGTGCTCTACCACTTGAGCCACACACAGCACCACGTCCAGTTTTCTGGTGGTTTGTTGGAGATAAGAGTCTCACAGGACTTTCCTGCCCAGGCTGGCTTTGAACCGTGATCCTCAGATCTCAGCCTCCTGAGTAGCTAGGATGACAGACGTGAGCCACCAGCGCCTGGCTTTGTTTTCTATTTTTAAAACTCTGGTGTTAAGACTCAGAAGCTCTTTGTCACAAATGTGTAGGACACGGCTCTCTTAATTCCTGTTGCTCTTCTGTTTATGTGCTTTAATGACACAGATGCATGGAGGGAAGCGAGTCTAACTTTAGCTTTGAGTGTAAAAGCTTTCCCACCATGATTTTGGATAGACACTGCATGGTGCTTCGGTGGCTGGGGTAGAGGCCCAAATCTATCCTTGGTCTCATTTCCAACCCTCCTGAAGCATCTTGGCAGCTGCTAGATTGCATCTCTGTGAGTACTGGTAATCCACAGTGGCTCACAGGCTGTGTCCACAGAGAGTCCTGGGGTCAGTCTTGTCTGAGATGTAATTGAGGCCTGGCAAACAGGACTGCAATTCCACAGCACGTCATTGCTGCCTCTGCTCCCCTACCCTCACGCACTGTGGCAGCAGATAGAGTTGCTTGTGTGGTATGTCTCCCTGGCCTGGCTCCCATGACAGGGAGCCTGATACTTACATGCTTCCTGCTGCCAGGGTGCTTTAAATTCTGATGCTGGGCTGGGAGGAGAAGTTGGAAGGTGATATTTTCAAAACCACTGAATGAGCTCCTCTCCTGTTGTCACTATGGGAATGGAATGCCTGAGCCCACATTTCCTGAGACCTCCTGGGGAGCAGACGGCAGCTGGGAGAAGTTCCCCCAGGACCCTGGCTCTGGAGGTTGGAAATTGAGTTTATTTAGAGATGTAGTAGGCTTGTACGTCAAACTCCTCTCTTTAGAAGCGACGCTATCCCTAACCCGAATCCGTTCATCCTCACTTCTGCCATTTTTACCACTAGCCTGGGAGACCTGGGATGATCTAGAATGTTCTGCTAGTCAGGAAATCTGGGGCACGTTATCTAAAGATAAGAAGGAAAGTGTGATGATAGAAGAGAGGTGGAAATAAAGGAAGGTTCTTTGTTTCACAGCAGGAGAGAAAGGAGAAGGAGAGAGCCAAGCTTCATGACTGGATGGGGCTCCGGATTTGTTTGGCCCGGAGTGAACTGTCATAAAACATCAAACCCTGCAATAACACTCTGCCACCCCTGGACTGAGAGACCCCCCCCCAAACTTCCCATATCCTAGATGTTTGTTTTTATAATTCTAAATGTTAATGTCTCCTAATGGTGATTCTTAAAGGCTTTCGGCAATGATCAACTCTAAAATAAGTATTCTATTTAAATGGAAAATACTAGGAACATTTCACTGTGTCATCACCGTGTTAGTTCAGGGGATTTTCCCAAAATAAATGAGGCGTAGTTCAGCTTCCTTCTCTTCTCTGTAACCTCGTCTCTGTATTGGCAGGATGTCTACCTTGTGTAGTCCGGGAGGTGGAGGCTTTTGGAAAACAAAGCTCACATCAGAGAATGGAGAGCAGTATCGGTTTTGTAACCACCACAGCAACCACAGCAGGAAATAGAAATAAGCCAAGGAAAATGAGGTTTTCCATCACTTAAGCTGAGGACAAGCTGAGGAGCCATGGTGTAAAGGGGCTTTTGGAGGGCTTGCTGGGAGGCTTTTCGAGTCTCTGGGCTGAGGTAGGAAGGGAAATACTCAGTGGGCAGGAAGTTCACCTGGAACAGGTGTCATGACTAAGAGAGGTCAGTGGGATAGAGATCAGATATTCTGAACTTGACCCAAGATCAGGGGTTCTGAACCAAACAGAAGATGAAGTCTCCTGCCACTGTGGTCTAGGGAGCTACTTTCTGTAAGCAGTTGCTCTTCATCAGATGTCTGAGATCAGACTCAAGGGCACCCCTATTCCTGGTCACTGGTGCCAAAGCCGGACACAGACCCTCCACATCCCCACCCCTGGCCTGGTGGATCATGAGCTGGTCTGCCTGTCTCTCCTTGTACATCAGAGCAATGCTTGTTAGCAAAACTTGGATTTGGCTCCCTCCTTCCTCACCAGACCCTTGAACTTTGACCCACCCCCAGCCACAGCCAGTGTGTTGGCCGGGTGTGATTTTCTCAGTTGGGTGAGTTCTTAGACGTGGAATTGTTAGCTGAGGAAAACTGACATTAAATATTTTAGGAGCAGTCTCAATTTTTCCTTGCCAGAAATGACCCCATTGTTTTCCCCTCACCAGTATCATGGGATAGAGTTTGTTTTCTCATATTCTTGCCACTATGGGCAGCATTATTAATCTCTTAACTGCTGCCGATTGATAGTTGAAAAATGAAATCTTATTGTTACTTGAATTTAATGGCTTAAGAGTCTGACCAGCTTTTCAAATGATTAATGGCCACCTCTGATGTGGCTCCATATACCCTCTCTCCACATAAAATATTAGACACCTTTCCCTAGTGACTTACAAAAAAGTTTTCTATCTTATGGAAACTTAAATCTGTTGTCTGTCATATGTCATATGTCTTTCTTTCTCTCTCTCTCTTGGTCTTTCTTTTTGTCAATTTTTCTTCTTCACTTCTCAGTTGCCTGCTTTTTTGGGGGCGGAGAGGGGATGTTGATAGTGGGGCTTGAACTTAGGGCCTGGTCACTGTCCCTGAGCTTTTATGCTCAAAACTAGAGCTCTACCAGTGTGAGCTAATTGTGGTTAATTGGAGACAAGAATCTCATGGACTTTCTTGCCCAGCTGGCTTAGAACTGTGATCCTCAGATCTCAGCCTCCTGAGTAGGTAGGATTACAGGTGTGAGCCACTAGCGCCCATCTACTTTACTGATTTCTTTTGACAGAGGAATTACTTTTTCATTTTTCCATACATTATATGCAGCATATTTCTATATGTTGTTCCTATACAGTCAATCTCTATCTTTTACTTTGTTGTTTTTGCTTTAAGCTTAGAAAGTTTCACTGGATCAAACTTAAATATCAAGAATTCTCTTCTTTCCTTTTTTAATATTTTGCCTGTGTATTTTGACCCACCAAGATTTTATTTTCTAAGTGACCATCAGTCTCCTCCCACATGGCCAATGGTGGACACTATTGCTTGAGCTGGAGTTCAATGCTTTCTTCACTGTGGGATACATCTATGTCTCCATATACAGTGGATTCTAGTCAGGCTCTTTCTAGTCTGGCTTGCTTTCCCTGTGTCTCCAATCCTCTACAACATTTTATATCACTTTAATGATTATTTCAAATTCTGCATTTCAGAATTTTTCTTCATTATGTGAAAATTTACCTTGCCCAATGAACTCTGAAATTGCTTGATCAAATTCTACAAGATTCGTTCTAGAAACGTGATTACAATCACACTTAGCCCCAATAATACTTCATGCAGAATTTACATCTTTACCACAGTAGGTATTTCTATTTATAAACAAGTTGTACTTGGTTTGATGGAATTGGTCATGGTCTTTCTATAGATCATTGAACTTTCTCATCCTTTTAAATTGTAGCTGTTTATAGAAAATATCCAATTGTGGGAGCAGAATTGGAAATGACTTATGCAGCACTTGCGTCTATTGGTTTGCAATGTTTTTCAAGGGAAACGCAGTCTCACAGAGATGTAGAGGCATTGAATGTCTTTATATATGGGCGCACTCTATATCTTCACATGTGTATTTCGTAACATGTGAGTATTCTCTGCATACCAAGTCAAGTAGGACTGATGGCAGAGACCCTGTCAATCTGTCGACTTCATTCAGAAATGTGAGTCATCTCTGTCTTTACTCCACCAATCAAGGGAAGCCCAGCCTGGTGACCCTCCAGGGAGAGACAGCCTCACTGTATCAATCACAGAGATATTCGATCACTTCCTGAGTGTGAAGGAGAAGTGGAGAGACACTGAATACAGAGCAAACTGGCAAAAGGTGGGCATTTTCCCAGCTTCTCAAGACTTCATTGCCCTTGGAATGTGGATCAGTTGCCTTTGAAATCTGTTCAAGTGTTGTGAGTCACAAGAACATAAGACATACGCATATTAAAATGTACGAGCGAATTTCCATTCCAAATTCGATTATAGATTGGATTACCCACTGTCTTTAAATATTTCCACAACTTCACTACATTTCCAGCTCCTTCATTCCCAATTTCCTACCTATAATTCTGTTTCATACACAAACAGATTAAAATATGTGCTCTTTCTTAGAGAGGAAAAAAAAAGTTGGCTTAAAAAATGGTGAGTGGGTAATTTTTCTTGTCAAGCTGCTCCTACATTTTTGTTGGATTACTCTTGTATACTGGAGCCAACCGTTTGCCAGTGTGCACACATTGCAAAATCCACTACAATTAAAAAGGGAATTAATTTGAAAATTCCTCATAAATTAGACATTTTGTTTTGTCCTGCCTCTTTTTAAGAATATGATTTCATCACGATGCATCTCCTCTTGGGAGGTTATTATTTCCAAGCCAAATATCTTGACATGGGGAGAATAAAGCTCACATATGACATGACAGATCACGTAAAAAGGTTTTCATACCACAATTCTTATTTCATGCCAGTAGTTCCCTGTGCCAAAATAAGCTCTGATAATGGCAGTAATTTGGATAACTTATCTTGCTTTTTTTTTTGAGGAGAAGAAAGTCACAAAAAATCCAATTTACTAAATTGAGAATGACTCAGAATCCACAATACTCAAAAAAAGAGTCAGAAAACCTACAAGTGCCATCTTTCTTATCACTTGGGTATAATTGGCTCCTGAAAGGTTACTTTCTACATATTTAATTCCTGTGGGTCCTCAGTACATTAAGTAATTTAGCCATTGCTAAGGGAAAAAAGAAGCTTAAAAGTCAGGAATGAAGAAATGAATTGTCTTTAAATGTTATATTTTATCAATATCAGATCTTACAGGCAACGGGCCTGGTCTGGTTTTTATGCCTGAATTTTGATAAACCCCTTCTCTTTGAAGGGGTTGAAAATGAAATAATATGTTTCTTAACTACAATCAGATTTAAAATATCTACTTACAAAACTGTGTTTTATAAAAAAGATTTAAAACATTCAGGAAGTGAAAAAATTGTAGTAAACTCACATAAATAAATGTATTTGTTTTCTAAAGCTGCTGTAACAAATACTGGTAACAAGGTGGGTTTAGAACAATAAAGATTTATTCTCACAATTTTGGAAGTCAGAAGTCTAAACTCTATATCCCTCAACTGAAATCAAGGTCCTGATTCAGGGAAGCATTTTTGGTGCCCTCTCCCAGATTCTCATGGCAGCTGGTATTCCTTGTCTTGGGTCCATGCATTTCCAATGTTCAAATCCATGATCTTCTTCGCTTTTCATTCACTTTTTTTGCTGTGCATATAAAAATCTCCTCTGCCTACTTTTATAAGCATACATATAGATTTTATAAGGATACAGGTGTTTATCCAAATAATCCAGGTTAATGTTCTTGTGTCATGATGCTCAGTACAATCTTGTCTCCAAAGACTACTTTCTTCTTTTTTGTACCTGCAGGTTTAAGGGATTGGGGGGGTTGGTATGTTGTAAGAAGCCAATATTTTTCCAACCTACCCCTGCACTAATGTCTAGATTCAATGATTGGGCCATTTTTTTCTGTACATAGTAAGTTGTTGATAATAGTTATCCCTCAGCATTTCAGGCTATATTGCAGAGAACAAGAACATCTATCTGTCTGTATATCTATCTATCTATCTATCTATCTATCTATCTATCTATCTGTAGATAGATAGATAGCAACATATAGCAACTATAGCAACATCTAACAAAACTTACACATTAAATTAACCTAATACATTAATTCCTTATAGCACTTAATAGTCAATTAATCCCAATTTGTCTTTGAATTATAAATACATTTTATAGCTTTGCATCAAGGTTCCCACAATCCACTTGGCATAAATTCCTGTATTCCTTGTTTTGTCCACTGACATAGGACTTAGTGCCTAACTTATCTCAATGGGTTTTAACTTGCTTCTCTACTCATTGTATTTCCTATTAATTAAAATACATTCAAAGATTTGGATTACATTTAGACATATTTGGAAAGAGTTTTTGTTGTTGATGATGCTGTTCATGCTACACCTGGAGGGAAGCTGTCATGTGAAGGGAATAATGCGGACAAACAGAAACCATGAGAGAAGGTGCCTCTTGCGCATGGAAAACGTTGGCAAGGTGACAGAATAAATGATGCCCAGAGAAGTGGTGCTTGAGAGAGAGAATAAAGCAAAAGACTTTGTTGGTCAAACTTTACGTGGGAAAGTATGTACTCAAATAACCAAAAACACTCCCTTCAAACACCCCAATGAATAAAGCCAGAATTTTTTTTTTTGCCTTTGGTTCCTTGCTATGCTTTTATTAAAAACGATTCTAAAGAGAAGCCAGAGTAGCATGCTATAACTATCTCTTATCTTCAACAATCATTAATTCTTGAAGCCAGAGTAGCATACTATAACTATCTCCTATCTTCAACAATCATTGATTCTTAATCTGCTTCATGCATATTTGTTCCTGTATGTCCATAGAAAATTAGTTTCATTGAGGAATGGTGACAGTTAAAAGTAGTACAGATGGAATTGTTTATTCTTAGATTTTTTTCCTACAATTGGCTAAACCTACAGATATAGGATGTACAAATACAAAGGATCAACTGTGTCTTTTCATTCACCACGAACTCTCCATATTTTGTTTAGAAGCTAATATAGAGATCACTTTACCATCAAATATTCAAAATGTTTCTGTGACAGATAAAGATTCTAGAAAATAAAATATACTGTGTGCCGGCAGCTCACATATTCAATCCTAGGCACTCAGAAGGCAGAGATCTAGAGCACCGTAGTTCAAAGTCAATCTTGGCCGAAAAGTCTACAAGTCTTCATTTCCAAAATAACCAGCCAAAAGCAGGGCAGGAGGCATGGCTCACATGGACTGGAATTTTGCTGGATAGGGAAAGTTGTATTGATGATCTTCTCCCCAATAAATATCTCGAAGGCATTATTCCATCATTTTCTGGCTTTCCCTTTTCTTTTTGAAGGAAGTCAGCTGCCGTTTGTTTGTTGGTCTTGTGTTCATTGTGTTTCTTTGCTCTCTGGTATGTAAAAACAAAACAAACAGACAACAAGCTGAAAAACTGAGCTGTGCTGGTTTCCTCAAGCTCCCTCAAAAGAATGCCAGAGATGGGATGCATAAGCAGAAGTCTATCTTCTCATGGGTCTGGGGGCTGGAAGTCTGACATGAGGGTGCCAGTAGGTTGGGCTATGTCTGGAGCCTTTCTCCCTGTGTCCTCTTGTGCCCTTCCCTTTGTGTGTACACAGCTCCAACACGTCTTTGGGAACCCAAGTCTCCTCTTCTCATGAGGACACCCATCAGACTGAGTTCACAATGACCTCAGTTTTAACTTTGTCACTCCTTCAAATGCTCTGTCTCCAAACACAGTCCTATTCTATCATCCTGGGTATTAAAATTGCAGTATATAATTTTGAGTGAACACAACTCGGCCCATTGCACACACCTGAGCATATTTAGGCGTAAGTCTTCTTGCTGTTTACATTTGTCCCTGTTTAGAATGCAGAAAAGTCATACCAATAAGAAATGCTTATAAAAGTTTAATAGGAGGCAGGCACACCAGCGTGCTTTGGTTTATGCAATGTTAACACAGTGGGACTAAGGGTGAATAATGATTCACCTCCAGTCTCTTTAGTTATATAACAACAAACACCATCATGATTCAGGTTTCTTTTAACTTCTCATTCTCTCTCCAAACATCACACTGGCAGAATCTATATTCACCTGCTTTTCTAGAGGTATTTTGTTGCTGAATATAAATAAGATGAAAATAAAGTAAAATATTAACAGTACATTCTTCATATGTTCATGATCATACTCAGCAGTGGTGTTAAGGGATAAGTGAATTTGTACATGTTCAGGATTTGGGGCATATGCCTGAGCTTTGCAGTCCTAATGAAATTCGTGTGATGTTAATGTCTATTTTTTCTCTATATTGAAGAGGTTAGAGACAGGGAGGGAACATCAGAAGTTTATATGTTAGACTAGTTGACATTCAACTGGATTTATAATTTCTTCTTAAAACTCAATAGTCCTAGGAGGAGTTAATCCTATTAGTCATTTTCATCTTAAAATAGATACTCCAAAATTACGGTTTCATCCAAATATTGCATTAAGCACAATTGTCATAAACACAAAGGGAATTGGTTTGAGGGGGAGGGTGTGGCCAGGAATTGAGTTCGTTGGTTCTTGCAGGAAGCAAGTCTCTGAGCAACAATGCGTTGGTCTGTGAATAGCCAGATGGAAATATAAAGTTCTGAGAATTTGGAAAAGCCGCAAAGAACTTACATCAAGAGATAGAAGAATTTCTCTCCAGATCCTGATGTTCATAAAAAACATAAACATCATCTTTATTTGAGACAGACCAGACATATGAGTATTTGAATGAGTATAAGAGTTCCCATTGATGTTCTTGGCTGCTTGGAGTTTCCCATTATTCAGAAAACACTGAGGAAAAAGCCTTATGGAAAGAAAAGTGAGTAAAATATAAGATTCCTTCTTCAGAGGGACCTGCAAAGTATGCTAAAAACAGAATCAGAGAGGTTTGCAGAAAGATCCAACTAATTCCCCAACTTCTGCTGTAGCTCCTTTCAAGTGTGTGTGTGTGTGTGTGTGTGTGTGTGCAGATGTGTGGGCACACTTGTGGACAAAACATCCTGCAGAAACAGAACTCATATTCTATTGGGCGAAGAAGATGGTAGCTAATAAATGAAATGCATGGCACATTGGAAGTATTATTTCTATTTTGCATTGCATTCTGTGTTACGTAGTATTGTAGGAACTTTTAAGTCCTAACCGGGAGCAGAGCAGGGCTAACCGGGATGTGTGGTGGGGGTGGAGGTGGAGAGGGTTTCACTGCTACGTCACATGAGCTTGGATGTAAATTCTCTTTGATCCAAATGCACAGCTTGAAGGAAATCCTGTCTGCTAGTTGTGTGCCAGGACTGTCTGCACCACGGTGTGTTCCATGGACTTTATCATTCAGACCAAAGAGCTGGCAACCCTCTCAAGCCCACTTAGTATTGATGTATCATTGTAGGGATCAGCACTGAAGAAAAGGTAAATGATATTGTGATAATATTCTGAAAGCAAGGTCCCCAGAAAGGAAGACATCTATGGACTGTACTGATTTATATAATTCTGATTTTTATCACTTTGCTGGCTACAGGCAAGAAACCCTTTGGAGCACTGCACATGTCTCTCATTACTGAATCTTCCAAAGAAACCACTTCCCAAGCCCATTTCTGGGCTTCCGGTTGATTTTAGAGATGATAACTTTAAGAAGGGAGATTGAGTCACTTGTCCAAGGTTGCACAATGCAGCTGGACTTAGCCTGTCTGTCGGGTTGTAGGAAATATGATTTAAGCTTCAACGTGATGCTTATCAGCCTATCACTTACATGTCCTATCTGCCATATGTTTGATTAGGATGATACCATTTTACAAATGTTACAGGAAATTACCCCCTCTTTACCCACAACTGAGACTGATGCATTTGCAATGTTCACTATTTTGAATTGTGTTCAGGATTTTTAACCACACCTAGTACATTTTCCTCATGCTCACCACTTCATTGATCATGTTTACTATATTAACAAATTTAGAGAGTATATGTGTGCAACTATTTGCTTTGTGGCCAAAATACATAGAAAATGTCTTTATAAATGGATTCACCCAAACCCACGAAGAAAAGCTCGAATGTGTGCCACGTGTTGATTTGGAATTCCTGATTCCACATGGAGTGAGTTTTGCCTAGGTTGTGCACTATGAAAAAAAAATGCCCCAAACAACAACAACCAAAACCTCAGAAAAACAACAACCAACACTTCCCAGGGTTCTGAGCAACCCAGAGGCTCATGACAGAGCAGCCAGGAAATCTGAATCCAGTGTTTGTCTCCTCTAGAAGAGGCGATGCCCCGACACAGCTCTTAATTACACACTTCTGACTTTTGGGCTTAAAGATGATTTTACTCTTGGCCACCGACAGTTCCTGAAATCAAAGGGCTCAACCCAAGCTCAGGGGTATTAGAGGTACTTCCTTGACTGCTGGCTGCACGGGAGGAGGCAGGCAGGAAGGTGTTTGCTTCCTCTGAAGTGTGCCAGCTGGAGAGCCTGTGAATCCCCAGCCCTGCAGCCTGGTGTGTCACCCAGAGCTTCTGGGACGGTGGGCTGGCTAAGGTGGGCTGAGGGTTGGTGCTTCAGGCTGCTGGGATTCTGGAGAACAATAGCGACCAATCCGTGTTCACTCTACTCAGCTCCAGCCTCCCTTCCTTCAGCTTCCTCACCTGGGCTGTCATGAGAGGTCTGGGGTTGGGAGAGGACTTGGTGGTGAGCACTCAGGTTATCCATAAGGCCATCCCTAAGTCCACCGCCTGGAAAGCGAGTTCATCATCCCTGGGACGCATCACAGGATGCCCAGCCACATCCCATCATCAGGAGGATCACTTGTGGCAGCCGCTAGGCGGCACAATCTTGTTTTTCTACTCTTTTTTTTCCAGAACCTTCTACTCACTGCATAAGGGATGCCCCTGGCTCTTGGACTATGTCATGACCAAGTTCCTCATACTGGCAGTCAGGACTTGACCTGTGAACAGCGGATTGCTCCTTGGTTTTTGGCTTTACCCTGACTAGCAGCGTTGACTATAATGCTGATGTGAACCCAGGCTTTCTCCTTTCCCAGCTTTTCCTTCTATCAACATGTTTTGCTGTTAATAGTCTGCTAATGTGGCACCTAGCCAAGGAGACCATGGCAATGTTTTCTGTTACAAAGCCTAAGATCACAATGCTAGTGACTTCAATGTCTGTGGCATTGCTTTTGGTAGGAAAAACAACAAAACCAAACCAAACTCTTTTATCCTTTGCAATTCTCCTGAGATAGAGATAGATATACCAGCACTGACTGGACCTTGTTAAATTCAGATACACATTTGCACACACCCGTGCACACTCACAGCACATTTACACTCATACACCCAAACCTACTTTTCAAACTCATTACCCATAATTTCAACTTATCACAGTCCATAGAAGTTGAGCTTATGCCCCCTTAGCTACTGATATCTCTTCTTTCGCTGTGCAAGTGGAAAAAGAAAATGGGCAGTATGAGAAGTTTGAGGGGGAAAGGACTTCTGGATCAAAAAGATTTCTTTTAAGCAGAGTTCTAAATGAATACATGAATGTCTTTTTGAAACACAGTACAGCTTAGCTTTGTCTCATGAGGGGTCCATGTAGTGTCTTCTTCCTCTACAGTATACATCACTTTTTTTGTGTGTGTGGGTCATGGGGCCTGAACTCTGGTCCTGGGCACTGTCCCTCAGCTATTCAGCTCAAGGCTAATGCTTTACCACTTGAGCCACAGAACCACTTCCAGCTTTTTTTTTCTGCTTTTGTGGTGCTAAGGAATCGAACCCAGGGCTTCATGTGTGACAGGCAAGCGCTCTACCACGGAGCCACCTTCCCAGCCCTATATATCACTATTTGAATGTTATAAGATGGCAATCATCGTCTAGTGGCATGAGAAATAGCTGAACTGTGTTCGAGGAAAAGATTTCAGGCTGTGACTGACAGCGCATGCCTGGGCGTGTGCTCTCCTGACAACCTGTAAATTCTACCAAGTTACAGGGACCAGGTCCTGAGCAAGGCCCTAGCTGGAGAATTCATGAGTATCTGCCTGCATATCAACCAATGATGCAGTTGTGTGTCAACCACATTGGATGCAGAAGCATCTATTCTTTGAAAGGCTGTGTGTGGTGTGTGTGTGTGTGTGTGTGTGTGTGTGTGTGTTTATATCTGTGACAATGAGTTATGGAGGCCTGAGGAAGAGGGATTATAGATTATGTTGGTGAAAAGTGTGACCATCACTCAAACTAGTAGTGACAGAGCCTTCCAATCAAGATTCCACTTGGTGGCCCTGGTAGATTAACATTTTTCCCCCTCTTTTTCTTTCTAACTGCTGGAAGTTCCACAGAACAAGTCACCTCTCCATAAATAAACTCTGCCGCAAAGGTGCCTGCAAATCTATGCTCTTCAGATTTAACAAAGGTAAATCATGAAGGAAATGTCTCTGTGTGAACTCTTATGTCCTGTCTGAATGATGGCTTCTTTTGATTATTAAGGATGTGCTTTCTTTCTTTTTAAAAAACTTTTCTTGTTAAGCTCAGTTCTTACCTCATTAGGAAGTAAAGGTATGCTTCAGACTTTTTTTTTAAGGGGCAAATTGAATTTATTAATAATGCTGTTCTAAAACTATTTGTATTTCATTTTAATCATTCATTTGTTCATGTGACCATCTAGGTAGGGTCTTCACCCACCTGCATAGGTATATTATTATACTGGTTATTTTGGTCAATTATTTGGTATTTGTACTGAAACACCGAAGATTTTCTATTTCCTCAGATGCTTGATTTTTAGTTTTAATCTTATTACGTTAAAACATCCAGCTATTCTTTTGAGATTTTCTCTTGACATTTGTCTTTCTTTTCCATTAGTCATATCCCCTGGTCTTAGGATAAACAAAGAAGAGAATATGGTGAACTGGTTATATAGTTGAATAAGCTATTTTTATATTGCTGATTATTTGCACAATTTTAGAACTAAAACAAAAAATAGTACGTGGTACAATCAAACTATTAAAAGTGTACTTAGTAATTTTATTTCTTTCTTGAATTTTTATATTAAGATAATAAAACATGGCTCATAAATTTATTTTCTTTCTCTGGGTGCATTACGCTTCAAATAAAACAAGTCTAGGAAATAAAAGGAGAATATTTCAAACAAAACTTTAAATATATCTGGGAACATCATTTATAAGGTTTCTATTGCTGTGTTATCAATTTTCTTGGAACATTTATTAAAGAATATCTTTTGTTTTAATTTGACTCATACAAAGCAGTTTAGAGACATTTACACTGATGAGAAGGGAGCTTCAATTAACCTTGGTTGCTGAGATATTTTATGTGCATGTATTATAATATAACAGGGTAATTACCTAATATCTTTTGTGAAGAAATTCTAATAAAGAATAAAATTGATTTATACATAATGAAATTCAGTCTCTTCCTTTCATTTCTCATCTAACTTTTATGATTAAAATGCTTGTAAACTCTTATTTTGAGACCAGTGGAGAAAAGTTCAAACTTACACATCATGTTGAAAAACTCCCTTATTGTCATTTATTTTAAAGCAAATTAGTAGACAAGCTACAGATGAAAAATTATACATTCTTCAAAGGCCTTGTATGCAATATGCCACCAAGTACCATTTTATTTTCTAGAGAAATCAAACATAAGGTTCTCAATTTTATTCATATGTATAATTCTAAATACTATTTAATCAATGGGAAGATATTTCTGAACTTTCCTGTTTAATAAATATTCATTTTTAATCTGCTGTTTTAAGTTCTAATCAATGAGCTGCTGTTAGATTAATGGGAATAGTATATTTCCTTTTGACAGTACCAGGAAAGATAATAAAATGAATGCTTTTAGCATTACTTAAATGTCGGAAAGCCTAAAAAGTTGTTTTAAGCTTATGAGAAATATAACTTGTATATAAAAGTTAAAATTATTCATGTTTCCCTTCCTTTTTTTTCTTTATTCATCAAGGAGCCAATTAATACCAATTATTTGTGGTGTGAGCTCCTGTCTTTTAGGGTCCATGTGGGAAAATATCAAGCAATGAGGGAGAAGGTTAGAGGATCAGGCATTGCTGCTCTCTTAGATTTCTTTGTACCTCCACCTTAACAAACATCAGGAAATGTGTGAAGAAAAAGGATATTGTTATACCAGGTGCCTCTAAGCAAGTGAGAGAGACTGAAAATAGCCTAAAAAGTGTGACAGTTAATGAGATATTTAAAAGTAATTTTTTTCCTATCAGAATTTATCCTCCCCTTACTAATTAAAGCAGATTTTTTTTTGCTTGCATTGACTCATAACATATATACACACTCCCAATACTTCCCCCACCTCTAAACCGTGCAACACTAAAGACAAAACTGAGTCTATTTTTAATCATTGTAGTCATGACAGTGCATTGATTTCCAACTAAACTTCTCTCACCTAATGGCTATCATGATCCACGCATAAGTAAGATGTGCAATGTCAAATACTAAACAACTGAACATCTCTGGAAGGGATTTTTTTTTTCAATTTGGTAATTTGGTAATTACACAAGTAAGGCCTTGGTGAGAGTTTCTACAAACAGTGCTTGGATAAAAGTGAATCTAGTTACAGTTTTCCCACGCTGTCTCTTCCCAAGGGTGCTGTGGTTAAGAGTGTGCTTAGATTGTAAGCAGAGAAACACAGTTCAATAATTTGGGTGTCACAATCACTAACAAACCACTGGGGCTTGTGGCCTGCTGAAGACGGTGGCTCTAGCCAGGGAAAGCGGACATCCAAAGCTTCCCTCCCTCATAGTTCCTCGGGAGCCTGTCAGGATGACCTAACAGGTCATCAAATTCTCTTCCGCCTAAATCTACATTTCTCTAGGTCCAAACTGGCTTCTATTAATGGCAGCTGATTTTCTCTCATCCGATCTACTTCTTCCCTTTCTTCCTTCTCTCCATCAGCATTAGCTTTCTGCTTTTTGGATACCAAGGTTTTCTTTTCATTCTTCTCTATCTTTTTTCTCTTTTCAGTCACCTTGACATGGTCCTGTTGCATTATGTGTGTTCTGGATGGTGGTGGCTCTCAGCTTCCATTTCTAAGGTTTTTTTTTTTCTCCTATGCTCCAGCTATGGTGTCCTTTGGACCCTGTCTGCTCCATTGATGACCTCAACTTAAGCAACTCTGACCTGTGGGTCTTCAGCCAATTGCTCTTCTGCAGCTCAGCTTTCATGGTCAAGAATGAACTGTCTGCATTGGCTCAATCCCTAAATGCATCATCATTCTTGACAGAACTCACCTCTCCTTTTCCCACATATTGCTGATCTCACATTCTATTGGTTCTTCCACTTCAGTAATCCTTCACCCTGTCAAGTGTACTACTTTCCTAGATGAGCTATCAGCAAACTCCCATATGTGAAGCAGACCTGGCCTGTCACTTGTTTCTGTTAATAAAGTTTTATTGGGACATGGCCATTCCCCATGTTTTGTACATATTATCTAGGGTTGTTTTCTTGCTACAACAACTAAAGTGGTGACTGTTCTGCATTTTATTGAAAACCATGTTTGTTGACCTTGACATTGAGTACACACACACACACACACACACACACATACACAACACACATACAACATTTTAACACAAAGCACACAACATTATAACATACAGGACACACCTATAACATTATAACATAGAACACACACACACAACATCATAGTGACATACTGATTGTTTCCAGGAACTTCTTGCTTTCTACTTCAAATAGAATTTTCACAATGGAAGAGTCATACTTCATACCTCTATTAAGGCTACACCAGCAAGGGCAGTGTTCCAGGTGTCTGAATGAAATGAAGTGACAATCTGCTGCATTAACTTACTCTATGATGAAAATTTTGATTTCTTAGAAAGGCTGTCAACTACACAGCCATGTCTCCACTTTCATTTTGTTTTGCTTTGCAATGTCCACTTGTGTCTGACCTGGCCAGGTAACCTGGACACCCTTGTCCAGCCTGAGTGTTTAGCCAGAGGCTTTGCTAAGATGGTGACCCTAATGATGATTCTTTAGACTCTGCACATTTGCTTTATTTACTTGCTTTATTTAACAAAGACCTTTGCACAGTATTTATTGTATACCAATGATTGTTCCAAGTATTATACTAATGCTTAACTAACTATTTACTACCCATCATCATGAAACAGTGCTATTGTTATGCGCACATTACAAAGGAGGAAACTGAGGCACACAAAAGTCAGGTCCAGATTCAAGCTGATACCCCCCAGCTGGG
This sequence comes from Dipodomys spectabilis, assembly GCF_019054845.1. Lineage (NCBI taxonomy): Eukaryota > Metazoa > Chordata > Mammalia > Rodentia > Heteromyidae > Dipodomys > Dipodomys spectabilis. Next base: position 4,224,084 of record NW_024870892.1, on the reverse strand, counting down.
GCCAGAGTCTGGGCTCTGCATGGCGTGTCCACACTGCCTGCTCTTCATTCTGTTTCTGGCCCCACGCCTCCTCGTTCCTCCCTGCCAGACATTGTTCAGGCTGAACTTCATCCTGCTCTGCTCTGTGCCCAGGACCCAAGCACCTCATCTTCTCTTTCTAGAACTTTCCACTTGGACTTTGTTTCTATTGTCTCATCTGGAGACTCGTCAGCCTACCTGGCTGGCCACACTGTGCCATCAGCCAAAAGCACTGGTCTATGTCAAAGGAAACCAGTTGTTCTGTAGGAAAGAACGCAAGTCATAAAAGGAAAGAAGTTCCTGTTAATTAATGTGAATTATCGTTCATTTCTTGGGTGAGATCTTGGGAGGACAGGACGGAGCCAGGAGCAGCACACTTCGTGGACCAAGTTGGGTCCCTCATTTAGAGGCTCAGCTTGGCTGACTTAGTGGGGGGCTGACACAGACACCGCCCTGCGATGGCCGTGACCCGTGGGCCTGGGGGTCCTGCCAGCGTGATGTTCCGACCCACTTGCTGGTGGAGGGACCGTCTGCCCTTTCCTCCTGCGCCCAGCAGACCCTGAGCTGCTCCTGTCCGTTCCAGCCCCAGAGTCCCTTCCCTGCTCTCTGTCTCTCTCTTCTGCTTCCTGATGCCCTTCCCGACTCTGGGAAGCAAACACACTTTGCTTCTGGAAATGGAATGCACCTGAGTCATTCATCACCACCGTCCCCCATGTTTACCACCATTATCAGTTTAGTTAGGGAAGTGACTGTGGCATGCAGAGGCATGCTAGCTCCTCCTGGCCCACACCACATCTACCTGCACAGCTGGCTCACGTGCAGAAAGAAAGTAGATGATTGATTTTCTCTGTAATGCATATCACTGAAATGATGGAAACATGGCCAGCTTCACACAGTCAAACCTGATCTCTCTCTCTCTCTCTCTCTCTCTCTCTCTCTCTACTCTCTTGGTGGTTATCTGTGTTTTCGATCCAGGTTTGTCTGGTCCCACACGACAGCTATGGGAAGGGAAGGAATTCACCAAGATCAGATAAGGCTGGTGGCAGCAGCAATCTGTCCACAAAAGCTGAACTGCTGCAGGCAGTGCATGTATGTGTGTGTGTGTGCGTGTGTGGAATGTAATTATAAAAGGAAATGCCCACTGAAATGTTTTGTGACTTCTTAATTTTTTTTGTTAAAATTAATATTGGGAGGTGTTGCATATTGTTTGCTTGCGCTATCTTACCAAAATAACAATAGGATATCAGGTGTCAGGCACAGAGTAAGTGCTCACTGCACACTGTGGATGACTCATCAGCGGCTGCTTGAACGGCATCAGGTCAGAGTGATACTCGACAGGGCAGCCTTGCTGCACAGAATGCACATATGTACTTCTCACAAAGAAACATGTACACAGTAGATCTGGGCCACAAAACATTACGATTTCGTGCAGAGAGATTAGTAGTAAAATGTCAGATAAAACAAGCCTGGCACCTCTACTGCTGGGTACTTGGGAGGTACAAATAGAGAGGATCATAGTGCTGGGCCAGTTTGGCAACAGGTTCCCAAGAACTCACCTCAACAAACAACTTGGCATGGTGGTATGTGTGCCTATCATTTCAGCTGTGGTAGAAAATGCAAAACAGGAGGATTACAGTCCAGGCTCAGTCCAGATTAACTTGGACAAAAAAGCTAGACTTTCTCCTCAAAATAACCATAGCAAAAAGGGATGGGGGTATGGATCAAGTGGTAGAGTGCCTGCCTCGCAAGCATGAAGCCCTGAATTTAAACCTGAATTTAAATTCCTGCACAAATCCCCAAAAATCAAAGCTCTGGAGGTGGGGTGAGAGTGAAAATGAGGAAAAAAAACCTGGAAGTAGAAATTTGGGGAATGCTTGTCCCTCATTTTTAACAACCAGAATATGTCTATAAATCTACAAGTTAATCCAATGGGATAGTAAAATAAAAACAACCAGATAATCACACTGATTAATTAAACAGCACTCTAAGCATTCACACACTGAAAACAAAGGAGGATATTCTTAGGAAAGGATCACAATGGCTCAATAGTTATGTGCATATGACCATATAAAATGACGTTTATCAAAATGAACTCCAAGAAATGGAATCAGGAGTTTTTTTTGTACTGTTTGCAGTTATTTCTTTGTTCTTTCTTTTTTTTTCTCCTTTAGTTTATTCCCCGTTGTTACTGTTTTTGATTTCAGTACCCTTTGTCTTGCACACAAATTCATCTGATTTGGGAAGAGAAGAGGAATTACAGAAATGGTGGGACAAAGAAAGGGTGAACCAATTCAGCAGTGATACTCCCTAGACACATTGTGTTACAACTTGGAGGTAAGGGATCAGGATGGGAAAAAATGGGAGAAAATGAGGGAGGATATGACACTGTGCAAAAAGAAATGTAACCCCTCTGTACATCACCTTTACAATAAAATTTAAATTAAAGAAAGGAAATCGGGGGAATGGAGAATATGCATTTCAATGATTGCCTTGTGGGTCTGCAGAGGCATGGTTTCTTATCCAGCACGACCAGAACTGACAATGTGGATGAAGTGTCTATTGGAGCTTGGAACTCTCCTCCTCCTTCAAATGCGGAGAAGTAATGTTCTTCTCAAAGGAAAATTAATTATAATGATATAATTGGGGGAAGTAGCTTTGCTTTTCTGGTATAGTTCTGTCTAGAGTTGTACCTGGTACGGGGATGATTTAAATTGCAATTTCAAAAGATGGAAGAGTGGTTTTCCAGTGGCTTCTGTTTCCTGATCTCTCTCACCATCCATCATGTTTCTGCCCAGCAAAATTTTCTGAAGATTACCTACAACTCATTGTCAGTGTACTGCGACCTGCAAATTGGAAATTAATTAAGAAAAGATCCTGTTAATTAATTTCCTGAACAATTCTTATCGGTACACAAGCAAATTGTGAAGCTCATTTTAAAGAAAACATTTTTATTTGAGTCATTGGTATTTTTAGTCACTTCAGTGGTTTCCAAGTGCTTTTTATTTATTTTTTTTAATTTTGGGAATGTTGAAAAAAGATAATGGCATTGGTAGGTTTCTTTTTGTGTGTATGTGGTGGTGGGGGGGCGGTCATGGGGCTTGAACTCTGGGCCTGGGTGCTTTCCCTGCATTCTTCAGCTCAAGGCGAGTGCTCTACTGCTTGAGCCATAGCACCAATTCTGGTTTTCTAGTGGTTTATTGAAGATAAGAGTCTCACAGAGTTTCCTGCCCAGGCTGGCTTTGCACCATGATCCTCAGATCTCAGCCTCCTGAGTAGCTAGGATTACAGGCGTGAACTCTCTGTTCAGACAGAGAGCAGGCTTTCAAATAGAAAAAAAAAAAGGACTACATAAGCAGACCCTGTCTCAAAAGCAAAACCAAAAGTGTGACTCTCTTATTCACTCATGATGTGACTTTAATCTGTGTAAAGTTAATTCTTCCTCTTTCTAAGAAAATAATAATATTTTCTCTCCTGTAGCATAGATGTCCAGACTAGAGATAAGCCAGCTATAGGGCACATACTTATTATCACAGCGGCTTGGGAGGCAGAAGCAGGAGCATCTCAGGGAATCTTAGCAGGACCTGGTCTTAAAAATAACAATAATAACAACAAAAACAAACCATTTTTTTTTAATTTAATTTAATTTTATTTGTGAACATACTGTACAGAGGAGTTACAGTTACATGGGCAGGATAATGTGTACATTTCTTACCAAGCATTGCAGCCTCCTCCTTTGTTTACCCTTCACATCCCTTCCCAGCCTCCCCCCTCCCCCCCAATCCCAATCCTTCTCCTTCCTCCCCCCCCAGCCCCCCCCCCCCCCCCCGCACCAACGTTGTAAAGTTCGTTTTGGACATGACAACTTGTACTTCTCATTAAACAAACCATTTTTTAAAGTGCTGGGGTGTATCAAGTGGCATGAGCAAGGCCTTGGATCTAATCCCCAGTATTACTACAAAAAAAAGTGAGAAAATACATACACATGTCAATATACATCTATGCTGTTGACGTGCCCCACACAAAGTATGCAAGTTATAAAGAAGATGCCATATGTTAAAAGCATTGAAACAGATTGGGGAAAATGTCTCTATTTTCTTCATTGTGGTATAAATGGCCACAGGACAGGGCTGATTGGTGCAAAAGGCCAGAATTGCCCAGTGAGGACACAGACCAGTTTTCCTAGTGTTCTGCATTGGCCTGTGTTTCAGGACAGCACAAAAGCTGAGGAGGAGGAGCTATCAGATGGCATTTGGAGGCTGCAGGTCAGTACATCAGCTCACAGATAAAATCAGGCTCATGGTATTTCATTTTCATCGGTCTCTTCTTAGTCACTCAGATTGGATAGCTAAATGCTGGCAAGTTTCAACCTGCTTAATTTATGAAAATCGATAAGATCACAGACCAGTATTCAGTGGTTTCAGCGGTGTCATTTTCTTTTTCCCATATTCACTCAAGTTGCTTGAATACCGTGTTATTCTTGTCCTTGCCTTCCTTTTTTTTTTTTTTTTTCTATTGCATTGTTGAGAAACCAAAGCAAAAGCTTTTAGCCAGCTGATCTTATTCTGTAGTTGACAGTCTCATAAGGTTAGAATTATTTTATTACAAAAGCAAACATTTGAAACCACAGATCTACATCTAAGAATGTTTGACCAGGCAGGTGACTTCAAAGATTAATAACGAGATATACTTCTACAGGTTTTAAGGCTTTATGAAATGAAGTAGAACCTTTTTTTTTTTAAAAAGACTTCTTTTTTTTTTTTTGGTTGTTAACTGTTCCCTGATGATAAGATCAGTATTACATATCAAAGAACTTGATTTCAAATAGGCGCAAACACACATATACACAACCGCTTATTTTATTTCCTTCATTCTTTTTGAAGAAGCAAAGATTTTATGAATCATAAAAGATCAATTCTCCATGCTCTTGCACTGACTCTAGTCATGCAAATGGGAGGGGTTTATGCCAGGAGGAACAGATGAGAATTTCTAAGCCATACATCTCACCAACTCAATTGTGCTGGAGCTTTTGTTCTTAGGCAACCAATAGAACATGTTTTAGAGGTCTGACTTCTTAATGAGAGGGATGTTAGAGTGGCTTCTTAACCACATAAGAAGGAAATCTTTATTATTTTCCTTGGCTAAATATAAGGACTTGTGTTTGATGCGCTTCAAAGATGAGACTCATTAGCACTACCATGAAAACAAACACTCAAATGACAGAGGCAGGGAACAGACACAGTTGCAAGCTCTGCCCCTGGATCCAGACCTTGCTTGTCCTTTAACAGCTACCAGGAAGAGCATGCCTGGAAGCCTTATCATAGAAACAACAAAGCTGCCACTGCTCCTGCCCTTGGCGCTTGCTTCCCAGGACTTTCCAGCCCCATTGAGAGTTAACTTTTCCTGTGATAACTTCTAGTAGCAGAAGCAACAGGAATGTGTCAACAGGAAATTTATAGTTGAGACATGAAGGCGATGTAAGGGCATACGCAAGCAGAGCAGGGATCTGTCCTGCTTCAGTAAATGGAAGAACAGGGTTCCAGAAGTTCTGGCAAGGATTGTTTGGAAAATGGCAATTGATTTTGCTACATGTCCATTGTGTTATTTGCACCGGTCAGTATAAAAGTCATTCAATGCAAAATTCTACCATGTGCTAAAACGTCTATAACTCCTGACGTGAGTAGCTGCTCAGGGAGGAGCTCATGACAAATCACGCATTTCTTACTCAAATAGTTTTGAAGTGCTGGAGAACGTTTAATGGTTAGTAAAGGGGGGAAAGAAAACCTATAGTGAGAACATCTTTTTCCAAGAAAATGTCAAATGTTAATTTGCTTAATTAAAAGTCTGAATTACAATACCTAATTTAAAAAACAAGACTGGATGGGAATATTATAATAATTAAAGACAAACAGTTACTTTCAGAGTCATTTAGGATTAACACTAGACTGAGAGATGTGATATCCCCCAGCAGAATTGGTCTTGACTTCTGCGTTCTCTTCGATTGGCTGCCTGTGTAGAGAATGACCAATCATGTGCTGGTCCTTGCTGTTTCCAGTTATGTGCTAGCATCCCACAAGAGAGTACTTATGGTGTTCGGTTGATGATGCGGGGGATTCTTAGCTTTGTAGGTGGGAGAGGAGACTTTCAGGTGAGTCGCTGCTGTTTCCAATTCTTTCTGGGAATTCACCAAGGAGGGGGACAGGCACTGAACAGGTCTGTATCCTGAGCCTAAAGCTGGGGCTTGGAAGAGGCCTTCTGCGCGTGTTGTCCCCATTAGTGGTATAGGAGGGTAAGCAAGAAGGAGTGATCTGCAGCCAGGAGTTGGGCATCGGCACGGGTGGCTGACATCTGTAATCTGTAGTGATGAGTGCTGACCGTCTGGATGTGTTGGAGACTAGACTGAATGACTGACCCACCCCTGTCCCTGCTGCCAAGGCAAACTGACCACATCCACTACTTTCGAGATAGAGGCCTGTGGAGGTGCTCCGGAGTGCCAAGGCGATGACGGATGCTGGGTGGGATGAGAACTCGCTGGCAAAATCTGGCTGCTTCTGCCTCCTTCTACTCCCATGTTGTCCCACCGTAACTAGAGAAAAAAGTAAGCCTGGGTTTGCGTCATCGTTTTGTTTTGTAGACATGGGTGGACCCTCCTGAGAGTCACGTTCTGGGTCAGTAAGGGGCTGGGTCCTTGGCTCTGAGTGTACAAACACAGCCAGGCTGCTGCTGCAGACCTGGACCACAGGTTTGCTAGCCACAGCCTCCTAGCGCTGATCAGCTGACCACAGCATCCTCACTGAGGCCTCCAGCCCAGCGAGGAGGCTCCACTTCCACACCCGGGCCCTCACATAAGCACTGCACAGAGCATGGGCATGAGCACATGGGAGAAGGGGTTGTTTCTCAGGGGGCTTTTAGGGGTAATCTTGTTAAAAACAGTAGAAAGATTATTTTAATGTTCCCCTAACCAGTAGTTCCTCCCTCTTGATAGTTTCAAGGCCAGTAATCTGGTCTTTGTTTGATTCTGGGGCTGCCAGCCCAGCCAGCGATAGGTTTGGCACACATGGAGGTTGGCATCATGTTCACCGTTGTCAGATGCCAGCTTAAATGGACACTGCACAGAGAAGCCAGCATCCTACGCTTCAAATGCCAACTCTGATTTGTATGAAGCCAGCAGGTAATTTTCTTTGTTTGGGGTGGTGACTTTTTTTTCCCCCCTCCCTGTTCCATGATTCCACAATTAATTTTCTGGCTGGGAAATGATCTCTGGAAATACTGTGTCTATTATACATTGGTGCATGAAATAGCCGACACATAAGGAGGAAATCAGTTAAAAAATGCATTTCATTAGAATTATTTGTGAGTGTGAGATACCATCTATGTGGTTTCTGGCTGATTTGTTTTCCTAAAAAAAAAAAAAAATTGAGCCTAAAGGCCTTATTGAAAGGGTTAAGGCCTTTCATACTGAAATAGGAAAATCTGTTTAAATACTCAATTATAACCTGAAAGTTTTTCTAGAACACATTCTCATTCAGTACCTAGCCCCCATGATGTGTGGCAATGAATATAAACTTGGATAATGAATTGAGAATAATAATTTCTTTTCAGATAGGCATGCGAATTCAAGACAAGGAATTGGATTGACATGATTCACTGATATTTTGGCTTAATTATTGCTTCCTTCTTAAGTAGCTAGTTAGCTGAAAAACCTCAAATTATTCATCTTTTCTCCCCTTCCAGCAAACCTCAAGCTGCAAAACATGTTGATGTACAAAATGATTCTCAAAGCGTACGGTCATTTTCTTGGAAGAAGCCATGGTACTAGGTTGTTGACTGGGGAATGTGGATTGCATTCAGTTATGCTAACATTTCGTTTAATCCTTTTAAAATTAAATAAATTAAATGCTAATAAAACCCTTTTACTGAGTTGTCTACCAACCCCACTGCGGTCTCAGAGGGACACCTACAGCTGTATTTTGGGGTCCCAATAGAGTGGAAGATTATTTTCTCAAGTTTCAAGCTTCAATAAGCCGAAGATTTTGTTGGTTCTGGGCTGAGGTGGGGGGTGGCCGTGTGAGGATTAGTGGAGCCATTTTGAAAACCATTGCTAATCAGGCCAAAATGAGTTGCACATTTATAGGTATGCTGGCTTTCGGGTATTTGTGTGCGTAGCAACTTAGTATCCTTTGCGAACTTATTTAAGTCGGTAGTAATTCCTCATTAAATATCCAGATCTTTGGGGAATCAAGCTATAATCCAAAGTAAACTAACTGTGGAAGGTCACGTATATCTACCTATTATGAATTCCCGGGAAACGAGCAGCAAGGTGATTAGAATTTCTATTTGACAGTGGTCCTCTGTGGAATAACAGTTCCCCCATGGCAATGCCCAGTAAAAGCATCAGAGTAGTTCTGACGATTTTTTGAAGGAATTTTTTTTTTAATTTGAGATAGTTGAAACAACATGCTTTGGACAAAAAGCAAGACTGCCTGCTGAAATAGAAACTATTTTTTTTTGTCTCATACTTTTTGCTACCCAATCAAATAATTTTAACATTGCTACATGCAAAATGAAAGGAATACAATCCGTTGGGCAGCAATGGGTGGAAATTGGTTGAGCAGGTACTTCTTTATGAATACATTCCACGACAGTAATTTCTAGCACATTCTGTGTCTGTGGCCAGAAAAGGATGTAAATATTCAGAAAATGGAATCCTTGGGTTGCCAATATATGAGATCAATCAAAATAATATGATATGGGGCTGATCACAGCCATGTGGGATGTATTTAGTTGCACAAGCAGAATGTGTCACTCTGTGTGGAAGTTGGACTAAATGGGTGAGGTAATTGCACCCACCCAGCTCTGCCCAACACAGACTAAGGTTTCCTCCAAGATGGAAAGCGAGTGCTGCACCCTAGCCACAGACTTCCCCACGGCAGCTGGCACTCTCCTAAACAGGAAAACATGTTATCTTGGCCTACAGTTCTGCATATTTGTGGGACAACTGAAGAAGATGGGCTGAACACAATTCATAGTCTGTAGTAGTTTTATGCTAAACTGCTTTCACTGAAGGAGCAACTGCATGCTGGGCTGGGAAGCACGAAGGGGCTGACGTGTTCCATCCTATTGAAGCCAGATAAGAGCAATAAAAAGACATGGCAGAGACTTATCAGTCGGCAGCCTAGACATGATTAGGATGCCTTATGTTTTCAGTTGGAGATTTGGGAAGAAACCTCATACGTTTGTTTAAAACTTTGGGGCTGAGGCAGAGAAGAATGTTGCTCCAGATAAAATTTGGGCTTTCATCTGTGGGGTAGGAAAATGTCAAGAGTCTCCTCTCATGGGTTGGGACCGAATCAAGAATTTGATGAGGAAAATTAAATGGGTTTCTGCTCATGGTAGAAACTTGGCAATATGAAACAAAACCGATCTGAAAGTCATAGGTGGAAAAAGCTTCCTTATTCTGGAATGCACTCTGACAACCTGGTTTTCAGATCCCTCAGCTGTGGTGTGTGGGTATCTCTGCAGAGTCTCAAACCAGATGAGGGGTGTGGAGAAAACATTGCTTACTCACATTGCCCTGTCTTCTTGCTCTGACCACCCTATCACAAATTCCAAAGGTTTTTTTTGGGGGGGGCGGGAAAGGGGATGTCAGTTTCCTGGTGGTGCTGTTCAGATGAGCATACCATTGAAGCTCTCACTTAAATTTTTTTGTATTTATTGATAAATACTTGCTCAATAGGTGAATTTAGTCATTTGTGGCCATTTCAAGAATGAAGTAATCCAATATCTCAAATCATGTGGAGACATAAATGTGGAAAAAGACACAAAACACATCTCTTTCTCCCCAGGACACTCCTATTCAAATTCAATTGTGGTCAACAATCAACCACATTTCTTGTTTCATTCCTATTTGAAGATCACGGGGTGACTGTCTGAGTTAATCCCTGGAAATACCACAAATGGTTCTGCTGCTCGGCTCTTCCTCCAGGTTCCCATACACTCCGTCTTTTAGCCAGTCCGTTGCTGGACACACTCCAGCTGAGGTTCTTGTAACTCTCTGGAGAAGGTAGCCTGAGTGCAGCCCATGTGGACCATCAGCACTTGGACGGACTTGATCTCCCACTCTACTGTGCTCATAGGGTAATAGAAATATTCCAGCTTTAGAGGAATCTTTGAAGGTCACTTCAGGCCACATTCTCCTTTGTGGAATCCCTAAAATTATTATGTCTCAGGCTGAAACAGAGTGAGGTGGAAGGCCAAGCCATGTACCAGATGAGCAGTGGGTGTGTATTAACAAAACCAAAGATTACAAAATACAGGTGGGTAGATGGTAAGCAGCCCCGTGTCAAAGCTAGCTGGTGGGACCTCAGGGTCACAGAGAATAGCAACAGCCTTCATTTCCAGACTTGGGGACTGGGAGATGGCGTGTGATCCATCCCTATCAACTTCAGCATCTTTGGTCTTGATGGTTTCGGCAAGTAAGATGAATGTGAGATGCTGAAATATTCTTAAAAAGCATCACCTTGTGTCTCACATTCAATTCTAGTTCATTTCCTGTGATGGAAAACTTAATACTTTAAAGGTGGATATTCAATTGTTTAAACTGTATACATCTATCTATCTATCTATCTATCTATCTATCTATCTATCTATCTATCTATCCATCCATCCACAACCTTATCTTTCAGCAATGTTCCTGTTGGGCCATTTGCTATCTCTTCCAGCTTGGTGGGAAAGCCTTACTCCTTCAGACAGTAGCAACTTACCAGACACTGTTACATCTGCACATGTGATTGGTTAGTGTGGGTATGTTTAACTTGATGACAATAATTAAGGATTCTCAAATTTAAAAAAATCATTGCTTTACTGCTTGACATGAAATGTGTGTTGTTTGTAATTGTGGCTGAAGGGTTTTAAGATCTGAGAAGAAAGGCCCTGGATGTCTGAGAATGAAGGGATGGTAACTACCGTTTACATAGGTATTTCCAATGCATGTAGAGACCACTCAGCACTGCCTGTGTTCTTACCTGTGCTTTGATTTTGAAAAGTGGGGGAAGCCAATCGTCAGACATTAATGAAAAGTTACAAGAAGGATAAAGATGAATAAAACACACAGTTGAAGAAGGTCAAAGACAACCAAAGACAAAAATGTTTTCTTTAAAAAATGTTTTTAAAAAATGAACTTTAAGTAGTTGTACAGAGGAGTTACCACTTAAGAAAGCAACTTATAAATACACTTCGTCCTGATCAGCGTCACCATCTTTACCGTTCTCACCCCTTTGATCTATCCCTTCCCTGACTCCTCCTAATTCTGTGGTGTATACCTGGGTTCTTGACTGCATTCTTCCCCTCTCCCCTTTCTTCATCTACCCTTTTCCCTCAACCTCAACCTCTTCTCACGCAAGTACCCCTTTCCTGGGGCTTATTTTGTGGGTCTTTGTCTAATATACTTCAGCGAACTTGTTTGTGACCATGTGTGTGTACTACCCAATGTGTTTTCTAATAGGTTCTTAGGCTCATTCTCGCTACCATCAATGAGGGAAACCTGGCAACCTCTGTTTCTTTAGGTCAGACTTACTTCACTTAATTATTTCTTATTATCTGTCTTTGGATGATTTCTCTCCCGGTGGCAAAACCATCAACAGTAGATCTTCCATAGCTGTTGTAGTTGCAAATCTCTTGTTAGGATCTGTCACCTCTTGGACACTTGATTCTTCCCAGCCGTGCCCTCATTCACAGGCTGAGACCCGTCACAAGTAGTGTCTCTGCACATACAAGCCCCTGCGTTGGGAGTGGGTGTGTTCTGAGCTGTCTGAAGGGCAGTCACACACCGCTCTGGGTTGGATGCACTTTGGGTAGGCAGAAGCTCTCCTATTTGTGTGTGTTCTCAGTCTCACAGGTCTTCCAGGAGATGGATGGTGAGGGCCGGGTGGTGACACCTGCCAGGGGACAGATGGCCAGGGCAGGCGCCTGATGGTGACCCCTGTGTGGGGAGGGCTATTGCACTGTGCAGTCCCAGTACCACAGGCATGGATGGTGTCGCTCCCAGGGCCTGTGTTCTGTCATTCCCGGGCAGGTGTAGTCCTCCAGACAGAATGGAGCTGGCTGCCAGAGGGACGTCTCTCCACCCAGCTGCAAGGTGATGCCACTGTTCCTTCTGTGACCACAGGCTCTGCCCCCTTCACCAACCACCTGGACCACCATCATTTCTGTAGTCATGGCAACTGGAGAAGTAGGCTCACAAGTATATCTCCAAATCCTTTTGTGTGGAGGAGCTTCCACGGACTTCCGTAGTTTGCACAGCAGGCGCTCAAGTCTGTCAGGGAGCCCTGAGGAGGGACAGGCCCTTAGGGGTGCTTCTGAGAGGCTTTCGCCTGCAGGAGCAGCGAGGCGGGGACATCTGATCCTGCCACATGTCCATGTCTAGGAAACACTCTTGCTCTTTCTTATCCACAAACCCACGCGCATTTCCAAATGTGAGTGCCACTTTTGTGCCAGGATGTCAGCTTCCCTCCTAGTGTGTGGAAATGTATCTGAAGGCAGTGAGCTGTGTCTAGCGTTTCCTATGACAGTGTACATTTGCAGATGGCTTGTTCATCTATGCCTGCCACTGTGCTGCTTTGGTGCTTGGTGAAAGTGTCCGTGCTCTCTTTGAATTAAGACTGTCGTGGCTGTTCCATTAACTCTTTCACACACAGGGTCAGTACATGGGACACGACTGCCACAGAGGAGCTAGACTGTACACTAGACATGGGTGGACCTCCCCTTGCTCAGCGTTCATCACTTGGGTTGGTCATTTGATAGAGGACCAACTGAGTCCCAGAGGAGAAAATAATTGAGACCCTGAGCATACAGTTTTAGAGGCTTGTATTCAGACCTCCACATCTTAGCTGTAAGTCACGATAGTTTGACAGCAAGCATCCCGATGGCTAAGGAAAATTAATTCTACTCAACTAGGGTGAGGGCTGGTGGTATTGTCTGCTCTGAATCTGTCTTGTATTTCATTTCTATCTATCTATCTATCTATCTATCTATCTATCTATCTATCTATCTATCTATCTATCTATCTATCTATCTATCTATCTATCTATCTATCATTTTTGCCAGTCCTGTGACTGGAACTCAGGGCCTGGGCACTGTCCCTGAGCTTCTTTTGCTCAAGGCTAGCACTCTAACCTCTTGAGTCACAGCACCACTTCTGGTTTTTTCTGTGTATGTGGTGCTGAGGAATTGAACGCAGGGCTTCATGCATGCTAGGCAAGCACTGTACCACTAAGCCACATTCCCAGCTCCCTTCCTTCTTTTTTTTTAAAGAGCTGCATTTCTGTCTTTCTAAATTTGAAGAGTCATTGATGATTCTTCATGCTAGCAAAATATGGCACCTTCTTCATTTCACCTTCAACCTTTGGGCCATAGTTGGAACTTAGTATAGCTGAATTAATGCATTGCTTCTTGGGAATGGTGGGGACTGTCAAGGAGAGAGAATACGTATGTTTTTCTGTACCAGGTTGACTAACAACAGGTCTTAGTCATATTTTCTTCCCTATGGACAAGGATATAAAGCACTGTATTATAACATGAGTGCAGGAAAGAATTGGAGGGGAGATAGAAGAGTGAGTGAGATCTGTACCCACAGCCCTGCCCCAGGGGATCAGAAGAACACATACAATTGGCTGTGTGGTCCCCAGTAGTTTCTCCATGAAGGTAATTCAGGACTGAGATCTGAGTGTGAAATGTGAGGCACATTTGGGTCCTATAACAATACAAGTTGTCATGTCGAAAACGAGCTTTACAATGTTGGTGCCGGGGTGGGGGGTGGGGGGGGAGGATTGGGTGGGGGGTGGGAGGGGAGGCTGGGAAGGGATGTGAAGGGTAAACAAAGGAGGAGGCTGCAATGCTTGATAAGAAATGTACACATTATCCTGCCCATGTAATTGTAACTCCTCTGTACAGTATGTTCACAAAAAAAAAATAAAATAAAAAATAAAAAAACAAAAAAAACAATATACCCTGACTAACTTAGATGAAAATTTCTGTTACTTTCTGTCTAAAGAGCTCCAGTTAGTGGAGCAAATATGAGCCAGCGGCTCCATCATTATTGCTGTTCTGGAGTTTGCAGTCGCAGTTGTTTAGAGCCTAAGCTGATAGGGAAATAAATAAATAAAAGGAAGGGAAAAATATCAAAGAGCAGGATTTTGAAATGCAAGCAGATAAAGCCTGGTTGTGTGGTCTGGAGTGGTTTTCTCTGGGGAGTGAATATTGAGAGAGATCTAAAACAACGGAAGTGAGGACCGGCCTTGCAAGTTCCAGGTTCTGGAATGTTTTACACAAAGGAGCAGCGAATGGACAATGCCCAAGGGGAGTGAACTTGCTTTCCAGGTGGGTGTGGAGAGTAAGGGGTCAAGGGAAGAAGTAGGAGAGAGAGGAACTGATGTCAGCAAATAGGGAGAAACTCGGGTCAGGTTTCTCCAGGGAGAAAGATGGGATCAATTAAAAAGCCTAACCCACTAATGAAACAAACAAAAACAACTTGGAAGTTTTCTCAGAGTTGGACTGTTTCTAATGTCAACCAAGGACTCATGTGACTGAAGACTAGAGAAAAAAAGGGCGAATAGTTCATGACCCAGAAAAGGATTTTTTTATTTTTATTTTTTGGTCTCCTACATTTTCCTAAATGAGAAAGAAAGACCAAGGGTAATAGGAAATGGAGGGATTTGCAGCTGGGCACAGACCATCACAGTAATTCTCCCTCATAAAGAAAAGAGCAAACTTTGAAGGGCTGTCAGCAATGTGAAACTATGCCATATTAAAAAAATCATAAACAGATAAATTATCATTGTATTTACTGGAAACAAAGTGATGTTACATATACTAATCAGAACGATTAAGTCAAGCTAGGAACGCATCTATCATCTCAATCTGTGTTTTTATAATGAAAATATTTTAAGCACTGTTAGCAGTTTTGTAATTTTAATATAGGTGTATTTAAAATTTTTATTAGTATGAGTTTACTGTACAATGGGATCTCACAGTGATGTTTACAATGTGCATGGCATGTGCTTTGGTTAAGTTCAGCCCCTCCATAGATTCTTTCTTAGCCACCTACTCCTCAAAAGTACTGTATAAAACGTGATTGTTAACCTGCATTCATTACCCATGGTATAGATCCCTAAACACAATTCCTCCTTTATACTTTGTCCCCCTTTTTTTTTTTTGGTCAGTTGTGGGGCTTGAACTCAGGGCTTGGGTGCTGTCCCTCAGCTCTTCAGCTCAAGGTGAGTGCTCTACCGCTTGAGCCACAGCGCCACTTCCCTTTGTCCCTTTTTGACTATCTTCCCTCACTCCCTGCCCAGGTAACCACTGTTCTACCCTCTGCTTTCAGGAGTTCAATTCTTTTAGTAAGAACGTGAGATGTTCATTATCTGATAACAGTCTTATTTCACTTAGTGTAATATCCCTTGGATATATTCATGTTGCCGTAAACAGTGTATTTCAATGTGCAGAGATGCTACCATTTCATTATCCATTTGTCTGCTGGTGATGGTCGTGCTTAGGTTGACTTTGTAATAGCTATCAAGAATAGTTCTGTTATAAATGAGCAAGTGCAGAAAATCCTTGGATGTATGCATTCCTTTTCTTTTTCTTTTTCTGGTGGTGCTAGGGATTGAACTCAGGGCCTTCCTCTTATTAAGCAATTATTCTACCACAAGAGCTACCCTTCAGCCTCTGTTTTCCTTTGGTTATTTTTGAGGTAGGTTCTCACTTTCTGTCAGGGCTGGCCTAGGCCCCCATCCTCCTCCCTGGAGTCCCTCAAACTTCTTCCCCACCATGGCCTTGAGCTTTACCATTCTATCTCCACCTCCCAGCTATCTCCGATTCCACTCATAGGCTTGAGCCCCTGCGCCTGAGCTTGCCTGTTGTATTTTGTAACTGAATTCAGAATGCCTCTTCTGGCCTGTGCTCCCGGGCTGTGATGCTACCCTCAGCTCCCATGGAGGTGATCCCCACCTGCTGTGGAGAAGTGAACTCCCACTTCAGGGCCTCAGAATATGGTGGGGGTCACATTCAGGCACCAGCCACTCTGTGAATCCTTAACCCACTGGTCTGAGCCTCTGCCTTCTCAGCAACCTCTGTGGGGCCGCGGTAGCTGATTAGCCTGAAAAACTCTGACACAGACTAGGCTCCCTGGGGTTCCGGACAGTTTTGCCTGGGAGACCTAGTCTGGATGAAAAATCCTTATGATGTATTATTTGCTAGTAACTAATCTATTCTATATCCAACCTCTGATAGACTTAGCAATGCCTACCAGGTCACAGTGGAAAGCATCTTGAACAGGAAGTGAATTATGAGGTCTGAAAAGCTCCACTCTCTCTAGAAGGTGAGTGTGTGATCAGAGGAGGAAGAGGCGGTGGTGGTAATTTTCTCATACTATACTTTGGAGAAAACAAGTTTAGATTTTTTTTTAAGGAGAATCAATTTGACACCAGTCCAATCTTACAGGTTACAACTATCTTCTCACTCTTAGATCTGGAGTTATGTACATACATTCTGATTCCAACCAAACTTCTGAGCAGGTAAATGTATTTTTCTTTCTCCACCATGACGGCAGATTTTCATCACATTATTTTCATAGGAAGCTGTGCAAAGTATTTTGAATAAATAATTATAATTATATGGACTCCAAAGAATTTTCTTGAGCTAAAATTATTTTTTTAATCTACAGGCTTTAAAATAATTTAGTAAGCATAAAACGGTAGCATAGACTTTCAAATTTGCTATGTATGTGCTATTTATGGTGACAAGAATGCTACTCAGAGTGTGCATTTCCTACCCTACTTTTGGGCAATGGACAGACATCATGATGTTAAAACAGGATTTGAGGGGGGGGGGTAGGGTGAGGATTTTACACATATATATATATATAGTATGTTATATATGATATAAATAAATAATATATTTATTTAAATATATAAATATATAAAATAAATCACACACACACACACACACACACACACACACACACACACACACACACACACACATAAAAGAACAGAAAAGAGCAAAGGGACCAAAATTATTTGATGCCCCTTACACTGATGAAGACATAGGACTGTTTTCTAGCATATGTTATATTTTTAAAGGAAATATGAACATACAGGCATAATTTGCTAAAATTATATTTATGAGCTTGTTTTGCTGTGGTAAATGTGGTAAATGAGACACTGACTGTCTCATGAGTAGGTTCCTGAGCCTCCTTGATACTATTCAGCATGGAAAATTCTGAGTTGCCCCATTCTGAACTCTGAAGCAATCATCTCATGAGAGGCTCAAGAGAAGGACCTTGGATGTGTACAAGGAAGAAGACAGGCTGAAGGAAGTGATAAGTTCTGTTAGGAGACACCTGTTTCCTGGTTGCCTCGTTCTCATGTGTAAATCTTACCTTGCTAGGCTCACCTGTGCCCTGTGCCCAGTGCCCAAAGAGAGCTGCTAACCTTTAGACCTATAAACCTGGGAGGTGACATTTGTGTTCCAAATATTGTCAGCACCTGAAGATGTTATGTTAAATCCTCATTTTATAAATCATTATGGGATGCAGTCAATCTTGCTCTAGGTGGCTCCTGACTTATGTCTTTATATAAAGCCCTGAAGCTTTGGAGGCAATTGATTGCATTTTATTTGTTTTTAGCCTGGTTCATTTCTTACAATGTGAATGCATCAGTGAGGCTCACATTTTATATTCTAATTAGTTGATTGATACAACTGGAGACGTTTTCTCAGTTATTATCACATCTCAAGCAAGTTCTCTAGTAACATAGAAAGCATGTTAAAAGTCAGGTGCATTTTTTTTATTGGATGAGAACAGTTTCTTTTTATTTTCCATATAGAGTGTTTCAGATTCATATTGTTCAAAATAGTTGACAAGTTCCTCTTTAGCTAGACTCAGTCTTGCTATGTTTTATCTAAATCTAGGAATCACTTGTTTTGTGCTAATGGAGAAAGAACTTAACTTTAATTAGCAAGTTACATGCGTGAAAATCAGTTTTGCTCAATTTATTTTTACCAAAATTTGCAATTGTATTTTCATTATCTCCCTTCCTTAGCACTATTCAAGTCTTATTGTCTCTTATTTTCATGTAGTTGTAGATAATTCCCATAGTCAAAAGGACAACAACAGTAGATTTTTTTTAAATGAAGCAATACAAAAAGAAAGCAAGTTGAGTGAATATCCTATTATGTAAGCCTGTTTAAAGATCCTGGGCTAAATTGCCCATGAAAAGTTTTTTCCTGATTGAATTCTAATTTCAGTTAGCATCTCTTACCTAAAATTCTCCAGTGATTGAATATTGATTTTGCTCCTTTGTTTTATTTCTGCATGAACTTACCTAATGCAAGGAATAACATTAGCAACACTCTCTAATCGATAGCGTGTTTCTGTAGTGCCTACTTCTTGTGAATGAATTAGGGCAAGCAAAGAGGAATTCATGTTTAACAGGTTTAAAATCCCTACTGCAAGCTAAGCATTGTTGAAATGGGAAGTGTTGAGGTCTGGCCTCTTTTGTGTCTTATGGATTAAAATTCTTTTTCTTCACTTAGTACAAAGCTTTGAATGGAAGTATTAAACCCCAGTTTGCAAATTATGTTTATTTTTTATGTCAATTATGAATTCACAAGGATGACCAATGGGTTCAAGTTACTTTATTTGATACTTTAGTTCTGTGATAAGCATGGAAGCAATCATTATTTCCTGATCATTAAATGTTGATTTGATCCTTTCATATCATATATGAAATATACATGGAGAAGCTGAGCTGGTGGTCCACATCTGTCATCATAGCTACTCAGGAGGCTGAGATCAGAGAACTCTGGTTGGAAGCCAGACTTTTTTTTTTAATCTCCAACCAACCACCAAAAAGCTGGAAGTGGAGCCGTGGCTCAAATGGTAGCATTCCAACTTGGAACAAAAAAAGCCAAGCAACAGTATTAGGCTCTGTGTTCAAACCAAAAACTACATGGAGAAAGAAGAAGAAGCATGCTACAGATTTCCATAGTCCTGAAGGCAAAAGAATGCGACTCTTCCAAATGTAAGTGAACAGATAATCCTTAATTTGACAAATTTTACTCATCACATTCATTAGCATCTGATTTTATTTTTAGAAAAATTAAATCAAATGTACTTTAGAAAAATAAAGATCAAAAAGGGAAGTACCTTTCAATTTTTCATTTCTAACAATCCAGTTCAGATGCTTAAAAAAAGAAAAGCCTGAATAGATATTGTTCCATCCATGTTCCTCACTGGATGTTTTTACCTGCATAAAATAAGGAAAGGAAAGAAGCCCCAGCTTGTTTGTTTCCTGTAAGCACGGTGTAGAATTGTGTCTAAAGACATAAGGTCATTGTGGGCTTCTCCAGCTCTGAGGCTCAGCACACACAAGGTTGACAGCATTCCCTCATGATATGTTGGGAAATCAGTAGAAATCAGGTCACAGGAGGGAGCACATTGTCTGGGTCGCTGCTCCAGTGCAGGTAGGAGGTAGGTCATTCTTAGTGATTAATTGTTTATTGTGATGTGTTTTGATTCCCCCCTCCTCTCTTTGCTTATACTGGGTTTTGAACTCAAGGCTTTGCTCTTGAAAGACAGATGCTCTACCATTTGACCTCATCCCTCCTTACCCTTCCTAGCCCTTTGTGGTCTGATTCCTTTTGTGATAAGATCTAGCTCTTTGCCTGTCCTGGCCTGGCCCACACTCCTCCTATTCCCACACTCCTCCTATCTGCACTTCTCGCTCCCTAGGGGGACAGTGCTTAGCACCACAACCAGTCTATCTGGTGGAGGTAGAGGTCTCATAAACTCGAACCACAGTCCTTCCAATCTCAGCCTCCCACGTAGCTGAGAGAACAGATGGGCGCACACCATGTCCAGCTATTGGTTGAGATGCAAACTTGTTGCCTGGCTAACCTCCAACAACAGTGCTGCTGATCTCCACCTCCCAAGCGGCTGAGATGGCAAGCAGGAGCCGTAGCTGCCTGATCTTAGTACTAGAATTTAATTAAATATCTTATTCTTTTAGAGGCTATTTTCCAAGAGAGCAAACACAGCCAAAACAGAACCAAGAAACAAGTAAGCACTCAACCCTATATAGATTTACTTGCTACTGTAATGAAAGCCTATTTATTTTTGTAGTCGAATACAAAATGATATCTTTGCCCTGGTTATCCTTCTAGTTGCCAATAGGTAAAATAGTAACAACTATACAGTGAGCATAATTTTATGACAAACTTTACTTGGTAACCATCTCATATGTGATCTCCTGGGTAAACGCAGGTATGTTTCTGTGGGATTAAAAACATACGGTGGATAATGTGTTATAATTTTCTGGAGTAGAATCCCCCCTCTCAGAAAAAAACTAATCCTATGAAATACATTTTGACTGCTTGCTGTCCCTTTAATAAAGCTGGACTTTAAAAGAGCAAATGGCACATAAATGCTGTGGTCACCACATTAAACACAGTTGGAGGCCAGCTGTGTGGAATGCATTGTGTACAGTGAAAGGAGACCAAC
Organism: Dipodomys spectabilis; assembly: GCF_019054845.1. Lineage (NCBI taxonomy): Eukaryota > Metazoa > Chordata > Mammalia > Rodentia > Heteromyidae > Dipodomys > Dipodomys spectabilis. The sequence goes on along the minus strand of NW_024870892.1, from coordinate 4,203,512 downwards.
GTGTCTCTTAAATTGCAGAGCAGTTGGAGCAAGCAAGTCCCGCCAAAGCAGCTCATTTCATTTGGCAGCTTCGAAGAAAGTTGGACTAAATTCCTGGAGTTTACTAAACAGAGTGAGTTGCCATGCAGTGTCAGGCCCAGAGGCTGTGGCCAGGACCTGCGTTTCCAGGTGTGTGCTTTGTTTACTCCTATTAATGTGTCATGGTGGAATTACCAACTGTCCGTCAAGAGGAAAGGATCAATGATTTCCCCATCAAGTGTAATTTCTCTGAGATTGTGGTGGTTAAACTAGACAGTGAAGGGCTGACTCATGGATCTCTTCTTACCTACCTTCTCTTTCCTAAGTGACATTCCTAGATTCCTATTAGCTGGTCCTTGTTGCCAACACTGGGCCAAACAAAGGCATCAGCAAAGAGAGTTGGTTGATGGAACTGTGTGGGTGTTTATTTCCTTTTTTCTCTTAGGAAGTGGATCAAATCTTGGCCTTGACGATAATTTTATTCATGTAACTCTTATTTAGGACAATGACTCTTATTTAGGACAAGTTAGAACAATATTAAGTTCTAGATGTCTTCATGGTTTTAAAAGAGCTACACGGATAAATAGCCAGAAAATAGTTAGCAAAACAATTGGCAGGAAATATTAGGATTTTTCAGGAAGATTAAGGAGTACTAACTCCCCTGCCCCCAACCCAGCAGCATAGTTCCACACTTGAGTCTGGCCTTAGTGAAAACCAAGTGAAAAGGATATGCTGAGTCTGGCATCCGTGTTGGTGCCTTTATAATGTGTTAGTGCTTCTAGTGCAGATCTGAGCCTCTTCTAATGGTTTATTCATTCATTCATTCATTTAATAAACGCATCTACAATGTCCCAAGCATGGATACAATGAAAAATAAAACCTGAAATTGTCCTCTATCATCGTAGGACTCAGAAGCAGCAATGGATGAATGATGCCCAGTCACCATGCAGTCTAAGCAGAGTAGATAAAGCCCAGCAGTGGTTGAAATGGGGTGATCAGCTTCTCCCAAAGAGGAGAGAGGGAGGATTTTGGAGGAACAGTAGAAATTTTCTGTGTTGATTGAGAAGGAACTCGTGTTTTTCAAGTGAGAAGTGTTTGAAAATGTATAAAAGCAGGAAGTTGCCTGATGTGCTATCACAGGGTTCATGGCAAGAAGTGGCTGGGGTGTGTAGGCAGAGGTCAGGGGTCAGGTGAGGATGGTGCTGGGCCATGAACCTGGAGAAAGGCAGAGGTCAAAGCTTCTCGTGCTTTAGGAACTGGGCTGAACTGTGCGAAGTGTAGAACCACCGAGGACTACTGAAACAGACCGTGACCAAGTAGGTTCCATATTTGATAGATTGCTTGTGCAGAAAAAATAGGAGTGTGAAGGGGAGGGTTTGAGAGTAGAGGAAGAGAGATAATGGAGGAAAATGAAACGAACCAAGTGGAAGATGAGATAACATTGCAGCCTGTGTTCCAGCTTGCTCCTGGGACACACGGGGCTTGCTCTTGAAGTGAGCAGTAGAAAGAGGTGTGGCTGGGAGGGCTGCGAGGGCTGAGGGCCTCTGGAAGGCTTCTAAGCCTCTCCTCCACCTGCGTGGCCAGGGCAGACCCTCAGGCAAAACAAAATTGAAAAGGCCATGTTCAATTATTAACATTGTTTAACTGGCCAGTGAAGCTTAGCCACATCATTCATCAGATTTCTAACCGAGGAGATCTTGCAGAAAGAACAAAGGTTTGGAATGCATGAGGGATGATGAATAATCAGAAGAACATGATATGATTAATTGACTCAGTGAATTTGAAAGGTCTCCGTGCACTGAAAACCGGCATACATATTTTGGATGTTGCTACTGTTTTTCATATGCTTACAGAGCATAGGCATTACTCTTTACTTGGTCGCTGTGGGATAAAGATAGAGCTTTATTCTGTTCCAACTCCTCAGACAGAACCTGGACAAAGCCATACTCTCAGAACTGGTTCATTTGAAAGCTGATGTGTCACCTCCCTGGATAAATAATGACTTTGTTTATGTGTCCGTAGTTCCACGGCTTTTCCATTCGGTTCTGTAGGCCCTGTCTGTCATGAGGTGAGAGCTTCTTGTCTTTCCTGAGCCTCACTGTATGGGAGGAAGCACTGGGGTACTGGACACTTTCAAACTTAGAAGACAGAGAATCATGGTGTGGGCTAATGCCAGGGTTTCTGAGTGGAGAGAGAGAGAGAGAGAGAGAGAAAGAGAGAGAATATGTACAAACAACCTGGCCTGTTCACCTAAGGGAAAGCAGGAATTAGCCAAAACAATGGGGTTGCTCATTAAGCACAAAGGAAACCACATGTCTACACAGAAAATGGAGTTAGGGAAAGGAGTAAGTGGGTTGGATAGAGAGATGTTGATGAGGCGGAGTGAGTGAGATCAGATGTGGGAGCTAAGAGCAGGGATAGGCATTGGGTAACTGGATGCAACCAGTCACAATGACCCGAGCGCTTCCTTGTACTGACTGGAGAATTCTTTGTTTCGGCTCACATTTTGGTTTACACATGCATAGATTTATTCATTCGTGCCATATAGATGATATAATCAAATATCCCAAATGGTTTTTTAAGATGGAAGAAAAGTAGAAGTCTTGACATTGGAGGAGAGAAATAATGCTTCCATTCATTGAGAAGAGCCAAAGAAGAGAGGAGAGAGGAAAAAAAGGGAGCGGGGGAGGGAGTAGGCCACAGGAAGAGGGAGGGGGGGCGAGAGGAGAGGCTGGATCTATAATAGTTGATGAACGAGCCTTGTAAGCTTAGATGATTTTGACCTCATGTGCAGATCATCAGAACAATATTGGAGACTTTTTCTTTTAACTCTATACAAAACCAGGATAATAGAATAATTGTTTTTATATAATACATTATATGTAAACATGACTAAAATAGTTGCTTTTTTGTCTCTTTTATAAAATGGATAATTTTATTTGCAGCATCCTGAAACCAGCTACCTTTCCCTGACCAGATTTATTGAAGATTTCATCCAAGTATTGTAGATATGTCTTAATTTTGGCATGCTGAAGTAGCAGGCAGAAGTATGTTGGTATGTTCCCATAACTTAAAACAACAGAGTCTATCGATGGAATGTTGGTGGTTTGAAGTGATTACCAGCTATACTGGAATTGCAAATGCATTCGATTTGCAAGCCAGTACTGTTGTTTTTGGAGGATGAGAAAAGCAAATCACCACGAAGAAGAGAAATAATTTTACCTATCCGCAAAAAACCAAAATATGATTAAAATCACTTACAAAAAGGAAATGGCAATAATCTAATACATGACTGAAAACATCTAGATCAGGAGTAGTCAGAGAAAAATAAGCAAATACAAAAAAGCAAGAATATAAAAACAAATACTTCCATGGTGGCTCGAAGAGAAGGAAACTATGCTATTATTACCGATGAAGACGAACTTCCTAAGAGTTTAGGAAGCTTAAACATGCACAGATCTGGAACCTTGCTCCCCTGGAAACTAAACTGAACTATTTCTAAAGAATACCAGGAATATTTGGCAACTGTTACGTCCAGAGGAAAGCCATGAATGATTGAACTAATACCTTAATATTAATGTGGAAATACTCTGTGCACTGCAGGCCTTTAATGCGGTCTACCCGGGGGTGGTCTTCGTTGTGGAAAGATGTTCTAACAACTCTGTCGCTCTGAAAGCAAGGCCAGAGGAGGAGATATTGATCACTGGACCACAGGGCAGAGAGCTGAGTGCAGTACAAGAAGAGAGGCGTCGCGTGCCTGCAGCCAGAGGCTTGCACATTCTATTTGAGAGAAGCAAAACTTTCTACAGAAAGGAATTGATAAAGACTCTGTGGGCACAGACTGTACTTGTAGGAAGTACAAAAGGAACCACCGAGGACAAAGCCTCAATTCACAAGCCAACACCCTGACGTGTTACAGCATTGACCGGAATGGTGTGAGTCACATAGGAGCTTAGGGACCATAACACAGGGGTGCTCTGCATTCTCCACAGCGCACACCTTCCCCAGTTCCTTGCATCAATAGACAACTATCTATCTATCTATCTATCTATCTATCTATCTGTCTGTCTCCTAATATATATTAAAACATGCATAGTATATTATATACTGTACATGTGCCAGCTTCTGAATCTTTATCTCATTCTGTACATTGATCTATGTCTAAATCTATATGCATATCTACATTTGCATCTATTTTTTTTAACAAAGTATTGGCTATGTAGCTCCAGCTGACTTGAAACTCACTCGTAGCCCAGCCTAGGCTGAACGTGAATACATGTTCTTTCCACCTCATCTTCCTGAATACTGAGATTATAGGTATGTGCCACAATGCCCACTCTATATCTGCATCCTTCCTCCCTCCCTCCCGCCCTCCCTCTCTTCCTTCCTTCTTTCCTTCTTCTGTGTGTGATGGTCCTAGGGCTTGAACTCAGGTCCTGGATGCTGTTCCTAAGTTCTTTTACGCAAGGCTAGCACTCACAGCCCCACTTTCAGGTTTTTGGTGGTTAGTTGGAGGTAAGAGTCTCATGTACTGGAGGTTTTGGTCTGGTCTGGCTTTGAACCACAATCCTCAGATCTCAGCCTCCTGAGTAGCTGTGATCACAGTGGTGACCACAGGTGCCTAGCCTTTCATCTGGTTTTTTTTATTTGCCTGTATGTCCATATCTTCCTTTGGGTCTTCCTTGGTATCTATGTTGGCATCTGTAACTGCAACACTATCTTCTCTCCCTGGATAGTATACGTAGCTATGCTTCACCAGCTCTTTTTCCATCTTCATAAAATCTTAGGTAATATCCCTTGAAAATGCTGTAATTGAAACATGATCTAAAGCTCTATTCCCTAATTTTACACTTGATTCTGGGACCCCAAATGTTAGGCATATGAGCAATTCCCTGTCACCTCCTCCCTGCCCCCTGCTTTTCTCTGAAGACATGATGCATGTCCTCAAATCCATGCCCTTGTCCTAAAAGAGGAGAAGCAATGGCTGCTGGTGACACAGACAGTCAATAGGGCTGGTGTCCACTCATGCCAGTGCATCTGTGAGGGTATCTGCATGATCTGCATGTGAGAAGCAGAGTCTGAATATCCACAAGAGAGGATTGAGTATGAGAGGGCCAAAGAAGAGAATTTCCTCCTATTCCATCATTTAACCCTCCCACCAAACCTTCAGAAATTCATGTGAATTCTGCTGCCCTATGAGGCGTGCTCAGTAGGTGAGCCCCTGGGTCCGTGGACAGTAGGAAGAGGACTTGATCTTCTAGTGCCAACGTTTCCTTGCTGAGCTGGCATCATGCCCAGGATGCTTTAGGAAATTACCCAGCTACTTGAACCTTAGTTTCCAGACCTTTCTCTTCCCCTCTGTGAGTACTTCCCAGGTACCCGTTCCCTAAATTTTACAGCAGGATGGACTTTGGGGTATGTAGTACCCACTGTGGCAGCCCCATTATTTTCGTCATGGTAGTGCTTCTCAGACTATGCTCCTTTTCTACTTGGAGAGCCGCTACCAAGAAAAGGAAAGCAAACGGGCCATGGGAACTGAGGCAGCAAGGAGACATGGATTGCTGGTAGTGGCGCCTCCTCTGGGGACTGCTTTCTTGGTTGTCATCACCACCTTCCATTCTTCTGCCCGAGATCTTTTCTCAAGTCCTCTACATGTCTGTGACTGGGGCTCTTCTTCACACTTCTCAGTAAACTCACAAAGCATTTGGGGGTTTGTTAAGAATTTTTACTACCAGTGACAACTGAGAAAAGAAGGTGTTCAAGAAAAGCATATGAATCATTTATGAACGCATGAGAAGTCTTAAAGCGTGGTCGTGGGAGACACCTCTGCCATTCCTGGGAATGACATGGAACCAGGTCTGATGGTTAACTTTGGCGGATGAGCTCATCTGCTCTGGTTCCTTCCAAACAGTTTCATCTCTCTGGTGGATGCCAGGAACAATCCTCTCCAGAATGTTCCATTCTCTCTGAGCTCTCATGCAGCAGATTCCAAGCTGGAGAAGTTAGATAAGGAAGGAAAACCATTTACGGTCAGAATCTCACCCACAAAGTATGAAATGAGATCTGTTTGCAGTCCAGAGTCTTTGCCTCAATGTCAGTGTCATGTTGGACAGCGTCCTGCATCCTGGCCCCACGAATCAGGTACTGTCAGTGCTCTGGGCGGGGCCTGTGGAGTAGCGCTGGGTTTCTGTCTCTCACCACTTCCTTTTCTGTTCATTGGACCTGCGGGGGCACATTTAAAAGTGGAACTCCTAAGAGATGCTGTATTCATGGTAACTTGTAGAGTAAGATTAAGAGGTGTTTGGAGTGGATTTAATGTCAGCAATAACACAAATCTCCCGTGGAGCTGGCCAGTGGGACTACTTGATGATATCAAGAATTTATGATTGGGAGGCCATTTATTCCAAATACAATTAGAAAACCCAGGCACTACTTTGGGATTTTGGAAAACTTCACTGTTCAATTCCCAATGCAGAAATGCTTGAAATGTAGAAAGTGTCATTTCACAAAGAAACAATGGATTAATCTGTACTCTTGAACCAGAGCCAGGGGAAAGAATATTGAGAACTGAGAAGCTACCCTCAGGGATTGTGTAAAATAAGTTTCTTTCTTGCCTCTCATATTCACACAGGCACTTGGATATTAGGCATCTTTGTCATCTTTTGAATGTCATCATTTATAACTGGCAATAGTGTTATCGATAAAGACAGAAATCATTAATTGAGCACTTGCCACTCTGCTGAGGGCTATAGTTTGATGCCACTTTATTATTTTTCTCTGATCTTCTCCATTATTTTATCAGGTAGTACAATTTCATTTTCACAGATGAGAAAACAGGGAAGTTATATATAACTTGTTCAAGGTTATCCAATGTGTCCATCAAGAGCTAAGATTCAGAGGCATGACTCTAGAGAATAAGGTTTTCTCTGGTAGAATAGCTGGAGAAGATTTATCAGTAGAGTGCATCCAGGAGAAAGTGAACAAGATGGTGGCCAATTGGAAGCCAACTGACATAAGGAAAGCTGAAATGATCAAGTGGGTAAAGTCATAAAAAGAATAAATTGGTTTTCTTTAAACACTTGAAAAGCTGTCAAGCAAGTGAGTGAGTACAGTCGGTAGAGACAAGAATAGCAGAAGTGGCAGTTGAAAAGGGAAAACTGGATCCAGAGAGAGGAGAGCATTCTGAGGCAGCTTACTAGCAATGGATGGGGGAGGAGCTCAGCTGTCCACGGGGGACCACAGATGGTTGCTTCCAAGACAGGGCAAGGGGACAGGGCTAACTGCATACAAGAATGGGTAGGATGGTCCCAGGTGCATGTTTCCATTCCCAGATAGAAGCTCCTTTCTTTTAATGACTGCAGAAGACAAGCGAACATGAAATCCTTGAGATTGGAAAAGAGCATAAACTCTCGGAAGACCCTTTCTCCTTTTTTTTAAGTTGTAAAGGTGAGCTACAGAGAGGTCACAGTTACATATGTAAGGTCATGAGTACGTAACTTTTTGAACAGCATCGCTTCCTCCCTTATTTTCTCCTGCTTTCCCCTCACACCCCCTTTCTCCTTTCAACAATCTCACTTAGCATTAGTCTCAGTCATTGATCTTCTCAGAAGCACTGTGAACTCAAACAAAAATATATGTCAACATAAAAAAAAATCAACCTAGTGTAATTTTTAATGGATCTGAGAGTTCTTCCAACAAGATGTTTGATGAGTTACAAATAATCCAATGTAAAGTTATCCAGTATGGTAATGTATATAATGGAGTGGTGACAGGATATGAGATAGGACTCAAAATATGAGTGATTATTGCAGGAAAAATCATTTTCTCCACGAACTCTGAATGTCAGTAAAGTGTATATGAATCAGTGGTGTTGGTATGTGAATATCCCACATCCAAATATATGTTATAAAATGGTAGATAACTTTTTAAAGTGGGTGTTGTGCCAAGTCACATTTCTTGAAGTATGACAAGTGGAAGTAGTGGTGTGGCTCAAGTGGTAGAGTGTCAGCCTTGTGCAGAAAAAGCCAAGCGAGAGTGTGAGGTCCTGAGTACAAGCCCCAGCACTGGCAAAAAAAAAAAAAAAGACAGGAAGGAAGGAGGGAAGGTAGGAGGGAAGGAGGGAAGAAGGTAGGAGGGAAGGAAGGAAGGAAAGAAAGAAGGAAGGAAGGAAGGAAGGAAGAAGGGAGGGAAGGAAGGGAGGAAGGAAGGAAAGAAAGGAGGGAGGGAGGGAAAGGAGAAGGGAGGGAGGGAGGGAGGGAAGGAGGGAAGGAAGGGAAGGAGGGAAAGAGTAGGAAAGGAGGGAGGGAAGGAGGAAGGAAGGAGGATAAAATTAATGTCAAACAAAAAAAAGGTACAAGTTGGGCACTGGTGGCTCACACCTGTAATCCTAGCTACTCAGGAGGCTGAGATCTGAGGATGGCGGTTCAAAGCCAGCCCAGGCAGGAAAGTCTGTTAGACTCTTATCTTCAATTAACTACCAGAAAACTGGAAGTGGAGCTGTGGCTGAAGTGGTAGAGCGCTAACCTTGAGCTGAAGAGCTGAGAGACAGCGCCCAGGCCAACAGTTCAAGCCCTACAACTGAAAACAAAACAAAACAAAACAAACAACAAAACAACAACTGTTACAAATGTCCCAACAAAGAGTTAGATTCAGTTAAACTGTGGGGATGTAATTTTAAGGCAAGATTATATTAAGAAGAATAGCCGTGACCCTCTTCTGGAAAACCTAGGGATGGAGAAAGCACTGATGCTTTTGTCCATTTATTGTTAACTTGATACTTGGAAGTAGCATGGCTTGTCAACTCTGCTGGGAGGTGATTGCAAGAACCTTCTTCCCCATGGTGACCTGAGTTCCCAATACCCTCCTCACCGCCCCCCTGCCCACACACACACACTAGATGTTCTAAATGCCTGTAATAGATTCACCCTTTTCTTTTTTCTTTTATTTATTTTTTATTGTGAAAATACTGTACAGAGAGGTTACAATTACATGGGCAAGATAATGAGTACATTTCTTATCAAGCATTGTAGCCTCCTCCTTTGTTTACCCTTCACATCCCTTCCCAGCCTCCCCCCGACCCCCCCAATCCTCCCCACCCCCACCAAAGTTGTAAAGTTCGTTTTCGACATAACAACTTGTACTTCTCATTGTTGCAATGGGTCCACCTGTATCCTTATTTAAATGATTTGTTTTTCCCCTTCCCCTCCACAAATTATACCAGCATCAAATACAGTGAAAGCAGGGGTTATACTGTGGGGGAGGGACACACAAAGCAACAAAGAAATAATCTTATAAATGCTTTAGAAACAAATGCATGAAAGAAAAAAAACACTTAAATACATGTCTTAGGGTTCATTTCACAGCTCACCCAAGCAAACTTCAGTCAGCAGAAGAACCAGGCATTGGTATGACCGTAGGCCCAGTCCACAAGGTGATTTATCTCTTGCTCAACGGTTAGTTTGGCCTTAGTGTATGAGATTACTTAATAAATGCCCTGTTATGCTCTGTTCCGTCCTCTACACTTGTACAACACTTATCTAACACGAAATCTACATACATGTTTCATAGATAACATTCGTATAAAACAGGACCATTCAAATCCTTCTTTTTTTCCCTATTAAAAAGCGATACTATTCAAGGTGAATACGCAGAGAACAGGGAAGGTATTGGGCTCAGCTGAGCCAGTGCCTTCACCGTGATGCCTCTGTAGTGCCCTACTGAGCATGTCCTGTATGAAGCATGGTGGAAAATATTGCGTAGAAGGTGAAAGCTTGCCGGGATTTGATGTGCAGAGCACCGTCCTCCATGTATACACACACTTGCGGATGTTACATGACATGGCTAGTGTTAGTGTGAGCCAAGAATGGCCACCAAACCCCAGCCTGCAGGCCTGGCTCTAGCTTCCAGCAAGGGGACCACATGGGCCCTTTGGCCTCAGTAACCTCCCAGGTGGCTTTTGGGGGTGGGCTTTGCACGGGTAACTGCGCTTTATGAAGGAGCAGATGATGCCTTCCTCCTCCAGGGTCTCCTCTGGCTTCACAGACAGGGCACCCTGGCCGTGCAGTTGGTAGCCATGCTCGCTTACCCAGAGAACCTGGGTGCTGTCTTGGGGGGGTCTGTGTTCAGAAGCCCGGAGAACTCTCGTACACGCTCAGGCCTGCATCGGCCCCACATCTCCCTGGAAGCTTGGGAGAAGTCTTTCTTCTTTGTCTTTGGTTTTTACGTTTGTTTTTCTGTTTGGGTTAGGATGCACTTGAACGTGGCAGAGTTTACTCTTGCTTCTTGTACAGAAGTGCATCTTCATAACCTGAAAATAACAAATATTCTTAGTGTTGATTGTGCTTTGCTTTTATTTTCTGAGTTTTTAGGGCAGCTACCTCTGTGGTTTTCCCTGCCCTCCTCCTGGAGGGCTCCTTCTCCTTCCCTTCTCCTTCCCCACGATCGATCCCCTCCTCCTGCTCCCCTCCCCTCCTCGTCGCTCTCTCCTACACAATGTTTTCATTTCATCTTATTCTTCACCTGCTTACAATTTTCTTCCCACTTAACTTTCTTCTCTCTCCACCCTGTCACCAACCTGTTTGCTTGCTCCTCACTTTATCTTTCTGGTGGTACACTAGGGATCGAACTCAGGGCTTGGTGCTTGCGAGACAGGCTTCCAGCCCTTGAGCCAAACCCTAAGCCATTTCTTGCTTAATTTGTCCAATAGGGTCTCTCTGTTATTGTCTAGGGCCAGCCTTGGACCTCTTGGGCCACCATCCTCCTACCCCCATTGTTGGGGACCACAGGTTCAGTGAGTGAGATGCAGCCTCACTAACTTTGGGCTGGGGTTGGCCTTGAATCATGATCATCCCAACTCTGCCTCGATCAGAGCTGTGATTATGGGTGTGACCTCCCTGTCAGGTGCTTTGTTTGTCTTCTCTTTTCTGCCCTGTACAGGTCCAGCCTTCACACACGAATGTGAAGGACATTAGGCATTTACCTACATTTTTCTTGTGCCACACCTCCCTTCAGACCTGGTAGTGGTGTTCGAATCTCAACACTTTTTTGGTTTCACACTTGTTATAAAATAGTTTTTTTCCTTGTGCCTGTGACCAACTTTCAGGGTAAATCGATCCACTGGCCGCACACGCCAGTGTACGTGTTCACAGTGTGCTTTTAGAAGAGGAACATACCGGCGCTGTTTGGTGTCACTCATAGGTGACTGGTAGGTTGGTGCAGATAGCACACATGGTGTGACAGTGGCAGTGGTGGAGATGGTTGGTGCCAGGAGCAGAACCTGGGCTCCTGAGGCCCCCCTCCTCCTTGTGAGGGTGAAGGGGAGCTTTATGGCATGCTGCTTGGGGGCTTGGAGCATGGTGAAAGCAGAGGCCTGCCTGCCTCATGTCTGCACGTTCAGAAGCAGGCAGGCCTCATGAACGCTAAGCAGAAGACGCTGCATCATCTTTTCTTGACAAATAGATCCTTAGAAGGTCAAAATGGAAAAAGATTATGTCCAAAGTTGTGGTTGCCATATGATTAATGCTGATAAAATATGATCAGACTTCATCAGGGTTGCATGTCTGGAGTTCTTTTGACTGGCCAGGGAGCTTTGTCAAGCATTGAGAAGATACATAGCTTTCACCAATTTAGTGGTTTTTTTTTTCTTTTCTTGGCTTCAGTTAGTCAAAAATAGTGAATTATTTTTCTCACAGAGATTTTTTTTTACCCCCTAGCAACCTTTTTCTGTATTGAGCATAATAATGCAAAGGTCTGAAAAATGTAATTGCACTTTATGTTCACCCTCTGCATGTATCTGGCTTGAAAAAAGACGTAAAGATTGCAAAATGGAAAATCTCAATAATTTAGATTTCTGAAAAAAGGTGTCTTGTCTAAAAACGGAAATTAGCCAATACAGCCAAAGTGCGAATCACCAGTGATGCAAGTGAAAAATTAAACCATCACTGTAATAAAACTACACTTGATCATTTGACTTGTTTAGATAATGCCTTCAATGGTTTAGAAGTATGAACCTCCGTATGCACACATATGTGAACGATCAAGATTATTTCTTCTTGGATGACATTTTCCCTGCTGCTAAGTCCAGACTCAGTACATAAGCAACGAACAAGAAAACGGATGCTTGTTCCCACCAGAATGGAATTCTTACTAGTCCGCAGCCATGCTTCCGTATCCCATAGCACAGAGCTCCTTACATCTGCAACATGACAACATCTGCAGTGGATCTGAGCAAGCAGAGGAATATCACTCAATCCACACTGTTCAGACAATATTGACTTCTGTTTGGAGAACATAGTGGGGAGGTGTGGAGATGAGGTAGTAGATGGTATGATCCACTCAGAGGACAAATACATCATTAACGAGGAGACTCTGTGTGTTGTTTTGGGCTGTGAGTGTGTGAAATACAACACGTGGGCCAGACATCCACCTTTGCTCCTTTTTGCTTGGGTGGTAGAGAAGCTGATTTTGTAAATCAGGGTGGGAGCAGACGCCATAGGAGAAAGGTACATCCGGCTACCTTCCTTGGAGATTTTCTATGATTGTCAATGGGATCAGTGAATATTTTCTATAGAATGATCAAAAGTTTCAAAGAAGGATGGTGACTGGACATTAAACAGTTGTTACTTTTTAAAGTTTAAAGGTGGGAATTCTTCTAAAGATATTATTATTGTTATTATTAAAGTGTTGTACAGAGGGGTTACTATTTCTTAAGTCAGGTAACGAGTACATTTCTTTTTTGGAGAGGGAGGAGCAGTATCATCCCTTTCTTTCCTTTAAGATAGTAAATTGTTGCTTTTTTTGCTGGAAGTACTAAAGTTAATTTGTAATATTTTTGGCCATAGTTGGATTTGAACTCAGAGCCCTGCACTTGCTAGGTACAAAGCTCCTCTAAGTGCTACGCCTAAGTGAACTCATAATTCCTTCACTGAGGTTAGAGATGGTATTTTCCATGCTGTTCCTCAGAGAGATTCTCAGGAGTTTGAAGCGTTTGTGCCGGGTGAAAGTACCAAAGGCCTTTTCCATTCAGAGGAGAGTGAGTCGTGTGAATCAATGATAGGTTTCAACTTGTGTTTCCTTGAACTGTCAGCCTGTGGTTTAAGACTATTACCTGTCTCTGGTACATATATGTATGTATGTACCTACCATACATGTGTATCTCTTTTTATTCATACATACGTCTTTATTCAATTCTAAAGGAACTCTTACTTTATACAAATAATTCTAGGCAAAGACTTTCAGTTAAGACTTCTCATGGTACAAAGCATGGCATTCAGTTGTTGGGGCCTCAACCACTCCAAAGAGAAAGCACGGACGAATGAAGGGTCATGGGATGGGCCATCTGCATTAGAGAGCATGAAAAATAAAGAACTTAATATTCTTTTCTCTTTTTCTTTTTTGGGGTGTGTGTGTGTGTGTGTGTGTGTGTGTGTAGGACAAGTTTAGGGACTTTGTTAAGTGACCAGTATTGTTCAACTTTATCCCTTCTCATTTTTCTGCGTCTACTAATTAAACATCTTAGAATATGAACAAGATACTTGTGATTGTAACTGTGGCTGAATAAAGGCTGAGCTAGAGATGATTAGACTAATAAATATAAAACCCTTCATTTTGAATTAGAAAGCAAATGTTCTCCTTCCCACTCCCCAACCCCCTTGAGTTTTCAAAGTGGTTTGATGGTCTCAGTGAACTCCCGAATGGATAAAATGGACTCAGATTGTATTTTTTAATTTTTTTTTGTATTTTTAGGATGGAAAATTGATATAAATTTTCATTGTTTTCCATTAACACTCAGATTTTAAGATTTTTTCCCAAGCTAAATGATCGTCGTGTTTCTTTCTCCGTGAGATGACTAAATCCTACAGATTTTGAGGGGTTTGTTTCTTGGTATCACTTTCTTTTTCAAGGAGTGTACTGTATAATCACGAACTCCTCTGTAATTACATGGCAAAGACTATGTAAATACGTAATTATGTTCATGCAGATTACTTGATAATTATACATCCAGTTACCAAGTAATGAACAGAATAATCATCATGCACCTTGCAGTGCCTAGATGTTCAGTATGGTCTTTGTTTTAAAGGAGTATGGTACTGGACCCAGTGTGGTCTGTGTGGAAGGAGGGGGAGCACTGGACGGTCCCTCCAAGGCTCCATGCATCACTGTGTCCCCAGCCAGGCCTGACGGTGCCATCACTGGCCCTTTACTTGTAATATAAAGTGAGCTTGCTTTTAGAAGGACCCCCATGCTCCTCTTTTCAGGAACAATCTTCTGTTGCTCATGAGAACCACACTGACCCTTTTTATTTGGTTATGTGTTTTATAACACAGGGTGGCATTGGACTAGAGGCCAGGGTAAAAGATTCCTCCCTTCCCTTCCCTTCCCTTCCCTTCCCTTCCCTTCCCTTCCCTTCCCTTCCCTTCCCTTCCCTTCCCTTCCCTTCCCTTCCCTTCCCTTCCCTTCCCTTCCCTCCTCTCCCCTCCTGTCTCCTCCCCTCTTCTTCTTTCTCCTCCCCTCCCCTCTCTTCCCTTCCTTCTCTCCTACCTCCCTCCTGGAGGAGGTAAAATGGAGTGGAGAGTGGCCATTATCTGTGTACTCCATATGCATGTATAGAAATATCATGACAAAACCTATTATCTGGTGGCTCACGTCTATAATCCTCATGACTCAGGAGGCAGAGGAATTAGGATAGTGGTTCAAAGCCAGCCTGGGCAGCAAAGTTTGTGAGCCTCTTATCTCCACTTAACTATGAGAAAATTGGAAGTATTGCTGTGGTAGAGCACTAGCCTTGAGCAAAAAAGAGCTCAGGGACAGAGCCCAAGCCCTGAGTTCAAGCACTACAACTGACTCTCCAAAAAAAATCCAATAAGTTTTTAGCTTGTAAAACTAGTATGTGATATATATCTGTGTGTGCCTATATGAATATATGTATATTTATATGTGAAATGAAGTAAAATGTGTGGCCTGGGATGTACCTCTTCATGTAGCATTTCCTTGCATGTTATATTCGATGTTTATCGACTGGCACCTAGGAGACTCAAAGATGTATGATTCACTGTTGTTTGTCTTCTAATAGCCCAGTGGGGAGTGAGGACAGTCATCCTATTGTTAACTGTACCATAGCAGAGGAGCAGCAAGGCACATTCCAAGCAACAAACCACACATAGTGCTTTCCTATGGTTTTAAGGAATGGCTTCTTTTTCCAGAGAAAATTAGGCCAGGTCTATTCTTTTGCTTGATACATTGGGGGAGAATTTGTGGTTACTTTTGTTCATTGGTATGAGTTCTTACAAAATTTTAAAATATGCAGCTCCTAGGCGAACAAACTTTGTTATAGTAACCATTTCTCTTTTTTTTGTTCATCAGAGATACAAATTTGCTTTAAGAAAAAAACACATGGATTTTGAAGGCTAGTGTTACGACAGTTGGATGACCATTTGAAGCTTGAATGACCCTTGCCAGGATACTTTCATTAAACTAGTAAGCTCAAATACATTAATGACATCGATAAATGTCATTATTCCTTGTTTTAAAATATTAAATTTAGAATAAATTAAAACCAATAACATGTACGAATAAAAAGTATGAAAAAGACAAAAGCGTTTAGTAAATGAAGTCTGCATTTAAATAGCTAGGAAAAAAGATCATTGCAACACTAATCGTCGCAACACAAGCTGTGAGCACTTCAAATACTGACGGAAAAAAATTAAAATATAAAATAGCTTTTAAAAAACCCACAAAAAGGAAGTAGCATTTGAGTGGAAAAGACCTATTAAGCTATTCATTATGACCACAAGAGAAAGATGAACATTTTACTATATAAATATTAAAAAATATATTCATAGCGTAAAATAAGCTCATTTTGTTCGTAAGTAAAAGCATTGCGGTTCAATGAAGAGATAAACAATGTGAAGGGTAAAATAAGTTAATGGGTAGTCTGCATGGAGAAAATGCCACTTTGGTGTCAGAACCATTAAGGAAAGGTGCAATAGACTGGGCGTGGAATATGTTTATCTCACAGTCATTTCTCAACACTGCATTGGTATGGAGTCCTGACGATGCCAATTGCACAATGTGTCCTTACATGAGGGCTCACTACCAGTAAGAGGAAGGAGCTGGCCTCTGCAAAGATTTCCCACCTGAGTACTAGCCAGTGGGCTCGTCCAGTATGCTCTCCTCACAGCCCTGCCCATTCTCAGGTAGGACAAACAGAACCTGTGCCTGGCAAGGTAGCAAGGAATTTGCCTGTGGTTGTTGTTTCCATTTCTATTAATGTTTGCCTCTTGTCAGGGAGATTTGAGATTCGGAACTATATGGATACCTCATTTTCTCTGGGTTCCTTTGTATGGGATTTGATTTTTTTTAATACATATAATATTTGTGCTTGATCATCTTCATTTTTTAAGCTTAATCTATACATGTTGGTATGGCATGATATCTAGGATTTTTTATAAGCATAAAAGTTGAAAAATATGAGAATAGACATGTATGCACACCTATATGTAAATCTACAATATTTACAAGATATGGTTAGATATGATTACCATGCGTGCTTACAGACAATGGGAGAGAGGAGTTTGTACTTGATCCTCTAACATGCCTATAGACACATGTGTGTTTGTGCGAACTGGGTAGTGGTGTGACTCGCTGAGGCACACTCACGCCGATGGGCAATGACTATCAGCAAAGCTACGTGGATGTCATAAAGGGGACGGCAGTTGTCGGGGGATGTGTGTCACCTGCACATGAGTGGCAGTCAGTTTTCGCCGTGTGGATTTTCACAAACCGTTGCTGTGATTTTAACCCCGCAGGCTGCAGGAATGGTGTGCTGTGGTGTGTGCCCCCTACACACGGCTGATAACAACCCAGAACCCGCTCCAACTCAGAGCCACAGCTCATTTAGAACAGGACACAGGCACTGATACACTTAGGTGCTTTCTACAGAGCTGATAAGCCTCTTATCTCCTCTACTGGGAGTGTAAGCCCTGTCTTAAAGCTAATTCTACTCTCTGCTTTCTGGTTTGAGAAGTGAACTCATTCCTATAACAGAATCCTGACAAATCCAGGCTGCAACAGCCAATAATATCTGAGGCCTTTCCATCCCTATGAAGCTGCATGCATGAGCTACAGCGTGGCCACTGAAGACCGTGGTACCTGCAGCACGAACCTGCAGTCCACACTTATCTGTGCCCTTTGTTGTCCCAGATGGTAAGCCTCACCTTAGAGAAACTTTAGCAGATAGCCCTAAGTGTCTAGATTTAGGCTGAGAATTGGAAACAAACAAACAACAACAACAAAAAACATCAAAGCTAGCAACTTAGTTTATGCATCTTTTGCCATTGCGTGGCCCAACAATTCTGTGGGGAGTCAGGGACTGCAAGGCACCATCCTCACCCTCTTCCCTGTCACTTTTCTTTTTCATTGGCCTGGATGTTATGATTCTTTTGCCCATGACAGTTCTGAAGCTGTCCTTTATGTGGCTTCTTCACTTCTGGAGAAAGTCCCATTGTTTCCAGAGCTAAAGATCAAAGATGGAAGGATTACCAGCATTTCTGCATAGGTTGCACTGGGCATCAGGGTCATGAGACTCTATCTCAACCAATAGCTGGGCTGGGTGATAGACACCTCTCATTTTAGCAACCAAGGGAAACACAAATAGGATTGCAGTGCAGGCTGGACGAGGCATAAATTCTATCTTGAAGGTAACCAAGAAAAAGAGGCTGGCCAAGTAGAGCACCAGTTTAGCAGGTGCAAGGCCCCAATATCCACCAAATAATAACAATAACAACAACAGTGATAATAATAATAATCTCATAGTAACTAATAGGCTGGTAGCAGGTCCTATCCCATGATTCTGAATTCACAGCTGGTGTTTTCTAGAAAAGGAATGACAAGTCATAAGCTTCATGAAAGAAAATACCATATCTGTTTGGTTTCCTGTTTTTCTATGATTTATTGTTAGATGAGCCAGAGTATACACTGTGCAACTATTAGCTGATGATGTCTGCATAAACATTTTCCCTAAATGTATAGAATTAAAATATTTTTGAGGGGAAAGAAACATCACTAGCAGGGAATAACTGATTGTGCTGACCATCCAATTGCTCTAAGAAGTGTCATGACTAGTCTGCGAGGGGCCTCGTTGCTGGAAAGGCCATTGGTGACTTGTTGAGGAACCTGCGTGTACTCCAGGGTGGTCCCAGCAGACTGGACCTAGAAGGAACTGTTGTACAGTAGGAGGAGGTGAAATCAGAAACTAATGGTGTTGTAAACAGGCAAATGTGTGTCTCCTGCCCCTCAGTGGGTAACAGTGTCAAGAGAGATGACGTTAGTAGTAACACAGCACATAAGCTCACTTCCTGTGCAAATTCTGTATATGGTAAGCCTATTGGCTTGTAAGAATGCTGTGTGTACCCTCGAAAATGAAAAGCCAGGTGGAAGATTGTGTTTGAAATCTCTAGAACATTATCCTAATCCTGAGAAGTATTTGGCAGTGTGTGTGTGTGTGTGTGTGTGTGTGTGTGTGTGTGTGTGTGTGTGTGTGTGTGTATACCAATCCTGGGGCTTGAACTCAGGGCCTGGACACTGTCCTTGAGCTTTCATTTTCTCAAGATTAGCATTCTACTATTTGTACCACAACTCTACTTTCAACTTTTGGATGATTCATTGGAGAAAGGAGTCTTCACTGGCTTTCCTGCCTAAGCTGCAATCCTCATTGCTCAGTTTCCTGAATAACTAATGAGCCACAAGTGCTTCTCATATGTAACAGTTTTACCAATTGTGTAGATAAGTAAAAGACCAATTGAAATGTGAGGGCTTTTGCTTTTCAATGACTCTGAAGAGAGCTATGATTTGTAATGTGAACCATACACTGCATACACTGTATCTGGTTATTTTTGTGTTTGCATATGCATCAATTCTTATTTTGTGTTAAAAGTGACCAATGAAGCATAGCCCTAGAAGAGATGAGCAATTGACCCCACTATACACAGAGTTTGCACACAAACCCACATGCAGAATGACTGGAGGTCACAGCTGGCAGCGTGTTGTTCCGCTTCCTCTCTCCAGTGCATTCACGCTGGATGATCAATAACTTATCAATTCCAATTAATGTAACTATGACACGCTAGCAAGAAGAACAACAGTTCTCAAGAAAAACAAGATACCTCGATCTGCAAAGCCTTCTTCAAACACTAACATATTTAATCAGAAAATAAATACCCAGCCTATACAAGGAAGGGATATATGTTTGATGAATTTGGGGTTGAGATCAATAACGAATATCCCTGCCTTGGATCAACACATATGGTTTTCAACTGATACCACCACCACCAACACAGTCATCATTTACTGTAGTCTCGTGAAGGATCGTGGCTTACAAGAGCGCTAGCTTTGCTTCTACGACTCCAGCTAGTTCTTAGCTAACTAACCCTGAGTTAACCTGGTTATAAATCATATGGTTCAATTGTTCTAGGATTTCTTTGGTATGGAATCTGGTCCCTTCAAATGCCTTCCATGAAAAGGCCACCTTATGCATATTAGAACGTCTTTTACTTTCACCATTTCTTCCAGAGAAGGAGAAATAAAAGAAATGAGTTGACTTTCTTGCTTGGTGCTGGCAGGGCCTGGTCTGTCTCTGCTCCAGCCTGGCCCTGGCGTCTTGCTATCACTCAGAAACAAAGCTAGCCCCGGTCAGCCTAAGTGAAAGTGTGCAGATTAGCCAATGACGGTTCAAAGCTCTAGAGAGGTGTGATTAATCCTTTGAAAGTGTGAGCCGGTGTGATACGGCAGCTGGAGTCCTGGGGGAATGCGCACAATGCTCTGTGTCCTTGATAAGGCAAGCCCAGAGTAAAACGCAATGAACTTAATGACCTAGAAATTATTATTAGAGGAAATGAATACCATCTTTCAACAGAACACTGGAAAGAAGAAATGGTGCCTTTATTTCAAGCGGCTTTTCCTTTGAAGAATAGGCATATGCATTTGTATCTGGCAATAGGAAGCTGAAATATTGGGCTTGAGATGAGCAGAGGTTGCTCCGCGTTGAGCCAGAGGCATGGATGACGGTGGTGGGGTCAGTTTCTGAGGGCTGTGTCCATGCTTCAGCCTTCTTTTCTCTTCTGCCAGCTATTTTAGATTTGGGTCTGTGTTTTTGAGAACTACCACAGCCTGTTCAAACGGCTCCCTGGGTTTACAAGAGGAAGTTTCATGGCTGCGGAAGTACAACGTAATATAAATCATCCCTGTCCACCCCTGACCACTGTCCTTTATTAGCTGGAGATAATAAATGTTTCATTCAGAATGGCATCCAGGGGCCCTGTCCCTACACCTTCCCCTTGTTCCTGGGAGTACAGGTGCCTGTCCCTCCCAGTATCTTCCTTTTGTCCATTCTTCCTGGTGCCAGCTCCACTCCTATCCAAAGCTAGGAAATGGAGCCACGGCAGGTCAGAAGCCTGCTGTGATTTTTCCAGCAAGGGCTCCTCAGCCACGGACATGGCGGGCAAACCCTTCCTAGCATAGCTGCCTCCTCCTACATTGTATCGTGGAATTTCCCAGCTGGAAGGCAGCTCAAAAGTTTAGTTGCAGCTTCGCTATAGAAAAGACACTTGATCAGCAGAGATCCAGTGAGCTACTCAAAGCCACACAGCTAGTTAGTGGTAGAGATGGATTTTTTTTTTAAGCCAGATTTTAAAAATTATCAGTACATCCACTTGTATTATCATGACTATTTTAATTTTTCTGTACCCTTATTCTTCTTCAACTTCCAGTTATGTTCAATGTTATATTAGGCAACTTTGCTCTTCTGGAAAATGAGTTTTGATTCTTGTATGTAGACAGCATGGTAATCCGCAATAGGGTCCCCTCCCTGTTCTGAGCCTCTTTCCAGGATGCCCGAAAGATGCAGGTGCCCCTGTTCAAACACCTTGTAGCAACCATTCCTTGCAGCCTCCCTGTACAGGACATTTAAGGAACCCCAGCTGTTCTGGATCCTCAAAGGACAGCTGTAGCCATGGCCAGGGCAGGAGAAGTTCTATTTATCACACAGTTTTCTTACTTTTTTCTTGATGGAATTTGGTGACTCTCAGAAGGAGCCCCTGTGGAATAGACCCAAGATTTTTTTTTTTTTTTTTGGCTCAAGAGTTTGAAGAGTGTCTTTGTCAAACAAAATTAAGCCAACATATAATTGTCATTTCCTTTATTCTTATGGAAATTGGACATTAGCATGTGTATAATTGATCTGAAATCCAGACACATCAGAGACACAAATCTTTGCATCCACAGGCATTTAATCTAACCATACAGAGCTCCATATGTTATTACTCAAAACTTGTTTTTACTTTATTTTTTTTAATTAAAAGAAATGTTTTTCTATTCCACTCCCTGTCCCTGGCTTTTAATATCTCTTTCCTTTTTTCCCCCCTCAAATAACCAGAGCTGCAGCCATCAGCTTCTCTAGGGCCGTTGAACTGAACACTTATTCTTTTAAAAAATCATCAACATGGGATCCGTTGCCAAGTGGAGAAGCCAATTCTTGTCTCCATGCTGGAGGAAATGTTTTCTTTGTAGCTCCGTTGGCATGGAGGTGAAGGGCTTGGAACTCAAAACTGAAATCTCAGTCAAAGTGCTGCCGTTAGAAACAGTAGATATCAGAATTAAGGCAAATACAGCAACACCTGTACACCGGGCCATTCAGCTCTGTATACATGAAATGCTGCAAATGTGACTACGGGAATGTCCCTTTGGGGAGACCAATAGAAAGCCAAGTCTATTTGTTTTACTATGACAAACTACACATAGATTTGTTTTTGTTTCAGGACTACTACAAATGTAGGAAAGCAAATTCAGAAATGACAGTGAAAGTTATTTGTAGTTGACTGGGAGAATATTTTATTCTGTAAGAATACACACATTTCTTGCATCTACTACATGTAATTTCTGTTTCTTCTCAGAAAAAAATATGAAGCCGTAGGTTTTTGCTTAATGCTAATGGTTTTACTAGCCATAAAGGAAGATGTAAAAGAGGACTAGAGTTCTGATCCAACTTGAAATTTAGGGTTTAGCTTCTATTATATGAATATACCCATGTGCCTTTTGCAAACCATAGGGAAAGTATGTTTCTAATATTATATGCTAGTAACCTGAAAAAATAATATGGTATATAATATGGCAAAATGTTCTTGCATGTGTATACTTTAGTGAAGGGTAAACAGATGCTCATTTTTATAGTTTTTCTCATGTTTGCTGTGGGTGGTAAGAATCTAATCAGGTTTTATTAGATGTTTGTAAAGTTTTCTAATATAAGTGAACTAGTATTTTCTGTTTCATTTGCAAAAAGAAGACTCATAAAGCAAGGATGTATTACTGGAGCTCTAAGTGATCGACACTGGGTTCTGAACACATTGGTCTGTGTGAAGGTTGCTTTGGGACCTGAGGGGTCATTACATGTGAATACATGCTTGTTGGCTCCTGCACATGTGTGCACACTACTCTGTGTGTATGTGTGTGTGTGTGTGTGTGTGTGTGTGAATGAATGTGTGAACACAGAAAAAAAAAGTTTTTTTTCCCCTTGGGACCACATGTCAAAAACAATCTTAATAATTGCTCTTATATGAAAATTTTACATTCTTATGACTAATTTAAAAAATCTGTCTTTGACCCTCAGCTGGATTGTCAATAACATATAGGCTTTTTTTTAAAAAAGCAAACTATTTTTAACATGGTAAATCAATTGCAGGAGTAAAGTCTATATGCCCAATTGTCACGTACCGAGTAAAAATGTCCACACTAGAGGAGCTGATTGTTCCTGTCACCTGCCCCTCTCCCAATTGTGCTCCTCTCAGGAAATGACACCAATGGCTTATTCATAAGCATTTGAAATGTAAGTTTTGTGCTGGTGTAAAGGGGAGTATTTGAGGCATCATGGCTGAACATTTGTCTTGACATTTGCTATAAAGTTCTTCAAAAGAATAGTATTGGTGTGAACAGAAAGTTTGCTCAAAGTTTTCCACAAGCTGTGGTGCTAATTTGCAAAACATTTGCATAACCATGAATACATAAATAGTTTTAGAGTACCTACTAACTGCTGGATACTTTTAAGTTCCAGGAATGGATCAGTCCATTGAATTATACAGTTTCTCATTCAGAAGAATCAAAAGAAAAACAAAACAATAACTGTATTATTATAGCTTCATGTTCAATGCACATCATAAAAACGCAAAATTCTTTCCCCTTTCAATCATTAAGAATGCTTCATTCCTGGTAGATTAATATAAAAATTCTTAAAACTAAAGATGAATTTAAAAATCCAGAACACTCTATAAGAAAAGATGAACTAACTTGAGCTTATAATAGAATTGTATATTAGGAATTCAGTGTATGTGAAAGAAAATGTCAAATTGAGAGTCATTCTTTAAACAAAAAAACTGAGGAGAGATTTTATACACTGCATGCATTGTTATGCTTACCTACTGGGCACTACTATGACATTTAGTTTTTCCTTTATTCTCATTTGAGATGGAGTCTCCCTTCGTAAACAAGGCTAGCTCAATTGCATGAACCTCCTGCCTCAGTCCCCTGAATAATGGGATTACAGGTGCACCCCAGTGTGCTTGGCTTAGTTGGAATATTTCTCCCTCTTTCAGCAAGCTCATGCTCATTGAAATTCTTTTGTTTGGAAGGTGCTGGGTTAGGTGCTGGGAATAGAGTTTGGACCATGCACATCCTTGATTTTCTGCAGGACAATGTTTCGTAGCTGCTGCCTGGTGTCGTTATCAGATTGTTTCCATGATCTGCTTTTCAGGAGCTGGCACTTCCTTTTATAAAATCTCTAAGTAGTTGTACAAGGAGCATGTATGAAGGAGCATATAGGATGACCACTTCCTGAGTGGAGTTGTAGTTCCCAGCCATTGTCTTCACAGCTCAGGAAAAGTACACTGGAATCAGGATCCCTCAAAACAGAAATTGTAAAAACCCTTGGGAGAGATGGAGAGAATGATGGACAGAGGGGTAGCATTGATTAAGATGCATTAAAATATTAAAATTAAGGGCTGGGAAGGTGGCTCAGTGGTAGAGTGCTTGCCTCGCATGCATGAGGCCCAGGGTTAGATTCCTCAGCACTACATAAACAGACAGAAAAAGCCAGAAGTGGTGCTGTGGCTCTAGTGGTAGAGCGCTCGCCTTGAGCTGAAGAGCTGAGGGACGGTGCCCAGACCCAGAGTTCAGGCCCCCCAACTGGCAAAAAAAAATTAAAATTAAAATCACATGCTGCATTGAAACTCTTTGCACAACTACTTAAGGTGAAGAAATAAATAAGGTATGTTAGAGTCAAGGGAGAATTCAAATAGTGTAATTCCTTAGAAAGCCACAAAGTTCAGCAAAATAAAACATCAGAAAGCAGATACTCAAAAGGGGGTGGGGTGGGCTCAAAGGGAGAGGGGAGACAACCAAAGAAGAGGAGAGGGGAAAATGCAATCAAGAACCTAATGTGTACCCTATGAAATCAAAAAGAGTGAGGGAAGGGGTGGGAAGAGGAGAGATGGGTATGAAAATGGATCAAGAGCTATTGGACTCATTAAACTGCTTCGTTACGTGGCAACTCCTAAAAAAAATAAATGAAACAATACCAAAAATTGTTTACTACTATTAACTTCAAAATCTGAGGTAGTCATCGTGATTTACCTAAGTATCTTAGAGAACATTCGCTGAGTTCAACAACACCCTTGAAAGTTTCTAATGTTTAGAGTGACTCTTAAAAGACAATATTTGATGTTTTCAGTAAGCAACAAATGATCAAATGCTCCGATAAATTAATGATATAACTAGCATTTGAATTCTCAGGGAAGGTCTATAACCAAATTTATAAGCTACTGAATACGTTTATATGTTGATTTTGTGAAAAAGAAAAGTGGAGCTAGTAAAATTAAGGTTATCTAGAGTAATTGAAGAGAGCAATCTATAACCTTAGTGGTATTTGTTCAGGAGGGGGAACGAATTACCTTCCTATCCAGTGACATTTGGTGAAAAGGCTTTGTATATATCAGTGCCCTGGACAAAGCTATTCTCATCTCCTCAAAATCAAAGTCCTTTTCTGTGGTAGACAGCATTTCCTTGGCTCATGCTCTCAGGTGCTGTGAAGGCACCTGATCAGCGTTCTTCGGGACAAGGGAAAGAAAATGATTGATGGTGTGTAAATAGCCCTGGGACCCGGCTAAGCAATAACTGAAGAAGAAGGTGAGAGCTTGCTGAAGTGCAGGAGACTTAGGTGTAAGAGGCAGGTATAACACACGGGACTCTAACCTCTTTCCTGCCTTTATTCTACTCTCCTGCAAGCCACTCTCAGCAGAACTAGCAATCCTTGTACACGTAGCCCTCTGTATTGGAGTGGCACAGGCCCCTGGAGCCGGGACATGGCTGTGGTGTGGGTCCAAAGACCCTGGTTCTGCCTTTGAATAAGGACTTGTCTCTTTTCGTCTGTGTCTTCCACAATGTTGGTCAAGTTAGCTGTTAGGTTGGAAGCCAACTTAGCCCCAGGACCTCCAACGTTGGGAGGAGTAGCCTGCATTTTTCCTAAAGTAGGAGAAAGAATCTGGGGGCTATGTAAAAGGGGACCAGAGGCAGAGGTGGGCTGAGGCAGACACAAGATGGAATAGAAATGCTTCAAAGTGACAAAAACGGAGATAAAGGCGGGCTAGGTTCTAATGTTGGAATGAGCTTAGAAACCAAGAAAGATGGGCATCTCCTCCAACCCTCCCTCTCCCCCCCCCCTCCTCCACCCTTCACCCCCCCCCACCCCGGCTGCCACCACAGCCAGGGATTACTTGATTTTCTGCATTCTGCATGTCACAAAGTCTGAGGATGGCTGGAGAAACCATCCAGAGACCATTGTTGTAGTTCCCAGAAAATATCCAGGGCTCCTTGCGGGTGTCAGGACATGGAGAAGACCACATACACCATCACGTGTCTAGCAAGGGCTGCAGAGCACTGCATGGAGTCCAGCTGGCTCCACCAGCTGGGTCTGTGCACTGGACCACAGTAGGGAAAGACAGACTTGGTTGTCTAATCCTGGATCCCCTGCCAGCCCAGGATAAAGCCTCAGGAAGTCATCCTCTATTACCTCTCAATCTCATCTGAAACACGGGCAAGATCCACTCCTTCTGACCACAGAACATGTTACAAAGGTTCGCCTGCCAGCGTTGGAAAGGTGTTATTTATATGCTGTTCAAGTATTATCATTCTGGTTGTTGGTGCTTAACTAGAATGCTTGAAATCACCTAGCTAGCTCTGGAATTCAATTGCCATTGTTGGATGCTGTTTTTTCTTTTTCTTTTTCCTTTCAAAGACATAACATTGTATTGTCACATAGCATAGAGTTCATAACTTTTGAGTCTTGAACTCTTGATCACAAATGTAGGTTCCACACGAACACATTCAAATCCTGACAACAGAATTTGGACATTCAGGGTGTCTAAAAAAAAAAAGAAAAGAAAAAAAAAGGGAATGGGTAATACCCTAAAAAGAAATTTAATTCCACCTGGTCAGTAAGTTTTTCCATTGGTGGGATAAGGTAAAACAAATGTAGACAAAGCCAATTTGAAGTATTACATCATTATTTAGCTGGAGATACTGTGAAATATGCAAATGCAGAAAAAATTGACAACAATTTCCTGTATCCATGTGCATTCTATTAGATTGTTTATTTCCAAACTAAAAAAATAATCCTCATGATTCCCCCAAAGGCTGTATTTTCTTTGCTATTATTTTTTTAAATAGAGCTTTCTCATTTTGCAACTCAAGTTGCCAATTTCTTTATTAAAATTTTTACTGTTTTCTTGCCATCAAATATTTCTTTTGAGTAAGTAGATCCTGTTAGGTGCAGACTGTGTGGACTTCTTTGTAGTTCAAGTGAGATGCAGGTTCCTTTTTCTGAACTGCTGCTGCCTTTCGACCCCAGGCCATGAATAGTGGGTTGTTTTCCCTTTAACTTACTGGCGATAAAAGCCATGTGATTGAATGTCTGTTTACTTCTTGGGCCAAGAGGAGTCCATCCCTCCTTGCCAGAGACTGTGGTTAATGGAATTGAAATTGGGGATTGAGGCTGGAGCTGGAGCTTGCCTGAGATTTTTAGAATGTGTTTTCCTATTAAATCTTTAGAACAGTCCCAAGACTTTTCTCCTTGCTTCCTTATTTACATACTTGACCCAGACTCAAGAGACCATTTACTGCTTTTTTTTTTTTTTTTTGAACTGTTACTTGCCCTTCAATAGCAATAACTGCTTTTCCTAAAGATATCATCATTCACCCTTTAAATCTGCGGACTGGAATTCCCCTCCTCCTAGAATGTTTCATAAACCCCCAAACCCTGAGTTTTCCCTATTCAATCGGGGTGGTTTGGCAACTCGCTCAGCAGATGTTCAGAGAATCACATTTACAACTTGTTAATGTGGAGATAGCTAGCTCCTCTTGGAAAGCGTTACTGTTACAGTTCCGCTCTGTCTATGGACTGGCTGGCCATTGACAACCCATAGATTTATTCACAAAGCAATAAACCTCAAACCTAACTACTGTTCATGGTGGTAGACTTCCATTCTTTCACTTTTCACATACTGTGTGTTGACTTCTCTATTAATAGCTTTTCATATAAATCACTCCGGGAAAACTTTCCAGTTTGAGTTTCCATTAAAAATGACCCCAGTCTGTGCTAATTAAAGCAAAAGACAAAGATGGTTATTATTATTATTATTTTGAGTAGATATGAGACTGCTGTTATTTATCCAATGCTGGGAGCACACAATGCCCCACACAAACAAAGCAAATGGTGACAGATTGCGTGATTGCAGCTTCCTTAGTCCCTGCACCCTGTACAATGACTTCTTTTCTTATCTTCTGGGTAGGGCCTTCCTGGGCTGGTAGGGAAGGCAGTGTGTGAGTTCCACTGTGCTTCTCATAGGAACAATGAGGACTATATTCTCTCTCCCGCTGCAACAACTTTGAGTTGACTGCTAACAGCATTTAAGTTCTTACCAAGCCAACGCCTGCAATCTCCAGAAGAAAGCTGAGTATTACAGCTATTGTTGAAAGATTTAAAATGGCATCCAGAGATTAATTTGAAATGACACCATAGAGCTCCACGATTCATGATGGCTATGTTCATGTGTTTGACAATTTTGCATGCTTCTTGCATGAAAAAGCTTCCTCAGGAAATGACCCTGGTTATTCTAAAATGCAGAAAGCAATTCCTGGTGAATAAAATCAAGAAATGCAAACGAAGAAAATGAGGGTAACATTCAATTAGCCAATACTTTCCCACCATTTCTTTGCGAATTATTTTTTCCCCCTTTTCCACAGGAAAAACACGGTGTCAGTGAATTAACACTCATGATTTGGTTTAATTGGCATTGGCGCTTACCAACTGTTGCTTATAAATTAGGACTTGTGGAACATTTCTAAAAAATCTGTCGAGCCCTCCATGGTTAGCAGGAAAGAGT
Organism: Dipodomys spectabilis; assembly: GCF_019054845.1. Lineage (NCBI taxonomy): Eukaryota > Metazoa > Chordata > Mammalia > Rodentia > Heteromyidae > Dipodomys > Dipodomys spectabilis. The sequence continues at coordinate 4,175,016 of NW_024870892.1, read as the reverse complement.
TTGTGTAGACACCAGGGATGCTCAGTTTACTCTGTGAGCTGCAAGGCTGCGCGCTGGCTTGGTCTCAGCACAGCTGCTGTGCACTGGGATTTATTAGAAAATGGGTAGGATCTGTGTGCTGCTGAAGCTGTCCTCTCTCTCTCTCTCTCTCTCTCTCTTTCTCACTATGCTGTTGTTTATAAAAGATGTAGTTTACATCCCTGGAGTGAGCATTTTGTCATCTTAATCTGTGACAACCTATCAAGAAGTAAACCTCTGCTATTTCCCTCCACATTCTTTTTTTTTGTTTGTTTGTTTTGGGTCCAGTTGTGGGGCCTGAACTCTGGGCCTGGGCGCTGTCCCTCAGCTCTTCAGCTCAAGGCTAGCACTCTACCACTTGAGCCACAGCACCACTTCCGGCTTTTTTTTCTTTTTGCTTATGTGGTGCTGGGGAATCGAACCCAGGGCCTCATGCATTGCAAGGCAAGCACTTTACCACTGAGCCACCTTTCCAGCCCTCCCTCCACATTCTTGAGCCACACCCATTCCTTTCTCATCTACATTCCCCATTCAAAATGTGCTATGGGTTTCACTAGAAGCACTCATGACGTTATCATAAATCCTTCCAGTGATCACTTACCTTTCATTCACTCTATCTCACAACTCCTAAACAAAAAGCAAAAAGAACCAGCTCAGTCGCCCAAAGACTCTTTCCACTAGATGCCCAATGGTAGCTCAAAAGAGTGATCCAATTTTCCATGTCATCTGGACATCAAGGTTGGAGGAAGGGAAGAAGTGTGTCTGTGTGAGAGAAACAGGTACACTGACAGACAGACAGAGAGACAGACACAGATAAAGAGAGAGGAGAGAAAGACAACAGGTGGGAGTGAGAGGGCGGGAGAGAGATACGGAGAGAGAAACACAGAGAGAGAGAGAGAGAGAGAGAGAGAGAAACAGAGAGAGAGCCCCTCTGCTTGTTATTCCTTTCTTAGAGGCCTTCATCTTGTTGAAGCAAATTACCTCATCCTTTTTTTGGCTTTCTTCCTGTTCTTTTCCATCTCTTTGATGTGTTTTATTATTTTTTCGGGTATCACTGAATGATTATTCAATTAACAAATTCCAATTGCTTAATAATCTTCTGTAGGATGTATAGCAGTGTAAAAATGTTGAAAAGGAGAAACTTCTGACCTGGTGGAGTTTGTATTTTTAGGATACGATTATTGAAATAGCAAATGACTCAACAACATCATAATATTGCATATTTATGATTGCAAATGAGTGTAATTTAAGCTGAGTACATAAACACAGATATGAAGAAGTTTGGCTTAAGGGTTTTTTTTTTAAGTTGCAAATGAGAGTCACTGTTGAAAAAAGGTAGTTGAGCAGTTCCTTAAAAGGGAAAATGAATTTTCAGTCAGTCTCTAGAAGTTGGTGTGAATCGTTGTTTTTTCAAAGGGAAAATACAAACAAGGGGACCAAAGCAATTCAACCCCTTTCTTTGCTGGAGCTGGAAAGTACTAATGTTATGTAAACTTATTTCTTATCTTCATTGTCTAATCCAACCACAGTAGAGTGATTTGCCTTGTTAGGATCTGTGGTGATGGTTCTAGCTCACTGGTGTATTTCTCTGTGACTATTAACTCCTCTGGGAGTCCACAAAGAGAATGATTTTGTTTGAGTGTCTGCTCTGGGAATCTGAACACACCACAATGGAGGAAAATACATGGGGGTACCAGTGAAACAATTCATAGGACACCAGGTTTCTAGAGTTACTTTTTTTTTTTTGGTTGGTCATGGGGTTTGAACTCTAGGCCTGGGCACTGTCCCTGAGGTCTTCAGCTCAAGGCAAGCCCTCTACTACTTGAGCCACAGCGCTACTTCTGGTTTTCTGGTGGTTTATTGAAGATAAGAGTCTCACGGACTTTCTAGCCAGGACTGGCTTTGAACCATGATCCTCAGACCTCAGCCTCCTGAGTAGCTAGGATGACTGGCGTGAGCCACCAGCGCCTGGCTTAGAGTTACTTTTACGTATTTCATCAATCCTCTTGCCTCTGCCTTCTCTTCTTCTTTTTTTTTTTTTTTAACCTTCCTGACTTTCTTCCTTCCCTCCTTTTCTTCCTTCCCTCTCTTCTTTCTTCCTTCCCTTGCCTTCTGTCCTTCCTTTCTCTTTGACAGGAATCTCAGCTCCTTCCTGCGCTCTCTCCTGGCCATGGGAGACAGAACATATACCTGGCTGGGGGTGGATGTTCCCTCCTTGGGGATCTCCACAGTTCGCAGGCTTAGAAGGAAGACAAAGTCCTGGGTGAAATCTAAGAGGCCCCTCCTTGCTCATTACCAGAGCGATTAGACTAATAGACCTGGCAGTAATCTAGGGGTGGCCTACTTAGGAAACAGAAATCTAATCAGATCTCGTGGTAAGTCCATCCCCTCCAGGTAAGACATTAAAAGATTTAATTCCCAGCCAAATCATCCTGAGAAAGGAGAAGTGGGCCTCTCTGCCCAGGCTTCACTTAATCCTGTCTTTGTAAGTGTATCCCTGTGCATATAAGCCACACGCTTGCAATTTTCTTGCAGATGATTGTCCAATTCCTTCCATTTGTTGGTTTGTCTTGTCTTTGCTTTGTTTATCTTTTGGGTTTAGTGGCACTGGGGTTCGAACTCGGAGTCACCTCCTTTGATGTGAGGTGCTGTCCCACGGAGCCACCACTCAGGTCCTTTGCTTCTTTATGTGCTGATTATTTTCGACATAGGGTCTGGCATCCATCTGAGTGAATGCTTGGACCATTGTTCATACCTATTTTAGGATTATTGTATCTGGGATGTCAGGTGTGGTCTACCATGTCTAGGTTCTTCCACGCAGCTCAACTCTTGAAGTGTTTTCTGCCTGAGCTGGTCAGGAAGCACGCTATTTCTATTTCAGTTCTCTATGTAGCTAGGATGACAAGTATGTGTCACCAAACCCAGCTATTGATTAAGAAGGAGTCTTGAGAACTTTTCTGCCCAAGCTAGCCTTGACCTGTGATCCTTCCAATTTCATCCTCCCAAGCAGCTAAATTCATAGGCATGAACCAATGGCACCTGGTAGTGATTATAATTTCAAACACATCAGACTCTACTACACACTGGCTCACCTTGAAGATGCTGAATTCACTTGTAACTCTTTTCCCTTTCCCACAATCTCTCACCCAAAAAGCGAAGTCAAATCTTTGCAGACCTGTAAAGCTGATGGCTCTTCTAGCAAAACCAGAGAGAATTAATGCCCTTGTTTGCCTAAGTATTCTGACTTAAGCAAATGAAGAGTGGAGAACAAACCAGAAAGAAATGAACACACACATTTATTTCCCCAAGAATTTACTAGATGAATTTCTTCCTCCAAAATTGGGGAGAAACCATTTCCCTACTTAAATATTCCTGACCTTCAATGCTGTGACATGTGCAGTTTGCTTATTCCTCGAGGACAGTGATATGCTGTATTAAGACATCAAATTTTGAGGGCTTCGATCAGAACCTGTATATGACCTTAGAAGCATGCCCAGAAGTTAACACAAAACAAAATACCCAAGAGTTCGGCGTTTCCAGTACTCTGTGGTAACAAGTGACTATGCATCACACTTCTCCTTGTCTTTCTTCTTATCTCTCCTCCACCCTTGTCCTGCCCAGGGACAAAGGAACCGCTTCACCAAGTGAATACAAGGCGTTTTCAGTAGCAAGAGCTGGTTGTTCGAGCAGCAGAAACATGTCCATTTGCCTTGAGTTCCAAAGCCCCAGAAAAGAGCAGGCAATGTTTGGTTTTAGAATTGTAGGATTTCTTTTAGTCAAGGGAAATACTGAAAGCATTTGTTTAAAATCCAGCCCTTACCTTTTATGGCCAAGTAAATACATTTATAACAGAAGGAATGTTATCTTTTCCCATTTAGAGGGGTCAGTTTACGATACCTTGAAGTCTAAATTAGGTGAAAATGAAAAATCTCCTTCTTTATTATTTCTCTTATAATTTGGAGAATGTTATCTTTTCCCATTCAAAGGGTCAGTTTATGGTACCTTGAAGTCTGAATTAGGTGAAAATGAAAAATTCATTTCTTTATTGTTCCTGTATCCTTTGCATTTTCTACAAGTGCATGTGGGGGTGGGGAGTTGCTGGTATCCAAAGAGTGTTTCACTATTAAAACACACTGGTTACCACATTCAATTTTTACTTAGTTTACAGGAAGACTACCTGTCTATCTCTTTTTTTCTCTTTCTCTCTCTCTCTTTCCCTATCTGTCTGGATATATGTTAGAATATACATACATAGTATACATCTCTACAACAAAAATATTGCCTCTCATGATTACTTCTTATTGAGTAGTTAGCAAAACTGATGGGGATTTATTTCACCTGACGTCTAGAGGAAATCCAGGTAGCTCTCAGCCTCCCCAGAAAAGCCTCAGTTCAAAGCTTATTGTTAATGAATGTGTCTGGGCACCTGGCTTTATGGTTGGTAAGAAATCATTTCTCTCAGGGGTCTAATTTCTGTAAACCTCTTTTACACTACTAAGAAGCTGGTATATAGACAAAACTCAAGTTACTCCAAATATTTGGTCTAGAACTTGCTTTTGAAATCCAGTGGATATGAGAAGTAAGAATTTGAAATCCCTTGGGGACAATAGGTTACTATTAAATCTTTGCATGTTTTAAAAAGAGTTCTCATTCAGATAAAATCCTTAATTTTAAATTTTAGATCATAGCATTAACCCTGAAAAGCTAACTAAATTGCTGAACACGTTCCTTGATCATTGGGGGAAAAATAATTTTGCTCTTAGGAAAAAGACACAGAATTCTTATTAGCAGTAGATGTTAACTGGACAAAATAATGGGCTTCACTGTGACATTTTCATACATGATCAAAAAGTATTTGGATCTTATTCACCCACCCCTCTATCTTCTCTTATTTCTTCTCTCCCTTCTCCTTTCTCCCCTTCTGGGTCCTTATTAGTCTCTTAAGCCAATAAACAAAGCTCAACAACAACAACAACAACAACAACAAAAGCTCTTGGGAATAGAGATTCAAGAGAGTAATACTTGATTCACTGTTGATTACAGCATTTAATTACAGAGCATTGTGTTTCTGGATATACGAAGCCTAAGGAGAATAAGGGGGAAAGGCTGGTATGTCCCAAAAACCCAGTCTCAATTTAAAAAGGTAACTGTGTGGTGTTGGTTCAGATTAATTCCCTAAAGGTAGAAGTTTACATTTGGTTTGCTTTTGGTTGAATATCACTTTTGAGTTTGAAATATTAACAAAAAATCCTGAGAAAAGCTTGTAAAACCCTGTGGGTAGTGCCGTTCAGGGAATCAGAAACATATGGGTTTGCATTTCTCTGAAAGGGCCTGGTTCTGTGTGTTGGAGCAAACAGTTTGGGGTTTCATGGTGTGGCTTCTGGAAGGAGTTTCAGATGTAAGATTTGGTTCTCTGCAGACCCTGGCACAAGCTCATCCTTCTATTAGAAAGGCCTGCTTAATATTTCTGTGTTTTGGAAAAGGTAGAGTATGCATTTATTTTCCATGCCACAAGTGGCCTTGGCAATTGACACAAACATTTTTGTCTAACCAATGTGGAGTCCTATCTTACCAATGGTGAGCTGTGCTCTACCACACCAAACCATTTGGTGCTCAGTGGACCTTGCTGTTGACAAACAACAACAATGACAACAAAAACAACAGATGCAATGTGTTCCCTGGGCCTCAGTTTCCTGTTCTGTCATGTAAGGAGCAAGCTGTGCTTGACCACAAACACTAGCTGGTCTGGCTCCAAAGACAGGCGACAGTCATGCTTCAGACTCAAGAAGAATGCTTGTTTTTTTTTTTTTTTTTTTCCAACAAGTGCTTCTAAACAGTGGTACAAAAATGAAAATTCAGTCCTGGACGGAACAGAGGGTGGTCAGCTACCGTGACTTTCCCCCAGTTTTGCTTTTGCTCTTAGACTTTTATTTCTGAGGGCCTGAGACCATGGTTTCTAATTCATTGATATTTTTCCACATTTTTTATTAGCCTCAATTAGTTGTTCAATTTATATACACATATATCTCCATGTATATACATAAAAGTTTACCTGATCACACTGAAACCCTCCAACACTTTTTCTCAGTCCCCTTCTCCCTTCCCTAACCAATCCAGCAGCTTTTTGCCATATTCTCTGTGTGTACCTCTCTCTCCCATTCAGACATACACAGGGCCTGTTTACAAACCTGTATTCATTGTTTGTGCGTATGGTAATTGTTCAGAAGGTTCCCGCTGATGTTTCATACATGCATGTACGGTACTTCAGTCAGATCCATCGTGTGACTCCTCTCACTTCCGCATCCCTGCTACTGCCTCCTGTGAGCCAACAGCATTCTGAGACTTTCCATTCTCCTCTTCATTCATTCCCTTTAGCTTTGGGGAGGGGGCTGTGGGGCCTGCTTCCTTCCAGCTGCAGAGGTGTGAGAGACCCCGGGGGCAGAAGCAGAGCTCTCTGTTTTTCACACAGGTCCGGACTCACAGGCAGAGCAGCCAAGGGCCACTTCCAGTCAGGAGTCCCTTTGCTCTGCCCAGTGGACATCCCTGCTCTGCCGCCTCGCCTCCCATTTCACTTCTTCCTGTGTCAGGACACGCAAGTCCTTTGTGCAGTACGCCTTCTCCAGGCCATGAGGAGAAAGTGAAAATGAGGTCCATTCTAGAACCAAATCCTGGATGCATGTTATTAGTGGTTACGTCCAGCCTCTTAGCCAAAATTGTCTCGACCTTCCCTTCTTACAGGGAAGCAGAAAAACATGTCCCAGCTTTCAGTGACATTTACATTTCTACACAAGATGGCACCGCATGACTCATTCGATTCTGAGGTTGTTTTCATCGGAAGGGGAATTGCGCTTGGATAGGGTTGCACAGTAACAAGCCAAGGTGCACAGAGGAGACCTTTTCTAGATACGAAGACTCTAGGGCCGCTTGGATGCTCAAACAAGTTTTAGAAATGAAGTTTATGCGTCTTTTCAATCACACAAGGTGGAGCACATTGTCATTTCTTCACCAGTCTTGGGATCACTGCTAGAAGTAGAGGGGAAAAAATGAAGTATCTGTTGAAACTATTTAGTTACTTCATTAGTCTTCCACATGTATAAGGCTGTCCCAATTTTTGCGGTGAAGTAGAAAACAATGGTATCACTAAGTCTGGCTCTAGGATCACACTTTCGTTTGGGCTTGACAGTTCTCCAACCTGGAAATTCACCTCTATTCGGAACCCCTGTCACTTGGTGCTGAGGAGAACATCTGGAGAGTGGGTACCAAAATGCAGCCTGGGTTTTTCTCTATGATTTGAGCAAGAGTTTTTCTGCCTGTTGTTTGAACAGCATGATTCATTAAGAGGAATGAAAATATTTATTTTCTTCTCTAGGAAAGGGAAACTAATACTTTTGCTTCTAAGACTTGGGACTCCAGTGGATGGGGTATTGATTTCTTCCCTTTAACCACATTTATAGTAGTCTCAGTGAGTTGTACATGGTGCTTTCAAATTGTCCTGTCCAAATATACCTACATTATACCTTGACCAGACTCATCCTCTCCATCACTCTCTAGAAAATTCTTCCTAATGGCCGGTAAAGACAAGATTATATACATGGGATTCTCTCTTTCAAGATCTAAAAAGGAAGACAGAAGCCAGGCAATGGCGGGGGGGGGGGGGGGGGGTGGAGAGAGAGAGAGAGAGAGAGAGAGAGAGAGAGAGAGAGAGAGAGAGAGAAGAGTATAATGGGCACTGTTAAGTAGCAAGCTTTCAATTTATTCTAAGGCTGCCACAATAGATTGGGTGGCTTAAATGACAGCACTTTATTTTTCTGAGTTCTGCCAGATCTAGGTGCCTGGGGGCTCTTCCTAATAGGGTAGTAGGGTGTTTCTCTGTCTCACAGGTGGCCGCCTTCTTTCTACTGTGTCTTCACATGCATTTACTCTATCTTGTGCATTCCTGGGCTGCCTCCTTGTCCTCCTCTTCCCACCTCCTCCACTTCTTCCTCTTCCCCTTCTCTTCTTCCTCCTCCTTGTTCCTAAGTGACCATCCCTATTAAATCAGGGCTCCTCCTCTTTCTCCTTCCCCCCTCCTCCTTTTCCTCTTGCTCCTCCTTTCCCTCCTCCTCTTCCTTCTCTTCCTACTTTCCCTCCTCCTCCTTCTTTTTAAGTGACTGTCCCTATTGGATCAGGGCTCCTCTTCTTCCTCCACTCCCTACCTCCTCTGCTTCCTCCTCCTTGTTCCTAAGAGACCACTACTATTGGATCAGGGCTCCTGGCTTAAAGCTTCATTCTGACCTCATTTTCTAAAAGGTCTTATTTCTAATAGTCATACCGGGGATTCGGACGTCAACATGTGATTTGGAGAGGGACCCAATTCTCAGCATGACAGCACTGCAGGAGAAAGCAAGAATCCCAAAGACAGGATCTTCTCACAGTCATTCCCCCAGCTCAGGAAACACCAGGGTCAGCAGGACCAATATGCAAGGCACTGGGTCAAGTGTTCTATGGCGCGGGAGGTAAAGGAGTGTTAGAGGTGACGTCAGCTGTTTGCTGAATGGACAGTATTACCATGATGCCCTTCCACAGCGCAGGCATGGTGCGGGTGGAATCAACTCTGAGTACTCTGGGGTCCTTGTAGGCCAAATCATGTAGGCACCTAGGTTAGATTCCCTGTGTAGAACTGAGGGGCAGTTATGCAGCAATGCTCTGTACCTGTTCCATTATACAGTGACGCTCTGTACCTGTTCCATTATACGATGTTCTCTGTACCTGTTCCGTTATGAAACGATGTTCTCTGTACCTGTTCCGTTAGGCAGCGTGCTCTGTACCTGTTACGTTATGCAGCTATGCTCTGTACCTGTTATGTTATGCAGCTATACTCTGTACCTGAACCATGGAAGCACAAGGCAGAGATGAGGCGTGGGACACTGTGGGGATGGGAGAGGTACTTCTTCAGCTGGGGGAAATGGGAAGGACATCCTTGCATCTTCCACCTGACGTTCTTCCATCCTGGTGTTCCGTGTTCCCCATGGAGCACAGTCGCCTCAGTCTACACAAAATCACTCGCATTAAACTCAAAGAAGAGAGAGTGGGTTTAAGTGCTGAACGTATTTTTGTTCAGGTCCTTAAAAATGCAATCTTTGTGACTAAATTGCAAAATCGTTTAGAAGAATGATCTGTTATTCTGTCATAATTTAGATGTTAGTGGAAATTAGCTCTATAAAATATGTTTTCTAGTGTAGGTACTTTAATATGTGTGTGTTTTTTTGATACATTTCACAATAGCTATGCAGGCTAAACACATTCGGTATTTGCATATATGTTTCATTCCACCTGGTGGCCAATATGAATGACTTTATCTTCTCTAATGGCAGTAACCAGCGGCAATGTTGTAGCCTCTGAAAAGGATAAATTCTGTTTCATTATGCTTGGTTACCACCTCAACCATGGCTCAATCTTCAATGCGTAACACTGAGTCATTAGATCCATAATACCGGTTTGTGATTTCACTTAGAAATCATCTCATATATATATATATATATATATATATATATATATATATATATATATATATATATATATATATATATACACACACACACAAATATTATTCAACCATAAAAAAAAATAACACATTATTTGCACGAAAATATATGCTACTAGACATCATGTTAAGAAAAATGAGCCAGATTCCGAAGGACAAATATCACCTGTTTTCTCTCATATGAAAATTTTTTAGACCTAATAAAAGAATAAAAATAATAAAAAAAAGAATAAAAGAATATAAAGAATAAAAAAGAATATAGTTATGTTTGTGGGAGGGGGGTGGACTAGTGAGAGGAGGAACAGCAAAAATGGTGGACTGTAGAATATAATCAATGTGTTTTATGTACATGTATTACTATAGAATAATGACAGTGTAATGTGTGCATGTGTCAGAATAGAATGGTGGTGCCTATTAAAATTGTATAAAAGGAGATAGAATCTAGATATGTCACAATGAAACTTCATTAAAGAATTATAATATACTAATACTAATACTATACTAATACTATACTAATAATATACTAATAACATAAATGGAGAAAAAAAAGGAAGGAAGGAAGAAGAGGAGAATGAGGAGGAGGAGGTAGAGGAGGAGGAGGAGGAGAAGAAGAGGGAGAAAGGAAAAGAAGAAGAGGAAGAGGAGAGGGAAGAGGAGGAGGAGGAAGTAGAAGAAGAGGAAGAGGGAGAAAGAAAAAGAAGAAGAGGAGAAGAAGGAAGTAGAAGAAGAGGAAGAGGGAGAAGAAGGAAGAAGAAATGCAAGAAGTAAAGAAAGAGAAAAAGAGTGGAGGAGAAAAGATGACTGGCATGGAGAGAATCTAGACAGGTAGGAGTGGACAAAGTCATGCGTGCACCACTTCTGCTGTGGAATTTATCTGAACAGACTTTCGCCTGGTTTCCGTAGATCCAGTAGATGGGCCTTTTCTCTGTGAACCACTGACAGATCCTGTCTCACCAATTTGAGCCCATGAGGCTGAGCAACCACTCTTTGTATCCATGTGCACTCGGTTCTCATCAGGTCTCTCTATCCAGAGCCAGTTACTGTTTGGTTGCTTTGAAACTTAGTGAAGCTACTTGAATTGGCTTGTGATTGAGCCACAACACAGCACAGTGCAAAATGATGAATGTTGAGTACAGAAAGAGCATCACGGTTAAGAAAACGACTTTTAACTTGTTGCAATGCTTCTGTAAAAGTTTAGTACTAAAACGTTTGCCATCAACCAATTATAGTTATGCTGACCGAAGAGTCACCCAGGTTAGAAAGATCTTGCATGAAGTCACTCTCACGAGTGTCTCTGTGACCCTGCTTCACTTTAACGGAATAAAAATGTGCCAGTCGGGGGTGATGTATTACAGGAAGTTCTAAGTCTGCGAAGACACTGAATTTCAACCAGAGGATGGAGATTCAGAAAATAGGTTTGGTCCTGAATTCATGAACTGGAAAGTAAGGATTCATTTGCATGATTTTAGCTAACATGTTTGGAATATGCATGTGTCATTGTCATCTTACAGTTGCCAATCATGACTTAGCAGTGTTTCATCTATATGAAACAGTCTTGTATTTAGTCAGGAGTGAGCATTTGTGTGGTAGAAGACAACTGTATTGTTAGTATGGGCTGATTGATCCAGTCTCCAAACTTAATAAGGTTATAAAATATGGCATGACCATAAAATATTAAAAAAAAGCTTTCTATCTTTCTCTCCCTCCCTCTCTCCCTCCCTCCCTCCCTCTCTTCCTTCCTCCCTCCCTCCCTTCCTCCCTTCCTTCCTTCCTTCCTTCCTTTCCTTCCTTCTCTCTTCTTTCTTTCTTACTTTCTTTCTCCTTCCTTCCTTCCTTTCTTTCTCTCTCTCTCTCCTTCCTTCCTTCCTTCCTTCCTTCCTTCCTTCCTTCCTTCCTTCCTTCCTTCCTTCCTTCCTTTCTTTCTTTCTTTCTTTCTTTCTTTCTTTCCTTCTTTCTTTCCTTCTTTCTTTCTTTCTTTCTTTCTTCCTTCCTTCCTTTCTTTCTTTCCTTTCTTTCTTTCTTTCTTTCTTTCTTTCTTTCTTTCTTTCTTTCTTTCTTTCTTTCTTTCTTTCTTTCTTTCTTTCTTTCTTTCTTTCTTTCTTTCTTTCTGTCCTTCTTTTTCTGCCAGGGAAATGGGATCCTGGGTCCATATGAGTTATGAACTATGAGGTTCAAAGAGTCTCGGGACATAAAAAGTCAGATTGTATTGGCCATGAGTGAGATAATTTATAGATTGTTCTGTAGGAGGTATAGATGATTCAGTAGTAGATAGGTTAAAGACATTCTTCATGAATATTAAAAGGCTGAGTTCAAGTCATCTAAAGAGAATATGAATCCTCCACGAAGGTTGTTTGTGAAAATCAGCTTTCTGATGAGATAGATACTCAGACATTAAATGTTCCAGATCAGTAGTTTTCTGCATAGGTCCCTTTTGATATATTTGTTTCAAAGTAACATTTTAAATAGAGTAATAAACTAGTTCACATTTCAATGAAAAAGAAATAATTTACAGGTGGTTCTGAAAATAATGAAGAAAGGACACCTCTTTGTCATAGCAGTTTATGTATTCCATGGAAAACAGACTATATGAAGGCTTAAAAGGACTTGTGTTTGCTGAGCACATTGTCTATGCCCAGGCACCTGATAGGAAAATACGGGCAGCTTCCATTGATGGTGAACCATTAGGAATGGCTATTACTGCTGTAATTCTTGCTTGAATTCATCATTGATGGAAATGAAAAAGAAGTTGTAATGCAATTCTTTTCCATGAGGTTTTATGGATTTCCTGAATTTTTATCCATTCCTAGGAATTATGAAGGGCTTCTATGATTCAGTGAAATATGCAGAATGTTTTGAGTGACAGTGGCTAATTGTAGGTGTTTAGCAGATTCATTAATGTGGAACTAATCAGATTGCAATGTTCCTCCTAGATTTTAGGGGTCCCTGGGCAGATATATTTATGTTTATGAGAGCTTTCTTTCCCTGTATTCCCAAGTATTGTTATTATTGTCATTATTATTAAAAAGAAAATAATGTGTGCAAAAAATAAAAATATATTTTTGAAGTAGGAGACACACACACACACAGAGAGAGAGAGAGAGAGAGAGAGAGGGTACCTTTTCATCAATAGTGAGCATCATTAACTGGATCACAATATCCCTCACCTACAGAATACTAAATGTGTTTGATCAGATTCTGTTTTGTGGAACTATAAAAGAACTTTTAATGATGTATAAATATTCATTGAGCACTACACTTGAGATTTTTGTACTTTATCTTATGTAGGTTATACCATATTTTTTAAAGTTAAAAATAAACAGACTTTGACATTATTTTGAAATAATTTCATAAGAGAACCACCAGGAGATAGAAATGATGTTACAATGTAAATGAGGGTAGAAAGGGAGGGAGAAGTTTTCTTAGAAGAGCAAATTAATTAGGGGGTCACAGGACTGTTTTGGGGAGGGGCTGATCCGGTGTCATGGAGCAGTGGTTGAAGACCTGGGCACACACACTGCTGTGCAGGCTTGACACTATGCATCCCATTGGTTTTCTGCTAAAAGAATGGTAACATAAACTAACCAGAGATTCATGTTTATTCTTACTTCCCTATTCCAGCACAGAAAGAAAACCATTGCACTTCTTATGGGAATAAGAAGGAGCATGCTCTGCTGTCATCTGTGGTCCTGGTCTGCCTTTCTTAACCACACAATTAGAAGGCTGGAACTCTCCAGCATCTATTCCTCGACCTTGGGCCAGCCAATAACCAAGGGCCAATTGTTCAGTCAATCATCCCTACATACGTCTATAAAGCCCTAAATGATGTTTTGGAAAGCCCCTATGTTGGGGAAGACATCAAAGTCCTGGAAGAGGGGTGGGCTCAGAGGAAGTGGGGAAACCTTTCACCCCTTTCCCACATACCTTCTCCTGTGCATCTCTTCTTCGTTATTTCTGAGTAGTATTTTTCACGATAAACTGCTAATCATAAGGTGAATGTTTTCCTGAGTTCAGGGAGCTACTTATAGGAGATGATCAACTTGAAGACAAGTTTTAGGAGCCCCTGACTTTATGTCAGACATCAGAAGTACGGGGAGTCCAGCCTTGAGATTGGCAATGATAATCAACAACAGAACTGCATCACTGGGTACCAAGATGGCATTCAAAGAGTCAGAGAATTGTTGGTGTGGGAAACTTGATTATATTTGATGTCAGATATGTTGTGAGGATAACCTTGCCAATTATTGAAGGAGAGACAGAGGCTAGGAGCCAGAGTTTTCCCAACATCCTCTCAGAGGTGGAAATTTACTAGCATCCTGGCAGGCTCTAGTTCTTTGGTGACTGGTGTGGGCAGAAGCACGTGCAGGGTACCAGGCCCTGGTTTCCCCAAATCTCCAGTGTAATTTCCTAGTCCCAGGCTGACGTGCAAAAGAACATCTTATGGACACATCTCTGATGCTCAGGCTTATGAAGGAGTCAACAGTGCTTGTCTAAATCTAAACACCTTGTAGACAGTTGTATTTGAACAAGTGTGTGTTAAAATGTGACTATGAAACCAGTCTTTAAATGCTGAAAAAAGTCATTCAGCATCATACATTGAGGAATTGCCCAACATTTGAACATCTAATTTTAATAATTGATTGTAATCCAGTGGTATCCTCAGAATAACCTACAATGCATTTTAACAGAAGACTAGAAATGTTAGATGAATTTTAATGTCAGCAGAGAACTTCCCATATTTTAGGTTGGAGATGCAAAAATTGGGCATCCAGTTGTTTTTTCTTTTTTTTGGTGTACTATGTAGGTGAGTTTTGTCAATCTGTGGAAAAGTCTCTATAATAAAATGTCCAATCAAAGATGGAATTAATTTGTCACCTGAGATGAAACAATTGCCTCAGATTTCTATTGACTTGATGATAGTTCTAGGTATCAACATGATCTACTTGGCTAGACAGTGATAGAAAATAACATACAGCTTTGGATGTTCATTCCTGCCGGTTTTAGTGGTTTGCCCATTCTTCTCCTTAGGTAAGAGCTGGGAACTGTTTCCACAGGCATGCTTAGATGGTATCAACGTCAAGCTGAAGAGTGAGGTCACAATACCAAGAATCCAGGTTTGTCAGATGGGAAATGGCTGGAACGTGGTCCTCTCCTCAGAGGACCAGATTTGCAATGCAATTTGATGTCACCGAGTGACTTGCAAAGTCACAAGCTGGATTCCGACTATAAAAGAGACATCTGATCAGATTGTCACGCTCTGTGTTTAATGGAGTGTTGTAAGGACTTTGACACAAACCATTACCCACTATTTACTTATTCAAAGCAGAAACCTACTGGAAAATCGAGTGAAATTATCCATACTTTTAACAGCTTTGAACAGACTGCCTTATGATCAAAATTTATAAAACATACCCTTCTGGACACATAGGTATTAAATGCTACTGAGTTCTATAGCATTTTAATCATTATGTCTTACAAGGTGGCTTCTATCTAGAGAATATGAAGTAACATTTCCCAGTTGTTGGCGAATTTCATACCAACTCTTGGATCTGCAGCTCCTCAGAGGCTAGTTCTTGGATGGATGCTCATGCACAGAAACTAGGTTAATTGTCACACTTCATCTCTCCACAGTCCTGTTTTCTTTCCAAATTTCCAACACTTGTTCTTAATTTGGGTTTCTTGGACAGAGTTTCACAGTAAACCAAACATGAACTTTTCTGTGTTTGAGGCTAATTGAATGATAGCTTTTCAAATAGGATACAACAGTACTCTGAAATCCAGTGAACTATTGGGTACTATTTTATTTTCTAAATCAGTTGTTGACATTATCTGGGAATGTGTTTTGCCCCTGGCTATTGGTACTATTGATAATTAACTGGAGCTATGAGTAAAAATTATTTTAATACCCTGAACAATTATAATGAACAATTGAAATCAGGGAAAATTAAGAAATATTAGTGTGATGTTGAAAGAGGAGATGTGAAAAAAAAACATATCTGAAATCACTATTTAGCCAAATGAACCGAACTGGTTTATTGATGAATGTTTTATGTTATATTATTCTTTCATTAGTGATTATAATGTAGCAGATTTTTGATGATTTTTTTCCCTAAGTTTTTAAAATTTGATGTATAATTTTCTTGGTGTTAAATTATTTCCAATGAAGAGTTTGAAAGAAGAACCACTTATAAAAGAGAACTTCTGATGATCTAAAATTTATTCACAAATTCCATGATCTTTGTCCCAGAACAATCCTTTGATTCTGGTTTTCTTATTACTTGAAAGGCTGGCACACATTGTAAGACACAACGAATTTTTCATCATATACTCCTGTGACAGCAAGACAGAACCTGAGGTTAATTATATCAGTCAAATACCCAACATGAGAAAAATTCGACTGTAAAGCTCTTCAAATATCAGCAATGACATTTGAAGTAATTGCAAAGCTTGAGCACCAATTTAAATGAAAAGCCACCCCCTCTGCCTGTCCTTTATCCACTGTTGAATATTATAATGTTAAAAGCATCAAAGTACCTGAACATTGAATTAATAATGTGGAATTTTATTGATCGCCTATATATTCATTGACGGATTCTATTTTCAGCTAAGAGATTTATCTGTAAATGCCCATTTCTAAATACATAGCATACAAAGTTCCAAATGCCGTTGCTTAAAAAATAAAATTTCACCCAAAGGACAGTAGATTTTGAAGGGCCCTCATGTCTCATTTGAACCATATATTCTGGTTCTAAAATAATAGTCAAAACAAAATACCTCAGACAATGTCACTGAACAAGTCTTTCTGTGGTCATTATAGCCAGATTGTGATTTCATGATCAAGTAGAGTCTCTCGATAGGTGATAAAGGCCTGATTATGAATAAATAAGAAGGAGCTAATTGAACTATGACTTAATATTGCCACCACAGTAAGATTTTCTTTTCACATGAAACAATTTGATAGTTATGACAGAGACAGGACTTTGGATAAAACTATGACCAAATAAACAACTTTTGTATCTTCATAGTCTTCAGTTAAGAATGGCATATAATTTGATGTATTGTTTTTGTGAGAATAATACACAGATAAAGAAAGAACCATTGGCTTAGAGAAGAAGCAAAACAGGAGGAAGAATGCTTTCAAGCTGAGCTGGGTAAATACGTACCTGTCACCTTCACCATATCTTGCATTCCTATCTTAGTCAGAGCTGGGAAAACACCCTCTCATTTAAGGTCTGCTGAGGCGCCACCTTGTTGTTGGTGCTTGCCTGGTGTTGAAATGATAATGTGAGAACTACTTTTACTTTAGAAATAATGTGTGTCTTATTTTCTGATTAGAAAAGCATCTATGCCGGGAATGGAGGAAAATGAAATTGAATCATAATGGAAACCACCAAGGGTTTTATCATGCAATGATTTACATATGTAAATTTGTGTCAGGTGTTTCTTTCAATAATGTCTTTTGATTTGGGGTTACTGAGAAGTCTCACCTCTCTACAGCAGTAATGGGGCAGGGAAGGAACTTCAGTTCAGGCAGGGGCTTCCCATCTGGTTACTGTGGTCTCTAAAGAGGCAGGAATCCTCTGGAAAATATGGAGCTGCCTTCTATTTACCATACTTGTGCAGGTCTCCTCAGATACAAGCCTGGGTGGAAGAGGACTAAGCAAAGATTATTTCTACAGGTGGAGGGAGCCAGCAGTCATCTCCAGCTTCTCAGTATGTGGAGTCCTGCGACATCACCAGAAACTTCCATAACTGGAGTTCCTGGGAGTGTAGAGGAAATTCTCCTGGGGGGGGGGGGGTTGTGCTCCATCAGGGAGTGATGCTTCCCTGGGAAGGTGCCCCCATAGTCCCTTCTTACATTGATGGGGTACTAATCATCACGTGAAAATGGGCAGCCATACTTGGCTTAGATCACTGTACCCAAGGAGTATTAGGAAACACACTTTTTCTAGCCATTTGAATTTCCTTAAACCAGGGTGAGGGAGGAAAGAGAACTTGACAGAGAACTGGCAGCACCCACCATAGGTTAGAAAATAAAGTACTAAAAAAAAAAATCAGAACACAAAATGCATCATGCAGACAGTGTAGAGTTGTTTGGAGCAGGCCAAGCTTCACATTTCTTAAAAAATTCTTGGCTAGCAATCCCCATGGATGACCACAGAGCACACTCTCTCTGTCCTGGACCTCACCCCAGGTGACAGTCATAGAATTACCATTATTTGAAACCCCTTTCAAGGCAGGTTTAATATTAGTGCCACCGCATCCTCACAATGGGAGCATGTTTGAAAGAGAAACAAAGCCACAAATTCGCCAGGACTAATTGGAGCCATTCTCAGTGATGCATGACCATAAGGGCTCCTCCAGGATAAGATGGTGTCACTTTATTGGGAACAGTGTTCCTTAGTCTGCTACCCTACTCCCCACAATGGCTACAGTCTTTTCATAGAAGTATAGTAATGTCTGCACTGGTGGCTCACACCAGTAGCTATTCGGGAGAGAGAGAACCAGAGGGAAATCATAGAAAGTTCTTAAAATTTCATCTTAATTGATAAAAAGCTGAGGATAGTAGCATGTGGCCTGCCAACCCAGCTTTGTGAGAAACATAAATAGGAGGATCTTGGTTGGGCAAAATCCCAAGAACCTATCTGAAAAGTAACAACAAATACAAAAAAGGGTTGCAAGTATGGTCTAGGTAGTGTGAGACCCTGAGTTCAAAATTCTCTAGAAAGAAAGAAATAAGGAAAGAAAGAAAGAAAGGAAGGAAGGAAGGAAGGAAGGAAGGAAAGAAGGAAGGAAGGAAGGAAGAGGGCTGGGAAGGTGGCTCAGTGGTAGAGTGCTTGTCTTGCATGCATGAGGCCCTGGGTTCGATTCCTCAGCACCACATAAGCAGAAAAAAAAAAGCCGAAAGTGGCGCTGTGGCTCAAGTGGTAGAGCGCTAGCCTTGAGCTGAAGAGCTGAGGGACAGCGCCCAGGCTCAGAGTTCGGCCTCACAACCCAAAAAAAAAAAGAAAGAGAGAGAGAGAGAGAAAAAGAGAGGGAGAGAGGGAGAGAGAGAGGGAGGGAAATGAAGGAAGGAAGGAAGGAAAGAAGGGAAGGAAGGAAGGAAGGAAGGAAAGAAGGGAAGGAAGGAGGGAGGGAAGGAGGGAAAAAAGGAAAAGAAGAAAGGAGGGAAGGAAAAGAGAGAAAAGAAAAGAAAGCAAGTTTTGTCATGAAGGGCCAGATGAGCTTGTCATGCCCGTCAGCTCTTTTCTCTCCCCTTTCTCCTGGCTATGTCTGCTATTCATGGATTCTGCCACAAACCCTACACAGAAACACAGAGCTCAGGGACCACTGGTTAGCCCTTGACATTCATGTTTTGTTTTTTTTAATTTTCTAGCAAGTCATATTCTTGGCCATCTTTTAACATAATCTACCCATTCTTCGTCTTCAGCAACACCATACCCTTTACCTTCTCTCTCTCTCTCCAATCATGTTTTTCCTTAGGTTTATCTTCAAATTCTCACTGGCACTGTTCAACACATCAAAGGGGCAGGACAACCTGGTAGTTAAGACCCCAGATCCAGAGCAGGTCAAGTGTGTCCGATTGTTGACCTTGCCACTGGCTTTCGGGGTCTCCTTGGGCAAAACACATCACTTATCAATTTCTCTGCCTGTCAAACAGGTGCTAAGGTATACCTATCTGATAGGTTTCCTGTGAAGGCTGACAACTGAAAATACAGGAAGCTCAGGTAACTATTAATCTGAGGACCAGACAAGCAAGAGTGTGTGCCTGAGCTCTCGTTCTTTGATGCTATTCTCTGGGATCACTCCTCTCCTGGCTCTTATCCACCACTTACCTAGGCCTCCACAGCTTCGATCCAGCACCTAGCTCTCTCCTCAGCCACAGACGCTTCAAGATGCTTTCTCCACTCATCTTGTTTGCTGTCCATTCAAAATGAGCTCATTGCCTTCCCTGCCAGACCTCTACCCTTTCTTCATTTTTGTGATTGACAAGCTGGAATCCTGGGAGTTCTCATTCTTCCTCCTCCCCAATGGAGTTAGTCAGCAAGCCCTGCCAAGTTTCCTGCCACGAAATCTCTGGTGCCTCTCTCCTCCCTCCACTCCCCTAGCCCCTCCTGAGTGTGAATGGTCACTCTGCTATGCCTGGATCACTCCCCACTTATCTTCTGGAGTCTGATTGCATTCCTCTATGCTCTACTCTTCAAGGAGCTACTGCAGGGATGGGACTCAATCAGATTACTCCCAGACTTCAGGTGATTCATAGATTCCTGGAAGTCTTTGGGATAAAGCCTGAAGCCTTCAGCATGGCTCACCTGATCCTTCAGAATCTCTAGCTCCACTCTTCTCCATAGCTTCAGTGTTCACACTCTTCCACGGTGACGTGCATGCCCAGCTCATGTACATATGGGATTCATAAGTTCTAGCTGCTCAAGCTAACCTGGAGATGAGTGTCTATCAAGGGCATGCTTCTCTTCCGGATACTGCAAACCTACTGCTTGTCTGCATGTTCTTGTAGCTCGATGGAATTGCACAGTTTTATTTTGCACTCTTAAACTTTAATTGAAATAATTTTATGAAGGAATTAGTGTGATAAAAACTGGTTCTTCAGGCTGTTTTTATGTATGTTTGAATTTTTGATTCAATTCAATTTTTGATTACAGGAAATATATATACAATTTCATAAAGCTAAAGATTTTAATTTAGTTTCTTTTCCTTTGATAAAGTTAACATAGTACTCATCTCTTCTATAATTCTGTTATTTTCCTGGAAAAAAATTGGAGATGAAAAGTTTAGCATGCATAGATTTGCTTGTTATAACTTACTTTTTTTATTAATTTACTTTATTGTTATTATAGAGGTGATGTACAGAGGGATTACAATTACATGCATCAGGTAATGAGTACATTTCCTTTCATACAGTGTCTTCTGTTTCCTCCTTCTCTCCCAGTCTCTTTCTCCTGTTTCTACCCACAAGTTGCATAGTTCACTTTTATCAGTGTCCAGTGAGCTCCATTGATGCACTATTTCACCCCTTTTTCCTTGAGTTCCCCCTCGCAACCCTTCTGAAGTTGTACACTAGAATACACCATGCACAAGGTAAAGAAGACAAAATCATCAAAAACTAAAAATTAAAAAAGAAAGGGAGTTCCCTTGTTTCCATATCTTGCAGGTCATATCAGTATGTATATTATTTTATAGAAGTATGAACAGGTTCTTAGGGATTGTGCCCTTGTTTATCTCTCCTAGGAGTATCCTCTTTTGGTCCCACCCTGTGTTAGCATCTAGACTAGTGTACAATTCATCATATCCCAGTTCATTTTAGATCTCATTTCCACATATCGGAGAGAACATACACTTTTTGTCTCTCTGAGCTTTCTTACCTCACTTAATATAATTTGTTCTAGCTCCATCCATGTCCCCACAAATGACATTATTTTATTCTTTCTTGTGGCTGTGTAAAATTCCATTATGTGTAGGTTGCACATTTTTTGGATCCACCCATCTACTGTGAGGAGTCTGGGCTGTTTCCATATTGTAACTTTCAATAGAGTATTATTTCTTTTGATTAGTTCCATGAAAAACCTGATTCCATTCAGATTCATCGTATTCCAGGGAATGTAATAAACAATTATTTCAGGTATTTTAGGATTGTTCAGAAGGGTAAGAATGGTGTATTATGTGGACAATCTCATTTTTTCTTAATTTTTTTCCCCTGTGCTGGGAATTGAACACAGGACCTCTACTACTGAGCCTGAGCCTCATTCCCAGCCTTGACAATCAATTTATCTTGTAGATGTCTTATAGTTTTGCTGATCACATACTTGTAGTCAATGTTTTGGAGTGTTTAAAATGACAGCATCACAGCATAATACTAATCAGAAAGAGTGGTGTGGGATAATGGGCTTAGATGACTGGCCTGGGTGCCTGAACATGTTATGTCCTTGCCATCCCATTTATTCTCATGGAAAACCTGTCTAGTATTCAGGACCCAGTCAAGGGTGGTGAGTGAAACCTAGTTCAAATAAGAGTGAGCAACAACAGATGCTAAAACTCTTTTCTCACAGTATTTGTGAGGAAAATTTCAAGAAATGTTTACAATGGGCTCACCTTGGGTCCTGTGTTCATTCCCGACCAATCCACTGTGGTCTAGATCTTGAGGACTTGTGATTGGCCAGTACACCTCTGAGAGTGGGAAGTGAGAGGGGCAGCTGTGGGGATCTCAGATCAGCTGACAGAGTAAAGAAAAGTCCTGTGCTTGGAATGATGGTAGGAGGGCTGGAGGGAGGGTAACAGTATGTCACATGTGCTGGCCACCACTCTCTCTGGCTCCCCAGACTCCCCCCGCCACCCACCCATTCTCCATGGCTATTAAGTCGAATTCTATGCTTATTTTCAAACTCAATGGTCTCTCATATCAGATAGGTTAATGATGGGGAAAATGTCTTGCTCACTTTGGTTTACCTGACGCTCCAGAGAGCATAAGTCATCAGTAATGTTTGTGGAGCGAGTGAATAAAGTTGGGTTAGTTTTGAAATTCTCTGTTTCATCTTAGTTTATGCCTGATCATGAAATCCTGAAAACATCAACCAACTCCACCTTTTTTTTTTTCATTCCAAGCTTATTTGGTTTATTTGCATTTAAGTTAAAGGCAAATTGTAACCCATATCAAAATGATTTAAGAAAGCCGGAAGAGAAATTTAAAAATAAAGACAAGCCCTACATTTGGTAACTTTTGAGCCTTTGAAAGAAAGTAAGAAAAGCAACAACTGAACAATACTTCCAAGAAGAGAGAACAAGAAATAAGTAATTTTTCTTTCCAGTTACTTGAAACGTTATGTACCATGGGGATATCATCTTTTTGAAAGATAGTCTAGCAAAATGTTAAGTTTGGGAAATGAATAGCGATATGTTATCACCAGGGTTGATAAAATGCAATGATTACCAGCCATGTAGACAGGGGTAGCATTTCTGCAGCCATTTTTAAGTCAGTGCCACACAGGAAGTGAAGCTTTGTATGGAAATCACAGATAAAGGAATAAACCTGCCAGGGTACAAGATTTACTATACTGCCAAGCAAGGAACTCAAAGGTCACTCCTGAATTAAGTTACCTTCGTATGACTTTTCTGTTCTGGGTGTGAAAATACACAGAATGGAGAAATCCATTAAACTGCGGCTGACAGTGAGAAGGGTTCATTAATTCAGAAGTGGGAGTAACTTTGCCTTTCTGCAGACGCCCCGTGGGAATTCTTTGGCATGGTTTGGTTCCTGGAGCCAAATGGAGCATTAAAATAGAAGATGGCTGTGGGAATAAACCAAGACACTAGAACCTCAGCCTAAAAATAGGCAATGCCTGAACAGGCTATGTAGTACCAAGGAGAAACCCCATTTGTCACAAGTTCATGGAGAATGGAACCAGTGACCATGTCCCAGCTCCACGGGAATGAGACCTGGATAAACGAAGCACAGTAGAAACTAGATGATTACCTGCAAGGATGCATGGGATTGAGGAAAGAGTGCCCCAAGCAAAGGGCAGTTCATTCTTCATTA
Source organism: Dipodomys spectabilis (assembly GCF_019054845.1). NCBI lineage: Eukaryota > Metazoa > Chordata > Mammalia > Rodentia > Heteromyidae > Dipodomys > Dipodomys spectabilis. The sequence continues at coordinate 4,151,929 of NW_024870892.1, read as the reverse complement.
AAGCCAGTGAGTGGATGGCACAAATCCTTCAAAATAGAGGAAGTCTGTCCAGCTTGCCACTCTTTGCTTTGTGTGTGTGTGTTTATCTAAGAGGTTATTAAGGCAATCACAGGTTATTGATTAGCTGCTGGTGTTGACAGTGTTGACTCAGGATGAGGAGACCTTGCTCGTGGGACATAGGCCACCTCAGAGGCAGATGAGGTAATCCTCTGTGCTGGTGGGACAAGCAAAGGGCTTGTCCTCTTCAGGCACCTTGTGAAGATCCAAGTCTCAATGCCTGGTTCTTCATGCACTGGGAGGGAAAGCTCATGTCATTCAGAACTTCACGCTTCTTACTCTGTTGGGATGACCCTGACCCTAGGAAATTGCAATAGGTGTGCTCATGTTCCCTCCCCACCCCTCAATTGCTTGGAGGAGGTAGCTGGAGAAATGGGGCTGGTGAAAACCTATATTCAGTAGGGTGACCAAGGAGACTCATGGGAAGAAGATACTTTAGTTACTTAATGTTTTGTGAATCAGCCAGACCTTTGAGTGGGGAAACTTTATCTGTAAATACACCCTTCAGCCAAGTGTTCCAGTTTCTAGTAGAGGAAGTGAACAAGAACAGAAGTACAAAGCAGTCCCTGTTGGATCTGCAGGGCCTCTGCTGGCCAGGCCTCTCCTCTGGGAGGCTTCTTTCCACAGGCCTTGGGGGCCCCTCCCAGGCCCAGCCAGCTATTCCCTGTAGACCTTGTGTCCTGTCCTCTTTTAATCTGGGCCAACCCCAGTGACTTCAGTACTTCCTGGCTCCTCTGGCTCTTTCTAGTCCAGCACTCAGATAAGTTCCTTACTTATGAAATTCTATCTGCTGCATAAAACGAAACTTCCAGGCTGTTGATACTTTCTTTGCTGACAGCCAGTGTGTGTGTGTGTGTGTATGTGTGTGTGTGTGTGTGTGTGTGTGGTGTTGGGATGTTGGGATGTCTTTTGAAATCCGGGAGGTAATCTTCAATTCTCTGCACACTCTAAAAGATACAAATCATATAAACATACATGCATCCTTTATCTTTCAATATCAAGGTTACTGTATATCCACTAGGCAGTATTTGGAGTGAATCCTTCTGGACTTTTCCTTTTGTTCATATAAACAAATGGATGTAGACATATATAAATGTTCACTTATTAAAAATATATGGAGGGCTGGAAAGGTGGTACAGTGGTACAGTGCTTGCCTTGCATGCATGAGGCCCTGGGTTCTATTCCTCAGCAGAAAAATCCAGAAGGCATTGTGGCTCAAGTGGTAGAGCACTAGCCTTGAGCTGAAGAGAGAGCTGAGGGACAGTACTTGGCTCTGATTTCAAGCCCCATGACTGACTATATATATATATTATATGTGTTATATACATATGGAATATTTTTAGTTGTTCCAATTACAGATGTTTCTTTTCTTCTTCTGGTACTATGGGCAGTGATTCCCAAGATTGCTTGTTCACAGCTGGCGATTAGAGCCATGCCTCTAACCTGGCCTTGTGCTAGTTACTTGGAGATGGAGATTTATGGACTTTTCTGTCTGGATTGGCTTTGAATCACAGTCTTCCAGGTCTCACTTTCCTGAGTACCTAGGATTACTATCATAAACCTGGTTTATAACTCTTTTTACTTTACAGTGAATCACGGATATCTTTCATATTAATAATATATTCTGAATCCCTTAAATAATCATACATATGGATATATCAATATATGTATTTACCAAATACATATGTATATTTACTAATATTGGTCAACAAAGCTGAAGGATCTTTGGAGCTTTATTTCAAATAATATGACATGAACATCTTTGTTTACAGATGTGCGAATATGGGTGTATTTGTGGATATACATAAATGTAAATATTTCTATTGGCCAGAGGCCTAGGGACAAAATGGTTAGCTGAGCAGGCATGTGAGTTAAACTTAGAAATACATGACTTGCTTTCCTTAGAAGTTATACAAGTTTTGTTTTCAGCATTAATTAATAAAGGTATTGATTTTCTCCAACATCCATTGGAAGTGGTAGATCAGTCACTTTAACTTTTGCCAGTTAGATGACAGAAAACAATTGCCTCCGTGTTTCAGTGTGTAACTTGCAAGCATCTTTTACTAGGCTTGCTTGTGGTTTATATCTGAATTTTTCATTTGAATTGTCCCTTGACATGACTGGCACATTATTTTGTTGAGTTTTCTTTTCCTTTAAAAAATTGATTTGTAGCAGCTTTCTATATGTTACTCATATTATTTTTTCTAGTATATAGACATATATATTTGTGTTTACATAGTACATAGGTAAATAGTATTTTCAACAATTTGTTGCTGGGTAGTAATAGCACAATAACACAAAACCAATCTTCAAAATGTCATCTCACACTGTATGAGGATAACTGGGAACCCAGAAGTTTTCTTCCAGTGAGAATCCAGTAGCCAGAACAGAGTTATCTGAAGGCTTCTGTGGGTTGAGTAGAGTTGAGTATACAGCAGGGATGACACGGCAGTGGGTGTGATGTATCTTTGGAAGCTTTTCTAGGATTTCATTGGAACTAGGAAGTTGACATCTCGTTCAGTCTCTCCATGGTAGCTGTTTTCTGAGAATAAGGGCTTCCAGAAACAAGAAACAAGCTCCCACTCTCTACAATCCTGGGTAGGGAAAGTGGCAGCGTATCACTTCTGCTATAATCTATTGCTTTGAGCATCCAAAAAAGTCAACCAGAGTTAATGGAGGAGATAAGAAAAATATGAATTTTTTGGCCTTCTTTAACCCACCCTCTTTAATCTAGCTCCTAACCACAAATTATTTACAGTTTTTTTTTTTACATGCAGCTTTCTACATACAAAATCCACTTGCTTGTTCCTTTTTGCTCTTTTTTATTCCCCACCCATCCCAACTCTCATGCCATTATGGCTTAAAGTTCAAGTTCAAGGTTCCTGGATTTATTATCTAAACCAGCTCCAGGTGTTTCTGAGTCTCCTTGGGTGTGGATAATCTCTGTTTGAAGACCTTGAACCAAAGAAAGAATTTATCCACATACACACACAAACACGTACACACAGTCGACTTACAATATTGGACAGGCATAGAAAAACCACAAATGACATTCCCATTCAAAAATGGAGAAAATGGGAGACACATGGCAGTCATCGGTCCGTGGAAATTATAAAAGTCATCTGGGCACACATTGCCAGTTCTTTGAATTATTCTCTTTCCTGGGAATGGTTCTCCATGGTTCTTGGCTTGGTGCCTTTGTTTCTTATTTCTCTCTTCAAGTCATCTCTCTTTTTACATAAAATATAGACTGCTCCCATCTGAATGTTTCCTCTGCCTACTTATTGCCTGTGGCAATTTGGGAGGTACTAAAACTTTTGTTCATTTTCTAGTATCCCTGATCCTCCAGTTCAAGAAGACATAATTATTTTAAAGACTTCATAAATTCCTTGTGTATCAAACAATCATGTGCTTCTTTAGACAAGAGGCTTACTCCATCTTACTCATATAAAAGTTATTTTGTTGTTGTTGATTTATGATATATGATTGACTGACTTGCTTGCTTTGGGTTTGGTTCTTGAGGTAGTACTGGGGTTTGAATTTAGGTTCTTGTACTTGCTTGGGAAGCATTCTGCTTGATGCACTCTGTCAGATCTTTTGCATTGGTTATAATTAAGATGGAGTCCTGCTTTATGCTGCGGCTGCTGTTGGACCACAATCCTCCTATTGGTGTTTCCAGGAGTTGCTGGTGAAGCATGTTGTTGTGGCCCATGTTCTTTCATAGCTTGGATAACCGGCATTTACCATCACATACAGCCACAGGAAGAGATGAAATCTTGTGGACAATTTTTTAAAAAATTTGTCTTGACTGTCCTTGAATCATGATTTCTCAGCCAGAAAGCTAGGTTTACATACAGGCTTGGACCACTGTAACTAGCCTAATGTAAGTTTTATGATTTGAGCCAAGAGTCAAGGTTCTGTGGAACAATTCCAAACAATCCCCCCAAAGCTTCTTCGTGTAGTTGGAAGTGTCACTGAAGCTTGCATAGGATTCTTAGAGTATTTTTTTCTCTGATCTTTAATGACCTCTGGATTCTAAGTTTTCCTGAGCTTAACACGCTTAAGACTAAAACATTTTTAGGGTTCCTCACATGTTCACACAAGCACGGTCAGTCATTCCCCTGACGCCATTCCTTTTGTTCAATTTTTTGCCTTCTGGAACAAGTAGGTATAAGAAATATTTTTATGTTCTCAGTAAGAATTGCCTTAAATTTCTTCTGAAATTCAACTTTAAAACTAAACGATAATTTTCCCCCTTTGTTTTAGTTTTCTTTACCTCTTCTGTTATTCTCCCCATCTCCCTCAACCCTATTCAACCCCTCAGGTTACCTGGTACAATTTTGACATATGAATATTGAATATTGTAACTGTATTGGCCTATCCTTCCTCTCTCCATTCGTTTGCTCCCTCTTCTCGACCTCCACCTATCTGGATGACTTTGTTTTCCTTTAGAGCTCAACTATCTTTTTCATACACAAATAAATAAGTAAATAAATAAATAAGTTTAAACCAGTTGGCTCATTCAGTGTTTTAACCCTAAATGTCACTGGCCAAAAATCATCCAATCATTAGATTCCTTACTCCTTGCCCCTTCAATTACCATTGGTGATAGTGTTGCTCAACTTTCTGCTTCTGCATAGTAGGGGCCACCTTTCCCTAAGCTTTCAGTAGAATGTTTTCATTCTCAATCAATCATTCAACAACAGTCTCCTCCAAACTCTCCTATCTTCTATCCAGTAGGTCCCAAAGACAATGTGATCTGTTTTTTTTTTTGGGGGGGGGTCCGGTCGTGGGGCCTGAACTCTGGGCCTGGGTGCTGTCCCTCAGCTCTTCAGCTCAAGGCTAGTGCTCTACCACTTGAGCCCCAGCGCCATTTCCGGCTTTTTTCTTTTTGCTTATGTGGTGCTGAGGAATCGAACCCAGGGCCTCAGGCATGCAAGGCAAGAGCTCTACCACTGAGCCAACTTCCCAGCCCGACAATGTGATATGTTTAACAAATTGTTATGGCAGTAACTGGCTTCTATTGGGTCCTATTTATCTTTCCCATTAAAAGAAATCACTTTAAAATTTAGCAATTTAAGACCACATATTACTGTCACAACGCTGTGTGTTGTCTGGGCTCACAAGCCGTGCTCATGGTGGTCTTCCACGAGATTAATGTTGGCAGTGGCTGGACTTGGAGTTATTTGAAGGTCTGACTGTGCTGAATCCTGGGAAATGGCATAAGCCCATGCTGTTGGCTGTTGAAAGTTTTTTTAATAGGAATGTTGGCTAAAGTATGTACAAGTAGCTTCTCTATGTGGCCTGGGTTTCCATAAAGACTATTGGCTTAATTCCAATAGCAGCTGTCCAAAGATACAGGAAGTGGAAGCTGACATTCTTTTAAGGCTTAGACCTAAAACATGGCTTAACACATTCCAGAGTATTCTTTTTCAAAGTAATCACAGAACCTACCTAGACTCACAAAGAGAGAAAAGTGCAAATAACTGTGGTCTTCTTTAATCCACCACAGGTATTAATGTTACTTTAATCTTAGGGGAAATCATCAGAGAAATGACAAAGGATATATGTGCCAGAGTCTACAATGCTAACCTGAGAATAAAAAATAAACATGGAAGTACAAAAGAAGTTAGAGTAAGAAGAATTTGGGGTTAAATGTACTAATGTAACCATTCAAAGTCGACGTTCATTAATAAATTCATTACCCGCTTACAGAAAAAACCCCAAAAATAATAGAAAGGAAAAAAAGAACCATAACTTTATATCCTGACCCATACCTTATATTAATAACTTGATAGTGGTTATTTATTTTCTGATCTGTACACACAAATATATATTTATTGGAAAGACTCATGACCAAAGCTGATTCTTTTTTACTTTTTTTAACCTAAGTTTTACTTAGCATTGTATGGTGTATGTCCTTCTATGTTAATAAAAGTACACTCACATTCCTACCAACATAAACACATCATCATCATCATCATCATCAACATTTTTTATTATAAATTGCAACAATTGCCCTCTTATTTGACTGCCTTCCAACTTCTCATGTTTTGGGTCTGCCTCTGCTGGTCCTTTCGGCTCAGATCAAGCCAGCATGTTTTATTCATCCCTGTCTCCTCCTAAGTCCTGAGGGCCAGGCTTGACACATAATGGATTCCCAGCATTTCCTGCGGCGCGAAGGAGTGAATGGACAGATGAATGAGTGACTCCATCCATCAAAGCCCATTTTACTAAGCACACAGGGACTCCTGGGCCTTACGGACGATCATACATTTCTCTGTGGTTAGTTGTCCATCTGGAAGTTGAGAGTAGTAAATGCCACATCACAGGAAGTTTAAAAGGATGAAAGAGATAATATTTATAAAATACTTAACTTCTTTAGAAGGACAATCCCCGCCAAGTCCAATGTGTATACTATTATCACCGATTCCACCCAGCCCATCAATCACACAGGCTTCCCTGGCTGGAATTTTTTCTCTCTGCAGCTGAGCGTCTAACAGTTCCTCCAGGAAGTGAAGTAGAGTGCTATTCTGTGTGCATGTCACACCATTCTTACAATCCCAGAGTGTTCTATGCTAATTAAAAAGGTGATATTTTTTTAATCCTCTCTGCATCTCTCTGAGATAGGTGAGGGGAGTTATTATTACCCTAAATTGCAGCTGGGGAAACTGACACAGAGACATTCACTCCGTCAGCATTAGATGAAAGATAATGGAGGTAGAACTTGAATTTGAACCTTTTGGTTTCCATCTTGAAAGGTGATGGGCACTCAGGAAGTTGGCTTCAGAGAACAATGAACTTTTCAAGTCTGTGGAAAACAAAAACTTTCCCCCCAAAATGACATTAGGCATTAAAAATAAAATATTGACTATAAAGCTACTGGGCCAAAGAATTCATCAGTGAAATGGTATGGTTATAATGTCTTTTACAGAGAGCACATGGAAGATGAAGGTATAGCATCACCGTTGGGGTTTTTACCTTGGAGTTAAATCTCAAAGCATGTATAAAGCTCATGATTAATATGTAAACCTGTGATCACACAGTTCCAAAGGCTAGTCTGAAAACACTTTTCAACATTGGAAGTAATTTTGCTTTATTTTGCTCAGTGATTGAACCAAATTGCCTATGAAAAACAGACTAATCGGGTAGGCTGAGTTCTCCAGATATTTATTGGATGATGGAAATTCTGAGGCACACAAGAAAAGCTGAGGGCCCTCCTCCACGGAACCAGCCTTGCAGTAAGAATGGAAATGAGCAAATAACAGAAGGGATTGTTAAACACAGCCTCAGATTCCTAGAGTGACCTGTGCCATGAAGACAATGAAGTTGAGTAAGACTCGGGGAGTGACGGCTGGGAGTTAATAGAATAGTTTAGGAAATGGGCTCTTCTTTGGGAGGAGAAACGCCATTCCAGACCTGGGGAGAACATTCTAGGCCTCAGTGGTAAGCCAGGCCATTTCCCCTGCCTGAAGGGCTGTGCTTTTTCTCGTGCATTTTCCCTCCTTGGTGCTCCTTCAAAATGTCCATTCTTTCTCTTCAGTCTAGCCTCGTTTTAATTATTTATTGTGGACCTGTCCAGGCTGAGGGCCCTTCGGCCGCAAGGACCTGCCTGGGCAAGGGTTCAGGGCCTAATCACTGAGTCCATGATTCTTTTCCAGAAGCTGGTACTTATCAGCCACCCAGAAGCTCAAGAACCCACACTCAGATCTGTGGCCGAGCCCTCCACAGGCTTGTGGAGTCTGGAACCCGCTAGGTGCCGTGTGAATGGCTCTGTGATGTTGTGCTTTGGGGCTGGGAACTTCTGACCCAGTCAGGGAGGCTCCTTATCTTGTTTTATTTGCCTCGTTTCTGTTTGGCACCGAGTTGAGAATGGGATCCAGTCGACACCTTACCAAAACAATGATGTCTTCCTGAAACTGATGTCACTGATTTCTGGAACATGCTCTTGGCATCACTGGGGGGTCATTTCAATCCCCGGAGGGAGATAAATCATCTTTTACATCTTTAGGACCTCCCTCCCTCCGCCCCCTTTATGAGGGTCTCAGACAACTGAAAGAACGCGGAAGTTAAATGGTACTTGTCTTGCTGTATTCCACACAAACACCAGCTGCTGAACCACGCAGCCAGCCAGTTCTCCTGGAAGACTGTTTCTAATTTCGCCCCTCCACCTCTCTTTACCCTTCTGGTTTAGTTTGGAAAAGCAAAGAAAGTTTTAAAGTATTCTGAACCCTAGGGTCCCCGTGCCATGCTTGCATCTTCCCTCCTGTTGCTGAAACATTTAACAAGCAGCAACTGGCAATTGTTTGCTTGTGTAAGTCATTCTTTTCTATACATGGGGTGAGATGGTGTATAATCCGACACACCAGCCTTCTCCCAGCTTCTGTCATATTCTTTCTGATGGGAACTGCTTCGGATCGTCACACGAAACACCCATTTAAGCAGAGGCAGTTCAGATGGGTTATCTCAAAAAGGCTGAGAAAAGATGTGGCTGTAATGTGCAAGAGAGACAAGGTACAATTAGAAGCTCGCTCCTGTGCCTCCTACGTCCCTAATAAGGTATTCCTGGTAAATGATAATTAAGTCATGGCTTTGAGGCACTGTGGTGCGGCTCCCCAAACGGACCAACTCGTTTTGTCAAAATCCTATCCAAATGCCTCTTTGATCCCACCTGCAAGCCACACCTGTTGCTCTCTTCCTTCACGGCCTGCCTGGCCTGCCTGGAGCCTTCTTTCCCTCCTGACCTCCTTGTACACAGACACACGTCCACCTGCGGCTTCAGCCCAGGTCCCCTGGCTTTGATCTCGAGGCATTGTGGAAACCATCAGCTGTGACAGAATTTTGGTTAGGCCTCATTGCCTTGGAATTCACGTCGCAAGAGTTCTGCCCCTGGAAATCTGATACCACGTGGGACACATTCCAGGCGGGGAAGCTGGCAGGTTGTGTGGTTTCAAAGACACTCTTCCATGTGGCCATCCTTCTGGGGAACCAGGCAGTGGTAATGAGTAGCCCATAGCTCTAGAGATGGGAGAATCTTCCAGAGAACCGCAGTGCCTCATTCCCATGCTCAGGTGCATTACCTTCTGTATGCACACAGCGTGCATGGCCGCTTGGTGACTCCACCCTTGGGAGGTTCTCTTTCTGAATGCTCACCTCCCTCTCTGCCAGCACATGGGAAGCTCCACACAAGGCTACAGGCCCTGGAAGGGGCTGGAAATATTTGTACAAGAAGAAAAACAACTCAGTGGACCTTACTTAAATTGAATCTCACTTGACGTAGAAGACGACTGCTTTTTAATTTTTTCTAAGGGGCCACCTAAATTGTAAGAGTTGTTTGCCAAAAGCCACATCTGACTCAAATAAGCAAATCTGTGGTATATAGCCTGTGCGTGTAAAACAAAATCCAAATGCAAATATGCAGGCTTTTATGTTTCCACGACAGCAATCGTATCTTATTTGGGTGTATCTTTGATGTGTATTATGTTATATGTCATCTGAAGTGATTACATTGCTTTTATTTAACAAAAGTTTTTTCAAGTTGTTTTAAGTCTCTGAATAAAATGACAAAAGAAAGAAGAAAAAGAAGAAGAGCTGAGTTCTTATTTTCTGCATCTCAGCTTTTATGTTGGAAGCCGTTTATGCTGAAGTTCTTAGTCTAAACAATTTACAGTTTTCTGGATTAAGATCATGTGAGAGAAAGATGAAAATCTTAAGAGCCGCATTATATAAATGTTCTGCTGCTCCTGAGTAAATTAGACATTCGTAAACCCTCACTGCTGGGAGCACAGGAGCTTTCTGAAGTGGGTGGAAGGTGACAGTCTTTTGGGGGAGCTACTAGAGGCAAGAAGATTAAATCTGCTCTTCAAACCTGAATGCCTGCGAATGCAAATAGGACTAGCCACAAAAACACCGAGACAGGGCAAATCTTTCAAGTTGGTGCAGGGAAAACAAACTCGTTTAGTGCCTATCTGCTGATAGAGAAGGTAGGAAGGGCCGGGGTGCTGACCAAGCGGTTCTCCCATGACTTCGACTATTATTTCAGCTTTCTATCTTTTCCTCTTTGGTAGGAAGATATTAAAAAATAAGCTTCTGGCCAAAAGTCCAGAGAAAATAGAGTCTCTGCAATTGCAACTAGTACAAATTCCAAGCCAAAATTCTGTTTTTTTTTTTTTTTAAATTCTTTTGTACTTTTTATCACTGAGTAGTTTGCAGAATCTACTCTCTGTATCTCTAACTCTGTATATACTAGAAATTCTAGACTTTTGTAGAATGTTCAGAAATAGAAGGCTGGGCACTGACAAACCTATGAGATGATTTCTGGGTTTTATGCCTAGAACCAGAGATTGCTGTGCACATCTGAAAGTGATCTTTTGCATTTTATACTAGTTGAGAAATATCAGCATACTGGTAGATATTTCTAGTAGGATTTACAGATTCCCTTCTTGCTTGTTTCCCCCTTCTTTTACAAGTCTCATCTATTAGAAATTGGTTCATTTCCACATGAAGGTAAGTCAACAGTTTACTAACTTGAATTGACATGGTACCACATATTACCACTAAAGAATCACAGTTAAAATTTTCCTCCCACCAAAATGTTCCATAGATCAGGACTTCATTTAGAGTCTGAGGCAGCATACAGAAATGCTGGAGGTGCTCAACAGTCACATTTGCCAGGGGTTAAAATCAGGCATCAGCAGTTCCTACGATGAAACATGATGGATAGAACTATGGCTTGTTGCTTGTGAGGCCTTTGTTTAATCAGCAACATTCAGCCCTTCGAAGTTCTTCCCAGAGTGACAGAAACTGCTTCCTAACAGCTCCTCCTCTTTCATTTAACTGTTCCTTTGAAAACATCTTCAGCCATCATTACTGTGATTTTGTTACAAGCCGTGTCTGGTTAAGGTATATTTTTGAAAGGAGAAAATCTACAGTGATGTCTTGTCCCCAGGCCTCAGGAATAAATTGACTTGGCTGTTTCTGGGAGCTTTATTGAGACCTCCCCACCTGAAGAGTTTTTCCTTCCTGAGTTGCTGCCCCATCCCCCACCTTACTGGACCACTTCAGGAAAGATGCCTGGGACGAGCCTCTTGGCCGCACCGACTCCTCAGGCTCTTTCAGGTCTCAGCCAAGGAGATACTCCATGTCATCCTGCCTGCAGCCAAGGCCCTGCTCCTGCATCCAGGAAGCCATCCCTGACTTCCACCTGGACTGGACCTCTTGCAGAAAGAAGTGCAAGCGCCAGCTTGCTTCTCCAGGCCCTGCACTCCTGTAGAAAGTCGCCAGGAGCAGGGACTAGTGACTTCTGTCATTCATCTCTGGCAGGGGGGCAGAGCAGGGGCTCTGATGAGGAGATGGAGAGATATTTGAATAGAGATATGTGCCTCATCTTTCAAGAATCCGAGTTGTTAACAGTTGTATGCACGTCGTTAAGTCACACATCAAAATAAGGAGCAGGGTGGTTGGCAAGAGCGAAGCCATGTTTGAAATGTGTGCACGCTCATGGGATTCAGCTCCCTCTGCAAGGAGACTGCTGCAGTAATTCTGGGATTGTCTAGGCTCTGAAGGCGGGGGTGGAAGAGGGTCTGTGTAGGGGAACTAGAACGTTCTGTGAAGATTCACACACTGTATCTGCCCTGTGGGGTCTGCACAGGTGGCATGGGAATGGGTGACAGGCCTTACTCTCTTGACTGACTGGGGGCTTAAACTCTGGATCCTGGACGTTTGCTGCAAACCTGCTCTTGAGCGTGTGTGAAGTGTTTGTAAAGTGGGGCTAGACTCTAACAAGATGTCACACATAGAGGTGCCATGAGACCCCCAACGTGTGGGACCCACACAGTAGCTTGCTCTCTGATGCACAGTGAGCACTCAGCAAAGGATGGATGTCACTAGCACTGAAGGTCATCCTTCAGGCACTGCCTTGGAGGGCATGTCTATACCTGGGAGCGTGGAGTGCCTTCTTCACCCATCTCTGATGCTGCCCATCCACCACACCCAGCATGGAGGCCACATGGCCACTTAGCAATGCCAGTTTGGGGTATGGAACATTTTCAATCGTGCTGAGTCAAAGGTAAATGAGAAAAGAATGAGATTAAGTGATGTGATTTGGGGGGCTTTCTACTGAAATATGAATTCAGGCTTTGCTCAGGAGCAAATTGCAGAACTCACAGGCTCAAAAGAAAAAAAAAAGCCAAGTCAGTGTCATAGAGAGTTCTTCTTCTTTTTTTAAATCCATCAACATGTAACCAGCCTGGAAATACTGGAATAAAATCTGAAGTATAAGATTGACCATGGGTTTCCACTCTCATTTTCTCAAGGGTGTATTAATGGTTCTGAGAAGCTCCCACGGGAGACATTCCCCAAGGGGACACCAGATGACACTCCTTGACGAGGCATATTGTTTCCGCAGAAGGCTGACTGCTCTAATGCGCTCCCCACAGGGGTCTCTACATATTGTTGAATTATTCATCAAGGCGGCCAGGCAGAAGCAGAGAGTAAAACAGGACCAGAGTGCATTTGAAGAGGTTCCTTTGGAAGACGTTTCCCCTTCGCCAAGTTCCAGGAAATGTGGTGCGATTAGGTTGCGATTGAGAAAACCAGCTTTGGTTTAGAAGTTTGAAAAGAGAAAGAGCTAGTTGCAGAAATTAGTATGTGTATCTTTTCCAGAACATCGTCCTCAAGTTCTGATGTGGGAAAGTCATAATTGCTCGGGTGACGAGTTTGAATCTTTCCCAGACTAGCGAGGTGCCATGCAATCCCCTGTGTCAGGGGCCACAAGATGGGAAAGGAAGCACTGAGTCTACTGTGGCCCACGGTGCTGAGCTGGGGTGAGCAATGTTAGGCTCATTACATGTGTCTTCTGGCATGTGATATTTTCAGTATGCTATGGGTTTTCCAGAGACTTTTTACTCACAGTGAGCCAAGGAACATCTCTGTGTATATACGACTTAACATGAGATGTGTGTGAGGTTTATACATCTTGATATATGCACTGTCTGTGAGATTTAAAAAGACATGACCGGATACTGAAAGCGGTTCTCAGGACGATACACCTCATTTGTCTCACAGAAACACAAACGCTTAAATGAACCGGAGACGAAGAAGAACACAGTGTGGAAGGAGGTGTCCAGTGGGCAGGAAACAGGAGCAACTGTGGCTATGGCTGCCCATGAGGGTCATAATCCCAGGGGAACCTCATCCACGTTATCTTTGATGACCCAGATGACCCCAACAGGACTGAAGGACAGGTGAGCCAGCGTCTCCACGGAATGCAGGCAAGGGCCAACAGCAACAGTTCGTGGGACGGAGAACCCAGGAACCCCGGGCCCAGGAAAGCAGCGGGAAGAAGCCTTTGGTGCTATATCATTGGAGACTTGCACACGCTGCTCTGTAAACTAATTTATAACCCAGACAGTTCAGTTAGTGGCAGAGAAGACAGTCAGATTTGGAGAGAAGCCTACGCGAACTCAACTGCCCTTCCCACGGAATCCACTTCTTCTCTTAGCAAATATTTATCGAGTCGGTCCCCAATGCCAGGCTCTGAGCTGGTCACTAGGAAACTGACAACGACCCCTTCAGACACTGAGTTTGTGGACCAGTGGGAGACAGGGACTGTGGCGGGTAAAGATTTAGTGCCTGCACGGGATTTTGTCGGGGAGGTCATAAGGCCAAGAGAGTGGCTAGGGATGCTGGCGTTTGCAGCAGGGAAGTGACTGGCACTGGGGAGGGGCAAGGCCAGGGCAGTCAGAACTGAGATTGGGACTTGGTGAGTTGGAAGTGTCTTGGACAGGTGAGAGCTGTGTTTCTGGCAAGCTCAGGGGATGGCCAGCTGGAGTTGGAAACCTAGGACTGTTTGGTGTCTAGGTAGGAAGGGAAGGTGTGCTGGAGAGGAGGGCATGCTGGAAAGCACCGTGGAAGGAGAACAAAGGGGCTTTTGACATTTCACTTCGATATCTAAACTCCATGTTGAAGAAGAAGAATAAAGCAAGAACCAAAACAAGTGTTCAGGGGCTGGGAAGGTGGCTCAGTGGTAGAGCGATTGCCTTGCATGCCTGAGGCCCTGGGTTCGATTCCTCAGCACCACATAAGAAAAAAGCCAGAAGTGACGCTGTGGCTCAAGTGGTAGAGTGCTAGCCTTGAGCTGAAAAGCTGAGGGACAGCGCACAGGCCCAGAGTTCAGGCCCTACGACCGGACCAAACAACAACAACAACAAAAACAAACAAACAAGTGTTCAGAGAAATATATAGAGAGAGGGTGAGGGGGAGAGGGGGATGAAGGCAGGGAGGCCAGGATTATTTCAGAATCCCAGTGGGAAATGTATTCCACAAATGACAGGAAAATTAACACTATTGAAATATAGAAAAGGCTGACCTACTTCATGACAGGAGGCTTTCTGGTCATCTCAGAGAAAACTGTGTGCTATGCTTGGGCTTAGGGGAATGTCAAATTTCTAGAACTCATTACTGTTCTGTCTTGGGATTTCTAGATGACTGAGTGGGCAGGTCAAAGTTCAGAGCACCTGTCCGTGCGGAACATGGTACAGGTGTTGAGCTTAAAGGAAAGGCTAAGTCCACGAATGTGGCTTCCAACTAGTGGTGTACCTAAAACAGTTGTTTTCTATAGAATGATGATGGCTTGGTGTTGCTTTTAACGAAGCTGTTGTTTCAGATGCCTTTGCTTATTCATCTGATCGTAACGTGTTTAATATTTTCTTAGGAGCAAGTAGAAATGTACTATTGTGAGCAGATAGCTTGAATCATCATCCCCTTCCAATTTATAGGTAAAGTATTATGTTGTCTTACAGAAAAATAGCTGCTCCACCATGTATGTGAATAGCAGACATACAAAGCGAGTGAGAGGAAAACCAACAAAATTAACAAAAGATGCTAAATATAAATTAGTTAGGCTGATAATTATTATCGCTTTTCTTCTCTCACTTAAGAAGCTTCTAAAGCTTACCAATCAACCCACAGTCATGACACCTAGAGGTGGGTCCATGGACTCTGGCCTTGTCACCTCTCAAGCCTGTGAGCCTTGGGCAATCTGCTTTCATTTTCTGTGCCTCCATTTCCACATCTATAATAAACTCTCCTAATAAAGCGTATGTTTTAGGATTGTTATTAGGAATAAATGAGATAAGCTACGTGCATTAGGGGAGTTTGCATACAGGGTGTGCATCATAAATATAGATATTAACATTTTTGTCACGATTGTTCTGGTTTCAGTGTATTTTCATACATCTCTGTCGACTTAAATAGATTTCCAGTGATGGAAGCACTAAGTCGAAGGACAAAAGTATCATTTTGTTCTTTGTGGTTTTTGCAACCTACTTTTTTAAACCGAAAGACAATTGAATGGATTTCAGTCCGCATACAGGAAGTCAGCCCTGATCTGCCTCTAAACAGCTCTGTGCTGGCTTATGAGGCCTGTGGCCTTCCTCCGCCAGGGAGCCCTGGACTTTACCCTTCTCGGCCTGTGCAGCCTGTATATGTTCTGATTGGCCAAGGCCACACCAAGTCATTAATTACTTGGATTCTAATATATATTCTGGCCAATAATGACACACTGTTTATTTTTCAGTCAATTGTCAGCAGCGTTGTTTGTCACAATTATCCAAAATGACTCTGCTTATTAGCTAAATAATAGACAGATGTTTTGCCAATCGTTTCTCATTTCTTGGATTATTAGTGAACTGGATATTTGCTTACATAGGTCTACCTATTATTTACATTTTCTTCTTTAGAATATTTATACATGTACTTTGGACTATTTTTTTTCCATGAGAGGTTTTATTTATTTTTTTAATCTAAATGAATAATGTAGAATAAAAAGAATTGAAAATTTTAATTTATTTTTATTGCCATCTAACAAAGTAGTTTATGAATGCAGTGTATCTTGATCAATATCCCCCCTTCCAACATTCTCATCAAGCCTACCCCTCTTGTCACACTTCTTAATTATGTAGGATATACACTGGATCCTTGACTTCATTCTCCTCTTTTTCTTTTCTTCAAATTCAAGACATTAGCCAATTTCATATACACACTGATTGGGAATGTAGATTCTAGTTTCTTTGACTTTTAAATTTTTTGAAAGTTTACTTTAAAATGTCAAAATTTGAAAATGTATGCCATTGCTTTGTGCTAAAAAAGCTTTCCCTTTCTCCGATGGAGGTAAAATACTATGAAATCACGTCTTCTGATGCTTTTTATATTTTCGCTTATGTAGAGTGTGCATGGTCTCCCCAATTCCATTCTTCTTGATGCCTCATTTACTTTACATGGCTTTTGGCTTATAAGTCTACTTTTTTTTTTTTTTTAGGGAAAGGGAGACTGTCCTGTGTTTTTGACTCCCTCCCCATGTTAGAGGGTATTTAGTGTTTCTAGATTGTGAAAATTTGCTAGGTCAATGTCATTGCCGAGCAGATGAGCTGGAGGAAAAGTTCAGGTACAGAATTGTTCTTTTAGAGCTGGATCTGAGCAGAGCTCCTCTGTGCTTTCTGAAATAGCACATTTGGCAGAACTCTGTGTTACAGCCTTTTGAATTGGGACCGGAATACCTTCCTAGAGAAAATGAGGTGAGAAGATTTATTCATCAACTCTGACTTCACAGACATTTTGAAGGACAGAGCCCAATCTGGAGTATAAAATTGTGCTTTTATAAAGTAAATTTACCAAAAAAAAAAGAAAAGGAGTTTATGAATTTTCAAGGATTTATTTTTCATGGGATTCATAAAAGAAAAGACTCTCTGAATGAAAGGGGTTTGGGGATCAAAAAAGAAATTCAATTACTTCTTCAAGCTCTAATGACAGTACTTTTCTGTAATTTTAAAAATACTTTGGGTGAAGGTTCCTTTTTGTTTCAGTACTGAAATGAGTGCAGGTAGCAGAGATAGTCCAGGGGGAGAAACAAGGATTGCTTTGTTTCTTTGTGGACCCCTGAGTAATTCTAGGTTAACCATTTCTACATTTATATGATTCCCTACATCACATCATTCCCTCCGCAGACTGCACCAACCCCAAACTATGTATTAGTATTTACTGATTGTTTAACATATCATCAGACCCTGCAAGGCTCCCATGAAGCCTTTGTCTTCCTCCCCCATCCCAGCATGCCTCTCCAGCTGAGACAGAAGTCATGAGCGTATTTCAAACAAATAGCGGTATTCTTTACCAAAAGAACATGCAAAATCAACGCATACAGAGAGATGTAGAGACTTAATTTCATAACAAGAACCATCCAAACTCATCAGAACTCTGTCTGAATACAATTTATAATTACTTTAAGATTCAATCTCACAGGGTAACACAGTATGTATCAGCTAGATGGAGACTTGGCATGGGTGTCTCAGGAAATTTAAAACACATAAAATCAGTGCATATGAAAATTAAAGATTTCATAAATATCACAAGAACTTTATCACCATGGAACTTGAAGGTACACTAAGGTGACATAATACTTCATATCTCACAAGGTGATGCATTATTAGAACACCCAACATTTTCAGGGCCCAAAGACTCACCCCCCAAAAAATAACCCTTCATTTCCTAAGCTTTTAGTATGAGAAGAATTAATAACGGCTCAGCTCATGACTTATTTCCTACCTTCTGTATATAAAGCTTAACGGAATTTAAATTTCAAACTTTATTTTATCATTGATTGTAAATTATGCTATGCTGTTGACATGTCACAGGTATTTTTTCTTGTAGTATGGTTTTTCTTGGCCTATCATTTTTAAAGACATCTCAAGCAAATAGCATTTACAGCTAATACATAAATCTGCCAGGATCTTTAAAAACTGTTACAGTGTTTCAAAGAGAAAAGCATCATTCTTTACCTTTCTGATAGAGCAATGAAAGTAGTCCAAGTTGATTGAATACATTTCTCCATAGCAGCACTGTCATATCACCAATGCTAAAAAGCCTTTCATTTACATTCTCAGGGAAAAAAATTGTAGGTTTAAGTATCTTTGAGCTAGCAAGACTGTTCATTACAGAAAGTTATTATTTTGACCAGGCTGTTGCTTTCTGAAGTCTCTTGGCAAGAATACAAAAACAGCTTTCCCTTGTTAATAAAGAACAATCTGGAAAAACAAATTAGAAATGTGTTAAGGACAAAATAAACAGACATTTTGTTTTTTAAACTTGGGGGCCTCCAAATTTCACAGACTTCTGGAATCTGGGGAGCTCCACCCAAATGCTGCACATTTTATTACCCTGTTACAGGTTTGGCATGAGAGAACTGATTTTCCAACCGTTCAAACAATGTGGATTCACATTTTTCCAGAAGGGAAAGGAAAAAAAATACCTCTCTATCTTTCATATTAAATTCCAAATAAAGAAACAGTGTCTGTATCACTCTTACAGTTTCATGATGGAATTTGAGAGCTAAGAGAAAAATTACATATATGAAAATGGTATCTCTCTGCATCGTGGAAACTTCCATCTGGTGAAAGGATTTTTAAATCAGTGTAGAAAAGTCAATTCACAGAGCTAAGCCCCCTGTTGTGAAACCCCACTTATAACAGTCACTGGAGGCTGGTCACCTGGGATTTGTTGAAATAACTCCTGTCTACTTCTAACACTTACATATTATCCACGCATTGCTGGCTGCTAAAGAGAGCTTGTGTGGCGTTGCTGAGAAATAGTTCTCTGAATACGTGCTGGGTCTAACAGTTCTTTTCAGGTGATTAGAAATTCATATTGACTTAATTACTATTGCAGCCAAGACACCTGCTTGTGTGTGTGTGTGTGTGTGTGTGTGTGTGTGTGTGTGTGTGTGTGTGTGTGTGTGTGTGTGTGTGGTGGGTTGTTGATGTTCCAGCTTTTTAAAAAGTTAGGAGATTACAATTATTCAGACCAAGGATGATATACATCCCCAAGCAAGCCATGAGCTGGTGGTTTATGCCTGTAATCTTAGCTACTTTGGAGTCTGAGATGATGATGATGGTTCAAAGCCAATCCATTCAGGAAAGTCCTTGAGACTCTTATCTCTAGTTATCTAGTAAAAAGCCAAAAGTGAGCTGGCACCGATGACTCATGCCTGTAATCCTAGTTACTCAGGAGGTCGAGATCTAAGGATTGCAGTTGGAAACTATCCCCAGCAGGAAAAGTGGGTGAGACTCTTATCTCCAATAAATGACTCCAAAAAAGCCAGAAGTGGAGCTGTGGCACAAGTGGTAGAGCATGAGCCATGATCCAAAAAGCTCAGGGATAGCACTGAGGTCTTGAGCGTAAGCCCCAGGACTGTTTAAATAAATAAGTAAATAAGTAAACCCACACAATGGCAAGTATTGATCCCATGCTTTCTCTGTATACCACAGAATCAGGTAGAGAAACTATCCATGGCTGTTCAAGATTATAGAATGAACCAGTTTTCCCAAATAGGCTTTAATTGCAGTGTCAGGTCCTATAAGTAAAAGTGGACATCTTTGCCCTCTTAAATTGAAGATGGGACTGGAGTGAAATGGGGTGCAGGTGGGAGGAACAGCTCCCGTTCACCTGGTGAGCTGGTGGCATTGCGGCACCACGATGCACAGCACGGAGCAGTGAGAGCCTGTAAGAAAAGTGCCTGCATCATTCTGGAAAGTTCTTATCTCTCTTGCTCAGACGTGGGCCCGCTTTGCTCCTTTGATGGGGGCCCTGGCGTTCACATCCAGGGATGACACGCTTGTTGGAACATGAGTCCAGAACCCTGTGTTTGTTCTGGCCCGACCCCTCCCTTCCTGATGGCAGCCTTTCTCTCTCTGTGCTGACTTTACCTCCCTTCTGTCTCTGTCTGCTTCCTTCCTTCTGTCCCCCCAGAAGGCCTGCTGCTGTACCGGCGGGCGGCCTCCCTCCTGGTCCTCTCCCTGGCCCAGCTGAGCTGGCATTCTGCAGCTGTCACCTGTGGGTGGGGAAGAGGACAGGGCTGCCCCCATGGAGGCTGCGTGGTGCTCAGAACCATGACCGGGGGTTGTGTAGGAAGTAGAGTGAGCTGTCCAGGGGTGGGAATGCAGGGAGGAGAGGTGGAAAGAGCAAACACCACGGATACTAAGCCAGGGTCTCCTGACCCCACGGGGTCCCATGACAGCGCTCAAGTGAGGAAGGAGCCATAATGGGCAAACCACCGGCAGAGGAGCATGTGAACTAAAGTCAGTGGCATTGATGCGTTCAACCTCCCAGCACCTTCTGACCCTACTCACAACCCCAGGCGCCTATGCGCAGCCCCCAGTTCTGCCAGGGACATTCACCTACATGGGAGTCGGAGGCTTACATTACATGGGGTACTATACAATGATTGGCCAACTTGGTGACTAAGTCACAAGGCATGGGAGTTGTTTGGAATATGTCCCAGACCCTACAACCAGTCTGCTTCCTCTTCTCACCTGCCATGTTTTCTATCTCTCCCTCCCCAGTCCCTATGTGAGAATCTTAATGGAAGACTGAGCTGAAGAAGAAAGGAGTTGGGATGCGAAGTGTTCGGGTGGGCAAACTGACTGTATAAGAGGAGCTCAGGCAGTAGAACAGAAACAGGAGGCACCGACCACATAGGGATGAGGTCGATGGCAACTTTCTTGAACTAATGTGGCAAGGATCATCCATCACTAATGTATGAGAGAGCATGGGAAGATCATTATTTTTAAATTTTTTGAAGTATAATTATCTGAAAGATAATAATTATGTATCTTTATGGGATATACTGTGAAGTTTTGGTACAGTGTATAAATAGGTTATCCATTATCTTAAACACTTTTCTTTCTGAGGAGAATATACTACTCTCTTTTCTTTCTCCTTCCTTCCTTCCTTCCTTCCTTCCTTCCTTCCTTCCTTCCTTCCTTCCTTCCTTCCTTCCTTCCTTCCTTCTTCCCTTCCCTTCCCTTCCTTTCCTTCCTTTCCTTCCTTTCCCTCCCTCCCTCCCTCCCTCCCTTTCTTCCTTCCTTCCTTCCTTCCTTTCTCTCTTTCTTTCTTTGGAGAATATATTACTCTCTTTTCTTTCTCCTTCCTTCCTTCCTTCGTTCCTTCCTTCCTTCCTTCGTTCCTTCCTTCCTTTTTGCTTTCTTTCTTCTTTCTTTCTTTCCTTCTTTCACCATAATCCCCTCTGCGTCATGGCATGCTAGGAATATGTGTCTTGTCTGGATTTGACTTTGTACCCATTAGCTAATCTTTCTCCATCCTCTTCTCCCTGCCCTCTGTTTCTGTAATCACCACTCTTTTTCTCTTGATTTGTAGTAAAAGTGGAGGAACAAACCACTGGGATGAAATATAGAACATTACACAAAAAGTTAGTTTACAGTTTGTCAGCAAAAAACAAAAAACAACCCAAAAAACTGGAACGGAGATAATTTTGATGGGGATAAATGCTGAACTCTGCTGATAAAAGAATTTTTTTCAGGTGAAATATCAAGTGTGTTCTACAGGTAGTTACATCAGGAGATTTAGCAGAAGAGGTTTTATTGACACCGAAAGATATAAAAATTAAATTCAGACTAACAGTCAATGAGTAGAGCCAGGAGGAGAGATGGGAGGGAAAGGTAAGGGGTAAAACTTGAGGAGCAGCCAGAATTCATAGCTTTAATCTTTGAGTGACAGCCTAGGTTGCAGAGAAGTCCTTCAGCTTCTGCTCTTTCTACCGCTCATCCATGAGATAGTATAAGAAGTATTCACACCATTCTCAGGTGTAAGGCAAGTATTCACACCACTGTTCTCACTGGAATCAAGCTTTGAAAGAAGAAGCAAAGTGTCACTTTCCTGTGTGGAGGAAAATAATGAGACTGGATAGCACAATGCCGCTCTCAGCAACTAAAGGTTTTACTAATGCTGGTCCCTATTCATCCAGAAGCCAACGCCCTCACTGCTACGGGGCCTCTTGTGTCTTGCTGGGGGATTTTTTTTTTTAAATTATTGAGCACTGGTTTAGCTGAGCAAATGTGTTGTATAACAGTTGTTTCATGGTTATTCTTTACTATTCTTCTGAATAGCCTCACGCTGTCTTGGTCCAGCCCTCTAAATATATGAACTTCTGCTTGCTCAAACACAGAGCCACTCTTCCCAAAAGCCCCTGTTGAAATTTTTGGCAGAGCTACTGTTTAATGTTAGCAAAGTTAAATTTTAGAAGCCATTGTGGTCAGAGAAAGGGCAGATAACTTAGCTGTCTCTTGCCTTTTTAAGATTACTACGGCAGTGGGTTTGTAAGGAAAGAGAATTCCTGTGCAATTAAAGTCTGTGTCTGAAGATTTCTCTTTATTCCAAACTGAAAAAGAAGTTGTTAAAAGGAAAAGGAAAATATAGCTTGGCTCTGGTGGCTCACATCTGTAATCCTTGCTACTTAGGAGGCTGAGATCTGGCCAGAAGTGGTGTTGTAGCTC
This sequence comes from Dipodomys spectabilis, assembly GCF_019054845.1. Classification (NCBI taxonomy): domain Eukaryota; kingdom Metazoa; phylum Chordata; class Mammalia; order Rodentia; family Heteromyidae; genus Dipodomys; species Dipodomys spectabilis. The sequence goes on along the minus strand of NW_024870892.1, from coordinate 4,129,529 downwards.
AAGTGGTAGAGTTCTAGCCTTGAGCACCAAGAGGCTCAGGGGCAGTGTCCAGTCCCTGAGTTCAAGCCCCAGGACTGGCAAAAGAAAGAAAGAAAGAAAGAAAGAAAGAAAGAAAGAAAGAAAGAAAGAAAGAAAGAAAGAAAGAAAGGAAGGAAGGAAGGATGGAAGGAAGGATGGAAGGAAGGAAGGAAAGAAAACACAGGCATAAAAAGAGTGATTGCAATTACTTATTGTGAGACTATGATTGCGATTATTGCAGGACTATTTATTAAAAAGAATATATATGGCTTAGTGGTAGATTGCTTGCCCACCATGCATGAAGCCCTGGGTTTGATTCCTCAGTATCATATGAACAGAAAAAGCTGGAAGAGGCAGTGTAGCTCAAGTGTAGAGTGTTAACCTTGAGCAAAAAAAGCTTGGGGACAGTGCGCAGGCCCTGAGTTCAAGTCTCAGGACTGGCAAAAATAAATCAATAAATAAAATAAGAAGAATATATAAAAAAGATTTGGGAACCAGATATTGTATACAAAAGGAAATAAACTAAACTAGTTGATGCCTTTTAGCTCTATTTTCAGCATTTACAATGCAGATCACATTTATGGCATGACAACTTCTTTAAAAAATTGCTTCAGTTAATTATTCCATGTTGAAGGAATAAAGCGAGTGTCTTCGGCTTGAAAATTAAGTCGCAGGAAAATTTATTAGGTTAACCAAACATGGTACTGATTTTTAATTCACATCTTCAAGAGGAAACTCTACGTGTGCTTGCAGCAAGCACTAGCGTTGGGTGGGAAGTGGTGTATTCTGGGGCTCAGGACTTGTGACATTGAAAGCTAGATTGGACTACATTCAGGAACTTTCCATGGGGAAGCTCTTGTGACAGACAGGAGCTTAACTGCCTGAACTGCCTTCTGACCCCAAAAAAATTCAATACGTATGTGTGAGGCCAAGCATACATTTCAAGAGATGTTCCAATCAATCACCCCCAAATAGTGTTCTAAAAACAAAAGAAAGGAGGGCAGAGAGGGGGATAAGATTGATTCCCAACCATTGATTATCAAGAAACAATGCTAAGAGACAATTTTATTGGGGGAGATTTCATTTCATTTTTGTTAGATGTCATTTCAAATCTTATGGTACTCCCTCTTCCCAAATCAAAGTGGAAAGAACTGATCTTATATGGACCTTGAAGTATTTTGCTCAAGGTACTAGTCAAGGATCGGGCACTCATGAGAAATATCTAAATAATTATTTCCTCTAGGGCTGCATTTGAGGAATTCCAACCCCCCCACTCTAAATTCCTGCTTTTAACTCAAAACCCAATTGAAAATTGCATTGGCCTGATACTCACTGCAGTGATGGTAATTCAGGACATCAATATTTCTATAGGGCTTCAGCAGAGCACATGCGTTTATGTGATACAGGATCAGACTCCCAGACATAGTTTCTCCTCAGTGCTACCCTCATTACTGCTAGGAGCAGAATCTGAGGATTTATCTTCTAGTTTCTTACCGTAGCACTATCTTATCCCTCTCTACATCCCCACCCGCAAACCATCTTACCTTGTTGGGAAAAAAGTGCTCTCAGCTCCAGGAAATTGCAGGAGTGTAGTTATAAAAGAAAGAGAAAGGGGGTGGTGGGGCGGGGGGGGAAGAAGTCAGGCAGCTTCATTCAAAATGTTTAGGGCTCTTAGTAGGATACACTGCTTTTATATCTTTGAGTACTGCTCACAGATTTCTGTGAAGTACTGTGCAATTTCCCCTAAGTGCATGGAGACACTCGGACGCTCCTCTCTCTCCTGCCTTCCCTCCCTCCCTCTCTCTTTCAGTCTTACCACTCCTACAAGCAGCAGATGTGCTCTCTCTTTGATCTGAGCTGCTCTGAACAGAGGGCAGGGTGTTGGGTGGGAGGAAGCAGATCATGGAAGGGGAGAGCTGTGGGCTGTGGGCTGTGGGCTGCAGGCAGCCATTGCTTGCTGGGGCTCTGCAATACTGCACCCTTTCACCCTGGGCTGCAATGCCTTCCATTCTGGTGAAGGTTGTGTTTGTGCTGCCCCATGGCTGTCAGGTTTTCCTTGCTTGAACTTGGGAAATGTTGTTCCTCTCCCCTCAAAATAATAGTTTCAAATAATAACACTTTCAAAGAATTGTTTTTCTTGATGACAGGAACATGAGAATTCTTGTGCGATCATTCCGATATTGAGACTGTATGTGGAGTTACACTGGAGGGATTGGGCATCTCTTCTGAGTTTTGGGTATTTGGAAGAAATTTGAAATGAAATCCATTTTGGAAGATTTTGCATAAGGATGATCAACCTTAGATACTTCCCCAAACATCCAAAGCCTTTACTCAACAAGCAGAAGGATCAAATTCATACCGGTCCCTTCCTTCTGTACCATACTCAGGCAGCTTTTGGTTTTGCACAGAAAATGTCTTGTTTCATTAGCCTGTAAATTAGAGTCAGAATTCTCAAATAGGGTTTTCTTTACTATTTCTCTCTATATATATATATTTGGGGAATGTGGTGTTTCCTTGGGGAATCATGTATAAAATGGCCTAGAATTTTACAGAACCGATGTATCTTCCTATATATAATTTCAGTCATTTTAGATGGTCACTGATACCTTCTATAATGTGACTACCATGTAAATAATTATGATTGGGTGCTTCTTGGAAACAAGAGAAAGGATTGTACATGTTTGGTACAGTCACTAAGTTTTTCTTGAGGTGAGGTGTGTGTGTGTGTGTGTGTGTGTGTGTGTGTGTGAGAGAGAGAGAGAGAGAGAGAGAGGGAGGGAGGGAGGGAGGGAGGGAGGGAGGGAGGGAGAGATTTCTACAATGTTTGTGGGGCTCGATGGAAGATACATTTTTTTCTTATTTTGTGTTGAGGACACATACTGACAAGACTGCTCAGCATCCCCTTTCACCCTAGCAGGGCTGAGCACACACATATCTGGTGCATTACTTGGACAGTTGCTCCACCATACACAGCCAGCCAATCAATCAATTTGTTCAGCAAACAATGACAGTAAATCTCTCTGGATGTCATCAGCCTCTCAGGACTCAGTCCTCAGACTTCTTTTCTCATCCTTATTTATCCCTTGGTGACCTTGTCCAGCTAGCGCTCTCGCTTGCTGTTGATATGCTAAGATTCCAGAGCCTAGCTTTCTCTTTGGAACTATATTCTGTTGTCTATGCTGTCCTTATTAAAAAGCTTAATTGATGCTAACTTGCAGCAAATCCAACTTCTGCTCTGCTGCTCCCTGCTATTGGGAGAGCACTCTGAAAACCCAGGTGCCACTGTGAGCTCCTTCTGCCTGTATCTGAACCCCCCCCCCCCCCCCCATGCTGTATTTCTCTGGTCACTGCAGGCTCTGTCTTCAAAATATGCCTGGAACATAGCAGTCCTCTGCTCAGGCCCTTGCAGCTGTTCTTCAGAGGTGAAGCTACCCTGGCTGTGGGGTTACTCAGAAACTCTGGGATCTGCCTCTCCGCCTTCATCTCCTCACTACTTTGTTACAAGGGGGCTTGGAGTGCTACCACCTCTGCCCCATGCTTTCCTATTGCTCCTTTGGTCTTCCTGAGAACCAGTTCCCTCCCCTCTCTGCCTTGGCCAGTCTCCTGGTCAGGGTGCTCTTTCCTCAGTTCCTTCTTACAAATGCAACAGAGTCGACTCCACGTTCTCCACAACCTGGCCCGCTGTCTTTTCTCTTCCCAACTGTCTAATCCGTCATTAACTGTTTTATTCTGATGTATTCCAGATGCCTGGAACAGAGCTAGCACATAAAAGATGTTTAATGCTTATTTATTGAATGAGTAAAAGAATCTCAAATGTGGAGTTAAAGAAACCTTGTAGAAAACAGTGTCTGTTCCCGTAAAGGGATCCAAGGAGGAAGGCGGAAGGAAATCCAAGTGAAATATCCCAAGATCAAACCGCATCCAACTTCTCATGAAACAGAAAAGCACAAAGATCTATGAAATACTAAGGGAGGAATGGAGAATGAATAGGGTTGGAGAAGACCTGAGATGCGTTTAACCTTGTGTCCTTGGTTGGCACGTGTCCAGCCCTACCCATGCCAGGCAAAAGCAGCGTCCTGGAGAGGAGAAGGCACGCTAAGTCCTGGTGCAGGGGTGAGCTCCAGGCACAGTCAGGCAGCATCCTCTCTGGTGCTCCGATCTCCGAGCCGTCCTGTGACCTGTCCCCTCTCTTTAACTTGGCCCAGGGACAAGCTTCATCCCCAGGGCTTCTTCCTCAACTTCTGCCTCTCCCATTGTGTTGGCCTCCATTGCATGGAGCTCCTGGAGCACCTCGTTTTACTTTCTCATCAGACCAGCTCTCCTCTCGACTGGGTTGTGAAGTCCTCAGGGAAGGGAGGATCTTTGTCTTGTTCCCAGCTGGAATTCTGACTCTCAGCCAACTTGCAATGTTTGTGGGAAGACTCTAGTCATCCGCACCCTGATCTAGATGCTATTAGCAATTATTGACATAGAATGTGGATTTCATGTGGACGAGGCCTCTAGTCCCAGTCAGGGTGGCCCCCAGTCCTGCCATACCAATGCCTTTATCTGTAGAGGAATGACTCTCAGGAACTGTTTTGAAGAAGAGAAGGGAGGAAGATAAAAAATGAACAACTTCTTAAGTTACATTTTTCTTCATTCATTTGGCACAGGTTGAGGATGGGGTGTGGAATCACAAAAGTCTTTTCATAGTGGAAGAAAAATGAGCAAAAATCATTTAGCATACTGGACCAGGTAATGTCACCAGGATGCGTTAACATGGCTACAGCGATGTCTGCCTGGGCACAGAGACTCCCAGGCTGGACAGGACAGGCACCATAGCAGATGAATGAAAATGGTCATGTCCTGAAAACAGGGAGGGCAAAGGATAGGCCCTGGGCCAAATCTGGCTTCCAGCACTCACTCCCAGTTTTGTGTGGCTTGGACACAAAAGAGAAAAATCATCTTTCCTGACACATGAAAAGTATACAGAATGCAAATTTCAGCATTCCCAATTGTATTGGAACACAGACTCAACAAAAAGGTTGTGCAACAGAAACTGTATCATTTAGCATCTGGCAGTATTACTACTTGTCCTTTGGCAAGAAAATATTTGCTGATCACTTTGTTACAGGACTGGCAGAATTCACTCCATTTGACTGGAAAATGCATGTGTGTGCACGTGTGTGTGTGTGTATTAGGAGGAAATATGAGGATTTATCTATATTATATATAAAAAGAGATGAACAGAAAGACAGACACAGAGACAGAGGAAAGAAAGATACAGACAGAAACAGAATGAGGTGGGAGAGTGTATGCCTTTGAGTGTTTCCATGAGGAAGACACCCCATTTAAACTATAAAGCAGTTGCAATTGGCAATCTTGTTTTTTTTTTGTTTGTTCCTGCAGTAATTTGCCCCGAGTACACCCAGCCTATTATCTTGGAACAATTTTTCCCCATCTTCCTTCAAAGACCATTGACTTCAAAGACGACTACCGTGGATGGATGGCAGGAGAAATCAGCCCCAGATGAGTACGTTATCAGCATCACGGGTTTGCATCTCTGCAAATGTTCACATTGCAAATTGCATTTAGCAGGCTCTGGCCACCTTTTGGGGCCACGCTTTGAGGTATATCGTTCAACTATTCGTTCCCAACTTCAAAGAGAGTACATTTCATTCATTTCATTCTGCCGCCACAGAATATTTAAAACATCGTTACTAACACTGTGGTCTCCTCTGGCTTTATCTTTAAAATAACGAAAGTCAAATGTCATCCTGCAGTGTTGAATAGTGAGGGCAGCAGCTTTTCTGGAAGACCGTATTTGGTCTGTTTTGTCTAGGTGCAGCTTCCCCTTGCTTTTCAATTATATTTATAAGGTTTGACTTTGTTGTCATTAAGGACAGCCTTTATGCTTACAGAGAAAAGATTATATACAAATACTGGTATCTCTGAAAGAGGGGAAATAGGGGTGGAAATAATATTAATTTCTTTTTGCTTGGGTATAAAGAACAATGTGGCCACGTGGCCTTGAACAGTAACAAAACAATCGAACAATGTAAGTTGGATAATGGCAACAGTCCTTGACATTTTCATACCGTTCAAAGCTTCTATTTACAGCAATTACGGCGAAGAAGTAAAACTGAAATGATGTACTAGGAATTCATAGTAGGTTTACTACTCAAGACTCTTTTGGGTAGAAATGACAAGGAATGTAATTCCAATTGATTTGCTGGAAAAGGAAAGCCACATGCTCACAGAGATGACTGTTAGTAAAGACCTCAAAAGACACAATCAGGCTTCAGCCCTTTCTTCAGTCCTTCATTTCTTTCCTGTGGTGACAAGATGCTGGCCACCAGGTTCTATAGTAGGTTACAGGGCTCCCTCTTCACACGGAAGGGCTGAAGAACCTTCCATCGAGTACTTCTACCTACTTTTTCTCGCTGCTTGTCTGAGCTTCTGTCAGCAGGAGGCAGATTGCTGGCCGGAACATGGCTGACCCCAGGATCCACACAACCCAAGGGGGCTCTTCATGAACGAAGTGGACAGAGGGTCTGGGCAGGAGAAGTCCAGGGGGAAGTAAAGGGAGTCCCTTGGGCTCCCAGAGGAGCCCACAAGCACTGAAGTATGGACTTGAGATTTTTGACAACCTTCAATCTGAGGCTCATTCACCTGGAAGTTAGAGTTAGGGTTCAATGTGTCTTAGCACCCAGTGCCATACCCTGGCCTTTGAGGAAAAGTAGCAGCAGCAGCAGCAGCAGCAGGAAGATCTCTCTTACCTTCCCTTACTTTTCTTCTTTCCATAAAGAATCTCTTAAAGTAGATCACATGACCCCTGTTCCAGAGGAGTCCTCCTCATACCAAGACGGAGAAACCAAGAGTCTGAGCCTCTGAGCCCTGCTAACAGCCCCCTTCTTGTTCCCACTAACTTGCAATTCCTATGTAACCACACTCCTCCCTTGCTAGAAGGCTGTCACCTGCGATGCCAATCTGACAGCAACATGCATATGTTTGCGAACTTCTTCAGAGTCTTTATTTCTGATGGTTCATGTATTGTTGAATGAATTTATATTAAATGCAATTTTATGCCTTTCTCTTGCACTCTATTCCTCAGTCAGGAAACCCAAGAGAAATGACTTCCCCTCACCCCATGCTGAGGGCATCCAGAATTCTCCCTAGAGGAAGTTAGCATTGACCCGACTACCTCCTCCATCTCACCGGTGGATTCCTTAGATTTTATGCTTGTTGTATACAGTTTTCAACTTCCCAGGAATCATTTCTGCCTGAGGAAACACAGTGGGGGAGCTTCTGAAGACCTGTGGAGTCAGGGGGAGGGAGAAGGAAGGTGGGAAGGGATACCATGGATTCCTATGCAGAGCAGAGAGGGGAGTAGGGCCGGAGACCCAGACAGTCATGAGGAGCCCCTGCTGGAAGAGACTCGCATTGGCCTAATGCTTTATCGACACTATCTTAAAATACGGAATGATGTTCTTTTTCTTTATTTGAAGTACTGGAGATGGAACCCCAGGTCTCTGGGTTTGGGGGGGGGGGTAGCATTTTATCACCTGAACCTTACCCTCCTTCCTTTTGCTTTAGAGATGGGGTCTTGGTGGCCTGGCCTAGGCTGGCTGCCTAGAACTTGTGATCCTTCTGTCTTTGCTCCGCCTCCAAGTTCTTCAATTCTTTTTTTATTCATAACAGGAAGATCCACCTAGTCATTGTACACTAGGCAGTGTGAGCTATGGAGCCAGTCTTCACGAAAGGCCTCAGAGGCCGTGAGGACAGGAAGGTGGAGGTAAACCAGAAAGCAGAACTGAGGCGAAGGCCATCATCCCCGGAAAGAAACTCTTTCTGTTCCATAGTTTTAAAATTGGCATCAATTAGTTCATGTTGACACATCCATATATGCAAACAAAGGACCCACAAACAAAGGACAGCCACATGTACAATGTTTTCATCAGAATGATCCTTTTGCTTACTCCCACTTTCCTCTGCTCCCTAACCTCTCATATCCAATAGCTTTCAGTATGCTTCTTCTTGCCATTTTTATTCACAGACACAATGGGTTTAGTATTGTTCACTGTTAAATACTTCCTTTTCCTCCATTTTTCATCAGATACCCTTAAACAGTCCCACAATTATAATTTGATGTAAGGTAAATTAAATAGGTAGGTTTCATTAGGTAGCTGATAAAGAGAATACCACGCGGTATTCAGGCAGGAAGAGAAGTTTTGTTATTACCCAACTGCTGCCCCGCCACGCATGGTAGAGGCTCACAGTCTGAAAGGGGTGAGCTGAGGTCCTGCCTGGGTTTATGTAGGGGAGGGTCTGGGAGGAGGTGAGGGAAGGTGTGACCTTAGGGCCTAGGACCCTCCTCTGGTCTGATGGGATGTGTGACCAGGGGCAGCCCAGGATGTGACCTTGGAAGATGGGAGGATGACTTCCTCTAGGTTGCCAGGTACCTGGGTGATCCAAGGCAGAGTCTTATATATGAGGTGGGGGTAGGGTGGGGGGCCAGGTCTGCATGGCCACGGCAGACCTTACAATTTGCACTTACAATTACAAACATGTCTTATATGCACGCAAATACATGTATGTACATCATATATCCACTATATATGATGTGTGTAATATCTGCATGTACTATATACATACATGTACATATATACATACCTGTATGTGCACATAGGACCTAGGAGAGAAATACTTAACTCCATGTGAAGTTCAGAATTTTGACAACGCTGGTGTGGACAATGAAACTGCTGCATTAGAACTACTGTTCTGGGACCTGTCCATACATTGTGAATGGGCCATCAGAGACAGGACAGCCCTCACAACCCGCCCTTCTACTTCTTAGTAACAAAGAAGCTAGACAATCTTTTCTCATAAATCAGGTTAGTAATTTTGCAAGATGGTATCTCTCTTGAATTTATCTTTAAAACAAGAACTTAAGAAGCTTTCAAAAATTTATGAACTCCATTAAAATAACTTGTATGTTAATTGGTTAGGGGGAAAAAAAACTAGGAAGCTGTTGTCTATAGAAGTCTCCATTCATAACCACCCGTGGTGCTTGGCATTTGGTAATCATGTGAAAGGTGAAACCATGCCTTGGACTTAAACTAGAGCAATGCTTCCACTGGTGATAATTGAATCTCAGTTGTGGTAGCTTATCCTATCAAGGTCAAACCAATGTTGTTAAAGGGAGGAAATTAAATGCACCAACAAGAAAGTCTCAGAGTGCAGCCCAGAGTACATAAGGTTGTGACAGAAACTAATACTAAGGAAATTCACAGTTGAGGCTGACCTCCCATCCGAAGACTCAAAGGGACACAGAAAGGAAGTGCTGGTATACCCCATGTGGAGCCCAGGTATTGGAAGTCAGCCTGAGCTATAAATTTCCTTGTTTTTATTAGCTGGGGTTACAAACTGAGCATTTTTCCAATGCCCTTTTAGGCCAGGGAGCTCCCTTGGCTTTTCTTACTGCTTCTATGGTGAGTGAGAGAATGGCTGTAATCAGGGGTCTCTCACTCCTGTTCTGTTTTGATTTCGGGCAATTTCACAATGAAAGGCAAACTTACTCAAGATCTCATAATTATCTTGTCTAGCACCCCAGTACTTTCTTGGTGTCATAAAACATTCTTCTAAGGACCTGGTGAAACGGGTTAAGCAAGTTCTTCTCTAGCAAAAACCATGGAAGCCCACAAATGGAATCCCAAGACTTATTTTCTCATCTGTGCACATTTATTAAACATATAACCATATTATAGTACAAACAGAAGCAGCAAACCATTTTTCATATATATGTAAATATACATATATATTTGTATGTAATATTATATATGTGTATATTTTCAACTATTTGTTGCTGGATAACAAATTACCTGAACACTTAGAAGCCAAATTCAAACATGAAATTAATGGCTGGGGCAAAATGAACAATATCCAAACACCTACAGCATTCTGTGATCAGTCCAAACAAGGAACATACTGCGGGTGGATTTCATAACTGACTCCATTTGTGATTTCTGGAGAGTGAACCCATTTTGATGGCAACCTTGCAGTGGCCCTGTGAACAGAAGAGCTAGAGGCCCTGGTGCTGCTTCATCATGAAAGCAATCCAAAGGACCCCGCCCTTTGAAAATTAGTTTGCATTACTAAATTCATGTGTTGAGTAAATACTGAAATTACCAGGTTTCTTTCTTTAATGACCTATGTGAGCATGCATTCCATTCCATTTTGCCTTCTCTGAGAAGGAAATGTAGCCCTTGCCACAGTGTTCGACTTTAAAATACTTTTTCCTATTTAAATGAAAAACAACAGCAGCTAGGTAAAAAGTAAAACACTTCAGGTAAACTTCCTTGGCTCCTTTTCCCATATGATAACATTTGATCCATATAACTGCCAGCTAGGCTTTCCCAGAAAGCAGTCTCTCTGGAGTGAGTGGCTGTTTTCTTCATAACGTGTTTAGGAAAAAAATCATATGCTATGACAAGGATAAACTTCTAGTTCCCCAATGTTTTCTTATGCAAAAAAATTGCATTTCATTGTCCATGTACACGCTCAACTTCTTGGTATCAATATATGTTTTCATGATTCCTTTTCACACTTTTTATAAAAATAGCAGTAAGAATAACCTCTACATGATGAGTACTTACAATTATGCCCAGCTTTTACACATGAATGATAAAAATCTGAAGAGTTTAGATAAAAAGTAGCTTTAATTTTTTTCCCCTATCCTTAGCTTCATATCCCAAATTTCCCAGGATCTTTTCATGTGGTAGCTGGGGAGAAACTGCTTGAGACGCAGGATGGAAGATGAAGATGGACCATTCTGGTGGAATATGATGGTGTCCTTTTCCTTTGCAGTTGAGTCATATTGAGTCAGATTTGTGAATATTCTAACATTGGGTACAAGGGGGGGTGGGGGCGGAGGTCACAGGCTAAAGAGCATATCACATCACCTATTTCTGAGTGAGTGTCATGCCACAAGACATTTATGGAAGATTTACCTGAATACTTGCTTTAACAAGCAGTCAAGGGTAACCGTCATTTCCAAGACTACATGGATTGTTTTCCTTTTCCTCCCTCCCAAGGAGGAGAGTTTCTATAATACCTTGTCACTCCTCCCTCAGAATAATTTTCTTTTTAGTTCTTGGTGCCCCTCAGTTGAATGACCAAAGTGAAGTACAAACCACCATAAATGCTTTTGCTCAAGCCTCAGAGAGATAGTCAGAGAAACTATAAATGAGGGATCGAACAATTCTGGACTCATTTTGGACACAATTTTCCCACTATATGTTCTTCAAAATTCTTCCCTTTACTGGAAAAAAAAAGAGAGAGAGAAACCGCTCTCCTGGTCTTGTGCCCTTCCTCGGCGTGCTGTGCGAGGAAGCTCACCCTGCCTAGCATGTGCTTCCCGGCCACATACACCGTGCCAGGTATTTTGCTAGAATCATCATCTAGACATGAGAGCTGGCACTATATTTACTCCTTCAGGCTCTGAGGCTGTTAGAGCAAAGCGCCAGACCCCAGGTGACTTATACAGAACAGACAGGAGTACGAGAAGTCCAAGATGAAGGCACACACAGGTTCAGGGCCGAGTACCCACCCCTTGGTCCATGGGAGCCTCCTCCCAGCTGGTATCTCAAGACACAAGTCATGAGGACTAAGCCAAGTGACCTCATTCCTTTCTAGGGCCTCCCCTTCTTGCTCTGTTTTCTTTTTGGGCACTGGAGTTTCAACTCTGGGTCCTAATGGTTTCCAATCACTCGCTGACACTTGAGCCACAGCTCAAGAGCTTTTTTTGTTTTGTTACTTTTTTTTTGGGGGGGGGGGAGTCTAGTCGTGGGCCTGAACTCTGGGCCTGGGCGCTGTCCCTCAGCTCTTAAGCTCAAGGCTAGTGCTCTACCACTTGAGCCACAGTGCCACTCCCGGCTTTTTTTTCCTGCTTATGTGGTGTTGAGGAATCAACCCAGGGCCTCATGCATGCAAGGAAAGCGCTCTACCACTGAGCCACCTTCCCAGCCCTGTTTTGTTACTTTTGGAATAGGGTCTTGCATTTTTCCTAGGCCAAGTCCCAGGCTGAGATCCTTCCATTCATGTTTCCCATGTATGCCCAGATGGCAGTTCTGCACCATTACACCAGCTCTTGATCAACTGAGATAGGATCTTGTGAGCCTATTGTGCAGGTGGGCCTGAAACTGCCATCCTCCTTATTTCAGGCTCCTGAGATCTAAGATTACGGGTGTGAGGCACAGCACGCAATTCTTCGTTTGTGTTTCATGTTTTTGTGGCGTGCAGCCTCAGAGTTGTTTCTCTTACTCCTGCCTCCAATGTAGCTAGGATAACACGCACATAGTTCTGTGCTTAGCTTGGTTTTGAGAAGAGGTCTTGTTCACTTAATGTCTGATCTTGTTCAGACTTAAAACCTTCTATCTTCACATCCTGTATACATGGGATGACAGGGACAAGCTGCTGCTCCCAACCCAAGGCTACAATTCTCAACACTGACACTTTGAGAGTTAGAATTTTAATTTGAGAGTTAGATTTTAAGGTTATACAACAATCAGACCATAGCAAATTATGCACATATAACTTTAGATACCATGATCAGCTTTGACTCCCGACCTTGCGAATGCTGTCAAATACCTCCGTACATTTTAATAGTGGGCAGTAGAGAGGTAACTCAGGGGTAACTTTATGTAGTGGTACTTATACATAAGGGAGTGAATTTTAAAGAGTGGAAGATAAAGTCATAGCTGTAATGATGAATTAAAGAAAAAAAGTCTTCCCCAAAAATATAAAAGAGAGAATTTCTAAGCAGCCCTGAACAACCAAAATGGTTTCTGGGTGGGATTCAGTTGTATATTGAGGGCACTGAAATTGTGATCAACATTGCCAGTGAGGATAAATCCACACTCCCATTTCTTAATATACCACCGAAAAATGTATCCATCATCATTTACTGACACCTGTCAGCCCTCTTGAATTTTCTTGTATTAGGAGTAAGTATAACTGCAAGCTTAGTGACCATCTATTGATTTAGTGTCATTGAAAGTGAAGCTGATTGGTGTGTAGGGCAAGTCAGTATAGAGAGGCCCAGGGGGTAGAGGCATATATCCAAAATAAAGCTGTGCATCTCAGGAATTCTGTGTTGGCCTCCTTTGGTAGGGAGAAGCTGTGTTGGTATTTCTCTGTATAAAATGGATGTGATATTCTAGTGACCTTAACTAGATCTTATTAGGATGTGTAATGTCAGAGACATGGTTTCAAAGGAATGACAATTGTCTCACAGATCCATCCCCACAAGCTTTGTGATTTGAGCACCTGTGTAATTCCAAAAGTTGTAGGCTGGAACTTAACCCTTATGTCTCCTGCATTGTGAGGTATTCTGGGAGCTGGGGAAAGTTTGTGTGAATAGAGGCTTATATGATGAGCCCCATAGTGAAAGGGTTTAAGGGATGAGACTGACCTTTTTGGGTTCTTCTGCCATTTGGGGATACATTGTTCATATCCTATGAAAGACAGCTCTGAGCTGGCAGCAGAGTACCCCTAAGCAGACACTTGGATCTGCTTCAGCTTTGACTTTTGGATTTTCCAGGACCCAGGAGTGAAAAAACAACAACAAAACAATTTCTGTTAAAATTACACCAGTTACTGTAATTTTTTTTATAGTAGCAAAAATGGACTATGACAGAAAATAATGACATTAATGCCTCTTGTTTTTATTGAGGTCTTACAAGGGTTGTATTTTAAAAGTAGAGCCTTTATCATTATTCACGACTGCATACAGCCATACATGGTTGGCATAATTATTTATAGTTAACAGATTAAAGACTGGCGTTTCAGAGAGGCCAAGTAATTTGTCTAAAACTCCATAGACCAAGAGTGCCAGAATTGGTGCTAAAATCCAGATGTGTCTTTAAAAGTTTGTGTTCTCCCATCCTCCTTCATCACAAACTCCATGGCTGGGGCATTTTAGACCTAGAGCATTCTAGTTCTGGTATTTCCTTCTATTCAGACAAACCTCAGTAGTAACCATAGGCTGCTTCACAGTGTTATCTGGGGTCCATGATGCTGCAGGAGATTATTATTCATGGGTGCCCGTAGAGATTCTGCTGGTGCATTCACATCTAGGAAATTTTGTGGCAGACTAAGGGTAGACCAATTTGTTATCATGGAATTGTTGAGCAAAAGGAGCCTCTGAGAGAGCAGAGGTGAGACTTGTGAGCAAAGGCCTGTAGCTATTTATCTGCTGCTCCTCTACATTTGTCAAAGGCTCCGTCCTGAGTCTGTGATTTCTTGAAGATAACCCAGAACTGCTGTAAAAATGCTTTCAGAGCCAGAGATAAAAGGACAGTGTCAGACGATAATAGAAGAGCTGCATTTGAAGTTATAAACACTGTTACTTTTTTTTTCTATTATTGTCCCTTCCTTGATACTTTGGGGATTTAATTTTTGTCACCATCGCCTTTGGATAATGTTTACTAAGGATTGATATATTAGTTATTAAGTTTTTATTGGCACATAAAAATCCCATTTACTCAAGAGAGAGACAGCACATAAATCAGAAGTGAATAAAATAATAGTTTTAGTGTATGTAATTTATTAGTATTATGTTTTTAATTAACTTGTTCATAATAATGAGGATGTGATTTGCCCATGGTTTTCCCTGACAAATATATTACTCAGTGTTTTCTCACCTTGAACATGTTCAATAAATATCAACAATCCCAACCCAGTGAGCCCTGGCTCCTCTCTATCCCGACAAAATCAAATTATATGCAGGATGATTTTAAATTAAGTTTACCTATGAAACGTAAGAGAAACACGTTAGACTTTATTACATGGTTTGTAGTATGATTTCCTTTTACACTTCGATTGAACTAATTTTAAATCCAGTGAAGTTAACCTATTTTAAGGACTTGTAGATATGCACAGTTGGATAAATTTTGCTAATTGATATAATTGTGTAGCTGCCTTCAACACAGACACATAGAACATTTCATTTCTACCATCCCCAAACATTTCCTATGGTCCCAGCCCCAGGGGAAGCCACTGAGGTTTTCCATCATCACCACTTCTGAACTTTATAGAAATAGGATTGAATGGTAAGCAGCCTGTATTAGTCCAGGAAAATAGGGTTAGTAGGAAACGTGTGTGTGTGTGTGTGTGTGTGTGTGTGTGTGTGCGTGCGTGCGTGCGCATGCATGCACACACGTATGTATATGTCTATACCTGTATCTTTCCACCTATTCTTCATCTGTCTGTTCTATCTGTCTATCTGTCTGTCTGTCTGTCTGTTTGTCTATTATCTACTTATCCATAAGTCAATGGACAGATTGATCCATCTGTCTACTCATTCATTGTCTCATCTATTTATACACAATCTATGCTTATCTATATTGGTCTGTATCTATGTTTTTACAGAATGAACTCTTTTTGATTATAAGGCTTGATAAACCTAAATCCAGAAAGCAGGACAACAGGTTGAAGGTTCTGACGAGTGATGTTGATCTAACTTGAGGCCAAAGGCTATGTGAGAATGGAGGCAGAACTTCTTTTGTGAGGACATTCATCTTTTCTCCGAAGATTCGTGAACACTTGGATGAATCTTCCCACATTCTAGTTTATAGTCTTCTTTATCTCAAAGTCCACAGATTTAAGTAGTAACCACATGTAAAAATTTCCATCCTAGCAACATATAGACTGGTACACGATGAATCATCTGTGCATTACAGCCTAGCCCAGATGACACATACTCGGACCCATTGCTACCTTCAGACTTCATCTCCTCAACGCAATGAGCATGAGCTGTAGCCATGCACTTGCATAGATGATCATTCCTTTATCTTGTTGTGTCTTATGCCATAGCATGACTGTGAAGCAATTACCTATTCACTTACAGTTCCTAAGTCCCTGGCTTTTTTTCCCAGTTATTAATCTGTTCATGAGAAATGCTACTATTAACTATGATAATAAGGCTTTTAAAATGAATTTTTAGCAGGGTGTGGCGAGACATGCCTATAATCATAGCTCTCGGGAGGCTGAGACAGTAGGATAGTGACATTAAAGCCAGCCTCCGCTCAATAACAAGTTCCTGGCAAGCCTGGGTTACAGAGGGAGGCCCTGTCTCCACAGCAACATGGTCCAAGACTAGTTCCTGCAAAAAATGAGACATTCTCTGGAAAATAAACAAAGAAACAATGAATGAGTGACATGGCACAAATGGCGGAGCACTTGCCTAACAAGCAACAGGCTCGGTGTTTGAATCCCAGCACTGCCAGAAAGAAAAACACAATGTGAGGTTTTACTGTTCATCCTGTTATGGGCAAATAGCTATTAGTTATATTGCCTTTAGAAATTGGAGAGTGTGCTTGTATTTCTTTCCTCACTTAATTTCCACCATTGAATTATTGAACTAATCATAAATATGCAAAAGAGTACTTTTAAACACTTTTTTTATATCTGCTATCTCATTTAGTGCATATATAATTCCACAACTTAGGCAGTTTTAACTCTATTTTGTAGGTAGAATATTTGGGATTTAAGGCTATGTAGGGACTCATGTCAAATGTCTACCACAGGAAGTCACAGAATGGATTTTGCGCTGAACTCCTTTGGTGCCAAGCTTGATTAGTTCTATTCACTGGTGATAGCTAAGGATGTACCCAGAAATTGATGAAAGATCAATAAAAGCTGCAAAGAAACATGATCACAAATCCTCAGAAAAGCCTCGGAAAGATAACTTCCCCAGCTTAGAAAGCACTGTTTTAACAAACCATGCCAATTGGAAAAGTGGTGAGCTTCAACACTGTCTTCTGATGAGGGAGTAAAACAGAATGGTTGCTTCTTCATACATTGTTGGTAGAAATCATTTTCTTCAAGATCACTCTGGGCTGACTTAAAATGATCTAAGTCAGTCAAAAGATTGTCAATTATGTCCTGGTATTTCCTGCAGGTCAGGGGAACTTTCAGTTAATCCTGTGATTCTTCTTGTCTGTTAGTCCTACAAACCAGTCCTTCAGTAGAGAGAGGCACTATAAGAGTGACAAAACCTGGAGTGTTTCTGTGCTCAATCCATATGCTGAGAAAGACCTGAAGAGTTCACTTCCAATGTTCCAGCACAGTACATATTTCCATCATTGGCGTGATTGCATTTCATGACTTAAAAGTCCAGATTGCTCATTCAACCAAACATTTTATTGAGCATCTGCTACCATGAAGCTTCATGCTAGGAGCGTCCCCCGGCTTATATTTAATACTTTGATGTGCTTAATAGAATTAATTGTAAACAACATAGACTGTGAATGTGGTGCCATTGGTCCCAATTTGATAGACACTTCAGGTACTGTGTTTTAGCTTTCAATCTCTGTGACACAGGGGCTAAGACCTGCATTTTGCAGTCAGGAAAGTGAGGCCCGTTGAAATGAAAGCCTTGGTTCTGGACAGCATAGCTCAAAATGGGGAGAGAATCGATTGGAAGTAATGTCTTCCTGCCTCCACAGTGAATGCTCTGACCCAGAGCTCAGCCAACTGTTGCTGCAAAGGAGCAAGGAACAAGCATTCTAGGCTTTGAAGTGTGTGGAACAACATCGAAGGCAGTATATTGGGGACTGGGTATTGTACTGTCTCTGCGTCTAGCATGAAAGGAAACAGAAATAAGCTATCAACACGGATGGGGCTTTACTTATATAGACAATTCTGGCCCTTAAATTGCCAAGTCTAACGCTAAACCGCACTTTACTATTCCTTTTACTTGGAGGGGGTGTGGGAGGTGTATGTGTGGAAGGCATCTTTTAGCATTTTTGTTATGGAAAGCTTTAAAATAAAG
The DNA here is from genome assembly GCF_019054845.1 of Dipodomys spectabilis. NCBI lineage: Eukaryota > Metazoa > Chordata > Mammalia > Rodentia > Heteromyidae > Dipodomys > Dipodomys spectabilis. Next base: position 4,111,699 of record NW_024870892.1, on the reverse strand, counting down.
GCTCATCCAGGAAGTCTGATGAAATGTCGTTGACTACAATTCCATCTTAAGCACCCTATGTTTATGGGAGTGTGAGAAGATGGGAAAATTGCCAGCTTAGGTAATGTGGGTAGATCTGAGATCTCAGAATATTGAGCTAACTGAACACAGACAATGAATGTTATACCATGAAAAGAAAAGCTAGGCCATGTGAAAATTCTCTAAAGAAGACAACATTTCCGTCTCTAGAAATCTCATTTGTATTTTCATTCTGTGAGCTGTCATCTTGCCAATTGTTTTAATTTCTTGATGTTGCAGGGATAAGTTGTGGGAAAGTAAGTAAGCGATCGAGTGGAGCAGACATGGGAGGAAGGCCAGGAGAGGTGGAGGGAGGGGGAAAACAGGGAGTGACAACTAATGAATATAGTCTGTGTTTGGAGTGATGAGAATATATTTCAAATGATTGTGGTGTTGGCTGTTTAACAACAACAACAAAACCCCTACTAGATGTGCTTTTCAATAGTAAGTAATATAACCAGTGAGTTCTAGTTCAATAGAACTATATTTTTCAAACTATGCAGGCATTGTCTCCCAGTTCTGGTGGTCAGAAGTCTCAACAGGACTTTGTGTCTCTTGGAGACCAGAGGCTCCACAGGAGTTGCTCTCTCCTCGACTTTCAGCTCCAGCGGTGGTCTGAATCTCTTGGGCTCATGGCTGCTTCCTGTCATGGTTCCCTTTCCTCTGGCTTTGCATTCCTGCCTTTGTAGTTACATTAGGCCCTGCTGGTGATCTTGGGTATTTATCCCATCTCAAAATCTGTGCCTATAAAATCTGCTGGGTCAGGTGACTAGGTGGGGACTAGGGCATCGTGGGGGAGGGGTAGTATCCTGCTATCCTCCCCCCCTCCCCCATGCCTCAAGGATGGAGAGTAATGACATGGCAGTGTGGTACTTGCTGTAGGGGCACAGAACATACTATGGGGTGGGAGAGTCTGCTTTCTAAGCAGACTCTGTCTGTCCATGCAGACATACATTTTCACAGGGAAAAAAAGTGCAAGCAATCCTGAGGCCTGGCCACCAGCGCCGGCTGTGCACAAGGAAAGACATAGCCCACCCATGAAGGAGTTTGTGGGATTTGTGAGTTTATCAGTGTGCTGGCATCTCCCTTTTCTCTTTAGCCAGAGTAATTTGTACCATTCAGAATGCAGCTATTGTTACGAAAATGATTTAAAGATGATTCACATGTTGATGGTATTTAACAACGACTGAAAGGATTTGCTAAATTTTGCTTCTTTGCAGGACTGCATGGAAGTGTGCAAGAGCTCCCTTTTAAAGGGATTTATATAAAACCTGCCTTAAGTGATTAAGGGTGTACAACCAGGCTCTACCGGATGGCATTTGTTTGCACGCACGATCGTTAAGTGACACTGCCCTGTTAGCTTGTAGATACTAGCTCCTTCATGTTGTGGAAGAACTCCAGGTAAGGGCAGTGTCATGACTGCAAATAACCTCCTGAGAGAGAAACTTACCCTGGGATGATACCATGAAGGCAAACAGAAAGACCTTCTTTGCACCAGGTCATTGAGATGAACTGAGAGCAAAGGGAGGTCCTGTGAACATTCTGGTGACGTTTACCATGACCAGGCATACTCAGTAGAATGCTACTGATGAAGACTCCTTTGGAAGCTTCTAGTTTCTGACTCCTCTGTGCCCTCGCCCTCCCCCCCAACCCCACCATGACTCCCTGACTCTGGAAAGGTATTCTGTGCTGCAGTGCAGAAATCCCCTCTCTGAGTCACCCTGGCAGAGTCCAGATCAGTGTGACAGGCCTCAGCTAGATTGCACAAACCCAAATAAGTTACAATCATATCTTGTGGCTATGTCTCTAGTTAGAGAATGTGTGAATAATGACATGATATTTTTGAAAGCATCAGGCATCGGCTATTTCCGTGTGCAGTTAATTGCTGGCATGAATACCTAGCTGATGAGTAACTCTCAGCCTTCAAATTCCTTTCAGAAAGGATATTCCTCAAGTTAAACGCCAGGAAACAGGACTTAAGGTTAGATTTAAGAGTTGGCTGATTGTTAGGGCTATTAAATACTAAAAGCAGCTGTTGAAGGAGATGGGGAAGTTGTCTCTGGAGGTCTTCGGCAATGGTGTGGATATTGTCTTTAATAAGTTGCTTTTTTGTAATATTATGGAATTCAGGCAGTCTTTCAGAAGTCCTCATTTACACCTGTAGTAAAATAGATTTATGGGTCTTTATCTCTCTCTTTGCCTCCTCTGTCGAAAGCTGGTCAGCACTCTTCTAATGTGAGACTCTTCGAAATTCTGTCTTGTGTGGAGGAATTAGAAGAAAAGAAATAAAGTCCATTTTAGACCTTTCAGGGTGATTGAGTTACCAAATCCAAAACTGGGGGGTGGGCAAGGATATTCAGAAATCCCTCAAGACTTACCCTGTAGGCCAGCTCCGCCATGAGGCCCATCCTTGCTGAGTGCTTCACTGCTGACTGTAGAAACCTGTTAGGGGCAGTGAGTGTGGGTCCTCTTAGCAAAACCCCATCTCAGGCGTCTCTATAGCACTTGAGGGAAGCGTGTGACTGTGGTGGAAAGTTGGGCAAACAACAAATATGTCGTTCTTGAGCCTTAACGTACTTACTGACCCACTGCCTGTCACCCTGGGTGAAGGGAGCCGCGCCTCCCAAAGAAAACAGTAGCACTCACTGGGGCCTTGCTCCTGGGAAAAGGAGGCTGCCCTGGTTTGGGAGATTCTTCCTTTTATTCTTCAGGACTTGCAGTGTTTGGGGGGCATTCTTTTGCTTGCTCTTGCAGAATGGCCAGCTGCTTGTCTCTGAGGCTTCATTTGTCTTTGGAGACTGTGGGTGTTTCTTTTTCTTACCAGGGCACACGCATGAAGCCAGGTACTGGTCCACATGCTAGAAGCCAGGTATACTAGTCCACATCCTAACAGGTATGCCTACTTCTGTGAACTACCAAAGAAAAAGCTGTGAGAAAGCTACATATCTGAGACGGAAAGGTGTATAAATACATACTGACAGATCAGAAGCAAAAAGATGAAATGTAATGGCATTCAATGTATGGTTTTATGATTCAATTCAAAAGATGAAGTTGCCTGGTCTAAGAATCTCATTCCAATTTATTCTGGAGAGATCCATGCTATAAGCTTGAAACAGAGAACGGAGGACCACAGAGGACAATGCCAGGTACATGGTACTTGATGGTTAGTGGGTGTTCTGTGAGGGCATAGATAAAGAAAAGTGTGCAGCTGGGTGTGGTGGCTCACACCTGTAATCCTAGCTACTAAGGAGGCTGAGATCTGAGGATCATGGTTCAAAGCCAGCCTGGGCAGGGAAGTCTGTAAGACTTTCATCTCCAATAAATTACTCAGCTAAAGAAGCTCAGGGGCAGATCCCAGGTGCATAGTTCAAGCCGCAGGACCAGCAAAAAAAGAAAAGAAAAGAAACAAAGGAAGAAAGGGAGAAAGAAAGAAAGAAAGAAAGAGAGAAAGAAAGGAAGGAAGGAAGGAAGGAAAGAAGGAAGGAAGGAAGGAAGGAAGAAGGAAAGAAAGAAAGAAAGAAAAAAGAGAAAAAAGTGTGTAATGCTAATGGGGTATCCTGACACTTCTTTAATTCTGTGTACACTGTAGGGAAGTTTTTGAACGCAGAATCTTCCTTTGACCTTTTGGGCTTTGTGTATTTTTCAACTTTATAGGCATGCAACGCATACATGGAGTTCCTGCTCTTTCTTTTTATCTCCTTTGTCATTAAATAAATAACACACAGTTCAACTCTTCTGTCCTCCTTCCACAGTCCCACCCTCTGAGAAATAATCTCCCCTGAGGAAAAACTTTCTAGACTTAATTTTACTTTGATTACTCACAATTTTCTTTAGCACATATGTGATCATAATTTCACTTTACAAATAGTTGACATCAATAAAAATTGCATTTAGTTTCTAAATTGCACTGTAATATTTTGCATTTGTTGATATGTCATTTTAGAACTACTTTGTGCTATATACTTGACTTTGAAAGTAATAAAATGTGATACTCTGATTTCTCTCCAGATCTCATAAATCTGCCTTTTACTAAAATATTGAATAGTTATATTTGGAAGAATATAAAACTAACATTATCATTAATGTTAATTATTCATATTCTTCACATTTTATTAATTCATTCATTAGTAATGAATTGAGTTCAGTGAAGTATTACAATATAGGCAAGGAAGAAAGAATAATCTCTGAGTGGATCATATGTTTAACATAATTTTCTGAAACTTGCTAACATGACTTTGTTTCTACAAAATTAGCCTTCAATGATCACCATCTTGGCAGATTACAAAACTTGGCACAAGTGTGATAATTATAAAAGAAATGAGTTGGTTTGTACAAATAATACATTATAATCACTGTAACTCTTTCTAGACCAGCACTGGCATGCTAATAAATAAACAAAGCACATCGTACTAGAACTCTTCCCTAAAGGCTTAGAAACTGTATCGCTTAGTCAACTAAATGTAGATGTAAATAAATATTGACTGTACGAAGAGATTGCCAAACTGCTCTCTAGGTTATTGCTGGGAATCTTCAGAGAATATGAGAAGTTAGTCTTCTTTTGAAGATAAATCATTTGAAATATAAATCATGGCATAAAAGAAAGAGAAAGAAGTTGAGGGGGGGGGAAATGTTTAGAAAAATGGAAAAGCAAGAAGAGAGTTAGACTGATTGTGACAGATGTCAGAGCCAAGGTGAAGCCACAATTTAGTGCTGCAGCCTGGAATGGATTTAACTGGCTAGGTCTGTTTGGAAGCCATAAGAATTTGTTAGATACAAGGAATTGTTGCTGTGGGTGTAGACATAAATGAAATGAACATGGGCTTAGTCAATGCTCAGTACCGGGGCCATGAGAAGGCTAGGCATGGAGAGCTCATTGGAATACAGAAATGGGACCACTCACCTCAGGATTCCCAGAGAAGGCAGTGAGGGGTGTGACGGTTGAATCCTAAAGAGAAGTAGAGGCCTGTCAAAGAATGGGGATGGAGTGGGGCTGTGTAAGAGAGAATATGCTCTAGTACTAGGTTGTAAAACAACTTAGGCATGGACAAAAGGAGGAACGTTCATGTAAAGTTAAGGTACAAATTGTGTGGTTAGAAGAATCATGGCCATACAAAAATCCGTGAACATGGTTAGGTGAAATGGTGTTATGGCTCCAGCCTGAGATGTCTCCCTCCTTCAAGCTGCTGTGTTGAATGCCAGGTGATTGGTGGTGGAAGATCTAAGAGGAATACAGATCAGCCAACGTGTGTTTTGAGGGCTGTTGAGTCCCCGTTATCTTCTGGTCTCGTTCTGTCTGCTTCCTGTCCACCATGAGGTTAGCTCTATGGCTATGCTCCAGTGATGGTCAGCCTTCCTTCCCACAGCTCAGCACCAACGGAACCAGCCAGCCATACACCAAAGTGTCTGGAACCCAGACATCGAAGCAACTTTTCCCATCCTTATTGACTTCATAGGGTGTTTGTCACAGGAATGCAACCTCTGCCTAATACCCACGGCACAGGGAGTTTCAGATTTCAGGTGGCTTAAAGTAACTAATCAGCTGGACTGAAGGTGGGAACTTGGATTAATCATGTGGGAGTAGTGCCTCACAAAGGACCCTAAACTAATTACTTGAGAGAAGAGAAAGGCAGTTTCTTGAATCTCTGGAAATTTGATGTTCTAAATCAAGATGCTGGCAGAGAGGGCTCTCTCTGAAACACCCAGGGGAACCCTGCTTCTTCCCTCCCCCTCTCTTTCAGCCGGTCTTGCTGCATGTCCTTACTACCGATTCACTTCCATCTCTGCCTCCATCTTCACAGGGCGCCATTCCTGCTGCAGTTCAGGAGATCTTCCTTCACCTTTCCCTAAGATTATAAACAGTCTAGTCATTGGATAAGGGTCTACCCTAACCAAGTAATAACTTGATCAAGACTTGCATCTAAATTACCCCGGTGAAGTTGCTCTCTACAAATAAGGTCACATCCTTAGGAACCAGTCATTAAAACTTGAACATAACATATTTTTTTTTCTCGATAATTGTATATATCACTCACCAGATTATAAACTTAGGGGGAGCAGAAAACACACACATCTTCAGTGTTTCCAGGGGCTAACTCCATACCTGGCACAAAGATGGAACTTGAAAAGTAATTCATTCTCAGTAGAGCAAAAAGAGAAGACTGTACTTCCACAGAAGTGGATGCCTGTGACATCAAATACTTCAAATACTCTGAAGAGTTAAAAAAAAAAAAGATGGGGCTGAATCTGTAAAACCTCTATGAAGTTAAGCAGCTAGCAGAGGGCTTGGTACTTGGTGACTGTTACCTCCATAAAAGGAGCAGAGCACAAGAGGGAGAAAATGAAGAAAAGACAATCACAGGCCACTCAGGGGTGCTCCTCATGGGGGCAGGAGAAGGATCCACTGCTCAGAGGAGAGTTGGGGTGAAGAAAAATATTGGAGTGCTTTTAAATACAAAGCTATGATTTCTGAAGAGAACTTCATGAATTCAAAGGAAGAAGGAAATGGATGAACAACTAGTTAGAAGGTCTCGCTCTTAAGGGTGTGGTCCTTCTAGACTCAGTGCTGGCTTTTCTTTCCTTGATCATCTGGTCTGAAGTCACCAAGGACAATGCCTTGCTGAGACTTTCGCCTCCTTTCTTTTCCTGCGGTTGTGAAGTGGGGTAGGAATGAGATGGCATTGTTTCTCTATTCTCTCTCTCTCTCTCCATCCATTCATATGATTCACATTTAATGTTTTAAAAAATCAAATACTTTATATATTGTGGCTTGAAACAAATTTTTTCTCATTAGATTCTTCTCCACCCTATATTCTCATTCTCTCTTTTTCTTTTCGTCTTTATTATACGATAAACCACTGAAATAATTTCATCTGGAATATTGTCCAGTGTTGAGAAAAACAGCAACAATAACCAACATATAATATTATATCTTTGTGGAGACAGGCTTGGGACGCTGTCTCACGACCCTAAACCTGTCACGGTATCAGCCACACACTTATAACTCAGGTCCACGAGTAGGTACATTTGTCCTCCTTCAAATCTTCTGTGTAACCTCAGAATTGGTCGGGGTGAGTGGTTGGGGTGAGACTGTGACCACAGAGGCCCGGTGGTGGCTCTGCAGTATCACTTTCTATACTCTTGGGTGGACTGGTCAATCTTTCTTTTCAATTTGATTGGATAGGAAAGTTCCCAGAAAGACTAGTAAAGCATACTTCTGGGTGTGTCTGTGGGAGCCTTTCTAGACAGGATTAACTAAGGGGATAAGACACATCCTGATTGTGGATAGCTTTATCCTGGAGTCTGGCTATATGGATGGAATGAAAAAAGGGAACAGAGCTGGTGCCCATAGCTCATGACTATAATCCTAGCTACTCAGGAGGCTAGGATCTGAGGATTGTGGTTCAAAGCCAGACCAGAGAGGAAAGTCTGTGAGACTCCTATCTCCCTTCAATTACAGAAAAAACCAGAAGTGGGGCTGTGGGTCAAGCGGTAGAGCACTAGCCATAAGCAAAGGAGCCTAGACACAGCACCCAGGCCAAGAGTTCAAGTCCCAGGACTAGCTATAAAAAAATTAAAAATAACAAAAACCAGAAAACCCAAAAAGGAATGGAGAAAATCAGCTGGTACAGATATTCTCTTTCTGCTTCCTGGACAGTATGATGGTGAACTTCTCCATGACTGAAAGTGCTGGAATTGTGAGCTGAACCAAGTCCTTCTCCCTTTACAAGGTTGTTTCAGGTACTGGGTCACGGGTGCAGAGTTTCCTGGAGACTCAGAGGACAGTTTGAACTTGGACGTTTGAACAGGGCAGAAACAGTTACTACAACAAGAATTCTTGGCGATGGACTCAATTCATTTTGCAGTAGGAGAGATCCGCAAGCCTTGAATGTAGAATATGGCCCCTGGGTTTATGGGCTTGCTAGTCGTCTGGCGGTCCTGTTTTGGGAGATTCCAAAAACTTCAGGAAGTTGTCCTTGGCTGGAGGCTGCATGTCACTAGAAGAGTGTTTTGAATGGCTACCCTTTGTCCATGGTTCTTTCCCTCCTCTCTCTTGTTTGCTCTCTCTGTTTCCCATTTGATGTACAGAGAGCAACCAATTGTCCCCACCAACGTATTCTGCTACACTGTCATTGGCCCAGAATAAATGCATTAGAAACTAGTCATTGAAACCTCTGAAGTCATGAGCTTCTCTGAAGTTGTCTATATGAAGCATTTTATCACAGGGATGCAAAAATCATGAACATGCCTGGTGCTGGTAATCACATACCAGCCAATGATAACTCATTCTATTTTTAGATGGCTCTAATCCCTAGCAATTTCTCTCTTATACTGAGTTTAAACAACGTACCTCCCTATCATTTTCACAAAGTGGTTTGATTTCTCGAGCAACATGGAGAGTTTAATCCTTCTTAAATCTGATAACCCTTCAGTGTTTGAAGGCAGTGAGCATGCATCTTACTAAATCCCTTGTTCCCAAAGGCACACAATTTTGATTTTTCAACACCACCAGTTTTCAACTGTTCTTCACATATCAGGTTTTCTTCCTTCTGCAGTCTTGGCTGAATTTCTCTAAAGGCACCATATGTTGTCACATTTTTCAGAAAGTAGGAGGACTGAAGTTGGAACAAAACTCTGCAGGTATTGTTTGGTTAAAAAAAAGTAGAACAAAATATCATCTCCATTTTCTATAATCAGAGAAAATTGCTAGCAATTATACTGCTAGGACACTCTTATCAACTGCTCTTACCATCCTCAGCTCATATCTCAATTGTATTGTCCAGATCAATTCCTTCATCCAATACATCTAGTAGGCAGGATCTGACTTTCAGGTACTCGGATGCATACTGGACTAAAAGAATTGAATATGTCTACCTCCGCTGTGAAGGTGAGCAGCATCTAGTTGGAGTAAAACATAAACAATCAATGTCGAAGGGATAGATTGATTAGAAGGAGTACTTACTGGAGGAAGGAAATATATGATAATAGGAATTGAGGGCACTGATATTGATAAATTCATTTATTCATTCAGTGAATACAGAACTTATTGCTAGTGATTCTAAACACTGGAGGCTTAATACAAATTGAAGTGCATGCCTTTGTAGACTGGAATTTTCAACTTGCAATGGTGAGAGATGGGAAGAGAAAAACAAAACCCAGCTTAGGCAACAAGAAGGCATGAAATAACCTTTATGTATAACAGAGTTCTGTAAGTGGTGGCCTATTGACCAAATTTAGTTGGTCAATCTAACGTTTGGACAAGAAGGTGGGAAGTATGCAAATAAATCTAGATGCAGAGATGGATCTAAGGCACAAAGTAGTGAAATCACTCAAGGGATGAGCTGGATGGAAGAGACAGGGCTGAATGTTGGTACACCTACCATTTAGAAAAGGGTGAGGAAGACTGAGCAGAGGATAGGGAAGAGTAGGATCCTATGAAATGATCCCAGGAACAATTCAGTAGCTAGAGGAAGTTGTGAAAGAATAAGAGTTTTGTCTCTTTCTAGATGGGTATCACCACCACAGTGCATTGTTCTGTCATGGCATAATAGCAAACAGAAGTGAAGAGAGGAAAAACTTTGGAGGATGTCCCTGAGTGGGAGAGAGGGGTGGGTTTTGGGGCCTAGGTAGAAGTGTTGGCCTTACACAGCACTAGGTAGCTGATCCACTGTAACAGAAAGGAAGGCACCCCTTATGTGCAAGTAAGGTCGATTGTCAATGGTGGAGAATGAGTAGAAGCTCCCTGGTGGTTGCCTTGTTTACTCATTGAAAGAGAAATTCAGGGCTCCCTAGCATGAGGGCAGAAGAAGTGAGGAGAAGATGAGAAATGGCCTTCAGGCGATGGAGCAGGAAATGGTGGGTATGCGGACATCATGGTGATCATAGGAGCTCACTTGCTGACCATGGGTGAACAATGGATCCATCACCGCACTGTTTTCCCCATGTGTGTGTTTTTCACCATCCTGGCTCAGAATACAGGCTTGGGTAGAACCAGGGCTGGAGTTGTGCCAACGAGTGTGAAAAAGGAGAACAGGGAGACCATTGTTGGGCTGAGACAAGGGAGAGGTGAGGACTGCAGTGACTGGCAGAGAGTGACATGCAATGGTGGTGGTGGTAATGGTGATGGTGGTGGTAGTGGTGGTGATGGTGGTGTTGGTGGTGGTGATAATGTTGTTGTTGTTGGTGGTGATAATGATGGTGGCGATGGTGGTAATAATGGTGGTGTTGGTGGTGGTGATGGTGGTGGTAGTAGCGGTAGTGATAATGATGGTGATGGTGGTGGTGATAATGATGGTGGTGATGGTGGTAATAATGGTGGTGGTGGTGGTGGTGGTGATGGTGGTGGTAGTAGCGGTAGTGATAATGATGGTGATGGTGGTGGTGATAATGATGGTGGTGATGGTGGTAATAATGGTGGTGGTGGTGGTGGTGGTGATGGTGGTGGTAGTAGCGGTAGTGATAATGATGGTGATGGTGGTGGTGATAATGATAGTGGTGATGGTGGTAATAATGGTGGTGGTGGTGGTAGTGGTGATGGTGGTGATAATGATGGTGATGGTGGTATTGGTGGTGGTGATAATGTTGGTGGTGGTGGTTGTGGTGGAGGGAATGTCAGTAGACATAGCGGTGAAAGATGAGGTCACTGCTCAGATGGTGGGTTCCTCAGTTTCAGCTGCATTCAGAATATCATGCTCAGGTCACAAGCACACTAATGGTGTTCTAAATGCTGTAGTGTGATGGTGGCCTCACAGAAAAGGCTACCGGGGTCAGGGACACTTGTAGGTTCAGTGGGTGATTGGAACATGCTCTGAAAAGCTTCTCGATGGAGTTTACTGAGTGGGCCTCAGGAATAACTTTCTAATATTCATTTGATCATGAAAATCTTGGCTCATGCTACTTGCTTTTGAAATGTACACAGTTAAAAGTCTATGTTTTATTTTAACTTCATGTTTTCATTGTATCAAGCAAGACATTTGACTATTTCTATCCATTTAAAGACCTTATTGTATGGTTCAGATTTGCTTCAGATCCTTTCTTTAATTGACCACATCCTAACTTGCAGACTTTTGCAGGTCATAGCAGCCAGGATCCTACCTACTAATGGGTTAGGAGTAGTAAGGAGTGCATGCTTATAATCCCAGCTCTGTCAGTGACAGAACTGGGAGAATCAAGGTCCAACAACCCTTGGGGACCAAAGTGTGAGACCCTATCTGAACCATGAAAGGAACCAACACTGGCATGTCTCAAGATCTTGAGTTCACTCCCCAGTACTGCAAGAAAGGGAAAAAAATCCAATTTATTTGAATAAGATTTAACATGTCATTTACAGCACTTTTTAAGGTGACATTATGATCACAACATGGTAAAAGGAGATCATTGTTTAATAGATAAATAGTATGCATTTAAAAGAAGAGGCTTGAATGTCCCTCATACTTGAACGATGGATGACATTTGATGGACAGGGCCCTCTGCAAGTGTGAAAGCCCAATAATGACCACTTGGATCTTGTCTAAGTCATGTCTCACTAAGGTCAAAATTCAAGAGTTTAGAATTATGGTGCCCCATGAAGCCACGTAGAACTTCACCTCATAAAGCTTTCAGTTGAGTAACTGGGTGAGCATGTGAGAGGGCCGCATGGATTAGTAGGCTAATCTAGTTTAGAAAACATAAAAGGCTGTTATTATTGACTACAGTGAATAAAGACCAGGGGTAAGGTTCAATAAATACCCATTTATAACCAATTACTTGTGGGTTTTAATTTAATTTGGTTCTTTGCTTGAAGCCAAACCTTGTCCTAAACTAATGGCTAGATACTTTACTGGTGAAACTTTTAATTACTTGGTAGTTCTCCTAAAAAGAATCAAGCTCATGTTTCTCTGCCTCTCATCATAATCCCTGGATAAAGGGAAGCAGGATCCTTTTGAGAAATGAGGCTTTTGAAGGAACAGGCAGATGTAATTGGTTGTGTAGTTTGGATGAGGAGGAAAGAAATTTAAAATTGGTGGGCTTCATCGAAGATTTAAGATGCAAATTTTAATCAAGCACAGATCTTACAAAGCACAAGGGTCATGGCCGGTGACTGGTTGTAATGTAGCTCAGAGGGGGTATTTCAAGTGTGATACATTATTTGGAATGCCTTACTTTAGCCAGATTTAATGCAACTTAATGCAGTGAAAACATCAGTTGAAACATGATCCATTCAGGGAAGGTGTTCTTTCCTTTGCATAAAAATAGCCACGACATATTGAAATATCCTGAGTCCAATTGCTTATTTTCCCACTAAAATAAAAAACACACTTTCATAAAGCAACGTTCCTTATTGTTATTAGTTTATACAATGAATATTGTCTTCTTTAGAACAGACCGTCTGAGTCACCTTCTGCAAACCCACTAAGATAGCACGGCTCCTTTATTCCTTTCATGAATCTACAATACCATGCAGAAAGAATGACCTATTGGTAGTTATTCTAAAGAGCTATTTCAGGACTTACATTCTCACCTAGCTTCTTCTTAAGGCAGAGAACCTCTCCTCCTCCCCAGTATGTTCAATCATCATCTCACACTAAGCCCACACTAAGTGCTGGTATGCCCATCCATGGCATGAGGATGGCCAGGTTTGCAAAGAGTAGCCTACAGTCTGCGGTGATTAATTACCTCAGGGACATCTGACCCTGAGTGTTGATCCTCACAACAAGAAGGGAGGGATCGTTTATGGCCTCAGTGGGGTGAGGTCAGCAATTGTGCAATTTCCCATAATGCACAGGTCAGCCTCACTCCCACTCCACAGCAGAGAATTATCCAGTCTTGATCCCATCAGCAGGTCTAAGAAGAGTGCATATTTTGACACTGACAAATAACATACACAGCACAGCTATCGTGTGTCACGTGTTCTCCACTCAGAAGAGGCCACTTCAGATTACAAAGATGGTGCATGGAGCCGCAGCTGTGTGGGAGAGACTTCTGGAACAAACCGTCCTCTTCCTTGAGGTTTCAATGCTGAAGAGGGTTCACTTGACAGATAGAGAGCATGTTTTCTAGCGGGGGAAGCTAGCTCCCTTTGTGACTTTCTACAAAACAACATAGCCAGAGGTGTCCTGGAATGGCACCGTGACAGTGGAACGGGGAAGAAGCACAGATAGCTTTGAGTGCAGGCTAGCGTGGGAGTTGTATAAGAGCCTGGAGTTCCCAGTGGGAGGCGGGACTTCCTCCTCAGGAAGTGAGGGCAAGGAAGTCCCATGATCATGCTCTGTCCTCAGGCCTTGGCACAGTGCTTGGCATGGAGTATGGCAAGAACCATCACTTTAGAACTTATTTTCTCAAGCCAGTGACAGACGAGGTGGATGAGGATGAGGCTGAGGCGGCAGCAATGGCAGATCTTTGTGACAAACTTGCTGCACTGGTGAGGAGGAAGGGAGTCGGAGCCAGTGTTGAAGCATTTGGCCTAAATACTGAGTGGGTAGCAGTGCTATTTTACGAGCAGATTTGGCTCTGCGGAAAGATGATGAACTTGGGTATGGACTTGGTGTTGCTGGTGGAACACTAAAAGTGGAAAGAGTTCTAGAAAGGACACCCCAGTGCTTTTGTGAAGTACACAGGGTAGATGTACAAATTCCAGAAGAAAGACACCCAGTGGTAAGACATCCCATGGAATTCAGACTCCAGAGGCAACGCAAGACAGGCAGGCACAGAGTTCCACAGAGGGAACTGGGAGCTGACCCAGAGAGGAGGGAGGACGGAGGAGAGAAAGAGCCATCTGGGGGAGCCCATGGAAGGGCAGTTTTGGGGAAGAGAGTCTCATCACAGTCAAAGAAATACACCAGAGAACCTGCTCAATTCCACTCGGCGGACAACAGAAGCCAGTGGGCCTCTCTGAGAGACCACTTGGGGTTAGCCCTGCCAGATTGCAACAGAAAAGGAGGCGATTTGGGGAGGCCGAGGACAAGACACAGAGCAGTGTCGTACTTCAGGAGATGTGGCCCGCACAGGAGCTCGGAGCGTCGGAGGAGCAGCATGGGGCTTTGCGTGGGTCTGCCAATCTGTGAGCCAGCCCTGTTATATGACCAACTTTGTTTTAAATTAATGGTCGTTGCTATTGTTATTTGGGGGATGATAATTGTTACTAAGACGGGGCTAAACCATCAACCTCCGCTAGACAAAATACTCAGATCATGAAAGGATGTAGTTTTGATGGAAAACATTCAACGTTTCCATTTCTTCACCACAAAAGCAACATTCCTTTTCGATGAGCTGACCCTTGGGTGGGAAAGTCCTTCATGGTCACAGCCAAGCAGCTGTGTGCGGATGTGTGTGGATGGTCTTTTCGCCCGGGGAAGGGACCCAGAACAAAGAGGTAAACTCTGAATTGCACAGCAGGTGGCAGATGAAGAGAACTTGTTTTAAGCCTAGCAAAGGACCAGAATGAAAAGCAAGAGCAGGGCCAAGACAAGAACTTCCTGCCTGGGCATGTGAAAAACATTTAATTGGGACCTTTGGTTGATGATGGGGATGCAGGCAAGAAGAGCTTCTGCTGAAGGCCCTCCTCTAGAATGGGAGATTAATGGGGCAATGAGGTTGTGTGATCATATGCTACCCCTGTAGACTTTCCACAGCTCCCTGGGTGACCCACGGAGAAGGCCTTCCTTAGCCTCTAGGAGATGTGTCTCCTAGGAGCCCCTAGGGTGTGGTGTTGCTCATTCTGTGTGTTAAACCTTTGCAGACTCTCCCTCACCAGTTTGTTTAGATTCTAAAAGCGCATGTAGTGTTTTCTACACTCGGATCACTTTTTTAGTCTCAGTGGTAACCAACAAAGAGCTTGATAGAACAGAGGCAACCAGCAACATATATTGGAATAGAATTGACAAAAGTTCACTGGAAGACAGAATGTAGGGAGAGGTCTAGAAATGATTTTTTTAAAAAACTACATTCATGGTTGTATAATTTAATTAAAAACCTATAGTGAGCAAAACAGACATGTTTGTATAGTTCAGCTCGAGTGTAATTAAGTGCTTCTGGAGAATCAGCGTTGGTTGCTCGGGAGTGATCACAATGCTCCACAGGAGAGAGAAAACTGGGCTCAGGGGAACACAGTACTGGGTTTAAGGAGTCATTCTTGGACTCTTACTCACAACCTCTCTGGTAACAAGTTATATCTCAATGGACATACTAATATTTCTTTGACATAAAATGGTGCAAAATTTAAATCAGCGTTACTGTTTGGGTCCTTCTGCTGAAGTGAGGGATGTGGGCGGCGGCTGCTGCCGCTGCTGCTGCCGCTGCCGCTGCTGCTGCTGCTGCTGCTCCTTCTCCTTCTCCTTCTCCTTCTCCTTCTCCTTCTCCTTCTTCTTCTTCTTCTTCTTCTTCTTCTTCTTCTTCTTCTTCTTCTTCTTCTTCTTCTATAAAGTGTTATTATAGAAACCTATACTGCTAGAGTGAGGGAACGTTGCTGATCATTTGTCATTCTCCATATTTGGTAAATTAGAAACTTCAATCGTTCTCTACCGTTATTGGTTTAAAAATAATAGTTGATAGATTGACCTCAGATAGACCCTATTGTTTTTTTTTTTTCATTGAAATTATTACATTTGAAAGTCAGGAAACTAGAATATTCATGATTTCAGTTGATTCGGCCCAATATGGAAGCCACATTCAAGGAAGAAGCAAGTTTCGTTAGGCGTGCCAAAGTTCAGGCAGAAGTGGTGGCCGGCATGCATTCCACTGCATACCACAGTCATGGGCAGCTGGATCTCAACACAGATGTCCATATTTTTCTGTTGCTTTGAAGCACTTGACAGAGTTTATGCTAGAACAATACTAATCCTTTCATCAATGGGAAAGTAGGGGGGATTTTTTTTTAACATGAAGCTAAAGACAGGTAAGATGAATATATTTCAGAATATACCAGAGAAATCTTAGGCATTGTATAACTGTCTTCATTCAAAACCATGGTGACATTTATTTGGAACTTGGAATTGGCTCTCATGGTGATGTTTGTTAAAAAAAAAAAAAAAGCAAAAAAGAAGTTTGAAAAAGGCCTTATCTTAGTAGACACTGCCTCCTTTGAGAAATACTATTATCTTTTATTCATTCTAAACAGAACAAATCAAGTTCCAGATACCATATTGAAATCGCTGTGCTTTTGTTGTTTTTTTTATTACAAGAATAAAAGAGTCTAGTCCGTCTTTCACTTTGCCTTTGAGTGTTGTTTTATAGAGGAAGCCAGGCATTATTTTGTTTATAATTAAAGACTACACACTTAAGTCCAATTTGAATAAGCAACTTTAATTAATCAGGAAAAAAACCCCAACAACCTTCTACACCCATATTTCTGTTTCTAAGAATGAGTGTAAAGGGGTTTCTTTTTTTCCCTTCTGAGGTTAGAAGCAGGTCAGGTCAGTAATTGGAGCTGGCTAGTCATCAGCTGGTTTGACCTGCTAGACTAGAATTTTCTTTACTACGGGAAAGTGTAATCAGAAAACCAGATGTATCCCCATCTTGAGACTGGAGTGTAATGAAAAGCAGGCAGTTCATTTATTTTCTCCAAGCCTTTCAGATCTTCATTCAGCCATTTGGGGCTTGACTTTGCACCCGGCCAAGGAACTACAGTACAAGGCACTATTTAACTGGATCATAGTCCAGCGATGTAGAAATTGAGATCCAATCTTTTGCTTGTCTTAGATCTCCTATTTCCTTCAAAAGTTGGTAGTTATTATGCTTTTGTCTGAAAACAAGGGGAAAAACAAGAGATTTCAACTGAATATGGCATGGAAGCGGCCCATTATAAGCTTATTCTGTTTTAAGAGCCTTCTTCCCAGGCCCTAGAGATTATGTATCAGGGCTGGTAGGTATCAGGGTGGGAGAGTACACTCTCTCAGGGTGGGGCTAGTGTCATACACAGTCTGAACAAACACATTTACCATGACTCTGGTTTTCATAGCACAGACTACTTCTTTCTTCATTCTGCTACTTTTGCCCTAAAGTTTCTCATGTGCTTCCTGACTTTTTAATTTTACTCTTAAAGTTCACCTGCTTTATCTTAGTAACCAATCAAAAAGAGGTCACATAACATTTATTATATTTTATTTTTATCCAAAGTTTTGTAGAGGTAGGATTGCCTGTCATGATAGTGTTGAAATAGTTCTGAAACAGGATTGAACTGATTTGGGGGACATTAAATGTTCAAAGGCCTTCTAACTAAAATAGTAAGGATTATAGCTATTGGACACATAGATGAATACAGAAAAGAATTTAATTTGCAAAGCCATCGGCCTTCAGGAGGATAGTTTGAAGGTCACAAGGAGAACTCCTCACCAGGAGCTGCGAAGGAGTCTCTTCCTCTCCCTTCTGAAGGCCTTTGTCAGGTGGGGTGAAGGGTCGGTGTTCTGCTTTTATCTCCCATGAGTCATTTTCAAGGACATTAGTTCAGAAGATGATCTGGAAGCATGGAGATGCTTAAATATTTCAGAAATATCTGAATCAAGGTAGGAATACCACCTAGAGGGCAAGAGGAGTGTTTAGCTTCGTCTTCAGGGTTCTTTTAACTTGGACTTTTCATTCAGTGAAGGTGTTGAAGGAAGTAAGTAGATCCTCATGGAATTTGTTCTTTTATGTGGCTTGGATATATTTGAAAGAATCAGGAGAGGAAGATGGGATAGAGAAATAAATACAAATTAGAGGGCCATGAAAATTGTTACCAAAAGCATGTTATATGAGTGGGGATATATCACAGAACTTGGCTGTGTTAGGGAGAGGGCTACTTTTAGTATTGAAAATGAGTTTTTTGTTTGTGCCTATGGTAGGTATCTCAAAAAGGATCAGAGGATTTATCTCACCTTTTCAAGTATCTTGTCCCCAGAATTGTTCATGGCAATATAGAAAAGACATCTGGCTCACCTGGATGGCCCATGACTATAATCCCAGCTACTCAGGAGGTGGAGGTAGGAAGATCATAGTCTGAGACTCATCCAGGCAAAAGGATGAAATTTTATCTCAAAAGCAAACTAAAAGGCAGAAAAAGGTCATGCTTCAAGTACTACTTGCCTAGTGAGCATAAGACCCCAAATTCAATTCCCAATATGGCAACAAACAAACCGAGGATGGGCTGAAACACCATTTTCTCAAACCAGAGGATGGAGTCTTCTCCCAGAAGAAAGGAACTATTACCCAGAATAAAATTATTTGAATTTTCTTACATGAAGCACTGGTTTGATGGGTGAGCAAATGTTTAGGCCTATCAAAGGACAGAAAAAATAGCAAAACTAGCAATGAACAAAGAAAAGGAGGAAGCAAAAAGATAGCAGAGGGCTGGGAAGGTGGCTCAGTGGTAGAGCGCTTGCCTTGCATGCATGAGGCCCTGGATTCGATTCCTCAGCACCACATAAGCAAAAAGAAAAAAGCCGGAAGTGGCGCTGTGGCTCAAGTGGTAGAGCTCTAGCCTTGAGCTGAAGAGCTGAGGGACAGTGCCCAGGCCCAGAGTTCAGGCCCCATGACCAGACCCCCCCCCCCCCAAAAAAAAAGATAGCAAAATAGTAAAACTAGCCCTAAAAAATGTTGACGTTGGAATGAGCATCCTGAATATAATTTCCATCTTTTCTTTTAGCTCTCTCTCAGGTTCGCTCCCTTTCATGCAGCCTGTCTGTTCGTGGAGTGGCCTTCAGAGAGATGGTCATTAGATGACATTGGTCTCCAACTCTATCACTGTTTCTTGTGTAAGAGCCCTTCTCCTTTTCTTTTCTCTGGATACAAAAATCCACAGATTTCCTATTTCTTTATTTCCTTCATCCTCATCAATTAGACACCTTTCCTGGGTAATATTCTCTCAAGACTTGCTTCCTGAAACCTGGTGAAGTAATTTAGATAATGTGATCATGGAGAATTAGGTTCTGAATTAAGCCTGACTCGAAGAATCTCATAAGGAAAGACATTTCCTGCTCTGTAAAGTAGGAAGGAAAATGATTGTAACTTGGCCCACGGTGGGCTACTCTTCAGATTCACCCCTGAGATTGCTAACTTGGGCTGCCATAACTTTAATTCACTTGGTCTCTTAAATATATTTCTTTTTCTTAAGAAAATGTCTTTACTACTTAATTCCATTAGAGTCCACTTTTGTAGCAAATACCTTGAACAACAAAACTAAATCACATAAAAATCCCTCTCTCCTTTTTTTTTTTTTTTTTGGCCAGGCACATGTTTTAACTTTAATTTTCAAAAAAAAATATTAGTGGGTAGTTTTACAAAGAAGCTACAATTTCATAAGTCAGGTTATGAGTACAATGCATCTTGATCATTGTCACCCCTTCCATCATTCTCCCATTCCCCCCATCTCTAACCTCAAAAGGGTTCAATAGTTCAATTTCCACATAGCATACATTGACTATAATGACTACAATAGTCCAATTTCCACATCGTATAAATTGAATACAATAACTACACTTGCTTACTCTTCCTCTCCATGGATGGTTCCCCTCATTTCCCTCTACATCCTCCCCCAAATTCCCATTTTTAAGTTCATATCCTACTTAATATAAAGTTGGTGTCTCTAACAAAATAAAAAATAGCACATGTGCCGATTAGAATTTTTTTTATTGTGAAAATACTGTACAGAGGGATTACAATTACATGAGCAAGGTAAACATTTCTTACCAAGCATTGTTGCCTCCTCCTTTGTTTCCCCTTACTATCCCTTCTCATCTCCCCACTCCCCCTTCCGGTCTCTCCCCCCACGCCAAAGTTGTAAAGTTCGTTTTCTGATTAAAAATTTGAAGTGAAACCTATAACATTCTTTTTGGGGAAAGAATAAATGAATGAATGAATTACACTGAGTCACAAATCAAAGCAAGCTAGACCGTTCAGCTTACCTACTCAAAAACGTTTCACCTACCTACAAATTATATGTTTTATCTTCACTGGAAATATATTTCTGACTGACATTGAGTCAATCTGAGTGTAATTCTTCTTAAAGATGGGAATTCTGTTGTTAGGCTTTTTTGAAAAAAAAAAAAAAAAAACAACCTTCATTTACTTTATTTTTTCATTAATTCTGTAGTCCATGGAATTAGGACAGAGCAATGTCTTGGAAAATAAGTATAATAAATTTAAAAGATTGCCAAGTAGAAATAAAGATGGTGATAAAACGATTACAGATTATAATAATAAGTGGCTAGATTAGCCATCAAGTAAAAAGATTACATATTATAATAATAATTGTCTGAATTAACCATGTAGAATTAATTCTTTTTTAGTTTATGAAAAAAACAATTGGAAAAGTAACATATATAACTTTATGGTACATACCTATACAAAGCTCTATACAATTATCTTTCATACATACAATTTTGGTTGATATATAGAGAAAAGTGTCACATACATATGCAAAAACATAGTACTTATTCTTATTCTTCAGGGCCTTTTGCTTACTCAGCTTGCTTTCTGATGGTGTGCTCTATCCCATGAGCCAAAACTCCAGCCCTACTTTTTTGCTGATTATTTTGGAGATGTGTTCTAGTTAGTTTTTCTTGCTGGGCTGGCCTTGGATGATAGTCCTTCAGATCTCAGATTTCTTTTTTTGGGGGGGTCCGGTCATGGTCCGGTCATGGGGCCTGAACTCTGGGCCTGGGCACTGTCCCTCAGCTCTTCAGCTCAAGGCTAGAGCTCTACCACTTGAGCCACAGCGCCACTTCCGGCTTTTTTTCTTTTTGCTTATGTGGTGCTGAGGAATTGAACCCAGGGCCTCATGCATGCAAGGCAAGCGCTCTACCACTGAGCCACCTTCCCAGCCCAGATCTCAGATTTCTTAATCTCTAGGATTGCAAGCATGAGCCGCCATCACTTACCAAAGAGGAGCTTCTTGACTTCATAGTGGACAAGAAGAAAGAAGAAAAGACCAGGGGCTCAATAAAACCTTGAAAGGCGTGCCCCCAGGGCTCCTCTTCACCTAGGGAGGCCCTACCTACTGAAGTTTCCAGAACTTCTCAAAACAGTGAAAATTGAGGACTAAGAATTTTACACATGAATCTTTGGGGGACGTTTCATATTCAAACCATAACAGGAGACTACCAACGAATGGGCTGAAAATAAAAATTCAAGATACGATATGTATTTTTCCATAGCAATATAGATAGAATTTATGTAAATACTTTTCTTAAAATAGCCTCTTTATGACCTAATGATTGGTTAATGATTGACATTGCCCAAGTATGGGCACAACTTCTTTTAGAATTGCTTTCAGTTTATAAACTAAAATTATACCCATCTATTTCTTTTTAAGGTACAGCATGTTTTTTGACAGAAACAAACAAACAAACAAAAAAACAACCTGTGTGGCTTGATTACTCACCTCTGTTTATCAGACTTGGCTCTGCATAGCCTTATCTAGAAATAAAAGCGCTATTCAAAGTGTGAAGATTGACTATCACTGATAGCCAATCTTTGAGATTGGACTTCCCAATCTGGGTAAGGCTTTGAGCAATGGTGGCCTTGCTGGAAGCCTGTCATCAGGAAGCTAGGTGTGGATGGGCGGGCCCTCTGCAGGCCAGGTCCTCCATGTGAGTTCTCCAAGGGCTCAGGTATTTCTACAAGGGCTCAGGGCACAGGCACAGAGAGAGGTTCAGGGGTCACTTCACATGGCTCCCGTGTCCAGAGTCCAGGCATCATGAACGTCCTGATGTCAGATTTCAAAACTGGGAATCTTCAGAAGGTGCTTCATATTGGATGGCGTTAAGCTGGAGTGCGGAAACCCCTGCAGTGGTGTGGGGAGGGCCCTGGATGCAAGGCTGGCACTGGCAGGAGATGTGGTTTCAGATCCGGACGCAGGCCTTACACCAGTTTTGGAGACTGGCTCACTTCCCCCATGTTCTCCGAAGGCCAGAGTTGACACACTGATGTGGTTCTGAGAGTCACTTTGTAGGGGGTTTGATTGTAAAGTCAAGTCTATTATTCAGGGGCCAGTCGATTGAGTGCAAAGTTCTGAATCTAATTACACCCAGCTCTGTGACTTTGAACACGTTATTTTGCCCGCCCCAGTCACTGTCGCTTAATTTGTAAGGCAACAAAATGACCTCAGATAATGTTTCTGTTTGGAATGTCATTATATCTCTGTGTATGATTAAGTACCTAAAGAGTCTTTATACTGTTACTCATTATTTTGGAAACCCATATAAGAAGGGGGGGATAAACTTTAATTAGCATCTTCTAAGTTTATGACAGCATCTAAGACATCATTTACTTACTCAACATTAACCCAGCACAGGTGAGAACAGCCAGTATAAATGAAGACATATTTATTGCTCTTCATTATGGTAGCCAGTTACGCCACCCATGATCTTTTACTCTGTTTTGTTTTTAAATGCATTCCTATCTCATAATCCCTTTTGGTTATCCTCATCATCACAGATGGACTTGATTCCTGGAAGTGTCCGTTGGGCCCCAGCATTCACAGGCACAGCATAACATGACATGTCTTCTCCGGGTAGCAAGGCTTGGTTTCCAAGATTTGATTTTAATAAGTCTTTTGTGGCTCTCGCTTTGTATGCAGCAACTTTCTCCACACGTCATGTAGATTGGTATTTCTTTTCTTAAAATATGCTCGGATTGTACACCCTGACATGCTTTTAAACCAAACGCAGAAACAGCACTGCTGAAATAATTATTTCATGCACAACATCCGCAACTTATTTCCACTGTTTAACCTCACACACATTGTTCTCATTTCCACTCTTCACAAGACATTTGTTCCTTTCTCTGCTCTCGACTTTAAGTGGCTGAGGTTCATCTGGTTTGTTGATGTTATGAAATATGGAATTCTCATAGTAATGGTCCTGAAATCATCTGGGAATACTTTACACCGTGTCTTTGCCGTGATACAGCATTACCTTGTATCATGCAGAATGAGTTAACATGAGATTAAATTACTCCTTTATATGTCATTCACATTCTTTATTTTCTGAGGACCTTTGTCTTACTTCCTTCCTACCAAGCAGGCAGCAATGACACCCAGAAAGAAAATCGCACAGCATTTATTTAGAGTTTATCCTTTGTATAAAATTATGTCCACGAGGGTGGTATAACCAAGTAAAGAGAGAAAGGATACTGAAAAGTGGCATTTGAGGAAGCTTTTTAAAAAAAACTTGATTGATCAAGTTGGATAAAACAGGTCAATAGTTTTAACAAGGATCACATCAGAAAAAGAGTGAGAATCTTTGAATTATTGTCAGCTGATTTTTGTTCTTGATTTTTCTAAGATCCTGTGGCTCAGGAATTCCTTAAGTGACAATAAGTAGCTGATCTGTAAATTCTTATTTTAATGAACTATAGCTTAGTGTACTTAAACTTCATCTAAGAGCCAAATTATTATTGGAAAACTGCCTCATTTTATTTTTCCTCATTCCCTGCAAAGTCATTATATTCAGTAAAGAAGGAAAAGCAAAGCAGTGTGGTCTGGAACAGACTGCTGGTTCCACTGGAGCCTCAAACCCCTTGGGTGCTGGGTGGGGTGGAGACTGCATTTGCTCATTTTCTGCAGCTCTTGGTGGGCAGGTGCTGGTCCTACAGCCTGCTACTCTGGAAACCAGGAACACCAAAGAAGGGCAGAATACAAGAATTCACCCCCCCACCATGACGTTTCTGCTATCCATGCACCTTAAAGACAGATGCATCCAAAGCTAAAGTGAAAATGAAGAGTCTGCATGTAAAAATCAGAGGCTCTGGAGAAGAGGCTGCTGGGCCTCAGGGCTGACCCTGCACTGGAGAAGCCCACACTGGGCTCTCTGCTTGGGGAAGAGCTATGAGCACACACAGAGCCAGCCTCCTCAGAAAGCAAACTGGGTCTGACTTCAGAGGATGGAAAACCCGGCCGGGCATCCTCAGCTCTGAGCCTCGGCTCCTGCAATTAGTCTTGAGAAATTAAGGGGGCACTGTGAGATGCTCAACTGGTCTTAGGAAGGAGTTGAGTGTGTCATTTGCACACTCGTCTGTATGAAGCCCGGCCCAGATCTGGGGAATAGTGACCCGCCAGCCCTGAGGCTGTGGGCCTGAAGTACAACAGTGCTCTTGTCCACATCTGGAGAAGGGAGCTCTCCTAGCAGGCTGCTGAGGGCCACCAAGGGAGCTCTCCTCTGGGCACGGGTACAGCTTCCCTCCAGAACAGAGGTGTCTTGCTCACTGAGGGGTTTGTGAGTGTCTGTTTCTAGACACTGGCTCAGGCCCAGTGGCGCTGAGGAGCGCCTAGCCATCAGCCTGTGGGTTGCGGTCCTTGCAGAAGAAGCTAGCCAAGCAGTAAAATGGCCATCGCAGCTCATCTTTACCTGGTTCCATTCAGTTGCACAGTACTTTGAACTCTCTAGGTGTTAGCCTGTGCAGATGAATGTTCTGACAGTGGTCTGCCTTGCTGTGGGTAGGCCTGCCCAATTTTGAGTATCAGAATACTCTAATTTCCTGCAGCAAGCAGAGCATTCTCATAGTTAATGAATAAGTGGGCTCATGACAGAGTTGGCTACCGGCTCTATTGGACCTTTCACCCAGTCGTACTTGCTATCTCCATAAAGAGGCTATAGAATGTGGTTGGGTTTTTCCTACAGCTTAACCTTAGGGACAGAATGTGTTGGCGATGCTCTGTCTCCGTGGCAGGCTTATTTTTCTGAGACTATTAAACTGGCATACTTTCCTTCTATTCCTTCTACTTGATTCTAAGGAGCTTGGAAAATGTGTTCCTGCCCATGAGTAGCAGCTTGTAAAGTAGAGGGCTAGGCCTCAGACATGGTAGATTCTCGACTTCCCAATGCTGCTGCATGGGAGCTGGGCTGCTGGCCTGATTCTGGGTAGGAATAACCCATCATCATGGTGCTGTGAGACACAGTATTTAGTTTCCTACTTAAGACTGGTGGTTGTCACAGGAAAAATTACTTAACTTCCCTGGGAGGCTCAGATAATGGGTCTGGTGTCTGTTCAGACTTGAAATTTAATAAACTTCATAATGTACTACAGATTTGGGGTAAAAATAATTTCAAGAGAGAATGCCCAAATTTAACACACCATAGCTTTCTGTAGACAGGCGACTTACACTTACTGGCTATTCACACTTGTGTTTGCTGCCACTGTTCCCTCTTCATTTGCCAAAGCATTTCTTCTGCCATTACTATGCCAGGACTCTACTCTCTGTCTCCATCTCCTCTCGCCATGAGAACAAGGCTGTGGGAACTGGACCCATCCAGATACACAAAGGCCCATTCTCAGAGAGCCTAGGCTATGCTTGACTATCTATTGTTACAGCTGAGAAATTCTCTTTTCTTATCTCAGGGCCTCACACTTGCTTGGGAGGTATTCTACCACATGAGCCCCATATCCAGCCTCTTTTGCCATTGGTTATTTCCAATCTTCCTACTTGTGTTTCCCCGTATCCTTGGGGATGATGACAGACCCATGTACCAACACATTCAACCATTGCCTGGGCTGGAGTCTGCCTATTTCTATACCTATTGACCTTGAACTAGCCTTGACCCATGACTCCTCAATCTCTGCTTCCCAATGTGTTGGACCTGCCATGTCTGCCTAAGAAATTCTTAATATTTATTTATTTATTTTTGTGAAAGACTTCACTGGAAGTTCCAAACGGCCTCTTATGACTTGAAAATTACAATTTAGATTTTAATGGTGCCCCTTGGCTCCAGGATACATGAGTACGACTATGCCCAGGGCATGATGGTTACCGCTATGACTGGAAGCAGCTCAGACGTCATTTCTCAACTCCAGGACAGGAGCCCACCCCCTTCGAGG
Source organism: Dipodomys spectabilis (assembly GCF_019054845.1). NCBI lineage: Eukaryota > Metazoa > Chordata > Mammalia > Rodentia > Heteromyidae > Dipodomys > Dipodomys spectabilis. Next base: position 4,085,881 of record NW_024870892.1, on the reverse strand, counting down.
GTTCAGACCAGGAATTTTGCCAGTTCCCTTTTCCCTCTTTCTGCCCAGACATTCTCACTGGGTCCCAAAACGTGACCTCCTAATGAACGTCTGCCACAGGCCTCTCTGGTTCTTCCCCCAGGGCATGGAAGATGGTTTTCTGGTTTTCTTCCAGATGCTTCTTGCTGCTGGTGTTGTATTTCCTCTGTCTATGCTCCACCTGCTCAAGGACTTAAGGTTAGTTATGGAGAAAATACTCTATGCAAATGCACTGATTGCTAGTGTAATACACTTCAACAGTCCTTCAGCTATTCAACAAATATCTGCTGACCAGTGCTGTGTGCCAGCACTGTTTTAGGTCCTAGCTACTGAACAGACTACAGGCCCACCAAGGACATGTGCTGTGGGCAGAAGCTTAGAGTCTGGAAAGTGACCAATCATATCAGAATGTAAGTACAATTCAAATAAGCGATGCAAGTATATGCTGGCATATATGGGTCTGTTCTGACCCAAAAATCCTGAGTAGCCAACCGTCTGCCAACAGGAAAATGATTCCATCAGTGTATCCCCTATGAATCCTCAGTGCCTCAAACTAGTGCTGGAACTAGAGGTCATTGAATTAAACTTCTTAGACAAAATGAATAGAAGAAGAAGCTTTGAAAGTCCTAAGACTTTTCCATGTGTTCTTGGAGCATTTGGTATCACGAAACCATTCTGTATAATACAAAGACAGAGCAGAGCAGAGATTAACTGAGATGAACCCTCAGAAGGGGGTGAAGAATGGATTCGCCAGGGAGACCCAGGTCATGGAAGCTGTGGTAAGCTGAGGAGACAGGTCTTGGGTGAGGGAGAGGGGGGGGAAGGGTGAGGAGGAGCCAAGGCTTACCAGAGCAAACACCTGCGGTCTGGTTCTGTGGGCTGACCCAGGAGACTGAGATGGAAATGCCAGCATGGCTGAGGACAAAGTCAACACGTGGGCAGAGGGCCAGGCCGAGGCAGATCCCCTTCCTGGAGATGCTGAGTGGGGCAACCAAGAGCACTTGCCTGGAAGCCAGGCTGCAGACACACTGTGTGTCTGTTCTGTGGCTTCCAGAAGGGCCATGCTTTCTATCATGGGCACTGCTAGGGGCTGGAGGGTGCTCATCCCCCCTTGGGGGGAGTGCTTAATTTTAATGCTATCCCTGGCCTGACCCATCCACATCTCTTACCTGTCCTCAGACACCTGGTCAAGGGACACAGGTTTTGTCCTGTCAGGCAGGTGTTAATTATAGTCTGGTGAGAGAAGAAGGCAAGGACACACACCTGTACTAATATGTACTAATATGCTTGCAACTGGCACACACAGGACAAGTCAAAGGTCTACGGTCTTGAAAGGAAGGTCTACAGATTTGAGAGAGAGGCAGAGGTTGGCTGGAGATACACCACTAGATACAGAGATATCAGAATGGAAGATGCATAGAATTTTATTCCTTTGGGAGAAGGATGAGGAACTAGGTGCAATCGAGAACAAACCTGAGAGAGAGAGTGGATTATCTGATTTTCCCATATGATCCTCAGGTCCACAGGATCATTAAGAGTTATACATACTAATGAACCTCATTTACCTAAGCAGGCTAGGCTCTTAAAATAGACCATGGCATAGTGCCTGGTACAAAGAGATGTTCTGTGCCATCTGGAGGGCATCTGAAAACTTTCTACTGAATGGTCTCGGATGGTAGAGGAGGCCATGCGCCAGCCCTTCCTTTCCACAGACATAGCGTACCTTCCCTGCGTGAGGACATATGTGTGCAGCACCATGGGCAAAATGAATCACAGTCCAATGGGGCAGAAGCTACAGCTCCAAAGAATGAATGTGCAAAATATAACTGTGGGTGGTAAAATGCTTTGCTAGAACTCTCAGTGTATAGACTCAAGGTGTATCAGAAGGAAAGGGTGTGTTTCCCCCACTAAGAACTAACTTAAAAGGTATTTTAAGGGCTGTCCTGCAGTAAGGAAGGGCCAGATGGACCTTGATGCTTCTGGATGTCCCTCTCACCCTCCTGCAGCTGCGTCCAGGGGGTGGGCGAGAGTCCGGACACCGGAGGTGGAGGCCTTGAGGCCTTGTTTCACCCATCTTCTTCCAAGGCAACTCTCCTGAGGAGCACAGTGCCCACAGGATAGGACCAGCAGACTTGGAGTTTTCAGGCCCTGCTTGGTCTGCCATGGCCCATCTGCATATCCTGCAACTTGAGCTGCTCCCAGCTTTCCCCCGGCTCAGCTCTCCCTGGTGTCCTAAGGTCCAGGGACAGGAGCTATCTGGATTCACCAGCCTCAACCAACCTGGCAGGCCTCTGTATGTGGTCTCCTAGCTACTCAAGAAGCTGATATCGGAGGATCATGGTTTGATGCCAGCCAGAGCAGCAAAGTCCTTGAGACTCTTCTCTTACACACACACACACACACACACACACACACACACACACACACACACACACACACACACACACACACACACACACACACCTCATAAATGTTGCAATTTTGTTTTTTCCCCAAATCTTCCAGGAAGCTGTATCAGTTCTTCCTGTGGCTTTGACCTTCTGATATACAAATAAATCAACTTCATTTAGTTTACAAATATCTACAGAGCACCCTTTCCATGTGTGGGCCATTGACACCACACTGGGCAGGCTCTCTGAATAGAGTAGGGAAGGGCAGAGGCTGGGTGGAAGATGAGGTGGCCTTTGATCCATTTCTGCTCATTCGAAGGACTTTGAGGCTGAGCAGCAACTAAATATGACCTTCTTCACTGGTTGTGGGTTTTTGTTTTTGTTTTTTTTTAAACCAGATAATTAGAGTTTGAGCAGCATGGCAATTATTTGGTCACCCACCATTAGTAATAAAACGAAGTAGAAAGGGGTCAGATCGTAGGCCATTTTTAAAAAGATGTCCCTCTTGTGCGTGTTCTTTCCTTCCCCTCCTTCCTTCCTTCCTTCCCTTCCCCCCCTCCCCTTTTCTCTCCACCCCCTACAAGTCCCTTGTGAAATGATAACTGATTCCCTTGGTGAACTCCCAGAGACTTACCTTTCTGTTCTTTCCTTCATCCCAGCCCTGTGGCTGGTGGCTGGGCACTTTCTTCAGTTTCCCTTGGGTAGTGTTTGCTAAGCACTATGTTATTGCTCTATGTGGCTAGTGTCTCAACTGCGGCTTGAAATTGTTTTTTAAAACAAAAGTTCCCAAATACAAAAATACCACACTCTAGGTGTGTACCTTTTATGCCCACGAACAGGGCTTTCACAGTAGAAATCTCAGGAAACATTCATCTCTGTCCTGGAGTGGAGCAATACGGTATAGCCCTTGGGAGGGGAGGTGGGGGGGTCTGACTAACCTGTAACTGAATGTGACTGGTTGTCATAGCAACAGCCAAGGAATCCCCACCCAGGGTGTGTGCTGTCCACAAACAAAAGTGCTACCCAGAGACCTCAGGGGAAAGACTGGCCTTTTATCTCAGAATTCCCCAGGTCCTAGGAAGAGGAAACAAAGGTAGGGGAGCCCGCCTATTCTGGGCTTACCCTGAAGCCTCAGAAGGGGTGCAGATCCCGTTCCTTCCATGGTCTCACTGTGTCACATTTACTCCTCCCTGGCTAGGAGGGCACCCCCAAGTCTCCCTCTGTGTGTTTTGAGGGGGCCCTGGATTTCTGGATGACAGTCCTCCCTTGCTGCCAGTTCAGGGGCTGAGCTGGACAGGAATCTAGCTACTCTGTTTGCTAGGAAAGCCAGGTCTTCCATGCCTGGCTCTCTCCGCTAAAGACAGAGACCCCCCCTTCCCCCCCGCCCCTGTCTGGGACAAGGTTCCTGGGCTTATTTTTCAGTGAAAGGGAGCAAGCTCTTAGAAGATGAGCACTGGGGTGGGGGGGAAAGGGGGACATAAATAATACAATCATTAAACGTTGCAGTTGAAATCATGTCGAGTTTTTGATTCTGACATTTGTCTTCACTACTGAGCTTTCTTTAAGGGCTCAAATTCAGAGTGTATCATCCTAAAAAATATCTGTTTTGAATATTACCAAAAAAATCTAGCATTTATTCCTTAAGCAGGATGCCTGATTTTATCTCAGGGCAAGGCTCAGACAAACAATGGCCAATGGCCATTGTTTGACCTCTGCTCCCCTAGGGCCTCCTCTTCCTCCTCCTCCTCTTCCTCCTCCTCTTCCTCCTTCTCCTCTTCCTCCTCCTCCACCTCTCTGCTGTCTGGCTGCCTTCCACATGCAGAGCATACTGCCTTGTCATAGACTGCTGGAATGCACAACGATGAAAATTAATGCTATTATTAAAGGATTTTTCAATTAAATGTGCAGTTTAGGGCCAGATGCTGCTTTCTTAAAAGGAAGAGAAGTTTAAGTAAAAAAGTCTGACAGATATTCGTTCCATCTAGCGTGGCAGAATTTATAGTAGATTACAGCCTTTGATTTCTGTGGGCCAGGGTTGTCAAGTCCACTTGCAAATGGGCTGTGGGAAAGAATTGCACTCTTGTAATTTGGAAACATCTGGGGCATATGGTAGATATTACACCCATAACTGCTTCGAAGTCCTGCTTCCTTTGAGGCCCTTTCTCTTTTGCTTCTACCCTCCAGTGGGTTATTTGCAAGAATCCCATTACTTTCCAGCTCTATTTTCCCTTGAAAAACAACTTGCTTCATTCGGATGCTCTAGAATCCCAGAATTCCAGTGCTTATTTTCCTTGATGTATAAAAACATAATATTCTATAATCGCTGATCTTGTCTCGAGCTAATACTGCATTCAAAGATATGGGTTTATTAAAAGTGAGTTTGTGTGTTGTGTTTCATCTCTGAGTTCACCCTCTCCTCATATCACTATTTGGATCAAGTAAATAGATACTTTCATGTTCTTATACTAAGTGTCTGTGTGTGTGTACACACATATACACACATACACACAGACAAGTGGAAGTCTCAGGATTTAGGAAAAGAAATAATAATAATAATCAGGAATTAGATAACTACTTTACTGAGTGCCAAATCCTATGTGCCATGAGAGATCATAGTCTATTAGAATTATCAAGAGGAATAATCATGGTTAGGTGACACATTTGGAATATGTCCATTAAGGATATTGTACAAGGTAAAGATGGATGACCCCAGAAAGATTTCTCTTGGAAAGGACTAGGTGAATTTGTTTGTAGGCTGCTCTGTGGATTCTACTGTTGGATGGTCTGCTGCAGAATCCCCAGGTTGGGGTGGTCAGCAGTGGTCCCAGATGGGCTTGTTGGCATGCGAAAGTGTAGCTTACCAATGGATGAAGCAAAAGGCATAGTAGGACGTCTTTTCTTCAGTCTCTAAATACATTACTTAGGGGAATAGCCTGGGGATGCACATGTGCAAGAGGCTCTCTGGCTGGCTCTATTGGTTAGCTTTGAGAACCATTGGGACGAAAGGGTACTATAATCAGGAGAATGATCCATATTCCCTAAGTGAAGCTTATGCTCTGCTCCAGCCTGGGGTATCAGGCTAGCATCCTCTGTGAGCTTTCTCTAGTATTAGCTGCCTTATCTGCCTGTGTAACTCAATCCTGTTTTTTCTACATTGTACACAAGGGATCCACATACATCCATGTAGTTTCCTGGATTAAGATATTTCAGAAGTTCCCCATTGCTCCAAGGGAAAAAGTGTCTAACCATGACCAAGGCACACAAGGGCCACAGGAAGACGTCCTCATCCATTTTCCCTTTTATTTGGTTTTTCTTCTCCTTCTACTACAGCTACACTGAAGCTTCTACCTTCTGAATGCTGAGCATTGAGGCTGATCTTCTGGTTTCTGTTCATCCCCATGACTCTTCCTCCATGTGTCCCCAGGGTCCGTGTCCTGCCCCTAGTGTCACAATCTGCCCAGAAGCTGGCCCTCTGTGACCTCAGAGAAACTGATATGCTTTTAAAAGAATTGTTTATTTGTCTGTCACCTCCTAGTCAAAGATCTTTGTTAAAACAGGAGTCAGGGAATCTCCCTTAGTCCATTCTTGCAGGACCCAAGGGTTGTGTCTACATGGGGTGCCCCGTAGAAACAGTGTTGAAAGGAGGATTAAATGAATGAGTACGTCAACCAGGAAATTGAATCCATGTCCCTTGATGCCCTACCATAAAGAATAACTGAGGAACACATTTGATAAACGATACAAAGACAGAGATTCGGTCAGGATTCTCCCGCTGTGGCTAGGATATACTTTAACTTTTAGGAAAAATTTGCTGATAAGGTTGTAACCGAGTGATGTCACAGAATGTTATCTTCAAATGAGTTTTAGTACTGATCTTTTCACATATTTAACATGTCCACTGGATTCAAAAGACTACATCTGATAAGTGATAATCTAATCATATTCTTAAAACTTAAGATCTGTATTTCTTTAACCTTCCTCTGGAGATAATTTAGTTATCTAAATAGCTAAGATGATATGTGAGAAGCTAAGTAGGCATACTGGCTTTAAAATGTTATGTGTTTATAATACAAAATGTTAAAAAAAAATTGCTCCCTGAACTTTCCAAAATTTTAGTGGCAAAGTAAGGCCTGTTCTCACTAGTTTCTTAGAAGATACCTAAATGGTGCTAACTACTTAAAATCTTATGTGCTTAGATTTTTGTAGCCACTTTGTCAGGGCTAAATTACTTTTGAGATTTTGTTTGCATTTCATTTGTAGAAACTATAAATATTTTCCAACTTTCAGAATGTGGAAGCTGGAATTCATTGATTTCTTATTTGTCAGGTCAGTAGGGTTCAGGAGAAATGTTTGCGAACCTTGTGCAGTTGTAGGTAAATGTTATTGCAATTTACTTATATGCCTTTGCTTAAAGCGGCTGTCTGTAAATGAGATGAGATTGAGACCTGGGTCTTAACTCACATATTTTTACATAAAACATCTGACCATAGAGCAAATAATATGTGACCAGGAAATGAGTACAATAAAAGTGACTAAGTCTGCAAACAAAAGTATGGAAGGGCAGGTTTCATTGCTTCTAATGGCCTGGGTGTGGTAAGGACAGGCATCCAACTTGCCACCACAAAGCAGGCAGATATGGGTTCATCCATCGAATCTGTAAGCGTGTCCTCTTGTGAGACCCTTTGGTAGCACCGTGTGCAATAGAAGCATATTAAGATGGCGGTGCCAGCTCTCAGGGAGTCTACGCACATATGTGTGCATACCTATAATTGGTCTTTTCAAGAAGACTGGCTGGGGACGGGGGCTGGTGGTATGTGAAGCAAAATGCTCTAGGAGCACTCAGGAACTGGGAAATTGGGAAGACCTACTAGAAAAGCTGGAATTGTAAGTGATTCTTGACTAACGGAGGAAGGAAAAAGAAGAAGAGAAGCACCAAAGACAAAGAAACCAGCTGGATGAAGTGGAAGGTGAAGAGCTCAGGGGTTTTGGACCAGAAGAGCATCACGCAGACCTGGAGCTCTGGTGAGCCGCACACAATGACACAGTACTGGGCTGATAGGAGCGGTGCCATCTGTGTTCATGTATGCATGGATTAACACTACCAGAACCTTCTTTAGGTGGTGGCTTTGACAGTGGTATGTGGGATAGTCTGGGAAAGTCTACAGTGTAGGAGACTGGGAGACATTATTGGATGGGCCATGGTGCTAAGCTTTATGGGAGGTGACTCATGTAATGGGAAGAGACTGGGTATGTTGGCACAGTGGGTTTGGCTAGAGTTCATGTACGATCAGAAGTTGTATAGGAATAAATAGATAGAGCAAAGATGATCATCAAGTGTAATTTCCTGGTAAGCTAATGATGATGTTAGTGAAACTGTGAATGGAGTCTAATGGAAAAAAAGTAGAGGAGTTGTGCTGAGACACAAAGCCTGTGGTTTAGGCCTCCTGTGCAAAAACAGACTCCAAAGCTGGAAATGTGAGTGTATGAAGACAGGGCCCTGTCATTAGCGAAGTGGTGATAGCTGAGTCACAGAAGGTACAAAACTTGAAAGAAGAGGTCAGGTGGTAGGAAAGGAGTGTGGCCAGAGAGCTGGAGGTAGACAGGCATTGAAGGCTTGATTGGAACGTTCCAGAAGTGAAGACCAGCACACTGACTTCATGGAGGCCAGAGTGGCCAGGGAGTGAGAGTATAGAGGTGAGGACCATGAATTAGTCTTCTTAGGTTTGGTGGAGAGGAGAAAAATGGACCCATGAGAAGATAAATGTCCTGCAGGGTAAGAAAGGAGAGGTGACAAACATGTTTGAGGCAGGTGGAAAAAACTTGCAAAAGAGCTGTTGAAAATGACTCAGAAAGGACTTGCACACACAGTCCAGCAGGAACAAGGAAAGACAAGGAAAAGCGAGCTAGGAGAAGGCGAATTACTTCAAAGAGCAAGTGCTGAAACTCCTTGTAGGCTCTGCACCTCTTCGGGAAGAACTCTTCTATTTGAACTTGACAACAAGCAACTTCATTGCAAAACAACGACTGGTTCAAATTCCACAAACGTTGGAAGATCAGATTTTGTTGAGTGCAAAGAAAAACATCAAGTTGGGTTTGATTGACACAAGCAGCTACTTAGTGAGGTTAGTCTTCAGCATTTGTGTTTTGTAGACTGGGCTCAAAGAAATCTACTGCTTTTCTTGTCTTTTTTTCTTTTCTTCTTCTAAAAAAGGTGTTTTGGATACAAAATATTTGTGCAGCTTAAAGGTAAAAGCTCTGGCATGATTTTTATGAATAAACCATGAATCAAGTCTGTACTCCGAACACCACCTGTTAGAGAAGCAAAACGTTCCTGGAAGTGCAGTGCTTGTTTCTATAAACAAATGTCATTGCGTTTAATACAGCACCCTTCCATGCGGACATGTGAGGCCTCTGTGGACACTGATAATTTATTCTAAAACAGAAAAGGAAGGCAGCCCCCATGCTGTGGTGACTTTTATTTGCCAGCTGATAGCCCTCAAATCTGACACTACCAGGAACAAAAGAAAATTTGTAATTTATGAATCTTAATTTAACCTGACAATTGATTTTCTGCCTTTATCCTAAAAAAGCAAATCTCTTCTGTCCAAAGTGGTAAGGGTATACAAAAATACAGTTTAGAGGACTGAAATGAGAGTTATTGTTTATGTGATCTAATCGACTGTGTGTTTTATCCTAGATAATGTACAGCTTGGTTTCAGATGGGAAAACTAAAACCTGAGCTTCTGCAAGGTCACATGAAGAGGCTGCAGGGTAGAGGCTGCTAAGTCTTTTAGTTTGTTCCAGGTTCCAAGGACAGATTTGTGGATTTCTAGAAGCTGGGTGGGTGCTTGGTAAAGCTAGCCATTGGTAAAATTTAACTATTACCTCATCATTAAGTTTCAAAAGGATTGTAAAGCACTCAGAATTCTCCACTTCCTATTTCTTGCAATAGTATGATTATCTGTGGTTTTGAAACTTGTGATTTACTTGTGTGGTGCCAATCCTGGCCGATGTGTACACCTGCTCCCGGCTCTCTAGCCCTACAATTAGTGCTAGAGAGTCAGCGGCTGGCACTCAGCTGTGATGCACATATTAATGCCCCCAAATTTGGACAAATCAAGGCCTTTCCCCCCAAGGAGCCAGTTGTTACACCTTTTCTGGCTCACCACTGGATTTGCACATCCTTCTGACTGTACAGAGTCTGCACCTTGCTAGCAGAGAGCGGAAAGAATACACACTCTGGTACCCAGTCTGGCCTGGTTTTGGACATGCTGGTACATAGAGAGTGCTACCTAAAGTTGTATGGAGCTTCAGAATAGGAAGACCTGATTCTGGGACAGATTCTGGGATGGTTTGATGGAGGAGAGAACATTCATTCTCTGGGGCTGTTTGGGGCCTTCAAGGGTGGTTGGCTTGAGAGCCATGAAGCTGCTTGGCAGGATGGGGTGGAGGAGTGAGGTAGAGGGAAGAGCAGGGAGGAAGAGGAGGAGGGGAGGACAGCAGGAGGGGGTGGGGGGGGGGCAGGCAGATAGCAAGAAGTTTGGCCTGGAGGAAGCATGGTCTTTTAGAAGAGGAGCCCTGGAAAGGGGAAGGAGGCCCAGCCCATACATGTAAGCCCCCTATGTATATGTAAGGACCATTTCTAGTATTACAGAAGAAATTTAAGGAGGGTCCCAAATCCTTGGTTGTTGTGGATACCAGGAGGCAAATAAGACTCCCTTAAGTGTGGTGACTTGCGACTTGGAGAATCTGTAAAGGAGGTTTATTGAAGATGACTCCAAATTTAGCATCTGGGAAGTTTATGCCACAACCTGTCAACCTCCTGGTGAAACGCTTCCTCTCACACACAGCTTGCTGCCTGGTTTTAGAAGTTGGAAACTGTCCCTTACAGCAATCCCAAGAAACCAGGCCATCTTAGCAGCTGCTCAGCATTCCAAGGAAGGAAATGACTATTTATAAGATGCCCTCAGAATTCGTGTCTTTGAATTGGAGGCTTTCAAACAGCAGTAACTGATCAGGAACTGGCTACTGGTGTTCTTCCAGTTTGCTGTTTTTGTTTGTTTGTTTGTTTTGGCCGGGTTTACATGACTTCTTTTCACTCTCCAATCTTACATTTACTTGTTTGTTTTATTAGGAATTGTAAATAGAGCATGGACTAAAAGCAGCCTTCTGAGAAGATGTGCTTCCTAATTTAGTCAGACGGTGGAAAATGAGGCCATTGTGTACCAATCTTCATACATTGCACATCTGATCATGTACCAGAAGTATAAGCATTGTACATTTAGTACACTTTGATATAATGTGTTAATTTATTCCTCTCTGGAGCTTGGATTTGGAATCATAGAATCTGGATTGGCCACAACTCTGCAAACTTCTTGTTTTGAAATCTGGAATATGTAATAGTTTGAGAGTCAGTGAGATTGTCTGGAGACTGTTGGGGCAGGGGAAGGGAAATAGTAAAAGTTCTGACTTCCCAGTATTTGTGAAGCAGTAAAAGGAATTTTATATATAAAATATTTCCCACCTATTTCAACGTGTTATAAAGAAGTGCTAACTATTGAGAGCAGTTTCATTGTAAGGCCAGGATAGTGCTGAAATGTATTTCTGAGTTATGATAACAAGTGAGACATTTTCAAAGCTTCATGTGACACGTCCTTCCTAGGTTTGTCGAATGTCTTTGTCTTCTTATGTGCAAGTCTGTGGACAAGATTGTTTTTGTGTTAAGGCCTCACTAGAAAAGTCACACTGCCCTTTCTTCCTCAACTCTAGGGCTCCCTTTAAAATAGCTTGGGAGTAGGAAGCAGAGCACTGTGAACCAACTGATGGAGGAAGCATAATTCTGTCTTTAAATGGCTGCCTGCAGCGGCTCCAAGCTCTACCTAGCCACGCCCCTCCCCAGAGCTGGAGGAGCACGTGGCATTTTGACACAAGCTGGGATTAATTTAGGATCAAAGTTGTCCTCCCATCTGCGTCTATGCAGTGATTCAGTATGGCTTGGTAGCACTTTGTTGGTTCATAGTTATACATTTGGTTCCACATCTCCCCTTGCAGAGGAGTGCTTTGGTTCTAATGAGAATGACACTGTTCCTGAGGATAATGCTGGAGGCATCCTGTCACCCTCCTGGCTTGCAAAGTCAGAGGTGGCTTCCTTCCCTCTGTAGCCTTCATAATGAAGACGCATTTGGGGGGATGCCATGTGGATCTGAGGGTAGCATCTGCTCCCCAGACTTTAATTGATGTCCTTCCTGCCTGCCAGACTAATACATGCTACTTTACTCACTACGGTTAAATGATTCTCCAAAATGGAATGCTTCAACTACTCTAAAATTTGAAATCCCCTTACATGATGGATTTCTCCTTTCCTTTCTGAAATATGCTCTTTTTTTTGGAAATATGGCTGATGTCTTTGTTATTTCTCTTATTGTTAAGCTGCATTTTAGCTGCTAATATATTTTCTTGAGGCAAGCAATTGCCAAGCAACTGAAAGCATAAAGGGAAATTTGTACTATGTAAATGAGGGACTTAATGCATTAATGAGATGGGTTGGAACATTGTATTTCCATGTGTTTCATGCCTTAATTTCTCAAGCTGAGGGTGGGAACTGCTTGGGGGGCGGGGGCTATGATGGAGTTCCAAGTGGATTTTGGAACACTAGAGGTTTGAAAAGCTGTGTGATCATGGCCAGAGCCAAATGAAGTAGGAAAGAGTGATGGATTCTTTTTTAAAACCATGTTAGGCTATAATGAGACAGTGTCGTAGAGTTCTGCAGTACTGTTTGGTAGACATCATCTCTAATAAATGAAAACTCTGTTTATTTCACTTTCTACAGTGGTAGGATGGACCTACAACCCTTTCCCTCTTCTCTGTCAGAGGCAAGACCAGAATCAAAAGAATTTAATCAGAGCTGGCACCCTGAACCTGGCACAGATCCTTCTGCAGAGCAAAGACAGCAGCTAATGACAGCCCCCAAGGGTTCCTTGTCCCATAGCCAAGCTTGTTCCAGGGTAAGAAATAGCCAGTGTTCCTTCCACGGCCCGGACTCTGTCACTAGGGGAGGAAGTTGGAATAGCCGGAGTTCCTTCCACGGCCCGGACTCTGTCACTAGGTGGGAAGCTGCTCAGGGAACAGTATTCTCTAAACATTAGAGCCAAACTCCTGGTAATAGGAGATATTCATTTTTGCCCCTCATTGTGTACACAAAAGTTTTATAGTTATGAACTATAGGCAAAGTTTAGACACCGCTTTGTGGCTTTGAGGCTTCAAGTATAATATCAATAATACAAGAGGTTTTTTCCTTTGTCACTGTTGTTTTTAATGTGTGATGTGATTTTTTTTTTTGTTTCTTTTGTACGTTCCTCCTTCATGGTATAACCCCTGTTGTCATTGTATTTGATTCCTGTGCCCTGTGTCTTGTGGTTGAATGTACAGCTACACAATGCAAGATTTACTTTCACAGTCTGGCTGGGAAAGTGAGCAGGAGCAGAACTGAAGCATGGAGTGATGTCCAGAGACAAGAAGGTGGCAGGTGCTTAGCTGAGCTCATGCAGAGGGATCAGCAAACGAATGACAGTCAGTGACGTTGGGCACCCGAGGCAGGAGACAGCACGTCATTCATTGTCCTGCTGTGTGGGAGCTTCCTTGCTATGTTCTTCATGCATTAGCACCTGCTGAAGGCCTCCTTGGCTCCCCACGGGCCTTTCAGACACAATAGTCCCTAATGCTGCACTTCCACGAGTGCTCTTCTATTGTTGGCTGGTGTCATCGTCATCGTCTGTCCCTTGGGAGAATATCTGGGCCTTGGGTTGTATGAGATCACCCATGATGACACAGACCTGAATGCTGCTTGTCAGCCATCTGCCCGTATAGACATTTTGGTATGTCCCGTGAATGGGGTGGTGGATGATGGAAGGGAAGATACCTCACCCTGCTGGACACAGAGAGCCCAGGAGGCACGGACTGCGGGGTCCACACTTCCTGCATCTGGGGATCTCTTCAGTGCGCTTGTCTTCCAAAGTTTACAATTTTAAAAGAATAAAGCCAGTTATTTCTGGCCAAGTTTCTTTTTTAGATAAACTGTCATTGTCAAGGTGATGTACAGAGGGGTTGCAATTACACAAGTCAGGTAAAGAGTGTCTTTCCGTTTGGACACTGTCATTCCTTCCAAATCAGCATTTTCAGAAAAGCAAATAGTAAATAGTTTACAGAATGGTGTCTTGGTTTATAATCAAGTTAATTTTGTGTAGATTACTGTCAGAATGTATCTCTGAGAAAAATCCATTTGAAAGCACCAAATAAGCCTACAACACTACCATAGAAACATGCTCCAAGTTTTTGGTAAATTGAAGCCTGGTGGGCTGTCCATTCCTTAATTCTCTTAATTTTTAAATTGTTCTCTCTCCCCCTCTTCCCTCCACACTGCTTGCATGATTTTCTTCAAGTTACTAGAGATGGTAAAATTATCAATGAAACAAACTTCTCTGGGTGTACCGCTTATCTTCATTCAAGGGATTTTTATAAAGAGAGCTCAGTGTTGGCAAACTGAATCTTTGGTTCAAAGCATAGGCATGAAAGGCTTTGTTTCTGAATGCTTAATTCCCATTTAATCATTTTGTTAAGAAGAATCTTTGCCTAGGGTGGTGTCCCATTACTGCTCACATTGTAAGCTAAAATGAGCCTCTATTTCATGGACATTGAGTGGTAAATCCAAATCATGCTTGGCAGTCTACCATATTGAGTGGTATGATGCTGTTTTAAAGTCATCGAATTTGAGGACATCAAGAATCCTGAGGAGAGTATATCCATTTTAATCTTTCTCAAGCTCCATGCAAGCATTCTGGTCCTAGCCATCACCAAGGCCATTGGCCAAACACTGTCAAGTAGACAGCAGAGGCCGGTGCCATTGCTGCCATACACACAAACAATTGGGAGCCACATCCTTTGACTATGTTAACGTATAGCATGTTATTTACATTGATAATTCCAATTATAAGTGAGCAGAAAACATTGAGTCTTTGATGATGAAGTCTATTTGAACAATTTGTGATACTGCTCTGGAGCTAGCGTCAATAGTCATAAAAATGGATGGATTGAGGAATGTAGTTCATTAGAACTATTTTTTCAGCATACACATTTCATGTGTTGGAGAACTTGGTGTTCTGCAAAGTGTGATCCTCAGCAAGTATGAAACACAGATTTAGCAATACCAAACAAGCCATCTTCTCTGAATGGTGAAATTGTAGCCATGAGAAACATAAAGTGTGGCATTACTTATTCATGCTCAGGATGATGATACCACAGCTTGTCCGAAGGGTCAGGGACTGCTGCTCTTCCAAGACATCCTTTCAGATTTCAGATTCCACATGTCCTTCTTATCATCTGCCTGTTTCCTAGATCAGACATGTGGTTCATCCCTGTTTAGATAAATGAAACTTTACTTCCTCAAATAAGTGAAGCGGAGAGAGGGGGGAAGAGAGAGAAGAATCATATGCCCTTCTTGGGAATAACTAAATTTAGGGAATTCAAAGCAGACTTGAGAATCAAGACCTCAGAAATCCGGCATGAGAATTTTATGTCATTTTCTTTTTGGCATATGACCAACGTACTTTTTAAAATGGCATTGGAGTATTATATTTTGTGTTACAAGTTCAGTAATGAACACAAATGCTTTTCTCCTCCAAATCTGTCATTGTTGTTTTGAAACAATGCCAGAACCGATCTATTCAGCAAGTGAATGAATGAATGAATGACTAAATAAATAAGCTATTATTTTGCTCTGGGTTAAGGAGGAATAAAACATTGTTTGACATTTTTCTTTGAATTATGCTGCTGTCATGAAGACAGAATGTGAAGGTCACCTTTGTGGGTTTTTGGTGAGGAGAAAGGAATGCTGCTGAGAGGAAGCATATGTTGACATCTTTTGTCACATTTTGTTCTACCTGAATTAATGCACACTTCAGAGGAGTGAAAGAGTTAGCTCATGTTCATTTTAGCTGATCTCTATGGCTGCAGTGGGTTTGCTGGTTTGCTGAATACAAATGGTTTGTAAAATATTGTTAATTGAATGTGTGCTAACTCTTGCTTCCATGATGTACTGTAAACTCCAAGGATCTAATTTGGTCAATGATAAAGGTAGATTCCTTGTTTTAAATTTTATTTTATTGTAAAGATGTTGTACAGAGGGGTTACAGTTACATGAGTAAATTAATGAATACATTTCTTGTTGGGCATTGTTTTGAGAAGAGCAACCACCAGATTTGTAAAAATCTCTTTATTTACCCAGAATCAATATGCAAATGTTAATTCACATTAATATGTGAATCTGAGTAGATCCTGTGAGTAAATTCTTCATGAAGGTGAATTTCTTCATAGAAATTTTTGTTTTGTTTCTTTCTTCCTCCTTTCCCTCTTCCTTCCTTCTTTCCTTCTTCCTTCTTTTCATCCCCCCTTTCTTCCTTCCTCTTCTTCTTTTCCCTCTTTCTTTCTTTCTTTCTTTCTTTCTTTCTTTCTTTCTTTCTTTCTTTCTTTCTTTCTTTCTTTTTCTTTCTCTCTTTCTTTCTTTCTCTCTTTCTCTCTTCGTCTTTCTTTTTTCCTTTCTCTCTCCTCTCTTTCTTTTTTCCTTGTTTCTTTTTTTCTCTTTTTCTCCCTTCCCTCCTTCCTTCCTTTCTTCCTTCCCTCCATCCTTTCTTCTATCTCTCCCTTCCCTCCCCTTTCCTTCTTTCCTTCCTTCCTTCCTTCCTTCCTTCTTTCCTTCCCTCCTTCCTTCCTTCCTTCCCTTTTTCTTCCTTTTCCCTTCCTTTCCCTTTCTTTCTCTTCCTTTCCCTCCCCTCCCTTCCCCTTCTCCTTCCCTTCTCTTTCCTTTCCTTTCCTTTCCTTCTATCCTCCCCCCTTTCTAGAATTAAAAGCAAAAGATTCCCTTGTTATGTTTGAAACTATGTGTGTAGGATAGTTGCTAAATATGTGGCCTCCTACAGTCTACCCAGCCCAGATCATGACAATCTTGGGATGAGGGCTTTGGACTGCATTGAAAGTTAGTTCTCCAACAAAATATGGTCCCACAAAATTTTGGGAGCACCAGTTCACAGTAACAATGTCAGAGCTAGCTGTCAAAATAGTCCTAGGGAGCAATGCTCCAGTAAGCAGGACTCCAAGTTGAAAGACAATTCAAATATCTCATGAACATACAGTGTGAACTCAATTCCATTTTTACTCTACATAACTCTGACCAATTGAGAAAGCTCCAAGAAGAATCTCTGAGCACTTGTCCCGACTGCTGGCTCCTTCTTCTGCCCCTTGCTCCTCTGCCCTGGTAACTGCCTGCCCCACCCAGGGGTGGGCACTTCCTATCTGCCACTTTCCTTCTCTATATTCCAAAGTTCAAGATAAGGGTGCAGATTCATCTAGGCCTTTTGATTCTCAGGGTGTTGATTTCTGGGCAAAAGGTCAGAGAGGCATTTCCTTGGTGTCTCTGTGCCAAACTTATACCCTAGGTTATAGGACTTTGTGTGCTGTGCTAGCAGAGATCTTTCTGATTCTCAAACCCAGACTAGGGATGGTTGTGCAAGAGAAATAATTCCAGCCTCTCCATTTATTTCCCCTCTTTTATCTTTAACAGTTCTACCTTTACCAAAACTCTTTATCACCATAATGGGAGCTCAACATATATGTATATGCTTATGTGTGTTGGGTGTTTGTATGTGTGTATGTGTGTGTGTGTGTAATTTCTTACAAGCAGATTACAAGTAAGGTTGTAAGGAGAAAGTGAGAACCAGGCACTTTTACTGTCTTGGTAGAGATAAGTTGTTAAATCCTGAAGTCCTAGTCCTCATGGGCTCTTTCTTCCTGAAAGTGTTGAGAAAGTCTAGGCGGTGACTAACTGGAGCCAGGCTATCACTTGGCCTTATCAAGGACAGAGAACAAAGGCCTGTGAGGTGCTGAAGAAGCGGAACTGAGGGCAGAGTGCAGACCAGAAGGAAGTTGCCAAAGGTCCTTTATAAAAAGTCAGGGGTGTGCTGTGAATAGCTACCCACCAGCCCCACCCATGACGATAACTCCCTGTGCCTGGCATCTGCCAGTTTCTGACGAATCAACATTTTCACCATGGTGGATTGAAAAGATCCACATGACTTCATTTAGCTGGCAGAATTCCCAAGTATTTAACAACAGCCTATGGGTAACCAGAAAGGAAGCCACCAGAGTTGGAAGGAAAGGAAATTGGAAAGAATTGGAGGTAAGTGTCCACGCGTCAAGCTCCAGGCCTGGACACAACTGGCTGATTTCCAAAGACACCTTGGGGTCCAAGTGGAGAACTTCCCTCAATGCCTGTGGTCTTGATGGGACAGGACTGCCCCCTAGGGGACGCCTCCTCCAGGGATGAGAGTGGGGGCAGGTTTGTCACCCAGTGAAGGGACTGTTGGATGTGGCTTAAGGACACCATGCATCCTGTAAGGGTCAGAGCTGCGCCTCACAGAAAATCATGCTGCACTGAATTTTAGGTATACCTCTAAAGCCTCACGGGGTGAAATTTCTCAATTTAAAAACTGGGAGACAATGACTTTAATGTATCAGAACACTGGAAATCAGCATAGGTATTGATATATAACAGTTTTATGATGGATTTTGCAGGAGTGCAAATATTGTGAAATATTTACATTTTGGTTCATTCAAAATCCTACACAGAGCTGCTAGGGCAGAAGCAGAATTTGACTCTAATAAAATTCACCTGGATCAGATGGTTTTTGTTCATTTGTTTATTTTGTTTTGATTTTTTTACACTGGAACTCAGGCTTGTACCCAGGGCCTCGGTGCTGTCCTTTAGCTTTTCCATTCAAAGCTGGTGCTGTATCACTTGAGCCATGGTTCCATTAATGGCTTGTTGCTGCTTATGTGGAGATAAAAGTCTCTTGGATTTTCCTGACTGAGTTGGTTTCTAAGTGTGATCCTCAGATCTCAGCCTCCTGAGTAGGTAGGATTAAAGACACAAGCCCTCAGCATCTGGCTTGATTTCTACTTCTATTCTTTACAAGTACAACACATTAGAAAGATTTGTGGAATGATCTTCCCATACTCAAGTGCAAGGATTCCTGTAGTTTATCTGTACACAGATGAGAAAACTAATTTGCTGGGCTTGTAGAATAAAAAACTATTGAATGCTAATATCACACTGTGCTCCATTAGCTTATTCTAAACTCTGCTTCTAGCAAGACTTCCAGTGTTCCTATTGGTCCTTATAAATCTAAACTGTATATTGTTTGACTTCATAAATGTTATATTCTAAAGGGCATAACATAGTATCTTACATTTTGATGATGGTGATGAAGTAGAGAATCTTTTCACCTGGTTTTGAACCATTTGTCTGAATGGCTGTTCATGTTTATTGCCATTATTTTTATAGAACTATCTGTGGTCATTTTGTTTGTTTGTTTGTTTTCAAGTAGTATCTACAACTCTGCTATGATCTGAATATTTATATCTCCCCAATGTTCTTATGTAGAAACTTAGAAAAACACACACAAATATGTACAGGTAGGGCCTTTAGGAGGTGATCAGAAATCTCAGGCCCAGAATGAGTGTCTTAGACACGAGCTCTGAGCAATCTGTGGGTTCTTTTCTGCCAGGTGAAGAAGATGAGGGAGCACAGATCGACCAGACGTGGGATGTGCTGGCACTTCATTGACATAAACTTTTCCATAAAGCAAAATGAAAACAAAATACATGAAGACTATTTAGGCGAGATGTTTTTTTCTTGTAGGAAACTTTAAAATCATTGATGAAAGTTTCAAAATAAAGAATCCTTAGGCTTTCTAGTGGCCCTCAAATCTGCTTTGAAAATTTCTGTTTTTCTAGGAACTTATTCATTGAGTCTTTTTTTCCCTGATACATTGACCTAGGTTTGCTGATAATATTCTCTTTATGCTCAGACAGCGATATCTGCCATCTCTTCCCTTCACTCATGGCGTGGAGTGTTTATACCTGAGCTGTATTTGTGGTTACCATGACAACCAGAACACTATCTGTTAGATTAGTTTTGAGTTTGTTGATTTTCTGTATTGTGCATTTGTTTCTATTTTCAACAAATTCTATATTGTCTCCTTTCCTTCCTTCTTATTTCTTTGGGTTGATTCTGTTGTAGATTGTCATTTGTTAGAGAAAGCATCTCTCTCACCAATTCTAAGGTTTAAATTTTTTTTGAAGAATTTCTTTACTGATCTCCACAAGTGTTATTCTTTATTTTCATTACTGTTGAGTTTTTTTCCATTCATTTCTATTGTCTTCTTTTTTTAAAATCACTATTTAGAGGTTTTAAAGATTTTTCATATGGGAATTTAAATTTAGTTTTTTTGGTTACTATTTAGTATTTTTTTTAAAAATCAAACAGTACATTTTTATTTATTCATCAATTTACTGTGCTGGAGACTGAAGCTCTTGTTTGATTCTTCTCCCGGAGCTAGCTTTTTGCTGGTTAGCTGGAGTCTTAAAGCTTATTCTTCCAGGGATGGCTTTGAACTGTGATCTCAGATCTCAGACTCTTGAGTGGCTAACATTATCAGTGTGAGCCACTGATTCCTGGCATAACATAGTATAATTTTCTTTTTACCATACATTGACTATTGTACAAAGCGTGACTCAGCAGTACAGGGTTTAGTCAACTCTGAGTTCAATCCTCCAGACTGACAAAAGCCTAAAAGAGAGAAAGAAAATGACATTTCTTTTCCCCTATGACATAAATCCCTAAAATAAATTAGATTGTTTTTGAAAAGAGACTTAAAAATGACAAAAAAAAAAAATCCCATGGGTGCCTGAGAAATACAGGCTCTCTGCATTCTCTGTTCATTGCTCAGCCTTTCATTTTGCTTTCCCAGGTTTTCCTATCTTTACGAATATTTTTGTTCTCCTGATCTTTCAACATTTGAGATCTCCACATAGAGAATTTCTCAGTGTCTCAGCGCCCACTCTTTCCTGTGTCCCCACTTATTTTTCTTAACCTTGGCTAGAGGCATGACATCTTTACTGACTGGCGTGGCAGGCATGAGCTATTCCTTTGTCACCTCTGTCTTTCCCTGGGTGGCAGCTGCTGAATGAACCAATGAATACATGGGTGTTCAGGGATTTATGAATCTGACGTGTTGTACAGAATGGAATAACACCATCGCAGGATAATCTGGAGGACTGTATGGCAATGGCTTATGCCTCACAAAGCTTACTTGCCATTTGTGATGGTTTCACAAAGGGCCTGGGATCCTGGACGTTGGTGCAGGCCCTTGCCTCACCTCCTGTTGACTGTCCTCCAGGGTAGGGTTTCAGATGAAAGCAGTGGGAGTTCCAGAGTTTGGAGTTATGCCTGTTAGTTAAGTGAAAGGCATTTCACACATTTGCTTTTATCAGTCTGTTCATGCTGATAGGTGCGTTGAGAAGGAGTTCACAGCTCTTGAAAGGGTTTGAATGAAAGGACTCACTGAACAAAGTCTTCTGTTTATCTGTAGAATGTGCCTTCTGAATGGCTATCAGCAGCCTCACAAATTTCTCCTGAGTGTTTAAACACATAAACAGAGGCAGAGCAACCAAGGGTAGTGTGTATGTATGTGTGTGTGTGTGTATAAACTGAGTTCATTAGATTAAATCACTATCTGGTCTGCATACTGCTTCACGGCATTGTGTATAAACTGAGTTCATTAGATTAAATCACTTTCTGGTCTGCATACTGCTTCACGGCATGGATTGAATACTTTGGCTTATTTTTATTAGAAAGCTAATGAGCCTTTAATTTATTCAAGTGTGTTTTAAAATTTTCAAAGTTACAGTCTAAACTCTGCTCTAATTGAAAAATCTTTGGAATTCTAAACATGCTCCCCGTAAAGGACTCAACTCAGTATCATGACTACTTGAGAAAGGAGATACTGAGCTGTCTTTACCATCCTTCCTTAGCATATTTGTATGGTGACCCCACACAATATGAAGTGCGATGATGCTCTTGAAGAATTCCTCAGTTCACATTCTTCTTGGCTCCTAGCTCAGTGATGATTTTGTCAGATACCCTCTATCCAAACTCCCAAACCCCCAGATCTTCTCTGTATTCTTTGTTTTATTAACTTTAAGTAGTAGTTCAAAGGAGTTGTCATTCAATAAAGCAGTACAGTGCCTCTGTTCATTCTCACCCCTTCCAACATTCTCACTTTTCTTAATTTTATTACATTCTCCCCACTTCGCTTCATTCTTCTACTCTCCTTTGTCTGTATTCTTGAGTTGAAAGGAAAGTTGTTTTAGACACTGACATAAATGTGGTAGGGATAGATTTTTAATTACCATCTTTAAGTTGTACAAGGAGTTACCAGTCAAGGTCTTAGATTTATGAAGCTCCATTTTTAAATAAGAAACAAGTAACAGAATAGAACTCAACTTTTTCTTTAATTTCTTCCTGACTCTTCTCCCTGAAAATATATACCAGAATCCCAAGAATTTCCCCTCTCATTTTTTCTGCTTAATTTTTATAATGTTCTAGAAAGAGTGAAAGGTTTGCTTATTTGTGGAAAATCCTGACACTTCTGCTGGTTCTAATCCTATTTTTTCAAGAACACTCAATTATGTTTGCATGAGATTTTATTTCTCCAGACATTATATACCATATTCATTGCAGTTTTGTATATCATGAGGGCTTTTTCATAGAAATAATGGTATTTTTGGTTTTCTTCTGTAATATATTTTAAATGTCTTCAGTTATTATTTGAGAAAAGAAAGTAGAATTAGAAAGGCTATCTCCTGAAAGGGAAATAGGAACCAGATACACTTTTATGTGATTTAGTAATAATGTAGTTCTAAATAATTCAAATATTTAAAAAAATTGGACATCTATTGTCTATGAATGCTATTGTATAATTGTTAAACATGCTATGCTAAAATATAATTGAGGAGAAAAAGAAAATTCTCTTAAAAACTTTAATTTTAATCCTGAAATAAATGATAGTAAATACATATAATAACCACAAGGTAATACTACTATAATTACTCACATTCTTTTACTTAGATATGTCAAGTGTTTTCCCATTGTCATACTTTTTCAAAGTACCATTTCTGAAGATAGTTGGAGACATTTTCTACAATAATTAACAACCAAGGTATATGAATTATATACTATAAATGACTTATTCTGGCTTGTTTTAATCTTTTTGAAGATTATATTTTTCTAAGGATACAAACTAACAATCTGGGAAAGCTAAAGGAAGTTAAAGTAAGTTCCTCAAGTTTTTATATATGAACATAGTCTCTTGAAGACTCCAAGTTTTCCCATACTTTCCATCTATAGGAATATGCATCTCCTAAATCTCATACCTCTGTTTTACCAGAGTTAGGGTGTTACTGACTCCTAGGTCCTATTTGATTTCAGATCTGTTTTTGCAGTTTCGCTGTGGGGCTTGGAACTAACTCCTGGGGAGGGAGCTGACTTTTAATCTTTGTTTCTTCCTACCCAGTGTTGACCTCTCTTCCCCTCTCCACATGGAAGACGATCTTTACCTCCACCCACTACCACACTTTCTCTTCTCCAATCTTTGATCTTCCAATTTCCTCTCTTAATTGCTTTCAGCCATCTCATGCCACCACCCAGCTTTGATTAGGTGTCGTGTGTCTCTTCTCACACTCTATTTTACTTCTCAGAGTTATGAGCAGATTTTTAAGCTGTGACAACATCAGCGTTAAGGCCGGCTGTCAGAGACGTCAGGCTTCATGTGATTTTTCAATCTTCACCATCGTATTTCTTCATGCATTTATTCCTTTTATTTTCTGCTGAGTTGTTTTTGAAAAAATCCGTGTCTACTGTTTCCAGGAATATTTCCTTTAGTCTATAAGCAGTCTCCCACTTAAATAATGATAGACCTTTAAGCGTATTTTCATGTATTGGGAACCCTCGCTCTGAATTCCTTTCTTATTTTTGTTAATATGGAGGTTATTAAAGTCATCTCTGGAGAATCAGATTCATGTCGTCATCCCTCATTTTCCACGGGTGAATTCGGAGTGGATTAAAATCATCATCCTAGGCGACGGCACACCTCCCTCTTCCTCCTTCTCATATCAATGTGTGCAAGCAGGGCAGAGTGTTCCAATCACACCTACTTCAAGGCAGCACTGTGTCCAGACCTGACCTAGAATACCCAACTATGACCTAATGGTCATAATTGAGTAGAAATATTGAAAGAAGGAAGCCAATCAGAGTAGGTAAAGCAAACCAAAAGAGCAGAAGACATTTTATTCCAGTGGCCAGGGCAGCTCCGGCTTACACCAAGTGTGAACATGGGGCCTGGACAAATATCGATGGGTTCCCTTGTCAGGAGCAGAGCGGGATCTCAGGGAGAGATGGTCTGTGAATCAATTCTCTGGTGTTTTCTCTGAGTGATACACCCTCCCTATAATCTTAAAGTCACTAGCTAGCTTCTGCGGACTTCTCTGTTTTATTCTTGCTCCTTCTGAATACGGCCAGAGGGAAGTGCTCCCGACTGCTGCTCAGGCCAGAGAGACATCAAAAGTCACAGCGCATAAGAAGCAGGGTCAGGATGCTTAAGAGACAACAGAGCAACAGGTAAAGCCATCTTACAGACTCTGCTGGCCTCCAGTGCCCTAACCTGCGCAGGGAGCCAAGCGAAGCTGCCTGAGATCAGAGAGCAGGAAGATTGAGAAAGTTGGCCAGTCCAGAAGTGGTCTCCACCAGACCTGTGCTCATGCACAGAACCCGGGGATCTCAGCAAATCCCTGAGGGAAGCCACCAGGAATAACTTCATGCTAAGATGAGTCAGTTTCCGCCAGTGAGCTCAGACCGGAGTTCAGAGTCCAGTATTAAGTTTACTTAAGAGAAAAGTGAAACAAGTGGGATTTTTTTCTTCTTCTTGGAAGATGATTTATCGATGAATAAAATGTATTCATTTAACTTATACATTCCAGTGTGTCCTCTTTGCATGACCAGCCTCTGCCTTAGACATAAACTTCTTCCACTAGCCATATGCCATGATTTACCAGACAGACATGCCAGAAGCCATTGGTATGTTTCCCAAAACATTCACCCTGGGGCTTCTTTTCATCAAATATTTAGGGTGAGGTTATTATTGTTTTTTTCTTGCTCGGTAGAAATACAGCATAAGGAAGGAACTTGGTTAAGTTACCATTGTCTAGTTCTGTGTGCCAGTCCCAGTTGATTTTGTTAGGTTGGATGTATCTGTTTAGATGATCCTGTGTAATCTCTAAAGGGCTCTTCTGGTCTGGGACATAGCTAATAGACCTGTAGATAATAAACCCATCCTATGGCATAGGAGCACTATGCCATGCAGGATTAACATCCTGAAGGGTAACAGGACAACTCCTGGGTACCACAGTTGTGTGGCTGAGCCCAATGCTCTCTCTGAGGGGACCTTCTGCATGATACTGCTCAGGGACCATCACCGTTAAGTTTTCCTTCTCAGATTCTCTTCTTAGTATCAAGCCAATTTCAAAACGCTCTCCATCTCTCAGTCCAACACTTCATCTTAGAGTCAGTATTGACTCTAACATTCCCACATAGGCAGTAGAGGTGGTAGAAGACAGCAGGTAAAGATGAGATGCATCCAGGCATATGCTTGTCTGTGGAGCACCGCAATCTCCCACAGAAGCAGAGAAGACACCGTCATGTTCCACTTCCCGGTTCATGGCCTTTCTCTCTTCTGTTCTTTTAAAAACACCCAGGAATGCACTCAGGGAGGGAGAGGGGGCAGGGATTTTTGTTGTTGCTTTTACTTTTTGCAACTTTTAACCTTTACCGTATAAACTGCTCGTCGGTTTGAAACTCATTTTAATTTTTTTTTCTCATTTCGACAGATGTCTTGAACGATCCTTATCACTGCTCAGAAAAGCCTGAATGAAGATTCTGCTTGCAGGCCTGGGATGCAGGCAGCCTAAGGGTAAGTTCAGGAAGTAGGGGAGGCTTCAGGGTTCCTTGCCTTAGAATAAGAAATCCGTAGTTTCTATTCATTCCTCTTACCAAGTGCACTGGACATGAATCATCAAGTAAATATTTAAAATATGCATCCATTTTTTTTTTCTTTAGCAGCCAGGTCATGTTGCATTATTCCCTACCTCTTCCCTGCACACACTTTTTTCCTGAATAGGATGTTTATACAATGACTGAATATGTTTATCCAAAATCTTGTGAAAATCTTCTTGAAGAACAGCCAAATTTGTCAACCTGTTATCGTCTTCAAAACCTGTACAAGCGATGGGGCTGTAGCTGAGTGGTAGAGTACCTGCCTAGAATACACAAGAACCCCAAGACTCCATTTCCGGCACCACAAAGCCAACACAATCCCTTTAAACCACAAACAAACAAAAGATGTCAAGACAGTCTTTAACCAACAAATGGCTAAATCTCTTCAGAGGGCTCTTTAGAAATGATTTCCTCTGGAAATAGTGTGTCTGCTGATGTGGGTTCGGGCCTGCTTCCCGTGGAGAAGCCTCCGTGGGGGTGAATACTTGAACCTCTGTTGCAGGTGGCCAGGGGCGCTTGCTGGGTCTGGAGCTCCTCCTCTTCTGCTCTTCTCTGAGCCACCACAGACCCAAGTGTCCATCCCAGAAATCACTCTTGCTTGTTCCAGAGCAGAGGGTGGCGTCGGGTGAGGATAAAGAAGAGGGATGACAGAGAAGAGGAAAAGGCCACAAAACTAACAGTCCATTTCTTAGTGTGTTTTCTCAGCTACTGTTTTAATGACCACAGTTCTGTCTGCCATTTTCTTTTCTTGTCTTTAATATAAAGGGACATATGTTTCAGTTTTGACCTGAATTACCTGTGTAGCTCCAGATCCAGACAATAAGTCACTCTTCCTTCTGGGATAGGTGCCCATTGTCACCTTTTCTCTTTAGAACAATTTCTCCTTCCTTTACCCCTCTCCTCTCTTCCCACCTTCCCCCCCTCCTCCTCCCCCTCCTATTCCTCCCCCTCCTATTCCTCCCTCTCCTATTCCTCCCTTTTCTCTTCCTCCCCCTCTTCTTCCTCCCCCTCCTCTTCCTCTTCTTCCCCTTCCTCTACCTCTCCCTCCTTCACACAGGGTCTCTTGCTTTCCTTTCCCACTTAAAGCTGCTTCTCTACCACTTCTAGCTTTTTGCTAGTTAATTAGAAATACAAGTCTCATGGACTTTTCTACCCAGGCTGGCTACAAGTCATGATCCTCTGAACTTAGCCACCTGAGTAGCTAGGATGACAGGGGTGAGCCACTACCGCCTGACTCCTGTGGAAAGTCTTTGACTTATTTGTCCCCTTGTTTGCTTTCCTTGAACTTCCTGACATACATGGGAGTCTAGGGCCTCTTTGCTCAGGTACCATTTTTATTTTTCTGAGTGGAACAGAGCAGAGTCACTTTCCTCAGATTTTCTTAAGTTTCTGCTTTTTTTTTTTTTTTTTTAGAGAGCAGTGCTACCTGCGTGGTGTTGGCTCTTTTCATTGGTGGTTGTGGCTTTCACAGTTCTGGAATTGAGAGGCGGCATCTCCCCCACAGAGCAAAGCATGGATGGCTTGGGGGCTGCTCATTGGCTACTTTCCCCTGGATGTAATTGACAGAATCCAGACAGAGACACAGTGTGGATGAAAAGGACATACCATAAGGCAGCACTTGGAAAATAGTTCAACTGAACTTTTTTTTTTTTTAAACACAAGTCTTTGTAGTGTCTTTTCTTATAACAAACAGTGGAATCTTAAATACAGATTTATTTTGCTTGAAGCTGATAGGAAGCTAGGGCCAGAGAAAGTCCTTGGCCCAGAGCATATATTTAGACAACAATGGGTTCCGGGGAGTTTGTTTCTCTCAGCTTTGGGAACTTTCCTGACTCTTCGGATAAAACCCGGATGGGCCATTGTCCCCCTTGAGCTGGTAGCTAGGGAGATGGATTTCTGTGTGTTTATATTCAGGGAGGAAATGCTAAACTTTTCCTTTCTTTAAATATCTCTCTTGATGTGAATATTTATGTAAAGAAAACAAGAAAAGAGGTTTGGGAAGGAAATAGGCAAAGCCCAGGTATTTAAAAATACTTAGAATGTTTTTATTTTCTCCTCATTTCCAACAGAAAAACATTACAGGTATTACTAGGTGCCTAAGATAAAATTGCTTGGTACAACTACTTAAAGGTAATAAAAAATATTCAAAAGGAAAGCAAAGAAAAGACTTGGAAAAGTAAGGAGCATACCCGCTCTAGAGGTAAAGTGGGCATGGCTTTGCCTTTGATTCTCTGTTAACGTCTGGTGGAATGGTGGGCTTCATCCAGCCTCTGCCCTGCTTTGTTCTCTCCAGTTGTTCTCTCCTCTTTGTCTCTGCACTAGTCTTTGAGGCTGATGTTCAATAGAAGAGTCTGGTGAAGCTGTGGTTCGGCTTAGGGAAGCAGCTCCCGCAGACACCTGTCACCTCTGTCACTGTGAAATTTTTGTTTCCAATTAGAATGATTCTCCACATAATTGAAAAGAACAATAATTAGATCTGGGTTTATTTTTTCACTTGCTGCGTGTGGTCTTCCTATCCCATAGTCTTCTAATTTAATCAAGTTACGTGATTTCTAAGCTCCTAATTTGTAATTTAGACAGAACCGCTGATGCTTTATTGCCCAAATTCTGTAACATTTGCCATGCCCAGCCTATCCACCTTAAAAGTTTTTTCGTTTGGTCCTATCATCCTTTCTGCACAGCTGTCTCCAGACCACCCATTCAGAGGGAAGCTTTCTGATCTGTTCCATAACACCTTGGGAGCTGGATTGCACATTTAATTGATAAGTTGCAGGGTTTGAAGCTTGTCTTATTAATCAATCAGTTTTAAATATACTTCAGTGACCCCTAGCATGACCCTCCCTGTCCGCTAAGAATTAGTAAATATTTGATTATTTTGTACCTGTCAGTGGGAATTCATAGAGGAAGAATTACAGTTGGTTGGATCTGATTCGTGAAAAGGTCTATCTCAAGGCAACACTGCATGAAAGACATAGTCAAACTATCTAGAAAACCTTACCTCTGACGGTGGACGGGGTCATGGGTGAGCCCATGTGTACACTGAAGTCTATCAGTTTAGGCTCTTCGTGTTTCTTCTGTTGAATATTGTGCTGGTAGATATGGAAACAGTATTTCTTTATATGTGTGAAAAAGTAATGATAACATCTACGTTCCTTAGCAGACAGGTTTTAAATAAACCCAAATAAAGACTAGTATATAAAATTTCATGTAACATATAAAATATATGTATGCATATGTATATTCATATATACATGTATATGTATGTGTCTATGCGCATGTGCTGGTAGTGGGGCTTGAACTCAGAACCTTGTGCTCTCACTTGGCTTATTCCATTTAAGGCTGGTGCTCTAGCAACTGAGTCACACCTCCATTTCTAGCTTTTTGCTAGTTAACTGGACATAAGAATGTCTTGGATTTGTCTGTCTGGCCTGGCTTTGAACCTCAATCCTCCTGAGTAGTTAGGGTTATGGATGTGAGCCCTGGTGTCCAGCTGTATAAAAAAGCAATAGTTTAACAGCCTTTTGGTGATTTACAGGATACACACCATACCTGTCGCCATTTAAAGTGCAAAATTCAACAATTTCAGTACATTTACAGATAAGCAAAATCAATCATTACCACCACAATCTGATTTTAGACCATTTTTGTGATTCCTAAAAGAAATCTAGTTCCCATTGGCATTTATATCAAGCGCCTACCACAGGTCCCTGGGGGTCACTGACCTCTGTATGGTTTTAGCTGTTCTCAAAAACTATCAGTGGACTCAAACAATATGTGGACTTTTAGAACTAGCTTTTGTCACTTAATGCTTCAAGTTTTGTACATGCTGTTGCCTGCAGCAACAGCTTGTCTCTTTTTAATTATAACAGATCATTAAATGACTAGTTATAATATCTTTAATTTTTTATTGGTTGGTGAATGTTTCAGGAATGGAAGCATTTTTGGCTACAGTGTTTTGATGTAGCATGAAGTAAGAAGTTAGCATTATTGAGGCATAACTAATTTACAGAAGACAAACATATATGATGTGTTTACAACTTGGTAAGGCAAGGCATAGTTATATGACCATGAAATCACCACTGTTGTCAAAGGAATTAACAGGGACAGGTAGAATGGAGCATGTCCATACTTCCTGCTACTTAGGAGGTGGAAATAGAAGGATCATGATTTGAGGCCATCTGAGAAAAGTTAGCATGTGATCTTATCTGAAAGACAGATTAAAAGCAAAAATCCTGGAGACAGGCTCAAGTGATAGAGCCAGTTGAGTGAGTACCATTACTCTTCAGAAGAAAGAGGAAAGGAAAGGAAAAAAGAGAGAAAGAAAGACAGAAAGTAATGAATACATCTACCGTCAACACTTTCTTTCTGCCCTTCCAAAATTCTTCTCTCTCCACTTCCTGTTCTCAGCCAACACTATTCTACTTTCTATAATGAGACATTGATTTGCATTTGACATAATTTTGTATAATGAGATGTTGGAATTTACATGCATTTGTTATTGTCTGATTTCATTTTGCAAATATAATTGTTTTTAAGGAAATGAATATTGCTTATTTAATGATCATATATCTTCAAGGAAGTCTCTTTTAGGTGCATTAGTATATATGAATTGAGTTTTCTTATTACATTTTAAGAATTCATTACACATTTTAGATAGAACTTTTATATCATTTCCAAGTATCTTTTTCCAGTTTTTCCATTCTCATATCAATACCTTTTAAAGACCCGAAGTTAATTTCAATGGCAATTGGTCAGTTTGTTTTTATAGGTTGTGAGTCATAATCAGAGATTACAGATTTATTTTCAGCTGCTTTTCCTATGGGTTTTATAGCTTAGTTTGGTTATGTTGCTCTCTAATGCATTTGAGTTGGTTTTCTTATATGATATGAAGTATGGGTTAAAATTATTTTTAAATATAGATGTTATTATAATCTTATTCTTTTTTGGTTGTTTTATTTTTTGGGTAGTCATGGGCCCTGAACTCTGAGCCTGGACATTGTCCCTCAGCTCTTCAGCTCAAGGATTAGCCCTCTACCACTTGAGCCACAGTGCCACTTCTGGCCTTTTCTGCTCATGTGGTGTTAAGGAATCGAACCCAGGGCCTCATGCATGCAAGGCAAGCACTCTACCACTGAGCCTCCTTCCCAGGCCAATCTTATTCATTTTGAGAACAAACAAGCCATTAAATAGGCCTGACATTGGTGACTCACACCTGTAATCAGGAGGTTGATATCTTGAGGATTGCTGTTCAAGGCCCACCTAGTCAGAGAAAACCAGGAGGCTCTTATCTCCAAATGGCCAGAAGTGGAGACTTGGCTCAAGTAGCAGAGCCCCACCTTGAGAGAATATTCAGGGACAGTGTTTAGGCTCCGAGTTCAAGCCCAGTCCTGGAGCAAATATACAAAAACAAAAGAGAACAAAAGAACTTATCTATACTTTACTGAAGTATTGCAACTTTTAGTTGAAAATCATTTGTCAATGGAACTGTACTTGTATTAATAACCTCTCAACTCTATTCTCTAATCTATTTCTTTATTTTGTAACCAAAGCTTCATTGTCTTCATTTCCATAGCTACATGCCAAGTCTTCACTCAGACAGCAACTGTCTTACTAATTGTACTTCATTTTTCCAAGTTGTTTAAGCTCTTCTAGCATACTGCTTTTGTACGTGAGTGTTAAAATCAGCCAATACCCACTAAAAAACAAAGCCTATAATAGCATAATAGCATCCTTCACTTCAGTGCACAATAATTCTGCTCAGCCTCTATGCTGGAATCTCAGTCTATAAATCTTCTACATCTTTGGCAGATTTATGCTAAAACACTTCGTATTGTTTGGTAATATTGTAAATATTATTGCTCATTCACATATCAATTTCTAGCTATTGTTATGAGGTAAAACTCTTGATTGTTTTTTCCTTGATCTTCTGTCCTGTGATGTTGATCTCACTCAGGAGAGCAAGGTAGCCGGCTGCAGATGACACGGCATCTCCCACAGAAGCATATCTTCTGTGGATGAACACAGTTTTACTTTTTCTTCATAATTTGCATTCATTTTTCCTTTATTGCCACATCTTATTGCTGTAGCTAGAAGCTTAGGTAAATAGCTTGAATAGGTATGATAATATTAGATTTTTTTTCTGCTTCTGATCTTAGAGGGAAAACAGGAAGCATTGTTGCCCTCTCTCTTTCCTGCCTCTTCTCTTTCTCCTCTTCCCTTATCTTCCTCTTCCTCTTCCTCCTTCTTTTCCTTTCTCCTCCTCCTCCTCCCCTTCCTCTCCTTTGACCTTCTCTTTTTCTTTATGTCAGGAAGACAAAGTTCTCCTTTACTTCTTGCTTTTGCTGTATTGTAGTTGGCATTGGACTTTGTTAAGTGTCCTTTTGCGTCTTTCAAAATAACAACATGATACGTCTCTGGCCTTTGTTTAATCTGGTGAATTATACGAAGTGGTTTTTAAATGTTACATTAACTAGCATTCCCAGAATAAAATCCATTTGGAATTGGCATTAGCTTTCTGTTCTTGACTGCAAACACTGGCTTAAGACGACACTCACCCACTGCCCTTCAATCCTAAGGTTGGAACGTGGACACGGGACATGTGGGTTCTGTGGTCAGCCTGGTAGGCTGACCTCTCCCTCCAGCTCATCAGGTTGCTGAATGGGGAATTCTACTTGTTAGAACTGGGTTTAGAATTTAAGCGTGTGTATTCATAAACATTGTTGGTAGGTACTTTTGTTTGTTTGTTTTTCATGTTTATTTGAAAAAAAATAATTGTTACTATAAAGGCAATGTCCAGAAGGGCTACAGTTATACAAGCCAGCTAAATAGTACCTTTCTTTTTGGATACTGTCACCCTTTCCCTCACTCTCTCCAAACTTTCCCTCCTACCCACAAGCTGCGTCGTTCATTTTTCACATGGTGTCCAGTGGGTACCATTGTTGTAGGTACTTTTGTTTTTGTAGAATATTTTTTAATTATTTTGTTATCAGGGCAACTCTAGACAGAGTAGTTTTACATGCATAGACTTACCCTATTTGCTTCCTGTCTCTGAGGAGTCATCATTTTTTTTCTTAACTAATATCTATTGTTTTCCCAATTATTTTTCATGTGTATTCTGTTTATTGCTGCTAGTGTTTCAGAGAGGAGAGCAAGTCATGCTTGCGATTTAGTGCATCATGGCTGGATGTGAAAGACATCACCTTAGGACTAAGTTTAATTCAATCGTGGAAGCTTCTTATTATTTTGTTTTGCAGCCATTTCCCTTTTGTAAGTCCATCAGAATCTTAATTTTAATATTTTGCAAATGTAAGCTTAGGGCAACATTCCTATTTGTAGCAACTTAATCAGAAGTTAAGTCTATGCATAATTATCATGGATATGTCTAGACTTACCTCCGTTGATAGCTTTGGTTACTACTTTGCCTGTATAAATGTTTGATGAACTCCTTTTACAGACTTGGAATTTTATACTGGATGATAGAAAGCTTCTCCTTTCTGACAGTTTGATGGCACAACAACAAATATCACCAGCTTACGTCTGTTTACAGTCAACAATGAACTCATATCTCCAGAGCTCAGATCTGATTAGAGTGACTTACAAGATTCATTTCTCTATTTCATTATCAATTTTTCAAGTAGCAATTGAATGCTATCATGTTTTCTTATCTGAAAGGCATAATTCTTTCAGTGGAGAGAATCAGTTTCTAGTTACTCGGTTCAAAAAGTAAGTTTATTTGACTATATCTTAGGACAGTTCCCTCAATGTCCCAAGGGCCTAACTCTCTTCCAAGAATCCAGGAACAATCAAGGTTTGAACTGCCAAGTGAAAACCCTTCTTCTAATAAATACAACATTCCTCGAAAATATCACAGGTTGGAAACGACTCTTGCTATCCTAACCTACAGAACACCCTAGCTCAGCTACATAGTACATTGAAGAGGACAGGATATTTGTCCTGTGACTAACATTGAAAGAGAGCATCGTTCTATATACTACTTGCCTGAAAGAAGATGAAAATCTGAAATATAGTTTCCATTGACTGCACATCTGTTTCATGCATTATAAAGTAAAAAGTTTGTAAGTGGAACCATTGTAAATTAGGGACTGACTGTATATGTATAAACCTCCCCTTACAACATAGCTTTATCTTTTGTATATGTGTACATATTATATGTGTGTATATATATATGACCTATAGGAAAATACACACACACAATCATATGAAGTGTGCTATAAAAGTATATTTAAAAAAAGAAAGAACTTTAAACCGCAAAGCAAGTAATACTTTTCTCTACAAATATACTACTGACATAATCAAATTAAAATCTTTATTCATTTTTTCCTTATATTTGAAATGCTCCTGTGCCTTTTCTCTGTTCTACCCAGTGAATCCGATGCTATTGATGGCAGCTACTAACCCATGGAAGATAACTACAAGTAGATATCTGAGTGGAATATTATGACATTTACGAAAATAGTAGGGAAGCCAGTTCCAGCCACTTTGTGTGTGTGTGTGTGTGTGTGTGTGTGTGTGTGTGTGTGTGTGTGTGAGTCACATGACCAGACTTTTAGTTGAGGTTCAGTCTTTCCTTTTTGAAATGGTTTGTTGATCATGACCATTCTCTTCTGTGCCACAGATACTCCCCCACCCAATGACAAAGATTTATATTACTGTACACGTGAAAAGAAGCAAGGGAGTCAAGAACATGTAAAGCTTATTACTAGCATTTATACTAGCAGTCTACCACTTGAGACATAGCTCCACTTCTGGTTTCTTGGTGGTTCATTGGCAATAAGAACTCCTGCCAGAGTTGACTTTGATCTGCACTTTTAAACGCTCAGTGTCTGAGTAGCTGGGATTACAGATGTGAGCCATTGGAACCTGGCTAAAGTTATTCTTTATCCTGGCTAATGGAGGCTGGGATAGAACCTTTAAAAAAACCACAATGAGTTAAGAACTCAAATCAGCATAGCTATTTCCTTTTTACTTTGTGAGAAAATGGATTATTTTTCCCTTAATTTTAACTACATTTTCAAGCTATAATTTCAATGTGAAATATAGATTTAAATTTAATTCAGATTACACACACAATAGTTATTTTTTTCTGTATGGTACACTAGGGAAATATCTTAGATGCAAATCACTATAAAATCTGTAAAATTTTCTTTTTATGACAATAAAGATTAGAATTTGTCAAGTAGTTGAGCAAAAATAAGAATCAAATTTAGCGATGACACAGAAATAACAGAAACATTATAAGGAATTGCTTGGAGGTGATTAGAGAATGTCTGTAGCTCATAGGAACATTTCATGATTTATTTGTCACTTCTAGGATAAAGGAACTAATCTAAAGCCATTTAAAATTATATTTATAAACTGAGATGAATGTATATTTAGGAGAATCAATCTGTGCATACATAGAGATATAATCAATCTAATTACCCATCATCTAATCACTACATTGGAAAAATATTTATCTTAATAAGGTCAAGTACATTTTTATGTCATCTGTAATAACTCTGTCAGTGAGTATATATGGCAATTTTTCATGGTTAACATCTTATTCTCAAAATGTATCTGTATGTTTAATCTGACTTTAGTGTTCTTTTAACTTAGAAGATAATGCTGTTCAAATGTTATTTTCAATAGTAACAATTGAATATAATAACAATTTATTATCCTGTTCCATGGAAGCCACATAATATACAGACTAAAAGCTGGGTGCCCGTGGTTCATGTCTGTCATTCTAGCTGCTCAGGAGGCTGAGATCTGAATATCATGATTTGAAGCAAGCTTGGGCAGAAAAGTCTATGAGATTCATATCTCCAATTACACTACCAAAATATTAGAAGAAGAGCTGTGACTCGAGTGGTAGAGTATTAACCTTGAGCAAAAACCCTGGGGTACAGAGCTCAGGCCCTGAGTTCAAACTACAGGACCAGTACACACATACACACACACGCATATAATAATCTTATGATTAATATATACTATATATTTCTTGATTCATAATTCTAATAAAGGACAAACATTAGTTAATCTCTTCCTGGTTCATGTCAGGACACAAAAATAATATAGATGCTACAATGATGCTCATGACAAGTATTTTTGACTCTTGGGTTACAAATTGCATGTGTGTATGTCTGAGTGTGTATGATATAGGGAACAGAAGGGAGAAGAAAGATGATGAATAATGGCGGTAGTAGATAGAATGGTGTATGCTGAAATAAGGACTTCTTGAAAATTTTACCAATGGTTGAAAATAGTGGCTGAAAAAGATCCACTGGCCATCACAGTCTCCCTGAATTTTTGCCCCTGACATCTAACAGCTTTGCAAATACACACAGAAGGAATATTAATATAAGAGGAATGTTAGTGAACTGTCAAGAGTAATTGTACAGTGAGTTGATCAACAGTGTGGAGCATTAACAATTCAAACCACTGAGTCTTATCATACAGACACCATTACAACCATCTATCAATGGTGCTGTTGTTAGCATGTACCGTGTGATTTGGCATCACATTTCTTTCTTTTGAAACATCTTTTAAAAATCATGGTAGTTTTGTTAACAATAAAGTATATAAAGGGTTGAAATGTTTGAAAAAGACAGCAGAAACAAATTGTAGGTGAGGGAGCATTTGTTATTTTAAATAGAAATTTCCCACCCAGTGGAGTCAAGATCAGAGAAAGAATACTACCTCTCTCTATGACAATTAATGGCATGATGCGTTCATCCTTAAACCTTGTTAGACACTTGCTGAGTTTGTAATCTCACTACCTATTCTGAGGTCTCCATAGCCTATGGAGAAAAAAGTTCTCCTTGGTACAACCCTTTAGTGTACAAAGCAGTTGCCGTTTTAAAATTTTTTGATAATATAGCAATAAGGAATGTCTATACCAAGTTATATTTACCTAACTGCATCAACTGTTGAAGTACTCCTGTTTGTCTTTCTTTCTATAAGAACTCTCTATTTTTTCTTCTTTTTTTTTTAATTGTGAAAGTACTGTACAGAGAGGTTACAATTACATGAGCAAGGTAATAAGTACATTTCTTATCAAGCATTGTTGCCTCCTCCCTTTGTTTCCCCTTCCCATCCCTTCCCATCTCCCCCTACCCCCACCCCCAGTACCAAAGTTGTAAAGTTTGTTTTTCGACATAATGTCTTGTACATCTCATTGTTGCAATGGGTCCACCTGTATCCCTATTTAAACAATTTGTTTTTCCCCTTCCCCTCCACAAATTATACCAACATCAAATACAGTGAAAACAGGGGTTATACAGTGGGGGAGGGACATACAAATCAACAAAGAACTATCTTATAAATATGTTGGACAATAATAAGAAAGAAAAAAAATATTAGAGTCCTTATCTTGAGGTTCATTCCCCTAACATCAACTTATCTGACCGTTTCTGCTTGTCTCAGACATATACTAGCTATTGCAAATAAGGGAAACCATGGGACCTATGTTTCTTTGGGCCTGGCTTACTTTACTTAATATAATTTTTTCCAAGTCTTTCTATTTCCTAACAAATGGGGCAATGTAATTCTTTCTGATTGAGGCATAGAATTCCATTTTCCTATTTTTGATCTACATTTTAATCAGTAATGTTTATTAAATTTTCTAAAGATTCTCATGTTTATTTTGATGTCATTATACATTTTAACAGTAATTTTCTATCAACATATTATTTTTATTGTTTACTATTGTTACTATTATTTACTATTTTTTCTTCTTTTCATGTTTAATTGTTTTTGTCTTTAAACTTCAGGTAAAGTTTAGGGAAATATTGTGTTTCATAGAACATGAGCAAGCTCAAGAACCTATAAGAGTAATCAGGATCAATGTAGAATTTCTATTTTTTGCACCAGGCCCTCAACTAGATTTCACATCAGATGATGTGAAATCTATAAGGAAACTTACTCAGTTTCATGAATTTCATTTTGTTTTGAAAGGCAGAGCAGGGATAGAGACTTCTTGGCTTACAAATGGATGCTATCTGCTCAAGGTAACCTTAGAATGTCAATGCATTCACTTTTTTTGGTACATTTTTTATTGTAAAAATACTGTACAGAGGGATTACAGTTACATGAACAAGGTAATGAGTACATTTATTTTAATTTATTGTGAAAATACTGTATAGAGGGCTTACAATTATATGGGCAAGATAATGAGTACATTTCTTATCAAGCATTGTTGCCTCCTCCTTTGTTTCCCCTTCCCTTCCCATCCACCTCCTCCCCTTCCCCAAGTTTTAAAGTTCGACATAAGACTTGTACATCTCTTTGTTGCAATGGGTCCACTTGCATCTCTACTTAAACGATTTGTTTTTTCCCTTCCCCTCCATGAGTACATTTCCTATTGAACATTGTTGCCTCCTTCTTTGTTTTTCCCCTACCATCCCTTCCCTCCCAATGCATTCACTTTTGATCTGGGTAGTTAAGTAGCATTTCAAGTTCACAGAGTGCTGCCAGGTTTGTGTCCTTTATACTGAGAAGCCACGCCTTCAAGAATGTCACAGTTTCCTCCTGCATCCTGGGCTGTTAGCCACTCACTGAAGCTTTGGTGAGGAGCAAGATGCCACCCCGCTCTTCAAGCCCATGACTCTCTCTCTGGGACAAGCCAGAGTGGTATTTTAAAAAGATGGAGCTCTAACTGCAGGCAGCTAGAAGCCAAAGACATGCATTAATCGCAGAAGAGATCTGCTGGGTGTCTTTCATCAGTGGTCATTAGCCCATAGAAAGGATTCTGTGTGGGGCAATGTGAAGAAGGATTACGAGCATCTGTGGTGGAAGCAGATACATCAGAGCAGACCCATTGTTGCGATTAAAAAAGAAAACAGAAATGCTGAGATAACTCATGGCTAAAACAAGAGGGGAAGAGATGCATACTGAGAAATGAAGGATGTGCAATTAAAAGACATACCAGACAGGGAAATCGAGTAGATGAAGGGTGAAGAAGTCAATGGGCTTCAGGAAACAATGGCAGAATAAGCTCAGGAAGGGGTCACTGTTGCCATGACAATCTCTTGGGCTTTGCTTTTCTTTCTCTGGTGATGGCAGAGGCTCTGCTCTGCTCTCTTTCTTCCACATCTGCTCAGTGATTCAGGCTTGCTCTGGGTCAGCCCTGGGCTACTTGAGTCAGATCATTTGATCCTCAGCAAAGTTCTACCAGTAGACTTCAATGGCTTCCATGTTAAAGAGAGAAAAACGAGGATTTCAGTAAACTCCCCTCTGTCAGGCAACGTAGAGCAAGGAGAGCTTATCGTGTACTTTGCCTTGCCCAGCAGTGAGAGTCTCCCACAGACCCAAACTGAGGACCGGCTGCTCCATCCAGGGACTGCGCTCAGAGGTGCTGTGGTCCTTCTCTGCTGCTGCTGCCTTTCGTTTCGGATGTGTTAAAGCCGAGGCGTCTGCGGTTCATTCTGGTGAGGCATTTTCAGAAAAGCCCTGAGGGACAGGAGAAGTTGACAGCAAAGGAAGCAGGGTCAGAGTTGCACGTGAAACCCCTCAGGGAAATTGTAGTCTGCTGGAAGAGACGGACTGGTCCCGTAGCCAACCTCAAATGTGACTGTACAGGGCAATCACTATGCCCAGGCTTCACTCTTGACCAGGTTTCCTTGATAATTTAGATTCAAAAACCTTAGATTCTGTACCTATCTATGAGAATGATCATGTAATCCTTGTGTGTTTGTCCAGAAAATTAAATGAAGGAACAGGTATGGAGGTGCCTCAGTGAAGTTTCCTTTTCATTCATTGTCTGGTCTCCATTAACCTCTCCTGGTTGGTCCCTCTCACACTGGACGCCTCCTGACAACCCTATGGGTTAGGTACTGCTCCCTTTCCCATCCCTGACTTACAAGAGACAGCCTTGGGGCTTAGGCATTCCCTCATATCCCTCTCTGTGTCACAGACCTTGGCTTTGAGCCCCTCTGTCTGCAGCACGGATCTTTGCTTGTTTGTTTGTTTGTTTTCTACCACAGTGCTTTGAAACACCACTTGCATTGGCTTGGAATAAACAACCTGGAGAGCAGACCTATGAAGCAGATAAACATTTTTTTTTCCCCTTTCCACTTAGCGCTGTGCTCTCCAAGTCCTAGGCAGATAAGAAGTTGATTGTTCTAGAGTTTATGGTCTCTTCTGCTTTTCTAAATGTCTCTAGAAGCGTCAGCAAGTAGCTGATGAAAAACTATAAAGGCCAGCAGCTGGCAAGCGATCAGGGCATCACAGTTCACGGCAGGCCGCAGGGGGACCCGGTGCCAGCCGGGGCCATGCAGGCTCATCCTGTGTGTTGGCCAGGATTTGGAGGATGCCAGCCAATCTCCCTCCTGCTGAGATTTCTTTCTATGGGGAGGTTTTGCAGGAAATAACTGATTCCCCACCATGTGCTGAAGTTAAGGCATCTTGGTGTTTATAAAAATCACTCCCAGAAGCACATGTGCTCTCCTCAAGTGGAGATTTAGTTCAAAGCTGTTGATTAATGAACACCTTAGAATCTGTGTATGTATAGCAGTCATGTAAACGCTCTCGGGGCGAACGAGACAGTCATTAATTTGGGGATAAATTTTCCTTCTTAGTCAAACTTTCCAATGTTCCTTAAACATGCTGTTTATGTAAAATTTATTTATAGCGGATTTTTACCCGCACTCAGTAATCACTGAAGATGTATATACACATATACATGTATATGAAATGTCTCCTTCTAATTCCAGCTAACACCTTTGTTATTTATACCAGCATGTGTAAGTCTCTCTTTATGACATAACATCTGTTGCTGGAAGAATGGTTTTGTTGGCAGAAATGAGCAGTATATTTTGAACCAAACAGAAGAGGAGATCAATCATGAAAGGAAAAAAAAATAATCTTGTTCCTTATGTTGAATATGCTGCAGGCGAAGTTATCCACTTGTACACATATTGACACAGCGATCCATAGTCCTTCTTTTGTTGTTCAGAGATGGAAACCTGAGATGAGGATTTGGGCTTTATATTCTTCCTTAGAGTTGATCTTATAAGCTTGTAGGGATTCTAGAATTTATCCCATTTTTGATGAGGGTATTTCTACTGTGAGCCTTTCCTATAGATATGGCATTTCATATTTGTCCTTATTCTTTGTATCTCTTAAAGTTGTCAAGATTTGGTGTGAAATTAAATTTTACCTTGTTTGCTATTGTTTTTATTATTAATAATATTATTATTACTATCTTCTTTAAGTAGCTGGACCAGAGTTTCAATCAGCATGCCAGTTTACGAGTAAAATGAATCTTGATCAATGTCATCACTGCCATTTTTCTCTATCCATCTTCTATGTTTCTTTCACCTCTTCAAACTTCACCCATCCCCTCAAGTTACCTGTTAATCTATCTTTCTGTCTGTCTGTCTGTCTGTCAGTCTATCATCTATCTATCCATCTATCATCTATTTATTAATTTACTTTTGTGCTGGTACTGGAGCTTGGCTCAGGGCCTAGTCACTGTCCCTTAGCTTTTTGGTCCAAGGCTGAGTTCTCTACCATTTGACCCTCAGCTCCACTTCTGATTCTTTTGCTGGTTAAGCAGAGATAAGAACCTCAGAGACTTTCTTGTTTGGGCTGGCTCCAAACCTCAGTCCTCATATCTCAGCCTCCTGAAGAGCTAAGGCTACAGACATGAGCCACTGGTACCCAGAAACTATATCTTGGGATTTGTTGTATTTAAGGAATTATGAATTGCTGGGTGTTGACGGCTCATATCTGCATTAGCCATTGACCACTGAGTTGTGAAAAGATGTGCCCGCTTGGCTTTGAAAGGCTGGCATAGACTAACCACAGGACACTCAGTGATGCTTCTGAAAGTAATTGTGAACAATGGGAAGGAAGTGATGTGTGCCTTTGATAAATGACAGTTGATATAAAGGGTACATAAGTAGCTAAATGAAATATTATAGACATAATCAGTGTAAGCTTGTTGCATCCATCGAAGAGTCCTATTTAGGTTCTACAGGGTGGCAATGAGAAAGTCAGTGTTAATTTCCTCAAAAGAGTTCAGAAATATATCTCATAGCTTTTGTAGAATCTCTAGAAATAGAGTGAATAACCAAACAAGGAGATGGATGAGTAGCTCATCAAGTCAGTTCTTATGGAGTGCTGAACAGATGACTGGAACAGAGACACTAGGGTGGAAGATCTCTCATGACATGCCACCGGCCTCAGTCTTTTGATTCTTTTAAAATTGTGTAGTATAATGATAACTTTTGCTATTATTAATGCACGGAGGACTAGCTATTATAAAGAATGACAAAGTTGGATTAAAATAAATGTTGACAAATTGAAATAATGGATCACCATAACAACAGGAAAGCAGGATCCTTGGCTCCTGCATTTAAGTTAAAATAAAAACAAAAAAAAAACATCTCATTGACAGAAATTCAAATGGGACTCAGCTTGACAATATTTGTTAAAAGGGAGATGTACAGGTTTTAGTTGACTGCAAACTCAATATAAAGCAATAGAGGATATGATTACTACTACAGGCTGAAGCACTCTCCAGGCGAATTTAATGGAAATCCAGAGTTGAGCAAGCTCTGCACCTCCAGTCCTGGCTGGTCCGCCAGCGAGGAGAACAGATCCGCCAGCAGGAGAGAATGCAGAGGGCGAGAAGACCTGCCACCTCCTATCATTTGCCCAACTGCGTGCGTTGACCTGCCTGGTCCCGTAGGCCTAGGCTGGTCTTCTCTTTATTCTCCTCTGTGACAACTCTATGTACACTAGCAGTTTTTTATTGGTGACAGAGATGATGTCTGCTACTGGAGTTAGTCTTTTCATGACCATCAGGCTGACGAGGAGAGGAAATTGATTTAACTCATAGGAGCATAATGTAAATGTGATAAAAGATCTCAACTTAAAGGAAGTCTAGGGTTTTGAGGGCCGGGTCGGTGCTCGTTGGAATTGCGTTCTTGACCTTGGTTTCTCACAAGGGCCAATTCAAGCACTCACACCTGAGTCAGGCACTGTGTTAGACTGTCAAGACCCACGACTTTTCCCTGCCTTTGAATTGTCAGGCCCATACACATAATTTGTTGCCCTTGAATTTTTCTAGAGTAAAATAATCCATCATAAATTATGGAGTGCCATATAATTTATGCTACAAACAACTGAAATAACAAAGCAGCTCTGTATTTTTGGTGACTGGTAATGACAAAATCAGTCAGGAATCCTCAGCTCTGCCTAGTCATTCCGTGTCGCCTTCTACTTTTCAAGTTATGCCAAAGAAAATCATGGCCTGGGTGAAGATGGTGTGTTCACAAGGATAGTTTCCATTTCCAGGCAGCCCAGAAACAACAGATTCTATTTCTTACACTGTTGGGGCTGGAGTTCCAAGTTCAAGACACTGGTGTACACCATGTCTGATGAGGAAGGACCTGACTTCTGGTTTTAGATGGCACCATTTTATTCTGTCTTCATATGGGGAAAGGGTGATGGGCACAGCAACCACGGCCTCTTTTATAAGACACTGATCTTCTTTATTTGGACCCTGCTCTTTTTTTTTTTAACTTGAGGCATGAGAATTGCTTTTTGTAATTTAAATTTAAATTTCATTGTCAAGGTGATGTACAGAGGGGTTACAGTTGAATAAGTAAGGTAGAGGGTACATTTTTTATCGAACTTGTTACCCCCCTCCCTCGTTTTTTTCCTACT
Source organism: Dipodomys spectabilis (assembly GCF_019054845.1). NCBI lineage: Eukaryota > Metazoa > Chordata > Mammalia > Rodentia > Heteromyidae > Dipodomys > Dipodomys spectabilis. The sequence continues at coordinate 4,042,804 of NW_024870892.1, read as the reverse complement.
TCCCTCCCCTCCAAATTGACATTGGTTCCCCCTTGTCCTTTGTCTCACCACTTTTTGTTCCCCTTCCCTTCCCTAATTCAGATAAATGTATGTACAATACCCAGGATATCAAAATTAAATACAGTGACAACTAGGGATAAACCATAAGGGGAAAAACACAAAAGAAAGAAGAAATCACATAGAATATAAAAAAAAGACAACAAAGTAAAACCTTGTGTGTCCATGTCTTGGAGTTCATTTTGCTTAGCATCACTTCACATGGTCATATGTACATAGCTATTGAGCTATGCTGCTCAGCTGCTAAGACTATCCTAGATGTATACTATTTATTTCTGTGTTTCTTTGGGTCTGGCTAACTTCACTTAATATATTTTTCCAAGTCTTTCCATTTCCTTACAAATGGGTTGGTGCCATTCTTTCTGATGGAAGCATAGAGTTCCCTTGTATATGTATACCACATTTTCCTGATCCATTCATTTGGGTTGATTTGGACCCTGCTCTTAAGACCTAATCCACTTACAAACGCTCTATCTCCAAATCCTGTTACGTTGGTGATGAGATTTTGGTGTAGGGGTTCAGAGAGAATCATAGCAGCAGCGCGGGCACATCCCAGGGCCAGCAAACACTGTGATGTGCCCAGAACTTGGGTTGTATAGATCCGTTTACTCTGTTCTGTTGAAAAGGACATAATGGACCGAAAAGGAGGAGAAAAAGAAAATAGTGAATTTATTCACTTTTCATTCACGATGATATCTCCATAAATGACACAGATGATTATGAAATGAAAATGACAATTTTGATACTACATTATTCACAGAGCAGTGGCCTATTTACTTGTGAACTGGTGACTGTGAATTTTGAGATCATTAGATGAATTGTTTCAAAAGGACAGCTAAAGGTAGGATTCTGTACTGAACAGAACACTACAAAGCAGAGAACAAGAAGGTGAAGTTAAAGCCTCCAAACTCTTATGTCAGATAGATGGTCTCTCTTTCTGTCGTGGCACCGTGCATATGCTAGCATGTGTCTTTATTTACATTATCTCTGTAACATTTGTTGTGTTGTTGATGGGACATTGTCAGAGGGACTTGTGCCAACTTAGCATGCAAAGAGTGACTTTTCTCAGGACCTGATCCAACTAGAAGGAAAGTAGTGAGTGGGCGCTGAGCAGGTGCTCAGCCTTTTCGTGTATCTTTTTCTCACTTTATAATGAGAGTTGGGATCACAGGACAGTTAAGACTTGGGAGCACTGCCTGCTGTGTGCTGTGGTGGAGGGTGTGACTCAGTGCGCATCTCTGATCTCAGTTTAGACGCCAGGGCTTGAAGAATCTGCTAATGTTGCATGCTTCCCATCCCCCACCGCCTGCTCGTGTACTTCAGTAACATTAGTCAAATGGGGGGAAATTATACTGGGGAAGAATGAAGAAGATTGAGGGACTATATCACTCTGAGTGCACAAAAAGGCAAGCTGGGAGGAGGGAAAAGAAGAATGGAACTTTGATTGTTAATAGATGCTTAAAGACTCTAGGATCATTGTTAAATCTGATTTAAGTTGCACGTGCAGTGTCTTCTTTAAGATCCTTTCAAGAGGAGTGTGTGTGTGTGTGTGTGTGTGTGTGTGTGTGTGTGTGCATGCATACAAGATATATGTGCAAGTTGGTTTATGTGTCCATCCCTGTAGCTTTTCTGGGTGTTTGGAATATCTTCATAAATCAAGCTGCTCTGTCAGTTGATTATGTAAACGGAACAATAAATATAAACACATCCAACTTCACTTAGTTTATTTTTTGTATTAAGGTAAAAGGTAATAAAAATTAACCTTAATTGAATCTGAAGGGCATAATTACAATTTTAGTTAGCAACCTGTGTTTATAAAACCCATAAGCATGCTTTCACAAAAAGCAGACAATTAGAACATTTTGCAAAACTGACTTAACTTTCACTGGCATGAAAAATTTGCGAGTTGCCAATATGAACCAGTTTGTCTCCACTTAAAATGGAGAATTGAGTTTAGCATGCTAAATGTTTAGTTTCGGGCTGAAAGCATTGCTCAAGCAATAGAGCACTGTCCAGGTTCAAACCCCAGTACTGCAAGAAAAGAAAGAAAAAAGAAAAGTTTAAATTTAAGGAGAATGGTGAGAAAAGTCAGTTCTGGTGAACGAATATACACACTCAAGCATATACCATAAAACTTCTAAAGTAGCAAGTTAATAGAAGTGCTGATAGAATTATTTACAGTCTAGGTTTGAAATATTTTTGAAAGAAACTAAACACATACAATATTATCTATAATAATAATTATGTATTATATAATGCTACATTGTATTTTCTATTCATTATATATTGCATAAACTATTATATAATATATGCCATATTGTATGGCACTGTATTATATTATTATACACAAATTATATGCTATGTTATCTATTATACATATTGCTATAGTGTTAATATTTTATTTTATCATTATTATTGTTTTGATTTTACTTTTTATTTTAGAGCATTCCCAACACAAATAGAAGTAGAGAAACCAGTGTTTTTTTCTCTTACAATCTCATTACCCATTGGGCTATTAATGCATAGAAATCCTTCACCTGCCCACCACCTGAATTGTTTTGAACTTTATTATTTAACTTGCAACTCGTCTGTACTTCTAAAAAGTAAGGACTATTTAGCAAAATAAATAATAATAATTGTGACTTCCCACTGTCACAATACTTTTACTTATTCCTTAAGTATAAACATTGACTCTTGGTTTTTGAGTTTGTTAGTAATTTAACACAGATAGATTTATTATATCAGTGACTAATAGTAATGTAAGTTGTCAGAAATTAAAGTCCTTGTAGAAAATGTAAGTGGGTTGTAGTATGTTACAATCATAGGGTAATAATAATAGGTACTCCATAATAAGGTACTAATTTATCTTGGCCTTAAATATTATGTTTTATATGCAAATTGGCCTGCAGGGAGTTATTATTGGCATGCCATTGGTAAGATCATTATTGGTTTGTAATTTGAAGTGGCATTCCAATATACTAGGTGAGGCTTATAGAAAAACATTGCTTCCTCATGGAAGAGAAATGTATTTGGGGTGACGTTTTGCATATCATTATTTTAATTTAATGGCAAACAAAAAGACACTGGTTGGACTGCGAACCCAAGTCTTTCACACAGGTGAAAGAGAATAGAAATCTGTGGCACACTGATATAATTAAAAACTTTATTCATTGTTAATTATGTGTTTCATATACTCATAGCAGAAGCTGTTTCAATCATACCTACGTTTGCAAAATATCCCAATGCCAGCTTTTGCTGGTACATTGAATTTTTAATTTTCTTTCTTACACATAATTAATCTAAAAAAACCCAAACAACTACAGGTAAAATGGTCTTATTGGCCTAGCTGGGCAACAGAGCTGGAAGCTATGGGCAAGCTGAAGTTTCTCTACAGACGCCTTGAGTACTGAGGTAGGAATAGAACAATGGAATCCTTACACTAACTTAAGTTAGTAAGAAATAATAATAGAGCTAATAGAACTCATAATAACAAGACAAACAGGTAATAGTGGAGAAAATAGCCTGTCAGTGTTGAGTTTCTAAGTTTTCAGTTGGATTCACTCTCTCCTTGGGTGATTCTTTTAAGTCATGATGACCAAAATATAAAAAATAAAGAACAAAGTGAAACTGACTATTGTCAAAATCAACCTTGTACATTTCCTAAAATCTAGTAGGATTTCTCGGTGCCCAGGGGGCACAGCACAGCTTCCCCTCCCGAGCTGGAGCTGCAGAAGAGGAAAGTCAGTTGGGACTGGCTTTAGGACCATTGGGACCGAAACCACTGCTTGTGATGGTAGAGCATGGGGCTTTCCTGAAAGGTGATTTCTGCTGGATTTCCCTGAAGCACTAGCTTCACACTACACCCAGATATGCAGGAGATCATGAAAGCTTTCCAATACCCATTGTAAAGCAACTCATTCAAAGCGGTTTCCTTGGCTTTTTTTTTTTATTTTACAAAACACAGTAGTTTTCTTTCTTTTTACATAATACTTATTTTACTTAATTTGTATTGCTAAAGGTAATATATAGAAGTATACATGGTATACATTAATGTCTACCTGTGTACAGTTATAGATAATGAGTACATTTCTTTTTGAACAAGGCACCCCTTCCCTTACTTTCTCCCTTTTCCCTCTCATCCTCACCCACATGTTGTATAGCTCACTTTCAACATAGTATCCAGTGAGTACCATGGCTGCATGTGTTCACCTTTTGTCTCTCCATTTCTATGCCCCCTTTACCCTCCCAAAGGCAGATAAATGAACAAACAAGGCAAAAGGAAAAGAAAAGCAAAATAGCAACAAAGAAAAAAAATCTCATTTCTATTTCCTGGAGTTCATTTTGATAAATATTATTTTGTATGACCAGGTGTGCATAGCTATTACACCTAGGTGCTCCTTTCCTATAATTATGCTCTGTTGGTGTCACTCAATACAGTAGTTTTCATTATTAATTTAGTTATCAATTCATGAAATTCCTTTACTATATCTAAGACTACTATTGGTACTAAAAACTTACATGGAGATAATGTGCAGCCAAACAAAATGTCACTCTTCATAAGTATGCTTATATTTCACTCTGCTAACATCTTTCCTTGTTCCGCACAAGCCCGTGGCCAGGCAAACATACCCTGCTTAATGTATGTTGAAGTTCACTTAGGGAAGGCGTGTGGGATGCTCTTAGCCAATGGTCAGGGTGAGGAGTTCAGGAGGGTAATTGATTTGAAGAATAAATCAGCAAGTTCACACTGGAGCTGGAAAACAAAGCCTCCCTCAGTGTTTTAATAGATAGACAATCATTAATTTTACCCTAAATTACAAGCATGCTTATAATGTTTCAGCAGCTGGTGATGAATGGTGGAGCAGCAATAATGGGAGGATGAGAAAACCTTGTTGATGGGAAGTTCACAGGGGTCATCACATGTATGTGGAACACAGCTGTCCCTTCTAACCTCCTGTGGAACTGGCAGACCCCAGCTCTGCCTTGAACTTGCTCTTTTGGATTATAGGTACATTTTTTCTCTCTGTCTTTTTCTAACGAATTTGCTGACTAACTACTATAGAATTTCATATAAAAATGTGAACACACTTGAAACTTATTAGGATTGTTCAAAGTCTATGCAATGATTATATCCATTTAAGTTTCTTAAGCAAACTATCTGAGTTCCTGAAGGTTTGTCTGGGTTTGCTAGCTGCTCACACCACCAATAAGAAGGGTGTGCTACTTTTTTTAGACTGATATTATCTAGACATGTACCTTCTCTGAGCCATTGGTTCTTATCCCTAAAATGTGAATAATAATCTTTACTTTGTCATGGTATTGTACTAAGTGAAGATGAAAACATATATGAAAGACTGCTTCATTAAAGACATGCAAGAACTATTCTTCTTTTCCTTTCCTTGCCATTACAAACAGAAGGAAGACTCAAATCAATTCGTTTCAGTTGTAAAGTAAGTTAAATGATATTTATATTTTATTTCTCAGTTTTATCCCCTCTTTATCTACATGCCATTCTGGACATAATTTGAAGCTCATTCTAAATAGCCCATGGCAAAGTCTAGAAGTACCTTATTATAGGTGTTTTTACAAGACTATGTATATTCATGTGTTCATGGCTTAGGATTCTTTCCCTATAACAGAGTTTGGCCTGTAGCTAATGTTTCTGATTGTGATGAACAACATTATCATGGCGATGTCCTTAGGACTATTGGTGGGAGTAACTTCTATTTTCTGTGGACAGCTGAGACATTCGGAGGTAGCATATATCATAGATACCTTTGAACCTTAAGCCACAGGGACAAAATATGGTTTCCTTGTATATTCAAAGCTACAACTGTCTTGATGAAAAGCTGCTTGACTCTCCTTTCCAACATGGCTCCTTTATAATGGAGGTACAGAAGAGTCAATCTCTACCGATCACAATTAACTTTCTTTGTAGGTGGGTGTGAAGTTGGGAGCCAGGACTCACAGGTAATCATAATTGCTGCCACCATGACCTTCCACAAGATATATTTCCTAGCACCAGCAGAGTCAATACGCCATTTTTGAACTTTTAGAGTTGAGTCAGTTTTTAGGAGATGATACTAGTAAATAAAACAACAACGCTGCATATAGAAAAGATGCAAATGTAAGCTCTCAGCTTATTCAGAAACTGGCAGCAATAAAGGGATTGATTTTTTCCAATGCCTTGTCTTAGATGCCCTGGCACCTTGGCTCCTACTGGAGCAGTTCAGCTGGCTTAGAGCAGAAGTTTTGCCTTTAAGAAACCATTGCCTGGTTCTGGGACCCATAGTGGTGGCAATACTGCATGGTTCTCACTATACAGTTTGGCCTGCACAACCTTATTAGGGGCCTACCAGAGACTTGAGGAGTTGCTTGGATCCTTTCGCCTGATTTCTTTTCTCTTCTATTTTTTAGAAATGTTTTAAATTTAAGGACAAGAGATTTCCTGTAACAGGCTTCAATTAAGATGAAGCCATTTTCATAGCACAAAATACATTTTTCACATTTGACAGATTCTAGAATACAGCCCCAATGACAGTGCATTAACTAATGACATTACTTGGGCTGCTGCATTATTTCTTAATAAATCTCATATTTCTGGGGGGTAGGAATGGTGATTTTTTTTTAACATAATACACACTCAGTAAAGACACTGAATGGATTTCTAGATCTTTTTGGGGGGGAGGGATACTCCAGCAAAGAAAGCTCTGAGGTCCCTTAATAGGTTTTCCTCTTCTTTGCAGAACTGGAGGAAATGACCTCTTCTCCCCTTTATTCTCAACTCTTCCTTGATTGGCTTTCTTGAACTAACAAGTTTTTTCCCACAACTTCAATTTTGTTTCCAGAATCAGTTCTTACCTAGTTTTCCCAGGCAGTGACACACTAGTACTTGTATCTGTGACATACTAGTACTTGTACCTGTGACACACTAGTATTTGTATCCATCTTCCACTCAGGTGGGGTTGTGCATTTCTGAATTTGTTTATTGGGTCATTACTATGCTCAACGAGAGGCCAACTCCCACAGGGAGTTGGACAATCTCCAGGTCTCTGCTGTAAAGAAAAGAAAAATAGCCTCCATTCAGATGAATATTAACGTTAATAGGTAATCTCATGGTAAGAGAAATAACAAAGTATCATAGCTATGGGGCGGAAGATGTCCTGGAAGGGCAAAGGCACATGTGTGTGAGTTAACATCTCACAGACATCCATTCCGTGGGGCCCTGCCTCTGTGGAAGGAATTAGCTGTGAAACAAGAGGAAGAGCTCAGACACTCCAGGTAGACAGAACCATGCGTGTGAAAGGTCTGAACCAGCACATGGCTTGAGCAACAGAAAATATTCTTGGAGGAGGCAGGGCAGTAAGTGAGTGGTGTGGAATGGAAGATGATGAGTTTATAGCACCAGGCTGGGCTCATGGGTTGCAAGTTCTGATTTTATCACATCTTCTTTCTAACTTATAATCGTTGAAATGCAAAGACAGAGACAAGACTGACATGTTTCAAACACCTTTAAAAACATGACAAAAAAATCTCAGTTCTAAATTGCTGGATGATGAGAGTCACTTCAAGGCAGCCAGCTGAGGGAAATGGCTTCGGATCTGGAACTGACAGGAAACGTGGCAAGGCAAGGGACAAAGCAGAGACACGTTCTTCTGTGGAATCGATGTTTCTAGATTAGACGGAGGGAAGATGAGAAAAGAAAGTAGCCTAGCATCATCTCAATTCTCAGTGTGCACTACCAGATGTAGTGCATGTCTCTCCTTCCAGCTCTTGAGAAACCGAGGCGGGAGAATCGCCAAGCAAGGACAGCTTGGGTTACCAAAAAAAAAAAAAAAAAAAAGCATGCCACAGAAATGTAAGAGGTGCTAGTGAGATGGGATAGAAAGGCTGTGGGTGAAAAGACGCATTTCCCTAACAGTCAGCAGCAACCTGAGTGAGATACCAATGCAGAGCACAAGGATTCTGAGCTGGAGGCAGAAGCGAGGGAGTTTGTGGCAGAGATCTGGTACCTACGGCCACGCTACAAAGGAAAGAAGTTATGCATTTTGAGTGTCTTTGCTGCGTTTGTACACTTTCTGGGTCTTAGCATGAGTGAAAAATACCCTCCATGGCAGGTCGGGGCAGTAGATACAGAGTCACCCGTCTCTACTGCCGAAGTTCAGGGCTCTGCCAATCCAGTCCTCCCACCCCCCTTCCCTGGGGCTGTGACCCAGAGGGGCTGCTGGGGGAGCTGCTGCTCCTGACTGCGATCATCACTTGCCCTGGTTGTGGGGTTGATTTGTGGTGCAGCATGACAGGAAGCGACAGCAGCAGCTGAGCCCCATGCGCAGGGAGAGAGAATTGGTACTTATGTTCTGTCAGGGCAGCTCTTGACAGAATTTTGCCTGCTGGGCGTCTCTGGGTGTGGGGCTGCTCCGGTGGCTGAGCCTCCAATTTGGATCTTTGTCTCTTCCAACAATTTGGTGAGCATCCCCGAATTATTTAAATTAATCAACCAATTAATCTATCTGTCTGTCTGTCTTCTATCATCTATCTGTCTCTAATTCAATGGAAGTCTTTTTTTTTTTTTTGTGATTCGCTACTGAGAATCTTATCCACCTACACGAGAATGAAATGTCCAAGGCGGAATCCTGAGTACACTCCACATTTCCAGCTCTTACACAGGAGAAATGGTATCAGAGCAAGCACTTGCAGGATGGTAGATGGTGTGCTGAAGGCAAAAGGCAGGAGAACAAAGCATTGCAAGGAAGACAGAATAGTCCTGCGCCAAGGCTCGGGTCACCCCTTGACAAATACACACTGCAGTAAGGGTCTGATAGGTGAACCTGGCAAGCCATTGGCTAAGCCTTCTCTGGTGACTCCACCAGCGAGTGGCCCATTTTACAGCTGAAGCCTTCCATCTTGTGCCCTGGGCCAGGGACTGTCCACCTGTTCTGTATGGTCAGGGACAGGGCCATTCATCCTGTAGCCTGAGCTGGTCCCTTCTAGGCGTTTCCTGCCTGCCTTCTCTCGAGGCTCCTGTTGGCCCGTCAAGTCCCCTTGGCAAGTTCTTGTCTCTTGACATCTCTGCTCACCTTGGTGAATCCATGGCACATGGAGAGCCACGGAGGAAGCTAACACCTCCTAGGGGCAGTGTGTCCTCTCTGACTACTGCATCCTAGCTGTGAAACAAGTCACACTGCTGGATCAGAGCAGCTCCAGGCCAGGACGTTTAATTTTTGTTTTAAAATCAAACCAACTATAATTTTGTTTATCTAAAATTAGTACATATTCATGGCAATCTGTGAACACTATAGAATGTTATTTTCTAAATAAATTAGGTATCATTTGAAATTCCATCTCCTTAAAATAACCATTCTTTTGGCATGCATTACTCTAAATGTCTGCCTAGCCCCATGTAATTGTATATAAGCGGTCGTTTTAAATTCCGGAGTATCTTACACTTTCTATGAATGTTGACACTTCACATTTCAATAAATACATATTATACACATATATATCAATTCTAGTGGGCATAGTATACATATATATTTGAACTCACTTACCTAATGTTGAACCTGACATTTGTCTTCATTTCTTAATTTTCAAAAAACATTTTACTTAAGACGTCAATGAGCATCTTCATACAGATGTCCTTAAAAAAATTTTCAAAATTTTGATTGTGCATATCAAAAAAAATCATCTACTGAATTTCCACTTTTCCTGGTATGATTTTCCCTCATTCTTAATAATGCTGGTCAATATTTTTAATAGGTTTCTGTCTGGGTGGGAAATACATACTATTCTATTTTTACTATTTTCCACCCACTGACTAATTTTTTTCTTTTGCAGTTATTCTCTATTTCAATTTCTCTTTTTATTTTTCTAGCAAAATAACTTTTTTTCTGAAACTTTTCCCTCCCTCAGTGTTTAATTTTTCTTAGAAAATCACAACTATTTTTAAGATTATTTGGTAATTAATGTACATTGCACTTTCTTGTAATATAAAGTGTAAAATGCACATATTTTAAGTCTGCTGATAATTTATGCATGACTTAAGAGTTTACTAGTGTTTGTGCACAGCCAGGGTTGAATTTGACCTATTTTGTATCATTTCTTCCCAAAACAGTGGTTTGTAACTGAGCTTTCATTCACTGAGCATCTAGGGGAGAAGTCTTCAAGTGTATCTTCTTCTCTATCAGGCCACTTGAGTATGGCAATAGTTGGGAGAAATAAATCAAAGAAAAAAAAAACACAAGGAGACATTGGAAACCTGCCACGGTGAATATGGGAAGACCTTCTTTACCAACCTAGGAGTGGGTGAAGTAGGACCTTTTCTTACATACAAGAGACATTTCCCTCAAAGTTGACTGCATTGAAGTCAATGGGGCAAGGGGCCTGACTGCTGACACAATAACCAGCTTTCCCACTTTATACACATTATTTGACAATGACATTTCGTTGGGCACTGCTGGAGGGGTTACGTGATTTTTATAGCACTAGGAAAGGCCTATCCTTGAAGACCCTTAGCTTAGACCAAACATGTCTGCTCTCTTCTCTGTTCTGGGTCACTGCATATGAGCTGAAGGAGACAACATCATCAGTGACCCATGTTCTTGTTCTGCCTCTGCACTGGCTCATAAAGAAGTTAGAGATCTTACAGCGGTACGAGTGATGTTGATTTTTTTTTACAGCCAGGAAGTATCAGTGCTATTTTTTAATATGAATTATTTGATGAACTATGCTTTAGCTAAGTCTCTTGGCATGAATTATCTTAATCATAAATTCTCAGATAAGAAAATTGGAGATGGAAATAGGGGAATCTGGCTTCAATTCTCCTAACAACATTCATTGAAGAATGAAGGCTTTTTAAAAGTGTTTTTCTGGCACCCGAGTCTGCATTTCCCCACACCTTTGGAAAGTACCTTTAAAACCATACTATCTTTGAAAACCCAGAAAGAAATGGTCAAGAGTGAGCCGTGCTGAATTACCTGTGTCCTTGGGGATGTGTAGCAGCTGTAGTGCAATCTGAAAATCTCAGCATCAGAAAATTCACCAGAAGCCTGACACTATTTTCTAAATACTCAAAACTTTTGGCTACAAAATAGGAAATATTTCTCTAAAGCATAACACTTCAGAAAATGTGACATGCTATGAGAAAACTGCAGAATAGCAGTCACTAGATTACCCAAGGCATGGTAAGAACAGCTAATACTGACATATAACAGGTGCTTGTGAAAATGGAGTATATACTCTCTAGGAAATTGCACTCCCATAGAACATTTGGAGAATTGATATCTTTATCTGTGGCTATAGAGTACACACTTTTTGTTTCTTGTTTTAAAAAGGAAGAAAATTCTTCATTTGTAAAATGACTCATGGCTGTCTTTTCCACTCTTCATATTTCTTAGCTTTGCTATATCATGAAGACATCTGTATATACTTCCAATCCAGATTCATTGTACATTATAGAAGATGGATGGCTTTCTTTAGGAATTGTATGGGATTTCCAGATCTTCTAGTGTCTATTATTTCTGCAGAAGTAAATAGGGAGATAAAACATTGGGCCTACATTTAATTTTTTTCCATGGTGGTATTGAGATCTTGGATAAATGTTAATTTATGTTCAAATGTAATTGGTTACAATAGCTCTACTTAACTACAGATTGCTTTGTGTCACTTTAGGTTTTGTGTCTGTGTATATTTCCATAATTAAAAACTACTAGAAAAGATGAGAAACAAACAAACAAAAAATAGAAGCAACAAGTGTTTGAATTTTAAATTGAAAATATGTAAAATAACTCAGACTGCATTTTAGCAATTATGGTACAGCCAAAATCACACATTCTAACAATGTCAAATTAGAGGGTTTGCATTAATCAGTTTTTGTTACAGATTTCCACCTAGGAATTAATTGCCAGTTTGGATAAAGCCTGATCTTGGTTAGAATCAGCTCTGGCCAAAGTGGAGAAATGTATTATTAGTAAATAATAATTAATGCAAATGAAGCTCTGTCCCTAAAGTACCATATCTACTCAGAGACAAGTCACTGAGAAGCAAAAAGATAACTTGATGGACTTGTTCCAGAGAGAACTCTCAAGTCTGGGTCACTGTCACTAGTGACAGTGAGAAATGTCTCTAAAGCTCATTTTTTTTTTTTGACACCATAAGAACACTGTGAGCACCTTGAGCTGTTGGAGCACCATGACTGTCAATGAATTCCTTCCACTTCTATTCTCAACTCTGTGTTAAATCCTCGTGTTTGATCTGGATTTGATGAAGAAGGTGGATAGTAGTTTTTAAAGTTTCTTTTTGTACCTTCAGCTAGAATGTACACTTCTGTAAAGTAAAAATTCCATCTGTTTATTCTGTCATCTATTGATTGTTAATTACTGTTTTCCTTTTGTAGTAATAGCATAGTAAATCTCTATTATTATTCTCTTTTGAAACTTTCCTGAGTCTAGAAATTTGTCCTAAATGTAAACATTAAAAAGGAAATTGTAATGATAATTTTTTTCTTCTTAAAAATTCAAATAATGCTAGGGAAAGGTGATGGAGTATTTTTTTCTTTATTCTGTACACTTCTCTATCTCCCTGCTTCCCTCCTTTCCTTCCTCCCTCTCTCCCTTGCTCTTATTTGTCCTTCCTACCTTCTATTTGTCCTCCCTGGCTCCTTTCCTCTCTCCCTCCCTTCCTTGCTTCCATTCATGATTTGCAAATTTTCAAGAGAGCTGAGCCAGCTCCCACCAAGTGTCTTCTCTTGGCTCATTGTTCAGTTCCCAAAGTTAGCTGACCCTCAGTTGACAGGTTGGTATAACAGTTTCAGAGGATTCTACCAGGAACAACAACTGGGAATGTGATTAGGGAGAGTCAGAGTCCTCCCTGCCCCACGCTGGGCAGCACGGCACTGTATTTATTGATTCTTTGATCTGTCTGAGTTTGAAGTTTGAATGGAACAACAAGTACATTTATAAATCAATCCAGCTTGTTGTCTGTAGGAAGCCCGAAGCATTTCATGTCTAGCACACCAGACATATTCATCCAGGAATTTTTTAAAATCTGTCTTTAAAAAAAATTTCTCTAGAAATATTTCAAATGAAGACTTCTAAGACATTAAAAAGTCCTATGAATAATCTATGTCAATGCTGCTTTCCAAGAAATCCTCTTTTATTTAATGTTTGATCCCCATTTCAGTTTTTTTCTCCCCATCTGGCAGTTGTCACTTGGGCAGATGGCCCCCAGCTGGGAGGCAGCCTGCCTCTCTCCCTGGGCACCCCAGGCTCTGCAGAATCCGTGGAAAAGCACACGGAGTGACCCCTTGAGCTGGCCGGCAGCTCGGATACTGGCTTGTCACCACCCAAAGACTTCTGGAGAGAGCTCAGGACGAACGCATTTAGGTCCTCACCGTGCTGCATTTTTCTGATGTCATGGTACCCCGCACCGTCTTCATATAAGGTGGTGCAGCTAACATACCTACGTTGTGCAACGCTCCCAATTGCTGGGGCACATTCAAAAGCAATGAGACTCACATTAATTGGGGAAGGAAGGAGAGAGAAAATACAGAAATATATTCTAAGGTCTAGATGTAGTGTGATGTTTAGGGAGCGTACACTAATATTTAGAGAGTATTCTACACTAATGTATACTATCATAGATTTATGGACAGTTTTTTTTTTCCTCCAGAAAACATTTAAATAAGAAAATGTTCAACATATTTGAATATTTTAATAAGATCTCTTAAAAAGATTTTATTTAAATCTTAAAAAATAAGATTTTAAAACAGTCTTTATAAGCAATGAGCTTCATGACTATTACAGATAGACAATATGTCTAGGCTTCTATGAAAAGACTCCATGTTTTTTCCCAAGTCCTTTGTGACTCTAGAGCTCTTACTGCTAGTTTTCTACAAAAAAAAAAAATGCCTGGCATCACAGCTGCTCTGTGAGGTGCTGCTATCATACTCATCTCTGTCAGCTGAGACCCTGCAGAGAAGATGCCTTCTTTTCTCTTCTATTAAACACAAATGTTCGTGATCAGGGGAAATTAAAATAAAATTAAATGGCATATCAGTCATTGCTTATGTATTTGCATATTTCCATATGTACCTGTGACAGCACACATACACACACACAGACATACAAACTGGGCTTGTTCTCATATGTTTTCAAATCCAGACACATACAGTGTATGTGTGTTTGTGTGTGTGTGTGTGTGTATACTCACAATTAAATGTCATTTAATTAAATGTATTCATGTCATTTTGTTTCAGAAAGTGTAATTCTGCATGGTTGCATACATTCATTCAAGTTTGTAGGTAGCTCATGTTCATTTAGATTCTGGTGTTCAACCTTTGTTTGTGACTAGACACGAATTGTTCCTGGTTTTAAAAGTTATGAATTATAGTTAGAATAAATACTTTTTTAAAAGTTATTTTTTTGGTGTATATTTGAAAGTGTAATTCTTAGCTATGAAATTTCTGGATCCCAGGATGTGCACCACTAAGAGATAGGAAAATGTTTCAATCTTCCCATTTTTTTCCACAAAGGGCATTTTGACCGTCGGTGGCCAGGATTTGCTCTGTGCGACTCTGTGCTGTCTGCCGCTTCACTTACTTCCAGACTGGAGCACTGACACACGTTGTGACTGTTTGGGAGCGTCTGGAGCCTTTCTGTGTTCTTTCAGCTGTGATGTAAGTGTGCTTGGCTTATCACATTTGAGCTCTGCAGGACCCTCGGCCACTCTGGTCTGCACAGATTCAGTCCAGGATTTCCTAAGAATAGTTGCACAGATGGGAAAGTACTCATGGATAAAACAAATCCATTTTTTTTTATTAGTTTTGATCATGGCTGGTGAGGTTGATTTCAGGTGCATGTTGGCCTCTCTGAACTCCAATTTCCTTGCCAATGCAGGTTGGAAGAATCTTCCATAATGACATGTGTCTGTCTCCTTTACACCTGGCACACTGCAATTTTAGCCTTACTTGAGTTATTATTTGAGTAAGGACTGACTGAGATAGAAATTGTAGACTCCAGGGCTGGCTGAGAAATGTCTGGTCTTCTATTCCATGCCACCCCTGGCACCTAACACAGTATAATAGCTGGTGTTCAGTCATGGCTTTGTTCCTATGTGAATAAATCCATGGCTTCCTGCCTTGTAAGAATTGGGTGAAATGAAGGGGTTTGAAAGCACTTTAAGGAACAGAAATGACTCTGAAGCAGTGACTGTGTCATCATCGGAGGCAGTGGTCCTTACACATCTGGTTTTGTGCATCTTCTGAAGTGGGAGACTTTGGTGACAATACAGGTGCCTCACACACACCTGGAGATTGTGATGCTGAGACCCTCTGATAGGAGGCTTTGATGCCCCACATTGCAAGCAATGCCCATGTCTGATGGCTATATGTTGAATTTGGACCACAGTTTCCATATATATATATATATATATATATATATGCTCCATATACATGTATATGTATATATATATATATATATATATATATATATATATATATACTTTTTACTTTAAAAGCTCAATGAAGACATACAAGTTACATGTAATCAAATCTACTTTCAATGGAGAAGCTCTGGCTGGAGAAGGGAAGTAATGTTTCCAAGGTCATCCAGAAATTGGGGCTAGAAATGGTAACTTTGTCCTACTAAAAAGACTTTCTCAATACCACAGCCTGTTCTGTCTCCTTTTATACTTTGATATAACTGATTCTTTCACAAATATCAGAAAGCCTAGCAATTGTAGCCATTTACCTACTAGATCACCTACTAGCTAATTGGTAAGTGAGCTCATTCAAGAAGTCACTGCATGTGGACATTTCAAGTGACTTCTGCTACATTTTCTGTCCATTTTCTGCATCCTAATTGTCCCATAGGCACAAGTTCTTATTATCTTCTTTTTCCCCAAACAAACTGACTTTGATCCTGTTCCAAGTATTCTATACTTTACCCTTCTTGTTCCTTTTTGGATATTGTCTATTCTTCATGGTTTTTCACTATAAAATCTACTTGTTGCTCTTTCACAAAGTATTTATTGATCACCATCAATTGGCTGTGTCATCCTGAGTATCCTAAATATGAATTAAATTTGTTTCATATCTTTCATGATGTTAACCTCTTATATGTATTCCTTGTTCAGGAAAGAGTCCCACAAATTAGACAAGGAATATCAGAGTGGAAGCCAGGGGAAGAAGGAGAGAGGGGAAGCTGGTAATATGGATTGTAGAATGACTAGAATCCGGGTGGGCATTTCCATCAGTCATCCAATTTGGAGATCCTGCCTGGTAGTGAAGTTTTAAAGATCATGAATGCCCATGGTAGGTGTAGCTGCAATGTTCTGTGACTTATGTGGCCTGTGTGACCTAAGAGAAATTAAGAATTATCATAGAGCTGTGGGGAGTACAGCAGAGGAAAAGAGATGGAGAGGTCTGTAGACAAGAAGTCTAGAAGAAAGACATGAAGCCCTACAGAGGATTGTCCAAGAGAGATGTGGAGAGATGATGGGTGGAGGAAGGGTGGACTGAGACTGGCCTCTCAGGAGAGCTGGCTGGTGAATTAGTGGTGGCCTCCCGCTGGCTTGCCCTAGGGAAGGGTAAGATCGAGTTAGGCAGGGCTGTAGGGTAATGAGTTTGGTCAGAGTTCATAAACATATTGCTCATGTAAATAAATGGTCAATTGTTACTTGTATATGTGCTTTTTTTTTAAAAAAAAAAAAAGGAGCAAAATCACTAGAAATCAGCAATTTTGGTTTTCTCCTTCTAGAATGTTACTTATAAAGCTGGAGTTTTCCAGTCCCAAAGCATGTTTCCTAGTATGTTTGTATCTTGCGGTACATCTCCCTAAATACTTGCTTTACTGTGAGAGCAAATTGTTCAAACATGGCATTATTTAATACAGACACCAATTTCAACCACAATGGAGACGATATCTTAGCATGAAGATAAACATGTTAGGGAAAACTTGTTTACTAAAGATTTAGATACAATGTTTAGATAAAATTGGTATAGAAATTATAGTTCTTTTTATATTTCTTGTATGTGGTTGGTAGCATGTTTCCAACCCATGTTTTTGGTGAAATTGCATTGTAAGTATTTGTACTCAGTGTTAAGAGAACCTAAGAGGATTTTAGTCACTGTCTCAGTAATAATCTAAAGCTTAAGCGGTGTGGCTTTCAGTCAGTAAATGGCTCACTCAGAGCTTGGAGTGAACAACTGGTTGGGTATGTCTTTGTTACTTATCGATATACTCTTGAAATTTACATAATTCATAAATGAAGTGTTGAAATATTATTTGTTATGAAAAACAAAAATGGCTTACACATTTTGTGATGAAGGGAATAAACAAATGACATTTTTGTAGTCACAGACTTCTATTTGCAGTTGTTAATCAATCTACATTTTTTTTGTGTATATGCATGCATGTATGCATGCCAGTAGTGGCCCTTCCAGTCTTGTTTAGAGATTTTTTTGCATAAGACTATGGCTTTACCACTTGAGTGGTAGTTAGTTAATTGGAGATAATATTCTCTCAGATTGTCTGCTTGGGAGATCTTAGGACCATATGCTCAGATCTCTGTCTCCTGAGTAGCTAGATCACAGGCATAAGCTACCAATGCTTGTCTTCAATCTACAGATATTTTTAAGTGTATCCTGGTGGATAAAATAACGATAATCTGGACTGGAATCGGGGTTTCACGCCTGTAATATAAGCTACTAAGAAGGCAGAGATAGGAGGATCGTAGTCTAAGGCCAGCCTGGGTGAAAGTGTGAGAACTTGTTTGAAAAATATAGAAAAAAAGAGTTGGGAGCTTGTCTCAAGAGAAAAAATGCTTGTGTATTAAGTGTGATACCATGAATTTAAACCTCAGTACCTACTAAAAAAGAAGAAGGAAGGATGAAAGGAGGAAAGCAAAAGTAGAATTCTACCAGGTAGATTGAGTTTCTTAGATTCTTGAGGCCTAAAATTATGTAGAAAAGGGACTTGTGAGAAACACAGCCCTTTCTAACTCTAGATGGAGCAGGCTAGGCTGGGCATATGCAGCTCTCCCTGCACAGTGTCCTCGCCCAGCTGTGGTTATTCCTGAAATTATACTGGAATGGATTCACCGAAAGGGTGTCAAATACCAAGACACCACACTTGATTTGTGCTTTGCAAAGCTTACAACTGTTACCATGTCAAGGTTGTGTTACTTGTGGTTCATTCTGACTCTCATAGAGAAACTATTATTTTTTTCTTCTTTCCTATTTTTGCTTAGAAGACTTACAGCTTTGCAAGTACGTGCAGGATGTGCAGGTTTACTCAATTTTTCAATTTGTTTCCGTGAAGGCTATCAAACTGGTAGGCACTTTCCTATATGGGGGTCATTCTGGAAATCAGTATCCTATTAAGACAATTTTTGTTGTTGTTGTTCTATGAAGTCTTCTGGACAAATTGGGTAACTTAGCATTTCACTGTAATCTACTGCATGGGTACCACCTATACATTAATGAGTTCTGAGGGTATTCTATTTTTCAAGGCTGATGTTAATAAACATTTTCTATGTTGTGAAATTGTTTTCTCCACAGATCTACAATACTAAGTTAGATTATAGTTAGGTAAAATTCATCTAGAAATGCTAAGGAAGGTGTGTGTTATTTCCTCAAGATTAATTTTTGTGCTCTCTGCCTGCATGTATAAAATTTCAGTGAAATGATTCATTGCCAGACATTTTAGTGGCAGAATTCCCAACACTTTGGGCAAGCTGGAGACCGATCTTTGCTAGAGTTGGTCAATCTAGTCACACTTTTTCTCATTTATTGATTCTCAGCCTTTGCTTCTAGCTACATTTGATCTAGAATATTCTTGAAAAGATATGACAGAGATCCAGCTACATTCTTTCCAGTTAATTTTAACCACTCCTCTAGGACTCACTACATGTAGGATGTATTTTGCTGTTAATGAATGAATGTCTTTTGTATTTTTTTTTTCTGTTGTGTGCTAGCTTAATTGCATAAACATTCATTTTGTGTGTTTTTTCATAGGCTACTTAAACATTAACTCATATGCATCTCAGTACCTTCTATACTATTACTTCTTTCAAAATGGCTAACTTTTATCCAAATGAAAACTTTAAATGTTATCAATGTTTATAAAGCAAATGATAGCACAAAGCTGATGAAAGGAATTCCTTTGATTTCTTCTGCTGCCTTTCCTTGCAACATGTCATAGATTTCCTTCTAGGTCAACCACATTATTTTATTTTATTTTGGTTATCTTTACATAGTTGTACACAGGGGTTTCACTTCCACACATCAGTTTGTGAGTACAATGCATCTTGATTGGTACCACCTCTTTCAACATTCTTCCTCATTTCTCCCAACCATACCCATCCCTTCAATTTATGTTTTAATGTGCAAATTGTAATCTATTTCCCCATTGTTGGGTATCAGATATTTGTGGTAGACTAGACATACTTATTTCTGCTTTCATTTTACCACTCTACAAATACTCCACTAAGTATTATTACACATACCTTTTAAGTTGTGTTCTTTTGTGTTGGCTAGTTTTCAAACCAGAAGCTTCAGTATCAAAGGTTGTAATATGCGTTATTAATTTAGAAAGCTATTCTAGAAGGTTTTCCAAAGAAGATATAATGATTCATTTATCTACCAGAAATATGTGGCAAGGCATTTTCCTTTCATCCTTGCCAGAACTGCATGATATTCTTTATCTGAATGTTGATCCTCCTGTACTTAGAACAGACATGTATGAAGCACACGCTCACATCTTGGTTGACTGAATCTCTTTGGTATTTCAAAGCTGGATTTTCCTTTTGGCTTTTTAATAAGTATAAATTATATTCAGGTAGATATGTACTGTTGATTCCTATAGCTATGAATCTGGATCAACATTTTAGCTCAGATGAAGTTAGTATTTATTTATACTTTGAGGGTGTACATCTCTGATATTTTTGTTTGTTGCTTCTATGTTATTGGTTTCTCAATTGCTATTGCTTTTCCTGCCATAATCACTACTGACCTGTTTTCTGTGGACAGGATGTTTTGTCCAAAGTCAGAGGATTTAAGCCAGGAACTTGCCTATGATATTTGTAGATTCTTAAAAATGGAATGTTTCTGATTTTCTTCTCCTGTAATGCTATTTGCATCTTTCTCCATTGCCCTCCCCATGAGCTATGCTATTTCTTTGCAGGGCTCCTCACTCATAAAAACCATGGGTTTCTTTCGCCTCTTTTTAAAATATCCTAGTGATTCATGGTTCAGGTATACACTATAGCAATATTAATCAAAGTACTTAAATTAGTAAAATGTTTACGACTCTGCCGTTTACAAATGAAATAAAGCCTACTTTATGAGTCATGCAGTATTGGTGTGAGGGTTCTTGCTTTCATCTCTCTGTCTCAGAGACCAAAGTTCCCAACAAGGGTTTAAAGGACTTCTCCCACGTTGTGCAGCCTGTAAATATGAGAACTGAGATTTACAGCAGGATTTTGTGATTCTAAGTCAAATGCTCCGTGACACTGTTTTGCAGACTCCTAAGTGCACCAAGAGCCTTTAAATATTTCAGTGTAAATAACATTTAATTGAACAAACAATTTTTATATCTCTTGGCCATGTGTTGTGGTTGCTGCACTTTTAGTTAAATTTGGCTTTGATTAACATAATGAAGAACGAATTAATTTAAAATATACTCATTTGTTCACGGAAGGAAAACAAAGAAAAATCTTTTAAAATATGAGGAATAACACAGAGAGGCCATACTTGTGATCTATGAAGAGCCAATATTCTTATTTATTTATTTATTTTGGTTGGTCGTGGGGCTTGAACTCTGGGCCTGAACACTGTCCCTCAGCTCTTCAGCTCAAGGCCAGTGCTCTACCACTTGAGCTACAGCGCCACTTCCAGTTTTCTGGTGGTTTATTGGAGAAAAGAGTTTCATGGACTTTCCTGCCCAGGCAGGCTTTGAACCGCGATCCTCAGATCTCAGCCTCCTGAGTAGCTAGGATTACAGGTGTGAGCCACCGGCGCCTGGCATGAAGAACCAGTACTCTTAATTTGAGCAAAGTTCATTTTAGAACAAAATATCACTTTTAGATCAACCATAGAAAGTGTCTTTAAACATGTGTAGTCTTTTTTTTCTCTTTCTGCATGCTTCTAAATGTGTGTGTGTTTGTACTTGTGCCTATGTATGCACACTTCAGTCTTATACCTACTCCAGACAATGAGCTTTCTTCATTACATATATACACAATAATAAATTCTGCACTTGTAGGTCCAGCTATCTCTGCAAGGTTGCATGTTTGGAATGGAAAGCATATTATTCATGTTTATTTCTCAGGTCCTCTATGCTAACTCCATAGCCATTACCCATTTACTATATCAAGCAGTTGGTTAGTGTTCTTGTTTGGCTGGGAAACATGCCATAAATACCAGGGAGATTGTGAAATCTTGAGGTTTCTATCTCAAAGCTTAGTATATTGCTTTCTCAAACCTGTTTAAGGAGCCCTTGGTAACAAAGGATACCTTCTATGCTATGGTTACACGATACATATTTGGATGATAGTTCTCCATGTCTGATTTCTGAGGTCATTAAACTTCCCCCAGTTTTATTTTTTATTTAAAATGTGACCCTTCTATTAATCCTACAGTATTGGTGTGAGGGTTCTAGCTTCCATTTTACTACCTCAGAGGCCACAGTTCCCAACAAGGGCTTAAACGATTTCGTCCAGGTCTTACTCCCAGTAAATATGAGAAGTGAGAGTTACAGCAGGGTTTCTTGATTTTAAGTCAAACGTGGTCATCCAGTTTTTTAAACAAGGATGCGAACAAATCCTGAGCTCTTTACTTTTTGTTTTGTTTTTGCCTTGCTTTCAGTGTGTTTTATCTCATCTGCACTTTGGATCTGGTTTGGAACAAACTTGCCATTTTTTGTTGTTGACCTTAACATTACTTTATTAATGGGTAGGATATTATATGTTCCTTTTGAAAATATTGGATCCATTTTGTTCAACTTAAACTTTAGTATTTGTGAATCAGTTAATTATTCACTTACAACTTACAATAATTTGTATGCTCACCATTTTTCCCTTTTGACTTATTTTTCTGTTATAGAGATTTTTATCATGTTTTTATGCTTCTTATTTTGTTAAGAAGGATAAATTTTATTATCTTAATTGTAATAAAAAAGTAGAAAAGGCAGGCAGCAGAACATTTTGCATCTGAGCATGAATGAAGAAACTTGAAATTAATTTTTGTAATCTAACTCACCAAAAGAGGAAGAAGTGCTGGTTAGCAGCCAAATGAAAGGGGAATTGGCACAACCATAAACCAAAGTGTACTTTGATATGCATTAAAAAGAAGATACCCAAATATGACCCTAAGATAGGCATCAAATCAAAACTGTGAAGCAGGTATGATATATGATATAAAGTATCTGAATAAGTCATTTAAAAATTGGAGAGAAATGAAATAAAAACTAAATTGACTTTCACTTGATCACTCATTTCTGATAGCTGTATCATTATGGAGAAAATTCTTGAAGTTGGGTATGTAGAATACATAGTGATTAATGGGAATTCATTACTATAACTTCTCATTTATACTGTTGTGGTTGGCTTTTAACTGATCTGCATTTCAGACCCAGGCAGAATTTTTCAATAGAATTTGTTGCGAAAGATCCCAGTCACATTTATGCGTACATACAAATGTAAGCAGGATGCCATTGAAATTTAAATAATATATCCTAAGTAGGTTGCCACCATTGTTTTTCCTATCATAAGACCATGTGTGATACAGAGTGCTGAGAATGTCCTCCATATCCTTATCATTGCTCATCAAACATTACTAATAATACTTCCAGATAAATATAACCTGCAGAAAATGCTTCAAGTTAACAATCTTTGAAATAACAATTTTCTCTAAAATGTCATCATAATTTAAAGAAAGAGCTCTGTCTCTTCACATTTCCTTCTTCCAATTCCTCAACTAGTCACAGGTTTCTGAAGAGAAGGTGAATGGCTTATTTCTGCTTTTTTTCTAAAATGCCATTTTGAGACAGAAGAATTTGAAAATCAGCATGTTGACAGTGCTCAGAAAAGCTAATCCAATTATATGAGAAAACAGGAAGTAAATGTCATTATCTCCAAAAATTTGCTGGTAGCTAGATAAGAGTTCTAAGGACTTGGATTTAACACACCGGATGACTATTATGTTAAATCTAACTTTTGTTTCTTAGTACCTTCCTATTAATACCAACAACTTTATCCATTATAAAATGATGATATTTTTGGTGAAACCTGAAAATCAGAGAATTAGAGAAGAGACAACTGGATGACGTCTGCAGAGGTCTTGGTTGTTTTAGAATCTCTGAGATTGTGTAATCCTTAAATTAGTCAACTAGAATGGTTTCCTTTTGCAAATATTGTTCAATCAAAATGCATCCTTAACAACCATAACTTTCAGAAAACAAAGTATGTGACTCCATAAAGAATTCTGGGTCCAAAATTTATTACAGTGACCTGTGAGTACAGGCTGGCTCATTGATAATATTCATAGTTATTTTATCCCCAAGTTAATGCAGGGTAGGTACCAGAGAGTTTAGGTGTTGATAAAATTTATAATGTTCAGAAAAAGAAGAAAATAACAGGTAATTACAGCGTCTATTACAGGGTACAAAAGCCAACATAATCTAAACTCTCAATACTTACAGGTTCTACTGTGACTTAGTCAAAAAAGTAATGTTTCATGTTCCTAAATTTTGGAAATGCAGAAGTCCCAGAATAGAGGAGGAATGCAGTTCTACACAATAAGAATAAATGCAGTTCTAAACTGAGAAACTTAGGTAATCTAAAAGGAAAAATTAAATTGAGTGATTAGAGGCTAATAGGATAGCCCTTTTGAATTAGTCATTATAATTTACAACCCATGGTTTAATTTCAGGAAATCAAGGCAAGTATTCCTTTTCACCTTTGGCATATAATATTTCTAGAATTTTGCCAGTTTGTTTTTGAGAATCATTTTTACTTTTATCGAGTAATGTTGTTTAGTTCCTGCTGGGCTCTGACTGTCATAATAAAAGTATTTAGGATTTTGCCTGTCAAAGGCAAACATCCTCCCACATTCTCAGTCATTGTCTGGACCTTTTGGTTGTTTTTTTTTTTTTAAATTTTTATCCTTTCTAGACAAACAGTAAAATAGTTCTTGCATTAAAACCTTTTAAAAACCTCAAGCTTTTGAAACAAAGTCTCAGCAGGGACGTTGTTTATTTTCAGATGGAGATATTATCATGATTTACTGGACATGAAAGAGGCTCTCTGTACCTTCTTTTAGGGAATTTGTTAATGAATGCATGTATGTGAAAGTGTAGCCATGCACATGCACACTTAGAAGGAGTAAGGGAAGGAAGGTGAAAGCAGTAAGTAGAGAAGCATCGTGGGAGACGCTAGGCAGTCACAAGCTGGAATGGCAGTCAGGTAACTTGAATCTTTGCATTTATTTTCACCCCTCTCTCCTCACTCTAAATGGAGTTATCAGACTTGTTACCAAAGGTAAGCAATTGATTGAGTCTTTTTTTCTCTCTGTTGTGTGATCTAGTGGTTGAAACCTTCTATAGAAAAATGTGAACTAAGGTGCAAATGCCAGTGCATGGTTGTTGGTAGTGATCACTGAAGCTCTTCTGTCAGCAACCTCAATTCGTTTTTATCCGAAATCCGTCCAACTAATACTATGCGGTGTGTCAATCTCTACGTAGGAGAATTCAAGTTGTGCATCGATGAAATACTTCAGGAGCTTGGAATCCAGTGAGGGAGATGGAATCTGTTTATAATTTACTGCACTGCACAACAGAGCAGGGTAGGTGTTAGAAGAGGTAAAAATGCATAGCCATGTGGTCTTAAAAGGAAATGTGGATTCCTACTCAGAAGACGAGGATTTACAAAAGTGGGCACTAGAACAGGATCTGCTGTTTGGAGGAGGAATTGTTGTTCAGGGGGCAGTATGGGCAGGGAAGTGGATGGCGGAGTGTTTGGAGGTGTTCATGATGAACCCCAGAGGGCATAGATCATGCATGGAGCAGAGGGACGGGGTGGGGGTCTCAGGATGTGTAGCTGGAGACATAGCTGGAAAATGAGGTCTGTCCTTAGAGATCCTCACTCAGATCTGTGGCTGTGTTCTAAGGGCAATAAGTAGACAGTCCATGAGGATCTTGAATAGAAGAATGGTGACAAAAGTCAAAGCTACACAATGGACCTCATTTCAGTACAAAGGATGGAGAGGGTTTGGGTGGGATCAGCTCTAAACACCCCCCACCTCACCCCACGCATTCCACTCATCATTGGTTATTTGTACAACAAGCAATTAGTGAGAACCAATCAGCTCTGAGGTCCATGCCCTAAGGAAGTACTGCAAATGGAATGACTTGAAATATCAGAGACTTATTTGATCATGATTCTGAAGGCCAGAAGTCTGTTCTCAAGTTATTGACAGAATCATGCTTTCTCCACAACCTCTTTTTTCTCTTCCAATTTCTGGCATATACACACTCATATACAATAAAAAACATTATATGCGTGTATTTCCCTTCTGAGCTACAAACTAGAAAAACTATGTATTTCTCAATAAATACTAATAGAATTAAATTCCCTCTTCCAACAGCTTAAGTCTCTTTGGCTAATCTAGATCTTGAAAAATAGAAACCAGTAAATTGACTTGACATGGCAGGTTTAAACATATGCAAGATATTCAACTAGTCTTTAAAATACAGAAGTAGCAGTATGTATTATCTTGGAATACCAAATCCTATTTTATAGCTATACTCATAAACCCATAATATTTTGAGGCAGCTAAAATATATGAAATAAAGCGATGAGTGCTATTGGTAGCAAAAATTATATACCAAGTATTTCAACCTGGATATGAAATGACATATTTTCTTCACAAGGACTATTGAGCTCAGGAGCCTTTCCTTGTTTTTCAATACTGCAAGCAAAGACACATGACATACACACCATACTTGTTTAGTACACGTGTGGGAACATTTCCGCATATTTATGTTTGTATGGTTGAATTTTTTTGTATCATACACAATTCTAAGACATTATTCCGATACCTACTTGTACATTGCTGGTCTTGGGATTTGTTGTGTACATTTCTATTTGCAGAACATTTTGCTGCTTATTGCTTATAGAGGTAAACTGATGTTTAGTAGTTAATGTTCTCTTTTTATTTCTAATAATCTTTTTTATTTAGTTGTCTTATTTCCTCTTATTTTTGATCTGGTTTGAGTAGTTCATTACTGGAGAAATTTTTAAAGTTATCATTTTTCCCCACATCTCTGAATTATTCTCTTGAACAAATATTTGAATGCTTTTAAAGGCAAAGAAAACTTAAGATTATTAATAAAAGTAATTACTATCTGCACAGAACTGTGCAATCAACTGACCTTTTCTTAAGAATGTTTTCTTATTTGGCTTTCAGAATATTCATGTGGGAAAAAAAATCTTTGTGAAGTAAACACAAGGATTTTTAATAATCTTATTTTAGCAACAGGGGAGGTTTTGGGCCAGGGAGATTGATTTTTATGTTCGACATTCTGCCTGAACCTTTTCTGCTTGTCTCAAATGATTGGGAAGTCAACACATCCCCTCGTGCCAAGAAATGTGCCATCCTTCTCAGGGGACACTTTCCCTTTGGTATGAAGGGGGTGGCATTTTTCCTTGTAACGTGATTGGTTGTCATTGTTTACATGTATGTAATGGTGCAGGTGTAAGGTCACTGTCTGCATCATTGTCTTGGTGATGTTCAAAATTAATCCTGGCATTTGTTTCTTATGCCTTCTGTAACCAAGTACGGAAAGGTTGCATAACCAGGAGAAGTTTCTTGCCTAATAGTCCTGGAGTCTACCAGGCTTAAGTCAAGGTGTTAGTAGGATTTTACTCAGTCAGAAGAACCCAAATGGGACTCCTTCCCTATCCCTCTCAACTTCTGGTGGTGATTAGAATTTTGGGGGTCCATGACTTGTGGGCAATCAGTCTTAAAACAGTCTCTTCTGTCTTCACACAATCTGCTTCTTTGATGCCTCATGTCCACACCCTGCTATTCTTATCAGAACCCGTCCCTGGATCACTGTCCAGGAGCCTCTCCTCTGCAAATCAGATTCTACTCAGAAGATGCCAGCTAAATGGCTTTGGAAGGACATACAGCACAGCAGAATCTTCAATATTAAGATGATTTTGCTATTTTACAAGTGAATTTTCCTTAAGAGTCATTGTTCTTAGAGAGCCTGAGGAGGACTAAGAGTGAGCCAGAGCACAGACATTTCACAGGGTATTATGAGAATGATTATTAATAACACCATTAAAGTCTAATAAACATGAATGCTGCCATGGCAGTGCCCTTCCTCTACCCTGCTGCCTTTGCTCCACAGTGGAGGAAACCCATTTGTCCTATGCCTGATTCAAAGTTAGCTGTGCAATGGGTGCTTTCTGTCCCAAGCTCCTTCTTCATTCAGTCCTTTCCATACAGTTCCCACTGTACCTGGTCCTTGTCCAAAACAACTGGACTAGTTTTCTTCACGGGTATTATGCTCTTTCTATCCTGGGCCAATGGGGGAGGGGCCATGTGGGTCGGACCACTTCCCTTTAGTCACCATTTCCTGGGCTTGTTTTCAGGCCCAAAGCACCATGACCCACTGGACAGTGTCCCATAGGAGATTCTCTGCTCCTTTTAGGGAAAACTCAATTCTTCTTATATCACTTGGCCATGCCCAAGAAATCAAGGACCCGAGGAATAGCTTCCTAACAGTCTACTTACAAGACATTGGCAGGAATTATGAAGAATATGGGTTCGAGTTAGGCTATGGCCTCTGCAGGTCTGCTCGAGGTAAGCTGAGAAGTCCTATCTCTTTCCCCCCTCTCCTTCCCTCTCTTTTTTTTCTTTCTCTCTTTCTCCTCTCCTCCTTCACCCAGACCTACAGAGAGACACACACAGACATAGATACACACATATGCACACACCTCCCCACCACACATAGACATAGACACTCATTTATATGCATCTGAAGACTTAGGATCGATTTAGTCCAGAAATACATTTAGGATAAAATTAAAATTTGAACATGAAATGGTCAGACCTGCCGTCTTATACTCTTGTTTTTGTTTTTTTTTAAATCTCTGTAAGTTGCCTAATTCTCCTTTATGCTGACACAGATAAAAGTGGGTCCATTACTAAGGCAATCGTGATAGCATGACAATTGGAAAGTACAGCCAGGCAGGCAGCTGTGCAGGTCTGCTCCGTACAGCGTGCTCCTGGCTGGTTGACTTACAACATTTAATAATAAGACACAAGGCAGAAAAGGCCTTATGGTCAACCGGGCGGTCAATGGTTTATGGACTGAATAGGAGGTAGTGATGCTTCCTTCACATTGCCTAAAAGTTCATCTTGGGCTGAGATAGTTGATGAATACAATTGGAGCTGCCTGACTTTTTTTTGAGGTACATAGATCTTTTGCAAGAGCTGAAAGCCATCTCTAGTGCATGGCCAATTGATAGCAGGTCAGGGGCATTATTTTTATGAGTGTAGCCATAATATAATGTAATTGGAGAACATCAAAACAAATGGCCGTCTGTGGTGGACTCCATTCATGGAGTCCTGAAAATTAATGATACCTCATCGACGGAACATTGCATGAATCTCTGTGGCATATGCCTGGTGGTGTTCCGTAATTTCATAGTCCACAAACCATAATGACTCCCATTTTCTCAGAGGGGCGTTCATCTGTCTGTATCTATATCGATCCCTTTCCACTGCGATCCAATTTGGGGGTTCTATAATTGTTTATGTGAGCCAGAAAATGACCAAGAGTGGAAAATAATACAAGGTAGGGGATTGAAACACTTTTCTAAATGAATTTCCAATGAAATATACTATCTGGAAATGGTGTAGATTTGGCTTTAAATATACAGCTCCTGTCTTTAATCAGGTAATTCATTCATTCACTCACAGGCACTTGGCAGACAGCGAAGCATCCACAGTGTTGGAGATGCTCGGCCAGGCATTTGGGGTGAACAAACGGTAGATTGTAAAAAGCTTAACATAAAGGGTGTTAGCCTGATTGAACAAATGAGTGCTACTGCCTTTGGTGTCCCCTGATCATGCAATATGGAGTTAAAATATAAATGCTGAAACTAAGCCATGCACCATATTAAGGTGAGACATTCTAAGAATCCTAAGAAAAGCATGCAAAGCCCTGTAAGGGTAACAGAAAGGAGGGAAAGAAATGTAACTCTTGGGATTAGCCTACTTTCTCACTTTTAATGAATATTTTAAATATCCATGTTTTTCCACTCTCAACTGTAGCATGGCCCCTTTGATACTCTCCTCTGCTCTCTCTTTCTTCCTTCTCCTCTCCTGTCCTCTCCTCTCAACTCTTCTCATTTGTCTCTTTTCCTTTTTTTCCCTCTTGTTCCATCTCATTCTCCTCCCCTCTCTCTTATCGCCCTCCTCCCTCTCTCTGCATTCTCGTCACTATTCTCCCTTTTACTTTTCTGGCCACAGATTCTAGGTTGGTGACATTATTTCTTTTTATAAATATAGCAATAGTAGAATTCAATTCAGTGGTCCTTTTTTTTAAGAGGGTTTAACTTCTTGGACAATTTTGGTTCTTAGAGTTTTATCAAAGGCTCACTTTTCTTTTAAGACCATGCATTCTTACAAGGCTAAATACAGCATGATATCATTTTTATGACACTTTGGAAGGGTGAAACTATGTGACTGGGAAATGTGTCTGCCAATGCCTGGGTTTGAAGGAGAGGGTTGATTATCGAGATTCGAGGGAGTATGGGATGATGGAACTGTTGCATATCTTCATCAACATCATGGTTACATGACTCTCTGCCACCTGTCTCACAACTAGAAGAGTAGAATGTGGGTGGGTTTTACTATGGCGTGTTTCACTTCAAAATACCTAATATACAAGGTTAAAAACAGAGGCTCTAGAAGAAACCTGTGGGTCAACGCTTGAATTGCCTGGCTTGCTTTTCATGGGAAGACTGGAACACGTTATATTTCTTCCCGACTGCCCTCTCTAGTTTGGCATTTAGTGGCTCCTGAGTAAAATGAGAAAATTGTCTTGAGATTATGGAGCAATGAGTCATAATTACTCAGCTGTCTCCTATGTATCAGCCCACATAAGGATGTCTACAAATAAAAAAAAAACAACAAAAAGAAAACCAAGTCCCCCTCATCTATGTCTAGCAAGACATTTAAGCAGAATCTAGAGAATTACATTGTTCTAGTGTGATTGAGCACTACTAATTTATCATCTTTGCCCCAGACAGACAAAGTAAGTGAACTTCCATGCCAAGCTCACTCAGAGCGAAAGGATTAGGAGCATATTTTTCATGACTAGTA
The DNA here is from genome assembly GCF_019054845.1 of Dipodomys spectabilis. Lineage (NCBI taxonomy): Eukaryota > Metazoa > Chordata > Mammalia > Rodentia > Heteromyidae > Dipodomys > Dipodomys spectabilis. The sequence continues at coordinate 4,012,356 of NW_024870892.1, read as the reverse complement.
GGAATCAAGGGAAAGGAGTCTGGCTGACAAGGAGAATTTAGTGTTTATAAAGCACAATGTACTGATCCATCCATTTCAGGAGACAAGGAAAGGAGAGGGAAAGACAGATTCTCTTTTTCTTTTTTTTTCTGAAAGGAAATGTGATGTGGGTTTATACTTGGAGACAGTGGAGTTCTCAAAATTAAAAACAGCTCAGTACATCCTGTGTTGCAATTCTGCATTACTACTCCTTGCATTTTAAGTAAGCCAGACACCACTTTCTCCTCCCATGGAGACCCTGCTGCAGTCCAAGGGGCAGAGCAGGGCTGTTACAAGCTCTGTGTAAGCTTTGAGCTGGGACCCTGTGTACCACACGAGTCCACATTCGGACCTCCCATGCCCTGCACTGTGCGGTGAAGTTGAGAGCTGTCCCTGCCTCTGCGGGGGGCCTCTTGTGTGTGTATGTTTCATTTTATGTAATGCAACTTTATTTTAGTTTTTTTCTTTGTTTAATTGGCTTTAGCTTTCGTGAGTGAAGGAGAAGTTATATTTTATGATTGTCCAGGGTATGCATTTTTCAATTTTTAAATGCATTTTTTTTGAAGTGGTTTGATCAACAGGGACTGTGATGTGGTGAGTGTTCATCCTCATGGCTTCTCTTCTGGAAACGCCATGTTTCCAGCGTTCACATCTCTCCTCCAGTGCGGCTGGTGTTCAGCCAGCGTTCCCGCTGCTCACACCTGACCTGCTGCAGCTCGTGCCATGGAGAGAGAGAGAGAGACAGCGACCAGAAATCAACGGCACTTTCAGGCACTGAGGTTTCCATAGCTGCAGCTGGGCTCTTGTGGCAAAGACATCTTCAGCTTTGTAGCCTGTTGGATTTCAGAGTTAATATTTTCGAATCTGGCACCCGGCTTTAAAGAAGACAGAAGAAATATTTTCTAATTTAAAAGCATTTACATGAAGGTGCAACTATGCTGAATGTGTGCTGAACCTGGGAGACATTTGAAGTGTCAGTGTGTATCGTAGAACAGGGCAATTAGTTTATTAGTGAGCAGGGAGTAAATGCAGAAGAATTAATAAAGAATCAAAGGCCAGCCTAATGCTTGTTGTTAGCATGTTATAAAATAATCAGAAATCCATCATCACAGAATCATCAAACATGGCCAAATTTTATCTCTCAAATAAGAGATATAATTATTCATCTCCCATCTGGTTTCTGTTCCAAATTATTTGAAATTGGATTTATTGAATACTTGTATTGCTGTTGTGTTCTGTGTCAATTTATTCTGTGCAGTTAGAATGTCTTGTTTTATAACATTATGTTTTATAAAGACAAGAACACAAAGAGTGACAGTCCAAAGAATTTTACTGCCCCACTGTAATTCACCTAAAATATTCCAGATACTTGGAGTTATTTTCCAACCTCAAGGTCCTTAGTGAAGGAGAGTCCTCCCTCTAACTAGTTGAAGATCTAATTTCTCTTTGCCAGGAAGTTTCCAGAAAGCTTGCACATCCCTTGCTTCTGTTTAATTCCACGTCTTGCTCAGTCTTGAGTGGGAGTACAGAATTGAAGGGAAAGTTCATCTTCCTTTTGGTAGTGACTCCCCACACAATAAAGCAAGCTCATACTTAAAATTCATCCTTATGTGGCAACTTGGGAAATTTGAGCTTAGAGACAGAGCAATTAAAAAAAGAGGAAGTGAGAAAAACAGAAGACTGTTTCAGAATTAATGACTGCATTATCATTTAACACTTAAGAGAGGGAATCTAACTTGGAGGAATTTGTCTAGGAGGTGTGGGCTCAGTGTGCTTGATCCTTATTAAGAATTCTGGCAAGACACACGGGAAATATAAAATACTGGAAATACGGTAGAGAAAATTGCCTGGGAAATATTCTAGAAGAAGTAAAGTGTTGGGGGTGGGAATGAAGGAAGTCAGCAAACTCTATCTTCGACAAACATAAATGCAGTGGGAGAGTTGACATGTCTTAAAAAGAAAAAAAAATCATGGCAGAAATGGGCACAGCCAGGAGTTTGGCAGGAGGGTTACAGATGGACTTGTTGTATGGAGTTCTTTCATGTCAAGTTGTGTTACATTTCTATCATCTTGAAGGAATTTGGACTTGACCATGATGAATGTCACATTCCCTTTTCTAAAAACCATAAAATGGAAACCACACAATGCAAAAGGCTCCAAAGTAATTATTCTGGGCATCATTAACTTGTCCATAATTAGAACCTCTCCCATTCCACATCTCCCATGCTTATTATGTCCTACACAGTGGGCGATGGCTGGGCAGCAGTGGTAAAGTTGGCAGGAACCTCAAGGCTTCCTTATCTTTTCTTTCTAGTATGGCCAAGTATTCATTTACAAGGTGAGTGTAGGTCTGTGGTGCAACCCTCTTGGGACAACTGGCCTTATGTGAACACTCCTTTCAGCAGAGATCTCGGTGTCTGCTTGATGTGTCTATACTAAGTGAGGGCTCTCTCTTGTATCCACAGAGAAGTGTCAAATGCCTTTGTCTGGTAGGGTCTTTTTGGACTAGCTAGTTTGGAAAAACATTTATAAGATGTGACAATAGGAAGGATCTGGAATCCTCATTGTATAAATCACACTTGTCCCTTGACTGCCAACTTTACTCATTTAGTAAATATTTGCAGAATAGGTCTTGATGTTAGAAACCCAGGAAACAATGAAACAAAGGCTTTTCCTGAACTCACAGTGGTTCTCATAGGAATGAGGCAAGCTGAGCAGTATTGGTTTTGTGTATGCATCTAGGAAGGAGTGAGAATGAAAAGATGGAGTTAAACAGACATGATGGAGTTTTATAGTCTATAGGATTTGGAATGGAGTAACTCAACTCAAAGAACCCAACCCCAGGTATAAACATTCATGACACTCTCTGAAAGGACTCAGAGTCAAGAATAGAATATTCACTTAAAATTATCTATGTTTGTTGATAAAAAATAGGTTCATGTTTCTCTGATCACCATAGAAAGTCTGTACATACTCAGTTGATGGGGCAGTCTACACATCTCCATTCAAGTGATTTCTAAAAGAAAATGTTCCAAGATGCTTAATATTCGATATTTGCTCTTATAATCTGCATTACATGTAATAATTTTTGATGTCTTCTAATACAGAAATAGGGGAATATTAGGACTCTGAAATTTTCCTGATATTATCATTTAAAATTTTAATCGACTGTATATAATGTACGATTTTTAACAAATGCAAGATTGTGGGAATAGTAATCACATATATTTTAAGATCTCCCTTTCTTACAAATAGTAATCTGAGAAGTGGAAATCAGTATCTCTGTTGTGAAAAGTTTCTGTAAAAGAGTAACAAAAAACCTAAAGCAACAAGTCTGGGCTATTCGGGCTATGGTGAATTTGCAAAGAAAATAGCACAAAAAGGTTATTTGCTTTCATGGAGATAAACTGTTCACCTTCATGTAGAATGGGTGAACACCTGTTTTCTTTCTCTTTTATTTTTTTCTCTTGGGCATAAGATTGAATGCTTGCTCTTAAATTTAATGGAAAAGAGAGAGAATAAACCACTCTGTCTGAATGCATGTTCTCGAGGAGGAGGCAGGGCCACAATTCTCTGAGGTCTCCAGGTAAACAATACACTTTTGGACAAGCATGAAGTTCAAAGTGAACTGAATTACCAGTGTGTGACATGCTCATCATTGAGTGTGTAAGATTAACTTCTAACCTGGAGAGTTTGTACTCCTAAGCGGATGCAGGGCATTCATTTGTGTTTGACAAAGAGCTCTAAGAAACATAATTCACATTCGTCCTGTCTTAAGGCAGGATGAAAAGGGCCACACAGAGAGGATTAAGATGAAGGATGGGGGAAAAAAATCCTTCAACATCTTGACTGCTTCTCTTGCCAGTTAGATCCATTTCTCTTTAAACATGTGGAAGAGGATAGAACCTGTCATCACTCAGCTATTGTTGGAAGCAGTCTTATGCTAGCATTCAGGTGAGTTTAAAGAATGCAGTCTTTCTTCAGACATAAACCCAGAACATTGCTTTTGCCTTGGTCTGCACAGGCCTCTTAAAGCTTGGTGTACAGTACACACTGAACATCATATTGGACAAGAAGCGCCAATATCCGCTGTTTTATTAGTCCACACACTCACCATCTGGCTCTAAGCTCACCTCCTGGGCAAGCAGACAGAAGACACAACCCACTGAGGAGCCCAGGGAAAATGCCCTGTTCTTTTAGTTAGTGTTTTATTTTCAATTAGTCACAGAGGAATTCCAAGGAAAAATTCTATCCTTCTAATGCCTAAATAAATAATTAGAAAAAAAGCCAAATTGGATGTTTTTCTTTGCTTTGCTTAAAGCATCTAAATAAATAGCTATGCTGTAGTTACAAATTGTCGCTTATTAGCTGTTTGGAGTCTTCATTGCCAACCTTGGCACCAAAATTTTGTAGTTAATATGCCATTAAAGAACTCTTGGCTTAAAAAAAAATGTATACAAGATACCATGAAGTTGTGCATGGCCAAGAAAACACTAGAAATATACAGCAGAGCAGGAAATTTACAATGCAAGAAATAATCATGCTAGGTTATAGATAATGTATCTGGTGCTTAAAGTAGCAGGTTGCCATCCATGTATGCCTTCATGCCAGATGGTTTGAAGAGCACCAGATCCTTTTTGCTAGATCAGGAGGGTATATATATATATATATATAAAATTTTATATATGATACATATTAAAGAATGTCTAAGGGTATACAATGCATAATACACATTTAGACAAAATAAAATGGAATTATGTTTCTTGTAGTTCTTTGTCAAACACATATATGTTGACAGCAATGCACTGCAGAAGGAAAATGGTCTATAATTTAGGACTGAGTGCATTTGTCAAATTGCTCTCAGATACATCAAGTTCAAAGCTATTTGCATGCATCCAGTAAGTAAAAATATTGTGCTTAAATACCAAATAAAATGGTACTATCATTCTGTTCTAGAGTTTTGAGTAGAAACCTTCTGTTGAGTTCAAGAACAGTACAAAGGGTTTAACTGATCCAAAGTTCCACCTTTGGTCATACAAGTCTCAGGTAAAAGCTATTGTCATGCCAGAGAGAGAGTTCAAGGCAACACATGAAGGAAGGTGGTCTGCTCCTCTTTATGAGAGATTGCACACCATCTGCCTGTGCTGCTCTAGTGGACCAATGGAAGGAGCCATTAAGCTTCTTACCCTTTAGTTTCCTAATGGAGACAAGGGCTTCTGAAAATAGAAGCCTTACCATAGAACCTGTCTATGCCAATCAGTGACAGTTTAGAACAGTCCCAGGTTTCCTCCCTCATGGCCTAGAAAAGTAGTTCTCAAGTAGAAGGAATTAATCCCACATTCTGGTTACTCTGGGTCATATTAGAGACAAAATGCCATCACAAAGAAGGGGTGGTGGTGGCAAAATGGCACATGTTAGGTAGAGGCCAAGAATGCCATCTCTCATTTATAATGAGACAGGGCATTCTCTCTTGTCCTGTGATGATTAATTGCATGTCTCAACATGGCTTGGCTGTAGGAGTAGTTGTTTAGTCAAACATCAACATCGGTGTTGCTGTACAAGTATTTTGTATATTTGGTTAATGACCTCCATGTAGCGACTTTTAAGTAAAGCAGATCGCAACACATAATGTGCCTTATTCCATCATCTGAAGGCCTACAGTGTTCAGCTGGAAAATTCCTAGAATGGGAATCGGTGGGAGACACCCACACATGTACACATGCTTGTGTGCAAATACACACAGGTTCTCTTTTTTTTATTTTATTTTTTCTTTAAGTAGCTGTAGTTGTACAAAGCAGTGGCAATTCAACAAAATAATGTATGACTACACCGCATCTCCATGTCATCCTTTTCACGATCCTCCCAGGGCCTACTGTGGACCGCACAGCCCTGTCCTCTCAGAACAGTTCTCTGCTGAGGTAAACGTCTCCATTGGACATGGAGCATTGGGAGGGGGTTTGGTCATGAGGGAGGATCCGTGTAACAGGATTAGTGCCCTTAATAAGGACACACACGGGGCTATGTCTTTATTTAATCTTGGACTTCCTAGCCTTTAGGTTACATCCGTAGTTTCTGGCAGTTTGTTATAGTAGCCTGGAGGAGCGAGGATGAGTCCTGGATGATTCGGTTCTGGATGTTAGTAGCATCTTTGTTAAGATTCCCTAACCTTAACATCAAACTTGAGGCGGTGAGGAGGCTGTGCAGTGGTCCAGATCTTCAGAGCCTTCTCGGAGCTGCAGAGGACACAGTCTGTCCATCGTGCCACACATGTGTGCTATGAGCTGCTTTGAGACCATGGGACTCCATCCGATGGGCCTTCTGGGCTCACAGCTGAGGCCTTGTGAGACGGGGATATTCTCTGTGGCGGAGGCATGTGTTAGTGGTCCAAATGATCCTCTGCCTTATCAAGGCCGTTCCCAGACTTTGTATGTGCGACATTAGAGGTGTGTGGCTCTCTCGTCATCATTACACACCAGACACTAGCTAGCATCCTCCACTAGCTTTGGTAAATAATAACCCCCTCTCAGGCTTACACACACACACACACACACACACACACACACACACACACACACACACACACTCCTCATGATGCATGAACATGCAGACACATTGTCTTTTTAAGTTGTGAACTTCATCACGGGTAGGGAGGTCTCTGCCAGGCTGCATGAATAGCTTTGAAGCGAGTGGGCTGATTTTTCACCCTGGGGGATGTATTTTTTTTCCTTTTTCCTTGAGAAGTGATTCAAAGGAGGAGCCGACCCTGCGGGGCTCAGGGGTGAACAAACGCTGCTTTGTCTGCAGACTCCCCGAGTTCCTGCATGGTGCGGGCGGACTCCGGCAAGCGGGCGGGACTGGGATCGGGGATCAATTGTGTGCAGCGTTTTGCTTTTAGGAGGATCCACGTTCTCGGCTGCCTCTGTGTCACAGGTCGTGGAATCAAAGTCTCCTGGTGGGAATGTGACCTGAACGCGGGGTCAAAGGTGCCTGGCCTTCTAAACCTGTTCAGAGGCCCACTGGGAAACAGACAAGAAGCCCCTTTGGGACTTCTGCCCACCCAGCGTGTGCACGGTGTGCACATCAACCTCCGTGCAGTTATTACTCCCTCTCGCTTCTGGCTGCCGCATCTGTGCGGATCACACTTCCTGAGTGGGCATTCAGCACCCGCGGCTGCAGGTTCGAGCCCTTGCTGGTCTGCCATTGCTGACCATGTGTTTCTGTACAGAGCTCAAGTGAAATACTGAGATTGTTTTTGCTTTTGTTTTAATCAAACATTTCCCCAAAAGGCTTCGTGTGCAAGTACCAGGTCCAAATGACCTTGGAGTGTATAGTAAGTTGAGAGGTCGCTGGCTGAAGCAGGTTACTCCACTTCCAGGCTGATGAGCACTGGCATTTGCTCAAGGCCCAAGTCTCTTGGAAGGAAGACCTCCAGGGCTTGCTCTCTAGCAGGGGAACAGGTAAGAGTCACCCAGAACCACTTTTCTTGGTTAGTAGGAAAGATTCCACTTCAGATTAAGTCCAAGGCAGTTTCTAAACAAACTGGCTTTAGGCTAAAAAGAGCTTTCCATGTGCTTCCTAGACACTCCATCAGTGTTTTAAAAGCTCCATCATTTCAACAGTCACAGCTTGCTCCTGAGTGCAGAGTCTGTGCCTCATGGGTAGCTGAATGTTTGCCTAGGGCTTGGGAAAACTTTGAGAAGGAAAACTGCTCTGCTTGAGGTCTGGGAGAGGGGTGAAGAGGGGTGTGTGTGTGTGCGCGAGTCACTTGCAAAAGAGGTCAGCAAGCGTTAATCACTGGTGATGTGTTTGCCTTGGGTTTCTCCATCCTTGTGTGCCCTGGGTGAGAACAAAACAGTCAAGTACCCATCGACAACTGCAGCAAGAGAAGGGAGGTGGCCAGCCCATATTGTTTTGCTTTGAAGAGATAAATGGCCGGCCTGCATGGGAAAGGAGCAAGGGGTCAGCGGGAGGGTAACCCAGTTAAAGGTAGGATGGCATCGGCCTCCCTTCCCAGCTGTGCGGCCTTGCTGGAAAGAGTGGGACCCAGCTCTTCCAAGTCCCAAGTAGGAGGTTAATGAGGCAGAAATCACAATAGCTTGTGTGCAGCTCTTCGCAGTTTGCCAGGTACTTTGTCTACCGATCCTCATTTGTCCTCATGGGGTGCTTGACTGTGGCAAGGCAAAGATTAGTTCTATGCAACTAATCTTTTATAACTAGGAATAATTACTTATTATTCTTAGAAGTGGGGAAGTCGTCTGGGAAGAGACAGCTAAATAGGAGAGGAAGAATTGAGATTATGGGGACATTGCTATGCCAGGAAGTTGGTCTTGTGGTTTCAGAGGCTGTCAGGGTGACAAGGGACCATGGTACATTTCAAGTATCAGAACCTTCTTGCTAGATGGCTATGAATCCCTAATGTTAGGGGAAGAGCAAAAATTCCAGAGTAACAAAAGAATCCAGGCACTAGTGATTCACAGCCTGTAATTTTAACTACTCAGGAGTTAGAGATCTGAGGACAGTGGCTCAAAGTCAGCTGAAACAGACAAATCCTACCTAGATAGTTTCTTATCTCCAGCAAAAAGCCAGAAGTGGATGTTGCTCAAGTCGTAGAGTAAAAAAGCCAACTAAAAACATGAGGCCTGAGAACAAGCCCCAGCAGAAAACAAATGAAACTCCAAACAACAACAACAACAAAGAATAAGAAAAGAAGCAGTTTATATTAAAGAGCCATAATTTAATATGGAGGATGGGCTCCATCCATCCTTAGGCAACTGACCATGGATGGTTGTTCAAGTTCTTTAAACCTTGCTTGAAAAATACACACTAGGAGAGTTTCCTGAAGGTGAGCAGACTGAGTAAAATATCACAGGTGGCTCACGCCTGTAATCCTAGCTACTCCGGAGGCTGGGATTTGAAGATTGTGGTTCTGAAGCCTGTCTGGTCAGGAAGTCCATGACAGTCTCATTCCAATTAACCAGCTAAAAGCCGGATGTGGATCTGTGACTCCAGTGGTAGATCACTAGCTTTGGACAAAAAGCTCAAGGACAGTGTCCAGGCCCTGAGTAGAAACCCAAGGACGGGCTCACATGTACACAAGAAATTACTGTACAAAAAATGCATATGTAGGTATTCGAAAACGGCTCATGATTAGTCATGTTAATAGGTCAAATAAAAATTGATAATATGAAGTTAATGAATACTACCTTGATGACAAGTCAACGTTCTCAGTTACTTAACATCAGAAGCAGGGTCTGGTTCTTTAGATCCTCAGGAAGGATCTAAAAAAATGAGCTCATCACACTCTAACCATTGAATAAGCATCTGAATCTAGGCAGGTGAAGAGTCTGAATGCAGAGCCAGTGGTAAGATGGAGTAGTGATTATGGCCTGAATCTTGAGGATGGTCCTATCAGAAAAAGCACTGACTTCCAAGTCAGCCACAAGACAAAAATCACATTTTTTTTTATCTCAACGGAGACACAGCGATATCAGTGGATTTCTTCCTTACAGATGTTTTTTTGGGGGGGTCCGGTTGTGGGGCCTGAACTCTGGGCCTGGGAGTTGTCCCTCAACTCTTCAGCTCAAGGCTAGCGCTCTACCACTTGAGCCTCAGCGCCACTTCCGGCTTTTTTCTTTTTGCTTATGTGGTGCTGAGGAATCGAACCCAGGGCCTTATGCATGCAAGGCAAGCGCTCTACCACTGAGCCACCTTCCCAGCCCCCTCAGTGGATTTCTTCCTATGCAGATGAGCCAACACATAAAGAGGTTTGTTTTTTTGTTTTGTTTTGTTTTTTTTTTTGTTTTTGCATTTACTTTTATTCATACCTGATACTCCCTTACTGGGTTATTGGGCTGACTTCTCCAAATGGTATCTGTTACATTTATTGACTGTGGATATCATGTCTCCTTCAAAGGCATGAAAAACCCTCAAAGCGAAACGTGGCCCAGGCCAAATGAGTAATCTAGTTCTTTCAAGAAGATGGTCGGAGCTAGGCAGGGTGGTACGTGTCTGGAATTCCAGTACTGTGGAGGCTAAGTCATAAGAATCTCTATTTGAGTGCAGCTTTGGGTATATAGTGAGACCCACACTCAAAATAATAAAATTATATGAAATGAACAAAATAGTATAAAATAAAATACAAATTCAAAATAAAAACAATGTTTGGATCTTTATTATGACCAACTCTAAAATTGTTAAAGAGCTTTATAATCTGTAAGATGGATTGTTTTTGCTACTAAGCCTTAAGAAGGTTCGTTGTATAAAATCTACTTCCATAATGCACATTTTCAAGGCCAATAAAAAATAAAGTTATGAGAGGAATCCACATTTAAGATCCAATGCTCCAAATACGCATTTTACCCTTGTTTCATTTCTCCTTTCATTCCTTTCTGACCATGTGTGCTCTGCTAGCCTGGATTTTTTTTTTTCACAAATCCTACAGGTGTGTGATTCACGAGTTCTGACGTCGTGATGGTGCCATCATCGTGATCTTACATTTAGTTTTAATTTCTTTGATTTTCTCCCCTTTTTAAATTAGTCTTTGAACTCCACCTCCTTAAAATTAATTACACTGCTCCCACACTTTCTTAGCCACGTTTCCTGGGGATTAGCCATATGTTCTCACATTTGTACGTATTAAGGACTCGGGGCCTTTGTAACTTTGGATAGGGAAAGTGTGGCCTCAGAGAGACCAAATTTGAATCCAGGCTCTGCCTCCTGGTGGAGCCCTATTAGCTCCTTGCAGCATGATGGATGATGACATCAGGGCCTCCTTCTTCACTCCACCCTCTGTGCCTTTTCCTCCAACGGGTAACCTCACTAGGAATGCCCACTTTTACACTGGGCCTGGTGCTGTAACCAGCTATGACCAAGGAGATTTCAGTGGAGGCTTGAAAACATACCTGCAAGTCATCCTCAGATTCTTTCTTTTGGCCATTGTCACAGAAGAGTAGGCCTGAGCCAGTGTGCTGCAGGATGAGATGCATGGACCCACATGAATGACTCCAGACATGAGGGAAGCCACTGGAGAACAGCCATGACCTGGTCTGTCCCCCAGCACAGAGGTCTAGTTTCCAGAACCTGGTCACACACATCTGAGCCGGTGCAGACACGGAATGTTGAGTCCCAGCCAAGTAAGCTTCATCTTGCACACTCCTGAGGCTTTGGTTATTGTGACAGGCCACGGGAATCGTGTGGCTGTTTGTATGTTGTATTCTTGGGGGAATAGAGCATTGAATCACCTGAATCTAGATAAAAAATTCTGAAATGACCTCAAGGGCTACTGTGAAAATTAAATAAAATAATGAATGGGAAGTACCTCTCTCAGGCCTGCCACACAGAAATGCACCCAGTAAATATTAGCTCCTTAGACCAGGGCTTGCCTGAATCCTTGTAGCCTTGAATTTATGACACTTTTTTCTTTTGGACCAGTTCCTCCTCTGAAATTACATTTCCTTTCATGGACAAGCAACTTATCGTGTTAAGTATGTCCTATTTTAATTTTGCCTTTGTCATATTTATGTTTCATTCTGCTTAAAGAGTATTTGGTTTGATTTTCATCTTATTCTCAATTATTGTATGAGGTATGGACCTACTTTCATTTCATTGCATGTTACTCTTTTCCTTGGTAGGTTTCTAGTCTTTTCTAATTCAGTGACTTCTTTTCCAAACTAAGTTCAAAGGACTTTTTAAATATTTTTGATGTTTATTTTATTTCTGGTTACATATTTGCTTTTATTTCTATTCTAATACCCTTTTGATTTGGGTGTACATAAATTGATCTTGCTTTTCCATTTTCCTGTTTAACTGTTTCGGTATAGGCCCCAATAGATATGTGAACTTTCTCTGTTGAACGGTCAAGAACCTTTTCCTCCAATGGCAAATGAGTCTCCTCTGCCAGATAGAAAGAAAAAGTAAAAAGGACCTGAGAACTCTATGAGGGAGGAGTTCACTTACTGATCTTCGGATCTATGGGGTCATATTTTTGTTCTTATCTCTCTTGTTCAAATAAAGTACTTTGAAGACGTTCTTGTATAATAGAATTGACGTTAACTTTCTGTTTGCTTTTAAGTAGAGAAAATAAAAAGAGTCGTGGTCTTTTTATCCTTTCCTTTCTTCCTCCCTTCCTCCCATTTCAGGATTGCTATGACTGTATTTAAAGATGGACAGCAGAGAAATGTGCTGAAAAGTATTTTGTTGCCTACTTGTCAATTCTAGTTTTCAATGCTGGCAGTTCTATTCCTTCGAAGCTAAACATGTTTGTTTATTTTTATCTTATTGTGAAGATACTGTACAGAGGGGTATGGTTACATGAGTAAGGCAATGTGAACATTTCTTGTCCAGCCTTGTTACCCCCTCCTTTGTTGTTTTCCCACTGTCCCTTTCCTCCCTCACCTCTTTCACTTCTCGAAGTTGTAAAGTTCTTTCAAACATACTGTCTTGTGGGTATCATTGTTGCAGTGGGTCATCCCACATCCTTGTTTCAGCATTTTGTTATTCCCCTTCCCCTCCCCAAATTAAAAAATATATATTTATATACATACAAGATGCAAGATACCAAAATCAAATACAATGACAGCAGGGGATATACCATAGGGAGAAGAATATACAAAAGAAACAAAAAAAATCATATATTAAAAACAACAATAACAAAGAAAAACCTCTTGTGTCCATATCTTGGTGTTCATTTCCTTTGATGCTAAACATTTTTTTGTGTGTCTGTCGTAGGGCTTGAACTCTGGGCTTGGGCATGGTCCCTGAGCTCTTTAGCTCAAGGCCAGAACTCTACCATTTGAGTCACAGCACCACTTCCGGTTTTCTGGTGGATAAGAATCTCACAGACTTTCCTGCCTGGGCTGACCCATGATCCTCAGATCTCAATCTCCTGAGTAGCTAGGATTACAGGCGTGAGCCACCGGCACCTGGAGATACTAAACATTTTTATAGAATGTGTCAATGCTTTACCAAAAAATGTTCTCAGTGTCCAGTTGAACAGATTCTGATGTATTTGGGCTCCTTACAGTGCTCTCCCTTAGCAAGGTATCCATGTTCATCTCCTATGGGCATTTATGCTATCTTTGCTCAAATTGTTGAAGAATAGTAGCTATTTTCATGGTTTTTGTCTAGCACACCTTTTCACATAATGGGTACAATGCCTCATGTCGCTATGTTTTTCTGGAAAAGTCAATCTTTTAGTAATTGATTTTTAAACCTTCAATGACTAGGACCAGAGCTCAAAGGCAGAAATAGATTTATGAAAGCCATTGTAACACAAGAGAATCGACTCGTGTACAACTCACTCATCATCTCTTAGAGGAAAGAAATACAATAATCTTGGTGCATTAGTCACTGATATAAAGGATGCCTGAATAAGTAGGTGCTATAGATTGAAATTTTGTTCCCTTTCTGTACTTGTTGGAACCTAATTGCCAGTCTGACAGCATTTGAAAGAGGGCTATTTAAGAGTCGCTCAGGTTATTTAGTACCTTCTTGATGAGTTTAGGGTCCTTTAACAGGAGACTACAGAGAGTGCCCATGCCCTCTCTGTATGAGAACATGGTCAGGAAAGATCTTTCATGAGCTAGGAACTAATCTCTAACCAGGAAGTGAATCTCCAGGTGTCTTTTTCTGGAACTTCCCAGGCTCTTATACGGTCAGAAATAAATTTTGGTTGTTTATAAACTAATCAGTTCATAGCATTTTTGTATGTGAGTCCAATGGACTGAAGCAATATTTGATTGAACACATTTGGTTTTCTGAATTTTTCCTAACAACTGCCTGAGTCATAAGATTGATGTGGGACAGAAAATAAGAGTCAAGAAGTGCTCACTGGGTACGATGGAAAGACTCTTAAGTAGGTGTGTTAACAAAAAGGGTAAAGATATCTGCTAATGGCAGGGACCTGGGTGAGGGAAAACCTTGTGTCTTCTTAGTAGAAGTGATTGCTTGTGGTATCTGTGGACATGCATTGCTTAAAACTTGCCTAGGAAGGCATTTTTCAGGATGGGAATTCTAAAACAGAGAGAGAAGAAATGCAGTTCATGAGTATCTTATTGACTAGGAAATGTGTTCATGTAATTCAGAATTACTTGAAGGTCTGGGAGCAGACTGGGCACTGGGGTCTTCGGAGGCTCCATTCCCTCAGTGATGGCCGATAGTCAGAGCTCAGAACAGCCAGACCTCCTTGATGACATCTTTCTCATTCACACAAGTAGTCAATTCAATATACTTGTTCTCTTAATTGATGACTCAAAAGATGGATTTGCTGGTTTGGATCCATCCATCTACCTGTCCAACCACCCACCCATCCATTTATGAATCTATCCCATCCATCCATCCATCCATCCAGCCAGCCAGCCAGCCAGCCATGAAGCAGTTGAATTTAGCCTTGTTAAACATTAGCATAACAGTACAGGAATAATGGTTGACCAAACACAGGTGGAGTGCACATTCCCAGTAGAGAGGCCCATCATGGAAGGGCAGGCACTGCTGTTGCCCAGTGGTGACAAGTAGACAGGTGTTGATGGTAGATTTCTAGGCAGAGGCATTTCTGACAGAAGGATAAGAATAAGCACAGCCTGGGGACAGAGGCTAGCACCACAGCTGCACCTGGAAACTTACCAACACACCACAAGGACATGGTTTGACGTAGGATTGGCTGAGACAAACCAGGGTAGTCAGAACACAAGAGGTTTTGTATGCTCTACTAAGGAGTTTGATCCATCCTGTCGGCAATGGGAGCCTTTCCACGTTCAAAGGCAGAGTCAGCATGACCATACTTGTGTTTGTTTGGCAAGTTACTTTTGTAGCAGGCAGAGAGAATGGGGTAGAGAGATAGAAGGCAGAGGCCAATTAAAACACCAATTACTTAAAAGAAGAATGGTGAGGAGCTGATTTCGGATCGTGGAAAATAAGTTTACTATTATTACTCATTGAGATAATTTTTTTTAAATCCCTAAAATGTGTATGGCTACATTAGATACTATCAGAAGAATGAAGAAGAATAAAAGCAAATTTCCTCAGTAGCCAAGGTTAGACCACATCATTACCCCACAAATTCTACCCAGGACTCTATGTGTGACATGACATGAGCACGTGAATAGTCCTAGCATTCAGCAGGCAACATAAGATATTGTTCTATAGGCTTGGTCCTGCAAGAAGAATAATCTTGTTTAAGGGAAAATTGTGGCAGGCTCAGCAAGTGACATGGCAGCACAGGTCCACAAAGGTGTTGGGGAATACTCAAAGCTCAGTTTTAATAAGCAACAGGGTTCTGGGCTGGTCATTGTAGAAGAGAGATATGACAGAGGCTGGAAAGAGAAAGTTGAGAAATGGTGGAGCCATTCCTGCTTCATTTGGGCTACCCCACAAATCGCCATGGAAAAACACCCACCCTTCACCCCACAGAAACACCTAGTAATGTCTGGGGGCATTTCGGTTGTCACCACTAGACCCTAAGAGTATGACTGATGGGCAAGCCTGGCACAGTGGTCAGGATAACCCCACAACAAAGAAATACACAGTCTGGAAAGTCTGGGCTACAGGTCAGCAGGAGAAGCATGGAAACCATACTTTCAAAAAGTAAGACCACTAGCATCATCATGTTCATTGAAGCACCATTCCTCATAGCCAAGCTAGGGAATCAGTCCAGATATTCCTCTCTATAGACACATGGGTCAAGAGAATATGGTATTTTACTCATCCATTAGAAAGAATGATATTGTACTATTGTAAAGAAATGGAAAGACTTGGAAAACATGATGTTAAGTGAAGTAAGTCAGGCCCAGGGAGACAAAGGGTGTATATTTTCCTTTATATGTAGAAGCTAGATTTAGCTTACAAACTCCTAAGTGAATACATTTGATGGTGTGCAGGTATATACAGAACATGATATAAACAAGGGTGTGTGAATAGTCCTTACAGACAGCAAGCAACACAATACACTTGTTAAACCAGATTTGGTAGATTGTAATTCCTTAGAAAGCCAAAATCAAAGATAACAAGATAAACACCAGGACAGTGGCACCCAAAAGGGGTGAGCGTTGGGGGTCAGATCAAGGGAAAAAGGATAGACAAATGAAGAGAAGAGTGGAGGATCCAATGTATAGCCTTCAAAATGGAGAAGAATGAGGGAAGGGGGTGGGTTGGGGAGGATGGGTAAGAATGTTGAAAGTGGTGACCTTGAACAAAACATATTGTATTCTTAAACTGCCTGGTTAAATGCCAACTCCTCTGTACAATGACGAAAAGACAGTAGTGAGAAAATTGAATAAACCACTAAAGGAGAGAATTTAGAAGTCACCGATTCCAGACAATTTAAATCCTAAACATAAACAGTTTGTGATGTAGACACAGGACTTATCTACCTAAAAGCAGTGGCTTAGCCAGCTGATTGGCAGTTCTTGAGTACATGCTACCCTTGGAATATTCACCCATGGTGGTCGGAGATGGGAAAGGTGCCCATTTGGCAGAAAGATGCTGATATCTTGAAAAACTGGGTCCATCAGACTGGGAAGGGGCAGGGACGGGTGTGGAGACATGTGATGGAGCAGAAAGAACCTAACAAAGGATTCATCTGACTGCAGTGGATCTACTGGTAAGTGGCACCTGCTCCACCAACTTGGATAAATGCCTGGACTGCTTTCTGTTTCAATGTCCCCCTGTAACCAGACATGGCAATGTTCAGTTAGAAGGGTGGTGAATATTCAAATTCATTTACATAATGTTTCTAGAGATCTCCTGCAGTGTAGTACACACTCATTCAATGGTAGCTTCAAAGGAAAGGAAGCAAAGGTAGCTGATGAACAGACAGAGAGAGGAAGAGAGTGGTGTCTCCATGTTCAGGGACAAATGGCTATAATAATCCTGACTTCCGGGAGCTTCAAGGGCAGCCCTGGCTGTTTTTGAATGTGTCGTTTTCCAGGCTACAGACCTCTAGAATTTTCAAAATTCTGATGCTCAGCTAGTCACCGATAGCATTTGTCTGGGGCAAATGTGAGAATATTTTCTTTGTGAAAAGACACCAACGATGGGTTTGCTTTTAGTCCATGAATAGCAATAGGGAAGACTCAGACACAAACAAGAACTGGCAACACCAATTGGGCCCTGTTGCAGAGAATCTACCCTCAAAGGTATCCAGAAGTCTAGAATGAAAGCAGCCCTTGGAAGTCTCCAGAACATTCATGGGCATAGAAGAAGTAGCAGGACATCAGAGAACAAGACACCCAGGAGAGGGACTCGTCAATGTGCAGGATAGAGGCCATCCCATGCAGAGGCTCACAGATGTGACAGGATGTGGAGGTCAGAAAGGTAGAAGCCAAAGCATTCTCAAGCTTAGATTACGTAGCTCTCCATGTTCAGAGACATTGAAGAGCTTCAAGGGGATGGTGGAAGAGTGAGTAGAGGAAGACAGGGTTACTCAGAGTAATGCCAAGTAGTTCCATGTTAATTCCTTTTTACGACACCTAATATGTAACTAATTATTTATAAAATATATGCATAAAGTAACTAATTATTTTAAAAAATACATGCATAAATGTGGGCTAATAATCAAGATAAAAGTATCAGAAAGGACTTTATAAAATCAATCCTATCCTGTCTACCACACTGGGGACGGCTTGTAACAATTTTATTGTTTTATTACTGACATTTTCAATGAAGTTTCAGGTATTTCTCTCCATTCACTCACCCATGCATTTATTGTCCATCTTTCAGCTATTTCTCTCTCTACGTATCTACATATGTGTTTGAAATGGTTAATTTTATGTCAGCTTGGGTAGGCTATGGTACTCAATGGATCAGATATTGTGGTGAAATTATTTTTTTAATGCATGAGTAATATTTAAGCAATCAATTTAAATATGATAGTAATTTACATTAGATTAAAATAGATCACATTCCATCCTGTGTGTGGGCCTCATCCACTCAGTTATAAAGGCATTTAGAAATAAAGACTGAGGTGTCCTGGCCCCCAGAATTCCTTTGTAGTTAGTATTGCAATGGTTTTCATAGAATTTCCAGCCTGCTGCAGTGCTCTACAGATTTTGAATTTGTTAGCCCTTAAGCATTTAAGGGAAAATTTTTTGAAATGAATTTTTCTCCCCATCTGTGTCTCTGTCTCTGTCTCTCTTTCTCATGTGTGTGTGTGTGTGTGTGTGTGTGTGTGTGTGTGTGTGTGTGTGTGTGTGTGTGTGAGAGAGAGAGAGATATACATCTATGTTAGTTTATCCTATCTTTTCTGTTTGTCTGGAGAATCTTGGCCTATACACTATCTATTCTGCATTTCATCATTGAAATTGAACTCACAGGAGCCTTTGATTCTCCTTGCTTTTACTTCTGTTATTCATTTGCTGCTTGCAAGTGTGATTCTACCTTATTCTTCTTGGCACCTTGTGTGCATCCAAGGCTGCAAGGATGTGTGCCGATGATGTGCACTTATGTGGAGGAAGTGCTGTGGCAGGTATCTTCACTCATTGTCCTGTGCTTTTGGAAGTGGATCTGTGGTATATGTTTCTAGGCATGGAATTGCTGGGACAATACATATAAGCATATTACATTCTGATGGAAATTGCTGAATTGCGGTCCAAAAAATTTGTACCAATTTAGAAAGCTGGCACTAGTATATGAGATGGGTTGTTTTCTATACTCTTGCCACCATTTGTCACTGTCAGGTGAAAAACAGACTCTCATTGTTTTTGAAACTTACATTTCTTTAACTAGGTGTGAGAATTGGAACTCAAATTTACCAGTTGGGCTGGAGTCATTGTGAGCTGGTGTCTATTTATTATTTAGTTGGCAAAAAAGGAACACATGCAGTTTTGGGGGGATCCATTGAGCTCCACTGGTACTGTGAATTTATGTGCAGCACAGTAGCAACTGGCTTCCAGCCTTTGACACCCAGTGGTGTGGGATCCGTGGGCTGCCAGTCATTTGACCAGCTCACACAATGGGTAACTGCACTTTTAGAACCTACTTAAAGCACAGTGGCCATGAATTAGTATTGAAAATTAAAGATAAGTACACAATTTATTAAAACATTGATAGAATGTGAAAAGAAACAGACACCTCTACTGCAGTGTCACGCCTCTGTGTTGTGCACAAATAAAGCCAACTGCAAAACCTAAACTAGTTGAAAGAAAAGGTTTCCAAAAAGAATTATAAGGCTTCCTTCACAGCAATTAAAGATGGTATACGTAAATGAACAAACATTCTCTATCTGCCTTGGATAAGCTTAATATTTTAAAGGTGTCATGTGTTTAAAGTTGACTTACATATTAATGTAATTAAATGGAAACACCGGTTGAACTTGGTTGAGCTTAAACTCTACACTGCAGGGGACAGAGAATTACTAAGATGGTCTACAATAGAAGAATGATGTGCAAGAATAATTTGACCTAGCAAGTACAAAGAATTATCATAAGACTGCAGTCACATAGACAGCATAAGGATGTATAAGCAGGTCACTGGAAATAACACAGAAGCACAAGCATGCACACTCACCTACAGAAGCACAACTGCAGAGCTAAGGAGACAGCTGGTTCTTCCTTAATGAGTAGAAGAGGAAGCTGGATAACTATAGGAAGAAAAATGGAATTAACATTTATCTTAAATAGTCAAGATCAAGCCCAGCTGGATCAAAAGCACACAACTTTTAGAATACAATATAAACATATCTTCCCTGTGTCAAGGCAGAAAAGCATTTCTTAATCTCCCTAATCATTTAAGAGTAGGTGAGAAGGTTTACTACATAAAATTTAAGATCTGCTGTTCATCAGAATAAGCCATCCAAGAGTGATAAGATTAACTGTGCAAAAAGAGATGAGTGAAGAACTCTATTAATAGCATATCCAAATTTACATTCATTTTTAGGTACTCAAGAGAAGTTTGTTTGTTGATTTAGCAAGTCACGTATACAAATTATGGAGGAAAATAAAACTCCATGGAACAATAAGCTAAAACTATAAACACCTCACCTACTTAAAGATAACAAAAGATTAAAAAAAAAGGTGAATACCACAGGAAAAAGAAGCTACTTGGGCATTAAACAAACACAGCATAAAAAAAATCATTGCTTAGCTGGGCACTGGTGACTCACGCCTATAATCCTAGCTACTCAGGAGGCTGGGATCTGAGGATGGCAGTTCAAAGCCAGCCCAGGCATGAAACTCCATGAGACTCTTATCTCCAATAAACCACTAGAAAACTGGAAGTGGCGCTGTGGCTCAAGTGATAGAGCGCTCGCCTTGAGCTGAAGAGCTGAGGGATTGTGCCCAAGCCCAGAGTTCAAACACCAGGCCCGACCAAAAAAATAAAATAAAATAAAATAGAAAGTGGTGCTGTGGCTCAAGTGGTAGAGCATTCACCTTGAGCTGAAGAGCTGAGGGACAGCGTCCAAGCCCAGAGTTCAAGCCCCACGACTGACAAAATAAATAAATAAATAAATAAAATAAAATAAAAATAAATAAATAAACTAAAAAAACATTGCTAAATTGTAATTGAAAAATAGGCTAAGATGCAGTGAAATATATCCTTATGACAGGAATGATTAAAATGAAGGGCTGGGCATGGAGATGAGCACCTGTAATCCTTGCTACAGGAGGCCTAAGTAGAAGGCTGGTCTGAGCATAGGACCCTATCTCAAAAATAGCTATAGCCAAAAGGGTGGAGGAGTAGCTTAAGTGGTAGAGCATCTGCTTAACAAGCACAAGACCCCAAGCTCAATCCCTGCCCGCTTAAGTGGTAGAGCATCTGCTTAACAAGCACAAGACCCCAAGCTCAATCCCTGCCCGCTTAAGTGGTAGAGCATCTGCTTAACAAGCACAAGACCCCAAGCTCAATCCCTGCCCTGAGAGCAATCCCTACTACCACCTCTCCCCCCAAAAAAAATTCCCCCAAACAAACATACAGACAAAATGGTCAAACCAAAAGAATACTGGCTAAGATGGAATTATCACATGTTGACAAGGAGCAAATCAACAGGAGCACTTAGGAGCTCCACTGGACGGCACAGTGTGCATGGATTTCATTTTGCTGATGAAACAAATGAACCCACTTTGATTCTCTTCCGGTGCAGAGGGCAGATATTCAGAATCAATTTTGTCAGGCTGAAGTCTAGGTACAGCAGGGGTGTCCCCCCTATAGTCTGGGATTGGCTCATTTTTCTTGTCATTTCCACTTCCATGCTTAGCTTGATACTTTAATTCCTTTTACTAAGAAGAATAAACTGGGTCAAGGAGGTGACTGAAGAGAGCAAATGGACTGTTGAAATTGATGACCAGTTGAGTTTTCACCAGTTGAGCGTTGGACGCTATTCTGGTATCATTACCTAGGAATATGGACAAAAGGTTTCATGGTTGGTTGGTTGCCAAAACACAACCGGCGCATCGCATGGTCTCCCGTTCAGAGGGGGTCTACAGGAGATCTCAGGAGAGGGTGTCAGTTGTTCAGTGTCTAGGAAAGCCAGCGTGTCATGTGACTCCATAGCTTTTGTAGGCTTGTGAAGCGTAGACAGTTCAAGTGTGGCATGGTGCTGGGATGTGTCATTGGTAACACCATCCCAGGTTTCCGTGAAAGTCACAGAAGCCGTAATTCACGGACATTCCAAACACCACCACCAGCAGTCACTTTAAACAAGGTAATTGGTGCACGACACCCTGACAATGTGTGGTACTCAGCCAACACAGAGATGTCAATAAGAAGCTAGAGATTTCACTCCCTACGACACAGCCTGGGTGAGTTAGGATAACCAGGGTCCTGGTGGCTGGCCGGGTGACAAGATCATAAATCGGCATACAGAGCTTCCAGATCATTTTGGCTGGTGAAGATGCTGCTAGCTGACCTTCTGACCCAGACACTTAATTACCCGGCAGGCAGCTCATGGCGCTCCTCAGCCAGCTGCTTCCCAGTGACAGGCTCAGAGCAGGTGAAATAGTCCCCGGAGAGAGACCTCGGCTGCTGGCCCACCCTGAAATCAGACGTGCTGTCAATGGGCCTTCCCACGAAGCCTGTGGCTTGAATAAAGAATACTGATGGGGGTGGCAGCATTCATAGACTTGTGACATACTTCTGGAGACATGGTGGCTTGCAAGTTTTGAAATGGAGCAGAATGGGGCCAGGCAGATGAGAAGCAGGCTGCTGCGATGTGTGGCCGTGAATGCCAGCACGGACAGTCTTCTTGTCAGCTGCCAGCAGAAAGCTTTGAGTCTTTGGCTCCAATCTTCTGAATTTCCATTTGGATGGCAAGAATGTGCCCCACCATTATCAGTTATCAGGAATGTATTTATTCTGGCTCTCAAAGCTTCTTATGCCAAAGCCAAGGAATTTACAATGAGGGAACGGCTTCCTGTGAAAAAGGAGCAGGAAACTCACCTCTTTCAAAAATCTACCTGAGCCCCATGACAAAAGATAACAAGACTTCATCCAGAAAGTCACCTACTGAGCATTCCAAATGCATGCAGAGAACTTTTTTTTTTTTTTCACAAGATGAGTATATCTTAGATGCTAATGAAAAAAAAATCAGCATTGAAGCTTACTTTCTTTACAGTCTAAACAGAGGTATTTAAAATACGAGAAGCTTGAGGTGACAGCACAAAACTAAGCAGAAGGAAATTTCAAAAGCCATCTGCCTGATTACGTTGTAAAAACACAAGCAAACTAAAATTTTGCAAATTGGAGAAGTGTAGTCATCCACAGATTAGGAAGGAATTGGCAAGTGTGGTCCAGTTGTTAAAAAAAGGATAATATCCCAATGTGAAGCATGAATAAAACATGTCAGATGCAAGCAGGCAGAGCCAAACATTAATGCCAGGGTATTATTGATAACCAAGGGCAGTATATTTTATTGAATCTCTCGTCTTTGGCACTGAGAACTCCTTTCTCTTGCTCTTTGTTTTCAGTTTCCATGTTGGAACTATTTCCTTTATTTTCCAGACAGAGGAGGACTCAAAACTAATCTACCTTCATATTTTAAAAGCCTCTGCTATTAACTTAAAGTGGACTAGAGCTACATGGTGTCTTTATCGTTACGTGTTCGTGTATGTCATATCCCATACAAAGTGTGTTTGGATGGAGTAGGTAATTACTGGTTTCTGACTTGATATGTAGGCAGTGTCTTAAGAAAGAAAACAAACAACAAACCTTAGATTTACAGCAGTTTCATTTGTGACAATTTCCATAGGTTTGTAGACTGCAAGTGCAATTTTTGGACACTTACCGTCCTCAGCAAGTTTAATTCTATGGTTAAAAGATAGACCAATGCAGGGGGAAGGAAAGCTAGTAGGAGGGGGTAGATGAATGAAAAAGGAAAATGGGGAGAAATTCAGCCAGAATACTTAATGGATGTATGTGATAAAGGAGGTTGGAAATGTGAAATGAATCTGGGATTTTCTCTCTCTCTCTCTCTCTCTCTCTCTCTCTCTCTCTCTGTATCCATCTCTCTCCCTCCCTCCCTCCCTCCCTTCCTTCCTTCCTTCCTCCCTCCCTTCCTTCCTTCCTTCCTTCCTTCCTTCCTTCCTTCCTTCCTTCCTTCCTTCCTTCTTCTTTTCTTTCTTTCTTTCTTTCTTTCTTTCTTTCTTTCTTTCTTTCTTTCTTTCTTTCTTTCTTTCTTTCTTTCTTTCTTTCTTTCTTTCTTTCTTTCTTTCCTTCTTTCCTTCTTTCCTTCTGAGATATAAGGTTCTTTTCCTTTTTGTAGTATGGCCAACAAGAAACCACCAGTATTTCCTCAAACAATAGGCGATTCACTGCTTTCTGTAAGAGTTGATGTGTATCTGTAATACCAGGTGTGGTCTCACTGGTACAACCTGGCTGTTTTCTCTATCTCCCTATAGCAGTACCTAGTATAGCACCCAGTCAAGACTCTAGTCCAAAGCAAGGCCTTGCTTTCAGCTATGATGGTATGCAGATCAGGTTTCTGTTCTGTGCTCTTGCTGTTTGTTTGCTGATTCAGAGGCAGAAGAGAGTTTCCTGTTAGTGTAGACATGCCTCTGCCATCTGCAGATCACATACAATACAACCTTGAAGATTCTGACCTCAGGGCCCAGGATGGCCTCAGAACTATGCCATTCCTTATTCCTATTGTCAGAGATTTTGTCAAGTTTATCATCAATGGAAAAGTCTGGTAGAAGTTTAAGAGGTAAGGGATTAAAAACAGAACCTTGGTGGTTGAAGACTTGGTCTCTACTGAGCGGTGATCTGCAGTGGGGCCTGGGGAAGGTGGTTGGGTCCTGAGAGCTCTGATGCAGTGAATGAATTCACTCACTGATGGATAGTTTCATGGGTTGAGGGATCTGGAGGAAACTAGAGGAGACCTATCTCCTCTAGTCTCTGGTCTCACTGAGGGCTAACTTTGAAAGGTATTTTCTGTCCCTGCCTCTTCTCTGCTTCCTGCTTGCCATAAAGTGAGCAGCTTTCTACTACCGTGTCATTCCTCCTCGGCCTTCTGACTCACCACAGGCATAGGTACACCAGATCCAAGCAACCAACTGGTAACCCAAATACATGAGGCCTGGCCCTCCAGGGTTCCTGTTTCCTCCCTGGAAGGAATTTGTGTAGCAGCTATCCCAGTGTGGCTGCCTATTGTAGGAATGTGTTTCCATTAAATATAATTGAAGTTAAGAGTTGGTGCCCTAGAAAAAAATCTAGTGTGACCGCATCTGCTATAGCCAAAGCCAGTGTTCGTCTACAGATGCAATTCTAGAACCATTCTTCTGTTTGTGCATGTGTACTACCACTTGAACCTGATCACAAACACATTGACTGTAGTTTACACTGGAAGAAACTTAAGGCTGAGAGATGCCATTAATAATAAGAGCAGGTGATAGGAACAGCCAAGCAGGTATGATGAGGGTTTCTTCTCCTTCCAGAATTCCCTAGTACTATGCCCACCCTTCTGTACGTGCTTGCACTGGTAAGGGCTGCACAGCCACATATTTTTCTTTCTGATTTAGAACAAGTCCTCAGGTCAGAATATGAGGCAGTCCTAACTCCATAAGGGCTTGAGCAGTCAAAAGGCATTATATTAGTAGGCTTGGGTTTTAACAACAGCAATATGATTCTGACATCTTATAATAAACTGATAATTTAATGAAGTCCTAAAACAAAGGAACAAAAAATAGATTTTCCTCTTCTTCATACCTCCCCAAAGAAGAAAAATTCAGAGAAAAATAAACATTCCATACATAAATTACTTGTATTAAATGGAAATAAGTTCTATGATTTCATTTTTAAAAAATTATCTTTTTAATTCCTTTAAGTGTTGTACAGAGGGGTTGAATGTCTGTTTATGAGTGCAATGCAGTTTGCTCAATATCACCCATTCTCATTTTTAAAAATTGGTTTATTGATAAATGCACACTCAACTGATTGAAATGCTTGAATCCTCATTGAATCTTTAAGGCTAACCTTGGATGCCTAGAATTTATTCTGGGTTTTCCTCAAGTTTCTCTAGATTTAGAAAGCACAATTTGTACGTTATGCCAGCCCACCCAAGGTGTTAGCAGAGATCGAAGCTCTGATATGGTGTGGATTTTCAAGGCCTGTTATATTATCCTTCTCTATTAGACTCTATAAATACTGCTGTGCACTCCTAAATAGAACATAGTGGAGCAAAAGCATTGGTCTGAACCGATGTGGTATGATTTCTTATGAAATAATATTTAATATGAAAAATGCAAGATAAATGCAGTTAATACTTAAAGTGCCTTTTATATGACAGCCAAGGAAAACTAAATTCAAGTTAATAATAAGAGCTTAAAATACCATCCATTTTATATGATCCTTTCGGTACAGTATGTCAGGGACATATCTGCATGGAAACGGTTCTGTAAGCTAATTGTATTTTACTGCTGAATTATACAGCTTGAAAAGCAATAGTGTGGGAACAAAATATTTAAAAAGATGTGGAATTGGTATAAATGTTCTTATTTGACTTGAAGGCTTGGATGCTGCTTTAATAAAGACCGGCTTTTTATATGGTATTAATCAGTTACTATAAAGGCAGAATAGTTAATAAAGTCTTCTGATCCGTGTTGCCAGAATTGAGAACTTAGGGTTTGCAAAAAGACCAGTGACATTTTTGTTGGACTGGGATACAGTGACTGGTGGATTAACTCCACCTACTGTTCAGAAAAACACCATTGATGACTTAATTTGCGTTGTTATAAGCTCCTTCCAGATAGTTCAACATCTGCTTTTAAGTTATACTGTCTTCTGATAATACAAGCACCACTGGTGTGAATGAAGCACTTAATCAAGTATTAATGACTTTTGTCCTCATGTGAATTGATTTTCTTTTGGCCTATCCTTCTTCTCCCTGGTTAGCGAGTGAGAAATGCACTGGGAATCTGGAAGGCAGTGTCCCTCCAGTCTCCCTCCAGCCATGAGTTAGAGGATGCAGGCCCCAGCATGGGAGGGAGGCAGGGCAAGAGGACAGGACCACCGAGTAGAGAGCCTTACTGGGAGGCCTGGCTTAGGACGCTGCATGGAAACTTACTATGACTTACTATCATTTGTTTGAATGTCATCTTTTTTCTTCTAGCACTTTCCTTGCAACTGTGATTTACAAATTATCCAACATGAGAGAATACTGTGAGTCCTAAAAACAAAGGCATTTGGAATTATGTATGCCAAATTTCAGAGTTTAGAATCCAATAGGCAAAGGAGTTTTGTTTAGAACTTCCCAACATAACAAAATGGAAGCACCACAGCACGTAAGTATACTCATGCATGCACATGCCCAGATTCACACACACTTATACCTGCATACATGCACACATACACACATGCACACACATACACATACATACGTGCACACACATATTCGTGCATCATCATCCATGTACACACACGTACACACGCACACATGCGTACATCCACAGAGGAAAGCGAGGAGAATATTTCTGAATATATAGGAAAAATTGTTTTTGCTAATATAGGAGAAGAAACAATAGGAGCAGAAAAAATTTACTGAATATTTAGCCTACCAGCTTTTCATTCATATATATATATGTATTTGTTGTTGTTTCAAATAAAAGGGTAGGATGTAGTGAAGATTTCTCAACCTGTTTTTTTTCTTCAAAGGATTTGTTGCTGTGAGGACTTTTGCTCTGTTCTGGGTTAGAGTCTGTGAGGACTTTTGCTCCGTTCTGGGTGGTGACATCCCCTGCTAGAAAAGAAATCCCTCTGCAAGCCCAGGCAGTCTTCGTCCTGGAGGTCTTCCAGTAATTAAGAATCAAGCAAATCCAGGGAGGAAACGGGTTGGTCTGGGGAACATTCTTTGTGTGTCTCTGTCGTTCTCAGAGCCCGTGGTTCTGATCAAGCCACTCTGGTGTCTCATGAACTTAGTCGGGTAAGCTGTTGAAACTGAGGAAGAGATAATTGAGGGGAGATGAAAGAGGCTGGAGGTGAGGCTGGGAAGGTTGGGGTGTGAGGCAGGCTGATGGTGAGCTGTGGGTTCCTGTGGGCACAGGCAGGCAGCTTAAACACCGTGATTAGGGGCAGCTCCCGCAGGTGAGTAAGTGCGTGGGAGTAAATTCCAGGCTGCTGGCGATGGCAGAAACAACATTTTCAGGTTCCTGCTGTTTTGTTTGATTCATTTCTACCGCGGGGCTCCCAAGAGATGAAATAGTCAGAAAGTGCCCATTTCGCTATGTGCTGCGATTACTTACTACAAAACCCGAGTCCAGCCGGTGTGTTTGCTCAGGCTCTGTGTCTGATCACACAAATCCAGCCTGGCTGTGGGAATAACTGCTCTTACGTGAGAAAGCATTGGGTCGAATGGATCCCTGCTGTAACCTGGAGGCTAGCAGTGCACTGAGTGGCTGGCTGTGCTTTCCAAAGAGAAGGCAGGGAGCCCTCCTAGCCCTTCTTTTGGGTGCTCTCTTCTGCTACTCCGTTCAGGTCAGCAAACAGTCTTGACCTTTTGCTCTTTGCTTACAGTAAACATCCTTCCCCCATTAGAGTTCTTATTCATTTGATCAGTCAGCTATTTCCTACATTGGAGGTGGCAGTTTATTACAAGCTGGGAAAGTCTTTTTTCTTATTGTTTAAGTGAACACATTAAACCCAGGCAAACATCTCTGTTTTATGCATTTCAACTTAGAGAAGTGAATTCTTAGAATTGTTCTTTCATCCTTCCAAAGCTAAGGCTCCGAGGGACACACACAGAGAGCTGCGGATGCATGGCAGACGGGATGTCAGCCACGCTTTTCTTGCAAGTCTCGGAGCCGTTGGAGGAAGAGTGACAGCTGTCTGTCACAGTGTATGTGTGTGCGGCGTTCGCAGAGCAGCGTCTGCCGCTTAGCAGACACCCAGCAAGTGACAGTGTTGATTTTTATTTTTTCCCTTTCCTCGGGTGGTAAAGACAGAACTGAGTGGTGTTTACCCATCAAGAGTGCAAAAAGGGGTGGGCAGCAACCTCCCCACTTCCGCTGGTACTGATGCATGGTGCGGAATCTCAAGGTACATGCATGTCTCAAGAACAGGAGGCTTCGTGGCCTGCCCTGTCCAGTTGCTGTCTGACCACTGGTCTCAGCTGTTGGCAGGAGACAGCCTGTGAGAGACCAGTTTCCTTCCTGCTGGGATTCCTGGAGCAGATCTGTCTTCTGTGAAGAGGCCTCATAGAAATTTTCTTTTCAGCCACTTGCCAAGGGCAGAGAACTTGAGAAAAACAAAACCAAACAATGGATACAAACAAAAATAAAAATAAAAGTGCAGGACTAGGATATCAGGTAAATCTTACCTTATACGGTGCATCGGAAATGTTCAATTTACCTGATTTTTTGAAGATGATTTTTCTTTTTTAAGGATCACATAGGTATCCTTGCTGAAACACCAATCTGTCAAAGTGCGTTGAGTCCTTGACATGTAGCCTGGCTTTGTCTGCAAGTCTCCTGTGTCTGCGTCTCTCCTCACTTAGGCTCTTCTGTGGGATGATGGCAAGGAGATTTTAATCAGGTCCTGGGGTTCTGAAGGCATCACCCCACACATTATGCATTGCTAACTGAAGGCCTAGATTCGAGTTCACGGTACCTGGAGGTGGGATGTGTGTGGGAGAAGGTAGAACTGAATGAGCTCCTGAGACTGGGGCCGCAGGACGGCATCGGTAGTGGCTTTATTAGAAGCATTATGGGAGCATATCTCCTCTCTTGTGCACTGTGATGCTTCTGTCATGCTATGGTACAGCAGGAAGACTAGGCCTACCCTGGTGGCCCATGTCTGTAATATCAGCTACACGGGAGGCTGAGCTCTGGGAATCGAGGTAATTACAATGTTTCTGCAGAGAATCCCACGTCTTGTGTTGGTGGTTTGTTCCCAGGCCTCTTACTCACCCTTTCCCGTTTGATAAGGATAATAACAGGACTCTTTCTCGGTTAGCAATGCAAGTTGTGCCCAGCGGGCAAGCTCCATCCTCTTTAGAAAGCTTTAATTGTACTGTGCCCAGCAGAGTGGTATTATGCTGAGCTGGAGTCTATCCAGAGAGCACAGAGTGCTGTCCCAGCCCAGTTCCTATCCCCGAAAGCAGAGGCCAGGGCGGACTGGAGGATGGAGGATGTGGCCTCACCATCTATGAGCTGCACGACAAGGGACCTAACGCCTTTGTGTCTCAGTTCCCACAGCTGTGGAACGCAGATGATCAGATCTACTTTGTGTATGTGTGTGTGTGTATGTGTGTGTGTATGAGGAGGAGGAGGGTATTCACTGAAGATCATGAAAAGCACTTCAGTTTTGACCAGTATACAACACACCCTCGGCTACTGCAATTCTTTCTTTTTGATGTTGCTTATGAAGTCCTCTAAATTGTCTCTTCTTTGGAAGTGATATCAAGTCCAAATGGTATGACAAGTGCATCACAGGGTCTTTATGTTAAGAAGAGAAGTGTGCCTCCTATAGGTAGTGAGGAAGTAAAACAGCTTGCTTCAAAAGTGTCCTTAGGGGTGGAAGTTCTCCTTCTGGAGATGATGGAAGGGAGGTCAGGGCTTCAGGACATGAAAGGAATGAGGGACAAGGCGTGTCCCCATACAACTGATGTATTGGAAATAACAGGAAGAGTTTGAGGACAATCTTGGGAAAATAACTTCTCCTAAGTTCTACACTTTATCATCATTCCAAAGATGGAGATAATGCTGACATGGGCCAATTTCCCAGGACCACCTTGAAGACCGAATGTGTCGGCCTGTTTGCATGATCTACAGGCAGTTGCACATATGCAAGCCCTGATGCATTACTCTCTGCTTCTGCTTAACCACCAGGAGTGCACATAGGATTCCACTGCAGGAGATGAGAATCGAGTGCTTTCTCCCTCCGAACCTAGTGAGGTTGGAAGTTCTCAGCGTTATCCTTCTTGCCCCCAGGAAAAAAGTAGATATACCTTCAGGATTCTATGGTGTATTTTCAAACCTCAAACACAAATCCTTCTTAGAGACAGTTGCTGTCTGAATTAAGATAATTATTTGTGCATAATCATGATACAGGGCACTGACATCAAATACAGTGAAAATAGGGGTTTTACTGTGCGGAGGAACATACACAGAAACAAAAAAAATCACAGGGTACATTATAAATATGTTAGAAACAATAGCAAGAAAGAAAACACACTTGTGTCCCTATCTTGGGGTTCATTTCACGTAACATCATCTTATCTGGTCATCTGTCCATAGCTTTTGACCTTTCCTGCTTGTCCCAGACATATACTAGTTATTGCAAATAAGGGAAACCATGGGACCTATGTTTCTTTGGGCCTGGCTTACTTCACGTAATATAATTTTTTCCAAGTCTTTCCATTTCCTAACAAATGGGGAGATGTCATTCTTTCTGATGGAGGCATAGAATTCATATATATGTATATATTATACATATATATATATATATGTCACATTTTCTTCTCTAATTTGGGGAGGGGAAGGGAAAAAGCAAAATGCTTGAATAGAGATACAGGTTGATCCATTGTAACAATGAAATGTATAAGACACTGGGCTGGAAGGGTGGCTCAGTGGTAGAGCACTTGCCTTGCATGCCTGAGGCCCTGGGTTCAATTCCTCAGCACCACATAAGAAAAAGAAAAAAGCCAGAAGTGGTGCTGTGGCTCAAGTGGTAGAGCGCTAGCCTTGAGCTGAAGAGCTGGGGGACAGCACCCAGGCCCAGAGTTCAGGCCTCATGACTGGATCCTCCCCCCCCCAAAAAAGACTATGTTGAAAAACAACCTTTACAATTTAGGCAGTGGGGACGGGGATGTAGTTGTTGAGGTGGGAGGGAAGGGATGGTAGGGAAAAATCAAAGGAGGAAGTAACAATGCTCCATAAGAAATGTACTCATTATCTTACTCTTGTAACTGTAACCCCTCTGTACAGTATTTTTAGAATAAAAAACATATTAAAAAGATAATTATTCATGCATTTAAAAAAAAAAATCAAACACATGCATTAAACCACGCACCAAACTTGGATGTCATCTCTAAATGTTGAGAAATTCTCACAAAGTATAAACGAAAATAAGAAAAGGTAGATATTTTCCCGCTGTGGTTTCTTTTTCAACTTCCTAGTTTGTGGTAATTCTCTCTGACTACTCAGCAAGCACCCATGGCACCTGCTTTCTTTATCTAATGTCAAGAAAATAAGAACTCTCTTGCTAAAACATCAGAAATCTCCACACAGGAATCAAGCCCAGCCCTCATCTATTCCTGCAATTTCTTTTTTTTTTAATTGTTTTTCTTTTTTCTTTTAATTGTCAAAGTGATGTACAGAGAGGTTTCAGTTACATAAGTAAGGGAATGAATATATTTCTTGTTAACCTTGTTACCCCTTCCCTCAATTTCTCCATTGCCTAGCACTGTCTTAGCTCTTTGTAGGCCTTTGCACAGGTGTGTTTGCTGCTTAGACCTGAACCTCATGACTTCTCAGTCCCCTACTGTGGGATGCTACAGAATGAATGCCAGCAAAGCCACCCTGCAGTGAGCCACGATAATCCAGTGCCTGGGGGCTTCCACCCCAGTGTCTCATTATTTCCTGTTGTTGGTGGCACTGGATTTGAATTCACGGGTTTGTGCTTGCTAGGCAGGAACATTACTTACCATTTGAGTCATGCTCCAGACCTTTAATGAATTTGTTTTCAGGTAGGTTCTTATACTTTTATGAGTTAGTTTTCAGATAGGGTCTTATATTTTTGCCCAGGGACACCATTCAACTGCTGTCCTTCTACCTATGCCTAGGTATGGTTACTGAGATTCCATTACACCACCACTCCCAGATGTTTTTTATTTATTTATTTATTTTTGTTGGTCATGAGGCTTGAACTCTGGGCCTGGGTGCTGTCCCTCAGCTCTTCAAAAGACTAGCGCTCTACCACTTGAGCCACAGTGTCACTTCCTCTCAGATGTTTTGTGGAGATGGTGATGGTGCTAACATTTGCCCAGGCTGACCTAGTGCTACAGTCTTTCTAATTTCTACTTCCCATATAGCTTCAGCTGCAGTTGTGCACCACCACACCTGCTCGAGAGTTCCTGTCATAGACTGACCCTGGCTCTGCCTGTAGCCCCTTGGCTTTCCACTTGGCAACCCAGAGGAACTCAATCAAAACCCAAGACGGAAAAATGCGACAACTCCCAAGCTGTTAGCATACCTCCAGGCTTCCTGCTTAATTGTCCATAGCTATCTTCAGATTCTAGGAACTTAAGAGAAAAAGATAGACTTTCTAGACTAGCTTAACAAGCATTCCACCCAGAGTGGAATGAGTGTGCATGTTGATACTTGTAAAAAACAAATCTTGCTTGAAATTTCTACTATTCTTATTTTATCCGGTAAAGTGCTTTGGCTGTGGGAAGATAGATAGTCAGAGCTGATCGTTTCCTGGACTTGCATCTGACTGCTTTTGCTGTCCGAAACCCTCCTTCCTGTGGATTTTAGGGACAGTTCTCACTACCAGGGGAATTTGTGTCAATTAGGAACCCTTCAGACAAACTCCAGTGCGATCGATAGGTACTGCAAGGGAGCGTTTCCTCTGGAGTTTTCCTTTTGGATGTTTTGCTCTTGGAAATATCAAACATCTGCCCAGGGCACATAGCTAAATAGCTGCAATTTTCTAGCTCATTCCTATTTTTGGCTTTCGGTGCCAGAGGCATTTGAACACCCATGATGAAGGCTGGGTTCTCAGAACGACTTGGGAACTGAGGAGAGCCAAGCTGGTTTAGATCAATTACTCCCCGTGCTTGAAGGGCTAGTAAAAACAGGTTATAATGTTTACATGACTTTTTATGGGTCAGAGTTTATTACAGTTCCATTCTATGGCCTACAGCGGAGGGACATTTTACTGGGTTTTGCCGTGGTTGACAGTTCTGTTTCAGTGCATCTGGTGGGGAGGTGTTTTTTTTCTTCCTTTCATTTTCTCTTTTACTCTCTGTTTTGTTCCTCGGGGCCCCATTTCAAGCCGTGCCCCCACCCCGGCAGCCCCTCAGCCATCCCTTTCTGTTCCTCAGAAAGCTCTCAGCTGCTTTACAACCAGATTCTGTAGACCATTCAGAGAAACCCGAACTTTTTAAACAGTGTTCACTCTTCCTTTGGCGGCTCAGCAGCAAACTGCACACGAACAAAAACTTCTACCAAAAGAACGTTGAACTGGCGTGTGTGTGTGTGTGTGTGTGTGTGTGTGTGTGTGTGTGTGTGTGTGTGTGTGTGTGTGTGTGTGTATGTCCCGTTATTTGCCTCTTTTCTGGGCTAGACAGCAGAGATTGCCTGTGTGAAGGTCACCATTTTGTTGCTTGTTACCTCTGGCAATGTCCTTACCATGCTGAGCTAGAAATAAATGATATCAGGGTAAAAAAAATAAAACAACAGATTTCTACATGTGGATAATTGTGATTTTCTTCATGAGTTCATGAACCAATGGCTGTGAAGCATCCGCTGGGTGTCGGACTCTGTGAAGATGAGACAATTGAACAAGAACCCCAGTCCGTCCTTTCTGGATTCCCTGGGAGCATGACAGAAGACAGACACCCAAGGAAACCCATGCCAGCCAATGTAAGCACTTCAGAGAAACATACACGAGGCTGAGAGAGCCAGGTGTGGGCCCAACAGGCTGGTGGGGAAAAGCTCTATGAGGTGGCGACCCTTGATCAGAGGACTCAACACATGGCCGAGTAAGCCACAAAGTGATGTCTCAGGAGACAGTGTCAAAGATGGAGGCCAGCAGCTTCTGGAAAGAAGGAGGAAGAGAACTGAGAGAGAGGCTGCTTCTGAGCCATCAGGGGCCCAGAGAGCATGTGTGACAGCCCCGAGTTTAGTCTCTTGGAAGTAGCAAGTGATAGTGAGGTTGAGGCCAAACTTGGCACAGTCTGGTTATGTACAGACAGCACTGTTTTTGCCTTCTACTTGGAGAAGAACCTGTAAGGGAAGAGGAAGAAAGTAGAACAACCCCTTTCCTCCCAGCTCTTAGAAACATGAATATATCCCTGCGCTCTGGAAAGTACTGTCACATTCTAAAGATGCATTTCTCGGCTTTGTTAGTAAATGGCTATGTTTCTGAGGGCGGGGCCATATTAATTTTATTCCTGTCATTATCGTTCCCCCTCAGGTTTATTTCAGACATTGAAGATGACAGACCCACCCTTTACACAACAGTCATTCTCAGCCTCTTCTTCCAGAAGAGGGACCTCAGTGTATTTCTGTCATATATAATGTGATTTTTAAAAAACTCAGAGCAAGTCAGACCAAGGTGGCTGGGAAATGGTTGTGTGAGTCAGACTGAGGGACTGGCTCAGGTCTTTGTGGTTCTGGTCTGAGGCAGACTGTTTGTCCTCAATCATAAGAGAAGCATTTATGTCCTCATCTGAGGTTGGTTTTCAGTCTTTGTATGAGTTGAGTTCTTCTATCTACTCTCACCAACACAGAGGCCAGAGCTCCATGCTGAAGAGACCCTGCCACACATTTGGCTGCCCCGTGAGGATAAAAGGCCTCGAGATCCATGAGCAGAGAATGGTTGATGCATTTCTGAGGGATGAGAGAAGAGAGGAGGAGGTGGCCCTCAAGATCAAGACAACATGGAGTAATTTTGCCCATTGATCCACCTGTCTGTACAGAATAAGCTTTGAACACAGACATTTCACTTTCGGAGTCACCTGGGATGACAGTCTGTAGACCTGAATGCACTTGCAGGCCAGGAAGAGCATCTTTCTAGAGGGAGTGCCCCTGGACGAGCCGAGCCGGCACCCCTCCACTCCGCTCTGCCAATCATGCCTGAAATTCCACCCCAAGAGATGAACGGTTTACACACTTGACCCCTATAAAAACACAAACACGGCTGGGAGGCATAATAAATCATTAAAACCTCTCTGTGAGTTTATGAGAGACCCCCCTCCCCCATGTACAGTGCAGTGGGAGAAGGCTGGGAGTAAGCAAAGAATGCAGAGCTGGTGTAGGGAAAGTAAAAACAGCCGTGCAGATTGGTGCGCTCTGTAGTAGAATTGTAGCAGAAGGGTTTCAGGCCAATAAAAGTCTGCAGTGCAAAGCCTCCCCTGTGATATCTTTTGTATGAAGAGAGCTAGTAGTAGCAGTGA
Source organism: Dipodomys spectabilis (assembly GCF_019054845.1). Lineage (NCBI taxonomy): Eukaryota > Metazoa > Chordata > Mammalia > Rodentia > Heteromyidae > Dipodomys > Dipodomys spectabilis. The sequence goes on along the minus strand of NW_024870892.1, from coordinate 3,976,802 downwards.
AAAGTGTGATAACACCGAAATAATAGTTCTATAGTTCCCACTTACGCAGGGACAATTAAAATCATTTATATGATTGGCTTTATTGAGATGCAGTCAGGGAACTGGCCTTCTGAGCCAAGTTGCTCTTAATTCAGCTGTTTGAAATAGTCGGCCACCACATCTGTTAATATATATATATATATATATATATATATACACATACATACATACACACATATATATGTATATATATATATATATATTCTCCTGAATTTTTATGAGTTGGACTCATCACATCTCTGCTTTGGCTTAAAAAAATAGTAAAAGCTAGAATATATAACTGGTTTCCATCCCCAAGAGTGGGTACACATATCATATTATGTGATGCTTGGAATGCGTCCCTTCCCCTCCAAAACCCAGCCACACTTGGATGTTTTCTTATGCTCAAATTGACTCCCTTTGCCAACTGTTGGACTCAGTCTCACAGTACAGGTGGTCAAATCAAAATCAGGAGTGAACATACGGCATGTAGGCTTTTACCTTCCTGTGTGTGGGACCCATATTGAAAGATAGCCTTTGCGTGTTTGTCTCCCACAGAGGACACATGCACATGCCTACCTGCCTACCTGGCACAGGAGCCTTTGTTTAGGTATTGAGAAATGCTTTGAACTTCCATGGTTTTTTTTTTCCCCCTCTGTGGAATATTAGTTTCTCTTGGAACTCTTGACTAATGGCATAGTTTTGGAGAAATTCTTCAACCCACATAACTCAAAGTTGGCTGCCACATGTGAAGTTGTCCAGATAAAAACAAACGATCTGAGATTCCCAGCGCAACTATAAGGGAACAATGCTTCAGGAAGCTTGCTTTGCAAGTCAAATGCCTTCTCGGTCTTTGCATCTTCCTCAGGTTAGAGCCTAAATCTTGCATACCTAGAGATTCTGTCAAATGCATACCCTGCATGGATGCACTGAACAGAGCATGTACTGAGGATTAGGAAACAGAACAGACATGTACAGTGGAAAGGACATCATGCAATAGCATAGGAGATAGGAAGATAATTTTTGCTTGTACAAATATCCGAGTCAACACTGTGTTGAGTGTTCAGAAAGTATTTTCTGTAGAGATAACAAACCAGTGAGAAAGTCTGACCAACTTTTAAATATATACAGATGACATTTAAACTTGCTTGAATTATATAAGCTTCACCAAGGCTTATGAAAAGTACACTTGCTCCTTAGGATTAAAATTTATCCAAAAGGAGCTAGATGATTGTGTCTCAGGTCTTGGAGAAACACAAGCATCAGAAGCTCAGTGAACATACCTCAATTGTACTGTTACATTATTTATGATTTATGTATCAGTACTTCATTTCCTTCCCAGACAGAAGTGTTCCTTCTCAGTATATTTTCCATTCTTCACACAGTTCTCCTAATCATAGTGAGGATGATGTTTAGGTATCCTTTGAGATACACCCACTGAATAATTATTCCAATTTTCCTCCTGAGCTTATGCAATCATTCTCATAATTTTAAGGTCATGCTTCGTGAAATACCTAGTGTTCTGTTGCAGAAAGAGGTATCTTGGGCAGACCAGATGCTCTGAGTTTTATAAGAAATTATGTGTTCTGTGGTTGCAACATTGCAGGCGTTTTTGTTTCAATTGACCATTTCTGAATCCACAAGGACTAAAGGGTCAACTACTGATAAACACCACCATTTAATGTATAATTCCTTGGAGCCAAAAATAAATATGAGATACTATACATGACAGGCCAAAAATACAATCTTAAACAATTTATTTATGTTACTTCTTGCATCTCTTACTAATTAGTGAGAAATTATCTTAACAAGAGGTTTTAAGAATCTGGTGTGTGGTAGAAAGGATATAAAATTCATGCGGAGATGATGACAGATTACAAGCAGAACTACAAAGTGACAGAGTGGTACCATTCAGTTCAGTTCAGAAAAGAACTCTGGACTGGAGGGCTCGTGGGAAGGGCAGTACTGCTGTGGGCCTGGAGAGCTGATAGACTTGGGACAGATAACAGGAGAGATGTGAAAATACACTTCAAGAAATTGTGTCTTCCTGTCTATGAAATAAACTCACAGGAAATAATCTGCTGCCATGTACAAGGCCATCATCGCGAACTTGGATGTGTCTTTCGCATGTGTTAGGTGAGACAGTGTTTACATATTGCTGAAGAGCAGAGACAAGAACTACAATTTTATTTTTAAACATAAACCAGAGGTGACCGACTGCAAGAATGAGAATAGGAAATGGAATGAATGAGACCATGGAGAGAAATACTTCATATTGAGGGAAAAGGTCACATCCAATGTGGGCCTGAATCAGGAGCATGGATTTTTAGACAAAGAAGGAAAGAGACAGCTGTGAAATCAGAAGTCAAATGGGTAAACACAGTGTGAGGGAAGTGCGTGTGCAAGAATCTGAGAGAGAAGAGCAGGTGTGGGAAGGTGTGGAGTGTGTGTGTGGGGAAGGCTGACTGGCTTAGAGGTCAGAGACAGGTGGAAACATTCAGAGGAGTTTATGCTTCTCACACTTAAATTTGGAAGTGCCATGATACCTAGTGGCAGAGTGAAAAATCTAAAGGGGAGACACACCCTGTATACTTTGAACTTTGTAAGGTTAGAACACACATTGTTTTGAAAGTACAGTTACTTTCTTAAAAGAACGATAAGGATTTAGTGGTTGGATCTCTTCATTTTCAGTTATATTCTTCCAGGAGAGAATTAGTTCTAAGGGGGAATAAAGAACATCCAACTATATCTCTCATCTTTATTTCATGTTTATTTTAGCAGTGAAATCAACGTTAAACAAGGTCTTTAACAAAATATTTATGTTGTTAATATCATTCTGATAAACCTAGAACAGTTTTTTTTTTCAGCCAAAAGCTGATGAATTTTTAAATGAAAGAAAATACACTCTGAATTTTTATTGGGATTTGAGAAGTCTGTCTTTATAACTGCCTTTATGCCATGGTTATCTCTTCTACCTTCCCTGAGGAACTATTAGCCCTATAGGAAATGCTAACTAGGGCTCAGCCTTCTGTAACTAGAATGAACCAAAATTTCCATGCTCTTCCCTATAAACCCAAAATCTTGTTGCTACCTTTAGTATTCTCTACCTTTAGTATTCTAGATTTCTCTAGGATCTGTAGTTGTTAATCTTTTTCCTTGCTCCTATCACATTGATAGTGTGTCCTAGGAAAGAAAATAATGATTCCTATGATCTAGACATATGTCCCCACAACAAGAAAAACTTCATGATCAGATGCATTCTTGGATAGTTGATTTCCAATATGGTGTAACATGGAAGAAAACTGAACCACTCTCTTCCTCTTTGAACAACTGCATACTTTCAGCACTTTCTCGGCACAGGATCACCTCAAAGGGCTACTCTAATTAGTCAAAGAATCTTTCCTGCCGGGTGTGACATTTTCTCAGACATGATGTCACCTTCCAAAATTTCTTGGCTCAGTACAGGAAATATGAAACATGTTGACGTTATGCTGAAGATTAATTGGGTTCTAATTTTTAATTTTGGAAATCTTCTTGGTCCTTTTGAGTGACAGCGAGATCAAACCTGTGACTGTATTGGAAGAAATTACCTAAGGGGATTGTATCCTCAGGGAATTTTTAGTCTTAATAGAGAGTTCATACAAGAATGGGTGTTTTGTAGACTCCGTATGGCGTATTCGGAGCGTCGTGTCAGGTTTCTGTAGAACAGACAAAACTAGATTTAGATAAAACTGAGCTAAACCTTAGTAATACTCCAGATTTTAGGCAATTGTTACTGAAATTTTTAGTCTATCTCAAATTTCTGTGGGCTTATTGCTATTATCATTAGTACCACTATCTTTAAATAGTTGTACAAAGGAGGTGCCGTTGGACAAAGCAGTTTATAATACAATGTATCTTGATCAGTGTCAGCCCTTTCAACATTTTCACTCCCCTTTGACCAACCACTGTTTCCCTTACTTTTTCTAATTTTATTGTATATACAATGGATTCTAGATTGAATTCTTCCCTCACCTTTCCCTCTTCTGGAAGGCTTTTGAAAATGTTGAAACTTTGAGATTCATTCTTATATTTAAAGTTTTCATATTTATTTTTAACCTTACTCCAACATAGGAGGGTAGAAACACTTCTAATTTTCAACAAATTATTAGTTATAAGTGAATCCAGTAGTTATTAATGTATATATTTGGAAATTAAACCATGCAATTTTAATTTAAATCGATTTAATTTATCCACACCTCTCTAAGTAAAATTCACAAACTATATGAGTCAATATCTTAGCTTTGAGTTGAAAGCTAATGGCACCTAAATATTACTTAATGCTACCTTTGAAATACAGGAAATGAACTAGAGCATGCTTTAATAGACTGTTTCTCACATTCTTACAAGACATAATTATATGTTACTGTCTCTCCAGCTAATTATAACAATGACTTTTAGGTGTTGAAATAAATTTTCTCTTAGATATGGCACCAAGTGTGTGTAACAATGTTAAATAAACTGCTATGTAAAGAAGCTGGGCGTAACATCTTGAGAGAAACAAAACACTGGAGTCCGGTGTTTGGAAATTCAAGAGATGAGCAAACCTAGAAACGAAGGAGTTCTGAGCTAAGGACATCTCTCCAGGGAACACCCATGTCCATGCTGCATACTTTAATCTAGGCCATAAACAGGATACCACTGCCTGGAGGTGGGACCCAGAAGTTGGATGTGAAATAGAAAGCATGTGTGTGAACCAACTTAGGAGCAAAGTGTCCTGCAATAAAGGGTTGGTACAAGGGGTTAAGTAAAAATCCCTTTTGTTTAAGTCCCTAGAAATGAGGATGAATTATGAATCTATCATGAATGGAAAGGTACACTACCAATGGCCAAAAAACAGAGCCACAAAGTCAGAATTATGTGTCTAGCGTGAGTGGCAAGAGATCACCAATGGCAAAAAGGGTCACAAAGGCCAGATTTTTGGTCACCTTTAAAACCAACTACATTCTTTGCCTGCACAGTGACATGAGCCATTGTACCAAGCAAGATGGCATAAGGTAGCAGTCATTGAAACGCTGCTGCTGCTGCTGAGAGCAGCAAGATAGGGGATATTGTTAAATTACATTGTACCACTAAAGGACAGAACCTGAGGAGCGATGAGGGACATTGGTCAGCAGGAGCTGGCCATGTAGGGTGGCCAAAACAAGAAGCTTGGGCCCAATCTTACATTTGATGAAACCTCTTGGAGGTTTAAACAATTGTTATCAGTTGTCTGGGAACAAAAACATCTACAGACTGGAAGGGAGGGAGTAGAGATTGCCATTATTTAAAGGCATTCAAAAGTAACAAGGCCTTCAGGTGAGGCATAGGCTCATTGGGAGAAGGTGGCAGTCTTGGTGTAGGTATGCGACTCAAGATGTATTGGAAGGGACCTCAGCAGGATTTGCTGAAGAGAGATGTTGCAGTGTGTAGGGAAAGGAGTCCAAGATGGTGCTCGAGTTTTTCCTTGAGTGAGGCACATCTCTCCCATGGGTAGCACGATTTCATTGTTGGTTTAACTCTGAACTTTCCAGAGGCCCTTTTGGTTCTTAGGTTCCTGAGGAAATCTCCAGCAACCATCACTCAGCTGATTCTACCCTTTCATCTTACCACCCACTGTGTCTCTTAAGCGAGAACCTGGACCTGTCTGTAACTGACCTCTGTTAGGGAGTATGCAGACATTTTGTCCCTGTGTCCTAAGTTCCTTCTGAACGTTTTATGTGTTGTGTCCAAGTGTTTTCATTTTAGCAGTGAAGAATGATTTCCTATGGTGCCAGCATGTTAGACAATGGGGCCTTTGAGCTGTCGGAGTCCATATGTGTGTAAGGCAAGTCTTAGGATCGAGACAACCACACTGAGGTCTGTGCTTGAGCCTGTGTTTGAAAACAAATCTGAAATGTGTGGAAGGAAAGTGGAGCATTGGCGATGAGGACATTTGACTCCAGCATGTAAACTGTGCAGCAAGCTCGATGATGGAGGTGTGTTGAGTGGCCACCAGCCTGTCAGGGTAGCTGCAGGATTCCTTGCTGTCTTTGTAGTATGGATCTCAAATCAATGGCAGACCCCCAGTTCTGAGCCCCAGTCTCCTTTGATCCCTAAGGCCTTAAGAAGAGCTTCAAGGACTGAGCCTGAATTTCTTTCTTTATATAAGGTATCTAGATGATGATAGGGCCCACATTACTATCACTTAATGAAAGCACTGAATTTGAAAAGCCTAACACATCTGTTTTGTTAAAAGTGTTGTTTTTTTCTTTACCAAAATCTTTTTTTGGGTAATTTTGTATTTTATTTTTATCTTTCAATGGTTGTACAAAGAGCTTATAATTTAACTTACCTATTTATGTGAATACTGCATTTTGATCAGACTCAACCTTTGCAATGTTTACAAACATCTTTAATTAGATCATTAATTCATTCATTTTATTTATCTACCTAGTTCAGAACCCTTAGCAGCTACTACAACCAGGCTGGCTTTTCCAGGGCAAAACATTATGTCAGGATTTCTCAGTGCTAGTGAAACTCAGATCTAGAAAATTGAAACATGATTTGGGAAGGCATGAGAAAGGATTAGAAGTTCATTTGAGCCTTATTTTAATTAGAGAACGTTTGAAAAAAGGTAAGTTATAAAATGAGGGTAAGGAGTGAACCAAGCAAAGGTGTGAGCTTGCATTACCTTCCTAGCTGGAATGGTGGGTAGAGCAAAGGAGAATAGGTTGACAGGCTGTGGTGGTAGATGAATTCTAAAAGGGACGAAAGGATTCGGATAACATGTGAAGAAACACACAGCATCATTTATTTTTAAAAATATTTTTTATTAGAGCACATTATTTGTACAAAGGAGATTTGATGTAAATCCATAGAAGAATGCTATATACTTTGATTGAATTTATCCTTTTATTTCTCTGCTTTCCCTCCCTTTACCTTTAAAAAGAATATCATTTTGTTTTTTAAGGAAAGTGAATGGAACTAGAAAAACTCATGTTAAGTGAGGTAGTCAAGCTCAGAGAGACAAGCAGTGCATGTTCTTTCTAATATGTGGAAGTCTGACCAAAAATGAACTGGAATATGATAAGTTATATAGGATTCTAGATACTCACACAGTGAGACCAGAAGAGGACACTGTTAGGAGAGAAACACAAAGGCACAATGCCTAAGTGCCTCTTCATATTTATATAAAATAATATATGTACTGAAATAAACTCCCAGATATGTAAACAAGAGACATCCTTCCTTCCTTTCTTCCTTCCTTCCTTCCTTCCTTCCTTCCTTCCTTCCTTCCTTCCTTCCTTCCTTCCTTCCTTCCTTCCTTGCTTGCTTGTTTGCTTGCTTACTTTTTTCATAGTTCTTGGTTTTAGATGGTTCTGTCTTCTTTATGTATAGTGCATTCAAGCGCACATCGTCAGATGGGTTGGAGGTAAGGCACAGAATTTCAGGGAACATGGGTGAAAACGTGCAGCAATGGTGCTCACTTGACACTGATGAATGTGAACTATGCAAGTCATGGGTGGAGACAGGAGGGAGGGAATGGGAGAGAAAGAGGGAGCAGAAGTCACTGTACGAAAGGAAATGTACTCATTACCTGACTCCTGTAATTGTAATTCCTCTGTACATCACCTTTAAAATAACAACAACGTAAATTAATAATTATAAAAACAAATTTCAGGATGGGAATGTGTCTTAGTGGTAGAGTACTTGCCTAGCATGCATGGAGCCCTGGATTTGATTCCTCAGTATCACATACACAGAAAAAGCTGGAAGTGGTGCTGTGGCTCATGTGGTAGAGCACTGGCCTTCAGCAAAAGAAGCTTGGGGACAGTGTCTAGGTCCCTAGGTCCTGAGTTCAAGCCCTAGGACTGGCAAAGCAAAAAAGAAAAACAAAAAACAAAACAAATTTCAAATACTTAGTGCATAGAAGCCCACCTTCATGAATAAAATCTTGCCATTTGCTATTTTAAATATCTAGTATATATATTTGGCCCACTTTTCACTCTAGTTAAATGCTTTTATAAATCAACTTTACTGACTGTAGCATGAACACTGACAGACATTTAGAATTCTATGAAAATATCTTCATAATCAGGCCGAAAGTAGCTGCCGCCTCTCAGAATCCCTTTTGTAGCACATCTCTCTCCACCTCTTTCTTTCCTTCTTTGGGCAAACACTAGTCTACATTTTTGTCATCATAGATAAGTTTACATTTTCTGTAGTTCCATATTAATGTGATATGACATCACATCCCTTTTTATTTTACAAAGTAGTGAGTTTTATTATTATATGTATATATGCTACTACTAATGGGTATATCTATTTATATCAATTATTTAGTTGTGTATGGGCTTTTTTTGTCTGCCATGAATATTTTATTATACTGTGTTGGCCAGTATCAGGGTTTGAACTCAGGGTCTCTCACTAGTACTGCTTGCTTGCTGGGCTTGTTTGTTTACCTGGTACCCTACCACTTACTCTACACCTCCAGTCTGGCTTTTTGGTGATGGATTTTGGAGATGAACTTTTATCGACTTTCTGGCCCTGGCTGATTTTGAACTACAATTCTTTAGATCTCATCTCAACATTCTGAACAGCTAAAATCACAGGTGTACAGCTTCTTCATTTCATGATGGAGAAAAAGGAGAGAGCAAGACAGAGAGAGTAAGAGAGAGAAAGAGAGAGAGAGAGAGAATATATAGGATATCCATCCACATTGTTGCCTAAGCCAATCGTTAATACTCTTACTGCTGAATGGGTTAGCTGTCCATGGGTTGGCTGTGCCACCATTACTTATCCATTCTCCTGTTGATGGATGTTGGGTTTTGTCATGGTTTGGAGACAATCATGATCCTGTCTCTTGGCAGATTTTAGTCACATGGTGATTCCACATCTCAAGGATGGTTGAGCTAGTCTTCCTTTCAACATTAATGAAGCAAGTGTAGTTTTTCTCATTTCATTTTCTTTCTTTTTTATATTTGCATTCTTTTAAATGTTATTTTATTGTAGAGATGCTGTACAGAGGGGTTACAGTTACATGAGTAAGGCAGTGAGTAGGTTTCTTGTCAAGCATTGTTACCCACTCCTTTGTTGTTCTCCCACTGTCTCTCCCCCACCTCCCTCACTCTTTCCCACCTGAAGTTGTGAAGTTCATTTGCAACATAGTGTCTTGTGGGTATCATTGTTGCAATGGGTCATCCTGTGTCCTTGTTTCAGCTGTTTTGTTATTCTCTTTCCCCTCTCCAAATTAGACAAATGTATATACAAGATACAGGGTACCAAAATCAAGTACAGTGACAACAATTCTGACTTATTCAACAATGTAAATATACAGTTAATTTATCATCCATCATCAAGCTTGCTAAGGAGAATGATCATGTGTTTATGGAACATAAGCATGACCTAGAATGCCGCTCCCTTGGCTCTGAATTACTTCTATACATTATTCAAACCTGTGATTCAGATCATCTTCAAAACAAAAATGTTCTTGAAGGCCTTTTTAAAAATTAAAATTTCAAGAGGGTGATCAAAACCTAAAACTTCTCCCCCAAAATGTTCTATCAAACAGCCATCACCCAATACAGTAAAACTTTCCTTATTGAAAAACCATCATATCTCAATTACATTACACTAAAATGATCACGCAAAAGAAAGCATGCTAAACCATGTTCGTAGTCACAGGTCTTACAAGTTTAATGACCATTCTTGGTTTGCATTCACCTTTCTTCTCTCTGATGTATTACCAAGGTCACTTAATTGTAGAATGAAAAAAGGCTCAGGCAGGCAGGCTCAGAAACAAAGCTGTATATCAATACACATCAAACACAACATTCCCTGAAACGTCTCTGGCACTTCTCACCTTTTCTTAAGAGTTTGAAATGCTATTAATTTTTGCTTTGTTCATTTTGTACCATTTCCATAAATGACTCCAAGAAAGTGGGTAAAATTAAAAAAAATAATTGCTAGCACTACATTTAGTGAAATAAGAGAAACGAGGAGCTTTTTCCATTAAGTTCCAGAGATGCGATGAATATATTAGCTGGCTACGGCCACCAGCACGGAGCAGCATGAGGCAGGGTGGAGGAGAACAGAGCTGTTTACCCATCCTATCCTAATTGGCCCCCTAGGCTGTTGCCAACAGAACTGGCTTTCCAATCCTAATGAGTAATGAAGGCCCTGGTATACCATGCCAGTGGCTGAATGGTGCCCAGCTCGAGCCTTGCCAGCAGAAGCCGTGTTGGTGTTTAATAAACTTGAGTGCTACTCTGAAATTAACTCTGCAATCACAACTTACTCTTAACCACTTAGTCACAAGGATAGTAACAAATATGGAAAATTATATCAAAATGTTTGCATAAGTGACTCTGAAATTAGTCAAAGCTTCATATTTTTGCATATTTTTATCTGGTGAATATAAGACAAATAATTGGCTCTAGAGAGCATAGAAAGGGTCTTCAAACATAAGATTTTGGTTGGGACAAAGTGGCTTCCATGTTCATCCTTCTAGTCGCTGGCACTTCACATATAAAAAGGAGACATCTCTGAAGATCCAGCCTGCGCCCCAAACTCCTTGCTGTGTCCTGACATTAAGAAGGTCTCTGTGGAGCTTGGAAGATAACTCATGAAGATGGAACCGCCACGCTCTCACTTTCTATTTCATCACTGAATTCACGGGTCAGTTCATACACTCATTAGTTTGCTTCAAAAATTCACCAGATGCAGGGGAGTCTTCTCTAACAGCCCTCTACCCAAGTGTCTTCAGTTTCTTCTACTTCAGAAAATCTTCACTTCTAATGACAAACTCTTCTCCTGACCAATAAATAAATAAATAAACAAATAAATAAACATACATTTTTGACTTCATTATGACGGCTGGACTCTACAAATCTTGAACTTCTGAACTCTGGTTCTTCTTTTTGCTTTTTCTCTAAGCTCATTCTTCAGTTCTAAGATACCTTGTGTTTCGACTCACCTCTATCTTCCAAGTTCCTTTTCTCTGAGTCTTTTGTTTCTTCACTTATCTTCAATGGTCTAGAAAATAATTGCAGTTGTTCCTTTTACCTCCCATTTATTTTATCTATTAAAATCAACCTAAATATTCTCTCTCCAGATTGCTTTGGGTTGAAAAAATTCCTATGTTGGAGAAGGTGGACATCAGTCCAAGTATTGGCAAAACCAAATTAGAAGAGAGAGAGGCAACCTTCCCCTCCCTGTGAGAATGGTTTAATACTTGAAAATCAGCTGGACTGTTAGCAGGGCTTTGAAGCATACATTGCTTGTGATCAAGCCAACTGGTGTGACCACCTCAGATAGCTGCTGGCCATTTTCTAAGTGTTACCTGTCACCTACTCTATATTCCTGCGATCAAACTCCTAATTAGTCACTAAAGAAAGTGACATTATGTGGGTCTAAGAAGACATGTACACACATGCCCATAGCAATCTGAGAGGAACAAGTTAGTATCATCCAGCAGGCTATCACAAACAAATTCTGACATATCCACAGAACAGAAACAAGCCTAGGCTAACTCTCTGCAATTCACATGTAAGTCCTGTACTTCGCATGGGACCATTCAAAGTGAAATTTTTCTATTAATGCTTATAAAGTGCTCCTACTTTTGTTTTCTTCCAATTTTAACTCATCTCCTTGGGCTTGACATTTATACACTTACTTCTCCTTCCATATTGTCTTTCAACCCTTCCTTAGGCCTTTCCTTCTGTCTGTAGAAGTAGATTAAACATCTTCTACCTTCAAAGAATCCTATGATCCTACTGTCTTCGCATGATACCTTATTGTTCAAACTGCTTGAAATAACAAAATCAATTTGCTTTACTTGTAACCGTTTAGTTATAATAATCCAATGCAACCAGAAAATCTAGTGTTTTCTAGTTTTTTACTTATTCTGTTTTTTTGGGGGAGTGGGGGTTGTTGTTGGTGGTCATGGTGTTAACTCTCAGTTATTTGATAACCTTGACTGAAATTTTTGATCAACTTCGCATCTTCCTTGGATGTTGTGATTGTTTGCTCTGGATTATTTTCTTAATTTTTACATGCTAAAGTAGGTGTTTCCCTTAATTTTTAATTTTCATTGATTGTTCTTGATTATTTCTCTTAATTTTTACATGCTAAAGTAGGTGTTTCACCCTAATTTTACTCTTGGACCTCGTCTCTCATTATTTCAAATGCTCCCACAGAGTGAAAAAGTACTTTGATGCCAATAATTATTGAATATATATGCTAACTGGTGAACTTGTGCCTGAAATGTAGGCTGTAGTTTTCAGCGCATCATTATTCTTGCTTGAACTGGAACTTCTGATCTGATTGATGGGGAATCTCTCCACCAGCACCCCAGGTTTTCTCACCACTCCCTGTGTTGAGGAGAAATGACAAAGCTAGAAAGACCAACCATGGTTAACTTGATTCCTCCATCTCTTGTACTGTCCAAAACCCTGGAAATACTTTACCTTCACCACTACTGGGAATTTTCATTGAAACAATTAATTGTCTCCATAGTTGATTTTGCTTGGTTTAGGCTCTCATCTTCTGAGTTTCAGCAAGTGTCTCTGAGTTGTTCTCTGCAATTTCACTTCCCTAGACTGCACTCTACGTGATTTTACCAACAGAATCATCTTTTACATTGCAAATCTCACTATGGAGCCTACCTTTTAGTTATTCTTCTACCACCTGATAGAAGATATCAAATAAGGATTTTATGTCTCAAAGGCAGGTGACAAACATGACTTAGTGCAAACATTAAGCCAATCCTTCTCCCTTTTTACAGAGGTAAATTATTTATTTTACATTTATTTTATCTTACTTGAGATAAAATAATTTTATTTCATTATTGCATGGTATTGTATTCTTCCTATTCTATTCTATTCTAAATTTTAGTATAGGCATGGAGGATTGACACAAGGTCTTGCACATACTGACTCTCTGTGCTACCACCCCTGCACCTGATTTCTGTGATACATGAAGTCAAGACTCCTTTGTCTAAGGAGAGCTGGGCTGAGTCCCTGGCTCAGGGCTCAGTTTGTGCATCTCTGTACCTGGTGAAGCCTCCTGGGAAACCCAGGCAGAGTTCTTCAACTCCAACTAGAGCTACAGCTTTCATTGAAGCTTTCTGAAGGCAGTAGCTTGAGGACATCCTATTTGAAGGTCCTGCAGCCACAGAAAAGAGACCAGAGGATGACAGAGATGCCAACTCTAAACCATGGTGTTGCTTAGAACAGGGAATGCTTTTCATGTTGTAAATAACAATAACTACTGCTTCATTTGTGTGATGTATTAATCTCTTAGTCTGAAAGGCCCTTATGCCCTTCTCTACCCCTCGTCTCTTCATTCTTAAAGAGAGACTCGACCAAATCTTCTTACTCAGAGGCTTTCCTAGGATTTTCCAGATTTTCTCTGTTTGGGGAAAAAGTGCAGAGCCTTTAAGTGCACACATGTATATGTGTGCATGTGTGTGTATGCAAGAATACATATACACAAGTACACATTTACAAGTATACATGTTCTTGATTTTTATCTCATCTCTTTATATTGTCATTAATTAATTTACCTACCTACCTTTGCATTTTGTATCTGTTCCTGAGCACGGTGGCTTCCTCCTTTCTCTAGGCATTTAGAATAGTTACCACACGTATTCGTTGGGTACAGCTGAGGAGGAATGGTGAATTGAGCCACCCATACATGCAGACATTTTCCTACCGATCTACCCATCTGCTCCTGAGGTACATGGCTGAATAAGTGCACCCCAGGTGAGCTGTGAATATGCTTCTGGTCACAATGGTTGACGCGATGGCCTGGTACCACTTCATAGCCTTTTGCATCCATAATAGAATTCTATCTATGGTTTCCTTGTGAATTTCAGCAGTATTTATTCCTTGTATGTGCATCTTGCCTATATTGTCATTTACTTGCTATTTGTTTCTTTTCAGATGGATAAAATAATGGACATTCTCATATATTTGTACATTAGACACACTTTCTGTTTCTGACTGAATTAAAGCACAATTCCTTTTGCCTTCATTGATTTTATATTCTAAAAAATAACACATTTGATAGTCCTATCACTATTACATACTCTAATAGTCATATATAGGAGGGATATAGAGGAAATGATTTTTTGTAAATATTAAAAAATAATTTATTCTATAGAAGACATTGGTTTTCAAGATACAAAACTACAAAACATTTGGCCTGTGTATAGTGAACCAAAAGAATTCTCAGAATGGTACAGCCTTACATTAAATATACCTGTATTTTATGGAGAATCTCAACATCAAATAAATTACCAGCCAAAAGAACCATGACAATGCCTAAGAAATAAACATTTGCACTTAACCCTGCTCAGGGTGGAACTACACACCTGCAGAGAAGCAGAAAACACTTCTTCTCTGATGTGTCAAGAAAATTGAGAAATTTTCTGAGGTGAGTTGTTCTTGGACATTACAACACATCTCTTGAACATATTGTGGGAAAAATTCCTGTTGTGTGAAACACAATGGATTTTCAGCAAGTCATTGTTCTCACATTTCTTCAACATAGAGCACAAGTTATCATCCTCTACCTTCATGGTGGGATTTCTGGATCCAATTCCATGTCTAGGTCATGTCTATTACAAAGGCCTTCATATCTTACTAGGAACCAAGGAAGCCACAAATTGAAATATTCCTTAAAACAGGAAGTATTCTTTATGAAGTATATATCAACAGGAATAACTACTGCATCATTTGTGAGCACTCCGTATGGTGCTACCTCCTGCCCTATACCCTGGTATGCCCTTTCCTGGCAGAATGGTGTGGAAAAAAGGGTAAGGAGAGGAAAAAACCTGACCTATGTACAGATGCTATGGGAAAATAAATCACATATTTCTGTAAAGCAAGACAACACAAGGAGATAAAGCAAAATTTGTTAACGCTCACAAAACATGTTGTATGGGAACATATACAGAATAAAGGAGAACACTGATATATACAGGATGAAGTGGAGAACTGGTATTGCTAGAAACAACCAAGAAGTGGGAAAATGGAATTCAGAACACATTATTAGTAGCAGATGTTTACCTAGTCTTGTTTTGTGTTGGGAATATTATAACTACTTTACACATTTGAAATTACCTAATATCTAACTGAACTTTGCAAAATAGGTAGAGCCCATCATTAAGCTCACTTTCAGACATGAAATGACATGACTTAAAACTCCCAAGTTCAGGGCTGGGAAGGTGGCTCCGTGGTAGAGCATTAGCCTTGAGCTGAAGAGTTGAGGGACAGCGCCCAGGCCCAGAATTCAGGCCCCACGAACGGACCCCCCCCCCCAAAAAAAAACAACTCCAAAGTTCAAAACACAGATTACAATTCTGTCATTTTGAATTCAGAGCCTTGTCCATTTTGTGGGAAAAACAGAATCTACTTGGACATAGATTTATGAATAATGTAAAGATGAAGTGAAGACAGAAGACAGATGTGGAGGGAATTAAGAGGAAAAGGCACACACACACAAACAAACATAACTAGTATCTGTCAGAAAAAAGGAAGTGGATAAAAAGTTAAGATACCATTCAAGAACAAAATTTAAAATAAGAGATAACTTGATTCTACCTACTGAAAATTTTTGTGTAAATTAATCCTTGAAGTGCTATCTATAGCATAAAGGTTTTTTATATGGAAGAACATCAAATTTTATTGTGTAAACACTTTATGTATGAGATAACACTTGAATTAATGCTCAAACCTGAGACAAATTTCAGTAACTTTATGGAATCATATAAAAGAATTAAAAGAATTTTGATTTGCATTTCTTTTATGGCTAGGGAGGTTGAGCATTTCTTCATGTGTCTATTAGCCATCCTTCTTTCTTCTTCAGAGAAGTTTCTCTTCAAGTCTTTAGCCCACTTATTTATTGGGCAGTTGTTTCTTTGAGGATTTGTTGTTGGGGGATTTAATTTTTTGAGTTCCAAGTATATTTTAGATATGAGACCCTTGTCTGTTGTATGGCTAGTGAAGATCTTCTCCCAATCTGTGGGCTTTCTATTGATCATGCTAGCTATGTCCTTTGCCATACAGAAGCTCTGCAACTTCAGGCAATCCCATTTGTCCAACCTTTCTTTGATTTGTTGTGTTTCCGGGTCTCTATTAAGAAAATTTCTGCCTGAGCCAAGGAGACCTAGGGTTTCTCCTATTCCATCCTGTAATGTTTCCAGAGTGTCTGCTTTGACTCTGAGGTCTTTGATCCATTTGGAGTTGATTCTGGTGCACGGTGAAATATAAGGATCTAGTTTTAGTTTTCTACAAGTAGTTAACCAATTTTGCCAGCACCATTTACTGAAGAGGCTGTCTTTCTTCCATTCTATTATTTTAGCTCCCTTATCTAAGATTAGTTGGCTATAGGTCTGTAGGTTCATTTCTGGGTTTTCAATTCTATTCCATTGGTCCTGAGGTCTGTTCTTATGCCAGTACCAAGCTGTTTTGATTACTATGGCTTTATAGTAGAGTTTGAAATCTGGTATTGATATTCCACCAGCAGTGTTCCTTCCGTTGAAGAGCGTTTTTGCTATTCGGGGTCTTTTATTGTTCCATATGAATTTTTGGATTGCCTCTTCTATTTCCTTGAAGAATGAGGTTGGAATTTTGATAGGTATCGCATTGAATTTGTAGATAGCCTTGGGAAGTATTGCCATTTTCACGTTGTTAATCTTTCCAATCCAGGAGCATGGGAGGTTTTGCCATTTTCTAAGTTCTGTTTTGACCTCACCCCAGTTAGAATGGCTATAATCAAGAACTCTAACATCAAACAGATGCTGGAGGGGATGTGGACAGAAGGGAACCTTACTTCATTGTTGGTGGGAGTGTAAACTTGTTCAACCACTTTGGAAAGCAGTATGGAGGTTCCTCAGAAGACTTCACATAGAGCTCCCCTATGACCCAGCAATCCCACTTTTGGGCATTTACCCAAATGTTTACAAACAAGACCACACTAAAGCTACCAGCACAACTATGTTTATTGCAGCATTATTTACCATAGCTAAGATATGGAACCAACCCAGAGGCCCCTCAGTAGATGAATGGATCAAGAAAATGTGGTAGATATACACAATGGAATTCTATGCCTCCATCAGAAAGGATGACATTTCCCCATTTGTTAGGAAATGGAAAGGCTTGGAAAAAATTATATTAAGTGAAGTAAGCCAGGCCCAAAGAAACATAGGTCCCATGGTTTCCCTTATTTGCAATATCTAGTATATGTATAAGTCAAGCAGGAAAGGTCAGATAATGTGATGTTAGGAAAATGAACCCTTAGATATGTATTTAAATGTTTTTTTCTTTCATGCATTTGTTTCTAACTCATTTATAAGATTATTTCTTTGTAGCTCTGTACGTCCCTCCCCCACAGTACAACCCCTGCTTTCACTATATTTGATGTTGGTATAATTTGTGGAGGAGATGGGGAAAAACAAGTTGTTTAAGGATACAGGTGGACCCGATGCAACTATGAGAAGTACAAAAGTACAAGTTGTCATGTCAAGAACGAACTTTACAACTTTGGTGCCAGGGGGTGGGGTGGGGATTGGGTGGGAGGGTGGGAGGAGGCTGGGAAGGGATGTGAAGGGTAAACAAAGGAGGAGGCTGCAATGCTTGATAAGAAATGTACTCATTATCTTGCCCATGTAATTGTAACCCCTCTGTACAGTATGTTCACAAAAAATAAAAATAAAAATTAAAAAAAAAGAATTTTAACAACTTGTAGACAGAAAATTAGGTCACCTGTGAAAAGAAATGCTCAGTCTTCCTAATGAGTTCTCCATGACAGTACTTAATGATAAAGCAAAGTGGAGACAAAACCCTGGTGCAACCAAATATCACACAAACAGAGGGCAGATTTTATACAAATACATCTGTTTTTTTCACTCATATTCCATTAGCTTGTGTTATTGAGTATTTTAGTTTTAGACATGAAGACAAGGAATGCATTTTCCATGAGAGATATATGAGTAATATACTCTAGGAAAAAGCTGAAATAACTTTTCCATATGTCTGTGTGTATGTGAATATCTATCTATCTATCTATCTATCTATCTACCTACATATATACATACATATATGGAGCATCTCAAGATGAAATAAATAAATATATATATACACAATGGAATTCTATGCCTCCATCAGAAAGAATGACATTGCCCCATTTGTTAGGAAATGGAAAGACTTGGAAAAAATTATATTAAGTAAGCCAAGTCCAAAGAAACATAGGTCCCATGGTTTCCCTTATTTGCAATATCTAGTATATGTATGAGTCAAGCAGAAAAGGTCAGATAAGGTGATGTTAGGAAAATTAACCCTAAGATATGTATTTAAATGTTTTTTTTCTTTCATGCATTTGTTTCTAACGCATTTATAAGATTATTTCTTTGTTGCTTTGTATGTCCCTCCCCCACAGTATAACCCCTGCTTTCACAGTATTTGATGTCAGTATAATTTGTGGAGGGGAAGGGGAAAAACAAGTAGTTTAAATAAGGATACAGGTGGACCGGTTGCAATAATGAGAAGTACAAGTTGTCATGTCGAAAATGAACTTTACATCTTTGGTGGAGGGGGGAGGATTGGGTTGGGGGGCAGGAGGAGGCTGGGAAGGCATGGGAAGGGGAAACAAAGGAGGAGGCTACAATGCTTGATAAGAAATGTACTCATTATCTTGCCCATGTAATTGTAACCCCTCTGTACAGTATTTTCACAATAAAAAATAAATAAAAATAAAAAAATAAACAAATATGGAAATGATATCTCTCTCTACATGTGTATATATGTATATATGTATATATATACATGTACATGTGTATATGTGTATGTATATGCACATATATATGTGTGTATATGTATATACATATATGTATCTACATGTGTATGTATGAATACATGTGTATGCATCTGAACATATATTATGCATATATCTAGTGAAATTGGAAAAGATGTCACTAAACCTTTCCCTTTCAATATGAACTAGAATTTATATGACATATTTTAATATAAAGTCGTTTTCAGCTTAATCAATAATTTCTAGATTATATATTTGAAATATTCAGATAAAGCTTGTCTAGGAAGTATGGACATTATTTTTCTCCAGGACCAATTACCCTTTCTCTTTGTTCATATTCTACACCCAATATACAATTAGATTAACCAATAGGCTCACTTCATTTAAGGTATTGAAACCAGAGGTAAAGCATGTCCCTTCTAAGGGTGAGTCCTTAAGAGCCATGACTGACAACTTCCCTACCATTTCCTCTCACATGGTGAGCAGTCCATCCTACCATGTCCTCTTGCATGGTGAGTTATTCACGTTCCTAATGGTGAGTGTCCTAGCAGAAATGTGAGTGAAGGTCAACAATACAAGTAGAAGAAGCTCTGTGAACAAGCCCCAGGCGTGTGGCTTTTAGTCAGGGAAGTCTCTGTGTTGTTTGCTAGGAATCGTTTGGGTCAATATGTATAGAACTAAGCCTGAGAGTCAACAGATTTTGAATAGAGCGGAATGAGTACATAAACTTAGATTTATGGATTTTTGCCCCATTTATACATTTTTCGTTGCTTTGACTTTTGTAATTATCTTAGTAGACTCTTCCAAATACATTAAACTTAGCTTTTGTGCAAACATATCTGTTTTTTAGCTTATATACAATTAGCTTACGTTATGTTTAATTAACTTGCATAATTATGTTCACAATATAAATTCCTGTAATACCAAGTGCAAATACCAAGTATGCACATGGTGAGGACTGAGCAGATATTAGCTCCTTACCCACAAGCCGGAGATAATACATGTTCTATAAAGGTAAAGGGAAGTTGTGAGCTGGTTAAGGAAGTTTTCATAATAAATATTCTCTTTCTATATACATGAATTATATATGTGAATTATATACATACATAAATATATATTATGCAATGATTTTTAAAAGCTAGAGCTATTTTGTGTATCTAACTACACATCTACAATGCATATCTAGCTGTCTGTCTGTCTGTCTATCTGTCTGTCTGTCTGTCTCTGTCTATCTATCTACCTACCTGTTTACCTATTTACCTACCTATCTATCTTCATTGCTGTTTCTGTTGGTGTATGAGAATGTAAGAATGTCTACTGTACTAATAGATGTTGTCTTGCACAGGAAACAGCTATTTGGTAACAGCTATTAGGCAAACATTTATTTACAATTTTTTGCCTTAAAATGCTTGTCTCCAAAATAACTTACTCATTATCCATCCATCCATCCATCCATCTATCCATCCATCCATCCATCTCTTTATTTACTTCTTTTGAGCTGAGAACCATGTATTTGCTCTACCACCTGAGCCATACCATCGGCCCTTTCTTGTTTTGCTTATTTTTGCCTAGTAGAGCCTAATGATCATTGTTCAGGGTTGAATGTAGATTTGGATCTTCCTATTTATGCCTCTTTTGTAGCTAAGAATATAGGTACCTACCTAACTTTTTGCCCAGGTTGGTCTTGAATCACAACCTCTAGATTTTTGCCTCCTGAATATCTATGATTACAGGTGCAAGCCACCATATCCAGCTTTTCTTTTTATGAGATAAAATGGGAAAAAAATCATTTTCAAGCATAGCTTTGGAAAGGTCATTTGATATCAAATTACAGAGCACTGTCCTCAGGAAGATCAAGTAATCTGAACCATATTTTCCGTCTCTGTGGTTAAAGGTTAAAACTGAGTACTTTTCCGTTTACTCTGTAAATGACTAGATGTTGGTCAGAGATGACTGTGGAGAGCATATTGATTTCTCTTTGTTAAAAAATAGTATCTTGATTAAACCAAGACAGCTTTTTACAGAGCAGAAAGGAGAAGGAAAAGAATTGTTACTGCAGCCTCTGGATTCTTTTCTCTTGAATACAAGTTGGGTCTTTTTGTGTGTTTGTTTGGTTGGTTTTTTTTTTTTTTTATGTTCTGTCAGGTTATTTCTCAAAAAATTTCTTATTTCTTAATGCCACAGAATGAAGTAGAAATCAGAGGCCCTTGTGGCTCTCATAGAGACTGCCTTTCGCTCCCAGGGGTGGCAAGTTAGTTTCAGCAATCATGGGATGGGACCTGACTGTATCGACAGCCACCTTCAGAGTGGCCAATGCACTGCTAAATTCAAGTCAGCTCATGGTCGGTCACTTTCTTCATGAGTCAGTCTGACTGCTTGAAGAGAGCTGGTTTCTTTCTACATTTATGTGGCTTCAAATGTTATCAGAGACAGTTGTGAATTTTGTTTTATTTCCCCCTCAATGTCTAAACAGATGTAGGTTTCAATCTGGGGATTTAGTACATAGCTATACAGTGAAGTTTCCAGCTCTTCTCAAACCTTCTCCCCTTCACTTCAAACCCTGCCTGCTTCTACTACAATACTTACCTAACTCCCAATTCTCTAGGGTTAATAGCAGTCTAGTCCTCACCACTTTTTGGTATTAGCCATAGACTTAAACACACCCAAGGAGGAGTTCTCTTAAACTTGAGACTGGCTTGAAAATCACACTCCCTAATTGCTGTGTTATTTTTTTAAACAATGTAGTGTAGGTTTTTTACTTTCAACATATTTTGTGTAAAATGTTTTGCACACAGCTAATTACTCTTGAAGTCGACTTGTAATCCAGTATTATCCACTCACTGGGCACTTAAGCAAGGAGAGTCTCATGTTCTGAAAATAAATGCAAACAATTTACTTTCTTTCATTAGGATAGCATATTAAATAAATTATGAAGACTTGCGTTTCCTTTAAAGCCTATTGAAGATAAATTCTTGTGCAAGTGTTTATCTAAGACATGCTTGCTCCAATTGTCTAAGAGACTATACATCACACTCAGTTGCATCTTTGCTAGCCAAGATGGTTCTCTTCACTTACCGATTTTCAAATCTGACATTTGGAAGTTGAACACTTACAGAGAAACAGTCATGGCCTAGCTTTTATGTCCTTCATTTTCCAATTAAGCTAGAATGTGAAAAAAAAAGTAGAAAGAGAAAAGCAGGGAGAAAAGATGCACCAGTCATTATTTAAACTGAACTCTGACTGATCAAAGGGATGGTATTTCAACCAAGCAAAGGTCAGAAGGTACAGAGATGTCTCCTTTTCCTTTGGGAAGACCTTTGTCAAAATGTTTGGCTCTACAAAAATATTTTAGGAATTTTCATTTATTTATTTTGAATATCAAACTAGGGCTGAGGTATTTTTTTAGTTTTATATTTTTGATAAAGTAGGGAAAACCTTTTGAGGGTGCATCTTTCCCTTTTCTAACTCCGTTCTTTGCAACACTTCTCTACTGTTGTTTTATGACTGAGGTTTTATGTGAGATGATACGGTACAATATGTGTGGGTTCAGGGGCAATGTCTGACAGGTACTTATAAAGTGAATTTATACTCTCTAAATTCCAGGGTTTTAATCTAATCAAAATGCTTTTTCAGAAAAGATAAAAGTATTCACACCTATCTCCTCATATGCAAAAACAAGATGTTACTACGCTGCATTACAGGTAGAATATTTACAGTGTTAGAAATGAAGTAGACCCAAAAGAAGAGAATCTTTGCTATGGGGTCTTTCTCTCTTTTACAACATCGCGGATGCAAGTGAGTCCTCTTGTTGCTTTAGCTGTGCACTGTGCTCGACTCCGGCGTTACACAATCCACTGAGTTCCTTCAGAGGCCCAGACCCTAGACCATGGAATTTGTGGAAGTTACCTTGTGGCAGACATAACTGGGATCATAGACGGCACCTAGGGAGAGACTCTAATCACACGGGCTTTAAAAGAAAGGCATTTTTGTGGCTGGAAGCCACGAGGTGGACTTGAAGTGGTCATCATCGGAATCCAAGAGTGAGCATCACTCGGGATACAGGAGCCCCTGGAAGGGACCGGTGGGAACTTCGAATGGCTGTGTGCACGCACCGCTGGTCCTGGCACACACACCCCGGGTCAGCCAAGCTGGAAATGGGGACTGCATTCTACAGCTGTTTGGAGCTGGATTCTGCCCACTCCCTAAATGGGAATGGAGGTGGGATTTGTGGGTCTTTTTTTTTTCTCCCAGAGTAAGACTCTGGGTTTCAACACTTTGATGTTTAGGCTGTGACACCATAGCAGAGATAACTGTGCAAGTCAATCGGCCATCCTGCCTGCGCATGTCTGAGGCAACGCGTTCGTGCTATTCATTGAAGCCCCTGCATTGTGTGATTGATTATGGCTGCAGAAGCAAACCTCCAGTCTCAGCCCATCTGCTCCAGGATAAACAAACAGCCGCATGCTACCCCAATCAAGAAACGACCCCCGCCCTCCCTGCCCCACTCCATACCCTTGCAAAGGGAAGATCCAGGACCTCATGCTTCACAGAATAAAAGTGCTGGAGAAACATTGCTCTGTTTGCAGAGTCAAATCCCAAATGATTAACTTGAAAAATTTAGGATAATCATAGAAGAAGAATTAAAGATCTGTTGGGGAGAGGGGGTTAGTACTCTTCTAAATAAAGCTCAGCTTAAACTCTGGAGAGTCTGTAACACAGCTTCTTCCTGAGTGAATAAATCCTCACAGTGTTCCCATGATTTTGTCAATGATGTGTGGGGCTTCTCCACAGAGCCAGATGTTGAGGTCAACATTTTGTGTTGGTTAAGAGATTGTAGAAGAGACTCAGTATACAAGTGGCCACTCTGGATTTCATTAGGGAAGAAATGAGCAATGGCCACTCTTGAGACCCAAGTAAGAACCCAGACCAAAGTATAGCTGCTTCCTTAGCTTTTCCATGTCTCACACACAGGTGTGCACAAACACACACACTCAGCAGTATGTGTAGAGGTTGACCAGTCCACCCCCTACAGGCCTTTAGGCTGCACTTTGATTTTACCTGGTCCTCAGCTGTCCCCACATTCTGCAACCTGCCTCCATCACAGCCTCTCTCTCTCTCTCTCTCTCTCTCCTGTATCTGTCTATGTATCTATGTATCTATCTATGTATCTATGTATCTATTTATGTATGTATGTATGTATGTATGTATGTATGTATGTATGTATGTATGTATCTATCTATCTATCTATCTATCTATCTATCTATCTTTGGTCCACCTCAGTGGGGAGAGACAGAACCAGAAGCCCCGTAGCTCATCCCTTTTCATGACAGTTCGGAGAGCTTTGTTTTGTTTTGTTTTTTTCTGGTAAGACCCTGAACTTTCCAGCGATGAAGTGGATTAAATTTTGGACACCATTTTCCCTGTCTTAGTAATTCATTCTCCCCCCAGTATTCATACGACTCCCTTGATCTAAAGAATATACAAGGAAGCATTGTAGTTGTCCTGACTCAACATTTATTGCCCTTTTCATTTTATAGCGTTTGTTTGCTCAGTGTCTAATGCATACTTTCATTTTTGTCAGGTTACGTGTGCATTGAGATACCCGTCCAAAAGTCCAGCCTGGTAGTAATCAATAAACCAAGAGTTGTTTGTTTTTGCCAGAGTCCTTAGACTCTATTTTTTTCTTCCTCAGCAACAGTGAGAAAGAACAAAAAGTACACTGAGTGAAAACACTTATCTAGTGCAAGACCTGTGGGTGTTGTTGTCAGTCCGTGTACTTGTCTGTTAAAAACTCTATTTTTAATCAAACCTTGCAAAAACACTTTCTTCTACACAGGTAAATACCTTCCTACAAGATGTGTCAATACAAAAGAAAAGTTCCCAAGGAATCATTTCATTACTGATGATGTACTCAGAACAGAATCTACTGACCTGTAACCAGAAGGACCACCACATGAATTTTTCTTTCCCATATCCTAGCAGGATTTTGTAAGAATTCCTTCTTGTATCTCTGCTTGTGTCTTTTATCTAATGTGTTTGATATCCCATGAAGGATTTCTCTGTCTTAGGTTCCATGTGGATCCCAAGAGGTGACTGCTAGCATTAGATTCCAGTTTGGTAGGTCTAGGAGAAGATGAGAATGTCTGTCTCCAAGAAAGTCTCCTGTTACTATGTTGAGTTTGAAGCACTGTGTGCAGACACAGGCCTATGCAGTTCTGTTCATATTCTGCCCATCAGTGGTAGGTAGGACTTGAATGAACTGTTCAGCTTTACCAAGTCTTAGTTTACTGAAGTGCAATATTCTTTCAATAATTTTGCAGTATGATGCTGTAAGGTATATAATGTGCTTAATAACAAGTTTAAACTCTGGGTAACACCCATAAATCAACTGTTTATAGCCTACCTGTGTGCTCCTCTTCCAGCTTTTTATCCATCCATACAGAATGGCAGGAGTGTGTGTTCAGAGATTGTGTAGCAGGTTTTTCTCATAATAGCAATAACATCAGAAGCTGTAGTGTGTGCTTGCAGGATGATCTTGAAAGAAAGAAGAGGCTACACAGTGGGAGAGAGGGACATTCACGAGACGAACCTCTTGTCCAGCAATGGAACTCATCTGAAATAATACAAAGTTATACTGCAGCCCAGTCCCTGAGAGATGGCATTAAATGTGAACGTTTTGAAGGGGATGAGTCTAGAGACCTCAAATATTACTAGTGACCTTTTAGAAGAAACCACAGAATATCTACTTCCTCCTTTCAACATGTGAGGTTATAGGAGAATATAAGTTTGTTTTCTGTGAAGTAAGAAAGGAGCTTTTAAAATTTTATTTGTATTTATCTTTCACTTCCTTTTCTTAAAGTTGATTTGGCTATTTGGGGGCCATTTGTGATTCCATATAAATTTTAGAATTGATTTTTCTATCTCTGTAAAGAATGACATTGGAATTTTAATGAGCAGTAGACTAAATTTGTGTATTGCCTTT
Source organism: Dipodomys spectabilis (assembly GCF_019054845.1). Lineage (NCBI taxonomy): Eukaryota > Metazoa > Chordata > Mammalia > Rodentia > Heteromyidae > Dipodomys > Dipodomys spectabilis. The sequence goes on along the minus strand of NW_024870892.1, from coordinate 3,950,986 downwards.
GGCAATCTGGACATTTTTGTACTATTAATTCTCTAACCCATGAATGAGAGGTCTTCCATCTTCTGTTCATATATAAATATTTTATCAAAAATACAAGTGTACATAAATACATACAGAATCAAATATATGTGTGTATTATGTGTGAGTCTGTGTGTGTGTGGGGGGTATGGGTGTGATGCATCTGATGAGAGTGTAGCTTATGGATGTGTGAGAGACCACGATGAAACCTCTTTGAGTACTTTAACATAAATGAATATTAAGAAATTGAAGTGTCATACAATGACTGAAAGGTTATAATAATAGCAGAGAAGTAGAGGAAAAGGAATTGATACATATCTTGCTTGGGGTGTAGATACTAGTGGAGAAGGAGTAGATGATTGATGAGGGGAAGGGGGGAGCTATAGGAGAATTAATTTATATGCATGCATGAAAATGGAACAAGGGCATTTGCTGAGATTGGTTAAGAAAGAGAATAGAAGAGATGGGGAGAGTGATGGAGTGAATTATCAATGTATATTATATACACAAATAGACTAGTCAAAATGAAATCCCCTTGTACAACTATTGATGTCAGTAAAAGAGAGGGGTAAACTTGGTACTTTCTCCTTGTACACTTCCAGTCTTGTGAGGAATAAATATCTCTTGTGTACAAGCAACCATGTTTATGACACAGGTTGAGTATCCTTTATCCCGAATGCTGTGGATATGAGTGTTTTTAATATTGCAAGGTGTGTTTTGCATTTTAGAAAATTTGCTTATTCATCATGAGATATTTTGAAGCCAGGTCCTAAGCTCAAGAGATTTCAGTGACTATTGTAGACAAATGGGCTATGTGAAGGCATTATCATCCCAGTAGTTCAAAATCCTCAAGTTCACAAAATAGTCAAAACTTTTGAATATTTTACTCCATTGTTTTGCTTTCAGTGTAGACAGACAGATTACTGACCGTGTTTGTTTCCCATTATTGTTGCACAGAGAGAATTTTGTAGTTGGAAAGTAATTCAAGCTGTGTGCCAGTGGCTCACAACTATAATCCTAGCTACTCAAGAGTCTGAGATCTGAGGATTGTGGTTCAAAGCCAGCCCAGGCAGGAAAGTCCATGAGACTCTTATCTCCGATTAGCCACTAGAAAGCCAGAAGTGATGTTGTGGCTCAAATGGTAGTCGCTAGCCTTGAGCTGAAGGGCTTAGGTATAGCGCCCAGGCCCAGAGTTCAAGCCTCACAATGGACAAAAAGAAAAAAGACAAAGAAAAAAAGAAAAGAAAAGAAAAAAAAAGAATGTAATTCAGTGAGCTTCCCTGCACTCCTCTCATTTTCTAACTGTGTGAACTACAATGGAAGAATGGTCAGATAAAGTCTGCTTCTCATTACTTCTAAGAGAAGCTTCAGTCTTCCTGTCTTCTTGGCCTTTAGCCTTTTTAAAGTATAATTTTATTTTTATTACTAAGGAGTTGTAAAGAAGGCTTATCAGGTGATGAGTACATTTCTGTTTTGGACAATGTCACCCCTTCCTTTGCTTTCCTCCAGTTTCCTCTCCCATCTCTGACCCCACATTACATAGTTCGTTTTCCACAAAATATATACTTAATGCCATGGCTGCAGTTGTTCATCTTTTCTCCCTTAATTTCTGTAACTGCCTTTATCTCCTTTATCTGTGCTGTTTCCATGAGCATGCATGTGCACATGTCTTTATGGTAATCTGGCTTGTGATGTTCTGGGTAGATACCTAGGAGTGGTATGGCTGAGTCATAGGGAAGTTACAGGTTTAGTCTTTTTTTTTTTTGTCAGTCATGAGGCTTGAACTCTGGGTCTGGCTCTGTCCCTGAACCCTTCAGCTCAAGGCAAGAGTTCTACCACTTGAACCACAGTGCCACTTCTATTTTTCTGGTGGTTTATTACAGATAAAAGTCTCACAGACTTTCCTGCCTGGGCTGGCTTTGAACTGCTATCCTCAGATCTCAGCCTCCTGAGTAGCTAGGATGACAGGCATGAGCCACCGGCGCCCGGCTACATGTTTAGTCTTTTGAAGAACCTCCAAACAATCACCAAGAATGGCTGTACTAGTTTACATTCCCACCAATAGTGCAGTAGCGTTCTTCCCCCTGCCTCCCACCAGTGTTTGTTGTTGTTTAGGTTCTCCGTATCGTCCAATCTAACTGAGGTGGGAAGAAATCTCAAAGTTGTTTTGATTTGCATTACCCTTATGGACAGAGGTATTGAACATTTCCTCCTCTGTTTATTGGCCTTTGTTACTTCTTTTGAAAATTCTCTCTTTAGCTCCTCTGCTTATTTGTTGTTTTATTAGTTTTGAAGGGAGCTTTCTTTTTTAGTTCCTTGTAGATTTTGGATATTAATTGGTCTTTACTCTTAAGGGCAGAATTAGAATTCAAACTCAGCAGAAGCCAGTAACATACCTGCTTAGTGCCTCCATAATGGAGTATGACGTGGGCTTCGTTGCCATATTAATTAGCCCTTGTTAGTTTTTCTTCTTTGTTGCACATGATTTATCCCCTCCCATTTCTCTTGATAATGAACACTTGACTAAAAGAATGAATTCTCTAAATTAATTCCAGGATCTCATTGGGTGTTTACTGAGTTGCAGATAAATCACATGCAATCCAAGCCAGCCAATTAGATTCTTTCACTCCAGTTGATATAAGCTCCCAAATGACTGTGAGCTGAGGAGAAAAGAATCTGGGAATGAGGGGAGGGGAGTGTATGTCTAATGCACAGGAGCATGGTTGTGTTCATGAGTCCAGGAATCACTGAGATCCATTCCTCCTCTGAAAAGGGGAGTCCTGTGTCATTAACGTGTTTCATTCAGGTCTCTAGTCACTTTCAAATCAGTTAGGACTCTTGCTTCCTATTCTGATACCATTTGAGGCAGCCATCAATATCTTTTAAGAGGGTTGTCCAAGACTCCAAGGATCCAATAACCACAGAATGATACTGTGACACTGACACATAATTGATTGCATTGTCTTCTATTTCACACATAGTGTTTTACCCTGTCAAATGTGCCTTCCCAATGAACCAGCATTGCCATTCTCACTTACTACATGTTATTGTCAGATTTTCAATTTAATAGGAAGGATGAAGCCCTAGGGAAATGGAAAATTTGAGCAAGCAAAAATCATGGGGAGGATTTGGAATCAAGGGCGGTAATGAAAAGACCCATTTTTCCTAGGTAGTGACAGAAATAGATACTATTTTTAGGAAAATTACGTTCATATTCAACAATGCCTTTGGATAGCACTCATTCTTTATTTGCCTAATTAACTTGTAATGCCTATGAACTACCTGTTGAATGAATGAATGGAAGAATGAATAAGTAGGTATGCATGAGAAGGATGTTCCCATGTTAAGATTTCATTTATTTTCATATTCATTAGGGGTTTACCTTTCATGTCTATCAATTTAACTTCTTTCATTTTAATTTACCTTATTTCCATCATTACCACCTTAATATGTCACTTTTATTTATTGTATTTCTCAACATTTTTCTGCCAATTTTGAGAGCATGATTGATTTGAAGATGGCCAAGCATTAGTTATGAATCTTTGTAAAGCCTACTAATTGACTTTAATTTACATTCCAGTGTTTTATGTAAATCACAAGGAAGGATCTATTTATTCCATTACTGCTTAAATATAAATCATAAGCTTAGAAGCCGGAAAAAATATGAATGTTTGAGTTAGCCAACACATAAGTAAATAATGACTTGGAATCATTCCTGTGTATGTCCAGTTACTTATCAGTTTTGTCAGAAACCATCTTGACTTGTTTCCATCTACTCTACCAAGCTCTACTCTATCAAATTTCTTACACTCGGGCTCACCTGAGTCATTCTGTGATTATGAAATAAGCACATTATTAATCATGTTTTTTTGGCATGAACTTCCTTTTTCATCAGAGGAATAGAAGGCATCAATTTCATTTACTCCAGCATCCACATTATTCAATTTTGCAGAGGGACAGTGAGTTTTGCAAAGATTTCTCATTTGTTGCAATATGTGACTTAAACAATATACTTTTTCATTCTTTCAAGTATGTCGGTGAGAAATTAATGACTATCAAACATACGTTTTATGACCATCAAACACAGTGTATCAGATCAAAAACCTTCATTTGTCAATGAAGTCTGATGCTTGCCATATTTTGGAGATGATCATAATTATTCATTTTACAAACAAGAAAATAAAAGATTTTTACCTTCTAAAATTACCTGTATTTTTTTTAAAATAAGTTTTTTATTGTGAAAATACCGTATAGAGGGGTTAAAATTACATGAGCAAGGTAAGAAGTACATTTTTTATTAAGCATTGTGGCCTCCTCCTTTGTTTTTCCCCTACCATCCCTGCCTTCCCATCTCCACGACTACACTCCCCCAGCACCCCCCTGCCCCGCCAAAGTTGTAAAGTTCATTTTTCAACATAGCATTTTGTACATCTCATTGTTGCAATGGGTCCACCTGTATCCCTATTTAAACAATTTGTTTTTCCTTCACCTCCCCATATTATATCAACATCTAATACAGTGAAAATAGGAGTTATACTATGGGGGAGGGACATACAAAACAACAAAACAATCACCTTATAAATATGTTAGAAACAATAGCAAGAAAGAAAAAAATCACTTGTGTCTTTATCTTGGAGTTCATTTTGCCTAATATCATCTTATCTGAACTTTTCTGCTTGTCTCAGACATATACTAGTTATTGCAAATAATGGAAACCATGGGACTTATGTTTCTTTGGGCTTGGCTTACTTCACTTAATACTCTGGTTTCTCTTCAGATGGCATAAATCTTTCGCCTTTTACCTGCATTTCTTTAGACACAATTTTGAAGCCATATGACCCTGTTAAATGAAAATTAAATGGAAAATTACTACTGTTTTTTTTTCTACAAGAATAAATACATATACACGCATTAGTTGATATTCCTTTTTTACATTAATTACAATCTATTTTGAAGAAAACGTTCTAGTATTATAAAATTGCCATGGGCTGAATTAAATTTTTCAAGAATTATACAACAAACAAAGGCACAATCGTGAGGCTTGAACTCAAGGCCTGGGCACTGGTCCTTAAGCTCTTCGGCTCAAGGTTAGTGTTCTATCACTTTGAGCCATAGATCCACTTCCACTTTTTCATATATATATATATATATATATATTATACACACACACACACAAAATTAAAATGTGATGCACAGAGGGGTTGCAGTTATATAAGTCAGGAAACTAGTACAATTCTTGGCTGACATTGTTACCCTCTTGCTCACTTCGCATTTTATGGTGGCTAATTGGAGTGAAGAGTCTCATGGACTTTCCTGCCCAGACTGGTTTTGAACGATGGTCCTTAGATCTCAGCCTCCTGGATTGTTAGGATTACAGGCATGAGCCACCAGTGCACAGCACAGAAAATTTTAATTAATATGTGTGTGTATGTGTGTATTTTACTCCATGGATATTACAATTCTATTCTTAAGTCAAAGCAGGTCATTCTTAAAGTCCAAAAGTGCACTGGATTTCTATGAGTCATGGTGATACTTTGTCACACACAGGAAGAATGACAGAGCTCTCTTCCATCTCTGTTTGTAGAGCAAACCTCTGAAGGCAGGGGATAGTCTGTCATCAGTTAACCTATGTGGAAGCTTGATTGCTAGCAGGTTCTCAGAATGTTTGGGATCCAAAGCCTCTGAGGTTCTGGATTTATTTTATTTGATGAGTGAGCTCTTCAGAGTTTCAAAGGAAGGAGAGACACTGCTCAGGTCCTACCCATCTCTGAGACTTGCCCTTTGTTGGAGTTCAGGGCAGGCTGTTCTGGCTAACAATGTCTGCTTACTTTAGAGGTTAATATATTACCAATTCTACTTAGTTCTTAGTTATTGCTACTGTCCCCAACTTAATTATTATTTTGTGTGCCAGTCTTGGAACTTGAACTCATGGCCTGTATCACTCAGTATCCTTGAGTGTTTTTGCTCAAGGCTAGTGCTCTACCTCTTGAGCCACAGCTTCACTTCTGGCTTTTGTGTTGGTTAATGGGAGATAAGAGTTTCATGGACTTTCCTGCCTGGAATGGGTTTGAACCACAATTCTCAGAGTACCTAGAATTATAGGTGTGAGCTACTAGTGCCTGGTTTAATTTTTTTTTAATATTTTTACTGAATTTTTCTTCCATTTTTCTTACTGTCCTTAGGTTTTGAGGAGAGGGACTTCACTGTTGTTTTTAATGCTTGCTTTAAAAACAGGGAGCTTCTTTGCAACATCCTTTGTGTTTTTAAACAATGTTATCTCATAAAATTTATTGAACCTTACTTAAAAATTTTTTTTAAAGTCACATGGCATTTTGTAGGAGGGTTGTCAAGAAGCTGAAACCAAACACAGAAACCCAGTAAGTTCAATGTCCTTAACACAGCTGAGGAAACCAAGGCCAGGGCTATTAATAAAAGTGACTGAACCAGATCTGGGTGAGGAAACTTTGTATACATATGTACCGGCATTCAGACGGCTGCAGCAGGTGGATGGCACATTCTAGGTCCCAGGCAGCTGCACAAAACTGAATGCCAGAATTGTAGCAGCTCCACTAGCAGCTTGTTCAGGTCCTGTTTCATTCTTTGCATTTCATAAGATTCCTGAGAAGCGTTCGGTACCATTCTTCACAGCTTCGTCAATCTTATTATTTAGTAGTTCATTTTCTGAGGTTGCAAGCCTGAGGGACCATTTGGTTGTATTTTCCCATTTCTTAAAGATGCTATCCATGATCGAATTTCTGCCTGTCCACTTAACAGCCATCACGTAACTCCTTTTCAGTGCCAGACTCTTTGGGAGGGCTTAGGCAGTATACGATTATGAGTAGAGCTATGGATGTTTGAAGTTATATGTCACCAGCGCTTGAAATTACACCTGTTGGAGCTGCAATGTCATCCAGGGTAGGCTAATGCTTCTTTCTGTCTGCTCAACAATGCTGGGAATGAAGCTGGCATCATGTAGTAAAGTGAGGCAAGATGGGAGATCTATTTTTTTTCCTTTCAACATTAACAAGCTTCAGGATGCTCAGAACAACCTCATCCACACACCCCACATCTTATTCCTCTAGTTGAGCATCAGCCATAGCTTGGGACAGAGCTGCTACTCCTGGGTAGGGTCAAATGCTGAACTGTAAACATCAGTGCATAAAGCATCTGCACAGGCATACGTGGTAAGGTTTGGAATGATCACTTTGTCTGATCTCTGTGAAAATTTCTCCCTAGGATGCTTGCTTCATAGATAGATAGGCACTAGGAAGAAGAAAAAAAAATGTCGAAAAGAGGAGACAACATGTAGTCTAGTGGAGAACCCAGATTGGCATTGTTTATGGAGGAGACAGGGCTGTTAATGCTGATGATAGAGCGCCGCGTCTGAGCCTCGCTGGGTGCTGTCTCTGTGCTGGAGAACCTTCTAGAAACCTGTCCTTAATACCCAGAGAATCCCAGGGTCGGCCCAAGGTTGATATCTGGTTCCCTAAGGGGAAACTGAGTAAGTAGAATTTGACCTGGATCCTGAAGAACGGCAAAGATGATAGTTGAAGAGTATCTTAATTACCTCATGTAATTTTGTTAACTTTTACCGGAATGTCCAATGGTGGTAGCAGCTAGATTGGAGAAACTGGAAGAGAAGGAGATACTGGAGGTGGAGATTTTTGTCTGCTTCTGGAAGAAGTCACATACTGTGTGATTCTCTCTTCTCCTTTCTCCACTCTTCTCTCTTCTCCCCTCTTCCCTCTCTCCTCTCTCCTCTCTCCTCTCCCCTCTCTCCTTTACTCTCCTCTCCTCTCCTCTCTCCTCTCCTCCCTCCTCTCTCCTCTCTCTCCTCTCCTCTCTTCTCTTTCCTTTCTCCTTCTCCTCTCTCCTCTCCACATGTGGAGCAGCTGCCCGTGTACCATCAGAGACTCAGGGAAAGGCTCTTGGCTTGTTTTCAGTTTATGTCTGATGTTGTAACTAGGTTCTGGGTCTCAACAAACAGTATCTCAGTGAAATTAGAACACACTTCGGTGTCAGATGAAAACCTTGCATTGGACATGCATGAGTGTAGCACAATAATATTTTTTCATCTAGAATAATATTGTTGATCTAGATAGTGTTTCTTGATTCCAGATCTCATTGTCATTAGCTAACTTCAGGCTGCACCTCTGCAGCAGAATGGCAGGCATTAGCGGTGGAGTGGGGAGGGGAGATGCTGCTGCATCTCAGGTACTTGGGGTCCTGAAATGACCCGTGTTTGGCCAGTATTGCCCTAGCTCACCAGGCCTGCCCATTGGTTATGATCGTTGGCACAACACTGCCTTTCTGAGTGGCCAACTCCAGGGTGATCTCACTGTGGGATTCTATTTACTCAGTGTCTGTTTCCATTTGCTATTGACCCTGATTAAGTCTGTCCTTACCTCATACACTTCTTTTGCCTACTGACCTTGGATTTTTAACAAACACACATACAACAGCAACAGCAACAGAAATCTTGCCTGTGTAGGAGCCCTAGACTGAGTATTTACTGGCTAACTTCCGTATGAGTTTCTCCATCTCAAATTTATTCACATTCCATTAAGCTTCCTGAGACCAGCCATGTTTACATTATGTAAAGTTTTCATGAAATCTCTGATCTTGGTTAGAGTTTTTCCTCCCCCAAATACATTCAATTTCACCTGGTTCTTTTGCTCTATTTGTCCCCGTTTGATGTTATCTGCAGGAATCCCACAGGCTGTGGGGCTGCCTCAGTTGGATACCCGCCAAGGATAAACTGCATAGATACGGGCTCTGTTCTGGTAAGTGAGTGAAAATGTGGCTTTTGAGTGGAAATGGCAACAAAGACAGCATCCCTCCCCCGACAACTTCTCCTACCTGTAATTCCACACAAACTCATGTAGTATTTCCCTTTTCAAGGTGCAAGCAATGTCTATGGGTACTGCAATGTTGAGTCAGCTTGATATACATAGATTTTACCTAGAAAACATGATGCCAAAATCAAGTATGGGCAAGGAAAGAGTTGATTCTGCTATGCTTTTGTGGGCGATCTAAGCTTATTTTCTCATTCCCTAAAGCACACAGAAAGGTAAGTGTTGACTGTGGAGAAGGCTCAGCAAAGAAAGGAATCTAAGCCTCCTCGGGAGCTTACCAGACTGGATTTCATCTATCTGGGGCTAAGATTTGTACACGGTTCCACCTGTCAGACTGCAGGAGCTGCATCCTGGAGTCTGTGTCCTGGAGGGTCTTTGATAGGGTATTTCACGGGAGTGGACCATGATGAAAACTGCTTTTGCACACTTGCTGTTTGTTTCAGGAAAGCTATTGTTATTCACAATGCACACATGCCTCCAATGGGAGGAGGATCTCCCTCTCTGCACATCCATTGTGAATGACCACCGATATCTGACTTGATAAAAATTTACTGAGCAGCTACATAATGACCATCCACATAAACACAGATGTGAGTGAAGAATCATGCAAATGAGGACTAAAAATTAAAAACCCATCCAAGTCATATTTTCTTCTATGAAGGCTCTTTAACGATGGTAAAATATGCCTTATCTGTATATTCAGTTACTTGGCATGGCCCTGTCAGGTTGTTGGTTAACATGGGTTATTTGTTTACTTTTAGGATTGTCCTAGATGTACAGACATACACATTTTTGTCTGTATGGTGCACTTCCAGTGACATGAACTCTATGTTAGACAAATAATACCTTTTCAAGGGCGCACTTCTCAACCTAGTCCTTTGATCTCTCCATTAAATTTTGTGACATGACTATATATTCTATAACTTTCATCATGACCTCAAATTATACTGGTAGATTTTCAGTAAAGATTGGGAAACTCAAAATACTGTGGTCAATGAAATTTTGTGGTCAATTTTTAAAGTTTTATTGTTTTTTAAAGAAGTCCACATAATATGTTTTTGTGGTGTGTGTGTGTGTGAGAGAGAGAGAGAGGGGGGGGGAGAGAAAGAAAGAGAAAGAGAGAGAGAGGGAAGGAGGGAGAAAGAGAGAGAGAGAATGTTATAACACTGAGGCCTGAACTTAGGGCCTAGGCACATTCTTTTAGCCTTTTGGCTCAAGCCTAAACCTCTACAACATGAGCCATGGCTCTGATTCTTGCTTTGGCTTGTAGTTAGTTGGAGATAAGAGTTTCACAGCCTTTTCTTCCTGGGTTGGTTTTGATCCACAATCTTCAGATCTCAGCCTACTGAGTTGCTGGGATTACAGTCCTGAGCTGCCAGCTGACACAGTGTCCTTCATGTGGCTTCAGGTGTGGCCCTCCACTGCCTTGTGGTGAGCTCTGGCCCCACAGAGGCATCTCAGTCATGGGTGGAAAGTCACAAGAATGCCAAGGGCTGGTGCGTTGCATCATCCCTCGGGAGCAATGAAATACCAGTGCGAGTGGGTGAGTTTGGCTTTCCAGTTATTGCCTTGCCCAGTGTCTGCACATATCCTTGAGCACTGTTAAACCTGAATTTGAGGTTGTGGGGTTGTATGAAGAAGTAGCTCTGGGATTTCTTGCTAGTGAGGTCACTGCAATCACCATGAACCAGATTGAGTGGGAAAAAAAAGCAAGAGAGTTGTAATCCTGTTCACAACACAGCTAGTATCCTTCCAACAAGCTGTTGTAGAAGGTTGTACTCAGTGCCCTGAACCTCCCATAGAGGAGGAAGATAGAGCTAAAAAGTAGCTGTGTCATTTGTCCTGATTCACATGAGCGGAGAGAAATTGAGCAAAGATGGAAGGGCATGTCCAGAGTTCCTTCTTTGACTCTGGGTGTAGTATGAGTTCCATTCCTCCATGAAGAAGTTCCATTCCTCCATGAAGACTTTCCAATATTGATCTTATTCAACAGAGTATGAGAGATTTGAATAGGTAAGTATATGTGCCTATATATAGGTACAATATTATAACCAAAAAATATTTTTAAAGATAAAATTCCAAGTCCAGCAGTAGACAGATTAAACATGTTTGTTGGATTTTAAGGGACCCACCCCAGTTCTTCATTAACTTTTAAATCAGTATTGGAGAAGTGATATAAATTATGAAATCTTTGTTTATAAATAAATGAATGTAGTTGTGCTGCCTTTCTGTCACTGTCCATTCAATTATACAATCTGTAAGTTTATAATTTAAGATGCAATCATGACTTCACTTTTGAGCTAGGAGCTGAACTGAATTTGGTGAACTGATGGACAAAAGTCTTTGAAATTCAGAGGCTGTGTTTTGAGCAGGGTGAAGATGAAAGGAAACCAGCATTTTTATCACAAGATTAAGTTGGTAAGAATGCACTCTGATAAGTGGCTGCATCTGAATCATAACATATTGGATGAAACCAGAGCTATTTTAAGATGTGAACTTTAAAGTCAGTTATAGGGATTGGAAATACGATATTTTTGGAATTTTATATGCTTTCAAAATTCTGGATGAAGTTCAAAACTGGATGAAGCCACCAAGGTAAGAAAGGAAAGGTACAGCAAAGAAAGAAAACAGCTTGGGTCTGAGTTGGAGAGCCACTGCAATGATCTCGAGGGAAAGAAGAGAAGAAAGAAGAAAGTGGAAGGGAGTAGTGAGTGCTCTTGAAGAGCTGGAGTAACAAAGGAGAAAGCTTGCCTTCATAGACCATCAGAGATATAAGCAGCCACGATCAATGGCCAGTATCTTAAAGAATTCACAGGAATTAGGCAGCTTCCAATGGCAGACCCAGGGATGGGAGCATTGAACTAGACTTTAGATGCTGAATTCTCATGGCCTCCCATGTCAGCCTTGTCCTAAGAATCTGTGAATCTGAAAATGAAGATCTGATGTTCTCATGGAGACGATACTTCCTCCCAATCTGACTCCCCAGAAAGATGGAAGCAGTGCTCCTAAAGAACATCACAGGCACCCCTGCCTCCGTGGGAAGAGCCTACAGTGAGGGATGTGTCCCTTAGTAGGAAACCAAGTGTATTCCACAGGGAATGTCTCTAAAGATTCCAGATCATTACTGCCTTTCTTCTGTTTTCCCTTCTTCTCCAGTTGAAACGATTCTTGCTCTCCACACATCCAAAGGGGAACAAATCATGTTAAGTGATATATTTTTTTTGGCAGTCATGGGCTTGAACTCTTAGCATGGGCACTGTCCCTGAGCTCTTCAGCAAGGCTAGTGCTCTGTCACTTGAGCCATAGCGACCACTTCCAACTAAGAAGATCTTTTCAGTTTATGAGTTATAAATGTCAAGGGGATCCCTAGCTCAAAGTGAGTAATAGTATCAGTGCTGATAAATAATGAGTGTGAGTCTGGTTTGGTGCCATATGCCTGTAATCCCAGCACTCAGGAGGGTGAGGTTGGAGGATCAGGAATTTTAGGCCAGAGTCAGCTACACAATGAGTCTGTCTGAAGAAAACAAACAAAAAAAGCAAAATGAAACAAAAAAGCCTTAATTGCCTTTTAAAATGGATTATGTGTCCCACGTGTGGTGAATCATGGCAGCCAGATGATCATGCCTGTCAATCACACAGCAAAATGCCGCTGTGGCATTCATATGTCTAGTTGATAACCTTCGCTCCAGGCACATTCCTGTTGACAAATTTTGATGTGCAATCCGACGAGCATTGGAGGGTGGTACTAATTCTGCAAATTTGCCTGGAAGTAAGTCGATCAGCAGGTCCGTCATTTGCAATCACAGAATCCAGCTACTTAGACCACAGCATCTCTGGATGTCTCCCGATCTTCAAAAGCGAATGTTGAAAAGGAAATGTCGTGATAATTATATCCAAATTGTCTTTTCTTTTGTCAAGAAGAGAGACTTCCCATGTCCTCAATGTTTTATTTTTAGAAATGAGCCTGAAAGAGCAGCTTCAAAAACTCCCAGGCCCTAATTTAGAAGCAGCGCAATAAAACTATAAAAATATACCCAAATTGTTTCTTGCAGAAGAAAAGATTACAAACATCAGTTTATAAAAACATATTTGATGGTTTAATTATAGTTAATCTCAATCTACTATATAAATTACATGCATGTGCTTGCATTTAGTACTGAAAACAAAAGTGAGACAATACGCGTTTTTGTATTTACTTGTTGACAAAAAGCCCATATTACTTTTAGTATATATATATATTTTTTTTTTTCACAATAAACTGAAGGTTATGAACTGTGAAATGTTCTAATTTGTCTTTAAATTTGAAGAATATTATTAGGTGGTACTTAAATAAACATAATGGTAAATAGTGTACCAATCTTTAAAAAGAAAGTTTGAAGCCAAGTACTGGTGGCTCACATCTGCAATTGTAGCTACTCAGGAGGCTGAGGCCTGAAGATTGTAGTTCAAAGCCAGCCAAGGCACTAAAGTCCTTGTGAGATTTTTTTTTAAATATCCAATGAGCCACTCAAAATCAGGAAATGGTGCTATGGCTCAAGTGGTAGACTGCTAGCCTTGAGCAAAAAGAGGCTCAAGGAGAGAGCCCAGGCCTTCAGTTCAGGCCCTACAACTGACCAAAAAAAAAATGGTTTGACTTGTGTATTTTTTCACAACTATATCAAAGCTCTTGTGGTCCTGTAAACCCTAGCAACTGAGGACGCTGAGATAAGGAGGATCATGATTCAAAGCCAGCACAAGATACCACTTCTAAAATAAATATAAAACAGAACTAGTGGCTCAATTGGTTCAGCCTCAGCCAAGGTAAGCTAGCTGAGTTAGCTAACACCTTGAGTTCCAACCTTGGTACGAACAAACACACACGTGCACACTTGTGAAATTACTTTCTAAGAAACTTACTAAGAGATTTCAGATACTAACTGCTGCAGTCTAGAGCTCATGTGGGGACTTCAGAACCTTGTGATACAACCTGAGACATGCAGACATATGTGAACAGATCCCTCTGTCCGAAGGTGAACCTTCCAATTCATCCAGGTACGAGGAGTCCACTTGAGGAGGCTCTCTGGCCCGCCTGCAGTTATGGAGGGAGTGCCAGGCGCAGGCGCCTGCGGTTCCGGGTGGAAATGAGCCCCTGCGGTGGGTTTTCTAAGGCTGCAGTGCACCTTGATCCCAGGATTGGCAGTGATGGAGTCCGAGGCCGGGTTGCCCCTTCCAGGGGGCACATCTGGGCGCTGTGCAGAGGCAGATGCAGCAGCGGGAGAGGTGCACAGCCTGGCCAGCGGGGCGGGTTCAGGGAGAAGCACCATGAACCCGAGATTCCAGGCCCATGCTTGCAGAGAGGGAGCCTGAGAACCTTCTGGTAGGAGGGAAAGGAGAATGACCCTACAAACGTAGGGCTAGTATGGGCTCTGGCTGCCCGGGGATCTGGGGGTTCAGGTCCTCTGGTCCTCAAGACAGGGGTCTCTTCCTGGTGGGGAGCGCTCTTGGACCTGTGCGCTGCGCTGGGCCACAGGGAGAGAGCTGGGACTCGGTGTCCCTTGGATCTCAGAGTAAAGCAGGGGTTCCCCTGGGGAGAGAATTCTAGACAGCAGACTGCACCCCAGCAGTGATCTGAAGGGGCCTATGCATAACGCCTTTCCAAAGCAGAGCAAAGGGAAAGTGAGGTTCAGAACGGAATGCAGAGGGCGGAGCTTGCTGTCAGTGCGTCTGGGGATACGCGCACCCCGTGTTCCTCCCCCAGGGGCCTGACGTGGGAGGGCGGGTGGGCCCGGCCTTGGGGGCCCGGCTGGGAGCAGGTTATGGTGTCGAGGCCGGGGGGCAGGTTATGATGTAGAGGCTGGGAGCAGGTTATGGTATCCAGGCCGGGACCAGGTTATGGTATCGAGGCGTTCTGCAGGTGACAGTGCCCGTTCCCATGGTGTTCTGAAACTGGATACAGTATCACGAGCACCTGCGCCCACTAGGTCTCTGTCCATTCAATAGCGAGAGACCCACACACCATCATTAGCAAGGGACCGCTTTGGAAGTCTGCACAACTTAGAAGGGAATGTATGTTTCCATCGCCACACACATCAGCCAGTTACTGATCATAGGGGTCAGAAAAAACGCTCTCAGACACCTGAGCTGACTCGTTTGAGATTCGGAGTCCTTTCGATGCCTCTTAGCTTTCATTTCAAGGATTCCATTAGGATCACAGATCCTCTTCTTTTGTATTCCCTGAAATTGTGGAACTTCGGCTTGAGAAAGTTAAGTGGTTAGATTCATCGTTTCGTTTCTGTCCTTCTGAGAATGAATAATTGGTTTGTAATTGTATTTTTCAAAAAGATCGACAAGTATATGCAAAATTAAATTTTTGATTATAATGAACACAGAAGTTACTTAACAATCAATAGAGAAATAAAACTTACTACCACAATTAGCTTCACTTTAAGCCTGCCTGATGAATGAGGATCCTGCCTCATGTAAAATTACTCTAGGCCACACAAAATGCAATTTTCTTTCTCTAATTGAGGTGAATGCCAGCCAGTGGGCTACCACTGCTCCTTATATTTGGGGTAACAAAAAATACCCCTGCTATTTTTTTGTGCTATTTTTTTTCCTTGACTTGGGTTTTCATCTTTTAAGTATCAAAAAACAACAATAATTTGACTCTCAAATTTGAACAAAAAACATTGACTATCAAAAAGCTGAAACAAACAGTAATTGTTTACTGACCTCAGTAAAAGTTACTGTTGAGATTGAGGCCCAGATGGGGAGTCCTGTGGACTGTTGGCTACATCTTCAGTCTCTATGCATCTCCAGTTTGTGACAACTAGAAGCATCTCCAGATATTATCAAATATTTGACAAGAAGAGGCTGCACAACTGCTCCAGGTAAGGAATCATCATGGCTGGGAACGTGGACAAGTTACACGTGAATGATGACAGTCCTATGCAGCCTTAGATGTGCTCTCTGGGTGTGGTCAATAATCAAGGGGTCATTCCTCCAACTTAGATGCTCCAACTCCCAGACAGGTGGACTATATGGCCAACCAATGTCCTTCCAGACTACAAATTTGTGGCTCATGTTACTGCACTGAATATTCCCAGCAGTTGAAATGTAGTGGTAAGTATTTGTTTACTATAGACAGACATAGAAAAGGTAGAGTAATAGAACACTATAAAAAGAGACCAAAAGTGTACTGATCTCTTAACTTGCACAGAGCCCGCTGGACTGAGAATGACTCAGGGTGGGTAAGTGGGAGTTAAATGATTTTGTGGCTTGACTCCATATTACTGAAGGCTTTAAAAACATAGTACACCCATGCTACACTCAAATTACATGAATGTTACTTCTTCACCAGTAAATTAACTTTACCTTACTGTGACTTCTAAACTTGATAAACTTAAAATAGCTTTGAACTTTTCATGATGACCCTTAAATAAATAGGCTATCCAGTTGTACAACATTATCTTATTTAGTTTTTGGATCTTAGTAGTGTTTGAAATTAAGGCCTCAAGCTTGATTGGCTCACTCAGGACTGGTGCTCTATTACTTGAGCCATTCATCTAGATCTGCTTTTTTTGCTGGTTAATTGGAGATGGAGTCTCACAAGCATGTCTGCTTGGACTGGCTTTGAACTACCATCCTCAAGATCTCACCGTCACCAACTCTCAGATTTCCAGGCCCTGAGTATCTTGGATTACAAAAGTGAGAAGTAGAAGTCGCAACACCCAGCTAAAATACATTATTTATCTGCATTCTTATTCTGTGTTTTGCATTTAATTTTTAAACCTTTTTTTCAAATATTTAGTTAGTTTTTGAAATCTAAATGGAGCACACATATTGCCAAAGCCTGCTCTGGTCAGGACTGGAGCACTGTCTTCTACCTTTATACCAGATCACTCTCACAGTCTTCTACCTCTGAGTGCTGTCCCGCTGGGAAGAAGCGTTACATGTAGAACATGGCCATCCATTGAAGACAGCAACCCTTCCTTTAAATCCCTCTGCAGGGCCTGCTTGCTGCTTCCCCGGAGCTTCCACTATTCACAAATATCAAGGATGGTTTCCTTGGTTTGCTTTTTTTTCCCCCTCTCTTGCTTTCTTTTACTTTTCTTTCCTCTTCTTCTTCTTCTTTTTTTCTTCTCTGGCAATACTCCAGTTTACAAATCAATGTCCTGTGCTTGGCTGGCTAGTGTTCTACCAATCAATGTTTCCAGAACTTTTTTGTTTTAATTTTAGTTTTATTTATTTATTTACTTTTGAGCATGTTCTTGCATTTGTAGCCTGGGCCAGCCTAGACTGCAATCTTTTTAGGTATGTCACTTTGGAGCAGATGGTGAGCAAACGCTACCACACTCAGCTTTTATTGGTTGAGATGGAGTGTTGCTAATTTATGCCCAAGTTAACTTGACCCCTCAATGTCATCTTCAGCTTTCCTCCTCCTCGTCCTCGTCCTCGTCCTCATCCTCCTCCTCCTCCCCCTCCTCCTCTTCCTCTTCCTGCTCAAGTTAACTTGACCCCTCAATGCCATCTTCAGCTTTTCTTGTCCTCCTCCTCCTCCTGCTTCTCTTTTCTCCTCTTCCTCTTCCTCCTCTTCCTCTTCCTCCTCCTCCTCCTGCTTCTCTTTTCTCCTCTTCCTCTTCCTCCTCCTCCTCTTCCTCCTCCTCTTCTTCCTCCTCCTCCTCTTTCTTCTCCTCCTCCTCTTCTTCTTCCTCCTCCTCCTCCTCTTCCTTCTCCTCCTTTCTTCCTTCTCTTCCTCTTCTTAACTTTCTCTCTCCTTTTCTTCTTCCTACTCTTCTTTCTCCTCTTCCTCTGCTTCCTCCTTTCTCTCCTACTTTTCTTCTTTGTCCCCTTTCATCTTTTCATCCTTCTCCTTTCTCTTCTTCCTCCTCTCCCTTCTCTCCTCTTCCTCCTCCCCCTCCTTGTCTTCATCCTTCATCTTCCTGTTCTTTTTCTTTCTTCTCCAGATCCTCAATCTTCCTCTACCTTCTCCTCCTTCTTTGCAGATTTGTTTCTAAACAAATAATGCCTCACACATATTCCTCTCAATGAGATGCATTCAGGGTTGGGTCTATGGTCTCAAACTTTATAAAAAGAGCTAATCACGGTCTGCGGGAGCTTCTGTTAAACACTCATAATGAATTTTCTTGCAAGGTCTTCTTTTCTTTCACCTGAAGTTCCCTTTTGTTATGGCTCTTCTACTGCTTTGGCTCCTGATCATGGTCTGTTAACATTTTAGGGGACTAACACTGTAAGTGTAGTCCATGTTGGCCAACACGGTACCTGGTATGTTACTGTCCTAGTGCCCACCATTTATTATAAATATTAAGCAGCCAGCACTGTAGTATAAACAAAAAATTCTGCTGAATTGGCCAAAAGCACCTCATATGAAGACTTTATCCACACAAGATTGAGTCGCACCTGCTCAGGGCTCCCTTTCCAGGCCCAAAGCGATCTTTCTGCACCTCTGAGAACTGTCAGAGCACAAACTACATGAGTGCAGCCCCAACTTGTTCTCTCAGATCTCTTTAATCCCTGAGCTATTTACATTTAAAAACGGTTTCTGACATAACAGTGCTTTCAAAGTCTGTGCTCTCTGAGTTTCCTCCACATTTCTGGGTGTCATTGGGATATTTGTTTTAAGGAGCTCCCGTATTCTCACTTAATCTTGCTATTTGTCTCACAGACTTTTATTTCCCTCTTACTTAGGGTGGGTGCTTGGTACAAATTATTGTGTCATTGTTATGCCAAAAGCATGATCTAAAAGAGATTTTCCTAGCAAATCAATATCAAAATTGTAGACAAGATTATCATAATTTCAGAGCTGGCGTCTCCTCAGCCTCAGGGGTCTTTGTGGTAATTCTCTTTGCTATTTGAAAGAAACTCGCAGGGTAAGGCATTGAGAACTGCATTAGGAACTTATGTCCCATAGAAAGCATTTGCATCTGAGTGCTTGTTGCCAATGTGGGAGTGTGAAGGTGGGTTTAAAGTAGTTCTCAGCATCTCAGTCCTAGACAGATGTAGTCTAGGTGGCTTTACCTGTGGAGAAGAAAACAATGCATGGAGTCATTCTGACATTGTTCAGGTAAAACAGATTCAGTCAGAGATTACAAAGGCAAAGCTGGAAAGCCAGACAATGTCAGTCCAAGATTATCCTGTTGGAAACATTGAAATATCCCCGTCATCTCTAAAGGTATTATGAAATTCACTCTACAAGTTCAGGTGAGTGACCTACAGGAGAGCAAACCATCATTTTCTCCCTAGAGGAATTTAAGAGCCATGCTTCATAACCTTTTTGTTTTAGAATTTGATATTATGACCCCTTGATGGAGGAAGGGTTGTAGCTTCCAACATGTTTATTCCATGAAAGGATTGTGGGAAATAGGTAACAAAGAATAGTTTCCTGAGGGGGGAAAAATTATCTGCAAAGAGCAGGCTTGTCTGTGGAAGGGTATTCATAAATAGGCTAACAAACGTGAAGAAAAGTTATGGAAGAGCCCGAAAGATGTGTCAGTGACATGGGAATCACAGAGGTCCATAGTACATGACTGGACAGGGAAACGAGGCACCAGCACAAAGTCTCCTCCTAAGACCCAATCTCTCCACTTCTGCCCACGAGCTGGCTGTCCTTGCACTGCTAAAGCCTCCCAGATGCAGAAAATGAGATTACACCTCTTTTACAATGCCAAGCAAACAGCGAAATTGCATAAGTGCCCTGTAATCTCTGCAACCTCATAAAGACAAAATGATCCTCCAAAATGCCTCATGAATTATGTGTTGTGATTACCTTGGAAATGCACAAACAGAAAGTTATATCTTATGTGATACCAGGGACTGAATGTGCAAGTGTGTGTGTGTGTGTGTGTGTGTGTGTGTGTGTGTGTGTGTGTGTGTGTGTGTGTGCTGAAGAGGGTAAAGTGAGCTTCCCAGAATAAGATAACATTTACTCAGAAAATAAGATACAGAGATAGTTAGAAATCACCATTTCTCTCCATAGTAGGCATTGTTCTTTCCTTTCTAAATGAGAAAAACGTAAGGGAAAGGAGTGTTTATTAGCCAGGGGAAATAATTAACCCACATCAAATGACTGTAACAGTACGGTCCGGCCGGGGAGGGGAGTGACAGGCAGTGGAGAGGGGCGTCGTGGCCACATGCCTGCCGGCACCTCCACGGTGGTGGTGTGAATGCAGAGGTGCCATCACGCCACGGCTGTGGGGTATGGTGGCATCGTGACCCTGCTTGCTGTCTGCATTGGTCCTACTTGCAGAAGACCGGAATAACTGATGCCAAAACAAGTACCCCAAATCATTGGCAGATTTTTAATCTCAGACACTCCAAGTTGTGCAGTTAGAATTCTTTCCATGAGAAATTTGCCCTGGCTAGTTATAAGGTACTGAAACGTAGTCGACCAAACATATCATTGCCAGGTGTCAACCCAGTTCGCTACCTAAGTTCTAACCATGGCTGGTGGCATGAGTGACATTAGGGCATGGAAAAGGGAGGGCTAGTCGGTGTGACCTCTGGTCATTCTGACGTCCCCGTTTCGTAAGTGTCTGAGTGTGGGAGAACAAGAAGTGCCGAATACTAACGGCAAATTTAGGGACGGACAGACACCCGCACTCATATCATATTTCACATAAACCCTGGAGATACAAGAATGTTTGCCTCGCTTTTGAATGGCATTTCCCTCCCTTTGGTTGAGGCTGCTCTGCTTCCTCCTCCTCCCCTTCAATCCTGTCTTCCTGTCAGGTGCCATTGCTCTCTTAACTTTCTCAGTCATGCTGAAGGAGTCATAATCAAGAAGCACTATGAAGAGAATCAACTATTGTTACTATGAATAGTACGGGTGAGTCATTCAGTAGGTAGGTATAATCTAATCGTCTATATCATGTTTTTCCCTTGCTAGGTTTCCGGATCCACAATTTCTTTTCCTCAAGGGCCTAGACGCAGCCTTTCCCCTCCTTTTGGAACTATAGAAGTGCTGTGTGTTAAGTGGTATAATGAAGGGATTATGAGGCATACAGTGGAGCAGAGGACAGTGGGAACAACCTCATGTAAAGTTAGTGAGCTCCATACAGGAAGTGACCTTTGCCCTGGGCTTCCATTAGCACCTCTTGGAGAAGTTTACAATGCTGATTTGAGTAGATAACACTACAGGCAAAGGGAGAAGCCAGAAACTGCAGGCTGAGTCAGACATGGCTCACTTATGCTTCTGAAGAACTCTTGACAAGTTGTGTCAAAGGTTCACTGTTCATGACTCAACTGGCTGAGATACAAGAAAAGATAACCCAGGGGGATCAAGGTTCCCAGACTTCTAGAATGTAAAGACGCCTTCTTAAGGCCTTTCTCCACAGTTTTCCACATACCAGGAAGTACACTTTTAGAGAAAAAAAAAGACATTAAATGACTAACAACCCAAATGACTGTGAGTTCTCTATCAATGCCATGTGGATTTGAATTTTGTTTAGAGAAAAATATAAAATTTGATTATCATGAACGTGAAAAATGGATATTTGAGAGTATGTGCTTATTCCTTGTGTACTTCATTCTACTTTTTAAAAATTAGCATCAGTTGATTGTACAAGGAGGTTTTATGTTGTGCATACAAGATGCTTTGATCTTACTCATCTCCGACATCACACTCCCTCATCTCCCTCTTCCCAAACCAATCTCACAAAGCCTCATTGTTCCATTTCCACAGGGGTACATCAAATGTCTGGACCATGTTTCTCTTCTCCCCCCAACCCCCCTCCCATTCTTACTCCCTCCTCCTATTGGTGTCTGTACCCTGCACAGGACCGCTCTTACATTCTTCTCATTCATTATATTAGGAGATTTTACCTAATAGGATAGTCATATATATATGCTATGTTTTAGTTACATTTTTCTTGGTTTCCTTCGACTTTCTCATTCTAGTATCCCAATAGTTCAACACCTTTCTGTGAGTTTCATTATGCCATCGTCATTCACAGAGGTACATCCTGTCAGTATTGTTTACCTTCTAATAGTCTCTTTTCCTATTCCCACTTCCTCTAATACCTTCCAACAGTCCTAGGATAACACAAGTTATAACTCTCTCCATATATGTACACATACATATTAATACATATGATGAACATATATGAATATATATGTATATATATATATATATATACACACACACACACACACACACACACACATATGGTCCTGAATGTGTTCATCACTTAGGTCTAGTATCCACAAATGAGAGAAAATATGCGACCATTGACCATTGTGCAATAACTTCAAAGGCCTGGATTTCCTTGCCTATACTTTCTACTGATCTAAATTTTAATTAGGATATTTCTTTCAAGAGATTTGTTAAAGAAATTCATGGGCTACAAGAATCACGCAATTTCAATAGTATAAAACATTTATTTATTTTATAGACAATATAATTGTTTTACAGTCCACCAAAACAGCTATGACTGATTAGTTCATAACAAATTAGGACTAAAATTTGCACCATTTTAACAATGTCATACTGCTAGTCTCCCCATTAATGATTATGAGTTCTTAAATTAGGAACAAATTCCAAAGTTTCACTCCCCACCCCTTCCCTTCTTGCCACACTAGACAGGTGACACATTAGGTGAACTGCTCTGCGGGTCAGCTCTGCTAGTCTGAACTGGTAAGTATACAGATGTACCGAGCACACAGTATGTTTTTGAGATGCCTGGACACATGACTCACATAAACCAATTAGGTCTTGAGCATCCACGGATTGTTAGGCTGATCCAGTTGAAAAGAAAATCAAGGATATGGGGTGGGAGTATTTGGAGGGGGATAGCAGAAATGTCTACAACTCCCCTGGGGAAAAGCTTCATCTTCAGCCCCAAACTTCACCCATGTTCTCTTGCTGATCTTGCTGGCCTCCCCAGAAATCAGCTACTGTGCCCAGTCGGCCAGGGCACAGAGGATCAGGACCAGAGTAGGTGTGACTCAGAGCTGCTGAGTGCCTTTGAACACAAGGGTGAAAGTCTCAGCATTACTGAGTGTCTCTGCCGTTCTTACTAGTGTGGTCTCAGCTGGAACATAATATGATGGGAAGGATGTATCCTTCTATCATCAAGACCAGGGCTCACAATCAGCTTTTATGATCTACTTACCCTGTGTTTGGTGACTGTTTCTGTGTGTATGCACCTCCTGTTGCCTCTTCCCTACATCGGAGTTCCTGGGCCTCCCCCAGTGAGTATGGATGAAACCAGGTCCTTGGTGTGCAGTTTCAGGAGATGCATGGCAGAACGGGATTAGAAAGAGCTGAGGAAGATTTAGTTGAGATGGAAGAAAGACTTTTAAGCAGCTTCTAAAGTTATCTGCATATGAACGTTTCCACTGGGTGTGGTAGGACTGTACTTGAACTTACCTCACAGGTGAGGGACTGTAGGGCTCAGGACCAGACACCACCTCTGCCCTGCCCTTCTTCTGGGGC
This sequence comes from Dipodomys spectabilis, assembly GCF_019054845.1. Taxonomy (NCBI): domain Eukaryota; kingdom Metazoa; phylum Chordata; class Mammalia; order Rodentia; family Heteromyidae; genus Dipodomys; species Dipodomys spectabilis. Next base: position 3,927,682 of record NW_024870892.1, on the reverse strand, counting down.
ATTAACGCCCCTACAATTCAGAATCTTGCCTCTGTTCCTAAGTGAAAACATTTTAGTCCCAGATGCAAAGTTCTGACCTTTGCTATGATTCTTTATTTATAAAACCTTAATGTAAGCTGAGGAGGAAGGGGAGGAGGAAGAACTCATGGTTCTGACAGGCTAGTATGGAAACATTATTAAAAAGAGGAGAAATCAAAGGCCAATTGTTTTGGCCACCTTGAGCAACTGATGTTTATCTCTCTCTCTCTCTCTCTCTCTCTCTCTCTCTCTCTCTCTCTCTCATTCTCTTCCTCTGTCTATCCCTTCAGCTTCAGCCCTGTAGTAGGAGCTGTGTGGCTTGGTTGGACCAGGAGAATCACATCATGATTTCTTATATGAAGGCTATGAATAATTCATCATGAAAAGTCTGTTGCAGCTTTTAATCTTGGGTAAGCATTTTGAAAGTGCCAGCACTTTGTACTGTATGGTTAAAATTTCAAATCGCTCTCTCTTATTATGTCCACTATTAGTTGGTCTATAAAAATATCCTATGCTGAGTGCCAGTGGCACCTGCCTCTAATCCTTGCTACTCAGCAGGCTGGGTTGTGGGGATTGAGTTTCAAAGCCAGCCCCAGCAGAAAAATCCATAAGACTCTTATCTCTGTTTAACCAGCAAAAAGCTGGAAGGGGAGGTGTGGCTTAAGGGGTAAAGCACCAGCCTGTGCAAAAAAGTCTAAGAGAAAGTACCTAGGCCCTGAGTTTCTGTCCCAGAAACAGAAGAGAAAAAAATTCGCTAGAAAATGTGCAATTCTGATATTTGTCTCCAAGAAGAGTAGATAATGTTTATGTTCATAGAATATTGAACTATAGGCTTGAAGAATTGTGATTTACTTCAAAGCATAATGTGATTTCTCACCTCTAGATAAGTGGAAGGTTCTGCAGAATCCCGAGTCTCAGGGCCATGATGCCAAATGGGTGTCAGCCACATGGAAGCTTCCAGAATCCTCCACCGTTAGACCACAGCGGCACTTGGCTTCTCCTCAGTGCCATACTCATGCGTTGAAACTCCATGAGAGAATTCATTCACACAAGAGGAAATTGTCTATTTGCATCTTGGGGGAAAAAGTGAGGGAAACAGCATTCTTCCCCTGAACAAAACAAATTTCCCCTGGAAATGACTGCATGAAACATTCCTGGAGAATAAGTCTAGTGACCACTGTACTGTGTCTCTGAAAAGAAAAAGAAAACCAACCAACCAACAAACAACAATCCAGAGAGTGGAGGGGAAGTTGTCAGTCAGGTGTTTTCTGTGAGTTGGAAGGCAATGCTCCAAGACTCTACCTCCATAGATTGCTGCTGTAGCTGAACGGCAGGCAGGGGTCCTCATGGGCACTGCCTGGGTGGCCAGTGCTGCTGCAATTCACCCCTGCCTCCCTCCTGCTGCCAGCGATGCCAGGGCATGTGTGGTTAAGCCGGGAGGTGCCAGCTCTGACGGTGGAGGACAGTTGCCATGAAGAGGCTGCTCTGAAGTTAGTGTAGATTTCACCAATTTTAGACACATGGAAGAGCTCCGGGAAGGGATTTGTAATGGATTACAACATTCCTTCACTGATTTGTTCTTTGCCAGCGAGTGTCACACAGCTGTGTGTATGTGTTTCTAGGTCTTAGTGTGTGCATCTGTATGTGTGCATGTGTACATGTGTATAGAGGAGGAGTAAAGGAGCTGAGGAAAAGCAGTTCTAACCCGTTCCCTGTCAATCCGTCGGCTGAGAGTCACTGCCACCTTAGCATTGTTAAAGACAATTGGTGAAATATTCAGTGAAAATAAAAATTCATCTTACAGTTATTCAACATGGGCATGCAGAAAGTTTTCTCTATGAGATCCAGTTTATTTTAAGGTAGGTTTTTTGTTTGTTTGTTTGTTTTTTGGGTCTGGTTGTGGGGCCTGAACTCTGGGCCTGCGTGCTGTCCCTCAGCTCTTCAGCTCAAGGCTAGTGTTCTACCACTTCAGCCACAGTGCCACTTCCGGCTTTTTTATTTTTGTTTATGTGGTGCTGAGGAATCGAACCCAGGGCCTCATGCATGCAAGGCAAGTGATCTACCACTGAGCCACTTTCCCAGCCCCTTAATGTAGGTTTTTTAATTACAATTCATTAGTAAGGCTGTCAGAAAAATGGCAGGAGATGGTTTTCTCCAAAAGAATTCTTTGTAATTTGGAGCTATATCTAACAACTTAGATTTGAGACCTTTGGTTATTTTCTAAAAATATCCTGAAGTAAGATAATGCTACACCAGAGAGCCTCGGGATCAGGAGAATCTTGTCTGACAACTCAAAAATGCAATAAGCTCTGTTTGGGGAATAATGGAAGAAGAAAATGTTCCCTCACTTACGACAATAGAAAATGCAGTATTCTATACAATTCCTTCCAAACTGTACCCCATATATACATATGTATATATATGAATTATCAAATTATAGATGTACATATATATTCATATACTCCATGGTGAGAGATTATATCTTAAATTGAGCATATTCTAATACTTCTTAAAAATGTTTTCTTCAATTTTCTTAATAACTCCATTTTTCCTCCACCTACAGTTGTGAATCTCAGCTTAGGTACATCATTTATCTAAGATACTAAAAAACTAGACCTAACACATTTTGCTATTTTTCAGATTTCTCCATTAGAGTCTGGCTACTTTTAAAATTTGTTTTGCTCTTGGTGAACATCCCAAGTATGTTTTTCTTCTAGAACATTCCAAGTATAGTTTTATCATTTGATGTCTGTAGGGAACTGGAACAAAGCTAAAAGAGCTAGTATTTTGTGAATATTCATTAAAAATCCAATTTTAATTTTTCTTAAAACAATAATTAACCATAATTTATCAGGAAAGAAATGTTCTAACAAGCATTTTCAAGCGTCTTTTCATTAAAACTAGAAAATCCTTGCGTGTTAGATATTACCCATATTTATATTAGTATCTAAACTAAAGCATATGTAATTTATTAAATAACTTGTAAGAAAGCTCAGATCTTATAAACGAATGAATAGAGATTCCAAAAAAGTTCTCCTATTTTGTCATTCATTTGAACTATTTTTATTTTACAAGACAGATGATATAAAATTTCACAAGTAGTTTACACAAGTGTGCATGACCATTGTGTCTAGATATCCTTCATTATACAGTCATCAATACACATAGAGCCTACTGTAGATCTACATGGAGATCGCTTCCTTTTGTTAATAAAGGTTTTTCTTCTTAATTTTAGAGCCAGCATGCCTCCACTTTGATAATATTCCAATAATTCATTTCAAAAGTAGAATATAACATGACAGTGGCTCTCTGAAGCTAAGGCTGTCCCTGCTGTTGATCAGGCTTAAGGATTCAAATTGTCTTTGACTATTCGTCTGTGTTTCATCGCTGAGTGTTCCTTTCTAAGTATCCTCATATTTTGCACAAATAGAAACTTGTATATTTAATATTATTTCCCCAAATTTTACATATTAAGAGAACAAGTGTGTTTATTAATCTCCTCTGCCTGGGGAAAGGAGGAATATAACTTGTTAGTGAGTGGGATATGTGTATTGGCAGGTAAGGGTTTAGAGGAAATGCCCTCCTGCTGCTAGGGAAAGTGGAAAGGGAAAAATCTAGTGGTGCATCTCTGCATTGATCCTAGCTAAATCAAAAGATTTTTACAGTACAGCTTTTTCTACAACAGCTGAAGGCAAATATTGACTTGTTATCTCCTATTGGCAAGCTATTATCACATGGAATAGGAACACACTTCTGTTTTTCTGTGGCAGCTGTATTAGCTGGCGTCTTTGATTGTGAGGTAAGACTTTCCCATGTGACCAAATTAGTAAGTAGAGATAAGCTTAGGGTAGCCCAAGTTTGTTTTCAATTTGTTTGTCATTTCTTTCAGTGGCATCTTGAATCCACTGCAAATTACTCAGTTGATTTTAAATCTCTTCAATTAAAGTAGAATCATTAAATACTCCGGGCTTCTCTGTTTTCTTTTTACCCTATCTGATTTTCTCTGTGGTGCTTGGGTTGTGGGTGGGAGCTTGCCAATCGCTTTTGCCAAGATGTGTACATGTAATGATACCTCTTTTTTCTGAAGTGCTCAAAGCACCTAGTGCTTTCTGCCAGGCTTACCCTGTGCCTCAATACAGAGAACTTGGCAAGGTTAATGAGCTATTCCAAGTAGAGACACTGGAAGCTGTGAATGAGGATGAAAAAAAAAGGCAATAAACATTCACAAGGACTCATTAAGACCTGGCTTTCCAATGAATGGTTGGAACTTGCCTTTATCCAAATAAAAGCATTATCAGTTAGGAAAGTTGGAGGTTCTTTTCTGAACATTCAAGTCTTCTAACCCAAGATATGGACTCCACATACTCACGGTTTCTTTAACAGGCTAAATGACAGAAGTTCTATCATTTTTTCAAATCTATTTGTTCTATTTTATTTATTAATCCTTCTAAAATCAACTCACACTACTTATACAAGAGGTTTTACTTATTTCAGATTTCATATTTGTTATATGTTTTCAAAACCACTGGGGATTTCAATCTTGTGTCTTACATTGGAAAAGTAGACTTAATAGAGGCTAAATGTTAAATTTAAGCAAGACAGAAATGATATTTTGTCTCTTTTCTATGATAAGAATTCTATGTGACCTACAATCTGCTGCCTTTTCTCCACTTGCTAAGCCCCTCACAAACATCATTTTCTAGCACCCAAGAGAGGTCTACATATGGTTTATCTTCACTTTGTAGAATACTATGGTTACTTAATGCCTGTGTGCCCTGTCAGTCTCTTCTGTCGCTGTTTGGTTCTTCCATCACCCCTCCTTCTCCACAAAGCTGAGAAGATTTGAGGGAATTATTTTTGTTTTATTTTATTTCTTTGTTGTTTTTGGATCTATTTGCTTTGCTGTTGAAGTTCCTTGGAAGTTTCTGTTTCTTTGGAATTATTAGCCATACCAGAACCCTAAATAAAATAGGATCTTGACAATTGTGCAAATTGACTGATATTTCAAGAGAAGGCACTTATTTGAGAGTATTTGCTTCTCACACGGTCATTTCTGTGTCTAATTTCTGTCTAGGTAGAAGTTTGATGTGCAGTGCTTAATGGGAATCATCTTTTCCCCTACTCAATAAATACCTCTTATCAGGTCGTCTTGTTGGAGATGACCATTCCCGGCCATCAACATCCATTTTTCCTGTGTCCTCTAGCCAGGACCTCTCTACTTGTATCATGTCTCCGGTTTGACACTTACCCATCAGTGTCATGAACTAAGCGCTGCCTTGGCTGATGTTGAGAGTATGTTTGTTCCTGTTTGTGTGGGAGGAGAGGGGAGGGAAGCGAGCAATTGCTACAAGAAACCTTCCTTATTTCATCTGCAGGAATACTGAGTCCATTCATCATGTTCTCTAGAACAGCCTTCACGGTCATGTAAATGTGTGACCCTGGAGGGATGCTGGAATCATGCAACTCTGATAAACAACTATCGTGCTGTGCACTGAATTGGTCCCCTTTCCCTGCTCCTTAGCCAGGTGATGGCATTTCGAGGTGGGATCACTGGTAGGCCAATGGATGATGAGGGTGAATTATATATCAATGGATTTTGGATGATGAGGGTGAATTATATACCAATGGATTTAGACCCCTGTGATTAAATTCAATTTTATATAATTGAACGTTGATGTGGGTCTTATGGGTATGATAGTACACACACAGCATGTGGATGAATCACAGATCTGAAATGAACACTCAGACTACTTTTTTAATGACCTGTGTCACTATGTAACATGTTTCACAGGCTCTCTCTACATATATACAGATGTTTATCCACAGCTTACATATATATACATATGTATGTATATATGTGTGTGTATACACACACACACACTCACTCACACACAAAACATTTCCATGTATACAAACACAAAAATTCACAGAGGCCTAAGGTTTCTCCTGTTCCTTCTTGTAATGTTTTCAGGATGTCTGCTTTGACTTCAAGGTCTTCGATCCATTTGGAGTTGATTCTGGTGCAGGGTGATATATAAGGATCTAGCTTTAGTTTCTACAGGTGATTAACCAATTTTGCTAGCACCATTTACTGAAGAGGCTGTCTTTCTTCAGTTCTATTTTTTTAGCTCCTTTATCTAAGATTGGGTGGCTATAAGTCTGTAGGTTCATTTCTTGGTTTTCAATTCTATTCCATTGGTCCTGAGATCTCTTCTTGTGCCTGTACCAAGCTGTTTTGATTACTATAGCTTTGTAGTAGAGTTTGAAATTTGGTATTGATATTCCTCCAGCACTGTTCTTTCTGTTGAGGATCGTTTTTGCTATTCGGGTCTTTTAATGTTCTATATGAATTTTTGGATTGTCTCTTCTATTTCCTTGAAGAATGAGGTCGGAATATTGATAGGTATCACATTGAACTTGTAAATAACCTTGGGAAGTATTGCCATTTTCACGATGTTGATCCTTCCAATGCAGGAGCATGGGAGGCTTTTCCACTTTCTAAGTTCTGCTTTGATTTCCTTTTTCAGATTTTTAAAGTTTTCATCAGAGAGGTCCTTCACTTCTTTGGTTAAGTAAGTTTCTAGGTATTTTATTTATTGTGGGCCATGCTCTTCTCATTGTTGGCATACAGAAAAGCCATTGATTTTTGAGGGTTAATTTTATACTGCTATTTGGCCAACGTTTCAAATCAGCTCGAGTAATTTGGGAGTAGAGTTCATGGGATTCTTTAAATACAAAACCATGTTTTCTGCGAAGAAGGAGAGTTTTACTTCATCTTTCCAGATTTGAATGCCCACCCTAGGGATCCTTGGCACAGGCCAAAATTTTCTTAATAAAAACTAGAAACACAACAAATCAAAGAAAGGTTGGACAAATTGGATTACATGAAACCGCAGAGCTTCTGCATGGCAATGAACATAGCTAGCAAGATCAATAGAAAGCCCACGGATTGGGAGAAGATCTTTACTAGCCATACAACGAACAAGAGTCTCATATCTAAAATAGACTTGGAACTCAAAAAACTAAATCCCCCAACAACAAATTCTCAAAGAAACAAAGCCCAATAAATAAGTGGGCTAAAGACTTAAAGAGAAACTTCTCTGAAGAGGAAAGAAGGGTGGCCAATAGACACATGAAGAAATGCTCAACCTCTCTAGCCATAAGAGAAATGCAAATCAAAACAACATTGAGATACCACCTCACTCCAGTTAGAATGGCTATCATCAAGAACTCTAATAATAACAGATGCTGGAGGGGATGTGGCCAGAAGGGAGCCCTACTGCATTGTTGGTAGGAGTGTAAACTTGTTCAGCTACTTTGGAAAGTAGTATGGAGGTTCCTCAAAAGACTCCACATAGGGCTCCCTTTTGACCCAGCAATCCTACTTTTGGGCATTTACCCAAATGATCACATACAAGACCATACTAAAACTACCAGTACAACTTTGTTTATTGCAGCATTATTTAGCTAAGCTTACCATATAACTAAGATATTGAACCAACCCAGAGCCCCTCAGTAGATGAATAGATTAAGAAAATGTGATATATATACATATATATATATATATATGTATATATATATATATATATATATGTTAGAATTCTATGCCTCCATCAGAAAGAATGACATTGCCCCATTTGTTAGGAAATGGAAAAACTTGGAAAAAATTATATTAAGTGAAGTAAGCCAGGCCCAAAGAAGCATAGGTCCCATGGTTTCCCCTATTTGCAATAGCTAGTAAATGTCTTGGACAAGTAGAAAAGGTCAAAAGCTATATACATATGACCAGATAAGATGATGTTAAGCGAAATGAACCCCAAGACAGGGACATAAGTGTTTTTTTTCTTTATTGCTATTGTTTCTAACATATTTATAAGGTAACGTGATTTTTTGTTGCTTTATATGTCCCTCCCCCACGGTATAACCCCCGCTCTCACTGTATTTAATGTTGGTATAATTTGGGGAGGGGAAGGGAAAAAACAAAATGTTTAAATGGGAATACATGTTGATCCATTGCAACAATGATATGTAGAAAAAACTATGTTGAAAATTGAACTTCACTATTTAGACAGGGAGGTTGGGGTGAGGTTGGGGGAGTGTAGTTGTGGAGGTGGGTAGGGAAGGGATGGTAGGGGAAAAACAAAGAAGGAGGTAACAATGTTTGATAGAAAATGTACTCATTACCTTGCTCATGTAACTGTAACCCCTCTGTACAGTATTTTCACAATAAATAACTTATAAAATATCCTTAAAAATTTGACAGAGGCAAAGTCAGAGGTGAAGCAAGCATCAAGTGTGATTTGGGATCTTGGGAAAATAAAAACAAGATTAAAAATGTGCTAGGGTAGAAATGGGGTGTGAATAGCAATGAGCTGAAGATGCAGGATATGGTGATTGACATAGTATATCTGAATGTATTGACGCAGGGTGCTGTGGCCAGCATTGGGAAGACAGAAGAGATTTCCCATCCTCTCCCTAATTAGCATGTCTGCTCAGCTTTGTTTTGAAGAAGCATTTAATATTTTAATGGTCCTTCCTTCAATACTTATATTAGTTATGTATTAATATCCACTGTGTACTAGTTGTTTACTGCCTGTGGGAGGCAATGTGTGGTATGTACAATAAGATAATTTAAAATACACATATCAGTACTAAGTGAAAAAGTGCTATTTGGCATTACAATTTTTATAGACCTAATTTTGTTACTTTTAGAAGTCAACAATATAGAGTAAATTCTAAGCTTAAAAAAAAAAAACACGAAAATTTACCTCTAATTTTTATCTAGATGTTTTAACATGTACCTGATTTTCCTACAACCATCTCATAATTTTTAATAAGCAGAGAAACCACAAGCTATATACATATTGCATTGATATTTATTAGTCTAATTAGTTGCATTTCTAAAGTCCCTTTAATATTCAGAATGAAGAATTCCATGTTCCTCTAGGAAAGAAATTATCACCACCTAACATGGAATTCAACAATGCTCATAAAATTGCATATAAAAAATTGTGCTCCAATACTCACAATGCATATTAGGTTCTAAATGGATTTGAATTTAAGTGATGTGTTGAACCCTCTTCTCACAAACGATGCAGTAAGCGTGATGGTTCTTGTGGAGAACGTGGAAGCACCGTGTGTTTAGAGATCACGGTGATGAGATACCCAGGCTCACTAATGCTCTTCCATCCCCCACCCACCTCCCGCCTCCACCGGAGATGCCATTTGTCTGGAGTGCACTATTCTCTGCTTTCTTCAGGCTTGAATGGAAGGTCACTCTGACCTGCTGCCCATTTTTACTTAAGAACTGCTTTTTAACAATAAGCCACTAGCGTACTTGTTTCTGGACCAACTTGAGTTTTTGGCACAATATGAAAAGCATTTGGAAAGTGTAAGTAAAAGCCTTCCGTTTCAGAAGAAATAATGGCCCCATTTGCCATGGAAACCAGAGGACTTTATGAAAATGCACTCAACTGTTTTCTGTAGTGAGCCTAAAATTATTCTAAAAATAAGTTGTGTTCCTGGCATCTGTTAGTGCATGCACAAAGATTGCATCCTGCAAGGTTCCCCCCTTGGAGGAGAAATGTCACGCCATTTGAAAATTCCCTTTCACTGCTACGTGCAAGGGTTAGGGAGGGATAGATGTTACACACAGTAGGGTCTTGATAATGGGTTTTAATTAAAGCATTGACTTATTGAGAGATTAGCAGAATATAGCCTCTTAACAGATAGCACCACCAAGGAGACTGAACACAGGGCTTGTCTTCAAGATTAGAATAAAACTTACTTTTCCTTTTCTGTGAATATGATTTTATTTATGTTATAGTTAGCAAAAATATATGTCAAGGGATAGTGACGATTTCAGTAGGCAAATATGCATGAATGAAAGAAGGATCCAGTCTTGAGCTGATGCACCTTGTTTTAGAGCCAGGCCCAAATGCTGTGGTTGTTCATGTTGCAGGACAGACCAGGAGTAAGGAGCCCAACCTCAGTCTCTTGTGCACACTCAAGGCTGCTGCGAAGACTCTTAATTAGCATTTTGTGTGTGTGTGTGTGTGTGCGCGCGCACATGCATGCATATGCATGCATATGTGCTTATGCCAGTACTGGAGCTTGCATGCAGTGGCTGGGTACTGGCTCTGAGCATTTTTTGCCTAAGGCTGGTACACTATCATTTGAGCCACACCTCTCCTTCTGGCTTTTTGGTGTTTAGTTGGAAATAAGAGTTTCATGGGCTTTCCTGCCTGGGCTGGCTTTGAACTGCAATCTTCAGATCTCACCTTCTGAGGTGAGGAGTACAGGTGTGAGTCACTCTCTCCCAGCCCCAAGTCATCTCTTGACTAAAGTCAAGAGGCCCCAAGCCAGGAGAAAAGATGTTCTTGATGATCTGGAAGACCAAACTGGCAGGCTGAAGGTATCAAAGGAAAAAGCACACAGAAATCCCCACACAGATGTGTCGGGAGATGTGTCGGGAGTTACGACAGCAGTCAAGATTCCTGTTCATGAGCATATGTCTTTAAGTGTGTGAGGACATTGTCACCAAGTAGTGGAGTCATTGTGTGGATTAGGCCATTGGTTAACATTCATTCAAGTTTTGCTCAATAAATATTCACCCGGTAGCTTGGTGCCTTAGGTGCTTGGTAGCTTCAGGAAATAAACCAATAACTGACTCCAACCCTCCAATTATTTATGGCTCAGTAGGGGTGAACATGTCTAAGAACTCCTCAGCTGTCATTACAAGAAGGAGCTAAAATTGCTTCCCCGAATGCCACTTGAAGAAGAGACCAAGAAGTTTTAAGGAGATAGCTAGAGAAATTTGGCTCATCAGCTCCATTACCCATAACTCTGAGAGCCATAATATATAATTTATCATCAGTGCCAGGATCATTGTGAGGGTGACACAGGTCTTGCGCGGTAACTGCCCTGGGCTGCAGGTATGAACGGAAACTCCTCAGATCACTGCACACAATTTGCGTTCTTTACATACTGGCCTGCATTTGGGAAACTAGATGGCTTCTTTTCTGTGTAATTGACCCTCATTTCACTGGCATTGATTTTACTCTGACTGGTAATGCATACTCCTAAAATAGCATGCTGTGAGGAGCTTGATGGGAAAAATTTGCGGACCCTACTCTGATGCCAGTCACAGAGGTGCAGCCTTAGCAAGTGTTCCAGAAGCATGGTTCTGTATGCCCAGGAGGGTTCTGATGATCATGTGTGCACAGGACTCAGGTCTGGGAGGGATGATGGATATCTGGCTAGACCAACAGGACTGCTTTTGTTTTCAAGTTATGTATTATGGGGATGTATATAAGACAATGGACTCCAATAAAAGTCTACTACATACTATGCAAAGGAAGAAATATAGTCTAGTTATAGCATTTGTTGCAGAATGAATACATCTTCGCTATTAATTCTTACTCTATGGTGCAGTATAAAAATCTGGCTGAGGGGGTGTAGAGAGAATCCAATGTTTTAGCTGAATAATTGCACATGAATATATCTTATGCAATCCCCAAATTCTGAGTTCTTGAAATTGTGATAGCACTGCCTGTGTCTTATTCAGATCTACCCCCTTAGCTGTAGAGGGCATCTAAAATATGTTTATTGTGTGAATCAATAGGTTCCTTATGAACTGTGTGAGTCTAAGGAATGGAGTTGGTGGGTTTGGTGACAATGAGCTTCATTTTTCTCAAATGTAATCATCTCTCATCCTCGGCTCCCTTCCCAGTCTCAGCCCTTTCTTCGTAAACATAGACTTGAGAAAGCAGTTTAATGACTGGTTATCTTCTCGGGAAAGGATAGTTCTTGTAACTTAGTAGCAATATCATTTCCCCCTTTCTGTTTGTATGATTTATTTCTTTATTTAAGATTTATGCAGCATATCTATAAGATAATCAGAACTCTCCCTTTACAGCAAGTAAACAGACTGGCTTGAACAAGGTTTCTCTGACGTATCTTGTTCTCCACACCCTTGTTTACTTCTGTTTCTCCTGGAAGCATAATGTTGCTCCCAGATACAAGCTGAATGTTTGCATTGGTTATACTTGTGCACCAGAGAAAGACATAGTGTGTTTGTGCTTTCTAGACCAGCCCAGTCCTCAAGAAATCCAGTTTCAGTTTTTATCTCTTTTCACTTATCTTGCATCTTCTTTCAATCACCCATTAGGCTATTTCTAGGGTTTGAGTTACTTTAATGTTCAGTCATGCCATTTACAAGATAATTAATTACCCATTGGTCAATCCATTTCAGAGTTTGCCCAACTAGACCTGACTTCAGAGCTATCACCTTCTCTTTTGGGGTAGCTATGTGGTGACATACACTCAACAGCCTCCTTATGAAAGTGACTTAAAACTCTATTCTATAAGTGTCTCTTCAAACTGAAAGCAGTTTTCAATGTATACATTATACCATGTAATTCTAGAGATTGAGCTCATTTTGAAGGTGTTCCTAATGTAACTGCTTAAAATTGCTCTGGAAGACAATGTAGCAAATTGAACTTCTGTTAATCAAGTCTGTTTTCCCCAAGATTTCCATTGGTTAAAAAGAATTTTATTTAAAATATTTAAATACTATTAAGTAGGCATTGTTTTGGAGAAATCATAAAAATTCCATTATTCTTAGAAAACCCTTATCTCAAAACCTACACTTATTATCAATGTTAAATAAATTCACAACTATAGTAAATGTGAGTGTGTGTGCATGTACCATTCGGATGACAAGATATTATAATCATGTTTCAATATAGTTTGCCAGAGCATATCATTCACTTGATAAGAATGTGTTTAGGCAACAAAAGAGAGCAGTTTATAAACTCTTGTTTATAGATGGGACTCATTCTACCATTTGCTGGAAGAATAAGATTATTTTATAGGCCGTGGCAAACTAATGATTGTGCCTACCTTCAGAACAAGTACGTTTTTTATTGTTCAATGACAAGTAAACATAATGTGTGCAATTGACATATTAATAAGGGATCTAGGCATTTTATTGGATTGAGAAATGAATTTAAATTTGCAGTGGGTTGGTGAGTTTCAGGCAGGGAAAGGAAAGGAGGGAACTAGGCCCACTACAAAGCGTGGGCTTAACTGTGGTAAAAATTGCTTCATGTGTACTAATTTACTGTTGTTTCCTGCGAGATTTTCTTTATGTTGTGTTTTGTTGGAAGATAGAACGAACATAATGTATTTCTTCAGAGGAAATAGAAACATTTATATAGTTCACTTAGATAATAGTCAACTAAGTCAAACACTATAAATATTTAAGTTTAAATGCTTATATGGCTTAGAGAAAAGAACTAGTTCTAAATTTCCCTTCTTGTCCAATACACTCATGGGCAGACAGCTCTGTGGCTGTGGGTAGATTGCTCAACTAACTACCCCGTGTCTTATTTTCTTCTCCTAGAATGGAACAAATGATAAGACCTAATACATAAAAGTTGGTGTGTATATGTTTGTGTGTGAATTAACATTGTGTGTGTGATGATCAAATAAGTAAAGTGTGAAATATTGGAAACTAGTAAGTATCATACACTTATTTCTTTTGTTGCTATTAGTACTTGGTGAAGTATGGAGATTTCAATGGCTTTGCATTACCACTATCTTTACTAGACTAATGTAGATGATCATTTATCAACATGAGAAAACAGTGACAGACTTGCACAGAAGAATATATTAAATGATACCTCAATTATGCAGCACAATAAACACTTTATTTTTCTGAACTGGATGATGTTATGTCAGTCATAATCAAGTCAAGAGAGCAAAAAAAATCTATGTAAATTATTCCTTTGAATAATTTGGTCCTATGTTTTTTTGTTTTTGTTTTTTTTTGAGGAAAGAGGTCAACTTACAAGCATTCATTTAGTATTTTGCTGTAATATTCCCATGATGGCATAGATGGGGGAAATCTTTGGATGCCTGCATCCAGTTTTGTAGAAGATGCCTTGATTCCTCTATTATCAATTCTTCAGCTTTGGCATAGCTGTTTGTTTGCTTTGTTTTATCCTGTGAGACGAATACATCTCACACTGTTACCTAATATTGTCACAGAGTGTTTTTTGACTTCTAGACTTCTTTGCACAGTATAGCTTGCTGGAAATCTCAGGAGTTTTTACAGGACCCTCATCCATAATTCTACGTCAACATTGTCTTTTGGGAACACGAAGGAACCCCATTTTTCTGCTTTGAAGAAGACACTTTCAATGGATGCTATTCTATCATGTTACTCTGGGCTTTTATGACCTTGTTTTTGGTAGAAGTCATTTGTGCATGTTTTATGGTGTCGTTGTTGTTTTGGCTAGATGATTGGAGAAAGAAGCCTCTGGTATTTCTTTTTTAAAAAAATATAGATAAAAATCCCAGCACAAACAAATGAAAAATGCAATCATTGAAAATTTGAAAACTATTATTGTCTCTTTTCTGCATCAGCACATGCAGGCTTGCCTCAGAGAGTCTGTTCCAATGAGTGCTTATTTATGTTACAGAGACATCATTGGAAGATCTGCCAAAATTTCCTGGGCTCTGAGCTTCAGGCAGAATACGCAGAATACTGAAGCAGTTAAATGGGAAGAAATCAAAGACCCACAACCCACAGCGCTAAATGGCAAGGAGGTGAACTGCGGCCCTGCAGGGCAGGCGAGGCCCAGGAAGAGAGCAAAGGGGAAACTCAGCACCAGCCTCCTGCTTTGTGTACCATCTACCATGAAAAGGGAACAGCCAGCCAGCTTCTCCACTGAATAGCTTCTAGAATCCAGGCTCATTTTAGCCTCTTGTCTGTCTCCTGGTGTCAGAGGCTCGCTTAGAAGGTTATAGGGCTATGCGGTCTTCCAGAAAAACTTTGGTTTTTGCATGAACAAAATCAGAAAATCATCTCCAGTCATTTCTCTTTCAGTGGGACTTTTTCCAAAGGAATCCTGGGTCTAATCATCTCATGATTTCAGATCGCATATCGCTAGGTTCACACATGGAGATTTAGAAGGAAAGCCTCGCTGTTTCACCCTGTGCAGTCATGTGCACTGAGAGACTGGTAGTTCCAGTGTAGGAAGGCACGGAGCCAGGTCTGTGTGATGCACTGAGATTGGGTAACTCGTGAGGTTGGCAGGCCTGATTCAGAATCAAGCAGAGTTGAGGTAAGTCAGAATGGATTCTTGCTGCCTTCAGCTCTGGAAGACTGAGGACAAACAGGAAACAGTGGCTGAGCAGTAAGCTGCTAACTCTCTAAGCTCCACATGTTAAAGCCACTGATGATTGGAATTTGTAACTCAGAACCTGGATTATAAGAAAAATAACCTTCAAATTTTTCTTTCCTATTATATAAGTATATATATATATATATATATACACACACACACACACACACACACACACACACACATATATTTATGTTTATTGGTAAGGTGATGTACAAAGGAGTTACAGATACCTAACTCAGGTAATGAATGCATTTGTTTTTGAACAGTGTTACCTCTTCCCTTGTTTTCTCCTGGATTTTCCATCCTGACCCCCTTCCCCCACAAGTTGTGTTCATTTTTAACATAGAGTCTACAAATTGCTGTTGCATTTGTCCGCCCTTTGTCCAAACTTCACATTTTTCTAAAGGAAGAAAATGTCCACATTAGACTGCAACTAGTTTGGGGAAAATATAACTTATATGAAGTACCAAAAAGAATTTAGTCATTGAACTTCTTCAACCTCCTTTTAATATAAAACAATATGAACCCTAAATTATTCTAATTAAAGCTTGTCATTAACTTAGAAACACCAGATTGGCATAAATTTCTGGCATAAAGGGATATTAAATATTTTTACTCAATCATAAATTCTCAAATTACTTCATGAGTGGTTTGCCATGAGAAACAAGATGAGCTAAGGCAATAGTTAAAGTGATCTATATGATTTTTAGAAAGCGTATATATTATGCAATTGCAAAGGGAAATTTGTATCATTTAGTTTTTAATTGGGAAGGAAAGTCTAAAGACTTCTTCAGTTTCTAGGTGTAGAGAAGATTCCAGAATTTTGATTCCTGACCAAGGAGGAGGTATCCTGGGAAGCCAAGGCATGCTCATGGTTGCAATAAGGCTTGATTTGTAAGAAGTAGCTCAATGGCAAGGCTGATCTCTCCCTTGCTCTTGGGCTTCCCGTTACGCCTAGACAGTGGTCTTATCATCTTTCATTGTTAAGTGTCTGTTGCACATCTTCACATACAAGATCGTTGGGGAAGCACCAAGGTTGTGCTATGTATGTTATGGGTGTTACCCTGATGAGGTGCAGCGTCGTTCAAGTGAAAGGACATACGTTTTGGAAAAGAGCTTTCAAACAGTGGGGCATGTGTATGTCTAGTTAGATGATAAGGACCATGGAGTGATTAGCTATGGGCAGAGAAGATGGGACTTGTAGTCTTCAAAACCTGTACATGAGAATATACTTGGGATCTGGAACATTTCTTAACAAGAAGTAACACTCCTTCACAGTCTGGGCTCATCATGCCATGAGGGAATAGCTTTGTTTTGGGTTCCATGTGTATACTCTTGTTCTGTCTATATGCATGTATCCCTAGGCCTCAGAAATTCACCTTTCTGGCTGTATTTCTGGCCACCAAGGGGAAGGGTGGATGTTTTCCACTGAAATGCAAAGACCTGAGATGAGTGATTGGCTGTTGGTGATCTGCTGGTTGTAGAGGACTCAAACATGGGATGGAGCTGGATCTCCTATGCTGCTCTGTCCTCTCTTGTAGCTGGTAAAAGCTGTGTGCCATGAGCCTGGTGGTGTCTGCTCTTGAGGGTTTTGATTCATGCAGTGGCACTGTCACACGGTGATCTTGACTTGTCTTTAACCTTGACTAAACTTACATTGTATTGGTCCTGGAAGCTCAACTTGACCATTGAGTGATCAGTGATCTAGAGTTGCCTAGCAGAAAGAACAGTGCTCACCAAGGAGTATTTGCTAAGGGAAGTAGCTGGTCACTGACAATGGGTAAGATGGTGATAGAGAATGCCTCATTGGCTGCTTCAGTTCTGTGGTTGGCATATGGAGATACAGAGTGGAAATAAAAAAGAGTGTTTAGAGAGAGAGTCCCACACACAAACACACCAAAAGCCTGTCAAGAATGTGGGATTCCTACCACAACACCATGATGCAGAAGGTTGGAAGAAGGGAATTGAGATGCGCTAGTGCAGGCATCTTGAAATCAATCTGATCAATAAATGACAATAGAGAAACTCTTTGGAGAAATTGATCTCAGAAGACAGGTACTCAATTACGATCTAAGAATTTCAACTATAGTGTAAATGTAGATTAAGACCGCTGCCCCATCCCAATGTATGTAGGTATGCTATATGGATCCTGAAAATACGTAACCATCAGCCTGGTCTCTGACCACTCCAAGAGGCAGCAATCAAAAGAAGATCATTTCCCCAGCATCACTGGGCACACCAGCATGGTTGTACTTAGGATCTTTGAGCAGTAGAAAGATGCCATCGATGTGTACCTGACCAACACTAATAAACCACAGAGGAGGGATGAAAAGGAGTGCGCATGCAATCTAGTTAGCATGCTTTGTACAACCATGATGCATTCAGGAACTTAATTAGGGTTGCAGCAGATGGAATACAAAGAAAGGAGAGGCAGAACTAGATTTGGAAGATGTGTTCATGTCAGAATGTTGAGGAGAGACCAAGTCCTTTGGGAGAACTGAAGACTATGCACAAGGGAAATACATGATATGTGCCTATAGGTTGGATTTCAATAGCTGCTATTGTTTTGAAAAACCACTTTATCTCTGGGTTTTCACCTCCTCCTCCCCCACAAGCATCTACATCTCTTCACATGCCATTCTTCTCTGAGGAACTGGTTGTAACTGACCAGAACTCACCCTAATCCACTTCCACCACATGGTATGTAATTACACTTGCAAACTTCCTAGTGGAAAGGTCAGTCCTATTCTGAGGCACTGGGTATTAGGACTTTAATGTGTGTCAGGAGAGGGAGGCAACATTCATCCTATTGCTCCTGTCCGGTATTTGATGGTGCGTGGAAAAACTTTTCTTTGTCACACTTTAGAGAAGGAATTGCTATTGTCCTTAATGGGTAGAGGCTAGGGACTGACGGCCATCCTGCAGTCTGTAGGCCAGCCTTGCAGACCCAAGCATGATCCAGCCATGATATCTTCAGCCTTGCAGACCAAAGCGTCATCCAGCCATGATGTCTTGGTGTCTGCAGTCGGGCATAGTACAGGCTCCATAAAGTATTTAGAAAGGCATCCCTGTGCTGTACAAAGCATAAGGCAAATGCCCATATGTTTATGTGAGATTGAGTTTTATTAGGAGAGTTTTAGTATGCTTAGAACTGATTTGCACTACCATGTTGTGGTTGTCATGGTGAATGCTATCAGCACCTATTAGGATTCATTCCCTTTGCTACACTTTGTTTCACCTTGATCCTCTTGATGACTGAATCTGCTGTTGAAATGGTGTCTATACATTGCATTCACAGAGTAAGTAACCTGTGTAGCCGGGACTCCTCTCCATTCAAGAAACACGGAGGAGAATGAGAGAGACAGAGCCCCTGCTTTGGGAAGCTTACTTCTTGGTGGGGAAAGCATAATAAATCCAAGAAGAAATACTATGCAGGGTAACCAGGGAACAGGCAAGGGCCAAAAGCAAGCCTGCACAGGGAAAAGCCAGTACTTGGGATGGGGAAGAGACTGTTCCACAATGAAGAATTTCCCCAGCCTTTTCTTCACTGGGCTCTAATGAAATACTTGCAGATGCATTAATAATGCTTGTGAGTTTCTATCAGAAAAGTAGAAAGCCTTTTTCGACATCAGGGCTCATGTTGGCACGATTTACAATGAATGACAAAGGAATTACGGCCATAATTGCAGAGTTTTCTTTCAAGTTTTATTGTAAAAATTGCCTTTACCCATCGAAGAGGAGAAGATGGGAAATCAACCTAATATCTATTTGCAGCACTTGTTTAAAAATGTGATGTACTTCCCACGTATTCATAGGCATATGACTTCTGGCATGGGAAGTGGTTACACTCATTTCTGTCCATTTTTAGAAGTGGAATGGGGCACTGAAATGATTTGGGGAGCTTTGTATTTCAGGAAATGTTGCTTCTCAGCAATGTGCATGCATTACTACAGTGGAGCTAGGTGTCATTTAATGAGAATAAATGGCCTGAAAAACCCTGTGTCGATCAACAGCGCAGTATTTAAACACCATGCAAAGAGACCATGAACCTGTCCCTCTCACTTTAATAATCAGATTTCCTGTATAGCATTTTCTCCATTCCAGCTTTGCGAGTCTATCCCGTGGCTTGGTTTTATTCGTATGTAATTGTTCAGAGTGGGAGATGGGAGGAAGAAAGACCAGACAGTGGGGTGTGTTAAAGAACTCCTATCCACAGTCCATTCTCTGTTAAGATTTCTTCCCTGCTGCCCTCCCACAGCCGCTGAGCCTTCCTCTCTCTAAAGGTTGATGGCTGCCTGACATCCATGTTGCACATCAGACAAGCAGAAAGCTTAGAAGGAAATTGTGTGGCAGGACTGTTGCATACTTTGCAGGTGAAACAGGTGTAATCACGAAAGCATGACTTCAGGTAAAGAGATTCCTAAATAAAAGATGCCAGCGGCCCCAGGTGCCATCCAGGTTAAAAAAATAATAAATGTAAAGAGAATGGTCATAACCCTAAAAGAGACTTCAAAAAATAAAAATCTGCAAGAATATCTGGAGGAAGATTTCCTGGCAATCCTTGAAATTCAATTCATGACTTTCAATTTCTAGACTGTGCCCTGTAAGCACCACTGACTACCCAGTCACGGATCTGTGTATCCGTCATGAAGCATAGGGAGTGCATCTCATCCCAGGTGGAGTGACCTTGGTCAACGTGGGAAGACATCCTGCGTTTCCCACATCTTTCCCACCAACTCCGAATGAGGAACAACTACTCAGCTGAAAGCATTCTGTATCTAAAATCCACCTGTGACGAAACACTTCGAGCCTTCCGTTTCTTAGCAAGGAACATCTACTTGTGTAACTGGCAAGCTCATCATCACCTTCTGTGTGCTCTGAACAACCTTAGGAGCACTGCGAAGGCTTTCCCACAGCATTCTGGAGCCATTCTATGGCCTTACAATAAAGATATCAGTCATTTTTACCTCCGGTGTTTTCCTCCCGAGTCAACTGTCTCTTCCAAGAAGATTGGCACATACTAAATAAACATGGGGCATTCAAAGAACAGATGGCTATTTGTCCCGATTTAGAAGCAAGGGAACATCTATACCAGTAAGGCAAAAAGCCTTCAGGTACCTTACTGTTAAATACAAAAATAGCTAGGAGGCATATTGAACGGAGAGATGCTATTTTAGTAAGGTGTAAATTCAGCCATTCTGTGGAAAGGTCTAGAATTCTGGAGACAGAGAGAGCCTCAGGGGTATTGAGCTCCATGCACCCCTTCCATTACATGTGAGGTAATTGACATCAATGATGTTAAATGTCTTGTTGAAGTAGAGCTTGATAGCCATCAGAACTGAAAAGCAGATCTCCAGTTCTGGAGCTTTTTATGCTATCCTTTACCTTTCCACTGGGCCAACTGTGGGATGGAGATACAAAAACAGTACACATCTAGAGGGAGCTTCCATTCCAGAATGTTTTTATCCCCAGTTGAGGAATTCCTACTCCACAGAGTTTAGAAGAATAAGTTTGCTTTTGCTCCGTGTGTCTGTCTGTTGCATCCTTATTGAGATGTAGTTTACACCCCACTGATTTTAAATATGCAACTCAATGTTTCCAGCATATTCACTGATGGTGTATAACCATCACTACCATAAGTTTTAGAACACATGTATCACACCCATAGTACTGGCAGTTAGTCTCTGTTTTCTCCCTTCCTTGAAGGCCTAGGCAAACACAGATTTATTTATGTTTCTCTCCCTACGATTGTCTTCTGGACATTCCATGAGATGAAATAACACACTCCATGATGTTTTGGTAACTGGTTTATTTCACCTGGAATGCTTTCTTTGAGGTTCATTTAGGCTGCTGTATGTGTCTGTCATTGGTGTCTGTTTAATGGTAAATTATAATCTATATGTCAGGTTCATCTCTTGCCAGACATTTAGTATGTTTTATTCCCTCAGTTTTTGGCTACTATGACTAATACTCACTTGAAATCTTGTGTAACCAGTGGAGGGAACTTAGCTTCATTACTTTTGATGTGGTCTTTGACTTACTGCAGCCCAGAGATTCTACATAAGAAAAAAATCATGATTAAAATATGTAAGTTTTAAGTGTCATTACATTTAATGGTGATGAACATTTTGTTTTATTATCGGTTACTCTTGCTGCTTCTTCACTGTGGCAGCTTTATAGATTCCATCACACATTGTACCTGCCTAGGAGAAGCTGTGGTGCACATGGTGTTTGGCAATGCCGGTGGTGGAGGACGACCATCCTCAAAATCTTTGAAAGGAACCCATAGATACGGGGATGACTCTCCATCTAGAATAACAGGATTTCCATTCCTGTGTGAAGAGTTTGAGGAGCTGCTGGATGGCTTCTGAAAGAACTGCATCGTTTTGTCCAAAATTCACCTGCTATGTATAAGGGCTTTGATTCCTCCATATCTGCTTCCTGTTCTCAGGGAGATCCTTTGAACCTTCCCACACTAATTTAGGAGAGTCTGCTTTGTCTTTATGGCCTTCTGTTTAACAAATCCTGTCTAATTTAATGAAATGAATTTCTTCAGATTTTTTGTTGTTCTGTATGACTCTCTACCCTTATTCTGAAATGTATGTGAGTTCCTCTACAGCTTTGTGATTCCTAGAGTGTTCTTGTGTTTTTATTCTTAATTTTAGCCATTATAATAGTGTATCTACAATTCACATAATGGATTTAATGTGAGTTTCCTTAATGTCTCATTAGTTTGAGGGCTTTTATGGGTCCTTTGGCAATATATACTTTCTCTGAAGTTTTTTTTTTAGGAGTTTTGCCCATTTTTAATTGGCTATTTGTCTTTTTGTTACTGAACCATAAGAGTTCTTTATATATCTTAGCACAAATCCATTCTCTGAAATGTGTATGTATTTGTAATACTGAAATATTGAAAAAATAATTTTGTTACTTTTCTGTTCCAGTGATGTATGTCTGTACACAAATACTGTGCTTATGTAATTACTTTAACTTTATGATGTTTCAAATGCAATGTTTTAAAATTAACTTTTTCCCGTGAAAATAATTGTCATTTTAAGGGGAATTTCATTGATTCTATACATTTATTTCAGGAGGGTTGAACTTCATTAGTACTGACTCTTTAACTCATGAGAAGAGTGACTGTTTCTATTTCTTTAATTTCGTCCTCCTCCCTCCCCCTTTCCCCTCCTCCTCTCTCCTCTCTCCCATAAGGAATCTATTCTTTTTATCTAAGGTATCACAGTTTTGGTATTTCCTCACAGTATCCCCATGGTATTCTCTAATGGACTGTAGGATCTTCACTCATTTATCACTTGTGTTACTGCTGTTTGTTTTTATTCTCTCTCTCTCTCTCTTGTTGATCGTGGGTCTTGAACTCTGGGCCTGGGCGCTCTCTCAGCTCTTCAGCTCAAGGCTAGCGCTCTACCACTTGAGCCACAGCGCCACTTCCAGTTTTCTGGTAGTTCATTGGAGATAAGAGTCTCACAGACTTCCCTGCCTGGGCTGGCTTTGAACGGCGATCCTCAGATCTCAGCCTCCTGAGTAGCAGACGTGAGCCACTGGCGCCCAGCTCTTTTTCTCTTGATGAGTCCTAATGACACTGTTTAAATCTTCGAGCATTTTCACAGGAACAACATCTTTCATGGTTCTTCTGTTCTGCTGCGTTTTCCTCTTGGTGCTCTGGACCATTTGTGAAAAACCTGGATTACAGTTCTCTGAGATGCAGGGCCTACGACAGACACTGCCCTCAGTGGCTACATGGTGTTACTTGTGCTACTTCAGCAACATCCATGAGGTAGACTGAGTTACTATCATTTCTAAATTGAAATGATTGTATCATCAAGGAATTGGTTCTAGATCTCTACCACTGATACAAGGGTTAGTCTTTGACTTACTTTGGCCAATGGAACGCAAGCAGAAATTTGGTAAAATCTTTGAATGTGCTAATGACTACTTTTCTTTCCTGTGACCCACAGTAAGCAGTGTCTGTGGTGGGATTTCCTCCATTTACCTGGGCCTGGAAGTGAAGGTGAGGTAGATCATTGGGCTTTAGCGACTACAGTATCAGGATGGAGAGAGAGGAAAGTCAAACCCTCAATTAACACGACAGACAAAAAGCAGCAACCATAGGCTTTGCTGTTAGCTCAGCTCTGAGGGCACAGTGCATATAAGCTATGCCTTTTGGTTTCAATCAGTGAATGGCCATAAGATCTCTTTGTATAGGGAAATGAACTTGTGGTCCTCTAGTGACACTTGTACAAGGTCTTTTAGAACAGAGTAAGTTTGTTACCTGAGACGTTGCTCTCTTTTGAAAGGTCTCTCTAGTGTAGTTGGATTTTACACCTCTGCTAACAGAGACTTAAATCCAATCTCGGAGATGAGCTTGAGGGAAAATAATAGGCATTTGTATTCTTTTTGTCCTTGTTCACATTCTGATGGGAGTGACTGGGTTTGGAAAGAATGCTGCTTCTCCAGAGAATTTAGGTTGGAATTCAGAGCTTAGAAATTTAATTCAAAGAGATCTCTGTGTAGAAAAGTTATGAATAAATGAACAGGGTGCAGTGTGTGATGACAGAGTTTCATGAGCACCTTTGTGCTTTCTACAAACTCCAAAATTAATGGTTTTCTAGATAAAAAGCTTCTAGAGCATATTTAGCATAAAAACCATTAGCTACTATCTGGTCAGTGAACCAACTAATCTCAAGTACTTATTATATCAAAATAAAAGTTCACCATATGGATTTCTCATTCATACTTGATATTTTTAAACAGATACTAAGTGGCTTTTTTCTTTTCTAATGAAAAATGAATGCAGGAGTTTGGGGGAAGTTCCAGCTTTTGCTATTCGAGGAAAATACACCTTTTTCCATGCTTAATAAGTTACTAACATAGCTTTACACAGAAATCTACTCAGTGCAACCTGTAAATATGGATACAGTCTATTGACACAGTCTTTTGGATTTCTTTTTTTTTTTTTTTTACCATCTTTAAGTAGTTATGCTAAATGATTACAATTCAACTAGTCAGTTCATAAGCACAGCACATCTTGGTCAATTTATCTTAGTGAAAGCAAACCTAAATATCCAATTATAATTTTTTTCAACCTTTTCTTTATCTTTGGCTGAACAATTAACTAACAACTCATAGAAAGTACTACTGGTAATATATGTCTCATCAATATTGAAAATTTACTTCTTGGGGAAAAAAGAACTATTATTTTTGCTTAATTTACATTCGTTCTTTTAAATGTGCTTCATAGATTTCAGTAACTGAAATTACTACTTGATGACTATCTGGCTCCTTCTGCTGTACTTAGTTTAATAATATCTTTATGCTACTCAAATTAGAGTTCTCATGAAAATGCAAGCCCTCCTGTCTGAGTTATCAATATCCCAGACTATTGTAAGCTTCAGATTGTTTTTAAATCAACAAGGAGTGTCTGTGAATATCATGTAAATTGACTACATGTGGTTGTATTTTCTTCAACTTCTCCAAGTCAATTTATCTTTGGACTGAGACCAACAGTTGAAATTGGATGTGAGGAGGGAGTATTTGTGGAAAGGTTGTGAAGAAGAAGATAGAGCAGATCCTGCTATGCTTTCAAGAGCACTATTGTTTCCTCAATGCAAACACTACTCTAAGGAGCGACTTTGCAAAATACAGAGCATATAATGAGAGGAAATGCACTGTGGGCTCCCATGTGCTCTCCAACACACAGGAAACAGGAAGCAGGAAGTCAGATGGGGCGTGATTTGACCACATTTACTTTACTTTTGAATGACAGTGTGACATCACCTGTCATCAGGGATTCCCTGTGCTAATGGCAAATAAGTTTCCAGTCATTTTTAGTCTTCACACAGGAATGAGAAAACAAATGACTGAGTAAAGTGACCTCCAAAGGAAATTGTTTTCTAAGTAGCTGAAGCCACGTGCTTTTTCTATTGTTAAACCAGGTACACTGGCTCTAGAAACTTTATAAGTGCTTTGAAAGAACCTATAATCAGTTTTTTTTAATTTCTGGATAAAAGGTAATTACTGAACAATTACTATTATGTGAAGGTTATTAAAGGTTTAATTATCATTTAAATATAATACATAAACACAACCAACCTGTTTACTTTCTACCTATTCAGATTACTATAATGAATCCAATCAATTTATGCTAATGTCCAATTCTATAGCAAGAAAATTGGGACAAGATGTAGAATTGCCTGGGCCATTGTCTCATCAGAAGCAAAACACTGGCAACACATGCAGTTTTCATCTGAAGGCATTTGAGAGACTGTTATATGCTCTGTGAAAGGCAGGTGTGTGTGTGTGTGTGTGTGTGTGTGTGTGTGTGTGTGTGTGTAGTGCTCTGACATATACCTGTCTATGGTCCTGGATTCCTGAGGTGCACAGAGGTATAAGCACAGTGCTTAAAAGTCGCCTTTCAATTGCATCGTCCCAATCTTGCAGCCACATAGGGTGAATGGCTGTGCAGCTTGAGGAGGGAGCAGAGGCTGAAGGACAGTGCTGTGAAGAGGCAGGCAGTCCTCCCATCAGGAGCAGCTGGTGCTCTCGTCAGAGTAAGCAGTTAATGAACTCCCTTTGGAAATGAAGGTCACGCGTCCTTCAAACCAGGACTAAGGGAAAAGTTTCCAGACTTCCTTTTTAAAAAAAATTTTTTTTCTCTGCTATTTAATAAAGATAATTTTAAAAGACCAGCTTATTTGTGGTCTTAAGAGAATTGTTGGTTCAGTTTTAGATCACACACTTGAAGGGATATTCCAAGATGAGTGATATTCCAACCAGACTGTTAAGAGAGTAATCACAAAGGGGAGAAACTCAGGACAAGCCAAGAACCATGAGAGCAGAGTCTGGGCCAGCAAAGATTCCCTTCCACCTGTAGTGTCTCATTCTCTGTCTCTGAGTTTACAAGCAGAGACCTTGTTTTAAAACTGAATGCCATTTTCTAATGCTGGGGGAAACAAAAGTTTACAGTAAATGACTCTAGGAAACAGTGTATGTGTACTGAGTTCAATTTTCAGAGCAATGAAACTAATTTCAATTTCCCAAGAAAGATGCAGAATGGATTTTCTTCTTAGCTCTACACAAAATTGGTGACTGGCATAACTTGCTTTAGAATCACATATTTCCCTGATTTTGTCCCCTGCCTTCTCATAATTCTCTCACTGTGGAGGCCTCCTTCGGACCTGCGGTTCTAGACAGTATCCTCGTTCAAGATTACCTATACCTTTTTGTGTTTGAAATGTCCTTTCTGTTAAGACGTTGTTACTTTATCCATATAAAAGGGTTCATTTCTGACAGTCATTGGGTTTGAAACTAACAAAAGACCTCGTATACATTTACTTAACTATCTTTTTGAGGTATAATTATAGCATGATGTCAAATCATTAATTGCCTACTCCTCAGTCAGTCATATATCATTTGCAGTCATTGCTATTATAATTCGAACAGGATCTTACATTTGCTAGGCAGACCAGATCCCTAACCCTGTTTTATATTTGTTAATGTTTTGAATAGGATATCTTGTTTATGTTGTGTCAGCCTGGACTTTGGTCCTCCTTCCTGAGTAGCTGGGATGACAGATGCACACATGCCACCATGCCGATTTTCATTGGTTGAGAGAGTTGTGTGAACTATCCCAATTTGTGTTCCTTGACTAATAAGTTTCAAATTGTGATCCTCCCATTTCTACCTTCTAAGTAGCTTAGACTACAAGTGTGAGCCACCATGCCTGGCTAATAAGCTGTGGTTTTAGAGGGATATTTTGCACCTCAATTTGTGATTGAATATATAAGGAATTAATTATACAACTTCCATGTAGAAGGGCAATGGTCCAGAGAGATGAGCTCTATTCAATGTCAAGAAGCATCAGTTTCCTAGTTATCTACTAACTATATACCTGTATGAGGCAATTTGGAACTGTAACAGTGTGCAGAACTCCTGTTTCCCATGCTAACGTATATTTTTATATCAATCTTTTAAAAGGAATTGTAAATAACCCACTTAAATGTGAGGCATGTTTGAGACTATGGGTCAAATTCTTACTCCCTAGTCATATACCATAAACCTAACATCCCGAAATGACTCGCCATCTAATCTTCAGAATTCATAGATCTTATGCCAGTATTGTTTTTTATATCTTTTCATGTGCGCTACAGTGTAGTTGTCGTTTGAGAGTGTTCATTAAGTTTTCTTCCTCTCCTTTGGGAAATGGGACCAGTAGATGTTTACTTTTCTTGTAAAGAAGTCAAGTTTTCGGAGACCATGTAGATACCTAACTTCTTTCATAAAATTTATGTGATTCTTAGGAAAAAAATTAGCCAACTATTAGACAAAGTCTTGCTAGATGATACTATGCTTGCTCTTTTAAGCCAAGTATGTGACTATTTAAGATTTATTTTTTACTGTTTTAGTGAATATCAGCATGAGGTGTCATTACACTGTAAGCATTATGCAAATAGCTAAGGTGTATTTCCATCCTGTTTTGTAGGGACTAAAGGATTAGAGGTACTGTAGCAAATGGTAGGCCTTCAAGGCCTACCATTTTTGACATGCATCCTGTTGGCTTGGCAAGGTCGACA
Organism: Dipodomys spectabilis; assembly: GCF_019054845.1. Lineage (NCBI taxonomy): Eukaryota > Metazoa > Chordata > Mammalia > Rodentia > Heteromyidae > Dipodomys > Dipodomys spectabilis. The sequence continues at coordinate 3,899,880 of NW_024870892.1, read as the reverse complement.
GAACTGTTGGTTTATTCATCAGTTTTGTAAGTGCCATTGTCATTACACTTGCATCCTGAAAGATCACCTGTCCAACAAGTAGCAAGGTGTAATATAACTGGTTTCTTGGGTTGCAGTGAGCATATGATTTCCATACTTTTTTAGAGCTAGGGCATCCATTTGAGTGAACAAGCTCTAGAGACTTAACTTGTCATAACTGCAAGTGTCCCTGGTGGAGACTATTTAAAACACCTTCAGTTTCAGGATAAGTACTTAGGCTATGGACCGCTCAGGTCACTATATTCAGTGCCTTGAGCCAAGCTATCTTGGTAGTTATTGCTGAGCTAATCCTGGAGGAAACCAAGATCCAGACGGTATGGGGTGGCATAAAGAATGATGTCAACACCTCGTATTAAACCATGAATATACATGTGTGTGCACTACCATAGAGAAAGTTTTGTTTCAATATGCATGCAGTATTATGTTTTCTTAGCCATACAGGTGAAAATAAATAGTCAACCATCATTCCATTTTCAGACTAATGGCATTTGAGGATATGGACATGATTCTAACACGTATTAATTCTGTTTTCTTTTTCACGCGTGTGTGTAAAGTAACTAGCAGTAGATTTTGGAAAGATGTGTTAGTCTGGAGAGGTTGTGACATGCAAAGATTGGCGATTATTGTTTCTTAAATAGGGAGAAGCATGTTTTCTTTTGAATTAGGGAGAAGTAAATTTCAAAGTAACTCAAATACAACCTTTAGGTGTTTCAATAAGATAATATTTATGTGAAAAGACCACAGTGCACTTTAGTGTTTTGTGTTCAATATTTAGAAAAGGCATATGATGGTAAGTGTTTCTCTTGGCCAGAAGGTGGTATCTAAACAGATTCATTGCCAAGAATAATTCTCAGAAATATAGCATTAGTCACTGTATTTAAAAATCCATATACGGTAAAGTTCATTTAAGAAAACCATGAGTTTTTATGATTTATCCAAACTAAGTTTTAAAAGAACAACCTGACTGAAATTTTACTCTTTCTCTTGTTCTTTTTCTTTCTTTTTTCTCTTGTCAGCCACCGTGGATTTATGAAAATTAATAACTTAAATCTTTTAACTCAGCTTTCTGTGGTAGAGATATCTCTATTTGATCAACCTATTCTGTTAGCTATGTTTAGTCTACTTGATTTTTGTAATACATTCTGCTTAACCCCCCCCCCACCTCTTTTTTTTTTAACTTATGTAAGATTTGCTGTTGAATGTAACACTCCTACTCTTAGGTAAGCCTAAATAAGTTCAAATTAATATATGTGCTTCATTTGCCCAGACAAATGGTGGTGGATAGGAGCCATGTTTATTTCATGAAACTGTGAGAATATTGTGTTATTTGCTGAGGAAATTTAGGCTTTGTTCAGTGACCTACACAGAGAATCTATACGTGTTCTGATCACTTTAGTGCACACTGTGTTTGATGCCATCGTTTAACTTTTTCTTGTCCTGTTTTCACTATTGACTTTTCGCCCTTATTTTGTAATTTTGTAGGTCCACCCTCATCCACAGGGAACTCTGAAAGTCAGAGTCCTTAGAGTGATATTTGGGTGTTAAGTGTCCTTTATAATTATCCAGAGACAACCTCACACCAATTCTTAGAATGCAATGGCAGAATGGACAGGACACACACTGTGGAACTGCTGGCCTGCTCCACGCAGAGGGCGGGCTCTGCAGAGCCTGCCTCTAGCTCCTACAGAAAGGCGAGCAGGTCTTTGCTGGTTTGACTGGGAGAGGATGAAAATAATTTGAGAGAGAAAGAGGAACCTGAATAAATCCATGAATGATTGCTCCCAGGGCTCAGAATTCAGAAAGAACACACTTAAGCACCTCCTTTAACTATGAAGTACAGAGTCAAGAGTCAGAGGAGAGTGAAGTTAGATAGGAAGCATATCTAGAACAAATGGAAGCTGAAGAGCCAGTTGAGCAATGACCTGAACATCCATGGAAGAGGGATCATTGGGTGGCATGCATGGTCATTTCCCAAACCTGACCATGTAACCTGACATTCCAGGAGCTTGATAAATACCTTACTTCAGCTCCCAGAGTTTCTGATTTATCTGGTCCGGGATATAACCTGGGTATTTGGATTTGTGAAATTCCCCCTAAGTGATTCAGATCTGCACCTACATGGAGAAATACTGCGTTGAAGGGTTGGAAGACAGCCACTACCATAGAATTAGTGATGGGAATTCTGGAACTAGGAAGAAAAATAGACAGGATCATTTCGGCAGGGCTCACATGAAGAATTGTTTCCACCCAGCATCTGCCTGCGCTGCGTCTTATCAGCTGGCAGGGTGGAGGATCAGGTAGATAGAGACGCTACGCTCCATTCTACTGTGCAAGGTTGCCTGGGGTGTGTTGCTCTAGGGGCCCCTAGGGACCCCCATACTTACCAATCCAGGAGGGTCTACAAAACTCCCGGTCCTACCATGGTAGGTGGCATCTTTCTTTCTGTCTCTGTCTCTGTCTTTCTCTTTGTATCTCTCTCTTCCCCTTCTTTCCTTCCTTCCTTCCTTCCTTCCTTCCTTCTCTATTTCTCTCTCTCTCTCTCTCTCTCTCTCTCTCTCTCTCTGTCTCTCTCTGTCTCTCTCTCTCCTTCTTTTTGATCATTCAACAAGGCAGTTTATGAATACAATACATCTTAAGCAGCACTTGATTGCTAAGTCTAACATCTCTCTTCAGGCAGCTGGTTTTCTAAACAGAGGATGGGCTGAAGAAAGATAACCTGTGCTTCACTCTGATTCTGATCTCCTCTGCCAAGTCTCTCAGGCACCCATAGAGAGGAGGCTGAGGACATTCAAAAATGTCTACACTGAGTGTCCTACTGTTCTGAAGCAAGTGCTTGTACATGACACTGAGGTGCAGTACTAATGAAAGGGATTTTTTACCAAAAGAACTGATACGTTATATTTTAAATAATTATTGTGACTGCTTCCAACAATCTGCTAAATGAAATAACTCCCCATGTTATTTATCCAAAATGTTAGATTCCTTTAAGATACTTATGTAGAACAGGCCTTGAAACTGTTGTGTGAAAGTTAAGGCTTTTCAGAAAGATCTATTTCACAAGTAATAGTGTTTCATTTCAAATTTGATTTTTAAAACAAGAATATAGCTCACATTAAAAAAAATAAGACAGGGGCTGGGAAGGTGGTTCAGTGGTAGAGTTCTTGTCTTGCATGCATGAAGCCCTGGGTTTGATTCCTCAGCATCACATAAGCAGAAAAAGCTGGAAGTGGTGCTGTGGCTCAAGTGGTAGAGTGCTAACCTTGAGCTGAAGAGCTGAGGGACAGCGCCCAGGCACAGAATTCAACTGACCCTACCCCCCCCCCCCCAAAAGACAATTCATTTGTTGAAGACAGAGCCTATTTGATGGAATGAGGACAGCTATACAGAGTCAGGTTTTGGACCAAAAGAAGAGCAAGGTTTGCATGTAAGGGAGAGCGGTTGTCTCGCCATCTCTAATGATGGAGCAGTGATGCACACTTCATGATAGTTGCAGGACTTCTTATTTAGGTTGCTTCCTTTGACAATGGCACTGCTCACAGAAGGGGGAAAACAAAATGACTTTAGCTGTCTGGTTGTATTAGAAAATCAGATGACTATCTGACTATCTTCAAGGTAGCTATCAGACTGAAGTCAAGAAGTAATGAAGTAATAAACAGAGTCAGCAAATGCAGGCAAAAGGAAGTGATTCATAGAGCTGGTGAGAAGTTGATTTGTGCACCCTCCCCACACAGAACATTGTACCTGCCATGCGAATGGGATCCAGTTGTTTCATTTTATCATTTGTATTTGAGGAAGAGTAAACAGATCTACAGAATGAGCAAGCTTTTGTGTTTTAGATTTTTTATTAATCTGAGAATAAATTCCATTATTGTAATGATTTTCTCAACTGAGGCTAGGTGATAAGAACAATTAACCAGGAATAATGTCTTTTATATGAACTATGTTTTTGCCTTAATCCCTTGGTTTCTGACACCAGAGTTGAAACTTCTCAATGACACTGCTGTATAGACCAGCTTTGCTTTTGCTCCTCAGAGTCGATTGCACGTTCTTTAATAACCTCAACCAATTGTAGAAGGAGGTTTCATGTGGAATGCCCATATACTCAATGTACTTTGATCAGACTCCTTGTGGCATTAACTTTTTTTTCTTATTTAGCTGCTGTGAGAAAAAGTAGATTGAAGCTTAATAAGTAGTATTTGACAAATATGATTAATGTGGGCAATATAATTATAAAATATTAAGCTACTAAAAATTTACAAACAAGCCTAGGTTACTTTCTCTATAAAAGAGCCATTCATACGGATGTTAACACAGTTAGGAGTATGTTTGCGGGGTTAGACACTTTATAAACATTCATGGCATGAAGAATCAGGGGTGTAAAATTCCTGATGATGAGTTGTATATTTACGAAAATTAGTAAGTATGAGGGAAAGTTAGTGGTTTAAAATATTAGTGAGAAAGATATCTGAAATAAATTTTAAGTCATGTCTTAAATCATTTATTCATTCATATCTTTCTTTATTGTGGTAAGACTTGGATTTGACTTGTAATAGATAATATTATATAGCTTCAAGAAATGAAAGATTAAATCAGGAACTATCTGTGATTTGATAAAATGGTGATAATTCTGTGTAATTTGTGAGTATATGTGGAGTATAATTTTTCCCATTTACCAAGGCAAACATCATTAAAACTTTTAATCTTTTAGTTAGACAGGATTATAAATGGCAGATCATTAATGTAAATAAGGGCTTTTTAGATACTTATAAGAGAGTAGTAGAGTTTGTAACATTCTTGAATTCTCTACATGTTTGTGAAACAAGACTCATGTTCTCATATAATAACTTGATACAGAATTCTCTCAGCAATTAGACTTTTCTTTAATACATTTTTAAGTCAATTTGTTATTCAGCAAATATTAGGGGAAAATATTTGGAAAAATACTCTTCAATAAACGTCATAGCATATTATTTTATGAAAAATAGTGTGATAGTATGATATGCAACAGCTGAGATATTTAAATAATTGACACAATTAGAAAAAAACATATTTTCTAATCTGTACACACTTTTACACATCTATTTGCATCAATACTATTTCTAGTAGCCAAGGTATGGAACCTTGTAAATAAAACATAAATGTTTAAGGTTCATATATTTATGCAGAAAATTTTCCATTTTAATATGAATGAATTCTGAGATAAAATTTTCTTGAAGAGGGAGCATATAACTCAAATGTAACAATTTAAAATTTAAGAATAATTTTAAAATAATTCATTTTTCCTCACACAAAACTATACTTGATTATCTACTTTTGTTCAGTATAATTGAACATATTTCAGTCTTGAAAAAGAACAATCATCAAAAAGTCATTCCTTTCAAATATTGTGTCAAATTTTCACTTGCAAATAAAATACTTTTCTGCACCATAAACAGAAAACCATATCAAAAAAGATACAATATTTATATTGAATTGTGAAAATTGTGACTCTGATGAACAAATAGATTTCAATATATATTTTTATATATAAGATCAATATCACATATTTACATAGTATATATTTATAGATATTGATATATTTACCATTTATATATGTATATGTGTACATATACATGATTTCAATAATTTCAATTCCACTAAACATAATATACCCGAACATTACACAAAGTTCATGTGTTAATTAGGTTGACATAAGCTCTTTAAAATAAATTTTCTTTCCTAAAAGTAGCAGCAGTCTTTCTACATCATTTCTAGATAAGGCACAAAACATTTATTTTTGTAAATTTTCCTTTAAAAATCAAAGTGAGCTGGGAGATACAGTTATGGAAGGAGACACAGACAACAATGCATGAGTCAGCTGCCCATTGGGCTGGTGTCTGATTCTATTTGATTATGAGGCAGAAATGTCCAAACTGGACCTGCAAGTTGCTGCATCATCCTAAATCAGAGGAAAGATCAATTCTTATTTGCTGTGTTTGCATCAGAGAGACATGAAGGATGAAAATAAACCTTTATTCACTGTTATGAGGATGTAATTACTCCATTCACATTATGCAAGTAGGTAGGGAAGGAGGGGGTCAAGCTAGGATGTTAGCCAAGGCAGAAAAGTCTGCAAGACTTGCTCTTAGCAGAAGGATCTGGGCATTGTGATACACACCTATTATCCTAGCTATGGAAGGAAGATAGAAAGAGCAGGACTGAGGCTCTGTTGAGCCTGGGCAGGAAGTGAGACCCTGTTTCATATATAACCATCATAATAAAGGATTGAAGGAGTGGTTCAGCTGTAATTCCTGCACTGGTCTCAGAAGCACCAGAACCAGTGCTCAAACTCCAGCACCAGAACAAAATCAGAAGCTAAACATAGAACTATCAGATGATCCTGCTTTAACCACCCAATAGCATGTACCTGAAGCAACGTGACCAACGTCCAAGAGACACCTGTGCATTCATGTCCATAGCAGTACCATTTACAGTTATCAATAAATGGCTGTAGAAACCATGCCAGTTGCCCAACAACTGATGACTAGATAATGCAAATGTGATACTATTCAGTCATAAAGACAGTGACATTATGTCAATTACAGAAAACCGGATGGATTTGAAGATCATTGTGTGAAGCAAGATAATCAAAGCACAGAAAGGAAAATTTCACAATTTTTTTCACATGTAGGATCTAGACCTGAAGAAAATGACATAATTCTGTGTCTTAGCATCAGGTGGATACTCTTGTTTCTCTTAAAATGATGTTCATCTTTTGCCTTACCATCAGGAGAGAGGCAGGGGAAGAAGAAGGTTTTAGAAGCATGTAGGAATATCACAGGAAAGCTCCTTTGTACAAATCATTTGTGCTAAAGAAAAAAAATACCCTACCCATGTAGTGACTATCAGTCTCACTCTTCCCTGTTTTTCATAACTAATGCATTTTTTAAATATCAGCTCTCAGTTTCCCAATGATGACCTTGCATTACTTCAAGTTTTAATCACACCTTCGGTAAAGAATGCAGCTTTAGCTGGGCGCCGCTGGCTCACACCTGTAATCCTAGCTACTCAGGAGGCTGAGATCTGAGGATCCAGGTTCAAAGCCAGCCCAGGCACAAAAGTCCATGAGACTCTTATCTCCAATAAACCACTAGAAAACCGGAAGTGCTGCTGTAGCTCAAGTGGTAGAGCGCTTGCCTTGAGCTGAAGAGCCGAGGGACAGTGCCCAGGCCCAGAGTTCAAGCCCCATGACCAACCAAAAAAAAAAAAAATTCAGCTTTAATGTCTAATGCAAAGATTGGAGTGGTTGCATTTTCAATATAATAGCTAATATTTCATTAACTAACATCTGCCTTAGTAAAATGAAGGTATTTGTTTATACAATCTTATTTTATTCTCTTTTATCAATGAATGAAAAAAACAAATGAATATTTTTTTACCTGTAATAAAACATGTAATTATATTCTTGGGTATACCACTGATATTTTCCAGACTACTCTTCTTTGTTTCCATTTTTAAATGCTAAAAGAGCCAATCATTTTCTCCTCATACCTTGGAATTCTTTTCTGTCAAACATAAATAAGCCTTGAAATGAATTTCCTGCTTGATCAGCATTACATATATTAACCACATTAATATTTCCCTTCAAATTCATGATCTCTTTTTACTAGTAATAATCTATTTTACTTTTTCATATCTCTCTTATCCAGTAATCATTTGTTTAGCCACAATACCTTTAATTCATATTTTTTAATTCTAGAATAAAATGTCATGAAGATAGAAACATAAGAAAGTTCCCAGTCTCGGTTATACCATCTTTTGTAATCATTCAAATGATTCATTGTATAATTTTTTTCTCTATATTGAAGGTGGATACTTCATGTGTTACTCTGTGTGTGTGTGAGTATGTATGTGTGTGTGTGTGTGTGTGTGTGTGTGTGTGTGTATGCATTGCATGCAGTAGTTGATAATACTGTAAGAGTTTTGCTCAGGATCACATTGTTATAATATTCTTACTTATATGAAGGTCATTGGCTTTGCATTTTTCCAGTCTATACTTGTGGGTTCCTTTTTAAATTTTCAAGGTCTTAGACATCTTTTTCAAATTAAAAAATAAATATTACACTCATTGAACATTCCCATCAATGTTTAAATATTTTCACATTTGCAGTAATGTAATACATTTAATCATTTATTTATTTGCCAATTCCTGAGCAGATATTAGACTAACCGAAGCTATAGCATATAGTAGCTGAACCAGAGTCTTAGATTTGAATCCATTTGATTTTTCTCAATGTTTGAAGAATATTTTCCTTGCCTGTTCTCTCTGGTGACCTTTGCCCTTTCTCATTAGCCAAGATTATATTAAACAATCTGTTACTAGAACTTGTAATGGAGCCTGAAGTAAAGCATCAGTCCTCTCCAATATTCTCTACTTCCCAAAGCTCAGCGGTTTGCCTTCTTCACGTAGTGAGCACATATATAACATATTTTTTTCATTATCATTTTCACCCTGGCAATGAAGCTGCATAACTGTCATATACATAACTTGAAGTCAGTTAAGCTGAGAATAGTGAGGGAATTTGAGGAGAAATGAATTTAAATTTTTCTATTTTTCCTACCAAGTTGAATCAAGACAGGAGAAAAAGAATAAGAAGCACAAGTATTCAGAAGAATTTATAGGTTCACATGCCTGAGAAAGAATTTTAAAAATAAGTAATAACCAAAAAAACCCAGAAATATTTTATGATTTGTTTGTGAACTCCCAGTACTCTAATATATTTAATATGTGCAAATTATTTATAAATTATATAACAACATGTGTTGCTACAATAATTATGCACAAATTAGAGGAGGAAGAATTTTTAAGAGTATAAATAGAAATTTCACTTTTTCCTCCAACTCTGCTAATGTTTTCCCAGGCCTTCATTCCAGAATGGACTGACTATGGTTTGGAAACCAGTATATATTCTGATTGCTGCTTACATTAAACACTAGTATGTTCTACTCAAATGCAGTATCTCATTGAAATCATTACATAAATCAATGGTGATGTTTCATTATATATGAAATACAAAGTGGTCTAACATATTCAAAAGATGGTTAAATAGTTGGAATTTTTCTTGAAACTCTCCTTAAAAGACACTACATGGTTCTAAAGACCAATGAGAAATCCTTTATGAAAAGGTTTGCTATCAGCAACCCTTTTTGTCCTAAAACCCCAAGCAAGTAGCAGGCATACCTGGAGAAAGAAATAAACATTCCTACATACTTCTCAACTTTCATCAGAATCCAAGTCACCACTGTGTAAGAGTAAGAATACCCTAGTTCTTTGAGAAAGGTGTGAATTGTTAATCTCATCTTTCCTGTTAATCTCATCTTTCCTGTCCAGTAGTCTTGTGTGACACTGTTTTTTGTTTTTGGGGCTTGAACTCTGGGCCTGGGCGCTGTCCCTCAGCTCTTCAGCTCAAGGCGAGCGCTCTACCACTTGAGCTACAGCTCCACTTCCGGTTTTCTGGTGGTTCATTGGAGATAGGAGTCTCACGGTCTCTCCTGCCCGGGCTGGCTTTGAACCGAGATCCTCAGATCTCAGCCTCCTGAGTAGCTAGGATTACAGGCGTGAGCCACCAGCGCCCGGCTTGTGTGACACTGTTTATCAGAGGCTTTCTGAAGTAAAAGAGTAGACCACTCAACCTCCATACGTGTTTTCCAGTCATCATGGAAGTAGCCACGGGTCTTTATAATAGTTGCTAATCTCCATAACATCATCATTAGTAGATGAGGGTAGTTAAAATTATAGAGACACTATGCTCTAATTATAGACTCTGAATTGCAAATCCATTCTTTAATCAAGTGTAAACGCGTTGTAAAGGGAATTGTAAGCTCTTTCCAGGGAGCAATATGCATTCAGGCTAGCAGCGTTGTAGAACAGAACAATGGAATGCTTTCTGGGGGTAATCATTGAACACATGCTCCTCACAGAGCCTGTTTTGCAATATGGATGCTTATTGGAGGGTTTGTTACTGTGAGACCTGGGCTTCTGCTCTTCCAGCTCTCTAGCATCAATAGAGAGATGTGGACATGTCCCTCATCCAAAAATCTCAGTATTCAGTGAGTCCAACCTGTAGTAAACCTCTCCTCCCTCTCCCTCCAATTCGTTTGTCTTCCAGTTTTCTTCACAGACTAAGAATTAAAAAAAAAATTTGTGAAAAGAAGTCCCAGGAATGCCACACACTTCTAAACATTTTGTTGTTGTAGAGACAAACTCCCATTTTCTTTAACCTCTAGCAAAGACTAAAATAAAGTCTACTTCTGTAACCCCACAAATATTTTAGTACTTGCCAGGAAAAATAACACATTGTTACTCCTTTGAGTTACAGGCGACAGCTAGATATTAGGTAACTGTCAGGCAAAATTCATTAACTAACTGTAGGAAATTCAAGCAAACAAGGGCTTGTCTGACAAGGGAGGGGGCTCTTTATTGTCTTATTTCTTGTCTTATAAATAATGAAGCACAGGACATGATACACATTGCCTTGTCAGAACACAAGTGTGAGTGGCACATTGCAGGACTTCTTTAAGTGTCCTTAGTATTCAGTAGCTTTCACAGGAATAAACTCCAAATAATTCCCATTTTTTTCACTTGTGGTAATTGTAAGTCTTTCTGGCAGTAAGAAACAAGATGCTATTTCCATGCCAAGACTGCTAGACTGTTCAAACAATCTAGAAAGTTCTGCAGGTCATTACTTTCTTTGTAACCATGTTTCTTCCCTCCTATCTTTCACCTGTGAAATTAAAATGGAGATAGCATCTAATCTCACTCTGCCTTTGTCTATAATTATTAACTCACTAATATTTTTATAGAAAGCTATATTTTAGGAGTAATTCTATAATATTAGCCACTGGTAAGTTTTATTAAGTTACTCAGTTAATAATTTACTCATAAAGGCTTCTAATTTGATTTTTAAATGATAATTTATTTTCCACACTGTGAGCTTCACATTTACGCATTTACATCAAGATTTTTTAAGGTTTTGATTGTAATGCATAAATAGAAGTAAAAAGTCACCTGTTTGTAGGTAAAGCCAGCCCAACGAAGAATAATGCCATTCGATATTAATAAAATTTGTGTTTAGCTTTTAATGTTACAGTAGAATAATATCCTGCTAGTTTGCCGGAAGTCTGGGTGGTACATTTATTACCATGACGTTTTCCTCTTTGCTTTAATATTACTATGCTTTCGACAACAATTTCCCTCTATTTGAATTATTACGGAAAGCTACAAAGGTTAACATTAAATATATTAACTTTATAATGTTATTCAGCTTTTTCAGCCATTAGTCTTCCCTAGACATTTGCCATTATTTACATAATTATTTCGTCAATCTAGTCACAGCTCCTTACCTCCAGAGTATAATACAATGAGCATTCATATTTCACTCTGCACCAGAAGAGCGGAGAGCATGGGGTATGGTGTCAATGATGTCCATTCATAAGGCTGGGCTGGAGCGGGACTGCAGCTGGGTGGGAAGTCCGTTTCCATTCCATAGACAAGAATGTGATGTGGGTTCAGGTAGTCAGGTACTGAGTACCCTGTGTTTGGCAGCTGGCTTTAAGAAAAGCTACATCATGGCAGATAGGGGATGTTAATTCTTTTTTTTTTTTTTTAAGTAAACCCAGCCCTCAATAAATGAGCTTCTCACTAGAGCAACATCTTCTTTTTTTTTTTTTAACTTAAAAGCTTCAGAGTTCTAGAGAAAGTTCATTTTTGCCCTTTAAACTTACCTTTACTAGCTTGGGTCTTCTGCTGTGACTCCCGCTGCTCCGGCTTAATGAACATGCCTGGCTGTGTGGAGGTTTGGTGAGGAGCTAGCCTTCCCCTTGGTCCCTTCTTGACATCGTTAAATCACCTTGTGTGTTTTCGGTTATTATCTGCTGAGATTTATGTGCTCCTTGGGCACAGTCAAAGGCCATGATGACAACGTGCTGTGTTATCTCTTCTTCTCTGAGTAGCAATTCTGAAAGGGCAGCTTTACAGGGGATTTTAAAAGCTTATTTTCACTGTTTTATTTCTCACAGAAGTACCACCATAACAAAAGAGTCTAAGTTTCAGAATCCACTGCCAGGAGAAAGTATTCAAAAATGCTGGCGTGTCTTGTTCTCTTCCAATAAGTCGTCTGAAAATTCCAACTACAGATTCTAACATGAGATCTGACCAAAGTACGAAAAAGACCAAGCAGGATTTTAGGTGTTATTTTTTCCCCCTGCACCCAGTTTCAAATCTATACTTTTCTTTTTCTCACTCACCTTAGATGAAGAACACAAGTATAGAAAATAGAAAAATCCTTTAAGAAAAATGTGCTTTCTTCAGGTCAGAATTCCAAACACTTCCCACTCTGTCCCCACTCATATCTGCTCATCTCTCTTCTCTGAAGAATTTTGTTTGGAATGTATGCTGCTTTAGAGAAAGGGTCTGCACTTCATTTTTAAGCTGATAACACATCTACTAAAATAAGGTAGCTTGGCTTTCTTTGGTAACTCATAAAATGTTGTGCATTTAAAATATAGTTCTTTCACCATTAAGAAATACGTCTCTTAGATGTAATTGAGGGAAAGTGTAGGCTGATGCGTTGCTTGAATTGCTTGTCATTACTATTCCATTACTGCTCTAGTGTTTACATCCCATCTGGAGAATAATATTTACTTTACCATGAGACGCAAGAGGATTTATTGCACTGATCTTCTCCAGCACATGACTAAACTCCATATTGTCTTCATCCCTCACTCCATGGACTCCACAGTCCTTGCTTTACAACTTTTTCCTTATGACCTTTTGTCTGGGCCCTTCTTCCTTAAACATCAATCTTCCTCTTCAAACTTATTCACCATCCTTCATTTGCTGTCTTTGAACTCATTCCAACTCATTCTTGTGCCCTGTGAGCTAATTGGGAATATTAACATTCCTTTGGTCAAAGAAAAATAAAGAATAATATGTCCAAAATAGAAAGTGCTCAATGCAAATATTATCCAATTTTATAAATGAAAAAAAGTCCTCAAATGCTTTCTGAAGTACACACACACACACACACACAGAGTTCTTCGTTTGAATTTAAGTAATAGTTCTGCAGAATATAATTAAAGATATAATGAGATTTTGTCTTTCTCTACCCAAATACAATATATATGTATGTATATGTATATATAAATATATGTATACACTTATATACATGTATATATATATATATCCATATCCATAACTAGTGTTTTATACACATAATCCCAGTGTTCACTTAGGAGTCTGAATAGACAGAGAGTGAACTTCAGGCCATCCTAGATGGCATAATGAAACCTTGCTTAAAAACGAAATACAAAACAGTAACAGATGCTGATGAGGGTGTGGAGAAAAGAGAAAGGATAATGCATATGCCCTGTCCAGCAATTCTGGAAAACAGTATGGAGTTCCTCAGAAAACTAAAAACATGGTGCCATCTCTGAGTTTATGCCCCAAGGAAATGAACTCAGTGTGCGAGACCCCTGCATCTTAGTGTTTATTTGGACACTTCATCATATCCAAGTTATAGAACCAGCTCAAGTTCTCCTCAGCTGATAAATATATATATATATATATATATACATACATACATACATATATATATATATATACACATATATATGTATATATCACAGTAAAACAAGGCTTCTCTATATATAATGCCATATAGAAAAGTAAAATTATTGATAAGAAATGTAATTATTACCTTGCTCGTGTAATTATAACCCTTCTGTATGGTATTTTCACAATAAAAAAAAACACTTAATAAAAATAAAAAAGAAAAGTAAAAGTATGTTTTTTTCAGGAAGTTAGATGGACATGGAAGACATCATGTTAAGAGCAATCAGCCAGACAGAGAGAGACATGTATTGTATGCTTTTTCTTGTAAGTGCAGACTTGAAAAAGCAGCTTCCTTCAAAGTTCCAGCTACTCAGAGCAGTCACCACCATTCACTAAAACAGTAACTGGTAGGATTGAGGGTCTGTCCAGGCCCCAAATCCCCAGGGATTTTATAAGACATGTAAAGTGGTTCACTGAGTAGAGGAAGCTAGATATTCTGTTGTCTACAAATGACAGTTGTCAATGAATTCTTCATGAAATGCTGAGTAAGTGTTTTCTCCTCCGATTCAAAGCTTTCCCATCTACTGGAGATTTTTTTTTTTTATATTGTAGCTGACTTTTTCTTTCTCTTGCCATACTAGCTCTTGCTAGTATTCCTGTAGGAGTCCCTGTGCTGAATACTAGCTCCGAGAGAGAGAGAGCCCTGAGAAAAAATTCTTTGCTCATTTTTTATGGCAGAGCAAAATAGCCCCCTAACTAGGTAGATGCTACAGGTTTCTGTCCCACCTCCCTGTGGAAGCCTCTCCTTGTTTTCCTATAACCTGATCAAATAGAGACTGTGGCAAAAGTAAGGAAAGGAATAAAAGTACATACTATGTTGGACTATACAAACATGAACACATTCTTGCATAATTTTATAAAAAAGAACCTAGGAAGAGTATAAGTTCTCGCAAGTTGCTGGTGGGTTTTGAAATATTTAGGTTAAAGACTGACATAATGTATCCTGACAATCTGAAGACTTAAACATGTCCTTCGAAGAGCTAGTTAACCTAATTCCATAATACCTTGAACCTTCATAATTATTTTGATTTTGATTTCGCTGTGATTTTTCTAAATATAAACATGGAGACAATTGAGATGGTTTCCAATCTTGAAATCTATCTTTTTTTTATAGTATACATTTTTTAAATTGTGAAAATACCATATAGAGGAGTTACCATTTCATGGACAAGATAATGAGTACATTTCTTAACAAGCATTGCTGCCTCCTCCTTTGTTTCCCCTTCCCATCTCTTCCCACCTCCCCTCCCCCACATCTCCCATCAAAGTTGTAAAGTTTTTTTTTCAACATAACGTCTGTACATCTCATTGTTGCAATGGGTCCAACTGTATCCCTTTTTTAATTTGTTTTTTCCTTCCCCTCCACAAAGTATACCGACATCAAATACAGTGAAAACGGGTTATACCATGGGGGAGGGACATACAAAGCAACAAAGAAATCATCTTATAAATATGTTAGAAACAATCACAAGAAAGAAAAAAACATTTGAATCCTTATTTTGGGTTTAATTCTATCTTGAGATGGAAAATAGTGTAAGCATGCATACCCACACACGTGTATGTATACACACATACGTACAAATACATCTTCACACACATCACAATCCAAGTATCACTACATGTATATATGTATGACTTATCTGAAGGAAAGGACCCTTCATTTCTCCTGGGCTTCTGCTCTTGCTCAGGGAAAACAGACTGGTGCTAGGGCTCTCTTATTTCTAGCTGCTCTAATAGCAGCTTATCTTATTTCTAGCTTATCTAATAGCAGCTCTCTGAGTTGTGCGGGGCTCCTAGCCAATGCTCAGTTAGACACAACTCATTCACCTCATTTTCACCATCTGTGCTAGAGGTTCTTGACATCTCTGACCTTAGGGATTTACTTAGAATCAGTTATGCTTTTCATACTCTTCTATTCACATAGTCATTTATTTTGTCAAACTTTATTTTGAATATCTACAACATGTCAGGGACCTGTTAAGTGTTAGGGATAAGAAAGTGAATAAGAAATGATATCAGGGAAAAGACAGCCACTGGTTGTACAACTCCAAAAGCTACAGAAAATAGATGTTGTCCTTAGTAAAAAAAAAATGTACTAGGGGAGGTATGTGTGAAGAAATGGTCATACGATTTATATACTTTTCACTACATTCTCAGCAAAAGGCACAGTCTAAGGATTATTAAACTAAAAGGCTTCTACCCAAAACACTGCAGCTCCCAATTAAATTACATCTACTCATTAGTGCACATTAACAAAAACCCATAAACCACCAGTCCTTTGAAAATAAAGAGCAAGAGCTTAAAAATAACTTACACTTAAATAATTACTGAACTTTTTATATTCTAACAGGATGCACTATTCCTCTTTATCATTATACATGAGGCTTTAGTCTTTCTTTCCGGGTATAGGTAGTGAAACTATCTTCCAGATGATAATGTCTTTTACACATTGGTTTTCTGCCCATTAGTCAATTAGAGTTTGGAGAAGGAAGTATATTACTCCACACTGGCTATATTCTTTGCATTCACATCGATTGTAATATAATTAAAGTTCATTTTTACCAATGTTGTGAAATGAGTTGACGAGTATTAGTGTCAGAATATGTTTCTAACAGGGAGAGGTAAGCATGGCTTTTCTTATAGGTAAACTATATTCAGATAATTATGCAATTTGTAGTAACCATTAACAATTCCTTAGGTTTTCAATTTTGCATATCATCTACCTGTTGTCTTTAGTTTCCTTGCTGTAACTTTCAACCCTTGTTGGTTTCCATATACACACATGTAGGAGATGGTTGAGATGGACAGGTACATGGCCATCTTTATGGCCTTAAGATTCAGTAGTGAGTCTTGTCCCAACCTTTGTTTTCTGGTCTCTTGGAAGCTTCTTCTGTGTTGTTACTTATTTATTTTGGTGGTTTGGTCATATAGGGAATCAAACCTAGGTCTTTGCATGTATTAGACAGGGGTTCTACTACTGTGCTATGTCTCCACTTCTTGCTGATTCATTTTATTTAGCAAAGTATCTTTGCATACATATATTCATATGTAACTTCATCTTATCCTGCCCAACACCATGCCACAACATTCAGCTTATCTATCTTGAATTCTAAGCAAGTCTTTTAATGGATTAGTTCACATACCACAGGGAGAATTTGGAAAACAAAAAGAAAACTGTGATATATATATATATATATATATATATATATATATATATATGTATATATATACATATATATATATGCATATATATATACACACACACATATGTATGAGACAGAAATTGTGAGTATATAAATCCTGCCTAGATCTGACTTCCCTTCTCACCCTTGGTTTTTAATATTGTACAAATGACACAGGTGAACATCACACAGAGACAGAGCCCTGAGGAAGACATTCAGAGCCAGATTTCCCAAGGTTTGTATTGAAATGAGGCTTATCAATACTTGATGTCAAGTATTCTTTAAGTTTGTTGGAAAGTATTAAAATTAGAATTTTACCTTCATCAAGTTCATGGTCTGCTACAGTTGGTAGTTTAGATGATTTCATAGGCTGAGAAACAATCGTGTAGTCCATGTACTTTTAGTGCATATGGCTGAGATGGGTAAAAGTGGCCTTTTATGTCTACCAAAGTAACCAGATACAGCTAGCCACCTCTACTTCCTCTGGAGTGGATTCTAGGAGTCCCTGCAAGACCCAGCATCTGCATATATGCAAATCCCATGCGCAAAACAGAATTGTATTTTCAGAGGACCCTTTCACATCTTCCCATGTAAATTAAATTCTTTACAGATTTTTTAAGATACTAAATATAATGTAAGCAATATAGGAAGAACTGTCCTTTTGTGCAGTTCAGGGAATAATGACAACAGAAAAATATCTGTGCTTGTTCAGGCATTTCCAAACCCTTTCGACCCATGCTTGGGTAAATTTGTGGCTAAAGACCCCAAGGAGGAGCAGGGGCAACCATGGTGAGTTACATTTCCAAGCAAACATCAAAGGACACATTTTCAAAAGCCTATTTTCAATGCAAGTTTCTAAAAAAACGATAAAAACAAAAAGAAAAACCAAGCAGACATGACAGAGCAGTCACCATTACCTCTAAGGAGCTGACCTGACATGCAGCTTATATTTAAAGTAAGGGAAGTATCAGCTTTGCCTGTTTCTTATTGTTCACATGTGTTTGCATAAGTCATGTTATTTTTGATAGGTGGAAGTTTTTTGACCATTATTATTAAGGTACTAATTTGGAAGGATTAATTAATTCCAGTTGTTATGATCTTTTCAGATTGTTGCTAGTGAGCTCAGGCTGAGGAGGGTTAGGCTGAGTGTAACTACACTTTCTAGAAAGATTGTTCTTTGCTTCTACAGAATAGAAGGCATGAGGCAATGTCCTCATTGGCAGGGATTCAGTGCCACCATCCTGGGAGGGTCACGTTTCCCACTGGGGACCCAGGAAGGAGGAGACCTAGAAAGCTGCATTTTAGCAGCAATGCGTAGAAACAGGATGTTTGGTTCAAGCTCAGTGCTGGAGGTCTGGCTTGAACCAACCAATGGGCACAAAATGGTTCAAGCTCAGTGCTGGAGGTCTGGTTTGAACAAACCAATGGGCACAAAATGGTTCAAGCTCAGTGCTGGAGGTCTGGTTTGAACCAACCAATGGGCACAAAATGGTTCAAGCTCAGTGCTGGAGGTCTGGTTTGAACCAACCAATGGGCACAAAATGGTTCAAGCTCAGTGCTGGAGGTCTGGTTTGAACCAACCAATGGGCACAAAATGGTTCAAGCTCAGTGCTGGAGGTCTGGTTTGAACCAACCAATGGGCACAAAATCTGCACAGTGACTTGAACACTTCCTCCATTGCTTGGCTAGTCTGATCTTCTGGATCTGAAATCCCAGTTAGCCCTTTATGAGGTTGATTCTCTGATGAATAAATATACATTGTGAGTCAGCAGGGAGATATCCAGGCTCCTATTACCATGACATTTTGAAACCATATTCGTCTCAACTTTTGCAATATTTCTCTTTATTTCCCTCATTACTGGGGGTTAAAGTCAGTGCCTAGGCTGAGCCCCTTCACTGAAGGTTAATGCTCTACCACAGGTGCTGGTGGCTCACGCCTGTCATCCTAGCTACTCAGGAGGCTGAGATCAGTTGACAAGTATGTGGTACAGAGTCAACATATATGCTTGTACATTCTCAACATTCATACTAATGACTCACATAATGTAAACCTCACTGAACCACTTTAATAAAAGAATGAGACTTCAGATGCACTAACCTAAATTATGATTTTATCTCTTTTTGTAAAATCAATCAATAACTAAATTTATGTAACATTCTATTCTAGGGAGACAATTGTGTGATAGAAATAAAAGGCCAACCATCATTTGTAGCTCAGGATTTATGCTAAATCTCAGCTGTCTTGATCAAATCTGCACTGTCAGGCGACTGGAATGAAAATCGTGCTGCAAGTATGACTCCAAACCCTTTTACTAATAATGACAGAACTGGAGAGATGGAAACGTTGTCACAGTTAATGTATCCACCACTGAAAATGTAGTGGAGCAATCAACTGGCAGGAGCCCGGAAGCTTCCGGGTTTTAGAGTGCACTCAGTTTTGATTAGGGCATGAAAGAACGCGATGTTGAAAAGATGAGAAGTTCTCCTTTTGCTTCTGTCTCTGTCTCTTTTAACTTTTTGCTTCCACTTGCCATTCTTCCCTGTCAGCTTCTCTCAGCCCTTGGCATGTCTGTCTCTGAGAGCACTTACTTTTCCTGGTGCAATCACCGAGCTCCATGTTCCTTTTTAGATGGGCAGTGAGTATCTGAAAGGCGGGATTCAAGGATCTCACCCATTCTGAAATGACTTTGGAGACAGGTATGGAATTTGCTGGCTACAAGGCCAGGGCAGAGGGAACATAAACACAAGGTGAAGTGTAGGGAGAAGAGATACTCACGTCTGAGCCTGCATGGGCCTTGGATTCTTGATGTGTGAATAGGAATAGAAAACTTACTTACCTCCCAGGTTCGTTGCAAGGAGTGCAATGAAGTGACTGGCAGAATGAATGCTATTGCTTATGACTTAGGCAAATCTGGGAGCCCTCAGGGGATGTGTATAGAACTAAGAGAGATGTGACCTTGCTTTCCTCTTGGGAGCTGGTAAACTAAGTAACATGAAGAGAAGAAGAAAACATTTTTTCAGTAGGATTCAAATTTTCTTCTTTGAGCATTTCCACCCACAATGCAATAATACTAAAACACAGTTTGGGGCTGTGCGTGAGAGAGCGTGTAACCAGGTACTGACATGGTATGCAGCCCTGCAAGGCCAGCCAGGGAGGAGTGTAACCCAATCCACGGCCACAGCTGAAGGAAGGACAGACCTGCTCGCACTCATGCATAGATGATGCTTGACGAATGGACCTTCCCTAAAATGACTGCATTCAAAGAACAAGGGAGTGATCCCAGCTCACCTGTGAGAGGCGAGAATCACCGTGCAGAGGCCGGCGATCAGCGAGGACCGTTCACACCCGTGGCAGACCCCTCTCCTGGCTGCAGAGAGGACTGTGGCCAGGGAGAAGGGAAAGCTTCCTTTTCTATTCTTTTCACTGGTCCTGAGCTGCATCTAGCACAACTGTGAGGTGCAAAGTCCGTTCAGATGGGCTTGAATCCTGGCTCCCTACATCTTTCTTTGTGGGTAAGTCTGCCTCCCGATGCTTCTACCTTCTCCTGTATAAAAATCAAAAGAACATTACATCACAGGCCTGTGGTGAGACTGAAGGCAAATAAGTTCAAGTGCTTGGCACAGCACAATATACTTTCCCTTCCAATCACAGCCTAAGTCACCTCCCCTTCACAGCACAGAGAGATATCTCCTTTTCCAACATTCTTCAACTTACCTCTGTGGGAGAGGGTCCCTTCCTCTAGGCGCTGAAGCAGGGAAGTTGTCTCATACTCCTCTCCAGAATGGAGCAGGCTACCACTGCAGAGCAGACATGCAGTGTATTTTTTTATTTTAAATATAAGAACATAAATTTGTTTCAATTAGTATGTATGTGTGCAGTATTATACATCTATTTCTACAGAGAATGCCAATTACAGACAAACATTATATAATTTAATGAATCTGGAATAGAATTTGGAGGAATCAAAAACTTATTTTGAGGTTTTATAGATACTGAAGTAATGCCTACGTCAGGAATTCAGCATGATTGTGAGAATGAATGAAGTTGATACTTTTAGGCTTAGAAAATAGATGATAACCTATTATATAGTAGAACTATATAATCAAACATAATATGAACCACACCTTTAAGAGTCCTACATATATAATTCAAATATCTCTAGCAGACAAGCCAATGATAAATAAACTGGTGACATTAATTTTAATCATTTACTTGTATCATCTGATACACCCAAAACTTCATTTTAACTCGTAATAGGAATTAAATAATTTAGGATGATTTAAAATACTTTTTTCATACTAACTCACAATCCCGGACATTTTTTATGTTCAGGACATTTCAATTCTGACTGTTTGTGGGGTTCTGAAGACACTGGCTCACCGTCCCTGTCTTGTCCTTCCAGAGTTGGGTAGAATGTATGGTAACCTGGAGAGAACATGACAATACATTCATCAAAATACTTCATTCACCAGCTGGAAATCAATAGAGTAAACACCCTTCCAGAACATCATTATTTGGAGATAATGTTGTGACCCGTGTTTGTCTACCTGTGGGTGAATGTGACTGGAACATCACTGGTGGAGAATCTGTGGCTGCGAGGTGTTGAGATTACTGTCATCTACGATTAGCTTTGGAGACAATGGTGGTACAGTTTGTCTGGGGCTTTGCCCTTGAACCCACCTCACTTACACTTCTGTGAGTTTTGCTGGGAATCAAGTACCTGCTGGTGGTCCATGCAGAGGCTGCAGGGCACTGCATTGCTGCTGGTCCCGCAGCTTGCCAGCAGACCAATGAGGAAGCAGTGGTGCTGAGGCATGCTCCCAAGACTTGAGTGTGTCTGGGGCAAGTCAGGATCTGAGCTGTTGGCATCTGAGCTGACAGGCTGGAGCTGCTGCCTGAACTGAACTGAACCGAGCGGCGCGGCTTCAGCTCACTTTCATTGCTGCAGGGAAGATCCAGCCCTCCGACGTGCTTTATCACAGAGACAGGGATGTGTTCATTTTCTTTTTAAAGTGAAAGGTGAAGTGTAAAGCAATAAAATGCTGCTGATCCTGGTTCACTTGAAAAGAAAAGAAAAAGAAGCCAGATACATTAGTAGTCGATTTTACTATTTACTCATAAACATTCTACATGCTACCAATAATGGTATTTTGTCACTAAAAAAAAGATTTCCACAAAACATATGTGACTGTTATTTGCATATTTTCAGGTGACTAATGGAAGTTGTCTTCATCTTCTATTATGTTTGTTCTTGATCGCTGCTTGGAAGTTTGGTGTGGGCATAGAGTCAAGCCAAACCTTAAGTTTTGGAGGAAAGAAAGAAATATGTAAGGCTCATTTCAGCTCTCACCATCCGAGACTTACGGCCTTTGAGAGAAATCTTTCGGAACACAGTGGACTTCCTAATGGACCAAGCATGATTCTTGGTAGCACAGTGAAGGGCAGATTTCCAGCAGCAAATTAGTACAGGACAGCCAATCAAATGGATTTGGAACACCATCCTCCTGCGTATACTTACTATGGTTGTAAAAGTTGGAAACATTTCTGTGCCCTTAACTCCTGTTTTCCCCTTTCAGATAAAAGCAATGGAGATGCTTAAATAATTGTTGGGATACATTTCAGCAGTGACTAGAGAGGGACACACTTACATTGGTTAGTATTTCATTATTCGTGTGCTGTATTTTACATATGGAGACACAGGGAAAGGATTGGATCGCTGAATAAATAACTCGGCTCTCAGACTCAGTTTTGTCCTGTGAGGTTCTTGCCAAGGAGAACTAAAGTCTCAGTGTTTTTCCATAGCTAGAAACGAAAGCTTCTGTTTGTCACAAAAGGTGTCTAATTTATTTATCTAAAATCTTCTTCTGTTGTGCTGTGTCCTGTTCTAGAAGTATAAGCATATGGTCTCTGACAGCTCTGGTGGCTGGTCCAATAGGATTCCGCTTCAGGCACTTGTACTCCTTAACGAAAGCTACCTGCCTTCAATCTTGAGACAATACAGTATTTATGTGATCAAGTGATTAAACAGATAAGCCAGATTAATAACCAAAGTCTTTAGAATTTCACTTTTTTTGTGTGCTTAAGTGAGTGTTTTGAAGCAGTAGTTGAAAACACAGCCAAATAAGGGTGAAGAATGGTTTGAAAGAAGTCAAAGACCCATATGCTTTTTAACCGGCTAGCTTCCAGTAGTAAAATTTTCCCTTAAAAGTCAGACTTAGCTTCAGGAGGGAAGGTGTGAAAATGGCCTTGACCCCATGGCTCTACCTTTTCCTTTCAACTTCTTGGGTCATTTGTTAGCTAATGGTAAAAAAAAGAAACAAAACTTGTGAACTCCTGCTGAGTCTGGATCTGCTTTTCTATTAATCTATCCAGGTAAGACATTATTTTTATCATCATCTATGATGATTTGATGATCTTGCCATTTCCACTTTGGCCTGTTTAAGAGATTTTCATTTCATCTTTATCATTCATCCTCAAATTCTTTTTATTGATGGAGATATAACTAAATAGGAAGGGAACATTGAAATCAAACCATATGTAATTGCAATATGGTAGAGAGAGCATGGTTCCAAGTTAGAAGAGTTTACCCCCAATCTGTGGAGCTTCATAGCACAGAGCAATTCGGATGGCGTGTGGTTTTCCGTGATGGCAGCCCTGGTCAAGGCCTGTGTGTCTCCCAGAGTCACTGGTGAGCAGAGAAGGATGGTACTTGGACTCAGGAAGGAGATCCACACCCCCTCATGGACAGCAGGGGCTTTGGGCTTGGTTCTGTTTATAGTTTTATAGTCTTGGAAAGTACAGTTGGGAGATTTGTGACTCCAAAATTATTGAAAGGATAAAATGAGCAAATGGGCATAAAAACAAACACTGTACAGAGAGGGAAGGAAGAGCTGAAGAGATTTACTGGCAATAGTTTGGGCGTGTATCTTTGAAGCCTATGGATGGTTGATTATAATTTTAATGGCCAACTTCCACCCACCCTTACAGAAGCTTTTCATGTCTTCTTACTACTTAAAGGGCACTCCTAACATAGGCCATGAGTAGATGCTTTTGTGTGCATTGTTGGGAGTTGAGCAGGCTTGGGAGAATTACCAAAGTTACCTCTTCAACAGAGGAAATCAGCAGGAGACTCATTCTTGCTCTTTGTAGGAACAGACTTGGATCTGAAGCAGAGTATTCACATTACAAAAGCTGTGTCATCAGAAGTGTTACTATATAGTGTTAACCTGTTTTATTTTATAGATAGTTGTCCTTTGCATCAAGTGACTTTGTATACAGATCAATTATAGTCAACATTTTTCATCAACTAGATCATTTGAGTGTTGTTGTGTTTTTTGTTAGTCTTTACTGAGAATGTCCTTTGTATCAAACACTGTTCTAGGTCATTAGAATCAAAATCAAGAGCGATACAGCCTTTGTGTTGCAGCATTTATATTCTAGAAAGGAGACATATATATAAATATTATTATTGGAAGATATTATTAGTTCCTTGCAAAGGTTAATAAAGGCTACCAGTCCTAAAGAGATGATAATCTTTCTGTTATTCACAGTAAAAGAAGGGCATTTAAAGATGAGCTGTGGTTTACCTGAAAGAAAAGGGAGAAACTTTCACCATAAAAGAGAGAATGAGATATTGGGGCCATGGAGTAATGTGCATTGGAAATATCTTTTTATTAGCACAAGCCAGAAAGACCTGGATGGAAAGAAACTGGTGAAATAAAAGAATGATTAGATAAAAGGATAACTTCAAAACTTTGGGTGAGTATGGGATCCACTACAGACAATAAAAGATGACTTGAGCACAAGTCAAGACTTGTGAGTATGCCTGTGTATTTTACAAGATCCCTAAGTATATCTCATGCACACTGAAGCATGGCCTGTAAGACATATTCAGTTTGAGATGTAAATAAATAAATAAATAACTACAGGAGTCATAGAAACATGTGTGTGTGTGTGTGTGTGTGTGTGTGTGTGTGTGTGTGTGATGTCTCTGTAACTAAAAGAAACTTTCGAAATTTAAGGAAAATTGATCTTATCCTGAAGAATTTCGAAGCCTCTGTGTGTGTGTGTGTGTGTGTGTGTGGTGCTTGCACTTGAATTCAGGGCCTTGTGCTATGCAGGTGCTTGGAAACGCATCCAGCTCTTTTTGTGTAGATTGCTTTCCAGGTAGCATCTTGCTTTACTTATTGACCAGCCTGAATTTTGACCCTCCTACTTGTTCTTTTCCACGTCACTAGGGAAAACAGGCACAAACCACTGCATGCTCAGCCACAGAGTGAGACGAAGTCTTGTGAACTTTTATGCCTCAGTGAACTTTTATGCTTTGAATCTCAATCTCTGCTTTCCAAATAGACAGAAAAGAATACAGGCTTGATCCACTGAGACCACTTAATTTTAAGACATTCCTGAAATACTTGGCAAGGAGTGAATCCTTGCTCTTCTCACTAATGTGTAAATTGTTGGTGCTCAGGGACTAATGAGGAATGATATTTGTAACTACCAGAGTTTTAATTGTGTAGAACAGTGTTGAAAACATTTAATTTCAGAATTTTGATTTGGGCTTTAAGAAGCTTCATTTCAAAAATGTTAGAATCATGACTTTCATATTTGGAGTCCAAATTGCTGCAAATGAGGCTTTGTCAATTTTTGTTTTGTTTTGTTTTCAGTCCTTTCTGTCTTTAGTTATAATAACATACAATGTAAAGCAATGACAACATCAGAAAAAGATGCTATAAATGAGCAATTGTGCTTCACCTTTTTGGCAAAGTTTGATCTTTAAAAGCCTTTCCCTGTTCATTCCAGTTCTCTTAGCCTTGCCAAACTTGGAACTGAATCCCTTTATTAAACCAGAACAGGCAAAGCCAATCAAGGCCAGTAAGATGCCAACTGGTTACATTAGTTGATTCTAATGATGAAATATAACCCCGTGTTAAAGTCAGGCCCAAAATAAACAAACAAATCACTGTAAAACTGGACACCATGTGCATTCACTGGAGACACTGGGTATCCTGGAGAAATTTGCTAATGGATGGATCAAATGAAGCACGAGAATGACTTTCAATAGTGTGTAATTTTGGATCCCTGAAAAGTTAAAGCATTGCCTGCTCCAATATCCTTTGACTCACTCTGATTCCAGAACTTGGCCTCCCTGTACTAGATCATTATATTAATTATATTTATTATAATGATGTGAAGACTGGAACTCTACTTCACACTTATGTTTTTGATCCAGCAAAAGTCTATAGCCTCCATAGCCACACATGCCTGGCTCAAAATTCCCATCTCTTACAAAATAAGTCATTATGAGCCTTTCTTCCAAAAACATCTTCAAGATGATCATCTATTGTAGAAATAGATTATGTGACATTCGGAAAGACTTTGGTACCCTCTTAGATGAACACAAATGGAAAACATTTCTACTATGAAAGCACAAAATGTTTACTGCACAGTGACTGTAGTCTACACAATCATTTTGTTGAAAAGATAAGCAAACCATTACTTAAAAACTGTAATGTAGATGTGTGTATATACCTTAATATATGAATACAATTATATAGACTTTCAAGGTACATATTTTCCTGAAAATTTTGCTGAGCATTAAATAAGTAGGTAAATGTAAGATTATTTAAATAAGGATAACTATAAATAGATACCTTTTCACATTCAGTTTAAGGGTGTCGCTAGCTCAAAGCATTTTGGTTTTCCTCCTTTGTACCTTTCATTAGATTAAAGCAAATGTGCTTTGAAATATAAGTTAAAATCAAATTTTCTTGAACCAAGATTTTGTCCCAGGAAGTCTAAATCTCCCTCATGCAGGTGTCAGAGAAAAATAAGATAAGCAGTTTAAAGTCAGTGTTTATGGAATTAGAAAGCCATATGCTTAACATGGACAATTTTCCTTTATAGAGTTGAGTCTTAGCCACTCATTCTCTGTAGTGTAGTCCTGAGAAGATTTGTCCGAGAACCATAAGCATTTTACAAAATTGTAAAATATCTTGGCTCGAGCCACCAAGGAGCCTTGACTTTGCGTCTGATAACAAGGTGACTTTGCAAAGAGTTTTTAAAATTCATAAAAACCACCTCTGACAGAATGTATTCATTGCACTTCTTACGTGCCTCATGATATTTATAAATGCAATCACCCCTTGCTTCCTATTCGACTTGAAAGGCATCTCATTTAGCACACAAGTATAAAGATTGCCCGACAGTAGGAGAGCCAAACATATAGACCTGCTATAAGCCACATAATAACAAACAGTGCGAGTACCAGAAACAGCATCCTAATGTATTTATTTGTCTTTTGTGTCACCAATTAATTTTTCTGATCCCCGATGAATTGAACTTCAATATTTTAGTTATTTTACCTTTACCCAACATATGTATTTATTAGTAGAATTAAATCTATAAATAGTACCACAGTAATAAGATGTTTAAAAAGAAAATAAAACATATTAGCTTTCACATAATCTAAAATTCCTCACAATTCATTTTTCAGGTGAAGCTTTTTCCTGGCCTTAGTCTCCTTTGTTTTACTGCCATGAACAATTACACTCTTGGATAGACATTCAAGCATCTCCCAGTTACTTCTGTTGTCTTTTCTTAGAGTACGTTACTACAATCTATTCAGTTGCTCAAAACAGAATCCTAGGACACACTTTTAACAGTTTTTTGACCTTATCTCAACATTAAATCCAATTTCAAATCCTTTTTCTTTCTTTCAAGTATATACCAATCCCGATTAATTCTCCATCTCTAACTTCATGGCTCTGATACCCTCTCTCCCCAACTTATGCTTATGCTTCCAACCAAGTTAGTGTGTGCATAGCCTCTGGAATATTGTGAATGGAAATGAGGCTCTTTTATACTAGCATAAAATACTGATTGCTTGCCACACACTACCTAGCTCTATTTTGACCATCTCATCAATTTAACCCCAGACCACTCTCCCACTTGCTCACCAAATTCCCACGAAGCTGGTTCTCTGCTGTGGCTGCATTGTGCCTCCCCTAAAATAGATGCTGAAGTCCTAATCCCTGGGTTTCCACGATTCTGGTCTTATTTGAAAATGGTGTGTTGGTGGGTATCATTCATTTACAATAAAGTTATGAGAGTATGCTCAACTCAATAGGACTAGTGTTCTTGTGAAGAAGGAAGGTGGCCATGTGGAGATGCAGGCCTTTAGAAAGAGCATCAGGCGACAACAGAAGTGGAAATTGGAGTGCTGGAGCTGCAAACCAAGGGATAAAAAGATCGATGACATCATGGAAAGCTAAAAAGTGGCCATCTTTCCAGAATCTCAGGAAATAAGGCCTTGTTGACAACTTAGTTTTTGCCTTTGAGCTTCAGGATTGTAAAAGGACACATTTCTGTTCCTTAAACCACATAGTTAGTGGTACTTTGTTATATCAATTACAATTAAAGATCTCTTTCTGATGTCTAATTACACAAGATCCTCTTCTACCGCACAGAGTCCATCCATGTGTTTCCCTCTGCCAGGAACTTTCTTCCCCATTCTTGCCTGAATCTATTCTGTCTGGTCTTTGCTTAAATCTCATTTCCTAAGCAATACCACTTTTTGACTCCTCAAGGGAGAGGGTTACCTCTGTCGATCCTCTTAGGGCACCAGCCAACTACCTTCCTCTGTATTTAAGAAAGATCCAAGATCTGTTGTTGCTTGGTACATGGAGTCTTGAAGAGATGCCTTTCTGTCCCCACCTCTCAGACCTACCCTGTGAGCAGATGTTAGATGGACTTCAATCAAACCCACTGGGTGACCACTGTTGCTATAACCTACTCTACTTAGATGTCTCAAGGCTGCTTCTTTTTTAACTTCAAATCCAGGCTTGAATGTCAGATGGTCAATTGTACCCTTCCCATCGGTGTGCCACCAGACTGTCCTTCCTTTCCAAACAGCTCCTAAATTATCAATTTCTTTTCCATCAGTCACCTCTTCTTCTCCCTATACGTACACTCACCTGGTGTGTAGCAACAGGTGTTCCTTAAAACCACTTTCCCCCTGTCCACCCTAATAGTGCTCACAGGAAGCAGTCAGTATTCAATATATCACTTTTTAAAGAATCCATGATGGAATGGATAGGCGAAGGAATACCAATTACGCTTTTTCAGATTTCTCTTGAATCATTGACGTACATTTTCTTCTCTCATTAATGACTAAAAAGTGAATCATCCAAACCTCTCTCTTTCTGTGAAAGAGGCTGAGAGTAAAAAAAAAAAAAAAAAAGGCTGGAAATCAGTGTCTTCCACCACGCACACAGTCACGCAATGCCCCACAGAAAGTGAGAGATGAGGGAATTTACATTCTGACACTGCAGTCGAGGAAGGAAACACCTTGTCTTGTTGACCCAGGCTCCTCACATTTTGCTGAATGCCTGGGTTGAGCAGAATAATTACCAGTGTCTTCAGGGACCCCACTGCCTTTGCTTAGGTAGGCGCTTCCTGGTTTTGTTTTTGTCAGAAGGATGGTGGTAAGAAAAGGCTGTCTCTTGCTAATTATAGACCTCAGATGTTTTACTGCAAACTTCCAATCCCTGGATATTTTTACAAGTGGAATTCTTGAAAGTTTCCAAGTTTCAAAGGGCTCATCTTACCTCATAGTGCAGGAAAAATAGGAAGTCACGCCTGGTCTCAGATACTTTGTCACATGCTTGAGGCTTTCTATTGATTAGCAATGTCATGGTTTTTGTGAACTTTCATAGTCACATGTGTTTAGAATATTGGGAGAACAATAATAAAGCCCCATAAACATTAGGAAATATTAAGATAAAGATCATAAAAAGAACTGTGGTTTCCTACTCACAAGAATGGAAGCTAAGCTCTGCTAAATATGTGTCAATACATATGAATAAATAAATGTATATGTGTGTACATGTGTCCATAAATATGTATATATATGTATACATGGATTCATAATCCAGTTAAAAGCCTAAACTTTTCTACAGCTCAAGTTCAGCTTTGTCCTTACAATTTTCAAGGAGTTGAAGCCTCTTTCCCAAGGACAAGCTGTTTTTCTGTCTATCTATGCAGTGGTTTTAGGTAGATGGGACTGAAGTAGACTGTGAAGTAGCAGGTCAAGAGGCGAGGTGCATCCAGGAGGTTACAATGATGTAGGCCCAGCGACTTCAGTGGGATGTGTGTGGAGTGTTTACTCTCCTGCATCTCATCCTTGCTTAGATGCTGTTGAAGAAGCCCTGAGCAATGACTAGAGGACTTCACTTGAGGTTCTGGAGGTGAATGCCATTGTTGGGCTTCTGCTCTTAGGTGTGGAAAGATAGGGCCTCTGAGGGGGTCCTACAAAGGATCCCACACTGATAGGACTGGAGGGTGATCACATTTGTGAGAAGAACCTAGAATGATCACAAGGCTATTCCCAGTTAGATGCTAAAGCTCATCTGTGTCCTGTGTCTTAAGAGGGTAGATGTTGACCAAATGCAAACTGGCCACCTGGACTGCTAGGAAGGCTCACTAGGAGGGTGGACTTCCCACTGACCTCCCAACACCAACAGAGAACACGGGACTTCAAAAGTTCAAAGCCCAGGGTCCTTGTGAATGCAAGCTTAGATAGTGCAAGCTTTTCTTACAGAACTTGGAGCTCAAGTAGACTTCAGGCAAGCCTCCCCAATCTGCTGTTTGGCTCCTCTCCCCTCACCTCCTCCTCCTCCCCCTCCTTCTTCCCCTCCTCCTCCTCCTCCCCCTCCTCCCCCCCTCCTCCTCCTCTTCCTCCGTGCTCCCCTCTTTTGCTGATGGAATTGGGGCTTGGGTAGAGAGAGCAAAAGGACAGTGGCTTTTACCTTTAAATCTCTCTCTCTCTCTGCTCTCTTTCATATATTTTTCTTTCAATCAGACCACATTTGTTAATTTTTTCTAGACTCCTAAAAAGAAAAGAGAATCTTAATATTTCCAAAGCTCCACATCACGTTCTTGAGAATATTTTTAACTGAAAGCAATGAGGATAACAATTTTGTTGACAAGAGTCCCAGGAAATATTTTCCTAAGAAAATTTCAGGGATGAAATGTTTCAGTTCTGGCCACAGGACATTTGTCCAGTATCAGCCTGGGGAAGCTTTCTCCTAAAGTGTCTCAGAATACCAGGATGAAGGTCTGTTGTAGGAACTGGAGGCACTCATGTGCTTATAGTGAGATACTTTCAGTTGATATCTTGTCCCTCACTTGGTTTGGGAAAATGTAATTAAAACATCAGGGTTGAAGCCAGGCGCCAGTGGCTCATGCCTGTAATCCTAGCTACTCAGGAGGCTGAGATCTGAGGATCATGGTTCAAAGCCAGCCCGGGCAGGAAAGTCGGTGACACTCTTATCTCCAATAAATCACCAGAAAACGAGAAGTGGCGCCATAGCTCAAGTGGTAGAGCGCTAGCCTTGAGCTGAAGAGCAGAGAGACAGCGCTCAGGCCCAGAGTTCAAGCCCCATAACCGACAAAAAAAAAAAACAACAAAAAACCCCCAACAATCCCCCCCCAAAAAACCCCCATCAGGATTGAATTATGAATATTAGGCTTACAGTTGTCCTTTGGTCTCTACTGGGTTTAATGACTGGTTTAATGACTCCCTCCTCCAGCCCCAGGAAATCAAACTGGTAAATTTTCAAGTCCCTTGTTCAAAATGGCATGGTATTTTTTATAAAATCTCCAAAATCATACCATATGTTTTATTCATTTCAAGCTTAACCGTAATACCTAGTGCAATACAAATGCTATGTATGTAGTTGTCAGACGGTATCATTTTGAGAATAATGACAGGAAAATAAAGTCTGCATATATATAGCACAGATGTAATTTTTTTACAAGTATTTCTGATCTGCAGTTGGTTAATTCCCTAGATGAAGAGATAGAACAGGCTGAGTACAGTCTCAGAGAGTGTTTCTCAAATTATTTGAATGACTACAAAGATTTGATCACCAGTGGCATCAAGATCTTCTATTAAATAGAATAATAACCAGAACACTGTGCCACTCAGAGCCCAGTTCTGTGGCTCTACTTTTACCTCCCAGTATTATAGAGAAGGATTTAGTGCCTTCTGGAAAATCCAGAGCTGGGTCCTTGTTCCATGTGCCCATGTTTGTGCCTATGGCCACAAACTCCCATGGAACTATTTTGTAACTCTTGAACTTGCAGGACCCAAGCAGTGTTTTACACACACACACACACACACACACACACACACACACACACACACACATACACACATTCAGTGTTCATCTCATTTCATCTCCTTCCTGGAGTTTTCTCTAACAGATGCGTCTGCTGAACAAGAAAGAGTAGCAGAGACTTGTGCCCCATCTCCCTTCTCCATATCAGTTACAGAAGCAGGAGGTCTTCAGAGATGGCACATGTCCTCCTTGGCTAGAAATCAGAGCCTGCTGGAAATGAGAAACAGTTTCTATTCAAGATGTGAAAACTATTTTGTTTGTATTTTTCCTACAGGAAGGATATTTGTCACACATGGAAACACTATTTTTAATCTCCAGCACAATCCATTCATTATTTTATAGACTCAACGTCTTCTAGTGAGGATGACAAACCACATCACCGAAGGTTTGCCAGGGCTGCATGCTGCAAGCAGTCTTTGATTCATCAGACAGATGCAGAATAACCCACCACCATGTTAGGTTCTAGGGCACCTCCATTTATGACTGGAATGAGATACCCTAAGGAGCAAAGTACCTTGTATGTGTTTTCCCCTCTACTGATCTACCCTCTTTCTGCTAGGGACATGCATTGATACTGGCAGAGGAAGCAATGTGCTTTTCTGGGAGACAAAGGTTTCCATTTTGATCCAGCTCTTCTCTTTGCTTTCTGTGGCCTTGATCATTGGGAAGTCCCTAAATTTCTCCATGTCTTGGGTACATTAGCTGTCAGTCTAGAGCTTTCCAGGGTGAATATTAATAATATATATTTTAATATATCTGTGAAGTGCCTACAGGAGAGATATAAGGCATTCTTCCAGAGAATAAAATACTTCTTTTTAGTCTCTTTAGAAAGCTGCAGCCACTTCAGATTTATGAACACAGTAGTTAGTTAAATTGCTCCTTAATAATTTTGCGCACAAAATGGAGCTTCTACTATGAAGCATACTTTTTTTATAGTTCACTAAAGCATTGAGAGTTAATACTGCCATCATTATTTTTAGGGATAGGGAATATGAGTGCCAACGCATCACAGAGTTGGGATGCTGCAGGATTGGAACCAGCTCTCCCTGCACACCTTTTGGCATAGTTACCAAGTTGGGAAAGTCTTGTTTGAGTGTGTGCCGGGATGGAGGAGGATTCTTCAACCAATAAGGCCACTATGCTGTGTTGCCCTTAGCATTCTCAGGCCATCATAGTTTGATCTGGAAAGGGAGATGCATGGCTTCCTGGATTCTTCCTTTGGGTTTTCCTGAGGCGTTTTCTATTTGTGGGAGCCATTTCAGACCATCTGAGAATGTGCTTTGCAACATGCCTTGGGAGAGGAAGCTACCGTCATGGTGTGAAAACAGAAGAGCCTAATACCAGTGTCCGGCTTCCTCTGGATTGACCCCGATTGTTTCCGGGCACCCAGGTTCCAGAAATAGAGCAGCTCAAGAAGAGGTAGGATTTTCTTTTGCAAAACTTGAGCTGGCCTTAAGGAGTGCAGACAGTGACTTCCTGAGTTTAGCAGCAGAGGTTACTCTGTGCTTTCACATGATACAAGACTGCCCCCTTTTATTCTCCTACACATATTAGTGAGACACTATTCTGGAATAAGAAATTTGCTCCAAACAACACCCGAGATAGAACAATAAGGGCCAAAGGTGACTATGACACCTATAGAAGGAATGATTAGCCGAAAATAGTCTTGGAAATTATTAATGTATGAGTTTCATTCTCACAAGTGCAAACTGCTTTACAATGCCCAACACTGCCCCACTGGGAGGTGCTTTATATTTCAAATATTTTTCCACAGGAGAAAGCTATTAAAGACAAAAACAGGAGTGAGTACTGCTATTGGAGAGCTAGACCTACATGGAGCAGGATGTTTAGTTATGTTAAAACAGCTCTCTATAAATCAGGAGCATATTAGAAATCAACAAGTTAACTGTTCACAGCTCCCTGTTTTTAACTACTAACAATCCTGTATTTCTAAGAATTTCAGGCCATTAGACTAAATAGAATCTGGTGAGTACTCCGTTGCTTTCCAGTTTCATTGTACTTGGTAGCAATTTTGTAGCAATTATGCATATTGAGATTTTGGGTGCCAGAAAATCCAAGTATGTTTTGGTATCAGAGTATAAGGAACAAAATATGATTACATGCCACAAGTTAGTTTTCAAATAGACGATAGCTCTTTGAGTACAGAAGCTATTCACAGTAGAAAAAATAGACAAATAGGTAGGATAAGATGGCCTAGGAAGGTAGCAGAGAAAGAAATGAGGTGATTCATCCCTTGAGGGTTTTTCCTTGTCTCCTCTCTGTATTCCAAAGGACTCTAGTCATGGAACTGAGCGAGACCATTGGCCACACCCCTTCTTCCTGCATGAATTGCAAAGTGTCCTACTTAAAGTACTGACCTGTCACTATTCCTTTCATGACCCTTTGGTTCAGTTGCTTTCAAATGTCCTCACTC
This sequence comes from Dipodomys spectabilis, assembly GCF_019054845.1. Classification (NCBI taxonomy): domain Eukaryota; kingdom Metazoa; phylum Chordata; class Mammalia; order Rodentia; family Heteromyidae; genus Dipodomys; species Dipodomys spectabilis. The sequence continues at coordinate 3,865,391 of NW_024870892.1, read as the reverse complement.
ACAAGGGACATTGTCCACTTTCCACAACAATTGACAATTGACGAAAACTGATGACTCCTGGATCCCATCCAAACTGAATAAGGGACAGACACATGGTTGATGGTGAACAAATGAAGGTGCCCCTCATTTCTATTTAAAAAAACACATAAGGAAAGGGTTGATATATTTGTTTATAAACAAATTGCATGCGGGTCTGAGTCCATCCTGCCAGGCACAAACATGTGGAAATGGCCTGACAGCCCCCTGCCCTGCCCCTTGGACTGTGGTACTATGCAGGGACGCTCCTTCAAATGATACCTCAGAGCTCTTGTGATTTTTGTAATCTTTCTGCTCTCCAACAAGCATTGTTTTTACCACTTTAATGCAATTTTCCCAAATGTTATGTATAACATAATTCTAAAAAGTTTCCATAATTTCTATAAATCTGTTTTTTCTTCTTATTTAACCATTTTTAGTTCAACTTGTTTGTTAAAAAGATATCTCACTAGAAAGAACTGGACATAGTTAAAAACGTATTATCATAGTTTATGAATGGAAGACAACCTTAAGCATAAGAACAACAAAAGTCATCAAGTTTCAATATAAGAGCAAAACGCTAGAGACTATGAGGAAGAAAAAGTGTGGTTAACTTTCAGTAACATCCTTTCTGGAAATGGCTAGTGAAGGGCAGGAAGGACAGGATGAACATTAGGAAAGAGAAGTTGAAGGGAGTAGAAGGTTCTGGAAGAGATGAGTATTGGTAGAACACACCTGACCCTCTTACCATCCTCTGTTGTAAAGTCACTATTTGTCCATATTAAACTCTCAGCCCACAGTTATTCTAGTGCTGATTTTGTAGCCAGTCATGGAATAAAAAAGTTATTAAAAGGAAGGATGTGGGAAAACCTTAAGTAGTTAAAAATCAAAACCAAAGACCTAAAACTACAACCCCCCAAACCTATTCCCTCCCCCTCCCCCCCGCCAAAAGCCTGAAATTTTATTCCTGGAGATTTCACTTTCAATGCTGTCAAAAAATATTTCACTGCTTTTCACTGAAATAAACACCGCATTTTCTGCCTGGGTACTACAATAATATCTGTGAAATCAAGGTTAGATTGTGCTGGTTATAGATAAATGTGTGAAGAATACTTAAGTCCTAAATGTAATTTTAGAAAGTCCGTACATCACCTCTCCTAATCTTCTGCACCATGTTCCAGGAAACACCATATGGACAGAGAAACAGATTTGGACCCCCTTGCCTTTCTAACCACCCACTTCCTCCTGACCCTGGGGGCTGAACACATTCTATGACAAGTCTTCCTGTAGGATCAAAGAGCTGCTTCTGTGTGTTTGAGGGGAGAGGATGTTATTTTACCAGCCTGGCTGAAAGGAGCTCTCTTTGGTGGCGCATCCCCATGGGAAATAATCAAACGAAAACGTGACCCCTGCCCCCCCCCCAGCCCGGCAAGTCATCAGACTGACCACATAAACGTGAGGACTGGGGTGCTGTCCATCTATTGCCTCCGCTTTGTATCTCCCACTTGCTTGTGAACTCTGGGGCGATAGAAGAGGGAATTTAACTTTGTTCTAACAGTCCAGGGTCTCAGACAAAGACACACAGATGACTCACTTCTATGGCTTGTGATGTATAAGACAGAGTGGAACTTTCTCTGAGGGAGTCTCTTCATCCTCAGTAAGCAGTTGGATGACAGCGACTCTATGGCCAAAAGTTGAGGTGAGGAGAACTCTGTGTAGTCCTCGGTAGCCATCGAATCTGTGTTCCAAGGTGCTGGGCTGTTCATGTATGTGTGTGGTTGCATATCTCTGCCCATTCTGTGAAGGAGACTGCACTCAGCTCTTTCTCCGGGCAACTGCATCTTGAGGAGAGGCTTGGACTGGTCAAGTTTGATCTCATTTGCCCTAGTAACCTGATGTCCATTTTCCCTTCCACTCTGTGCATCTCTTTGCGCATCATTGCTGCCTTGTCTCTCTGTGTCTGAGCATCATTTTTGTTGCTCCCTACCATTATTTGGACATTGACTTTCTCTTGTTGGGCTTCCCGGAAACAGAATTCTAGAAACGAACATCTTTCGCCAGGCCTGGTCCTCTCTGAGGACTTTCTGCTCTATGGTAGGCTCTCTCTGTTGGCTATGGCACACTCCCATCCATGTTTGAGGATGAGGCCATCTGCCAAAATAACGTTTTTCATTCTTTACCACATGTCCTGGCTTTCTAGTTCTTCTCTGTCTCACCACCACCTCACCACACACAGTTGCACATGATCTGGCTGGCTGGAGAGGTGCACTGGCCTAGACACAGACCAATAGTCTACTGGTGAGCCAACCACTACCCAAGAGCTTTGAGTCTTCCTTTGATAAAATGGCTTGGGGCATCTAGTGATTTGGTAGATTTTTAACACTTGGTTAGATAAACATTGTAGAACGACAAGAGAGATGATACTGTACTGATTTACCCTGTACGTTAATTACATGAAAGCTTCTGTTTATTCTGTCTTAGTGAGAAATTACTTGGATGAACTCTCTTTCTGTGGCACATCTGCCTGTGCCCAGGGAGTTAAGTTGAGCCAAGATTGTGGTGTTGTAGAATGTAGAGCCAGCTTCCCTGCTCCGACTGCCGTCACCATCTTGCTTGCTGAATGGCTCTGTGTATATTGTTTTATGTCTCTGTGTCCAAGATGCTTAATCTCCAAACTTATTTCATAATTGAAGTATTAAATTCCGATGCTTATGAAGAATGTAGGAACACATATACCCCAACATAAATCAGTTTTTGACTTATTACAATATAAACAAGATTTCTAATGCTACATATTTTACAAGATGGAAGGAAACCCCACAAGATATCATTAGCTAATTCTTCTCTAGAGTTGTTCAAATTTTGATACATTCACATTTTATATATGTATTTGTTAAGAGAAAAAATGGCACAAATATATATTCAGTATTTTCTTATTTTTTATTCTAGCTTTTCGTTAGCATTAATCATTTTTTTTCCCTCAGTGAGGTGTATTCAGTTGCAAGTAACAGAAAATGATACAAACTGTCTTGCTACATCTGAACTTGTGATTGGTGTATATAACTGCACAGGTAAGATTGATTGTGTCGTTGTGATTGGACCAACCCAGGTTTCCACTTCTTCCTACTTAATCCTTCATCCACAATAGTGGAGTCAGGGGAAATGCCTCATTCTCATTGCCTTAGGGTAAGTTGCTTACTGAATTTATTCTTATGGTCAGGGAAATAGGCACAGGCTGACTGTGTTAGTCATTAATCTCATGCCAGCCTCCACATACAAGTGGGGAGAGACTGAGACAATTCAAGATAAGTATCCACAATGACTTTGATTACTTTTGTCCCTGATACAATATTCATTCAGAATATACAAATAGCCATTTTCTGAGCACTGACACAGTGAACACTACTGGGCACAACTTTTTCTGCTTCATCATTCATTTCTCATTCCTACCTTCTTGTCCCTTTTTTAAACTCCCTCCCCAGTCTGTTCTCGTTTCTACAACTGTTATTCAGCTTCACACCTTCTTTGGCTTGGCACCTCCTTGTGCGTTTTATTTCTTTATGGAAGCCAGGAAGTATAGTAGAAGGCATATGCAATTCCATGGCACCTACACTTGGATTCAATTTTGATCTCTACCTCTTAGTCACAGTCTAACTTTAGGAAAATCATTTAACTCCTGTGAATATTGCTTGGTATTTTCAGAATATGGGTAAGAAGAAACTAAGGTAAAACGGAAAAATGGGAATGTGTCAAAATTTATCAAAGGACATAGTGAATAGAATGTAAAGATGGAAATATGTTTGAATAATATATAATATCTATATGATCTCTCTCTATATATGATAAGGGATTAATATAAAATATAATATTGGATGTATATAATAGTGGATATATAATATATATAATATTGAATACATATATACATAATATAATTCCAAAATCCAGTCTGATTAACAACTGGAATGGATAAAAGACTTCCATAGACACTTCCCAAAAGAATCAAGAAATCGCAGGTTTGACCATTTGAAAAGATGGTCCACATCATTAATGATTAGGGAGAAGTCAAACCAGTAGACTGGCTTACATCCACTTAGATGTTCACTGTTATTTTAAAGTTTAAAGTAGAATATATTATATAACTGAACTCCATCACTGGATGTATATTAAAAATCTAGAATTTAATTTGTAAATGTATAAGTGAACTTTTCAGGATGGTAAGCAAGAACGCACAAATGTATTAACCAAAATATGGTATATTCAGGGGAGAATTCAAGGAATATAATTCCTTAGAAAGGCGAGCTCACAGCCCAACAAAATGAACACCTGGAACTGGGGACTTGAAGGGAAGAAAGGGTCAAGGGAAGGGGGTAGATGGATGAAGAGAGGAAGAAAGGGGAATGCAGTCATGGAAGTTAACGTATATTCTACAAAATTAAGACAACTGAAGGGAGGTGTTGGGCTAGGACTGGGGGGAATGGTGAAAGGGATGATGGCATTGATCAAAATGCATTGTATTTATAAACCGCTTTGTTGAAAGGAAACTCTTTTGTAAAACTGCTTAATGTTAATAAAATACAATGTAGATAAAGAACTGAATATTGAGTATGAAGGAATTTTTATATGCATATTCATAGTAGCCCCATCCATAATTACCAAAACATGTAGCAGCAGCCTAAGTATGCATGGGCAGCTGAAAAATAAAAAATGATATACATATAGCATACATACTGAAATGTTATTTAGTCACAGGAGGAAAAAGTAGCGACTGTAACATGAATGAACCCTGAGGACATCATACTGAGTGAAATATGCTAGTCAAGAAGAATATTAAATGATTTCACTTATAGAAAATACCTAGATACTGAAAGCATAGTGGTTGTCAGAAACTAGATGAGGGAGAAATGTGGAGTTTTTAATGGGTAGAGAGTTTCATTTTAGAAGATGAAATGCTTTGGAGATGTGTTTCACAAAATGTGAATATATTTAGCCCTACTGAGCTACACTCTTGGAAACGGGAAAGATTGTACATTTTGTGTGTGTTTTTTTAAAGCACAACTTAAAAAGAGTATGATGGAACCAGAGAACTTGAGGGTATGTATGGGACTTGGAGAGATGGGTGAGAATTGGAAGACGTGATATAGATCAAGACACATTATACTCATAAACTGACATGTTGAATTGAAATCCCATTGTACAGGTTTTTAAAGATAATAATAGTAAATGAAAAGAGTCTATGCTACATAAAACAGCTGATCATTCCCAAGTTAAAAACGTGACTGCTTTATTTCTTAACTTACTGAAACAAATTGACTTTATAGCAATTAAAACCATACCATCTGTACAAGGTAAAAAAAAATCATGCAGAATTACAGTGTCTTGGTTTGTGGTTCAGCAAAAATGCATGATTACTGTTACCATTATCCCTTTAAACTCCTTCCTCTGTTTTTGCTCCACAGTACTTTGTTCCATTTTGCCAGTTCTTACAAGGAGCCTTAGAAGGAGACATGGATTTTTGATTGGGTTTGCTGCTGCTTTTGTCCAAAGGAACAAGGCAATGCTTCTCTGATTTCTCCATGTGAAAAGTGGAGCCCACTAACATATTGAGCCTGAGTGAAAGGTGGGCTTTTCTCTTGCATTGCACACACTGTGTGCTCTCGTTGGCTGGCATTAACTAAAGCCACACATAGCCATCTACATGAGATGGATACCAAGCAACTAAATAGAAGGTTTTAATAAAGCAAAAATCTTATCTTAGCCAAAATTTAAATGATTCAAAAAAGTCACATAAAAAGAAGTCCAACTAATATGCTCAAGCTGCCAGCAGCCTTGGTCACCAGAAAAGACACTTACCTTTTCTCAAGGGAAGTGTTTTCTGGTATAGTTCCTGGAGACCAGGTGTGATATAGAGTAGCTATTTTCTCTCCAAAGTAACCTGTACTTACTTCTGTCATTACTATGTAACATGGACAGTAAACTGTCAATATGCTGGCCTTACCTTCAGCTTGGCTCTGTATGAGAGTTTTATTTGCTATGAGATAATAACAAGAGGGTCCCAGGAAGTGTTTCTGGTCCAGTAAAGGTTACAGAGAGAAATTAGGGCAAGAGAAGGCACCAGTGATGGGCCTGACATATAATAGACAAGTGAGCGATAAAACACATCTAAAACTATAGTCAGGAGACACCAAGAAAAAACGAGAGTAAAAATTGAACCTATTACAATAACACTTCATTAATATCATAGCTTCTGGGACTTGCAAGGTCCCCCAAAGTAAATCTCCAGACAACGAAGGCCTGCGGAATTGCCAGATCAATTTTCTCTTTAGCAATTTTGTGTTTCCAGATCTAGCCAAAAATGGCTTTGTGGATTTCTCAAAAATAGGCTTCGTGAAAGACAATCATGTTATTCTGTGGGTTTTAATCGGCAGTTCAGAGGAGGTACTGTGAGCATTTCTTATAGTTCTGATAAGCTTATAATGAATTAGCTAAGGCTGGATTTTTAAAATACATTTTTATTGTAAAAACAGTGTACAGAGGGGTTACAGTTACATGAGTAAGGTAATGAGTACATTTCCTATTGAGCATTGTTACTCCCTCCTTTGTTTTTCCCCTACCATCCCTTCCCTCTGCAATTCCTCCCTCCCTCCCCTGCCACAAGTTGTAAAGTTCATTTTCAACATAGTGTCTTGTACATCTCATTGTTACAATGGGTCAACCTGTATTCCTATTTAAGCATTTTGTTTATTCCCTCCCATTCCATATATGAACATATAAGATGATGTTAAGTAAAATGAACCCTAAGAAAGGGACATAAGTGTTTTTTTTTTTCTTGCTTGCTATTGTTGTTTTAACGAACTTATAATCTACTGTGTGATTTTTTTGTTTCTTTTGTATGTTCTTCCCCCATGGTATAACCCCTGTTTTCACTGTATTTGATTCCGGTGCCTTGAATCTTGTATATATACTCTTCTAATTTGGGGTGGATTTTTTTTTTAATTAAGGGAGGAACTTTTAGTCATGATGCTAGGCCTAGGATATACCTCTTATTTGTCCAGAGAAATTGGAGACAGGTCACTTTCCAATTTCATAGAAATAAAAGTGACTTTTGCACAGTTTTCTTAGATCCCCCCTGCCTTTGACAAGCTGGGTAGTCACCCGGCTGACATTTAATAGCCTTTACACCACACATTTCTTCTACTTCACTGATTCAGGGTGTGGGTATTCAAATGGGAAATCAGAGACACAGGTGAAGGAAGAGGCATGCCCCATGGGCAAGGGCAGAAGAGCTACTAATCACTGACGATATTACACGAATTGTGCCAGGCATTTAGCTCAAGGTTACCCAGCCAGTGCATACAAGTCTCTACTTAAACACAGGGGGATGCTGACAGAAACATCAACCTCTGCAATCACACTGAAAATCAGCTGGCATTCAGTCTAGGCCGAGTTTTGCTCCTAGAAGGTCTGTTTCGTTCTGCATGGTTTCCTGTAAGGACCAGGACCACGATGGTGTGAGTGTGTGTGTGTGTGTGTGTGTGTGTGTGTGTGTGTGTGTGTGTGTGTCGTGGTCACGTTGGTGGTCACAGGATGTGCAGTGTTTGCCAGAGGGCCCCTCCCCCACTCTGGGCCATTAATATTTGCACAGCATCATTGCAGAGCTGTGATGAATATGTTGGAGAGACAGCATTAACACAGGGAGCCAAAGTGTTCACCGCCATCATGAGGTGCCAGACACTCCTCACTGATGTAAGTACACGGCATGCGTGAACACAAGCGCGTCTACATTCTGCATGAGATAATGAGACTTTAAATCCAGGGTATATTAATTAATCCGAATTAATATCATGAATAATGCTCGTGTGAACCTTTGCTGCAGGCGGCAGGGAGGGATTTGCTTAGCAAAACCCTCGTGCATCTCGGTGGAATGCTGGGGAAACTGTGTGGCTGGGAGTGGAACAGTCTGGAAGCAATGGTGCGTTCCCTCTCCACCGTGCCTGTGCCTGTCAGGAATGCCAGGACTCAAAGAGTCTGAGTAAATTCTGCCTCTGTCACTGACATTTCAGTGACAAAGACAAGAAAGAATTCATCCCCTTAAGATGTTTATCATCAATTACTTTTACTATACTCCCAGTATCTGGGAGTTATTAAGACCGGCACTTAATCATTCCTGGTGATCATGTCTGGGGCGAGCCCTGGCAGGAGCCAGCTGGTCTTGCACCTGCTCTTCAGAGGCAAGATGGGGGCAAACGAACGCCACAGACTGCAATCTTGTCTTCCATGGCTTTGCATGGGAGAAAGACATGCTCTGTGCTTACATGGGAGGTGGGTGAGATGTCCACTCTCTTTCTCCAATATCTGACTGCTGTCATCCAGGTCTAAGTTACCACATAGACAGAGAGTTGATTTGGTCTCCCGGGAAACATATAGTTGTTTTTGTCTTGTTTTGAAAGATAATTGCCTATGATAAGAGTCAATACTTCTCAGGACTCCAAGGTACAATATTTTCATTAGGGGCATCTCGTTGGTCATCTTGGGTGATGGTTGGTTGCCATTTTCTTGGCTAAAATCACAGCAGAAAAGGGAATAAGATACGGTGAACCTTGGCAACTCCAGCAGTTCATCAGTCATCCGGGACCCATAACTACTTTATAAGCCTAATAATGCTTCCCCATCGGGATCTTTAGATCTAAACTTGAAACTCAAGTCACAGATGACTGTGAGCAGGAGGGGGACACTCCACCATGGCTGAGCGTCCCACGGCCAGGGCAACTGAAACGAGCTATGGGTGACTATGTACACCCAAGGCGGTGGTGGCTGCGCTGCCCTTGGAGGTTTTGTGGGATGGAAATCTCCCACTCCCCAGCATGAGTCAGTTCTTCATTGTAAGTGGTCAGGGTGTTGCCAGCTGAGCTTTGGTGGGGAGGCTGGCCTGGGGAGGAAGAGACAGCTTTTCTGTAGTGCTTTGAAGCTGAAGGGAGTGTACTTTATAACTCTTGGGAAAGAGGACCCAGAGCAGGAGTGGCACTGGGCCTGGGAAGCCCTGAGGGAGGGGCCAGGAGCTTGGAGAGGGAGGGGTGGGGATCGGGTAGCTTTTTGGTGAAGGCAAAGGCACTTCTGGATCATCACATCAGTATCACCACTGAAACTCCATCTAACTTCCGACTCCAAAGTCTGTGTGGGATCTATACCTTTGACGTTAGAGCACAGGGTAAAAAGTCATCGTCTCTAAAAAGAGCAAATTAAACCGAACTAGAAAAGGAGTGTGGAGATGGGGAGCAGAAAATAAAGGGGGAAATGAACCTTTTAGCAAACAGTGCCTCTCCAACAGATCTGTAGAAATATGATTTTAAATGAATTATGCTTTGGTTACTCATCTGTGAGCCTCTGTAAACGTGAATCTATGTTCATTAGTCCATACCAGGAGATCTGGATAAATCCCATTGAGACCAAGACTTAAATTCTTTTACAAACTCCTACATGGTGGTGAAAACTACGTTAAAACTAATGATGATGAATTACGGTAAGTAGAACAATAAGGGACACAAAATGTTTTGCAAACAAAAGACAGAAATCCTAATTATGTCTGTGGTCTCGAGGAGGGCTGTATGGAGCTGGTATGTGAGGGGGGCATAGAAGCGTGGAGAGGAGGAGGGTGGACACTGGCCTCTGGCTACGAGAGTGGAGGAGCTGGGGAACGGTCATTGCATTGAATGTAGGGATGAATGGTCATAATGAAACCTATTTAAACAATGTGCTAGCAAGATTGAAAAACACATGAGGAGGACTTTAAGAAAATGTAAGAAGTATTTGATTGCAGGGTCCTGCATCTTGTATATACATTTTTCTAATTCAGGGAGGGGACAGGAAATAACAAATTGCTTACATAAGGATATAAGTTGACCCATGGTAACAATGAGATGTACAAGACATTATGTTGAACACTAACTTTACAACTTCGATGCGGGAGAGGGAGGAGTTGGGGAGGTAGGGAGGGAAGGGATGGTGGGGGAAAAACAAAGGAGGGGGTAACAATGTTCCATAGGAAATGTACTCATTACCTTACTCATGTAACTGTAACCCCTCTGTATCTTTACAGTATCTTTACAATAAAAAAATATTAAAAATAAGTAGGTGACAACATGCTCATTTTCTGCATTAGGGGAGACCATAAGTCAAGACCTCAGTCATGGGCACTAGTACCATCACAATGGAATTGTAGGCATACACAGCCTATGGTCTGTGTGAAGTCAAGGGCTTCAGAGATAAGGCAGGCTTGAGACACTGCTATACCTCTGAAGACACAAAGGCTGAGTGAGACCCCGGAGCAGGACCAGGCTGCAGGTCCAGCGAGGAGGCGCAAGGAGCCACTGGCTGGAGGATGTGGCAGACTTCCTGCGCTCAGGACGCCGGGCGCTGCATTGGGCTGAACTGTGAATGGCGCCAATGTGGCTAGACCCCCCAGTATGAGGCGCTGTCACAATCTGGGGCTGGAATGAGGGTCCCTGGGAGGCAAAAAGGCATAGGGCAGAAGATCCAGGCCAAAATTAAGACCAAGAGGACTGATGACCTTCAACTGTAGCGTAAGGAAAGGCCGTGTGAGGTGATGGTGGTTTCTCACCTTTGTGGCAGGGTGGCGTCTGGCAGGCAGTAGATGGAATACAGTGAATTTGGTCGTGGAGAAGGACAAGAACACACACACAAAGGTAATGAGCCTCTGTTGGCATAGGGGCGTCCAGAGGAGAGATGACGGGTGAAGTGTTTACAGCCACAAGAAAGCTAGGTGAATCACTCCAGAGTGAGGCCTGGAGTGGAGGGGTTGGGTGGTCCTGCTCATCTCCTTCAACCACCAGCTAGAGCAGTGCTGTCTCTGTCTTGGGAAATGAACTTTCTGTTCCTGTTTGTTTCTGGGTCCTCTTGACTTCATAACAGTCTCTTCATTCACTTCTCAAGTGGGGGGATTACACACCCCTTTCCCCTGGAACAGCTGGTGTTTGCCAAACCTAGATGTGTGACAGACACTTGGGCCACTGGGTTATGTGGTCCCACGTAGAACAGAACTTCACCCATCAGGTTCTGGTGATTCAGCTTTCTAACGTGATGCTTGTAATGTCTGGTGTCATTCCAGGAGGAGGAGACGCGGGATGAGTGCGCATGCATTTGTTCCACATCCTGTGGATTTCTCTCCTTTTCCATGACTGCATGCTGCAGATCCAGCCTCATTCCCTGCTCCTCAGAAAGGGAGCAAGAGTCACCAATATCTCCTGACAGTGTTTGGAAACATAACGTTGGTCCAAACGTAGATACACATCATGGCTTTCCAGATAGAAAATTAATGCAATTGATGCTGGGATCCCTGGGCCATCACTACCTATGTGCAAACTTCTGACCACAAAGAATCCTGTGACTGACCTGTTATAGAGATTTTGCATTTCATAGGTTATTTAATTATTCAAGAATATCTTCATATTTGTAATATATGCCTAGTGATCATACATATTCATGGTATATTTGTGAAATTCTAGTATAAGGCTCAAATGTGGGTCAAAGGCCTATCCATTGCCCGAGCAGATATCATTTCTCTGTATTGGGCATATTCAAATTCTTCTCTATAATTCTCTATACAGTTAATTGTTATTAGCCACAGTTGCCTACTACACTATAGGTCGTTGAAAGTCACATCTTCTATCCTGCTATTCCCCTATACTCATTAAGTGGCTCTTTTGAATCAAACTCTCCCTCCTTTCCCCTCTTTGGCTCTGGAAACCACTATTTGGTTTTTCATTTCTATGAGCTCCTGTGTTTGGCTTCTACCTGGAAGAAACCATTCAGTATTTGTCTTTGTGTGCCTGACATTTCACTTAACACAATGATACTCTCACATTGTCACAAACGTCAACACTAAAAATGCATCCGAAACAGCATGCTCAAGAACCATGGTCTTAAGTCGTTGGTAGAGCTGGGTGTTTCTTAACCAGACAAACCAGTCAGGATTTTCAGACCCATGTCTAGAGTCAGTAAAGGTCTAACAATTTGTGTCCCAAGAGCTGCCACACTCCTGAAGACTTCCTCAGGGCAAATTCTTATGAGAATGGGGTTCTGGATCTATAGGTCTTAATTCCATGTATAGTCATTGTTAACTACAGACTACAAGATACATTTTCTTTGAATTAGCTAAAAGTCCTGATGTTGTGTTACCCCAGAGAGTTACCCCTCCCTCCCTTCCTTCCTTCCATTCCTTCCTTCGTTCCTTCTTTTCATTTTTCTTAGTACCTATACTGGGACTTCACCTCAGCTTCTAGAAGCTGTTCCTTCTATTTTTTCGCTCAAAGCTGGTGCTTTTACTCTTCAGCCCATAGCTTCACTTCTAGCTTTTTGGTGTTTAAATGGGAATAAAAATCATACAAACTTTCACTTTCCTGTCCTGACATTGAACTGAGATCCTCAGATTTCAGACCCTAAGTCACTAGGATTATGGCATTAACCACTGGCACCTGGCTTTACATATTTATTTTTTTGAAGAAGTTTATCTCAGATTATATTTTTTATTCAGTAGATCCCATACAAGAAATGAAGGTTAAAATAATTTTTTATCAGATCTGGGGCATGAACTGGGGCCGGGGTACTCTCCTTGAGTTCTTTTGTTCAAGACTAGTGTCTTACCACTTGGAGCTACAGTGCCACTTCTGTTTTTTGAGTGGAATTGGAGATAACAAGTCTTACAGTGACTTCTGTTTGCAGGCTGGCTTTGAACTGCTACCCTCATATCTCAGCCTCCTAGTAGCTAGAATTACATGGGCAAGTCACGAGAGCCTGGAAAAATAATCTTTTAAAGATCAGTTTTGGTGAAATTAATGTTTTCAAAGTTTCTAGAGAGAACTTTTTAGAGGGATGCTTTTGTTCCTTGAAGTGAATACAGTCATTAAAGCGATATTCACCATCATGTGTCATTTCTGCAAAGACAAGGCATTCACTTCTGTAGCTCTCCTATTACAACCTCCATGATGTTTTCCATACTAAATGTCCTATATACGCTCCTGTGTGAGAGCTGATGATCATCTGTTAGGTTGTGGTGGGAACTCTTGGACACAGAGTCTGGCTGGAGGCATGGGTTTTTGGGGCCATGAATTCAAAGGCAGATTAGGAGCCTGGGCTCCTTTTGTGGTTCCTGACTGCTAAGCAGTGAGATTGTTGGTGTTACCACTGACTTCCTGCCGTGATGCTCTGCCTCACCTCAGGCAGGGATGAAGGAACAAAGATTTCAAGCTTCTGAAGCCATGAGCCCAAATAAACCTCTCTCTTTCTCTCTAGGCCAATCTGCCCCATGGAATGTGTCATGCTAGCAGAAATTGAACACAATTCTGGCGCTATCTCACAACTTAAATTACTATGCTACCTTTTCTTTTGAATATTTTTTATAATCTTTCAGCAGTTTGTAGAAAGAAGTTGCTATTCACCAAAGCAGTTTATGAAGACAGGGCATCTGGATCATTGTTACCCCCTTCAACAGGATATCCTGATATAAGAAAATGAGTCAATTTTTTTTTTTTTGGTTGTGGGGCTTGATCTCTGGGCCTGGGTGCTGTCCTTCAGATCTTCAGCTCAAGACTACGCTCTACCAGTTGAGCCATAGTGCCACTTCTGGTTTTCTGGTGGTTAATTTGAGATAAGAGGCTCATGGACTTTCCTGCCCAGGCTGCCTTTGAACCGCAATCCTCAGATCTCAGCCTCCTGAGTACCTAGGATTACAGGCGTGAGCCACCGGCACCCATTAGGAGTTAACTTCTTAATATTATCTGATCTTTATGTAAGTTGTATTTTACACATCTTCATTTTGTCTCAATCGTAAGTTGCTGGGCCTTTAGTGAGGGGAGACATTGAATCATATCTTCCTGAGTTGTATAGCAATTGAGATTCTGAGGCATTGTTCCGGTTTACACTCTGAGGAGTCTCAATACTGTCTCACTCAGATGTCAGCAGTATAAGCAGAGAAGGCATCATTAACAAAAGCAAAGTAAATTAGTGTCTATTCAGGTCCTATTTTAGGGCAGGCACCATGATAAATGGTACTAGACCTAGGACTTCAGCTCCTAGAACATTAGTTAGAGTTCTCTGCGTTTTGAAGAGGAAGCAACTGAGAAGCGTGTGTGTGGTGGGGGGGGGGGGGGTCACTTTATCTGGAGAGAAGCTTAGAAACTGTCATGATTGAGCCTTCTTTCCTTTCCACCTCTGTTCTAATCCAGTCCACACACCACCTGTTTTCCAGAACCTTTGCTCCCAGTTTCTTATCCTTAGTTAAGTTGGTTGGGTCTGTCTTACAGCTCCCTTTTCTAGAAAAATTCATAGCTACCCACATTTCCCAGCCTTGATTGAATTTTTGTGATTATTCTTTCATGTGAAATGTGAGCCACAAGTGGTTTGTGAAGAAATGTGCTCTATTAGTCTTTCCCTCTCTATCTGTGTCACTTACTCTGTGTGTGAACATATATAAGACAGAAATAGGAAATAGGAGAGAGAAGGAGAGAGAGAGAAAGAGAGAGGGGGAGTGGGGAGTTAGCTCATGACACAGAACACAGATGAACTGTCTTTGGAGACAGAGAGGAACCTCAGGTGAGGCTAACATTGCCCCTGGGCCTGGGCAGGGCCAGGCCTGCTGGTGAGTATTTCTGACCATGGGTGTAGCTGGGAGATAGACCATCTAACCAATCCAGACCACAAACTTGGATCTGTACCCAGGCTTGCTCCTTCCATTGCTCATCAAACCTCAGCATGACAAAGTAACCCAGAGCTCACCATTCCTGACAGTCTTCAATTTTTTTTAACTGCAGCTATTAGCATTGTTTGTAGAAGAGAATGTCAGTGTCAGGTTCAATTTCAGAAGGCTCTTGCCTGTGCTTTCCCGCATACCAAGAGTACAGGTTCATCTTGAAGTACAGAAGCACCCCGAGCCATTAGTGCTAACAGATGCTGTGATAATAATCCTTGAAGCTCTGGCTTCAGGAGTGCTCCTTGAATGATCTCATTCATAATGATGAGGACCATAAATTCTGAGGAATGTTAGGCAAATTCTTGCCTGTCTGTGACTGTGGGAACTAAGTGCTGTTTTCAGGTAGGGCGCTGAAGTTCAGAGACAATCAGCCTTGAAAGGCTGATTTTTTATTGTTGTTGTTCTTTTAATTGCATGAGTTAAAGAGAATCCTACCCACGGAGCTTACTGAAGTGCACAATGAAGTCTAGGCAGTCTTTTCAGTCTCAGATTTCAGCTGGATCAGTGACACCTGCTTAGTTCACACTGGGTCAGAGCAAAAGATGCAAAGTCATAATGCCCGAGGACAGGCTGGTGGTTCTTATAAAACCAAGAAGGATAGGCCTTGGAGACTTCCAAAGACATCAGGATCCAAATCACCCTTCCAGGATGAGAGTGACAGAGAAAGGAATGAGAGAGGACAAAGATACAGGCATGAAAACCTGATTCTTACACATCTCCAAAGCCCAGCTGGTTGCTTACTTGACGTGACCAAATCTCCCCAGAGCACCATCCTCTGGTTCAAGCACTAAATGTCAAGTGGCATGCCTGGGCTGCTACCTGCTTGTCTTCCTCTAATCCCTAAATCAGTTCCTAATTGCTTTAAATTGATGAATCAAGGGAAAACAGATTCCCTTTCTATGGTTGAAAAATTCTGAAGATTTCACATGTGCCCTTGATCCTGAAGAATGAATTTTAATTATTTGAAAAGTTGTATTCCATGTCAGCCCATAATGAAGAAAAATAAGTCAGTTTCTCCAACAGTAAATAAAATTCGCCTCATTCCACTCATCAACCTTCTTTTATTCTTTTCTTGTGAAATTGTGATGAACTTGGAAAGTTACTTAAGGCCTTAAGTGAAATGAACAGGTTTTTAGCTCTAATTTTTTTGGTACATTTTGCAGATAACTCGTGTATAGTATATTAATAGAATCTATTGAGTCTTTGTTTTGTCTTGGTACTGAGACTGGAACTCAGCACCTTACCACTCAAACCACTCTTCTACTTCTAGCTTAATGCTTGTTAACTGGAGATAAGAATTTTCAATCTGTCTCCCAGGATGACTTCAAATTGGTGATCCACCAAGTATTTTGATAGCTTAAGTGATATCTAAACCTCTAGGCAACATAAATGTTATTAAAATACATAGCAAACTGATTTTATTTATTAAAATCTCTAGAGGAACATCTGCTGTCTTCGAGGACTAAGAGCATTCATACCTGCACCTCTCACACTGTGTGCCCAGGACACGGTGTGAAAAGTCTAGGCCTCTGAATGAGGGAATCTGAGAATTATCCCAGCTTTGGTCCTCACTCACTGGGTTCACCACAGACACTTTGGTATTCCTACTGTAGCACATAGGAGATATACTTTGAATCGTGTTATTAAGGGCAGGTGCTATGGAGTTACGCTATCTCTTGGACTAATCCATGTGTTGCAAACCTGGTCTCCAATGCAAGAGTGTTCCAAGACAGAACCTTTGGGAAGATGGCTGTAGCATAGCTTCATGGATTCATGCGTTGGCTCAGGAGCACCTTGTCATAAAAATGATCTCTCTCTGCTGTACTCTGTCTCACCAGAAAGGTTCCTACTGTGTGTCCTGTTATGGTAGAAGACCCTCACTGGGCCCTGCTGTGTGCCAGGGCTGTGCTTTTGGTCTTCCTATCACTCCAGACCTATGTAGTATGTAACAGTTTCTTATCCATATAATGGACTGTCTTACATATGTCATCATCCTGGGTATGCAGAAGAGAACAAAGGTAGCAGGCCAGGCTGTGGTCCTGATGGATACTGTGTGGATACTCTCCCTCACATCAGCTTCACTGAAAGACACCTCTGCTGTGTGATTATTTCTCCTCAGTCATAGAAAGCCAGGAAAGACATATTCCTCATGAACTCAGGGTCTACTTCCCGCTTGTCCGACACCCTGAATGGCTAATGAACCAGATGTGCAAGTGCAACGACCTTCTTATGCTCTCTGTGTCCAGCATCAGGATATTTGGTGTGGATCTAGTCTTAATGAAGCTGTCTCCTGGCTTTCTAAATACCTTCCAACACCTCAGGGGATAGTGATGGAGCAGGGGTGTGTGATAGTGATAGAACATGGCACAGGCTAGAAGGAGTCTAGTGTGAGCCAGGTTTGACAGGAACTGATGGGCTTTCTTGAAGCCTTCCCTGTTCCTTTCTTGTTCCTCTTCTAAAAGACAGAGCAATGGGAGAATGCTGGCTTGGTTGGCATTGACTCACAAGAATTACACGTCTAGGAGACAACATTAATTTGTATTGCATGACTCCTATTGAATAAAAACAAGTTTGCATTCAAGAATCATACATTCCCAGTTAATTAATCGCCCTTGTAAATGTTGGGGTGGATTATTGGTTAGTCACACACATTTTTTGTTCCCAGAGTGAAGGCAGGTGTGACACTCCAGCTAACTGTTTAATTTTTCATGCATGATTCAGCCTTTGCATGCTTCTGCCACTTTCTACACCCTTTTCATTATGCCCTGTCTAAATACTTAACTGTCCAAGGGTGTTATTATCAAATAAGACTACCCACAAGTATTTCGAAGTAATTTAGTTCGCGTCTTTGCATTTCATGGCCTGGAAAGAATCTAATCCAATTCTCTTTATTTTGGAATACATAGAAGAGTAGTGAGTGACTAAGGAGCTTGCCTCGGGTCCTATTGTTAACGACAGAGCGCATCACATCCAACAGGATCTCTCCCTTCCTATGAGAGCATGGTGCCTTGTGCACCAAAGGTAAGCAGCACATTTATGAACTATCGAGGTATGATGAATTCAAATTAATAAAAAGAAAAGTTTTGATTACAAGGGAGGTGTGTGTGTGTGTGTGTGTGTGTGTGTGTGTGTGTGTGTGTGCACACGCATACTAGTAATAGGTCTTGAAATCAGTGTCTCATTCTAGCACTTGTTTTGTTTTCCTTTTTCCTTCATGGCTTTGCCACATGAGCCATGATGTCATTCTTGGCTTTCTATTGGTTAATTGGAGATAAGAGTCTTACTGACTTTTCTACTTGGGCTGGCTTTGAACTTTGATTCTCAGATCTCAGCCTCCTGTGGAGCTAAGATGACAGGTGTGAGCCATTGGTGCCTTGCTCAAGATAGTCTTTGAAATGTTTTTTGGATAATTTAATATGCATTCAAATGGAAGCTTCAGAAATTTCTTTAGAAGCTTAGAATTCCTTCAAAATAGCACTTGTATTTATCGTTAAAAAGAATTGGTCCATGAAAAAGGCTGAAAGTGATCATGATGTTACTTCAAAAAAAGAAAAAAATGTGTCTTAGAATTCTTTGGTTTTACAGGTACTATGAAAAGCATTATTAAAATATACAGCTGAAACTCCATTTGTAATAGCCCCACAAAAAATAAAATACCTAGGAATTAACTTAACTAAAGAAGTGAAGGACCTCTATGATGAAAACTTTAAAATCTTGAAAAAGGAAATCAACACAGAACTTAAAAAATGGCAAAACCTCCCATGCTCCTGGATTGGAAAGATTAACATCGTGAAAATGGCAATACTTCCCAAGGGTATCTACAAATTCAGCGCAATACCTATCAAAATTCCACCCTCATTCTTCAAGGAAATAGAAGAGGCAATCCAAAAATTCATATGGAACAATAAAAGACCCCGAATAGCAAAAACGCTCCTCAACGGAAAGAACACTGCTGGAGGAATATCAATACCAAATTTCAAACTCTACTATAAAGCCATAGTAATCAAAACAGCTTGGTATTGGCATAAGAACAGACCTCAGGACCAATGGAATAGAATTGAAAACCCAGAAATGAACCTACAGACCTATAGCCATCTAATCTTCGATAAGGGAGCTAAAACAATAGAATGGAAGACAGACAGCCTCTTCAGTAAATGGTGCTGGCAAAACTGGTTAACTACATGTAGAAAACTAAAGCTAGATCCTTATATATCACCCTGCACCAGAATCAACTCCAAATGGATCAAAGACCTTGAAGTCAAAGCAGACACTCTGAAAACATTACAGGATGGAATAGGAGAAACCCTGGGTCTCCTTGGCTCAGGCCGAAATTTTCTGAATAGAGACCCGGAAACACAACAAATCAAAGAAAGGTTGGACAAATGGGATTGTATAAGGTTGCAGAGCTTCTGCAGGGCAAATGACATAGCTAGCAAGATCAATAGAAAGCCCACGGACTGGGAGAAGATCTTTACTAGCCATACAACGGACAAGGGTCTCATATCTAAAATATACTTGGAACTCAAAAAATTAAACCACCCAACAACAAATCCTCAAAGAAACAACTGCTCAATAAGTAAGTGGGTGAAAGACTTAAAGAGAAGCTTCTCTGAAGAAGAAAGAAGGATGGCCAATAGACACATGAAGAAATGTTTAACCTCCCTAGCCATAAAAGAAATGCAAATCAAAACAACATTGAGATATCACCTCACTCCAGTTAGAACGGCAAAAATCAAGAACTCTAACAACAACAGATGCTGGAGGGGATGTGGACAGAAAGGAACCTTACTTCATTGTTGGTGGGAATGTAAACTTGTTCAACCACTTTGGAAAGCAGTATGGAGGTTCCTCAAAAGACTTCACATAGAGCTCCCCTATGACCCAGCAATCCCACTTTTGGGCATTTACCCTAATGTTTACAAACAAGACCACACTAAAGCTACCAGCACAACTATGTTTATTGCAGCATTATTTACCATAGCTAAGATATGGAACCAACCCAGATGCCCCTCAGTAGATGAATGGATCAAGAAAATGTGGTATATATACACAATGGAATTCTATGCCTCCATCAGAAAGAATGACATTGCCCCATTTGTTAGGAAATGGAAAAACTTGGAAAAAATTATATTAAGTGAAGTAAGCCAGACCCAAAGAAACATAGGTCCCATGGTTTCCCTTATTTGTAATATCTAGTATATGTATGAGTCAAGCGGAAAAGGTCAGATAATGTGATGTCAGGAAAATGAACCCTTAGATGTGTATTTTAATGTTTTTGTTTCTTTCATGCATGTGTTTCTAACACATTTATAAGATTATCTCTTTGTTGCTTTGTATGTCCCTCCTCCACAGTATAACCCCTGCTTTCACTATATTTGATGTCAGTATAACTTGTGGAGGAGATGGGAAAAAACCAGTTGTTTAAGGATACAGGTGGACCTGTTGCAACAATGAGAAGTACAAGTTGTCATGTCCAAAACGAGCTTTACAACGTTGGTGCGGGGGGGGGGGGGGGGGGGGGAAGGAGAAGGATTGGGATTAGGGGAGGAGGGGGGAGGCTGGGAGGGGATGTGAAGGATAAACAAAGGAGGAGGCTGCAATGCTTGGTAAGAAATGTACGCATTATCCTGCCCATGTAATTGTAACCCCTCTGTACAGTATGTTCCCAAATAAAATTAAATTAAATTTAAAAAAGAAAAAAAAAATATACAGCTGAGCCAAAAAGAAGGATTAGTGACAGAGTTCATCAATTTTATTATTTAAATTTCTAATACATGTTAATTTTCCAATATTTATCACTGCCCAAAGGTATTTCATGTCCAGAATTTGTATCACCAAAATAAAAGTGAGCATGCAGATCTTAGTCCTTCTGAGATGATAAAGCAGAAGAAGGGAAATATCATTGTTCTTCTAGAAGAGCCCAGAGAGCACTCAGCTCCAAAACAGCTAAGCGTCATTTCCCGTCCGTCTCTGGCCTCTTCCTCTCACTCTCCCTGCAGATTATGTATATTTTGAAAGTACCTGAGTGAGTCTGCAACCTGACTCAAGATTTCAGTCGAACAATCAATCAATCAATCAATGCTGAGACAATCCCGATATCTATCTATCTGTCTATCTTTGTAAGTACTGGGGCCTGAACTCAGGGCCTACAGTTTTCACTTGGCTCCATTTCCAGCTTTGCAGTGTGTTAACTGGGTATAAGACTCTCGGGTATTTTTTTTTGAGGGGGGGGTTGAGTTGTAGGGCCTGAACTCTGGGCCTTGGCGCTGTCCCTCAGCTCTTTAGCTCAAGGCTAGTGCTCTACCACTTGAACCGCAGCGCCACTTCCGGCTTTTTTCTTTTTGCTTATGTGGTGCTGAGGAATCGAACCCAGGGCCTCAGGCATGCAAGGCAAGCGCTCTACCACTGAGCCATCTTCTCAGCCCCACTCTCGGGTACTTTCCTGATTGGGTTGCCTTCAAACAATGACCCTTAGGCCTCAGGCTCCTGAATAGCTGGTATTAGACATGCAAGGCAAGGTGAGAAATTTTACACAGCACAGAGGATATGTTCTAGGACTCCAGTGTCTACCGGAAACTGCAGAGAGTTCTGAAACCCATGTGCACTGTGGTCTCCTTTCATATGTACATGTGTTTAATACACTTTCACCTTTTCATTTAGAGGAAGTCCTTTCTGTAGCACATCTGAATTGTTAGTATCACTGGGAGCTTTATGGCCAGTATTAAGTACCAGTCATGTTTCTGGAACATAAGTACTCTGTAAAGCAGGTGATCTGCACTGAGCAGGTCAGCAGGTAGCTTGAACGTGGACTGGTTTTACACTGTGGATCCCTGGAACAAAGGGTGATTCGAATCTCCAATGGGGTGCAACCTTGTGGCACAGGGGTTCAACATACTAGCTGAAGAAGTGTTGCTCATCTATTTACAGATTTTCACTTAAACTTTTCAGACCGCAACTGAACATGGATAATTGAGACCACGGGAAGTGAAATGGCAGATGCGGGGAGGGAGGAGTATTGAATTGTATTTGTTGGAGTACAGTCCTTTGAGAACTGGTCTTCAGAGGCAGATTTTAGGGGTAGAACTGTGATTCACAAGAAGATATGCGAAAATCCCAAGCTCACTGTCTGTGAACCTGGCCTTATTTGAAAATAGTGCTTTTGCACAAGCAATTGGCATAAAAATAAAATGAGCTCTGTAGGATGGCACTTGTCAAATGTCATCAATATCCTCCACAGGAAGGAAAGCCAAGGACATTCACAGGAAATGTACCATATGATTGCAGGCAGAGATTAAGCAACATAGCCACAAGGCACAGAAAACAAGGGGTAGCCACCATTAGAGGAAGCACAGAGAAACACAAGGCATTTTCTCTCATAGCCCCATTCAGAGAGAACTTGGGCTCTGCCACTACTTGGCTACTGGATGTCTGGCCTCCATCACTGGGAGAGAATAATTATACTTCTATTTTACAAAGCCATCCAATGTATGATTCTTTGCCATTCAGCCTTTGGACACTAAAACACACATGAAATATAAGTCGTTAGGACTGTACCTGCTTTATTTTACAAAAGTGAGAAATAAATTATGAAAGTCCTTGACCTTTCTCTTTCCAAAATCATAATCTCAATTTTCTGGAAGGTACTGAAATGCCATTTTCAAGCAGTTAGTTCACAGAAGGTTGAACAATAACCACTGACTTATCTGTGCACTCCAAGTGTAAAGTGGGAGGCTGTAGAATTTTCTGGGTCATAGAGGAATGGCAAGGTTATTTGAGTCCTTCTCCCTTAAGCACACACAGAAAAGGTTAGTTTCCAAATCTTTGTCTCAATATGACACTTGAACAGTTAGGAATATGGAAAATAAAATGTTTTTCAAAAATTCAGTTTTATTCTTGGAGAGAAACTAAGTGATGTCTGTCCTTGTTGGTGGCTCTACATGGCTGAACTAAGTGCTGAAGCCTGGGATCCAGAGTAGAGTTGCATCTCCCAGGATGGTGCTGGTCCACGGGCAGCATGTCTTCAGTTCACCTTCCTACACCAGTTCACAATCTCATTTCATGTCAAAGATTGGTCATGTGCTTTGAGAAGTCCATGTGAACAACACCAGACAAGTCTGAATCAATGGAATTTTCTAAAGTAACAAAGCTTTCCCAATCCATCAAAATATCCAATATCATACCTGTGGAGTCCTGGTAAGGATAATGATTAAAACCTGCTTCTCATCTCCAGCATGTGCATATGCTTGAGACCTACACTTGGCAGTGAGTAAGAATGAATCTTGACTTCTTCTAAATGTCTATTCTGATATTCTGATATCTGGTATCTGCAGGTTAGTAAGAGAACATTGGGAAGATTTTAGAAGACTGCTCTTCCATTTATACTCCCTCCCTCCCTCCCTCCCTCCCTCCCTTCCTTCCTTCCTTCCTTCCTTCCTTTCTTCCTTCCTTCCTTCCTTCCTTCCTCCCTTCCTTCCTTCCTTCCTTCCTTCTTCCTTTTGTACTTTCTTCACCATGAGGATTAGTGTTATTGACTAAAATTTTTTTCTATTGCTATTCAAAACTAATCCCTCCCCCCAAAAAAACAAAAAATGAACTATTTTGAACCAGAAAAATTTGATCATGATTTGTACATCTGTTAAAAGCATAAACTGTGTCAGCAAGTTTGGGTAGACTTATAAGCAATCCTAAATTTGTTATTTGCATGGATTATACAAAATAAAGAAGTGTGTGTCTATTTGCTAAAAGAAATAAAAATGTTGGGTAATAAAGTAACTCAATAATGAGATTTTTATCATTGTTTTCTTAGTACAAAATTACTTTTCAATTTATTGTTAACTTGTTTTGTTAATTTTTTTTCTCTATGGGAAAGGATATATGATCAACAAATAAACACAAAGAAATGAAATTCAGTAGCACAGGGTGGAGTCTTAGATTCATAGTTCTTTGTAAAAAAGTGGTAATTAGATTTATTTCTAGTGTCTCTAAAGGCATTAATGTCTGAGTTTTACTGCAAGAAGTAAACAGAGATTACCCAGAAATACTCTCATCACAAGGACCCCAAAATACAACTATGGAAGGAATTCACAGCACCCATTTTAAGGTGAGACAGGAGAAAGGCATCCATCGAGGAATGAGCATTACTTCATACAACAGATTAATTATGGGAATTGAAGAAAACTATGTTTGTTCTTAAAAGGTTACTTCAGGAGGAGTCCTCTCCCTCTCTGGCAATCATTCCTCTCCCTCTATCTTTCTCTTTCTCTGTCACTGAATTCTTTTTCTTTTTTTTTCTTTTTTGTTGGTCGTGAGGCTTGAACTCTGGGCCTGGGCACTGTCCCTCAGCTCTTTAGCTCAAGGCTAATGCTCTACCACATGAACCACAGACCATTTCCAGCTTTTTCTGTGTAGGTGGTACTGAGGAATCGAATACAGGGCCTCATGCATGCAAGGCAAGTGCTCTACCCTTGAGCCACCTTCCCAGCCCTGTCTCTGAATTTTTTTTTTTTTTAAACAGAAGTCGCTTAAATTTTATAGGAACAAAAAGAATCTCCAAGCAAATCGACATATTCATTATATATACATATGTATATAACACATATGTGTACATAAAGAGACAGAGAAAAATGTATCTAAAAAAACTACTAGCCAAAAACTTCCAAAATCTACTAAAGTAAAATAATTTTGCACTTCATTTTTGTGGTATAAATGTTTGAACTCAGAGCTCTGCACTTGCTGGGCAGGTGTTCTATGACTTGATCCACGCTTCCATTTCTTTGTGCTTTATATTATTTTCAGAAAGGTTCTCACATTTTGGGGGCCAGACTTGGACTCTGAGATCCTCCCGTGTACTTTTTTTTTTTTATTGTAAAGATACTATACAGAGGGTTACAGTTACATGAGTGAGGTAATGAGTATACTTCCTCTTGAACATTGTTACCCCCTCCATTGTTTTCCCCCTACCATCCCCTCCCTCCCTCCCTTCCCCGAGGTTCTTTTTTTTTTTTTTTTGATTGTGATTAAGTGATTACATAATTTCAAAGTCACAAGTTCATTCTAACTTCCCTGGAGCAAATTGTCTACCACAGTCTGTAATATATAACAGTGTTCACATGTTATATACCATATTTGTGACCAGCAGCATGGGGATATTTAGTAGTGGTTCAACCAGATGAGCGGGAGTTCTTTGGTTCTTAAGTCCTGTTAGTTTTGTCATATCACCTAACATTTTGGATTTAGCATCCACTTATCAGGGAGACCATGTACCGTTTGTCTCTTCGTTCTTGGCTTACCTCGCTCAACATGATTCCTTCTAGCTCCCTCCATTTCCCTGCAAATGCCATTATTTTGTCATTTCTAATGGCTGCATAATATTCCATTGTGTATAGATACCACAATTTTTGGATCCATTCATCTGTGGTGGGGCATCTAGGTTGTTTCCATATCCTAGCTATTGTGAACAGTG
Organism: Dipodomys spectabilis; assembly: GCF_019054845.1. Taxonomy (NCBI): domain Eukaryota; kingdom Metazoa; phylum Chordata; class Mammalia; order Rodentia; family Heteromyidae; genus Dipodomys; species Dipodomys spectabilis. Next base: position 3,840,153 of record NW_024870892.1, on the reverse strand, counting down.
CTGCAATAAACATGGAGGTGCACGTGTCCTTGTATATTGGTTCCTGTTGTTCAGGGTAGATGCCTAGAAGTGGTATGACTGGGTGGTAAGGGAGGTCAATCTTTAGCTTTCTAAGGACCCTCCAGACTGCTTTCCAAAGTGGTTGTATAAGTGTACATTCCCACCAGCAGTGTAATAGGGTTCCTCTTTCTCCACATCCCCTCCAGCATTTGTCGTTGGCTGATTTGTGGATGTGGGACATTCTGACTGGGGTAAGGTGGTATCTCAGGGTTGTCTTTATTTGCATTTCCTTCACCACCAGGGATGATGAACATTTCCTCATGTGTTTCTTTGCCATTTTTATTTCTTCATTTGAGAAGTCCCTCTTTAGTTCCCTTGCCCATTTAGTAATTGGTTTGTTAGGTTTGGGAGGGATTAGTTTCTTGAGTTCCCTGTATATACAGGATGTTAACCCCTTGTCTGATATATTGCTGGTAAATATTTCTTCCCAATTAGTTGGTTGTCTTTCTAGCTTAGTTGCGATAGATTTAGCTGTGCAGAAGCTTTTTATTTTAAGGTAGTCCCATTTGTCGAGTCTCTCTCCAACTTGTTGTGACCCTGGGACTCTGTTCAGGAAGTTCCTTCCTGTGCCTATTAGTTCAAGTGTCTCTCCTACTCTGTCCTGCAGTAGTTTCAGAGATTCAGGTTTAATGTTAAGGTCTTTAATCCATTTTGAGTTGATGTTGGTGCATGGTGATAGGCTGGGGTCCACTTTTAGTTTTCTGCATGTGGCTGCCCAGTTTTCCCAGCACCAGCGGTTGAAGAGGCTGTGTTTCTTCCATTGTATGTCTTTGGCTCCTTTGTCGAATATCAGCTGGCTGTAGGCCTGTGGATTTATTTCTGGATCTTCTATTCTGTTCCATTGGTCTTCGGGTCTGTTTTTGTGCCAGTACCATGCTGTCTTTGTTATTATAGCTCTGTAGTAGAGTTTGAAGTTCGGCATGGATAGCCCTCCCATATTGTCTTTATCCCCTAGAATTGTTTTGGCTATTCTAGGTCTTTTGTTGTTCCATATAAATTTTTGGACTGTTTTCTGTATTTCAGTGATGTACGTCATTGGGATTTTAATAGGAATTGCATTGAATTTGTATATTAGTTTTGGAAGTATTACCATCTTTACTATATTAAGTCGGCCTATCCAGGAGCATGGGAGGTCTTTCCATTTCCTAGTGTCTTCTGCAATTTCTTTCTTTAACTTTTTATAGTTCTCATTAAATAGTTCTTTTACATCTTTGGTTAGGTTAATTCCTAAATATTTTATTTTTTGGGAGGTTATTGTGAATGGGGTTGCTCCCTTTATTTCCCTCTCTTCCTGTACGTTATCAGTGTATAGGAAGGCAACTGAGTTTTGTGGGTTTATTTTGTATCCTGCTATTTTGCCCAAGTGACTTATGATTTCTAAAAGTTTGGGGATGGAGTTTTTGGGATCGTGGAGGTATAGTATCATGTCGTCTGCAAAAAGGGATAGTTTCACTTCTTCTTTCCCTATGCGGATCCCTTTAATGTCTTTTTCTTGCCTTATTGCCCTGGCTAAGGGTTCTAGGACTATGTTGAAGAGGAGTGGAGACAGTGGGCATCCTTGCCTTGTTCCTGATTTTAGGAGGATTGGTTGTAGCTTTTCCCCATTAAGTATAATATTGGCTATTGGTCTGTCATAAATGGCTTTTATTGTTTTTAGAGATGTTCCTTCTATTCCTATTTTCTCCAGAGCTTTTAGCATGAATGAATGTTGAATTTTATCAAAGGCCTTTTCTGCATCTGTGGCGATAATCATGTGATTCTTGACCTTGGCTCTGTTGATATGCTGGATTACATTTATTGACTTACGTATGTTAAACCATCCCTGTGTCTCTGGGATGAAGCCTACCTGATCATAGTGTATTATTTTTTTTATGTGTTTCTGGATTCTGTTAGCTAGAATCTTGTTAAGGATCTTCGCATCTGTGTTCATCAAGGAAATTGGCCTGTAATTCTCCTTTTTGGTTGGGTCTTTGCCTGGTTTGGGGATGAGTGTGATATTGGCTTCGTAGAATGAGTTTGGGATAGCTCCCTCCTTCTCTGTTTCTCTGAAGAGCTTGAGGAGTATGGGTATTAGTTCTTCTTTAAAGGTCTTATAGAATTCTGCTGTGAATCCATCTGGTCCTGGGCTTTTTTTTGTTGGAAGACTTTTGATAGCTTCCTGTATCTCATTATAGGATATTGGCTTATTTAATTGGTTAACTTCTTCTTTGCTCAGTTTGGGTAACTTGTATTTCTTTAAAAATGCATCCATTTCTGCCAGATTTTCTTCCTTTAGAGAGTATAGCTTTTGAAAGTAGTCTGTTAGAATTGTTTGGATATCTTGGGTACGTGTTGTGATGTTTCCCGTGGCATCCCTAATCCTATTAATATGGGTTTCCTCTTTTCTTTTTTTAATTAATCTTGCCAACGGGCCATCAATTTTGTTTATTTTTTCAAAGAACCAGTTTTTTGTTTGGTTTATTTTGGTTATGGTTTTCTGATTTTCTAATTGGTTAATCTCTGCTCTTAATTTGGTTATCTGGCTTCGTCTAGTAGCTTTAGGTCCCATTTTTTCTTGTTTTTCTAGCTGTTTAGTTGCAACATGAGATTATTTACTTGGTCTGTCTCCATTCTCTTGATGTGGGCACTGAGGGCAATAAATTTGCCCCTCAGGACTGCTTTTGCTGTGTCCCACAAGTTTCTTTGTGAGGTGTTTTCATTTTCATTGAGTTGTAGGAAATGCTTTATTTCTTCTCTGATCTCTTCTGTTACCCAGGCATTGTTAAGGAGTGTGCTGTTCAATTTCCATGTATTAGAGAAATTTCTGCGGTATGCTTTGTTATTGAGAGCTAGCTTGATTCCACTGTGGTCAGATAGGATACAGGGGATTATGTCGATCCCTTTGTATTTGCTTAAGTTCCTTGCATGAACTATGATATGGTCTATTTTGGAGAAAGTTCCATGAGCTGCTGAGAAGAATGTGTACTGTGTTGTTTTAGGGTGAAATACTCGGTAGATGTCAGTTAATTCCGCTTGAAGTATGGCCTCACTTAATTCGGTAGCTTCTTTGCCAATCCTCTGGTTGGTAGACCTGTCCTTTGGTGAGAGTGGCGTGTTAAAGTCTCCTAGTATTATCGTATTGGGATCTATTTTATTCTGTAAGTTTGAGAGCATTTGTTTAACATATCTGGGTGCACCGATATTTGGGGCATATAAGTTGATGATGGTTATATCCTCCTCTTGGATTGTTCCCTTCATTAATATGTAGTGTCCGTCCTTGTCTTTCTGTACTGATTTTAATGAAAGGTTTATTTTGTCAGAAATCAGGATAGCTACACCTGCTTTCTTATTGGGGGAATTTGATTGGTAGATCCTTTTCCACCCCTTCACTCTGAGTTTGTATGTTTGGCTGAGAGGTGGGTCTCCTGAAGGCAACAGATGGATGGGTCTTGTTTTCTGATCCAGTCCTCAGTTCGTTTTCTTTTAATTGGCGAATTCAGCCCATTTATATTAAGAGAAAGTATAGAGAGATGCATTGTTGTCCCTGCCATTCCGTTTTCCTAAGTTTTTCTTCTTTCCTTTCCTCCTGTGCTTGCTCAGTTAGACTTTGAGTAATGCCTGTTTGGGGCAGGTCCCAGTTCCTGGTTGCTTTCTTCAGGTTGTGTCCCCCCTCTTAGAATTCTTTGTAATGCTGGCTTAATGTTTATGTATTCATTTAGTTTTTCTTTGCTATTAAAAGTTTTCAGTTCTCCATCGAATGTGAATGCTAGCTTTGCCGGGTATATCAGTCTGGGTTGGCAGTTATTGGCTCTCAGGGCTCGTATGGTGCTTTCCCAGGCTTTTCTTGCATTCATTGTTTGTGTGCAGAGATCTGCAGTGATTCTAATTGTTTTCCCATTGTAGTATAGCTCCTTCTTCATTTTTGCTGCATGCAGGATTGTTTCCTTATTATTCAGATCCATCATTTTTACTGTAATGTGTCTAGAAGTGTTTCTCCTGGGATCTTGCTTGTTGGGTGTTCGATAAGCTTTTGTGATGTAGTTAAGATGGTCGTTTTTGAGGTGGGGAAAATTTTCATTGACTATCTTGTTAAATAGGTGTTGCATTCCCTTGCTCTGGAATTCCTCACCTTCGTCCACTCCGATTATGCGAAGGTTAAATTTTTTAGCATTATCTGCTTGCTCTTGAATTTCCCTTTGGTTTAATTTGAGTGATTTTTCCATATCTGTCACTTTTTGGTCCAGTTGGTGTATTCTGTCTTCTGTATCTGACACTCTACCTTCCATTTCATTCACTCTGTTGACCGTGGCTTCTATTGTGGTTTGCATGGAGGAAATGGATCACTTTATGGATTCAATGTTGGTTCTCAGAGTACTGATCTCACCTCTCAATGAGGTGAGATCAGTATGCATTACCTCTAATTTGGCGTTTATCTCACTTCTTACTGAGGTTTGTGCAGCTTCTATTTTTGCATCCAACTTTTGTTTGATATCCTGTATATCTTTTGATAGTTCATCCTTATGCTCTTTCAATTTCTGATCCATTTCTCGCTTTATTTCTTGAGTCATTACCTCCAGCAACCATTGGATGTAGCTTTTGTCTTCCATTCCTGCTTTACTCCCACTGGGGCTCTCCCCTGCGTGGCTGCTGGCTTTTGAGGTGAGCTTGCTGTCCTGGGTAGTGGTAAACCTTGTGATTTTTCTCTGATTTTCGCATGGGGGTTCAGGAGGCTGCTCTTCAATTTTGTTTTGGTGTGTCTGTCTTTGCTTGGTTGCTGATTCTGTATTGGTAGAGAGAGTCTGTGCCTGATCTGGGTTCTGTTGGGAGCCTATTTCCAGCTGCTATTCTGACTTACTTAGGATTCTCAGCTCTCTGCTGTAGATTGCTGGCAATTCCCACCTTTGGAAGGGTTGAGCAGCCTAGACTGCTTGTGTTTGCTCCTACGGGTGCTCTTGGGAAGATCAGATGCTCTGGATGCACTCTCCCAAATACTGGAGTCTGCTATGGGCTCCTGATGTGTTTTTGTTTGTTTGTTTTGGGCTGGTTGTGGGCTTGAACTCTAGGTTTGGGTGCTGTCCCTCAGCTCTTCAGCTCAAGGCTGGTACCCTACCATTTGAGCCACAGCACCACTTCTGACCCTTTTTGATTTTGTGATGCTGAGGAATCAGATCCAGGGCCTCATACATCCAAGACTATCACTCTATTGCTGAGCTGCCTTATCAGCCTGAGCTCCTGCTTACTATCAGGTGCTGGCAGCCTGTGTTGCCCAATTCCCAGCCTAGGGTATATGGGTGGAGTTTTGGTGGGGTTTGGGCTTCTCTTGTCCTGAGCCTCCAGGTCTTTTGTTGTCACAGGCGTGCTTCCCGGGGAGTGTTGTTTCCTGGGTTTCTCCCCTCTGTTGAGGCGTATGCTCAGCTTTTTACTTCAGTTGGGAGGAGTTGGTTGTGTTGTTCAGGCGCCGGGTCCCCGGGCCTGGTTCCGGCCCCAGCCTGGAGCGCGCTCGTTAGGCCTGTGCTAATGTGTATACCACCTAGGTTATGCAGCCTGGAGGACACAGTTCAAATTTCTTCTACTGTTGGTAGTCTTGACCCAGGGGCGTTGTTCCTGGCTTGGGCATTTAAGCTCCCTTCCAGGGACACTCTTGCTCTGGCCTGGCCAGCAGAGTGTGCTCCACCGGCTGGTGGAGCTCTCGAACAGTTCCCGGTTTTAGTGGGTCCTGTGGTCCGGGTGTTGGGGTAGGGAGTCCAGGTCAGGGTCTGGGGATTCCTTCCAGCTCTGGTCTCCCTTGAGGGATTCACTGTCCCCTGTGGGGTACTCACCCTGTAGGTGGTCAGTTGTTGTTGCAATCCGAGTTCAGTTGGGGTGGTTGCGGGCTGGGTTGGGTGGCCCCCGCCGGGTCGTTGTGGGTGGTCTGCCGACAGGTCCCTTTGTCGCGCTGCTGGTGCCGGGTGGCTTTGGCGGGATGGAGCCTCTCTGCTCCGGTGGAGAGTGAGGGGTGGGGGTGGGATCCTCGTGGAGACTCCCGGCTGGTAGGTTTCTCTGTTCCTGGCGATCCGCTGTTCTGCAATCCGGTACCTGGTGATCTGCAAGCAGCCCCCTGTGACTCTGGGGCTCTCTGCCGCGTGGCCAGTAAAGGTTGGGGGAGGGGTCTTCGCTCTTCTCTGTTCTGAAATTCTTCTTTTCCTCTCTTTCTTTTTTTGTTATTTTCCACCTCTGGTTTTTCTCTGAGTGTTCGTCTTTTTGTTGTTGTCGGTCTCTTGGGGAGATTAAGCATTGGAACTCGAACTCTCTTTTTGGTTGGAGAGAGCTGTGGCGTTTCCCTACTGCCCCATCGCCATCTTGGTCCCCCCCCCCCCCCCCCCCCCGTCTCTGAATTTTTATAACCCTTTCTTAGCATACATTTCCTGTTTCTCTAGGTCTTTTCCCCAAGCTGATAGATCAGAATGATTTCTGTGAGCATTGATACGGTTGGCTCACAGTTGAGATGAACATGAGGTGAAGACATTCAGGAAGCCGTGGGGGTGATAATGAAGGATGCCAACACATCAGTAAGTCTGGAGCCCTGAACAGGGGTGGAAGACTCCTTGCCTATTGGAACTTCAGTGGTGACAAAGAATGTGGGAAGAAGGAATGAGGAGCTACTCATAGCTCTGTGGAGTTCAGAGATGGATGAGAACAGTTGGCTGTAGCTGCACTGTGAAGATACATGTGTGTGGTGGTATACTTCCTTCACTTTCATGACTCTACATTTGTGTCCACCTTTGTAAAAGTCACTCCAAATGTTCCTGGGAAGAGTAAAATCCAAGGAATTTGGACTCAAGCTTAGTGATCAAAGCAGTAAGAACCTGTGCCAAGGAATGATGTTTGAATTTAGGTGCATGCAATGTGTGCTTCAGTAAGCATGAAACTGAGGTGAGAAAATAGTATGTGTGAATAAATATGTGAAATAATTTACCTCAGAATTAGCCCCTCTCAATCTTCAGTATGATAACTGGCAATTATAACTGATAATAAAATAATAAAGTAAAACGAATGTCTCAATTCAATAGTCACAACTAGTGTCGAGCCACAAGTGAGTCAAAAAACCATAGGTAAGAATTTTCGTTGGCTGGTTCTCCTTTGACAAAATGGGAAGTGCATGCATCAACCACATGGATGATACTTAAGAGCTGCTAAAGTTCTGGTGATGGTTTACAGCTCTGACACCAGTGGGCGTGGTCTATGTCAGAAAGAGCTCACTCTCTAGGGTAGGAAAAAAGAACCAATAACAATGATTATATCTGACTTCCTGGCAAGAGAGACAGCAATGCATATGTCAGGAATTACAAGAACCAAGGTGATAATTTGGTGGCAAATACAAAAAAATAGAGAGCCCAACTAAATTAGCATGCCATGTCAACATTACTTTAGTATAAATAAGTCCAAAGATACCATATAAGCCTTACTTAAAACAATCCTTTGTTCATCTGAAATTTTAATTTACCTGGGCATTGGGTATGTTCTCTGCTTGCTCTTCTCTTAGGTAGAGTTTGATTTGATAATGATGATTCACAGGGATTTTCGTATTGAATTTATAAAGGAGAGTTCTCCACCTTGAATACTCTTGTGTGTTTTGTTTTGAGACAGAGACTTGCTGTTTGTCTAGCACAGGATGGCCTCCAATTCACAACCTTTAGTCAGTCACAGCCTCCAGATGGCTGGGATTACAAATGTCTGCCAGTGCGCTTGGGCTTTCATAACCTTGCTGAGAATTATTATGTGTGAGCAACCAGCACGCACAGGTTTGTAATAATGTGGAAGTCTATAAAAATGATATTCTCAAGTGAGAAATCAGGCTTACCTGAGATATTTAAAATAATACTACAACTTTGACTTAGCCCAAAGCAAAATAGTTAATTGACTGGGATGTTTCTTGCCTATCATCACTTCTTTGAAGCACTGTGAGAGTTACAGCTGACGGAACTGTAAATCCTTCTCAAAATCAGAGGCTGGGCCCACAAACTAAAAGGTAAACTGCTGGCGGACTATCTTCCACATTTTCAAGAACATGGCCCAAGTGCCTCTTACAACAGACTTGACATCACAGTTTTCTTTCTGAAGTCTTCTAATGCCTCATGTTTCACGAAGCCTCCTTTCTGATGGCCTATTTAAATAGTGAAGAGCGGTTAAGGGCCTCGCCTGGGTTATGTCCTGAGTCACAGTCTGAGCTAGAGGCAATCCTTAGAGCTTCGGAGTCCTCACTTCCCATTCTTGCTCGTAACATCCTGCTTCAGGTTAGGCTATCTTTAAAATATATGTTCCTGATACAGTAACACATTAACACTATTGTGATTAAAGACACACAAAACCCTGGGCTTTGAATACCACATGCAAATCACCTAGGGTTTGAATATAATGCTATGTGGAACATGAACTGCAGATCTTCTTTTAAATCTTAGCTTTAGAAAGACACAGATTCTCCTTTCCATGAAATATCATATCAATATCTTTCACCAAGAACTCAAGGAAGTAGAACTGTATTTATGTACCTCTACCAAATGACAGATGTTTACCTGGAAAATTAATCCTTTCAATACCATTTACTTACGAGCTCTAATGTAAGTGGAAATTCCAAATTGCATGAGATAATGTTAATGGATCTTTAAACTGTGAACATATTGTTATGTAGATATATGCTTCTGTATCCCTTATAAGAAAAAACCATGTGACTAACTCACCTGGTATCCTGATCCCCTAAAAATCTCATGCCTTATTTTCTTCCATAGGAAATGAGTTTCATGTTACTGACAATAATTATTTTCAGTACATTACAAGAACATTGCTGGCACTCTATTTCAAAAGAACCATGGGCATATTGATTTGCCATTTTAGTATTCTCACAGTTCCATAAAGAATCCTTGTGGCAATTTCACAGTAATGTCCTCACACTGTGTATGTATATGCAACAACAACTAAAAGAAAAAAAACAAAGAATCCATCTCATGCCATTTTGATAGACACTTGATCATTTTCCTCAGCTCTCAGCTGTACCCCTCAGATTAGGGAATGGGCTATTTTGCATCCTGAGGTGACTCACACCATTTCATGCCAGCCAATCCTTGGTAATAAAGGCTTTTGAAAGTCCACATCTGCATAAGAGTTAATTAAAAGGAAAAAAAAATATACACATCCCCCAAATATACAACATAGCTTTTCCTCTGCATTTATTTTCCAGCACACTACAATTAACATATACAATGTTTAATATCAGAAAAAGACCAAAATGTCCAGTGAGGCCATAGCCCAAATCTGAAAAGATGTAAGATACATGGGGACACAGAGAACTCTGGATGGAGCTGACATTATATCTTATAGAGAACTGCACACAGCGTCAAACACGATAGGAACTCAGTGACAGCCCCGCCCACAAAGGTGACCTTTAATTAGCCATCTGAACCAGGAGCTGGTCATCCCTTTTCCCTTAATGGAGCTCATTAGGGTAAGACTCCAGCACAGTATGGCCATCACACCCTCATTTAGCAAGATGACTGTAAAGACAAAGCCATTAGCCAGCATGACGTCTCCCATACCTGGAAAAAGGAATAGCTTTTGACTGCTTACACCACAGGAGAAAAGAAACTTAGGTAGGCACCATCTCCTGTCCACTAGTTTTGCACTTTCAGACACAAAGCAGTCACGGTGACCCATCCTGATGCACCCTACAGGTGTACTTTGATTTCAAGGTCAGAAGAGGAAGGAAGCTGGAGCCTGGATTTGCCCTTCTAGGCTATGTGAGGAGGGCTGTGGTGTGGCCCCCTGTGAAGAAGGTCTGGACCGGCTTGCTAAGCTACCCATCCCTTGATGAGCCCTCACCGACGGCCTCTCGATAATTCAGAGAGTCTTTTTATTATTGTGAAAATACCATACAGAGGAGTTACAATTACATGGGCAGGTGCTTTACATCTTTTCCTATTGCTTGTCCTTTCCTTTCATCTCTGTTTAGCATTCTTGCATTCTGTTCTTCTGCATTCACCTTTCTTCACTTTCTTCTATGCTGTTTTCTACTTTCTATCCTTTGAAACATTTTTATTCTATTTTTATTTTAATTTTCATTCTGTTTTCTCCTCTGTTTATGATAGCATGTTCTATTTTCTATTTTGTCTATTTTCTTTTGTTTACTTTTTATTATCTTTAAGTAGTTGTATCATGTAACAAAGCAGAATATGAATACAATTCTTCTTGATCTCAACAATCTCATCCCCCTTTCAACACACCCCTTCCCTTACATTTCTTAATTTTATGGTGTAGACAATAAATTCTTGACCATCTTCTCCCCTTGCTTTCCCTATTCATTGTCTGCTCCTTTTCTCTTGCTACTACCCAATTCTTGGTGGTTATTTTGTTGGGCTTTGACTCAACCTTTTTGAAAAAATTGTTACTATTTGAGCTCTCCAAAGTATCTGTTCTTATTCAATTAATTCATCTGGAATTGCTTACATACCACCCAGCCTGTTTACTTGTAATTTTCTAGTCACATTCTATCTACCACCAATAGGAGAAACCACTCAGCCTTTGTTTCTTTGAACTGGCTTACTTCACTTAATATAATTCTTTCTGGGTCTTGATATTTCCTTTCTAATGGCACAATATCATTCTTTGTAATTGATGAGTAAAATTCTACTGTGAATATATGCCATATTGTCTTGACCATTTCACCCATTGAATGGCATCTTGGCCAATTCTATATCTTGGTTATAGTGAATCGCTCTGCAATGAACATGGTTGTGCTGGTGTTTTTACTATAGCCTATTTGTGTTCTATTTGACAAATGCCCAGGAGTCATATTATTAGATTATAGGCTAGTTCTATATGTAGTTTTTTGTGGAACCTCCATACTGCTTTACAGAGTGATTGAACCAGATTACACCATCACCAATAATGTAGTAGAGTTCCCTTTTAGCTGCATCCCCACTAGCATTTGTTATTGTTAGTTTTCTTGATATTCAACTCTTTCTATTTTGTTTTTACATGTTCTGCTCTATTCTATTTTTTATTCTTTTAAAATTTGATTTTCTATTCTAGTTTCTGTTCTATTCATTTTTCACTGAGAGGATCAAACAGAAGAATAGATATAGGCAGTTATGCTCTAGTAGTAAATATTCTTAATGGAATATATATATATATATATATATGGAATATATATGTGTATACATCTATATATGTATATGAATATACATGAAAGTACATGTATATATTCACACATATATGTATGTATGTGTGAATATATGTAGATATATGTATAACTCATATATATCAGAGAAATATTTGAAACTCAGTCTTCATGAAGACATACACTATTTATAGAAAATACGTTTTGGCCTAAGTATTTTTAAATATAAAAGTTTCCATTTGAGTTAGGTAACTTTTTATTGGTAAAGGAAAAAATATACCATGATTATACAATACTGTGTCTTTATTGATTTCTTATAATTTCACTTTAACTGATTATAAAAGCAACATCAAACTTGTGTACAATTTTAATACAGAAGGTCAAGATAGGCAAAGAAAACCTCACAACCCACCTGTCTATCCATAAATAGATTTATCCATGTATGTCTGTGTACATCTGTCTCAGTTCAGGCACCTGCACGTGCGCTGGTGATGCTGGGCTCTCTGTTTACAAGGACATTGATGCTGTTCAGCCTTTTAGCTCATTTCATTTGCATTCACAGCTCTACTATGTATTTTAGAGAGGAAAGGGGCTGAGTATTGAGCACTAAAATGAGAGCAGACATCAAACCAAACACCAGAAGGCTTTGTCCATATAAACATACTGCACAGTTCTCTGCCCACTGCTGGTTAAATATGGCCAAATTTGTGGAAGATGGAATTACCAACCAATGGGTTCCCAAATGCGGATCTTATGGGCAGCCTCTAGCAGTGATATTCAACATGTTATGGTAAAAGGTGAATTTATATTTGGGAAAGTTTTCAAGTGTATTTAATTATTATAGAAGCTAATGTAAGTTCTGTAATATAGGTCACATCTCCTTAACATATGCAGATTTTTCTCATGAACATGTAGTGAGAATTTTCTCATGTAACTGTGTTTTTCTTACTTGTGAAGAGTAATCAGTTTGCATGAAACTTGATATACTTAAGTAAACATCAGTGATTGATCATTTGAATTAATTTGAGCTCTACTATTGTACTTGTTTGTGGTAACATGTTTGTACAGATCTCTTATTATTTCTGCAAGAAACACCCTTAAACTTGTAGGTTTCACACCCAAGTGTTGAGACTTCTTACAAATGTTACATATTTTTTACTGTCTGGCATCAGAATGTTCACATTTATACTCTCATCAACAGTATTTGATAATGCTAATTGACACTTTTTGTTCTGTATGGAAGTCATTGGCTAAATTCCAAAGTTGGGGTCACCAACACATTATCTGACTGATAATGCAAATATTCAATAGAAATCTAAAAAATGTTATACATAGTGAAAAAGACCTCAGGTTCATTTATTGGCAGAATCTAGGCATCACTTTCTTAGGGGGCAAAATTTCTTCTCTAAAAGAGTGTAGCATCCAGGGGCTGGGAAGGTAGCTCAGTGGTAGAGCGCTTGCCTTGCATGCATGAGGCCCTGGGTTTGATTCCTCAGCACCACATAAGCAAAAAGAAAAAAGCCAGAAGTGGCGCTGTGGCTCAGGTGGTAGAGCACCTTGAGCTGAAGAGCTGAGGGACAGTGCCCAGGCACAGAGTTCAGGCCCTACGACCCCTCCACCCCCCCAAAAAAAGAGTATAGCATCCAAATGCAACTTCTTTTTCAAATAACTATTTTTATATAAGTGCTTCTGGATGTCATTCTAATACTCTTTCCTTTTTTTCTTCTCAGCTGCATGCTGAATCATGCCCATAGATTGTCCTTAGATAGGTGGACCTGTCTGAAAGATGGTAGGACTTCATTCATGGGAAAACACATTATTTTCTCTGTACGTTCCCAGTTAAAACTATTTTTTAAACTAACAGAGAAATGGAGTAGAATGATAATGTTGTACAATTAACATTACTTACATCAGTATTAAAGTAAAATACCATAAATACATCATCTTCCAACAAAAATGGTATTTTTCATTGATCCTTATATCATAATGAAAACTTATGAGAATTTTATATTTTGTACCTTTTCAACTGAGTTATGAGTTATGAGTATTAATAGAAAAAATAAAATTGTTCCTTTTCTATTAGTTAGTGAATCAAATGCTTCATTATTATTATTATTATTATTATTTTGGCCAGTCCTGGGGTTTGAACTCAGGGCCTGTGCACTGTCTCTGAGCTTCTTTTACTCAAGGGTAGTACCCTACCATTTGAGCCACAGCTCCACTTCTGGCTTTTTCTGTGTATGTGGCCCTGAGGAATCAAACCCAGGGCATAGCGCCACTTCTGGCTTTTTTCTTTTTGCTTATGTGGTGCTGAGGAATTGAACCCAGGGCCTCATGCATGCAAGGCAAGCACTCTACCACTGAGTCACCTTCCCAGCCCAAGATGGTTTAGTTTTTTTAATGACATGTAAATAAACAAAATGAAAAATAACCAGGGCACATCTTTCTTTTTAAAAACTAGTTCTATTCAGATTATGTAAGAGAGTAAATTATTTAACAAAGGACTTTTTTCTCATATTTTAAATAATCGAATATCTAGCAGAACTGAAATTATATACATAACCTACAAGATCCTCAAACAAGTCCTGGCAAACTATGTTTAACTCTACATTCATATTTAGAGATGTTATATTAAATATCCTGTTTGTTACATTATTCTTATTATATAATAATGTCAAGGGGGTTGGTATAATATAAGTCAAGGGGTTTTTTGTTTTTCACTGTTTGTAGAGTATTAATCTGAACTGTGACAAGTCTTAGTAGTTAAAAAAATCCAATGCATACTTCATACTTTTCTTCAGAAAGCCTTTTCATGGTAGCAACAAAGTTGGATCAATTTTGCCCAGAGCTACATGCCAAAGATCAACTCTTTTATTAGTTTGCTGGGAATAAGGGTGATAATTGTAATCCAGTGTGATTGATTTATGTGTGACTTTTCATTATTTATAATAGATGTATTATCTCTTTGGATTGTTTGTAATACATTCAGTAGAAGTTTTCTGTAGAAGAGCCTGGTGAAAGATGACAGGGCAAATTGTATCCTTTTCCCACTAAATCTATACCAATAACATTCTAGAAAATGTCTCTCTTTTATGGTAAGTAACACTGCAAATCAAAAAAACTCTAGCAAAAGAATAAACAAAAATATGGACAAAAGTCCAGTTTGTTGGCTTTTCTAAGAGCTAGCTCTAATTACAGTATATAAATGATAAAATTAAAATATCTTTTTAAAAACAATTTCATTTAAAAACAATTTTCATTCTTATTAAATTAAAAATAAAATGACACTCGTTAGGAATTGTACTCATAACCTGACTTGAAACACTTTTTATTTACAAATACTTAAAGAAATATAGCTTTGATGGTGCCTATTTTTTCTACAATAATAGAATTAAGATATCAGTGTGGACAACATTATACCTATCAGAAAGGTTGATCACATATTTGTAACGAGCAGTATTGAGTACTATAGTGGAGGTGTTTTTCAAAACTAAGTTTGAAAACATTGCTTTTCCATCCATAATTGTGGTTTACAGCTATCTTTTACAAAAGCATGAGGCCAGCATTTCTTTGGCTTTGAGAAGGCATGACAGTACCTTATCTCTCCACCTTGCCAGTCTTAAAGAAGATTAGCATCCTTCAGTATGTGAAATGGGTATGCCGCTGCCACTGATGAGAACACAAACTCTTGGCCTGAACACCTGAATCCGGCTCTGTTCCTAGGTAAGTTGTATGACCCAGGTGAAGTACGAAACACATTAGTGTGAGAGCCAATATCCTTGGCAGTCACTAGGAATTTCTATGTTGAATGCATAGGAAGTATAGCAGTCAGGACAAGTTAGCCATGTTTGTGTTTATTCCTGTTACGCCGAATGTGTCCTTTTGAAACTAGGAGTCTTCTACTTCTTCAATTATTTTAAAATAAAAATGAATTTGAGAATGGGTAGTGAGCCACTTGTCCTGTTGTCCCCTACCCTAAACATGTAGCAACCACATGATGTTTTGTGGATTTATGCTCTCTTTATTTCAACATCTTTGTAGAAATGGATTTCAAGAAGAGGGCAACATTTGCACGGAGCTACTCCAATTATTTGTCACATATTTAGAAGTCGTCCAATAGAAGGTGGAGAAAAACCATATGATCATATGATTTTTTTAGGACAAAATTAGAATATTCTGTTTTGGGTAATGGTGAAAGTAAAGACTTCTTTATTTAAAAAAAAAAAAAAAAACTCATTGCATCATGGTCTAAGGAAACATGGCAGCCAGATTAAAGTCATGAAGATAATGTTGAAAAACTTCTGTGACCAGAAGGAAGTTCTTCTGTCTTCCTTCATCTGCTTCACTGAACTTTGTTTATAGTCTTCCTCCCCCCGCCCCCTCCCCAAGACACCTAGGATGATACTGACAGTATGTTCAAGGCAACCAATGTGCTGTGCTGATACACTGCAAAGCTAAGGGTGGGAATGCTGTTAGAGCTGGGGTGGAGCGGCAGAATGGGATGCAGAGAACCTCACTGCCACGGACCAGGTATTATCAGTTCCTAGATGGATGAGCTGGTGGACACAGCTCTTCTGAAGACAAGCTCCACACTCTGCCACCTAGGTCACCGGCGTCTATCCCACAGGGGAGCTCTTTCCTTCTCTGATCCTTTCTACTTTAAGTTATTGAATCCTATTATGTGCTAGATACTCACTTATATATTAAATAATAGGGTATTAGAAATTCAAGTACGAGAGACTTGAGGTCATCATCAGCATGGTAGTTGTCATTGTTATCCTCTCAGAAGCTACTTTTTATGCAATTATAGTCTACTTTTCATCATGCCACGATTGCAATGGCTCATCTAATTTCATCAGTAAAATATTTCCATTTCTTATGTGTGCCCGTGGCACCATTTTACATGTAGTGAGCTCAAGTCTCAGACAGCTTATGTAACTTGCACATTTCCACACAGAATAACTTTGCATTGATTAGTATTAAATTATTGTGCTTATTCAATGTTGTTTGGAGACTTCTGGAAGCTAGGGACTGTAGACTGCAATATCCAGGCACAGGACATAGACCCATTTCTTCCTGTTTTATGTAATTGCTTGAGCAGCTGGGAGAGGTTAATGACTTTGACTCTCAATTGCCTTGAATAAAATTGAAGTTCTTGGTGCAAGCTGGAGACCCGTGTTGGGGACTTTACATTGCACTTTCTTCATTACCTCTCATTTAGTCCTATAGTGCAGAGTGTGTGAGTTTGTGTGCCCCAGTAGTGCACTGCCCCTTGAGTTCCCAGTGATGTCACAGGTGCCACACATTTTGGTCTTCTTGGTCTAGTGGCCTAGAAATCACTGCAGCTTTTGGCTCACATCTTCATGGTGGTGTCTGTCTCTGCTCCTCCTTGCATGTGGAGGGTCCCATCTGCACTTTCTGAAATCTTGCCTGGCATTTTCTCCAATTCACCTTGGAATCTTAGATTTTAGAAAGAACCATGCATAAGCCATTATAGGATTGTGTGGAAAAAAATAGTCACATTTAATTAATTTTGGTTTAGAGTCAGGAAAGCCAAATAGGTCTAAGTTAGCATAACTTGGAATGATTCCGTTTACCAGATCATCTTTCTACAAAGATTTCGAGGCACAAGGCTGCATTTAGTTTCTCTCACCTCATATTGCTTTGTGATTCAGCCTTCTTCCTTTAACTCTGTTTCATTTCAAATTCTGGCAATCAGAGAAAAATAAGGTATGGGGACATGTTGCAAATATGTTAACTACATTTCCAATATTACAGAAAAGATGTTTATGAAAAACATATTGTTTCATATATACTTTCCCCAAATTAGTTGAATGATATTTTCCATATACACCGAGGGTCTTTGTAATGTGAGTCAGGTCCAAAGACAGCCTGCTCTAGCCATCAGTGTGCAGAGAATATGCAGAATGCTTTTTCTTATGAATAAGTGTTCAGACTGCTAATGCAAAGAGCAAGTAATTGAGAATGAACTGTCTCAAACACACATATGCCTAGCAGAGCAAATACGTATATTTGTGTATATTTGTATGGTGGTGGTGTTGGTGGTGTGTGTACCATTTTATATGTTCCTGATGAATCAGTAGAGAACTCAAAAATACTAACCATTGTTTTCTTTGTGTGTGTACCATTCACAGGGCTTAAACTCAGGGACTGGGCACTATTGCTAAACTTTTATGCTCAAGACTAGTGGTCTGCCACTTGAGCCACGGCTCCACTTCTGACTTTTCATGGTTGAGTGGAGATAAGAAAGAATCTCATAGACTTTCCTGCCCATCCTGGTTTTAATCCATAATCCTCAGATCTCAGTCTCCCGAGTAGCTAGAATTATAGACATTAGTCATTGTCACCTGGCATTAGCCGATCTTATATTGCTTAACTAATAATATCCATATGTCTTATGAAAACAAGGAATATTCTACTTATTTAAATATACTGTAATAAAAGCCAATATGAGACCTAGCAGACAGTTATTTCTTTTCTTACCTTCCCATATTTGGTAGACATACAGGCATATAAATATGTCAAGATTTTTGTATAGATGGTCTTAAGACTTTGCAAGCAAGAAATAACAAAAATCATTTGCCTATGCAAGGACTTTATAGTACATTGTTAATACTTTATTTAATTTTTTCAAAGCTAATAGCTTTAGAAAATTCTACCTGAATTTAAAATGGACTTTTATTCTTTTTTGGAGAAAGAACATACAAATGCAATCTATAAAACAAATACATTAATTTGGGACTACTTACACATATTTGAACAGATGTTGAAAGAAAGATTTTAGGGATTGAAGCAATGACAAGAAAATGATCATAAATACGTATAAAATTAACCCTCAAAATTTCATATTATTTTTGTCACTTTCAGAAAAAATCTAATGGACTTATTTGATAGTATGCATTATTGAGAATAGAAGTCCTATTGTAACAATTCGAATGTTAAGGCTCATAGATTTACTTCACCTTAATGCATCTCTGAATAATTTTCAAGTCAGTGGAATAAAAGAACATTCATAGGAAGAGAAAGAGAATGGGAGCAAAAATAATGGTGATGATGGCAAACTATCACCAGTACTACTATCAGTCCTACTACTATTACCTGAGAGAGCTGGGGGTTTGGAAGAGTGATTTACTAGAGAAAACTACTACAATCTAAAATGCTTTTAATTTATGAGAACCACATTGTTTTCTTCTGTAAGTCTATTGAACAAGTTTTTACTTTATCTGCCCAGACTTCTAGGTTCCTCACTTACCAGCCACAGCTCTGAAGAGTGCTAACAAGTTTCTTAACAGCAGATAGAAGAGCCAGTTGGTTCACCAGATGCCTCGGTGCATTTTCTGTTCTGTGAATCTGTCTGACATGTACACAAGCTACATTATTGTCCTTTAATTTGTTGTTGTCTGTGTTTTGCCAAACAAATACTCATTAATTTTCCTCAACTATCCCTCCTAATATCTTACGTTAAAAGTACAATTAGAAGTCATCTTGATAGTCTGAACTTCCTTTTACAGATAAATATCTTATTATAGTTGTAGAAAAAGAATAGATTTGAAGGACATGTATACTTGTGGATGAATACTTTTAGTATTATTGTCAAAATTTTTTTTTTAGTATTTTTCTCTTATCAATTAGTTTTTTAAAAAAATTATATTTGAATCAGTAGAAAATGTTCAGTAGTATAAATATTTACTTTTCTTGGCTTATTTTTTTTAACCTTTTTTTCTGTTCAGTATTTTTATTTATTTAGCTACATTATTGGGAGAGAATAATTGAAGAACATTAGGTTTGAAAAGGAAAGTCAATGTTTTAAACTGTGAGGTAAACAGCAAAGCAAAGCACAGAATGCAGTAAAAGTCATCAAGTCTTCCCTTTTGAGGTCAATCAATGCAAATTCCTATTTCTTTGTTCACTAGCTAGAAGCCTACTGCATTTAAGTACCTCCTGAATTTGCCGATCTTTAAATGTCAATGTATCCTCTAAAAGTTGTAGAATTTGCTGTTTCCAGTAGGTCTGGAAATATCTGAATCTGTTATGCATTTCATAAACAAAACTTTTTGGTATAATGTCTAGCATATTTAGTGATAGAATACAATAAAAAGTAAAAGGGATACAGTAGATGGAAGAATTTACAACAGAGCATATGGTAAACATTATCAAACCCATGACCTTGTCCTTTTCACTAACTTCTAGTTGTCTCCTGATAGAGATAAAACACAAAAGAGTAGAGATAACTACTGACCACAGGTTGACTCATGAAAAAAAATGATAAAATGGAGAGTGAATCTGAAGTTCCAGATGAGACTGCTCTCAAATTGTGTTGATTCCCTATTGCATTACCGAAGAATCAAACAAGCTGACAAACAAAAGCAAAACAAAGTTTTAGTTAGATGTAAAGCTCTCTGGTTAACATTACACATTTTAAAGTATAAACACTGAGCAGAAACAATGACTTGACCCAATTGCTAAAGAAAGTGAATTGAAAGGTTTTATATGGATGGTTTTATAGCTAAGAGATGAGAACTAAAACAGGAATGGAGGTAAATCAATAGCTCTTGCATTCATATAGTAGGCTCAGTCTCTCTTGCGGATCCTTTTAGGTATGGCAAGAATTTTTTAAATATACATTTGGATTTTTCCTCCTTTCGTTCATTTGTTGCTCAAAACTATGTTGTTTAATTTCCATGCATTTTAATAGTTTTCAAAGTTTGTTACCTTATTGATTTTTAGTTTGCATTATGGTTGGACAAGACAGTCCATACCACATCAACTTTCAAAGATAAGATACAGCTTGTTTTGTAGAGCTAGTGGGTCGCCGAGTGTCTCCTATGTTTATTCTGCTCTCGTCTGGTACGTGGCTGTGAGTCCCGTTTGTCCCAGCATGCAGCCTACTTTTGTTAGATCTTCCTTTGGACAGCATTCTTCTGTTCTGTTCCCACATGAAGATACCTATGGACAAGGGACTACATGATAAGGGTGTCTTCTGAAAGTTTATGACTAAGAGGGAATGAGGAAGAGGAAGGGTGGTGGAGATTCAGAGCCATTTACTCTTCTGCTCCTTGCTTGGCCGATCGTGGTTTGGTTTTCTGATGCTGGGGAAGTGCTCCTAAGCTGAGCTGGCAATGTGGTAGAAGGCACACAGCCTCTCCTGAGAGTGTGACCAATGTGCTTAGCTGAAAGTTCAGAGTGTTGACAAGAGTTGCTCATATCATAACAACTATGCTTTGATTAGGAAAGAACATTTGAAACTAACAGCAATTCAAAATAAAAGCAAGATTTCAAGAACATATACTATGTTGAATTTGGTATCATTAGGTCCAGATTCTGGATGGTGGTGTGGGCTTTGGTCTGGAGGAGAGGTGAGGATGAGGATGAGTACCTGTGAAAGTGTGAATAATCAGGGCACACCTGTCTGCCGCATGCTCTTAAACTAGCTCTGTTCAGAACTGGCGTTACAGGACTTTGCCCAGACAGATAGATGTAAATCTGTCAACATGACTGTGATACACATTTGTATATATAGTCAGGCTTCATAAAACATAAAACAAATGGCAGATACAAACTTTGTGAAATGATATAAAGTTTAAAGATTTTAAAAGTTCTCACTTGACTTTATCAGTAGTAGAGAAAATACTATTTAAATCCATTATTTCTTTTATAAACCTACAAAGGTGAAATGACCATAGTGTAAGCTTAGATATAAGTTCTGATGAACCATAATTTTTTCTAAGCAGGTGTTTTTCTTTTCATTTATAGTTGATTTTCCAGATTGAATTATAGTCTAATATTGGATATCTAATTTAGTATTTATATTGCTTTACAGCTTTATGGTAGATATATAGTGATTTTTTAAAAAAAACATTCTGATACTTTTCCAGGAAAAAAATTATAAAACTTATGGAAATGGAATGTTAGGAAAACTTCCTTTTACAAACAGATGCCTAAATTGTATTTCCCTAACTCTTAAAAATTTTAAAATTCTGTAAATGTTTACACATGCCCAAGGTACAGGAAATTCTCCAAAGGTTAAGAATTTGTTTAGGCTGGTCTAATTGGTTTATTGGCTTAGCTACAAGAGCTTTTGAAACACACATGTGGAACATCTTAGTGATCATTTCTTTAAAGCTTCCTAAATAAAATGGAAGCAGGAGTGTGTGCATTTGGCCAGTGTTTGTCCAAATTGAAAAGGCACACAGGTGCGACGCTGGTGACTTTTTAGAGTATTGTGTGCACTGATTATGAATAATTCCTCTCCATCGACTGTTCTCACCTTTTAAATCACATCAGTTGTCACCTTTGTCTTGGTACGTCTGTCCTCAGAGTCTTGCCTGGGCACCTGTCCCCTGTCCTTTCAAGTCCACACAACACTGTTTATTTCTCTTATGGAATTGTCTCTACATTCATTTTCCTCTTTATAGATTAGCTTCAAGATCATGATTTAATTGTCTTTTTAGTTAAGATATCACTGATGATGCAATACATAGCAAAAAATAGTATGTTTCAGCTTTAATATACCCACTTATGATACCAATGCTTATACTGGTCCTGTGATAGAGCTTTAAATTTTATCTTTTTCAAGTGTCCAATTTTAGGGCAGGCCTGGTGGCACATACCTGAAATCCTCACTACCACAGAGGTGGTGATCAAGGCCACCCTAAGCAAAGCAATTTGTATAAAGTCAACAGAAGCAATGGAAGCTGGGCTTGGTGCTCTAGTTTATATCCTAGCTATGCAATAGGAATAAATAGGGGACTACAGTCCAGGCCAGCCAGGGCACAAAGCAAGATTCTATCAAAAAAAAAAACAACTGAAGCAGAAAAGGTTAAGTTTGTGTTGTTGTTTTGCTTAGGAAGCACAAAGTCCTGAGTTCAACTACCCTCTAAATAAAAATAAAATAAAATAATAAAATAAAATTTCCCTTCTTTTCCCAAGGAAAATGATGCATTTATCCCTGACATTGTTGCACTTATCTAAAAAGTATAATAAAAAATTTCTTAGAATAAAAATGAACACAATATACTGTTATGTTCTTAATTGTATGAGTGATTTGTGTAGGTCATTATGTCAAACTGAAGTCTACTATCTTTGCTACTACAGAGATTTCGTCAAACTGGTGCTATCTGCTTGAATTCTTCCTATTGGATGTCTCAGGATATCCTAAAGAAAGGGGAAACATGAAGCAAATTCGGGCCCTGGTGCCAGTTTAGGAATGCTCTACCTGCGGTTTTGATCTCATGGCTACAAGCTGGGACACTGGGCAAAACCAGGTGAGCTTTTACTAGATTGACTCTCTACTCATGGCGTAGCAGATGCTCATGTCATAGGTCAAGGATTTCTAATAGACTTCACAAATGGTATGTCAGCATTCCACTGAGGAGATTAAAAATTGCCTTGCAGAGATAATAACTGCATCAATTCATGGATTGTTCTCCTGCAGAAAATTCTGGAATCTGCCCATCATAAATTGTAGCTAATGATGACTATTGGCTACATAAAATATGTTTTAATAATGATAAAATTAGAATAATAAGACTGTCTCCTTCACAGAGCTATTCTGAGCATCAATTAAATTAATTAAATTAAATAACATTGACCACAGAGTCTCCATCCCAATCTGTCTCTGTCTTAAAAGTGTTATATGACTCAGTTCCAAGATTTATTATAGGAAGTGATTTATGTCAAGGATTTCTACTTGCTGCTTGCAGTCAAAGGTTGTTTTAGTGGAATGTTGATACCTCAGTAGCTCCTCTGTTCCTGGAGAATGTGATATCTTTGGAGTGAAGACAAAAGAACTTTATGTTCCTGGTGCAAAAATGATAAACGGTTGACAAAAGTCACCAATGGTTTATTGACTATACACAGTAGTCAAATGTGTAATGAACCTTATCTGTTTGCACTCCTTCAGATAGCTTGGGGAATATAAAGAAAAGCAAGGAAAAGAGCAGTCATCTATAGACAGTCAAATAGAGCTTTTGGAAACAACCACCCATGAGAAAATGTTATAATTGTTGCGAAATGGGTGCACATACAATGATTTTGAAAACACAGAAGAGATGATTGGCAGCTTCCCAAAAGGAAGGCTGAGGTAAGGAGATACTGCAGAGTTTCATAAAGGATAAGCACAGGTTTTGCTTTTTTTTTATACAAACAATAAGGAACAACAAGTTTACAGAAGTAGGGGCTGGTCTCTGGCTAACTTTCCAGCCCAGTTTCTTTGTATTGTTTCTCTGTATCCTATAAAAACCCTATAAAAAACTTGGGTTCCATGAACCATCTGCATGTAGTCTGAGCAATTGTTCAGTGGTACCACGGCATCTTGTAAATCTTCCCTCCGGAGATGTCCCAACCCTAGGAAGGAGAGAGTCACCAAGGTGTCCGGCTTTCAGCCAAGATCTTCTGGAGCTGCATGAAAAAAGGTGCATGAAACATGACCTTCGTGGCCCAGAGACAATGGCCAAGCCAGGGTGCTGGAAACACCATCAGGGCTCAGAGCTCTGAGTATCTCATGTTCCAAGCTATGGAGTCAAGCTTTGGAATCATAGCTCAGAGAACACTAAAGAATTTGAAGGAGAAGGAAAACATTATTGGAATTTATTCTTGCAAAGAGTAATCTGAACAACAACAGCAATAACAAAAATGTATAGGGAAGGCACGGTAGGAAAAAATGGAAATCAGTTGGAAGTTTATTGGACCAATTTGGTCCAGAAATGGAGAGGTTTGAATCAAAGCAGTGGGAGTTACCATGGAACAGGATGCCTGGGACATTTGGCCTGCTGATAGAGGAGAATGAAAGGGAGAATACTATTGGGTGGGCCTGCAGCCTTTTCTGACACTGTCAACAAGATCCAGTCAATGACACTGAAGGATTTTCCACCAACTCCCCCCATAGCTCTAACCCCTCTCAAGCTGCTAGTCCCGACCAACATGACAACATTTATATTGGAGAGCAACATGACAGTAATTCCAGTGTTTTTAATGTTGGGTTTGAAAGTTTGTGTTGGCAGAGTTCCCTCGTTTTGAGTTTGGTTTGTTTGGCCAGAGAGTGGCATATTCAGACAGGCTTAAATACCAGTCCTAGCAAAGACAATCACAGGCTTTCCACCTTCTATAGTTCAACACACTGTTGATCCTCCACAGAATCTGGGTTACAGGTGTGACAGAACAGCAAGATATAGATATTTGGGAAGAAATATCATCTCTCTGGTTTATTCCCTGGAAGAGGGATAGGGAGAAAATTACATCAGGTTTCTGAAAACCTGATTCCAGATGACTCTGCCACTTGTTTCCTACGTCCTTTTACCTTCAATTGTTTGTAGAGAAACTGAAAAATGGTTCAAGTTTAGGTACCCTGTCTACAAAAAAACCAACAACCTCCTAGCCACTATCTTCTACCTTCTCTTTCATTTCTTAAGTTTATGCTCACAGTCAAAACACATTTCTGCCTCATGCTTTAGTCTGGTTACTTTCTTGTCCTGAATAAAATAGACTTGTTGCTATTAAAACTACATTTCTGGTTATTTCTAAGTCCATAACATAACTGACATATAAGAGGATTAGTGCCATTTGATAATTTAATGAATTGTTATTTTTCCTGGAACCAAGTACCAAATAGATGTTGTAAAGGAAATAGTTGTTTTCATAAAATAAAATCCACTAATCAAAAATAATCTAGAACCCAGAGAGGTAATAGTCCGCAGCTTGGTCTATAATGTCTGTCAGCAGAAAGTGATCTGCTATAAAAGAAATTACTAGTAGTTACCACCTTGTCAACACTGGGCCAGAGTGTCTGCATCCAATATCTGGACATTGCATTAGCAAGACAGCTAGTATCTCTGATCTTGTGTAACTTTTCCATGGCATAGGTTGTGAGGAGAAATAAAACTCTGTCTGGCCGGGCACCAGTGGCTCACGCCTGTAATCCTAGCTACTCAGGAGGCTGAGATCTGTGGATCACAGTTCAAAGCCAGCCCGGGCAGGAAACTCCGTGAGACTTTTATTTCCAATAAACCACTAGAAAACTGGAAGTGGTTCTGTGGCTCAAGCATTAGAGTGCTCATCTTGAGCCGAAGAGCACAGGCAAAGCGCCAGGCCCAGAGTTCAAGTGCCATGACTGAAAAACAAACAAACAAACAACAACAACATTTTTCTAGAGAAAAATACAAATGTTTCTTATTATTTTCCCTATGACAAGCTGCCAATGATTTCAATCAGTGAGAATGGCACTGTACAGAAGCTAGGGGAAGCTTTTATACAAACCCACCCCTATTTATGATCCCACACAAGAACTGGACTCTGATATGGATGGCTAACCTTGCTTCAATTGCTCAAGAAAAGTTATATGTCTCACTGAAGGACTTGGATGGTAGCCCTACAAAAGACTTTCAGACACATGAATCTACTGAGAGATATTAAACATAAAATAAGACATTGAAAATTACTTACTCATTGTAAGTAATTAAAAGAGTACAGACTTACAATTTTACATGAAGGATATTGATCCAACCAAGAATCACCAGAAAAAAGATTATTTGTATATGTTTAGGCTTTCTGAGGTTGAATACATAGATGATACCACTGTTTGATCATTATGCTGAGTAGTTTCCTTTATCATTATACAATAAACTTCTTTGTCTCCTGTTACATTTTTAAATTTAAAATCGCTTTGTCTAATGTAGCTAAAATGCATCATTTTTAGTCAGGATATAGTTAAGTCTTTATTTTTTCATATTCAAGTACTCTATGTCTTTTAAGGAATTTAATCTGCTTACATTTGAAATAATTAATGATATATAAGAACACCCTACGGAGATATATATATTTACCAGTACTGGGGCTTGAACTCAGGGCCTGGGCTCCATTACTGAGCTGTTTTTGCTCAATGTTAGCACTCTACCACTTGAGTCACGGAGTCACTTCTGAATTTTTCTGTTTATGTGGTACTGAGGAATCAAACCCAGGGCTTCATGCATGCTGGACAAGCACTCTACTACTAAGCCACATTCCCAGGCCCTACAAATATTTCTAACTGCTCTGTGATTATTACATGTTTCCTTTATCTCTTTCTTGTTATCTTCCTTCGTGATCTGATGATTTTCTAAATTGGACAGCTTCCATTTTTTTCTTTTTGTCATTTTTTGGCTTGTAGCTTATAAGAGGCTAGCATAAAACACTTTTATTCTCTACATTTTTTCCTCATTTGTTTTTCAAGGTTGATGTATGTTTGCTTTGTGCAGTGTTTAAATCAGAGTAAGCATAGCTATTTCCCCATTTACTACTTTTTTATGGTGAAATGCAAGAACATTTCTGGTAGCTTTTTGAAATACACAGTACATTATTGTTATCTATAATCTCCCTATTATACAACAACACTCCAGAACTTCTTGCTTCTAAGTGACTGTGATTTAGTACTGTACTCATTGAAAGTTTGCTCTTTTTAATTATTCAATCACTAGTCACAGCAGTGAATAGGAGCTTGAATAGAAATTTTAACTTGCAGGTTAACTAGCATTCTCTTTCTAGAAATTTCTAGACCCATCGAACTCAAGTTACAGAGATTTATTTTCCAGAAAATAGAATTAGATTCCTTCTTTATAATAAGAAATAATTTCCTACTTTTTTTCCCAGAAATTTGATTAGACTACCAAGATATTTTGTTATCCTGTGAGAGCTCTGACTGAGACATTCTCTTGGTCAGCTTCATATAATGTATGCCATAAACATGATAGCTTATCATTCATTTTGTTTCATATTGTTTTTACTTCAGAAAAGTTTTTACCATGTTATAGGTTAATTATAAGGTAGTTTTAAGTTTTACATTTTAAGGTTGATATTATTGATGACTTTGGTGAGAATAAGAGCGAGTGTTTTATGTAACACTTTTGAATCACGTTTAATCCTTAGAACTCAGCCTTCCGATCCTGTGTCAGATTCCACAGTTCGATCTTTTCACAACAAATCGACATTGAAGACACTAAGCTTCTTGTGACCTACTAATTTTTCTGGCACATCTACTTTTAAACAAGTCTAGGACACATTCTATGGGTCTCTACTTTGAGTTGGGAATATCTTTGAGAAGAAAAATCACGTTGTGTTGTGTTAAATAGATTGACTAATTGTAGGCTATCATTTATTTAACTATATGAAAGTTGAGGGCTCTATCAAACTATATGAAAGATGAGGACTATATCAAACTATATGAAAGATGAGGGAGACTTAGGCGACTTAGATGATGATAGGTGTGTAGGTATAGTCAGGCCTTCGGCAAAATAGAGAACATTTACCCCACAAGAAGACATGATTTTCAATGCTGTAGCCTCTCCTTTCCACAAGTTACATTTGGTGAGCTACTGACTTACTGTTGTAGGAACAGGCTTTCCACTGCCTTGGAATACACTATGGAACAAGCTCTGGTTCCATAGGAAGCCTTTATCACCACAGACAAGAGAAATTGAACTTCCAACAACTTATTTTAAAGAAGATACAATCTTGAAAGCAGGATTGTTTTCTAGAAATAGTACAATTCTAAACTCAAATGATGCCAATTAATGTTTTCAGTTTCATTTATAAGGCATTTCAAGTTCACTGGAACTTTGAAAACTGACCCACATTGAAACTGTACACAACATTGTCATCTCAAAAACTAGAAATAAAAGTGAGAGGAAATGCTTCAACCATCTTTATTAAGAAGTTTATTGAGCTGCTCATTTCAACAGCAGGGTATAAACAGAGAAAAGAAAGCAGCCCTTGGAAATAAATATTAAAAACTCATCTCCATAGACTTATAGAAGAGAACAGAGCAAACAACCTTTGATATCGCTTAGGAGAATATTCCACAGCTGGAAATGAACCAAAGAAAACCTTTCCAAGAAAGAAATCTCTTTCTGAGAAAGAAAAGGAAATTTTCTCAAAACCTATTAAAACACCCAGTGTGAAATAATAGAAAAAAATTAAAGGATGCATCATAAAATAATACAGCCTAAGAAATCAGCAGGTTATAACAGAGAAAGGAAAATACTACCTCAGTCATGTTAATAAAATGAGAAGTGAAATTAAACACTATAAATAAGATTTCTTACACTCTTTAAAAAGAAAATGGCTTTAAAAGAATAATTTTCTGAGGCTTAACTGTTTCAGATCATTCCTCTCTAAGTCACATACAATCGTTCTGAGTCGCAGGATGGTTTGAGTCCCTGACATCTGGGTATTGAACTGTGTCATGGAGGAGGGAAGAAGAGCTTTGTAAGAAAATGAAATCAGGCTCCAATCTTGGCACTGTGTCACGTGATGTGAGCCTAGAGTGTCATTTATGTCAATTTCGTCACTGTAGATCCAGCATGTGTTGAGTTGGAAAATAGCCTCTGACTGGTGGCTGAAAGAGTTGGGGGGTTAAGCAGAGGTAGTTGGAAAGATGCCATTTACAACCCCTGTGAATGCAAATTGCTCCCTCCATGCATCAGATTCCATTTACGTATGTGTCCCTCTCCTAATTAGCAGGATGGAATAAGTGAATGGGAAGCATTTGGTTTAGCATCAGGCATTGTGATCAGTTCTTCATGTCATGTTGATAATGGCTATAAGATTAAATAATCAGGATCCACCATGTACAAAACCCTTGAAATCTTGATAGTGTAGCCTAAGTGATGACATGTAGCAGGTGCTGGATAAGTAGCTAATCATTTTTGTTCATGCTGCTTTCCACCAAAATGTAAAATGTTACTGGTGAAGACCCAGAGACGCTGACGTTTCTATTGCACATAGCTGATCAGTAAATAGTTGCTAAAGGACTGACTGACTAAATACATACCCCCACCGTCCATCTTGAAATGATGTGGTACCTTTTAGAGAGGATGAATCTTCTTTGTTGATGTTACCACATTTGAAAACCAACAATCCTCTGAGGTAGACAGCAGGGTCTAGAAATCTTCAATTTTCCTAAAAACTGAGGCCTCAGAGAAAGTAATCAGGCTAGTCACCTGGCTGCTGGGTAGTTGACTCCATACTTCAGTCAGTGTTCCACTGTACCTTTTAGGATCCTCTTCTACATTTGGTACATTCCAGATTTTATACTGCAAAGCCAATGGCAGCCTATACGATGTAAGCTTTTGATAGGAACATACTAAAATGTTAGGAGAACTGTAAGGATTGAGTAACTCTGTGTTTGACTTTGGAAGTGACCCTGGAATCTCCCTGGCCAGGGACAACCTCCACAGATCATACACCATGTTTTACTTCAGTTTACTTCACCAAACGTGCACCAGTAAGAGCAGAGGGCTACAGGACAGAGTTGTTTCCCTTCTTCTCCTCCCTTTTCCTGTTGTTCTGATTGACCCTGTTCTTTTCATGTTAAGTCAATTTGTAAAACTGCTGTCTCCTACTCCCCTCTTCCCTTCCTGTCTTAAGCTCTGTGGATTAATGGAATTGGCAGTCAGATCTGGGCAACCAGCAACCACAGGTGGTTACTGCTTGTAAACAGAAAGCTAAGGTGGTTTTATTGTTTATGTGGAAATCACTGAGTAGATCAGGGGGAGGATTAACTTGAAACCTCTTCTTCCTGGGAAAGGTTGAACCTTTTCACATAGGAAGAGTCGCTTGGACTTGCTCTGGTTGCCTGAGACAGCACACATGGCAGGCTTGCTCCAATTGCCCGAGACAGAACACACATGCCTGCCCTCACCTCCCGAGGACACAGGCCATAAGTCTATTTTATTAAACATAATTAATGGTCGTGTTATGGTGATTGCCACTCTGATATTTTTTAAATGGAAACACTCAAGGGGAGCACACTGGAGCCAAAAGATCTCAGGCTTCTCCACGTATATGAGAGGAAGATTTAAATTAACTTAGAATGAGACAATTACTGTCTTAAAAGTGGGACAATCTTAAACACTGGCAACCATGTAGGTTTCCTCTGAAATTTATTCTTTGAATAAGCAGCATAATTATCTTGAACGTGGAGAGTCAGGAGTCTGACTAAGGAAGCAGAAAAGTTGGGGATATCTTTCCAAACTCAGCTTTGATTCAGCTGCTTTTTGTGAGGTGCTCATAGCATTGGGTATGGGGCGAAGAAGGGGGGCTTTCTTGCATCACTGGTCTCCATGCCTTGTATCAATGACCAGCCCCATGGTTTATAGAGTGTACTCCTCTCTCTTGACTCCCTTGTATGCTTCTGAATGTTGCACCAACACTTATACTAGGGTTGATAATCGTTTTTCTACAAACGGAGCTTTCCTTCTCATGTGGATGTGCTTTTCAATTACTCATTCCTATTAACTGCATCATTACTTCAATCAATTTGTTGTTTTTTTCCTGATTTTCCATGCCTAAATGTACAGC
Organism: Dipodomys spectabilis; assembly: GCF_019054845.1. Classification (NCBI taxonomy): domain Eukaryota; kingdom Metazoa; phylum Chordata; class Mammalia; order Rodentia; family Heteromyidae; genus Dipodomys; species Dipodomys spectabilis. The sequence continues at coordinate 3,809,615 of NW_024870892.1, read as the reverse complement.
CATGAAATCAGCAAGAGATATGGAGGCACAGAAATATTTGGTCAGTCTCAGCAGATCGACCATTGAGAAGCACCAAGTTCAGATCGCTTTATTCCATGACTTCCCTATAGAGATCCTCACGGGTGTAGACAATCACAGATAACTTGTGAAACGTAATCAATCATGTTGCCTGTATACTTGGATTCAACCGACTGGTTAATTGCCTCGTGTGAACATGAGATGATAGTAATAATTACACTAATGATATCTTGAGATATTAATTAATAATGGCCTAACAGTAATGCAAAGAACAAAAAACTTTGCATTTGTGAGTAATGGGGAGCTCGGGGCACATTGCAGTATTACACACAAACATAATTTAATACTAAACATAATATACTATGCCAATGGATCAATAAGAAGAACATAGGAAAACATGTACACGAGGGTATGAAAGTGGGGACTCTGGTCTCTTGGTTGTGACCTTCAAGCTTGATGGAGGACAGAATGTGCAAAGAGTCTGCAAGCAACTGTGGACTTGTAGAAGGCCTGACACCAATTATACTGAGATCAAAAGACACTCAGTTACCCCATACTCCACATCTGCCTTTCTGAGGAAGGGCAGTGTAAACAACACAGTGGTCCTCACAAAGACAGGACTGTCCAACAGGGATTTGTGGACCCTGAGCCTGTAAAATGCCCTGGAATTGAAACTTCTCAAGGGTATTGCATCAAAACACTGTACCAAGCTCCTTCGTGATGTCCTCTTCTGTCACGGAAGACTGCTATGCAAAACAAACTGTGAGTTCTGTTTATTAAGACACTCTGTCTGGAATAACAAGGAAAACAAAAAGAGTCCCAAGCCCGTTGGGAGCTGATCGGAAAACGTTTTTCCTCTCAGGCTCTGCGACCTCTCGTTCTCTGGCGTCTAGTCTCTGCAATCTCAAATTGCCAAGTTTAGTTAAAGAGGGAACACGGAAGGCTTCTGTCCCCTTCCCTGCTGCAGGCAAGGGCAGAGCTTGTCTCTGGGTCTCTGGACATTTCAGCAGGGTAGCCATAAGTTAATTGGTTCATTAACACCTGGATACCGGAGGCCTCTCTCCCCAGTAGGGAACTGGCACAGGGTAGGAGAGCCACTATCTTCCCTCTGGCGCTGACATTGCTGTTGTGTTCTGCAGATCAACTCTAGTTATTGCTAAGTAACTGCTTTCTTGAAAAATGGTAACAACTCTGTAGGATTTTTTCTTGACCCCTTAGATTTCTTTTTTAAAAAAAGTACTTTGGAACATTAAAGCCACGGTTCTCCAATTTAAAAGCATTGTAAAAAAAACCCCAATAACAGTTCTATAAATGGATGACTTCAGGAATGATGACTCAGCATATCAGCATGTAGCCACATCTGTCAGTGACCAGGCCCAGAAGCTGACCCTACGCACAGCTGCTTGGCCCAGCTGCCCAGCTGGACTGGCCACTGCTTACTTCTCTGGCCTCAAATTCTTGTCTTTCTGTGCAGAAAATATCTGACCTTTTCAGATTTGTGTTTTTTTTTAAGAAAAATTTTTATTGTTCTGATTAAGGTGATGTACAGCGAAGTTATAGTTCTATATGTCAGGTAAAGAATACATTTCTTTTTGGAAAATGTCACCCTTCCCCTCACTCCTTCCCAGTCTTTCCCTCCCTTCTCAAGATTTTGTTTTCTACTGGGACAGAGATGGGAAAGAAATGTTCAGCCCGTTGGTAGGATAAAGATCTTAAAATCATTTTGTCTGGCTCTACCAAGGCAATGTTAGGTGGGACTGAGATTCAGGAAATGCTGAACCTTGTTTTGTATCCCTGTGAACTTAAGTGAATGACATAAATTTTCATAGATAAGCATGAAGCACACAGGACATGGTCAGTACAGAGCTGAACAGACACATGTTCTGCTCACTGTCTGCTTATGGCTCATCTGCCTGTGTTGGGGTACCTCAGAGATCAGCCAGTGCCCAGCTAGCTGGTACATATGCACTGGAAATGATAACACACTGTGGTGAAGCAACGCTGCAGGGACGAGATGGCCGGGGGTGGGGGTGGGGAGTGGGGGGTGGGGGTGGTATCTTTGCCTCTGGTGATTGTCGACTCAGGCAATAACTCCAATCCAACCTTTAGCCATATGTCTGAGATCAACAGTCTGTGCAAAATCTGAATATCAGATGAAAATTTTAAAAATCACCATAGACTGAAAAGACCTGCTGGTGATATGAATGCTGGATATATTTGGACTCCAAGGTGCCGTAGAAGAGTGGCCAAAGCAAAACAATTTCATCACTGATGAATACACATTGGACAGTTACTAAACCTTAAATGGTATGAAATTCTACAGTAAGTAACTACAAACAATGTAAAAATGATTCAGGCATATCTTTCCAAGAAAAATGGACAAAATGTTACTTTTATTTATTTATTTTTGTCAATCACGGGGCTTGAACTCAGGATCTGGGCACTGTCCCTGAGCTCTTTCGCTCAAAGCTAGTGCTCTACCACTTTGGGGCACAGAATCACTTCTAATTTTCTGGTGGTTAATTCGAGATAAGAGTCTCATGAATGTTCTTGTCCAGGCTGGCTTTGAGCCCTGATCCTCAAATCTCAGCCTCCCAGGTGGCTAGGATTATAAGCGTGAGCCACTAGCACCCTGACAAAATATTATTATTGAAACCAAAGGCAATCTTTTATACGTAGTTTGTGATAATTCATTAAGAGTAATGATAAAAAGACAATCTTGAAGAGCATAATTTTTGCTGACAACATGCTCAACTGAATGCAAGGGGAAGCCAGACATATCTGGATAAAATAACTGATGTTGGATGGGACCTGGAATCAGTAGGTCACTTTCACTGAGTCTTTCTGTGGAAGAGATAACACAATTCAGATGAGTTAAGTAGTGAATGGCTTAATCACAAAGCAGCTGAGGCTCACATAGAGGGAGAATGTGTGAGAATCATGGTGGCTGCTCAAGGACTTAGCACCAAAGTAAAATTGGTTCAGAGTGTTAATTTGTCTTGGAATGCCATTTTAAATCAGACTATTGATTTAGCCTAAGATATTGAAAATGCATTCAAGAATTCTGCCAACTTGTAATTTTTTCTTTCTGGCTCGCGATAGAAAAATGGACACAAAATACTGCCCAACTGGCCATTTTCTTTCATAAACTTCAGAGTTTGACACACAGGGCAGTGTCTGTCACTGGAAGCCATTCATGACACCACAAGAAAGGAAGAGTTGTTTGAAAGACATAATTATCAATGAGCAAACTTTGGCAAACATTCGAAACGTTAAGTGGCTTCATTACAGATGGAGCTCCTGTCATGATTGGCTTACAAAAAGGCTAATTGCATTTGTCTAAAAAGAACAAAATTTTCTCAGTCTTGATCCAGCTGACTTTATTATATATGACTGCACTTTACCCCAAGAAATGTTCTGTATTTAGTTACTGTAGCTCAATGATGTGATGCCAACCTTAGTATCAACACACATTTTGTCAAAAGTAGAGGATATAATATTGACAATTTAAGGAGTTACTGAATGGTCTTGACTCTGTGAACTGTGACTTTGTCACTGAGAATTTCTGTGGCTGTGTCATAGGACATGCTCATGAGATCTGACTGTGGGACCAAGTGAAGCAGTGGCTTTTGTACTTTAGTCTGGCTCTCCCTTGCATTCAGTTGTAATCCATGGTGGACATCACCCAATTCCTCTCAGAGCGGAATGTCAAGCAGTAAGTCCCATTCAGCTTCTCAGCTCCTTGGTTTCAAATATGAAATTAGCTCATGGTAAATTAAGGCTATAGAAAGCGTAACACACAAAGGAAAGCACAATGTTATTCCTCACTCTGGAAGAACAGCCTTCTATGCACTTGAATATGTTGGTGAAGTTGCAAAACTATCTGAGGCAATTAATGAAAGACTCAAGGACATGAAAAATAAACAAATGGAATTGAGCTTCTTTGCTACAGCATTCAGGGTAGAACCAGCTGATGTGTCTAAAGACCTAGGCCGTGACATCATTCCGCGACAAAGTGATGATTAGCTGGAAGCTGAGTATAGCTACTTCCCATGCTTGTGTTCTATAAATATTACAAAAGTAATCATGAATTTCCCATCTTGAGGAAATAGAAACTGAAATATACACACGTGTTCAAACCTGGTCACTGCTTCAGATAACTCTTTACAAAAAGTACCATTATCCAGACTGACCCAGGAGAACCTGGAAACTCGGTAGGCATAGCAGTGTCCTTAATACCAGCTAACATCATGTGCTTCACCAAAAAGAAGAGATTCCTGTCATCATATTGTGGGAAATTAAATATTTGGCTGAAAATGTCAAACAAATTTTAAAGTTGTTAATTTGTATCGCCTGTAAATGATGTTATACATATCCACATATCCATAGGCAGAATAAAGATACTCCTCCACTCCTGATCTGATCTGTGATCTCAGTAACGCCTCATAACACCTCTTATAACTCTGGTATATCTTTGATCTGTCACAACCAAGGGATAAAATTGTCTAAGGCCTCAGAAAAACATAAATCACTTCAAGATGGAGGGTCAGGAAAATTCGGAAGTCGTTGGTTATTCTTCCTGTCTGACGAATGCTTAGAAGAAGTTCAGGAAGATGAAAGATTAGTGCGAGTATAGGAAGGGTGGGATTGAGGGAAGAAATTTCATGCATTTGAAAGTTATGGCTGGACATCAACTACCCTGAATTGATTCTTTCATAAATTCACAACTGGATCAATAAGCTAGATTTGAGCTTTTCATCCTGCTGCCAACTTTAATGGAAATCTACGAGCTCTCCCTTAAAGTTTTCTTGGGTTGTTATCAAAGACTGGAACATTCATTATAGTTAGCTGTTTAATCCTGCCTCCACCCTACCCTTCTCAGGATTGATGGCTCCCAGTACAGGCTAGCATGGAACAGCCCAGCAGACCTTCCTTTAAATACCTGTCTGCAGCCATGCATCAGCATTTTTCATATGAGAATAAGTATTTACTCATGCTCATTTTGATTTATATACTTCAAATCTTTGTTTCATATTGAGTGTGAAGTCCAATAAATAATGCTGAGTAATAATTACATCACAAAGATCAGTCGTACACTTTTTTTTTCTGATATGGGGCTTGAACTCTGGGCCTGGGCACTGTCCTGGCACTCTTCAGCTCAAGGCTAGTGCTCTACCACTTGAACCAGAGCGCCACTTCTGTTTTTGCTTGTGGTTTATTGGAAATAAGAGTCTCACGGACTTTCTTGCCTAGGCTGGTTTTGAACCAAGATCCTTAGATCTCAGCCTCCTGAATGGCTAGATTACAGGTGTGAACCACCAGCACCCAGCTTGGACTCTTTTTTGTTTGAGTAACTTAATGTTCTCAATTATTTAACAGCATTTAGATGATCTGAGATAATTTGCCACACTGATTGAATATTTTTCTATATGGCTTAATTTAAATCAGCTATCCTTCTGCCTAAAGTAATTGAAACTAGAACATTTGGGCTACACACACTTTTGAGAAATATTTTCTTTGTTCTAGTCTGTAGCAGCCCACAGATTTTTATAGTGGACTTTTTCTGTCTTCTGAGTACAAAAATTGTACATCATGAGTGCTCAAAGAGATGTTCTGAGTCTCTAGTTTTATCCTTCTCATAGTTCACATTATCTAATTCTTTGACAGTAACCAACCAGTTTCTAGTGAAGCAGGAGCATCGTGTTTTGGATGTTATAGGATTATACAATTGTAATGGGATGTTTCCTATTCCTCTTAGGTTTGTTTTTGTGTTGATAAATAAAAATACTGCAAAGATCCATAATTCTTGAAATGAAATCAGTTTCCATGAATAGCCAGATTAGTGGAAAGCATCAGTTTATAACATAATCTCATGTACGTTGTTGACTGTGGCATTAGTTCACATACAAATGCAAGAGTAAACATTGTATGGCCACGTGCATGCATGCATTGCCTGTATTTGTCTCAAGTATCATTGCATTGAATTCTTTTTGCCAGTTGTAGGGCTTGAACTCAGGGTCTGGGCATTGTTTTTGAGCCTCCTTGTGCTCAAGCCCAGCATTCTACCACTGAAGTCACAGGGCCAGTTCTGGCTTTTTTTTTTTTTTCTGTGTTTGTGGTACTGAGGAATTGAACCCAGGGTTTCATTTATGCTAGGCAAGTACTCTACCACAAAGCCACATTCTCAGCTTCACTGAATATTTTAGGTATTTTAAAAAGAATATTTTCTGTTTCAGTTTGAAACTCTCTGATATCAACAGAAGGCATCCAGAATGATCTATGTGGTAACTTATTAGAGTTGAAGCTATTGTGTGAACACATACTTGACTTACTATAGATACAGTTGGCTTCCTGAAGAAATATTTAAAGATGTGTTTGTGCACCCAGGTTATCATGCACATCTACATCTCCTCCGTTGGCAGAGAAGAGGTAGAGGTAATGGCACCCAGAAGAAGCAAGAACAGATTTAATACCTAGATTTCGGCTTCTGATACCATCCTCCTATACAAGGACCCAACACTCCTTGAAGAACTTGGTTTCGAGTATAACCCAAAGAACGCAAAGACGTAACTAAACAGTATGCTAATACAATCCAAGTATGAAATAAACAATCCATAAGGAAAAAAATAGACTAGATGGTAAGAGCTCATGTCCATAATCCTACCTGTTCAGGCTGAGATAGGAATAATCACAGCTAGCCCGGAGCGGGTGGGGGGAATACATGAGAGTTCATTTACAAAATAACCAGCCAAATGCAAGGCTGGTGGTGTGGCTCAAGTTGTAGAGAGCCAGCAGGGCAAGCAGACCAAACTAACATCAGGCTGTGAGTTAAAATCCTGTTATAGGTAAAAAATAAAAAGTGATAAAGAAGCCGCCATTTCCCCTTTCAAGTGATTGGTGAGTATTCTCCGCCTCCAGGAAGAGGAAATATTACCTCATTCCTTAGGCGTTAACTGCATCTAGTGACTTCCTGCTCCCTGTGGAGCAAGGTTGAGAAAGAGAAGCTTTACATGCCTGGAGGCTGACAGGCCCTGTTTTAGCCAAGTGATCTAGGTTAATATCAGCAGGGTTAAATCATGCTCACATTATATGCCCTTGATATGATAGGGCGAGCACAGAAACACATAACCTCATTCTAATTATGGGAACAAAACTCAGACAAATCCTAATTAAAGGACATTCACTAAAATAGCTAATCAGTACTGAATAAAACCGCAAAGGTCAACATAAATGAGAGAAGTCAGAGAAACAGCCACAGTCAACAAGATCCTGAAGAGACAGGACAAACAAGTGTTCTATGGTGTCCTGCATAAAATCCCAGAAGAGATCAAGAAAACTAGGGAAAGCCAAGCAGATTATGCACTAAACAGGGACGTCAATTATAATGTAAGAATCTTATAATTAGACAACATGGATAGAACACTGCTAATATTAAAAGAAAATGACTGGTCATAATGGTATGGCATTACCACATTCTATTTGTTCAGTTTCTTTGTATATCCAAAAACGGGCTAACAGTGCTTATTTACAATATTGTCAAAGTTGTATTTAAGATTTTTATGATTGAAAGAAACACTTTAGGATATTCTATATGAGCCATGTCAACCTTACAAGTTTTTCAGAGACAATTTTAAATGATATGTATCTTATTTTTGCCTGTTTTACGTATCATCATGAAACAGACTTACAATTATATTAGACAATTGACAGGAATACGCTTTTTTCTCAGAATTTGTTTTATTTTTCTATTTGATATTTCTCTTTAGTTTTGCTTCCTTAATTCTCTTCTTATAAACTTTCAAAGCTAAAATTTGAAACAGTCAGTGGTGCATATAATAATTTAAGCTTTGTCAATTAGATGTAGATTAAAATTTTATCTCTTAGTTGCACAGAGACAATGTAAGGGACGTGAAATACTTGAGCATGCTTAGCAGTCCAGGCATGATTGCATCCATAGGCCAGGTTCAGATATATCAGAATAGTGTAAAAGTTTAATCTAGTTTCATTATATAGTTTACTAATACTCACTGTGCAAAGACAGGAGAAGCAGTTTAAGGAGACAAGTAAAAATGTTTTTAATAAACTAAACTTATTATGTATGCATTTAATGATTCTACCCTCCAGTGTTCATTTTTATTTTATAAATGTTTTTCTATTAAAGACTACAAAGCATGGTTGAATTATTTTCAATGGAGAATTAAGAGGACATGTAAGAATTTATTTTTAGAAAAAAATTGTTTTTTTTTAACCTAGAAAATATTCACTTTACACTAACAAGATTAAAACATTTAGTTTAATACTCCCTTCGCTTTGTAAGGGTATTATGTTTGAGACACACAGATTTGGTTTGTTTGCAGATTACTCTCAAATTTTGGTGTTCAGTGTCAAATTCTAAATCAATTTTTATTCAGATATTTCACCATTTACCCTAACACGGAGTTCTTGGAGAAAACTGTACTGTCTAACCTGCCTCCCTTGCTGCTCAATCTTTTTTCACTTGCAGAAAGGATTTACTTTAGTAAAACAGAGTTAGCGAAGGGAGAAATGAAAAAGAGGAACATTTCTTGCAGGAAATGAGAGTTAAAAGACTCAGCGTGTGGCTCTGCAGCTTTTCAATGATGTGGGTGGGAGGAATGGGTCTTGTTACATCTGACCAACTATACCTGATCTTCAGACACTGGCCCTGGGTGGGTAAGATGCGTGAAACTTCACTCAGAACACAGGCAACCTTCATGACTTCTGTTTACCAGAAACATTTTTCCCCCCGTTTTATTCATCCATGATGATTTCCTAGATACTTACTATGTCAAAGGAGAGGAAGGCAATCCAAGTAGACTTGTCTCCTCTAAGTAGACTTTGGTTCCATTTAATCAAGGGGCACAGGAAATCAGTGGTCTCTTTGACAACTGCATCACACTGACAAGGTAACTCCTAGCTCTGCTTCAAAAAAGGGAACCAAAAAACTTCATTTCCCTAATTTAGGGATGCAAAATTCAGTTTGTAAGCGAGTCAGCTGATGAACTGCCAAGCTCAGGCCCAGAAGATCTTCTCATTGTCTCATACGTGATTGCTTTCTCCTACTGTGAAGATAAATATCTTCATGGCCAGTGTGGCAGGATCTGGCAAAACCTCATCCATGCTCCTGGAAGAGACAGAAGGTCTATGAACTGCGGATAACACATGGCTGCATCAATCATTCCCATGATGCTATGCGACCCAGACACAAGGCAACCCAAATGTTCAGCGTTGTCTGTTGAGTTGAATGGTTTCAAGTCCATAGGTAGGGGGTTCTGCTCCACGGAGGTGAACATCCGCACAGCTGAGGAGGAATGAGTGTGGAGAATCATTATGGAATGGTATTCACAGGTAGGAAGTCACACTTGAAAATGCCACAAATCACTCCTGCTCATGTTCCTTTGAGAGAAACTCATAGTCTTGGCCACTGCTCATTGCAAGGGATTCTGGCATATCTACAATTCCTGTGTATCCAATAGCAGATGAAAAAGAAACCCTGTATTTGAATGAACAAAGATAAGTCTCCTCCTACAGAATATGTGTTTACCCCTAAACCATACCAGGAAAATAAAAAGCTAACATGAGATCTTTTTTTTTTTCTGTTTGAGACCTTAAATTACCCAGATATTTAATGGTTAATACCCAAATGAGTCAATTTCCTTTCTCTGCAAAACATCATGATGCTACACAGCTATATCCAGATTTGCATGCCTCTGTTATTTTCTCCAACTGGAAACTTGATCCTCAACTCCATTTGACTAAAATAACTTCCTATAAAAAGACCTAGGAATTCCCACAAGTATAACTCAGTCAGAACCTTTATTTAGTCTCTTTAAAATGGAAAACCATTTGGAAATTGAAACTTTTAGGATATCCCACCGTATATAGACAGTGTAATTAAAACAAACAAATGCAAAATAAGAATTTAGTTTTCATGGGAAGCCCAGGAGGGAAAATGTATAGTTGAATGTCACTGTCATCAGTGGTGAGTCATCACTCCTTAGGTCTTTGTTGCAACCCACAGCAATCTCTGAACAGAAGCTCACGGTGGGGCACGATACTAGCCTTTATTCAACAACCACAAGAGATGGGCTGCCGGCCCTTCTCATGCTCTACTGATCTTTTACTTCCATCCTTGCTCATTTCTGTTTAGTTTTTATTTCCTTCTTGTTCCTTGCCTGTTGGTGACTTTCTCATCTTGTGCTCCTGTATCCAAAAGTTCTGTTTCTCTTCAATGGGGACTTCCATTCAACGATTTTATTAGCAATTTCTTTCTGAGTTGTCATCTTAGGTGTTCTTTCACCGCTTAGAAATATGCATGCTAACCATCATATTAATTGCCTGCCAACACTCCCTTTCCATCAATAAAGATATTGCCCAAGCCCTTCAAACAGCATACACATGCCTGCAGCTTTGAACTCTGAGCTGCTTTGATGATGTTTTTTCCTATAATTGATGATCATGCAAGATGTTCTGTTCATACTATCTTTATGAGAGCTCCTATTTTACATTCACACTCTTATTAACTGCATTAATATTCCCTAAGTGAACAAGTCATGAAACTCTTGGTTAAACCTTTAATCTGTTTCTTTTACTACAACCATTGTTCATGTTTTGTCAAAATTAATCCAATGGCAATGTTCCTCATATTCTACTAGTATAATATTAAGTGATATATGAAAATATCATTAAAGTGTTGTCTAGAACTTTGTTTTACAAGGTAAGTTTTCAATTTTTTACTTATTCTTTATCTTATGCTTTCTTTCTCCCCCCCCCCCCCTCACTTTTTGGTGTTATTGGGTAAGACGGAGTCTTACACACTCTTTGTCTGGGGTGGCCTTAAACCATGATCCTTCAATCTTGGCCTCAGAAATAACTTCAACTGTTGTTTTGAGCCACTGTAAGAAGTCCCCATGCTTCCTTCTTAAACAGCCATTTAATTTTGATACCTATCAAAATAAGCTTTTTATTACTACATGCTACTAATTATATACGTATCTCTAGAATAGACATAATAGTTATAGAGTAACAACTTAGCTTTATAATTCCTCAGCTCTGCAGTCTGGTTTTATTTTGGATCTTTCCATTTCCATGGAGTAAATTTTCTTAAGTCAATTTAGGATCATTTCAGGCTAGCTCAGGACTCTTTATTCCAATCCTTTAGGTTCTCCCAGCTACCTTTACTATGTGAGGATATGTCTCTCCCAAGGACTGGAGGCACTGCAGGCAGCAATCTCTGGGATGCTGGCAGATGTCACAGATTCACTGGTGTCATACTACACTCAGAACTCTTGGAACCAGGTTGGGGTTTCCAGAGAGGTCTAAAAGGATGCTGCTTCCTTTCATCCATTTGGATACACAGCTGTTTTCTTTTTTTCCTCATAGATATATTTTCTTATCTTCTTATTTCTTTCCCCTGGATGCAATTTCTGGTGATGGAAAGATAGTAAGGGGCAGGAAAAGAACTGGAGTCAAAAGCTTTTCTCAATGTCTCTTACCTATTGTTCTCTCTTATAATACCTCATTTTAGATTAGTGTGGAGAGAAGATGACTTGTTTCACTAGGTGCTTCTTACTCAGCTTGGGATGCCACAGCAAAATTGTGACAACAGAATAGATTAATAAACCGACACTAATGTCTCACAGTTCTGGAGGCTTCATGACTGGTGTCAGATTCTGGAGCGGATTCTCCTGATTACAGAGCACCATGCTTAGGCTGTGATGTGTCCTCACATGGGAGTCTAGGGGCAGAACTCTGCTGTCTCCTCTTCTCACAGGGGTGAGCTCTGTCCCCAGAGCTTCATAAAAGCTCATTGCTTCTCAGAGACTTCAACTTGAAATATCATCATAGATTCTATTATACTGCAGTTAATTCATTTATAACCCTTCGGGTGAGGCCCAGTGTGCTTATTTCTAGGTTTATAGGCATATTCTAGTTCCCAATAATAAGGGAAATCATACAACCTGTTTCTCTTGTGTCACATAACCTTCTTCAAGTCTTTCCAGTTCCTTGCAATGGTATACTCATTCATTCTGATGGATGAGTAGACTTTTATTGTGTATATATAACACATTTTGTTGGTTCATCTGTCCACAGAGGGGCAGCTGGACCAATTCCATGGACAGCCCAGATAGTATAAGCCTAAGTCAAAGCCGAACAAAATGAGCATTAGGAAATGAGCACTTGCAAGAAAGAGGTAGAACAATGAATGAGGAAATGAGTAGAATGCAGGCAGGACTGCACTGTGTATGCCACAGATCTGAGCAAAATAAAGGAAGTGGTGGGCAAAGGCGGGTGAAGGTGAAGTTGATGACACAGATCAAGATCCATTGTATAGATAAATTGCTTTACCAAAGGACATCACCTAAACATTAAGAAAAATGAGGAAAAGGGTAGGTGGGAGTGGCAGGTGACAGTGTTAAAAAACAACATCGATCAGGAGGCGTGCTCTGTTGAATGGCAACTCCTTTGTACAACTACATAAGGAAAATACAAATATATCTTTTACTAAAGAAATATCATCACGGATATCTGGAGAGGACGCAGTCAGTTCCTGTACATGTCCACACACTTATGTCGAACGTGTTTTCACCGTATCATCCTCTCACGCTTCTCAAGTCTTTATTCCAAACTGTACTTGAAGTGAGTAGTTCCGTGTGTTGCAGCATTCTTTACCTGGCTTGTTAACTTTGTAAGCCTAAGATGTTAGCTAAGAGGAATCCAAAAGGAGACAAAAAGTATTGTAAATAAAAACCATGAGGTTTAGCATTTACTGAATACACTACAAGGGGAAGAGTGGTGATCCATTTCCATATCATGGACACTGCATAAAGATTAAGAGATTCAAAACAATATGTTGAATTAATCGAAAAATCTATCCATCTGTTTGTGTCTGACTGTCCGTATTGAAGTTTCCAACCAAGTTTGTTTTAAAAATAATAAAAGCTGCGTTAATTGACAAGTTGCTCAGTGTTCTATTTTTATTTAATAAATAAAACAGTCACTAAAATATTATGTTTTAAACACTGGTAGGAGATTGTCATTTAATTGGTTTCATTCACTTGTAAAGGTTCACAACCTATCAGTAGGTGCTGAAATTTCTATGGCTTAGGTATAAAATGAAGGCTTTCAAAGTACTATTTTTCTCAGTGCCAAATATTAAAGTCTTAAACGGGCAATTCTAAAGATACTTGAACATTGCTTACTGTTTTGTAAATGCTTTATATAACGTGTAAAAGTGACATTTATTAGCTCCCTAGTTATTTCTCTTTATGACTGTGAATAATACAACCTGAGAAGGGAAGAAAATGATTGCATTTGGATTCTAAAAAGGCTACAGATAATTAAATGAATAAAAATCACAATCAACAGGAAGGAGAATAAGAGAAATAAAAGAATGAAGTTAAACTCTGATACACTGGGAATTCCAAAGAAAATTCAGAAACTAAAAGACTTACCTTTCCTTTCTTATTGGTTTATCTTATTCTTATCATTAATGTCAAAAAGTACCATTGTGATTAATTAAGAAAAGAAAATGATTTTTGGTCTTAGACAAGACTAAACATTTTGATAGGGATATTTAATTTTGTAGTAGTTAACAACAGGATTGAAAATTTGTTCTTTTCATTCTGTGACCTTCCCCCCATCCTCCTATTCCCTTTCCTTCTTCATTTTTTCTGCCTTTTCTTTTGATTCAAGTGTCCTATCATTACTGTGTATCTAAAAGTGTGTGACTTACTTATCAATCCTGAATCAACTTCAGATTTCATAGTCAAAACCCATAGCATTAGGGGGGAAGAAAGCAGAGATTCAAGTTCAGATTTCTACTCCTTGTTAGCCAAGAGAATTAATAACTATGCCTTTTGAATCTTTAATTTTTATCAATTACAAAAGGAAACAATGATGTTGATGATAATAAAGACTATAAAATGACCACTCATCAAATTGATGTGTAATACATCAAATGTGTTGTGGCATACAAAAGTGCTTCATAAGATGCTGATTGAAATAAAATATGTTTTACATTTCAGTCAAAATGTTCTTATTTCAAGTTTCATCAACTTTTATTGAAAACTCCCAGAATGAAAAACTATGTAATATATGAAAATGTGACTTATTATTTGACTCAAGTTTTACCATTTTATCCACCAGGTTCATTGAAGTCCTTTTAAATCTCCTCTAATGTTGATGCCATATGATATCTACCTACTTAGAGGTGAATGGCACTTAGGAAATTATTTCTCTGTGGATCTCCAAAAGAGCTTGATATCATATGCACAGGTATTAGTGTTCAGCATTGTGACTCAGAAGAGAAGAAAGCTGCTCATTATGTCAATTACTTTATGGGAAGCAAGGGAACACAGTTTCCCATCCCTCTTGTGAATTCTTTCAGTGAATTAAATTATGAGCATGTGGACTTGTTTAATTAATGGAGTGCATTGCAGCTTGGAATTGTGCTCTCTGTGCACAGAGAAATCATCACATTACAGCTTTGGAGATGCTTGCATTTGACCTTTTGTTATAGAGGATTGCACGTTGCCCTCAGTTAGAGAGAGAAAGGAGAATCTCACCACTGTTATGATTATTTAAGATGTTAATCTCTGAGTCTAGGAATGTGGACAGTATTTAGGACTTCAGTAAATACATTTGAGTAGAAGAAAATAGTCATAAAATTACAGACCATGCTAATAGCACAAAGTGTTTTCTCAGTAATTTTAACGGACACATAGCTGGTATGCATATAAAAATGTGTCAGACATACCACAGTATCTTGGATCTCCTTGGCATGACCACACTATATGACTGAAGCGGGTTAGATTAATAAAATTAATCAACTCTGAACTGTTGCTATTGCTACATGTCCAAAAATTCATTTTTGTCAAATGTTTGTTGAATTTAGGTTTTGTGCAAAGCATTTTTTAGACATACTGATTCATAAAGCTGAGGGGGTAACTTTGGCGACTCACAGTTACCTAAGAGAAAAGAAAATGTAGCCATAACTTCCTGAAAATTTATGTGATTTGTTCATTGAGAGAGATTTTTGCAATGTGCCATGGAAATTCAGATTCAAAAGCAATTACATCTACCAGAGAAGGAGGTGGGAATCAAGGAGACATGAGCCAGGAAAAACTATACTGTATAAATATTCTTGCTATAAGAGCAGCTTAAGCTAAGTCATTCAGGATCAAAACAGAGTCTCGTTACTTGGAAAACTGAGCAGTCTAGTTTGAGCTGTGATTGGAGATGGAGCCACAAGTAGAAACTGGGGTCAACTACAGGCCATACTTGGAAATTCAAATATTTACAAGTGCTTCAAGTATCCTCTGATAGGTTTTTTTAAGTGTGACAAGATTATACATACTTCTATAACGCTTTTATTTTATCTGATTATTCTAAAGGAAGAAAAGGGGGTGTGAGGAACGAGGAAACGATCAGGGCATTCTCCTAAGGGAACAAGTTTTGTTAGTGGCAATGGAATGGAAAAGTCCCTGCAAGATGCAGCCATTATTTTGGGAATCCATTTTCTGTTTATCCAGGTCGTGGAATGCTCCCTTGTTTTGATGGACTATTTTTTTTCTCTTTGTTGTCAGACAACTGATTCAAAGAAAGATGACTCCATCTCTTCTCTACTGAAGGACTTGGTAATAGACAAACAAGTGTGTAGTTCTACAATTGGGAAATAATATGTGCAATTAGAATTGAAGTGAGGGCATTTAGGGATTAAGATGAAGTTACTTGGTATTTTCTACTGGATTTGCATGAGAAAGTCTAGAAAGTTTTTGCTGGTTTATCAGACTCAAGAAAAGAACGAACCCCAGAGCCAACGCAGAAAGATGGAATGAAATGAACTCTTGGGTGTAATGACTGAATAACACTTGGGTGATTAGTGTAGAGAACATTACCTGTGTGTGTTGAAAACTTCCAGATTTAAGAAAGAGAGGTTTCCTTCCTGGAGAAGGAAACCTTAAGTAAACATGATTGAGTAGATAAATTCCAAATAAAGAAAGTTTGTAGCTGATTCTGAGGGTTCACGCCTACAATCCTAGCTACTCAGGAGGCTGAGATATGAGGATCATGGTTCAAAGCCAGCCTGGGCAATAAAGTTTGTGAGGCTTTTATCTCCAGTAAATCATAGAAAATCCAGACATGATGCCATGGCTCAAGTAGTAGAGCAGAACGGAGCTCAGGAACAGTGTCCAGACCCAGAGTTCAAGCCTCAGGACTGGCAAAAGAGAGAGAGAAAGGAAGGAAGAGAGAGAGAGAGAGAGAGAGAGAGAGAGAGAGAGAGAGAGAGAGAGAGAGGGGGGAAGCGAGGGAGAGAGAGAGAGAGGGAGAGAGGGAATGAGAGAAGAGAGGGAGAGAGAGAGCGTGAGAGTGAACACAGCAACATTTTGGTTGTCTTTGGAAAGGTACATAACAGAGGATTTTCAAAAGAGTAGGGCAAGGAGAAGTTAAAAGATGAACTTTGCTTCTCAAAAATATCCCACTAATGATAGGACAATTTTGAGAATAAGACTTAGCCTCTCTGGTTTGCATTCTGGTCAAGACGTGTCCCTCAGTGTAGCAGGAGAGCTGTGCCTTCTGCGGTCTTATAAACACATATCTATGATTTTACTGAATTTCATCACTAAATATGAACTTCAGGACGCTATGAGTTATAGGTCAAGAGTCTACAACTTTGGTTTACATGAGAAACAATTAGCTATTTACATTGATTTTGTGGTAACTCAAGGCTCAAAATTTATGCTGAAAGCATAATTATTTTCTATAAATATGATTGTAAGCTTATTTGTAGCACAGAAAATGAGCAAATATACTTGCACAGCAACAATAGAAGATATATTAAAGTAAGTGTGATAGAACAATGTGTAAGAATTTATGCAAATAAACAAAAATAAAGCAGAAAAAACTGTGAACAACACTTAAGATACATTTTAATGTTTTCAACTTATTTAACCTTGCATTTTGTCTATATGCATATAAATACATTCATGCATGTAGTTACAAAAACATAGCTATATCATTAAAAACAATTTAGAGTGTTTGTATTTTCTGGGTACCAGTGACTCATACCTGCAATCATAGCTACTCAGGAGGCTGAGATCTGAGATTTCAGTTCAAAGCCAGACTGATCATGAAAAGTCCATGAAATATTTAATTAACCACCAAAAAGCCACAAGTAGAGCTGTGGCTCAAGTGCTGGAGTGCAAGCCTTGAGGAAAAAAAAAGTTAGGAACAGTGTGTAGGACCTGCATTTATACTCCAGGTCTAGAAAAAAAGATGGTGTACACAAAATTGTGCTTTTAGTAATCTTGTTAGATTCAATATAGTAGAGTTATTTATGGCTAGGTATTTCTGTGTTATTTTCTCTCTTTTTGTATATTTTCTAATTATTCTATGATAGATTTTCTACTTATTCTACAATATTTATTATTCTGCCTCTAGCCCTTAATGACATATCTTTATTCCTTTTCATGTCTCATATTTTAGCTCTTTTCCTAAATCTACCTTACTAAGGAGTTAAAGAAAATGAGTGTGTTTACACTTCTCAGGAATAAAAACTAGATACAAATTCGGGTAACTGAAGGAAAGCGAAAATATAGGAGGTTTAGTGATATATCTCATTTGCTGGGAAAAAAATGATAGATTTCCGGAAAATTAGTGCTTTAGATAAACATATTCATGATGATTTGGGATCCGACCTTGCCCAGGAAATCATGTGATCTGAAGAAATTATGTCACAATTTAAGTCTAAAAGCATGTCTTACAAAATAAAGTGTGTTGACAGCGGGAGTCGAACAGCATGCTGTCTAAAATGATTTCATGAAAGTTGTTGAATCACACACTTTTGGAAGTATGCGTTTGCTTGAACTTTTCCTGTGAGTTGAAATCTTACCCTTTTTGAGTCCTGATGACTTCATAGGAGCATCTGGATTGACTCAATTATATTTTGCCTCTTTCTCATTCAGGGCATGAACAAGTGCCCATGAAAATGACAGCTACTTCCTGGCTAATTGCACTAATATATATTTTCATGTTTGTAATGGCTGTGACTCAAATACAAATCTGAAATTGCTTTTCCCATCATCCATCCTAGTTGTCCACTTAAAATTCACCGTTATTGAAGCAAAAAGTGATAGCATAATTGTAATCTTATTAATATGATAGCAATTTTTAAAATAGTGGTAATCTTATGATAGTAATCTCCAAGGAATAATTATCTCACTATTTTACTTCCGATTTACTATTGTCTTCAACTGATGATTACTACCATTTGTCAGGCAGAATAGTCTCAAATATTTCCTTCTTGGAATTTTCCAAGAAGAAAAGAGTGGCACGTTGGTATCTATGGCTAGAAAATTTCACAAAATATAAAGTTATTTTGTAAAAATAATGATTATGCTAGTTTATATCACTGCTTAGCATCAACCATGGATATCCAGGGCATAAATAAAGACACACTTGAACATTTATATGACATAGACATATATTTAACAAAATGGAGGCTTCCACCAAGTTGGAATACAAGTAATGGAGAAAGTTCTGAGGAATGGAAGGGAAAGGCTCCTTTTCAAACTACCATATGGATTACAGATTCACAGGAGATTTCATTTGTATTCTACTTTGTAGACAAAGTTTGAAAATGATTGCCTTAAAATTTAGTACAAAATGCTCGAAAAAGAAGAAAATGAAAGCTAAGTCTAATTAAATTTAACTCTGAAGAAATGATTATTTGCTGTGCTGTACAATGGAGTGGCTTAAAAACAAACCAGAAGATGGAAATCTCGGGACAATCAAAGCCAACCACAAAGCATGGTTTCTGAGAGATAGGTTTTCAGGAAGTTGCAGAATTTTGTGTGTTCAATTTCTCTTAAATTAGAGCACCTTACTCTTCTTGATGCATTTTGATTGCTCTCAAAAGCTCAGCAAATGGACCATGAGAGAGGCAGATTATTACTTCCATCCAGCAATGAAAGCTTCTTTGCGAGTGACTTTGAGATGCTTACTTCCACAGGGACAAAGGAAAAGTCAGAAGAGGACAGCGTTCAGAAACTCCCTGACCTTGAGGTGCTCAAAAAAGATAACTACACAACTCACCTGAAGCCAAGCAGGCCACAGAGCATAGACTGAGCACATGAAATGCAGTAGCAGCAGGCCACCCTTGCACTTTCAAAAATCTAAAATGTTGCCTGAAGGATCCATTGCTCAGAACCAGTGTCCTGAGCAATCCCCAGTCCTCCCCTCCTCAAGGATACACACCATCAACTGCAAAGGTCCTTCGGCATTTCCCAAATTCTGGGCTGCTTCCACTGGGGCTTGGGAAAAATTTCTCTAGGTGGGGAGAAATATGGGAAGAATGTTTTATAGGTAAAGCGGAAGGCTTATTATCACTGCTGATAATCAGTCCAGAGCCTGGATAGACTTGAGATGTCTGTTGTACTTGTAACGGCCCATGATAGCAAGCACCTTTGTCCCTGGAATTCTTACACTAAGCCTGGGTTCTCGACAAGTCATCCTTGGACTATCTCTGGCTTCTAATAGATGCGTTCAGTGGATTTTGATATTTTTATTTCTATATCTTCTGATAGCTAAATTTAAATTTCTATGTATGTATGCACACACAGGCACATGTGTAACACATATGTGTTCATGTATACATGCATACGTAAAATTGAATGATATAAACCAAATGTAGTCATGTTTATTTTAATTTTTATGATGTCATGATTTTATTAATATTCAACATTTCACACTGAAAAGTCATATAGCCATGTTTTTAATGCACACATAATCAATAAGCAGTATGTTGCAATGCTACGTCTATGTCTAGCTCCATCTCATCAGTAATCTGAGGATCTTTCTTTAGCTTTTTGTTAATCTTTAGCTGTTTGTTAATCTCAAGCTGCCTATTTTGACTTCAGCTCTGAAGATACGCAAAAGCCTAGCAAAATTTTGCTCGTATGAAAAGGTGCAGAGTGGGGTGCTGGGAAGGTGGCTCAGTGGTAGAGTGCTTGCCTTGCATGCATGAGGCCCAATAAGCAGAAAAAGCCAGAAGTGGGCATTGTGGCTCAAGTGGTAGAGTGCTCGTCTTGAGCTGAAGAGCTGAGGGACAGCACCCAGGCCCAGGGTTCAGGCCCCAAAACTGACCAAAAAAAAAAAAAAAAAAAAGAAAAGAAAAAAAAAAGAAAGAAAAGGTTCAGAGTGATAATTATCTTCTCCTGAAAAAGTTATTACTGTATGCCTTCCATGGCCAAAGAATAGGTTAGTGTCCTTATAGACTTGGAACCAAGGAAGGTTTTTTTACTTCACAAGAGGCCATTTTAAATCTTAAACACTCTCATTTTTCCTTTCTATTCTCAGGCATTCAGTCTGAAAGCTTGCACTCAAAATGAGGCAAAGCATTAGGGTAAGCACAAGGAGAATGGATGCAAAACATTTTTTTTTCCTGTTCTGGGTGCCTGTGGGTTCCCTTCCCCACACCCAATAGAGTTAACCATTCTGGGAGCCCCAGATCTGTGAGGAACTATCTGCCATATCTATTACTTGACCTCAAGAATACACAAACTCCCATTCTTCTCCCTCCAAACTGTAATTTGAGGTTTCCTTGTCCTCTTCTATTTAAACTTGGCCTGGTCTTTCACTGAAGGTTTCCCCAGCCAAACTGAATTTGACACCTGAGCTTCTACAATGTCTGCATTCTATCTGTATCTCCATCATCCACTCAATTCTGTGCAGACCTGCCATGCAGCCAACTAAATACTTACCTTGTCACCACTAATCACATACCTTTCCTTTGGGACACACATGCATCATGTTATCATCTTCAAAGAAACCCTGTAAGCCATCTTCTTCCAACTTATGATGCATGGCACCTGGTTATTGTTTCTTAAGTCTCTAAGGATGCACTATTTGTATCGTGTTTTTCACACAGGAGAACTTTCTTTTTGTTCTGATCAGTCTTCTTGTTGTAGTTCACTTAAGGAACCTGTAGCTCATGAAATCTTATTCCTGAGACTCAGTTACTTGCGAAACAAAAGTCCATACTTTTTTCAGTTGTTCAGCTCGCTAGTCCACAGTATTACAGGACTTCAGCTTGGAAGCGCTGACACTACTCTATATGGTCAGATCAGAGAAGGTGGAAGAGATCCTCTGTTGCCCTTCCCCATTGCTGGAATAAGGTTGCACACAACAATAATGCATGCATCAGCATCTACTTGACCTTGCCTCCTAGCAAATCAAACATGATGTGTGCATTTATTAAAATAACTTTAGTTATCCTTCTTGTGTACCACAATGCCAAAACAAAACACATTTTGCTCCTTATTTCAAAAAGGAAGATAAAGTTCAATAAAAATGCAATGAGAGAGCATTGTAGTATTAAATAAATGTAAATATCTATGACATAATGAGGAAGAACCTGCAATTTAATTCATGCTATGGGACATGAATATCTAGGAGGAATGAGAGATTCAGGGAAAACAAGGATTATTGTGATAAATGATTTTGAGACTTCTTTCCTTCCTTCCTTCCTTCCTTCCTTCCTTCCCTCCCTCCCTCCCTCCCTCCTCCCTCCCTCCATCTCCTTCCTTCGTTCCTTCCTTCCTTTCTTTCTCTCCCTCTCTCTCTCACACTTTTTCATATATTTTGGTGGAGATATTGTTCTGATGGATACAAACTTTGTTTTAGCTTAGAATCCTGTTAATCTGCTTGTATACCTTCACTAAAGTGATCCCAAGGTCAAAGGCCTTGATGTTTCTGTGACGTTTGACTTTGCAGACCTCATAAATGCATGGCCCCAGATTTCTTCCTTTGAAAAATGGCACTAGGATGACCTTAAGTTCTTGGTTCTTTAATAAAACGACATCTCCAAAGTATGCGGGGGATGTGTGACCATTGTGACCACAAAAGTGTTGTGCTATTTACGTAAGGTAGAGCTTGGGAGTCAGCCCCTTTAACAAGTATTCCAGGTAATTCTGACATTGATATTCCTTTATTTTAAAGAAATCATTGAAATCACCATAGAAAGGCTGTCTCCATTCTGGCTATGACAAAGCTGGGGGCAGAGAACGTAGGTAAAGCCCAGACAGTAAACAATTTATGCTTTACAGATGCTGAACACAGAGGTAAGTGAATGACGGTGACAACTTCTCAGTAGGACTTTATTACAGAACAGAGCCACAGGCTGTGTTCCTTGAGTCAAGTTTACTAAACTCTGGTCTAGAGCTGGAGTTCCAACATATGAAGAAAAGTGCTTTCTTTTTATTTATTTCTTACCATTTTTATCTCCCCACCCATGAACACAGATAGGGAATCAATTCAACTTTTTTTCATTCACATCTACTACAGGCTGGGTCAGTGAACCTTTTCTCCCCATGTGACTCTGATCGATATTTTAAATTGCTTGTTAATACCTTTGAATGTCTGTTGGTGCTGATGGCAGGTGCTTGCGGGGAGGGGGCGGAATACGTGCTTGGACATCAGCAGCTTCTTGCTTCTTGCCTGGCATGTTATTCCTTGTTGCTATGTCCTGCTTCTTTTGTGGGGGTGAGCGGTGTATTTTGTTTGGGGTCTGTTCTGTGCTAGCTGATCAACATAGCTATTTTATTTATTTTTATTTTTTGGGGGGGTCCAGTCGTGGGGCCTGAACTCTGGGCCTGGGTGCTGGCCCTCAGCTCTTCAGCTCAAGGCTAGCGCTCTACCTCTTGAGCCACAGCGCCACTTCTGGCTTTTTTTCTTTTTGCTTATGTGGTGCTGAGGAATCGAACCCAGGGCCTCGTGCATGAAGGCAAGCGCTCTACCACTGAGCCACCTTCCCAGCCCCAACGTAGCTATTTTCAATATTTTAAAGACAAAGCCTGGTTCTCCCCTTGTGCTGTTTATCACGTTTATACGGAGCCAAATCCATAAAATGCCTGTAACAAATACTTGAGGAACACACTAACGTTCTTTCCTTTCAATGTTTTGTGATATTTAAAATTCAGGGTCATTTAAGCAAAATGAGATTTGTAGCATACTTGGAAGCTATAACACGCATTCTTATCTCTGAAATTATGTATTTATTTCCATGCTTCTTTAAATCTTGTTTGTTTTGCAAAAGCTATGAAAGGAAAAGAAGGCTGCGAAATATTCTCTCAGCAGATAAAGAATTGGCCTAAATATTATATTGACATTATTCATTAAATCTGAATGCAGCCTCTGAAAGGCATTTATTACTTTTAACTTCTCCTAGAGAAGTCAGAATTGAAAAGGTAAAAGCTGAGGTAGATTCAGAAATGCATTGATAGGAACTATAGGCTAACATGGATTCTATCTCAGTGTACAGACTGTCTATGCTTCTATCACACAATACCTGTCAGAGAAGTTTTCAGAGAGAATATACATTGTAATTGTTGTAGAGCCAATCATTCATACTATTTATTTTATGAATAAATTGAAATATAGTGCAAAATTAATGAAGGTAACGTCCAATCACAATACTCCGCCTGAGGTGAAATATAGAGATTATTTAAAGTGAATTGTTGAGAAGTAAATATATATGAGAACAGACATAGAGAATATATAGATTGACAATGGCCTTCTATTATGTAAGCACATTAATAAACATTTCTGTGCCTAGAGTTTCCCATTATTGTTCCCTGAGGAAACAGGTGTCAAACCGACTTCCCACAAATCTCAGTTGAGGTCAGGTTTAAGCA
Organism: Dipodomys spectabilis; assembly: GCF_019054845.1. Classification (NCBI taxonomy): domain Eukaryota; kingdom Metazoa; phylum Chordata; class Mammalia; order Rodentia; family Heteromyidae; genus Dipodomys; species Dipodomys spectabilis. Next base: position 3,785,886 of record NW_024870892.1, on the reverse strand, counting down.
GGATTTATTCTTTGCAATGTGAATGTTTGATGAATTTTTAAAAGGCTTAATTTCTTTTTAAGATTTCCATCAGCAATTTGCAGAAATAACACATTCTTCTCATAATTATATTTGTATCTCCATATTTCCTAAATGGTATTTACTATATTTTCCTCTAAGGAGAAGTTTTTTTTTTCCTTTAAATCTATTTGTACAATAGGTCAAAAGCTAGGAACAATGAAAACCCCACACTTTGTATAATTTGCGGTGACACTGCTCTGCTTTGCACAGGCAGTACATTGTCTTTACCAAGGATGATCTCATTAAAATGAAGCCTGGTTCTCAACAGCTTCTTCATTTCTGTCTTATACTAGAATTGAGGATAATTACATTGTAGGCCATTCTGACATTTTGAGTCGAGTAGATATATATTCTTAAATCAATACAGCACATAAGTTTATCTCTTCCACTGTTCCAAAATGTTCACTTCTTCTAGAATGTTCTCCTTAGATTTGAATGTCATCTGTGGATCTGTGACTTATCCCATTCAGTGGTGCTGGAGGGAGAGCCTCAAATGTACCTGTAACACACTCGGGGCACAAGGCCAATTCTTCCAAGTGTAAGTTATTCATACTTGTTACCCTGCACCTCTGCCTACCGTGACCTCACCTTCATAAAACCTAAATACAGTGGCAAAGATACATGGATCAGGATGGACGCGAAAGCCTTTCAACACCCCAACTCCTTACCAATCATAGAAGGGTTAAGAGTAAATGATAGTGTAGCCAGTGGGTAGCAATTTAGGAGATGGAAGGGAAACCCCCTCAAAACAATAAGAGCAGCTAGGTACAGAGCATTTGGGATGAAAACTGAAGATACTCATGGGGCTCAGCTAGCTCCAACAGGCCAGACATGATTTGGTCTTACCCCTTGCTCTGCTTCATGGAAAAGAGAGCATTGTATAGAACTCGACATTGTCCTCTGAGTGCCTATATTTGGTCACCACTCTGAAATTAAGGGCCCCTTTTGTCAAATACATAGATTTTTCAAAAGATGATATACTAAGTTTGGAAGTTAATTTATATCCTTATGTGTGTTCACTTCTTAATGTTCACTAAAATTATTGCAAATATGTTGTTAGCCAAACAATGTGTTTTATCAGCTAATCTTTGCCAGCTCATTTCTTCTGCATAGACATCAAAATATTTAGAAAGTTCTCTACGACAAATTGTGACACTGACATGATCTGGAATGTGCTTGAGTATAGTTGGGATAGTCCTGTGCTTTGTACATTTGTAGACTAGATCTTGTTCGGTCCACATGCCCTGCATAGGTATATGCCAGCCTCGAAAAACATCCCGCAAAGTCCAGTGGCATTGGGAAAAGGCTTGCACTCAGCTCCATTCCAACCTCACCTACTTTCTTCATTTGTAAGGAAATGAGAAAGGCTTACTTGCTCATTAGTAAGAATTATGCAGGCTGCTATCTGTTCCTGCTCCAGTGTGGTTCTCACATTCCAAATGTTCATTTCTTCCCTATCATGGTCAACCCATACTTATTTGTTTATGGCAAAGAGCAAATGAACATAAGCACAAGATATTCTAAATCCAGAGTAGGACTGTTTAAATGTGCTCCTTATTCACTGGCAATAAATTCCTAAAGGTACGTCTACCATCAAGAAGACTTTTATATACATGAAAAATTCAATAGTTCAGTAATTGTTTTCTTAGGATAACTGCAGATTTGGGAAAATCACTAATCTCTTCATTTGCTTTTTTGGCAAATCATTTGAGTTATTTTCTTTTTAAGTAACTCTCCGAGCTCAAAGAGACTTTTCCTAAATATAATAGGGAGTAAAAATGATTATGGCGTATACCATTCAAAATGTTTAGAATTATTGTCATGAGTGTTACTTCTGACAGATTTGTTTTCAGAAAAGTATGTGATCCCTTTAGCTATTTAACATTTAAATGAGTATCGAAAAAAAAAGGAGATTCTTAGTATATGGGGAAAACACCTGATTCTCAATAGACACATTTTTTTTTTTCTGTGAAATTGGAATTAAAATAGAGAACTGCAGTCTCAGTAAAAGAAGCATATTACCAACACTGTTTTAACTTTAAAAAGTCCAATTTCAGTATTATGGTCATTATTAAAAAGAAACACACACACACACACACACACACACACACACACACACACACACACACAGATCACTACTGTTCCTAAAACTTGAAAGAAAGAAACAATAAAGATAGCCATATGCCATCAGCTGACCATGTTTGTCTGTTGTTCCTAGGAATAGAACTAATCTCAAGGATCACCAAACTACGCACCCCCAATACACCAACCAGATATTTTTAAAATGTCCTAAGAAAGGGTAATGCCAAAAGCTTCAATTGGTCCATTTACATAAATCAGAATTTGTTGTTATGCCTACTCTAGAAGGCAATCTAGACTTTTACACACAGAAAATGTCTCCAGTTCCTTAGTACTTACCCTGTGTTGTGGAGTGTCAAAGTAGTGAACCTCCTTTCTCAGGCCTTCCCTTGTAGGGTCCCAGTTCTCCAGGAGAGTCTCCCCAGGGAAGATGCTTGCCAAGACTCTGTATGGACCAGTACAGTCCTCTCACAGTTGTAGTCCCTAGAGTCCCAAACTGTACCACCCATGTTTCTCTCATAATAATGAGAGCAAAGCAGAAGAGGCAGAACATTCTGGGGCATCATCTCAACCCACCATTTAGTACACCTGTGGTCTGGAGGGGTAAGGTTCTCAACGATTCCAAGAATCAGGTTCCTTATGTAGGAAAGCAGCATACTAATTCTCTACCATGAAAGGTTGTTGCAACTATTAGGAAAAGTACACGTATAAAGTCCTCAGCACATTGTGAGGTTTCAGGAGAAGGTGAAAATTATTACGATTGTTGTTCCTCTGTCATTATAAGCCTAGTTTAAAATGCATTGAATTCCCCAATTGGATGAACATCGTCATTTAAATCACTATAGTAATATATTTTTTACCATGTCAGCTGCTAAGTATTTAAGGCCAAGTAGAGCAATTAATATACACAGTGGAGCAGAGGTTCATTAGGTTCAGATTCTGACTGGACTGAGTCCAAAGAGGCAGATTTTAAGAGGTAGGAGAGGAGAAAGCCCAGAGGAAGGGTCTGTGAGCTCCCTTCACCAACTCTAAACAGACAAAAATAACAACAACGTCATGCCAAAAGAAATGATTTAAGCTACTGGGTTCTATTAAATTATTTAATCATTCCAATGATCCTATATTGTCATTTTTATCATTGTATCTATATTTGGATTAAACAAAAATGTTAGCCCAGAAAAATTTACTTATTCCTGGATAATGGTGACATAAACAAGATAAACGCATAGGTAAAAAGTTACCAAAAAATGTTTGGAGGAGACAAATTCAAGTAAGGAAAAGGAAGTAGAATTAAGGAATTACAAAAACTTGGCTACCAAAGCTAGCCTGGCTAATGAGAATAGCCAAGGTCAGGTGGAGGGCAGGCCAAACATGCTTGGGTAGGGACATTGCAAGCAAAGGGAAGGGCACAGCACAGACCTCTGTTTTGTGTTTGTAGCAGGGTAAATGAAAAAGCATAGTCAGAACCAAGGAAGGGGAGAGAGGAAATGGGGAGTCATAGCAGGTAAGTGTTTAGTCCTCTGAGGAAGTAGAATTCTTTCTGAGCAAGAGGGTAACCCTTGAAATTGTTGGAGAGGGATAGAGACTGAGGCCATCTTTATCATACCGCCGTGGGGGGGGGGGTATAAATCACTATTCATTCTTCAGAACCCATAGGCCAGAAAGCTCATAAAAAGTAGGAATTCAGTAAGCACCATTGTGACAGACAGACAGACTGCTCTGTGCAGGGAGTGGGGGGAATAGTGGGAATGGTCACATGATATCCTATTGGGGAATGGTTACATGAGATCCTATCTTCCTCTACTCCATTTAGCCACAAACTTAAAAGACGTACTTTAAAAATCTACTTGAACGAAAAAGGTATCTAGTAGCCTCTTAGGTATTTAAGGGGGAAAGACAGAGAAGCAGAAAGACATGCTAGGTTATAATAACTGCCCAGAAGAGAAAATATGTTGTCTTTTATAAGATAGTAGAAGTGTGGAAGGTTTAAGAAATGTTTTTCCTGGGTGTGTATGGTTTGTGTTTATGATCCTAGCAAGTGAGAAAACTGAGGAGATAAATACTCTTTGATTCCAAGGACACTGAGATCTGTAGGATCAATTTTCCAAGCCAACCCCAGGCAGAGAAGTCAACAAGGGACACCCCGTCTTCAAAATCACTGACAAAATGCCAGGCTGGATATATGTTTCAGGTGGTAGAGTGCCATTTTGCTCAGAGTACAAGTCGGTAATCCAGGAAAGATAATGGGAAATAATCAAAAGCTTAATGTTACTGATAACAAAAGCAAAAGTGAACTGTAATACACATTGTTTCATTTAATACATGACATTTTCAATGTACTAATACTGTGCTTATAGCTACGAAGGAAATCAACAATATTCCCAGCCCTCAAAAAACCCATGTTCTCCAGGAGAAGATAGAAATGATGAAATAAATAACATAGTAGTTTATGGTCAATGATATTACATGCAAAGAGAAAAAAGGAGGCAAGTGCTGGAAAGATCATTGTGGTATCATGGTAGCAGTGGTAAATAGGACAGAAAGGGGAAGCTTCTAGAAGAAAAGGTTATCTGGGTAAAGATGTAAACTTTTGCTTTGCTGTATACACTTGGTAAAAACATAACAAATTCTGAGCCTGGCGTTTAATTGGGAGCCCACATCTTACAGGGTAATGTATTATGTTTTCCTCCTGTACCAATTGTGACTTAGGATATTATGAATCTCTTGAGCTTGTGAGAATTAAGTGAGGAATATAAAACATTTCTACTGTTTCACATACAAGTAAAAACCCATGTTGTGTTTCCATAATTTTTGCTGAGAAACAATTGAATATAATTTTTAAGTGACCGTGTTTATAATATTAACAGGTTGATATATTTGTAAGAGTTGGGCATCAGCAATACAAGTGATAGTAATTTGGGTTACATGCTTTTCTGATATTTTACTTTTTCCCCTCTTGTAGTTTGTATTAGTTGTCAAAAGGTTTTCATTAGAATATTCCAGAATGTACATATGTACATTTTATTTTATTTTACTTTTGTCGGTTGTGGGACTTGAACTCTGGGCCTGGGCACTATCCCTCAGCTCTTCAGCTCAAGACCAGTGTTCTACCGCTTGAGCCACAGTGCCACTTCTGGTTTTCTGGTGGTTTATTGGAGTTAAGAGTCTCACAGTCTTTGCTGCCTGGGCTGGCTTTGAACCGGGATCCTCAGATCTCAGCCTCCTGAGTAACTAGGATTACAGGCATGAACCACTGATGCCCGACTTTATATGTACATTTTTAAATTTAGCTTTGATCAAATTAATTCCCTCTCTTATGCTTTCTTATTCTCCTTCCTCTTTTTAAAAGTAAGTTTCAATGTGCTGCACTACTCTATTGTCATACAGGTATATAAAAGACTTTGGCTATGTTGTTGTTCCATCCTTTCCTGCTCAGTGTTCCTTTCTGCTTTAAGGTTGAGATTCAAAGCAACTGGAATTCTGGGAAAGTGCAATGTGACTGGGGAACTGGGAGTCAGGAAACCTTTAGGAGCTAGCTTATGTGGAGGTGGATTCTGCACACGGCTAGGTTGTCTCTGATGCTCAACCAAGCCTTGCCAGAGTTGGTTCTTTCTGATGGCTGGTTCTTTTTGAGGGAAAAATGTCTATCCGAACCTGACACTATCTGCACCTTGGTACTTCAGAATATACAGCTAAGATTACTTACATTTAAATTAGTCTATGCTGAAAAAATTGCAAACTGCCAGACCTAAATTCTCTCATACTATGAGAGAATTATTTCAGTAATTTTAAAGTCTCTTTTAAACATATATTTTCCTTTTTGTCTTTTTTCTCCTGATTGGTGCTATGTTCTCAGAGAAATAAGTGCTCAAAATACACACCCACACAACCCGAAAACATACAACTTATGTCACCACATCCAACATGAAGAATGGTAAGAAAAGACAAACTCCTTACAGAATGGAACACGGATTGTCACTTCTTTTTTGTGTGTTTTACACATTTTAATGGATAGTCCATTTCACAACTAGAGACTGTATTTTATAAAACTTAATTGCCCTTATTTTGACAGGTTTGTATTTTTAGCAAGGCACAGATTTACATGCAGGTGCAATTTTTTGAAACCAACGTCGTTGGAAGCACAGGCCTTGCTGGGAGGACTGCAAATCTTCAGAATGGAACCAGCCAGGGCAGGGAGAGAAAGGCAGGAAGGGTCTGGAGCCTCTAAATACTCTCTTTCTCCAGAGCAGCTGCTGTCTTTGACATTGAATTTCCATGCAGACTTTTATTTAAGAGAAAATTGTATCTCAGCATATAGGAAATCACTGCCTTAAGTCATGCAACAACTGTTCAATGATCAAATTTCTTCCTTTCAGGAGAACTGGTCAGAGCAATATTTGAGAGAATTCTGATTTGCCTTTGTTTAGAGCGTTGTCCAACCTTTTCACCAGCTGGCGTATCAGCCCATCTTTGTCCCTCCAGTTCCTGGCATATGAACTACAACCACAAGGCAATCTCTTCCCTTAGATTCCACTGATAGAAATGTGGGCACAGTCTCCACCTTCATCTGGGTTTCTTTTCAGTGAACAGGTGCAATGTAGGTAGTCACCAGGGTCAGCTTTGTGGAATAAAGGAAGAACTAGATATGAGTCTTCAAATGAGATAGCTCCTCAAAGGACAGACAACAGTCAGTCATCTGTGGCTTTTTGTACTTAATCAATGAACTGCACCAGGCATGGTTGCAGAAAATCTACCCGTGCTACACCTCTGGGGACTTCATTTTGACTGGAAAGTGCTGAGCTTTAGTAAGACAGATACGATTTTCTCGAGCTTCTTTCGTAAGAGACAGGACATTTCCTCAAACTCTTCCTATCTTTTTGGTTATTTCACCATAACCGATTCCCCCACACTGGAGCAAGGCCCTCTCACTACACTACTGTTGGACCTATCAGTCTACCCCAGATGTAAGGGTAGAGTTCATAGTCATTAGATACATGGCTCCATGAATGACTGTCTTCAATAAAACTTTATTTATAAATGGCCAAGAAGCCAGATTTGGCTCCACACTGTAGTTTGTGGATCCTGATTTTAATTCAGGTTTGAAGTAAACAGTGGGAGCTTTTTTGTTTGTGTTGAAGGATCAGTAAAACGCTCTAACTTCCCTATCTTGTTATACATACTTAATCAGAATTTGTTTCCTGTTAAAAAGCCAGAGTAGTTTGTAAATTCAGGCTACCTACATTTGTGAAATCATATTTAGGGTCTGAAAAGGGCATTCTAAAACAATATTTTTTTCAGTGTTTAAAAGAAATAGCCTAGATAAGCATGATATGTAAAGACAGGGATAGTATATAAGTTATTTAAACTAGATTTCCTCATATAAAGAACATAAAAATTGCTATTCTGTGGAAAACTATTGTTGGCAACAAATATTGTAATCTATTGTTAATAAGTACATCAGAATTTCTAAATCATGCTTCAGTCCTGGATCAATGTGGATTGGGAGAGAGAAGAGGGGACCTGGCTGGAGACCACGTTCACATTGGGGCCACTGGGGTCATGTTGTTCAGCATCCCAAAGTTTCCAAGGAGATGGTGCTGGTTTACTGGAAAGCACACACACTCATGCTTGGCTTCCCCAATTCTGTCTCTGTCTCTCTCTCTTCTCTGTCTCTCTCTCTCTCCAGTTAGTTTTCACAGGGAATGTGTATTTGTGAAAGGGAGCAGACATCTCATTCACTGGCGGAAGGTGAGGAAAGCCACAGAGCAAGGCAGCAGGCTCCAGGGCAAGAGGCAGGAAGATAGAGTCTTCCAATGCTCTCAGCACATTTTGCAGCCGAAGTGACTTTTCCCTTTTGCTTGGTTTCTAAAGATAAAGTTAAAAAAATAAACATAAAAAGAGAAGCATGTCTACATCCCATGAAATTGCAGATGATAATGTAATATGGGAGCGCTCACCTCTCTTGGGGGCGGGGGTGCGTGTCTTATGCCGCTCTGCCAGAATATTTATAGAGTTCCTCAGAGTGAAGGATGTTCGCCAACATTATATTTTTGGTTGCCTTCTCTGGATCCTTCTCTAGGAAATGTTAGGCTAAGTAAAACTGAGTCCCTCTGGCACAGTGCTGATGAACTTCCATCTGTTGCTGGTGGCATCCTAACAAAAATGTGTGTATCCCTTGAAAGGACTGGTTCAGAAGTCATTTCAGCTCCATGCCAGTGGATAGTTTTACACATCACCTGTACTGAGTACTTTAGACAAGGTTGTGGTGTTTAATGGAAAAAAAAACCAAGCCAATCCCTTTAAGTAACCTTATAAAAACTTTGCTAGGATATTATATGAATGAGATGACTCTAAGAAAACAAACCTTTGAACTGAAGCTAATGAATTATCTATGGATCCAAGTTCAGGTTTCCTAGGTTTACTTAAGAAGATGAATACATTCAGAGGAATAAATGCCAGTATTATTTCTTTATTCTTCTGCAAGCAAATGGCATTATCAGATTTTATTTTTTAAGATGGACACATTGATTTACCTAGGGAAATCAAAAAATATTAATAGTCAGAAATAATGTAAATTCCAGTTGTGTATTTGTGAAATTCACAGATGCTGTCAGTCTTGATTTATTATGCTATGCCAGGATGTCTAGACAGGAGAATAGTGCATTCTTTGTAGAGGTATGCATTTCAAAGATCACCAAATCTGCTGTAATACCAACCCCTGAATCTCATTCATGCATTTTTCACAGTTGGCTTTACATTCCTTAGAGAAAAAGAGTAAATCAAAACAAACAAAAAAGAAAACCAAGTAGCAACGCTTGTCCCTTTCTAATTCCACTCAAATTTATTCTTCAGTATTGAAAAGTAATCGTTAATTTGACCACTGGGCTAAGTCTTTATATTTTTTCTCTCTTGCTTATTCTTTAATTTAGCATGTAAATATTAATCCTTTCACACATTTCCTGTCTAAAAATGAGCCACAGTGACACAGCCTGTGTTGTTATAAAATGCATGCATTCTCTGAATCTCATTTGATGTAGAGCCTCATCTTGTAACGGCATACAAACCATACTTCTAAATCTAAAGTTTCATTGTCCACTAGGTTAAATTCTACCTGATCCTTAAAAATAAAAAATCCATAGCCAGAAAGCAATGTAAATCTGAGACAAAACAGAGTGAGTACTTGACAAATCTGAAAGGAGTGACTGACAGAGAATGAGGAATCTATTAAATCTTCAAAGATTTAGTGTGCTATAGCCCAGCCTCTTTGCTTTAGGCAACCTGAAATATTCCACATTAACCATGCATTCATTCCCATTTCCTTACTTCCCCTTCTATGTCCCTCCTGAAATAAATAATAACCTGGTTATGTATATCACCAGCTCTGGAACTGATTCAGAGAACACTGGCACTCAAGAGAAGAAGCTACAAAGAAATTATGCACTCTCTGATAGTTTAAACATGTTTATTTTCCTCTTGCCTTGCTCTTGGTCTTGTCCACAGGAAATTGATTTTTACCTCACAGACATCCATTTATAAAATAGTGCTGTGTGCAAACTTCTTTATCTCCTTGCTGATGGTTGTTATTTTTTGCCAGCGCTGTTTGTCTGCCATGGTTTTTATTTTCATGATAAGAAGGTTATTTACCAAAGAGCAATAGACTTATTGCTACCACTTTGAGTGGTAGCAATTCAATTCAGATGATTTTTGTAGATCATGTCAGCTTTCTTGAGGAAAGGACATGGTAGATGTCCATTTCACGTGATTATTTTAAAGTTTACTTACTTAAATATATGATCTGAGCATTAGCTTTCTATCTCTGACAAGGCTTTCTGTCTCTTTTATACAATGTGGTCCAAGCTGAGCATAAGGTGTGCAGCTATAATTCCAGCTCTTCAGGAGGCAGAGTAGGCTCATGCTACAATCACAACCCAGGCCAAGAACCTAGACCTACAGCTCAACAAACAGGAGAGATGTGGTGGTTCACATTGGTAATCCTAGGGATTACAGCTATAAGGCAGATGCAAGTAGAAAGATCATAACCTACACTGGAGACCCTACATAAAATCTAACTAAAGCAGATAGGAGCTGGGGCATGGTAGAGGGCCTGCCTACAAGGATAAGGCCATGAATTCAAACTACAGTACAGCCAAACTACTACTACTAATAGTAATAGTAATAAATTAGACCTTATGTGTTTTGTGTTTTGGGATAACGTACTCTGTTAAGGCAGGTTATTTGGATATTATCTCCACATTCTCATTCCCTTTTACTTTGGGGCACTATATTTAATTTCTGTATTGTTGTTTTCCTCATCACAAAATGGAGCGAGCGATGCTACGTTCCTTGTGTTACTTGGAGAATTTCAAAAGATAATGTTTGTAAAGTTCTTGGTTTGGTTTCTTACATATATAAGATAATCCGTTAATGGAGGTCATTTTCATTTTGTCAAGACAGCTTTGTCTCAATGTTGGTCAAAGTGTCCTCTTGGGTGTTTTGTCTCTTGTGACCAATGGGCTGGCATAGCAATCATTACTCAGAAAGAAGTGAACCCATTGCCTAGTTATGTTTATATAGGTGTTGAGAACACTCAAGTCTGACTGACATGTCTTAATAATCTCATCATCTTTTTATGTCAATGTAACAGAATCTACATTGTCATGGTCTTTGCAAGGTAGTTTTCTAGACTAGGCACGGTGTTAATGGGCAATCATTACTAAATTTGAGGCTGAAGGCTCTTATCTGAAATGTTAGTAGAATTAGAGGAGTATTAAAACGTGTAAGAGCTGTGACTGTGTTTTCATGAAGCTATTTTGATGAAAACTAGAAACTTCTGTTTCCATCAGGTAGAATATTCAAGTCTATTAATTATATGAGCTGTATTAGGATTATATATATATACACACACACACACATCTAAGAAGGCACCCTGCAGCTTATTAAAGAGAAATGTTTCTTACTTGTCTTTTTTTTAACGCTAAATACAGAACTCTAAAATGGTACCAAGAAAGAGATATGTTGAAAGATAGGCAGATTGCTGTGGTCTGGCTCTCAGCTACCTGGAACTATGACCACTCCGCTTTCTTTCACTTCTACAAAGATGTATGCTGGTGTCATCAGCCATTGTCTGTCCACCATGGGTAAGTTCTGGTTACTCAACTGTTGATTTACTGAGTTAAAAAGGAGAGTCTCTCTGATACATCTACATTGCACAGAAAGGAATTTCCCATTAAAACAACAATGGGTGAACTAGCCTCTGAAGGGAGAATTCCAGCCTTCTCTGTGATCCTTTATACACCTGCCTGAGCACAGATCATACCTTTCACATCAACGAAAAGGATCTATGGACTTCTATTTTCATGTATTTTTGGTAGTAACTTTCTATTCTGCTATATGAAGAGCTCTAGATTTTTTTTTCCTGGAGAGCTAACCATAGCTTAACAAAAATCATATTGAATTAAATTTCATGTGTTTTCTAAAGAACACAGATTCTTTGAGTTCTTAGGTAGGTTTCAAAAAATTAAATCAAGAGTAATAGTTAATTTCCCTGTTTCTCTCACCCAGACTGCTTTATGGATGACATCATCCATGGATATGCTACTAAAAGGAAGAAAAACTTTCCAAGGTAAATTACTCCTGAGAAATAATCAGGTTACTCTGGATGAATTTTGAAGTCTATGTATTTCAAAAAAGTATTTTAAAGTGCAAAAATTGTAATTGGCTATTTCTGTCAGACTGAAATAAAGACCTTGTCCCTATTGGTAGTTAAATTTAGATATATAATGATTTTTTTAAAAAATCGTCTCTCAATTTAACTTCATATTAGCACACTGTGTGGTCAATGAGTTTATTTTTTTTATTTCCAAAGGCATACTAAATGAGAGAGAAAAGCTTTAAGACAGACTTAATTAACAGCCAGAAATAATGTAATTTATTTGCATGAAATGTACATATGGCTGAAGTTCTTCCATTCCATATTTTCAATTCATTAAAAATACTTGCTACATTAGGACGTTCTATAAAATTTTTTCCAGCAACTCTGGGGAACATCGCTATTAAATCCTTAGGATGATGAAATAATCTACCCTCTTCAGGGAGTTGAGCATTGTTTCAGAATTTTATAAGCACTTGAAAATAGGAGCTCAAAACCATTTTCCTAAATTGTCTTTTTGTTTATAATTAGGGGGCCATAAAAATGAAGTAAGGAACAGTCATACAGTAATAAGTATAAAAATGTCATATATCTTTCCCTGTATTTCAGATATATATTGACCTATTTTGTCCTCAAAGTGAAGAAACTGGAAAATCATTGCATATATACATATCAGATCTATCTATCTATCTATCTATCTATCTATCTATCTATATATCCATCTATCTATCTATCTATCTGTCTATCTATGTGCTTTGAGAATTGCCATGTTGGAAGCTAATAAAGAACATGATACTTCCCTAATTACTCCTAAACACAGTTTAAAGCTAGCATAGATTTACTGGTGATGACATTTTAAAACAGGAACACCAGGATGATTTGGGAACATGAACCCGTGTTGAGATCCAGCCATTACCATGGCAACGCAGGGTCCAGGAGTCTTCCCTTGGAGGTAATCACGGAGCCTTCTCAAGGCAGCAGACATGATTTAGTCCTGCTTTTGTCTGGAAAATTAAATGAGCTCTAGTAGTAAATTGGAAAAACAGGAATACACACACACACACACACACACACACACACACACACACACACACACGTCAGATAAGATCTAATGTCCCCAAAAGCAGATATCAATAATCATTTACAATTTGTTTTTCCCCTTCCACAGGGATACAGGTTGACCCATGGAGATGTACAAGACGCTATGTCAAAAAATGAACTTTACAACTTTGGCGGGTGGTGTGGGGAGATTGTAGTTGTGGAGGTGGGAGTGAAGGGATGAAGGGATGGTAAGGGAAAAACAAAGGAGGAGACAACAATGCTTGATAAGAAATGCACTCATTACCTTGCTCATATAATTGTAACCCCTCCTCTGTACAGTATTATCACAATAAAACACTTATTAAAAAGGTCATAGGCAAAAATGTGCATAGCTGTGTTCAATAAAACTTTATTTATTAAAAACAAAAACAATCATTTTCCTAGACTAGAATTTCCATGAATGGATCAATTTGCTTCAAGCAAAGCAAGGACTAGTTCATACCCTTCCCCACATTTCCAGAGTGATATATATGAAGTCTCCTAAAAAGTGAAGGACACTCATTTGTTCCTTCATCACATTTTATGAGTTATTTCTCTTATGTCAATCACTAGTTGAGAAAGGAAACTCTCCCATCACCTATCCCTAAGATCCTTATGTTGAGAAGAGAAAGGCAGTTCAGATTTTTCCTCAGTGTAACAGATACTTGAGACCAATAGTTTAAGGAAGGATTTGTTTTGCCTCATAGCCTTCATGATTGGCTAGATACATTGCTTTGGGCCTCAAGTGATGCAAACATTATAACAAGGAGGGTTTACGGTGACCAGGAAGCAGAGAGGAGGTAAGACAAAAGACAAGCTATATCTTCTCAAGACAAAAACTCAGTGTCCTAATTCCTCTATGTTGAGCTTGTCTCCTACTTTTCCTTTTCCTATCTCCTAATGTATACCATAATATTGTGAATTCGTCAATGAGTTAATCCATTTATCAAATCATAGTGTTCAGGGTTCAATCACTTCCCTGAAAGCCCTCTATCTCAGTACATGAGCCTGAGCAGAAAATTCTGTATTAAAAAGTAACAGAATAAATATGTAAGAATGTTTCATTTTTTTACCTTTAAAAGAGGAGTGTATATAGAAAAAGAAAAACAAAACTACAGGAAGCAAAAATGCTTTAACCAAAATCCCAAGAACATCATAGAACAAGTGCTATTATAAAAATGCCTTGTCTCTATACCATTTATTGTTTTGGATGCTTTGATAAAGGGTAATCAGATAAACTCAGCATCATTCTGCAATCATGGTTGCTAAATTTAGATTTCCTCTAAACATACAAGTGTGCATAATTCAGAATATAGAGATCGGGCACCACCTGGTGCAGTGGTTCAAAGGACAAGTAGCTGTGGATTGCTCATTATTGTATTTAATTTCAAGAAGACCTCATCAAACAAGATGTTAGGAGGAATTCTAGTGTTGCCTGTTGAAAGCTTCCCAAGGCGGGATTGCATCTGGAGTGGGTGTGGGATGTGAGCATTCTCATCTCCCTGCATGTAACCCATGTGCTGGAACATTGACACATCTATTTGAACTGCTGCATCTTGTATTCCTTCAGGACCAGAAACAGAGATGAGGGCCAACAAAACCTCTCAAGGAGATCTGTAAGCAACTTAAAAAGGAACTGAAATTGTGGCTAATTGAATTCACCTGGCAGTTTGAGAAGGCTTAACACTTGCCTTCTTCTATCATAGACATTCAAGAAGATGTCACTAAATATAGGTATGACGAAGTTTATTTAGAAAACAGATAATATCTCTGTCTTCCTTTTGGGAGCAAAGTTGGCCAATCTGTATACAAATAGGCAAATAGTTCATTATAGACATTAGAAATGGTGTGAAAAGATTTCACAAGAATGTAGTGTTTGTAGAGTCAGAGGAGAAAAAAAAATGCTTCTTTTAAAAGAAATCTTTCCTTATCCAATAAAGCACTATTATCTAGCTCTTACTGAAGGATATAATGCAATTTGCAATTATCCTCTTTTATATTATCATGTCAGTAGATTTTCCACCCCAGGGACTGTCCTATTTCTATCCTATCCCACTGTGGCTACACTGGGAAGAAGGGAAATCCTTCACTAACCTTCTGAAGATCCTGGGTGTCTGATGCTGACATTTGCCTTTCTGTGAATTTTTGTATGGTGGTATATTAGTTTTAGAGAATAGGTTTCCAATCACTGCCTCATTAAGTGCTGTATTAGCTTTCTATTGCTGGTCACAAATTTCATAGTGGGTAGTGGCTTAAATCATAAGTACAAATACCCTGTGAAAAGAATTGTATATGCTTTCAGGATAAAAAGATAGCATATCACAACTCTGTTATTCTACCACATGAGTATTAGTCTGACACAAAATTACCAGGATTCAACACAATTCTTGAAAGGCATCACAGAAAAACATATTTCTGCTTTCTTTCCACTTCTTTTTGCCCTCCTAGTAAAACTTTCCACATATAAAATATTCACCCTTGTTAACCTTTGAATAATAGCTGGGCTATGTCAAAACTGTCATTCAAATGCTTCTAACACAATCAGTTTTTGGAACACACAAACACATTTGACTTGATTGTCATTTGTTTTGAATAGTCAGCCATCCTCAACTTAAACACATATAGTATCAAATATAAGTGGAATAATTTTACAAATACTATAATTTGAGCAGTAAAAGATAGTTCAGTTTTCCTATTTAACACACGGTGTTTGAATAGTAACACCATCCCTCAAAAATCATAAACAGGGTTATTTAATTATACAGGCTTAAGGCTACTTCGTAATAGAGTGAATGTTTAGCTAGTTAATTCTTAATAAAAATGTAAGTTATAATATTATTTAAGCTATAAAAATATTATTTAAACAGAAAATTGAACTAATCAAGTTAAATGAGTAACATTAAATAAGCAAAAATGTTGAATTGTTTTAAATTATAATCCCCCAAGGATTATGCTTTTTTTCTAGAGCATGTTTGGTAATAAAGAATGATGAACGAGATGAATGTTGAGCTGTGATATCTTCATGAAGAGTAAGGTAGACAACGCTACCTTCCTTGTTTATATCTATCTAAAATTCTTGGCAGGAATAAGACCTATCAGGAAAGAGAGTATATATCCTGATCTAGGCTTGTGGAAAAAAGTGAATATTTACTCAGTGTTCTTCACTGGTGAAGGAAGTTTGTTGAGTAAATGATGAGAATGGAAACTTAGAATTGATGGCCAGAACACCATTCAGGGTTACCATCCTGATCCTAACCTAACGTGGTCTTTCCTTCCGGGGAAGCTGCCTACTCTTCCAGCAAGGAGGGGGAGGCCACACCTTCTCACTTTCATGTCCAACTACCGCAGATGCTTGGCCCCTTGTAATGGTCATCCAACAAACAACATAAATACAGCAACCTTCAAACAAGACCAGCTTGTCATTCTCACCCACCTTTAAATTCAGGTCAGCCATTGTGTGGTCTCCCTGACTTCACATGAAAGCAATTGAAACATATGCCCACACATACCTCGTCCTTGTACTAGAAGGTTTGGAACATTTTACAAGCAATTGCTCGATGATTGCTTCAGGTGTTAATGAAAAGTACTAGGGAGCGCTACAGTCAAAGCTTGCTTATTTCTGTGGTAGACAGCAATTGGCTCTTACTTTAGTATATATTCTCTCCCCAGTGTAAGTGGTAAAAAAATCCCTCGGACCATCCGCTTAGCACCATCCATTTCCATTTTTTCAGTGTGGTTTTAGCACACAGAAGTCACACATTCGCTCCTTGGCATTCTTCCTTTGCATTATATGACAACCATTGTCTGAACGTGTTTGGTTTGTGAACACGGATTTTTTGTATGCTGCCCACGTTGATGTTAGAGCAGAAGTAATAATAACTCAATTGCTCCATTTAAAATAACTCTGATAATTGTTCCTTGAAACTATAACAATAGCTCATTGAGTGCACTTCAAACCACAAACATTAACTGATGTAAAAGAGCAGGGTCATCCCAGTAACTACTTCTGTACATGTAAGGAAATGTTTTTTTTCTCTCTCTCATCTAATGTTAATAATAATAGGTCATTATATTTTTAACTTACTTTATTGTTATTATTGAGGTGATGTACAGAGGGATTTCAATTACATGCATCAGGTAATAAGTACATTTCCTTTCATACAGTGTCATCTGCTCCCTCCCTCACTCCTATTCCCTCCCTCCCATCTCTACCCACGAGTTGTATAATTCGCTTTTCATCAATGTCCAGTGCATTCCACTAATGCACTTTTTCACCCTTTTTCCTTGGATTTTGTGCACTCCTCCAATGCTCCCACAGATATGCATATGAATACACCATGTGTAATGTAAAGGATATGGAATCATCAGAAAAAGAAAAATCATTTTTTTAAAGTCCTTGGTTCCCCTATACTTGGAGTTCATTTCAGTATGTATATTGTTTTATATACATATGAAGAAGCACTTGGGTATTGCACCTTGGTCTCACTGTATATATCTACGATCCTGTGCAACTTATTCTACTCCAGTGCATTTTAGATCTAGCTTTTGCATATCAGAGATCTTGGATTACCTCACTTAACATGATTTGTTCTAATTCTAGCCATTTCTCTGAAAATGACATAATTTTATTTTTTCGAGTGCCTATGTAAAATTCCATCATACATACCACATCATACATACCACAGTTTTTGGATCCACTCATCGATTGTGGGGCATCTGGGTGGTATCCAGATCTCAGCTATTGTGAATAGTGCAGCAATGAACATGGAGTTTGTTCTTATGTGGTTACTTCTGTGGTTTGTTCAAACAAACCAACATCCAGTCAGAAGATATTGAAAATCTTCCAGGAAAAATTGCAATAAAATTTTAGTATAAATTTCTTAAAATAAAATTTTTCTTGCAAAAAAATAATTTCTCAGAAAGAATTCCACAGTGCTCAATTCTAACAGAAGCAGAGGAAAAAAAACCCTTGCTATTTTTGTTACTAATTAAATAAAGAAATATATGTCACAAGAAAAAAAAGAATTATATTTCCAATCTTGGTCTCCCAGTTAATTACTGAGGGGAAAAAAATGTAGCTCCAATCTCAAACAAATCCACTGCAAGACACACTGTTTTATTGGGTTAGTTTCCAAAGACTTGCTCTGGAAAAATCTGCATCTAAATCTCTTCATCAGAAAGGGCATTCCTGAAACTGATTTTAAATTTTCAAATGAAGAGATGCATGTGTGTCAACAATATTAACAATATTCCCTACATCATGGAATATTTTTAACGTGTTTAGAAACAGGAAAAATGGCTAATGCTTTATCTCAGTTTCTTCTACACCTTTTCTCATGTGAATACTTCAGAGGACACAGTTTTATAACATGTTTCTGCCAACAGTGCCAACTGCCGATGATTTCTTTTAATGTCCATTCACTTGGCAGAAGATGTTGATTTCATTGCTAGCATTTTTTCCCTATGAAGAGCTAGCTGATAGGTCTTTTCTTTAGTTTGCTTATTTGCAATCACATCCCTTTGGGTCTTTTGCAAGACATTGAAGTAAAGTTCATCGCCAGTAATTATTCTTTTGCTATTGTCCTTCCCATGAAATAACCTTCAAAGTTGGAAATGTTCTTATTCAAAATTGTGACGTGGATTCTTTACTTAATCAAGAGAGTAGTCAAGTATTTAAAAATACCACAAAAGACAGTATCAAAGCTGTAGAAAGGATGCCATCTCTGTAATAGATTATTTAGTCAGGAATAAAACAACAACCACAAGCATATAAGAAAAAGGCTTTCAAATGATATTAGTATACAATAGATTAACAAAAGGCATATCTGTCATCTATCTATAAGAAATGACACAAGAAAACAAATAAAATATATTTAAAGAAGTGTTTGTGAAATGCTTTATATTCGATACTAAGATAGTGATACCTGAGAGCTGAAAATAGTCAATGTGAATGCTTCAGTTTTCCAGGAATTGCTAACATTTTCCAAGGGTTGACATATTCTCAGTTGTTTATACTTGCCTAGCATGCTTGAATTTTGTGTTTGATCCACAGCAGAGAGAGAGAGAGAGAGAGAGAGAGAGAGAGAGAGGGAGAGAGTGAAAGAGGGAGAGAGAGAGGGAGAGAGGGAGAGAGGGAAAGAGGGAGAGATAAGGAGAGATAAGGAGAGACAGAGAAAGAAAGGACAGAGATGGAGACAGAGAGAAGAGTGTTTCCATTACAGTAGAGGAACACAGAATTTGGAAAAATTCCTTTAGTTCTCAACAAACAAATTATAAAAACAAGAAAACAAGTTGCAAAATATTTGCTATTGGTCAGGTAAACTTAAGTGAATTCAAGAAAGAAGAGTAGGACAGTTATGTGAATCTATAATAGCCAAGAAGATTCTCGATGTATTGTCTCCAAATTTTCACAATATAAAACATCTAAAAAATTCTAGTCATGAATCCATGCTAGTATGGATTCATACCCCAAATAAAACCTAGCAACTGAACTTGAACCAAAACTGACAGGGATATTGGAATTAATATTCAAGAACAATTACAACAGTTGTTTTAATTGTATTCTTGAGTTCTTAAGATAGCTGTTAAGAAGATATCATAAAGGTGTTAGATAAGATGTTTTAAAAATATGCAAACCACATTTTTCAGATGGTAAAGTTTACCCGATAGGATTAGTAACAAATTCATCAATAGATTTTTTTTTAAAAGGAAAGCTGAGATTAAAGATACAGGGTTGAAACATTCGAATGAAATTAACATTGAAAGAAAAAGAATATATTGTGGCTCAAATTCCCGTGGCTTTCTGTTGTGCCACTGAAATTCTTAAAAGGAGAGAATAAAATGGTATAGGGCACATAAAAATGTAAGCTTCAAGCTTGATTTAAAGTGAGCCTGCAAACTGTACCAGAAGCTCCTACCTGCAATCCTAGCAGAGATCTGAAGATCAGAGTTTGAAAGCAGCCCAAAAAGAAATGTCTACCAGAGTCCATCTGCAATTAACCAGAAAAAAATAATCTGGCCTGGAGATGGGCTGCAAGTTATCAGGTCCTCATTATCACTGAAAAAAGAAGTAAATAAATAAGTAAGACAAAAACAAAAGGCCTCCCTCACAAATAAATCTGAAACTAAGCTTACTGATACAAGAATTTCAAGAACCTCGCTCCAAACAAATGATCCGAACATGAAAATAACCATAGTTTATTTGTGAAGAAGTAAAGAAATGAAGTCCTGGGGCAGAAGCTGGCAGATATGTTGCACAAAGGAAAAAAGTTAGGAATGATGCGAGATTTATACTGGAGGTCCGTGTAAATTAGAAGACAGTGGGACCTCTTTCTCATACAGGCAGAAAAGCATCTGTTGACTGTTTTCTGCCTATATTGGGGGAAAATTGTCTTTCAAAAATGAAAGTAGTTGGGTGCCAGTAGTTCACTCCTGTTAATTGTGTTAATTGTATCTACTCAGGAGGCTGAGATCTGAGGATTTCAGTTCAAAGCCAGACCGGGCAGTAAAGTCCGTGAGACTCTCAACTCCAGTTAACCACCAGAAACCAGAAGTGGTGCTGTGGCTCAAGTGGTAGAACGCTCACCTTGAGCTGAAGAGCTGAGGGACAGCTCCAGAGTTCAAGCCCCACAAGCAATAAAAGAGAAAAAAAGTAAAATATAAATTTTTTTTCTCATAAATGTAAAACTTAAAAGAATTTATCACTGGTAAACACACATTTTAAGAAACACTAAGAGGATTCTTCGGGTAGAAGAGAAAGAGAAACAATTAGAAATGGGCTATACCCTGCATTGAGAACACTAAAAATGACAAGTACCTGGAGACACTGCCATTCCATTTAGGATTGAGGGAGGGTAATGCCCTATTCTCAGTTTTGCTTCTATTTCTCTAGTATCATTGTTAACTTACGAAGGACTGAGACTGTAGCTCCGTGGTCGCTCACTTGTCTAATATGTGTGGTGTTCGGGGTTACGTAGATTGTAACTTTTCTATAGTCTTTTAGGGTGCTCAAAATGACAAGCTGTATAGTCTAACAGAAAGCCAGAGTAGCCAGAGATCAGAAACAGAATGAGAATTCCTAGCAGCACCAGTTGAAGTTACGGAGAAGATCATTCCTTGTACAAAGTCAGTATGCAAAATCAGAAGAGGGAACGATGTATGTATATTTAAGCAACAAAAATTAGAAGGTCTACAAAAACACAGGAAAATGTGGTCCAACAGAATGAATAAAATACATCTAAATATTGTTTTATAAAATCCCACTGACAGAATCACACTCAGTGGTAAAAACCGCATTATTTCCTTTAATATTAGAAACAGAGAAATGCTATAGTTCTAATCATTGGAATTTAAAGTAACATTATAGGGACTGGCCAAAGAGATTATCCAAGGAAAGAAAATAAAGCCCATAAGCTAGAAGGCGAGGAGACAGGCTGCTTTTGTATCACCATCGTATTGCTTTGAAGAATCCACACAAGCACAAGTACACACTAACACATTCAGTGAGAACTAATAAATTCAGGTTAGTGATAGGATAGAGAAATCTGTACACACAGCTCAGCTGAATTTGTGTATACACTGAATAATCTTAAAAAGAAGTTGGGAAAACAATTCTATTTTTGACAGCATAAATAAATAAAACACTTAGAAATATCCCTAATCATTGCTGGTGGCAAAATCTTGTTAAACAAAAACTGCAAAACTCTCTTCAAAGAATGAAAGATGATTCAAATAAATGATGATATCTCATATTCATTAATTGGAAAGCTTAATATTGTTTAGATATCTGTATTATCCACGAAATGTATAAATTCAAAAATATCCTTTTATTGACAATCCCTGCCAAATGTCAGAGATATTCTTTTCAGAAATAGAAAAAAAAAATAGTGTTTCCTTAAGTGGCTATGTAATCCCAAGGACCCCAAATAGAGCAATTTTGAAAATGGAGAATAAAAGTTGAGGGTTTCATATGTTCTGATTGCAACACATATTATAAAAGAACACTACAGTAATAAGAACAGTATTCTGCTGGCACGAAGGGAAACAAGTAGACCAATGAAAGAGATTAAAGGAAAAGCTTTTATTTACATTGTCAAATAATATCTGATAGTGTGTCGATGCTCCTGAGTGAAGAAAAAGTGTTCAACAAATGTTCTTGGGAAACTGATATTTACATGCTGAAAAATGAAGGTAGACCTTTCCTTATGTTACTTATAAAAATAAACTCAGAGTGAGGAAAAAGACCTAAGCATAAATCCTACCACTGTAAAACACCTACATTTTTATGTGCAGAGGAATATTCATACATTGGCTTTGGTCCTGCTTTATTGAAGATAACATCAAAGGTACAGGTAAGCCAGCTCCCAGTGGCTCATGACTGTAATCCTAGCTACTCAGGAGGCTGAGAAACCAACCTCGGCAGAAGAATCCCTATGAGACTCTTATCTCCAACTAATCACTCAAAAACAGGGTATGGTGCTATGGCTCAAGTGGTAGAATGCTAGCCTTGTGTACAAAAAGGCTCAATGGCAGCTCCCAGGCCCTGACTTCAAGACCTACAACCACCACCACCACCAACAAAAGTCTAAGAAGAAATTTAAACAGACAAATGGGAAGACATAAAACAAAATTTTTGTAGGTATCATAGGATTCTTCTTACAGAGTAAAAAAGAAACTGATAGGGGCTGGGAAGGTGGCTCAGTGGTAGAGGCTTGCCTTGCATGCATGAGGCCGTGGGTTCAATACCTCAGCACTACATAAGCAGAAAAAGCCAGAAGTGACGCTGTGGCTCAAGTGATAGAGCACTAGCCTTGAGTTGAAGAACTGAGAGACAAGGCCCAGAGTTCAGACCCCACAACCGACAAAAAGAAAAAAGAAAAGAAAAAAAAGAAAGAAAACTAATGGATTAGGAAAAATTGTTATCAAATTACATATTTGAGGAGAAATTAGTATTCATGATATATTACAAATCCCTTACATAGAAAACCCTCATTTCAGAAATTGGCATTTCTCCAAAGATAATATATAAATTGCCAGTCAGCCTATGACAAAAGAATCAACACCACTAATTTTCAAGAAGAAATTCAAGACTACAAGGAGAAAGCATCCACAGGCATTTGGGTCCTTTTGATATCTGGATAGGAATCTAAAAATAGTGGAAAGTTGACACAAGAAATCAAAAGTGGAGAGGGATGGTATTTATCCAAATGGTTAAAAGCAAGGCCTGAAAGGTTCTTTTCATACCCAAGTTTATAGCAGCCCTGTTCCCACGAGCACAGGTAGAGCAGCCTCATCAACCACAGACACAGCTGTGGCTAAATGGAAAGGTTGGAAATAGTTCCATATGCTGTCACACAGATGATCATCAGGGACATTTTGCTAAGTGAATAACTAAAAATGGCAAATATTGTTGGTTCCTGTTATACAGGCACACATGTATTCTCATTCATCCTGGTGCACCAAACATTTCATTGTCTGTTCTCTGAAAGTGTGTATGTGATGATGCTGAGAAACAGAAAGCAGAATGGTAGTAATCACAAGGAAAGTGAAATTGGGACTTAATGGGAAGGTTCATCTTGATTGATGACTTGGTTGAGTTGTCAGATGCCTGGAGGGAGAGTAAAGTACAATTGCTTGTTTGCTTGCAAGTCCAGCTCTGACTGACACTGTAGGAAAGATCTGTCCTAATGTGAGCAGCATGATCTGATACACTGAGGGCTTAGATAAAGCATTGGGTCAGATAGAGGAGGCATGATAGAACAGTTATGCTCTTTCTCTGCTTCCTGGTTATCATGAGGTAAATATGGTATTTAGCCTCTCCACAGCCCAGTGACAAAATAGCCATGATGGACCATATACCAGGGACACAACTTTCTTTACGTGTCAGCCAAGATAAGTCCTTTTTGTTCTCCAAGCTACTTTTCTCTGGTATTTAGACATGGTGCAGGGAAAGCTAACATGGGTGAAGATTTTCAGCTTTGCAAGATAAAACATTCTAGAAATTCTAGAAATCTGTTTTGCAGTACTATGGGCATACTTGATAACTTCTGAAATGAAGACTTGGAAATTGCTTGGGATAGAATTTTCTATGCTCTGTGAGTTTTGCCACAACAACAAAAATTTAGAAAAAATTATGTTAAGCAAAAGTAATAGAACAGAAAGTATTAGACAATTCTAAAGTATGTTTTGATATTTTAATATCCCTCTTCAAGAATTGAGAAAGTACAGAGACTCTGGATCTATTCATTGTTTTGATTTGAGTGATAATTTTAAGTGAATAAATTTATGATAAAATATATTATATCTTATCATTTACATAGATGGATTTTTTCATTTTTTCTCAATAAAGCAGTTAAGAAAAACAGTATTTTAACTATTTTTTTCAAAATTTTTTTCTAGTACTCAGGCTTGAACTGAGGTCTTGAATGCTATCTGTTAGCTTTTTTTTCAAGGCTGGTTCTCTACCATTTGAGTCACAGATCCACTTCCAGCCTTTTAGTGGTTAATTGGAAGTAGGAGTTTCATGGACATTTCTGTCCCAGCTGGCTTCAAACTGTGAATCTTCAAATCTCAACCTCCTGAATAGCTAAAATTACAGGTTTATAAGCCATCTGTGCCAAGCTCCATTTTAACTACTTTTATGACAATATTTTGAAATATGCCTTCATAAACAATGATCACAACTTCAAATTCAAATATCATTTAGTATATAATAGGATGGAAAAAAAACAGTAAATGTTATTACATGCTTATTGGAAAGTTTACAATTATTCTACTTAAATGCAACTTAAGGTTTACCTACAGGGTATTATGTTTGAGAATAAACAATTTTTTTGCCTTAATTTTCAATTTAGTTTTTATCTACAAATGGCTCTAAGAGGGGTTGCAGGTTAACATGTCTATTCATGAGTTCAGTGTGTTTTGCTCCTTTCCCAACCCCTCGTTCACCACCAATCACATGAGGATTTTTACTTCCTTTTTTCACATATGTACTTTGAGTACTGTATTCCTCCCCATTCCTTTTTTCATTCATCACCTCCACTCACTAGCTCCTTGCCGTTCAATACATGTTTCAACATCCTGTAACTTATTGTGTTCAACTTTCTGTTGATTGTTCAAAGCGCTTAGACTATGGAGTTTTGCTCCATACATTAAAAAAAAATGTAATTCTTTATTAGCTTTATACTAATTCATTGGGCTTTAATTTCACAATGCTTGCCTTGGGATACTAAAAAAGAAAGCAATGGAGAATGGCCATCGACCCTTTTAAATACTATCTCTCGTGTTTACCAGGGTAGAATTCAGTAAGTCTTAAAATTACTGCATGGCTTTCCCATTTAAAAGCACCCCTGTTACCGTCCACTACAAAGTCTAACTTAGCCTAGATTCTCTCCACCCTTACCTTCAGAACTTTCTAGCTTTCTTCCCTATAAACCTACCCTGATCCGTCTCTGCTGCCAGGTCCAGTTCTAGCAAAGTCTCCATCTCCCTTTCATCTTTGCTCATGAAGAGGCCCCAGTGCAGTGAGCATTCATCTTCTTGTCCATCTAGCTAACCCCCACTCATATAGCAAGACACACCTGCCAGAGCCAGTAAATCTGGGACAAGTTTCTTCTGCCTCCAAGGAGATTCTCTTCTGTGACTATACTCTCAAAGACCTCTTGTTTATGACACGTCCTGCCCCATTATAATAAGGAGAATTGTATTGACATCTGGCTCACAGCGTCTATGAATCACTATTGTATTTGTTGAAATTGTATAAATACAATTTTTGGTAATCAGGTAAAAGCCTAACTGTTTTTTAAAAAACTAACTAATATGATGTACTTATCAACAGCATAAATTGGGGGAAAAATTCACCCTGAAGGGTGATTGTTGGCTTGTTAATGCTCGATATTCCATTGAAGCCGCAACCATAAAATAAAACACATAATATTCAAAGTGTTTTCCTAAAATTCTTCTATTTTTTTAGAGAGAAAGTCTTGTTTAAACTCTCCAGTGAAAAAGGATTTACTTCCAAATGTGTGGAAAATACCCTCTTAAGCATAGAACAATGTAGGGATTAGCAATGTACACCCATGACCAAGATGTGGGTGCCCGTGGAAGCCAGGTAGCCTCCATAACTATCAAGTGTAGAGGAATACTCTTACAGGAAACAATACCTATTGAGTGGATTAAAAGAAATGATTTAACCTGGCCATCAATGGGGTGACAGATGTCACAGCCAGATCACCCTCATCATCCAAACAAAAACAAGGGAAGGGGTAACAATGCTGGACAAGAAATGTACTCATTACCTTACTCATGTAACTATAGCCTCTCTGTACAGCCTCTTTACAATAAAATAAAATTTAATAAAAGAGAAAAAAGAAATGATTGATGCAAATTGTACATTGGGTACTTTTTAAAAACAAAATACTCTTATTGTTAAGCAAGTTTCATCTCCACTCAATTAGAAAAACACTTTTTCCAGCCATCAGAAGGCAAATCAGGTGTTATCAGGGCATAAATTTCCAGTCAAATGTGAGTCCAGAGCTATGCTCACTATACTGACATATATCTTTTAACTTCTTTCTTACAAGTTGAGTCTCCTTTGTGTTTTGCCCCATGGAATGATAATGGATCACAAGTTAGAAAGGTCTAGAAAAATCTGGCTTCTCATATGTAGTCCTTTATGGTCTGATCATTCAAGCACTTGACATCAGCTCTCTTTCCATTTATCTATCTGTACAATAATAAAATATGGGATTAAAGTGGCTCTTATCTCTAGGGGCAGAGTGGATATATTGTACGTGTCAGATCTTTGAGAGGGGAAACTCCTTCAGAGCTTCAGAAAAAAAAAATCACTGGAGAGGAAGAACATGTCTGAGGCTTACCTCTTAGGATTACAGTTTTACTGCTTTGAAGTAATTATAATTTTCATTGCAGGATCTATTAAAAAAGCTTTTACTTGACAGTAATTTTTCTTGTACTTACAGGTCATTATTAGAATGAAGGGAAGAAAGGAAGGCATGAGGGGAAATGGAGAAAATCGTTTAACAAACTGATTACAAAGACAAAAAAAAAAAAACCCGACAGGAACAGCAGAACTCTTCAATGACTGTTGAATGTCAATCATTTATGAAGAGCAAGAATCACCCCTTCCCCCAGCTTCTTATAAGCAGTTAATCCAAAGGTGAGATCCAGTCACAGTCACCTTTCATATTTACAGCTTTTTACTAGATAACTTAAAAAAAAAAACCAGTCCTAATACGTTTTAGAATTATGTTATAGATGATTGTTTTCTAAGTTATCATGTATGTCATCATAAAAGGAGACTTTTATTCCTTTCCGTTCATGAGTTTATATAAATAATGGAGAACCTCTAATACTAGATATCTTATAAGGCTCTGATTATTTTGCCATTAGTAAATATTCAAAAAAAATTATGTGAATGTCACACACACACACACACACACACACACACACACACACAGAGTATGCATTTATACCCAGAAAGAGAAATTTGAAAGTTAAGCAACTTTACTACAGCACTACTCACCACAGGCAAGTTATAGCATCAGCTCAGATGCCCCTCAATGGACTAATGGATATGTATATATATGTATGTATACATACACATATAACTATATATATAGTTGTTTTTATATATATATATATATTATATATATATATAATGGATGAGTAAAATTCCATATATATATATATATTACTCATAAAATATATATATATATATTTTACTCATCCATTAGAAAGAATGATATTCGACTGTTTGTAAAGAAATGGAAAGACTTGGGAAAAAATACGTTAAAGTGGAGTAAGACAGGCCCAGAAAAAAAGATACATGATTTCCCTTACATGTGGGCACTAAATTTAGCTAACAAACTGGTTAGTAAATACTTTGAGTGATATGCAAGTATATATAAATGTATTAACTGAAATATAGTAGATTCAAGGGAAATATTAAACAGTATAATTCCTTAGAAAGCTGAACTCCAACTTTGAAAAAATAAAACACCAGGAAGTAGGTACTGGAAAGGAGAGGATTGTAATCAAGGATAAAAGGGTAGACAGATGAAAAGGAGAAGAGGGGGACCATGTTGACAAGGATCCAATGTATATTTTACAAATTAAGAAGAGTAAGGGAAGGGTAGGCAGGGAAGGGCTGGATGAGAATGCTGATGGGGAGACATTGAACAACATATATTGTGTTCATATACTGGTTGGTTAAATGGCAACTCCTTGGCATAGCTCCTAAGGACAATAATAAAAAGAAGAAGAAAATTAAACAGCTTTTCCGTATCTCTCCAATACCTATAAAGGACTTGAATACAATTACTGACCTAGCTTCCTTCATGAGCAATGTTTTCTCAATTCACACAATGCTGCATATTCTCAAATATAGTAATCCTCTCTATTTCCTCAATAAATTAATCATCAAATTTCACTTCTAAAGGACTTTCACTCCAGAGCCCCAGCCTAGGGAACATGACTAAACAAAGGCACAGGGGTTTTGTGTTCGTGCTGGTCTTACAGGGATCATCAAACCACCAGGGCCCCTGTATAGTATGCAATCACTGGAATGAAAGGCGACAATGCTAGCAGGAAGAAGGAAGAGTTGGAGTCTACACCAGGCACTTAGCTTGTGAGGCACTGTAAGGAGGGAGGCCTGCTCAGAACACTTAGGTACCTACTCCTGCATACCCAGCAACAGGAACTTCCATCCTTCTTCCTTGGAATAAATTATGCTCTAAGGAAATGGAACACAACAGTGGTACCAGCAAATTCAAGTGTTTCTGGCGCTCAGAGATAGCCATACTTTCTGAAATTATGTTGTGCATCATTTTAGCTAACAAGGTCATCTTCTTTCCATGCATTTATCCAAAAGGGAATTACTGCACAAATTAAATATAGAACATCTTCATGTGTAGTCATTAATGTTTGATCAGCAGTTACTGTAATCCATGAATAATCTAACAAATCATTCTGAGCCATTTGTTTGATTTTTGTCTCATTTGTGATTTTAAAAAAATGTGTCTTCTGGAAGTGGGATGCCTACTTAATACCTTTCTCTCATCCTTGCACAGATACTAAAGATATCAGTAAAACTAGACAGGAGCTTGAAGAAAGCAGAGTTTCCATTATCAAGAATTGGCTGTTTAAGTGTGTTGTCAGTTCTAGTTATGAGAACTAAGATTTGTATTAAAAGACAAAATTCCTCAATTTGCTTAGCGTGTGGTAGGTAATTGATGGGCTGATTTTTAAGAAGGATTCTAGAATTTCCTTTGAAACCTTTTATTAAAGAAAGCTCTTTTTTGAATGTAACTTAATATTAAATTGGGAAGCTGGAGTAAACCACAACATGGAAATCTGGAAGACAGCTCTAATTTATGTTTTCTGCATATGACCTCCTGTAATGAAGAAAGAAAAATCATAAAATTAGCTTTTATCTAATGGTCTGAAAGTTTGGTTGTAACACGTGTTACCAAGGACAAAGGGAACATGACTTCAGACTGGTGCTTAGAAGAAGCCTTAACCAAAGTGCCTCAACTCAGAGCAGCTGGTAACTGAATCCAGCCACCTTCCTCCTCCACCAGAGAAAACCCTGCCACACTTTGCCTACAGTGTCTGGTGTCAGAGTGACCCAACTACTGGCTCTCATCCCTTTAGGACCGTGAAGAGAAAGCCAAGACACACAACCCAGCACCCCTCCCACCCCCCACCCCCAGCTGTGGGCCAGAAGGAGACCAAGAATGCTGAAAATTATGAGTCATTGCTTTGAAGTATCGAGAGGCCAAAACAGGACAGAAGGATTTTTCCCCCCTAATTACTTAAAGAAGAAGAAGTTGCTGAAGTCATGCCTCTTTGCGTTTCAGTTTTAAGTAACTGGAGATCAGAAAGGAGGAAAAAAAATAGCCCTGGTTTACCTTTTCAACATTGGGAAAATGTCAGTAAGAATCACCCCCTTTAATGTGCAAGCCAAATTTATTAAAAAAAATATGCAAGATAGCATGTAAAGGAGCAGCAAACAAGTGCTGATTTAGGTAAGATTGTGTGATGACCAAGATAAGCAAGGTAGAAAATGCCAAAGAAGAAAGTTTGGTTTAGACTCTGAACAGAAAATGTCACATGCTTTGAGAGAGGAAGCTCAGGATCGCATGGGCTGCCCTGCTGCTGCTGAGAGTCACAGGAACTGAGAGCCTGGGGTGACATTCAGGAGGGGCAGCTTTCTGTGTAACACATTTGCTTATCAGTATTTGGATGATATAAACTTCTGGCAGTGTTCCTTAAATCTAAATATCTTATTATTATTATTTTTTGAACAGGAGGGTATGTTTATTTGACTCTAGTATATCTAATCTTCTAGAATGTCAGTAGCCTGAAGTGACTGGCCTTCTGACATGATGTTTGTTGAATCATAGTGTGCTCTGATGTTACCTATTATTAAGTGTAATGGATAGCTTGCATGAAGGGGTGATAGGTGCCGACATGGCCCAGGTTGGAAGCGGCAGATGGGGATGAGAGGCGGTGCAGTCCATCCTGAGTTCGTGATGCTCAGTCGTTAAGCTGAGGAGAACAACAGAGTCAGCTCCAAAGACAATGTGAGAAGTGAGACTGGCAAAAGATTCACACAATGGGAGTTTGAGGATAATGGAGACATACTGGGTATGGAGATGAGATGTGAAAAAAAAAAGAATGGGTGGATTTGAAAACAGAGCATGAGTCTAAATATATTACATGAAAAGAAAAAGTCATAAGTGTTAAAAACTGTAAGCAATACACTTACATTGAAAGCAAGTTTAATAAACTGGCATAAGAGATAGAGAAAAAAATGCTCTCTATTTTTTTTGTCTGTTTTACAGAAGGGTTGTA
This sequence comes from Dipodomys spectabilis, assembly GCF_019054845.1. NCBI lineage: Eukaryota > Metazoa > Chordata > Mammalia > Rodentia > Heteromyidae > Dipodomys > Dipodomys spectabilis. The sequence continues at coordinate 3,755,147 of NW_024870892.1, read as the reverse complement.
GAGATAATGAAATGCAAAGTAGTTAAACAGAGATGAAGGGATGATTCCTTCTTCCCAGGAAACAACTGGGAACAACTTAAAGAGAAAAGTTTTGAGTTGTTGTTAGGATCCAAGTTAAGGCTATGGTAATTACCTATATGCAGACAAATACAGCATTACCCCCTACCAAGGGAAACAGTCATTGCCTTGTCTTTCAAATAGCATACCCACAAAGACACATTACATACTAACGACACCACTAGGTCTGTTTCATATGTGAGAATTTTAAGCACACAGGACTGGCACACCAGGTGAACAGGCTGAATCTGGGTGGGAGCAAAGCTCTATTAGACATTGCGCATATGCTCAGCTTCCTTGGCAAAGGGTTTCTCTGTGAGAGTACTGTGTACAACGTTCATGAAGAAGCACATGGCGGTGGCACCCATCAGTGGTATACCAGTTGCACAGGAGTGGACAGAAAGAGGGGCTACAATTACATGGGCAAGATAATGAGTACATGTTAAAAAGTGATCAAGTATAATGATGCCAAAGTGAATCACAAAAACAACCATACTATCTCTATATCATACCATAGGTGGATGTGGATGCTTTGAAGAGGAAACCAATTTTTCCGGAAAGTTGATAGCTTTCATGTTGAACCTGTTGGGTTCTGGAGAACAATTGATCACCCAAAGAGACTGTTGCTTGTGAGAGTAAGCCACATACTACAGGAATAACCGACATCTAAAATAAAGTCACAGGCCTACTAACGGCTGAGCCAGCACAGACAAAGAAAAATGTGGGGATTCACCTTGGGGAAATGGAAGATTTGATGGGGATGGTAGAAACGTTGTAAAGTAAGGCGGACTAGGGAATTCAAATTCCAGAAAAGGTTAGGAAGGGAGGTGAACAGAAAGCCATCTTTGTAGAAAGTCACCCTCGCTCAGTCATGGGAACTGATGCTGAAGCGAAAAGGAGCTAAGAAGAGGTGTCTACGAGCCAAGATTCCTCCACAGTTAACTCAAAGACATAATGGCTTAGGGCACAGAAAGTAAGAATGGGCAGAGAATGTGGTGAGAGAAAGATGAGCCTCCTTCACTCACACACACACACACACACACACACACACACACACACATACACACTGGACACACACACACACACACACACACACACAATGGATGATGTCTTTGACATTTCGGGCAAAGAAGTTTTAATTATAGTAGACCAAAAAGTTCAGCAGCATTTAATACAAAAACAGCGGGACATGGAAAGTCTGTAAGACCCCTCAGTATTTCAAGGACCACCCCATATTAAAAGCTTTTTTCTTAGCCTCTTCCTCCCAGGATCAGTGCTGCTTACATTATTTAGAACTGAACTAATATTGATAGTTTTATCAAAGAATCAATTAGACACTCGTGGGTGGCACCATTAGAAGGGATGCTGTGCTTCCAATTCAAGTGCAGGACTTTGAAAGCGGGGCTGAGCCTCTGTAGGAGGTAGGTAACAGGGGGATGGCAGTTACCCACAAAATGAGAAGCAAATGAGCGGTTTTAAAATTACTCAGTGTGCTGCTGATGTTTTTATGTCTTTTAAAATAAATACCATACTCGTTAGAAGAATACATTCCCAAGGGAGCAGACTAAGCCATTCCAGTTCAGCTCTGTGTGGCAGCCCAAGGAGGTTCAGGAAGAGTAACAGCAAGTCCCACAGGGTCTCTATCAGGCCCCATCGCTCTCAATTTCTCCTTCCTTGTTTTCCCTTCCCATCATCATCTGTCCTATCCTCCCTCAGGTCTGAGGACTCGGCCTCAGTAGAGTTGTGTCAGTCGGAGACTTTCTAACCAGAAGATGGTCCAATGGGAAAGGGAGCCAAGGTGACTCAGTGTGGCATTCCTGGCTTATTGACACTTTCTTCTTGTCGATTCCCAGCCAAGGGTTGCACAGAGGGACTCTGAGGTCCTTCAGAGGAGGACCAGTGTCTTCCAAGGAGACAAAGCCATGCAGCTAGGCCATTTCTCTTGGGTTCTATTTACAACTCCTTTCAGCATTGATCATGCTTTTGTTCAAGCAGAATGCTACCATCATTTTCTACTGAACTGACTCTTAACTCCCCCGCTTCCCCCCAAAAAAACCCTCTATCCTTGTATGTGTATATGTAATTCAAATGTATTTTTCAAGAGCCATCAACGCATTTACTAGGAAAAAGAGATGGTTTGTTTATAAGACATATGGATATAATTTGTAATCTTTCTTCCAACTTAAATGTTTCTCTGATGTCTTAGGAAGGTAATTGCCCTCAAAGAAGTGAAATGTTTATATATATACATATTATATATATATTATATATATACATTATAAAATAGAATGGTATAATGGAGTAGTATAAGCAAAATGATCTTAGCAACTTATAACCTCCCTCTTTATTGAGTAATTAAAAGCTCAGAAAGAGAGTGATCTCAGGATTTTATGAGACTAAGAAATCCCTTCATTGAGGGCCTCTACCTGCTCTATACTTTGTAAAACTTTATCATGTGGTCCATAATTTATCAAACATCTTTTATTCTACTTAGAGCCTGAATTGTGAGGTTTTCCAAAGGGTTTTAGTCCCCCTCGAACTCTGATTCACATATCACTGGGATTCCTGGTTCATGCCTGATTATATAAGAGAGTGAACATATATACATGGACACACACCTTGTGCATTTACAACGCTTTAACTCAACTGCCTCATGAAAGATTAAAATAAAAGATTAGACTCCATTCAGAATGTCACAAAGTCTCAGTTATAAATCAGTTCTCATCATTTGGAAAATGGGTATTTCAGAACTACAGGGGAGGACAGAAGCTGATTTGACATTCACACCATTGCATACCTATTCTCAGGATAGGAAAAAAAAGAAAACAGAAGCAATTTACACATCTGCAAATCTTAGGAAATGGCTTAGGAAATTTGCATGATTTGGGCACATGAAGCCATTTCAGCTCACAAATTCCTTCCTTTCATCTCTGAAGGATGTAGAAAGGGTATAAACATGTTTTTTGCAGATGATGTGAATTATTGACTGGCATAAATAGCAACTCACACTAAATGCTTCAGAAATGTGCTTTTTATTGAGTGAAGATGGCATCCAGGAAAAAAATATATGTAGGGAAAAATATTTTATGAGGATGCGTGTGTGTGTGTGTGTGTGTGAGAGAGAGAGAGACGTGTATATATGTGTGTGTGTGTTTTGTAGCTGACATTAAACTTAAGTCTCAAATCGACATTTGTTAAGTATTTAATGCATACAGCATGTATGGTGAGAGCATTTGTACTCAAACATAAGAAAGAAGTAAGTATCCCTAGCATTAGGTCGCTGTGGTTTCATGTCATTGCGTTCACTTCAATGATATGAAGGGTAAATTCGGATTTTGTTTTTTACTACCTGAGGGAAACTATCAGGCGTGCACAGCATTTTCAAAATATCTTGCTAGGTAAGCTAAAGTGAACCAACCAGGATTCTATGAGTTAGGGGATTCTAAAGTTTCTCAAAAGTAGACTTTATTTTTTGCAAATAACTTAAGAACTGTGATCTGTACACTGAAACAGGAAAAGTATAAACTAGAGGCGCATTTAGCATCCACTTACTAAGTAACTTGCAGGTAAAGCTGACACATCCCATGTATACTAGAAAATAGCATGCCATGTGGCTGGCAGCTAGAACCATGATGAATACTGCTCAGCCAGATTCATCTAACCAAATCTTTCTACAATGTGAATCGAACTGACTCTCTCAGATGCTAATGTGAAACTTTTGTTTCAATTGCAATCTACAGTATCTCAATACTTGATTTTGAGAGGCATTTATCCCAGGAAGCGTCTCTTGATGAAATGATGAGTCTTCATGCAGTGACAGTTAAATAGTTCACTTTATTTCAAGGCAAGAGAATAGCAGGTATTGTTTTTGTTTTTCGTTTGTGTTTTTTTTTTTTCCTTTTTGCATTTCAGTTTCTTGAAGCACATCCAGAATTGGCTTTACAAATTTTGAGATGCATAATCTGTTGTTTGTTTTCCCCTCTTGCCTAACAATAGTGAGTTACAATGTTGGATTATAAACTTGGGGAAAATGAAAAAGGATTTCAGCTCTTTCACATCTTATTAGTTTAACTCACCTAATGCCCAGTGCATGATGAACTCTATCTCCATTCTCTCTCTCTCTCTCTGTATATACAGAGAGTATGCATATGTGCAGCTTATATGCACTAGTTCATATATACACATGCACAGAATAAGAAATAAATGGTTAAGTGTGAATAAATGGATAGTGGATAGCATTATGCCTGAGTCCTAACAAACCCTAACAATATATCACATGCTCTATAAAGCCTCATGTGAAACAAAAATAATGAAGTGAATTTCATTATCTGTAACCCAATAATTTCCCTAAAATATTTATAAGGTAGAAGAAACCTGAAACTATGTAGACAACACAAAATGCTCCTGGCAGATTTATTTGGAATAGATTCAAACAGAAAACAGCCTCATGAACTTCTCTGAAGAAGAAAGAAGGATGGCCAATAGACACATGAAGAAATGCTCAACATCCCTAGCCATAAAAGAAATGCAAATCAAAACAACATTGAGATACCACCTCACTCCAGTTAGAATGGCAAAAATCAAGAACTCTAACAACAACAGATGCTGGAGGGGAATGTGGACAGAAGGGAACCTTACTTCATTGTTGGTGGGAATGTAAACTTGTTCAACCACTTTGGAAAGCAGTATGGAGGTTCCTCAAATGACTTCACATAGAGCTCCCCTATGACCCAGCAATCCCACTTTTGGGCATTTACCCAAATGTTTACAAACAAGACCACACTAAAGCTACCAGCACAACTATGTTTATTGCAGCATTATTTACCATAGCTAAGATATGGAACCAACCCAGAGGCCCCTCAGTAGATGAATGGATCAAGAAAATGTGGTATATATACACAATGGAATTCTATGCCTCCATCAGAAAGAATGACATTGCCCCATTTGTTAGGAAATGGAAAAACTAGGAAAAAATTATATTAAGTGAAGTAAGCCAGGCCCAAAGAAACATAGGTCCCATGGTTTCCCTTATTTGCAATATCTAGTATATGTATGAGTCAAGTGGAAAAGGTCAGATAATGTAATGTTAGGAAAATGAACCCTTAGATATGTATTTTAATGTTTTTTTCTTTCATGCATTTGTTTCTAACGCATTTATAAGATTATTTCTTTGTTGCTTTGTATGTCCCTCCCCCACAGTATAACCCCTGCTTTCACACTATTTGATGTCAGTATAATTTGTGGAGGGGAAGGGGAAAAACAAGTCGTTTAAATAAGGATACAGGTGGACCTGTTGCAACAATGAGAAGTACAAGTTGTCAGTTCAAGAACGAGCTTTACAACGTTGGTCCGGGGGTCTGGGGGGGGGGGGCAGGATTGGGTGGGGGGGTAGGGGGGAGGCTGGGAAGGGATGTGAAGGGTAAACAAAGGAGGAAGCTGCAATGCTCGATAAGAAATGTACGCATTATCGTGCCCATGTAATTGTAACCCCTCTGTACAGTATGTTCACAATAAAATAAAATAAAACAGCCTCATGTCAATCAAGAGCACACGTGGTGGAGTATGGTATGTTCATAGGAAGGAGATCTTCCATTCAGCAATGACAATGAATTACCTGTGGATACATCCAACATGGTGGGTGAAAAGAAAAACACCTGCAGTGTATGATGCCAGATTACATATATTTGTATTCTGTTTAAGAACAGACTCTTCCGGCTGGGAAGGTGGCTCAGTGGTAGAGTGCTTGCTTTGCATGCATGAGGCCTTGGGTTCAATTCCTCAGCACCACATAAGCAGAAAACGACAGAAGTGGCTCAAGTGGTAGGGCACTAGCCTTGAGTTGAAGAGCTGAGGGACAGCGCCCAGAGTTCAGGCCCAACAATCAACCGAAAAAACCAAAAACCAAACCAAAACAAAAAACAGACCATTCTGGGTTTAAGAGGAATCAAACCCAGAGCCTCAGGCATGCAAGGCAAGGGCTTCTACCACTGAGCCAACTTCCCAGCCCTTCATTATTATCTTTAAGTTGTTCTACAAAGCTGGTGCCATTTAACAAAGCAGTTTATGAATACGTGATACAAACTATGTGGAGCCAATGGTCATCCCGTTCGGCATCTTCACTCATCCCTTCCTTCCTCGATTTTTTCCTTGTTCTTCCTAATTTTGTAGAATATACATTGGATTCACGGATGAAGTGCCAATGCTTGATTTGGGTCTGTTTAACTGAACTGGTTTACTTTGCAAAGTTTATGGATCAGATTGCACTTGGTCTTTACAAAATTGTCATCTAATTCATAAACATATGAGTTAATTTCTCAAACTGTGCTTCTACTTCTTTTTTTGAAAATGGAAAAAAATATACCTTTTTAAGTGTTGGCAGGAAGACTTTTGAAACCCAGAGCTTGTATTCAACATTTGAAGGTAGAAACTTGTTTCTACTAACTATAGGACATTGTGGAATATCTGCTAATTACCTAACAATTGTTTTAGCTCTCCTGGGGTTTGTAGATAGTGATTTTTGTTAATAACACCTTGTATGACCAGAAACAACAAAGAAAAATTGTCAAATTAGCCAGTGTTTATGAGCCATGTTTCTTCTTTCTTTTCTATTTTTTTCCCTCTATCAATCCTCTTTTTTCTTTCCTCTGCAGTTTATTTCTACAAATTGACCAATAAAATAAAATACATTAAATCTTACAATATGAAAATTTTAAATACATATTTCATATATATGTGTATAAATATAAATATGCTTGATATCTATCATATATATTATAAGTCATTTATGTGTATGTATGTATGTTTCTATCTATGCATCTATTTTATGTGGAATGGTTAAAGTGAAACCAGGAGTTGTTTGTAAAACCAAGGTATATTGACTAATGAGCCAAGTCCAACTCATTAATTAATTAATTCATGTGAGGCATTTTGAAGCTGATTTTGTAGTATATGATGTACTCAGAATTGAGGTTACCAAGAGCAACAAGTTTTGCCTGTCATAAAAATTTATGTGATATTTATAATTTCTTTGTTGCTTTATATGTCCCTCCCCCACAATATAACCCCTGCTTTCACTGTATTGGATGTTGGTATAATTTGTGGAGGGGAAGGGCAAAAACAAATTGTTCAAATAGGGATATAGGTGGACCCATTGCAACAATGAGATGTACAAGTCATGTCAAAAAGAACTTTACAACTTTGGCGGGGGTGAGGGGGATGAGGGGTTGGAGTGGGGTGTGTGATAGGGAGAGATGGGGGGGATGGGAAGGGATAGGAAGGGGAAACAAAGGAGGAGGCAACAATGCTTGATAAGAAATGTACTCATTACCTTGCTCATGTAATTGTAACTCCTCTGTATGGTATTTTCACAATTAAAAATAAATTTATGTGAGACACTTCAAGAAATACTGAGTTACATTTAAAATGTGCTATTGCAAAATATATACAAGAACCATTAGAATAAACTGAGAGCTTTAGAGCACTAAATGATGTACTTGACCAGGTTAGAAATGTCAGCTAGCTAAAATGTCTTTTATACTTCAAGGTTGATTAGTTAATTTTTTATTATGGTGTGTAACATAAAATTTATCATCCTGATGACATTGAAGGGTTAGTTTTGTTGACAGCCTCTCATCCTTGGTCAACAGATGTCTGAAACTTTTTTCTCTGACAAAATAAACTACATACAGAATACACCATTTCTTGTCTTACCTGATCCCTGCAGATACTATTTTATATAAATCATGGAAGAATTAATGGAATTATTTTTATAAATTGAATTTCCATAAGTATTATCTCATATAAAGTATTAACTCATATAAAACCATTTTTTAAATTATTGCACTATTTATTTTTATTATTTGTAGAAAGCATCACTTTCTTAAGCTGCTAGTTGAGTCAAAAGGCCAATGATCTGCAGAACTTTGAAGGAAATTTATTTAATTGCTAAGATTTTAAGGAAGGGTTTTATACCCAACCCCATTTTTTGTCTTTTTGGGAAACCCAGAGCTGAGGAGACGCATTACTGGCTTCACTCATAATCATGTTCATGTTTTACTTTAGTTTTGCAAAAGAAAAAAAAAATAAGAGAATATCTAATTGTCCTCTTAGACCACTGGCTCACAGGAGAACTTCTAAGGAGATTTCTGTGGATGGTTCCTTACCTTCTCTTTCAAAACAGCTTCTCTCTTCCAATGACCAATATCTCAAAAAGAGAGAAGCATGCAAACACTTAGTAACAGAAAACATTTGAGGACAGAAAAATATTGTGTCCACTTAGCACATGTTGGTGCAATATAAAAACAGTAAAATAGTATTTTATTAGTAGATTTCAATTCAAATTTGTAAAATTTACCCATTTCTAATGAACCAGTATCCACAGACATGAATGTCAATGATATTTAATGTGTCCCCATTTGTTCTATAATTCATTTAGAAGTATGTAATATGTTTTATTAACATTATTGTCAATGGCTCAAGCAAATTGAAACAAAAGTTCAAAAGATACCTTAAGAGTACTTGTGAAAATTCTAGAATGACAAGTGCCTTTTCCTGGGAAGATTAGAAGCTTATTCGAACAGAAGGCCATACAGCTAAAGGAGTAGAAGTATCAAGAACAGAAAACTGAACAATTGTTGAGCACTAAGGGTTTGGCTTGAGAATCTGACTGTACTAGTGTCACCAACTGAGACTAAAAATACAAGAGTGTGGGAAGTGTGTCGGAGGAAAACTGAAATGTCTACCCTGACACTTGTTGCTTCCGATGCATAGAGCAGATCTTTCACAGGTGTGAGTCTGACAGGGGAGGGAGGTGTGCTCTCCACATGGACTACGTGGAGGACTTCTCGAAATCAGCAAGGCACAGCCGTAATGTTGAGTAATTCTGTGGCTAAGGGAAAGTTAATTCAGTGGGCGGTGACTTAGGAGCTCTGCTTTGGGAACCAGTACTCTCTGCCTTTCATCTGAACGACATCATTTTCTAGGCTGTGATGAAAGCCGGAAGATTGGCTAAGGATAACCAGAGAGTACGCATCACCCACTTCATGTCTTCACCCCACGGGAATCCCCGGGATGCTGATTTCAGGGGATATATTATCCATCCTCTGGATTTTGTGACTCCTAGCCACATGGGTTACTGAGAAACTGCTGGAACAGGGAAGGAGTGTATAAGTGGGGTATTTATTCTCTGAGCCCACTCTGTGCTGGGTCCACAGATCATTGAAAGTTGAGTGTCAGCCTCTATGGAGGACCATGAACCAGCAGGGCTGGTCCTCCACAGTTCATTACGCCTTAGATGCTTCCATTCGAGACTGTTCTCTGTGGGCCCCCGGTGGCGGGCACCTGTGCTAAATTCTCGAACATTCTGAGTAGAGGCAGTGTGGAGTCCGTTTCTTGCCCACGTCCACCTGATGCAGAACACAGGGTGAGCTGAGAGCTAGAGATGGAACTCCAGGAACTGATGGTCATTTCCAATAGCTATGGGGGGTGGGTATGGAGGGTGGGGTGGTGGCATCAGAGGGAGTAGATTTACTGTAGGACACAAGAAGGGGCCCAGTATTTGGATGTCATCAGAAGAAGGGGCACAGTATTCAAGGGTGGTAGAAGGCTTCCTGCTCCGGCTGGAATGCTGCACCAACAGCCAAAGTCAGAGGACAGGGCCCAGGAAGGGAGGCAGGTGGAAAAATGAAGAGCAGGTTATTTGAAAAAGTTTGAAGACGTTAAAACAAAGGAAAAGAGAGTTTGGAATTTATTCAAAAGAAAACGTGTGGAATTAATCAATGGATGTTGGCAAACTCTTGGAATGGCAATTAGCTCTGTTCTATTCCCATGGGTATGAAAGAATACTGATAGTATCACCAGTAGGTTTTCACAGATGTAAAGGTAATACGGATAACCCCTGCTCATGAGGTTCGGATGTGTGTTAGTCACTCAAAGAAGAACCACCAAGAGTTAAGTCTTGTTTTGTTTTTCCCAAAATGATCCAAGGTGTTAAAAAGCTATGCAAGAGGTATAAATAGTCAAAATGCATCACAATAGCTATTCCTGGTCATCAGAAGAAAGGAGATATAAACTGTAGTACATTTAATATCAAAGCTCAATAGTGATAGGCATTGTTGGCAAGGAGATTAATACATCCATTTATTTCAGGTCAGGGTCAACTCGCATGTTTTGTGAAGATCAACAGGACAACGATCAAAATAAAAGAAACCCATAAAATAAAAGGATCACTTAACAAATTGCTGATAGTAAAAAGCAAACCAATTAAATTGCTATTTTAAGAAATTATTATTTAATATACTAAATAATGTCATATTTAGAGAAATAAATCCTTCTATTTTTATGTTGCTTTCTTTTATGTTACTTTCACCTCTCAGATTTCATTTAGTACCTCCCGTTTTCAATTTTAGTGTGTATCATATAATTTTTAATGAAAAAAAACCACAAAACACCTCTTTGCCAGCCATCTGCATGTCCTCAATACCTTACTAAGAGAATAAACAAATAATAAAATTATGTAAAGGGAGAGGCTCACACCTTGATCATTCATACACAATTTTTTAGTTGACTGACAATTTCAACAGAACAACATTTCATAATTTTATTAGTAAATACATTTTCAAAATACTACTTTCCAAATATACTTTGAAGTTTGGCTAAGTGAAAACATACATATGAAGAATTGGGAGGAAGATGTAAAATCTACTCTTCGGAGCTGTGTCCAAATGATTCCTGGATGAAGTCAGATTGCCAGAAATCTACATATCTGGACATCATTTAATGTCCTTCCTTTCCCCCTTCTGCAAAAACTTGGGCTCCACAATGATGTCATTGCTTTATCTGGAAGGATATTTTAAAAACTAATCACAAGAAGATGTTTTCAAAGATGATATTCATTATGGCAATAAGTATCTATAGAAGACTTGAAAACCATTTTCTTTAGTGTGTACAGCAAGCCTTTAATTTTCTATCCACAGGTTTACTTTCCATTCAGGGCTCTGTTCCTCTCTTCTGCTTAGATGTTTACAGCTGAACCTGAACCTGAATCTGTTAACCAGAGCCATGACTTCATAGGCAAATTTTATGGATTAACTGTGCTCAGAGCATCTTACTTTTTGAAATTCATGTTTACTTGCCTCAGCTTCTTAATTTTTAACCACATTTCTTTCAAAGAAGCAAATTTTTAGAATTATTTCTCATGAAATGTCAATCTAAGGACATACATAAAGCAAGGGAAGTTTCTGGCAAGGCATAGAAGCAGGAAATAGGTGTGGTGGTGGTGGTGTTTGGGTCTGTACTATTTCTCCCCTCCTTGCTTTCCCTAAGATGACTTCCCAATCAATCAAAGAAGCCGTCAAACCCAGGCTGTGTTTGTGGAATAGAAGGCTGGCAATTAACCTGATTTAATTTGATCAATTGAAAGAGTCAACCTGGATAATTCAGCCTGCTCATTTAACTTTGTCAATATTGATGAGATTAACTGACACGCAGCCCAAATCCCTCCCCTCTTCTTTCTTCTTTTGCTTCACAGAATTGAAAAGTAAAGAAGGGAAGAGAGAGGAATGGAGTGAAAGGAGGAACAAAGATGAAAGAAAGGTAAAAAAGAAAGAAGGGAAAAAGGTACCACACGAGAAACACAGGAAAAATGGAAGGAGGGGGAAGGAGCAAAAGAGGGAGTGTAGGAAGAAATGACAAAAAGAAACTGTTTACATTTCAGGTGCTGTTAACTATCTAGACATAAAGGACATAGAGATATCTGAGAGCTTTCTGTTATTTTTTCTGATGATTATGTATAGATATATCTGAGGTCAAATGGCACAGTAAGAAAGAGTGTGAATTCAGAAGACGCCAGTTGACATCTGTGTGTGTGTGTGTGTGTGTGTGCGTGTGTGTGTGTGTGTGTGTGTGTGTGTGTGTGTGTGTGCGTGCGCGCTTTCTCCATTGATCCTGCCTAATTATTTTCTCATAGCTCACTTTGAATCAGGGTTGAAGTAAGCATGAGCAGTTGTCTGAAATAGATTGGGACACAGAGTTTGCCACATCATGGCATGTGCTCTTCAGAAAGGCACTGTTAGTAAAATAGTTTAAATATTGGGGAGAAAACCACAAATATAAGACTTAGAAAAGACAAGAATTAAAACAACCTTAAAACTTGATTTCCCAGGCAGTGTAACTTTTCTTTTAGGTGATCTGTTTTGTACATTCTGATGTAGTTAAAACTCTGTATGATTTTTATAACTGATAACAATTAAAAGGACATCTAGTTATAGAGATACAAATAAATTCCTCTCAGCAAAAGGATTCACATGCTTGTCTAGCCACTTACCTCCACTGAAATAGATGGCTTTGCATCTGCTTGTAAATACAGTTGGAGCTTTCAATATACCTGTCTAAGAGTTTAGCACTTTCAATTCTACTTTGAACGGATCATAGTACCTTATTCTTTCATTAGTTAAAAGGCTAAATGAAACATTCAAGATGTATTTATTTTAATGTCCATATGATTTCCATTGTATGATTTTAAAGAAAATCCGTCTTCAGTAACAATTTATTTTGCTCTTGATAGTGCTCCTATTTTAAACATCCTATTTAGAGCATTTAGTATTAGAAAATGGATTTATTTTAGCCACCATTTTCTGGGTATTATATTTTTCAGTTGGACATCTTACGGTGGAGAAACAGGATGCACATATCTGTAGACTACAGAGTACTGAAATAAAATATCTCATTCAATAGTTCAGTGGAAACAGGAAACATCTTTCCAGAAATCCTATTTGTAAACAAGAGACATTAAACAAACTTTATGCAGTTGTAGCAATTATTGGCTCATAGTAGTGAAGAACAGAATTCAGGGAGAGTGGTTACTGTCCAGAGTGCACGGCTGGCAATTTGAGTCCATTCCTTCTTTAGTTTTTTAAGAATTAATTTTGGAAAATTCCAAACATAACTGAGGTATAAATGTAACATTGTCAAATAACATTCTGATAAATTTGAAGAATTCTTAGTACAGGGAATTTCCCTTATAGATGAATGTTAGCTTTACATTTGTAAATTATGTTGTATTGGTTATAAGATATTGATCAGATTAGCATAAGCATTAGGTTTTTAAATATTTATTTAGGTAATTTTGCACCACTAAACTTTATATAACATTAAGACCCTTAATGTTTTTATTAATAAAACTTATGGGAGTAGGGAAAGGATGAGAGTCTTTAAAATTTACATGAATAGGATTTTGAAATTAAAGAAATATAGAGGTGTCAATATGTAGAGCCATAGTCTTTCACATTCATTCAGACCATGGATGAATAGAGATTAGCAGGGAAACAAAGATAGACAGCCTTACAGGAAATCTCTCCTGTTTCTCATATGCTTCTCATAATTCCAGAGGGTGAAGTTCTATTTAAACTATATTATGAAGTTCAAGAATGGGATATGTAGTGTCTGAATTTAGTGCAAAGCCAGTGTTTGAGTCCTACTACTTCTTGTGGTATATGGTTCAATATCTATTACACAGTTAAATAGGATATTTCAGAACACTTTGCCTCTCAACGTTCCTTCAACTCAACCTATTTGGATGCTAACATTTCAATCTATAGTTTGCAAATAGAATTTGTCCTTTAAAACCTTGACAGTAAAATGGAACCCTCCTTGTATAGCTCACTTTTAATATGTGAATTAAAATATACTTTAGTTCTCCTGGTTGGTGAAAAGTAAGTGAATATGCCTAGTTATTTTAGAAAACAAATGAGTAATAAATATTTACAAATGAGTAAATATTGACCACTAACATATACTGGAATTAAAGAACAGGAACATCAAGCCATCGTGAGCACATGTTATGAAGCAGGAGGAAAGGTGCGGGCAGGACCTGTTCCACTTGGTTTCCTAGTATCACATTCTTCATCGCCTCTCAACACTTACTTTGTCATGCACGAAGAAGTAGAATTAGCATAAACTGAGTTTGCCCTTCCCAACACATTTTTCTTAATGTGATATCACAAATTCATTTTGAATAATTAACCTCATTTTTGTCTAATGCTTCAAGACTCAAATAACATTTCCTAGGATCAGAGTGCAAAAGCCAGGGATAATTTTAATATAAACTGCCAAGGAATTTACAGTAATCACTATGCCACTTCTCACATTTTTATCACAGAGGTGACTTTGAATGCATTCAGGTCCTTAGATAGTCCACTTCATTAATGCAACTTCATGACTGCTAGAAAACCATCCTTACATTGATTTAAACCAGCTGATCCACGTATTGCTCACTAGAACAGTGACAATTTAATGCATTCCTTTCCTAGGTAATACAGTAGTCATTTTCATCTTGAAGAATAATCCCCAGTATTGCTGTCTGATCTTGTCCTGTGCTCTTTTATTTTTGTGATACTGTTTCCGTGTTAGAGTTTGGTCATGTCCCTTTCAACCTGACTTGTGCATACGTTCTTCTGATTGAGAATAAGTAAACTGGAACTAATGTGTCTCCTTATACAGACTTTGCAATAATCTCAGTTTTCAAAAATAAAATTACATTAATATTCATTCAAAGCATATTCTGCTAAATGCTGCTAAGGGCTGATTGCTGATCACTGATTCTTCCTTTTCTTTCTTTCTTTCTTTTTCCTTCTTTCTTTCTTTTTTCTTTCCTTCTTTCATCTTCCTTTCCTTCCTTCCTTTCTTTCTCTCTTTCTTTCTATCTTCAAACAGCAAATTGCATGTATATTTTTTAGCAAAACACAATCAGAGCACAACCTCTTTTTGTCAGACTGGCGGATATGAAATGACCTATCACTGTGGTTTTAATTGTTTTTTTTTTTCCCCTATGTTTTAAATTTATTTTGTATTAAATTGCTTCTGTATGCATATTGAGTATTTATATTGAGTTTGGAATTTTAATAATTTTCAAATTTTTATATATTTTGAACCAAAAGGTAATCTTAACCATCGTAACAATGAGATATACAAGATGCTATGTTGAAAAATGAACTTTACAATTTAGGCAGGGTGTGAGGGTGTGGGGGGTGTATCTGAGGAGGTGGGAGGAAAGGGATGGTAAGGGAAAAACAAAGGAGGAGGCAACAATGCTGGATAAGAAATGTATTCATTACCTTGCACATGTAATTGTAACCCCTTTGTACAGTATTTTCACAATAAAAAACTTAATTATAAAATAAAAATAAATAAATAAAAGAAATCAAATGGAGTTTAGCATTCATGTCTTGGTTTCTTTGTTAAGGAGTTACGTCGCTTTGTATAGATAACTCTTGGGGTCCTCTATTTTCTGTGTTCTGGGAATAGTATTATTTTCTAATCCTGTTTCACAGGATTCCTTTGGGGTCAAGATGAACAACTGTAAAAGTCCTGTAGATTGAGAAAACACAGGATGTCTCCAGATTCTACATGAATCCCATTCCATTGTTGCTGTGTCATTGTTGCTTCATTAAAAAACACAAATAAACAACAGCAACACATATCTTTATGAAATAACCACATGCATTCTCTTAATATCAACCAATATTCTGACACCAATTGGGTGTTCCACAGTTAATCTCATTCCAGACTAACCTCTGAGAGTTAATGAAAGGGCTAGGGGAAGAGTAAAGTCCTTGAGCTGACTTGTGCTTCAGATGACAGACACAAAAGGGGTACCGAGATACTTATGCATCAGATGCAGGTGCATCTACGCTTGAAGCTTGGGCATACCCAAGAGCTTACTGATACGAGAAACCCAAGAAAAGACCACACATGCTGATTATTGGAGTATTATGAAAAAGACAGCCCATCAGTGGTCCAAGAAGCACTGCTAGGAACCCCTGTTGGGGCTGAGAGCTGAGGGAAGCCCGACCTTGTCTGGAAAGAGTGTCTCCCATGTGATGCTCACCCACATGAGCTCTCAGAGCCCAGCATTTGTAAGTGTAGAGGTGATGTGCAGAGGTGTTGCAGTTACATAAGCCAGGTACCGGAGGACATTTCTTTTTGAACTGTGTCTCCCCTCTGCCCCCAAAGTTACATAGTCTATTTCCAACATAACGTCTACTGAGTATCCCTGCTGCTTTAGTTCATCCTTTGTCACGTTGTCACAATTTTTCTTTTTTTAGTCGGTTGTGGGGCTTGAACTCTGGGCGTGGGCACTGTCCCTATGCTCTTCAGCTCAAGGCAAGCTCTCTACTGCTTGAGCCTCAGTGTCACTTCTGGTTTTCTAGTGGTTTATTGGAGATCAGAGTGTCACGGACTTTTCTGCCCCGGCTGGCTTTGAACCATGATCCTCAGATCTCAGTCTCCTGAGTAGCTAGGATTACAGATATGAGCCACTGGCACCCAGCTACAATATATTTTTTATAACACAATCTTCAGCACTGCTCCTCCCAGATGTTGGCGGTCTTGGGATTTGAGGTGACTAGCTTTATCTTAACACTGTTGAGGGCTTTCATTCTATTAGCCTACATGCAGATAAACAGAAAGAGGTTTGCTATGAACAGGAAGATATTCCCATTGCTCAGGAGATCCAAGGCTACGAGTAGCTCAGTGCTTGCAGCTGGGGACAGAGAGCAACTTAGTTGTCTTTACACCAGAGCTGACAACATTTGATGCCAACATTTCTCTTACATGCTTCTTTGTGGACACCAGCCTTCCCCCGATCCTGCCTCCCTCATGCATAGTGCTGCGAGTGAGATTTTCCCAGCTCATCCTACTCAAGATCTCGGTGGGGCTCAGAAGCAGATCACACCTCACCTTTCTCAAAGTAAGTCACAATCTCCTTATCTTTCTTCCTCAGTTTAGAACATTTAAGTTCTTAGAAGCATAGAACTCAGGGAAGAAATAAGAAATTATGATCCCTTGAATGAGGCCTTGATCTTACAGAGATTTATAGTCTCCAAGAGACACACACATTTTTTTTAATTGTCATGAACAGTAGTATCTTGCCTCTTCAGGGAGAAAATGTATCACTATCAAATTGTTACAATTTGTATGATGTCTCTATAGAACTGTAAAATAATCTAGTCAAAAGCAACCACAATTGTGGATGCCTATGTAATCACATAATCACCCTGAGGTTTTGCTTAGAAAAACTCCACGTATTTCACTTTCACTAAAAGAACATCCAGTAATTTCTCTCCTCCTTTTAACAGTTTAACCCTTCATGCTGAAGCTAATCTCTGAAAATAATTCTTTTGTTAGACCAAACCAAAGGTCAGTCTCATGAGGTTTGGACCTTTTAGCTTCCTAGGTGCAACTGAATGTAAACTAACCATATTTTCCAGTTGATTCTAGGGTTCTAAATCAATGCTACTAAGCTGACCAAAAATAATCTATGGCTAGAAGTATTATGGAGTGGAGTTTAAAAACCTTCACTAGTTAGTATTCTAATACCAGGAAAAGGAGCTTAGAAGACTCTATCCACCATATTGAACATGCATTAGGTGAAGGTCCTCAGACTGGTTAAAGTGAACAATGCATCTGGAAGTGAGCATTGTCACCACCAAGGAGTCAGATTCTGTGAGACGTGTACTTAATACTGTTTTAAGCCAAACTTGTTCTCTACTAGTTGGCTTTTCAGAGCTGAGTAAATGAGAACAATTTTAAAAGATAAGGTATTGGGTGTCAAGCCAAATTGTTCAATTATATACCTTGCTAATAATGAAGAGACATACTTAGTAAATGCATCTGAACATTTACAACAGAATTTCCATAAATGATTAGAAGATGTGCTAAAGCTATTGCATTCCGAGGCACCAGTGACAATCAGATATTCTTTTAAAAAAATGGGGCTTTCTTATGTTATCGAAGCAGGAACTCCAGAGATTAAGAGATGTTCCTGCCTCAGTCAATAACTGAGTAAAAACTCCATGGTATTTATATATCTCACTTCTGATCCATTCACCCATGATAGGGCCTGTGGCTGTACCATGACTTGGTTACTCTGAACTACGGTACATATGGGTGTTCGGGTGCCTTTCTTGTATCCTGTCATGAAATCTTTTGAATAAATGCCTTAGGACTTGTATCACCAGATCGTAGGAGAGCACTATGTTTAGTCTTTTGAGGACTCTTCACCTTGAATTCCATACTGGTTGCACTAATTCATATTTTTGTCAAGATTCTACTGTGATGAGCGAGATCTAGTTTAGGGGTATTGAGAGCTTGGAAAGTTGGACCTGGTGTCCAGAGCTAGGTAAATAATGCCAGCTCAGAAGCTGAATCCGGAGGCTATTCTCTAAGAATCAGCGGGGCAAGTCACTGGCCCTGACCTTTCCAGGTGTACCTGAGTTTACCTCCATTATTGCAACATACACTGCAAAGTTCACATCAGAGATTCAGGTAAGCTCCTGCCTGGAGAGTAATAACCTGTAGATGATAGTGCCTGAGTGACAGTGGGAAGTGTATTATAATAATTCATTATATCAGAAGGAAGAAGAGGAGAATGTTCCCTGAGAATTCTGTGTTGACGTTCATCTATCTTCCATTATTAAAACTAATTAAGTGTTTTCCAGCCATTAAAAGAGCAAAGATTATTTACCTTCTCAGTTTACTTTAAAATATTTTAATGCCATTTTGATTAATGAGTTAACCAGTCGTAGTTTTTTCAGGTGCATAGATTTTTATCTTAAATAAATACTCTGTTTCCTCTGACAATTCTTTAATTTTGACTCTTTAAGATTGTATGCTAAATTAAGAAAAATAGATGAAGTGTTTGCATATCTTTTATACCTCAGAATATTTCTCAGATTTTGCCAAGATGTGCTTTTATCAGAGAGAGAGGGAGGAGAGAGAGAGAGAGAGAGAGAGAGAGAGAGAGAGAGAGAGAGAGAGAGAGAGAGAGAGAGAGGCTAGATGTAATTAGTTTCTTTGCTGAGTTCAGTCATCTTTAACTCACTTCAACATTCTTGTAAGAGTTACATGGGAGAAGTTGT
Organism: Dipodomys spectabilis; assembly: GCF_019054845.1. Classification (NCBI taxonomy): domain Eukaryota; kingdom Metazoa; phylum Chordata; class Mammalia; order Rodentia; family Heteromyidae; genus Dipodomys; species Dipodomys spectabilis. The sequence goes on along the minus strand of NW_024870892.1, from coordinate 3,736,176 downwards.
GAAACGAAAAGAGACATTCAGTCAGTGCTCAAGTTTGAGTAGGAAAATATTATTGTATTAGTCTGCTTGGCTGCCATAATGAAATACCACAGACGGATTGGCTGGACAGTGGAAACTCATTTTCCCACAGTTGTGGAGATGTCTAAGATTGGGGTGCTGGCAGGGCTGCTCTCTGGTAAGTTTGTGTCCTTGATCTGCAGAGACCTACCTGCCTTCGTTGCACCATGGCCTCCCACTGCTCTTTTTATGATAATTAGAGGTCAATCATTATAAGCCTACTTTACCACATTTGGCTGTGGGAAGACTGAACTCTTAAATACAAAGTATTCACTCTGGTGACATACTATAGGATTAAGTTATAAAGTTTTGGAAATAAATTCCCCAATGCTAAGAATAGCTTATGAACAGTCAGATCACTGACAAATCTCCAGGGGACCATGCCATAGATGGAATAATTTCTGAAATTGTTATATAAGTAATTGTTAGGAACTGAACTGTGTCCCTAAAGTTCACATGTTAAAGGCCAAGCCAGTGCTCTTAAGATTGAAAGCCCAAACCCTACCATTCCTGTTGTTCTGATCATATAGGCCCGAACTCTATTGTTTAGCCTATTAAAAATCTCTTGTTCTGCTGCCATTAACTCTTCTTTTCCTTAGTGCCTTCACCAGCCAAGTTCCTTCTCACTTCTTGTTTCAAACAGCACTAAATTTTCCAGCCTCTTTCTACAAAAGTGCTGTTTCCCTAAGCTTCAGTGAACCTTTGTGCAATACATTCAAGAGTCAAGGCTATTTTTAACTTCTACTAAGTATATTCCTGTGATGTATTAAGTGCTTGCATATATAGGAGATGAGCATATATTTACTGTATGAACTTAATACATTGCTGTGAGAGAATTCATTTAAAAAGTCTGAGTCTATCTCCTATCTTAGCTAACATGTGCTTTCCCAACTTGATGCATATGTTATATGTTCTACCTCCAATACAAATGTATTAAACAATAAAACCTTACTATCTCAACTTTACATGAAGGCCAGAGGCAGAACAGTTTTAGTAATTTACAGGGAACGTCAAGTGAAGTCACAAATTAAAGTCCATCATTCTTACCTGTGAGCCACCTAATTACAAGTTACTGAAAATCCTTAAAGCAATATAGTTGGTTAGAGACTGGAGATAATAAATGTCTTCACTCGTATAGAGGTTCTGTGAGAGCTACTGAAATAATACATGTGAAGAATTCTCCCAGTATTATTCTGGCATGTCAGTATTGTTATTAAAATGTCCTTCCATATCTTGTTTTATTAGACTTTGTCTCTGTTATAATCAACTTGGGAGTGGCGGGGGTAGGGGTCCAGAGAGACTCACTATGGCTCACAGTTTCAGCACCAGTCCATCCGGATTCAGTGCTTTGGGCTGAGGTAAGGCAGAAAGCCACGGTGTGGGCACATATGGAAGGCATGCTGTCCACATGGAAGCCAGGAAGAAGGGAGAAACAGGAAGCACTATCAAAGGCATGCCTCCTTAAATGACCTACTTCCTCCAGCCAGGTCCCATCTCTGAATAATTCTATCCCCTTTTTAATCCACGGAGGGTTTAATCTACTGATTAGTTCAGAGCCTGGCACTTCAGTCACTTTTCAAAAACCCCTCATCTGGCAAGGACGGAAGCCTACAGAGGTCACTGCCCATGCAAAGCCTCCAGGTGGGTATTGTTCATGGAGCCTATGGATGGTTAGGTGTATTAAAGTCCTCACTGACTTTTACGATCATCTTACCACATCAAGACTATCTTCAACTGCCGATAGGAGAAAATCTCGCCATGATATATTATCTTCTGGAACACAAGTTGAAGGGTAAGCAGTTGAAGACAGTAGAAGTGAGGGCAACATGTACAATGTCAAGAAACCTAAAGAAAAGAGGAAGTAAAATGACAACCAACACTGGATTTCACCACACTACCCAGAAGCTATCACTGCTAACAGAAGGAAGAGGAGACGGAGGCTCCAGCCTTCAAAGCTTGTTGTGCAGTACAGGCTAACATGCCCATATGCTACAGACAAATGGAGGGAAGAGAGCTTCGCTCCCCGAACCCTGCATGAGCGCAGGCACTTGAGCATGATGGCCTAGCTACCTTCCAAACTATTACCTTGAAAACTTTTGTGGAAGAATTGCATCCTTTTGAATACAGGGTCAGACCTTCAGAATATGGGAAACACACATTTGAGGACAAATACCAATTAGAGCTGATATAAAAGAGGCAGTTTCAAGAGAAAGAAATACTTGTCATTGGAAACATCATATGCAACACTTCATTTATTTTATTTTTTGAATCCTGAAATAGAAAATTGAAAAGAGAGAATAATATTTTCTTTTTTTTCAGGCTGCCAAGAATAAAGCCTTTTCTCATTGGTTAAAGAGAGGTAATAAGCTAAAATAAGAATACATTGACCTTATTCTTGAACCTAACTGCCTCTAGGAAAAAAAAAAGTACTTCGTTTAAAGTGAAGCTAAGTTCAGTTATTTTTACAATCACTGCCTTTTTGTAGACCTTGTTATCTTTCACGTTTTACCGAAAAGAAAAATGACTAATTGTAAGACAATGTTTAAACCTGAATACATGGACAGAGCTTGTGTCTGTCAACATTCTTGAAAAGGAATTGCTCTGTTGTTTTGAACAGGACAGGGAAATTGAATCTTTCATTTTATCAACTGAGCATATGATTTTACAAACATCACCGAATTCTGTGTGTACAAAAGGTGGTACTATAGTAACCTGCACTCACACTGTCACCACTACACCTAGCTCCTTTAAAACACCTGATGTTATCATTCACTAATAATGATAATAATAAACACTAATTCATTAAAAACACCATGGCTTTTTTTTATAATAGGACAGTGTGAAAGTCAGATTTTGAAAATATAAGAGTAATTAGTTTATCTTGTCCGAGTCAATATACTACAGCAAGTAAACCAGAAACATTTAGTCAATGTGGGTGTCTCTTTTATGCCTCTATATTTCTTATAAATTCTGATTTTATATTCATGACCATCTCTATTTAAGTAGAATCACAAAGGAAAAAAATTACTAAAAAATAACGCCATGCTTTTTTTTTCTTTTTTAATACTTGTTTTCTTTTACAGTTTTACTACATTTTGAGTTTGAAGTTGAAGTTTTATTTTGAGTTTTTTTAAAGTAAATATTTAACTTTAGATGCAGCTTACCATAACATAAACATCTCATATTAGGAAGTATTTATTTTAAAGTAAATAAAGTATTTATTTTATTTAAGGTAAAGTCACTATATAATTTGTCTGTTTATGCTACTGGGAGTTGAACTCAGAGACTTACCCTCATTAAACAGGCACAGTCTGACTTAAGCCATGCCATCTGCCTGTTTTTGCACTACTTATTTTTTCTAATAAGGACTTGTATTTTCGCTTGTGGAGAGTCACAGACTGCCTACCTAGAGCCTCTGGCAGGGCTGGGATTGCAAAGCACACTACTAGACCTGTATTAATAAATTATTGAGATGAGATCTCATTAATTTTTGCCCAGGATGGCTTAGAAACAAACTCCTCCTGGAACTTTATCTCCTGAGCTGCCCGATTACAGGCATGTGTGACCAGGCTGGCCTTTGTCTTTTGTCTTAAAATCACTTGGATGGGGCATTTTCAGCCCTCTTTTGAGTGGGGAGAGGTCCTGGGAATTGAACTTTTGTCTTTGTTATGCTAAATAAGTGCACTACCACTGAAGTATATACTTAGCCCTGACCCCATCCACTCTCTGTCCTCAACCCACTTTCCAGCCCTTTCTTGTGTTCTGACACATTAAAGTACACCAGGCAAGCCTTGTGTGTGACCTAATGCAGCCCAAGCATTAATCATTCTCTAGTGTTTTGATAAAATCCCAGTATATCATATTTCCAACATCACAGTACCATGTAGAATTGTTACAAGGCTCCCGAAAACACTCTGTCCCCACCCAATCCTTACAAAAGCCCTGTCAGACACTGATTTTCTTATTGTCACCCTAAGACTTCTAGTCTGTGGTTTTCCTTTGTTCCAACATTTTCTTTCATAGAGAATAACTTACTTTTTTTCCCCGTTCAACTAGAGGGGTATGAATTAAGGCTCTCAGTTTGCTTTTTGCTCAAAGCTAGTGCTCTATCACATGAGCCATATTCTACTCTCAGCTTTTTACTGGTTAATTGGAGATAAGATTCTCATGGATTTGTTGGCCTGCCCTGGCTTCCAACTGCTATCTTCAGATCTCAGCTTCCTGAGGAGTTAGGATTATAGGAGTTAGCCACCAGCACCTAGGTAGGAAGTTACTTTTAGTGAAGTTTAACATAACTCCTTTTTCATCAGTTTGGATTTGTAGATGAAAATCAGGATCACAAAGAATTTTCTCTTCTTTTTTATAAAGGTTTGTAGTTTTCATTTTGTATAGGTCTGTGACTCATGAGCTAATTTTTGTTTGGAATGCGTCTCCATCTTAGGTTATTTATTTATTTATTTTTGTTGGTTCAGACTTCCAATTAGTCCTGTGTTATTTGTTGAAAGGACTGTCCAGCTATGTCTAAAAACGAACTTTACAATTTAGGCAGGGAGGCAGGAGAGGGGATGCAATGGTGGGGGGGGGGGGAGGGGGCAGAATGTAGATGAGGAGGTGGGAGGGAAGGGATGGTAGGGGAAAACAAAGGAGGAGCCAAAAATGCTGGATAATAAATGTACTCATTACCTTGCTCATGGAACTGTAATCCCTCTGTACAGTATTTTCACAATAAAAAACTTATTTTTAAAAAAAGGACTGTCTCGTATCCTGTCTTCTCTGCATTATTTTGGATCCTTTTTCAAGGATAAGGTGAGATGCATGTGTCTATGTAGATCTCTTGCCTCTCTAAACTGCTTCTTTGGTCTAAGTGTTTTTCTTTGGCTAATACTATGCTGTCATGATTACAGTAGCTTTGTGGTGAACCTTGCAATCACATAGAACCAGTCCTCTGACTATCTGTTCTTCTCTTTTCCCCCCTCAAAAAATAAACTAGATCATTTGTCATACCTATGAAACTTAAAGTTACTTTGCCTACACCTACAAAAGTGCTTACCACGATTTTCTGAGGGAAGGATTTACAATGCACGGTGTTGAGAAGACAGATAACTTAACAATAATCCAGAAACATGAAATATCTCTATTTACTTAGACCTTCACTTTCTTTCATGAATATTTTATAGCTTTCCACCTGTCAATCAGATACATGTTTGTTAAATTTATGTCTGAATGTCTCACCTATAGTATGGTATTTTTAAGCAGTTAAGGTTTGTCTGATTTCAGCTTCCAATTATTTGTCTCTTCTGCACAGGAAGGCCATGCATTAGTTTGCAGAGTCTGCATCCCATCAGCCTGCTCTGTTACTCCAGGCAAGCACGGCACAGCCATGTCTGCAGGGAGACATGGTCCAGCTCTGACCTGCAGCCTCTGTTCTCTGAAAGAGCCAATATGACTCATTGATTCTCAATTCATCCACCTTTCCCTTGCTGAAGGACAGAGGTGGTGAAATCCTTGCTTTCACCTATCAGACATGAAACTGGAAGTCCTCACATCTTCAGTTTTAATGTCTCTTACTCTCTTGTATTCCTAGTAACATGTGTTTTATTGATGATTCTCCTCAAAACATGAGTTCTGTCTATGCAATATACCATCCTCAGAAGAATATGTTTAACAAATACATATAAGGGCTGGGAACGTGGCTCAGTGGTAGAGGGCTTGCCTTGCATGCATGAGGCCCTGGGTTCGATTCCTTAGCACCACATAAGCAAAAAGAAAAAAGCTGGAAGTGGGGCTGTGGCTCAAGTGGTAGAGTGCTAGCCTTGAGAGCTGAGGGACAGTGCTCAGGCCCAAAGTTCAGGCCCCACAACCGGACACCCCCCCCAAAAAATAACCAAATACATATAACAAATCTAAAGATAGTTGTGAATATACCCAACAAAAATATACATGAACCGGGCGCCAGTTGCTCACACCTGTAATCCTAGCTACTCAGAAGGCTGAGATCTGAGGGTTGCGGTTCAAAGCCATGGGTAGGAAAGTCCGTGAGACTCTTATCTCCAATAAACCAACCAAAAACTGGAAGTGGTGCTGTGGCTCAATTGATAGAGCGCTTGCCTTGAGCTGAAGAGCTAAAAAATTTAGTGGCTACTTCTTATTGAAATAATTTTACATATTTGCCTTTTAGTACACATGTCCCTCCCCTCCATTAGACTCCAGGATGAAGCTCTCTGAATGCCACAGACAAGCTTGCTGGCACCTCTGAGCTATCCCTGCTTTTTGAGTGGGAATGCAACACAGCAGGGGAGTCCTGGGGAAATATTGGGGGAAAAAATAAGTCAGTTGCTGTCCACATTTGGCTGAGGAAACTCCAGCATGCACATCCACATATGAAAGTGATTAGCACCTTTTCTGAGCTTAAATATAGAGGAAGAAAGAGCATGCTAGGAGAACCAGCCAGCGTCAGGTCCCCTGCAGTTGCACAATGGCGCACCTCTTCAGATGGCTGTCCTCCAGTCCTGTGGAAGAAGGCAGGTCATTTCCATAGAACACACTGCCAGCACGCATCATTCCCACAAACTCCACCCTGAGTCACCAGGAATGAAGGAGTCTGAGATGATCGCATATGGAGAAGAGCTTTAAATCCTACCAGGCGGGCACTGTCCCTGCCTTGAAGTTCCATTAAAGCTGTTCCAGACATTTACAGCCTTTGTTTCCATTTTTGGACTTGGGAGAGGAGGACTATTAGAGTCTCTGCATGGAGGATAAAAATGATAGTCTCTGGACCAGTTGATGTTAGCCACGGTTTAGTAATTACATATCTGTAATGAAAACTATTATAAAAGCCGTCCTGTTCATGTGTGGCTCAAGGATCTTTGAATGCCTACAGTCATTCTTATCAATTCTAGATGACAGGGTTTGATCAACTGAAGTAGGAAATGAGAATGAGTATGTAGAAGTATTTTCACCTCACTGCATGCCATGGTAGAGACCGTGGTATCTTGAGTAATTCAGTCTCTCTGGGCATCAGTTTCAGTAAAGAAAAGACTTACCTCACAGCATGATTGGGGTCATCAGTGCAAGGGAGCATGCAACATTTTGTCCGTTATAAACCAATGTAATATGATGAGGTTGATCTTTTTCCAAGACTTGATACCCAAACACAAGTCCAGAGCCTCCTGTCCAGTTGCTCTTACCGCCATTCACGTTCCTGCTAACATACAGGGATTCTTGAATATTTTGCTGTACGCACTGAGATTATTCATTTCTGCCGAAAAGATTTAATTTGGAGAGAAAGGCAGAGAATTAAAGAATCAGAATTGTCCTGTGATTCTCAGTGGCTAGATGTGATGCATATATTTTGATTACTTGGGGTGGGTTTTGGTTTCCTTTCTTGCCTTGATCGTGTAGATGGGGAAGTTGGGGAAGGACAAGGCAGTATGGGGTGGACAGAGCCGGGATGTGCTCACAGGGGCTCGGAAGTATGGTCTTTCTCCAATTATCCTTCTGTTGGTCCCTAGTGCCTCATGCTGGCTGCACTTGTGGCATGGAACCTGCATTCTAGGCAGACAGAAAGGCCAAGGACAAACAGTGAGTTCTCAATGTGCTCAATTTTAATTTCTTTTTTATTGTCAAGGTGATGTACAGAGGGGTTGCAGTTATATGTCAGTTCATGAGTACATTTCTTCTTGAACTGTGTCAACCTCTCTCTTATTTTCTTCCATTTCCCCCATCCCTAAGTTGTACATTTCATTTCCAACATAGTATCTAGTGAGTATCACCGCTGCATTCGTGTTCTCTATTTTTAAAAGTCCCTTTATCTGGAAATAAAACTTGGAGAATGCAAAAGCTATAAGAAGGCCCATGATTTCCCATATACCTTCATCCAGATTCATTTAACATTGTCATCTTCCAAAGTCATAGTATATTTACTGAAATCAGAAGATACTGATTTATCAGATCTTATTCACAAACTATTATTATTATCATTTCAATAAACTGTAAGGATGAACAGCTGTTATTATTAATTAGTAGTATTTGGTAAAAACACAACATAACAATATACAATAATACATTTTAAATAGTACGTTGATATAATACATTATTACTAACACTGTTGTGATTTTCATTAATCATCCTGAGTGATTTATAGACTTTACGCAAGTTTTTCATTTTATCACTAATGTCCTTTTGTCTTGGCTTCAGGATCCACATCTGCTGTCATGTTGCCTGTCATCTGTAATCCCTGCCAACCACTTATTCTTGTCTTACCTCTTGTGACTTTGAAAATTAGGAAGCTGGACTCATCTGACATTTTCCCATAATGTGATGGAGGATGTACAACTTTGTAGTTCTACTGCTGAGTGGGTACTAGGCCTGTCACGTTGCCTATAACATCAGGAAATGCAGGAGAAATGAAAACCAGGGATATTTGGTTTTGATGATGTCTGCCAGGTCTTTTCATTCTAAAGTGATAACTTTTCACTTTGTAATTAACAGGTGTCTTCTGGAAAGATTTTTATAGGGCATGGAAACACTCTGTTTCTCATCATACATTTGGCCACTAACTTTAACCTCAATAATGGTTTCTGTCTCTATGGGCTCTTTCTGTAGTCCTTGCTAATTGTGATGACTTTAACAGGCACATATAAATTAACCAGTCCAGCAAAAAAACAATAAAACAAAAAACAGAAATCAAACTCATAGCTTAATACTGAAAGGTGACTGTGTAGTTGGCCAATTGAAAAATAAATAAATAAAGTGAGAGCATTTTGTTTTATTAGTGAAAATAAAGAAAAAGCCTGCGTTTTGAATGTCTAGTCATTAGACTAGTATTCTTGACCTTCAGAATATAAAACCAACTTTTTTAAAAACAGAAAGAGCTAGATAAACTTACAAAATTCAAAGAGAATGCCAAGGAACTGTCGGTCATGTCTCCTTGCAGGTCCAGTAGATCTTGCTAACAATCCCAGTATGGCTTGGATCATAGATGTTCCAAACTGGGAAGACACAGAATCGGACTAGTGAGGACCATGCTGGGATATCCCTGTAAATCAGACAAGCCTGGCTTATGAGGAGAGGAGAAGGCTGCCATTCTTCTATTCATTCTAAATCACCATCATATTCTCTGAAGCCCCTGATACAGTGGGCCTCCATTACTTGCTAGAAGATGAATTTAACAGCAGAGAGGCATGCATACACAGAGACAATGTGACAGCTGTCTACAAAGTCAGTAATCTACTTCTGGGACCCCAGCATAGATTTCCTGCCTTGGCTGATCTCTGCAGAACTTTGGTAGCATTTGAGGAAAATCACCGAGCGGTATCAACAAAGAGTGTCTAAACAAAACAATCTGGATGTCAAAAGGTTATGCCCAGCAGAGGGCTGGTGGCGTTAATTCTGCATGGATTAACACTGCCACTATTTCTGAAAATAGAAAAGACCTGCCACAAAGCTTGGACTCCGAGCTTTATCTTGGATAAGCTGTAGATCAGACATGTATCTTTCTTTCTTTGAACCGATGAAGTGCTCTCTCATGAATGCTACTGGCAAGGCTGGATCCACACGGCTTATGAATTCATCAAGGAAGCCACTTCTGCCCTTAGACCCCAGGGAGAGAGCAACATAGCAGGGTGTGATTCTGCAGTGCTCCCACCGAGGCTCCTGAGAACAGTGATCCTGCACCTACCATGGAGACAGGAGTGGACAGATTCCACAGCTAAGGAAGGATGAATCATCCCTTGTACAGGCCTTCCTGCTTCAGTCCTGGATTTAGCATGGGAGCAGGATTGTCTCCCGGATTCTTCCCTAGTGCAGCCCATGGACTGGTCAGGCCTGTGTGCATCATGGGAATAAGGAACTCGTTGATCACATGGTCTCTAGACCCTCCACAAAATGAAGCAGGGGCAAGAGCAGAAGGGTGCAGAGTGACCACTTGAGGTAGAGGGGACAGGGTAGGAGGCTGCCTTACTTACTCCATCATATTCCAGAAGGGGAACAGAGAAATCTACCAAGCCTAAATACAAACTATCTCAAGAGTAGCCAAGCATGGTACTTCCCACCTCTAATCCTAAGCTCAAGAGAAAGCAAAGATGACAACGATCATGGTGTGAGGCTCAGCAGTTGTGGAGCCTTCGGTGTAGTGAGGGTTCATCTTCACAAACAAGCCAGGCATAGTAGAATGAGCCCGAGGCTACAGATAAGGGGGAAGAATTAGTAGAATCACAGGACAAGGCAAAATAAACAAAGCAAAGCAAAAGAGAAAACCCTCTTTGAAAAAAATAACACAAAATGAGTGCTGGGAGCAAGGATCAAGTGAATTCATTTGCCAGTGAATTCTCCTTCATAGCTGTTCTTGGAAAACATCCATCCATTTATGTCTTTGTAAATTTGCCTCTTCTAAATACCTCAGGTAAATGGCCTCATGCATCATCTTCCTTGTTGGTGTCTGACTTATTTCCTTCCACACAGTGTTTTCTATTTTTACCCCAGATGTGTGGATAAATTGCATTCCATTAGGCATCGCGTATGTACTTCTTTATCCCTCAGTTGATGAACACATGTTGCTCATATACTTAATATACTACAAATGATGTTGGTATGAATTTTGATGAACAAATGTCTGTTTGAGTCCCAGTTTCATTAGGGCTTCCATCTAGAAATAGAATCGGTGGATTATATGGAAATTATTTTTTTCAGGTTTTGGAGGAACCACCAAACTGTTGTCCCTTTGATTAAACTGCAACTGTGTATGAGAAGGTTAGTAGACCTCCTATAGCTATGGGTCAATTAGGAGTAGGGTCTGATGGATCTTTACATAAAAGTGCCTATCTATCCTTATAAATGTGATCCTCTTACATTTTTCCTCTTCACATATTTAATGTGAAAAACCTGTGTTCCAGCTATTTACCATAGCCAAGATATGGAATCATCCCAGATCCCCTCATTGGATGAATGGATGAAAATAATGTGGTACGTACACAACAGAATCCTACTCATCCCAGAAAGAATGATATTGTACTATTCATAAGGAATTGGAAAAACTTGGAAAACATTACATTAAGTGAAGTAAGCCAGATCCAGGGAGACAAAGCTTGCATGATTTCCCTCATTTGTGGTAGCTAGACTTCGTAGTGCTTATAAATCTATAAGTAAACACATTGGGCGGTAAGCAGGGTTTCACAAATGAATCAAGTGAAGTGTAATAGATTCTATGGAAAGCACAAATAATATAATTCTTTTAAAAGACTACATCAAAGCCCAACAAATAAGAACCAGGAAATAGGTACTTGCAGGGGAGGGGGTCAAAAGGAGAGGAATAGGAGAATGAAAGGGAAAGGAGAGGAATAGGAGAATGAAAGGGGAAGGAGGAAGGATATAAGCAAAAATTCATTTTATGCACTACAGACTTGAGAAATATAAGGGGAAGGAATGGGTAGCAGAGAGGGTGAAGATGTTGAGGTGGTGACACAGATAAAGATGCATTGTACACATATAAACTGCTTTGTAAAATGGCAAACAATTCCATACATAATCTGAGATTAAGGCAAGTAAAGGAAGGGGTGGGCGATCAGGATGCACTGTATTCATAAACTGTTTTGGTGAGGGACAACTCCCTTGTACAATTATTTAAAGATAACAAAAACTTTTTTTTAAGTAAATGAATAAAAGAAAGGGAAAAAAATGAGATACAAAATAAGTAGGATGGCCTGCTTGTTTTTCCTGCTGAAACCAGGATTTAAAGGGAATATAAAAAGAAAAATTAATCTTCTGTGATTGTCAGCATCAAAGGTACTCAGGTAAAAATTAAATCCATACAATTGGATTTTATATACATAATTGATTCCGTCTGTCTGTCTGTCTATCTATTTATCTATCTATTATATATAATTACTAGCTTCTTTGGAAGCTGAAGAACAGAGTTCACATCTAAGGCTTTGTAGACATTCTTTGTCTTAACTAATGTAGCTGAAAATGGAGTCTTTTAAACCAGAGAAAGATGTCAGAAAGAAATCTGAAGAAAGAAGAAAAACAGATAGCTATTAAAAGAGAGAGCAAGGGCTGAGTGAGCAGCCAGATCCAGTTCACAGTTTGGGACCAGCCTGAGCTTTCAACTCTTTGGAAGCTCCTATAGTATTCTGATTCCTAACAACCCACTTTCTTGAAAAATAAACCAGGAAACTGGCATGAGCTAAACGTCTCCATGTTTGAATTAGAGAACAGGGAGGGTCTTGCTGGCTTTTAATCAGAACGTCTCTTCATTCTGGCCTTTTGACCTTTCCAAACATTTAATTTTTTTTCATACTGCTCTTGAAATGGCCTATGTCTGTGAGCAAAGCAGGAAGGATAGCTTCAGGCTGGCCTAGCATGATTTGTGTCAGGAGTTTTACCCCTGGAAAAGCCCCTATGTGTGCTGATGGCACACTGAGAGACGTGATGAGTCCTCAGCAATTTTAGTGTCTGTTAAACTTCTGTTCCCCAAAAAACAAATAGTAGAAGCACTTCCCATCACTCTTCTGGAAAGTTCTAACTTTGAGACACTTTTTAGAAATCATATGATTCCTGCAAACACAGATTTCTTCACTTGCATCTAATATCGCTCATTTTACACTCCTGTCATAATCTTGGCCCTTGAAATGTTCTTTGTATCTATAGTGGCATGTGTGCACAGCCAACAGTGACAGTACCCTATAGCCTCTGTCACATGCTGTGAGCCTCCAGCTCTTCAAAGGACATCAGATTCACTGCATGTGTGGCTGGACCAGAACCTCCAGCTTTGTCCAATAGGAAAGAAGATGCTGACATCTTGCTTAAGTTGTTTGCTTAAACCAGTAGATTCCAATGCAGTTTCCAACAACAAACCTTGGACAGTCATTGTGTTTAGCCCAACCAAAGGAAGACTTTGGGAGTCAGATATTTTTGGTCAGGTCTAGAGACCTTCTGAAAGTCTACCTTTATTAAGAAGTTCCATCACAATCCTTTGGGGCTTCCTAAGTAACTGAGACAAGTTCACAAGGACTGGAGGTGATTGAAGGTCATGTGGTCAATCCTAGAGCTCTCTGTGACCGTCAGGAAGATGCTGAGAACAGGGAAGGCGTGGACGTAAGTCAGAAGGCTCACATGGCTTGATGGGATGAGCAGGATATTTTCATGCCGTTCAAATATGGAGGAATGGCTGACCCAGGCTGATTTCATGACATGCTCAGGAAAGGCCCTCTTCCCTCCTTCCACTGCTAAGGGATGCAGCTCTTACTCTTTTGCTAATATCAAGTGACAGTTTAATGTGTAGCTGGTCATTTAGTTGATCAATTATTCTCTCTTGGGATAAAGATCCTGGGAGTAGAACAAACTTAAACATTTAACACATATGTATACACATATATTATATATAATACATGATATATAATATGTAATATACAATATATAACAATGGATTCATATGCAATATACAATATCTAATATCTAATATTATATGTATGTGCAAAGTATAGGCTAAAGCAAATGGAAAAGCTTCAGGTAATATAAGTTGTGAATCACAAAATGAATTGATAATATTTGTTGATCTTTTCAACCATCTAGCTCAACCAATAGTTGATTAACAGATAACATCGTAAATACATTGTCCTTAGAGTTTGCCAGTTGGGTCTAAATGGGAGGAAGATTTTGTTGGTTGATCAATTTTAAATGAGGTCTATTAGAAAACACCTAACTTACCAAAGCCTAAGAATTTAGGTGAGAGGAGTTCATCATATTATTGAAAGCTCAAGACACTATTTGTGTCAGTAATAAATACACAGTGTTGGTCATTACTGAGTTTGTCTCTTCCCTTTATTATAGAATGGCTAGCTCCCCCTCTTCATGGAATCATGTTCTAAGGAAACAGTTGTAAGTAATTATTTTTATTTTAAACATGTTGAGTAGCTCTAGTTTACAGCTATAGTTACAACTGTAACATTACCCATCATATTCTGAGCCACCAATTCCTCCTGTCAGGATATGAGAGTACATTTTTTCAGTTTTTAGTCATTTGAATCAAAAAGCACAAGAGGTTATCCTTATGTAGTAAATATGGCAAGTGCTTTCCTCTCCGTCATGAGCCACACAGAATATTTTATTTCCAGCTAAAGATAATTATTTTTTAAAGGTATGAAGAAACAAGAAGTAGGGATGCTTTGACACAAATAGCAGTGAATTCAGAATGCAGAGCAGAATGTTCAAATTAATGTCAGTTTCCATGCCCAATTACGTAATTTGTAATTGTGACTACTGCATTTGATTCTTCTCTTCAATATTTCCTTCCTCTCCTCAACCCCTCCCTTCTACTTTTGTATGGTTACTTAGTAATAAATCCAGAATAGCTGGTAATTTCTTTGCTAATTCATTCCATTTTTGAAAGCTGTGATCAAGATTAGATACAATAGGGATATATTCAATAGGAAATTGAATATCTCAATTTACCTTGGACATTTTGGATGCAAACAATTGTGTTAAGTGCAAGCAGAGCAAAAAAAACTGAATTTAGGTTAAGAACAAAATTATATTTATGTGTGAAAAGAGAATGGGAGAGAAAGAGAGGCAGGTTAAAGACAAAATGTGTATGTGTGTTTGTGTGTGTGTGTAAAAGAGGGAGAGAGAGATGCAGGTTAAAGACAAAAATGTGTATTTGTCATGCTTGTTATAACAAAATATGGGAAGATTTGAGGCAAAGAATATATATGATACATAAAACATAATAAATATAAAATATGCTATATTAGATAAGTTTAGTGACCTTATGAGTTTGATGGCAGGAAAGTTAAATCAACATGGTACCAGCATTCTATTAAGAGGTCTTTGGCTGTATCACAAACAGAAAGAAAACAGGTAGAGAACCAGCCTGTACAGATGGCACCAAGCTAGCGGTGTTCGTGCTTTCCAAACAAACCACTCTATCTTGAGAAAAATAATCTGATAGCAGAGACATAGCCATTTCCACTATGTGAATGTTTGACCCTTATCAAATTCTCATCCATAAGACCTAATCATCTCTCTCTAGGCTCCACCTCTTTAAGTTTCTACCATCTTAAATCACCTACATTATACCTAGCATGATCCTTTGAAAAAATAAACAACAATCAATCATATAAGGTAATGTAATCTTAATAGTATTTAAACTCCCAGATTACAAGTGTGAGTGCCTTTCCACTGACTGGTTGATTATTTTTTGAGAAATCTTTAGTAGTTTTCTTGGTCTATCATGTATTTTGTCACAATTTTATTATTTTATTCTTTTTGATGCTTATAATGGAAATGTTTTCAAAATGTTATTTTTTTAATATTTTCTTGTTACTATGTATAATTTTTGTGAGTTGACTTTTATCTGGCACTTATGGTGAATTTATTAATTCTAGTAATTTTTTGTGAAATTTTAAATTTTCTGCATAACGTTTATACAATCTGTGAACAATAGTAAATTCATTTTTTCCTCTCTCCTTTCCTTCCCTTCTCCTTTTCCTTCCTTCCTTGATTGCTTCCTCTCTCCTTCCCTTCTTCCCTCCCTTCCTTCCTTTCTTCCTTTCTTCCTACTTTCCTTCCCTTCTCTCTCTCTCTACCCCTCTGGCTAAAAAAACTTAATTATATTGAACAGAAGTAGCCAATGTAGTCAACATGGCTTTGACCTATTTATGATCTTAAATAAATGTTTTCTTACCAGTTTTAATGATACTCAATGAGTGTTTTCCATATGGTTTGTATGATGGTGAGGTATTTTCTTTCTCTTTCTAGTTTGTTGAATATATTATTTCTATCATGATAGTATATTTAATTTTGTTAAATGAATTTTCTGCATTATTGAACATGGTTATTGTTTATTTTCCATTCTGTTAATGTTTTCTGTTGTGTTAATTAGTTTTTGTCTATTGAAACATATTTGTTTCTTAGGAATCAATTTTTTTTGGTCTTAATACACAATCCTTTTAGTGATACACTTGATCAATAACACACATCCCCAAGTTTTTATTTGTTTGTTTGTTATGTTGGGGATTGAACTCATATAGTATTAGACCATTAAATGTTTCTGAACTCTGTTTTCTAATATGTTATTGAGGATTTAAAAAATAAATATTAATGAGGTATATTGTTGTTTAGATTTACTTCTTATCCTGTTTCTCATTGACTTCTGTGTCATTTTTAGAATAATTTTCTTCTACACTTACTTGATTTCCAAGTGAAACATACAAAGTCTTTTTATTTCTTTTTCTTGTGGTTCTTTTTTCTATTTTTGGTGGTTACCATGGTGATTACATTCAATATGCTAAAATTATAACACTCTAATTTGAATATATGCCAGCTTAACTTCAATATCATACAAAATTTTCTTTCCAACAGCTCCAGTCCCACCCCTTCCAGTTGTTCACACTCCAAAATTATATCTTTATACATTATATTTCCCAAAATATAAACTAATGATATTTTTGATACCTTTGTCTCTTAAATTATATAGAAAACAAAATGTGGCATCACAAATGTACAATAGCAGTCTTAGGCTAATTCATTTTGAGAAATAACTTGAGCTCTCAAATCATGTAGAAAACATGGAATTATAAAATGTTACACTATATTAGCTATAAAAATTGCTCTTGATAGTTCTCTTAGGCACAGGCTGAAATTTTCTCAATAGAGACCCAGAAACACAACAAATCAAAGAAAGGTTGGACAAATTGGATTGCATAAAGCTGCAGAGCTTCTGCATGGCAAAGGACACAGCTAGCAAGATCAATAGAAAGCCCACAGATTGGGAGAAGATCTTCACTAGCCATACAACCGACAAGGGCCTCATATCTAAAATATACTTGGAACTCAAAAAATTAAATTCCCAACAACAAATCCTCAAAGAAAAAACTGTGTGATAAGCAAGTGGGCTAAAAACTTAAAAAGAAGCTTCTCTGAAGAGGAAATAAGAATGGCCAATAGACACATGAAGAAATGCTCAACCTCCCTAGCCATAAAAGAAATGCAAATCAAAACAATACTGAGATCCCACCTTAACCCAGTTAGAATGGCTATAATCAAGAACTCTAATAACAACAGATGCTGGAGAGGATGTGGCCAGAAAAGAACCCTACTGCATTGTTGGTGGGAGTGTAAACTTGTTCAACCACTTTGGAAAGTAGTATGAAGGTTCCTCAATAGACTCCACATAGAGCTCCCCTATGACCCAGCAATCTCACTTTTAGGCATTTACTCAAACGATCACAAACAAGGCTATACTAAAGCTACCAGCACAACTATGCTTATTGCAACATTATTTACCTTAGCTAAGATATGGAACCTACACAGATGCCGCTCAGTAGATGAATGGATTGAGAAAATGTGATATATAATATATATAATGGAATATATATATACATATATATAATGGAATTTTATGCCTCCATCAGAAAGAAGGACATTGCCCCATTTGTTAGGAAATGGAAAGACTTGGAAAAATTTATATTAAGTGAAGTCAGCCAGGCCCAAAGAAACATAGGTCTTATGGTTTCCCTTATTTGCAATAACTAGTATATGTCTGGAACAAGCAGAAAAGGTCAAAAGTTATGTACATATGACCAGATAAGATGATGTTAAACAAAATGAACCCCAAGATAGGGGCACAAGTGTTTTTTCTTTCTATCTTGCTATTGTTCCTAATGTATTTATAATGTGCCATGTGATTTTTTTTGTTTCTTTGTATGTTCCTCCCCCATGGTTTAAACTCTATTTTCACTGTTGGTGATGTCGATGCCCTGCATCTTTTATATACACTTCTCTAATTCGGGGAGGGGAAGGGAAAAAACAAAATGCTTAAATAAGGATACAGGTTGACCCATTGTAACAATGAGATATACAAGACACTATGTTGAAAAACAAACTTTACAATTTAGGCATGGATGGTGTGTGTGTGGGAGTGTAGATGGGGTGGTGGGGAGGGAAGGGTAGGGGAAAAACAAAGGAGGAGGTAACAATGATTGATTGATAGGAAATGTACTCATTACCTTGCTCATGTAACTGTAACTACTCTGTATTTATACAATTAAAAGCATATTTTTAATATTGCTCTTGAGTTTCTTGAGTGGGTTTTTCTATATTTTTATATGGTTTGGGGTTACTATCAAATTTCCTTATAATTCAATTTGAAGGACTCACGTTAGTTTGTGTGTGTGTGTGTGTGTGTGTGTGTGTGTGTGTGTAGCAAGTCTAAATTTAATAAAAATGTTCCAGCTTCTCTGACAGTGTGCCAACTTTTCTAATTTTGTATCATATTTTTGCTGGATGTAGTATTCTTGTTTACCATGTTTTTTTAGCACTTCGAGTTTTACATGAACATTGGACATTTTCACTTTCTCCCCCTTTTGGAAGATGTTTTGCTTTTTAATTTTTTTCTCTTTTCCCCTTTATTTCTCACTAATTGTAGTCCATCTCTGCACAAAATAGGTCATTAGCCTGAGATGTAAACTGACTGTTCTCTCATCCTTATGAGCCCATGACTTTCTTATAATTTTCCCCATAAATATAGTTGTTTTTAATGTCCTCATTGTACATGTCTAGCTTTAACGCAAGAAAAAGTGAAAAAAATGACAGGAGAGAAAATAGTTCACTCACTCTTTAAGTGCCCTGTGCGTCTCCTCAGCCTGTGGAGAAAGCCAAAGAAATGGAGAAATTTTGAAATGAAATATGACTTCTGCCAGTCCCATGAGTGGACCAAAGCAACAATCAATACCCTGGGTACAGATCCCTAAAGACTGAGATTCTTGAAGAATAGAGCTTTTATATTTTTTCTGCAATTGCATGATAGATGTTCCAGAAACAAGTTCTTAGGTGCCTGCCCTAAAGTTAAGAAGTAGGTGATGGATAGCTGCTATTGTAAAAAGGGATCAAATATACTACCATTAAGCACAACCTGAAGTTCAAAAGTTCCCCCTGGAAGTTGCTTTTGATAACTCCTGATTTCCAAAGTAGCTACAACAGGAACCTTCTGCCACGTTTCTTTGTATACAAGGACTGGCTTCTTATGCTACCATTTTGATGGTTAACTGGAACTATCCTTTCTACAGCTTCTCACATTTCCATTTCTGAGAGAATAACCAAATAATCTGTATTTTGTAGTTTCTCTAGCCAACTGTTTGCTTTCTTTATGATCACATCTGTGGCTAGCTCTCTCTTTTCTATCATGAAAATGAAGCTCTATGAGTACATCTTTTGCTCAAGGCTAGTGCTCTACCACTGGAGTCACAGCTGTACTTACAGCATTTTAGTGCTTAATTGTAGATAGGAATACCACAGACTTTCCTGCCTGGACTGGCTTTGGCCCATGATCCTCAGATTTCAGCTTCCTGAGTAGCTAGAATAGCAGGTGTTTAAAGTAGTTTGCTGATACTAACTCATCCTGCTTCTCATTAGACTGGTGAAATCTCTTAGACAAGGTCAGTAGCTTCTTATACAGATGAAAAATTATCTGTGTTTTCCTAGGAATCCTCTACTTTTTTTTGCTCCACCCAATTTTACATGGAATTGATCTCTTCCTTGAATCAAAATCAATCTTGTTATGTTCAGAAAGTCCTGGATTTCCATTGGTAGAGTTCAAATAAAACTTTATTACCAAGTCTTTATAGTGGGGTTGCCAACTTTGTTTCTTTCAATGAAGTATTATTGCTACAGGGCAATTGTGGGATGTGTGCATGTGTGAATGTGAAAAAAATGACATTTTAAATGCTTTGTGGGTGAAGAGTAACTATTCTGTATTGAATTGAATGTGAAAATTGCTTTCCATTTGGGAAAAAATAAAACATTGCATGCTAGTAGTTCCTGTATAAGAACTTTAAGCATCTCACCCCAAATGAAGCCTCTCAGGGCATGGTAACTGACACTATGGGAAAACTTTGAAAACGTGGGTACTGACAACAAATATATACACTGTGCCTTACCATCAAGGGAAAATAGATATATCCCTGGGTTATTGGATTTTTACTAGGCCTGGAGAGATAACCAAACAATAGAATCCTAAACAGCCCTCAGCAAAACGTTGTGAAATATATTTCTTCTATTTGAAACTATCTATCTATCTATCTATCTATCTATCTATCTATCTATCTATCTATCTATCTATCTATCTATCTTTCTATCTATCATCTTTATATTTATCTATCAGTCTATCTATCTATCTACCTGTAATCTATGTGATAGCTAACTTACTACCTTTAATTGAACAAACTGAAATTTGAGTGGTGCATTTTTCCCTCAGCTAGTGGAAACAGGTATTTGTGAGGTATTGTAGTCTTTCATATTTCAGTCCTCAATTGGCATGTGCTCTTCTCCTTTTGAATGACCAAGGAACTCTCCTACATATTACAGAATGCATCTCACAGACAATCTCCTGTACCATATGTGGCATTTCAGTGACATTAGTGTTAAGATGCTTTAGAAACACTGGTTTCACTCGTGTGATCAAACTCAGTGGACCCAACTTGTACAGAAGGGGCAGAGAATTCCAGTTCCTCAGCATTCTTTACTTCTATGTGACTTAGACCTGGACTTTTCAGTTTGTGTGCACTGTGTGGTGAATGGTTAAATTATCTTTCATGTATTTTTTCTGGTGGAAATGAGGATTTTGTATTTTGGTTAATGAATTGCTTCTTCCTAATTTAATGATCTACTAATGTTATAAGAAAGTGCATTGAACAATTATAAAAAGACATTCTTGAAGTAACATAATCTGGAAAGAAATCTACATGTTCCTACGACAGGATCTGCATGAATGTTAAAAATAAATAAATAAAAACAGAACAACTCCGGCTTCCAACCAGATCCTAAAGTTTGTCAGTACAATGTCAATGGTATGCTTGTTTTACCTGCTTCCCATTTGTTCAGTCTGTTTGATTTAGGTATGGCTTTTGAACATTTCTGTATAATTTTAATGTAATGGATTTAACTATGTAACGAACATCCTATGAGTAATTTGCCAGGGCATATTTTAAAGTACATGTTACCTCTGATGACAGCATATTTTAGCAGTTAGATTTTGAGAGAGACAAGTGAAGGATCTGGAATCTCAGGCAAAAATAGTTCCGTTCTCAAAGCCTCTTTTGTGCTTCCGTTTGCCACTTTCCCAAAGTCATGCTGAGTCAAATGTGAAGCCCAACACTTTCAGTTCTGATACAAAAGATCATTGCCAGGCAATCATGAATGCAAATATGAATATGCACAGAGTCAAACATTTCTTTTATGAACATTTAGCCTTTAGTTTTAAGGCAATGTTAGACAAATGGTATATAGTTAATGAACGTAAATTCAGACACAATAACTATCCTCAAGAAATTTGTAGGCGTTTACGTGTCAATGGTATAAAATATTTCTCTATTCCTTATGTTGAGGAGAGAGAGGAAGGCCCTGGTGAATGGCTAGGGGGGAATTCTAAGCTTAGGGCTTATAAATTTTGGCATTGCCTTGAAAATTCTGGAAGGTATTCTGGCACTGTATTCAGATTGTTCTCATGGACTCTGTACAGAAGCTACCATAATTTTCTATTTTCTTCTAATGATTATTAACTTTCAACTAGAACTTAAAAGGCTGGTTTTATTCTTTGATTTCCCCTAGTCTACAACTGTATAATATTTCTGTGGTGGTAATATAGTTTTAAAATTTAATGGAAGCAAATAGTATTAATTTAAAGGGTTACTCAAACTGAAAATTAAGAAACTATGGAAAGGTTAAGCTAATGATATCAAAGTATTATTTTCTAAGCCCATACGGTGCCCTTTTTGGCAATGAGCTTGAATGTTTATTAGTATAAAGGACATAAAAAGACAGATCTATTTGTGCTTGATTTTTATTTTAGTTTTCTCATCGCACAATCTATAATTGCAATTCCTTTTCCTTGACACGCATGCATTCTCACTGTGAATAGAAAGAAAATAGGAGGTAAGAAAAAAGCAGAAAAAATGAGAAAGAACAAATCTTTTATCAGGGAAAAATTCTTTGAGAGCTCAACATCTTGAAGAAGTTATTATTCTATGGAACTTGACCCAAATCTACAACTCTTGACATTTAGAGCTTGAAAATATGTCAGTTTGCTCGGCTTCCCCTTCGTGGTCCCAGCCCTTCTGTAAGATCATGAAACAGTATGCAAACACAGTGTACAGAGGCCTAGGAAGGCAGCAGGTGAGCGGCTCTACTGCCCACAACATTCTTAGATGCTTTGTTGAAAATTCTATGCACGTTGACGTGTATTCATGAAACTGGCTTGGATAATGTCCACATTCATTCATTTTTCACCCTAACTTTTCCTCCTAAGGTGCATGATGCCAGAGAAAAGAAAAGTTAACTGTGTGAAACTCAGCAGACGTCTTTGTTAGGATGCTGGTGATTTTTTTTTAAATCCACATTTCTTTCACTTTCTTAGCTTCAGTCATCCTTGAAGAGAGCAGATCAAACTTTGTATTTTAATTAGGATTTTTCAATGCTCATGGCCTCGAGGAGGAAAGAGTGGGAAAAGAAAAAAAAAGAAATTCTATAGATTTCTGTGAAAGTAAGAGGGCCAAAATTGTTCTCTTTGTAATTAGCATTTATATTGTGCAAGAGTAAATAAGAAACTCCAGATTGGGTATGTGATTCAGAAGGAAATGAACTAAAATGGAAGAATAATATTTTGGATTAGAAATGGTAGTTTAGAGCGGTACTAGCCCTGATTGCACCTGACTGCATCTGAATTAGAAATACCAGAGAATACTGAGGGAAGAGAAAAAATATTAGGAAAATTCTTTCTTAGCCAATTATAATATTTGCAAGTAGGCTTGTCCTGTGCCATTCCTGAGCTATTAGTCAAAGGTAAAGTATGAGAAAAAAAATTTTTAAGATCAGAGCAAAGAGAATGAGCTTCCCCATCAACATTTTGACAGGCCTTCTAAAAACCTTTATGCATAACTCCAATTATAATTCCCCCATAACCATGATGTGAATTATACAAAGAATTTTGATGCGTTAAATCATGTCTATGGCCTCCTTCGAGCTATTCTCTGTAATATTATCTTCTTTTCTTACTTCAATTTAAATAAGCACAATAGAGAATTGTTGACCAGATGAATAATAATTTGGCATCACTCTGACAATTCTCCACCCATAAATTTACATTCTGTCTGGGAAATTTATTTCTGGAGTATGGTAAGTCACTTGCTAATGTTAGGAGTGCATGATTAAATGTTTTCTGCACATGTTTCCATTGATGCAATTTGGATATTATATTATTTCCAATAGGTTACCAAGTATGATTTGCATTGAAATTCTTCTGATGTACTTGGATTTGGGTTTAATCATGATAAATTCTTTGTCTACAATTAAAATATTTTTTCTATAGAAAGGAGCATTATATTCTGTGCAAGAGGATCTTGTCTTTCTTCTGTAAAATTTTACTTTGTCTAAATCTTGAAAACAATTTAGAATCACTCATCAGAGAAATCTCTAGTGAGAAAAATGAAATTTATAGTACACAAGGCTAGGTTTAACAACCATCTGTTCCACTTAAAACATTTGTCTCAAGTAATATAACAATTCCAAGATGATGATGAGTTAGGTAATTTTATTTATCTTTTATTAATTCATTTAGCAACTCAACTCTTCTTAAAGCCATTGTTTGGGATTGTTTATTTATTTATTGAACATAATGAAATACCCAGTATACTCATCCACTTATGTACTTATGTGTTCCACATTTCATACTCTGTTATTTATACAGGAATAACTCCATTTCAAGAGAAAAGATGACTATATCCAAGTTTCTACAGATATAAAGGGATTTGAGACAAAACACATGGGTAGTTACAATTTTATTATTGTATTCTACTTTCCAAATGTATTCAAGTCTCAATCCTCCCTACACACATATTCACACCCACACATAGCTAGAGGAAAGAAAAGATGCTTCCAAATCTGAACTCATAAGATGGAGTAATTCAGAAATAAAATCCACTTTCATTAATGCCACCAACATCTCAGCAAACACACATGACTGTGGATCATGTAATGTCCATCCTGGCTTTAGACACCTCAGCAGCAATGAGTTGATTGTCTTCTACTGGCTCAGATGACCAGACTCCAGTCCTTTTTATCAAGTGCTTTAAAGAGCAGAGAAAAGGCTCTTGGGTAATCCAGAATCATCCAGCAATGCTTCCCCAGGGAAATGATAGCACACTGCTTCACTTGACATTTTTGTACATTTTTTATTTTAAAAATACTATACAGAGGTATTACAGTTACATGAGCAAGGTAATGAGTATATTTCTTATTGAGCATTGTTACCTCCTCCTTGATTTTCCCCCTACTATCCCTTTCCTCCCACCTCCACAACTGCCCTCCCCGCTTGTCCCGAAGTTGTGAAGTTCATTTTGAACATAGTGTTTTGTATATCTCATTGTTACAATGGGTCAACCTGTATCCTTATTTAAGCATTTTGTTTTTTCCCTTCTTCTCCCTGAATTAGAGAAATGTATATACAAGATGCAGGGCACCAACATCAAATACAGTGGAAACAGGGGTTCTATCCTGGGGGAGAAACATACAAAGCAAAAAAAGATCACATGGTACATTATAAATACGTTAGAAACAACAGCAAGAAAGGAAAAAGATATTTGTGTCCCTATCTTGGGGTTCATTTTGCTTAACATCATCTTATCTGTACATATGTACATAGTTTTTGGCCTTTTCTGCTTGTCCTATACACGTACTAGTAATTGCAAATAAGGGAAACCATGGGAGCTATGTTTCTTTGGGCTTGGCTTACTTCGCTTAATATAATTTTTTTCCAAGTCTTTCCATTTCCTAACAAATGAGGCAATGTCATTGTTTTTGATGGAGGTATATTCCATTTTATATATATATATATATATATATATATATATATATATATACACACACACACACACACACACATATGTATATCAAGAAAATGTGATATATATATATATATCGTATATATATATATATATATATATATATATATATATCACATTTTGTTGATCCATTCATCCATTCTGCTGAGGGTCATCTGGGTTGGTTCCATATCTTAGCTATGATAAATAATGCTGGGATAATAAATAAGACTTAAAAAGAAACTTCTCTGGAGAGGAAATAAGAATGACCAATAGGCTCAACCTCTCTAGCCATAAAAGAACTGCAAATCAAAACAATATTGAGATTCAACCTCACCCTAGTTAAAATGGCTATAATCAAGAACTCTAATAGCAATAGATGCTGGAGGGGATGTGGCCAGAAGGAAACCCTACTGCATTGTTGGTGGGAGTGTAAACTTGTTCAACCACTTTGGAAAGTAGTATGGAGGCTCCTCAAAAGACTCCACATAGAGCTCTCCTATGACCCTGCAAGCCCACTTTTAGGCATTTACCCAAATGATCACAAACAAGGGACATACTAAGGCTACCAGCACAACTATGTTTATCACTTGACATTTTATAGGCCAAAACTCATCCCCAAATCAGGCCTCAGCTCACCTTCAGGAAAGAAGTAAGATTCACTCTGTTTCTGAGAAAATAGAAAACAGAATACTAGTAATGTCTATTGCGCTGAAACACGTGGCCTATAGTTGATAATTAGGACTCAAGGAGAAATTTGTCATTATATATTAAATGTATGAATGAGCAGATTTTAAATTCTAGGAGAATGGTGAACTTACTCTTACTCCATTCTGGCTGCTGAAACTGTTTGTTTGGGTGGCTCAAACAACATGCATTCATTTCTTACAGTTGTGGAACCTGAAACCTGAGCTCAAGGAGCAAGAGGTGCTGCATTCTTTTGTGGCTCCCTCTGTTTGTGGAGGGCAGCCTCCCTTCGTGTCCTCACTGAGCTGTCTGATATTATAAGGGCACAGATTCCATTTATGTTCCCCCCTCCTTCATGACCAAATCATCCCTCGAAGTCTGCACTTGACGATATGAATTTGAGAGGAAACCAAATATATAGCCCATCACAAAATAGAGGTAAATTTACAAGAAACATCCATTTTTCCTCTTTTCTCAAGTCAAAAACGGGAGAGCACATTCCTTTTCATCTAAAGCTTAGAGTCTGTCTTAGAGGGAATCACACACACACACACACACACACACACACACACGTGACACACATCTAACATAGCTATCAGCTATCACTGCACAATTATTGCTGACACTGTATATTTTAGTTTCTCACTTATAGGGAACAAGTTTTTAATTAGTTGTTACTACTGTGTAAGTTTAATGATAATAAAATCTCATTGTTTTTCTTTCTCGCAAATAAGATTGGAATAGAAAGAATTTTCCTGCTGACAATTGTGCCCTCAAGTGTTAACAATATTCACCACTGTTTAAGAGAATAATTAGGTTGGTTTCTTTCTGCAATACTTGCATAACAACAGCAGGACCTTTGTTCTATTTATCTATACAAGTGACATATCTTAACAGGGTAGCTTGTGAAGAAGAAACATTTGATAATACCTCAATCCCCTCACCGGGAAATTACACAATAGTTCCAAAATGAACTGACTGTAGAAAAAACATTAAGTGAAAGATACCTACATAAGAGAGCAATTTCCTGGTGTCCAGTCTGCATTTTCCATGCTGAGCTGCCCAAGGGTACCTTACTGATCCTGCCACTGATGGGAATGATTTCCATGGGCTTCGTGATTCAACTCCACCGTACCTTAGAGAATACAGTGACCTCAAACATCGCAACTCTAATTGATTGGCCGAATATGCTCTGTAAAAATTGTTTTCTTCTTCTTTGTTCTACAATTATGTATGAGTATTTTAAGTAAACTTTGGCAGGAACTTCAGCTCCCATGTTGAAGAATAATTCTGCATTTTAATATGATTTACAAATATAACTTCAATCATTAGGGGGGTTTATATCCTTTTTATATCAGAGGGATTTTAAATATGATGTGACAACCTAAGCTCTAAAATTTCCTTTTTGTCAGTTTAACCCAGGTCTTTGCTAGGTGATTCTGAACATGGTTATGCTTCTAGGTTTAAACCAGAAACAGGTGGTTAAATATCTACACATGACTCTGTCAGTTTGCCCATAGCCTTATCATGTTGTATTTTGGTCATGCCTATATAATATTTTTACAATTGTCTAGATACATTTTGCCATACTGAGCTACCAAAAACATTAGTTTTGTTTTCATCAGTTCCATTGAAGAGAATACTAATAACACTTTACATCTTAGTATTCTTCAGCCCATGATCCTCTAACTCATCTCCTAAGGGAAAAATCTTCCCAGTTGGTTATTAATGTGCTGTCACAGCCTGGTTCTCTGAGCAGGTGTTCACAGGACCCTCTGAGATTCCTTGCACCTTGATATGACCCCATTTTCCTAGGATCATGGGTGCACATTCTCATACTGAGATTCTGGAAGTTTTCCCAATGATGAGATGCAAATGCTGCCTTGTCTGATCTGCATTAACTCTTTGGGACACTTGAATCTTCACATTGAGTAGAGCTGTCTTCAAAGGGTAGATTCTAGTCATATGGAGATGCAAAGATGGTTTATCTCATGTAGGGTAAATCACACCGTATCACTCTGCCAATCTTCATGGGCTTTCTAAGCCTGGTTGAGCCCCAAATCCACTAGTTAGAGGTAGAATGTATAAGAGTTTAAAATAAAATGAGGCTCAATTTCAGAAAATATGCTTTAGGTACCTAATGGAATATTATTTAATCATCAAGAAGAAGGAAATGATGTCATTTGCCAGAAGAGCTAGTGTTAAGTGAAATAAGTCAAAAATTGAAATATACATATAAAGTATTTTCTATTAGAATTTAGGTTCGAAAGAATAAAACATGAGAACAGAGGAAGTCAGTGGGAAGGCTAATAGTAGGACTAGGTAGCAAGAGAGGAGCATAGGGTTGATATGATCAAGATAGAAATCCAAATATGAACATGTATGCAATACAAAAACAGCATACTGAAACTCACCATCTCATAAATCAGTAATAATGAAATTAGGACACATTTCCAGCCAAAGACCATGCATGGATGTAGCATGCAACATCCGTTTTCTGAGCCCTGAAATGAGCATGTTGTTACACCATTGCTGCAATTGGTGGAATCCTCACTCTTCCCTGCTGCTCATTTTGATATCTGTCTCCTGCCCAGAGCTGCTGGGGGAACTAACAAAGCCTTCAGCATCACTGGAGGGTAAATCTCTGTTTTCTCCGGGTTCCTCTGATCCTCCTCTACACTCCAGGAAGGGTGTGACCTTTCCATCCAGTTCAATCAGAACACGCAGAGAAGGGAGGTAGAGAGTTTTATGCCAAGGAATATCAAGGAGGTCAGAGCAGAGGGCCAAGATGAAAGAAGGACCAAAAAAAGAGCCAGGACCAGAAGGAAAGAGCTCTGCGTGGACTGCCTGGGCTTTGAATCTCAAGGTTTCCCTCTGTTTTGAACGGGAGGAAATAGACTAAGGGAGATCAGTACACCAACTTCATTACTAAGAAGGTGGAATGCCTCTCCTGTGTGATTCTGCGAAGTGAGCTTCCCAGATTTCCTCCTGAATTAAACACACTACTGAGCTGAGAGGCGTTTCCATTTCCTGGTGTGTGTGTGAAGTGCTGGCCTTTGGAAGTTGTCGGTATTGAGAAGCAAAGTTGTGCACTGCCATTGCTGAGGATTGAACCCCCAAATTCTGACACACAAATGGAACCTTGGACAATATGCTCTCTATCTCCTCTATCACTTTTTTCAACAAAGGGAGAAAATTCTTATGAAGGCAAAGGGGTGAGCATTGCAACCAATTACCCTCCCCGAGAGGAGACGCTCTGGCCTGATATATATAATTTACATGTTGGGAGGATTAGGTTTAGGTATGCAATTTATAAGTCACCTTTTTCTCTGTTTTTGATGGCAAAGTTGTCTACCTCAGCCTCCTCAGTCTTCTTTCATTTTTGTTACTGTATTTTCGGTGGTTTATGGAAAAAATCAGAATTAATTTACTTGCTGATCACAAATGCCAGTGTCAGCTTGTAGAAAGTCATCCATCTTTTTTTTTTAATTGAGTATTTCATTCCAGCGGCGGACACAGAGTTGACACTCATGGAGCATATTCTGCATATTCTGCAGCCAATCACACTACATCTGAAATATAAGCATAGTACAAATTGATGTGGATTTTAAACAATCTGTTTTCTTTGGCTTTAGAAGTTGCCCAATAGCATATTGCATTAAGAACAAAATATTCTTCAATCAGGATCAAATTACAATCTTATGGCAGTAAAACGTCACTACACAGAGGGAATATTGGAGTTTATGAGCAGTCTTCAGGCAAAATATTTAAAGACAACAAGGTTTAGATTATTAAGGAGCTATTTTTCAGTTCATTGAAAAAATGTAAATATTAAGAATTAGACTTTATTTGATTGAACTCTAAGTTTTTGACCCATGTAAGCACACGTAAAAGAAATGGTACATACTTCTTACTTCTTGGTATGATGGTTTGAAAAGTCTGGCTTAATCTAAAAGCAACTTTCCATCTGGCTGGCATAGTAAGCAAATGGAATTAGTGGGGTTGGCCTGTTTTTTCATATGAATAATCATGATTAGTATAATATCTGTGGTCTGCTTTGATTAGTTTTCACTCCTGTTTTTTGGTATATTGGTGTAGATAGGCATGCAGGATAGCGTTTCTATTACCTTATGGCTGAAAAATAAATTGGAAAAAATGTAGGTATTTGAGGGTGTATGTGTATTTTGGACACACCATTGGTCACCTACTCAACACTTCTTGTTTTGTTGTTGGCAAGCTCCAGAGGATAATCATGTACATTCCAGAACATGGTATTCCTACCTCCTACGTGTAAATCCCCAGTGCCCAGGGTCTGTAGCAATAATCTAGCAGAACACTGGAGAAGCATGACTGGGTTCTGACAAGTGAGAGGTGAAGAAAATTCTGCTGGAGGATACATCAGCAAAGGCTCCTGTGAGTAGAGGTCCCTCTATCTTGCCGCACTGTTTCCTGTGTGAAATATTGCCTGGAAAAGCCTTCTGCGGAGAGATGGGGCGAGCGTCCCTCTGGGCCTGTGTGAGAAAGAGAAGGTGGCTTTGAGAGTCTTCCCAACTATGGGAAGACAGAATGTGTCTTCCTATTGTTCAACTTCTTTTTTTCTATTCTTTTGGTATTTGTGGCCAATTTTATATCAACCAATAAAAATAACTTTATTCAGCCATCTATTTTCATTCAAATCCAATTGAGGCCTTTGTTTTCCAGTTACCTATGTCTTGGGCTGGGGTACAGTGTCACAGTGAGCAGTTGAGGCCTGCATATGGGCAAGGCCCTGATGAACACCAGCAAAGGAGGGGGGGGTGTGTCTCAAGCAGTGTTGTGTGCAAGTGTGTTTCATTAGTGACACCTGCAAGGATTTGGATTTGGATTTTAGTGGTCACCTTACATCCTGATTATCTCACATATTTTATGACTTAATATTTTAAGAAATGAATATCTGTCATGATATTAAATGCACCTATTTTTAAAGCTTCTCAGTTGTCCTGCAGTTACAAATGATAGCTTGCATAGTTACTTTATCATCTTTAAGCAGTTGTGCAAAGGAATGGCCGTTTAACGAAACAGTTTCTGAAAACAATGATCCTTGATGATTGCCAACTTTTTCAACATTCCCACCTACCCCTTCCTTGCCCACCCCTTCCTCTCTCTTTGATTTTGTAGGGTATATGTTGGATTCTTGACTGCATTTCCACCATTGCCATTTCTCTAGCCTTTATTCCCTTTGTATACTTTTTGAGGTTGACATTGTATATAGATAATTTAAGTAGTTAAACATGATAGAAATTACTCATAAGTCACCTAGTTTGAAGATCAATCGGTGTTCTTGATTATTTGTTATTGCTATTTTATTTCATACCCCAGAGTAATTGCTAATAGTTTTTGACAAATTGCTATCTTTGTTCAGAATTTTATAGTGATAAACAATCCAGAGAATGCTAGCTAAGCGTTTTATACCAATATATCAATGCAATCCCAGGATAATTGACTTTTTTCTCTTAAGTAGTTCTAAAGTAAGACTTCCAAAAAACTTAAGCAAAAGCACTTCTGAGACCAATTTTTACAGCCTTACCTAATATGGAAGATTGGGATGGAGACCAGTGCATTTTGGACAGCACTTTAATGTCTGCTTTGGTACATCTGAAATGAATAAAATTAGTGCAACTCATAACATATGGATGGTCCTTTGCTGGAGTCAGAGAAATGTAAAGCCCATTAAAGCCGTTTGTGGTGGACCTGTGCTGTACTCTATAAAGCCCCGTAACATTTAACAAGTGCAAAATAATGAACAGTAATCCAGGTATTTGAGGGCTCTGATAAAGCACCGTGTTTTCCAAAAACTCCTGTGATGAAGTCCCAGGATTCCAACTTTTCTTAAGGAAAAACTGAAGTAATGTGGACACGGAGAGGAAGAGAAGTAAAATGCAGGTGTCTTCCCTTCTGTTTTGAATAGGATTTCCATCAAGCTCCTTTGCAAAGGGAATTGACTTCACTTTCTGGTTTCTTTTGACCCTGGCTTAGACGCAGCCTTGGTGTCAGGAAGTCTTCCCTTCAAAGCCTCAATCGCTCACATTCAAATTTAAACATACTTCCTTGCATGTAATCAGTGAAGGAAGCACAGCTGTCCACCAGCCTATGCACCCTAAACCTTCCAGCCTTTTCTTTGGCATAAATTATCTGACTTCACAGAATCATAAAATTAGTGGGGACCTTGAAGTCATCCCATCCTTCCTCTGCCTGTAGAGAGGACTACCCTAGCCTTCCTAAGCAGATGAGCAAAGCCAGCCTGCTTTGAAGAGATCCGGCAAAAGCTAATCAAAAGTCTCCAGCAGACACACTCCTTTGCCAAGAGACCAGGGTCTGCAGGAAGTCATCAGTGTTACCACCCAATGTCATTTTCCAAACACCCACATGTGCAAATACGCATGTGCATTCCGACTCTAGAGAAGATTCCAGAAGCTTAGAGGTGAGGACTGAAGGAAATTACAAAGGTGCACAGGGACTGTTTGCCTGTCTGTCTCTGTGGTGCAGTGTGGGAGAATGCTGAGTACTCCATCTCTTCACACAGCCTGGCCACAGCAAGCTGTGTGTGTGTGTGTGTGTGTGTGTGTGTGTGTGTAAATACCACACAGAGAGGTTACAATTACATGAGCAAGGTAATGAGTACATTTCTTATCAAGCATTGTTGCCTCCTCCTTTGTTTCCCCTTCCCATCTCTTCCCATCTCCTCCCTCCTCATCCCCCCCAAAAGCCCTTCCCACCCCGCGCCAAAGTTGTAAAGTTTGTTTATCGACATAACCTCTTGTTCATCTCATTGTTGCAATGGGTCCACCTGTATCCCTATTTAAACAATTTGTTTTTCCCCTTCCCCTCCACAAATTATACCAATATCATATACAGTGAAAGGAGGATTATACCGTGGGGGAGGGACATACAAACCAACAGAGAAATATAAATATGTTAGAAACATAAGCAAGCAAGAAAAAACATTTGAGTCCTTATCTTGGAGTTCATTTAGCCTAACATCAACTTATCTGACCATTTCTGCTTGTCTCAGACATATACTAGTTATTGCAAATAAGGGAAACCATGGGACCAATGTTTCTTTGGGCCTGGCTTACTTCACTTAATATAATTTTTCCAAGTCTTTCCATTTCCTAACAAATGGGGCAATGTCATTCTTTCTGATGGAGGCATAGAATTCCATTGTGTATATAGAGTCAAAGCAGACACTCTGAAAACATTACAGGATGGAATAGGAGAAACACCAAGTCTCCTTGGCACAGGCTGAAATTTTCTTCATAGAGGCCCAGAAACACAACAAATGAAAGAAATGTTAGATAAATGGGATTGCATGAAATTGCAGAGTTTCTGCATGGCAAAGGACATAGCTAACAAGATCAATAGAAAGCCTTGGATTGGGAGAAAATTGTCACTAGCCATACAATGGACAAGGGTCTCATATCTAAAATATACCTGGAACAAAAAATTAAATTTCCCAACAACAAATCCTCAAAGAAACAGCTGCCCAGTAAATAAGTGGGCTAAAGACTTAAGAGAAACTTGTGGAGCGCCTGTGGCTCACGCCTATAATCCTAGCTACTCAAGAGGCTGAGATCTGAGGATCACAGTTCTAAGCCAGCAGGGGCAGGAAAGTCCGTGAGACTCTTATCTTCAATAAACCACTAGAAAACCAGAAGTGGCGCTGTGGCTCAAGCGGTAGAGTGAGCCTTGAGCTGAAGAGCGCAGGGACAGCTCTCAAGCCCAGAGTTCAAGCCCCATGACTGACAAAAAAAAAAAAAGAATTTAAAAAAAAAGACTTAAGAGAAACTTCTCTGAAGAAGAAAGAAGGATGGCCAATAGACACATGAAGAAATGCTCAAGCTCCCTAGCCCTAAAAGAAATGCAAATCAAAACAACATTGAGATTCCACCTCACCCCAGTTAGAATGGCTATAATCAAGAACTCTAATAACAACAGATGCTGGAGGGGATGTGGACAGAGGGAACCCTACTGCATTGTTGGTGGGAGTGTAAACTTGTTCAGCCACTTTGGAAAGTAGTATGGAGTTCCTCAAAAGACTCTACATAGAGCTCCCCTATGACCTAGCAATCCCACTTTTGGGCATTTACCCAAATGATCACAAACAAGACCACACTAAAGCTACCAGCACAACTATGTTTATTTCAGGATTATTTACCATAACTAAGATATGGAACCAACACAGATGCCCCTCAGGAGATGAATGGATCAAGCTATTTTAATAGACCATTCAGAAACTCCAGGTCCCTTTTTCCTTCCCTTCCTTTCCCTTCCCTTCCCCTCTCTTCTCAACTCCTCTCCTCTTCTCTCTTCTTTTCTTATCTCTACCCTTCCCCTCTCCTCTCCCCTCCTTTCCCCTCCCCTTCTCTTCCCTTTCATCCCTTTCCCTACCTTTCCTTTTCCTTCCCCTTTTCCTTTCTCGTTTATTTCCTCTATCTTTCCTTTCTTTTCTTTCTTTCCTTCTCTTCTCTCTTTGTTCTCCTAGCTCCTCCACTTCCCGCTCTTCCCCTCCCTTCTCTCCTTTCTCTTCTTGATCCCTCTCCTTTCTCCTCCCCTTCCGCTTTCTTTCCTCCATGCCATTTTTCACACTCCTACACCTTTACCGTCCTCTTCTTCCTTCTTCCTTTCTTTGAAAAACAAAATGACCTTGCAATTACAAATAGTCATTTCCCGTTTCCATGTAAGGTTTTATAGCAAGCCAGGTCTAGCACACACAGAAGTAAGAATGCCAAAATGCTAGCTAGGCCCTCTGAAACCCTGCTGCACCACATACCGGCGCTGGAAACGGGACGGGCTGCATGGATGGAATCTATTACCAATGAGGAAACCTATTGGTAATAGAGACAGAAGTCTCTTCCACGCGCCTCCTGGCTCCTCTTTCTTCTTTCCTGGGGGACCAGAGCTAGTGAGGTTTCCCCTTCCCACCCACAAGTGTCTGACCCTTTCCTGTCTCTACCACCACGGGCCGCCCAGGCTGGGGCTGAATTGATGTTTTCATGGGCCGGGAGGTGAGCCTGCCATCCTCCCGAAGTGAGTCCGAGCCAGGGAGTGGCTGCTCAGTTAGGATGTCCACACCCGGAGCCAACAGGCCATGCGGAGCATCGCTGCAAGGCTTGAAGCAAGAAAAAAAAAAAAAAAAAATCCGTGCATATTGCTAGAAAATACATTTCATTTTGTTGGCTGGGACACTCGTCTGACTGTCTTACCTGAAATTATTGAGAACTTAAAAGCTCCTCCCACACAGTGGATGAAAGGTGAAAGGCAATCGTTAGGGTCAATAATGAGGGGTGTGCTTAGTTGTTAATAAGAGTTGCAAGAGTTTGCTGCACTCTGTGGGAGGTGGAGGAGGTAGGAGGCTCAGGGTCTGAGGCTAGCCCAGACTCAAGGGCAGTTGTGTGCCTGTCATTCCAGCTACAGAGGAGGAATTACAAGGGCTGAGCGAATTTGCAGACGCCTGTCACTTCCGGACACCCAGGGATGCACCAGTTAGAGAACTCATTCTATTACAGCCATAAGGGACTTTAGGACATTGGAGGGCTATGTTGTTATGCAGCTGTAGCACCCACTATCCTGACAGTGACAGGTTACTCTGCAAAATTACACATACTTGGCCTTCAAATAGGGTAAACTAAAACTTCTTGAAAGCTAAAAGAAAAGTAGTTATAACCCTTGAGAATTTCAAAGATCCTACTTAAATCGGCTTTTAATTTATTCCTGTGTCTTGATGTCCACAGAAAAAGAAGAAGAAAAAAGAACAACAATAAAAACAACAAAACCCACTGCTCTGATCATCCCAAATTATATTAGTTGCTTGTAATTTGCTAGGTACTTTATTGTACCATCATTATGAGCGAGCTGTCACAAGAGTTATTCTGGACTCAAAATTAGTATTGTATTTTATAATCATCCCAT
The DNA here is from genome assembly GCF_019054845.1 of Dipodomys spectabilis. NCBI lineage: Eukaryota > Metazoa > Chordata > Mammalia > Rodentia > Heteromyidae > Dipodomys > Dipodomys spectabilis. The sequence goes on along the minus strand of NW_024870892.1, from coordinate 3,700,618 downwards.
TGGACAGCTGAAAACTTGATGGGCAAAGAATTTTTGTCATTTCTTTTTCAAATGATTTGGGATACAGCTCAGAGATGAGTCTAGATTCCAAAACACGGAGAGTGAAATTTAGTTATTTCTATTCTGTGGCAATGCACATTTTGCTAATAGTTATGAATTGGTGTTATAAACTGAGAACACATTGAAATCGAGTTGTGAATTGGAGAATGCCTTCCATTTATAATAGTGTAAGCAGAATATAGCCTAATAGTTCTGGATGGTATTTCAAAACAGGAACACAGGTGTAGTTACATTTCTTTCAAATAAATCTAAATCATCTTAGTCAACATGCTCACTGATCATGTAAGCAACTTCATTCCAGATTACTTGGGATTAGATAAAATTATTGAGATTAGGCAAGTACATCAAGATCTCTTAACCTTGGCACCATAGGCATTTTGACTGATTAATAATGTGTCTTAGGAGGATTATGTGTGCTTCGCATAGAGTCTAGCTTCAGCCCACTACTAACAAGATGCCAGTAGGATTCCCAGTAGAGATAACCCAGTTAGTTGTTTTCTGATTTTACCAAATCGCAGTTAGTTGAGTGTCATTGGTCTCCCTTAGCTTAATTGCTAGAACAGATGTTATATGTGGAATATTAGAAATATTTTCCATAAATTAGTAGAAGCTTGAGTGTTTTATGAATAACTTTATGCAGCACACACACTGGTGTGCTGGATACTCTTCTAATTCATTCCAGAGTCAAAGTAGACCCAAGCTGACTCCCTCCCAGGCATTGCTTGTAATTCTTCTGAAATTATTCTTGCCAGCGATGGAGTTTTTCTTCAGCTTGTTTTGTTTCCTATCAGCACTTGTCTCCTGGGAGATGATGGGTCCCTCACATTTTCACACATCTTGCAAGTCAGGCACCAGCTGCCCTTATGCTGTCAACCTTCTTTGCTAGCTTGTTTGTATAGAAAAAATGTTAGAGCGGAGAGATGGCATCTCTTTGTAGAGCAGCTCACATACATGGCTTTGCTCGGTCATAAAGGATTTAGGTTCCTACGCTGAGGATCCTCAACCCCGCTGGGACTGCTCATTTTACTGGGTTATCTATGCACTGACTTGCAGGGATCAGCACTCAGGGTACCCACACAGATCAGTCTTTACTAGGACTACTTCTACTGGCCCAGAATCTCACTATCATCTGCCAATATCTATATTGGCTGATTATATATATATATATATATATATATATATGTATATATATATTTATATATTAGGCTGAGTTTTTATTTCACAAGAAATTAAATACCAAATCCTTCACAATTCTTGAGTTATCTATACTTTGACATTCTGGGAACTTAAATGATATTTATTATTCATGCCTAAACATACATGATCTTGGTATGTTTATTTTATATGTTATATGACATTGAACATATTTTTAATTTACTAGGAGGATATCCTTAAAGGTAGCCATTACCATGCACCAGACCTTTTCTGCTACATATAAGCATATGGGCATTGTAGAGAAGAGGCTATTCTTTGCATAAACAATAGTTTCATTTTATGGACATCACAAACGTTGTGATTTATTGCATCGACATCTTTGCTATGTCTTTAGGAAATGAAGGCTTCCCATTTGTTCAGCCTACTCTTAGCAGCTAGGCAGTATCACTTGGTAATAATGTTTGGTGTTAACCTTACCACTGATTTATTATTTTTCTACTTTTAAATAATTGGACATCTGGGGAAATTGAATTAAAAAAATATGCCAGCCTCTTAAAAGTTTCACATTGTAAGTCACTTTCAGACACATTTTTTATTATTAATGAGGGGATTGTGGGAGAAATTCCTCTACATGTCACAAGAATTGAAGAGATCAAAAGATCTGGGTTTTTTTTGTCTCTGTTTCACCTCCCTCCTTCTCCCCCCCACCCACCGTGTGTGTGTGTGTGTGTGTGTGTGTGTGTGTGTGTGTGTGTGTGTATTTAGGGCTTGGGTCTGGGTTAGACTCTAGCTCTCTCTAGGAATAAAATGACTGAGGTCCCAACCTAAAGAAAGTACTGGAAAGATGCCTGGCAAAGGATTCTGATGGTGTTTCCTATAACAACCTACTAATACTGGGAGCATTCTTCAGGTGCATGACAAGGGTCCAAGTTGATGTTAACTTTCAACTCAAGGTCTCAGCATCCTGCGGAGATACTGGATCTAAACACGGTGCTCTGAAGAACCCTAAACACCTCTCACATGGGCCAGGCACCTTCCTGTGGGAGGAAGAAGCAAAGCCATTGAATATAACCTGAAGAGTTTTAAAGGCTGAGTCACATAATGTGTGGGAAACAGTCATCTGGACTTTCTGAGCGGAATGAGCCAGTGCCCTTTCACATGGGGACACAGTGGCCACCGTAACTTCCACATTTTGAGTCAGCATCGGCAGTCAGCTCTGTTCGCTGGCAGGCAAACATCACAGAGGACTCTGCTAACTCGCTCTCCTGAGACACGGCACAGTGGTATGTAAGGAGAGTAAGGAAAGTTGACAACAATCTCAGTGGAAGGAAATGATGTCATTACCTTCTGTAGGAAGTTACCAAGTGTAGTTCATCATCCCCTGAGGTGCTCCGAGAAGAGAGAAATGGAGGCAACGATATTTATTCTCTCTCAGAATGAATGAACTCTTTGGTCAAAGCACAACTGTAGACTATGATCGCAAAACTGGATACTAGTTCTAAAACATAATGCAGAAAAAAAATATTGCCAGTCATTAATGATCCTCAGTGATGTGAAACACCTAAATAAAATTAAAAAAGGAAAGAAAAGAAAAAAATGAGCTCATTTAAGTGACACTTCTGGTACCTCCAAGGAGGGGTCTCTAGTCCCTGGGGGACCTGGATAGTTACTAGATGGCACAAGCCATATGTCTTCATCTCTGCAAGCCTGAAAAATAGGAAAATTTAAAGGCGTTCTTTGTATATTACATCAAATAAGGAAATAGTATCTTGGCTTGGGGTTTGAGGGAGCTGTAAGAGAGAATTACAGTGTGAGCGCTGTGATCACATAGATCACCATGCGCCCATGAGACACTGCAGAACCTCTGAGGAGTGCACGGTCTAAGAGTCATTTAAGACATTGTATTTCCTTCAGTTTTTACTGAATATTTGTCCGGATTGCAGCCGTATTTTAGTAGTACTGAGCTGATGAACACTTTTCTGTCAGTGGAACTCCCAATTTGAACTTGGGGCTTTGTGTTTGCTAAGGAGGTACTCTATTGCTATTCTTCCACCTGCTTTTATTTTTACACTGTTCATTTTTGAGATAACCCTCTTAATTTCTGCATGGGTGCTGGATTGAACTGTCATCTGTGTAATTTATTATTTTTGTCATGGCTGAGATAACAGAGGTATGCTACCATTTCTGGCTAATTCTGTTAAGCTGGAGATTTTTCTGCCTGTACTGACCTAGGACCACCATGCTCTTCATCTCAAGCGCACAAGTGGCTAGGACATCAGTCTTGAGCCACCAGTGTCAGTGTCTGGCTAATGAATAGTTTCTACAAAAAAAAATCTCACTAATAGAAGAGAAGCTATAATCATATGACTATACAGCAGCATGTATAATCACCTCACATATTCATAAAGCACAGTAAAGAATGATAACAACAACAACAACAACAACAAAGCTAAACTAAACTTAAAGGAGGCCTGAGTGCTTGGAGTTGACCCAAAATGACCATTAAAGTTGTAAATTTCCCCACTGAATTGATAACAACATAAGCTCTTTCCTTTATCAATGGGAATGTCAACATAATTATGGATAATAACCACCTTCCCAAGTGGTCTTTGATATTTGGCTTTCGGCTTTTATGTGTCTGGGTGTATTCATGATTGTGAGGAATGTGTGGACACATGCTGAATTGGAGAATAACACAAATCTAAGGGGATTCTTTGTTGCTGGTTGCTGTTACAGTGCTTTGTATTCCTTAGAACTTTCTTAGGTGAAATAATGAATGTGCTTTGTGAACGTACAGCCAAGTGAGTCGTGTGTGTGTGTGTGTGTGTGTGTGTGTGTGTGTGTGTGTGTGTGTGTGTGTGTGTAATATATACATATAGTAGTGGTGTTCTCAGGAATAGTCTATGACTTTTTTCATGTAAGCATTCAACACAGAACTGAAGAAAGTTCAATCCAGTGTTTTGCCTCTGTATGCTTTGATTTTAGCAAGTTAGCTTCAGCTTTTCATAAATGCTCCTATTTAAAATACTTGAGACAGTGTCAGTTCACTCATTGGTGGCTCTCTTGTTCCAATGAGGTTGGTGTAGTTTGAGGTTGACCACTCTACTCTCTGAGGCCTCTACTGTAACTCCACAACTGTGTCATTTTTGTATTCACAAAATGCAGAGTAAATTTGTCAGTATTAGGAGAAAAGTATTCTATACTCACACGGAATAGAATAATAGAATCCCATGGTGGACAGAATTGGTGAGATAAAGAGAAAAGGCTTTCACAATCATGAGACTATCTTCATAAAAAATTATAGAAATGGAATACCCAAAAGACATGACAATAATAAAAAAAACTGCCAAAAGCTGCAGAGTATGCTTCTTAGTACAATGTGTACACATTGCACATGATCCTCAGCTCTGTCTTCTCTTAACGCATTACAGAGATTCATGATGCAGGTAGAAAAGTCTTGCTAAAATATGGGGTTTGCATCCATCTTGTTTTGTTGTTTATATTGTCTCGTTGCTCTCTTTCAATCAGGTTCTTTACTGTACCATGCTCAAAAATATCATTTGGAAAATTTCCAATCTATAGAAAGGTTAAAAGAAATCTACAATGAATACTGATTAATATATTTCACTTACATTTATCAGCTGTGATTTTTGTTCAAGTTTATCTTTCTGTCAATATCTCTATGCGTCTATAGTAAAAGAAGGACTGCAGGCATGGCTCATTGGTAAGGAACCTGCATATAAAGTGCAAAGGCCCTCAGTTAAAACCCCAAAACACAACCCCAAAAAGAACAAGGAATATAATTCAACTGAAAGATTCAATGTTTAAGATATAAATTTGACTAAGAATCTAGAGCCTTTAGTGTACAGACCCGTTTCCTTCAAACTTTACCTCATTCCAGTTAAGAAAACAGCTGGCTATCTCTACTGTTTTTCCATCAAATTTTTTTTTTATCACGTGTGAAGCTTTTGATTCAGTTGGCATTGGAAGAAACCCTTTCTATCTCCTTTCATGTTATTCTTGACAAGAGTGAATCAGTAAATCTGGCTGGTGTTACAAGCTCATGTTTTTTGGGCACCCTCATTTATCATGGAATGAGTCACTTTGCTGTTTTGGTTTCCATTTTATTCAAAAAGGCACCCAGAGAACATTACAGGAATGCAGGGTTGCAGCAAATCAATTCACATGGCGTGTCTGTTCTGTGTCTCACAATCAATCCAGCCCATACAACATCTTTTCTGAACAATACACTCATGTCTAAAGATGAAAGAATGAATTCACAGAAAACAGACTTTTCCACCACCCTGAATATTCACCCCCCCCCCATTTATTGGCAGCCAAATACTCTAACATGGATGCATTTTGTATGTTGTTTTTTTTTCCCTTAGTCTCTCAATTGGGAAGGTGTGGTACCTGGGATTTCTTTGGTCTTTGTTTACTTGCTTTAGTTTTTTCCTTAAGTTTAAGTACGCAAAGCCTCTGAGTATTTTGTTTTATAAAAAAAAAAAAGATTCTAAAATTCCAACTTCTGATACGCTTTCTTAACCACTTGCATTTTTGCTCAGAGTGAGCAAAAATCTACGAAGTACATTTGCATGAAAGATGTATCTCTTTAAAAGACCACATTAACAGTGTGCTGACATGAAAAGTACTTGCTGGTGTGTCAAATATAAATTGACCATTGCCATTCGTTCACTTATTTGAATCTATTTTTAAATTTGTCTCTCAGAGAATACAGAAGAATGTAAGAGCTGACCCAGCTTTGTGGACTTTAGATGCTGACAGGAGACTTGCAATGGACAAAGGAGAAAATCTTCACAGAGAAACTCAGCAGCTGTTTGCACCCTCATTCCCCCAAATCATACGTTTGCTTAGAAGCTTAGCATATGAACACCAAGCATAAGAGAAAGCTTTCTTCTTGAACGTGTGGGAAGAGGGAAGAGAGTGTTTGTTACGAGTTCTATACAGGACCATTACCAAAAGCTGAGTTTCACCCCTTGCCCAGTGCCGTCTTCTGGGAACTCAGAACTTAGCGACTGCGTACAAGAAGCATAGACAGAAATATATGGAGAAAATTGTCTTCTTTAAGACAGTTGACCCTGCCACCTGCTCAAAGTCTTGGGAGAAAGTCTTATAGGCAGTTACATTTTTTGGAAAGGTCTCTACAGAGCTTTGAATGGCCTGTTTTAAATACATACAGAGGTGGGGCGGGAGGAGACAGATAAACAGAGAGAAATTGAGAGAGAGAGAGAGACAGAGACAGAGACAGAGACAGAGACAGAGAGACAGAGAGAGGCAGAGAAAGGCAGAGAGAGACAGAGTGACAGAGAGATGGAGAGAGAAAGAGAAGAGAGAGACAGAAAGAGAGAGAGCTTATTGGAGTCTAATTTTGAGTGGAAATGAGGTTGCTAGGGCTCTGAACTCATATTCTATATTGTGAGAAAGGACAGCTTATCTTCCGTGTGTTAAAATAAAACAATCAAAAATGGACAACTCCACAATAATCAAGATTAGATGCCTTTTCACCCCATTTAGTTTCTTGTACTTCATGGATAATCAATACTTTTATGATAAAATTGGTGAGCCTTCCTTCAAAATTGTTGACTTTATTTATCCATAGAGAATAAGGCATTAAATTTCATTTTTTCTCATTCTTTACTCCAATCTTTGTATGGAGTAAGGATCATTTTAAAGTTTCATCATATCAATAGAACTGAATGAGCCAAAGAATCCTAGTTGAAAATTTATAGGCCTAGTATATCTTCACAAGAGTGACATAATTTTTATTTCTGTGGAATAACACAAAGGGAATCATAAATATAGAGCTGTCTAATTTCAAGAAAAATTGACTCTTCCACTAAAAGAAATATGCCAGCCAGCGGTCACAGATCCCCATAGAACTGAAGATTCTCTTTCTCTTTCTCCTTTTCTGCTTCTATGTCTCTCTTCATCTTCCTCCCCGCCTCTTGCTCATATGCACACACAGTTTACTCATTTAAAAGGCTGAAAAGTAGTAGATACTGACTTTACTTATACAAACTCAAAAGCTTGCATACTATATTTACCATCAATGTAATGCAGTAAGCCTGGTTATTGCAGTTGGCAAATTAAACTAAGTCTCTACCAATGTATGCCTTGGAAGGAAGCCCTTTGGAACTGTCATTTGTACTAAACAGCTGTAGAAATAAAGCAGTTTCAAGATTTGATGATTTCATATGTGATTGAAGTGATTTAGAATAATCATCATGGTAATGTTCACTGAGAAACACAAATGCAGGACAAACTTAAGTACAGAAGATCAAGGTGCATTATACTCATAATCTGACATGTGAAATTGAACCCCTTTGTATAATTACTTAAAATAAAAATGAAATTTTAAGCGTGAAAAAAGTAGAAGTATATTGCTTAACATCCAAAGATCAGAGAAATTTCCACACAGATTAATCTTTTTGTTTCCACTTCTATTTCTGTTTTTTTTCCCAAAGGACATGCTGTGCATTTGATTCTGATAAATTTATTAAGTATTGAAAAATTATAAGACTTTAACAATTTTTTTAAAAAAATCTTCATTTCGGAAAAAAGTCTAAATGATAAATCTAATTAAGTATGATATTAGTCTTAATACATCTGATTATGTTTGTGCAGTGTCATATCTTTTCCTGAGCTACTTGATGTTTAAGAGACAGATGCACCTTTGTGTTTGCTGGCTCGCCAGGGTCAATCAGTACTTCTGGTGGCAGTGCTGGCTCTTTTAGCCACTAGGACCAGTGAGGTAACGATGATCCCTCTGAAAAGAGGTCATATGATTTCTTTGGGAAGTGATTCATAATTGAGAATTAGGAGGAAACATCTAAAACGGAATCAGTTATTATGTTTTTATGTGTGTGTGGATGATCAGAGAACTCATAAAAACTTTCTGTTAAAATAGGCTTCCTACATATCGTTGCATTTAAATATCATTAAAATATTATTTAAACAGGGGCAGACCTAGGATTCTTCAGAAAGATTAGGATAGCACACACGCAGGTGCACTTGGTAATAAAACACATCTTTTTAAGCCACCAACATAATTAGTCATAAGGGAAAGCCATTTTTGTGGAAAACTCTAAAAAGCTAAGCATTAACTGCCGAAGTTGCTTTTTACCCTTTGCAAAAATTCTTTCTCCATGATATCACTCTCCATATATTTTGTCTGAATGTGTAATTTCTAAAGAAATTACTTTTTGCTTAATATAAAATTCTAGGCAATTAGATGCAAAAATGTAGTAAGGCAACACTAGAGTTGCCAATTTCAACACAGGGAAGTAAAGCAGGCTGGTAGTAAAGCCCCAGAGCCAGGCTAAAAAGCACTCATGGCCAGAACCTGTGGGGTACACAGAGGCCCATGGTCCCATGGGGACTGGCGAGCCCATTGACCAGCTCTGAAATCACCCAGGTAAATCCCCTGGTGTGGAGAAAGACATGTGCACAGATATCTCTCGTGGACTTTGCTTTGGGCTTACGTTCAAGTGTGGTAAAGAAGGGTCACCTGGTATCTCCATCTCTCCTGTGTTGGAAGTGTTCCATACTGTGTCCCATGGTAGCCACACTAAGGGACATGCTTGACACCATTGTAGGAGGCTACCCCTCCCCCACCCTAAGCCAAAATTGACTGGTGACATTAGTTCGTGTATTCGTGATGTTTGCAATTAGCTATTTGCTGGTAGAGACTTTTCTTTCCCTTTCTTTTTTTTCTGTATCAGCTTTAACATGTATAGCAAAAAAAGCTAAACAAGCCATGCACGTGGTTCTTAGGCCAGGCTGCACATACCACGCTAATAAAACTAAAAGGAGAAATACTTGGTGATGCTATCTTTCCTGAAATGAAGGCCCTTAGAATGCAATGTCTGATTCATTTTTGCCTTCAGATTCCAAGTTGCCCTTTAGATACGCCTCCTTAGGTCAAACCCATACTTTTGGATGGATGTTGTAGAGCAAGTGTTTCCAATCCTAGTTCCCTCAGGGGGAAAACAGAAGTGGTAACTTCTGTTCCATTTTCAGTGATTGGATATATAGCAATATATAGAGATGATAAAGTAGTCTGCATAAGGCGAGGTACAAGATGAGTATGCATTCGAAGATGAAAGTCATAGAGAGTTTCTCCAGTGTTCTCACTGTAGCCAATAAATTTGTCATAAATTTAAACCTATTGTCCTCAGTGAATTCTACTTCACAGCATACAGGGTCTCAGTGCATGGAATACATGCTTGAAGACTTTGTGACAAGATGAGCAGAAAGGTTAACTCAAAACTTGCCTACCCTCCGGCTAGCACCAACTTTCTTGTGTGCACTAGGCTTGACTTGTCCTTCCTCCTTACTTTCTCCCTCAAGTGCCTTAAAATGTCTGCGTGAGTATTGCTCTGTTCCAGACACTGCTTGAAGTTAAGGAAGAAAAACAATTAATTGGATCTCTCCTTTTAGGGTGTTTTGAATGCAGTGAATGGGATGCAACTTAGGACTAGATGAGGTTGGTTTCAGCATGTGTTTGTTTAGGAGATCTATGGGCACCATAGAAACATACTTTTCCTTTCTCTGCTTGGAACAAGTTGGTAGGTAGCTACTCTGAGCCAATGCCATGCTTGCCTTTGTTTTAATTACTTATGGGCAACCATAGTCTGAAACTATTAAATGGAAACATTCCAGAAACGAAGCATTAATATGTTTTAAATCACACATGATGAAATATGGCATCGTGTGGTGTCACTTTCCACACTGGATAAAAATCATTTTTTTTGTCAGTCATGGGGCTTGAACTCTGGGCCTGGGTGATGTCCCTCAGCTCTTCAGCTCAAGGTGAGCACTATAGCACTTGAGCCACAGAGCCACTTCCAGTTTTCTGGTGGTTTATTGGAGATAAGAGTCTCACTGACTTTCCTGCCTGGGCTGGCTTTGAACCATGATCCTCAAATCTCATTCTCCTGAGTAGCTAGGATTACAGGCATGAACCACCAGTGCCTGGCTAGAAATCATTCTTTTGCCCACAGTATCGCAGGTACACTCTCCCCTTAGTATATATCCACAGGTTACTCTCCCCTTAGTCACTTGTAACATTACAAAGTTTGTGTTCAACTAACTCCTATTCAGCAGCAGCTCCAAAGTGTCATACTGGCCATTTTACTACAATGGTCATAGTTATTCCATTTTCCTATAGTTACGGTTAACTCTTACTGTCTCTAATGCTAAAGTAGATTTTGTCAAAGGTATGTTTGCATGGTATACAGAGTTTTAAACTTTCCCTGAGGTACTTAATAGAAGTTTCAAACTTGCCTTGAGGTAATCAGTTCACTTCATTATAAGTTATGCAACTGGTAAAACAGAAAGGAAGGAAATCAAGATAACCTATACCAAACTAAAACCATTCAATTTCTCAACTCAATAGAAAGTTTGAAAAGGACATATGTGTGCATGTTTCCTTTACACAGTTACTTTGTTTTACAACTTTAACATATGCATCTGGTTATTTGGGGATAACTTGGTTGGAGCACAAACAGTATTAGCAGTGAAGCCAACTTTTATCCTTCTCTCAGGATACCAAGTGATTTTTTATTTATTGATATCTTCAGAGATTTCATGTTATGAAAAATGAATGAAGAATGGAAGAGTTCAATGTAAAAAGATACAAAAGAAATGACTACCTCAAAACTATGGGGAAGCTGAATACAGAAAGTGCCTTGGGGTCAGTTTTGAGCTCAGGAAATCTTGAATTTTTATACTGCGTAATTTATCAGACCAGGGGGATGGAAATTAAAATCAAAAGCCCTTAGAGGCTGGAAGACATACTAGAATACTTTATTCATGTTAAGCTGAAAACATAGGAATCTCCCTTCAGGTAAGTTTGAATCAAAGTAAATCATGGATTTGCAAGCCAGATGTATATTGCTTTGGGGAATTCAAGGACATTCTTTTAAACCATGGGTTTTGTTTTAGGTGGTCCCTGACTGGTAATATTCGCAAGCTGAGTGTGGCATAAGCAATGTCAGTTAATCTCTACAAAGAAGCAATTTCACCCGCGGTTTCAGTCTCCAGACATGCGGTGCAGACTGCAGTACAGGTTGAGGATACTGGAAGCGGGGATCCAGACAAAGAACCCCACAGTGTTAGAGATATGAGAATATCGGCGACATCCTAGAAGAATGTTTTTACACAGTATTCATAGCAATAAAGGTACATTTATACAAGGAAGTGAAATAAAGTATGTGAGTGTGGTCAAAGAAAAGTTCGACAAATTAAACCTAAGTAATTGAGTCGAAATGTTGAATCTATCAAATCAACAATGCACTAACAGTAGATGCAAATGAAATTAGCAAATTCGAAGAGGTCTGTGGGAATTGTACAGAGTACATCAGAAAAATTAAGTGATTTAGAGGACACAGTGAGTGTTTCAATGCATATTTTATTAAGTCTGTTATGGGATATGTTAGAGGTGCCCACTGAAAACTGCTAATTTATTCAAGGCTTGTCCCTCAACTGCGGGATCCAGTCAATGTTAGTCATCTTGGAATCCAGGAAGGCAGGCACACACTACATTCTTCAACTCTTCATTGAGAAGGTGTATCCACAAAATCTCAGCAGTTTAAGAAGCTAGAACTAAAGACATGAGCCATTGTGAGACAGAATTAAAAGAAATTCTGAGTAATACAAACACACACACATACACATACAATTTTTGATCATGAAAAAACTGTTGAACATCAAAGTCATGGAAATATTTTAATGTCACCAGTAAAACAAAGATTTTTTAAAAAAAGAAATTCACCTAAAAGAAGAAATATTTAGATTAATAATTTCTCAAGTGAGTTTTTCTCACGAGAATGGAATTCTAGGCTACACAAACTGTTGCTTGAAACTTAAAAAAAATGGAATTTTTCTTCAGGCTTTACAAGAAAAAAAATCAGACATTATTCAACAGAAAAACACAGTGAAAGTTGATTACCAGCAGGTTGGCATAGTAAGTAACTCTAAATTTAAAATTCTATGCAAAAATAAAATAAACACTGAATTCTGAGGTCGAAGAGGAAAGAACAAAGAGATATTGGGGTCTAGGCGTCTAGGTAAGAGATATAGGCGTCTAGGTAAACTTTCTAAAAGCAGAAACAGTTCTTTATTGGAAAATTTAAAGTGAGAAAAATACGCGAGTTAAAATATCCACCAACTTAATGCATAATTCTAGGGGTGGATACAAATGAAAAGAAATGGTTCTGATGATATTGTGTTTTCAGCAAAAGCCCTTTATTTTATACTGAGTTTAAGTGATGTGATGAAACCTATCAGTAGAAAAAAATGGAGTATATAATTCCCAAATAAATTGTATAAACATTCTTTGGGCCAGTATTATTCAAATCAAGAATCTCAAAGCATAGCCCACCTGACGGAAGACAGTGTGGAGAACCATCAGGAACAGGAGAGAGTCTTCACTGAAGGACAAGATTAAAGAGGCAAGGAGTCAGGAAGGGACGATTCCAGCTGAAGATTAAACTGGGCACACCAGTTGCCACTTAATCTCTGGCCTTCAGGAAAAGCTTAGTTTTGGATGAAATCTTCCGATTAAATCAGGCTCTATTTTATCAACTCAAAATTGATTGATTTGGTACTCTAATCCTTTCTGTGAATCTGCTCAGAACAGCATCTTGAATATAGTTTGATTAAATAACTACAAGGCATGTATGTATATGTGTGTGTGTGTGTGTGTGTGTGTGTGTGTGTGAGTGTGTGTGTATGTGTGTGTGTGTGTTGGAATGGCCATTGGACTTCCCTCACCTGAAAGTTATAATAAAGAGGACTCTGGAAATTGTTCTTCAGCAGAATTTAGCAAGCATAGCACATTAAGAAAAAGCATCATGGTGTACTCTATTTTAAAAAATTATCACTTAAGGGCAAAATAAATCCAAAGAATATAGAAAAGAAAAAAATGACATAAAGTAGAAAAATATACATTGAAGTTGATAGAATCAATAACACCAAGATTCTTTTCTGGAAAAGGCTAACAAAAGTTGGCAGGAATAGGGTGACATAGAACAAAGAAAAAGAAAGGAATAAATATTTAAAAATAAAAAAAAATCAGCACTTGAATGTTGTACACTCAAAAAAAGAAAATAGAGAATTTGATAAAAACCTTATGCCAGTGAACTTACATTTTAGATTAAACTGATGAATTCCTAAGTATATATGTTACCCAAGACATATTGGAAAGTAAGGGTCTAGTGCCAACTAAAAAACTGAATCAGCAGTCACAATTTTCTATGGGAAAAAATCACTCATCTACATATTTCTACCAAGCATTATATATTATGCACATATATGCACGTCTACAATATGTAGATCCATAATGTATATAACTTCAGCTTTACACACATAGTAATGAATAAAAAATTCCTTGCACTATTCGGATATGGCATAATCTTATTTTAACTGTTCACAAAACAATAGAAAAAAGGAACATTGTCAGTAGCAGACATGGTCTATTTAAAAATTACGAAGCAAAAATTAATAAATCAAGACAGCTTTATATTATAGAAATGTGATACATCTATCTAATCAAGTGTGGTTTAAACTGCAATGTAAGTATAACATGATAAACGTCCATTGTAGTTATATACAATGGACATAATAATACAATTAATATATTATCATCACATTAATATATTAAAAATTAAAAGTATACACATTTTAGTGAATGTATGAAAGTATCCAATCCGTTTATGATGTTTCTAAAGTCTTTCAATAAGCAAGAAATAGAAAATAATTTCTATTTTCAAGATAAATCATGTCTAATTAGGAAAGCCAAGCACAGAGGTGCACCACCTGTAATCGAATGCTCAGTGGTCTTAAGGAGGAGGATGGTGAGTTAGAGGCCAGTACAGGAGAAACAGTAACAATGGTCTCAAACTATTAGATTGATGCCATAGAATTATAAAAGTTATAAAGTTAATAGCTAGTACTAAAAGGCAATCTAAAGAAAAAAAAAAAACAGATAAATCATGTCTATAATGCAATCTGTGTCCAGGATCATTCTTAGTGGGTAAGCATGGAAAGAACTCCAGAAAATTGAGACTGTATGCCATTTTTTTTTACTCAGAGTCAATGCTGTAATAGAATAGCTGGTGTAACAAGACAGGAAATAGAAAAATGAATAAAGTTTCAGGGTGAGAAATAACATTATCCTTGTTTATCAAGTATATAATCTTTTTAGTAGAAAATGGAACTACATGCATTTTTGTCAAGAATAAATATATTTTCACAAAGAAGCGTAAGGAAATTAGGAAAGCAATTCCATAAACATTGAGGAAAAAATTTTTCTATTGGCAAATTGGCCTTATTAGATATTGTTCCATGTTTCAAACAATAAAGTTCACATGCATGTATGCACGTAAAAGAATATATTCTTCTGCAAGTATTAAATACTAATATTGACAAAAGTTATGGAGGAAAACATGGAAGTTAATTTGTTAATAATTACCAGAGTGACTTGCTTTCACTATATTTGATGTCAGTATAACTTGTGGAGGAGATGGGGAAAAACCAGTTGTTTAAGGATACAGGTGGACCTGTTGCAACAATGAGAAGTACAAGTTGTCATGTCCAAAACGAACTTTACAACGTTGGTGCGGGGGGGGGGGGGGGCTGGGGGGGGAGGAAGGAGAAGGATTGGGATTGGGGGGAGGGGGGAGGCTGGGAAGGGATGTGAAGGGTAAACAAAGGAGGAGGCTGCAATGCTTGGTAAGAAATGTACACATTATCCTGCCCATGTAACTGTAACTCCTCTGTACAGTATGTTCACAAATAAAATTAAATTAAATTAAAAAAAAATAATTACCAGAGTGAAGAAGGTAATTTTATATACAATAGAAATGCAAGTTCACAAAATAATAAATGTCATATTATGTGTACTTCATCATGTAATTAAAATTTTCCATTGTAGGGGCTGGGAAGGTGGCTCAGTGGTAGAGCGCTTGCCTTGCATGCTCAAGGCCCTGGGTTCGATTCTTCAGCACCACATAAGCAAAAAGAAAAAAGCCGGAAGTGGCGCTGTGGCTCAAGTGGTAGAGCACTAGCCTTGAGCTGAAGAGCTGAGGGACAGTGCCCAGGCCCAGAGTTCAGGCCCCCACGACCGGACCAAAAAAAAAAAAAAATTTCCATTGTAAAAATATATAAAATCTTAAATTTGGGAAAATTTGGGATGTATCTTAAAAAAAAATGTTAACACCTACTTACCTTAAGATATTTAGGGAATTTCACATATCTAGTTAAAAAAATAATTCATAGAGCAAAGGCCATAAACAAAATGTTCCCAGGAACCCTTTATAATACATGAAAAGATGTTCAAGCTTGCTCATAACAAAAAAAATATTATAGAAACAGAAATTTGCCCATGGTCAAAATGAAGCCTTTAGCAATCCTCCCTAATTGAATTATAAAGAAAAATACCCTGATATAATAGCAAATTTTCATAATCTCTTCAGACCTGTTGAAAATATTTTCAAAAACATTGAAATGCATAAAGATCCTACCTACTGATTTTGCCATCTGATATAAAATGTAGACACATACTGCTTCAAGTGAATTAAGAACAAGGACACTGCCCAGCGCCAGTGGCTCACTCCTGTAATCCTAGCTACTCAGGAGGCTGAGATCTGAGGATCTTGATTCAAAGCCAGCCCAGGCAAGGAAAGTCCGAGAGACTCTAATCTCCAGTTAACCACTAGGAAACTGGAAGTGGTGCTGTGGCTCAAGTGGTAGAGCGCTTGCCTTGAGCTGAAGAGTGCAGAGATAGCGCCCAAGCCCAGAGTTCAAGCCCCACGACCAACCAAAAAAAAAACAAACAGCAACAACAAGGACATTTATTACAGCCTTCCTTATATGGCTAAAAGAAAAAAAAACGGTGACTAAATAGGGGATTAGAGAAATTTTCTGAGAGTTCTAGGTGGTGAAATATTAGGCATCCCCTAAAAAGAATAAGGCCATGAAGAATGTCATTTTGGTGAGCACATCTCCACGTGTGCAGAGAGAATACATTTGTGTACACATCACACCCCCTGCAGACATACACATGGACATTTTTGTGGTTATTGCTGGACAGTCTCTCAAGGGAATGTCCATATGGCAAGAGGCAGGTGGTGAGCATAGCCATCAAAGTCGGAAAATTAACACTTTCCCACCCTGTGCCTGTTGGTGTTTGCGGCCTGTATGCTATTAATCACCAAATAAGTTGATTTTTCAAAAGTTGGTTTGATACTATTGCTTTATTAAAAACCCTGACACCATAATGAAACCAAAAAAACTGCCCACTTCAGAGGAGTGATAAGAAAAACAGTTGAAAATACTTCCATAACTATTAGCCATCCTCACTGGGGAGTGGTGCTATGAAATTCTCCTATTTTTTATGAGTCTGTGAAGACTCTACAAGCCATATTGTCATCTGTATGCTAGTCTAGTACTTACACAAAGTGACACTTCAGAGACAGACCGTGCTACAAAGCCATTGTCTTCATCACACTATTAACATCTACATATTTAAAAGTCTCCATATTTGGTACCCTCTAGAATCCATTGTTGTATTTTAGACATGTCTCTCTCTTATCTCTCCACATACATGTCCTTAGACAAACCCTGAGTGGTTAGCATTAGGAAATGGTGCCCTAAGGTGGTCAGATCATGGTACAGTTTTTGGGAATGAAGCCAGTACCCTTAAGGGCACAATCTTTAAGGATGCTCTCTGAACACCGCCTTCCACCGCAGATGGTCCTGCAGGGCATCACCTGTAGAGAAGGAGGCGGGCTCTCTTAGACACTACAGCAGGCTTTGCCTTGGGCTTCCCTGGCTTCTGTGATATCAAAGTTTACATTTCTGTGATTTATGATATTCTGTTATAACAACTCCTAGAAACTATGAAATGTGACAACAAAAAAAAACCCTCAGATGTCTGGGAAGGTTTCTCAGTGGTAGAGAGCTTGCCTTGCATGCATGAGGCCCTGGGTTCGATTCCTCAACACTACATAAGCAGAAAAACAAATGCCGGAAGTGGTGCTTTGACTCAGGAGATAGAGTGCAAACCTTGAGCTGAAGAGCCGAGGGACAGCACCCAGACCCAGAGTTCAGGCCCCACGAATGGACCCCGCCCCCCCAAAAAAGGACAAAAAAACCCAACAGAGGAAGGTAAGATTTAATTTTTTTTATTGTGAAAATTCCATATAGAGGAAGATAATGAGTACATTTCTTATCAAGCATTGTTGCTTGCTCCTTTGTTTCCCCTTACTATCCCTTCCCATCCCCCCCATACCCTCCCATCCTTCCTTCCCATGCCAAAGTTATAAAGTTCATTTTTTTGACATAATGCCTTGTACATCTCATTGTTGCAATAGGTCAACCTGTATCCCTATTTAAACAATTTGTTTTTTCCCTTCCCCTCCCAAAATTATACCAACATCAAATACAGTGAAAACAGTGGTTATACCATGGGGGAGGGACATACAAAACAACAAAGAAATCATCTTATAAATATTTTAGAAACAAAAGCAAGAAAGAAAAAAACATTTGAGTCCTTATCTTAGGGTTCATTTTGCCTCACATCAACTTATCTGGCCGTTTCTACTTGCCTCAGACATATACTAGTTATTGCAAATAAGGAAAACCATGTTTCTTTGGGCCTGGCTTACTTCACTTAATATAATTTTTTCCAAGTCTTTCCATTTCCTAACAAATGGGGCAATGTCATTCTTTCTGATGGAGGCATAGAATTCCATTGTGTACATATACCACATTTTCTTGATCCATTCATCTATTGAGGGGCATCTGGGTTGGTTCCATATCTTAGCTATGATACATAATGCTGCAATAATTTAATTATTTTTAAAGTTTGGCATGAGCCCTTGCTCAGGATGAGTATTTGTGTCCTCATGCACTTCACATATTGAAACCCCAAAGCCACAGCATGACAACTGTTGTTAGGCAATGGTGAGCTGAGGGGATGGATTAGATTGTGAAGGTGATTGGCGCCCTTACAAGGTGCTGAAGAGACCAGAGTACTACCTTCCTGCCTGATGAGGTGAGACTGAGAAAGTGAACATCCACCACACACTGAAACTTCTGGTATCTCGATCTTGGATATCCCAGATATCAGAACTCTCCAAAGGGACCATGGACTGCTTGTAAGCCATCTAGGTTGTGGTATGTTGATACAGCGATCCAAAAATACTAAGATATCGCCCCACCACAACCAAGCCGAAAGCAATGTTGAGTTCCTGCGTATGATAAATAAGTATTATGGAATGAGTACGAGACTAAAGGAATTAAGACTGTGTATTGCCTCTGAAGGCTTTGCTAACAGATTTCTTTGAGAATTATTCTTACATAGTTACGAAGCAAGGACCCCATAGAGAGCTGGGTCTTCAAATTTACTGAGATGTAATAAGTATTGTGTTTGTTCCATGTGTATTTCCAGTTTTTTTTTAGAAAAAGAATTCTTCTTTATGCAAATCAGTGGAATACATCCATCTCAAATTATGGAATCAGATTTAACTGTATGAGAAATCTGTTTATAGATGTGAACTCCGAGACAGGTGAACTATTTGAGCTTTGTGTCCAGCTCACATTATTGCCATCCTCAGTGGTTTTGACTGTGGGGGTGTGGCCGTGTGACATTACCTGCAAAGCTTTAAAGCTGTGGAGCATGCAGCAGATTCAAACGCAACTCTAAGTGCCAAGAACACAGCCAATATACATGGGAACCTGTCCAAGAAATCCATATGGCAATGTGAGTTGAACATCTTTTACGGCGGCGATCCCTTTCTAACACGAGTTCTTTCCTTTAAATAGCACCTCTTTTATTTCCTGCAGTCAAGCTGGCTGTGCAATCCCTACCCTTGCCAAACGCGTCTGGGATGTACATCTCCAGGAACCCGAGTGCTAAACCTTTCTGTTCCCTGTCTTGCTTTGCCAAAATCCATCTCTCCACACCTTAAATTCTATCAGATTAGAGAACTGTGGGTCCTCAAAAGTAGGAAGGCACCGTGTTTATCTACCACATTAGGGGTGTGAGATCTTTTGGGGGGCATTTGGGTGAAGCCTCGCTTAGGGCCTCAGCAATGGAGCTGGTTTCGATACACTGGAAGAGGCTAGAGACAAGTGTGAAGTGGTGTGTTCAGTATGTGTGAGCACGTGGTGTGTCCTCTGAGCCTCCACAGATGCAGCCTACTTGGAAATACAGTTTTGGTGGTAGGAATAGAGAAGGAAACTTCATAGCAGTTCTATAAAACCCAGTCCAGCCTCCGGCACGCCATTTCTTTTAATGGATTTCTGCATAGTTGGAAAGTTTTCTAAATTTCTCCTTAAAAAATAAACCCATAAATGTCAGGAAGGATATATATTTTTTTCTCCCTAATGGAGTTTGCTTGCCAAACTGACTCCTTTGCGGTGTCTGTAGGTGGGCTGGAAGAAAGGCCAGTGCAATTGAAAGAATTTTCTGAAATGTGCTCTCTTTTAAAGGAATATTTAGTATATATGTATATAGATAAACAAGACACTGTATACTCAGGTTTCTCGTTGCTAAGCAGATGATACTATCATCAAGAGTGTTTTCAATAAGCCTTTGATGGAAGTCACTGAACACTGTAACTCTTAATAACCCTCCAATTCACATGTACATGGAGATTACCAAATTAACCACTCATGCTGTTGCCAAAATTGAGATTTCCTAGAAATGCCAGTTACTGGGCATCCTTAGTAGATTTTTCTATAGGTGAAGATCATGTAATCCTTTAGGAACACTTTGTATGTCTTTTCGCTGGTACTGTAGTTTGTAGTCACACTTTTAGCCCTTTTTTCTCTGGTTATTTTGTGACAAGATCACACTTTCTGCCTGCACCAACCTGAACAGTGATCCTTTCATTTAAATTTCCTGCTATAGCTGGGTGGGTAGGTACACAACACAAAGCCCAGGTTTTACTGTGGAGTTGGGGTACTGATTGATATGAAACTATGACTCTCCTGATTTTCTACCTCCTAGGATTACAGTCATAAGCCATTGGCACTTGGCCAAAACATCAACAAAAAAAAATCCATAAAACACAACAATTATACAGATCATAATTTCTTTTTTCTTTCATGATTTCAAATTAGGTAACACAAATTATGGACCTTTTTCTTGGCATAATTAGATTAAGTGTCAAAATGTAAGAAGTAATTGCAGTATGAAATCTCTGAAAGTTCACTTAAATAGAATCTTTATCGACTTTTGCTGTGAGCCGAGAAAAATGAAATGTTTGCTTTAATGCTTGCTAAAAGTATTGAAAAAGCAATAAACACGCGCCAATATGCCAATTTCTTAGGAAGTTAAAGTTTTCCGAAGTTGTTTGCAAGTACATATTCAATGGAAAAAGTCAGATTTTAATTTTAAAATTCAGTTTCTAATTTAAAAAATGACAATATTGCACTCACCTATATTTTCGAGAAAAAAGGTGACTCTCCAATATATGCTAAATTCTATATCATACCCACACCTAAATTATGCTAAACAATTTATAATGGCATGGCTCTCGACTAGAGAGTCTACTTACAAAGTTTGTTAAGTTGTTTTAAAGAAACAAGAAGCATATATAATTGGATACATTAAGTTAAAGGAGAAATAACCTCAACCATGTATGTATTAAATGTTATGACACGATGTGTGCTGTGATAACCATGCAGAATCCTGGCGATGACAGACATGCTTAAGTTGCTGTGATAAGAAGAGATTAATAGTAAAATCATTTTAGCACTCTAAGAGGAATGTCCTAGCTTGTGTGAACAAATTGCTGTAGAAACACAAGCTCCACCAAAGACAGCGTTCAAAGCTGGGAAAGCACGGAGCAGAACGTTGGGACTTTTGAGTTTGAAATGCTTTGATCTCTGCCAAAGAGAAAATGTATGTGGTGGTGGCCTAAGTTGTCTGAGGAGAGAAGGAAGGGTAGGCCCAAATCCAGCGGTTAGTATTAGACTGTAAAGGTTAGTATATTCTTAAGGGTATTGTAAAAAAAAAAAGGCAGACACTACTTTTGAGGTAGAGAAAGAATAGAAAAATCATTTAGTTGGAAAAATCAAAGTTTCTAGTTTGATTTAGAAGACACCACCGATGGTGTGAAAGAGCAGATTGCACAAGAAAGAGGGGGGAAATCTCCCTTTCGGAGTGGCCTGTGATAACAAGGCTTCGAGAAAGGGGTGAAGCCTCCCAGGTAGGATATGTTGGTCAGCAGGCCTGAGGAAACATGCAGAAGGAAAGCCCCAGAGGGCTGGGGGCTCCTGGGCAGTAATATCATCAGCCAAAAATTTGGACAATCATTTTATCAGATGACTCCGACAGCATTTAAATGGACTGGCCCATTTAAAAATTCAAGGGAGCAACTTTGTTTTATAAGAAATGAAGTTTTTAAGTTTTTGGTTAAACCTAATCTTAAAGATTAAAAACGGAACGTCGTTAGCACGTTGATGTTTCCTACAGACTTTTTTCCTCAGTGACTTCAGAAATAAAATAGGCATTATGCTTTTGAATTGTTAGTTGGCCTATTTTAAGCCAATGAATAGTCGGCTTATGACGAAGGTCACTTATGATTATCACACAGATAATTCCATTACCCTTAATGAATTTCCAGTGTTACTTATTTACTCATTGATTTGCTTGTCTTCTTTTCTGAATTGGAGAAACCGAGGATGTAGGCAGAGATAGAAATAGGAACAAAGCACGAATGTTGAGGAGCAGACACCACTGAGTAGGAATGGGGCAGTTTGAGATCAGAACAAGTCCATAATATAAGTGGCCAACTTGGTCTCAGGCTGCTGCAGTATGTAAAATCCAAGAGGGGAGTTCCTCAAAGCCATATGCTGGTGCAGACCACTAATGTGGTAAGATAGAAATACTGGGCCTATGACTGGGAAGCACACACCAAGCCAAAGGGATTTCCTAGGAGCCCCAGGGAGAGAGGAATGCAGGGCTGTCACTTCGCAGCTGCGATCATAAAACCAACCTCAAACATCTGCTGGGTGGGAGCTGATGTCTTCCTGTGAAATGGACTCCACCTAATTATCTTACAGCAAGGCAGTGCCAGGCTTCTTGTGGCCTGGTTAGTCTGCCTTGTCCTGTCTTGCTTTGCCAAGGGTGTGACCACAAATAGGGTGGGATGATATGAAATGGCTGGTGCTTTCAATCACCCACGTTGTTCTCCTCCGGAACATCTCCCCTGGTATTGAACCAGGGACTGTGAAGGAGGAGCTATTTGTCCTGGGGGATGAGACTTGGAGAGAAGAGTGAGCTGGTCTGGGTTGGACTAGAGAGGAAGCAGCACTGTCCCATGAAGAGCGGCAGAGAATTTCATAACGCCCAGCTGGACTTCTGAGGGTGATTCTTTGTTTTCTTGTTTGTCTCTTTATTCAGAGGAAGAATTGTAATTCCTACGTGGCCAAGTCGTTCATTGCAACTCTAAAATGACTGTGTGCAGCCTACTTGACGTTATTTGAGCCCTGTCTGGTGTCGCTCTTTCCGTGGTCTCCAAAGCCCCAAGCTGGACCCAGAAAATGCCTCGTTATCTACGACACTGACCCTGTTCAAAACAGCAGCCCCCAAATGAAGACCTAGACCAGAGTTCTCTAACTCAAAGCACCAAATCTCCTCTTCAATTTCTGTTGAAAATAAATTTAACAGGAACTAAGTTCTCTACTAACTTCCTGGTGTCGGTTCTCTCTGAAGCTAGTCTAAGAATTGCAGAACTGGCTGTGGGGTGGGGGAAATGAATCCTCTTCAAAGACTTTGCAGTGAGCTGTAGAAGGTACCACTTCTGACTCATTCTGTGTTGACAAACTGCTCCTCAGGGTCACTCCCTAATGTTGCAGTATCATTCTCCCATGGTTAGTACTTTATAAACACTGACAGTTTCCTTTTCTCTCCAATCCTCCATTTGTCTTAGCATTTCACTTTCCATGTCCGTGTAGACCTACTCTTTTGTTATTCAGACGTCCCAATTTCTTGATATCTTTCTTCCAGGATTGTTTCCTTGACATGTAATTAACTCATCTGAAGTGATTCAGAGTCTTTTCAAGGGCCCTATGACATGTTTTTCTTTTTAGTTTGAATTTAGTGTCTGTCTCAGAAGTGCAGCAAAGGGTCAACCTGTAGCCCTGTCACTTCTCAACTGGTAGTGGAATGTACAACTATGATCCCGTACTATTTAACAAGCTACCACCTACCTATACGTATTGACTTTCACCAACCACCATTTCATCATAGTTCTCAGTCTCATGGGTCAGAGCATGGCAGAATGACCTAGATGACCAGAGGAATTCACAGAAACCAGTGAAAAGTGAAAAAGCTGTTCCGAAGTGATGAAGATGACTTTGCTCAAGCGGACATTGTTCAGACATGAGAAAGATCCCTGAAAGCTTGACTTCCCCAGGACTATGCATATAGATCTATGTAGGTATGTGTATGTTTATATATAATATACATATATAATTATGTAATATATATATATATCATCCAAGAACCCCAGAGAGTATACTCTGAGTTAGCTGATGCAAAGGTCTTGTAATTTGTCCTCGAATTTCTGTGAAGTCACTTCTGATGGATTTCATTGAATAAATAAGCCGCCAAGGCCAGCCACCTAATCTTATTTTCATGTATTTTACCACCCAGAATAAAATAGTAAATGATGATACTACAGGGTTGTTGTGAAGATTGAAGAAACTTCATAAAATGACTTCTTTAATTGTTGTTTACGTTCCTTACTAATTTGTTCCTCCTGAAATTAATTTTATTTCTGATCCCATTTTAAAATTATTCAGTATTCTGAATTTAGTTCTCATCTTCAAGGTATCAATATTTCACTCTCTATATCTGAATTTTCATCAGAGGCTTTGATTCTGTTTTACCCCAGTATTGAGTATACCAGCCTCTGATCGAGACTTGATTGTGCTATTTCTAAACTAAGTTTTCCTCAAAAAATGACTTTTCTGTAGTGTCTTTTAAAGATACATTCTCGCTGTTTTTCTCTGAGTGTCTTTGTCTGTCTGTCTGTCTCTGATTTTTTTCTGTCTCTTGTTCTTAGTTCTACTACTGGCATAATCAGTCTTTTCTTCACTACTTCAGCTTATGCAGCGTGGGTTCCTATGCTGAGCTGGCATGCTAGCTACCCTTTTATCCATCCATTTTCCTTCCATATATTTATTACCACCTGTCAGGACATGCATGGCTGTATTTATGGCATGACTTCCCCAATAGAATGGAAATTTCATGACAGCAAGACTAGAATGAAGTCAGGCATCGAGTAGGTGCTTAGTGATGTAAGTAAGCAATAGATAACAATAGAAATGCAAGGAACTCATCCAATTCAATTGTTTCCT
Source organism: Dipodomys spectabilis (assembly GCF_019054845.1). Lineage (NCBI taxonomy): Eukaryota > Metazoa > Chordata > Mammalia > Rodentia > Heteromyidae > Dipodomys > Dipodomys spectabilis. The sequence goes on along the minus strand of NW_024870892.1, from coordinate 3,676,003 downwards.
GAAGTTGATAATCAATTACTTCTTGTAAAATATACTGTCACTAAATAGGATGTAATATTATAACTAAATGGCAGAATGTAATCAAGATGGTATTCTCTTCTCCTTCCTCTTTTTCTTTCTTTTTCATTCTTCATCCCTGCCTTGTCTAGATGGTTCAATTTTTGGTTTAAGATGTGGCCTTACTCATGCACCCAACATATTGGATTTGGTATAGACTGTCCCATTTTGGCCATAATTTCAATGTCTATAGGATGGTTTAGGGCAATCCCACTTTTAGTTAATAATAACTCCACAGAAAGCAACATTCCTCCAAAGTGGTTTTGGCCAGATCCACATCTGGACTGATCCCAGGTGTGTTGGCTGGCTGAAGTGTGTTTCCAGTCTTCTCCCAGCAAGAATACATGGGAACTCATTGGGAAAGGTTTGTCTGACCAGGTGGGTTTGAATCTTCTGTATTTAAAAAAATTAAAATACAAAAAAATATTCCAATGCATTTAATCAACACACATTAATTAAAGGTTGTCTATAAGAGGAACCAAATCCACAACTCACCTTTATTCATTTTTAAATTAGAGTTCTTTTTTTCTGGAGGAGGTGGTTTTTATATAAAGAGATGCTTAGCCACAAACTAAATAAAATGGTAATTAGCCACATGCCCTTCATTATGATGAAAACTTTGTGAACATTTCTCCATATAGCTCTTATAAAAAAGAACTATAAGATTTTGAATGTTTTGGGGGGATAAATGAACAACAGACTTTTAAAGCACAAGTGTGACATAGGAGTGATGGCAAATTTTAGCAAAATAGCAAATAACATGCTCGTGCAAATGCCTGATATTTGTTTTCTCAGTGCTTTTGATCTCAGAACACCTAGCAGGGCTGGATTGGGAGCTTTTCTCAGACTTGTTGCATCAGTGGTGAAGATGAAAGCAGACTGTCTTCACACTTGCCCTAGTGTTGATTGTCCTATAAATAGAAAACTACCCAGTTAACCTCTTCCCTTGTCATACAGAGAGTCTTATTAAAAATAAACACTAGGCAGAAAGATAGTAGAATGTGGGATTTCTGCTTAGATGCACACAACTCTTTCGAATACATTCTTAAGATGTGCAAGAGGACTCCTTCAGGGGTAGAAGTAAAATATCATTATGGAAGCTGAGATCTGCTACAGCTTCAGTGTTTTGCAGCAATTATCTAATGAATGAGTTTATGTTTGAAAATACCCAATGTGATAACATAAATGTATCAACCCCCCCCCATCTTAATTCTTTTATTTTGTCACATATGGAAGATGCTGTTTTGTTTTGACAGTCAGAGGAGATGCTCTTTTATGAAAAGATCTCTGAACAGTAATGAGAATTTTGCAAAGAATGTTATCAGATTCCACTCACAGGAGGAATTCAAATGCTGATTAATCTATAGCCTTCCGCAACAAAGAATTGTAGGTGCATTCATCATTTTCACTGGTAGCACTCATCGTCAAGAGTTTTGCATTTGATCTTACCAGGATGCTCATGAAACATATTGAGTAGGTCACATCCATAGACTCTGCCTAACTACACACTGAGGAAGGGCCGGAGATGCTGTCGCCCACATAAGCCCATCTGTCCAAGCATAGTCATGTGACATACTACCATCCCTCCAGCCAAATAGCTAGTAGTCTTCCCTCAGCCCAGGACTACTAACACAGAGCAGGATTCTGAAAGATGATTAAAGATGTGTAGGCCCATACATCAGACTTGCTGGTAAACAAGTGGTACTGGCCCTTCTGTCCCACCTCTCCAAGAACCCGTTTTCCAAAAACGAAAAGAATGTGCCCTTGACAACCAGAAATTCCCTCCCAAGGCAAAAGTTCATCTGAAACTCTGGATTTAGACACCATAGTTCCATCTTATCACTAGGATTATCCCAAGCCATGTGTGTGTTTCATAGTGCTCTCATCTATAAGACAATGACATGACCAGTACTTGATTCTTTGGAGCACAGGTGTCGAATTAAATTACTAAACTTAGGAAAATATCAATAAATAATTATCATCATTTGTATCTTCTTGTACAATTTAGAAACTTGTATAGGGGTGAATTATTGACAAAGAGCCCTCTGTGACTTTTGTGAGGATTATCATGAAGATTACCCCATCTCAGAGAAGAGATAAAACACTTTTCTAGGGACTCTGACTCTACTCATAGCAGAATACTACAAAAGCCAGTGGCTTAAACAGCATGAGCTTACTTACTCCAGGTTTTGAGACCAGGAATCTAAGGTCAAATTAGACATGCTCCTGAATTGCCTAGAAAGCCAATTTCTCCTTTGTTCTGTTATAGCTTTTCCTGTCCTGATTTCTCTTCCTCCTCCTTTTTCTCCTCCTCCTCTTTCTTTCTTCAGGTATTGAACTCAGGGCCTTGCCTGGCAGGGGCTGTACCACTTGTGCCAGGTTGCCAGCCCTTCTTTCTCTTTTTTGTAAGGACACCAGTCAATATAGAAGATGAGGATCATCCTAATGACATTGTTTACTTTAAATATCTCTTCAAAAATAAATAAATATCTCTTCAAAGACCCATTTACAAACATTTACAATGAAGATAATACTTTAATATATAATTTTTGGGAGGAAGAGATGATATTATGTCCACAACAGTGACCTTTAAATAAACAAAAAATTTAGCTCAGATTTTAGTTTCTATAATATAATTTTCTCCACACATGGAGAAATGAAGATCTTCCTTACTTTAACTATAATTAGAATTATATTGCAATGTGTAGGGATTAGTATGGGCCATTGAAAATATTTTGTCTTGAGTTGCTAAGTTTGTTCTTAAGATTGACATTTTTATATTTTTTAGCAATACTTCTGCAGATATTGACTAATATTTTACTTTCTAGGACATGTTACTTTTGATAAACTATTTTGATTTGATAACATCAAATTTTGACATTTGGAAAACCTGGATGCATAGATTGACCTGAATAAGAAGTAAATTCTCTATCACTCAGAACCAGAGGAATTCATACTGGTTGTGACTTCATCCAATATAAGAAATTGGAAGGTTTATGGTCTATTAATTGAGCTGAAGATATTAGGAATCATGTAAGTTACTGGGTTAATGTGTTGTTTTGATTTTGCATATATTCAGCCTAAGGTATCACTTGGATAGTCAAGATTTCTGGACCCTGAGGTATCCACAGACATTAGTTTTTTAATAAGTAGATCAAAAGCCCACTAGAGAAACATGGCTTGCAGACAGACATCTGTGAAACATCAGTATGTAGGTGGTACTGAAACTATGTGAGTAGATGGCATTTCCAGAGTATAGAGAGCATTTGGGAGAGGTTCATTTACCCATTGGATCTGCCAGGCTCCCCGATACTCCGAGACCCCCAGGAAAATAGTTTCGCTTATTTTAAAGTCAAAGGGAAATGATGGCACTTCAAAGCAAACAAAAATTTCCATTTTATTCCCAAATCAGTATAAAGTTTTCAGAGGCCATAAAAATTCATGATTGATTACCTAGAACAAAAAAAAGTGTTTAAGGCTTTAGAAAAATTTCAGTATTTTTAAGATTGATATTGTTTTGATGGTAGGGAATGATAGAGCCAAAAGTTGTCAGCACCTACAAAGGTTATCATGCAAATTTGACTTGATGGTCTATAGATAGCAGCCTTTAAATGACAGGGAAGAAATGAAAACCTTCCCAAGAATGTCCAGATGTCTGATTGTTCTCTCTTTCTCAGATGGCACCCCAGGTATCAGCCAGAATGGTTAGGGGCAGATCATTCAGGTTACATAAAGGAGATCCTTCTGTTCTGAGATAGTTATCTCCCTATTATGTCTCAATTACATTTATAAAGTTCTTCCTTTCATGCCAGCCTAAATGGTTTGTGGAGTTATTAATTTTAAGGCTTAATAAACCAGTTGCCATAGCAACAATCATATCGCAGATGTTTCACTGAAACCTCTCTGAAGCACACACCTTTGTCAATATGTTATTTTGAACATTTCAAAGGATAAATACTGGCAAAAGGCAATGCATCTCTCAGGTTTCAATCTCCAAATTTGCATTAATAATTATACACTCTTAAAAGAAAATTTCACAAGTGCTATTTAAGAAAAGGCTGATGAGCAAATATCAAAAAATAGAATGGTGTAACAGGTCAATACGTCTTACCACTCTTGGAAAGGAAATATAAAGTCAAGGAATAAAATCAAATTGTCAGCATAGAATATATGTGGTCATCAATGCCGATTACTTTATTAAATACAAGTGCTGCAAATAACTACCAACATTTCGAAAGTGATCAGCATTATCTCCAGTGAGTGACAATGAGTATTAACCAGTGCTGGGCACATAGCCCATGGTTTCTACAGGTTACTGATAGGAATTTGTGATCCTAATTTGCTTCCTTCCTCCACTATTAATCCTCATCTGAACTTGAATTTAAGGCATTGAAACTCTTACCAAACCTTGACTATTAAGATGGCCATACGTAATGGCTACATATTTTGATGATTAGTTAAATGATTTGGGCTCTTCTATAACCTTTCCTAAAACATTTTAAAGGTTGTTTTGGTATAGCCCTAATGATGTTTATTATAAGCCAAAACAGATACAGGGTTTCAATGACTTCCTTAGAGTAGGTTCAACAGCGATGAAAGAATATGTGCCCTCGTCTTCAGATGCTTCTTTGAGAAAGGTGGAAGTCAAACCGCCAGGGCTTCCAAGATGGACACTGAGCTCTAGTATGTGAAAACATGCCACTGAGAGCCTCAGAGGCTGTATCTGCTTTGGTTTAGTATCCTCATGCTGTGAGTGAGCAGGGACTTCTAGTTTGTATCAGGCCCAAGTTCAGAAAAGGGACCCCAAGTTGTTCTCGGTTGGAAATCCAGTCTTCTCTTTATAAAACACTAAGGATCCACACAGTACTATCCAAGCAAGATGAGTGTTTTAATATTAGAGTGCCATGCTCTGGGGCAGAAAGAGAAGCTGGTCATGCCTTCTCTAGAGGTCGATGGCTGGCTTTGGAGTTTCAGGGATGCCCTCCTCTGCTCTGAGGACAGCTCTGCTGATCTAGGATACATTATGGCTTACATCTCCTCAGGGTTGGAACCTTTGGCTCCTTTTAAAAACCCGCCTGACCTGTGACCAGATGATCATTTCCCTCAATAGTAACCCTGAATCCATCAATTTAGGGATACATGGCAAATTTCAGAGTCATGCTATAAGAGTCATATTCAAATCAGAACAAGAATGAGCACAGGCTTTTATTTGTTCTTTAAGAAAAAAAAAACATTTTAGTGAGTTTAAATCACCAACCATGTACAGGAAGGGAAACGAATTTGAGTCTGGCCTTCCTAGGTTTCTTCAGGACTGCAAAAGTGGACCTTTAAGATCTCCCTGAAAGATTAAGGACCTGCCCATTAATTTTCAAATCACACAACATTTAATTTAGATAACATACATAAAGGCATGTTAAAGATAAACATTGATAAATGAAGCCCCATTCCCCCGTGAGTGCCCTATCCTTGTAAAAATAATTCTCAACGTCTTGCATGACTTACCTGGAGAATGTAATGCTCCAATCACTGGATCCTTTCAGAGAAACACTGAACTAATAGACTCACTTCCTCTCAGTATTTGTAATGAAGTAAGTTACAACACAGAGATTTTCTCATCTTGATTTTTAAATGCTAGGTTCTGCCACTGGGCTGTGCTCTGCATGACCAGTTGCTGTGGGCCACGTGTCCCCTGGAACAAGGTATTGAAGGCCTGGTCCCCACCTAGTGCTATTTAAGAGGTGATTGTATCATAAGGATGATAACTTCATCGATAAATTAGCTCACTGATGAGTTCATCTGCATGGGCTTTTAAGAAGAGGGGCCTAGCAGGAGGATGTAGGTCACTGTAGGTGTGTCCTTGAAGAATGTGTCTTGTCCCCAAGCATCTGTCTTTCTCTCTCTTCCTCATTCCCTCCTTCTCTCCCTCCCTCCTCATCACCCCTCTCATACACATACTATCCTACTAACAAGAAGTAAGCAATTTCAATCCAGTCCAAGCTACCATGATCGTCTCCTTCCTCCCGGGTTCAGATCAAGGGAGATAAATGACAATGAATTGCAACCTTTGACATTGGAATCCAAAAGAAGTCTAATTTCCTTTAAGAGGACCTATCTGTTATTTTCTCACAGTGATGGAAAAATCTAATCAGTGCAGGCGGTGAGTGTGAACTGGAGTCTCCTGTAAGGCGGACCAGATACTGCAGCTCATCCTCATGGTCTGGAACCTCCTGCTGGCTCTTTCTTGGCATTGAAAACATACGTTGTCAGACTTCGGAGCAAGATTACGAATGATGGTTCATAATAATCAAACAGAGTAGAGATGATCAACTTCAAAAACTAATCATACACCTTCACCAAAGTAGAAATGCTCTGAGTTAAAATAATTTTAGGATGGTCTTATTTAAGTTCATTTTAGAAAATGTATATTACTATTTTTAAAAATAGACACAGAATAGACACAAAGAGCTCCCCTATGACCCAGAAATCCCAATACCGGGCATTTACACAAATGATCAAAACAAAACCACACTAAAGCTATCAGCACAACTGTGTTCATTGCAGTACTATTTATAATAGTTAAGATACAGAAGCAACCCGCATGCCCCTCAGTAAATGAATGGATGAAGGAAATGTGGTATATATACACAATAGAATTCTGCTTCTGTCAAAAAAGAATGACATCACCCACTCATAAGGAAATGGAAAGACTTGGAAAAAAATCATATTAAGTGAAGAAAGCCAGACCAATAGGTCCATGGTTTCCCTCATTTGTAATAATTAGTATATGTCTAGGATAGTTCTAGAAGAGGATCACATTAGCTCAATAGCTATGTACATGTGACCATATAAAATTCTGCTAATTGAAATGAACTCCAAGATATGGAAACAAGAAAGTTTTGTTTTTATTTTTAAATGTTCAGTGTGAAGTTATTTACTTTTTCTTTCATTTTTTTCTTTGGTTTATCTACTATTGTCACTGCTTTTAATTTTGGAACCCTATGTCTTATATATACATTTATCTGATTGGGGGAAGGGAAAAGGAATAACAAAATGGTGAGACAAAGAACAAAGGATGAACAAATGCCACAGTGATACTCACAAGACACTACGTTGGAAATTAACTTTACAACTTGGGGGGATGGGAGTCAGGGGGAGGGAAAGGGGGAGAAAGAGGGAGGGGATAACACTGTTCTACAAGAAATGTACTCATCACCTTACTTACACAACTATACCCTCTCTGTACATCACGTTTACAATAAAATAAAATTTTAAAAGTACACACAAGAATATTTTCTTGCATTGAGAAATGAGTCTTTTTCTTCCAAAAATAATAAAGAAAACATTCTATTTTCCTCTTACAGGAATATTATTGATGTTATTATATATCTTTTGTTCTTTATCACATATAAACTACTTACAGGAAAATGGTATTTTTTTAAAGTTCAACTTAACTGTCATTTTGGGTATAATTGAATAATTGACTCTTTCAAAATGTTTATTTAGGCAACAAATCTCTCCATACTTGAAAAATCTAATAAAAGATTTTATTACATCTACTGACTCAAACTAGATAATTGTGCCATGCTAAGTATTAGTTTAAAGCCAAATCAATGGTTTCAGTATTATGCAGACAAGAAAATGGCCTGTCATCAACATTATTGATACTTCCTGCAACTTGTTGGTGATGGAGGAGCTGCGAGTTGTTACCGTGGAGACTTTGCAGAAGATCTGGAGCTGCTGAAAAACAGATTTTCTGTTGACCCTTGGGATCAGACTGTCTTTTAGACTAACTGAAATCCCCGGGTGGATTTGTAGCTGAACCTATTAGGTTGCTATTTTGGACTGATCGCTTCTTAAATTTATGATGTGTGTTTTCAGTTATTCTTTGTCATTGCAACTTCAAACTCTCTGAAAGACTTTCTGCAGGTATTCAAACTTATATGCTCTGTATTATACCTAACGACTAGCCCATTTGATTTTATACCATTAATTTTTAATACAAATTTTTGCTTTACTCCTACAACTTCTCTTAAGATTATGATGAACAAAACTGATAAGATTCAATGTTTTTGGTAGTATAATCCATAAGCATTCTGAATAACAAAATCTCCTTCCTTCCTCTTTCTCTCCCTTCCATGCTTCTTCTTTCTTTCTTTCTTTTTCTCCTTCTTTGCTTCCTTCTTCCTTCCTTCCTTCCTTGCTTCCTTCCTTCCTTCCTTCCTTCCTTCCTTCCTTCCTTCCTTCCTTCCTTCCTCCCTTCCTTCCTGCCCTCCCCCTTCTCCTTGCCCTTTTCCTTCCTTAGCTCTCTCTCTATTTGCCTTTCTCTATCTCTCCTAGGATTTCTTCTCGCCTTTTTTCCTCCCTCTCTCCTCTTGCCTCTCCTCTCTCCCTCCCTCCCTCCTTCCCTCCCTCCTTTCCTTCCTTCCTTCCTTCCTTCCTTCCTTTTACTTTCTTTCTTTCTTCCTTCCTTCCTTCCTTCCTTTCTTTCTTTCTTTCTTTCTTTCTTTCTTTCTTTCTTTCTTTCTTTCTTTCTTTCTTTCTTTCTTTCTTTCTTTCTTTCTTTCTTTCTCTTCTCTCTTCTTTCTTTCTTTCTTTAACACATCATGGATGCTCTTCATTCTCAATCTTTGTCATTGCCATTCATGATTCTGACTCTATTTACATTTTGAATCAGTTTCTTTTCTTGTATCACCGGCTAACATCTTCATTTTATCTTATACAGAATAAAAATAAAATTTAGTTGTTTATAAATGTTTACCTGCAGACCAGTTGTTTGGTCTCTCAATATTATGTGGTATAACTGTTTATTACCTGTTTTATCTGAAGTCCAACTTGTATCCATGTATTTAATTTTCTCTGAGTTTTGCAGTTGATCTACAACCATAAATAAAATTCCTTTATCCTCCAAAAGAGGTGGTCTGTGGGCTTCAGACCTCAGTGTTTGGCCTCTTGAGTTCAGGTTCTCAGGCATCAACAGAACAAGCCTCTAAGCAGAGAGATAAACAGGTACATCATACCTCTGCTTTCGAAATGTTATAGCAAACCTTACACCTGCTGGCAGCTAGGCCGCGGAGCCCAACTTTGCTTTTCCAGAGTCAAGCTGCTTTCTATAGCATGATATGGAACTGTTTAAATGCATGCCAGGCTTACATGAGCTAGAATATAACCTGAGGGTCACTAGCTATTTCCCTTTGAGAGCCACATGTTCATTTCCACAACACCTATCATTGTCCCAAAGTTCTTAGCTGACATGAAGCAGGTATTTATAGACTGAACTCGATATACCACTAGCCCCAATCTTCTCAAGCATTTGGACACATTTTCACGTAACAAGTTAAAAATATATATGCACAAATAGCTACTTCAATTTCTTGAATAGAAAAATCAATATAAACCCAAACCTAGACTTCTTTTAAAAATAGATTCTGTTAAGAATGTTAGTTTTATTTAAAGTGTCACTATAATATCCGTCCATTTATTATTCCACAATTTTCATGTTATTATCCTAGTTAAGAGAGGAGTTCAGGAGAAATAAGCAGGAGAACAATAACAGATGTGTGAGGGTATCTGAGCTGCCTAGAAACCACATCCCCATGATGAATTAGACAAGCTGGGAAAGCAGATTTTCTAACTTTTTCAGTGAAAAACCTGATCAATAGCAATTAGCCTGTGTGTCAGACTGTGAGTCAGTTAGGGGCTTTCTTTTACAAAGGAAAAGAAAATCCAACTTAACCTTCACAAAATAAAAAAATAAAAAGCCTACTTTCTTAGCTAGTGTAAGTCTAAGGATCGAGTTTGAAGCAGCGCTTAGCCTGATTTGTGAACCTGTCTACCCAGAACCATTCATGATGGGCAGAAGCAGAAAAGACACCAACCCTCCACTTCTGTCATCTCTACTCCTAGAGAGTTGCTACTGCCACTTCATAACATAAAAATGTTTTGAATACTTCATTCGTACTGGAGCCAGTAATAAAATATTTAGATCAATCTGTTCGGAGGGACAAGTACAGCATTTTGAGCTCAAGGCCTCACATTTTCTTTGCTTTCTTAATCACTAGCATGCTACCACTTGAGCCACAGCCTCAGCCTGTCTTTTGACTGATAACTTAGTGATGTAGTTTCATCAAGTTGTTAACCAAGCATGTCTTCCATCCATGATCTTATAGATCTTGGCCTCCCGAGTAGCTCAGATTGCAAGTATGAGTCATGTTCATCCAATCTGTGTTATTTCTCATTGTCATCCTGTGTGGAAATTTATTATTTTTTGTGTGAACTGAAGAATTGCAAGACAAAGGAATTTAAGTTTAAGTTTTATATATGTACATATATAAGCTAAGTACATAAAATTTAAGAATATATGTATATACATATATACACATATACACATATATATTTCAGTTATATATATATATATATGTAATATGTATATATGCTTATTTTTTAAAAAGGGCTAGTGAGGGGAAATCGGGAGTTTAAACATAAGCCAATCTGACATGGTACCTGGAATTTTGTTTGTTATGGATAAAGGAGAATGTTGGTTTAAAAACCAGGTCCAAACACACAGCATTTGGTATCTATTCTTCTCCCTTCCCTCTACTTGAGCTTTAGTCATCACTGTACATAGCTAATGCCTAAACACTTAAAATTACTATTCCTGTAGCAACAGGTACCTACAGAATCTTGTGAACTACCTTCAGTCTTTTTTCTATCCAGTGTTGCAATTCTTCAAGGCAGGCATGCTAATTATTCTAGGAAGTTTTAATTAGGTCAATCACCATCTACTCCAACCTTTACCCTGGGAATCCTTTTTTCCTTTCTCTAGTTCACTTTGGCTTGAAGTGTAATAGTCCTCTAATGAGGATACATCTTCCCTATACTCCAGAAAAGCTTGTACTTCTTTCATTCTGCCGGGTACCTATATTCATGGTATAGCCAACTTTCAGGGCTAAAATAGAGAGATGCCAGAGGAACCAAGTTCTCTGAACCAAGGACGCTTAAAGATACCATAATAGTGAGAGCCTACCCTAGATTTTTCAGATAAATTCCACAAACACAGCAGGGAATATCATAGAAATCATATGATTGACTATTATATGTTATAACTTGATTATTTCTAGGCATTCAGAAACTCAGGATCATCATGAGCAGAGGCTCGGTCCCATTGTTGCTCAACAGTAACAATGCACCTGAAACTTCTTTTCCAAATTTTTCTGAATCCATAGCTAATGAAATCATGGCTCTGATAATGTTAGATTTCTGTTCACTTCATTTGCATGTACTTATGACATTATTAGGATATTGAAAGGGATGTAAGTTAGCTTCTATTGGTTTCTCTGCTCTAGCTGAAAAATCTAACTTGGTTTTGTAAAAATCATCTTTCTTTTATTGCCTGTGATGTTTTGCTTGCAAATATAGTGTTAAGTCCACTGGACAGATGTATTTTTGTTGGTGGATTGATTGACTAGGTAAAGTTTCAGATGAATAAATGCAAGTGTATACAAACAATAAATGATTCCAGGACAATTAGTTGGATTCCTTTTTATTAAGCAAGGAGTTGATACACATTTTGCATGTCATATTAGACTACTGATGGACTCCAGAAACCTAGAGGAAATAAATCGTGATCCCTTCCCTCACATTTGTGATTGAACCCTGTCATGTTGTTGAGGAAACATAGCTTTCTACCTGTGTAAATACTATCAGTTTCAGCTAATAGCAAGGATGATGATATCTAAATAGGCTGGTACAAATATCATTGACTGATAAAAAGCTAATTGAATCTAGTGAGTCATAAACAATTTGTAAAAGTCTCTCAGTGGTTCCTAAATTCAAGTAATATAATTAAGAAGAGGTTCAGTTTTCTAAGCTACCAGAAACAAAGACAAGAATCATCGTAGAATTATTATATAAAATATAAAGTCTACATTTAAGAATCCTTTAAAGTATATGACGAAACTTAAAATTTTTGGTAGAGAACATAGTGCAAACACTGACAGAAAAGCTTGTCATAGTTAAGGAAGTCATTCATTAAACTTAAGGTAATGGATTGCTAGGCAATTTCAACTTAAAATAAGTATAGTGCCTAGAAATAGGTTTAAAATTTGGCTCTTAGTTCACTGTAGATTTGAACTGAAGAAAATCAGGGTTTTAATAGTGCACTTTTATCCTTACATTACTGCTGATGTGCTTAATGTAATAGCACTACTTAGCCATGCTTTGTGAGTATTTTTCTAGATGATGAGTATACTAGTGGATTAGTTCTGAGGAACCATTAGGAGAAATGCAAGTCGGAACATTACCCTTGTAAACTTAAAGGGACGAAAAGATATGTCCAAATTTGTTTTTTCTGGTGAGTGAACTCATGTTCTCTTATCTTGCCTACTACTTTTAAAGAGGCATCTAATTAGATTACCATTTCTTCATCATCCCTTGCTGCATTTTTAAATGATCATAATTTCAAAGCTGCGACAGTTTATAGTTTAATGAAAGTACATTGACAAAACTAATAATATTTCAGAAATGTGTTTTTCAAATATTTTTTCATTCCCTTTGTTCCTAATTTACAGAGCCTGAAAATTTATAAGGTTGCCAGATGATAAATAAGTGTGGCTTTTTTTATTTCAGTACAAACAAATGAGGATGAGTTTCTCCACACAACCTTTTCCACACTCCTTAAACAACCAAATCATTTTCAATTTTCTGGTGTGTAAATTCTGTGTGATCAGTACAAATAAACAAACTGACATGACTTGGGCAGTTGAAATTCATTGTTTTTCGACCTCTGTTGAAAAATTTTCATAATTCATCCCCAGAAAGGACCTTCTTAGTAATTAGTTACCTTTAATGTCTTCATTTTCATTTGAGTGCTCAATGATCAGGATAATTAGAGTTAATTTGGCATTGTCATCTTATGGTAATGAAGCTTCCCTCACAATCCTGGAGCAGACTGCAGACTTGGCATCAGACAAATCCATAGCTCCTCACACTTCCCACCCTGGCTGGTCTTTGGTGAGAGTCAGATTCAGGCCTGGCCAGCTTCCAGCTGAAATTTACATTATTTCTTATGAAGCTTGTGGGCAGTCAAGCTTTGCTCCTTCTCTCCATTTCCCTCCCCCTGTACTCCACTTCCCTCCCCCTCCTCTCCATCTTAGAGTTTTGTGTGTAACTCAGTTCTTCTTCAAAAACATGGCAGACTTTCTTGCACCCATTCCCCTGGGCCAGCATTAATTCTACAGTTAGAAAAGAAATTTCTGAGTGTTTTCTAAAGACAAGGTAGAATGCAGGCAAAGAAATTTAAGGGATTTTGAAATAGAAAATCTACGAAGAAGAATGTGTGCCATGTATATTTAAACAGATAGAGACTCCATGTATTTATTGCCTGGTCTAGAGATCAATGGCCACAAGGAAGATAATTCTGTATATTGTCATCCTCAACCATTCCCAACCATCCTTCTTTCTCTGCAATAGCTTGAATTTCTTTCCTCACCTCTAACATCTTCTCTTCTCCTGGGAAGCATTGAAGGTAGAGGATTTCACTGACCATGGATCTTGAGTGAGAAAGTTCAGCACATCCAGACTGGTCAAAAGAGTAGCACTTAAGGCTGCTCTTGAAACTAGTTTCCTCTTTGACCTTGAAAACAATTGTCTTTTATTTTTTCTCTACTACACTTTAACTATGTTCTTTATTTAGTATTTTCTCAAGAAGGTATATTACTTACCCGGTGTTATATTGTTGTAAATTATCATGAGGACAATATCATTGTTTATGGAGAGAAAGGCTCACCTTAAATTGTTCCTATTGTGAGTTTAGATGAATTAAAATGATGTCCTAAATAAAATGCTTTAGAAGTATTTTCTTTTCCCTATGAGTTTTGGGTGAGGGGAATGAGAAGGATAGAACTGGCATTTGTCCTGTGTGCAGTCTGATGAACACAGGCTGGACAATTATGTAAGTGTGACTGTCCAAGGTATCTGTATTTACAGAGCTAGATGTGAATGGTGACTACTAAATGTGGAGTCTCTTTCATATCTGACTTACATGTTTGAATATGCAAGTCATATTTGATTTTAGAACCTGAAGTAGGCTCTGAAGTGACTTTTGAGGTTATTGGAATTGTGTGAATATATTTTACATATGAAAAAGACATGAATTTTGGGAGATGGAAGCAATATGCACTGTATTTAATCTTTATGTGCCCTCCCTGTCCAATTCATTTGTGGAAACCCTTATCCCATCTCTGAGTGTTAGGAGTCAGGACCTTTGAACATTGACAAGGGAGAGTCCAAATGAATTGGACTATGACTCTTACAGAAGAGGCCCAAACAGACCCCTTGTCTATCCTAACAGGCAAAAACACAGGGAATGGGTCACATAGAGCCCTAAAATGCTAATCCCTTGAACTTGGACCTCCTAGCTTTTAGAACTTATGGGAAATAATTTTTGGTGCCTGTGAAGCTGACCAGTTTATAGAATTCAGTTAGAGCAGCTAAACTGCTGCAGGGAGAGGTCCCACAATACAGTTAATGAATTTTTTAATAGTTTATTATCATACATAGAACACACTGTTTATATAGTATGTGCATAAACTCATCAAATGTATATTGTTATATTAGGTTCAAAATGTAATATTTTAAGTTATGACTGCGTTTTATTTTTAAAGAAAGAAAATACAAGAGAATAAAATCTTTGTTCTTGTCTTGTCGGATGGGGGAAAGTTTTTAAAGTAGTGAATTGGTTTCATGTTAGAAATTACTTACCATGAAAATGTCTTTCAAATGTCCTTCCCCACAAAGAACATCTACTGTGAGCTGGATGAGGTTTAAGGACATACAATTTTATTTTCCTAAACAAGAAAGGACCCCTAAGAAGTGCTAGTTTAGCTCTGAGTCATAAAAATATTTCCACAAATAAAAAATTTGAGTAATTACCCTTATGGGAAAATAATTGCCTGTGGTGACTGATTGAAATAAGTCATTACTCCATCCACAGTATGCTTTTCCCTCACATCTTTAAAATTTTCACAAGATAAAACGAAAACTAAGCTATAAATCATCCAACGATAGCTTTCAAATTTGAAGTAAACACATGAATTTCAAAATATTTGTTGAACTCACTATGCCCGCACACGTTTTATTCAACTATGTGTTGTCTGTGACTTCTAGAATTAGTAGAAAGTTTCTTGGAAATTTACATTATTGTTATCAAAACAAGTTAGTGAAATCTAACACATATAAAATAGTCTTTCATATAAGCTTGTATTTTTCAAGCCCATTTTATAGCCAGGCTATGAAATTAGATTGTCTCACTTAAATAATCATGATGACTTTCATTTTCATTTCATAATCATGTTTGAAACATATACCTATATATATATTATACATATATGTGTGTATATATATATATTACTTAACATTGTGTTTAATATTCAACGTAGTACTGTGCTTAGCACCAAATGTGGGCAGCAAATGTGAATCTTAGATGGGTAAATATATAGATAAAGGATACATATTTTTTCCCACTTACTTAATACAGCTTAACCAGTCATTGAATTTATGAATAGAAACTTCTGAGAAATACCTTTTGCCCTTTGTCATATTGACCTCCTTAAATTAACCATCTGCCTACATCAATTATGTGCTAAAAGTGTATACATAAACTACATATAAGTTAGTAAGAAAAAAAGTCATATAATATATATCTCAAAACTTTCTCCTAAACTGAAAAAGAAATCACTTTTCATTGCTTACTCTTAGTACTCAAGAATAAATCTCACATGGGCTTTCTTTGTTGAGCAGGAACCTCAAAAGTGCCTCCCACAAATGACAGAAAATGTTGACATGCCTGACAAGAATGGTCATCGAAAACCAAGCAGCTGTCATTGAACCATCAGCAGGGAAGTGAGACAGGAGCTTTTGGAAAATTAGAACACTTAAATCCCACATTTTAGTCATTTGTTTTCTCTAATATATGCTTTTTTATTTGTTTGTAGGCTGGAGAGGAAGGAAAGACAGCCCGTGTGTGGTTGAGCTGCTTGTCCACAATCATAGTTGTTATGTGGCTGTCAATCTGAATGCTCCTCATAACGATGCCTGTTCTGACACAGTGACTGACAGCCTAGCAAATTCTTTCTCATGGGCTTCAGCTTCAGCAATGATCTTTTTATTCCTCCCAAAGTGATTCTGTGTTTCTTGTGTTGATCTGCACATCCTGTGATGGGGAAATCACTCCCACACATTGTGTTTTGATTCTTAACGTTGCTCACTGATGTCTTCAGGATGAAGTGTGATCTCATATGTCATCAGCAGGAACCAGAGAATGGCACTGCCAGCTGCTAGAGATAGCTGTGAAGGTGATAGAACAGAGACAGAGGGACACATCTAGGACCTGTATTTGAAAGAGTGAGTGTTGTTATCTTAAAAGTATTCAAGAGTTCGGGGAACATTTAAAACTTTATGCTCAAATCTTATGAATTGTAATTGCAGGAATTCTGAGGTGACACTTGGGAAATTTCAGTAATGTGCTTGGCAATAATGTATTTGTTGTAAGTGAGGAGCTTATAAATGGTTACTAGACAACAGGAGATAGAGTGAGGAATATATTGTAAAAATGGTAAAAAAAAAAAAAAATACAGGAATGATTAAACTTCCTATTCAATTGGCCTAAAAAGACCCCATTAGGAGAGTTTTCTGGGTGAGTCTGACTTAACTGTTGATGGGAATTTAAGTCTGTGCACTTACTCTGGAGGGCTGATTGGAGATTTAATTAAAAATTAAAAAAAAATACTAAAAACAGAATTGCCCTCTGATCCATCAGTGCAACTCCTGAGCATTTATTCAAAAGCTTCACAAATCCAAGATTTACACAAATGAGTAAAAAGTATGATCTAGGTAGGGTTGGATTCCCATGCTGGAAATTCTTTGGAAAAACAACTGATGATTTAACAAAATGAATACCAGGAAGCCGAAACATTTTAGTGTGACGTTAAAAAAGAAATGGAGAAAGGAAAGATCAGTGAATATAGCCATGGATATGAATATATATATGTGAAAATGGCACCAGGGAACAGAGAGGATGAGTGGGTTGGAAAGAAGGTGGAGGAGACGAATGGAAGGAGTGAAGCTGATCTGGGTGCATTGTTTTCGTGAACTGTCATGGTGCATTGGAACCCATTGTACAACTGCTTAAAGATAATAAAACAATTGAACAACTAAAAGCATTTAGTGAAATGTTTAATTCAACAAGCTGTCCCTGTTTCCAGGCTATAAATAAAGTGCTCTGGTGACCAGTTGAGATGAGGTACAAAAACATACCCAGTCCTCCCTTAGGAATTACCCATTGGATTGTGGAGGAATCAGACTCTCCAGTTTTACCTGTTTTAGAGGCCCTTTCTACCTTTCTACCACCTCCCAACTTCACTGTGGTCCTACCATGGGTATATTCTATGATTCTTTCTCGACATAATTACCATAACCATTTGGGAACTCAAGAACGGTCAAAATGGCTAGGCACTGGTGGCTCACACCTGTAATCTTAGCCACTCAGGAGGCTGAGATCTGAGGATCATGATTCACAGCCAGCCTGGTAAGAAAAGGGTAAATCATCCAGGAAAAAACTGAAAGTCGAGGTACTGATGGGAAAAGAATTATTTCATAAGCTTTTGAAGTATACCTAGGTCTTTTTTTAATGTAGCTCCTCTTTCTTTTGGAATTTGGTTCTGTACTCTGGATGTTCCAAATAGAATTTTAAAGACTTTAATTAGTACAAGACAAAATTTTGCCATAACAACACACTTAATCAGTAAATTATATTTTATATCTTTCACATAAGACATATATTAGGTATTTCATGATCTTATGCAAGGACCTTTAGAGCTTTAAATTCAAGGCACAATTTAAATGATATATTTTAAGATATAAAATTTTGCTTTTACTTTTAGTGTGGGGAAGGGTGAAGTTAGTAAAAAAGAAAATGCAGAAATATAGAGCAAAATGTTTTCAGACACTTCACAAAATACACTGTGGTAGGATTTGAGTTGACTGAAAGACCTCTGAATAGAGGTGTTGATATTCGGTAAGTTTTATTCATCATTAATGTGAGTCTGTGTAACTATTTTTCTTTTGCCAGAAGTAATAAATTACTCTAGGGCTGGGAAGGTGGCTCAGTAGTAAGCGCTTGCCTTGCATGCGTGAGGCCCTGGGTTCGATTCCTCAGCACCACATAAGCAAAAAGAAAAAAGCCGGAAGTGGTGCTGTGGCTCAAGTGGTAGAGCGCTAGCCTTGAGCTGAATTGCTGAGGGACAGCACCCAGGCCCAGAGTTCAGGCCCCATGACCGGACCCAAAAAAAAAAAAATTACTCTATTTCTTAATAATGACAGGCTTTTGTGTTTTTCTTTTTCTTTCTTTCTTTTTTTTTTTTTTTTTACTATTTTTAAGTAGTTGTTCAAAGGGTTTTCAACTCAATATGCTAACTTAGGAATAGAAGGTATCCGGATCCATGCCACTCTGCCGATGTTCAAATTTCATCACTATATACCTTGTAAGAGTACCATCCTTTCCTGGCTCTATCTCAGCCTTATACTCCTTACTGCATTGATCCTTCTAGAAAGGTTGAGCACTCCAGGCCCTTTACTTTCTATTTCCATCCCACTGAGGTTATCCAAAGTTCACTTGCCTTCTCACTTAAGTTTCTAAACCAGATGAATTATGTTTTCTATAATTGAGCTAACCAGAGTTAATTGCCTAATAGACTATGCCTACAGTAGCAGGGCAAAAAGAATTAATTGCTTGGAAAAGAATGCATTGTATATTTCAGTCACATCTACACGATCATGCTGCAACAAGTCCCAACTAAAGGAGCTTTCTTACAATGACCAGAGACCAGGGCCACAGCAAGGCAAGGGCTGGGACCAGCTAAGAGTTTTCATGTTTCATTTGGCCTTTAAAAGGCCGCTTTGAGTCTGTGTGGCCATAGGACCTCATGGCAGAAGTGCAGGGTGGAGAAAAACTACTCAGGAGGCAAAAGCAGACAACGGGGAAAGGGAGACTTGGCTCCCGCTATCCCCTTTACCTTCTGCTTATATCCAGTAACCTGCCTTCCTTCCTTCTGTGAGGTCCCTTTTACCATATTCCACAATCTCCCGATAGCACTGCGGGCTGCCTAAGATTCTCACTCCTGGGCCTGTGAAGCCATTTCAGCCGCAGAGTAGAGAACAACAGGACTGGGAGCCAAGAGAGACTCCACATTTTCACCCAGATCAAGTAAGAAAATGGATGTGCTGTTTCAACCCTCTCTTCACTTACTGGCTCACCATTGTGGAACTTCATCTTTTCCTAGTGCTCTAATGGCCTCCCCTTAAAAAAACTGCCCTTGCAAATCTATCCTTCTGGAAGGCAAATCTTGACCAGATCTCTGTCAGCTCTGTCATCTCCTCAAGTCTCTCTTCCATATCACATGTTCAGTTTCCTTAGCTCTGTGGTTCAAATGAAACTCCCAATTACACATCTTGATCATCTCTCTGGAGCAGGATTTGTTTTCCCCATAGAACTTATGGTAACCTAGCATCAATATTTTTCTGCATTATGGTATTTATTTGCCCTATAAAATGACAGCTCCCTGAGTGTGAAGCTGTCATTATCCTGTTTAGTCTTCCCCACTATCCTTACCACCTAAAACAACATGCGAGAGATCATAGATCCTCCACACATGTTGGTTAGATACACAAATGTATGCGGTGAATACGGAACATTATTTCCTATTTGCTAAGAATAGAGTACTAAGGAAAAGTTTATGAATCAAAGCAAAAACTGCCATGGTATATCAAGCTGAGGGCTGTTTATCATAACTCAATTTGCATAGATACATCATCATATGCAGCATGAAAACCAACCTGGGTGTGAGGTCCCCAATGAAAGAATGAATTAATGCAGCCTTTAAACATGATTCTGACTTCCCTGATTGAGGTGTTGGTTGGCCTCAATCATCATGGCCTGCAAACGAAGGGTGATCCCCAAGTCCAGCAAAGCCTGGGGGAGATGTGGGAGAAATAAGGAGACTACTATTGTCTCTCTGGCTAAACTTCCTCTCTTGTATTAACTTTCTGTGCTGAACAGGAAGGCCTGTGCTGGACAGTGGCCAGCAAGATGCAATGGGTGAAAACTGCTACAATCAGGGGCCACCTTCTACTTCCTGCTATACCCATTGTATATGCCACACGTGACATTTCTGAACCCCACAATTATATGCATTCACTTTGGGACTCTATGTGGAAAGCTGTCGCCTTCCTCTTTTCCAGGTGAATTATGATGCATTATTCGGTAACCTCTGGAGAAATAACCGTGATCTCATGGCCTCTGTATTGATTCTTATCATTTTCACACATTTCATTACAACGGCTAGTTCCCACAACCAGTGCCTACTTCAGGCTGTGATGAACCCAAAGACATGACACATATTCTGTTTTCTTTGTATGGACTGAATGAGTTATATAATCACAGGTCATTATATTGAATGGATGGTTATTTTAAGGAAGTGAAATGTTAAAAATAAATAAATAATAAAACTATTTTTAAGGAATTGGAATGAAAATATCAGCTAGCTTGTAAATCCCCCTGAAAATGAATGTGTTAGAAATCACATTAGGAAAGCCAGGCTTGTTTTCTGGACTAAATGACAACTGAGACCTTTGCGAAAAGTAAAAATACCTAGCAGTGATTGGAGGAGGGGAAAGGTCTGTGAGTAGAAAAAGTGTCAAACTGAAAC
Source organism: Dipodomys spectabilis (assembly GCF_019054845.1). Lineage (NCBI taxonomy): Eukaryota > Metazoa > Chordata > Mammalia > Rodentia > Heteromyidae > Dipodomys > Dipodomys spectabilis. Next base: position 3,655,187 of record NW_024870892.1, on the reverse strand, counting down.
AAGGAGTGTAGTGTGAGATAAAGTGCATTTAAGTGGACATGAACTTCAGGGGCAAACAGCAATGCAGTTTTAGGAGCCCGGAAGGAAAGATGCTGATCAGGTGAACTATTTAAAACATGGGATGGAGACTCTCTTAGTAGGCTGTGAAGCCAGTGATTGCTACTAATCGAGGCTAGAATTGCTCAGGTGATTGTGTAATTACACCCAAATTCAACCCTTTATTCAATATAATCATCACACTCTAGCTTACAACAGGGAAGATGGGAAAAAGATAAAGGAGACAGATGCACAGACTGTGGCGACTGTAAGTATAACTTTGATGATTCAGGCTGGAAGTGGTAGCCTTGAATATTCAAAGCATCATGCGTGCTTGGAAAGGGGCGACTGAAGTTGTTTTTATAAAATAATAATAATGGTAATTAATGATAAAGATAAACAATTTTTATTTTTCCCTTTACTCTGGAATGTTTTCTACACTTTGATTCCAGTTTGCCAATGGGAATATCTTTATTCTATGTTCCAAATATGGAGAAGAAAATATGCTTATAATCTATTCATTTATTACCATAGACTTGCTCTTTGATGAGTATTATAATGAAAGAAAGCTCCTAGTTTCCAAATTCAATATAATGATTCAAATACTATTTTTTATATTTACATCTATACATATACATATATATTTGCTGATGGTTCCCTTTGTAAGTTTTCAATTGGGACATAGAGCTTACTGGGAAAGGATTTACATGTCAGAATAAAGTGACAATTTTCCCAAATGTACATTTTTACAAATATGTTCTTAGAATTGCTATTGATTTATTAGACAAATAATCAGAAGTGCAGGTTGTATCTAGCTTCACATAATTTTTTAATTGTGCTCACACCTTTTTCCCTCACATACAAAAAATTTAAAGTCTATAGAGATATCTTGGTACATATTTATGCAGATTACTTTTATATTTATGGAAAGGGATTGCTTCTTCCCCCAGGTGGTTGTAAAACTGCAATTTCACTTTGACATGATACAAATTGGTTTAGAGAAAACAAATTATTCTAAAGTCTTTAGAAACCAGAATGATGCTGTTGGAGCTGAATAACAACGTAAATAAATCTAGAAGATGGTGACTTTTATCTCTCCAGAACTCGATGGGTTTGTCTTGGATCATGCCTCTGAATTTGGGTCACTGATTTTTATCCAGGGATGATTTTTGACTTGCATAAGGACTTGGGAAGCAAGAGCCACCATAAAATAAGAATTAGCCCACAATCTTTTGAAATGTACGTTTATACAGACCATGAAATAAAAATATTTTTCTAAGAAAAATGTTTTCTCTTTCATGCTACTGTGAGCAAAAGTAAACTTTTTTAGGAAGCAAGTTAGCTTTGTGAGTCAGTCCTCCTCCTGGCTCTCCTGTGAACAGGGAATGAGTACACATTTCTGAATTTAAGACTATACTTTTTTAAATGACATTTTATTGAAGTTAAGGTTTATTCCAAACAATACAGAAATTATAAGCCTGCAGCTAAAGGGATTATGAATGACTATAGCCATTAAACCAGCATGCCAATAATAGTAAGATATTATTAATATTCCAAAGACCCTATTCATGTCTTACCCCAAAAGTTACTCTGACTTTTAAGAGATTGGCTTTGTTGTTTTGAAATGAATATAAAATGTTAGTTGTTCTAACAAATTATAAATGGAATTTCTTTATAAATGGAATTTCTTTTTTCTTTTTTTTTCTTTATCTTTTTGGTCCTAGGGCTTGAACTCTAGGCCTGAGCACTGTCCCTCAGCTCTTCAGCTCAAGGCTAGTGCTCTACCACTTGAGCCACAGCGCCACTTCCAGTTTTCTGGTGATTTATTGGAGATAAAAGTCTCATTGACTTACCTTCCCTGGCTGGCTTTGAACAGTGATCCTCAGATCTCATCCTTTTGAGTAGGTAGGATTACAGGTGTGAGCCAGCAAGGCCCAGCTTACAAATGGAATTTCTATTCACCTATTCATCAAGCATTAACCAAAAACTATCAGCATGGAGTCAAAGAATTAATGATCTGATCTTGTTTTAACAGAATGAATTTTTCTTGGTTATTGAAATAACACTGGACCTTGATAATGAGAACAGAGTTGAAATGAAAGGGTTTGCTTTCATGGCCTCCAAATGACTAATTTAAAATCATTTTATCTACACCAGTAGTTTTTTCAGAGGAGAAGCCTAAAATATACCTAGTTCCCCTAACAAGTAGTGAACTAATTCAAATATAGAAACAGGCAAGAAGTTTGAATCTTGATAATTAAGGATTACATGTGGTTAGAAGGATTTGTGTAACAACCTATTGAAAGTCAGTTCAAGCACAATGCTTATACTTAACAGTTTTTTAAAAAAATGTTCTCTCACAGTTTAAAGTGTTTAATAAGTTCTTACTGGAAATTGGCTATTTCAGGAAAGGATAATGGTCTTAATCACTTCAGCAAAGGTTGGGGGGTGGGAGTGGGAGGTGAGGGGGTGGGGGGGAGTGTAGTTGTGGAGATGGGAAGGAAGGGATGGTAGGGGAAAAACAAAGGAGGAGACAACAATGCTTGATAGGAAATGTACGCATTACCTTGGTCATGTAACTGTAACCTCTCCTCTGTACAGCATTTTCACAATAAAAACTTATTTAATAAAGAAAAGTTGTCAGGAAGTGTTTTAACTTTTGTTATAAAATTATTTGGATTTATATTGAATGAAGTAAAAGATTTGTCAATATATAACCTCTGATTTCTTAATTCCTTCCTCTGTATTCTGTTTTCTCTTCCTGATAACACTCTGTGTTATCAATTCTTTAATATTCATTATTTACCTGGCTAAGGTAGCTAGGAAAAGAGAAGAAATAGCTGCACACACTAAGCAACTATGAAGTTCCGCTGGACACTGTGAGCTATACATATTCTAAAGGTAAGATGCATTCTCAGGCAAACATCATGACATTATGCTGTTCTTTCAACATCATAGAGTACACTCACACAAAAGAAGAGGCCCGTGATGTACCATCTCATGGAACAGGTTTATACGACTTCAGTCTCACTGAAAAGAAGATTCATTTGCAGAACATGATGAACTCATGCCGTCTCATAACTTCAGGGAGGCAAGTATCATGTCCTTTTTCTAATTGTGAAATTGCTTACTTGTTCAAGATCCCACTTCCAGATGAAACACACCTAATGACTCTCAAGTTCCACGGAAATACATTTTTACATGGTATTTCTTTTGAGATAAAGTGGGTTTAATGCGTGCAGAACACAGATGGTAGATACAGGAGCAATTTATGTCATGACCTCTTTGCTCATCTGGGAGTTCAGTTGAAGCTGGTAGTGCTGGTAGTGCAGGATGGGGCTGAATTTTCTCTGGGATTTTTAGAAATGCAGATTCATATGCCCCAAACTGAGTCACTGAATGTATGAGTATGATCATCACAAGATTACATTTTCACATACTCTTGGGGCAAGGTACATGTAGAATGAAGTCTGAGAACTGTTAGTACAGCTTTACAAGGTTCTCAAGGTGGAAACAGAGTATCTGTTCAGATCCTGCTCTGTCTAATACTGCTTACATGAAGTTGAACTACTTGGTTCATCATGTTAGATCACCATTGCCTCAAATATGAAGTGCAAATAATAACAGTACTGTACTTGCATCAAAAATTTGTTTTAAGCTCTAACATACACAGCAAGTTCTAGGCTCATAGAAAACACTGCGAGTCAGCTCATAACTAGGGTTCTTCTGATAAACACATTAAAGCCTGTTATGCAAAACATTCACGTAATGCTTCAATATTTTAATATCTTAATAATAAAATAAAATATTCTATTGAATATGAATAAACATTCTTTTCTCAACTGGTTTCAGCCTTTAAAAATACATGAAGCAGAAAAGGAAAGGTGATGGAAAGCTCATATAAATATGATGCAGCAAATTACCGTTTGGCAAAGATGATTTCGTGCAGAATTCAAAGTAGATGCAATTAGTGCTACAAATTAGAAGTTGCAAATGATGATTTAACAAACACATGATTTAACAAACAAATCAGAGAAGAGAAAAAAATTTCCAATGAATTTAAATCCCTAAATGTAGATTTAATCTTGTGAGAAGCAATTCTCAGGAGAAAACATGAGATGCTATTCATCATTCCAAAAACCTAGAAGAAGAACACAGAAGTTGAGATAGTTATTATAAAACTACATTTATTCAGAAAGACAATAGAATCCATTTGTACAGACTAAGTATTTGAGCACAACATCCAGTGCTTTCCTGATTTTATAATCACATCAATTTAAATAAGACCTATTATTACAAATGAGAGAAACCATGGAGCCTATGTTTCTTTGGGTCTGGATTACTTCACTTAATATGATTTTTTCCCAAGTTTTTCCGGTTCCTTATGAATGGGGCAATGGCATTCCTTCTGATGGAAGCACTCATCTACTGAGGGACATATGGGTTGGTTCCATAGCTTAGCTATAGTGAATAATGCTACAATAAACATGGTTGTGCTGGTAGCTTTAGTATGGCCTTGTTTGTAGTTATTTGGGTAAATGCCCCAAAGTGGAATTGCTGGGTCATAAGGGAGCTCTATGTTTAGTCTTTTTTTTTTTGTCAGTCATGGGGTTTGAACTCTGGGCTTGGGCGCTATCCCTCAACTCTTCAGCTCAAGGCAAGCGCTCTAACACTTGAGCCACAATGCCACTTCTGGTTTTCTAGTAGTTTATTGGAGATAAGATTTGCCTGGGAATCACAATCCTCAGATCTCAGCCTCCTGAGTAGCTAGGGTGACAGGTGTGAGACACCGGCGCCCAGCTTCAATGTTTAGTCTTTTGAGAAACCTCCACACTTCTTTCCAGAGTGGTTGAACAAGTTTAGATTCCCACCAACAATGCAGTAGGGTTCCCTTTTGGCCAGATTCTCTCCAGCATCTGTTATTAGATTTCTTAATAATGGCCATTGTAACTGGGGTGAGGTTGAATATATTTGATAGTCCTAGAAGATGAACAGAATAGCTCAATAGCTAGGTACATACGACCATGTAAGATAATGCTAAAAGAAATGAATTCCAAGATATGGAAACAAGAGGTATTTCTTTGTTGTTGTTTTTATGTACTACATGATATTCTTTTTCTTTTGTGTTTTTCCCCCTATGGTTTATCCCTGAAGCCCCTGTATTTGATTTTGGTACGCTGGGTATTGTATATACGTGTATATACAAAAGATGAACCAATGAAACAGTGATACTCACAAGACAATATGTTGGAAATGAACTGTACAGCTTAGAGGAGAGGATTGGGCAGGAGGGAAAGTAGCAGAAAAATGAGGGAGGGAGTAATAAGTTTGATAAGAAATGTACTCACTACCTTACATATGTAACTGTAACCCCTGTGTGCATCACCTTGACAATAAAGATAAACAAACAAACAAATAAATGAGTCCCAGCTGGTTGTTTGCTCCTATGGGTGAGCAATTGTGTTTTTAATGCAAGTTATAAATAGAAGAAGATGAAAGATATAAGAAAAAAGAAAATGATGGTTCAATGAAGGTCAAGCCACAGGGGATAAGTATCTGCCATTCTTAAAACATGAAATTAAGACATCAGCTGAAAACTACTTTTAGTTTGTCTAGCCCATAGGTACCAGTTAAGCTCACATTATAGAACAGTAGATATGTTGAAGCATGGTATGTGAAATGATGAAGAGAGAAATTTGACAGATAACATATTTCCTTTATTTTTATCAAGTCAAAAGGAAAGGTGAAAAATGCAATGCAAAGTTATTAGTGTTCTAGAATATTAAAAAGCGATTTTCCCATATACTTCTTAGAACATTCTTTAAGCTAGAAATTGCTTTTCTCTGTTTTCCAGCTAAAGAGCCGAGTGAGAATCTCAATGACACAGCCAAGGTCATTAGGCCTTGAAAGCACCTGGATGGTAACGGAGCTATCCTCAGATTTTCTTCTGTGCCAAACCTTCCATTAACATCTTCCCATTCACATTTATATTGTAATAAGTAAATGTGGAAGCTCTCTGGAATTATGAAATTAGGAAAGAATGTGTTAAATCTTGTAATTGCATGGCTAAGTAAAGAGTTCAAATTTGTAGCCACAAAAGAAATGACCAAAGTAGTTTTGTTTTTACTGGTGACAACATTTGACCCTACCTATCTATGTAGGTTCAGGCTTCCCTGCTGATAAGCAGGGATGATGCCTGTCACGTCCCACAGTCCCGGGGTCAGCAGCTGCACTCTAGTGTCTGGAATGATATCTGCAGAAGAGCACCTGGCCATGGGAAGCTGGACCCATGGAACATTCTAAAACAATCAGACCAAATCAAATCTCTGTGAGGCCCTTGGTATCTGTCCCCTTGTGAGGCCTGAGGACTGTTGACCATCCCAACTATGCCTGGGCTTTGACCGGCACAGGGCAGCATCAGCTGACCACATGCTTCCTCTGGCTCTGTGGTGTGGTAGGATTGCTTTCCCATCACAGGTCCATAAGGGACTGTTAGGGATGAAGAGTAGTACAGACTGAACGTTGATATAAGCCCCAAGTGTATCTTTAGATCCAGAATCCCAGGATGACAATGGAGTGAGGAGATGACCCCTTTGGGAGGTGACTACTTCAGATGAGGTCGTGTGGGTGGGGATCTCCCGCACTGTGTTAATCCAATTAGCAGGGCCACCAGGAGGACACAAGCTCTGCAGGGTGAGGTTATGTGCAGAAGGCAGTCACCTGCAAGTCAAGAGGCCAAGCCTTACTCGGGGTCTACTTTGCAAGCACTTTAACCTTGGAGTTGCCAGACTCCAGAACCTTGTGAAATGTGTTGTGCAGGGTCAAGTGGTGTAGGTTAGGCTAATTTGCAAGACGTATCTGGAACAGGCTGAGACAGGGAGGTCAAGGTGGCCAATGAACCATTCTTTCCTGTGTGTAGCTTTGTCATCAGCACATCTTCTCCATGTAACATTAGGACAGGTTTTGAATCCCTAGGTGAGAGGGTGGAGAGAAGCTGCTCTGGACAATGAGCCCAGGGAGGGAGAGACAAGGCCCCAAGATAACAAGAAAACATCAAGTTGAAAGTGACTCTGCGATCCATTTTTGTAAATGTATTTTATAGAACTCTTCTCCAGCAGACTTTTGCAGCTCTTCAAAAGATCTGCATCTACATAGGAGAGCACGCTCTTTTTCCTGCTTCAGATCAGCAGATCTGGACTGTTCTCAGGGAGAAATGCACTGACCATGCCATTGCCTGTGCACTTGGAAACCAAAGCATCGATGTTCATCATTGTAAATGGCTGTCGGTGTTTCAACTCAGAGGAGGTGTATATTTTACTCCACCAAAATTTCTACTCAATCCTGGTGCGGGTGGCTCACCCCTGTAATCCAGTTATCCAGGCTGAGGTCTGAGGATTGCAGTGAAAATCTCGCCCAGGCAGCAAAACTCATGGGATTCTTATTGTCAATTAATCACAGTAAAACCAGAGATGGCACTGTGGCTCAAGTGGTAGGGCATTAGCCTTGAGTGATAAGAAGCTCAGGGACAGTGCCCAAACCCAGAGTTCAAGCCGCAGGCCTGGCAAAAAATAAAAATAAATAAACATAAATGAATAAAAATGTGCACTCAAAAGTTATGCTTCTGAATTTGTACAAAAATTCTGGTATTAATTTTAGCTTTGCGTGGTTCATAGCAACAGCGTTGATTTAACATGATTATTGTCAAAGAGTAAATGCGGTTTGATCACACATATGGTTTGCTTATATTCTGATGCTAAACAAACCTAATGTTTTTCCTTTGCAACAGAACCAGTACGTTCTGTTGGTTGCTCAGACTAGTTCATAAGAAATTATAGAAATTTGAATCGTATTTTACTTTGGTAACCCATTTGATACCCAAATAACTTATGTGTTTCAATTGAAATAGAGACTGGAAATATTTCTCTAATTGGCCTAAATTAGCTATACAGTGAGGAATTTCACTGTCACATCTGCACATTTTTTAGATTGCGCTGAAATCACTCAGCTGCTATATCACACTCCTTCCTGACTCCTCTCCCACATGAGTCCACCACAGATTTTTAAGTTCCACTTTCATTATTGCAAATAAACAGTTTGAGCAGTATCCAGCCTCCTTCATCCTCCCATCAGCTCAATCCAGTCCTCTCCCTCAGGTTTCTCCCACTGAAAACTATTTCTCTTCACCACACCAGTGGAGTTGAGGGAAGAGAAATAGAAGCAGTCAGTAAAACGGAATAGAGGTCCAGTTTCAGTGGCCCACATGGACGTGTGGATATCCAGTTTTCCCAGTGCCACTTGTTAAGCAGGCTGCCACTTCTCCATTATTTGTTCTTGACGCTTAGTTGGCTGTAGGTGTGTGGTTTTTACGTCCATAGGAACTTTTGCATTGATTTCTGTAATTCTGTGAGGAGCAATACTGAGATGTCCCCGATAAATAGGATAATGGGATTATTCTGTGGCAAATTTCTTCTTTTATTTACCATGGGAGGTTTTATTTTTCTGTAAATTCTGATGGATAGATCTGCCTGGTACCGTAGTCTAGTTTGGATATTTTTTTCTTTCATCTCTTCAAGGACATAGCTTTCTATGCCCTTCTTGCCTTGTTGTTTACCTTGAGAAATCAAATTTTATTTGAGTGAGCCTGCCATTGTCGGTCAGTTGCATCCTTTCTGTTTTCAGCTTTTAATGACTCTTTTTTTTTTTTTTTTTTACTTTGTAGGTTTAGTGGATTTTTTTTTTTACTATAATGTGTCTAGGGTTGGTTCTTCTTTGCTTTTGTCTGTAGCCCTTTAGGGCTCAGTCATAGGAATGAAGCTCTTTAGTTTCTAGAGGCTGTGGAAAGTTTCTTGCCATTATATTGTTGAGTAACTTCTCAATGCTTTTAGCTTTCATTTCTTCTTCTCCAGATATCTCCATCATACCTTGTCTTGATCTTTTAATGGCTACTGAGAGGTCTTGCAAGCTCCTTGCTGTGTTACACATGTTTCCTCTGCTTTATTTTCAATCTCTGCTACTATGTTGTCAGTTTGTTCTGCTCTATTACCTAGACTTCCCATTGAGGTTTAACAGTTAAACAGTTCCTATTTTTCATATATCTTCATCTATTTACTAAATTTTGCTTCCATATCCTATATTGTCATCCTTTTTTTTTGCTATTGTTGTTCCTTTGATTTCTCTAGCTATGTCTCCAACTTATGTCAGAATTCATATCATTTTGTAATGTATGCACTTTTATTTTGCTGACAAGTCTTCTCATTTTATTGAGCTCAGTTTTGATCTTTTATATTCTTTACTTTCACCTAAGCCCTTTATTGTGGTGTTACTGGTTTGCGAGACTGACGTGTTATCTTGTTTGTTCATGAACTTCACGGTCTTCCACTGGGATTCATGCCTCTGCGTTTATTGTTTGTGAAGATTTTTGTCTCCCAAATAGAAGAGTTTCACTTGCACATATTGTAGAAAGGACATAAATAGTGAGGGGCTGAGGGAGAGGCATAAAATGAAGATTCACATTACAAGACTAAAAGGAAGGTAATGGGTTTCAATATAATGGTTAGGATGAAAGGGTTTAAGGTGAAAAAAAAAAAAAAACCTTCCAGGAATGAATGGAATGTGATTCTGAGTCTGTGCTAGAATGATGAAACTGAGCAATATGTTGGATACTCCTATATGTTCGTAAATGTAGATTGACACAGTTCTGGGTCAGGGGTGGCAACTCTGCTTCCCTCGGGATTCTTTATGTGAAGATGGTGAGTCAGCATTCAAGTGGATGGATGCCTCCATGGTTTGGCTGAGCAGGGATTTCTCAGGGAGCCATGGCTACCGGTCCTAGCTGGCTGCTAGGCCAGCTGAAATGGCAGCTGTGTTGGACTTTTGGAGTTGTTTGATCACCCGGTGGCAGCTGGGGCTCGCTGGCTTACCCCACATGTGCACAGGGATTCTGGGGCCCTCAGCTGTCTTCATGCTGTATCCTCCATGTGGGTAGCTTCTCTGGGATTTCCTGGGTTTCACAAACTCCTTAATGGTTCCTGTCTCCCCCGCACTTTGAACCAGTCCATCATCTCCACCATATTCCCATTGCTCTCCTCCCCCTAGGTACCTTTTAAAGGACATTTGCTGGGTTTCATTACTCTGTCCTCACATATAATACCCTCTGCCTCCCTTTCACCTTTCAGTATCTCCTGTTCTCTCCACACTGCACTGATCCCCTCCTCATCAGCCCACTTTTTCCACTCATGTCCTGTTACTGTCACCACCACCACCACCACCACCGTCATCATCGCCATCATCTACTCCACAGTGAACAAGAGCAAACAATATATGGCTCGTTGAGTTTAGTTTATCTTGTGCAACATGCCTGCCTTCAATTTTTATATGACATCCTGATAATCTTGTAATAGCTGCACAGCAGTATTAAAGCCAACACATGAGTTCAAAATGTTTTGTCTCCAATATGTGCAGACCAAGAATACTATCATTACATAACCTAAGTCTATCTTAGAGGGATTTTTAGAAACATTTAGTTAAAAGTTTTCATAGAAATATGTAAAGATAGCAGAATACAAACTATATGCTTAGTATATTTTTATTAATAATAATTACTATTAATTTAGCCCTATGATTTAGAAAAATCAATATATCTTGTTTCATTTGTCAACATGTCATCTAAAGTCACCATTTTTATAGTCCTTAACTTACAAATAAGAAAAATGAGCTTTAGAAAGTTCAGTAATGTATCCAGCACTATACACAAAGGAATCCTGCTGTCTAAACATGTACTCTTTGAAAATCTGAAGCCTACTCCTTCCTCTAATGCCTTCCTAAACTTACTAGCTCTGGGAATCATAACAGATTATTTAATCATTTTACATTCACATGATGGATTTCTGAAATCATATGCTCCACTATCTATGCAGAGAGGGAATTCCTATTGTTCTACTTACACTCATGAATGTAACTAGGTATTTGCATCTATGAAACCCAAAGCATGGAGGTGTTGGGAATTAAGTGGCCAGTTGTACAGAAAGCTTGTCTCTCAAGGTCCTGATCAACAGGTGACATTTATTATGATGATTTACATTTTTTCTTATGTTTATAATTGTGGGAAAAGATAGAGTTTCCTTGTGATTTATCTTCCACTGGGGAAAAATAAGTAAAAGAAAGCAACTGCTAAGCATGCTGCTTTCACTCAATTTGTCTAAGTGAAGTTATATTAATTTTGAGCATTTGTGTCTAGCCATTCAGAACTGGTCCATAAGGAGCTAATGATATTCTCTCAATTCCAACTTGCCTTCTACCATTTGTTTTCAGTCATTTGTATCCTAGCTCTTCTAGGTGGTATTAAAATGTAGAAATAGTATTTGACAATGTTTTCTTCTAAGTCATCATTTTGTTTTCAAATATTCTATTTCTGCACATTCTGCACATTTCTGCATATTCTCATCCCTCTGAAATCCTTTCTTTTCTTCTTTTTTATTCATTGATCCTTCAACACACAACTCAAAAATCACTTTTTTGATTTTTTTTTGCATTCTTCTTTCACTCAGCAATCGATACTGCATTGACACCGTGTCCATACTTCTGTGGAAGGTGGAGGAACTCATGCTTTCTTGTGTGATGAAGCTGCTTCATTCAACTCTGGCTGTATTCTCAACTTTTTTCCCGAGAGCTTTCCATTTCAGCCATTCTGCCCTTCCTTCTACAGCCAGACTTGGATGCTTCCTGGCACCTAGACATTCATTATCTTTACAATAGCTCAACATCTATGTGCACATGACCATATAAAATGATGTTAATCGAAATGAACTCCAAGAGGTGGAAACAAGAGGTTTTGTAGTCTACTGTTTTCGGTCGTTTCTTTTTTCTTTCTTTCCTTTTCCTTTGGTTTATTCCTTGTTGTCACTGTCTTTAGTATCTGTATGCTTTGTCCTGTATATAAGTTTATCTGATTTGGGGAAGGAGAGTGGAATTACAGAAAGGGTGGGACAAAGGGTAAACCAATACAACAGTAATACTCACTTGAGACTACGCTGGAAATGAACTTTATACCTTGGGGAGGAGGGGAGTCAGAGGAGTGGAGCGGGAGAAAATGAAAGGGGTAACACTGTTCAAAAAGAAACATACTTATTCCTTTACTTATGTAACTATAACCCCTCTATCTGCCACCACTGCAATAATTTTTTTAAAAGATGAAAGACTATTACCTACATGCAGTAGGTACCATCATCCCCAATCCCCAAAATTCCCTTCCCTAGTCTCTGCTCTTCATTCTCAAGTGGAGTTTTGCTTCCCTTTTGTTTCTTTCCTCATCCAGCCAGTTGTACTATCTGATCCTTTTCCTCGGTGTTTACTTAAATTTCTCTCTTCCTATTCTTAATGTTCAGAAGCTCTTGTAGACTCATTGACAGTTGCACCAGGCATCTGGAATATTTATAGAGACTCATTGTGAGAGAAGTTTGAATAGTAGAAAATGGACTGGGCAGACAATGGTTAAATACTCAGGCATCCTGGTAAGCCAGTCTCCTCCCGAGTTTACCTTCGCTATGGACAAAGCAAGATCCTCGGCAGTTTTGTAATTGTCATTTCTCTGTCTTTTGTGTCTCAGTTGTATGCAACCCCTAACCTCTACCCTCAATAGCTTTTGATCTCCTAAGTAAGCCTTTTTTTTTCTAATCTATTCATTCCCTCCTTCATTTTGTTTACCTGTCAAACATCCCTGCATCTTTCAACACTCCATTTAAAAATCTTTCTTGGTGAGTTTTTCTATTTTAAGTTGACAACTTAAAATCCTTATTTAAATTGAAGAGAACAACTTAATTGTATGGAAATCCCAAACTTTCACAGTAGTAACCTTGGCAATGTGGAGCAATAGAACACAGCATGTATTCAGTAAATTGACACATTTTAATTGTTAGAGACTGAATGAACATCCTTGGTGCATTAAAGCACAAGACTCTTGTGACTAAAATGAGTTCCTTCAATACAAATATGATTTCTAGGTGGAAGACTGAAAAGGCTTACTTGTTTACTTGTCTTCTCAACTCTTTCTTAAATTTAATAACAACCTGAAGGTAACAAACCACATTTGAAGTATGTCTGAGAGACAGAAGCCAAACAAATAGTACTAACTGAAGAGAAGGCTCAGAGATGACAAACAGAAAGAAAATATTGAAATGATTGTAATGTTCATTCTACTCTATACTTTCTTGCCAAAGAGGATAGTAACTTGGAATTTATAGACACACACTAAGAGTTTTTTTGGAAAGTAATTGAGTAAACCTACTCAAAGAATCAAGGCTGCCAGAGTATATGTTGTATCGCCAACAAAAAATTCTCCTTCCATTTAGAGGATAGGTATAGGAGAGGTACTGCGTGTCAGTCTTCTTTGTGTGAAGGCATTTTTTAAAGTTCTTAGCCTTCCATAGTATACATGGTGATATAAGAATAAAAGGCATCTTTCTCTGCATTCTTAGACAAAGTCTGCTCTATACACAGACATACTGCAATTCAGAGACAAAATCAATTGTACTGAACTTAATGAAGTCTTAACTCTCTACTTTATATGTCCTTTAATTGTTGATAGAGTAAAATGCTTATTCAAGCCAGAGGAGAGGGTTCAGCTAAGTGTGTAGTCAGATTAGTGTTACCAACATCTTTCTTTTGGCATTTATCAAAGAGGTTTATGAATACGATGCATCAAGATTAGTATTACCCCTTCAACATTCTCACCCATCTCTCAGGAGTTAGATGTAAAGTCATTTTGGAATGTAGCCTAGGACTTCCGAACAAGCATGCAGGTTTTTATAAATTATTTTTGAAATGTTGTGAACACTTCTACAATGTTTTGGCAATTACATAAATTAAGCAATAATATTTTCTAGATTATCCTTGTATTGTATTAATTATGTCACTTATGCAAACCTACACCCACAGTTTCCTCAGACACAAAAATAGAGGAAGTGAAAAAAAATTTTTAAAATGTACTCATTATCTTGCCCATGTAATTGTAACCCCTCCATACAGTATTTTCACAATAAAATTTTTTTTAAAAAATAGAGGAAGTAGGGGCTGGGAAGGTGGCTCAGTGGTAGAGTGCTTGCCTAGCATGCATGAGGCCCTGGGTTTTATTTCTCAGCACCACATAAGCAGAAAAAGCTAGAAGTGGTGCTGTGGCTCAAGTGGTAGAGTGCTAGCCTTGAGCTGAAGAGCTGAGGGACAGTGCCCAGGCCCAGAGTTCAGGCCACACGACCAGAAAAAAAAAATAGAGGAAGTGGTTTTGCTACTTCTTGTGGAAAGTTTGAGATGACTAGTTGCACAAATCACACATCCAGTGAGTATTCTTCATTAGAAGAACTTCTTCCCTAAAGTCCATCTCACAATTTATTTTAAGTTGAAGTTTCCTTTCTCATGTAAAAAATGTTGGATGTCAGCCACTTGCACTTATACATATGTCAAACTACATATACAGAAACCCTTAAAGTAAATCTAAAACAATGTAAGAAACTCTCCATTAGCCATTGATGCATTACAAATTGCATCCAATTGTATAATAGAGACAAGAACTACTTTCCATATGTAATGATTTCTGTGATTTAGCATTCAAGACTCAGCCGGGAGTTTCTCCTGTCATGTAATTATTGAAATCACTAGCTTGTATTCATCTAGAAAATGATTTACTTTGGCTATCTCACATTAGTTGGGTAGCTTGAAGACTCTACTCATAAATACCCTTGACCAGTATTTATGTATGTCTTCCTCAAGACAAAACACTGAGAAAAACCATACTGTCATGACTAAAGGTCCCGAGAAAAGGCTGCCCAACAGGAAAGTAGACTATTAGCTTCTTACTTCTATGAGGAAATACCTGTGATGACCAATTTAAAGGAGAATGAAGTTATTTGGGTTCATAATTCACAGGTTCAGTTCCAAGATTATATGGACCTATGGTTGTTGGTCTGTGGTAAGAAAGAACAACATAGGGAAAGGCCATGGCAGAGAAAAACTGCTCAGTCCCTGGAGGCCAGGAAACAGAGAAAGTGAAGAGAGAGTGGCTTGCCAAACTTTCCCAAAGCTCATCTGCAGGGATGGACTTCCTCCAGCCAGACTCCGCATCTTGAAGATTTCCTCAGCGCACAGAATGCCCTAGGGTGGTGACCGGACATTTATTACATCACCCTTGGGAGCTGTCTCATATCCAAGTTGTAACATAGATGTTTTCAGTTTCTTGAGGTCAGGGCACAGAAAATGGTAAGTGACAACACTGCCACCAAAATCCGTCAATGCAACATTGCCATCAGGATTATTTTAATGTTCACCTTCTCTTTGCCATCTCTGTGGCAAAGGTCCATCTTTCTTTCAGTTTTAGACATTTTTTCCCCTTGTGATCTAAGTTTTTTAATGTATTCAAGAGTGGACACTGCTCTGATGTAGGTTAAATGTTTTCCTTCTTAATAAAGTGTTGATGATGCCCTTTAGAATCCAATTTATCAAGTGGAAATGGAATTCCCTTGACTTTAGATTTTGTCTGAACAATTCTAGACTCTAGATTTCAGAGGAAGGGTGCCCTCAAAAGATTTCAAGTATCATGTGATTTTATTATTTTGTTGTTGTTGTTTCCTTTGTATGTTCTTTCCCCTATGGCATATTCCCTGTTGTCACTGTACTCGATTTTGATACCCTGCATGAAGGAGAATAACAAAACACTGAAACAAAGACAGAGGATGACCCATTGCAATGAAGATATCTTCTGGACAGTATATTGGAAATGAACTTTACACCTTCAGGTGGTGAGGCAGGGAGGGGGATAGGAGTGTGGGAGCTGGGGGAGGGAAGGGATACTGGGGCATCAACAAGGAAGGGAAGGGGTACCAATGCTCAACAAGTCATGTACTCATTGCCTAAGTCATATACTCATTGCCTTACTCATGTAACTGTAACTCCTCTGTATAACATCTTAACAATAAAATAAAAATTAAAAAAAAAGATCTCAAGAAAAGTTTTGAGCCTAACATTTAAGAATTTCCTATTAGCCGGGCGCTGGTGGCTCACGCCTGTAATCCTAGCTACTCAGGAGGCTGAGATCTGAGGATCGCGGTTCAAAGCCAGCCCGGGCAGGAGAGACCGTGAGACTCCTATCTCCAATAAACCACCAGAAAACCGGAAGTGGCGCTGTAGCTCAAGTGGTAGAGCGCTCGCCTTGAGCTGAAGAGCTGAGGGACAGTGCCCAAGCCCAGAGTTCAAGCCCCATGACCGACCAAAAAAAAAAAAAAAAAGAATTTCCTATTAGCAAAATGGCTATTCTTTTTAAAATATTTTATTATCTTTAAGTAATTGTACAAAGGAATGTCCATTTAACAAAGCAGTTTATGAATATATTGCATCTTGAGCAATGTCATTTCTATTAACATTCTAACCCATCCCTCCCAACCTATCCTTACTTCACTGTTTTTAATTTTGTAGAATATGCATTGAATTGTTGACTGCATACTCCTCTGCCCATTCCCTTTGTTCAGCTACTCCTCGGCCCCACCCACCCATTACAAATTCTCATTTCCTTGTGCTTATTTTGTTGTGCTTTGGCTTTTCCTTCCTAAGAAATTACACTACTTGAGTTCTCCCTTGAACCTCCCATATTTCAGTCAATAAATTTTTGTACACTTTCATACCACCCAAGATATTTACTTATATATTTATAAACTAAATCTATTATTCTAATGTAAGAACAATAATGACAATTTTAGATTTCTAACAACTGAATCAGTCATCTTTACATAAATTTCTGAAAAAATGTTTAGACGGAAAACATCTCAGCAAAACAAGTGTGAATAGAAACAAAAAAAAACAAAACAAAACAAAAAATAAAAACACAAAGCAAATCAACGGTATGTTTTAGAAACCAAGCAGTAGAGTTGTAACCTAGTAGGAAATAGGGAGTAGGATTCAGGATAATTTTTGATAAACTGAGAATCACTTGTTTCAGAGTAGGCAATGGGAAATACATTAAGACAATGTATAAAATATATCCTATAAATTGTAGCATGACACAGATAATCAAAACCACTTTGATTTTTTTTTTATTGTGAGAATACTGTACAGAGGAGTTACAATTACATGGGCAAGATAATGAGTACATTTGTTATCAAGCATTGTTGCCTCTTCCTTGTTTCCCCTTCCCATTGTTTTTTGACATGAGTTTTAATAATGAGAGTTGTTTATCCAGAGATGGCACATTGTTTTAAAATTTCTACATTTACACACACTTTTCAATCTATACAATAACTTATATGTGATCTTCCCAATCAGATAGCAAGCTACTAATCCTATCAATCCAGTTTATCATTAAAAATAACCTAGAATAAAATGCAGACATTTACTCAATTATTGTTGAGCATGTTTTGTATTGATGTGATTGTGTAGAAAATCATATATATGATTTAAGTTAGCACAAGTCATGTACATGACATAAAGAACAAAACAAACTTTACCCATTCTTAAATCTATTGATTGTCAAGAACATATTTGATTGCTACAATCATCAAAAATACTTTGAACATTTATTCACTTGAATCCAAACTAAGATATTAACATTAGGACATTGTTAGCAAATCTGCTCAATAGGTTTATCCAAGGTTCACATACTATTCTTGTGATATTTTGGTATTCTTACAAAAATACCAAATAAATGCTTAGAAATATTGCCTTAGGGTATTTCTCATTTCTCTTTTGGTCTTAATTAGAGCTACTTGAGTACCCTGATTTCACATTTGACCCTTATATCTCTTTATTAATTGTACACAGAGTAAGTATGAGAGAGAGAGAGAGAGAGAGAGAGAGAGAGAGAGAGAGAGACAAGAGTAATTAATGATGAAAAACACAAAATTCTAGGTACTGTACAGTTCACAATAAAAATGGTTTTGAGGGCTGGGATGTATCTCAGTGGCAAAGTGTGTGTCTAGCAAGTGCAATGTCCTGGGTTCCATCCCCAGGACCAAAAAAGAAAAGACAAAAACCAAAACAAAACCCCAAAAGACCCTGCAGTTTGCTGGGCACTGGTGGCTCATGCCTATAATCCTAGCTCTTCAGTAGGCTGAAATCTGAAGGATTGTGGTTCAAAGACACCCCTGGCAGGAAATTCAGTGATACTCTTTTTTTTATTTTTGTCGGTCCTGGGGCTTGAACTCTGGGGCCTGGATACTGTCCCTTAGCTCTTTAGCTCAAGGTTAGCACTCTACCACTTGAGCCATAGTGCCACTTCCAGTTTTCTGGTGGTTTATTGGAGATAGGATTCTCACGGTCTTTCCTGCTCAGGCTGGCTTTGAACCGTGATCCTCAGATCTCAGCCTCCTGAGTAACTAGGATTACAGGCGTGAGCCACCAGCTCCCGCCTCAGAGATACTCTTATCTCCAGTTAACTACTAGAGAATGGGAAGTGGTGGGAAGTGGTGCTGTGGCACAAAGTATTAGAGCACTCGCCTTGAGCAAAAAAAAAAAAAAAAAATCAGACAAAAACAACCAACCAAACAAAAACCAAATGATATGAAATACATTTCCTCAAGTCATACTAATGGCTTTGAACACTTCAAAGACCTTTAGAAAACTTAAATCATAAATCTTGCATATATAAGTTAAAGAACCTATAGAAAATTACTTGTTAGGAAGTGTATTTAATCATACTGAATATTGCATTAGGAAAAATAATCATTAATGATATTGAAAAAAACAATATTATAAATTGGACAATATAGTGTTTGTTGATATTGTTGTTGAGAAAAACACAGAGAGGATTGAAAACCACAAAATGTTACCATCTTGGGACTTGTGTAGAATTTTCTCTTTAAGGGCAAACTTTCTTCTAGGTACCTGAACAGAAGGCATTTGAACTGACAAAATGGTTCTCTACTTGCCAGCCTACTGAATTTTCTTCTTTCCTCTCCTACTTCCTATCCAGTCTTCATGTCAACTGAAGCCTAAATTTCATCTGCTCTCCACTTAGTGTGTGTAACCAGCTGTGATTTTATTTTCTGATGCTGCCACATGAAAAAAAAAAAGTTGTTTTTTTTCTGAGCTATAGGTGTTAATTGGTATCTTTGTATCTTGCTAATTAAGTTCTAGCAACACCTTTTCCCTCTTCCTCTTTTGCATTTAATGAACTCCCTTGTTGTATTAATTTATTAGATAATTAGATAAAACACAAAAAAGTTCAGTTTCTTTAGGAGTGGCTTTGGAACATACATCTTAAATCTTCAAACGTAGAGAAACATGTATACATTACAAGGGAAAATGTCAGTTCAAAGACAAATGTCCTCGGGATGAGCGTGTACACTCACACTGACGTAACAAACAATGTGACTGTTAGGGCAAATATGACAGAGACAAGATTGATTCAGAAGCTGAGAGAATAACAATTATTTTGGTGTAAGCAAGTCAGGATCCCATATGGTGCAACATGATGTACAAACTTGAAACCTTTGTAGTATTTAGACACAACAAACACATGATCAGTTGAGCAACTTGCCCTTTAGAATCTAATTATATTTGTTATTTGCATGTTCACTTTCTTTTTAAAATTACTTTTAAGCCAGTGGCCAGGTATTGTTACATATCAAGTACTATTATGCTATTTCCAGTTTGTTTTGAAGCTAGAATTTATTTGACAAAAAGCACTAAAAGAATCATCGGTGTACAGGGAAACTGAGCACTGTTTAATAGAATAATATTTTTGGTTTACTGTCAGTTTGGGAATTGTGGAAAGTATTCTGAGTGGAAATTCCAGGTGTTGTTGACTGTACTCCATTGTTGCAACTTGAAATCGTTTTTAGGGGCTGCCCATTATCTGCTGTTATTCAGAACACTTCTTGTTGCTCTAATTTTGTCTTTGGTTAAGCGATGGGTTACACTGAAGTTGCATAGTCCATCTGAGTTGTAAATCCAAGCATTCAAAAACATAAATACAAATTCTTTGAAATAATAGGCAACTATTTTACTTAATGTGGCACGGAACTTTGTGATTACTGGGCTGGTGTTCTACACTTTGAGCCATCCCTTTACCTAATTTGCTATGGAAAGTTTTGAGAAAGTCTCACTTTATTCCATGGCTGTCCTGAATCTCAGTTTTACTACTTATGCTCCTTGACACAGCTAGGATGAAAAGCCCAGATTTTTTTTCTGTTGAGATAGGGTATTGGGACTTTTATTTTCCTTTCCTTTGCACAGATGGAACTGGAAACATGATCCTCTCAATCTTAGCCTCGAAAGTAACTTGGATTACAGGTGTGAGCTACCAGAACCTTGAAAAATAATGATCAATTCTTCAAGTGAAGTAAGCTTCCCAAACTGAAACACTTCAAGGTGTCAATATTTATTCCAAATAGACACTCACATAGCCAATCAATGTAGAATTGTATGTAATGCACAATCCAAGTAGACTGAGTTGGAAATCATAATGACACACAAACCTTCAGGGATTGTTTGATAGCCACGATGACAGAAACCACTCCCTTTTCTGCCCAGTGCAGTAATGTTGAGCTTTCCAGCTGTGATTAGCACATTTTAATAAGAAGCTTTAAAAAGTGCAGTCACTATTCCCCTAGGAGACGATGCTGTCAGTGCTTCCAGGAGAAATAGCCCCGATGACCCCAGGCTTTGCCTTACATCAGTTCCATGCTTCAGGGAGGGGACAGGCTTGTAGGGAGGCCTTGGGCACTAAGTAATATCCGCTGGTTTCCACTGGATCTTTTGGTGAAACGCATGGGACTTAAAACTCTTTCTGTTGCCACTGGTAGCTCATGAGTGGGAAGAGAAGAGAATATGTGAAAGTCATTTCTTCTTACATGGTCAAGCACCTCAGCAAGGTAATCTACCTAGCAATCTCTGTCTTCCATAGTTACTGGTTTTGTTCTTCCCCAAATGCTGATTTAAATCCCTTCTGACTGTTAACACTGTAAAGGGAAAGGGAAAACCCAGAAAGGCATTTGGACACAGAGAGATAGCAGAACTGTGAGAAGACTGTTTGCAGAAAATATTCTTCCCATGTGTGGATTTGGCCTTTGAAGCGAAGAATTACAACAGGAAATTAGGAATAGGCTGGCGCAGCCTCATAAACAAGTACAAAATTGTGTCAGCACACCAAAATATTTCACGAGGCCGCCCTTCCCCTAGGAGGCTCACAGGTGGTATAATAAATAAAATCAGCCATCCTGCTACATGTCTAACTTACGTGGTTATTTTGGCTGAGCAGACCACTCGTTATTTGTAAGCTGGCGCATAAACACAGACACTAGTTGAATATGTATGTACAGTTCCAGAATCCGCCTTCATTAATTTGTCTGCATATGGGGAATATGGCTATGAGGAGGGGGAATGGAAAATATTTACTCTGGGAGCCCTTCATGTAATACATTAAACACAAATGTGCTGTTGGTGTGGGAGGTCCTGGAACTCTTGGTAGGTGTCGGATCCCAGGTGATCTTTACTTTCTTTCTTCCCACAACAAAATGAAAATCTGCAAAGCTGCCCTTAATACTTATCAAATGGTGGTACTGCCTCACTCATCTGATTACAGGTTCCCTAAGTTCTTTTCCAGGCATAGGATGTATTATTTACTCACTGGTAGATAGTCTTTCCTCAGGGCCCAACTAAACATAATCCTAATATTCTCTTGCCTGTGTATAAAACTTTTGAGACTGCTTTCTTATCCACTGGGCAATGATATTAAACCAGTTATTAGTTACTGTTCTTTTAGAAGAAGAAACTACTTAAAAACTTATGTGGTCAAGGAAATTGACACTGAAAAGTGTTATCTATAATCAAGTTGTGCAATCAATTTGGAATTCACACACAGATGAGGATGTCAATGGGATAAATTCAACACTGCAAGAGAAAGCCATCGCCAGAAGAACACCATCTTTACTTTAGACTGTCTCTCAAGTATTGGATAAAGTCTACAATGCTCACTCTCCTTGTGTGAAGGAGTAATGGCAGTCATTTACCTGAGTAAATTACTTTACAAGTATTTCCTCAACTTGTTAGAGAATCTACTTTCAATGCTGCTCCACTCTGGATATTCTAAACCTCTGCCATGCTGAAGATGCTATTCCCAGGGTGAGGTTAGTTCCCTAATTCCCCCAACTTACCGTGATCCAAAGAGATACAGCAGCTGAATTCTATAACGAGTCATCTATGACTCCGTTGAGTCTTCTTGAAGGGAAATTAGAACAGGAAGGACTTAATACTTGTTCATCTCAACATGTGAGTGAGGATTTGAGATTCAACACTAGCACCACACACACACACACACACACACACACACACACACTTCATTTTCTATCTCTGTGCCTTATAAAAAAGTAAACTTTCAATCACAATAATAAAATGAGATATCTGACAAGGCACAACTAGATATCAATTCCTACACATTTTCTAGCAAGTCATATTCTAGAATGACATATTCTAGAATGACACTAGAGCACAAAGTCCTGGATCCATCATTGGCTGTCTAAGTAGGATAAATGGCAGTGAATTTGAAAGTCATTATAATGAACTTTTACAAATGTAGTGTGACTCCTTAATTGGAAGAAGTTGGTCTTTTTATTGAATTCATTTATCAAAAATCAAATGAGCTTTAAAAGCTACCAGCACAACTATGTTTATTACAGCATTATTTACCATAACTAAGATATGGAACCAACCCAGATACCCCTCAGTAGATGAATGGATCAAGAAAATGTGTTGTATGTATACAATGGGATTCTATGCCTCTATCAGAAAGAATGACATTGCCTCATTTGTTAGAAAATGGAAAGACTTGGAAAAAGTTATATTAAGTGAAGTAAGCCAAGCCCAAAGAAATATAGGTCCCATGGTTTCCCTAGTACATGTTTAGAACAAGCAGAAAAGGTCAAAAGCTATGTACATATGACCAGATAAGATGATGTTAAGCGAAATGAACCCCAAGATAGGGACACAAGTGATTTTTTTCTTTCTTGCTATTATTTCTAATGTATTTATAATGTATCATGTGATCTTTTTGTTTCTTTGTATGTTCCTCCCCCATGGTATAACCTGTTTTCACTGTATTTGATGTTGGTGCCTTGCATCTTGTATACACACTTCTCTAATTCAGGGAGGGGAAGGGCAAAACCAAAGTGTTTAAAAAGGGATACAGGTTTACCCATTGTCACAATTAGATGTACACGACACTATGTTGAAAACGAAGTTTACAATTTAGGTGAGTCAGGGGGAGTGTAGTTGTGGAGGTAGGAGGGAAGGGATGAGGAAAACAAGGTAAGGGGAAAACAAAGGAGGAGGTAACAATGCTTGATAGGAAATGTGCTTATTACCTTGCTCATGTACTCATGTAACTGTAACTCCTCTGTACAGTATTTTTACAATAAAAAACATATTAAAAACCAAATGAACTTTAGTGGTGAAGATCTGCTTCTGAAGATCCATGATCAGTCATTCGTAAAACATATTCAGAAGAATCAGTAGGAAGTAGATTCTGGCTGTTTCACAGCATGAAGTTAGTCAACTGTTCTATGTTCTGAAGTTTTAGACTCTTTAAATGTCTTTGAAAATGTCTAAAAGCATAAATACTATCATAAATAAACCTGACCCATCTACAATACATGATAGGTCGAGAGGTGCTGTGTCTAGTTTGGGTGTGGTTACTTTGGTTGAGCTCAAATGTGGAACAATTTGCTCTGTCTGTGCTGCAAGATTGGCTCTGCTTGGCCAATCACAGGTCATACAGAGATGATGAAGTGTTAGGTCCACATCAACCTATAGTATGTTCTTCGGTGGCAGCTGAGCACTTAGGTATAGATTTAGTTGCACCAAAGAGAACGGGAGGCTTACACCACACATCATGGAAAAGTGGCAAAGCACCTGTTACTGCACGCTTTGTACTAATTCAGGGTAGTCCATTAGCCATCCTTATAATTTTATCTTAGAGAAAACACAAGACAGTACAAGCTATTCACATAAAATTGTTAACTACCAAGGCCTACTTAAAAGATGAGGCTATAATAACTATCTCTCTCATATATATGTATTTAATTTCAGCTTATAAGTGTTGTCTCTATAGAAAGCATGCTATAATTGAGAAGAAAATTGCTTTGGTGTGTGGGAAAGTGTTTTTCAGGTAAAACAAAATGAAGAAACAATCCAAACTGGATGGCTGGTCTCCAGACAGGATGGAGAAAGAATTCTACCATACAAAAACAAGAACCCACCAAGTTAAGAGGGAAATACTGGCTTTTGCTGCTTGTGAAGGATGCGGATTTTTCAGGCCTATTGTGGAAACACAATAATTATAAAAAACACCAATAATCCTCATTAATTGTGATTTGATATGCAATTTGTTTTTAATATTCCTGTGTATCCAACAACTTATCTTGATTTGGCATTTATCTATATGCAATACAGGGCTCATTTTCAGTGTCAGTTTTCCCATTTTAGAAGAAATATGAGGTGTTTTTTTCTTCTATACAGTATGCATTTAGTGTTTTTGTTGATCAAATCATTTTTAGTTTACTTCCAGCAAATCAAATATAGTTTGAATTTAAAAGTCCTTTGATTTAATTTCTTCCCACTTACTATTTTATTCTCCCATACACACACATGCAGGAGAATATACAAAATACACAAAAAGAAATCATACAAAAGTAAATATTTTCTCTTTATATTAACTTTTGTATGGCATTTTTTTGTATTGTAGATATTATTTGTACAAAACCATTGGTAAAAAGTTTGAAATTTCTCTTGATGTTCACCCACAAAGTCTACATTTATGGGTGACATTTACTGTCATTATTCTAGTCCCCTGATCCCCTGAGAAAGAACCCACTCACCATCAGCACTGGGGCCATGTGGGTGTCTGTTGGGTGGATAAGACAATACTCATTTTAAACCACATGGAGAAAAGAATTGTAGACATTTGTGCAATATTTGCTCTCAGGAAAAAATGATTAGAAATTTAGGAAAATGTTTAATCATTGTCTATGTGGAAATTGATGACATCTTCCTTATTTGAAATTAGGTATTCAGAATGAAACACATGGTGTCCTATTGACATACAGCCCTAAACTTAAGTGTGTATATGTATACACACACATATACATATGCATATGTGTGTATGTACATGTGTGTATACATATATAAATATAAAATTAAGTTATATTTCCCCACAATATGAATCAGAAATGTAAAATTTAGACTGTAAAAATTCTATGCTTTTTCTTCATGTTGTTATCTTTGATTCTACTGGAATATTTGCTCTACTTTTTAGAACCTTGAACTCTATTATATCATTAGCAATTCATAAGCTTCATCGCAAATATAATATTTCAGAGTCCAGTTCCTCATCAGGGCAACTGAATCTATATTGACAGAATTGGAATGTTCCAGCAGCTGGCAAAAAGAATGAGTCAGTCCAAATAATTGCATCAATTACTTGATTAAATTTAGGCCCCAGTCACTGCAAAGTTAGGTCAATTAATTTGTCCAACATCATTTGTAAAGTTTACAAAAGCATACTGGGTTGAAAAAGACTTTAAATGAAAACTAGAGCAACCCACTATTCAAATCAGGGCAGTCCTCACCAGCATCTTAGAATGAACTCATGGATCAATCCCCAGTGACACTATACATTAAAACAATATTTACTGACAGACAAAAATGAGCAGAGATTTAGTCCTACTTTTAAAAAATGACTTGAATCTTCCTTATTTTGACATTAAACATTAAATTTCCATCAAAAATAAATTTGAAAGAAATTTTGAATAACATCTGTAAGGACTGTTAAATAAGGAAAATGTTGTGAGTCATGCAAAGAAAGGTAGTCACATAATTATAAAGCAGGAAAACTGTAGAACTTAGTGGAAGAAAGAGTGACTTATGAAACAAAGTCAGGAAGCTGAAATATGTTTGGTGAATACATACTAAAATATTAAACAAACAAAACCAATGAGGATAGGCAACAATAAGTAAATGACAGAATGCAATTTCTTTTAGCTGTTGAGAAAATTATCTGAGTAGCATGAGTAGCTAAGCAATTCTACCTCAAGATTCAGAGTTGCAAAACCACACAGTCCATTATGCAAAAATACATATGCAACATTTCTACCAATCTGACTTCTCACAGCGTAATTATAATTCACAAGGATTCAGAATGATTGTATGCAGAAGGCATAGACACACCCCAAACACTTTGACTACATCAAATTCTGATATTTCTTTTCAATCTCTTAATGTGGAAGTAAGTAAACTATTACTCACTGATTGTGTATGTGTGTCTCTGTGTGCATGCATATGTATGTATGTTGTGATCTGAAAGTGTTTGCTATTGAATGAAGTTGTTTGTGCTGTTACATAGCTAGTTAAATAAGATCATATACCTAACAATGGGATTAGTACTTGTTGACCAGATCACATTATCTTACTAATGTATATCCTTTTTTTCATACATGATATTGTTTTAGTGACCACTTTGTCCTGATTACTTTTATGTTGCTCCCACAGGGAAGACACAAAGATAATGAAAAAACAGATTTCAAAGTAAATATACCATTCTGTTATTTTCTTGTTCAAGTACAACTTGCACATAAAGGAAAAAGATGGTGGATGAATGAATTACATTTTACCCACTTAAAGCTTGAAGTGGGAAAGCAATTGGATCATGTGGTATCACTGGGAATGCATGTCTGACACTTGTGTGAAGCCCTGTAGAACTTGTAAGATTGAAGTAGTCTTTCAAAACAGGAAAGTGCTTTGCATGAGAAGCGGGCAAATAGAAGACATGAGGATAAAGTCTAATATTTAAGGGTTGAAATAAAGATGTCGAAGCCACAAAGGAGACAGAGAATGAAACACTAGAAAAACTGAAGTGGGCTTGAAGAGAAGAAAGTGGTCATAAGAACAGACAGCAAGACAGGTGTGTCTCTGTGGTCCTAGCTGTGTGTATATGTGATTATGATCAGCACCATCATGTTTGAAGAATCTGTCAGGAGAGAGGGACTTGGGGTGAATACAGCCATACCACTCAATGTACCTCTGTGAAAACAGATAACTTGAGGGGATGGGTGGGTCCGGGATAGATGGGAAGAATGATAGAAGGGGTAATACTGGCCTTGATGAATTGTCTACATAAAATGACATGTGGAATTGAAACCTCATTGTAGAATTATTTTTAAATAATTTTAAAGGCTTTCATTTTTCAAAAGACCAGTCAGGGAATATTTTTTAATGAAAAGAAAGGCATTCTTGTAAATGAATTATTAACACTGAAATAACACACTGTTATATCCCTTAGATTTCTTTGAGAAGTCTCTAGGTTTCATTCACTTTCTTCATAGATGCTGAAGTGCAACATAGGTCAGGACCTATTTTCTAGGCTACTCGGCTAGCTAGTTACCATGTCAGGATTAAATTCCCTTAACTAGAATCTTTGGTAACTGCTCTTCAGATGTAAGACATCCTCTTTACTTCTTTATTGCATCCTCCAGCCTGGGGTTCCTTTATTCTTACCAACTATCTGCACTTCAGACCACTCTGTTTTCCTCTCAGCCTGGACATCATCCATATCAATCATTTCTCTTGTAAACATAATTGGTTCCATCATTTTTTGTTGTTCATTTCAACTTCACCGTGGAACCCATAGATCAAGATTACTCCTATGATATCTTACCTTTGTTTCCACGCGTGTGATAATGGACACCATTCCACAATGATATAAATTTAACCAAATTCTAGTTCTTGCTGCTCTTGATCTATAGTCCTGAGAAGAAAGCAATTTCACATCTATAGCATTTGCTCTGCTTTTCCTATGTGGATATATCTTCCCAGTCAACTGCTACTCCACAGAGACATTAAACAACATGAGAGAAAACAAACACACTTATGCTTCTGTTCCTGCAAACAAGCCTAGCATCGCAGTACTTTGTATCTTTCCATTCCTTCCATTATCTCTCTCTTTCATCTGTCCAATGACAATCCATTTCAGTTTTTTACTAATCTGAAAATCTTGTTTCATCAATAACTACATTTTGTTTTATAATAAATACCTAACATTTTATAATCTACAAGGTTTGTCCTCTCCCAGGAGCCATTATCTGTTTCATTCTTAATTAATAAGAACTTCTTTAATGTTATATTAGTTTTAGCTTCTTCCTTTTTCTTCTTCTTCTTCCTCTTCTTCTTCTTCTTCTTCTTCTTCTTCTTCTTCTTCTTCTTCTTCTTCTTCTTCTTCTTCTTCTTCTTCTTCCTTCTTCCTTCTTCTTCTTCTTCTTCTTCTTCTTCTTCTTCTTCTTCTTCTTCTTCTTCTTCTTCTTCTTCTTCTTCTTCTTCTTCTTCTTCTTCTTCTTCTTCTTTCTTCTTCTTCTTCTTCTTCTTCTTTCTCCTCCTCCTCCTCCTCCTCCTCCTTCATCATCATCATCATTTTCTTCCTCCTTATTTTTTTCTCAAAGACAACACTTAAGAGAAAGTTTCTTCTCATTTTCTCTGCGAGAACAATACACTTGAGGTACTGAAGAACAGTACATTTGCTTGCCATATTCAATATTAATTTCAAGTTACCACAGCTTTGCCAATGCCATTGTTATGTTGTCATTTCCATCCATGGCTCTCAGATATTTATTTAAAGAAAGTTAATTCAGTTGAAGCAAATTATTCCTCATATCTTCACATAATTTAGGGAGATAAAGGTGACATAAGAACAATTAAATGATCATTTCTATTGGTGATCTCTAAGCATTAGTGCTTTTAGAGATCTCCTCTGGTGATTCTGATATGCAGAAAATATGACGATCCTTAGACCTAAATATCAACATCATGTAGAAAGAGGAGAACAGTTATAAGCATTCTTAAGGAAAGGATTACATGCCATACAATAAACACAGACTTGACCAATGAGGAAAGAGGACATGGAACTTAGACTGAATTGCACGTCATATTCACTGCTAATACATTCTGCACAAAGGGATGTGAGGAAGAAAATAGTAATAATTTCTTTTTGGAGCCTCAAAAGTTACAGGCATAGAAAAAGGTCCTCAAAGAATACCAAATTTAGGTCAACGTAGAGTGACAAGAAGCTTTTTATAAGACTTGAAAATGTGAAGTAGTTCCTTCCCAGTGAATGGATGCTAGCTGTGCCAAATGGAGTGGATGAATGGGAGCTTGTCTGAAGGGATGGCAATCTCAGAACAGGAAACCTAGGACAGAGCAGTCAGGGGATATGGGATGCGTGGGTTTGATCTTCGCATGACATGTCTAGGGATCGATTATTGTTTGGATTCTAATACAGATGCTGCTCTGAAAGAACTCTGATGACATTTAAAGTCCTTCCTCTCTGTGGAGATATATAGACCTTCAAGGGAAAGTGTAGGCTACTTGGAGCATTCTTGTTAAAATGGTCGGCAAAGCAAGACAAGGAAATATGTAACAGTGGAAGTTGTGCCAAGTCTGTCATCAATTACAAACCTCCACAAATGTAGTGCTTATAAATGCCCAGTACAAAAGTAGAACTTAGGCAATTATTGTCAGCATGACAGAATTCACATATACGGTCTCTGATTCTGTGTATTTTTGGATATGTATATATGCATCTGCATCAAGACCAATTTAGAACAAGGAGGAGAGACTCATGACGGATCAGAAGAAATTCAAAGTAGAATTTGGAATCTATAAGAAAATAATTTGGATGTTAAGATCTACTTAAAGTTTTGCCATAGTCCAAGTTTAGAAAAATTGAACAGATTGCTGTCATAAATTTTCTAGATAGTGCTTCCCATTAATGTTAATCAATCAGAACTGAATAAGCAAAAAGGTTTATAAAAAATTCCAGATTTCTAAACATCAGGTACTGTGCAATGGTCTTTCTATTGAATCGATAAATTCTCCAAGCTTTCAATTGATAGTAGCATGAATCAGTCTTTTTCTCAGACTTCGAAATTTTATGGATTCTATGACTTGAATGAAAGAACCCCTATGATGTCACTAGTAACACAATCCAATCTGACCCTCTTCCTGAGAAGATATATGCTCAAAACAAACTAACTCCAGTTAGTGACTTTCTGTTGCTTTAAGAACACTTATTTAGTGTTGACATGAGTTTTATATTATGGTTGTGCTTTAGAATTAATTACAGATGAATTAAATACCATTTCCAAGCAGAGCATTTAAATTGTTGACTGAGAAATCGAGATTCCTGATATACATTAGCATACAATATTATTGATGAAATATTACTTTTCCTAAATTTTCTTAGATGCTTCAGAACAGAGTTAGTCTTGCAAAATATACATTATGTGTTCAGTAAATTCAGGAAGGAGTAGCATGAGAAAATAAACCTTAAGTAAAACTGAGCAAGTGTTTAGCAGCCTATGAGTAGCTTGTATTGGAAGCTTCTGAGGATTGATGTAGAATTAACAAAGAGTTAATGAAGTTTCTGTAGAGTTAAAGTTTAGGTCAAAATGTGGTTGAATAACAGATTGCAGTATCTCTAAATTTAGACCAAGGAATCTGATCTTCGCAGGCAATGAGGAGCCTCTGTAATATCCTGAGAATTGATCTGAGAAAAGCAAAATAATATTTTGGTGCCAGACAAGTGGCAAATAAAGGAGAGAGGTCATTGCCTAGAGGACACTGTCAATGTCTGAGATTTGGGGTCCAGTTTGGGGGCTTAGTTGGCAATTGCATGAGGGAATAGAGATGCATGTAACAGAAAATCAAAGGTGACACCAAAAGATCTATTCTGCATAAACAGAGAGCCGATGTTATTAAACATAAAAGGAATGGTAGCACTTAATATAACTGAATACCAAGAATAAAGACATAAAATAGTTTGGCTATTTTATAAGTAATCAGAATATTAAGAATTTTCAGAGATTTAGGAATCTCTGAGTTACATGCTCTTACTGTAAAATTTGGGAGAGTGCTAGAAAGGCTACCCAAACGACGATAGAACTTGCCTGGTTTGTATGTATGGTGCATGCTGTTTTTCAAAGGGCTTGATACGGACTTTGAAAATGATTTTCAAATTGAGAGAACTTGTCATCCTGCTTTGAATATTTAAAGGGATGTGGTAGTATAGTTTCTCAGCTCATTTGAATATCATGTGTTTTTTTCCATGCTCCTTACATCATATCTATATTCTTGCTGCTTCCTATAACTTAGCCTTAGTTTGGAATCTCATGATTTAAATGCTCATAAAATATCATTAAGAAGCCTCAGTGCTCTAAGTAATGCAATAATCCATGTCCTGCAGTTACTCAAGATAATATATTAATAATTTTCTATCCACCATTTCCTCTCAGGATCTTGAAACCTCAGTTTAGAATTATAAATGAAGTGGAGCATAGTTGCTAGTAAACTAGACAATTTAGGAGGAAACCATGTTGGAAGCAGTCAGAAATTATACATTTCCTCAATGAGGTAAACCAGGTAGGTGCTGTCAGTGAAGGAGAATCTTGTTCTCTTTCTGGTGAGTCAGTCAGGCACCTTTGTGTTTTCCTGTCAATTGCTTCTTCTATCTGCATGCTACTTGCAGAATATTTCTGTATAATATCCAAATATTTTGTTAGCCCTTTCTTTCTAAAGCTAATCATTTGGTGCACTGGTTAGTCTCTATGTTATTCTTCCTTGTAGTATTCATCAAAATGGGTTAGCTTTGAGTGGCTGTAGATTGTCGGTATGCTTACTGCCTGTCTACTGCGTAAGAGAGTTTGAAATCTAGTATATTCCTATTGCCCAAATCTGAAACATCAAATATATATGCACGTATAAAGAATGGATTACACATACTTTGAATTGTAAGGACCAGGCACATTTAGCCTATGTTGTACGGAAGAGCCTCTCATAATTAAAACAAAAATGTCCTTGGAAATACAAAGAGGGTCTTAACTGTGTTAACAGATTGAAACCCATATTCTTAGTGGATTAGTAAATGGAAGTCATTTTGTACCATGTCAAATGCTCATGAGTCTTTCGGAGCTGTGACATGTATGTGAGGGCATCTTAATTCTTTCTTTACAGGGAGATCCCAATTTCCTAATCAATCTCTGCTGAGGAGTGATATGTGAATCCCTCTTCTCCAAGGCTTGTTGTATTGGTGTCTGATGTCAGTAGCTCTTCCACATTCTCCTCATTCTACCTGGATGTCTTTCCATCTAAACTTCAGCTGGCAGATTACTTGGATGAATCTCCAAATTCTATATCAAATGGCAGGCGTTCTGCTCAATATCTCCCCTGCTTGGCTCCATGAGAACAAGTAGTCAGCATCACCATATATTCCTGCCATAGTGGATGGCTACTCCCTCAGGGGCCTGTGTTCATGTCTCACAACTCCTCCCTCATCTCTGCTTATTGCCTACAGATGGTTATTTTCTCTTCCTTGAATAGGATATTCAATTGGTGACTGAAGGCCTTTGAGCATTGAGTTTTCTACACACAGAAACATCTGATTTTGCTGAATACTTAGAATTTGTCACCTTTGAAAATAGGAGGCCTCTACGTGTATGAATGAGAGCTTGATAGGCCTCTGCAGGGTTTGGCTAGTGCACATTTCTCTGTTGCCAAAGAACCACAGGATTTGAATCGGAACTGTACTTTCGATCTGGATTCCAGCTTGGAAAGGCATGGGGAAGCAAATCACATCCAACCTGCGGCTGAAATGCCACATCAGTGAGAAATACATTATTGTTGACAGCCCCAGAGATTTAGGGGGCAGTGAAGAACACAATCTAGCCTAGGGGATAGGGATAAAAGTGGTAATCTGACCCAGTGTAAGGGTACAAAAGTGGATAATCATATTTACAGATTCAAATTCAAGCTCTAAGTGGGCTCTAGCTTTCCCCAAATGCTTGCCAGAGGGAAAGGTTATCTTCAGCAGAAAGAAAAACAAAAAGAACAAAACTATCCTTATAGTCTTTTTAGATATAAACTATACACCAAACTTGCTTCCTAATTGACAAAAAATAAAACAGAAACAAAGATTGGAGCACGCTCCAACTAGTAGAACATATGCTAACCGAACACAGGATTTGAGGGAAAAATCTCAGGTTCGCCAAAATAATATATAAATAAGAATAAAAGAATGCCT
This sequence comes from Dipodomys spectabilis, assembly GCF_019054845.1. Classification (NCBI taxonomy): domain Eukaryota; kingdom Metazoa; phylum Chordata; class Mammalia; order Rodentia; family Heteromyidae; genus Dipodomys; species Dipodomys spectabilis. The sequence continues at coordinate 3,622,060 of NW_024870892.1, read as the reverse complement.
TACATCTTACTAAAGAATCTGCTGTTTCTCTGTTACTTAATTAATCTTTATAACCCACCACACAAAAAGTAATCTTCTCATCTTGATGACCACTTCATCAGTGCCCAGGTAGAGGGTAAATGGCTCCTCATGTTTAATTTCCACCCTAAAGAAATACTTAACACTTTTTTTTACACAGTTAACAATGTGCCTGGTTCTAATGACAGTTTTCAATTTACTAGAAGACTTATTGGCATGGAACTTTCTAGATCATTTTAGGCTGCATATCACCTTCCTTTTGGTCTCACTGGCCACAGTTGAACCTATTTTTCTTCTGCTGCTCCAGCCTGATCTCTACACTCAGACTGCTCCTTCCCAAATTAATATGTAACACCTGTGCATGGAAGTCTCAAGATGCATCTCAAATGCAACAGCCTCAAAGCACCTCTCACAAATTTCTTCCAGCTTCAAGCAAGTAGAAACAGGCTTCCTGTGTTCCTTGGCACCATCTTTCACTCCAAATAATGGTTTTGAGATCCATGTACGATGTTGGACTTTTGGTTATTGCTGAACGGTAATTAAATGTATGGATGCGTCAATCATTATTTATACCCATAAAGTTCTATTAAATTCATGTTTACATTTTGGTAGACACACACTTTCATTTCTCTCAGAAAAGGGGGATAGAATTTGCAGTCATGTGCAATGTACACATTTAACTGAAACGGACAATGAAAAACTTGCTCTAAGTAGCTCTAGCCAAGATCTGGGATTTGAAGTTACCTGGAAGCTAGTAACTTAGCCTTTTAATGTTTTATGAATTCAGAAGAAAAAATGTGACTCTTGGGTCACAAAAATGCATTTTATTATCTACAGTACAAGAAAATCATATATATCAGGCTGGTGCTAGTTTATATCCCCAGAGTCCCATAGGGATTGCAAAGACCTGAAATAGATGGTAGACCATTATGGAAAAAGAATCATGATCTTGGGGAATCCTTTATTTTAGGGGAAGTAGCTTTGAATTAAAATAGCTCTCCATGTTGGCTCCCTGCGAACATAACCCTGAGAAATAGCTCAGGTGAACAAATTCTCACCAAATACCCAGAAATGTACAGCAGCAGGAAGAATGAGTGAAGGGTTATTGCTCAAGAGCTGGAGAATTTAACACTCCCATTAATTATGTAGGGAATTCTTATATTCCAGTCATCCTATTGTGTCTACATTAAATTTTTGACAAATATGTGTTGAGTGCTACTTTTACCTATTGGCTATTTATATACATTTCCTTTCCATACTCCCCTTCATTTGTCTTATGCAATAAGTATAATAAAAAATTATTTTAAATTCAATATCAGTCTTACGTTTCAGTTTCAAAACTTTTTACCTGCTCTAGTATGAGTCCTTTTCTCTCTCTCTCTCTATATACACATATATACATATATATGTATATATATTCCATAATTATATATAATTAATTCATATTAATATATACATGCTATATAATGCATGAGTAATCAGTAATTATTCTATGTGCTATTCTATTTGCTGACTAGAATAAAAATTGTTTGAAGCATACTTTCTTTCAAAATACTATCTTTATTTAATTTTCAGTTCATAAATTCATACTAAAGGTCATTTTTTTTCTCTCTATGTGTGTGTTTGTGCATGCGTGTGTGTGTGTGTGTGTGTGTGTGTGTGTGTGTGTGTGTGTGTGTCTGGTGCTAGAACTCAGAACCTGAGCACTGTCCATGAGCTTTATTTTTTTTGCTCAAGGCTAGTTTGCTACAGCTCCACTTCTGGCTTTTTGATAGTTAATTGGAGGTGTGGTTCTCACATTTTCCTGTCTAAATTGTGAGGATCTTACATCCAATTAACCACCAAGAAACCGGAAGTGGAATTTTTGGCTCCTATTCTCAAATTTCAGTCTCCCAAATAGTTAAGACTAAAGGAAAGAACCACCAGTACTTGGCTGTATGTCCATTTTTCTATAGTGGTTTGTTTAATGACTCCTTTTTCTTCTTGGATTTTGTATTTTCCTCCATTCAATTCTAAATACTCTCAAAATTCAAATAATAATGTATGTGTATTTTTCCATTTTTCAACTCTATTCATTTCCATTTATATATCTGTGAAAATATGCTAACCAGGAAGTATCTGATGGGGCTATGTATTTATTATACATATCACTATTATCATAACTATATTAAAAATTAAGTGGTTGTTTACAGCAGTAACACTAGATTTGTTGGTGGTATTTTTTCCATAGCTAAAACTATAGTATTCTATGTGCTTACAACTTAATATTTTCATTCTCTTAGTAAATAGAAAATTGCCACTAAGCATTCCACATGTGGGAATCTAGGGGACAAATTCTCCATGAAAGTGTGTTCATTGTAGTGAATGCTTGTCCAGTGGAATGAGGACATTTGGAGGTGGTCACAGAGATGCTGCAGCATCATTCCAGCTTGTGCTTTTCCAGTGAGACTCAGGATGCCACGTGTGAAGTCCATGCAACCCTGCACTGTACTCCTGGAGTGAATACATGAGTGTGTGCTAATCTCCAGTTTTGGACTTGCCAAAATCCTACATGCACCACTAAGACCTTCTAGGCCAGTGCATCTGCCAGAAGTGTAGTCGGTGCCTTCTACACATTCCATATGAAGCAGGAGGGTCAAAGGTTACATGCATCCCAGCAAACCAGTGGAAGAACTATGGTTAGCAGTCACCAGTAATCAGCTTGATGTGGCTCTGTGAAGCTGCTTGCCGTGGAAGTGTTCAGTATGTCTTCCTGTTAGTACATAAGATGTCACTGGATTGCTTGCATCTGTGCTCCACAGCCCACAACACAGGGCCTCCATACTGAGACCACACCAAGTAAATCTATGTGGAGACAACTTTGACAATCTTCATTTACAGTCTATAAAATACTGTGTCTTGTGTCATTCACTCTTCACACCTCAGGAAAGCCCTTCCAAAGGTCTTAACATCTGCAATTTAAAAAAAAAAATTATTGGTGCATAGAAGAGTTTCCTTGTCTTATATGTTGTCTATAATATATGAATGGTACTGTCTGCCTGTGGGTGGGTTACTAAGATTCAAGGAGACCATTCATGTACAGAAACAACATCTAAGGACTAACATCAAGGATTTGCTCAATAAATGTGTAGTTGGTGTCATAATTGGATGACAAAAGATAAAAGCGTGTCTTACATAAAAGGGTCAAACAAATTCCTTGTTTCCATCCCATCCAGGGTATATTGAACATATGGGGAATTTATCTCTGAAGGGCCACAGACTGTCCTGTGCATTAGTCCCTGATGCAAGTAAAGAGTTTAGAAAAGGCTTGGGTTGGAGTTGTTTCATAAAATGTAAAAATATATTGGGTTGCTTATTATGTATGAGTAAACAAACTTACTTGAAGAGATTAAAAATTGCCATTAAAGAAACCCCATAAGTCTTTCAACCTCAAGAAGTTTTGCTTCACCTGATTTTAAAACAAGAAATAATTTTACTACAAAACAAACAAGTGACAGTGAAGTTCAAAACGTGACTCTTTAAAGAGTTATGCATTCTATTGTTGCATGGAGATACAATGAAGAAGTATTTTTATCAAAGCTACTAGGAGCAACCAAGCAGCTGGGGTTGAAGTTAAGGCCAAACACCACACATGTTTCTCCACACTGAATGCTGTCTAATTGGTAGAAATGTATGTTTAGGTGATTGCATTTACCAATCGTGAACTTTTCCCTGAGAAAAATAATGAGCAAGGAAACTGTTTCCTTAGATTCATTCTGCAGTGATTTAGGAAATCCAGCTTGGTAGCTACCTTGTCTAGAATCACCTGCCTACAGCATACACAACTTTGGGAGAGGGCATGCATGCATAGCTGTTTCGATACTGCTCTCACTCTTCTCATTCATCTGATTTTACCTGTGTCATCCACTCACGGCATTTACAGCAGGTTGGCATTGTACTAAAACCCAACAGACACTGCACAGTCTGTGTATTTGTCCATCTACTTCCTGATGTGCTTTAAGGAAGGATGTGTTTAAGACAGCTTCAGCACAGTGGGAGAAGGCAGAAGAAGGCAGTTTCGTGACTTCACTATTTGGTCTCATACAGCCCTATCCTTGCTAGTAACCATCTAAGACAACATCCAAAGTTCTCACAAAGAGAGTAAAGAAAAAGCCAATCAAAGTGATGACACATCTCAAACCATTTCAGAAGACGATAATTTTAGTCTGATTTAGTCAGAGAAATGAAGCCTCAAACAACTTCAATAAATCATCTATTTGTAATCACAGTCTCTTCAGAGACATCCTTAGATGAGCAAAGCCCACATGAATTGATTTCCTAGGAACTGAGCTCTGTTTCTTCATCCCAGTAAGTGATCTCTAAAGACTGTGGGGCTCAGACTTACATCAAAGTCAAGGGTGAAGCTATTTAGACTTGTGTTTGGGTTTTCTTTCTGTCTAGAATCTTAACCCCAACCTGCTGCCTGTTTTTTTTTTTATCTTTTCAGATGAATTCATAAAAAAATACTAGTTACTCTTTGATCCTTTTAGAATGGGTTGAGCTATATAAAAAAATATCCCAGGACTTAAGAATGTATAGCTAAGAGAAGACTGGAAGAAAGAGTAGAAGAAAGAACAAGAAGGAAGGAAGGAAGGAAGGAGGGAAGGAAAGTAAAAGAGAGGGACAAAGGGAGGTAGAGAAGGAGGATAGAGGGATGAAAAGCAGAAAAAGAAGTTAAGACTAAATGAAGGAAAGACAAAAGTTTTAGATGCTAGGAAAACGGCATATAACATTCTTTTTTTTTTTTTTTCTTTTTTGGGTCTGATCGTGGGGTCTGAACTCCGGGCCTGGGTGCTGTCCCTCAGCTCTTCAGCTCAAGGCTAGCACTCTACCACTTGAGCCACAGTGCCACTTCCGGCTTTTTTACTTTTTGCTTATGTGGTGCTGGGGAATCAAACCCAGGGCCTCTGCATGCAAGGCAAGCGCTTTACCACTGAGCCACCTTCCCAGCCCATATAACATTCTTAAAATGTATTGGGAAGAAATATTAAAAATTAGCAGGTTTATGGAAAAAATGAGATGACCTGAGTCTGAGAAAGAAGCAAATGCCCAGACATACATTAAAGAGAGACAGGATAAACAGCACTAATAATAAAAACAGAGTTACAAAATAGAATGTAGATTTATGACTAGCCAGTAGGAAATAATGGAGTAGGACATGAGGTTTAAGTAAGTCACAGTTATGCTTATTGTATAAACTCAGACACATTTAGAATATTAAAGGGATGCTCTTAATTTTTATTTAGGAGTACCATGCATGATGCATCACAGGCAGACTCAGACATGTATTCTATCTAGGCTTAAAGTGAGTGGCAAACCTGGAATGTTAGCCAGTAGGATAGCTCTCAATGGCTGCCACTTTTTCCATTCTGAATGGTTTGTCGTATGGTAGACCTGAATCTACTCCATGTGATTTTACCTACTAGAGTCACACTGGTGGTTTTGTTACTTGTATGATGAAAGGCACTTGTAGGTGTGATTAATGTTACCATTTCTCAAGTAAGATGGGGATGTATATAAAAACAGATTAGAAGCAGGAGAGAACTGAGAGGAATACAATGGGGACATGTAGAGCAAAAGAATATGCTCTGCATGTGAGAATTCCTTCATGTGAGATGCAGGAATCCGAGGTCAGTCTGAGAAAACAGGGGGCCCCTAGAAGCAGATAATCATGGCTGGTCAATAACTACTAATTTGAGTATTTGTAAGAGAATTATTGAAATAGCAAGTGTAGATGATGATGATGATGATGATGATGATGATGACAGTGATGATGATGATGGTATTAATGAGTGGAGAAAAAAACCCATGAAGGTAATTTTTGGATGCAGATCAGATATAATATTTTGCATTTTCTAAGGACTTATGTCTGAATTGGATAGATCAGTGTAAAAGAATCATAAAAAGCAATCATTGATATGAGGTAGAGGTGAGAAGGGGTAAGTCAATATTGGTGGAATGTACTTGACCTGAAAGAATGCAGATATCTATTTCTCTTTCCCCAATGGACAGACAAATGCCAAGAAAATGTCTTCTTTCACTCACTGGTGAGGAATTGTCATGCATCTCAGTTACAGCCACTCAGCCATGTGTGGCCTATGGCATGTTGTGAGATTTTATGAAGCATGTGGTTGTGGCCAAAGTGTTCTCACTCTTCTCCCTGGTGGATGGAGAGGATTCCGTCATAACCGAACCTGAGCCACAAGGGAAAAAAAATGCAGTGTTGCTTTAAAAATCCAATTGGAAATCCATACTTGGAGTACACATTATATAATTGTGTTGTACACTTGGTTGCCATTTTGGAGTATTTACGTACACTTAGACCACCACAGCCATGGGACATGTGGAAAGGGGTCCAGGCAAGAAGAAAGACCATGAGAAAACCAATTTAAAAAGGTGAAAAAAAAAAAAAGGGAAAAATGAAAGTTTCCTAGAGGTGGATCTAGAAGCTGGGATGGATTTCAACTTTCTTGGTGAAACAGAAACGAAGTCCTCTGACCCTGAGCCTGGCAGGCGGGAAGGTGGATTGCAGGATGTATTGAGAGAGAGGAAGTTTTGAGAAACAGTGATATTGACGTCTGGAGGAGGAAGCATGCTAGGGATACAGATATAGAAACGTGCTCAAATTCCCAAGCAGATACTGAGCAGAGCTTGGAATCCAGACAGTTGCAAGATACTATGTCCCCAAGTTCTTTAAAGGAAAAATGTATTTCTTGAATAAGAGGCTAGAAGAGAAAAATCCTCTTGTGAAGATTTTATATTAAGGCAAGAGAAACTAGTTTCAGGGCTAGGTCTGGATTTTGTTTTTCTAACAAGAAGATATTACCAAATTTTCTACCCAAAGAAAGTTCATTGTGAGGTAGTGTCCTAATAATTACCAAGAATATAGGCAGGTCGTCCATAATGGAACCCTGAAACTTATCATCTTCATGGCAAGCTTTGTGAAAGAAGTATATGTGCCTGGTGAATTATGTGATTCAGATAAGCATCTATTTTGTTTCTCCACCTGCATTCATCAACCACAAATCAAGATTAATTACACAGATTACTCAGTCTATAAACACTTACCAAGCATCAATTGTATGAAGGACAAAGTTCAAAGAATTTCTTAAGGTTAGCAGCAAAGAACTACCCTTGTTAATGTGCACACTGGAACCTATAATGAATAAATTCAGCATAGGAAAGTCCACATCAAATTTGTCCAAAAGGACAATATTGAACAAAATTGTGCTATTCTAATTTTCAGTCATACAAACTCATGAAAAAATGCAAGCAGTACACTATACAAATCTGTTAAATTTATGAAGTAGAAATCTGCCACTTATTTGTGGAGAATTATGCAGTGTGCTTCATTATTATACGCCAGATTACACTCACTATGGAATCAGTTCTGTTACAACCTGCACTAGACACCGACAGAACATTGAGAAACAGTACATAAATACATAAATTATTTCCAAATACGTGGTACACTGCAAGCCTACAATTTAGATAAGAAGATTAAAGAATTGAAACAAGTGATTTATTTAAATATTAGAACAGTTCAAGAGCATTCGGAAGACAAAGGTTGAATTTCATGGAGTATTGGTAAATTTATAAGAATTACCTTAATGTGTATGAATTAAAACATATCCCAACATTTTTTTTTCTCTTCTGTGACATGAGAGAATAGATACTCTAACTGATCTTTGAGTGAATGGATGAATGAATGAAGAAATACTCGAAAGTGCAGTAAGCCAGACCCAAAGAAACATAGGTTCCATGGTTTCCCTTATTTGCAATAACTGGTGTATGTCTGAGACAAGCAGAAAAGATCAGATAAATTGATGTAAGGTGAAATGAACCCCAAGATAAGGATTCAAATGTTTTTTTTCTTTTCTGCTATTGTTTCTAACATATTTATAAGATGATTTCTTTGTTGCTTTGTATGTCCCTCCCCCACATTATAACCCCTGCTTTCATTGTATTTGATGTTGGTATAATTTGTGAAGGGGAAGGGCAAAAAAATCTTTTAAATAGGGATATAGGTAGACCCATTGCAACAATGAGATGTATAAGTCATTATGTCGAAAAACGAACTTTACAACTTTGGTGGGGGGCGGGAATGGGAAGGGATGGGAAGGGGAAACAAAGGAGAAGGCAACAATGCTTGATAAGAAATGTACTTATTACCTTGCCCGTGTAATTGTAACCGCTCTCTATGGTAGTTTCAGAATAATTTAAAAAAAAGGAAAAGAAAAAAAGAAAGACGCAAACTCCTTAAAATCTTGTAAAATACATTTTGTAAATGAATCAGTACACTAAAAAGACACTAAGGAGTTCAGTTGTAGACTAACTAGAGAAAGAAACATAGAGAGGGAAGTCAAATTCTAACAAATATTTCACCTAGAATATCTAAAAACGTTGAATTAAAACTGGTTTGTAATAGCCACTCAGTGCAGAAAATAAGCAGTACCAAGGACCCAGAAAACATGTGTATCTGTCAGCTGAAGCATTTCCAGAGAGCATTGAGAAATAAAGCTAAATCCAACCCATTTCTCAGAAATGATACAACGCAAATAAACTTGACATAGAAAGAAAGCAAATCTATAAACACACGCACACACGCACACACACACATGTACACACATTACACACACACACACAAACACAGATTCCATCAATCAATAAGTTAAGAATAAATAAAGAAAACTAACCCCTTGGACCGAACACTCAAATGCTTTACATTATAAAAGTAAATTAAAAAACATTGAGACCTAAATGTAGAAGGAGCAGTTGAAATTTTCTTTGGAAGGTTTTCACATGTATTGACCAGTTCAAAGACTTCCCAAGAAAAAGAACCTACATACATCAGTACTCATAGTCTCAATGGAAAACGAAGAGGAGGGCCACAAAGAGAAAGAGACATTGAACGTAAAGCTATTTAGGGAATCAGAGGCTAATTACACTGAACAGAGAATGTAAAATATATGCATTTCATACTTTTAAAGAAATTAAAGACCACCGAGTGTGGGTAGCTCACACCTGTAATCCTAGCTACACAGGAGGTTGAGCTCTGAGGACTGTAATTCAAAGCCAATCCAGACAGAAAAGTCCTTGAGACTCTCATCAATTAAGCACCAGAAACTGGGAAGTGGCACTGTGGCTCAAAGTGGTAGAGCCCTAGCCTTGAGCAAAAGAGCTTCAGGACAGCTGCCAGGCCTTGAGTTCAAGCCCCATAACTGAGTAAAATAGAAAGAAATTAAAGACCAATTTTGAAGTAAAATACATCCACAGGGCTAGGACTTGCTTGGAGTCATCATTTTTTTGGAAGGTTGGGATGGGTGGGGATTCAAAGGTCACAGAGACACTTGTTTTTGTAAAAGCTCCTACCTGGACTTAAGGACTAAGGGGTAGCCCCTTCCTCCCTTCAGGGCCTCAAATTTGGGAAAAGAACTCATGATAAAGGACTGCATGCTGGATCTGGTGGCTCACACCTGTGATCCTAGCTACTCAGGAGGCTGAGGTCTGGAGACTGTAGTTCAAAGCCAGTCTGGGCAGGAAAATCTGTGAGACTCTCATCTCCAATAAATCAATCGAAAACCAGAAGTGGCTCTGTGGCTCTAGTGGTAGAGTGCTATGCTAGCCTTGAGCTGAAGAGCTGAGGGACATCTCCCAGGCTCAGAGATCAAGTCCCACAACCCCCCCCCAAAAAAACAATTCTTGTGGAGTCCCAAGAATTATTACTAATAGGGACTCTAACTGGAACAATTTCCAGGAATACAAGTGACTAGAGACCTTCTTGTTACCTGAATGAGACCAGCTCCATGCTGGCATTATTGTTTCTTTCATTGGAAAACAAGTGCCTACCCCCACTCCCTTATGGGGGCTTAAAGGAAGGTTCTCAAATTCTGGTTTTAGCTTTGCTAATTTTTGACATTATGTATCTATCAAGAAAATTATTACTTTTGTAGTTTATAAATAGCCTTATGTGAAAGAAAGTAATTGGATCATAGTTTGGGAAGTATAGTTTTAAACAGCAATTTATTATGTTAAATGCCTTCTAGCTTTGAAAATAATGAAATCTAAATTAACAAAAAAAATAGTTTGATTTCAACCAGTTTAATGTTGTGGCAAGGTCCAGGGGTGAAGCAGGAAAGGGAGAAATTGCAGGCAAGGGTGTCTCTCTGAGGTATGTCAAATCCTATTAGACCAGGTAATTTCCTTGGCTGGAAGTAAGACAGAGCTTCTATTGTCACATCCACCACTGCCAGACTCTTGTCTTTATCCTTCATTTGCACATTAGTCCCATTTCCGCATTTGCCATACTGGGTCAGATTCACCCTTGACTTGATCTGTTTTATGATGTGCATAGTCAACATTGGAAATATTTATTATCATGTGGTGGCTTTCTGCACCAAAAGTTTTATGTTTTGGTGTCTGCAGCGAATATTAGTATCTCAGTAAGATTTTAAAATGTGTTCCTGTGTTCGGGAGGGGTGTGGTTGATTACGTGTGTTCCTTGGAAGTTTGATTACTTACAAAGCTTGACTTAAAGTTTCTTATCCTTGTAAAGAAAGCCATTTAATCCCATTTAATGGGAATGCTTGCATACCCATCTGAAACATGAAATAGTTCATCATTGGCTTCTATTCAAATATCACAACTTTTATTAAAATACTGGCAGATTTGATCTAACATTCAATTGTCAGTCGTTTACTTTTTTTTGTCAGTTGGTGGGCTAGAACTCTGGGTCCAGGTATTGCCCCTCAGCTCTTCAGCTCTCAAGGTTAGTGCTTTACCATTTTAGTCAAATGCCACTTCCAGTTTTTTCTGCTTATGTGGTGCTGAGGAATCAAACCCAGGGCCTCATGCATGCAAGACAAGCACTCTACCACTGAGCCACCTTCCCAGCCCCAATCATTTACTATTACTAATACCTTGCACATAGATTAAGTACAGAGTTCAGGTCATCTCATGCATTTCACACACTATTCCTGACAACTGGCTTAATAGAGAGGTACAACGAGCCCTTTACCATCAGAATAGGAAGAAAAATTCATGTTGGTTAATGGATTTGCCCTAAATAACTCTGTCATAATGTGATCGCTAAAACTCGGCACTAAACAATGCATAGAAAGGAAGGAAAGAAAAAATTTGACATTGTTGAACTTTATGCCCGGCCCTCCAGAACACATTTTCTGCCAGAAGAACGGTTCTTTTTTACTCTCTTGTTGGCTCTGGTAGCTCCTTCTGGAAACTTTCTTCCTAAAATGGTACATTTATTTAAGGCATTTCCTACTATTTCACCTCGTATTTTATTTTGAATTGTTTCTGTGAGTTTATTTGCTTTTTATTTTCAACCTTTAAAAATTCTCTGGATCACAATGTAACATATCAGAGGCTGTGTTGTATATTGCAGAGCTACTAGAAGATCACTAGTATTATTGTTTATAGGGACATCTGCATAACAACATCTGAGAAACAAGGGGCAGAACAAAAATTTGAAAGGAGTAGAACAAATCCACACAAATTCAATGTAAATTGATGGAATGTATGGAAGGATATTTAAACTTTCTTTAAAAGAATTACAAGGTAGCTGGGTGCCGGTGGCTCACACCTGTAATTCTAGCTACTAAGGAACCTGAGATCTGAGGATTGTGGTTCAAAGTCATCCTGGACAGGAAAGTCCGTAAGATTCTTATCTTCAATTAACTACCAGAAAACTGGAAGTGGTACTGTGGCTCAAGTGGTAGAACCCTAGCCTTGAGCTCAAGAGCTGAGGGACAGTGCCCAGGCCGAGTTCAAGCCCCATGACTGGCCAAAAAAAAAAAAGCAAGGTAAAGGGAAAATACTACTTTTAATTTAAGAAATAAGCAATCAGTAAAATACCAGAATAAAAGTTATAAGCATGATTAAGTCAAAAGTCCTAATTCTGGGCTGGGCTGGGAAGGTGTGTCTCGGGTAGAGTCCTTGCCTTGCATGCATGAGACCCTGGCTTCTTTTTCTCAGCACCACATAAGCAGAAAAAGCCAGAAGTGGTGCTGTGGTTCAAGTGGTAGAGTGCTAACCTTGAGCTGCAGAGCTGAGGGACAGTGCCCAGGCCCAGAGGTCAGGACCCACGACTGACCAAAAAAGAAAAAAAAAAGTCCTAATTCTTTACTTTATTCTGTTTTCAAAATGGAAGAGATGTTTCATTAGTTGAGAGAGACTTCTGTCCTATAATGAAGATGTCTAAGACATGTAATGATAGATCAAGTGATAGTTCAAAATTTATATTAATTAAACAACTAATTGAATATTGGAAGAATTTTCCCTAAAATACTTGTATAAATTTTGAGTTGCATTTGTGTGTATAGAAGTTTTAGGATTCTACCGTTTTTTTCTGTGTTGGCTTTTATAGCTCCAGGCATGAATTATAGGATTGGATAACAAATATTTTTAGTTGTTTTCAACCACTCATATCATAAAACTTTTGAACAACTTTATCTTTACAAACATTCTGCTCAAATACTATTTCAACATGCTTACATTTTTACTCTCTCAAGTTAAAAAATGACATGCCATACTAAAAATTTTACACTATTATTACTTGAAAAACAAGGATAAATAATGGATTTTAGTTCTTTGCTTCTTTATTTCATAGAATATTAATCTTGACGTTAACTTAATTTACTTAGACATAATTCTAGAGAATAATCCAATCTGTATTTTAGTATGCCAATCATTTGACCTTAAAAACCTATGGATTATTTTTTAAAACTGATGCTACATTTTATATGGATTAGTAACAAATAATGAGTATTTGGCGATTTCATCAAAACTGCCAACTCAGGGGAATGGGATAAAGGAAGAAAACAGATCATTCTTTCAACACCATTAGAGCCAATAGTTGTCCTGCTACAATGATTCTTTTTTCGTGAAAACCTCGAGAGACATAATGGTCATGGCCATTTCATTTTGTAACTTATTAAGCAGTCTGAGGGTGAATTGAGAGTTTCAATTTCAGGTTATGGTTATAATTACTAACTGCAAAATTCCCTGTTGCCTTTCATTAAATAGTTATAATATTTAATTGAGACTACAGGGTGTCTACACACAGCATAGTGGCATGCGTAATTATCGGGACACATAAAAGAAAACTGAGGGTACTTTTGAACAATGAAAGAGATTATCAAAAATTACATTTCTAATTTAACTTTTGACTTTAATCTTCTCAGTGATTAAATACACATCTTGTTTTTTTTCACCAAATGGAGACATTAAACTAAATAAATGAACCATAAATTGAAGAAGGGTAAAACAACTTTGCTCTATCACATACATGGAAAAATCTAATGTGCATGAACAATTATACCATGCTTTTGGTTTTCTGGATGCTTTATGATAAAGGACAGCAGGTGACATGGGCAGTCCAGTGTCCCCAGTCTAGTTGGCCAGAATTCTCCCCTCATGAGCTTCCACAGTACTGGGATCAAGAGAAAAAAATAGCTTCATGGCCTTTGGCCCAGCCCTTTGCTCCCACAACTTAACTTCTAAAGAGTACTTATCTCTTTGACCACTGGAAACTACTAAGAGGGGAACATAAAAGGAATTGGGCCTGTCTGTGTGATTCTCTTTGAAGACTGCCACCTTCCAGGTTAGCCTTTAAGGGGAGCCAAAGATATTAGGAGCCTGAAGATAAAGGAAAGTTTTTGCTAAGTGAAACTTCCCTTGCAAGCAGTTCCCTTATAGGAAGTGAAAATCTGTAATTACAAAAATGAAAGTGGTATTATGGGGTGAGGAACAACCCACTGGATACTTAATCATGGAAATATGTATTGGTTATGGGAAACTGAAGTTCTGAAATTCTTGAAACAAGAATGAAAGATTTTCCCTGTAATTTAAGCAAAACGATTGAAAACACTGATATTATTTAAAGGTTTTCTACCACCTTATACTGGAAAAAAGATTCTTACAATACTTCTTAAGTTATCCCATTCTAAGCCTGGCTGAAAAAGACAAAGGTGATTTTATTGTTTCAGTTATTACGTACACTTATGATTACTATTCTTATTTTATTATAGTTGTTAACACTTATTTTTGTCAGGATGGGAGACAAATGCTTGATTATGTGTCTGCCAGTAATGACTGTCAATTACAACTAGAGCCTAGTAGAGCCACTTTAGTTCTTTTGTCAACATACTCAGTTGGAAGAAAAAAATTAAATTGATATTGAAGACATAAACTCAATCTTAAACACCAGAGTTTGGTAATTGTGGGAGGAAAGAAACACACACTGTATACTTAGTTTGAGGCTTATTATTCTTAATGGGAAATATCATTGTAGGTGTATCTTTGCACAGTGATTTAGAAATAATCATAGAGGACATTGAATGGCTGATTTTGTCTTTGTTCTGGTCAGCCTTTTTGATGTCTCACAGGCTCTATAAAGGCTATTCCTAATGACTGACCTCTAAGCATATAGGACATTGGTACAATGCAGAAAATTCCTTACTCTCACACTTTGAAGCAAGACAACAGTATGCAAATCCGGTATGTTCTCCAGGATGACAATTTTCAGATGAAGAAGACCCTGTGGTACAATTTAGTGAGAAATTATTTTACTTTTGCATATGTCTATTCTCATTTCCATATAACCGAAGGTCTCACTGGCCAGTTTTAGTGAGACTCACTTTTACAAAAAGGATTCCATTCACAGTCAGAAAAACTAGAAGACCATGAGCAAGAGATACTCCATTCAAACTTCAGAATGTTGAAGGTATTGATTCTACCAACGAGGAACCATGTTGATCTTCTCACCTGGAGCCTGTCATCACCATGGGACACTTCTCTTATTGCCTGCCCAGGGGCTTTGCTGCTTGACAGAGAGGAGGGTACAGCAGGAAATTTTCAGGGAGGGATTCTGGGTTCTATGCAGGGAATTACAGTACCTGTATTCCTGCAGTCAATGAAGACAGGGAGGGAAAATCTTACCATGACCTATATAAAAACATAGGCAGATTCAGATGGAAGCCAAAAAATGTCACAGCTGAGATGGGCCGTTTTTATTCCCTTTTCTTAAGAAAAGAAGTGAGTTTGGTCTATTAGCTCCCTTCCAGTCTACTGGTTTCCTAGGAGCCTCCTTACTTCCTGTGTCTCCTATTTCAGAAGCAATTCCTCATGCAGAATTATAATACGTATCTGAAGCACCATTCAAACATCTTTTAGATATTTTCTGGAGTCCCTAGAAGTAGGATCTTGTTGAGAATTGTCAATTGAATACTTTTTTTCAACTGAATCAATTTTCAAGGAGGCATCACTGGTTAAAAAAAAAAAAAAAAAACAAGTTCTAGGACTCTGGCTATAATAAGTTGAACCCACTGTATGTGCAACACACAAGACTTGGATTGGCACCTTAGAGACAAGAGTGAGATATACCAGTTGTACTGCCATGATGTAATCCTCGCCACAATGTAAAGAGAGTACATACGGGATTCTAGAACCCTGTTCTGTCAACCTTACGAACTCTATTAATATATAAAAGCAAATTAAGATAATAAAACATTGCATTGTTGCCTATTTCCAAAATATTAAGAAAGAATTCATTCTTAGCAATTTATACTAAAATTACTGTAAAAGTCAGCTGAAAGTATGTCTGCTTTGTATCTTTTCAGTAAAATTTAAGTTTATCCCAACATTAAAAACAATAATATCCCACATACATAGCTTGCATGTCATAGTTTTCAAATACTCAGGAACTATCGACTAATACTGTAATTTGTGCACACATTTGTTACAGTGTACTTTGAACAAGTTTACCCATTGTACGATGGTTTTGGTAACCAACAATCACAAAAATATAATTACAGGTATCTTAGTAACAAGAAAAAAATCAATTTATGAAACATTCTGATTATTTGAATATAAATAATGTAAGTAACAAGAATAACCATTTATTATTTGTACTTCAAATTTTAATCTTTGCATGCTATTTTCTCCACACTACTCTTATGAATTATTCAGAGAAGACACTCTTCAGGTTATAAATGGGATAACAGAATAACTCAACCAAGTATGTAATTGATCTCAGGACGCAGTGCTGGTTAGTGGTAAAGCTATCACCGGGAGCCAAAAGATTACTGGGGATATTCCTTCAATTCTGAGATCGTCTGGGAAGATGGAGGATTTGTGCAGCTCACTGAGAGCTACTACTGCAGGGCAACCTGGGGTTTATGTGGAAGTTATCCTGATTGTAGAAAACCTCTTCCTATTAGAGCTCAATAAAGATTACTACTTTAAGGTATTTGTAGGCAGTCCGTCCATCCTCAGAGCTCCCAGAGCTAACACCACAGGCTTCTTCCCCTTCCCCTGCTCTGTCTCTTTCCCTTAAGAGAAAGCCACACAGGCATTGGGGAAGGAAAGCTGGCACCGAATCTGATTCAGCACTGAAAAAGGTTAGCTGATTACAGGCAAATATTTTTAAATGCATGTCGCTGAATGGCATATGGACAGCTACCTGTGCTGCTTCCTTTCTTAAATACTTGTGACACAGAAACATGCAAACGAGGGCTTTCACACTTGTGATGAACACAGACAGTGACAGTGCTGTCCCAGCACACGTAGATGGCTGAGGCTGGAATCCTGTGTGTGGACATTCTGTTTAGGGTATAGATGTGTGGGAATAGGTGTGATCAGGTCCCTAACAATGCCTTGGTTTTTGTGAGTTGTTTGGAATAAGTGTGCCAAGCCCACAGTGAAGTTACAAGAGAAAAAAAAAATACAAACTCTCGAGTAAGAGGCTGAGCCTCAAGTTGGGAACCAAAACTCATTTCTAGTTTGTGGCAAGGCTATTTATTATCTAATGACATTTTTATGAGTTACATTAACAAAAGTAAATATTACTTAAATATGTTCAATTCCAAAGAAAAACTCAACTGAAAATAAGAGAAAAATCTATTACTCTTTGGTTTATTAGTCACAGGCCACCTAAAATATATAAAATAGGAAAGCTAAGGAAAATTTCAAACTTATTTTGGGTCATGCAGGAATTTCATAGAAAATTTTACTAACAAATTGTAAAGACATCAATATATTTGTATTTGTATATTTCGATTGAATATAAAGATTTCTCCTTTCATTCCTGTAGAAGTATTTCATATTAGACTATCTTTTGCCTTTCTTGCCAAAGATCTGTATAAATTGCCTAAAAATCAATTCCAAAAGTTATAATTTATTTTCCATTTTTAAACCTTGCTTCTGAAAGATCACTTATATTTGAAATTCATTTTTTATACTTCTTACTTCAAGTCCAATTTCCCGTGTGAACCAAGTTGGATGGGTTAATTATTAGAGCACCTCATAGCTATAGACATCATTAGAAGTTGCATATTATTTCAAATGCATTCTACTTAGTAATTTCAGTAGCTCAGACAATTTCACAGGTCATATCAGCCTGCTGGACAGTCAATGATAAGCTGTTTTGAAATGGGCCCAGAAAGACTTCAACTTATGGACACTTCTGCTCCTGGGACAAGCACTGGATGTTTGGAGTTAAAGAGGTGTGGGTTTAAATCTCATTGCTGTGGAGGACTGAGAATCTGTAGCCACATTACCTGATCTTATTGAATATTGATTCTCCATTTAATAAACTAGATACAACATGTATTGGATGGAATAGCTAGCAAAGTATAAACTTCTTCAAGTCTTTGATATATCTTTATTTTTGTTAACGAGCTTCCTTTAAGGCCACATCAATATGTACATGAGCTCAGCAATTTATGGCCAATAACATTGGATGATAATTTGTGTACAAATAGTTGAGGTGGGCTTCGGAAAACCAACCATATGAGGTAAAGGCAAAAGGAGCTATCTCAGCTTGGCAGGTGTGCTGGTACGTGTTCTCAGTCCTCTGAGAACCATGGTTCAAATCTGTAGAGAATGAGGTTTGTAAAGCATGAGAGTATCTCACAAGATAATCTTTATTTTTTTTGGGGGGGGGGGTCCGGTCGTGGGGCCTGAACTCTGGGCCTGGGCGTTGTCCCTCAGCTCTTCAGCTCAAGGCTAGCACTCTACCACTTGAGCCACAACCCCACTTCCGGCTTGTTTTCTTTTTGCTTATTTGGTGCTGAGGAATCAAACCCATGGCCTCATGCATGCAAGGCAAGCACTCTACCACTGAGCCACCCTCCCAGCCCAAGATAATCCTTATTTTTATGTTTTATCTATATATATATATGTTTATATATATAATAATTTTTTTCATTCTGAAAATACCGTACAGAGGAGTTACAATTACAGAGCAAGGTAATGAGTACATTTCTTATCAGGCATTGTTGCCTCCTCCTTTGTTTCCCCTTCCTATCCCTTCCCATCTCCCCCACCTCCCCACCCCGTGTCTCCCAGCCCCACCAAAGTTGGAAAGTTCATTTTTCAACATAAGATCTTGTACATCTCATTGTTGCAATGGGTCCACTTGTATCCCTAGTTACAGAATTTGTTTTTTCCCTTCCCCTCTCCAAATTATACCCACATCAAATATAGTGAAAACAGGGGTTATATTGTGGGGGAGGGACATATAAAGCAACAAAGAAATCATCTTATAAATATGTTAGAAACAATAGCAAGAAAGAAAAACCATTTGAGTCCTTATCACAAGATAATCTTGTACTGCTAAATAATCTACCGACTTGATTTAACTCATTGCTAAAACTCTGTGATGGGCCATTTCTTCTTTTTTGTGAGCCACCATGTCCCATTAAAGGAGTGATTCAGTAAGATACCTGCTCTCACCGGTAGATAGTCCTGAGGTTACTCGGAACCATTTTGCTTGGTTCAGAGCACACCCAGGGAACTAATTCTCTTACACTGTGCTTGTTCTGGACAAAATCTAGGCAGGTTTGTTCATGCAGTAGAGTCTACAGTAGAGTCATTTGGAGGCTTTTCTAGGCTTCAGCCTCACAGGTCTAATTCCAAAGGATTAGGAAGAGGGTCTAGTATTTTCTGTTTTCAAGTTCTCAGGTTCTACTGATGCTTCAGGGATCAGACTGTGTACTAGAGTTTTAATTCTCACATGTGGTGACTTGAGAGGTCAGTCTACTTAGAGCTTTTACATTTATGTTTTGCCCTTAATAATTGGATTTCACCGAGTATATTACATGACTTTATTAACTGAATTTTTTGTGTGTGCACAATGGGGAAAATAGTTATTTCTGAGGAGTATAAATTACACAATGATTGTATGCTGAATAGCCACTCAGTAAATTCTACTTGTTGTTTAAGCAATTGTCTGAATTACTTTATATGGGAGGAGCAAAGCTATCATGTAAGTTCTATAGTAGTTTAGTGGCACATGCTCTACCCCCATGACTGGCCAGTTTCTCTCTCATACTAATTTTTTGCTTGCTCTTTTCCTGGGCTAAACCAACTATGTTTGTTGCCTAACAGACAGAACTTGGTGCCTCTTGAATAGATGAAACAGGGAAGAATTAAGGATCTATTACACACTGAAGGTGAGCAAATACAATCATTGCTTGCCATGTACATTGTGAAAAAAATTGAACTAGGGGGTAAGGATGGGAAGGAGAGAGATGGAGGAGTATGATGGAAGGAGTGACATCAACAAAGTTGCAATGGATTTCTGGAAGCGTTAACCCTTTGTACACCACTGTATACAAATAAATAAAGTTAAGAAAAAAGGATGCATGACAAACTAAAAAAAAACAAACTCAAATGACTGCATGCTTTTTAAATAGAATATTTATTTGTGTTCCTGAGACATATGTGTGTGTGTGTGTGTGTGTGTGTGTGTGTGTGTGTGTATAGTTTTCCCTCAATTATTAGTATTTTCTTTTAATTTTCCCTTTGTACCAGAACCTTAGTTTTATCATTGAAGTGTTTTTGCCTGTATGTGTCTCCAAAATCACACAAATAATTTTCTCTTAACATGATTTTGTTCTTTTAATAAACATATAAATATAACTTGTAATATTTGCCAACTGGTAGCATCAAACTCGTGATTTAAAGTTATTCCAATATAAGAGCAGAGTAAGTGCTATAAACCACTAAATCTTCTTTTCACCATTTCCCCAACTTACTATCATTGGTAAGTTAGTTCAAAATTTCTTTTTGTACTTTTTCTGTCCTCCATTTGCCCTGAATTCTTCTAAAACAAATGAAACCCGGGGCAAAACTTTTGCCTGGAAAACTTGAGAAGTTTGATTTGTTCCACTTGCTTTCATGCAATTTAATTTGGGTTCTTTATCCTAGTGAGTCTAGAAGGTAAACTTTCTTTTAAAGAGATCACTTTGGAAATCCAGCTAAATAAGTCCAATTCAAAGGTTTCCTTATAGAAAGAGCCCCAGGGAAAGCATTCACTGAAGTGACTCTGTGGTGCGTCTGCTACTTGTTTTACATGCTTGGTGGCTTTGCATTTGGCAGAAATCAGTGTTTCTCTTTACTACACAGAGAGGAGGCAGGCACCCACTAGGAGCTTCCACTACTGCAAATGTGGGTTAGACACTTGACTGTCCTCGCTCCAGCATGAACCCTGGAAGTGCCATTTGGCTCAGTATCATAAAGGACTGCATTTAGCAAAGCTTTCATTTGAAATAGACACAGGTGACAGCTCCATTATGCTTGCACATTCACTTGCACCCACAGCTGTTTTTATTTATCTTGGCTGTATACGCACACATTTGTAGTAATTATTAGTTTCTGATGCAGTTAGAGATAAATGTTTCCGATGCTTATCAAGGCTAAATTAAATTACCAAGATCACACATTTTACCCTCACCCGGTTTGGCCATGCTTTCTTCAGGAAATTGCCACAACTCAAATGTCTGTCCTTCATTTCATCTTAAGTGGCCCTAGGTCCTTTCTCTGTTCCTTCCCAAGTTGCCTCTAACAGTTTCCCCTTTGTACTTCATCTCTAAGTTAATTATACCTATGGAAGATGTTATAAAAATAATTTTTGGCCTCAAGAACTATTATAAAATTATGTGCAAATTCCTTGTGGCCTGACACGCTTTGAAGTGTGCTCATTAGTGTCTGAGTGTTGGTTTTTGGATGGTAGGCCTAACTTGTGCTCTGCTTGCTGCTTCACTGTGCTTCATTCACTGTTTTCACAAGTTAAAAAAAAAAATGATGGAGTTGGTCCACAAAACCTGGAAGAGGACAACAAAGAAGTCACAAACTCAGGAGGGAGATTATGAAGATTAAATAGCAGGCATTTTAAAAATGATTTGCATGGCATGCAAATGATTATACTGAAGTTCATTTCATGAAAATAAAGACTTGATATTTGTCTCCCGAATTTATATAGAAGTTCTTTTTGAAAAAAATTACAGACATACTTCAGGGTTAGTTTGCTTTTATTGTTGTTAATGTTGTTGTTTAAGGTGGAAGCCGGACGAGAGGTGGGCCATGCTATAACAAAGTCGGTGACACTATCAGTCTCCAATCTGGAAACTTTGAAGATGTTCATTGAGTGGTCCAGAAAAAAAAAAGAATCCAAGAATATTTGAAGAAATTATGCAAGTATCCAAGAAAGCAGAAGATAAAATAGAAGACTAGAGCAAAATGTAAAGTGATAAATGATGGAAATAGACATTTTTCTACGATGTAAAGATTATAACAGTTATTTTAGTTGTAACCAAAAGGGGCTTTCTAATACTGTTTTTTTAGTTGATTCTCCTAATTATTTTAAAAAGCATTTCCATTACTGTATTGTATCAAGATAACAATCCAAATTGTACATTTATGTATCATATGGAAATGCTAACAGTGTGTCTTTTCTAGAATGAGAAACAGATAGATACCACGTGGTTCACAGTAATGCTACCATTAATGATATGACTCTACCTGCGTCCAGTTTCCAATCTCCTCTTGCATTTGTTATGAGACTCCTTTAAAACATGTTATTTCCCTTCATGCAACCACCTTTTTGGGACATTTACCCTCCCCTAACAGTTCCTCAGAAAGGAACTACTCTTGGTGTTAAACCCTTTCTGAAGAAAGGGCTGAGGAGAACTTCATTCCTGTTACAACACCAAGTTACTTCTTGAACTTCATCAACTAAGCATACAGTGTTTTCATAACTTGATATGTACATTTTGGGGGTGACACAGTCAATAGGTAATTACAGAGGGTTATTAACTGAAGATCTTAAGATCTTTAACATATATTAACTCAGTTTAGTGATTATTGAGGTTCTCACATGATAACACCCAAATCTCTTGAATGAAGGATTTTTGAAATTATATGAAAATCAAAACAAGGAATCAGTTTTCACCCAACTTTCTATGTACTAACATATACTAACTCTTAATTTCAACTCAAAAAGAATATCTCAAAACTTGATAAACCTTGAAAAATCTCTCCATTGAGTTTTACCCTTATATGAATGACTAGGGAAATAAATTAAAAATTTCTTTAATATTTTAGAACATATTTTTTCTCCCTTTACCCTCTCTACCAAAATATATCTACTTTGATCTGTGAAGAAAACACTAGTCATTTATTCTGCCTACACTCCCAATTCCCACTGAATGATCTTTCTCAGCAACATTTAGAAAGCCCCTTCTCGATACTGAAACAAGTAAAACTTTGAGCTTTAGAAATAACCTACTATACTAGTTCATATTATGCTACTATAACAGAGTGCCTGAGGCTGATTTTTTTTTAAAAAATTAATTTCTTCATGGTAAAGCTAAGGGAAAATCTGCATGTTCAATAACATCTCATGTACTATAAAAGAAGAAATCACAGATCTCACTAAGGAGAATTTACTCTTAATTATTTCCAAGGACTAAACCCCAATGTCCAAGAAACCATGCACCCAGGCCTTCGGCAATGTTCCATACCAGTTCTCCTTCACATCCTGGGAGGAATTAAGGTTTCCAGCACACAAACACTTGATTGACAGCCTCAATGGATCCAGACAGACCACAGCCCTTGCCTTCCGGTATCCATCATCCCTTCTTGTACTTAATATCTCACTCATTATTGAACAATGTTTGAGTCTGCTTTATGGGGGAAATACTGATTGTAGGACTGTTTCATACTTTGTAGTGACATTTCTTCTGCCCAAACCAATTGTCTGTAAAAGCATGTCTGACCAAGTTCTTTAAACATCAGACCTGACAGACAACTATCTCCTTTGAAAGGATCGAAGCCTCTAGATAGAGACAAATAAGATAAAAAAAAAAAACAGACAAATGTTAAATCCAGGAACAGCAAAGGGGATACTTTATGGAAATAAACTCACAAGATAATAATTTGAATTTGACAAGGTGATAATCAAAGTCCCCAGGTAGATCTCTGTCACATCTGTATGCCTCTCAGTAAAGTTGGTTGGCATATTAACTACTGCTGGAGTATACTGGAAAATATTCATGGGATGTAAAACTGCAAATTGTTATTCAGTTCAATTTGTATAATAAGTGTAACAAAATGCAATGCATGCAATATTACACAGGAGATACTAAACTCTATTACAGACATTTTAGGGCCCCAGCAAGATCCTTAGGTTACAATTTTTGTCTTGAAATCATCAAGATATTTAAATATGAATTGCTTTTATTCACTGCTGAAAAGAAATTTTATATATGTTCAGTGCTCTTTGGGGGGTAATATATTTTTATTTTGTATAAGTTGAAAAACTTTTAGATGGTATTATGGTGTACATACATGCATATAAGCAGACAGTATTACCTGTGTATCTTTTTTTTCAAATTCATCTCTAGAGGAGATGACCTAGAAGATTCATAGTAGCAAATTTAATAAGAACCACAGGTTTCCACTTCAAATGTTCAATACTGATCTGGCATACTGGTTCTCTTCTTCTCTTCTTCAATGTTAAAATACGTTCTATATAAACTTTAATTTGGTCATTCAATTAAAATATTTTAAATATGATAATAAGAAAAAAATACATGAAATTTAGGAAGAGAAATGTATATTCCCACACAGTGTCAGGGACTGAGGTCATATTTGTAAGTGCCCTTGGACTTGCCTGATGTCTATAGAGAGTATTTACTGTCACATCCTTCCACCAAAACACTTGTCTCCTAACTGCAAACTAGGCTATTTAAAAGCATATGTAAGCTTGTGTGTACAATGTCCCCTATGTCCACCATTAAGTGCAACTCAGCCCCGGCTGAGTGTCCCCCCCCTTCCCAATTCCACCCCTGTCTCAATATGTCATCATTCTGAGACACATAAGGAGGAGAGGTAAGGAAGGACGTGTGTCAAAGATTCTGTGTGTTGGAGACAAAATCTACTGTTTTCCCTCTTTTTCTGGGAATATATCAGTTTTTGGGGAAACATGCTCAGGTTTCCCTGGTGTTGATTGCTGAATAGTCTCGGGACTTCTTTTTGTTATTATTGTGAAAAAAGGAAACATGATGCAGGATGTGACTTTTCCCTTAAATTAATCACATTTATCATGACTGAACATATTTTAATAGTTTTCTTTATATGAAATGTTCAACTTTTAGGTGTCATTTTTTGTTAGAGCATTGATTTTTAAATGATTTCCTAATTATTACAATCATTCACCTCTGATGTTTGACCAGTGTATGTATAAATATATAATATTTATATAATGCATTCTAATATCTACCTGAGATTTTTCCATTCTATCCCATCTTTGAATGTTTAATGGGTTCCTGCTTTATCCACTTGGCTGAATGAAGTATCTTTTGGCATACATATGACATCACATTTCACTGAAATTTTCCTTAAGTGTCACTTAAATTTTTCTTAACTGCTAATGTTGGCTCCATACTATAAATACAAATCCCATACTATAAATACAAATGAATCCTCAGGAAATGTGCATCCGCTTATCTACAAACCTATATCTGTGCAGATCATTGTGTGGCGGTTTTCCACATGTTCTTAGGACATACTCTCATCTTAAGCTGTCTGTGTTTTATATAACCTGCTGGGTCTCATCCTTAACCAACCTCTTCTGATCACTGCACAGCTACTGTCAGCCTTTGCTCTTGCAACTGTGGCTTTATTGAAGATAAATCAATGTAGGCAGCTTGTCCGGCAGCCTTCTCTAGCATAGAGGGATTCTTTCTTCTTTTCTTTTTTCCTTTTCTTTCTTTTTTTTTTGTAAAGAAGTCCAGAAAAGGCAAAATCCTTTCCAGCCATTACCTAAGATTCTTTATGGTTATACAGCGTTGAGTTCTCACATAACCGTTGCCGATTTCTACTAGCCTGAATACTTCTGGAGTTTCTTATTCTCCTCACACACTTTTCCAGCTGGGCCACTTGAAACCTTTTGGAACAAAGAGACCAGACCTGAAATTTAACTGGCTGAGACTAGAACTGCCAATATTCTCTGGACATATTGATGACTAGAGGTGAAAAGAAATTGACAACTAACAAGGTAAGTCCTTTTCACACAGACAGCTCAGATGTTCAAATTCACCACTAGAAATGAACTGTTACTTTGCTTTGAATTAGAAAACAGAATAGCTGATATATATCTAGATACTAGATATATAGAAACATTTATATATCTATATCTGTATTTATATTTGTATGTCGTATGTATGTTATGTATCTCTCATATTTATATATATATACATATATATATTCCAATACAGAGATATCTAGATATAAATGTATACAGAGCTAGATGTATATCTAGCTATAAATATATGAAGAAAAGGTTTATTCCTCTAAAATACGATAGTTTGAGAATGCCAGAAATGAAGCACATTTTGTCATTTCATAGATATTATCAAATGTTTCTTTCATTATTGGTTGAATCCCGTCTTGGTGGATGATTCCCTCTAGGAAGCCAAGTACCATTCTCAGGCTTAGTGAGTATGTTGTGGGTAAGGAAAAGGTCAAAGGCAATTTTGCAGAACTTTGGCCTTTATGATGCCCATAAAAATCCATGGGTAATGAGAAAAGTGGCCATTACAGAAATTTTCTGGGAAAGGCTTCACCTATAGGTCGTTGTGCTCATAGGTGGGGTCCTTCTGTCAACTCAATGATCACCTCCTCCTGTCATGGGAGAGCACCCCATATGGGTCCCCATACGGGACTTTGTAGTGACTCTAGGCATGCATGCCCAATACACATCTCCTGGTCATTTGTTCTGGACTTCATGATTGACTGATTTTTGCTCAACAGAGATTTGACTGACGTAAGGGTAGCATAGTTGCCCTCCTGCGCTTCCACTGTTGGTCAGTAGAAAACCACATCTCCTACCGTCACGAGTCCCGTAGTGGAAGGATGCGTGCAGCTGGCCTACACCTGCCCATCCCCTGGAGACGCATCCAGCCAATCTCAGCACACCCTGACTAGGTTCCAGCCCAGCGCAGTCCAAGGGTCCACTGTGCCCGGACGCAAGCCTCTGAATTTCCCCATTGTTTACAACACTGCGTCATGCGGGAACCTTTTCACAGACACAAAACTTCCCGTGAGGACTTCCATTCTGTCTGCTCCAAGCTTCGGGGAGGGGATGCCCTGTGGAAGCGTCTTTGGCTGTCGAGAGAGGACTAAGGCTTAGATCTGGGTCCAGCACAGTAATGCTGAGCCAGGAGAGGAAGCTGATCCACTCAAGGAACCAAGAACAGAGAACACCAAGCGTGTGCGTGGAAAGCCATCGAGGCCTGCACTGGGTTCCCGGAGGGACCCGCAGAGATGGGGATACCAAAGAAGCCACATGCATAAGCGTTTGTTAGGGATTCTCCGAAATACTTGGGGAAACAAACCTCCTAAAAGCGTGGATTTTCTGCCGTAATGCACAAAGAGGCAGGGGCGATTGCTATTTATGCATTAAAGGGAAGCATGACCCACCCCTGAAGGCTGAATAAGTGTGAGACGTCTGGTTTCCATTTATATAAATCTTTGCGTAGGACGACTCAACCTTCTAAGCACAATGCAAAGTAGCATAGCCAATCTATTAAGCACAGTGTGTCTAAACTCATGACACAGAGGATACAACCCTCCCGCCACAGCCACCGACATGTGTGGAGCTCTTTCTATGGGCTAGCCTGAACCAAAATATTTTGAGGCTTTTAACTCATTTACAGAACTTATCAGATAAATCAGTTAACTATCTCTGCTCAATAACTGAATAAATCGTGGCTTAGGAAAGTTTAGTAGCTAGATAGAAAAAAAATCCAGCAGCAAAATGACTGTACAGTTTATTTCCTACATGATATGCCTTTGATATTTTCTCTTTTATCCTTGCTCTCTGGAGCTGTGACTAACATATTGTTCTGTCTGAAAACATCACAGGCTCCAGCAATTGTGTCTGCATGAGTGTGCACACACACATGTATGAATGCACTTAAAGAAAATATGAATATAGAGAAATTTTATACTTATCTATAACACTGAAATTCTAATAGAATTTAGCATATAATTAGAATAGCAGCTATTTTCATTTTCTGAGTGAAGTCTACAATTCATAAATGTACTATATTATGAATACTACTTCTGAGAGTGTTCTTCTACAGTGAAAATAGGTTTGGTGTTACATAGTCTCTATAGAGAATATTTAACCACAATATTTATTTCTAGGTTAGAAATGAATTTGTTAACATATAGCTCATTTGGAATTACAACCAAGAGATTTCAAGAAAAATGTATTTATTTTTCAGTGACTATTAGCTTTAAAAACTAAAATAATAAGAAAACTCAGAAGAAAACATAACCCAATGGCCAAACCATGTGAAATGTGTTTTTTCTGTTGTTTGAGTAGCAAGGATGAAGATGAAAGGTTTTAATCTGTAGCAGAAGGAATGCTATCTATACTGAGGGATGGGTGGTATGTGTAGGGCTGGGCATTCTGCACTGCAGAAATTTTATTGCATTAAAGTTCATATTGCTTTCTATAACGCATAGATGATAAAACTTGGCCAATAGTTCACCACAGGGGAAAAAAATAACAGAAATAGAATTTGATCCCAGGAAGTTACTTCCAAAAACTCAACTCAACTCTTGACCATAGTATCCAGCTTGTTGATTATGAAGTAATCAACATGTGAATTTATTCTTATCAGTTTAAATGAAATTCAAGTCACCTATTCACCTTGAGTTTCAGATACATCCACATAAGAATAAAAGTTCCCGTGTGTGTAATACTATCTTCCAGACAGTAAATGTGCTATCACAGTAATCTGATCCCAATCTAGAAAGGACTTCATTTACATTCACTAGACACATTCCTCTGTCCTTTCTAATTTCTTTTTCTATGAGGAAAAAAATTACCAAAAGTCATCTCAATATGAAGAAGATTTTCTAAGGTGAGATGCATAAATCTCCTACATTATTTGAATTCAGGAAGATTATTTATGTCACTAACAAAAGTTTTTTCTTGAAACATTAGCTATATTAAAAAAAAATCTTCCCAAGTTACACATGTCAGGTAAATGCATAGAAATTGATTTTTATCAGCTGTTAACCAGACAATCCTGTCAAACAAGCCGGCAGACAGAACAAGAACAATAATCACAAAACTCCTTTCTTACTATTCACCATAATTTTTTAATGTTTTTTATTGTAAAAATAGTATACAGAGGGGTTACAGTTACATGAGTAAGGTAATGAGTATATTTCCTTTTCACCATAATTTTTACAGTTAGACTGATACTTAAACTCCCATTTCTTTGTTGTTTTATCTAACTGTACACTGAGATACTAACTTTTAAAGGGTGTTTGAATAGTATTCAGAGGTGTTTTATTCTGCCTGTTGGCATAGTAAGAAGGCACACCAGAAAACAACTGTTGCAGAGTAAATTCAAAAATATAAGAAAAAATAAAAAAAAAACCACTAACATTTTAATTATTAGCCCTTTCTCTAAAAGAATAGCTAGAAATTATAAAAATAAGGATGGTTTCATCTGTAGTATTGATGAAATTGTAATATTAGAGGTATCAAATCATTTCCAGGACTGAAAATCACAACAGTTACTTTAGCATGTGCGTGTGGATATAGCCTTGCAGAAAGAATGTGAGATACCATAAACATGCCGTTGTCTATTTCAAAGTCAAACGCTAAAAGAAAATAAATGCTGCCTATGATATGCCAAGAACTGACATTTTATCTAGCAGTATGTTTGTAGCAGTTGGTTTTATAATACGTATTGTAACTCTTGAAAACTGATAAGACAAAGCCTTTGCTTTCATGAAAACTAGTTTGCAGCAATGAGCATCACGTAGTGGATGGTTAGTGTGTCACATGGCAATCACTTATAAGTTAATGGGATAATATTCCAAGTTTTTAAGCCTCAGTCATGTCCAGGAAATGTAGTTAAACTTGTAGCCCAAACAGAACTAGATCATCTCAGCAGAATAAAAGATTTACAAAAATTGCAGAGATTGGGCTGGGAAGGTGGCTCAACGGTAGAGCGCTTGCCTTGCATGCCTGAGGCCCTGAGTTTGATTCCTTAGCACCACATAAGCAAAAAGAAAAAGCTGGAAGTGGCCCTGTGGCTCAAGTGGTAAAGCACTAGCCTTGAGCTGAAGAGCTCAGGGACAGTGCCTAAGCCCACAGTTCAGGCCCCACAACCGGACCCAAAAAAAAAAAAATTGTAGAGATTGCCTCAGAATTGAGTATACTTAACTTTCAATAACTGCAGGCCTGGTATTAGACACAGATATCTTACTTAAAAGTTAAAAAAAAATAAAATTACCTTTTTGTAACATTACTTTCTTTGAAAATGACTTATTTTGGGGGGGATGTCATTTAAAAATTATAGATTTTAAAGGTTATCTTTCTACCATTGAAATGGAAACTTTAAGGGTTAAATGCATATTCTAGGTTACTCAGCTAGAGAATGTGAGAGCAGAGTTCAGATCCAGACTAATGACAGCACATCTCATGCTGTTCAACTTGGTCTATGTTCATGCGAAAGTGTTACTACACCAGTTTGCAAAATACATTCATTTTTTTCCTTTTATCTTTGCTTTTGATAGAACCCAGGGCTTCACATCTACACAATAGGTACTCACACTATTGAATCTGGAAAAATAAATGTTACAATGATAAATTCAACTCACATAATACCTTCCATCACAAGCTTCCTGGATACACCAGCAGGCAACCTTTGCCATGTGATCCTGCAGTTACTGATCTTCCTACCTGGGCTGGTCACATGTGCTATCATAAACTTTGATTTTCCAGGTGACCAATTCATTCATTGGCCCATGTTTCTGTCTGCAGTCTTCATCCCTTAGTCAGTGATATGTAGTATCTTGCATAGAATAAACTTAACCCTTATGTCTTTCATGTTGTACCCAAACCAGTAGTAGGCAGTAGCAGCCTGGTCCAAGAAAGGACCATCATGCATTACCAATATGCTTACTTACCTTGAGACAACAGATTGAGGACCCTTTCTTAGCAGCATTCTATTGATATTGCCTTCCCCCAATCCTTCAGAGGCTAGAGAATATAACCACATATGTTTTCTACTCTTCCGGTAGAGTGAACAGGGTTTTATTATGCTTCTTGAATTGTCAAACTAGGAGTCTCTTCCAAAGCAAATGGTGTCCTGGAAAATAATGGGTTTGAGCTCTCTAGAGAAACAGAAGAGTAGAATATTTTGAAATAATTGTAAAGCACCCCAGGTAATTGTTTCTTGAAGTTTTATATTGGTGAATCATATATACAGAATGTGTCTGAGGTTAAATAAAGAAAAAAGGCAGTACAGGCATCACTCAGGAATGTGTCAGTGACAAACAGCATTCATTGTATAGATCAAGTTCTCTGTGATAAGAATGAGATGCAAAAAAGATCATAGTCACCTTAATGATTTGATTTGATTCATAAATCTTTTTTTAAGTTAACTTTTCCTAAAATCAGTTACTATTTTATTCCTTCTTGGAAATTTGGATTTTTTTTTTCTTCATGGAGAATATTTTCATGTTAATCATTGCTGACAAGAATACTATTCAGAAATTAAAAAGAGGGAAAGTAGGCAGGTTGTGGGCTGAGATGAGACAAAATGAAGAATGCCAGGTTGAAATTATTAGTTGCCAGAAGTTATCTATTGGCTTTTTATGTTTTTAGAAGTACCTCGATTAGCTTCCAAAATGCAGCTGTTTACTGTGATTGATAAGTTCCCTTGCTTTTAAGCTTATTCACATCCATTAGTTCTGCCTTTTCCCCTGTTAAAAATCTGATGCTGTCAGACTAAAGTAGCAAGATCAGCTAATGCTCTTGCCAGATTCAAAGCATGTCCCCAGGGGTGGCAAAAGCAGTCTAAATCTCTAAGAAATGGCTCCTTAAATGTTGCCTCTAGACAACGGTCACTTGATTACCCCATCAGAAATGTTGCCATAGATAGTGGGCACTTATGGGACTCTGTTGATAAGGCCTTTGATGACCAATTTTCTCTAAATAATTCATCCTTTTGATGAAACAAAGATGTTTGGAATTTACTACTTTCTATACCACTTATTTAAAAATAGTACAGAGATGTATTTTCAAAATTGGCTACATAGTATTCAGCTTTTTAACTTCAGATTTACTGATAATTCCCTACTTCAATCCTTCCTTATTTGATTTTTGTCTTGTGAAATATTGATTTCTTTTCTTGTTTGCCTTCTAACAGTTTCAGAGTTTCTGAATGATCAAGTTTAAGGTTTTGCATGAGGAAAGAGGAGAGATGTCAGGTAGAAGAAATTATTTCTAAAAGGTTAATCCCCCAAATAACACTGAATATTAAAAGTGATTGGCAATATGCATGTGCCCTGCAGGATACAAAAAACAGGTGCTGGGTTTCTTTCTTTTATCATTTTACGTTTGGCACTTAAGTTTCAAGTCTGGGCCTTGCTCTTGCTAGGCAGGTACACAATTACTGGGCCACATTTTCAGCCCTTTCTTGGATATTATGAGACCGCTTCCTGCCCATGCTGCTACTCACCTACATTAGGGTTTCCAACATGGCTCTTACAAACTCTGGGTATCACCTCACCTAGATATGTCCTGAGAAGTCTAGTGTGCATGCCTAAGATATTCTTGCATTTTTATCTTTAACTACAGAATAGGATTATGGGTATGACCCATAGGTACCTGGATGAATCTGGGCTAAGTCACATTATCCCCTGGTTCTACAATGTTGTATACTATAACAATTAGGTTTTCTAATACAAAATTTGGAATAGGACTGAATTACAGCAAAAAAAAAAAAAAAGTGCTGATGAGGTTAGGAATAAGAGAAGCAGGAATTATTTACTATTTTTTTAAGTGTATGGACAGGACTTGGTGACTGAGGAATAGAGAAAAGTCACAGATGACTCCCGGGCTCTGACATTTACAACTGTGGTCATGCTGTGTACAGAGTCAGGAGCTCCAGTAGGTCTGAAAGTGATGCAATCATCGTGAAGTCAATTTTCCACTTGGCAAGGTTGATTTGACTATGGAAAGTTCACCCCAAGTTTTGGCTGCAGTAACTTGAATTTCTTTAGAATTCAGAAGAGACATATAAGATGCTGTTACAAGTATAGGAATTATTTTTAAGTAAATTATCATCAAAGCTGTATAAGCAGATAGCATTTCTTATCAAGATCATGTTTATTAGACTAAATTCAATGTTAAACGTTTAAAAATCTACTGTGGCTAATATTTCTAGTGAAGATTGGTAAAAAGGGACTTACACTTATGTTGGCATATAAGAAGATAAACTATATCAGACAATGTACTTGAAGCAATGATTTGTTAAGAACATATGCTACATAACCCAATAAAGTAATAGCTGAGAAATAGAACAATAAGTAAATTGAACCCTATCTGAGCTTGGGAAAGGTAAAAGGCATCATCTGATATTATTTTTATTTCACACAGGAGTGAAGACTCTAGCCCTTAGAGCAAGGAAAAAAAAAGATATGAAAGGCATTCAGACTGCAGGATATGAAGCAACTTGTTTTGAAGCAAAGACAATATAATGATCGGAGTAAAAAAAACAAAAATCAATGAAATCTACCAGAAAGCTTTTAGAAATATGTGATTGTTTTTAGAACAGTTGAGAGATTCAAGATTAATATACAAAATTAAAGTTGAGTTTTTTAGAAAATACTGAGGAACAGTCTAAAATTGAAATGTTTTTGACAAGCCTGGTTTACAATAGGAAAGAATACAAAGAATTAATGGATCAATCCAGAACTACACAAAAGATTTCCATAATTAAGATTATAAAGCACAAGTAAAAATTAATTATCTAAAATATAAAGAAATTTTTATCTTGTAAGTTGTAAGACTCAATATTCTAAAATGTCACTTTTCCTAAGTGAGTCCTAAGATTCCATATAATCCCAGAAAACTATATCATATAAAATGGCTAGCTGAATTTATAATTCTTATGGAAATATTAAAGCCCTAAAACAGCCACAACACTTTTTTTGTAGATAAAGAACATATCTAGGAATGATTATTAAGACTTAAAAAAAAACAAGTAGAACAATGACACAATAATAAAGAACTATAAATCAGACCCATACAATGAATTAGTCAGCTTTTCATTACTATACTGAATGCCTGAGACAGTTAACTGATCGAGGGAAAAGGTGTACAATGGCTCCCCATTTTCAAGGCACCAATCCATGATTTATTGGGTCTGTTGCATTGGGCCTGGGGCAGATACACATGGGGGCAGGTGCACATGCATTGAAAGCCAGGAGCCTGAGGCAAACAAAGGGATTGAGTTCCACAAACATGTCCCCAGTGACTCAGGCTCTCTCCCAAAAGTTCCTCCACATACCACCAGGTTGTGATTCTCATCAAGACTGACGTTGGTGTACCTACTACCAAACCCAATTCAGAGGTACTGAGCCGTCCCTTCTGTCCAGAGGAAACCAGATGAAAGATTCCATCTAATAATCTAACCAGAAAAAAAACAAGCAGCATGCTATCAGTCCCCAGATCTCAGCTCACCACCATGACTTCTCATTCAAACCCTGACCACAACACACAAAGGACCTCAACTGACTAGGATCATTGAGTTGACATCGGATGAACACGGGCACTCTATTGAAAGTTTAAATTTTGCTGTTTCAATGTTTGAAATGCTGTTTAGCAAATCGTTGATTAAAATGGGAAATAATAGCTATTTGGAAATAATTCTTTCATAATTGAAATAACTTATTTCAACACTATTTATAGATTGAGTTCATAAGAGTGTCAACTAAATTAAACTATCATAAGAATAGGAAGATAAAGTGAATTCTTTCTATGAATCACATAAAGTTCAGGAATAGGATCCCCACTTTTTGAAAACGTCACTCCCTTCCCACCATAATACTTAAAGCTTGAGAATGGGGTGATCCAGATACAATTAATTAAAATAAGACCAGACCAGAGTGATATGTGGTCTCTAAATCCGGTATTGCTGGTGTACATATGGGAAAGATGGAGAAAGACATGGAGAAATGAGGGCCAGGCAAAGATAGAGAATGGACTGGCATGATGGAGCTGCAATCCAAGGAAGTCCACAGGTGGCTCTCAAATCCCAGAAAGCTGCTAAAGAAAGTTGGGGCCAATTCTTCCTCTCATGGGACCAACCTGCTGATACCTTAATTTCAGACCATCAGCATCCAGACTATGAATTGCTATTGAGTAAGCCAGTCAGTTTGTGACCATGTGTTTTATCAGCCTGAATTAACTAATACAAAGCTGAAGAATTTCACTTGTGTCAGGAGCTATAGATCACACACAAGGCTGCCATTCCATCCCTAGCACTTGGCTTTCTCTAATGCTCATTGCTCTATTGGTGTTTGCTCTTCCTTAACATCTTCAAAAAGCCAACACAACCAAAACAACAATAAAAATAGAGGGGAAAAGAATGGGTCTATGAAGTAGAAAGGGAAGTTAAATTCTCAGCAGTGATAAGAGAGACACATTACCTTGCCTGCCCCTGCATTTGGAGAACACATTACAACATGTAAATAAACATTAGTACTCTCAAAGTAGTTGCTGAGTGGAGGAATGACTACATAAAGGATTGACATATTGAATCAATAAATTAATAGATGAGATAGTCAATCTGTGGAACCATAAACAGCAGCAGCAAATGGAGAAATACTGAAGGAACCAAGGCGGACTGAGAACTGATTGTTGTGCATTTCTTGAAGTAAATAAATCTTTGAGCACCTACTCTGTTCCAGACAAAGTTCTAGATGCCTGAAGTAAGGACATAGAAGGAAAGTCTAGTGACATAGAGAAAACCTCCTAGGCGGTTCAGTAAAGAGAATGGGACACATCAGACTTTGTCCTCTTTTATGTAGGTAGATGATGAATAGATGGATAGATGGATAGATAGATAGATAGAACCATAGATGGATCCCTAGATAAATAGAGTAGATAGGATAGATAGACACATAAATAGATGGTTGATTGATAGCTAGCTAACTGGATAGAGATAGCTGGATAGATTGATAGATTGATCCATGGATGATAGGTGGATTGATGACAGATGATAGATTGATAGCTAAGTAGATATATGACAGATAGATAGATACATAGATAGATAGACAGACAGACAGATAGATAAATAGATAGATAATTACATAGATAGACAGACAGACAGACAGACAGACAGACAGACAGACAGACAGACAGACAGACAGACAGACAGACAGACAGATAGATAGATAGATAGATAGATAGATAGATAGATAGATAGATAGATAGATAGATAGATAGACAGACAGACAGACCAACAGATTGAGGAACTGAACAGAAGGAAATATAATTTTATAACTTAGGGGGAAATTAGGAGCTATGTCTGAAGAAATGAGGTCAAACTAAGTGGTCCTTGTGGTTTCAGAGGAGCAGACAGAGCAGAGACAGGCCAACCCTCAAGACCCAAACCTGGAAATGACTTTAATCTTCAGCTGTTAAGGCTTTGAACTTAGCATAAAAAGTGCTGCTTTGTGCAAGAGTGACTTGGTGAGGAAGAGCTAGGCTCCATGTTAGGAGAAAATTTTAGAGAGGGAAAAGGAAAGGCACAAGGCTTCTTTGCCCCTCCAATAAAGTTCATGAGGATGGGGCTGATGACTTCTCTCTAAGTGAAGAGCCACCTGTTTGCAGAAGAGTGATAATAAAATGGTCGATGTTTAGAGGTAGCAAGGCTTATTGCACAGAGCAATAAGCATTTGGAGACTGAACAGGAACAACTGGTGCCTGCTATCCGTAATGACTGCAATGCTGTTCAGTCCTGACGGTATTGGAGGCCACTGGGTAACATAACTCAATAAAATGACTCCAGTGTCAGGAACTGAAGAATTGGGTCTGGACAAAAATTTCATGCCCTATCTATAGCCAGGGGCCAATTTAGAATGAGGTAAAGGAAGGTTTCAGTCCCCATTTTTTATACTCCACTTCCTGTTCTATACCTACATCATCAATCACCCAGAGGAAGAATCAGTACTGACCTCCCTTTTCTTTCTCTCTCTCTTTCTTTCTTTCTTTCTTTCTTTCTTTCTTTCTTTCTTTCTTTCTTTCTTTCTTTCTTTCTTCTCTTTCTTCCTTCCTTCCTTCCTTCCTTTCTTTCTTTCTCTTTCTTTCTTTCTTTCTTTCTTTCTTTCTTTCTTTCTTTCTTTCTTTCTTTCTTTCTTTCTTTCTTTCTTTCTTTCTTTCTTTCCTTTTTTCCTTTTCTTTTCAGTACCTCGCATTTAACTTAAAAAAATAACAAGCAGGGACTGTGATTTGGGGAGCATGTGGGTGTTTTGTGAGAGAATTGTATGCTTTTCATTTTCTATAAAAATACTTCAGAGTGAAATTATGAATACTGTTGGAGTCATTAAGGAAGTTAATTATTGTATGCTCACATAGGTCTAACTTTAGTCCATTTGAAAATTCAAAACAGACTCTTGGAAATGTCTTTTTATGCCCCATTTAAAGTAGGTGGGAGGAGAGGGTCTACAGGAGGGGAGGGGGGGGAATTCCATTGCTTGCATATCCTCAAGCTAATCTCTAGCCAAGGGAGATGTTCAAATTCAGATAAGGAAACTTTTTCCTTCTTTATTTGCATCTCTAAATGCTTAGAATCCCACTTGGAAGAGCCCTCCAAATTAATAGGTTTTATCACTGAAGAGAATAATTTACGTAAAAATTTTAGCAACACAGGGCAAGCATGAGACTTTGCCTGCTTTCTAGAATTAATTTCATGATCCTCTCCTTAATCTGAGCCATTTAAAAATGTGTGTATAGAAGTTTATTTTTTAACAAGGCACACAATGTAAATGTAATTGAAACTATCATACAGATATTTTTCCACCCAATTCTCTAAAGGCATTGCAATAAAAACAAACCCAACATTCTATAGTCTACCTTAAACATAAGAGATAGCATCTATTACATTTTGAACTTCTTAAATGTATTAACTGCAATAGGGTAGATTCAAGAGAGAACTCAAATAGTGTAGTTCCTTAGAAAGGCAAAGTCAAAATCTAACAAAACCAATACCAGGAGGCAGGAACACACAAGAGGTGGGGTAGGGCTCCAAGAGGAGTCTGTGGATGGAGAGAAGAGCGACATAACATATTCAAGTATTCACGTATATACAATACAATTGAGAAATGTAAGGGCAGGGGTAGGTGGGAAGGAATGTATGAAAATGTTGAAGTTACACTGACCAAGATGCATGTCATTCATAAACTGCTTTGTCAAATGGCCCCTTCTTTGTACTATTAAAGAAAAAAAATTTTAAAAACCCTTTTCATCAGCACATCTAAAATCTAAAATTAAATAATTGCTTTTTAAGTAGTCCTCACAATTCATGTTCAATTACAACTTTAAATGTAAACCACGCAAATAATTTCTAATCCAGTTCTTCCTTTCTGTTTGCTTGTACCAATACAGCCCTTTATTGATATAATTTAGTTCTTGATCGATCAGTCTAAAACACTTTAACCTTCCTGACTCTCACAGGATGCTTTGGAATGAAAATCTACTTTTTGCTTCTCAAATGTACCAGTGGGGGTAGGTGGTCAATTTCCTCCTGTTTTCTAAGACCTGGGAGAAAGTTCAGTCCTTTGACAAGGAAGCCCATTTTAGCACCAGCATTACAAAAGCTTCTATGTTCATGAAGGAAATATCTTCTCCTGAGTTAAATTTAACCTCTTTACTACTTCTATTTAGCCACCTGATAAATCTACTTGAGCCATCTTTTGGGGAGGGAACAATGGGACTTCCTTTCTGAACAGTTTAATAAAGCTTTGTGCGATTTTGAGATGAAAGATAATGTGTAATGCTGATAGCACCCTCGGAGTCTCGGCATTCATGGATCCAATTACGGTTTTTGTCATGGTAAAAGCCACAGTGGATATATTAAATGGGAGTGTGGCTTAAGAATTCCTGCCCAGGAGTCCTGGTATCTGGTTGCTAGTGTTGATTTAACTTCTGCTTTCTTATCTCTACCCAGGAGTATGCGGCTTAAAGTTTTTCCCTAAGTGTCTCCTTGCATTAAATAGCGAACAAATGTCTGAGAAATACTTGAAATAATGCTACTGCGAATTACCATTTGGAAAACCGGAATAATAGAAGGGAAAAAAAGTGGCACAAGTGTCAGAAAAGGCAACTATAACCTTCTGCTTATTTTAGGTCTCTCATAAAGTTCTACTTTAACTTTTTAAAAGTCATGAGATTTCTAGATGAGGAATGACATTTTCAAAGTCTTAAGGACACTTGTTACAGAAAATTCTTTGCACCATTCTTCTCTCTCACCAAACTTTTCCTTGGGCTTTTCTACAAATTCTTTGCCTCCTCACCTCAATTCCAAGTTGAAAAGATGAAGCTGCAATCTTAACTTTTCTTTGTCAACTCTGGAATATATTCTCACAGCTGATTTGTTTCACACAGCTTCTATAAATTTATGCCTGGTGGTTTCTTCATGTCTGCACATATGATTACCAACTTTAGATAACCTATGAACTTCAAATTGACTCATTTAACTGTGAAATGATTTATTATAATTTACAGCATGGAGTAATTTTATTTCAAATTTCTAATGGGTAGAACATCCTCATTTATTTATTCTATTATCATTTCTCTTGAGACAGTCTTGAAAAACCTGAACAGAGATTTATTAGTTAAGTAATATCTGAGTTTAGTTAATCCCTATACTTGTCAATATATA
Organism: Dipodomys spectabilis; assembly: GCF_019054845.1. Taxonomy (NCBI): domain Eukaryota; kingdom Metazoa; phylum Chordata; class Mammalia; order Rodentia; family Heteromyidae; genus Dipodomys; species Dipodomys spectabilis. The sequence goes on along the minus strand of NW_024870892.1, from coordinate 3,582,938 downwards.
TATTTTTATCTATTTTTTCCTTAGGAATAACCTTTGTTCTGAGTATAAACCTTCTGGAAAGTATCCAGCAAAGCCAAAATCATTTTATTTCTTATGCTTTCTATAGCACTTGAAGGATTATTATGAGATATCTGAGAAATAATGTTATTACTTATTACCCAAGTATATCATGGTGACCCTTACACTCTCATGCATTGGTTAACCTGAAAATATCCAACACAAGTAATTAAATATCAGATACTTTTAACTCGAACTCTTTATCTAAGTAAATTTCTATACCAAAGGAATTTTAGTGTCTTACCTAAATTCTTTTTCTAAAAAAACTCTTGGTAAGAGAATTGAAGAATTTAGCTTCACTTCAGAGATATGAAAATTTATTTAAGTAGCTTTGTATAATAAAAAACTAGGCAGCTCTGATTAGGACTCATTGGAAAATGAGTAGAAATAACCTCTTACAGAGTATGTCTAAATTTAACTTTGTTCCAATCCAATAAATGACATCCTCTACTACTTTGTAGATAGATTATAGCTCATCAGAGTGACGAAAAATCACTGTAGAATTGCTCTGTAATAGTTTGGTTGCCATGCCTATAAATATGATCTCACTGACTGACTTTGCCATTTTCTAGCTGCTCATTTACACTTTTGAGTGACAAACTAAAGAGCTTCAGGAATATCTTGTAACAAATGTAGACTCAGATCAAATATGAAAGGTCAAGTCTAATTTATCATGTTTAGAAACAATATATTATGATCAGAAATATGTTTAAAAATATTATTTTATTCTTGATTTTAACTGAATGTCTTTGATATAAAAATCTACAGAAGGCCATTTGAATCTCACTTTTGATCTCTCATGCTGTGCCAATAAAGAATAAAAATCATTAGTTAGATTACTTAAGTGAATACATAATTAAACAGCTGCTATCAGTGAGAAAGACAAAGATAGAATCAGATGTGGTTTCACAGAGTTCAAAAATTAATTAGAAAGTTGAAATAATCGTGTGTGTGTGTGTGTGTGTGTGTGTGTGTGTGTGTGCGCGCGCGAGTGCGCATCCTGGTCTTGAGACCTGTGTTCAAGAGTAGCACTCTATCTCTTGAGCCACAGCATTACTTTTTGCTTTTAGGCGGTTAATTGGAGATAAGAGTCTCATGGGGTTAGGGGAAAGGGCGGGGGAAGGATGGGAAGAGATGGGAAAGGGAAACAAAGGAGGAGGCTACAATGCTTGATAAGAAACGTACTCATTATCTTGCCCATGTAATTGTAACCCCTCTGTACAGTATTTTCACAATAAAAAATAAATAAAAATTCAAAAGAGTCTCATAGACTTTCCTACTTGGGTCTGTCTTTGAACCAAAATCTTCAGAGCTCAGCCTCATGATTAGGATTACAAGTGTGTACCACCAGCAATTGACATTGCTCTAAGTATTTTATATTTAACACACTGACATGTATACTCAAGTAAACAGCATGTGAAGTTTATTCTTTCCTTTTCTATGTTATCATTCTGTTTCACAGGCTTATTTTCTTCATTCTTCTTCTTTCCCAAGATTGACCCAGGCCACAGCATCTCCCACCATCAGGGTGCCCCAAAACCTCCACAAGTAACAAAATAACAAAAATTCCCCTAAGAAATAATTTCAGGAAGAGCTGGTAGACTTTGGTTACAATATATGAAGAAGCCTTAAATACATATATTTTTTAAATGTGTTACAATAGATACTATATTCTAGAGAAGAGAAGAATTTTGATTTGGATGGAAATTGACATGAGAATGAATTCTAATATTAAAAAGTCAAAAGAAGTTGTTTTTCTTCCCAGGACTAGTGGTTAACTTTTTTGGGACATGATTAAATGCAGTAATGTTCTCAGTACAGCGCTGACATCACAAATGAGTAATTCCAGGCCCAAATCATCTCTGTCAATGCCCCTGAGGCATTTAAAATATCTCATCCCTAAGACCTGCCTGTGTGCACCCTTCCAAACTTCCCTCTTTCCTTATTCCTTTACTCTTTCGTTCTCTCCTCTGTCTCCGCTTTGATGCCACACTACTTAAATTGCCGTATCAATAAATCCCATTGTATCATCTATTAATGAGTTTGTGGAGATGATAGGAATTGTCCATTTTACTCTATTTTAGAGTTATTCGGTGAAAAGTCCTTCAAATAAATATTCAAGTAAATGCAGCTCATTACTTGAAACACACATAAGTGTCTGCAAGGAAGCCAAGGTGAAGGGCGTCTCCTTTTTCTGGATAAGATTATAGGTTAAGTCATTTAATAAAACAGAAATCATAGGATGCCAAGAAACAGCAGTGACTTGGGGTATGTTAAAATCGTATTCCCCATGAAATGCAGGCACAGTCACACTTCCATGACATCCCTACTGTTTCTTACAGCTCCAAGTCATGGCTCAAAGGCTCTTCATTCCCTGCCGCTCTTTCCCTGTCTCCCTTGCTATTCATAAGGCCATTTCAGAAGGGGATTTGAGGGTCTCTTGGGATCTCAGGGGATCTTAGTTTAGTGTACGTTATTTCTTTAATTGTAATGTATATTGTTGAATGCATGGGAAATCATGAAAACACTGCAATGAATCATGAAGATTACTAAATTTCTTGTCTAGTAAAACCTTGGAATATTTCTTTACCTTTCATCAGGCTTCAACTATTTTTATGCCTTTAAAAAATTTTTATAACATGATCTTAGTGCCATTTCTTCCATAAAAATGCAAGGGTACTGTGTCCAACAAACTGCAAGTGGTTATTAGTCTGGGGATAGGTTTGCTTTAAATATATATAAAATTTTAAGTTCCCCGTAATAGAGTGGCAATATATTATTATTTCTCCCATTAGGTAATGAACTGTTTGGTATGTGTACACTTATATCTTCATTAGTTTACAATTAAACATCATAATATATTATTATTTAATGCAGCCTTAATGTATTATCATTTAACATAGCCCTCTTTCTAGGTAATCCTACTGTTTTTATTTCTAAGTAAAATAAAAAACCTCATTTTTAAATTAGGATCCCATAGACTCATTATATTGTAAAAAAATGAAAATTTTCCAATCATTCTTCTGATAACATCATCTTCCTGTCGAATTTTGTTACTTTATGTCTGTAACAATACTTTACTTACCCTAGAGCCAGTACATAACCCAGTCTCCACTCCATTTCTTACAGTCCTCAGAGCTCCGTCTCTGTAAATATGAACTGTCTTAAAACACACATTTGGCTTCACTAATACTCTCAGTATAATTGCCCCAAGTCCCTTAGCAAGCAAAAATTTTATATTAGACGGAATTTGATCTGACTTTACATGTGTGAACTGCTTTAATGTATACATAAAGATAGGATTTCTTAATGGATATTACTTTTTTTAAAAAACCAATGAAAGGTCTATAATGTAAATGATACAGAATGCTGAAAAAAGTTTCATTTGGCATTATGCTCAGGGAGTTTAAGGCAAGAAAAAATAAAAATGCATGGAAACAAACATATTATTTAAAATGAAGCCACCATCCACAACAACAATAGAGAGGATTGAGATGATACCTACATTGCTGTATGCAGAACTTTGAACTGAAAAGTAAGAGCATTATGTCTGGGAATACTCTTCTTAATATGTAACACAGGTCTCTGGTTTGTATTAGAAATTGTGTTTGGTAATTCTTAAGACATTATTTTCTGTCTTGATGTTTTCTTTTGGTTATAGATGTAACCAAAATGTAACTTCAGTCTCTCCCTGCCAAAATTTTTAAATATGCAAGAGGTTTCAGTAAAGTTAGATGTCAGTGTTGAAGACAAGAAAATGTATAAAATTATGGTTAGGCAGATTAACCAAGTAAAAAATTCAGCAGTTGGAACTTACTGAAAAAGCAATAATAAGAAATTATCCTAGAAATAGAAAAAGCAAAAATAGATCAAAAAGGGGAATAAAGGAGACACGATAGTTTCTCTTTTCAGTTCTCGAAAAACAGAGACTGTATAATTGTTGGAAAATAAATATTTCTTGTAAATGCAAAGAAATAGGCTAAAGCTAAGCTAATGAAAAAATCTATCACTAATTCTCCCTTACATCAGCTCGATGTTGCTTATTTTCTTGGGAAATTTTGAGTTTTCCTTTAATGAGCTATGACGAAGAAAGAAGGAATACTACTGAAAAGTCTATTTTAATCTACTGTAAATAATTTGTGGTAAAGAAACTATAATTGGAAAGTAATTCCTAACATTGAGGTTGCAAAAGTCTGTAAACTCTTATAAGAACAGTAAAAGCAGGAGAATAGTGGCTTTCTGACAGCTCCCTGCATCATAAAATACATCTTCCTTCTCCCTGTCAAGAATCCGTACAATTTTTACTGTTGGGAAACTACTCATGGCCTTTGTTTTATTCAAATGTAGTTTTGATGAACATCTGAAAAAATAAAAGTAGTTAGGGTTCAATAATGTGAATATTTTTCCTATTTAGTGCCATTTTTAGGAAATGATGTCTTAATATAATATGACATTGTAGAATTATTTTTAATGCAGGAAAATTGAGTTCGTTGAAGGGAAGAAAACACAGACAAGGAAACAGTATATACTCAGAGGTTAAGTGTGGGTGAATGATAATAGGAAAACAGAGCTTATGTCCCATGCCTATAGTCCTACTTCTATGGTGTATGTGTATCAAATCGTATTTCCTAATTTTATGCTTGGTTTTAAAGTGAAGATTGATCTGATAAAATTAATGCATTTGAAAAAATCTGCTACTCCAACATTTTCTTGTTGTTGTTGTGTTGGTCATTAATTTGTGCAGCCATCATGATTACCACAAGAGCAGATATTTGCTCCAAGAAAGCTCTCCTTTGGATGTTTGGCTTCTGTTTCCCCACAGTTATGTTCACAATATTGTAATCTGATACCACAAACTAAAGACTCATCTCTGCAGGGACCAGTGTTCCAAGACTTAACCATCATTAACAGACAATAAGCTTGTTTTCATTCAAATATCCTTAGCTTTGTTAAAGGGCCAGTAGAATAAGTTAACATATTGCTTTTTTAATAAAATGAAAATTGTTCTTAATTATTTTGCTTTTCAAATTATTCTATGAAACACTGATTGTACCTTTAAAATACATTTCATACCAGTTACCTTCAGCTAAAATTTATAATGTTTTGTTGTTGATAGGGGTAATCTGTTGATTGAAATATGATTAACTCACTCAATAAAAATAAATACTTAGTTGGTTAGCATATGAAAGTAATCACTAATTTTGGTTAGAAATGAAAATTAGGACAAGCCAAAAATTTAAATGTCTAAAGTTGGCACTCAAAACTTGATCATCTGCAATTTTCAGGCAAAATAAAATTCAATGTAGAAAAACAGTATGAAAATCTATGTGTTTACTTTTCATACCAAAGTGACTTTGCAAATATGATTCATGTTAAGGACCCCGATACTCCGTGTCATGCTAGTGGGGCATCTACTCCTGAGTCCTTGAATCTAGGACTCAATCATTGGTGATTGGCGAGAAAGGGGAAGTAGGGAGACTTGTGAGAGTGATGCTCACTGGTGGGATTCAGGGTGGAGGACTAGAGCATGTGATTTCAAGAAACCAATAGAAGTGAGTTTATCTTCTTTGTTAACTTCCAGGCACTGGCATAGCCCTGATCACACCTAGATTTTAGCCAGGTTGGGGATTCTTTCAACTTCTGATGTTCAGGACACTGAGATAATCAATGTGTATGTTTCTTAACAACTAAATTTATGATATATTATGGTACTGATTGTGTAAAACTTACACACAATTTTAATTTGACCAGTAGATTTTATTCATAGGTTTATTTATTTTTCAATTAGCTAAGTTTAAAATGTTGCAAAGGACTTTCCTTGTGATATTTCGCAACATGCATACAATGTACTATATTTGCCATAACTTCATTTGAAATTTTTGAAAATCACCTTAAATCCTCACTGTACATAATCAATATTTGAAACTGAGGGATATAATCTAATTGCTAGTTTTTCTTAAATATATATATTTCTTTATAAATCTTATATATATACATTGTGAGAGTGTGTTTTTGAACTACAAATTCAAATGATTAACACTGTAGGGAACAAAATCTATTTTCATTGAAAAAAGTTTAATTCTTGACTCTTACAAATTAATTGGTGTTCCTCAACTCTTGAAAATATTTCAAACTTAATGTAAACCTTTACTACACTTGAATGTAATTTCCAGAAAACATTGTCAGTGAAGATAAAAGTAGCATGGCAATTGAATTTAAACAATTTTTTAGGTTTTCTTGCATTGTGACTTTGCAGACTTTACACAAATTATATCTGAATCTAAAAACCAAAGTGAGTCTTTTAGAGTTCAGACTCCTTTCTTCCTTGCACAGGTGAAGGAAAATCAGCCACATCAGTGGAGCAAACCATGTGAATCAGATTTATTACCTATGATATCTTACATCTCATCAGCCATCCCACCATAAAGGTATTAAAGCTTTCTATTTATACAATTAAAAAAAATTGAAGTTCTTATTTTGTTGTAACTGGCTGGCAGTTAGAGATGGAAAATAGCTGTCAGGAACATTCATTCCCTGCTAATATGCCTTCCAAACCTTTCAGTTTTAAAATAACTAAACTCAGTACCTTTCTCTTTAGCTAAAAACAACAAGAAAAACAACAACAAAAACAAAAATTGTCCATACCTACATAACACTGAGCAAACCCCTGCCATCCAGTGGTGTTAGGTAGATGGGCAGGGGTTATCACAACAGAGAATACTGTCTGTCCTTATCCTGCTATGGATTTGACATACTCACAACCACTTTGATTCTCCTCAGAAGAGGTGAAGGCCTTTGTCTTGACTTTTCGGTAGGTGATGCTGGAACGGGTCCTGTTTGACTAGTGCTAAACATAGTAGAAGTCAGCTTGTGTCAGATAGTTAGGCAGGCTCCCTACTCTTGCAGCCTCCACCTCCTGTCTTTTGGAGTAATGGCTAGAGGAACACTCTGTTGCTTTCCAAAGGCCTGGTTGCCCCAAGTCCGCCATATTGTGAGGAAGCCCAGTCCTTTGTGCTTACACCACAAGGAGAACAGAAATTCTCAACAATAAGTGGACACCTGAGGCTTTGTGGTTGGCCCAGCTAAATCACAGGCATTGTGAGAAGGGACAGGTTTCTCTCTGCTATGCCCTTTCTGAGGCCCTGACCCACAGATTTGTGATGCCTGAGAACAAATATGGACGTTGGTCCACCCAATTGGGTTACAGTTCGCTGTGCAGCCAAACAATGATCAGAACACTGAACCGTGTAACAGGCAATGAGTTCACTCCCTGTGGGGTTCATGAACAAACACCATCACACATTATTTACTACAATCTAATTTTCCAGTCATTTGTAAGAAATGCAAAGGTGTGTATGGAAAATCAACTGAAGATTTGTATTATTGTGGGTCATTTTTTTCCAAAGGAAATATACTAAATGATTGGAAAACAGTCTCACTTAAAGATGTCTGGTTATTTTGTTGAGTATTGTATGTAGACATTTGAGATTACAGTAAACTATCATTTCCAAATTCCTGTGCTCTTTAAATGATGAATTAGTACAATGTACAGTGGCAATTTATTTTTATACTCACCTATTATGGGGGAAAAAAGGAAAGTCTAAGGATTATTGCTGCTACAGATTTTCCAGTTTGGGGACTGGAAGGGTTTGCATTGTTCAAAAATTAGAACTACAGCAGCAAAGTGAGTACTCGCAGAGTTTCTATTATAGCCTGTGGACTATAGTACTGGCCACTAAGTGCCTTCATGCTTCTGTGCAGAAGCCCCAGCTTGCTTACCAGATGCTTCTGGTATGTGATTCCCAAGCCTGGGGTACATCCTTTATAGATTAGGAGGGTCAGCACAGACTACCATGGGGACATATAGTTCTACTTGTACTCTGCCTTGTACAGATGGTATTGCACAGTCAGAGCCAGGGACCTGAGAAGAGTAGACACTAGACAGACTCTTAACCAAGAAAAGCAGGGAAGGGAAAGACTCTGTATTGAGGGCACCAGGTCTACTCCAGGGACAGTGGGATTTTTGCTAGAAGAATCACAAATTTAGAATTGATTAATTGGGGTTTTATAGTATACAACTCTCCTACAAATTATATGGTTCCTAGATATTTTCTTGATTTGTGATGGTATCCTAAAATAATTTTGACTAGAGGGAAGAGAGTTTGCTCTGGAAATTCTGTCCAGTATGGTATTGCCTAACATTAGATAACATTTTAAAGTTAGTTAAAATTTTGATTTGTAAAAAGCACTAGTTTCTAGAAACCATTTTAAGTAAAGAAGATAGAGCAGGTAGTCAAGACACTAAAACTCAATTCACTAGATTCTAAAAACAAAAAACAAAAAAAAAACCAGCAACAACTCTGTATTATGATTAAAGTTAGATTGACTTCAAAAATGAATGATGGATGGGAGAGAAATAGAATTATTAAAAATAGCAAACTATTAAATTAATTTAGATCAAAATTCAGGAAAAAATGAAACTAAGTACTTTTTGTGGAAACAATAGAATACAAATAAATGAGAGATTTTGAATAACCAGAATAAGAAAGCCTTGAAATCTTCTATTTCAAGTCTGAGAGAAAGATTATATTGTTTTGATATGGAAACAAACCAAAATATTAGGTGAAGCAAATTGGGTTCACTTTAGAGACTGTAAATATGTCATTACTCATTCTTTAATTGTGAGTGCACACTTTTCCTTTTTCTAAAGTTCTAAGACAAGCAAATATAATAAAGAAAAAAAACATTATTTCAGGACAGGAAATAAGAGAAAACAATTTCTCATGCCTAATGTAACTTTAAATCTCACACATTATCCAAAATATGTACATTATGACTGGAACTTCTAAATTAGGTCCTCTTTATTATTACAGTTAAATATTTAACAAATCCAAACAAAGAAGATTGTGTCTTACTTAGAATCACATTTTAAAACTTGCAACATGAAAAATATTTTTACAAAAAATAAGTCATTGAATATCAAAGTCTAATAAAACAGTAAATAGAACTAAATATACTCATATATTAACTTGACCTAAGTCTGGGAATTGGGCCAGAATTTTCAAATTATACTATCATTATTTACAGAGAGAGAGAGAGAGAGAGAGAGAGAGAGAGAGAGAGACTATGTTAGCTAACATCATTAAACAAAGCATACATGCACATCCATAACAGGAAAAAAAAGGTTAACATTAACACATGTTGAAGATGTGTATATATAAGCACTATGCAAATATAATATTCTCTTGAGTAGTATTAGAAATAATACATATGCCAGGGTATATGCCAGGGGGAAATATATATATATATATATATATAAGTGTATATATATATATATATAAAAATACATATATACATATATGTAGGGGAAATATGTAGGGGAGTACGTAGGGGAAAAAAATCTTTCCACAGTTGCCTAAAATGAAATTAAAATTGTCCATTTTACATTTCAAGTTTCTCTTAATGCTTACTTACTGGTGGACAGAAGAAATAATGAAATTCAGGTTTTTGCAAAACCAAATGTGACATACACTGTACCATACCTTCTCTGAAATCCAAACACCTTGTATATGTTTGCAGAAAAATTTGCATGTTCAGAAAGTTAACATTTCTTACATTGAAGACTGACCCTCATCTGGAGCCACTTTTCAATTACTACAATGTTTAATTAAGGGCAGAATTGTTGGTATTTCTTGGATTTATTATTAAGGCAAATGACTTTTTCTGCTTAAAATGGTTTGCCTAATCACACCAAATATTTAGGCCACCTATGTAGACGAATATTCCATTTTTCAAGTTGAAATATTTGATCTCTCTTTCCGCATTCTAAGATGATAGACTTGGTGTGCGGTCCAGCTTTCTGCAGTGAAGGATGTGCTAACCGGGCTGGAAGGTTGATGAGCCCAGACAAGAAAGAGGTGTTGATGACTGAGAAGTATAATTGGGGAATACTGCCCTGGGGGAGAAGGATTCTGAAGCTGTGGAGATTTACAAACCCCTTCCTTCTTTCTCCAAGGATATTCATTCTTGAAAGACAGCCTTAGGAGTGTACTCTTCTAGAACCAACTTTATAGTTGCAGAAATGCAAAGCCCCACATGCTGAAACTTGTTTTATTTAATGTATCACAAGAAACAAGAATGCTGATCTCTTGAGGAAATTCCTGAACAAGCACTGAACACACCAGTGCAATAGTTCAGTTTAGAAATTAAGAGGGTTTTAAATAAGAAGCAATTATATTTTATACGGGAAGTATAAATAAATGCCAACAGCAAAAAAGAGAAGAAAAGAAAAACGTGTGAAATGATATGATTAAACTGATATGTAAAAACACACTTAGCTATAGTTTTCTTATCTTGGAAGTCAACAAGCATTTTCCTTTGCAAACACAATAGGAAACATGAACATGATTTAACAAATAAGAATTTTTTAAAGGAGCTAATTAAAAAATGTTAGTGACCCTTGACCAATTCAAAAACAAAACATATGATACTTCTCAATGTCCGAGGCTATAGAAAGCATTATTTACTATTATTAATTGATATAATTGCCACTACTATTATTTTTTACTTTCCCTTTCTGTGGTGTTTCTTTCCCATTAACTAATACATGTTAGCAGACATGGTATTTTATTCATGAGACAAGGCTGCATTCTCTTATTTTAAGAGAGACTTTAGGGGCTTGGAAGGTGGCTCAGTGGTAGAGTGCTTTCCTCACATGCATGAGGCCCTGGGTTCAATTCCTCAGCACCATATAAACAGAAAGAGCCAGAAGTTGGTGCTGTGGCTCAAGTGGTAGAGCACTAGCCGTGAGCTGAAGAGCTAAGGGACAGGAGAGTAAGAGAGAGAGAGAGAAAGAGAGAGATTTTAGTCCCTGAGCACAAAGAGGCACCTAGGCCCTTAGTTCAAGCCCCACAACTGATAAGAGAGAGAGAGAGAGAAGAAGAGAGAGAGAGAGAGAGAGAGAGAGAGAGAGAGAGAATCATTTAACTGTATGTTATAAAAGCATTGTTCAATCAAGTCCTGACTCAATGAAACACTATCTGTCTTGGGCTCTTTCCTTCCTACGTGATTTTTTTAGGCACTCTTCGTCCTAACTCTTCTGTCCTAAATCACTGTGCATCCATTTCCACTAATTGCTGCTTACATTGTTTTAAAGTGTTTGAGTAGTAGTTTGAAAACTAAACTGAAATAATCGGATGAATAAAATAAAGTAATAAATATTTCTTTAGTCTCCAAAAGTAATTAGTAGTATGTATGAAGTCAAATGTCAGTTTATATAGTTTTATAGTGTGATCTTTATGTTCTTCTATGTACTGATTATCTGTCAGACTTACTCGTTGCCATGTCTGTATAGTATTTTGATGTACAATTTCATCACTCTTAACTGGTTAGTATTTAATTTGTTTACATTTGCCTCTGAGATAAGCAATTATTTAGTGAGTATCTAGCCATTAAACTTTCTCTCTCTCTCCTCATTGATCCATGCATCTATCTCCTCTCTTCTCTATGCCTTAGACTTATTGCATATCTCCTTTTCTATGAAATTCTACCTGAATTTTTTATAAATAGCATTTTGTTAAGATAATAGTTCTCTTGAAAGCTCACACTCATCATAATTCTGCACAGAATTGGTCAGGCAAATGTATGGGTATGAATTTTATTGGTGTGTCTAAGATTGGATAAAATATTCACATAAAATTTAAAGCTAGCTAAGGATTCATTGAGAAACTTTTACACGCCATTGGTCCAAATGTCTTTTCAAGAGACTGCAAATTATTTGTAAGAATAAAGACCTTGTGGAACTGGGATCTATGGGAAAGTGATTATGGCACTGGAAGGCCCTGGGAATATGAGCAGTCTTCTCCATCCTCTAGACACAGTCATTTTTCTTCCTAGACTGAAGATTAAATGTGTGGTCTGAAACGCTGTGTGCATAAGCACACATTTGTCCATTGGAGCTGGACTTTGTAAGGATTATGACACAATCTTTCCATCTCTTTGGAGAGAAAAGATGCACGGAAGAAAATCACTGTCTTGACTCCATTCCTTTTGCACTTGGAGGACTGAATATTGGTTTCTGAGAAGAAGAGGAAGTTTACTAAAGAAAGGATTTGAACCCCTGTTGAGATAATTGAGGTAATTCTTCTATGTTGCAGTCACCTACACAGAATGAGTCTACAGTCAGGCTAAAGAGTCGGGTCCTTCAAGGTATTGATCACTGCCGAAGAGTGTTTTGAGATAGACTATTTCACTCCAATCTGAAAAGTGACTCTTTTAGAAAACATGACACTTGATGAGAGTTCAATCTTTGGAAAGATTTCCTGAGGATCAGGAACTGCATGGCAGAGGCCATATTATGTCCTTGGGTCTTCCACCACTTTCGAATCTCATGTAGGGCCTCAAGCTTTTCAGCTTCTGAGAAATGGAGGCTTTGGAGGTTGTGGGCCTCAGTCATTTGATGGGCTATTCATAACTTGTCTTTGGTGAGGAAGAGCAAAGCAGACAAACTGTGATGGACCGGGATGATAACGTCTTTTAAAGGCTTCAACGTTTTCCAGTTCAAGTATCAGACCAAAACTGTAATAAGTGAGCCTATGCTGTTGGTTTTAATGTAAATAAGAGCAGTTAATCATTTTCCTCACATTGATAAGTACACAAGCATGCACATATTGAAATACAAAGACCAAAGTCATTTCTAAGGTTCAATGGAATCCTTTGTACTTGAAAGTAATCCAAAAGAACAATACCATAAAACTTCAGGCATTAAACAAATATTTTTAATTATCCAATAGTGCATCTAGAGGTTTGCTGGATGATTCAAAGCTGTATATTTCACATGAAAAAAATCATGTTAAAATCAACTAATGAATTGTCCTAACATCTAAAATAATAATTACAGTTTTGACATTTCATTGCTAGATGAATAACAAATGCTACTTTGCTATATTATGTCTTTCTGAAGATTTATTTTTATTTAATGTCTAAATTAAACTATATAGTAATATGACTAAATGCTTAATGTTTAAATAACCATTTGGGGACTCCATTACTCCTACAATTATAACAATGTTATTTCATTGTTTTATTCCAACAGAATTTCATGAATGGCTTGTGTCTCTAAAAAGTGAATCTTTGTAATAATAAGGTGGTTAGAAAATATTACCCATATTTGGATGTCTGCTCAGCATGGGAGAATGCTTCATTATCATAATTCAAAATGGAATTTAAAAAACTCTTCTGTACAGAAAACCTGAAATATTTGATATTTGTGGAAAAGAAGTTGGTTACACTTGGTCAATCTTCTTATTTTTTTTATCCCAGTCATCCTTTTTGATTTTACATAAATTTCAGAATTTATATACTTAAGCAAATTAGAGAATGGTATCATCAATGTTAAACTTTGTACAAATGAATTCAATTTTTCTCAGCAAAAAAATTAGCTAGTACCATCTTGGCTTATTCATAGAAGTGATCATTTGTACTTTGACATATTATATCCATCAATTAACTAAGCCATACCCGCACCTGTCCTGGCTCTACATTTATGATGATGATCAAACCCTTCATAGTTTGTGTAATCCCTATTCATATATAACTCTTAGTCCTATGTAGGAAAGTGAGGTTAAAAGAATCATCACTCAAATTTAATGAGTTTTCTAAAGGAAAAGGTGTTGATTGGCAGCTCTGCATTTAACTGGGCATATGGAGAGTCTTGCTAAGGAATGGTTACTGAGCTGAAGGAACTCTGTAGGGAATAACTTCTGGGTCTTCATTGAGGTGCCTTCTGCTGGAAGCCAAGCTTGAAGAAGTCAGGTACACGAGGGAGTGGAACTTACCCAAGGTGTGCAATTGTGAGATAAGACCAGGCCCAGATTATGTAAACAGTGTAGAATATATCCAGAAAGAACGGTGGAAGATGAGGACAAGGTTACCATTTGTCATTAAAAACTCTCATGGTGCAGACTGGAGAAATGATTGGATGAACTCAGAGTGAGTGGGGAGAAGCAAAGTCAGAGGTCCTTTAAGAGTCTAGGAGAGAGACAGCTGGGCTTGCTGGAACTGAAGGATGCAGTATGCTCTTTGTTGTGCTGTTTTATGCACATGAAATGGTAGTCCACACGTCGGCCATCTAGACCAGAGATGGCATCAGCCAAGCAACCTGGGAGCTGATGGATGGGATCACGTGTATGGTGAAGATTGGCTATGTGTGCTCATATGATTCTGAAGCTACCTTTCATTGCTACATGAAAAGTGGAACTATTTCATGACAACTTTATGCTTGGTTGTCAGATGACTAGAAGTTTAGCGGCTTCAGGTATACCACAGTTTGTTGAGGTCTGCTATTACAGAAACTCTATTTTACTCCCCTCCACTTAAAACTGGAAAATTATATGTTTCTTCACCAATCGGCAAAGCCAGGTTTAAATTTCTAGAAGACCAATATTTATAAAAATGAGTAATGCCAACCAAAGCCTGAAAATACCATTTTGTCAAGTAAAATGCATCACATCAACTATCTGGAGAGTCCATTGTCTTCTAATTATATCTCTCTTATGAGTCACAATAATTTATCTAGAGCTATACTATAACTGACCAACACCAATAAAGGAATCAATAATCACTAAAAGAGAATAAATAGTGTTTTGTGTGCAACTAAGTACTTCCCATTTTTATCTCAGAGAAAATACATCTCACTTAACTGATTTTTTCAACTCCTGATATTTTGTATACATGTCATATTAAACTCCAGTTTTTCTCAAATCTCTGACTTCCTGATTTATACACAGAATTCTATATTCTGTCCCTTATGTTCAGATGGGATCAATGCATATTTAGAAAGCTTATAATGGCTATGGGATTTTCATAAAAACCACAAACATTTTCTCTGCTCCCCTTGTTATTTAACTTGACAGCAAATTATCTGTGAGCATTTGCAAACCTAAGATTAGAGATCTCAGATCTCGTAATTCAAGAGATAAACTTAACTGTAAGAAATGAAGAAATAGAATAAAGAAGCATATATGAAAATGAAGAAAGAAACAGAACCTTCCACTTATTGTGTTTTTTTTAAAATTTTTACTGTGAAAATAATGTACAGAGGGGTTACAATTACATGGACCAGGTTATGAGTACAGTTCTTACCAAGCATTGTTGCCTCCTCCTTTGTTTCCCCTTCCCATCCCTTCCCATCTCCACCATCCCCTGTGCCCCCCTCCCTGCCCAGCTTCCCACCAAAGTTGTAAAGTTTGTTTTTCAACATAATGTCTTATGCATCTCATTGTTGCAATGGGTCCACCTGTATCCCTATTTAAACAATTTGTTTTTTCTCTTACCCTTCACAAATTATACCAACATCAAATACAGTGAAAATAGGGGTTATACTGTGGAGGAAGGACATACAAATAGATATAGAAAAAGCATTTGACAAGATCTAACACCCATTTATGATGAAGGTTCGGGAAAAATTAGGAATCCAGGGAACATTTCTCAATACAATAAAGGCTGTATATGACAAACCTACAGCCAGCATCATATTTAATGGTGAAAAACTAAAGCCATTTCTTCTTTTTTATAAATTTAATTTAATTTTATTTGTGAACATACTGTACAGAGGGGTTACAATTACATGGACAGGATAATGCGTACATTTCTTACCAAGCATTGCAGCCTCCTCCTTTGTTTACCCTTCACATCCCTTCCCAGCCTCCTCCCTCCCCCCCACCCAATCCTCCTTCTCCCCCCCCCCCCCCCACCGACGTTGTAAAGCCATTTCTTCTTAACTGAGGAATGAGACAAGGATGTCCACTCTCTCCACTTCTCTTCAATTTAGTATTAGAATGCTTAGCTACAGCAATAAGACAAGATATAAACACAAGAGGGATCAAAATAGGGAAAGATGAAGTAAAACTCTCCCTTTTTGCAGATCTTGTATTTAAAGAATCACACGGACTCCACTCCCAAATTACTCAAGATGTCTGTTCATTTCTTAATGGCTACCGGTTCTTTTAACATTTTTTCATTTTAGGGTTCTCCCTTTTTGCAGATCTTGTATTTAAAGAATCACACGGACTCCACTCCCAAATTACTCAAGATGTCTGTTCATTTCTTAATGGCTACCGGTTCTTTTAACATTTTTTCATTTTAGGGTTCTCCCTTTTTGCAGATCTTGTATTTAAAGAATCACACGGACTCCACTCCCAAATTACTCAAGATGTCTGTTCATTTCTTAATGGCTACCGGTTCTTTTAACATTTTTTCATTTTAGGGTTTGGGATGGAACTCAGTGGTAGAATATTTGAAGCCCTGAGTTTGTACCTCATCATTCTCAAAGAGAAAAACAAAGTTTCTAGACCTTATAAGCCCATGTGTTAGGCCTGCCAGCCTGGTAGATGTTGTTCTGACATGTTTACAGTGTCCTGCACAGTGATTCCTGTTGTGCTGTTTTGTATCAGGACTAAGTAAAATGCCCATGTACTTGATGTCTGACCAGGAAAGAGGTTGGAAGGGAGATGTGCATTATATATGTTTGTCTTTTCTGGAACTTTGGCTCAAAATTAATCCTCATTATGAGCTATTAAGAGGTGGGACCAGGGAATTTTTTTTTTTTTTTTTTTTTTTGGGTCCGGTTGTGGGGCCTGAACTCTGGGCCTGGGCGCTGTCCCTCAGCTCTTCAGCTCAAGGCTAGCACTCTACCACTTGAGCCACAGCGCCACTTTCCGGCTTTTTTCTTTTTTGCTTATATGGTGCTGAGGAATCGAACCCAGGGCCTCAGGCTTGCAAGGCAAGCGCTCTACCACTGAGCCACCTTCCCAGCCCAAGGACCAGGGAATTTTTAAGAGGCAATTATGACTCTGTCCTCCTGGGTGAATAAATTCTCTCATGCTCCTAAAGGATTGATGGAGTAATGAGTTCCTGGGTTTATTGTGAATGGGTGTGGAATAAAAGCCGTGTGACAAGGTCCTTCATGCATTGCAATGCTTGTGTCATCTCAGGAATCTCCCAGAAAAGCTACCACCAGATCCAGTCCTCTGTCTTATACCAGACCTTTAGGTCAAAATCACCCTATCTCTTCCTTTAATATAGACCCAGTAATTGATGACAGACTTCAGAGAAAGTTACAGAGGGGACAGAAGATGGTGCCATATTAGATTTGATAAAAGCTATAGGAAGCTTTTGATGATGAGTTGCAGAAAGAAAAGCAATGTATGTTCATGATTACAATTTATGTTCATTTTTTTATACACTCTTACCAATTTACCAGTATCTATTTGTGTCTCCTTACATAGCTATAATTCTGGTTCCAAGCATGGAGTTGACAAGTGGAAGAATGTGTTTGTGTTATCTATTTTGGTGAAGTGTGAACACATGAAGAGGTTGTGATTATAGACATTTCTGATTCCATCGAGTTAGCAAGTACTGTGGATAAGATAAATCTATTCAGATACTCTGAGGGGCCAGTTATTGCTATAGATTATCTTGCTCTCTTAAAACAGACAGGGGATATTCAAGGTGGGATGTGAATTCCTGGCATGTTTGGAAGAGACTGATGGGCACTGGAAAAAGCACATTATCATCATGTTTTCAGTGGATAGAACCTGGAAGGAAATGTATAAATAAGACACTGAACCACTTGCTGCATGTTTAGGGACATGCTGTAAATTTAAAGGGTTAAGATAAGTATCTTCAACTCATACTTTTCCTGGTGTGTTTTATCAATATTTGAACAATTTTAGATAGCCTTTGGACAAAAGTCTTTCTAAATGAGTAACCATCTCCATGTTTCGTACACATTGCTAATGATCCACTATGTAATGTGCTTATACTGTAATAATACACTTGTTAAATAGTCATGAAAGAATGCATTGTTTAATAGCTTTTCATTACACTATTTTTAAAATAACTACTTGAAGCACTGCATGGTCAATCTTAAGTTGGAGTGTACAAGTGGCTAAATGATTCTTACATGGATGTAAGCATGAACCTTCTAGAACCTTCTTCTAGTGGAGACACCAGCGGGCAGAGTGGTCTGCAGTACACTGAGAGATCTCTGTCCACTTAGGCAGCCATGACTCCTCCATCATACCCAAGGGATGCCTGCTCAGAGTTCTGATCTATTTAAATGGATTTGTAGTGTTTTAGACAACATTCCCAACTTTGTAACCATCAGCAAAATGTTCTGATATTTTATAACATCAAACTTCTTAGACCTTGCAAATATGCAAGTAGAAATTATTTAATGTCCCAGCATGAATTCTTAATTTCAATGTTGCTACCAGTAAAAAACATAAAAAAAAAACAAATAAAAAATAAAATAAAAAAATAAAAAGGCTCCAAAACAAAGTCATATTGCTTGCTTTCCCAAGTCTGCGTTCTGGGAGAAGCCCACTGGAATACTGCTCCCAAATGTCTTTCTTTAAGAAGAAATAAAAAAATAAAAGGCCTAGAATTTTGGTCTCTATGAATATGATTATAGAGTACAGAAGCTATTGGTAAAAAGTAGTGACCAAATGATAATTTGACAAGATCATTTCTATGAAGTTCATTTCTCACTCGAGCAACAAATAATTATTTTTGCTTTGTTATCTCTCTTTTCTTCCCTATTTCAGTGCATAAACCTTCCCCTCGTAACCTCCAAGAGGCCTGCAGAATTCTCCATCACAAAGACCATCTCCAAAGTCCTGTGAATGTCCAGTCGCTACTTGAAACTCAATGGTAGAAGGCTTATCTGACTTGTGCAAGACCCTGGAATCAATGCAATCCCTCCAGCCAAAATAAGAAAGGATAAGAGCTGAAGTATTGGTTCATTTTCTATAGTAAAAATTAAGGTTTTTTTTTGCTTAGGAAATTTGTATAATGGTTTTAATTCCCTATACTTAAGCTTCTCACTCTTTGTAAAGAGTTTATCAGCAGAAATTCTTGTATAAGATGCATGCCAGTAAATGTACTTCTGTAATCTGATTACTACTTTTATGGAAAATAAATCCATCTATCACAATAGGCAGGGAACTAGAGGTCTATGTTAACCTTTTTCTTACATTTCTTGCTTTCTGAATCTCTCTCTCTCTCTCTCTCTCTCTCTCTCTCTCTCTCTCTCTCTCTCTCTCTCTCTCTCTCTCTCTCTCTCTCTCTCTCTCTCTCTCTCTCTCTCTCGCTCTCTCTGTTTGTGTGTTTATTTTTAACCAAATAGAGTAGCATTTGTGTGAATATTCTCTTCTTTCTCTCTCTCTCTGTTTCCCTGTCTCTTTGTCTGTTTCTCACACTCTCTGTGTGTGTGTCTCTCTCTTTGTTATTGATATATTCATTTTCACCAAATGAGATTAGCATTTCATGTGAATATTCTCTGGGCTTCTCAGTTTGACTATGTAATTCAGAGACTATTTTAAAAACACCATACTATTCATGTTCAAAGGTTTGAGTACATTCTACAAACTTTATTTGAAGACATTTATCTCTTTTGTTGTAATCCTTGTTGATTGTCTGTTTTGGCAAATGACCTGCAAGTAGAAGGAATTTAGAAACTTACTTTGTGATCTGGCTTCCTTCTGAGGAAGAGTTATTAAAATAAACTCATATGACTGTTCATTTCCTCTATTCTTTTTCATATAAAGCAATGCCATCGGTTTTTTCTTGGTATTGTATTTCTGCTCAATAATTGATATACTACATTAAGGGAACACAAAATGCTCTTAATTATGCAATAATGATCAAGGAAGACTGTTTCCTCAGGACTAATGGTTTCCTAAGAGGAGGTGGTCGCTCAAGGTCCAGCTGCTTATAAAGCTGCAGGAAATGCTGTGGGCCAAGATTTGTATTTCTACTCTCTGATGAAAATGAACCCAAAAATAAAATAGATAAAATGGATTTTCTTCACTCATGAATAAAATGGCCTCACTTTGGATTCAGAAGATAGAGTACTATAAAGAATGTATGCTGTAATAGGAAATCAAAATTTTCAGTGGTCTTTGCTTTTCTGTGTTTAATACAATATTGCACACATAATATTCCATTACTGATTTGAACTTACTGAGCAGTTGAACTTTGGTCTGTTCTTACTATAATTGCTATAGGATATTGTCATATCATTTCTTTAATCATTTTTATAAGCTAGAAATATATTTTTGCTTTTAATACCAAAGATAATAAATTTATTCATATTTGACTATATTCCATGAAGATAGTTAATTTTGAAAACACTCAATAATTATATTCTGCTTTAAGAACCATAAAAATATTGCAGAATTTCCTCAGAAAAAATACTGGGAGAGGAATAGAACTAAAAATGCTCAGATTTTTGTTCTCAGGTCACACCGCATGGAGATGTATCATTTATTCTTTTTCACTGAATATCTTTTTTAGCAAAATAAATACTGAAACTATCCCGATCCAGATTTGTAGCAGGCATGAAGTGTTTTAGAAATACCATCACTATAAAATGTGATTGTTAATATATTTACTCTATCAGATTAAAGTGAGCTATGTTTTCACATTTTGCTATATTTTTATGAGCCATTTCAAAGGGCATAGTGGGTCACTGAGAAAACTTTCAATGACCAATGCGAAAATAATTAAAGAAGAATATATTCCAACAAGGAATGGTGAGTTATCAGACAAAATAAAAGTAAATATTTATGAATTTATATGGATATAAATAAAAGATAAAATGCATGAGATTTTTTTTCTCTTGTATGGAACAATGTAAACCATCTTGCCTCAGGATAGCATATGATTCCTCAGTCTTTTAGAGTATGTACTCTGAGAAGTATCCTTTCCAAAGAGCAAAGTGTGGAAGGGCTGTGTGGGGAAATTAAACAGCAACAAAGATGAAGCAGGCCTGCTGAAAACCAAAGTCTCAACAATTCTATACACAATGCTTGGAATCTTGTTATATTCAACATAGATGTGTAGAAAATTGTGTCCAACTTCCTGATGAGCAGAGCTGTCCTTTTAAATAGTGAAAGTTCAAAGCCATGTTCTTTGAGAAACATTATTTCTGTCATTATTGTTATAACAATGTCTAAAACAGTGCCCTCCCCCAAAGAATCACATGACCACAAACTTAAATGCATAAAAACACCAAGGAGATATATTGCTGAGTGCTTAACAGAATTTCCTGAGGATTTAGAGGAAATGATACTGAGGGTGAAGAGGCTCAAAGCATGTAGCATGTATATCTGCAACAAGCCCATTTTATATATATATATATATATATATATATATATATATATATATATATATATATATTATATACATATATACAATGTTTAAATGAAGTAAATATTTCTAAAAATGTTTGGACAATAATGTTAGATGCATCCCACTGGAGCAATGAAATATTCCTTATTAATTTTCTTGAGTGACGATGAAATAATAATGTCATGTGTATTGTCAAACAGCACACTACTTTCCCTTGTTATCTTGTTGGAAAGCCTGGTTGAGAGTTCATTCTTTTCAGGTATATTTTCCCGATTACTCTCCCTTTCTGGGTGAAACTTGACTGTGCTCTGTACAAAACCCAGATTCTTTGCTCTCTCTTCTTAGGATGTTTAATGACAGGGAAAGACTTACTCTATGATCTCTCATATTCTATTTGTTTCTTCTCTTTTTGTAAAAGACACAAAAGAGAAAGACATATATCCAAATCAGAGTTTCACTGTAATCCAGTGACTTTATTAGCCTTGACTTTCTCAATCAAAAATTTTATTTTTGTCTTTCATTCATTTTAGTAGTTTTCCTTTTCCTTCATATCCATTCAGATGTTGTCTGAGACATTTCAAAGGATTTAATGTATGCTTATTTTCCTAAAATATCAGGGCTGCTATTAACAGACTGGTATAGTAGTTAAAGTAATTGGAAGAATTCCACCTTCCTACTCATTAGCACTTATTTATGAATCGCCAGCCATGAACCAGAGCAGATGGGAAGCCAGCTAGTAGGGGCTGGTTAGATTTCATGCCTTCAACAACTATTCATTTCAGCCTAGGATAAAAATAAATATATCAATAATTATAATGCCAGGTAACATATTAAATTATATTAGCCCTGTCTGTCTACATTTCAATGTTAGAGTGTCCACTTCTCAGTCTATTCACAGAGACTTTGTAAGAGGAGTAGGGATTTGATTATAAAACACAGTCTAGGTCTCTACCGTTGAAGGAGTTTGCTCAAGAGGACAGGATCAGTGTATGCACTAATGCACATATCCCTAAATATGGTGAGGAGCTTCATATTGTTCACAAGGATGGAACTTGGTCTGAATAGAATATAACTCACTTGAGGTAGATAGTTACATCGACTTCCAACATGTGCTCAGACCTCTAGCACCCAGCTACAGCACCAGGCTGAAAGCTGCCCAGAAAGCTGCCTAGACTCCCCTATGGAAGAACAGATAAAGAAATCAGGAGACTTCTTCCATATAGCAGAGGCACATTTTCTCTCCTTAACAGAAATTCTTCCAGGAGACTTCTTCCATATAGCAGAGGCACATTTTCTCTCCCTAACAGAAATTCTTCCAGTTAGAAATTTATTTGGGTTCCCTTGCATCTTCTCGAAAATGCAAACAACCCCTGGTCTATTTTATGTCTCACAGAAAATTCACCTTCGTTTTTAGCATGACTTGGTTGAAATACCAGATTACTTTTCCTCCATCTATCAGATATAACTTTCATGAAGGAAATAGAAAATATTGATAGTGGTGGGTTGAAGAAAGTAATTTGACATAAAGTGAAGTCTGCCTCATAGGAGACCAGAGCAGAGAGCTGTGGATATTCACAGAGGCAGGGGAGGGATATCAGCCAAGGGGGGCCTTGCAAACTGACCGGGGAATGTAGAGGAAGAGGAATGTGAAGAACACATCCATCATTCTGAATTTTAGCACTTAGTGACCTTGCATAACTATTCTGATAATATAGATCAGATGAGAATGCACATAGTCCAGTGGGTCTTAGCATGTTTCTTCTCCCAATCGCATGCCTACATCAAATAAGTGTCTTGTCCATGGAGTCAAACACTGGTTGTTAAGTGGGTTGTAAAGAATGTTTTGAGTCTCTGTATACAAGCACTGCTCTTACTAACCATCATTATCATAGAACCTGTATCTTGTATGGAAGACTGTGAGCATCGTAGAATATATGATGGGTCATTTTAGCTGACATTAAATGGCTAAGGAATTGACTACAAGTCTCTCCTCTGGTTTTTCATTCAGTCACAGGGTCTACCATAGCATTCACTACCTGTTCCTGAAAGCATCCATTTAACTACTCCTCATGTGGCTGAAGAGTTTGGGAGCCAACTAACTGTAAATTCTTCACTATCAGTCTAGACCAATGTAGACGTTAACGTTGAATGAACAAATTGGAAGATGAATATATTCTTATCTATCATAACTTGTTCTTTTGGTTTAGAACTGTTTAGAGTTACTGTTTTCTTTTACATAGGAGTTTCAGATTATGAAAAAAGACGTTTGGTTTGTTATGCTGTGCTGTGGGTTTTTCCCCTACAAAGTTAGTATTTGGGCCTGATTGCAGCTTTCATTTCTAGAGTTAGGCATGCTGGGAGATGAATGTTAACACATGGGAACAAGGTGAAGGGCATATAGGTGTGGAATGGAAAGTCTGTTGGCTTTCTTCCTATTATTATTATTATTATTTTCTGCCTAACTTGTTAGTGAAGAATAAAAATAAAATTGTTAATGGATAAGTGCTCATTTAGTCTTCCTTGCTACTTACCTCCCATGTTTCTCTTTTGGAATTATTGCATGGCTATTTTTACAAGCATGAAGTTATCCACAGTATGGCTACCAAGTTTACCATTACTACTGTGTCACGAAACTCACAAAGACTACAGGTCAAGCAACTGCAAGATGACTTGCCTCAGAGAACGATGATGTGGACACACACAGTTGATGTACCTTTGGGACTTTCATGAGAATATATGAAGTCATCAGCTTATTGTAAGAAGCCTTAAAATTGAATTATTCAGCAGTAGTATGTTTACTGAATTATTATTATTATTTTTGGTCACTCATGGGGCTTGAACTCTGGGCCTGGGCGCTGTCCCTCAGCTCTTCAGTTCAAGGTGAGTGCTCTACCACTTCCAGATTTCTGAGTGGTTTATAAGAGTCTCATGGACTTTGCTGCCTAGGCTGGCTTTGAACCATGATCCTCAGATCTCAGCATACTGAGTAGCTAGGCTTACAGATGTGAGTCACCAGTACCCGGTTATTTGCTGAATTTTAAAAAACATTCCTATGCTTCTATGCCATAAACTATATTTAAAATTTTTATTTTATATACCAAATAAAATTGAAAACAGTTTTACTGTTATTGGACAAACAGGTGTGAATATATTAG
The DNA here is from genome assembly GCF_019054845.1 of Dipodomys spectabilis. Taxonomy (NCBI): domain Eukaryota; kingdom Metazoa; phylum Chordata; class Mammalia; order Rodentia; family Heteromyidae; genus Dipodomys; species Dipodomys spectabilis. The sequence goes on along the minus strand of NW_024870892.1, from coordinate 3,558,534 downwards.
AATATGTGCTTTTGAGAGGTACATAGAAACAATAGGGAAATGAAATGAACAGTTATTTTAAAATGGTTAAATTAATTATTCACATATAATTCTGGTATAAGTCATACTACCAAAAATGATCATTGATTTAAGTACCTTTCATTTTTCCAGAGATATGGTAATATTCTGCTGAGTTTACACCAAACATTACTGTCATTACTTAAGATTTGGAGATTGACATTTTGGAAATACATTCTGACTGATAATCACTAGGATAATTTCATACTTCCTAAATTCCTAGATACCCTTCTTTACAATTGATCTGATAAAATATTTTACTCATGAGAATAAACTCCAAATAGTTTCTATTTTCTAAATAGTAACCTTTTTATATGTTTGCAGTTTGTATGTTAAATATTGGACATACCTTATCCTCTAATAATCGTGATGTGATGTGTGGGCAGTATCTTGCCATGGATTCTCCATGGTTGATTTTTCCAGAGCCTGAGCCTTGTGATAAGGAGTTGAGTAATAATAAATTGGTATGGTATATGAGAATAAGTGAGTGGGGCGGGGGGGGGGGGGGAACGTTTCCAAGTAAGTGAACAAAATGAAGCAAAGAACTTATAGAATCCATTCCACGTGCATTTTTACACCAGAATTTTCTATGTTTAGAATGGATAGAAGGAAGGTATTCCTCCAGTTTCTTACAAAACGATTTCAGTATTGTTTCTCTTTAGGAGAATGTAATGAACAACATTGCATCTTCAGAGAAAGTGCAATATTAGGTTGGGTGCCGGTGGCATCCTAGCTACTCAGGCGGTTGAGATCTGAAGATTGCGGCTCAAAGGCATCCTGGGAAGGAAAGTCTGTGAGACTTTGATCTCTAATTAACCACCCAAAACCCGGAAGTCGTACTGTGGCTCAAGTGGTAGAGCTGAGGGACAGTGTTGGCCCAGAGTTCAAGCCCCATGACTACCAACAACAACAAAAAAGTACAATACTATGTTCTTACAGTACAGTCTTATTTGAACAATAAACTGATAGCAGGATTTGTAGTTCTTTAGATCTTGTGTGACTGAAAATATGGAAAGCTGAGATTGTCCATGCCTCCTCCCTTAATTTGTTCTATTCCTCCTTCGTTAGCCACAAGAACTTATTGAGAAACCAAGTCTGTGTATAATTTAGGTACAATGGAAGTGTTTTAGTACATGGTTCTCTGAAAATATTTCATCACCTTCTTCCTATTGTCCTATGGTCCCTCTGAGAGAGGGACCATTATCAAGACTTGAGTCAGTACATTTCTAGAATTCCTCTCAAGAGTTGATTGTCAACATGTGTTAGGTAACGTCAATGATGTGTCAGTGCAAGGACAATGTCTGTGGAAGGATGACAGGCTTATCTTAGCTGAAGCCTTCAGCTGACTCAACAACTCTGTGCTCAGAGCTGAACTGTTTAGCGACAGAAAATCATATTTCTCTCTTTTCATTGGATGATAAGTTGTTCACGGTTGCGAATAAGATAAGACTATACTGAGATTGTAGAATGTTAGAATTGGATATCATATTTAAACTCTGATTTGTTTAATACTGGAGTTAGTGCTTTTCCTTAACTTGGTACAAATAAGTCACTCTGGTAAGACTGGCGATGTTTGTTTGCCTTAAACACAAACACATCCCTAAAATATTCTAAAAGAAGTAATAATTAGCAGAAATGTTTTAGATGACTATAGGGAGACTGTGGCCTGGCATAGCAAAATATTTTCTTCATAGCATTCATGTTCTGGGCACCTACAATGTGGTAGACATTTCATAAATTCTGTGATAGGTACATCACTGGTATATTTTTATAGTAAGGAGTCTGGTAGCCCAGGCCAAAGAACATGTCAACAGTTTCTAGAAAATGGCAAGCCAACAGTCACTTGAAGAGTTACATGAAAGGAGAGAAACAGTTCTTTCTACCTTCAGAGGAATGGGTAAGAGAAAATTATTGTGGCAAACAAGTCAGCCATACCCCTTCGAACGCCACAAATATCAGACTTTATACACACCGTGAGGAGGAAAGCAAACTTCCTCCCAGGAGATACCATGGTTTAATTAGGTGTCCTTTCTTTGCTTAGCTCTAGTCAAGATGACCTGAAGCTTTCTAGGCTGGCTAGTTCCATTTCCCATGTTTGTCAAATCCCTTCTTATATCCATTATATTAATTTTCATTATTGTTAAATCCCAATGCAAACATTGTATCTACATTAATGTTATGCTAAGGTGCAAAGGGCTAAAGATGTAGTATACACACACAAAAAAAGAACCTGCAAATTTCACCTCACCATTTCTATAATGGAAATTTATTCAGGAATGTTGATGGAAAGTTAGGAGGAAATAAATATGTAAGACTTGGGAACCTGTTATTGCAAACATTCCACATCATTTTCATTATCTCTCTTTCCTATCATCTTGTGAGGCTGCGGATAAGAAGATAGCTTCCAAAATTAGAAACATTTCCACTGTGGATGTTTATTACTCTACTTGTATTGCAAATAGTCTTATTTTTAATGTTTGGATTTAAAACAATGGTGTGAATTTCCCTCTGATATGTCAAGGTGAGTCCTCAATTGTTGCCATGATTTTGAATTCGAAATACTTCCTAAAAAAATATTTTCCATCTGGGCACTGGTGGCTCCTGCCTATAATCCTATAATAATCTCAGCTCTTTAGGAAGCTGAGATCTGAGGTTTGTAGTTAGAAGCCCTCTAGTGCAGAAAACAGTAGAAAACAGGAAGTGGTGCTGAGACTCAAAGTTTTAGAGTGATAACTTAGAGCAAAAAAGTTCGGGAAAGTACACAGGCCCTGAGTTCAAGCCACATGACCAACAACAAAGTTAATTTTTTTTCCTTTCAATTTTCTTTCCTAATCTCACAACATATATGTGCATAGACACTGCTTGTGATTTTAGTGCCTTCATCCTACATACAATGTACACACTCACTCGCAGAGAAGGGTAAACACACACGGAGCTTTGTTACACCACTCATTCCCACATTTCTTTCTTGTTGTGTTTATGATTGATATCTATAACTGGCCAGGGATGATTTTTTTAAATTAGGATCAGCTTGGGATGAACAGGAAGACAGGTGATAAGTTTATAAAAATGAGTTTCTGAAAAAAATCCAGGTCTTCATTTTCTGTATTTAAAACATACATTGGCAGGGCATCAGTGGCTCACACCTATAATCCTAGCTACTCAGGAGGCTGAGATCTGAGGATCTTGCTTGGAAGCTAGCATGGGCAGGAAAGTCCATAAGACGTTTTTTTAAATAAGTTTTTTTTTGTAAAAACACTGTACAGAGGGGTTACAATCACATGAGCAAGGTAATGAGTACATTTCTTATCAAGCATTGTTGCCTCCTCCTTTGTTTCTCCCCTACCATCCCTTCCCCCCCATTTCCACAACTACACTCTCTCTTCTACCCTCCCAACCTAAATTGTAAAGTTCATTTTTCGACATAGCATCTAACAACTGCCCAATAAATAAGTGGGCTAAAGACTTAAAGAGAATCTTCTCTGAAGAGGAACAAGAATGGCCAACAGACACATGAAGAAATTCTCAACCTCTCCAGCCATAAAAGAAATGCAAATCAAAACAACATTGAGATACCACCTCACCCCAGTTAGAATGGCTATAATCAAGAACAACAGATGCTGGAGGGGATGTGGACAGAAGGGAACCCTACTGCATTGTTGCTGGTAGTGTAAACTTGTTCCTGAGACTCTTATCTCCAATAAACCACTAGAAAATGGGAAGTGCCGCTGTAGCTCCAGTGGTAGAGCACTCGCCTTGAACTGAAGAGCTGAGGGACATCACCCAGGCCCAGAGTTCAAGATCCACAACCGACAAAACAACAAAAAAACAAAACATACTTTGTTGAACTATGAACATAAGAATTCATTATGTATCAGTAGAACACCCTCTAACTAACCACAGTCACACACACTGGGCCTCCCTTCTCTGCCCACCCCCCAGCCCAGCAGAGGCCTGGCTTTTCATTCCTTTCATTCCAAAGTCAAAATATCTTTTGTAACAGCAGACATACTCCACCCTTTTCACTTCCTCCTTCTTTCTTTCCAATACACTCTTTTGCCCTTGTACATTTTTAGGTACAACTTTTGCCCGACTTAAAAAAAAATCTGAATCCTAGTGCTAGAGTAAACTGTATCATGGCATTTTAATAATTGGCTGTCTGAGCGATATTCTTTTATTTTTGTGTTTCTCCTTTCTGAAAAGAAGAAAAAAAGAAAGTCTAAAGATCAATAGAACTTGTAGTTTGCCTTCAGGTGGCTTTTAGCTTTCAAATTCCATTCACCTCTTATCCCCAGTTCATCTGTCCTGTACTTAGGCTTAAGGAAGAGTTTACTACCAAAGCCACAGACCTTCTAAAGGCATGGAGACTTGGCTAATAACAGTGAATGCCCACCTTAGCACATAACCAGAAGGGTTAGCTCTTCACACATCATCTGTACAGGAGAAGCTGGAGTTTCAAGTTTCGTTTTGGCATGGCTGCACCCCAACATTTGCTCTCATTTGCATGTCATGTTTGTAGCCTACAAGACACTAGATTATATCCTAGGTTTAACCCAACCATAACTTGTGTCTGCCCAGGTCTAAGTGAACAAAATGAAGCAAAGATAAAAGAGTACACTGAGAGCTTATAGAATCCTTTCCACGTGAATTTTTACACCAGAATCTTCTCTGGTTAGTAAGGGTAAAATGAAGGTATTCCTCCAATTTCTTACAAAACTATTCTTAGCATTGTTTCTCTTTAGGAGAATGTAATGATCAACATTGCTGCAACACAGCAATGCTGTGTTAGAGTACCGGGAAGGCTGACTGGGCTAAGGCCTTTTGATTTGCAAGATGAAAAATATAAACCCACAGAAGTGGAGGGACTAAGAGTGAACACATGCAGCCGTGGTACTCACTGGACACTCTTGAAAGTGAACTCAATAGCTTGTGGATGGGGACGGGAGGGAGAAATTGGGAGAGAGCAAAGGAAGGGGTGATATTGTTCAAAGAGAAATGTACTATTTATACAACACATGTAACCGGAACCCCTCTGGTACATTACCTTCATAATAACAATAAATTTAAAAACCTAATAACTCCTCTGTTGAGAATCCCTGTTACCAGATCTTCTGGTCCTAAATTCCCTTTGGTTTTGTTTGTGGTTTGTTTTGATTTGTTCTCTGGTGACATCTCTCCATGTGATGTAGATGATGCTCAATTTTAAAGACATGAAGGAGGTCCTGCTCTTATTTTTTTTTTCTTTTTCTTATTTTTGACAGCTAAATTTAAAAAAATACTAAGAATAGATTTTTTTCAGATGAACTTGATAAAATATCATAAGCATCACCCTCATCCTACACCTTCTAGTGTGAGAGTTGCCCACCAGTCTTATGAGAAGTTGTAGCACATTTTACCTCTAGGGTGGCTGATGAAGTGTGGGGTGGGCGCAAGAATTTTCTTTTTTGCAAACTTCCCAGGAAGTCTGGTCTTCACTCACCCTTTGATCTTCCATCTGTGAAAGAGAGTGATTCCCAGATACTTACAGGACTAAAGGAGGGCCCATTCAAGGGAGGAATCCAAAGGCATAGCTCCTCTGAAAAGCTAAAGAGTTATTTATCAAAACAACACTAGGAAATGGAAATATTTGGGGGATTTCAAAAGTCAGGCACAGGAATGGAGGGTGGAAGACTGAAAAAATATAGTCATTGTGGTCAATGTACACTATGCAAAAAATTAACTATGCAGTCGGGGATGGGGAAATTGTGGAGAATGTAGGGAGGGGCGGCACTACCCAAGAAGCACTGCACTCATAACCTGACTTATACAATAGTAACCCCTTTGTACAACTTTTTATTAATAATATAAAAGAAAAAAATGCCCATTGCAGGATGCAACCGGAACAAGACAGTCTACCCCTAGACCATTACCACTGTTAAAGAATGGACTGGCCTAGTCAGGTGTCCACACTTAGACTTTCGCAGGTTGGGCTTGCTAAACCCTCTTCCCAGTATTTCCTTCCACCCTATTGTCTGGGTAAAGGACCTTTATCTCTCAAAACAAAGTTCCCACAAATTGTCTTCTAAGGAGAATGTGGCCAATTGCCAAATTGAGTGAATGAAACCAGGGACCTTTCAAAATCTGATTTCAGTGGTACCTGTAGGCTCAATGAGCTGGGAAAAAGCATTGGCTTGGAATTCACAAAACTGTGCTCCTACTGTTTATCTGATATTTGTGTTTCTACACATTTTTTACTTAGATTTTAACAGCATCTAAAATCACCAACTTTCTGGCCGTTCACATTTGTAAACATCAGCCATTTCTACCCAAATAAAATGCAAATAGCTGAGATTTGAGTAAAGCCATTAGGAAAAAAATGAATAAATGTCTTATTTTCAAGTAGCACACTTATTGAAAATTTTTACCGTTACTGTTTACTAGTATACATCTCTCTTATTGAGAAAGACAATGAACTTAAACTATTACAGTTGATCAACTACCAGCTGTGCTAACTGTGAATATGTCCATGTACATGTGTTTTGAATTGACGTACATAAGTTTACAAAATTCCAAACTTTCTCCTCCATAAATATCTAGTACTCCAGAGACAGACATTATTGCTAAAAGGGCTTTAACAAAGCTTGAAAGCTAGGCTTCTGCCAAAAGGTACTTAGTTAATCTGCAGTGGTGAACACTTTACCCTTATACAAATGGGTAGAGGCAAGTCTGCTTACAGACTCTCATCTCAGCAAAGCAGTGATCTATGGGTGCTAAATAAAGACTTATCAGGTTACTATACATCAGGGCACTGATAAAACTTCCTCAGGAAAGAACTAAATGGAACAAGGATGTATTCAGAAAATGTTAGTTTGTAGATAGGCCATTACAATGGAACTCATCTAAGTGACAGCATGGCTTAAGGGTGGAATTTTTACTCCCAGGTCAGGAAATTCTAAGGCATGAACTAAAAACTATCTTGAGATAGGGCCAGAAACCAAGTTGTTTTTCTCCTGTGTTCTGGCTTTCTGAGACATGTGAATTTTGGAAGATAAGAACAGAATAGCATATTACCTTCAACATGTGACACTTGTCAGATTAACAAAAGAAATGGGAGTGCAGCCTCACTGGAGCCTCGGTTTTTTCCAGATGCAGCTTCAAGTTGAGAAGGGCCTAATGCTCAGGGTTTAAGTCCTGATGCAAAAACCAGGCAAAGAGTAAAAGATGTGTGAGCTTTGGAAACAGAAGCTGTACAGATACAGGCCTCAAAGACAGGCCTCACCATTGCTAAGAGGCACAAGAGCTAACAGTGGTATTTTATTTTATTTTTCCATTTTACCTTATGCATCTAAAAATAACCTTTATTTTGTTCATTTATTTTATTTAATTACAAGTCTCCTTTAAGAGGTGTCTGGTCCCTGCCTAGGAATTCTAAGGGACAGACTTTTGTGAAAATAGAAACAGGAAATAGAACCTCTTAAGTTAATTGAGTCTTATACACTAATTCCCATCAAGGGAATGAAAGCTACTACTTATGGGATCCTGCAGGTGATTAGTGCAGGCATCCAGGAAGTCTTCTTGTTATCTAATCTAAGTCATTCTAGCTATAATTCCACCTTGTTTTTCTTGTGATAGTGAAAATGATCCTATTTCCACATTATGGATAGTGGCAGTGGAATTATAATATGTTTTGAAAAGCACTGGAAGATAACAGAAAGGACAATGATATAATCCCTTTAAGTCCTTTGTATGGTAGTATTCTACATAATGGGTGGGCCAATGTGTGCACATGATTACAGAAATGAAATCACATTGCACTGTGATCTATCACTGTAGTTAGGGAATGCCTAGCTAGAAGATATTTAAGTAAGACTTTATGAATTAAGTCATCATATTTGTGCCAAGAAATAATGCTTAGAAAGCTCAGGGAATTAGAATGAATCTAATAAATTATATCACTACAGACCTTCTGATTAGCTCAAATTTTATGTACACTGCATTTATCCCTCAAATTATAGTAGATCAAAAAGTGGACATTTAAGATGAGATAGAACCATTCCAGCTTTAACCAAGCCTTTGAGTAGTTTTCCAGACAGAAAATCTACTACCACTATGTAAAGTGAAAGGAAGTTAACCATCTAAACTGAGGGACTCTAGTCAAGCAATCCTGCTACCCTAGAGTAAGACTGGCATCAACTTCAGATATCCTCACAACTGTACAATCAAAAGTTATGGGCTAATTTCCTCTTAACTCGGGAACAAGAAAAGGATGTCTACTCTCTCCACTTCTCTTCAATCTAGTATTAGAATGCCTAGCTACAGCAATAAGACAAGATGCAGACATAAAGGGGATCCAAATAAGGAAAGAAGAAATAAAACTCTCCCTCTTTGCAGATGACATGAATTTGTATTTAAAGAATCCCATAGACTCCACTCCCAAATTACTCATGCTGATTCAAAACTTTGGCAAAGTAGCAGGTTATAAAATTAACCCCCAAAAATCCATGGCTTTTCTGTATGCCAACAATGAGAAAAGTGTGGCTGAAATTAGGAAAGCAACTCCATTTGTAATAGCCCCACAAAAAATAAAATACCTAGGAATTAACTTAACCAAAGAAGTGAAGGACCTCTATGATGAAAACTTTAAAATCTTGAAAAAAGAAATCCAAACAGAACTTAGAAAATGGCAAAACCTCCCATGCTCCTGGATTGGAAAGATTAACGTCGTGAAAATGGCAATACTTCCCAAGGCTATCTACAAATTCAACGCGATACCTATCAAAATTCCAACCTCATTCTTCAAGGAAATAGAAGAGGCAATCCAAAAATTCATATGGAACAATAAAAGACCCCGAATAGCAAAAACGCCCCTCAACGGAAAGAACACTGCTGGAGGAATATCAATAACAAATTTCAAACTCTACTATAAAGCCATAGTAATCAAAACAGCTTGGTATTGGCATAAGAACAGACCTCAGGACCAATGGAATAGAATTGAAAACCCAGAAATGAACCTACAGACCTATAGCCAACTAATCTTCCATAAGGGAGCTAAAATAATAGAATGGAAGAAAGACAGCCTCTTCAGTAAATGGTGCTGGCAAAATTGGTTAACTACTTGTAGAAAACTAAAACTAGATCCTTATATTTCACCGTGCACCAGAATCAACTCCAAATGGATCAAAGACCTCAGAGTCAAAGCAGACACTCTGGAAACATTACAGGATGGAATAGGAGAAACCCTAGGTCTCCTTGGCTCAGGCAGAAATTTTCTGAAGAGAGAGCCGGAAACACAACAAATCAAAGAAAGATTGGGCAAATGGGATTGCATGAAGTTGCAGAGCTTTTGCATGGCAAAGGACATAGCTACCAAGATCAATAGAAAGCCCACGGATTGGGAGAAGATCTTCACTAGCCATACAACAGACAAGGGTCTCATATCTAAAATATACTCAAAAAATAACTCAAAAAATCAAATCCCCCAACAACAAATCCTCAAAGAAACAACTGCTCAATAAATAAGTGGACTAAAGACTTAAAGAGAAACTTCTCTGAAGAAGAAAGAAGGATGGCCAATAGACACATGGAGAAATGCTCAACATCCCTAGTCATAAAAGAAATGCAAATCAAAACAACATTGAGATATCACCTCACTCCAGTTAGAATGGCAAAAATCAAGAACTCTAACAACAACAGATGCTGGAGGGGATGTGGACAGAAGGGAACCTTACCTCATTGTTGGTGGGAATGTAAACTTGTTCAACCACTTTGGAAAGCAGTATGGAGGTTCCTCAAAAGACTTCACATAGAGCTCCCCTATGACCCAGCAATCCCACTTTTGGGAATTTACACAAATGTTTACAAACAAGACCACACTAAAGCTACCAGCACAACTATGCTTATTGCAGCATTATTTACCATAGCTAAGATATGGAACCAACCCAGATGCCCCTCAGTAGATGAATGGATCAAGAAAATGTGGTATATATACACAATGGAATTCTATGCCTCCATCAGAAAGAATGACATTGCCCCATTTGTTAGGAAATGGAAAAACTTGGAAAAAATCATATTAAGTGAAGTAAGCCAGCCCCAAAGAAACGTAGGTCCCATGGTTTCCCTTATTTGCAATATCTAGTGTATGTATGAGTCAAGCGGAAAAGGTCAGATAATGTAATGTTAGGAAAATGAACCCATAGATATGTATTTTAATGTTTTTTTCTTTCATGCATGTGTTTCTAACGCATTTATAAGATTATTTCTTTGTTGCTTTGTATGTCCCTCCCCCACAGTATAATCCCTGCTTTCACTATATTTGATGTCAGTATAACTTGTGGAGGAGATGGGGAAAAACAAGTCGTTTAAGGATACAGGTGGACCTGTTGGAACAATGAGAAGTACAAGTTGTCATGTTGAAAACGAGCTTTACAATGTTGCGGGGGGTGGGGGGGGGGGGAGAAGGGAGGGAGGATTGGATGGGGGAGGAATGGGGGAGGCTGGGTAGGGATGTGAAGGGTAAACAAAGGAGGAGGCTACAATGCTTGATAAGAAATGTACTCATTATCCTGCCCATGTAATTGTAACCCCTCTGTACAGTATATTCACACACACACAAAAAAGTTATGGGCTAATCAGGTCAGGTTGGCTCCTGTTGTTGTCTGCACACCACCATGGTGGACATTGCAAGTGACCTGTTGGGAAAGCAGGAGAAATCATCCACATAGTTTCCCACCACACAAATTACCTCTGGTGGACATTTAGCTACTTTACCCAACACAGCTTCATTCTCAAAGACAGAAAACATGCCTTATATTCTTTTAAGTCCCATTGATAAGAATACCTCACTGGCAATGGGCTCCATTGCCAAAAAAGGAACATGGCTTCATTATTTTCAATAATTATGGTAATTTATTCAGAACAATTTATTATCTATGTTATTGAAAGTATAAATAAAAATGACAAACAAGATAGTGTACTTTTTGCCAGTTGGATTCTTAAAGATGGAAGACAATTTACTTTCAATCCTAACAGAGATTCAAGGAAAGTGGCACTTTTAATACTGCTAATAACATTGGGAATTATCTGGCTCTGTCTGAGAGAACTTGAAATAGATGTACACTGGGACATCTACTGCACACATAGAAATGTATAGTGCGATATGATATTTAAATAGCATTGTCTTGGGAGTAAAGAGAAAATGCAATCTGAGACAACATGAAAATGTTTGCTGTAGAGACCGCCAGGGCAGATTAGAGGAAACAGTAAACACCGGGGTACCAAGACTAGATATAAAATATTGGAATATTTCAATTTTTTGTTTATTGATTTATTTCCCACAAGCAGCTAAGCTGGAGTGAAATATTCACCTGGCAGAATGTAAACAAGATTAAAGTGATAGTGTACAAGATAGCCATCACTCCAAATAAGTTACAATACAGAGTTTCTGATCAAAATGAAAGTAACTGAAAGTCAAGACTTGAAGCTTAGGAGATTGACAAGAAACAAAACCAGAATTGGAGGTTGAAGGACAAGCAGCAGGTAGAAAAGTCTTTCCATTCCTCAGGACCCTAGCAGTACAATCTGATCTGTTCGGCCTCCAGAGGAGTTTGTCACAACATACTGTCATGGCTAAGTGGTGTTTCCTTCTCATTGTTTACACGGAACAAAAGACTGCCTGGGTTCTGGACATCTGAGCAAGAACTCCTCTTGAATGGAAAAAGTCATCATTTGGATTAGAAGAAGAACAGACAAATAATATTTGAATTCTCTGAGCAAAACTTTTTTCTGAGCACAACTATAATTTTAACAGAAGGAATCAATGTAGGAGATAAAGGGTGGAGCTAACTTGTACAAAGATATTTTAAAAAACATTTAGGGAGCCTATGAATAATCAATACAAGTTTTGCGAGTTCCCAAGTAATAAACTCTTAATTTCATCATTTTACTATAAGAACATGTCACATTTAGAAAATGTTTACTTTGTTCAATTATTCATTTGGAGGTTACTCAAAAATTTTGATATACATAGTTTGGCCTACATTTAGAACAGATGTAAAACCAAAAGATATTTTTCCACCTTGGACTTATTTTTGAGTACACAGATTTCTTGTCTGGCACATTACAAAGAATTTTCAAAATAAAATATGTATTCTTCATTACCTTTATTGAACAATTTGATTTGAAATGCAAATTATTACAGTCTATTCAATGTGGCCTGTTTGAGTATCCCATTTTATTTATTTATTTATTTATTTATTAGCTTTTTTTTTTACAATACAGATTGCAATTCTTATGTTAGCTTTGCCAAATTGAAAATAAATATGCCCAGTAGAAAACAGTCTCAATGAGATTTTCATGTATGAAATCATATTTATTAAGGCTAGCTACCAATATTGGGTCAGGGACATCATATTCGTGCAAGATGTTCTCTTACATTTGGACTAGCAAAGTAATGGGCCCACAATGTTCGGACTTGGTCTGGAGTTTGTATGTCCCTGTGATCCAGACCTATGGCAAGGCGAAGGAGAGTGATGCACAGTGACATGAGGATGGGAATGTCACTCAGTGTAGTGATAATTGGTTTGTTTTAGCTATTAATTAAGTTATGAGGTTCTTGAAATCAGAAAATTAGTTTCTAGCATTTTTAAGCCTTAACTAACCACAAGTTATGACGGTTTTTGAAGTTAAACCAATTAATATATGATTCTTAGACCTTGGTTTTTGAAGTTAAACCAATTAATATATGATTCTTAGACCTTAACAAGTATTTGCTTTTTAATTGAAAGTATTTTTAAGTCAACTCCAGCACCAGGAAATGAACATGTTTCAGGAGAGAGAACCATGGAGAGGGGTAGAAGACAAAAATGAGTGAGAAAGGGTATGCAAATGCAATTCTTTATATTCAATGTACCCTGTGTACAAAATGAACTATGTAACTCGAAGGCAAGGTTGGAAGGAGGAAGATAGGGAAGAAGATGGAAAGGGGTGACATCAATAAAGGCACAGTGTCCTCCTAACCTGACTTACAAAATTGTAACTTCTTTGAGCAACCGTTAGCAAAAATTTGAAAAGTATTTTATAGTGTTTTATTATTTGCTGTTCTCTGGACCTCTAATACCTTAACATGCCTTGAAAATTGGAACAGATATCTGAAAGGGGGTGGGGGAGAGAACTGTTTTTCCATTGACTATGCAATATTGAAGTAGGATAAGAAAAAGTAAGATTACAAAAAAAATCACACAGCTTCTTACTTCCCAGTAATTTTTGTATGTGCAATATATGAATGTAAGCCAAAGAAGCACAGGATAGTCGAAGCAGATATTCACAGCAGGTGACTCGGAGGCCAGAGGCAGGCTTGGGTTCCAGTGTCGTTTCTAAGTTCTCGGGGATGCTTTCCAATCCATTACGTGGCTGGTGTATCATGTATCATGTCTTATTTCGAATCTTCTGACAGCCCGTCCAGCCTTCGTGGCAGAGTCATCTGTAAGCACAGTGGGAGAGAGACACAGACCAAATACACACAGAAGAGGGAACAAGAGGTTTCCAGCCGTTCCTACATTTTTCTCGCCAGTAAAGGTAAAGATCTGGAAAGCATATGGAGATGCGCTCACAGATCAATTGGGAGAATTTTGAAATATGTGGCCATCCTACCAAAATTTATATCTTGATGCAGGATATGTTTTGATATTATAAGTAATATTCTCATAAAAATGTTTAGAGTGACACATGAGGAATGAAGGGAACCATTATACAGAAAGCACATGTTATGCCTTTGTTGGTGATTGAGACGTCCTCCTGATAAAGAGATCGACTTTCTTTCTAGCCTCATCTTTTATAGTTACTCAGGTCTACCTATCTGGAGAATATCAGAGAATGAAACACAGTGAGGATTAGTATAACGTGTGCAAGTTAGGAGAAGCAGGACTCCCTAGATCCTGGATAAATATAGTTGGTTTTACTAATTTGTCAAGATGTGTCCTTTGAGGATATCATTTTTCTTAACAACCCATATGCAAACCTTTATTTATTTGATATTTTTTTCACCTCAGGGCCTTTAGGAGAGATTTGGAAAAGAATTCTGTGAGACTTATGTTTTTAATATACTGCCCTAACTGCTCACATTTCTTTCAGGTATGTATTCCCAAGATCTATTTTAGATATATTTATTATGGGAGAAGATTCAGAAGAGATCTTAAAATAAAGTTTCCTTTTTCTGGTCTTTTTAAAACCAAGGAGCATGGTTTCTGAATTATGAAATACTCCACTGAGAACTCAGCAGGTGGTTCCAAATTAAACTCACAACCTTGTAGGATGACATTTTCCTTAGGAAGTCCCAGGATATAACTTTACCAAATGGACTCAAACCAAACAATTTTATGATAAAATATAAATCACTGAACCGTGAAATCAAGAATCATATTCTTTATTAAAATATAATCAATATGAATAAGAAAATGAAGTGTTAATGTGCACTAACAGAGAGATTAAAAGTTGGGTAATTTCAAAAAATTCCTTATTGTTTTGAGCTCCATAGTTTGAAAGTTTGAATCATGTTGTAACTTTTGATAAGTTTTCATTCAGTTTTGTTGGTTATCTCTCATCCTTCCTTTTCATTCTTCTTTATTCACAGCTATCTAAATAAGTGGAATCAATGAAATCATTGAGAATACAGAAAAGGAAATAAACAGAATTTTCTACTCAATATACTACATTGAATTTAAGCTTAGGATTTTCATAAATTTTAGTCAATCTATAAATCTGTTAGTGAAAAATAATGTAATAATAATGGTGGTGAGTCAAAATGTTGGCAAAATTCCCTAACAAGAGTTTTCAGTTTTTGAAATTTTTTCTCAAGTAGATGTACAGAAGGTTTTCAATTCAACATGTGAATTTGTAGATACAATGTTACCCCTTCCATCAATTTTCTCATCTCTTCCAACCCTACCCATTCCATCATTTTGCCTAGTTCCATTTCCACTTCCATGCATTGAATATTATGACTGATTAGATGGGATTTTATTGCCTCTTTTACCAAGGAAGTTCAGCAATAATATTATCTTATTAATAAATTGGCAGGCATTTTATTTCACTTATTTTTTTCTGGAAATATCATAAATAATCTTTTAAAAAAGGCAGGGATTGCTAAAGAAAAAGGTAAATATATATATGTATATATATATATATATATATATGTATATTCACTGTTTTCACCTTGCATTTTTCCATTTTCTTTGTATTACCATCACGCTCTTTCATGATTGTAGATTTCTTGATTCGTATAAATTTGACACTACAGTTTGAATTATTGAACTTGAGATACTAGGATATAAAATACATTTCTCACTTCATTTAAAGTTGCAAATGGTACCAATCCACATTTTCATGTTGGAAATTCAGATCTTCTAAAAGGGCCTGGATATCACAGAAAGAGAGATGGCAAACCTCAACTTTGCAAAACAGTTCAATGAACTGTTTCATGACCCATTCATTACTGTGTTATTTCAGGAACCTGAATATTCTGATTGAAAATGTGAAAATGTAAACAAAATTTTATCTACAAATTGATTTTCATGTAATATTTTTATATAATAAACCCAAGCTGGGTACAATGGCACTTATCTGTAAATCTAGCTACTCAGCAGGCTGAAGAAAGAGGACTGAGATTCAAAGCCAATCCAGGCAGAAGTGGTATCTGTAATTAACCAGAAAACAGCTAGGCTAGAAGTATAGCTCATGTGGTAGAATATCAAACATGAGCAAGCAGTTTGAGAGAGTGAGAGACCTTTAGTTCAAGTCACGATTCTGGCAAATGTACCAAAATAACCTTAAGAATGAAAAAAAAAATGAACATGATGTCCCCAGAATGTCATTTTCTTGGGAAACCAAATATACCTTCATTTATCTCATTTAATATTTAACTCATGATATAGGTTACCCCACTTCTTTTTTGGTTTAGCTGATCCCCTAAATATTCCTTGGAAAGATTATGCATACTTGAATGTGGTTAGTATAACTTTACCTTTGCAGAAGTATTATAAGTCAGGGCAGTTCTTTGATTCTGTTTAATATACTAATTAATTGTGAGTTACCAAATAATAAATGATGTCTTAGTAGTTTCAGGTGGTCCAAACTGCTATTTAAATGCCAAGGAGCTAAACTAAGCCAACAATAACCTTTGTGCATTCCTTCATCAGCTTTATGTTTCATTGTAACCAAACATTCAAAATTAAATGTTGCACTTCCTAGAACATTTTGGTTGTTGTCCTATCATAAAACCAAGAACTGTTTCATCTCTACCTAATAAAGATTTTGGAGCACTTCATAGCCTTATAAATAAGAGAGAGAGAGGGAAGGGAGAAAGGGGGAGGGAGAGTAAAAGAGAGAGCGAGAGAGGAGGAAAGAAAGAGGAAGAAAAAAAGGAAGAAAGAAAAAGAAGGAAAGAGGGAAGGAAGGAAGGAAGGAAGGAAGGAAGGAAGGAAGGAAGGAAGGAAGGAAGGAAGGAAGGAAGGAAGCAAGGAAGGAAGGAAGGGAGGAAGGAAGGGAGGGAGGGAGGGTGGGAGGGAGGGAGGGAGGGAGGGAGGGGAGGGAGGGGAGGGAGGGAAAGGAAGGGAACCAGAGAAAGAGGGGGAGGGAGGGAGGGAGGGACAGGAAGGAAGGAAGGAAAGCAAGATTACACCACTTGAGGATATTTTCCAGAAGACCTATACTGTTCTGAATCTGGCAACTGGTCTGGGAACTGTGTTGAACCTGAGTTATGAGTTACTTACCACCTCTCCATAATATATTTTAGCAAATAAATTACCATATGGGCTCTGCTTTGTTAGAATAAATCCCAAGTTATGAGTTCAGAATAATTCTATGTCTTAAGGTATGAACATCTTCTGTAAAACATGAACTTTTGTATCCTATTCTAGGCTAAAGGTTAAAAGGGATTTGAAACCCCATAAGATGAGACAGTGTCCTTTTTTTTTTAAGTTCTAAAGATTTCTGTACATTGTGACAAAATTGTAGTAGTTCCAAAAGCATACAAACTGTTTTATTCAATTAACAAAAGTTGTAGATGTCATGAAAGTAATGCTAATTTTATTACACTATATTAAACATTCTTTTCATAGTATCCTTTTATATTAATCATAGACTAATTAATGATCCAAAACATCTGTTTATATTTCATGACACTTTAGAGTACCTTCACAAATTTCTGCCTACCTTTACTCAAGGGGAATATGTAAATGCTAGTTTCATACTATTTAGTAGTATGAAATATATTTCATACTACTGCTCAAATATTAAGCAACACACATTTGTTGGCTGAATAAAATATGACCAAACTGATCTGTAAAAGATAAAGCTATTTTTTAAAAAAATATGGTGATGTGATTTTCATTCCCTTTAATTTTTCAAAATATTACATGATACAAAAATCATATGCACAATTTAGACTCAACCATTTTTAGAAACTATAATTTTTGATTCAAAAGAAATCTGCAATCTTGCAAGATGAGACTCCATTTAACAGTGCGTTTCCAGAGAAACTAGAGCTGCTTTTCCTGCCTTTCTTCTTAGACAAGAGCCTTATGATGACACATTTTAATATTCCACACACAAAGGAAAAAATAAAAACAGAAAATTCTATACAGCCTAAAATACTGGCCACAATGTAGCAGTTGAAAGCTACCTATGTGGAAATGACAACCAAATAAGCCCTTATTTTAGCTCTTTATCTTCTTAACTTTCACTTGGTATATAAGAGCACATCCCCAGCTACAGCACCTGAAAATATTCAGGGCTCTTTTCTTCATCCACAGGCAGATGACATGTCACCAGCTCAGAAGTAGTTTCTTCCTTCCAGATTAAAACCTAAGCAGATGTGATATCAGATCTACATTTGTAGCTCATGTTTTTTCCAGACATAAAAGGACTAAAGTTATATATCAATCTGATCTATCTATATAGAGTT
Organism: Dipodomys spectabilis; assembly: GCF_019054845.1. Classification (NCBI taxonomy): domain Eukaryota; kingdom Metazoa; phylum Chordata; class Mammalia; order Rodentia; family Heteromyidae; genus Dipodomys; species Dipodomys spectabilis. The sequence goes on along the minus strand of NW_024870892.1, from coordinate 3,540,542 downwards.
CTGAACACAGCCCTGCATATGCTCATAAATATACTGTAGATGAAGTAGAGGAGAAGGATAGTACTGTGGGCTATACTGTGGCTTTGGTGTTGTGCTTTTGTTATTACTACTCTTTCATAATATGATTTTTAAGAGGTTTAGATCTTAGTCTAGAATTGGGTTCATTTTTATCTTCCTGTAACTAATTGTCACAGCACAAGTGTACTGTGTATGGAGTATGCACTTCAGAACATGTATATAATTGCTAACAATCCAATCTGAGTGACTGACTATGTGTATCACCTTAGACATAACACGCCTTGGGTTCGTTAATCATCAAAATCATCCTTACCATTAATTGTCATTAGCCATAGTTATCCTACTGTACTCTAAAATATTAATTAACTAAAGATCATAGGAATGGTCCACAGTCCTTCTGGCTATCCCCATTGGGCTGTTTGTCTAGAGAGAAAAGGGACAGAATTGTATCTCAGAAGGCTGAGGCAGCAGATCATCCAGAAAATGGCTGATAGCCAAATGGTACTTAATACCATATTCTAACTAGTGAATGAGATTTTAACAAATTCTATGCCTCATGTATAATGATAGGGTTTTTAGCTTCAATAATGGGTCTTTTCTTGGATAGAGGTGTGAATAATCCTTAAATAGTAACAAGACAAGAAAATTCCCAGGAAAGCAGACTGTATCCTAAGGACAGAGTCTACTAAAAGGAAACAGTAAAGGAGACAATGCAGAGTAGGGAGCAGCAGCACTGTGGAGAACTTTCTGGGTTTCCCATCCTGTAATAATAGACTAGTACCAAACTTTACAAATTAAAACTACTGGCTTCAGAAAATTCTTATCTACTTGTGAAAAAGATATAATCTGGACAAACACACACATATATGATATATGTATATATATTATATTCAGTTAATCTGAAATGAATCACAGATACAAATTTAGGAGACAAAAATTACAGAACTCTTAAAAAGAAACAAGTACTTGTCTTTGTAATGTAGAATTAGGACAATGGATAAGTAGAAAGTAAAATAGGCAAGTTAGATCTCAATTCATTTAAATAATTTTGTGCATCGAAAACACAAAGAAGAAAATCAAAAGTAATTAATAGAAAAGACATATTACTAGTAAATATATCCGATAAGGATTTTATTGCTACAATTTATAAGGAATCTCTATAGTTCAGCAATAAGAATATAATCTAGACCAATTAAATTAAAAGATGAGCAAAATAACTGAATAAGCTATGTCCCAAAGAAGAGACAAATGAACAACAAGCCCTTGAGAAAGGGCTCACCTTTAGCCATTAGAAAATGCAAATGTAAAGTGTAATGAGAATCCAGAACCAGGGTGGCTGTTATAAAAACACAAAACTAAGCAAACAGAGAGAAAAAAAAACAACCAGTGGTAAGGATGTAGGCTAATTGGGACCTATATAAATTGCTACTGAAATTGTAACATAGTGCAGCCAATACGAACATAATTTGGCAGTTCTTCAAAAAGTTAAACATAGACTTACCATATGATCTAGCAATTCCAATGTTAGACACATGCCTTGGAAATGAGATAATTTTTAACAGAAATCTGGACACAAATATTCCTAGCAGAAAGTGTGTTATGGTCAAAAAATAGATTAAAAACTATGGATGGACACCATTAATAGATGAACCATCCACACAGAAATATACTACAATGAACCTTATTAAATTGTGCCATCAAAATGTGCCAATAAAATAGAGAAAGTAAAAGGCAGCTGCACCTGTGATCCTCTGTTTGGTGACTGCTTTGGTGACAAACAAGGTGATAGAACTGTAGAGGAGCCACAGCTCCACTTCTGAGTTTTTGATGGGTCATTGGAGATAAGAGTCTCAAGGACTTTCTTGTCCTGGCTACTTTCAAACCATGTTCCTCAGTGACTAGTCCTCCTCAGTAACTAAGATTTCAGGCATGAGCCTCCCATCCCTGCCTTACCACTAATTTTTACCATTTGAATAATATCTTAGTGTGTGGTGTGTGTGTGTGTGTGTGTGTGTGTATTCAATTGTTGGAGTTAAATTATCATAACTCCAGAGCCTACTTCTAGTAAATTATACTGATAAGATAGAGTATCAAAAAGTATTTGTAGTTGCAAACTCAATAGTCCCTCATTGCCCACCATGGCCACAGATGGCAGCACTGTAGCCTTTTCTTTTCCTCTTTTTCCTTTTCCTTGCTCAGCCTTATCCTTAGTGAATGCTTATGAAAAGAGTTCTTTTGACACATAAAAATAAACTTAATTCATTAGTATACGGAAATTCTTTTATTTTTTTATTTTTGAAGTATTCTATATTGTTCTACTTTTTAAGCTTATGATTGGCCATTGTTTTAATTTTTTAAATTTATGATTAGAAACATTTTAAGATTTAAAGATTATAAATAAAGTGTAAATAAACCCATTTGGAATGTTAACCACATGCTTTCAAGTCATGAGATGTCCCAAAATATTGCGGAGACTAAAGGAGAAAAAAGAAAAAGAAAAAGAAAAACCTCTGGTTGCTTTAAGATAAATTCCTTTGTAGAGTTCACACGGCTAACCCTTTGGGGTATTGACAGCCCATTACTTTTCTTACGCACCATCTTTATCTAGAAAACTGAAAGAATAACTAATTATATCCTTTTGTAAATGAATGCTACAGAATAGCTTTTGTTCCACATAGTTTGAACTATGCTGCACAGGCGTGTTGAGAGACTTAAGAATTTAAGCGTGCAGGTTTTTGTGTGCACATTAATGGGAAGCCCTCTAGAAGGACTGCAGTCCTGGGTCAAGTGTGGAGCAAGGATTATGCACCTGTATTTTGCTCTGAGTTGACCAGTTTAGTCATACATTAGCTGCAGGGGTGAGGTGGAGGGGGATAAGGAGGAATGAGGAGAGATGTGACATGGATTAGCTGCTTTGTTGAATGGCAACTCCTTTATGCAATTACTTAAAGATAATAAAAATACGATTTTAAAATGTTTATCTAGGTTCTCTGGTTCAGCTCTGGAGACCATTGCTATATGCCTCTCATTCCACTTCGTAATTACCCTGATAGGCAGAATAATTACTGTTGTCATATGGAAGCACAGGGCAGGGCAGGGCAGAGCTGGGGAGGGGAGAGAAGGGAACAGAAGGGAAGACAGGGGAGAGGAAGGGAAGACAATATAAATTAACCTGCAAAAGAAGTTTGGTTACTTCTTGTATTTAGCTTTTGTGTTTTTTTCCCTGTATTATAATACTTTTTTCCTAAGTCTTTGTCACAGCTCCACAGTTTTGTAGAATTCTGTTGCAGCACATACATTTAACTTCATTAAACAGCAAGAAGAGACCTGAGTTCCCAAACCTCCTCGAAGAATAACTCCCAGCTGCATTCAAAGGTGAAGCAGAGCTAAAGGCCACAATGTTTGAAAAATATTGTTTTTGTATGTATTAACTAGGAACTACAGCAACATAGCTGTGTAGAAGAGCATGATTTGGATAGTGATAAAATGAAGGGGTGGGGCTGGGAAGTTGGCTCAGTGGTAGAGCGCTTGCCTTACATGCCTGAGGCCCCGGGTTCGATTCCTCAGCACCACATAAGCAAAAAGAAAAAAGCCAGTAGTGGCACTGTGGCTCAAGTGGTAGAACACTAGCTTTCCGAAGAGCTGAGGGACAGCACCCAGGCCCAGAGTTCAGGCCCCACGACAGGACCCCCCCAAAAAAAATTTTAAAAAATGAAGGGGTGTAAAAAGTTTAAAAGTGGAAAACTGGCCTACCTAGCTTTCTTTATGCATAACTGCTCTTCACTTCTTCATTCCTGTTTCCCTTCTCTCTGCCTCATGAAAGGGAATTGATCGGAATTGACAGGAAATCTATCTATGTGCAAACAAGCAACTGCACCATATCTTGTAACTTGAGAGGTCTGATGTGAGCACGGGTCCCAGGAGAGTTCTCAGGTCGCTTCTTGCTAGCAGGGACACTGTGCTTCATGGGATGATGCTACTCCTTCCATTCAGAGCAAGACAAAGTACAGGGACCAGTGTGGGCAACAGATAAAGCAGGTGACTTAAGTAGAACATGTCCTCCACATTAGTCATTGTTCAAGGTGGTTTCTGTCCATTGTCATATCCTTCAGCAAAAGAAATAGCTATTATAATGACTATTTATTAGCATTACTTTTATGATTTTTTATTACTCTCTGCTTTTCTAAGAACATCAATGTTTAGTAACAATAGTTTTAAAATGTTTGATACAGTATTACAATTCAATAGAATAATAATTTTGATCTCCTGTTGATACTTTTTCTACTTATACTAACGCTATTTTAGATGTTTTAAGGCATGACCCAGTTACAAACTTAATTATTCTTTTGTATTTGTGTAAATCAGTTGTATGAAGAAGTTTCATTGTGATATTTATGACAGGCATGCTTGGTGCTTTGTACAATGCGTTCAAGTACATAAATATACTTTAATCAAACGGACTCTTTCCATATGACTCTTTATCCTTTCTCTAGTCTTAGAACATTTTTGATAGTTAGGGTGGGCTTCTTATGCTCATTTGTAATAACCTTCAGCATATATATATATATATATATATGTATGTATACAAGTACATTTTATGTAATGTACTTGTGTTTTTCAACCTATTGGTCTCTCCTCCCAAAAAGAACACATTTCACAATCAGGCTGTAGTATAATTTTCCTTAAAATCCAGTTTCCACATATAAGCAAAGCTATTCATTACTTGCCTTTCTGAATTGAATTTATCATCCTTAACATGATGTTCTCCACTTCCACTCAGTTTCCTGTGAATGACACAATTTCATTCTTCTTTATGGCAAATTATACACCATTGTCTATATAGACCATATTTTTTTTATTCAGTCTTTAGTTGTTGAATAACTTGGCTCCACATCTTGGTTCTTATATAGTAGTGCAGGTCTCTCCATTGTAACCTGATTTGTTCCTTCCTCCTCAACAAGTAATGGACATAGGATGGAAATTTACTTGTCACTATTTACTGACCCATTTATCATCAGCATCATTGTTGGGTTATATATCCATTGTCCACACATAAAGACCTCTGGATAATAGATGACCAATTAATAAAGCAGCATTTAGAAAAGACTCTCAAGTGAATCTCCATAGAATAAGTTGGGTTGGTTTCAGCTCAGTCAGAAATTATTCCTTTTTTAATAAGACATTACATTGCCCTCCCTTTTCCAGATTCTGGTCCCACTGCCTTCAGGATTGCAGGCTACTCCTCATGCACTATACATACTATTTTATCTCCTATGATCATAAATAAAATTTTCCTATTGGTCTATTAGATATAGTTAACAAGTTAAAGGGACTGGTTTATCACTGAAGTCTGAAGCATAGCAGGGTAACCTTAATATCAGGGTTATTAATTGTACATCATGCCCCAAGTTGTTTTATTATAATTAATTTTCCTGTGAGTAAGTAGAAGTGGAGGTGGGCCAAATCCCCCAGCTTAGACATGAGAGCCTCTGGCCAGTTCTTGGCCCTTAATTGTTCAGTGGCTAAAGTGGCCGTCAAGTACCCAAGGATTATCTCCATGCATTTGAATGGTTTCTGGCTAGAAAGTTAACAGCTGAGTGCATTTTGGGTAAAAACTAAAGGAAATGGTTGATAAAAATATCAATGCTGTGTATCTGCTAAGGGAGATACAGATCTGTTCTTTCTCAAACCACTGTTAAGCTGTCACACTCACACAGGCTTATCACAGAAGCCATTATCTAACGGCAGTGTTATCTCCAGACATTTTCCTGACTAGACAGAAAGAATCTGTGCGGGCAGTCATTCTTCTAATTTGTTTTAAGGAGGCCTGTGCTGGTTCTTTGGTGAGGAATCACTTACACCAGCTGTTAAAAATCTACGGACCGTGACTGAATGCCTAGGCTACCCCAGGTCCCTTTTAACACAAAGTGGAATGTGGTTTCAAATTAGTGAGGCAAATAAGCAAGATTGAAGAAACTGATCATAAATTTCCACCTGAGCCATGGTGAGGAAGATCTAGTTAAGTTTATTAAAAATTGTTTAATTATACAAGGAAATGGAGCTCCTCTTAGTAGCTTTGTGGTGGGAAGAGGGACATTGATTAGAAACAGGCAAGTGAATAGGATGCTTGGAAAAGCATGACAAAAAGCAATGGTGAGCTAAGAAATGAGTGCCAGTGTGTGCACCAGGTGGTGAAGCAGAGTTGTGCTATATAGAGTAGTAAATACCCTTTGTTGATCAACTTCCAGGAGCCAGCAATGTAGCACATTCAGTTTTTGACACAGTATCTCATAGGGGAGGAAAATGAATACTCAGGCACAGAAGGTCCTGGGAATTGTAAATATGTTATTTTTGTTGTTTCAATAGAGTGATACAAAGATTCGATTGTCTTCCTTGTTAACTAAGAAAAGAGAATTCAAAGAAATATAATTTACAAGGACTGGATTTGTATGCATTATATGTGTAGCTAGCAAATCATCAATTTGTGAATGAGATTACTTAATGAATTTTGTGTCATTGAATATCATAAAAGTTAACCAAAGATTCAAAGTGATTCCTTTAAGCCATTCCTGATTTTTAATCATTTTAAGGTGAAGATAATATATGCTTATACAAATGCCTTTTTTTCTTTGCATCCAAAGCAATACTTTCACAGACCATTTTACCTTTCTAGAACTTACGTCACCCAAAGCAGCACTTTAGAATATTTTTCCACAGAAAAACCTCCCTCTATTGGTATGTATATATTGCTTCCAAGAAAACTAATTTTAGTTCCACATGATGAAGAGTCTTTTCACTCGTGGGAGATTTGACCGACTTCCACACACCCACCTGAAAGATAAGAAGCTCATGTTCATATATCACTGCAACGATGCAGTATTGAACACCAGGAATTGTAGAGGTGACTTCTCAACAAGCAAAAGAGCAAGTGTTGCAGCTGGCAGTGCCGATGTTATAACATTAAACAGTAAAGGTAGAATTCATAGGTTTTTCTATTAAAGTATAGTGTTTACCTCATTCAACTTCCTCAAGTAGAATTCCCATATATATTTGTCTATGGTTCATCTAATACTGCCCAAGGAAAGATTCATTTGATTAACTCTGTGTGAAGATCAGAATTTATCCTGCTGCCAGATTCCAAAGGCACAGAGAATCCCCAAGTTCCTGTGGCGTTGTCAAGGAGCAAATGAACTGATTTCTGTGTCAGTTATTCCATTTGCTCACGGGAACCATTGCTCTTTCCAGCATCAAGTCCTGTTGACTCCATTCCAAACCTCAGAACATCCTTGCCAACCCCCTTCGCAGAGGTGGTGCCTTGGAAAAGCATGAGCAAATGGAAAGGAGCTCGTGCTTCAGGAAACCCACACTACGTGACCGGAGGTCGGCAATCCTCGGTGATTCCTATTCTCCACCATCACTTAACTGCTGACTTGGAAGCTCTTCTTCATCTTTGGACACTTTGGGCCCAGGAATCTTTATACGATTCATACTCAAAGTATGAAATACTTCCATCAAGAGTACCTGTGAATAAATTTTAAAAGTCAGAGAATGAAGCCATAGCAGGATGTCCAGCCATGTGGAATCCTACCTTCCGTCAAGATGTCAGCCTGGATTTTTCCTGCTCATCATGGTCACCCTCAACTGTACATAGTTTCCACCAAATAAATGTCTGTGGATCTCCTTCCACCATACACACTGAGGGCCCTCATATCCAGACAAGGGTCCTCCGGACAACGGAAGGTGTAGGAGCCAAGGTATTTAATAAGGACATAAAAATGAAATGCAGATTCTGAGATGAAATGTCTTTATCATGTCCTTTTGCCTTGTAAACTGTTTAGGCTTTGCTTATTTTTTTTCAAGGTCCAGGGTGAGTTTATTAATGGAGAACCTCCACCCCCATGCCCCACACGATGCCCAGACACCACGGTTCTCCTTTGTCACAGCATACAAAATAAATCAACAATCATACTAAAACATACCCAAGACCCCTTAAGTCAGCGGATTGAACATTAAATCTCGAAGCAGCATTGTGTTACACTTTGATTCGAATCCTATTTACAAATTGAATAGCACTTGTAAAGATAGCAACGTTTCTAAGGGCAGTAGGGTATTTTCCTTTATTATGGTCGGATATATATTTGGATATATAACTCCTAAAGCTTTCTTGAAGAAGGTTCGCTCCCTTCAGCACGGAATCCACTGAGTTTCAGCGCCGGTTCCTCCTTTGTGCTTTTCGGCTCTACTTTGTTACGCGGATGGCACATTTGAGCTGAAGAGCGCAAGGACAGCGCCCAAACCCAGAGTTCAAGTCCCACGACCAACTAAAAGAAAAAGAAAAAAGAAAAAGAAAAAAAAGTAAGTTTGCTTTGCTTTTTTTGTTTCAAGAGGTTCTAGAAATTCTACAGCTAAGGATTTTTAAAAAAAAAATTATATTGGTTTTAAAACTCCTTATGATGGACGTAAATTTGATCATTTTTATATCACTGGTATCCCAACTACCTTATTGTTTTAGGTATATTTGAGGAGAATCTTTTTTTTGAGTTTCTAAAATTTTGTGCAACATTTTAGCACAAGAGCATGATCACCATAAAACTTTTTCTGAAATAAGACTAACCGTCTTTCTGTAACACACTTTATAGTTTTTTGAAGATGAATTAAAAACCATGGGGATGGGTGTTTGATTTGATATTATTATGTGCTTTGGGTTCACTTCTTTAGTCCAGCACAGAAGCGGCTTTCTACGGGGCTGTGTGACACAACTGTGAATTGTCACTCTAGCTGCTTCAGAGATGACAGGTGAATACACAAGATTGTTCTATTTAATTTGGCTTTAGAAATCTCATTGTGTCTTGAAATTAAGACACAAACTCATTCTTCCTTAACTAAAGGAAATGTTTTGTGTTTGTATTACAGGGTGTTGAATGGACAGACAAGCTATATATATAAAACCTAGGCTACATGACCTTTTGGGGTCATAAACCACTTTGAAATACTCATCACAATGTAAAATTTTTTTCTGGCTGTTTGAGCACCATCTGAATCCATTCCCATGAAAAATCTTCACAAATATTTCTCTGAGTATGTCTTTGCACATAGCATTCTGAGTATACACAGATATTTCCAAAGATATTTTGTTAGCATATCTTATTTGCACAAGTGGGTTGCATTGGTACATTTTCATACATACATACAATGTAAACGTATTTAATCTCAGTCTTCCATCACTTTTTCTCATTCTTCTCTCAGTTAACTCATGTTTCAAGCCTACTTCTGTTCAAGAAGAGCTTGGGCAAAGTATATCTTATGACTTGGTGGATATACAAAGTTTTATTTTAAAATTTCCAGGTAAATATGTAAGTCTTTTATAATTATAGAGCAATAACAGTTTTGTCACTACCCTTCTTTCAGCTCAGTTGTACAAAATAAATTTGTGGAGAATGTTGACAAAACTAAAATCCATCTTTCTTATGATGTGTTTATTAAAATAGTTTTATGACTTCTCATTGCCTGCTTATATTCATGAAGTGGCCAATGACAAAATGAAGTACTCACACTTAAGCGATTCTGTATTCATGTATTAATTTTGATAATGTTGCACAGTTTTATAGTTGCACAGTTTCATATAATCAATGTTCTTGAGATAGTAGAGTGTACTTAAAGTAAGTTTATTTAATTTCATGAACATTTTGATTGGTCACGAGTGTCATTCATATACTGGTTTGCGTATGTATCTAGGATCATTGTTGAAATAGAATATTTCCTGTACCTAAGCAAATATGTCTGGCTTTATTTTTGGTTGAACAATTATGGAGAATTTTAGTAATATTGGTAGATTAATCTTTTTTCTGATTTTGTTTAGTTGTAGTTTTATGGATATGGTGCTAGTCCTAAAATACATAATGTTTCTCTTTACCCTTTTCAAAATTGTCTAAGGCAATATAAATCTTGCAATATGGTGTCAGAATGAAATCTGTGTTGCAAATAGACATGTTCATGTTTCTTTCTTTAAACCAGTGTCTAAATTTGTAAATCTCATATTTTATTTCCATCACCTACCTTGAACATCAGTTTCCAAACATGAAAAAAATACAGAATGCATATTTTAACACAAAAATAAGTGCTGGGTATTCTTAGAATATAAATCAAATGTTTACTCAAATATATTTAAAATATTCATCATATGTACCACAAACTACATATAATTCTAGCTATCATCTAACATTACTTTACTTTTTTAACTTCCTTAATGTATAACCTTTAATGGGCTTTAGAGTTGAACCTTATTTGAGAAATAGATTATTTACAAAACAACTTATTACACTTTTACATAGATATTTTAAAATATTTCTAACTAAATTAAACAAATTACATGAAAAGATAGTAATTTTTAGAATTTTCAAATTTGAAATTTCAAGTTGAACAAAGATACCATTTTAAAAATCATTGTCATTGTAGAGTTGGTACCCAGACAGGTTACAGTCACATGAATCAGGTAATGAGTAATGAGTACAATTCTTTTTTAACCATGCCTCCCCTTCCATTTCTCTCTCCTGGTTTTTCCCTCCCATCTCCACCCACAAGATGTAGAGTGCACTTTTCACAATGTCTAGTAAGTATCATGATTTTATTTGTTCACCCTTTTCCCACCTTTTCAGGGCCCTCCCTACCCTCCAAAATCAAACAAACTAATAAGACAAAAAGAAAAGAAAACATGAACAGCAACATTGGCAAATGAAAAATGTCTCTTGTTTCCTCTTTTTGGAGTTTATTTTATAGAATATTATTTTATTTGATCCTATGCACATAGCCATTAAGGCTTTGTCAGCTGCACCTATGTAATATCCTCCTTTGGACTCAGTGTGTGAATGTGTAGAGACCTATAGTATTTATTATGTGTGCATCTATATATTTAATCATTCTGTGTGTTTACTTGTAGATTTATAGGCACATTCTAGTTACCACAAATAAGAGAAACCATGCACCCCATGTTTCTTTGATTCTGGCTTACTTCGCTTATTATAATTTTTTTCAAGTCTTTTCATTTCTTTCTCAATGTACAATATCATTCTTTCTGATGCATGAGTAGTATTCTATTGTGCATATACACCACATATCTGGCCATAAAAGAAGTACAAATCAAAACAACATTGAGATTCCACCTCACTCCAGTTAGAATGTCCATTATCAAGAAAACTAATAATATGCTGGCGAGGATGTGGCCAAAAGAGAACCCTATTTCACTGTTAGTGGGAATGCAAGCTTGTTCAACCACTCTAGAAAGCAGTATGGAGGTTCCTCAAAAGTCTAAAGATAGAGCTTCCCTACGACCCAGCAATCCCACCCCTGGACACCTATCCAATGGACAAAATCAGGCCACACTAAAGCCACCAGCGCAACCATGTTCATTGCAGCTTTGTTTACCATAGCCAAGATATGGAATTTACCCAGATGTCTCTGAGTGGAAGAATGGATCAAGAATAAGGGATCAAGAAAACATGGTATGTATAAAAGTACCTCTTAACTTTTGCCAGCCATTAGCAAAGTTTCCTGTTACATTTTAATTGCTTATAGTTAATCATTACAGACAAATTTAAATTTGAGAAAATCTGTCTAGTACATATTATATATAGAGAGATATATTTTACATTCTTTACTTCCATCTGTCCACATTAAGAATGTATAGGTATATTCTGCTCACTTGAAATGAACACCAATAAAATTAATATTTTTGGCCTGCTAAATCAACTCAGAATTCTACAGAATGATATAATTGGTACAATACTTATTTATAATAGTTTTCAATTGAATGTTAAGTACTGTTTCCTAGGGCAATGCTATATAAGGAATCTTGCTATTACTAACAGTGTGAGACACCCTTAAGGAATAGAAATGAATAAGTTCTCATTAAAGAGATGGAGACACTAGGTACATTAGGCCATTAATGTTCTGGCTCTTGCCTCTGCCCTAGTCATTAACCAGGACATTGCTCTTGAGCTTTTAACATCCATTATTTATGCAATGTATCTTAGCTGCTTCAAAGAATGACAGATATGAAGTTAGGTTATGTGTCTCTTTGCTACTGTGAGATTTCAGAGTGTGCAAATAGAAAAAATTATCAGATTATATATTATCTCATTACTAGCTTCCTTTTTCATCCTTTTATGTAAAATCTTCCATTTTTCTCGAACAAACAATATACTTTAAAATATTTATTTTATTCTTTAACTCAGGGTAGCTCACATCTGTCAGATAAATAAATTTACTTGATTTTTAAATTCTCAAGACAGTCTAAAGTTTAGATAAGGGTGCTTGGAGTAAGAATTTTCTTTTCTACCACATTTAGCATGATATAAGTGAGTTGTACCTATAAACAACACATATAACTGAAGAAAACATATACTTATTAGCAGGTGAAAAATGAGAAGATCAGCTCATCAAGAAGCAATATCAGAAAAAAAAACAGAGAAGGGGGGGAGATACTTATTGAGTTCCTTCTGCTTCTTTAAAATCCAGAAAACCAGCCTGTAATCTGTTTTAGTCAGGAGACAATGATCTGGAAGATTTTGGTTCAAACAGCCAGGGCTCCCAGGTTTGCCCCTCCTATCTCCTCTCCCTCCATAAATGTACAGTTTATTTCCAACATAGTATCTAGTGAATATCACTGATGAATTGGTTCATTCTTTGTCCCACAGCTTCTGTGCATCCCTTTCCCTCCCCCAAATCAGATAAACTTATATATAAGACAAAGAGTTCAGGAATCAAATACAGGGACAAGAGAGAGTCAATGAAAGCCCAAAACACAGTCAGAAGAGAAGAAAAGTGGGTTCAGAGATCATGGCCTAGGAGATCAATTGAAAGACCTGAAGTGTATTATGTGAAAATATATGTAATTGTATAACCTCTTTGAGACAGAGTGGGTAGAGATTGAAAGGGAAACTATCTTCTAAGCTGCCCTGAAAAGGTTTAGAAGCAGTATTTGAACTTTGTTGGGCCACTTGAAAGGAAAACAAGAAGCCACCAGTGTGGATGCTCAGGTACTACACTTATGGCTTCCCTGAGATGATGGTGGGGTTTTCTCAATATCTATCCATCCCATGGGAGAATGTGTGAGTGAGGTATGAATCAGGTAGCTTGTTTCCACACTTCCTTCAGGTTTCCAAAGGACAACACAGGGTCATAAAAGAGAAGGCATATCTATTAGAAATCATATATTTCGACTTCAAGTTCTCATTGACATGGTCAGTATTTATGCTTTAGTAGTTTTGTCTGGCTCTTGTGCTACTGTGAAATGTCACAGCTCCATTAGACCAGTCATTGAGACATTTGATCTTGTATTAAATCAGCTTCACTATGAGAAGCAGTGGTTCTATCACAGAGTAGAAAAGTCTAGCTGTTTGTAGGTGTGGGCATTGCTTTTGTAAGTACAGCAATGTGTTGGTTTGGGTTATCATCAAACATTATGAACTTCTCTAATCATTTCCAGAAAGGAGAGGTATCATTTGGTTCTGGTTCACTAGGAATCCTTTAGAGAAATGTATGCATTTTAATGGTGTACTTTCTAATGCTGTTTTTTTTTTTTAACTGAGGTCTACCATAATTTTTGTAAATATGCACCGTGATGAAAGCTAATTTTAACACTTTACTATGATAAGAAAGAAGAAATAAACATTTTTTTTGGAAGAGAAATTACATTTAAAAGAGTCACATACAAAGGCTAGGTAAACTGCTGAAAGACCAAATATGTGCCTCTTCTATGCTGTGGTCCCTTGCTTTTTCAAGGCTGATTCATGTTCAGTGTTCAAAATCCTTCCTCCTTGACAGTATTTATTTACCATCCTACTTTTAATCTGAAAAATTCTACCTGGTAATATATAATGTTGCCTTTATGATCTCTTGACATATTACGTCCTGCTACTTGAAAATTCGTGCTTTCAATATTTTCTGCTGAAAGATAAATATGCCCAATTGCATAAGGTTTGACAATCAGCTATTACCGGAAAGGAGGAGAGCATTGATTCCCCCAATATTCTGAAATTAGATAGAAAAGAACAGAAATGCATGGCCATATCTTGGGGCATAAAGAAATGAAATACAGGGAAAGGTTCAGGAAAATTATCTGATTGGAATTCTTCCAGTCTGCTTTCTTCCTTTCCTTCCTCTGGATTCAAATGTCTACTAGTAGCATCATTTGCATCTCAGAGCAGGATGGAAATTCCTTTCTATCTCTTCCTTTGTATCAGGCAAGATTGCATTTGGTTGTATGTAAAGGGCATCAATTTGCACAAGAAGAGTTAATTATTTTTCTTCTATAAAAATGTATACTGTACCCATATAATGCTGGTGTAACAGCTTGGGGATGCTGTCAAGGATCCAAATTCCTTCTCATTTTTGGCTTAGGTTGGAGATTTTCACACTCACATTATCAATGTTGCTGCTTCTTCTTCAGACATGATGGTTGAATGCCAGGCAGCAAGGAGATTCTGGAAATCAAAAGGCTAGCCACATAGCCCCTTTCCTCAGATATTAATAACAAAAACAATAAATTAATCAGAATGACTCTGATTTTGTATTACTTTGCACAAGAACTATCTGCAACTACCTGAGCAGAAGACTGCAATACTAAGTAAGGGTTTGTTAGGGCCAAGAGAATAGGATGTCATTGGCTCTGACTAGGAAACTAGTGGTAACTATATTGACATTAGACTTGCTAAGGTTTAAAAGAGAAAGTCTATTCTTAGATGAATCACAAAAGATGATTGCAAAGCATTTAGGAAACTCAAAAGACCAAAAGGAAAACAATTTATAAAAAGCTAAATAAAACCCTACTTCTCAAAAGTTTAATACTAATTATCTGTCTTTTCTTTGTCTTCCCCTGCTCCCTTGCTTTGTGTATATTGCTTTCCTGTTTGGATTTCGAAAATAGAATATTAAAAAATATTCTGTATCATGGCTTGATTTTTTCTTTTTCTTTTTCTCTTTCTCTATCTCTCTCTCTTTTTTTTTTGGTAGTAAGTGATTTCGAAGTCAGCTGTTTCTCAGATGGCATTCTATCACTGGTGCCACTCATTCAGCCCTATTGCTTGCTAGCAATTTTGGAAATAGAGTCTCATAGACTTTTCTTCCCTGTCTGGCTTTACATTATCATCTCCAGCTCTCAATCCCCCAACTGCTAAGAATATAGGCATAAGCCTCCAGAACTCACCTGATTTTTTTAACCTAAAAATTTCATATAAATATATTTGATACTAATATCTAGAGTTCTAAAAGGGAATCCTCATAACTGATAACATTTGATTATGTATGTATATTTCTTAAATACTTCTACAGAATAATATTTCTATTTCTTCAATTGTTTTAACTCTATACAATATATGTTTTTGTTTATTTGTTTGTTTTTGGTCATGGGGCCTGAACTCCGGCCCTGGGAGTTGTCCCTCAGCTCTTCAGCTCACAGCAAGTGTTGTACCTCTTGAGCCACAGTGCCACTTCCAGCTTTTTCTGCTTATGTGGTGCTGAGGAATCTAATCCAGGGGCTTATGCATTCAAGGCAAGCACTCTACCACTGAGTCACCTTCCCAGCCCCAATATGTGTTGTTAAATAAGTATGTGTATACTCTTGATAAGAAATGTACTCATTATCTTGCCCATGTAATTGTATCCCCTCTGTACAGTATTTTCACAATAAAAATGTGTGTATATATAAGCAGTATATATATAAACCCATTTTATATCTATAATTATATGATTTATATTTATAGTATATGGTATTATAGAATTTACACATAGATGCATATGTGTCTATGTATACATATATGGGTATATATAAACACACACACACACACACACACACACACACACACATATATACATATTCGTGTGTGTGTGGTTGTGTGTGTTACTAGAATTCAATCCAGTCATTTATAAATCATTCTAAAATGCATTTGGAAAAGTGAAATTAATTAAAAATTATTCTCATTTTAATACTTAATAAATCCTTAAAATAGCATTACAGAAAATTTCATGAATTCACGGTATTTCCTCACACTTCTCATACCCCACTCCTGTTAGAGGGAAGCTTTTTTTCTGAAAAGGATTAGATACTTTAGGAATCAGACTTCCATGCACAGAAATCACTCATCCCATTCCTCAGAAATTGCCTTGAGTTTCAATCCTGATTATGCTATGGCAGGAACACTCTAGAAACTACTATAAGTGATTCAGGATGTACCTTGAAGTCACAGGTCACTCTTCAAGGTCATCTAATTCTCAAAAAAGTCAATATTAAAACCTAGAGGTCCCTATGCTTAGAATCATGAAGCCTCGCTTTAGACTTGTCATTGTTAATGAGGTTTGGGAAAGGTTTGGGTAACACCTGGTAATGGCAAAGAAAAGGCAGAAATCTGGAAGTCAAATAGCTGAGCTCTTCTTGATAAAATTGTATTGGAAAAGAAGACCTGCTCTCTTCAGCTTAGCTTAGATCCTCATGAATGCCCTTTCAACAACTCAGATAACCCTATTTCTTCACGGGACATTCTGCCCGCTGCTGACCACTGAACTCACCAGTTACCACACTGTAAGGAGACTTGAATGTGCTTGTGAGGAGAGGGGGTGAGCACAGGACAGGCTGACCCTCTATCGCTGGTGCCTGTCAGCAACTGCAGCATGACAGAGGAGACCAGAGCCTCTGTTGGAGGCAGGAAATGAGTTTGTCTCCAGCAGTTCGAGAATGGTATTAGGTCAGACTGTATTTAGTACATATTCTTATGATTTTGTGTGTCACTCCTGGGGCTTGAACTCAGGCCCTGGGAGTGTCCCTGAGTTCATTCTCCCCCCTCCCTCTTTCTCTCTGTCTCTCTGTCTGTCTGTCTCTCTCTCTTTTTCTCTCTGTCTGTCTCTTTCTCTCTCTGTGTCTCTCTCTGTCTCTCCCCTTCTTTTCAAGACTAGCACTTTACCACTTAAGCCCTTCACTTTCAGCTTTTTAGTGATTAATTGGAGATAAAAGTCTCCAAGGCTTTTCTGCCTGTTCTGATTTGAGCTATGGTCCTCAGATCTCAGCCTCCTAAGTAGCTAGGATTATATGCACGAGCCACCAAGCAGTACTCGGCAGAGTACAGCAGTTTTACAGAGTATTTTGCAAGATTTAACAATCCAATATGCAAAATGGATTCTAAAAACCTCTGAGCATTCTGAATGATACCTTTAGTTCAGAATGTCAATTGTATTTCTTCAATGTTTGATGTAGACCCACGTGATTATTTCAGCACAGCACAAGCAGCCCTTGAGTACTTTTTCCTGCATCTCTCCTGACAAAAGAAGGAAAACAACTCAGACACTTACAAATTATTTACAGTAACTTTAAGATCTTGAAAGAGCTTTACCTATAAACAATTTGATAATAGCAATTTTGCTTTCTGCCTTTTTTGGGGGGCAGTTTAGCTGATTTTTCCATTTCTTTGGCAGGCATAAATCCTGGATTACTGGTTTTCCCAAGGTAAAAAATAAGAATTTGGGTATTTTTCTTAATGTTTTTGAGGTTGAAAGCATTGTTCACCTCTCCACCACCCTCTGCAGATGAAAAGTAAACCCGTACTATGGGCCTGTGGCATTGAGTACGCATGCACCTGTTAGCTAGTTAGAGCTCAGGCTTCTGTGGTGTTTAAAATGATAAAATCATTGTCCATTTCCTAATAAGACTGTTTTAAGAATGACATTGCACCATTTGTTAGGAAATGGAAAGACTTGGAAAAAATTATATAAAAGTGAAGTAAGCCAGGCCCAAAGAAACATAGGTCCTATGGTTTCCCTTGTTTGCAATAATTAGTATATGTCTGAGTCAAGCAGAAAAGGTCAGATAAGTTGATGTTAGGGGAATGAACCCCAAGATAAGTACTCAAATGTTTTTTTTTTTCATTTTTCTTTCATGCAATTGTTTCTAACATATTTATAAGATGATTTCTTTGTTGCTTTGTATGTCTCTCCCCCACAATATAACCCCTGCTTTCACTGTATTTGATGTTGGTATAATTTGTGGAGGGGAAAGGCAAAAACAAATCATTTAATTAGGGATACAGGTGGACCCATTGCAACAATGAGATGTACAAGTCATTATGTCGTAAAAGAACTTTACAACTTTGGTGGGGGAGGGGTTTGGGTGGGGGAGGATGGGAAGGGATGGGAAGGGGAAACAAAGAGGAGGCAACAATGCTTGAGAAGAAATGTACTTGTTATCTTGCCCATGTAATTGTAACTCCTCTGTACGGTATTCTCACAATAAAAAAAGACTTTTAATGAGATATGCTAAATAATGTGTAATTCATCCATTTAAAATGTACAAACCAATGGTTTTTAGCACATATGCAGAGAAATGCAAGCATCTCACTGTTAGCTTTGGGATGATTTTTATCAAACAGGGTAGAAGAAAACCAGAAATCTTTAAACCCATTAGCAATGCCCACCCTCAGTAGTAAGCAAAATGTCTATTTTCTGTCTTTGTTTCTGAGTTATTTCTTTCAAATGGAAGCATTCAATATGTTATCTCTTTCAGCTGACTTCTTTCAAAAAGCAGAACATTTCCAATCTCTTAATAATCAGCCAATCTGGGTCCTTTCATTTTGCCTGAATGAAAATTCGGGGGAGAACTAGCAGTCTACTGTTGCTGACAGTCCTGGCTCCCGAGTGCTAAAAGCCTCTCCTCTAAGGCTGTATTTGCAGACATGGAGGCTTACAGCTGCAAACCCTGAGAGCTAGGGCCCTGTTGCTCCAGGCTTGAGTGTCTAGGGACTTAGGGCTCAGTTGGAAGCTTTTTTGTTCTGGGCTTTAGTCACCAGGCGCCTCCACACCCAGAAGTTATTCTAATCACTTGTTGCTAGCAGTAATAAGAGGATGTGAGCTGCCAATCTATCTCAGATCTTATTTGATAAAGGAGCAAATGCCAATATTGTATTGTTTTTCTATTGGTGAACAATATTCCATTGGGTGCAATGGACTATTATTTATTTATCCACTCATGGATATAGATTGGTAATTTCCACTTGGGGGCCTTTAGGAGTAAGTGATGTTACAGATATCTGGGCAAAGTTTTTGCAGATGTATGCATCTTTTTAAATATGGTTTCATTAGGTCTCAGTTTATCACTGTAAGAAACTCTCAACTCTTTTCCAAGGTTGCTGCTCTATTTTTCATTCTTGTAATGACTTATAAGGATTCCATTTGCCCACCTCCTCATCAATCCTTGTATTTGCTTCTTTTATTCCACTTCGGTATTTGAGTTTTGTTATTGTTCATTTACTGACTTTTAAAAAATGTTGTTTTGAAATATCTATGAATCACAAAATGGCTGAATTTAATTAATGTATGTATAGTATAGTATTTTTGTAAGGAGAGCATTTAAAAATCTACAATGTCAGTACTAAAAAAAATCTATATTTCTATTACCTGTACTCATCATGCTATACAATTGATCTCTTAAATTTATTCCTCCTGTGTAACCATTTAACTCTGTATACCTATGAATTCAAATATTTAGCTTCTATATATAAGTGAGATTGTACAGCATTTGTCTTACCATGCCTAGATTATTTTACTAAACATAATGTAATCTAGGCTCATTAGCTATGTGGCAAATGACAACATTTCCTTCCTTTTTAGGGCCAAGAGAATTTCATTGTCTATTCTTTCATGCTTTATTTATCAGTTCATTCTCTCTGGGCACTTCAGTGGACTCCATATCCCAATGAATGCTTCAGTGAAAATATGTACATCCAGGTATCTCTTCAACAAGCCAGATTTTCTATGGATATAACCCCAGCTGGTGGATAATACACTGTTCCTATTTTTAATAATTTATGGAATCTCCATATTGTTTTCCATACTGGCTATTCTAATTTACATCCCACAAAAATTATGTAATAGTGTTCCTTTCTCAATATCTTCACCAACACTTACCTTTAAGTCTTATCCATAAAAGACATACTAAATGATTTGAAGTGAAATCTCACTACTGATTTAGATTGCTAAGTAGTGATTTCGAATATTTTTACACCTGTTAGACATTTGTATGTTATCTTTTGATGGAGGTTATAGGCTTCCTTGCTGTTGTGTTGCTGGCATGCCTTGGGTGTTTAGATACCCACCTTGTAAGATGTATGATTCACACACTCCTGATTCAGAGTCCTCATTCCAAATATTTCTTCCTTTTGTTGACTTTCTCTTTTATTGTGAAAAGTGTTTTAATTATTCACACAATTATTTTTATTTATTATTTATTTTTAAATTTTGTTGGTCATAGGGCTTGAACTCATGGCCTGGATGCTGTTCCTGAGCCTTTTTGCTCAAGATTAGTGCTCTACTACTTTGAGCCACACAGCTCAACTTTTGGTTTTCTAGTGGTTAATTTAGAGAGGAGAGTTTCACAGAGAGTTTCCTGACCAGATTGGCTTTGAACCAAGATCTTCACATCTCAGCCTCCTGAGTAGCTACAATTACAAATGTGAGCCACCAGTGCTCAGATGATCATCGTTACCATCATCATTATTTTGATTTCATTACCAGTGTTTTTTTGTATTTCATGTTAAGAATTACTAGATCAGCAAATAAGTCTGTAATCCTAGCTGTTTTGAAAATTGGTTAGCTGTAAGCGTGGAGATTTATTTCTCAGCTTTTGATTCTATCCTATATGCCTATATCCTATATGCCTATCATGGCATGATAAGTTTGTTCCAATTACTATGGTCTGGTAATGTAATTCAAACGATCTCATATTTGTTATTCTTTTTGACTATTGACTTACTCATCAATTTTTTGTGTTTCTATATACTATTTAGAATTCCTTATTTGTTTGAAAGTGTTCAGTGAGATTTTGATGGAGGTTGAATTGAATCAATTGACTATTTGACCAAATGTAAACATTTGAACAATATTAGTTATTCCAATCCATGGATGCAGGATATCTTTCCAGTTAAAATGCATTGATAAATATTTGATTTATTTATTGTATCTATTTTAAATTGAATTAGGTTTTTTTTATTTCTTTCGCAAACTTCATTCTTAGTGAATAGAAATGTTACTCATTTTATATCCTGAAATTTTATTGATCTTGTTCATTAGTCCTAGGATATTTTCAATAGATTAGATTTTTTTTACTATAAAAATCATGTCTTCGACAAATGAGGACAATTTATCTTTTTTTGTACAATAAAGCCTCTTTCATTTTCTTCTTTTGACTAAGTAGTCTGATTAGCATTCTTAGTACTATTGAAGATAATTCTTGTGAATGAGTACTTATGTGTTTTGATATTTGGTCTTAATATGATTAGTTTAGAATACTTTGATTTTTAAAGCATCTTCTTGGAGTACATTTTTATTATATCTATTATTCAAAGAAATTTCATCAGAACTCTCACACATTTACATAATATATTTAATCCAGTTCATCCCATCTATTAGTCTTTCTGGGTGGCCAGCCCCCTTTTTCAACAATTTAAATTGCTTTTATTATTTTATTTTCATTGATCATATTCATACCCCCCCCCCCATCAGAGGACTTTGGAGCTATTTCTTCTAGCATTTTGAAAGTCTTCAGAAATCAGTGTAAGAAACCAGATCTGAGGATTTCCCCAGAGCTTCTGACCCCAAATCTCCCATAAAGCCTGGTTGCCAGTCTGCTATGTTTCTCAGAGGTGCCCTAAAACTCCTGGTGCAGATTAGTATTCCTCAACTCCATTGAAAGCCGTGAAAACCAGAGCTGTATTTAGGAGGAGACTCTGCCCTGTGCATGTTTGACACATTCTTGTGTAGTCTTTCAGTAAGCTGAATGATTTAAGTTCAGAAAACCAAGATCTGAAAGAGAAAATGGAAAGGGGTTTTACACACACTACCCAGTTGATGAAAGAAAAGCCTGTTCAGTAATAATGTAACTTCTTGAATAGATGCCAGAGGGTGGTGTTTTCTGGGATAAGGTCTCAGTCATAGGTATTAAAAGCCCTAAAAACTGAAAATGCTAAACAACAGGCTGAAAAACGAAATTTGTAAGTTTGATGCCAAATTCATAACTTTATTATAATCTGAAGTGTGGTGAAACCACTAGCCTAAATACTAATACTAGGTTACTTTTTAGAAATTATATAAACACTATGTTACTTACTCAATTTGCTGAAGATATAGGTTGTAGAATTTAGTGGCAATGAACTAATTAAAATCATTACCTCAATTCTTCAGCATTGCAAAGAGATCTGATGCATCAGATCCCCTTTTGAAAATTCCTTCTTCTATTTTGCAATCAAGTTAACCATCTCTACCACAGAGAGTATATCTTTATAACACCGGAGAAGACATACTAGCAAATTTCATTCTTGTAAGTCTTTGTGCAATCTCCGCAAGACAGACAGATGGGAAGGGGATGGTGAAGAAAGAATGTGTAAGAAAAGGATGAGGCCTGTTAATCAGATGTCTTGTTTAGAGTAGGGTAAAGGTCTAGATATTCAAGAGTCAAGTGATGTTAAGTACTGAGAAGTGAAATAGAGCTTCGTGCAATGGCTCACCATCAGGAGTAAGTGGCATCGTTACTGGTCAGGAAGGCTTGATGCCAAAAACCAGAGCACTGTAAGAAAGACATTTCATTAAATATAGTAGTTAAGGACAAGTCAAGAAATGTATGGAAAAGAAAGCAAATCAAGGAGTAAACTTGAACGAACACAACCAAGAACCGACAGATGAGATTTCAAAGGCAAGGCATGAAATTTAAGTCACTGACTTTTGTGAAAAAAATGAAAAAATTTCATACTGAGCAAATGCCATAGGAATTTAATCAAAATGCCATCCAATCTGTGAAAATAAGTGAGCTCCCAAGTAGAGAAATGCCCTGTAAACTATTAGTGTTATATCAGGGTTAGGTACCGAAGAATAAAGTCATTGTTGATCTTACAGGAGAGCAAGAAGGGACATTTTATGTGTAATTTTTGTTCAGTTATCTTAAATTTTGTCATAGGATAAGAAATTGTGATTCATCACTAAAATAAGAAAATAAAGAGGCAAATATATTGACAAGGGTCTATAATCTTTGAGGATGGCTTCTGGTTTTTAAAAAGTATTTTATACCACTGACTGTGACATTGGAATAATTTTTAATTGCTCCTATTTAGTCAAATTATATTGACTAAATATAATCTTCCTTGTCCTCTTAAGTCAAGGTAGAATGCATTATTTCTGAATGTACTGTGAAGTAGTTGTAGAAAATATTTTTATCCTATTCTGATAGTATAAAAACAAAAGTCTACATAGTTCATTTGACATATTGTGATAAATAACAAATACAAACAAGATCATTAAACTCTGTTCCTAAACTTTATGATGTTTCCTTCAGTGTGAGTGACAGAAGAAAAGTTGTTTCAGGCCTTCTGAGTTCGCTTTGGTTCCAGCTTTCATTTATAAATTTAAAAATCTGCTATAATTATTTTATGCTTCATCTATGCATATAATACCATAGAAATTATCTGGTAATGTGAAAGATTGAATCAATAGAGTGACTAATTATCTAAATGATTTTTATACTCTTCAATTGAAAAACATACTCTGCTGGATATTTCTTGAATAGAGCATAATAATCTACAACCTCGAAACAACTCAAATTTACTGAAGAAGCTTTTCATCAGAGCTAGGTGACATATATGACAATTGTGTCACCTCGCTCTCTGGTTTTGTGTAGATCTAGAAGGGGAAGTTGTGTTGCGGAAGTTAAACACAGAATTGACAAGGACCTTATTGCAAAAACACTTTGAACAATATGTATTTATTGACGCCTTAACTTCTAAATTAGCTTTGCTCTTTATTTGGAGTTATTCTTGCATTTCTGAAGTATTCCCTTACATGACATTAAATTTTGAAGGGCTAACATACTACCATTTATTAGCTTAGTGTTTGCTAGTCAGTTTATGGGAAAAATATTTTGGAATGAGCCAATATGGATAAATGTTATTAATCATGTCATATCTGTAGTATATTTGTAATCATTCTGATTGGTGTCAAGAGAAGATAAGGGAACAGTTGCATTAGTTCAGATAGTTCAGATCCAAAAGCCTATGAACTACTCACAAACTTCACCTACTTGTGGAAGATCATGAGAGTTTTCGGTATGAGTTACTGCACACAACTGAGAGGGTCCATATCCTAGACTGTGCTATTAAAAACAAGTGTCATTATGTTAGAAAAGTTGATCATTTCCTCACATTTTAACTGAACTTCTAATGGGTTAGCCGGATGTTCACTCATTATGTGGAGATAAAATCAACAACAAGGTACACATTTTTGACAATATATCCAAAAGATTGGACAAATGCAATGGTGGGAGCATGTGTTTGTATTTTAGTGGAATATGCCTGGATGTTGGAACATTCAGGTTTGCATTTGAATCCTTCATTCCAGCTTTGAGCTTGTTTCTCAGAGGAATAGCCCGCTTCAAAACTTTAAATTATGAAAGTCAACTCCTCATGGGTTCCGTTTTTTGGGATAATAACTCTTGCGGACATATGGAAAATGACTTTTGAGTCATATAAGTCAATAGCTGATAAAATGGATTTAACAGAAACTTTCCAAATATTCACCTTTTGGCTAAGCCTGGAGATTTTAAAGCCCAAAAGGAGGATTTTCGAGAACGTTATGAATGAATAGGTCCTAGTTTATTATGGAAATGCAATTGTAACAAGCACTAGAATGTGTCTAGACATGCGAGGCTCGGTTGCCAACTATGAAGTGTTCCAGTTTTACAAGAAATCCTCATGGAAAGCACACACAATGTTTCGCGGTGGGAATCCAGCAAAGGTCCACATGTGTGCCTGTCACCATTTGGAATGTGCCCCTTTTTGAGAAAGGGGTTCTTATGGCTAAGCAGGAATCTATGAAATATTGTCATTGGACATTAGCACAGGTCTGGGAGAGAAAAAATTAATGTGGAAAAAAACGTGATTTTAAGAGTTGGAAGAGTATGACAGGTTTTATTATTGTGTTGAAGGGACTTGGACAACAGTGGCTGCGAGATGCTTTCAGGAGAACCTAGTCAATGATAAAATAAGCAGCTCCTGTCTTTTCCTGACACATGGATTTAAAGATGATATTGCATTTCTTTAGATTTTCAGAGGCTGTAGGGTGAGAGAAAAATGCAATCTTATTTTGAAGGCCACGAATATGACCAAGTCATAAGGAAAGTACTTGTGTTTCCAAAAAGCAAACAAAAACTGTGTTTTAAAGGTACAATCTCTAATCGAAAACAGCAATTAAATGTTCCTGTCAAACAAAACAAAACAAAAAGGGTCTCATGGTACAAGTTACTTTTTGATTAATTTTGAAGATACCTTTAAGATTGTATTTTGGGTGACACCAGTCAAGATGCATTATATTTCAGAAGTCATTTTGTTGAAAGGCAGCAACTATAAAGATAATAAAAATATAATTTTAAGAAGACATTTAGGGAAAATTTAGTTTTCTGACAAACAATTCTCTGCATTAACAACTATAAATTTCTGTATGTCTAAGTTTGTGTGCATGTATACACACATATGCATGCATATATATATATACATATATATGTATATATATATATGTATATATATTTGGGATGTGCACAAATCTCATTCTTTTTCAAGCACTTCTATTTACAAATGGTTTTATAAGACCTGGAAGAATTATTTTTGATCCCCTTCCAGCAGTGTCTCCAGAGTCTAATACAGCTTCTTCCTCATCTTTACATATAGACTTCCTCCAACGCTTAAGAGAATGATAATCACCTAATTATAAATTCCCTGTTAATAGAGCCTAGGAGCTGAGAACATTTCACTCTAGTAGTTGATTTAGTCTGTGGTAAATTCTCACTGTTATTGAATGTCACTTATCACCTGCTGTTTTCTCTTACTGAGAACATCCTGCCTGCCCTGTACTGCCTACAGGACATGGACCTTCTGTGACTTTAATGTCCTCAGAACAAAGACTCCAAAGTGCTGCTATCACGAGGATTTTGGCAACTTGCCTTCTATATATTCAGGGCATTTTGCTGCCTGTCACTCAGGGCCGTACAAATTGAACTCAGAAGAGAGGTAAAAGGGTGTATCAGGCACTTTTTTTTCTGGGAAGAATATGCTAATAAAGGACCCTCAGCAGGAAGCAGGCTGTGTCTGAAAGAGTTTTGTCAACTCTGAATTAATTTTGTGTGTTAAGAAACACGGGGTGCTTCTAGCGCTGGTCTGTGGTAATTAATCCTTCCTGTTTCTGGAGGAACAGAACTGTAATAAATGCAGCCCAGATTTACCAGATGTGTGCAGACAATGTCTGCTTTATGAGGAGTAAAACAAAATGATGGGTACAGGACAAAAAAAATGTTGATTTTAAAAAACTCAAACAGTATGGAAAGCATGAAGCTTGGAATTCCCAGAGTTTATGCAAATAAGAGTATTTCTTTAAATGTTCATAGACAACGTGGTTTTGCAAACATCTGTCCATGGGGGTTGATGTGTGAAGAGACTGAAAGAAACAGATGTTGCTAGTTCCTTAGCAAAGTTAGTGAAAATAATAATAACAATACCTCATGCAGCCATTAGGTATGGGATAGAATTTGCTCTCTTTAGGTGTGGTTTATATTAAACTCAAGTAATTAAATGGTGATCTTATTCTGAGATATTTTCACATTAGCTTACTTCTTCCCCCTCCCCCAATGCACTATGGAGGAAAAACTCCAATTATGTTTCTATTGCTATGAAAGCTGCATTTGTATGATGATTTGAATGCTCTGCGCAGAAGAGTTTGACTTTCAAAGTAAGGCATGCAAACTGCCCTACCCATGCTGACATTTGATATATCCAAATACCAATTTCACATAAAGGAGAAGAAGAAGGTAGGATGAGGTGGTATTCATGAAAACAAATCCCTATTACAGGATGCGTTCTAGTTTGTGCTCACCAAAGCAGCTTAACCCATTATTGCTTTTCCCCTTTTTCTCATGTTGAAGTCCTTTCTATGTTACTAAGCTACCACTGAAGCCATGCTTGGGAGAGGGGGCTAGTCATGAGAGTAAGTAGTACTGGGAAAATGGGAAAAACACCCAGCCAATAGCAATCATTGAGTTAGGATTAGTTTTAAACAGATTTTAACTAGTGCCTCCTATCTCTTGGAGATAGGAGGGATCTTAAGCATATATGTAAAGGCTCCAGTACCTAAATTTTAGGACCTCCAGTGAAGAGAATGTAATAAAAACCCAGCTTTCTCTATATTGCCAAAAGTTCACCCAAGAACAAATATCCAAAACAATTGAACTTGCTTCCAACAGAATGTAAGACTTGCATCATGCAAAATAGCAGTCCCATTTGATTTCAACAATATTACCCATGGGGGAAAATATATTAAAAATGTATTAAAAGTCCTTCCTTGCATTCCATGACAATTTCTACACAGAAAACTTATTCTCTGGAGAGTTTCAACTTTTATCACAGTGTTTTTGCTAAATTATTTCAAATAGTGGCTGAAAGGCTTCTGATGGGCTCTCTTCACTTTGCCTGTAGGGATCAGTGAACTAAAAAACTGGAAATGACCAGTGGTGCTCACAAAAGGAGCCGAAGAACTAAGCACATTCACCAAGCTTACAGATCCTTTTAAAAGTGTGGCTAATAAAGACATCTCATAGAGGAAATGCATTGTTCATCTGGAGAACCATATCTTGCTTTCGGATCTTGGTCTCAGCGGAGTAGAAAAGTACCTCCAGGGAAAGCCTTTAATGGTCTCCTTTTCTAATTGTATATTCGATGATTCAAACATAATGATACTGTGTGAGCTGTATTTAAAAATTGGATTATGATAGCTGCTGGATTTGGATTTAGAAGAATCCAAATTGCTCAATCAAATGTATCTATAACAGCAAATTTTACGCTCGTGTTGCATCTAAAAATGTGTTGCTACTCTCAGAGGCTCTTTTTAATTCATTCCACAAGCATATTTTGAATGTCTACCTTGTGCTTAGAGAAATAACTTGACAGACACAAGGGATATAAAAAAAAATCTTCTTGCTTTCCAGTATGTTTGGGCATCTGTGGATAGTGCACATTTTATTTGTGAAACATGACGATGGTGATGACCACTGTGGTGAAATGACTTGGATTTTATCAGCTGAGAGAGTGTGGGGTGACAGAGAACTTTTTTGAATGGAAGAACCCTCATGAGACATGTCCAAAAAGTCATTTTCTTTAAAAACTAATTTTTCATCTTTTTTTTTTCTTCTGTCAGTCGTGGTGCTTGAACTTGGGGCCTGGGTAGTGTCCTTGAGCTCTTTTGCTCCAGGCTAGCACTCTCCCATGATGAGCCAAAGCGCCATGTCTGATTTTCTGGTGGTTAATTGTAGATAAGATTCTCACAGACTTTCTTGCTCAGGTTGACTTTGAACCATGATTATCAGATTTCAGCCTTCAGAGTAGCTAGGATTACACGTGTGAGTCTAAAGTTATTTTTAAAAGTAGTTCCCCCAAGAACTTGATAATATAAACATTCGTTGACAATTCTTTTCTTCCTTCTTTGAAAGGACTTAAAAAGCAAATCAGAGATGAGCTTTCTAAAACCTGCTTCACCCCTAGGTAGGAGGCTGATTCCAAATGCCTGCTTCAGATATAATGTTGCGACAGGGTATCTCAAAAGGAAGTTGTCAAGGAACTTGGAAATATGAATTCATGGTGGGAAAGACTGAAAGCACACTTTGGGGAAGTAGGGAAAAATAAATCAAAGCCTTCAAAAGACACTCTTGGATTCTATGTATTCTAAGACCCCTGTGGATACGGGTAAGAATGAGCCAGGTTCTTCCAAGATTTCTTCAACTCTTCCATCACTAAAAGCACTCAACCAAGGGACTCTGGAACTTAGTTAAAGAATACGGTATTTTTTTTTCACTGTTGCTTTCAAACTACACTATGAATTGAAATCACCTGGCCAGAGACTTATTCTGTAGAGATTCTTAATTTCTGAAACGTTTATATTCTTGAAAAAGATTTTGCTCCAGTATGGTTAGGAAGATCCTTAGTGAATTCCCACTGAAAGTAGGCTTGGGCTATTATAATTAATATTATTGTTGAGGCTTACTACCCCTGATGGTTAGTGTGATACAGCTACTATTTAAAAATCACAGCTTGGGCAAATAAGGCTACATCAACTCCCAAGCCTCTGAATAAAGAACTGCATTTGTCTCAAATGATAAAGCTACTTGCCCAGGAAGAAACACCTTCAGTTCAAACTACAAAATGATCATCCACCAAAAAATGACAAACATACAATTTAGGCTGCATGTGATCATGCAAGACTGTGATGCTAGCCACATTAGGTGTAACAACGATCAAGATATACTCACAAACTGACATGTTGAATTGAAACTTTTTTGTTCAACTACTTAAGGCTAATAAATAAAAATGAAATAAAAACAAATTAAATTAAACTCATCTAAAGTGAATTTTTGAAATAAACATCAATTCTATCACACTTCCATTGCTTCAGAGTAAGTTTACAAGTACGGATCAGAAAGAGATGACTAGCAGAAACCATGATGTGCATATTTTAGCTATTGGACATACAGGTATTTAAAGTGTCATGAAGCGATTTTCCTAACCTCAAGGCAAATCCAATGATAATGAATTCCTCAAGTTTTCAGAATACTACCTGTATTTTCCAACTGCAACATTCTTTTTCAATAGCAGCGAGGCTCATTTTATTCTTACCTTGATGAGAGTATGTTTTATGGGGTTAAGCATAGGGTAGAACTGCACTTGGTGGGCAGTTTCCATGGTCTTTCTCAAAGACTGATATCCTAAAATTACCAGTAAGAGCTGGGGATGTAGCTCACAGGTCCAATCCTTGTTTAGCATAAGCAAAGCTCCAGATGTGAGGTTGGCAACTTGAAAACACAATGAAGAGGATAGTGTCTCAAATAAAAGAAGTAAATGTTAACGAATCTTTGAATAACACAGCTTTTTGCTATTGTGTAGCCAGGCATGACCCTTCGAACAAAGACCTTGAAACCTTAATGTATGTATGACACTTAGGACATGTGAGAATATGATAAACCTAGCTTCCAAGTTTACATTTTCCAAAATATCTGGTTCTGAACATATTCAGGTAGCTGTTAGAAAAATTTAAATTCAGCATGGCCATCATTCTGTTTGAGGTCTTGCTATGTCAATATGATTCAGTCTGAATACCTTCAGTGAAGAGATTTACCTTCAAATCTCTCTTTCTCTGTAAG
Source organism: Dipodomys spectabilis (assembly GCF_019054845.1). Lineage (NCBI taxonomy): Eukaryota > Metazoa > Chordata > Mammalia > Rodentia > Heteromyidae > Dipodomys > Dipodomys spectabilis. The sequence continues at coordinate 3,510,271 of NW_024870892.1, read as the reverse complement.
AGCATCATTGAACTGTGTAGTGTCCATGACACTAAAACTGGTAAACTCTAGACTATAATTCTGGCATTGTGATGTATTTTTGGCAGAATGCTAATAGAAATCAATTTCTAAAATCTCACTAATTTTTCTCCCTTGTCAGCCAGCGATAACCAACGTCATGTGAAATATTCCAGGTGTTTAACACAAAAGACAGAAGAATTGCCCTCTTAATTGTTACCAGTCAAAGCGATAACCACATTGTTAGTAAAAGCTTCTCTTGTGGATGAGGGAGTTGGAGTACAAGAGGCAGTAAATCTGCCAAATGGTCATTATTCGGGGCTCCCACTTAGGAAAGTTTTCAGATCTTGAAGGGATCCTGTTGTATGTACTGTGCCTGATACAATCGAGGTAAATACAACTTGCAGGGCTGTGCTCACCTCTTTCTACCGAAAGTTCTGGATCATTCCTGAACTAAGAAAGAATTCTTTACGTTATGAGATTTTAGATATAGCGGATTTGGGCTTTGGGAGGGCTTGTTTAAAGAAAGATTCAAAAATAGATTCTTGGTAAGAGTGAACTTTTCATTCTATCCAGGCCTCTGTTTCAGTCTCCAAACCCCAGTTCCTGCCCCATCTCTAGTCTCATCTCTTGAGGATCAATCAGTATCTCAGGGCCATTGAACACTTAGGTGCTGGGATGTTCCTGGTAATTAAGGTTTATAATAGTAGCTGGCTTCCTATCTTGGCTTTTCACCTCACATTGGTAAGGGAAATCCATCCTTAAAACATCTGGGGTCCTTGTTGAAACAATAGCCTGGTTTCTGCAGTAATCTTATGTAATTTCTGGTGAATAGTGGGGTACATTTAAACAGTTCTAACGGAGCGAACAATACTATTTTAAAGGGCTGTGATCATTACTTATCTTTCAGCTGATTATAGGAATCTTGTTGGAAGCATTCAAAGGATTTTTAATTTTGAATCTCTTTATGTCTTCAACCTAGTGATGACACTAATTTCTCCCACTGCCTGTGAAAGAAAGCTGAGTTCTGTACTCAGACTAGGGTTTTCTTTTTTTGTTCCCTGTGTCATTTCTTTTGTGTATGCAGATGGAGCTGATTAATTCCAAAGCCTTTGCCACATTAAAAATAATTTAAATAACTAGATTTGGTAAAGACTACGTGTTTCTGCTGCAGGAAGAAACTAAAAAGACACACAGATTTATTCAAGCTTCACTTCTTCTGAACCAACACCATGCTGCTGTTTGTTTTGCACACATACACACACACACACACACACACACAGAGGAGATTTTCATATCATGCAAATTTTATATTTCTGAAGTAACCACCTCTTCACTTCCTTTATACTTAACACTCACAAAAAAAGAGAATAAGCAATGTATGCTATACATTCTGCCCTAGAGTTCAGAGCTCATACAGCAAAGTAATTGTTTGCCATAGAGAAAAGACCTCAAAAGAAAATACAGCATTTGTTTGCTCTGTAATTGTTACCCAAGAACCCAAACACAACTCATAAAAATGTCTCAACTTGACAGTTTTCTTTCAACATACACACACAGACACACACACAAATCTACATACTGTAACATTTAGGCAGGTGTCTACAATTGGGTTTCTTATTTTATCAAAACAGTATGTTTTGTGAAATATTTGTTTAATGACAATTGTATAACAAACTGTGTGCCTTAGTAGAATATGTAGTTCGCTGTGTGCTGAAGGCATTTGTTACTTTCCAGATGCCTGGTAGACAAACTCACCATCTTCACTTGGTAGTGTTTATAGTCTCAGCAGGATACCATTTCCTGGAATGCTTATTGTGGTTCTATTAAGGGGATGAAGAACTGTGTCCCTGTGATCTTGGCTGTGGAGAGAGACCTGAGCCTCTCCATCCAGATGCCTACAACAAAAACTTTGAGGTTTTGAGCTAAAGAGACACTTTTTGTTTATTTGTGTTTAAGTCCTAGACTGGGACTCCAACTCCATACCTGACGCTTTTTCTCATTGGCTAGCACTCTACCTACTGAGCCAGGGCCCCAACCCTGGGACACTTTAGAGATAAGAAAAGTTCACTGCTAGGGGCTGTTACCCCAGGACTGGCGGGAAATCTTACCTGGTATTTCCACATCTTTGCCTTCTTACTCCCTGACGCCCATTCTTTCACAGGCTTCTTTCATTTCCTGAATTTTCCCCCCAATAATTTACATACGTTTTCCTGAGATACGTACATTAAGTTTTTATTTTAAAATGGGACACTCTGCAGTTGACAAACTTTGCCCAAAATATAACAATCAACAGCCTATTTAAATCCTCTTGCCATCTATGGGTTTGTTGATTTATAAACACACTTTAAAGTCACTTAGTAAAGCAGTATAATGGGATGTCGTGAAAGCAAAGCATAGAAATATAAAAATGAAAACCCTGCAGATATTCCATGAGCCCTAAGCAAGTACTTTTAAGAGTACAATAATTTATAACAAGGATCTAGAAGTTTCTAAGATATAAGTTGAAGCGACTTGGAAAATGCCTCTGTGTTGTTGGAGGCTCTGATTCTAGAGTGTGGTTCGTGCATCTGGAGGCTTTAAAGATGAAAGTTGGGACAATTCTTCCATATTGGATCAAAATTGCTGTCAAAGTATCATTATGTATTCTTTTCTGCTGCTCAGATCCTCAAGCAGAGGAGTTCTGTGCAAACAGGAAGAATGACTGAGAGAAGAGCATCTTCCACCCCCCGTGGTTTGTTGTTTTCCCAGGTCAGTTGTCCATCGATGAAGAAGGACACCAGGAAGTTGGCAGATACTTTTACTTTGTGCCTTGTGGCAAAGACAGAAGCACTGATTTAAAATTTCCAAGGCACAACTGCTCTGATAAATGGGTGCTGAGGCATGGGAGGAGTAATTTGAAGAGATCTGGGAGGACCTGTTCTGAACAAAGTTCAAGGCTGTCATGAATTTATACTGAAATGAAAGAATTCCTTGGTACAGAATTTATAATACACAGTAGTAATCACTCAAGAAGTATTGAAATAAAATCTGCAAGACCTGACTATATAAAGCAGAAAAAAAATACTACTATATAGGGCTTCCCCTCTCTCCCTCATTCTCTATTCCTGAAGGCTACAGCTCATTTCAGTGTGTGAAAAGAGTGATGGGAATTTATTGAAACTAAACATTTCAATTATTTATCTGAGTCCGAGTTTTCAGAGTTTTCAAAACCCATTAGCATGTAATAAAATATGCTTTAGTTTTCTTAAAAATCCTGCAAAATAGATCAACTTAGGTATTCTACATCATTTTTTTCTTCTGTTTTCTATCATAGGGAAATCTATTAGGGTTATTGTCTCTGTCTCTATGACAGAGTTAGTGGAAAACGTAAGAGAAAGTACCCTTTCATAGTCACATCTTGATAATAACATTTATAGTCATACATCTCATTATAATTAATTATGTATTAAAGTGTTTTGATTTCAAATTAGTTTCCTAAAAGTAGGTTGTAGTGATGGAAATAAAAGAGCACACACTTAATATTACATGTGGCCATTGACAATGGAATTGAATGTTTTTTCATTCATCCTGACAACTCTAGCAGACAGTAGCTTTCCCCGGCAGGAAAGAGCAGTCCATCCTGCCTGGGCTGGGCTGCCCTTTCTTGTCTCTGTGCTTGCTCAGTTTGCTCCTGTTCTTGGTGCTCCCCTGTGGTTCTGCGCATGGCTGGCTCTGTTTGCCTGAGGCTTAGAGATTCCACACTGGTCTTGCTCTACAGACAATGAATTTCTCCTATGCTAGTTTTCCAAATGAAGATTCAGGTTAAATAGCTGACCAGTGTTTCACATCCTCATGGTACATCCTAAATTTCAAACCCTCATCATTTTCTGCCTCGTTTATCTCAGTAGGCTTCACATGCATTGTTCATGTGGTGGAGTGAGCAGGTGTTACACACACCATAAGGTCTTCTCGCTCTTTCTGAGAACCCCTGTCTTCCTGCACTCACATTTTACACACGCACACACACACACACACACACACACACACACACACACACACACACACACACACACACCACTTCTTGCTACAGCTCATCTTTGGTAGATATCCCAGGTGTGAGATTCCTGTTGCACTGAATAGCAATGAACATCATTGCCTAAGTGACATTCAAGGAGCCCCTAGAAGGTCACCCCCACTTTGAAGCAATTTTCTCCCTTGTAATGCAGTACTGAGACATGCTTTCTCACCACCCTCTACTTTTATTACCATAGCAGTCACATGGCATCATAGATGCTGTTTTGATGTCATAATCTCTCCTATGAGTGACCCAGAAAGCAGGTCCTCCATCTTTCCACCTTAAAGCCCTTTGCCAAACACATGGGTTTACTCTCTGGTCTATAACAAATGCTCACTAAGTGTTTTTCAGTGGCACAGTGGTGTGATCAAGACATCAAGAAAGACATTTGCCAATCAATTGGAGTAAACATCCATGGGAAAAAATATATTCTTTAAAAAAAATATACTATCTGATAAGAAATGTACTCCTTATCTTGCCCATGTATTATGACCCCTCTGTATAGTACTTTCACAATAAAAAATGAAATATACCATTTAATGCACACTCCAAAATTATTATTCCCATTCAACATAAAAAGTGACGTGACTTTGATGATTATTTTTCCCATGCTCATTAAGCAGGAACAAACGGAAGATAATTAGGACCATTTTATTTCTAAATTTCACCCCTGGGCTAATCAAAGCAGAGCTTCATCTTAAATGACATCTCTCAGATACAGAGATTCGCATGAACTCTGCCCATGTATTCTGTGACCAGTGTCCAAGCTGAAGATATTAAGAGTTTTGGCTGGTAACTTGGTGGGTTTTTTTTGTTGTTGTTGTTTTTGTTTTTGGTCATAAGGCCTGAACTCTGGGCCTGGGCACTGCCCCTGAGCTCTTCAGCTCAAGGCCCCAGAGCCACTTCCGGCTTTTTCTGCTTATGTGGTGCTGAGGAATCGAACCCAGGGCCTCATGCATGCAAGGCGAGCACATCACCACTGAGCCACCTTCCCAGCCCGAAACGTGGTATTCTTTAAGCATAGAAAATGCCAGCTATCCTCTTTTAGCTGCCCGGATACCATGGTGTCAGTAAGCGACTCACACCCCATAACCTCATCCTTTCATAGTCCTGGTTCCTATTTCAAACTTTTACATAGACTTAATAAAATTTTTTTTTTGAGAGAGAGAGGAACTTTCCTTATTTCTCTTCACAAGATGTCAGAGTTTTTTGATGCTGTGCTTCTAAATGAGGACTGGCTTTTCATGCGCATAATAGGAAATTAGACTGGACATTCACCACTTTTGATTTTTCTCAGAGCCACAGTTTGCTGCCTATGTGGTTCACATGTTTAAATGAATTATGTTTGCAACTGTTCAAAGTAAGAGCTCCCTGGGGGACCAAAGAGGAAATTGCAAGTTTCTTCATAAGATTCCCATTACTCTGGTTAATGCAGAATAAGCTGATTACAGACTATAAGCAATTGCATTTCTGATGTAGGTATTTTTACCTATGGTCTTAGATGAAAGTACTTCAGTATAATCTGGGTGATTCACCTCTCTTCATAGTAAGCCAGGGTCCAAAACCTCATTGGTAGCTGAAGTGGTGAACCAGTGCTGAAACTGCTGTGAGTTCCCTTGGAGACCTAAATATTCTCAGCTTCCCCTTGCTTGCCTACGTACAACGAAACTCTTCTTGAAAGGAAGACTCACTCTGTTTGTTCCACTGTGTATATTTAGTACATTGATTTCAGAACAAAACTAGAGAACAGGAAAAATACCAAACTTCAAGACTAATAATCCCTTCTATCTGTAATACATTTCTAATTCCCCTAAGAGACCAAAATAATGCTACTTCCTAGAGGGGACGAGGCAGAGAGTGGGGGGTGGGGGGTGGGAAGGGAATCCTTCTTGTCAATGAGCCTTTTGTAGGTCCTTCTTTTCTTTACATGTTCAACATAAAATTCACAGCCTTCTGTTCTAATGTTTTCCTTCAGCCTCTCGGTGTCCTGACCACACATGACAGTCATTCACAGTCTCACAGTATTTTGCCAGCGTAAGAATCTCATAGATTTTTGCCCAAAGCAATCAAATGATCTGATTTCTGAGAGCAAAACAACAGCACTGTAAGGAAATCATCAGAGCACACAGCTATCCCTTCTGAATCTCTCCTGCCCTTGGAAATAAATGCAAATGACATTAGACAGGTGATAAGAACTAATACAACCTGGCTACACCACATTTCATGCCCTCCACTGTAGAAACACTTAGCTCTTAGTTCTGGAGACTGGATGGCCAAGACCAAGGGGCTGTGAGATCTGTGTTCAGTTCCTGTCAGACTCCCAGTGACACCTTGACAGCTGACTGGCACAATAATCGCACTTTCCACTGCCTCGCAAGGCATGCTGTACCATGCCCACAGCACAACTGTGAGCCACCAGCAAAACTATCCCTGACCCCCTCCACCTAGGCAGCTCTCCCAGGCAGAAGCAGTGCCTGCTCTGGGCTCCACTTCCAACTGGGCTCTATGTGTGAGAATTGATTGGCAGGCCTCCATGCTGCAGAGGACCAACAAGTCTTGCAGGGAATTGCTCAGGTTACACTCTTTTGATTTCCTTTATTAAATTATGCCTTTATGATATATATATATATAAATATATATATATGTATATATTCCTGAGTTACTCTCATTTAGATGAGTCCCTATATTCTGCGATGAATTGCAATATTGATCTGTGGCCATATGGACTACTTTTATAAACAAGTCATTTCTAAGCTTCTAAATAAGCATTCCCAGGTCAACAATGATAATCATAATTTCCCCGGATCATTCCCAAAACAAGGTGAATTTGTGTATGCTGCTTAGTTACTTTTTATATTATTTGTATCAGAATTACCAGTGATTATTTTTGAATGGTAGTAAAAGTCTCTACATACTCAGACTTGATGCCTGTCATTTATATTTGATATATGCTGAAAAACAACAACAACTTTCCAAGTCTGTCTCTTCTTGCAATCATAAAGCTCAAGTGTGATCATAGAATAACTTTCAACAAAGCAGAAGAAACTTCATTTTCTCCATTATAATGGGTGGGGGAAATTATCACAACCCCCACCCCTCTCTCTTTGGTTGTCAGGTCTTGAACTCAAGGCCTGGGCACTGTCCCTTAGCTTTTTTGCTCAATGCTAGCACTTTGCCATTTTGAGCCACAGCTCAAATAGCAATTCTATTTTTCCAAAGAAGGTAACATTTACAAGGCTGAGAGTTTAGAAAACACTTGGGTTGGTCCACTAAGAATACTTTCATGTAAAGGATGGAAGTGGAGGTTAAAAGCAAAAAGGGATTCCCAACTATACTCCTAGGACATTAAAATGTTGTCAGCATCTCTGCTGGGAGTAACCACCTAGCTATTAGAAGAAGGTTTGAAACTGGACATAAGAAGAGAACTCACAGCACCACTGAGATGAGCAATGCCACAGTACGTCAGCGGCCGCACAGGACTGAATTCTGACAATGATGTGTACTATATTGCATATGCACATGTAGCCCAAATATGTTCTGGCCTTTGTTCTGATCTCAGAGCCTGTCTGTTCATGGATAAGGCTTGTGATCACAGAGATCCAGTCATTTCATTTAAGAATATTTGTTGATTCTTTATGTCAGAGATAACTTGATAGATGTGAGGATTTAACTGCTGATTTCGACTTCTGAATCAAGAGCAGTTAGGACAACTGGATTCTAAGTGAAATGAACCCCAAGATAAGGATTCAATGTTTTTCTTTCTGGCTATTATTTCTAACATATTTATAAGATATTTCTTTGTTGCTTTGTATGTCCCTCCTCCACGGTATAACCTCTGTTTTCACTGTATTTGATGTTGGTATAATTTGTGGAGGGGAAGGGAAAAAAATTGTTTAAATAGGGATATAGGTGGACCCATTGCAACAATGAAATGTACAAGTCGTTATGTTGAAAATGAACTTTACAACTTTGGTGCAAGTGGGGGACTGGAGGTGGGAAGAAGTGGGGGAAAATGGGAAGGGATGGGAAGGGGAAACAAAGGAGGAGGCTACAATGCTTAATAAGAAATGTACTCGTTACCTTGCCCATGTAATTGTAACCCCTCTGTACTGTATTTTCACACTTAAAAAGAAAAGAAAAGAAAACCTACAAAAAAGGAAAAAAAGCAAAGATAGAGCAGAAAACAAGCATGAGGGTCTTGCAAAGATTCAGCCCCTCAGGAGATTCCAACATTATTTAGAGGGATTTATAGGAACCCAGAATTCAAGCAGAACAGGGAAGTGTGGTGCTGTGTAGACAGGTGCTGAGATCTGTGTACCCTTGAGCTGGCTTCATTTGAGTCACCTAAACACCTTAATGACCATCCTGCTGCTTTGTTCTCACACATTCGTGTCAGCTCACCGTCTAACCTCAGTCAGGGCTTCTATGTGGACCATTCACATTCATGAAGGCCTTAGCATGAGGAAGCATATGTGAATTCACTGCGTCGTCATGCTTTAAATCAAGAACATTCCCCCATGGGCAATCCATTGCCTTGGCGCCTACAATGCCACATGGAAAGAGGTTTTCGTTATAATTGACATGCCAGAAGGAATTATGAAAGGCTACTTCATACTCTGCCAGCCACACACTCATACCACGGAGCTGGGGTGTTCTTCCTATAGCTTGCTGGAGTCTGTAGACTGCTCAGATGTGGGCTTGGTTATGTGGAAAGTACTGTCCTTATCTGGTAATGCAGGACACTTGTGCCTCTCTGGTCTTTCACTGAATGTCTCTTGTGATGTGATGATTGTATAACTTGGAAGATTTCAGCAATGTTCCATGATAAAAGTTACTAGTTTTTTTTTTTTTTTTTTTACATCTTTTGGGTACAGCAAAATACTTTCTACATGACTGGATATGCAATCCAAGAGAGAAACAATTATATTCTTATTCCCAGAGCCTTGATAGATTTAAGTGCTCAATAGATATCATTAAGATGAGAAAAAGGCTATTTATATAACTATGGGCATTGGTCTTCATATAGTAGGTGATGGGTCAGAAATCCTCAATTCAGTTTTCAGTTCTACTAAAAACAGAAATGTTTGATTCCTTCAGCCAAAATTTCCAACTGCTTCATCTCTACATTTATGGCAACTAAATGTATGTAATAACATAAAATTTCTTCATATAACTTGCTATACTATTTTTTGTACATCTCTTTTTCCTAATGAAGAGGCCTTCCAATTTTATTTACTTTTTTTTTTTTTTTTGTCTCTGGAGCAAATGCCAGGAGAAACAAATCATATGGGGCTGGTCAAAAAAGAAGTTCGGTAGCCAAGAATAAAATACTAAACATGAGTCGGGAACTAATTTTGAGAAGCCTGGCAAGGGGCCATCTCTTTTAAGAAGAGAAATAAAACTACAAGTGAGCTAACATGAAAGGCAGACAAGACATGGGTGTGGAATGATAGATGGTATACAAATGTATCACTGTGGGGGAAGATTTAGAGCAAAGGAATTCCATTGCAAAGGTCTTACTGACATTCAAATGTCCCACATTCTCCAGAACAAAATCAAGCTTACCTTTTAGATGCAGCTTTCATAGTTTTAAGATGTAGGAACCTATAAGAAGTGAATGATACTATCTGTTTCCTTCATATTTATAGATATAAGGCTCGACCATAATAAATATAAAATACTGTTACTCTTAAAGGAGATCAACTGATAACTTTTTCTCATTAGATGCTGATTTTGTAGAAAAGCACACTCGTTCCACTTCCTTTCCAATATTATTTTTTAAAAATATTACCGCGTAAAATAAAATGTTTCTCTCCTTTGCCAAAAAAAAAAATGACAAGTGCTTGTATGTTTTATGTGTTTATATGGAAAGAATTTGGGATAACATTGTAAGACATTGAGTGCTGTCAGCTCAGCCTTAATGTCTCGTGGCCTTTCAAACAAAAAAGTCCATGATGAGAAAATCTCCAAGAGAAGCCAGGATCACTGCAAGAGCCCACACAATGCCCTTCTGTCCCTGGTCTTCAAGTGTCAGTTGAAGGGGTTACTTGGCTTCTCCCAGCCTCTACAGGCGAGTGGGTTGAATGCTGCTTAGAAGACTCAGAGTTAATGGTTTGGAGTCTTTATAGGTAATGACCTACTGGGTTTTAAAGGGGGTAGTGACTTCCTTTGAATTCTTTAAGCTATCTTAGGCAAACGCTTTGCCACTTGAACTTTATCTGCCACCCTCTTTTTTCTTTAGGTAATTATTATTATCATTATTTTTGGATAGGTCTTATATTTTTGCCCAAAGCTGGCCTTACATAGCAGTTCACTCCTGCGGCTGGGATCACAGACATATACCACCATGCCAAACTCTGAACTTGTGTTTTAAGACAGACAGACACACAAACACATATGTATGTATGTATGTATATAAATACATATATATATATATATATATATTCCTATACATGTGTGTGTATGTGTTCGAGACATGAGATAAAATACTAACTCTAAGTGCAAATATAAGCTGTAATTTTTAAAACATAATATGCATTTTTTTCAAGAGTGGATATATGGTCATAATGTAAAGAGACATAATTCTATCTGTGTTTGGACATATTATGTTTTAGAGTGTATGATACACATTGAGTTTATTTGTTTTACTTTTTACATTTGGTTGATTAAAAACAGTAGATGTTCTTATTTCACTAGAACAAAGACACTTAGAGCTAAATTAACATTTATCTTCATACTTCTTATAATGACTGAATGCATTGAATTAAACATATTATTTCTTATCTCAGGAGGTGACATGTTAGCAAGACATGGTATGTGAAATCACCTACTCACTTTTAGATTGCTTTCTAGTGACAAAAGTATTTAATATGAGCATTTAACATTCATATCAAATTATTCAGTCTCATAGATTACCTACAATTTAGGAAGAACAAAATAACTCAGACATTTCTCTTTACATTGAGAAATACAGGAAAAGGGTAACATAATTTTGTATAAGTTGATAGCATATGAAGCATATATTATATATTACATATACACTTACCACATAACGTGCATGCACCTATATATTTTTGGGAGTACTCTGAATTGAATTCAGGCCCACTTGCTTGTTACTAGGGAGGAGATTTACTACTTGTGCCATACCCTCAGCCCCATGATTTTTGATTTAAAAATTGGTAAATTCCATTGTCATTTTAAGCCATCATATTTTTTTTTCAATGAAATTTCACTACATCAGTCTTTCATTTTTCGTAGATTCACTCATATTTTTATGTTTACAAAAACATTCTATATCCCATAATTGGATAGCAAAAAACTACGCACATTATCTCAGTGTTTTTCCTCAAGCTATTGAACTTTCAATATTGTTCCACAATCGTCATGATCTTGGCACTTGCAGCTCATGCCAAGTTATTGGTTAATAAAACCCCAGCTAGACATGGTCGAAAGTCAGTAAGGACCAGGTCCTCACTACGTAAGTCTATGTGTCCTGTTGAGCCACACGGACTGCAAAAAGGGCCATCGGGTATGGAAAACAAATGAATAATTAAGACACCTCATTCTGAAGCAGCCAATGGCATGAACAGAAAGTGGAGGCAGGATGGCTGGAGCCCTCACCAGATGCCATGCCATGATTTCCCTGCGGTCCTCCTCCAAGGACCACGGAACCCATTGGACTGAAAATTACCGTGCTCTGTGATTCCGATGTTTAAAAATGTCTGAAGATCATTGTAGTTGATTCCGGTGCCCTGCATCTTGTATATACATTTTTCTAATCTGGGGAGGAGAAGAGAAATCACAAAATGCTGAAACAAGGACACAGGTTGACCCATTGTAACAATGAGATGTACAAAACACTGTTGAAAACGAACTTCACAACTTCCGGTGGCAGAAGAAGTGTTGGGGAGGTGGGGAGGGAAGGGATAGTAGGGGAAAAACAAAGGAGGGGGTAACAATGCTCCATAAGAAATGTACTCATTACCTTATTCATGCAACTGCAACCCCTCTGCACAGTATCTTTACAATAAAAATATTTAACAATGTCTGAAGATATTATTTTCCCAGTGTAGTAAGCAAGGAAATCTTTGAATGATAAACAGGAAGGAGTTATCAGAATTGTAAGCTTCTTGAATTGTTTCCACTGCCTTGGCACTGAGCAAGGACTTGAGATTCTTCCACAAGGTACCTGTTCTATTGGCCTCCTAATAAAATCAAACCAAGTTCTTGTTTTACATGTTTTGTTGCAGTAGTTTTGTCTCTGGTCTCTCTTTATGGATGGATTAAGCTCAACAGCCAACACTTCTACCTAATCGCTACACTCTGTGTTCACCTCTAATGCATTACAGAATGTATTTGAACTAGAACTTCCAGTTCAAGTACATTTCCCTTTTCCAGGGCCAATCCTATACTCACAACGCTCTTATTGCCCTGCAATCTTTCTGCATCTCGGTAACAAATTTCAATTCAATTAGATGCGGATGTATTGATCCCCAGGCCCATAATGGAGGGTGACTCAGAGTTAGTGCACATTTGTGTTTGTAAATAAATGATGAAATGGCTACGTACAGCTGTTTTCTTAAGTGCAATGGAGCATTGAAAAGATTCAAAAGGTATGATCTTTAACCTTAAGGAAATGACAAGCTAGACAGGGCAACAAGAATGTCCACAACTTTTCAAAGCCTATGAAACAACTTTCCTGCTGAAGGTGACAAGTAAGTCATGTAAGCTTTATTCAGCTTTCAGCCCAGACTTCCTAGGAAAGTGGTATTTCATTTCCTGGCATTGTGAGGCCAACGAGGTTTGTTAGGTTTCGGAGAAACCTAAGCCATCATGAAGTATGGTATGTAAGTGTAGAATTCCTTTTGAGAAGGAAGGCTCAGGAACCCATTGGTTGAGACTAGTGTTTCTTTGCAGGCTCCTAGCAAGGCCACTTTCTCATGCAGTTTGTCTTTTTTTTTTTTTTTTTTTTTTTCGTTTTCATTTTTTTTTTTAATTTAATTTAATTTTATTTGAGAACATACTGTACAGAGGGGTTACAATTACATGGGCAGGATAATGCATACATTTCTTAGCAAGCATTGCAGCCTCCTCCTTTGTTTACCCTTCACCTCCCTTCCCAGCCTCCCCCCTCCCCCCCACCCAATCATACCCCCCCTCCCCCCCCCTCCCCCGACATTGTAAAGCTGGTTTTGACATGACATTTTGTACTTCTCATTGTTGCAACAGGTCCACCTGAATCCTTAAACGACTTGTTTGTCCCCGTCTCCTCCACATGTTATACTGACATCAAATATAGTGAAAGCAGGGGTTACACTGTGGGGGAGGGACATACAAAGCAACAAAGAAATAATCTTATAAATGCGTTAGAAACACATGCATGAAAGAAACAAAAACATTAAAATACATATTTGAGGGTTTGTTTTCCTAACATCACATTCTCTGACTTTTTCCGCTTGACTCATACCTATACTAGATATTGCAAATAAGGGAAACCATGGGACCTATGTTTCTTTGGGCCTGGCTTACTTCACTTAATATAATTTTTTCCAAGCCTTTCCATTTCCTAACAAATGGGGCAATGTCATTCTTTCTGATGGAGGCATAGAATTCCATTGTGTATATATACCACATCTTCTTGATCCATTCATCTACTGAGGGGCATCTGGGTTGGTTCCATATCTTAGCTATGGTAAATAATGCTGCAATAAACATAGTTGTGCTGGTAGCTTTAGTGTGGCCTTGTTTGTGATCATTTGGGTAAATGCCCAAAAGTGGGATTGCTGGGTCATTGGGGAGCTCTATGTGGAGTCTTTTGAGGAACCTCCATACTGCTTTCCAAAGTGGTTGAACAAGTTTACATTCCCACCAACAATGAAGTAAGGTTCCTTTCTGTCCACATCCCCTCCAGCATCTGTTGTTGTTAGAGTTCTTGATTTTTGCCGTTCTAACTGGAGTGAGGTGGTATCTCAATGTTGTTTTGATTTCATGCAGTTTGTCTTAAAGTCACACACTCTGGCCTGAGTTCCCCGACCATCCAAACATCTTTATTGAGAGGTAGCTGAATTGATCAGTGTAGGCAAGTTGAATCGTAGTCATGCATGGGTCCTGAAACTCCAGTGGCTTCTCTCCATAAAGATGTATTTCTGACTTGAGCATCACTTCCACATTTGGCTCAGAGGAGATCAGCTTCTCATTGTCTTTGTGACTCCTGGACCTAGTATGGAGCCTTTTGTGAGCTATCTGCTTCTTTAAATTAATAAACAAGGAGGAAACGTAGAGATTCCATAACCTGAAGCAATGCCATAATTTCTGCCCACATTTCATGTGGGCAGTATTTACCACATTTTATGGCTGACATTAATGCTGCTCAGGACCTGGGGAAATGAATGAGCCTGGGAAGACAGGACCATCCTGAGCACACTTTGTCAGATCCCATGTGCTTCCTCGTCATGGCACTAGTGTATTTTCTTCCTTAGCATGTCTTGCTACATAACATACAACTCGAATAGTCATCAGGAAATAAGTGGTGTTATAAAATAATGCCAGAAAAGAAATTCAAAAGGAAAATTTTCAGAATTTATTATAGTTATAATTATAATATTATTAAGATAATAGATTTCTTTATTTTACTTCAGCACAAAAGAGAGAAAGAAACAACTACTTTGTGATAATTTTCATAGTGGCACAGTTGAATGAAGCTTAATCTGCTGGGTGGAATTTCAACGTAGTTATTTGGGGGAAGCAATTGGTAGCAGGTAAATGGATGTTTCTGGCTCATATGTCAACAAAGAATACACATTAGCCAAGTATTAAATAACACTATATTTGAAGACTTTAATTTTCTCGATTGTAGACTGGTTTTCTAGTTACACATTTTCTTTTTCAGGATACTCAAATTTAAGAATAGATTTCATAAATTAACTAAAAATTTCACTTTCCAAGCAAAAATGTAACAATGTACAGTGCAGAGTCTTACCATTTGATGTTTTAAACATGAAAGAAAGTTCTACATAATCACATAAAATAGAAGTCAAAGCTTAATTTTAGATAGTATTACCACTGTGCCAGCATTGATTATTTCAAATATATTGTTTAAATATAGGACTATACAATATTATTGTACATGTGAATTGAAAATCTCCAAGTATTTATAAACTAATCTATTAACTCCCAAACTCATAGCTGAGACTTGCTTTGCTCTAAAAAACTAAGTATTTTTGAGTTCTCTAAATCCCTTGAATTACAAAAGCTCAACCTAATCATGGCATTGCTTAGATCTTGAATCAAAAGAACTTCCATTCCCCAATGAGTATTTACCAATAACACACTTAAAAACTGAAATTATAAAAACATTCAACCTTAATTCAGATATATTATTTTTCAATTTTCCACAGACAAGTACTTCAAATTCTCTCCAGTCCCCAAACAGTTCCTGCAATGTCTTGCATTCAGTGTACCACTGCTCTGAACTAACAATTATAACCCACTCTGCTATGAACCTGAGCAGATGCCGAAACATTATTCATTTACAAGTTATGACTCTGGAAGAATCAACCTCCGAGACATAGAGTATGTATCCAAAGGTAATAATCAATTATTATTTTCAGCCATGTGTATATGTAGTTGAGAGTCTGATCTAAACTCTAGCAGGTAACAGTAATAATAATAGTTTAGAAATATTTATTATTCAAGTATACCAAAAGATGAAGTGGTTTAACCAAAGTCAATTCACAAGTTCTCTCACTCAGTTCTTATTTTCAATTGTACATATGATGCTATCAGGAAGTGAGCCTGTACCAGTCAATCAAGCATCTGATCCTCTTGTTCCCCTGGGTGACACAGTCTAATGTAGAGGTAGCTCATGCATTGTACATCAGTTAACATGCAGTGCCAAATTTTAAGAAGTGCAGTGAAGAGTAAACCAAAGGGAACAACCTGCCTTAACTAATGTTGTGAAGATATTCAGGAAGTTAAATTCAGCCTTAGTCATAGTGAGGATGTGGCCAAAAGGGAACACTACTACACTGTTGGTGGGAGTGTAAACTTGTTCAACTACTTTGGAAAGCAGTGTAGCGGTCCCTCAAAAGACTAACCATAGAGCTTCGCTATGACCCAGCAATCCCACTTCTGGGCATTTATCCAAATGACCACAAAGATGGTCATACAAAAGCTACCAGTACAACCATGTTCGTTGCAGCATTATTTACCATCGCTAAGATCTGTAGCCAACCCAGATGCCCCTTAATAGATGAATAGATCAAGAATATGTGGTATATATACACAATGGAATTCTATGCTTCCATCAGAAAGAATGGCATTGCCTCATTCATAAGAAAATGAAAAGACTTGGAAAAAATCATATTAAATCAAGTAAGCCAGACCCCAAAAATGTATTCATAGTTTCCCTCATTTGTAATAATTAGTATATGTCTGGGATAATCCTAGATGAGGACCACAATAGCTCAATAGTTATGTACAGATAACCATATAAGATGATGTTGAGCAAAATGAACTCCAAGATATTGACACAAGAGCTTTTTTTCTTTCTTGTTGTTTTAATGTACCATGTGAAGTTCTTTTTTCTTTCAGTTTTTCCTTTTTTTTTCTCTATGGCTTATCTCTTGTTGTCACTGTATTTGATTTGGTACCCTGTCTAATATATATATATATATATATATATATATATATATATATGTTAATCTGAATTAGGGAAGGGAAGGGTAACAACAAAAAGATGAGATAAAGGACAAAAGGCAAACCAATGCAACAGTGATACAAGACAATATGTTGGAAATGAACTGTACAACTTGGGGGAATTTGTGGGGAGGAAAACTAGTAGAAAAAATGAAGGAGGGCATAATAAATTTGACAAGAATGTACTTACTACTTTACTTATGTAATTGTAACACCTCTGTACATCACCTTGAGACTAAAATTAAAGTTAAAAAATTTGAACAAATATAGTATTAACATGGCATTCAGAGTGAATGGGAGTACAAGTATGGACAACATGGTTGTTCAGAAAAGTAGGAGCAGGATGTCCTGATATCTTTCAGAGCAGTAAAGTCTTTGGATATTTTTTTTCAAAATACAGTGAAAGCTGAAAAAAGATCACAGAGACAATGGCATAGTACTGTTCATAGATTATTCAGACTGAAATAGGAAGCATAGATTGGAAGGAATACAGGGAAAAGGTAAGAAAAAAAAAGAGGTAGAATGTTGTTAAAATAATATTTTTGAGCAAAGAGAATGTTCCAGATTGATTTCCTGGTTAGGGCATACACGAATAAAGAACAAATGAAACAAGTTGTCATTGCAAGCTACAGAGATGGGTGTGCTAGTCAAGGAATGAACATGTTTAGAAGGGGGGAAATTAGGGCTTTGTTTGCATTACAGTAAGATCAGAGATTTCTCTAGGACATCTTACATACATACATAGTGAGTTCTAAGTAAAAATCTACCAGGAAACAGAAGACTTCAATTGAGCTAAGTATTCAGGAGGCATAACAATATAAAATGACTACCCTGGAAAAAATAAAACAATTCATAGTTATAAGAAGCAAAGTGTATTTGGAAATTCTGTTGTAATTTAATTCACAACTTCATTCACTGTATATAGCAATTAACGTTTTTTCAACCAGAAGTATTTAATTGAGAGTAGGCACTATACAGCAAATAAAAAACATTAATGCTAGTACACTTCAAGTCAATTTTGGAAGAAGAAGCATATAGCTTTTTTTTTTTTTTTTACAAAATTATATTCTATACATGACACTTGAAATGAGATTATGTCAATAAGATTATTTTAACCTAACTATGCACACATACAATTTACAGAGTGATATCAATCAAATAAGGAGAGAGAAATGAGTGTTTCTAAGAGCACATAAAATGCATAGCAACAAATGCACTAGTAAACCAACTAGTAATGCAGTAACATTTATATTAAAAACATAAAAGCTAAACCTCTTTGGAACATTGCTTTATGTGTAAGCTTTTCCAGAAATAATATTATGAAAAATCTACACTTTAAATAGTAACAGTTAGTTATTTAAAAATTTTAGAAAACTGTTTACTCTGTTAAAGGAAGTAGACTATTTGTATCTTTTTTTAAAATGGTAAATGTTCTTTTATGAGGAAATGAGTTAATGTTTGTAATGTAGTAAAACTTGTGTGTGGCACCTAACACTCCTTTTTCCCACTCAATTTTTCATCTTCTGCCTCACTTTTTTCAAAAACAAAAAAACTGCCTTAGTTATGTTTTTTTCCTTGTAGTGAATGGTTAGCCAGAAATAAACAAGACATTTTTAAATAACAGTCCAAATATGGTTTAGTCAATATTTTTGTTGAAAAATTTTATTAAGACCAAATTAAAAAATACAAGCAACAGTTATTAAAAAAAGGCAAGTAGCACTTGTAAAATATGGAACTATGGCAGATGAAGGTTATAGGAGAAATCAATAATATATATAAGCTTAGTTTTTCTTGAAAACAAAATATCAAGCCAGTCCAGTGGCTCAGCATATAATCCTAGCTACTTAGAAGGTACATATTGAGGAATCAGAGTTCAAGGCCAGACTCCTTTCCAGGTAACGGATGGGTACAATAACTCCGGGAAGATGTATCAGCTGCAAAAAAAAAAAAAAAAACAAGAGGAGGATCACAGTTCAGGCCAGCTAGAACATAAAATGATCATAAAGCAAGTCATGGAAGGAATGGTGGGCGTGGTGGCACACACACCTTGTAAGCATAAATCCTCCTGAATATAAATCCCCAGTGCCTCACAAAGAAAGCAAGAAAAAGATGTAAAGAGAAGAGAAAAAAAGGAATATCAGAAAATAAAACTGCTTTAATATGAAGAATTGTGAATCTGTACTGGATTGTTTCCTAATCTAAAATTTCCTTCCATTTTTATACTTTTCACTCTTTCTTCTTGCAGATAAGTAGAGTCAGGCCCTGGGTCTACCTCTGAAAGCAGGCCATCTTCCTGATTGAAGCATTAACCCCATTACCCCAACCCGAACAGCAGATCCCCTCCATTATGCTACAAGTAAAACACAAAGCCTATTCTTAGCAGCTAATACTTGCTGTAGTATGTCCATTGTAATTTCCATCCAATTGCCTTAAAAGTGCTCCAGGTACATTTAAACATGTTATAAATGATACATTTAATCACTCATGTATTTCTTCATTTAATCTAAATGATAGGTGTATGAAAGCTCTAAAAGCTTGTATTCATTTATTTCTGAATAATTTTAGGGAGGATTTGTTTGGAAAAAGAAGCGCAATTTTAATAAAAGGTAAAAAAAAGTCTCTAAATTCCTTAAATAATTGCCTACACATTCCAAGCATGGATATTCATTAGCACCTTGGGAATTATTCATGTTTCCTCATTTGACTCAAACAAATTTTCGCCATGTGTGGCTTCTCCCATTTTGCTGAAAGTTTTAAGAAGCCAGTAGGATCATCTAATCTTGCAAATATTTATAGCAAAGAACAAACTTCCTCAGATGAGGAAAGCGTCTCTAAGATCTCAGTTTAACAGAAGCCTTTCCCACCCTTTCAGTGAATCGGTGTGACTCAAGGTTCACCAATGTTTGGCTCCAGTTTGAAGTGTAATGTTTCCTACTAGACCAATCAATTCTAGCAACTTCATTCTTTTTATTTACATCACTTGATTTCATTTCCAAGTAACCTGGGCTCTGGGACTCAGGGAAGATATTTCTCAAGTTCAACAGGAACTCTTATTTGGTGGATGTGGAAAGGAGAGAGACCAGCAGGCTTTGTTTGTGCTGGTATTTATGACAATAGGGGGAAAAAAAGAGGAAAGGAAGGGACAGTTCCCAGTGACACACGAAGCATCCTCTTAGTTAAAAAGCTATTCTGTCTCCCCTTAGCTTACAGAAAAGTGTGCAGCACAACACCCAATTCATCAACCTCACAGATCAGGCAGGGTATGGAAAGTTGGAGTTGGGAATAGAATCCTGGTCCCACAATTAGATGAATAAGAAAGTTGTTTTGATGATCTTCCTCTTCAATAGTTAACTTCTGAATGACATCATGTCTTTGTAAGAGAAACACAATGATGTGTTGGGTAGAAAGAAAACCACAGAAGAGCCGCATATCCAAGAAAAGGTCATTATGTATAGTATTCTAACAGAACAGCAAAGCTATGTTCTGTTGGGGATGTCTGTGTCCAGTCTACACACCCAGGGGAAGAGTGGCTTTATTTTAGTGAACATCCTCTTTCACTTGTAGGAAGTCTCTGTAATCTGGTCCATTTCCACAGTAGGCTAAATTTAGGCCAGTTAAGCTATTGATGGCTAATTTTCCTGCGGAACTCATGTGTTAAGAACATCACCTTATTAGACCCATTTTTGATACCAATATATTCAATTTGTAAGTCATTTTGTAGTTTCTCTTATAATTTTAAGAGGGAAATCTGGTAAATTAGATAACATCTCATTAAAGTACAAACACGCTTGACAACATCTAATCTGTGGAGTTTTGATTGCTAAAGCAACTGGTTTTAAAGTTCTAAGTCACTTGAGTCATGCAATTAATTCATGTGACATTCTCTTAATAAGATGATACTCTTGGCCTATTGCACACACTTTCATATAATGTACTCATTAATTATTCTGAAAATGATGATTTTTGTTTCCTGCCAGTCCACTCCCATCTTATCAAATACATTGTCATCACAGCCAGGGTACCTCTGCCATCTCTATCTACTGGAAAATATTCTCTTCTTTGGGGAATTTAGCATACCATATTAGGTTAAATAAAATGAAACTTCAAACACTTAAAGATAATCATATACATGGTAACATTTTGGGTATCAATTAATTTTAACTTATGCACTCTGTAATGTTTATGTATATGCTGGAGATGTTTGAAGTCATGCACTAAGCTGAGAGATAAAGATTAGAAAGAATAAGCGGTTAAGATTGTTATCAGGAGACAACTAATTTTTTTGTACTAGTGAAAAATCACAAACAGGCAGGTGGTACTTTCCTTGGATTTCACCTCTTGCCTACTGATTGATCTATCTTAAGTCAACGTATCAAAGTCAAAAACAAAAGGAGAATTGCAGCACATCTTCACTTTGGAAACTTCTCTGTATTTATGAAAAATATAAAATGGAGGGAACTGTGTAGCCTAATAAAAGCAATTAGATTAGAAAGCTACTTTTCGAATTTTCAGTTCAATATGAATGAACACTCTTTAGAAACACTAATGCATTTTTCCATAAAGAATTTCCACTTCTATTTTTCATAGTGACCTAATGCTTCTGCAAATATATCCCATGTATTTCCAAAATCTTAAACCTATGGATGAATGTATCATAATTGGAAAGACAGATGGCAGTGGATAAGAATGTTGGAGAGAGAAAGTTCCCCAGATAAAGAAGAGAATGAAAACTGAGCAATGAAATCTCAGGTAGGATTTTATGTTTATAGCCCAGAAAGATAGTGAGTGAGTAGAATGTAGATTAGATCTCACAGGAATTTGAACTCACAGATATGGCAAAGAAACAGGTAGAATCCATAAAATATAAAGGAAATGTAAGAGAAGGGGCGATGCTGCTGCAATTGTGAACAGAACACAGATCACTGCTGCAATCAACTGAAATTCCTACTTTGAAAATGAAACCCCATCGTGTGAGAGTATTTTGGGGTGAAGCCTTTTGGATGTGACACAATTGCTGACGGTGGAACCCTCAGGAGTGGGACTATAACCTTCTGAGAATGAACTTGAGAGTTCCCTCTCCATCTCTTACTCTCCACATGATGAGGGTATAGGGACACAGCCACCAGTGCACCAGGAGGAAGCAGCACAGGACACTAGATATGTGGACATCTGGACACCTTCAAATGGTCTGTTCAGCTTCCACAGTCTGAATGATGAGAAACTTCTGTCCTTTAAGTCACTGATGTGCATTAATGGGTTAAAATATCCTGAAGGGATCAGAGCACTATTTGGTCCAACACACACACACACACACACACACACACACACACACACACACACACACATTCAGGGAGCACATACTCATTTGCATCTTATGAGATTCTGCAATCAAGAGCATTACTGTTCTCAAAATTTATCTGATGTCCTACAATGAAGAAAAATAGAATACTCTTGTATGTCTGTGATTTTGGATTTCACAGCCTTCACATGATATTTTAATATTCATTAACTTTTTGGAGTTGATGAATGAGAACAATTTAGCTATCATTTGTCAGCAGGAGGAGTATCTGGAGAAAGGTTTTAATTTTGGAATAGCTACATAACCTACCATTGATTTTTGATCTATCTAAGGTCATAGGCATTTTAGAATTGAAGAAATGTAATTTTAGCATTAAGAAATGATTTGTAGTGCAGAATGATTCCATAATACATTTAAATATGAGTGTTGATGTATCTGAATTAACTGCTTCTTGTTTTCTGTACTAATATAACCTGGGTATAGAGAATTTGTTACTATCTTTGAGAAATTACTTTTCCTTTCTCCAGGGACTTTTCTCCTAAGGTAAGAATAAGAACAATATAAATCTAAAGAACAAGCTAGTGGAATAATACTTTTCTTCTCTGTTCTCTTCATGCATATTTGGAATTGTTTTAAAACATAAGTATCACCAGGTGCTGGTGACTCATGCCTGTAATTTTATCTAGCTACTTAGGAGGTGGAGATCTGAGGATCATTGTTCAAAGACACTGCAGGCAGGAAAGTCCATGAGACTCTTATCTCTGTAAACCACCAGAAAACCAGAAGTGGCACTGTGTCTCAAGTGGTAGAGCACTAGCCTTGAGCTGAAGAGTACAGGGACAGTGCCCAAGCCCAGATTTCAAGTCCTATTACTGACTAAAAATACCAAACAAACAAACAAAAACAACAACAAAAAACATAAGTAGGAAAAACAAAACACTCACCTAACAAAAAGTACAGTTTCACTGGACTGTTATACGTTCAATATTAGGAATTTCCTATCCCAAAGCCCTCATTGCAAACAGAAGAGGTTTAGAATCCTATCAAGAAAGGTAGAAATCATGCTAGAAGCCAACTAGGATTTCCAACTATCTCGTTCTCTGAATATTCTCTGGACACATTTCAGATGCCATGTTCATTGAGATCATGAAGAGGCCAACAATGAAAAGAAGATAGGCTATAAGAATCCTGAAACAACATCTTCCATAATATAAGCAACTATCAAATCCAGAAACTAAGCCTACTTAGAAAAGCCTTAATTTGTGTATATTATGTATGTAAAAACCCATTTAAGAAGAGTAAAACATTTCATAATAAGTGCATTTATATTCAAGATAACGACACAAAAGTAAATAGAAATTGTAGGGCAGGTAACCCATTTGCCAGAAGAAATCCTAAAATGAAAATTTAATTTTCAGGGGCATACTCAAAGAAAAGGAAAAATGAAGAAAGGAAGCCTAGTGAGAGTTGAGAATCAGGATTGCTCTACGCCACAAAATGAAAATGATTCCAGCATGGTGGTTGCAGTAAGCATCCTGACTCTGGCTGTCCAACTTGGCTGGCTCAGACTCAAGAGAGCTGCAGGTGGCTTTCCAGGGAGCTGGTAGGGTACGATGGAGTCCTGCCCAACCTCCAATCATCTGCTGGGGAAAGAAAGGGGAAGTCATAGTTGCATGGAAATTCTGTAAGGGAAAACACAGGGGAATGAGAAGGCTGGAGACAGGTTGAGAGGTTTTCCATCAAACAAGACAGAGCTCTTCCTAGAAGACGATGGCAAAGCTCAAAAGCCTCACAGGTACTTGGTGGCCTCTGCCGGGCTTCCTGTGCTTTCCCCTTGGTTTTGGTCTGACTAGTGCAATGTAAGCTGTCAAGATGTAAAAGAAACAAACTTTGAGACCTCACACCGTTCTGTGGCTACACTGACAGGAAATGGCAGTATCCCAAGCATTAAAAGGTATTTTCTGCGTCTACCTTGGCATTCTGGGAAGAAGGCACTTAACAGCAAGTTGAAAATAGAAGTTCAATCCTGCGGTACATTGTGTAATGCAATCAGCTACAGCAAACAATGAACAACAAAAGCTCCCCTTTTGTCTTTAAAGGTGGCTTATTGTCTTTAAAAGTCAAGAGTAATGAATGCATTCCTTGTAGTCTGAAGGGTTTTACCTCCAACAGCTCTGGCATTAATTAGTCTGTGTTGTCTAATTTTTGCAAGGTAAAACCCTGGCAATTATGATTCATGGAAAAAGTGAATATTCTCTACATCCACATTAGAAAAGTAGTAATATTGAAGTTAAGGTAGTTTGTTCACCAGTTAGACTTCTGTGTGTATGTGTAGGTGTGTCTATATGTGTGTGTGTGTGTGTGTGTGTGTGTGTGTGTGTGTGTGTGTGTGTGTATCTTATACATTTTTAAGTTTCCAGTTCAGCTTGATTTTTTAAATCAATTAAACTTGTGATCTGATTAGCACTTATCACATTTTTTGAGAAAATACAGTGAAACTATTCTCACTAACACTCTACAGCTGTTTGAGGGGAAAGAAGATATTCAACTCATGACTATTTAGAGAAAATCCCTCTATGCAAGAATTTCCAATTAAGTAACAGGCCACCTTTTAGATGCTGGTGGAGATGCATGATTGCCACTCTTTCCAAAATAGTGGGTGGATTTCTCAGAATCCCTTCATCTTAATTTCTGCCAACTGCATAGGAAACAGCTACAAACCAGGTAAACAAAGAAATACTCTCACATCAGGACATTTTGATGGACTGCCTATTACTGAGCATTTTACCTCATTAAACAGATGTTTGATCATATACTTTCATATCCTCCTTTAAAAATGCTTTCTGCTTCACCATTTTTCTCTATACATGAGGATTTGTTTGTGTAAACATCATAAAAGTTACTGCACAAGGCTACAAGTAGACTTTGATTAAAATCTAAACTATAAATTAAAGAACTGTCCAGATAGATTACTGTACTTGCATAAAATATTTCTGGAATGCATACTTTGGTGCTATCTATCCTGCTTTTGTTCTATTTCTTTTTTTGCCATAGGGGTAGAATGAAGTCAAGAATCCAATGTACATCCTACAAAATTAAGAAGAGTAAAGGGAGCGGTGGAGGGGGCGGTTGGGTGAGAATGTTGAAATTGGTGACATTGACCAGAGATATTGTATTTAACAGCTGCTTGTTACATGTCAAAATGAAAGACCAAAGAAACAATGTAAGTACGAGGATAGGGGTGGGCAGTTTCATTTTATTTTGTTGTTGCTTATATGTTCTTTCTTTTATTTACTTTAAATAGTAGGACAAAGGAGTTGCCATGTAACAAAGCAGTTTATGAATACAATGCATCTCTATGAATGTGACAGCTTCATTTTTAAAGTATGGAAGATGAGCAAGAAATAACTCCTACCAATGGTGTTTGAAACTATAAGACCAAAGCTTACATTCAAAGGCAAAAATATATTTATGCAGGCATTTATCTCACGTGTATAGGAGAAAGTAAATACACATGCATTCATTGTACTTAATGTAGAGAATATACACAATGTGTGTACATTTTTCACTCCATCAAGAGCAAGGAGCCCTTCAGAGTACATTGCAAGAAGTCCTACACAACCAGTTACCCATATTGCCAATTTAACTTTTTAGCAAGAAACATTGTATGTTGTAGTTAAGAAGATATTTATGATAAAGAAGTACATGGTTCCCAATCAGTATTGTCACTATCGTGGGGAAAATCAACTGCAACCAGCAAAACTGATTTTCTTCTTACACGTCACTTGAACTATGATTAAACTTCTCTCCAGTAGCTAAGTTTCACAATCCAACCCAGTAGTTTCTGTATCATCCTACTACTTAAGTTTTACTGGTGATGATTTTTGTTTCTATAATATGTGACCTAGTAAACTCACCAAAAGCATAAAGAACCCATATCCAGGAAGAAGGTTCTATATTTTTCTTCCCTGATCAACCTTAAACCAAACTTCAGCCGTTTCCCACTGTCTCTGTCTTCAGTGTCACCTTAATCCATCACAGACACTCCAAACACAGTATTCTTGGAACACGAGTCTCTCTCAGACTTTTCCTTTGCTCTTACTGCTACTCACAGAGAATAATGACACAGAGGCCCCCTGTTTGTTAAAAAGGTATCATGCTGTTAAGTGATAGAAAGCTAAGAAATGCTAAGAAATGCTTTTTCAAATTGATTTGAGCAGGCCCCTTGAGAGACATCAGCCAGCACTCTAGGAATTTCCTGCCACAGAGAATATTGTTTATACTCTCCACTTGAGTTCATTTGAGTGCATTATTACTAGTTTGTGTGACTCCTTGATGTTTGGTATGAGTGTTTTCATACAATGAAAGATGAGAAAGTGATGTTATTATTTAATGTGCAGTTGAGTTGCTAATTGCTGAAAAAAATGTAAGTTGTTCCCTACAGGTTTAACTCTTTTGTGTCTCCATATTGATTTTGGTCATCTTTCAACTAGTTCAGATTACCTCCATACTGCTTTATCTTTTGTCCTTAATCCACTCACATATCATACAGTTTCTATGGCTTATATTCTCCATCATTGCTTTAGAAGTATTTATGAGACAAAAATGTATATTCAGTTTCAGATAATATAACTTTAGGTTACCTTTAAGTCTGATTTTATGAATTTAACATGAAAGCTGAGAAAAGAATCTTAGATTATTTTATTTTGACATATAAATGAGACTTCAGTTTTTACTCAGAAATAAATTTGATCTATTATTCTAATATAAATTTATAGGAAGCTTATCATATAGGTGTTTGGTATAGCTTTTGAAGCCAGATGTTTTAGAATTTTATCATAGCTTTTTGATTTAGAAAACCCTAAACAGCTAAATAACTTCAGCCTACATGGATAGTTATCAGTTAATTGCAGTGATACAAAC
Source organism: Dipodomys spectabilis (assembly GCF_019054845.1). Classification (NCBI taxonomy): domain Eukaryota; kingdom Metazoa; phylum Chordata; class Mammalia; order Rodentia; family Heteromyidae; genus Dipodomys; species Dipodomys spectabilis. The sequence goes on along the minus strand of NW_024870892.1, from coordinate 3,483,299 downwards.
ACACACACACACACACACACACACACACACACACACACACACACACACATGGGGGTGGGGAGAGGAAGAGAGGGAGAGCATATTCTGCTAATTAAATATTGAAAACTTATAGTCCAGAATTGCATAGAATTAGATAGCCTTTGTGTTATCTTCAATGGTGCTGCAGACTGGTGGAAATAGGTGGAAAAAATTCTCAAGGAAAAAAAAAAGAAAGAGCCAGGACATGTGAACATTCTTTCCACTTGTCAGGGTTACTGACAACCACTGAGCTGGGAAAACCTCTGCCATCCTCCCCTATAAATTGAGGCCACATTTGGCAAGTGCCTAGTTTTCTTATTTAAAAAGCTACTTGCTCAGTACAGTTTTAAACTTTAGGTCCTTACAATTTGATGATATTTAACGCAAGACTTTAGCAGTCTTAACGTAAATTTAAGCATTTTCTAAAACAATAGTAGGTCATAATGAGATAGACTCGGATTTGGGACCTTCTTGCCAAGCTAGACATCTTCATTATCTCCTTAGGGTGAAAATAAGTTATTCTGTTTGGAAGTTCAGTTTATGAGCTTACCAAACTTCAGAATGCTCTGTTTTTACTTGTTGTTGTTGCTTTTATTGTTAATTTGTGTTTGTGAGTGTGTGTGCATGCATGTTATGTTCATGTTTGCTTTTGATCTAGACAAGCAATATCTTAAAAAACTTCAACATATTTGGAATTAAAAACTATGACTTTTATTTTTCCAAATGGATTTTTCTGAATTTAAAATGTAAAGTTTCCAGGTACTTATTTTTTTATCCAAAGAAATATATGAATTGAAAATGAAAACAAGTATCATGTGTTACATAGTCAGAATATTGATACACTCTTCATTTCTATCTTTCTAAACGGTGCTCCCAAGAATGTGAGATATATTTAAGGAAATATCATACATAGCCTTAACCATGGCCACTCTTCGCAAATGGCACTTGATATTATCAGTGTAAGTTATCTTTATTCCGCTCAGTCCTTCTGTTCTCAAACTTCCCATATTGTTAATGCTAGCTATTCATCTGTTTTAATCATTATTCCAAAGATTCAAATCCTTTTACCTTTGATTTTGCTTGTACAAAACAGCAATGATCTGTCAGGTCCAATGCTATTTTTATTCACTTATTTTGGGGGTCACAGGACTCTGCTTGAACACATTTTATCTCAAAAGTTAAATTTTGGGCCCCAAAATTATGACCAACTGATCTGAACTGTTCAAAGCATTTTATAAAATGGCATCACCAATATTTTTCTTCTTAAATATAAATTGTATCTCTCAGCAGGAATCTACACAAGCATAGGTTATATGTCTCACACACACACACACACACACACACACACACACACACACACACACTGTTCTTGCTTAGAATGTGGCACACATGGACTATATATGTACAACTTACCTGTCTCTACCTCACATGTATAGACATGCTTAGGGAAGGTTTTAAAATAAATGATATATTTGCCAGCAGTTAGATATTTGCTTACAGATCCCAGTAGGCTATATATTCTGAGGTGCATATAAAAACTAATTAACTTAGCAACATAGCAACATAAAGTGTGACCACGTTGGTGGGCTTCACATTTAAATGAAGGTGCTACCTCATAATTTCACTGTTAAAAACAGATCAAATTGGGATCAAATATTATTTTTAGATGCTATGCTTAATAAACTCTAAGACACTCTTAACCACTATTTAAATTATGTTTTTTTTCCCTCCAGTTATTCAAGTGTTCACTCATACTAACTTAGTTTTAGTTTTGTGAAACTCTATAGAAAATTTCCCAAGGTTAAAAGAAAAGAAGTTAAGGACATAACTGCAATGCCTCCGTTACTGTTGGCAAACCACACGCCCAAAATTTTGTTTTCTCCCTCAATATCTATAAGAATCTGGAAGCATAGTTCCCACTGCTATCTTTAATAAATAAAAGAAGATTGTGAGTTAAGTGTCTATGTCTATTGCAAGTGGTTTTGCTGGTTTGCTCTAAAAATATAGAATAAAAATACTAGGTAGAAAAATATTAAGTGTCACTCAGACAGTGTTTTTGTATACTTGCCAAGTATTTAAATTAAATTTGGATATCAGTCTCCATGTGTGCTTAACACATACATATTTTCTTTAGACCATGAACTTCTAGCTGCTGTTAAGTAGAAACAGTCTTCTTTGTTGAAAGATAAGATATAATGAGTAATTTTTAGCTACTTCATCTTTATTAAATATAAATAGCTTAATCATAATCTCATAAAAGGGAAGAATCAAGAGAACATTATTTAGTGCGGAGTTGGATAATTAAAAAAAAGTTACTGCTAGTTTTCCATCAACCAATAAGAAATAATTCAAGTTTTATTCCATCTGGTGTTTCTTACATTCAAACGTATACTTAAATGTCTCTTTCAACCAGGCATCTGTGGATCATAGTTGTAATCCCAATTATTCATCTTGCTGAGTCTGGAGAATCAAGGTTTAAAAGTTTAAAAGTTGGACCTACCCCCTGAAAACAAAACAAAATCAAGCCAGAGGCATGACTCAAGTGGTAGAGTGGCAGATGTGAGTGAAACAGTTAATTGAGCTCCAGTCCTTGGAGTCTGTCCCTTTTGGATCATGGGAAACTTTGGAAAAGTAAACTCTTCTTTCACAACCTGACCATCTCATGTCACACAGTCTCAACAAGAAGAATTCACATTAGTCCTCCAGCTACTGTGAGTTTGAAGAAACGAGAATGATGCAGGCGAGCTGCAGACACCTTCAATGGACGGATCAAAAGGAGAGAGGTATGCAAATCACAGACACTCCAATGGTTGTGACTACTGAAATAATGATGCTAAAGAAGCCACGATTTTGTAACCTATGACATACTCAAATTGCTTTTAAGAAAATTAGGGTGTACTGGTTGGAACATTTAGCAAATACCCTATTTAATTTTTATTGTAGTTTCCCCTGCCTGAGGCAACTCAAATAAGATCTGTTGTAGCTTTGGGCGAGTGTGTAGAATCAAAATACTGATGCACAATCAACTTCCGAAGAAATCCTTGAATTTCAAACAGGGTGAGATTATCCATACTTTATACATTGTGTGTGATGTGACATGACTTACCATCCTGTCCCCTAATGGCATGTTATGAACTTATTTTTAGCAGGAATGGAAGGTCTGCATTTTGAAGATTTGAAGGACTAGCATACCTATTTCTTAAAACACAAACATAGCCGCAGCTGTCTGTCATTAAATGCCATTATACAGCATCTCATATCCTTCTTTACGTCTGAATATCAGGTACAGATCACGAAGTGTCTATCTCCCTTTTCAAGTGCTCCCACTGATATTATATTTACTGATGCAATGAAATTTACTCTCAACCACTGAGGACTGAATTAGGCATCCACTGTGAACATAAGTAAACTTCCTTCATATTGAAGGAAGAGCGATTCCAGAGTTCCAACATCTCTAAATCTGAGAACATCCAAATTCATAGCAAATGATTGCTTTTAGCCTGTGTTCATCCTCCAATGTTCTTTAAGTTACAGCTAAATTACATCTAATACCTAATATTCACTGTAAATATTATGTAGGTTATTTTACTCTATTTTTTAGGCAATGATGCCAAGAATAAAATGGTACATATTCAAATAGAGATGAAAATTTCAAGTTATTTTTTGATCTGTGTTTGTTGAATCTGTTTACAGGTTAAGTCTACAAAGATAAAAAAAATGATAAAGGAGATGTGGTTTTAACCAATAATTTCTGAGTCTAAAAGAATGACTGTGTTCGCCTCACAGACCTTTACCTAAGTTACTGTGGCTTAGTAGTGAAATTATTGTCAGTGTGAAGTACTGAAAAGAGAATCACTCACCCCCAGAAAGTTTAATCCGAAGTGGGAGATGGAAAATATTATAAAATAACTATTGACTAGGGACTGCATCCTTGTGTTCCACTAGAATCCATACTTTGAAGCCCAGTTTTAGGATGAGGTCTTCAAGAGTGAAATGAGAGTTCTAGAAAGAGGTTCCAGGGTGCTTCCTGGCCCTTCCCACAGTCAGTGAGCCTGGAAGTGTACCCTCACTCCACCCCAACTCTCTCTGAGACTTGATAATGAATGCACTCCCAGTCTCCAGACTGTTTATAAAGCCTCCCAAGCTCTGGTATTGTGCTGTGGCAGCCTAATCCGAATGTGACTCTACTCATTGTAGGTTCTAATATCTCCACCGAAGTGTTCAGGTAGTAATTCAATAGAGCTTTGTAGGGACACACTGACATAGTAAGACCTTTTATTAATTAGATGTCTGGATATGTGCAAAGGTACAAGCACAACCACAGAATCACCTGGTCCCAAATATCCATAATCTAGCCTCATATGATATAACACTTAGAAACTCATTCGCTTATAAACAGTTCCTCTGATTCTTTGTTCCCAAAAAGTAAATCAGCAAAAATGGTCGGATGTATTTAAACATATTAATAATAAAATTGTATCAAATTGTTTGTTCACTTGCCCAGAGGTTTTCTAATAATTATCAATAAAATGAGCAATAAAAAGATATTAATAATTTAATCGTCAATTCCATGAAATCACCTCTTGGGATGGTTATACTGTTGCGCTAAAAAGCTAAGTTGTAGATGGCAAGAACTTGGTCCACTAGAAATACCATGAACTGGACACTGTGGCCTTGGGTTCTGAGTTTGTTATCACCTACTGAGCTTAACAGAATTGGGACCTACATTGGGCAGGACATGCCAGAAAGGTGAAAGAAGAAAGCGCTATTACAGGAGCACGCTCTACAAATATTAAATGTTATATCAGTATTGAAATTGTTATGCACTGTGTATCCTTGACTTGTAAGGATTTGATATAAATAGTAGAAGAAGAAAGCATCTGGAATTTGTACTTTATTACTCTTTTCTAGGGAGTTGTTTTTTTATTCTCCCAGTTTCAATTTCCTCATCTGTAAAACAAATAAATGTTACCTTCCGAACCGTAGCCAGTATGGTGAAATGCCATGGTCTTTTGGGTCTAGAAGCAAGAAGAGCCACTCCTACTTTTCATACATATCCTAGAAGATGCATAAAACTATATGCTAAAACATTCACTAGAATATGTAGGGCATTGTTAGGAAAGTATATTGAAAAACGATGACTGAATTGTCTTTGTTCCAGGCTACACTCTCCTAAGAAGAAATGATGTTTAATAAAGAAAAGCTATTCTTTGATAGTTAATTATCATTAGCTTCTACTAATGATATTTTATAAAACATGACCTCATTATAAAAAGGTAAACCTAATTAAGAACTTATTTACATTACAACAATATATGAATAGGCTAGGATATTCTCCACTACCCCTCGAGCATATAATTTCATTAAGCCAATAAATATTGCCAGAGGGCTATGTGTGTGATAATGATGAGCTGAACAGCAGCTACATTACAGTTTCCCAGAAATGACAATTGGCTTTTCAAGTGTTCTCCATGACAAAGATATGCATCATTTACCCACATTTCCAAGTTTCATCTAGATTCTGTGTTCAGGTTCACATCCCAATGATATTTTCTGTACTACAATTTATTTTTCTGCCCTTGGGAACCTTACATGTCAAAAATAAAAGCTCAAAGTTTATATAGGAAAAAATGCAGACTTCACACTTGCTGTTGTTGCTGTATTTATATAAGCCAAAGGAAAATTTACAAGTTTCACAAACCAGAAATATCCCTGTAAGAAATATGGGAAGACCTAAGAAATAGGTCTCTCATTCCTAATGTTAACTTTAACTAAATATTGCTGCTGAGTAAACTTTATAAATTTTAAAATCTAAATCATGATATTTCTTTTCCCTCTAAATATTACAGATTACCCAGATGGTGAGTGTGTTGATTTCTGTGACAAAAATCAGATCTATTTCAACTAATACCCATCAATATACCTCTCACTCAATAAATGGAAGTTAATACTTTCAGAAGAGCAAAATTTACCTTTACTCAACAAGCCATGATAGGTCAATAGTTATTTTTAAAGAACTTAAAAGAGATTCTATCATGTTGCTTTTGTTTTCCAGAGCTCACTCTAATCAAAACTGAAATGCTATTTTGGAAAACATCTTTTTACAGTGAGAGTAGATTCCATTTCTAACTAAAAATGACTGTTAAGACAAACCAACCCCAAGAAATTGAGTCTATAACAAAAACATCTATAAACCTTCAGCAGTAGCAGTGTTTTCCTAGTACCAGCAGGAGATGTAATGAAGTCTAGTGGATGTGAAGTTAAAAGAGTGCTTTTAAGTGAATGGCTGTCTAATTCTCAGGTAGAATAATCTATAACTGAGTCTCCAGAGACACCTCCTGTATTACTGCATTTCGATATTCAGCAGTAATAAAAGATGTCATTCCGATGACCTGAGGTGTACAATTTCATACTATGTAACAAGGAAGTTATCACCTTGCCTCTTTGCGGCCAATTAGAAGTGGTCCTGTCTTTCCAATGAAGGAAGTTACTTGGTCAGGTTTCAATGTCATGTTATCAGATCCCAGGATCCTTTAAGCTAAGACAAAACTTTAAAGTTGATTTCTTCCATTCTGTGTTTTACTAAATAATTCTCACAATACATCTGTAACTATTCATTCTTAAGTCTCATATACTAGAGCCTGCTCGTGTTTTACATAGAATGTTCTATATTTATATAGAATGATATAGGAGGACCAGATTTGCTAATGATTTTATTATAAATGCTATTAATAATACATCTGTTTAAACATTTTAGAAAGTGCATATGCAATTTATCTTTCTAGCTGCTATTTTTTTAAATTGCAGTTATATTCTTCTTTCAGCTCAAAAATGGGGAATTATATTATTACACTATGTATATTTGTATTGCATTAATTATTACATTAATATTTCAAAGATTCTCTGTATTTTAGAAGTACAGCTTTTTCGCTCCCAATCTGTCTCTCCACTAAGCATATACATGGAAAATATAAATGCAAGAGACATAATATACTTTTGAGAAAAATTAGTATTTCTAATACCTGTGTCAGAAAGGTTTGAAAATATCTAATGAGTAACAAATCAGAAGAAAAATACTTTAATTCAATCACTCCAGTGGTTTACAACATTTTCAGAATTATTTTTTTCCCTGTCAAGTTAAACCCTGAAGTCACACAATTTATACTCAAGTCTTTGAACTACAGGACACAATGCAACTATACTTGAATCTTTGCTCATCTGTTCAATGTCCCATGAGAACAACTAACTATATGGTTTTAAAAATAACAGTAATCTACATAATACTTGTGATATGGATAACCTTGTCATTGTTTTTACTTTCATAGTACTCAATTAATAAGTCAGTGGATCACTATTCTAGGAATAGACAGACATAGAGTTCTATTGAAACACTGGGTGTTATAGACTGAGAATTTAAGTCCATCCACTCACAATACCATAAATTAACATTCAATGTAATAATACTTATATTGTAAATTGCTTATACTGTGTAGTTTCTCCCTAAAAAGTTTATATTAAAATATCATAAAATACAAATTCCTTTCCTAGTTGTTATTATTTTTTTAAAAAAGAGGTTCTCTAAGACATTCAAGGATTGGATTCCTCAGGAATTCTCCATGTATGATTCATAAAGCCTGAATTATAAATTTGTGTATCTTTATATTCAATAATGTGTATTCTGGACTAATCCAGGGACTGGACACTTACATTTTGTTGGCCTCGTTCTCATTGCCGATGGGTAGATTGATAAGGCAACCTCCCTGTCCTCAGGTAACTTGGGACTAGGCAGAAGAAATTACAAAAAATTAAGCAGAAGAAATTACAAAATAATGACATGCTATGACAAATGACAAGATGCTTACCCCATAAGTGAGAAATATGGACTCATTTTCACTGTTTAGAGTGAACATTTAGAGTGTCACAGTTGTTTATTTGTCAAGAATTGAATGCCCTGGGTCACTGATAATGAGTCAGTTAATAACAAACACTAAATAACGATGATAATAATAATAATAATATAATAATAATAATAATAATAAATACTACCCTGGACAACACATTGCCAAGAAGAACTTAATGCACACCCTAGTAACATAGATCGAAAAGAACACCGTATGTTTATTCATAAAGAGTCAAGTGGTTAGAAAAAGAATCAAGTGTGTCTAGATTCAAGTGTCTCTGACACTAGTCATGCTCACGATTTCAAAGGACCCATACCAATGGAGACAAGCAATATTCAGCAAGTTCTGAACAGTTTTTTCTTGTACCTTTGTGAGAGGAAAGTGACTGCGAGGCAGCAGCTTTGCTTTCAAGCACAGATGGACATAATAGCTTGGAAGCACAGCTCTTGAATTGGAATAATACAATCCTGCCAACTCCCTCCCAGCCTGCCCCAGCCTTTGTGCTTCTATGATAAGGGGAGAGTTGAAAGCCATTTGCATAGTTTCTGGTCCTTGAAAAGACAGATTGTTTCCTTTTCTTCTCTTATTTTGATAAAATATTCTCATATTCATAGAATCCTCTGATTGCCAAGCTGAGCTCATCTTGGGTTTTGGTCTAGAGAGCAGAATAAAGTGCAATCCAATTTTGAGACCTATCTCCAGTTTCGCTTAATACTCCCATTGCACAAAGTCAGAAGATTTAGGAGAGAATTATAATTGCCCCATATTTAAAATATTATTGAAAATGCAGTCGGCTGAATTTAAAATGCACTCTGAGAGTCAGTCACTCATTTTAGAAAATTTGCAAAGTTCAGTTGAGTTCTTTCTCTAGATTTTATTCAGTAAGGTGAATAACACTTGTAGAAGGGTCTGTTCTAGGAGTGTTATCAGTGGTATCTGTTTCTGTTTATTTATCTTCAAACATATTACACAGTATATCTATGAGTATGACTAATTAAAAAACTGGCAAAAACAACAGGAAATGAGTAGAGAGGTAGTGTGGAAGGGTGACTGTGCCAACATGAAGAAAAATACAACATAATACCCACCTCTCAGGATGGTCTATTTTACCTCGATCCGATGAGAATCATGTAGCATTGCATATGCTTCTTTTCTGAAGTAAAACTATGCCACAACAGCCTGGGCTGTTTTTTTTTATATGAAGAGATTATGAAATGGTTGCCACATTATCCACCCCCTACTTTGTGTAGTTATTATTTCTTATTTTATCCTTTAATAGAAAGGTTTTCTTTTTCTTTTTCTTCCATTAATTTCAACAAAAATACATGTATTGATGAGTATATTTTGTGAACATGTTTATTGTAGAAAGATTTCACTTAGCTATTGGTTTACTGGAAATCACATATGTACATATATATATATAAGTGATATATTTAAACATACATATAACATACATTATATATACATATATATATATATATATATATATATATATATATGCTGTATACTATAGCTGTAATTTGTGTCCTCTTAAGAGTCTTTCCCTGTTACACATGGTTTGTGTAGCCATTGCATGGGTTTTGAGTTGTGCAGTCCATTTTGTATTTTCAGCTAGGAATCATGCATACCTCATGTGTTTGGAGAAGAAGCCTGAGACATGCCAAGAGTTTACCACATGGAGTGTTACAGCATCCCAATGCATGATCTGCAAGTGTCTGCTAGTTTGTTTTCTCCCATACTAATAGTAGTATCTGCCTGAATCCTGCTATATTCTTCCTGGCAGATAAAATCCTACTGCCAAGAACCTCATTGTAGCTACTCCTTGTCCTGGAATCAGAAAGTCATTAGGCTTGGGACAGGCAGCTGGGTGAAGTGGCATCAAATAAGTGCTGTTTGTGAATTAGTTATACAGAAAATCCTGCAGCTGAAACATCATCGAGAACGTACCAAAGTGTGAGAATTTGTATGAGCTAAACAAGAGATAGGAGTGAAGGAAGATGTAAAAATATCTCTTACAAAAGCCATGATCACATAAATGTAATGAACACAGATTTTATGTATAGTCTAAGAATTTCACAATGAGATTTTGAATAGTATTCTGTAATTATGCCAGGAGGAAACAGCTGAATGGATAAATATTCCTGAAGAAACCATTCTCCAGGACTCCTCAAAGTCAAATCTCTGTGATATGGGATGTCACCCTGTAGTAGACTGCATGCTTTACAGCTGTGAGGCTAGGGGCTTGGTCCCTACCATTGAATAAGTAAGTAAGTAACAAATTTTCTAGATTGGATTTAATTATCTAAATGATTTCTGACTCCACCAGCATTTTTCTTTCTTTTTAAAAAAAATTACTTCATGAATTTAGAAAATGATGGATTGGGTAATATTGATCAAGTTACATTATACTCATAAGTTATCATGCTGAATTAAAATGCCTAGGTACAATTATTTAATAGTTTTACACTGTTTAAAGATAAATAAGAATAATTTTCATAAACCAAAAGAGAGCAAGAGCAATAATAATACCCTATGTATATTTAGTAAAAAATCCTTTATATTATATATAAATAAACACATATATATAGAGAGAGAGAATATGTATATGTATACTTAGTCTTCAAAGTTTACTACCCTGCGAATTGATGCTGTGAAATGATATTTTTCAAAATATGCCAAAAATAACACAAAGAGAAGACTAAGGAATTAAATGTAAGTGGATGAATACCGTGAATCTCATAGATAGACAGACAAGTATATGGAGGGATAAGACTCAGTTTAGTCTTACAAACGTCACATACATATATTTGTAATATTACTTAGAGGTCTTCATTGTAGACATTTATAGCTTTCAAAGAAATTACAATAAGGATCAGAATTGCTCTGAAAGCAACTAGGAGCATTATATTGGCCACCATTTTTGCAGAGTGAGTTGGCCGATAACAGATAGTCAACTCTAACACTGCACACCACACTGCAGGGTTGGACCAGACTGAGGATGGAGTTATTTCACTGCTGGGGGAAGAAGATTCATTGTATAGATGGCTTTTCCTCCTGGCAGGGAAGGCGTTCCCATCCTCAGGAATAGCTGCATGCGCTCCCACCATGTGTTCAGTGACTGCTGGTGACATATCTCCTGGATTCTCAAGTGAGTTTTCCAAGAAAACATAAGAGGGAGAGCATGGCCTTCCTAGAGTCTGGCCTGGGAAGTCCCAGTTTATCCGCTCCTGTCTACTTAGCTTTCTTCCCAGGCTGAGATCACTAGATCCCACTTGATGGGAATGTGAGTTTTCAGTTCACATTGTAAGAGGAGCCTGTAGGTGTGGCTTGGGCATCTTCTGAGGAACAGAATCATCATGGGTTAGTCTGTCCACAGCTATTCTTTCTAGTCTCTCATGCAAACCATGATTGCACTTTTCCATAAGCCTCTTGCCTGTATGGTGTATTAGTTGCAGTAACAAATGGCACTGTCTTGATGTCTTCAATGGTGAAATATATTTTCTTGTAAGCTAAGGACGTAAGGAGTCAGAGCCCAAAATTGAATCATAACTGGTTGTTCCTGTTGCTTGCAAATCTAATCTCTGTGGTTCACATGGTTTTCCTTTTGTGTGTATTTTCAAATGTTCTCTTCTGATAATCAGTCACGTTGAGTTAGAGCACAGCCTGATGACTTCACTTTAATTTTCTTTTGTTTGAAATGCAGTGGTAATTCTGAGGTAACTGATAATTGGAACTTCCTTACCTGAGTTCTGGAGCGATAAGGGTCAGTATACAGTTTGAAAGCACTTGAAATCGATGACATCATCTACAGGATCAAGATCATCACCATGTACACATGGCTTTACTCAGATACCATTGCTCAAGATATGGAGAAATAAGATATCTTCCCCTATTCCTCCATGCACATGGTGGCAGAACATAGAACAAAGACTTTTGACAGCCTTGTTTCAAAAGATGAAGAATACAAGACCCAAAGAATCACCACTCCACAAAGATCTTATATCTTGTTTGTCTTAAAATCTAATTAAAAGAAGCACTTTTAAATTCTTTGTTTGTTTCTTGCTAGTCCTGGATCTTGAACTCATGTCCTGGGTGGTGTCCCTGAGCTTCTTTATGTCAAGGCTGGCACTCTACCATTTGAGCCACAGTGCCACATCTGGCTTTTTGAGTTGTTCATTGGAGATAAGAGTCCCAAGGATTTTCCTGACTGGGCTGGCTCAGCCTCCAGAGTAGCTGGGATTATAGGTATGAGCCACCAGCACCAAGCTTTTTAGTTCTTTTAAAGCACAAATTATTGCTCTCTATAAAAGAAAGAATGTTTGTATTTTTGCAAATATATAATGTATAAATACACAATATACAATATATACATATAATATATATACATTATATATATATGGACATATATATATATATGTATGTATGTATGTTGTCTTGAGAAGCCACTTTTCTTATTATAAGCAAAAGAAGCTATTGTCAATTGTGGTAAAATTCTTTTCCAAAGTCAACCACCACTCTATTCCCCATTCGTCTAGTTCTGTGTCGTTGACCTGCTCCCATTAAATGGGTATATCCTTGACCTCTTCCTTAATGAAAGAGAAGGGTGCAACTGATCCCTCCCATGCGAGGCTTTTCCCAGGGCACTCACTTGTGGAACCCAGTTGTTGACCTGTGAGGAAGACAAAAGAAACCAGGAAGCCACATGTACAGGTCCTGGATAATGACCTCATCAGAGGTCATTACCAACAGCCAGCACCCACAGTGCAGCAGGAGTGAAAGGCGCCTGTAGGACCAGCAGACCCAGGGCCGAGCTAGCTCAGACTTAAGGTTGCCCCAGCTGAATCGGTCTGGGTGCAACACTAGGTGGTTCTTCCACACCTAGCCAGGCAACACTTCATAAGAAGAAACTAGAGAGAAATATCTTGATATTAGACGTCCCTTGGATTTGAGGAGACTGGGAAAATGGCTTGGTTCTCTGAAGAGGTGACAGGTCAGGCTTCTTCCATGAGGACCAGAGGTGTGAGTGGCCACAAGTCTCTGCCCTGGACGCAGTGCTCACCAATGAGTCTTAGAGAGAGCCTCAGCCAGAGCTCAGTGGGTTTCGAGGGAGAGCTGGAGGAAAGGCGCAAAGGAATATCTGTAAAAAGGTATTAAAAGCTGGTAAAAGAAATAAAGACACTTGTTTTATAATAGGTGTTTTTAAAATATCATCATCTGGAATAGCCTAGAGACATCTTAAAGCATGGTGAATGAAGTAAATGGTGCAGCAGAGATTGCCAGGTGGGATGGTGAATCCAAGTGCTGCTTAGTTGGCCTCACCATGATCAATGCAGGCGGGGAGAAAAATGGAAATAAAGAATTGTCACACATGAGGGCACTGACACATGGTGGGTTTGGGATAGAACTGTGCATCATTTCAGGCCTCAGCAAATGGCTACAAATAATGGTGAAACTTAGAAATGGCTTTTGGGAAGAGGATTAAATCCAGGGCACTGTGGAAATAAATCATAGTCTAAAGATGAAGCCAGGGGTGTGACTGGAAATCTTTATAACAGCTCACAGTGTTTAAAGGTTGTGCCTTCTCAGCCCTTTCAAGTGGGTATGGTATGTATGATCAATAATATCACTTTAATTGTCATCATAAATTTAACACTTTGACCCTATGTCCTTTCACCGTGAAATAATACTCTATAATATCCGATGACCTTACTTAGTCCACTTTGTCCACATACATTATTTACTTAATCATTATTTTTAGCCAAACTTATGGTTAGCTGACCAAGTGCCAATTCTCCCTTCCCCCCCCCCCAACCCCGTGGATACTAGATATCTTTGAGGTAAGCTTTAAATTTTTTTTATTTCCTGTTACCATGATGGATGGACATGTGACTGATATTTAGTCTGCAGTGAGTGTCTCCTTGTTACCTAGCACAGTGCACACCACACAGATCAGTTCTCATCAAGACCAACCAGGGACAGTGTTGTTATACTCACCTGTCAGGTGACTGAAAAGCCCAAAATGTTAGGTCTGTTTTTGAATATGAAGGAATTTTCCTAAGTGAGAATTTCAGTCTACTCCTTTGGACTTACAACAAACAAGTTGATCTTTCCAATGCAGTAGGGTATGCTGGATGAGAGGGATGCACACATATGCATATATGTGTGCATATCTTATTTAACTAAATAAGATAATGTTGTTTGATTCCTAATCCCATTGGTATAAAATCCAAAGAAAGCCTTTCAATATTCTCCAAGTATCTCCAAGTACATCAACCTAAGGAAATACATGTTTGTCAATTATACAAATGGCACTTTGATTTGTTGTTTAAACTTTAAATTAGCATGAATATGGGTCACTCTTTTAACATTAATTGTGTAATATTTAAACTACACAGACAAAAGTTAGTGAGTGTTCATATGACCATTTCTTGATTTTTCATATATTCCTTTATTAATTGAAAATAATAATGGAGGACTATATTCACATAATCACTCAATAGTGACATATATGAACAAGGTATATTCCCAGCAGATGGTGAATATTTCATATTTTCTGCAATTTCATCAATGTCTAACACGTTGAAATGTGGAAGGATGGAGTGTGCTTTTGTATTTATTTGCTCATGTATTTATTAATCTTATAACAAAATGGATTAAATTAAGCCTCTGACAAGGAGCCAGTCCTTCAACTCCATCATGGGGCACAGACACCAGAAACAGGAGAAGAGTCTTGAGCCTCAATGAGCAGCTTTGGGTAGGGTTGGGAGTAGATGTCACTAGCTATCAGGCCATGACTCCAAGACTCCTCTCAAAAACATATTTTTTGTCTAGAGTCTTGAACCAAATTGAGCAATTAATTGTTGAGCTTGTGAAAACCAAGTTCTCTTCCATATGGTTCTGGATTTAAAAACACAATGATTTTTCATTTTGGAAAGTTAAGGGAAAGAATGGCATCCTCTCTCTCAAGCAAAATTATTAAATGACATCAAAACCAAAAGGTACAGCATACAAATCATAGGGTAGTAACTTGAACCTACTTGATTCATTAATTGTCTACTTACTAAGTAGAGTTCCTCGTCTTTATAACTTACACACACAACATGTGATATGCAGTATTCAGATACTGAACCTGATGATGAGAACTATCACTGATAGAAATACAATAATGTTTTCAGCCACATAATGTGCTGGGTATTTTTGATAATCAGAGTAAGCTATGCTGAGAGGTAAATAATGTCATCACCCATTTTGAAGCAATGGGAATGAGACTTGGAAACACTTAGCTCACAGAGTATTTAGAAAAAGAGAAAATACTGAACTAAACTTACATGGCCCCATCCAAGAATATTTCAGGTGAGAAGACAAACATAAGATCAATTTATCATTGCATTGCCCACACCCCAAGAGTTTATGGATAATGCACCATCCAAATCTCAGAGGCATAGAAATACAATCACAGCAGCAAAACCATCATCTTATCCTGGGTCCAAGGAGAGATGAAAATCCTGCTGTATTTTGAGCCAGAAATATGGACTATATACTTACATGTGCATGTATAAAAGAGTTATATGCATATAATATACACAGAATATTGAAAATAAGATTTAATAAAAAATAAAATAGTAGTCATAAAATAAATATAAATTATGTTAAATAATAAGTAATGACAGGGTATTGGAGTAGTGAGAGAATGCAAAGAAGCAAAGAGATAGTAAGGATTGAAGGCATATAACATATCAACACAGATTATAAAATTAATAGGAAATAATGTAATACAAGACATGATATGAGATGTGATGAGGTGATATTATTATAATATAATATATACTATGTTTTATATTATATAAAATAAGCTTAATACATTATAATACTATGGAATATGATTTTCTATAATATATAAATATAACAATGATATGCTATGCTATGATATAATATAATACGTGGCCGACATGCAGGACCCAGGAGGAGGAGTCCTCCACTCCAGGGTGAGATCCAGAACTTTCTGGTGAGGATGTGCTCACTGATTGCTGTATGACTGTAAGTCCTTGTGTCTGCTGGCAGAATACGCAGGAGATTCACAAGGTGTTAGCTTTCTGCAGTGCTGGGTAAACTGCTGCTCACTGCATTCTGCTGGCCAGGATGCATCACAGGGTTTCGGGGCTTGAGAGGACTGCCATCCAGAACAAAAACATCAGAATTATCCCCAGAATTTCACTTATCCCTTCTACTGGCTCAAGCTTAAGATCATTGAGGCTGACAGGAAAAATTAAACAACAACAACAACAATAATAACCATACAATAGAAAGGGTTTTCCGGAGGGCAAGCAAAATGATTCACCAGAGGGCAAGCAAAGAAGAAATGCACAAGCGAAATTGACAGCTGACATCTTTTAAAGAAAAGGTTCCATCAATAGTGGGAATTATTCCAATTCCAGGGGGTCAGAATTCCCCTAAGTTAGTGTGTCTGCAACCTGTGCTGGGAGAAATCTTGGAAGGTCCATCCCTCCTGTGGCTTCTTGAAGCCCGTGGGAGGCTAACGGGAGTGAATACTTCTTGCCTACAGCTAAAGGAGTAGCTCAGTGAACAAGGGGAAAAGGACATCCCTCTTTCTAACCTAGATATGGAAGTCACTCTAGGTCACTTGGGTTATGTTCTGTTGTTTGAAGCTCATCAGAAGCCCTCTCTGATTTAAGCAGAGGGCCCTGGGAGGAGTTCAAGGTCACATTGCCAGAAAGCCTGGGTAGAGAGACAAGATACCCGCCGCTGCCGTCTCTTGAAAATGCCATCTCTACCATTAATCACTCGAACAACTCAGAGCCTAATTGGCTCCCTCATGTCTCATTTGTTTTCATTTTTGATTGGCTTTACCCCAGTTTCTCAGTGAAAATGATGTTTTTCATCTTTTTTTAGGTGAAGTTCTGAGCATTTAATCAAAGCACTTTGATAGGAAAATTTGTTTTGTCAGGGAAGAAGGGACAGTATCCAAGAAGAGGGCATCGGCATTGAGGATTTCTTCCCATCTCTGACACTTGAAAGTATACAGCATCCTGAAAGGGTCCTCAAGAGAAATGGCGGACTAAACCATTATTGTTCTAGTTGTGATTTTCACCAAAACACAAAAGTTATGGGTGAAATATTCCCAAGATTTACGAAGCTGACCTCCTTTCTCCTTTAATACATACAATCCCCCTGGATTCTAATCTTTCCTGTCATCCTATTTCCTTATTATTATTCCTCTCCAAATACATCTTTTCAACCTCTAGTTGACTTCCTGGGCCTGGAGGGTTACATCTCAAGGTATGATTGTGCACTATTTTTCACGAACATCTTTCTCATTTGTATGACTTTATTCTGGACGTGTACTTTATATTCCTGGGTACCTGTGGCACTGCCATCATATCTTATTTTCTTACAGTTTCTTCCACTTCATACTTACACCATTCCACATTGAAGCCCTCTTTGCTTCCAAGTCATTTCCTCTTTACATTTCTTGTTCTCCATTCGATACCATATTGAACTTCATATTGCAAACCTGAGGGTGGCTTTTCTATCTCATCCTTGATCTAAGTGTATGCTTAAACCCCTCTCAAAGTGCTTCTAGGTATATTAAAGATTTGTTTTGTACTCTGGACACTCCTTAGCCCCTCCACCCCCAGAACATGACTGCACATTCTAGACTTCCAGATCATTCTCTAAAGAGCTGGCACAAGTACCTTCTACCACATGAACAGATCACAGTTCAGTGTAGAATGTTTCAAATGGCTCTTTGTGGAGTTCAAACTGCCATGCTTATTTATTTATTTATTTATGTAGTAGCATATTGAGACCTCCATTTCTAGCCACACCTGACATCTTGCCCTGGCTTCATGCCATTCTGGGATCAGAAATTTCACAGTATTCTTCCTTTGCCAAAATACCTTCACCTCCCCTGGCTAACTTAGAAATGTGCAATGGCTCCAACAGGGTTACAATATCACTTTACATTTTTTCCCCTGAATAAATTTAGCTTTACAGTGTAATTATGCTTGAACATATGTCTATTTAAAGTATTTGACATACTTAACTTGAAAATACTGGCTGTGGTATTGTTATTCCAAGAGTAGGTGATAGAGACATTACTCTTATTTCTCTCTACAGGGCATAGTTGATGTCTGTTACTTTGAGAAAGTAATTATTTGGTGTTTCAATGAGCAACTTTCTTGACAGAAATCTCTTCTTCAATGTCACCATTTGCTACCAAATTAAAAATATTTATCTTAGTTATGATGCCAGAAAACTCCAGTTGCAGGTTTTTTACTTTTTTATTATCCTTAAATAATTGTACAAAGGAGTTGCCATTTAACAATGCAGTTTATGAATACAGTATATCGATCAACTTTAATCAAGATAGTCATCTATTAAATATGTTTTCCTCTAAGTTTATATTTGTGGATAAGGTACAATATATATTTTAGTTGTACTTAGTTATACTTTTAGTTTTGTTATACTTGTACTATTTTTAGTAGTATTAATAGTTTTAAACATATTATTACGAACCACAGCGAATGTATTATTAACATCATCTACATGTACTTTATAGTATAGAAGGTATATAACTATAATTTTGTATGTGCGTGTATGTCAATATCCATTAACTTGGTAGCAGTTAATATTATTTTATTGTGCTTGTTTCTTAAATAACTACTATGTTTAAAATGTTTTCAAAATTTGGGGGGTTTTTGCTCCTTTCCATTTTTTATTTTCTCTTTTTGAAATTAAACCCCTTGGATAATTCTACTTATCTCCCCCATGAGCATGTACATTACATTTCTTTTTTAAACAAGCCCAGGAGAACATAGACATCCTCTAGCCCTTATTGTCTAGGACGTTCTTAGTCTCATACTGGCCCATCCTTATCTTCTAGATACACACCACAATTGTCATTTAAGCAGTAACAGTAATTTCCTAGCAAGCAATGATTCTGGCACCATTTATTGAGGTTAGCCTACCTTACTTCTCTGTGTCTCATCTCCAGATTGAAAGTTAGTGTTTTGCCCTATGAGGCTGGTCCTCTAATGGGTCCAGGAAAATCTGTTTGTAGTTAGCTTTGTTATCATATGCCTTGGAGTAATGACTTCCGAGCTAAACTGTTAATCTGACAGTTTACTAGAGGCCAATATTTCTGATTAGTTAGTACAATCATATCAGATGTTTTTTATGTATCTATTTCTATATCAGACTTGTAAACGATTTATTTATTTTAAATTGGTTTTCAAAATATTTTTGGCTGTGAATAGATATAGACTCCTTTTTCCCTGAATCTGCCTTAAGTACCCAGATAGTGAGCATTTCTGTTAGATGATGTGTTCCCACGTTATCTGCTTTGCTCTGTCTTCGAGATGAAACACTTTTTCTCCTTTATGGAGATAGGCCTGCAGCTGAGGAAGAGAGATTACCGAAGCTCACAATTTATAGAGGTCAAATTTTTATTTTCCTTCAGATTTCTGACTACTATTCTACACAGGTGTTAAATTTTAAAAGCAGCTTATAGACTTGCAATAGCTCAACTCACGCAAGCCAAAAATGCAAGGTTGTATTATTGATTGTGCTTTCGTATTTGTTCCTTTCTTTAAGTCTTAATGCTGAAGCTAAAAACCTTCTATGGCAACCTTTGTATCCTTTTATTTTTCCTTTTACCTTCTCTAATTTAAAAATTTGTTGACCTGGCCAGGCACTGGCAGCTTATGCCTATCATCTTACCTACTGAGGAGACTGAGATCTGAGAATCATGGTTCAAAGCCAGCCTGGGCAGAAAAGTCTGTGAGACTCATTTCCAATTAAACATCAAGAAACTGGAAGTGGCACTGTGGCTAATGTGGTAGAGAGCATTTGCCTTTAGCCCAAGAATTCAGGGGTAGTGTCCAGGCCCAGAATTCAAACCCCATGGCCAACCAAAACAAACAAAACAAAGATTTGTTGACCCTCTCCTTTTCAAATTAGTATCCATTTTCTCATGTTTTGAATACATCCTTAACTTATGTCCTCGTGTCCTTTGTGTTGTTCATTCTCTTCACATGCATTTTCTCCCTAACACTTTGCAGTCTTTCCAATCAAGCACACCACTCAAGTATTTGAATAACCACGTGACCCACTTCCTTCTTTATCTTACAGATTTTTAAAGTATTTTATCATTCTGTTAAACATTTTTAAATCACTACTGGAAATCTCCTTCAAGTTCTATTCTTTTGAAGCTTCCTGTGGTCTTTTTGACATCTCACTGTTCTGATCTTGCACGCATTTTTCTCTTTCTTTCTCTGATGGCTCCTTCTGTGTTATATTTGGAACTCTTCTCTCCTCTGTCATCTCTCATGGCCTTCAGAGAAAAGTATATCAGTCCTCTACTCTTACATATTGGGTTTACCAAATCTGTTGAGCTATTCACTGCCTAGTGAGGTACTTGCAGATATGAAAAATTAACACCACCTCTATCAGATGTAAAACTACACTCATGAAGTATTTGAGCAATTCAGAAGGCACAATATATTTTTCTACTTAAATTGACTTTATTTGCTTATTGACAGCTCATGATTTAAGACAAGAGCTTGGTCTACTCTGATGGTATGCTACCATTCAGGCTTGACGTTTCTGCCTGAGAGTTGTTGAAGCGATCTCTGGTATCTTGTTGGCTCTTCCCTGGACTCCATCCTGAACACTGATAAAATAGTCTTGCTTTCATTTCTTTCTTTCAGTACACATTTTTGTTCTCTTTGCCAGGACACAGGAACATTTAATTGTCCTATTGTCATCATGTAATGCTCAACAAGAACACAATTCTATAGATTTGCTATGAATTATTTTCCATTTTTGAGCATACTAACTCCCAACCAACGCCATTGTCCCAAACCTGCCTGACATTAGGTAATGGAATCTTCTATTTGACACACTGACCTTCCATGTTTCCTGAAATCCCATATCTCTGCCTATCCCAGGCTCTTCTCTGCAGCTTCCAAGAGAAGCTCAAATCCCACACCTGTCCTCAACATGATGTTTAAGTCACAAATTACAATCCTATAGTCCACTGAATGTTTAGCTTTCTGAAAGCTAAGATAGAGAGCTCTTGAACTTCCAATTTTTAAAAATCAGGTTTTGACTCAAGATGAACTATTTTAACTACCAGATATCACATAGAAATGGACATCAGTGACAATGTCCATCGGAAAAAAAGAATAAGCTTTCAGATTCAAAGAAATGAACAAGAACCTGATGAAATTCTGGGATGTTCTATCCTTCTACACAATCTTAGTGTTGGCTTGGCTAGAAGATAATCAGACTTTTTAGATCTGGCATCATCAGAGTAGCAATGAGGCATGACCTCTTTGCCTTCTTTCTGCTTCTGACTCTTAATCCCATTAATCAATCTTCAGGGATACTGGGAACAGAATAAACCTTTCCATTCCCAGATCAACCAGCCATGATTCTGGAAAGCCTATGGACTGTGCAGACTTTTGTACTCATTCAGAGATCAGAAATCCACATACACAGCAATAGTTTTTGTCAAAAGGAGACTTAGCATGGTGTTTAAGACTGCATAATCTCCATCCCAACCATGTCACTCCAACTAGATATGTTACAGTGTTAGCAGACATGCCTTCCCTTCTGTTTTTCCTAAGGGATATTTATAGTCACACAAGAAATTAAGTTGTAAGAATTCACTGCACCCTTAATGCAAAGGCTGGCACACAGTAAATATCCAATAAATGGAAATCATTAATGTTATGTAGACACTAGGTCTTAATAGAGAATTTGGCACATGTTATGTATTGAAGTGTCTTTGAAGGGTCACAACTGCAGTAATTTGAACAACAAAGCAAAAGTTCAACTGAAAACTTTTTATTAATAAGCTCTGTGCCTCTCAAGAATTTCTTGTATGGCAGTAATAATATTAATATTTATTTTATATGAGCAATTAAATGATTCACCATAAATTGATGACTGAGTCAGATGTCTTTAGTTTCATAACAAAACTAACTGCATAGGGAAAGGTTTCCTGTCCTTCATCTAGTGGCTACTTAGGCCGTTTTGCTTCCCTTAACTGTACTCACACAGGGTGGGAACACCTTCAGCTGAGGGAATTTCAGAGCTGAGTTCAACTGGGACTCTGAGGTAGATGAACTTCTGTGTCCCTGGAAACTACAGATCTTTCTCTTCACATGGTTTTGGATCCTTAAGGATTGTATCTTGGTCATTTTACTTTGTATTTAGATTGTAAAAGAAAGCATATTTCTTGGAATGCATATTTTTATCATACTTCCAAATATCCTGTGGGTTCAACACAATCACATGAGCAAGCCAAACTCAATGCGACATGAGGTTCTACAGGGAGTGAATATTGAAAGGAATGATTTTTTAAAAGCAACTATCTACAGTTCTGTGCATTCCATTTATGGTAGCTTAGAAAACATGATTTTTTTTAAAGCTGGGAGCTACATTTCCCAAAGCTAGATACCTTCCCTGGGCCTTTATAAATTAAGAGTTGAGTAAAAGAAAAAGTCCATAAAAACATCAGAGACTGTCACGGATATAATCATCATTACTCCTTAAATGCTAGTGTAGTCGCATGAAGAGGCCAGAAAATATAAAAATTTTCTACTGGGCTCAGACTGTACTTGTTCAGCTCAACCTCCTGGTGACTTCCTTAGACAAAAGTGGCCCCTGGCTCTACTCCCAGATGCCTAACTCTAGACTTACATAGTGTGCTGAATTATTCAGAAGCCTCAGCTTCCCCAAAGATGACCTTCACAATTCCTTCTTTGTTCAAGTCTAGTATGTGATTGGATTGCCTAATGGCCGGAGAAGGACTCTTGATTTTGTCTTATACCACTATGATCCAGACTGCTCCGGATCTTCATAAACCCTTGCTGGTTCTAATCCTTACTGGACTTCACCACGGCTCTTCTCACAACTCTGATGCTGGCGGTGACCCCTGACTTACACAAGGAAGAACCTCATACTCATTTTATTGAGTTATATATTCTTCCCGTATGAACGTCTAGAAAGGGGAAGCCTTTGTGCTATTCAGTGTGTAATTGAATATACAAAGACAATTGTGTTCTTGAATTAAGTAGAAAAATCATCAACCTAAGATTTGTATTATTCTTAATAAGGGAGTACACGTGTTTCATTACCTTATTTCTCATTAGATTAATTCATTTCCCATGAAATTGTTTTGTGATTCTCAGGTATTTCTGCCTTCCTTGTCACAAGTTCTTTTATGGTAGAATGCGATAAACAGTATGGGAACTCCACACATAGGAAACACAGTGAACATATAGGCAAACACAGTGAATCCCTTTAAGGTTTTTGTAGTTCTTCTCATTTTGTACTCTTTCCAATCAGACATTAATTTTGTATAGGTTACTGGTTGTTTCCTACTGTTACTCTCTTCACGTCATTGTATATTATTTACATATTAATAACCATACAATTTTTCCATAATTACCAAACCATACAATATTCAAAAGAAATAGATTGGAAAAATATGACAAGAAGAAAATATCCTCAATCTTCATTAACCTTGAAATAGAAGATTAATGAAACTTTTTATTCCCATGTACTTTTGGATTACGATAATTAATTTTTTCATACAATTTTGACTGTTAAATGAGGTATATACTTATATAATTTTTATGAAGTATAAGCAGTAAGGATTTTCTAAATGACATAACACTAGAATTTTTTTCATATTTTGAAATTAAACATAGATTTATTTATTCTCTTCATGCTACTTATGAAAACTATACAGATTCTGAAGTTGAAGAAGAAAGATATTAACTCATTTGATGAGAGTTATGAAATCTGTTTTTAGAATATCACAAAAAAGCTAAGCATGAAACAACTTAGCAAAGTATGAGGAAACGTCTTTGCAAAGACTAATCCTTTAAAATTTCTCTTGTAAGAGCTTCTGGAATTTTTTTCTTTCATAATTTTTTAACATTGAATAAAATTTTAATATGTCTCTCGTATGTAACTAAATGACTTGAAGACAGGCATAAATTGAATGCTATAAAAATTCAACAGTCATTGGCAAATGCAGTGGAACATAGTTATCATTGTTGCTCACAATTCCAGGAAAGGAAAAATGTGGATATTCATAGTTGTCCATCCATTATTGTTCATTTCAGAGTAAAGTTATCTAAATAAGCCTTATTTTCTAATTAAGGTTTTTTTTTTTAATGGACCGAAAATTACTTTCCAAGATTTGCCCTACAGCTCTGCTGACTACCACCACCATGTTCTGACTCAAATATATTAGAGAAAACCTCTATATTCATAAAGAGATGGCTTTCCATTCAGGATTGCTTTTGATTAGCATGTGCCTGCAATGCTGGGAAATATCTTCCACTGGGAAAGGACCCTGAGTTATTTTACCAAAGTTCAGTAATTGCACTGGAAATCAGACAGCAAGAATAGTCATTTGCTTTGACGCTAATGGCTGTAAAAGCTATGAGAAAGTCTGCCTTTGGGCTACCTTGACATTAAATAATTACTGCCCATGACACACCCCTTTCGTGGGCTTCATTCATGCAACAATGAGAACTTTGGTTGTGTACTGAGGGCGTTTCCTGGATGAGAGTCCACATTGCATTTTTAAACATGTTTCTCACTGGCCCTCAGCAAGCACTGTTTAAATGGAAAGAAGAATACTTAGAGAGCTGGGACACAATGGCAAAATCAATGACAGGTAGCAGATGACAAAGCAAAGACAAACTGCCCCAGTGGTGTAACCTGCCTGTGTTAGCTAATGGGGTGCTTGGGCAGATGGCTACTTCCACTGAGGGCTATGATTGCGTTTTCTTCTCTAGATTACCTGATCATTACTCCTCTGATCATTGGTATTTTCAAAAATTCAGAGTCACCCATGTAGTAATGGCAAATTATATATGTAATGAAGCAATGTCCTGTGATAAGCCAAAGTTCAGAGACAGTACATAATTAGTTGCAAAAGAGACCAACTATAACATAATACACCTATGTTCCTAGAGGCACATTCCCGTTAGATTACCATGCATAAATAATTACAATGGAATCTGATATTTTGTGGACAAAGGAAGGTAGGCGGCATCTAGAAGATAGATCATAGATCATTCAAGGTACTCCTCTTTCAGTGATTGTTTAAAAGCAATTTTCTACAATTCACTGGGCTTTCCCTAGGAAATGGAGCAGATGTCACAGAAAGAAAGCTGTGCTTGGCTTCGTACCCCTCAATTACCAAAGCTCAAGGACCTTTCACTTTCTGGATGGTTCTATTGTCACTCATTAAGGAAAATAGAGCCCAGAGATGGAGACCCTGCAGACTGGACCAACACGGTCTGAATCACACTGCCTACTTTGTTCAAAGGTATCATTAAAGTCATGAGGTGATGCTCTTCATCCAGGCGTCAAGTTGGCATCTTGGCCACAGCTCCTAATGAAAGGGCCACCTAGGAAGCATACTGTGTCACGCATCGTTTATTAAAGTACACATGTAGAAACAGGCAATATTACAGCTCTCGGTATTGTCTTTCATCTGTGACGAGAAAGGACAAAGGCAGAATTATTAGGCTGGAAGGGATCCTGCAAGATGATTTGGTTCATTGTTTGATCTTTAGCGAGACTGTACAGAGCATTGTATGTATTAGTCAAACAGTCAACCAGGCTTCATTGCATATTCCCAGGTGCACAGCCCTGTGGGTACCTCTCTCCCCACCCCTATTCTTCTCTCAGTATCTTCAAAGTCATGTTTACTCAAGGATTTGAGTCTTTTTCAAGAAGTGTTAACAAAAGTTAAGATAAACACTGGGTAGCTCCATACCACGCAATGCACAGTGTAGGACGGGAGGGATTAGAGATGAATGGAACATAGCAACGTTGTCAAGAAGTTCACAAACACACACAGCCTCATTCCCTTTACACTTGTACCTGTCTGGGTTCTATGACAACATTAGCTGCTGGACAGCCCCACTTTAGGTTGCAAAGGGATTACGGGTTCCCGGGAAGGGAAGACACAACAGCACAGGGAAGACACACCATACATGGCAACCACATACATCAATTTGACATGAGATTGGATGTGTTGTTTTTATTCCGAAGTATGCAAATATGTTTTCATAGGAAGGCAAAATGAAAACACAAGTGATTCAAACTTCAGCTCACATCCCAAGAAGAACTCTACATGTTGTTATTCTCACTGTCATCCTCTCAACTGCCAGACCCCGTTTCAGGCTCTGCTCTTCACACAGCCAGCACATCTCCACACATGCACGTCTGTGGCTCAGTGTAGCCAGCTGCTGATGAAAACTATCTGTGTGCCAGAGTTTCTGGTTTGCAGAACACCAGATTGCATGGCCTTCCCTTTTATAGCCAAGGAAAAAGACTGAGGAGGTTGACTGTGAGAGTTAGTTACCAGGTATCGTACATTCTTTATCTATTGTGCTATTGATCGTGCTTGGACCAGCTTTGAATGCAAGGGAAATAAATGTTGCAGAGTTTTCTGGAATAATGTGATTGTCACAGATGGAGAAGGGCCTCCACATTGATCACAGTAAGCATCAGTATATGTAAGACATGAGGCTTACAACTCACTAATGATCGCAGTGCAAAACTCAACAGTTCACAAAAGCCAACGCTAGAGCTATTTAAGAGTAGAAAGTATCAGCATAGGCCGGGCCATTAAACACTTCCTGAGAGAGTCACTGTTCTCCATATGATCCAGAATTCAGCTTCACCCTGGGCCTAGCACAAAGTACTGTTGTCCTAGTTAATGTCGTGGATTATGGGCTGGTGGGGTAAAGCATTTTCTGCATGCCTTGGTTTTTGAAGATGACTCATGCAGAGATGACATAGTTTACTTGGGTGTTCTTGGGGTTGACACAACTTGGTCCATATAAATTATGGCTTCTCAGTGAAGCAGACATGCCTGATGATGCTCAGCATCAGGGAACTGCTTCCTGCCTAAGGTGACACTCCTTAACATGGATGGCCCATGTCAGGGAATGATGGATATGGTTATGGTGCTTCTGCATTGTTAAAGCTCAGCAGGCTTCTCTGGATCATCTCAGATTCCTGGTTCCCTGCGGCTTCTATTGCTTTAACATGGAATATCAAGGCCATTTTCAGTACAACTGGCCTTTCTCACTGTCTGTGGACAGATTTCTTGAGTTCATTTCAGCACAGGTGTCTACAGACAACTCCTCACTGAAAGTGAATCCAGGCAGAGAAATAGCACAGCCTTTGTGAAATAATTCTAGACAATTACAGTTTAATATTTTCTTCATCTATTTTTTTACTTAGTTCAATATGTAAAAATTTCAATAATATTAAATAAATGTTTCAAACTCCTGTGAGTTCCAATGTAAACAGCTTTTGCCTGAAATTGAGCTCTCTGTGCAATTGGTATAAACTGTCATGGATATTGAAATAACATTGTTATCTGACAATGGGTTTTAATCAGCACTTGTTAAATATTTATTTGTCTATATCATTATATTGAATTAATTGTACCTTATATGTTGGCTCATGAAGAAATAGAACAATTAAACAGCCTGGTGGCAGGCTGACATTTATCAGGCTATTTTCCCTGTGAGTTTAAATGACAGCTCTGGTGTAATCCAATTTGTGTTTTCAGAAGCTCAGAGAAGCATCAGGTGCCTGCCGCGCTTCTGAATGGGCTGCCTGTGTGATGCACTGGTTCTAAAAGAACTTCTGCCCAGATATCAATTTGGTACACTTTTCCCTGATCAAATCAAGCTATTAAGGAATGCAGTTTCTCTAGAATTAGTGATAAGAACCATTCTGAGAGTCTCAGCTTCTGGATCACTTGCAGAGAATGGAGTTGGCTGGGAGATCATTGTTTAGAGCTTTCTGTTATACCTGGGAATGTGCATACAGATTATTTATAAACCCTTTGCAGTTTCCTGCTGTAAGGACTATGATTTAGACAAGGGAATGGTGAGAAAAAGACACAGAGCAGCCCTCAGTAATCCAAGGTACTGGCAAAAGTATAAAACACATGTCTCTCCCTTCCCTTGTGCAGTCATATTTTTATTTATTTTTTGTTTTATTGTGAAAATACCATAAAGAGGGGTTACAATTACATGGGCAAGGCAATGACTACATTTCTTTTTTGTTGTATTGTTCTTTTCCTTTTTTAAATTATTTTATTTTTTTTATTGTGAAAATACCATACAGAGGGGTTACAATTACATGGGCAAGATAACAAGTACATTTCTTCTCAAGCATTGTTGCATCCTCTTTGTTTCCCCTTCCCATCCCTTCCCATACTCCCCCTAACTTCCCCGACCTGATCCTCCCCCACCAAAGTTGTACAGTTCGTTTTTCAACATAACGACTTGTACATCTCCTTGTTGCAATGGGTCCACCTGTATCCCTATTTAAACGATTTGTTTTTCCCCTTCCCCTCCACAAATTATACCAACATCAAATACAGTGAAAGCAGGGGTTATACAGTGGGGGGAGGGACGTACAAAGCAACATAGAAATCATCTTATAAATATGTTAGAAACAATTGCATGAAAGAGAAAAAAACATTTGAATACTTATCTTGGGGCTCATTTTAAGAACACTGTCCAAATAGGGTATGAAGTACTGCACTACAAATGCTTGTGGGCACTTTGAAGCTGGAGTTTACGCAGCAAGGGCCTCCCTCCACTCACTCCTAAGAAGATTCCGGTAGCACTGGACTAGATAGAACACTTGATTCAGCTCATTTTACAATTTTTATAGTAATGCAGCATTTGAGTAGATTATGTCTGATACTGAGTGAACTAATAACTACAAGAGTGGGCTACGCAAGTTATTCTACTTTCTCCTAGGTTTTGAAGATTAGGATATTAATAAGAGATTTGAATACCCTATCCCCTTAACTTAATGTCAATCTTTTTGCAGCAGATGTTTAGAAAACCCAGAACAAATTTTTAAGATTAATACTTTGAAAATGAAGCTATTTTGGGATAAGTAAAACAATATTTCAATATTAATCCCTTGTTGTGTATAAATAGCCTCAATCAATGTAATAGATACATAGTCTGTGTCTGATAAATTGCTTTATGATTATATATCATGGGATCTATTATTATTGATCTGAAATTGTTATTGAGAGTTCACAAGTTTCCTAAAGAACTTTCTTAACTCAGCCAATGCTTAACTTTTATAAGGCAGATTAAAGAATCAAAGGCAAGCATAAAGCCTGACATCAAGGACATTCCAATCAACAAAGATGGGAGAAGAAGCTTTGGATTTTATGACTGACTGGCATCCTGCCTGAACTCTGTTATTACTACTTAACAACAGGATCTTGATTAAAATTACAAATCAAAGTTCTTTCATCTAGGAAATGACAGCATCCAAGCCTTCCAGATATAACAACCTATGATTACTTAAATTGCCAAACTAAAATTTTTAAACCAATGAAACCTCTATATTCCTCAGACCTTTTGTTGTTTGACTAAATTACTCTGTGTCAATATACATATATATATATTTAAAGAAACATGAAAATTGAAAAAAATATTAGCAATAATAGTAAAAGTGATGATACATGTTCCCCATGAATGGATCCTATTATTTATTTGTTTTATTAGGTTGCATTAGTTACAGAGGTAGGATGTCATTTAAAAATCATTATATGTAACAATTAGCAGGGTCTAATGTCTTAACAGGCAAAACGAATTCTCTGAGTTACTTGTTGATTTTTTTTACCCAAGTTTGAAAAGTGAGGCAGTGGAAGTCAAAACATATTCTGAGATATGATAGATAGATAATTAGATAGTCAGATAGATAGATGATAGTAGATAGATAATAGACGACAGATAATAAAACAGATAACTTGATTTATGAGTTAATTAGATAAAGGACACATAGACAATTAGATAATAGACAGACAGACAGGTAGACAGATAGATAGATGATATACACACATTGGACTATCAAGACCATATACTATGCAACTAAAATAAAAATTATATTTTAAAGAGCTGCATTATCTAATGATAACAGAGAATTTAATAATTGAAAGCACAGTCCAGACTTTGAATGTCTATTCTTCCCTTCTTTTCTATTTTCTTCTCCAGGGACAGAACTTCTAGATGATTTCTCATATGAGTCATGATAGGCAAGTCTGCTTCCTTGTTCTGCCTTAATTTCTGTGTCTTACAAAGACAATGAAAATAGAACCATCCATCTCACCACCTTGATAATTGGATTAAATGATTTAATATATCTGGGCATGCCTAATGCAGAGGCAACATGTAGGCCCAAGACATTTAACTTATGGTTTACTCTGTAGAGTAACTATTGTTATCAGCAGAATAGTGAGGGTTGATGTCTAATGTCTGAAGTGTGCCTCTTCTCAGCCACCTGGCTTTCTCTAAGCTCTTCAGTCCCTGCTTTACTGTGTCTTGACAGCCTGCTCTGCAGACACAAAGTCCCCTGAGAACACCTTCAAGTGCACGTTGTTCTACTCAACACTCCCAGCCCCATACCCATGGGGGCCGGAATTCCGCACAGCTGCAGTGTTTAGGGAATCCAGGGTGATCATATGCCTATATCTATATTTCTGTTATTTATCCCACAAGCTTTCCAAATCTACCAAATGCTAGAACACCTTCTTTCTGTCTGCTTTTCTCTGTTGTTGCTAGAAAATGGGATCAGCTCTTTGTGAGACTGCGATAGAAGGGCGACAAGAGGCCACAGGAAGAATGGCGAGTTTAGAAACCACGTCTCACCTATGCTCTTTCCAGTCTCTGATTTGCACAGAACTTCTGTGGCCTGTTTCATCGTTCTTTCATTGCTGATATTTGAAACTTATGTATTCTGAATGTCGAATATTTTTATCTCTGGTGCCCATGTGTCTAGATTTGACAGTTTTGCCTAAGTAGGAAAAAATACAGTAACTTAGGTATCTTCTTTCTCCTAGGCAATAGCATGCATTCATAAAGAAAAACAAAAGATAAATGGGGCCAGGAGTAATAAGGAGGCTAATATTCTTTAATAAACATGATTCTCCTCCCAACATAATGTCTTATGGAAGTGATTTAATTTGTCTCAATCTCTGTTATATTAAAACATCCAATTGTAGCTATGAATTCAAAGGAAATGAAAATAAATATGTGAACATAAATGTTTGTAGCAGCAGGTAGAAATGTCTTAAGCAGTCATCTACTGATTCATGAATGAAGACCATGTTATTCATCCATGTAATGGAGCCTTATCAAACCATAGAAGGAAATGCATTGCTGATAAATGCTACAATATACTTGAGTCTCATGAATGACATACTAAATGAAAGAAATGAAAGTTCATATTTATGAAGTACAGATAACAAGGGAATCTGGAGAGACAGAAAGCAGATGGAGATTCTCAAGAGCCAGGGGTAACTGGGAGGAGGTCTAAGGTGAGTTTCAGGTGGAGGGACAGCAATGAGAGAGGGGTTAGAAGATGTCGTTATGGTGTAGCACTGCGAAGGTATAATGCTACAGAATCAAGCACAGTCTATAAAGTGGCTAAATGGCAAGAAGATGTTTCCCTGCATTTCAGCACAGTAAGAAGTCCTAAGTACCAAAGAAGCACACTTTTCTTTTGCAAAGAGCTTTAAGCACTTCTTAAGTTACCATAGATGAAAAAATGAGGACATATTTCTCTTTTGTAATCTTACATATTGTTTAGATTATTATTTTTATATTTTAGTAGTTGTCAAAGGGATTTCAATCCAACAAGTTAGATCATGAGTATGATGCATCTCTAACAAAATCATGCCTTCCATCATTTTCCCTCTTCTTTCCCAACCTCATCCGTACCCTCAATTATATGGGTCAGCTTTCATATATTGTACATCAAACAAAATAACTGCATTATTGCAGGTAAGTTACTATAAGCATGAGCTCATTTGACCAGTGAGCTGGAATTTTCTTCCTCCAAAATTCAAGAATTATAAGTGGTGAATGACAAACTGTTTTTTTATTTTTAAATTTACTTTATTTTTTTTGGTTGTCATGGGGCTTGAACTCTGGGCCTAGGCACTGTCCCTGAGTACTTCAGCTCAAACTGAATGCTCTACCACTTGAGCCACAGCACCCCTTCCTATTTAATAATTTGATTATTTTAATTTTATTGTCAAGGTGATGTTCAGAGGTTAGTTACATCAGTAAGCTGATGCTGAAGGAGTGCATTCCACAGGCTGTGGTATTGGCCAGAAATTGACAGTGTCCCATGGGATGTGTGTAGATAACGTATTTTAGAAATTTTAGCACAAGTTTTATAAATATTTCAATTTCTTTACCCCTTTCCTTATTCTGCTTGAGTTTCCTTCTTCAAATTAAAAAAAAAAAGTCAAACTGAGCTCAATCCTGTGAAGCCCAGGAGAACATTTCCCCAGACCTTGGTGATCTTGAATAAGCAAACATGACCATTGTAAGAACTTCAGACCCCGGGTGCTGTATGCACTGCACAAAGGCTTGCCCTTTGCTCCTCAGGGCCAGGTGACAGATGAGAGAAGAGAGTAGCTAGAAAAGTGAGACACAGAAGAGCCACACATGGGAAAGTTGGCAGGTAGGATGAACACACACACTCCCTTACTCTCAGGGAGGTAGAGGCAGGGAAATTGTGAGTTTGAACCAGCCCAGGAAAAGTTGAGGAACCCCTATCTCAAAAACCATCAACATGCAAAAAGACGGCACAGAATGGAAAGAGCTGCCTTTCAGACTGGCCTTATATGTTGGTGAAAGAGAAACCACCTCTAGGTCCCTACAAGGCAAAGCAGTTACTGAATCAGGTAGCAAGTTGATGACACAGACTCTTTGTCTCATGGCCTGGGTTTTCTCTGGCAACATAATGTACCAGGAAGTCTGAGGGAGGGAAGGAGGAGGTGCTGTGTATTTTTGTGAGAAGAACAAAATGAATTTTGTAGAGTGTTGGAGAAGCTCATTGAGGGGTGAAATATGTATTATTCCAGAATGTCTTTGCATAAACAAATGAGCTTGTGACTGTGCATTTCATACTCCAGAGCTGTTAAATGATGCATCATTTTTATGCATGTTAAACTAAAAACTAGATGCATGCCTAGCACTCACAGACACACAGTTCCAAACCCAGCTTCCTTGTTTCAAAACCGGAGGAACTCTAGGGCCTGGGGATTTCCTTGAGCTTTGGTAGCTAAGCATTTTTCTAGGGAAGGTCTCAATGCTTTAGAAATATTCCCTGCATTGTTTCCACATTTACCAAGTCGTTTCAATAAATGCACCGTGAATTAGCAAGCAAAAGGGGATCCCAACGCATTGGTAGTGCTAAAATGACACAGAGTCAATGACTTTGCTAAATTTGATGTGAAATAAGGATGCTGGCAGCAACGTTGCTATTCAGACGTTTTCCTGTTTTAACTCATTTGCAAGGGAGATATACTCAGTGTTGTCTACCAGGTGAACTTCAGGTACCTGTGATAAGTCGAGAAGGTTGAAGCCAGGCTTCCCTCTCCTCTTCACTAAACTGGTCAGTGGAAATGACCATCATCAACAATTTTACCAAGTTATTACTGCAAAGATGTTTCTATTTCTGAACTAAACACATGAAAGAGATTCTTGACCAGGTGCCTGGGTATGAGAATGGAGAAAGCAAGACCAAGTCTAGATCCATCTGCTGGAGCTTCTGGAACCTTCTTTGAAAGAGTACATGTATTACATGGGGATGACTCCATATATTTCCCTGTACCCACCTTCCCACCTTCACCAACCTGAGTGGATTCAGACATTTTACTAGATTTCTTTCCTTGAAATAGGAAATTGAGTAAAAGGAGATGTGGGAGGTATTTCCTTCCATTACCCAATACCATAACTCATAGGAAAATGATTTTTACCTTCTTTAATTTTGCTGTTCTGAAACTCACACACATCCATCCATACACACACACACACACACACACACACACACACACACACAAAATATGTTTGGAACATATCAATGCAGCAAATATAGATAACAGTTCCATTACTGGCAGTAATTGCTCTAGTTTGAGAGTTTAGCAAGGAGGGAAAAGTCAAAACGGCTACCTTCAGTTTTATCTCCTAGTAAATAAATTATATTCACGATGTGCATTAAAAGGTCACTGGAGTTAAAAGAGCTGCTGTTCCCTACTGGATTTAAATCGCTGTGACTTGGGGCCACATTTCTCACTAGTGAGAAGAGTTTTACAGAGCAGGAATAAATATATTTACAAGGTGTCTAAGTAATGTCTGAGTGAGATTTTCATCCATGAGACAGTCACCCCCTTCCACTAGTTCTTGCCACTTTCCCTTCAATTGTATGATGTTTATTGGTTCATTATTTGGAAAATAGTAAAACTCTTCTGAAAAAAATTGTATTGTGTCTTTAATTTAAAAAGCGCCTAAGGGCCCTATGGGGTATATTAAATCTGTCTCTTTGCTGTATATCTTGATGTACATTTTACTTGAAAGCAGGTGTTTTGTATATTGAACTTTTTAACACTGCAGGGAGGTAAGTATTCACAGCTGGAGTTTTATGCTTCGCACATTTTCATGTTGGAGAACAAGAAGCAGCCCCTAGGAAAAGCCCTCCAGCCTGAAGAGAGGCAAACAAAGCTTTCCTGTGTCGAGGGGCAGGACAGGGGTAGGATGAACTCATAGATATGGGCCCTGAATGCAAAGTAGATGCCAGTGAAACCCAGACAAAAAGTTTCACGGTCTCTAAGCGCTCAGGTTCTCAGATCAATCACAGGCGATGAGCTTGTCACCACAGAGTGGCTGAAAGGCACCGTCAAAGCCACTGAAGAGAGAAAGCTTTGTTGGTCCGCCTTTTGTCTTCCCAACCAACATTGGAAGCCTGCTCACATTCACTGAAAGGCCGAGTTAATCTATTTCTAGTGAACATTGTTCCACTGTGTGTAGTTAACCTCACATCATTAAAGAAAAATAACTAGGCTGGCATGACAGGAGAAAAAAAAAACACATTTATTTTCTTGAGGGGGTGCATTCTTCTAGGGTGAGTTTCTTTTTTTTTGCTTATGTTATTGTGTGTGTAGTGGAGGTAATAGGTGACTGACCCCAGGAAACAAATGCTCACAGCGTGTGTGCCTCCTTCACCCCAACGCTGAACTTAGTATTTGCTGATCAAGACAAAGGCTAGGTTATTACAATTTATAACATAGTGTTTCTGACTCATTCTCCTTCGGATTGATTCACTTTCAAAGGCAACAACAAGAACCACAGAAGATACAGTTCCTACTGTTTGGATGGCCCTCCTGAAGAAGTCGGCTGTGACGTTGCAGCCAGATTGTTCTCTGTGGGTGGATGGGAGGGAGATCTGCCCAGCGTTTCTGAGCAGGACCAGGGAACAAAGGGCAATGCTGAGACACCTCTATCTGCTCGCAAGGACAGAGCTGATCTCCAGGTAGGTTTCCCAGCTCAGCTGCTTCGCTGCCAATCTAGACTCTGAAAGTCCATCACACTGCATCTGGGCAAACACCGTAGGCTTTCAAATTCAGCCTTCAAGAGCAGGGACAGTTTCTACCCTGCTCGAAGGCTTCAGAGGCTCCGTCTCTAGTTCTGATGTCAGTGCTTTGATAACTACAGAGGTTAAGCCCTGGAGTTCTGTAGCCCCACGGATTCTGTGCCAAGTTAAATAATAACAAAAATTCTTTAAATCTTTGTAGAAATATCAAGAATACCAAGCAAAGAGAGATGATGGCAGAATATTATCACTGAGTAATACTAATAGTTATATACTCATGACAGGAGGTAGAGAAATATAAAGAGGAGCTTGAATGTTCTCTTAAAATCTTTTTGGCAGGCAGTTTTCAAGTGTACTGAAATACTTTCTTACACAACTGAGCCTTAACTCATAAAGTTTGGTTAACACTTCTCTGAATATGTGCTTTTTTTTCCCTCCCCTTCAACCATTGAAATAACAGAATTCACTTTAATGTGTCTCAGGTTAGAAAGTTAAGAATGGGTTTTTTTACCCAGACACATAGAACCAACATATCTACCCTTCTCTGGAGTTGTGGTAGAAGGTCCCTTCCTGTTGGTTAAGAAGCAGGTGCAGGTGTCACTAATGAGAGGAAAAGCAGGAGTCTCTAGTCTAAAGAATATTCCAGATGTGGCCGTGATCCAGTTGTGGAAGAGGGTACATTGCTACAATGTAGGGAGAGCCTAGATGACACAGGACCGTGATGTCAAACACTATGGTCCACAGAAAGGGATATACAGTGCTTAATACCATTCTGAACCTGTGGCCCATGCGCTTCCTTACATTTACATTCCTAGAAATTCTTTGAGACTGTTTCTAGAATTATCTCCAGAGAAGCTAAATTACTTATATTAAAAGTAACATCTTCTAATGTTTCCTCACTCCAATGGGCTATCTGGTTTAAAGCTACGAGTTTATAACTTCTATGTATTCTGTGTGAATGAAATCAGCAGTTCTGAGAATTTAGGTTCTTGTTGAAAAGTCAAGAATATTTTCCACGGGCTGGGAAGGTGGCTCAGTGATAGAGCTCTTGCCTTGCATGCCTGAGGCCCTGGGTTCCATTTCTCAGCACCACATAAGCAAAAAGAAAAAAGCCGGAAGTGGCACTGTGGCTCAAGTGGTAGAGTGTTAGCCTTGAGCTGAAGAGCTGAGGGACAGTGCCCAGGCCCATAGTTCAGGCCCCACGACCAGACCCCCCCCCAAAAAAGAATATTTTCCAGTTTGTAGCTTTCTGTCTAATTGAGATACGTTTATTTAGATAGGAAACCCAAAATTCAGCATGCCTAGCAAAAACAAGGGGACAGAATTGTTCCATAAAAGAAATGCTAATAAACGTATCAAGTATGTTCATGTATACTTCCGATTCATTGTTTGAGTGGTTGGTATGTGACAGTCCTTAGGCTGTAATTCAAGGATACAGTAATAGAAGTTGGTTATATGTATGAAATATGGACACTAAGTCCTACTTTCAGTATAACTTTGTTAGTTCGCTTTGCTTATTATTTATCCCTTGGTTTCATGAATGTTTGAATAAAAGAACTTTAGAATGTTGAATGAAAGCAAGGGATATGCAATGATACCAGTAGGAAATGGAATTCAAACTAAGGGTCGGTTCACGTGACAGGGCTGGCCATGCTCTGACTTCTTTCACGATCCCTTCTCAATAATAAAAGAAACTTCTGGTCATCATTATTATTTCAACATATTGAGCCAATATTGAGGTCGAATTTCACAAACAAACTTGGAAGTTAAAAAATTTAAATTAATTATTTTTGGGGCCAATAACATTTCACCGGGGCAGAAAGTCAATGTAGATTATTCATGTGATGATCTGTTGAGTTTCAAAATTTTAAGTTATTCAGTTTCATCTCTTTTAGAACCATTTGTAAATTTAAATATTCCAACTCCAATATGTGAGTTTCTCTTGCACTATCAACCAGGGTGACATTGGTCAAGATATATTGGATTCATAAAGTACTTGGTTAAATGGTAACTCTTTTGTACCACTACTTACAGATAATAATAATAATAAAAAGGAAAATGGAGTTACGTGAGAAACAAGGTACCTTGCATCTAGACTATGCTGGATACCTGCTCTTTGCTTTGTCTTTTGAACAGATGAACTTGCATATAGATGACAAAGTCTGCAAGTTAATGTTGTCATCTTGTAAGCCGTGTTCAGTGTCCAGAGTCTGTTTTTTAAGCATCCTACTGTCTATTTCCTTAGCAACAAAAAGACATGCCTTGAATCTGCACAGAAAGGTAAGGAGAACAGAAGGAGAGATATTCCTATCCCTCCAGCTTTGGATTGCTGGGTCTGAGGGACTTGAGCAAAGATGGTGGGAGGGACCTGCAAGAGGTCCTGTCAGGCATGAGCCATTCTGCAGTGCCCATGAGAACCTGGTGATGTAGTTCTCCCCGCCAATCACCATAGCTTCCAAGATTCTCTTCCAGTGCTGGTGTCTGCGTGTCCAAACCCCTTCTCCATATCCCACATGTTTTCCTAATTCTAACCAGGTACAATTTTCATTTCAAAAATCATATCTGAAAGTGAAATTTCACTTTTGACCATTGATTAACAGTATTATAGTAATATATAACTTCTAGCTATGTAGTATATGTTGTGTTGTATAATTCTCATAATATATTATAAGTAAATATAATTATATGTTGTATATTGTATAATATATGCAGACAGAGATAAATAACCATTGCATGTCTGAGCATATACACACATTTATGTGTCTAGATCTTTATACTTCGGAAGTTTTTTATATCCTACCCTATATATTTCACTGAGTTTTCAATAACTAGTCAATATCTGAAAACCCAGTTTCTACATCATTGGGGTGATGGACCTCTTAACTGTTGAGCGCCCTGGAGTTGAAGATTTCCATTTCTAGAAGAAGGCAGCATCATCAATGGAGAAACCACGATAACCGAAAGCTACCATATCCAAGAAGACAGAATTCTAATACACAACGGTGTCCCTTGAGGGAGAAAACAAAGGAGCTCACTCAGGACTTAGATGTACATATGTTTAGAATGATGATTACCCGGCCTGGGAACCTCAGCACAAGGCTCCTTGTTTACAGTGGATGGAAGGAGCTTTTTGTGCTAGGGCTCAACTCTTTTTAGAAGTCCGCACAAAGAAAGTGTGTGATTGGAAGAGCTCTTCAACTTACACCATACATTAGAATCTCTGCCAAAACCAGGAGGAATCGAAGGCCTTGACTGGGGTAAGTGGTTCTCAGTGGGGTCCAAGACAGAATTGTGAATGCTGGGGTGTTTACAAACAACATATGCTATAGGCTGAATTCCTTTTATACTTGCAGAGGGCCTGCATTTATTTTTAGCATTATATATAAACATCTTTAATGACTAAGAAACATGCAGCACTGTGTACATCTTTGATAAAGTATTTGTCTCTTAAAAATAATCAACATTGTCATCAGATAAATGTACTTAAGGAGACAAGATGCCTGAAATGGCATCTAAAGTTGGGAGAAATACCACAGATGTGGAAATCTAGGGATAAATATTAACTGTTCTAACTGCATCATAAAGGTGTTTGAAAAAAAAATACAATATGAAATCCAACTCTGTTTCTGAACTGGAAAGAAAAACTATATATGTTGAATAATAGCTACAAAATAAAGATATAGGTATGAGTTGTAATTCAGACCTGAATTATAATTCAGATAATCAGGTGAGATGAATTTATTTGTAACAAAATCTATTCATATCATGTAAGGTGATTTTTTTCCAATGATTTGATTTGCCCAAATGACACAAACATGTGCAATTAATTAAATCCTTTAATCTTAAATGTGCAATAAAAAATTAGTTCATAGTGGCAGATAATACTTAATAACACATTCTACTTTGTGCAAAGCATATATATTCAGTGCTTAACATAATTATCTCAGTGACTGCGATCCTTTCTGAATCAGGTTATTTACTGTTGAATTTTAGGAGTTATTTTTATATTATAAAAATTATTCTCAGCCAAGGACTTGTGGCTCACACTGTATTCCTAGCAACTCAGGAGGCTGAGATCTGAGGATTACAGTTCAAAGCCAGCCCAGGCAGGAAAGTCCATGAGACATTTATTTCTAAGTAACGACCAGAAAACCAGAAGTGGATCTGCGGCTCAAAGTGGTAGAGCTTTAGCCTTGAGCTGAATTGCTCAGGGACAGCGTCCAGGCCCAGA
The DNA here is from genome assembly GCF_019054845.1 of Dipodomys spectabilis. Taxonomy (NCBI): domain Eukaryota; kingdom Metazoa; phylum Chordata; class Mammalia; order Rodentia; family Heteromyidae; genus Dipodomys; species Dipodomys spectabilis. Next base: position 3,443,657 of record NW_024870892.1, on the reverse strand, counting down.
GTTCAAGCCCCATGACCAAATAAATTAATTAATATATTAATTAATTAATTAATACAAGAAAACTCATATCAGATTATAAATTACCTTGACTTCTTGCATTTCATGTATTGTTTCTTAGTTTGATAGTACCTTTTAACAAAACTTTCAAAAACACTGCACAATGTTGTTTGTCCAGTTTTTTTTTTTGGGGGGGGGGGAGGTCTGGTCGTGGGGCCTGAACTCTGGGCCTGGGCGCTGTCCCTCAGCTCTTCAGCTCAAGGCTAGCGCTCTACCACTTGAGCCACAGCACCACTTGCGGCTTTTTTTCATTTTTGCTGATGTGGTACTTAGGAATCGAACCCAGGGCCTCAGGCATGCAAGGCAAGCACTCTACCACTAAGCCATCTTCCCAGCCCTGTCCATTTTTTTTTTTAATTAACTGTACCTTTGGTGTTTTAGCCCAGAAATCTCTGAGAAACCCAATACTATAATCACCTGATCTATGTTTTATTTCTCTGTATAATTTTATCATATTGTTCTTAACATGTATAGCACAATGGAGGTGCATTTTTAAATTTCCAAACAGGTACAAATGCATTCCAGCCCATCTCCATTCACTTTGTTACCCTCTCTTATCTTACAAAAATTTCAACTGCTTCATTATTCTATTTTCACACAGACTAATTTGACCATATTCTTCCTCATTCAGCCCAACCCTCTTCAACAGGTTGCCGGTCCTCCCCCACAGAACCTGCTTTAGTTTGCTGTCATTCATTTTCACTTAGAGTGTCTTAAAATTGCACCAATGATTTTACCATGACATTTCAGGCATGCATGCTATTTGTTCTCAGAATAATCTCTTCTGCTTTCTCCTTTTTTACTGTCCAAATACCTATTGACCTATGTTTTGTCCTAAGAGTTTTATAAATTCAGAACTTTCATTTGGATTGATTTTGATTGGATTTTGCATATGGTTTTAGGTTAGGGTTCAAATTCATTCATTAGCACAAGGCTATTCAGTTTCTATAGCACCTTTTCCTAGAAAGATTGTCTTTTCTTCATTGAATATCTTTGGCATCCTGTTGGAAACAGTATTGCAATACATTGGGGATTAATTTATGAACTCTATATTCTGCTCATTGTTCTACATGTCTATATTTATATCAATGTCATATCATTTTGATTATCATAGTATTGTTGTTTAGTCTGAAGTCAGAAGTGTGAGCCCTCTAGCTCTGATTTCTTTTTCAATGTTTCAGGTTTTTGAGGTCCTCGGAGATTCCATATTTATTTTAGCATGTTTTTTTTCTTCTTCTTCAAAATACACCATTAAGATTTTGATATAGATAGATTAAATCTGGATATCAGTAGGGATGTATCTGAAGTCTTAATAACATTAAATGTTCTAGTGCATGCACACAGGATGCTTGGCAATTATACTTTGTTGAAGAGTAATTTTAAAAAAAACCTAATAAAACGCATTATCAATAGCCCAAGACTAGGGACAATGTCTTAGGTTTTATGGAATGTTGCCCTGTAAAACAGTTCTACCTTTTAAATTTTAATGTCTTAACAGCTAAATATCTAAAATGTTAAAAGACATTTACCTCTTATGTATTTGACAAGACTCCCCAAAGAATACAATTTTATTTCTGTTCAAAATACTTGGTAATTGGGCTTATTTATGAGTGCATTCCTATGAACTTTATAATCATCTCTTCATAAAAATTGTGTGTTTTATTATATGTAATGATCCAACTATATGTTTGGTACATAAAATCTTATGCCAGGTTTTGAATCAGTGAGCAGAGACAATGGTCCCTGATTCTGGATTAGAAGTGCTGCAATATTGCTCATTATTTGTAGCCTCTAATGTCACATGATGGAAATGTGGCAACATTGAAATCACAGTCTGACTTTGGAAAGATTCTGATACTTATGGAGTTTTGTTTGTATTTCTGTTTCTCCTTAAGATTTTATATGGCAAGCTTATTTTTAAAACATACCTATAATGTATCTGAATTCCACAGCCCTCATTTATTTTTCTCATAAATCTCTTCTTTGTTGAGTTTCCAGTATTGTCTACTTTCCTCTCTATGCTTCCTTATTAGTATTACTGTTGATTTTTTTCTTCGCCTTCTTGGAGAAATATGTTTCTGTTTGGGTCTTGGTTGATCAGCTGCAGGCCTGTGTTTGGTGTTAGGAAATTATGATCACCTGTGTCTTGTCAGAGTTGCAGTGCTAGAAGGAGCAGACTCAGTTCAAGTGAGCAGAGTCTTGAACACTATGACGCATGAAGAAAGAAGCTTTACTGCTTCCTAGGAAGTATTTGATATTTAACAGAAATGATATTCAAGCCACTGTATGTACTATTGAAAAGTTTATTCTTTGCTAGTCTTCAAACAGCTTGACTGGGAGGAATCTCCCCTTCAAAAAAACCATAAGTCCTACTTCTTATCAGTTATTGAATGTTTTGAGAGTTGCAATTTCTCACCAGCAGACATACATTGAAGCTGGAAGAGTGGTGAGGTAGGCAGACAGACGTTTTTAATTGGCGGGTGAGGGGATGTATTGGAATGTAGCTAATCCAATGTCCAGTTTTACACTCTAGGATTTTGGTCTTGCATAAAAACGTTCAAAAATGGGGAGAATCTCTCCAGTCCTGGGGTTCACTTGCAGTGAAATGTTGACTGATGGTCTTCAAAGTGTGCTTTTATGAATCTTACTCTCTCATCATTGTCATCAAGAGAAACACATACTACTAAATTACATAGCGACAGTTCCAGGCTGGTTAGCATCTCTACCATCATACATCTCAATTCGGATAAAGGAGGGGGTAACAATGTTCGACAACAAATGTGCTTATGTAACTGTAAGCCCTATGCACAGCATCTTTACAATAAAATAAAATTTAAAAATAAATCTACTTATTTTAGTAAATCATGCCACAGATCAGCAGTAGAGCCTGGAGAACTACAACATCCCTCCTTCCTGCAGCTTCTTGTCAATACCTGGAAATGAGATTTTTCTCTTCACTGCTCTGCTATTTTGGCTATTATATGATTTCTTGTTAAATTTTACTTCAAACGCCATCTGGTACACTTTAGACAGCCATCCTGTTATTTAATTCCTTTCTCTTCCGCCACCCCACTTTCCTCTTCTGTAAGTGAATGCTGTTTTGTTCTTTAGTAAATACTTCGCCTCCCCTATGTTAAAGAATCATACTGTTTATGGATACTGATGAATAATTATAGAAAGGATGTGATTTTCATATCTCAATACTTCTAAATTTTATGTTAGATCTGTCTCAAGAGAAATAATATCTCTGGCTGATAAATAAGAGACAAATAAATATTAAAGAATAATTTTCTATCATTCATCATTAAATTACTTTCTGAAGAATGTTTCTAAGGAATGCCAAGTAATAGTTTCCATACTATTTTTGCATTTGAAAAAGAAGCACAGAATATTGGTTTCATTTATCTGTATTTCTAAGTTTCTTCAATTACTTTTTGTTGAACCCAATCACATAATGCCATAATCTGATGTCATTCTTGTATGTTAATGCCATGTGACATTCTATTTGGTGATACCACACTTACTGATATATTTGATTTCTTAACTAATTTTACTATGCAATTAATTGTAATTTTACTCTAAATGAAAAATAGGTATAACAAAATGGATTTGGCAAAATGTATTACATACTACCTTCTACAATTTTCTAGCGATAAGCAAGGTACTACGTTCTAATTACTAATGCAATTCTATAATAATTTTTTTCTCTTAACCATGAGTGGTGATAGTCTTAAAATTGCCCAACTAAATGAAATGTGGCCTTGTGATATTCTATAACCTCCCGGTTCAGAAATGGTGGCACCTCTGATCTACCTAGAAAAAAAGCCACAGGTCTGTGGATTGGATTTGTCATTATTCTGGGGGTTCACTCTGTTGGGTCAAGAAACTTGTCAATCCTGTGCTATAATTTGAAGTGAAAGCATTAGAAAAAAGTGTTGTAATGCCAACCTGCCAGGCGTCTGCCCCTCCATTTTGCCAGTATCCTCATACTGGGGTGAGTAAATAGTGCTGGGTTGGTAGATCTCAGACTACTGGATTAACAAGCCTGGGAGCATAGGTTCAACTCTGATGGACTTCTTACTTTTCTGTGCTAGATGAATTCCAACTGCTCTCACATGCCAACTAGCTAGAGTGTCAAATTTCACTGCATATATGGATACCAGGGTATAAGAGTATGCTCTTATGGGAAGAATTCCATCTTCTACTGGAAAAGGACTGATATGTATGTCTTTATAAGGCTTAGTGGTGTTTTCTGTATATGAAGAACATCCCTGCATTGAAAGAAACCAAATAAAATCTGTTATTAGCCATGCATAGAATGCTCTTTGATTAAGTCAATAACAGCTACTCTAGTATCCAATGTTCTCTTCTTACCATGACAAAAGAGCATATGGCTTTAATTAGTAGCATAATCCCCCAAATACCAGGTAGCTGAAGGTGGTTTTCCTGAGGAACTCTTTATAAGTTGTGAACTTGTAATAGCATAACTTTTGTAATCCCCTGTCATTGAGGAAGGAAGCGGTATCCTGATTGTAAGCTGTGCTTTCAGTCTGAGTTGCTTAAAATAAAATATGGTTATTAAGGCAATTAAGTACTATATCTTCCACTGTTTTGATCATATCCTCCTCATCAAAGTGTCTTATTATAAAATGAAGAGAATTCAAGTGTAATATGTGGCATTTGAGATTCTCTTTGGAGAGTTTCTTTTCATAATATGTTAATTTTATTTAATTAAAATTCCATATTGCAGATGTGGTTACTTTATTCATCAGTATAGGAACTGATTACATATTGGGTTAAAGTATTTCTTGTGTTCTTTTTTTTGGGGGGGGGTCCGGCTATGGGGCCTGAACTCTGGGCCTGGGCGCTGTCCCTCAGCTCTTCAGCTCAAAGCTAGCACGCTACCACTTGAGCCACCGCACCACTTCTGGCTTTTTTTTCTGGTTATGTGGTGCTGAGCTCATGCAAGACAAGCGCTCTACCACTGAGCCACCTTCCCAGCCCCTCTTGTGTTCTATTAAGATGTTTTAGCCCTCTACATTTATTTATATTGAACTAATTTTAAGGGGAAGGATTGGAGCCAGGTACCTATGGCTCATGCCAGTATTCTTTTCCACTAGGGGAGGATCTCAGTTTGAAGGTAGCCAGGGGAGACTTGAGACTCTTATCTCCAATTAATCACCAAAACAGCCAGAAATAGAGCCATGGAGAAAATGATAGAATGCTATTCTTGAACAAAAGCTTGGGACAGTTCTGACAGAGAGAGAGAGACAGACAGACAGATAGACAGATAGAGACACAGAGAGAGAGAGAGACAGAGAGAGATATAGAGAGACAGAGAGGTAAAGGGAAGGGAGGGGAGGGGTAGGAAGGGAGAAGAAGAAGGAGAGGGGGAGGAAGAGGGGAAAAGAGAGAAAGAGGGGGAGAGAGACTGCTTTCTCTCATTTTCAGGTAGTAGACTCATGTCATACTAGCCAGAGAAGAACGGCAAAGCCTCAGGTTACATTTTCCCTCTCCATGGATGAGAATGTACAACAAAGTTGACTTGATATGCTCCTCACACACTGCATTTACACACTACATTGTGAAGACTCACATGTAACTAAGAAAAATTCACATACCAACTCTATATGACCTAAGAAATTCATTTTCAATCACATTTTTGAATCTTTTAGCTAAATCAGGACATATTAACGACATGGCCCATTTGGGTTGCCTCTGTATATAGTCATATTATTGAAGCAAACAAACTAATCCAACATGACCATGTTTCAGTTTGATAAATATTACAAACTCTCTACTGTATATGCCTTGCCTCTAAGATGTCACATATGAGAGCCCACATTATTTAACACTGAGAAAAATAGTGCTGTAGGGTTGATATGTCATAAGGTATAAACATGCCCCATATTTAGAGATATTCATTTAAGAAAGCTGACATTTTGCGAAGTCACATTGTTCAAAGTGTGCTCATTTATGTTCATCTCTATGGGAATGACCCCAGAGTAGGGCAAGGGCTTGCCCATGAGCACGGACCACTAAGCTTCCTCAAAATGAATTACCCCATCTCCATCTGACTCCCATTTGTTAGCTTTAAGCAACTGTGGTAAACTTTTTCCCCCTGTAATGGGGCTTGAACTCAGGACCCAAGCATGGTTCTTTAGCTTTTTGCTCAAGCTTGGCTCTCTACTTTGTAAGCACATGAACCATAACTCCATTTTTAGCTTTTGTTGTGGTTAATTGGAGATAAGACTATGATGGACTTTGCTGTATGATCTTGCTTAGAAGCTTAATCCTCAGAGTTCAGCCTTCTATGTAGCTAGCTAGGATTACAGGTCTGAGCCACTGGTGCCTGTCTCTGTGATAGTCTTTTTAAACTGTAAACTTGATGATAGTAAAATTATTTTTATTTTTTATATTTAAAATATTTTTCAAATTGTTATTATAAAGATGATATATGGAGGCTTTAGCTTCATAAATCAGGCAGTGAGTACATTTCTTTTTGGGCAATGTCACCTGTAAAATCATTTCTGCAATTATTTATTGGTCTCATAATAAATTGTTTTGCGGGAGCCAGTCATGGGGCTTGAACTCTGGGCTTGGGCCCTGTCCCTGCATTCTTTAGCCCAAGGCGAGCACTCTGCAGCTTGAGCCACAGTGCCACTTCCAGTTTTCTTGTGGTTTATTGGAGATATAAGTCTCAAGGACTTTTCTGCCCAGACTGGCTTTGAACCACAATCCTCAGATCTCAGCCTCCTGGATAGCTAGGATTACAGGCATGAGCCACTGGCGCTGGGCTTCATAATAAAAAAATTTAAAGTCTGAATTTGTCCTACCAATCTTCCTTGAACTTTGCAAAGCATAAGCTATTATAGCTTAAAATAAACATGGTGACCTTGAAACTATATGATGAAAGGCAGTTTCTTCTTCTCTTTTAATCTTAGCTAAATCCTTCTTTATTTTGTACGATAATTTGTGACAAAAGTAAGCTGCTTAAAAAATTGAGCAAATTCTGTTTTCAATGCATGTGGAATGCATTGGAGGAGGAGTTAAGTAGGAGTGAGAGTAAAGGCACAGGTTGAAAGCTCTAGCTGGACTCAAGTAGAGCAAATAGCAGCAGCTTCCACAGAATGATCAGGCTGTGTGGAAGCCTCCACCTGGTATCAGTCACTGATTTCATGCACATGAGCAAATGAAGCCTAATGAAAAGACCTTGAGAGGCCGACTTAAGTTGAGCTTTTCTAAAGTCCTTGATGATCTCAGCATGGTGAGTGAAAAGGATATGAGTTAGTTGCAGCAGTAATTTGGTGGGTGTTTGTTATGAGGCAACAGATAATTGAAAACTATTTTCTAGTGTTTGTTTTTCATCTCTTTTTAAAAGAAATGAATGGTCAAGGGAAAGATCTGTAGTGAAAGTATTAAAGAACTATCTTTTAAATATGATAAAAATATCCAATTTCTGTAGAAAATAATAGTTCTTCAAAAACAATCACTATGGCAATACAGCTTATAAAAATGATTCAAGTAAAAAGCAATTTGGCAAATAGCCAATTTTATGATGACAATAAACACATACACACATGTGCATACATATGTATAATATACACCATATCTATAGCATCTATACATGATATGTGTATATACATTTCTATATATAGGTATATGTGTGTGTATGAATACATCTATATGTAGGTAAAGAGATATTATTTATATATATAAGATGTAAGAGATATTATATATACATATATGTAAGTTTTTTTTTCCTCCTTATGATTTCTGTGTGCTGAGCTCTCAGCCATTTTCAGTGGGTAAAAATAGTTTTGTGATTTGCCTAAATTATGATATTTTGAGGCCTTTTGGGGAAAACAACTCTTCTAAGAGTTCCAGTTTGTTATAATATGAACTTTATTTGTTATTTCATGTGCTTGGGCATGTGAATAATAACAATAAGTTTTTAAAATGCTTGTCTTGTGTTTTACTATTTGGCAGCAAGCTGGATTGATATTAGTTTAAACTGTATTTCTGCTTCATTTGATTTGAGGGGAGGATCTTAATATAGCCCATGGAATTGATAGGTGATATCTTTGTAGAATGGAGATCCATCAGAGGAAGTGTCCTAAAGTCTTAACAACAGTATAACACTGTAAATGTTCAAAATAACTTAGATATCAACACCTAATAAGAGTATACACAACCTTCATTGATGCTGGATATGCAAAAGATAATTATAATAATGACTGGCCCTGATACAACAATCTTTTTTCTAATTCTTAATAATCCTGCCTCAATGAATGACTACAAAGATTTCACATAAGCAGAACTTTGCAAAGAAGTGAAGAAGAATTGGCTGGTGTTTAGAAGCAAGAGAGACAAGAAGAAGAGTAGTAAAGACAAGTTTTAGCTATTATTTATTTGCCCTTTTGTAGCTCCAGAGTCTAGGAAAGAAACAAAACATTAAGGAAAAAGCTTTTCTTTTTCCTTACAAAGTTACATGCCAAGATCTTATAGATTACAAAATGGTTTGAAGAGCTTTAATTGGTGATTTTCAGTTCTAGTAATTTTCATTTTAACATCTGACTTCTGAGTCAATCCTCTATGCAAAATGTAATGAAAGCTACACATGCACCGTATAATGAGCAGCAGGGGACTGCAGTCAGATAGTCTGGGATTTGATTCAGAGCTCTTCAAATGCCTGCCTTGTGTTCTGTAATGCCTTCCTCATTTTATACACCCAGGTCAAGCTATTATAAGGATTAAATAGATTTTGTACATTTATATGCTCAGCTTTTGCGATATTATCAAATATGTCCTAAAGTGTAGAACAGTAAAGCTACTGGTACCTCAGTGAGATCTCCTAGCAACTGGCTCAGTGATTTCTCACAACATGAAGGATTCATATATTTGGTACTCCTGTCTGAGCACATCTGAACTCTCACTACTCACTAGTAACTTTGTCAGTTGATTCTGTGTTCATGAGCTATGACTGATCAGAGAACAAGCAACCGAGCAGCACTCTTCTTCCCTTCCAGCCTCAAGCCTTAGGCCTTCTCCTCACAGACCATTTTTCTCAGTGTAGAGCAAGGAGAGGTTTCCCAGTGTGCCACAGAGTAAGAAGAGCAGGACCATGTTGACTATCCTCTATGCTTCCTAAAATTGTGTTGAGGAATCCTGATTTTTTTTTCAGGACATATAAACTAATCCATTTCAGTGAAGAATAGTTAAAATTTCCATTACATCAAGTTTATTTTTAGCAATCATTCTGCCACAAAGTCCTAATCAAAACTTCACGGAGGCAATGCAATAATACATATTTAAAATATTGATGTGAACTTCTACCCTTCTAGGTGTTATTGGGCTGACATTATAGATGGAGCTACCAATTATGGAACACATCAGTGGTCTTGCAAGGTTGGAATGCCCTTGCTACATGCTGAGATTGATTCTGCCTAGCAGTTGGAGAAAAATTCCATATAGTCAGATTAATCGTTCACATTACACCTGTCATGAGTCTAACCATGAATATTGCGGTTCAAAATTTGTTCTCACGTGTTTCTCATGCCATTTATCTCAAGCAAAACAGTCTAGAATGACATTTTTCTTTAGCTAAAATTGATTACATCACTGTCATCTTCCTTAGTATTTTAAGTTACTAAAGTATCATCAACCGAAAGAAATTAAGAAATATGTATTATTCCTATACATGAGTGGAATCACATAGTTTCTCACAGTAAGAATGCCTACAACATAATCTTTATTTGTTTTGGTTCTCACAGCCTTCTAAGATCATATATAGCTTCTTTATTGACTCCTAAAATTGTTCAGTGTTTTATGTTTATTTCTTTTTTTAAAGATAACATATACTTTGATCTTTTCTGAGATAGCACTTTTCACTTGTTAAAATGACTCTATTCACTTTGGCATTTTATTAGTGTTTGTTTTATGAGTTCCCTAATCCAATAAATATTTACAATTGTTCAGAACCTTGACTTCATAGAAGTGGTGGCCCTAGACATTCATCTCATATCAAGAGTCATGGTGTGCCAAGTATACAGGTCCCTTCTAAGCAAAGGGACAATAACATCACAGATATTTCAGAGGTAAAGAAATAAATGCATTTGGCCTGCATGGGGTCCACTCATCCAACTCTACAGGCATCTTGTGTGCCAGGCACTGGAGAAGAAGATTTTGGTGATTGTGATCCCAAGTCTCATATTTTTTGGATGTATCTTAGATATTCAGACTGATGGGAAACAGGCTTTCCATTTTATGTGACTTATCACACTCCTTGATTTTTTTTGTTGAAAAGGTACCTCATGATTAAAACAAGCTCATATTAGAATATGTTCATTCAGTTTACGTATTTGTTTCATATCCTGTTTCTGTGTGGCTTTATTGTAGTAGAATATCATGTCTGAATACACTGACTGTAACTGACTTAGTTGGTTAGCTGTCTTGTTAATTCAATCTAATTTCTAATCTTGCTAGTAATTTGACACCTTCTTTTAATTACTAGAAACAGAAGCAATCTCTCTTAAGAACCTCATATTCCATGTATCTCTGAGCTAGCCAGAGGGTAAGTCAATTAGAATAGACGTTGTGACTAAAAAACTAGGAGGATTTTTTCTTGCATATTCATCAAAATAAAATAAAAAATTTTGTTTGTCTACCTAAAGATAAGTTTGAAATGTTGGATTTTTAATTAATAGTTTGTTGCACTGTTAAATTGAGAAAAAATTATAAAGTGCCAATTAGATTCCTTTCACAACAGAGAGGAAGAGAGAGACAGAGAGAGAGAGAGAGAGAGGAAAAAGAGATAAGAGAGATCAGAGAAAGTGAAGGAGGAGAAACATTCAATGTATAGCCTCTACAATTTAAGATAATTGAGGGAGGGGTGTGTAGGGAAGGATGAGTGTCAATGTCAGAAGGGGAGACATTGGTCCAGATGCTTACTATTCATTAACCAGCCACTTCAGTGAATGGCAACTCCTTTGTACAACTACTTAAAGATAATAAACAGACAAAATAAAAAATGAAATTGTGAAATTAAAGGTACTCAAACTCAGATCTTACAAAACAAATGTGAATGTGTTTCTGACCTAAATTAAAAGGGTCTGAAGCATGAATAAGTTAAAAACTTCATTTCATTTTCTGTATAAATCTTGCACCCTTGGTTTGTTCACAAGACAAAACACAATCTAAAACAGAAAGAGCAATAAAATAGCAGGCAGCAGTGACATTTTCCAAGGGCTGTGGTTTCAACGTAGAAAGAGCCAGAATCACCTGTGGTCAACTTTGCCCCGCTAGGCTGAGTAGCTGGCAAGTATCAAGGTGAGTACATGTGTAAAGAAGGGATACTGAGCAGTCCTGTGTAGGTTTTCCTCTTGTCTTCTAAGTGCTTATTTGGTCATTGTTTCCTTTTTTCTTCTATTTACCTAGGAAGCCATGAATATCACAATGGATGATGGGAAAAGCCCTGTCCATTAGAAATCCCCATGTCAGACCACATGGGGATTCTCCATGTAATGCAGCCTTTCACTTCACCACTCTCTTGTTCCCTTGGACTTCCACTATGGACCTACAACATGGTAGACACTATCTACAGCACTGTTTCAGAATCATTTTACATGAAAATGTATTCTAGTTGCCTTTCTCTTTCAGTCTCTGAATATCCCCTTATCTCCAGCAGAGACACACACACTTAGTGGGTGCTTAATAAATCCTTGCTTTCCTGACTTAACTTGAAATTCTGTAGCTGAGCCTAAGACAGAATAACGCTCAAAATTAGGGAAAAAGAAGAATAAGCGGAAGCGTTTCCTCCTTTATTTCATGCAGTCTGGTGATGTAAACGGAGATGCATGCAAGAGGAAGTGATGGGAATTTGTTCTAATTCTTACATGCTCCACCGTTTGTACGGGGTTATTTCCTCCTTAATTGAGACTTTCAGCACCTGTAATAATTTAAGATTCAGTCATTTACAGGTTACTCAGACTTCTGATTCACAATAGGAAGAGTTCCTTATAATGGAACACAGGGACAGAACTGGCACTTTCAATTTTACTTTGATTGCATCACCCAGGGTAGTGATAGAAAGGTAATTACAAGACTCAGGAAAGTATATCTTGAAAATGATACTTAATAATTCTCCCAAGGTAACAGTTTTCTTTGCATGGTATCTAGATGGAGCACAGTGACAAAAATTCTCCAGAGTAAAATTGTCTTAGGCAACTGAAATATTTTCTGCCTTGGTTCTTCAGAATATATTTGACACATTATATAATTTCTTATCACTTTATTCTAATTTCATTCATAGTATAGTGCATAATCTCGGTAAAAGTGAGCCTGAATATAATATTCATTTTTCTTTGTCATTTGCATTGAAAAAGAAAGTTGCTCCTAAAAGAGATTTATGTGATATATTATGAAATAGAGTGCATGGATTCCTTCTTATGAGTATTATATTATGTGTGAAAATAAAACCATCAATAGGCAAAACTTTATAGAAAACTTTATAATTTTATAAAAATAATTTATCATTTTGTCATAAGCATTGAAAAATTCTTTCACATTTAGTTTTTCAGACTGTTTTTATCTCTCTTACAGCTTTCAAAGATAGGCTTAAAATTTTGCTTCTCTTTATATTGCATTCATGTAAATAGAGTATCTTTTGCTAGACGATGTTTCCATTCTGCTTAATAATACTAAGGAGAAAATTCAGGACAATTAACTTAAAGAAATCATTCTAAAACAATTTCCTTTCTATATCACAAATAATATGAAACAAAGAACAATGGTTAAATTTGGTACAGATATACTATATTCAATATTATCCCTTATTTAAAATTTGGCATACATTTGTTGTTAAGCTCATTAGAAAAATTTAACAATTATTGAGTGATAATTTTCATTATAATTTTTAATAAAAGCTATCTGTATGGATCAATTATATTAATTCATAGAAGAACACAAATAATAAATCAGTGATGTTGATAGGTATTCATGTTTTTCTACGAATGCATGAAGACAAGTACAAATAATATTATAATTTTACCATGATACAGGTGTTTTTTTTTTAATTCCAAAATACATTACCTGATTCAAGTCAATATGAAAGTAACTATTGAAAAACAAAATTTTTATTACAGGTTTTCTTTTTAGTTTAATCAGTGATGAATTTGCCAATGTATACAATCAAACTGTTTTTACAAAAACATAGTACTCTAGTTGTCAATGATTCATGTCTGTAATCCTAGATATTCAGAAGGCTGAAATATGGCGTACATTATACAACCAGATAGCACGTAAAATCTATGAGACTCTCTCCAGAAATAATCAGCAAAATGTTAGGCTGATTGGAGGCATGATTCAACTGGTAGAATATTAGGTGAACAATTGTGAGACCCTGAGGTAAAACTCTGTATCTGAAAAAAAAAACATTAATTCACAGAAGTTAAAGGTTAAAATATAAGAAGTAATCACTAGAAGCACCCATTTGGCAGTGTTATATTTTCCCATGACTCATCTCATTTACTCTTATTCTGTTTATAAAATCTCTGTGTTTTATCTGCTGTGATTAGGCCTTTAATATTTAATGTGATTAGAAATTCTTAAATACACTTTCTATCTGCTAAGTATTTTCTATTTTTCCCTTTTATTGCTCACTTTTCTCTTTATTCTGGCTTTTCTGGTGTTCAAACGGGTATTTATTAAAATTCCATTTCCCTTTTTCAATTTATTGGCTTACTTTTATTAGTTTATTTATAAAACTTACTATGGTTGTTGCCCAAGTTTACTTGATATTCGTGTTCAGGTCTAAATTCAAATAATTTTATATAACGTCACAGATCATATTTAAAATTTTATATCATTTAATCCCAGGTCTATATCTATTGTATCAATTTCTCCCATACATTTTAGTTTTATATTACCTGTTAAAATATTTTGATATAAAACACATTTTAAAGATTGTTATGAAAATTTATTTTTGAGAAATAAAAATAGTACTTTTTAAATTTATTTTCCAATATTCTAAATAAAGCTTTAGTTTTAGGAACATGCTGTAGACCTGGATCTCAGGAAGTGTCCTCCAGGAGTCAACTTGTCCTTTTCCACAGGGAATGCTAACATGATCTGGTATTGCCCCTCCTTTCCTCATGGGCAGGACATTCTTTATCTTTCCTCTGCTTTTGTCTTAATGGTTTCTGATAAGATGATATGGTGTTTTCATTCTTTGCTCGGAAGATTAAGATGATTATTTCATAAAAGTGAGAAATGAATAAATTCTCTTCATCTTCTTTTACTTTTTAACTCTAAGAGGAATTCTTTTCCCCCAGACTTCTTTCTTTCTATGAATATTCTCTGTGGTTCCTGGAATAATAGCTTTTAGAGAAGTGAGAGCCCTGGCTTACACACAGGAATTTCTCATCCTCATCCTCACTTGCCTATAGGTTATAGGCATTTGTTAAAAAGTTCCACATGAATAGAATGCAATATAAATGCCTACACATCATGTTCATTGTGTCATACTTCACAAAAGCCAAGTTACAGAATCAGTGTAGGTGCCCATGTACTAATGAATATATAAGGAAAATGAGTCATTTTGACAATAAATGCAGTATATTGACTATCAAGAGTGAGATGCCATGTGCAGAAAAATGGAAGGACCTGGAAATCATTATGTGAAGTAAAATAAACGTGACTTAGGAAGACAAGTATTATGTGTTTCCTGTCACATGAGGAATCTAGATTTAAAAAATAAACAAAAAATAGTGAAATTTCAGTGTTTGAATTGATTGTATAGGCTCTTTCTCATTGTAGTTTCTTTTATCACACTAGTAAATGATGAACCTAAGTGTTCAGTGTGTGCAATGGGTTCATTGTCCTACACCAGACTTTTGCATCCACTTACAGAAGAGAAATATGTGAAGAGGTAGAAGTTAGGCCCTGCATATTTCTAGGAATCAGTCAACATTAAAAGTAATGCTCCTGAGGCTGGGAAAGCGGCTCAGTGCTAGAGTGCTTGCATTGCATGCCTGAGGCACTGGATTTGATTCCTCAGTACCACATAAGCAGAAAAAGCCGGAAGTGGCACTGAAGAGAAGGACAGTGCTCAAGTACAGAGTTCAAGCCCCATGACTGACAAAAAAAATAATGCTCTTGGTTTAAATGATTGTTTTGATAAATAATAATCTTTGAGGAGAAACATTTCTACTAACTGAATGATCACTGATTATATCATAGTTTCCAGGACAGATAGTTTATACTGGGGCAGATAGGTTGAAATTGAACTGTATTTACCTTCTAAACAAAAGAAGCTGTAAAGAAATCTATGCAATATATAGTTTGTCCAGATTAGTTTTTATTTGATAAAACTTCTGATGTATCTCTAGAGCAGTTTTCACATCATTGGAAGTTCTCTAAACAGAAAAGTATTGGGAAACTATGGTGTGTTGTAGAAGAAAAGAAAATCCCTCTCAGTTTTTATAGGGAATAACTTTAAAAATATTTAAATGGCTAAGTTTACTTGGTGTAGTTAAGAATTAAATTTTATCAATTACAACATTGCTGTTAAAATCTGAAATTAAATGTGAGGTTTTGATAGTGAAAATAAATAAATGATAAAAATAAATAAATAGAGGGACAACAATTTGGGTAGAAGAAAGGGATCAACAGGGATGAACAGGTATAAGCATGGATAATGAGAAAGTAAAAATGTTAAAATTTCATTATATACATACATGAGAAACTCTTAATGACACCTATATAATATGTTACTAATAGACATCATTAGAAAAGAAAAACAAATCCTTGATATATGCACAAAAAGTTTTCCAGCTACATCTAATTATCAGCAAATATGCCAGTTGGGGATGTATCTGTTATGGTAATTAAAATCTCCAGTACCAGTTCTTCTGCTATTGTCTGTTTCTTTCCAAATATTGAGCTGTCTCCTGTAGAAACTCAAATCTCTAATGATTTTCAAGAAATTCTTAATTGTCAATTTTCCCAGACTATTTTTTTATTGTTTCAGATTAGGAACAGTGCACCTTTAGGATGCGTCTTTGGGAACAGTGCTGTCTGGATCTCAGAATTCAATCAAAAGTCTTTGAAATAACTATATCTTTGTCTCTCCCCTACCCATCTGAGACCATCAGTTGGAATTGATGATGAGTATTCAACAAATAGTCATTTGCATTTATAGTTTATTTTAAATACAGAATTTGCTATTTGATACAATGTTGTCTATAATTCAGAAGTCTCTTTTTTGTTCTTTTCTTTTGTGTTTTGTATTTTGCTTTGTTTTGGCAGAGTGAGGGTGAGATGTCAGGCCTTCTACCACAACCTTTCGGTGTTTGTTATTTATTTTAATAACCATGTTATAAATAAATATCTCGCTTTATGCCCAAGTCTACTCAGACTGTAATCCTCCTATTTGTGAGACTTCATGTCAGCAAGCTGTCCGGTGAATACCAACATATCAAGTAGGGCTGATCTTAAACTATAACTTCCTGTCTCAGCTTCCAAATGTAGCTAAAAATACAGGCATGAGCCACCTTTATCAGCTTGGAAAGCCTAGTCAGAGTATCTGCAATTTCCCAGAGCAAATGTGATACTTTGTTTTTCAAGTACAAACAATGTTAGAAATGTGAAATTCATTAACTGGCATGACTTTGTCTCTCTCAGCATGCCACCAAGTCAAGGGCAGCTTAGTCATTTGTCCCTTGTTCCCAGGGGGCCCTGCTGTTGTCATTCTCAACACTATCTTAGGTGTGACATCGTCTCTATCCACATTTCTATTCCTTTTGTCACCTCATTCTATTTTATTATACTATGTGGCTTCAAGAACCACCTGACAAGTCTTTCTAGAATTTTACTAGAGTTACGTATTAAAGTAAAATTTAATAGAAAATGCTAAAACAATGAAGATAAATAATCAAGGGTAGGCATAGGAAAGTTATCATGAATACAAATATATTTATATAATATGCATATTTCAGAAAATATTTCAATATAAATGGCAGTGTTCAAGAGAAATTTGAAAGATTCTATTGTACCTTGGAGGAATGAAAAATGACAAGAAATGATAGCTAATTGATGACCTAAGTGAACAAGTCAATATTGTTTTGTTCAGCAACTTTAGATAACAGGTGTTTAGTTTCTATCTCCTGTCGATCAGGTAATATCCAGACAGGCCCTGTTAACTTAGAATATGCAGAGTTGGATACGATGCTACCTTGAGGTTAACAGAAAATCATTCTGGAAACACTCCAGGGACCACCCTGGAATACTGTAGCTTTTGTTTCTGCCCTTTTCCTGTTACTGGTGGCAGGACTTCAGTCAAGGCACTTAATCCATCCGTGCTTTGTTTTCTTCTTCTGTGAAATGAAAGATTTAGTCTGAGCATCTTTGACTTTGAAAAAAATCTATAGCTATGACTGTAAATGTAGGTTGGGGCCGGCAGTGATAGCTGATGTATGCCAACGATTTTGGACTTGATCCCCCAGGAAATGGAATGGCATGGAAGAGACCTGAGCAGAGGTCATCTGAAGTCCTGCCATACAGGGCTAGGTTGGGAATAATGTGGTTATATTAGGGCTGAACTGTTGCAAAGGGTGGTCAGATGGAGTGGACCACAGGAACAAAGTTGTGGTCACGTGTAAGGAAGGACATAGACCATGGTAGCATGCTCCCTTTTGTGAAATAAAGAAAATAGACACCAGGATGTCTTGGTTTTAGGACTTGAAATAATAACTTATGGCAGATCTGTGTGCATTATATAAAAGGTGCAATATCTCCCCTCATTCCCCCTACCCCCAGAAACACTGGTGCAACATATTTTGCTTATTCATTGTTTGAAGCTATTCTGTAGAGCATGACCACTCCAAATAACTAAAGAACTGGCTTCACAGAGAGAGGTAGTCTTTGCTTTCATTCATAGCAGCATCTGTCTACCAAGTGATCAGGACAAATTACTCCAGTCAGTGCAGAAACTCCTTGTTTGCCTGTGAATGCAATTGGAGTGAAATTGTATGAGATATAGCCATTGGGCTTTGGCCTTTTCACACAGCACAGGTTCCTGTAGACTGTTATGTGTATTAATAGTGCGTTCTCTTTTTAACCACTGAATGGTATTGTATAACAAAGATATACCAAATTGTGTTTATCTACTCATCTGTTCAAAGAAGCCTGAGTTGTTTCTAGTTTGAGACTATTATAAATAAAGCAGTTACAAATATTCATGAAAAATAAAGGTCACAGAGCACAGCTAGCTGGCACTGATCTATATTTAGATTACAACAAATTTAAGAAGGGAGAGGAGAAGTAATTATTTGAAAGTAGTATTATGGTAAATGAAACTTCAGGCATCCTGGAAGCTGCTTCAATATACCCTTGGAAGATTATATTTTATTTTGTTCATCTTTCTTCCTGTATGCTTATCTACCTGACTCTCAGAAGTGTTCCAACAGTTGAAGTAATATGAAACATTTTAAGTTTGTAAAGTGCTCTGAGTACTGAATTGTCAAACTTTCAGTATTTCACTAACATATCACTTGGGACCATGGTTTATAAGTTTTTGTTATAGTAAGTCAGAGACAATTAGTACCCCTCTTCAAAGTGATTTACATTTGACAAGGAGATCTTTGAATACATTGGATGACCCAATAACGATATTATTCTCTAGATTCAATTAGAGTTGGAATCATCTGACTTGAGATGAGACAATTAGCCTAGAGTGATGGAATGGGTACAGTATAATCATACAGGTTTTCACAAATGAACACAGTTAGGAAGAGCGTCTAGTCAGGAAGAATCCCAGGAGATACTGACAGCCTTGAAGGAAAGTGCCAGGAACCAAGGGATGCCATGGTTACCAGAAACAAGAAAAAGGGAAGGCAAGATTGTCCCCTAAGATCTCCACCAAGTGTGCAGATTGCTGAAACCTTTCACTGAAACTCAGAGAAATCATTGTAAGCACTGGACCTCCAGAACAGAGAGACAATGCATTGCTATATGGTAAAGTTAGGAAGTTAGTGATAAGTTGTTATTGCTTCTATAACACACTAAAACCCAGGGTCATACAAAACAAACTCCATTTCTAAAGAGTTATAATTTCATTTCTACTTTGTTCTTCACTTTGTATATAGACCACAGAATTCATTTCTCTTCAGGCCTAGAGAAGACTTTTATTTTTCTTAATGAACTAGTTTGAATCCATTGATACCTACAAAGATTATGAATGCCTTTCTGCTATATGTCCTGGAATTTAGGAAATCAAAGTCTTATCGTTATCTATTATGATGTATAATCTTATTTATTAGTATTAATATTCTCTTCTTACTTTTTACTATGAGAGTAAATTTTTTTCAGGAAAGTTGCAGCTATTACTATATTTTTATTACCCCTGTAAGAATTTTAATCTTTTAGTAAAGAAAAAAGATAACAAATATAAAGCATAAATTATTCTAACTGGTTCTATAGAATACTCATTCTAACTGGTTCTATAGAATACTCAATTTTACATGAGAAAGAACAAAAATGTCAATTATATTTGACACCAAGATTTAGAGTTGGTGATATATTTACACTAGGGCTATAAAAATTTGGGAAAATAAAGAAAAAATGAATGAGGTAATAAATATTTTCAAATTCTAGTTCCTTTGTTTATACTTATAGAAAGGGTCAATATGCTAAATTAGGGGTCAGATAAAATGATTTCAACCATAACTGTTTGTTAAGTTAATCAGTCACAGTTTATTATTTTACCTCTGGAGTTTAATTAGAGATGCAGTCAGAATAGAAAGAAAATATACATATATATCATTCAACCATTTCCCTGAATCTCATCTATGTGTGGAATATAGCCTATAATATATAGTTAGTTACTAAAGTTTATATATGTATATATATATATATGTGTGTGTGTGTGTGTGTGTGTGTATTTGTATATAGATAGATAGATAGATATAGATATGAGTCCCATAAACCTACATGGAATTATTTTTGCTTTTTGAGTGTTAGCTATGTATATATGATATTCAGGATAGGAAAATAATGTTATGAATAGCATTTATTAAATATAACTCATACTAAATATAAAATAATCAAAAGAAGTAACAGTGTCTTGTAATTAGATATGTGTGACCAAGTGTATTTTTGAAACACTATAAAATTGGGTGGCCCATTACTGAGTTTCTAGGCCCTAAATGCAATAGAAGTGAGGGAGTGAGAAGGTCACATTTGCCTCCAGTTGGATTTGCCTCTTTTCCTGTCAATTAAGCTCTTCTTTTGGGTAAACATCCTGTTAGGATGTACACTAATGGTACACTATAGGCAAACCACAAGTGAGACAATGTATCGAACAGAAGTTTATTTGTATTGGAGATTCTGCAGGAAAGGGAACAAGTAAGTAAATTGCCAATTTGTATAGAAATAATATGAAAAAGATCCTCACATTTGTGAATGTAAATATTTAGTAACTTCTTTTTCTCAGGCTCTTGCTTTACTAGATATTATCGACAGTCATCACAACATAAATAAATATAAGAAAATAAACTTTCAAATTCATTGGAACTTGGACCTCACAGTTTATCTGTTCTGTATGTGGGATTAGATAAACTGTATCATGTCATCTAAAATTAGAAAATAAAAACTTATCAGTCCCATTTTTTTTTACCATTTTACTAAATACCTATTTATGGATTAGTTATAATATATACTTTAAGACAAATACTCCAGGTTTATATGTTATCACACATTAGTTAGTACTTATTTCAACTACATATCTTTGCATGCATCTATATATGAATCCATGCAAAATATGTACATATATCTCTTCATGTATTTTAAAGAACAGCATAACTTCCTGTTAATAAAAATCAAATGAAAGATGCATATTTCTTCATTTTAATTTTAGGTTGGTCAAATCAGAATACATCATCCATTTATTTAGCTCTATGACATAATAAAAAGGTCTGACATGTTAAAGATACTTAGCAGATATTTTGTAGCCAGGCTTGGATAACAGCATTTCAGCTTGTGCCGAATGTTACTGCTTTAAGTGTTTACAGCAACTAATGTGCCATCATTTCTCCCTCTCCATACCATTTCTCTACTACTTGTCTTATGAAGAAAGTATTTACAGGTTTCCTCCTTGTTTTGTTCTCTCCACTTCCAAACACCTTTCAGAGATCAGGTAACTTGCAGTGTCTTGGTAGGCAGGGGACTGTCTTTCTTGTCTCTGAGAGGATGCTAGGAAACAAATGGCAATTGTTGCATGCTATTTCTAAAAGATGGTTAATAGCAAAAATAATAACGTCTTGGCATATTAGCATGGTCTGGAAGTCATAAGTTCATATTAAATAGCATGATAAATTATCAGAGCTTCAAATATACTTAAGTCTCTCTACATATAATAACCTCAGTTAATTTATTAATCTAATATTTCAACCTGATTCATCTATTTACTGTGTTTCAACAAAGAGTTGCTTTGTACTTCAGGGGACTTTTGGCAATGTCTAGAGAATTTTTTTTTTTAATCTTAACTTGTGTTAGGGGATTCTCTTGTCATTCAATGGGTAAAAGCCAAGATGCCAATAAATAATCTAGTATTTATCTTTGGCTTTTTTACAAGAAAAAAAATTGTCTAGGCTAAAATGCAATAGCAGCAAGGTTTAGAAACCTTAATATATGTATTTGCAATTCAACATTCAGAGGATAGATTTTATAAAAACCTATATTCATAAATGAAAAGATCAAAAGAATGTTTTCAAGTAAATGTATCAGTCAGATTTCATAATCATACTAAATGGGAAACCAAGTGCTGGGATTTCTCTTGTCTTTTCAGTTTTTGCAATTCTATTAGATTTCTCTGGATTTGAAGTCAGTGAGTTGTTTGCTGCTAGTGTTCTTTTACTTTCTAAGCATAAGTTGTTTGCACCAGCAGCTAGTGAGAGCTATACTCTCACCTTTATTGTATGGGATTCTTCTCCCTTAACTCATTTGCATCGGGTCCCCTAGAACTACAACTTCAAAGAACTCCCAAGATACTAGCCCCTCTGGACAATTGAATTCATTGTGTATTTGCACATTGTAAGATATTACTGATGAATTAATGAAGATGCTGCATAACTGCATATGAAGTGTACTGCAGTACCTTGCTATTATTATGCATTTGATATTTGAAGCTACTAATCAGAAATATTCTATTATTTGAAATAAAACTAGAAAATAATCCACTCATCCATCTGTAAGGCAATTTATGCCTCTTCTTTCTTTTCTTTGTAATGTATCATTGTTACTTTCTTGATCAGCTCTAGCATCTGAAAGCATTTCATGGCGCTTTTTTCATGTGTGTAATATAATACAGTTTGAAGGGGACTGAAATATTATATGCTTCTGCACTGGGGAAGACGGGAGTTAGAGCAGCAGAGCTCAATTTCTTTGTCTCCATCGTTTCGTTGTAGGTGTTAACTTGCCAAGGTATTTCTCAATTATGGCCCAGACGCTAACGGTTGTAACTCTCTTATTAGATAAGTATTTTTGAAGAGATTTAAAGAAAATCTCTCACTGGTAAATGTTTACCCAGTGTTTCATGTTTGATCTTTTTGGTACAATCTCTCTACTAAAGCTGGAATCTATTTTCAATGACTACATATGAATGCAGCCCACGTTCTGTGGGCTAACAGATGCCATCTGTAAAAGCATTTACTTTAAATTAGTGGAATAAGTAATCAAAAGGGCTTTGTACTTAATGCAAAACTTTTGGTGACTATTAAATGCTCATTAGAGGGTGTTTTTGCTGTACAACTGTCAAAATCAGCAGGACGTTTATGTTAGATTTCCTGCGTGGGTCAAGATTGAATATGATTTTACAACCTAAATAACATAAATGAATGCAGGTTATTTCAGTATCTCCAGATGTTTCTTAAACTCTCTCTGCCCCTAAACCCCAAACTTAGTGCCATTTCAAATTCTGCAATGGCATGTTACTGAAGATTTTTTAATGAAATAGTCAGCATGCTGAGGAATGTTTGATATATTTTCATATGCACATTTACAAATGAAGAAATGATATTATCAACAATGCTAAATATACTCTGACCCACATTTTATGGAAATATATTCCCTCAAGGAATAAGATAATATTAAATCAGCTTAACAAGACACTTATTACAATAGCTAATTATCTAAATTTTTTAATTATCTTGTGATGGCTTACTTGGTAGTTTGTGTATGTGTTGCAATCTGATTGAATCTCTGGAAATATATTCTTATTATCACTTTGTTTTTAATTAAACATCCACTTGCTGTCTTGTTTAATCTGGAGAGATGCATCTCTTATTCTTAGCATTGTTGTTCATAGAGCACCATTTGTAGGAAAGATACTGTGTAATAAAATTGAATGCCCAACTTACTCCTGTTTTTTACACTCAAAATTAAATCATAGGCCTATACTAAGTGATCTTGATTTTAAAAAAAGATTAATTTGGTGACAATTCCTGCATCAGAGAAATGAGAAAAGGATATCGAAAAGATGAAGAAGTCACAGAGAATTTACTTCCAGGCAGAATCTCACTTAACCTGGTGGACTGTGATTTGATAATTCCATACAGAAAATTTTCAAAAGTGAACAAGCCAACCAAATTTGGAAAGAATACTTGTGGGGATCTTAAAGGAAGAAATGTCTGAATTTTCAGAATGTCCAATTCCACTCCTCTTTTGAAAATCTTTACCATAATGTGTGAAAATCGTGCTTTCTAGAGCATGCAGAATGATCATTCTTTTTCTGATCCACATCACAGTTGTCTCCTGTGGCTTAATAGTGCAAAGGGATTGAGAATGACCCAGGTGATTGCCCTTTCTTCTGGGTCAGCACAAAAAGCCTGATGTCCACCAGACAGTCTTTGCAGGCAAGATTTCAATCCTCACCTAAACGGGGCTCCTACAGAAATAGTTTCTCAGGTACAAAACATTCAGGAAAGGTTTGAAGAACAGTTTGAAAACATTGGAGTTTTATAACTGAAAAGAAAAACAGGGAGATCATATAGTGTAGGTAACACAAAACAGTGGGATTCAACATGTACAGATTGTATATTTGCTGGGAATGGACTGAGAGCTACAGCTTTCATTGAATTTCATTATTAACTTTATTATTATGTATTTTAATATTATTTTAAACTATAATAAAACTTTAGAAGTTTGATATGTATAGTATATGTCAATTCTAATTCCAGCAATAATTTTTACATGTGCCTGTCCAATAGAAGTTTTACTGAATAATTATGATACTTAAAATATGATACATAAAAATGAATCTTTCTCCCTCACCATCTATTGGGCCAATGTGTAAGAGTGGTTAAACTGAGCATGCTTGACCCTGAGGAGGAGAGACTGAAACAAGTGGTCCTGGGAGAAATAAAAGCTACACTGATATTCATGAAGGGAGAAGAAGTTGGTGGTAAGAAGAATGGATGGATTTCCTTTGTGGCAAAAAGAAAACTACAAGTGAGATTTTCTGCTTACGATTCATCTCCTATGGTCAAATAAGTTGAATTTTTCTATGTTTCCTTATCTGTAATAAATTAAAAAACAAATTGGATACATTTTAGTCACCTTAATCTCTGAGGTCATTAGCATAGTGGACAAAACTATGTTCTCACCTTCTCATTAGTGATTCCCTCATGAAATACCTCACTAAAAGTATCCATTTGTTTTGTATTTAAGTAAACAGTTTATTAAAGAGAAAAACAAGGGGGAGAGAGAGAGGGAAACAGACAGAAAGATAGAGAGGAACCCACAACATAGCATTTGTCTGTTTCTGTTACTATAAGCAACACTCAACACGAACATATTTAAAATTGGCACACTATTTCAAATATTTGGATTATGATTATGATAAAATTGTGTTTTGGGGGGGCCTCTTGACTTAGGGAGATGTCCGTTATCCAAAGGTAGTAAACATCGGATCTTTGCCACACTTATAGTGCAGTGAATTGGAAAAAGCAGTAGTAAAGTGCACTCACTAGTTCCATGATCAACGGGGCTTGGTAGCTCCGGTGTCTAGAGGACCCTAGTTTGCAGATAACTTCGCATTTGGATACTTACCCTTTCCTGCCTTTTCTCCTTATATGGAAAGAAATTATTTACACAACAATATTAGGCATACTGTAGTTACAGACTTTGGTTACAGACTTGAATGTCTCACTAAAGGATCTCATTCCCCCTACTGAAAGACAACACACTATATGGTGGTTATATTCATTTATCTCTTTATTGGTTTAGTGATTTGTAGTACTGGCATGTTCCTGTCAAGTACTGTATCTGTCATTTGAGCCTTGCTAGACCTTCAATGTATACTTTGTTTCTGAGATAGAATCTCACTAATTTTGCCCACTCTCTCCTCTATCTCATGGTCCTCTTTCTCTGTCTCCTCTACAGCCACAGATAAGGAAGCAAATCACCATTCCTTCTTGAAAATGGTGACTTTTTTACTTAGTGAGAGCATGAGCCAAGTTTGTGTTGTCAATATTCCAAAGCATTCATAAATAATGTGTTTTTTTGTTTTTTTTTTCTATTGAATCATTAAACTCTCGGATCTCTCCTAAGATGATAGGACAATCATGATTCTTTGAAGTCCAGCGTCTTCTAGAATCAGATAATTCACTCCACTGTTCGGTCATCTTTCCCTAAAGAACTGAGTCATTTACTGCACCTCTTCCCTTGTGATTCCTCACATAAACATAGTTAATACCCCCACAAGTCTGCCCAGGTTCTTCCGTTCTGTCATGGAGATATTAACATTCCTGGGCTCTAGTAAGAGGACTTCTATACTAGACCTCTAAAGTAAAGACATAGCAAATGGTTTTAGTTCAAATTCAAGCCCACAAAAGCTCTTGTGTCCAGTGACTGTGTTTATTTCCAAAGTGTTCCTGTTCAGGAGGAGTTGTGCCTCTTGTACAGCATGGTCTTTCCATCTGTGATATATCATTCCCTAAGATGTGTTGCTTATTTTACTCCAACCTCTAGTCACATTGGAACATTAGACTTCTCTCTCCTCTCTTCTATGGGTCATTGTTTTTTGCCTTCAGCAGGTAAATGTACTTAACATGTCTCCTATTTCTACACTGAAAGGAAATGCCACTGCAGGTTAGATTCAGGTCACATGGTGATGAATGTGACCTTCCTCACACCTGTCGTCTGGAAGCTTGTGATGTCATCAGTCCCCAGGACCATCACCAGGCTTGCCAGTGGAAGTTCTCTTTCACTGTTTAGGCTTGAAGAACTAAGCTTGCTGTGTCATATGTTTTTACTAAGGTCACATTGTGTTAAATGGCTTAGGCTGCACGGTTATCAGAGGATTGAGCAAGATTGTTTTTTATGCAATTGTTGAATATCCCTCAACCAGAAATTCATGTTGTCCATCTTATCCTTCTCCATTTCCACTCTTATACTTCTTGTGTCAGAAACAGTAAACATATTGATGATTTTATGTTTAACACTTGAACGAGTGGGAAGTTTATTAAAGCATTTCTGGTGCATCTCAAACTCCAGTGGTTGTTTTGGAAGATGGCACATGCTTGAATTGAGGTGGAACAAACAACTTTCATAGTAGAACAGCATGCTTGCTGGCAAACATCCATAGTAAATAAATGCTCCCTATTCAACATGTGTCAGAGGTATTCTCAGATGAAGGGTTTGCATATGTCCCATCAAGGTGTCTACTGAGAGTACTGAGTAACTATTGCCCATTTGAGCTTTTGGTCAAAATTTAAAATTTAGAAAAAAATCATACAGGACACCCTGTGCTTGTAACTTTCTTAAATATCAAAGAAATTTTGGTTGAGATTGTTGGCATTAACACAGGTGATTTTTAAGGAAATGTCAGCATTTGGAAGATTATCATAACTAAAACAACTAATATTTTCCAAAGGATTGATGCATGCTGCTAAAATATCCTGCATGTGTAAAGGATCTATTTGAGGTTCAAGAGGGATTTAGTGGACCCATAGATTAAACCAGAGATTTAATAGAGAACAAACGTTTATTGACAAAGTTTTACATTCTACATTGCAACTAATCTTAAGACACTGCCATTAATGAGCTTCAAGTAAGGCATCAAAAAGGAATATCTACAGTCATCCAAAAAAGCCAACGTTGTATCTGTGAGACCAGGTTTCCGGAGCAACATATTGAAGCAGAATGAAAGAATGAAAGCACATGGCCATATGAAAGCTCAGCTGACTTCTATTAAGCCAAACATTAAAGAGATTTGCAAAAATGTAAAACAATGCTCCTTTTCTATCTGAATATAAGTGTGTGTATCTGTGTGTGTTACTTATATTAACCCATAGCTGATAGACTATCACTTTAAATGACTATCATTTTTAGTGATTCTCGTTGCATTTAGTAAAATAGTAAATATTGATAGATATAAATCATGAAAAGAAAAGCTTTTTGAGGTTTTCAACACATGCTGAAAAGATAAGGAGGCTCGAAGACCTCTGGGTCTGGGGGCTGCTTGTTATTCTGCCTGTAGAGCGCATATTACTCCTTGTTGTTCTCTTAGCATCTTATGGTGCTAGAAATCCCAAGTGTTTTTGTCTTGTAGTTGCTCAGATCCATCCTGTGGGCTTCTCCCTGTGTGTGTCTGTGTCTGAACATGGGATTGTTTGGGAGTGCACCTGTGCATTGGTGTTTGTGCCTCTTATCTTTTTCCTTTCTTTTTTCTTTTGTCGGCCATGGGGCCTGAACTCTGGTCCTGGGCACTGTCCCTGAGCTCTTCAGCTCAAGGCAAACACTTTACCACTTAAGCCAGGGTACCACTTCCAGCCTTTTCTGCTTATGTGGGGCTAAGGAATTGAATCCAGAGCCTCATGCATGCAAGTCAAGCACTCTACCACTGAGCCACCTTCCCAGCCCCTGTGCCTCTTCTCTTAAAAGGACACTAGTCACAGTGGATGAATGGTCCATTAATGGTCCAGGATAACATCTTTATATACATCTCAATTTCATCTTTAAACACTGTTTCCTAAAAAGATCACAATCCCAGGTATCAGGACTTAACATACAGCAATGGATCTTACAAAAGCATTCAGTGGAGACTAGTATGTAGGTAAGATTTTTGAAGATACAGATCTGAGGCCAATTATTTGTATCTTAAATGGAATTCTTAGAAGAAAATAAATCAGAACTCAATGATTATTTTTTAAATACAATGGAGCAAAGCTGAAGTGTTGGCCTTTATTGAAGTCCTTTGTTATCTATTTGTCTACACAACTCAAGATAATGCTTCTTGTTCAAAAGTTCAATAGTATAAAGCTTCTAAGAGCAGCACCACACTACTATATACTTTCTCTTCTGAGTTTTTCTTTTCATTATTATCTTTAACAAAGCAGTTTATGAATACACTATATCTTGATCAATGTCATCCCTTTCAACAATCTCACTCATCCCTCCCCTACACCACCCTTCCCTCACAATTCTTTATTCTGTCTAATATAGATTGAATTTTGACTGTACTTTCCCCTTCTAGTCTTTCATTTGTAATGGCAGCATGATAGAACACTGCAGTTTGTGTTGTAAACTGATATCCTTTGGTCCAATCGATATATCTGTCTGATGTTCTGATGTGAAATGTAAAGTCTCAATTTGTTTTTTCCCCTCTAACAGTAAGCAGTTGGTAATTTTATGTAAGATGGTTTTGGATGATAATGGTACTATGAGTCATAAAGGAAGGAGACCCACTCACATTTTTTCAATCATAACTGGATGAGCCCTGGTAGGGATTCCTTGATGATCTTTGTTTGCCTGAGTGTTAAGTACTCCTAGAAGACCACTGTCACATGACTTCTCAGCTGTCTGGTCTTTTAAGGTTGCCTGACAGAGCTCAGCTATAAATAGACTTATTTATACTATTTATTGGATGTATCTATCACATAATAGTCTCTGGGTACATTTACAATTGTAATAAAAAAAGGCTATGCAATTCTCTCTTGGAAATTACTGAGAAAGCCAAAAGCTCAAAGGAGATGCAAGTGTCTATAATTCAGCTTTCCACTATTCCATGAAAATCTTCATATTTCAATTTAGATTGTCAGGGGTTTACATACAGTAAAATTATCAAGTAAGAGTATATACTTTCAGCTTAGATGGGAAATGCACTTTCTTCAAAGTAATTCACAATACATCCATTCTTTTGCGATGGATGTTAGGTAGGGACCTTGGTTCCACAGTAAAAACTGTACATTCCCCGTGACATGGCATCTTTGTGCTGTCTTCTTAGATTTCATTGAGATTAAGAAATGTGCCAAGCCCCATGCAGATTCCAGTGGTGACACCAGGATCCCTAGGAGACTTTTCTTCACAACGTTAAGTTCGCTGACCTCCTTTGAAGTGGCAAAAGAGAGCAATAGTAAGCATGTGTGTTTATGGAGTTGGTATAGGCAAGTTCGTGTGTAAATATTTAAATCAAATTGTGCATATCAGGACTGTGACAACCAAAGAACGCCAAAGAAAAAATCACTCCATTTCTCAATATGCATACATGGTACTGCTAACAAAATATAACTAAACAGTTTTGTCAATTCATTCACTAGATCTCAGAATTTTGAATTCTGTACTAATTTTCTTTCCTTGAAATGGTCTTCCAGAGAATATGCTAATCCTATACCATTCTACATCAAATGAAGCTGAGAAGATTAACTTACAATACTAAGGCATTGTGTGTGTAAGCAGAATCAAAATACTAGTGTTAAATATAACAATAAACCACACTGGGAAGAAAACATCATTTCAAAATATTTCATTATTTCAATGAAATATTTTCTGCCTCATAATATCTGAACCTGTTTCCAAGTACTTAGACAAATGCAATGAGTATGGGATAGCGTTTGCTCTCAGAGTTAAGTGCTGCATGAGGTGGAGAGGTGACTGTTAATTGAGGGACTGCAAAATGGAAGGAATGCAGAAGTAGGAAGATGAAGGGAACTCATTCAGTTCCTGATCAAGGTAATAGTGAAAGTGAGGACTCAAATATAGGATGGAAGACAGCCTGCCCATCAAGAGGGTCAATATAGTGCAAAAATGACCAAACTGCATGATATGCCTATGTCACAAGACAGTCCATTATTGTGTGCAATTAATGTATGCTAACAAAATCCAAAGTTTTACTGCATAACAAAGTGACAAATAAAAAGCTATTGCTCCATACACATATGCACACATAGAAACACTGAAAGTTCCTTAACTAAATAATGTTTAAATTGAGTCTGAGGAAGGGATCAGGGCAGCAAGAAAGACAGTATGATGTTGGGTAGCTACACTTGGAATCTGTATGAAAGAGCTTTGTAGAGGCTTATTAACAAGCTCTCTCACTTGACTAAAGAAGAGCTTATAAGGAAATTTAGGACAGCCTGCTGTTTGGTATTTTAAGTGGGACATCGAAATGCTGTGGGGAGCTGGAGATCTCGGAATTGCTGGCATGCACCTGTTTTCCAAATTATAGCACGAAGGCTAGGAACAGTGGCATATTCCTGACACCATTCGCAACACAAAGAAGGACATGTAGCAAGACCATAGCTCAGACTGACATGGGCATAAGATGAAATCATCCTTTGAATGGGGCCAGAAGGAAAAGGGGGTTAAGAGTTAGAGGTATACAGTATACAGTACATTATCTGTCTAAGAAGCCCCTCAAGGCCTTGAGTTCAATCTCCAGTACTGCCAAAAAAAAAAAAAAAAGATGGGAAAGTAGCTCCAAAGTAGGAAGCAATGTTTAGCTAATAGCAGAATAAAAAAAGGATAAAAAGATAAAAATCTCTCTCATCCCGACTACTTATATATGTAAACTGGTGAAATTATTGTGGTGAAATCATCTGAAGTATTTGTACTGAAGCAAGGTTGGGTCTTAATGTGGTGTGTCCAGCAGGCAGGAATTAATCAGGTACTGAAATCTCAGAAAAGATTTCCACATTATCTGAAAAGAACTGTTTATCTGACTTCATGAGATTCACGAAGATTGCCAAGTGAGATTTGAGAAAGGTTGGAACAGACAAGGACAGCTCTAGGAGACGTGGTCAGGGAAGTAGAACGTAGGAAGGACACTCAGAAAAGGCTAAGAAGTTGCATGGAAACAGTTTGGGGACCGGAACACAGTGCATCAAACCGTGCCTAACCTGGAACCCAGCTTACTTTGTATTCGGAAACAGTCCATATTGTTTTTCTGCTCTCCTGTTTAATAAGCATGCAAGCCGTACTTGGATATTCCCAGAACATTTCTATTACCAACTATGTTTCATTGGATGGAGAGAATTATTTTTACAGATAAAGCGACATTGAATCATTTTATGTTCCTGTCTACATAGTAACATTATTTCAGGGAATAACTTTCTCCAGGATACTTGTATTTGTTGTTGTTGTTGTTATTGTTGGTTGTAGGGCTTGAACACTGGGCCTGGGCGCTGTTCCACAGCTGTTCAGCTCAAGAATATACTCTATCATTGGAACCACAGTGTCACTTCCAGTTTTCTGAGTGGTTTATTGGTGATAAGAGTCTCATGGACTTTCCTGCCCAGGCTGGCTTTGAACTGTGATCCTCAGATCTCAACGTCTTGAGTAGCTTGAGCCACCAGCGCTCGGCTGACACTTGTAAAGTTGATTGTAGATAGATGTGATTCTGTTCAATGTCAGTGTTTATTGTAGAGGATTGGATGAACTAAATTGCTCTTCACTGAGCAACATACCAATCTGGAAGCAGAGTGCTCCAAGAATTTGGACAAGAGTTGCTTTTCTGTTCAGAGAATCATCAGGGCTTCAATGAAAGAAGCATCTGAAGTCTGGGCACATTCCTGTATTCTCATAGCCTTTTATGAAATTCTATAGAGTCCTACCGCTGCATTTACAGAAGCACAAATACAGAAAGGAACTAGCCAAAGTGAGCTTGTTGAATATAGTCTCTAATTCCATTATAAATATATTCCATTCTTCTCTCTACATCTTGCTTTTCAGATTTCGCTTTAGGACAATACTGTAGTTAGATTTTAGTATCATAACTTCAACATGGTGCTAAGCTTATTTAGAGACTTTATTCATATTTTATATGTTATATTGTACTTTCTGCACTTTATATTTTATATACATTTGTTGCATACAACATTAAATTATTTTTTTAGAACTACTATAAATGGCTCCAACTATTTATTTTTCAGAGAAACCAAGTTTAAAGATTGCTTTCTTAGTATTTTCTTGCAATAATGTTTATTTTCCTAAGATTTTTGAGTTGCAATGAACTTGAAATTCTTAGAAATTGTCAATTCCCTAAAGGAAAAAAAAAAATCATAGCCCATTACTGCCATCAGAATGTGTGCTCACAGTTTTCCGTATCTGAGGCTTTTTTTCAAGGTCATTTTGTCATTCTCATGACCTCTCTGGTGAAAATAGGTTACTTTGTTATTCCAAGTATCAATTGCCACATCCTTGACCCACTCTTGATAGTATGGAATTGAATTCCACCTCCATTGAATGCCAACAATGAAGGATTCATTCAGCAGCCTGAAGATGGTGTCATGTGAAATGGAGAAGGGAAGCCTTTGCTTTCATTCTAATTAACAGCGAGGGAGAGATCTCCTATTCCTCTTCTTCTCATGGCCTGCAAAGGAACAGCACTGAAATTGAATTCCCTCCCTGGCTGCACAAGCCTAACTCAAGCTCCATTCGCAGGTAAAAACGCAGTTTTGGAGCACAGAAGGCCAAATTTCAAGATGTCTTGGGTTGTTTACTAATCTGTTCCCCAGAGAAAACTAGAGGACAATTCTCTTTCCCAGCAGCAATATTTTCCACTGGGGCAAGTTAAGATAGGGCACATAAGGAAAATGAGGACCCAGTGTCCCTAGAAAACAGAAGGCTGAACTCAGGGGTCAGGCTGGTGAGTTTCTACCTCTTAGGACAAGCAGACATACACATGATGATTTGCAATAGGAATTGAAGCCATCGCTCAGTGTGAGATTTCCCACTTTGAGCCATGTGGGAATGTGAGATTCAGTTCTTTGATGATCTCCTTTCAAGAACTCCAATCTCTACCAATCATATGCATGAATGTGGTGAGATTTATGATTATTATGATTTATGATGTGGTGATATTTATGATTGCTTTTTTATTTTTTAATTAATTCATTTTTATTGTGAAACTAGCATACAGAGGGGTTACAATGACATAAGCAAGGTAATGAGTACATTTCTTTTTTTTTTTTTTTTTTTTTTTTGGTCGGCCGTGGGGCTTGAACTCTGGGCCTGGGCGCTGTCCTTCAGCTCTTCAGCTCAAGGCGAGCGCTCTACCACTTGAGCTACAGTGCCACTTCCGGTTTTCTGGTGGTTTATTGGAGATAGGAGTCTCACGGTCTCTCCTGCCCGGGCTGGCTTTGAACCGCGATCTTCAGATCTCAGCCTCCTGAGTAGCTAGGATTACAGGCGTGAGCCACCAGCGCCCGGCTTACATTTATTATCAAGCATTGTTGCCTCCTCCTTTGTGTCCCCTTACCATCCCTGCCCTCCCATCCCCTCCACCTCACCCTGCCAAAGTTGTAAAGTTCGTTTTTCAACCTAACGTCTTGTACATCTCATTGTTGCAATGGGTCCACGTGTATCCCTATTTAAACAACTTGTTTTTTCCCTTTCCCTTCCCAAATTATACCAACATCAAATACAGTGAAAATGTGCATCTTATTTAGTTGCAACTAAATTACAAATAAAATTTTATTTGGTTTCCTTTTTTTTAGCCTCTCTCTGTTTCTCTGTTTCTGTTTCTGTTTCTCTGTTTTTCTGTTTCTCTCTCTCTCTGCCTCTCTCTGTCTCTTTCTGTCTCTCTGTCTCTCTCTCTGTGTGTCTATCTCTCTTCTTTTAAAGTAGACTCCTCAGCATTTATCTTGTAGGCAGGGAGAATCTGATGGGGGCCACTCACTAATCCAGGCTGGTGATGCTCACAGAGATGACCACACCTTTCTTTGTACCCTTGTGTGGGGCGGCGCGGGAGGGAGGAGGACAGAACTTGGAGCCTCAGGCTCTCTTCTCACTGCCTTGTCCTTAACTGCCCTTTCCATGGCAGCAGCTTGTTCACAGTTTTCACAGATTAAGCAATTTTGCACCACTCCTTTTTTTTAACCTATAAGAATATCATGTAATAAAATAAAATAAAATTCAAAAATAATATCATATGCTCAATAAAACAATATGGATGAACTTCAGAACATTACATATAAGTAAAAGAAGTCTGACTCAAGAAACATCCCATGCTCTATAATTGCAATGATATTAAATACCCCAAATAGATCAATCCATGGAGACTGAAAGCAGATCAGCAGCCTCGAGGGGTTATGGGAAGTGAGGAATTGGGAGAAACCATTTCATTGGCAAGGGGGTCTCATCTGGAAGAATAGAACTTCTTTGGGCCTAGAAATGGACAGGAGTCACAAATCATCATGAATATCACCAGATCATTCACTTCACAATAGATGGCCGAGTTCTGAAGTCATTTTTGCCCATCCATTTTCTAAAAGAATTTTTTTTGTGTGTGGAAAAACATGATGAAGCATAAGATGAACCATTTTAACATGAGTGATCCAGTGGTCTTTAATGTATTCACAGTGGTTTATAACCATGGGTCTCCTCAAGTCCAGAAGGATTTTTATTGATCCAAAATGAAAGCTTCTTGCTAACGAGTGGCTTCTTGAAGACTTGGGAGCTTTACCAAAAATGATACATGATATGATAGCAAATAGACATATGAAAATAATCATCAGATTAGCTATCAGGGCAATGTGAAACATCAGTAAATGCCATTCTATACCCACTGCAATGTCTGAAATTAATATATATATATATATAATATACTTTTCTAAAGAGGATATAAATGAACTGACACTATGATATTTTGTAGTGGGAGGAGTCTCAGTCACCTCAAATAGCTGCTGCTTGGTAATCTCTGGAAGATAAGAATTCAGCCAGTGTATGACCCATGGATTCCAGTCCTAATCATGTACCAATGTAAATGGAAACATATGTTCTGAAGAATGACTTGTTCTAGGAAGTTTGTAGCAGCTGAATTCAAAAGAGATTCCACAAAGAACTAACCTACTGTCCATCAATAGAAGAATGGTAACACCAAGCTGCCAAAGACCTCTAGTTGACCCACACCATGATTACGAGTCATGGATAAATATGGAGGCTGTTGAGTGTGAAACACACAACTACAGGAACCAAACAAGAGTGCCTTCAGAGAGAGAAACTGGTGCAAATCACAGTGCTTCCTTTGTGTTTCATCCAAGGAAGGATGAGACTGTTCAATTTCTTCCTTTGGGTCTTAAATTGCAAGGATATAAATAATGTCCAATCCCTGGCAACAATGAGATGTACAAGATGTTATGTCAAAAATGAACTTTACAACTTTGGCGACAGTAGGGAGGTGGGGAGGGATGGTAAGGGGAAGCAAAGGAGGAGGCAACAATGCTTGATAAGAAATGCACTCATTACCTTGCCCATGTAATTGTAACCCCTCTGTATGGTATTTTCACAATAAATAAATAAATAAATAATAAATAATGTCCAAAATTCATACAATTGTTCCTATTTCTTATTTTTAATAAATGTAGATATTTTACCTTTGTACTACTTTCATGAATGTTTCAATGTAAATAACTTGTTATTCATGGTTATGAACAGTACTGTTTTAGCCATTTTTTCCTTCTGAAGCAGGTTTTTATGCCTGCAGTTGGAATATAAATGTTCTTCCTGTTTTTTTTTTTAATGCTCAAATTAGTATCATACCAAATGAGTGTCCGAACTCATTTGGCATGCTAATAGAAATACACCTGCCGATTTTCCATCATATGACATAATTTACCAAAGTGCCACCTGGGAGACAACATATTGTACAGCTTCAATTTAAAAACTTTATGAATATTAAAAGCAAAGCTCCTGCTCCTTGAATGCTCATGGTTTCCCATTCTACTCCCCACGCCTAACCCAGGTGTTGATTTAAAATTCAGTGGCACAAAATGATTATCTATCATTCTAAATTATCTCATATTCTTTCAAATCTTGATGTATCTAAGTCAGAAGCCTGGGAAGCATATCCTTTCCATTGACCATATAGAACATTCTGTCATTAAAGGCTGAGGCTTCATCACTTGGAATTTCACTCTAAACAAAGATTCATAAGTGAACATCTCAGCAGCTGTCTTGTCAGGTTTATGAAAGGGAAAAAAATTAAATCTACTATATTTATTCTAAGCTTCCTCTGTAATGATCTCACATGAGAGCTTAATTTTATTTTCTGTCTTTATCAGAAAGAAGGCCTACCAAAGACAGGCATGTAAGTAATTCTGTGAAGCCATCACACAGATGGTGGTTAATAATAAGAGATTGTGATGAGAATCTGTTCCTCTAACAAGCAAAGAGAAATGGCATTCGACTCTCCTTTACAGAAATGAACATTTCTCTTGCTGGTTATATGTGGTGTCTTTTTCATTTAAACAATACAGAGATCTATCACTGATAATAACCATTATTGGGTGGTCATGAAACAACTTCTAATCAGTCATATTCTTTACCTGTGTACAGGAAGATGATAGATAGATAAAAGATCAAAGATAGATATAAACAGATGGATTGATATGTAAAGTGTACAGAAGAGTTAAGGAACAGTGGAAATGAGCTGCTTTTGGGAAATATATATATATAATTTTAATGTTTTTTAAAGAAATAAAGTCATTGCACTTTCAGTATATTTAACTTAATTTTCTTTGCTCTTATTAAAATATTAGAAATTGGAAGTGGTGCTGTGGCTCAAGTGGTAGAGTGCTTGCGTTGAGCTGAAAAACTCAGGGATAGCTCCCAGGCCCAGAGTTCAAGCCCCACGACCAACCTATATATATATAATCTATATTATATAGATAATATATTATATATTATTTAATATATATAATATTAGAAGTACAAAACTATTATTTCAAATATGATTGTAAATCCTTTGAACAACTAATTTACAATCTAATAAAATGAATACTAGGATGTGGTTAATGGAGGAGTCAGAGGCAGAATCCAGGCAAGGAAAAGGGTAGACAAATGAAGAGAGGAAAGATGGGAGAGTGTAGCCATAATAAGTAGGAAAATTGAGGGGAAAGTTGAGATTAATAGATAAAGGTCGATGATATTGACCAAGATATATCATGCTCATAAACTGATAGATATTGAATTAAAACCCTTTTGTACAGCTAGATAAATATGGTAAAATTATAATATAGTGAATGAACAAATGAATAAATGTAATTTTTCAGACTCTGACACTTTCCAGACACTTGAGATTAATTTTTTATAAGAATATCAGTTTATTTATAATGAAATGGATGGTTATTTGGTTTATTGTAAATCTTAAAATGAGATCAAATTAATCAAAAGCTAATCAACAAATAGGTTTTTTAAAATGCCTTTTCCATAACTTGGGCTATAACTGGACTAAGATGATTAGAGCTCCCAAATGTAAACAACAGAAAGATTTAGAGATATGTTTTTTAATCTTTAATAATTTAAATATCCTAACAATATTAAGATATCTTTATGACTGATAATTATTAGGCAAAAAGTTATTGTTAGTTATAGTAACAAGGTTATAAAAGTTATTTCATTATTGAATTTATATCTTTCTCTTGTACAGATACACTTGAAACATTCTGTATTTTGAAATAAAACCAGAAACATAAGAACACAACACAGAGATTCTATCTTACCCACTCAGCAGGGCCATCTTCACAAATATGAACAATAGCAAATACAAGTAAGGATGTGTGTGAGAGAGAAATGCTAATTTACTATTAGTGAAAACGTGAGTTAGTTCAATCACTGCAGATGTCAGCATGGAAATTCTTCCAAAAACTCAGAAACAGATCTGCTTTATAATCCCCCAATGCTGCTCTTTTTCTAAAAGGATATAAGCCAAGATATAAAATGACCCCTAGGGCTGGGAAGGTGGCTCAGTGGTAGAGCGCTTGCCTTGCATGCCTGAGGCCCTGAATTCAATTCCTCAGCACCACATAAGCAAAAAGAAAAAAGCCGGAAGTGGCGCTGTGGCTCAAGTGGTAGAGCGCTAGCCTTGAGCTGAAGAGCTGAGGGACAGTGCCCAGGCCCAGAGTTCAGGCCCCACAACCGAACCCAAAAAAACAAAAACAAAAAAAATAAAATGACCCCTATGCCTTACATATTGCAACTTTATTTTCAAAGCCACGTTAAGCAAAAGCCTCGGTACCTTTCAATCAACAAATAACCAAGAAAATGCATATATATATATATATATATATATATATATATATATATATGCATCACTTGATGCATAAATATTATAAAACAAATACTTGTATAATTAATTGTTCCATAGGTTGAAATACTGTTATTATTAAACAAGTATAAAACAGAAATTAAAAGATTTCCAAAGGAGAATAAAATAATTTGTTGATATATATTTCATATTTCACACTTAGATTTTGCATAATTGCTTGCCACCTATGTTCTTCTTTAAATTGCTGAATTGGTGAGCATTCCAATTGTTATAATTTACCATGTTAATTCTGTCCCCGAGTAAAGACATCTCAAAATTAGAAAGAAGAAAGTAGAGTAAATCAGTGCAATTTCATTATAATTAAATAATGTTGTAGAATTATGTATCACTCATTGTTCCAATGGTAATTTGGGCTCTTGATGTCAAACCATTCATTATTTTGTGAGTTGTCTTGTACATAGACAAGATATTTAGCAGTAATCTGCCTTTGTAGTATCTTCATAGCTTGATCCAAGTTCCCAAAGAGCAACATTGACACTTGTGGCAAACCATTCATTTAAGAGAATCATTGCGAAAGTATAGGATTATATAATTCTTTAACTCAGAAAACCAAAAGTCTTTGAGAGATGGCTTGTACAAAAGGAATACTGGCTACCCAAATTAGTGAATTTATGACCAAGCATTTTGAATTGTTTTGAATACTCTGATATAATTTTCATACTAAAGCCAATAGAAGCAGATCAAAAACAAATCTCGAAGTGTTAGGAACAATAGTGACCATTCAAATGATAATCAAATAATTGTACAAGTTAATGACTATAGGCAGTCTTATTCATGATCTTTGTTTATTGCTGCATCTGTTTGGATGTTGTACTTTTTGGACTACAAATATGAGATGAAACTAGAAGATACTAATTTTGACTGTGTGTCTGCAATCATATTTTGACTTTATTTTTAAAGTATCAAAACTATGTATATTAAATAGGTTATCACCACTTTTCTAAATTATCCAAACAGTAATTATCCCAAAATACTAAACTTAATGAAACACCTGGTGTCTTTAAGAGATTTAAATAATTTACCAAGACTTTTATCAATAATTCAAGTCATTCTAAGAGCAGAAATTTTCTTACTTGTTAAGATTTATTTATGTTAAATATGACGTTAACTTTTAAGTACTTTTAAGGTGGCAAACAGATGATGTTGAAGTCCTACCAATGTTTTAGGTTAAGAAATAATTGGCAAAGGCACCTTTACCAGTGTGATTCATATGAAGACAAAATGAAATTCCAAGCGTCATCATTCTTTCATTTATCTTTATATAAAAGCTTTTGGAGATAATTAATTGTACAAATAGAAAAGTCATTCTCATAATTTTTCAGGGATGCATTTCTGGTTCGCATCAAAGCATTTTGGTATCACGTTCATGTTTGTAGTGTGAGTAAGGATAGATTAGAGAATTTCCTCTTGGAAATAACATGAACTCTGGGTGAGGACCATGTCTGCCTTTTCCCTAAATGCAGATTTAATTTTAGCTTTCTTTGCACTGTATTATTTTAATATTTTCTTTCAGTAGTTGTCCAAAGGGGTTTGAATTCAGCATGTCAGTTTGTAAGTGCCAATCGTGATCAGTGTCATCTGGTTTAGCACTCTATCCTATCTGCTCCAAACTTCCCTGAACTTACTCTTCCCCTGAACTTACCAGGTTTCATTTTCACAGGACATGAACAATTGTGGATACATTCACACAGCCTTTCTTTCTTCTCCTTTGCCACACCTGATAGACCTGGGCCACTGCTTTGGACCTCCTCACCACCACTTTAACCAACCCATCACTAACATTCATGTAGGAATATCAACCTCCAAATGACAGACTTCACAAGCAGAAAAGAATAACTTCCTATGGTTGCCTTGCATTGGGAAATAGAAGATTATATGAAAAGGAGTTTCTTTCAAGGAAACTAAGAAATGAGTTCTTTTGAGATGAGAACAAAACTGCTAAACCATTGTCCAAACATTAACAATTCAAAGTATGTAAAGAATTCAGACTTCACATTTTCAGACATGGTGTAATAAACATATGGAACCCATTGGGGAAAAATGACCATCAAAGCGAATAAATAAATGAGCTTAAGCAGCAGATGCTTGTACATCAGGAAAAGGATTAAAGCATACATGGCCAGTGATTGTGGGGAAAGATACGATTGGACAGCCTCTTTGAGCTACATGCTATTTTCAGGTCATCCATCTAAAATATAAACCTGTACTTTTAATTAAAATATGCCTCCTAAAGCCAGAGCATATGTCTTACCATGCTTAGAAGTAAGCTCACCCTAGCCTAGGGCATAATTGATGTAGGTAGTTCAAGTCTTTGGCTTATTAATGAAAAACATACCTGCAATACTGGAAAAGGAATAAGAAGCAATTTCGCTATCAGTTATGCCTGGCATTGATCTTATGTGAAACTTAGTGTCTTGTCAAAGAAATGAAGTTTGTGGGTTAGTTGATCATTAAGTATGCCAATGGATAATGTTACTGGATATATATGGAATATTTTAGCAAGTCCACTTAGTAAATTAAATGTGGGTCCTTCTGGAAAATGAATTCAAGTCTGAGACACCTGGATTCTCTTTTGTTCTTTATGCTTCTCTAAGCTCTATCCCCCACAGGGATGTTTAAGCAGATATTTTCTTTTTTTAAAATTAAAAACATTTACATTATCTTTAAGTAGTTGTAGACAGGAGCTGCCATTCAACAAAGCAATATCTTCTTTGTAGCTCCCTTCCTTCTTGGAACGTATCTCCTCTTTCTCTGTCAGTATAACAGTAGAGTGTTTATTTTAATGCATATTGACTGGTCTGTGTCCTTGACTCCATTTTTGCAGGTACTTGGTAAAAGCACAAACCTGTGTATTGACCTTTGTCTATGGTTCAAAGGCTGTGCCAAGTACAATGAATGCTCTGGCTCCTTTAATGCTTATAAAAAGTCTGATTGTTTGTAATGTGACTATTATGGTTTGAATTATCTCTGTCAACTAATATGTTCAAGTTCTCTTCCACAGACCATCAGCATGTGATTGTATTTAGAAAATGGAGGCATGGGAGGAATGGAAGTGGAGGCACTCCAGCTAAAGCCAGAGCTGGTCTGGCTACAAGCAGAGGGAAGTAGCCATTTGAAGTGCATACCATGAGAAGCTCTTCTAAAGAAGCCATGGGCTTGTGAGACATGACCACTTACTCATCACGCTCAGGGAGCACTTCCTGCCCTCAGAAGCCCTTGACACACGGTATCCAATGTCTTGTTCATGATCTAGAGTGTAATATGTGGAAATAAGTGTGGAGGATACAGAATAAACCAATTTAAAATCCTCTTCTTATCTCCTTCGTGATCCTCTTTAACAGATTGATGGTCCCTTTCTTAGGGTAATGCCCTGCTAAGAAAATGCTTGGCTTACTTCTCAGGGTGTGTCTGACACACAGCTCATCACACAAGTAGGACTTAGGGACACTGCAATCTTCTACAAGAAAAATCTACGTGTTGATCCACCCATACATTTCCAAGTCCCTGATTAGTCTCCTACCACCTGTCTCTAACGAATCCCTTTGGTTCTCTAGGAACAAAGATCTGCATTTAGACAGCATAATTTCTGGATGCTGTTCATACCACTTCTAATTCCAGTGCAGTCATTACAACATGGGATACAATTTCTCAGTAGATTTTACATCTCAGTATTATCCATTTAAGTCTTATCAGGTTTGTCAGCAAGCTTCTCAGAAAGTCATGTGGGAGGTACAAGGTTAAAGCAGGTATTCTACCAACCTCTGATTACTAGATTCAAACAGCTAGCTCTTAAATAATAGTCTTTAATCAATTCCCTGTCCAATGGCATGCTTTTTCTCAACTGTATGGAAGTATCTACCCTACCCCAGTGATTTTTCTTCCCAGTGGGTAAGGTTTCTTCCCAAGGTAGACAGCTCCTCTCTCTCCATTTAGATTACAATGGACTTAAGGATAGTGTGGAGTAGACTGTGTTCACCATTCATCTCTGTTGTCAGGACTCAGAAAAAAGTTCTCCACTAAGGAGGCAACCAGGGTGGAACTGATGGCAGCTTTGTCCCAATGGATGTCTCTTGTACTGAAGATTTCTTGTGATTCCCCAAACTCATGAGAATGCATCCTTACTGCAAATAATGATTTCCATCACCTCTGGCCACATAACCTACTGTCTAACCACTAGCATTGGTGCCTATTGAGCTTGCCCGCGACTTGCAAGAAGTTCTCACCAATCTTTGAGCCATTTGTATTCACTGTGACTCTCTCATCACTTCAAAGTTTGATGAGCGCTCCGTTGCTCAAGACCACTTTGGTCCTCAGAAAACTTGGCTCCTATTATGGTCCAGTCTTCCAACCCTCCGCTTCCTGCCAGTCACGATGACAACATTATCCATGCCAGTTCTCATGCCCAGGCTTTCTGCAAGTATCACCTGACTCCAGGAATATATAGCTACTGTTACAGAGATGCCTAAAGACATGGTGAATCCTGGCGGCAGGTGAGAGACTCCAGGGAATTCTCTAACAGAATTCTGTTGTCTTGCTCTATGACATGAACAATATCATAACTAGGGAAAAATATTGATCTCAAACCTTTTGTTTAGGAAAACACTAGCCATTAGATTCCCCAGTGTCCGGCCACTAGAAAATTGAGCCCTGAAAGGGTAATGCTTTCTGGATAGGTTGGAGGCCTATGACTCAGCCTTACAGCAGGAGAATACCCTCAAGGTCATGAAAGTCAAGCCAGATTTTCTGAACTTAATGCTTTTTACATGGGAAGTTGCGTTTTAAAGCATTTGATAAATATAAGCTCATCATCTCACCACCAAAACAGTCAACCTATTTGCTTCTACAATGATATACTTTTACCCATGCTCCTGTTACTCAAAACTCTAATAGCTCTACTTCTCCTGGTAACTGGCTAGTCATTCCTCTTATTAGATAGATTGTCCCCCACACTCACAAAGTCAAATGGCATTTTCTTTGTGATTTTAGAGGTTTTTCCTCAATGCCTCTACCCCTTCCTCTCCATCAGATCCTTCTCGTTAGCTCACACATAACATTGAGACTGAAATGTGAAAGACCTTCTGCATGTCCTTTCTCAGCCCAGCATGCCAGATCCTCTGTCTAGCCACCATCTTGCTGTTTGCATTCTCCCTGAACACCGTCTTCTCAAGGTCTCACCAGAGTCCACCATATCACCCAGGTGTGCTGTGACCTTTGCTTTAGTCTTATTTTGATGACATTCATTCAAAACCAGATCTTTATTTCTTCTTTGCAATGCCAGCACATTGCCTTTGTTTACCTGCCATGTTGGCCCCTCACAAAGCTCTCTTCTGTCCACTCCTGACTCCTCCCTTACATCTTCTCCATCTGAATGACATTCATGTGGATTGGATTCTTCCAGTACATATATTCAAGCTTCTGTTTAACTATTACTTCTAAACCCAAACTCCAAAATCACACATCCAATTCTTGTAAGTATAAATAATCTAATAGGTTTCTCAGTTTCAACAGAGTGTAAACAACTCTTTATGTTTTACAGTTCCAAAATTGTTTCCCTTCAGATTTTTATATTTCTATAAGTGAAACCAACAATTGTTCAAATCAACAATCAGCACTTTGGGCCTGGCTTACTTCACTTAATATAATTTTTTCCAAGTCTTTCCATTTCCTAACAAATGAGGCAATATCATTCTTTCTGATGGAGGCATAGAATTCCATTGTGTATATATACCACATTTTCTTGATCCATTCATTTACTGAGGGGCATCTGGGTTGGTTCTATATCTTAGCTATGGTAAATAATACTGCAAT
Source organism: Dipodomys spectabilis (assembly GCF_019054845.1). Classification (NCBI taxonomy): domain Eukaryota; kingdom Metazoa; phylum Chordata; class Mammalia; order Rodentia; family Heteromyidae; genus Dipodomys; species Dipodomys spectabilis. The sequence goes on along the minus strand of NW_024870892.1, from coordinate 3,399,415 downwards.
AAACATAGTTGTGCTGGTAGCTTTAGTATGGTCTTGTTTGTGATCATTTGGGTAAATGCCCAAAAGTGGGATTGCTGGGTCATAGGGGAGCTCTCTCTGTATAGTATTTTCACAATAAATTTTTTTTAATTTAAAAACAATAAAAAATAAACTATATAATAGAAGAAAATTTACCTGATAAGATAATATGAGCCAACTGACCAAAATGTATGCTCTTGTATCAGACCAAACCAATAAACATTTTCTCATTTCAAATGTAAAAAAAAAGCTAACACAGAAGTCTAGTCCTTTTAACAATGTAGAGTATATTAAAATGTGCTTCATTATAAAAAAAATTAGCACTTCAGAAAAACTCATCTTTTCTTGCTCCTAAATTAGAACTGTTGATATATATATATATATATATATATATATGTATATATATATATATATATATATATAAAATCTGTCTCACTATAACGTATTTTACAGCTCTCACATAAAGGCAATATGAACATTTAAAACACAATGTATGTTACATTAGAAATAATTTATTGTGCATGGGCTCTCAAATGTGCTTCCTTAATTGAAATAAAATATATGTGACTATATAGCATTAAATAGATTGAATTATACATGCACAGGCATATAGATGTTCAATCACATACAGTATTCACATGCATACCTAATACATTCATTATTATTTGCATAATAAAATTGAGCTATTTGTTCATATCTACATAAAATAATAGTTTACCTGAATATCGTCCTCTTTCCATATATGGCAATTGCATATTTGTTCAATCCTTTTGAATGCAAAATTTAATTCAAATGCTGCACTTATCATGGATATAAGAGAGTTAATTCTCATGGTGACTTCGCTACCCACATTTCTCATGGTGAACTTTCTACCCACAGTTCTCCCAGTGACCTAGCAAGGTCTTCAACCATATCCTCCCAAGTCCTGGAAACTGGGCCACATGTGGCCATGCAGGACTGATGCTGATCCTGGAAATTAAATCTTCAGCCCCAAGTATAACTTGTTTAAGAAAATTATCTTCTTCTCTTGTTCCATGAAAGTAAGTCCTCATGATCCTCATGATCAATAGCATGTATAAAGTGTTGACCATATTAGTTTCTAGCGTATGTCAAAATAGAATGCTCCTTTATAATAATACCTTGCTCTTGCCATGTGATGTGGCTCCCAAGGCAGTGTCACACTCCTGTATGTCATGTCCTTGTCTCCCTGGTTCCCATTCTTTAGGTCTTTTCTGAGTGTTCTGAGCAAGCATTGATTGAGGTTGTTCCAGGCCAGATGGTTTCCTTAAAACAACACTTTGTGGTTCATTAAAACCTGCCCTGAATGTGAAAGTCATTGTGGTCTTAAATCCAAGGTGACAGTGACTTTCGAACTAAAGAATGCTTTAGAGACAATATGACTTTTTATTTAGTGAAGTAAACCTCAACAACACAAAAGGCAGTTGACACTGTTCGTGGTAGACATTCCTGCTGTGCAATTGCTCAGATACTTACCTCACTAATAATGTGTGCACAGATGTTTACTATTACCCACTCAGAGCAGGGCTGTGTCGGGGGTGAGAGGCATCACAAATAAGAGACAGAGGCCCTCTCTGCCCTCAGGGAACCTGAAGACCAGCAGTGGAAACAAGCAGTCAATGCATTATTAACATGATTATTTGAGTAAATAGATAAAGAAAACTGTAGAGAAAATGCATTTCATTTGAGTGGGTTCATTCATCTGAAAGACATAACCTACCCTAAATAATCAGAACAGCAGCTTCAGATAATCAGAACAGTAGGTTCATGACTTCCACCCAGAGCTTCCAGCACTGACTTTTAGTAGACCTGTGCTTATCAGCAACCACTTAACATCTACAAACTCAGCTTCGCCTTCTTCAAAGCACCAATTACAAAAACAGTTCCATGTATCTGGGACTGAGTAGAGAATACGATAAATACTGAGGGAATAGGTCAATAAAGGGACAAAGAAATTTGAATGCATTTTTGGGAAATCAGGTGTTGTTCCATTGAGAGCTACAACGACATTGCCTGAGTGATTCCTTCTAAGAAGCAGTTCTTCATTGGAGACAGAGAGAAAATGACTCTTGGTTGCCAGTGGAATAACCACCATTGCCTCAAACAAGTCAAGACAAACAAGTCATGAGGAACAGACTCATAAACAACTGGTTTATACAAATGACACATTTCCACTTATATGAACTTATTAGATTAAAAAGAATATGTAAATCTACAGGTATATTAAAACTATTCTGGAACCTAAGCTGAGCTAAAGCTTGGGAGAATGACACTCGAAGACCCAAGTCACCTGGACGACTGTGAGAATCCCCTTATAAAGCTAAATCCATCCATAGAATTTTCTATTGAACAGAGGCTTCAAATCACCTTTGGAGTGTCATGACAAAATTTTTTCTTTCTATCAAAGAAAAGAATAGCATTTTAGAGTAATGAGATTCATGGTTGATTCCTGTCTTATCAAACATACCAGGTCAATGAAGGGAATTATCTTCTTACCTGGACCCTATAATGGAAATACAAATTTAAAGAGGAAGACCTAGTGTGGGCATAAAGGAATCATTACACAGTACCTCCGGACAATTTCCAGGCTGAACTCAATATGGTCCTTGAGTTCTACCCATTAGACATGCCATGCATACAAACCCATGCTTTGAACAACTCTGCCTCTGATCATGTTCTTCTACCAGCCCTCTATTCAACCCTCTGAGCCTGAAGAATTCTATAACTATACTTATTAACTTAGTATCATCACCATCTTTGTATCTGTAACATATCTCTGCCATTATCTTCAGGATGACCCTCTTTCTTAGTCACTTTGGAAGTTACAGTTATTATGTGTAGTGTGTCATCTGATCATCATTAATAGTTGTAACCAAAGATTTAAATAGAATAAGAGAACTTACTGCTGTTAATTACCAAGAATACTAAGTGAAAGCAAAAGTACTGACAATATTTACTTAGATTGTGAAGTGCCAGTTTGTAAATAAATTTTGTTCTTGTTGAAAGACAAAACAGAGTTTCTTATGAAATATATTCATTTTAATAGGAAATGTTTGCATATTTAATGATGGACACAATGTTAGACACACCAATACATTTATACAATAAAAAGAAAAGAGAACTTGGTAAATAGTAAGACTTCTGTGTAGAAGTAAGCATGCTTAGCCGGGTGGCGGTGGCTCACGCCTATAATCCTAGCTACTCAGGAGGCTGAGATCTGAGGATCATGGTTCAAAGCCAGCCCAGGCAGGAAAGTCCAGGAGACTCTTATCTCCAATTAATGATCAGAAAACTGGAAGTGGTGCTGTGGTTCAAGTGGTAGAGCACTAGTCTTAAGATGAAGAGCTGAGGAACAGTGCTCAGGCCCAGAATTCAAGCCTTGTTACCTACAAAAAAAAAAAAAAATGGGATGAGAAGGGGAAACAAAGAGGAGGCAACAACGCTTGATAAGAAATGTACTTGTTATCTTGCCCATGTAATTGTAACTCCTTTGTACGATACTCTCACAATAAAAAAAAATAAAAAAGTAAGTGTGCTTTATTAAGGCTTCATTTCTTCAGAGCCATTTTTAGTTCCTTGTGAAACAGATTGCTCAGATACTACATTGTCAAATATTTGCACGATCTTTCCTATTGTCAGCTACTCTGATCAGAGTGGTGCTTCAAGCATTCACTGGAGCATAATCATCACCCAAATTTCATCATGTGCATTTGGGCCCACTCTTGGTATTTATTTTATAAGCTTTGACTCCAAAATATAATGATGTAATTCAATGTTCTTCTCATAAAGCATTTACACTTGCTTCTGCCAAAACCTCTGCTTCAACTATATATACACTCCCCCAAACCATGAAAAGTAGTGATTTTTTTCTATGCCTCTATTCCTTCACCTTGTCTGGCATACCATGTAGTTGAGATAATAAGGTAGAGCTTTTTCATATTGACAACATTTCCTGGGTGACTCATCTCCTCACCCATATTGATTATACCAAGACAATCTCCAACATTATTCCTATTAACATTTTATATTTTATATTTTAATTTTAGATGTCTGGAGGGAACAAATTCTATCTATCTATCTACCTACCTACCTACCTATCTATCTGTAGACATAGACTTGTTTGCATGTAGATATTTAGTTGTTCTAACACCATCTGTTGAAGTCTATCTTTTCTCCAGTATTTGCTCACTGATTTTTTATTAGAGATCAGCTGAGAACATCTATGGTATTCTACTTTGGGGTTCTTAATTCTGTTCTATGGAACTGTCTATCTGATTACCAGTAACATAGTGTCTGAATTGCTGAGAGTTTATAGTAAGGCTTCAAGCTGGATAGTGTCAGAACTCCAGTTTTGTTCTTTCCATTATTATGCTCTGATTAGCGGTAAGGGGATATATATAAGATAAAAGTTAATGATGCCTGAAATCTAGTTTTAGGAAAGTAGTAATGGAGTCCTAGTAGAGGTGAGGACTAGGAAGAGATGAAGCTTAAATACAGCCTTCCAGTTAGGAAATAATTCACATTTACAAGTGTTAGAGAGGGAGAGTATGGTAAAACTGAGACGCTGAAGAAAGGATGGTGATTAAGAACTTTTATGAGGGCAATAGGGTTTCTTTTCTATTTTCTCTGATTTCCCATTTCCTTACCTGACTCCTGTCTCCTTCTTTTTCAATTTTACTCTTCATCTTTCTTTTGTTTCACATAGTGGAATTTAAAGTAAATAATAATAATAGGAGGTAAAATTGAGACTTTGGGATTGTGGAAGGAGATGAAGAGTGTGTAGAGGAGAAAAAGCAGAGTATAAAAAACAAAGAATGACTAGGAAAGCCCATCGAGTACCTCTTAGAAGACAGAGAGCATCAGCTTCCCTCTCATGAGCAATACATGTGCCATGTTTTTGACACATGTACACAGCTGGATTATTTGTCTTGATTATTGTTTGATAATTTTGTCCAGTTGCAAATTCCCTTCTCTATGTACCTTGAATAAAGCAGAAATTGCTGGAAGTTCTTCGAGCAAGTAGCAGGCAGTTCTATGGGTACTCTGTTTTTACAAGTCCCTTCCCTAGCCCATCATAGAGCTGTGATTGGCAGGAGCCCTCTAACATTTGCAGGATATGTATTTTGTTCAGACTCCATGATGAGCAAATACACATGCAATGTGGCTCTGTGAGATGCTGAGTCTTTCTGGTATTGACTTGAGTCTTTCTGGTATTTCTATCAACTGCTGAAGTTTCTGGCGAAGAAGCATGTTAGGAATAATTGTGAATCAACAGCTACTAGCATTTCAATACACAGGATTTATTAAACACAGCTGAATTTGAGGTCCTGCTTTGTGGGCTACGGAAAAAGCAGAATACATTCACTGATGTTAATTCCACATAAGAAAGAAAGCTTAAGAAAAATGCCACTCAAATGTGATCATAAGAACAATTCAATCAGATGATGGTAGCATACCTATGTGATTAAAATTCTAGGAGAATATTTAAGTGTGAAATTTGAGCCATGTTTAGAAACAGCCTGTATAATGAAATACGAAATGCCTATATGCCAATTGTTCATATGAAATATCATAAGAGGAAATAAATAAGATGGGTGGATGTGCACGTAGTATTTTATATAGCCAGGAAAAGACCCAGGAAGGGAGGGATTCATAAAAAAGGAAGTAAAAAAGGAGTAAAACATCCGTGCATTGGTAGAGTAAAATTAAGCATTTCCCAACATTGATGAACTTTGATTCCTACTCTTATGTACAGAATTTTCTAACAGTGAATGCATCTTAGGTTTTTTTTTTTAATAAGGAAGATGTAGACAGCAGAGGCTAACTTCTGAATAAGACAGGATTAATATTTTAGAGTGATTAGAGTAATAATTACTATAGTGGAAATGTTCAATATGTATTATGACTAGTAATCATCTCTGGTTTTCTGCCTAGAACCTTCTGTTGACCTCCCTTGTATCTAATTCATATGAAGCATTGAATCTGAATGACAACGATGAAACTAAAGAGTTTACTTCATGCTACTGCATTGCATAAGTCTTCAATGGGATTTTAATGTCCAAAATAATGTCCTGTTTCCTTGTAGTTTGACTCTTTCCAAACTTCCTACTTTGAGATTTTAATATATTATACTTTAATCCTTTGAACTTATATATAGTTAGCCAAGACAAGGTCCTCATTATGTCCATATTTTGCACATTAGGAATCTGTACAGATAATCTCCATTTATAGGGGTTTGCATTGTGGAAAGGCCTCCCCGGTATTTCAGATCCAGGTCAAATCTCACCATTCAGCCTCAGTTCATTTACTAGCAGGTAGAATGAAACACACTTCTGCATGCAGTGATTTACTTGGAAGTAAGTGCGCATCTGCACCTCAGGCAGGGGTCCAAGTTGGGTATCCTGTGCTCTTTTCCCTGTCCACTCTCTATGACTGTCTGCATTTTGGCAAAATGTCTTAATCTTATTATGCCCAAAAGAGAGACCTTGGAACACAGGACACATCCAATGGGATTTTTGTTAGACTGAGTCACCAAATATAGAACATTCTTAAAATTTTCATGGTATAGAATTTTGTTTTCCTATCTTGCAGTATAATTCCCTTACTTTCAATAAGATCAGAAATGATATGGGGAGAGGTAACCTTGAAAAAATAGTTTTACTACAAGCATCATGAAATTGTATTATCTTTAATATATGGCATATATATATATATATATATATATATATATATATTTCCATTGGATGAATCTGTAAAGTAACTGGTCATCTTTGGTGAAGTCAGAATTTTTATTAAAATTCTAACTAGGTAAGGCAAACTGTCCCATGAAAACTACAATTTAATGGAAGTAGATCCCTGGAAGAGGCCATCTATGCCATTGCTAGACCTAGGAGGTTCAATCGGGAGATGTTAGAAAAGTACTACTATCAATTGGGCACCAGTCCAGGTTGTGATATTTTGAGTGAATTATGCAGCAAGACTAGAGCTTTAGTGCAGTGTGAGTTTCAGAATAAATGATTAAAAATGAAGTAAAATAACTCAGGTTGTCATAATCTGTTTTTCCTGTGATGAAAGCAGATAGCCACAATATGAAGGAGTTGGCAAAAGTGTTGAAACAGAAGCTCATCTGAGATGGATTGTATTCTGAGCTTCGTTTCTGAAAATGTTGCCATAATTCAGGGTATCTTGATGCAGGAGACAGCTGGAATTGATAATAGCATTTCTCAAGGCTGTCATTAGTTCTGCAATATTAGCTTAAAATTAGTATGGAGGAGAATGCAAAGTTCATACAGATTTTTGGTTCAGTTCCTTACAGCACATAAAAGATAAAATGACATTTTTAAATAAGTAATCAGAACTAGTTTTCTTCAGAAAAAAGGAGCCTCTATTTTTAAAAATGCATTATTCCAGACTACCTTTTACCCAGCATATAGAAATATTTTAGTCATATTTTAACGCAATAACAAAAACAAATTAACTCCATAAACATAGAAAGTTTTTTTTTAACTTAAATAAATTTGCATGGCATTATTGATTAAAAAGCCTACTATGGGATGATTCATATATGCATTAGTAGCACATATAACCTATTTCCTTTCAATAAACTATGTAGATTTGGTGTCAGTGGTAATTTTAGCTTCAAGAAAATAAATTACCAACAATAATAATTTGGGGAGGGGAAGGGAAAAAACAAATTGCTTAAATAAGGATACAGGCAGATCCATTGCAACAATGAGATGCACAAGACCTTATGTCAAAAAATGAACGTTATCCCTTTTTCAGGGAATTGGGGGATGGAGAGGGCAAGGGTAAACAAAGGAGGAGGCAACAATGCTTGATAAGAAATGTACTCATTATCTTGCCCATGTAATTGTAACCCCTCTGTATGGTACTTTCACAATAATAAAAAAATTCCATCAATTATATATCAAAAAAAGTAAAGCCAAACATTAACGATAACAATTTATTAGATATATGATCAACATAAACAACATGAAGATCTGTTCCTTTCATCTCTGTGAAAACATAAAGAAAAAATGGTAAAACACCACAGTAGAATGTATGGAAGTTTACATTCTATGCCCCAAGATTGTAATTCTCTCATCTATGTAAGGCCAAATATCAATAGATGTTTAAGCTAAATCTAAAATGTATAGAAAAGTAAAAGTAGCCAAGATATTGAGAAAGAAGAAAGTGAAGCAGCAGATACCCTCTACAGACAGTAAAATTTAAAAGTAAACTAATAATTCAAGGAAACAAACTAAGGGAACAGAGGGCTCAACGTAAGAGAGAGGAAGTATGGCAGATAAGACTCAATAAATAGCCATGCTTTTAAATAATGTACAACAAAACCTGAAACCAATATTTTTGCACAAATCCTTCTTCATATCTATTTTTAAATAAATATATATATATATATATATATATATTTACAGAATTCCCCCTTGCAAATACAAAAACGTGTCCTGAGCAGTAAATGCACAGAGGAGGAACCATGCATATACAACTCCGTTTTTCATGACAGTGAGTATTACAACCCTAATATAGCATTTCATAACCATAAAAGAATAAATCCTAATATTGATGATGGCACAATAATAAGAGTCTAAAAATGTGATATGTTGAGTAGAGATGGACCGACGGGAACTCTGAATCATTGCTGCTGGAAGATTAATTGTTACAAGCCATTTGAAATTTGGTCACATGCAAACTCAAAATTCTGTGTTGTGTTACCCAAAGGAAAACAAAACAGAGCATTCTGTTTATGTGTTTCAGGAGTCATTTATAAGACACTTTGTACATTACTGCATTTGACAAGGGATAAATCATTTGCATTTTATTAAGAAATTAGAACATTTCATAAAAGAGAAATGAATAGAGCAAAGGTGCAGGTTAAACCTCAGGTGAATTTGAGAACATGTGGAAAATCAATACTCTGACAGACCAATTTTATGGAGCTTAAAACTAAATAAAACTAAATATATCTAAGTATAATATCTATATAACTTATTTATATACATATATATACACACATGTAACTTATTTACATGTATATGTGTATATACATTTATGTGTATGCAACTGTGTATATATGCACATATATACATGTATGTACTTAGATATACACATATAACTGAATATATATATATATATATATTTACAGTACATAAATATACAACTCAAGAGAATGGTTATTGGGGGGGTTAAGTGAGTCAATAATTGGTGAGCAAAGTTTAAAAATATGTTAGCTTTTTGTGTGTTTGCATCTGTCTGTTTATCTCTCTGTCTGTCTATTTATCATCACCTACAGCTCTACTTCCAGCATTTTTGGTAGTTAGAGATAAGTGTCTCACAGACTTTCCTGTCAAGGCTGACTTTCAATTGCAATTCTCACATCTCAGCCTCTTGAGTAGCTACCAGCTCCCACTGATTTCTGGTATCTTCTTTCCATTAGTAGAAATTGTTCTGCATTAAAAATTGGGAAAGTATAGCACAGGGATATACTTACCATTTTCTCACTCAGGAATGTGTAACAAGCACAGTTCCCTTAATGAAATTAGCAAATTAATGAACTACTCTCTAAGTCCATTTACAATTCTAAAATTTTATGTGAGTGTGAATTTAAATTGTTGTGAACCCAAATTTTTGAAATTGTTTTAGAGAAATTTTATTGCCAACATAGTACTTGAAATGGCTTGCAGATACTCAGCAATTACAGTAAAATTTTTGTAAACATTTACTTATCAGTTTTTCATTAATAGACTTACAAATAAGGCCAGTGTGCAATGTGATAAAATGCAGAAAATTGCTACAAATATGCAAAGCATGAAGAAAAATACAACAAAAAATCTATACTTCCTACGCTTCCTGTTGTAATTTCCAGACTTAATAAAGGGATAGACTGGAGTCACTACTTTCCTCAGGCAGATATTTTAAAGTTTATATTCTTGCTTGAGCAAGAATTCAATGCACATGCATTGAATTTACCTCAATTATATATATTTTTTGCAATTAAAGGAAAGAAAAGAACGCATTCTTACAGAAGTCTGTTTTTTTAATTGTTGTTGCATATATAGCAAAACAACATAGCAATGTGACTTGGAAGGAATATACATTTTAAAAAGATGGTTAAAATTTCCAGATCATCCAACAATTTTCTCTACATCTCAATAAAATATGGGATTCTACTTGGCTCAGTTTTGCAGATACAATAGGATAATTTATATCCATTAAAGTATTTAGAAATCCTTGAAGATGATTGCTTGCAAGATATCTTAGAAAATGCTCAGCAATATGGAAAATACCAATAGATGAATTACTCATTAAATCTAATAATTTCCCCTTGAAACAGATTTTGACAGAGTCTTTTAGGAGATTTGTCTTATCACTTTGTGCAGTAGGACTATCAGACATGTGTGAAATCATGAGATAATTCACAGCCCTCTTCCAAATGTAACTTCCATCTTAGCTTCCATGTTACACTTGTATAATTTCTCATATGATTTTCTGAAAAAAATGCCAGAGCATACCTCCCAGAAAATACCCATATTGCTTTAATTGTTGTGTTTCTCTATACTGCTTAAAGATAGAAAAAAATATTGATGAGTTATATTTGCTGAGGTAAAACCATGGCCAAATGTGTAAATACATCCTACTATATGATCCAATATGCATAACTCTCATGTAGAACACCGAGTATGCTTTCCTGAATGCGTGGTTTGTTCATTTGAGCCTCTGTCTTTTTTTTTTTTTTTGCTTTGTACAGTTTTACAAAAGGAGGGTTGGGTAGGGGGGGGGGCGGGGGGAGGATGGGATGGGAAGGGGAAACAAAGGAGGAGGCTACAATGCTTGATAAGAAATGTACTCATTATCTTGCCCATGTAATTGTAACCCCTCTGAACACTATTTTCACAAAAAAGGTGCTAATCAATCTTTGAAATTAAAAAAATATATATAAATTAATACCACTCCAAAGCTACAATTCCAGGAAAGACATGTAGTCCATAGAAACATCACAGTTAAGAGTCCCAACACAATCTGCTAATGTAACAAAGCACAATCTAAATGTGCAGAATACAACAAGATTTGCAGATGGCCTTAATAGTTTGTAGATTGGTGTGCCATATAAGACAGATTGACCTCCGTTGCATGATCTTCCCACTTCAGCCTCCTATGTACTGTATTCTCAAGTCCAGTTTAATTTTATTGAAAACTTTTCATTTTCTTTTTTTTCTTTTTGTTTTGTTTTTATTTTTTTAATTTTATTTTTTTTGTGAACACACTGTACAGAGGGGTTACAATTACATGGACAGGATAATGCGTACATTTCTTATCAAGCATTGCAGCCTCCTCTTTTGTTTACCCTTCATATCCCTTCCCAGCCTCCCCCCACCCCCCACCCAATCCTCTCGGCCTCTCCGCCTCTTCCCCCCCCCCCGAACGTTGTAAAGCTTGTTTTCGACATGACAACTTGTACTTCTCATTGTTGCATTGTTGCAACAGGTCCACCTGTATCCTTAAACGACTTGTTTTTCCCCATCTCCTCTACAAGTTATACTGACATCAAATATAGTGAAAGCAGGGGTTATACTGTGGGGGAGGGACATACAAAGCAACAAAGAGATAATCTTATAAATGCATTAGAAACACATGCATGAAAGAAAAAACATTAAAATACATTCATTTTCCTAACATCACATTATCTGACCTTTTCTGCTTGACTCATACATATACTAGATATTGCAAATAAGGGAAACCATGGGACCGATGTTTCTTTGGACCTGGCTTACTTCACTTAATATAATTTTTTCCAAGTTTTTCCATTTCCTAACAAATGGTGCAATGTCATTCTGATGGAGGCATAGAATTCCATTGTATAGCTATACCACATTTTCTTGATCCATTCATCTACTGAGGGGCATCTGGGCTGGTTCCATATCTTAGCTATGGTAAATAATGCTGCAATAAACATAGTTGTGCTGGTAGCTTTAGTTTTAGTGTGGTCTTGTTTGTAAACATTCATTTTCTTACAATCAAGGTACTTCAGATCCAATTGTCAGGAACGAAACAAAGGAGGGGTAACAATGCTCAACAAGAAATTTACTCACTACCTTACTCATTTAACTGTAACCCCTCTGTATAGCATCTTTACAATAAAATAAAAATTATAAAAAATACGCTGGTCATGTGTTTAAAGGATTCACAGATAGTTACTGTTATCTTTCTCTGTGGGAAGGATAGCTAGCATGTACTTTGACACTATCTGGTTATCATTTATGCATAAAATAATAATGATCTATACGCAATTAGACCTATAGAGCTTTTAAAAGTTGCGTCTATTATCCATGATATTCTATGCACTGACAAATAAAATGATTCAGTTGGTTAGCTATATCAATAGTCTAATCATTTCAGCAGCGCATACATTCATATCCATTCCATGTTTCTCTATTCTTGATGTCCATACAGTCACCAACAGAACTCTGGCCTTGTTCCCTGGGACTGTCTAGTATTTCATAGCCTTGAGCAGAAAGTTGTTCCACTGCATCAACTAGATACATTGATAACCAGATTTTAAAGCCTTTTTTATTGAAAGTTCTCCCAATTTTTTCTATATGAGAATAGCGTCGCAGATATAAATATTTCTCTTTTGATCCCTTATTATTAATTCACTATATTTCTTTGAACTCTTTTCTTTCATCTCTTTCATGATTTATCTCAATATTTCTTCTTAAATAGGGTAGAAAATGTTTTTCTTAGTGTCAAGTACCAAGGCTTTGCATATAATTGTATATTTTAATTTTTGCCTCTCAGAAGGTAAGAAGAATTTCTTTAAAAATTAAGTTGCTATGCACTACTTAATGGTTACTCACATCTGTTAATCCTAGCTACTCAGGAGGTTAAGATCTGAAGGTCACCTTCAATGCTAGACAAGGCAGATAAATCTGAGTGACTTACCTTCAATTAACAAGCAAAAAGCCAGAAGTGAAGATGTGGTTCAAGTGGCAGATGTCAGCCTTGAGTGAAAAAGCTCAGCAAGAGTATGAGGCCTTGAGTTGAATTCCCAGTACTAGAAAAAATATTAAGTAGCTACAAAATTCCTGAAAAAAATTACAACTCCTGTCGCAGATACTCTGGCTTGATAGAGAGTCTATTTATCAGTGATCACTCTTCCATTTATTTTCAGACATAGTCTTAATATGTTCCCACAAGAGAAATCTTGGTTAAGTTTGTAGAAACCACAAGAAGTTTTTTTCAGTTCTTTTCCCCATCATTGTTGAAATGATATTGGAGCTAGATCTCTGGTAATTTGGTTTGATCAAGCAAAATTCTTACAACATTTGCAGTGTCAAAGGATGAACAGCTGCTGAGACACAAGGCCATGCTTTTGTAAATGGGAATTCTGCTAGCATGCTGTTGATGGAATTTCAGTCTGTTGTCATGTCATTTACGTTAATAAACTCATTCATAATTTCCTGTGACTATGCAAAATTTCACGTGGCTATAGGGAACAGCTTTATAGGATCTGTTCCTTGTTTTTATTTTTGTTTTTGTTTTTCTGTCAGTCATGGGGTTTGAGCATGCTACCTGGCACTGTCCCTCAGCTTCTTTTGCTCAAGGCTAGTGCTCTACCACTTGAACCACAATGTCACTTCTGTGTTTCTGAGTAGTTTTATTGGATGTAAGACTCTCACAGACTTTCCTGTCTGGGCTGGCTTCAAACTGCAGTCTTCAGATCTCAGCCTCCTGAGCAGGTAGGATTACAGGCACTAGCCACCAGCACCTATCTTGCCTTTTATTTGATTTACGAAAACCATAATCATTAGCATGGCTGAGCCAGGGTATTTCTTGTCTGGTACTATGCCATTTTGTTATGTTTCAGGTGGCCTTAATCTTTGTTGTATCTATTCATATAAAATGCTCCAGTAAATAGAGACTAGAAACTGGGCTGAAGATGTAAGAACAAAGGAGGGATAATTCTAACTCCTGTAAAAGGTATCTTCTTGCTATTTCTATTAGAGAAACAAAATCACATAATCAAGAATTATTTTGCAGTCAGATTAAAGGGTACTTAAACTTTTTACTTTTCTTTTTCTTTTCTGCTGTTCAGTAACATCTTTCATTATATTTCTGCTAAAGTTTAATTCCATTTTAAATTGTATTAATTTATTTCATTTTCATTGCTCTTGTTAATTAAGGGGCTTGGAGAAATACAGTGACTTTATATATGTAACATTTGAAAGTTAACTTTAACAGTTAACTAATATAAAAATCTTAATATGAGGGGGGAGGCTGGGAAGGGAGGTGAAGGGTAAAAAATAAAAAAAAATAAAACAAAAAACTTAATATGTTTTAAAACAGGCTAAAATCATCTGCTCAGAGGTTTCTCCAACATAAATTCTTAGACAGTATAGTTGAAAGAAGTGGGATTCTTAAAGCTTTGAATTCTTTTTTAAAAAAGCTTTTATTAGCATATATTAATTCTACAAAATAATGGGTTTTCATAAATATATTTAAAATACTTTGGTCGCTGGTTTGCATGACCTATAGTGTTCTTTTTCATTATACCACAGGTCCCCATTTGAGCAACATATTTGTACCTTTGAGAACATCTTAAATATATCATCATAAATTAATGTGAATATATGTGAGGGACTAGATATTGACAGATTCTGAAGGTGTGTGTTTCATAACAAATGAGGAATAAGTCATAAGGAAAGGCAGACTTGGGATAATGATCTATACTCCTGGAAGGTGGTTTCTGGAGACAAAGGTTCAATTGTTTTCAGGCAGCTATGATGCTTTCCTTTGCGATATCCAAATAGCCTCATAAACAAGGCAAAAGGGTATGTGCCGCGGGGACACTCTTGAAGGAAGCAGACAGAAAAATGAAGAAAGTGATGAATTCTTGTTCCTGACGTTGCTCCAGGACAGAACGTCTTCACATCTAATTACACTGCCAATGAATGAGTCTTTGAGAGGTGATTGTGAGAAGCCACAATGGTGCTGCCCAGATTGGACATGGTCTTTTGCATGGATGTCCTTCAGGTCAGCGGCACTAATCAATCAGGAGGTGTCATGCTTTGCTTCAGTCTCTCATGCAACACGCTACTCTAAACATCCTGTAGACACTCAGATTTCTTTCATATTTGGGCATTAGTGCTTATCATGCAGCTCAACTTGAAAGACAAAGGGAATCATGGTAGGGACCTGCTGGATGCTCATTCAGAATACACTATTCACCCCTGACCTTCATTTACAACCACACATGACGACAACGAAGTTCAATATTTTGGGGGGGGGGGAGTTCAGTGTTTTTTATGGCACACAGGACAGACTATGGAACCATGTTTTTTTTTTAATTTAATTTTATTTTATTTGTGAACATACTGTACAGAGGGGTTACAATTACATGGGCAGAATAATGCGTACATTTCTTACCAAGCATTGCAGCCTCCTCCTTTGTTTACCCTTCACCTCCCTTCCCAGCCTCCCATGTTTTTATGCCACTCAAGGACTGCTCATCCCAAGAATATTTTAATATAACTCATCAAGCTAAAATGTGCCTTACTTGCTGTTGAGTGAAAGTGTGCCTTATTTGCTCATCAGCTATAGAAAAATGGACATATTTTGCTACTTTTTGCTGATTTTTGGAAAATATCAGCAGTTTCCTGATATGGCCTTCATGACAGTCTATTAGAATGTAATATCCATAAGTAGCTAAGACTAAATTTTAGTGTAAATAGCCATTTATTATTCTGCACACTTAATAACATCTGTGTAACTACTACTTTAGATGAGATTTCTAACATATAATCCAATCAGGTAATTTTCTCATTTTCATTGCTAATTCATTATGTACACTCAGTGAGAAAAGTGACAAAGTTGTTGGCCCCACAAAGAGTCAATATAACAAGAAAACTTGTGCTTAATATTAACATGATAGTATTTTTAAATTGTTATATTATCTAGAGTAGTAGCTTTGTACTTGTCTGTCTTCCAAAACACTAAGACTTCTGGTCTCAATATATATATATATATATAAATATTTTTTTCTTATTTAGGCTGGTAGATTTCTTTGATAGCTATCATCTGCAATAGATTCATATATAACTTTTAATGAGGAAATCTTAAGTAGAAACCAGTTTACAAAAGTAAAAAATGAAATATTTTCACAATCAAAATGTCATCAAGACTCACTAGTAAATCTCCTTTTAATGGTCTTCAAAATCTCCATGTCACCTCTCTCTCTCTCTCTCTCTCTCTGTCTCTCTCTCTCTCTCTCACACACACACACACACACACACACACACACACATCCACTCTAAATGTGTGTCTCTCTATCCTACATATATACCCATATACATAAACACACAACCATGTACACATCATCTTTTTTAGAGATATATATCAGGAAAAGTAGATTTGATGATTTAAGCTTACTTATGTCTAACTATTTGAAAACAATATTTGTATTTTAGACTTTGATAAGTGTAAAGTTTTATGAAGCTGTAGTTTATTGTAAAATGTGCAACATATATTTAAGAAAAATTTCCTCATAGATTATTAAGAAGTTAGAAGATATGGAGAAACACTGCTATGAGAATAGAGTGGATATAAGAAACAAAAATGATAGACGGTACAAATTTGCCTAAAAATAACTTACATTACTTAGAAAATGTTGTTTTCTTCTCACTTGATTTTAGCACTTAAACTAAATATTTGTCTTGAAATATGTGATAAAATTCAAAGATGCTCTAGGAAAAATTCTAAGGAAGATTTGGAGAAATCTATTGGGAGTGACATTTAGAACAACTTCAAAAATTTAAAGAATTAAAACAGTTATCTTTATCTCAATATTTCCATAAATTAGCAATGGATAATTTTTCACAAATAGACCTCTAATTGACATTTAATCAAGCATACATGAGTGTATGTTAAATATAAATTAATTATACTATGTTAAAAATACCATAATTTTATGGTGTGTAAACATGTACGTACATTTTATTTACCATTTAATTACTGATTTCACAGATGATAAATGTATAATTACTTAACTAAGAATTCGCTGTCTTTCTATGTAAAGCAATTTTTGGCAGGGGAAGATAGAGTTAAGTAAAATATAAAGTTAATTAGATGTCATATATAAGATGATACTTAAAAAGTTTTAAGTGATTCAGCGCACATATTTTACTTGTGAATTAACTCCTAAAGCAATATGTAACAAATTGTGATGTGCACAGCAACTTCTTATAAATGCACAGCATTATGGTTGTGATTTGATTACATACAAGTGCAACATGTTCATGAGAAATACCAATAAATTATTGTTGGGGATTAAAATTTAGAGTGCCTATTTTTAAATGATTTTAAATAATCACATGACTAAATAGCCTATGAAAACACCTTATAAAATAAACATTTCTGTAAATATATAGCAATGCTAACAAAAATAATGTGCTCTGTGTTATGTCATCTTGACTTCTCCCATTCTGCTCAGTAATTTTGTAGATACTGATTTTACACCTCAATTTACCGTGCCCATGTTCTTTCACATATTTGGGTATTTGGTCAGTAAATTTTACACTAGGTTTTTTACTAACATTTTTTACAAACATGTTTTTTTACAAACATTTGTTTGAGCACTGATAATTATTCTGTTGTGACAAAGATAAATAGCTGCGTATAGGTAATATTATAGGTTCCTACCACATTGAATCAATATTTTATAGAAAAAGTGAATTTCAAATTAAACGTACAGATCACTCAATTGTTCACTAGCATATCAGCACTTAAGGGCTCATGCTTACTTTACTATGAAGTATTTAGGTCCTAGCCATTTGATCCTCCATTTAGGTCCTAGCCATTTGATCTACCATCTGGAAGGAAAATGTGTCTGGCTAGTTCAACAATGTTCTAGGAACCAAAAAGCATCTAACTGGATGGAAGACACATTTTCTGTTGAGTTATATTAAAATTAGATTTTTTCAGAATCTTCAAGACACATTAGCAATCTAAATCATGTACATTTTTGTGCCCAGTTAAGTTATAGTAGGTATAGTTTACAAAAATTTGTCACACTTCCCAGACTATATTTCTGGTCAATGTAACCACTACCATTTTAATATCCATTTTACTCTCAAGCAACTTATTTGGCCAAAATAATGATAGTTGAAAAACTTATAACAAACTCTTTCTGGAATTCATCAAATTCTATTTTATCAATAAATGCAAATCAAATCTTAATACATCTCATAAGCTGGTTACTGCATGTAAATGTACAGAACTGTATATAAAAATAGTATATATATATATATTTATATATTTTGAGCGATAGTAAATTCAGGGGACAAATTTGGGAGACAAGCAAACACACTCAAAGAATGAAAGGTTAATAAAATGTACATTTATACTTACTTTGTCATTAATAATTACCTATTTAATGATTAAGGATCAAATTGCTGTTCAGGCCAGCATGTGAAGAGAACATTATGGAATGTATGTGAGGTCATGAGTTTTCTCTAAATGAGTATATTATAATCTGGTTTCAAAAAATAGAGTCCCAAAATAATTAGTTGTAGGAAAACTTCAATTACAAACCTGGCAAAGCAATCCACATTTAATTAGGTGGTAAGTTGCTTGATATATAAAGCAAAGTAAGTTCAAAAAATGAGAAATCATTATGTAGAAAAATCTTCATGGAGAAATTATTATTGGAATTATAAAAGCTCTTATAACCAATTATACATTTAAAAAGATTTGAAGGCCTTTGCCTCTTTATTCAGGAAGCTCAAAGGAAGTCTGGCTTCTCTTGAGTTTCCTGAAAGTTAGGCATCGACTCTACAATCAAAGGAAGGGTGTAAATTGAACTTCATGTTTATTCATCTCCTCCAATGTCTTTTAAAGATCCTTGTTAAAACAAGGCATACTGTATTTGCATTACACAAATCTGCAAAAGCATATCCCTGTCTTACAGGTTGATCTGCAGATATCATCTTCAAACTATGTGGTCTTTATTTTCTAAAGGAATTACTGAAATGTCTAAAGAGGTTTTTCTTTTGTAGTTTACATCCATAATATATACCACATCAGAACTTATGTCAGACATACATGATGAAACTGTTATTTAATTAAAATAACACCACAAAATGTACTACATGGTAATTTTCAAACATCATTCTTCTTTCTTCTTTTCTTTCATTGGTTGATCTTTCAAGTTTAAGTGGCAGGTTCCTATGGAGAGAAATAGCTAATTCAGTTAACAACTCCAACCATCTAAATGCTCCTCTGAAAACTGTAACACACTAGATGAGTGTATGTTTCTGACAACTCCCATAAATTACACACAAAAATGTGTACCTGGGCTCAAAATCTGACAACTCTTGAGTGCTTGTCCAACTCAGTTTGTTCTTGTGTGAAATGGCCACTTCTCTTTGTTGAACTGACAAGCTGTGCTCTCTTGAAATATGTGCTGCCAAAGCCCTGTTTCCTTGTCTAGGGCCATCTTGAAATATTCACACAGTGGGAAAGGCTAGTAATAAAAAGAAGGCCTCAAAGCTGGGTGCTGGTGACTCATGCCTATAATCCTAGCTTCTCAGGAGACAGATCTGAGGATCACAGTTCAAAGCCAACCTGGGCAGGAAAGTCCCTGAGACTCTTATCTCCAATAAACCATTAGAAAACCGGTAGTGGCACTGTGGCTCAAGTGGTAGCATGCTCGCCTTGAGCTGAAGAGCTGAGGGATAGCGCCCAAGCCCAGAGTTCAAGACCCACGACTGACAAAAAAAAAAGAAAAAGGAAAAGGAAAAGAAGTCCTTCATTGTGAAACTAGTTTACATTTTTGAGACTTATTTCCCAGATCTTCAGAAACATCCATTGAGAACCTCAGCCCAGGAGTCACTGGCGAAGCAATGAAGGTTCTCAAACATGTCAGAGAACTTCATTCTCACTGTTGCTCCATTTCTGTGCTTTTACTCATTTCTGTGCAACGAAGAAGTACCAAGAAGAAGCACTAACTTTTATCTGTCTCAGAGGGCAAATGCAGGGCTTGAAAATAACAACACATTTTCCCACATTTTTTTGACAGAGCGAACACACAGTCAGTCACATTTACCATATTTACAGGTTGATGCATTTAACACTTTTGTCATCTAATCCTAGTCCCTGACCTAATTAAGCACCATATTCTACTCAATATTCCAAAAGCAGAAACATACTCAAACCTATGTGTCCTCAATATGGCTAGGTAACGTGCTTCAAGAGCTTGTGGTAATCTGATGTGAAGGTGAGTGCCAAGCTTGGAAAGAATGCTTAAGACCTCCGGGAGAGCCCTCTCCTTCTCCACATTTCCCCCTTTCCCAGCACTTGCACACTGAAGGGTGTAATAAGTATGAGTCCAGTGACTGGCTGACTTTTTCTGCCTTTACTGGTAAATAATTTAAAAGTTGTATATATTCAAAATGTACTCTATGATATGTTGCTATTTTTATACATTCTGAAATTATTACTGCAATTATTTAAGTGGTATATACATCACCACCATTAATTACCACTTGTGTATACCTGCCGTAGGATAGGTATGGTGACAATATTTCAGACTTACTCTATTAAAAACTTTAAAACATGATAGAGTATCAGCAATTATAATTTCCATGTGGGACATGAGATCTCCAAATCCATAGGTGACTCTGAGTGCATTTGGTCTGACAATGCTCCATATTTTAATTCGCTTCTATGTTTGTTCTGCCAGGGTGGAGACATCTTAGACTCTGACAATACAGCTTCTCTTTTTCCTTATTTTAACTACTGGAATAATGATCTATTATATTCTAAAGTTCATGACCTGAGTTTTATTTTCAGTGTCCACTATACTTAGGCATCAGACAGAAATAGAACAAAGATTCATAAATATATTTACAGAAAATGAGCTGGAAAACAAAATAATAATTTATGCACAGGATGCCACATGGTTGGGAAAGTTTGCCAGGAATTTTATTGACTATGCAAACAGATTTTATATGTGTGTTTTTATGCCATTATCTTTCTAGTATTTTATATGAAAGCCATTAGAGCATTTCTTTATTTTTGAGTTTTTGAAATTGTTATTACAAAGGTGATACTACAGAGGGGTTATTGTTACATAAATCAAGTAAAGGCTGCATTTCTTTTTGGAGAATGTCACCCCTCTCCTTGCTCTCTACATTTTCCGATAAGACATTGTTAATGCTTTGTCTTTTACTGCATATATGTACATATAGAATAGTTTGTTACTTATTTTATTTATTTTATATGTAATATATGCTTTGGACATTTAACTTAATCATGATCCATTTGAGAGAAATTATACCTTTGCTTTATATGATTAAACTTAACAGATTTCTGTGCCTTCTGAGATTTTAATTCTACGTGTATTCTTCTAATTTTCTACCCATGGGACTGGTTTGGCTATATGATTTGAGATCAGGACATTATTATATTTTCCAATTTTTTTTCAAACAGTCTGGATTTTATTTTTTTATATTTTGAGGCATCCTCTAGCCTTTGTTGCTTGTTAATTTTTAAATTAGAGAGGACTTATCTTTCCTCCAGGTTACTGTTCTATGAGCCTTCCAATTTCACAGCTTACATAGCCATGATGACAGGTGAATTCTACTATGCTGAGATGTTTTGGTGAGTCACAAACCATTTCAGAAATTTATGCCAGTCTGATGATATGTAAGTGGGTTTTTCCCAACCTCTGTTTCCAGAATTGCAAGTATTACTAGCATGAACCACAACAACCCCCCTCCGACCCTCAATAGGGAACCTAAATTTATAATATCAATTTCATCAATTTGTAGTTTTCTCTTCAAATAAAAATGGAAATTTTAAGGGTTTTGAATCTTTATACTTTTTTTTTATTACAATTAGTTGTTTCGCCATTTTGAGTTCTGCAATAATTCTTCATAGTATACCACTTTATCAAATAGTTAAGGCTATTTCTAAATTTACATTTTAAATAATATAAGTATATGCTGTATAATATTAAATTGTATATGCACATATTATATATTATATTTATATAGTATGTGTTATATAAATGTATATAACATACTTAATGGATATTATATATTCATATATAAAAACACTATATGTATATATAGCCATTTGTTATAGAAAGAGATATATGTGTATCTGTCTGTCACATGATCAAAATAACATGTTAAGTAAATATAGTGAGAAAAATGGAAGTGTAGAGAGATAAATACTGTGGCTTCTATTCTCAAAGACAAATGAATATACTGAAGTAAATATCAAGCTCAAGATAATAAACGTTTAAGGTTAACAATAAAAATAAATAATACTGGTCTTCATAGTCAAAGATAATTATATATTATGATCTCAGGAAACATTCATATAGATTTGAAGACTTACTAAGAAGGGGCCATGGGAGAGGGAGTTAATAAGGAAGTAAAAAGATGTGGCCTTAAATTTTGTTATAAATGCCAAATTTAGTTCAAGTTTAATTAATGAGCAAATGGGAAATCATGAAAGGTTTTTGACAAGGATGTTGATCTGATCAAATTTTTAATTAAAACCAATGACAACTATGCATTAATTTGCCAGGCCTTCATAGACTCCCGGGAAATCTAATGGAGGAATAAATCCTGGTCATATGACATTTTTGAATACTGTGTGACATCCACCATTTTAAAGAAAAACAAAACCCAGAAAGATATACTGTTGCTAAGCCAAACAATGTGAAACATCAGTAAAAATTTTCTAAGAGATTTTTTAAATCTTAATTAAAGCTTGAACATCCCATTATTGTGGATCATATATGCTGGATGCAAATTTTGGAATAATTTACCAATAATAAAATAATTGCATAAATACAAGTGTGTGTGTGTGTGTGTGTGTGTGTGTGTGTGTGTGTGTGTGTATTCACCAGCTAAGTTGTTGCTCTACCAATTGAGCCACAACTCTAGCTCTACTTTTTGCTGATTATTTTCAGAAGAGTCTTCCTGTCTATGTCAAACTTGGGGTCTCACCCTCTGAATAGCTAGGATTTTAGGCATGAGCCACTAGCACCTAGCTAAAGCATATTTATTAAGATAAGAGGAGATAATGTGGGCTGAGAAGGTGGCTCAGTGGTAGAGCGCTTGCCTTGCATGCCTGAAGCCCTGGGTTCGATTCCTCAGCACCACATAAGCAAAAAGAAAAAAGACGGAAGTGGTTCTGTGGCTCAAGTGGTAGAGTGCTAGCCTTGAGCTGAAGAGCTGAGGGACAGCGCCCAGGCCCAGAGTTCAGGCCCCACGACTGGACCCCCCCCCTCAAAAAAAAGAGGAGATAATGTCAATGAAAGGGTTGTTTATAATTATTATTGATACTATTATTGTCATTTGTGGCATCTCAACAGAGGCTGGCTCATTCCTTACTCAGGAGATCAGACCCCAGCCACCATCCTGTACTTTACTTTCTTTCTTTTTTGGGTATATATTTTTATTATAAAGGTACTGTTACGGTTACTTGAGTAAGGTAATGGGTATATTTCCTATTGAGCATTGTTTTTCCCCTAGCATCCCTTCCCTCCCCACATCCCTGACTCCTCCCTCCCTCCCCCAAGTTGTAAAGTCTGTTTTCAACATAGTATCTGTACATCTCATTGTTACAATGGGTCAACCTGTATCCTTATTTCAGCATTTTGTTATTTTCTTCCCTCCCCAAATTAGAAAAATGTATATACAAGATGCAGGGCACCAAAATCAAATACAGTGAAAACAGGGGTTATGTCATGGGTGAAGAACATACAAAAGAAACAAAAATACATAGCATATTATAAATAAATTATAAACAACAGTAAGAAAGATAAAACCACTTGAGTCCCTATCTTGGAGCTCATTTCATTTAACATCATATTATATGGTCATAGGTACATAGCTTTTGACCTTTTGCACTTGTGAAAGACATATACTAATTATTGCAAAAAGGGAAACCGTGAAAAAATATATTAAGTGAGGTCCTGTGCTTTCATGAAGGAGTTGGAGGTCCATCCATTTCTGCCTCATTCTTCATCCACACTTTGAGCTTGTAAATGCGGATCCTGGTGCTAAACTTGCATGTTTATTCAGTGTGAGTAGAGGTGCCTGTAAAGATTCACTAGAGCCTGAATAGTACTGTTAACTGAGAAAGTGCTACAAGAAATGACAAGATGAGGAAGTGTGAGGAGGTTCTCCAGTGGTCTCCTTTCTCAATTCCAGTAGGAGCAGCCTCGTTTCCAGTCTGGACACCCTGAGCATATCCCCAACTCGAGAAGGTCAATATTATGGCACCCTCTATTATGAAAATCTGATAAAATACAACATAAAGACTAGTGATAACACCCCTTTCCCCGTCAGGCATACTTAATCACTGCAGTGACGATTCTCAGTCCCAGGAAGGGTTTGGGAATGTTAGTCCTCACATTGTTTCTCCACTTATTCATGCTTTGAAGTCAAGCAATCCATGATCAACTGCAAGAAAACATTTTAAAACACAACTCTGCTTTCTGTCAAATGAACTGAGAAGCTGGTAACATGGGGGTTACAACTGAGATAGCACACTATTTCTGAAGAAACAGGGAAGGATTGAATTTACCTTTTCCTGTCTCACATTATCTTCTCATATTTTATACCAGGAGAAAGGCTTTTCTAATGGTGTGGATACACATGCACCAGTTCTGTTAAGTTGTATGACTTACCAGTGTGGAATATCAACACATTTCTAAGGCAATCTGCATTAAGTTATTTCAATGCCAACACTAACCTAATCTAATCATATAATATGGCCATGTGGTCAACTTTGCTCAAATACACCTGGCTAGAGGAGCATGAATACTGAGCCGTGACTCTTCCCTGACTCTCCTGCCAGTATGAGACTATGTATACACATCGCTCTGTCTCATAGAAAGCAGTCATATTTTTTCTGCCTATGCTCTCACTTAACGGTAGTCATTAATTTGCTGATACCCTGTCTATCAGGCCCACATCATCTTGATTAGGGCTGTTATCCTAATCAAAAGGCTGATAATTAAGACTATCCATCTGTAGAGTTCTAAGTGCTAAGATGAGTTGAAGATCCTAATTAAGATTATTTAGGTGTTACTTAAATGCCATCATTTGATTCAGCTAATCATACCAGCAGGTACATTAGATTTGCATTAATGTTCTGCCGAAGCCAGCAGCAATTTAGGCAGATCAAAAATGTAGATTGCAGATACTATTTCAAATGTCTTTATTTGAAAGTGATATTGAGACAATACATGGAGATGAGCAGGATGTTAGAACAGCTTAGGTTATTTCCATGTTTCTTAATTTACTTTATGGTAATAAGTGCAGTATTTAAAATAAACAGCCTATTTGTTGAATTTGATGTGTATCTTCCCTCTTCTCTTTCTCCATCTCTTACAAGCGCAAAGCCCAGCAGTGATTCTGTTTCTCTCAGTCTCTATCACCTGTCCATTCCATTTGCTGATGAATAGGGAAAAATAAATCTCTGCAAGTTACTGGTTCCTGAGAAGAAATATTCAT
Source organism: Dipodomys spectabilis (assembly GCF_019054845.1). NCBI lineage: Eukaryota > Metazoa > Chordata > Mammalia > Rodentia > Heteromyidae > Dipodomys > Dipodomys spectabilis. The sequence goes on along the minus strand of NW_024870892.1, from coordinate 3,373,829 downwards.
GTTCTATTGGGTGGATAAAAATAATACTTGGTTTTAAATAGTTATTCAGGTGACTGAATATATTCATTTTTCCTAAATTCTTTTGTGACAGGATCTTGGCTATGTTACCCAAGCATATCTCATACAAACTCCTCTCTCCAAACTCCTCTCTCTCTCTCTCTCTCTCTCTCTCTCTCTCTCTGGCTCATGTTCCTAGGTGCAGCAATTACAGATGGTCCCAACTTTTTGATGCAAGTGAGGTGATTGCATGTATTTCTAATATGGCTTGTGGTTGATATATAAAATTGCAACTGAGATTTTTAAATTTTATCTTAGTGCAAACATGCTGTACAGAGGGGTTAGTTACATGAGTAAGGCAATGAGTACATTTCTTGTCAAACATTGTTACCCCCTCCTTTGTTGTTCTCCCACTATCTATTCCCTCCACCACTCCTCTCTCTCTCTGCCCAAGTTGTGAAGTTCATTTCCAACATAGTACCTTGTGAGTATCGTTTCAATGGGTCATCCTTTGCCCTTATTTCAGCATTTTATTATTCCCCGTCCCCTCCCCAGATCAGATAAATGTATATACAAGATTCAGGGTACCAAATCAAAGATAGTGATTGCCAGGGATAAACCAATGGAAAAATAAAAATAAAATAAAGCAAGAAAGAACTAGATACAGCACATTGGCAACAACAAGGTCAACAACCAAAAAAAAATACCAAAAGACAGTTGCTTCCATGTCTTGGAGTTCATTTCAATTAGCATCATTTGATATGGTCGTATGTACCTATCACTTAAGCTATTATGATTCTCTGCTAGGACTATCCTAGGCACATATTAATTATTACAAATAAGGGAGAACATAGAGCCTATGTTTCTTTGGGTCTGGCTTACTTCACTTAAAATTGCAATTGAGTATTCATCTGTTGCCTTGCACATCATCTAATGGTACTGAAGTCATTCATTCTAACAGGTCTCTGCTGAAGCCTTCAGAATTTCCTCCGGCTAAGATCATGTCAGGGACCCACAAGGCGATCTGCCTCTTTTCAATTTGAGTGTCTATTATCTCTTTTCCCTCCTTCATGGATCTGACCAGAGCTTCCGCTAACATGCTGAAAATAAGTGGTGCGATTCAACCTTCTTGTTTTGTTCTTGGTCTTGAGAAAAAGTTTCCAATTTTCCATCATTGGCAAGTCCATAGATGAATTTCCATATGCAGCTTTTAAGATGTTCAGGTTGAGTCCTTATTGCTTGATTTCACAAAGAACATGATTTTGCTACATCTGTTGACATTATGAGGGATTTTTTTTTCCTGTTGCTGATGCAAAATCAAAGCCTGTGGTCACTATATCACTGGGGAAAACCACTTAGGGAATAAAGGAAAGTTCATTACAGAAAATGAATTCTTGTTGTTTGAGAATCTTCCTGTTCTGTGGAACCTTGTTATGGAAGTAATGGAAGAATGAAGAATATTGGCATTGAAAAGTTGTGAGAGAAGACAGGAATAGAATTCCCTTGGATAATTCAGCCTTAGGACAGTACATGGAAGATAGTTTCAGCTGATCAATGAGTCTCATATCATAGTTTGATTGAAATTCCCCAGGTCAGACAACAAAGCCATAATACAGCTTACTCAATGAAAACTATTAATTGTAAAATCTGAGAAAGTTAGGGATAGATATAGAGTACACAGAATGACTGAACCACAACCTCACAAAACAATCTTTTTTCCACATTCATCAGTCCTTTTGTTCAAAAATAGGGAAACAAATAATGCATTGACTTTAGTTTGAAAATATGTCCCAACGTATCCATTTTTTTGTTATGTGTGGTTCAAAATAATAGAAAATTTGAACTAAACTTAGGTTCATCTTGCATGGTCCAGAGCATAAGATATTTAAATTCTTTTGAATGTTTTTGTAGCAGTTAATCTTATACATACAAGTGAAGCCAAATTAAATTTAAGGTTATACTATATTTATAACGAAATTAAGAATATGCATATAAATAAATATAAATAAAACTATAAATAAATTATAAATAAATTAAGAATATGTATAAAATTAAGAAGGTGCTATCATAGATATTTCCCATGGCACCAGTGGCTAGTGTCTGCAACCCTGGTTACTCAGGCAGCTGAGATGTCGTGGATCATACTTTAAAGCCAACATCAAGGAGACAAGTCCCAAGTCTCTATGTCCAAACTAAACAGCAAAATGAAGAAGTGTGTTTCAAGTGGTATAGCACAGGCTTTCTAAATGAGATCACAAAAATAATTTATCAGATCAATAAAATAATTTGAAACAATATATAAAGCCTAGAATTTTGTGTGTACTTGCTTTCTTAATGTAACCTCATCCTTGATGCAATTTCTTCTACACCAATCTATACATTTTTAATATCTTAAAATCAATCCTCAGACTCACCATCACAGACGTTTTAGACAGTGCAGCATGCTTTCTTAGCCCAATGACACTATGCTTCAGAAAGCACTGCTGGAAAAATGATATCCATATTAGCTAAAATATTCAAGCCAAAGCTTTCTGCACTTGAATTTAGGACTCATCTCTCTGCAATATTTCTTGGTGTTTTGTCTAAATGTTTACCTTCCTAATTATCTCCTGGTGTGTCAGTTAACGTCCCTCATGCTGGCCTAAAGTGTTCTTCTGGCCCTTGGTATTTGCACATGGAATCTAAATATTTGTGTGAGTACTCGCACCACTCTTTCCTCCTCAGCGAGCAAAGTCAAACATCACTTAGTCTCAGAAGAGGCCTCCAGCACAGAGGGAAAGCCAGGTAAGCTTTGGGGTTTTGTTTATTTGTTCTGCTGACAACATCCACTCCTCAGCAAGGGCCACTGTTTGTTCAGTCACTCACTCACAGAACCTGGCTGTGAATTTAAGAAGTTCGACTCCAATGCTCAAAGGCACATGTGGGTAAATACTTGTAGGTGATTCAACAAGTTTACTATGCCCAGCATCCCCTGAACACACAGAGGTGAAGAGGCAGACCGGCTCGGAGAGCAGGAGTGACCCTCTGGAGTATGAGTAATGAAGAAAATAGTCACCAAGCAGAAGGCAGGGATAGAAGGCTTAAGTTCTCCTCCACTTTTCGACAGACTGAGAAAATTGGCAAACCATAAAGAGCATGTTTTTAAGGACACAGATTGAAATTACATATTGAGCTTCACATATAAATTCTTGAAATCACCATCATAATTATGATAATTCATATATCCATTAGCCTCAAAGTTTGCTCGTGATTTTATTCAATTCTAGCATCTTGTCCTGCTTACACATCTGTATGCCTAGCTAGGAACTGATATGGGAACTTCTAGAAATTGCTCTAAAATGCAAACTCTATTTTCAAGCTAAAAGTAAACTAGTTTATATTACTCTGGATTAATTATTTTAGATTGTTTTATGTCAAAGGCAAGTATTATCCTATTTAGTAGTAAAGGTATTGATGCTTTTTTCCCGAAACAATAATCAATCACAACCTATGTTTAAATGAAAGAAAATTTACATTAATTGTCATGATTCTTAAGGCATGCTGCTATCTGCACTCAGCCTGCAAACCCTCGGAAGGCAGAAGTAGTTGACCCCAGGGAAAGTAGCATGTCCCCACACTTGGCCATCCAAGGTGCTACGGGGCCAGTCCTGTGGCTATTCTTGGACAAATCAGGGATGAGATTTTAGATTTCTTCTGTATGCCACCAGTGGCGCAGTCTTCCTGGAGTTCTTTGGCTAACTCTGCCAAGGACTTGGCAATAAAAGCAAGTATTTTGAAATCCCTGTGATAACCAAACAACGAACACACACACACACACACACACACACACACACACACACACACACTTTGCCTGTGAAGATAATTTGAGGAACCTGTGTTAGAAAACTTCAAACATTTTTCTATGAATTGTCCATTGAGTCAACTTTGTGTCTTGCTGAGAAGTGTTCTGGCATTAAAATATTCTGTATTTAGTTGTCTGTGCAGACAACCCTGCTATACACCACCCCTGAATGTAATACTTCAGAACTGTCCATTATCTGCTCTTTCTTCTTCATCCTGACACTTGCAGTGCCTGTGTTTGTGTAGGTGTCATTGTCCCCAGGCTCCCACAAGCTCTGTTAAACCAGCCGTGTGACTAGGGTCAGAGGACAAGCCTATGGAATGCATAGGAGAAGCTTCAAAGACATGGACTTCATGCGGCTGTGTGTCTTTATGTTCTCATCGTGCATAGAATACATTGGATACCTGGGGATATTTCATAGTTAAACCCATATCAAATATCGTGCTTTAACACTACAGCCATACAGGACTAAGACAATGATTTCTATATAAATTTTTAAAGTAATTTAAACTAGAAATTAAAATATGTGATACAGAAATGTGATATTCTCACCATTCTGGTTGTCAACTTTTTATATTTCATAAATATTTCTCGCAAAAATGTGTGGCAGATACCCAATTAGATATGCATGTACTGTGTTTAATGAAGAAATGAATTGCCACATTTTGTGGCTGGAATGACGGATTGGGAAGTCAGGGCTCAGGCCAAGACTTCATAAACAGCTGTCCTGGGAAGCTCAACTTGCTCCTGCCTTAAAGAGCACCTGCTCTAAATCCGTGTCAGGTGTGGAGTGCTCTACCTGCTTCTCCAAGGAGCATGCTCATCCGTCCCTTCTCATCAGCCTTTTGCAGACTTCAGCCACACTCTGCAAAGCAAGGTGATGCTGTGTGTACCTCAACCAGGGTGATGCTGGCAAAGAAAGAAAGAGCAAGCAAGAAACAGAGACTTTTCTTTCTCCTCCAGCATCCCTCTTTCCCCAAGAAATGTTTTCTGTTGGTTTGTGACAAAAGAAAAGAGGACTTTTGCTCTGACAGAGTTTAATTTCTTATCATTCTTCAGACTGAATCCCTGAGGTCCTTCCCATCATCAATTTTGAGTCTCCTCCCGCTCTGCCTGGAACCTATGTCATCTGTCTTCCAGCCTGCTTTGTGGTTAACGTGTCAGCCCTGCTTGTGGGACTCCACAGGCCGATAAATGGCACAGGAAAGGAAGTGTTCAGACAAGCCAGATAGATACTGTACGTGTGCTTGAGAGCAGCATGATAAAGATGGGATTTGGTATCGGGGGAAAGGATAAATTATTTACCACACAGCACTGGGCCAGTTGGCTAACAATGTGGAAAAGGAAAGCAAAGCCAAATCCCTTCATCACAACGTATACACTAACAAAGTCCAGATGAGCTAAGTACTCAAACAGTGAAGAATGGAGATATGTCACTGAAATGATGCAGAGATGTATGCACTTGGCATTAAAAAGGCAAAGCAGAGGCCGTAAGAGAAAGAGTAATAAATTTGACAACCTTATATAAGTTTTCTGGGTAGCAAAAATGATAGAACTATTGGCAAATAAATAACTTGAAGCATATAACCTAGAATACTATTTATTATATAAATATCCCTTAGTATTACAAGTCAAATACGTCAGTAGAAAAAATATATAACAGCCTTAACTGTATCTGAGAAGTAGATACCAAATGGTCAGTGTCCAGAGGAGACATTACAGGGGAACAAAGCAAATAAACATAAGTTTAAGTATGAATCAAATTCCATTTTATCCATGAAACAGAGAATTAAAATGCATTGCATACTATTTACCAGAATAATAGTGAAAAAAATCCTTTTGTACCACATTGAGTTTTAAATTATTTATGATAGACATTTTGAGAAAAAAGTATCTAAAGTTTAAAAACAATAGACAATTGAAGTAAAATTAATTTCTTAAGAGTTTGCCCTTAGAAAAGCTGACATGTCTTATATTGAGTTTGAAGATAATTTGCATTCAAATTCGTAAAGCATTGACAAAATCATAGCTCATGAAAGGCGATTCTGTTTACTTCTTGACAATATTTATGGAAGATAATATTTACATTCATGAGTAGAAAATTACTACCTATATCTTACCCTTAACCTATTGTCTGGATATTTAAATACCTTGACAACATGAAGGAGTTTATTCTATTTTTTTTATTGTAGTTCCTCTGCTATCAAATAGTAATATTTAAAAGGAATCATACCCGCTTATAAAAATTAATAATCCCTTTAAAATCAAGAAATTGAAGTGATAGTATCTCCCCCCCTTTCTCTCTTTCTCTCTCTCTCTTCTCTCTCTTTGTGGATTGTGGGGCTTGAACTTTGGGCCTGGGCACTGTCCCTCAGCTCTTCAGTTCTAGGCAAGCACTCTACCACTTGAGCCACAACGCCACTCCTGGTTTTCAGGTGGTTTATTGGAAATGAGACTCTGACAGACTTTCCTGCCTGGGCTGGCTTTGCACTTCAATCCTCAGATCTCAGCCTCCTGAGTAGCTAGGTACAGGTAAGAGCCACCAGCACCCAGTGTGTTTAGTGTCTCTTCAAGTGTTTTTATTTTTAGTTTTGTTGTTTATTCAAGGGATGCAAAAACTTGATTAACAGAATGAATGCAGACATACTGGACACACCGATTCCTCAGCATGTCCTAACCATGTCCTTCCACTTCACCAGAACCTGCCAATAAACACTTGGCAAAAAGTCACCTCTATTTTTACCTTTATTCTCTCTGATTTAACAATTCTTTACTTTCCAAAGCTATCCATATATGACTTCATCAAATTCCATGTCAATAAATTAGAATGAGTGGCAAAGATAATGCACAGGTACTTTATATGTGGTGATTGTACTTTGAGATTCAAAAAACAATCCATTCTTGAACTAGTGACACATTCCTCTTGGGCAGCCAATGGTCTTCTGAGATTCTATGCAACAACAGATGTTGAAAATGTTTCTGAGTTGTTCAGGCTACTAACTCTGGGATTCCACACATGCTTTCTTGTTCCTTCACTCATTATCCTTTATTTTGCTGTAGTTTTTCCCTAAGAGGTTACTCAAGCCAGCCATTTTCTATGGATCCTGTGGCTTTCTGGAAGTTGAGATTTGTGATAGAAGCTCCTCTGACCTAACCTGTCCCTTCCTTGTGTTCCTTTACACAAGTACCTCTCATTCAACCCATTCCATCTGATGGGCACTGCAGGAAAAGTCTCATGAATTCACTTCCCCAAATGATACCTTTCCTAACAACTGGCAACTGCAACCATCAATGGAAACTTCTGTTTCTTTCTTTTCATTCCACCCTACTCAGTGAAGGGTAAACTGCAAAGATGTCCTTCTTCTATTGAGATGAATCAGTGTGGTTGCCAAAATATTTCTTGTTTCTTCCATTTTATTTAGAAACGAAAAATAATCGCCCTAGACGTAATAACTGATATTTATTCTGCGTAAGAATTTCAACGAAAAAAAAAAAGGGTGGCATACTGTTGTTTTGGAACGGATGAAATTTGACAGACACTCTGTGTCAAAAGACTCTCAAGAAAAAAATCTTTCCCGAGAAGCGGTGCTCATGGTGGAATTAGAAGCCGAGTGTGCCCCTCACCCTTGTCTTCCCACTTGTGACACAGATATACTCTTGCAAATACAGTCCTGAAAAATTCTTATATAATCTTGTAAAAATTTAAAGCAAAAAAATAGCAGCAAGGATAGCATAATCGTATCAAAATTTAAAGCAAATAAATAGCAGCAAGGATAATACAGGGTTAAAAACTTGAAGGGTCACAAATGGAGCCTTCAAATGCACATTGAGTAGAAATCTATGGAAGCTCCTTGTGATCCTATTTGGCTGCCTACTGTATACAGTATCACATTATTGTTTAGTTTTTAATTTATGGTGAGATATAGTGACTGTAATTAACTTTTCTCTTTCATGATTCATCTTCAGACTACTGCATGAGATCTTCAAAGTCATTAGCACATGTAGCTTACAGGTCATCTTACCAGAGCAGAGAGCTCTTTTCCTTGTTGATACTTAAGAAGAATTTTCCACTTCAGCTATGGATGGACTTTTATATCTCTTCTGAACTAGATATCATGCCCTTATGTTGTCTATGTTACCTCAGGTACACTTCAATAGACTAGTAATTAGATTTATTTAGAAATCACATGGATTCCTTTTCATTTAAAGAGAATAAAAAAGTGTGTATATTATTAATCATTGCCAACAGCCTGCTTTATCCTAGATTTAGAATCAAACAAAATACACTCATGTCCTGATATTGTCATGCATTTATTTTATAGTATTGAACAAGTTGCCCATTGTTTCTGAGTCTTACTTTCATTTTTCTGCCAGTGGAATCAATTTCTTGAATATGTGAGGATCAAAAATAGATTAAATATATATTCAGTAATTTTTATACTAATTTAATACTGTAATGACCTTGAGTTAAAATGGTTCTTTTAACCATTTCCTTTAAAAAAAATTAAATACCATTTTATCATTGTTTCACCATTTGGACTTAAGATTTCTGCACTAAGTTACAATCCAATTTCTATCAAACAATTATTTTCCTGATGTCACTTTTCAATTTCCTCCTGTCCTTTTGTTAGCTCATGTCCATATGGTTAAAATATGATCATCTTTATTGTTTCAAGTTTGTAGAGCTGAGGTTTCCTCTACTTCTAAAGTATCTCTTGCGGGCTTCCCTCAACTCCAGCTCCAGCATTCTGTCTTTCACTTTCAGCATCAGGCAAAGGAGAACTCATGTGTTAGGCTGATTCAGGTTTGCATTCTAGTTCCTTTCCTTCCTGTTGGGATGCCCTTGCTCTTTGAGGAAATCTTACACTTCATGCTCTTACCTGTAAAACTGGAATAACACTAGCTTCCACAGGGTTATATTTAACAAGATTTTCTTTTTGGTTTTCCCCAAACAAAATCCTCAGTTACTTCCATTTGAACTAAATAAGCTTTGAATGTCTACTTCCTATCTAATTTTATGTTTTTGTTCTTTTCATTATCACCAACCTCTACATTATTTTCTATACTGACATCAGAGGCACAGATTCTGCCTCCTAATTATCTTTCTTAAATTAAGGGTCATGGTTTCTTTGATTTTTCTGTTTTCCATGTATAAAGAGTAAAATTCTCTACATATGCCACAGGATTACTCTTAGGAAAGAAGTCCCAGTCTGTGTTAAAGAATAATGGAATAGGGGCTGGGAAGGTGGCTCAGTGGTAGAGTGCTTGCCTTTCATGCCTGAGGCCCTGGGTTCGATTCCTCAGCACCACATAAGCAAAAAGAAAAAAAGCTGGAAGTGACCTTTGGCTCAAGTGGTAGAGTGCTAGCCTTGATCTGAAGAGCTGAAGGGTAGCGCCCAGGCCCAGAGTTCAGGCCCCACGACAGGACCCCAAAAAAAAGAATAATGGAATAGCAAAGCCACCTGTTTCCATGAGCCTTTCTTATTTGGTGTTACTTTTCCTTCACTATACCATTAAACACGATGAATTTCCATAATGCTTCTTTCCTCTCCTAAATGAAATGACTCACTTTAACTATAAAGCTGGAACACATTCCACTCACTAGATGTATTCTATCAATAGGAGTGAAGAATAAAAAAGGAGCTATGAGTCACTCATCCTATGTAATCATGGGAACCTGTTTTACATACGATAACATCAAAATCTCATTCTCTTTGTTCTACTGGATTTTTCAGACAGTACGAATGTTAAGTCTTACATAGGACAACCATGCATAAGTAGTCACTGAGGCATGTAACAGAGCAGCTTCTTTTCTGCAAAACATGGTAAGTTCTAGTACACACTATTTTAAAGTGCCCAGCACATAGTTCTTCATCTTTATAAATATGTCATATGTGTTACATAAGTGTACCTTTGCTTGGTTAATCCATTAAAAAAAAGTACTTGAGTGACCACCATGATCTCACATTGCTTTCGTGCAAAGACCTAGAATATTTCTGAGCACTCAGAGACAGGTAGAAAAATGACTGGAAGATATTTATGTGACTGATTCTCCACCCCACTTCTGAGAAATGTCAAGGTCTGCACCGGGGCTGTGGTCATGAAAGGAATAGTGTCTCATTGTGACCTTAATCCACATATCCAAGGTTAAAGTAAGGAGATGGAACCAACCAGGAGATCTTCAGAATAAATTCATTTATTACTTGCCAAGAGAAAGACAAATGGTGGTAGATCAAAAACTGGGCATCCAGAGATGACCACAGATGAGATATCAGAAAATAAGGCACCATTAAGGAGGAATGGTGCAGAAGCTTCAGCAACAGGAACTGGTAGTTGGAGGGCAGATAGTTCCATGGGTCTCAAGAGTTCCATTTCACAGAGTTATCAGAGGATGCTACGGACGAGTAGCTGGCTTGATAGAAACAAGGGCAAAATATTCCATTCTGTTCCCGTTAACTGGTGCCTTTGCATCACAGGAAAACTCTTAATATAATTAAGAGTTTGAGATTCTATATAGCTCATTTGCGTTCTACATGTAAAATGCTCTGTGTAGAATCAGTCAGCAGGGTGAGGAGAGAAGCTACCATTCTTTTTTCTTCTATTGATTTGAAATGGCCAGAAGAGACAAAACTGGATTGCAGGTTGGCAAATTAAAATCCCCAAATCAAAAGTCAGCTTTGTAGTTCCACCCACCCACCAGCCTTGTTTTGAAGAGTCAATCTTTCTGAGTGAAATGCTCATCAATTTAATTCTATTTGGGAAGCTTAATTGTTCCTGTGTTTGTTTTGCTTCCCTTTACTATTTAATTGTTTTAGCAAGTGACTTGTTCTTCAACTGTGAGTACAAAGAGCAAGGAAATTCTCAATTAAGGCATATGTGTGGTTTTTAGCCATAAACCCAATCCCCTGATTAACAAAAGAAATTCTGGTCTTTTTAAATGGGTTGTCACTTTTCACATAGTGTAGGGATATGAATTTAAATTGCAGGGAAAGACAAATGGAGCATCATCTGTTATAAGCTGCAAAAAGTGTGGCAGTGCAGGGACTGTTGCCAAAGCTGGTGTTATTCCTGATTTTATAAATGATCCAGACACAGAGAAATCTTGTTTGATGATGTTAAGCTTTGGGAAATTAACAAATGCCAAGGCAATAGAATTCTTTTTTTTTTTTTAAATCTCTTTGAGCTATTCCTTTGTTTGCCTGATCATCCACTCTCTTTTCCGTGTTGCCTTGTACCTAATTTCTAAACTTGTATATATCCATTGTAATTTTCAGATTGGAAGAGCAGTTCTGGTTTTGGTAGTCCTCTGGTGATTGTTGCATACCAGGGTTGTCAATTATCCTTCAGACTCTTATCAGGTTGAGAAACAAAGAAGACTGAAGCCTGGATTCTATGGAAAGTTTTGTTGACATCATATTATAGGCAGGACTCTTGTCATAGTTTTAAAATACACACACACAGAGCTAATATGAAACAAATTCTGCACAGAGGGTGATTTCTTTGGCTCAGTGACAAAAAAATGCTTAATTCCTTAGTGCTAAAATTAACTGATTTCAAAATATATGCAAATCACTTAATCCATTCTTTAATTTACTATTAACTTTTATAAACTAAAAAGCCATTAAAATACCCTCTCTGATAATCAAAGTTTAATTTTGAAATGATACCTTATAAAGTCTGACAAGAACATAGAATTTTATTTAAAAAAATAATATTCATGATAACAAAAAAATCAATGTATTATTAGAGTCCCATGATAAATAGATATTTCCCTTACTTCATTGTTTTAGTGACTCATTATATATTACACATGCCCTCATTTTAAATATGTCTAAATATTGTAAACAAAGTGATCATTAAAAGTTGCCCCAAAATTGTCCAAAAGTAGGCAAAGTTAGTAGGTTTCATTTAGCTAGGCTGACTTTAAAAATATCAACATGATTTCATAACATTATCTTCTTAAAATTTCTTTTTGTACAAATTTTTTGGTGAATCCTGGCATCCGTTTGAAGAGAAATTAGCCTACTTCTTTCAATATATTTTCAGTATTTTGTCTAATTCAGTCTATGTTGTGGGAGGGGCAAGCATTTATAAATTGTGTGAACCTGGATAATGTCAGAAAATAGGTGCTACTCACCTAAGACCTGTGACAGTATCATGCAATTTTCAGAATTTAAGAATTAAAAAGGAATGTCTACTCAGGAAGACCTTTAACTGCCCCCCACTTGGCTCCTCAGTTTTCTCCAGACTTCACCTAACTTTCGGACAGTAGGCAGAAGATAGTGGCTCTCTCATTTTCATCATAAAACAACAAATCTGAATATCTATAGGATTCATGGTTATCATCTCAGCATTACCATTGTGAGGTTGAACCACAATAAGTTGAAGATCAATTTTACAATACTCATTTTTACATGAAAATATATGATCCTAAAAACTGAATACTTTTCACAGAATCTTGCATCTTCTCAAGATGGAAGAACTAGAATTAGAAAGTTGTTTACAGACCTTTAACACTGTCTTAGCTAAAACAATCGCACTTCTATAATGTGAATGGTAAATATAAATATATGCCCTAAAGGAAACATTAAATTTTATATTCAAAAAATTATTTCTCTTAGCAATGATCTACTTACTGTATTTCTTAAGAATACAAAGAAAAAAATGACTTTGTAAGTAATTCTAACAAGATTTCTTCCTACGGTATACTGAAGAGGAAGTGATTATTATGAGCCCAGAGGAATGTTTACCTTTAATTTCTTGATTATTCAGGACCACACCATGTACCTGAGCACTGCCTAGAGTGTCTGCAGTGACATTTGGAAATGTTGTCAAAGTCAATCTCCACATGAAAGTAGCTATGTGTGGCTTGTGGCACTTTGGAAAAGTTCAATGATTCAAGCACAAAGACAGAAACCAAGCAAATCAAACAAATGAAACTTGTACTTGCTTCCCCTGACCTATATATTTTGGTCCCCAAACAGTAGGTGGCACACCATTATTCTTACCTACACAGATTTATAAAACAAAGGGCAAGCATCTTTAGGAAAATACAGATATTTCTTTCTTGACATATCAAATAGCACTGATTTGCTAGAAGAAAGCATATATGTTTTATATTATCCTTATATGCACATACACTGATGCTTATATATGTATCTATATGTAAATATATGCATTCACATATGTGTATATATACATATATGTTTGGTATTATATACATACATATACAGGTATATGCATATACATTATACATACCTATGTGTATGTATATACATGTATATATTTGTATTGATGCATATATGTGTAAAGATGCATATGAATATGGTATACATTTATATGCTTGCATATATGCATGCATACATATATGTATATGGATATATGTCTAGAAACACATACACACACCAAAATCATCATGGACTTCTACCAAGCCTGAAAATGGGACTGAAGTCTCAGCTCTCCTGACAAGGACATGACCATGAACTCATAGGTTCCTTTGCTGTGTGGCCTTTTGTTGTTGTTCAAATGAAGATACATTTCAATATCTTGCCCTTGCTTACACAATCCAGTGTCACTTTGCAGACAGTTTGCTTCTTTTTATAATATAAATTATTGGTCTATCCCTGGAGGAACCTGGCGTGCTGCTATTTTAATCATTCCATGCTTTCTCCCAACTTTCTCCTTGAGGTATTACCGTTTCAGACCCATTAGAGGAAACAGAATTGTTGTTATTACATTGTGTTCATGGTATTTATTAGGAGTCAGATTGCTAAGAGCATACATATTTGATGATGCAAGACAATATAAAAGTTATAAAGTTTAATAACCTTAGGAAAGCAAATACAGCCGTGTTTCCCATGAACTTTTTGGTCTCCTCAGAAACTATGGATGTATGATTGAATTACTAAAGGCATCATAATTACACCTAATTTTATGTCTCAAATTGATGAAGTACAACTTAACTAAAGTCCTCTGTAAAATAGGCTTGCTTAAGTATCAATGGTCTATTGGTTTCTTTGTACTTTGGACAATGATTAATCTGAATAATCGAAGATTTGAAAATAATGTTTTTATTTGCCCATATTCTTTCCTTTATTAAAATAACATGTGGTTAAAGGTGAGTAAATATGCACAGCAAGCTACTACTTTAAAAAATTCCACAAGGAGGGGTTCCGGGAAGATGGCGGAGGAGAAGCTGGAATCTGAACAAGCTCTTGCATAGAAAACAGTTTCAGAGTTCCAGTGAACAGTCCCAAGCCAGAGAATCACACCAAGTGTGCCATCACAGGACAGAGAGTTAGCCAAGAGAGGGGAAGCCAAGCAGACACATCTGAGCGTCTGCCAGCAGCTGCTGCTGCGGCGGCAGGGTCGCAGCGGCGACCGCAGCCGCGGCCATACCTGAGCGCTCACACAGAGAGTCCAGGACGAAGGAGCCAGACGCAGCAGGCGAGCGGATTCTACTCAACACCAGCAAGAACCGACAAGGAGCGGACAACTTCATCCTGCACTTTGCAGACCAGAGACGACCCAGGATCCAAGACTCGGCGTGAGTAGCCCCACTTCCTCACTCCTTCCCAGGGAGCAGAGGAGGGAAGGCCACCCCTCCCCCCCCCCGCCCCAGCACCGGTGATCTCCATCTTGGATACTGACAAAGCTCGGAGGAGCGGCTAGCTCCAGCTCAGGCCTTGGAATAAAACGAGTCATTTAGCAGGTCACAAGAACTTAACGGCGAAGTGACCTCACAGACTCAGTTCCATCCAGGGAAAAGTCACCCAGCTCAGGCGCCAGCCATTGGAGTGGCTCTCCTCACCGGGTAACCAGAGCCAGAGGCTGCCCCTCCCTCTAGCAGCCACCACAATCAATTGAAAAACAGAAACCCTGAGAATGGCTCCAGGCTGGGTGCTGTGAGTTTTTTTCACAAAATAGCCCCAGGGAAAAGCTACTGTTTGTTGAAAGGCCTCAACTCTACCCAGAACCTAGCCTCATCACTGCATCCCCCTCTTTTGTGATTCTCAAAGCAGATCACCCTCCCAGTAAACTAACCTGGGAGGGGGAATCTCAAAATCTTGGGTAAAGCAGAGCATTTTTCTGCCTGTTCCAACAAACTGACTTAAGAAACCAATCAAGCCACAGGACCTCAAGCTGACCAGAGACTCCAACCACACTCTGGTTACAGACAAAAGGGAGATACAGGACTCTTCCCACCCCTCCCCCCCCCCCCAAAAAAAAAAAATCAAAGACCTTTTTTTTTTTTTTCTTCTTCTTCTTCTTTTCTTTTTTTCTTTTTTTTTGTTTTGTTTTTTTTTTTCTTCGTTTTTTGTTACCTTATATATATATAAAAAATTTTTTTTTGCTTTTCTAAAACTTTTATTAATCTTTAATTTTTGCCTCTTCTGAAAAAATAATTGTTTTCCATTAACTTTTTTTTTTTTTTCTTTTCTCCTCTTATAATTTCTCTTTTAGGAATACGTGAATGTGTGTTTTCCTTTCTTTTCTTGTCTTCTTTCTCTTTTTCTTTCATTCTTAATTATCTTTTTGTTTTTTGTCTAGCTCTACTGAACTTCTGATCTTTTCTTCTCACTTTCCTATCCTTTCCATCTTTTCCTCTTTGTTCTTCTTTATGTGACTTAACTCTTGTCCTGCACATCCTCAGATAAACCCATAGTTAACCAGTAGACCCTACCCCCCATTGTGTACACACTTAACCCACAAACTTATTACTCAATTCAAAACCTCTGAGACTTAAATTCATTAATAGCAGTACTACCTCTTTATACCTGTATAATATTTTAAGCATTTTTTAAAGTTTTCCACATCTCCTCTATGTCCCTCCCTTTCTCTCAACATATTCATATTCCTCTATAAATAGATGGTCTTTTAATCTCTAAAATAACATTAATTTTTACGTTTCTATTTTTTTTTCTGGTCTCTTTTCATTCCCCTTTCCCTTCCTTCTTTCTCTCTCTCTCTCTACTTGCATCCTACCCAACCTATTTCCTGCACTGAGATTAGGACATAGTTAACTCTCCCTGTGCCTCCCCACACCAATCTATTCCTATTTTTTACCCACATCTCTCCCTAACCCTAATAATTTCTGGTTTTCCAAATTCTTCTCTGCGGTTCGAAGTCCATTAACATATAATTGTTTGATGTCGAATAGATGTATCTGTTGAACTAGATTGCATCTGTAGACTATTGTCTGTACAAATGCAAACTTTGGTTGATGGTTGCCTTAAGATAGTGTTCTAGCACAAAACTGGTGCTATCTTCATCTCAAATGGGCAGAGTAAGCCGGAAAAACACAAGAAAAATGGCAAATTCGGGTATCTCAATTCCCAATCTTGATAATCAGGGGTTAGAACAGATAATGAATAATCCAGAGGAGAGTTCCCAAACAGCTCTACAAACACTGCTGGCAAACATGATAAATGAAAAGTTTGACAATGTACAAAGGACTCTGTATGAGCGTGACAGGGAGAGAGAGGAGGCATCCCAGAAGTTTATACAGGAATATCATAAGCGTGAGGAAGCTACTCAAAAACTGATACAGGATTTGCGTGAACAACTTGAGAATACTCAAAGAGAAAGGGAGGAATGGCGTGAGCAGGCTGAGAACACTCAAAGAGATCTGCAGGAATCCCACGAACGGGAGGAAGCTAATCAAAGAGTAATACAGGAATTGAGAGACCAGGTAGAGAACACACAAAGATCACTAAAGGCATTCATGGAATCCATTAACAAAGAGCTGAAGGAAGTCAGGGAGACCACAAAGGGAATGCTGAATGGAACCCAACAGAAGGAATGGGAGCCCAAAGAAACCATAACCAATCAACTAAGTGATTTGAGGACAAACACTGAACACCAAATTAAGGAAGTAAAGAAATTCATACAAGACCTAAAACAGAGCTTCAACAAAGAACTTGAAGCCATCAAAGCTGACCAACTAGAAGGAAAAGAGATAAAAAACAAAGTAGAGAGTCTTGACAGCAGGTTAGACCATGCAGAAGATCGAATCTCAGGGATTGAAGACAGCCTAGATATTATAGAGAAAGAACATACAACCATCCAAGACAAGTCCAAGAAATATGATAGATCTATCCAACACCTGGAAGACACCATCAGAAGGCCTAATCTAAGGATAATGGGTGTAGAGGAGCACCTAGAAACAGAAGTTAATGGTCTAGGAAATTTGTTTAACAGGATCCTAGCAGAGAACTTCCCAAACATGCAAAAAGATAGGCCTGTCCAGATACAAGAAGCCTTTAGAACCCCAAATAGACCAGACCAGAATAGGACATCCCACCGCCACATTATAATCCTCACAGGATCAACTCAGAACAAGTTAAAGATCCTTAAAGCTGTCAGAGAGAAAAGGGTAATCACTTATAAAGGGAAACCAATTAGAATCACCTCAGATTTCTCAGCAGAGACAATCAAAGCAAGAAGAGCCTGGAACGATGTATGCCATGCCCTAAAAACAAACAACTATCAACCAAGAATACTGTACCCAGCTAAACTCTCCTTCATAACCGAAGGCCAAATAAAAACCTTCCATAGCAAAGAAAAATTGAAACAATACATCTCCACCAAACCAGCCCTACAAAAGATTCTTTTTTTTTTTTTTTTTTTTTTTTTTTTTTTAATTTAATTTTATTTTATTTGAGAACATACTGTACAGAGGGGTTACAATTACATGGGCAGGATAATGCATACATTTCTTACCAAGCATTGCAGCCTCCTCCTTTGTTTACCCTTCACCTCCCTTCCCAGCCTCCCCCCTCCCTCCCACCCAATCATACCCCCCCTCCCCCCCCCCCCCGACATTGTAAAGCTGGTTTTGACATGACATTTTGTACTTCTCATTGTTGCAACAGGTCCACCTGAATCCTTAAACGACTTGTTTGTCCCCATCTCCTCCACATGTTATACTGACATCAAATATAGTGAAAGCGGGGGTTACACTGTGGGGGAGGGACATACAAAGCAACAAAGAGATAATATTATAAATGCGTTAGAAACACATGCATGAAAGAAACAAAAACATTAAAATACATATTTGAGGTTTCGTTTTCCTAACATCACATTATTTGACTTTTTCCGCTTGACTCATACCTATACTAGATATTGCAAATAAGGGAAACCATGGGACCTATGTTTCTTTGGGCCTGGCTTACTTCACTTAATATAATTTTTTCCAAGCCTTTCCATTTCCTAACAAATGGGGAAATGTCATTCTTTCTGATGGAGGCATAGAATTCCATTGTGTATATATACCACATCTTCTTGATCCATTCATCTACTGAGGGGCATCTGGGTTGGTTCCATATCTTAGCTATGGTAAATAATGCTGCAATAAACATAGTTGTGCTGGTAGCTTTAGTGTGGCCTTGTTTGTGATCATTTGGGTAAATGCCCAAAAGTGGGATTGCTGGGTCATTGGGGAGCTCTATGTGGAGTCTTTTGAGGAACCTCCATACTGCTTTCCAAAGTGGTTGAACAAGTTTACATTCCCACCAACAATGAAGTAAGGTTCCTTTCTGTCCACATCCCCTCCAGCATCTGTTGTTGTTAGAGTTCTTGATTTTTGCTGTTCTAACTGGAGTGAGGTGATATCTCAATGTTGTTTTGATTTGCATTTCTTTTATGGCTAGGGATGTTGAACATTTCTTCATGTGTCTATTGGCCATCCTTCTTTCTTCTTCAGAGAAGCTTCTCTTTAAGTCTTTCGCCCACTTACTTATTGGGCAGTTGTTTCTTTGAGGATTTGTTGTTGGGTGGTTTAATTTTTTGAGTTCCAAGTATATTTTAGATATGAGACCCTTGTCCGTTGTATGGCTAGTAAAGATCTTCTCCCAGTCCGTGGGCTTTCTATTGATCTTGCTAGCTATGTCATTTGCCCTGCAGAAGCTCTGCAACCTTATACAATCCCATTTGTCCAGCCTTTCTTTGATTTGTTGTGTTTCCGGGTCTTTATTCAGAAAATTTCGGCCTGTGCCAAGGAGACCCAGGGTTTCTCCTATTCCATCCTGTAATGTTTTCAGAGTGTCTGCTTTGAGTTCAAGGTCTTTGATCCATTTGGAGTTGATTCTGGTGCAGGGTGATATATAAGGATCTAGCTTTAGTTTTCTACATGTAGTTAACCAGTTTTGCCAGCACCATTTACTGAAGAGGCTGTCTGTCTTCCATTCTATTGTTTTAGCTCCCTTATCGAAGATTAGATGGCTATAGGTCTGTAGGTTCATTTCTGGGTTTTCAATTCTATTCCATTGGTCCTGAGGTCTGTTCTTATGCCAATACCAAGCTGTTTTGATTACTATGGCTTTATAGTAGAGTTTGAAATTTGGTACTGATATTCCTCCAGCAGTGTTCTTTCCGTTGAGGAGCGTTTTTGCTATTCGGGGTCTTTTATTGTTCCATATGAATTTTTGGATTGCCTCTTCTATTTCCTTGAAGAATGAGGGTGGAATTTTGATAGGTATTGCGTTGAATTTGTAGATAGCCTTGGGGAGTATTGCCATTTTCACAATGTTAATCTTTCCAATCCAGGAGCATGGGAGGTTTTGCCATTTTTTAAGTTCTGTGTTGATTTCCTTTTTCAAGATTTTAAAGTTTTCATCATAGAGGTCCTTCACTTCTTTAGTTAAGTTAATTCCTAGGTATTTTATTTTTTGTGGGGCTATTACAAATGGAGTTGCTTTCCTAATTTCAGCCACACTTTTCTCATTGTTGGCATACAGAAAAGCCATTGATTTTTGGGGGTTAATTTTATAACCTGCTACTTTGCCAAAGTTTTGAATCAGCTTGAGTAATTTGGGAGTGGAGTCTATGGGATTCTTTAAATACAAGATCATGTCATCTGCAAAGAGGGAGAGTTTTATTTCTTCTTTCCCTATTTGGATCCCCTTTATGTCTGCATCTTGTCTTATTGCTGTAGCTAGGCATTCTAATACTAGATTGAAGAGAAGTGGAGAGAGTGGGCATCCTTGTCTTGTTCCTGAGTTAAGAGGAAATGGCTTTAGTTTTTCACCATTGAGTATAATGCTGGCTGTAGGCTTGTCATATACAGCCTTTATTGTATTGAGGAATGTTCCATGGATTCCTAATTTTTTCAAAACCTTCATCATAAAGGGGTGTTGGATCTTGTCGAATGCTTTTTCTGCGTCTATTGAGATAACCATGTGGTTCTTATTCTTGCTCCTGTTGATGTGATGAATAATATTAATTGATTTGCGTATATTGAACCAGCTTTGCATCCCTGAAATGAATCCTGTTTGATCGTAGTGTATGATTTTTTGGATGAATTGTTGAAGTCGGTTGGCCAAAATTTTGTTGAGAAGTTTTGCATCAATGTTCATCAAAGAAATGGGTCTATAGTTCTCTTTCTTTGATGAGTCCCTGCCTGGTTTTGGGATGAGGGTTATGATGGCTTCATAGAATGTGTTCGGTAGTGAGCTTTCTCTTTCAATTTCATTGAAGAGTTGGAGGAGAATTGGTGTGAGCTCTGCTTTGAAGGCCTTGTAAAATTCCGCTGTAAAACCATCTGGTCCTGGACTTTTCTTAGCTGGGAGGTCTCTTATTGCTGTTTCTATTTCAATGCTTGATATGGGCCTATTAAGATAGTTTAACTCATCTTGGTTTAGTTTTGGCATGTCAATATTTGCTAGGAAGAGGTCCATTTCTGTCAAGTTCTCAAACTTATTAGCATAAAGTTTTGAGAAGTATTCCCTTATAATGTTCTGAATCTTGCTTGTTTCCGTGGTGATGTTTCCTTTCTCATCTCTGAGTTTATTAATTTGGGTGTGTTCTCTTCTTTTTCTGATAAGATTTGCTAAGGGTCTGTCAATTTTGTTGAGTTTTTCGAAGAACCAACTCTTTGTTTTGTTGATTCTTTCTATAGTTTTTTTGGATTCTAATTCATTTAATTCTGATTTAATTTTGATTATTTCTTTCCATCTACTGGATTGGGGTTTATCTTGCTGCTCTTTTTCAAGGAGGTTTAGATGTGTCATTAAATTGTTAGTTTCA
Organism: Dipodomys spectabilis; assembly: GCF_019054845.1. Classification (NCBI taxonomy): domain Eukaryota; kingdom Metazoa; phylum Chordata; class Mammalia; order Rodentia; family Heteromyidae; genus Dipodomys; species Dipodomys spectabilis. Next base: position 3,352,966 of record NW_024870892.1, on the reverse strand, counting down.
GATCTTTCCAATTTGTTGATGTAGGAGCTCAGAGCTATAAACTTGCCTCTGAGTACTGCCTTTGCTGTGTCCCAGAGGAGCTGGTATTTTGTGTGTTCATTTTTGTTGAATAGCATGAACATTTGAATTTCCTTTCTAATCTCTTCCATGACCCACTCATGATTCAGCAGTGTGTTGTTCAGCCTCCATGTGATACCGGACTTTCTTTGGTGGCTTTTGGTGTTGAGTTCTAACTTTATTCCCTTGTGGTCAGAGAGAATGCAAGGTATAACTTCAATGTTTCTGAATTTAGACAAGTTTGCTTTGTGGCCTAAAATGTGGTCTATTTTAGAAAACGTTCCATGTGCTGCTGAGAAAAACGTGTATTCTGATGCTGCTGGGTGAAATGTTCGGTAAATGTCTGTTAAGTCTAGTTGATCTATGCAGCTGTTTAGATCTGCGGTTTCTCTGTTGAGTTTTTGCCGAGTTGATCTATCTAGTGGGGAGAGTGGTGTGTTAAAATCCCCAACAATTAATGTCTTTGGATCTATATGGGATTTGAGGGAAAGTAGTGTTTCTTTGATAAATTTGGGTGCTCCATTGTTTGGCGAATAGATATTTAGAATTGTAATATCCTCCTGAAGGAGAGATCCTTTAATTAGTATGTAGCGACCTTCTTTATCTCTTTTCACGAATTTTAATTTGAAGTCTATTTTATCTGATATTAGGATTGCAACTCCCGCCTGTTTATGCGGTCCGTTTGCTTGGTAGATTTTGTTCCAGCCTTTAACATTGAAAATGTGTTTGTTTTTACGGGCAAGATGTGACTCCTGCAGGCAGCAGATAGAAGGGTCTTGTTTTTTAATCCAACTAGACAGTCTATGTCGCTTAATGGGAGAGTTCAGTCCGTTAACATTAAGAGATAGGACTGAGAGGTATTTGGGAGTTCCTGCCATGTTATCTACCTTCTTGGGGGCTCCGAAAACTGGGTTCTTCCTATGGTTCTTGGATTCTCAGTTTGGGTGCAGTTTCTTGGCCTTTATTGCGGTCTTGTTGGTTTCCTATGTGTAGGACATCTTTAAGAATCTTTTGTAGGGCTGGTTTGGTGGAGATGTATTGTTTCAATTTTTCTTTGCTATGGAAGGTTTTTATTTGGCCTTCAGTTATGAAGGAGAGTTTAGCTGGGTACAGTATTCTTGGTTGATAGTTGTTTGTTTTTAGGGCATGGCATACATCATTCCAGGCTCTTCTTGCTTTGATTGTCTCTGCTGAGAAATCTGAGGTGATTCTAATTGGTTTCCCTTTATAAGTGATTACCCTTTTCTCTCTGACAGCTTTAAGGATCTTTTCCTTGTTCTGAGTTGATCCTGTGTGGATTATTATGTGACGGTGGGATGTCCTATTCTGGTCTGGTCTATTTGGGGTTCTAAAGGCTTCTTGTATCTGGACAGGCCTATCTTTTTGCATGTTTGGGAAGTTCTCTGCTAGGATCCTGTTAAACAGATTTCCTAGACCATTAACTTCTGTTTCTAGGTGCTCCTCTACACCCATTATCCTTAGATTAGGCCTTCTGATGGTGTCTTCCAGGTGTTGGATAGATCTATCATATTTCTTGGACTTGTCTTGGATGGTTGTATGTTCTTTCTCTATAATATCTAGGCTGTCTTCAATCCCTGAGATTCGATCTTCTGCATGGTCTAACCTGCTGTCAAGACTCTCTACTTTGTTTTTTATCTCTTTTCCTTCTAGTTGGTCAGCTTTGATGGCTTCAAGTTCTTTGTTGAAGCTCTGTTTTAGGTCTTGTATGAATTTCTTTACTTCCTTAATTTGGTGTTCAGTGTTTGTCCTCAAATCACTTAGTTGATTGGTTATGGTTTCTTTGGGCTCCCATTCCTTCTGTTGGGTTCCATTCAGCATTCCCTTTGTGGTCTCCCTGACTTCCTTCATCTCTTTGTTAATGGATTCCATGAATGCCTTTAGTGATCTTTGTGTGTTCTCTACCTGGTCTCTCAATTCCTGTATTACTCTTTGATTAGCTTCCTCCCGTTCGCGGGATTCCTGCAGATCTCTTTGAGTGTTCTCAGCCTGCTCACGCCATTCCTCCCTTTCTCTTTGAGTATTCTCAAGTTGTTCACGCAAATCCTGTATCAGTTTTTGAGTAGCTTCCTCACGCTTATGATATTCCTGTATAAACTTCTGGGATGCCTCCTCTCTCTCCCTATCACGCTCATACAGAGTCCTTTGTACGTTGTCAAACTTTTCATTTATCATGTTTGCCAGCAGTGTTTGTAGAGCTGTTTGGGAACTCTCCTCTGGATTATTCATTATCTGTTCTAACCCCTGATTATCAGGATTGGGAATTGAGATACCCGAATTTGCCATTTTTCTTGTGTTTTTCCGGCTTACTCTGCCCATTTGAGATGAAGATAGCACCAGTTTTGTGCTAGAACACTATCTTAAGGCAACCATCAACCAAAGTTTGCATTTGTACAGTCAATAGTCTACAGATACAATCTAGTTCAACAGATACATCTATTCGACATCAAACAACTATATGTTAAAGGACTTTGAACCGCAGAGAAGAATTTGGAAAACCAGAAATTATTAGGGTTAGGGAGAGATGTGGGTAAAAAATAGGAATAGATTGGTGTGGGAAGGCACAGGGAGAGTTAACTATGTCCTAATCACAATGCAGGAAATAGGTTGGGTAGGATGTAAGTAGAGAGAGAGAGAAAAGGGAAGAAAAGGAAAGGGGAATGAAAAGAGACCAGAAAAAAAATAGAGACGTAAAAATTAATGTTATTTTAGAGATTAAAAGACCATCTATTTATAGAGGGATATGAATATGTTGAGAGAAAGGGAGGGACATAGAGGAGATGAGAAAAACTTTTAAAAAATGCTTAAAATATTATATAGGTATAAAGAGGTAGTACTGTTATTAATGAATTTAAGTCTCAGAGGTTTTGAATTGAGTAATAAGTTTGTGGATTAAGTGTGTACACAATGGGGGATAGGGTCTACTGGTTAACTACGGGTTTATCTGAGGATGTGCAGGACAAGAGTTAAGTCACATAAAGGTGAACAAAGAGGAAAAGTTGGAAAGGATAGGAAAGTGAGAAGAAAAGATCAGAAGTTCAGTAGAGCTAGAAAAAAAAACAAAAACAAAAAGATAATTAAGAATGAATGAAAAAGAGAAAGAAGACAAGAAAAGAAAAGAAAACACACATTCACGTATTCCTAAAATAAAAATTATAAGAGGAGAAAAAAAAATTAATGGAAAACAATTATTTTTTCAGAAGAGGCAAAAATTAAAGATTAATAAAAGTTTTAGAAAAGCAAAAAAAAAATTTTTTTTATATATATATAAGGTAACAAAAAACGAAAAAAAAACAAAACAAGAAAAAGAAAAAAAGAAAAGAAGAAGAAGAAAAAAAAAAAGTTCTTTGATTTTTTTTTTTTTGGGAGGGGTGGGAAGAGTCCTGTATCTCCCTTTTGTCTGTAACCAGAGTCTGGTTGGAGTCTCTGGTCAGCTTGAGGTCCTGTGGCTTGATTGGTTTCTTAAGTCAGTTTGTTGGAACAGGCAGAAAAAAGCTCTGCTTTACCCAAGATTTTGAGATTCCCCCTCCCAGGTTAGTTTACTGGGAGGGTGATCTGCTTTGAGAATCACAAAAGAGGGGGATGCAGTGATGAGGCTAGGTTCTGGGTAGAGTTGAGGTCTTTCAAGGAACAGTAGCTTTTCCCTGGGGCTATTTTGTGAAAAAAAAACTCACAGCACCCAGCCTGGAGCCATTCTCAGGGTTTCTGTTTTTCAATTGATTGTGGTGGCTGCTAGCGGGAGGGGCAGCCTCTGGCTCTGGCCACCCAGCGAGGAGAGCCACTCCAATGGCTGGTGCCTGAGCTGGGCGACCCCTCCCTGGATGGAACTGAGTCTGTGAGGTCACCTCGCCGCCAAGTTCCCGTGAACTGCCAAATGACTAGCTCTATTCCAAGGCCTGAGCTGGAGCTAGCCGCTCCTCCGAGCTTTGTCGGTATCCAAGATGGAGATCACCGGTGCTGGGGGGGGGGAGGGGTGGCCTTCCCTCCTCTGCTCCCAGAGGAGGAGTGAGGAAGCGGGGCTTCTACTCACGCGGAGTCTTGGATCCCGGGTCGTCTCTGGTCTGCAAAGTGCAGGATGAAGTTGTCCGCTCCTTGTCGGTTCTTGCTGGTGTTGAGTAGAATCCGCTCGTCCGCTGCGTCTGGCTCCTTTGTCCCGGACTGTGTCTCAGGTATGCCTCCGCGGCGGTGGTCGCCGCTGCGACCCTGCCGCCGCAGCGGCAGCTGCTCAGATGTGTCTGCTTGGCTTCCCCTCTCTTGACTAACTCTCTGTCCTGTGATGGCACACTTGGTGTGATTCTCTGGCTTGGGACTGTTCACTGGAACTCTGAAACTGTTTTCTATGCAAGAGCTTGTTCAGATTCCAGCTTCTCCTCCGCCATCTTCCACAACTTACAAAAGATTCTTAAAGATGTCCTACACATAGAAAACCAACAAGACCGCAATAAAGGCCAAGAAACTGCACCCAAACTGAGAATCCAAGAACCATAGGAAGAACCCAGTTTTCGCAGCCCCCAAAAAGGTAGATAACATGGCAGGAACTCCCAAATACCTCTCAGTCCTATCTCTTAATGTTAACGGACTGAACTCTCCAATTAAGCGACATAGACTGTCTAGTTGGATTAAAAAACAAGACCCTTCTATCTGCTGCCTGCAGGAGTCACATCTTGCCCATAAAAACAAACACATTTTCAATGTTAAAGGCTGGAAAAAAATCTACCAAGCAAACGGACCGCATAAACAGGCGGGAGTTGCAATCCTAATATCAGATAAAATAGACTTCAAATTAAAATTCGTGAAAAGAGATAAAGAAGGTCACTACATACTAATTAAAGGATCTCTCCTTCAGGAGGATATTACAATTCTAAATATCTATTCACCAAACAATGGAGCACCCAAATTTATCAAAGAAACACTACTTTCCCTCAAATCCCATAGAGATCCAAAGACATTAATAGTTGGGGATTTTAACACACCACTCTCCCCACTAGATAGATCAACTCGGCAAAAACTCAACAGAGAAACCACAGATCTAAACAGCTGCATAGATCAACTAGACTTAACAGACATTTACCGAACATTTCACCCAGCAGCATCAGAATACACGTTTTTCTCAGCAGCACATGGAACGTTTTCTAAAATAGACCACATTTTAGGCCACAAAGCAAACTTGTCTAAATTCAGAAACATTGAAGTTATACCTTGCATTCTCTCTGACCACAAGGGAATAAAATTAGAACTCAACACCAAAAGCCACCAAAGAAAGTCCAGTATCACATGGAGGCTGAACAACACACTGCTGAATCATGAGTGGGTCATGGAAGAGATTAGAAAGGAAATTCAAATGTTCATGCTATTCAACAAAAATGAACACACAAAATACCAGCTCCTCTGGGACACAGCAAAGGCAGTACTCAGAGGCAAGTTTATAGCTCTGAGCTCCTACATCAACAAATTGGAAAGATCTGAAACTAACAATTTAATGACACATCTAAACCTCCTTGAAAAAGAGCAGCAAGATAAACCCCAATCCAGTAGACGGAAAGAAATAATCAAAATTAAATCAGAATTAAATGAATTAGAATCCAAAAAAACTATAGAAAGAATCAACAAAACAAAGAGTTGGTTCTTCGAAAAACTTAACAAAATTGACAGACCCTTAGCAAATCTTATCAGAAAAAGAAGAGAACACACCCAAATTAATAAACTCAGAGATGAGAATGGAAACATCACCACGGAAACAACCAAGATTCAGAACATTATAAGGGAATACTTCTCAAAACTTTACGCTAATAAGTTTGAGAACTTGACAGAAATGGACCTCTTCCTAGCAAATATTGACATGCCAAAACTAAACCAAGATGAGTTAAACTATCTTAATAGGCCCATATCAAGCATTGAAATAGAAACAGCAATAAGAGACCTCCCAGCTAAGAAAAGTCCAGGACCAGATGGTTTTACAGCGGAATTTTACAAGGCCTTCAAAGCAGAGCTCACACCAATTCTCCTCCAACTCTTCAATGAAATTGAAAGAGAAAGCTCACTACCGAACACATTCTATGAAGCCATCATAACCCTCATCCCAAAACCAGGCAGGGACTCATCAAAGAAAGAGAACTATAGACCCATTTCTTTGATGAACATTGATGCAAAACTTCTCAACAAAATTTTGGCCAACCGACTTCAACAATTCATCCAAAAAATCATACACCACGATCAAACAGGATTCATTTCAGGGATGCAAAGCTGGTTCAATATACGCAAATCAATTAATATTATTCATCACATCAACAGGAGCAAGAATAAGAACCACATGGTTATCTCAATAGACGCAGAAAAAGCATTCGACAAGATCCAACACCCCTTTATGATGAAGGTTTTGGAAAAATTAGGAATCCATGGAACATTCCTCAGTACAATAAAGGCTGTATATGACAAACCTACAGCCAGCATTATACTCAATGGTGAAAAACTAAAGCCATTTCCTCTTAACTCAGGAACAAGACAAGGATGCCCACTCTCTCCACTTCTCCTCAACGGAAAGAACACTGCTGGAGGAATATCAATACCAAATTTCAAACTCTACTATAAAGCCATAGTAATCAAAACAGCTTGGTATTGGCATAAGAACAGACCTCAGGACCAATGGAATAGAATTGAAAACCCAGAAATGAACCTACAGACCTATAGCCATCTAATCTTCGATAAGGGAGCTAAAACAATAGAATGGAAGACAGACAGCCTCTTCAGTAAATGGTGCTGGCAAAACTGGTTAACTACATGTAGAAAACTAAAGCTAGATCCTTATATATCTCCCTGCACCAGAATCAACTCCAAATGGATCAAAGACCTTGAACTCAAAGCAGACACTCTGAAAACATTACAGGATGGAATAGGAGAAACCCTGGGTCTCCTCGGCTCAGGCCGAAATTTTCTGAATAGAGACCCGGAAACACAACAAATCAAAGAAAGGTTGGACAAATGGGATTGTATAAGGTTGCAGAGCTTCTGCAGGGCAAATGACATAGCTAGCAAGATCAATAGAAAGCCCACGGATTGGGAGAAGATCTTTACTAGCCATACAACGGACAAGGGTCTTATATCTAAAATATACTTGGAACTCAAAAAATTAAACCACCCAACAACAAATCCTCAAAGAAACAACTGCCCAATAAGTAAGTGGGCGAAAGACCTAAAGAGAAGCTTCTCTGAAGAAGAAAGAAGGATGGCCAATAGACACATGAAGAAATGTTCAACATCCCTAGCCATAAAAGAAATGCAAATCAAAACAACATTGAGATCACCTCACTCCAGTTAGAACAGCAAAAATCAAGAACTCTAACAACAACAGATGCTGGAGGGGATGTGGACAGAAAGGAACCTTACTTCATTGTTGGTGGGAATGTAAACTTGTTCAACCACTTTGGAAAGCAGTATGGAGGTTCCTCAAAAGACTCCATATAGAGCTCCCCAATGACCCAGCAATCCCACTTTTGGGCATTTACCCAAATGACCACAAACAAGGCCACACTAAAGCTACCAGCACAACTATGTTTATTGCAGCATTATTTACCATAGCTAAGATATGGAACCAACCCAGATGCCCCTCAGTAGATGAATGGATCAAGAAGATGTGGTATATATACACAATGGAATTCTATGCCTCCATCAGAAAGAATGACATTGCCCCATTTGTTAGGAAATGGAAAGGCTTGGAAAAAATTATATTAAGTGAAGTAAGCCAGGCCCAAAGAAACATAGGTCCCATGGTTTCCCTTATTTGCAATATCTAGTATAGGTATGAGTCAAGCGGAAAAAGTCAGAGAATGTGATGTTAGGAAAACGAACCCTCAAATATGTATTTTAATGTTTTTGTTTCATTCATGCATGTGTTTTTAACGCATTTATAATATTATTTCTTTGTTGCTTTGTATGTCCCTCCCCCACAGTGTAACCCCCGCTTTCACTATATTTGATGTCAGTATAACATGTGGAGGAGACGGGGACAAACAAGTTGTTTAAGGATTCAGGTGGACCTGTTGCAACAATGAGAAGTACAAAATGTCATGTCAAAACCAGCTTTACAATGTCGGTGGGGGGGAGGGAGGGGGGGGCATGATTGGGTGGGGGGGAGGGGGGAGGCTGGGAAGGGAGGTGAAGGGTAAACAAAGGAGGAGGCTGCAATGCTTGGTAAGAAATGTATGCATTTTCCTGCCCATGTAATTGTAACCCCTCTGTACAGTATGTTCTCAAATAAAATAAAATAAAATTAAATTAAAAAAAAAAAAAAGACCTGGAAATATCACTGAACAAAGATAATGACTTCCACAGCCCTAATGATTCATACTAAATGTGAGTACATAGATTGAAGTAATTCTCAAGGACAAATAAAAATTTGGCAAAAGAAATAAAAAAAATAAAATAAAATAAAATAAAAAATTCCACAAGACCAAACTAAAGCTACCAGCAAAATTATGCTTATTGCAGCATTATTTACCATAGCTAAGATATGGAACCAACCCAGATGCCCCTCAGTAGATGAATGGATCAAGAAAATGTGGTATATATACACAATGGAATTCTATGCCTCCATCAAAAAGAATGACATTGCCCCATTTGTTAGGAAATGGCAAGACTTGGAAATATTATATTAAGTGAAGTAAGCCAGGCCCAAAGAAACATAGATCCCACGGTCTCCCTTATTTGCAATAACTAGTATATGTCTGAGACAAGCAGAAACAGTCAGATAAGATGCTGTTAGGCAAAATGAACCCCAAGATATTGCTATTGTTTCTAACGTAATTTTAAGGTGATTTTTTGGTTGCTTTGTATATCCCTCCCACACAGAATAACCTCTGTTTTCACTGTATTTGATGTTGGTATAATTTGTGGAGGGGAAGGGAAAAAACAAATTGTTTAAACAGGGATACAGGTAGACCCATTGCAACAACTTTACAACTTTTGAGGGGGTTGGGGTTGGGGGTGGGGAAAGTGTAGTCATAGAGATGGGAAGGCAGGGGTGGTAGGGGAAAAACAAAGGAGGAGGCAACAATATACTCATTCATTACCTTGCTCATGTAATTGTAACCCCTCTGTACCATATTTTCACAACAAAAACTTATTTTAAAAAATTCCATTCAGAATTCTAAGTGGTAATTTTTAAAGAAGAGCATTTTGCTTTAGAATTCATATTACTGTACTCATCGTCTGCGTCTAATTATTTTCTCATTGGTCATGAGTAGTTGTGGCCCATGTATAAATATTCCTTTTTGCTGACTTGATTCTATCATCTTAATGATTGATGCTCATAGGACTGGCTTTTCCTTTTTTAAGGTTTTTCGATGTCATATTGTATATCCTACAAAATTACAAAAACTGCATGAAGTGGTAGTGTGAGGAACAATCAGGGGAAATGGCATAAAGGGTGAGATCTATTAAAAAAAGGAATAAAAAATAACAGCCTGTGCTTTCTCAATAAGTCTTTACAGAGCATATTGAAAATCATCTGAGTTGAGAAATTACATGCACCCTCTTCATTTAGAAGACATCTGAGATGACTTTAGTTCATTTCTAGAATTCTCTCCCTCCTTGTAAGTTCCAATTGGACTTCAGATGTTATGGGCCATCCTGTGTCCATTCAGAAATTGACATTATTGAATCGCCCTTAGAAATAGGCCAAATACTCAGAGTTAATGCACATTGCTTATGGTTCCACAGCTAATTTGTAACAAAGGAATTATAAAGTTCAGTTGTGTAATTTCCCCTGATACATGTCAAGATAAAAGCATGCATGTCTCAAAGCTCTGTAGAGTTAACCAAGAATGGAGATGCAAGATTTGTTCAAGCTGGCATTCATACAATTTGTATGTTTACATTGTTAGCTTTTTTTCTCTTTCATAACCAGAGTTTTCTTGTATATTCGTCACTATAATTTTCATGGTAAAAGCTGCCCTTGCATCATTTTTTAAGACAAACCACACAATTATTTTAGTAGAGGAGTGAATCTTTTTTTCTAGATGTTTTTTGAGATAAATGAAGAAAGGTAAAGATTTATAGAGGTCATTTGTTTCTTAAAAATATTTTATTATAGTACATTTGTAGTTGTAATTTGTTCCAGTTTCTAATGTATGCAATTTTTAGGCAAAGATAGTTAACATTTACTTTGTGATAAGATCAACATTTTCTTAATCAACTTCTTTTTCAGAGCCTGGAAAGCTAGCAATTTTTTATGTTTCCTATGCTTTCAATTCTATCATTTTTCATTCATATTACTGCTTCATGCAGGAAAGATTTAAAGGCAGAAAAAATAGAAATGCCCAAAATAGGTTATCAAAATGATTATGATGTGGGAAACTATCCTGAGAGTCATTTGCAGCCAAGTAAAATAGCAGAATATGGAGCAGTTTAAATTATTTTGTAGAATCTGGAGAAATAAACAACATATATGTGGCCCCCCCCACTGAAATATCCTTACTTACAGCTCTATCCAGAAAAGCTGTGTGCTATGATCACTTCATTCTTGCAAGTGCTCCCTTCTCAGCTCGTCACTAACAGGAGTCAATATTGTTTTATAAAGTTTTTTTCCTCCATTTATTTGAAATAAGTTAAGTGCTTGACAGAAAGAGAGAGGCGAAAGCAGAAAACACACTATAGAGGTAGGTTGGCATTACAATCATGTCTATAGAGAACATCATATTAAATTGTGAAAAAAATGTTTTCCTAAATGATTTTTAAAATATCATCTTTATTCCAGTATCAGCTTTATTCTTCAAAACAACAAGGGAACAATCTCAGTGGTAAAACCTGACCTTCTTACTGAGGAGGGAAATGTGTAGTTTACATTTCCCCATCCGCTTCCCCTTGATGGGAGAACAGGAAGTATCAACACAGGGGACCTAAGAGCTGAGCTGAGTGATGCTGAAGAAGACTGGCCATGATGCCAACACCAGGGAAACATGGAGGGACCTCAATGGAAAAGAAATGGGATTCGGAAGGAATTGCCTAAGTGTTTAGATTTGGGCATAAGGGTAGAGGAGAGGCAATCTATAGTAGAAGATATAGTAGAGTATAGAAGAGTAGGATATATAGAGGCCATCTAGAGTAGAAAACTTTGATAAATTAAATAATATAATGAGTTAGGCAGTGAAACTAATAATAACAAGATCACTGACAGTAAACTGTAGAGATTATTTTTATTCTCTTAAGTGAAATCAGATAGTGAAATGACTTCAAGAGCTCAGAGCCAGGCTCCTGTAATCTTAGCTAGTCAAGACAATGACACCTGGAAGAGCAGAATTAAAAGTTAACAGGGGCAGGAAATGTTGCAAGACTCAATTTCCCATTATCCAGCAAAAATGCCTAGCTGGAGGGGTAGCTGAAGTGGTAGAGCACCAGTGGGAGAAAGAAGCTGAGCAATTGCAAGAGTTCAAACTATAGTAACACAAAAATTGAAAATAGATAAATTATAATAATAATGGTGAGAAGCACTTTACTATGTATGCATTTCATCTTCACTGATAAATACCTTAGATTTATTTAAAATGACGTTATTATTATTTGGGATACTTTATTTTGTCAATCCTAGTCAGTTGGCCTGAAATAATGAGCACACAAGTTTGGAGTAACGTGCCAGGTATCCTGTATAAGTTGGCCTTATCCCAAATTATTTTTAATGACTCAAGCATTCTGCATGGTGTCTAAAATATCCTTCACAATTTCACTGGCTGTCATTTTGATGTTTCTCCCACATAAAATGATTCATGGTCTTTGTACCAAGTCATCAGTGATTAACCTTCCTTTACTCATCATCATCCTGGGCTGTAAGCCCACCGAGTCTATGAAATACAGCGAGCAGAGTGTCAGTCAGCATTAAGTCTTGTGCTCCCCACTATGGGTACCCATGGACGTAAAGACTCCCTTATAAGCTTTTCCTCCAGTCTTGGCAGAAGTCGCATACTTCCAAAGGCATGTCAAGAAAGCCAATAGAGATGAGCTCAAGTTGTATCCAAGGGCTCAAAAAGTCCTCAATAAAACTATGCCATCCACTTTGTAAAGTGGCTACTGAGATTGAACCTCACAAAAGCCTTTGCATTCTTTCAGAGATTCTGAGTATCCATAGGTATGCCAGGCATAATGAGAATAAAATGGTATTGAATGGTGTCTGAAAAGGTTACGAAGAAAGAAAAACAGACTCCTTTAGAGAGTTTGCCAAATGCCTGTGTTTTATAGTGTGTGTCTTGGTACAGTGGTATTTTCTGTTCACTGTTATCATCATGTTTACCACACATGTTTCTAATAGACTCCTAAAACTGTCAAAATGCAGTCTCAAAATCCTGCTAAGCCAAAGCACAGATACCACAAGTAAACATCTTTGTACAGATGAGATCATCAACCTCTCTGCTTTTCTTAAGGTATCTCTTATTATCACAATTAGCTTAGGATGTTACTGAAAGATGTTTCCTTAAATTCTTCATTCCCAAAATCATTATAGTGAAGTATATCCTTCTCTGAATTCCTTTAAATAGTTTACAATATAATGTAGGAGATTGATATATATGTATATGTATACACACACACACACAGTGACTACCCCCAAGATAACCATTTGTCATTTTAATTTCACTTCACTTAATCCTGCTTTGAAGATGTGAAACTGTTTTCCTTTCAATAGCACAATCAAGAGGAATCTTACTGCCCCCAGCTCTAGCTCTGCTGATTCATTCCTCCATGTCAGTACAGTTCTACTCACTTTATATTTCATTAGTCTGTTTAATCTCTAGATTTCTTTCTTCCATGAGATGTATGATATTTTTTCTAATGGATTTTCAAATATATTCTGGATCTTTCAGGAAGGTAAGGAGGTCTCTTCTTGATTCCAACCTCTCCTGTCAAGTCATTTGGCCAGATCAAAACTGATGATGTTGCTCAAGTAAGAAGAAAATCACCAGACAAGGGGGCAGATGTTGGAAGAGCACTGTCTTTTGCTATTCCATGACTCCTTTAACACCATGGTCTTCAGAAACTTGTGAAGAATCATTACTCTACAATGCTGTCATTTGTGAAAATTACAAGCATGACCAAGCATGCCAGCCAAAAATTTGCAGGTAGCAAGATTTCCTACAGGTGTGCTTAGAATCATAAATTTGTGGAACATTAAAAAGATGCCTCCTATCATTTTTCTCTTTCTGTAGACTCTACTCAATTGTTTTTTAAGAAAATCCATAATGTGAGAAATCAAGTTTTAGATCCATATTCTCTAAGTTCTCAATAATTTATAAGATGAGTTAATTAGCATATCATTTTTTGTAAATACTTAGTTCTTTCTTGATAATTATGGTAATTTTTTAGGTTCAAAGTTATCCAGAAATAGAAATCCACATTTGCTTTTGTTTTTTGAACTACAGTACAGGTTGATAACAAGCTTTATTACCAGTTATTTTTTCATGGTTCTTTCCCATGAGTTAAGTTTATTTATTTCTAAACTATTGTAGAACACAGTTCCACCATTTATGAACAATGCAGTGATGATTGCTTTTTATTATTTTACCCAACAAATATTGTAAATGATGAATCATGTGTGGCTACAATTAAAATGAAATTTTAATTCAAACGAAAGTTCTCCACCATTGCACCATCTAAAGCTGTTTAGCTTCCTTTTCCTATTCATCCACTTTCAACACAGTACCTGAGAAGCAACGTGAACAGGAGCAAGAGTTGGAGTTGGTGAAGAACACAGCCTGAACCCTGTCATCTCTCATAATTACCTGAGGCTGGAAAGGAACATCACTTAAACCGGGGAAGGCTTGTCTATCTCATATTAAAATAGAAATACTACAAGATTGGCAGAGTGAGGATTAACAAAGTTGTGCCGTTTATAGGCCAGACCTGCAGACCCACACTGAGCTATGATTGGTGTTACTGGTCCTTCTGAGACCTGTGTATTTCTCTCCATTTTTTAAAATATATATTTTCCTTTTTTTTTTGTCGGTGGTAGGGCTTGAAATCTGGGCCTGAGTGCTGTCCCTCAGCTCTTCAGCTCATAGATAGTGCTTTACTACTTGAGCTACAGCACCACTTCTGGTTTTTGGTTTATTGGAGATAAGAGTTTCAAAGTCTTTCCTGCCTGGGTTGGCTTTGAACCATGATCCTCAGATCTCAGCCTCCTGGTTAGCTAGGATTACAGGCATGAGGCACCAGTGCCTGATGAGAAAATACTATCTTTAAGTAGTTGTACACAGGAGTAGCCATCCAACCAAGCTGTTTATAAAGTGCACGTTGATCAATGTCACCCCTTCCAACGTTTTCATCCATCCCTTCCAACTCACCCCCTCCCTCACTTTTCTCAGATTTTTTAGGATATGTATTGAATTTATTTTCTAAGGAGACAAGAACTTAGATGCCAAGTCAAGGGAAATGTGTGTCCTAGAGATCATAAAGCTACACACACCACACACAAACTCACACACTGAAAAAAACCCTTCAAACTGATTTTTATTTTTATGAAACCTAACATATTGGAGAGTAAAGACAACTTTGTTCTATGTGACTAAGAATAATATGATTTCCTTGTGGAGAAGGAAGGGTGTCACCAAATTGAGACAATGGAAAAGTATCTGGCTTGCTTTGAGTCGCATCAGACATGCCATACGGGGTGCAAGCTTTGACATTTTTCATTCAGACACCGGTCTTCGTCTTTAAGAAGAGTGATACTTACTTGGATCAATATAAAGAGAACTACTCCTGAATCATAACCTTCATTTATTACTTATGACATTTTCTCCATAACTATATGCAGTGAAAATTAATAAGGCAAAACACCTTTGATTTGAGAGCTCTGGTTCATTTGGTAAATGAGGAAGTGAAACATCTTTCGCATTTGAGAGAAGGGGGAAAAAAAAGAGATTTAAGATCATGTATCAAATAGGACATTAACATTTGTCTGAATCTATCAATTTTTAAAGACTGTAACAACAACTTTTCAAAGGAAAAATAGAAATGAAAGAAAGTAAATGTCCACATATTTTTAAGACTTAAAGATTTTTCTAGCAGCAAATATACTATATCACATTTTCTTTAAAAGGTATTATGCACTTAAAATAAATATCTCATCCATCAATGTATACAACCATGGTTCACACACATCGGAGGGCTTCAAAGTGACCTCTGTTTCATTTACGCCAGTCAGCATATAAATATTAAGTAAATTGCCTTAGCCATAATGTATGATTTGTAATTTTCTATTAATAATTATTTTTATTTATTTCATGTCATTTCCTTCTTCTATTTATAATACGTGATTTTCTAACTTCTTTTTAAGAAAGTTGGAATCGTAAGCATAATGCCCTATCAAAACAGATCTATTTCCTGCAAATATTTCCTTCATATATTAATTGGTTTTTCTATTAATATTGATTCCCATCTTAGAGTAGGAACACTTCTACGAAATCTCTCTGCTGCACTAGTGACGGTATTAGTGATGTCAACATGTATTTGGGTCATTAAGTTCTGGTTATCAATTTGATGTCTCATGTTCTGATACTTAATAATTCATTCTCTGTTAGGAATTAAAATAATTTTGTTCAAGTGCTTAAACTTTATATGGAAAAACTGAACTGTTTATATTTCTCATTTTTCTTTCGTCATTGTTCTAGAGGTGAATAAAGATGGATTTAAAAAAAACTTTATTTAATTGTATTTTTTAAAATATTCAATGCTTACATTTTCCTTGTGGCTAAGAAATGTTCTGGATCAGGTGGGGATAAGTCTTGTGAATAATACATCACTCTTTCCTTTAAGAATTCTGAAGCCTAGTAGTTGAATAGAGTACAGATATGAACAGAAGCACTGAAGACCTGAAAATAGATAACACTGAAGGAACACCGTAAGAGCTGTGCTGCTTTTCAAGTTAAAATTACTTAAATCAAATTCATATATGCTTTCTCTTGGAGAGTTTTATGTTTATGTAATATGATCTGAATATTTATCAGAAAAGTAGAACAAAGAGTATCCATTTGAGTATTTGTGTAAGTGGGTTAATGAGCTTTATAAAATGAATATATATGTATATATATATATATATATGAAAAGAAATAAACACCTTTGCTGGCACTAAAACTTTTTAGAAGTTTCACTGTTTTCTTGTTAATAGAAGATAAGATTTATGAACATTTAAAGTTATTTTCTATCTCTAAATTTTAGAGCTCAATATGAAAAAATGGGAGCTCATTTCTATCATTTTGTAAACATATTTCTTTGGCTGAAATGGTGTTTGAACTCAGGAGCCCTTGCTTGCTACAGTGGAACTCTACTACTTGTAACACACCACCAGCCATATTATTTCTATCCTTATTTGGGATAGTTTTTATACAGGATTATGTTTACTTTAAAATTTTAACCTTTTGTATATTAATCTAGTATTTCATAACTTATTTTTCTCATTTCTTGGGTTATTAATTTTGCTATTTAAATTTTTTCTATACAGGTATGCTATCTGTGTAAAAAAGACACTTTTATTAGTTCCTTACTTATCTCTATGTGTCTTTTTCTGTTCATGCTTATTTACATTCCACTACAGCATTGAGTAAGAGCGAGAGGGTAGTGTTCTTATACATTAAAAACAAAACAAAACATGTCATTTATAAATTTTTGTCCAAGGATTTCTCTCATGCTAGTCTGTTTTCTGTGTCACATAATTCCTACATCATCACTCATGTCTTCCTTCTTGACTGCCCTTTGGTGATACCTTCTTTAGGAAAAAGGAAAATTGATCCCAGTATAGGTCGTTGTATTCTTCCTATCCAGATTTTTGGATGATGGCACTTCCTGAACACTTTCATAGAGGTGCATTCAATTAATGTAATTGACACTTACTTTTGTTTTTGTTTTTTGTTTCAGTATTTTTCTTATACAGATCAAAGAAATACATTTAAAGTCTTACTTGTAGAGCTGAATAAGAAAGTCATATAGCCTTCTAACTATAATCTTATTTATATGAGTTCATTAAGAAGACTAACTTAAGAACAACTACACTTTATTTTTTATTAATATAACCCTCAAAGCCACAGTTTTATTTTTTTTCCTTTTCTCTTTTGTGTTCCTTCTCAAGTCAGAGCTGATTTCCAAGGTGTTTTTCTAAGAGAAACAAGGATTAGTAAGATCTTCTCAGGATGTAAGGGCAATAGCAGTTCTATAAAATGACATAAGAGAATTTCACAAACTAAACCAGATGCCCAATTCTTACTTTTGAGTTCTTCAGAGGATGAAATATGATGCATTTCTAAAGCTTACTAAAATACTGGATTTCTCAGTTACACTATGATTCTAAATTACTGTCTGTCTCAACTTGTATTTCGATGCTTTTGAAGCCCAAACTGTGTGTAAGTTTCCAATAATAAAATATTTTTTATCTTTAGAATTATTCCTAGTACTCAGAGTATAAACTATAGTGATCTAATTTTATGTATATAAAATTGAGTAAAGTATTTAATTCATATGGCCTAAATTAATGTTGATTAATCTGTGAATTTCTGTTTAACTTGAAATTCTTAAATCAGGAGATTCAAAACAGAAGTAAAGCTTCCTTTGCATCAGTTGCAGATTTCTAAGCTTTTAATCAAAACTCAAGAAGAAAAGTTTGTATGCTTGCTGCATACTGTTCATATCCCCCAGACCAAACAAAAACAAAAACAAAACTAAGTGTCAATTACATTAATTGAATGCACCTCTATGAAAGTGTTCAGGAAGTGTCATCATCCAAAAATCTGGATAGGAAGAATACAATGACCTAAACTGGGAACAATTTTCCTTTTTCCTAAAGAAGGTATCACCAAAAGGCAGTCAAGAAGGAAAACATGATTTTGTTTTATTATAAAACTTTCACTAAAGAAATGGGTCTATAGTTCTCTTTCTTTGATGAGTCCCTGACTGATTTTGGGATGAAGGTTATGATGGCTTCATAGAATGAGTTCGGTAGTGAACTTTCTCTTTCAATTTCATTGAAGAGTTGGAGGAGTATTGGTGTGAGCTCTGCTTTGAAGTTCTTGTAGATTTCTGCTCTAAATCCATCTGGTCCTGGGCTTTTCTTAGATGGGAGATCTCTTATTGCTGTTTCTATTTCAATGCTTGATATGGGCCTTTTAAGATGGTTTAACTCATGAACATTGATGCAAAACTGCTCAACAAAATTTTGGCCAATCGACTTCAACAATTCATCCAAAAAATCATACATCATGATCAAACAGGATTCATTTCAGGGATGCAAAGCTGGTTCAATATACGCAAATCAATTAATATAATTCATCACATCAAAAAGAAAAAGGATAAGAACCACATGGTTATCTCAATAGATGCAGAAAAAGCATCTGACAAGATCCAACACCCCTTTATGATGAAGGTTCTGGAAAAACTAGGAATCCAGGGAACATTCCTCAATACAATAAAGGCTGTATATAACAAACCTACAGCCAACATTATACTTAATGGTGAAAAACTAAAGCCATTTCCTTTTAACTCAGGAACGAGACAAGGATGTCCACTCTCTCCACTTCTCTCCAATTTAGTATTAGAATGCCTAGCTACAGCAATAAGACAAGATGCAAACATAAAAGGAATCCAAAGAGGCAAAGATAAAGTAAAACTCTCCCTCTTTGCAGATGACATTTTCACAACTAAAAAAAAAAAAGAATTCCATGGACTCCACTCCCAAATTACTCAAGCTGATTCAAAACTTTGGCAAAGTAACAGGGTATAAAATTAACCCTCAATAATCAATGGCTTTTCTGTATGCCAACAATGAGAAAAGCGTGGCTGAAATGAGGAAAGCAACTTCATTTGTAGTAGCCCACAAAAAATAAAATACCTAGGAATTAACTTAACCAAAGAAGTGAAGGACCTCTATGATGAAAATATTAAAAAACCTAAAAAAGAAAATCAAAACAGAACTTAGAAAGTGGAAAAACCTCCCATGCTCATGGATTGGACGGATCAACATCGTGAAAATGATCCCAAGGCTATCTACAAATTCAATGTGATACCTAATTCTTCAAGGAAATAGAAGAGGCAATCCAAAAATTCATATGGAAAAATAAAGACCCTGAATAGCAAAAACGATCCTGAACAGAAAGAATAGTGCTGGAGGAATATCAATACCAATTTTCAAACTACTACAAAGCCACAATAATCAAAACAGCTTGGTACTGGCACAAGAACAGATCTCAGGACCAATGGAATAGAATTGAAAACCTAAAAAATGAACTCACAGACCTATAGCCATTTAATCTTCAATAAGGGAGCGAAAAAAATAGAATGGAAGAAAGACAACCTCTTCAGTAAATGGTGCTGGCAAAATTGGTTAACTATTGTAGAAAACTAAAGCTAGATCCTTATATATCACCCTGCACCAGAATCAACTCCAAATGGATAAAAGGCCTCAGAGTCAAAGCAGACACTCTGAAAACATTACAGGAAGGAGTAGGAGAAACCCTGGGTCTCCTTGGCTCAGGCCGAAATTTTCTTAATAGAGACCCAGAAACACAACAAATCAATGGAAGGTTGAACAAATGGGATTGCATGAAATTGAAGAGCTTCTGCATGGCAAAGGACATAGCTAGCAAGATCAGTAGAAAGCCTTGGATTGGGAGAATATCTTCACTAGCCATACAACGGGCAAGGGTCTCATATCTAAAATATACTTGGAACTCAAAAAATTAAATCCCCCAACAACAAATCCTCAAAGAAACAACTGCCCAATAAATAAGTGGGCTAAAGACTTAAAGAGAAACTTCTCTGAAGAGGAAAGAAGGATGGCCAATAGACACATGAAGAAATGCTCAACCTCCCTAGCCATAAAATAAATACAAATCAAAACAACATTGAGATACCACCTCACTCCAGTTAGAATGGCTATAATCAAGAACTCTAATAACAACAGATGCTGGAGGGGATGTAGACAGAAGGGAACCCTACTACATTGTTGGTGGGAGTGTAAACTTGTTCAAACACTTTAGAAAGTAGTATGGAGGTTCCTCAAAAGACTCCACATAGAGCTCCCCTATGACCCAGCAATCCCACTTTTGGGCATTTACCTGAATGATCACAAACAAGACCATACTAAAGCTACCAGCACAACTATGATTTTTGCAGCCTTATTTACCATAGCTAAGATATGGAACCAACTCAGATGCCCCTCAGTAGATGAATGGATTAAGAAAATGTGGTATATACACACAATGGAATTCTTTACCTCCATCAGAAAGAATGACATTGCCCCATTTTTTAGGATATGGAAAGACTTGGGAAAATTATATTAAGTGAAGTAAGCTAGGCCCAAAGAAATATAGGTCCCATGGTTTCCCTTATTTGCAATAACTAGTTGTGTCTGAGACAAGCAGAAACGGTCAGATAAGTTGATGTTAGGCAAAATGAACCCCAAGATAAGGACTCACGTTTTTTTTCTTTCTTGCCACTGTTTCTAACATTTACAATATTTTTCTTTGTTGCTTTGTATGTCTTTCCCCCACGGTAATAAACCCTGTTTTCACTGTATTTGATATTGTTATCATTTGGGGAGGGGAAGGAAAAAGCAACTTGTTTAAATAGGGATACCAGTGGACCCATTGAAACAATGAGATGTACAAGTCGTTATGTCGAAAACGAACTTTACAACTTTGGTGTAGGGCGTGTGTGTGTGTGGGGGGGAGGATTGGGAGGAGGGAGGGGGGGGGAGGATGGGAAAGGGAAACAAAGGAGGAGGCAACAATGCTTGATAAGAAATGTACTCATTACCTTGCTCATGTAATTGTAACCCCTCTGTATGGTATTTTCATAATAAAAGATAAAATAACACAAAAATTTCACTATAGAAATCAGGAGAAATGCATGACACACTTGAAGTTACACCACACACACACACACACACACACTGAAGAGCAAAGAAGAAAATAGACTATCATCCTATTTTTCTACATGAAGCAAATATGATAAAAAAATAGTTAATTTTTATTGGCTAAAATTTTACCTATATAAATAGGGAAAGTTTTCAAAAATGCCCTCAGAAAGTACAAAGAAACAATACTTAGAAGATCATCTTTCACAAGTATTCATTTGTCATAACAAAATCCAAAAGTGTTTGTGGCATATCTTATATTTTCTGATTTATAAACTAAGGCTTCCTGAGGCCCAACGGTTGGTTTGAAAAGGATGGGGAAAAACAAAGGAGGAGGTTACAATGCTCGATAGGAAATGGACTCATTACCTTGCTCATGTAACTGTGACCCCTCTAAACAATAATAGTTGGTTTGGTTTGTGTTTGGTCTGAAGTCCTGCAGATTGGCACCAGGTCAGTCCCTGAAATATCAGATTACCTCCTGTGTGTGTTTTACCCAGAAAATCTTGAGTTTTTGGGTAGCAGTTGATGCAGGAATAGATCAGTCTGATTCCAGAAGCCAACATCTATTAAACATTTACTTCTGTGAAGAATTATGTACCTACCCTACTTGTAAAAGGGTTGCTCTGACTTTAGGAGAAGGTGCTAATAACACAGTATACTTACAAATATACCAAAGAGGAGTTAAAATATTCTGTAATGTATTTCCAAAATTGTAAAATATATTAGTAATAGGAAGCACATCTAGTTTGGGTCACTTTAAATTTCCTTCTTCCCCTAATTTCAACTTCTAACCTTGTCTAAAGCAAGATTTTTATTTCTTTCCTGGATCTATGGTACTCTGTTTAAATATTACAATCTTGAACTAGTATAGACTTTAAAAAATAATGTACTGTATTGTTGTTTTCATAGACTTTTAAGAATGTGTATAAATCATGTCATTTTGTGTTATTTCAAGCTCAGTTCATTTAAATTAATGAAATAAATAATATGTATTTTTTTAGTTTATCCAAAACACTTAAGTTATTGATTAACATTACATTGTGCAATAATATTTACTTTCTTCTGATGGTAAAGAAGTTTCCATAAGAAAATTCTTGTTTGAGAACTTTAAGATTCTTTCTCATTTCCTTTCCCATTTATGTCTTTAAGCCATGAAGATGATATTTTTAGTCTTGCAATCAGAACATATTTTTTTTTCCAAATGGATATATATTATGTTCAGCACCTTTTAATGAATATGCTAAGTTGTGATTTTACCTGTCATAAAGTGTTGCAATATGTGCATGTATTTTAGTATATGAATATACCTCATGGCTAATTCCTCAGAAGCCGTTTATACATTTGAACAGAAAAAAAATATATATGCATATATATGCAGATACCTGTATATATACAAATGTATATATATTAATATATATACATGCATTTTACCCAAAAGAAACCTATACTCTGTAGTAAAAACATAATACAGTTTATCAAAAAGAATCCTACCTTCTATAGAACATACATAAATACTGACTTAATTATTTAAGTATGTTTGGACTTTCTTTCCTCCATATGAAGCTTAAATCAGTTTTCACAAATTTCAAATTTTTCTTAGAGAAATTAATTGAAATTTCATAATTTTTTTCATGGTTTGATAAAAGTATATTTGAATGATATGTTCATATATATCATTGAGAAATAACCTTCCTCTTAAACCTCTCGAAAACTTCTTACAATTGTCTTTATTAAAATAGTTTGTGTAAGTTTCCTGACTTTGACTGTTTTCAAGTCTACCTCAATGTTATCCATTTTTCCATTTTTGTCATCTGATACTTAATTGAGCATGTCACCTTCTAAAGTAATTGATATTATTAGGCTTTTAAAATTTTTTTTTCTCAAGTTCTGTGGGTTATTTTCTTTTCATTTTTGTCCTTCCTTCATTTATTTATTTTCTTTCTAGTAAGACAGACTTGGATATTTGAAGTTTGGTTTCAAGTCCATATCTGCTCTGATACATTACTGCAAATATTTTTTGCCATCATTCAATATAGTGGACATGTGTATTTCATAGCTAATGTTAAATCAGATGAATATAAAACAAGGTGATAATATAAGGTATTCATTAATTTGTCAAGAAAGATGTGCTTCACTTAAGCTGCCAAGTCTACTTAGAATAAATAATGGTGAGTTTTTCCACCTCATTCTTTGGATAGGAATAAGTGTCTTCCCACTTAAGTTGTAACACTGCAAAGACCAAACATGGATTCCACCCAGGAGTTTCACTCACTTCCTTCCAAAATGGGGGCGGATATAACTCATCTCCGTTCCTAAGCTCCTACACTTTATCCTTCTTAACACTCAGACTGGGATGGGGGGTGGTGTTTACTTCCTATATCTGAGTCAGCAATATTTTTAAAAGCTACATTTAATCCATATACTTAAGTTATTTGTAAAGGATTTTCTTATTAGCTCTGGTCTTTATTTCATTGGAACCAGAGCTTTCTGTTTCCTCTCTCTGTTATCTAAGAGATCTATGAAAATAAGAATTGCTTACTTCTTTTTAAATGAATGTACTTTAATCCCTTCAAGTGTGGGTTCTGCTTTGCTCATCCTTTACTAACCTTCACTCTGCCAACTTCCTTCTTCTTTTCATTTCTTTAATGCATGTGGGCATATGAACAGCCATCTGCTTACCTGGGCCACTCCCAGTATTTTCTGCGCTGTTTTCTCTACCTGTGTTCACGTTCATAGACCCTAACTGTACATAAAGAACTGAAATGCAATGGAGCTATTTCTCCCACCAATAACCCCCTGATGTCATCCTGTCCTTGTGGACCAAGAGATAACAGGAAGGGGGCTCCAGGCTCGGGCTGAGGATCATGGAGCGCCATCTTCAGATTGCATTTTGCTCTTTCGTCTTTTGGAAACATTGGCTGGTCTTCCAGTTACTCCGTTCTATGTGTTATTTCACCCTGTAGCTACCTGCATGCCTTGTGGCCATGGTTTTCCAATAGGTTACTGGACTGGAGGCCTCACATCACAATGTATTAGAAGTCCAGGCTTTGTGGCTCCATTCTGAACTTAGGAATCCACAGGAAGAATCTCTCAACTCACATGTTCACAGTCCTGACAGAGTTTGAGAAATGCTTAAATAAGGGTACAGGTTGGCCCATTGTAACAATGAGATGTACAAGACACTATGTTAAAAACGAACTTTACAACTTGGAGTGGGTGGGGGGGAGCTGGGGAGGGTCTGAGGAAAGGGATGGTAGGGGAAAAACAAAGAAGGAGGCAACATTGCTAGATAGGAAATGTACTCACTCCCTTACTCATGTAACTGTAACTCTTCCGTACAGTATCTTTACTATAAAAACAAACAAAAATAATAAATTAAGATTGCTGGGTGCCTGTGGCTCACCCCTGTCATCTTAGCTACTCAGGAGGCTGAGATCTAAGGATCCAAGTTCAAAGCCAGCCCAGGCAAGGAAAGTCTGTGGGACTCCTATCTCCAATAAACCACCAGAAAACTGGAAGTGGCACTGTGGCTCAAGCGGTTGAGTGCTAGCCTTAAGCTAAAGAGCTGAGGGGCAGCACCCAGGACCCAAGTTCAAGCCCCAGGACCAATAAATTAAATAAATAAACAAATAAATAAATAAATAAAGATTCACAAAAATAGTTTTTATCATGGAGTGTTGCCAGTTTGTTGATGAAATGAGTTTAGGACTTCATTGAAGATAATTAATTTGTATATAATAAAAATCAAATGCATAAAGTATCTGAGCAAGACAAGGGCTCTTTTCTGACGAATCGATATTTAAGACTTCCTATGATTAGAACCCACACATTTAATTTATATGCCATCATCCGGTGGTCCACTCTTTTTCATATTCCTCATATTAACTTTCATGTTCTTCAAATTAACTTAATTTTTATTTCACCTGCTTTTCTTTCTCATTAAAAAATATATCAATGTTGGTGTCTTTTTTAAAGACTCTGTTTGGTGGTTACAGAGGTTAAATTCCCCTTTTCCTGCACCATCGCACCTGCCTGGGTCATCTGTCACGTGATTCAGACTTGGGATTAAACTCTACTTCCTCAGTGAGCCAAATTAAAACCATAAACCAGATCGCATCCACCCGCTCTGGTCATGTGTGCTGCCATTTCCTTGGTAGTTGTACTCTCCACTTCCTATGTTATCAAGAACTGGTTAATACAAGCTTTTGAGGATTCCAGTGGCCTCTCGGCTGTGTATGTTCAATGTTCACACATACTTACAAGGTAGAGGATTAGAAAATATTTCTAAACAATTAAATGCAGGGATTTAATGAATATTATTTTCCTTGTAGAGATGGAAATTAATTATTCCCAGTACTTGTTAACTCATTTTCCAGGCATATTTTCTGGGACAATTCATACTAAAGAAGTCTTAAACTACACCTATCATTGATGGATGTCAAGTACTTTGCAAATGAAAATTTCCTGATGCCTACATTTAACTTATTTTACAGTCCATGAGGCTGGGTGAGTATTGTGAATAGCTAGGAATTGTGAAATAATTTCATCCACAGATACAAGTTTCAATGTGTTTGTTACTCATTATGAACTTACTCTATGCATACTGTCACTTAATATTTTCTATAGGCTAGCCCAGCTGTGTGCACAGGTGACTCTGCTGTCAGAGTCTAAACTGCCAGAGGTGAAATGAAGTGCTGGTGCAGGTCAACAGCACGAGATCTCCCTTGGCTTTAGGTCAACACCTCTCATACTCTCCTGCTACCCTTCATTCTGTGGAAGAATTATCTCAGAGGACTGTTTTCATTTGCTTGCAAAATGAATGCCTTTGTTTATTCATTCATTCATTCATTCATTTGTATTAGAAATACTTTTCCTGAATTATAAAAATACTGCAGCTAGCTGGGCGCCAGAGCTTAGGCCTGTGATCCTACCTACTCCAAAGGCTGAGATTTGAGGATTGTGGTTCGAAGCCAGCCCATGCAGAAATTCACTCAGAAAAACCCAGAAGTGATGCTGTTGCTCAGGTAGTAGAGCACTAATCATGAGCAAAAGAAGCTCAGGAACATTACCCAGGCAAGCCCCAGAAATGACAAAAAAGAAAAGGAAAAAGAAAAGAAGAAACATAGCAGCAAGATGATTCTCTGTTGCTGTTGTACATTTTGTAGTGATTTATAGCATTTCCTTTTGAGTTTTCCCTGACACATTTGAAATTTACTCATCTCTATCTCTTCTCACTGCATGCTCCTGAAAATTTTAAATCACTTTGGCGATATTTTTTACCTGTTTTTAAATTGTAATGCTTCCACTTCAGAGTCTTTAACATACATTATGTTTACATTTCTTTATTTATTTCAACTGAATTTTTATTTCCTTGTCTACCTTTCTCTACCTCCAAATGTCTATTACATAATTTTTGCTTTCCAATTTACTGATTACTTTGTTTGCTCTTCAAATGATCAGTTCTTTCTTTTTAGTAAAAAAGAAATCTTTCTATTTTTTGTGTATTACCCTTTCTTTTAACTTTTTATCTTGGGAATTACATTTTAGATTTAATTTTATCCAAGCATTCTTTATTTCTAATTTCTTAAAACAAAGTCTTTAAATGTGTATCCTATTTTTCAGGTAGTTATTTCCTAAGGTCCTTGGGAAACCTGTTCACAATTTCATTTTGAGAAAGTCCTATGCAATATACCTCGCAGGTCACAATCTTTTCATGTAGCTCTTTCTGCAAGTAACCCTCTTCAACTACTATAATGAAGACTTGTCACTCCTATCATCCATCCATCACAGTATTCATATATTAAACATTTTAAATGAAATCAGTGTGTGCAGAGAAAAACCTGTTAGTACTGGGGCTTAACAGAGGACAGATGAATTGGATGTGGGCCCATAAAGTAATCGTGCAATATAAATTAAGAAACACACAGACACAAAGTGGAACATATAAGTGCAAAGGTATGACTAACACCTTGTGTACGACAGGAGTCAGTAACAGAAAAAGTCACATGTGAGCGGAGTTCCTAGTGGTACAGACCAGGAAGAGCAGATGCTCTCTGACTGGAATGGCTTTGGTGATCACAGAAAAAGAAGGGCATCCGTATGGCTGAAAGGTCACACACAGGAAGAAGGACCGCAGTGGTGTTGGGAAAGCAAGGAAAAGTTACTTTCAGGGCTTTTCTGGAGTTTTAGGCAAAGTCTACAGCATGAAATCATTATGGACCACATTTACCTCTTTACTTGGTCCTTACATTTCCTGAGTGTGACAAAGATTGGGGAGAGATTTCAAGTGGAAAAGTGAGCGAGTTGCTGGCTCAAGAGATGGACGTGGGTTGCACAGGAGCCTGGAATGGACCAGATCACATGCAAGAGAGAAAATGAGCCAAACTTGGCAGCTTCCTCTGTGAGTAGCATTTAGCTTCTGGTTGAGATAGGGACAATGGATAAAAGCAAGTTTGGGACAAAAGAGCGATCAAGTAAGTATATGTTAATTTTAAAGTAATATGAAACTGGTCAGATATTAGATACGCAACTCCATATGTATGAAATGATAAAGAGGTACATAACAAATAATATAAAATAATGAAAAATTAATTATAATCAACAATTAATAAGTACTTATCAACAATTACAAATACAATTAATTACAAATAATGACTAATTGTAAATAATATAATTAGGTATATTATACTAGGTTTCATTGTCATATATGTGTAGCGTTAGTCATACTCAACTTGCATTAGCATTTCTAAAATCTATGTCATGCCTTATGAATTTTCATATTATACTTATGTAAGACCATAGAAATATTTTCTGTATAGTTTCAGTTTGGGTATATGAACTTCTGAGGTAACAAATTGATTCTGAGGAAGCAAAGTCAAGTCCTAAATGGCTCATGGTTGGAAAGAAGAGAACAGATCAGGAAAACCCCACCTAAAATGACAGCAGAAAAATCCCACCCTAAGCTTGATGCCAATGGAAAACGGCTCAAGCATGCTACAGGTGCTGAAAACTACAGCGAAATTAGTGACTGAACCACTTACTGTGTGAGACACAGGATCATTCTTTGATTTTGACAGCTGTGGCAAAGCTACGAGTTTTGAGTTGAGGAAATTGAGTGAAGGGGAAAAGATGAGGAAAATGGAGAGGACAAATGTATTCCCAAGGTATTTGCTAGAATATTGGGATTATTTCTTCACTTTATAAAAATTACCAAATGGTTATTTCTTAGGGGTATCTCTTCTTGTAATATGAAGTTTTATATTTTACTGTCCAAATTTCCCCCATATTCACAGTCAAATGACATTTAAAAAAAAACACAGAAAATAAACATTTCATGATGTTTCAAACACATGGAAAGATTTCCCAAAAGCCACACTTGCGATTTCTGCAGATGCATTGCAGAAATGTCTCAAATCGATGAGGATAAGACCTGTTTCAATAGGGTTGTACGAGAAACTTTCCATCACCCGGCAAAGGGGCCCACCGCAGCTGCACCACTCGATGGTTCTCAAGCCCTGGTCTCAGTGTACCAGACCACAGACACAGACATGTGTGTGTGTGTGTGTGTGTGTGTGTGACAGAGAGAGATCTCCTCACTGACTCTGAGTTTATGTGGCATAAAATTATACTTTCACAGAGAAAAGTAATGAAGTCCCTATGCATTTACCTGCATTTCTCTCTTCACCACACTCTGATCTCTCATAATATGGAAACTTATGAAAATGCGTTTGTGTTATCATGCAGATTGCATTCGACATCTTCTGTTCTTCTGCTGGGCTTTCTCAGCTCTTTACCTTCTACAGAGAGAGCAAGCCATTCGGAACCTCCAGTGAGTTAAAGGAACCCTCTGGAAAAGTGTGTCATATCTGTTCTGTGATGTCATTTATTTATGAATCATTTTGTGTTAAATTACATGCATTAGTATTCTAATCTTCATAACATAATTGGGTGATTAGAAGTAATTAATATAGTATAGTTGAACCATCCTATAATAGCTACCTCAAATCTCACGTTATCTAGGGTACTTGGTCCTCTACAGTTCTCAACTTTTCAATTAGTTTTTCTAATAGCCTGCTTTGAAACTTCATATAAATCATAGGGTTACTTTGTGGAAGTAGTCCTTACTCTACAATGAATTCTACAATGAAAGCGTGTTTGTATCTATTTTCTTGTCTGGATTGTATAAAGACAATGTGTAATTTTTCATAATTTTGGTGGCCGAATATGATTCCCTAAAATGTCTATGTTGTTATGTTCAGGCTTGAGAGTATGAAATCATACATGGGAAAAAGAAATATAAATATGCTAAAGTCACAGAGCTAGAGTCCAGGTGAACACAGGATCCCGGGAAGTAACAAGGAAGGATAGACCAGAGAAAGAGACAATATGACAAAGAAAGTGGACTTGGAGCTGGGGACTGAATATTTAAGCTCTGTCTTTGAAGATGGATGAAAAGCCAGGAGCCAAGGAATGCCGTCTCTCTCT
This sequence comes from Dipodomys spectabilis, assembly GCF_019054845.1. Lineage (NCBI taxonomy): Eukaryota > Metazoa > Chordata > Mammalia > Rodentia > Heteromyidae > Dipodomys > Dipodomys spectabilis. The sequence continues at coordinate 3,323,526 of NW_024870892.1, read as the reverse complement.
TTCTGCAAAGATGGAATCTCTTCTCAGGATATGGAGTGCCACAGCTCTGACAGTGCCCATGAAGCTCCTCACCTACTTGTGACTTCAAAGCTGTAGGATACGTTTGTCTGTGCTTGGTCAATAAGTTCATGGTAATTTGTTAAGATGCGTTGAGAACCTACAAAATATTCTGTACTTACTCATTGTTCTTAATGTGATTTTTTCCAGACACATGATCAGTGATATTGGTTTATATACAATTGTGGATATACTTATTCAACAGTGCCTGTGTTAAGGTGGAGGACAGAAACGCAAGCTGAGAAGCCCTGCTGTAGATCAGTGATGACTGGAATGGCCTGGCTAGATCAGGAGGGCAGATGGAACTTGATTTCTGCTTCTCTGCTGAGAGGCTGCTCCACGACTTCCATTGTCTGCTTGGGGTGGAGGCCCGCTTTCAGCCTCCTGAGCTCTGCCACAGAAGTCTTGGGCTGTCATTCTGCAAGGAGTAAACTTAAAAGGGAGGAATTCACAATAGGTGCCGGACATGTCTTTCTCTTATATTCATGGCTGTGATGTTCCTCTTACCTGAAATCTCATATAATCCGGAGAATGCTAGGCTTTCCTTCTCTGATCATTGTCAGTCTTGAAGAGACTCTGACATGGCACTGAAAATATTTTCTCAGGGTGTGGAAGAAATTTAATATTTCCTTTTCTGTCATTCAGCTGACAGGAGAGAGTAAAAATAAGGCATAATCTTGAAAAGTTTAGGAAAAATACAAATCATGAGAAAGCCTAGAATTGAACTACACCAACAGATCAGCAAAATGGTTGTGCTTTTCTTTTTCTCTTTTACAGTGTTCAAACTTGGACTGTGTGCATCTGTACAATAGAAATTTTCCAATACTGTGACCCAGCGAAGATTCGATTCATGTTTAACTAGAGACTCAAAATGATGACATTCTACTGTCAGATAAAATGCCCTCATTCCTGTGAATGCTTGCTAGAATTCTTCATTGAAGTGTGAGAGAAGAAATGTGAATGGATTGTATTTATCTGACTCAGCTTAACACTTGAAAAATATGAGTCATGCCATAAGTGCTTTCTGTGCAAAAAACACACAAAGAATAAAAATTGATTCCCAGTAACAATTGTGAAGTCATTGGGCTTGATTGTTTCTTCAGCAGCTGTATGAAATCATTATATACCAATGGCCATGGGGAAACATTGCCAACATCTGGAGTTTCTATTAAACAAATATCAACAACTACCATTTGATTACTCTTCTCCAAAGCAGAGATTAAATAATAGTCCATCAGACACCTGGTGCATGAAATTCCCCCCACCCCCTTGTCCTCTCTAACAGGCATAAAATAGCATCTTTCTGGCCATCATCACCATACGAGGTTTGTTGGTCTGATATAAGTAAATATATGTGAATAATAAAAACTGGAAATAAAGACAAACATATAAATTCATGGAGAATACCATTTTTCCCCTTTCAATGAGAATGGTTTTAAAAATGGAAAATATGTAACCTGTCATGATGTATTTCCTATGAATTCTAGGTTCCACATGCTTGCTTATTACAGTACCAACCTTTTTTTTTAAGGCTTTCCAGCCACACACACTAGTCTTGGATCATACAGAATTCCAGAAATTGAAATGCTGGGAACCCTCTAGAATAAGAGTTAGAATTGGAGCATGGAGACTGATTATCAGAGCAAATGTTTTCATGTAAAAGAAGAGCCATAGAACAGCAAGAGCAGGTCATGGGGGTACATTTCAAACGGGAGTTGTGAAAGCAAGGCTTGCATGGAATATTGAACAGAAACTTGGCTTTGAAGTATTTTCTTTGCTAAAGTTAATTGGTCTCCACACACTGAAAAAAATGTAAGTATAGCCGTGTTATTAGTGAGAAGTGTGTGAAATTGTTTATGGTTGTGTTACCTATATTGCAGTTTTTCCACACGCAGTCAAGGAACACCTTGGTCCAGGAATCCAAAATTAGATTTAGTGGAGAAATATTTAGAGATGAGGCCAAATATCTGTGTCTTAAACCTTTGAGATCATCTGTTGGCAAGCTACATGATAAAAACAACAGGCTAATGTGATTTGGGACAGCTACCAGTAATATCTATTTATGAAATGTTATGAATAAATAAAATACTAATGAAATACAATTATGTTATAAATGAATATAAATATACCTACTCAGAGATATTGATGGAAAGGCTTGGAAAAAAATTATATTAAGTGAAGTAAGCCAGGCCCAAAGAAACATAGGTCCCATGGTTTCCCTTATTTTCAATAACTAGTATATGTCTGAGGCAAGCAGAAAAGGTCAGATAAGTTGATTTAGGTGAAATGAACACCAAGATAAGGATTCAAATGTTTTTGCTACCATGTAATTGTTTCAAACATATTTATGATTATTTCTTTGTTGCTTTGTATGTCCCTCCCCCACAGTATAACCCCTGCTTTCACTGTATTGAATGTTGGTATAATTTGTGTAGGGAAAGGGAGAAAACAAATCGTTTAAATAGGGATACAGGTGGACCCACTGCAACAATGAGATGTACAAATCATTATGTCGAAAAATGAACTTTACAACTTTGGCCTGGTGGGGGGGCGTGGAGGTCAGGGGTAGGGATGGGGGGAGAGATGGGAAGGGGAAACAAAGGAGGAGGCAACAATGCTTGATAAGAGATGTACTCATTATCTTGCCCATGTAATTGTAACACTTCTGTATGGTATTTTCACAATAAACAAAAGAATTCATCATCAGTATATGTAGATTTCAAAACTTCCTCATGATAAAAAACCTTATATTTCATTTTGTGTTCTAGATGATCTCATCTACATAGTAGATTTCCTAAAATTTAATTTTAGACAAAAAGGAGCATATGCAATAAAATCAGATTATTTAGTTAAAATAAAGTGAAAAAAGTATTGAAATAAAAAGTTGTAAAAGTTAAAACATGACTTTCTTGTGGTATGGCTTCAGAAAGTACCTTCTTCAATAAAACCCAAATATACAAAATTGAAATAATATTTAGAGAAAGACTTGAATCAATATTGCTCTGACTATAGTTGCATTGATTTCTGCCTTGTAGATAGTAGAAAGCATGTTGAAGTCAGACAGTGTCATATCTCTATAATTCTAGCAACTAGGAAAGTATAGATTCAAGACTGTCCTAGTCAAAAAGTTCCTGACACAATATCTCAACTAATAAAAAAAAACAAAACTTGGGTATGATGGTGCTTGCCTGTCATCTCAGAGGAAGTATAAGGAGAACTGTGGTCCAGACTTCTCAGACATAAAAGTGAAACCTTATCCAAAATAGGAAAGCAAAATGTTCCGAGGGATGGCTCAAATATTAAATGAATACGAGGCCCTCATTTCAAAATTACCAGAATTACTAAAGGAAGTAAAAAGGAGCTGAAAAGAACAGATATAGTATGTAACTTTGCTGTGCTTTGGAATTAATGAAATAAATGAAGCTAAGTATTTTCCTATAACAAAATGTACAGTACAGGGAAAATGCATGATAAAAGATGAGGAATCTCCCATTCTTCTGCTTTGCTTCTGTCTTTGCAAAGTATCATCAAGTCCAAGTTTTCAGAAGCTAGAAGGGAGAAGGCACAGTATGAGCTCTGTGTGTCCTTTTTATCAGAACAGCAAACCTGTCTTTAAACCCCTCTTCCCTCCTTGGATGGGGGCTGATGGTCACGCCACACTTCCTTTAATTGGAGGTGGTGACAGACAGAGGGCACGGGATACCCCTCGGGTCAGCCTGTCACCGGGTCTGAGTAGCCACCACAATATTTACAATACTCACAGAACGTCTGCATCATTGATTCTATAAATCAATAGATGACATGTATTTAGTGATTCATGTCAATTACTGATGTCTCCTAAAACCATCCAGCTGTATTCATCCTCCTAAACTCTTTAAAGAAGAGCCTCTTTCTGCACTCTGATAATGACAATAATTAGCTTAATATACACAACAGAGAGGATTTAAGTCTCATCATTTCCCCAGTTCCCATCTCCAGCAGGATACAGTAATACAGAACAGATGTTCAGACACTGCTCGACACGGGTACCGGTGTCTAGGGAAATGAACTGCATGGCTGTCCTGAATCACACACCCCGATGTCTCTGCGGCCAACCCAGGACATGGAGCTGTGTCCGCACAGCTCTACCAGCAGTGGGGAGCTGCACTCTGTGACCTTCCAAGGTGTCCTCTATGATATTATCAGCTCTGCCTGCCTGTGTAGTCTCAGGACATGCTTGCCTCCATATGAGCTTACTGCTGCCTCCCTCCTATTAATTTCCCTGCCATCTGTGCTACCAGATGTGGCGAGACAGTTAAGGAAGATCTTCACCCTTGGGAAGAAGAGGTAGCTGGGTGCTTTGCCTCAGAATTGCTTCTCTGCTGTGTCTCAAGATGTTTGAGCTCTTGTGCACTGAAAGCATGATTCTCAGTACACAAGTTGAAGATAGCCACTGAAGGACTGCCGCAGGGATGTACACCAGATGGATCCACACTGCACACAACGTTTTGACTTTGCTGTTCACTAGGAAGTTTGGATTGCCATCTGGTAACTGGAATGTAGATTAATACTATTGAGTGATTGACACCGACTCCTAAGATAACAGCCAATCACAATATTATTATTATTATTATTAATATGAACATGAGGCAAAGAGAGTCAGGGTCTAGTCTCTGTTGTCAAGGATAGGAAAGACATCATCGATGTGCTTGTTCCCATTCCCAGAACAAGGCTGTAAAATTATCCCAAGAACTGGAGATATTCTAAAATGAGGCAAGCTAGGTGCTCCTGTTGTAAAAGCCACCTCCCTTCCACCACCCCTGCTTCTCCAACTGCTCTTGTCCATCCTGTGATTACACTGAGGACTGAGGACTAATGTGCTCCTTAGCTCAGTGTACCACTGGTCCAGGCGGTCACACTCCTGCCTCATTTTTATTCCAGACTCCCTCTTCCACCCCTTCCTCTCTCCCTTCTTCTCACTCTCTGGTAATTCTGTGATTTTTCTAAGCTGATGCCCTTCTCTTTGAGCTACCTCAAGTCTCTTTTTATTTCAGTTATCTTTTAAATGAGATGTCATCTTTTTACCCAGAACTGTCCTCAGATGGTGATTTCTAACTATCTCTTGTAGGTGAGATTACAGGAGCACACCAGCATTCTAGCTAATTGATTAAGATAGTGATTTCACTACTTTTTGTTTGGGCTAGCCTCAAACAATGTTAGATTATTCAAAAATGTTTTTAATGGATTCAATAGGAAATGACTATAGTAACTATAATAATAACTTGTAGCTATTAATATCAGTGAAATTATGTATCTGTTGTGTTTAGGCTCAGCCCCATTGATCTTGGATGTCACTTTACATATCAGCTTTTTTTTATTACTTTCAATACTAATAATTCATCAAAGAATGAACCAATGAGGCTGTGAGCTTCTGCTTTTATGGTATAAAAAGTGGATTTTTTGTATAGTCATTTTTAAATATATCTATTGAAAGTTATCAAAATGTTCTTTAAAAACCATAGCTATTGTAACAGAGGCAAGTTTACTGTGAACAAGTCAGTATCCAACTGCCAAAGATCTGAATGTATACTTGGGAAGCATTAATAAGAAACTAAAAATTGACTTTTTCCTTAAGTTCTGATTACCCACTCCTGTTTGGTCACACAGCATGAATTTTAGTCCAGTTAATCATGGTTAACTAACCCCTTGACTTTGCAACACAGGGGAGTTGTATATTCATTTAAAATTAATTTCTGAGTAATTGAGAAAATTGGAAACTGAAGTGTATAAATATTTGCAAGATACGATTATCCACACCATTCTAAGAATAAATGTTATTCATAAGTTAATAATAAACGTTCACATGAAGAAGAACCAGTCCTTTCAAGATTTATGTATGAAACAAAATCCATTACATTTTCATATGAAGCATGACTATTCTCTGATTTGGAGTCAATTGTTGCCACCTTCTCATTTCATAAAAGAATATACATTCCCATTTAAACTTGTATACCTAACTGAACTTTTATCATCATGTGGACAATGTGAACTACATGGGGACCATTTGCAGGAATTTCCCTTTGAATGGAAATCCAAGCGCACATGGGAGACCCATCAGGAGATTTTCATTGGTTCTTGTGTCCTCAGGGTTAGAAAGACATTCCAGTTCTTTGATGAGTTCTCTTCTGCACTAGGAACCCACAGTGGCTGACGGTGTTATTCATGGTCATCCAGCTTCAGAAAGGACTTCACATTGCTCTTCTGAAATGAGGCAACGTTATTGGGAATAAGAATAGAGGACAAATTGCCTCTTGGGTTTTCTTCCCTGGACATTTGTTTCTGTACCTTAGAAGAAAATTAAACCCCAAATGGCCTACGTTCTTTTGGTGATGATCATTCTGTCTTTGAAGTCCCACCTTCTACTCCAGAGTTTGTCATTCTCCCCTGCTGGACCTGTCAAATCCAGAAACAAGAAAGGAAGACAAAGAGGGCACACAGAGTTTGAAGACATTCTCTTCTAAGAAACCTGAAACACATTCTTGCTAAAGTATTATTAAAAATAATTTCACCATTGGAATTTTATCAGTGAGTAAACTGTTGAAACAAAAGGCAATGCACATATCAAGGTCACATATCTGTATTTTCATAATAGTCCCTCTGAGATTATTAAAAAATACTAGTTTGAAGTATTGAAGGTTTAATATGTCTGTCGGCCATCATGTGTAAGGAAATTCAATGATACATTTATCTCTTTTGCTTCCACAATAAAATATAACAAAGATTTCCTCTTCTCTATAGTGTAGTTGAACAGTAAAATATAGGGCATATAGAAACATGTACCGGTACCTCTAAAACATGTTGCAAATTGGCAAATTCAGTAATACTTAATGTTTAATAATAGAGTAAATTACAGTAACACAGATAGAAATTAAAATTTTAGATAAATTTTGCATAAACATAAAATAGCAATGTAGATTATGTTGTAATATTTAAATAACTAATATTTTAAGTGAAGAAAAAAGAAATTTCCATTGGCAAATATGATGTTTATAGAACATATAAAACAATTATTACTGAAATTTAATTTCACCTAAAAAGTTTTTTTGTCTTGAAAATATAGGAAAATTTAAAATTTAATTCTAATCAAACTACATGCTTTGTGGCAAAGCATCCTCTATACTTACAACTCAAACTAGAAGCCTATTTTTTAGTGGGGGGGGTCGGTCATGGGGCTTTGAACTCTGGGCTTGGGCGCTGTCCCTGGGCTCTTCAGCTCAAGACGACTGCTCTACTGCTTGAGCCACAGCGCCACTTCTGGTTTTCTAGTGGTTTATTGGAGATAAGAGTCTCAAGGACTTCCTTCCCTGAGCTGGCTTTAAACCATGACCCTCAGATCTCAGCCTCCTGAGTAGCTAGGATTACAGGCATGAGCCACCAGTGCCTGGCTGTAGAAGCCTTTTCATATTTACTTAAATGAGGATGTCTTCGTCAAAATCTTAACTCAGTATTTCATTCAAAAATGGCAGTAGACAAAGCAAGATGCTAGGGTACAGAGGAAAACAGCCTTCAATAACAAAAATCATGAATTTTAAATACTAAGAAGGTCTTTTGGCATAAAGTATGATTATCTCAACTGAAATTCTAGAATATGCAATAAGAAATGTTTATTATAGGTTTTTTTTCTTTTTATCTTTATTTCACCTGCTAAAGAAACATTTATTTTCTTTCTTATTGGTTCTTCCTCTTCTTACTCATCCTCTTCCTCTTCTTTTTCTTTCCTTCCTCTTCCTCTTCCTCTTCCCCTCCTCCTTCCCCTTCTCTTCCTTCTTCCTTTTCCTCTTCCCCTCCCTCTTCCCCTCCTTCTCCACCTTCCTCTCCTCCCCCTCCTACCCTCTCTCTCCTCCTCCTACCCCTCTCCCTCTGTCTCCTCCCCTTCTCCCCCTCCCTCTTCTCCTCTTCCCCCTTCTTCCCCTCCCCCTCCTCTTCCTCCCATCCCCCTCCTCTTCCCTCCTCCTCCTTCTCCTTCTCTTCCTCCTCCTCCTCCTCTTTATATTATATAGCTGTGCAAAGAGGTTGCAATTCTCTAGATCAGGTTATGAGCACAATGCTTCTTGGTCAGTGTCAACCTTCCTTCACTTCCCCCATCCCGGCCCCATCCTGTCACTGTTTTGTTCATCCTTCCATGGCCACATACACACACACAAACTGAAAATCTGTTTGCAGTTTGGGGGATGCAGCCTAGTGGAAGGTCACAGATCTTGAGTTGAAGACTCTGGATTGCAAAAATAAAAATAAATAAAATAATAGGAAAGAAAAAGCTACTCAGCTTAATAACCAAATCTGCCATACTACACACTGAGCAATGTGTGTGGAATTTATGGAATTAATATTTCATATTAGTAGACTTACAAAAGAAGCTATGAAAATGAGAAATATAGCATGCTATGGATACTATAAACCACCACATTCTAAAGCTCATGTATTTAGTGTTTTAAATTCAAAATTACTTTTAAATTAAATTTGAATATTTGATCTACAATTATGTGAAAGGCTAAGGAACTGAAAATAATTTGTAACTATTGTATGTGTGATACTATATAAATAATAAATGTCAAGACATATACCATCTATGAAGAAATTAAAAATTAGTCAAAGGAACAAGACAGAGCGCATAAAGATTCCTTGTAAGAAACTAACAAATAAATTAGATGGCTCTGAAAATTACCTAGGAAAGGGGGAGCATTTAACAGTGAGTAAAGAAAGTTTGATTAATTATAGGTAAATAATAATTAAAAGTCCCAGGAAATAAAGTCTAGTTCAAAGAGTGTATAATGACTTCAGAATAAGGCACAACACTCTAAAGCAAAAATCATTACAAATATGACTAATAAACTTGACCTTTAAATTTTAAACGATTTTCAGCAAAATTTTCCACATAAACATTTTCAGAGCAGAAGATTTTCAACTTATATTTTCCTTACATGGAACCAACTAGGTTTTTTTCACACCAGAATATTAAATAAACATCAACAAAATCACACAAATATACAAGAAAAGTTTGAATTGAGTAGCTAACCAAAGTATTTATGCAGATGAAAAATTGTAACATACTTGATAAAAGTAAAGTCATAATTCCAAAACTCTGAGATTGGAAGGAAATGTGTAATTCTGACCAAAAAATAAAAAATAAAAGAAACAACAATGACCAAAAAAACAAGCATGAACAATGATATGGGGAAATAGAAGTTTCCAGACCATATAACTTCAGACCAGTCTCACAGTTTCTGGTGTATCACAGGGTAAGGTTAGACAGATGCAGAAGTGAGACAGAAAGAACTCACTGACATGCACACACATGATATAATTTAATATTATATCACATAGAGAGCAACTGCATGATGTGTGGTGCTTGCTTTTAAATGTAATGTAAATTTTAAAAATACTTTGGAGATAATAGGGCTATATTAAGATGAAAAGAATACAAACAGTAATGACTACGTTTAGGGGGCAAAGTAAAGAAAGGAGAATGGGAAAGGAAGAACAGGAGAGATATTCTATATTTAATTACATTATTTTAAAACTCTTGCACTCAGGTTGTTGAAGCTCAGGGGTCTCAGAAACTGGATTGGTAGGCTCTCTACAACTTGATCAACATCCCCAGTGCTAACTAAAACTAATATGACCAAATTAAAACATTTGATGAAGAGTATATCTTTTTTTTTCCCTTTTGAAAATCTTATATTACTCATTTCTTGAAATATTTGCTCTTTACAATATGTGAGCAAATGACTTTTAGGAAAGAAAATCACAGGAACAGGCACACAACCAAGATAGAAGACATTTTTTAAAGGCTGCAAAGCTAAGTAAGTTGAGTTTCCCTTTAGCCAGTTGATGTTGAGCCCGTGGGTATTAAGTCATAGATTTCACCAATCTCAGCATTATATCCACGATCACCATTTCACAGAGTTAAAATGGCTTCAGAACAGATTTTTATTGTTTGATTTTACGAAGACAGGCGTATTTTTTGAAGACGGGGCCTGGATTGATATTATTCAATGTGGCACCATGCCCCAGCTTAGAGCGCAGAGTATCAAAATAATAGAACGCCATCCATTAAAACCATGCCTACACCTGCACACGAGACTGGCAGAGTTTCATATTTTTATTTCAGCGGTCCACCTTCTCTCATGCCTCTCATAAATCCATAGCTTTACAACATCTGGTTCTCAGTTGAATTTTATAGAATGAAGTAGCACTCTGAAATCTGGAAAAGAGGCTAAATACAAATAGTCCCTTAATTTGTGTATTTTCAATTCAAAAGAATAAGACAGATATAATCTAAGGTCCCTATGACCTCAATAGGAAAGAAAAAGAAAACGTAATAAATACAAGTAGCAACAACATCTCAATGAATGTTGGTCCACTGAGCTTTTATTAAAGGAGATCTCCTTCTGGATCCTGTGGAAATGTGAGGATGTTTAGAAGTGATTCCGAACTTTCAAGGATTTGTTTTCTAAAAGGCACAGATCCCTATAAGTAGCATATGACAGATCAAGTTTCGTATCCAATTGTAATAAAAAAAAAAAGAAAGAAAATCAAGGAGTCATTCTAAATGATAAACTCCATCAATCACTAATGATTGGGTAGAGTGTTCAGTGGAACATATTTAAAGAACTCTTTATTCTAATGCAGTAAACAATACAATCCAGTTGGAAAATGGGGGCAGTTCAGGAAGGCACTGTTGGCCCCTTTTTCTATTTCCAGGGGGGTACACAGGCCCCCCTGTGGAGGCCTGCAATGCTCTGAGCATGGAGCCTTGGGCAGCCACCAGCTAGGTGTGATTTTCTTCAGTGTCACTTTTCCTCCAAGTGGGAGGCAGGCTCCGGGCTTACTCTAGTGATCTGGGAAATTTGAGAAAGAAAGTACAAATGAGAGAGGGATGCAAATATTGAGGACTTACATGGGAGTGGGCAGCACCATCACCAACTTAGTATCAGAGACAATTGAGGTCTGTTGGGGGGGGGGTGTAAGAAACTGTGGCCAGCTTTAGTTTTTAAAAAATCTTTTGTTGCTAATTCTTGGTGGAAATACATTCATCCTGCCCCAGGTATTGTAAGAGAATGACAACGTCGCAGGGTGCAATAGAATTAAGTCTTCCAGTGCGTTGGGGCAGTGCCCTGCTCATCCTCATCCTTCCACCAGGGCTGGATCCCAGGCCCACAGCCTCACCCCAGCCCCCAGACCACTCTCCCTCACACCCTGCACCTGCCTGGCCAGCCTTGGAATTTGTGAATTTTGTTTTCCAACTGCTTACTTGCTGGTCATATTTCATCTTGACTTTTCCATCTGACTAGGTGGTCCTATGCGTTTCACTCTGCTGAAATCCAGAAAATTAGAAATATCCTGTCTCTTCTTGAACCGTATATAACTAGCAAACTAACAAATGACACAATCATGTCTATATAATTTTCTATTCTCCATTACACAACACACACACACACACACACACACACACACACACACACACACACACACACACACATTCTTTATCACTGTGAGTAAATCGAACCACTTGTAAGGATTTCTAGCTGAACATAGGAAAGGAACATGATGTTTATAGATTTTACATATTTAAATATTTCAATCCATTGTAGATTAAATCCTGATATGTTTGGCTATTAATAGTAATGGTTGGTTTTTAGCTTATGTAGCCTGCATTTTCATTGAATGAAATGGCTTTGCGTAAGGAATCTGGTGCATATCCAATCCTGAAGAGATTTATCAGTAGCGTCTAAACCACTCCCACGGCGATTATGAATTAAGAAGGAAGTTGATTATCTGAATATTTAACTGTGGGAAAAGAAAATGCAAGTCTCCCTTCTTTATGCACAACAGGATGAAATGTGTCATTTATCTTTAACAATATGATCTTAGAGGTAGACTCTTACAGGACTTCATAATTTATTGCTCTATGCACAAGGGACGAATACTACATGGAATTTTTCTAACATTCCATGTAGAAAAAAAAAGTTACAGATTACAGTGAGTGCAGGTGACTTTGTCAATTTGATCTTAATCATTGTAAACATTTTAGGCCCTTCTTGCTGAGGCATAAAATTATATTTTGTACATTATTTTATGAATGTGTTATCTAGTCATAGATCAAGTTAACAACACTGATTTCTTTATATTACATTAACTTCTGATAGACTCTGAATCATATAGACTTAGACTATTTTATGAATTTGCATTCCCAGCAAAGGAAGAAAGAACAAGCTTATTTCTTCTGCACGTTTGAATATAAAGCTGTTACTCTATACATACTGTATCAAAAGCCTATAAATGTAAATATGATATTTATGCAAATATAAAATCATACACACATGTATTTCACTGCTTCTCAATGTTTTGTGGAACAATCATCATTTCTCAAAATGTTATTGAGATATTGGTACAATAATTCACAATTATACTGCTCATATGTCTACACCAAATTATAGGGCCTCCTCAATATGTGCAAAGAAATATCCCATGTGTTCTTGTTTCGCTATATTTATTGTGTTAAGAGCCTTAGACTTAGCACAATGTCAAGAATCTCAATATACCAGATGAAATAAAATTATATATTTTCCTGAAATCATTCATAATCATATAAAGGAGCTAATAAATATAGCTAATAAATCTATTTTAAATAAATCTTTTTAAAATATATTTATTTTATTATCTTTAGTTGTGCATAATTTTCAACACAACATGCCATTACTCTCTCTCTCATCTCTCTAATCCCATTCATCAGTTTAAGTTACCTGGTTTCATTTTCACTTATGTACATAGAATATGTTGAGTGCACTCAGCCACCCTGTTTTAATTTTTGTGAATCTATTATGATTTTACAGTTTACTTTCTAATGACAATAAAAATCTTACCTAGCATATAAAATAGCATCAAAGATACAGAAACTATAATGATATGCAAATACATAAATTCATGTTTCCATTCTCATTTAATTGAGTGCTGTGTAAAAGTGAATGACACACTGTGTACTACAGCATATAAAAGTTTACATTAGGGGCTGGGAAGGTGGCTCAGTGGTAGAGCACTTGTCTTGCATGCATGAGGCCCTGGGTTCCATTTCTCAGCACCACATGAGCAAAAAGAAAAAAGCCAGAAGTGGCGCTGTGGCTCAAGTGGTAGAGCACTAGCCTTGAGCTGAAGAGCTGAGGGACAGCGCCCAAGCCCAGAGTTCAGGCCTCACGACTGGACCCCCAAAAAAAAAAGTTTACATGATTATATATAAAAACAAACCCACAAATAGAAAATACCTATAACCTATACCTGGGATTTGTTTCACATACATCTGAAGAATTTCATTTTTAAATATTTGATTCTATTTTAGCTAGAGATAATGTATTTTCTTAATTTTTTATATTTCCTCAAGTATATTTTTTAATTTTTTCTCTGATTTTTATAGCCTTTTCCTTTTTTCTGTAATTCATGTGATGTTATGAATATGTACATTTTTTTCTGATTTGTATAAACAATTTAAGAATGCTTTCATTTGGGGTGAGATGCAATATTTCTTGTGAGAAAGGGCTCTATTTATATTTAGTAGAGGTAAATAAGGAATTGTGATAAGATCAAGATGGAATGCAATCAAATACAAGACATAAAACTTGGATCAACAGCTTACACATAGTGGAAATAGACCTAACAGATTGAGGTGGAGCAAAAGCTCTTCTTACATTCAAATTTTTATAATTACAATAGTCTATCTTCTACTCTTCTGATTAATACAGCTTTATGCTTGCCAGGTCTCTCTCTCTCTCTCTCTCTCTCTCTCTCTCTCTCTATATATATATATATATATATATATATGCGTGTGTGTATATATATATATATATATATATATATAGACACCTTGTAGATAATTTCTAAGTATTTTTAAGGGAAAAAATATCAAGTGTTTTAATGAATCAAATATTCAGAAACTTTCCCTGTTAGCACATTCATTACAACTTGGCAACTAAAGAAACTTTTTTTGTGTGTTTCTAAAGTGCAGAGGAAGAATGGTTACAGGGTTCTCTGTAATCGTGCTTAAGATCCTTGCCCAGTCAGGAAGAGGGAAAAATAAAAGACATAGCTACTAAAAAGAAGAATGCCATAAATAATTTTTTACATAAATTTATAAAACTTGCAAAATTATGGGAAATAATGTGAAAATTTTCTGGAAAGAAAGAAATGTTGGTTATAGAAACTTACAGTTTGGGGACTGGGAAGGTGGCTCAATGGTAGAGTGCTTGCCTTGCATGCCTGAGGCCCTGGGTTCAATTCCCCAGCACCATATAAGCAAAAAGAAAAAAAGCCAGAAGTGGAGCTGTGACTCAAGTGATAGAGGGCTAGCCTTGAGCTGAAGAGCTGAGGGACAGCAACCAGGCCCAGAGTTCAGGCCCACGACCAGACCCCCCCCCCCAAAAAAAAAAGAAACTTACAGTTTGAAAATTAAAATTTAAGTGCTTTATTTAAATTAACATAAAATATGAACTTTTAAAATAAAAATGTATAAATTAAAATGTACAGAATATGTATATTTACGGCTGTTTGACAATGAGAAACACCGAACTTAATGAACATTTACACCCATGTTACATCTCAGGTGACTGAATGTCTTCTGAATCAGTATCTCTACGAAGAGTAATCTAAATCTCACATTGGAGATTTATTTATCTTGTGCAAAGGATTTACAGTGTTTGAGTGTTGAACTAATTATTATAAGTTTTTATATGAAAATATACATGATAAGAATGGCCAAAAGCTAGCTTGCCAAAATACTCGAATGTAGATAAATAATTATATGTATATATAAATATATTTTACAGGTAGAAAATTGTGGGAAAGAGGACCAGAATTATAAGTAGTTTTGGAGTAGAACAGCACAATTTTGTCAAGTTCTCATTAACTGAAATAATCAAGTGTTTCAATGGTAATAGAAAACATTTTCAATTAATCATGCTTGACCTAGAATAATTCATGGGAAATAGATATTCTACTAACATTACCAACAGTAATTATAAATGAATAAACAAATACATAATGAGAATGGAAGTTGCGTTCAATGTTTAAAAATGAATTAATGCAATGAGAAAATCCACAAACTCTTTCCACCTGGACAGAAAATGTTATTTTTTTTTTTTACAATATTCAGATTCAGTTATATTTGAAAAAAAATTTGAGTAAACCACTAATGGAAGAGAGCTTTGTAAATTTGATAATGCCTATACAAATATTAATTTGAGATAAATAATAAGTTTAAAACAATTTATGTTCTAAAAGAAAACGTGGTAAAATATTTATTATTTGAGGGTTTTACATTCTGTGTGGTCCCATCAAAAGAAAGGTGGCAGGGTGTATTCATTAATATATTTTAGAGATTATAAAGATTTTTACCTTTGTCATAGAAATCTTCTGTGCTCTTTCTAGTCATCCCTCCTAAGCCCTTAAACATCAATAACCCCTGATTTTACTATGCATTTAGTTTTGTCTTTTCCCAAACATCATTAGCTGGAATCGAACAGCATGTAGACTATACTCTTTCACTTGGTAATATCTGCGTAGTTTTCTTCTTGGAGCTTTCATAGCCTGATAATTCATGTATTTTAGTACAGAAAACAGTAGTATATCATCCAGATTCATTACAGTTAACTTATCTACCAGCCTACTGAAGTATATCTTGGTTGCTTCCAAGTTCTGGTGATAATGGAGAATGCTATTACAATTCTCCCTGTTCAGGTTTTTGCATCGAATTCTACTGTGGTTTCAACTCCTCCAGGCAAATTCTAAGGAGGCTGAAGGCTGGAATGTGTGATAAGAAAAACCAAGCTGTCTCCCAGTTTACTTTCTTATGAGTTTGAGCAGCAATACTGACTCATCTACGTATAAAGGTATGTCTTCCTTAGGCTGACTTCAAACATATGTCTTTAGATGTCAGTATCTTGAGTGGCTAGGATTCCAGGCCTGGTCAGTCCATCAGGGCCTGCCATAAATCCTTGACTTGTGGCCTCATTCCTGGTATCTGCCTCTGTCTACACTTTATCTTTTCATCAGCTCAAGCTCCATGTGCGTGGAGGGCATGTGGTGCTGGCTACTGTGAGGGAGAGCTGTGCCTGCCCCCAGAAGGCTTCTCTTCATCGCATCGTTGCTGGAAAGTCATCATCTCCTATTTTCCATGCCAAGCAATTATCACTGGCTGCAGAGCATGAACAGTGACTATATGTTTTCAGGGCTTTTTCCAACGTAAAAAAAAACAGTCAAGATTTTAGATGGACATTTCTAAACCCAAACCAAATACATTCCTAAAGCCTTCTTTGTTGTTTCTCCAAGATTCTGAGGGAGCTGAAATCTTCAAGATTTTCCGCAAGTGTTCTAATTTCTGTATTAACCCAGAGATCAGGTAATCATAGCTTCAAATTGCTATTGTTAATTTAAATCAATTTACATTTACATGCTGAGAATGTACTAGATTTTTTTTGTGTGGTTTAACTGAAAATCACCAAGATATTCTGCACAGTTTGATGGCTGATCTCATGGACTGAATGTCTTTTCCTTCCATACATACTTGTCTCTATGCCCATGAAGATGTGGTAACTCCTTTTTAGGTGAAGGCCATCTTGGCAGTAGAATAATTCCCATCTTGTGCAAAGAATAAGAATATACTTGAGGTGATCCCATTGGAGAATACACATGCTGCCTTGTCATTGTTACATTGTGAATAGTGAGACACTTGGAAACAACTCTGCATGTGGCATTCTTAACCAATTCACCAAAATAGCATGCTTCTTATAATAAATAAATAAATGGCAATGGTGTATATGTGCAGGGTCTGTTAGATTAGAAACAATACAAAGAAAAACATTTCAAACCTTGTCACTGAACCCCGCTGTTTCCTTGGGTAGCACCACAGATGGCACCTCATCCCTAACCACCCCGGCATAAGGTGGTGGTACTTGCCCTAGGGGAAGCTTATTAAGGGGCAGATTATTATGGTGTGGAATAGCAAGCATGGAAAGAATTCTTTTATCTGTGAGTCAGAGAAACCTACAGTGAGTGTGTAAATAGTTTCTTAGAGGGTTTTGTGTAAAAATACAGCTTTGCAGGCCTTTACCTTCTTTAGTTTAGGAAGACTAAAACTAAAGGAATAATAAAAAACAAATGACATCTTTCACCAGATATTTATAGTATTGTCTCCCGAGAACAAAAGAAATCTTGGCACAGAACTTAATTACAGTCTAAGGAACAAAGGAAAGGTGGTGTTTGATGCTAAAAATTGCAAAGCATATGAACAAGTTGATACTTTTTACTGAACTGAAATAAAAAAGGAAAATTAGAACTGGTAGTATTGAAATGTGTGTAATAATAACCTACTCTGTTTTATGATATATTAGCCAAGTCGTATCTGTCAGATAAGAAGACTTCAGGTTTTGACTTAATAAGTAAATTCATGCTTTTACTTAATAAGTAATTTATAGTGTTAACGTATGCTAAGGTTTTGATACTATGCTGTGCTAGGTATAATTTGTAACTTCCGTGGCAAAATACAACACAATCAGATCATTTTCAAGCTGAGAATTGTTACACATGTTGTTCTTATTTATAATGTTATTTACTGTATTGGCTTGTTCACATGAAGTTACCTACTGGGTATCTTTCAGAAGACCTAGGGAACAATAGATTGTTTTACCATTATAAATGTACCCGGATGAGTGCAGATCTGAGATTCCCATTATTCATGCTAATGGAAACAAGGTAGGAATTCATTACCAAACATAGTTTTTTACACTTGATTAAGACATTTCCTCACACTTCTCTCAGCCTCTCACACAGACTGTGTCAGTGCAACCCGTGTTTGTGTTTGAAGCAGAAATGCAAGTTTGATAATGAGAAGTAGCAGATCTGAATCAGAAATGCCTTTTGGTTTTGCAAATTACAGTTTGGGATGCATTAATTTGTGTGAGGTTCTGTATTTGCTAACAATTCCATTTTGTCACTAATTCTATATATGTGTTTTATGGAATGACATTAAATTATATACAAACGATTATTTATGGCAAGCTGAAAAAGACAACAAAATACTCCAACATAAATTCACTGAATTATAAATTATAATCGTATCATCTAAGAGAATTAACTGCAGGCCAAGTAACATAATTTATTGTATAATCCCGCAAATCTCTGAAAAGCATAATGAGAAGATATGTACTACTTTGCAATCATGAATGTGGATGTTCATAATCACTAAATCTTTGATCTTGTTATATTCATGGAAATTAGATAAGGAAGTAGAAAATACAATATTTTAGTAACTGAAAAAGAAGGTAAATCAAATATGGAATATTTTTTAATTCAGTCAGTTGATAGAAAACTGCCCAAATACAGGTATAACTATTTGGCTTGAATATAATCATGAATTATCAACATGAAACCTTAAGTTCTCTATTTTTCCAGGTAGATTAATGTCATATAAAAATAATCAAGGCAAGTTACAACATGGTAAATTTACGGATCAGTTCCAAAAGGTAATGTGCTGTGAATAATAATAATTAGACTTCAGTTTTCAGACAAGTATATAAGGTTTATTAGCAGACATTTGAATGTAAGGATACTTCATGATATTTGCTAATGATAATTAATATTAAGACTATTATTATTTACTATAATAATAAATATTGTTCATTTCTGTGTTGCTGCAACTTGGCCATGTATTTCACTGTTACTCTGGGGAGATAATAGAATTAACATTATTTCTAATAAAGTAAGATTTATAAGTTTTAGAGATATCTAATATTTACTGAATCATTCCTTTGTCGATATTTATGGTATGTAACACAGATATTTGCCCTGATGAATCCTTTTCAGAGGCATACAAGCATGCACAGTAGGATTTCTCCTTCCTTCCTTCCTTCCTTCCTTCCTTCCTTCCTTCCTTCCTTCCTTCCTTCCTGTTTTTCTTTTTCTTTCTCAGGTCCTTCAACTCTCTTGGTTTGCTTACTTCTCTTGCATTATGTGTGGCTTATTAGTTGTTCTCTACCACTTGATGCCTGGCTTCAGCTCTACCCTTTGTAGGTTATTTTGGATACAGCATCTCACAGACTTTCTTGTGCAGGTTGACTGTGAATTGAACCATAATCCTCTGTATGTTAGCCTTCTGTGTAGCAAGGATTACAGACGTGAGCTGATACCGGCCCCAAGAATAACAAGATTTATATGACTACATGGCTGTTTTATGTTTTTCATGGACATTCTACTAATTTAAATGCATGTACTTATACAGGTGCATCTACATAATCATGTATGTAAATCACACATATGTATGTCCATGCATAAATGAGTATATAGTAAGGTTGAATTTCTAACTGATATACTGATGTGTATATGTGTATAATAATGTACACATACACCTATATAGTTTGTGTGTGTGCAAGTGTGTCTGTACTGTAGAAGAGACTGGTAGAGCGTAGGGTCACACAGCACTGTTGGAGCCTATGTCTCACATGCACCAAAGCTCTGCTGCCAACACTAGGAGAAA
This sequence comes from Dipodomys spectabilis, assembly GCF_019054845.1. Classification (NCBI taxonomy): domain Eukaryota; kingdom Metazoa; phylum Chordata; class Mammalia; order Rodentia; family Heteromyidae; genus Dipodomys; species Dipodomys spectabilis. The sequence goes on along the minus strand of NW_024870892.1, from coordinate 3,303,911 downwards.
TTAATGAGAGAGAAAGAGAGAAATATGAGAAGAAATAGCTTTGTGCCTTAGTCTCATGTTTACATGCAATTTAGTACAGCTCTCCAGTGTCAGTTTCTGCTTCTGACAAAATATTCGCAGGGCCCAAAAATGTTTCTTTTCTCAGAAAGCTGTCTCTTACCTTAGACCATCGTCTAATGGTGTCAGTGTGAGACCTGCTACATCTCAGTAGTTCTAATAAAAATCATTTCCTGTGCCATTCTTCAATAAAAGGGAAAAAATTCACAGTGTGTGTTCAGGGAGAATTTGAAGTCATAAAATCTACATCCATAGCTTAGACAAAAATCTCACTACCTAAATGACTCTGAGATCACCTGTATTGATTGCGTTTCCTGAACATCATTCTGATGATCTATATCTTTTAAAATCATTTTGATAATGAATCCACATAGCAGGGTATAGACAATGTGTGCGAAGTCCAAGTGAAATGAAAGTTGCACAATTACTATACTTCAGATAAATGCTGTATAACCTTATTTATATATGGAATTTGAACTTATACATATAGAAACAGTAATTACAATAGGGGCTTCCCGGGAGCTGGTGTATGGCTAGTGGTTGAACTGGTAGTGTGATCTTAGGAAGGTATGTGTGGATGGGATAGGCAGATTCTGGATGTGGACATTGTGCACTGCACAATGAGGATAATTAATAGTATTGGATAGGTATGTTACAATTTACTATGTGTATGCATCTCCCCTATTCTCAGTCCAAACACACAGTCTTGAATGTATGCAAATGATGATGGCTTTGTGAAAGATGTGCCAGCTAATAACATTTAGGTAATGGCGAACAAGATCTAAGTGTGTCAAACCATTACAATGTATTCCTTTATAAACATCATTATATTGAAAGTTAGCGTTGGAATAAAAAACATAAGCAAATCATTTTTATCAACTCTAGATATACTTTCCTATATGAACATTTGTGCAATTATAAAAAGCCCAAATATTGAAATAGACATCTGTGATGCACACACGAAAAAATCAACCCCCATGTATCATCTTGACTTCTCTGTCATCCTGCCTGTCACACCAGAAGGGATGAGATGTTTACTCTGCAATATATTTTTGAAGCTGGGTATGATCATTTTAATCTTGGAGACTGAAGAGGTGAAATCACTGTAACATTTTATGTAACAAGTGGTTTGATAGTGCCACTAAAAATGGGCTCTGTAATAAAAGCAACCCCAAGGAATTAGCTATTGTGTTGACATTAAAAAGACAAATAGAATAACTGTAATAATGTCATTAGAATTTATGTTTTCCAAGAATTATGCACAACGTTGTCATCTGCATTACATCTATCAGTATCTTTTGCTCAGATTTGAATGTCAGTTTTGAGATGGATGACAAATATGTTTTATGAGGCTAGGTAAATATTAATAAAAATTATTCTTCCTTAAGAATCACCATCTGAAACAGTGAACCAACCTGTGTCAACAACTTGGCACAAGTTATCCATATGCAACTTCTAATCTATCAACAGGTGCCACAGACTCCACCTTGAGAAGGCATCCAGAGTCTGACTAATTCCCAACCCTCCCTGGCTGCCTGCTGAAACCAAACTCTTCTCTGCTTGCTAGTTGCAATAACATGCTAATTGATCGCATGTTGCCAGCTTTGCTCCTCCATTAAGAGCCAACTAATTACCCTTCAAATTACCAGAGTGGTCCTTTGAAACATAACTCCAACCATGTTTCTCCTGGACTGCTACAATCCAATGGTCGCTTTCAAACTGAACAAGTGTGCACAATGAATTACACAGCTTACAAGGCAGGATCCCTTGCCCATCCCTCTGATTGAAATCTCTCTCTCTCCCTTCCTCCTCCCCTCCTTCCACCTCATCTGATCATCCTTCTAGTTGGCTCTTGATGGAATATGAACATGAATGGCCCATTGTGGGAGTTCACGATAACAGCCACATATTAACGATAGATCTTCCTTCCTTCCTTTCACCCAGGCCCTTTATTGCTACATTCTGTTTCCATCATTGAGCAGGATAATTCGTGACATCATATACAAAATCACATACTGAGCAATTGTCAGGAAAAGCTTCAAGGTAACAGAAGGAAATGGGCTTCAAATTTGATCTAAGCAGTATACTAGAAAAAGAAACCCAAACAATACCACTTGGATAGAACTAGCATTGATGTCATGGACACAAATTCCTCAAAACCCACTTAAATAGAAGGTAAATGCACTTGCTGAATTACATTTTAATATGCAGTAATATATGGAGTGGGACTCAAAATTTAAAAAGAAAACATTTGAACAATGGAATAATGATGATGGTAATGAAAAGCACCAGGACACGTTTTTAATCTTTGCTGGAGACAATCCTTAACAAAGTGTGCTGAATGACATTGACTTCCACCTTTACAGAGAAATTCAGATGTGTTTTCAGACCCGGAAATCAAGAATCCGGAATCACAAGACTGTTCTCAAAGCACAGCCCTGGTTCCTCTCTGTCAATAATAAAATATGTATTATTTTGATTATTATTATTATTGCGATCAAAAATCTTCCAAGCCTTAGTGTGTGTTCATGGAATGCTCTTTGTCCGCATTTTCACCTCTGTGAATGATCTTGCTCGTTGTATTTCATTGGATTCTCATTTCCTAAAGCCATGCATTCTCAGGCTGAGTTCCAGGACAGTGTCAATACCAGGAACACTACAATCCTGCAATCACACTCCATTCTGGCCATGATAACCACTCAGGACCTTACCTGTGTCTCCTTGCAACACAGTTAGCTCACCCAACCTGCAACTCTGCACCAAGTCCAAAGAGCTGTGGATCAGGGTCTGAGTCATCCAGCTGGCTGCCATGACACTGACTTCCAAAGAAAATCACAGAAGTGGGCAAAGCCATTCCATTTGTCATACCACCGCTTCCTCCTGATGCCAGCACACACACCACCTGCCAATCCTACGGTCCTTAGTCTGTCATGATGCCAAATTTTCTGATTCCCTTGGACTCCCTTCATCCCCCATAGCCTCCTACTGTTTGTCAAATGTTGCATCAGCCATGCTTTTACGAGGATTCTTTATTTTATATCTGAAATTTAGGTTTAATTAGTACCTTGCATTTTTATTTGCTGCATGCATCTGGCTATGCTACCTGTGTTACTCTTTAAAACTCAATGCCCCCTGCCTCGAAAATATGCATTACAAGCATGCAGAAATTCCATAATTTTTTTATGCCTAACCTCATTAGCCCTCTGCCCTTAATCACCATCTTCTTTCTGCTTTCTCTATGAAAGAAAAATTACAAATATTTTTGACCAAAGGAAATTCCATAATATGAAATTAAGATCCCAGGCAGTTTTCCTGATGCATTCTTTTACACACCGAACTGGATTCCTCCCATTTAGGATGGTTTACATCATCCATCACAAACCCTAACCCAGTGAATTACACAATTATAGGCCGTTCAAATTTCTTCAGTTCTCAACTGTCTCTAGCAGCAAGGTCTCTCAGAATTCCTAAGAATGAATTCATGCTTTCTCCACTGTCCCATGCCTTCCTCATGTAAGATCTATGCCTCTATGCTCTTGGTGCATCTACTTTGGTGTTTCTTTATGAATGGACAATCACCTATGGCATTTGAATTCTCTTATGTTTATACCCAGGAAGATTCAGAAGATTCACACACAATGTTCTATCCCCAGTAGAGCCACATCTCCTGTTTTTAACGAGGACATTTCTCACAAATGATATAAACTTATCTGAATTAAAACATCATTGTATCTTTCCTCAAGAGGTGTATTACTCCTCCACAGACTCATTCCCACAGGCAGAGCCAGCACTGACTCCTCCTTCTTGCTTACCTTAGGATTACCATGTCTTTAACCCACGTGTTCCTTCCCTGGGAACAGGGTGTGTAAAAGAACAGGGCTATAAATGGGAATGAGCTTTCTGCAGACTGGATTATCCCTCTGCTCTTCCTTCTACTCTTCTGTGTTCATTTCTTCTTTCAGAATACAAAGCCCTTATTCAGCCTTCCCAATGTGGACCACAAATCCCGATACCCACTATCCTGTGCTCCTGTCCTCAGGGACTTGGTATTTGTCTTCTCTATGCTCCACCGGGTTACTTTTTGTCAAAGCATAAAAATAATTTAAATATTAAGGATATACAGTATTCTTTTTAAGTATGAAATTATTATGATTAATATATGACATGAATGACATTAAGAAACATTTATACCTTTTCCCTAGGTCCTAAGTAAAGAACTCAATAAACTAAGACAACTAGTTTTTTAAGACCTAATGAGAAAAGATAAAGTGTGTATAAATACAATAATCAATTGTAGTGATGATCTTTTAAATAAAATTTTTGAAATGTATTTTACTTTATATAAAAATAAATTGACTAGAAGTTATACTTTCATTCCCAAGGGAAATTTAGTGTTATTTTGCAAAACCTTACATATATTAATACTTTTGTGACTGTATTAACTTAACGTTACCATTATAATTGCCTATAGCAATTAAAAATTTATTAGCTTATTTCTTACTTTCTTACCTTTTGCAGAACTAGAAATCTATTTCTCCTTTATAATATAACCTAATCTGAAAGAAACTTAGTTTTATTTATTTTTTTTATTCTCAACTCTGTACTTCATGAAGCTCAGAATAATAGAAGTGAGGAAAATGCATACATTTCTCTTTATCCTAATGAGTAAAATAAATTTTTACTTTAAATTGTGTTTTATTTACTCCTGTTCATATCCCTTGATTCTCCAATAGAGCTTCTTCTTCAGATTCCTCGTTATACTCCCTTTTCCTTTGGTCAGGAATATTTGGGCCACAATCTTTATCTTACTGATCTCAGCAGATAAATTATGTGATGCCATTTGAAATGCAGAAAGAGATAATCAACAGCCATAGTTCCTATTAAACACAAAGACAACATGATAATGAATGCATTTTCCAGCATCCTGATAGATATACAGAGTTTTACTTTGGTTGAGCCTTTGGAATCTTTCGTAGGTACTTGCATTCTATATGAACAAAATGTCATATTTAAAGATACAACCTCTTTGGATTTGCTGAGGAAGAGAAGTAGATCACTTTGGTATATTTCATTCAGATTGGCAATCTGCTTATTCTTTTCCCTGAAAATGAGATATGCATTTTACATCAAATCAGGCTGGTGACAAATAAGCGTTTGTTTCTGTGATATTTCAACTGAATGCTGATAGTATATTATTTGGGGATTCTTGTCTGAACCTTGTGCAACTGTTTAGGCCTTTCTGTAGCCTAGATTTATACTTATTACACTGATTTTACTGTTTGACTTCTTCCAAAAGAGATAAAAGACATATTTTATACTTTACATGTATATTGCCAATACTTTATTAAATGCCTTGATATGATACTAACTGTATATTGGCATATTTCTTCCAAATAAAGTGAACCAGGTAATATACAATAGGTATTAGCCATAAAGACATTGTGACAGAACACCTGTATAATAAGCCTTATAATCTCATAGGGAAATTGAGCCCTTATCCTAAAATAAAGCATGTACAGTAAATGCCAAATGACACTTGGCTCCTTTTGATCACAAGTCTCCAACTAGTCATAAATCTACTGAGTATTTCACCAGTATGTATTTTAAAGCAGTTACATTAATAAAACCCACTGTCCTGTAACAGGAATCTGAGCTTTAATTCAATGTTTTTGATAAATAACTCGGCTGTCACATAACTCAATTTTGTGTTCTATTTAATATCATTATGACAGAAAATATATCACCCATCCATACTTAATTCGTGAGTTACTCATCTATGGTTTCTGTTAGCTTCCTATGCCTCCATAGAAGTAAAGACATCATTTTATATAATTATATGGCTCTGTTATTGGGGGAGGAGGAGAAAAATAGCAATTAAACAGATGGTTAGGGGGAAACACGTACTCATTATCATTTCTCCAACACTCTGTCTGAAATTAATGTTGCTTTATTAAGATCCAAAAAAGAAAAATAATTGAACTTAAGTTATCTTCTTACATTTTTTTCATGTCAAATTGTTTCAGGAGAAAGTGAAATGACCTACTTCTTATTGTGTGCAAAAAAATGAAGTTTCCGAGGTAAGGAGACTTGAGTCAAACCTATTGAGTTAGATAATTTTTGAAAAGTTTCATAAAAATCTTCTTAAGTCAGTAAGGAAATTCTTAAGTATTTGTTAAAAAAAATCAGTCTCTCACTAGAGTACCTACCAGCATAGATGATAAATGATAAAGAATCTTCATAGATGATAAAGAATCTGATGAGTAAAAGTCCCTGGGCATAGCTGGGAAGGAAAGCAGAGCTGGGAAGAGCTGGGAAGTTGCTGGAGTTTGCAAAGCAGTAGACTGATTTTTAAGTAACAGATTTTCTACAACATCACTTCATAGATAAATGAAGAATGAAGATCGATTTTTTAATAAAATTTTGTGAGACATTTTGCAAACAGAAATCTTCTTCTGGAACAATGAAAAAATACATGTGGAATTATAATTTATCTTAGATGCGTCATATCGAAAAAGTCAATGTTTTCTTGGCTAGCGTTAGTGAATAAAGAGAAAATGACAGTGAAGCAGCACTTATTTGCGTGAGTTCCACATGAGAATAACAGGAAGGCAGGCAACTGAATGTAAACTGTGTCCAATTCCACATGAAGGCAGCCATGGAAACGTGGAGTTTTTCCTCCATTTCTCCTTCTCCATTACCCTATCATTCTGATGAACTTCCAGAACATGTTAACTATTCTCCACTTACAATATACTGTTCTTTTTTATGGATGTACACAAATATGGAGCTGAAGAATATTCCAACAAAGAGGCTGCCCGGAGGGCCCTTCACTCTTCATAAAGACCTTTTGCCAGAAACTAACCCAGTGATTTCAGACAAAGCCTCTCCTTGGTCTGCTTGATTCCACTCATGACATTTGCCATCCTGTAAGCTAAGCTTGATCAATTTACTTCCTCTTTATTCTGGACTGGGCTTTTAAATGTGTAACAAGTGGTACTCTAGGAAAAATTATGTATCTATACGTGTGTGTGTCTGTGTGAGAGACAGTAGATGCTAAAGGATTACATTGGAATTAAAACCATACACAACATAAGCTACAAATAATAAGAAAATATGCAATTATTTTTAATATGAATGCTATACCCCTTACTTTTTCCACGTGATGCACTCTATTCTATCATATTGAACCCTAGTGTCTTGTACCATCACCATCACAAGATTTTTTACTCAATTATGGTTTCTCACCTTTTCAAAGTAGTAGTCATCTAATACACATCTAACATTAAGCTACCTTACTCTATGTCAATTTTGTAAGAATAGAGTCTTCCAAAGCAAAAATCGAGCTCCAATTCTTACCATTTGCCCATTTGCATTGAATAAGAATTCCTACCATAACTAAATTCAGGCTGCAACAGTAAAAACAAAATAATGTTATGAATAATAAAAGCAGTTCAATAAGTGTTATGAAGACTAGTCAGTCTCAGTTACTTTTGCTGCAAATGTGAACTACATCGTGTGGATGGAAAGTTAGGTTGGTTTCTGTTAACAATAACATGTAAGAAATAATAGGAAAGGTAATAATGATAATGTTAATAAGTATTTTTAAAAATATTAATGTTTTAAAATAGCAAATATGTACTCTTCTCTTGACCAAAATAATATACTATATAATATTTAATACCATATAAATTATATATACTACTATATATTCTAGTGCTATAGTATAGATATCATACTATGTTATATACAAAATACATATATATATATAATAGTATTATAATATATAGTATTATATTATATATAGATATGTGTGTGTTTGTGTGTGTGTGAGAGGGAGAGAGAGAGATGCCATGTATGGCATCACATAGAAGCAATCCCTACTATCTAAAAAATTCTTCCCTCTACTACTCAAATATTAAATGTAAGCATCATTACACTATTTCCTAAAAAAATTTCTAAGAATGTTTAGAAACACGTTCTTCATTGTTTGAAGAAACTCATGGTTGTTATTTCTTTGTACTCTGTACTCTGCCTTTCAATTGCATTCCCACCTGTAATCTCCAGAGGAACACATTATTTCTATGTTACATACCACTGCATCCTTAAGGAGCTAGGCAGATAGAGAAAACTGAAGTACTACATGCCACACACACATTTGAATTTCAAGGACAAGGAATTGTCATTGGATGGCTCATGAAATACTTCTTATATAGTCTAAACATTTTATCTATAATTCAAATATAATATTAGATTCTGTTCTGGTTTTACAGTCTTGATCTGTAGCCTCTTGAAACATGTATGCCACATACACCATATTGAATTCATACTCAGAGGTACAAAGTTGCAATAGATATCATTTTACTTCATATCTCTGAGAAGTCTAAACAATATGTAGTATCTTCACTTTGGGGAGTTAGCAGTGTTTATTCTTTATTTTATTTGAGAGCAGAATCATTTTAAATGGTGAGTTTTTGCGTAGGTGACACTGTTGAGGTTATTAGTGATAAAAAGCAAGCTTGTATACAGGCAGTACTAGTATGATCATTTTTCTTTTCTATTCTCACAGGTCAAAAGTATGGTCTGTTCACACTTGCTGAAGGAAGTTTCTTTGATCTTCCACTTCACTCATCCCCTAATGGAAACTCTCCCTCCATAGCAATTATGTGGTTAGAGTCAGTACACAGAGGAGACAACAGGAATAACTGTTTCAGACCAAGAAGTAAATTCTGAGGACCAGAGCATCCTTTCCTAACTTTCCACTTTGTCACTTGAATATACAAATCATACAATTCCATATAGACTTGCTTTGACTGTCTCTGCATTATAGAGGATAATATGAAGTTTTTCCAAATTCTGTAACTCCGGTATTGATTTTATTTTGGTGCATTATGATTTGAAGGTTAAATTTTAGTTCTATAAATAAACAAAACTGTATCAACATAGTGGGCAAGTTTTATCCAACCACAGTATGGGTAAACTTGCTGAAAGAAATTATTGAGAGAGATATTAAATTTTTAGAGTATCACGCATGTGGATTTCATCTTTTCCTTGTTGTTACACATTATGTTGGCTGGCCTCTTTGTTTCAAGTTGTGATTGGCACTGAGGTAATAAATAAGGGAATGGTTCAGTTGCTACAAAGCAGGAAATATAGAGAAGTAAGAAACTCTTAAGGACAGCCTTTCTACTAAAGCAATGAAAAAAGTAAAGAACTATGAGAGGACTATTTTTTTTTAAAATTCTGGAAAATACACAAAGAATGACAAAGAGAAAAGTAAATAAAACACTTAAGTTCGGAAAAATGTGCTGACATGGATCCATTGCTTTTTAAGATAGAGACAATTTTAAGGGATTCTCATGAATATTTTTTTCTAGAAGTACACAAATTAATGAACTTGATTTTAAAAATAGAAAAACTTGGATGGATCCTTAATAAAACTTTTCAGCAAGAACAGTGAAATCAGTGTCAGATGGTTTCACTCATGAATATAAGCAATTATTCAAGCCTGAAGGCTACTCACTTTCCTAAGGTCTTTCACAATGTGAAAGAAACATCTTTCAAATTATTTGATCATCCAGTATTACCGACATGCTACAACCAGAGACTAGTATTTAAGAATTAAAATACCTATGGACTAATATTCATTAAGATTACATAGAAATAGAATGCAAAAGCATAAAAATAGTATCTTGAAGAAATTCCATACTTTGTCCAAGTGAAATTTTTCATATAAATGTAAGATTAATTATGTATGCCAACCAACTAAAATAAACCATCATACAATCAAATGCTACAAAATATTGAATTATAACATACATTTTATGATTTAAAAAAAATCAAATAAAAGCCCCAGCAATGGGCAAAGAGACACTTCATCGGTGGTGTTGGGGCTTTTATCATTCAGGTGAATATGTGATAAACCTTTGTGCATCCCAGCTGGGTCAGTGGCCAAAGCTATTTCACGCCTGGAACACAGAAAAAAAAAATAAATAAATCATCAAATACAGTATCATGTTAAAAAGAATTTCCTCTATTTGATAAACATCACTTTCCACCAAGTGCTGGTGACTTACTTCTGAAATTGTAGCTCCTAGTGTTAAGTACCTCAGAAAACTTATGTCTTCAAGACTCCATCTTGAAACTCTGGTTTCTCCTCAGATTGCATAATCTTTTGGCTTTTACAAAATAGCCAGTCATAAGTTGTGCTGGAGGTGTGGCTCAAGTGATAGAGCACCAGTAATGAGCAAACAAGCCAAGGAAAAGGGCTTGAATTTGAATCCCAATAGTTAAAAAAGAAAAAGTAATTTTTTAAATCTTCCTGATACCTAGGGATAATCATTAGCACTGTGGCTGAAGGACACTGCAGACCAAAAATTAGAACAACAACATCACAATAAACAAACCAGGCCTGGTGGTATGTGCTTGTAATCACAACTACTTAATAAACATTGGCAAGCATATCAGAACAATTTTTTTCATGAGGAAAGACACAATATCTTTTTCAAAAAGGAACTAAATAGAAGAAAGGAGTAAGATGATATAACATTAAAAACCTAAGTCCTCAGATTTTAAAATTATCACTCAAAACAATGAAACCAATAGAATTAAATGCACCCATGGAAGTGTAAATACTGATCATTATAAATATAAAATTTTCTTGAAAAAAATTAAAAACAGTCATATACATGTATAGTAACATAAAATAGAAACACATTCTACAATTAATATGTGCTCATAAAATGTATTTATAGAGAAATTAAAGCCCTGAATTATTCTCATGTTTGGCAGATAAGATTTAACAATGTTATGATGACAACAAACCATACCATGCTTTCATGAACTCATTCAAATCAAAATCCTAATTTCTGTTTCCACAATAATTGACAAACCGATCTTAAAATTCATATGGTATTGGAAGGGAGGGTGAATCACAAAAAAACTCTGCTGAACAAGATAAGAACACTTTGGGCTGGGAAGGTGGTTCAGTGGTAGAGCGCTTGCCTTGCAGGCTTGAGGCCCTGGGTTCGATTCCTCAGCACCACATAAGCAAAAAAGAAAAAAGCCGGAAGTGGCGCTGTGACTCAAGTGGTAAAGTGCTAGCCTTGAGCTGAAGAGCTGAGGGACAGCGCCCAGGCCCAGAGTTCAGGCCCCACGACCCGAACCAAAAAAAAAAAAACAAAGATAAGAACACTTTCTAATCCCACAAAATAATTGCTTGGTAGTAAGCAGGGTAGTGCTGTCCAGTTCCAGTGTGGTTTTGCCCCAAGATATGTCAAAGGGGTCAATGAATTTAAAATTGGGGTTATCCAAACTAAATCTCACATCCATTTTAAAGTGATTTTCTACCAGAAAGTATATACAAGATGGAGAAATAAAGGCACAGAGCCTCAATTACGTGATTTTTTTCTGAAAGAGTAAAACTATATGCTGTAAGAAAGACACCTCCTCAGCAAATGGTGCCAAAATGACTACTGCTACCGCATGCATATGATAGAATCTAGTTCTCTGTGTCCCACCCCAGCTCAACAGCTCTATGCTTATGACCATATAGAATGCTGCTACTCAAAAGGAACTCCAAGCTATGGAAACTAGGGAGTTGTTTTTAATGCACAGTGTAAAAGTACTTCTTTTCCTTTGGCTTATCCTTTGTTGTCACTGTTTTGTATTTTGGAACCCCATATCTTTTCTATATGTTTGTCTGATTTGGGGAAGGAAAGGGGAATCACAAAACGGTGAGGCAAAGGGTAAACCGATGCAACAGTAATCCTCAATAGACATTGTTGGAAATGAACTTTACAACTTGGGGTGGGGGAGGGAGAAGGGAAGTCTGGGGGAGGAGTGGAAGAAAAACAAGGTAGTCAGTAACAATGTTCAACAAGAAATGTACTCATTTCCTGACTTATGTAACTATGAACCCCTCTGTACATCACCTTTATAATAAAATTAAATAAAATTAAAAAAGAAAGGCCCCCCCCAAAAGAAAGAAAGTCAAGTCCAAATGAATCACAGATTTCCCTAACATCTGATGCCCTGAAACTACTAAAAGGAAGTGGGTAAAATTCTGAAAGATATAGGCACAGGTAATTATTTTCTGAATAGGAAAATCTAATTGCACAGAATATGAGAGCAAGAATGGACAAATGGGACTACATCAAATTAAAAAGCTCTGCATAGCAAAAGAAACAATTATCAAGAGATACCCACATAATGGAAGAAAGTCTTTGCCAGTCATTTAGAGGATAAGAATTAATATCTGGAGAATATACAATGAAGTGAAAAAATAAACATTAAAGAAAAAACAACCTAATTAATAAATGGGCAAGTGAGTTTAACAGTCTCAGAAGAAATACAAATGAGTAAGAGAAATGTTGTACATTCTTGGCCATAAAGGAGATGCAAATCGACACTACACTAAGATTCTATCTTACTCCAGTCAGAATGGCCATCATTAAAGAAGCAAAAACATAAATGCTGGAAAGGAATCTGGATAAATGAACACTCATACACTGTTGTGGTTGACACATAACTAATGGACTCACTATAGGGGCTGTGCAAAAAAAAAACAAAAAAAGCAAACCTGAGAATTTACACACCATGTCACACCCTAAAGGGTTACTAGTCCTCGAGCCTGAACTTCATTAGTTCCTCGTGACAATGGGTGTACATATTAGACAGGGGGCTGCTTTTGCTCCTCATGTAACCCTGTTTCTGTGAAAGTAGACACACTGTGGCAATAGATATTCCTGGTCTCCAAATGGATCAAGCCTCTATACTAACTAAAGGGCAATGTGTATGCTCCCATGACATACAAGTCTTTTACCATCCCCAAGTCCCCTGGAAGGACAGAGGGAGAGACTGACTGGCTGTAGCCCAGCAGCTGCTTCCACAGCAAAGAACCCTTGGGGGAAGAGTTCGAAGTTCCTTATTCTGAACACACACATGGGAATGTCAAGACCTCTGACAATTTCTCTTGTGGTGTTCTCTGAGTTCATTGGCTTGCTGGAGGAGCCTCCATTGTAGGAAGAGAAAAGTGAATGGAAGTCAGCATTTGAGAAGGCTGCGATGCTGGTCCCCAGTAAAACCACCGGGATTGTTCTAGAAAAAACCTTCACAGTATCCATGGAGGGCCTAAAGAGATATGAAATTCAGAAGGAAGTTCTGACTGTTGCTCAGCTAAGCAACAGACCTTATGAACTGGCAGATTTGGAAGAAGGGAACCTGCAAAAGTAAGCCAGAATTTTCTCATTTGGGGCATATTCTTAGCAGTAAAGGAATCAATATGGTGGCCTGAAGTCTGTTTTAAGTAAACGCATTATGAAATTGTCCTCAAGGATTTGGAATGGAAATACTGTTTTAACACCTCTTGCCTATGAACAATATCCTCATCAGAGGATGGGATCTCTCTCCTCCCATAGTCTGTCTTACGTTCCTAGATATGTTATATATATATATATATATATATATATATATATATATATATATATATATATAATGTATACATATAATATATATATATATATGGGGTTAAATGTATAGGTATATATCGTATGCATACATGTGTAGAAGATTTAGAGCCTGAAACTTGCACTGGACAGATGAACTGCTTCACGTGGTAATTATAATGCAAACTATTGTGACACACATATGAGAAAACATCATGGGCTCAGGCAGCGATGTCACACCGTGTTTCTCATTTGCAGACTTCTCATATGAGAAAGTGAAGAGAAGGATCATCTTATGAGCAGAATCAGAAAAATCATTCCACACTATCATGTGTGTTTATTTGGGCAAAAATATACTATTTTTTAATCCAAGGCTCCAACGGTCAAGTAAATTTTCCATTACGAATAAATATATTGTATGCAATGAAGTTAATGTTAAGTACTTAACATTTTCAGTGAAAAGTTGTTTTTGTCACAATGACTATCATAGAAAATATAGTGGCAACATACTAAAGAGAACGGCAAAATTCCTGCAATAAATTGTTGTAAAAGGGAAATAAAACCCCTTATAAAAGTCCAAATAAAAATAAAAAAGTGAAAATTAAAGTAAAAATGTATTCTTCCCCTTCTTTTCAGAACAACCTCATTTCTATGTAAATATTCCTATCCCTCTTATTCTTGAGCACTTAAATATGTAAGACTTGAAATATAGTAGAAAAGGGACAGCTATTGAATACAGAAATTATAATCATTTTTTCCTACAAAGCCTATTATCACAGGCAAAATTACATTTAACTTTTGGTTCAAAAGCCAGACTAAATTCAATAAACTCTGAATGTGTTTGTATTACAGGATATATTTCACCTTACAGTGTGTACATACCTCCTTAATGAAGACAAGTTAATTGAACAGAGGAACTCTAGGAACTTAATTTTCGCCTATCACCAGCTCTATTTTTTTAAGCAGTCTCCAAAACATATGCCACTGTGTTCCCTGAGCATTGCTCTAATTCTGCTTCATTTTGGCTATGGCCAATTTTATTAGTTGGTCTTTTATGCTTCCCATATACTTAGGATTAGTACACAGTCTTTAAGGAGAAAAGAAGTACTTGGGGGCAGTAGGCTCTCTAATATAATAAAAATGACCATCTGTCATCATAGGTGAAAGACTATCTTTTACTTGTTTTGCAGACTGATGGTGGGTAATACCTAAATTCGTTTGAGTGGTTAGTGTCAATTGTTGATTATTATATGAGCAGAGATTTCTGTTTTTAGAGAATCACACACACATATGCACATATATATGCATACGTACACTTCACTTCTGTGAGATAATGGTTTGGAAGATTAAAGTGAAGTAGACTCTAGTAGAGAATATAGAATCTTGACAATTAGTTTTCTTTATGTCTGCCCATGCCATATGCTTTCCCTTACATGCAGGAAGATGGACTCCTTTGTTACCTGCCATGTATAATGCTCAATGGTACTTCACGCTAAAGCCATGTGAAAGTTGAATAGATGAATATTAATATTTTATTGGGAAAAGATGATAAAATATTTGATTCCTTATACTTGAAGAACACATGTGCACTTGTGTGTGCATGCACAGATGTGTTCATGCTGTTTCCCGAAGCCCAGGGCCCTCGGAATAATAACTGTTAATATTCACTGACTGTCACAGGAGAAAGGGGGTTGTATGACACTTAATCCGCAAAGCAAATTAAAACGGGTTTGGGGCTTGACATTCAATGCAAGCCTTTGAGATGAATGAAGGGCTTCTTGGATAGGTAAACAGTCCGGGTTACCACTCCTTTCGGCTTGATCTTGATTCAGTTTTTGTTTTCTGCCTCTGAGTTAACGCGTCCTTTCTCACTTCCACAGAGTTGAGCACCCCCTGTGGGGAGATTGTTGAAGTGCATATCCCCAGAACAATTTCATCCATCTGAATACTTCAAAGGTGCTTGTGTTCACTCTCTAGAAGGTACTGTGTGCTCTATATTGGTTGCTAGAACATGGTGATAAGGAAGATTTGTCTCCAGAATGCTTTGTCCTTCCTTATGCAATTTTGTATTGGGCCATCAAAGGTGACCTCCCTGTTTTTCAGATCTGTGTCCAGCAAAATGTCTGGGGAACTGGAGTGAACAGTGAGAAAAGTCTCCTGTGTTTGGAGACTCTGGGCATGCTCTTCTCCAGCCTTGCCCTTTCAAAGTACAATAGTACTGGAGTAAGAAGAAATAGAGAAGGGGAGATATACATTCCCTATTTACACATAGGAAACGAGTATGAAGGGCTTTCCGGTATTTTGGTATTTCTGGTTTCATTTTTAAGTCTCAATTAGAAATAATATTTGATAATATATCTAACACATATCAAAATGTGCACAATCTAAAGTTTGAAGTCATAAAAATGAGATAAATAGTTGTTTTGCCTAAGATGGAACAGTTTATCTTACCCCATTTGGTTGATAGCTTACTAAACAAGGCAAAGTTATGTCATAGAACACATCTTACTCTAACTCCACAAAGTATTAGTAAGCAGAGTGAAGATTATAAGGAAAGGAAGAGTGATGGTAAATGGTTTATTATTGGGGTGTATTTAATATTTTACTATTCTATCAAAAAATTACTTGGAAAGCATAAAGTTATTAAAGTATCTCAAAGCAGATGCTTCATGAGAAGAACAGTAAATTCTTTAAAGTATCTTCTTTCTTTCCAGGTGATCTAGAGGCAGTAACATTGGAGAGGGAGGAGAAGGAAAGAAAGAAAAACACAATAATTCGCATTACTGCGCATTTTGCTTTACTTTAAATTGAATGTAATTGGTTGTCACAGAAGATCAAAAGGCTGCAGAAGCAAATCCAGCATGTGCTTCAAAGTTAAAGGCTAAACCTATGAAAAGGTACTATCATTGACACCAGAGTTCCAGGAAAATAAAAATGCTTTTCGGTGGCTCATGCCTGAAATCCCAGCTGCTCAGCTGAGATCTGAGGATCATAGTTTGAAGCTGGTCTGGGCAGGAATAGCTCAGAGACTCTTATCTAGAATCAACTACCCAAAAGTCACAAGTAGAGTTGTGGCCCAAATAGTAGAGCATTAGCTTTGAGCATAAGCGCTGAGAGATGGTACTCACATCCAGAGTTCAAGCCCCAGGATGAACATGCGCGCACACACACACACACACACACACACATTTTTCCCACTAAGGGACAAACATAAACTGATAAGCAATTCAAACATAAAGCACATCTCATCTTAAACTCATTATATCGGTATTCATGACACTATCTTAAACATCAGGACTCTTATTTGATATTTGTAGTAAAAAATAAAATAAAATGTATTTGTTATACAGCATCACACCATTCGGAATCTGCCACAACCCTGATAGATATGGCACATTGGATTTGAGGAAATGATGCCATCGGCCGCAGGTCAGTGCCCAAGTCAGCTGATTCTGATTATTAAGACCATCCAAGGCCCCTAACCCCGATGCCTGGAACACACACAGGCCCAGCTGGCGGCAGCACGCAGCCTCTCCCGAGGCCCACACCTTTTGTCTGTTAGCAACTTTTGCTCTCATCGGGGTCACAGCAACCCCCAAACGTGCAGCAACCCAGCAGCGGGGAACAGGATTAGGTTTAGAGTGCTTAGCAGAGGCCGCTGCCCGCCGAGTGTGCCAATTATCCCCAGCACAATTGGGTGTTAACCAAAACCAGCTTCGTGGGCCTGTGAGGTGCCAGGGCCGTGGAACAGCACCTGGGAGCCCTCACTGTGAGGAGCGAGACCCAGACCCCTTCATTCTCTGAATGGAAGCAATGGCTTTGAATAGCAAATAAACTGTAAGGGTCGGTGTCCTTACACAGGACAGAGCAGGAGGCCAAAATGGAACCTGGGAATGGGATTGTCTCTGCCTTTTGACTTAAGTGATGTATTTAGACTCAGGCAGCAAGCAAATAAGCAGTGCCTACAGCCATTCGAGTCGATGCTGCAGTGCGGGGAGTTTCTCGAATTAAAAAGTCTGTTTCTTTTTGTTCTCTTTACCAGGTTCCATGAAAACAAGGAACTTGAATATCTTCCAGCTGTCCCTTATTTTTTCAGTTCCGAAACAAACAAGTGGACTGCTTTTACCATACAGCCATAAGCTATGAACAGATCAGCAGTGTAAAAAAGTCACATAATTGTAGGCATTGGTGGCTCACGCCTGCAATCCCAGCTACTGAAGGAGGCTGAGGTGTGAAGATCACAACTGATCATCAGAATTTTCCATTGTGCTCAAGACCCTTTCTCTCCCACACCCTCTCTTGCCCCCTTCCCTGGCACAGATTCCTCGTCCCCCGAAAACATTTCATTCCGGGATGAAATGTGTGTCTTGGAGAGGATTCAAACACATCACCTGTGACTTGTCCTTTCTCTTTATGCCCAGAGATTACGGGGAGATATATTTTCTCATTTTATACCAGAAGCCCATTTGAAAATACAGATATTTAGCATGTTATCTGGATAGGTTTAGAGGAACAACTTACTTAATTATGAGCTGTGTATCTGACTTTGATGCTCTGAGTTCTCCATCTGGGGTAGTTGGCTATTGTGAGTAGCAAATCAGAGTCCCAGAGTTTCACTGAGCTCATGATATCACCTCATTTTTCCAAAGCCACCAGCTAAGACTCCTGCACCTTCGCACACACTCAGTTCAGAGGTGATTAGAAAGTGTTAACATTGATCCTCTTTGAGTCGCCTTTCTAATCTCTGCCACAGGGAAACTTTAATTGTCTATGTTTACTTACCACCTGCTTCTTAAATAAAATGCATCATATAACCATCTATTCTGAAGAAAATGAATGACCCTTGCTTCATTTCTTGAATGCTTTCCTCCTTTCTCAGGAAAGACTGCTCAGTATTTCAGATTTCTATTTGATAACTTCTAAAACTGATAATGCAAGGTTTTCTCCATTTATCACTAGCTTGACCAGTAATTTCTGTACTCCTTGCCCTCCCAGGAACAGGGTCTATCTCCAGCTCCAAATGATGCCAATAATTCCATACTTTCTACTTTTCCACTTGAGTTATTTCACCAATTCCAGGAACTTATTTCTGCTCTCAGTTTCTATCATTTTTGCAACTTTCAATAACACAATTATAAGGTTCT
Source organism: Dipodomys spectabilis (assembly GCF_019054845.1). Taxonomy (NCBI): domain Eukaryota; kingdom Metazoa; phylum Chordata; class Mammalia; order Rodentia; family Heteromyidae; genus Dipodomys; species Dipodomys spectabilis. The sequence continues at coordinate 3,285,268 of NW_024870892.1, read as the reverse complement.
CCTGTCCACAACATTGATATAGGCAACCTGATATGAAGTCACAATCAAATATTCTGAAAGATAAATGTTTACATTAAGGTTTGTAGCACCTATCTTGTGCAATTTATGGCTCTTCTTAATTTCTTTTCTTTTAATTTTTTAAATAAGTTTTTTTTTATCATAATAGATCTTTTAATGACTATTTAAAAAAGAACCCACTATGGTGGTTGTTTTGGGGAGGCATCTTTTTTCTTTAAACACTTAGCGCATTAAATAATCTGCAGAGAAAATTAAGTTCTGTACAAACTAAGGGAACCATTATAACACACCCCTTCCCCCTGCCAAAGCTCAACGTTGCACTGGTCTCTGCCAAAAATATCAGTTTATACATTAAGACAGAACCCATAGCATTATGGAGTTCACAAAGTTTCTCTTCAGATCATATAAATATTTCGCCCTATATAAGTTTTTTATTTGTGAAAATATTGTACAGAGGGATTACAGTTACATGAGCAAGATAATAAGTACATTTCTCATCAAGCATTCTTGCCTCCTCCTTTGTTGACCCCTACCATCCCTTCCCTCCCACCTCCTCAACTACATCCTCCCCCCACCTAAATTGTAAAGTTCATTTTTTCAACATAGCATCTTGTACATCTCATTGTTGCAGTGGGTCCACCTGTATACCTATTTAAACAATTTGTTTTTTCCCTTCTCCTCCCCAAAGTAGATTAGCATCAAATACAGTGGAAACGGGTTATACCGTGGGGGAGGGACATACAAAGCAACCAAAAAAAATCACATGGTACCCTATAAATATGTTAGAAAAATAGCAAGGAAGAAAAAACCACTTGTGTTCCTATCTTGGGGTTCATTTCACTTAACATCATCTTATCTGACCTTTTCTGCTTGTCCCAGCCATATACTAGTTATTGCAAATAAGGGAAACTATGGGACCTATGTTTCTTTAGGCCTACTTCACTTAATATAATTTTTTCCAAGTCTTTCCATTTCCTAACAAATGGGTGATGACATTCTTTCTGATGGAGGCATAGAATTCCATTCTCTGTGTGTGTGTGTGTGTGTGTGTGTGTGTGTATGTATCATATTTTCTTTTTTTATTGTGAAAATACTGTACAGAGGGGTTACAATTACATGGGCAAGATAATGAGTATATTTCTTATCAAGCATTGTTGCCTCCTCTTTTGTTTCCCCTTCCCATTCCATCCTCTCCCCCGCCACCCCCAATTCTTCCCCCACCTCCCCCTGCACAAAAGTTGTAAAGTTCGTTTTTGACATAATGACTTGTACATATCATTGTTACAATGGGTCCACCTGTATTCACATTTTCTTGATCCATTCATCAACTGAAGATGCTGAACAGAGGGGTTACAGTTCCATGAGTAAGATAAGTACATTTCTTGTCGAGTCTTGTCCCTAATTTCTAACAATGGCAAACTCATTCTTGAAATTTAGAATAAATCAACAAATGTTTTATGTTTTTTGATTTGTTCTCTCTAATCCCTGTCCTTTCATTATCTACACACAAAAAATTCAGTCTAAATTTCCATGCAACCTTTTCTGCAGCACTGTAACACATTAGTCAAGCTAGCTAAAAACTATTGATTTTCTGCCACTTCTACTAATTTTGCCCCAGCTATTCTTTTATTTCCCTAATAGCCACTATTCAACCAGTGGCTTTTGAGATCCTGTTTTATGCTTTGAAAATATGACAGATTCAGTCTTGGCATCAAGATGCTTGTAGGGCATTGTTAACAGATAAGGATTAAATACAGATGTCATAAAAAATTCAAGAGGTTCTCTGAAAAAAAAATAAGTTGAGCAGAGTACAGTGCCACACACCTGTCCTTCCAGCTTTCTGGAGGTTAAAGAATAATCAAGAATGTAAGGTAAACCTGAACTACATAGAGTTTAAGCCAGCTATTGACCTCAAAGACCTCAAAGACCTCACAGACCAAAGCACAATTAGAAAAAAATGGAGGAGATAAGCGAGGTTGGAAGAGATGGAGGAGCTTTTGAAAGCTGTGACATTGGTCAAGATGCATCGTACTTATAAACTGGCATGTTTAATTGAGACCCCTTTGTACAACTCCTTAAAGAACATAAAATATAATTTTTTTAATGCAGTCATTACACTAAAAGCCCAAAGTATCAAATGAAATAAAGATTTCAGGACACTGATTAAATATGAAAAGTTGTGATAAGAAAGTCAATTCACAAAATATTCCAGTTGAAATGGGAAGAAAAGAATGTCATAAAATATATGCCCATCAACCAGTAGATGTAAATTTGTTTCTGTTTTTAACTTCTGCTTTAATCTCAGCTTTAATTGGTAGCTGTCTTCTAGTAAGCAAAAACATTCCTGGAGATAAGAGTATAGATCCAGGGACCCCAGCCTCTCCATCTGCTCCCTCCAGCCTCCCTCCAATGCGACAGAAGGAGGATTGCTGGTAATTAATTGGAAGGCAGGAAGGGCAAATGCAGGAGGCACTTTTGGCATGATTTCCCTGTTTCCTCTCAGCTGACTCCGTGACCTCAGCCACTTGTCCTCAGGGACAGGGATTGGTCCTGCAGCTCTCAAGAGTGAGACCTTCCCACGCTGTACTTCCATCAGCCGCCATAAAGTCTGCACTCCCTTTCCCAGCCTCAGCCTCAACCCCAGCCTTTCCCTCTGTTCCAGTTGCTGTCTGTTATCTATCTGTCTGTTATCTACTGCCAGTTGTGGATCTGTATTTAGCCCTTACACACATGGACTTTGAACCACAGACAGACCCCTGGGCAGGCTTGGGGAGTCCTGGCTGGCTGTTTCTTTCACTGATAAGACAAGAGGCTCAGAAGTGTGTCATGACTGAAGCAAGTCTCCCAGCTACACAGGGCACCAGCCAGGCCTCTATTCCATGTGTCGGAGGATGGCTTTGGGAACATCTGAAGATCTGAAACAGGCCTGGTAATTAATAAGTTTTATAACTAAAAGACAGATCTGTGCTGAGTGACCTCTGAGATCAGTACTGCTGGCACTTTTCCTATCCTTCCAGTGAAAGGCATCCCTTACATATGTCTGCCCATGGTCATTTATACTTCTGTTCCTCCTGTACCCCACATGCAGTATCTTCTGACATTCAGTCCAGTTTGTATGTAAGTGAATGTGCTGAAGACTGTGTTTTGATAGAAAGGCATGGGATTCTTTTTTGGGGGGAGGGTGTTCTATTGGAATTTGAATTCAGGACCTTGCCTTTGCTTCGCTCACTTGCTGTGCTGGTAAGCCATACCTTCAGGCCTACCTATTTTGGAGATGGATATCTCACAAACTTTGCTGCTCAGGTGGGGCTTTGAACCCTGATCTTCTGGATCTCAGCCCTTTGAATGGCTAGGATTTACTAATGTTAGCTACTGGTTCCTCACAAAGTTCTGATTGTGTTTGGATATTTTAATTATATTCAGGTAGTTGGGCAAAGGAATTGCCACTCAGCAGAGCAGTTCATGAGCTCAGTATGCCAGAACAGTACTTGGCTTCTCTTGTGCTGAGAAGAAGCTCCTCACTTGAATGCATGGAGAGGTGTAAGCTCTTCGCCCAGGCCACTATTTCTGTACCATTACTCCTTCAGTGGGGCTGGTGAAGTGGATGTGCCAGCCAGACACACCCTACCCAGAGATGGAAATGAGGAAGGCACCACCCTGTAGAGATTCCACAGGGAGTTATGGAAGGGAATAGAAGGATGTGGCTTTTAATTTGCTTCTTGTAGGAAGGTCTTTTTGACTTATTCATTTATCTATTTATATTTGTCAGTTGTGGGGCTTGAACTCTGGGCCTGGGTGCTGTCCCTCAGCTCTTCAGCTTAAAGCTAGCACTCTACCACTTGAGCCATAGCATCACCCCTGTTTTTCTGGTGGCTAATTGGAGATAAGAGTCTCATGGACTTTCCTGCCAGGGCTGGCCTTAAACCTAGATCCTCAGATCTCAGCCTCCTGAGTAGCTAGAATTACAGGCATGAGCCACTGGCACCCTACTGCTTTTTGAATTATTTTGAATCTGAGTTTCACACTCCTGATTCTCCTGTCTCAGCCATCTGAAGGCTGGGTTGATCGACATGTCTTACCACGCCCGGGCTGTTTTCTGAACATGTACTCTGCAGAGATTCAGCCACTGTGCCATAGCCTTTCATGGGATGAGCACTGTGAACGCACTGTCCTCATCCTCGAGGGGTTTGTTCTCTCCATTGGCAGTTGGAGAAAATGAAGCACAGAGAGCTGACATAACCAGTTAGAAAAACAGGAGTGATAACTCAGACCTAATGTGTCTGTCTGACTTAATAGCTTTTATCCTTATCATCGAATACATTCTCTCCATGTTTAATTAAAATGCTTATAATAATCCCTCTCCTTTGCAAGACTGTGCCTCGTATGTATTATTTCCTCTCTTGTTCTCCATATGCGTTCCAGGGAGTCTAAGAATGAAGTTACAATCCATATCTTTCTTAGGTGGTAGACAAACAGTGAGGGACGGATTTGAGTAATTTGTTTTCCATTACTTGGGGGTGTGTTTAGCCTGATGGACAATGCCTGGTTTTAAAGACCTTCTAAAGTCATGTGCAAAACGACAGACAGATTTGTTTGGCAAAGGAATAGACACCCTCAAGACACCGAAGGCAGCGAGTTTCTGAGGAGACATGGACAGGCTGATGTCCCCTACAAAGATTTCCTGAAATTTTTATTTAATCAATAGAAAGAAGTAATTGAATGATTCTCCTTCAGCCCAGAGACTAACAGGTTAGCTCTTTATTTAATTATTCCAAAATTTACATTATGTGTTACTTGGAATCCTGATTTTGTGAAGACGATGTCTATGTTCTGACACTCACAAACTCATTTCTCCAGAAGGACTTAAAAAGAAAGCACTTTTGTCTGAGCACATCTTATCATATAGCAATTTCGAGGTGATCAAACACTCCAAAGACTTAATTTGGATCATTTAAAGACTCTGCTACAGTATTATTTTCAGATTAGTATTTGACCTTTTCATGTATGCATTCATTAGCCTAGCTATTTGTTTACAATACAATTCCATGTTAAATATAAATAAAAACAAGAGGAAATTTGTCATAACTTCTGACTTCGAGTTTCACCATAGGAAATTTCAGTAGTACTATAAGACCTGACTAACTCTCACTCTGCTTCTTTCTTGATACATATGCATATGTATACATACATACAAAACAAGTCTCAACAAGAGAAGGAAGTACATTATTTTCAAGTGCATATAAAATATTCCCCAAGGTAACACATCAAAAATTAAAGTATGATCTTCATCTACAATGGAATATGACTAAAAGGCAAAACATAAAATGCTGTAACATTTACAGATGTGTGAACATAATACATCCCAAATGAAATCCATTGGTTAAGGAAAGAAGATAAGAAAGGAAATAATCAAACATTGAGGGACAAAATTAAACAAGGCCAGAACATAGTGAAACTTTGAAATGCAGTAAAAATAGTGCTGAGAAATATATAAACTATATTTAAGAAGATAAAATTATTTGATACTTTTATTTTTATAAATTGACACTTATGATTAGACATCAAGAATATTCAAAAATTTTCCCTGAATTTGGAGTAAAAAAAAATCCTGGGCACTAGTGACTCACACCTGTAATCCTAGCTACACAAGAGGCTGATATCTGAGGATTGCATTTCAAAGCCAGCCTGGGCAGGAAAGTCCCTGAGACTCCTATCTCCAATAAACCACTAGAAAACCAGAAGTGGCACTGTGGCTCATGTGGTAGAATACTGGCCTTGAGCTGAAGAGCTGAGGGACAGTGCCTAGGTCCAGAGTTCAAGCCCCACAACAGACAAAAAAAGTAACAGTAATGGTTTCTTTCTCTTTTGATATCTCTTTCTAGATTTTCTATTTATTATTGAAAAGACTGGGATATGTATATATAATGTAATTCTTTTCTATTAAACTTTCTTAATTTTGCTATCCTTTATACTTTAACTTGCTATACTTTGGAGCCCTGTTTCTTAGTGTATACATATTTAAATTAGTGTATCATGTTGAAAAATTGTAGATATTTTACAAATACATGTGTGCATGTATTTATCTCCTTTAGCTTTTGGTCTTATCATCTCTGATACTGATGTAGCCCCTCTAGCTCTATTTCTATTGACATTGGCATGGAATACCTTATACATTCCTTACATTATCAACCACATTTGTGTCTCAGATCTAATATGAGTCCCCTGTAGTGGGAACCTGTTGATTCATTTTATGTTGAGTTCATTCTGTCCATCTGGGCTGTCTGTCTGTGATTTGGGAAAACTATACTCTAAGGTGTCTCCTACCTTCTACGCAGTCTTCACAGATGACTGTATTAAGGAGGAATGAACAAAGGAAAAAACAAAACATAGACATGTCTTCAGGGTTTCATAGGACGACCATCTACACATTCATCAGTATTGCACTTTGCTATCTTAGCCAACTTGACTCTGCTTCTTGTCCTGACTCACGTCTCCATTTGTTCTTTCTTCATTGTTCTACATACTTCCAGGGTATTGATATGTCAGAATCATTATAATTTGGACTAGTGGCTCATGCCTCTGTTATCCTAGCTACTCAGCAACCTGGCAGAGGATAGGGTTCTACCAGCCCTGGTAGAAACAAATCCACAGAATTCCATGCGCAAATAACAAGGAAAATTTGGCTAGAGATGTGACCTGAAGCTTTAGAGCACAGACTGTGTAAGTTCATGATAATTATTGCTTTAAAAACCATAAAATTCTAATGTTTATGTCATCTAAATGTTGATATTTGTTTATAGCCATTTTAATTCAGATCCTTTAGGCTCTCATTATAAAAAATCAGTTTCCAACAGAGACTGGACATTTTCAATTCAGTGTCGAGAGTCTACATTTTGCTTAAACATTATGTTTTAGCCAGTATTTATGATGTTGCTTTGGCAAAAGACCAGTTTGAGGAAAGACTGCCGATTATTTCCAGGCAGAGTTAGAAGTCAGCATTCCCTCCTGTCTATTGACTTGAAGTGGATGACCTGCTCTACTATTTCTGTGCAAGTGTGTGTATCTGCGGTGTGTATCTGGATAGAGACAGGTATTTTCTGTTTTCTGTTGTGTTTGGATACCATAGAGCAGGTGCTTTCTGGAATTTGTATTTTCTCTTTTGGCTCCCATTGCTTGTCTATAGCTACTGGCATTTCTATGTGGCTAGCTTTCCCATAGTAAGTATACCATAAAAGAACAAAAAGAAAGCCCAGGAAACCATTTCCAGTCATTCCTTGTCTCTAGAGTGCTTTCACTGACCTACATTCCTTCATTCTCACTGCATCTCTGTTTCTGTCTGTTATGTATGCCGGCTGCCCTACACCTATATAAATGTGTGTGTTTGTATATGTTTGGTTTGCTCACCAGAAGAGGAACATGGCAAAGCACATCTACTCCTTCTTCACCAAAACACAAATCTTTTGTGTAGTATTTTCCAAAGTACTACACATCTGTACAGATGAGAATTAAAAAAATCAAACTCCGTACACTGCAAATAGTTGATGTGACTTTTAGTTTATAGATCTTACCCATCTCTTGTTAGTTGAAGAAATTCTGTAAATTATATCTGTGTGTTTCCCATCGCCTAGATTTAGGAGACTACATCCTTACAGGGTTGGTACAGACACTCATTGGTCTTGTTGTGTCCTGAAATGAGAAGCATTTGCAGAGACTGAAGACAAAATTTTGGAAAGAATGCTTGAGAAGTGCTATTGATTTATTCCACCTTGAAGTACATAACCTCTAATAGTCTTTTTTAATGGAAGGCAATTGAATGCACATTTCCTCTGCAAATTGGGAAACAAAAATAATAACCAATAAAAGTTCAAGGAGCACCTATAAAGCCAAAATCACAAACAGTCAGTACCATTTTCTGGAAAAAGGAATATCTGGTTGTAGTGTTATGGAAACATATTGCAACTCTTTCCTAACTGAAAGGTAAAACAAAACGAATGGAGTAGTAATCTAGCAGGTGCAACCCAAAGTATCCTTTTGTCAGGATATTCAAATAAATGAACTTTTAGTAATAACATATGTTTTTTAATGTCATTTAGGGACCTATAGCACATTTGCCTTCTTTATAAATTTATTTACAGCTGTTTTTCACCAAGTGCACTGAAACCGAATAATACATATTTTCTAACTCAAAAGAAATTTCCAGAACAAAATGTTTAAATCTCTTGTGTATTACCCTGCTCAGAAGAAGGGGAGAAGCATGTCCCCCTCAACTCTGTTTAAATTGTATGTGGTCTGCTATGTGTTTCCCTGTGCTTATTTTTTTTTTGTCCTTAAAAAAGGATGCTTTTGAAAAACATAGATTGTGCCTGAAAGGCAAGATAGATATTAATGTGCTAAATGGAAATAAGAAGTGGAAATTTGCCCTTGTGAAGACAGTGTGACTTTGACCAAATTCAGTCTCCATTATGGGAGAAATTAATCAAGCATCAACATATGGTATTGAGCTCCCTGCCCCCTGGGCATTAACAGATCTCCCTTCATGGCAGTCTGTGTGAAACCATCTTTGTAGATGCCAGCATCTCCTTTATGCTCACCAGTGTCCCCGCATACACGCAACATGTCATAAGGATGGTAACAGGGGAGTACTCCTCCTTAAACAAAGTATGTATTTCTCACATTTAGAGTGACCAGATTCCAAAAGGACTGTGGATACCAGCTTTATTATATCCATAAAACTGGTTACATGAAAAAAAAGTACTCACAAGGAGAATTGAGGTACAACACACTTAGATTTATTTTTTAATTTAATATATATATATATTATTGTAAAGATACTGTATAGAGGGGTTACAGTTACGTAAGTCAAGTAATGGGTACATTTCCTATTGATCATTGTTACCTCCTCCTTTGTTTTTCTCCTACCATCCTTTCCCTCCCCACCTCCCCAACTCCTCCCTCTGCCCCCCACTCTGAGGCTGTAAAGTTCATTTTCAACATGGTGTCTTGTACATTTCATTGTTACAATAAGTCAACCTGTATTCTTATTTCAGCTTTTTGTATTTCCTTTCCCCTCCCCCAATTAGAAAAATGTATATACAAGATGCATTCATTGATTTCTTCACTGAGACAGCCAGGGTGATAAATTCAAATATTGAGCTATTCCTTGAGCAGCGACATGTAACTGGCATGCTGACATATGTAGACACACGAAGGAAGAGAATGGAATGTGGGAGGCACCTATGGTAATACAAGAGGACTAAGACAATTGACAAAGACAAGGCATTGTAATAATGTGAAAATGCCAGAGGATTTTATTCAGGACAATATGTTTAAAACTGTGATTCTGTGAGGCCTTTTATCAAAAGACTTACTTATCTGAGGTAAATGAGATAATATGGATGAAACCCAGTGAGAAATTCTTGGAAAGCTGTTGGCGAGTGTGATGCAAACACACCCACAAACACTTGTGCAGTCCAATAAGAGTTCAGGAACATGAAGTTCACGCAATGAAAAAACAAAACAAAACAGGATGAATAGTTAATAATTCCCAGATCCCTTCCTGCTTCCTTCGCCAGGCGATTTGGCTTACTACAAGGCATAAAAGACACTTTTTAGCTGGAATATTCTGTTCACGGTATTAGACTACATCAAGTAGAATGAGACTTGCCCAGAGGTATTTCCTTAGAGAAATATACTCAGGCAGTTACAATGCTACTCAATACATCTAGGCAGTTTTCCCTTGAAAATGAAGATACCTTCTGAAATTCACATCCTTATTATAATGCCATCCATAGATTCAAAAATATCTCCTATATCCTTACATACATTTGAGGTATTTAGAAGGTCAAAAAATATTAATTAGCCATCCAATCCTCAATATGAAGACAACTCCCACTTGTTGTTGCTATAGAACAGTCTATTTGATAAGTTATATAATTTTTCCATTGCAAAATATGCATTTTCAGCACATATGCCAAGTTCTGATAAGCAATATTGGTTGCATATATTTTCACTTATTTTAATTGATTGTATCTTCTGTGCTTGTGAACTGCTGAGATACGGTTTTGTGTTTACCATGTCAGTACAGATGGTTCAGCCAAATTGGCTGAAATTTGGCAAAGAAATTTTAATAAGTTGCTTCATAGTTGAGTAAAGTTCTAGACACGTTACATGAATTAGTGACTACAGTTGAACATGGCCTCTAGAATAACATTTGATCCTATATATTGTTGAACCATCATTATAAATTAAAGCTGATCAATGGTTGAACTATATTAAAAAGAAGTAAGAGAAGTGTGAGGTTATTAGCAAGTCATTCAACTTGGAAGAGATGCCCAAAGCAGTGTAATTACTCTCAGAAATGAAAAATGGATTTATGATAACAAAGATGAAAAAATATCTTAAAAGACTGAATTCAGTGCTTGACTTTGATTTATGTTTCCAGCTATTGGGTTTGTTAGTTTGGACTGGTTTATTCCATTTAGAAAAATGAAGACACTAGTGGCATTTAATATTGCTAACTTTTGCATGTATACCTTCATCCAAATAAGCTTGAAGTATTCTGATACTTTTCTGTGGGTCTGGAAGATTTTGCATAATTATTTTAGTGATTAGTATAAATGCCTATTTTACAAAACTACCATGTATAATAATGTAGCCATTTTAAAACTAATTATTTTAAAAATTAAGTAAGTTGTCACATAACTTATTAAATAATTAGAATAATTAACTAATATGTTTGTCTTAACTTTTGAAAACTGAAATTAAATTACTTAACTAATAAGTTTCTACAGAGGCAGAGAAATAACCACATAAATCCTATAAGATTCTTTACAAAATATGTGTATTCAAATTTTTTTTATCATAAAATAATTATGTTAAGGTCAAACATTTATTTTCTGAAGTATCCTTAACAGGATTTTTATACATGGAGAATTCATTCCAATTGTTAACAATATCACTGCTTACATACAAAGCTCTTTGTACTTTCAGCATATATTTTTTTCAACTCTTTTGAGAGATCTAAATGACGAACTTAAAAAGTTTAAATCTATCATGCATTTTAAAAGAACTAATATTCCGGCTCAGGACTCTGGCAATCACAATGCCATACATCTGCGAAAGGAATGGATTCTGTAGAACCCTTAACTCCAAAAACGCAAACTTCAAAAGGTTCCAGAAGATGTATTGCATTCTAGCTAACGTATCTGTCATGCACAAGAACTAGTTAACTAATTTGCTTGCTTTGGGGTCTTTTTTTTCCTTGAAACTATATATAATTCTTTGACTTCAAACTCATAAAATCTGTTGATGAGATTCAGCTTCAGAGGAATATTTCCTGACTCATAATATTTCAAAAAACACATTTCTGGAAACTTTGCTATATTAAATCTTATTAATACAGAGGTCTGGAGCAATCATTATTGAGTTGTCATCAGAGTCTACAGAATATAAATCTAAACAAATACATCTAGTATAAAAAGAATTCTTTATTAAAACCACCTTTGTTTAAGGTTCTATTACCTCAATATGTGACTTTGGTGTGTTTAAACAGGGCTATTCTTCATGTCACTGCAAATGGTCTGGCTAGCAAGCATTCCATCAAAGCTTTATTGAAGAGTGCCCGAGAAGTTATTCTTCTCTTAAGAAATGACATCAGGTCAGACAATCAAACTTCTAAGTAACAATAATTAATGTATAAATTTCTCTCAAAATTTTAAATTTTTCTTGTTACTCATTCTGTTTTCTTCCCCCTCACATTCCTGAAGATAAAATCAGTTGTCAAAACTGAGTATCTATTCTTAAAGCAAAGCCACTAATCAAAGGAACCTGAGATTTATAGGTATTAGTAGTTTACTTTCTTAGGCTACTTACAATACTGACATTTGATCCTTACAAAATGCACAGTTGGCTTTTTTTAAAAAATGTGTTTCCAAGGCAATGAAAGGCCTGAGCTTTGGAGCCCCACAGACGATTAAATGTGATTTGCTACAGCTAACAGAGCTGCAAGGTGGAAGCAATGTCCAGAAAAGTAAGATCTGCTTTTATAGAACCCACTGTCCACAGTTATGCGTGAAATAACATTTCACTTTTCACATGTTAAATAAGGAAATTCTGAGATCTCTCCACCCCCCCCAATTATCACAAACTCTGACTTGGCCATGGCTTTGTGACATGCTTTAACTAAACCACGATTATATAAGTGTTTCCACGACATTAATGGGCAAGGATAGAATGCCACGTGTGATTTTATTTCAAAACAAGGAAAGCACCATCTGCTTTCTCCAAAGGATGGGCAGACAGAGCTCGCCAACTTTGGAGCAGCTAATTTGCACTGCAGTTCAGCAATGGAAGCCATTCTATATCGGGGGGGGGGAATGGAGCTCACCACCTTTTTAAAGGAGGAGGACATTGAGTCGAATCTGTGCTGTGAAAGATTGAAACTCCTCTTGTGTACTTTTATTCACTCTTCATTTTCATAGACTATTGGTTCCCTTGTGTGAAGCAAGACTGTAAAACTAGATAACACTGCTTTCATAGTTTGAAATTCTTCCAGATGTGTGAAACCAAAACATGAATACATATGCATCTATTTCAACCGTCCTGAGAATAACTACTCATTCTGTGGCAGAGTTCAAGACATTAAAAGATATCACAAGCTATCTTTCTATATATAATTTATGCAGGTAGCTTATATAAATATATATATACACATTTATTAATCTATCTGCTATAAAATTGGAGAATCCTCATAAATCCTTGAGAATATGTTATTAGAGTGTGCGAATCCTAATTGTACTATAGTTTCCTAAATTTACTTTAAGAAATATTTTATTAGAAAAAAAAACAAAATTAAAAAGCATCTTAAACTGTCGCCTAGATCTCACTTCAGGCTGCCATGCATTTTCAGACCAACCTCAGAGATGGGATTAAGAATGGATTATAGAGGTTGACCTCAAGTTTTCATTTTGTTTGTGTGCCTTCCTCTAATGCTGTAGTTTCCTCAGACCTGATTATTGTGGAGGGTTTAGACAGAAGTGGAGTGGTTGGAATTCAATCAATATGAGACCCAGTGCAGAGAACAGGCTGGGCAAAGTGTTTTGAGATGCTATTCAAGCCGGCTCTCCACCTGAAGAATGGTTCTTGTTCTGCATTTCCCTGTAATGCACTATTGATCCCGAGAGCCTGCAAAATCTCCTCCCAGCATGCACTGCACCCAGAGATGGCTATCCCATTAAATTGTGGGCTTCCATTTGGAAAATATGTCATTTCGTAAAGCCAATTACTCTATAACATTTTACACCTACAAATTCATTTCAGAATATGTCGATTAATTAATATGTTAAACCACCAATGCAATTCTTGAAATTGCTTCAAGGAAAACGTCACCTCTTTGAATTCTTGAAAAGAAAAAAAAAACTTCATACCACCGGGAACCATTTTCTCCTCAATTCATTTTTACTATTTTTCTGATGACTAACATCATTTTTTCCAACCACATTAAAGCCATATTAATCCCCACACAAAACAAAAGCTGGATAAATTATTGCCCTACTATTTTTTGGAATGTTTCCACTGTTAACTTTCCTCCATGTATCGCTGTGATTTGCTTTACATTATCATTCTGGAAGTTGTAAACTTTTATGTTGCTATAGGTAGTTCATTGTTTTCTTTCTTTTCCACATGGTAGCTTTTGAAATCTTTCTGTTGTTGTTGAAAAAGTTCTTTCAAGAAATGTGAAGTAAAAGCATTACAGAGTGTAAGTACTTTGCAAGAGATTTTATTTCAAACTAGAACAATTAGAAATTAGGAATTTGTGACACAAAAAATTCAAATAATTTCCAGTGGAACTGATCATATCTATCTCAATTCAGACATATTTCTGGATCTAAAATATTATATATAAGATAATACACTAATTAATTATGTCTACTGTGAACCACAAAGAATTTGAAATTTCAGAAGAAGAGGATCAATTTGAAGTGAATGATATTTCCACATTGTGTTAAATAGCATTGTGTAATTAATCACATTTGATACCAGAATTTGAACTCAGGACCTGGCAATTTTGTTGCCACTTGGGACACGTACCATCCTTTTTCACTTTCATTATTTTTCAGACAGTCCAGTTCTTTCGCCCAAGGCCTTCCTTGTGGAGTGATACTCCTTTCTATACTTCCTGCACCGTTGGGTATATATATAGGCATGGACCTCTTTGCCTTGTTTTTATAACATTAAGTTCTCACTAGTTATTTTTTTTCCCAAGGTTGGCCTCAAACCAATAGTTTTCCATATCTATCTCTCAATCTGACAATTAATTTTTTATAATTTCTAAAGCAGTTTTGGGTTTTTACATTTTTCTAATATTTGTAACTCCTTTAATAACCAAACCCAAATAAGCAAGAGGGTTTAAATAATAATGTAATGACTACCTAGATGTTGACTGTATAATCAAAAGATCACTAATTTACATGTGTATTTAAAAATGACCATGAGAAAATAAGGAAAATTGTCATGCTCTCTAGTGTTTCTGTAACTATAAACAAGGCTATTTCTTATAATCAGCATACCATTAGCATTGTAATGAAATTAATGATTATTCCCTAACCTTATCTAGTATTCAACCAATGCTCAAATTTCCCATGTAATTTTTCAAATATATTAGCTATTTTAAAATTAATTGAGCAGCAGAACAAAATTTAATGCATATCTCTAAACTGTGAGTAAAAAGTCTCTGATGGAGAATATCCAAGGCCATATAATCAAATGTGAATTATGGGAAGAAAGCTCTGTCTGTGATTATCAATTTGAGATGTCCATTAGCTTACTTTTTTTGAGTAATATGACCTCATTTTATTTTAAGATCACATTATATTCAGAGATGTTGCTTTTTTGTTAGCCACTGGGTAAGGGCTTAAAACCTATCCTTAATTTGGATAATAAGAACTTCTTTTCTTTGAAATACCATTGAGTGTAATATCATTCAATATCATACTCTATGCCTCATCATGAACTTTGAATTCTAAACCATGTAAGAAAGATTGTCAATTTTATGTCTTCCCATTTCTACTCTTTTCAAAGATTTTATCATCTCTTTTCATGTGTTTGAGCTTAATTGGATTCAAATATTTTTTGCTTAAATAATTCATTTTAGCCATTTAAAAATTTTATTTTTAACTTCAAATAGGTTTACAAATGAGTTTAGCATTAAACAAACAAGTGCATGAATTCAGTGAGTGTTGATCACCCCCTTCATTATTCTTTTTGGGTATGCTTACTAGCAATACTTATTTTTACCTTACTTTATTTGGTAATGTCTAAATCAGTATAAAGCTAGTGCCACAGAGAACAAATTAATGACATTCCTCAATATCTATTGTTCAACAAAAATGTACTTTTACTGTCTATATCCCATGAAATCGGATGAGAAATTGGCTATATCTAAACTGTCATTCATGTTTGTTCCATTTTAATGACCCTTTCTTCCTTCCATTTTTCTTCCTTCCCTTTCTGAACCCTTTCTCTCCCTTCTTCTTTCCCTTCCTTCCTCACACCTTCCATCCCTTTTTCCTTCCTGGATTTTTTAGTGTATTTTTTTTTTTAATTGTAGAAATACTATACAGTTAAATGAGTAAGGTAATGAATACATTTCCTATTGTTACCTCCTCCTTTGTTTTCCCCTACCATCCCTTCCCTCCCCACCTCCCCAACTCATCCTTCCCCCCTGGATTTTTTGAAATCTATACTATCTGGTGATCAGTCAATTATGGGACATTCTGAAAGATCCCACCCCCCCAAAAATAAATGTAAGCTTATTGACAAAAAAAAAAATCAATGTTTCAGATAACGTTTTTAACCTGAGTTTATATTGCCTGTGAAGTATTGAAGTTCTCGGAGAGGTCTCCCTCAGCCTGCTCCTTGTAAGCACCATCTTCTGTGGGCCTCAGGGCACACAGAACATTTTAGCGTGATTCTAATAACTCAGCCAGATTTCCTTTGTGTCTCAATGCTCTAGACAGGGTGTCCTAATACAAGTCAGCTTGTATAAAATATTCAGCATCTGATTTTGATAGGAAAATGTTCAAACTAGCTCCAAAAAACTGTAGAAACCACAATATCACCATGTGTCTGGTCTCAACTTCCAGGGAAAGTTTTCTATGTATACATATTTTTTTCTGAAAAAATTTCCAATGTATGCATTGTCCTAATTTTCTATTGCAGATTTCAATTTATAGAAATTTCTAGTATCTTTTTTTTAATCTGGAAAGACAAAACATGATTTATTTATTTTTTTTTAATTTTATTTTATTTTATTTGAGAACATACTGTACAGAGGGGTTACAATTACATGGGCAGGATAATGCATACATTTCTTACCAAGCATTGCAGCCTCCTCCTTTGTTTACCCTTCACCTCCCTTCCCAGCCTCCCCCCTTCCCCCCACCCAATCATAACCCCCCCCCCCACCGACATTGTAAAGCTGGTTTTGACATGACATTTTGTACTTCTCATTGTTGCAACAGGTCCACCTGAATCTTTAAACGACTTGTTTGTCAAAACATGATTTAAAGAAAAGACTTGAGTAAAGTTGGCCACCAGTGGCGATCCTTGCTACTCAGAAGGCTGAAGTCTGAGTACCATGGTTCAAAGCCAGACTGAACAAGGAAATCCATTGGATCTTTATTTCCAGTTAACCACCAAAAAAGTCAGAAATAGAGCTGTGACTCAACTTGTAAAGCTTTAACCTTGAGCAAAATAATCTCAGGGACAGTGTCTAGGCTAGGCCTTAAATTCAATCCCAGGAAGGGCACACGCACACGCGTGCACGCGTGCACACACACACACACACACACACACACACACACACACACACACATACAGTTAAAAGTCAGATTTATGTCTCATCTTTCAGTTTTTGCCAAAATGTTAGCTTCATGGCTTTTAACAGGCCTTTAAATGCTTCCATTTATTATCACCCTATTTTTTTAATGTTAATATAAATGTCATTAAGTACTGGTCACAGAGTTAAATCTATATGTTGTAAAAGTAAATAATTTTACAACAAAAAGTTATATGCAAATTTGACTAAATAAATGAATTTTAAGAACTACTTAAAGACTGATGAATTACATATATTCAATAAAGACTGGTAAATTATGTCCTTAGGTATGACATATTTCTAAACACATTTTATATTAGAATTATTAATACTTTAGGGAGATAGTAGTTATCTTTCGGGGAGAAAAGTGCCTTGGTAACAGAAAATTCGATTTTAATTTTAAGATGAACACAACACAAAATTTTAACCTCTCTGTCACAACTGATAAAGAGGCAGCCCCAAAGTCATATTCTTAAGGGAGAACAATTAGATATGAGATCCTTTACACCGGCAGCATCCAAGAATACAAATTGCTTATATCTACATACAAGAAAACACTCCTGGGTGCCATAGAATGTGTTGTGTATCTACTCTGTTTAAACCATTATAATGAGTGTTAGAAGACTTCAACTCCCAGTGGAAGGAAGCTCTAATGGAAGGCCAGGAGAATTTGCCAGTATTTGCAGTCTTGTAGGCTCCTTCTATTGCATGCTGCTGAACTATTTAAGGTTTTCTTTTGTTAACAACAAGAAAAACTTTACCTAAGCCTTTCATTATCACAAACCATGATTATTTTTTTGTGCAGGTTTTTGTCTCCATGTCTAGGCTCCCAGTAAATTAACTAGCCTTTTAGATACTTAACAAGAATAGTAACCATACCCAGAGTCACAACTACAACTTACTTTCTCTCTCTTTCTCCTTCTCTCTCTCTCTCTCTCTCTCTCTCTCTCTCTCTCTCTCACATACACACACACACACACAAAAACACATTTCTATGCTTCTAAGACTTTCCACTTGCTAGTAGAGCTATACTTAAATATCCTAAAGTATATCAAGGTTATTGTCTTCTTTTTTAAAGAATAAAATAAGTAATGTAGAATAATTATGATGGGAGATTATTTAATATTTGCATATAAAATTGAGTCTGTGTTAGGTGCTTATATAAGTAAAAGACAACTGCAGGCAGGTTCAGTGAACACATAACATTCAAAGAAGAGAAAGACAGAGAGAGACAGAGAGAGAGAAAGAGAGAGAGAGAGAGAGCAGGCACTGGGCTTGCACTAGGCTTGCAGTAAAGTTTGCAGTTCTAGAGGGGATGCTGTACTGTCTCTTCTGCTAGCTCTGGACCTTGTCAGGAAAGAAGTGAACTGACTCCACACCGCAGAACTGACTCCACAGTTTTCAGGAAGCAAGAGATTTGTGCATAAAATAGCCTCTAATACTGCACATCAAATTTGTTAGATAAATGACGTGTTCACAAATCAACATTCAAAACTCGATTTTTAAAATAAAATTGGGACAAACATGCTTTCCATTAGAACTTTCATTATCTATGTTCTCTGGATGGAAATAAAGGATACAATGCTTTGATTCTCATTCAGAAGCACACAAAAGTTCTCTCCTATACTAGGACAGACTGGCATATAGCATAGAACAGTAATCAAAATATCCTAATTCAAGCATGTCATTAATTAATGAAGCACTATGGGACTGTGGAACAATTACTGAACTCATAGCCCAAGTTGTAACATGCTGTCCAGGGGAGAATAGGAGGTCCCTAGATCTAGCCCCAATACTGGCACAAAGCAAAATAAAAAGAATGAAAACCAAAATATTCATAAATCAGGAGTCTTATGAAATGACACACTAAGTACATCCAGAAATCTTAACTCCGTTCCAGATTTATTGGAAATACAAGAGATACAAGGATAATTTTAATGAAATCATACCTTCAGACAAATTCATAGCATATTTTTATATTAGACATTATTGTTTGATCTTTTAAATAGAACAGTAATAAATTAGATGGAGATGCTTATCTAGTTTGAAAGACTAAGAGATATACAAACCAACTAACATAGACAGACTTGATAAAATACAGATTTTTTTAAAAAATGTTATGAATAAAATTATGACTTTCTTTTGTAAAAGATAAATGATCCATGATAGTTGGATATAAAATGGACATCTAAAAATCAAAGATTAATATTTTTCATATTACTTATCAGTATTGTGATTTTTGCCATTTTTTTTGGATTCATGGACAATATTTGATAGAGAATTTATACACTTGAGAATTATTCTCAAACTTTAGAGTGAAGGGTACGAAGGTTTATTTTGCCATTGTTTTGACTTTTTGGTATGTTTGACATTATGTGTTCATGATTATGGAGGGAAGAAACTTCTGTCTCTTCTGGAAAAGCTAAGGGAAGTTCCATATATAAATAAAGACTTTGCTTTTCTTCCCTTCCTGCTAGGTTGGGCATAGTTGATTTCCTTGTCATTCCTTCATTTAGGATGACAGCATGCATGTGGATAGCCCAGTTTCTCCTTCTACCCAGGAGAAATACAACTGAGGGTCACTGGCAGATGGGTACAAGGTAAGCACTAAACTCAGGAGCATAGGTTCTAGGGAGGCCCTTAAGGTGGATGGAGGCCAGTGCACTTTTATCCGGGAAGATAGAATAGGACACAAAGAGAAGAGGCTCTTGGAGGGTCCAGGCTGTGTATTCAATCTTCACTACCCTCAGGTTGCCTGGGAAGCAGTTCAGTAGACATGATTGAAATCCTTAATGAGCTCACTTTCCTGAAGAAGAACATCCTAGATACATGGCGTGGTCCTGATTCTATCAATGGAGAGGACCTTAGTACAGAGCTGATATGACTCTGAAGAAAGCCCCCTGTGGCCTGGAACTCACACCCAAGTTCTAGATTCCTCTTTGGGACCTATGGGCATTCTGTACTCATCTCCACAACCATGCGTGCCCATTTTTGAAGGGAGGGAACCTCCAAGCATAAATGGAACCAATTGCTTTCTTCTTCGGTATATCCCCAACCAGTGTACATCTGCAGAGTGAATTCTGCACCGCTGTGAAAAGGATAAAGAACGAAGGGTAAGTGAAGAGAATGTACTCTTGCCATTGGGAACAGGACATGTAAATGTCCACACTCCAAGTTTCTGGTAAGTTCTGTGGGAAGAGAAGCACGAGGCAGCATGAGGCCTAGGCTGATCATAGAAGAAGAAGACAAATTAACTACCTGAATGCAGGAGGAGTGTTGATATCATGCTTGATGCTTTGGTATTGATCTCAGAGAAGCAGAGGACACCGGGGTGGTGATCAAGGGCTGGACAGCTGGGGTGTTGAGAAATGTCATTTTAGGGATATGCACTTTCAGTTAGACAGAAGGGAGAGTCATGAGATCTATTGCACTATCTGCCCACTGACCACAGGGAGTGACAGAATGTGTTCTTAAACATACCCAGAGGGTGGATATAAAGGATTCTCACCAGGGAAGTATAACTACTTGAGGAATATAGTTGTAATTATCTAGATTTAGTTATTAAACAAAGTACCTACAATTCAAGGCATGTTTGTGACCAAAAAAATGCAAAAGTTGCTTCTGATTTTCTACTGTATATGACAGGAGGTGTGGGAGGCATCTGTGACAGTTGCAGCCATTATCTGTCTGTCCAAGTGTGTTACATACAGCTCACGATTCCCATTGAGTGTAATGAAGCTAAGGTACCAAAGCAGGGCCTTCTGCTAGGGACTCTGCAGGGAAGATCAACATGACTCTTGTCACAGTTTCAGACACCAGTCAGGTTCTGGATAGATTTTTGAAAGTAAAATAAACAGGATTTACTCACAGACTGAGCTTGGATTTCAGAGGAAAGAGGAATCAACTCTAACCCCCAAATATTTGCTGAAAGGATTATAATTAAGTTGCTGCTTCCTGAGGCAGAAGGATGTCAGAGGAATGAGATAATGAGAAATAATCATAGTCCTTTCTTTGCACAGATCAGACTCTAAATTCAACATCAAATATTGCCTGCAGTAAACCCTTGTTACTTGCTGATGTTCTATTGGGACTCCCATTGCTTAGATTGACAGGTAGCTTCATGTACAAGAGCAGACATGGCTATAATGCATTTGGACCAGGCATTCCAAGCCAAAGGGCCAGTCTATAGGAAGGAAAGAAACCAGAAAATCACTTGTATGTGGAACTGCAGTTCGTTTTGTGTATATGGAGTGGAGACTAGTTATAGTAACGACTTCCATATCAAACTGGTTCAGAATGTCATCCAAGAGTTATGCCTCTCTTTACTTACTGACAATATCACCAAACCAAAATTTTACATCCAGTGGTGCCTACCTGTTTTCACTTTAAATTGATTGTAAGTCAAGTTACCCACTTTTTCTGTCCTCAGAGAACTTATGGTCAATTGTGATGCCCTTGGGTGGAGATGCTCTGTCCTGAGCTTCCATGGCAAAACCCCTGTATTCAGGCCTCTCCTACTCATTTGCAGCATTGGAATTCTCATCCAAAAATGTGTGAGAGAGAAGAGGAAGGGGAGCAAGAAACTCCAGGTTATTGCCTCTGCTTGCAAAAGAAAAAAGAAAAAATGAGTACATTTGAATGCATTTAGCATGCCAAAATATGTACTTGTTATGTGAGAAAAATTTACTATTGCATGTAATTAAGTTCTGGTTAATAATAGTCACAATTCTGAGTTCTCTTTGTACCAAAAAAAACCTTTGTCATCGTGGTTCATGATAGCATTTGGATCCTGCAGTCTCATTAGGCTAGTGCCCAAATTCAAGAATATTAATAGTATCTATTATGCACTAATCTGCACATACACTTTAAAAATAAAGTTGATTTACTATGGCTCATGGAGGAATTAGAGAAATGGGATTCCTGGTTACTGGGGGAATGAGGGGAGGAAGTTATATTTCATTTGTCATTCATGCTTTTGTAGTAATACATGGCTCACTCTATTGCTAAATTCTCTGTCAGAAAATAAATGCTGGAGAAAATCTGTATTCAAATGGCGGTGCTAGGCTTGTGTCTGCCATTATGTATATTGATGATCCTGCCTACTTATTTCCAATGGCCTACATGCAATTCTTTATTTCTATATCATAATCTACGAAATCTTCTGGAAGCTAGAGTTTTGGAATGTAGATATTTGTCTCTTCAGTTATGAAATGTTCCCATCACAGGGATAAAAATAGCTGAATTTTATGCACAGACAGGAGAATTTCTGATAACCTGGGATGCATAGTGTCATAAAATGTGATTAAAATCAAGTATACTTTTAGTAAATCTTAGCTGGATATCTCTATCTATCTATCTATCTATCTATCTATCTATCTATCTATCTATGTCTGCATATGTATATATGTTTATGTATAAAATACATGTAAGTCTGAACATCTGTATTATCATCTTAAAAACTGGAATACTTAAGGAAATAAAACACACCTTCTATCACTTCTACATGATCTTTCTGTAGTGTTCTATTAGCAAAATATTAGACATGATGGCAAATTAAACTTAGCAAGTTGGTTTTGGCTTATAGAGTTGAGGAATGTCACCTGTCCATTGACCAGCACTCTGTCCTAGGCTGCTTTCTATCACAGGGCCAGCATTTGGCATTAGCAAGGACACACGAGAGTTTTTCTTTAGTTGGAACAGCCTAACCAGGGTTTGGCAAGCTTTTTTAAGAGAGATCCAGAGAGTAAATATTTATGACTCTGTGGTCCATGTGCTCTCTCTTCAGCATCTCAGAGCACACATAGACGATATGTAAAGAATCACCTTGGCTGTCTTCCATTAAAATTTTCCATCCAAAAGAGGGTGCAGTCAAGACTTGATCTGAAGGACCTAGGTTTCTAGTTTGGACCTAAACAAGATACCAGCTCCATTCTCCAGCCACGTAAGAGCTTCCAGCTGCCTCCTCAATTAGAGAGAGTGCATGCTCTTCATCATCAAAGAGTGATGTGTACCTGCCACAGGAGCACCAGCCAGGTAGCGGCAGAGGATGTCGGCACTCAGCACCAGCAGAGTGGAAAAAACGAAAATAATAAAGCAGCCTCGGGCTTCCCCAATGGAAAATTATTTTAAACTAAAGCAGCCCTGTTAAAGGAGTTTTTAAGATGTCAAATGGTGCTCTCCCTTATACTTACATCCCATTCAAAATGAAGGGAGCAATAAAACGTCATCTTCGTTGGGGCTCTTTCATGAATATCTTTGAAGCCTGAAAGAGACCCATGCAAACATATAGAATATTTATATTAGGATGCAACATATTCTATATTATGCATGCATACAATTTACTTTTTTGTGAGTACTGGATTTTGAATCCAGGTCTTGCACTTGTGAAGCAGGTTCTTTACCACTTGAAGCAGTCCTTTTTGCTTTATTTTCTTTTCCTTAGAAGTCCTCCACCCTCTCCCCAAGTGTGGCCTCAGATTCTCCTTCTGCCTTTCCACATAGCTGAGACAACAGGTCTTGATGTAGAGAGAAGGTCTCATTACCTCTTTTCCCAGGCTGGCCTCCAACCATGATCCTCCCATATCTACCTTCCAGACAGCTGTGACATATACAATTTTAATAATAATAATGCAGTTGCATTAATGTGCAAAACCCCTTGCTATCACTCACTATTGAAGCTTTGCTTCTGTATAGAGGTGGAGTGAATTTATTGGTGGTGATGTTCTTGTGAGCACGAATGCAAACATCAATCGCTCTATGATTCGTGAGGCTCTTAATAATTGAAGCAGCAGTTCATTAATCAAAACGTAATTTGCTTCATGAGAGAATGTTTTAACATATGCACATATTATCTCAACAGCTGTGTGTCCTTGGGACATTCCCACAAACCCTCAGAAATGATAACTGAAATGATCACTGAAACCAGTTATTCAGGCAGAAGTATGTTCTTGCAAAAAAAAAGTCTAAGATTTGGAGTCAACCATGGCTTCTATTACACATAAATTATGTGATGCCAGGTAGTTGACACGGCGTCTTGGAGTGTAAATTCCTTTACTTACAATGCAGGTTATCATTGGCTAATTATTGTTTGGGTCACCCACAGGATTTCCTCACTCCAGACCCCAGGATTTCAATCTCTGCTTTACCAAAGAATACCTAAGGGAATTTAGGATAAACACATTGTCATGATTATTTTAGAAACTAGGACATGAGCAAAAATGGTGATGTTTTCAGCATAATACAAATAGGCTGTGA
This sequence comes from Dipodomys spectabilis, assembly GCF_019054845.1. Taxonomy (NCBI): domain Eukaryota; kingdom Metazoa; phylum Chordata; class Mammalia; order Rodentia; family Heteromyidae; genus Dipodomys; species Dipodomys spectabilis. Next base: position 3,261,120 of record NW_024870892.1, on the reverse strand, counting down.
TAGTCTCTACAGTAATAAAGCAAAATATAATTCACATCTAACAACCTAGATACTAACATATTGCTGCAAAAAAGGTTAAAATACAGACAAGCCCTCAGAGAACTGATATACTATTGAAAATAGACTTTAGGGAAGAAAATTGTGGGTATTTGTGTACACACAAATTATATAGATTATGGATAAGTTATATATTTATAAAAACATGTTATATTTATGATATTTTATTAAATTTAAATATTAAATTTATCTACTAGTTCAAATAATACTATGTCAGTTGCTTTTATCAACATAACTCCCGAAATTAACAAGTAAAATTCTAGTTACTGGTATCCATTTATATGCCATAAAAGATATACTTTGATTCTAGATAGTAAAATAATTGTATAGTTGAAGTTACAGTCAAATCTGATAACAATTTTGTATAAATACGTTCTGCTAAATCCAATATTCTAGTGTTTGCATGACATTTTCTTACACATTTCATATCTAATATGAGCTTTCCCTGCCAAACACTCCCACATACCCCATCCTTCAAAATTCAAATGAAATTTGGTTGAATTCCTTCCACAGGCTGTGGGTAATCCACGGCATTCTCAATTGTTTTAATGAGCTTCTGACAGTAATGGAAGACCTATCAGACCCTGGTGTTTGCTCATTTCCCGTGTGTTGACATTGACTTGCTCTTTTTATTGAAATCATGCATGATACTTCAATGTCATTAATTTTAAGATTTTTTTTAAATGAAAGATTGCGCAGACAGGTACATTTTAAATCGCTAGGTGATTCCTTATTTTCCTTTTTCCTAATCTTTTCCCAATAACCCTTCTTTGGAAATTCAACCTGCACAACTTTATAATCACAGAATAAAACAAACTCCTCCACCTCTCGTTAATATGCTCTGACAAATAATCGTGCACATTCAGCGAACCTGCCCTTTATGGAGTAGGAACAGAAGAGTAACATCTGGGAGACCAAGACAAAGGCTGTGAAGAAAGACCAGGGTGAAGAAGAAGAAAAAAGGAAGGAAAAAGTAGAAATCTTCCCAATCGGTCAGACTTTATTTCTCAATATCAGGCAGAACCTAGTGGTGCCAAGCTTTATCTGTACTGGGAGTTTGTGACGTGCCCTGGGAACACCTTTGCATATGCTGTCCCTAGTCCTTGAAATTCAACCCTCTAGTCCTTGAAATGCAACCGCCAAGAAGGCTCCTTAGGAAATCGATGTGAGGGAAACTAGTCTTTCCTAAATTCTGATGCCACATTTACTTTTCCTTATTTGTAAATGGAAGCTAATAGATGCTTGAAATAGCATCGAGAAGTGAAACAGACCATGTAGGGAGAAAGTGTCATGGTAATTTTGTCACTAGCTGTGTCTTTCCGGATACAGAATGCCTCTTTGTTAAAGGGAGCTGGCTACTGACACTCACAACTCCTCCTGTCAGATGGTTCACCAATGTAGCTCATCTCAGAACCTATAGAGTAAGAAGTCCTGCTCATGTCATATGAAATGCTCTGCCATGACTAGAACAGAGGAATTATATATAAAGGAACTTATAAAACTATTAAATCCTGTGTTTATTTTCTGTTAACATGAGTGCATATGTATGAATATGTATATCAATGTATGCAAATATAGTTACCTAGTTGTTTAGTAATACTTGTTTGCTTATTCATTTGTTCTTGCAAGAAAATCTTAGTGCTTTCTATACACAAGCATTTCTTTGAAGTAGGAAGCTTCAAGGACCCCTGGCACTCAAAACTTTAAAAAATTAACTTACAGCAATTTTGCATCTTGCATTATATCGAACCTTACCAATGAGTTACCCATGGATAAAGATAAAAATGGAGAATCACACTGATATGTATTAAATCCACTATAAGTTACTCATTTGATCATGTCTTGACACTTCCTTCTCTAAATAATAGTAAAGAAAAATGTTGATGAGGTCGGAAAATGCTTTATTACTGCTTGTGTAATGATCAGTGACATGAGGTTAATGGATATTTAATCGATCTTTGAATCATTTGTGATTGGAAAATCATTAAATTGTTTCATTCACTTTGAGAGCTACACTCATCACAAAGAAATTTAGTTGCATTGAACTTTGGCCATGAATTTGAAGGGCATCATATGGCATAATTAAATAAATACATAAATTTTACTTTATAAGGTGACTATTACCCTGCGGGGATATGCCACATTCTTGGTTTACATCCAGACTCCAGAAACCTTGGCAGACTTTTTTTTTTAAAAGACAAATCCTACCTCTTGTGAAATATGCCATTATATGTTCAATATATACCTACGATAGAGCAGAGTACATTTCTTTTGGAATATCATCTCATTATGTCATCTACAGAAAGAACCAGATGCCGTTCTCACCCACGGTATAAAGGTTGTATCAATACCTTTATCTCCGCAGCATGGAGGTTCAGTTGTAGCATGAATGTCAAGTTGAAAATCTGCAGTCTGTGAAGAGAAAGTAAGATAATTTTGAACTAGTCAAGCAGTCATGTAATCTACAGGAGCAACTCCACACATAGTGAGTAGAAGGTTGTACGTAGTACACCCATGGTGTGATGTGGTCTTCAATGCATGAGCTCTGCTTTTGTACTTATGCTGTTGTGAAGTGTCTTCCAACGCTGCACTATGTTGGTCTTTTGGCTTCGGCTGCATTAACTTCTACATAGCTGTAATGTTGGACCACCTTGTTCTCATAGTAAAATATATTAATCTCCTTCCTAGGAAAATAGTAAATAAAACTGCCTATGGTGTTAAAATGCTTAATAAAAGATCTCTGCCACGTGACAGTAAACTGCCACGTGTTTTTCTGATAATGCAAGAGGAAAACACAGAAAGTGTGGTGGAGTTCTGCATGTGTCACAGCTGCATGGAATCTTTACAGTGTTATTATGGTATGTGAGGTCTATGAGCATATGTGAAGATGAGATCTACGAAATGACATGCAATCAATCACTAGTTAGATTTTTTTTGCTCTCTTTTCTCATAGCTGTTGGCTGACATGTGAAGCCAGGGCCACTCCTAACTGAAATCTGTCTGAGAAATCTGTCTATTTGAGACGTTGCTCACATTCCGTCTTCACCGTCTTAATACCAATAGTTGCATCATTGAACCATTTCATGAGACTTTGCATGTATGGATAATATTGGTCAGAGATTGGTCTTGGCTTTGAAGCTGTGAGCACAGAGAAATGAATAATATTGTACAATACTAAATGTGATCAATTGCCCCCTGTATTTTTCTTCTTTGCAGATACTGATTTTCTATGTACAATTATAGATTTGATATTTCATCCCACACCTTAGGATAACATTAGTTGCAGAGCTTTTAAAGGAAGACAACAAGGATTTGATTATGATGCATTTTTGACCAGATAATATTTGATGATTGATGATCAACAGCAAATTCTGAGTAGTTTAAAAACATTTTTCCATGAAACATTTTGAAAGTGCTCTGGATTAGAATACAGAGAATTATGTAGAACCTCAAAGTCATACCAACATTTATAGATCTCTATACATAGAACTTTCATTGATATGTGTAAATATATATGGACATATATATATATATATATACATATATATATATATGACATTGGGAAATTCTGGATTTTTCTTTTTTCTCTTTTTTTAAACCATACTAATGACCTAATTCCTTTAGACAAATACAACAACAACAAAGTAATCAGTGTCATTGAATGTCCCTGAAATCCTTCCATCATTTATGAGGTCAATTCTGAGAAAGGAATCCCCCATTTCTAATCCTCAAACACAAAGAGAACATCCTAAGTCAAATCCACTCATGTTCACCTTTTTTCTTATTTCCTCTTAGTTCTGTACATTTTTGGCATGACATTCTTATTATTTCTCTGTATCCTACTTAACTGTAGCCAAATTTGGGACTTTCACTACTTAGTGTTGGCCCAGCTGTAAGACAGCACTACAAGTCTAATCACAATGCCTGTGTGCTCATTTTTGGTTTCTGTAGTAGTTTTCCCAGCACCTCAGCTGCTGTTCAATCCTCCACTTACTGAGGACAGAGATCTGTGACCGTGAGGACAGCATTAGATCACAGACATCAAGGAACCCACCCAGCATCCACTTCTGAGTGTGAGTACCATAGAAGGATGTTTATAGAGATCTAGTCATCTGGCAAAAACAAGACAAGTTGTACCTGTGGTACTGGAGTCATTTAAGGACATCCCTTCCTTCAAGATAGTTACTTGAAGTAGAGTAGTAATCACTGGAGAAATCGGCGTTGGTATGACCATCACATCTCAACACATGGTACCACTATCCATTTATTATTTCGTTTTTATGGATGATTTCCATTCAATTAGTTGATCTTCTTGGCTGTGCTGTTATTTGTATTCAGGGCCTTCCTTTCACCTTCCTTTCTCAGCTAGTGCTCTTCCACATTGCTAGGCCTGCCTTTTGCTGTTTATTTTGGAGACAGAGCCCGAGGAACTTAGCTGACTTAACTGGTACCTCCAGGGCCCCAAGCTCCCCAAGCCACATTAGCCAGTATTTTAGATTTGCAATACCTAGACCAAACAATGGTAACTTCAAAGTTACCCAGGTAAATACTCTCGGTTAGGAGATAATATATTTTAAAAATACACAGATTAAGAAAGAAAACAGTATCCAGTGAGACAGAGCAGACGAGAGAATCAAGAGACTGACTATAGAAGAAAGTGATCAGAGCTTTGATGGGTTTGGCAGTAGGATAGCGTGTTACCTTTCAGATTCTCTAATTATTTACAAATACTTCATTTAGAGGACTTGCTCTATTAGTAACTCCAGAGCAAAACACAAACTGTCACTGGTTTCTATTCTCTAATTCTCAAAGCCTCTTCATCTTTCATTTGCAGTATGTGCTCCTGTTCCCACAGGGCTGAATTTTACATGAAGAAAATGAAGGGTTGCCCTCTATGAATTGCATAGATTTTTGAAAGCAGTTCCTTGACAAACAGTGATCTGCATGAAATGGAGCAACACATAATTCATCTGCATTGTGTGCTTAAGATTATATAATCCTCAACAAAGTCCATATTCATCCGAAATAAATTTTCCAAATTGTGCCCTCACAAATGTTATGCAACTATTCATATTCATATATTCACATTCATAAATTCACAATGTCTTTAGTCTATTTCTGAATTTATAGAACAGATAGATGCATAGTTGAGTTATTACTTTGCTGTTGAACCCTATCATTACATACACTTAATGTAAAGTAGACAGAATGCCTTGATTATTAGTGATATTTCAAAAGAACTTTTAAAATTATTTTCATTATACTGAGGTTAAATTCATGTTCTAACAGTTGTTATGCATATGTTCTAGTATTTGAGACATACGGCAAAACTTTTTGCTTTAATTATTAGGGGGATCGGATCTCATTTACAAACTCCACTGTGATCCTCCTATTAATGATTCCCATGTAGCTAATAAAATGGTATGCACTTCCACACATAGCTGTTAGTTGAGATATTGTCTTGTAAACGTTTTGTTCAGACTGTGATTCAACTCCTTGGGCCCATTGCTATTCTCTAGTAGTTGAACTTACTACCTGTGCCACCTGTGTTAGTTCTAATGAAAGAACTTTTATCAAGAAACTATTTTTTTTAATTTGATAAATTGTTTCTGAAATTAAGTACTTACTCTGTGTTTAGTATCTTTCTTGGTTTGGTGTCTACATCAGCCAGCAAGAAGAAACAGTGCCCTAATCTTGGAGTTTCTACATGAGAAGAACTACCTGATGGTTACACAATGCTCTGGCTCAGGGTTCACCAATGTCACCACTTTGGAAATAATGCAGAGTGATGTATGTATACTAAGGTTTCCAGAGTTAGACAATAAGAATGTAGGCAGTGGAGGCATGGCTCAGGTGGTGGAGTGCCAGTGAGTAAAAATGTCAGATCCTGAATTGGAGTCCTGGTTCCAGATAAATAAAAAAAAAAGAAAGAAAATTGTAATATAAGATTTATAGAAATTATACTTAGCCAAGTGTTTGATGGAAGATATTTTACATATAATATGGACACAATATTTATATGTTCATTTCCTGATGAGATTAGCCTCAGAGTGGAACTTGGCAAACAGGGAGTTTGCTGAGCCCATTGGTTTAGAGGAAATTCTATAGTGACTGGCTAACCCCACATAACTGGATTCCTCATAGAACGGGAAATTTGAACTCAAGCATGCATGTCAAGACAACGTCAGACAATGATGAAGGCAGAATGCATTAGTAATTTAATGCCTAGGTCTGGAGCCAGGGGACAGCCATGACAGAGACCATCCTCATGGTTCGCGGAACCACCCACTGTGTGGGCATGTTAGTTTTGAACTTCTTCCTTCAGAACCCTGAGTTCATTCATTCATTTGACTCACATGACCCAGCTGCTGGAACTTAGAAGAATGGCCCCTAGCAGATGTGTAGTAGGAAAACTTCTCATAGGCTTACAAACCAGATCATTCCCATACAAGCAAATACATCCAAAGGACGAACTAACTAATAATTGTATGAACTGATACTAATTAATAGAATTTTTACATTGGTCCCAAGAGCTTCAGAGGCCAATGAACATATTTTTATAGTGGTACCATTGAGTGACAAGGCGAGGATTCCTTTCCCCCTAACTGCATTGCATAACACATCCAGCTCTACTCTTATTTCCTGAATATCTGTTAACCAGTTGTTCAAAAGAGCTTCCATTTAACAAAGTAGTGGATGAATACATTGCATCTGTTCCACATCACCCTTTTCAATGTTCTCCCCCCCCCCCCCCCCCCCCCCCCCCCCCCCCGCCCGTCCCTTCCCGCCCCACCCCTTCCCTCATCTTTGATAATTTTTGTGGAGTATACATTGAACTCTTGACTCCATTGGTGTCTCATTGGCAGGTATTTATCTATAGTTTAATCTGGTTTATAAGGAAATGGTTTTCTTATGGAGAGATAATTGGAAAATTTACCTTTTGAGATCAAGTTTACCCTCTCTCTCTCCCTCCCTCCCCCTTCCTGTCCAGGCTGAGCCCCTTCCACATCTGCTGTCTATGTTTATCTTGGAATATAGGCTGTCTATAACTTCATCATCTGCCTAGTTGTGCCGTGAGCTTTCCCTCTGAGCTCTGCTACACTCTCTCTGAACATACAGTGTCCTTTAATGAGGTCATGGCTGTGGTTCTCTTTCAAGGTCATTGTTCTCAGCTTGCAACAGTGTCTGCTTCTGCAAACCTACAAAAGCGTACCCTGCCCCCGAGACCGCACACCTGAGCCTGCTCGCCGCCTTTTTGCTGACTCTCAGCACTTTTCGATAATGGCTTTCCTTATTAAATTTTCTGCAGATTCAACTCAATTCTGGGAATTTATGACTATCATGTTTGCTGCTTTATCATCCTTATTTTGCATGCTTCATTTTTTTTTTGAATACTAGCTTTTATTTCTCTGAACTCCACACCTACCTGCTTAGGTAGGGCATTCCTGCCATATGTTCATTGCCTCTCTCTTGGGTACCTCTGTGCTTCTATTTGCTCTGCACTTAGCACATGCAGTCCAATTCTGGGAATGTTCTGGCTTTTTTTTTTTAACCAATGAAGCACATAGGATTTTTCTATTGTCTGTTTCTACTGAATAAGTTTGCCGTTGTTTCTGTATCTGTACTTACTTTTGTGTGTTTGTACAATAGTAAGCCTTGCATTTACGGCCCTTGCTTTTTCCCTCAAAGTTGGCAGTCTTTCACTTGAGCTATAACTCCACTTCTAGCTTTATGGTGGTTTGGAATCTCATGGAATTTTCTGCCTACGATGGATTTAAACCAGTATCTTCAAATCTTGCCCTCCTGAGTAGCTAGGATAACAGACACAAGACATTGGTACCCAGCAAGTTGATTATTTTTGTTTGATGCCTGATTTTACCACCGTAATCAATAGGAGAATTTGATCAGATCTTTTGCAAATAATGAATCACCAAGGAAACTTGTGTCTCACCTACTATTGCATGTCATTGTTGGGATGTTCTCTGACTAGACACATTGAAAATGAGTGTGCAGATGTCATGGCAAAACAAGGGTACTCTTTTTCTGGCGTAAAGTGTTATTTGCACTGAACAATTCATATAACTGGCCCAACATCTAATACCGACTTAGCCCTACCTGAACTTATATTAAAAGAGGATTTCCAATATAAGGGTTTGGGGATGTGTTGGAAGTGATGTTGCTATTTCAGTGCAGGATACTAACATCTTGGGGTGAAGGCTTTTCGTGGTGACTAACCTAAAACTCAGTCATGGCTGTGTCTTGCTTTATCATGACTAGAATGTGCCTTGCGATCTGAGAACCTTATATTTGCTCTGAGTTGAAAAGGAAGTCTGACATTATCCTCATGTTTCACAATACTGAAGTTCTCTCCAGTGTCTGAGGCTGATCTTTGTCAACCCCAGCATCTGGACACTGTTTCCTCTCTTTAGATTGGCTAATGAAGCCCCCAATTAAATGTATTTGCTAAAGGTGTCTATACAAAATTGATGTGATCACCAGAACTTTGTTTTTAATTATTAATGTGAAATGACAAAGAAGTAGTTAATGAAAAGGAAGTTCACATTCTGGTTACAGCTATCTCATTGCGTGTTACTGGCTGAGTGAAATTCAGTAGGAAATCTGTTCTGATCCTTATGAATAGATCAGTCATCTGTACAATTATATATAACATTTGGATTATCCAAATGGCTGCTTTTAATATAGGTAAAGTGGCTTGCCTGAAATACCATTAGGAATATAAGAGATCATATATTCAGCAGGAAAAAGGAGACTGAGGGTTTTTATTGTCCATTAATGACAATGTATTTGCATATCATATAAACAAATACACAAATAGGTAATGCAGTCCATTCTAAGACACTGGAAATAATCTCCATGTAGGACACCCTGGTGAAATAAAAATTCTATAACCTTTAAAAGGAATGAATAAATAAAAGGAAAGAAAGCACAGTCCTATGGTTGGCTAGAGTCCTTGTACCTGGATAAATGTATTTTAGCTTTCACCATGCTTTTCTGAATTTTATTACTCTTTGCATTCTGACTACTAACCAAAAACAGGATTCTTTCAGATTCCTGGGCAACTTGCCACTACTTTGGGCCAAGGGGCCAATAAAAATCATTAGCAATACATAAATTTTATCCAGTGGGCTTTCCTGAACATGTGTGAGTGTTGTAAGGTTAGAGTGCTGGAATCCGCATGCTCTGTCTCTTGTTCTGCTTCTCATTTGCAGATTGACTCAAGTCCGTCATATGATGATATTCCAATTTATATCAAATGAAGATCAATAGACGATTCATATATACTGATAAAAATTGTTGATTAGGTGGACACATTTACTAATGAAAAGCAACAGATGAGACAATTAGTTCTAGGATTTTTTTAAGTGTAGTAAAATGGTGCATATTCAATATTTTATTTATTTATTTATAGTTAGGCCAGCATGAATATGAGCATCAGAGGAAAATGTAGAATAAAGTGAGCATGTTCATCATTATCGTGAGAAACTACATCAGCCACTATGAAACTGATGATCTCTACCTTACCTTTGTGCTTTTTGCATCTGAAATCACATTTTTTCACTAGATTAAATTTCTATAGTCTCTTGTCAATGTTTTATAAATACTTTGTATTTCCCTTGTAAGAGGAAAAATGTTTTCTGTGAAAACATTTTTACCTAATTCTAGTATAAAATTTACTGACACAGGAAACTCTAGAGCACAGAGATTTTGAAAGATGGTTAGAAGTGTTTTTATTCTGATGTTAATGAGGGCAAATATCTTACCAGGTACCATATAACATTCAATCACTCACAGCATTTCTAGGGACCATAAATTCAGCATAGCTCCAACACCTATTTAAATACACTGAATAGAAGCAAGAAAATAATTATTAAAATTTGAAAAATAGAGAACACAAAAATGATAGCAATAAAATATTAAAATATTAAAAACCTGGATAAACCTCGTTTTGAGGCTGCCAATTTCACTGTTATTATTTATCTCACTAATTCAATTTCCAGAGCTTTGTTCCTTTCTGCTAAATACATATGATGTCTTTGATCCTAGAATTCACTGTTGAATTAAAAGTCTAAGTTTTTCCTTTGGAAGAAAAAAAATCAAAGGATATCTTTCTCAAATTTTAAACAGAAGATGACCAACTTTAAGCTGAAATAATCTAGAAATAGTCATCTACTTAAAAGATTATTCAACAAACAACAACCCTTTTGTGCACTAATAAATTAATAAAATTGAAGACAAAATTTCCTTTCCTTTGTTCTTTGTTTTAATTCAATATGTTATCAAAGGGTTAGTTTTTCTTTCATCAGCAAAGTTCAGAGGATCTAAAATTCGAGAAATATATTCTACACTCTGGCAGAGTTTTATTAAATTGTTCTAAACAGATGGATATCTATTTTTAAATCTCTGGGAAAAGAGTGATTCACACCATGACTAGGTAGTGAATTCTAGCATTCATCTTAATCTTGTGATCCTTCAAATATTTTCTGTGTATATGCATAAGTTTTTATTTACAACAGGATGCAATAAAAACAATCAAAGTTAAACTAGTTATTAGGCTAAGAGTGTAGAGATGAATATGTCTCCGTTGGAATGAAAATTGGATAGAAGACTATTTTTTTTCAATTTTTATATTTCCCTGTACATTTCTCCAGTGCATTAAAATATTTTTAAAAGTAATCTTTGTCAAATTTTAGCATATTTAAATTGCAAAACAATTGTAGAAAAATTAATTTACTTTAAAAAATTATTGTAAAGATACTGTGCAGAGGAGTTACAGTTACATGAGTAAGGTAATGAGTACATTTCCTATCGAGCATTGTTACCCCTACTTTGTTCTTTTCAATTAAATTAGATATAAGTTGATTGCCTTTGGGCCATGTTTATAATCCTAGCTATTTAGGAGTCTGAGATCTTAGGATCAAAGTTGAAAGCCAGCCCTAGAAGGAAAGTCCTAGAAATTCTCCAGTTAATCACCAAAAAGCCAGAAGTGGAGCTGTTGCTCAGTGGTATAGCACTAGCGAGGGACAACACCCAAGCTCCAATTTCAAGCCCTAGAAATCACACAGACACAGACACAGACACACACACACACACATACTCACACACACACACTCATACACTTAGATTTTTGTTCCTTAGTGGAGCATAAATCTTCATTCCTAAAGTGTATTTTTTTCCACTTATAATGATTTTTTCCAGATGGCAAACAATGAACACTAGAAATGATCAATTAGTGATAATCATTGCTTTGCATTTTTCTTTTCTTATTTAAAATATCATCTGGAATTAACATGAATCTAGATACCCATGTGCAGACATTTAGGTTGCTGAAGAGTGTTAACACAGAAATTACCTGAACAGCTTGTTTGGAAATCTTGCACTTAATTTTTTCTCCATGAAATTATACTATTTTTCCAGCATAATTTCACAAAATCACTATGTGTAGTAGATACAGTAGTGCTTTTCCCAAATGCCCACTTCAGAATTGATGGATCCAACTTTGTCTACCTGTAGTAAGCTAAGGACTTGCAGCTGCCTGCTTCAGTGGTAATTGCCATTGGCTACAGAGAATGACAGAAGGACAGATCTAGCCTTCTCCTAGGGTTGCCTCGTAGCCAGCCATTGCTGAGAAGGAATATGGACACCTGGCGCTGTGGGCTCTATCTCTGATTGCTCCAATTTGGAATCCCAACTCCATAGCACCCCAAGCAGTTACATTGTAACTGACTGGCCTTCCTACAGTTCTTCTTTCCTGATCAGTTAGATTGGCCTCCTAAAATGATTCCTCAATAATGTACATGCAGGAAACACTCCTTCTTTGTGTCCGTTTCTAGAGAACCCACCTTAGGACTCCTAAGTCTTGGCAATGGTAAGTCTTCATATTAAAATTCATTCGGCAATCTCTGTACACAACTTGTCAGTATGTGTCCTACCATTTGTTTAAATGTCACCTGAATTGTAACACCTTCTTATGTTTTCATATATGTACTGAAATAAGTCCACAACTATACTTGAAAAAAAAAACTCTGATGTGAAAGATCTGGAAGATGTTTCATATTACCATGACATTTAATGTATTTATTTGTGCAATACCTGTGACCTGGTCTTCAATATAGGTACTTACAATAAGAGAGCGTAGTATTGGTATGTAATAAAAGTGTTTTACTTTGGCTCCCAATACTCCTATTGTTCTCATCCTTATTTGGATTTTCTTTGCATTTTTATTCATATTTACATTCATTACATGTATCATTGAATATGTCAACATTATAAGCCAGCTTAATTAATTTTTTCTCTTTATAGCAAAGGTGCTGAGTGGTGGGGGTGGGTTAAAATGAGGTAATGAGTACATTTGTGTTTAAACACTGTTACGCCCTCCTTCATTTTCTCCACTTCCCCCTTCTTAATCCCCTCCCCCCAAGTTGTAAGGTACATATCCAGTTAATTATTTTTAAAGAATAAAAAAGTGAATCAAAGTTCATAATCTGTAAAAATCAATGGCTGCAATGAGGAGAAGACACTGTTTAATTGATAGAGGTAGGGACTGCATTGGAAACACAAACCAGTGTTGAAGAAGTATCAGGAAGCAGGCTGTATTCACACCCCATGTAAAGTCATGTCTCGACCAGTTTGGCTATAAGTTAATGAGAAAATTCCAGGGTACAAATTTGGAATACCGAAAGATATCAAGTTGGCATTGATTGACAACATAGGGAAGTTTATTTCACGATTGTACCACAAAACAGACTCATTGAACCCTCTTCACTGTTTCAGGGAAGATAGCAATCCAATATATAAGTCTGTGCTATGAATCTTCCAGAATAATATTACAATGGAACATAATAATAATATCTGGAGCAGGAACATAAAGAAGGCGGGGCTGAAGAAATAGGACAGCAAAGGTTCAAACTCAGAGATGTTTTCAGAGGAGAAGACTGACTGCATCTGGATATCTGGATGTGAAAGACAAGCAAAGTGACTCAAAGAACTCCAAGCTGGGCACTGGTGGATCACAACTGGAATCTTTGCTATTCAGGGAGCTCAGACTTAAAAGGTTGGTGATCAAAGTCAGCCAAAAGTTACAACGGAACACCAAAGCTTTTATTTGCATGAGTGGACACATAATCCCAATGATGAATAACCTTGGGTTGAATTTATGCCAGTTTTGGAAGAGAAACATTTGCCACTGGATACACTACTACTACCAACAGGAGGAAAAAGACAGCCTTAGGTCAAGTACAGCAGCCTCATTGTGAAGACATGGTGGGGGCAGAAAAGCATTTTGGGTAATGCTCAGTAGAACAAAGCATATTATCAAAATTTTAGAGATTCCCTTCTTTCAGTTTCAATAGAATATTTTTGTTTACAATCCAAAACAATGGCCTAATTCCATTGCCAAGGTAATAAAACCCAGTTCTTCGTGCAAGTATTATGTTCTACCTCTATTTACTCAATGTCTTCTTTAGGTTGCCTAAGTTCAACTTTTTTTTTTTCACACTAAATTTATCTCTGCAATGCTTCTTTTGGAAACTGTCTCCTCAGCTTTCTTCGTATGTCACTCTAAATAGTCTGGATGTGTTTAGGCCATCCTCAAAGGCTTTGCAATGAGCCATTCACCAAGTAGAATTTCCTTGCTCTCCTACCCTTGACCATTTTGAACAAGGTTGTGATGTTAGCTCACATCTCTTGGGTTCAGGAACTGAATGCTCATGCTCCATTGCCCATACCTTTACCTTCGTCTCCAGCTGATTTTTGCCATCCTTCCTCTCCGCCTTGCCTATTTTATTTTTAGGAGTCCTGTTGCCATTTCTTGTTTTTGCTTTGAAATAAATCTGTGGATGTGACTAAATGCAAAAACAGAATATCCACTCGGTTGCTTCTTTTCATATATTTAATATAATACACTACCTAGTTATATAACAAGTGATATGTTAAAATGAAAGCAAGCCTCTCTTCCTTTGAATATATTTAAATATTTAAATTTTTTCCTGTTCCAACAGAAGTCTGTACAGCCTCCACATGATTGCTAAAGCTCCAGGATTGTGTGAAATTAGTTTATATATAAAATTATTATAATATATTGAGAAAAATGTGCTTTCTTTTCTCTTTATAATTTAAAATTCTTATTTTTCTATAGACAGTGTATTTCAACATATTATAATTCTACTTCAGACCACTACCATGTGCTATTTCGTATATATTCCTCCACAGTACGTTTCACTGACTAAGGTTAGGTCGCTTGTGAGATTTTTTTATTTCTTTCTTGGAATAGAAGTACATGATTTTTTTTTTCTAAAAGACATATTATTTCTTCCCCACCACAAAATTCCCTATGTAGAGTTTGAATCTTTTAAAAGTCCGTGTCACAAATCCAACTTCCATGTTTGCGTTTTCAACTGGCTTTTTTTTTCTTCTTAACCAGTAAAAGGCTGAAAGTTTTGGGCTAAGAAAATTTCTCACAGTTGAACCTGAATCCTTGTGCTTTTTTTGGGGGGGAGGGCAGTGGTCCGGTTGTGGGGTCTGAACTCTGCCTGGGCGCTGTCCCTCAGCTCAAGGCTAGCGCTCTACCACTTGAGACACAGCACCACTTCGGGCATTATTTTCTGCTTTTGTGGTGCTGAGGAATCAAACCCAGGGCCTCAAGCATGCAAAGCAAGTGCTCTACCACTGAGCCACCTTGTGCTTTGAAACTGATCCTGCAAGCTTCTGGAGTCTTTCCCTCCCATACTCAAGATTGTGATTCTGGCCTTCTCTGTATTTGCTCTCCTGTGCTACTCAACTGGAAGGGCAGACTCCCAGAAGGCAAGATGTGGGACCTCAAAGTCCTCGGGTCCCATCTGCTCACCCCATGAACTGGCAAACTGTGGCCCAGAACACTTAAACCACACAGCTCACTCAAACTGCTCACTCAAACTCACTCACACCAGCTCACTCAAACTGTCTCTGTGCAACTCCTCCTCCCAGCCTCAGCCTCCTTCTCCTCTCTTCCTCCTTAGGTATATTTTGCAATCTGTATTTTTTAAATTTTATTTTATGTTGTACAGAAGGGTTACAGTTATATTACTTGTAGATCATTGTAGATCATTGTTACTCCTTCCCTTGTTGTGATTTGTTCCAACCTTTGGGCCCTTTCAGAGGCTTTAACTCTTTTGCTTCCTTCCGAGTAAAAGAGCCATTACAATGCATTTGATCACAATGCAGCATTCACCTTCAGAGGAGTCGTCCACCCTTTCCCCAGATATTTGTGGCTATTTCAACCCTGTGGTTATATTTCAGTATCTTTCCTTTGGCTTAGTACTTTAAATTGACTGTGTGTGTGTGTGTGTGTGTGTGTGCGCGCGCGCGCGCGCGCGTGTGGGACGCAAGTCTGTGTATTGCCTTTCTTGCGAGGCTTAAGTTTGGGTCTTAAATTCAGGGCTTGGGTGCTGCCTCTGAGCTTCTTTTGCTCAAGGTTAGTGCCTTATTGCTTAAGCCACAGCTCCATTTTTTTCTTTTGGCAGTTTATTGGAGATCAGAGTCTCCTAGACATCCCCACTTGGGCTGGCTTAGAAATGCAATCCTAAAATCTCAGGCTTCTCAGTTGCTAGGATTACAAGCTTGAACCACCAGTCCCTGGCTTACGGTTTTTGGTGTTTTTTTTTTTTAACTTTTTCTTCTTGATTTATCTTCTGCATTCTATGCTTAAAGAATTGAAATTCTGTAAGTCACAGTCCATGTGTATATATTCTGGTTTTCTTCCATTTAATCATTAGCTTTGCCTCTTATGTGAAGACCCTGGAGAAAGGAAGGGATCTGCGCAGGCATCTCTTTTTTTTCTATTTTTTCTTTTTTTTTTTATTGTGAAAATACCTACTGAGGGGTTACAATTACATTGGCAAGATAATGAGTACATTTCTTATCAACCATTGTAGCCTCCTCCTTTGTTTCCCCTTCTCAACCCTCCCCATCCCACCCACTCCTCCCCCTCCCCCCCAGCCAAAATTGTAAAGTTCCTTTTTCGATATAACAACTTGTACATCTCATTGTTGCAATGAGGCCATCTGTATTTCATATCAAGCATTGTTGCCTCCTCCTTTGTTTCTCCTTACCATTCCTGCCCTCCGATCCCACCCCATAACATCTTGTACATCTCATTGTTGCAATGGGTCCACCTGTATCCTTATTTAAACAATTTGTTTCTTCCCTTCCCTTCCACAAATTATACCAACATCAAATACAGTGAAAACAGGGGTTATACCATGGGGGAGTCATGGGGGAGGCATGGGGAAGGGACATACAAAGCAACAAAGAATCATCTTATAAATATGTTAGAAAAAATAGGAAGAAAGAAAAAAACATTTGAGTCCTTATCTTGGGGTTCATTTCACCTAACAACATCTCATCTGACCATTTCTGCTTGTCTCAGACATATACTAGTTATTGCAAATAAGGGAAACCATGGCACCTATGTTTCTTTGGGCCTGGCTTACTTCACTTAATATAATTTTTTCCAAGTTTTTCCATTTCCTAACAAATGTCATTCTTTCTGATGGAGGCATAAAATTCCATTGTGTATATATACCACATTTCTTGACCCATTCATCTACTGAGGGGCATCTGGGTTGGTTCCATATCCTAGCTATGGTAAATAATGCTGCAGTAAACATGGTTGTGCTGGTAGCTTTAGTACGGTCTTGTTTGTGATCATTTGGGCAAATCTGTGCAGACATCTTTGTCTCCTTTTCTCTGCCTGACCCTATCTCCCCAAGTCTGCTCTGGTGGACTTCTTTCAAGTTGTAGTTTCCTTGTCTCTAATACTCTCATTGTGCCTTCCCATTTCTTTCCCATCTTTTTTTTTTTTTACTTACACATGTCCCTCACACACACTGAAAGGAAGTGGCATTAATTTAGAAGGCTACCATCCATAGCTAGCTGTTTTTAATCGAACATGGCACTTTGAATTCTCAATCTCAGTCCAGCTGTTGCGTGCTTTGCATAGACAGAGGGTCTCTTTGCATGGTGAAGGTGACAAGCACACATTTTATTGGAAAAGGGACTATGTCCCTTCCTTCCCAGCCCAATGCACACTTCCTGATTGCACACTGTCCCCAGATGGGTTACAGTACCTTGTCAAGTTTGTCTTCAGTTATTAAATTATCTTCTTTTAAAAACAATGACAATCCTTCTTTGTTTCAGTTAGAAAGTACTTGGTGCCTAGCAAATCCCACCCTATCCTTGCTGTATTTCTTATCTCTTGCTACACTGTACAGTCCCAGCATAAATCCAGGTGGTTGTACTATCTGGAAACAGCAACTCGGCTCTGCTCTGCCTGAGTTCACAGGCACTCCAACTCAGGGCCCACTCTATTGATTAAACCATTCAGTATTTTCAAAGCCTTTCAATTTTGGTAACATTTAATTATTTTATTGTAAAGATACTGTACAGAGGGGGTAAGTTACATGAATAAGGTAATGAGTACATTTCCTATCAAGCATTGTTACCCCCTCTTTTGTTTTTCCCTGCCATCCCTTCCCTCCCAACTTCCCTAACTCATCCCTCCTTCTGCCAATTTGTAAAGTTCATTTTCAACATAGTGTCTTATATGTCTCATTGTTACAATGGGTCAACTTGTATCCTTGTTTCAGCATCTTGTTATTTCCCTTCCCCTCCCCAAATTAGAAATATATATATATATATATATATATATACACATATATATATGTATATATATATACATATATATATATACATATATATATATACATATATATATATGTGTATATATATATATATATACACACACACACACACACAAATATATATAAAAGATGCAGTGCACAGGAATCAAAAACAGTGAAAACAGTGGTTATACTGTGAGGAAAGCACATACAAAAGAAACAAAAAAAAAAATCACATAGTACATTAAAAACAACAGCGACAAAGATCAAACCTCTTGTGTCCCTATCTTGGGATTCATTTTGCTTAGCACTATTTTATGTGGCCATTTGTACATAGCTTTTGAACTTTTCTACATTCTTGTTAGGATTATCCTAGATATATACCAATTCTTGCAAATAAGGGAAACTGTGGGCCCTATGTTTCTTTGGATCTGGCTTACTTAATATGATTTTTCCAAGTCTTTTCATTTCCTAACAAATGAGGCAGTGTCAATCTTTTTGATAGAGGCATAGAATTCCACCCTATGTATCTATGTATGTACGTATGTACGTATGTATGTATGCATGTATGCATGTATGTATGTATACATATATGAACAACGTTTTCTTTTTTCACACTAGGTCTTCCTTTTTCCTTCATAGCTGGATAAGTTTGAAGTGGCCATGTCTTGTCAGCAGTTGCCAGTAGAGTTGTAAGATGGCATAGATCAATTCATATTTAAGTCAAATATAGTAAAAGCAACTACAGCATTGGGTGATTGGTCTAAGAATATAGACCTTCTCAGGGATGAATCAGGAACAGGTTTAGATATTTTTCAGCAATGTGCATACTGAAAGTTCATTATGCCATCTTTCCACTCATCTATAGAAACTGTATATTTGCTGCCTGACAATGGACCTGTCACAGGAAAAATTTATTTGTTAACATCAGCCATAGGTGAAGAGGCCTTTTAAGGAAACGTTACACTTAAGCTGTGGTTCAGGAGTTGACCCCTGTCCAGCATATGAGGAGAGACCTTAGGTTCAATCACACACTACTACGAGAAGAGAGCTAAAGACCATTTATCTCTGTACTATCACAGCATCACAAATCCACATGAATAAATGTAAAGTGTAGCAACTTGCTCTGTCTTCTGTTGTCATCATGAAATTACTACAAGAATCTGACTTATCTCCTACGACTCATACTTCCAACATAAGCTATGCTGTGTTAAAAATATGATGGATTTCTCAATAGAAAATTCTTTTTACAAGGCTGACATAAAAATGAAATTATCTCTAAAGTATTTACATTATTAATGAATTCATCAGCTTGTGTCTGTTTGCAGTGATTTCTGTTATGAAAAGAAATATTAGGAACCAGATAAAAGTAGTTAAATGAAGCTCAGCCCTCTTAATTGATCAACATTCGTCATACCGTTTATAAATATGTATCAAGAAAAAGCAGGAATCAAACAATGATACATTCCAAAAAACCAAATGGTTCTACAGAAAAAAGTAAAGCCATATCATATATATTTTTCTGGTTTTGTGCATTTATTCCTGAATAAATTTAATTCTTTCCACAATTACACATTAATTTTAGGAAGACATGCAGTTTTAGATCAGTGTTTTGCTTCATGTGTTTGTGAGCTTAACAATTGTTTGAATATGCTATTTCTGAGAAAACATATATTAAGTGATCAATTAAGATTCCATCATTGTCCAAGGTCTCTGCATTTTAAGGTTTGTAGAAAAGCATTCTGCAACTGAAATTAGAAAATGTTAAGTGTAGCTTATTCTTTGCTATTAGTTTACTTGGTAAATATGAGTCGATCCATTACTACTGCTTGCTTTTAAAGTTTAAACTGGGGGTTTCCACATCAATTAGAAATGACAGAATACCATTAAGATACTTTAGAAATAAAAATCATTTTGCACACACATCAAGTATTATTTTAAGTAATGAATAGCTAAGTACTACCACAGAAAATGAAAATGAGTTATTTTCCAAGTAGAGGAAAATGAATTCTTGCTGGCATGGAAATGAGTAGGTAATGCCCCTCGTTCTCTAAGGAGCTGTAACTTTTGAATTGTCATTTTTCTGAGTTGTAATAGAAATCATCTCAATTGCTAAACTGCTAAGCATTATGAATTGTGAAATATCTCTGAACCGGAAATATTATAGGAATCATTAGTATTTTCCTTAGAGCTACCTGGGTTAATTCCGGTTGTTCATAGAAAGGGAGCTCAATACATAAACGAGTAGAGCCACAGCTAAGCTACCTCTCAGGACCTGCTATGGATTTAAATCATAGATCTTTTATACTTTAAATGCACTCTTTTATACTTTCTGAAGGCTTTTTTATGTAACATCCGAGAATCTAGTGCTGTAGTTTGTGCCCATGGAAAGTTGTAAATTGATTAATCTTAAAGCCCTTAATCTGGAGCAAAATGTTAACTATATTTTTCACAACTTGAACTCTCTTTAATGTTACAGGTAAGTAAAATGTTATGATCTTTCAGTCAAATTATCATGTATGGAGGTTAAACTCTGAAATGAGTATTTGTAAACATTGGTGTGTTCAAGTGTAATTTTCCTATTGTAATTGTTGCTGATGAGATGGAAAACACACAAATACAGGAGCTGAAACAATTATACATGTCTACCATATTGATCTGTTTATTACAATTCTCACTGATTCATAGGAAGGAACTCTTACTGTTTCATGAAGGCCTGATTCCTTTCAAAAGTTGCTTTTGAAATAGTCCATGAGCACTGCCCAAGCATTTCCTGTACCCCAGAAGCTCTTCGTGTCTTCTTTTCTGTTTCTTCTCTGCTCTTCCTCCATTCCCAAAGAGAAGATGAGACTTGTTCTCCATGCAAGCCAAAATGCCGCTCTGTGTTCTGAGCTAACTTCTAATTCTATTAATTTCACCAGAATGGGAAACAGTTGAAAGAACATTGAAGCTACCAAAAAAGCTGTAGAATATAACTGCATCCCATGTTCCTCTTGTCTCTATTGCCAAAATGTTCCCATTTGTTTCTTTGAGTCTTTGGTATTATTTAGCTTCCGCTGGCTTTGGTTTTCTTGCTGGGGCTCTACTCCAATAGTTTGCCTTTCTCGCCTGCTTGCCACCCACCTACTGAAACTGCAGCCATTCTGTTTGTTAAGTGATGGACCTCAGAGGTGAATTTTCTTTCAAAGGCAGGTACTCATTTGTCCTTGGGGGAAATATTCCATTCTCTACAAGATGTATCTGTACACTTCCCCTGTGTGATGACCCCTATACAATCAGACCACTAACCTCTGGTTAAATCTGTGTAACCCCAAAACGATTTCGACTTTACCAACTTTGTTGATGTACAAAACTGAATATTCAAAGTTTTGGCAGTAGATGGTGGTGAATCTTGTTCAATAGTTGAACTATGATGACACAAAAACATTTTTCGGACTAAATGGCTTTTAAAAAATATGGAAAGCCAAAAATCGTATTGATCTATATTAATTAGTTTCATAATATACAAAATAATTTAGTTTTCAAATAGTTGAAAGGAGCCAGTGGCTCATACCTGTAATCTGAGCTACTCAAGAGGTTGAGATTAAGGATCATGATTCCAAGTGAGCCTGCACAGGAAATCTATGAGATTCTTATCTCCAATTAACCAAATAATCACACACACAAAAAAAAGCTGAAAATGGATTTGTTGCTCATAGTGGTAGAGTTAGCTTAGAACTCTCTCTCTTTCTCTCTCTTTCTCTTCCTCTCTCTCTCTCTCTCTCTAACATACACACAGACAAGTTTTGAGAAGTAAAATACTTAAGATATGTATTTTAAGAAAGTAAGGATATACTGAACCTTTCAAAGAAGTCTTGAATAACCTAGATATGGTGGCTCATACCTGTAATCTCAGCATTCAGAGGTACAAATATCATGAGTTAAAGCACAGCCTTGGCACTTTTCTGAGTCTAAAGGTACCTTATTTGGGGTCACATGGCAACCAACATTTAATTCATAAACAGTATGATACAGTGTGCTGTGAGAATTAGCTTTCTTTATCTGACCTTTTCAAAGCTGGATTTTGGCATGATTTACCCTTAATAAAGGAAGTTTTGTGAAAACATAGCTGCTCTCCTCACTTTGCTGACTGTGTGTTGTGAGTTCTTATGCTATAGAAGAGAGCTACGTGAACTTCAGCAAGTTTAGGTAGCTGTTATAAAAACACAAGGACCATAAAACTTCTTACCACAAGTGCTTCTTGCCATCTGACTCTCAGCAAGGAAACCTTTTCCAAATTCTCTTCTAGAATCTTACTTTGCTAATGGGAGGAATGAACTCATGATCTGAGATGTCCAGTAAGCATAGTGTCTTTTAGTAATTCATGTGTATACTAATTGGTTCAAACAAATCTCTCTGAAGTCTGAGCTCTACGTTTGTTAGCCTTTGGGAAAAACAATTAAAACACACAAAGCCTTAAGTATTGGAAAGCATATATGCTAAAAATATAACATACAGACTTATGTCTGCTTGGCAAACTCTATTATTGGCACCTTATGAATAAATTAGTAAGGTGATACAGAACCTGCAATTAGAGAAAGTGCTGCTTTAACACCTTCTAAGTGTGTTGTCTCCTGGAATTCTTCTCATGCTTTTTTCCTTCTGATCTCAAAATACAGGGAGGTCTATGAACCTGTCTAGACCACACCCCAGCACAGAGTTAACAGCTATCAGTGACTCCCTGGTTGTAACTCAGCAGCACGTGGAGATGGCATTGTCTCCTCAGTGTCTGTGTGCTGCTCAGATTATTGCCAGGCATTTTAATATATCATGGGAAATTGAAGAAGATAATGACTCTATTATTTTAATTGGTTAACGTTATCTTATCTTTGGAAATGTAATACTTAGTATGACCATATGTTGCTAATAATGATATTAGCAATGACTAAAACGTTCTAAATATATTATTAGGGTTTTGAACAGCACAATATAGTCAGTTTTGTAAGAATAAACACTTGGTGAACATCTATCTTCCATATTTTCTGACATACCACCTTCATTTCTAGCAGCATTCCAAAAAATGTTTCCTTCCTAACCTTGGTGTAAAGATAGAGGAAGATGTTTTAATCTGCCAGACTTTTAACCTGGTACCTACAGATTATCTGTTGTAGAACAAAAGCAAAGAGAAGTAAGCATCTAAGAAGGAAGAAGACGCAGAAACATTAACAGAGAAAGTAAGTAGGAAGCACAACCAGACAGAGAGGATAGAAGTAGTAAGTGTTTCTACAAAACACATTATATAAAATTCTGAAACTGTTTACAACTAAAACTGAAATTTCTGACTTTCGATCTTTAGTAACGGATATCTTTAGCGTAGTTTTACTGCATAAAATAAATGTAATATATTAGTATGTAGTTTATAATGATCAATTTACGTATGAATAGTTGTCAAATCAAACCCTGAAAATGAAATGAACATGCACACCTGCATGCACACATGCACACACACATCCACACATCCCCACACACACATTATCATTGATTTGATTCCTGAAAAAAAATTTAAGAATACTCTCTCAAACTTACAATATTTTATCTCTTCCTCATAAACACAAAAAACAATGGAGAAAACAACGTATCTGAATGCCATTCATACATGAAGTGTGTATGTGAATGTTATTTTTATATTACAAGTGAGAGTCTTTGTTTTATATTGTACTTTCTATAAATAAGCCTGCCAACATTCATTTTCCTTCATTAACCTCTATGGGTCTGTCTTTCTCAGCTGATGGTTTAAATTAAAACTTAGATATGTTTCAAACACTGTCTTCTCTTCTACCCAGCCTTTACTTTAAGGAGAAAAATCACCATCAATTTTTGGAGCTCTTGATTACTTATCTCCATGAAAATTCATATCTAAAAATTTCGGAGGGTAAGGATCCTGATTATTTGAAGGAGAAAACAATGAATATCTATGTCTACTCCTGACTGTCAAATGTTTCATTTTCTGTACAGTGGTGGTAGTTCATTCTCAAAGGAGACACCAGGCCAGATTTTGTAGACAAAATTTGCAAAGGTTCTGGTCCAATTCACTGCTTAAATCACACATAACGATCTTTCCATGGGAATTAAGATGTCATCTTTGCCTAATGATGTCAAATAAGTTTATCATTCAACAAATGTGGAGCCAGTTGGGACAGGGCAATGTGTGGAATTGGACTCACCTTTCCTGTCTGAGCAGTTCATTTCCCTTGGTTTATAAATGACATCGTGAATATGGCTTCATTTTGGTAACAAGAAAACGTAAAGTTCCCCTCACAATCTGGAAGAACAAAATCAATCCCAACATGGATCTTAAAATAAGAACATCTGTCTGCAGCAGGAAACAGTAATGATTTATGGTTCCGACATCATTGGTTGATGTGTTGTTTCACTTTAGGGTAATTTTACAGCATTTAATCGACTATTCAAATCGACATAAACTGAGGTAATGCTCCCTAAAATTGCCATAAAAAAGAACAAAAAATGTAGAATATAAATGTCTGGTTTCCTGTGTGAATGTTTTGGTTTGGAAATAGGCATTTGTGTGGAAAGAGCGGAATGATTCCAAACCCAAGCAGGCCTCCAGACAGCTTTGAAGTCGTGACGCTGTTTGATGCCCATGCACCGGGGAAGAGTATGTGGCTGAGCGGCCCAGTGGCGGAGCTCAAGGGCCAGTTTCTCTGCTGAGGATTTTGGTTATGGTTTTAAATGCACACATTTTTTTCTGTAGAGTCAGAAAAGCTACCCAAAGATCAATGAGTCCCATGTGGTTACCTGATTTCTTTGGCCAGAAATCTTTTTTTTTTTTAATGTTTTAAAATTCTTAACCCAAGCATACAGTCTCATATAAAATTGTTTCTGACCCTAAAACACGACCTGACTATGGAATACTTCAAAAAAGTTCGAAGAGCTCTAAATTAATACCACTGTATTAAAAATACAGTAATTCCAGAAGACTGTAGGAGTCTGTCCTGAAAGTATGCTGAAGTATGGAATCTGTCATTTGTGAATAGAACTAAGACTCAGCCTGGAGAGGGAGCTGAACACAAATCCAAGCATAGAAAGACAAATAATCTCATGTTTACACGCAAAGGTGGACTGGATAAACACTGGCATAGATTTGAGTGGAGTCCTGGCTACCAGAGGTT
The DNA here is from genome assembly GCF_019054845.1 of Dipodomys spectabilis. NCBI lineage: Eukaryota > Metazoa > Chordata > Mammalia > Rodentia > Heteromyidae > Dipodomys > Dipodomys spectabilis. The sequence continues at coordinate 3,236,219 of NW_024870892.1, read as the reverse complement.
GGGAGAACAGAGGGGAGGGAGAGCTAGAAATTGGTTAGCATTGGTTTCCAATCACTGATAAAGGAACGAAGCTAAGTCCAAGGCGAGAATTGGTGGAATGTGTTTATTACGGATGTGAAGGACATGCCAAAAACGTTAGTGATGGTAGAATCTCCAGATATTGCCTGCAGTTATCGGAACTAAATATTTTTGTGGAAAAAAAGCCTCTCATCACCTACCTTTGTAATCTCTATTTCACAAAGAAGGGATGTAAGCTTCCCTAGAACTTTTCCACACAATAGGGTTCTCTCCGTTTGAGTAAACTGAGGGCTCAAGACACCATTCCACACGGGTCCTAAACTAACATTAGTAATATTAATAAAAAATACTTAACAACATTACTAGTTCTATTTCATTGGTATTAACAGATCAAATTTACCCAGGGGGAGGGATAGTCTGAGTCTCATTGGCCTAAGCTGGATTTCTGACTCTTCTGAGCATTTCATCTTGCAGTGTCATCTCTTTTTTAAATCTAATATTATTTTATTGCAAGACTGATATCAAAGGGGTTACAGTTATATAAAAAGGTAATGAGCATTTCTTGTTGAACATTGTTACCCACTCCCTTGTTTTTCCCCTACTTTTTCTCCCCGACTTCCCTTCCCCCAAGTTGTAAAGTTCATTTCCAACATAGTACTATATCATCTTAAATTCCCTTCTTTCTCTAGCAAATTATGTCTCTCTATCTTTTTCAAACATAATTTTTATTTAACTTCCTTTTGGAGACAAATGTAAGCCTTGCCTTTCAATGTTAAGGTCAAAATTGTTTACAAAACTGTTAAATACTCATGTATATGTGTGAATAGATATACTGGAAGTTTATATTCTATATATTTTGTGTATAGTTATTGGTTATGACAGAGAGTGAATTCTTCAAAGCACCTGGTAACATGGTTTATTATCTTTCTGTAGGTTATTCTATAATATTAAAAATAAAATGTTACTTTAACATTAGCTCTTTATTGGAATTCACAGACAATATTACATTGTTAATATTTGAAAAAGTAAAACAATTTTTTTTCTTCTTTTTTCCAGTCCTGGGGCTTAAACTCAGGGTCTGGGCATGTCCCTGATCTTTTTTCACTCAAGGCTAGCACTCTAACGCTTGAGCCACAGCACCACTTCTGGACTTTTTGCTTATGTGGTGCTGAGGAATTGAACCCAGGGTTTCATGCATGCTACATAAGCACTCTACCACTAATCTACCTTCCCAGCCATAAAGCCCACTTAATTCAACTTTTTAAGATGATTTCTATGTTGTTTTCTATGTCCCTCCCCCATGGTATAACCCATGCTTTCACTATGTTTGATGTTGGTATAATTTGTAGAGGGGAAGGGAAAAAAACAAACCGTTTAACTAGGGATACAGGAGGACCCATTGCAACAATGAGATGTACAAGTTGTTATGTCGAAAAACGAACTTTACAACTTTGGTGGTGGGGGGGGGGGGGGCAGGAGGATCAGGTGGGGGAGGGGCAGTATGGGAAGGGATGGGAAGGGGAAACAAAGAGGAGGCAACAATGCTTGATAAGAAGTGTACTCATTATCTTGCCCATGTAATTGTAACTCCTCTGTACGGTATTCCCACAATAAAAAAAACTTAAAAAAAAAAGAAAGGCACCAACAAAGATTGGATTGGTTGTGGGGCTTGAACTCTGAGCCTGGGAGCTATCCCTAAGCTTTTCAGCTCAAGGCTGGTGCCCTACCACTTGAGCCACAGTACTACTTAAAACAATTTCTCCTACAATATATATTAGAAAAAACTTAGAGCCTTAGATAGGTGTTGAGATGTAAAAGAATTCCAAATTTTATTATGAGAGGAAGTTAGAGAAATTATTTTTCTTATGATATTGGAAGTAGCTTGTAATATAAGTACATGAAGATTTGTACATTTTTATATATCATAAGGTTTAAAATTCTTTCAAGGGAAAGATTCAAATCACAATTTTGCTTTTACTTCTTTTCTTCTGATGGACAACTAAGTTTGTGTTAATAGATTTACAGAAATGAGTCCTTGCTGCAAATCATGTCTTACCACATGAAAATATACTTAGTAGTTTTTTTCCAAATTTATTTTTCACACCAGATGAAAGTTATGTCATTCTAAACTATTATCTATTTTTTCTAGGTATATAAAACTGCCCATATAGTCCCTCAAATTATTTCTATGTCTCTAAAAGGGTTTCCTATTATTTAAATGTACCTTCTAAATTCAACTTCACTGAATGCTGAAAAAGACTGTTTTCAAACCATTTTCAAGACACGAATACACTGAATTTTGGAGGACAGGATCAAATGTGGGGTAGTTAAGGCCACTGGAATGTGGATTGATCATGACTATCTGAACAGTTTGTCGTCTCTGAAGAATAAACACATTCTCGATAAATGTGAAATCATACAAACAAACACTAATCCTAAAACATGTAAAGTAATCTACAACCAACACATTTTGTTCCATTGACAAGGCTGTACACAGTTTGCTTTTCCAAGTTAGTAATACTTGACAGAAGAAAACGTTAAATAGGAACATGGAGGATTGTCAACTTGAAGATCACTTTAGCCCAGACTGAGCATGATATAAAACCAAGTGAGTTTGACAATTTTTCTTAATAAATTAAAAACTTTTTCAATAACTTATATGGAAAATATATTTTTTGGTTTCCTGACCTTTTGTTATTAATTAGAAAAATTATTAACTGGGTATGTTTCCGGACATTAGTTGAGCTTAATTTTTAGACCTTTCTTTTTATTTTCAAGTGATCGTACACTCTGAAAAAAATGTCATGCACATTGTATATATGTCATAAATATCAAAATGAAAACACTTTGCAATTAATTTATATAATATAAAAATATAAAAATGGTTATAGGAATTGGTACTGAGGAACATAGCTGGGATTACCGTTCAAAACATGGACATAAATACTGACACATCAACTAGTTCCAGTAATCTGGTTACTCAGAAGACAAAGATTGAGAGAGTCATAGTTCAAGTCAAAGACTTCATCTCACCAAGAAACCAAACATGTTGGTGTAAGCCTGTTGATGCAGCTACATTGTTACCATAAATAGAAAGGCCATGGTCTGGGCTGGCTTAGACTTAAATGAGAGAATCTATATGAAAATTAACAGGCAAAAATGATTAGTTGTGCAATTCTGCCTGTTCTTAATTTCAAAGGAAAATACTTCTAAAAGCAAGCAAATAATCCAATTAATAATTAAAATAAGGAAAGAAATGTAGACTTCAAACATAAAGACCAAAGATCAGCCCACAGATCCAAGTATTCATGACTGTAATTTTGACAATTAAGGTCAAGTTACAGAGTGTAAAAGTTCTGGTGGACTGGGTGATAAGATTCCTTTCTTCAACCCAATTCCCACCCAATATTTTAATGAATGAATGGGAGTTTCACAGAGTTACTCAATCGTGCCATACACCTCAGGACAAAGACAGTTTATCCTACATACACCCTCTCTGTGGTAGACAGCTGAGTGCTTCCACCGCATCGGGATGCCCCTTCAGGGCGGAGGAAATGACCAGCTGCTAGGAAATATCAATAAAGGCCACAGCACAGGAAGTTAACTATTTATCAGATACTTGAGATGAAAAAAAAATTGCTATTTCATGGTGACTTTTTATCCCTGTACCATCTGGTCCTGAGGTGCTTATTACATTGATTATTGACTCATTAAAGTCAATGAGGTGAATAACACAATTAAACTTGTTTACTTGTCATGTAATTGTCAGTTAATGTTGAAATGTAACTTGCAGCCTCCGTACTGCACAACCCAAGCCCATCCCAACTGCACTTAGTGATATCTGAAATTAACCTCAGATTAGTATCACTCAGAATTATAGGGTAGTTTAAAATGTATGAATAGAGGAGGCTGTTTTTTAATACACACATTCCACATACAGTCACAATGCAAATTAGCCCTCATAATTGAAAGATTAGAACATAAAAACTGTCCAATAGGAACCAAATACAGAACACATTGTTGATGGATGTATCTGGAAAGAGAATGCCTAGATCTATTCGTGGAAGTATGGCAGCGAGAGGAAGCAATTGGCAGAGCAGGAGAGTTTGTCATCATATGCCTAAGAAGTCATTATCCCACAAGCTTTGAAAGTCACACACACACACACACACACACACACACACACACAACTGTAGTCATAGAAATTTTAAAATGTTATCTCAATCACAAAAAAAATGCAGAAATGTCTTCCAATTTAATATCAAACCCAGGTTTTAAGACCTTATGAACACTTATGGATGTATAATAATAAATGATTTATGGTACACATTTTCAGATGATATCAATGCCTGATTAAAGCCTAGTAGAAATGATCTTTCAAATAATTTAGCATAAATTGTAGACCAATAACAATGTAAGAGTTTTAATATTTTGAAGCACCCCAAGAACATTATTAACCATTAATCTTAAGTAAGGAGCACATTGAAACATATATTCCCATACACCTTATGTCTTGCTGACAGTGGTTTTTTGTTTTTTGTTTTTTGGGAGGGTCAGGTCTTGGGGCCTGAACTCTGGGCCTGGGCACTGTCCCTCAGCTCTTCAGCTCAAGACTACACTCTACCCCTTGAGCCACAGTGCCACTTCCAGCTTTTTTCTTTTTGCTTATGTGGTGCTGAGGAATTGAACCCAGGGCTTCATGCATGCAAGGCAAGCACTCTACCACTGAGCCACCTTCCTAGCCCCCGCTGACAGTGTTTTGAATGTAAAACTCAATTCACATTGTAAACTATTTTCATTAAGTAGCAATGATGTGGACAATCAAACTCAACTAGCTATGTTATTATGTTATTATGGATAAATATTACAGCTCTTTATGTTAGGACACTAAAATAGAAGATCAATTAATTCCTATAAATACCTATGACATCAGTGGAAGAAAATACCAGAAAAATCATCTTTTTGATAAATCTCTCCCAATATTTGAGATACTTAACTGTTTAAAGGTGATGAAATTATTTCTTCATTTTAACATACAAGGGGAATTTTTAAAGAGCTAAGATAACTTCATGCTTTTCTATGATCATGGTTGTATTTTATTTTTTTCTTATTGGTTGTAGGTATTGAACTTGGGATCTGGGCACTGTCTGTAAGCATTTAGACTCAAGGCTACTGCTCTATCACTTTGAGCCACAGCACCCCTTTTGGTTTTTTGGTGATTAACTGGAGGTAAGAGTCTCACAGACTTTCCTGCCAAACCTGGTTTTGAACACTGATCCTCAGATCTCAACCTCTTGAGTAGCTGGGAATTCAGTTGTGAGCCACAGAGCCTGGCTTAATGATCATAGGTATTTTTCATATTCAAAATATATAATATTTCAGGGTTGAGATGAGTCATTTGTTTTAGACTGTCAGAGGACACTGATTTGTCATACTAAACAATGTTTCCATGTATATATGAGATAGAATTGTAATGGTTACTGGTTATGCACAAATAAGGATGTTGGCTGATCTGTATACATACTGAATTTATTGATAATTTTCAAATGGTAAAAGTCCATTCCATTAACGAGTTCATTGCTAATCGCACATTACAAAGATACTATATAAAACTAGATTAATTTCAGTTTGGCTCAACCTCAGGACTAACTAACCCATTCAAACACATGCAGTAATTATGTAAAGAAAACAGTCCATTTACTCTTTTGCACAGGGAATTTAAATTATGTAAAAATAAACATACATTCAGAAACTCTATAAATTCTTGGTAGATTCAACTGAAAAAGAGTTGATGACATACTTTAGAAAAATTTTCTTGTAGGACATCAATCTCTGCAAATACATTCTACTTAGAAAAAAATTGTATAAAACCAGGCTATTAATTGTCAGATCAAGTAACTTTCTTATACAGGGAAATTGATCCTTAAATGGACACTGGGGATGAAATAGCAGCTAATCCATATGGACTAGCGAAAGTAAATACAGGATTAAATATTTCATCTCAGAAAGTGAGAAAAGGAAGATTGGAGGCTGTATAGCTCACTTAAAGCATCATTAATAGTTACAACAAATAGGAGCGAAGCTGACTTAACTGTGAACAATTTGGGCTGAAAGAAGTCACTAACTTTAAAACATATAGGCTTTTATGGCAAAAATATGCTTTCTTGTCTAATATCAATAGTAATTTTACATACAATGAATGTTACCCAGGAGGGGGAAAAAGCATTTTTATGAAATCAATGGTATATAAAATGCATAGTAATTTTTTATACCTTGTGAAAAATATAAATGTATGTCTCATGTGAGAAATAAATTTTGAAAGTATTATGGAACATTTTCAAATAAAGTGCAATAAAATGCTTCATAATACAGAGTAAGTAGTAATACATTCAGATGTGGAACATAAAAGTAGACAAGTAACACATCCACAGGAAGGCAAATTACTATCTTCCAAACTTTTCATTAGCCTGAAAAGGTCTAAAAGACCATGAGGTCTGCAAAGTTACTCAGAAGGACTGAAGCTCTATATCTCATCCAAAACCTCAAAATGTTTAATTCATTTACAAGCCCCTCATTTGTCCCTTTACCTGTTACAGATGAAGACTTTTAGGATAAACTTAGAACACATCTGCCGTGAATTGCTCAGCATCGTGGTTTATTCTGTGAGAAAACAAATTTCCAGATTTCATCTAAAGAGCTTTGAAAATTACCAAAGTGACTCAATGTAACTGTGAAGGATTTCAATCCACTCTGGTGTCCAATGTTTTAATGGTGTGAATGTAAATGAATCAAAACCATGGAGATTAAATTTCCATTAAAATACATAGTCTCAAAAATCAAGGGCAAAGTAATTCCAAAAAGATATTTTGGTACATTAACTTCAAGTGTTTCATAGCGGTGCAAGACATCCAGATAAAGGAACTGGCAAGAAGCCTATGACATCCAGTTGCAGGACACTTTTGATTTTGCACTCAGAAAAACTGGTGCTAAAAATGTACAATGAAACACTCAGATTCTGACACAACTTCACAAAACCTTATGGATAATAACATACTTACACATATGAGGCCAAATAATGTATCTGTGTCTTGTTTTTTTTTGTATAAAATGGACATTTTAGTTGAAATTAAGTGAAAAAGTATCTTCCTATTCAATCGTATCTTCCTATTTAATTATATTTTAGATTGATTTACTACCATGTCACCTAGAAAGGTAATCAAATTGAGGAACCTAAATTATAAAAGAGAAATGGAAAATTGTTGTATGCTTGGACAAGGAAATGGAAAATAAAGTCCATTTATTTACCCTTAGAAAACCTGTTTTTTTAACCATATTGAGATACAATTTGCAGACCATAAAAAGTTCCAGTTTTGTGTTGAGTTGGATGATTCTTTAGAATATTTGCTGTTATTCAATTATTACCATACTTTTAGAACATTTCACCTTTCCAAAAAGAAACTTTATTTTTATCTGCAATCACTATTTTCTATAACTATCCTCTACTTCACTGAACAACCATGAATCTTCTTTCTGGCTCTTTGTGCCTGTTCTGCACATTTAAAATTATCATAACCATATGATAACATGTGATGTTATTTGTTCACATTGCAGCAACGATCAATATTTTCAATATTTCTTATCACCAAGCGATATCCCAGAAGGATACCACATCACTGGATTCATTCATCAGTTGAAGGATATTAGGGCTTTTTATGGTTGATGGCATTATCCACACACAGGTTTTATTCATGTTTCCATTTCTCCAGGGTATTTGCCTATCAATGCAACTCCTGAGTCACTTGGTCACTCTACATTAAACCTGTTGAGGGAATGTCAGACTGTGTTCTCATAATACATATGCATTGAGCTTGCCTCCAGCAATTTGTGAGCGTTACGAAGTCTCACAGTCTCACTCATATTTGCTATGGTTGTCTTTTGCTTCTAGCTATCTTGGTGCATGTGAAGTGGTTTATTTTTATAATTTAAATTTTACATCGCTAGTAGTTATGGGAGAGACTTGTGCCTCATCTGTAGAAATTTGCATTCCAGAAGATGTCTACATCTGCCTGGGCAAAGATGTGTAATATCATATGTAATATCATATGAAACATAATTTATGACAGAGCAACATTAGGAAATGCATGGATAAGTAACACAGAAAAAATGTAGTAGCAAAGTTCATATTCATGTGTCTGAAGGGACCTCAAGTATGAAAATTAACAGAATTCCCTGTGAAGAAGGTCATTATTAGAATCCTCTTACAGTGGTTCATGCCTATAATCCTAACTACTCAGTAGGCTGAGATCTGAGGATTGCCACTTGTTCAAAGCCAGCCAGGGCAGGAAAGTCCATGAGATTCTTATCCCTAATTAACCACCTAATAACTGGAAGTGGCGCTGTGGCTCAAAGTAGTAGAGCACTAGGCTTGAGAAAAAGAGCTCAGGAATAGTGTTGGAGCCCTAAGGTCAAGCCCCAGGAACAACAACAACAATAACAAAAAATGTTAGTAGAGCTACTCTTCATTAAAGATGACTCATTAGGCATAAAAATCTAAGGCAATAATGAGCTTAACACTTTTCAAAGAATCTGAAAAAGCCTGGATTATAGTGACATGAAGACTGCATAACTCCATGAGCACTGCTTACACAATATCTCTAACCAGGCAGATACTTAAGAAATGCCTGTAGGAACTTATGCATTAGTCAGAGACACATAAATGATGTGTTAAAGGACAGGTGTAATTTCAACAGATAAACTATTCTGTAGCTTCATTACTTTTAACTTATTCATTTATCATGGAAGCCAAGAGGCCTAATGGGAAGGTCAGGGGTGTGGAAACTTTTAGGGAAAAGGCAAGAGGAGTAGACGCATGATTTGCAACTTTCCCCCAGAGTTTGGTGAGTGATGACATGGTTCCTTTTTATTTCAACTTGACGAATCCGAGAGTCTCCTTTTCTTTCTACCAATGCCCTTTGTGATTTTGGTAGCTCCACTTTGGCCTATTTGACCTATGGTTTCCCCTGCTTTCCTAGCTTGGAAAAAAGAGTCATGAACCCTGAGATCTGAGGATGAAGTTAGGTAAGTACTACGGTGCAAGGAAGTGGTATGCCAGAATGACCAAGTGAGGATTGACTGGTATATTGGCTACAATGAAGACCCAGCTCTGGAGTACAGTTATAAAGATGGACATGCGGTACACATCTGCTCGATGCCATATCTGTTCTCTTTAAGTTCAGTCTGGTGTTTTAAGTTGCCACTTCTCTTTCCCCTGGCTCTTGGCCCTAGTAGCAGATGGTCTTTGCCCAGATTTCGCTCAGCTACTGTTTTAGCCCCAAATTTTGAAATATTTTAAGAAAAAGAAAATAGAAAATGTGCATGCTTCCTAAACTTCTTTATATATTCAGAACTGGAATTATGAGCTTGAAAGCAAGGCATGCTATATAGGCCTTTCTCCTTGTTTCTGGCCAGCCCTCAAGAATGAGTTTATAGAACTAATGTTATGGAAGATGAACAAGAATAAACATTATTTTTTAAAGGTGATAACTTTATCCAAAGTAATGTATTTAGTTATGAAACATGAGGCCTTAACCTCTACCCCTCTCTTAAGGTAATGGAATGTACAAGGAGCCTATATGCTCCGTTTCGTGTGTGTGGTGGTTTTATAGAGAAGGCTACCAGGTTCACTTCTCTGTGGTCTTGTATGATGACTCTGGCAGTTTTCCTGCCTGCCTTTCTATCTTCTTTCTCCCTTCCAGCTACATCAGTTTGTTTGCTGCTCTGGGGGACAGCATCTTTCAGCTTTTTGCTCTTGCTTTTCCCTCTGCATAGAATCACCTTTTTATATCTGGCCATGGAGAATTCTCACTCATTTCTAAAGGAGTAAAGGCTGGACTCTTTGTTTCTTTTAATAGCCCTCAATGGCATTTTAGAGAATTATGTGCGTATGTATGTGTTTGTCTATATATATATATATGTCAACTTCCATTAGCTACAGTAAAAATTCATGATGGCAGGAAAAAAATAACACTGTATATTTTCCTGAAGGACCACTTTGGAAGATGTAATGCCTGTGTTGTTTTCATATTGGCCTAAAATTGTTACACTGGCTATCTGCAATTTTTCTTGATGACGGAGATATCTCTACAGTTATTTTTATTTGAAGAAGTGGACATCAGTTAGTTCTTTCTTGAAAGACAGACATATATCAGTTACAAAGTCTTCTAGATAATAGATTGGAATGAGTGTTCACCCTGCATTACCCATGAACATGAGGAACAGGCAATAGATTTTGCTTTGGTTACAGTATCTGTTACAGAAGGGTAATCAAGAGTAATAAAGAGTAATAAAAATGAAGATCAATTTTTTGAGTTCCAGGTATATTTTAGATATGAGACCCTTGTATGTTGTAAGGATAGTGAAGACTTTCTCCCAATCTGTGGGCTTTCTATTGATCTTGCTAGCTATGTCCTTTGCCATGCAGAAGCTCTGCAACTTCATGCAATCCCATTTGTCCAACCTTTTTTTGATTTGTTATGTTTCTGAGTCTCTTAAGAAAATTTTGGCCTGTGCCAAAGAGATCTAGGATTCAATTTCATGCAGTCGCATTTGTCCAACCTTTTTTTGATTTGTTATGTTTCTGAGTCTCTTAAGAAAATTTTGGCCTGTGCCAAGGAGATCTAGGATTTAGCCTATTCCATCCTGTAATGTTTTCAGAGTGTCTGCTTTGACTCCGATGTCTTTGATCCATTTGGAGTTGATTTTGGTGCAAGGTGATATATAAGGATCTAGTTTAGTTTTCTACAAATAGTTAACCAGTTTTGCCAGCACCATGTACTGAAGAGGCTGTCTTTCTTCCATTCTATTTTTTTTAGCTCCCTTGTCAAAGATTAGATGGTTATAGGTCGGTGGGTTCATTTCTGGGTTTTCAGTTCGATTCCATTGGTCCTGAGGTCGGTACTTGTGCCAGCACCAAGCTGTTTTGATTACTATGGCTTTGTAGTAGAGTTTGAAATTTGTTATTGATATTCCTCCAGCACTGTTCTTTCTGTTAAGGATTGTTTTTGCTATTCGGGGGTCTTTTATTGTTCCATATAAATTTTTGGATTGCCTCTTCTATTTCCTTGAAGAAACAGGTTGGAATGTTGATAGGTATCACATTGAATTTGTAGGTAGCCTTGGGAAGTATTGCCATTTTCATGATGTTTATCTTTCCAATCCAGGAGCAAGAGAGGTTTTTTTTTTCACTTTCTAAGTTCTGTTTTGATTTCCATTTTCAGGTTTTTAAAGTTTTCATCATAGTGTTCCTTCACTTCTTTGGTTAAGTTAATTCCTAGGTATTTTATTTTTTGTGGGGCTATTACTAATGGAGTTGCTTTCCTGATTTCAGCCACACTTTTATCATTGTTGGCATACAGAAAAGCTATTGATTTTTGAGCATTAATTTTATACCCTGATACTTTGCCAAAGTTTTGAATCAGCTTGAGACAAATTCTCAAAGAAACAACTGCCCAATAAATACAATGCTTGATTAGAAATGTACTCATTATCTTGCCCATGTAATTGTAACCCCTCTGTACAGTATTTTTAAAATAAAAATAAAAAAAGACTTAAAGAGAAACTTATTTGAAGAGGAAAGAAGAATGACTAATAGACACATGAAGAAATACTCAACCTCCCTAGCCATAAAAGAAATGCAAATCAAAACAACATTGAGATACCATTTCATCCCAGTTAGAATGGCTATAATCAAGAACTCTAAAACAACAGATGCTGGAGGGGCTATGGACAGAAGGGTACCCTACTGCATTGTTGGTGGGAGTGTAAACTTGTTCAACCACTTTGGAAAGCAGTATGGAGGTTCCTCAAAAGACTCCACATAGAGCTCCCCTATGACCCAGCAATCCCACTTTTGGGCATTTACCCAATTGATCATGAACAAGACCATACTAAAACTACCAGCACAACTATGTTTATTGCAATGTTGTTTACCATAGCTAACACATGGAACCAACCCAGATGTCTCTCAGTAAATGAATGGATCAAGAAAATGTGGTATATATACACAATGGATTTCTATGCCTCCATCAGAAAGAATAACATTGCCCATTTGTTAGGAAATGGAAAGACTTGGAAAAAATTATATTAAGTGAAGTAAGCCAGGCCCAAAGAAGCATTGGCCCCATGGTTTCCCTTACTTGCAATAACTAGAATATGTCTGAGACAAGCAGAAATGGTCAGATAAGTTGATGTCAGGCGAAATGAACCCCAAGATAAAGACTCACATTTTTTTTTATTTCTTGCTATTGTTTTTAACATATTTATAAGATATTTCTTTGTTGCTTTCTATGTCCCTCCCCCACAGTATAACCCTTGTTTTCACTGTATTTGATGTTGGTATAATTTGTGGAGGGGAAGGGAAAAAACGAATTGTTTAAATAGGGATACAGGTGGACCCATTGCAACAAGATGTTATGTTGAAAAATGAACTTTACAACTTTGGTGCGAAGGCGGACAAGGGACTGGGGAGGGCAGGGTAGATGGGAAGAGATGGTAAGGGGAAACAAAGGAGGAGTCAACAATGCTTGATAAGAAATGAACTCATTACTTTGCTCATATAACTCTAACCCCTCTGTATGGTATTTCATAATAAAAGCAATAAAAAATGAAGGTCAGTTTATTTAGGTAATAATGAGAGGAGCAGAATCAGAATGATTAAAAATTCTCATGTTAAAGAGAATAATAGAAAGCATCAATGGCATTTCTGCATATTGATCAGTCCTGCTTTTGACAAAATTACTCAGCATTCACTCTTTCTATGCATTGCATTGCATCCATTGGCAATGCAAATGTTCAGAATGTAGCTTCTGATAACTGAAGCATCTTAATTTTAATCAAACTAAACACATAAACAAAGAAGCCAAATTTGAGAGAAACAGAGACAGAGAGACAAAGAGAAAGAAGGAGGTAGGGACAGAGGAAGGAAGGAAGGAAGGAAGGAAGGAAGGAGGGAGGGAAGGAAGTAACAATTCTGTGAATCACAGGAAGTTGAACAATATTTGGTAAGATTTTTGAGTTTATTTCAATGAGAGAGAAAGGAGATATTGCCCCCTTGTAGGTAGAATTTGGGGTGTTGGTACCCATGTTAAAATTCATGGTTCAAAAACTTACCAGCCCCAAATATGGCCTGCCACAGAGTTAGGAACTGTGGCAGAAAATCATGGACAGGTTAATTCTTAACTACATAAAGGATTTGAGGTTTGGGAACAGGCAGTACTAACAAGGACTACTTACCAAAACAAGCAAATAATTCAGTATTAAGAAGCCATTTTATGTTTTACATTATGCAATAAACAGTGAGAAGGAAAATTCAGAAGAATGAATATGTTGATAAAATTAATGATGTGCAGAATAAAATCCAATATCACATATGGAAAATTCTCCCTTCAATAACATGATCATATATAGACTTTGGATACATAGAATAAGAACAGAATGGATGTTATTAAAAGGGACTTAAGTTCATTTATGCAAATTGAGATTAAAAATAAAAGCAAAACAGGTCAATATTAAAATAATGATATGGGTGACATAAGAGACATGACACAAAAACAGATTAGCTTTTGGAGGATGGAATAAATTACTGGTAGAAGTTTCATACTTACAAGTAAGAACACAGAATTACTCAGTTTTTCTCTGTATTGTGTCATGATACAATACAGAGAATAATTCAAAAGCAAGGGGAGCCAGATAAATGTGTGTGAACACTGTTCCAACCATTTTTCATTCTTTTCCAATTACCCATGGACCATGAATGAGAAAGACAGAGTGTGTTCTGCCACTTGTTTCCAGCAATGCACTTTTGGATACAATGTTTTATTTTCTTTAGGAAATCTGAATCTCTTTGGTTAGAAGAGGAAAGAGGAACATAATTCTCTCTTGACTATCCTGAGTATTTGTTCTGATGCTGATTTTCCAACTACCCCATAATCCTGACATAAAATACTCTATGTTCCCAAATGGTCTGACCTCCATTTGCATTCAAGTTGGTTTTAGTAAATTTATTAGAATAACTTTCCACTTTAACTCATTCTAAGTGAGTGAGTTGCCTTTGCTTGCCACTTTCGCTCACTCTAAACCATGTAATTTAAAGAGAAGGACAAATAATTCGAGTGCTTCATTCCCTTTTCTAAACAACGTGTTATTTTTCCCTTCTGTCTTATTGAAAATTTGAATGGAGCTCCACCATGTTGCATGGAGTTCACTCACTTGGCCCCGCTCATTTTTGCCCCACACCAATCTCAATTTCCTCTGTGTATTGCCAACTCACCTCTAGACACGTGTGAACCATGCATGCCCAGAAAACTGGTTTTGCCCAGATCTTCTCAAAACTCTCACATGCTGAAAACTGCATATGTTAAAACTGCAGGTTCTGAACCCTTCAGTGTGAAGGTTACCATACTTCATTTCTGATAAAAACAGATTGGTTGATCATTCTGGTCCAACCAAGAGCTCATGCTGGGAGAGGAATAACAAATTACTACTTTAAAAACTAGTCTGGTTTTTCCTTGAGCCAGTTCCACAAATAATTGAGCAACTAGAAAATTTACCAAATAATGATAAAGGTTTTGGGGAAGATAGGTCCAGACCCTTCATTTTTCTTTATTCCTTGTCTTTTTCTTCATCCTTTGCCTTTCCTCTTTTTTCCTCCCATCGTTCCTGATCAGAAGTAAAGCAAAATCTCATGTTCAATTTCTTGTCTACCAGCTAAAACCCACCAGGCTTTGGAAATCCCCCTCTCCATTGAGCTCTTAGGCACAATCCCTTACATCTGTAGTACTCTGGTTTTATTGTTCTTCTTATCTATTTCTCTTCCTTTCCTCAGCCTTCAGTAACTGTGTGCACTCCTGAGAACTTAGTTCTTGTATCTATGTGATGCTTTGGCCCTGGCTTTTCTTCGTCTTCTACTTTCTGGTAATTTCCATCCTGGATATCTAGACTCTGCTCTTCTCTTAAGATTTAAAAGCTTCGGCCACCCAGTGAGCACCAGTTCTCTTGTTGTACACATCTCCTTTACTATCTTCAACACACCCAGTAGTCACCATCAACTTCTTTTGTCTGTTTCTGTCCTCACCCCTGCCAAGTCTCCCTCTTTCTAAATTTAAATCTATTACCGAAATTACAAAAGCGAGTAACTTAAATTTGACCTCTTCCCTTTCCAACCTCTTTCCAAAATAACAACAACAACAACAACCCTATTGTGATTTTCTCATTTCTTGTCTGAACTATTTTTATAACCTCCATAGTGGACTTCTGGCTAGCTGGATTCCCTCAATGTTCCTCTCATGTGCACATTGCTGACAAATTTATGTCCTAAAAATTAAATGTGAATGGTATTTCATTGAATAAAAGACCTCTGCTCTCATTAGAGCATTCTATGTAGAATTCAATCACCTTCATATGGCCTTAACACAGTGTGTAACGAACATTATGGTTTGGCATGACACTTGCTTATAGAGGTATGCCTTCCTGCCAGTCACCACAGGGGATATTTGGGTGTTTTGCACCCAGGGCCTAGACAATCTCTGCTCATAATGTCACACTATTTCCTGCAGAGGCTCAGCAGCAGCCACAGTCACAGGGCAGACTCAAGTCAAGGCATTTGAGACACAGTCATCACAAAGTATTCCAAATTGTCCTTAAGACCTTTATTTTCTGCCAATAAGCTTTCAGTTCATATGCTAAGAGCTCTATCTTGCTGATGCTTAAAAAGCATATCATTAATTCTTTTAAAAAAAGGTTGAAAAGCAAAACTATGCAACTTAAAGATTTATTCACTTAAGATTTGTTTAATTACAAATCTGGGAATGGAAAGTAGTATTCCAGTAGCTGTTCATGTTTCAGTTTATGTAGGTACTATGCACATTTCAGTATATGCATGTATACGTATATATGTCTGTAGAAACAGAGAGAAGGTAATCTGAGGTACAATGATATGAACATTTTTATTTTTATTTTGTCAGTTATGAAGCTAGAACTCTAGACCTGAGAGCTGTCCCTGAGCTCTTCAGCTCAAGGCAAGCACTCTACCACTTGAGCCACAGCACCTTTTCTGGTTTTCTGGTGGTTTATTGGTGGTTTATTGGAGTCTCAAGGACTTTCCTGTCTGGGCTGGCTTTGAACCACAATCCTCAGACCTCAGCTTCCTGAGTAGCTAGGACTACAGGTGTGGGCCACCAGCTCCTGGCTTAAATATATTTTGATTGATAAAAATCCACATGATACAAATAATAGATGTCTTTCAAAGACTAAGAAAAATGATATTTTGCATGTAAATTAAAATGAAATTATTTCCTGAAATAAAAACATATAAGTATATTGTTGTTTGACAATTTTCAGACTTAATCAAATTAACTGCTAATAAATCTTGTTTCTCTCAGGAAGAGGAATGGCATATTGTATTTTTGAAAGCAACGAAATTCCAGTGTATGTTTTTAATTTGATTTTCATTTGAAAATATCACAAGTCTTCATGAAAGCTTTTATAACCTGAGTATTTTCTTTGTAGTCTACTTGATTGCACACACCTTCCTCTAACTTCAGCCAACTAATTTCATCGTTTTAGGCAAACCAACATGTCTTTTTTATTTTTCTTCTCATTCTGAGCTCAGGTCTTGAATCATGGCTCAAATAGTTGCAATCGTGAAAATGAAAGGCCAGTACTTGATCCTCTAATCTTCTTGAAAATATTGACTCTGTGTCCATAGATGTTCATCATTGCTAGGGGATAAATCGGTAAGACAATCTTAATGGATTTAGATCAGTGAATACAGCCACACAGGCTCCCAGGGCACAGGCTAATAACTAAGTCAATATGCTCAAACTGCTTGTCTGTGTGCAATGATTTTATTAGAGAAAAGACATATTGGTCCATTTCTCCTAATTGTTTTAGAGGTTTGAAGTCTTGATGATCATTTCCCAAACTGATTTTAAATGGGAAAAAGACATGTATTAGTTATTCTCGTTATGGTTTTTTTCAGGGGGGAAACTGGGTTTTGAACTCAGAGCCTTGCACTTGCTAGGAAGGTGCTCGATATGGAGCCATGCTTCCAGTCCTTTAATGAAAGGGATACTTTTTTTCCCTATCTGGCTGTTCCCTGCTGAGTGGAGGTTTCAAAGGGGCCCATGACAGCTGTCAGGGAAGGCTGAGAGACCCAAGAGATTTCTAAGCAGTTGGAGTGATGCTGGTCCTCAGGTCTTAGGTGGTTAGTTTTTATATCCATGGCTATATGTAGTTAGAATTGAACTTTCATTTACTTTAAGTCCTAAGCTGGGTGCCAAGATGATAGAGGAGCTTGGTGAGTTCTTGTTCTCCAATGGAAATAAAACCAGGTATGATGAGTAAAGTTGTAAGGCCTTTATTTAGTAAAGTGAAAGTTAAGACCACTCAAGAGAGTGAGCATCAGGTCTGGGAAACAGGTTATCCCTGAAATGGTTATTTTTGATATAGAATCTTACTTCCTGCACAGACATATGCCTCAATAGGAATTCACCTATTTTAAGCTTCTTACTATAGAAAGATTAAAAGGAACACACCAGCATGCTTATCTTGCCTCCATAAAGATGAAATCCTTTGAACATTTCTACCTGTGTTTTCCTGGAATTACAATCTTCTGGACCTCATCTTCCCATATAGCTAAGATGACAAGCATGCATCTTCATTCCCAGAAAGGAATATGTTTTTTTTTAATTGTGAAAATACCATACAGAGGGGTTACAATTACATCGGCAAGATAATGAGTGCATTTCTTATCAAGCATTGTAGCCTCCTCCTTTGTTTCCCCTTCCCATCCCTTCCCATCTCCCCCGTACCTTCTCCCCACAACCAAAATTTGTGGAGGGGAAAGGCAAAAACAAATCGTTTAAATAGGGATACAGGTGGACCCATTGCAACAGTGAGATGTACAAGTCCTTATGTGGAAAAACGAACTTTACAACTGAAATATGGGTTTTGAATGGGCCTCTCGAACTTTCCAGCCTAAACTGGATTAGAACTCCCTTTTTCAGCTTTCCAAGCATCTAAGATCACAGACATGAGGCCACCAGACTCAACCTTTGATCAAAATGATAACAAAAACGTAGCAGAGAAATATGAAATTCCAATACAAAGGCCAAGAAAGTTATCATTTCAAATAAAGTGAAGACTGATGAATGGTTCATTAGTCTTATCAGTTAATCTGTTAATGGTTAACAGATTAAAAAGGTTTCCTCTTACTATATATAACATTTACTAACCATACAATGCTATTTACCATCAAAACACTGCATGTTCTATCTATTTCCATCTTCTAGTAAAATAGATCTTTCTGGACCCTTCTTCCTGGACATGTTCTTAGGCCTTGAAACAAACTCTCCTTTCAGTGACAGCACAGATCTAGGAAACCATATTCTCTCTTGTTACCCAGTGGTGTCAATTTTTATTTGAAGAAGAGAGTGATGTGCAGCTGCTACTCCACCAGGGTGACTGGCATATCATTTCAGAGCTCCATCCTAATTAGATCAATAAAAGTTAATCCCTATGAGAGTATAAATAAGGCTTGCCAATTACACACTTAATTTGCAGGGAAGAAGTACTATTCTCAGTAAGTGGAACTATTAAGACCAATCCATTGCTCTTCAACATTCATTTCTCTGGATCGCTGAGCTGCAGTGGTACCCAGTTAGAGGTGGGAGAGGGTAAGGTTGTGAAGATGAATGGCATGTTGATGCTTACGGAGTCATTATGAAAAAATAAGACATAGTGTTGCGAAAGGCATTGATGCTTGTGTAATAGATACTCTAGGTGCTTCTTTAAGCCTTAGTTCAGAGACACTTACAAATGTCTGCATTAAAATGACTTAAAAATCACTTCACTATAGAGGTGCTATATTGGTCAATGGGCAATACTGCACCACAGTCAGGAGCTCTGTCTGTGCTACAGATATAGTTTAGATAATTTTGTCATCATTGCTAACAATTAAATAGGCTCCCAGAGCAGTTCCAAGTATCTGAGCAGATGTGTCCATCACCAGTAGATCCACTTTCTTTTAACCAAGAATCAATCTGTCTCTGTGCTTTATTTGTCCTGAAATATCATCCATTACAAGGCAGTTATTTATTTCATCATTGAATGCAAAATAACTCCTCTTCCAACTAGGTAATAAACAAATGTTAAAAAAAAACTTGGCAACTGTTCTGATAAGATAAACCAATTAGGGTATTTTCTTATTTGATATATTGTTTGGAAGAACATATAATTGTTTTTAAGTTGAGCTTTCCGGTCTTAGATATTACTGTCAGCATTTATTTTAAAGTAAAATAATCTAAAACTTCAATCTTTTTACATTTAGGCACAAACACATATAGGCACATTAGATTTGTAAAGATATACACTTGGAAAACATATTATTGAATAATCATGGCATTTCAAAGCTAGTTACAAGCATGCATGTTAGTTATTCAAAAATCTTGATGCTTAATCAGTAAAATAGAAATATCTATCTTATATTAAGCAAGGGAATGCATTCCATTTCTTTTAGGTAATAAATAAGAGTTACATCAAGGTTTATGAAAGTATGAGTAATGGATCATAACTACTGATGTTTGACTATACCTAATCCTACTGACAGGACATCGCTCTGTTCTTCTCTGTCACAGGCAGATTCAGATCAGCCTCGCTCTCTGCTCTGCACGTTGGGGAGCAGGGACATTTCCTTTCACCTCAGGCCACCAGGGAGATGAAAGTTCATCCCTGGATGTCACGGTGGAAGGTGACATGGCCTCTGTCCCAGGCTCCAAGTTTCTGTACCTTTCACACTCAAGATTGTATATACATTTTCGGTGCATGGATTCAACTCCATTATATTACCTGTGCGCCCAGAAATGAAAATGATCACTCATCTACGAACATACCTAAAAATCAAACAAGAAAACAAAAGTATAATCTCCAAACCAGAGACTTCAACCCATGGAAACTGAAAAGTAGATTTTCGTTTGCTCTCTGAAATTCTATTCACTTTTATGCAGAAAACTGGTGGCATTGTTGATGAATACAAATCACAAGATTAAGAAAGACATACTTTTTTTCAAACTGAACAAAACTGGGATACAGTGATGTCAGGACCCTTGACATGGTGGCTGTAGAGTGGGGAATGCAAGCTCAAAGTTGAGCTTCATAGTGGGCTTTCACTTGGTTGGCTGCTTCCTGACCACGATCTCAGATGATCTGCTTACATTTTTCTGGGCCCTGTAAGTGATCTGTGTGGCCTCTAAGAATTCAGGTAACACTTTTGTTCAGAGACACAAGCCTTCAAAAAGGGGGGAGGGGGAAATATGATGGAAAAAGAGAAACTGAATAAAGTGGTGTCGCTGACTGATGTTGACCACTTACAGTTGGAAGAAAGTTTTACAAACAGCTATTCTTTTCAGATCGGCCCTATTGAGCAACATTCCTGTGGAATGTTAACATGACTCACTGAGAGCCCTTCAGATTTTTTTCCTACTTTATATATTCAGATTTACAATAGCAGATGACGATTGATTGGCCAGCTGGGTTATGACAGGCGGGCTTGCTCCAACTCTCAGAGGAGAACTAACCGTCCTGAAGTAACGGTTGTTTCATCATTTAATCAGAGAGTTGAATGTAATTGCATCAGAGGAACTCGGCATTCACACACTCACGTGACTGCCTACAAACTTCAAAGCTGAACTTTCTGAAGAGTATTTGTTTCTTACGGAACTAAAGTAAGAATGAGCTGTATTGAAAGGGTGAGGAAAGCTATACACAGGGGACCTCTGTTTTATTGTCGTTTAGCTCATGGAGCAAATATGTTTAGTGGTTTTGGTCTACTTCCTTCGAAAAATGTCCACATTAAAAATGACCACCCAGGTTAGCAGAGTTTGGCAGAATACTCACATCCTAGGAAACAGAAGTCTCTCTCCAGAGCCAATGTCCACTTCCAACTCTTACTCCATTCCTTTTCCTTTGGGAAGAGATTTAAGTAGAATCAAGAGAAGTTATTCTATGGGCCTAAAAAATACAATAAACGGTGCACATTAAACCCATAGCTATTAAATCAATATAATTTATTATCCTCCATTTTTAACCATAAATGAAGACCGTCAACTATGGGATCAACCAAGAGTGAACTATTCCCCAGTTGGTTACAAAATTTATTTGAGTGTCACAGAATTGTGACCTGGTAACCTGCCTGGGCTAATAGAGCCAGAATGTGACAAATGAGGAGGTAGCTGGTCGGTATAATATTCTTTCCTAAAACAGTATAGCATTGTCAGAAAGTCTTACAATCATTATTCCCTGTCACAGTGCCATAGAATGGATTGTCAGCCTCCTTCATTTGTTTTACTTTCCTTCTTCTCAGCAAAGGACTGACTCTTGCTTAACTTAAGAGCTCTAAAGCCAGGAAAGAGCCTTTTCTAGCCTTCATCTAATTGTAATTTTGGAGCAGGGAATTTTGGATCAGGGTGAGAGTATGATGTTTGCTTTGAAGAGCCTGGACAGCCCACATAAGATAGTATTAAGCAGCATGGTTTCTTTGAAATACTTTTATCAACATGGTGGGTTTGAGGAGCAAATTTCTGTAGAGGACATCACCATAAATATTACTGTCCTAAAGAAAATCCATGTGATAGTTTCAAAGTAAAATAAACTTTTGGTTTCTAACAAACTGAGTCAAAATTCTGAACAGATTAACAATGATATATATTACCAGATGGTTTCTAATTTACACCACTGGGGATTATTATAGATGTGGCAAATAACTTAAGAGTTTGCTCTACTTGCTCAGTGAAGTGAACAGGAAATATTTTAAGATAAGTTTAGGACATGTTAGCAGAAATTGTAGATTTGTACTAATTTGATATAAAGGAACTAGTTCTCGGGGTTTCAAAATCATTCAGTGAACTTTCTTCCTCTTTGTCCTCTTTCTACTCTTTGTTCCCCTCCTTCTTTTTCCTCCTCTTTTCTCTTGTTCCTCTTCCTCCTTCTACTCTTCCTCCTTCCCATCTTCCTCTTCTTCCTCATCTCCCACTTCCTCTTCATTTCACTTTTTGTTTGGAGAGAAGCTGATGTGAAAGAGATTTTCTTATCAAAATGTTGCATGTGTTCATAGATGTGTTCAGTATATTCTCCAATAAATCTCTGTGCTGTTTAAAATTCCAATATAAAACTTCAGTGCAATTTTTAAAATTACTTTTTATAATTGTGTTGTGCCAGTCCTAGGGCTAGAACTCAGGGTCTGGGTACTATTCTTGAGTTTTTTTTCTTTCCTCATGGCTAGCATTCTATCACTGGATCTACAACTCCACTTTCAGTTTTTGTTTTTGTTTTATTCATAAATTTCTTTGTGTGTGGTTAAGTGGAGATAAGAGTCATGGACTTATTCTGCCCAGGAAGGCTGAGAACTGTGATCCTCAGGTCTCAGCCTCCTAGGTAGGTAGGTTACAGGCATGAGCTACCAGTGCCCAATTCTTCAATATTTCTTCACCTTGGCCCAGTCATGGAATCCATTATTTACATCTTCAGGAACCCAACTAACTTTTAAAATTCTTAAAGGAAATTATTGTGGATAAAATCTACAAAAAATCCTATAGAACATTATGATAGAACCAATGAGAGATTGTGAATTCCTTGGAAGTAGAGCCTGAATAATCATTTTAGACTTGGAGTTTACGTGCTTGTCTTCCAAAGGAAATCAATTATTGCTTTTGAGTTGTGGGAAACTCGCCATATTTTGGTGACATTTTTATTTTAGCTGCAAATTTACCTGGTCAAGTGAAACCACTTGAGATTTGATATTCAAAGTTTTACTCACTTTGTCAATAACTTAATTGTTGGTCTATTTGACTTTCAATCCATATTAAAGTGGCAAATCATGTTGCAGATGATTACATTAATCAATTAAAGAAACTGAAAGACACATCACATTATAATGCAAATACTTCTGTAATTCAGTGACTAATGTGAAACAATCTGTGATTTATTTTTAGTGAGAAAGTTTACATCATTCCAGTTTTGCTAACAATGGAAAGGAAACACATCTCCCCAGTAAGTGGCATTTTCAATACCATTTCCATCACAATTCTCTACTAATTTTGGTTTTTGTTTCTCTCTCAGTTGAATAGAACAATTTCTGTCTCATTATGGTCTTTTTCAATTAAAATGAACTCATGTGGATGGGTAAATATTTGCATTGTTATAATATTGGATTAATAGCACTCACAGACACAGCAATTAGGTCTGCCATACCCACATTTAACATGTCCAATTTTAATCAAGTCTATGGGAAATGCAACTGAATTTTTTTCTCATAGTCTTCTTTGGTATTGCTAGAGGACTTTATTTATTACACATGTAATATTGTTCCCACATTAGGTGTCATATGAAATGGGAGAAAGCATGAAGAACTGATCAACTCTGAATTCTACTTCATATTCTAATGGATATAAAAGTCTTTACATGAAGCTAATAAATGATGACTAAAACTAATAGTTTCAGGCTTGCCCCACCTTGCTTCTCTTATAGGCTATAAGTATTGTAAATAATACTATTAAAGTCTCAGTGGCTACAGAAAAAGAAAGGAGATGTAAGAAACACTCATTTAGTGAGTACTGTTACGAAGGCGGATCTTTGCTGTATGTCATTACCTGCGCAATGCTGACTGGTAATGTTCAGGAGTCCCTTATGAGGGAAACACTTGCATTTCTCCGGGAAGCGGTGATGTGCAGCCACCTGCAGGCCCTGGGACTGGCTTCTTCACTGGATTACAAGGTGTTCTCTTTTCTTTCTTTCTTTTTTTTATACAGCCTAGGTACACCTAGATAACAGCACAACTGTCCTCTGAGCAGAACATGTATCATGGGAGTCGTTGGAGGATGCAGATTCTAATTTGTCGGAGTGACAAGACCTGAGTAATCACATTTCTATCATGCTTTCTGGAGGTGTCGGCCATCTCTTTAAGGGGCAGAAACCTAGATGATACTGGTGTTCATTCCTGAATTACATTTTAAAAATTCATTCTGAACAAGATTTTCAGTAAGCTTACAATGTTAACAGATGGTATGAAACCAAGAATGATTTTACTTGCGTCTATCTCATCTCTCTCAAAGAGTCTTTACCTTCTCTTGGGCGATGATGAAATTCTTAACATTTATGATTCTGAGCTGGAAATGAGTTTACTGATCTCTGAAAGAGGAATCTTACTATTAACATAATAATGATAATAAAGAGGCAGTACCCATATATCTTAAATAATATTTCAGTTTTTTAGGGTACTCTTTTTAGCTTTAGTTGTGTACAGGCATGTTTTTTCTAATTATAGTTCAAATGTGCAATTGTTCTTAAATGAAGACCAATTATATTCTGTACCTGTTAAAGGAATTTTACAACACCAAGTAATTTATATAAAACATGAGGATTATAAAATAGCATTATTTTATTTTCCATCGATGCCATTTATACACAAAGTATGTAATTATTAGTTATGAACATTGGGAACAAGTGCACATTACTCAATAGCAAAATTGTGGATATTTATGCTCATAACTTGACATTTTCTTTGCTTCCAAAAATCAAATCTAAGTGTAAGGTGCCTGTAGCTCATGCCTATAATCCTAGCTATTCAAGATACCAAGACATGGAAGATTGTAGTTTGAAGCCAACTGTGCCATAAAATGCCTTAACTCCATCTCAAATTAACCAGCAAAAATTTGAGCTGGAAGTATTTTCCAACTAGTAGTGTACCATCTGAGAAAGCAAGCTGAGGGAGTCCAAAACCCTGACTTGGCCACAGACAAAGCCGATCAAATCTAAAGATATCAGTGTCCTTTCTGTTAAAATTATTTGCTCTGGTTTTCACAAAACAAAATTTAGCAAACACAAAAACAAAAGTTATAAGTTGAGTAACTCCGAGCTCAGCAAGGTAGCAATAAAGAAAATAAGAGGGGGAAAATAGTAGAAGTAATAAATAATAATCCTTGTGTTTAAAAATCTTTCATATCCTGTGGATCATGAACAGTTCGCCTTTGTTTGGAGTGTTTACAATATTATTTATCTTGATTACTAAGGTTTATTTTTGTTGCTATCATAAATTTTGCACCAAGTTCTATTTTAGTTGAACCTAGCCTTGACCATAGAAACCATTATTCATGAATGTTTGTTATATTATTAGCAGCAAAAGCATTAAAATTCTTTTCTCATCAATATTAAAGAAGAAAATATTCATCAATTAAAAATCATTTAATACATCCTTATTGTTTACTACTGATTATTACATTTCTTGCTCCTCCAAATAATATGTAAACAAAATTACAATCAATGATTTTTAATAGTTTTATTATTCTAAAACTCTAGTTTCAAAATGTGTTATATTATTTTCTGGCCTTATCATCTAGCTTTTCTTTATTCCTCTGAATCATCCACTACCCAGTTCTTACCCTACAGTTAATGATAGTAGCCTGCGATGCATGTGGATCACAGTAAAGCCAGGAAGATCTCCAAAATCCATTACCTCCAGATTCATCTAGGAGACTGCTCATCTCCATGAGGTTGTCTTCCAACCCTGCAATCTCTCAATATTCAATATTATTTTATCAATTCCACTTAGTGTATTAGGATATTCTCCTTGCTCTTCTCTATCTCCTCCATTTTAGCAGGTTTCTATAGGGCACTATTTTCGTTTCTTTACATAATAGCCATGCATCTCTCTGTCACTGCGACTGCTTTTTTATCCCTTCACCTTTCCTCCCTATTTTCCCTCCTTATTTTTTCCCTCACATTTTTAATCACAAATATAATTGAACAACTTTGGAACTTGGTTTGGAAAGGGACTGTAAGGGAAGAAAAATAAAACTATTTAACTAATAACACATTTTTAGTAGTTTCTAGATTGATTTTACCTTAGAAAGAAAGAAAAACTAAACAATTCATGTCTTATGTTTAACCTCTAGCCCTCACCTTTGTTCCTGTATGACTCTACAGGGACTTTTTACTTTTCTCCTTTATTAAACTAAAATTCATAGAGGTTAGATTTTGTGATTAGAGTAATTGCTCTTTATCTCACAATTTCCAACTTGCTGAAAAATCCAGCATCATACATTCTATACTACTCTGAATAATTTGTATTTCTTGAATGTTTACACTAAAACATTTAAGAATTGTTTGGCTTGTTTTAATGTGATATATATCACTTTATATCCATGAAGTGTGATGATAAATCTCTTTAGGATCCTACATATTGTTAAAAATAGAAGAATAAAAAAGGAATAAGGAGATAAAGAGGTAAATGAGAAAGAGGAGGAAGCAGAAAAAACTACAAATCCATTTTTTAGATTATTTGAGAGAAAAATCATCCACATTCAAGCAACTATAATAGTCATTTATGCAAATTTGTTTTATTTGATAGCACTTACAAAATCTGTATTTCAATGCAAACTGATATCAAAGTAGAATACGAGAGACTCGTACAGTTGAAGTTGGCAGCATTCCTCAGGCAATAGAAAAACTAAACTGTGCCTTTTGTAGCCACTCACCATTTCCTTCTGTGTTTGCAAAAAGTAAAGAGAAGAGACATGGTAAAACCAGTAGTAAAATATCAAAATCTTCATGACTAAACAAGCAGATTGATGATCAGAGAGAACAATGCATTTCAGAATCCTTTCATCCCCTCTTTACTGGGTGCCTAAGTCTGTGATTCGTAGCAAATGCTGGAATTGATCACAGCTGCAGGTCTCATCTGTTAGAGATGCGGATGGGTTAGAACATATTTTTTCCCCCAAAGTTTAGCCCTTACTCCGCCCAAGAGTCAAACATTTTGCATTTCAATGATATCTCCCTTCTCACTTCTATATTGCTCCTGGGATCATTATAGGATCCAGAAAGTTAAAGATCCCCAAATAAAAACAACTTTATTAATTATTACCATTCTCCTGATTCAGAAAATAGGGATAAAAGGATCTATTTTAAGACCGGTTTTATTTCTGCTTTATAACTTTTATTGTGTGTACATATGCACACATGTGTATATTAACCCATTACCTCGCTTGGGGAGTAATCCAGTTGGTTAAACTCTTTCAGATGAAGTAAATCTATTCATTACATTTTTTTAAGTTAAAAAGTCGAAAGCAAAGGAGGGTCTGGTACTCACTGAGTACCAACTAAAATCCTTGGCAGGTTCCTATTTACAGCATGCGTAATTTAATGATCAATGGATATAAAATAAAGGCAGCCTATATTTTTTCACATGTGCTTTGTTTTCGTAAGCACATCAGAAATGTGCATACCAGACAAGACATTTTCATTACACTTAACAACTTTTGATTTCCCGAACTTTCCCAAAGGGTTTTCAAGCCTTTAAAGATGGTCAAAAAAGTCTATATCAGAGGAGTTCCGGGAAGATGGCGGAGGAGAAGCTGGAATCTGAACAAGCTCTCGCATAGAAAGCAGTTTTAGAGTTCCAGTGAACAGTCCTAAGCCAGAGAATCACACCAAGTGTGCCATCACAGGACAGAGAGTTAGACAAGAGAGGGGAAGCCAAGACAAGGAGACACATCTGACCGCCTGCCAGCAGCCGCGGCGGCGGCGGCAGGGTCGCAGCGGCTACCGCAGCCGCGGCCATACCTGAGCGCTCACACAGAGAGTCCGGGACGAAGGAGCCAGACGCAGAGGGCGAGAGGATTCTACTCAACACCAGCAAGAACCGACAAGGAGCGGACAACTTCATCCTGCACTTTGCAGACCAGAGACGACCCAGGATCCAAGACTCGGCGTGAGTAGCCCCACTTCCTCACTCCTTCTCAGGGAGCAGAGGAGGGAAGGCCACCCCTCCCCCCCCAGCACCGGTGATCTCCATCTTGGATACCGACAAAGCTCAGAGGAGCTGCTAGCTCCAACTCAGGCCTTGGAATAAAACGAGTCATTTAACAGGTCACAAGAACTTAACGGCGAAGTGACCTGCCAGACTCAGCTCCATCCAGGGAAAAGTCACCCAGCTCAGGCACCAGCCATTGGAGTGGCTTTCCTCACTGGGTAACCAGAGCCAGAGGCTGCCCCTCCCTCTAGCAGCCTCCACAATCAATTGAAAAACAGAAACCCTGAGAATGGCTCCAGGGTGGGCTCTGTGAATTTTTCACAAAATAGCCCCAGGGAAAAGCTACTGTTTGTTGAAAGGCCTCAACTCTACCAGAACCTAGCCTCATCACCCCTCTTTTGTGATTCTCAAAGCAGATCACCCTCCCATTAAACTAACCTGGGAGGGGGATCTCAAAATCTTGGGTAAAGCAGAGCATTTTTCTGCCTGTTCGAACAAACTGACTTAAGAAACCAATCAAGCCACAGGACCTCAAGCTGACCAGAGACTCCAACAAGAGGCTGGTAACAGACAAAAGGGAGATACAGGATTCTTCCCAAACCTCCCAAAAAAAAAATCAAAAAAAAAATCAAAGAACTTTTTTTTTCTTCTTTTCTTTTTTCTTTTTCTTTTTTTTTTTTTTTTGGTACCTTATATATATAAAATTTTTTTTTCCTTTTCTAAAACTTTTATTAATCTTTAATTTTTGCCTTTTTTGAAAAAATAATTGTTTTCCAGTAACTTTTTTTTCCTCTTATAATTTTTATTTTAGGAATACGTGAATGTACGTTTTCCTTTCTTTTCTTGTCTTCTCTCTTTTTATTTCTTTCTTTCTTAATTATCTTTTTGTTTTTTGTCTAGCTCTACTGAACTTCTGATCTTTTTTTTTCTCCCTTTCTTATCCTTTTCACCTTTTCCTTTCTTTTGTTCTTCTGTATGTGCCTTAACTCTTGTCCTGCACATCCTGATAAACCCATAGTTAACTAGTAGACCCTATCCCCCATTGTGTACACACTTAATCCACAAATTTATTACTCAATCCAAAACCTCTGAGACTTAAATTCCTTAATAGCAGTACTACCTCTTTATACCTATATAATATTTTAAGCATTTTTTAAGTTTTTCACATCTCCTCTATCTCCCTCCTGTTTTCTCATTACATTCACATTCCTCTCTAAATAGATGGTCTTTCAATCTCCATAACTATATAAATTTTTACGTTTCTAATTTTTTTTCTGGTCTCTTTTCATTTCCCTTTACCTTTCTTCTTTTTCTCTCCCTCTCTACTTGCATCCTACCCAACCTATTTCCTGCATTGAGATTAGGACATAGTTAACTCTCCCTGTGCCTCCCCACACCAATCTATTCCTAATTTTTACCCACATCTCTCCCTAACCCTAAAAATTTCTGGTTTCCCAAATTCTTCTCTGCGGTTCGAAGCCCATTAACATATAGTTGTTTGATGTTGAATAGATGTATCTGTTGAACTAGATTGTATCTGTAGACTATTGACTGTATAAATGCAAACGTTGGTTGATGGTTGCCTTAAGATAGTGTTCTAGCACAAAACTGGTGCTATTTTCATCTCAAATGGGCAGAGTAAGCCGAAAAAACACAAGAAAAATGGCAAATCCAGGTATCTCAATTCCCAATCTTGATAATCAGGGGTCAGATCAGATAATGAACAATCCAGAGGAGAGTTCCCAAATAGCTCTACAAACACTGGTGGCAAATATGATAAATGAGAAGTTTGACAACTTACAAAGGACTCTGTATGAGCGTGATAGGGAGAGAGAGGAGGCATCCCAAAAGTTTATGCAGGAATATCATAAGCGTGAGGAAGCTACTCAAAAAATGATACAGGATTTGCGTGAACAACTTGAGAATACTCAAAGAGAAAGGGAGGAATGGCGTGAGCAGGCTGAGAACACTCAAAGAGAACTGCAGGAATCCCAGGAACGGGAGGAAAGAGAACTGCAGGAATCCCACAAACGGGAGGAAGCTAATCAAAGAGTAATTCAGGAATTGAGAGACCAGGTAGAGAACACACAAAGATCAGTAAAGGCATTCATGGAATCCATTAACAAAGAGCTGAAGGAAGTCAGGGAGACCACAAAGGGAATGCTGAATGGAACCCAACAGAAGGAATGGGAGTCCAAAGAAATCATAACCAATCAACTAAGTGATTTGAGAACAAACACTGAACACCAAATTAAGGAAGTAAAGAAATTCATACAAGACCTAAAACAGAGCTTCAACAAAGAACTTGAAGCCATCAAAGCTGACCAATTAGAAGGAAAAGAGATAAAAAACAAAGTAGAGAGTCTTGACAGTAGGTTAGACCATGCAGAAGATCGAATCTCAGGGATTGAAGACAGCCTAGATATTATAGAGAAAGAACATACAACCATCCAAGACAAGTCCAAGAAGTATGATAGATCTATTCAACACCTAGAAGACACCATCAGAAGGCCTAATCTAAGGATAATGGGTGTAGAGGAGCACCTAGAAACAGAAGTTAATGGTCTAGGAAATTTGTTTAACAGGATCCTAGCAGAGAACTTCCCAAACATACAAAAAGATAGGCCTATTCAGATACAAGAAGCTTTTAGAACCCCAAATAGACCAGACCAGAATAGGACATCCCACCGTCACATTATAATCCACACAGGATCAACTCAGACCAAGGAAAAGATCCTTAAAGCTGTCAAGGAGAAAAGGTTAATCACCTATAAAGGGAAACCAATTAGAATCACCTCAGATTTCTCAGCAGAGACAATCAAAGCAAGAAGAGCCTGGAATGATGTATGCCATGCCCTAAAAACAAACAACTATCAACCAAGAATACTGTACCCAGCTAAACTCTCCTTCATAACTGAAGGCCAAATAAAAACCTTCCATAGCAAAGAAAAATTGAAACAATACATCTCCACCAAACCAGCCCTACAAAAGATTCTTAAAGATGTCCTACACATAGAAAACCAACAAGACCGCAACAAAGGCCAAGAAACTGCACCCAAACTGAGAATCCAAGAACCATAGGAAGAACATAGTTTTCGCAGCCCCCAAGAAGGTGGATAACATGGCAGGAACTCCCAAATACCTCTCAGTCCTATCTCTTAATGTTAACGGACTGAACTCTCCAATTAAGCGACATAGACTGTCTAGTTGGATTAAAAAACAAGACCCTTCTATCTGCTGCCTGCAGGAGTCACATCTTGCCCGTAAAAACAAACACATTTTCAATGTTAAAGGCTGGAACAAAATCTACCAAGCAAACGGCCCCCATAAACAGGCGGGAGTTGCAATCTTAATATCAGATAAAATAGACTTCAAATTAAAATTCGTGAGAAGAGATAAAGAAGGTCGCTACATACTAATTAAAGGATCTCTCCTTCAGGAGGATATTACAATTCTAAATATCTATTCGCCAAACAATGGAGCACCCAAATTTATCAAAGAAACACTACTTTCCCTCAAATCCCATATAGATCCAAAGACATTAATTGTTGGGGATTTTAACACACCACTCTCCCCACTAGATAGATCAACTCGGCAAAAACTCAACAGAGAAACCGCAGATCTAAACAGCTGCATAGATCAACTAGACTTAACAGACATCTACCGAACATTTCACCCAGCAGCATCAGAATACACGTTTTTCTCAGCAGCACATGGAACGTTTTCTAAAATAGACCACATTTTAGGCCACAAAGCAAACTTGTCTAAATTCAGAAACATTGAAGTTATACCTTGCATTCTCTCTGACCACAAGGGAATAAAATTAGAACTCAACACCAAAAGCCACCAAAGAAAGTCCAGTATCACATGGAGGCTGAACAACACACTGCTGAATCAAGAGTGGGTCATGGAAGAGATTAGAAAGGAAATTCAAATGTTCATGCTATTCAACAAAAATGAACACACAAATTACCAGCTCCTCTGGGACACAGCAAAGGCAGTACTCAGAGGCAAGTTTATAGCTCTGAGCTCCCATATCAACAAATTGGAGAAATCTGAAACTAGCAATTTAATGACACATCTAAACCTCCTTGAAAAAGAGCAGCAAGATAAACCCCAATCCAGTAGACGGAAAGAAATAATCAAAATTAAATCAGAATTAAATGAATTAGAATCCAAAAAAACTATAGAAAGAATCAACAAAACAAAGAGTTGGTTCTTCGAAAAACTTAACAAAATTGACAGACCCTTAGCAAATCTTATCAGAAAAAGAAGAGAACACACCCAAATTAATAAACTCAGAGATGAAAATGGAAACATCACCACGGAAACAACCAAGATTCAGAACAGTATAAGGGAATACTTCTCAAAACTTTATGCTAATAAGTTTGAGAACTTGACAGAAATGGACCTTTTCCTAGCAAATATTGACATGCCAAAACTAAACCAAGATGAGTTAAACCAGCTTAACAGGCCCATATCAAGCATTGAAATAGAAACAGCAATAAGAGACCTCCCAGCTAAGAAAAGTCCAGGACCAGATGGTTTTACAGCGGAATTTTACAAGGCCTTCAAAGCAGAGCTCACACCAATACTCCTCCAACTCTTCAATGAAATTGAAAGAGAAAGCTCACTACCGAACACATTCTATGAAGCCATCATAACCCTCATCCCAAAACCAGGCAGGGACTCATCAAAGAAAGAGAACTATAGACCCATTTCTTTGATGAACATTGATGCAAAACTTCTCAACAAAATTTTGGCCAATCGACTTCAACAATTCATCCAAAAAATCATACACCACGATCAAACAGGATTCATTTCAGGGATGCAAAGCTGGTTCAATATACGCAAATCAATTAATATTATTCATCACATCAACAGGAGCAAGAATAAGAACCACATGGTTATCTCAATAGATGCAGAAAAAGCATTCGACAAGATCCAACACCCCTTTATGATGAAGGTTTTGGAAAAATTAGGAATCCATGGAACATTCCTCAATACGATAAAGGCTGTATATGACAAACCTACAGCCAGCATTATACTCAATGGTGAAAAACTAAAGCCATTTCCTCTTAACTCAGGAACAAGACAAGGATGCCCACTCTCTCCACTTCTCTTCAATCTAGTATTAGAATGCCTAGCTACAGCAATAAGACAAGATGCAGACATAAAGGGGATCCAAATAGGGAAAGAAGAAATAAAACTCTCCCTCTTTGCAGATGACATGATCTTGTATTTAAAGAATCCCATAGACTCCACTCCCAAATTACTCAAGCTGATTCAAAACTTCGGCAAAGTAGCAGGTTATAAAATTAACCCCCAAAAATCAATGGCTTTTCTGTATGCCAACAATGAGAAAAGTGTGGCTGAAATTAGGAAAGCAACTCCATTTGTAATAGCCCCACAAAAAATAAAATACCTAGGAATTAACTTAACTAAAGAAGTGAAGGACCTCTATGATGAAAACTTTAAAATCTTGAAAAAGGAAATCAACACAGAACTTAAAAAATGGCAAAACCTCCCATGCTCCTGGATTGGAAAGATTAACATCGTGAAAATGGCAATACTTCCCAAGGCTATCTACAAATTCAACGCAATACCTATCAAAATTCCACCCTCATTCTTCAAGGAAATAGAAGAGGCAATCCAAAAATTCATATGGAACAATAAAAGACCCCGAATAGCAAAAACGCTCCTGAATGGAAAGAACACTGCTGGAGGAATATCAATACCAAACTTCAAACTCTACTATAAAGCCATAGTAATCAAAACAGCTTGGTATTGGCATAAGAACAGACCTCAGGACCAATGGAATAGAATTGAAAACCCAGAAATGAACCCACAGACCTATAGCCATCTAATCTTCGATAAGGGAGCTAAAACAATAGAATGGAAGAAAGACAACCTCTTCAGTAAATGGTGCTGGCAAAATTGGTTAACTACATGTAGAAAACTTAAGCTAGATCCTTATATATCACCCTGCACCAGAATCAACTCCAAATGGATCAAAGACCTTGAACTCAAAGCAGACACTCTGAAAACATTACAGGATGGAATAAGAGAAACCCTAGGTCTCCTTGGCTCAGGCCGAAATTTTCTGAATAGAGACCTGGAAACACAACAAATCAAAGAAAGGTTGGACAAATGGGATTGCATAAAGTTGCAGAGCTTCTGCAGGGCAAATGACATAGCTAGCAAGATCAATAGAAAGCCCACGGATTGGGAGAAGATCTTTACTAGCCATACAACGGACAAGGGTCTCATATCTAAAATATACTTGGAACTCAAAAAATTAAACCCCCCAACAACAAATCCTCAAAGAAACAACTGCCCAATAAATAAGTGGGCGAAAGACTTAAAGAGAAACTTCTCTGAAGAAGAAAGAAGGATGGCCAATAGACACATGAAGAAATGTTCAACATCCCTAGCCATAAAAGAAATGCAAATCAAAACAACATTGAGATATCACCTCACTCCAGTGAGAACGGCAAAAATCAAGAACTCTAACAACAACAGATGCTGGAGGGGATGTGGACAGAAAGGAACCTTAATTCATTGTTGGTGGGAATGTAAACTTGTTCAACCACTTTGGAAAGCAGTATGGAGGTTCCTCAAAAGACTCCACATAGAGCTCCCCTATGACCCAGCAATCCCACTTTTGGGCATTTACCCTAATGTTTACAAACAAGACCACACTAAAGCTACCAGCACAACTATGTTTATTGCAGCATTATTTACCATAGCTAAGATATGGAACCAACCCAGATGCCCCTCAGTAGATGAATGGATCAAGAAAATGTGGTATATATACACAATGGAATTCTATGCCTCCATCAGAAAGAATGACATTGCCCCATTTGTTAGGAAATGGAAAAACTTGGAAAAAATTATATTAAGTGAAGTAAGCCAGGCCCAAAGAAACGTAGGTCCCATGGTTTCCCTTATTTGTAATATCTAGTATATGTATGAGTCAAGCGGAAAAGGTCAGATAATGTGATGTCAGGAAAATGAACCCTTAGATGTGTATTTTAATGTTTTTTTCTTTCATGCATGTGTTTCTAACACATTTATAAGATTATCTCTTTGTTGCTTTGTATGTCCCTCCCCCACAGTATAACCCTTGCTTTCACTATATTTGATGTCAGTATAACTTGTGGAGGAGATGGGGAAAAACCAGTTGTTTAAGGATACAGGTGGACCTGTTGCAACAATGAGAAGTACAAGTTGTCATGTCCAAAACGAACTTTACAATGTTGGTGGGGGGGGGGGGGTGCTGGGGGGAGGGAGGAAGGAGAAGGATTGGGATTAGGGGGGGAGGGGGGAGGCTGGGAAGGGATGTGAAGGATAAACAAAGGAGGAGGCTGCAATGCTTGGTAAGAAATGTACACATTATCCTGCCCATGTAACTGTAACTCCTCTCTACAGTATGTTCACAAATAAAATTAAATTAAATTAAAAAAAAAAAAAAAGTCTATATCAGCACCCAGCGAGAATTTATAGATGCATATTACCCATTAGCAATACATTTTATCCTGTTATAAATTTTTCTCATGTCATCTAACAAGCTACACCTTCTTCTACAAATGGGAGGAGTTTTGTGGGTTTTCTTATGCTGTTATTTTTGCTGTTGTCTTTGTCATGAAGTTTGCTGTTTGATGTTACCATCTGGTTTAAATTATGAAAGATTCCTCTCATTTCAAATCTGTCATCAAATTATAGTGAAGGTAGATAAGATATCAGAGCCAATTAGGCAAGGAGAGAATCTTTCAAAATAAACTTTTTGCTTCATTAGTTGCTTATATGCAGAGCACAAATGCAATACTTATTGATGGTTTTGCAAGTCAGTTGCCTATAACACTTGAAAAACATCCACAGGGCCACAGCCGTCCAGACACGATTTAAATAATTATCCAAGGTCCACAAAGATCATACACACATCCAAAAAGACTGCAGCATTATATGCATCTTTTTCACTGGGGAAACCAATGCATCTTTGTCAAGTGTAAGGGTCAGGAAAGTGTTTCTTGCCATTATCCAAACCTAGATCGAGCATCTAGTGATGGAGGAGAAAGCCGGATCTGCTCCTGTACCAATGCATGCCCAGATCCAAGGAAAAGGCAGACAATCACAATCATCCTTGTCCATTCTGGACCCAAAAGCCCATCTGGCTTGCAGAAAAAGTATTAAACTGGTAATTTAGATTCTGTGCAAGCATTGTCGGTCTACAAATTCTGGAACTGGGGCTAGAATGAATTTCTAATGCCCATCAATTAGACTTAATGAAGCTTGAAGGCATCAAGGGAGTTGGGCCGCTGGCAAGGTGTCTACACCACCACGTAGGTCCCAATTCACAGCCACCTAAACTGTGACATTGACATGACACAAAGGCGAAGTTCAAGCTGAATGAAGGTTTCCGGGTAATTCCACACCTAAATATTACAAGCAAAATTCTATGGCATGAGGAAATTGTTGTCGTTTTCAAGAGCAATTGTCCACAAGAGATATCTCAACTGAGAAACAGTAAACCATGAATTGATGAATAACACAAACTGTCTTCTTTTTCCAAAATATTTTGACTACTAACAAAATACTTTATTTTTAGAGTCAATCAAAACTATATATATATACATATACATTATACTTATATGTAATTGTAATGCCTATAATTATATATAATATACTATATTACATAGTATGTAATTGTATATTATATAAAATATAATCATACATACAATATAATATATAATATATACATATACAATATAATTATATATATTGTAAATATGGTGTGTGCCTTTAATATTTCTGTACATAGTAATGTTATACTTCATTAGCTTCTTGCTATGTTGTAAAAGAGGTTTTTTGGTTTTTTCAAGTCTTCCTAATTATTTATGTGCCAATATATTTCTGTGCTAATGGCAGAATTACTGTTTTTTTTCCAAAGGTACAAGTAAATAAGTATTATTCCCAAATTTTGATTTTACCAAAGAAGAAATCAATGACAGACACAAGGGGATCAGATCAAGAACATTTGCCCCAGGACATAATGGGATGATGAGCTCTGGGTCATGTGGATAACTTAAGAGTTCTGCAGAACCTTGCATGTAGCTGAGGTCATACTGACAAGAGTGACACAGAGATATATAACCAAGATTTTTCTGTATGTATAAATTAAATATTTATAATCAGAGATCAAGTTAACCAAGGAAAGATTCCATTATCCAGAGAATGCATGATGATAAATATATTGTTCCCATTTCATAATTCAACTTATGAACTACGAACAACATAAAGTGACTCCTTTTTTTTTCTGCAGTGCTACGTGAATACTATAGCACTGTGCCACATCTCCAGCCCTGAATTTGTTTTGAGTCCTCATATGGGCACACAGATGGTGAAAGTTAATGAAGGGAAGCCACCAAAAACTCTCAAATTATTTCCGAATGGGTTCTCTAAAACATGTCACAGGCCTGGGAACAAACTCTATGATATTCCTGTGAAATCAATTAGGTGAATTCTTGTTCAAGCTGTTGTTTATTTTTCGTTTCTCCTTTTATTCCCTTGCATTCTTTCCCTCCTTTTTTCTTCCTAGCATCAAGTACTTTTGTGTTGGGTAACAAAATACCTAACATTGCTTGGCCCTATGAGCAGAATGGCACCTTGCTGGGAGTTTGAAAAGGAAGAGCCTCTTCACGTGATGGTGCACAGGATGAAGAAGAGAGAGAGAGGGAGCGAGAGAGAGAGACAGAGACAGAGAGAGACAGAGACAGAGACACAGAGAGACAGAGAAAGACACAAAGACAGAAAGACACAGAGAAAGAGAAAGAGAGAGAAAGACAGACAGACACACTGAGAGAAGCAGGAAACCATATATAACCTACTTCCTGAATTATGGTAAACTCCTAAACTTTCCAGAGCATCTCCAGAAGAGCTCCTCCAGCTGGATAACAAATGTTCACCAAATGAGCTTCTGAAGGACATTTTTTATTCTACCCCCCAATCTAGTATATTATACTCATGTAGTCATGTGGAGCTAAATACACTTCAGTGGGAGGATATGGTGGCTCCTGTCTACAATCCCATCTGTTTCACAAGCAGAGGTAGAACGAGGAAAAGGATGAGACTATTTCAAACACAGAGGGGAACAACTGGACTGGAGAACAACACACTGAGGAGACCAACTGGACCTGAAGCATGCTGGTGGTGGTATAGCATTTCCCCAGCAAGCAGAGATCCCTGATTATAAATCCCATTTTTGCCAAATTGGGTTATATTATCCAAATAATTTTTTTAAAAAGATAGCTAAAATTATGTGATGGCTTTCACTTGCCTTCCTCAGTCTTTGTATTTACCCCATTCCCCAAATCATAATAGATATTAAAAACAAACAAACAAAAAACGTTTCACATGTACCAGTAAGGATTTAAAATGGTGATTGATTTTTCAATCACAATAACATTCTGTGTTTCAGGAATCTTGAATCTCCAGATTACATTTGAGAAAATCAGCATGAAGCCACAGTGAACACTAGTAACAGTCATATGAAAAATGTTGATTTCTGCTTTTCTCAATGGTATTTTTTTTAATATCTTAAGTTTTCTATTGTTATTTAGTTTTTTTATTCCTCAACATTCTTTAATGAGGTGTTTAGGGAAAATTCACAAAAACGTGATTGTTTCAAATATATGACTATTTGTATGATAAACAGTATATAAAAATTAAAAAGTCCCCCTACTGGAATCAAGCAATAAATTAATAAAGTAATAGTGACTTTAGTTCAGGACTGTCTTATTCTTGCTTACCTAATTTGTCTTTAAGGGTAGAATATAGACCAGCAGATTTGACCTGAAGGAAATTATTGGATATTCAAGGCTCTCTGATCCCCAGCAAGGTTTCCCTTTGTACCATTAATTTCCACTGAGTCCCACACTGCTATAGCTTGTATTCTTATACATGTATTTGAAGACGTAGTTGAGTATTTTCTACTAGCCACATTTAACTTTCTTCAATTTCCTAAGAAACTGTTTGAAGCCTTCAGAGCACTTAGTAATGCAATCTGTGAAGTGTTGTATTAACTCATGAGAGAGACTATTTGGATCAATCTTTCGTCTTTCAAGCAATATAAATAGAGGGCTGAAAAGTGCTTCAAAACATTAATTACTTTATAAGCATTAGACATAATTATAATTGCTATTGTCGCATTATTTGGAGGAAATAAGAAATTTTAATTTCTGTAATTATGCATATCCTAAAGTTTTAATATGGTATTTATGTAATTCCTTTCAATCAAAGCATTTTATGTAGGTTCAAAACTAATTAATGTACCCTAAATAATATTTTTTTCATTTTTTATTGTGAAAATACTGTACAGAGGGGTTACAATTACATGGGCAAGATGAGTACATTTCTTATCAAGCATTGTAGCCTCCTCCTTTGTTTCCCCTTCCCATCCCTTCCCATCCTCCCCCCTGCCCTCCCAATCCTCCATGCTATTCAAATGTTTTTTTCTTTCATGTGATTGTTTCTAACGCATTTATAAGATTATTTCTTTGTTGCTTTGTATGTCCCTCTCCCGCAGTGTAACCCCTGTTTTCACTGTATTTGATGTAGGTATAACTTGTGGAGGGGAAGGGGAAAAACAAATCGTTTAAATAGGGATACAGGTGGACCCATTGTAACAATGAGATGTACAAGTCATTATGTCGAAAGCGAACTTTACCCTAAATAATATTAAGACTTTATTATTTGTCCTGTTGTAGATATTAATATAAAATCTATTAATATTTCACTCAAAAATAATCAACTTCTTTTTTGTGATTTTTTTACCAAAATGAAAGAACAAGTCTTCTAAGGTAAATTCTAAGCAATATCTGCCGTTTTGAATTTTTTCAGAAATTGTTTTAGTTTCAAAAATGAATGTTTTCTGTAAGCTAGTAAGCATGCTAAAACATAGACATCTAATATTTATTGAACATAGACCGCCTGGTAAATATTTTATAAAAAATAATGAATGAAAACCCTCATTATATTTACACTATAGATGTAAACTTCCATATTGTGTGGGAGAGAAATCTGAGGCTTAGAAATGATGTAGAATAAAGCACACTATAGTTAGTGTGGCTGCAACTAAGGTTCTAGGGATTCAGGGTCCTGTCTGTGCCTTGTAAACTCTCAAGCTGCTCCTCCATAACCCAGCCAAACACTATGAATTAGTCCTGGAGTAATTCTAACACTTGCATATCATTTCCATTTTCCCCATAGTGTTCTACTTTTTGTTTGTTTCTCATCACTGCAGTATTTAAAGTCCCCGATAAAATTTTATGATATAGGAAGCTTGTATCTCCAGCCACTTATTTCCCCTATTAGATTGTATTTGAAGACACTTTTAGCAAATTCAAATTTGGCACATTTAAATTTTTTAATGTTTTCTGGTACCATATACATTAATTCTAAGGGGTAACATTTTGAATTTCACAGGTCATTTCAAATATTGCTTTTGAATGCTTGTTTTGTATGTAATATAGTAACACTGCTTATCTGAATAAATAAACCATCTACTATTTCCAGGAGGTCATTTATGTTTTTCTGGACTATATCTCGAGGCTGATAATTTATTCCTCTTGTTCATGAATACAAGAGAGGCTCTATTCATAATCTGTTCGTTTAATGAAATTGAATTAGAAGATGAAGCCAGAGAGGAAACTTGGTCTGCTCCATGCCTCTTACGTCCAAAGTCATTGTGGCTTCAGTGAATTCTCTTCTTGAGGGTGATCCCAGGTTCTCCACATTCTTTTGCATTTTTATACAGCAATTTATTCATTTTTAGGGTTGGATTCACACAGAAGGATTTATTCATATATTCGTTTATTCCCTCATTTACATAACATGATTGAATACGCCATCTACTCAGGGATATGTTTATTTAACCTTAATCTTGAGCAGAACACCATGCCAGGCACAGAGAAGGGGGAAGTGAAAAACTTGGGTCAGAATGAAGAATCGTCTGACTCTTGCCCCATATTTTTAACTTTTCTTCCAGTGCCATTATGCACTGCCTATTTGTTCTGATGTGACTTGATATTCTTAGTCATTTCAAAGCAATGTCGTCAATGTGAAAAATAAATGGAGTGCCTGACTTATGACCCAAATGAGCTGTGATAGGCGAGGAAAATCAGATCAGTGTATGCCACTGGCATGTGATGTTTCCATAGGATGGGGATGTGTGAAATACATTACACCAGAAGTACATAGCAAGAGCTTACGATGAGCTTTGCATCCATCCCTTTCAGATCCAGGCTGCCTGTTCATCACCTTTATCTCAGGATGAATTCTCCTGAAGTCTAAGAGTGAGTAATGCTCTTCAGAAAGCACAACTGTGCCTGTGTGCTTGGATATCAATTGCATTTACACAGCAAATTTTGTGGTGTCTGGTGAAACACAGGCTTGAAATTCTTCGCAAACCGAGGTCACCTTCTTGCAGGCATTCTGGTCAGGCACCAGGAAGCCCAGTCCCAGAGATGCTTTCCAATCTAGGAAACCCTGTGGAAACAAAGTGACAGGACCACAGGGATCATTTTTGCAAGTCCATTGCACCAGTAAAATAGAAAATATAATTATTCCACAATAATTTTTATATTGAAGCCCCTAGCGACATCAAAGAAGAAAATTGGGGTTTTGTCGACACAGTTTGTCTGTTTCCTTCAAAACATAAATATTTCATGTAACCCACTATGTTCATAAACAATGATATATTTTCCACAAACAGTAAATTCTCCAACCTATCGATATAATTTATAAGGTTTATAACGGTCAGTATTTAGTGATATGCCACTAATAGAATATAATTTGGTATAAATCAGATAGATCATATATATCTGATATATACATATCAGATATAAACTTATCCTATAAATCTGATATATATATAAGATATAAACTAAGTATAATACATAAAAACTGTTCTTTGTCACTGATTGAATTTTTTACTCAATTTGTTATTCTGGATGCCATAACCAAGACAGACGAAATAAAAGGTTTAGATAACATACAACTCAGAGCAAAGATTCCCATGTTAATTCAATATTGAAATGTCCTATTCACATCCTTGTTAGGAAAACAAAACAACCATAGAATTATACTTTCCATTGTGCTACATTTAAAAAAATAGTGAACATATTCTGTATAAATCTTTTTTAGAAAATCTGTGTTCAGGAGTCAAAGCAGACACCCTGAAAACATTACAGGATGAGATAGGAGAAACCCTAGGTCTCCTTGTCACAGGCTGAAATTTTCTTAATGGAGACCCAGAAACAGCAAATCAAAGAAAGGTTGGACAAATGGGATTGCATGAAGTTGTAGAATTTCTGCATGGATAAGGACATAGCTAGCAAGATCAATAGAAAGCCCACAGATTTGGAGAAGATCTTAACTAGCTATACAACGGACAAGGGTCTCATATCTCATATCATATCTCATATCTCCCAACAACAAATCCTCAAAGAAACAACTGCCCAATAAATAAGTGGGCTAAAGACTTAAAGAGAAACTTCTCTGAAGAGGGAAGAAGGATGGCCAATAGACACATGAAGAAATGCTCAAACTCTCTAGCCATAAAAGAAATGCAAATCAAAACAACATTGAGATATCACCTCACTCCAGTTAGAATGGCTATAATCAAGAATTCTAATAACAACAGATGCTGGAGGGGATGTGGACAGAAGGGAACCCTACTGCATTGTTGGTGGGCGTGTAAACTTGTTCAACCACTTTCAAAAGTAGTATGGAGTTCCTCAAAAGACTCCACATAGAGCTCCCTTATGACCCAGCAATCCCACTTTTGGGCATTTACCCAAATGATCATGAACAAGACCATACTAAAGCTACCAGCACAGCTATGTTTATTGCAGTGTTATTTACCATAGCTAAGATATGGAACCAACCCAGATGCCCCTCAGTAGATGAATGGATCAAGAAAATGTGGTATATACACACAATGGAATTCTATGTCTCCATCAGAAAGAATGTCATTGTCCCATTTGTTAGGAAATGGAAAGACTTGGAAAAAATTACATTAAATGAAGTAAGCCAGGCCCAAAGTAATATAGGTCGATGGTTTCCCTTATTTGCAATAACTAGTATATATCTGAGACAAGCAGAAAAAGTCAGATAAGATGATGTTAAGCAAAATGAACCCCAAGATAAGGACACAAGTGTTTTTTTCTTTCTTGCTATTGTTTCTAATGTATTTATAAGGTACCACATGGTATTTTTTGTTGCTTTGTATGTCCCTCCCCCATGGTATAACCCATGTTTTCACTGTATTTGATGTTGGTATAATTTGGTGAGTGGAAGGGAAAAATTGTTTAAATAGGGATACAGGTGGACCTATTGCAACAATTAAATGTAAAAGATGTTATGACAAAAAAATGAACTTTACAAATAAAGTTTACAAATAAAGTTCGCTTTTCCACATAGCATCTTGTATATCTCATTGTTGCAATGGGACCACCTGTATTCCTATTTAAATAATTTGTTTGGGGGGAGCGGGGAGGAGACGGGAAGGTATGGAAAGGGGAATCAAAGGAGGAGGCAACAGTACTTGATAAGAAATGTACTCATTATCTTGCTCATGTGATTGTAACCCCTCTGTACAGTATTTTCACAATAAAAACTTATTGATAAAAAAGGAAAATCTATGTTCAAATTTGATTGATTTATTTCCACCAAAAAGTTAAGTAATCACAAATTTTGAATACTAGAATGCAAATGTTTTGTTTTCAACTTGTATTTTTGGATTTCTCTCCAAACAAAAAACAGAGTTTTGGTGCTGGGAAGGTGGCTCAGTGGTAGAGCACTTGCCTTGTATGCATGAGGGCCTGGGTTCGATTCCCCAGCACCACATAAACAAAAAGAAAAAAAAAGCCGTAAGTGGCTCTGTGGCTCAAGTGGTAGAGTGCTAGTCTTGAGCTGAAGAGCTGAGGGACAGCACCCAGGCACAGAGTTCAGGCCCCACGACCGAACCCCACCCCCCAAAAAAAAAACATAGTTGTAACACATAAGTAATTTAACAATCAACATTAGAATACATTAAAAATGAATTCTCTGTTTATCCCTCATTTCTCATAAAATGAGGAATAGTAGAAACTGTGCTGTTATATAAAATAAAATGATTGGTGAAGGAGACAATTTCCTTATGTTTTATTGGGTATGATACACTAGGTCTCTAATAATATAGAAATTGCAAATAAAAATGTAAAGGATTGGTTTGCACAGTATATTATTTTACTGTTACTATCATTACAAGTATCTTCCAAAATTAAAAAAAAAAATAGCATGTACTTTCTAAAGAGCAAAAAAGCAGTGATTGCAAACCATTGGGAATTTATTCTAGGTGTTTATTTAATCATGACAAGTGAAATAACATTAAATAAATTATGTTCTATCTTCAGGCTAAACTAGTTCCTATGAAGGGCAGGCATTTTGTAAGTGCTTAATATTTGTCATTATATTAAAAACAGCTCTTGTAATACCATGAAGCTGCAGCCCATTGGCCCTTGCAGAATTGTAACTGTTGCTGGAAATGTGTTGTTTTTTGTGCCTTTGGCAAAGTTCTTGATTTCCTTCCATTGTCGTAATGCATTATGTGAAGCTACATTACCACCAGCCATTCAGGATGCTTCAAAACCTTCATCCAAGTATACCATTGGGTAGATGCTTTTGTTTTGTTTTGTTTTGTTTTGTTTGTTTTTTTCCATCTCAGCCATTTAATTTCTTTAGATAAGCAAAAGGGGAAAAATTGGGGTTAAAAAGTTACACTTAATATTTGAACACAAAAATAATTATAAACTCACCATGCTTTCATCAGTAATTTCTGTGAAGGTATTTTTACATTTTAATTATATCATTTCCTCTTTGAAACAATTTTTGACTTTTTAAATGATGGTTTCTAATTGAGATAGTTTTTATAAAAAAGTACAAAGAGGAGGTAACAATGCTTGATAAGAAATGTACTCAATA
The DNA here is from genome assembly GCF_019054845.1 of Dipodomys spectabilis. Lineage (NCBI taxonomy): Eukaryota > Metazoa > Chordata > Mammalia > Rodentia > Heteromyidae > Dipodomys > Dipodomys spectabilis. Next base: position 3,191,320 of record NW_024870892.1, on the reverse strand, counting down.
TCTTGCCCATGTAATTGTAACTCCTCTGTACAGTATTCTCACAATAAAAAGTATAATTTTATGAAATAATAGTTTTGTACATATATATATATATATATGAATCACCTCTGCTCTCCCTCTCTACTCCTTTCCCCTCCCCTCTCGTCTTCTCTCCTCTTTCTTTTTGTAGAAACAACAATGACAGCTTATGCTAGGTGAATTGATGAATAGAGAGTTATGCATTTGGACAATGGAAGGTTATTCACTTTTATAAAGCCACAAAGTAACATGGAGAAACTTTATAGACATAATGCTGAGCAAAAGAATCTTGTCTGAAAAGTCATTTCACTGTATGATTCCAACTATATAGTCATAAAAAATACAACTATGGAGACAGTAAAACAATTAGTGAATTTTAGAGAGTGGGCCTTTTTAAAAAAATATCTAATCCCACTTCTGCAGATATTTTGTATGTCCATTTAGTAGGGATATTTCTACAGGCTCTTGTCCTTCTATCGTTGTTTCTGTATCTCTCAATATGGAGGAAAATATCCTCTTCATTTGCTCAAATACTTTGCATATTTGATTTTTAAGCATAAAGTTCCTCTGTTTGTCAAGAATTTTGTAACTTTCAATTCTTTTGAAACCTAGAAGTCAAAATGCCCTCTTCAGGATTCTTGCAATAGTTCTCAATCTCACTTCTGAAGTATCTCACCTTTGAAGCAGAAGGTATATTTTTATTGAACTGTATAATAAAATTAATTTCTCTTGAAGGACATAAGAAATGTCCAGGTTACATTATACAGAAAATCTTCCAGGTAACCAAATCTTCATGTTTTGTTTAACCATCACCATTTTCAGATGGCAAACTAGAAATAGTGGAAAGGCTAGTTAGATGCCCATTTTAACCCTTAGTTAGAGAAATGTCTTACATTTTAGAACACGTTCACATATAATCAAAAAAAATATCCCAGGGAATGTGATATTTATCTGATTAGCCTGGTATTCAAAGTAAAATTAGGGACCTGAATATGCAAAAATTGTACCTCCATCACCAACATAGAGTCTGTAAAAATCATGAGCAAAAATAATAATTCAAAGGGAAAAAGAATATGTAATAATACAGAAGTAAAATTGGATGTAAAATTAATCATGCTAGGCTTTACCAGGATGATTATCAGAGATTAAACCATCATAAAATATTTAACCAGTGGGAAGATCTAAGCACTGGAAAATTTTATACAATAAAAAAAGATTCTAGATAAATAAACTTGACTATGACTATAATATTTTGATTATTAAAAAGTAGTTGAAAAATAAATGTGGTCAATGAAAACATGCTTATATACTGTTAGTGTGACTGCAACCAGTACTGTGTTTGTTCTGGTTTATATGAGACATATCATCAGGGACTTGTATGTGGAGGGCTTTGTCTCCAGCTGGTAGTACTGTGGAGTGGGGTGGACACAAGAAGGAGAAGTCTAGTTGGATTAAGTAAATTGGGACAGATTACTGAAGATATAAGGGAACCCCAATGCTTTCTTTTCTTTCTTCTTATCACTGTCTGTATTAAGGTGAACTTTTTGCTGGATCAGATTTCTTGCTGAAGTATTCAGACTCCTCATTGGCCAAGAATGACCATCAATCAGAACCTTTGAAAATGGGGAGCCAAAATAATTTCTTTCACTTTTAATTTTATTTTCATAAATAACTTTTCTACTGTGATCTATAGCTAACATATTACTGGAAAAAAAAAACAGAAATATCTGAAAAAAATCGACAAATAAAATTACCACATAATCCAGAGAGATGGAGAGGAGACAGACACAGAACCTACTTGCTTTATTTCATCTTCTTTCAACTCTGCTCAAAAGTTAACCTTCTTTACATCATTTATAATATTTATTCATGATCTTATGTTTTGTGTATTACTCCATGTTTTATATAATTGTTGGTTACTGAGTTTTGTTATTGTTATTTCTCCTCAGTACTTGATTTAAGCTCCAGGAGGTGGGAGGGTTTTGGTTTATTTAGTTTCTTCAGTTCCAGGAATAAGGACTTGCACCCATTACACAACCCATAATTATTTACAGAGTCAATCTGTATAGCTTCTGTGCATTGTTGCTTGGCCAAGAATATAATCTTTCACTTTTCAAACTTTCTGCTTTCCTTATGAACACAGTACAAGCAACATCTCTCCTGTTAGGACCTTTTAATTCCTCCCTTCCTAATTACATATTCCCTCCAAAATATTTCAAAGCATTCAATTTCTATTTTAGAATCTTCTACCTTGTACCATGTTTTTAACTTAGGAAGGCCATAGCTGCTTCCCCTAAAGAATGTAAACTACTTTTAGTTATGGTTGTATGGAGAGAGGCAGTCTGCTGTGGGCCCCGAGGGCCTCCTCTATGTAGCTTTGCCAGATAAAATAAAGGATGCCCAGTTACATTTAAATTTCAGATAAACAACAAATGCAATATTTGGAACACATTTATACTAAAATATTTATGCTCCTGAAATTCAGTGTAAATTCTAGGCCATCTCTAGGTTTTCTTTCTTTCCTTGCTCATGGCATAAAGGTGAACATAATATCTTCCCCAAATGAATGCAAGTAAATTCTCCCAGTCTGGGGCCTTCCATTTCAATTCCCTTCACATAGCCCTTGGCACTGCAATCTCTAAATCACTGACTTAGGCAAATGCAAAGGCATAGTTGCTGCTTAAATCACTCAGAAGTTATTATAAACTCCCAGATAACCCTCTCAACACCTCTTCCCCCACCCACCATACTGTCTCAATGAAATAAGGGCATTTCTCTTTCTCTTTAAGATCAGGAGTGACTGGGGGGGGGGGGGAGGGGGAGGGATAGGAAGATCCATTTTGTAAGATCCTGTGCCATTTTGAAAAGTAGTTCTTGCAGAATAAAACGTACCGAAACAGTACAGAGATTGTTCAGACAATTCCCAGATAAACCTTTATCAATTCTCCTTCTCATGTTTTCAACTTACACATCCAAGATTTCATTGTCAAAAGGAAGATATTAATAGTCACACAATCTTTGCCTGTACTGAGGTCTGATTTCAGAACCTTTTCTTCGTAGGCCAAGTAATCTGCCACTCAAACCTTAGTCCCTGCCTTGGTGGAATATGAACAGTTGTGTTGCTTTGAGAGAATTTCAGCCATTTTACTACTCTTTCTTTCTTTCCAGCATCCTACTTCTAGTCAGTTGTCATAACCCTATAAATGAGATAATTAACAACAAGAATCATTTTGAGTTTTAGAATGTGTTTCCATATTTTTTCCTTATGTTTTACTTTGAAAAAGTGAGAATTATAAGCATTGTGGTTAGAATGTAAATATCTTTGTTTGAGATGCCATGCAGCTTCCCTTCGGACCTCATTTTATTTTTAACCCTCGGGCCCATGAATAGGTAATATTTGTCTGTTTACTATTTCTATAATCTGAACATACACTTCTTTCCTGTACTATTCTAATGAACTCACTTTTACTGTACAAATTATTGGCTCATGAGCAATATTTATTTAACAATTACAACTTTTCTCCAAATTTTACCAGAATGTCAATTATATATTTATTTCCCTATGTGTCAGTTACTTCACTAGTTCCCATAGACTAAGTAGGACACCATGATCAACTTCACTTTTAAAACTATAACAAAGTATAGAGAGGTGGTGATTTTATTGTCCCCTAGAATGGTTTAAAAATATTTTTCTATCCTTTTGAAATTATTTTACTTAGTTATTCATTTATAGTTCCCTTTTTATTTTATTATCTTTAAGTAGGTGCATAAAAGAGTTGCTATTTAACAAAGCAGTTTTTAAATACAATGCATCTTCACCACTGTCATCCCTTTCAACATTCTCACAAACCCTTTCCTAACCATCCCTTCCCTCACTTTTCTTAACTTCAGGCCTAAAGCATATTACTATAAAAGTTTATTGGTCTAGCAGCCTGAGAATTTGGTCCTAAGCAGTTGAAGAGAAAGGATGTATGTTAATTTGAGTACCTGATGGACCATTTTTTTCATTCAATCCCAAGTACATTCCCACTCATGATCATGAGCTATCACTAACTAGAGCAATATATCAATAAGATGTCATAGAGAGCAGAGTGTTGGCTTTCCCATTTCTTCAGCCATTGCTAAAGTCAAAATAGGAGTTAGGTTGAGACATACAGAAAGCAGCTAAGCCACTACATGCAGAATAGCCTTGACTCCCTCACATCAGGGGTGTTCCAGCTCACTGGCAGTGTGCACTGATGACATTATCTAGTGGCTGGGTGTGGGGTGAGGTCTGAGAATTGTACATCAGTGTTCACTGGGTTTTAGGTGCATCTCAAAGTTGTAAGAGTAAGCATGCTTCCGACATTTCTATGAGCCATGGGTCATCTCTTGTAGAAAATTACCAAGTTAAGAGGAACTGGTGAATTAAAAGCAAATAAAAGTAGCAGGTCAAGAAATTTATGGATACAATGATCCGTTGTGAGGTTAATGGGTACAGCCTCATATTAATTGTTTCTCTGGCAGAATTAATAAATTACTCAGCACTCAGCATGAAAGACTGGATAATATTTCTCCTGTTGGTTTTTTTTTTCTTCATCACTGAAGGACATAAGAGTAAACAAAAGTTTAAAATATAATGTAATGCTGTTACTGTCTGAGTAGTTCTCTGTTAGTGGTGAACCAGGCCGTTTGTAGTAATTTTAACCACTTCATCTAGTTGCAAAGGCCAATAGTTACTGGTTGATAGCTCACCTCTTCATTCTTTGAAGTCTGTGTCCTCTGGGCTCATTCCTATAGCTCTTGCACCTGTTCTTCCTGCTGTTCACTTGGCTAACTCTATCCATTGTTCACTTCGCCAGTTAAGTGTATTTATCTTTGAAAACTAGGTCCTTAGCAGGTGGTGCTATTTTAGTAAACACAGGAAATGGAGATGGAACCTGATGAGAGGATGTTAGTCATTGACATATCCTTGATGAATGAATCTAGCTCAGGCCTGTTTCTTTAGCCCACTCTTTGCTTCCTGTCTGCCATGAGGTGAAATAGTTCTACCATGCCTTCCCTAGTTCTCTGGAATGAAACCTCTGAAAATGTGAAGTAAAATAATAACTAGAGAGTAGAATGGTTAGATGCTAATGCAAAATAGGCATTGGCTAAGTGAGCAAAACACTAAGCTAAACCTCACATGAATGAAGTAGAAGAATGATCGATAAGAAGATGAATAGAGCTAAGTTTCCTCCTGTTTGTTGGTACTAGATTGTGGAACAACTGAATCGGAATTTAATCGTGATAGGTTGTTGGTCTCAGGCCATGTAGGAATAAATGGTAACATATTGTTACAGCTGCAATAATAAATGGAAGAATGAAGTGAAAAGTGAGCAATCGTGTTAGTAGAGCTATATCTATATTCCCTTCAAATTCGTTCTACCCTATTTAACCTAGTTCAGGAGATAGCTGAGAGGATTTATTAATAATGGTAGTACTTCAGAATGAAATATGTTCATGGTAAATACAAATAATAAAGGTAATTATTGTAATTGCAAATAGTAGGTGGGTACCAATATTTCAATTTTCCATAAACATTGAGGAGCCATAATATAGAACTCACCTTATATTTAAGAATAAACAGTTAGAGAACACAAAGGTTCCATTCGCTGAAGATATGGGATGATTCATCTACAATTGATGTCTCTGAAAATGTGAGTGACAGATAAGGATGTGGTTACAGTACCTTATGTATAGTGTATAGATAATAATAGTTCTGTGATAATTTATAAGATTAAACACATTCCTAAGAAGGAGCCAAACTTTATCATCCAAAAAATATGACAGAGGATGAATAAGTAAATGAAAGAGAGATTAATGATTTTGATTAGGGGTTATGGTTTTTGGATATTAGTCTCTTTCTGATAGTTAATCTTGATTTCTCCCTTGATTGGATTAGGGAACACCTTGGAAACAGCTCAGGGTGTATTTGGGAAGGAATTTTCAGAAATAATTAGACCATGAGAGCTCTGACCTAATGAATGAGTCAATCCCTGGATAGATTGATAATATGCTATCATAACTGGAGAAGATAAAAGGTGGGAGATAAGAGTCTGAATGGAAGAAATTGATCTTCAAGATTCTATAACTAGGGTGTATCTAAGACTGACCCCTTCCTCTATTCCTTTTCTTCTTCCTCTCTGCTGTAAGCTCTTGCCAATGTGATCCTCTGTCTCAAAACAGGTCCAGAATCAAAAAGCCTATTGAACATACTCTAAAATTTCTGAATCCATGAGCCAAATAATTTTTTTCTCTGCTTCACAGTTGTCAGAAATCTTATCACACAGCAATTAACACAACTAGTATATTCATCTTCTTTCTGGTTTCCCTGGTGAACATTGGATAAACCATTGATGAAGGACAGATGTTTGTCTACCCTGGCACCTAATAGAGTTGCAAAATACTGGGCCTTTGTTTTCAGTCTCACCATAGAACAGTTTTATGTCAGAAATGCTCATATTCTTATGACTATGCATGCATATTACACATACAATTTAAAATTAGGTCATGGAGTCTCAACAAATAAAACTGTTAAGGCAACTAAGTAGGTGGATTGAACACATGCCTGACAGATGTAGGACAAACTTAGCTATATTACAGGAGAAAATTGACTTATTAAATCCAAAGCAGGTTGCATAACTTCAACTTAGGAAAGAAAAACATTCATGAGTATCATGTGTATAAAAGAGACATTCAAAATCATAAAGCTACAGATTCTTTTTTTCTTCTGTCTTCAGATCTATTCTTTCTTCTAGTAGACTGACAATCTCCAGTCCTTGGAAAATTCCCTCTACTGACAGTCATTACATCTTATACATTGAGAATTTAATCACATCAAGAATAAACGCTCCCTCTAAAATGTCTAAAAGGAAGACCTTGTGTTAGATGAACCTTGAATTTTGTGCTGAATCGGTGTTGGTCAGGAGCCTGAGGTCACCCGAAATCAACAGAGGCATTCAGTTGGCACAACGTGATACTGAAAAGGAAGAGGCCATAGAGTAGTTGTGACTCTCAGAAGTTGAGCACAAAAATTCTGAGTTCTTACATTGTAGGGATGGCAGTGAGAAAACATACGAAATTGTTGCTGCGTCTACACCTAACATTATTTGGAATTATAGCTCTTTTAATTATTGTTTACCTTGATGGACAAGACTGTGTGGTGAGACTTTTGAAATGCAATAGTTGTTATGCTAGACAAAGGTTCATAGCTCAGAACTATCAATGCATAGATAATAAAGATGATCTAGACATAGTGATTATATTTTGTCTTCATTTTGTGAAAAGCACACTAGCTATTAACTTACTAGCTATTTACTTACAGTTTTCAGGTCCTTATTCAGAAACATGGCTATCAGTTCTAGACACAATAACCCATCTTAGGGATAGAATGCCAGTCATTTGATCTACAAAATATTAGATAAACAAGAAAGCATATGGCTTCTAAATTTTCATCATCTAGGACACCAATGTTCAACTTCATTGCTGATTGTTCTTTGTTTAGCCCCTGGAGTGTGCAACACTCAAGCTTGTTGACTCAGTTTTAGTTCAACATCACTAAGAAAAATCAGTTTGGTTGGAATACTGTGGATATAACTGATAAATAAAATGGTCTCGATGATAGAAACCATGTAATTATCCATGTTGAACAGTCATTCATGTTCCTTTTTATTGTAAAAATACTGTGCAGAGGGGTTACAGTTACTTGAGCAAGGTAATGAACACATTTGTTATCAAGCATTGTTGCCTCCTCCTTTGTTTTCCCCCTACCATCCCTTCCCTCCCACCTCCACAACTACACTCCCCCATATCTAAATTGTAAAGTTCATTTTTCAACATAGGGTCTTCTACATCTCATTGTTGCAATGGGTCAACCTGTATACCTATTTAAACAGTTTGTTTTTTCCCTTCCCTTCCCCAAATTATACTGCCATCAAATACAGTGAAAACAGGGGTTACCTAATGTATGTATAAGTATACATTGACTTGTAGTTTTGGGCACTTTGTACTATTGTGATTCTTTCTTTTTAATTGTGAAAATACCATACAGAAGGGTTACAATTATATGGGCAAGATAGTGAGTACATTCCTTAACAAGCATTATTGCCTCCTCCTTTGTTTCCCCATACCATCCCTTCCCCTCTCCACCCTACCCCACACACCCCTACCCACCTCCCCCACCCACTCCACCCCTCACCCCACCAAAGTTGTAAAGTTTGTTTTTCGACATAACGTCTTGTACATCTCATTGTTTCAATGGGTCCATCTGTAACCCTATTTAAAGGATTTGTTTTCCCCTTCCCCTCCACAAATTATATCAACATCAAATACAGTGAAAGCAGGGCTTATACCATGGGGGAGGTACATACAAAGCAACAAAGAAATCATCTTATAAATATGTTGGAAACAATTGCAAGAAAGAAAAAAAACATTTGAATCCCTATCTTGGGGTCCATTACTCAATGGAAAATGCTTTTGCCACAAAAGTCTAAAATCTTTGTCAGCATATTGTGTTTATACACCACACAAACCTTGGGGGAAATGAGAGATTTAGAGTTATTTATATTTTCATGACAATCTCCTTCGGTTTTCTTGGTAAATTTGGTTTATAAGAAACACATTGACAAGATGATAAGGAAGCTGGAGGACTCTGCTGGAAGATTTGGGGAAGATAGGAACATAATAGAATTTTTGTTGTCAAACAATTTTTTTCTTTTGGGCAGAAAAGATGAGATGTAATTAGAGGACTCTAAGGTCCCCAAAGCTACATAAAGATGTATATAAGTTCTAGGGATCAAACGAACAAATGTAGATTGTATAAGTTAGAATTAAACAACTGAGTTAAATAGAATGGATGGTCCAAAGCTTTGGACAGTGCATGTTCAGATATCCAAAAAAACATGATTCCCCCAAAATGAATATATTCACCCAAGTTTACCTGTGGAAATCGGTTGAGCTTAGTAGAGACCCTTCTGCCTGTCTGCAACTAGAATTACCTGATCAGTTTTTGAGGAAGCCTAGTGTCCTTGTTTTACATCATCATATGAATTCACAAATATGATATGAAAGGTAAGCATACATCATAATTCTGACATTAAATGATTGAACAGTATAACTTACAAGCTTTTCTTCTTCTAAAGAATAAGCCAACCCTAGAGCAGCTACACAAATTAGGAAGCCTCAGGTAGATGGTGATACAATATCCTGAGGGAGGGAATGTGAAAATGGCAAGGTTTGGAGTGGATTGTTTCTATGTGTTGTGGAAATGTTATGTAATACATTTAGTGGACCATCTGTGATGATTTCTACTAGCAAGGTTGTTGGATTATTCTGGGTCTTGGAAAATCAGTATATGATATAAATTTTTGTCAGTGCATTAGGTGATAGTTAATGATACACACAAAGATACAATTCCCCAAGAAAAATACCCGTTATAAACACTGAAAAAAAAAATCAAATCCTGGGCCACTCCAACACCTATTGAGGATAGGAAAGGAAATGTACCCCACAATTTATATGTATAGAAAGAGATACTATGAAATGTTTTGATATACTCACATGAAGGAAACAATTTTAACATGCAATGATTTGATCCAGCTATTGGCGATAGAACTACATACCAAAGAAAATTGGAAATTCAGAGAATAAAGTGGCCCCAAACCAAAAGCAGATGAATTTGAACCGTGCTGCAAAGATTCCTGTCTCCTAAGTGGGCATCAACTTATTGTAGAAACATAAAATTAAACTTAGGATACAGAGATTCCACCAATATCCTCGGCTTGACTGAAGATTATCTCTTCGTATTGTTCCAGAACTTATAACATTTAAAATTCCATAAATTAATTAACTTGCTTTGAATAGCCAGAGAACAATAATTAAATCTTAATGTCTGTCCTAGTGGGAAGCATCGAGTCATAGAGTAAAGAGGGTTGCTTTGTATTTTCCTTACTTGCACCTAGGGAAATAAGACAAAACTGAGTTTCACAGCCAAAGCATATTTTGGCAAAGTCCTGCAGGATTGGAAAGTAGAGATCTTTCTCTAGGCTCTGGAATTTAAATATGAAGTTCCACTAATTAGGAAACTGTGATCTCAGTCATGTAAAAATTCTCCACGTTCCAGGTTTATATCACTCAGTGGCACTATTGGCCTTTATCAATTAAACATGCTTGTGAAATCTATAGTCTAATTTAATTTGTAATTCATGAATTGTAAGTGCTTTTGTTTATTAGAAGCAATTTCTTAATTCTGCCTCAACTGCTTGTCTTGTTGAGTCAGACCCGGAAGCGCCAGCCAGTTCCTACACATGCTGTTATTGCACATTCCCTATGGCGGATGGCAGAGGCTAACACTCAGGAGCTGTGTTTACAACCTGTGCTGTATTTGGTGTTCTTTCTACGTGATTTCAGGAGAAATTGAATCTAAGTGCTAAACTCTGACCTTATACCTAAGAAGACATCAACCAAGTCATATTAGAAAAATGTTTAGAAAAGCTCAAAGAAGGAGATGAGGTTTAACACTGGGATTTATTTGACATGAATGATAAAAACTTCATCATTAAGAATATTCAATGCCAATGGTATTGAAGTGGAGTAGGTACCTTAATCAGCAGGTAAAAACATGAGCAAAATTCACCTTGCTATTGGTCTGGAAGACACTTAGTAATTGGTTTCTCCCTCTTCCTCTTCCATCTACAATGATTTCATGGCATTTTTACACATTCTCAATAAAGCAATACATATTTGATATTCCTGTTGTCTGCACCATGTGACCACTGTCTACCATCTCTTGTTTGATTACCTTGTTGGCTCTACTTTTGTGTAGCCATGATCCTCCTAACTGGATATCTGCCACACCATAGTTCACGTATATAACATATAATGCCTGAGTATTTTAGCAGATGATTTTCAAGTTCAACTCTTTTCCCACAGTCTCTTGAAGGAGACGCTGTTGTCTTTTCTGAATATCAGCCATATTGTCTTCCCATCAGTGAAGTTTCCTGTTCAGATTCTTTGATCTACTTCTGTGGTCCTCAAAGGTCTACACTTAAGAGCTGTTCTTTTCATTAAATCTGCAATAAGATTTCCTCTTATGTATATTTGCTTTTTATTCCAATTATATAACCAATTGTTTTCATTAGCTTCTTTGAGTATCTTTCTTTGATCTTAAGATATAACTTCAGGGTATTTTTTGGCAAAATAATCCACCAGGAAAATATTCAAGTGTTATGTTTATGATTTATGATTTTTTAATTATCCTTTTCACTTCTTTTATTAAGTAGTTGTACAAATGGCTTAGATTCCATGTCAGAATATAATACAATGTTTCTTGGTGAGTGTCGCCCTTTCCTTTAATCTCCACCATTTTCCCCTTCCCACACATACCCACAATTCACATAATTTATATTTCACCATGTATGTGGAATACAATGATTACATTTGCCCACATTCCTCATGAAAATGCCTATACTGCCAAAAGATTCATACTTTCAAAACTTATTTCCAATATACCAAATATTAAATTCATATATAATTTTTAGATAACATAATATAAAAATCTATTAAAGACTACAAAATGTCAGTCAAATTGCAATGTTGACTCAGATATTTCTTTCTTAGACAGTAATGTATATATAGCATATTAGTAGAATCAAAATGAATAAATATGTTATCAAAATGTACTCTTTAATTGGAGAAAAGGTAATTCTTTAAGACACTACAAGGACACTTGCAATAGCCAGGAAATGGAAACAACACAGATGCCCCACTACAGATGAATGGATCCAAAAACTGTGCTAGCTAATATTCCATTATGTAATGGAATATTATGCAGCCATTAGAAAGGACAAAATAATGGTATTTGTAGGGAAATGGATGGAACCAGAAGAAATCATGTGGAGTGAGGTAAGCGAAGAGCAAAGACACAAATGGCACATGGTCTCCCTGATAAGTTGATGTTAAATCCAAAATGTAAGGTGATACGACGAAGTTAACAAGACTTGAAAAATAAAGGATCTCCACTCATCTGGTCGAATCATTACTAAATAACCCTATGCTGCTCATCACACATATGGTATATATGTGCACACCAGAGGGAAACTAGGAGGAGACGCAGAACTAGAGGGAATCAGGGAAAAACATACAACAGCGGGACCCATCAGCTGCACTGGACATTGATCAAAACGAACTAAGCAACTCAGTGGCAGCAATGGGAGGGAGGGAATGAGCAGGAAAGAGGGAACAGCTGACGCTATGCAAAAAGAAAGGAATGTGCACATCACCCGATGTGGAAGAAATAACTGTATTTTCAAAGCTCATAGAACTCATAAACTTTATTTACCAGGATAGACAATTGGCCCCATGTGTTTGTGAATTTAACTAAGCATCACTAACCCACAATATTGTAAAATTTGTGAAATTATGTAATCACTTAATCACAATAAAGAATTTGAAAAAAAGGTGTAGCAAGTTTTCAGACGTATCTTTAAAGTTGACCTAGTTTCTAGTTATAATTATTCTAAATAACTATGGTTAGATCAACAGATTTTTATGCTTGAAACTACATGGGTAGCTTGTGTCTAGTCTGAGAACCATAATAGAACTGTTTTTTTTCTGCATATAATTTCATCACTAAATGAATGTTTCTGGGTTTATCTGTTTTAAGTTTTCTAAGTACAGAGGCTAATTGTTTGCTTCCCCCCTCCTCTAATTTTTTTTTTTGCCAGTCCTGGGGCTTGAAAAAAAATAAGACACTACAATGGTTGATGAAATTAATGCCTAGTGGTATATATACCTCTGAATTTTAAAGGAATTTCACCCTGTCTAAATAAAAATTACAATTATATTTGGGTTCTTTTGTCAAATGATCTATCTGTTTTTCAAATGTTGAATATAGCTTATCAGTGAATTTGTATTCCTGTAAATGGTTCTATGTCATAATCTTGAGCATATGATCCTTTGTTATGAACTATATTTGTAGAATGTGATAATTCTGAAATAATTTTTGTTCTTCTATAATTGTCAAAAATATATCTTTTATTATATTCATTAGCCTGTTCCCTCTAGTGTTTCTCTTGATGATATTTTGAATTGAGAGGAAATTTAAAATATTCTAGTGTATGTCAATAGCACCTCTTAAAATGGAATTGAATTTTTAGGTAATTAAAATTATAATCTATTTAAAGAAAAGTTATTGTCATATTAGTGAGAAATAAGTAGAAAGATGATTACCAAATGCAATTCTGTATGAAGATATGCATATTTTATATTAAGAATCATATTATTCTTAAAGAAAAAATTATTGGAACAAAATTAGTAAACAAATACCTGCCATTTTTTAAAATACAAGTAAAAAGATAAGGCTAATATTTTAATATTAAAGTTGTTTTTGCATACTCAATTCCAACACTATCAAGACGCAGAAGACATGAGTAAATAATAATTTTAAATTTATTCTATAACATCATGGGGTTGTTCTTTAATAGTAAAGATGAATTTAAATAGGAGAGTCCATATGTAGATGCAATGAATAGAAATACAATAATGTCACTGTTAAAAGTTTCACAAAGAAGGGGGAGTGAGAGGACAATAGAAATGTTGGCTCCAATGGAGAAAATTGAAATGGAAAGGATGCTAAATTTTCACATATGGTTCTTTGTCAAGAGTGGCTATTGTAGACTATCTTTGCTTATTTCTTCATCAACAGTCTCTTTAGACATCCCTAGTGACCCCACGGCCAGAGATCCTGACCCTCAGTATGAACAGCACTGAACACAAGTGAACAAAAATTGCTCTGGGCCATGTTATTTTTGAACTACAAAATGGCTTACATAGTTAAAAATAGAAATTGGAGCCCATATGTCAACAGTTACATGAATGAGAACACTGAGTGTCTGCTTTCAGACCAGCTGCCTTTTTTTTTTAAAAGGAGACAGCATAACACATTATTGAAGGCCATGTATTTGTCTATGGGGTCCTGGGCAAACTTGTCTTGCACATGCTATTTTTACTAAAATGTAAGAAAAAATCCTTCTCCGCCTGATAATCATTATATTCAGAATTACATGGAATAAAAAATAATCATAAACTTATTAAAATATTAATCTAAAAATTCCATTAAAGGTAAATATATACCTCAAGAGAATAAAGGATGACACAGTTTTTTTTAAATTAATGATGCCATAAATAAAGTAAATAACAGTAATGAGGATTTACGTGCAGTGAGGATGGTTACTCAGTTTCAGTCTTCTTCTAAAAATATTTTTTCTTGTAATTCTAAAAAACTGCTCACAAGCAAAACAAATTCACACTGGAGATGTAGTTAAAAACTATGGGCATTAAAAGTTATCTGGGAGCAACAGATGTGATGTTAGATGGTCCTGTATTTCACATGAAATGAGGGAGACACTAAGAAGTCAAGAGATTGTAAATATGGGTATGTATTAAACTATGATCCAAAGCTGAAGATGAACTACAAGTAGTTTTAGGAAGTTTTTCTTGGAAAATATTCCTCATTTAGAGATTAGCTTTTGCTTATTTTAGAGTTTTTCAGGATATGTCTAATTGTATTAGAACTTATTCATCTCAAAAAAACTCTGCTGATTAAAACTTGTTTGGAGAGCCCTCTGGTGTGCTAGTGCACAAAATGAGCAGGAAAGCCTGAATTATTGCATTCCAATCATTCATCCACTGTGGCATTGAGTAATCATTTACTGTATGCTTATATAAAGTCAGGTATAGTAGTGTACAGAAGGGTATTTTTTCATGAAATGTATTACACAGAGAACTTTAAATGGATGCCACCTCTATACATAATCTCTAACTTGCTTCCTATGGATGAGTCCATCAGAAGGAAATACATTTTGGGGGTGTTTTTTAAAGGAGCAAAAGCATTCATTTCTTTTAAAAAAAGTATAAAACATTGCATAGCCACCCTTTTGCATAAAATTGATTTGAGACCCCCATATCTATTCTAACACTGAGAATTTTCCTAGTGACTTCATAGAATAGAATCAACAGAGGCTTTGACTGACCAAAGTGGAATGCTTACCTTGAAAGTTGAACCTACACCTCAGACCAATTATGTACCAGATGAGCAGTGATCTTCAACTTTTCTAAATAAAATGAGGAAATGCTTTACATTAAAGACTCCCCTCAGGTATACCTCCATAGGAAGCTTTTACTTTTCTTCTTGGGCATTCATTCTCTGAGTTTTCTTTTCTGCAATGATAGAATTTTAGATTCACTGCACCATATATGCAGCATGGTAGCTTCTTTTCCCTCTGGGAAATCTGTCTTTATTGAGTGTCTTATCTCCTACACTTGGTTACAAACTCTGACCAGGCAGCTACTGTATGGTATTTTTGAACACCTCAAGGCATGTAACATTATATCTGGATATAAGTGGATGGATCATGTGGCAGTGGAAAATATAGGTCAAACTTGTATAATCAAATAGTTCAAGGATTCAGTTAAAATTATGACTGACTCAAATCCTATACATGTAAGTATGATTTATACATGTAAATAAGAAAGCTGGATTTTGGAGCTATAAAGAAGAGTGAGTTTTGATCTTTTATTTCTTTCTTTCCTAAGACATTTACTTATTTTCTAGTCTCCTTTACTTGTTGTATGTGATATGCCAAGAAATTTATTTGGTTCTAGGTTTAGAAAAATTAAAGTAAAACTCTCCTTAATTATCTATATACTTTTCACTACAAGGGACACAGAAGCTGATAGAGACTAGTCCAATTTAAACTGGTCTTTCAGACTACAAGCTCATCATAATCTTAGCTTTTAAATTTCCATTATCCAGCATATCAGTTCCAACTTTTTTCTCTGTGAGGTCTTCAGTCACTCTTACAAAACTCTGGCTGATAATTTCTACCACTAAAATTCTAGAACCGTTTACAACTTGTACTTTATTTGTCTTCTTTGGTTACAATTAGATTTTTAATGATGGAGATTCTTAAAATTATTATCTTAAAAGTATTGCATGCTTTCCTGACACATAGATGACTCAGTAAACATTCAACCAGTTATTTGTTCAAATATTGTAATACAGAAATAAAAGTGAGGCTCATTACACAATGCTAAAATCAAGTATTGGGAGAAAATATTTTTGAATTACTTTAAATAAACTACAGGAGATGTGCAGAGAAGACAAAGTACCAAGTTCAAAAATCTGGGTCATTATTGTTGCATGATCATGAAGTTTAGTTTGTCTTTCAAACCAGATCTTTTTTTTTTTTTTTGTCGGTGTGGGGCTTGAACTCTGGGCCTGGGTGCTGTCCCTCTGCTCTTCAGCTCAAGGCTAGTGCTCTATTGCTTTAGCCACAGCCCTACTTCCCGTTTTCTGGTGGCTTATTGGAGGTAAGAGTCTCACAGACTTTCCTGCCAGGCTGGCTTTGAACTGTGATCCTCAGGCCTCAGCCTCCTGAGTCAGTAGCTAGGATTACAAGCACGAACCAGCATTCAAGCCAGATCTTTTAAAGAGGGAAGAGCAAAGACAATTACCCAGTACACTGACAAACCAGTAGGGAATATTACAATTCTCTTGAATTTTCTAGTCAGTACCTTATTTTTTTAGTTTTTATTATTTTTGTTTATTTTATTGTTATAGTAAAGGTGATGTACAGAGGGTTTGCAGTTACATAAGTCAGGCAATGAGTACATTTCTTTTTGAACATTGTCACTTTTTCCCTTATTTTCTCCTAGATTTTTCCCTCTTGACACTCCTCCCCCCATAAGCTGTATAGTTCATTCCCAACATAGTGTCTAGAGAGTATCACTGCTGCAGTTGTTTGCCCTTTGATCCACCATTTCTGTGCTTCCCTTTACCCTCCTCCAAACAGATACAAAACAAAATTTAAAAAAAACAGTGATAAAGAAAAAAAAAAACAAGGACCAAAACAACAGAAAACCTCTTGTTTCCATTTCTTGGAGTTCAAGAAACATCATTTTATATGATAATATGCCTATATCTATTGAGGCTTTGTGATCCTCTCCTAAGAATATCTTCCTTCGGTCTCACTGTGTCAATGTCTAGAGTCTTGCATAATTTATCAGGTCCAAGTGTGTATTTTTGTCTTTTACCATTCAGTGAGTTTACTTTTAGAATTATAGGCACTTTATAGTTACAACAAATGAGGGAAACTACAAAACCTGTGTTTCTTCTGACTTATTTCACTTCATATAATTTTTTTCAAGTCTTTCCATTTCCTTGCAAATGGTACAATGTCATTCTTTCTGATGGAAGCATAGAATTCTATTGTGTATATATACATATTCTTGATCCCTTCATCTCTAGCAGGGCATCTAGATTGATTCCATATCCTTGCTGTGGTAAACAATGCTGCAATGAATATGGTTGAACTGAAAGACGGCCTTATTTGTGGTCTATTGGAAAAATGCCCAGGAGTGGGACTGCTATAGGTGAGCTCTATGTTGAATGTTTTGAGGAACCTCCATACTGCTTTCCATAGTGGTTGAACAAGTTCACATTCCCACCAACAGCATAGTAGAATTCCCTTTTGACAATATCCATGCCAGCATCTGTTAATGTTAATTTTCTTGGTAATGGACATTCTAACTATGGTGAGGTAGAATCTTAACATTGTTATGATTTGCATTTCTTTTATGGCCAGAGACTGAACAATTTTTTTTTTTTTGGTCATGGGGCTTGAACTCTGGGCCTGGGCTCTGTCCTCAGCTCTTCAGCTCAAGGCCAGTGCTCTACCACTTGAGCCACAGTGCTGCTTCAGGTTTTCTGGTGGTTTATTGGAGACAAGAGTCTCACAGACTTTCCTGCCCAGGCTGGATTTGAACGGCGATCCTTAGATCTCACCTCCTGAGTAGCTAGGATTAAAGGCATGAGCCAAATGCGCCTGGCTGAACATTTTTTCATCTGTTTGTTGGCCATTCTTAATAGGGCCCTTAGTCACTTGTTAAAACTTCTTAAGTAACTTTCATGCTTAGATCTTGGCAAAAATAGGTTAAATATTGTTATGATATAGCACAATGTTTTAATTTATAAACTTAGTTAACAAAGTCAATTTTATCATTATAAGGCCAATTCTATTCCCTAAAATTACATTTATTTAAAGTTATGTCTCTTTTTGGTTTTATTTTACAATAAAGATGATCTGTTGACAAAAACAGATTCAGAATCACAACAGACCAAATAAAGACTGGATAAATCAGATTGTATCAAGCTGAAGAGTTTTTGCATGCAAAGGACAGAATGGGCGATTTGTAATAGTTATGCATCAAGGACCTTATATCTAAACTATAGTTAGAGCTCAGAAAATTAACTCCCTCCCAAAAATTAAACCCTCAAAAAAAATCCAATTAATAAATGTACTAAAGACTTAATGAAAGGTTTTTTTTTGTTTTCTTTTTCTTTTGTCAGTCATGGAGCTTGAACTCAGGGCCTGAGCACTGTCCCTGAGCTCTTTGTGCTGAAGGCTAGCTCTTTAACCTGTTGAACCACAGCACTACTTCTAGTTTTCCAATGCCGGTTTGAATTGTGATCCTCAGATATCAGCCTCCTGAGTAGGTGGGATTACAGTTGTGAGCATCAGCAATCAACATGAAAGATAATTTTTATGCACGATTATATTTCACTCTATACAAACTCTCATTAATAAAATCCATTCTTTTGTTCATGCACAAAAATTCAATGAGTTTCACTTAAACATCACAAACTATATATATCAGCAAACCTATCAACAATAAAGAGGCTCTGTATACACATAAAGTTGTTGGTGCCAACTAAATATGCTAATTTGAGTGGGCACTCATGCATAGAGAATTATATTCTAATCCATAGCACAATTTCTTTTTCCAGCTCTTTTGCTCAGTAAACTCTGGCAAAAAGTTTATTGAGCAGAAATAACACTGCTGCTGTTTTTATTTCTAAGAACTCCAAAACACAGAATAGCAAAGTAGCTCTCTAATTTCAGGCACTAGAACACAATGCCTGCTCTTTGGGGCACTGGTACGTGTGCCCTTGTTCCATTCACTTCCTTGAGAACTATTCATGTCCATTTGTAACATGACCCTGAACTTTAACCTCTGCTACTATGCTACTTAGAAATATGTATCTTTTCTTAGTGAGGACCATAACCCAGCTATTAAACAGAGTTGCTCCTATCATCAGACTTCCAGTATGTTTGTTTAATCTATGCTCTTTTCTCTGCTTTTTATCTTGGATAATGTCCCAAAAGATATACACAAATGATCTTCATATAATATTCTAACTGATTTATAAATTCTAGTTTCCACTCCTTAGTCAGTTTGAAATATTTGACTGTCTCCTTTTGACTGCAGAGTTCAGTTGAATTTATATAACAAAGTGCAAAGACTTTCAGACCTTCTCATTCATATAGTTGGTTTTTGTCACATCACTTCCAACAAAACTGTGAATGTAATGCTGTCAGATTGTCAGTCTATTACTCATTTATATAAGCTCAAGAAAGAATATGTTTTTAAATGCTTAATACAAGATTTGGATTTTCTCTTCTCTAAAGTATCTTTTTATGACTCTTCAGTGTGATATTTTCCTTTTCAGATTTGTATCTTCTGGCTAAACTCTAATATTTTTTCCACCAGTATATTGATTGTTTTTTGAGTTTGTATGATGCTTCCTCAAGTAAATATCTTTTTAAAATTTAGTTCAATATCTCATTCTTTTACTTTAGAACATATGGATAAAAGACTTTAGTTGGCCATTCTTCTCTTTTCCTGGTGTTTATTTTCTGCAGAATTCATATGCAGAACAACAATGCTTTGAATTTGTAGCACCTATAGTACTAACCCATCTAGTAACCTCTTTTTTTCTTAGTTTTCAATGTTATTCTTCCTATACAAAATATTACATTATTATTACATTATTAGGTTATTATTAGATTACATTATTATTACATTAAATCATTCATAATTTCTTCTACCAAATTAACATATCAACATTCTTCTGCATAATAGTGTTGTATAATCTAGGGTCCACCTTTTTTATTTATTCAGTTCTGTTTATTCAGATCCATTTGTCCTTTCTATAGCCAGACAGTATAGAGTCATTTTACACTAGTTATTTATTAGGTATTACATCTTCTAATTTAAGTTCACATTACTATTTGAAATACAAATTTGCCTCACTTTCTTCTGTCAGGATTAAGCTAGCATAACCCATATAGTAGTCCTGGATTTTTTAACTCAAGACCTGGACCTGTCCATGAGCTTGTTTGCTCAAACCTAGAGTTCTACCACTTGAGCCATACCACATCTGGCTTTTTGGTGGTTACTATGTCTCAGGGACTTTCCTGATTGGTCTGGCTTTGAACCAGAATTCTCAGAGCTCAGTCTCATGAGTAGATGAGATTATAGGCCTGAGCCACCAATGTTAGGTTTAAACATATTTGATTTATCATATAAATAGCTTCTTAGTTAGGTAGCAGTGGCTCATATCTGTACCTGAACCACCTGTATTGGTTTAAAGCCAAACCAAGTAGGAAAATCTCTGGAAATCCTATCTTTCACTTTACCAGAAAATCTTCCATTGTGTTGTGATTCAAAGTGGTAGGGTGCTAGCTTTGAGCACAAAAAGCTCAGGGACAACACCCAGGCCCTGAGTTCAAGTCCCACCAACAATAATAAAAAAAATAAAAATATCTTGTTACATAAAGACATATGAATGACCCTTGCCAGTATACTTTCATTAAACTAATAAGCTCAAATATATTGATGACATCAATAGATGTCATTATTCCTTGTTTTAAATTATTTTCTAAAAGTGAACATTTTTGAATAGTTGTATGTGAAACTCAGATATAAAATATCAGGGTATTAATGTTTCCATAGTAAATGGTAGTAGAAAACTATGAAGATTCTCAAGTTTGCACTGATTTCCTTGGATCATTATTTACCATTGGGGAAGCAAGTAGCTTTTCATTCAACTTTGGTGCCTGGGGGAAGGGGAGGGAGGCTGGGGGAGGATTGGGTAGGGAAGCAGGGGGAGGATGGGAAGGGTTGGGAAGGGGAAACAAAGGAGGAGGCTACAATGCTTGATAAGAAATGTACTCATTATCTAGCCTATGTAATTGTAACCTCCTGTACAGTTTTTCACAATAAAAAATAAATAAAATTAAAAATCAAAAAATAAAAAAGAATAAGTTTGGAAAAAAAAAAAGAATTTCCTACAATTATTCATTTTCTCTAGAGAATTCCAGTTAACTGCCATGCTCAGTACTGAATTGCCCTAACATGGTAACTCAGGAAAAGCCATTTCTTGAGAACTTGTCAGAAAGTAAAAGTTTACTGCCTTCCAACATCTATCTGTCAGGGGTTTAACAGAGTAAAACTCCACAGTATTAATTCTCTAATGATAGCAAAACCTTCTGCATTTCTAAAAAACTTTCAATATTGACCTTTTAATTTTTCTGGTCACGATCTCTTGGTTATTCTAGGCTTTGTTACTGCAAGTATCTTGTACTTGTATCAAGTACAAATATCAAGTATCTTGTAAAACAATAGTTTCACCAATGTTCCACTTATCTTTAAAAAAAGAAACAACTTTCAGAGCCATGAAAGTGAGTCTTTTTCAAATAGATCATGAGATAAGCTCTAGAGGCCTTACACCCAAAAATCACTGGCTGTGAATCCGCTGTAATGGCTACCTGGAGCCTTTGTATCAATTTGAGTTATGATGTTTTGAATCTCCCTTCGGCTTGCCTTATTTTCATGGATAATAGAAGAAACAGCATCCTTTTGCTAAGATCAGTTTCCACTGAACCGGTGTTTCCTTGAGGATGTTGTAGGTTATATCACAGAGTGTTTTCATCTTTAGGGCTCCTGAGGGATGTTCTTTATATTCTTAATGTCAGGAAGTGGGAGAATGAGGGATGGGTGTGCCTACTCACTTCCTTATGTTACTTAGAAGAGAGTCCAGATTTATTATATATAACTTAGATGGAATTCTTTTTGGAAATGAGAGCTAAGACAATGTTTTAAGGCAATAGAAAGGCAATGTTTAAAAATGTAATAAAAATAAGGTGGAACCTTTTTGAGTGGAGAAAATGAAAATAAATATTATACACTGCTAAAAGAAAAAATAGAAAAAATACAACATACTTAAAAATATAACTAAGGCAAATACTTGTATGTCAACACAAGTTGTTTTTAATAAAAAGACAAAAGATTTAATGACAGTGTGCTTCTTAGATATTGAAAACATTCTAAGTATTCCCGAGAAGTAGCTACATAAACACATTTACTTGAACTGTAAGCAAGTGATATTTTGTATATTTATACGTTTTATATATTCTTACTGCAATAAAATGTATTGTCATGACAAGTGCATACAACACACTAAGACATAACAAAAAAAATAAAATGTATAAATTAAAGTGTTAGACAAGTATACACCAGGCAAAATAAATGATATTCACTATATTTGTATTGGAAAAACAAGAATTTAAGAGAAAGGTAATTAAATGAGATATAGAAGACAATTTCATCGAAGACCCAACATGTAAAGGACAAATGTGTGTGTATGTGCTATTACATATATAATAAATACACCAGATATATAAGAAGACTTTGAGAGAAATTCGTATTGTGAGAATTTTTTGTATACTTTGTCCTTGACAAACATGTAAATAAAATATTGGTAGTATTTAAATGATATCATTAGTGATAGTTCAATAACATGCATAAAGATGACATGCCCTAAAAATAGAGAACAAATCTTTCTTATCATTATCAGTGAATCACTTATCCTCATTGTCTGGGCTATCTCATATTCCTAAGAGCAAGAGCAAAACCCATCTTTGCCATTAGCACAAGCAACAGAACTTGAATCGCTAAGTGTAACTTTAAAAGCATCAAACATTTATCATTTGTGGCAACTCTATAATATATGTTAGGGTGGTAAGTGTAACTAACTTTTGACAATGTGTGTGTGCTTTGTGGAATAAAAGGAAGAAATAGCCATCAAAATGTCCTGCGTTGCTAAATTTGAACTAAAAGGCCAGCTTAGAAGTCTTAGGAGACCTAGGGTTTCTCCTATTCCATCCTGTAATGTTAAACCCTAGGTCTCCTTGGCTCAGGCCGAAATTTTCTGAATAGAGACCTGGAAACACAACAAATCAAAGAAAGGTTGGACAAATGGGATTGCATAAAGTTGCAGAGCTTCTGCAGGGCAAATGACATAGCTAGCAAGATCAATAGAAAGCCCACGGATTGGGAGAAGATCTTTACTAGCCATACAACGGACAAGGGTCTCATATCTAAAATATACTTGGAACTCAAAAAATTAAACCCCCCAACAACAAATCCTCAAAGAAACAACTGCCCAATAAATAAGTGGGCGAAAGACTTAAAGAGAAACTTCTCTGAAGAAGAAAGAAGGATGGCCAATAGACACATGAAGAAATGTTCAACATCCCTAGCCATAAAAGAAATGCAAATCAAAACAACATTGAGATATCACCTCACTCCAGTGAGAACGGCAAAAATCAAGAACTCTAACAACAACAGATGCTGGAGGGGATGTGGACAGAAAGGAACCTTAATTCATTGTTGGTGGGAATGTAAACTTGTTCAACCACTTTGGAAAGCAGTATGGAGGTTCCTCAAAAGACTCCACATAGAGCTCCCCTATGACCCAGCAATCCCACTTTTGGGCATTTACCCTAATGTTTACAAACAAGACCACACTAAAGCTACCAGCACAACTATGTTTATTGCAGCATTATTTACCATAGCTAAGATATGGAACCAACCCAGATGCCCCTCAGTAGATGAATGGATCAAGAAAATGTGGTATATATACACAATGGAATTCTATGCCTCCATCAGAAAGAATGACATTGCCCCATTTGTTAGGAAATGGAAAAACTTGGAAAAAATTATATTAAGCGAAGTAAGCCAGGCCCAAAGAAACGTAGGTCCCATGGTTTCCCTTATTTGTAATATCTAGTATATGTATGAGTCAAGCGGAAAAGGTCAGATAATGTGATGTCAGGAAAATGAACCCTTAGATGTGTATTTTAATGTTTTTTTCTTTCATGCATGTGTTTCTAACACATTTATAAGATTATCTCTTTGTTGCTTTGTATGTCCCTCCCCCACAGTATAACCCTTGCTTTCACTATATTTGATGTCAGTATAACTTGTGGAGGAGATGGGGAAAAACCAGTTGTTTAAGGATACAGGTGGACCTGTTGCAACAATGAGAAGTACAAGTTGTCATGTCCAAAACGAACTTTACAATGTTGGTGGGGGGGGGGGGTGCTGGGGGGAGGGAGGAAGGAGAAGGATTGGGATTAGGGGGGGAGGGGGGAGGCTGGGAAGGGATGTGAAGGATAAACAAAGGAGGAGACTGCAATGCTTGGTAAGAAATGTACACATTATCCTGCCCATGTAACTGTAACTCCTCTGTACAGTATGTTCACAAATAAAATTAAATTAAATTAAAAAAAAAAAAAAAAAAAAAAAAAGAAGTCTTAGGAGTTTAGTCTAACTCTGATACTGAGAATGAACCAGAAGTACAGTGAAGGAGGCCTCTCCTGTCCTCACTCCTGGCAGAAGCTCGCTTCTGGGGAAGTTGTCTGTCCATGAATCTTCGGGGGCTGTCAATCTGGAGGCTCCTTTGCTCTGTGGGAGGACCCTCTCTTCACAAGCCTGCAGAAGTGTCCCACTTAATTCCCATTAAGCCTAAAGGCATGGTTGCATTTAGCTCACTCCCTTGGGCTGTGTGTGCCAACAGACAAGTGGACAAAGACAGGAAATTCCACTGTGACATTTGTAATTGATCTAATTAACACAAGCCACTGGAGCTTTGGCTGCAATAGGGAGATAGGGAAGGAGTCATTTGGTAACCAGTTGGCCCTTTCTTATTTCCCCACCTCCAGTTCCCTCTGTAGCTGGTCCAGCAGAACAGTGATGGTGGAGCAGAACAGTTATACCCACGCTGAATCGTCTGAGTGGAGGATGAGGTACAACGGGTGTGCAGACTGGAGAGCAGGTGATGCACTACGCATGGGAACCACAGCTCCCTTCTGCAATCACTATCAGAAAGTTTCCCCAGACGTGCGAGCACAGGGAACTCTGAAGGAAGTATAACCGCCAGGAGTGAAGCTATTGTGAGAACCGGTGACACCGAGACAGTGGATGCGGCTGGTCGCCAAAGCAGACCCTTCCCAGAGCAGGTCAGCACATCCTCCAGTGACTCTGCAGAGCGATGCTGATCACTCTCAGCTGCCAGCTTCTCCCTTGCCTGTTGGAAGCAGCCGCATGGCCCTGACATGCTTGGGAGTTTATGTCTCACTCCCTTTCTCCCAGGGGCGACTAGGATTTTATAGCTCACGGATGACGTTCACGGTGCATCGAGCTGGTTTCCATGCTTGTGGGCACAACCAGTCCTGCGTGGCAATTTGCACTCTGAGGTTCCCTGTGAGATTCTCAGTGTACACTGCTCCTTTAGGATCTTGCAAGTGCTGATGCTTCCTCAGTCTTTTATGCTTTGCCTCTCTCTGTCTTTGTGTCTCTGTGTCTTTGTCTCTGTCTCTGTCTCTGTCTCTCTGTCTCTGTCTCTCTGTCTCTCTCTGTCTCTGTCTCTCTGTCTCTCTGTCTCTGTCTCTCTGTTTCTCTCTCTGTCTCTCTGTCTCTGTCTGTCTGTCTGTCTGTCTGTCTGTCTGTCTCTCTCTCTCTCTCTCTCTCTCTCTCTCTCTCTCTCTCTCTCTCTCATTTTTCCCATTGAAAATACTAGCTCCATAAATCTGGCTCAGGCATTTCTGAAAACTCTGCTTAAGATGTCTATGTAAGATGAATATCAAACAGAATGGCACAACTTTAAGCACTATTTTTTTTAAACTAATAAGAGCTATTAGGAGATGTGTATACATTTCTGTGAGTGAAGAGCAGATATTCCATAGTTCATAATCTGGCTAAACTACATGCTCCAATTTAGTGCAGTGTTCTGCTCCGACACTCACAGAAATCCCAGAGTTACTTCCTGAAAAAAATACCTCAGAAGATCGATTTCGGGCAGAAGTATTCAGTAATAGAACGATTTTGGAATGAATGTTTTAACGAAGCGAGTAAAATCATAGCGATTATTCACTTCATTCCTACATTGTACATGGACCCCAAAATACCCTGTACTCACCAACCTAGTGCTGATTCCTGGTTCTTCCAAGCAATATCAGACCCAGTTGGGTCCTAGTGTAAATAGCTTTCTGAAAACGTATAGACTGAAGAGGAAAATTTGTCTCCTTATTTTCCATATGCCTTAGAAATTCATAAAATTTTCCTAGCAGCTTCATGGCCAGTCCAGTGTTCAAGTGAAAGTAGAAATACGATGATCATTTTACTCTGTACAATTGTATCAATCCACACATGGGTGAGGGACACCTCCAATTTCATTCTGTACACATTTTTACAAGGACACCTTTCTTTTTCAGTTTTAAAAACTCGAATAAAATTATCTCTATATATGTAGCTTGATCTTCCAATTGCCACCTTAGTTTGCATTAGAGAACATTATCATGTTGGCTTATGAGTTTTGAGAAGCAGTTGAATAAAAAGATCTCAAAACCAATTTCTGAGCTGGTGAAATGCTGCAAGAGTAGAAGGAAGCCATTAATCTATGACCATAAAATGCACAGTGCCAATAAAAACAGTTTTGAACTCAATATGGTATTGAACCAATTTATAAACAGGAAAATAAAAAAATTAGAGCAGTAAATTATTTAGGCAGAAAAGAAAACTCATCTATCATCGTTGGAGAAACAGTTGAAGAGTCTGTTTTGAAAGCATTTGTATTATTTTAAAAGCTTAGGGCCACTGTGGGGAATTTTCCTTCAATAAGGATATAAAACATGTTCCCTCAGTGTTTATGTTGATAAACTTAATTCATTTCAAATTTAGCAGATACTTACAAGTCAATATAAATATGAAAAGTTAAATATGAAAAAACAAGCTGAGAATTTTATCAATTTTATTCCATGTTAAAAAAAATACACAACTAATTGTGGAACAAGAGACTATTTAAATTCTCTTAAGTTAACCAAATCCTAAAACTAATCTAGTATAAAATTTCAGTCCTTATTCAAACTGTGATGTTAATTGGTTCAACTATAACCTCTTATTAATTCTCTTGTTATTCAAAACCTATAATTCCTAATATCTAATGAGAAGAACTTGGCATTAATGCCAAAGAATCATTTTTCTTTATGTTTATTAGAATGTTTAGTAAGTTGAGTTTGGACCAATCATCCTAGAATTTTCCAGTGACTATAACAAGAGTCTCTTTTAAAATGTAGTATAATTTTGCAACTATAATTCCTTGGATAAAGTGGCTTATATTAAAACACCCAGGTTGTGGAAGTAAATGTTAGCCCTCAGTAGACTCAATTTCTTAGACTCATATGAATCTTGATTTTCTTGAATCACAAAATAGTAGACTAAAACAACATCTCTATGAAATCTTTCCAAAAAGTTAAGATTCCACTGAAAAACATATTTTTAGGAATTAATTTGACTGATTCTAAAATAAGCACTAATATTCACATATGATTAGAAAAAGAGTGAATAGAAATAATTAGAAGTAAAATAAAAATGAGTTGCTGAATTGGTACTCAGTATCTTTAGGTAGCTCTAGCTCATGGTTGTGTCACTATAGCTTTTGATGAGTGTGGGAAAACCCAAGAATGCCCTTGGCATGACATTGATAAATGTGGGAAGTACATGTGAATATTTCAGGCTGATAGATATTTTTTTTTACCTTCTGCAAGGCTGTTTTACAGGAAATGACGATCTCTGCTACTTAAAAGATTCTCTCAGGCCCAAAGAAAGATTTTTAATCATGAAACCAGTTGTTTGTATCTACTTCCCCATTGGCTTGTTTGTCACTGAGAAAATACAGTTATGCTAGCTGAGAAATTGCTTGTTGTGCCTTGTCCTTAGTTTTCACAGCCTAAACCACTTTGTGTGACACATTTCATCCACTGACTATAGCATGAAAGAAGTCACCAGCCTTATCCAGAACTCCTGATTTCTGCTTCTGCCTTCTTACTTCCCCCCCTCCAGTTCTTTCGCCCCCTCTCTCCAATGGGCCATATGCTGAGCTTGACCCCTACCCGTCACACTTATATCACTTATATCAGGAAGCTGCAAATCAAGGCTGGGAGAGTAGGAACTTGTGGAGACTTTGCAGCATGCTGAGGTCAGATGCAGACAGCCTCATGAATTGTCTCTTGACATGGAATTTTATGATTCCTTAGGGTCTTAGGAAAGACAACTATAATTAGGCCTCATTCCCGCTATGTATCTGAAGGGGATCTACATGAATCTCTCTATGTTTGATGAAAAGTCAAGTGGTTGTTTCCGCCACTTTAATTGCTTCTCTCACGTTGTCTCTTCATGAATGCTGTAATGCTTGCTTCACAAGCAGCTGCAGTTCAGAGCTGCTGCAGAGAAAATACAAAGCTCTTCTCCACCCATTGTTCCATGCCTGCCCGCAGTTTGACTTAGTGCAAACAGTCTCCTTGTTACTTGGAGAAACTCAGGAAGCATCATCAGTCATATTAGGAAAAGAGCTACCACACTATTTTAAGTCATTTAGAACTTTACATACCAACCAATAATTTAGTAACTTTCATACCTATTGATATAAATGTTATTTATGATATACTTAAAACATTCTCCTTATCTGCACTAAAATTCAAAATAACTTCATAAATATAATGAATTCTAAGATCATATTACGAAAAGATGATCAATTACTTATTGAATGCACTTGTGATCAATGCCATTTAGATACTAGTACTTTAAGAAAAGATAAAACCAAAGAATTAATATTTAAATATCATAATTCTAACAATGATACTTGAGATTTTAGTAAGTTAAAATTATTTAAAATGATTATTTCAATAACCATGTGAAAGGACTAATATGTTAGGGAAACAAAGAGGATAAACCATGATATTAAAAATGTAAAATTAAAACTTACCTCCTAGGATTGAGAATAAGAATAGATTAAAAATATACAACCAGAAGCCACTGTGGTTGGTAGAACTTTCAAGGTCTAGGATCTAAGTTCTCTAATCAGATGGTAGAGAAAATGTCTCCAAATCTAGGCAGCTCTGATAACAATAGATTTTCAAAAAAGATTTTCAAATCTCTTGAATCCATGGAAGAAGTGAATTCCTCAAAGTTCTGGACATCAGCTTACACAGAGAGATAAATACACCCACAACACAAACAAACATATCTGAAATAGGAAGATTCTTGGGCATTCAATAATACTTCAATAAGGATTACTGAATTTTCAATTTCAAGTGTTTTTAAATTGATTCATTTTGGTGCCTGTATGAGAGATTCGAGGGGTTTCCACTAAAAAGGTCAACCCAAAAGCTATGTGAGGTTCATATGTAGTTACTGCTGCATTCATTATCTGTAAATACACAATATTTTATTGACTTAAGTTAATATGAAAAGGTAAAATGCCAAATGTTGCCCCATTTCTCAGTTTGTGGATGTGAAAACAAAGTCTCACTAAAATTTGGTAAATCACCCAGAATTACAAATGTGACCATGAGACTGTAACACAAAATTTTTCAGGTTTTAAGTCCATACCCTTATGATAACATGAGAGGGGCTAGTCAGTACTGGTTCTCAGTCTCCAACGTAACATCTGTGAGAACGACCTATTAGTACACGTTTACTACACCTCACAGCTATGGCTAAAAATTAAGTGACTAGTGAACACATGTGATTGGAAAATATGAAAATCAGTCAACACTTAAACACTTAGAAAATACCTCGAAAACAACAATTAAGTACCAGACATTTAAAGTGCCAATATATTTACCAAAACAAGTCATACTGTAATAAAGATAATCTGATTCTGCTAAATTCCGAGAATTCACAAGGATTCAGAACTCTGCTTGTTTTCAGCTATCCTTCCCCTGGCTTTTGTCATGGAAGTATAATTATCTATAAAAAGAAAATTTCTGTGTGGCATGTTCTATGAGAAGCTGAAAAGAGAGAATTAGAAGATTTCCATTCTAGATATCTATTTTAAGAGTTTTTAAATAAGACATCCCAGGTAATTATACTGTAGAAGTATCTTTTCCTGTCTGTAGACACCATTTTAAGTAAAAAATGTGGAACAAAACCATCAAAGTAAGTAGGAAGAAAATATGATCATTTTCACAACAATCCTGAGAGAAAAATCACATAATGACTACAAAATTAAAGAAGATTTAAAACTTGCTTGCTCTAGTAAAATATTTAGATAATAAAATATTTAGTTGTCTACTATTTCTTTGAAGCTTGATCTTAACCTTTTCTCATTTGCTCGTTCAGGTGACTTTCACCTTCTAGAAAGGAAATAAAAATGGTAAAATTCACTGTGTATGGGTGACAGAAAAGAGAGGGAAAGTGGAAAGGGGCAGGAATGACATTGACCAAGACACATTGTATCATAAACTGCTTTGTTGAATGGCCACTCCTTTGTACAACTACTTAAAGATCATTTTAAAAATGTTTGTTGTAAAGATTGAATCCATATTATGGACTATATATTGTTTTTCATTTTCCTAATAAAATGAACGGATGGCATTTAGCTGCTTCTATTTCAGAAAAATACACTGTAAATTATCTGGCAATAAATAAATTGCAAAGCCGGGTGCCGGTGGCTCACACCTGTAATTCTAGCTACTCAGGAGGCTGATATCTGAGGATTGAGGTTCAAAGCCACCTCAGGCAGGAAAGTCCGTGAGACTCTTATCTCCAATAAAAACCACTAGGAAACTGGAAATGGCACTGTGGCTCAAGCAGTAGAGCGCTCACCTTGAGCTGAAGAGTGCTGGGACAGCGCCTAAGTCCAGAGTTCAAGCCCCACAACCGACAGAAAATAAATAAATAAATTGGAGCTATTTTTCAAAAATATTAATCAAACTGTTACTTTGCTGGACTGAGGCATAGCTCAAGTACTATCATAAATTCCTGAGCTCCCATATCAAATCAAAAGACCATGTTCAGTTAACTATTCTGGTTTTCTAAAAATATTAAATAATGTGCTATAATCATTTTTTTCTCAAAAAGTAATTTCTTAACTTACAATATTGTTGTTAAAATATATGTGCATATAAAAATAAAGGCACCTCTAATCATTCTTTTGTTGTTTGTTTGTTTTTTGTAGGTCGTAAGGACTGAATTCTGGGCCTTGGCACTTTCTCTCAGTTCTTCAGCTCAAGGTGAGCACTCTACCACTTGAGCCACAGCACCGATTCCAGTTTTCTTGTGGTTTATTGGAGATAAGAGTCTCACAGACTTTCCTGCCCAGGCTGACCTTGAACCATGATCCTCAGATCTCAGCCTCCTGAGTAGCTAGGATTACAGACGTGAGCCATAGACACCTGGCTGTAATCACATTTTTAAAACTAAAAATTTCCCATATTATATAATATGCTAATAACATTGGTTTCAGTATATTTCTCTAAATAATCATTAGCAAAGTTTAAATGATTCTTTCAAATGCTTAACCTTTTTTTTTTTTTTTTTTTTTGCTAGTATTGTGGACTGAGCCAGGAGTGTTATACATATCAGACAGTTGCTTTCCACTTGAGCTGTCTGAGCCATAACCTAGAACTTTCTGTTTATTTCTTTCTAAGTCTAACCTAGACAATGAACTTTTACCAGTGGATGTTAGCAGGTTTAAGTATGAAACACTAAAAATATACTACTTTAAAAGCTAAAATGAGGAACTGAAAATAATTGACTGAAAAATTATGGTAAAGTTTCTACAAAAAGCATCACCTGCAACATGAAAAATTTAGCACGCTCTTCTCATTCTCTACACAACTGAGGGTGGACAGACGACACTAAAACAGACAGTGACTGACTTCCATCTTCTGGAAGCAATGGTCAGGTTAATAACTTGACCTGCATCTTCCATAGAAAATTGAAGCCATTCTTCCACTTGGTTCAGACAGTGACCATGAAAAGAAGTTATTATAACCAGCATAATGAAGTTCGTAACATCTTTGTCAGGAGCAAATCTATCACTGGCACATGTAGACTTCAGCACAAAATTCAAGATCTTCTTAAAATGAAACAAATTTAATGAACAGCAGACAAATTCATACTCAGGTGGGCAGATGGAAATTGGGGTTCCACAGAGATATCTGAAATTTTCATCATCTTCTTTTCTTTTTTGATGCTGGGATCTAACACAAAGTTTCAAGCATTCTGAGCAAATACTGCTTGGTTCCTAAGGGTTTTCTTTCTTTATTTTTTGTGGTGATGTAACGGGGAAATCAAAGAGATCTAATAATCTACCTATAGAGTTATAGAAGTATCTGAGAATTGCTATAATTCTACTATTGCCTCCTATTGCTTCTTGTGGAAAGAGACACTTAGGACAAAAAAAAATACACACATTCACAGAATGATCCACATGTCCATTGTATCATTCCAAGGAACTTTTTTTCGAGAAGGAATTTATAGCTGGTACCTAGAAGGCTCACTGATATATAACAGCATTATCAGTGGAGGATGCCATCAGTATAGTAGTACTGGAGAGCAATTGCCAAAATACAAACCTACGCATATGTAATGGTGAGGGGCTAAGTATTTAGAAGAAACGTAAGAGAATAAACGGTGACAAATATTCTGAAGAATAGTTAATATATGATGGCTGCATTTGTGGAGAGACTAACAGTATTCCATGACAGATTACATTCCATGATAGATTGATAATAGACAGATTGATCCATATAGATTAATTGCATTGGTCTAGTTGATTATGTTGGACCATTTTCATCATGGAAGTGGCCAGACATGGTACTCACTGTAATAGACTTTTCTATAGATATGCAACTCTCAAAAAAGAACCCCAAGATAAGTATTCAAAATTGTTTTCTTTCATGCAATTGTTTCTAACGTATTTATAAGATGATTTCTTTGCTGCTTTGTATGTCCCTCCCCCACGGTATAACTCCTGCTTTCACTGTATTTGAAGTCAGTATAATTTGTGGAGGGGAAGGGAAAAAACAAATTGTTTAAATAGGAATACAGGTGGACCCACTGCAGCAATGAGATGTATAAGTCATTATGTCGAAAAACAAACTTTACAATTTTAGCTGGGGGGTGGGGCAGAGGTTGGGGGGCAGAGATGGGAAGGGATGGGAAGGAGGCAACAATGCTTGATAAGAAATGTACTCGTTATCTTGCCTATGTAATTGTAACCCCTCTGTATGGTATTTTCACAATAAAAAAAACATAAAAAAGAGATAATACATAAATTTAAAAAATCACCATCCAAACAGTAAGGTTGAATTATCCATCCCTATGTTAATAAGCAAATAATTTAATCATCTATAAATGAAACATAGCATGAACTTGGTAGATGAAATTTACTGTTCTGTCAGTGTTTCACCTTACCTGAAGCCTGATGGAATGGAGCTATGAGCTTAACCATGACTCAGTCATGGTAAAGAACTATGATCTATTTTGCTTCAATAGCCAGGATTTTAAGATCTGATAATCAACAATAAAAAATGGAAATAATCCTTTTCCATATTAACTACACTGAATTGTAGGCAAAATATTCCTTTTATGAAAATTTGTTTAGAAGTCTTAAGTTGCACTGGAACATTGTTGTTATTGACCCTACTTAGAAAAATTTAGAAAATTAATTTGAATGTTCTTCCCCCATGGTATAACCCCTGTCTTCACTGTATTCGAGTCCGGTACCCTGCATCTTGTTTATACGTTTTTCTAATTTGGGAAGGGGAAGGGAAAGAGAAAATGCTGAAACAAGGATACAGGTTGACCCATTGTAACAATGAGATATACAAGACACTATGTTGAAAACAAACTTTACACCTTTGGGGGAAAGGGAATGAAGATTTGGAGAGGTGGTGAGGGAAGGGATGGTAAGGGATAAACAAAGGAGGAGGTAAAAATGTTCCATAGGAAATGTACTCTTTACCTTACTCATGTAACTGTAAGCCCTCTGTACAGTATCTTTACAATAAAAATATATATTAATAAAAAATAATTAAAAATTAATGGGAAGCTGAGGCTGCCGTATGGTAATTCTGACCTTCCTGGACTCCCTTCCTGAGAAAGGGCTCCTCCATGGGAAGGAATGATTGGCCATGGCTGTCATCGATGGTTGGCATTGGAACACAGGGGATGAAGGAATTTTTGTGATATCTAAACTCTCCAATGTTCTTTGAGGGAAGATAATGGAAAAATCTAATTCAGGTAGAATGATTCATAAAATAATTTACTAAAAGAGAGTTTTTTTCTTTTTTCCTGCAGGATTTAGAATGGAAAAAATGAATCAGTTCTTATCCTCTGAGAGTAACTCTTGTAAAACCTACAGATACCAGGAGAGAACAGACTTTCCTTGCTCAAGTTCTTCCTTGTCCCATGCTTATCAGTAACGCAGGCAAGACCACTGCACCAGGCTTAGGGTTCCCAGCCATGCATATACACCTGCCACCAACTTCCCTTCCCCAGGAGATGCTGGACCTGTCTGCCCCCTCTGGGTTCCCTTACCAGTAGTGAGATGGTCCTTTTAGTGAATCCTAGGTGGTGTTTCTCAACATACACACTCTAAATTCACAATTCACCTCATTTATAAATTCTGCTTACATTCCTCTTTTCTCACCAAATCCTGGCCCAGTTCAAATTCAACATGGAGAAAATCAAACAGGTGATTTGAATTTCTGCACGGAATGTATTTGCTGGCTCACTTTTCATACTTCATACAAATCACTTCCAGTTGCCAGCAAGACATTCCATTAAAATTACAGGTACCGGTTTTATTTTGAAATAAGCTCCCAATATGTAAATCACAAGAAGGAGTCAAGTGTGAATATTCAACCAGTTTCAACAAGGAAATTAGATTATGTCAATTTAAGACATTATTAAAGCATATTGATAGTGTATACATAATCTCCAGATGAAATTACATTTTTTCCAAAAATTTAGCAGCGGCACTAAGAGTTTTTTAATAAATGGAAAATGTATGTGAGTGAAAATATATAAAAGTCTAATTTGTGCACATTTGTACAAAAGTGTTTCATCCTACATGAATTTTTGAAGGAGCTTGCAATTATCTCCATGTTTTCCTCATCATCTAGTTATTTGGAAATCAGATTCCCCATTGATTCCTGGGGAGACTGGTAATTTAAAACTCAGAGCTCTTAAAGGTCAGAATGATCTTTTATATTTCCCTTATTGGGACTCATCAAATTTCATGTATTGCAAGCTATTTTATTTTTATATGAATTACCAAGTTTCAAATGGTCATTTAAGTGATATGATTATTTTCTAAATTTCCAGACAAAAATATAAGCTATTGGTTTAGGAGTAACAACTATTCAATACATAGACATTTGATTTTTATATAAATGTAGATTCATTTCAAAATGCATGGATGGTTTTAAAAAAAAGTATAATGCCCTCCAGCAATTTTTATGAGGTATGTTCTGATATTAAATATGTATTTATAGACATAAGAAAATAAAATGAATAAAATTCACATCTAAGAATATAAACTCAAGTACAGCACATACAATAAAAGAAGGTATATGAAATCTGTAAAAGGATTTAGGAGCATTTAGACCATTAAGGCAAATACAGTTTTCAGAAGTCTACATATTTTTCTCCCAAAACAAATTAGATTCATATTGACGTTTTCAATCAGTCTTGCAGAGGGTCTTGAGATCTTTTTGGAGATTTCCCTGTTTATACTCTGAGGTCTTCCAATTGAGGAACATCTATCTAATAAGCTCTGTATTGGAGATATTTTAAAGCAAACTATGTAATTCTATCCCATGAAATGTTCTGTTTTTCCTTTCTTTACAATGAGAACCAAGACTTATAAAGGAAAGCTAATGGAGCTCAGAACTATGACTATAACTCTTAAAAAAAAATGGTCAAGGTGAAGAAAAGAATTGGCTTCACTTGGTGAATGGCTCCTATTTGTGAGACTTAGAAATGGACCACATTCTCCTAAAGGCCCAGGACTCAGATAAATTAATGTTGAGTTTTGCAAATCATTTATATGGATTTCATTAAATTGTCTCTTAATCTATACAGGATTGTCTAAACCACAGAGACAGGCTGGGGTATTGAGTAGAGCGTTGAGGGTAAAAAACATTCTTGGAGAGAGTTTTACCACAGCTCATAGTAAAACAGACTAGTTAGGAAGGAGGAGGGTTCTAGATATTTAAATTAAGAGAAAAAAAAACTAACCAAATTACTTTTCCATATATTCTTATCCCTTACCTCACTTTACCAATAAATTATAAAGTTTTATATGTTCTATTCTTTAAACTGTTCTTCCGTTACCAACTTCAATGGGCTTTTTGCCATTCCCTGAGTCTCTCCCACCATCCCATTTCTCCCCAAATGGTGCAATTACTTGTCAACTGCTGGGAGGTGAATCTTTCAGAAACTCGATCTACCTACTATCTTGAGTGAAGAAATGGTTTATTGTGCCAAGACATTAACATAAAAATTGGCGTACTTGTATTTTTGTTGGTTTCTTAGTGTTTGTTTTTCCTTCCTATTATACTCTAAAAAATGATATCTGTCAGCAGCCTATTTTGTAGATTCTTTCAAGATGGATGAATGTTTAATGATCACGAATGCTTGGGATTTAAATTCTATCAAAGTACAAAAGTATTATTATTAAAATGCATGCCTTTTGGATGATAACACAGTTCAGGCCATATTATTCTGATTTTTCCTACTGAGTTTAAAAGGCAGTTCCATGTAATTTGCAATTTTATAGCCAGAGGACATTATTTCCATGGTGTGTGTGTGTGGGGGGGGACAACTATTTTTCATTTATGTTAGTAAATGCTGTCATAGTTTTGAATTCTTGCACAATGAAGATTCCTTCTTTAATTCTATGAGCTTTGAAGGACTTAATTTGCTTGTCTTTTGCATATCTCTTGTGCTCTTTGTAAATCAATAAATTAGTATGTTGTGAAAAGAGTATAATTTTGATAAAATACAGGCCTGACTTAACAATAAACTGAGAAAGGATGCTTGATATTGAGTTGAATTTCCAAACATGCTTGCAGTCTAGCCATGGCTATGCACTGATGGGCATTAGTTTGTTATTATCTATTTTATAAGCTGGCACCCAGATTTTTCTTCCAATGGTCTATTTATTATTTTATTTGTTTGTTTGTTTGTTTGATGGTTGTTTGTTTGTTTTTGTGGGTTGGAGGTTGAATTCTGGGCCTGGGCTCTGTCCCTCAGCAGTTCAGCTCAAGGCTAGCGCTCTATCACTTGAACCACAGTGCCACTTCTGGTTTTCTGGTGGTTTATTGGAGATAAGACTCTCACAGACTTTTCTGCCCAGGCTGGCTTTGAACCACAATCCTCAGATCTCAGCCTCCTGACTAGTTAGGATGACAGGGTGAGCCACCGGCACCAGGCTTTTATTTTCTTTTTAAAAATTACTTTCTTGTTATTTTAGAGGTGATATACAGCAGGGGTAAATTTACATACTTCAGTAGTAAGTATGATTCCTTTCATACATTGTCTGTTTGCTCACTCACTCGCTTTCCATTCCCCCATCTCCACCCACGAGTTGCATAGTTCCTTCCATCTATGTCTGATGGACTCCACTAATCACTTTTTCAGCCTTTTTCTTCAGATTCTCTACCCACCCACCCCCACCCCCCCGACTCCCACAGGTTAATTTTGTTTCTTGGGACTTTACAAAGAAATTATAAATATTCGTACTTCAAACTATTGAATCTGGTTTTTTTCTCTCCTATATCAGATCCATAGTGTTTTCTTATTTGACATGAAGACGTCAATATTACTGTGTGGAGTAATTGTGAGTGATGTTGGCTAATTTTTCTTTATCTACAGAGTCTGCTGAAATGAAAATGTCACTATCATCTAAATATTATATTTTAGTAATGTACGGTATCTATGTTTCAAGACAGACACTTAACTTCCAGTAAACTTTGGTTTCTAAAAAATACAACGAATCACATCACACACTGAAATAATATCTTTAATTCACACTATTCACACTGTTACTCATCACCTGGCTGGCTTCATTTTCTTTTCTCTTGTCTCTGTGTTTATTTTTATTTGGAGGGGGCATTATTGGGTCTGAACTGAAGACCTCATAGCGTCTAGTCAGTTATTCTGCCACTTGACTTAAGTTCCCAGCCCTACTTGTTCTAGTTATATTTTGAGATAAGCTTTCTTTTTTCTTTCTCTTTTTTTTCTTTTTTGACTGAGCTGACCTTTACTGTTATCTCCTGTTTAAAACTCTGAGATGACATTTATATATCACTGAGTCCTGCATTTTTTCATGAGATGGAGTCTCACTGAAGTTCTAATATTTTGTAGTCTGTTTCCCACTGGCCCTGGTTCCTCTGATAATGCCTTTCCTGAGTACCTTTAGTTGTAAGCTATAAAACCTGTGTTAGAGGTTCCACGTACAACCTCACTTCTCTTATGGATCTAAGGAAGGGTTTTTGTGTGTTTGCTTTGTTTTTACTTCAGTTGTTCAGCTGTTAATTTCTCTGAATGGAGTCGGCTTCTCCCCTTCTTACATCAAAATGGAAGGTAGAGGGATATTAGTTTGGGGGTTTCTATGTAAACACCATAACCTAATCTGTTAATATTTATTGCTGGAGCCAAGAAGACTGCACATATTATCAAGGAACAGCAAACTTCCAGATAGTACAGTAGCAAAAATCAAATCACAGTGACAGAGGGAAAGATATGGATGGGGGTCTTTAAAGATATATTTATGGTGTGAATTTGAATTTGGTAAATTTTTCTTAAGAAAATGAAAAACAAAACAGAGCTGCTTCACTTTTGTAAGTGTCCTTCTCCCTTACTAGGTAAGGAAATGGTAGAAAGATGAACAAGTTTTAAAATACCTGGAGCTTATTGCATATATTCTCAGGCTTTACCCTGGAGCTACTGAAGATGAATTTGCATTTTGAAAAGATCTTCGGATGATTCGAAAACATAAAAGTGGAAAACCATTGCAAATACACTGACCTTTTTTTGGGTATATATATATATATATATATATATATATATATATATATATATATATATATGCCGTGATTACTTACATTCAACCACACTCAGTTTAGTTTCCATGGATCATTATTACCTATACATTTTCATAAAGCTGTTGATGTACAATACACAAAAAGAAGACAAAATGTGCTCATGAAGGTCAAATATGCTTTTCTTTGGAAAATAACGTATGTTTATACTTTAAAAACTGCTTTTCCATACTTGGCTTATCCTGCAGTTAGAAGAAGGACTGAGGACGTATTGCTGGAACATCGGGAGATTGAAATACCTATCCATTTCTTTGCCCCTGTGATGGCCAACAGAAGTGTCATCTTTATTCAAGTGATCCTTCTAACGGGAGCCTCCATCAGCTCAGAGTTTCTTCTTCGGGGGCAGTTTCACTTCCCTCCTGTTCAATGTACTTCTCACCCTGGTGTTTGAGGAAACCAGTCTTTCACATCTGTATTTATTGATAACCATACTAAACACTGTTTTAGCAGCATGTTTTATTAAACAAAAAAAAAAGGATGGAATGATCATGCGCAGCAGTAGGTGTGCAATCTCAATATGTTTAAAATGAGAATTTCTGGTGAATCGTTAGGTCATTCAGATGTGAATATTTGCCTGCTCTTAAAAATACTCATGATCTACTCTTCACATGTATATCAAAATGTTTCTGGTTATTCATCTACTACCTAGGACAAAAGGGGAATTTGCTCTGTAATTCACTGAGAGAAGGTGACAGAGTTTTAGGAATTAAAATCACTAATCGGTGCAGCCTTTCCCCATCCAGCTAGGCCATGTAATGTTGACCTGGGAATACATGATTGGAGTATAATTGATGTCAGTGAAAAGATAAATCCACAATTTATTTCTTTCTGGGTGAGTAACTGCATTCTTCATGGCCTTTGTGTGAATACACAGTTATGGGTAAAAGCATATTATAGATCTAGATATATAATTTTGATTGTATGCATTTGTCTGTGCCTGTGTCTATGAACACACACAGGCCTTAAACATGAGGTCCTCCTGACTCATTTCCTTGGGGGTGAGGATTATAAGTGTACACCAACACGTCCACCCAAATCCTTGCTTCTCAGAGAAGTTTTAGGTTCAGAGAAGAAGTGAGCAGGGAGTCCAGAGATTTCCAAGTGTTATGTCCTCTGTCCTCATATGAATATGGCTTACTCCACTTGAAGCCTCCATGCCAGAGCCGTAAATCTGCCCCAGTCTGTACAACAACAGCCATACAACTAAAAATTGAACTAACACAATTCAGTCCTTATAATTTTGCTAGGTCTAAAAAAATAAATTATTTTGGATATGAATCACGACCTAGCAAATAACTATTATAAGGGATGAATTGTTTTTTTAAAAAAGTGCCACACTGAGAATATATTGCATATGCAGCATAGAGCAGAGGACATGCTATCTGTAACTATGTGCTTGTATACAAGTCATTAATTAAAGTTGATAGATCCTGCTCTCAATGTCAACACAGGGACATGGGATTTCTCCCTATCAAAGTGATGGCTTAAGAATTGCTGTATTAATCCTCTGTAGATGCTACTTTTATTACACTGCTGTAGGACAGTTTTCAAGGTGCCTGATTTCCCCATCTAGTCCATACTCAACCTTTTGTTGTTAACAAATGACAGAATAAGTACATCCACACAAGTTCAAGGGCTTTCTGTGTTAATGATTAGCAGGGAGGTTGATTCATCTACCTGAAGAAATAACCTTGGAACACATTCATGAGTTTAAAGTACTCACACTGACCTCTCTATTGATATTAATGTATTATTGAAGGTCTCAAAATATAATGACCTTGTCATTATCACAAGGGATGTAGACTAAGAGAGGTAACTTTCTAGAGTGTGATCACTAGATAAACAAGCTCAGAGGAAATTGGCAGAGGAGAGGTGTGGATGTAGTTGAAATCCACTTTGCTGTACATATACTTTTTAAAAATGATTTTCTATGGGTGGTGTAGTCTTGACCCTTGAAGTCAGAATTTGGGCACTATCCCTAAGGCTAGAACTCTTCCACAGCTGTACTTCTGGTATTTGGTTGTTAATCCAAGGTAAGAATTTTATGAACTTACTTGCCCAGAGTAGCTTTGAACTGTGATTTTTCAATCTCAGTCTCCTGAATGGCTAAGATTGTGACCATGAGCCACCAGTGCCAGGGTTTTTGTAGGCAATATTTTTGGAGAAATTTAAAAAATAGCTTTGATTGAAAATATGATTTTTTTGTATTTTACTGTGATTTATTGTAAGTGATTACATAAATTTCACAGATTTCACAGTATTGTGAGATAGTGGTACTTGGTTAAATCACAAACACATTCTAACCTTCATGGGGCAAATTGTCTTTATCATGGCCTATAAAGTTTGTGATTTTTTTGAGCTTTGACAATGCAGTTATTTCTTCCACATCAGGTGATATGTACATTTCTTTCCTTTTGCTTAGTGTCAGCTGTTCCTTCTTTCCCACTCATTCCCTCCCTCCCATTGCTACCATTGAGTTGCTTAGTTCGT
Organism: Dipodomys spectabilis; assembly: GCF_019054845.1. NCBI lineage: Eukaryota > Metazoa > Chordata > Mammalia > Rodentia > Heteromyidae > Dipodomys > Dipodomys spectabilis. Next base: position 3,149,651 of record NW_024870892.1, on the reverse strand, counting down.
TTTGATCAATGTCTAGTGCAGCTGATGGGTCCTGCTGTTGTATATTTTCCCCTGTTTCCCTCTGTTTCTGTGTCCTCCTCCTGGTTTCCCTTCAGTGTGCACATACATACCATATATGTGGTCAGCAGCATGGGGGTGATTTAATAATGATATGACAAGATGAGTGGAGGTCCTTTGTTTCTTGAGTCTTGTTTCCTTTGTCTTATCTCCTTATGTTTTGGAAAATATGAAATTTAATGCATGTGTGACATATATAAATTATTACTACATGCCTCTTTACTCCTGAACTCTCTAATAACCTACAGATAATTTTAATTTTCCACACACAAAACTTCCTCTCTACAAGATACATAGTTCAAAATATCTAGTATATAAACTTAAAAGTCCAGTTCCTTCAATGTTTCTGACTTGGTCCTCATTTTATACCCAGTTGACTATAAATGAGATTCACTAACTGGAAGAGAAAGCATGCACACAACCTGCAGAAGAGTCGTAAGTGGCTATGAGTGGAATTCTCCGAATGGTCATGCCATTGCTGATGCAAATGTTGTTAAATTTCACCATTTCATAGTTCCATACCTGCACATTTAACTGATCACTGTTTGTAATCCCAAGACTGAGACTCAAAATAGTTTTGAGGTCACTCTCATGCATCATGTAAAGTAGTGAAAACCTTTAGTCCCTACAGATAAAATTTCCCAGATGGGACTGTGCAAGGGATGTTTTTCCATCTTACTTCTGCACTCATACGTAAACAAGTGTTGTCATCATTTCTCTTTAGCTCCCTATTTTTCCCATGTGTACACTTTGGAGTGATTCTGCTATTTAAAAGTTCCAGCAAATAGAGTAGATAAAATCTGTCTAGTGTTTCTAAGCACAGATAAGTTGTGACTAGTCAGCTGGAGACAACACTTGAGCTTCATCTGTGAATTCTTTCACATCTAAGCTCTAGAGTTGTTGGCTATGTGTTCAGTATTAATGAATCAATAATATATATTAACTAAGGAATCTTTATACAAAAAGATGCAAGAAACATGAATACAAATTGAGGACTACTGAAACTGTGACCAAAGTTTCTCAATCTCTATTTCTTCTAGGAGTAATGATTCTCATTTTATAATTCTGTATTTTAAGTGACTTTATATATGATAGCTACTACTGATAATTAGGTTTAGTTACATTTAAAATGAAAATCAATGAAAAGGAATGGCTTTCTGTGGTCTCAGGAATATTAAGAAGAGCTTCCCCTCCCCCCTCTGGAATAGGTGATTGATGAATATAATGAGTGAAATAACCATTTTAACTTATATACTGCAATATGTTAAAGCAAGTCAGTGCTGTGCTATGTTTCTGCTTTTATTTTGTAGCCATGAGGCTTGAACTCTGGTCTGGGCACTGTCCCTGAGCTCTTTAGCTGAAAGCTAGTGCTCTACCACTTGAGCTACAGTGCCCTTTTCTGCTTTTCTGGTGGTTTACTGGAGATAAAAGTCTCAGGGACTTTTTTTGCCTGGGCCAACTGAGATCCTCAGATCTCAGCCTCGTGAGTAGCTAGGATTACAGGCATGAGGCACTGGTGCCTGGCTGTGTTTTTGATTTTTTGAACTATTTGTTTAATAGCTGCTCTCAGGTTACTCATTAAAGGTTCATCTCACTTTCAGTGTATCCTCCTTGCAATTTGTTTTAACTTGACATTATATTTTACATCTAGACAATAGAAAACATATTCAAATAAGAAATAGGAACAAGAAATTAAAAAGCAAATGATAAATCATCAAATGGCGTATCAAAAAATTTGATTTTGTTGCTATTTCCTGAGTTTACAGGTTATTAAAATGTGATTTTTTAAAAAAAACTAGTATCAATAAAAGTGAATTATGTTTGATGCCTAAGGGCTGAGAGACAATGAGATACAAACAGTCCATTATCATTTCCACTCACTCTTGCAATGAGTTGAAATGCATTATTTTCCTTATAATATATAGAAAGGCAAAGTAGTCTATAAAATGAAGTTGATTTTTCTTGAAAACATTGTAATGACATTTTGCTAAAGTAACATAATACTTTCTTTTGTTAATTATATTATCAAAAAGCCTTTATTATAGGTGATTTTTATTTATTCACTGTATGTATATATATATATATAGTGAAAAAATGTTATACAGAGGGGTTACAGTTACATGGATAGGGTAATGAGTAAATTTCATAATGAGCATTGTTACCTCCTCCTTTGTTTACCTCTACCATCACTTCCCTCCCCACTTCCCCAACTACTCCAGCCCCCACCACCCCGCCACCCCAACATTATAAAGTTCATTTTCTTAATTTTAATCTTTTTAAATAAGGCACACATGTAACTTTAAATAGACAACAACCCCAGGAAATGCTTATTCATTCTGTCATGTGGAAACACCCTTCCAACTTGAAATATATTTTTTTAATTTTACAAATATAGATGAAGAATTTCCATTTTTAGAAATCTTATTCTCTTTGTTTTTATAAATGAAACATTGCTTTCATCACTTGCTATTTTGTTACTCTAATGTTATATTATATTATACTTAATTTATTACTGCTAGATAGTAAGATATTTCTCCTCTAAGAATAATCTCAATTTTTCTTTAAATTGTGAATGGGTCCAGGTAGGAAATCACTCTACCACTTGAGCCACACCCAGATTTTTTGTTCATATTTAAGAATTAAAACAACAACTAAAAAACACATTTATTCATTGTACCTGATTGTTCTCTTAAACTGTCTCCTGCTTGTGCCTCTGGAATATCAGGTATTACTTGTTCTAATTATATACATTTCTGTAAGCATGCTGAAAGTATTATTTGTGAATAACAGTTTTAGTAATAATTATTGTGATAAATGCTTAAAGTTGAGCACCTTATTATGTTAATTTTTTCTGTTTTGTTCACAAACTGTAGTAAAAAGAAATCCTTTATTCAATACCTTTTGGTTGAAAAATTATAAAACTGACAACATAAATGAACTACTAATAAACACATCAAAGGATAACTGTGGAAACAAACTACTTAGCATGATTCTCTCCAAGGAGTAGGAAATCAAAAAGATATTGGCCAGACATCACTGGATAAAATCTATATTTATAACTAGTAAATAATTTATATAATTATTTTAGTAATTGAATGATAATGTATTAATTCAATAGTAAATTAATAATTGATAATTTAATACTTGTTTTCAAAAATAAAGAAGAGAAGAACATTTTTAAATCGTGGAAAAACTGATAAACAAATGATAGTCTAGGTAAACATGATCACATTTAATTTTATTGTTCTAACTATGTAGCATTCCTTCAGGATTTGATCATCTAAAGAAAGGTAATCTGAACATCTCAGCTACATAGTACATAGCCCAAGACTGATATCTTGAGGTTATAACCAGGAGAAATCTTTATAATTGTTCTCATTTATAAGCCACATATAAAATCTTACTACTAGCTTTTATCACATGTAGCCCTTTATAAGAGTCAGAAGGTGATTTTACTTCTATTTGGAGGCCACCAGAGGCTTGTAAGCAAAGGAAAAGGAAATCAGATTTGTTCTATAAAAATCTTAGTTGCTGGATGAATCATCAGTTTCACTAGACTGGATAGCATAACGGAGAAGCTACAGTGATGTGATTGATGAGGCTGGAATAATAGCCTTGATCAACCAAAGATAAAGGAAAATGGTGAAAAATACAGACATGCTCAAAAGTAGAACTAAAACTATGGCTTACTGGATGCAGGTTTCAAGTGAAAGAAAGTATAATTAGTGATTACATGATTTCTTGTGCTGAATTTGAAATTTCTATTTAAATATGTTGATGAGGAAGAAGTATATGACAAAATGCATAAAATTTGGTCACATTTAAAGTCATGTTCTTTTCTTTTTTTTCTTTTTTTTATTGTGAAAATACTGTACAGAGGGGTTACAATTACATGGGCAAGATAATGAGTACATTTCTTATCAAGCATTGCAGCCTCCTCCTTTGTTTCCCCTTCCCATCCCTTCCTTCCTCCCCCCCCTACCAAAGTAATGTTCTTTTCTTTATAATGGATCATCTTGGAAAAACTGTGTATCTATATACCCCATATATATGCCATATATAAATAATATATATTGTGAATCTATAGAGTGATAGATTATATATATTTCATACATTGTATCTATCCTTGCTAACTTAATGTTAAATTTCATTAACATTTTAAATTAAATTAGTGAATCATACTTCATTTGCATTTTACCTTATTCAGTACTAAAATGAATAGTAAGTTGAACAGTAAATTTCACAGAAATTTACAAATAATATGATGAAAAATTATAGGCTGTTTACTGATAGAAAATATATATTCACACATATATGGTTATGACTTTATTAACTGTGAGTTCTGTGCATCATTCAAAAATTGTCATTTTGTTTTATACACTGCACTGTCAGAACTGTTTTCAGGTGTTACTTATTCAGAAAAATTTTATAGGTAGATAGTAGATAGGTAGATAGATAGATAGATAGATAAGACAGACAGACATACACACATACATAGATATATACATTTGGAAAGTGAGAAGAGAATTTGTATAAAGTTTATGTCTATCATAGTTTATCACACAAACAATCTAACTAGGTTTTCTTTAGGTAAAATGCTTCCAACCTTTGGTCAGGAATTTTGGAAGCAGATAGGGAATGGAATACTATCTAGCTCTTTTAACCCTCACGTAGCATATGTGTAAGGTAAATCAACTTAATGAGGGCTTGATGCTTCTTCCAGTTTTCTGTCTAGATTGATGTGGGCACAGTGGGTCTTCGTGCCGCTCATGTTTTAACTAAGGACACGGTAGGCAATGAAGAAGCTCATATTGCTTCCTCAGAATATCCTGTCTTGCCATTATTCAACACCAGTTGGAATTAGGTCTACTCTATGTGGTGTGTGTGTGTGTGTGTGTGTGTGTGTGTGTGTGTGTGTGTGTGTGTGTGTGTGTGTGTGAGAAATGTCTGCTCATGATTAAATTCTTTATAGAACAAAGATATTTTTAGACCATTACCCCTAAATATCATAAAGGTCTAATCATACTCTCATTTCTGTCATGAAAAGACCCTTAATGTTTAACATCATGTATGCCAGATTTCCTTTTATTCTTTATGTCTATGCATATTATCCTGTAAATAATTACTCTCTGTTTTTTATTGGATACTTTTTAAGTTTGAAAAGTTCTTGCAGTTGAATTACAATTTCATATGAATGTAATTTCTTCAAAAGTTTAATAAGTCTTCTGTGTGGAGCCATGAATCACATATCAATTTTTGACTAATTTGTCATTTAGTGTTGATTTTAGTTAAGAATGAATCACATCTTTAATTGAATATTTGCTTTACATACTCAATTATTTTTAAAATGTTCTGAGTTTCAATTCTCATCTATTTAAGTTTACATTCCTACCCCTACTCCTTTATTAAAGGTGAGAGATTAAAGCATTAGATTTACAACACAATTAAATCAGGAACACACACACACACACACACACACACACACACACACACACACACACACACACACACACCAAAGTTCACTTAGTATATATAATGCACACATAACATATAACATGTAAAAATAAACATCTATGGAATATAATGTATCATTTGCATAATATTTTGGGAATAAAATAATGTTCTCTCTGGAAAGAGTTCTGACAGTAAGGTACAGCACAATGTGAAATGATACACAGACTATAATGAAGTAAAGCCACAGCCAAATCTGTAACTTATCCCTGGATAGCCAAATTTTTCATCAGATTTTTATGTGAATTTTTATAAATACACTGTTAAATTGACTAAAACAGCCACAATTCCAATAGCTATGGTATTTCAAACTGAAAGTTGTTTTTACAATATTCAACTTTTGGGGAGAGAGAGATGACAAGTGAATGGATAAAAGCCAGCCACATGAAAGCTTAGCTTCCTTGTGTAGTTTCAGGATAATTACTCCAAACGTGGGTCCACATTGTGAAATGCCATGACAGCTCACCCCGGATATGTGGGCTTTGTGGTCTGATGGATTTTACTTTTATTTGAAGGGTGGATATGTATTTTTTGTTTCTGAAGACCCTCAAATTCTGGAACAAATCATCTCTTTTCAGGCACTGACCTATATTAGAGGCTTCAGTGTTCCTTACTTACTGAGTTTTAACTTTATCTGGGAAGACATTGCAAGTTTCTTCTCCACACAGACTTTCAAGTACTGAGTCAGGTTGCATTTGCTTTTGTTTTATTCTTTTTTTATTGTGAAAATAATTTTGTTATATCTTCTTCATTATGAACAGACTGGTTTAATAATTTCTAGTGGTATTATGCATCTACTCCTTATATCTGTGTGATCTATTTTTTTTGTTGGTGGTGGAGCTTGAAATCTGGGCCTGGATGATGTCCCTAAGCTCTTCAGCTCAAGGTGAGCACTGTACCACTTGAGCCACAGCACCATTTCCAGCTTTTTTTTGGGGGGGGGGGGTGGTCCGGTTATGGGGTCTGAACTCTGGGCCTGGGCGCTGTCCCTCAGCTCTTCAGCTCAAGGCTAATACTCTACCACCTCTGCCACAATGCCACCTCTGGCTCTTTTCTTTTTGCTTATGTGGTGCCGAGGAATCAAACCCAGGGCCTCATGCATGCAAGGCAAGCACTCCACCACAGAGCCACCTTCCCAGCCCACTTCCAGCTTTTTCTGCATATGTGCTGCTGAAGAATTGAACCCAGGGCCTCAGGCATGCATGGCAAGCACTCTACCATTGAGCCTCCTTCCCAGCTCCTATTCATTTTTTTAAATTGTGGAAATGTGTTTGTAAAAATTGCATTCTAAATTATGTCACATTCTTATTTAATACACTTCCATAGATAGCTATTTGTAGTTTTCAATGAAAGAAACAAATAATCACCAGGACTGACAGAATGCTTGTCAATCTGCTTATTCTTTTTTTTTCTCTTCTCTGAGATCATCTAGCACTCATTTTCCAAATGAAGCCAAAATTGTTCTCATTTAGAGCAAAAATAGAACATTACAATTATTCAGATCTCAGCTACAGCTCCCTAGTACCATGGATTTCTTCATAGATTGAAGTCCTGAGAGCAGACACATGTTTGTCGGCCACTATTGAATGAAATTGCAATGGATACCACTTCCTTCCTTTTTCTCTCCCTGTTTACCTTCCTCCCTACCTTTCTTTCATTCTAATCTATGTGGTATCATTCACACAGCATTGGCATATATGACACTTTGAATTAATATTTGTTGAACAAATGGATATTTTAACAGATTTAACTTCATATGGATTTAGATTTCCTAGTATGTTTGTCATATGTGAAGACAATAAATGATTTTTTTGCCTGTGTAGATTACTAATTGACAAATGAATTAGTTGGAATTGACCATTCATTTGGAGAACTATAGAAAATGAATTTTAGACCTATACTGTTCTATGATGTGCTTGTATTTCTACCCTTGTGGTAGAAACTATAATAGATAAGCCCTAAACACAGGAGCATGGGTGTGTTTTTATAACCAGTTAGTGGCCCGACTAACATCACAGAAAAGAAAGCATGGATGCTCTCCCTTAATATTAAATACCCTAAATTTATAGTATACTTAATGGGGCATTAATGTCACTACTCATAGTGATAGCACAACCTTCAGTTGTAGCTAAATACATTAAATTTTTATAGGTTAAGACCATACATGGTCAAAAACTATTTACTATGACTATAAATTACATGATAAATTACATGATTCTACATTATTAATAAAACTTGTGTCTTCCAAATAAGAAATATATATATATATATATATATATATATATAACATATATGTATGGCTTATTCAGTTCATATAATCGTTGTCAGGCCTTATAAATAAAGGAACAAAAAAGACATGGTTATGAGAGTTTGGAACTAAACTATCCATCTACTAGAATCTAGTGGTGATTTTGGCACCTAAGAGTTCCAATTAAATATGTTATTTTAATTGTTGTCATTATACTGATATTAGTCTTCCTAGTCATTCAAGATGTAAAAGAAAAAGATAGTAAAAGAAAGACCTTATTAATTACTCGGTTAAGTTCATAAAAGTGTGTTTATGTATGTGTGTGTATGTATATGTTTATATATAGATATATATATATATAGGCAACAAGATATCTCTATTCTGAGAAAGTTTAATATTTAAAAATAACATAGTAATCAATTTTTCCAAATATATCCTAATGAGTCATCAGTATACCTTCTGACAACTAAGTACCAAAAAGTTAGCTTTGCATTTTCCTTTTTTTTGTTGTTTTTGTCAGTCATGGGGCCTGAACTCTGGGTCTGGGCACTGTGGATAGCTCTTCAGCTCAAGGCTAGCTCTCTACCACTTGAGCCACAGCACCACTTCTGGCTTTTTCTGCTTATGTGGTGCTGAGGAATGGAATTCAGGGCTTCATGCATGCAATGCAAGCACTCTACCACTGAGCCACCTTCCCAGCCCCAGTTTCTTTTTCAGTAAAACTTACAAGCATGTGTGATGTTCTTTTATTAGTACTGGAATTACAGTTTCATATTATTGATAAAGAAAACACAAAATAATTTATGCTGAAGTCATTTCCAACCCAAATAATCCCGGAAGCTGGTGTAAAACCTCAGCGAATGGGTGCGAACTCTTCCTGTGTGTGCACTGTGACAGCTGCTCCTATCACTGAACTCTCTTCCCAAGAGAGAGATCTTAAGCTGACTAATAGTCACTTTACGATGCTCAAGAATTGAGTGGTGGAGCCAATTATTCTGGATTTACCTGGTAGACCCAAAGTTTTTGACCTCTGTAAGGAAATGTTTCAAGTGAATATAAGGCAAAAGGAAAGCACCGTACTTACCTTATTTTGTGAAGATGCAACACAAATTACCTACCAGGAGCTATGCAGATGTGCACCTACTTGTTTGTTCAGCGTATTTCGAGAGTGAATGTTGGAGCATCCCTCTGGTTAGGTTGGAATACACTGAGCAAACTTTGGCCATGGTGAGCAGGAAACGAGTCTCCATCTCTGCAGAGCAGCCTCGCCTGTGTGTTGAGCACAGCAGTGAATCTGGGCCAGGGAAGCTCAGTGTGCCTCTGCTCACCTGCAGATCCAAAGAGGCACAGGCTATGTTTGCATGTCACTGGGCACTGCCCAAGTCGCTACATTCACACTGAAGCTGGAGGAGCGTCGTGTGGACTAAACTCCACTCCAGGTCACAGGGCGTAGGCCTGCCGGTCCTCCTATCAAGTCCCCAGAGAAGGGAGGGTGGTCTCCACGGCTCTTCCCCACGTCGAGTAAAGAGAGGCTCACGGTTCCAATGCAGACTCACAGGTGCTGCAGCCAGCCTCAGGTGTGCAGTTGCCTGGTACTGCGTGTAGTAATTGAGCAGTGCATGCACTGGCGTGAGAGCAAGGCAAATTAATTCCTTTGAAATGCTATCGCTCACATGACACAGATTACATTTACACTTGAGCTTTTCCTAGTACAGCCAAATGTCCAATGCCTTCCGTCTCTCTCCTTCTACTGTGTACTTTATTCGGGATACCAGGGCTAGCCTCTTACTCAGAGGGAGTATCTCTGCTGCTATAAACACCCACGCTCTTTACTATTACAATTCATTCCTAATATCGAAGGATTGACAACCAATAACCATTAAAAACTTGAAATTTAATATTTGAAAAATAAGTTTGCATATGTATGTATGTATGGGTGCATTTATTTATTTATCTGCTAGTCCTGCAGCTTGAACTCTGGGCCTGGGCACTGTCCTTGAGCTTCATTTGCACAAGGGTAGTACTCAACCACTTAATCCACAACATCACTTCTAGCCTTTTCTATTTATATGGCACTGAGGAATCGAACCCAAGGCTTCATGCATGCTAGTCAAACACTCTACCACCAAGCCACATTCCTAGCCCCATAAGTTTGCACTTTAAAATATTATTTACCAAATTTAACCAAATTTCTAAAATAACTGGCAATTATTAACTGCAATGAAACATTTACATTTATTGGTTAAAATTATTTCTGACTAATAACTTTGAATTTTGGCATTAAACACTGGAAAATTATCAGTCTTTTGCTTCTTTTATTGTACTGATATACTTTAATCATGATTTTTATGATTATACTGTGCACAATTATTTCTTTTAATTTTTTTACCTAATTACATTTGTAAATTTAAAGAAAACTGTGTCATATTATTAGTTGTATTACTAAACTATGAGTATACTAATCATATGGGATACTTATGTGTATATCTTCATTTTCTGTCTATCCATACAGTGCTCACTATTATTTCAATAGAAAAACCAAATATGGGGAAAATTTTTTAAAAATCCGTATTGCAGCTTTATATGTTTTTCATGTATCACTTTCCTCATTCTTCTATTGTCATCTTTTATATTCATGAAAAAGGAAAATTAAACTGTAAAGCTTAAATGCACTATGTCTTATTATATTGTCTGTTTTCTCTAATCTCTGCATCAAAATTCAGCTCTGTAGGCAGGCAAGTGCCAGGTGTTTTGTTGTTTCAAACTGTGACCATTCTCAAAATAAGTCATCAACTAGCATGTGTGGTTCGATGATATTTATGAGCCTGTAAGGTGATCCTGATGATGAGATTAATTGGCCTGGTGGCTCCTGAAGCGAGATCCATTAGGCATAAGAGACAGAAAATCCTGAAGAAGAGGCAGATGCCTCCCTTGACATCAATCTCCTGAGGCATTTCAAGATCAGCTGCCCTATATATACATATATATATAATATATATGTATATATAGGGCATCTGAAACACTCAGTTCTGTTTTCTCTGCAAGCCATACAGCAATTGTTCATGGGTGACTTTGTGGGATGGGTGAACTCTATCCTCTTGATATTCAATTCATCTAGAGATAGGTCTGTCTCAAGGTGATATTTAAAGTACGTAGATTAATTAGCTTGCATATACCCTAGTCATAAATGGATAAATTCACTCAAGCCACATTCCAGACCTGAACCCTGAACCATGTGTTAAACTGAACCATGCTCAAATAAGAAGTACAATATCACAGAGAAATTTGGTTGCTTCCAATAACTAATTAAGGATGATTAAAAGATGTCTTCTTTAAATACAATAGCAATAAATATAAATGGCATCTTTAGCAGATTTTGAAACTATAGAGTGTATTAAAAATCATTGAATTGAGTTTCTCAGGCTAGGAGAGTATGGTACAAAGGGGAGGATGTGATTTAGAGGCTGGGTTTACAGTTTACTGGTTGTGTGACTTTGTGCCAAATGTCTGAGCTCACTGAATCTTCATTCCCCTTTTCACTAAATGGGAAAGGATACTAATCAATTTCCCAGCTTTATTTTCAAGTATGATAAATGTTAAAATAATTTGAAATATAGAATTATAATGAATATACTAACATTTATAGTAGTATATTAAATATTCAGTATAGGTTTTCATAAAGTAAGTTCTACCAGTCATTTACATCGTAGAAAATAACTCGAATATTTGCCTCCTTAATGTCGTCTGTCTTCTTGAATAATCTTAGATGACAGATATTCTAACATCCAAAATAATGTAACACTAAATTTGCCAAACATTTAACCATTGCAGTAGAGAACAAGGAAAAGTAAACAGAAATTGACAATTAGTTTTAAAAGCTGCAAGTGAAGCAATTTGGTGATGCAGAAGTTAAATTTGGTATGTGGGAAAGAAAGTCATAGTTAAATTAGACACTGGGCTGATAGTTATACATTTGACGTGGAAGGTGGTAGAGAGAATGTTTCCAATTTCTGTTATTAGAGTTCATGGTAACATCATTCATTTAACAAAGCATTACAAGATGAGAACAAGTTGTGCTGTGCTTTGATTTTTGTGTTGGTTTGATGGCCTGAAATTTAGGTATCCCACCTTGGCAGCCCTACCTATGGAACCACAGCTCCACTTCTAGTTGTTTGCTCAGTGATTGGAGATAAGAATGTTGCAGATTGTCTAATTAAGTCGATTGCCATTGCCCTGAGATCTTCATATCTCAATTTTCTGAGTTATCAGGGTTATAGACATGAGTCAGTCGGTGCTCAGTGAGTACTGGGGTTTCAAATCTGAACGTTAGTTCTGTGTATTGTAATTCTGAAGTGTTTGAACAGCAAACATTTTCTAGAAATTGTTTGCAAATGCATATATTTTGTGATGATTGATCTTATATGTCAATTTTATAGTAAAGAATGCCCAAAGAGCTGGCAAAACATTATATCTGCCTGTATGTGAGAACATGATTTGCATCACTACAGAAGATCTGCTTAGTACAAAAGAGATTTGCTCTTTTCAGTGTGAGCATGAAGGTACAGAAACTGAATGGGAATCCAAAGATGGACAGACATATTACCTCTTTTCTTGAGGCCTAAAATATTTTCTACCTCCATCCTGTCTTGTGGTTTCTGTTTACACAGAGATCTTTAACATTGTCTTTTTAATCACATTTTTTTAATTGTAAAGGTGATGTACAGAGGACTTACAGTTATATAAGTAAGGAAATGACTACATTCCTTTTCTAACAGTGTTACCCCTTCCCTTGTGTTTTCCTGCTTTCCTTCCCTTCCTAGGCTCCCTTCCCCTCAACAATGTCTTTTTACCTTTAATTACATAGACATTTGTACTGAGCACAAAAACTCAAGAGTTTCTGTGGCACAGGAGTAACATCGGAAGTAGGTGAGGGAACTCCAGAGGATGCTGAAGTCAACTAGAAGTATGACACGCTTGGAGCCTTCAGATGGTCCAAGGTTTATAGATGGACAATGCGACTGAGGTAGATGCAGAGAAGTAGCGATGGGTAGAATGCAAAGCTATCTTTGTATTCTGCCATGTTTTGCCCTGAACACCTTTTTTCTTTATTCCTGAATGTGTTCTGATCTTACATTTTTGTTTTACAAAAAATTCTAGACATTTACTCTAACCTTAGAACTGGCTTTTTGTGTCCCCTCTGTAACTGTAGGCTGAATGTTGTCCTAGCTAAAATTATTTAATATTCACTTTCTTGGAAATTAGTTTTAATAATAGCAATCAACTCAAAAGGTTCAGAAATGAAACAGAATAAGTCTTAAATGCTAAAATTTCCTTTAAGTGGTTTATTCATGTGGACACATATGCTTCTCAGGAAACAATGTGATAAAATTGCTTCTGCAATTACAATATGATTATTTTACATAGTATGCACTCAGGTTGTAAAGGAAGCAAACAGATAACATCTGTGCTCAATAAGCATTTTCATACACTATCTAGTAAGTGCCAAAATGCTTAGATAGCAATGTGAGAAATCAAGGTTATTTACTTCCTTGCTAATCCTTTGTTCCACACGCCTCTCCCTCTCAGCTCTGCACATTTTTTTTTTGCTTGGAAGCGCTGCCAACATTTCAGTCCCAGATTGAAGGTTGTCAATTCTTAAATACTCTCAGAAATTCAGCCTGCATCTGTAACCACGTACAGGCATTTACCTTCAAATAACGGGAGAACTGAAGAAAGTGGCCATCCTTTTATTATGAGTCTCATTTTCATAGATAGTAAGAAATCTGGATGGAGATGATTCCATTCTGGCTCATCCAGTGTCTGAGATATCATTAGGCATATAAGCTCTGTCCCTCTCATCATTCTTATCTATTAACACAGTTTGTGCTGTGTTAGCAAGACATATCTAAGACCATTTACTGTACCAGGGGCAAGGTGGTTTTCCAGTTTAAGTGTTACAGAAGGATCTGCCTTCTTTTGTGCTCTTTTTTTTTTTATTAAGAGTGTGGTGGTTACTTTTTCAGATCACAGTTGATATCCCTAGTAATTCAAGTAAAACACACATTTTTCAATGTGAACAGAAATCCTAGGAAATGCACATGTGTTTGATGCTTCCTAGGGTCTAAAGAAAGAAAATTGTATTATTCAAAGCTAGTTACATAATTTGGTACATCACCTTCTACGCCTTCTTATTTTTCTTCTGTGTTTATAGTATGGATGAATTCATATCTCTCGACTTTTCTAAAACGTTAATCCTTCTGTGGTTAGATCAAACTCAAGCCAAATTGTTGATAAAAATTTTCATACATTTTATCTTCAAAACATTAAATAGAAAGTTCAATAAAGTCATCTTTTCATAGCCTGGGATTTTATAATTTCACTGTTGGGTAACTATACTTTTTTTAACAGACATACATTACTGATAGCATGAGTCTTCAGATAACTTTTCAGCAAGAAATAATGTCTACAGTCAACAAGGTACTACTCTGTACTCCATATGCCTACTATGCATAGACTTAGTCAGACAAAATGAAAAATATCATTATGAAACCAATGGTTTACTGATTGTCTGGACAAGCTTCTTTTGTTATTTTATTCATTATGGATAGAAAGGACTTCATTCCCTGTTCCCAAGTTATACTTTATGTTTAAGACCCTTTGCTATGAATAAACACCTCCTGTAACTCAGCAGCCCCAAGATAATGATTTCTGGCATTTTTATCCCTTGAGAATGGAACTAAAGGGATAACAGAAATAAGAGATTGTTGAAACTGGCACTCACCCTTTGGCCTGTGTCCTTCTATCTTGGTCCCTAGTCAGTTTACTATAAGTGACTAGTACCCACACACACAGTGCTTTGAGGACATAAGGTACGATGCCTTCTAGGTGTGTGTTTCTTACTGGAATTACAAGTGTCTTAAATTTACAATTGTTAAGAACTGAAATCAAGCCGGGCACTGGTGGCTCACACCTGTAATCCTAGCTTCTCGGGAGGCTGAGATCTGAGGATCGGAGTTCAAGATTCAAAGCCAGCCTGGGCAGGAAAACCAGAAGGGGAGCTGTGGCTCAGGTGGTACAATGCTAGCCTTGAGCTGAAGAGCTGAGGGACAGAACCCCCGCCCTGAGTTCAAGCCCCACCACCAACCAAAAAAAAAAGTGAAATCATTGGTAAAGATGAAAAGTGATGCAATGTTTAAATAATGTAGCATTTTTTAGATATGTATTTAAACACCAAGCTTATCTTGCTAAAGAATATTTGAAGGTACAGAATTTACCTCCAAGGCTCTAAAATTCACTGTTCTAATAGAAACAGAGTTAATTTTGCAGACATAAATATGGAAAACTCAGGAGGTAAATAAACAATTCAGAGAATGAGCTATTTCTGTTTGAGCTAATGAAGAGTGATATTTAAAGAAAACACTGTTCGGATGAAAAAATAAATGCTCATTTCAAAATTTGTCTTGGATTTGAAACTGTCTATTCCTGTATACTGAAAAGCTTCTGTTGATTCAAACAGTAAAACTTGTTTTCCATTTCTAGCAGCTAGCCATTTCTCATGGTTTAAGGTTGGATTTTTTCAACTTATAATTGTTATTTATGAAGTCGTCAGAGGTGTTAATAAGCACACATTAATAAAACTCCTGTCTGAAATTGAATACTTAGTAGACTAATAGTTGAGTAGCAGCAAACACATTCAACTGGACTAAGTTCAAAAAATGTGCCTAAGTTCCTTTCCTAAATTAGGGGTACAGAACACCCAAGGCTTAAGGTAGGATTACAGAATTCATACCTCGATGCCAAGACCAACTCCAAGGCAGGATCCACATTTTTGCTGAAGTATGTCATGGCATGAAAAAGGAACTTTCACAGTGAGGCACAGGCCTCACGGCGACGTATTCAAAGGTCAGGGTTTCTGTTCACTCTTGTTGTAAATTTGGCTCGGTTCCCCCTATGTAGATGTCTTCATCTCACACAGAAGTTGAGTGAATGTGTGTTTGTGTGTATGGGAGTCTGAAAAAAAGTAAAAGTGGTATGTGTTCGTGAGTCTCACTGATTATAATAGTCTTAAATCAACTGTTTATAATACAGAAAAATGAGTTAAATCCCATGTTGCATAGGGGTAGAAATACAATCCATTGGGGTGTGTGTTTTAATACTTTCATTGTATGACTGTCACAGAGCACATACAGACCTAGGTGCTACTGGGTTGTATATAGATGGATATTAAGGAGATACATATACATATGAGATAGATACATATATATATATATATATATATATATAAACGGTATACATGCTAAACACCTATAAATGTAAATTGGCCATTTACATGATATCACACACACACACTCAGTATTTTATTGTATATAGGGCCATAATGAACAAAAACAGCATGGAGCATAATTCAGTTACAGGAAGAAATAATGCAAGTGAGAGTAATATGCACACAAGCTGTATGGAGATTAACATAGTGTTTTATAGTAAATATATATAGAACACTTTAAAATAGCACTATGAATTATAATATAGAAATTACAGAAGGCAGACAAATAATGGCTTAATATCATCACCCAGCACCATTATCTGTTTATGTGTATGGACACTTGGATGTGCTCTACCTTTGAAGAATTGGCACAGTGCAGGTGTGTATGCCGACATTACCACAGACAATGGTTTGTGTGGTGACATCATCCTGGCTATTTGGGAATCTTTCAGCTCACTTATAATTTGGCAATTCTACCATCATATCTCTGCTTATTGTTGATCAAATATTATTTTGTGGTATCTGAATGTAGTTGGGCAACTCTTGTCAGAGTTTATGCTCCACGTGACTTGTGGCTGATGGAAGGGACTAGAAGGAGCTGTGATAGACACAGATTCCTGTGCGACAGCACACTGCTGCCCTCAAAGGATCCAATTCACTTCCCTCAACATTCTCACCTGCTGACCTCAGAGATGTTAGAGTAAGACTGTTTTCCCATTTTCTCTGCTTCTTCATAATTAATGCTCCTTAATAACCTGAATTAATATAGTCCTTCCCATACTTCTGATGCCTAACAAGTCAGCCTACTTCTGAGTATGCTGTGAATGCTAAGTAGCTAAAAAGTACTTACTTTGTTAACATTTCTTGGAGTGGTCAACTCTATTAGATTTTGTGCATCTCACCGAGGCATTAGTCTTTCTACAGAAGGAGCATTATGGGTAATTTCTATAGAAGGATGATGCATTCCTGCCTGGCCTTAAGATCGGAGATCAACTAAGAGATAAGTGTAAAGGAAGAAGGTAAAAATGGAGACAGGGAAGTAACCGGAACAGGCAGCGGAGAAAAGGGAATTTGGATAGATTGTGGTAAAACTTGGCTGATGGACAACAGTCATTTACTTTTGGTAGTAGTTGATGCAGGGCTAGTTTTCATGTAGAGTCCATGTCTGAGAATAAAGGAAATAAGTAGTGTTAAATTCATAAGCATTGTTTGTATCCAAAGGAAGAAAATCCAAATGAGGAACTAAAACACAGATACTAAAACACAAGAGTTTCCAAATGTGTAATTGCAATGCTGCATATAGATGATTCTAAATACCAAAAGACTTTTGAAGTTATGAACAAATTCAATTAGGGCAAATAAATGGCTTAGATTTAGTCCCACACCCATGATTTTCTTAATTAGAATGGTTCAATGCCCAGCAGTGTTTTGAATTATATTTAATAAACTTTAGAAACTTTAAAGCAGATTGTACTTTCGTGACTATTTCAGCAAACACATTGTACTGTATCATTGGACTTGCAGGGTGCATGAGGACTGAAGGTCTGGCAAAAGGAACAGAATATTTTAAAAGTCTGCCACATGTGTGCTTCAATCCTAGTGACACAGCACTGCCATCACAGGAAAACCACGGGACACCAGGGTGGTCATGTGGAAGACTCTGGTGACTGCGGAGAATTGTGCCACCTCCAGCTAATATTGTTTTTCCAATTGGATAAAGTGTATTTTCCAAATTTTCTTTTTAAACATAAAATGACACACAAACGGTAAACAAAATGCAATAGAAACAGTAAAAGTATCATCATGGAACATCTCTGATTAAAAATTAATTTGCTACTTTACTCTTTATATTAATTATACTTGAGGTCATGATTCTGATGCAGATGTCTTAACACCATCTATTCCATGTACAGAGGATTTTATCTTTCTATTCTAGTATGATAATTATGGCTGGACCAAAAGAATACATGCACTATACTTGGTTGTGCCACACAACACAGCCCACTGCATTTGATCTATGCAAATGACCATTTTATATTAATTAAAAGAAAATGTGCTGAGATCTACCAGGGCTCATCTGAGATACAGAACCTTCCCCAAAGTACCAGTACAAATCATCAATCTTCAACCTTGGAGTTTTGTTCTTTGATTCTCTGGTTTTACTTGCAGTTTTATCGTAGCCTGTAGAATCATCTCGTATAATTTTGGTTTATATCTTTTAAATTTTATGTAAGTAGATACATACAACATGAGAGTTTGCTCAATTGGTGAGTACAGTTGCGGGTCAATCAGTGCATCCTCCTTGGGAGCATGTATAGTTTTTTCTTTCCATATATATATATATATATATATATATATATGTATATATATATATTTATACACATATATATATGTATGTATGTAGTAAAGATACTGTACAGAGGGGTTACAGTTACATGAGTAAGGTAATGACTACATTTCCTGTTGAGCATTGTTATCTCCTCCTTTGTTTCTCCCCTACTATCCCTTCCCTTCTCACCTCCCCAACTCCTCTCTCTCTACCCCCCAAAATTGTAAAGTTTGTTTTCAACATAGTGTCTTGTACATCTTGTTGCTACAATGGGTCATCCTGTATCCTTATTTAAGCATTTTTGTATATCCCTTCCCCTCCCCAAATTATAAAAATGTGTATACAAGATGCAGGGCACCAGAATCAACTAGAATGGCAACAGAGGTTGTACGATGGAGAAAGAAACAAGAGTATTTTTAATTCACAAAAGAACTTTTGTTCACTGTCTATGATTTTTAAGCTAATTGCACTGGACTGTGTAGCAGCAGCATATTTTTTTGTTTTTTGTGGGTTTTTTGTCTGTCATGGGGCTTGAACTCTGGGCCTGAGCGCTGTCCCTCAGCTCTTCAGCTCAAGGCTAGCGCTCTACCACTTGAACCACAGCAACTCTTTCAACAGCATGTTTTTAAAAGTGATCAGGTCTATTATTTTCAATTACTTTTTATTACCTATTAATGGAAATATTTCATAAATTGGCCTAAGGTGGAAAATGGCACATTCTTTAGTTATTGGTTGTGATAATAGTTGTCCGTGCATGTGAAGAGTCTTCTTCTGGAAATAAATGGGGAACAGGATGGTCTTAAGACAAGATGAAGGAAGACTGGGTCAGGGCTCATGACTTTCCAGTGAGATAACATCCTACACTATTAACACAACTAATTGAGCTTCCCCTGCTATCCCCTCTTGTCTGTTTTACTGATCATTTGTTAGTCTTGTTTTTTTCCATTAATATTACAGTTTTAATGTCACAACTTGAATTCCCTTGTAATCACTGCCATAAAATCAGATAACCATTCTTGTATATTTGACACTGATGTTGTTTCTAGAGTTGTATCGGGATATCTCACTTACTGCACAGCACCTCAGTCATGCCTGTTTCCTGCTTAGCACCTTCCAATGGTTTCTCTACTGTTAGTAAATAAAATCCAAACTTCTTGACAGAGCCTCTAGCTCCTGAGGAACACGGCTCCAACAACTTTCTCTTTGATTCCCAGAGCCTCATTCACAGATACCCACCTACCTCCTGTCTTCTCTGTCTGGAAAGTTCTTCCTCCTGCTGCTTTACGACTGAAGTCCAGTCTTACCTGTACCTCTGACATTGTCGATCTATTAAAAACTTTGGGGCCAAGTAGGTTAAATATACCCCACTAATTTTTTTCTTAAACTTTGTTATTTTTTCTTATTTGTTTATCTGAATGTTTCTGGCTTACATGGATTTTTTTTTTCGTTTGCAATCTTGTTTCTGTCATGCCAAATGAGCCAGGTGTGGGGGCCCACACCTGTCATGACAACAGCAGTTGTCAGGAGGCTAGAGCAAAAGGATGATACATTTGAGAACAGTCTGGTTGACATAGCAAAGCCCAGCCACCAGCAATAACAACTTCATGGCTGGGTCATAAACGCATCAGCACATCTCTGATTGGTTTTCCCTTCACCTCTTTGGACTTCCTTTTCTCGTCATTGTGTAAAGCTGTCTGGAAGACTAGAGGAGAAGAACACAGGTTAGAATTTCATTCTTCCAGTCACCTTATTTTAGTCATCACCATATCTACTGACTTTGAATTGTAAATTAGTTATCCAAAATCAATCATGAACAGAGAAATGTCTGTGATTCTTGATTCCTTTGGGATCACCTGGAAGAGCACAGTCACGGCTGTGGTCTGGTCACTGAGACTGTGGGACGGTCACCGCTGTGGCCCAGGCACTGTGATGGCTGGTGCTTGGCCTCTGGAGTTAACCTGCCCTCCAATTCTTTCCCCAGATAGCTCAGGACTCACCTGTGAGGATCTTTAGTGATTTCAAATTTACTTAGAACAGCAAGATTGTGTTTGTAGTGCCCTGAAAGCTACAGGAATCCCAAATGTGCCCATAGTCAATGAGCCTCTCCTCCTCCATCAGGTTGGGAAGCTTCACCACCAAATGCCGCTGTCAGGTCCTTCCTGGCATCCTCACATCTAATGAGGCTCCCTGTGCCAACAGGGACACTAAATTGTGCTATACAGGCTTAGCGGTAAGAGACAAATGGTCCCACAATGTTAAGTTCCCAGTGTCTTCGAGTGAATGTCTCTTAATGGGCTTTATATGTTGAAAGCCTTTCCATCAGTGGCACTTTAAATGTATAATTATTTTTGCAAATTTGAAATGTTGCAGTAATTAGTGCTTATTGTGAAAGCTGTTAATTTTATACATGAAAACAACTTTTAAGGATTTCAACTGATTAAATAAATGGGGAAAAGATTAACAGATAATATGAAAGTTGGGAAACTATGTTAGGCAGTTAAGTTTTGGAATTTTTAATGCAAGAGGTATTTGTAAGAATTGAACTTACAATACAATGCAGTCCAATAGCTATTAGGTATAATCATCGTTATTTTTGCAAAATTATTTTATGAAGGGAGGAACAGTTATGATGTTAAAGTTAAAAACCTCTAAAATTTTACTGGATTTTTATTTATCAAAGTATTTATACTATGAGTTATATGAAAAGATTTCTTGTATAGTTTGTCACTAAATCAGCTGTTAAATAAAAGGCATTTGATAATTTTCCATTGTATACAATGGAAAGCTAAAACTTAAACCTATTTATAATAAATAATACTTAACGTAAGTACTTTAAAAGACTAAAACTAAAATGTACATAACATAAAAAATGAAAATCTTGAATACATGACCATGTATTGAATGCCTAAATCATAGAAAATTGTATCTATCATTTTTAGGATTCCATAATATAAAAACATAATTCTAACATAATAGATTCATATATTTATATTGATGCAAACTATGAGATAGTCAGTACACTGATAGCAGTAGTAACTTCTGGATATTGAACAACAGATAGAGCTGATTGATTTTTTTATGATATTCTGTTTCTAATTTTTTAAAACTTTTTATATCATAGCATTTCTCTTCTTATTTTTATTTATTTTTTAAATTTTATTTTAAAGATGATGTACAAAGGAGTTGCAGTTACCTAATTCAGGTGATGTGTACATTTCATTTCTTTTTTGTTTGTTTGTTTGTTTTTTTGGGGGGGGGTCCGGTCATGGGGCCTGAACTAAGGGCCTGGGTGCTGTCCCTCAACTCTTCAGCTCAAGGCTAGCGCTCTATCACTTGAGCCACAGCACCACTTCCGGCTTTTTTCTTTTTGCTTATGTAGTGCTGAGGAATCGAACCCAGGGCCTCAGGAATGCAAGGCAAGTGCTCTACCACTGAGCCACCTTCCCAGCCCTGTTTTTTGTTTTTTGTTTTTTTGGGTCCAGTCGTGGGGCCTGAACTCTGGGCCTGGGCGCTGTCCCTCAGCTCTTCAACTCAAGGCTAGCGCTCTTGAGCCACAGCGCCACTTCCGGCTTTTTTCTTTTTGCTTATGTGGTGCTGAGGAATCAAACCCAGGGCCTCAGGCGTGCAAGGCAAGTGCTCTACCACTGAGCCCCTTCCCAGCACCAACATTTCATTTCTCATTCTCATTCTCTCCCACTTTTTCCCCTTTCAGCTTTCCAACAGTGTCTAGTGAGTGTCAGTAGACACTAAATGTATTCACCTTTTGTCTCACAATTTCTGTGCTGCCCCTTCCCTGCCCTAGATCAGATAAACTTATATAAGTCAGCAAAGAAATGAAAAACAGGGACAAATAGGATAAACCAAAAGAAAGAAAGAAGGAAAGAAAGAAAGAAGGAAAGAAAGAAAGAAAGAAAGAAAGAAAGAAAGAAAGAAAGAAAGAAAGAAAGAAAGAAAGAAAGAAAGAAAGAAAGAAAGAAAGAAAAGAAAGAAAGAAAGAAAAGAACCAGGAAAAGTATAATCAAAACTTTTTTTTTTTGGTATAAATTGTGGAAGGGAAGGGAAAAAAACAAATCATTTAACTAGGGATACAGGTGGACCCATTGCAACAATGAGATGTACAAGTCTTTATGTTGAAAAACGAACTCAACAACTTTGGTGGGGTATGGGGGGAAGATCAGCTGGAGGGAGGATTGGGTGGGAGGAGGGGAGGAGTATGGGAAGGGATGGGTGGTGGAAACAATAAAAAGGCAACAATGCTTGATAAGAAATGTACTTGTTATCTTGCCCATGTAATTGTAACTCTTTTGTACTGTATTCTCACAATAAAAATAAAGAACATTCAACACACACACACACAAATACTTCTTCAGTTTCTTGGAGTTCATTTTGATAAGCATCACTTTATATGATCTTATGCATGTAGCTATTGAGCCCTTGAGGTCTTCGCCTAAGAATATCAGTTTGTTCTCATTATGTGTGAATATCTGTGTTTTTTAAGTACAATGTGTGAAGTTTCTTTTCATAAGTGAAGAATAAAAAATAATTTTAATAAAATCTTCCAGATTTTTTCCAAGTCTTTCCATTTCCTTACAAATGGGACAATGTCGTTCTTTCTGAAGGAAGCATAGAATTTCATTGTGTATATGTACCTCATTTTCTTGATCTATTCATCTATTGAGGGGCATCTGGGTTGGTTTCTGATCTTAGTTATGGTAAATAATGCTGCAATGAACATGGTTGTGCTGGTGGCTTTAGTATGGCCTTGTTTGTGGTCATTTGGATAAATGCCCAGAAATGAGATTGCTAGGTCATAGGAGAGCTTTATGTGTAGTCTTTTGAGGAACCTCCATCCTACTTTCGAGTGATTGAAGAAGTTTTCACTCCCACCAAAGTGTAATAGTCTTCCCTTTTAGCCACATCCCCACAAGCATCTTTTGTTATTAGATTTCTTGATGATAGACATTCTACCTGGGGTGAGGTGGAATCTCAATGTTGTTTTGATTTGCATTTTTTTATGGTCATTGATGTTGATCATTTCTTCATATGTGTCGTGGCCATTTTTAAATCTTCCGAGAAGTCTTACTTAAGTCTTTAGTTCACTTATTAATGTGGTGTTTGTTTCTTTGGGAATTTGTTTTTGGGGAATTTAATTCTTTTGAGTTCCAAGTATAATTTAGATATAAAGCCTTTGTTGTATGACAAGTGAAGATCTTCTCCCCAGTCTATGGGCTTCCTATTTATCTTGCTGGCTATCTCCTTTGCAATAAGCCAGACTCAAAGAAACATAGGCTCCATAGTTTCTCTCATTTGTAATAATTAGTATATGTGTAGGATAGTCCTAGAAGATGATCACAATATTTCAATAGCTATGAACATATGTTGCTAAGAGAAATGAATTCCAAGTTATGAAAACAAGAGGTTTTCCTTTTTTGTTGTTGCTTTTAACATACTACGTGAAATTATTTCTTTTTTTCTTTTTTGTTTTTGTTTTCTTTTTTAAATAAGTTTTTATTATGAAAATACCTACAGAGGGTTTACAATTACATGAGCAAGGTAATGAGTACATTTCTTATCAAGCATTGTTGCCTCCTCCTTTGTTTTTCCCCTACCATCCCTGCCCTACACTCCCCCGCCCCCTGCTAATGTTGTAAAATTCATTTTTCAACATAACAACTTGTACATCTCATTGCTGCAATGGGTTCATCTGTATCCCTATTTAAACAATTTGTTTTTTCCCTTCCCCTCCCCAAATTATACCAACATCAAATACAGTTAAAACAGGGGTTATACTGTGGGGAGAGAAGTACAAAGCAACAAAAAAATCACCTTATAAATACATTAGAAACCATAGCAAGAAAGAAAAAAACACTTGTGTCCTTACCTTGAGGTTCATTTCACCTAACATAGTCTTATCTGAACTTTTCTGCTTGATTCAGACATATACTAGTTATTGCAAATAAGGGAAACCATGGGACCTATGTTTCTTTGGGCCTGCCTTACTTCACTTAATATAATTTTTTTCAAGTCTTTTCATTTCCTAACAAATTTTTTGCTTTTTTCCATATTTTATCCCTTGTTGTCACTGTATTTGATTTTGGTACCCTGTGTATTATAAATGTGTTTATCTGAATTGGGGAAGGGAAGGGGAAACAACAAAATGGTGAGACAAAGGACAAAGTGAACTAATCAATAGCAGTATTCACAAGACAACATGTTGGAAATGAACTTTGCAACTTGTAGGAGGATTTGGGGGGAGGGAAATTAAGAGAAAAACAAGGTAGGGGATAACAATGTTTGACAAGAAATGTACTCACTACCTTATGTATATATCTATAACTTCTCTGTATCTCACCTTGACAATAAAATTAAAAATATTTCAGATGGAAGAACTTGTCATTAAGTCTTTTATCTAAAATACTCATCATTTATTCAACTAGCAGAATATAACACTGGAGATAACAAATTGTGTCAGTTTTCACAATAACACCTCCTATTAACAAACTTTTTTTTATTGTGAGAATATCATACAGAGGAGTTACTAAATTGGTGAAGAATGATGAGCTTTGAGTTTTCCAGGAGACCAGGTCCTTGCTGAAGCTTACAGATACTCAGTGCTTATTAAAACTCATGGCATTTATTCGAACATTTCTATTTGAAACTGCTTCCTCTAGGTCAAGTGTACTAGTTTTCAAAGTTCACTTAGGAAGCCACCATCAAACCCTTATAAGTGACACAATCTCTGTTCTAGAATTTTTATTTTCTGTTTACTATGATTCATTGAAAATAATGCATGAGGACATGAACATAATTTGGTGCTTTCATGCTGACTGAACACTATACTCCATGTTTGAAAGCCAGAAAACCCTACCTCAGCCAGCCATTTTCCTAGGATTTATAAGCCATTTCATTACTTTCCTGCCCATTCTGTACTCAGAAGGAAGAAAAGATAAAATCAGTAGTCTGGAGAAGAAAGAGGAATGGAAAAAGATTTCTTGTTGTCCCGGAGGAGGAAATGTATGGGAGGGCCACCTGGAGATGAGCTGGACATCAGTGGTGAATCTGTTGAATAGGCCAAGCTAGCTTTCCAAGACACAGGCAAGATCAAAAGGCCCTGCCCAAAATCAAAACCTATGTCAAGATGAAGACGTGTACCTTATATACATATAATATTGCTATACTATAAAGTTATAGGAAAAAGACAAAAGTGTGAAACATGTATATAAATACTGTACCTCTGAAATCAGTTGAGTAGTTGACTTGCCTAGATGTCTCTTTCAGAGAACATCTCAGCATAAATAATGGCTGAAATGGCCCAAAAGCTTCCCGATGGCCTGTGTTTCACTGGGGCTCTCCCAGGGTGCAGTCCTGACTTGTGAGGGAGTCCGCTCGTGGTGCCAGGCTACTTCCAGCACAGGACTGGATGTAGAATAGTAGGAAATTGTATAATATTATTATGTAGAAGCAAGAAGTACATGGCAGATACTGGACCAGATATTTAGCATCTAATTTTCACTCATTCAGATCCAAATGGAGAACTCAAAACACAGGCAGCAGGCAGGATATTGTTTTAGCTGAGGGAGATCTGCCATTTGGGCACTTAATGAGCCGGGTTCGAGGTTTTCCCAGGTAAGGAACTTGAATGTTCTACTCCAGTGTGAAAGGAATTCAAAGTAAGGGTTTGGAGTTAAAGTCAAGACAGGGGCCAGAAGAGAGAAATATATGTTTTTCAGGTGGGGAAAAAAAGTATTTGTCTTTATTTTTCTGTATTTTGTCAAAGGTCCCTTGGTCCTGCCATTCCAAATCATTTTTCTGTCATTTTAATATTTGTGGTTCATTGCAGAACCCTGATTTACACTGACAGAAATGTTTAGAATGTTATTCTTATACTTCATTTGAAATTGATAAAAATCAATATAAAAATGCCTTCTTGTCATCTGTTCCAAACATCCAACATAAATATATGACATTATTTATTTCAAAATGAAATCTGCCCTACTGTGGTTGAGTATATTTCATCTTTTGTAAAAGTAATTTCACTCAATTTCCAGGCCCTATCTTTTATTTTAGAAGACTAAAATTCTGCATTTTATGTCTATATATTCTCCAATGGGGCATTTCAAAAATAAAAGTGCATCCTTAACATTAACTTCTTTTGGTTTTGGCTTACACCAGAACTTTTTCCTCTTTTCAATGTAGCTTTTGTATGGGCATGTGCAATAAAAAAGCTAATAAAGTTAATAAATGGTTCAATTGCATGAGTGCACCTGTGTGTTACCTTCATCCTCATTATACATTTCCTCAGACATTGTCCATTACCTCGTCTTGGTCACAGAACCCTATTGTAAGTCTAATAAATAGTGCAATAAAAGTAAATAATCTGAGAAAATATTACAGTGCAAACTGAAAATAGTTCTGTTGTAAATTTATGCACAGACTTACCCGCTCTGCCGAGTGCAAGTATGCTGTCATTCTACTGTTCTCTTTATGCCTCCCACAGGAATGGGACTCAAATTCTTATTTGTTATGAGTTTCATTCAGATATATATTAGAGTGACTCGGTGCCAGGAGTTATTTTCTTGATACAATTGCAGAAAACCATTTGAGACAATAGTGTGCCGATGTGTTTATTTGTACGTATACACATGTGACTTCTGGGATGTGTGTCTCAATCTGTCCACAGTATCATAATAAAACATAAAACTAGCTGTTTGATGCAAGTAATGTCGACATCAACTGATTTCTCTCCCCTTTGGATAAAGTAAAATATGTAAAAGCAGAGTAAATTTTTCTTGAAACCTCTGCATCACAGACTGAATTGCATGTGTGAACTTTGAAATCATGTATGTTGAAGAAGGCTAGAATTTCAGATGATGCTAGATATTAAAATTATGTAACAGATATTGGCAGGATAGGAAGGATGGACTCATGTCTTCACATCTTGCTAGTTGAAGACCTTTAGAGCCTTTAACTAAATGATGTTCAAACAAGAGGTGCCATCTACTTAGTGGAGGTTTTCCTGTGTTTCCAATAATTCTTTCTTCCATGGAGCCTGTTCATCAATGAATGACAATATATTCATGAATACCATTGGCAGCTCATAGCTGTAGGGCGGTATTTTCACAGGTGTGTCAGAGCCTGAGCATTGCAGAGGAATGAAGTGGTTCTTCCTGACTGACAGGTGCTTTTAGGTGGCTCAATGGGGCTTTAATTGACTATTGGTTTGCTATTTATCTTCTTTTCCCAAGAATGCACTGGAGTGATGAAGCTATTAGATAAAAGTTGTGACTAGATCTTAACTGGCTCTGCCTTTACCCAGAGCATGGCTATGCTCCACATAGTTTATGTATGTGCACGCAGTGTTATTTTTAGGTCTCTGTGAAAGGTAAGACGCTTCCGCTTGGCATCACATTTCATTCTTGTAAACCCCTCTCTCCAAGAAAGACATTTGGTAACCAATTAACCTCTGAGAACCATAAAAATATGGAAGAGACGCCTGAGAATTTACCCCCACAATAATACAGAGTAAAATGTCATTGTTTACAAAGGTTTACACAAAAACATGTTTTATGTTGTCTATACTGTAATGTAGAAGCAAAACCACAAATTATCTTTTAAAATGGCTTGTCTCAAAGTGTTGAAAAATCTTTCATTGATACAAACAATCATTTCATTGGTAGTTGCTGTGCACTAGACTGGTTTGGGAACTCTCCGTATGTCCCTTCTTGCTCATCTATTTTCTAACTGTACAAAACAGACATCCTGAACAGCCTCGTGCTTCAGAAGATCTTTACAGAAATGACGTATCTTAGACAAACCTATAAATGGATTGGGTAGTGGACATAAAACTGGTACCAAAGCCATGATATTTGTCATCATATCACAACTCCTCCTGAGATCCTTTCAGTTGTAAGGACTCCATCTGTTTCTTTCCTTTCTTGAGAAAATACTCTTGTTGGAGTGTTTTATTGATCACTGTATTTTGCCATACTTGGCTACATTATCACTGCCAGGCTTTGTTTTCCTGTGATCCAATTCTCTTCTATCCACCAATCAGAGCCCAGGCCTTAAGAGAAGGGTGACTGCATGACATCAATTGTATGATGTGATATTCTCAGAAATGTGCATAAATCCTTCTGACTTTGGAAATAATGCAAACTAGAAGAACAGTTAGTGACCCTAAAGTAGATTCTGTAAGCTAGGCTTTTATAAGAATACTTGGAGTATTTGTGTCCTATTATTTTATAATATAGTTGAAATGAATTTCATCCATAATAATAGAAAATGAATACTTCATTTCATATCAATATTGTATATAAATATAAGTCTGCATATAAGATAATTTTCAATTATATGCAATTCAATATGAAATGTTTCATTGGTTTCTCATAATACCCTAATTACAACAAACCAAGAAGAATGATGTAATATATATTTACTGTTAAAATTGTATAGGAAAAACTTTCATCTGTCAATACTGATTCTTCCCTGACTGAGCTGGGTCATTGGGAACAATCATTTTCAATGTGTTTGACTCTGAGTGCAGAAGACACAGAACATCTAAGTACACATATGTGCATGTTTTGATGCATGATGTATGAAAAGAATCTATTTGAAAATAAAATCCTGATCTACCCTATCTTATTTATATTTGATTTCTCTGCGTGGCCACACAGTCCACTCAGTGGGATTGACCCTTCCATGGTATCCTGTTAAGTCAGCCTTGACAAAAGAATACAGTCCCTGATGTTCCAGCTCCAATGTCCTGGTCCATCTATGTTTCCATGAAGATGGTACCTAAAAGATTTGTTCTTCATTTCCTGCTTTTTGTTAATTTATAAACAGTCCTTTGTTGCCCTGAAAATTCCTTTATACAATACTCGAAGGACTTCAGTAGCTTAAAGGGACACCAGGACCAACACATCAAAGTTTCATATCATTTTTCTCCCTTACTGCATATCCTTCGTTTACTGCCATGGGAATGGCTTGTGGTTCTTTGCAGGCCCCAGATCCTACTTACTGTAACATTTGTTTTTTACTCTCCCTTCTTTAAATCCACTTACCTCAAAATATAGAATCTTTCAGACTTCCATACTGTTTTAGTGAGTTCCATTTAGTTTTTTTTTCCCCAAGAAATGCATTTTCTGCATTTTATTACATGGATATGGTGTTCCATTTGGGCTTAGTTTTGCATTAATAAAATCCATGGTGTCACAAAGAGCCATCAAAAGTATTTGCTAAAACTTAGAAACATCAGCTTTACTTTGCTTCTCCCTTAATCTGTCTTCAAAAGCAGGAAAAGAGGGAATAAAATTCATTTCCCATTACTATGACTTCTACCCTCTTCTTTGATGTTAGAATAGCTGTGTGTCTTTTGTCGCCACTAAAAATCACATGATTGGGATTCAATACAGTCTTATAATAAACTGTTTCTTTATTGGATGGCAAATGATAAATGTGTATGTATATATACTATATAATATAT
This sequence comes from Dipodomys spectabilis, assembly GCF_019054845.1. Taxonomy (NCBI): domain Eukaryota; kingdom Metazoa; phylum Chordata; class Mammalia; order Rodentia; family Heteromyidae; genus Dipodomys; species Dipodomys spectabilis. The sequence continues at coordinate 3,119,761 of NW_024870892.1, read as the reverse complement.
GTTTATGTGTGTGTTAATATATACACATTGCAATAGTTTATTGTTTAACATGTGCATATCTAATTTATAGAGTTTATATCTTAATCATTACAAGAAGATTTCAGACAACAAGTTGTAAGCAGTGATAATAATTACAGCAAAAACTGAAGCAGCAGAGGTAATACAATTGTACGAAGATTAGATTGTAAAATGCTTATTGTGTTGGTGCTTGGATTAATCTATACAGGGTGTTATGATTTTCTTTCCTGATCTCTGACAAATGTTGCTTGTCCTCACCTTTAGTGTTTTCTTCTGAGCATACAATTTTCATGTTCTATATGACTGTATAAGAATTTCTCAAAACTACAAGTTTTGTTGAACATGCAATTCAGTATACATTCTCTTTTGCATCTTACTATAAATACATAGGAACAAACACCAAACTAAACTTTCATTATAGCTTTGAGAACACTCTTAGACTAAATATCAGAATACAAGTTAGAATATGTTAGAATACAATTTCTATCACACATAAAATAGTAGACCACAGTTCACCCAAAGTTTGTAGCACATCATATTAAAGATTACCTTTTCTAGTTTCCAGTTTCTCATTTGTCATTTCTTATATCTCACACAAATCATCTTTAACATAAATAGTTCTGTCATTTTTTATCATCTGATGAAAATTTTTGCTTACCTTCGTGTGACATGAGCCTTAAATTATTCAGCATGTACCCATCACTCATACACTTGTCCATTTTACGATAATTATTAAAGTATTAAATCACTTTGCAACATCAAAATATTAGTCTATACTACAAAATAGTTTCACAAACATCCTACAGTTCCAAAGCTACTATCACAAAAGTGAATTTCAAAGCTTGCATTTGCCCAACTCATACATTAATGAAAAAGACGACAAATCTAACAGATGGTTCTGGGTAACTGGATATGCAGTTACTGATACTAGTAAGTGATACCAGTTTCCTTTTTCTCCTTCTGCACCAATGTCAACTCACAGTGGATTAAGAATATTAAAGTAAGATGAGAAATTTTTAAATCATTACAGGAAATAATAAGGAAAACACTAGCATATTTATGGATGAGCAGCAACCTTCTAAAGAGAACTCAATACCTCAACAAATAAGAACAAGAATTGACCAATAGCTCTTTCACAGCAAATGAAATACCCACTAGATTGCAGAACCAGTCCACAAAATGGAAGCAATTTTTCCAGCTGTACATCTGACAAAAGATTAATAACCAGCTTATATAGGAAACTCAAAAAACTAAACAATGACTCAACAACACAATTTTCAAGTTAGGAAATAATCTGATCTAAAAATGTAATTTCTATGACTGGAAGAATGACCATTTAAGGAGCAAACCTTGTAGACATGCCTTGATTCTTCTAAGATTTGTGTCTTCAGTCCCTGGCTGATTCAGCTCATCTGGATCTCGTGACTATAATCTACCACTTTAAAGATACTAGGTCTCACAAGAATCATGTGCCTTTCATTTCTAACTTCTAAAATATGGAACACACAACTCACCATACGAATTTGCATTAGTCTGCACTCACTAGTGAAATAAGTCTGAAAGATTATATGTAATCATAAAAAGGGATTTACTGTATTTGTATACATGATCAAAGACAGAAGAGCCTGCATCCTCATCTTCTGAGGGCTGGAGAGGGTAGAGGAAAACCAGTTACTCAGTGAACAAAAGCTAGACCTTATGAAAGAGGAAGGGAGTGGGAAGACAGAGAGAGGGGAAGAGAGAGAGGGAAAGAGAGAGAATGAGACTTCAAGGAAAGAGAGCAAGACAGAGTGAGAGAGAGAGGGAGAAAAGAAAACAGGAGAGAGAGACTGGGAAAGAGAGAGAGAGTACAATGATTTTGCCACAGACTGGAAACGCCTAAAGAGAGATGTATTCAAGCATGCATTCAAACACTGGAGAACATGGAGATCGGTGAGGCAAACGGCAAGTTCTCTAGAAGGCACAGCACAAGTGAGTTTATTTGCCTCATTTTTTCATTCTATCTAAGCCCCAGCACATTGCATTGTGGTGCCCATATTGAGGGCAAGTTTTCTCCACTCAGTTCACTGATCAAATGCCAGCCACCTCTCAAAACACCCTCACGGGAACACCTAGAATTCCCTTAGCATTGCTCTATCAAGTTAGCCAAAATTAACCATCACAGAACTACTGAGTTGGTTAGAGCCAGCCATGATTTGAGATCATTTGGCATGAAATCCACCTATGCCTATGAGATGCTTCATTTCCAAAAAACGTATCTCTTTTCAATCAATAGATATTAAATGCTTAAATTAGATACTTTTATAGTTTAATATCATTAAAGTCTTTTGTTGCTGTTGTTATTGTTTTTTTTAAAAAAACTATAACCTACTTTAGCAAAGAAAACTGAAACTTCCAGAAGGACTGACTTCCCCTCATTTAACCTAATGTCTAATGGTAACAAATTCAGTGAGCTGCGAGTGAAACTTGAAATTGTCCTTCCTGAGACCATTGCTTTTCTTCTATGTGAAGATAATACTCTTCTGACTATTGTATTTTCTATTTTATTGAACCCAACAGATTAATATTAAGAGAAGCTCATGATCTAAACAGCATATTTTATTCTCATTTAGCTATGCTGCAAAATAGTTAAAAAAAGTCATATTTACAAGGACTTAGGAAAATATCCACACCTTCCTAGCAGACTACTATAACCAAGCACCTGAGTCCTGCAACTGACAGGGCATTAAGACCTCTTATCTAAACAGAAACACATTCGATTAATATCGAGTAAGAAGTAGATAGGGAGGGCCTGGCTTTTCTGAAACAGGTTTTTCTTCCTGCTCAGGAACCTGTATCTGTTCTCCTAGTCTGACTTTTCTGTGGTTTCTCTAACCTTCCAGTTTTGTGTTCCAGTTGTTTCTGGAAAAAGGCACATGTAAAACATCTGAGGCTTCAACTTGGATTGAGAACAGGTGGTAATAAATATCAACAGATAGGCATTTAAATGAATACATAATACAAGAATCAGAAGGAAGAGAAGAACCAAAGGTGCAGCTCTACAGTCTAATGTTCTTCAGACTTAAACATCTGAGGCCGAAAATTGGCTTGAGAATGTGTAGTGATAATTATCAATAGATGAACAGTTAATTGGGTATATTGTAGGGGAAATACTAAACTTTAAACTTGGAGATGTGAGAAACTGAGCAGCAACAAAGCGAGAAAATTAAAGCAAGTCAGAGAGAAGTAGGCAGAAAGGATGACCATGAGTCTGGGGAGGAAAAGCTTGGTGACTGAATCTAATCCCACAAGAAGTCAAGTCTCTGGGAGTGCTACCTCTCCTACTGGAGTTCATCTACCCACATGTGCCTGTGTTGACTTGGGACCATGCCCTAGCGACTCAAACCAGGGCCTGTCCCTCCTGACCCTTGTGTTTTTTATTACAGCTCTTTCCTACATGGGCTCCTTCATTTTCATCTCTTTTGCAAGTCAGTTCTGTCTCTGCCTGTCTCTGGTCAGCCAACCTGTGATTTCAGATCTGGAACTTTCTCAACGTTGCTGTCTATTATCTCTTCTCAATACTATGCATTTGGTCATTATTGACCACTCGCCAATTCCCCCTGCATTGCATGCATCAGCTCTTCTAACAACATAGAAGGTTTCAATGTAATTATGTTAAAACTCAAATACAAAATGATATTCTCTAACAGGACTCCAACCTTCACCATAGCATTCCTTGCTGAGGTCTCCTGCTGTGCAACCTCTGGGGTGTTGATTTGCCCTCATCTGATCACCTAGGCAACACATCCTCTCCTATCCCTCTAACACTAAGAGTGCAATACAGTATTTTGGGGAAGACCACCCTTACACCAATTTATTACGGACAAATTTAATAATTGTTTTATTTTGTTATCATTAATTTCTAATTGTGCCTAATTTGTATATTGAACCCTATGTGCTATATTAATAGAAACAATGGCTTACATGGACCATTAGAATAGATATACCAAGTATAATACATCCTGTAATGGATTACCTATTACCCACATCATCATATCACTGAGTAAATATACACATCCAGTTTGTTCTCCAGCCTTTTACTGTAGAAACTGTAACTATTGCATTTGAAATTTATACCATTTTGGGCATAATGTCAAAAAGAAATAAGAAAAAATGATAATGAGATTGTGAAGCAACTGCTACAGAAACTAGCTGATTTGCCAAGTGGGTGAACCTCAGTGTTCACCCTCCTGTCCATCCGCCTTTCCTTTTCTAGTTTCTACGATCTCCTCCAAAGATCATTTCAAATCTCCGGCATGGAGCCCTGTATGTTCTGTGACTTTGCTCCCATTTCTACCTACTATCCCCCTAGAAAAGTTTCTTTCTATTTTGTTTAACCACATTTTTGTTGTTATTATTAAGCAACTTGAGAGAGGTGTTAGAATTACATAAGTCAGGCGCAGCGCATTATGTCAGGGTATAGTAAAGATACTTGTGCATTCATGTTCATTGCTGCCTTATTCACAATAACCAAGTTATTGAAATAACCCAGATGCCCTACCAACAGTGAGTAGATCAACAACAGAGGGGGTAACAATGTTCAACAAGAAATGTACTCATTACCTTACTTATGTAACTGTAAACTGTACATGACCTTTACAACAAAATTAAATTAAATTAAAAATAAAATGTCGTACATATGCACAATAGAATTTTACTCATCTATTTAAAAGAATAATAATACGTCATTGTCAGGATCATTGGTGGACCTAGTAAATTTTCTTGATCAATAGCCAGCCTATCACATACCCTGCTTTCCAGGCTGCTGTACGTATGCTTTTCCCTGTTTTCTTGGTCTCGTAAATCCCATGGCTCACTCTATTATGGTGCTTCCAGTGATTTTGAAAAAGCCATCTATATACCAGTTTTATCAATTTTTCAGTTAGTTTCTAAGCTTTAATCAATGGATAGACATATTGTAAAAGTGTGTGGACTTAAATAAAAAATAAACTCATGCATCAAAAGCAGTGTAACCTAGCTTTGTTCTCACTTCCAATCATAAAGTCATTGCATCTCTGTAACTTAAAATGTATACTGATGCCTAATTTTCTATAAACCATGTCCTTATAAGTCCATATAGGTTCAAAATGGCAGAAGCTGTACTGGGTAAGTGTAGTGCAAAATGTCAAGAAATAAACACAACTAAACACAAATTTTTCATCTTTAAGTGAAAAAAAAAGATTGAAATTGATTTCCTAATCTTTAGAAACTCTCTCTCTTTCTGTCTCTTTCCCTCTCTCCCTCTTTCTCTTTCTCTCTCTCTCTATTCAATCCTCTCTTTCTCTTTCATAGCCCTGACGGTTATTACATTTGAAAGTCGTCTAGTGTTGGAGGACAATTCCAATCAGGCCAAGAACTCTGTTTAACACCACTTGGAAAAGATCATCTCATGATTTCAAAGATCCTTTCTCAATCTCCACTATACTGAGTCAACAGACTCAAACACGAATATGTTACTATACATTATCAACATCTCTACATTATAATGTTTTGATAGTTTAAAGGTTGAAGGACATTTTGTTATTAAATATTGTTGTGATAATAATTAATAATTGGTCAACTCAATAGTTAATCTAGTCTTGCTCACCTCTAAGCCCACGTAGAACTAACTTGTTGGTCTTTAGTTACAAAATTGCACACATAGTAAACATTAATGGTTTCCAACAACAGATAAAACTTTTCCAAATGAAAGAAAATGATATTCTATGTCTTAACACTTCATGCGATACCTTTGGCAAATAGCAACACTGGAGCTATACAAAATAAAGACTCAGTAGAATTTTATAAATAGTATAATGCATTTCATATTTGGTAACTAATTCCAGCCCTCCAACACAAAGCTTGCTTATGATGGTGCTCATATCAAAGTTGCTGGTTCCAGCCATTCGTTTTTACAGCTATTTGCATTTTGCTTTCATCATCTGAAACATAGCATAACATGTCTGAGAAACAGTGAAACAGCCTGTGCAGTCCCCTGAAAGATTCAAAACCATCAAACAGTGGAACCCATCGCGTAAGCATTGAAAAGTTAAGGAAAAATGTGTTTGGAACTTTACCAAACCAATAACTTTCAAACTACAGTTTTAAACATTTGTTCAAGTCATATTGTGGGCCGATATGCACATCTTTAATGGAGTAATGTTTTGTATTTACTAGATGTACATGGAGATCAAAGACTTCGTCATAAACCCTCCCGATACTGTTTGAAGCCCTTCTTTGAGGTAGAGGCCTGGCTTTCTTTTTCTTTCCTTTTTTTTTTAAAAAAAGAGCATAAAAATGCATGCAAAAGCAATGACCTATATTAATAGCATATTGGGAGTCTTAACCAGTGCTTCCTAACATTAAATTTTACATTTATGTCTTTGATATAAACCATGTTTAAAATATTGAAACCATTGTCTTTCTTTATGATTACAGCCTGCCTACAGTTATTTTACACCTACCCAGGGCCGAGTGTGGCCATGGATATAGTGTGAGAGGATTTTTAGCTGTAACTCATTTTCCACAAGGCAAAGAAAATATCTTGTTTTCCTCTCAAATTGTGCAGTGTGATTACTGAAATCTTTGTTTGTGATGCATCTCCCACTCTATCACGTTTAACTGGGTTAAGTATAATCAGACTATCTGAACATGGTTTGACTACTGTGTATTGTGAAAAAGCGAAGTTACAGCTTGTAATTGTCTTCTAGCCCCACAGCTAAATGTTTAATACAGAATATAACTCCCCAGTGCAGCACAGATGCTATCAAGTCTTGATCATCTAATTTTCCCCAACTAACTTTTGATTATGAAGGCAAGTTGTGTGCTTTGGAGTCAGAGAAACAAAGAGAATCAATGCTCAGAAACTCTATAACAAAGGTGAAATCCTAGTTAATGATTATGCTGTTCAAATAGTAATTGACCAAGAATAAAGTCATAGCAGGTATTTAGAGATTCCATTAAAGACTATGTTATTATTAAATGCACACAGTCATAATATATTCTCTGAAGAGGTTAAGAATTTCTTATAATTCACATTAACCATTTCTGAGTTATACCATCTTCTCTATGGTAAAAGGTAAGGAGGAATAAAGTTCTAACACAAAGTGAGTTTGGATTTCTCTACTCCACATTCTCCCCCAAAGAAGGCAGTCAGGTAGAAAGGACAGGAAAGCTCTATGATCTCTGGGGCACATGCTTAGTCCCCAGCAGGCTCCTAGGAGACAGAATCTTCCATATGTTTGGAGGAGAAATAAAAGAAATCTGCTCAGTTCTCTGTAGTTCCCATTAAGCAGAACTGTTACCCTCTACAGAGGGTAACAGAGAAGGTCAGGAGACCGAAAAGAGAAGTTTAGATAAAAGTTTTAAGCATTCAGCCTCAAAGCATGGCAATCAATGACATTTTGCTCAAGAAGGAAAAATGTTGAGTCCAGTGGGAATTGCTGGGGAGTGTTCATGGAATTGTCACAAATATTCATATAAAATATAGCCCAGCCTTCCCTCCTTTAATTGCATTTTTTGGAGAAAAGGGAAAAAAATCCAACAGAAGTCATAAGGAGTTGTTGAAATGTTCCACGGTAGAGTGTGTGCCTGTGCGGAGGAATGAAAGTTATATTAGGTGCTACCTTTTCATCTGGTGCATGTCTCTGCCAGCTGCAGGAACACGTCAGATGCCATTCTTCTGCACATTGTACTCTTTCTCTCAAGTGCTAACCTCTTGTTGATGGTAATCAGAACTTTATAGAGGGGTCCATGCAGGTGTAGTGCCATAGTTGCTGCTAGTGTGATGTAGTATGTGACAGCTTCAGTATTACATCCTGCAGGACGGTAGACCATCAAATAGCATTTTGGATAATGCTCAGTCTCTCAGCAGCAACGTAATTGTTTCTCATCTAATAATATTTCCAGATGGGACTGTAGGTGAACTACGGGCTAAAAATAAAAGAAGACAGGGTAAGGCACTGAGTTCAGAGCACAATGTGAAATAAAGTACACACACACACACACACACACACACACACACACACACACACACACACACAACCAATGACCAGTGATGGAGCTAATGTGGAGAATACTTTCAAAACTAGGGATTAAAAGAATCTATTTTCCAACACTTTACACACTTGAAGTAATTAGAAAGATAAAGTCTTGGCCAGTAATTATTCTATCCAAACCTATTGTTTGGACCAAGAATAAAGTCATACTAAATATGTAGTCTCTGTAACAGGTTTATGTGATTGATAATTCACATAGATATAATATAGTCTATAATATAGTCAATATAAACATAAGATAGTGTTATAAGAATGTCTTACCTTTTGCATTAATTTTCATAATGAAGTAAGTGAAAAGGGATGTGTTTATGGTTATGGAATAGCATTTTGAAAAATTAGAAGGGTAATTTTAAATACCTCACAAATAAAGTTTATTTCTAAAGTATAAGAATTATAGTATAATAAATACTTCAATCTTTGTGAATTTCAGGATGAGGTATATAATTCATGGAAATAGAAATCTCGCTGGCAACATCTGAACCAACCATTTAAATATTGCAATGTACTCTTATTTACTTTAAAAAAAGCACATTGGGTCTGTTATCAACAATTCAGTTAAATATTTAATTCATTCTTTCTTCTTCCACCCAAAAGTTATAAGACTTCTTTATTTATGGACCAACTTGCCATCCTTTCCTTTTTACTGATAGGAGACATGCTTAGTTTTGTTTTGTCCCCAGTGACCAGGCCTCTTGTTTGCTATGCAGGTAATCTACCACTGGAGCTTCACACTTAACCTCTCGCTTTGATTCTTTCTCAGGAAGGATCTCCTGTTACTCGTGCTGACAAACCCATATAGCAGCTTTCTCCTCCTGCCTCCTGAGTAATATAAATACCCATGATGATGACATCATGCCCAGCTTCTTGAATGAGATGGAGGCTTGATAATATCTTTGTAGATTTAGCATGGCCTCCAACCACCATCCACCCATTTTCTACTTCTGAACAATTACAGGCAGGAGTCATTGTATCTAGGCAAGATATTGCACTTAAAAAGTACCAGGCCTAGGCTGAGAGTGTGGCTTAGTGGTGGAGTTCTACCTAGTATGCATAAACTCCTGGGTTCAATTCCTCAGCAACACATAAACAGGAAAAGCTGGAAGTGGCACTGGGGCTCAAGTGGTAGAGCGCTAGCTTTGAGCAAGAGAAGCTCAGTGACTGTTTAGGCCCTGAGTTCAAGCCCCAAGACTGGCAAAAAAGAAAAAAAAGAAAAGAAAAAAGTACCAGGCCTTTTATGAAGATATGTATGCATTTTTCCAGACATAAAAAATTAATGAACCAATGTACATAATTTATTAAGAATAATAATTTAATAATGAAACAGAAAATAACAAAGTAAATGAAACAGCAAATAAAAAGTAAAATTTCAGTATTAGAATGCTTTTGATCCTCTTGAAGTTTTCATGACAACTAATATGAGAGTAGCTTTCACTAATATTTATTTTCTGAAAAGAATTTCTAAATGCAGTTTTTCTAAGAATAAATACATGCATCCAGCAGCATAGTGTCAACGGTTTATATAAGACAAAGCGTGAAACCCACTAGACACCATACAACTTTGGGGGAAAGAAGATAAAGGGGAAAAACTGGGAGAGAATGAGGGAGTGGGTGTCACTGTTCTAAAGGAAATTAACTGAATCATGTTACTAGGACCCCTCAGTATATCACCTTGAGATTAAAATGTTCAAAAAAGAGTTTATGGACCAGTAAAGCTATATTGAGAAGTTTGAAATTTTGATGAGGAGTATTTACACATTTTTTTGTTTTTAAGGGAGCAAGAGAAGATATGAGATTAACAGAAAATGAGCAAGAGAAAGAAAAATGAAAGAATTTTCCTGCAGTGTGAGAGTTTTATGACAGGATACAGTCAGTGCTTCTCTCTGGATAATTTGGAATTTCATTCCAGGTGTGAAGAACCTCAGAACAGTGTGACTTTCCTGCAAAGTACATTGGCTCTAAATTACTAATTGAGGGCAGATTTTATTTGGGGGCAGAGTTGCTATGGGAATTGAAACACTATCGTCCACTTAGGGATATGAGTTAAGGGACAGGAAAGAAGGGAGCGGCGGAGAGGCCAGTAGTCTTAGCACGTGACAGTACCGCATGTCCCCTGCTAGAGGGAATCCCAGAGTCTATGAAAGAAAGGGGATGACAGAAACAAGCAATTTCATATAAAGTATTTTTCCTTTTTTTCTCTATACTGTCCACTGCTATCAGATTTTCTCACGTGAAATATACAAAGGTCATTTCAATGGTTGGATCCATATTGTGGTATGCCTGCCCTCAAACAAACCAACAATAAAAATAAAGCCTTCCATCTCCTCCCTGATACTCTCCATTTTTGTTCCAATGAACTCCACTGTGTGGTGATCACTGGCGAAGGCAGATGTTTTTTGAGATGGGGGAGAGGGGTCATGTTGACATCTCCACTGGACCTCCATCATCTCCCTCCCTCCATCGCTGCCTACAAAGGTACTTGTAACTGTTCTTGTGATAGCATGCCTTTGGGTTTCTTCACCATTTTCTTTCTTTCTTTCTTTGAGCTACTTAAAATACATGTTCATTAAACACATCTTTGTGCTAATGTGTTTCAAGACTAGTTAAAATAGAAATTTGTGTTAGACTTAATGACATAGAACTCATGAGAGGGAAGTGAGGGCTATGCATAGAGGTGTAGTAATGAGCTTCAGAGGGACTCAGTTTAAAACTCACTGCAAAGTGAGGAAGCTGACGACATGAAAGTCAGAAGGGACATGTTGAGAGAATGTATTTTTCAGCAGAAGGGAGAGAATAAAAAACCTCCCTGCCTAATTCACTGTGTGTTAGAACTCACTCTCCTAGTCTATAGTATGATGAAGTATTATAAGCTATATACCAAACATTTTAGCAAATAAATCAAGGTCACTGAAAGTTGTTTTCAGCTTAATGGTGTAGTATCATCTTGTGAACATTGGCCTGGTAGAACTCTGGTCTAATGATGTTATTACTATCATCCATCAAATGAGTTTGCAATATTTCACAACCATGCATATTCTGAACTGTCCTATTTAAGAGGAAATTATTAGAATCTCTTATGTGCATTCAGGCAACTGGACTCAGATGCTAATCGGTGATCACCAAATGCTGTACAAGATGATAGTTTGGATGTTTGAAAAAAACGATCATTCTGGACCAAATGATAATCATACTTATTTCCAGTTCTTCTTAGATATGTGCATGATTCCTCAAGGCATAGCTCGCCTTCTCTTCTGTGCCTTCAGATGCCTTTTCCTCATCAGTTCACTCTCTATCTTTGTCACAGACCACGCCGTGCTACAAATTGCCAATTGTAACTTCAGGGTAACTGTATTTGGGAAAAATGGAGTTCTGAAATGATAATTAAGGGTTAAGAAGGTTTCATAAGTATGAGTGACCAAATGCAATTGAATTTATAAGTTTTTAAAAAGAGAGAGCTGGTATTCTAACGCCCAGAGTTAAGTCCATCCTAGACCTGTGCAAGCCTCCACCATCTGTAAACCAGAGAGATTGCACACGAAAAAAATCAAACCCTGCCAACCCATTAGATGTGGACTTCTACCTTCCATAATTTTGTGAAAATTACTTACAATATTTCTGTGGCCCCAAATATAATAGTTTATCTATCATTTCCTACTACTGTAAGACATTATTTACCAGTGCTGTATTTGAGGCCATTGGTTCATTGAGTTGATCTAGTTTCCACAGTTCATTGCATCTACTCACAATTAAGAAACCTTCATCTCTCTTCAGATCACATCCAATTCATTATCTTCACTGCATGATTTTTCTCACTTATTTAATGTGTATACAGTTGTTCTTTCTCCTGATTTTCTACCATCCTACTGAATGGCTTTATGCATTGGTCTTACAAAGCCCTTTTTTTATTAGTAAGTTTGCTTTTTATTGTGAACTACTGTACAGAGGGGTTACAATTACATGAACAAGGTAATGAGTACATTTCTTATCAAGCATTGTTGCCTCCTCCTTTGTTTCTCCTTCCCATCCCTTCCCATTCCTGGCCCCCCACCAAAGTTGTAAAGTTCATTTTTCTACATAATGCCTTGTACATTTCATTGTTGCAATGGGTTCAACTGTATCCCTATTTAAACAATTTGTTTTTTCCCTTCCCCTCCCCAAATTATACCAACATCAAATACAGTGAAAGCAGGGGTTATGCTATGGGGGAAGGACATACAAAGCAACAAAGAAATCATCTTATAAATATATTAGAAACAATAGCAAGAAAGAAAAATCATTTGAGTCCTTATCTTGGGGTTCATTTTGCCTAACATCAACTTATCTGACCTTTTCTGCTTGTCTCAAAAGCTCTTTAAAAACTGAAGGACAGCACCCAGACCCAGAGTTCAAGCCCAACAACTGACAAAAAAATAAAAAAAAAAAGCCCTTTAGCCCACAAAATACTATATTCTTGTTCCTGACCTTGATAATTCATACCTCCACAAGCCAGAAAATCTAACCTCTCCTCACATCTTGACCATGGCCATGGGACTGATAGCCAAGCATCAAATAATGAGCATGGATCATCTTGCTACCCAACAGCCTCCATTTCAGCTACCATCACATCTCATGTGAGACAGCAACCAATTTCTAATTTTTACTTTTTTCCACAGCATGCCTCTAATTTCCCACTGGAAAATACAAAGGTGATCCTTTCAACTTCAGCTTCTAATATTTTGAATCTTTTCTAGTATCTCTGAGCTCAAATACATTATCTGGCTCCATATAAAAATCCCTCTTTTTGTATGCTGAACTCTTCATCCATATTATTGAAGGAGACATTGTCATTTATATCAAAGAGGTAGAATATAAACAATTACTGAGTTTTATTTACCATAGCTAAGATATGCAACCAACCCAGATGCCCCTCAGTAGATGAATGGATCAAGAAAATGTGGTATGTATACACAATAGAATTTTATGCCTCCATCAGAAAGACTGACATTGCCCCATTTGTTAGGAAATGGAAAGGCTTGGAAAAAATTATATTAAGTGAAGTAAGCCAGGCCCAAAGAAATATAGGTCTCATGGTTTCCCTTATTTGCAATAACTAGTGTATGTCTGAGTCAAGTAAAAAAGGTCAGATAAGTTGATGTTAGAGAAATGAACCCTAAGATATGTATTCAAATGTTTTTTTATTTTCTTTCATGTAATTGTTTCTAACATATTTATAAGATGATTTCTTTATTGCTTTGTATGTTCCTCCCCCGTGGGATAACCCCTGCTTTCACTGTATTTGATGTTGGTATAATTTGTGGAGGGCAAGGGCAAAATCAAATCATTTAACTAGGGATACAGGTGGACCTATTGCAAGAATGAGATGTGTAAGTCGTTATGTCGAAAAACGAATTTTACAACTTTGGTGGGGGGGATCGGGAGTATGGGAAGGGATGGGAAAGGGAAACAAAGAATAGGAAAATGAAAGCATTTATTGAAGACCCCTCAAAAAAAACCAACAAAAAATGAACTTTACAACTTTGACTGGAGGGGGGGGAAGAGGGGGCAGCGAGAGGAGGGATGGTAAGGGGAAACAAAGGAGGAGATTAAGAATACTTGATAAGAAATGTACTCATTACCTTGCTCATGTAATTGTAACCCCTCTGTACAGTATTTTCACAATAAAAAAACTTATTAATAAAAAAACAATTACTGAGTTTATTTGCATCTGTTTTTTCAACATGTTTTTGGTGGTATAGATTGAAAGCATGATGAAATTTATGAAAATGTAAATATTCATACTAGACTTGACCCTAGAGATATAGGAAGTGGTTCAAAACAATTATAAGAATTATAGAGTAATTTACTCCTTGGTAGTGCTTTATGGATTATATGAAATGGAAATCAATTCTTCCTACCATTTTTAGGAAAAGACTCTAGGAACTAATGGCATTAAAATAAGAACTTGACCAAACAATGAAAGGAGTGAGAATTATACCAGATAATCAGCAATGGGATACTGTGTTTTACCTAGAGATTCAACAGAAATGATACCAGGCAAATCTTCTATAGCAGAGACTAAGAACCTGATCATAATCACTAGAACCAAGCATCTATGTCTAAATCTGATTGCTGCGTAATCTATTTGGTATAACAAGAGCAGAGACGTGAATACGGCACCATCATACTCATTCAAAATGAGCCCTTTCCTGACTCATTTCTTGTCTAAAGCAGTATTCAATATGTTCTGTGAATTTTTTTGATTCAAATAAGGACTTCGGTCTTGATCTTATGCATGTGGAGTCTGAATGAATAAATGACCTTTTAAGAAGATGCTTTAATAAGTGACATTGGGAGGGGTATGATATTACAAGAGTTTAATTAATCATTCTAATTACCAGCTGTGAGAAGAGGAAAGTGTGAAAGCCTCCTTTTTCAGCACAACAGGATTCCAGAATGCTTGTTCAAGATGATTTATAATGCAGTCTGAATGGACAAGAAGAGGACAATTCCTCTATATTTAGAATCATGTCCCAGAAACTACTTATTTTCTTTTGAATTTCCAAAAGGGCATTGGGATGAAGCCTGTGTACTGTTTTAGCTTCAGGGATTTGGGCTCATGGCTTGCTATCTACATTCAAAAGCCATGGAAAATGGAAGAGCAGTACTCTAAGATTCCCTTACTTGCCCCGCTGTCTCACCAAACCTCTTCACCTGCAAGCTTCTTGGAAGCCTTTTATTACCGAAAGGACTCAGAGACTACTAAACATCCGGTCATGTCTAGTGTCTTAAAGGTACACACATGCTCACTTTTTATTTAATTCCCTCCTGATAGAATGAGCAGATGCTTCTTCAGTCATTTGAAAAGTATACATCTCAATAGAAATCAAAACATAGCATAGAAGATTTGCATAAAATATGTTTATGTATGTGATTGTTGAAAGCCAAGATATTCCTTAGTTACAGATATTTAGCAAGGACTAATTGCATCATGAACCCCAGGCCCATCACGGTAAAACTTGTTGATCTTTCAAGAGAGAAGGTGTTAGCTATTTGAATGATGTAAACAGAGTATTCTTAAATCTAATAAATTTTCTGTGTGACAAAATATTCTAATGTACTGCCAAAGAACCAAGGCATCTCAGCCATTTGGAAACAATGCCACTTACATAAATTGTGATCTTTTAAAATATGCTACAAAGAATGTACTAGAAAGGGTGAAAGATTTTTTAATACATTAAAAAAAACCCTGCCAAGCACAATGACCCACACCTGGAATGCCAACAGCGGAGAAGCAGATGTAGGGGATTGGTAAATATGAAGACAGGACGGGCCACAGAAAAAGAGTCCATTCAGAGAGAGAGAGAAAGAAAGAAAGAAACTTGATGAAAACTGGGGCTACTGGTAGCTCAATAGTACAGTCTGTGCTTAGTATGACCAAGGCCCTGTGTGTGATTTGAACCCTGAAAAATATGGAAAGTAAAAAGTACATACTATAACAATAAATTAATGCAAGAGACTTGCTTCAAGTCTTTACAATGGTGTTAAAACCTCCCTCTGTCTTAGAACCTGAATGTGCCTATCGCTCACATTTCTGAGTCTAACTGAGCCTATCAGCTGTATATGATTAGACTCTTTAACCAATTTTGACACTTCTTTATTCCTTCTTTTAAAATATTGGCACTTAGTAGAAAGAAAAATAACAACAAAAATGAGTACAACAATTACACCAGTAATAGAATATTCTTACTATTATGGCCTCTAGGATGACAGGAACAAGTACCAATTATATTAAGTGAAACAGAGTCTGGAATGGAACCATGACTGCGAATTTTGAATTTTTCATTTCATATACTACTTAAGTCCTTATAATTATAGTATCTGCATAATGGATTAGAAAGAAATCACCAAATAGCATCTAAATGAAAGAATATGTGGTTTAAAATTTGAAGTAGCTGCAAGTAGCATTCAAATCAACCTGTCTCAAAGAAGATAGAAAAATACTTCACTGTCCCATGCCTAACCATGAGCTTTTAATCTTCAGGTGAGGAGAAACTAGTGGCAGGGTCTGTAGATCTAGCCTCTGTTATACTTGAAGTGTATATGCAACATCATTCATGGCTGAGATCATACACGGACAGCTTGAGCCTCTATCCTACATACTAAGCAACAGGAGGCTCCCAGATTGTGTCCAGCCTTTTCCATGAGGACATGCTCTTTTTATCTAGAAGTCATATTCCTCATAGCTACCAGAATATATGGGAAACAGACTCTTATAAATGTGTGGTTGTAGTTCCTCACACAGGAAAGTACCAAGAGATCATGAACAGAAAATTTAATTCTCTACAATTCAATTGGGCTAACATGATCTACACCGAGTTTTCCTTATATTGAATTTACTGTACAGGATAAAATGAATCTAAAATATAAAAATCAATATGGGCAGAGGAAAGAATGAGCCTAGTTTAAGCTTTAGTTGTGGTGGTTTACTTGAAGAAAGCATATCATTGCAGTTCATTTTTTTTCTAACTTTTATTGTGAATATGATGTACAGAGTGGTTACAGTTACCTAAGTCAGGTGTTGAGTGCATTTCTTTATGAACAGTGTTACCTTTACCTCATTTTCTCCCAGTTTTGTCCCTTCCAAGCCCCTTCCTCCCAAGTTGCATTCTCATTTCCAATATAGTGTCTAGTGAGTAACACTGCTAAATTAGTTTACTCTTTCTCTGACTGTTTCTGTGTTTCTCCTACCCCTTCCCAAATCAAATAAACTAAGATACAAAAGGTGCAGAAACTGAAAACAGGAACAAAAGGGAAAGAACAGAAAATAAAACAAAAAGAACCACAAACACAAAAATAAAAAAAAAATCTCCTTTTCATTTCTTGGAGTTCATTTCAATGTTTCATTTTTTTAATTTTTTTTCACACTTTTTATTTTAAAGATTCTATTCAGAGGGGTTACAGTTACAAGAATAAGATAATGAGTACATTTGTTGTCTAGCATTGATACCCCCTCTTTTGTTTTTCCCCTACCATCCTTCCCCCCCACAGCCCCAATTCCCCCCTCCCCCCCAATTCCTCCCTTCCCCCCCCAAGTTGTCAAGTTTGGTTTCAACATAGTGTCTTGTGCATCTCATTGTTACAAAGAGTCAACCTGTATCCCTCCCCTCCCCAAATTAGAAAATGTGACCATATGCACATAGCTATTGAACCCTTGTGAGCTTCCCTGAGAATATCCTCCTCTGGTCTCATTGTGTGAATGTTTCAAATTCTATTTACCATGTCCACGGGTGTTTTTTTTGTCTTTTATTTTCCATTGGGTTTACTTGTAAATTTTAGGCACATTCTAATTATTGCAAATGCTCTAAAGCATTGAGAGACATTTTTCTGTCTCCAGCTCAAATGTGGAGCCATACACAAGGCCTTGGATGGGCTGAATGGTCCATTCAATCAGATTTTTCTGAAGAAGCCATTGGGTGGCTTTCCCAGTCAAGGAATGAGAGACTGCAGGCTGTGGGAAAAGTGACATCTTCTAGAGCCTGGAGCCAGCAAGTCAGCTCTGATGAGGTCTGAGCTGAACAGTCAGAACCCTCAGTGACTCAATTGACACAGCCCTATAGGAAAGTCCCCCAGAGTCATTGGCTCAACTCTAATTACACATGCCCAAGCAACGAATCCAGAAAGCCCAACAGCAATTGGCAGCCAGGATTCCTATCTGCAAACAACTTCAGAAAACCCTGCTGGAGTTCCAAGTGAGCCGAAGGACACTGTCTTGGTCAATAATCCAAGTTTTCAGGTAAAGCTTCAGAAACACAAACACACAGAAGATAAGATGGGCTCCAGGAAGGTTATTTACCCAAGAGCAAATAATTACTATTAATAATAAAGTTTTTGTGAATTTGAATATATAGCAAAGGTTATTATGTACTAGAAAAATAAACCATTTTAAAGTGATCAGTTAAAAATAATTGTGCATCCAGGTGTTTGTGCTCATGCTTACCACAATTTGAGGTCAGCTTGAGCAGAAAATTCTTCTTCAACAGAAGAAGCTGAGCGCAATGGTGTGTGCCTGTCCTCTTGCCTGTGATGTAAAATAGGTGGATTATTGTTTAGTGTGGGCCTAAATAAGAAGTAAAACCCCATCATGAAATATAACCAGCTCAAGAAAAGGCTGTAGGTTTGATTCAAAGATATCGCACCTGGCAAGGAAGCATGGGCCCGTGACTTCAAACCTCAGAATTGTCTAGTCAAATACATGACTCAGACTTTTTAAAATATGGGTTTTGATGTCGCGCAATATGGAACACAGTCTTTGGGTGTTAATTAAGATATTCTTAAGTGGGAAATAGTAACCTTCAATACTAAAATCAAACCTTGACCAGGACAAGGTGACCCACCAGTATTTTAGCTTCTAGAAAAAAAAATAAAATAATAGGATAAAAGTTCATGCATATTTAAATATGCAATTGCTATTTCTGATGTTCTCTATTACATTGTGTAAATTTATATTATCTTACTGAGATCATTTTCATTCTCTACGAAAGACTTTCTTTCACATTTCTTAGAATGCAAGTCTCATGGTATTAATGTTTCAAGTTTATGTACCTGAAAAAAATATTTCATGCTCATTTTGGAAAGATAGTTTTTGCTAGATATAATACTAGGTTGAATAACAAATACATATTTCTTCATGTAGACAATTCAACCAGTTTTCATGGTTTTTAACCTATGTTCATCATTATCTTTATCACTTTGTATAAATCAGGTCTTTTCCTCTCCTGCCTGCTTTTGAGATTTTCCAATTATTGCTAGTTTGATTATTGTTTCTTGTTCTTGGATTATTTGAGTCTCTCTCTCTCTCTCCCTCTCTCCCTCTCTCCCTCTCTCTCTCTCTCTCTCTCTCTCTCCCTCTCTCTCTCTCTCTCTCTTTCTCTCTGTGATATAGCTTTTATATGAACTTTTCGAACATGTTTGTCTTCAGTTCACATATTCATCTAATCCTATGCTCTGATTCTCCCTATGGAATCTGTTCAGAAGATAGACCACTCAAGTTCCCTAATATTTACTTCTGAAGTTTCTCATCTAATATATTTTCCCTTTGTAGCAATTGCACTTGCCATTGATAGATGTTAAGTGTTGATCTTGTATCACAATCTGAGATTTTAACTAATGTAACATCTTTGCTAATAATATCATGAATGTAGCTCTTGGTCAATATAATTGATTGGTTTCTCCTCTTGTTTTCTTGAGTTTTTGCATATCCCATCATCTTTGCCTAGATGCCTGTTATTTTGACTTTCGCTGTGCTAGGTGCTAAATATTTCTGTTTATTAGAATCCAGTACCTGCCTGGAATGGATTCCAGAGACACAAAAACAGTATGGCCCTACTGGGTTTTCATTTATGACTCAGTGGACAGCTTGAACAATGAACATTCAAAGGTTAGGTGTTGTGCCCTAAGTGAGAAGACCCTGAACATTCCCCCACTCCTCAGCGACAGAGATTGTAGTATAGACGGTGAGGCCCACCAATCCGCCTATGCAAACACCTGCAGCGTTTCCTTCCATCTCTCTGCATGGTTCTTCCTCCAGCCTGAGTGCTAGCCTCGTGGGAATAGGGTGGACAGAACTTCTGTGATTGCCCGTGACCCTCTTTCCACCCTCCACGTTCCTCCCCTTCTAGGTTACTGGTTGTATCTTTCTTGCAGCTCTTCCCTTTTGTCTCATCAAAGTCTCCGTATTAATATCTTTGTTTGAAAATCCTGTGAGCTGCATCTGGGTTTTCTGTCCAAACATCTGGTGATTCTATTGAGAGAGAAAGCTGAGTTTGTTAAGAGGTTTTACCTCAT
The DNA here is from genome assembly GCF_019054845.1 of Dipodomys spectabilis. Classification (NCBI taxonomy): domain Eukaryota; kingdom Metazoa; phylum Chordata; class Mammalia; order Rodentia; family Heteromyidae; genus Dipodomys; species Dipodomys spectabilis. The sequence continues at coordinate 3,099,848 of NW_024870892.1, read as the reverse complement.
TATGTTATCTGCCTCTAAGGGATTCAGCTTGCCTTGCCTGTTATTTAATATCTTGAAACCAGTGAGTCATATATTTTGGTCTGATTTTTGCTTCTGTGCTTATTTGGGACATGAATTTTGTCCTCTTTATTCCATGTTGGCAGGAAAGGGAACTCCTATATAGGTAATTCTGATGTGGAAAATTGAATAAAAACAAACATGCACACAAGTAGTGATCTGATATTCTAAGAGGACCCTGCAATACTGTAAGGAGGAGGCAATTATAACAGTAGAAAGGAATAGTCACCTGCAAAAGTCAAGGAATATAAAGAAGCAAGAAGTGAAAATGTCAGAACATTCTAGCGAGTCTGAGTCAAGCCCTCTGGAAACAGTAGACTGTCACAGAAATAAACAGTTCTCTAGAAGAGAAGAGAGGTTCTGCAGAATATCCATTCAAGTATTTAGACAAGAACTACTGAGTTGTCCTGCCATCTGTCTCCTGTAGTCTTTGACGTAAAAAGTTTCCTCTCCCTGTCTTCCTAAACAAAATTTAACATCAGATCAACTTGTAAAATAGAAATATTTACAAAAATCAGTAGCAAAAGCCTTGCAATAAAGAAGGGTGAAAAGTTATTCAGACACACACAAGAGAGTTCATACTTTGTAAGTTATCTTTATATAGATACCAAGAAGAGATAAAGCTAGTCTATGGGACTAGACATATAATAATGGTTTTCAGAAAAAGAAAAGAATTGAGAAGCCATATAAGAAGGGCAGGCTTTATTGTTTGAGTCCATGTCAATGAAGAAAGTACTGAGTAACAATGCACAGCACTCTCAGAGTACTCTAAAGAGAACACTGGGCAGTTCATACATGCATACTAGTAGCTAAGTTACATTGTATGAAAGCACTAAGAAAATAAATGCTATCTGGGCACTGGTGGCTCATGCCTGTAATCCTATCTACTTAGGAAGCTGAGATCTGAGGGTTGTGGTTCAAAGCCAGCCCAGGCAGGGAACTCCATGAGACTCTTATCTCTGATAAACCACCTGAAAACTGGAGGTGGTTCTGTGGCTCAAGTGGTAGAGTGCTATCCTTGAGCTGAAGAGCTGAGAGACGGTGCCCAGGCCCAGAGTTCAAGTCCCACAAGCAACAAAAAAAGAAGAAGAAGAAGAAAGAAAAACAAAATGAAACATGGAGTGTGGAGTGAGTGGAAAGACTGTCAGAGGAGAACCTCATGGTAAAACTCTGGTTGAAGAATAAGAAACATGACACTCACTCTTAGATGAATTTTGTGAAATAAAAGACAGCCTACTGTTCTTCTGGGTATAACATGACCAAAGGACAAATTTCATTTCAACATCTGCTACCCTATGAGTATACATATCTTGTAAGATCCAATGGAAGGAAATGTGAACAGAAATACATAAAATGAACAGAATAACTGGCTGAGTTGCTATTGGACGTACTAAAATGAATAGTGCATGCTCGTAAGGTGCTAGCATTCTAATACATTTGAAAATGCTTTTAAATGAAGTGTGTGTGTATATAGATCTATAAGTAGTTAGAGATGGGCAAATAAATCTATCACATTAGGTTCATATGTTCAGTGGCAGACATTCATCCAACTGTCAATATCCAAACTATATCAGAGCTCTAACATCTTTCTTCAGATGGTTTACATACATTAAAGGATTTTTTTCCCAGCTTATTTCATTATTCTTAAGAGTTTCAAAAAGTCCATGAACTTGTGTTATTGCAAATGGAATGAATACACATGCCAAGGAAAGAAGAGTTCTTATGCATGTTTCCCATGGGGGGGGGGGGGGAATGTTTACTGCTTATTTACATAAAAATGGATGATACAAAATTAATAGGAAAATAGGGTTTTCTATCTCTTTTAAACCTTCCCATTTGCTTATTGAGTGATGTTTATTTCAAATTAATACGTGCCAGGCACAGTCCCAAATGTAGATGTCATGTAGATAGGCAAGAATTTCTTCCATTTGGAGCCAATAATTTGAAACAAACACCTGAAAGTGATCAACACAATGAGATAAACTGAATCAGAAAAGGAGGACCAAGATGGCCAGATATACGGTAAAGTTTAACATCAGTGATTTGGGGAGAACTCACAGACATAAAAATTAGAGATAAACATGTGAGGTGAAGTAATGTTAGATAATAGGAAACATGAGGAAAACCAGCAGAAAATAGGCAAAAATGCAAAAGCCATGGATGTGGAGGTGTTTCTGCCACTTCAGAACCCGAGCTGAGATGAACAGGAACCAAATATGAGAACTAAAACAACCTTTTTGTGGATCAGGATAAAGTTATTTGCCTTTTATTCATAAGGAACACAAATTTTGACAAGTAGATTCCCCATATGAGGGGAATCTTTCAATTGGAGGAATAAAATTCCGCTGTGTATACATACCACATTTTCTTGATCCATGTGTCCTTTGAGGGACATCTGGGTTGACTCCATACTTTGGCTGTGGTGAATAGTGTTGGAATAAACATGGTTGTGTTGGTGGCTTTAGAGTAACCACATTTGTGGTCTTTCAGATGAATGCCTAGGGTCACAGGGTAGTTCTAAGTACTTTTATGAGGAACTTCCGCATTGCTTTCTAGAGTGGCTGAACAAGTTTACATACACACAAACCATGTATTAGGGTTCCCTTTTCAACTCATCCTCTCTAACCTCTGTGTTGTTTGTTCTCTCAGCTATTGCCAATCTAACTGGGGTGAGGTGGAATCTCGATGTTGTTTTGACTTGCATTTCCTTATGTGTCCTAAATGTTGAGCATTTCTTCATGTGTCTATCTTTACTTCTTCTGAGAAGTCTCTCTTAATGTCATTAGCCCATTTATTAATTGGGTTGTTGGATTTTAAGCCAATTTGTCTCTTTTGCTGTCTACGATGTCCCTATTTCTTCATGTCTGGTCTATACACTCTCTGGAGTGAAGAAGAGACTTTACAGAGCCAGATGGTGGTACAATGGAGTGAGCCTGTAGAGTGACTGAGGCACCTTGGACTTCTCTAGTCACTGATATAGATTGAGATAAATGGCAAAATGTAACATGTTCTGCCAACCTGAATATCTATTTGTACTGAGAAAGCACTGAGGATCAGAAGGGAAACTGAGGTTCTCCCAGTGCAGTTAGGAAGAAAAGAAGGGAAATGGCTTCCCAGAAACCCATGAACTTCAGCAACGATCACAATACCTGTTTCCCCAAATCTCAAGTACAAATAACTAAACCTACGAGTGGATCATGTCTTAGTCCAGAAATAAGTTTCGCTTCCTCAAAGTGATACACCTAGACCAAATGAAACCTGGGAGAATCTCTGTAGCTAATATGGAAAATTCTTTTCTCCCTCAGGATGCATAGCAGGATCTTCACACTATTCTCTTCTTTCTTCTGGACAGCTCCAAAATTGCTTCAGAAGCTCTTCAGTTGATGAACTGACAACAGCCCACATGAAATATTATGTCTGGATTTTTTGATGTTGTTGTGGGTCATGGGGCTTGAACTCTGGGACTGGGCACTGTCCCTGAGCTCTTCAGCTCAAGGTGAGTACTCTAGGACTTGAGCCACAGTACCACTTCTGTTTTTCTGGTATTTAACTGCAGATAAGAGTTTCATAGACTTTCCTGCCTGGGCTGACTTTGAATTGTGATCCTCAGGTCTAAGCCTCCTGGTAAGCTAGGATCATAGGCATGAGCCACCAGCACCTAGCTATATCTGAATTTTTGAGTCATCCTTTTTATATTAACTTAACAATAATATTTAATATTTTAACGTATCTGTTTATAAACCTGAGAGTAGAAATGATCATTCCTGCTTGTAACTGAGATTGGAGGAAATAGCTCCTAGAAAAAAATAAATGAGTCAGTAACATGAATATATTAAGCTGACATTTTCTGCAAAAGTTAAATACAATAGAAATAAGGAGATGATCAAAGCTCATAGGAGTGGATTATCCTCTCTATTCTCCTCTAAAAGTTCCATAAACCATGGTATAGGACATTCAATTAACAACTGTGAGAGGCAGCTCCCTTTGAGGCCCATCATTGTTCAGACTATGTAAACTAATTACTCTGTTCTCCAAATATTAACACCAATTTTTTAATGTAAGCTAATTACCATGTTCTCCAAATATTAACTGCAATTTTTAAAAATTACTCTTGTCTAGAGTATGCTGAAAAGCATAACAACATGACGACTACATAATATCAGAACACAGAGCAAGTTCCAGATGTTGACATATAAGGCTGGGCAAAATGAAAAATAGTCAGAATAACTACACAGGTGTAATACAGTAAAATAGCAAGACAATAATATAACTTAAATAATTTATAATTACCTAAACATTAAAATCCAATGACACAAGAAAGAGGGGAAGCATTAGTAGATCCTGAAAAGCAAAGGAAATTAATTCATGACTGAAATACTGGAAAACAAATGTATCATCTAGCTTTATGTAATACTGAATTGATGATCCAAAATATTGACTCTGAAAATCAGAGTCAGAATCATTGAGAGGTACATTAAAATGCAATGTTGGATTCTGTTCCCAGTGTATCTACTTTGCAAGATCTGAGGCAGGCTGACAAATTATCTAAATTTCAAACAAATCACCCAGTGACACTAATGTTGGATGTGAGCAATTTGAAAAGTATTTATATGGGAGTTAGTGGGAAAGGAGGGGAAAAATTAAACACTCAGAAATAGATATTTGCATGGACCAGGTTGACAAGACCAGCAAAGTTAGAGGAGAAAGTTATTTAAGGATTCCATGAAAATAAATTAAGCTTTCTGATTTAAAAAAGGCTGTAATTGGAAGTTTATAATAATGCTTTATAGATTTCTTTGAAACACGTTATCATCTGTGATCAGACAATTCATGAGAACTACATCCTAAGACTAAATCTATGTAGATACTATTTAAAAACCAAAGGGCAAACACTGTTACTTTGTGGCCCATGTTACAGCATCAAAATGTCAGGAAGTGTGCAGGGGCCTAAGACAGAGCTACAAGATGCTGGCAAGACATGGCCTGCCCAGAATTAGGAAGCCATGAATGAATCAAGGCCTTCATGTTCCTCCATCATTCACAGAATACAGGCTAATATGAACAAACATGGCAAAAAGAATACATGTTTTCCATGGGGGCTGAGAAGGTGGCTCAGTGGTAGAGCGCTTGCCTTGCATGCCTGAGGCCCTAGGTTCGATTCCTCAGCACCATATAAGCAAAAAAAAGAAAAAAGTCGGAAGTGGCGCTGTGGCTCAAGTGGTAGAGCGCTAGCCTTGAGCTGAAGAGCTGAGGGACAGCACCCAGGCCCAGAGTTCAGGCCCCACGAACCGCCCCCCCCCACCCAAAAAAAAAGAAAACATGTTTTCCAATGTCATATGGTCACAGGACATTCAAACTAAAACAATTCAAGAAGTGAAGGTATAATTTTAAGGACTGAATCAATTTAAATATTACAATCATGCCAAATAATGGCTGGGACTATAGTTTTAGACCTGAATAATAATGTAGCAGATATTGAAAATGAAAAACCTTGCAGAGCTGACACATTGATGTGAAGGGGAAACATGATGGTATCAACTAATGCCATTGTGTATCCTTGTAGTCTAATCCTGAAAAGCAAACATAATTACAAATGTAATGACTGTAACATTAAATGTCTTTAAGACATAATTTTCCTGACATCAGTAAAGAGTGTATTGTTTGAGAAATAGTATTTGGCAATCTGCTCTTTCAGTTTTAAATGAAAATTACATAATTTTAATGTAATTTAAATCATTTAATGCATCATATATTATATAATAGTAATAAGCTATACTTCTACCTGTCTTTTGGCCTACAAACTAAATACATTCATCATTATTTATGTAAGTATTTTGGAATCAAAAGTGTTCGAGAGTAAAGGTTTCTGGAGGTGAAAAATATGGAGATTTTGTTTTTATCTAGTACTTCACATGTTATTTGATAATTTTATGTTGAATATTTGTCAGTTTCACACAGAAAGACAGTATTTTCTTTCTTTTTCTTTAATATTACTATTAAAGATTATTTTCTTGAGCTTTTTTTCCATGGAGAAAGATATTATTTTCCTTAGACATAAAAATAAAATTAAAAAGAAATGTCTTTGATTAAGAAAAAATAGTTACATTTTTATAAATGAATTAAATATGTTATTTTATGGAAACAAACACCAATGTAAATCATTTAATTACACAAACTATTAGAAATAACTTCAAGGCACTTAATGTATCAAATTAAATCATATGGATATCAGGAATACAATCATAGGAAGTTAAGAGCTTACCATATGTGTGTGTGTGTGTGTGTGTGTGTGTGTGTGTTTGAATTCATACTGATTGCCTAAGTAATGCTCTTAAGAAAATAAAAAAATAGTTTTGAATAGCTAGCCACCAGTAGCTCATACCTTTATTACTAGCTATTCAACAGACAGAGATTGGATCATTGTAATTTGAAAGTTGCCTAGTCATTAAAGTCTGAAAAACTTCGTCTCCAACTAGTCAATAAAATACTACTGGACTGAGGGTATGGCTCAAGTGGTAGAGTACCAACCATGAGCACGAAAACCTGGAGCACCAGGCCCTGAGATGAAACCCCAGTACCACCAAAGTAATAACAATAATAATTAATAATCGTAAGTTGAGGGGAGGGAATAATAATGAACTTTGGAAAATAATGTTGTTTGGAGAAACTATAGATCCAGGGTTTATTTTTAATAGAGGATTCCCATTGATTATTCTACTCTTAATATACACAAAGTATCATAAAAAGATAAAAAAAATATAGAGTTTTCTTGTTTCAGCACATAGTAATAAATGCTTCTGGCATTTGACTTGGGTTTACCTCAGACCTGGGTCAGGGTCTCCCCGTCCTCTTCATTCCATGGCCAAAACCCAGCTCTGGATGACCGAATGATCACACAGACAGAAGGACTGGGTTGTTAAATAACTCCTGCTCTGCTAGTAAGATGTCTGAGCAGTCTGATTGCATCAGGCCTTTTTAACCCTCTATATTTTAACTCAAAGAGTTAGATACCTAAAAATAATTACATTAAGACACTATTCTCACATTCACATATCTAAGCAGTAAAACACTTGAACTGTGGAAAAACAAAAAGTACACCTATTAATTTGTAATAATTTATTATAGATTATTTGTAAATGTATGGGGACATAGGAATACATGGCTTTATGAGTGATTTCACCTGATAATTATTTGTTGTACTTATCTTAATGAAGATATTACATGGGTGGATTTTATGATTTATATCACTTTAAAACTTTCTTTTTTTTTTGGTCAGTTGTGGGGCCTGAACTATGGGCCTGGGTGCTGTCCCTCAGCTCTTCAGCTCAAAGCTAGTGCTTTACCACTTGAGCCACAGCACCACTTACGGCTTTTTGTGCTTCTGTGGTGCTGAGGAATGGAACCCAGGGCCTCATGCATGCAAGGCAAGCGCTCTACCACTGAGTCACCAACTTGTTCAACCACTTTGGAAAGTAGTATGGAGAGTCCTCAAAAGACTCCACATAGAGCTCCCCTATGACCCAGCAATCCCACTTTGGGGCATTTACCCAAATGATCACAAACAAGACCATACTAAAGCTATCAGCACAACTGTTTATTGCAGCATTATTTACCATAGCTAAGATATGGAACCAACCCAGATGCCCCTCAGTAGATGAATGGATCAAGAAAATGTGGTATATATACACAATGGAATTCTATGCCTCCATCAAAAAGAATGACATTGCCCCATTTGTTAGGAAATGGAAAGACTTAGAAAAAATTATATAAGTGATTAAGCCAGGCCCAAAGAAACATAGGTCCCATGGTTTCCCTTATTTGCAATAACTAGTATATGTCTGAGACAAGCAGAAAAGGTCAGATAAGTTGATGTTAGGTGAAATGAACCCCAAGATAAGTATTCAAATGTTTTTCCTTTCATGCAATTGTTTCTAACATATTTATAAGATGATTTCTTTGTTGCTTTGTATGTCTATCCCCCCACGGTATAACCCCTGCTTTCACTGTATTTGATATTGGTACAATTTGTGGAGGGGAAGGGAAAAAACAAATTGTTTAAATAGGGATACAGGTGGACCCGTTGCAATAATGAGGTGTACAAATCGTTATGTCAAAAATGAACTTTACAACTTTGGCGGGGGTGGGGGTGTAGAGGGGAGGAGATGGGAAGGGATGGGAAGGGGAAACAAATGAGGAGGCAACAATGCTTGATAAGAAATGTACTCATTATCTCACCCATGTAATTGTAACCACTCTGTATGGTATTTTCACAATAAAAAAAAAGAAAAAAAAACTTTCTTATATTACTTAGATACAGGCATCTCTGATGAACATGAATTAACATTATGATTCTTGTGCTTTTTGTACAAAGAAAAATTATGTGATTTTATATTACAGAATATTCTATTGCCAGCATGGTTATGGGTGGTAGGTAGAGATAATTTCAAGAAGTACATGTACAGAAATAAACAAAATTTTGTATTTTTTCCCATAAAGAAATTTATACCGTGTCAAGAACATAAAAACCTAAATCCATCATGAGTAAATAGCAGGTGAAAATCTAATTGTTAAACCTGTAAGAGTTTCACATTACTTCAGCAATAAGCAAAATTTTGTAGGATTTCATAAATCTTCTACAAGAAGATTTAATAACTACACCATTATTGTTTCTTCTACCACAGTAAACATTTATCAGTGGAAACGAAATATTATTCCTTCTATGTTACTTTGAAACATGCATTTTTTGGGGGGGCCTGAACTCTGGGCATGGCACTGTCCCTCAGCTTTTCAGCTCAAGGCTACCTCTCTGCCACTTGAGCGACAACGCCACTTCTGGCTTTTTTTCTTTTTGCTTATGTGGTGCTGGGGAATCGAACCCAGGGCCTCATGCATGCAAGGCAAACGCTCTACCACTGAGCCACCTTCCCAGCCCCTGCATTTTTTTCTACTGGAGTCATAGGTTAAAGAGTAGTTCTAGGTCATTCAAGGACATGTTTTTCTGGAAAATATTAAGCAAAGAAGGAAGATAAATAAGATATGCCATGGTTTAACTATTTTGTCTTACGATTGGGATGTGGTTCTATAGAAATCATATGATCAGGACAACATCACATGGAGAAAAATATGAGTTTGTCAGTGCTATAATAAAGCATTTAAATCTAGGTAACAAAAGGGAAAGTTTGGCTTTGACATTCATATGTCATTAACATATCTATATGCAAATATTTTCTTTTTCCAGGGACAGAATCATAGGTTTAGGGGACCCCTTACTCTAACATAGTTAACCAGTTACATCTCCTCCAATGCCTCTGTTTCCAAATAAGGTAAATGTTCAAAGAGATACTGAATGTGAAGTATTGAACATTTGTTTTGTTTTTTTCTTTTTTGGGGGGAGGACACAATTCAGACTAAAATAGGGTCACATTCTGTATTAATTTAAAAACTAATTCTAAAACAAACTAAATCCCGATTCCTGAAAGCTAGATATGAATTCTGCATCGCATGTCAGTTGTAGCATATGCACTTATTTCTTTAAATGGTGACAAACAACAGAATGAATGGAGACTCAGGGCCATATGAGCAGCCAAGAGTAAGCAATCCATTCCATACCCAGGACCCAAATTCTGGAAACATGGAAGATACTTGAGACACACACTATATACCTGCTGTAATGGAAATAACGACATAACAATAGGAGAGAGGACATGACTCTCACAGAGAAGATTAAAAGAAGATATTTGTGGATTCTAGAAAGTGAGAATTTTAACTGAGAAAGCCACAGAAGTATGGAACCCCTGCCTCCTCATTGGAGCAAGATGACCATGTTGCAGTGGAGTAATGGCCTATAAGAAAACCCTTATTCTTACAATTCGGGGTGTTTCTCTAATCAAATTGTACTTAAATGTAACGAAAGCAACTTGCTGTAAAGCTCAATGAGACAAGGAAACACAAATGGTCAGTGGTTCAACCCAAACAAAGTCCATTCTATCCTGTTCAAGTTAAGAACAATGACTTAGTGATCTGGCATTTGGACTCGGCATTATCTAGTACTGGCTCTACTGGAGGCCCAAGCTTAAGATTCACCAAGAGAGTAACAATGTCAGGTAATAACTTTGACAGGAAGCAGAAGCAGCTACAATCTTGTAATAGGCGAGATGTTAACCAAGACCCCAGGAAATCCGTGTGTTGGTAGAACCTGACCAGTCTTGCCCTGATAGCATGAATAGGTCTTCATTAATCCCACCCCCTTGTAGATATGGCACTTGCAGCCTTGCCTGAATTTTAGAATAATACATGGGCGAGGAGTCAAGAGAGGTGTTTTCCTACATAGGGTCACATCATATATCTCATACTCCACAGATGGGTCTCTTGCAGGTTTCTGCTATGTCAAACCTCATAGTGGGAAGAAGCTGTGTCCAAATGCCAACACACCAACAAAACTGTGCTCTTCTAAACAACATGCATCAAAGGCTTAAAAGAGACACTTCCAAAAGAGTAAGCACACAGGTGTCACCATGTCTCGACATCACTAGAGACGGATGTACTAAGGAAGCAGAGTGGGCTCATAGTTAACCATTCTTAGTCAGAACTTCATGTGACAGTCACTGTCCACTGAATTTTAGGAGTCATAGTTCAGTTATTTATCTTCACTAGCTGCAAAACCTTTTGCCCCCAAATCATATTCTCTGTCCATCACATATTTGTGCACCATTTAATCTCATGGTGCAATGTGTTGTCTAACATTATTATTATAAGAAAGCAAGGATAGTGAAGTCATGCATTTCTTGAAGGAAAAGCCACACTACAGCTGGTACACAGGCAATCAACATTGGAAGTCCAGTTAATCTTCAAAAGAGGCTTAAGAGGAGGAGTTGGGAGTTTTCCAATTGTTCTTATACAACTTCTGGAGCAAAAGGTGGTTAATGAACTCTAGCTTCCATTTCGCTTCATCCCTGAACTTGCTACTCTGTTTCCGACCTGTTGATGAAATCCTACAGAAATCAAGTGAAAATAACATATTATTTCTCCTGAAAGCATGTGAATGTTTAAGACCTATGTCTTAACACTGGATGAGGATGTTGGTAGCTCAAGGCAATGATTCAGAATATAGGACAATAATTGGAAATGGTGATTATCTCACTGCTTAGGACATTAGGCTACTTGTACAAGTCCTTTGAGCCACACTGTATTTAACCAAAGTCTGTTTATCACCAGGCCCATGTACTAGGCAGCTGGTAGAACTCATAACTTCACCTTTAATGACTAGCAGGAAGAATGCAAAGAAACATATACACACATACACACACTCATACTTCTCCCTGCCCCACTGTCCATGAAGCTGTTAGAAGAGAAAGCCATGGAGAACAGAAAGAATAATAAGTGGGCAGGGGAGTACACATTTATCTTTTGCTTTGAGACAAATTAACAATATGATACATACATACACACACATGTATATATATACATATATATATGTATATACATATATACCCTATTATATTCCTTCATTCTAGAATTTTCCAAGTGCTGATGGGACAGGAAGAGTTCAGGTAGAGTCGTGGGAGCCTCCTTCCCTCAGTGAGTTTGATCCATCACTAACTGAATTCCTCCACAAACCAAAAACTCTGTTCTACCTCTTCAGAAACAAGCCTTACGGAAACCAAACATCATACAAAACTTTCCAAAACCAAACAAAAAGTAGAAAGCAATGAGGGGCATCTTTCCCTCAAGAACACTGGCAGCATTGAATAGGAAAGTTAACAGACTCAGTACAGGACTGACTTTGAATGTACTTCACATTGAATGTCCTCATGATCCAGTCATAACTATCTCCTGGGAACTCTGAGGGTTATAAGTCCTGACTAGCTATTGCGAAATATTCATAAACACAAACAGGGATGGAAGATACCTGTTGCTAATCTAATTTGGAGACAGAGACTGGAAATATTTACCTATCTTCTCCTCACAAAATTATAACTTCAGTGCTAAAATATTGATCACCAGAAAGCATGAAAATATAGTAACACAGGGGCAGACAGAAGGACATATTATTCAGTTGTAATAAACCTTAGCCAAAAAAAACTGAGTTGAATGGCTTATATACTACAATAGGATTATGGCACCATAAAAAATTCAGCCATATTTATTGTAACCAGATCGATATTTACATTCAAAGCTCTAGTGCCTAGGGGAATGGCACTCCCAGATAATCTGATGTGTTCATAAAGGGTGGATATTAACACCAATAAAAATATTGACATTGCTCATTGGCCACTGTTATTAATGCAGTTTCATGTTGTTTGTGGAATAATATTGTTGTCTAGTATCAGAAGCATGCATCTCATTCCATTATTCTAAATGTACAAAGGAAGCACCACGCCCTGGATGAACAGGTTGGGAGTTAATCTAAACTAATGTCAAGGATGAGTCGTTTGTGAACAGAAAGCTTCTGCTCACAAGGGAAGTGTTGATGAAGAACGAAAACAGAGCAAAGTCCCAATAGTTCACCCACAGAACAGACATAATCAGAAAAGGTCTGATGTGTTCCCAGGGATAGAGACTCTTCACTGGCCCTGTCCTTTTAAGAAAACACCTCCATGTCTCCATCATACAGTCTTCCATTCATCTGGAAGCAAGGTCTTAGCTAGGTTCTGGTACTTCAAAGATCTCTGTAATACATACTATTTCCCTCTAATAGAGGGTACCAGAAATTGTGCTTTAGATGGGAAAAGAAATTTGAGGCTCATTCTAATGCGCAAAGGTTTTTAATTAGATACTAGGATCTGACAGCAGGGTAAGAAAACTGTTCCTAGAAATCATATGATGGGAATATATGAAATCTTCTTATGTATCAAGAAGAATTAGAGAAGAGATACATAAAAACAAGAATACTCTACCATCCATTTTCCCTTGACAGCTAGAAAGATCCATGCAATATATCATGAAGCCTAGGGTACCAATCTGAAAAATGCCAAAAGGAGCCAAGTTCAAGAAATCATTGAAAGTGACTTTCCCCAAACCACAGCACATTTGATTCTACAAAAGAATGTGGTGATCACAAATAAAATTAAATTAAATTAAAAAAAAAAAAAAAGAATGTGGTGAGGAATAAGGCCCATGCTGTGGTAAGGCTGCCTCTCCTAACACTTCAGATAGCTCTCACAATGTGTGGCTTCACACAGTATCCTCAAGGAAGTTTCTGAAGTTAGATGAGTGCTAAGAAGTACATCATGGGTATTATACTAATTGGGAAGCACGAATTCTTGTGTTTTCTGAAAGACTGTCTATAATGAAGTTTCTTACTTCAGTGGTACCAGTGGCTCATACTTAGCATACGACTGACTCTGAAAGAGAGCTGAAAAACTCCATTCAAAGCCAGACTAAATAGAAGAATCAGCGAAACATCATGTCCAAGATAAACACCCCAAAACAAGGCTGGAGATGTGACTGGAGGGCTTCAGCTCCAGTGTCTTCATCATTTGGATGATATTCCCATGTGTTTCAGATAATCCGAAGTTTTACTCATCTTGAGCAAGGACATTTCTTCATCTGTGTCAAGGTGTGAAAGACTGAGAATCTTCTTCTACACTCTTATCATTCCATGAGAAACTCTTAGGTAATTCAGTTAGAAGCTACTCAGATTTTCCAAATTCAGTTTTGCATCACCCTTGAAGAACTGGGTACTAAGAGTATCTTTTCTTCTAATTTACTAAACAAGGAGAATGCCTTTACATTTTACATGCAGGTATATCTGCTGTCAAATACCCCAAGATACTGTCAATATCACAGAGAGAAAATGATCATCATATATTTGTTTCCTGGAGTCCAAGGATTCTCCCAAGATACCTATGGGTATCAAGAGTAGACATTCAGTGGAGTTCATTCATTCTCTATGACACTACACACTATGGCGGTACACACACATTACTCACACTACTCATATACAGACACACACAGACACACACAGACACACACAGACACACAGACACACAGACACACACAGACACACACACACACACACACACACACACACGCACAGGCTCAGTCCTGAAAAAACATGATTCCAACAAGTCCCTGTTATATCATTTCACTAAATCACTTCATCTGATTGCCACATGGTTAGACCTCCTTGATAAAGCCCTTGTAAGAAAGCATTTTGAGGACTGTAATTACTATTAGCTTCAAATGTACTGCTTCAGTCATTTTAAGTGGACACTTCTGTGGCATTAGGTGGATTGACATGGTTGCCAAGTATCATTGTTGTTCATTTTCAGAAGTTTCATTCTCTCCACTGTCATTCTGTATCCATAGAACAGTTACCCCTGGCCTGGCACACGCCTCTCCCAGCTCCTGGTAACTCTCATTCCACCTTTCTCTTCATAGACTGGAATTCTCTTGGTATCTCATAGACATGTGCTTTTGTGAGTGGCATTTTACATTTATAAAAGTATCTTCAGTCTTTATGTATGTTGTAGCATGTATCGAGATTGTTTTCCCTTTCCATGGTTAAACAATACACTATTGTATGCCACAATTTGTTTATTAATCTTCTGATGGACACCTGGGTTCCTGTCTGTTGTGACTAATGCTACAGTGAGCCTGGTAAGCATATATTTATTTTAGCCTCCTCTCAATTCTATTAGGCATGGCGGATTTCCACAAGTGGTTAAGATGGTAATTCTAGGTTCGGTTCTTTAACAAATATCATGTTGTTTTTCATGGCAGCATTATTAATATATTTTTAACTAATTTTTTTTTGGGTCCAGTCGTGGGGCCTGAACTCTGGGCCTTGGCGCTGTCCCTCAGCTCTTCAGCTCAAGGCTAGCACTCTACCACTTGAGCCACAGCACCACTTCCAGCTTTTTTCTTATGTGGTGCTGAGGAATCGAACCCAGGGCCTCGAGCATGCAAGGCAAGTGCTCTACCACTGAGCCACCTTCCCAGCCCCTTAACTAATTTTTTGAGAAGGACCTTAAGGGATGCTTATTACTATATAAACGCATACATTCATGTCACATCCACACTTATTTTCACAAGACTTTATTAGGGAAAACCTCTTACATAATTAAAGAAAATTATCACAACAGTGTTTTTTCAAGAGAGCAACTTGTCTATCTTTCCTGCTGGACACTATGAGTCATGCATTTACGTTTTCTTCTGGCTTTGATCTTTGAGAAACACAGAGCCAACTTCTCAACCCACATTGAGCGAGTCCACACCTAGCATTTTATGTGTAATTTCCCCCTGGCTTCAACTTTCTTTCATAATTTTCTTTCTTTCTTGTTTGAATTTGCTCGGTTTCTTTTTTATCATGCCTCGTTAATTTGCATATGCAGCAGGAATAAAGCAACCTGCTCACGCGTGAGCACTGAGGAGGTAAACAGCTTCCTGTCTGATTTCTAGGAAAGTACTCTGGAATTTGAATAGAAGAAAGCTACATCAGGGTCTTGGATTTTTACTGAGTAGAGCTAGAAGCATAATGTAGACATAATTTGAACTAATTCTCTGCAAGCATTTATGATTTTATTTTTGGAGATAAACAATTATTTCTTCTATTTATTAAAAGCTAAGATCAATGTTTGACTTTCCCATGTTCACAAATAATGTGAGAATCTCATTAAATTTTATTTTACTTTTGGACTCATTGTCTTGGGACTGGATGCAGAGTGAGACACTCTGGCCACAAAGAGCAGACATTAGTTCAAGCCTAGGACATGGTATGAGGTCCATGCTTACGTTTATTCTCCTTATACTCCACAAGGATGTTGGCTGAATCACGTAAGTTTCTTTTCCTGGAGGCAATTGTGAAGTTTGGAAATGCCCCTCTTTCATAATAGGCAGTAAGTGTACCTGCTCTTTGATTCAAAAAGAAGCTATGTAGGATCTCTCATTCTGGTTTGCACTTGCAACACAATCTTGGGCAAGGTCACAGGAAACAAATAGCCACAGACGTACACCCTTAGCATGTATGCCAAGCCAAAACAAGCAAGATTGCTTAGTGCCCCTCAGATAAAGTGTCAAATCCTACATTTACACACAGAGAAATACAGGTTGATACACAGGTAAACAGGTGAAGGAGAAGATAAATCCTTTGGATTTAGTCCAGTCTATTTTATATCTGGTAAGTACTTCTACAAATTATACCCATATACATCTGCTTATTCTGTTAAGAATATTACAAGATACAATTTAGACGTGATTGCACTTGAGTCTAATTCTAGCAATCGATAGACAAAGGGTGAAGAATCATGAGTTTAAGGTCAACCTGAGTTGCTCATAAATTTAATGAGAGCCTGGGATACTTAAAGATGTCCCTCTTCAAAAAATTTGCAGAAATAAATAAGCAAATAAATAAATAAATGTGTACAAACAATATCAAATTTTGCTCCATATTCAAAAGTGGACATTTCCTTCCATTCTAAAAACATATGTGGAAATGTTTTCATTTTCCCATGTCTTTTTGTATAGTATAGTATATCAACTTAATGAATAGTTAGGGAAAAATGACTGGAACCAGAAACACCACACATATGTGAATGCTGCTAATTACTGAATAAGCTTAATCAAGCTCAAGAAGAAGCTCCTACACTTTCCATGTGCTACTGGGAGGGGCTGTGTTGACCTAGAACTACTTCAGCTATTTCATGGCTATGTTCTGCATTTTGAATCTTGTCCCAAAGATGATATAAGGTCTCACTGTTTATTTCTCATGTATGAATGTTCATGTTTTGTTAAAATCTTTTGCAAAAATCTATTCTTGTCAGAAAAAATACATATTTTTAAGGAGAAAATAGACAGAGTCCAATTTCAATAAAATATGCATAATTCCCTTCTCTTCTATTATCTCTCAAACTACAAAAAATAAACAAAACCACAAAAAAATGTTCTCTAGTTAAGTTTGTGAATCCTGAATTATTGTATAAAAATTAACAGAATAGAAAGTCTGCAAAAATTCATTGGTTTCTTCTAAAAGTACATCAAAAATTAATCCAAACTCCTGAATTTGTATCAACTGAGCCTGATACATAATTTCTAATTTATATTTGCATGTTATATTCTACCATTTAACTTTAAATCAATAGATTAATTTATAATAATTCCTCAAATTTCAGAAAATTTCAGAATTACTTTTCATTAATTCAATACAGAAAAATATTTTGGTTAAATATCTTTAAATTTAAAAAAAAAATTGAGAGCTTGAACAATGTAGTAGTTAAGCAGCAAATGCATATCCCAGGTCGCTAAAGAACAAAGATCAGATCACTACAAAGTAGCGTAAGTGAGGAAAAGATCAGAGTTTGATATTAAGCAGAAATAATAGTTAATGAATCAGGTAAATTGTCCAAAAGGAAAATGGAACTTAACATCTTCTCTAAAATATAGACATCTAGAAAATAACTTCTAAAATGCAAGAGGCACTATGTTGAAAACGAACTTTACAATTTAGGTGGGGAGAGGGGAGTGTAGTTGTGGAGATGGGAAGGAAGGAATGGTGGGGAAAAACAAAGGAGGAGGCAACAATGCTTGATAAGAAATGTACTCATTACCTTGATAATGTAACTGTAACCCCTCTGTACAGTATTTTCACAATAAAAATCTTATTTTAAAAATATGCACTATGCCATTACCAGAATTGCTTACAAATTAGACTGATCCAGAATTCAATAAGATAATCCAAGAAAAAAGAAAAAAAAAAACAAATTGTTGGGAAAAATGGAAGAAGTGACCTAACAGGTCCTTTTCATCTCTAATGTAGAGAATTCTATTATCCAGCTTGTTTATATGATAACTCCTTTAAAAAAAAACTGCCTTACACTCCATCATCTACACATTTTCTGCAGAGATTTTTTTTAAACATGTATATAGGACGTAATCAGAAATCTGCACAGATGTTGAGCAGAAAAATATAATTTTAAAATATAGGACACAGAGAAATGTTATTCTGAACAGAAAATTATACAAGAAATACAAAAAGTTCTAGGGATCAATTCTGACATGACATTTTGACTAGATTTTTACAACAGGTTAAAAGGGTAGCTCATCCTTGAGCTATGTGAGCTCAATTTGTAAATCACTAAGGAAATTCGAGAGAGAATTCTGTTTTTCATTTCCATGCAAAATTGCCAGAACTTGACATCGTCAACAAATATAATTCCTGGGGCAGCAGACATCTTTCCAGTGTAGGACTGACTACTGTGGAAAGAGGATTGGTAAGGTCAGCAAGTACCTGAAATGCCTCCCACCACTGTCCTTTCAACTCACACTGACACTTGCTCTTGTGGTTTTTTTTTTTTTCCTTTGGCCTCCCCTGCCTACTCTCTCCCTTTTGTAATTCACACTACCCACTTCTCCTTTTGTTTGTCCTATTATCTTACTGTGAAAGTATATTTAAGATCATACCATGAGATATTAACCTTACAACATTTTTCTTAATATAACCTTTTCTGTGTATTGTTTCTCTTTAGTTGCAGTGGGATATTTTACTTTAACTAGTGTGTATTTGCACATGCTACTTCACAATTCTACCTTCTGTTGGGTCTGACTTGGGTATTAATCACTGAAACAAAAATGTCCTTGTTGAATCTATGACATGGACACCTCAAAAACAATTTCAATAATCATTTTAATTAAAGCTTTCCTCAGCCCGTATAGATAGCTGTTTAGGAACGTGTTGGCTGCAGATTTAGAGACTGTAATGTAAGAATTCCCAGATTTAAAGTGGATAGTCTATAGGTTGACAATATATACTAAACTATGAAATCTACTTAATAATTTATCTGGGCTTGTGTACTGAGAGGATCTGACTTTGCCTGTTGAGTTGAAATACAAGTGTCCAACACAGTCTCAGACACACTTTTAGCAGTAAGTATACTATTCATGTTGAGACTGTCATTTAAACTAATACTGAGAATTAATGCAAGATACCTTAAAATCCAAAAAAAGAAGAAAGAAAGAGCAGATAGGCCATGAATGAAACCTCAAAAACAAATACTGTCTCTCAAGTTGAGAAATAATGATACCTTGCTTTAGTATGTTGAGGACAGAAAGGAAAATATAGACTTGAGAAATATTTATGAACAAAATTGACAGTGGTAAGTTAGACATATGGACAAGAGAGTGTTTTCATATTTCTGACATTTCTCACTGTATTCATAGATAGAATGATTCGTTGGGTGCAAAGAGAGGTGGTGGACGTCAAGCTAAATGAGAACATGTTTTGATGATAAGGTGCCAGAAAATGAGTAACAGACCTGCAGACAGATACAATGACCTGCATTTTTGAGAGAATTACAAATCAGTCTCTGCTAATTTTAAGATAGTTCACCTGTGATTAATTGCCTAGAAATAATATTAAATACAAAAAGTATACATTTTTTGAGGGATAAACAGCTTTAGACCGTGGCACAGAAAATATTGAAGTCTGAATATGCAAAGAGAAATAGTTACTAGGCCATCTATAAATATAATCTATACTTTAAGCATTTTAAATAATATAGCTCTTTGAAATGAGAAAGTGTATTATGCAGTTAGGTGGGCCTATGTCCAACAATTTTATATATTTATCATTTACAGAAATCTAAGTAACAAGGTGGCTACAGATTTAGGTACTATGCTATAAGAATTTCTGGATTTCATGTAGATGGTCTAAAAATTGACATTATTAGGATAATCACATAACAAACTTTAAAGTGTGATTGGTATTTTAAAGCCAAACACATAATGATGTGGGGTGCATAATAAAGGAATGATAATATTAATAAGAATTCAAAGTCTCTTAAAATATTTAAGACATTTTATTTATGAATTCTTATATAACCATATAATAACCATAATTGTTACCATTTTATTATGAATTCTTATATCTTACTGTGTTGATTTATATTGGAAGAGAATAAATGAATGATGGATGCAGATTCAAGGGATACATCATTAAAGGTGGACAAGGGGATTAAAAAAGAGGAAATAAACCCACTGCTTTTGTCCTTCTTTGTCTTTATATTTCAGATTAGGAATAAATTATGTTTAGTGACCCACTGTAGATAAAAATGTCAAAAATCAAACATATTGGAATGGGTGAGACCCTTGCATAAAGAAGCAAAGAGCAGCAAGAGGAATGGACATAGGAAGACTCAGGTGTGGTATGGAACATGTAGTTGCATTACAGCACATTGGGATGAAATGGAATATAAGGTTTTCCAGATATGCAAGTTGTTACAAATGTATAAACTAAAATATGGTAGATTCAAGGGAAAAGGCAAATGCTGTAATCCCTTAGAAAGGCAAAGTCAAAGATCAACAAACTAAGCATGTGAAATCGATACTTGAAAGAGGTGTGATGGGGGAAAGGGGGAGATAAAAGAAGAAAAAAGCAGGGGCGCATGCAGTCAAGAATTCAGAGAAGAGTCTAAAAAATTAAAGAACGTGAAGGAAGAAGTAGGTTGGGACGGAGGGATGAGAATGTTGAAAAGGATGGCATTGATGGAGATGCATTATATTCATAAATGCTTTGTTAAGTGGGAACTCCTCTATATGACTTAAAGATACATTTTAAAATCCACAACAAAGAAGGAATAAAAAAGAATATCACAAAGCATATGTTCTTACATTGCTTTATCAACCTCCCCCAATCTCTCTCCTTAATTTTGTTCTTTAAAGGAGAAGAATTAATACTTGAATTGAGAGCAGTTTATAGTTCAAACAAATAAAAACTAGGACTTATGATGAAAAGTTCATTATGTAAGATACATTATGTTTAAATATTGACTCAAATCATTTCGAATACATTTATATAAAATCAAAACCTTTAACAATATTTTATTTAGGTAATTACTTCCAGTTTTGCTGTACATACCTGTACTTCCTTAATGACATTGCAAGTGTATTTTAGATGATTTCTCTTTCACATCTGATGTCACTGGTTATATTACCAAAGTATCCATGGGAGGTAGACTAGACTCAAGAGGCTTTGTAAAGGGCAGCAAGGTATTAACGTGGTAATTTCACTGTGGATATTAAACATTGAACAGAGTCCTTTGTTCATTGTAAAGCTACAATTTGTGTGTTTTGTCGAAGTAGAAATTACCACTAATGTTTCCAATTAAAGTATTACTATCAAAAATATCTCTGGCTATTTCAAAGAAGGTTACTATCAATTATACTATTATATTTCCATTTCAAGGTAGAAGTAAAAGTAAAAATATATTCATTCATATATTATGAGCATATTTTCATAAATTTATATAAACAAATTGGGTCTTGTTAGCATCATAGGAAGGCCTTATTTTCTTTTGAAACTCCTAAGATTAAAACAACTAATTCTATCACGAAATTGGAAAGGCTCCACTATCATTTTACTTTGAAGAAGAGTTTTAAAATGTGTGAGCTTCAGGAATATAGAGGTGTCAGTTCTCACTTCAGCTATCGAAGGTGTCTCGTCGGCGCTGAGCCCTGTGCTCCAGTGAGGATGCAGATTACGTACATTTCTCATTCTTAGAGGAGTTTTGCAATTAATACTCAGCTATATGTAGATGACTACAAACCAGGAATGACATTTTATCTTGGTCAGTTAGATAGCAAATCTCTGAAGCCAGAAGTCATGAACAAAATAATTATAATTTCAGTCCTCATTTTGGAAACATATGATCTCTCTTGGTATGGTATTGAAAAGATTGCTTTCTGTATTCCTTTGAACAAAGGAAACCATTATGATACGGACCTGTGTAATTGGAGTTTAATGAAACCCTGATATTTGAACAAACATTATCATTTATCAGAGCTTTCAAAAAATATTGAGTGTTATATAAAATGCATTTTGAACTTTATGATCTAAAATAGTACTTTTTAATTTGCTGATAGACAACTCCAAGGTCAACCTTAGTTTAAAGAAAATTATGAGAGACATAAATCTTTTCAAGTGGATGGCCCATATGCAGAGATGGGATTAAAGGGATGAAGGCACTTCTCAGTTTTCTGTTCACACTGAAGTATCCAACTTTATCTCGAGCCCTCCAACCGATGATGCCTGCCCATCTTTGCAACCCAAGCAGTTTGTACAGATTGAGGAGTCAAAGTATTTTGACCCTGACACATCGATGGCTCTTTTTGTCTTTTAACTTCATTTACTTACTCACAGGTTTTTTTTCCCCCCTTAGGAGCCTCAGGCTTAATTATACTAATTTCCTGCTTTGTGAAGAACTGGAGTGAAATAAAATGACCTATATCCAGTAATTAGACACTGTAAGAATTTATGTTTTCACCTTGATCATAATTATATATAAAACTTACAGAAAATTAAAATCATGAAAGAAATGTTGCAGCTAGGTTGTTTAAAGGTTTTAAGAACTTCAAATTACTTTACTATGCTCTAGAGAGTTCAGAATTTTGGGTTTCAATGTGTGTTAATATAGTCCTAAACTATCCAGCACTGCTCCATTATTCATCCATTGAAACTAAAACAAAGAGAAATTTACCACCATACTGAAAGTCTATCATAAAGATAACTAAACCTAAAATGTTAAATATCCTCTAGAACCATTATAAAATTACATGTGGAAGTGGCGCTGTAGCTCAAGTGGTAGAGCGCTCGCCTTGAGCTGAAGAGCTGAGGGACAGCGCCCATGCCCAGAGTTCAAGCCCCACGACCGACAAAAAAAAAAAAAAAAAAAAATTACATGTGATTTAGCAACACTCATTACAATTGCATGCCAATTATCAATTTTTCAATAGCACCATTAAATAGGTCAGTTATGTAGCATTATATTTGAATATAACTTTTACAATTAAGTTATGTCTATTCATTATTTAAAATAATCTCCATTTTGTGGATTTATGACTTCATAAAAATAAAACTATAAGATTTTTATATAGTATTGGTAATAATTTAAGCATCTGTTTTCATGTGAACTTATTTATTATTTTGTATTAAATAACAAATGATAGATTAAGTCATCTGAATCAGAAACACAGGCCCTCCTCTAAGTGGATTTATTAGTATGTACTATTACCCACTGTTCTATGTACAGTTAGCTATTTCATTACTAAAACTTTCTCCTATGTTTGGTGCATTATATTATTTTTATTGAGTCTAACATGGCATGTCCAAAGGAAAAGAAAGAAGTGTTTTGTTTGTGGAACTTCTATCTCAAATAGTGATCAATTCTATAAGCATAAACTTTCAAATGGAAATCTTGGCAAAGAGTTCCTAATTCTTCATTATGAACATGAAATCTTTACTGTATCCATGAATTGTTTTATGTCTACACATTCAATAAGGATGACTTTATAAAAATTATTTTAATTAGACTTATCTGGCCTTTGTGAGCCTCATTATAAATCTAACCTCGATGTTAGCCTCAGCTTCCTAGGAAAGTATTTCTCATAAGACAAGGTGGCCCCCACCCCAAAGTGCTTGCTTCCTATAAACATTTGTTATTTCAGACTTTTGTTATTTCGGACCAGTGGTCCCAGCACATTATTCTAGACACTAGGCAAGCAAAGATCCTAGCATCATGATTCACAACCAGCCTGGGCAGGAAAGCTCATGAGACTCATCTTCAGTTAATCACTAGAAAACCAGAAGTGGGACTATGACTATTTTTTATTTCCAAATTTCATTAATGGAATATAGATGAAGCATATTATTCTATCAATATATTGTTACTTAACATTAGTAATTTTTCAACTTTTGTCCTGATAGAAAAAATTCACAGATACTTTTCTTATATAAACTTCAGTTATTTAACAACCTTTTGAATTACCTATGTTATATATTATTTACTAATCATTTTTAAGAAAATACCAAGCCAGGCACTGGTGGCTCATATCTGTAATTCTACAATCTCAGGAGGGTAAACTCTGAGGATCATGGTTCAAACCCAGCCCAAGCAAGAAAATCCCTGAGACTCTCATCTCCAATTAACCACTGGGAAACTGGAAGTAGAGTATGGTTCAAAGTGGTAGAGCGCTTGCTTTGAGCAAAAAAGCTTTGGGACAGCTCTAAGGCCCTGAGTTCAAGCCCTATGACTAACCAAAAAACACTAAACAAACACATAAACATCTAATTAAATAAATTAAATTTGAATAAATATAAAATCATGTTCATTTTAAGTAACAGTTTTAAGTAACAAATATGCCATCCATTCTACATTTCTTTCATAATATTTTTCAGGCAACTTCAAAGAGAATAGACTTATAATTCTCTGAGAAAATCATTGTGCCTTTCCCACTCAATCTGTGAGTAATTAAAAATATTAACATATTTTAAGCCAGCCATTACTGGCACTACTACATAGAATTCATATTTTAGCTTTCAATATTTCATTACATAATTTTCTTAACAGTTTTAACTTGCTATATATTCATTCTGAGTGTGAGTGGGGAAAGGTTTTCTCCATATTTTGAGTGGAAAGGGCATCATACAATGGCTTTAGTTAAGAAAAATTCACATTAAATACGCTTTACATAGGGTTTTAACTTAAACTACCAATTTAGACACAATTTCAATTTATACCATAATTCTTGCCAGACTTCTCTAAAATTCATCCCAGGTGGAATGAAGGGAAAGAAAAGTAAAAAAAAAAACCAGGACGTATTGGCAAACTCACCTCATGACTCAGTTTTCAATGAATATTCTGTTGAGCTGTGACCATGAATAACAAAAACACATGTGATCCAGAAAACAGTGGTTCATCAAACCTTAAAAAACCCTGTCTAGGGCTGGGAAGGTGGCTCAGTGGTAGAGTGCTTGCCTTGCATGCATGAGGCCCTGAGTTCGATTCCTCAGCACCACATAAGCAAAAAGAAAAAAAAAGCTGGAAATGGCGCTGTGGTTCAAGTGGTAGAGCTCTAGCCTTGAGCTAAAGAATTGAGGGACAGGGCCAAGGCCCAGAGTTCAGGACTCACAACTGGACCCCCCCCCCCAAAAAAAAAAAAAACCACGTGTATTTCAAGAGGACTGAACCAAGAATGAGCACCAGCTTTGCTGGTCCCTTAACAACAATTTTCAGCACAATTTAAGTATTCCAGTTTCCACAGCTTCTATTTGGAAAGGCCTGAGTGAGCAGAGGCTCGAACACGATGTGTGATTCGGGCAGATATGTTTCCGAAGAACTGTGGCAAAAAGGTGCAAGTATCAGACACGAGCAGGTGAGGAGCCAAAAAACACTTGAAGAATATATCAGAGCCTTGGATAAATTATAACTAGTATGGTTTGTAAGTGATCTCGCCAAAGAAGAGCAGTTAATGTTGACAAGTATTTGAGAAAAGGGTATGAGGGAGAATTGATACTACCACCACCCCAACCCCTTTCCCTCAAGCCAATCTGTTAAAGACTTGGTCCACTCCCTACCTTGCTACTTGGGGCAATGGAAACTTTAGAATGTGACAACTGCTTGAGAAAATTCAGGTTATTGGAGCATTTCCTGGAAGGAGATATTGGAACCTCGGGTCCTCTTCTTCTTCCCTTTTCTATCCTTGAACACAATGAGATGAATGGCTTTTTTCTCCACAGGTTCCTATCATGAAATACATCTGAGCACAGGTCCAAAAGCAATAGTTCTAGCAAATTGTGGACACCAGAGGTACAGCTGTCGTCTTTCTAAGCGAATTATCTCAAGTATGTGCTAAATGAATGAAGATTGACACAGCAAAGATTTAATGATTGAAATACAGTATTTCAAGCATGATTGGACACCATCAAATATGAATGCTTTCCAAACAACTCTTCCTCTGTCTCATGAGGCTGAAGATACAAGAGTTCAAAATCATACTTGTTGAAATGTTATCTGGGTTTTGAAAGAAAGATCAATGGAAAAACAAAGTGAATTCAAAATAACTGGCATTTTATATTTGTATTTAACCTGCTTGGTAACATAAAATTTTGCTTAGCAACATAATTATCAAAGAGCTAAATATCTCACATATTTGGAAAGAAAGGGAAGAAATCTGAAAACAAAAGATGAAAATGTACCATACAGTTAAGTCTTAAATTATATAATTGATATGGTTCAGTTACCATGACATATTTAACAAACTTTGGGATGCTTTTATTATATATTATCTTAAAACAGTTTTTTTATTCTTTTCTTTGGCTTTGTTCTTTTTAATTTTTGTTATGTTTTAAGTAGCTTTTTTTTCTTTTCTTTGGCTTTGTTCTTTTTAATTTTTGTTATGTTTTAAGTAGCTGTACAAAGGATTTTCAATTCCACATGTCAGTTAGTGAGTACAATGTGTCTAGGTCAGTGGTACTCTGTTGATCATTCTCTTCTCCCTTCTATCCCAACCTCACTCAAGAATGGCCTTGGAGCTGGATGCCAGTGGCTCACGCCTGTAATCCTAGATACTCAGGAGGCTGAGATCTGAGGACCATGATTCAACACCAGCCAAAGCAGGAAAGTCCATGAGATTCTTATCTCTAATAAACCTCTCAGAAAACCTGAAATGGCACAATGGCTCAATGGTAGAGCACTAACCTTCAGATGAGGGATAGCGTTCAGGCCCAGAGTTCAAGCCCAATGACTGACAAAAAAAAAAAATGGCCTTGGATACACAGCACTACCCTGACTCAAATTCCAAATAATATATAAAAACAGAATTTTAAGCTATTAAACTTAGAGCTCCCTATAACCCAGCAATCTTACTTCTGGCCACTTACATTTACCCAAATGATCGCAAATAAGGCTTTAGTATTAAAGCCACAAGCATAGTCATCTTCATTGCAGCATTATTTACCATAGCTAAGATATGGAAGCAACCCAGATTCCCCTCAGTAGATGAATAGATCAAGAAAATGTGGTATATATACACAATTGATTTCTATTCTTCTATCAGAAATAATGACATCACCCCATTCATAAGGAAATGGAAAAACTTGAAAAACCATGTTAAGTGAAGTAAGCCAGACCCAAAGAAACATAGGTCCCAGGATTTCTTTTATTTGTAATAATTATTATATGTTTAGGATAGTCCTAGCAGATGAGCAGAATTCCTCAATAGCTATGTACATATAACCATATAAAATAATGCTAAGTGAAATGAACTCCAAGGTATGGAAACAAGAGGTTTCTCTGTTGTTGATTTTGATGTACTATGTGCTTTCTTTTTTATTCTTTGTCTCCTGTATTTTATCCTTAGTTGGCACTGTATTTGATTTGGAACCCTGGGTATTGTATACATGTTTATTTTAATTGGGGAATGGAAGGGGAACAACAAAAAGGTGAAAGAAAGGACAAAGGGAGAACCAATACAACAGTGATACTCATAAGACAATATGTTGGAAATGAGCTATACAGCTTGGTGTAGGAGCTTGGAGGGAAGGGAAAGTGGAAGAAAATTGAGGGAAGAGGTAACAAGTTTGGCAAAAAAAGTACTCACTACCTTACATATGTAACTGTAACTCCTCTATACATCACCTTGACAATAAGATTAAATTAAAAAAATAATCTAATTTGTATACAAACTCAAATGCACACACAGTGATGTCATTTTCAAGCCAAGCAGATTCAGCTGAAGGATAAATAACTTTTGTGCACCTGAATGAATAATCTTTACTATTGTTATTCCTTTCTATAAGCAATGAAGTCATAGAAATAAAAAAGAAAAGATATTGCCTGTTCATTATAAAATATTGATATGGTTAAAATATTTATTAAATTAAGACTATAAGTGGTATGGCTATCACAAAGACTACAAGATGTGTTTATAAATAATAGGGGCTGTGATCTGTTCCTATACTTTAAGTTTAAAAAAATAAAGATTTTTTTTTTCTAGAATATGGTAAAAATTCCGAGGCCCACTGGAGGGCATATAAATAGAAGCATAATTACATTTCCTGCTTGCCACCAGCACTGAATACTGTAAAACTCATTTATTGTAAATATATGTCTTTGATCATAGTATCTTCTTTGTGTAAACATACCAATAATAGTTTCTGCTAGTGTGGCAAATTCAATATTTTCTATAGATTTAACAAAATGAGAGGATGCTTTGGAAAGACTTTGAACTGAAGAAAGCTCCAGGGTAGAACTTTTGTGGCAAAAGAGAAGAGAGAGGGAAGCCAACTCGGGATGTTTGAGGTTTCTTTAGTACAGTGTTGTCAGCTGTAGGGTTTTCTCAATTTTGTACTCTATACAGAACCATTGTGGCCAGCCCAACAATTATCACTGTTTATTTGCTTTGTGGCTGGTCATTTATTTTCTCCATTCTTTCTCATCTGATCATCATTGGGATACCAATTACTGAGTTCCTGGGGGAAGACTAGGTATGATAAAGGTTGTTTGATTTTCCAAGTTTAACTTATCTTAGATCTTATCTTATCTAAGATCTTATCTTAGATTTTCTAACTGCAGTACCCAAGTGAATAAAGGAAAAGAATAGTCTAGTTACTATTTTTCAGCATCCTAAATCCATAGGCATTTACATTTCAAAAGTCCTTCAAACTACATTTGCCAACCAAGTACTTCTTTTTTTTTTTTAAATAAGTTGTTTTTTTTTTTTAAATTTAATTTAATTTTATTTGTGAACATACTGTACAGAGGAGTTACAGTTACATGGGCAGGATAATGCGTACATTTCTTACCAAGCATTGCAGCCTCCTCCTTTGTTTATCCTTCACATCCCTTCCCAGCCTCCCCCCTCCCCCCCTAATCCCAATCCTTCTCCTTCCCCCCCCCCCCCCCCCCCCGCACCAACGTTGTAAAGCTCGTTTTATTTGTAATATCTAGTATATGTATGAGTCAAGCGGAAAAGGTCAGATAATGTGATGTCAGGAAAATGAACCCTTAGATGTGTATTTTAATGTTTTTTTTCTTTCATGCATGTGTTTCTAACACATTTATAAGATTATCTCTTTGTTGCTTTGTATGTCCCTCCCCCACAGTATAACCCCTGCTTTCACTATATTTGATGTCAGTATAACTTGTGAAGGAGATGGGGAAAAACCAGTTGTTTAAGGATACAGGTGGACCTGATGCAACAATGAGAAATACAAGTTGTCATGACCAAGTACTTCTTTACAGATATCCTTGCTGTCTATACTAACCCTGCTATTCTGTAACTTCTCTTCATAATTAATAACACTTTCCTCAGTCCAAGATGGTTGACAGTGTTGTTGGTGACAGGCTATGGCCTCCACAGGATCAACTTTCTGTAAACTAGGGCTCCTTGTGTTTGATATATATTGGAAACATGTGAGCTTGTAATAGGATCACACTAAATGATGATTAAACAATTTGTAACAATAGATTTGTAGTACAATCACACTTCCAAGCTTTATTGGCTATTTTAATTATCATGTATAGTTGAAGAATTTTCTCTTATTGTTCTATTTGAGCTATTCTGAAGGTTACTGCTAGTTGTGTACATGATTGATAACAAGGCTTGTGCTAGTAGAGCCATACCTTGAGTATCAGTTGCTTCACTTTCCAGTTTTCCTTAACACCAATTAGTTGTACAAGGGGCTTTTGCCCTGTCAATGGCGGCTCTTCTTAACTGACAATGTCTATTAAAAACTTTCTTCAAGCCAGGTGCAAGTGGCTCATACACCAGCTACTCAGGAGGCTGAGGTCTGAGGATCATAGTTCAAAGTCAGCCCAACAGGAAAGTCCATGAGACTCTTATCTTCAATAAACTACTCAGAAAAAGCTGGAAGTGAGTGGCGCTGTGCTTCAAGTGGTGGAGCGCTAGCTTTGAGCACAAAGAGGCTCAGGGACCTAAGTTCAAGCCCCAGAACAAACAAAAATAAAAAAAAATACTTTCTTCATGGATGAGAATAAAAGAATAAACAAAGGTAGAGTGTGAACAGAAGCTTCAGACCCTAAAACTATCTTAACACAAGGCAGTCCTCACATGTAGATGCACAGATAATCTCTTAGGATGAAAGTCACCATCACACTGCCAAGAACTGGGGTCCAGTTGGACTTGCTCTTAACCAACATACCTAAGGTCATGGTGTTCAACCATAACTACAAAACTAGCACAGGTTCATGCAAAGCTAGTATGTTGCCCTTACTACATAGATGAAGAACATAGAGAGATTCAACACATTGCAAAGATCAGGGAAGAAAAGCAAGCATCACGAAAGGAGACTTCCTTTCAAGTTTTCAGTTCTGTTGTGTAGAGAGTTTATCTATCTGGAACTACATATCTTTTCTGCTCTAGAGCTATTAGAATATCTTGATAATGTTTATTTTTCATCAATAATCTTTTTCTCCTAAGATTTTCCCTCTGGAAAAGAATGTATTTTGTCAGTTGTTTTTAAGCTCTTGTTAGAAATAAGGAAATTGGATAACAGTAGTCAACATAATGCCAATTTCATTAAAAAGTACTTTATTCCAAACAGCAAAATCATTGGACTTACTCTCAGCCATGTGAACTTGATTTTCTTTCTTGGCAGCCAACGTTTCATTTGTTTGGTCCACAGCCAAGGACACCTGGTTTCTGAAAGTCTTCACGCTGGTCTTGCAGGTCCCAGAAATCAATATGACACTGACTACTTAGTACATGGTTATTGCTTCAATGGTATAATATCCACTTGCAAAATCTAAGGGGAAGTGCGTGTGTAACAGAATGATGAAGTTACGTTATTGGAAGGAGTTCTGATTCATACTTGAGCCATTTATTTTCTTTGACTTAGCCTTTCGATGGAATGGTGCCATCGCAGAAAACCAGGATGCCTCCACATGGCCTGCCACCACACAGAGTAAGTGACATCCCCAGTTGGGCTCCATTTCTGAGAAGTTCGTTTTCTTGATGCTGGTGTGAAGTAATGGACAGAACCATTGGCCATTGAGCTAGTGGATATCCCATTGAGAACTAAGGAAACCAGTTCAATGGCTTTCCTCTCGCTAGGAAGCATCAATCACCAAGAGCCTGTTTTCAGACATCTTGGTCACTGCCACACATTTGCAGGAGGCCCAGGTTGCTTCCTACAGTGCTGAGGAAAGATGCCACAGTCTGAAATGTCCATAAGTGAGTCACAGAACAGGGCAGCTCTGGACAGTCTCTTCTCCTCAACACAGAAAAATTACTGCCTTGCTATGGAGCCAGCCATCTGTTATGTGGGAAGGGAGTGAGATTTCTTAATAACAGGGTCAGCATAATACAAGTATTTGGTAAGCAAGAAGGAGCTAGCATTCAGGCAAGAGAGAATTTTTTTTAATCTAAACAGCTTTAAAAGGAACTTCCTTTGGAGTGCTTTCTTATAAGTAATAGTTCTGCTATTCTTTTCTCACATGACCTATTTTATTTCTGCCTGATTTACCTTGTCCTGCAGTTTGTTTATCTTTCACTTGAGTATTAATGTGTGTCTTTCTACCATGTGGACATATACCTTTAAATGCAGAGTAATAGAACATTCTAAATGATCTTAGAATGAATTTCAGACAAGAAGCAACAATAACTTTTTTTTTTAATCACAAAAAAGTTGGATATTGTATGACTTTGTCCCATTGTTCCTACTAGAAAGCACTAAGGCTTTCCTAAGATGGGAGCTATGTTTCACAGAAGGATGGAGGAACATTCTCTAGAGCCTAAGTAGCCCGGAGTAGCTCTAAGTCTATGCTCAGAAATTGTCAGCTTTGTGCCAAGGTCTTATTTTCATCAGTCTGTATTCAACATCAATGAAAATACAAATTAAATTACATGTAATTTTACTTCAAACCATAGAATTAATTACTCAGTATTAACATTAACTTATAAACTGTCAATTCTTAAGTGTGTAGACAAAACTTTATCAAGCTATTACAAAGATTATTTTGTGTTAAAAAAGTGATTTCACCCAAAATATTCATAACAATAGTGTTGCCATTGCTCTAGCAAAGACAAAATATAATACAATATGAAAGAGTAAATGAAATTAACTGCTTAGGAAAACAGAAGAGCATTTCTATCTAGATAATCCTTAACTATGTCTAATTGTTTTAAATTGGAAAAGTTTATAGTCAAACTGTACGGGAGAGAGTACAGGTGGAGTTGAAGATGCATTTTAAACTAGGAAACATGGGTCAGTGCCTTTGAACACATACTTCTATGTAAAGAATGCTAATCAAACTGATGAAGAAGATATTAGTGTGACAAATCTCATTTTTGTGTGTGAGGGGGGGTTCTAGGCATGGGGCCTGAACTCTGGGCCTGGGCGCTGTCCTTTAGCTCTTCAGCTCAAGGCTAGCGCTCTACCACTTGAGCCACAGAGCCACTTCTGGCTTTTTTCTTTTTGCTTATGTGGTGCTGAGAAATCGAACGCAGGGCCTCATGCATGCAAGGCAAGTGCTCTACCACTGAGCCTACTTCCTAGCCCCGACAAATCTCTTTAAAAAAAAACTTTTTATTACTTGTAAACTCTATTATGGGAGAGTGTCCTGGTGTTTCTTCTTCACTACAAACAGTCACCATCCATCTAAACCTTCATTATTTCCCATCAGCATTTTCTGAACTAAAATGAATTCTTTCTTTTGATTCATTGCCATTCGGTCTGTCTGTCTCTTTCCTCTGTAACATTCATGCTAGATAACCAAACTCAATGGATGCACGTTTTTCATTATTATCAGATTGTCACTAATGTAACATTTCTTTTCAAAGGCAAGTGTTAAAATTAAACAATGTCATATTGGACCATGTTTAAGTACAGTTTGCCACATCCTAGCTTCTATTCATAACAGACACAACAACCAGCTCTTGGCCACTTGTCTGTAGACCTTCCGTTCAGAGAATTAAACCAAAATAACTATGCCATATTCATCACATAAGCAAAATATAATTGCATTTATGTTCATGTAATAAAAATGCCCATGTCTCACATACATGCCTACATATTGCATTCAAGATAGTTGTTTTTGTTTTTGTTTTTTTTTGGTCGGTCATGAGGCCTGAACTCTGGACCTGAGTGCTGTCCCTCAGCTCTTCAGCTCAAGGCTACCTCTTTACCACTTGAGCCACAGTGCCACTTCCGGTTTTTTCTGCTGAGGAATCAGACCCAGGGCCTCATTCAGGCAAGGTAAGCACTATACTACTGAGCCACCTTCCCAGACCCTCAAGATAGTTTTTTGACGTTTGTAGTTCTTGATGTAGAAGTTAGTTTAAAAAGTATATATTAGATGTAAGAAAAATTAAGCAAGATATTCATTGTGTTTAATTGCATTTTCTAGTATGTTATTTCATTAGTTGATCATTTAACATTTTTAAAGTATATTAATTTCCCTTTAAATATTCAAAATTTCAAAGATCACTTTCTGTTTACACTCCAAAAAATATTTCATGTTAGGCTCTTGTAAATACAGTACCAAAATATGTGCTGAAAGCAAATTCACCTTGAATGGCTAATGAACTATTTTTTATTTTAGGAAAGAAGAGATTTTTAAGTGATTATTCTGAATTTGTTCATTTGTACTTGAAAAGTATTATGAAAACATTTAGTATAATATAAAATCCTCCAGATTTGGAATCAGAAGCTACTTAAGATGACTTTCTAAGTCTTAACCTTGGTCTTCATTTTACTTGAAAAGACATCAGTGTAGGAGAGTACATCATGAATTCTAAGTTCAACTACCAACACAAAGCACTGGATGATCTAAAGGAATTAAGTCTTATTATCAGATTACTTATCACTTGAACTGACAAATCAATTATCGGTAACCAATTTACTGTAATTAAATAAACTACTAAGCATAATCGAAAGCATATTATGATTTAAGCCTCAATTGTACATACTTTTGTATTCAACACTGAGAAACTATGATCCTAACAACTAAGAGATTAAATCAATTAAATGTTGGTTCTCTGGGTGAAAAAAACATTCAATATAACTTTCTATAGCTGATCCTAAAAAGGATATTTTATGTTTGAATCAGTGAGCTCAGAGTAACCTAATTGCAATCTTAATCTCTTGGCTTACTGGCTGTAAGATCCTAGGCCAATTATAAAACCTCTCTGTTTCTCAGTTTTGCCAAATATAAAATATTGATAACAAAATATGAAATAGTATCAGTGGGCAAGGCTAAGTCTTAGCTTGAAAAGAAGTTGCATTGCACCTGTTACTATATCTAGAGAAAATACTCCGTTTTTCAAGATCATGTTATGTTGAACTACTCAGAAAGAGCACTTAGAATGTCAGAGAGATTTTCAGTAAAGTCCTTTTTAATCCCTTAACTAAGATTCAATAAGGACTTTAATTTCTTAGTTCCAGAAACCCTCAGATTATACATTCTCCCAGTACCTTGATACATGACTAGCTGAGTACTCTCAGAGGCTAAAAATCACTTGGCTTGAGTCCATTTCTTGTCCTTTATTAAATATAATATTTTTTTAGTTGTGGCTTTCAGCTTTAACTGAGTTCAACCTAATGGCCTCATTTTATATTCACCTTTCCACACCTTTTATGTGTTTCCCTCATTTGACTATGAGAAATGTTGGCTTTGCCAGCTGGAAAATGACTATAGAATGATCTAAAAATAATATGCAAATATAATACCCTATTAAGTCTAATCCTTGGTAATGAAAGATCAATCAGTAAGTCACAAAGGAGAACATTTGTATTTGTAAGAGGAAAAAAAGGTGTCATTCATACCCCGAAAGGCCACACTTCTGGGAAATATGTATCTGTTGGTTCAAGAAGGCATCCTGGATAATCAGATCCACTTTTTAATGTTTGCTAAACACAGAATGCAGTTTACACAGGAGGCTATGATCCTCACCTGAGGCCCTTCTTTAACCATTTATTCACTATTTCTCTACAAGTGATGAGGTATCTGAAAATAATCTTATCAAGACTAGATTTGTTTCAAAAAGACTTCTCTGTAGAAGGTTGCTTTTGAAGCTTCTCCACTGGGGAAATTCTGTCCCTCTAGAGAATTAAACAGTTCAGAATGTCAAACTTTGATCTAAACTGCTCTCAGCATTCAGAAGTAATATCAAGACAGCAATTTCCTTCTGTTTTCCTCTGCAGGTGTGAGCCTCAATAGCAAAACACAGAAAACCCAAAACATCAAATTGTTACAGAAAATATTCTCCAGGGTGCATTTTAGTAATTATCTCATTTTACTCAGGAAATATGTTGCAAAGGATAGTAAAGGGTGAGTCAGGAATGCAGAATTCAGTAGCAATAGTTTATGTATATTGGGTAAAGTAGTTAGCAATTAAAAGATGTGATTTTCTTGCGTATCTTTAATAGCTGCATATAAATTATTTCTAATTACCAAGTAAGGAATGGCATCACATTTTCTGAAATCCATTTCAAGCTCAACCACCCCCAAACGAAATAGTTCAGTGCTCCCAAGACACATATTTCTTCTGTGTAATTTTATCACCACGACACAGACGCTGCTCTGAGGTTTTGGAAGTAGAAGTAATATCTTAAAAGGAAAAAAAAAAAAACCTTTCTGCCATCTCAAGGTAGACAAAATAAAAATAATTTAGTACCAGAACCTGGAACTTTCAAATGTCTCCCGTGTGTCTGGTTCTCCTGTTCCTCACTTCACATTTGCTCTGCCCACCACTTTCAAACACCGGTGCCCCTTCACGTGGCTGCAGCTCACCAGCGGAACTACTTCTTCCTGAAGGACCAGTAGTGTCAAGATGCCAGTGCACCCAAAGTATCTTCCTGTCCCTTTGTTCTGTAAACAGAAAAACAAAACTAACACTGGCAAATTGAGGATGAACATTCAGCCATGTCTCTTCTAATGCCACAGTAGCAATATGTAAAATTTGTGTTATTGATCTGCTGATAGGTTCTCCTTGAGTAATATTTGCCTAAAAAGAATCTGAGCACTTGGGTGTTCCAGTACACTAACCATTTTTCAAGATAATATATGTATTTTTATAAGAAAAGAGAAAGAAAAAAGAAGAAAGGAAGAAAGAACAAAGGGAAAAAAGGAGGTAATGAAAATTGTTGCATTCATTTTCTATTTTTGGAAAACAAAATATCACAACCATGGCTCAAAACAAAGAAAATTTATGATCTCACATTTTATGAGTTATGAATACTGGTAGATCTGGTGGCTACCGTCATCCTTGCTAATCAGGAGGCTAGGGTCTGTGGATCATGGTTCAAAATCAGCTAAAGCAGGAAAAGTCAGTGAGACTCTTATCTCCAATTAACTTCCAAAAAGCCAGAAGTGGAATTGTGGCTTAAGGTACCAGCCTTGAGCAAAAATGCTCAAAGACAGTGCCAGGCCATAAGTTCAAGCACAAGAATGAACAAACTTTTTTTCTCTGTCTCTCTCTGTCTCTCTCTCGCCACACACACACACACACACACACACACACACACACACATACACACATACACATACACAATCCTTCTAGAGGAAGCTAGGACTTTCAATCTGTGTCATGAAAGTCGAGAATTTAAAATGTTGTCGAGCTGGGATGTTTGGCTTAAGGTCTTCCTCTGAATGGAATTCCTAATAGAATCAATTCCGAATATAATTAATGTCTCACTGTTTCCTGAGTTCTCTGTCACTGTCTGATACTGCGGGTCACAACCAAGTCCTGGCCATGTCACTCTTTTACAGCAAGACATTGTACCTACACACAGCCAGGTAGACAAGCTCTCTCTAACTGGAGTTTTACACAATGTACCACAATCTATGTAGTTTTTTGCATCTCACTTTATTCAACAATAATTTAATCCGGGCCATTATTTTCATAAGTTCTGTCCACAATGAAGAACAGGTCACACAGAGTAAACAAGGTGGAATTTGGGATACTATTGTAGACTACTGCTCACCAAACACATTCTTCTTGAATAATTTCAATGGAAAAGGAAAATCTCATAGCTGTATTACAACAGATACTAAATCATATCTTGATAATCAAGAGAAAAAATTGGCAATCAAACCTGATGAGCAGAGAAAAGAGAAAAAAATAGAGAAACAGGTCCACATCTAAACTATCTAAAATTTCACAAACTTTGTTTTGACACTCTTAAGACCATAACTAACTTGTACATTTGTACAAGAAATTAAGTAAATGGTGTATACTACATTCCTGGTACAAAGAATTTTAGCATATAGTATCCATCGTTTAGGTTTTGTTTTTTTAGATTCTTTTTTTATTATTAATAAGTTTTTTATTGTGAAAATACCATACAGAGGGGTTACAATTACATGAGCAAGGTAATGAGTACATTTCTTATCAAGCATTATTGCCTCCTCCTTTTTTCCCCTTACCATCCTTGCCATCCTCCATCTCCCCTCTTCTCCCCAGTGGTTTTACTTTCTTGCTATTGTTTCTAACATATTTATAAGATGATGTCTTTGTTGCTTTGTATGTCCCTCCCCCATGGTATAACCCCTGTTTTCACTATATTTGATGTTGGTATAATTTGGGGAGGGGAAGGGAAAAAACAAATTGTTTAAATAGGGATACAGGTGGACCCATCGTTTAGATTTTTATAGACAATAGTCTTGTCAATAAAATGATGAGATGAATCTGAAGACAGTATACAAATACCTATTTCTGGAATATTTACACATGCCACGATGTTCACATTTCTTTTTCTCCTGTAGTTGGAACTGTGGCATTGTCGTCTGAGATGGAGGTGCTGTTTGTCTCTGAAGGTCATGGAGGAGTGCACTGAGTGGAAGTTTACTCTGAAGTGTTCTACCAGATTAGCATCCTTACTTTTCTATGAAATGGTTTCAGGTAACCTTGACAATCCACTCGCTGTATCATGAATAATGTCCCTCTTAGGAAGAAAGTCCCTGCCACTTGTGTAGCCAACTTGAGAGAGACTGAGATGATGGGGTTCAGAATAAAATGTAGATACAGGCAATTTCACATACATCCAAGAGATGCAAGCAGTCAAAACTGAATATTTATTGTAAATCTCAATGGAGAAAAGTGGGCATAATTGTTATCATTTGTCACCAATAGTGTCCCTACCTATTCCTTTCCTTGCTATAAATAAAAAGCAACTCCAGAGATTGCTGAAAGGAATCTTACTTTACAATCAAGACTTTCAGAGGAAAGGGAAATAAAATGTGTTTATATCTTACAGGGAAGACATGTAATAAGCGAGAACTATGCAACTCAAAGACTGAGGAGATCAGTTTTCTGGTGACTAGAATACTCAATCTTATTGGGCATATATTCAATGTACTCTGACAGAAAATTAAGTCAATGAAGGGATAGCAACAACAAAATGGTGTCATTCCCAAGGAAAGGAGACCACATAAAATAGAAGTTTTAGTAGCTGAGAAAGACCATAACAAAAATAGTAATTTCTTAAAATCACAGGTTGTTGAAAGGTTCTTTACAAGACTCTCCAAAGCGCTGACTGTGTTCTGATTTAAAAAAAAATTAAGTAGTTGTACTCAGGAGTTGCTCTTCAACAGTTAGAGTATAATGCCTGTTGATTGATGTCACCCCTTTCAACCCATCTCTCCCCACCCACCCACACATGTCTTAGTTTTGTAGGATCTACTTTCTTACGGAGGGAACTCAGTATCATTTTCACGGTTCTCTTCATTCCACGTTGGAAGCACCCAGCCCACCTGTCAGAACCCCCAGGTACCTGGTCCTAAATTAAACTGTGCATGACAAGCCCACAGCTTTCTTATGGTTGCCCACCTTCTCCCCAACCAGGATAAGAAGCAAACATCTCTTTGCAGAGCACCAGCTGGGCTGACGGTTCATGCTTTGTGTAGGACAACTTCCAGTTCATTGCCTAGAATAGCTCAGAGAGCCCGGATGGAAGAAGAGGATCCTACAGGGGTGGGTGTGGGGAGGACAGACACACGGCCTCATCTGCCTGACTACAGAAACTGGATTCTTCTTTAGAATTTTCTCTCTTGTCTAACTGTGTTTTAAAAGCAGTGTCATCATCTTTACTTAACCTAAGATTTAACTCAAGCCCATGAGAGAGAACTGCATGTGATTGAAATCTTGAAGGGCTGGAAATTTGCACACAGGGTATGTAGGATGGTCACGTGGGATGACCCTCAGGCACCCTCCCTGTCAGAGGCTTACTGGGACAGCTTGTTTTAGAATGTCTGCCAGTAGAGCTTCTCTGCACCCTTCCGTCCTCAGCACTGGCATTCCAGCTGTGCCAAATGGAAGCTGATTGGTGTCTGGAGCCCTTGGCTTACACTACCATTTCCTTTTGCACGCGTGGGCATCTTTAGTGTCCACCTGCCAGGTTCATTGTTGTGCATGTTAATGCAAAGATTATCTCCCTCCGACTTGGATAAATGTCTTTCGGAAATTGCTTTTTCATTGTAGAATTCTGATAAAGGGTTACAGACCACAGCTACTTATACATCAAGTTGGGGAAACTTGAACATTGACCTTCACAATGTGTTCTAATCCAAAATCCACATTTTATAGAGAGGGAGAGAGAGAAAAAAAAACAGTTCTGGAGAGCTTTAATGAATGGGTACCCACTCAACACATTAATGGCAGATGTGCTAGTGGGATTGCCGTTTTCTCACCTGATGTATGACGTTATAAGCTTTCATTGACCTTTCAAGAATCACTAGGTGGGATTTTGGGAAAGCTGTATTAAGAATGATTTAGATTGAAATCACAAAGAAGTCCCCGGGCTTATATGATGTACAAAGAAATAAATAAGATTTATGTTCTACATCGAATGAAGTTGGAATCTCCATTTATAGACCTTCAATTCTCTGCTGGATTTGGTTTTTATATGGCTTTTATATGTCTGTAGTAAAAAAGCTTTCAGTTTGTTTCACACAACTGACGAGGCAGGAAGTACGAAGGCATGGTGCAGAAGTTCCTGCAGCTGTGACACTGGCCCCAATTAAAGCAGCTAGTGCTTCACCATGGTCATTAAAAGTACTAATGGGCTGAGCTGCTCTCATACAATAGATCTTTCTATTAGAAAGTGATTTGGAATCAGTGACAAGTAATAAGATCATTTCAAAAGTAAATATTTATTAAGCTTTGAAACCACTGCCAGAATACATTGGTAACAAGTATGATCAATTAGTCATACAACGCACTTCTCTATATTAATTTAAAATTATAAGAACTAAAGATTCTCCGTATGTGCATGTGTGCAGGAGTGTGTGTGTGTGTGTGTGTGTGTGTGTGTGTGTGTGTGTGTGTGTGTGTGAATGTGTGTGTGTGTGTGTGTGTGTGTGTGTGTGTGTGTGTGTGTGGCATGAAATTGTGTCTCTGGATTTGCAACCTTTCTCTTAGTTCAAGCAACAGGACATGGTTGAAATTTAATATTATTTTACATATAAAGTTTTGCACTCATAAATTAGAAAGCAACCAAGCTTGTTGGAAACGGGTACTTCACCTTGCCAGTTTTGGTGGCCTTATGCAGATTCAGGACAGAAGAAAAAACTAACAACATGTGATAGTAATTCCTGGAGGCACATAGCTGACTGTTGGGGTTCAGGTATGTTTCTGAAGTTAGGGTTTCACATCTCCAACTCCTGATTCTCTGAATTATTGCATTACTTTCTACTGTTTATTCAACATAAAATTCATTGAAAACTGTGTGAATACTGAATTTAAGTATTTGTCCTAAAACTTGTACTGCTACACATTTCTTGTTCAAATGAGCAATGGCTTTGTAAACGTGTGCAGTCATTTAAAGCATAATGTGGGGATTTTAGTTTCAATCTATGCTGAATCAAATTCTATCAATGCAGCTGTCTTAGAATGGGAATTTTTAAAAATTTTTCTTCTGTTGTGATCATTCAGGTTAAGTCAGGTTTGCTTGTATTTAGCCATTTGACCAAGCAAGGATTTAGTCCAGAGTTTTTGGTTACAGTGTTGAAACAGACCTTATATCTCGTGACCTAAACAATAAATGATCAGTGTTAACTTCCATTCATGTTCTAGAGTATTTCACTGGCCATTGAACATATAAATCCAATAACTTATTGGGGATCCATTGGCCAGATTCTTGACGTGTACCCTTCTGCCCACACAGGTAACCAGAAAGAGGGTCCCAGAATATGTTTAGAAGGTTAAGAGTCAAAAGTCTTTGATTAGGACTGGGAAGGTGGCTCAGAGGTACAGTGCTTGCCTTGCATGCTTGAGGCCCTGGTTCGATTCCTCAGCACCACATAAGCAGAAAAAGCCAGAAGTGGCGCTGGGTTTCAGGTAGTAGAGTGCTACCCTTGAGCTGAAGAGCTGAGGAACAGCACCCAGGCCTAGAGTTCAGACCCCATGACCACCACCACCAACAACAAAAATGTCTGACCAATAATTACACTGGAGAGTGCTTCAGAAAATGATCATATCCATATTATGTTACTGATTTTATTTTATTTGGCCATTACTCAAGAGGTTAGGAATGAATAAATATGTGAATAAATGTGAAACTGAAAGTAATAATATGTATATTTATTACCTAACACTACTCTGGCCTCTATGGTAATGAGAAAACATTCCATTGCGAGAGCACTATTAGAACGACAGCAGACACTGAGAACCTGGAGTGTACGGCAGCAGGGCTGCTCAGCCTTCACAGGTGACTCCATGACTTTGATAGCCTCCTCTCAGAAAGGACCATGATCTCTTAGACCAAGTCTGGTGGGGTCCTGCATTACCATAGCCTCCTCTCTCCAGGGGTTGGGTTCATGCTGGTTGTGGAGTCTGAATGTACCTGAGAGGAAGGGCAGAGCTCTCAGTCCCTCCTTCCTACTCCCTACATGCAGAACTCAGTGCTTGCTGGTGTTTTCTCTATCTCTGACACACTCGGGGGCACACTGCTTGGCTTGGATGCTTGGATACAAGGTGCACATGCAGGGCTGGCTCATGGATAGAATTGTAGTCTGGAGGAATCGGGAACCATAAAGCTGCTGGAGCCAGCAATGGCTCTCCCTCTGAGAGGAAGGAGATTCTAACATAGAAGGGAGGATTCTAACGTAAGTGCAGCACTGACTCTGATTCCCTCGCCTGCACCAGCCGCACCTTCAGTACTGCACAGAGCCCCGACTTGCACTGTGAGAAGAAGAGATGCAACAGAATGTAGCTGGCACCCATCCCGCTTCACCGTGCAAACACATCCAGTGCATTGCAGTATTAGAGAAGCTGAAAGAAGCTTCTCATATTCACTGTCTTCTTACTATTTTTCTTTATTTTCTTTTATTTATTTTCCATACTTTATTATTTTAAATATTACCATATATACTGTATTATTTATATATATACATAGACTGTGTTATTTTAAAAGTTCTTTCTCTTTTGTCTTTAATTTCCTCTCTTGACTTTATTGAGTTTTGCTTCAATACTTGATTTGTTCATCATTTTTTAAATCTCCTATTACCTTTTCTTTCTCATATTTCTTCTTTTTAAGTTAACTTCTCTTTTTCTTCCCTTTTCAACTTTCTCTGATGTTGTGATTATTTATTGTTTCACTATTGTCACTTCTTTTCAGATTTTAAATCAGAGTTTATCGCGGATCATTTTGCCACATGATTTTCTACGATTATTGCTAGCATAACCGTTTTTTAAATGTTTTTACTATATTCTGCATCTGACTAGTTTTATGGTCTTACTGTTAGTGTTGTTTCTGTTATAATGATCTAGAGATCTGGTTTGGTGTTATAGCACCTTCCAAAGCAGACAAAGTTCTAAGTTCAAAGAACACTAGCATAATGAAACTCATTGTATTTGTATATATACACACACATATATATATAGTATGTTTATACTAGATACAAATACTATATATATATATACACATATATATGTTTATATATATTTATATATAATTTCCATTTAACACAAACTCGGCGCAGAAGTTGTGAGCATCAGCAGCGAGGGAACAAAGCTTAGCAAATCTCTAAGGCCTGTGTTCAAGCCCAAATACTGGCAAAAGTATAAGAAGTCTCTCCCCCCCGGTATAACCCCTGCTTTCACTGTATTTGATGTTGGTATAATTTGTGGAGGGGAAGGGAAAAAACAAATCGTTTAAATAGGGATACAGGTGGACCCATCGCAACAATGAGATGTACAAGTC
The DNA here is from genome assembly GCF_019054845.1 of Dipodomys spectabilis. NCBI lineage: Eukaryota > Metazoa > Chordata > Mammalia > Rodentia > Heteromyidae > Dipodomys > Dipodomys spectabilis. The sequence continues at coordinate 3,056,860 of NW_024870892.1, read as the reverse complement.
GTTATGTCGAAAACAAAACTTACAACTTTGGTTGGGGATGGGGAGGTGGATTGGGGGGGGGGGAGGAGGATGGGATGGGATAGGAAGGGAAAACAAAGGAGGAGACTACAATGCTTGATAAGAAATGTACTCATTATCTTGCCCATGTAATTGTAACCCCTCTGTACAGTATTTTCACAACAAATAAAAAAAGAAGTTAAAAATATTATTCTGAAGACAGTGAATTTGCAAGAAATCAAAAGGAAATTGTACAGACCTTTTCCCTAAATGTAAACAAAAATGAATAGAAACAAGGTCTTTGGTTTTCTTTTTTTTGGGGGGGGGGAGTCCAGTCGTGGGGCCTGAACTCGGGGCCTGGGCGCTGTCCTCAGCTCTTCAGCTCAAGATTAGCGCTTTATCACTTGAGCCACAGCGACACTTCCGGCTTTTTTCTTTTTTGCTTATGTGGTGCTGAGGAATTGAACCCAGGGCCTCATGGCATGCAAGGCAAGCACTCTACCACTGAGCCACTTTCCGAGCCCGAAACAAGGTCTTTGGGAAAGGTAAATTGGCTCTTAGAACTGATCACTCAGACTGAAGTCCTTGTAGTAAAATGATACTAAAACTGCTGGTCCAGAACTTGTTAAAAACTGCAAATACAGAAGAGGGAAGATGGCAGAAAAATCTATCTAGGACCTTTTCACAGGAGCTCATCTTTCATATCTCTGTGAGTTCTTTCCCTCTTGTAATTGCCAGCAGCAAGAGGGAGAGGGAGAGAGAAAAAAAAGAAAGAAAAGAGAGGGAAAATGAAAGAGAGACAGACAGACATTTCAACAGGCTAAGTGATTGGTGATGTGTGCCCAGATATGCTTCCTTCTGTGGCATCCGAAATGAGTCCTGCCCACACTTAGTCCCCATCGGTGAGCCGCTGAAAGGAGCAGCAGAATTTTACTTTTAATGGTCAGTGTTTCCAGGTAGTGTAGGTCATAAATGTAAGTCAATATGAAACCAGGTGCTTTCCAAAAGAAGCAGTGATCATTGTCCCACTAGAGAAAAAGAAAATTAAAAGTACATAACACAACAAAACAACAGTGCAACACTTGCTTTGGGAAGCTGTACATGAGATTGTAACATCACCACTTCCTGGGGAACTCACAACATAAATAAGAAAATGCTTGCCGTGCACATCGTAAGCACAGAAGCAGCGTGCCTTTTATATGACTTTAAGGAAGGCAGGTACTTTAAGGACCTCTGACCAACATGCATTGAACATCTAGAGAATAATTTTATCCTGTTCTTGGTAAAAGTAAGTAATAAAGGCTTCTCCTGTTTGAATGTCCTGAGACCTCCAGTATTTCAGGCAGGACTTAGAAAAGGAGAATTCAGACAGAAAGTGAAGAAAGGAGCTAAGGTGATGCTTTGGCTCCTGTCCCCTCCTTCTGCCCTCTGTCCCAGGGGCTCCTGAACTCTGGAACCGGCACAGCAAGAGCAAAAGTCATTGTCAACTTGAACAGGATTTGGGGGAAATTGGTTAAGGGCCAGGCCATTATTGTAAGATTAATTTGAAAGAGTAGGCAGGGCCAGGGCAGGTGTGCTAATGAAGACATCAATTCTAGGACTGTATCTTTCTTAAGCTCAGACTGGATTCTAATAATGCAACCCCTCAGTGTGGCTGAGTTCTTACACCCACTTCCTCTTTGACATTTGAAATACTCAAGAATGCCAAACTCTTAAGTGCAATACTCTTGGATACTACAAAAGAATTATTAAAAATTGGGCAAAGACAAGGTACCCATGATGTTGTAATATGGTATTGTATAATCCCGAACACTCATCTATACTGTAGGTCAAGAGGCAAAGAAGTAAGAGAATTGCTTATGATATTATCATTGCTTTTAACTTTGGGAAGCATCTTGTTGTTTTAATGAAAATTTTATTTTGCCTAGGTAATGTTTATTGCTGCAAGCTAAACAAAATGTTTACTCTGGGCATAATAATTTCTATTTAGGTAACTGGTTATGTATTACAATTTAACTTTTCTTACTGATAAAGTTTAAGATAGCTTACACGAACAGATTAACAGTGCCATCATCACAGACAACATGAGAATCAAACAGGAGTAATATTTTTAAAAAATTAGAACATGGACCCAGAGTCATATTTTCTTTTACATGTGATATAAAAAATAGATATGACATTTGCAGATATATCCCTTGATTTAATAAAGTATTCACACTACAAACTCTTATAATGAAAAGGGTCCTTTATTCTTAATTGAGCTAAGACTCATAATAGATTAGAAAACTTTTCTGTGCCAATAAGATTAATGAAATTGCTCCTAAGAAGCAGCATTTTACATTTGATTTCATATTTGAATAGATGTCACTGTGATTTTGGCCTCATGGTTCAGACCACAGAACAATTCTATAATTATGTCCTTCTAGTCATTTCAGCGAAACAATACTTTGAACTAAATTCAGCCCTGGAAAAGTTTTGTTCTATTGAAACTTTAATACATTTTGGGTCAATTCATTTATTTTGAAGGTCTCTTCTCTTTCTTCTTTATCCTCCTTCTTTCCCTTACTTCTCTGTCTCCTCCAGCTCCCTAAACTCGTCATTTTGCTTACTCTTCTATTTCTGCTTCTTCTATGTTTCCTCCTTAGCTTTTTATTCCCCTTCTTCTTTCTTTCTTTTTAAATAATTATCTGTTAAAACGAAAAGAAGGGATGAAGTGTGGAGGTGGGACATCCAAGAGTGTTAGGCATAAACTCCTAAGTACAAATCACCAAATGAAAGGCAAGATGGAGCAAGCAGCTTCTACTGGGATTTGGTGTCTTGACAAACCCAAAATGAATATTATCCATGTTTTTGTTGAGAGAGAGGGACAGGGGGAGAGAAAGAGAGCGAAGAAGAGAGAGAGATGGGTTAAAATTGTTTTTATTCTGTATCTTTGGTATGACTTAATAGCATACTAAGACAAGTTTAGAGAAGATTAAACTGCAAATCACCTCCCAGGTGCATGGGTAAGTCTGGTCTCTGGGTATTTGACATGGATTTGAAGCATGAATGAGAAATATAAAAGATATAAAAGATGAAAGATATAAAATATGTTAGAGTAACATTTCAAATCATGTTGCCACTACGAACATCTACATTGCATTAGCTCAAATTAATCTCATTGTCATTTCACTTTATAATCCTTCATTGTTCTCCATAGTTGAAGTGATATTTGCAAATTAATATCCCTGGTGCATCGTTATCAATATTTTACGTGGAAAATTGCTGTTTCCAATCATTTCAAGAGTATTTACTAGTCTCACGGACTGTTTCCAAGCTGCACATGGTAATCCCAGCACTCTGGAAGTAGAGTCTGGAGGATCCTGTGTCAGAGAAACTACTCAAAAGGAGACTTTTGGTCAAAAATGAAACAAAAGTAACAGACTTGGCCATGGTTCAAGTAGTACAGAGCTTGCCTATCAGGCAGAAGGCCGGGTTTAATTCCCAGTACAAACTAGATAATAAGAATAAAAAAGACAGTGTCTATACTTCACGTGTTTTAAAATATACACTCACTACAGGCATATCATAAGCTGCAAAGGAGAGATGTCTAGCTAGATGGATCAATAGATGGATTGCAAGGCTTAGTTTAAACATGGTTGCTAGTCCCAGAACTCTTTGTACTTAGCCTGCTGTGAAAATGTTTGTCCCACCTTAATCTCTACTTAGTGCCTCACACAATGTGACAGTCACAGACGGTGATGTTGGCAGTGTAAGACCCACAGATTCTCCCAGCTCATTTCCTATGTCATTTGACATCACAGTGTCAAACACTCAGCCTTGTGTCTGACACGGTGAAAAGTAAACTTTTTCCTGCACTAACATTTATTTAATTCTAAGCATCAGAAAGACAAGTTCAGGGAGGATTATTACCTTCCTTTGTAGAAGTACAAGGGGCAAAAGCAAAATGATAACTTGGTTGATGTGCCCCAGTGTATTTTTGCTGCAGAACTTCAGCCACAGAGAGCATCCACAGTGAGAATTCCACCCTCAGGTAAGAAGATGGGCTTCATGAGAAATGAGAGGTAATGTCTTTTATTTTTTATTTTACCCAGATTGTTCACAGCATGATTGCTTTTGTACTTGCTGGTGGTATATAAATGCCACGCTCATTACGGATGAAAATGCTTCTTCTATCCCCAGACCTACTTGGCCACAGCTACCTTCTCAGATCTTCAAGCTTCCAAAATCCTTCAGAAGCCTCCTCTTGTCTCTTTTGTTCTCTCCAATGCCTGCCAACCTTTATTCCTATTTCTGGAAATCTCACATTTGAATCTCTGTAGGAATTTCCCATTAACTAGATCTAGAACTATGATCAGACATCTGGGAATTGCTTCAAAAAAGAGAAACGCTAGCGATGGGAGGTAGGTAGATCTGAAACAAAATTGGCCATGCTTTAATAATTATTGAAGTTGGCCAAGAGCAACATGAAGTTTGCCACACAACTGCACCTACCTCCTTTTCTTTTTTGAATATGCATGCATACATCCGTATGAATGCAAACATTTCCTGTAAAACATTATGTACATATAATATACATGAAAATTTATCAATTTAAACTGCGTTATCAGCGCTGAATACAATATCCATAATATGGATAGCATCCCATTCAGAGATCATTTATGTATTTATTTTTGTCTGGTTCCTGAGTCTGAACTTAGGACTTCACACTTGCTCGATAGACTGGCATTCCACCACTTGAGCCATGCCTCCTGCCTGGCTTTATGCTTGTGAACTTTTCTGCCCACCTTTATAACTCAAATACTTAGATCTTTGCCTCCTTCCTAGTTAGTATTTTAGGCATAGACTACCAGCACCTGGCTCATCTCAGAGGTTTCATTTATTTATTTATTTTATCATTTAAAGATCCTCAGAAGTCATAAAATAATGTAGCTTTAAAAGCCAGGATGTTTTGGCCGAAATGATAGCTGAACCTCCTATTACCTGTTGGGCTGTTTAAGAGCTATTTTGGTTATCACTATGCCGTTTTCTTTATAGAACAACTTTACAGCTACCTTACAGAGGACTGAGAGCCTTTGCACAAGCTACTGGTGTGTGAGCATTCTGTCATACTACAAATCTCCACAGAGCTTAGCCATCCCTGAAGCTAACTCTTCAGTCATAGATTTTTTTGTGGCAGCTGATAAATCTCTCCTATCTAAAGTCAATATCTGTGGACTTTTCTATTTGTTTTATTAATAGAGATACAGCAAATTCTATTATATTGCCAAGGTGTTTTCCTTCATTCTTTGTTGTTTGGGAATGAAATAACAGTCATTTTTCTCTTTTTTTTCTGGGAGAAGTTAAGAGTGCAGATTACTATTGAATGTGAATAGTGTTTTTCAGTATTTTGGTAGCAATCCAAGAGTGAGTTGTTTAAAGGCCGGATTCAGTTTAACGTTTTGCTCTGAAAATGGGATTTGTGACCCAGCTATGAACAGAGATTTCTCAAGTATGATCTCAAATACGTATGTGAGCCACAGCCACTCTGAGTCTTTCCGCCCTCCTTCGCTTGCTCTTCACCGCACTTGGCCATCGTCAAGTCCAGGAACAGTTTGACTGGACATGATGTTTCTATGGTGCCTTACAAGTATAATAGAGTTCAAGGAAATAGAGTTGAAGGAAATATTCCCTACACAATATTTTAAATCCTCAAAGGCCCTACCGGTGGCCCTTCTTTATGTGAACACAAGAATGGTCTTTGTCCAAATTCTGTGGATCCCCAATTCCATATGTTCAGTTAACAAAATCAGTGTGTCTCAAAATTCCTTAAGTATGGTAAAGTAAACCATATCATCAGATATTGACACTGAACTATAATCAGTTTAGTATTGGTCTGAATTGAGTGTAAGTGAGAGGACATTCAGCTCCATTTTGGCAAGTACATTTCCATGACAAGGATCGTCAAACCTTCTAATACTCACTGCAGCATGCATATGGCTGCACCAAGAAACCATGGCCTGTTGGTTCCAATTACATGTTTGCCGGTAAGTCAAAGGAAGACAAACAGTCAATCCACAAGAGAAATGTTACTCAACATATCGCACAATTCAGTGAAAAAGGGTCAGAACGAGCATATTCCTGTTGCAAATGGAGAGCAACACATTGCTGTTTGCCACCGTGGCATTTTCTAGCTCATATCTACAAGAATGGCAGATTTTCTTTTCCAGGTACCCCACTCTCATTATTGGGAGACAAGGATCCATCTAATTCTAATGATCACTCCAAATAACAAAACTGTACTCTGTCTACACTTTTCCTCTGATTTGTAATACCTAATATAGTCTTTGCTAGTTGGAGCTCCTAAAAATATTTTCAAGTCAGTATTGACATGACAACTTAATAGTAATAGTAATAAAGAATCCACCGATTCATGTTGAGAAAGATGAATGAAAGTTACAGGCAGAAAAGTTGAATATATGTCCATTATTTGAATATAAATGCTTAAAAACTATCATAGGTGCCTCTCTTCAAATACAGGTAGGAGAATGGGAACATAACTGTTGAGAAATGAACAAGACTTGGGTGCATGTGTAAAACATTAGGCCCGAAGCGGGGGACTCATGACTGCACACTCCCCAAACATTTCCACCGAGGCACTCAAATGTTTCACAGCTCGTGGACTAACTTGAGCAACCATTAAATGAGTTTGCCTGACTTCAAGATAATTCAGAGTCCAGCTATTGCTTCATGGTGGAGAAATGAGGAGTTAATGCCAATGGCGTTTCTTTTAACTCTTTTCCATCAATATGATGTGAAACAGACCTGAGCTGGCTGTTTTCCTGTGTAGTGCTGCCAAAATGAGGCAGCTGTGTCTCCGATCTGAGGTCAGGTTTTCAGATATTGAGAACCCCCTAGAAAGCATATGGCGCTTGAGTTCAGCACAAGCTGCTGCGAGATTGTGAGCAGGACTCTGGACCTAGCTTAGCTCAGTAGTGGTGTTTGTTGAGCAAGGATGTGTCTGTGGAAAACCTGGGCTCTCATTGGCTGTCAGCGTGGAGTGGAGAAGCAAGTATCACAGCTAGGGTTAGACTCGCTTAGATGAGAACCCATTCCCTTCCTTGTATCTACTCTATCACTAGCTCTATTATCTACTTCCTGATGTTGTCAAATTACCACACTTCTCTGAACAATAATTTTATCTTTAAAGGTAGCAAACTGGCATCTCCCTAACTGGATTGCCAAGATGAAATGAACATGCAATTAAGAGCACCTAGAAAAATGATAAAACATACCACTGTAGCATTTCCATATGCTTATTCATCTTGAAGGGGGAGATGTTAACCTTGCTGTGCAATTGCTTTCCATCTTCTTGGAAATTAATTGCCACAAATTTAGTGGCTTAAATACACACACACACACAAACACACACTTACTATCAATTCTCTAACTCAAAAGTTTACAAAGAATCTCACTGGTCCAAAAATAAGGTATGAGTAATCCTTCTGGAAGCTTTAGAAAAAAGCAAATGCTTCTTGGCTCTTTCCTGTGTTAAAAGTTTCATGTCCCTTCCCATGCCACGTTACTGAATCTTCCAAGCCTGCAACATCTGGCCAGGACCTCCTTACACTGTCTTCTCTAACTCTCCTCCTGTTCCTCTTTCCCACCGATAAGGCCCTTGTTCACATTCTTGCCCATGGATAATTAAGGATAATCCTCTGATTTCAGTATCATGTAACTAGCAATCTTGATTCATCATAGTTCTCCTTTACCAGGCAGCCTGGCATATTGTTTCTGGATAAGCACAGGACATTTCTACCACATATGTGACATACACCACCTACTAGGAAGCACTGGAAGGCTTCCTGTTGGAAAAGCCCTTTGAATTTCCTTGTGCAGAATCAAGAATAGAAGGAAAAGACATGAAGGCCCGCAAGTTGAGGCTGGACGAAGAATGCTTGGAGACATAAAGTGTGTCTCCCTATATCCTTTGAGTGAGATCCGCTGTGATTAGACAGGATTCGTCCATCACACCTGAATCCACTGAAGAGACGTCAGCAACAGGTGGAGAATGGAATGGCATGATAGCTAACAGATTTTCATGCAGAGAAATGAGACAATAAAGTGTGAGTTGAAAAAGAGATGAGTTTTGGCAACAACGTTGGGAATGAATCAGAGTCAGAACCATCTGCAACAGGTGATGCATTCAGAGTCTGCTATATCACCCAAGAAAGAACAACATTAGAACATGGGACTTGGAAGTGTAAATACGTTGCAGAGATGGACTGGATACAATCTCTGAATGATACTGGAAGAAAAATATGGAGGAAAGCCAGAAATTCAGTACACAAATAATATTCTGTAGTTGCGTAGTAGTGATTTGAATTGTAGGAACAGGAAAGGACAGCACATTTGAAAGGTAGATAAAGAAAGTTTTAAAAATATATTCCTGTAGAAATAAATTTGACTCTTGATGGACCTGTTAAGGTAATACTATGCTATGGCACTATCATATTAAAAGGTTCTTCTCAATCGTTTTTGTGACAGTGCTCTGTTGTATGACTTAACTAAAAGAAAATGTATCTCATGAGGCCATCTGTGAGCTAACAATTTCTGACCATTCATTATTTCCATTCAATATTTTTTTCAAAACTCATATGCTTAAGACTACATACTTTAGCTTGATATAAAAGTTTCTTCTTAATATTTTAGTGCAACAAGTATCTTCCAGAGAAACCAAAACAGACTGAGGAGTGGACAAATGAAGAAAAAGAGGAAAAGGTAGTCAAGAATACAATGTATATCTTATTAAATTAAAAAGAATGAGGGAAGGGGTGGCTAGGGGAGGATGTGGAAAGGGGTGACATTGATCAAGAGGCATTGTATTCATACACTGCTTTGTAAAATGGCAACTCCATTGTACGATTAGTTAATTTTTTTAAACCCTACATAGGAAATGGGGTTTTCGTATCTGAATTTCTCGGTGATCCTCGGTGTAAAGAAAAAAAATTAGCTAAAATCATATCACTGTTCTGCTTACAATAAATACTTGCATGGTCTCTTTTAAATGAACGTGAGTGAATGAACCACTTAAAATAAAACATCCCATTTATTTCATCTGGTAAAGACATGAGAGCATAGCATTGTTTCTGCTCACTCGGCCCAGGAGGAGAGCAGCCTAGGTCTCCTATACATGCTTTATTTAAACCAAATAGCCTCAACCTTGTAAAGCTAAACCATTCTGATCTCCAAAACTTGAAATGCTTGAAACGGTAAAGTTGCTTCCATTTAGCTTTTAGGAAAAGATATGAAACTTGATTATCCTGAAAAAGAAATGCCTAGAAAGTATTTCTTTTGTTTTTATTATTTCCTTAAAGCTCGGCTTACCTCCTGAAGACCTTGTAATACATTTCCCACTTAACAATACAAAAAAGAGAAGAGACAGAGAGACAGAAAGAGATTGAAGAACATCACCTTGATAAGATCTCATCACAGTTCAGGCAGCAAGATAACAATATCTGATATGTAATCTGATTCCTCTGGACAGCTATATCTAGTTTTGAGATGGAGGCACATGGAGATATTGAACCAGTCTGATCGAAGATTTAAAGCAATATTACTGGCTATGACATTTAAACCCTTTTCATCTCTAGTGTTACCTTAGAAGCCAGTTTAGTTTCAGACTTACTATATGCTTGTAGAAAACTAAAATGATACAGACAAAAAACACTAACACAGTATAGTTGCTTTCATGCCTAATGTATGTTTCTGCCACTGTGATAGGAATAACTAATTACCTAATTTTTGTGCATTTTATATACTGTGTAAGTGCATTATTAATTGATAAATTTACTCTTAGAAATATTTTCTTGTTTTATATCTTGATTTATACCTTGATTTGTATTCCCTTAATTGGTCATTTAATATTTAGTAACAGTACAAAGCAATTCAGAGCTATAATGAAATAAAAATGTTAAATTATCAGGAAAATATGTTTCTATGTGGTGCTCAAATTGCCTGAACATATTGCATCTATAATAAGCTTGTAAAACATAATCATATTCCATATATTTTCCTGAAACAGCTGAAGGGAAATAAACTATTTTGTTTATTGCTCCCCAATATCTCACACATTGTATATTGATGATATTAATTTCAAAATTCAAAAATATAATAGATAAGAGAATAAACATTTATCATTTTCTTTCAATCACAATCACATAACTTATCTACATGTATCTACATGAAAATTGGTGGCATATGAGAAAGTATGAAATGTAGAAACTCAATTTCTCCTTATAAAAAGAGAATATTAATACAACAAATTGATCATATGTAAGAGCTCAATATTGAAAGGCAACAGTTGGAGGAAAAGTGACTTTCATAACCCAGATTTTTAATGCAATTTTAATTAAATAGGACTGCTATGAAAAGTACTTACTGCACACTGGGTGGCTTACAGAATTGATATTCTTCATTGTTCCAGACCTCTGAAGTTCAAGATCAAAGTGCAGAAGTCTTGGTCCATTCTGCATTTGGAGAGAGAATCACTTCCACAATGTCCCTTAGCTTCAAGAGTGGGCAGCCAGTATTGGCACACCTTAACTTGGGGAGTTATTGACTCCATCTTCACAGTGTGTCCTGTGTGGTCCAGCAGTGTTTTCCCATTTCTTTTATTGTAAGGACAGCAATCTGACTAGATAGAGACCACCCCAAAGACCAGATGACAATCAGATGTTTGTCTAATCATCAACAATGGCAGTTTCCAAGGAAGTCACATAAGGAATGAATGTTTCATAGTGACACAGTTCAAACCATCACTGTCATCCTATATTTTTAGGTAATTATATAAAGAGAAATTCTAAACAAATTGTATCTGTGAAGAATTGTAGTTGTATTATTAGCACACTAAGAACTCCATTGTGTAATTTTCTTTTTCTTTGAGACACATTCTCCAAGTCTTCAACTAAAGTTTCAGATGTAGGAATTTTGCACCCAATCTCCACACCAGGCTCTAAGAAGATGTGGGATAGTTGAATAGTTAATTTTGCCTCTTGATTACATAATTTCTGGAGGAATTTCATTGTTTTCATTGGGTTGGTTTCAGTCCTGGAGTTTGAGTGTTTTCAAACGAGGTAAATACATTCTAGGCAAGTGCTCTACCATTTGTCCACATGTTCCTTTGCTTTATGTTTCAGATATAGTGACATAGGTTTGATTTTTGGGGGCCAGGACTAACTTCAAGCTCAGAGTCTCTCACTTATGTCTCATGTCTCACAATGTTCTTGTTTATCTAGAACTTTCTGGGAGTAACACAGTTAGGTTAAAAGGGAAGTAAAAATTGGGAGACAGATGGAAGGTCCAGCACCTCCAGGCTTCCAAGAAGCAAAGCCTTGGGCATAGTTAACACAGTGTTTCCCGGACTGCGTCCTTTGGAGGAGAAAGGTGCTGGATAAGAGGAACCCAGTCAAGAGACTGGATTACAAATCACAAAGGGGCTTTCCCAAACAAGGACATGGGATTCAGAATGTCAGAACTAATCACAAAATGACAGTGGAAAGGGCTTGAGACTGATTTGCTCTACCTCTAAGTCCACTTGGGAGAGAAGGAGAAGAAAACCCATAGGCTGACTTTGGTATTCTCTTTTCCCTTAAGGACCCATGACTCTTAGAATGTTAGCTGAAGGACAGGGAACACTTAATGATAAGCATCCTCAGTTCCTTTGCTGGTGAGGCAGGTAATGTGTCACCTGACAAACTAGATAAAGCAATAGGAAATTCTCACTGAGACGGTATCTCTGGACAAAATGGAAAAACCTCATGTTTTTAACGTTTGACTGAGAATTGTCCACAAAAATGTGTTCTGATCTCTATTATACCAAATGAAATAGCAGAAGAGCTGAGCAAAACACTTGAATTAAAGCAAGACATCACTCCACATACCTTTAGGACATATTTTAGAATAGTGTGAATGGATGCAACCATGTGCCTCCTGCCAGGATATTTTGAGGGGCTGTCAACTGGTAAGACAGACACCACGTAAGACAGACACTTTTTTTATTTTATTTTATTTTATTTTATTTGAGAACATACTGTACAGAGGGGTTACAATTACATGGGCAGGATAATGCATACATTTCTTACCAAGCATTGTAGCCTCCTCCTTTGTTTACCCTTCACCTCCCTTCCCAGCCTCCCTCCTCCCCCCCACCCAATCATACCCCCCCTCCCCCCCCCACCGACATTGTAAAGCTGGTTTTGACATGACATTTTGTACTTCTCATTGTTGCAACAGGTCCACCTGAATCCTTAAACGACTTGTTTGTCCCCGTCTCCTCCACATGTTATACTGACATCAAATATAGTGAAAGCGGGGGTTACACTGTGGGGGAGGGACATACAAAGCAACAAAGAAATAATCTTATAAATGCGTTAGAAACACATGCGTGAAAGAAACAAAAACATTAAAATACATATTTGAGGGTTCGTTTTCCTAACATCACATTCTCTGACTTTTTCCGCTTGACTCATACCTATACTAGATATTGCAAATAAGGGAAACCATGGGACCTATGTTTCTTTGGGCCAAGACAGACACTTTTGTAGGGAACCAAGTGCTCAGCTCATGTACATACTCAACTCCACTCCATGATGGACAAGATCTTGAAACTGGAAGGCAACCAGCAATCTCTTCCTCGTGCATATGTAAATGTACCACTCAAAAAAAGTGAATATGACTTACAAACACTTCTATATTCATTAACAGTGAGGGGAATCCCAGCAAAAGTTATGCCTGACTGTAACCTCTGTCTTTAGTGGCTACCAATGGACCCTTGCTTTTAAACTAGATGCATCAATGACATATAGGAGCTGTGTTCAATTAAAATCTAAAACGCATTTCTAAAAATATCATGTGGGAGGAAAAGAGCCTACTGTGAAAGACAGAGGCAGAGGGCTGCATTGGTGGGAGGCTGGGCATGAAGCTGAAGTTACATATCCTGAGGAAGTCACCAATTGTCAGTTTTCCAAGTGAAACCAGATACTGTTAAGAGGGAGGCGCGATGCACAAAGGGTAAATTGCCAACACGGAGACCTGAGATAGACAAGCCTTGTTCACTTTTTCACATTAAAGCTTGAGAGACAAGAGTTATCACTGGCAAATCCCTAGGGAGTAATTTAATCAACACTCAGCTGTGACCTTTTCTATTTGCAGTAGAGAATATGTTTTCTTTATGATTTCTTATATTCTGTTAGTGATGAGGTCCCATATGCACACTATATTTTAAATGTTATAAGGCCTATTTAATATTGTTTCTCTCAACAACAAATATATGATGCATATTTCATTATTAATCTAATTCTTACCCATTAAAATGCCATTTAAAATTATCCCATCTGCAAATGTATTCTGGATAATTTTGTTCTAGGAGGAAGTGATTTATTGCACTAAATGGTATAAGACTTAACCAGCTAGCACCGAACAAATGGGATTCATGTGGGGAATACATCAAAACTTCTCACATAGGAAAATACATCATTCAATTAGTAGTATGAATATTACTTTAGCAAACCTATACATAAAAATAGGAAAATGAGATGCAGAAATCTATGAATAAAATGTCCATCATATTAATTTGGGGAATGTATTTAATTTTATTAAATTTACCTAATTGTATTTAACTTTGTTTGCAAAAGACAGAACTATTCATGCAACAAATCAGAAACTTGTTTCAGAGATTTTCATTTGTTCCTCAATATATCCAGCTACTTCTTCCATATATCACAATGGACAGTGCTTGAACCTGGTTATAAAAACTAGTTATGAAACAAAAGAGAAAGGATAATTATTTTTGTAAATAAAATACTACATAAGACCCTTGTTTGTTTTATAATTATATATAACTATAAGGGTTATATAACTATAAGCAAAATATACACTCTAGTGTACAAGTTTTTTCTCTAATAAATTGTCAGGAATATTTTTTGTCAAAATGAATAATCTCTAGATCAGTGTCTATATTTAAAATAAAGTCATATTTGTTTGCCACCAGAATATGTGTGCTGAAGTGTGCAGGCATAGCTCCAATAATGTTGAAAACAAGCATAAAGGAAATGAAAGACAATAAGCTAATGGCAAACACTGGTGTGTAGGTAGTTCAGATTAATTTAAAGTGCAAGAAATTCTGAAGAGTAAAAGGTGAAATGAAGAAAAGCATAATGAGAATGTTAGTTATTAATTGTCATCAAAAGGAGAGGAAAATCAACCAGTGGAGAAATCTTGGAGGCTGTGCTAGAAAAATGACATCAATGCTGGTGCTTTCTACCTCATTAATTTAGGAAAAGGCTCTTTGCTGAAATTTCTCACCCATGCACAGCATAATGCTCTATGCTACTTGTTTTATCTTCTTGTCACTCAAGAGTGGTCATTTGACTTTATTCCAGAACCTTTATATTTAGGAAGGAGAAAAGAAAAAATAATTTAAGTATTATGTTGAAATTTTACTGGGAACAGAGATAAATGTGCCATCAGAAACTTTAATACAGAGTAAACTCGTTGAGAATCTACATAGAAGTTCTCTAGTGGAAACTGAAGATGAATAATTATGCCTTACATGTTTAAAGGACTAATTGTCATAACGTTTTCTTGTTAGTTTCTCTCTCTCCTCTCTGTCTTCTCCCTGACCTCTCTCTACCTGAGCTGATCTCCCCCCTCCCCTGATCTGACCTCAAGATCCAATGGCATCTTCTTTCCTTGTGATGAAATGACAGGTGTATGCAGGTGTATGACAGGTGGAATGATCATTTCAAATTCACAAATGTAAGATCGCTTGCTGAAGCTCTTTATAGTTACAGGTGACTTAGGAACCATTGGAATCAATAAATGGCCTTTGGGACCGCAACTTACTTCTAAATGGAAGAGGCGTGCATATGAATTGAGCTTCTCTTCTTATACATCCTAAACACATCCCAGTTTCACATTAATCCTCTTTTGGAGGCACTGCTCACGTTTCTAAGGACAAATTGCATCATTAGTATGAAAAGGCATTTTCCTTATGCTGCTTTATCAAATTCAGTCACTGACGCTGAACTGAAAGAGTAGGAGTGATGATCAATAACTACTAAGGTCTGCAGTTCTGAATCAGAACCTGCAATATCTAGCAACAGAACTGTGTGGTCTATATTGACTTAGAAAACACATTTCTGAACAGCTATTTCCATAAACGCTTCCATTTATATGTAGCTTTATTGATAATAATCTCTTCCCCTTGCCCTACCCAATTCTAATCATCGTTTTAACAAAGTGGTCAAGCATATATTAACTGAAATAACATTCTGCTAGCTAAAAAACGAACATATGGAATAATTTTGTTGGAACAAATGTTAAGCAAGTTAGTTACATTAAACACAATTCTGCATAACTTTCAGTGTATTATTATCTTGGCAAAATTACATACTTTTGAAACTCTGAGTGAAAAGGCTAAACTAAAAATTGAGTTTAATTTCTGATTTATTTAATAGCATTTGATATTTTGTAATATGAAATGTCCACAGTTCACTAGTAAATTAAAAAGATAAAAAAGTCACACTTACTAACTAAATAAAAATTACTTTATAGAAAATACCATTGATAGATGCAGAATAATGTGTCTTATTTGTCAACACCAATGTCAAGAAATTGTAAAGGTTTGAGACAGCTGGTTATTTGTACCCATCCAACTTATCATGTAATTAATTCATGAGCATAAAATGGAAAACTATAATATGGCCATAATCCTATCACAGCTGATAGTACATGCTACTTAATTCTGAGAATACATATATTTAATTTGTTTTACACAGAGTAAGGCATTCAGGACCAAGAGAATTGGGGAGGAAGGGCCAGATGTATGCATCCTTGATATCTATATTAATATTTTTATATTAAGATATTTAGGGTATTTTAGGTATATTAAGGTATTATATTGAGGCACTTATATTACAGTGTTTCTATTGAAGGTTTTATGCAGTGGCTTCTGTGTGGATGGGCAGCCATCAGCAGTTACATTACCTGGAAGGCTCTTCTGTCCAAACATGAGATGAAGATGGCTGAACAAATTAGTTGTACAAAGGATAAAGATGGAGTTGATTTGGGATATAGTTGATGTTCTGTTCAAATTATGTGTGTTTGTGTGTGAGAAAGAGAGAGAGAGAGACAGAGACAGAGACAGAGAGAGACAGAGACAGAGACAGAGAGACAGAGAGGGAGAGAGAGGAGAGAAAGAGAAATGTAAGACTGAGCCTATATTTTTCTGAGCTGTTGGAGCAGCTGTGTACATGATGCTGCCTTTTACTGATAATGGACCGTTTTATAACTAAATAATAGTTAATAACCTCTCCAGGCTTGATTTTCTCATGTAAAAAAATATTCCAAAACTTTACTTCACCCTGTTTTACACACAATTTTTAAACTCTGGGTTCAGTTTGAAAATACTTTTAACGTTCACTTTTATATCAGAAAGTGTTTTAAAATATAACATTGTACTTAAAGCATGAGAGGCATGTCCCTCCAATAAGTTGCAAAAAAGTTTTGAGGCTAAAACTAAAGCACTCTAGGCTTAGAGCCTTCTGGAAGACTAAAAGAGAACTTCACTGTGATGAAGAGACTGGCATCAAGTCTCACATGGTTCTGTACTGTCTCTGCTTCTTTTTGCCCCTCAAACAATAACATGGCTGCTCTTGGGACAACTAAAGAAAACCACAAAAATTAAGACTCCATTTCTCTTCCCCATACCTGGCATTTAGTTCTGGATACAACAAACTCCTCCCAAGACACTAAATATAAAGACTCAAGAAGATAAAACTCCTCCCTTGATTCCTCCCCTTTTCTTCCATCTGTCCTATGGGAAGATTCCCCTCTGCAGCCATTGAGTATGGCTCATCTGTTACTTCTGCCTTGGTGAACAAACAAGTCACCTATGGGGGGACTTTGCTCAGGGCCAACAAATATGGAATTATACACCATTTGGTTGGAATAAGCTTTGGATAGAATGCAGTACATCCTTTTTCCTTTAATCATTTAAATAATGTTCTAGGACATTTCTGTGTAACAATCACTATGTTATGCTCATCATAAATTATTTTAATAAGGAGGACTAATTACTGAATATACTGGCAAATACGTTGACCCCTACGCTTATGATTAAGCCATAATATCATTCCTTGCCCTCAAGTGTAATGAGAAAGCCTTCCATGAGTAAGAAGGCCTTGGTATTTAAGCACCTGACATCTTACTCTTATTTTGTCTGTGTTCAGATGGCAAGCCAGATGTCCTGGAAATGCCCAGAGGGTATAGATTGCTTTCTCACCGTCTGGAAATGGTCCTTTGTAATATTGAAGAACCACTATCTCTCCTTTCCCTATATCCATATCAGAAGCCACACAAACAGCTGGATGTTCAATTATTTAGCATTCTTAAGTACTCCTTAATTATCACTGTATGCCATTCTTTAAATGTAATAATCACAGAATTATGTTGTGCATTTTAAGTTGCAACTAATCCAAATAAAGGAAATAGTTGCATTAAATATTTATTTTCATCTTTAGGACACTAAAATATGCATGTAAAATTACATAATTTAAACATCTCTGGTTTGAATATTTAGCTTTACACTTGTAATTTTTAATCTAGATTAAAATTTGGAATTTTCTTAAAAGTTTAAAATGAAATACCTATTTTTTGTAAGTTGCAATAGGTTAGGAGTGAAACAAAAGGTCTAGAGAATTTGCACAAAACAAGTGTATATGTGTGTGTATAAAAATTAAGAGATTATGAATGTTTAAAAAAACAACCTCAAAGCCAATCATAATATTTATTCAGTAGAAAGTTACCAAGCCTAACAAGAGCCAAACTTAGTATTATGGAATGACAAGTGCAAAGTATACCAGGAAGAGTCAAATACATTTTATTTTGAGAATAAGGAGAGAGAAAGATGACAGAGGACAAATAAAATTGAAATGCATTACTTCCATGTATGAGGATGATCTAAGAAAACTCACCAACGATGTTGAAAATAATAGTTTTTATAGGTTAAAAATGAATAATGCTGGCAAGCATCAAGAACCGGAAAAGGAAATCAGTCAATTTCCCCTAAGCATCCGGTGTTGGGGGCTTACAGTTCTGGATACAAGAATTTATTTTTATTTTTTTGGTTGGTTGTGGAGCTTGAACTCTGGGCTTGAGCACTGTCCCTGCACTCTTCAGCTCAAGGTGAGCGCTCTACCACTTGAGCCACAGCACCACTTCCAGTTTTCTAGTGGTTTATTGGAAATAAGAGTCTGACAGACTTTCCTGCCCGGGCTGGCTTTGAACTGCGATCCTCAGATCTCAGCCTCCTGAATAGCTAGGATTACAAGTGTGAGCCACCAGTGCCCAGCTAAAGGTTATTCTTTTGTTGTTATTTGAAACTACATAACTGACAAATCCTTGTTTCTGTATTCAAAGAAATGCCATCTAGATGATCAAATTGAACAGTTTTGATCTAGGACTGAACCAATTTCAAGGCAGGACTCCTGTGTTTCTGTATGTCAAATTGTAGTTCCTCTTTCTATCAGAGATTTTTTCTCCATCTCATATTCTCTTTACCTGCTCCTCTGCTCCTTCCAGGTGAGGCCAGTCAGAGTGCCCATCTGAGGTCTATTCTCATGTGCTCAGAGGTCCTCCAGGAAATGCTCTTCCAACCTCATTTCAACTCCACCTGGCACCTCCTGGGACTTCTGTGCTTATGGAGGTTTCTGCTCATTTGGAAAACAGAGCAAGTAGAGTTCAGGAGTTGTACTCAAGTGACCGGAACATCCCTTAACCAATGGATCAGAAGTGCCCTGGATGTCAATTCCTGGTGAAAATTCTGGGAATAAAAGCTCTTCCCCAAGGGATGCCTGTGGTGGGATCCAGCTGCATTTATAGGAGTCATCTCAATGGAAGACCGTCCACATGTCCAGTTGCTGGTCCTGGTTTACTTTTTCAGTCTACTTTTGGGGTTCCTTAACATAGTTTTCCAAAATAAAGATCTTTACAAGTCATTAATCTTCAATCTGTACCTAGAAAGAAACCAAACACAGACAACTGGGGTGTGTGTGTGTGTGTGTGTGTGTGTGTGTGTGTTTGTGTGTGTGCGTGTGTGCCTGTGAATGGTTCACAAGATAGACCACGGAATGGCCAGGTAGTTGGTGGGAATCACCTCTCAGTAGGCAGTGACATCACAAGGGCAAGGTTCATGAGGACAGAGGAGTGACAGGAGGCAAAGCATTGACTAAGGGTCTTCTGAGTGAGCAGACAATGGTGAGTGTAAGGATATTAGGTGAACTCACCATTACAAATAGCTTTTTACGTCTTGAATATGAAAGAAAAAAGTTTAGTTGTCAAACTCAAGGTTCACCTGAAAGGCAAGGACATCTTCAAGATCAAACTCAGAGGCCCCTTCCTCAGGACTGTGTCTCAGGGAAGTCTGTGCTGACTGTCAGGCTTAAGGTATCTTGCAATGACTTCACATCAATCTGGCTGCCAATGCCAATTTCACAGCCTGACTAAGGCATCAGAGCCATCCAAGGAACCTGCAGCGGGAACAGCACTCAAGCTTGAAGGTCATAAATGGGTTCCCAGTGCCTCCTTAGATTCAGCCTATGGAAATAGCTTCCCATGGATTGGTAGAAGAGAAATTCTTGCTCATGGCAAAATGTCTATTCTCCCTCTTTCAACACTGTTCTTACTCCTCACATTGGCGGCAGACCAAAGGTAACAGGGAAATAAAATATTTTATACATATACTTTAGCCAATGTATACCCGAATTAAAGGTGTTTAATTTATGTGGACATTTGTGTGATTGTTTAAAATCTTGATATCTAGGTTAAAAGCAATATAAAAACAAGAATATGTAATCTTTACCTCTGGGTCCTTGTTTGATCTCTCCTCAATTTCTTTGTTATCTAACTTTGGAATTTACAAGAACCACTTAGACTACTTGATGAGGTCAATTCTAGGGGACAATTCCTGGCTTTCTGATACAATAAAGTGTGTGATGAGATCCTGGCACTGGTCATTGGCCAATCACTGTTCCAGACTGATAAGATGAAGCTTAGGCCCATACAAGGAACTAGAGTTCCTATTCTGAGGGCAAAAATTCATAATCAACCTCCTGGATAAAGCTGATATAACTATTTTGGAATGATGGCTGGAGGTTTAGGAGCAGGGGATCAATAGAAAGCTGGAATGGTATTTGGATATAGACTGTATTGATGTGATGCTAATTTATGGAGCCAAGCACTAATATCCTGGCCGGCACACCTGGAGCAGATCCCAATATCTTATTTACTACTTGTTTTCACTGAAGTTAGTCAATGGCTGTGACCTACAGAAAATGAGGTAGGAATTTCAGAAACATTTTAAACACATCATCAAGTCCAGGGCTCAGGACTTAAGGGAGAACTAGTTTCAGTATGTTGTATAAGACTAAAGAACCCGCTATTTGATTATATTATTTGAAGGCCCAGTGGTCACTTACTTTTTACGAAAATTTAGAACACACAGAGACTAAACACACCAACCAGTGCTAGTGCAATGGTACCTACAATACATTCTATAGTCAGTTTTCTGCCCCCTGAATGCATAATAGTGATGAATATTCTTAAGGAACTCCTTTGGGAACTGTGCTTTGAAAGATTAGCCACACTAGTTGGTCTCTGATCATGGAAAAAGGCAGACCAAGTGTCAGTCCCTAAAATCATCTTTCCTAAGCCAAGATCCTAAGCCAAGATGAAGCAGAGACACTTGTAGCTCAAATGGAGCTGTGGACAGACAAGTGCACTCTCATAGACAAAGTGCACAAGAAGATTTGTGTACTAGGTGCTGTGATGGTTTACCTATCTATTCTACAATCACAAATGTGTCATACAAGTAATAAATTAAGCCAGGAGAACTCTGGCTCTGGTTAATTCCTGACAGACAGGAATCATCATCATTTCATTTTCATTATTAAAGAGAAACCCACTTTTCACTCATGTCTTATACCTAAACGTGCATAGGTATAGTATTAGTATTGTGGAGATTTCCCTACCTATCTATCCAAGAAGCATCCATAGACACTCTGTGAAAGGTCATGTTCGTGAGCCACAGCTTCTTAGTAAAACACTTGACATTGTAGAATTAGAACCCAGAATGTGCTCTGGGAAGAGTTATGTACTGGGTTGAAGGAATCTCATAAACCAGACTATAAAGAAATGGCTCTGTCAACATTTTTCTAACCCAGTACAGTAAGCGCCCTTTGGGTAAATTTTTACTAAATAGTCTTAGTAATACAAAAGAAAAACAGGAGCCAGAGTGTTTAAAATCTACTTGAGAGAGCTGATAAATATTCATGAAACCCTGTAAGAGCAACACATATCATTGATCTACTGATGGAAGGATGAAAATTCTTAAGTACCCTGGATCTTGGGAGAACGGAGAAGTCTGAATCAGCGTAGCTAAAGAGTTTTAGAGGGAAACTGGGATTTGATCAGTCTTATGAGTAGCATTTGGAAAAGTAAAGTGAAGTGTGTGTGTGTGTGTGTGTGTGTGTGTGTGTGTGTGTGTGTGTGTGTGTGTGTGTGTGTGTACAGTACAGAGGATAATATAAAGCATATGTGATTTTTATTGTCAGTAATAGGGCTTGAACTCTGGGCCAGGGTGATGTCTTTGCACTCTTCAGCTCAAGACGAGTGCTCTGCCACTTGAGCCACAGTGCCACTTCTGATTTTCTGGTGGTTAATTGGAGATAAGAGTTTCACAGACTTTCCTGCCTGGGTTGGTTTTGAGCTGTGATCCTCAGATCTCAGCCTCCTGAGTAGCTAAGATTACAGGCATGAACCACCAGTGCCGAAAGCCACTCTTAATTCTCCAGATGGCAAAAGCAATAAAATTATTGAGAAGGCAGAGCGAAAAATGTTCATTGTCATCATTTAATACATGTGATTTAAAATTATTCATTTTCATTGAATTCTGGTACAGTGTAAAATTATTGTGAGTGATCAAAATATTTAAGAGAAGATATTTGACAGCTATTTTTGACAAGCCAAGGACAGGCTTGAAAATGAGGAATTCACCACTTTCTTACTGTTTATCTGTTAATCGATTGCCTTTTCTTAAAAACTCATCTTTCTTTTCTAGCTAAATAAAAGGTCTTATAAGACAATAAATCTTTCGTCATGATCACTTCTCACTGTAGCTTTTCCTTCTGCAGTCATACGTATCTGGGAATTCGCTTACCATCTATTCACCGATTGCTCACTATATATTTTTTAATGTTTATGGCAGATCTCTCTCTGGTACTCCCAGAATCACAGTATCCACCATCTTCCTGCACACCTTCCCTTGAAGGGTGTTTCACATCTTACAGAATTATCATCAGTCTCATGTAATAGAAACCAGTGATATGTAGATGATACATTTAAGTAATTTCTTTGGGCAATAATATATCTGAGGGCAGACGGTCCAGTGCTGAGGCCAAGGTTCTAGTCCCTTCTTTGGTCATCTTATGCTGTTCTTAATTCTTAGCTTCTCTCCCCACCGTTAAGAGAGCGCTATTTCAATTTTAAAGAATGAATTATCATTTTAAGCAAGACTAGAGGATAGGAGAAGGGAAAAACAGATGCAAATGAAATCTTTTTCTTTTATATGAATACCAGGTTTCTTGGAAGCTACCAACATTACACTTCAATTTTAGTATCAATGGCTAAAAGTATACCATAAAACATCTTAATATATACAAACACGTGGAAAATTCAATATTTATCACCTGAAGTTTCTGCACCTTGTATAGAGAACTGTTAATAAAGGACATTCAAGCCAGGCACCAGTGGCTCACACTTGTAATCCTAGCTAAGCAGGAGGCTGGGATCCGAGGATCACAGTTCAATGCCAGCCCGGGCAGGAAAGTCTTATCTCCAATAAACCACCAGAAAAACAGAAGTGGTGCTGTGGTTCAAGTGGTAGAGTGCTAACCTTGAGCTGAAGAGCTCAGGGACAGTGTCCAGGCCTAGAGTTCAAGCCCTATGACCAGTAGGAAAAAGAAAAACAGCAACAATGAAACTAACGACGCTCAGTACTCAATCTTCCTTATATCATTGGATTTGCCATGGTCTCCTTCTACTTAGTTTCTGTTCTAGTATTACCTGTCTCAATGAACAATTTTATAAGACATCCCGTTAGTCAAGCTGCAATAGTATTTTTTATCTTTATAAGTTCTCTTTAATGACCAAGAAGCCACCACATTTATTCCTCTCACACAATAGTTACACTGGATTTCACGGAGCAAGGTTCATTTTGCAACACATTCAAGTATCACTCAAGTGTTTTTTGTTCCTGTGTGAACCTCGCCAAGAAAACTTTTCCAGTCAATTTAATACTATGTACCCAGTTATCTTCTTAAAAGGCAAATTGCACAGTGTCACCCAATGGCTAACCTCCTGAAGAGCTCTGTGGTTCTCACATGAACATCAGCCTCATTAGCATGATCTACAGGGTTCCTTGAGCCTGTAGGATGACCGGTGGTACTTGGGTCCCCTCTGTGTGCACATTTCGGGCACACCGGCCTTGGGATGTCTTGTTCTTTCCTGACTCCCTCTTTTGGATGTAAGCATTTGTTCTTCTCTGTCAACAACACTCTCTGCTCTAGATTCTTTTTCAAACTGTTGCTTCTGCAGAAAAACAAAAAAATCAGTTATTCTTCTGACCTGGCCACTTGTGTGATTACTTGAAAACTTGCATTGGAATCCATACATTTTCATGCTTTCCTTCATATCGCTTAGGTGAATAAGACCATTTTGTACATACTTGCAAAAGCAAGCAAAGCACAAAAAGAAAGAGGAAGAAAATGGGACAAGTCTTTTGTCTAGCTGCAGTAGGTGTGCGTGTATTTCTATGCTAGAAAGATAAGAGAATATACAGACAGATATTGCCTTTTAAGAAAACATTGATAATCTCAAAAAATGCAACTGTGATAAAGTAAGGGGAAAAATTAATCAAGAAGTTGTAGGCTTAGTTTTACTTAAACCGAAGGTAAAACCCTTAACACACATTAACACAGAGAATGATTCTGTTCATTACGAATAAAGTGGTTGCTATATGGTTTCTCTGCTATGCGATCCTAATATTCATAGTAATGAGTCTTGTTCTGGCATAACAAGGGAGAGGTATGTGGGTATGTTCCTCTAGAGACACAGAAAGGTAACTTCTGTGTCTGAGGGGAAGAACTCTCTTTTGAACATGACCTTATCTTAGGAATGAAAATACCTTTATTGAAAACAATAACTTCATTTCCTTATTAGGTTAAAATAAATTATACCTGTTTTGCAATGAAATCTGAATTAAAACAAATTTCTATTAAAGTCTGAAGTGTATCTGAGTTGATAATCTCTTCTTGAAGTTCATTTAGATGCTCCAACAATATAGTAACAAAATAATGAAACCAGTTGGAAACTAATAGTTAAGAAGAAGTTATTTCCAGATAATATTATGACAAGTAGAAATAAATGAAGAATAAAATTGAGGAAATTGAGAGCTTTTAACATGAATTAGGAAAGAATTATAATTTTATAGGACAAATAACTGTTATTTAGGCTATTTTATATGTTTTACTGTAGGCAATTAATTGGCTTATTAACTTCTGTACTTTCTTGTTCATAATATACATCAAAGAAAATAGTTGGTCTATAAACTTTTAAGGAAATGGAAACTTACATTAGTGGAGTTTTAGTGCTTAGAGTCCATAGGGTGCATACTGATCATTATTCTTGTCAAACTCTATCTCATTTGCTTATTTTCAGTTAGATGCCAATGTAGATAAATTAACTTACTAAATTACTTAGGTATCATTCATTGCTCTATCCCAGAAAGTATAAGAACTGCACTATATATATATTATATATATATATATATATAATATATATAGAGAGAGAGAACTGCACTATATATATATGTATATACACATATATATATGAACAAATAAAAATGGCACTTCTTGATTTTTTTTCTTCTTAAAAAGTAGAAATGAAATATAAGGCCAGGAGATGGTGGTTCTTTTCATAGTCTAACCTGGGAAATTAATGTATTGTTTTTCTATACCTCAATTCATTCAGAATACCCTAGGTTTCTTCTTCTTATAATTGTCAGAGTTTTTCATATTTTTAGTACTATTTTTGGGAAGAAACATTACTTTTTCTCAGCATGAATTTGGTGAGAAATCATCAAGTGATATACCAAGTTAGGGTGTGATTGATCCTGGTGCCTGGGAATGTGGAGTAGCCAGGCTCTGTCTCAAATGTCACGAGGAAGATGAATTAATGGCAGGGGTTTCACATGCAAGCTTGGAACAAAGTTGTAACAACTTTGCCATCAGTTGTGAACTTTAGCACCATCCCTTAAGACCTGTGAACGACCACCTCACCACCTTCAGCCAACGTAAGTTTTCAGGGAGTTAGTGATGAATCCAGTATCTTGAACATACTGAGCACACATTCCACCACTGAGACCCAGGCCAGTCCCATCAACTGCAGTAATGATAAAGAATTACCTTTGATCTTAGGCTTGTGGTCAGTCATTACTATAAGGGTTCAGTTTCTCTTGTATAGAGATTCTATATACCTTCTATTCTGACCCTACTGACCTGACAAAAAGCAAGGCACATGCAAAAGTGTTTGCTTGTGAAAAATGCTTCATGCTAGAATTAGTGCAAGTTTAATGTATGACCCTCTAGTTTCTAACGTGCAAATAACCAACATTACTTTCAATGTTAATTTCATTTTTATGGAGACTATACTATCTTCAGTATTTCATACAAGTTTTTAACCACTCTGGATTTCTGCATTTGACTTGAGCTTAAATACCCCCAAGATACTAATAAACTGCCTTATATTTTAGATATGAAATTTATCAGATTATTTTTCCTTCCTCTGGAAAAAAATGTATATACTTCAAATAAATTGTAAAGGGAATTGTCAGGAGTTTATAGCAATAGTTATTAAAAAGTATGTATTGCAATCATTATGAATAAACACTTTGCAGAGGGATGGATTATAAAGAACTTGATTTCTTTGTAACTTTTGATTATGGTATTCCTCAAATGCTACTTTCGTTCCAGGATCAATCTAACAGTATCTCTTTTGCTGTAAATATACTCTTAACTCAGGTTCTTGACAGGTATCAAAAGATGTGTTTGACATAGCATCTCCTGGAGAAATTCATTTTATTGTCTTAACCTCTTTATACAGCACATCTCTGTGCTTACTCCAATAATTCTTACTTCACAAACTTTAGTAAGTTATGTGGACCATTAATAGGTGAATGCTACATCTGATAGTTTCTAACTGAATACATTTAAATTTGTCAAACAGAACTTGTTATCACATGCCAGTTCATCTCATGCCAGTTTAAAATATTTTGTCCTAATTTCCATTATTCCAAGTTAACATTGCAGCCACAGGTCTTATGTTTGCGAAAATGTCAGGGTCGTATACTGACAGGATTTGTATGGTCCAGTTCTCAAGTGAAGTTTCATGAAGTAATTTTCCTAAAGGTCATGATCCACTCATCCTTCACTTGACTGAATTTACAATTAATACTTTCACACAGCAGTAAAGGAGATGTGGCTCATTGTGCAGGCAAAAGCCCAAGCTCTCCGCACACATGAGCACGTTTGCCTCGGTTACTGTCCTTTCTCAACACCCTTTGTTCATTTTCTTGTTGGCACAGCTTTACATAGTTAGATGCCCCAGAGATTAACATTGGTCTCCCTTTGCTTTTTAAGCATTACCTCCTTTGCTGAGTTCAAGCAGTAGCCTGACCCCCAAATTGATATAATTTATATGTCCATACTCCCTTCTCCACTTGAACAAATCTTAATGCACACTGGGGAACTCCATGTGCATGATTGATAAGGTATCTTGGATTTCACAGGTCAAGCGGGAGCCTCTAAGTTCCTCTCCAAGTTTTCCTGCAGACAGCACTCAAATCCGTAATGTAGTTCTCTTGGTGATTGTGATTTGGAAAAACATGTCCCTTTGTATAGATGCAGATCAAGTGTGTAATGCATTTTCATAGTTTCACAAAATCTGACAAATGATTTGTATTTCCCTGGGTTACTAGTTCTAGTCATGTATGCTGTATTTTGCCGCATAGTTGCTTTTAATTTTATATGCCTTACTTGTGTTTTAATCTATTTGTTGATTACATATGCTGCTTATATTATACTTACAAATGTTATCAATAATTGGACATTTAAATCACAGAGTGATAAATAAAAGTAAAGATACTATATATGTACTATATAAGTATGAGCATATATAAAATATATTATCTTATTGAGCTTATATTCATACTGTGCAAAATATTAAGTGAAGTCTTCATCTTTTT
The DNA here is from genome assembly GCF_019054845.1 of Dipodomys spectabilis. Classification (NCBI taxonomy): domain Eukaryota; kingdom Metazoa; phylum Chordata; class Mammalia; order Rodentia; family Heteromyidae; genus Dipodomys; species Dipodomys spectabilis. The sequence continues at coordinate 3,029,466 of NW_024870892.1, read as the reverse complement.
CATAGAAACTTAAGAAGCTGTCCATCCATACTATTAAGTTCATTATTAAATTAAACATTACGCTTGTCATCTACAAAACTCCATGTGTACGTGATCTTCATTTTTTTTGTGGCCATGGGGCGTGAACTCTGAGTCTGAGCTCTGTCCCTCAGCTCTTCAGCTCAAGGGGAGTGCTCTCTACCACATGAGCTACAGCGCCACTTCTGAGTGGTTTATTGGAGATAAGAGTCTCAGGGACTTTCCTGTCCTGGCTGAACCATGATTCTCAGATCTCAGCCTCTTGAGTAACTAGGATTACAGGTGTGAGCCACCAGCACCCAGGTTCTACTTACATACTTTAACTTAATGGCTACAAGGTAGAAGTAAAACTTTCAGGAGACCCAGTTATTTGGGGATGGTCAATTATTGGAGATATGCTCCTAATGAGTATATGGGTATAATTATCCCAGATATCTCTTCACCTCCCCCTCCTTCTCTCCCTCTCTCCTTCTCTCACTTCTCCTTTTCCCTTTCTTTTGCTCACTCTCTCCATACACCATGAAGCAGTCATTGTTGCTCAACAATGCTCCTCACCACAGTGCTTTGTTCAGTGCAGGCCTACAAAGAGCAGGGGCAAACAACCGTGGATTGAATCTTCTGACACTTTGTCTCCAAAAGAATATTTCCTTGTAAAGTAAATGCTTCTAGTGAGCTCCCAGACCTCTGATGAATACAGAGACAGCAACACACACACACACACACACACACACACACACACACACACACACACACATAGGAACACAGGATGCGGAGTTGACCTTGTGTGGTTAATAAGCTTTTCCCTCTTTCTGTCTTTGCTCCATCTGAGGCCCAGACTCCTAGAAGTTACCCCGCAAAGAGAATGAATGGTTCTCTTCCCTTCCTCTCTGCCGTACATGACTGTCATCTATGGAAATATCTTCACAGACACTCCCAGAGGTGGGCTTTCTTCCATTCCTAGACGATGAGGGCTCACCATGACTTCAGTGTTTACATTTTATTAGTACCTTACCTTTTCTCGTGTTGGGATTCACCCATGATGTTTTTCTTATGTTACTACAACTTTATACTACATTCCATAATCAAGCTCAGCCCCTTCACTATTCTTTGTGAAAACCCTTTGGGTTCTTGGTGATTTTTACTTTTTTACTCTTCTCCAAACATACACGAGACTATGGTCTCTAAAATTTCCTGGCGTGAACATAGTTTGACTTTATACATAATGAAATTTATATTGAATAAAAGAACATTGAATTTACTGCCTTTTAAATAAGTTCAGCCAACATTGCTCCTCGACATGAAGTACTTACAAAGTGCATAGTAATTGTTCTCTCATTGTATTTGTGTTTCTCATTGTGTAAAACAATGCACACTGCTTTGGAGCAAATCAATTCCTTTCTTTATGAAAAACAGCTATTATACATGAAAGAGCTTTTAAGCTTCTTCACAATAAAATTTCTACTAATTCAAGAAAATAACAATTTTCTCTCTCTTCTTTTATACAGTAAAATAACAACAGGGAAAATAAAATATTCCAGGAATGTAGAAAATAACTCCTTTTCAGCCCAACTGCCATTAATGCCTTTCCTCTATTGGAAAGAAATTGGTATCATAACATACATTTTTCCCCTGAATCTCAGCCCTCCTCAACACTGATCATGCACAAGGGTGAATGGTTTTGATGCACCTGTGCTTCTAGCTCTGTTGTCTGGGCGCAAGTTGGTTTTTCCCTCCACTTCCCTATTTGGATATCTGTCCTTCTCACATTTCTTAGAAAGGAGATTACTGTAGGCCGGGAGCCAGTAGCTCGTGTCTGTAATCCTAGCTACTCAAGAGGCTGAGATCTGAGGATCACAGTTCAAAGCCAGCCCAGGCAAGAAAGTCTGTGTGACTCTAATCTCCAAGTAATCACCAGAAAACCGGAAGTGACTCTGTGGCTCAAGAGATAGAGTGCTAGCCTTGAGCTGAAGAGGAGGGATAGCGCCCAGGCCCAGAGTTCAAGCCCCAAGACAAACAAAAACAAATGTTTGCTTCTACAACCTAGCATTGCTCTATATTAGCCTGTATCCATTCTTCTTTGGTCTATCTAGTTTATACAAGTACCGGCCTTTCAAAACTTGTTTCTCCCCTATTAACTTATTGAAAAGTTGCCCCTTTTCCATTTATTATTAATTTCTCCACTACCCAGATTCTTCTTAAAGATTCTCAACTCCCATTAGTATTAAAAGGTCCCATTGGTATTAAAAGGTCCATTTTCATTTGTCTTCATTTGACGATAGTTATTAAAAGTCTTAGTTTTCTGAGAGCTAACTTCATAATATATTTGATAAACAAGTGAAAACAACTCCAGTGCAATTTTTTTCAGGAATGACTGATGACTCATTCACATTTCTGCTCCTTAAAGCACTAAAGTATTTCCTAGCACGGGATGTGCAACATGCTACCTGGCATGGATGAATTATAAGAGGGAAGTCATGGGCTGGGAAGGTGGCTCAGTGGTAGAGCTCTTGCCTTGCATACATGAGGCCCTGGGTTCGATTCCTCAGCACCACATAAGCAGAAAAAGCCAGAAGTGGGGCTGTGGCTCAAGTGGTAGAGTGGTTGCCTTGAGCTGAAGAGCTCAGAGACAGTGCCCAGGCCCAGAGTTCAGGCTTCATGACCAACCAAAAAAGAAATGAGGGAAGTCATGTACTGAAAAGCACTTCTGCCTAAAAATTCTACAAAATGAGCCTCTTTTCCAGATAAGCTGGCATAATGAGTATTGAAGGTATGTGATTCTGTGTGTGTTTGCACACAGGCTTGAAACATTTTGAACAAAGCACAGTTGGCAAAGTTTTCCATGGATTGCTTCTGGTTCCATGATGTACAATTATCATAGCTTGAGTATCATAACTGTTTATCTTCTAAAAATGCATTGACAAAATTCTGCCTTAACTCTGGAACTATTATGATTCCTACATCACATGCAATGTTAGGTTACAAATGTGATTAAAATCAATTCTTTTGTTGTTTTTGGTGGTGGTGGTGGTCGTTGGACTTGGACTCTGGGCCTGGAGCATTATTCCTGAGCTCTTCAACTCAAGGAGAATGTTCTACCACTTGAGCCACAGTGCCACTTCCAGTTTTCTGATGGTTTATTGGAGACAAGAGTCTCACAGACTTTCTTGCCCTGGCTGCCTTTGAACCATGATCCTCAGATCTCAGCCTCCTGAATAGCTAGGATTACAGGTGTGAGCCACCATTGCCCAGCTAAAATCAGTTCCTAAAAGGTCTTTGAATGCTGGAAAGATGGCAAAGGATTATCAAGCAAGAAGAAATAAAGTCGAACAGGGAAAAGTGGCTCAAGAGTGAAATTCTAACTTCTTAGGAAGGAGAGATTGGCAATACTGAAGGGTTGTGGTTTGAGGCCAGCTAGGGCAGATTCATTTTGCTTATAATGATGGGATTTTTTTCTAATTACTGGGTATACATTTTTATATTAATTCATAAATGTATAGTAGATGGTTATTACATACTAGGCAGAAGATATTTTCATATACTACCATTAAGAATATCAAGTATATTTGCAAATACACCAAGTCCATTAATTTCATATTCTTGAGTTTATTGTTGCTTATTTTTATAATAGTGTAGGTTGAATACAAGAAGAATTATGACTATATAAAAATAACTTTAATTTTTTTTGGTTGAAGAATAGTAAAAGGTGTGATGCAATTACAAAAATATGAAAATGAAACACCCAGGGTGGGCGTGTACTAGAAATGATTCTCATGTTGCCCAGAGAAGGAGTTTAGTGCTTGGCTGGTGATTAGCTAAGTCTTTCCCAGCCCTACGAGTGGGAAAGGAAGCTGCATTTGCTGCTGCCCCTTCGGCATGGGTGTGTTGCTATTTTATCCAGTCGTCTGTTGTAAATAACTTCTCCAAAAAACAACCTTAAATGCCTATTTCACTTAAAGCAAAGTACCCACTTGTCTTCCATTTCTCAGGATTTGATGTTTCAACCACCAAAATTCCACAAAATAGGGTCAAGCCTGCTGAGAAAGTAGAAAAAAAGACAATTAGTACCTTGGGTGCAGGGAGAGTGCTTTATTTTTCTGTTTGACACTGGCAATATATGGTTTCAAGTAACTCATACACAGTTGAATTAAAAGAAATGAGAAGAAAATGCCTTTAACTGGTATAAGTAAATAAAAATATGCTTGCCCAATTACTATACTAGATGGCCTAGGTGGGAATCCAGGTTAGTTGCCGTTTTTCAGCATATATAGAGTGACGGCACTTTCACACAGCATGCCGTTTAGCAGGATATATTTTGTATTAGGAGTAGTATTATTTGTAAGTCATTTCAAAGAGATATAACTTCATTAAAACAAGGAGAGAACGATCCAGGCCTAGAAATATCCATCTCTTCTACTTCTGATGCCGCTTGCTTTCTTCCCTGGGTAGGACATATCAGAAGTTCATAACAATCACACCAAAAGTTGGAATCAAAATCCACTGGGATGCCCTTCAGCTCTGCCATTCTGTGTGCTCTCTTTTTCCTAGTCTAATAAGACCTTTCACTTCACTTTGATACTTGTATGGTAGCTTGCTCACCGTCTGTCATATGTGTATATCATGTACCATACTTTTCTCTTCAACTTTGGCCTCATCTAGTAGAAAGGTGGCCAACCAGAATTTTCCAGCATATAAGAAATATTTTTCATTCTTGCTATTGTTTCTAACATATTTGTAAGGTACCATGTGATTTTTTTTTGATGTTGCTTTGTATGTCTCTCCCCCACGGTATAACTCCTGTTTTCACTATATTTGATGTTGGTACAATTTAAGGAGTGGAAGGGAAAAAACTACTGTTTAAATAGGGATACAGGCTGACCCATTGCAACAATGAGATGTACAAGATGCTATGTCGGAAAACGAACTTTACAATTTGGAGGGGGGGGTGGAGTGGGAGGGAGTATAGTTGAGGAGGAGGTGGGAGGGAAGGGATGTAGGGGAAAAACAAAGGAGGAGGCAACAATGTTTGATAAGATATGTACCATTACCTTGCTCATGTAACTGTAACCCCTCTGTACAGTATTTTCACAATAAAAAACTTGTTAAAAAAAAAAAGATATGGACTGGGAATGTGGCTCAGTGGTAGAGTGCTTGCCTTGCATGCATGAGGCCCTGGGTTCGATTCCTCAGCACCACAAGCAAAAAAAGCCAGAAGTGGCACTGTGGCTCAAAGTGGTAGAGCGCTAGCCTTGAGCTGAAGAGCTGAGGGAAAATGCCTCAGCCCCAGCGTTCGGGCCCCACAACTGGCAAATAAACAAAACAAAACAAAACAAAGATATGTTTTGTTCTACATAAGGGGTCCATATGTAAGTCCTATTATTTTCTATTCAATATCACTGTTCATGAAGAGGTTCCGTTCTCATCTCAGATTTGCTGACGGCATCCTGGGCTTCATAGAGAATGAAGAGGGAGAGGATGATGAGCCGGAACATTACACACCAGGGACTGCATTGGAGTCTTCTCAGCAGCTCAATCTGGAACATGAGACATGCATGCTCTTTTTTTTTTCTCCATTTATGTAACTCAATAGTTAGAAACAGTATTCAGAGTAAGACAGGTAAGTTGGACTGCTGCAGGCTAATGGCCACAGCCAATATTTGGAGAAGTAGAGTAACTTCAACTTTGAAAGCTCCTTGCTCAGTACTTCAAGAGAATATATAACAAAAGAGCTTATGTGAATTTTTTATGAATATTTTTAATGTAACTAAAGGCATTTTTGGCAAGTAAGTACAGTCAGAAAAGCCACAAGATATCCTGAATTTTCAGCCAAGTACATAAGAAGAACTTTCCACACATGAATGTTAAATACACAGTGAGAGACAAACCTAGTTCCTTTGGTTTGTTTTCCATGACTTAACCTTGTTCGAAAATACTGGTTGAAATTCTACAAAGGAATAATGACAGAGAACATGAAACCCAAAGTGTCATATAGAATATGTCAAGTAGCAGTTCCTGATGTAAGGGGTTATACTGAAATGTGTATTCAGAAAGGCAGGAAAGGTACCTGGTGAATTTGTGTGGGTGGTATGAGAAACCATGGGTCATCACTGGTCAAGCTGGAGATAGGCGTTTATCCTGCCAGGGGAGCAGATTTTTAATTCATGATGGTGAGCATCAAGGCCATGAGCATTCAAAAAGGACTATGTATTCTTAAGAAATAATATATATAAACAGACACACATACACATTTTGATACATATGTATATATATACATAAATATATACATATGAAGATATTTATATATTATGCATTCACACAAAGACACAACACACAAATTTATGATCCATTATTGATGCCATTATTCGACAACATCTAATATCCAAGTTTATTGATTAATGTGGATCATTTGTATATTTTAATCTTCATACTCTAACTCATCATGTATATTTTAATTTTTATTCCTCAAAATAGAAACATTTTAAGAACAACCAAGTCCTTGAAATTTAAAATACCATTTAGTTAGTTTCTTCTGATAATGTGTGTCATGCATGTGAATTTATATATAAAATGTAAATACATAATGCATATCATACACATATACAATGTCTATATAATGTCTATATGATATATATATATATAATGGATACATATATCCATACATGTATGTAATTAAGACCTCAATTAGAAAATACACTTACACACTTATGCATGATAAATACAGGACTCTAGACATTCACACAATGAAGTCAAAGGAGGATACTCTTAGGAGAGGATCACAAAGGCTCAATTGCTATGTGCATGTGATCATACAGAATGATGTTAATCAAAATGAACTCCAATAAATGGAAACAAGAAGTTTTGTATTAGTTTGCTTTTTGTTTTTGCTTTGGCTTTTTTTCTCTTGTGTTATTATTTTTGATTTCTGTATCTTTTGTCTTGTATGTAAGTTTATCTTTTTGTCTTGTTTTTTTTTTTTTTTTGGTCCGGTCGTGGGGCCTGAACTCTGGGCCTGGGCGCTGTCCCTCAGCTCTTCAGCTCAAGGCTAGCACTCTACCACTTGAGCCACAGTGCCACTTTCCGGCTTTTTTCTTTTTGCTTATGTGGTGCTGAGGAATCGAACCCAGGGCCTCATGCATGCAAGGCAAGTGCTCTACCACTGAGCCACCTACCAGCCCCTATCTTTTTGTCTTGTATGTAAGGGGAAGCACAGAAATAATAGGACAAAGGGTGAACAAATGTAGCAGTGATACTCACTGACACTATGTTGGAAATGAACTATACAACTGGGGTGTGAAGGGGGGAAGGAGGGAAATACTTGGAGGAAACAAGGGAAGGAGTGACAGTGTTCAAAAAGTAATGTACTCATTACCTGGTTTATGTAACTGTACACCCTCTGCACATCACCTTTACAATAACAATTAAAAAAAAAAAAAGAAGAGAAAAGAGGAACGAATGCAGTAGGTGAAGGCTGTATAGTGAAATGGAGGGAAAGTAGCAAAGAACTCCGTAAGACAAGGGTGGAACCTTGCAAGAAACACCTTGTGTGTGAGGTTTCCTTGCACGGTTTAGTTGGTCCCTGGACTATCCTTGCACATAGAGGAAATACATTGCTGCAAGGTCGTATGTCTGTCCAGGCCTCCCCTTATGCCCCTTCAGACCCCTTCCCTCAATGGAACAACAAAAGTTCTCACGAAATCTGAGAAGTGACTATTTCACCTCCCACTGATTACGAGTCACATTTTTAAAATTTTTTTTCCCTGACCAAGAGTAACCATTTTAATCTCTTCATGAAAGAGCTTCTCATTTACTTCTTAATCCCAGCTGACCCACTTTCTGCAGGTACCATTTATTGGAGTCAAGTCGATGCACAGTAAAGTCATAAAAATCCAATCTAGGATGAAGGCACCGATAACACTAAGTCATTGTTAAAATAGACTAAAATTATTTGGAGATAGACTTATTGCCCAGATGCATTATGAAAGCACATGTTCTTATCAAGACGTGCTGACAGGCAGCTCGTAGCTAATGGCCGTCGTCCATCCTGGTGGAAGACAGAGAGTCAGCTCTTGGGATAAATTATGGTAGGTGAGACCCCAAGTCCACTTCTGGAGCACAACCTTTCCCAGAGCCTCAGAAACATTCTAGAAGACAAGAGTAACACTTCCTGGTTACTATACACCTGTCCCAGCCTCATTTCTAAAGCACATGAATTCTTTTTATTACCTTCCAATAGTACAAAAGGGCTTCAGTTAAACACAGCATGATCATACCATCATTGTGCATTTCTCCCAACCCCATCCATTCTCGTCATTTTCCTAGTTCCATTTTCACAAGTATTGTGTATGTATCTATCTGTATGTATATGTGTGTATATACATATACAGATTTATATATACCACATTCTTTTACCATGATTTTTGAGTACTACTGACCTATTGAAGAGCAAGAGTATAAGACGTAATAGTCAAAAGCCTAAACTTGTGTTAAGGAACAGCCTCTGCTTTCCCTTTGGAAGTATTGCCAGCTGAGTTCCTCAAAGCTTCTAAATCTTCATCTGGAAAAGTGAATTGCTATTGTGATTTTTGATGGCACATAACTGAAAAAGAAAATATTGAGAAGTTAAACAGATTGGGGACCACAGCTGTAAATTGTAAGACATTTGTCTTGCAGGTATTTCTTTCACTTTTAACCTCAGTAATGACAACGATGTTATCTGCCCCAAATTTTAGTAATCTGAATTTCATCTTTGCCTTGGATAGAGTGAAACTATGCTACACAGTTTATAAATGCTACTTCCTCTTTTTTCACCTATCATGGATTTGATTGCACTAATTTTTAAATGAAATTGTTCTCTCTGTTTTCTGACTTAGAAATCTGACACATTCACACACAGAGAGACATGCACACACACACAGACACACACACACAATGTAACTTACGGAAAGATACAGCAGTTCTATCACCTTTCACTTTTTAAACTGCATCAAGTGCAGTACAAAATCTTTCCAGCTATTCCTTTAATGATTGCTAGCTCTTCAGAATGTAAATTTTATTTTATAATTTATCAGTAAATATAATTGCTTAGTTTTATTCACAAACCATGAAAAAGCAAACTCCTTGTATATTAAATTAACTTCTCTTGTATGTATAATATGGACTATAAAACATATTATTGAAAAATTTTACCTTTTAATTATAGCACTATTGGTATGAACTAAAGGCAAGGCTTTGCACTTGCAATTCATGTATTCTATCATTTGAGTGAAACTCAGTCTTTTTTGTTTGTCTGTTTAGTTTAAGTTTAAAATATCTGTGCTTCTGGTTGGCTGTCTGAAATCCTGGGTCTCTTATCTCCCTCTCCTCTCTAGCTGGAGTGCAAATATATGCTACTACATTTGGACTAACACTAATTTTTAAGACCTGTTTTTAAAAAGTCATTATATAAATTACTTATAAATTCTCCTTCCATGATTTTTTCAAGCCACATTCAAAATATCACTAAACACTGCCTGGTAGCATATGTATAATAACTACTGAAGATTCACTTGTGTGTTTTTTTAATTAATAAGTTTTTATTGGAAAATACCATATAGAGGGGTTACAATGACATGAGCAAGGTAATGAGAACATTTCTTATCAAGCATTGTTGCCTCCTCCTTTGTTTCCCCTTACCCTGCCCTCCCACCCCGCTGCACCCAGCCAAAGTTGTAAAGTTCGTTTTTCGACATAACATCTTGTACAGCTCGTTATTGCAATGGGTCCACCTGTGAACTCATTCATTCAAGAGTTGAAATTGTTTTAGAAGAATAAAAAGGAAAAATCACATCCACTTTATACACAGAATAAAAACTGAAAGATTGATCAGAAGGAAGGAAGAAAGATGGAACAGGGAGAGAGATTTAAACATGAAATCAAGTAAAACAGAAAGAAAAAAAGAAATAAAGTCAAAATGGAAAAGACTCTGTCCACAATTACAATGTATGTAATCCTTCAATCTGTCTACTTAATAGTCAACAAAAAAGGTAAAGCACATAATTAACAAATAAGAGACAGAGTTTATGAAAAAATGGCAAGAATGCATGATTGTCTAACAAGTTGGTAAATCTTCAAAACTCAGGATTTTGATGCTTAAATAACAGAGCGAAATATCAAGCGATGAATGAGAGTGAAGTCTTCCACTTAACTGAAATTTGGTGTCTAAAATGAGAGAAGCGGAACCTGATGCCCAAGACCCAAGGCTTGGTTCAGTGTCAGCCTAAATAATGACAAGTTGATTCATCATCTCAGCCAAGTCAGAGAACCCATGAAAGGCAACTTACCATGCAGAATCCTCACCTGGAAGAGGCACAGAAATTGTTCATCTTGCCAAGAAGTTCAGCGTGTCAACATGGATATTAATTACTCAATGACTTACTTAGATTCGAATAAGTTGATTTGGATGTTTTGTCCATACTTGAAAGAAAGAGGTCTGATTACATCATCACGTTTGTCCCCCTCTCTCCCCCCCAGGCCAAGCACAGCACTCAGAACAACACCTGGAATCACATTTTCCAAGAGACAGCCATGGCTTCTCCTAATGAGGATCCCTGAGCATGTTCCAAATAGCTCTGTTATCTTACTCACAAATGATCACAGAGTAAAGATGATTCAAAGGACTTCCAAATGCGAATATCTCAATTAAGGAAGACAGGTTCCAAGAAAGATAATAAGCCTTTGATTGATAAATCAATGAGTAAAAATGTTGGTTTCCAGTAAGAAGAGTTTGAAAGAGCTAAGGAGGGTTATTTCTCTTTTCTTTTGGGTGAGTCCTGATCCAGGTTGTGTTAAAGATAGTTCTTAAGCTGAACATTTTTATCTTTGATTTTTCCCCCCTTTTTGCAATTACTAATTTTGCAGATGCCATGAATTTCCAGTGAATACCTCAGTGCAGTATTACTCTATTAGAACATTTGTCTGCATAACAATATTTTAAAAAATTAATTAACCAATGAGATAATGACCCTCTTTTCTCCTGGAGATTTTTACTTGCTTAGAAATAGTTGGATGTTTTTTTTCCAAGTTGAGAAGTAGCTTTTTAAGAACAATGAAAGAACTGATTCATCGTGGGCGTCTTTTATTTTTAAAGTATAGGCTTCTCTTGTGAAATTAATTTAAGAAGGTTGTGTTCAATATTAATACCATTTCCTTGTTTCTTTTCAGATTCATATTCACAACTGCATAAGAGATGGTTAGAGTGGCTCGGTCAGTGAGTTGTTCTTTAAGAAACATACGCTTAAAAATTTTTATTTTAGACCCAATTATCATGAGACAACTGGTTCTCTGGTAAGAGATTTTTACCACTCACCAATGAGTGGGTGGTTACAAAGGGGAACTCTGGCATGGTTATAAAACTTTGTCAAATGGGGCTAGCTAGAAAAATTCCATCCCTAATCATTTGGAAGTCATTGATTTGGGGTGATACTGGGCATTTCATTTAATTAGCATTCCCAACATCAGAGCAGCCACCTATATTTATTTATTTGTCCAACCAGGACACATGAAAGCTCACACCCCAGATACATAAATACTCTGCAGCTCTGCATTATGTGCTCAAGCTCTTAGTGTGATCCCGAAACGTGGCAAATAATGTATCCAAATGAACCATTCATTTTGAATTTGGACTCCTGAGAGATGTCACAGTTGCATAAGACGGCCTCCATCCCTCATCCAGTGACTCCTCATTTCGTCGTAGCTCAGTCTTGTCCCCTGGTCCAGGTGAGTGGGCAAAGCGATCCATCCATGTCCACCCTGCTGAGCAGCAATTGGCACGGTTGTGTGCCTGTAGATCTGACAGGACCTGGGCCTCCCGTGTGAGAACAGACCCAGGATGGGCTGGGCTGGATCCTGGAAGGCAGCTTTGGCCTTTCCTCAAAGAAGGTTTTGGAGTTCTTGATAGGCAGCACACAGGGCAGAAAAGAAATGAGTGTAGGTTTCTCAAGGACAGCACGGCCCCGAGAGAGTTAGAACCCATCTTCAGGCAGAGCCCTGGGAATCCCAGTGAGTAACACCACGGTCCCACGGCCCTGCTGTCATCACTGCAGTGAGTAGGAAGAGCCCTCCGGAGGCCTTGGGACTGAGCCTTCCAGAAGCCCACGACATGGTGCATTATGTAACCGCACCTTAAGACACCTCAGTAAGTACTCAGAGTGCTAACCTGAAAAGCAAGCCCGATTTCTGTGTGTGTGTGTGTGTGTGTGTGTGTGTGTGTGTGTGTGTGCATGCACGCATGCACGTGCAAGTGTCTGCCAGTCTCTTTCTTCATCTATGTCTGATTTTTTCCATGTCTTGGAGTCTTCTCATTCATTCCCTCCCCACTTTTCCTCTTGCTCCTTCTTTAATGTGTGCTTGGCTGCTCACACGCTCTGTCACTTCCCATGTCTCTCTTCTCCTCTTGTCTCTCTTCACAATTCAAGCATATATAGTAAGCTTCAGTAAAGTGAAACATGGAAGAAATAGGAGGCTTCCATGCAGGTACGACTTCTTCAAGGGTATAAAGAGATCCACGTTCTTTCTTTCTTCTTCTTATTTTCCTTTTTTTTTTTTGTCAAGATAATGTACAGAGGGGTTACTGTCACATAAGTAAAGGAATAAGTACATTTCTTGTCAAGCCTGTTAACCCTTCCCAGAGATCCACATTCCTTAACTTACAATACATTCAAATTAAAATTTGCCTCCTAAGTAAACAGAAACTCCACAAGAGTTTTATTTTATTTATTTCACTTTTCACATGTTTCTTCAGGACCAAATTGAAATACCTAAAGTGCCACCATTTTAACCAATAAGACATACTATGTCCAATTAAGTAAACACCCAACTGCTATTTTTTCAGTTAAACAGATGGCACATAGCATTTACTTACTGGAGAGGGGAGGGATAATGCTGACTGCAATTGAGGGAAATTAATTAGCAAAACAATGAAGCCAACAGCCAAGTTGGAGAGAACAAAGGATTATATGACTTTATTAAATAATACTTGAACCTTTGCTAAAATAGACCTAATTATTTGATTCAGAAACAGCTCTAGAATTTCCAGTTTCCCATAGAAATTATTGTGGACTGAATCATGTTTTTAAAAAATGCTATAGGCTATGGCTTGCTATGAAGCAGCGATTTCCCATGTTAATTTAGAACTAGATTTCCAAATTTTACTCCTTTCCTTCATTCTCATTTTTTAAAAAATAATTTGTTCTATCCTTTTATGATTCAGTTTCAATTTCAAGCAAAGTCTTTATCAATGGCCTTTTGTACTTAATTAACATGTCGAGTTAATCATTTGTGACATTAACTGCCACTAAAAAGTAATGAAAAATTGAGTTTTTGTCTAAATGATTACAACATGTAGCTATGTTTTATCACATTTTATTTATGTAGTTAATACATATTTAGTACTTTATATATAGTATGCACATATAATACATATATATAAGATATGAAAAACATTTTTATCTTATATTTTTACCTGATATTTTCACAATTGAGATTAATGATTTGGAATAATTTATTAATGCCACTGATTAATTTTGATATCACTTTTCAATGGATGTCACATTATCCTAAAATAATCTTGCTTAACTTTGTTTTTTTAATGGGAAAATAGAAAAAAATCATTGAAGAATAGATGTCTATACGAAGTATAGGTAAATAGACTAGAAGCAAGCACAGCTCAAGTGCCAGTGTTTGCCTAGTAATTATGAGCTCGGAGTTTAAAACTTAAAGGCTACAGAGAGAGATGCTTAAAACTATGAAATTTCTATATACAGTAATTCCTAAGTGCTTCCTATAAATGAAATTAAAACCTTGTGGGTACCAGGTATAAGCTTTTCTGATAGCTTGGATTTTTATTTCTTTGTCTAAGTAATGGAACTGATAGAATTTAATGGTCCTTTGATTTGAATTCAAGAGCCTGAGTATCCCCTAGTTGTGACAATTATCTCACAAAAGACAATTCGGACAAAGTCAATTCTTTACATTCCTTTTCCATTCAAATGAAGATGCAGATTCTGTCTTCTTGTTTTGAAAGCTTTAAAGCAATAGGATTTGGCTTAGCATATTTCATCCACGAGTAGGGTAGAAGATTTAAAATCATTTTCAGGATTAATATCTTTATGCCTTGATTTACTACAGAAAATATGAATCTGTAGTTCACCTCTACATCTCTCTTGGTGAGCCTTCTGGCTACTTGAATAAATGTCCTCAGAACCAAGTAACCTATCTGGTACCTGGGGCTTTTGCTTCTTGAGTCTTCTTTTAATACAACTCTTCTTCTGGACTCAGCTTTTCTTCTTTAATTTCCTCCCTTTTTCCTGTTTCTGTACATGCTTTTGTTAAAACAGAAATAATAAGTAACTTTTCCCTGTTCCCTCGAATACAAAACCTTTAGAGCAGACAGAAATGAGCCGAAGACAATTCAGGTTTGTGTACCATTCAGCACAGAATGAGATGTTACAAGTACTGGTTGTCTCTGTGTTGATCTGATCAGTGACACATCTTATAAAGAAAATACAGCCTGGTGCTGCAGGCTCATGCCTGTAATCCTAGCTACCCAGCAGGCTGAGATCTGAAGGTCATGGTTCGAAGCCAGCCCAGGCAGGAAAGTCCATGAGACTCTTATTTCCAATAAACTACCAGAAAACTGGAAATGGAGCTGTGCCTCAGAGTGGTAGAGTGCTAGCCTTGGAAGGAAAGAGAGAGAGAGAGAGAGAGAGAGAGAGAGAGAGGAGGGAGGGAGAGAGAAAAAGACAGAGGGAGAGAGGGAGAGAGGAAGGAAGGAAGGAAGGAAATACATAAATCTTGCTTTATCTGCCTGAGATCACACCACTTATACATTGTTGTAAAATAGTCTCAGGTGCTTGTGAAGTACATAACTATTTAAGGAAACAAAGGTTTTTATTTTCTTCTTCTTTCTTCTATATGACTGGCAAAAAGTTTGGGAAAGTGATTGATACAGCGTCAAATAGAATACATTTGGCAAATGTATATGAAAACTACTCAGCTGAATTGGTTACTGGCATTCTGGGCAAGTTGATTTATGGTAATAATCAGGCAGCCTTCACTAGCAGGATTATGTGGCCAAGGCACATGGGGTATATGTGGGGACCAGCAGTAGTGAGGACCCTTCATTATTTAGCCCTTAATTCCAGCTGGTTGGTTCCATACATACACTGGGGAAGGGTTGGGGAAAAAGACTGTTGTCATGAATTATGCTAATACTGACCATGAAAGAAAATGGATCCATTCAGAAACAAGGCTTGGAAAAGCCATGGCCAGCACTTGAAAACATAAACTTTAAGGAACAGTTTCGTTTTGTGGAGCCTTTAAATTTTCCCCCTCACATTCTATTTTCAATAAGATTTAATCATTAAGAAAACATACCATTTGCCTAATGCATCTGAAAACTGTATGGTAAATAAAGTTATTGCTTGCTTGATATTTTAAATCCTAGGATAATTCCATCTACATTTAGCTTTCCCTACTTTAAACATCCCCTGAAGAAGAATGAACCTTACCTGCATGAAGTTATTTTAGCATAAATTTATTCTTGCTAGGGGAAAGGAAAAAAAAAAAAGAAAAAAAGATGAGAGAAGAGCAGTTGAGCTAAATTGGCACCAATTACTGCATGTGGTTATTAGGGAACATTTTCCCGCATTCCCTGCCACGTGGGCAAGGAGATTTGCAGGAAATCAGCAGATGTTGCAACTGAAACACAGGTGATGCACAATCTGGTTGGTAGGATGCAAGTAGAGACATTTCAAAATACTGTGTCTAAAGCACTGTGGCTTAATTGCAGGTTTGATTTTGGAAGAGGTTCCCAGAAGCAAGCATTTCTGAAAGCTGACTTTATATCCCATTGCGTGTATCTACCTATGGATTGTGCATGAGAGGAAGAACGCAGGCCCTGCACTGGAAATCAGCAATCACAACCTCTGAGCTGCCCTGGACAGTATAATGGTAGAGCTGCTTCAATACACAGTAAATTGCTGTGCATGCTCAATGCAGTGAGTTGTAAAATTATAAAATGATACAGCGACTGAGGCAAAATATCTTGTTTTCTCTTGGTCTTTCTACCTTGGTACTTTGTAAAGCCAAATGTTGTCTGAGTTAATGGAATGGATAACATCACTTACTGTAAGCTTGTATTAGCTGGGAAGGTCTGTATTGATTAGTATGTAATGTGACTAAAACCCTGACATAAAATTCACTCATCTAGTGTTCAAGTAGTGTCCACTTAAATGCGAATAAACATTTATATTGCTCTGAAATTCTTTTTATAGATTTAAATGTTACATTTTCAAGCAACTACATTGTTACACACATGAAGAATATACAGTTACCAGAGCATCTAAGGGACTTCATACTTACAAACTATTTTTTTTTCATTTTGCTTAAATAATTGTTGAGGTTAGGGCTTAACATTCATTTTACAGAACAGAAACTTAAAATATCTAAGATCCTGCTTAGTGTTAAAACACAACTTATTGACAGTTGTGAAACCTTTGGAAGTCAGATGAAAACATAGATTTCCTTTCTCATATTTACCCTGAAATTTGCACTCATTTAAAAATTATTACATAATTCAAGAGGATAATCATTGCATGCATATACAATGCATATAAATACTAATATATATAATATACAAATATGTATATTTGTATTTACATATATATTGTTCATATTGTATTTTGTAAACATATCTATAACAAAATTAATAATCTCACAGGACATTATTCTGAAGGTCTTCTAAAAAGCTGATAAACGTGTAGGTGCTTTTTTTTGTAAACCTCAGTGTTCAAAAGGGAGTTTTCCCTGGACCCTTTCTGTAAATTGCTCTGTTACCTTATTCACCAGGAACTGAGTTGTATACGTTTTTAGAAGTCCAGCTCAGGATCTAGGAAAAGATCCCAAACAGATCTGGAAAACCTCTCCCAGACCTGGCATTGTGTTTTCTGGATATAACACATAATCTCTCTAGATATTTTCAAGTCATCAATAAATCAAAATTCACAAGCAGAAATTGCCCAGTGGTATTTTCACTTGTTATCTCATGAGAAAGAGATTTAAGTGTTTTTCTCATATTAAAAAAAAGAGTAAAAGAAAAATCAATGGAATAACTTCAATGAGTCAGCATAAAAAATGTAACACAAAACACAAAACAAAAGCCTGATCTTTCTGGTCTTAAACAGTGATTTCTCAGATTTGGCTAGCATGTCAGCTGTGCTCAATGTCAATTAAACATTATTTATTCAGATCAGCCTAAAACACAGTGATCTAAATAAACTGGGCAGAAGCTGACAACCAGCAAGTAGATTTTTATCATCAATTTATTTCACTTTTAATATAAATTAAATTGAACAGATATATAATTTAAATTGAGTTTCAAGCTATGACCTCAAGTCTATGGGGGGGGGTTCCTAAAAACTTTCCTGGTACATAGTATTATCCCTATATTCTTGAAATTAAAAAAAAAATTGAAGCTTTGTAACTTATAGTAGCTTGTCCGAGATCAGTCAGCTGGCATAATACACACAAGACCATCTAGCTGAGAAGTTTCCTTCATATAATGTAAATTTTTTTAATGGAAAGGCACAAAAACCTATTAAATTTGAATAAGTGGTCAGTATTTACCAGAAAAATGGAACTAGAACGAAGTAACTGAAGAATGAAAATTAAAGTTTTAGAATGAAAATATTGCATTTATATTTCAATTTTGCATAGGCGCATGGAAATAAACAAAGAGTGACAAAAGAAAAAGGGATAAGAAGATCTATTTCTTCCCTGATATTTTCTACGCATATTGCACATGATATCTCAGGAAATAAAACAATTCACCAATGTTATATAAGCAGGTAGATGAGGGAATTATGGAGCACAACCTGATGAAATTAAGCTGAAATTCATCCTACTGGGAAGTAGAGATTCTTAATTGTAACATAAAGCTCTTATCTTTCCAGAGGGTACATATGTTTACCAGGATAGATTGATGACCTAGACATTCTTACTTATAAATTAAAAAATATTAATTTCAGGGGCTGGGAAGGTAGCTCAGTGGTAGAGCGCTTGCCTTGCATGCATGATGCCCTGGGTTCGATTCCTCAGCACCACATAAGCAAAAAGAAAAAAGCCGGAAGTGGTGTTGTGGCTCAAGAGGTAGAGCACTAGCCTTGAGCTAAAGAGCTGAGGGACAGCGCCCAGGCCCAGAGTTCAAGCCCCACGACCGGATCCAAAAAAAAAAATTAATTTCATTGTATGTTTTCCACTAAAATCTCTCTGTAATACAGCAGCCAAATGTCAATGTACATCTGGATTTGAGTTTGGTAAAGAAAACTATCTGTAGACAATTAAGATGATACTTAGAAGGTATATTTCAAAATACGATTTCATTCACATTAACTGAAGCCATCCAGCCAAATACTGTCAAGTTACTGTATTTCTGATATTGAAGCCAATAAAGCTCTGCTATTTCCAGAATACTTTAGGGCTGTTTAGATGTCTTTGTGAGCCAGGGCTGATCGTTATAACATTGAGAAAGACCAAGTTGTGACATAGGTATTTTCTGAGTTGAAATTACTAAGTAGTAAAAATTGAACATCAACTCAAATCTTCTGTTTTAATACATTCTTTTTACTCCTCTACTAAAAGGAAATGAAGTCACCAGTTAAAACTATCTCATCTCTATATGATGAACCTCACTATTTCCATGAATTATGTGAATGGATGTGCTACATTTTGGCTTACAAGTTGATTAAAAGATTTTGGACTTTTCTGTGTTTCTGGGAAATATCAATTTTAAAATCCACAATTCTTATTTACAAGAACCAGAAAAACAAATAGCATATTTTAGTTAGTTAAAAAAAATATTCCTTACAACTTCTGTGAGTCTTCTCCACTCCCAAAGGCAGAAACTTTATTAAGATCTGACTCCTAACCAAAGCTGTAGCACAAGTTTAAGGACAGCAACTGATAGGGATACAGGTGGACCCATTGCATCAATGAGATGTACAAGTTGTCATGTCGAAAAATGAACTTTACAACTTTGGTGGGGGGGATTTTGGGGAGGGGGAAGATGAGGGGTGTATGGGAAGGGATGGGAAGGAGAAACAAAGAGGAGGCAACAATGCTTGATAAGAAATGTACTCGTTATCTTGCCCATGTAATTGTAACTTCTCTTTACTGTATTTTCACAATAAAAAAAAAAAAAAGCGCAACTGAGTGTCTGCCATGGTGGTTCATACTGTCAAACTCAGATTCTTAAAAGTGGGAAGACAGTGCCTAAGTCTGATTCAGGCAAAAGCACAGGACTCTGAAAAACAAATTAAAGCAAAAGTACTAGGTGAGTAACTCAAGTGGTAGCAAACCCGAGGCTCTGAATTCAATCCCCATTATTGCCAGAAAATAAAAGGATGGAAGGAAGGAAAGAAGGAAGGAGGGAAGAAGGGAAGGAGGAAGGAAGAAATGGAAGGAAGGAGGGAAGGAACAATAGAACTTGTGTCTTCTATGGATTCTATTAGTCTTACCTACAAAACTATGGCTAAATTATGTATTTCTTTTGTAAAATATACCTGTAAGACTAGAAGTTTCTGTTAGGGTATATTAATTATACCACATTGCTTTTCATTGTGGCAATTTCATACAGGCAGACAGAACACATTCTGATCAGATTTGTCCTCCCATTTTCCTCACTTGTTCCCTCCTGATGCCCTGACCCCTGTCAGTCCTCATTCTTCTTTCATGTATCTGCTCATATTGTGTAACATTATAATCTTCAATTCTATCCTGACTATAAATGTCATGATTTGCTTAATTAACAGTGTCATCATCCAATGTATGTATCTCCTTTTTTCCTTTTTTTTTCTTCCTCTCTACTTGGTCACTTCACCTCTTGGGTCTAGTTAAACAAACATGTAACTTTCTGAAAGATAAACCTCACAGCAGTTTACATGTGCCCTGTTAATTGGTGCACAGAACTAAAGAAACACAGGGGTGTTACATATTTTGATGTAATCTGAAGGTCACCAGATGGTCTGGATTTTGGTAAGCCCATGGAAATACAATTTATCAGCTAACATCTTAATCACTTAAGCATGGCTATTTTTTTCCTTAGGATTTACCATGTTTGGACACGTCAAGTGTTGAGAGATTGAATCTACATTTTACCTACATACCTACTGAGTATGTGGTTCACATATACAATCTGGACCATAACAAAGCAGTGGTAATGGCCTGACCCTTTTAGAATTGTCCCTGAGGGTATGATCTTTGCTTCTTTTTCTTTTTACAATCATTCTAAATTCTAAAGGAAAGCCATGGGTAAGTCCCTAGCTGTTGTTATAGTTGAAAGAATGGATTTTGCTAGTAACCACGAGCTGGACAGTGATCTTACCTAATAAGATATTTTTGGAACCAAAAGGCTTGTGCACCTGTAACGAAATGCAGAGGGCTCAAGGTAACCTCTAGCTAGCCATGGGTGAGTCTTTGTTGGGACAACATTGACTGCTGTCCGTGGCCATCCAGTATTCCAATATTGTTTGGGAAGCAAGGTGTTTGGATATTTAGGCAAATGTACCTGAACCTGTGAATGCACCTGATGCATGGACCTTTTTTTGCTTTATTAATGACTTGCTGCCTGCCCTGCTCATCTCACTTCAATTCCTAGACCATGACAGTGTTATGATACAGGAGGATATACATATGGAAAGTTCTTAAAACAATATTTTGCAGAAGGTGCGTCCTCAGTACATTTCTAATATACATTTCAGTTCTTTGATTACAGTTTTGAGAGATTTCTGGCAATCTCTCACACCCTTTAAATAGAAGTGTTTTCAGCATTTCAGTCTACTGTCATGTCCTTTACATTTGAAGTCTGCACTCTTTCAAGGAAGGCCTGAGATCTATGCTTTCCAAAAGTCACGGTTGGATATTCCCAAAAGTCTTAGGCACACCCCCATATCAACGAGCTTCACTTTAAAAAAATAACCTCTTAGCCAAGCTTACTGTTATTATGTCCCTTCTCTCAATTTCTCTCTTATTCTCCCAGTTTTATCCACTGAAAATTTTACATACAACCTCCTAGCTCTTCATGGCCTTCAACTACCTGGCTCTCCTTGAACAATCTAGAAAATTGCTAATGCATATTTACTCTTATATTCTTTCCCTAATTCTACCCCATAGCAGTGCCTTATCTCTTACATGAACTATTTCAATTGCTTTGCAAGGGTTTTCTAGATACAGTCTATTGCACTTTATATCCTTCATTTTGATGCCAGAATTTCCTTAATAAAATACAGATTATATTAAAGTCACTTATCTGTTCAAAGATCTCCGTGGCTCACACGGCTGATGGGTAAAGGTCACAGCAGTATTAAGCTTTCGACAACACTGGGTTTGACTTCACCTCCCAGTCGTGGCTTTCTGTCCTTTACTTCTTGCTTCAGATGAGCCATGGGTTGCCACAGACAGAGCCCTGTCTCAGTTCTTCTTATCTGAAAGCATCCATTTATCCGAATTTGCCTGACTGTGATGTGTACTTAGCTTCCTTACAGAATATTTCCTTATTCTACCTAGTTCACATAAGATGTTTTCCTTCTTGTATTTCCTAAAATAGTCAGATACCGGTTTATAGCTGTTTATAGCTGTTTATAGAATGTCTGGAGTATGGAATTTAAAAAGAAAAAAAGATAGCAAAGGTAGAATTGTTTTTGAAAAATGCATGTAGCTGGGTGTCAGTGACTCATACCTATAATCTTAGTTTACCATGAGACTGAGAGCTGAAGATGAGGGTTGAAAGCTAGCCTGGGAAGATAAATGTGTGAGACTCCTATTTCTTTCTTTTCTTTATGTCTTTCTCTTTTTTTGTCAGTTGTGGGGCCTGAACTCTGGGCCTGGGTTCCTCAGCTCTTCAGCTCAAGGCTAGTGCTCTACCACTTGAGCCACTGTACCATTTCCAGCTTTTTCTGCTTATGTGGTGCTGAGGAATCGAACCCAGGGCCTCATACATGCAAGGCAAGCAACTCTACCCCTGAGACACCTTCCTAGCCTCCTAGCCTCCTATTTCTAACTAGCTAGCAAAAAAAAAAAAAATAGAGCTAAAGGAATTGCTCAAAGAGACAAGTGCCAGCCATGAGAAAAGAAGCCAAGGGAGAGTATGAAGCCCAGTTAGAGTTCCATAAAGCAGATGATTTTATAATGTTGTTTGGCACACAGAAAAGATATGTAATTTAGTATTACCTTCTGCATGATTGACTAACACTTGTTTTTAATGTAAAAGTTCTTTATTAAGCAGAAAGGTTATAGTTATATTGTTCAACAAACTAGTATAGTTCCTTTGGGGCAGTATCACCTCTGCCCTTACTCTCTTCCAGTTTTTCCCTCCCATCCCACCCACACGTTGTATGATGTATTTTCAAGCTGGTGTCCAGTGTGTACCCTTCTTGCATTTGTTTAGCCTTTGTCCCTCTATTTCTGTGCCTCCCTTTACACTCCCAAAGACAGATAAACAAATCCAAACGAAAACAAAAACATCAAAAACAAAGAAAAAACTCATGCTTCCATTTCCTGGAGTTCATTTTGATAAATATTATTCCGTATGATCAGATGCACTTAGGCATGGGCCTTTCTGTTCCATTCCTAACAGTGTCTCCTCTGGCCTCACTGGTGTGAATGTCTAGAATCCTATTTTTTTTTTAAATGTTCCAGGGTATCTAGACCTAGTTTCCATATATGAGAGAACACACACCATTTGTGTCTCTGGGCTTGGCTCACCTCATCTCACAAGATTCGTTCTACTCCATTCATTTTCTTGCAAAGGACATAATATTCTTCCTAATGGCTGCGTAAATTTCCATTGTGTACAGGTTGTTTTGATTCTGGATAGTTTCTTTAGCCTAAAATCATGATTGTATGACATTTAGTGCTACCAACTTTCACTCCTACAAGAATCAGATATTTTGGAAGAGTGAGTGTTGCTGTGCCTTGTACATAATTAAGTCTTACAACCAATAAACACACGCCTCCAGAGTCTCTACTCAGACAGCCCTGCTACCAGATGGATGCATCACGGTGGAAATGGACATGCTCTGACAGTAAGGACTGTTTCCATGCAAGGATGGTAAGTAGAAAATTAACTTCACACCGAATATGCTGTAGGCAGTACAAGCACCTCCAACCAAACTGCGACTAAATATTTGTATTATGTGACTTCCTACTGACTGCCGGCTCTGATGGCTTTGGCCCTTCAAGCATTGGGGAGGGTGGCTTTTCACAGAAAGGTATAGTTGGAAAAGTACGGTGGACCTGACTACCCATTTCCGGGGCCGTCTTTGCTGCCCCAACCTTACTCCAGTACCAGTCCCCAAAGATGAGCACAGCCCAACTTCATTCATTCTAGAATGTGCTGAGAATGGATTACATTCCCTCTGATCAAGCCCTTACTTCCTGCTGCTCAGTGCTGCATTGTAGAAATGCCTTATACATGGGCACTAGGAATATACAGTTAATATTAATTATTTCTGTAGGCTCCTTGGTGTCTATATGCTGTGAAGAACAAAATAATCGCTTATTTAAAGGAGCTTCATCGGAAAATGACCTAAAATCATATAGAAAATTGCATCTTTCCTTTGTACATTGGGATAGAGTTCAGAGGTAGAGAAGATTAATTTCTAAATTTAAAAAGTTAATTAACTTTCACTTGGATTAGTTGATGCAGCACTAAGATCCTATCAAGATGATTATGGTGTTAGTACATACAAAAATAGCTATGAAATTTGCTGGTTGCCAGTTGTACACTTATTTGATCTTGGCTATGCAGGAAGCTGAAATTTACAAGGATCAAAGTTCATAGCCAAACTGGACAGAAAGGTATGTGTGACATCATATCTATGATAACTAACAAAAAGGTAGGCAGGAGTCTTGGCTCAAATAGTAGAGCTCCAGACAATATGGATGTTGAGAGAGTACAAGGCCCTGAATTCAAACTCTTCTAGAGGTAAATAAATAAGTAAATAGATAAATAAATGAATAAAAGGTAAGAAAGTAAGGTGTCTATAAAAATGATGGAATAATGAAGACACTCTGGTTCCAAGGACTATTATTAATTAAAAAATAGTATGCAAAACTAAAAACATTACACCTGGGTAGTTGCTCATTAATATTATACTAAGTTGAGCCATATGAAATTGTCAGTACTTTTCTTTTTTCTAACATATGCAAAACGCAATGTCACATCAATCAACCCAATATATTAATGTATTTGTTTCTCAGGCTTTATTCAAAAAGACAGTGAAACAAGTAACATTATTCTTGCCAAATTTGGTCCCCAAATTGCTTCTAGAAATATTACAGATTGTGTCAAGTCAGCTACATATGCTGACTTGAGCTGATGGTAGTGTGTCATTTAGCCACATTTCCTGTGAAGATGATGGATACAAACAAAAGCAAATCCACCAGGGGGAACTTACTTATAATGTGTAATTCATCGTGTTTTCACACAATGAGAAACTTCTATTTATCTTTTTTGATAAACACTAGAGTGTAAGATCCAGGTTAGAGTATAATGTAGAAACAGGAAAAAAATATGGCTTGGCTGGATTATATGCTTCTTCTCCAGGAAAGCACACACCAATGGATGAAAGGCTGTACACATCTTTGACAAAATGACCTCTATTCTTCCTCACTCACGTGTTTGAAAAGTATGTTCTAGAAATGTACTCATTACCTTGCTCATGTAATTGTAACCCCTCTGTATGGTAGTTTCACAATAAAAAAAAAGTATGTTCTTTTTGGATTTTTCCATGAAAAGCCTTTGCCAGTCCTGGGACTTGATCTCAGGGCCTAGGTGCTGTCCCTAAGCTCTTTACTCATTTTGCTCAAGGCTAGCACTCTACCACTTTAAGTCACAGCATCATTTCCACTCATCATATTTTAATTAACTATTGATGTGATATTTATAATTAATAAAATGCAATGCAATATAATAAATAAGATTGTCTTTAAAAAAAGTTGTTCTAATTTAAAAAATAATACCTTTACTATGTAAAAAATTTGTAACCAACTCCTAAAAAATGTATGGGGTAAAGCCAGGTGTCGGTGGCTCTTGCCTACTGTAATCCTAGCTACTCTAGAGGCTGAGACCAGGGGATTGCTGTTTGAAGCTAGCTTGGTCAGCAAAGTCTTTAAATCTCTGATTAACTACTCACAAGCCAGAAGTACAACAGTGGTTTAAGTGATAGAGCACTAGTTTTAGTAAAGAAAAACCTCAGGGACGATATCCAGACCCTGAGTTCAAACCCTAAGACTGACACACACAAAAATTAAAAATTAAAAAACAGAGAAAATATAATGATTATTTCTTTGTATGAAATCTCATCTCATGCTAGTTTGTGAAAAGGTCTTTCACATAAGTAGAAATGGAAGAAAACCAGAGCTCATTTCAGATAAAGAAACAACATAAGTGAGCTTTATTGGTGAGAGATCCAGTTATGGAAGGTGAGTAGTATACGGAAACTGCACCAATAGCAAATAATAAAGGTCTTAATCCCACACATTTCAAAACAATGGGAAAATGCTGAGAACTTTCTCTAGGGATTTCTCTTCAGCAAAATCAGGTTCCCTGAGGCCTGGCTATCCGTAGGCCCCTCTGCCTGGCCCCTGCAGGGAACCGTGGGACTGCTGGAGGCCTGGAGCAGGTAAGGCCTCCCCTGCTTTCCTTCATGGCCTTGGCTCTGAAGGGTCTGTCAGGAGCAGAGCTCCTCTTAGTTTTTCGTTCCCCCTACACCAAACCTTGTACTCACCTTCTGCTCCACATTGCTTGGCCTAACCTTCCGGTCGCTCTGTCCTCACACACTCCCCAGTAAACCAGTAGAATTCCAAACGGAGAAACGGAGAGATGCCTAGAGGGGCTGGGTCTCTCGGTGGACCGCAGTGTGGACTCCTTGCGCTATGCCAGACAATGCCCATCTCAGCCCCTGGGAAGCAGTGACATTACTTGGCCAAAGGGAATGCAGGCTGCAGATAGAAGGATGGTTGCAAAGCAGGTGTTTAAAGATGAGAAGATCGGCTTGACTGGCACAGCTGAGGTTGGAGCCAAACTTGCTCCCTGAAGTGGAAAAGAGGGGCGGCGGTGCGAGGGTCAGAATGGCTCACAGAAGACAAACGAGGTCTGGCATGGCTGGCTTTGAAGATGGAGCAGAAGAACGAGGAGGTACCAAATGTTAAGAGCTCCACAAGGCTCTTCTCAGCTTCAGCGACCTGGAAATCAAGTTCTCCCTGTGCTGTGTATGTCGGTGTGGAGCTGTCTTTTCCTAATAAGGAACAATGCTGCCCTCACAGGCAGGTCTTCATGCAGTTCCACAAAGGTAATTTTCAACAAATTGAATTTGTTCTCTCAAATAACTCTGGCTAACCTTTCTATGAGCATCGCTTCTTACTTTGAAAAATCTAATTTCGTTCACATCGGCATTAATATTCTTAAAGTGTATCCTTCATCAAGAATTCTATTAAGTACATTTTTGTTTGGAAGTTTGAGTTTGGGAGGTTATTTTCATTTTAAATAATGTGCACTTTTCCTAAAATTTGACATATTTTCTCATTGTTTAGTATGAAAAATAAACAACTTTATGAGTAGGTTAAAGTATGTAAAGTCGTGTTGGGTCATTCATGTTATCCTAGCAATTCATAAGTCTGAGAGCTAGAGGAAGATCGTTTGAAGCCAACTCAGGCAGGAAAGTTCCCAAGGCTCCATCTCCAGAAATAAGTAGCAAACTCCAAGCTTACTACCAACAAACAAAGCTCAAGTTCCTGAGATCAAACTCTAATAGTAGCAAAACCTAAATATGTAAGTAACTATACAACATCAGGCCTAAAACTGGATGGAAGTGGGAAGCAGAATGAGAATCACTGTATAAACACGCATGATCTCTTGAAAAATTGAAACTAATATTATTGCTGTTAAAAAAGAAAGCATATGTACACAACTTGTCACAAATTGAAGTTATTTTGTCACTTAGGAGACAGGTTTCTTATTATTTTAAGGAACAGATGAGGTAGGAAATATTTATTCTTAGTATCTAACTATTGGCAGTTTCAGAAGTAGACACAAGGGAAAACAAAACTAGTACCCTGGGCATGATTCAATATGACCATGTGATGGTATGAAGATGAGAGGCATGTCATCTCATGGACCAAAAAGAAGAAATTTTAAATTAAATTAAACTTCTAAAAGGGGTGAGGTAGATATAGTTTCTGTTGTAAAAAAGAACTGTCAACTTCATCCATGAGGTTTATTATTCTGAAAGTGCCTCTGACTCATGCATTTTGGTAAAATGCTATTTTGGTCAAATTAAACAAAATGGACAGACAAAAAGAATATAAGTCTGATATTAAATAACATGGTTTTGTACATGTTTTCTGTTTCCTAAATATCGCCAAGAGGGAAATAATCCACATGAAAGAACTAACAACAAAAGGGGCAGGTAGGTCCCTTGTGTTAATCCTGCAAGTATATATAATGTAAGACTTAGAGCTGATGCTGTAAGTCTTGGGAATATATATGTATATATATATATATATATATATATATATATATATATATATATGTAAGGCTTAGAGTCAGTACTGTGAGTCCCACACTTGCTATGTACGTGGCAATGCTTCTTGTCAGCCACTGCAGAGCTTATGAAATAATCCAATGAATATCTAATAAAATATCCTCTTGGGGATGGGATGCAGGAAAGGGTGGCTTCGGCCAGGTAGGGTAGGTCTGCCATGGACCACCCTGATGTCTCAGCCTCACTGGGTGAAGATTGAGTCTCGGTTGCAGCCTTCTGCTGTCATAAATTGCTTGCTATCCTGTCTGTCTATCCATCTGTGCAAATGGGATTCGGTGTGATTTCAAATCTTTCTGAAAATGAAATACAGTTGCAAGGTAAGAACTGCTAATAGAAGTGAGCAAATGGAATAAAAAGGTGTTGATCTGTCAAACTGCAAGCCCACTTCACACCAGGATCTTCTTTTAATAGGAAATCAACCTACTGCTGCTGCTTTAAACCTCATAAAATAGATGCTTCCTCATGGCTACTTTACCTGTGAATCAGAAGCCAGTTTTATGCAAAACCAGGTGCACCTGAAATCACGGAAAAGGTGACAGAAATGTTAGAAGGTGCTAGGCTGCAAATCTTTGCTTGCCTCAATTCAGAGAATCTTGTGTGGGGGTGCTCCAACCTCTCCTCTTCTAAGGAAAGCCCAGTGATTTCATACAAAAATAAAAATAAAAAAGAATCTACTTTTTTTCCCTTTTTTTCAATTTCATAATCTGTATCGTAGCTCAGATTAGGTGTCTGCACAGAGTTCCACACAGAGCTCTGTGTGTCTATCACCTCTGCTGAATTATCTTCTAAGTTCTTTCCCAAACTACAGTGTGTACCTGCTAAATAACTGTAGCACAGAAGGAGAAGGTTAAAAATCTGCCACTTTATTTATGAGGAAGAAGAAAAGAGAGAGCTAGTTACATACAAGACTGGCTGCCTGAGAAAAACTTGCATTTGTTTTGTTTAAAAATCAAATAATTTAGAAACTAATTAATTCTGAGAGCTTTGCTAAGAGTCACACTCCATACTTGACAAATAGCATAGCTCTTCTGATAGTGTAACCAACACCTCAATGAACCTAACCAACTTTGGCTTTAAAAAAAGTGTTCTTTGCTTTTTCAGATTGTATAAATAATATGAATATTAATATGGAAAGCAGTAGCAGTAGCTGTATCAGATAGTGCAGAGAAGCATCAAAATGAATATTTAATGAACTGTCCACTTAGGACATTCTAAATGTAATTACTGGCATTTGTCCAGTTAAAGAAAAAGGAGTGGGGGAGAAAAGTACAGAGTGCTTATTTTAATTAGGTGAAATTATGTGGTTCAATAAAACATGACAGTCTGCATAATGAGAGGAAAGACCAGTGTTTATGGGAGAATTATTGGTGACAAAAATGCTGGCAGTCTACAGGCCTTACTGAGGCAATTGAAAGTCACTGTTTTATCTTTCATTCATAATTTCCTGTGGTGCCTCTAAAGTGTAAACCGATGTCAAGAAGGAGAGAAAGGGTAAGACATGAAAGTTTTTTTTTTTTCTTTTGCATTTGGTGTTTAAGAAAGATGAAGATAATTTATTTCATATACTTCTACAGATGATCTAAAACAGTTACTCATGATGGTAACTCTCCATTATACCCCTCTTCTGTGTGAATTTCTCCTGTCTGTCTCTCTTTTCTGTCTCTCTCTCTTTCTGTAGCTTCCTAATTCTACCATATGCAAACTATGCAAACATCGATGCATATACACATAAATCTTTGTAAATGTCTGTGTCTTCCTTAACCTGTGTTTCCTCAAACACCATGAAACATATGGAAAATAACAACTACTGGGATAAATAGAGTAAAAATTTTGCTTTGAAATAATTTCCAATTGAGCTATCTCAGGAGAGAGAATGCTTTTGATAATATGTATTGGGAGTTGTATGCCTCCCATTTCTTTTTTAGACTTGTTGGTTTATTCCTTTTCTTTTCAAAATGCAACTATTTTGCATGATAAGCAAAGAACCAAGAAACCTAACAAGTAAAGGTTAGTGGACAGAGATAGAAGGAAAAAAAAAAATAGCAGACAACCCTCCTCTAACATGGAAAAGCAGAACACAGGAAGAAGTACATTACCAGTAGTACCTGACTGTGCATGCGATTTCACACACCCGGTGTGCCATAGCAAGCAAGAGCCAGAGGTGCAAACCTGGAGAGAGGAAGCCTCTAGCAGGTGACCTTGACATAGAAGAGGACATTCATTCAACAATGCTGAAGACACTGGAAGCCTTTTCAAGAGATCAGGTGTATGAGGAACAGTCAAGTCTATGAAGTCTATTACATATCTCTGAGGAAAAAAAGAAAAAAGGAAAACCTGGGAGGAGCTACAAATGGTGAATGAGAAAATCAGTGAAATGAACTATTGGATATTGAGGGATGAAAGAGGGGCAAAATATAGGAAGTGTACATAATAGTTTAACCACCAGAAAATTACTACAACGAAAACAATCCATTCAGAGTGAGGATGTTTAACACTGTCTAGATATGTGTATTGTTGAATAAGAATTCTTACAGACCACACCAACACTGCAACTATGGACAGCAGAAAATCTAAGTTCTTATATGTTTAGATGAAATAATCAGAACATTTTATCTAATAATGTATATATATATATATATATATATCAAATGATAAAAAATACTCCCAAGCAACCCATGAAAGTAAAATAAAATGGAAATTATCATGTAAACTAAATTATATATATACAAATAGTTATTGAACTATAAAACAAAAAACCCACAGCCCCCCAAAAATTCTACTGTGAATTAGAAATTCTAAACTAAAAGAAAATGGTATTAAAAATATAATGTTTAATGAGTTGATTAGACTCATGAGACAAATGGTTTAAAGACTATGTAAGAAATGACTGAATCTTAAGGTGTCTCAGAAAGACCTTATTCAAAAGACATTTTAATATGAATATTAAAGGAAAGTAGGGAAAAACCAAAATGGTAATGAATAAAAAATAAAATTTGAGAAAAAAAAATGTGGTGAGATTCTGGGCACTGGTGGCTCATGTTGTAATTCTTGCTACTAAATAGGCTGAGTTCTGAGGTTCACTGTGTGAAGCTATCCTGGGCAGGAAAGGTTGGAGGATTCATACCACCAATGAACAAGCAAAATACTGGAAGTGGAGCTGTGGCTCACCTTCAGACCTTTAGCAATAAAGCTAAGAGACAGGACTCAGGTCCTGAGTTCAGTTCCCAGTTCTGGCACATGCACGTGCACACACACACACACACACACACACACACACCAAGAACTGCAGTTATTTCAGAGATGCCACACTTATGATTGGTGTCCTTGAAAGGGGAAAAAACCAGAACAACGAAACAGGACTGGTATTTAAAACCATCATCTAAGAAGACGTTTAATAAAGGGAAAAAAACTCTTAAGCCAATGTGTTAGAAAGTCCTAAAAGCCACATGGAAAATCCAACTCTGATCTGGCAGACAGCCAACCTCCTAAAACTATTATTTTTCAGAAATAAAAGAATCTTAATAAGAAGCCTTTAGTTTAAAATCAAATTAGAGAACAAATAAGGAAGGCCTGAAGAAACAACCACAAAACAATGGACTCCTTTTTCCTGATTGTAGCTTTTCCAGACTTCACTCCCTCCTTGATCTATCACAGGTCATTGTGGGCAGAACAAAGTCTTCCTTAATGAATTGAAAAGTGTCTGATCCACATTTCTTATTTTTCACCAAAGAAATACCTCAATGACCTGTGTGTTGGTATCAATTGGTATTTAAAGAATAAAATTAGTCATTTAAAATAAACTGCATTTTTAACATCCCTTCAGTTTGTAACATGTAAGGTCAAATTCATGAGGTTTACGGTCTGCCCTGTATAAGGTCCGTGATATTAATGCTACCTATTTTCCGTTTAATTAAGGTATTATCGGGGCTTACGATTGTATTTGGAGGCGGGTGGTGGGGTTATAGAAGCATGCAGGCAACAGTGTTGAGTTTAGAACATTAAAATAGTTAAAGGGCTTGATGAAAACACCTCGAGGTATCTTTTTTCTGAGTGTATATTCTGTATTTCTCAAACAGAATACCAACTTTTCATATCTTCTATTGATCTAATATTGAAGATTAAAATCATTATTAAAGAGCTGGCATGAGGTTTTAAAATTAATCATGATTAATGAACAATGCAGGGAAGCTTTTGTAATAAATAAACTACAGCAAGTTTATTATCTACTACGGCTGCTAAACTATCCTTTCAGAAAGATTTTGAGCTAATCTATGAAAGAATTAATGCAAATTTAACTTTAAGCATCAGGAATCCTATTTCAGTTCCTATATTGTATTTTACTCACTACAATATTAGGTACAACATTTAAATTAGGTTATAAGGGAAAAATAAATTAGATTTTAAATGAAGGATTTTCCACATATTCTGTATATACAATTATTCTTACAGTCACCATACAATATAATTAGGTTCATTAAAGTTTATTTTTTCCTAATAATTTCATATTACCTGTTCACCTACTTAACAATGTGTGTGTGTGTGTGTGTGTATGCACACATATCAGGATACATACATATGCACACAAAATGTCAGAACCTCTCTGGGATGTTAATTTTGCATGGCGATGAAATATTCATGTAGAGGGAAAATGAATCTCAGGAAACTGTGACACCCACCAGTGCTTCAGCAATCAACTTGTCTTACCTGGTCCCCAGACTGTACTTTTCCATACTTGCTGCCTCTTAACTGTGAGAAGCACCAAGTCTTTTAACGTTTTGAATAAAAATGCCTTTAAGACCTTGTCTTACTTTCAATTCAGCTTTAATTTAGTCTCATATTTAAAGTTCCACAAATTCTTACAAAATTATATAGACTTCACTAAGTTTCTCAAGTGAACACATGGAAATATTATCAATAATGTCCAACACATACATGTACCTTGTGATCTCAAAAGACCCTCTTAGAGAGATGGGAAAGTGACACACACCCAAATAGATATACTCAACAGGTCTGTTCTTGTGGACTTGGGTAAAGGGTCTAATACTACTTCCCAAGAGAAATACACTGTTGTATTTCCCTCATGTGAAAATTCTTTATTGTCAGTAGATATCAACCCCTCAGATCTTTAAAAATGTGCAACCTAATCTAATAATTCATGATTTTTGCATTTCAATTTCAATCTTTGGATGTGCTTTTCTTGACTGTAAGTCCTAAAATAGTTTTGTACATTTCTGAGCCTTCCTGATCATGGTCTAGTCCAAATCAGAAGTCTCATAAACATCAGTGGAATGAATTGT
The DNA here is from genome assembly GCF_019054845.1 of Dipodomys spectabilis. Taxonomy (NCBI): domain Eukaryota; kingdom Metazoa; phylum Chordata; class Mammalia; order Rodentia; family Heteromyidae; genus Dipodomys; species Dipodomys spectabilis. Next base: position 2,996,519 of record NW_024870892.1, on the reverse strand, counting down.
TTCCTGAATTTAGTCACACACACACACACATACACATACACACACACACACCCCACAGATATATTGACACTTCTATTTTAAATACAAAAATTGCATGCATATTGATTACAAAACATTTTGTCTTTATTTGTTCAATCACAAAAGAAATTTTACTACCCATACTATAGCCTGTGCATCTTTTATCTTAAACTTAAAGCCAAGTGTTTACATTGGATCTTAACCTTGGAAACATACAGAGTTGTTGCTAATTTCATTTCTTAGTATTTGTTGCTAGTAATAAAAGACAATTTTATAGCACCAATCATAGATAAGAGCGTTCATATGTGATGGAAAATTCTTCACTAAAACTGTGATGCATAGCAAACTAATGTGTTTATCTTTACCAAGAACTCCAATGTTAAGCCCCACCCATCTCTAAAGCTGATTACTCCTGGGGGAAGAGAGAAAGAGAGAGAGAGAGAGAGAGACAGACGGACAGACAGAGACAGCAACAGACAGAGACAGAGGGAGACAGAGAGCAGAGACATCATGAAGTGGCAGCCCCTGCCAGCTTCCAAAGGCTGAATGCTGGGTATTTCCGCAGATGGTTGGTTTTGCTGCAGTAATGGACTCTGTGCCGGCAGCCACTCCCTAGTGTTCATGACAGGGTGGCCAAAAACCAGGAATAGAATGCTTCCACATGACTCCGGGGGAAAAGTGCTAACAGATTTCTGAGGTCTCCACTTAATTTTTTTTTGTAGGAAGATGAAAGAGGGCACCCAGCAAAGCAAAGTGAAGAACAGATGACTTCCACCCAATGTGTCATGATCAAGCATTCCTGCATCTGCCCCTCCCATTGGCAACCCAGGGCAGAGGGTCTGGACAATTTACGGTCTGCCCTCCTTTGGGGGGGTCCCCTTGGGTCCATTCACAATGTGTGAGAACAAGAGCCTTTTCATAACCTCCATACCATAAGGTCAACATGCCACCATGCGGTCTCCCGGGGCATGTGGACAGCACACAGCTGTGACCTGAGACTGGTCTCTCCCTGGAGAGAGCTGTGACAGAGGCTATCTCCTGATAATTGTCTTTTTTTTGAGCCACCATACCCAGGACCTAACTTTTGAACAAATAAAGCCTTGTCAAGATTAAAGCCCTATTAGTCATTCATCAGAAATTTCCATCAAGTTTCTATGTGTGGTTTGGATAGAATAGAAGAAAATTAATTTCCTGATTCAAAGACCTCACCTGCTTTAACTTTATTCATGTATTTTACTTAAAATGGAGACATCTTACCTTTTTCAATACATATATTTATGGTATGCTCTGAGATCTATGCATAAGAATTGAAAATTACCATGAAGCGCATGACATTCTGTTCGGATGACCAACCATCTCTCAATCTCTCCATTGCTTTTAAATCCAGTGTGGGCTGGCTGGAGGTGAAAGTTCAGGATGCAAAGGGCTTTATAATAAAAGGAAATAAAGGATGCAGTTGGAGTAAAACTGGTGCACAATTTGGCCGAACCCAAGCTAGAATGTTTCAAATCATAAAATGGAAACTGAACCAAATGATGTGACTTAAAGCCTAATATATAGTATAATGTGTAGCATTATTAGAGAAGTGGAGGCGAGTCACATCCATTGAATGTTTATGATATATTATAAACATACATGTTTAATGCATTAAGAAAGCTGCCTTTGATCCTTTCTGAGAAACGCAGGATCTTGCAAACAGTTGCTTTCATTTGACAAGTTTCTTGGAGAAAATACATTAAGGCACACAGAGAATTACATGCTCTCATTTTCAGAACATATATTCTAGGTGAAAAAAAAAGATGTTTTACCTAAAATTTTAAAAATTTGAATCAAAACATTTTCTACTTCCATTGTAGGTAATAATTTTGTTAGAGCGTCAAAAGTTATACAAAATAATTAGTGATGTTCAATTGGTACATGTCTAAATCTTACTACATCAGTACATGCATTCAATGTTTATCTCTTCTTGATTCTAAGCTACATTTCTCCCATACCCAGAATGACTGTGGTTTGAACTCAAAGCCTGAGCAACGCCCCCAAGCTCTTGAACAGTTCATGCTCCAAAGTCACCAGGTTGACTCAACTTAGACTTTTTGAATGTCTTGGATCACCATGCCTGGTTTTTAATTGGCTGACACAGGGAATCCCAAAGCTTTTTGTCAAGCTGAGCTTGATCTACAGTCCTTCTGATCTCTACCTCTTGAGTAGCTGGTATGACATTCATAGTCCACCACATCTAGCCGAAGTACTTATTGCTTTTTGTTTTGTTTTGATTTTACAGTACTCTGTTAACAGTTCTTCTGACTTATTTCCCCAATAATTTATTGTAACGTATAAGATCTACACAGACTAGGATGGCATGCACATATTCCAGCACACTGATTCATTCTGTCCCATGTTCTTCAGGCATCAACTCAGGTCTGGCACAGACAGAGATTAAACAACATTTATTATGTGAATGAATATCTACATTTGGGGGGGGAAAGGGAGCAGTGGCTGACTGCTGGTCAATGTGTATGGCAATAAAAAGATGAAGTATTCTTAAGAATATTTGGAAATTTTTTATTATAATGTCTTCATAAATTCCATGGAGTTTATAGTATAAAATTTGATGATATGACCACATTTATGTTGCTCTAATCATGTCTGTGTGGATGTGTGTGTGAGTGTGAGTATGTGTGTTTAATCTATGGTCTAGCAGAATAGCAAAGTAGTGTTCTGTAGCATACTTTGTCTAAAGAAATACCCATCAGTTTTATTTATTGTACCCATATTGTGGGTCAGCTACTTCCTCTACTTCCTCTAAACATTTTTCTTGTCAGTTGTGAGTCTTGAACTCTGGGCCTGGGCGCAGTCCCTCAGCTCTTCAGATCAAGACGAGTACTCTACCACTTGAGCCACTGCACCACTTCTGATTTTCTGTTGGTTTATTGGAGCTAAGAGTCTCACAGACTTTGCTTCCCAGGCTGGTTTCTAACTGCAACCCTCAGATCTCAGCCTCCTGCGTAGCTAGGATTACAGATGTGAACCACCGGCACCTGGACCACTAAACATTTCCTAATCAGGATGCACCAGGGATCCCCTGCCTCTCCTGAAAGAATGTTTGAAATCTCAGAATCTCAGAATCTCAGAGTGCCAGGTCAGACCTATTGATTCAGAAGGTATTTTTGAAATAAGACCAGAAGAGTGATACACACATCACATTCTGGAAAGCACTGTGGAAAAGGATCACGCATTCTCTCATGAAGTGCACCACTGAATAGGCATTCCTTTATTTGCTTGATTTAAAATAGAAAAGCTTTCCAAATTCCTTTTAAATATTTGGTGATAACCACGTTAAAATGCTTGACCAGGTTTAGAATCAGATTTATGGAAAATGAGCACATCAGACAGGCAAACACATCTTTTGCTAATCTTTTATTCTGCATCTTCTTATTTTTGGACCAGGGTACTCAGAGAATACAGGAAACATTCTTCTTCCTTCCTAATCCTACTGGAAGTGAGAAAAAACATGGATTTAGCAATAATGCCAAACTGGAGGTGCCAACCTCATCAGAGAATGAAAATATGAATTAATGGAGATTTTTTTTTAGCTTGCTGAATTAGCCTTTTGAATCCAGTTCTTATTAGAAAACAAAGACAAATTTAGGAAGGCATAATAAATACTGTGTATGCTCCTTACTAGTGCAAGGAAGTCTATACTGAACAGAGATCAGCAAAGCCAATGAGTCATTGGCTTTGTCAGTGTAGAACTTTGCAATTATTTGAAGTTGTTGGGTTTCAAAAGATGCTTTTGTACCAAGAAATTCCTCTAAAATAATAGAAAAGTTGCATTATATAATAGGCACATTAAAAATTCAGAGTCTATGGCCTATGAAGCATTAAGTTCAATTTAATAATTTGAACAATAAGATGGAGAGAGAGTTTAACTATTTAAAACAGCTCTTTCTACATTTGATATTTGTCAAAGAAATGATGGTTTTTGCTTTAATATTTTCACAATAAATTACAGTCAAAATCAGTAGGGCTTCAACATAGTAATTATATTTTCATTTTTTTATGTTAGGAAAGGTAAATGAACTCAAATCAACTACATTCTCCCCAAAGAAGCTGCCGTGTATCATCACTCCTAAGTCGTCTGCTGTGCTGGGAGTGGTAACAGATTCTCCTGTGGAATGCCTTAGAATGCTGGCCCTGCCTCTGTGTGTCTGCATCTTCCAGCAAACCATTTCATCCTGATCCCGTGGGGTGATGTACTGTGACCATTGCATACTTACAACCCTTACAGTGGTTAAGTGTAAGCCTGTTTCTAAAGTAATGCAAAGGAAGTAAAGCAATTCCTGACAAGTAGTAGATGCTCAGTAAGAACTTAAGAATCCATGTTCCAAAAGCTTAGCTTCAGACATCTTTGATAGACTCAGTATTGTGAAAATGACTACAGAGAGTTCTTCACTCACTTTCTGCAGCTGTGGTAATTATGAACATTATTAAGCATCATGATATCGATACATCAATTAGAACCCACTTAATTCCTACTTTCACATTCTTTGGTGGACCAAAATTAGAATTTTCATCTGAGTAATTTCCTGACTCCTGAATAATATTCGATTCCTTTGTATCAAGAGCATTAAACAGAACATCAAAAATAAAGTAGAACTACAATGGAATTTTGTCCACTTATTTTATTAGTAGTAAAAATCATTGTTATGAAAACAATAGAAAATTGGGAATTTAAAATGATTTTATATCAGTATTTCTATAAACATATCAATATTTCTATAAAAACAAATCCAGTGTTTCCTACATTAGTTTGGCACATTTCAACACATTGGTTATATACAAATATTTACCAAATACAATTCAAGTTGTCAGTTTATAATCTATACCAGGGACATACTCTGAAGGGTAGAGAAGATTTCTTCCCTAAGATATCACCCAAGGAAGAACATCAAATTAACCCACATTAGAAAAAATAAAAATAAAAACACCATAGGACCTCTGGTAAAATCTGTAGTTTGAATATGAAGTGTCTCCCACAAAGGCTCCTGAATGAAAAGTCTCTGTACCTTAGAAAAATTATATTAAGTCAAGTAAAACAGACCCAGAGAAACTCAGTTTTGTGGCAGCTAGATTGCATCTATAAATCTATCCTGAGTGGTATCCAAGCAGTCACAAATGAATTTACTGAAGTATAATAGAGTCTACAAAGAGTTCCAATAATATAATTCTTTAGAAAGAGGAAGCCAAAGCCCAATAGAATAAGTATTAGAAGACGTGTACTTGCAAGGGGAGAAGTGGAAAAGGGGAGCAGAATGAAGTGGAGAAGTAAAAAGAATTCAGGCAAGAACACACTGGATATACCACAGAATTGAGAAACATAAGGGAATGGTTTGAAGGGGGTTAAAGATACGGAAAGAGAGACACAACTCAAGTGGCACTGAGTACATAAACTCCTTTGTTAGACGGCAAAAAAAAATCAATACCTATCCTAAAAATGAAGAAATGTGAGGGAATCAGTGGGACGGGGGTGGGGGTGGCAATGTTGAAAGGGGTAACATGGATCAAGGCTCACTGTATTCATAAACTGCCTTGTTGAATGGTGATTTCTTTGTACAACTGCTTCAAAGTAATAGAAATATATTCAGAAGAAGAATATTAAAAAAAAAGAAAATCTTGGTACTCAGCTTGTTAAGAAGACTCATCCCTAATCAATACAATGACACACTTTGAGGTCCATAATTCAGCGCCAAGGTTGGGAGATGATAGAAATTTGGGAGATGAAGGCTTCTTAGAGGAAGTGGGTCACCAGGGCACACCCTTGGAAGATGTGTCTTGTGTTCATTTCTCTCTTTCTCTCCTTCTCCCCTCTCTCCCTGTGTTTCTCTCTTCACACACACACACACACACACACACACACACACACACACATACACACACATCTTTGCCCTCCCTCGCATCTGCCATGAGGTGAGCTCCTTCCCTGGGCTCTACTATGCTGTCACCACCAAAACAAAAACCATGGATGAAACCTTTGAAAACATGAATCAAAACAAATCCTAGATCTCTTAAGTAGTTTCTGTCAGGTACTGGGTCACAGCAAAGCTTAACACACTAGAACTCATTTTCACAGGCTGCACCATAGTGTGCCAAGTTTTTGTGGAGTGCACAGAAATCTTCGTGGAAGTGCAGGACAGTACAACAATGGCAAGTGGATGGTTCTGGAATGCATTATACATTTAGTCTGTTATGAAAGCTGACGGTACATCAGTTAGCCAGTTCAAGGGGAAGTCCCTGACCAGATTACAGAAGTAAAGGAAAAGAAGCTGTGGCTGATTTGTTCAGACTCTAGAAACAAAAGCAAACACAAGGAATAGGATTAACATGCTTTGTTCATGATTACAGGGTACGTAGTGAGGAAGAGAAGAGGGTGTGACTTGGAAAATTCTATGAAATACTCCCCACTATACCTTGAGGGTGTGATTTGGAAAATTATATTAAATACTCCCCACTATACCACTATCCTCATTTTGAGGATTCTCTGTCAGCAGGAGTTCCATGGAAAGAACCATTCCACTCTGATCGCTGCCAGCTCTCCAACCCTGCCTCTGCTTCAGGGTATCCAGCCGGGGATGCACGTCAAACTCAATTCCAGCAGGACTACCTGAAGACACGCCAGAGCCCATGCCTAGCTGTTGGAAACTGTTCGCTTTGCAGAATCAGCTTGAAGCTGGAGGTCAGACATTGTCACTGCCAAGCAGAAGGCTTTCTGAAGCAGAGAGAATGCCCATCACTCCTGAACCGCAGGGAGTGCCATACAGGCAAACACATTTGCTTAGTCCTCTCAAGCCTCTCCAGTCATCAACAAGGGAAGTTCATGCAGACAGTTGTTTCTCTTGTACTTTCCTTGGATTTTTCTGTATTTCCTGATTTATTTTTGACAAAAAAAAAAAAATCCTGACTACTCCATCAGGCAGCTAAACCCCAGGGTGTCATGATAGCCAAATACAGAATGTTTAAGCCTAATAAGGAATGACACCATCAAAGCTTTAAATGGACCCTGATGTGATCAAAGTGGTCTTGGGAAAGAAGGATCTGGCAACAATACTATACTCAGAATTGATTACATGATCCTAGAATGAGCCAGATCAGGGATTTATTGAGTTTTTGAAAAAAATCACAATCAGGTGTGTTACATACATCTACATATAATTCATAGTTATGATTACTAATGAAAATTTTCTTAGAGAATTGAATTGACATGGAATATGCCATATTCCAATAGGTAACATTAGCCTTTCATCTTAGAACAAGGAAGTAAGTGTTGCAGAAGCAAGTATATGGTTCAGGTCTTTAACTGAGATCACTTGAACTCAAGTCTTGGACTTCTTAATTTCCATCCATTTTTGGTAAACAGCCTACGTTCTGAATGCCAGAATAGGCCTTGAGCTAGATGCTGTGCATTCACAATCTGATAAATCCTGGTTTTCTGAGAAGTTCATAAAACTGCAATAATTTTACTTTTTTGTAACAAGCACTAACAGAATATTCTTTAGTTTCGGTCACTTGAAATAAAATAATACAGTGGCTCAGGATAATTATCTCCAAAACTTCAAGTGCAATTATCACATGCAGTTTCCACATCTCCTAAGTAGAACGGCATTTATAAAGAGAAACACTAAGAGACCCTCCTTTCAAAAAAGGTTTCATGAATGATCAGCAAGACCACAGGGTAAGACCAACATTAAAGGAAAGTAAGTAATCAGAGCAATGAGTTGAAGAGTCTGAATCTGGAGAAGATTGGTAATTTCAGCTGAATTCATTCTGAAAAAAATCACAAAAGAGAGAAGGAACATGCTTCCTCTCAGGATGTGCCATACCATTCTAAAACCAATCCTGAAGAAGCCCAAAGATGGAGACCTATAGTGCTGCGGTTATGGGAGGGAGGGAGGCACACAGGCACTGACAAGAGAAAAACAGCGAAGAGTATGGATTACTAATAGACGTGAGCTTCCCCATGTTCCCCTTCTTCTGAGCTATAAGGCTGAAGATAGTGCTCGAAAGGACACGCACGCACCCATGCACACACATACACACACACATATGCCCATGTACACAAATGAGCTTCTGGTGTAACAACAAGGATTTGATTGTTATGTATAGCCTTCCCTTCCCCACAAACTCACACACGTTACAAGAATCTATTCTACCAGGGCCATATCCATTCTTCAGTCTAACCAAAGTCTTACCTGGATTTTGATTCCCTGTTCTACCTTTGCAGGTGCCTAAAAGCAGAAGTGGCAGTAGATGCTTTAAAATAACATGAACTTCAGAACAAAGCAATGGGACTCCTGATGAATGTCTGAACGTATCCAGGAAAGCTCACAGGGGTGGGGAGGTAGCCTGGTCAGTGGACCATGTACATTGAAAATTTTTTTTTAAATCCCAATTGAAAATAGTTTGAGTAGGTAGAAATTGATAGTAAGAATGCAAAACAGAATAAAATATGAAAAGACTACAGAATAATCTGTTTGATAAATACATTATAGGAAGCAAAGAAACTGATAGTTGGGAAGGAGAGCAAAATGAACTGAATGACCTAGGCAGTATAAATTGGAGTTTATGGTTCAGAGATAATCAGATTAACATTTAAGACAAAGATAACAGTACCAAGAAAATAGAAATCCCAGAAATTAAGTCACTAATAGTCTTGAAAGGACACATTTTCCAAAACTAATTAGTAGAGCTTTCTGAGTATGTAAATAGCCAATTAGAAACTCATATTAAATGAGCCCATAGCATTGCATATGGAAGGCACACACAAACACATTTTGTCACATTTGAATGAATTTTAAAAATCTCCAAAACAAAGAAATAATCTCTCAGAACGTAAAAGCAGATGGTATCAGGATGAGGGATGAAATTGGCTTTGATTATGTAAACAATGATATCATATAAATGATTTAGGTTCTTAGATGCTGAAGGAAATGAGTGCCATGGAAGCCATATTTCAATGAAAAATAAATAAAGGTATATTGAAGTGTAAGTGACTCGACTTTGACACGAAAGACAGTGTTTGCTAAAACACTGAAGGAAATATACCTGCCTGAAGGGAAATAAAAAGTTAGAGGTGTACCCATTTATCACCCATTAATTTGAAAGGAAAACTCATCACCCTCATACATGTGCAATGAGTTGTGTCCATCTAATCCCAGGACCAACTGACCTATCAGGCACCCTCCTGAATCACTGCTTCCTAACTCTCAGACCCTGCCGCTCATTAAACTTCATATTCTAGCAACTCTGATCAAAATTAAGTGGGTGCTTTATCCCACAATTTTCTAAATTAGATGACTTACTTTCTATGTGATATTTAACTCGTAAAAGATTACTTTATTAAAAGCTATAAGGGAAATAGGGATAAGAGGGGAAATGAAGAGAATAAGGTAAAGAAAGAGGGTTCATTTGATCCAAGTAATATATTTAGGTATGGAAATAACAAAAAGAGAAGACCATTTTGTTCAATTAATACATGCTCATAGTTGCTGTTGTTATTGTTGTTATGAGTGAGTATAAAACTTATTGCTCCAAATTCACAAATAAAATCACTTGGAGACAGGAAGAAAAGAAAGGAAGGGAAAAAGGAAGGAAAAAAGGAAGGAAGGAAGGAAGGAAGGAGGGAAGGAAGGAAGGAGGAAAGGAAGGAAGGAAGGAAAGAAGGAAGGAAGGAAGGAAGGAAGGAAGGAAGGAAGGAAGGAAGGAAGGGAGGGAGGGAGGGAAACTCCTGTAGAATAAACTTTTTCCCTGGTCCCTTCCTCTCTTCTGCTGGCTCCACCCTCAAATTAAGTCATGGTAGACATCTAATCTTCACTAACTTATTTTTCCCCAATGCCTTTACTCAATATTTGTTTGAGATTCTCTATGGACACTTTATACCATATAATTTCAATATCATTTTATACTAAATTATCCTCAAGAGATTTGAATTTGAATGCAGGATTTGTCTCATTTATCAGTTCTTGAGTCATTGAGAAAAGAAAGGATAGGTATTGAAGACAAGATAATAACATAAGCTATATAAATAACCTTAAAAATTATACAGTGTTTTCCTTGGGTGATATGATAATTATAGAAAGGGTATTACTTGAGCTATACCCCCAACATTTTTTTTCTTTAGTTATTTCTTCAATAGACTCTTTAATTTATTGTTCAATACCAGATTTGGACCATGATCCTCCTATTTTTATCCCCCACAAAGAAGAAGATACAGACATAGACTATCACACTGTTGGTTGAGATGGGATCCCACATAATTTTTTGTTTAGTTTGACTTTTATCAGTGATCTCTCTAATCTCTATTTTTCTAAGTGGCTGATATTACAGGTATATACAACCATTTGCAGAACTATCTAGATATTTTTCTTAATCTGTAAAGGAGATTGGATTAAATCTCAAATTAGAATATGTTTTAAAGTTTACTTTAAATACAGGCTAATTAAATATTTGATTACTTTTCAATGACCTATTCACTTTATAGATACTCATGGTATTAGTGAACACCTTGAAAATTGAGACAGCTACTAGTTACTGATAGATTTGTGTAATAATAGTCTAGGCAAAAGTATTATACATGCTTCACTCACACTTTATTATTTGTTGATTCAAAGTGCTATAGTTAACATTTAACAAAGTAATTAGACATTGGTCCATGCCCCCTCTATTGTTGCTATAATGTTGTCATGTATCTGCAGTGTTACCTGCCCAGGTTACACTATACTAGCTGAATACAGTTAGTGTCAAATGCGAGTAATCTGCTCTGCAACTTGGGGAAGAAAGTACTTTCCCTGATGGATTCTTCCCCACCAGCCCTCACAAAACATAAGAATATGCAAAGGAATAATTCCAACATAAATCTTTGTTTGAACGAATAATGGATCAGTGATGGCTGTCAAAAAGTCATTCAAACCATAAATCTCAACCTGTTCTTTTAATTTGCCTTGATTTTTCCATTCAAAGCTCTCATCTTTGAGGGCATAATCATCTTCAAACACCTATCCCTACTGACTCTGATTCAGTCCTTTGGAGGGCATATAGAAAAAGCTTAATTTTTCTAAGATTAAAAATTCAGTGATTTTTAAATTCAAAAATTACCATTTTTAAATAACAAAACATAATCAGATAAACTCTGACGTGGAGGATCTATCTAGTCCATATATTTCAAAAAATAAAAACAATCAAGTTTCTGGAGGGCAGTCTAGTATCTTCACTTGTCATCTTCTTTCTACTGAATGTAAGTCCCTGAGTTCAAACCCAAGCACTAGCAATAATAAGAACAATAAAAATAAAAACAATAGTTGGTCTATACCTTCATCAGAAAGAATGACAGTGCCCTATTTGTTGAGAAGTGGAGAGAGTTAGAAAAAATTATATTAAGTAAAACAAGCCAGATCCAAAGAAACATGGTTTCCCTTATTTGCAATAACTAGTAAACATCTAGGATAATGTTACCAGACAAGCAGAAAAGGTCAAAAGCTATGTACATATGACGATATAAGATGATGCTAACCAAAATGAACCCCAAGACTGGGACACAAGGTTTTTCTGTTGTTGTTTTTTTCTTTGTCACTGTTGTTTTTAATATACTACATGTTTTGTTTTGTTGGTTTTTTTGGTTTCTTTTGTATGTCCTTCTCCATGGAATAACCCCTGTTGTCATTGTATTTGATGTCGGTGCCCTGCATCTTCTATATATATTTTTCTCATTTGGGGAAGAGAAGGGAAATAACAAAATGCTCAAAGAAGAATAGAGGTTGACCCATTGTAACAATGAGATGTACAAGAAACTATATTGAAAACGAACTTTTGATGTTGGTATAATTTGTGGAGGGGAAGGGAAAAAACAAATGGTTTAAATAGGGATACAGTTTGACCCAGTGCAGCAATGAGATGTACAAGATGTTATGTTGAAAAACAAACTTTGCAACTTTGGGGCGGGGGGAGTGATGGGAAGGGGGAACAGAGGAGGGTAACAATGCTTGATAAGAAATGTACTCATTACCATGCTCATGTAATTGTAACCCCTCTGTATGGTATTTTCACAATAAACAAACAAACAAACAAAAAACAAAAAAAAAAAACGAACTTTACAACTTGGAGGGGAGGGAGGAGTTGGGGAGGTGGGGAGGGAAGGGATGGTAGGGGAAGAACAAAGGAGAGGTAACAATGCTGGATAAGAAATGTAGTCATGGGCTGGGAAGGTGGCTCAGTGGTAGAGCGCTTGCCTTGCATGCCTGAGGCCCTGGGTTCGATTCCTCAGCGCCACATAAGAAAAAAGAAAAAAGCCAGAAGTGGGGCTGTGGCTCAAGTGGTAGAGCACTAGCCTTGAGCTGAAGAGCTGAGGGACAGCGCTCAGGCCTACAGTTCAGGCCCCACGACCAGACCCCCCCCCCCCAAAAAAAAAGAAATGTAGTCATTACCTTACTCATCTAACTGTAGCTCCTCTTTACAATAAAAAAATTTTAAAAATCACAAATAAATATATAGTTGGTAGATTGTATGAAGAGATATAAAAGAAACAAAAAAGAAAAACAGGAAATAGGTAAAATATGTTTGCTGTGGGAAAGTACTTAAGATGCACACATAATTTCTCTCTCTCTCTCTCTCTTCTCTCTCTCTCTCTCTCTCTCTCTCTCTCTCTCTCTCTCACACACACACACACACACACACACACACACACAGATGCCATTATCCATCATCTGGGTTCTGTTCGCAGAGACCAGAACATGATGCGTGAAGAAAGCCCAAGCCTGCTTCCCAGGATCTCCTCCATGTTCTGAGCCTGTGGTATGGATTTCCTGCTATCACAGTTTCCCTATTTTCTTTTTCATTATTATTATTATTATTATTAAATTTGTATCAAGGAGCACGTCGATGCCAGAAGCTGACTCCTCTTCCACCAGCTCAGCCCTGGATGTGCCAGGTGGCTTGCAGTGTGAACACTTCCCTGCCGGGCAGCTTCTGGTCAGCTTTCCCGGTCCTTCCAGTGGAGCCATCGGCCAGTGTGAGCTGCCCGCTGCCTCGGCCCAGGGAACAGCTCCCACATCCTGACTCAGGCATCCACAGACGTTTCTCAGGGACTCCCCCAATGTCCTGTGAAGTCATTGAGGTCCATCTATCACCCATGATCTCTTCAGCTAAGCCCTCCAGCATTCTCTTCTGGCCTCTTCACTCAGCCTTTAGAACCAGTGGCAGCACCATCTACAGAGTCTGCATCTCATGGTCATCCAAAATGATGAGCTGTCCCTGTGGTCACTGAGACCACTGGATGCCGGAGGGGACATCTAAGTGGCCTTCATTGACTGACTGGAAAGACCATTGACTGACTCTCTTAGAAATCATCTGCCTTTAGAACCTTGAATAGGATGACAGCACACATAGTCATAAAGAAGAGAGTAAAGCTGGTGAAGCTACTCTCAGACTTTGTAGGAAGAAGACAGAAGGTCAGGCACACTATTGCTAGAGCTATGTTTCCGGAGAACATCCTGCCCATAGAAGAGATTTAGGTTGCAACGATCAAGGCTGCTGGCAAGCTAGCTTATGCAAAGGGAGCAAAGGCAAAACAAAACAAATCAGGCTGAGAACAAGGGAATCTGCACATCATTGATGCAAAAGCTCAGGTGAGCAACTACTACAGTCCAGATGTTTGGGAATGGGCAGGTGGGAGCCGCTGTAGACGCAGGGATGGGTAAGCCAGGCTCTAGCTGGAATCACGGGCACTAAATCACTGATCTCCAAAGACACATAAGAGGTATCTCCCTCAGTTTAGAGAAAGGATAAAGGAAGGCAGCATAAAATCTATCTGTTATTGGACAAAACTGTACAAAGAATAAGAATTTATTACAGAAACCAGCATGTTTTCCTTTGCTTCACTGAGGTCCCCGATTATTTGTGCGTGCATTTATAGAGCTTTGATTTTGGTTTCTATGTTCCAAAATAACATTCTCCACTTGCTAGTGTTATGGAACAAAGACCTTTAAAGAATAAGGTAACTTTGGGCTTTGGTTTGCTTTTTTTTTCTTTTCTGCTGACTGGCAATTCCCGTCGTCTTGGTCACTGATTTTGAAGATGGATAGACATAGAAAAGACAATTGAAACCTATGTGGTGGATAAATTGTGATTGTTGACTCTTAAAATGCTACTAGGTATAAATAACTCAAGCTTCACTTCCTTACCCATGACATGAGCATGGCCCCTTGAGTGAATTATTACCCGAGATTTGACTTTGAGTCATTTTTCACTGCATCTATTGCATTTGTTTTGCACTTTACCGTTACCATTTTGATATTTTTGGACAGCAGTATTGGAAAACCAAGGTTCCCAGTGTGTTGTTTCATTAGTTCAGTGAAATTTGGTGTTATGTATTAAAGCAATTCAAGACAAAATCATAGAGAAAATATTAAAATAAATTACCTCCTGTGTTGTTTGTTCTATTTAAAGCTTTGTTTCCAATATGAGAGTTCTATTAAAAAAAAAAAAGGTCTTTGGTTACCAAGTGTTGCCCCAGAAGACAGGCTGTGCAGATTGAGACGATTTCTCCAACACCTTAACTACAAATTCAATAAGTACTTAGCATAGCTCCTCTCATCTCCACTCGCTGCTGAGTATACTGAAATACAAATGGAGCCTCAGGGAATAGCTGAGAATATTGAAGGACACCTGATGCTATTCACTCTTCATTTATCTTCTTTAGTGTCTAAAGTCTGTAAGACTCAGGTAAATGATCTAAAAAACAGTTAAGGAGTTGTGTTGAGAGTAATATATTCTCTTTTCTTGTCAGCAGAAGTGTATTTTAAGTTCAGGCCTGGTGACATTTTTTGATGATGGTAATTATTTGTGCTCATTGTCTTTTTTTCTTTTTCTAGAGTTATCTATTTAAAATCTCTACAAAGTGGAAATTATCATCTCTTTACTTCAGAAAAGAATGGCTCAGAAGGGAAATGCTCTACAGAAAACTAGAATATATCTCCACTGGTGATTTTAGTTAGAAAGAGATTGTGGACAGGTATGGGAGTATACTCCTTGGATGCCACCATTTTGGGGAGCTAAAGAAAGAATATGTGAGTTCAAGGACAGCCTGGACTAGGTAATGAGACCTTGTATCAAAAAGAAAAAAAAGTCACACACACACATACTTGTAACAATCTTCACAACCTAAACACTAAGAAAGTAAAACCAGTCATGCCACTCAGCAGCCTGATGAGCCCCATCCAAGAAAGGCTCTTCTGTTCTCATTTCCTCTCCTATGGCTACTGTCTTCCTTGGTAGCTGGATGCTTTGCTAAGGCCAAAATAGTCAATAATACAATTAGGACATAGTTCTATAACTGAGTATATCCTCCCTAATTTTTGACATGCAAACATTGACCAGTTCTGTTGTTTATGTGGATAAGACATGATAAGAAGACATCACCAATTAGAGAGAGCCTCAAAATAATGGCAGCTAAATCCTCAGAACCAAAGCATTCATCAACAGTGTATGAGGCATTTGTCATCCTCAAAGAAGTTAGAGTATGTTCACATATGCAAAGGAACTACCAAACAATTTTGATAAGTATATGGAAATATAATGAGAAATATAAAGCATGCTTCAAAACTGAACCATGGAAATAAGTTGTCATAAAATCTGCAATTGTTGCAGGCAGCCTTTCTGACTGTGTGGTTTCACCATGGTTGTGAGCAGAGCAGCACTGCTTGGTTAGGACATTCAGCCCTAGGCACTCT
This sequence comes from Dipodomys spectabilis, assembly GCF_019054845.1. Classification (NCBI taxonomy): domain Eukaryota; kingdom Metazoa; phylum Chordata; class Mammalia; order Rodentia; family Heteromyidae; genus Dipodomys; species Dipodomys spectabilis. The sequence continues at coordinate 2,980,725 of NW_024870892.1, read as the reverse complement.
TCCAGTGACTATAGAGGTAAACCTTGGTAATTTTCAAACTTGCTTTTTATTTGCTTCCTTTTCTAGCATTTAGTTGCAATTTCCCCAGAAGGAGCAATTTTCAGTTCTATCTTAGAATACTACTTTTGCAGAAATAGGAGCAAAGGTCTAGTTATGGAAAGAACTTGATTTTTCAGGAGTGAGAGCTAAAATGACTAAGCTATCTTGACTTAATTTTTTCCAGTTTATTTTCTTTATTTTTATTGTAAAGATACTGTACAGAGGGGATATACTTACATGAGTAAGGTAATGAGTACATTTTCTATTAAGCATTGTTACCCCCTCCTTTGTTGTTCCCTTACTAACCCTTCCCTCCCCACCTCCCCAGCTCCTCTCTCCTTGCTCCGATGTTGGAAGGTTCATTTTCAACGTAGTGTCTTGTACATGTCATTGTTACAATGGGTCAACCTATATCCTTGTTTCATCATTTTGTTATTTCCCTTCCCTCCCCTTCTCCCCAAATTAAAAACATGTATATACAAGATGCAGGACACCTGAATCAAGTACAGTTAAGTGAAGTAAGACAGATCCAAAGAAACATAGGTCCCATGATTTCCCTTATTTGCAATAACTAGTACACATCTAGGATAATCTTACCAGAAAAGCAGAAAAGGTCAAAAGCTATGTACATATGACTATATATGATGAGGCTAAGCAAAATGAACCCAAAGATAGGGGCACAAGAGGTTTTTTCCTTTGTCACTCTTGTTTTTAATGTACTATGTGATTTTTTTTGTTTCTTTTATTAGTTCTTCCCACATGGTATAATCCCTGTTGTCACTGTATTTGATTTAGTTTTTTTGACTCTCTTTCTACTTACTTCTTCTATTTTCTTTATATGTTTCCTTATTTAGTTAAATAATTAGCAGTTTTACAAAGGATTTTGATTCTACAATAAGATTATGAGTATAACTCATCTTGATCAATATCATCTTCTCTTTTCCACTTCTTCCTCCATCTTCTTTTACTCATTGCTAAATATTTATTAGTAAGTTCTTTACTTAAATGAAACTACACATGGAAATGTGTTCAAAGTTATAATTAAAATTTAGTTCAATATTTTAGTAAAAGCAAATTTTAAATCAATCCTGGACATTGCTGGTTTAAGTGATGATTGGGGTTTCCTTCTGGCCACATTTTCACCAACATCTGTTATTATTTGTTTTCTTGATAATGTTCATTCTAACTGGGGTGAGATAGAATCTCAGTGTTGTTTAGATTTGCATTTCCTTTGTGACCAGAGATATTGAACATTTCTTCATGTGCCTATTGTCCATTCTCACTTCATCTTCTGAGAAGTCTAAGTCATTAGCACATTTATTATTAGTGGTGTTGTTTTTTAATGCTTTAATTTCTTAAATTCTCTGTGTAATCTGGATATTAGGACACTTTCTGATGTAGAGCTGGCAAAAAATGTTCTCCTGTTCTGTAGGCTGTCTTTCTAGCTTGTTGACTATATCCTTTGCAATGCAGAAACTTTTTAGTGTGATGTGATCCAATTTATTACGTCATTCTTTGATTTCCTGTGTTTCTGAATATTTACTTAGAAAGTTTCTACCTGTGCCCAGGAGCCCTATTATTTCCACTACTCTTTCCTGGGATAGTTTCATTGTTCAGGTCTTGTACTGAAGTCTTTGATTCATTTTGAACTGTTGCTGATGCAAAGTGATAAATAAGGACCTCATTTTAGTTTTCTGCATATATGCATCCAGTTTTATCAGTACCATTTGTTGAAGAAGCTGTTGTTCAATCAAGTTTTTAGTTCCTTTATCAAACATTAAGTGGCTATAGGTCTGTGCATTTATTTCTTGGCTTTCTATTCTATTCTATTGGCCTTCAGGCCTGTTTTTGTGCCAGTACCAAGCTGTTTTCATTACTAGAGAACTGATGATTAATTTTACTTATTATATATAGTAACTCTTGATTAAAAGCACTTACATTGCATTAAAACTTATTTTAAGTACTACTCACCATAGCTAAGGTATGGAATCAGCCCAGATGCACCAATGGATGAATGGATTAAGAAAATATGGTATACGTACACAATGAAATTTTACTCATCCATTAGAAAGAAAGATATTGTATCATTTGTATAGAAATAGAAAAATCTGGAAAAAATTATTGTAAGTGAAATAAGAGGCATGAAGAGAAAATTATTGCATGTTTTCCCACATACATAGAGCCATAAGCTTATGAGTTTATAAATAAATATATTCGGTGGTTTGCAAGTATATAAAAATATATTAACTGAAATATAGATTTAAGAGAGAGTTCAAATAGTGTAATTCCTTAGAAAGGCAAAATCAAAGATCAACAAAATAAATAACAGGAAATGGGTAATTGAAAGAGGTGGATGGGACAGATTGAGTAGAGAAACAGACAGAATGGAAAGAAGAAGGGAGGAGAATGAAATCAGGAATTCAATGTATATCCTACAAAATTAAGAAAAATGATAGAAGTGGGGAATGGGTGAGAATGCTGAAAGGGTTATTAGCATGGATTAAGATGCATTGTATTCATAAAGTACTCCATTAAATTGCTACTTCTTTGTACAACTAGTTAAAGATAATTAAAAATTGGACTTCTCTCTCAAAAATGTAATTTTTCAGAAATCTAGATAGTTTTTGCAAAGTAATTTACCTTAAATGACCTTAACAATACTACTTAAGTCGGAGGGGGGACCAAGATGACGACAGGACAATAGAGGAACGCCATAGCTCTCTCCAACCAAAAAGAGGGTTCCTATTCCAAAGTTTAATTTCCCAAAGAGACTGACAACAACAAAAAGATGAACACACTGAGAAAAACAGGAAGTGGAAAAAAACAAAGAAGAAAGAAAGAAAAGGAAGAATTTCAGAACAGAGTAGCACGAAGACCCTCCCCCAACCTTTACTGACTGTGTGGTAATGCGTCAAGCCATGGCCAGCCCAGCTGGGGCAGGGGGGTGGGGTGTGTGAAGAGGGGGTGTGACGGAGTTCCCAGAGACACAGGGGTTGTCTGCAAATCACCCATGCAGAAGATGCCTGAGGTATTAGTGTCGGACCCACTGATCATGACAAACAGAGAAACCTCTGAGCCCGGAGCCTGCACAAAGATCCCACAGCCACCCCTCACTCTCCAAGCAGAGGTGCTCTATCCCAACAAAGCCACTCTGCCCCACGGCGGGAACCCCAGAACTACAAGGTCGCCCACAGAACACCAAAGCAGAAGACCTGCAAGTTACTGGTGGTGATCCAGAAAGTGCAAACAGAGACAAACCCCAGCACTCAGAACCTGCATGAAGACCCCTCCCCCACCCCTCGGCCAGAGGCTGGAGGCCCATCCTGCAGCACCTACCTGAACAGCATCAACAGAGGCAGAGACAGAGGAGAAACAGGCAGAACCATCACCGCCCTTCCCAGCCCAAAAGCATCTCAACTGAACTTTGATTGCAGCAGCAACCAGTTACCTACATCACACAGAAACAACTAGCTCCAGGGTGAGTACCTTGCAGGGGCCAATGTATCCCTCAAGGGAGACCAGAGCTAGTGGGAACAACTAGACCTTGACACAGACCCCTATCCCAACACCTGGACTACAGGACCGACCCACTTAAACTGGGAACTGTTCAAGAGCTCCACCAGCCCATGGAGTATATCTAGCTGGCCAGGCTAGATCACGAGCACGCCTAGAAGGGAGCTTAAACCCAAGCCAGGAACAGCATCCCTGGATTATGACAACCAACAGTGGAAAAAATTTGAACTGTTTACTCCAGGCTGAATAACCCAGGCAGGATACACAGCAGCACAGGTGCAACTGGCATGCCCCAGGCCTGGGGCCGAGACCAGGCCTGGGGATCTGGTGCCTGAGCAACACAACCAACTCCTCCCAATTGAAGTCAGAAGCTGATCATATGCCTCAGCAGAGGGGGGAAAACAGGGAACTACACCCCCTGGGAATCCCACCTGTGACTGCAAAAGACCTGGGTGTCCAGGGCAAGAGAACCAAAAGCCCAAACCCCACCAGAACCCGACCCATATATCCTAGGCCAGGAATTGGACAATTCAGGCCGCCAGCACCTGATAATAGTTAGGAGCTCAGTCTGGTAAGGTGGCTCAGTGGTAGAGTGCTTGCCTTATGTGCATGATGCCCTGGATCTGATTCCTCAGCACCACATAAGCAGAAAGGGCCAGAAGTGATGCTGTGGCTCAAATGGTAGGGTGCCAGCCTTAAGCTGAAGAGCTGAGGGACAGCACCCAGCCCAGAGTTCAGGCCCACAACTGGCAAAACAAAAAAATGACAAACAAACAAACAAAAGAACATCAGGAGCACATAGCAGACTCCAGCATCTGGAAGAGTACATCCAGCACATTTGATCTCACCAAGAGCACCTGTAGGAGTAAACAGAAGCAGTCTAAGCTGCTCAACACCTCTAATGGCGGGAACTGCCAGTGATCTACAGCAGAGAGCCAAGAGAGCCCTATGTGGGTCAGACCAGCAGCTGTAGGTCGGCCCCTAACAGAACCAAGACAAGGAACAGATTCTCTCTGCCAGCCCAGAAACAGCAACCAAGCAAAGACAGACACCTATTGACCAAAACAAAATTTCAGGTTAGTCTCCAATAATCCCTGAATCCCCATGCGAAAATCACAGAGAAAAATTACAAGGTTTATCAACTCCCAAGATAGCAAGCTACCCCTAAAAGCCAGCAGCCACCCAGGGGAGTGCCCCAGTGGGAGCAAAGCAGGAATGGAAGACAAAAGCTACATCCAAGAGATGCTGGAGGCAATGCTCAAGAATTACAGTGAGAAATAGACCAGAAATTTAAAGAACACAGGGATGAAATATCGAAAGAGATGTAGGGTCTCAAACAGGAGGTGCATGCAAAAATAAAGGCAGTACACACCTCACTAAGAAGTGAGATTAGTAAAAAAATAGAGGTAGTACATACCTCACTAAGAAGTGAGATTAGTACTTTGAGAACCAACATTGAATTAATAAATGAGTCCATTTCCTCCATGCAAAACACAATGGAAGCCATAGTTAACAGAGTGAATGAAATGGAATGTGGAGTGTCAGATACAGAAGACAGAATACACCAACTGGACCAAAAAATCACAGATATGGTAAAATCACTTAATTTATGCCAAAGGGAAATCCAAGAACAAGTGGATAGTGCCAAGAAATTTCACCTTCATATAATTGGAGTGGACAAAGGTAAGGAATATCAAAGCAAGGGAGTACAATGCCTATTCAACAAGATTGTCAGTGAAAATTTCCCACATCTTAAAAAAGATCATCTTACCTACATAACAGAAGCATATAGAACACCTAACAAGCAGGATCCCAGGAGAAACATTTCTAGACATAGTATAGTAAAAATGGTAGATCTGAATAATAAGGAAACAATCTTGCATGCAGCAAAAATAAAGAAGGAGCTATACTACAATGGGACAAAATTAGAATCACTGTAGATCTCTCCACACAGACACTAAATGCAAGAAAGGCCTAGGAAAGTACCATACAAGCCCTGAGAACCAATAACTGCCAACGGAGACTGATATACCCAGCAAAGCTAGCATTCACGTTCGATGGAGAAGTGAAATTTTTTAATAGTAAAGAAAAACTATATTAATTCATAAACAATAAGCCAGCATTACAAAGAATACTAAGTGAGGAAACACAACCTGAAGAAAGCAACCAGGAACGGGGACCCACACCAGAAAGGTATTAATAGAAGTTTAACTTAGTAAGCACAAGAGGAAAAGAAAGAAGAATAACAGGAAAACAGGGAATGACAGGGACCACAATAAATCTCTCTATATTATCCCTAAAAATTAACGGTCTTAATTCACCAATCAAAAGAAAAAGAACTGCAGATTGGATCAGAAAACATGACCCATCCATCTGTTGCCTTCAGGAGACCCACCTTTCAGCCAAACATACAAAGTCAGAGTGAAGGGTTGGAAAAGGATCTACCAATCAAATATCCCCATTAAGAAAACAGGAGTAGCTAACCTGATATCTGACAAAATAAACTTTTCATTAAAATCAATACAAAAAGACAAGGAAGGACACTACATATTAATACAGGGAGCAATCCAAGAGGAGGATATTACCATTATCAACTTATACTCCCCAAACATTGGAGTATCCAGTATGTTAAGCAAGTACACTCAAACTTACAGAATAAAATAGTCCCAATACGATAATACTAGGAGACTTTAACACCCCGCTCTCACTGAGGGACAGGTCTACCAACCAGAGGATTGGCAAAGATGCTACCAAATTAAGTGAGGCCATACTTCAAGCAGAACTAACTTGCATCTACCGAGTATTTCACCCCAAAACAACACAGTACACATTCTTCTCAGCAGCTCATGAAACTTTCTCCAAAATAGACCATATCATAGTTTATGCAAGGAACTTAAGCAAATATAAGGGGATTCACATAATCTCCTGTATCCTATCCAACCACAGTGGAATCAAGCTAGTTCTCAATAACAAAGCATACCGCAGAAATTACTCAAATACATGGAAATTGAACAGCATACTTCTAAGCAACACCTGGGTAACTGAAGAAATTAGAGAAGAAATTAAAAAGTACCTACAATTCAGTGAAAATGAAGACACATCAAAAAGAAACTTGTGGGACACAGCAAAAGCAGTCCTGAGGGGCAAATTTATCGTCCTCAGTGCCCACATCAAGAAAATAGAGACAGACCAAGTGAATAATCTCATGTTGCAATTAAAATAGCTAGAAAAACACAAAAAAATGGAACCTAAAGTTACTAGATAGAGTCAGATAATCAAATTAAGAGTGGAAATTAATGAGATAGAGAATAGGAAAATTAAAGATAAAATTAATAAAACAAAAAGTTGGTTCTTTGAAAGACTAAATAAAATTGATAGACCTTTCGCAAGATTAATTAAGAAAAGAAGAGAAGAAACCCAAATTAACAAGATCAGGGATGCCACGGGAAAAATCACAAGTACCCAAGAGATCCAATTACAAAGGACTATTTAAAAAAGTTATACTCTCTAAAGAAAGAAAACTGGCAGAAATGGATGCATTTTTAGAGAAATACAAGTTGCCCAAACTGAGCAAAGAAGAAGTAAATCAATTAAATAAGCCACTATCTTACAACGAGATACAGGAAGCAATCAGAAGTCTTCCAACAAAGAAAACCCAGACCAGATGGATTCACAGCAGAATTTTATAAGAATGTTAAAGAAGAACCAATACTCATACCCCTCAAGCTCTTCAGAGAAGCAGAGTAGGAAGGAGCTATCCCAAACTCATTCTACGATGCCAATATCACACTCATTCCCAAAGCAGGCAAAGACCCAACCAAAAAAGAAAATTACAGACCAATCTCCTTGATGACTGCAGATGCAAAGATCCTTAACAAAATTCCTGCTAACAGAACCCAGAAACACATTAAAAAAAAAATACACTATGACCAGGTAGGCTTCGAACCAGAGATGCAGGGATGGTTTAATATACTTAAATCAATAAATGTAATGCAACACATCAACAAAGCCAAGGTCAAGAATCACATGATTATCTCTACGATGAAGAAAAGGCTTTTGATAAAATACAACATTCATTCATGTTAAAAGCTCTGGAGAAAATAAGAATAGAAGGAACATTCCTTAAAACAATAAAAGCCATAAATGACAGACCAATAGCCAATATTACACTTAATGGGGAAAAACTACAACCAATTCTAAAATCAGGAACAAGGCAAGGATGCCCACTATCTCCACTACTCTTCAATATAGTCCTGGAATCCTTAGCCAGGGCAATAAGGCAAGAAAAAGACATTAAAGGGATCCATATAAGAAAAGAAGAAGTTAAACTATCCCTTTTTGCAGATGACATGATACTATACCTTCAAGATCCCCAAAACTCCATCCCCAAACTCTTAGAAATTATAAACCACTTCATCAATGTAGTAGGATACAAAATCAACCCACAAAAATCACTCGCCTTCCTGTACACTGACAATGTACAGGCAGAGAAGGAAATAAAGGAAGCAATCTCATTCACAATATGAACAAGTTGTTATGTTGAAAACGAGTCTTACAACTTTGGTGCGGGGTCGGGGGGAGGATTGGATAGGGGGGCGGGGGGAGAATGGGGAGGAAGGGATGGGAAGGGGAACCAAAGGAGGAGGCTACAATGCTTGATAAGAAATGTACTCATTATCTTGCCCATGTAATTGTAACCCCTCTGTACAATATTTTCACTAAAAAAAACAAAAACAATAAACAAAAAAAAACAATAACCTCCCCCAAAATAAAATATTTAGGAATTAACCTAACCAAAGATGTAAAAGAACTATTTAATGAAAACTATAAAAAGTTAAAGAAAGAAATTACAGACAACACTAGGAAATGGAAACACCTTTCATGCTCTTGGATAGGCAGACCTAATATAGTGAAAATGGCAATACTGCCAAAATTAATATACAAATTCAATGCAATTCGTATGAAAATCCCAATGATGTACCTTTCTGAAATACAGAAAACATTCCAAAAATGCATATGGAACAAAAGACCTAGAAAGCCAAAACAATTCTAGGCAAAAAAAGACAACATGGGAGGGATCTCGATGCCAAACTTCAAACTCTATTATAGAGCCATAATAACAAAGACAACATGATACTGGCACAAAAACAGACCCGAAGACCAATGGAATAGAATAGAAGATCCAGAAATAAAACCACATGCCTACAGTCAGGTGATATTTGACAAAGGAGCCAAAGACATACAGTGGAAGAAACACAGCCTCTTCAACCACTGGTGCTGGGAAAACTGGGCAGCCACCTGCAGAAAACTAAAAGTGGACCCCAGCCTATCACCATGCACCAACATCAACTCAAAATGGATTAAAGACCTCAACATCAAACTTGAATCTCTGAAACTACTGCAGGACAGAGTGGGAGAGACACTTGAACTTATAGGCACAGGCAGGAACTTCCTGAACAGAGACCCAGGATCACAACAAATTGGAGAGAGACTTGACAAATGGGACTACCTTAAAATAAAAAAAAACTTCTGCACAGCTAAAGCTATAACAACCAAGCTAGAAAGACAACCAAATAACTGGGAAAAAGTATTTAACAGCAGTATATCAGACAAGGGGTTAATAGCCAGTATATACAGGGAAATCAAGAAACTAATCCTTCCCAAACCAAACAAACCAATTACTAATTGGGCAAGGGAATTAAAGCGAGACTTCTCAGAAGAAGAGATAAAAATGGCAAAGAAACACATGAGGAAATGTTCATCATCCCTGGTTGTGAAGGAAATGCAAATAAAGACAACCCTGAGATACCACCTTACCCAAGTCAGGATGGCCCACATCCTCAAGTCAGCCAACGACAAATGCTGGAGGGGATGCGGAGAAAGAGGAACCCTATTACACTGCTGGTGGGAAGATACACTTATACAACCACTTTGGAAAGCAGTCTGGAGGGCCCTCAGAAAGCTAAATATTGACCTCCCTAATGACCCAGTCATACCACTTCTAGGCATCTATCCTGAACAACAGGAACCAGTATACAAGGACACATGCACCTCCATGTTTATTGCAGCACTGTTCACAATAGCCAGGATATGGAAACAACCCAGATGCCCCACCACAGATGAATGGATCCAAAAATTGTGGTATCTATACACAGTGGAATATTAGGTAGCCATTAGAAAGGACAAAATAATGGCATTTGCAGGGAAATGGATGGAGCTAGAAGAAATCATGTTGAGCGAGGTAAGCCAAGAGCAAAGAGACAAACAGCACATGGTATCCCTGATAAGTGGATGTTAAATCCAAAATGTTAGGTGATACGACAAAATTAACAAGACTTAAGAAACAAAGGACTTCCACTCATCTGGTCGAATCACTACTAAATAACCCCATGCTGCTGATCACATGTATGATATATATGTGTACACGGGAGGGGAACCAGGAAGACAACACAGAACTAGAGGGAATCAGGGAAAAACATACAACAGCGGGACCCATCAGCTGCACTGGACATTGATCAAAATGAACTAAGCAACACAGTGGCAGTGAAGGGAGGGAGGGAACAAGTGGGAAAGAGGGAACAGCTGATGCTATGCAAAACAAAAGAAATGTACATACCATCCAATGTGGAAGAAATAACTGTATTGCAAAGCACATAGAACTCATAAATGTTATAGACCATGATAGACAATTTGCTCCATGAAAGTTAGAATGTGTTTGTGACTTTAACTAAGCATCACTATCCCACAATACTGTGAAATTTGGGAAATTATGTAACCACTTAATCACAATAAAAAAATTTGGAAAAAAAATACCTTAATTCAGGGTGGATATTTAGCTCCATAGAAGAACACTTGCCTGGCAAAATGCAAGACCTGAGTTGGTTCCTCAGCTCTACAAAAAGCAAGGAAACAAATGAAAAGCCCTTAAAATGGAATCTTTCTTTACTAATGGATGCCTAATAAGTAATTATTCATCAAGAGGAATTTATGTTATTATCTTTTTCTTGTTACTTGTTTTTGAGACAGGGTCTAACTAAATAGTTCAGGTTGACCTTGAACTAACTAATGTCATTCTTTGTAGTTGGTGTGTGCCACCATACTTGGATATCAAGGATTATTATTATTTTTTTAACTGTTTTTAATGCTATTATTACTCTGCTATTAAATGTATAAGCCACTGATAATCTCAGGTGGAAATGTGTCAGTATTGACCAATACATCTTTAAGAAGGAATTTATTGAGCTTCTCACACATGAAATAGCTCAGAATAATCCTTTAGATAAATCTCCAAAATTTTACAATCTAATTAGCTCCAATTTTTTAATCTTAGTGTATAAGCAGGTTAAAACTTAATGTGTCCATTTCTGTTTCCCATACTTCCCGATAAATTCCATCATTCTCCTCCACACTGCTACCAATTTCCTCTAGGACCATATCAGGGACCAGTTTGGAGGAGACAGTGGGATTAAATCATGGTAAATTACACTGATGCACTCAAAGAAAGATGTAAGCATAATTAAGTGCTTTATAATAATAGTACAATTAACAAGGGGAAAGTATATATTTAAAGAAAAAGGAATCATAATAAATTGTCTATGGAATTGCCTATTTGATAAAGTCAGAGTGGCTCTTAAAAAGTGAATTGCACAAACTTGCTTTTTACTGAGAAACTGGTTATAATGAGTTAGTAAAATTAGGAGCAAACTAGAAAAGGACTGAGACATGACATGAGCCTTGTTGAATTTGTTCACATAGTAGTGGCACAGTCACATGATAGTGCCAATGACACCCATTGTGGAATTGCTGTGGATTTTAATGCTGTCTTGGGAACTTTTTGTGTCCAGGTTTTATTTTGTCAAGCACTGTTAAAATATTTATAATGATTAAAGTATCTGAAAAAAAAAGTTTCACATTTGCTGTTCGATTTACTCTAGTTTGTAAAAGTGGTAATAGTACCATAGTGGGGTAAAAACTCAAGTTAATATTTGGAGTGGAATCCTCACCTGAATTTTACTCCCTCCTTGTGGAAACAAAAGGTTTTGACTTGGGCTTTCACTGTTTTTTAACCTTTAAGTTCAAATATGAAAAATTAATCATATTTCTCCATCTGTCCTCATGTGACACAGATGATGAATGCTGCAGGTTCTGCATTGCTGGTTTGATATTTATTTTCTCCAAGTGGAGTGTCACACTTGGGACTGTTTGTACAGGAACTAACAAAGGTGTAATGCTTTAAAGAGTGTATTCATAGAAGAGAATATATCCTGTTACTGAAAGTAAAGTGGTGAGCCCTTAGGGATAGAGTTGTCATAAGTGGTTTTACATTCGACAAAAAAGGAGGATGACATTTTTGAAAAGTTCATCAAAGGAATGTTTTAAATGTTGTTATAAAAATTTATATTTGCTAGAATAATAAAAACTATTCCTTACTCTCTAAGCCAAAGGTTAATTAGCATTTATTTTCATCTAGGTAGTAAGTGTTGCAATAGAGACTAATGCTGCATCAAGCCAAGCAATGGTCATAGTTCAATAATTAAAAAGTTTGATCTCTAATCTTAGAGAAAGCTCAGATGGAAATTTGTGGATGGTCCAGCCAAGGGATATGTTATGGAGAGAAGACAATGATGACACATAGTTTCTTTTTAATGAATAAGATAAAAGTAGGAATTGCTCAGGTGCTATGTACACAGAGCCTGGAAGGACAGAAGAATGTTCTTAGTTATCAATTAGTGAAACTCTTAATATCAACTCTTGCCTTCTCTACCCCTGCCTGCAAGGAAATTATATTAAAGAGGATGGATAGGGAAGACATTTTTTTCTTTTAACTTTTATATTATATTTCCTTTTTAATCATTTCCTGCTTCTACTGTTTCTCTTCCTTTGCATTTTCCTCCTCTTATTCCCTTTCCTCTTCCTCCTTTCTCTCTCATTATTTATTTTTATTTTCTGCAGAAATTTGCCAACTTAAAAACATACCACTGAGGGGCTCGGAAGGTGTCTCAGTGGTAGAGCGCTTGCCTTGCATGCCTGAGGCCCTGGGTTCAATTCCTCAGCACCACATAAGCAAAGAGAAAAAAAGCTGGAAGTGGTGCTGTGGCTCAAGTGGTAGAGCACTAGACTTGAGCTGAAGAGCTGAGGGTCAGCGCCCAGGCCCAGAGTTCAGGCCCCACAAAAAAATAAAAATAAAAAACAAAAACAAAAAAAACATACCACCTGATTTATTTTGAATTTGTTTTCAATTCAGCATCTCTCAGAGCATGAAATCCAGCTTACTAAAAGTTGCTGCCTGTCTTCCAAGACTTAGAAAGTCAGAAAGGAAATATTGACCTGCAATTAAAGGTAGACTAAGATGCATAAATTATATCACCAAGTGACTGCTTGACTGATGTGTCTGGAAGTTCTAACAAGTCACCTTTGCTATTGTATTTAGTCTGATTTATACTGCAGGGTAAACTCATTTTAACTTAATCTTTCTGCAATCTTTATTCCATGCTGAAGAAGATGGAGGTGAGGGAAATTCTACTGTTTCTATTCCTGGTGAATGTGGAAAGCAGAGTATGTAGACAGAAGCAGGCAATCTTTCCATCATTATAGAATAGTCCAAGTGAAAAGCCATACTATCCTTTGATTGGTGAAAGGAGAATATGAAAAATCCATAGCTAGATAGCCATTATGAATGCTAAACAAATTTATGAATTAATGAATACTCCCAAGATGGTGATTAACTGAATCTTCATCCAAAGAATTTGCATTTTATTGAAAATGTATAACTGTCAGTGTATTATAACTAGCAAGTTATAATATCCTCAACGACAAGGACAGTTGAGGGAAGTTAGAAAGTTAGTGCTAGATAGAGAGCTGAAATCCTTTCTTGTCCATTAAAAAGTAATGAAAATTGTCAAAGCATCTTCTACACTCTCCAACAGTTAGTTAGAAATGCACATCATAAATCACAAAATATTGTTTAAAATCATTGCTCCCATACATTACTTAGAACCAAACAAATCTGAAGAAGCCTTCTTAGTATCAGTGAGCTATCCTTGTGGATAGAGGAAGGAGCATTGCTTTCTCATTGAAAAGAATTTTCTCGGTGATCTTGTGCAATAGACTGAAAGGGGAAAAGGTCCAGACACACAGAGATTCCAGTGCAAATCCCTATCTTGCATGGATCTTGTTCTATACTTAAATCTTAGAGCTTAAAGGGGTCTTTGAGACCCAGAGCACAGAAGAGAAAAATGCTGCTACCAACAGACCTTCCTAATGCACACACAACAGTTGTAATCTCAATTTGCCAGGCCTGCTTTCAATCTGAGTGTACTTCCTACTTGGGTAGAAATCAGAGGAAACATGAAAATGAGTGGGAAGAAAGAGGTGCATACAAACAAACAAACCAACGAACACTTACCACTACTTCATCTTCCCTTCAATTCCTGCCTGACTCCACATCTAAGTACATATCCCATTGTAGCTTTCAACAGAATCCACTCTCCAAATTCTCAAATTGAGATTTGGCCTTTAATCTCAGTTATATTCATGCCATTCCCTTCGGATGTAATCTTCCCCTATTAGCCTGTAAGTGTCTTTGCTGTGTCTCAAGATTCAGGTAAAATATTATCTTCCCAATATATCATATTCTGAACTCTCAAAATGTCTTTTTGGCTATTAAATGACCATAACTCTTTTTAGAAGAAATCCTAGTTAAAATTTGCCTCCCTCTGCATGGACAAAACAGAACACTTGGAACAAAGAAATAATTAACAATGCAGAATATTAAAACAATTATCTATATTAATGACTAACATACTATGTGAAGGAATATTTGTGTATATAAATTACCAGAATGGTTCTGAAAATGTATGCAACACCTTGATTTTCTTGTCATATGTCATTTTGACATGAAAGCTCTGGCATTTGTCAATAAATTCCCTTTAGAGAACAGATGAGGCAGAGAGCATTTACTTCTTCTTTTCTTCCCTCTGACATGTAATACAATCCTGCTGATGAATTTATGTATGTTTCATCTTTCAAGAGATTTATTGATAGCATACAATCATTCCATCCTAAAGTAGAACCCTTTCAATATGGAATATTACAAATAAAAAAGAATAGCTACCAGTATCTTTTGTATAGGCAAAAATTTATAAAAGGTGGTAAAAATAGCTGAAATGCTTCTCTTGAAGATCAATATCTTAGTACCTACCAATGTTATTACTTCATTAGGTACAAGAAAAGAAAACAAGAAAAATTCTTTTGTCTCTTTTATCTCTTTATCATCAAAGTGAATTCCAACAGGTGCATGGCCTAAGTTTTCTTATTTGTAGGTTGTAGGAAGAGTGAAGGATTTTTTTTTCCACTCCAGTCTTGAAATTCTGATTAGTTCTACTAATTAAAGATGAAAAGTCCGGGGTTTCGTAAGGCCGGTCCGAAGCCACCCATGTGTGTTGATTGGACGTTGACGTGCTGTGGGAGTGTGGCGTTTTCTTGGAAGGTGACAGTGGGAATTGCGGGGGCAGGTGCCTGCCAGCTCTTTGGGCAAATGTACCTCTCCACACACTGTAAGCCCTGATAAGTTTGTATCCAACTATTCAATTGCTTATCCAAAACTTTCCAAACTACCTTCTCAACTTGCTGGTGCATGCTCAAGTGGCAATGGCATTGTTCAAACAATATGCCTTTGTCTGTCTTTTCCTCCAACGATCCTCAGTCTGATTATTCTCAGAAATCAATATTTATATGATATTAATGTGATAGATTATATAGTTAAGAACTGGGAGCATCGTAAAACATTTGCAGTTGACTGTATGTAATTTTTTATTTCCTTCTTAATCTGCCTTCATTGTAAACTTTGGTGTACATCCCAAATTGAAGTATCCATTTGATTCCCAAAACTTTTCTGGTAAATCAAACTAGTAGAAAAAAACCTGCTAAGACTTTTCAAGCAAATATTTCTGGTTTTATATCTAGACATTTTTGTTTTCTATGAATAAAACTTTGCAAAGTATGCATTCTGCAAATTCATCTGACATGTAAAAACTAGAGACAAGCACCAAATAGGAGAGTCATTCTAAGATGGGACAGCCAAGACATGGTTGAAAGTAATATGTATTAGAAATTATAGAAACAAAATGTTGAGACAGGTGATTGATTTACACTCAGGTGAAATATGGTAGTGTCCAGGCACTGATAAAAAGGGATTGGATTTTGATTTATTGGTGGCTGGAACTTCACATAGTTTGCATAAAGTGGTAATCAAGGAAGTTTTACTTTGATCCCTAACATAAAGAAAAAGTTTCAAACCGATTAGGAAAACAGTTTCAACAATAAGGAAGCTTTACTAGCAGAAAAAGAAAATGTTTAATTTTTTGAAGGCTATCTACTGTAGTAGTATATTGAAGTAAAGCATAAAATTTCATAAAACATCTCTATTTTTTAAAAAAATTGTCACAAACAGGTTTTGTGGGTGTTTTTTGTTGTTGTTGCTGTTGTTCATTTTTTATTTAAGAGACTGGGCAAAAATAAAAGTTCTGTTGCCTTTCTCTCCTCCCTACTTCTCCCTCCTTTCCCTGACATTTAAAATTAATTCCTTTGGGAAAGAAATTTTCTGGGATTCAATGCCATTTGAGATTGAAAAGGTGAAGGTTTTAATTAACCGCCTTTGAGCTTATCCCTGCAAGATGGGGGCAGTTAGCTCAAGTGGTGTGAAGAGCTCTTAAAATTATTCTGGCAATTGAATTTCCCCCCCTTTTTGTTCCACATTGTAAAATCCTTTAATGGCTAAACACACCCACGAACTTGGACTTTAGACAGTAGGAACAGCAGGGAAGAGATGTGTAACTGATGTAATGATTACTACCTTGTAGACCCAATCATTACACTTCCTGGGACTCACGCATATGTTAAAAGGGGAGTGTGAGTTAATCAGAATGGCTACACTCAAATCAGAATGGCTACACTCAATGAGGCCAAATTCTTTTCAGTTCTCAGAAAAAGGGAGACCTGGGGCAGGATTAAGAAAATTGAAAGCTGAAATAAAAGAGGATCAAACACTGCTCGGTGTTTCTCTCACACCAAATGAGGGCAAATTGCAAATACCATGACATACAGGCATCCTCATCAAGTTACTTTGGAGACCAGGAAATTCATCTGAGGTTATAACAGCAGATGGGCGATCCCCTGGCCTCACAGGTCCTTCTTCAGTGCCAGACAGAAGTTAGTGCATTTGTCTGCCCTCAGTCAACAGCCCTCAAAAGGGTGAAAGTCAGTTCAGACTTGAGCCTGGATATCCAGGTCATTTCACAAGCCAGGTTCCATCCTGAAAAACTGGCCAGCTTACTCGTTGGTAGTATGTGTCCCTTGACCTCTCTGTTTATCAGTTTATTGTATTTCACTTTTTTAATAAGCAATGAGAAGTCTTGAAATAAAACATTGTCAGAATCTTTTATCTTTATGATGCATAACAATGTCATGAAATAACATCGGCCCTAGATTGAGAATTCCAGGTATCTTTTAATGCATTTAAAAATAATGTAATGTATGCCTTCCTTGAGACCTTTCTATTCCCTCAGAATATCTTTTAACAAGACTTCTAGAAGTGAAGAAACTAAGGGCCTGATGGAGACCTACTGATTTGGAATTTATATTTTAGTATAGCTCCTCACAATTCAATGAACTGTTGTTACAGTAACTTATAGGCATTGTTGAAAACAAACTTTACAACTTTGGGGGACAGGGGAGATTTGGGGAAGTAGGGAGGAAAGGGATGGTAGGGGAAAAACAAAGGAGGGGATAACAATGCTCAATAGGAAATGTGCTCATGATCTTACTCATATAACTGTAAGCTCTCTATACAGTATCTTTACAATAATATATATTAAAAATGTTGCTACTCATTAAAAATTTACCAGAAATTTAAAATAAATAAAATATTAAAATGGTTTTGAGTCCAGTGACCACATGACAATGTCTTTGCTTTCACCATATACATCAAGAATGTATTGAGAAACTCAAGAAACCTTAATGGCTTTGAAAAGCATATAATAGACCATTTGGTAGAACTATCCCTGAATTCATTTAGTGTAAGTAGGCAAGTGCTACAACAACAACAACAACAACAAAAACACTACTACTCCAACTTCACCCCATCTCATTCTTTTTTTATTTTCTGTGTCTTTACACTCATCCTTATTTTACCCTGGGAAAATTAAGAAAGGAGATCGTTAATAACCAGTATATACCCTGAGCTGGCTCAAACAGCATCCATTACTAATAGCACTAATAGTTTTGAATGAAGAATCAGACCAGTTAAAATGAACCCTATGAACTCCAAACAGTATTATGAAATTGTTCTCATATATAAAAATGACTGAAAAGTTAAGGAATTTAGCCAGAAAGAAGTTAGAGTAGCTGCATATATAGCATGAAGGGTGACTATACCATCTAAGAGGTATCTATATGACTAGTTCATATCTATCATGTCTCTACTCATTCTACCATCTGATAGGTATCTTCATTGACTAGTTCATATCTGTCAAGAGTCTACTTATTCTAAAGCCTTGTCTCTAAGCTTATGTCTCCAAGCTTATATTTATTGTTTATCTCAATACCACACTTTTTAGTAACTATTTCTACTGTTTGGAACCATGTAACCAGAAGACAAAACACTTAACACTTAACAAATATTCAAGAACCAGAAATATGAGATTTGGGGGTCAATCAAAAGCTCCAAATGGACTAAAAAGTGAGGGTAATATTTTACTCTACTGAATCCCAGTTCCTCTTCAGAAAATACTTTCTGAAGAGCATGCTCAGTTAATGTCTGTTGTATATCTAAACAATTCACAGCACATTTGTAATAGCAAAGATACTGAAAAGAAAATAATATGTAATCCTGTAAACCAAGATAAAAAAAATAAAGTCCTTTAAAATGACATATAATACATGAATATTATAATATAAAGTATAAATGCCATAGTTAAATATATATTATACCATATATCATATATGATATAGATGCTATTTACATGTGTATAACCTATATGTTCTATAAATTATGCATTATGCATAAATGTTACATATAATGTGTTAGGTATGTAATGTATATAACACTCACATATATATATATATATACATATATATATATATATATATACACTATATACCTGTTATGTGTGTGTAATATTGGATGTCACATATTTGTTTCGTTGTTTGGAAAATGACATAAAAAGAAATCATAAAAATTCTCCTATATCCTAACTCCCATAGGAAGTCAAAATTAGAGTTTTCTTTAACATTTTAAAAGAAGAATTAATAAAAATGATATATCGTCTATCTAAAAATGCCCAAACTAGCGTACATTCTTGTGTTTGCCTGGGAATGCTTATTCTCAACAGCGAGTGGATTTTCATTTGCTGCTCTGAAGGAACTCTGTCCACTGCCTGTTTTAAATAGCAGCATCTCTGATAGCTGTAATTAGTTTCATAACAACTCTTCCTGCTGCCACTTTGCAAATCAGGCTGGGAGTCCAACTCTTACACAGACATGCCGCTAATTAACACTGTCCAAAACCAAGTCCTCTAGGCCCGTAATGAACATGAGACAATTGCAGGCCTGAGTTCTTTTCTCCTTTTGAGTCTTGGAAGCAATCCATTTTAATCTGTATGCAAAGGTCGGCTTTTGAAGGAATAATTGTACTTTGTTTTGGTCCATCTGGATTGGGCTATAAATATGCCTTCCAGGTTTTATAACATTAAGTTACAGAGGCAGCACTCAATGTCACAGTAATGTTCAAGAAGTCCTATATGGGTGATTAACTTGAGAACATCCATCAGATTGTTGCCCTGATCATAGGGGAAAAATGCATTTTTTAAGCTAGAAGCAAGTTCTGGGCTCTTGATTTTGGTGAATGAGATGAATTCATTTAGGAAAAAAAAAGTTCCAAGTGTTTTCTGCTCTCCCTTGCAATTAAGTCTAATAAAATGAACACATTTTCCTTCCCTTTAACACATGCATATTTGTCCATGCCAGAAATTACACTGAAGTATTTGAATAACAATAACAAAAAACCCTTAGTGGTCTCTGTGGCTTAAGTCCTATACAGAAACCTTTCATGAATATTTTGTCCATTACACTTTTTGCATATATTTTTGCAGGATTTTATAACAAGCTTCAAATGGATCCAAGGTTTGGGATTTCCTCTTATTACTATTTATGCTATCAGTGTTCACATTCCATTGATTTTTTTTCCTATCCTTCTCAAACCTAAATGTCAATTGTAATCTAAATTAATTTGCACATGGAGTTGGCAAACTGGTGACTTCAGTGTTCATAGAGAAACCATAAGGCAAAGCAGAGGAAAAACAGAGACTGCTAACTCTGGCATGATTCGTCTTCTTGATATTTCTGGCTCCTTCAGATGCCCCAAAACCAATTAGGCACCTGTAATTATCACTTGGGAAATGGATTAGAGAGAGTTAGTACATGCATTGATTTTTGTCTTTAAAAATACGATGCCCAGATTTCTCATAGAAGAGAAATTAGGGTGATTTCTCTACCAGTAAACATGCATGAAAATCAATTTTGTTAAGCTAACCTATATAACTTCATCTTAAATGAAACAAAGATTAAAAGTGACAGGGACTCACTGGGTAACCTGAATCACATGTGTTAATCATCCAGTATTTGAAATACATCAAAGTGTCTAGAGGATTGAAGGTACTGGTAAGTAGTTGTTTATCCTGTATGGGAAAAACATGAATGGAATAAAAAATGCCTTTTTATATTCAAATGTGCAGGACATAACAGCCACTATGAAGTAAACTCACACAACTTCTACAGAAATTAAATGAGAGAGTAGATGATGAGAGAAAGGTTTGCGTTTGGATTATTGGTCGCTAATCAGTGGAGGGGAGATGTCTAATAGGTTCCAAGGCACATGCAATTAAACATAGAAGGATATGGCAATAAATTTATGCAAAATAAGTAGTCATGAAAAAATGTAATATGAATTCTTAGTCAAATAAGATTGGGATACTGAAGTAGGAAAATATCGCTATTACATATTATAAAATAATGTGTTCAGATATTTTTTGGGGGGGTCCGGTCGGTCGTGGGGCCTGAACTCTGGACCTGGGCGTTGTCCCTCAGCTCTTCAGCTCAAGGCTAGTGCTCTATCACTTGAGCCACAGCGCCACTTCCAGCTTTTTTCTTTTTGCTTATGTGGTGCTGAGGAATCGAACCCAGGGCCTCAGGCATGCAAGGCAAGCGCTCTACCACTGAGCCACCTTCCCAGACCACGTGTTTAGATATTTTTAGGATAGTATGAAGTGTTTACCCAGGATTATAATGTTTCTGAAATCTTCCTGAACATAATGGAAACCAGGAAATTTAGATGATTCCAGAGGGATTTGGCCATAAATGCTTTCTTTTTAAATATAGTCTTATGCAAAACTATGGAGAAATTGAGCTCCATTGGGTCAGCATAAGAGAAGGAGGTAAATGAGGGGAGTGAGGATATTCTATCTCTGCATAGTGCAAGGGTCAGACATCTATGGACTACCAGCTCGCACACACACCTCCCTTGATTGAGTCACTTGGGAAGAAGTGACATGGTTCTAACATCATGACCCAAAAGGTGCAATCTGGAACAGCATCTCTGACACTAGTCTTCTGTTCATGACTCTCATTTCAGAAGGATATGCGAGAAGCTCTGAATGCTATTTTGGTTAGTCAGTAGGTCTTACATTTTAGAAGGATTAGCAATAATTATCAACCTGTGTATCTCAAGGAAAATAGCGAGTACATTTCATAACTGGAGAATAACAGCATAGACAGAAAGGGACTTGTTTCTCTTTGTAAATGAGGTCCTCATTCTTCACATTTTGCAGTGTGTCAAGTTTTGACTCCCATCTCTGGAGCTGTGAAGGGATTACAGGACACAGTCCATCACTCCTCAGCCAACCGACACTGCAGACCAGGGAATAAGAAGCACAGAATGAGATAGGGCATGAGAGGTGTGGCTATCACATATGCGTACAGAAATACCAAAACGAGTTTCTTTGTGCAATAAGTACACACTTCCATGTTTTTAACTCCATAGAATGAATGCTTGGTGAGGTGACAGAAGGTCTGTTTATCCCCTTTCTGATTATCTGCCTGTGTGTATTCCATCTGAGAGAAGAACGACCAACATCGACCAAGAGGAAACTTGTCCCTCTGTCCAGTGACTTCCACAGCTCGTGAATTACCAGATTCTCCATTAGGGCAGACTCGTGATAGTACTCCAGAAATTTGATAAGAAAGAAGCCATAATACTTAGTTCCTCTTATTTTTACGTAAGTATAAATATTTCAAGGTTTATTTTCTCAGGGTAATTTATAGGATACAAAGGTTGGGTAATTAGTGATGACTTAAAGAGGCTGTAAAAGGGAGGTATTTTCATTTTTTTTTAAGAAGAGGATGGTTTCCTGAAGGAGTGCTGGGTTAAATGCTCAGCTGCTGATGGCCTTCAATTTCTATCACAGAACCCTCAATTCATGCAGGAATTATCTCCAGTCTTAACTGATTTCCCCCCTCTTTCCCACACTGTATTTCTAATCCTGTGGCTGTTGTCGCCTTTAAAAGTTAATCTTCAAAATGTAAAAATATGTTTTGCCAGTGCAGATGCCATTTGTTTATTTTAGAAGTTTTAATGACTTTCAAGAAGCCTCTTTAAAGAAAAATGTTGCTATTATTAACAAGTCTAGTCTTATCTCCATCCATCATTACTTTGTTTTTGACCTCTGTTTATGTAGTCCTGTATAAATGTAGTTACAGAGGTGAATATCAATGACTTACTCCCTTATCCAAATTTTCTATCATTTTTGTATTAGTCTATTTATTTCCCCATTCGTTAACTGCTTTTATATTTTTTTCATCTCGTATATACCAAGTTGTACACTTCTTAAAATCTGTTTTCCACTTGTATTTCTTATATGACCCTGTGTGAAGCCCAGCTGATGAGTAGTTTCTCAAGGACAGTCATGTTATGAACTAGCGCCGTCATTATCATCCATGTTTTTGTCTTCTCATGGTGTCATAATTTATTGAATAACAGTATATTTACATCCTACATCAGGTCTGTCAGCTGTAAGTCTCTGTTTCACTTGTTGGTCAAGACTGTGGCAGTTGTGGGTTCTTTGATTCCATTTCAACCTTAATTACTGGCAGTAATAACTCTCAGAGGATATATGGCATTTCACACAATAAGACATAGGTTACAGAATGGCTAAATGCTGAGGATCTGAAGGAGACAAACCAAAGTGAAGGTCAGATAGCTGGAGAGATGTAGAAGCAGTCAGTTCAGGCAATCTGCAGTCAGTGCAGGCAATCTAGTATGATATCTGCGAATCCAGTTCAAAAGCTGTTTGAATGCAGAGGTATCAAGGTACTGAGTTGGCAATTTTGAGTAGGCCACTTCTGCAAGGAGAGCCATGCTGAGCTGAAGTCCTCAGGACAGAATCTGTTCTTCATTGACATGGTCGCTAGGTGGTCTCTGAGTTCTGATATCCCCTAGGGTAGGACGCCTTTCTTTTATACGGTCCAGGTGAGAGGGTTGTACCATTTGTGTGTCTGGTATGTTTGGGAAATTCACGGGCAAGGTTTCTCTGATATGGTTTTGATGTGCCCTGTGCCCATGTGGTCTTGATTTAGCTTGACAAGCTCATAGGTGGTAATTTTTATTTGCATAAATAATTTATTCATCAGTCTGTGCCTCAGGGTGTGTTCTGTACAGATGGTGGTTGTTTACTTGCACAAACAAAATGTACAAGTCAGTCCACCTCCAAGTGCAACCAAATGCTGCTTTGTGAAGTGGAGTTACTCAGGGCAAGGCTCAACTTGAAATCTACTGTTCTCTACATTATGGGATAACTTAGAGCGGAATATGGCTCAATCGACCCAGGTACAGCTCCCGCAGCACCTCCAAGGGTTAGGTGCAGCCAAAATCCGTCACCTGTGGTAACTCACTGCCTCATACAGAAGGGGGAAATTGTTTACTTTAAAATATTTATCAGGTCCACTAATATATATGATGATTTCAAATTTGCTAACAAGTTTGCTTCAAGCATGCTATGTTGGTACTTTTCCTTTCCAGAGCACTCAGAACTCAAAATAGCACATACTCTAATAAAACAAATTTAAAAATAATCACAGTACAGAAATTGCCTAATGTGTTGACAGGGACGTAACTGAAGTACAAATAACTTACTTCAGATTTGTATTCAGACACTAAGTTTTCAGGATGTTTGCGCATAAAGAGCAAACTTAAGTAACTTCAGGGAGTTATTCACTTAACAAAAGGCATGCGCATCAATGCAAGGTCTTCAAATGTGCGGTAGTCAACAAAATGAACCTTTGTTCCATCTTTCTAACCCAGGGCACAGGACACAAAATAGGGTGGCTGTTAGGCATGTAAGCTAAGCCACACAGATCTCAACTATAGAGAAATAAGAAATGAATTTGCAGAATACACTATGACTATTAGGCTTTGTTTGGACTACAGCCCTCTGTCCAGACAGCTAGAGCTGGTCAAGCAGCTCCAGGCTGACTTCAGTGCTTTCCCCACAGCTTTCCATAGGGACTGACTTGTGCTGCTCTGCTATATGGAAGGAATCCTTCTCAGCCTGTGCTCCTAGTACTTAGTAAGATGTGCATATTGGCCTTTTCATGATGTCTGTCTACTGTCTACACTGTGAGAATTTCTGTTCCAATATTTTGACCACCCATCTATGGCTAATGATTCTAAGACTTATCTCCAGTCTGATGTATTCCCCAATGTAGGTATCATCCAAAGGGGATAGAATTCCCCCTGTAGATACAAATTAAAATAGAAACAAGATAAGTTCGTATGTCTATAGCTTAACGTCCTTATCTTGGATAATGAAGCATTAACTCTGTAGTTACACAAATGTAAAAGTTTGGAAGACTGTTTATCTTGTACTAGATCAATCTACTGACATGTTTCATTAGAATTTGTCAATAGATCCCTGGAAATATGTCTTCACTCTGTACCCTGGACTGAATTCATGAGACATGTGTATGGTAACCTGTATGCCTGACTATTGGTTATTCATGGTTTTTCTGATCAATTATTTCCAAAGAGGAAATAATTGCTCATTTCTTTTTTTAAATTTTTATTGTGAAAATACTGTACAGAGGGGTTACAATTACATGGGCAAGATAATAAGTACATTTCTTATCAAGCATTGCAGCCTCCTCCTTTGTTTCTCCTTTCCATCCCTTCCCAGCCTCCCCCCACCCCGTGCCCAATCCTCCCCCCCCCCACCACCAAAGTTGTAAAGTTCTCTGAGGAAATATTTATGGATTTCCAGTACAAGTTAATGCCTACAGAATTTAGGAGATTAACCAAAGTTACCATTTTGAAACTTGAGTTTACTTGAGTGCAAGTGGGGTGTATGCAACTTTTTATCTCATGGGATTATTAAACAGTCAGCACACAGGGAAGCCAAATGCCTATCGAGGCATCAAAGGGAGAGTGATTGTGACTCTGAAAAATATAGCAGAACAGGTTGCTGCCCTATTTCCTTCCCAATCTGATAAACCCCCTCCACGGGCTTTTAAAGCCATCATTAAATTGGCACTATCTGACACTCAACATCAAAATGTTATGTTCTTGTGCTCCCAATTTAATTAAATTATTAACTATCTTTCAAAAGTCACTCACATGCTCATAGCATGAGCTGCCATCTCATTCAGCTTTTACATACTTTATTCACTCAGTTCTTATTGAAGTAGGAACTCCTGTTCAGAGCTAGGAAAGAAAGAGGTGGATAATTAATCTGTTACAAAGGCAGCAAGATAGACATGAGCAGGAACAAGCGAAGACACTATTCCTGCTTTGTAGAGTCCAAAATATAAATCTCCAGATAGAGTCCAAAGCCTGTATCCTCCACATGTGGCCCACTCTGCATCTCAGGACACACTTGTGCAATGACGCATAGTCACCTTTACAGGACCTTCCGTGGTGTTGCAAAACTGAGAAGGGCCAAAAAGATTAAGGCATTCACCTTCAGCTTCTCCAAAGCACTGTTCTTGCTAAATCATTAGGGGCAGGACCCAAGAAGAGAGCCCTAAGTGTGTTGCACACATAACAACCTTGCCTCCAAACCCCCAAAACCTCAGGACAATCAGCCCTTATCTGAGCCTCCGTTTTCCTTCTAACCTCTTCCTTACTGGCTTCCTGTTCTTTGTGATTCTATTGTTGCATATGGGCTATTCCTCAAACTTAGAGGTTGTACTTAAAGAACAGAGTGGCACTTGATCCACAAACTAAAAGCAAAAAGTCCAGTGTAATTTTTTTCCTATTTGTGAAGAGGATCCTTTAACCCAAAAGTATATATGTATAAACATGTGTATTATATGTAATATTATATATTATATGTATGTATGTATGTATATATCTATATATAATTATACCTTTCTTTAAAAGAAATAACTATGAAAGGCTTTCCTAGGGCCCGTACTCAAGTTTTGAAATTTGAACTTCATTAGCTTTATGGTAAGTCTTTTCTACTCTTTCTTAAGAGAGACTAATGTAATTTTTATGGATATGGGGAAACTCATCTATGAGGAAAGAGAGGTTCCTTCTTAGAACTTCCAAATCAGGAAAGAGATATATAAAAAGGAACCAAAAATGAATGGAAGAGAGATGACAACCATGACTTAGGATGGGCAGAATAAAAGCACACACAGAAATAGGATAGTTTTCATTATGAATATTTTTATTAATTTACTGCCTGACATGTATCTTTGACAATAGTGTTTAAATTTCTCTTTAGGTGCTAATTATTTGCAATTTATATCCTATAGAGAGATTGGAAATGAAATTCACTTACTAAAGATATTTTTACTTTGTTTTTCAAGTTTAACTGCAAAGGTTCAATGAAAGTTCAGTGTGAAATTGACTTAATAAATACATGTTTGTTCTCAAAAGCACTGGGATCAATAAAATTCAAACGTAAATAAGAAATAAAGGAGTCAAATCTTAATTTAAAATATTAAACTATTTCTTAATAAAGTACAATATACCCACAAATATATATATATATATATATATATATACATATTGGAATTGAAGTCGTATAAGATGTTATGATATAAACAAATAAAGTAATAAAAATCATTAACAATTAAAAGGAATCATTATGCAAAAATTTCATTTCAAACTAAGTAATTTGGCAAAAAAACACTCAAATTAGACTCTCAGTTTACATAGAAAACAATGCAAGTTACAGTTAAAACTAAGGTGTAACTCCTTTAAAAACTGAGAACCTAGATTCATCTTTCAACAAGAATCAGAATAAAAGGAAGTAAAAGAAAGTCACGTCTAGGAATATTTTACAGAATCAGCACAGATAGAACAAAAAATGTGTTGGCTAGAATGCACATGCAGTCATTAGGGTACAGTGATAGCTTTTACTATAAAATGTTAGAAATTTTGAAAAAAAGAACAGAGCAAAATCTATTATAAGGAAAATCTTAAAAGCTTGAAAACCATAGGGACAAAAGAGACAGGATGGAAGCTAAGAGAATTCAAAAGGAGTTAGGAATTGATAATTGGTTTAGGAGTAGCTGGTCACAACAATGGGATTTCTATTGAGAAGCAGCAGTGGAGAGGATGAGAGTTGACAGAATGCTCTAAAGTTAATACTAGTAATGCCACAGGCAATTGGTCCTTAATGAACTCTGTTCCTGCACCCTCTCTTTCCTGGTGGTAGCCCTCCCTGTAGAGCAGACTCTAATACCCAGAAACCTTCAATGCATTGACCTCCAAAAAATGACTGAATGAGGCTCTCAAATGGCTTTCATTGTAAGTAGGATCCATAGTGTAAATAGCGGGCACAAATGGGGACCATGTTCTAGTATCCATCCAAATGATTGCAATAAAGTAGAAAAAATATAAGTTTTGTCATTTATTTTACATTTTAATTGTAACAGGTGCCAAAAGTCAAGATGAATGAGAGCTTTTCCTAAGTAAACACCTCCAGGAGCCTGATATTCTGTTCTGAATTCTGAAGGCTTCAAAAAATAGGAACAGACTGTATGATCTTTGCTTTTATGAACATATGTGAATCATAAAAACACTCATGTCCTGAGGGAGAATGGATTGAAGGAGACAGTCTAATCTTTGTACAGATGTTCGGTTCTTTCTTTTTAACTTACATAAAACTTCATGTGATGTTTTTTAAACAGGAATCGTAATTGCCTTCTTCCAATTACTTTCTACCTGCTTTTGGAATCCATCCGATAAGAAGGCCATTGATACTTACCAATTTCTCCAGGATATCTCAGAGAGATATATATTCCAGGAAGAAGTAAACTTGGCATGAATACTATAGAGAAATATCCCTGCCTCAGAAAGACAGAAAGCTGAGAGAGAATGATTGATCTGGATGAAAGAAGCTCAGGTTCTTGGAGCTGTTTGCAAATATCTCATATCCACCACTGAAAACAAACGGCTAAAATGTCATTTGACCAGAAAATGGATGCCCAAGGAAGATTCTATATAAATAGACCTTGGGAAAACAACAACAACAACTACTACTACTTAATGAGGAGCCCACAAGTGACTCCTCATATTGGTAAGATAGAACAGATGAAAACAAAATCCAAATCATTGTCACTGCTCAGGTGCCACTGTACCTACCCTGGACGGCAGTACTCCCCAGGTAGATAAGTTTGTTTTTTGCATGTCTGCCATTAGACAGAGCTGTCCAGAGCAGCAAAAACAGCACCTAATTCCTGAACTTCTTTTCAGCCTGTGGCCCTAGATCCCTTAGGATTCTGTTTCCTGTCTCACAATTAGGAGACATGACTTCTTACAGTTAGCTTCATTCATTCTTTCTGTTCTCCTACAAGGATGGTGTCCTCCACAAGCTGTCAAAATGTTTGTGCAGGTTGGGTCTCAGGAGAGTAATATACTCATTTCATTGACTGTTTTCCTGATCATCAGATGGATGGTAGTAATAACCAACGAAATTCAACCCAAAGCTCTTTCTGGGAACATCAACAAATCAATTGCTATGAAAAAAAGGACATGTAACATCAGGGCATGTTTAGACTGAGTTGTGGGTAGCATAGCCCATCATCTCTCAGTTTTACCCATATCTACGTCATGAAATTCCTACACTGTACTCATCGTTAGTACTGAAACTTTAAAATTTCAGCGGGTGGGGGGAAAAGGGCAATAAAACATCTCAGCTTCCAAGAATTATTGTTTCCACTCCCAGGAGTACACATGCTTTAAAAATAGTCCATTCAATTTTTATCACATACTATGCTACATCAT
Organism: Dipodomys spectabilis; assembly: GCF_019054845.1. Lineage (NCBI taxonomy): Eukaryota > Metazoa > Chordata > Mammalia > Rodentia > Heteromyidae > Dipodomys > Dipodomys spectabilis. Next base: position 2,951,831 of record NW_024870892.1, on the reverse strand, counting down.
GATACAGAAAATGATTTTTATGGTGTGGTTATGTGATAAAAAGAAGTTTTGTTTCCAGTTTTCCATCTAAATGCTTCCCGTCTTTTCTTGGCCTGAAAAATTGTAGTGACCTTTTCATCTTCTTGAGCAGGTTTCTATGGCTTTTTAAAAACATCCGTTATCTCCTTGATATATTGCTATAAATTACATATATATTTACCGCAAGAAAATGAAACAGAGTTCAATGCACATTACATGTTGACTGTTCACAGTGTTTTATATCATACAATCTTTGATCCTGACCTTACATTTCTTTGGATGCCTGTATGTTAAAAACAGTCTGACAGTTTAAAGTATATCATGTTTTTCTAAACTAATTTGATTAGTGTAGGTATCTACATTCTTGTAGAAATTAATTTTCAAAATTGATCCTATGTTCAAAGGTAGACTCTTTCATTACACTTTAAATTTGAGCTTGAAAGTTTGAGGGTTGTTTTGAGCGTGAGCCTCATGCTATCTCACTTGAAGGAAGTTATCATGTATCATGACAGCTTAATTAAAATCTTAACCTGGGCATCAGCGGGAATTAGTGTATCTGCTCAGCTCCCACTTAAAATCTTCCTTCTCCAGACCAAGAGATGTATACAGACAGCCTGGGATCTTTCACTGGCTGATCACAACCTGAGTTCCCTGTCAGCTGCATGCTGAGAGTCCTCCACGTTTGCTTTCCTGATTCTCCTTATGCTTCTCCCCCTCAGCCCTGCCACTACATGGTTTATTTCCCAGTGGCCACAGCCTAGGGACATATTACACACTTTAGAACATCACATTCATCTGTAACTTTCCACTCCAGTGTGCAGATGCCACCATCTCTTTGATAACCTCCTCTGGCTGCCATAGAGAATGCATTGCTGATTCCCAAACATACATTTAGGCAGACCGCCAGGTGAGAGCAAGGGCCCTGGCTTCAGGCTCCAATGGGTGACTTTGACTATGAAAATGTCTACTGGGCCCTATTTATTAGAGAGAGCATTTGCTAAGACTTTTCTACTTCTACTTTTGCCTAGTTTAGGAATAGTATATTGGATCTTTACAATTGCTCCTCTTAGTTCCTCTTCCTTCATTATATCTATCATCTCTTTATCTATCTATCTATCTTTAGATACCTGTTAATCTATATTTCTATTTAGATATATAAATATCTATTTTATATCTAGATAGATATAAAATTATATGCTTGTATAATATATAGATAGATAACACTATACACATATTTGAAGAATATAACTTTCATATTCTAGATTAGAAAAATCTACACTATAATTTAACATACAATATATTATGTAATATTATTGTATCTATATAGTCCTTTCTATAAGATAATATATAAATAAAACATATATATTAAACATACACAAAAATATTATGATACATTTTCCAAAATTCATATATTAATTTGAAAAATGACTGCTTTCAATTATTTACCAGACCAAATACTACTGTAAACCAACTTCTCTGATGAGACAGCTTCTCTCAAAACTCAGATTTTCTTCTGTGTTAAATTGTTTTACTCATCTTTTCCTGAGTAGTTACTCAGTGAATAAAATATCAAGTGTGTATTAAATGTGGCATTGCAATTGATATCAAGCAGTGGTATTTAAGAGGAAAAAGTTATTTTTACCTCTATTATTACTATTAATAATATTTATTTTGGCAATACTAGAGTTTGAACTCTGGCCCTCATGATTTCTAGATAGGCACCTTTATTTTGGGCCATACCTCTAGTCCTATTTTTTGTTAGTTATTACTAAGATAGCATCTGCCCAGATGCCTGCCCTTGGTTCATGTACATCAGGCTTTTTGGTTGCTAGCATAACAGACACTTACTTCCAGGATTAGTTCTTCATTAAGAAGCTATTTCTCAAACTTCCCCCCCCCCCCCCCAAGGATGATCTCAAACCAGGATCCCAACCATCTTAGCAGGCATTACAGATATGTGTCACCAAGCTAAATCATTATTCTTGACTATGGGGTTTACGGTGAGTAAAAATAGCTTGAAAATTTGATTTGAGCCTATTGCCACACATCCTCTATCATTTTCAGAGTGCTATAATATGATTCACCAGACTTTATGTTATACATCTTTCTGTTTCAGGAAGACATTGCAATAAACAAGTGAAGTATTACATTCCTTCCTGCTGACCCCTCCCCCAGTCTGAAAAAGACCTCTATGGCAAGGTTGTTGAGAACATTTTTCTTGTATGATTTAACATGTTAACTTCATGCTTTTGCCACATATATGTGCCTGTTTGTGCATATCTCTTGTTCTGTATATAGATACACATGTATATTATATTTTATGTTATTTTATCTTTTGTACATTACACTGTTACTTGCTGTTTGTATTTTTGAAATCAAGTATTTAAAGTCAATTATGTTGTCATTTAGTGCCTTCAATATATGCTTCTATCATTCTTATAAATAAAATGAGACCAAATCACTAAGGTAAACTAAAACCAACTGTGAAGCCTGTGCCACTTTACCAGAGTGGCTAAGCAAAAACCAAGAACCTGACTTCCAAGATCTAATCATGAGCATCTCTGATGTAACTCAATTTAACTGTGCGTGTACCTTTGATGGGCAATCTCATCTACCCCATTAGCTCTGGGGGCAGATGGCAAAGGCTTAATAAGAATGAGACCTATAACTCATCTAAAATTTTGAGTTCTAGAGCAGAGGAATTCTTCTAAACAAAGAAAGCTTGATTTTTTCACTGAGCACAAAGTGTGGAGTGGAAGATTTCTTAATATTTTTAGTCTGGACTAATAACTGCCTTGGATGTTTTAGTACTTAAGTCAGTATACAATATTCATAGTTTTATTGTAATCTTCTTTATCTCACACAATTTGCTTTATTTCCATAGGGCTTATGGAAGCTCCTTGGAACTCCACTCTAGTATGACCAGCCTAGGTAATTTAAAGGTTAGAACAGTTTTTAGGCCTAAACTACAATGAAAGTACAGTAATAGAGGGAACAGCTTACACGTCATAAATTGAAAATTGAAATATTAACTTTTCACAAGTACTGGATAATCCTATATATTTCAGGCTGAAAATAGTAAAAATGAAATTTTCATTGAGAATTTTTTTCTATGAAAAGATATGAAAACATATCAACTATGCAGACAAAGATTTTATATAGCCTGACATCAGGAAAACTGTTGGTAATGAGCTTGCCACTGATATATGATTGTGTGTATGTGTTGGTAGTGATGTGTGTGTATGTGTATGTGTGGTGTGGTAGTATGTGTGTATGTGTGTTGGTAGTGGTGTGTGTATGTGTGTTGGTAGTGGTGTGTGTGTATGTGTATGATGGTAGTGGTTTATGTGTGTGTAGTGGTAGTAGTCTGTGTTTGTGTGGGTATGTGCATGTATGTCTGTGTCTATGTCTGTGTTTTTATGTATAGATTTCTCCTTATTGGAAAAATAGGAAGGATTTTTCCCACAACAAAATTAAATTTACCCAGTTGAGCTTTTCCACATATGTAAACCTTTCTGAGCCTTTCCCTGTGTTTGGCACTGGGCAATTTGATAAACATCCACGCTATCCTCCAAGGCTGGCTTCAGGTTTTGTCTGTTTTGCTATTTTCCATTTGAATAGTGTTCAGGTATTGCTGAGGTTTCTGTGCCTTTTAGAACCAAGTGACTTCATCCTTCACGCATTTCTCAAGCCAAAAAGAAGTCCGGCCTACCTCTTCTCGTTCTATTGTTGTTCATCAGTTCCACCTGTAGGAATGTAGCAAATCCCCCCCTCTAATATTCTGCCTTTGCCCATCCTCTTCAACTCCAATGCTTCAGGCACTTAAGCTTCCTAATTAACTTCTTTGCTTCTGTTCCTCGACCACTTCCACCTCCTCAATGAATTTCTCCACCCAGGGGTGAGCTAATGAAGTATCAGAACCTTTCATTCCCTTCAGCTCACAAGAACTGGGTGTCCAAGTGTCTCCCCGTGGAAAAGTGGGAAGATACCAGTGCACTTCCTGTAAGCATTGACTTTTTCTTTCTCTACTTTCTTTATCTTGGGCCCTAAGGTCTCCTCCTCTGTCCCGTTTCCCTCCTATCTTCCCTGGAAGATTGGCTGCCCAGAAATCTCATTACTGTATACTGACCAAGCATGATTCTGTGCTATCTCTAAGATGCCATGAATTTTGAGATTCAGCATCATCATCAGCAAGTAGCTAGATATTTGGTTCCTCTGTTTCCAATGACAGTTGAGTAAATATTGTCTTGAGTCAGTTCTTTATTCCTGGTCCATCAAGAGATAGAGAGATGGGAATAATAGTATTTGGGGCTAGCTACTCCAGAGGACGGTGAAGGACACATCAGGAGTGACAAGTACTCTCTCAACATCTGTTCTGTTTTTGTGTCTAGAATATGTCAAACGCAGCCTTTGCCCTGGAGATATAGCAGCAAATATAACTAATACAACTCTAATCTCATGGAAATTTCATTCCAAGGGGAAAAAAAATAGAACAATGAATAGACAATTTAGCAGAAGACCTTTACCTTGGATAAGATACTAATTAGAATAGTTTATAGACTGGATTAAGCATCTTCAAATGTAAGACTAAAGCCAAAGGGGATGTATATTCATACCTAAAGTCCTAAAGTCTTTATAAAGTGGAGCCCTAAGGGAAATAATAAGGAAACTAGCTAAGCCTGGCTTCCATGATTGACTGTAAGCAGAATAGAGGTTAAGTTCTAGATGTTTACACGGTAAACAGGAATTCTTGCCAATTTCTTTCTCAAATACAAACTTTCTTTGCTTCAGCACCAGTTATTTCTCACCTCGATCTCTAAACTACCTCTGTTAATAGCTGTGAGTGAACTTTACCAGAAAATTCTTAGGCACATTCATGCAAGGTGTCTTGGATGGACAAACAAATGGCTTTGTTGCCTGAGTCAAAGGGGCAGGTAATTTGGTAAAATATTTGTGTGTGGTAACAGCTTGTGCATGTACAAGGCCAGCGCAGTTTTCACAAGAATGCTCTGAGACAGAACATATCTGATTTAAATCAATCCATTAGAACGGAGACATGGCAGTTTTAAGTTGATGAAATTTAACTGTGCCTCAACCTTTGCTCTGACACAATCACCATCCAGTTTGGTGCCTCTTTGTTCTCCTTGTTCTCAGAGTTTTGGGCATGACCCTTTCCCCACAGGTCAGAGGCAAACTCCAACACAGCACCGTTTTCTCATCTTTCACCTTTCCTCTACAGTTTCTCCATCTATCTCTTCTATGGAAACTTTTGCCAACCTGGTTTTCCGCTGTCTTACTTCAGTTCCCTCTTCAGTCGCACTGTTTCTTGGTCACAGTTCTTGTCAAGTTCAAGAATCATGTTAGTTTAGAAAAGCAATTCAGGGCTATACATACATACATACATACATATATATATATATTTTTTTCTTTTTGTTCCATTCTTCTCTCATATTATATTTGTTGTCAAATCCAAACTTAATTGCAGGCAGCCTGGTGGAAAAAATGCCACACTTAATGATACTTCATATGTTTATTTGTACGGTTCATTAAAAAGTAGGTACTCTAAAATAAACATTTGTTTAATTTAATAACATAAGATTTAAAAAAAGATGTGATTTTTCTTAAACTTTGATCTCTTTTAAAAGCTGCCTTCCTTAATGAAGATGCTTTTTGTTTTGCTTGTCAAACAAAGCATCGCTCGGATTCTGTAAGACCAAACAGTTAACTGGAGGACTCTGCCACAGATCCTAGGGTCGCAGGTAGCCAAAAGCAAACATGACACCTGGGCTTCGCATGAGGCGTATCAGTCACTGAGAAAAGTGGGACTGAAAATTGTGCCAATTTCCTCGGGACTGAAGAGGATTAAATCGAATAGTTTATGTACAGTTTCTGTTGTAATGCCAACACACAGTAGGAAGTCAGAAATCCTGAGGGTATTTCATTTCAGTAAAAACCACCAAAAAGCAAAACATGAGATGTGTATATATAAATACTGAGCTGAGCTGTTACTATTATGTTCACAAAACTGGATTTGCTATTTCTTCTAGTGCCCATCATTTTCTTCTACTCGCTGCAGATCTTAAAGAAACTTTTCCACAATCCATTGCTCTTGGGAGGGAAGAAAGAAAGAAGAATTGTTTGGTTGGTGTTTGTTTTGTATGTATTCGGGAGCAGGAATCTCCCAGTAAGCAGCAAAGCTCATAGAAAAAGCAATAAAAAGTAGTTTGGAGTGGTTGAGATTAGTCAGTTTCTCACAATGACTATTTCTCCATCTTCTTAGGCAGAGATAGATTATATTTCTAATCTCCTCTGCCACTGAGCAAGTCAGATACGGTATGTAAATCACATCAAAATCCCACCTCCACAGATGTCCCTCACCAAGTCCCTGTACCTTGTGCCTGGACTGTGGAGCTGCAAAAGTCTGAAGTGAATGGAGAAGGATCTCCGGCAGGAGGCAGGAAGGAGTGCCCTCACCACAGAGGCCTGCCACTGTCTCCACCTCGTGGGTGCCCAATGATCCATGCACACTCTACTGCCCCTATGCTAAGATGGCCTGATAGGACAGAGAAATAATGTTCTGTTTGGCAAAGTGGCGGAGCTTTCTTGGTTTGATAGCCCTGCTTTTTTCCATGGAATATATTAAACTTGCACTCTCTTTACAGAACCAGCATTTGGAGAGCGAATGGCCAAGCTGATGTTGTTGAGAGGAAGATGAAGATGGCGGGAAGGGACATAATATCAGTTCATGACTTAGGCGTGGCATGCTAGGTATGAAGGCTTACTTCAGAGTTCAGGTGGAGCGTTAAGTGAGGATGCAATCACAGAGGAAGAATCATCTCAGAGGATAACAGAAGCTTAACTAACTTTTTAGATTGGATTCAGAGAATATTACAGATTACTTGTGCAGCCTCATGTTAGCAGTGCTCTTAAGTGGCAGAGGATCTGTGGCTGGGGGGATGGAGTGGGTGAACCCTCCTGTGAATGATAATCTAGGCCTGTGTGCCTAGCCTGTTTGGAGGAAGATGGATAAAATTACCCAACTGAGAGGCATACTTGTGGGACAGAGACATGGAAATTGCAATCAGAGTCAAACCAGGGCAAACAAAACCAATATCACAAACATTCCATCTCTACCAAAGCCCCTCTTCCATCTCCTTACACACACACACACACACACACACACACACACACACGCACGCACGCACACGCGCGCACACACACACACACACACACACACACACATACACACATGAGTTCCTATAATGCCAGTAATGAAGCACAAAGACATAGAGCAATAATCTATCTGGGACATAGAGCAATAATCTATCTGGGAAATAACCAACACAGAAAGATAGCTGGTGCAGTGGCTCAAGTATTAGTGTGACTGTCTAACAGGCATGAGGCCCTGAATTCAAAAGCGTATACTATCAGAAAACAAAAACATGCTCTAAATCCTCAGAAAGGAAGAAGAAAGAAGTTTGACCAGAATTGGTACTGAAGAGTAGATACAGATTATAGAATGTTACCTGTGTGGGTAAGGATGAGATTGGATGTTCTAAACTCAGGAAGGAGTATTTACAGGTGGGAAAATGGCAGGAAACCTTACAGACAAAGGAAGAGTCACTTCTTACTGAGTCTTGGAAAGTGCCTCAGTTGAGCTATTCAGCTCTGCTGGCTCTTTCACTATTTAGTAATAACAAGTCACTGAATAACCATATCAACAAGCTATTTCCCTTTTTTTTTTATTTTGTTGAGTCAATAAAGGACTGTTTTTATTTTGCACAAGTTTATGAAAGGACCCTGTTGCCCTTTTACATAGAATGGAACTTTTCCCTCCACTCTTAGCAGTGCACTTTTCCCTGCTCACCTGGATGTTTTTCTCTTAGAACAAATAAAAAGTGGAGGTGTTTATTCACTTGCTAAGGTAAAACCACAGGCTTGGGCACAGTGGCATGGAAAATTCAAAGTCACTAAATCAAGCCAATATCTATAGAGCAGAATCTTGAACTGAATCCTACAGTTGTTAACTGTAGGCTTCTGCACATTGCCAGAGGGAAGAACTGACATCAGTCCGGGCTCCTGGTCAAGGGCACATTTATCTGAAGTTAGCAGCCTTTGGCAAGACTGAGTCAGAGATTGGAACAATTTCCAATATAAGGCAGAGGCTTCTGTGTTAAATATATATATATATATTTTATTTATTTATTTATATTTATATACATATACTTGAGAAGTATACTTAGCACTACTAACTTTAATATAGCATAGCTCCAAGACTTCAAGTTTTAGGTTTATTCAAGGTAAATTTGTATCCCTTGACAAACAAAATTATTTTCACTTTCCCAATTATGAGTACACTTGAAAATATCACAGTTTAGCAAGGGTCTGAATTATATTTAGGGAAGTGTGTTGGTGCTGTAACCCAACATTGAGCTCTAAAAGAGCAAAGATAAAGCATGGATGGGAATCACTGATGCACTGGAGTTAGATTGAGAAGAAAGCAGAGAAACCAGAGACACCATGGGAAATCAGCATCAGGACTAAAGCACAACAATCTAAAGAAAATGAATATCCACTCCTATACTTTGAAAGCAAAGAAGTTTTACACAAAAGATGGAAACACAACACCAAAGGTGAGTTGCTCTCAAAGAGCACTGGGGATGTATTCATGACTGATCTCTTTGCAGGTAAGGGCCAAAACCTGAAGTACCTTAGCACATCAGAAGACACCAAAGAAAAGAAAGGTCCCACCTTATCTGAAAGCTGGTAATCATCTGCTTATTTCTGATAGAAATGTATTGGTACTGGGTTTTCAAGTTCATTCATTTATTTACCGGCTCTATGTGGAGTTTTTACAGTGACTTTCTGAATATTGACAGCAGGTTATCGCTGTAGGAAAGGTGTGAGGAGACACACTCCATTGTGCATTAATTGTAGCACAGAAACGGCAACACACACACATGCCTGTCCCTTCTCTGCAGTCTCAGACACCACTAACCACTGGATCGTAATTCTAAGCAATTATCGCCACAGTGCTTGGGTAACACCCCAGATGGAAATATCAATTGCCTTTAGTACAGGTGGTCAAGTAACAATGTAAAAGATTTTCTAGCAGAAGATACCATTGGCTGCCCGTTTACTGAACTCTGTCCAAATCAAAGTTATCTACAGTTAAACTCGATGATAAAATGAAAAGGAACAGATCATCCATAGGTTGAGTCATCCTCTTTTCATTTCAGAAGCCACTGTGTGGGAGTGAGTTAGGCATCTGAGGAAATTTTACCTACCGCCTACCTTGAGTTTTAATAATACAATGTACTAATTTCCTTCTAAAATATGCACCCAATAGGTGAAAAATTGGTGGAATTTTCCACATGAGTCTTAGGCTCTATTATACATAATATGAAGAATAGGGAGCTCTAAATTAGCTAGGAAGTGCTTAAAGGATCCATTACTCCTCTTACAACAATAGAACCTAACTCTAAGTGTCCGAACAAAACATTGGTTTCACCAATAATGGAAATATTGTCATAGACTCCAAACTTCTATTTTTCAGGATATCACTCCATGAACATGATATTACTAAATCCTGCAGAAAACACACACACACACACACACACACACACACATGATTCTACAGGCTTTTGTTTTGCTTCTCTTTGTTTATTGTCTTACTTTGCATCGGGATGAATCCATTTTTCTGGGTATGGGGAATTAAATATTTATAAGCCTTAAGATTAATGGGGTTAAACTAGAAGTAGATAAACAGAGACCCTGGTAGTTTATTAGATTTTCTCTTATCACAGCTTTCAAAGTATTCAGAGTAACTAGTTTAGGCATTCCTGGAGATTTTTTATTTTTAAATCAACAAATAATAATGGGGTAAGCAGACAAATCTTAAACACATCATTTGTCTATAAGATTAAACTAGAAGACTGATAAATAAGTCTGCATATGTAGACAGGCAGGGTATACCACACTAATGATAACCAGAGAAAACTGTTGTGTTGTTGATTAAAATGTTCCTAACTTTTCCTTTTCTTTTTAAAAGGAATATATTTGTTTAATCTGGTGGCATCCCACTCCCCATGCCAACTTCTTTATTTGCAACTTCTTCGTTGATGTGTTCTGGGTATTTTTAGATCATAAACTAAATAGAAAAGCGAAATCTAAAGTGCTCTGCAGGCAGGGAGCTTGCACAGAGGCATTCTACTTCATCCCCGGCTTCGCATAATTTTTAAGTTAAGTCCCCGCTGTTCCCAGAAGTGTTTCAACTTTGGAGTCTCTGCCAACACAGATATACTTATTGACAGGAAAAAAAAATCTAAGATCTTTCTTAATTTACTTCATCATAACTGGATTCAAGTTAGAGACTGGGAAGAGTCAAAGGGCAGGAACAGAGTCCAAGGGAGAAAGGAATGGAAAGAGAGCTATTTTGTGTGACCTTCACTTTCTTTCATTCTACCTGCTGGAGGTGTTAGGTGTGCCCTGTGGAACACAGCAGGAAGATGCTATGATAAAGTTTGGTTTTATTTGTCCTTGGGGAACTCCCTACCATGTTTTCATTATCATAATAATGGGATTATTTATTTACCTCATAGAAGTGGGGCAAAGATTATTAGGTGTTATTTGGAAGGCATTGTGTGATTTGTATTCTAAAATTCCTTCACGGATCTCCAAAATTAAATGGAAAGTGTGATAAAAATAATTTGGTAATCTCCTGATAGTCAATATACTTGTACCTCTTTATAGAACACCACTTAAAGCATAAATGTCAGTTACTTTTGAAGAAAATTAGTGGCATGTGCATGCATGCACATATGCGTGTGCACACATGCACGCACACACACAATTTTCTAGACTTTGGTCTAGTTTTTAATAGTTTTGAAAGCTTCACTGTATACTTTATAAAATACTCTGATGAAATTTCACACGAATTTAACATTCCCTTCCTGAATTCTAACATATGATCAACATTGAATCTTAATAAAATTTTACAAAAAAATTTACGACGTTAACTCAGGGTGACTTCTAAGGACTCCATCATTGAACTCCTTCTAAAGGAAAGCTCTGTTAGAGATCTTTGGCAATGATTGGAAATTTCAAGAATCCCATGGGTTTGAACTTGAGCTAGGCATGTGAGGAATTAGAGGAGGGAACAAGCTAGCTTTCCTTCGTCCAGGACTCACGAGTGCAGTCCCTGTCCAACCCTTCTTCTTTCTTGTCAGTTTCCATAGGGAAGCTGTGTTCTTTTCCATAGCTGTGATAGCAAAATCCAGCAGTGTCTTACCACAGTAGTCATGTAGAATTTGGTATTTCTGCTGGCAGTCATCAGTGCCCAGTAGCTCTGACCCTGCTCAGGGTCTCAAGAGGCTGAAAGTAGTGCTCACACGAGCACCCAATGGCCTCTGGATTTATTACTGTTGCTGGGGAGCACAGCAACTTGCATATCTAACACTGAGCCCGCTGGTTCCTTCTACAGCAAGCAGCACTAGAGATACACCCAGCCCCCAGCCCCTTCTCTGTGCTATGGGTCTTCCACTAGATCAGCAGACTGGCCCTTCACACCAACTCTTTCACACCTGGAAACAGACCTGAGCATCTAGCTTGAGAGAACTCCATTCTTGTCCAAGGATTCATCTCCTAGGTGTGGGCTCAGTCAGCACTTCAACACACCTTGGGGTTGAGTCACTTGACATATCAATTTATATCTGCAGAATATCTTCAAATGTCAGTGTTGAGTCAGAAACCACAGCAATAGACTCCTTTTCCCTACAATGAGATTTATGGCCTCTGAGGGACAATAACTACCCAACTTGTTATCTTGTCATGTATTTGTTCCTTCCTGTTCTTTCCTTTTGGTTTCCATAAACACCTAATTCTGAAAAACATATATACATACATGTTTTTATTCTCACCTAATTCTGAAAAACATATATACATACATGTTTTTATTTTGAAGTGAACTATTTATTAAAATGAATTATTTATTTTTAATTATTTATATGAATTATTTATTTTAAAATGAATTATTTACTAAAACATACATTTGGAAGAGGATACTTTCCAAATTTGTTCAAGATACAGGAATACAGGTAGCATATGAATAAAATCAATACAAGTCTCATAGATTGTCCTAGGTACTTTTGTTGCCAGTCCTGGAGCTTAAACTCAGGGCCTGGCTGCCGTCTCTGAGCCTCTTTGGGCTCAAGGCTAAGCTTGTACCACTTGAGCCACAGTGCCACTTCAAGCTTTTTCTTGGTATTGTTATTAAAGACAGACTTTCCTGCCCAGGCTGGCTTCAAACCTTGATCCTCAGATCTCAGACTCCTGAGTAGCATGGATTATAGGCGTGAGCCACTGGCATGCAGCCTTATGTACTTTGGGAGTGTAAATAATAATGCAAATAAATACACAAAGTCTCTAGATTTTCATCCTTCCATTCAACCTTTTCTAGGCTCACCTTCCTAAATTCCAGCCTCACCTTTTCCTTAGAGTAGTACCTGATCACGTAAGATAATGGGGGTTTTGAGAACATTCATTTTCTTTTGCATTTTGTCATGTTCTAATATTTCCCCAAGAATAGCTAATATTCAACAGACTACTGGCTACAGTCTACACACATCAGAACATGGTGCTAAAACATCACTATTCTTCTAATTGTTTTGCTAATATTTGCTCTTGATGTCTCTAGAGGTTCTGCTGAGAGGGTGTTGGAAGGAGTAGAGTATGGATGCAATTCATGGAGGTGGGCTGATAGATGGATACATTTGCCACCTCTGACTATGTCTTGCCTTCCCTGTTCATTTCCTAGGACCCGCTCCTTTACTTTTCCCCAGAATTAGGATAAGAGGAGGCCAGATCCACCAAGGGCAGAGATATTATTACACTGACAGGAAGTCCATTCTGCACAATAAGTAGCACCAACTGATTTCTTAGGCCCTGCTGACCCCTACCCTTTCTCACTCTCACCTGAAGACTAGTCTTCTTTAGCTGTTTATTAACTGGTTTTATGGTTAAAATACCTTTGTGCTTGAGGGTAATAGTTTTGAGGACACATAAACGGCCACACCTATAACCCCACTGAAACCAACACCCTCTCTCCCAGTACCTCTCTCTCCGTATACTGCACACACCCAGCTGACTTCAGGAAGGAAGGACAATGCACACTTGAAATGACACATCCCACAATAAACCACATCAATGCAACAGGGCCTGTGCACCTATAACAACAGACAGCTACAGTCATGCAGTGATTTGAAACATTCCACATCATTAACCTCTTCACTTGTCTTCCTTTTCTATTTGTTTGTAAATCCCTTATTATATTTTTTTTAGCACATAAGCAAACAGAAATAAAATACCAATCAGAATTTATTCAGAAGATCTCCAGATTATGACACTTGTGAATGATCTAAGTGGGGATCTTTGACCTAAGCTACTTGGCTTGGAATAGAAAGGAAGGTAAAGGGCAGAGAGGAAAAGTTTTCACCAGGCTGGTGATGGGTGCAGGAGAGACTCCACTGTGGAAAAGTTCAAAGCCTTGTGCACATCTGGCTTACACAAATTCAGTTTTGAGAGTGGGGTTATTTGTGGGGCGAGGGTATCATTTTAAGCTAGCTTACTGATTACATCGCAGGTGATGGCCATTACCATTGCTTCTCCCTCTTCTTTCCACAATCACATGTTCTTCTGAAATTTAGTTATATTTGTTTTCCTCCCACACAGGTTAAAAAATGCAGAAGAGAATGACTCAGATCAACACACACACACACACACACACACACACACACACACACACACACACACACACACACACACACACCTGCCTTTGTAAGGTTTGCAAAGATCTGCTTCTTGTCTTTATAGGTTAGTAATGCTGTGGAATTCTTTCCAGGCTGATTAACTGGAAAATAATTAGCTAAGAGCTCCCACTGGTGGTGGAGGGAACTACTGGCCACTGGAAATGCTTTTTCCCTCCCCTGGCTCTGGCTGGAGCTGGGTCTGAGTCTCTGGCACACTGTGACAATGGAACTCTGTCACCACGTGATCAATCAGAACATGCCATTGTGTGATCTGGCTATGAGTCACCGCTGATGGATAAGCCAGGGGCCCACGTGGTGTTGCCAGCACAAGGTCAGTCACTAGCTAGGATAGGCTCCAGATGTCCCTTTCCAAGGAGCCCTAATGCTTTAAACTTTTAGAGACTCCAGAACCCCTGCCAAGCCTGCAGCTCCCTTGGATTTAGAGCAAGGTTTATCGCCATTATTTCTAGTTTTATGTTTTACCAGTTTTTCCGAGCGTAAGTTGAACTAGACTACTTTTGAAAAAGAACAGGGATGATCTGCATGTGCCAAAGGTAATTGTCAGGTACTTAATTTGAAAACTGAGTGTGAGTCACCTGAAGAACTGGCATGTGCCACTGAGGTAGGCACAAATGCCTCCTTTGTTACCGGCTCTCAGTCGACATTGGATGTTTCCAGAAATAATGTTGCAACAGCCATGTTGCAATTGACCAGCTTTATCCCACTTGCGCATTATTTGTTTTCTTAAATAATCCGTGTGAAAATTTTAATAATGGAGAAACAATACTGAATTGAAATGGGAGAAAAAGTAGATTCATTTCCTATTGGGAGTCAAAGAATTAGGTAGTTTGACACACCTGTCCAACTAGATGTCATTGAGAAGAGGAAATAGTAATTATTGTCTCAATGTAACAGTGACAATTCAAAGAAAGGAGCAAGTTGAAATCCAATAAAAATACTCAACTAACTTTTATATCCAGAACTCAGGTTGTTTGAAATCAGACCTCAGCATGTAATTCCCGTGGTAATGTGGGTTAGTCCTATAACTTTCTGGCCTTTGAAATGACTAGACAATGTATGTCCTACTTTTCAGTTCCTGTCCTGACACCTGTAATCAAAATTCGTTAAATACACAAAATAGTTTTGCTATGATTTTATCTTTCCTGGAGTCTCAAAGTTATAACACGAGGTAGCCTAACACAGAGCTTGATAAGATGAAGCTGTATTTTGTTGATTGGTCTGTTCCAGTTCCTAATGGACTATAGTAATTTGGGATTGTATCATCCCTCTCCCCATTTTATTATCACAATATTTATCTGTTTACATAACTTAGACTTAAACCAGGCAGACAAGACTTCAGAAAAGACAATGCAGGCCTGCTGATAGAGATCTATTAGGAAGACTCAGTTGAAAAGATTGTTTGACTTTGTGTGAAAACTATCTTGCTAAGCACTGGGTAGTATTCGAAAAGCACGGAGTCTGCTTACTACCGTAATGTGAGTTTAGCTCACATTGTAGACCTGTGCATACTGCCTTTGCCTTCACATAATTGTTTCCTGAAAAAGCTGCTAGAACTTTGGTTGCTTCTACTTGTAAAGAATCACAAGGGCAGAAGCCATCTTTTGTTTCTTTCTCTTCAACAACAAAAACAAAGCAAAGAAACAAGAAGATGAAAACTTTGCATTTTTCTAGAAACACAAAGAGGAAGACAAAAGACAGTCCTATGGAGGAAGGGGCATTGACCGGTGACAAGCTGTGGTTAGCGCTCAGGCCTCAGTCCAGTTGACCACAGCTCCACCTGCTTTCCACAAGCAAACATGCATGACTCAAAGTCTGTAGCCAAAAGAGGTGGGTCAAGTTGCCTTCCCCAGGCAACTTTTCCATCTATACTTGAGAGATGACAGAAACATAGTAGAAATTGCTCATGACACAATCAATAGCACTTATGTGGTGTTTAATTGAATGCCACATTTTCCAAAGTGGTAAAAACATACTGAAATCAGATTGAATATGAGTCAGGGTTTATACTCCCCCCTCCCTCCTCCCACATAGAGGCACAGATGTATATGTGTATTTTTGCAGCACTGGGGATTGAGCCTAAGGGTCACTAACAAGACGCATGCACTATCACCAACTCCAACCCCAGCTCCATCTATCATGGCAATAGCCTTCGCTTGGGTTATTCTTGGGAAGAGACTGTGTTTGTTTAGGAAAATGGGTTTCAAACTACTGAGCATTAAGGAAAAACATTTCCAAAATCCAGACCTTAAGACAGACAACAGAAGATAGCCATTTTGAGCAGATAAAAATGGGGATGCCCAAAAGAAATGGGGTAAAGGCTATCAAGGTTGTATGTACAGTGTCCAGGAGTGATGCTAGGAAAGGTCTTCCAAATGAGCCTCTGCTTCCTGCATGGTTTTCAGATAGTACTGCGGCTGTTGCAGATGCCTCCAAACAAGTTTATGAGCCATGAAGTATTAAATTTTAAAATTAATTGTAAAAGATTTATTTGTTCTTCTGTCGTAGGTTCGAAAAGAGGCGTTGCCCCAGAGAAGAACAGAAGAATAAGAAAGCAACTTGGAATCTGAAATTATCTTGGATGCAGAAACTTCTGGGAAGTTACACAGTTCCCGAATTGGGCAATGGAAGTTTTCCAGGAATTGGAGCAATAGGTGCTTTGTTTCATAGTCATCTAAATCCCAAGGGACTACCAAACCATTGCTAATGTCTGGTTGATTAATGATTCACTAATACCGACACGGCAAATATTTTAAATTAAATGAGAGAAATGATTTATCATTTTGTTGATCACAAAAGGCTTTACTGATCTTTCTCAAGCACACACATACACATACCCACGTGTTCATATGCATGCGTGCACGCACATGCACACACACACACATACACACTCACATGCTTCTACATTGTTGATGAGGAATGGTGACTCCATTTTCCATCACTGTGGAGTGCAGCAGTTTAATGAGTATGTTCTTTTTTCTTGTGGACCCTTCTATTATTGTGGGACAGATCACAGTTGTGACAGAACGGACAGAGAAAGCTCTCTACAAGCAAAGATATTTATACAAGCATGTTAATGTTCTTGACAAAGAGGTTATCGAGAGGCTGTAAAACATTTATTTTTATTTTTTGCATTGCAGTGAACACTGATTATATCCTTCAAATCCTTTTTAATGCACAATCAAAACATCAATAAAAACAGAAAGCGATTGAGAAATCATGTGGCCCTGCCTTCTCATTTCAAAGATGAAAATGTGAAGGGACTGCAAAGTCTATGCACAAGTTTGTGCAGGTTGATGAGTTTTACAGGCTGGTGGAGTCAGTTCCTCGGCTTCTTGTCAACAGAGGCTTTATCTTGGTGATGTATTTACTTGTTGAAAGTGCAATGCAGTTATCCCATATAAACTTATTCCATGTTGCAAATAGAACCCAAGTCATTTCATGTCAATGTTTAGCTGAAAAGTGGGTTCTATTTCTCACCCTAATGTAGAAATATGCACTGAGATGTGCACACCAGCCCACACAGTCACCCACATACATGCATTTCACCTTCTTGTTCAAGAAAAGTGGGATCACTGGTGTAGTTGAGGGAAAAGAATTTCAGAAGATATCAGTGTTTCATCTTATAGATAAATTGTGATCTTGGAAACATTAAGAACCTACAAAATAATAACTGGGAAACACAAATGAAGATTCTGTGAAAACACATTCTAGTTATCTTACAGCTAATAAAGTAAATGTAACTTCAACTGGCAAAAAAGTACCATTAATGGTTGTTCTACTGATTGTTTACATGTCAACAACATGGCTAAGAACCAGTCTTTAAGAATTTCCTTCTCTTATTAATATTCTTCCCAATTCAATGACCTATTTCCAAATATTTGTCAAAATCTGCTTACATTTTGGAAAGGAAACAAAATACTAAATTCCCAATACAAAGCAAAGCAATATTCTTCTCTTCCTTACCAATGCAATCCCAATCCAAGTCCTCTTTTCATTCAACCTGGATCATCTCAGAAAACATACCACAGGCACACTATTACTCCAACTACTCACAACACTATCTGCTGCTTCTTCCCCTGTTAGCCTTGTTCTCTCTAGACACAGAGATCATATAGTCGAATTTCTAATCTGTGGGCTTAGTACCATGTCTGGAACATGGTAGAGGACAAATAATTATTTCCTCAACACAGAGTGCAATTCTGCAAACAGGCGAGCGGTTAATTAGCCAAACTTTCCATGCTTTCACTGTGGTGTTTAAAAATCTTCCATTGATTCCCTTTGTGGGTAGTACAAATTATCTATCTATGTTTTATGTTAGATTTTTTTCAGTATATTTTCTGTCTTGTCAATGGGGCTTCAGCTTACCTTCTCAGGCCTATTCCTGTCTGTCTTGCAGCCTCTGAACCTTGGTACTTTCATGGGTCATGACAAAGATTCCATCTTCACCTCCCCGGCTCAGTCCAGCGCTGGTGATGATACTCCATCCCACGCACCATGGAGCTCAGACAGCTTGCTCTGAGCTCATTGCCTGCAAGTAGCACTGAGAGAATAATCATGGCTCTCTCCGTCATAGCTGTTAGAAGAGTTCACTGGGATGGTTTTAGAGGTTAAAATCATGTTGCAGGTTAAACATCGATTTGAGATCACAACGGGCATGTTTTAATTGACATTTCGTTGTGCAGATGGTGATTAAAAGTTGGATACTCGGGGGCAAGAGGAGCGGAAATCCACGTGCCTTCTTGTGTGTTCCAGGACGTGATGTGGCTGTCTCCATGCTCACATCTCCTCTCATGAGTGGGTCTCTGCCTCCTACAACCAAGTAGACTGCCTTGTGTTTTTATTTTTACCATGAAATCTTTTCAACAGAGATTTGTTGTTGTATTTCCTGCCAAGTGGAATATTTCTTTCTTGTTTTAAAAGAAATGTTTCCTATAGACAAGTTTTTTCACACATTCAGGAAAAAAAAACTAAAGAAATCCTGAGAGATGGAGATGATTATTCATTTTTTTTTGCTTCCCTCCAAGGTTTTCTGGAAAGATATGGCCTAGAATCTACATCAGCTGACAGAATTATTTTTAAAACACAAAGGAATAAGGGAATGGAAGAAGCTCTTAACTCCAGGGTTCAGGTACAGAACATGGTAACCAAAGGTGCCCTGGTGAAGGGTGAAGAGTAAGATTTCTCCAACTACTCACAACCTGATGTGTGCACACACACACAATGGCAGAGCAGACTTCACCCAGGAGCTGCCAGCTGGGCAGCTCATGAAGGATTCAGCGTCTACCTCATACTGTGAAAACGCAAACAAACCACACACTTGTCAGTGTTCAGAGACCACTAACAGGCGTTTATTTATAAAGATAGTTCTATCACTTATTAGAGCTTTGGAGATTGCTGTTTTTTTTTTTAAGCCCAGCATATTAGGTCATCAAAGTCCATGACAAAATAAAAGACAACAGAAGTGTCAACAAAAAAATCTGCAGTCGTGACTCATGTGTGTGTGTGTGTGTGTGTGTGTGTGAGAGAGAGAGAGAGAGAGAGGTGTTTGAAAAAGGAGAGAGGGAAAGAGAGAGGGGAGAAGAGAGCAAAGTGGGCCACCAATAGATTGTGGGTAGCTGGCAGGAGACTCTGAGACTTGTCTTAAACCTTTACCCACAGGGGTACAAATCAGCGTGGCGATGGCTGTGCAGAAGTTGCATCATTTCATCACGTGAGAATTTCTCTCCAGAAGCAGGTAGGTGGTGGAATAAATGACCATCCCTCTATACCCCTGTCCCCTTCATCTTCTTTCAATGGCCTGCAATCATTTACCCTGGCATCTAGTGGGTGCCATGAGGATTAGAGTGAGGACTGGGGTTCGGTGACTTTTGGGAGCACTGGGAGGATCCACATCCGTGCTCTGTTTTTACATGCTCCCTTCAACTCCTTGAGTGCAAGATTCCAAAGAGCAGCAAGTGAAGAAGAGGTGGGTAGAAGTCCTGATAGGGGAGCTCCAACCTGCTTTCTGTAAAAGCTTCATATTTATAAAATTCATATTTTGAGTACTAGCAATAGCATTTTTTTGCCTATATTTCTAAATTTCTTTCCCCCCCCCAAATGTAGTGTAATTTGATCACATGATGAATATACAAGATACCCTTGCTGTGGAATGACTGCACGTTCCCCTAAATACCAACTCCAAATGATTAGAATGTATTCAGAATAGAAGTATATGGCTATGGATGTGTTTCTAACGCATTTATAAGATTATTTCTTGGTTGCTTTGTATGTCCCTCCCCCACAGTGTAACCCCCGCTTTCACTATATTTGATGTCAGTATAACATGTGGAGGAGATGGGGACAAACAAGTCATTTAAGGATTCAGGTGGACCTGTTGCAACAATGAGAAGTACAAAATGTCATGTCAAAACCAGCTTTACAATGTCGGAGGGGGGGGAGGGGGGGTATGATTGGGTGGGGGGGAGGGGGGAGGCTGGGAAGGGAGGTGAAGGGTAAACAAAGGAGGAGGCTGCAATGCTTGGTAAGAAATGTATGCATTATCCTGACCATGTAATTGTAACCCCTCTGTACAGTATGTTCTCAAATAAAATAAAATAAAATTAAAAAAAAAAAAGAAGTATATGGCTATGGGGGAGACACTAAAATTCATATTATTTTGTTTTGTTCTTCAAATTGTGTAAAATCTTTCTTTTATTCTAAAATCCTTAAAATAGAGAAACTCTAAATTATCACACAACAGAGGAATCTGATGTCTAAAACTACAAAAATGAATTCTTTTTTTCTCATCAAAGTTTTTTTCATGTTTTTTTTAAGAAGTTCCCAACGCTTGTTCTATATATAGAATTTTTTAATGTAATAAACAAAGTTGCTTCAGATAAAGTTTCAGTCAAAACACCTTTGATTTTTAATGTGTGACTCAGAAGCATAAAATTACATTCTGGGGGAAAAATATTTGTAGAAGTGTGAGCAGAAAAAAAAGAGATTGATGCCCATAGTGACACAAGAAGAAAAAGAAAGAAAATGTGATTTTAATGAACATCACGAACTTAGACTGTCCTAAGCAAGCTACTAACTGGTGTCCTGGTTGGCAACCTGAGTATTGCTTTTCCTGTTGTTTATTTTGTTTAAGATTGTTTTTTAACAAACTAAATTTTTATTTAATCTTCACTTAACTTACAGTTATTAAGTGGAGGCATTTCACTGTGGTGATGATGTAATCTGTGGAATCCAGCACATTCTGAACCTGCTCATCCCCTGC
Organism: Dipodomys spectabilis; assembly: GCF_019054845.1. Taxonomy (NCBI): domain Eukaryota; kingdom Metazoa; phylum Chordata; class Mammalia; order Rodentia; family Heteromyidae; genus Dipodomys; species Dipodomys spectabilis. The sequence continues at coordinate 2,930,729 of NW_024870892.1, read as the reverse complement.
TACACAGACATATCCATCTTCTTACCACTTAGGAATCTTTTGCTGGTGTTTCCACCTTTCACAAAGGTAGGAGTTAGCCCTTCCTTTGTACCTTAATTGACTTGCAGTACCTTAAGTCCAGTATATCACGGAAATATCTTCTCTCAACCATCTTTCTTGAGGAAAAGAATGACATGCATCTTGATGCCTCTTTGGAGTGCACTAACAATCTCTCTCTATTTAATAAACACATTCATGCAAATCACATATTTCAATGCAAAAAGATGAAAAGACAACTCAATACTTTGGCCAAAGTACACCACAGTTGGTATTAATGAGAGCCTCCAGGGATGGGGTGGATGGATGGGTACAGCCCATCACCTCATGTCCTGTGAGGACAGTCCTTGGCTTGTGGTTCCCTTTATTTTCCCTTCAAAAAGAGTACATTTTTCACATTAACAGGAAGGTTATCTACGTAAGGCGGCAAACAAATTGCTGCTATTTCAATATCTAAATTTCTTGAGTCAGCTATTAGTAATTATATCACCTCTACATTGCTGAGTGTCCAGCGCAATCCTGTGCATTTTGCATAAACTGTCATTTATCCTGCACAAAAATCCTTGTACTTAGATATCTCATAATGATCTTCATACAAATGGAGAAATTGAAGCTTAGAAAAATTCATCAAATACTGGTTTACTGGCTGTCACAACAATGAGTTTCCTCTGAAGCTAAAACCAACTTGAGTCATCATTAGATAGCACAAGAGTTTATTCCCCCTTTTCCTTCCCTAGAAGTTGACCTCTAGGAGAAGTCCACATATAGAACAAGCCTGACATTGATAACCTTCATTCTCCATTTTTCTTAAATTCTCAATGATTAAGAACAATTTGAAGGAAGTGGTGCTGTAGCTCAAGTGGTAAGGTCCTAGCCTTGAGCTGAAGAGCTGAGGGACAGCGCTAAGGGCCAGAGTTCAAGGACCATGACCGACAAAAGAAGAAAAAAAAGAACAATTTGAAAACCATGTAAGAAAAAAAGTACAAAAAGTTATTTTCTTGAGACAATTCTATAATACACATACTTTAAATCACAGTCTCTGAAAATGTTTCATTTTTCTTTAATTTTAATAAGTAAGTGATGATGTCAGTGGATTATAATGGTCTCACAGTATGACTAGGTTCTCAATACCTGGACTCTGGTTTTGTCCTTCCAAATATAGGGCATAAATTACGTGAAACTGGTATGCATGGATGTGCAGATATTTCACAGCACCAAGGTGTTTGAACTATGTGACTGAGACCTCTCTATGCTTGGCAGTCAGTAGCCATCAAATCAGATGCCTTTGTTTTACTCAAGGGAACTACACTGACAACTAGCATCCCGCAGTTATGACCAGGCAAAGCTGACTGAGCTGGAAAATATTGAGATGGTGAAGATTTTCAGCAATCCTCCAGAGTTGGCCAATCAGTGAAAAGCCTGCACCAAGAAATCTCTACTAGAAAATGTAGAAAGCAGTGAGTCAGGTTGAAACAAGGAACCCCATACAATTTCATTCAGAAGCTAAGTTGAACGTTGAAATAGCCTACTACCCAGGATAATTTTTGCTTGTTGGATTTGACTTGTTTTTATTTTTTTTCTACCACAAAGTTGTGTGGTTTTAACTGTATTGACAGAACCTACTACCTACGAGAAGAGGTTCGTCAGGCATTTTCAATGGTTCCTTGTTTCTATGGTTTTACAATCACTTGTGCTAAATAAATTCTGTGTGCCAGTACTAAATACTTTCTAATCCTACATGAAAATAAACACAATGATTAAAAATAGAAAAAAAAAAGAATTTATCACATACATTTCTCTACTAATAAGACTATCAAAATTATACACATAAATATGGCATTTATTTGTCAAATGATATATGCGTTCACCAACAGGAAAGTTCTAGGAAAGAATATACAATATAAATAGAGTGATTTTCTATAATATATTCACTCTTCATGTTCATATTTTAAAGACATAAAATATTAAATGAATGGATATCTAATCTGTAGTATAGGAAAATAATACTTACATATTATTTTCCACCATAAATAAATTCAGGAAGAAAATGTACACTGTAGTATATAATAGATAAATTTTTGAAAAAAATTCCTGTCTGTTTATATAATATGTATTAAAAGACATGTCAGTAGTCGTTAAATTTGAAACCTCAATTTGGAAATGTGCATATGATAAATAATCATGCTTGCTGTTTTTATGGTTATTAAAAATTGCAAGCTAACTCAAGAATATACATTTCACCAAATTATAGAATTTATATAGGAAATCGCAAGCAGTGATTCCCTTAGTGCAGCATCTGTGGACTCTAGTTTTGGTAAGGGTGCTATATGCCCATTTTCATGTGTCTTATTATTAAATAAGTGAATTAATTTGTCCAATGAGTTGATAAAATTTAGGTACTCATTGAAAAATATATTTCCTCTGTACATTTTCAAAATGTTTTATGATTTCTGTGAAGAGAGGAAATGTCTGTTTGGAGAATGCAATATTATCTAATTGGTAAATGTATTAGAGCTGACATATACTCCTGGATAACAATTCATCAACCCAGAAAACACCCAGCCTGTAAGAGTGTGGAAACTAATCCAATGGAGGGATTTCAGACTATCAAGGCCCAATATGAAAGATGTCTTCAATTAATAAATTCCAAAAAAGAAATAGAAGTCATATGAGCAAACTAGACAACCTATCTCCTCCAAAAACACCACAACAAACAATTGGAATGACATTGAAGCAGAGGAAACTCTATATACTTATACTTAGCTCGAAGATTGATGAAAAATGAAAAAGGACTATTAAATGAGCAATTACCCAAAATCAAAGAAAATACAAGGAAAAAAAACAAAGAAATACACTGAGAAAATATATAAAATTTTAAATTACTACTAAACAAATACAAACAAACAGCTGGAGGAGATCAAAGAGAATGCAACTATACAACTAAAAGGATTCAAAGAGGCACATATATAAGAAAAATGAATAGAAAAGTTCAACTGTATGCAAGAAAAAGAATCTGAATAAGCAGAGACAAGTCCCCAGCCAGAGCTGGGCGAGGGGGCTGCGGGGAGAGAAAGGGGAAAGAAGCCCTAGAGAGAAAAAATAAAGTGTAAAAACATTCCAGCAGTGTACACAATATGGAAGACAGAATTTTAAGACTTGAAGATAAATTAGAAGAAAACCCAGAAAAAATACAGGAACAAAATCAAATGTAAGAGGAATGATATGATCTTTGATCTTTAGGACTGTATTTGAATGACCAAATATACAAATTATAGGACACATAAAAAAGAAGACAACACTAGATGCACAGATTTAAAAATTTTAAAAATATTTAAAAAATTAAGCGTAGATATTGCAAATAAGGGAAACCATGGGACCTATGTTTCTTTGGGCCTGGCTTACTTCACTTAATATAATTTTTTCCAAGCCTTTCCATTTCCTAACAAATGGGGAAATGTCATTCTTTCTGATGGAGGCATAGAATTCCATTGTGTATATATACCACATCTTCTTGATCCATTCATCTACTGAGGGGCAATATCTAGTATAGGTATGAGTCAAGCGGAAAAAGTCAGATAATGTGATGTTAGGAAAACGAAACCTCAAGTATGTATTTTAATGTTTTTGTTTCTTTCATGCATGTGTTTCTAACGCATTTATAAGATTATTTCTTTGTTGCTTTGTATGTCCCTCCCCCACAGTGTAACCCCCGCTTTCACTATATTTGATGTCAGTATAAAATGTGGAGGAGATGGGGACAAACAAGTCGTTTAAGGATTCAGGTGGACCTGTTGCAACAATGAGAAGTACAAAATGTCATGTCAAAACCAGCTTTACAATGTCGGTGGGGGGGGGAGGGTGGGTATGATTGGTTGGGAGGGAGGGGGGAGGCTGGGAAGGGAGGTGAAGGGTAAACAAAGGAGGAGGCTGCAATGCTTGGTAAGAAATGTATGCATTATCCTGCCCATGTAATTGTAACCCCTCTGTACAGTATGTTCTCAAATAAAATAAAATAAAATTTAAAAAAAAAAAAATTAAGCGTAGATAACCTTCTGAATATTGGAAAAAAATTAAGACCAAGCAGACACAGGGAATTTCAAGAATATCTAACACAGATGCAATCATAAAAGAACCTAACCATAATATATTATGGTTAATGTAATAAAGGCTATTGAATGCTATAGGGAATAAAGAAAACATATCACATACAAAGGAAAAACCATCAGAGTAACAGCAGATTTCCTAATAGGAAGGTGGGCTTTGAATGAGGTTTTTCAAGCATTGATTGATAAACAAGAATGCAAAACAAGAATACTCTATACAGGAAGACTATCTTAAAGGACAAATAAAAACATGCATGATTCCCTAAAGTGAAACAATTTACTAAAGCACCTGTACAGAAGATGTTTAAAAGCTTCTACATACAGAAAAGGAAGATGAACTTAAAGTTGATAAAACTGCAGATATCAAATTCCATCAGATCAGCAGTCAAGAAAAATGGAGAATAAAGAATTAACAGTAAGCAAATCATAAAACTAAAAAATTGCAGAATCTACTATACAAATATCTATTTCAACATTCTTTACTAAGTAACTTAATTTTACAGTTAAAAATCATAGAATGACAAGTTGAATCACAGTTTACACCCAACCATACCTTTCTGTTTTTGACAAGTAACATATCTATCAGACAAAAACAAATATTGTCTTGGGGTAAAAGTCTAAAAAACGTACCAAGCAAATTGAACTTGAGTGCAGGATCTCTCACAAGTGGAAGTTAAATATAAATTATAAGTATACATGTAAACAGGTACAAATTATAAGTATACATGTAAACCTGTACTGAGTCATATGCACATGTCACGCATCAAACTGACTAGATTACTTTGTAGGCAAGAATGAGTTTTCATGATACTACCATTTTCAACAATTAACATATTGTTAACAAAAAGAGCAGCAAGAATTAAACCTATCTTTAAAAGTAGGGGAGAAAATGACCAGAAAGAAGGAAGGTAGATTAATCTAGTTTATTACTCAGTTCATATACGTATGGGAAAATGCAAATGTCCAGGAAGGTGGAGGGGAGAAAGGGAGAGCATGATGGATATCAGGATGACTGACAAAGACGTAATTTATATAAATATTGGCATGTTAAAATAAAACCCAGTTGTACAACTCTTCTAAAAAAATCATAATAATGCAAACTCGAATGGATGTATAAAGAGAGGCTAGAGTAAATAAATATGCTTTTGTGTGGATAGAAAACGTTAAAATAAGTAAACACTGCTAAATGACACCTCATTTCTATTCTCTAGTAACTCTTAACAAAAGGTTTTGTAGGAGTTGTAGAGAAAGCTTGACAAAATTGTATTGGACCAATAGGATAAAATTTAAAAACTGTACTGTTAATATGTATGCAATCTGTCTATATATAGAACTGTATTTATAATAGACATAGATCTATAGATATAGTCTGTACTTCAGGATCAGAGGTCAAATACCACCTATAGCTAAAACTCTCCATGTCCAGTAGTAGTTAGGAGAGCACTGGTTAAGTAAGACAACAGTGTTGTGGATAAGGACAAGGGAAAGACCGTACCTACTGGGAAAGAGAAGAGACTTGCAAACAGTATACAAATACAGTTGAAATAATATATGATCCCTTTGTTCTGGTTCAGAATGACTTTCAGATGGCATTTATTATAGCCTGTGATTGTTCAATAAATACAGTGTCTACTGAGGGACAAAGTTGAATGAACTGTTGGGAAGTCAGCACTACAGCAGCTTCTGATGTTAATGGGAGTCATGTTGCTCTCTCGGTGTGTGCTGCCTGGCCATGCTAAGCCAGCACACTGAAGGCTTTTTTCCTGTCTTATAAAAGGAGAATTTCTGGTTGCACTGATCTGGAGTAAACAATTTTAGTTTCCTATTGAGCTCCTTCCATTTACTAAGAATTAACACCAGCAGAAAACTGCAATAATGTGGCATAGTGAAGGATTTCTTACCTTCAAATCTGGAAAGCCACAACACATTTTCTTTAGGAAGCTCTCGTCAGCTAAAGAAAAGTTCTAAAACACACACGAAACCCTCAAGCCATCACATACTTCACAAAAGAATCTGTGCCTTCAAGGAATATTTAGACTTTGCCAGGAATGGAAATAGGGTAGCTCTTTTTGAGCCATCCAATATTTTAATTCAAATTAAACAAATCCTGTGTCTGGATTTCTGTATAAACAGAGCTTTTTCAAATAGAGCTACAAATAGAAGTAACTTTGGGGGAAAAAAACATTTAAATGAATACTTGACTAAAAAGTAAGATCTGTTTCCTCACCTAAATCCTATACCTTATATAAAATTTAAAAATCATTATTATGAGAGGTTGTTGTTATTATCTGAAGTTAGTTCAATGGATAGGTTGTCGAAATTGGATGTGAATATTTTTCTGTCATTTAGGTACAGCTTTTCTAAATCAACTGAAATGACTGGAATTGAGTAGAGAAATACGTTGTTACTTGTTAAAGTTGTCATATATTCTGAGATCTTCAATCACAAAGCTTGAGTGTGTGAAAACAATGAAATTAACTCCTTCAAAATATTCTGCTACATACTAATTTGTGTGTAAGCTAGATTAATGATATTAGGTATTGCAGCTTTGGGAGATCATCTACAATGTTAATGAACATTATGCAAAAATGAGTTGAATATTCTTTTTCTTTTTGACAATGGTTTGGATTCAGACTTCCATGAGCGAGGATGGTGCTTCACCACTTACGCAACTATTGCAGCCCTACTTTTTGCTGGGCAAAAGTGTATACTTTTTGCATGCGCAGAAAATTCTGGAAAAGAATACTCAAAAAAATGTATAGGAAGAAAAGATCAGGGCTGGGAAGGTGGCTCAGTGGTAGAGTGCTTGCCTTGAGCTGAAGAGCTGAGGGACAGTGCCCAGGCCCAGAGTTCAGGCTCCATGACCAGACCCCCCCACCAAAAGAAAGAAGAAAAGATCAAAAGCTATGTACATATGATCATATAAGATGATGCTAAGCGAAATGAACCCTAAGATAGGGACACGAGGATGTATCTTTGTTGCTGTTGTTTTTAATGTACTATGTGATTTTTAAAATTCATTTGTATGTTCTTCCCCCACGGTATAACCCTTGTTTTCACTGCATTTGATTCTGGTGCCCTGCATCTTGTATATATATATTTCTAATTTGGGAAGGGGAAGGGAAAAAATAAAATGCTGAAATAGGGATACAGGTTTACCCATTATAATAATGAGATGTTCAAGACACTGTGCTGAAAACAAACTTTACAACTTGGGGGAGGAGAGGGAAGAGTTAGGGAGGTGGGGAGGGAAAGGATGGTAGGGTATAAAAAGGAAGGGGTAACAACGCTCAATAGGAAATGTACTCATTACCTTACGTAACTGTAACCCCTCTGTACCGTATCTTTACAATAAAAATATATATTAAAAATAGAAATGTATAAAATATGAAACTGACACACAGTGACTAAAATACTATGATGTTTCCATCCTTTGAATGTTTGTCTCAATCTACTAGTTATTTGCTTATTTTCCTTTTTCTTATTGTGAAAATACTGTACAGAGGGGTTACAATTACATGGGGAAGGTAATGAGTACATTTCTTTTTTTTTTTTTTTTGGTCGGCCGTGGGGCTTGAACTCTGGGCCTGGGTGCTGTCCTTCAGCTCTTCAGCTCAAGGCGAGCGCTCTACCACTTGAGCTACAGCGCCACTTCTGGTTTTCTGGTGGTTTATTGGAGATAGGAGTCTCATGGTCTCTCCTGCCCGGGCTGGCTTTGAACCGCGATCCTCAGATCTCATCCTCCAGAGTAGCTAGGATTACAGGCATGAGCCACCAGCGCCCGGCTATGAGTACATTTCTTATCAAGCATTGTAGCCTCCTCCTTTGTTTCCCCTTAAAAATTGATTTTTAGAAATGTCCAAATGGTATCAAAGGAACTAATGGATGAATCGGAAAAAATTTTGCCATTTGTAATTTGGTAATCTGTATTCATTCTGGTGAAACTCAAAGGGCAAAGAAGATTATATAATATTCTGCTTTTGTCCAGTTAATTCTGCCTAATATCATTGAGTCATCTTACCTCTGTGCATGACTGAAATTCCACATAGCCTGTTTTCTTTTCTGTAGACTTCCTACTTTAAATTGTTTCCTTCCTGAAGCAAGAGGCTCTCCATTAGGGGCAAGGTAAATCCAGGACCCCAGCCCACACTCTTGCTTTCTCCTGAGTCTCATTCCTGCTCCCATCCCTGGAAAGCCTTCCCTGGCCTTCTGTATGACTGTTTGTGACATCTTCATTCAATATCACTTGCTCACTTAGGTTTACTCATGTAAAAACTAAAGTAAGTGCTACAACTATCTAAATGTTTTAATGAGAACAGAAAATATAAATGATTGTTAAAGCTAGGCTTAGTAATTATGGAAATAACAATACATCTGAGTAATTAAATTAGCAAATTACAGCCATGTCAGTCTAAAGGAATACAGTCTAAAAGTAAACATTTACAACCCAGTCTAGCAATTTTATTTATTCCAAATCGAACTACTTAATATACTGGCAATTGTTGAAGCTTGCAACAGAGTTCCATTCAACGGCTGTCTACAACTTTTCAAAGTAGTAGGTTAAAAGATGTCAATCCATCTTTTTAAAATAACAAATGTGTGAGAAGCCAGCAAACTAAAATAACTTAAAATTATGTTTGTCTGAAAACCTGTGCTTTTGTATGGACATCTAATTTTCATTTTCTGAATCCATTACTATTCGATGTTCTTCTAATCTCAAATTAACTGAGTGGAAAAAAACAACTAGATAAGAACATTTCTGAAACTTTTGCAGCACTTTGATGATAAGAAGCAAATGTGTCAAAATGTCATCAAAATTTGAAAATCATCAATCTTAAAGTCAGAAATTCTGCATATGTTAGTACGTGTTTAAGAGGGACTGCTCATGATGATAGCATGAGACTTACATGTCAGTGAGCTTTTGGCAGTTAAAGTATAATTACTGGGACTTTTTGCAATACATTCCTTTCATTTAGTTTTTCATAGAAGAAAATAAATGTCAACACCAAGCGATTATATACACAATGCATCGGAATAGATGGCAGGTTTTGCATGATTGCCTAAAAGACAACGCAAGCAAAATGCATGCAGTAACCTGACTTGTAACCATGGCATAGGAGAGAAACTGTGGTTTTATCCATAATCCACATGAGGGTGTTTGAGTAAGATATGCACAGGCCCTGTAATGTCTCTGACCAGTAATTTGACTTCCAACAATGGCAGCTAGCTGGAGGCATACATCAAGGAGAATATGCTTCCTGGATCAATTTAGATATGGTAAGACAAGGTTGTACACACATTACTACACAGGAAGGAATGCAGCCCCATAAACCATGTAGCACAAGAGAATAATTCTTGTGTAGCAAGGAGAAGGCGGTAGAAAAACATTTATCCAGGGCGCTTTATTTGCTGTGTAAAACCTGCAAATGAAAGGAACAAGAATTGTCCTTCAGCACATATTAGCCTATTTGAGAAATGTCATAATAAACTCAATTAATAATCATCCTAAGACAGAGTAATCTTAAGTAGAAACACTGCAGCTTTCCAACCAAACCCATGTCTTTATTACATGATAACTTTCCTACACCAGCACATTGATTTGGAGTCTCTCAGAACCAAGAAAACCCTTTTCTTTTGTTCTTATGAAAGGAAGTTTTTCTATCACAGACATGAAAACAGAAAAGAAGATACAGAGTGAACAATGGTACTATTAGTATCAGGTAGTGGAAATTGTATGCAACAGAATTAAAAAGTAGCAATGAATAGAGTCAATCTGGTCGAGGAAGCGAGTTAACTAGACCTCATTACATATACTTTACTGAAATGGATTGCAGCTAGGCAAGTTCTGGGTGTGTGTGCTGTGTTTTATTATTTTTTCTCTCCCTGTGATTTTTCTCTCCCGAATACCACAGCAAAAGAAAAACCAAACCCCCCAAAACACATTGTTAAATACAAAATAAAAATAAGTCCACTTGATTTTGGATTACCTTATGCTTTCTATCCCACCCCCCAAAAAAAAATTCATGTTCTGCAATCCATACCTCAGTTTCTCGTGTGACTGTATTTGGTAATGGGTTCTTCTAAAAGATCACTAGCTTAAAACAATGTCAAAAGAGGGAATCCCAACCCAACATCCCTGCTGTTCTTGTTTGAAGAGGAAATTTGGACCCCAGATACATGTGCAGGGAGGTATCCACAAGCAAAGAACCTCAAGAAGAGATGGGCCTGAGACTGACCAATCCTGCCCTCCCTTTTCCTACGAGGAAGGAACCAGGGGGAGTCATTGATGCCAGAGCTTTCACACTGAGACAGATCTACGTGGGACCTGCACAGTAAGTCAGTGGTTCAATGAAATAAATGAGATAATGTTGCACAACTTTGCTCCAAATTTCACTCAGATATGTGCACATTTACCCTAATAATAATAATAAAATAGATACATATTTACTCACTAGAAGAGGAAACACAGCCCTTAATTATTAAGATTACAGTTTTCCCTCTGTTCTCTTAGGAAGAAGAAGAAAAAGAAAATGAATTACTTCAAGGGAAGTTCAATACACTCCAGTGGATTCTTAAAAGTACCATTTGATTTTGTACTGGAAACCCAAATGAGCCCAGGAGGGAGTTATTTACTAGGGGAAATTTTATCCTTGTGTTTATGTTTATTGCAAGTGATTTTTTTTGCATCAGATGAGACATCTGCAAAATTTTAGGCACTGATTTTCTAAGACCATGAAACCCTCTGGGTGATTTTTTTTTTCATTTCCTTAACAGATAGTTTAGTTTTAAATTACATACTTTCCCTTGGCAGAGTGAGGGATGAAAAGCTTGCTATAAAATTGATTTGGCATCTACATAAAAGAAACCTTTGTAGGAAGTCACATTAAGCAAGAAGTTTTCTTTGCCAAACGTAAGTCCAAAAATTAAAATGTCACTCAGATCTGGGGAGTGCCCAATAGTCGGTCTCCCCCAAATCACATTCACATTTGTAATTGTCATAGTTTAGAAAGAAAATCTTTCCACTGTTAACTACATATTTTGGAAAGATTTCAGGCCCTCAAATTGCTACTGGACATAACAATTTTAATGCAATATAACATATAGATTCTTAAGGTTTTTTTTTTTTCCTCCCGAAAACTCAAATAAATTAAGAGAGCTGTTTTCTCATAATATTCACAGAGTTCAGGCAAGAATTTTCCCTCCTATCTCCTCAGTCTTTATCTACCTGACACAATTAATTCAATGATCAGATGACTGGGTACAAGTTAAGAGGATGGGTGGGGCTGGGAGAGATGGGAAAAATGATGAGAGGATGACATTAATCAAGATGAGTTGTACTCACAACCTGACATGTTGGAAAGAAACCCCTTTGTATTCAAGGATAAGAAATAAACAGATAAAAATATTAAAAGTAAGTTAGTGTAATTATTGTCTGCATGAAAATAAAATCGAAATTCCTTTTTTAGAATGAATGAGATTGCATCTGAATACATAACTGTAACAATTGTGAACAGCTTTCACTAGCACTAAGTATATTTAAAGAAACTCAGACACATTAATGGTAAACGTGGCCTGCTACTGTCTAGAAATAAATTTGAATTGCTTGAAGTTTATTCAAAGTCAACCAAGAAGCAGTGGGTTGGTACGAGTGTAATACAATATTTAAATCTATCTCTTTGCTAGAGGCAAAAGTGACCAGAATGTCTGTAAGGTTTCCTTAGATGAACTGTTATGAAAATTACATGATTTTGTGTCTTCTATTTGCATGAATTTGATACCCTCACCATGGAACAGCAGTGATACAATCCACTGTCTTCACAAATTTCCTCCTGCTCTTTAATTTTGAGTAGCAATGCCTAATATATTTATCTTCTGAACAGCAACACATCCTGAAAGACTTGGAAAAAATTATACTAAGTGATGTAAGCCAGGCCCAAAGAAACATAGGTCCCATGGTTTCCCTAATTTACAATAACTAGTGTATGTCTGAGACAAGCAGAAACGGTCAGATAAGTTGATGTTAGGCAAAATGAACCCCAAGATAAGGACTCAAATGGTTTTTCTTTCTTGTGATTGTTTCTAACATATGTATAAAATGCCCTCCCCCAAGTTATAACCCCTGTTTTCACTGTATTTGATGTTGGTATAATTTGTGGAGGGGAAGGGAAAAAACAAATTAAATTGCTTAGATAGGGATACATGTTGACCCATTGCAACAATGAGATGTATAAGACATGTCGAAAAATGAACTTTACAATTTTGGCGGGCGGGGGATGAAGAGGGGTGGGAGGGTGGATATGGGAAGGGATGAGAAGGGAAAACAAAGGAGGAGGCAACAATGCTTGATAAGAAATGTACTCATTACCTTGTCCATGTAATTGTAACTCCTCTGTATATTATTTTCACAATTAAAAAAAAGAGGTGTTATGTTGAATAGCTGACTTGTAGAAGTATTTACATTGCATGGCAGAGATGCTATGCTTACTGGGAAGCAGTGATCAGTTTCCACTTCCCTCTAGCCACTGGCAGCCACACTCCAATCCCTGATTCTAAAAATTTGTCTATTTTCATCAAAATGTTAAGTGCAGTCATTCAAGAATGACAGTAAATGGAATCATGGTTACATAGGACTGGAATTGCATTGTATTTGTTCTTCACTTACTGGCTTCTTTTGTTTATAATAATGTGTTCTATGTTATCTATGCTCTTGTAAGTGGCAGGAGTCCCTTCTAAGTTTCCATGATGTCCCATAGCTTCCTGTACACACAGTACATTTCCTTTCCTACTCCTGTGTTGTGTCTGAGTTTCCTAATTAACAGGAGGAAGGAAATCTCTTCAAGATCCTTCTTTCAATTCTATTTTTTTCTAAGAAAAGTCAAACATATTTCTTTTTCCTATATTTAATCTATTAAATTTCCTGCTAAATTATGAGGTTTTGACATGTTATATCATGCAATCACGAAATAAAATATTTTGATAAATTATAGCATGACATTTCAATTGTTTTAATGTAGTGCGATATAATAGTATTATACAGCATTAAAATTAATATGGCATATAAAATGTATATACTAATGTGTTTTTAACATAGGTCAAGACTGTAGAGAAATAGAGAGATGATGAGTAACTACAGTCATGTTTTGCAAGGTATATATGTCAAAATGGAACTAAGAACATTGAAGGGATGGATGGTTTGGGGAGAGATGTAGTATTATTTATGTTATGAACGAGGTGAGATTGATCAAGATGCACTGTAGACATGTTGAATGGGAGGCATTCTATACAACTACTTAGAGATAAGTAAATTAATGAATACATATATACATAAATAACTAAAAGGTTACATTTTTCCTGGTGGTCTTTCAGTGTAAGGAACTAGATGCATATCAACGTTCTCTAGCTGACTTGTGTTCTCTGAGGAGACAGATTTTGTCTACATGTTCTAAGACAGTATTCTTCACACCATGCTTGTTTCTAATGGATTTTATTTCTTAAAGGATACATATCTAGAAATGGAATTCAGAATCATCTGGTCGCTATATGTTTACTTTTGAGAAATTAACATATTTGTTGTATAATTAAATTAATTTACATTCCCATAAAAGAAGCTAGTGTTCCCCTCTCTCAAGATCTTAACCATTCTATTTATATGTTTATATAATAAATATTCTAATGAGGGAGAGGTGATACTTCACTGCGATTTTCATCTGAACGTTCCTTATTATAAATGTTAATCAGTGTTATATTAGCTACATGGTATGTCTACTTTCTAGAAATGTGTATTCCAGTTATTTTTTCCAAGTTTTAGTCAGATTGTTTTTGGCTTCATAACTGGAGGAGACTCTTATCTATATTTTAGGCTTAATCCTTCTCAGATGTTTGGAGATTATTTTTCCCATTTCATGAGTTGGCTTTCACTTTGTTGACTATTTCCCCTGATGGATACAAGATCTTGGTTTTACATAGTCCTGCTTTCCTAATTTTGTTGCTGTTGCTATTTCTCTAACTTTTGGTTTTGATTCCTGTGCTAACAAATTGAATCTAACAGGACATTCCTAAAAACAATGTCATGCTCTTTTCTTGAATTTCAAAGCATGATAAAGGTTAATTTGCACTTTTAGTTTCTTTATTTTTCATTAAGAGCATAATAGACATTTATTAGATAAATGAACTTTTTTTATAAACTGGCTTTATTAGTCTTCACAATCTAATGAAGTTTTTACAACAGACAATAATTTTAGTGTAATTTCATTAATGAATTGCAGTAGTAAGGTCTAAACTCAGGTCCTCTTGATAAATAAACACTTTGATAGGAATCATGTCCCTTTCCTTTGGTTTTTAGGTGTTTTGTTGTTGTTCTCTCTTTTGTTATTCATGTAATTTTATTTGCTTGTTTATGTATTCATTGATGCCTTTGTCAGGGATGCTGTAAAACCACAACCCTTTTGTCTCTGACTCCCTACTAGCTGAGATTACAGGCATAAGCTGCTATACCAACCTAATATATATCTTAGTACTAATCTCTATCACATCAAATAGAAGATAACAACAAAATCTATGTCTATATTTTCTGCTAAATCGAAGATGCTTTAATGCTATGAATTGAGATAATATGGAAAGCAAATTGGGTATAAGCATAGAATTTTATGTCTGGAGAAAAAACTTGGGCTTGGGAGTTTCCTTGTGAAAATTTTAGTTTTAAAAATTTTAGTTGTGAAGAAATAATGTCTAGAAAAATCTTACACTGCGAAAAAAATTATATTAATTATTCATGCTAAAATAAACATTGCATTAAACAGTGAATGCATTCCAGAGCAAAATGATAATGTAGCTCCCTACTGTACTTTCAACTACAGATGTTAGACATATTGGAAATGAACAGTGAAGAATCATACCTGTCAATAGGTTTGCTTCTAGACAGATCAAACTATGATCCTCGGTTACAGTAGAAGCCCAATAATTTCTAGACTTCAGAAAGGCAATTGAGGCATCATTCTATAAAATACATTGAAGATTTCGGCTTGTTTTATTACCATCAATTATTGTTTTTTTAAATTATGCTACTGTTTTCTATTTCTTTCATGTGTCTGAATTACCTAAACTTATTTCTCTTTAATTGCTATGTCATATTTTTATTCATTAAAAAAACAAATAAAATATACCCAGCATGAACTAAGGCTCTAATCTTCTTTAATACCATTTTCATATATTTCAAATTTATGTTTCCATTGTTTCATAAAACAAGAACTGTAAAGGTATCATGAAACACTGTAGATATTCAAAGCTATCTGAAGATCTTTGTAAGGGAGAAAGTTCTAATCCTTCTAAAAACAAGATAGGAACATTGAAACTTTAACAGTTCTTGAACACACTGATTGAGCTTGGGAAGGACTTTTTTTCTTGAGTAAACCATCTTTCATGTACATTAGTTGTAGTCTTGTGCGTTTTTAGATGAATTTTTCTGCCCAGAATTTTCTTTTTAAAAATACATCAAGAAAAGGAGGTATTCTTGTTCATTCTAAGTGATTCTGGCAATACTTTGTTCTTCCTAACACTGCCTCATACTCATAAGATGAAGTAATTAAGTTCTTGAGTCTTATGAAAACAATAGATCCTCTGAATGTGGAGAAATCCCCCAGTTCTAAAACATGGAATCATCCATCCAGGAGTGGCTGAGCTGGCTGATGAATTGCCTGACACCTTGTTGAAATTATTTTCTAGTAAGTAGATTTCTGCTTTCTAAATGAAAATTAGATAATATACAGTCAGGATGATATGAGAGAAGTCACAGTAAAGGTAAACAACATATGGAAAATTGTTTTTACCTGCCTTGCAGGGATAAAATAGATTTCATTAATGGAGCACCAACATGATTTAAGACAGCTTGGTGTTGAAAGCTGATTTATTATGTGCAGTTCTGCACAGGACACATGGAATGATGCCCTGGAGAATTAAGTCCTAGAAGTTTAACATTATGATATTTAGCATGTGTACGGTAAACGGGAAGAAAACTTACCAAGATATTTAAGAAGGATGTAGGTATGAAGAATGTCATGTTTCAGCTCTTTCTTTTTACTTTGCAACCTAACTCAGCATTTGAACGATATGATAAAAACAAATTTAAATAGGCAAATAAAGTTTAACGTTATCGTACTAAAAGTGTTGATGATTTAAGTTGTTCTTTTAACTCTTTGGAGAAAGATATATATTGAATCCATTGGTATAAAGATGAGAGAGCAAACATCTGAACAGTACTAGTACTGGAGGTCATTTGCTTATTCTATGCTCAGAAATTTCTGCAGGAAGAAAGAAAGCTGATCGCTTTCATCAACGCAGGCAGAGCTATGTGTGGAATGGCTGCAGCTAGCAAGGCCTCTAAGGAGCATAAAGCCCAAACCTTTCCAAGTGTGCATCAGCCTAGCATCTAGCTCTCTCTCATGCTCTGGTTTCCCTCGTGACCTCAGTTCCAGCAGGATGCCGCCCCCCCCACCTCTTCACCTTGACATTTGGCTATTCTCTCAATCCAGAGAAGCCTTTCCTCGTTTCTCTCTGTTCACTAATTCACACCATCTTCACAGAGACCTCCCCTCTGACCAATGTCCAATATAGAGGCCTATTCCTCTTTGTCTTTCTTTATCTTCCAATTATCTTCCTTACCATATGGCTTCCTTACATATAGCTGCAGTAAAATGGATGATAGTTTTCTTTTATCTACATTCTCACACACACCAAAAAAAATCCGAATTCTGTATAGGAGAGGACATTATAGTGTCTTATTACATTTCAACTTCCACTCCCTAGAGCAATGTCTAGCCTACCAGTGACACTTACAACATTGATGAGGAAATAATAAGTACAGGAATAAATTGTACCTGTGTTCTTCTCTTTTAAAGTTACAACAAAAACAGCTAACTAGTTTTTCTTGTTTTTTTCTTAACTTTTAGAAGCAACACAGGTACATAATTCAACACTACAGGACATATAACAACTAATGTTTTATTAAATATAGCAAAGGACATTTAATCAATGAGTGCATATTACTTAAAACACCTACCTAAAAATATTGTAATAATTAAGTAGCTGCTCCGTGAACCTCAGTCACCTGAAATGACATTGGGTATCATGCCATCAGTCAGACTCTGAACCCAAGTGTGCTAATGACTTAGTTATGTCATTTTCATCTTGCTGTCTAACTGCATTTCAATGGCAAATTTGTCCCATCTTAAACAGAACAGTGGTGGCCCGAACCAGTTCTTTCTTAAGAACACGCTTTGCATCGACACAGCGTCTAGTCCGTTCAGCCCCCAGACAGGAAGGAAAGAATCTAACGTTTAGATTCCATCCACAAAGGCCTCCTGCGGGGCCTCCAAAGGAGTAGAAGGTATTCATGGTATTTTCCCTCTCCCCCAACTGTGTCTGAACCAGATGCTCCTCTCCTCTTGCAGAGGCCATTTTCTTTATGTGGAAAGTTAATTCCATTCACAGCGGGATCGCAAAGTAAAAAGTGAACATTGGACACAAAAGAAAAGCTTCCTTGAATTTGAACTTGCAGTTGCTACAGTGACAAAATAAGTAATGTTCTTCAAGCCAAAGGGGCTTCATTATATCTGTGAAGGCTTACAGGGCTTTAAAGCAGTGATTGGAACAGTAACACTGCACCAATGTTAACTCACTAAGGTGGACTTGCACTTGTCTAGGACCAAAGCATGTGATTTGACAAACACTACACAATTCTTGACTCAAAGGATAAAATGAGATGAATAACAACCATGGCAAAAGGCTGGCCAAGTGCCTTATTCCAGGTTTTTCTGACCCTCCCCCCCCACACACGTGAGGGGTTTATCCACGTTGAACACATACATGCACACGCCAGCTAAGCCAGGACAAGGTCTTAGGGATTCCACAAATCACAGCCTTATTTCTAAAAATACAGTGAAGTGAAAAAGAACACAATGAACATAAATAATATTGTGAGGTTAACATTCTTTGACCTGCTCAGAGTAACTTCAGTTGATTTCTTCCTAGAGAAATATCTTTTATTTGCTTTCAATTCTATCCCACACGACTCTGACACAAACTTGTTTAGGTGATACATGTATAGCAAATAATTTCCAAGTACGTTTGGTTTTTCTCTTCCAACTCTTTAGGAGAGAATTCAGATGATGATGATGATGATGATATGTAATAATTATTTAATATTTTAGGATTTTATCTTATCTCCATATCAGTAGTAGCTTAGCAAATAGGGCCAGGCAGATTGGTGTACATCTATAAGCTGTTCAGGAGGGAGAGATTTAGAAGATCATGGTTTAAAGCCAGCTCAGGCAAAATAAATAAACAAAGAAACAAATATATAAAAATGCAAGATCCCTAACTCAACCAATAATTCTAGTATAGCAGAACACATCTATAATCCAAGCTATGGAGGAGGCATATGTAGGTAGGATAATTGTGACCAGCCCTAGAAGAAATGTGAGACTCTGTCATCTAAAACCAAACCAAAACAAAAACCAGAAAAAGGAAACAAAAGAAAAGAAATAGTAAGGGTGAGACCTGAGGAATAGAGAGCCTACATAACAACACAAGGCTTTGATTGCAAAGCCCAATACTGAAAAAAAAATAGCTAACAAGTAAGCTTTCATTTTCTTTAAAACGTAATTTATTGTTATTATAAAAGTGATGTACAGCGGGTTTACCATTTCAGGAGTCAGGTAATGAGTGCATTTCCATTCATACAGTGTCTTCTGCTCCCTTCCTCTCCGAGTTCCTCCCTCTCGTCTCCACTCATGAATTGTATAGTAAAAATTTATTTTCTTACAGTTCAGGAAATCAAAGTCTGAAATCTGGGTAACTGGCCTCAAACACAAGTGACAGGAAGGGGCAGGGGGCAGAGCAGGAGGCCTCATCTCCTCCAGTGCCTCTTGCTGTTGGCCTCTTACCTCTCACTTCCTTTCTGCCTTTTACAAGGACATTTGTGGACATAAGGCCCTTCCAGATCAAGCTACTGCTTAGACTATGTCTTCATAGAAACAAAAAAATTAAAACATATGTGAACAAACAGTTCAACTCAGATTGCAGTGAACTTTAGTCTCCAGTTATTACCTAAAGCTCTGAAAATGTAGAGGGACAGAGGAAAATCCATTTTTTATCCACAGATCTGTATTGATGACTGTATTCTTAAATAGTAATCACCAAAATTGAAACCCTTGGTAAGAGGTCTCAAGGTCCCACCGTGTTAATCCTAATACTAAATTTTGTGTAAGGCATTTGGGAAAGACATATTTTATGACCAATCTTTGATATTGATTATGCTATTATTTTATTAACTTTCAAAATTCAGCGTTTATATCCTATCCTATGAAGTTAGAGTACAGAATGAAATGAGCTTTGGTAGAAACACCACCTTAAATCATCTATCTATACACATTAGGTCAAGTTAACGATACTGTTTATCTTTCATAAGGGAGATATGAATGGAGGATCTCAGCACAGTGCTTGTGAAAATAGGAATATACTTTAAAGCAGGGATAGTAATTGAAGTTTCTTAGCAACCCTTAAAAATATTCACAGACTGGGTTCGAATTGTTTGTTGTTGTTGTTGTTGTTTTTGTTGTTGTTATCACAATCTCTTCAAGACTAAGATTTTTGAGTGGTGGAATTGGATGAGATCGTAACTATTCAATTCGACTTGAGCCTGAAATATTTTTACCTATCAGGATTATGATCTCATCTTCTACATATTCCACTCTTCCTATGATAGATCTCTTGTTTCATCTGTGTATGTGTGTGTGTGTGTGTGTGTGTGTGTGTGTGTGTGTGAGATGAAAGCATTATTTCCCCTTACATTCATTTTAGCTCATGAACTAAACTGTTTTATTTCTTGCTTATCGCTCTCCATTGTCTCCCCCGCTCCCCGCCCCAACTTAGGGTGCATTATAGTTGGCTGCTTTCATTTCCACTGCCCTCCCCAGGAATCACACCCTATTGGCCTGAATTTTGTTCTTCAAATAAGCTCGCCAGAGGGCCTCTGCTCTTGTCTGCAGGGTTCACAGCCAGACCTGACAGTCACCCTTTGCCTCACATAGAGCCAAACCTCACGATGGCCAGAAGCCTGTTCATTGTACCTGGCATGGTATCTTTCCAGAACTTGCTCATCTATGAAGTCATATTTTATCATTTTATTTTCTGTCTTTGTGCAGGAAACAAGGGGATGATTGATGTGCTAACTCTTCTTCTCCCTAGACAGTGGTGGGTAGATGTAAGACACTGCACACATTCTTTTTATCTTGTAACAAGAAGCTCTTTTCTGGCACTAATCATGACTAATTTAAACCAAATAATCTTTTTTTATGAGTACAAGGTGTTGGACAACATTGTCACCTTTCTTTTATTCTTTTTTTTTGTACAGTATTTGTGAAAATACCATACAGAGGAGTTACAATTACATGAGCAAGGAAATGAGTACATTTCTTATCAAGCATTGTTGCCTCCTCCTTCATTTCCCATTTCCCCTTCCCATCCATTTCCATCCCCACCCCCCAAAGTTGTAAAGTTCGCTTTTCGACATAACATTTTGTACATCTCATTTTTGCAATGGGTCCACCTGTATCCCTATTTAAACAATTTGTTTTTTCCCTTCCCCTCCACAAATTATACCAACATCAAATACAGTGAAAACAGGGGTTATACCGTGGAGGAGAGACATACAAACCAACAAAGAAATCATCTTATAAATATGTTAGAAACAATAGCAAGAAAGAAAAACCATTTGAGTCTTTATCTTGGGATTCATTTCACCTAACATCAACTTATCTGACCATTTCTGCTTGTCTCAGACATATATTAGTTATTACAAATAAAGGAAACCATGGGACCTATGATTCTTTGGACCTGGATTACTTTACTTAATATAATTTTTTCCAAGTCTTTCCATTTCCTAACAAATGGGACACTGTCATTCTTTCTGATGAAGGCATAGAATTCCATTGTGTATATATACCACATTTTCTTGATCCATTCATCTACTGAGGGGCATCTGGGTTGCTTCCATATCTTAGCTATGGTAAATAACACTGTAATAAACATAGTTGTGCTGGTAGCTTTAGTATGGTCTTGTTTGTGATCATTTGGGTAAATGCTCAAAAGTGGGATTGCTGGGTCATGGGGGAGCTCTATGTGGAGTCTTTTGAGGAACCTCCATACTACTTTCCAAAGTGGTTGAACAAGTTTATACTCCCACCAACAATGCAACAGAGTTCCCTTCTGTCCACATCCACTCAAGCATCTGCTGTTATTAGAGTTCTTGATTATAGCTATTCTAACTGGGGTGAGTTAGTATCTCAGTGTTGTTTTGATTTGTATTTCTTTTATGGCTAGGGAGGTTGAGCATTTCTTTATGTGTCTATTGTCCATCCTTCTTTCCTCTTCAGAGAAGTTTCTCTAAGTCTTTAGGGCAGTTGTTTCTTTTCTTCTTTTTTTTTTTTTTTTGGTCAGTCCTGGGCTTGAACTCTGGGCCTGGGTACTATCCCCAAGCTCTTCAGCTCAAGGCAAGTGCTCTATCATTTGAGCCACTTTTTGTTTTCTGGTGCTTTATTGGAGATAAAAGTCTCAAGGACTCCTGCCTGGGCTGGCTTTGAATCTCAATGCTCAGATCTCAGTGTTCTGAGTAGCTAGGATTATAGGCATGAGCCACTAGTGCCCAGCTAAGCCAAATAATCTTTAGCACAAACACTGGACACAAGGTCTGTCCTAGAGAATAAATACTTTGCGGTATTTTAGACTCTTAGTCATTCCAATCAATTTTATTACTATTTTAGTATCGTTTGTGTTTGATATTGCAATGTATCCCTGTATTAGGTAATATGTCAATACGTATTATAGACAAATGTATATCTCAAAATCTCTGCTCTTGGCAAATGTTATGATGATTACTAATATCTAATATTTATCTTCAATTTTTTTCTCATCATTGTTGTTAGAATATAATTATACCATTTCTCCAAGGATCAATTGGTCAATGCTCTAATTAACTGGGCAAATCTATCTCTTGTGTTCCTATCAATAAAAAGAGGAGAAGTCAGTTGCTGTGGAAGATGTTATGAGAAGCACAGTGACAGAAATATTTATGAAAGATGCACAATCCACCAAGATCTGCTGTGATGGAAGTGTCTGAATTCAGGCAGCAACAGAGAAGAATGCTCTATATTGTTGAAAACTCAGGAATTTTCTCATCCACATCTTTCATTACTGGTTGCTGTCATTTCTTTATAAAATGCGCTTCCCAAGCTTACATTGCAGCTGCCCAGCAAACTACTCAATTAAGATTTATGTAAGCTTTTTATGATAACAAATTCCTATGAAGGGGAGCTGAGAAGGTGGCTCAGTGGTAGAGCGCTTGCCTTGCATACATGAAGCCCTGGGTTTGATTCTTCAGCACCATATAAGCAAAAAGAAAAAAAGCCGGAAGTGGTGCTGTGGCACAAGTGGTAGAGCGCTAGCCTTGAGCTGAAGAGCTGAAGGACAGTGCCCAGGCCAAGAGTTCAGGCCCCATAACCGGACGCCCCCCAAAAAAAATTCCTATGAAGAAACAAAATAAAGATGAAAGTGACTAGAAAATGAGTATACATTCACCAAAATAATGCACCTGATTTGGCTGAATAAATCAGGTGTAGTAGCACACAGCATCGTGATTCTTGCGAAGTGATACTGTCAGACATAATTCCGTGGCATGGTTCTTGCTGTCTTCAAGATACTGTTACCGTGGTTTTGCCATTCAGGTCTACACCAAGGAGGAGAGAGAGCTTTGATTGCCACACCCAGGGATAGCAGCGCCTTACCTGAGCTGTGGTAGCTCAGAACTACATCAGCTGGTGATTTAGTTCTTTTGTCAGTGTGCTAATGTTCAGAAGTGTAATAATTACCCATCCAGTGCGGGTAGAGGTTATGAGCTTAGACACACAGTTCAAGATTATGAACTGAGTGTATATCTATCTCCAAGCTAAAACCATGGAAGAAGAGTGGGAGCTACCTGAGGCTAGGTTAGCTTTTTAGTCCAATAAAACAGAGAAATTAATCTCATAATTAAAAATAAATTCTTTTCTAACGGTCAAGTTTACTTCATCCCTCTTCTAGATAACTCTTTCTTTGAATACAATGACATATTTGACCTTAAAATTTACCAAACACCTGGGTGTTAGTGGCTTACACCTGTAATCATAGCTACTCATGAGGTTGAAATATGAGGATTGTAGTTCAAAGGTGGCTGGGGGGAAGAAAATCCTTGAGACAGTTATCTCAAACTAGTCACCCTCAAAAGTTGGAAATAGTGGTAGAACAGTAGCCATGAGCCAAAAAGTTAAGGGACAGGGCCTAGGCCCTATGTGTAAGCCCCAGGGCTGGCACACACACATGCACACACACACACACACACACACACACACACACACACACACAAAGACACACACACAATTAATTAATTATCACTATTATTGGACTGTATACTCTTTTTTCAAAATATACTAAATAAGCACTAAGAAAAAAATGTAGGTTAAAGATTTTGAATATTTTAAGAATCTATATTAATGTTGCTCATGTAATAGAACCCAGGAAAAAGAAAATTGTCTAAGCAATGTGAGAAAGGAAAAATCTAATAAATAAAGAAGCAGAAAATTAATTTTAGACTACCCACAGAACAAATTATAACCCTTCTCTGAATGTCACGTACAGAGGGTGAGATATTAACTTAAGACATGCTTTCCCACCATGAATCCCAGTTTTATTAAGTTTTCAATAGAGGATGAAAGTTTCACATTTTATTAAGTCTTCAGAAAATATCCCAAGAAACTCTGTGCTTGAGTGCATATCAGACTCAGGCACATGTAAACACTCATACTGTGCATATAGAGCAAATTAATTTACTTTTTGTTTTAAAGTACTACTTGCTTCCGAGCTGCTTGCAAAGATAGAGTTTTCATTTATCAGAAATTAAATTTGAGTCTCTAGAAAATAAAGCATAATTATCTCTGAACCTCAGAGCTCACACACTCATCTACAGAAGAATGTTTCTAGTAAAGGGTGGGTGACAGACTATCCAGCACCTGTGGATTGATTTTTTTAACAAACTCTTTCAGGGAAGTTTTCGTATTTGTAATGAAACTGCGGAAAGCTTCAGATTTCCTTTTGACTAAGTTTAATTAGCAATTCCTAATCACAATTTTGTTCATGAAGAAAAGATTTCATTGAAAGATTTTCCTTATTTTACAAGGGATCAAGTTTACTTATATTAAAATGCATAATTTTAGGATAATGTTGGGAGGGTAAATTCAATGAAGAACAAAAATATAAAAATAGTAAGTTCTTCTCTAGAAAAGCCAAATATAATATGTTGTCAACAAGATTTTGATCATGAGTCCCATCATAAATGCAGTGATTAATTAAGGTTTATTAAGGAATCATGAAATACGAAGTTGCAGTGGACTATAGTTCTTCCCTCATGACACAGATTTGGTCACACTGTAACAAACAAATGACAAAACCTGAGCGGGTTAGTTTAAGCTGGTTAATAATATCCTGCTTTGAAGAGATGTAATTCCAGGAGTTAAATATTTTACAAGTTAGTAACACATACCTACACAAGACAAAACATGGCCCCCTTCCCTCCCAAAAAGCCTTAGGTATTAATATCGAACAATACCAATGTCAAAAAGTCAAGTGCAAATATTGCTAAATTACATATATTAAGGTAATCAATGTCATGGACACATGTTTACACCTTCTTCTTATACCTTATTTTTGCGTAAGTGGTGATAATAAAAAATATATTATGAGCCAAGCTCTGGTATCTCTCTTGACAGTATTCCTAGCTACTCATGAGGCTGAGATGTGAGGATCACAGTTCAAAACCAGCCTGGGCATGAAAGTACGAGGAACTCTTATCTCCATTTAACCACCAAAAAGCTGGGAGTGGAGCTATGGCTCAAATGACAGAGTGCCAGTCAGCCTTGAACAAAAATTATCTAAGGGACATCCTCAAGTCCCAGCGTGTGCACACGCACACACACACACACACACACACACACAAACATACACGTTTATTATCTGTGAAAACTATTTTTGAATTCTGAAGATCTTGAATTTGTTTTGGGAAACATTTATTTATTCATTTATTTGTTTACTTATTTATTTTAGTTCTATGATGAAATCCACACATTCCTTCTTCATGGCTCAGTTCTAAGGAGAGTAAAAAGAACATGGGGAATGCTCCTGCCTTCTAAACTGAATCTCTCCTCCCTACCATCCCTCATGTGTCCTACAACAGAAGTGGACATAAGGCCTGTCCGCCCCAACCATCTGTCCGAGGAGGAATTTCGTCAAGTGCATTAATTTGTATTATGTTTCAGCAAAGAGATGTTCTCATTCTGTTCTCTCCTACCCACACATTTCCTGTCTAAGAATATGTGTCAGGCAGAATCTTCGTGAGTCACTTCCTCTAGCTGAAGTTAACATGGTAGCTCTATGAAATGCTATGCACCATCACCAAGGGATAGACGCACCAAGTATGAAAAAGGAAGCTATAATTACTCAAATACATGTTGTCAGTATTTGAGCCAATAAATACCTACCAATCAATCCAAGTCAAAACCACATCCCAGACATGTTTTAATTGAAATCATATAGCTCAATGCCAATTGAGCATAGGAGTGTATGTGTGTTTTACTCTGGCATAGTTTATTTCCACAACTGCCTCCTTTCAGTTATTCTATGAAATAAAACAAAATATTTGATCTCAGTTGGCACCATTTTTGACATACGCAGCCACATTTATTTTGTTTTTTTGATCTCTCACATTTGTGAAAGTTGTACTTTCTCACATACATCAAAAAAAAAGCATGTGAAAAATGAACAAATGAGGATATTGATGCTTAAATTCTAGCATTTTTTTCTAAAAAATGTCTACTTCACTAAAAAAGAGTTAACCAAGAAAACATCAGAAACTTTTAACTCTGAAAAGAAATGAAAGCTATCTGCCTCACATCATTCATAGCCAAACCAAACAGGCTACTGTGGTATTCATAAATCGCTCTGAATTAAGTCAAACATGCATAAAATCAGGCTTCCTTTGTGGTAAAAATTTCTTCCAGCTGAGCCCAAGAAGAGGATAAAAAGTTATCCAAATAGCTATTGTTAAACAGAGGACAACTTTAAAAGGTAAAAACTGTGTCTCTATGGGGTTCTCCTGACAATTTCCTTATCTTAATAAATCATCTGTGAGGATTTGTGATCAAAGTTCCTGCCACTCAAAATGAAGAGCAGAGATGCAGATGCCGTGGCATCTGTTTACAGTGATGTCCACATGTTTGTGGATGTACCTTGTCTTGCAAGAGTCAGGTAAACCACTTGGAAGAAAACAAGTAGCTTGTAATGTGACAAAACCCTGATATTTCCACAGAACATAAACATCCCATTTCTTCTGCATCTAGGAAGAGAGCACTAGATCAATCTACAAAAGCAAAGTCCACCTAAAACACCTAAAGGCAAACAATACTTAAAGCCCTTTAATATAGAATCAAAGTGATATTCTATTTCAACATTTAATTAAATTTAACTCTGAGGAAGGAGGAGTATTCTTAATAGTATGACCAATATCTTTTACAGTCACAATTGATGTTATCATCATCCTATCCACAGGAAAAATAAGCAAACAAGGGGTGGACTTATCGGATTGTGGTTTGAGGCCAGCCCAGGCAAAGGCTCAGAAGACCTTATCTGAAAACCAAGCTAGGAGTGGTACTCTGTGCCTGTAATCCCAGATTCTCTGAAGGTGGAGGTTTGGAAATAGTTGCTTATAATCTCAGGTACTCCAAGATGAGCTGTGGTACCCAGGAGCCAAAGGGTGAGACCCAATCCAAAACAAAACAACAACAACAACAACAACAACAACCAAATAATCTAAGGTGTGTGGCTCACTTGGCAGACATCACTCTCAAGTATTGCCAAAAATAAATATAAAAACAAATGAACACTATACTTTAAAATATGACTAGAATTAAGGCAGGCCAGACTGATTTTCTGTTTCTAGACTTCCTACCATCTACCCCATGGTTTGAATAAAGATTGTCTAATGACAAATATCTTAGCAAAGAATAAATAATTCAACTGGAAAGTCATAAAGTCCAAGGTTGGTAAAGTTCAGTCTCCCCTTTTCAGATAAATAGAAATCAGCCACTTTCTCAGATAAATAGAAATCAGCCACTTTCAAGTCCTTGATCAATTCGCTTTCTAGGAACTGCAGAGACACTACTTGCTGTAATTGGAAATTAACCAAGACCCTTTATTTTCATCTTAGCCATTGCAATATTACTTTGAAAGATATATTTTTCCAGTCTCAAGGGTTCTCTTTCTTGGTAAGAAGAAGCATTTTCCAAAAGTTAAGCCACAGGTCTTTTCAAAAGATTGCTATTGCATTTTTCATCCTACTGATCTTGATTCTACCCTGTGGCCATTATTCTTTTTCAATATGTCGTAAGGCTTTGCGTGCTGGCATGGTCTATAATGGAAGAGTAAACATGAGTATGGCCATATTTCTAAATTAACCAAGGTATCAGGTGAGTCTTATATGTTGAGGAAATGAAAGTTGGTATAGTATTGGAAACTCTACTATAAAATACATGAAGAAGTGGGTTTACTAACAAGGGGAAGAATGCTCTCCTAACATTGCTTTCTGTGCAGGTTCTTCATGATCTCAGACATACACTGTTGACCCACAAAGGAGAACCAGGGAAGTCTTAAAATTTATGTATAAATCTATATATTGATATCTCTATCTATCTATCTATCTATCCATCTGCACAGGAAATATTTATGGGAACCGTTAGAAAATTAAATTTTTAGAGTCAAAAATTCATGAGACTAGTAATCTACATTAGGATTTTACAGATCTTAATCTTATACATCTTAAATAAGATCTGTAAGATATTGTTTTTAGGTCTGAGATAGGAACTCAAACTTGGTACCTGTTGCTTTCACTCAATACTTAAGTGTTCTACTAACTGAGCCATACAGCCAACTCCAGTGTATGACCAGAACTAGATGAAATAACAAGATATTACTGTCAGGGATGTGGGTTGAGAAACTTCCCCAAAGTGTGGAACCCTAGCAAGTTGAATTAAGCTTCAACATTAATTTAGTCTTCCTTGTGAAATAAAAGAAATGAATACGGAGAGTGCAATCAAAGTATATTACATGCATGGAAGTGTTATGTTGAAAACCCATGTATGCATTTCGTTAGTACCAATATAATTGTTTAAATAAATAGATGAATGATGTAATTAAGACATGATTTATAGAGTATTCAATATATGCAATGTATGAAGGAAGAAATAAAGGTAATAATTAATGGGTAAACTTGTCTTCTATAATAAATTTGGTAAGAGGTTAGAGGCAAATTCATGACTTACTATGATAAAAGAGACACAAGTAGTAGATGAAATTTCCAGTGCAGCCTGTTCTCAGACTATGGAGTTAAAGCTTTTTATTTCTTTTTACTTTTTGCATTTGTTTCAGCATGTCCTTGAATCTCTAAAAACAAGAATTTATGGAGGGGATCATAAGGAAGCCCTTAATGGGGTGAGGTGAAAAACTCATCCTCAGTTCAATGTTTTGTTCTCATTCACCCTCAGCAGGTAATCGAAACTTGCCTGGAATGTGTTTGCAGTTCCTGATAATAAGTCATATTGAGGAGCAAATCAAGAATATAATTAAAGGTATATCCAATAAACAATTTATCATGTGCTATCTGAGATAAGAGTTACTTCTTCAGTAGTAGAAAGATTGGCAGAGTGGACATTGAATTATATTTCGATGTATGGAGCCAAGTCTATGCATACAGGGAATCTGAGCTTTTAACATAAGGTGGTGCTATAAACATTTCGCCTATTAGTTCTTAAAGAGGCAGTGTAGATGGCTACAAGAAAGGAAGTAGATAGAAGGTGATTGCTTAAAAAAGCACTGCCATTGTCTGGAGGCCCTGAAGAATATCACACTGGAAGATCCTTGGCCTCTAACAGAGCTACAGAGCTGGGTGCAAGTGTAGTTCAGGTTATTGAATGTTGTATTGCATAGCATAGTTGACAGACTTGGGCCTAAGTCCTGTTATATACAGTAAATTTTATTGTGCTAAGTGTATAAATGGCAATTTCAAGTCATGGGTGTATAGTTACTATTTTATAAATGATGAGAGAGTATGGTTCAAAGGAAGTTGGAGATTATATTTTTTACACAGGTTCTGTTTTGTACATATTCATACATAAAAGAAAATGTATAAGACAGAGACAGAGAGTGAGAGACAAAACATAGGTTTGATTCACAGATGCTAAAAGAACTTTTCAGAATGGATCATTGTTAGCCTGGCACTGGTTGCTCATGCCTGCAATCCTAGGTACTCAGGGGGGCTGAGATCTGAGGTTCACAGTTCAAAGCCAGCCTGGGCAGGAAAGTTTGTGATACTCTTATCTCCTATAAACCACCAGAAAATCAGAAGTGGTGCCATAGCTCAAGTGGCAGAGTGCTAGCCTTGAGCTGCAGAGCTCAGGGACAGTGCCCAGACCCACAGTTCAAGTCCCACGACCAGAAAAAAAATAAATAAAAGAAAGAAAAGAAAAAAAAAAGAATGGACCATTGTTAATTCTATACAGAATCTTATATAGAAACTCACAATGTTTAAATACATGTAGTTTCATAACTATGAGCTATATTCAGGTTCAACAGTTTCCTTGTTAAAACAAATACAATAAAGTTTCCTTGAGTGGAAATGACTTAATAAATGTTCAATATTCATGATTGTCTTTCTTTTCCTTAAAAAATTCTTCTGTTCAATTAAGTATTAAATAGAATATTTAAAAATAATTCTAAATTTAAATTAAATATTAAAAAGAACAAAAGTGACAACGATAATAATCACATTTATCCATTTTCTAAGGCTCTTCAAGTGATTCCTGCCACCAATGTCTCTTCTTTGAATGATTGTGTTAGTTAACCATTATCAATAGTGGTTCATCCTAAGATTATTTGGTACATATTTTTTAGCTACTTCCTCAAATGTCACTTCTCTAACAGGCATTGTTCTAATAATGCCATATTGCCTCTTCATAATATTTTTTCTCTAATCTAGTTCTATACCACAAATTTTATTCTGGCAGTCGTATGACACATTATGTGTAACACATCAACCTTTAGTGAACAGTGAATTTAGAGTACTACTTCCGACACTGTGGCCTGTGGGCTGCTTAGAATGAGTGGGGATGGGAAATGTGAAGAGAACATTTGCATATAACTGTGTCTTTATTCCTGAGTCCCCTCATGCCTACTCACCTTGTTTTAAGAAAGTAGGGAGCAGGTTCTGATACCTGAACTTTAGTGAAAACCTAGCGAGTATTGGCTTCCATCTTGGATCCACACCTATGCTTTATGATTTAGAACAGTGTAATTCATATATATATATATATATATATATATATATATACATATATATATATATATATATATATAATTTCAAATTGTATAATTTGTGAAGCCAAAGGGATGCACTTAATACTATTATCATGAATAAGTGGGGGTGATTTCAATAAAATTGTTAGTATACACTGAGTACTTGGTGGAGAGCCATCTTTTCAGTCATTTCTAGAAACAGGAAGGCATGATACCTTCCTTCTCCATCACAACAGTCTGTAGTAAAGGCAGATGAACAAAAGAAAGACTTAGTAGTAGATGCGTTTAACCTTGTCACAGAAGACTTCATCAATGAAGGCTAAAGACTTAGAGAATATTGTCTTTTTTATTTATTTTTTATTTTTTGCTTAGAAATGAGGAAGAATGAGTAACAATGTGGAAATGAGATTGAATAAAGGGGCATGATTTAATGGTATGTGACTGAGAGAGCAACCTTGGGAGATCCATTTGCCCTGGTTCTCCTCTTCGGGTCCTGTCCTGTTGCACACATGGGACAAGGAAAGAAGGCATCCAGAAAGCGGATCTTGTGACCACTAGTCAACCAGGTGCTTCAGAGAATGCCTGCATGGGAAACACAGATACAGAAAGATAGAGGAAGTTTAAAGTTAGATATTTTACAGTTAATGGACTGATTTTGGAGGCAAAGGTCTCCAGTTTCTATGACTTATTTCAGAGAAAAAGGAATTCTGTCTTCTATGCCTTGCTTTTAAGGAGAGAAAGGGGAAAAAGAGAGAAGGAAAGAAGAAATGGGCACAAGACACTTTTCTCAAGGATTGCCAATATTCTACCATGCTGACGCTCAAAAAGTAAGTACCATGCCTTGAGGGGAAGTTTTCTATTGGTGTCCTAGTAGAAAATAGGTGCACAACTCAGGTAATGCACTCCAATTGTTCAAAGATGTAAAATTTCAGTCTCTAACATCTTATTTTATGTTCTTTCTTTCTTGAAAGTATTACTTTGAAGCAAAAATCTAAACAAAGCATTGTCTATTTTTTCTTTTTTTTGATACTAATTCTAAGATCTGAACTTGATGCTGTCCTTGAGCTATTTTGCTGATGCTATACAACTTGAGCTATAACTTTACTTCCTGCTTTTTGATGATTAAATGGAGATAAGAGTTTCACTCTCACAGACTTTGCTGCCCAGATTAGTTTTGAACCATTGTCCTTTGATCTCAGTCTCCTGAATAGTAGGATTATAGGTGTGAGCCACTGGCACCAGGCTATGTTGTCTTTCTTGGTGATTCTAACTTTGCTGGCCTTAAAAAAGATAGATATATAATATTTTAAAGCTTAATTTATTCCACATTTGAAAAATTCATATATGAGATATGCAAAGTATGTTCTTAATAATTGACTGTTGAAATGCAAAGGCTGTGTGTGAAGATATGAATTATGGAATTTTGTACACATGAAAATAGTAACGAGGATAAATTAAATAATAATGATAATATATTCTTTTCATTAGACTATCCCATGGAAAATAAATGTACAATGAAAAGTTGTCATGAAATTTGCCATAGTAAATTAAAGTGGTCATATTTTTTTCATTTTAAACTTTTCCATTTTTAAAAGGGGAAGTATAGGAAATTGGTTGGAGAAACTTGTTTACAATGTGCCTTCCAAGGCCACCCACCCAATAGTCAAGCTTCTGGCTGACTAATTAGGTCCCCTTGCTTTATGAGCCATGTGCTTTTAGAACTGGGATAATTTTTAATAGCATAGCCAGGAAAAATAACAGAAGCAGAAAAATATTTTTATAGTTGAAAATCTTGGCACTGGCTTGCCTGCAACTGAGAACACATTTTGGCTATCCTTTATGAATAGCTGGAAAGACAGAAAGAATTAAAATGCATACAAAAGGTTCTAGAAACTGAGTTTAAAATGATTTGCATATCAGCACAGGAAAAATAACTCACACTTGAGAGCTAATTTCAATAATCAAACGTATACAAGCCCATTTTAAAAAAGAAGAGTAAACCCTGAGGGATGTATAATGCAGCATAAAATTAAAACCAGGCTGACCTGACTGACATTAAATTTGATTAACGAGGATCTTCTCTCCAAAGAACATCTGCCCTTTCAATCCTAAAAACACTGGCGGGTCAAATGAATTAGCTCTGTAAGTAGAAGCTTCCATGTCAAAGAAAATCCACTGTCTCTGATATAGTTCTAATCAAAATGGATTTATAGTTATTGAATTAAAACTTAAAACTTACAATTATGCTTATGTTCCAAACGATTGATACTTAAAGTTAAATTTATCACATATTTTAATTAAGACTCAAGTTATTACAGATTTTTGTTGGTGATGAGAAGTTTCTAGATGTTGGTCAAATAGTTGAGAGTGATTAGGGCAGGAATCAGATTTTAATTTAGTTTTTTAAAAAATAATTGTTTAAAACTGTAATTGAAAATGAAGGAATTATATAGTATTTGTGTTCTAAGAGCAAGAATATACACACACACATACACACACATGCATAACAAGATAGAGACAGAGGAAAAGAGAGAAGATCTTGTACAGATTTGGATTCACCCATTTAAAAGTCAGTTTTTGCCAGATAAAATGAGCTTTCTATATCTAATTTATTTAATTTGAGCTCTCTGTTATTATTTCAGTGTGGGCTGTGTTATCACTGGAAACTTGTGCAGATCAAGAGTGCCAAGTTTGAACATTAGAATGTCATTTATGACCACTGAGCCATCAGTGCTAGGAAGAGATGAATTGAGTTGGTAGATTTATTAGCTATATCCCTAAAAGGATGCACTTCAGAACTGTATGAACCCAGAAGACATGAGCAGATGCTCCTCCCTGAGCTAAAATGAGGGAAAATCTCCCACTACAACTTTGGCCATAAGAATGATACAGTCACCATTCCCACTTGCCTTGTGTACCTAGGACCTACCTCTGTTCTCATCATAGGGCTCTATGTTCATCAAAAAGTTGAAGTTGTACATCCTGTCAGGAGACATTATGCTCATAAATAAATGCAAGACGAAAATCTTGTGATTTTTAACATCAAGTCTCTGGTGTCCAGAATGAACGGTACCAGAAAGGATTGACTTACCATCAAAGTTGCTCCTGGTATGCTGTGTTCTTCTACTTTGGATCTTTCTGAAGAGTGGGTTATGTTGCATTCCCCCAAATTTCTCATTTTGCCAGGACATCCACACATGACCTTGTTTAGAAATAAACCGCCTGCATTTCTGATTAGTTTAGAATTTCAAGATAAAATCATTGTAGATTTGGGGTAGGTCATAGATCCAATCACTCAAGACTTTGTTAGAAAATATGAAGATTTTGAATATGTAGAGGCCATATAGAGAAGAAGCAGAGACTGATTTATGGTACCCAAATCAAGGGTCTTTTGGAGATACTAAAGCTGAAAGTGGCAAGGAAGTTTCTTCCCTAGAGTTTCAGAGAGAGAGAGACAGAGACAGAGAGACAGAGAGAGACAGAGACAGAGAGACAGAGAGAGACAGAGACAGAGAGAGACCAAGTCAGACAGACAGAGACAGAGACAGACACAAACAGAGACAGTGTACACAAAGAGACAGAGAGAGATGGAGCACACAGCCTCTCCACTACTGTGATTATGGAGATAATCAACTGTTCCAGAATAAATTTCTTGGTTTTTTAGTCACCCAGTTTGTGGTAATTTGTTACAGCAGCCGCAGGACATTAACACACTGGGTATACGACAAGCAATTTGGAAAGGCTAAAGCTTTCACAGAGAGAGAGCATCTACTCATTGACTACAAACTGTGAAAAATGCTCTGAATCAGAGGTGAGATCAGTGAATGCAACAATGGATATAATGAAGATGAAATGTGTTTCCTTGTTCCAGGCTTGTAATTTTCAATTTAATTCCCATTTTAAAATTGTTGTTCAGTTTAAAGATAGAAGCAGAAAAAGGCTGAAATGTGTGAGGGGGGGGGAAGTGTAGTATGGTTGTCATGGCATTAAAAAAATCTTTTTGTGAAAGGACACCCTGACTTCTTAGATACTATGAGTCTGTTTTTGCTGCTGTAACAAGACCTCTTAGATTTGGGAATTTGTAATAGCAATAATACATGGTCCTATGGAAGTCTCATCTGAAGGCAAGTGAAGTATAGGTGTGGTGTGTGGGGAGATCTTGCTCAGAGCTTTCAGTGGTGACCTGGGCCCCTGGAGGAGAGGAAGGTTGAGAAGGGATGGCACCTCCTGATGCCTTCTTTAGAAATTCATTGATCTCATTTGCACAGCAGACACTCATGCTGTAATCAGGATCTAAAAGGGACCACCTCTCAATACCATCCTAGGAGATTAAGCTTTACCACAAATGGGGGAAGGACACCTCAGTAGATGAATGGATCAAGAAAATGTGGTATATATACACAATGGAATTCTATGCCTCCATCAGAAAGAATGACATTGCCCCATTTGTTAGGAAATGGAAAAACTTGGAAAAAATTATATTAAGTGAAGTAAGCCAGGCCCAAAGAAACGTAGGTCCCATGGTTTCCCTTATTAGTAATATCTAGTATATGTATGAGTCAAGCGGAAAAGGTCAGATAATGTGATGTCAGGAAAATGAACCCTTAGATGTGTATTTTAATGTTTTTTTTTCTTTCATGCATGTGTTTCTAACACATTTATAAGATTATCTCTTTGTTGCTTTGTATGTCCCTCCTCCACAGTGTAACCCCTGCTTTCACTATATTTGATGTCAGTATAACTTGTGGAGGAGATGGGGAAAAACCAGTTGTTTAAGGATACAGGTGGACCTGTTGCAACAATGAGAAGTACAAGTTGTCATGTCCAAAACGAGCTTTACAACGTTGGTGCGGGGGGGGGGGGGGGGGGGGGGGAAGGAGAAGGATTGGGATTAGGGGGGGAGGGGGGAGGCTGGGAAGGGATGTGAAGGGTAAACAAAGGAGGAGGCTGCAATGCTTGGTAAGAAATGTACGCATTATCCTGCCCATGTAACTGTAACTCCTCTGTACAGTATGTTCACAAATAAAATTAAATTAAATTTAAAAAAAAAAAAACAAATGGGGGAAGGACATACAGTCATCCCACGACAGATACGATATAACTGTCATCTTGAAAGTGAAAATAAGAAAACTGGTTTCACAAAAAACAAATTTAGCTTTTCAACTGAACAATCATTGAATTACATTGATGGACCAATAGGTGAGTTCCAAAGCATCCCTATAGAAAGACATCTTTGAAGTATCACAACAAGTGGAATATTCTTTTTTCATCCATGCTCATTAATTTCTACCAACATTTAGCTTATTCTTTATTCTGTTGCCTTTGGTAACTCTTAGAAAATCCATTTTCTTTCTATAATGTCCTTTATTTATTTTCATGACATTTCCTCAGTCTCCAAAGCTACAGTTTATAGTATGTCAGTTCAAAAATTTTAATGCATTGACTCTTCCTATAATACCAAATAAATCTCACAAAAAATTGGGGTAAATGGAGAATGTGCTCTATACTATGATTTTTCTGTGCTCTTTTGTTCAATTTTATTAATGCATAAAAGCATTTCATTGTATTTTTCGGTGCTAATATATTTTCTTCCATTTGATCCCATATTTTAACAAATATAATTATAAAATAAAATGTATCAGATAAGCTATTTCTAATTTGGTTTTTTTTTATAATGTACTAAACTTCAGTTTTGTCAAATTTGATTCAAATGCTTCAAGAAAATTTGAACTATGATTTGAAGTGGCGGAACTTTAAAGTTAAAAATTAGCTTATTCCTTACTCATACTGTGTAGAGATTTCCTGAAGCTGTGGAAACGAATCAGCCTATCTGAGGGCTAAAAGTGATATTAGTTACTGGTTGTGGTAATTCATAGCTGTCATCTTAGCTATTTGAGAAGTAAACATTATAGTCAAGGCTAGCCTGGACAAAAAGTATTATTCCATCTGAACTATAAGCCACACATGGAACACACACTTATAATCTGTGCTACAGAAGCATTGGAAGTATGGGGATTGTGGACTGACACAAGACTAGGCAAAGACCCTGAGACAGTATCTGACAAATAGACTAATGCAGAAATGGCTTATGACATGACACAGTGATAGAGGGCCTTTCTATTATTTAAAAGACCCTGAATTCAAAGCCTAGTATTGCCCCAAAAAGATAAGAGTTGGGACTTATTCCTGATATATCTTCAATTAAGGTACTCACATTTTCATCATGTATTATTTTTATAATTTTGCTAGTAAAGACATTTAATTTTGTATGAGGGCATAGCTTGGGGCTTGAGTCTGTGAGGTATTTTAGGTCATGATATTATGGATGCTTGCTCAGATCCTACACAGCTGCCCTCACCATTGCTTTCCTTTGATATCCCCTATTCAGGATCTTCTCTTACCCATTACAGGAATGATTATCAAATGATATGAGGGAACATGAGCAAATTCACGCATCGCAGGTTGTGAAAATCCAATGCGTTCTTATGGGTGTTATATGACACCTCCTGCCTGTAAACACTGAACTTGTTTCTTACTTCCTCTGAACTTGTTTCTTATTCCCCATGTATTTGTTAACTGCTTCTATGCGAATCCTACCCCAATTGATGCAAAGCTCACAACATACTTTAGGACATTATTATCACTCATGAACAGCACTCTGGTGCAGTGTGGACTCAGATTTTCTGATGCCACTGGACTGAATCCTGTTCTCCAGGTATAACAGCAAGATTTATGCACAGGGTATTCATTTGGGGTCTGGGTCCTAATTCCACTGCTAATTCACCTACCTACCTGTAGGTAGGTGAAGGAGGGAAGGATCAGGCAATCTATAAAACTCCTTCACTAGCAAACTCCTTGGAAGAAAGCTGTGTGTTGCTTTTGTCATGATTCAAGGAATAGGTCATTGGGCCCATTGATTTAGGAATGGACAGTAAGTAGCTTCTTGAAGATTAACCTTGATCTAATTTCTCTTATATGTCAGCATCAAGAAAAGGATCATCTCCAAAAGAATGAACTTGCAAAGAAACAGGGCACTGAGCACTTTGTTGTATTATGTGACTAGTGTACACATCACACGTGGGATTTGAATTTGAGTCTTTGGGCAAGACAACACACCCGGAGATCTCCATTCTTACGTCACATCTATTTCAGTCACACTTACTGGCTCATGGGGACAGTTTGGCAATTTTTCAACAATATTGCAATGTCAGAATTGTAGTTTACTAGAAATCCTCTGTTTTCCCTCCAACTCCCAAAGTACCACAATGGGATCTGCTTTGAATGCTGTTCAGACTTAAAGAGTTCTAGCACGTTATTTTAGAAAAATCAGTGAATTTATGTCACCAAATTACTGAATTAAGACCGATTATTTGACCACAGGCCCACATAATTCTTGATTGAATATGTGTATTAAATTACCTTACAAAATCCTGAGTCATACTCTCAATAAACTACAATCTTTTTAAAACATATGAGAATGGAAAAAAAATCATTGTACTTTAACAATAATATTGCAATCTGATATTATCAGTATTAATAAAATAATTTTATTTGGACTAGTTTTTCTCCCTTTATAATCTTTATCTTTTAGTGGTGCAAGCAAAGGACTTTCCCATTCTATTTCCATCCTTACATATAATGTACCTTAATCAAATTCACTCTTTATTCTCTTCCTCCTCACTTATTAAACGAAGTGACATTTTAGATAAAATATTCAAATTGATGTTGGATAATACACATTGATTCAGATTGATTAGAAGCAGTATCTAAAGGAGTTACTAATATAGTATACAATGGGCCACATTTTTTTCCTTTTCTGTGCAATATGAAGATATTGTACATATTTTCCAAGCAGAGATTTCATGAACATTCTTGTGGGAGATGAGGAATGAGACTTGAGTGCAGAAATCTAGCCTTAAACCCTGCCACAAAGCAAAACATGTCTTGGTACATTAGTAGCTCCCCTTGATTATAATGATCAAATGTACGTTATGTGCTTTGCATAAAGGCAAAGAATGCTAGGATTCTGCTACCCTTCACCCCATGGTCCCACCCTGAAGCAGGGAAAGGGAAAGAATGCAGGCAAGAATTCATTGTTTAAACCATAGAATTGAGAAATATAAAGGAACTGGTGGGTTGGAGTGGGGTGAAGATGTTAAAGAGATGACACAGATCAGAATGCCTTACACACATAAATTGCTTTGTTAAAAGGCATAAAATAATTAAATATGTTACTCAAAATTAAAATAAGTAAGGGAAAGGGTGAGTTAGGAGGGGTGAGTGAGAATATTAAAAGGGGTGATATTGATCAAAATGCCCAGTATTCATAAATGGCTTTGGTGAATGATTAATCTTTGTAAAATTACTTAATGAAAATAAAAATATTAAAAAAATTACAGCCTGTAATCATAGCACCTTAGGAAGTGGAGATCTAAGAATCACTGTCCAAAAATAGCCTGGCCAGGAAAATCCATGAAACAAAGTATTTTTTTTTAGAAGGAAGTAGATATATGACTTAAGTGGTAGAGCAGTAATCTTCTCAGAAAGAAGCTCAGGGATAGTACCCACACCCTGAATTCTAGCCCCAGGATGGTATACACACACACACACACACACACACACACACACACACACACAAATAAATTATATTGATACTAGAAACAACATTCTAAATATTGAGGTAAAAAGAATTAGGAATCAAAGTCGTTAGGTTAATTTTCTGGTTAGTAGTTAAATCTGTGTCACACTTCAACGAAATGAAAATAAGGTTTCATGTTTTAGAAAATATGGGGTGGAATGGCTATACAAGTATGAAAATAGAATACCAAAACGTGTTAAAATTGTTTCAAAAGTTGTAGATTAACAAAATGATGGGCTGAATTTGACCACATGCTTTAATGCATACATAGAAATAGCACAATAAAATTACCTTGTATAATTTATATATGCTAATAAAAATTAAAATAGCAAAAGAAAGATAATTATGTCAGTCTTGCCAGAAATATTTCTATATTTTACCATGAGTGAGCCCCAACTAAAGTGAGGTTTTAAGAGCAGATATTTTATGTATAGGTTCATGTGCATTTATGAAGGTCCACAAATCAATATCTCAAAATTCCTCTTAGTTGGTATGCCTACCCTAATTTAGAACATAGGATTTTGCAAGATAAAACATCCTATGTAAAATATTAGTGTATTAGCATTTCTCTCATGTATCTGTGAATCTAGCTCCTTCAGGTCACCAGACTGATGACTGGGCTGAGAAATAAGTAAAAGATGTAACTAGTAGCTTTAGACTAGCAAATGACTTTTCTTAGGTTGCCTTGACAATTATCTGGCATTTTGGCTTGTAGGCTTTGAACTGATCAAAAAACCAATTTAATAAATTAAAAAAAGTTCTTTTGGCTAAATTGCAGTTTTAGATAAGGGAAATGGCAGCCAGTCAAATGTAGCTTATAACAACGGGTGGTCACAGTGCTTCTACCCCAGGGAATTCAGATGCTCTGGAATATGAATGTTTCCTGTCATTCAGAACCCAGCACAGGGCTTTTAGTACATACAGGTCAACATATTCTAGAAGACAAAGTTGAAGCATTTCAAGCCTAATTCTCTTCTCTAACTCTAAAAATATGCAAAGAAACCAAGGGACCCACTTTTCTTTATGTAATTATGTAATTGTACAGATTTTCTCTCTCTCTCTCTCTCTGTCTCTCTCTCTCTCTCATTTGTATCTACATAAATGTGATTATACCAGATGTATTAGGAAATGTTTCATAGATAATCTTCACAGTAATACATAAAAATAAGTTTGCATACCTCTGTAATAAGATATGAATTTTCAGGAATTTTAAATGATGGTATTTTATAATGGTTTATTATTGTGTATGTGTTATGGTCAGTTTGCTTTGATTTATGTAGACACTCAGAAATATTCAACAAACAGCTAAAAATTTCTAAATTTCATTCTACTGTGACAAAATTTTTCTTTTGATTTTTTTCAAAATTAACTAATTTTTAGCTAAAAACTTGGTAAAATTAAATAGTAAAGAGATAAAAATTTTTTAAAGGCAGCATGACTATGTTTATTGCAGCACTATTTACTATAGCTTAGATATGGAACCAACCCAGATGCCCCTCAGTAGATGAATGGATCAAGAAAATGTGGTATATATACACAATGGAATTCTATACCTCCATCAGAAAGAATGACATTGCCCCATTGTTAGGAAATGGAAAGACTTGGAAAAATTATATTAAGTGAAGTAAGCCAGGCCCAAAGAAACATAGGTCCCATGGTTTCCCTTATTTGCAATATCTAGTATATGTCTGAATCAAGCAAAAAAGGTCAGATAAGGTGATGTTAGGGAAATGAACCCTAAGATATGTATTCAAATGTTTTTTTTTTCTTTCATGCAATTGTTTTTTTTTCTTTTTTTTTAATTTTATTTTATTTGTGAACATACTGTACAGAGGGGTTACAATTACATGGGCAAGATAATGCATACATTTCTTACCAAGCATTCATGCAATTGCTTTTAACACATTTATAAGATTATTTCTTTGTTGCTTTGTATGTCCCTCACCCACAGTATAACCCCTGCTTTCACTATATTTGATGTCGGTATAATTTGTGGAGGGGAAGGGGAAAAACAAATCATTTAAATAGGGATACAGGTGGACCCATTGCAACAATGAGATGTACAAGTCGTTATGTCGAAAAATGAACTTTACAACTTTGGTGCTGAAGGGGGAGGGGGAGTGGGGTGGATTGGGGGGAGGAGAGGATGGGAAGGGATGGGAAGGGGAAACAAAGGAGGAGGCTGCAATGCTTGATAAGAAATGTACTCATTATCTTGCCCATGTAATTGTAACCCTTCTGTACAGTATTTTCACAATAAAAAAATTTTAAAAGGCATATTCTAAGTTATGGAAATAGAATGTATTTAAAAATACTAGCTGCAGTATGATAAATTATTTGCCTATACTTTATTAAGCTATACATCAAGTCTAATTTTTATATTTAAATCATTTTTTCTTTCCATTTTTATTACCCATCAAACCTCTATTCTCCTGAAAAAATATGATGATTTAATTTTCTTGAATAAAAATAATTTGGTAATTTTGCAGCAGTATAGAATCAGAACCATATTATTGGTTTTAATATAGAAGCTTATAAAATATTTGATTTAACACATAAAAATCAGTAGTTTTTCTGTACGCCAGCTACAAGAAGAGCAAGGGAAAAATCAGAAAAGCAACTCCTTTTGTAATAGCCCTAAAAACATACCTAGGAATTAACTTAACCAAAGAGGCAAAGGACCTCTATGATGAAAACTTTAAAAATCTGAAAAAGAAAATTAAAGAAGATTTAGGGAGTGGAAAACCTCCCACGCTTCTGGACTGGGAGGATTAACATTGGGAAAATGGCAATAGTGTCCAATGCAATATCCATCAAAATCCCAACAACATTCTTTAATGAAATAGATGAAGCAATTCAAAAATTCATCTGGATTAATAGAAGACCCCAGATAGCAAAAACAATCCTTGGCAGACAAAACAGTGCTGGAGGAATACTAATACCAAATTTCAAGCTCTCTTTTAAAACCATAGTTATAAAAACAGCTTAGTACTGGCACATGAACAGGTCTGAGGACCAATGGAATAGAACTGAAGACCCAGAAATGATCCCACAGACATACAGCCAGTTAATTTTTGATAAGGGAGGCAAAATCATCAGATGAAAGAAAAGACAGCCTCTTCAACAAATGGTGTTGGCAGAATTGGTTACGCACATGTAGAAAACTTAAGTTAGATCCTTATACATCACCCTAAACCATAATCAACTCCAAAATGGATCAAAGACCTCAAGGTAAGAGCAGATACTCTGGAGATATTCCAGGAAGGAATAGGGGATACAATAGAGCTGCTTGGAACAGGTCAAAACTTCCTAAATAATGATCCAGAAACACAAGAAATCAAAGAATGGATGGATAAATTGGATTACATTATACTGCAGAGCTTCTGCATGGCAAAGGACAGACTAGCAAGATAAATAGAAAGCCCACAGATTGGAGGAAGATCTTCACTAGCTATACAACAGACTCTCATATCAACATATCATCTGCAAGAGGCCCATATATCCAAAATATATCTGGAGCTCAAAAAAATTAAACTTCCCAATAAACAAATCCTCAAACAAACACCCCATTTAATAAGTGGGCTAAAGCATTAAAAAGAATGCTGGGCACCAGTGGCTCACACATGTAATCCTTGCTACTCAGGAGGCTGATATCTGAGGATTGAAATTCAAAGCCAGCCAGGCAGGAAAGTCCATGAGACTCTGATCTCCAATAAACCACTCAGAAAACCACAAGTGGCTCTGTGGCTAGAGTGCTCACCTTGAGCTGAAAAGCTGAGGGACAGCGCCCAGGCCCAGAGTTCAAGCCCCATGACCAAAAAAAAAAAAAAAGGAACTAAAAAGAGTTCTCTGGAGAGGAAATA
The DNA here is from genome assembly GCF_019054845.1 of Dipodomys spectabilis. NCBI lineage: Eukaryota > Metazoa > Chordata > Mammalia > Rodentia > Heteromyidae > Dipodomys > Dipodomys spectabilis. Next base: position 2,887,605 of record NW_024870892.1, on the reverse strand, counting down.
AGAATGGCCAATAGACACATGAAGAAATGTTCAACATCTCTGGCTATAAAAGAAATGCAAATCAAAACTATATTGAGATTCCATTTCACCCCAGTTAGACTAGCCATTAACAAGAAAATGAATAACACACACTCACACACACACACACACACACACACACACAAATAATAATGCTACTACCTTGTTTGTGGGAATGTAAACTTGGAGGTTTTTCAAAAGACTAAATGAAGAGCTCTCCTATGACCCAGCAATCCCACTCCTTGGCATTTACTCAAAGGAATACAAACAAGGCCACACTAAAGCTAACAGCACAACTATGTTCATTGCAGCATTATTTACCATAGCTAAGACACGAATCCAACTCCGATTCCCCTCAGTCGATGAATGGATCAAGAAAATGTGGTATATATACAAAATGAAATTCTATGCTTCCATGAGAAAGAATGAAATTGCCCCATTCATAATGAAATGAAAGACCTGGACCAAAAAATAATTAAATGAATTAATCCAGATCCAAAGAAACATATGGTCCCTAGCCAGGTGCTGTCCGTGAAACTCTTATCTCCAATAAACCACCAGAAAACTAACTGGAAGTGGCGCTGTAGCTCAAGTGGTAGAGCACTAGCCTTGAGCTGAAGAGCTAGGGGACAGTGCTCAGGCCCTGAGTTCAAGCCCCACGACAGACAAGAAAGAAAGAAAGAAAGAGAGAAAGAAAGAGAGAAAGAAAGAGTGAAAGAAAGAGAGAAAGAAAGAGAGAAAGAGAGAAAGAGAGAAAGAAAGAAAGAAAGAAAGAAAGAAAGAAAGAAAGAAAGAAAGAAAGAAAGAAAGAAAGAAAGAAAGAAAGAAAGAAAGAAAGAAAGAAAGAAAGACAGGATCCTAGGTTTCCTTCATTTGGAATAGTTAGTGTATGTCTAAGACTGTCCAAGCAGAGGATCACAATAGCTCAATAGCTATGTACGTATGACCATATAAAATGATGTTAATCGAAATTAACTCCAAGATAGGGAAACAAGAGGCTTTTTTTAAATTGTACTGTGTGAAGTTATTTCTTTTTCCTTTTTCTTTTTTTCATTTGGATTATCCCCTCTTTCCACTGTTGTTCATTTTGGTACCCTGTGTCTTGTATATGCGTTTATCTGATTTGGGGAAAGGAAGAGGAATCTCAGAAATGGTGAGACAAAGGACAAAGAGAGAATCAATGCAACAGTGATCCTTACAAGACACTGTTGGAAATGAACTTTACAACTTGGGGGTGAAGAGAGTTGGGAAAAGAGAGAAAGTGGAGAACAAGAGAGGGAATAAAAATGTTCAACAAGAAATGTATTCATTACCTTACTTGGAATTGTAACTTCTGTGTACTTCACCTTTACAATTAAATTAAATTTAAAAAAACCCAACCCAGTGGTCTAGAAAAAACACACAAAGTTTTCTAAATAGGTGTGAGAACGTAGTTATTTAAATTTCTTTAATAAATCCAGTGTGTAGAAATAGCACTAGAGGAAGTTAATCTGACTAAAGTTTAATGTATACATGTGTGAATTACCATGGTGAGCTTCCTTTGTAAAATTAATACACAGTAAAGAAAACAAATGACTGAAATGTATAATATATATGATTTACATTAGTATACATTATTTTTTGCTGGAAGCAAAGTATGTTTAAATTCCTGTTCTAAAGAATATATTTATTGCTATAAGAAAAAATAATAGAGTATCCTTCTATTCACATAGCCAAAAATATGTAAATATAGAAACCAGATGCTAGCATATTAACTGAGCTCTTCCTTAGAAATTTACTTTCTGTATACAGTAGTATCTAATTGTCATATTGAATTGTCTTTAATTTTCATACTGAGATTTTCATTTGAAGATGTGTTTGTGCTTTGCAGAACTTTATACCGCCTTATTAAAATTTAGTCTAGTCTATGATCACGCTTCTATAGTTCCATACAAATGAAAATAACATCAAAAATAACAAACAGGAAAGGAAAATGATTCACTGGGTCATATTACTTTAAAAGAACCTTAGCCACTAGCAGTATGAACTATTAGTTCCATACAAATGAAAATAACATCAAAAATAACAAACAAGAAAGGAAAATGATTCACTGGGTCATATTACTTTAAAAGAACCTTAGCCACTGGCAGTATGAACTATTCATCCCTTAGAGGGACCCACTCTGCCATGTCCTCTCTGCCTTCACAGACACACACATGTTCTCCTTTGCTTGTATACCTATTAATCACAGAGTTCAATGGCTCCACTTCTGACTCTTTTGAGATGGCATTGTCCTCCATATAATGACTAGTATATTATGACCTAACCTATTCCCTCTGGAAGGTTATCTACTATTGTCATAAAGCATGTTTGTTTGTTTTTAATTAGAAGATTTCACTTTCTAAGCAGCTTTAGGTTAGTATTTCTAGCCCCTCAGTTAACACACATTGCCTCTAATTGAGGGAAACAATTATAATTGTTAAGACAATATAGACCTGAAATCTTTTTCATAATAAACAAATCTATAGATTACATTAGACTGCAACCTAAGTTTCTTTCTATGTTCCTTTTTGGTGAATTTACAAAAAATAGGTGACTATTGTTTATTTCTTTAAATGAATTATATGGAATAGTCAACATTTAATTATAAAACAGGGTTTTGTATAGACAATTTTGGAACAACTGTAGGACAATGCAAGTGTCCTCAGCCTGTTTGAGGCAGACCAGGCTAAAGCCATGATTTTTCAGAAGTATGGTATACTAAATGCCTTCTAAGTTAGAATATCTCCAAATTATGGTTGGCTTATCAGAATGCAACCTTACACTAAGTCAAGAAGCAGCTGTCATTTCACTGATAAAAATTCACCTACGCTTCACCTCTTCATGCCTCGCTCCGTTCCCACCAAGTCCTTAGCAAGTACAAGTCTTTTTTTTTTTTTTTTTTTTGGGTCCGGTCGTGGGGCCTGAACTCTGGGCCTGGGTACTGTCCCTCAGCTCTTCAGCTCAAGGCTAGCACTCTACCACTTGAGCCACAGCGCCACTTCCGGCTTTTTTCTTTTTGCTTATGTGGTGCTGGGGAATCGAACCCAGGGCCTCAGGCATGCAAGGCAAGCGCTCTACCACTGAGCCACCTTCCCAGCCCTAAGTACAAGTTTTTTTTAACAGTCTCCATACCTTCTCCTTCTTCCAGTATACCAAGAAGTTAAAATCATAGTGCATAGCTTTACTCAGCAATGTACACTTAACATTCCTCCATGTCTTCCCATGGGTCAATTGCTTATTTCTTCTTACAGATAAATAATAGGATGTCCTGCAGTTTATACATTCACCTATTCATGGTGATTCCTTTCTCTCTCATGTTCTCCACCTGCTTCCTCCCTCTCCATATCCTCTTCTCCAGATGCTTAGCCATTCCACCAGGGCACTCATAGTGGTCCTGTGACACAGCTGACATGATGGGGTGTTGTAGGTGCCTCATGCGATAATAGCAGGTATCTAGAAATCTGCTAGATAGTAATTGCAATCATTCCCAGGAAAGATAACATGAAGAATGTCCAGATATTGTCAGATGTTCCCTAGGGAAAGGGAAAAAGACAAAATAACCATACATTGAGAATAAATTCTTTGACATTTCTTTTGAAACACAGTGGTCTTAATAGAGAAGAAGGCTTTGTCCACTAAGAGCTATAACCTGGTGCTGAGTTGGCTTTAGACTGTAGGAAAATGTGCACAATCTGTGGTAAGACAAGAGAAACTCACCTATCGGATGTCCTTAGGAAAGAGACACAACTGTTCAAAAGTAGCATGATGAAAGAATAGTATTTATCTCTTGACACCTTTCACATTCTGCCCAAAATTATAGCATCATTCCATACCACAGTGACTCTGAACAGCTCAAATAGCAACGAAGTATAGTAATACTATGTGAAGCAGAGATGGTTTTATATTCTCATGAAGATTTGTTTCATGTGATTTAAAAAAGACTCTTGTGCCGGGCGCTGGTGGCTCACACCTGTCATCTTAGCGACTCAGAAAGTTGAGATCTGAGGATCACAGTTCAAAGCCAGTCTGGGCAGGAAAGTCCATGAGACTCTTATCTCTAATAAACCACTGGAAAACTGGAAGTGGCACTATGCTCAAGCGGTAGAGCTGAAGAGCACAGGGACAGCACCCAAGCCCAGAGTTCAACCTCCATGACCTACAAAAAACTAAAATTAAATTAAATAAAAAGACTCTGTGAAAAAAATTGAACTAAAGAACTTTTTGCTGCATATTTATAGAGAATGCAAGAATACTTAGTCTACCAATAGAATCTCTGGAGTCATTTTTTTCTGGAAAATTTCCATATATTTTGTGGAGAATACATTACACATTGCTACTTAACAAAATCATTGCATTAGGGAATCTTGTAAAGGAAAAATGGTTAATTAACTGAATATATCTCAACTTGTATGGGGAATCCTTTTCATATGTATGAAAATTTCCTTTATAAATGAATGATGGATGTGTATATGCCTCAGAAGAATGGGTTCATCACAGAGTGAAATCTGGAGAAGACAACATTTAATCTATGCAATGGTAATACAAAAATCCTGTCGAAAAGCACCAAGTATGTCTTTATTTCACCCCACATGTGTATACGTGCAGATGCATACAAACATGTATGGATATATGTACTTTTGGGTCCAGAAATCATAGGATTAACAAAACTGCTTAGTAAAATTACTTCAAAAATTGAATATGAACCTTACAATGACTACAGTTTATTTGAGAATGGAATTTTTTTATTGGATAGTATATGAATTTTCTCCATTGTTACTGCCTTGAAAGGTAGAAGGAAAAAAAGTATACGTTCATTAGACATGCCACTGCTAGGAGACACAGAGTAGAAAGGCATTGCTAGAAGAAGGAAATACTAATTCAAAGGACTGAAGATTAATTATGTGTACACGGAGTGTATCGGTGATTATTGTTTGTTCTGATATATCAGAGCCAATATGCAACATTACATACAGATGAAAAGACACAGGCTATTCAATCACAAGATGTATGCAGAGAAGTTTATGAATAGATGGTGTGCCATTCCATCATGACTTCAGAGGAAAGGCAAATAATGGGGGATGATATTTTTAAGGGTAAAAATTTAAAATTAAACAGATCAGAGAAATGTTCTCATATTTAATTATGCCAGAAATCAGAAAGACTTTTTTTTCTATACTCTACTGAAGTCAGCTGACTTTTCTATCAATGGCTTGCTTGTCTGGAGAGGCAGATCCTCATTTCACACCACTCATTTCACTGCAAAAGACAAATTTCAGACTCTGTGCATATAGAGTTCTGACATTTATTTGGTAAAATTTATATTCATTTAAAAATTGTGTAGCTGTCAACATTTGAGAATCATTTTGACTTTATACCTGGCTCCAGATCTTGTATCCATTTTTAATACAAAAAAGCAGGTAGCAAGCTAAGAAATGAAGCATTTTGTCAGAATAAATACATAATTCTGTAGCCTTAGCTTCTGAATTCATAGTGGGTTTTTGCTGGTTATATCGTATGTGTGTGTGTGTGTGTGTGTGTGTGTGTGTGTGTGTGTGTGTGAGAGAGAGAGAGAGAGAGAGAGAGAGAGAGAGAAAGAGAAAGGGAAAGAGTATCCATCAGTATGTAATGCAAGTAGGGGAAAATTATAGGAAGAAATGAAATTAGAGAATAATAATCTGTTAAAATAATAAGTTCATTTTTGTCATTGTAGAAATGGTAAACATTAGCATTTAAAACTCTCTTCATTTAGGACACTGTTTCATAAATCTCAATTTATGATGATTTTAGGGATATCCCAACTATATACATTTTTAAGCTCCATTATGAAGAAAAGGTATGAAGTTAATGGGAAGGGTGATGAGTCAATATCATTAATTTTTAGATTTCCTATAATAAGCAGTGATAGTTTAAGTGTTAGTGAGTAACACCTAATCCCTTGTGCTCTAGTCAAAGATTGTAAAGTCCTTGTTTCTAGGTTTTTTAAAACCCATATCAATGTTGATAAAAAATGTTTAAAAACATTTCTTTACCACTTTCCCCCCTGGATGGCATTTCCCAGGCCTCTGGAAGAGGAACTTCTCTCTACAGAAGAGATGCCCTCAGGAAGTTGTATACCACAGAAGGAAGGGGAGAAAATGATGGAGCAACTTAATTAATGTTTATCATAGAATGCTTGGAACTACTACTTGGGAAAAAAAACGAAAACAAAACATAGCCCCAAAGCTGTTCATGATGTATATATGGAATGGTAATATTTCTTAATTTTATCAAATTATTAACACTTAAGACTGAAGATAAAAATTGTATGGGAACACTTGACATTTGACACAAAAGTATTAATTTTTTTTATTGTTGTTGTTGGTCATGAGGCCTGAACTCAGGACCTGGGTGCTGTCCCTGAGCTTTTTCAATTAAGACTAATGTTCTACCACTTTAAGCCACAGCACCACTTCTGGTTCTCTGGTGGTTAGTTGGCAGACTTTCCTGCCCAGGCCTTGAATCAAGATCCTCATATCTTAGCCTCCTGAGTAGCTAGGATTACAAGCATGAGCCACTGGCACCCAGCAAGACCTAACTTTTTTAAAAAGAGAATAATGGGATATAGACGAAAGGCTAGATAGGAGAAAGAGCAAATTAGTCAACAAAAATTACTGATTTCAAATATATGTTTTTTTATAACTGCATTGTTATAATGTATTAAGAAATGAATTATCTTACCATTAACCTTTAAAATGTTAGATGCTAATTACATATTACATCCAACAATGTCTTAATCTTAGCCTGGCCATGATATATTAATTGAAATGTAAATAAAATAATAGAAAAAACTAACATGATCTCTTTTTTAACTAATGGAATTTATGAACACTAGATTAACTAGCTTGCCAGCTACTTGCACATAATATATAGAAAGTAAGTCACTGTATAACAGGGTCAGCCTATTGTTTCCAGAACATTTATGGGAAAACTGACAAAGATGAGTGAATCATTGAACAAGGAACATATGATGCTTTCAAACATCATACTTTTCACATTTTATACCCATGCAGTTAGTATATGTAGCTTAATTAGCTATAATCTTTCATTCAGAAATGCTTCACTGAATTCTGACCATTAGCTGTGGGGCAGGCTCTAGTGCACGCTGCAGATGGCTGTACTCTAACTACAGGCTTATATCTGTTGTCAGAAATGAAAAAGAGACATGATGATTCCAGCAGAAAAGCGTGTTATTAATAGCAAATGCCATTATTTCGGTGGCTTGGTGCTGGCTGACCCTCTGTAGCATTTTTAATCATGTAACTTCCATTCTCTTGGTGTCAACATGATGATTTAGTTGTATTGTTTATTTCATGAAAAGTGAAATTCCTCAATGGCTATTTTTTCCTGACTTAACAATAAAATAATCGTTTCCCCAAATGACAAGACAATGAGGAGGTACAGCTAGAATTTCAGTATCACAGTTAATATTGAATTCCCAACTCCTACTCTAAAAAGGTACACAGATTTCCAAACTAAATTTTTGTCTCTGAGGAACTCAGGGAATTATTGAACATTGTATCAATTATATACTGAATTTACGTATTAGCCATTGATGAAAAATAATGAACTCATGTGGATAAGAATGGCAATCATTTCTAACTGCAGAAGACCTAAAATAATGAGAAAATAAGATACTTTCCGTCTCTTTTATTTTTGCATAACACAGTTTGTAACCTTTCTCTTTCCATATACTTGTGTCCTGCAATATATGTAAATGTCACTATGTAGGTGTTTGTCTAAGAAGTTTCTAAAGAAAGGTTTTTATACATGCATAAATACATAGGTCAATACATATACTTGCATAAATATGTATGTATACTGATATATATATTTATATAATATATGTCATTAATAGTGGTCAATGTAGATTTATCTAGGAGGCTAAATACAAACATATAAAGAAGTAACAGAACAGTTTTATCATTGATAATGACAATGTTCAATGGTCATTGATAATGTCAGAGGGTAATTTCAGTAGACATTTAAGGAAAAATATGGGACCAAAAGTTATTGCAAAGCATTTGAATTTGATCAAATTAATTAGAAAACTCATTTAATGTGTAGTTTAGTTATTTATTATTGTTATTATTAAGTAGTTGCACAAAGAGATTCAAAGAATCTGTATATGGGTAAAATGTGTCTTTTCTAAACCCATTCATACCCTCAGGTTACAAGGTTCCACTTTCACATATATACACTGAACTTAGAGACTGTATTAACCTGTCTGTCCTTTATCCATTCCGCTGCCCAGCCTCTTTTTGACCCACCCCTACCCTGGTGTTCATTTTATATGTGATTTTTTTTCCTTTGAAAATCACTTTGTAGTAAAGAAGGCACAGGCCTTTCCAACACAATTACAGAATCTCTCTAATATGATATTGAGCTCTTACATGTTATGGATAATCATGGTACATGACAATGAGTGAAAAATGAATGTGTTTAGAGAATTTTTGTGGAATTATAGTGTTTGTTGTACCATGGGCTTAAAGTTCAATACTCATCTGTTTGGCAACTGCCAGAGCCAACCTGTTATAAGGTAGGATTTCGAATTTGCATTGTGAATAACTACCCAGTACTGACAGCTACATTTGCCACTGCTAACACCTTGCACATAATGGATTGCTTTCAGAAGGCAGGTATTCAACAGACAGGCAGCTAGTCCTGGGCCTCAATGATTGTACCAAGTGAAAAATGTGCCCACATAATCACTATCATGTTATAGAATTCTTCCTCTTATAATGTTTTATAGGTTTGATTTGGTCACTTTGAACCTCACACTTTCCCCCAATTTTTTCCCACCCTCTCCTAAAGAAACACTGAAACAAGAAATGATGTTTTTAATCATTGTTCCAGTTAGGTGTTTCTTCCTAGTCTTCTTGCCAAGAAATTGAAAGAAAATTAATTTCCTCTGGAAGCGTCCTTCTCTCTGCCTTTGCTGTCATATTTAATCCATATGATTAACAAATGTCAATTATGCAAGTTCTTCTCCAATTAAATTTTGGACACATTGTAGAATAAATGAGATTGCTTCTCAACTTCATAGAAACAAATACAGACACTTCTTTCCACATTTTTCATTACTTTATAAGAGTCTGTTTATTAAGGACAGTAATGAAACCAGTTGCAGTGCCCTCAAGCCAAACTGACCTATCCATTGAGAATTTCATGTTTCTATTGTGCGATTGACCTCAAAAATGGACAAAAGGCCACTTTGAGCTTTAATGTCTTTGGATGCTATTGCTAAGTCAAAGAGCTGATAACAACTTCTCAGCATTGAGCTGAAGCGATATTCAGTGAAAAGGGACATTTGAAAATGTTATGTTCCCTTATACTTGTATCAAAGTCCTTTTTCTGATTACGTTCAATGGCTCCTTTACAGTAATTAACAGCATTGAGCCTCTGGTCATTCAAAAAGCCAAGGCAATCATGAGTTTTCTAAAACTGCCTGCCATATTTGTAGCTGAAGGGTGTTATTCAAGATTATGTCATATATAATTTCCCTGGAAAAATTTAGGTAAGTTTTATTCAGAAAGGTGACAAACACATGTATGCCAAACAATCACACTGAGAAGTAAAGGTTTTCCAATTCAAGTGGTTATTTTCCTGCTCTTGGTAGGAAAAAAAAAACATGAAGCAGTTATGATAATAGCAAATGCCTTGGATAAAAGCAATTAGATAATTGATTGTCAGATTCACATGAAAAGAACCAATGAAAACAATGGTATTTGAAGGCCTAGGACTTTGCTTACTTACATGCATGCTGTATTCTTCAATTATGTTTCAATTTATCAAAATGGTTTTGAGTGATGAACACATCAAAATATGCATATAAATAGAATTGCATGTGGTACATTGACATGTGTATATGTTGTACAATACTTAAATCAGTTCAACTGTATCTGTTTCCCAAATACTTATCATTTCTTTAAAGTCAAACATTTAATATCTTTTCTCCTAGGTTTTTGAAGTATGCAATTTCAATTATTTAGTAAAATGCTTATAAAGATCTGAATAATCAAATTATGTAACTGTGGACTAGGAAATAGTGTTTTATATTAAAATATTATTCACTGTCTAGGCATTAAAACTCTTGACTTATGTAAAATTAGGAGCTATTATTAAATTTATTAATTATATTTTGAGAATGGTAGAGAATTTAATATTTTACAAATTTTTTCTCTAACTTTTTCTTAGAAGATTTTCAGCTATAACAAAATAAAACATACTCATTTAATTAGTAAATTTGTTTGGAAATCTTTGTGTAGATACTGGGTTTATGTTAGGTTAGTTTGGGGAATGCCAATATGAAAGAAATAAAATTACAGTACGATCTATTATATAGAGCTCCATGGAGTACATAGAAATTGAAAGTCTCCTTTTGAAAAGAACCTAAGATCTGGGCTCTCAAATATGCTGCTGCTGCTGGTGTTGTTGTTATTATCCTCCCTTTCTCTTTTTCCTCAGTTGGCCTTTCCTACCCCACCTGTTATCTCCTGACAGGAAACAGAATTCAAAGGGCAAGAATGCATATGTGAGGTCTCTTAGTCCATGTGTGCAGCTGTAACACAACTCCCGAAGCGAGATAATACTTAAGTGCAGTTATTTCTCACAGCTCTGAAGGCTGAGAAATCAAGTTTGGTGTCTGGTGGATGTCTCAGTCTCTACTTCTAAGATGGTGTACAAAATGCTATCTCATTTTGAAGAGAGGAACCCTGTGATCTCAGGTCGCAGAACTGAAGAAGACAAAGTCTGTCCTTCACGTCTATTATAAGGTTATCTGTTCCATTCTTCAACATTCTGCCCTTGTCACTTACTCACAGCCTAAAGCCCTCACTTCCTAATTCTGGCCCCTTTTACAACTGATGACTCTTGAGGGCCATAATGTGTAGCAAATTTTGATTCTCTCTCTCCCCCTCCCTCTTCCCCCCCTCCCCTCTCTACTCCTCCTCCCTCTCTCCCACACTCTGTTTCTAACAGTATCTCCACATTAGCTGACTCATGAGGCTGTCTGAAGTAAAGGACCAAAGTGAAGACTGACTTAAGGTGTGTGTGAGGGGAAGGGGCAAAGTCAAGTTGGAGGGCTGTTAGATGCAAGGAGAGAGGAAGGGGGAAACTACTTATAATATTCAATGTTTCAGACATGAGCTATTCTTGTTGTGGCTGGGTCACTAAATCATAAGACTTTACAGATAATAAAAACTATATTCGATGACCTTTTACACCAGGTACAGCAGCATGTTAAGCATGAACTTTTCTGAAGACTAATGTCAGGTTACTCCTTCTAGATAGTTTGTGTCTAATGGGGGGAGCAAGATTCTTAGGGACCAGTGATCTGTAACTTAATAAACTCCTCTTCCTTTGTTTAGCAAGTATCCCTTTCTCCCCTCCATATAGAACCATAGTGTGGATTCTAAATGACAGATACATTATTTTTACTTTCAACTTTTTGGCTTTGGCCTCTTGATAATCCTCCTGAACATATTTGAATGAATACCACTTTGGGCATGTTGATTTCTCCTTACAATGTCCCATAGTCAGAAGGGCATTTGTGACATACTCACATGCTTCTAGAAGACAAGTTTAAAGTCTAATGGCAGAGGTCAATAAAGGATGAATGAGAAGTCCTGGATCTGGATCAGGAATAACAAACCCTGGGGTTTGGCTTTTCCTTGTTTGTAGAAGCCATGGCACTTTCTACTAAAACATAATAGCTTCTCGTTCTCTCTACTCTGTCAAACTACTAGAAGAATGTCTAAGTTTTGCCTCTTCTTCATATGTTATTTTCTTTTGCTTCCAGATTAAATAGGCTTTTTATATGTTCCCAACGCTCCCTGGATATTTCTTGGCTGTTTATCTCACTTTAAAACATGCCACATGTTTTGCTTCTAAAGGATAAATTGTGAGTTTTTTGAAGGCAGGATCTGGGTGTTCTCTAAGAGCTACAAATATATCCCCATAGATGGTCTATGTTAGATAAATTTCTAGTTCAACAATTTCATTTCCAACAATTTAAACCACTGAATATTCCCTCACATGGGCAGAAGCAAAGAGAATCCATAGGAATCTCATCTGCCAGGATTTCCTTCATGAACAAGAAGAAATGGCAATGTGCTAAAAAATGATGGATAGATGAGAAGAGAAGGCCAAAGAAGAAATACAACCAATCTGCCATTTTTTAAGTTTCTTGTATTTCTTAAATAGAATAGTAAAAATATAGTACCAGTAATACAAATTCTACTTGCTCCAAAATAGTTTAAATTTGACACGCTACCTACTTCTCTATAGAGATGATAGAGTTAATGTGTTGTTTTATAGTTCATCTCCCACTCATCCTAGTGTGGTCTATGAGGCCCTGCACTCACAGCCTAAGCTGCAGCAGCTGAAAACACTGAAATTTGGCTGCCACTCAAACCTAATGCAATTTATATGGCCAATGGATCTAATGCTTCCAAAAGTAAAATGTAATTTTTTTTTGGCAAATAGACGATTTTGAAGGCAAGACTGTTAAAAGTTTTTCATTTTAGCATCTTTATCATTTTTTAAAAACAATATTTTGATGAGTGCAGGCAAATCAATTAGCTAACACCGTGTGCAATTAGTTAAATCCTCTGTGGTCCTTTTAAAGTGCGGTAGAGAAGGCTGTCAGTTGGTTCATTCGGGCCCAACGTCCCTTTCTCTATGAAATTTCAAGGAGGTGCTGCTGAGTTTTGGCTAGCACACAGATATGTTTTCAAATTCCACCTAATTTCACTAAGGTGGCTCTACTGTGATGTAAATGATGAATTGAAAAGATAAGCAATGCTGTGGTTGCCAAGGTCATCTCTGGCTTCTTGTGTTCCAATGAGAGCATTGAAGGATGGACCAGGGCACCATAAGCAAGTCTTGGTAATAAGTACTGTTTTGATCACTGAACTAGTTAAGTGAAAGAGCTGTTTGTCCACATGAATAGGTTGTTTTCTTAAAGGCACACTTTGAATAATCTACCATTAAAAAAAATCAACATTGATTACTGATATACGGAATTACCATCCTCAGCAAGAACGTCCTGAAACCAAATGCCAATCCCTGTCTAGACTGGTGACTCTTTCTCTTAAGCCCTAGCAGTGAGATCAGGAGCAGTAAGAGACTGTTCTTCCTCAAAATGGAGCGTAAATGTTATCCAGAAAATTATTGTTGGTTTTGAATTGCCACATCGCAAGAGTACATTTGTACGATAGACAATGCATACATCGGAAGGCAATTAAAACAAGTTAATTGGCATGAGGGCTTTCTCACAGATGTCTTTTCCACTTATTATATTTTTGAGAGAACGTTTAAAATTTTCTCAGCAATTTTCAAAAATCCCAGTCTTCACCATGTGGAATCACCTTGAACAGCAAATCTTTTTTAACCTGATTTTCATACCTAACTGAAATCCATATGAAAGTTCCCATGATCACTCCAATCTGGCCCTATGTCCTAGAAGTCGCCGTTTTTGTCTGCAATGGCTGGAAAGACACCCTCTCTCCACATCTCCCCTTGCTTGGAAAAGGGTAATATACTGTTAGTTCTGTAGACTTGATCATGAAGAGCAGCAATGTAAGAACAATGTTGACATGCAACCAAGTATGATTGGGAAAAACTTGGAGGTAGAGCCCTGACATGCCACAACCTCTCACTATTGACAGACGTCAGCCAAAAAAATGATCCCTTGTCTTCAGCATTCTCCAATAAATTGTCTGGAGTTTTCATCTAAAAGCATGGTGATGGAGAAAAATAAAACTATATATTAACCATATCACTAATACTGGGTTGTTGTTGCTTTTTTACAATAGATTTAGAAAGAGAGCAAGGATGGCTGTTTTTAGAATGATGGTTGTAAAGAATATTGGAAAACTCAGGAAAACTCTTCAAAATGAAATCAAGAGGGAAGGATAAAGGATCTCTAAACTTTATTATTTCAACTAATTTTTGACAGACCATTTATTAGGAATCAGATTGAACTTTAGGTGCTGGGGTATGTATAAAAGTAAAGCTAAAAATGACACAAGCATAAAGATTACACTGTTTTTTCAAGAATATAGCAAGAAAAAGCTGACGAGATGATTAGCATTTACCTTTGATTTTTTTTTACATTCTTATTTAAGAATCCAAAATAAATATTTTTTTTCATAAAACTGGTTCTAGAGAATGCTAAACATTATGGGTGAATTGAGGTTTTAGAAAATAATCTCTTTGGCTTTAAAACCAATCTCTATAAATCTAAACGGCTCTAAGGCCACCAAAGTATAAGTGACTTAAGACCCTAGCTGGGGATTTTTAATTCCCAGCTCAATTATCTTAACCTTGTCCCAAACACATCCCAAGGAGAGAGAATACGTGAAACATAAACTTAAGTTTAGACCTGAAAAATTGCTAAAGTCAATCACAACAATCCATAATCATAAGGTAGTCTCATTTACACTTTACCTGGATGTATTTTATACTTTTAAACCTAATATTTGCTTATTAGAGAATCTTAATACATTAAACCAGTGTAAAATATTAATATAACAACTCAAATACAAAGTTTTAAAAACATCATTCTAATCTATAGAGGTGATATTTAGTTATAACAATGTTCAACAAGAAATGTACTCATTACCTTTTATATGCAACTGTAACCCCTCTGTACACCACTTTGATGATAAAATTAATTTAAAAAATAAACTAAAATAATTTTAATTTCTTCCAGAATAAATTTAAATTTTTTAAAAAAATTATATAATGTTCTTTTGTCAAAATAATCAGTTTCTTTTCTATAATTTGCTGATGTTTTTATTACCTAAGTTTTACAGGTATAACTATTTACTAATTTTTCTTTAGATAGTTATATCTAAATCTATTTGTCACATCACTAAATATATTTTCCTTTCATAACTACATCCAAGTTGTTTTGCTTTACTGAAGTTCATATGTCTCACATATTAGAAGTCAAAATTAAAATGGATTTCTTACAGCAAGAGAATAAAAGTGGTATCAAGCATAATGAAAATCTTATTATAAATTCAGTGGTTTGAAAAAATAGAATTAACTTGAAATGTGTGTAAATATAGACATGTTTATACATGTCGCATACACATATATATATGCATGTGTGTACATACATGTGCACATATTATATATGTGTGTATGCATTTACATATATGAACATACATGTATATGTATATAAACATATTCAGTGAAAGGAAAGGTCAATATTTCACACACTGAAAATTTCCAGTGGCATTACCTTTTCACTGGTTGCTTTTCAATTTTCTACAGCAAATACAATTTTATGACAGATGACCTTATCCCTGTCAGTAAAAGATGTGTTTCTGAGCTGTACATCAACACAAAATATATTATTATTTTTACATCCTTACAGGAACAGAATAGCACATCTTCATTAAATGTCAAGTGTTTATCCCACAAGATTTAGCGCTCATGAAAATGTAGTAGAAAACTGTCATAATAATTGATTTAACACCATATAGGCTTATACTTTAGGCAAAAGAATGGGATAGTACAAAGAAAGGGATAATACAGAGTGTCAGACTTGATACCATTGTCACATATGAAAAGTCTGCCAACTGAAGCTTTTGTTGTCCTCAGAGAATTCCAGAAACAAAACATTTTATATAATAAAAAAATCATTCTGTAAATATATTTTTCTTTACTTTTGACATACTTAAATGCATTCCTTTGACCAAAAAGTAAAGAACTATACCATTATACAATAACTGTTTTTTATTCTATGCCAATATCTTTTTCAAATAATCAAGAAATAAAAAAGTCAGTTGGTTTTATATTGAAGTTCATGTTGAGTCTTCTTCATTTTACTCATATATAAGTGATAGAAGCATCATTGTCAGCCTTTGTTGGTTTCATGAAAAAAATACATACATGCAAACATCAAAGCAAAATGGAAACCTCTAGAAAAATCACTTATGAACTTAAAAATAATGAAACTTATGTTCTGTCCGGAATTTAAAAATAGTACCCCAGTCACACATCTGATATATCTACAAAGAAAATGTAATTTGTACCTTGGAGAAATCCCCTCCCACACACCCACTGCAGCCTAATTCATAAGGCAAAATAAAAAACTAGTGTAAGGTCATCAGTAGGAAAAAGGATAAATCTTTTAGCCAATGTAATGATATCCATCCACAAAAGGAAAGATCTGTCCTTTGTGATGACTTGATTCTTCTTGGGTGACATTACATGAAGTGCAGTGAAGCAAGAACCAGAAATGCAAAAACGGTGTGATCTCACCTATCCATGAACTCAACAAGTCAAAAGGACAGAATGGAAGAGTGAAATTGTGATCCCCAGGAGCCGGTAGGAAGGGAAATGCCGAGATTTTGATCAGAGAGCACGGATTTTTAGCTATGAGACCAACTGGGTCTGAGAATTTCTGATAGCTCATTGGCAATAAGATAAGAAAGATGATGTTAATTTGATTGTGGTGATGATTAGAGAATACTTTAGAGAATACTTACAATTTGAATATACATATATATATATATCTTTGTTTCAATTTTATATTTCAAAGAAAAGAAAAGAAATATCCAAAGAGGTAAGGACAGAAGATAAATGTGTACACAAAACCAGTACTCAAAATGCCCTGCTTAGCATCTAAGCAGGAAGTAGAGGAAGTGAAGTTTCACTTTTGAGAGTTTCCCTTTCCTTTCTTCTTGTTAGTATTGTTTTTCTATTGTCTTCAAATGATATTATTAGCCAGTAGGAAACAGTTGGTGGTAGACATTTTCTAGAAAAATCTGGGTATCCTTCTATTTCAGGCCCAATCTAAGGTAATATGAGTTCCTAAGCATCTCATTAATTCAAGTTGGTCCTTAAACGAGCCATTGGAAAGACTTGGATTCACTAGCAATTCATAATGGCCCGTTGGTTGGAATTAAAAGATGAATTAAAGCATCCAAGATTCATTGCTCCCCTTGAAATGTATTCAATGCAAACATTTCTTAAAACTGATATATGCATTTTCTTTAGAACTATAAATCCTGTTTTATTCCCAATATTTATTGCACTGTGAAATACTGCTGGAAGGAATTTCTCTGATGTCAGTGAAAGACAGTATTAAATTTTGTCTAACCTTTCAGGGGTAAAGAAAATATTGTCTTGTTTCCATATTGATTCAATACTCGAGTGACTTCTGTAGGCAGCAAAAGTATGACAGAGAGCAGAAGAAACAATGTCTCTAAAGCTAATTTTTCAATGTTTCTTTTCCTTATTATTAGTTTTATCAACTAACTTCAAAAAGATCCCGGAACCTGAGCTGTTTGGTATTATTTCAGTTCTAGCTGGGAGCCATGCAAAGTATCTTCTTCCTTTAGGCCTAATTCAAAACGCTTGACATATATGAATCTATTTATACATTGCTAATTCTCAATAAATTGGTTCCATTTGATAGTATTTTGAACTGCACCCTTAGAGATTTAGCCACTTTTAATTTTTTAATTTATGTTTCTATTTTTATTGTCAAAGTGATGTACAGAGGGTTTACATAGGTAAGGTAATAAGTACATTTCTTGTCTAACTTCTTATCCCTTCCCTCATTTTCTCCTACTTTCCCTCCCCCAACACCTCCCCTCTCCCAAGTTGTACAGATCGTTTCCAATATATTGTCTTGTGAATATCGCTGTTCCAGTGGTTCCCCCTTGTCCTTTGTCTCACCATTCTGTGGTTCCCCTTCCCTTCCCTAATTCAGATAAACGTGTATATAATACTAGGGTATCAACATCAAATACAGTGTCAGCAGCGGATCTACCACAGGGGGAAGAACACACAAAAGAAACCTTTTTCAGGCCCGGAAAGTGTAGACAGTGTCTCTGCCCCCCGCCTGTTTGCTACTTCCCAGCCACTGGCCCTGCAGCCCGCAGGTCTTCCAAGTGCCCTGGGAGCACGGGCCACTCCTTCCCATCACTTGGTTCAAGCCACTGAACTCTGAGAGACGATGCCCACACCGCCCGGTGACGCACGGACCTCAGCTCATTGAACTGTGGCAAGGATGAGGGAATGTCTACAACCTTCACGGCCTCGGGGGATTACCCCCAATGAACCCTGGCACTGCTCCGTTCGGACCTGGGCTGCCGTCCTGGTGTGTAATTATTTCCTAATCTTTGTCTGCTTCCATAGGGCATTCCCTTCCTTCATGTTTGGTCCCTCACCACCTCAAGTCTGCACTTTGGGGATCTACCAACCGTGACTCTGTGGCCTCCTTTCGCTCACCTCAACTGAATCCACGTGGACAATCTTCTTCCTCCTTCTCTCCCCCCTCCTCCTCCTCCCCCTCCCCCTCCTCCTTCCCCTTCTTCCTCTTCTTCTCCCTCCTCCTCCTCCTTCTCTTCCTAGGCCTTCTCCTCTTCCTCTTCCCCCCTCCTCCTCCTCCCTCCTCCTTCATCCTCCCTTTCCTCATTGTCCTCTTCTTCCTCTTCCTCCTCCTCTTCCTCACTCCTCCTCCTTCTTTCTTCTCCCTCCTCCTCCTCCTCCTCCTCCTCCTCCTTCTTCTTCTTCTTTTCTTCTTAAAAAACATTTTCTTAATTATATCCAAGGGTTCTTTCTGTTATATAGTTATAGAATATCCGCATAAGGATTTAGACACATTGAAGGATAAGAGTGAGCATTATTCTCTATATCACAGCTTGGAGCAATGTGTTTACAACTTACTATGTGTTTATTTATTTGCAAGTTAATATCTTACTTAACTTGTTTTTCTCTTTGTTTTGCAATGCTTGACTGTCAGGTCTTGTGCTGGCTAGGCAGGTTCCCTAAGCCTTGAGCCATCTCCAGCCTCACAACCCCACCCACAGCCTATATAATTTAAAATTTAGATAAACAAATATGTTAAGTTCAATTGACCTAAATGAGCTCATTATAATTTAGTTTACCATAGAAATTGGCAAATCTTTACCAAAAACCAGAAAGGATACAATTGGGATAACTTGTTTATAGTCATTCATTTCATGTCTTCTAAAAGAATATGAATCCATAGACCATTTGCTGAATGCCTATCTCATGTATCAGATATAATAGAATTCATAAAATCACATCATGAACCATTTTCCTTATCACAAAGACTTAATTTCCCATATGATAGCAGTGTATGGGAAACTATAAATAAATGGGTGACTCAAAAAATAAAACAAATAAATGAAAATAGTTCAGAAGGGAGTGTCATGTTTGAATGGAATAAAATGCAGAATTATCTGACTTTATGCTAATTACTTATAATTTAAAAACTTATCAGTTCTATGAAAGAAAAGCTAAACACAAGATATGAAATTTTTCAGCTGTAATCCTAGCTTCTCAGATTTGAGGATTGTGGCTTGAATCTCACCTAGGCAAAAAAAAATCTGTGAGACACATATCTACAACTCATCATCAAAAAGCCTAAAGTAGATCTATGGCTCAAGTGGTAGAGAGCTAGCCTTCACCAATAAAGCTCAGGGACAAAGTCCAGGATCTGAGTTCAAGTTGTAGGATTGGCACACACACACATAAATAGATCTCACTAGTATGAGATGATATAATATTTTTGTTATAGTAAGGAGAAAATAAATTAGATTTATTGTCACCCAAATCTTGGATCCAGTTTAAACTTTAATATTAAAAATGCAACTTTCCAAAGCTACAAGATCGTAGGGAGGATGTGCTAGGGTAACACATTCTCAACCTAAAGAGGCATTGTGTGTTAATTATTTGGAAATATATACAAAGGCCTATGCAACTGGTGCTTGGGTTGAGAATTAATCTGTTCCTGTCTTCTTTCATAACATTAGTCACCATAGTTCCTAATGAAGCATTTTTATTACCTTGCAATGCCTTCTGGCTCCCACAGTTTGTCCTTAGCTGCATGCACCCTTTCCTCCTTCATCTCTCTTTCTTAATCCAGGTAAAGCATACCAGACCCCAATGAAAGAGTTTGGTGCTTTAATAGACCTCTGACTGAAGTTATTTCCATACATGTAATACTTCTGGGTGACTTTCTATCCTAATTATCCTAGACTGCTCATTCCTTGACATTCTCCTATACTGCCTTATGCATTAATTAATATGATCTCTCTTATTTATATCCCTGGTATTTCAAACCAGCAGGAGAGGTAGGTTTTCTCATCCACTCTCAGAAAACTCCTTTCTTTTCTACCATTAAGACACTAAATGCCTTTCACACCTAGCCTTGAACATGAATGATAGTGGATTCAAGCAGCTTACCAGTCCTCCCCAGGCCCAGTCCTGTGCCTCCATGATTGCTCTCTCATTAGCCATCTGATTGTTTAAATCCAGAAGAAAAACAAAAAAAAAAAAAGGGAGCGTCTGATTTCCTTCCTTCTGTCATTATGCAATTGTCCAATCCCCCCCATCCCCTCCCATTCTTTGTTCCAAATGTGCATAAGTCAGTTGATTGACTAACCTGTGGTTTCCCAGTGGTGTTCTTCTTTATGCCTGCTGTCTGTGTATCCAGATCCAAGTCATCCCTTTCACTCCAGGTCCTAACCAAAGGCCTAAAGGTTTTACTATGAAGGTGAATCTCTATCACATATCCACCTCTTCTTCCTCCACCCTCTGATCGCTTGACAGGGCTCTCTTATGCCTAGACTACTGAAAAATAGCATTCTGCTCTTCTTCTTCCTCCTCCTCCTCCTCCTCCTCCTCCTCCTCCTCCTCCTTCTCCTCTTCCTCCTCCTCTTCCTCTTCTTCTTCTTCTTCTTCTTCTTCTTCTTCTTCTTCTTCTTCTTCTTCTTCTTCTTCTTCTTCTTCTTCTTCTTCTTCTTCTTCTTCTTCTTCTTCTTCTTCTTCTTCTTCTTCTTCTTCTTCTTCTTCTTCTTCTTCTTTATTTCTTTCTTCTCCTTCCCTCAGCTCTTCAGCTCAAAGCAATCGCTTTACCACTTGAACTATAGTGCCACTTCCGGTTTTCTGGTGGTTTATTGGAGATAGGAGTCTCACAGTCTTTCCTGCCCAGGCTGGTTTTGAACCAAGATCCTCAGATCTCAGCCTCCTGAGTAGCTAGGATTACAGGCATGAGCCACCAGCGTCCCTCTCTTGCTCTTCTTTAACGCTTCTTTTCCTTTTTTTCTTTAGTTATGTCAATAAGGACCTCTCCTTTACACTTGCCTATCTAGCTAGCCTTTGTAGATAGATACACACACACAATATATATATATATAATATATATATTTATATTATAATATATAATATACGATAGAAGTTTATTATGTAAGTTATATGAATATTTTATATAAATTATATATGAAAATAAGTATGTTCATATATATCACACATATATACAAATATGGTTTGTATGTACATATATACACTTACACAATGTTGCAGACAATTGTGACACTAGTTTCTGTGACATACCATATGGCTTTTCTCCTATGAAAGTCTAGGCATACAGAGGATAAAAATGTATAGTTAGTTTCCAAAATCTAGGGATTGACAATCCCTACAATGCAATGCCAACACTGATAAGGGGATGTGAAGAGAGGAGAACTTTGCTGTAAGTGTGCAAACCATCTCATCGAAGGACTCAATAAATGGCCACGCAGAGTTTGAAGGAGGAGGAGAAACAGAATCTTCAGTGACTAACTTAAACCAGGTGCCGAATTTAGGGGAAGGGAAAGGAACAGTGAATATTAAGAGTCATTTATATTTAATGTAAATCAAATAAAACTGGTTCTTTGGTCAAAAAATTCCTTTGTTAGCTACAGTTTACTTGTAAGAGAATAAATACATTCCACCTATCACATGGAAATAAAAACCTTTCATCTCTCTTCATATGAATCTATTCCTGATATTCCTTTAGTTCTCTGCCTAAATATATGAAGATACACTTTCAAGTTATTCTTATCTCAAACATTTAGGTAAACTTCCCAGAAATTAGCATAATCTTTACTATTTGGATGCCCTTATTCACCTATTTACTATTTTCTCTAAAGACTGCAAATATCTTTGAGATCTCTTTGCTTTTTCTGATTTTTTCCCTCTTTCTGTGGTTTTCCTTTTGTACATGCTCCAGCAATTTGAAATGAAATTCCACAGCACAAGCTCAAGAAATATTTGTCTAAATAATCATGGGAAGGAAAAGATGATGATCAAAGGGCTTGTGGTGAAAGAAAATAATGATAAAACTGCAACTTTAACTATACTACAATAATTTAGGAACACATTTTCCAAAATTCATGAAAATATGATATATAACATTTTGCTCATAAACATCTACTCTATAATTAATCAGATGGTAAAACAGAAATACCTTAAAGTATATATTTGTTTAGTCTGCTCTGTTTAGCCAAGAAAGGGGTATGGAAATTACTTTTAAATTCTCCCTGAAGTTCAAGACCATGTTTTTCAGGAAACATAAAAAGACCGTTGTATTTAGCACTAAAAGGAATAGGTATAAAATATTTATAAATGCTAGCTTACGTTATTAGCCTCATAAAATTTGGGAATGCTAGTAAAGAGTCTTTTAAAAGAAATCTTTAACGATTTTCTTTTAAACAAGAGCCACCTAATCTGACACTTTAGCTTGCATCCTTAGGCTTTTTATTTTTCAAGTCAATTCTTATAAGTCTTATTCCCTGTAGTGTTTCAAAGCTTAGTGTTCTACATATATATTTTTTTCTTGATTTGAAAGGCACCTGCCTTTCCCCACAGTGTCTGCGTGATTCTCTTGAGACTGTTTTGTTATGAACCAGAGCTACTGTATCTACTTTCCTTTTCTTAGTAATTTTATTGGGCAACCTACTTTGCTTTCATATTGCGTGTGTCTCTAGCCTCTTCATCTTTTCTGTGCTCTATGAAAAGCCAATGTTGGCTTGCTCTGAGAGTGAATTAGGATAGCCTCTCTTAGGAGATTATTTCACTTGCTATCCAGTTAGTGTTTCATAGTCTTTACCCACTGCAGGTTTTATCCTCTTCCAGAGAATACCTCTTTCTAGGAGAAATATCCTATATATCGCTTCTATCTGGGTCTGATGTAATTCCCTTAACATGGTGTTTGTCCAAGTCCATCCATTTCTTTGCATGTAATATCCTTCTTCCCAATGTATGAGTAAAATTCTGTGTGTGTGTGGGGGGTGGGTGGGTGACATTTTGTTGATCAATTTGTCTATTGAGGGGTAGCTAGGGTATTTCCATACTTGGCTATGTTGAATACTGCCAACGAGCAAGGGGAATAGATGAATGATGAGAGAAAGGAGTGGAGAATACAATAATAAAATTCAAAGCAAATCCTACAAAATGAGGAAAATTGAGGGGGAGGATAGGGTTGGGGGGGATGGGGAAGTGTGATGAAATGGATAACATCGATCCAGATGCATTTTATTCATTTATTGATTGTTGAATGGTAGTTCCTTCACACAACTAGTTAATGATGAAAAAATAAAAGTATTATAGCATCACATTACAAAATAGATTACAGAGTTACAGTAATTAAAAGTGCATGTTTCTGGCATAAAAACAGGCTAGTGACCAATGGCATGGATATCCCAGTAATAAATCCATAGCATTCAGCAAACTAACTTTCAACAAGTGTTAAGAGTAAGCCCTAAGGAGAAGATATTCCCTTCAGCAAACGGTGCAGAAAAAATATCCAACAAAATGCTCTGAAGGGATTTTGCAGGGATATTAAAGTTAGCATCTATTAAACTTTTGAATATCCAAAATATAATTTGATTAGAGGTATGTCTCAAGGATAGAGCATCTGCCTAAAGCTTGAGTTTAAACCCCTGTTCTGCCAAAAATGTGGGGGAAAAATGTAAGTCAAGCCATCAGGATTAGATATCCAATACATGTTTAAAAATCATATTATAATGATCTACGCATTTGTACATACACAATGTTTTTGTGTATTTATAATTTCAAAACTTACCCATAACTATGATGTTGGAGGTAATTAATTGGACTCTAAACATTTATTGTAAATTGATAATAAAATAAAATAAATCAAAGTGCCATTTCAGCCAAATAATTGATCAAGAGCCCACTTCTGTTTAGAAATTATTTTGGCTACACTGGGTTGTTTTTTGATGAACTTGATTTTTTCCAGTTCACTCAGTGTTTTTAAAGCAATTTTGTATGTACTAAGAGCTTCAGTCTGCTGAGAGATTTCATTTCTGTCTGAAGTCCTTTTGATAGCCCTATCTTACATTCAGAAAAAACAGTGGTTGTACAAGTAAGTAATAATAAACATAGCAACATGTTTTTGAAGCATGAAGGAGAATAATTTAGGAGCCTAAAAGCCCAGGTACAAATAATTATACCTAAAATTGGTTAATTGCAACTCCAATTGCAATTGGAATTTCTGAATTGCCAAGACAATTATCCAATTTAAGCCATAATTAGTGGCTGCTTTATTTTTCTCTCTAAAAACATATTCAATATCTATATATACACTTAAATATCAAGTATACTTTATTACACATTTACAATTTAACAGAAAATGCTATTTCTATTCTATTTCTATATCTTGAAGATTCTCTTGAAAAGATTTCTAAGAATCCTAAGATTAAATTTAAGATAAAATTATCAATCAAGTAACTCAATATTATACCAGTAAAATTATTTCCCTTTGCCTGTATATTAAATGCTAAGGAATTTTGTGAGTCAGTTTTAGATAAATAGATGCTACCAAAAGTTAGAAGACAAAGCATTAATTTTTATTTAGTTGGCTAGATACATGCATGCACAAAGCAAGTAGAAAAGTTACTTCTGAATTTATGTTATTAATAAAAAAATGTAAAACTTTCAAAATTTAACTTAATCCAGATCAGAAATAGGAAAACATAATGTTTGACTTGTAACTAATTTACTGATATATGTGATCCACTTAAAATCATTTTCAAAGGGTAAGAAAATAAGATTTTAATTTACAGAAAAGATTTTAATTTACAGAAAAGATATTAATTTTTATGTATTATAGCTCTACTTTTTTTTCCCCAGGGCTGAGGACCGAACCCAGGGCCTTGTGTGCCGGGCAAGCGCCCTTCCCCTGAGCTAAGCTCCCAGCCCCTATGACTCTATTTTTTATTCTATCTGTATTCTTTTTACTGTATGCATTATAGACAAAACATTGAGAGCTTAAGGAAGAAAAGCTGCTGAAAGGGGGACCGCTGCTAAGAAAGACACTGGTGAGAGTTGTCAAAGAAGATAAAATAGAGGGAAAAGAAGAAAGGGAGAAGGGAGGAAAGGAGAGGGAGAGAGGGACGGAAGGAAGAAAGGAAGAAAGGGAGGAAGGGAGGAGTTAGGAAAAGAAGGAATGAAAGGAGAGTAGGAAAAAAAGGGAGAGAAATATTTACTTTGAAGTAAGCACATTACTTTTTCCTTTACATTTATAATAATGACTCACAGTGTCCATGCATTTGATTCTATCCCCAAACAATGTGTGGAGATAAATATTAATATTAATCTGTCAATCTTTACTAGCAAACTTAGTGATTAAACCAAATTTTAAGTTTATTTAGTCAATAAATCACTATTTTTCCTTTTAAGTGCAGATCAACTTTTTTTGTGGAAGTCAACAGCTGGATGGATACTTGGATAAATAATAGTATTCTTCTACCCCTGAGTTTCTGATTTATGATTTATTAAATTATTCTTTTTATGGAATTTCAGCTTTCCCATTTTCATATGCTGATATGTCAGTATACAAAATCTGAGAATGCAAAATCTTACTTAGAAAGAGGGTCTTTGAGATGAAAGTAGTTAAGATGAGGTCATATCAAAAAAGTTGAGTAGGATTTTACATGCAATAGGCCTGTGCCCTTATAAAAGATTCCCCAACACCCAGTCATTCCCATGGGAGAAGATGTTTTTTACACACACAATATTGTAGCATATTTGTAATTTATATTACTCAGAAAGGGCGAGCAATGTAGGGAAACCTTTAGTGGTTGGAGAGAGAGAGGCCCGAAGACCCCTTTCTCTTTCATGCCCTCAGAAGGAACCAGCCTATGGATACCTTGTCTGACAAAGGTAATCTTCAGCACTGAAATGCTAAGTTTCTGTTCCTTAAGTCATCTGGTTCTCAGTACTGTGGAGTAACAGCAGCCCTAGGAAACAAATAGAGCACCTTTACCTTCACCCTCAGTCATCCCTACATCTGCGTTTTTACTCCCTAGAGGCAACAAGAACATTAAAGTGATTTTTTTAAACATGCAATTGTCTTTACACAATATCAGGAAAACACTCTGACAAAGTTCCCCAATACAGGAGAGAAAAAAACTGGTTACAGAAATTCCTGGTAAAGACCCTTTAGGAATAGTAGGCATGTCTATGGCATGATTCAAATTCTGAATTACTTTTTAGATACTTTAATTTGCAGGTATAACTCACTGTAGTATTTCTGTTAAGAAAATCCTCAAATATTAAAACAGAAGTTATAAAAGCAAAATTGTTCTTGGTGAAATTGTCTTCCAAGTCAGTATCATTGTCTTTTTCCTACTATACTCCCAACCAGTAAATATTCTTGTTTCTCAGCTTAATTTTTTTAGTGTGAATATGTGTAATGGCATAGAGAGGAGAAATATTGCCTCATTTAGTAGCTCACAACAGTAGGAAGAACCGAATGTGCCTTAATTTATATATATATATGTATATATATATATGCATCATATGTATAGTGTATGTAATATGTGTGTGTATATATATAGTGAGACAATAGAAACCTCAATTCCTCAGTTGAAACTCTGTCATTGCTACTTCACAGGAAAAATCATCTGTGGTACAGTAGGCGCTCTAAGATTCCAGTATTTCTATTAAAAAGAAACAACAGTTATATTTCCGAACACAAATTGATTCAACATGTGTTTGATTGATCACTTGGTTCGTTCGTTGTCTTTTGAATCTCAGTACTTTGGTTTGGTTCAGATTCTCATTGATGACGTAGTGTTTGTGTTCAAGCTTCAGCAGGGTTACCTGATAGATCCTAAGAGTTCTACCCAGTGCTCTTGACAAGTCATGTGACAAGTTTAGGGATTGTGTCATGAGGATGACACCTGTACCCACAGGAAAGAATGCTCACTGATCAACACATCTGAGTCCCTCACTTTATCAGATAATAGCACAGAACAAACCAAGCTGCTCCTAATAAATGAGAAAGGAAAAGTTCCTGTGCTCTCCTGAGAATATTATTTCAAAGCTGCCACTTGAGCTTGTTCTGCTACAAATTGTTGATAGTTTCAGTTTGGTCATCAAGAATGCATTTACCTCTTCTATCCATTGCTAGGAGAATACTGTCAACAATATTGATGGCAAATATTTCCATGCTAGAGCAAAAGCTCAGCTCCCAAGCTGCGGTCCGCCTTCTCCAGTTGCTTTCAAAGCAGACATAAGCTCGCTAATCCATGTTGAGCTTTTTCAGAGTTGTTGCTTACTACTGGTGAGACAAGAAAGTTCAACAGAGGAGTAATTTGTGTCTTTACTATAACCAACTCTTTCTGAATATAATTGTTGGTAAAAGTGTTGATAACTGCATAGTCAATAGCAAAAACAATTGATAAGAACTCATGTCTCTGTGTTCTTTTTCTTCCCTAGTAAGGATAAAACTTAGGAATTCAAATTGCTAAGCAAGTGCTCTACTATTTGAACTGTACCATTTGAGACCAGTCCACTGAGTTCAAGAAGCTTTTATTTTGTTTTCCAGGTAGGGCCTTCCCATGTTCACTGTCTAGCTTGGAGCTCCCAATCCTCTTTGCTGGAATCCAAGCTGGTGGGACTCCAGGTTTGTGCTTACTTACTTACATATACTATTTTATCTAAAAAGTGATCCTTTCCTTCATGCTGACCAGAAAACTGTTGAATCCTTTTGTAAGCAATACGCTCTGTAAATTTAAAGTGTTTCTAATTCTTCTCAAATACCTTAAAAAAAAAAACTTTACAAAATGACACATCATACACAAATACGGAGATCTTCATACAACTGTATTATAGTTCAATTTGACTCAGGTATCTAGTGATAGAAAATATTATATAAAACTATTGGAAATACATTGTAAAAGGAATGTGTATGAGCAAATTTGATCAAGTTTTTATATACTGTTATTTTAGGAAACTGTATGCATAGTCAAATTAGAATACAATAGAATAATAACTCAGATTAATAAATACTATTCTTAAACTTACTGACTACATTCATACATTCATTAGCAAAAATTCTGGCATCTAGTATGAAATTTTTTATGTATGATATCAATTAGCAAGTTTGATTTGTAACGTATTTAGAGATTTTCATGCCTTTACTAGTGAAGATGTTTTATAATCTTTGTGATGTTAATACAAGTATGGTAGTTCAAACATTAAAGAGTTAGGAGTGTAGATCAGTGTTAGGGATATTGACTAGCATTTGCAAGGTTCTGGATTCAATCCTTACCTCTCCAAACATTATTCATTTGAACAAAATTGATTTATTCATTAAGCCATTCACTCTGTTAACTGCATATAAGGAACTGAAACCTTCCAGGTAAGTAGATTTCTCCACTCAAATGGGCCCATTCAAATGTAGTGGTCGATTTCCATACCCAGTGATGTTTTTGTGGTGTTTGTACACAGTCTACCCTACAGGTGAGCTGACTCCAGTCAACAGGACTCCAGAAATTTTCCGGGGGACATAAAATAGGCAAAAATCATTAAAGCATACTTATTTTGGGAGTGCTGCTTACATCATTAGTTCAGAAGAAAGAATCATAGTTTGGAGCTTATAGTTTGATTAAATTCATGTTGTTTAATACTTGTAGTTAAAATTGAATGACAATGTATTCAGTCAAACTGTTCTCTCCCTTCAGACTTCGCTTTTAAGGTGCTCATCATGTGAACCACCCACATCTATTTCTTACTGTAACATTAACTTGATAAGTAGTCAGGATGCAAAATGTTATATGAACCCACAATGAGACTTGGAAATTAGATTGAGAGCCTTGACATTATATCAGATGATACACAGATGCCACACACCATGTGCAATAGCAATGGTACCAATGGTGACATAACTATTAGTCATCAAAAAATAACAGAGATTCAATTAGATGCAGTGTGAGTACTGAGGAAAGAAACAAACTTTAAACCATGATGTTACTAGACAAATTAAACATCTAGACAACTGTGAACATATTTCCTTGAGTTTTAATACTGTTTGTTGCTATTTTTTCTTTCTAGTCCTGGGACTTGAACTTGTCCTGAGCTTCTTTAGGTGAAGGCCGGCACTTTACCACGTGAGCCAGAGCACCACTTCTGATTTTTTCTGTTTATGTGGTCCTGAGGAATCGAACTCAGGGTTTCATGCATACTAGGCAAGCACTCTACCACTAAGCCACATTCCTAGCCTCATGTGGTAACTATGTTAATTGGAAAGAAGCATTTTCAGAGGTAAATTGCAGAGACTGACTGCAAAGAGTGCAAGATGAAGAATTCCCCATCACTGGAGTTTATTTGAACAACAAAATTATTCAAATACCTGCTTTGTCTTAAGGGGGATTATGTTCTGGAAAAAAATGGTGGAATATCTAAAATCATTTCTGAGAGGCCAGTACATAAAGCAAATAAAATCAGAGCTACCTTTTGAAACAGCAAAAAGGTAATGAATGACCCACAGCTTTTCAACAATTTTCTACCACAGAGTTCAAGGAAACGAGTTAGACTTTTTCCTATGTGGACTGAAATGGTCTTTCTCTCCATGTGTTTTATGGAATTTTGATGAAAATCCAAGTTCTAGAAAAGGAGACTTTTAGACATTGATTTAAGAATATATTGGAACCAGAAGAAATTGGAACAAAGATTCTAATTAGGTACTTATAAAAAAATCTTTATAATTAGAAGAAAGTTCCAGAATCTTAATTGTGGCTCAGTTTCTAAGTGTAGTTTAATAAATAGATGATAAATATATGATACTTGAAATTAGGGCCCATTCACATAATTTTAACAGTGGGATGAAGAATGGTAGCCTAGGTATCTTAACATTTGGGCATACATAATATTTCATTGCAAAAATTCCTATAAATGAGATGATAGAGATGGTAGAGATCTGGTGAAGGAGTATTCTTATGCTGGAAAAAATATATAATAAAAAAGCTTCTATCAACAGATTAAATGCAATTAAGATATCTGGGAAAATGATTTCCACCAGTTCAACTCAAGCCCAGAACAATTGCCAGTCACTTCGTAGAGGAGGAGATAGAGACTCCTGATTCTGCTGAAACTGGATGGGTCAGAAGACAGTAAGACACTGCGTCTTCCCACACTAACAGAAGAAAGGCCCTAGTGATTACTTGGGTTCTGTCAGTAAGTACATCTGTAGAAAGAAGGGACCAAGCTGGAAAGAGGAGTGGCAAACCAATGGGGCGGGAAGGAAACAAGAATAGAGCTCAGGATGACTCCAGTGAAAAGTAAAGTCATCTCACCCATCTATTGAGTCAAACCTCTAAAGCTCACTGAGAACATCAAGAAAGAATTTCCCATTGCTCTCTGCCCTTCCCAGTTTCAAATCCAAAGAGCCTGAAGCCAGGGCAGAGATCACAGAAGTAAGGAGCAAGTGGGAAGGAGAATGGAGCCACCACACCCTAGTCCCTGAAGCAGAGGAATCTGTGATGTGTTCTTGGATGGGAAGGTGGTTAGAACAAGGGAGAGTTCCTTGCTTATTTTGTGATCTAATTTTGATGCAGTCACTGGACATTTGTTGTTCTGGCCAGTCTAGTACACACCAGCATCACTATACAGATTTCATATTGGACTTGTAACATCTGACTCAAACAAATGACCTAACTTCCCAACAGAAAAAAATCATGATTAAAAATAAAATTAAGCCAGGTGCTGGTGGCTCATGCCTGTAATCCTTGCGACTCCAGAGGCAGAGATCTGAGGATCGCAGTTCAAAGCCAGCCGGGGTAGGAAAGTCCATGAGACTCTTATCTCCAATGAACCTCCAGCAAACTGGACGTGGTGCTGTGGCTCAAGTGGTAGACCACTAGCCTTGAGCTGAAGAGCTGAGGGACAGAGCCCAGGCCCTGAGTTCAAGCCCCATGACTGACCAAAAACAAACAAACAAACAAATAAATAAATAACACCATTGAAATGAGAAAGGAATTAATAGTCTGGGTCTTATGGCTCCATTTTTGTGATCTTCAAATGAAGTAAGCAAACAAACATTGAAAGGAGAAAAAATGTCTATCAGAAATTAGTATACTCTTAAAGGTAAGTCATAGTGTTATTTCTCAATTCTTTAAATATTTATCATAAAACTGACTTCAAATTAGAATTAAAAAGTCTAAAGTTGGCCTTATCCACAACATTTAATACTAGAGACACAGTTCTTGCTTACATGCCATCTCATATAACATTAGTGCATTTTAAAACCTATCATATTAGTGATTGATTCTATTATATTAATATTTTCAGAGGGTAGATTCTTAGGTTCATTGATATATTTTTGCATTCATTTGATCAGTCTTTCATCAAGCAATTATCCTTATGTAACTTAAGGTGTGGGTTCAATCTCAGAATGAAACACACCCAAGTTATCTCTTTCTTAGTGAGGAAAATGAGGCAGGCATCAACCATGAATTGTCAGGGAGCAAAACAACGGAAGAAAAACAGAAACAGAGAACTGTGTTTGAGAAAAATAGTTATATATCCCCTGGTCTCAGAGCTCCATGTGGCAAAGAAATGCTTGAAGAGATCCCTGAATGAAAGCCGGAAGACGGACCATGCAGGAAAAGAAAATAAACTAAGTCCAAACCAATGCCAGATCTGAAGCAAGAGGAGCCATGAGCAGTGAGATGTGTTAGAGAAAGAGCAAAGCCTGAGTAGAGTGAACCAGGATAGTACAGAAGATGGTGGAAACAAGGAGCTGGGCGGAGCCAGAACCAGGTCCTGAAGGGGGCTGCAGATTTGCTCTAGTGAGGCAGCAGTGACCAGCCAAGGACAGCCGTCAATCAAAAAGTGACATCTGCATCCATGTCTGGTCCCCGTGCTCCTTTCAGAGAAAGAACGACAATGTGGGTGGGTGGATTTTGGAGTAGGGCCCCTGTACATATGCTGGGTTTGAAAATGCAGAATGTGAAGACAATGAACCCTTCCTAGCTCTGTGAATGTAAATTGGTGATTTTCTCAACCAGGTACGTTGATCCCAAAGAACCATGCTCTTAAAACAACACAGTGTGTTGATTACTATTAAACATTCAGACCATTTGAAAACGGTCCACAGAAATCATTTACTTAGTATCTGATCATGTATGCCATTTTGACTATAGCATATAAAGTATTAATTTTATAGGTTAAGGTGGACTCATATTATAAGTTAAAAAATAGGAAATCATAGCAAACTATAATCAGAACATGCACACTCCTTCTTAGGGGACAAAGATTTGCGCAACCCAGAAAACAGAAGATGTACAAGGAAAAGTGCTTAGAAGTAGATGCCTAACATGAAGTTAGCTATGCCATTTAGTTTAGGCATAGCTTGGAAAACTGTTTATCCATAACTCTTTAATTCATGGATTATGTGAAATGTTAATTTCAAGCACTCCTGAAAATACAAGCCATCCTTTGTCAATCCTTTAACAAACTGAGAACACAAGCATTATGGCAAAACAACTCTTACATTCTAGATAATTCCAATACCCTTTCATGGTAGGCTTGTGAATTAACATTGCTTTTTGTTCTGAAAGTCATAAAAGGTTTAAGAAAGGCCACGAGATATGAAATGTATCCTAATTCAATAAGTAGCTTCTATTACCAAAGAATAAAAGGCCAAAAATATTATTAATTCAAGTGTTTTTAGGAAATGTTAATGACCTAATCACTGGCAATTTTGGAAAAAATGAAAACATAAAATTCATAAAGTTAGTGAATACATGAATCTGTTTACTTAGAAAGTTTATGCAACTTCATGCAATCCCATTTGTCTAACCTTTCTTTGATTTGTTGTGTTTCTGGGTCTCTATTAAGAAAATTTCGGCCTGCGCCAAGGAGACCTATTCCATCCTGTAATGTTTTCAGAGTATCTGCTTTGACTTCGAGGTCTTTAATCCATTTGGAGTTGATTCTGGTGCAGGGTGGTATATAAGGATCTAGCTTTAGTTTTCTACAAGTAGTTAACCAATTTTGCCAGCACCATTTACTGAAGAGGCTGTCTTTCTTCCATTCTATTTTTTTAAGTTCCCTTATCAAAGATTAGATTGCTATAGGTCTGTAGGTTCATTTCTGGGTTTTCAATTCTATTCCATTGGTCCTGAGGTCTGTTCTTGTGCCAGTACCACGCTATTTTGATTACTATGCAGAGCTTCTGCATGGCAAAGGACATAGCTAGCAAGATCAATAGAAAGCCCACGGATTGGGAGAAGATCTTCACTAGCCATACAACCGACAAGGGTTTCATATCTAAAATATACTTGGAACTCAAAAAATTAAATCCCCCAACAAATCCTCAAAGAAACAACTGCGCAATAAATAAGTGGGCTAATGACTTAAAGAGAAACTTCTCTGAAGTAGAAAGAAAGATGGCCAATAGACACATGAAGAAATGCTCAACCTCCCTAGCCATAAAAGAAATGCAAATCAAAACAACATTGAGATACCACCTCACCCCAGTTAGAATGGCAAAAATCAAGAACTCTAATAACAACAGATGCTGGAGGGGATGTGGACAGAAGGGAACCTTACTTCATTGTTGGTGGGAGTGTAAACTTGTTCAACCACTTTGGAAAGCAGTATGGAGGTTCCTCAAAAGACTTCACATAGAGCTCCCCTATGACCTAGCAATCCCACTTTTGGGCATTTACCCAAATGTTTACAAACAAGACCACACTAAAGCTACCAGCACAACTATGTTTATTGCAGCATTATTTACCATAGCTAAGATATGGAACCAACCCAGATGCCCCTCAGTAGATGAATGGATCAAGAAAATGTGGTATATATACACAATGGAATTCTATGCCTCCATCAGAAAGAATGACATTGCCCCATTTGTTAGGAAATGGAAAGGCTTGTAAAAAATTATATTAAGTGAAGTAAGCCAGGCCCAAAGAAACATAGGTCCCATGGTTTCCCTTATTTGCAATATCTAGTATATGTATGAGTCAAGCAGAAAAGGTCAGATAATGTGATGTTAGGAAAATGAACCCATAGATATGTATTTTAATGTTTTTTTTCTTTCATGCATTTGTTTCTAACGCATTTATAAGATTATTTCTTTGTTGCTTTGTATGTCCCTCCCCCACAGTATAACCCCTGCTTTCACTATATTTGATGTCGGTATAATTTGTGGAGGAGAATGGGAAAAACAAGTTGTTTAAGTATACAGGTGTACCCGTTGCAACAACGGGAAGTACAAGTTGTCATGCTGAAAACGAACTTTACAACTTTGGTGGTGGTGGGGGGTTGGGGGGGGGACGGTGGGAGGCTGGGAAGGGATGTGAAGGGTAAACAAGGAGGAGGCTGCAATGCTTGATAAGAAATGTACTCATTATCCTGCCCATGTAATTGTAACCCCTCTGTACAGTATGTTTTTTTTGCAAAGGCAAAACTTTCTTTTTTCGTGGTATTGGGCTTTGAACTCTGCGTCTGGTAGTCACTTGACTTGCTCTGCAAGTTGAACCAGCCTAGCTTCCTACTGTTTATTTTGGTTACATTTATCCCCTATATTTTAAAAATGTTACTGTAAATGGGCTTGCCTTTTAATTTCATCTTTGGACAATTCTCTGTTAGTATACAGAAATGCTACTGATAAGTGATGCACATAACATTTGGAATATAATATACTCACTTTTCCTTGCTTTCATGCTCTGGGTGAAGATTCTTTGAGTGAGAAGCAAGTATGAGTTACAGAGCCAAAGCAAATACATACAGAATTGAACTTCTTTTTAAGGAGAGGAAGAAAGTTTAATTCTGTTCTTACTATGTGGGCTTCATATTATTCCTTGTTAATAACATTTCCTGTATACCGTAACAATATTAGTGTTTTGCCCAGTGTATATGCAAGTAAAACATACAGTTCAATAATTCATTTAAATTAGAAATTAGAGGTTGGACAGATGGTTCTTAAAAGTTATTGTCTGGTAAACTTCTCAGAGAAAGCCTCATGTATCCATGGGAACATTCAACTTCTTTGATAAATGAAATGTTTCCTTTAGTAAGTGATAATGCAATTTATTAATGTCATTTATTAAATAAAGCAGCTCCAACAAAATGGCCATTTAAGTAGGGTTACTATTTTCTTAATAATACAGAGAAAACTTTGCTTCACAAATCCTGTTCCCAGCTGCTGCATCTTGGAAAACAGTAGCTTGAGAAGACTTTGCTAAAAACAAACTGCCAACATGGACTGCAAAGTGCTATACAACAACACAGAAAGCACATTTCCCAAACAGATGATAAATGTTCCTCACAGACTATCACTGGTACTTCTGGAGAGCAAGGACTTCTTAAGTGGAGAGTAAATGAATTTTTATTAATCTCTGTCATCGTGATTGCATAATGTCTGAATTTGAAAGTCTGATGTGCGACATTCCCTTCTTTCCTCTTCCTCTGGCAATCAGAAGTGTGAAAATAAACCTCATGCCTTAAAAGGAATGCTGAGTGTTGAAAAAATGGATATAATCATCTGAACCAAAATTAAAAAAAATACAAGAGAAAATAAAATACACACTGTGTCAGAGTTATAGACACTGTCTCTTATGTAAATATATGCACTGCTCTATGTCAGGACTGTGGAACAGGCACTGAAAAGAGAAGGCAGGTGGCCAACACGCATGTATGAATAAAAAATGATTCATGCACATTTTTCAGAAGCTTTCTTCAGAGCTTAATTAATACCTTTAAAATTACTTTCCTGAATGATATGTATATAGTCCCCATATGAGATCGCCATTAGATGCTAATTAAGCAGCAAGGTCAAGTTCCACAATAAATAAATAAACACAAACAGAAAAACACACATGCTTAGAGGAACAACCTCTCAGTGGTGGCTCCTTCTTAACACCTCCAGTGTTTTCATTTGCCGGTTTGGTTAGGCTCTCCCTGTGAATGGATTTGACATCCTAGAAGATAGAAATGACAATGAGAGGGAAAGAGGGAATAGCTTACATGAAGCAAAAGGAAAGAAATGTAAATATCACCCGATGTGGAAGAAATGATTGTATTGTCAAAGCTCATAGAATTCACAAACTTTATAGACGATGGTAATGACAGTTTGCCTTGTGAAGGTTAAAATGTGTTTGTGAATTGAACTAAGTATCACTATTCCACAATACTGTGAAATATGTGAAATTTGTGTAATCACCTAATCATAATTTAAAAACGAAGAAGAAAAGAAAAATGAGAGAATGGGTGGTTTCAGAGTGATGGATGACAGTGTTGTCAGACACTTTGTATTCATATACTGTTTTGTAGAATGGGAACTTCTTTGTACAACTACTTAAAGACAATATTTTTTTTAAAAAAAGAAATGACAATATGCTAAACATCTATACATAAAGTCTTTCTTTTTATTATTTTTTCTTGATAAAAACCAACCAGGACTACAAATGACAAATTAGGAGAGTGCATGACCATTTATGCACAGGTTGTGTGTTTAATTCCACACATCCATGAACAGAATTTCAATTTTATTGCACTGTTGACAATTTAGATCCTATCATCCATTTTTAAAATGTTAGGGCTAGCTGGATGTTGGTGGCTCACACCTGTAATCCTAGCTATTCAAGAGGCTGAGATCTGAGGATCGCGGTTCAAAGCCAGCCCAGGCAGGAAAGTCCGTGAGACTCTTATCTCCAATAAACCACTAGAAAACCGGAAGTGACACTGCGGCTCAAGTGGTAGAGCGTTTGCTTTGAGCTGAAGTGCACAGGACAGTGTCCAAGCCCAGAGTTCAAGCCCCACGACCGACCAAGAAAAAAAAAATGTTAGGGCTCAAAGTGTTGTTCCTCATGCTTTCTAAAAACATATTGACAAGTGTTCCCCTTAAAAATTAAATTCTTATCTAAATCATATGTATCATAATTATCAACATGTATGTATATGTCTACATATTATTAGATATATATGTGTGTGTTTTTATTTTGTGGCATGCATCTATTTCATACTTGTAATTTTTAGATATGTATTTAAAATATTTCATACTTCTAAAGAGATGGCTGTGTATTTAGATATAGTTGTGAATGTGTAGATGTAGATATAAATATATGCATAGCCATTGACATGTATATGAAGGTTTTCTTTTCTTGAAGATATATTAGTAGATACACAATTTGTAGACTATAAAGGTTGCAAGCAATTTTAAATAATGTTTCCACATATAACCTTGCTGTCTCTGCAGAAACTCAGAACTCAAGGCATATGGATTCAGGAACCATAATTAAAACCAGCAGTGATTTTTCAAATCCTTTTCTTCTCTACTTAGTGTGTCTTATCGTTTTATTGAAGTTGAAGTCATACCCCTGGGGACAGTGACCACAGACCATTTTATGCTGTGTGTTGTCTCTGGATTTATACTGAGCTCTAATGTCTTGTCA
Source organism: Dipodomys spectabilis (assembly GCF_019054845.1). Taxonomy (NCBI): domain Eukaryota; kingdom Metazoa; phylum Chordata; class Mammalia; order Rodentia; family Heteromyidae; genus Dipodomys; species Dipodomys spectabilis. The sequence continues at coordinate 2,850,001 of NW_024870892.1, read as the reverse complement.
CAGTTGGAGAAAAGTGAGGGATGGTCCCTCAAATGAAGATTCCAGTCAGGCTAGCGTCATTCCCTGCAAAGCTCCTGGAATGAGCCTTACCTACAGATCATTTTTTCACTTCACCCAAGAAACCCCAGTTGTGAAATGCCTGCCAGCCATGTTCTAGTGTGAAGGGGCAGTCTCCGTGCCGATCATCTTAATTGAAATTTCTTAAAATGTCTAAATTCAGAATCAAGATTTTCCTTTTAGATAAAACTTCTCTGTAAAATTTAAACTTGAGTAAATTTAGCATTATCAATTGCAGCTGCTCCATTCTGTATTGAAAGTTTATCAGCTGTCTTTGAGTATGTATTATATTTTTTGTACTATCTTGCAAATGTAGGAGCTTGGTTTAGAATTTAATGAGGCTCAAGGTATCCACTACAATCCAGTATACACAATTTGATAATTTTTTCATAACATCACACCTACTCCTCTTTGAACTTCATGATCAGTTTTGATGGGCAACTCAATTTCAAAATCACATTTTATGAATGAATGATTGGTTCACTGAGTCAAGGATTTCCATTGTGGAGATCTAATCAATCTTATGATTTGTCAGGATGACATTCAGAATGCGCTTCATAAGAAAATAATAATCTCCCAAGAACATCCAAGAACTCTTGGGCCAGAGTTGAGAAACTTAGCAACTTAGCTGATGGCTCATTAAGTAAGAGAGAATTCTAAAGTTTACAGATCTCATCTTTTCCTAAGGACAATGATACACATTAGTCAACAAGATCATTAACCAAAGAAGATTAAGACCAATAATTTGAATAGTTTCTCTAGTGTTTCTTGCTTAAGATTTTGATATAAATTAATATTCTGCCATGAATCAAACTATCAAGAGGATATAAAATTTAACAAAATAAATTTTCACCATAGTCCTGTTGTTGTTTTTTTTTTTTCTGGTCTACAAAGGCAACTGTTAAACAGTGCTAAATTATGTAGGGATGTACAACTTATATAAAAACCTCTTGCATTAAATATATTTTCCTTTTTTAGGTAGTAGTTTTTCTTCTGCTTCACTATTTCACTTCACACATTTAAGATATTGATAATATTAAATTGGAAAGCTCAAAAATGTGAAGATCATTACATAAATATATGGCTTTAGATTAACCCCAACTTTCTCGGTATCTCTTTGCCAAGGTGTATCTATATATCTATATCTATATATACATATATGTAATATATATGTATATATATAACATAGTACATTTCAACTTTAGAATTTAAAAAATAATCAATATTAGAATTCAATGTAATGGCAGTTATGTCAGTATTAGAAATAGGGGAAAGTGTGATCATTCATGCTTTAGCTTATCACTTTTCTCATCTTAGTTGAGTTAATTACAAATGTTGTGTGAGCTATGATTTTGTTAGCATTTTTTGGTTGTTTCACAAACATATTTTGATTTCCAGGCAAAGAAAACTCTTCAATGCACAGGTCTTGATTTGATACTGCTGATCACTAAAGGTTAAACCCATACCACTCACCTAACCACTGACTCCTTTGCCTGTCCATTAAAATAGGGAGAATGTTTTTAATGCCTGTGTTTTGAAGTTCTGTGCACAGTTCCTGGCTCATGTTGCTATTATTGGCTTTGGTATCGTCATTCTTACCTTCATCAGCATCACTATTTTCATCATTTTTCTCATCATCTTCTTCACTCTACAATGATTCTTTTCATGATGACATGATCAGAAAGAATGGTACTTTGTTAATATTCAGAAACTGATCTAGCACAAACAGAACCTTGACAGACAGCAGCATCAATTTCATCTTTCATTTCTAAAATACATCAGTCATAAAATAGTAAAAAAGGAATTCAGTGTTTTTATTTCTAATTTCTGTTAAAATATATAATTTTATTTCCATATGAAAATTTCAGTCAAAATCAGCATCATGTTTTTTGGTTTTTCCTAAATACATACAAAAATGGCCAAATATCTTTTAGTTCCTAGGTAAATCACTCCATTGTCTAGATTGTTACATTAGTGTTCCTGTACTTTACATAAGCTTCTTCAATGAACATTATCCACATTTGTTGTGGATTTGTTCGATGTATCATGGTCTCTAGTAATTGAAATCAGTTAAGGATATGAAATAAAGTAAATATTTTTGTTGATTTTACAAATGACCAAAATTTCTTCATCTTAACCTCACTAAATTACGTATTAAGAGATACACAGGTACACAGGCTATCTTTTCTTAGGAATTATTAGCAAATTTTGATTCAGGAGGCAAAATAATGAGCATGTTTCCTGAGGCTAAATTTAAAACTATCAAATCTGTCTCCTACTACTTGTAGGTTCTTAACTCAATCCCTGAATTTCTTTAAAGCTCTGTTTTCTTGATTAATACTGCAAAAAAAATCAAGCAAACAAAAAAAAACTCTAACCATTTGTTTTTGTTGTAAAAATGCATGACCATAAAATATTTAACTGACTCCTTCCTCATCTACAAATCTGCATTCATTCAGATGGATGTGCTTGTAATTTAACCAGACTTTAAAGAGTAAAACCTTATGGTCAATTTAGAGAGGGCACACTTTTAGAGAAAATAAAATGTATCCCTATATTCAGGAAACAACTTATTTAGAATAATTATGTGAAGTGACTCAGAAGTCAGTATGGTGTATGTGTGTGTATGTGTGCATGCATGTGAGCATGTGTGTGCAAGCATATGCATATGTGTGTGTCTTCTTTAATGGCTTTTTGTCCTCTAAATATGATCTCTCATTGCTAGTAATTGCTTTTCGAAATCCACCCATGCTGATTGCATTCTTCAGCCTTTCTCTTTTGGCATGAAGACTGCAGAGCAGGCAGGACTTGGAGGGGTCGCCTTCTCTGAATTCCCTGGCAGGAAGAGCTTTTCATCTCCCGCCCATCTGCTCTGCCTCACCTTCCACCTTCTCTCCCCAGGCACTCTGTAATTATCATGTCCCTGGATTTCTTTTCTTCCCTCCATCAGCCTTGACAAGAAGATGGACCCTCCGCTACAGAGGATGTGTCATTGTTCGGCGAAGCACTTGCCCAACAGGAACTTCGATGCTAATTGTGAAAAGACGGCATGGGGTATGGATCTTTGATGAACTAAAATTACTGTTGTGCCATGATGTGAAGGGCCTTTAATTTTGCCATCTGGGTCTAATTGACAGAGAATGACTAAGAATTGTAGCTTGGAGAATTGATGAACTTTGCATATGGACAATTAACTTGAAGAAGAACGATTCCGTTTGGAAAATTGTGGGTAGGTTGGCGGAGGAACAGTGCCCTGCCTTTGGAGCACACAGCCGTGTTTCCATCAGGAAGACACAGGGCTTGGACTGAGCTGAGCAGGGGTTTGGACCACTGGGCATTGGGCGTTTGGACCTAAAACAAAGAGTTTGGCAGCCTTCATTTTGGGATCTAAGGGTTTTCCCGCACACTCCTTCCTCTCTCATGACAACCAAGTGTCATGCTGCCAGTTGGGAGATGGAAAAGGAGTGTCTCTCCCAGTGTTCCATAGATACATATTCGGCACAGAAAAATTAAGACAACTCACCATCATTATGCATTTTTAACTTAACAGAAATTGATTTATTCCAAAATCAACTCCCACTGTCACAAAAACATGAATGAATTAGATTATTTTGAAAATACTTTACTAGAACAAGTAAAAAGAAACTTACTTAATGTAATGTATTCCATGCCCACAGAAGTGAATAGAACCTGGAAAGAATTATGTTATGTATGAAGTAAGTCAGGCCCAGAGACACCAGGGACGCATGTTTTCTCTCATATGTGGAAGCTAGAACTAATTGATAAATGTACCAAAAACACATAAGGGGCTGTATGCAAGTCTACACTAATGTATGAAGTCAAGTATGATATTTGTAGGGGAAACTTCAAACGGTATAATTTCCTTAAAAACAAACAAACAAAACCCTCACAGTCCTACAAAATGAATCCTGGGAAACCAGCACTTCAGAGGTGTGGGTTGGAATCAGTGGGGGGAGTAGGTACATGAAGAGAGGAAATGGAGAATAATTCAGCCAAAATATTCAATGCATATCCTATGACATTAAGAAAATTGAGGAGAGGGATGGGGAAGAAGAATGGAAGGATGTCATTGATAGATATGCATTGAATTTACAGACATTCCTTGAATAGTAACTCCATACAACTACTTAAAGTTAATAAAAATATAATTTAAAAAGACATATTCATGATTATTTCCAAACAGTATTTTTTTACTAATTTTTAGTTGTAACTGCTTTTGTTCCTTTCGTTCTCCTTTTATTTGTTTCAAGTCAAGTCATTTGAATAGAAACACAGCCTACATTTCCTGCATCTGAACTCTGTATTATAGTTACCAAAGAAAAATCATTTTTCTGTTTCACTGCACAGCCAATGAAAACACACCTCTTTTTTCTTTATAAACTCGTATGACATGAATTAATGAAACAAGTAAACTTGAGGATTTCCTCATTTTGTTAAAAACATACAACGACAATGTTGTAAATACAGATTCCTTTGTGCTCTTCAGGATTCTGAATGGTATTATTGCATTGTCTGGCTTTTATTTTACACTTGAAACTCTCTGCACTCACTGTGATACTTTTCAATCACTTGGGTGTTTTCTCTGTGGAGAAGAATATGGGTAGTGTCCAGGCTCACGGGCTGTCTGCAGTGTGCAATGCAGGGCTCCACAGTTGTTGTGTATCCTGCTGTCTGTCCTCACCCAGTGCATCCACTGTCCTTGAAAGTACAAGTCTTGGGTGTCTCTCACAGCTCTGTGAGCCAGACCAAAATCACACATTGGACAAAATGATACCAAGTATGAAATACTCACTTTGACCATAAGGTTTCAAGGATACTGAACAAGATTAGTTGATTTTGTAAATTTCACTGTACACATTGGTAAGGATAAGCAAGTATACATTCCTAAAAGGAAGTGTATCTACATTTCCTATATAAAAATATATTTTAAGGAAGGAAAAGCACTTTTCAATAATTCCTTAGAAGACCTCCGAAACAGGGATGAACAGTTTGCACTGGGTAAGCTATTTGATAGCTTAGTAAAAATTTCTCTCATTATTCATCACTTTTGGCATTGAATCAACACTGCATATATACTTTAGGAAAATGTATGTTTTGAGTAATTTTTATAAACCCTAAGTTGTCATTCAGCTCTTGAAATGATGTTGGTACCATCAATATTTAGAAGGAAAAGAGGAAAAGCAACTCTTAAGGCAAACTACGATATATGTGTATGTGTTCACAGTTGTCATTTCAAAAATAACTAAAGGGATATATATTTACATGTGTTCAAATATATCATTTCAAAAATAACTAAAGTACTTATTTAAGTTTGTAAAGATACTGTGCAGAGGGGTTACAGTTACATGAGTAAGGGAATGAGTACATTTCCCCTTGAGCATTGTTACCCCCTCCTTTGCTTTTCCCCAGCCATCCCTTCTCTCCCCACCTCCCCAACTCCTCTCCCCAGCCAAAGTTCTAGAGTTCATTTCCAACATAGTGTCTTGTACATCTCATTGTTACAATGGGTCAGTCTGTATCCTTGTTTCAGCATTCTGTTATTTCCCTTTCCCTCCCCAAATTAGAAAAATGTATATACAAGATGCAGGGTACTAGAATCAAATACCGTGAAAACAGGGGTTATACCATGAGGGAAGAACATACAAAAGAAACAAAAAAATCACATGGTGCATTATAAATACATTAACAACAACAGCAACAAAGATAAACCCTCTTGTGTCTCTATCTTGGGGTTCATTAAATTTGATATGTACTCTCTGACAAAAGCTAAAACCAATTACCTCTTTATTTAAAAATTAATTTCAAGACATATAAACCCAAGTCTCATACAACGTCATCCACACTAGACTGCTGGGATCCTCCAGAGGTTATTGAACTCTTCTCCTTGGTTGAGCCAGTCAGTATGATCAACATGAGAATGCAAATATCCTTTTCTTAACCCCAGCATTTCATTCAAATAATGCATGTCATGGGGAGCAGAGGTGTGGGTTGTCCAGACTCGACACTTCCAACACTCGAGATGCATCGGCCTCATGGCACTGCATGGAGCGTGCATGCTTAGGAAGCTTTCCCAATCTCATTTCTGCTATGCTTAAAAAGAAAGAAAAAAAGAAAAGGAAAAGCAGTATACTTCTTGATATTCAAATGCTGCTCCCCATGTGTCTTTTGTACACTACCATTAGCCGGTGATGAGATATTCCATACACTGGTATCAGCCTCCTATTTCTCTTCATGCCTGCCAAAACATCTTCATTTAATAACACCCTAACACAGGTCTTCCTGCACTTCCTCTTATATAAATGTATTCCTGTTCCTGGGGTTTATTAACATCACCAGTGCTGTCTCCTAGGTAAAAAGATTAATTACTTGGCTGTGATTCACAGAAATGGAGTAGCAACTAAATTACTGAGGGGATATATCTGAAAATCCGTTATTGTTATGTCACTGCTAAAATGCTTGAGAGCAAGAAATAAAGTGTCTTTAATATAGTAGGATGCCTCTACACCAGGACCTAGCAACTCAGATCTTTTTCGATAAGTGGATAGGTAAGCAAAAACATCAATAGGCCAATAACTGATGCCTACTTATCTCTGATAAATGGTTTCAGACTTTATCTCTTTGCCTACCCATTAGTGAATACCTCTTTGTTGCTCATTAATTAAATTTGGGTTAGCTATAATTCTGTGAACCCTCAATAATGGATAGGTGCTAGGGGAGAAACAAATCTCACTTCTAATTAAAGGGATAATTGTGATTTTAGTGTTTAAAGTTTGTTTTATCCAAAAAGCTATTTCTGAGCTGATGTTTTATTTCCTAACTTCTTTCAACAATTCAAGGATCTCATAAAACATTAAATGGAAATCTAGCTCTCATAGCTCATAAAGCCCTCTGTCATCCTTACTTATTGCTCTTAACAAACAACATGTACAATTCACTCACTAATTTGTTTCAGTTTCTTGAAATTTATTTCCAAATGGGCAGGAGGTAGTAACTATTTCAGTTCACAGTGAGAAAGCAGCTGACTCTAGTTCCTTGTGAGAAAGCAGCTGACTCCATCCTAAAGACTGGTGGAGTTCTTCAGGAAGAACACTCAGAAGTGAGAACACAAGAGGTTCAAAGCTCCATGAGCTACACCTATCATCTTCCCACTCCTTCCTTACTTTCTTTCCTAAATAACAGAGAACATGAACAGGGGTGAAACAGGGGTACTCATTAGACATTATGTGGAAAAATGAACTCATATCTTGTGGGTGACAGAAGGGGCAACATGGTTCAAAAAGAATTGTACTCATCACTCATTACCAGATTCATGTAGATGTAACCCATCAGTCTATCAGCTCTGCAATCACAAAAAGATAGGGAAGAGAAAAAAATTTAAAAAGCAAATCCATGAATTTGCAATGAATAAAAAATAACAGGCACACACATACAATTCTGTATAACATAGAATACCTAAGTAAAAAGCTGAAATAGAAGATTCTGTTAGCTAAGAATGGTTGGTAATTCATGCAACTCAAATTGTAATTTATCTTTGATTAGAAAACAATATCATTCAGAATGTCCATGCACACACAACAATCTACCAATGTAATGCTAGTTCCACCCAAACTCCAATGGCATTTTTTATAGAAATAGAGGAAATAATGATAAAATTCATATGAAACCACAACAGACCCCAAATCACAGAGCTAATGAGAGGTATCACACTTCCTGATGACAAAATGCAATGCCTGGCTATCGTGATCAGAGCAGACATAGAAAGCCAGGGAACCGACTGGAGAGCACAGAGATAAACATGCATGCATGAGTGCATCTGAGCAGGGTCCTGAGTGCAGAGTGAGCCCAAGTCTCTTCAACAAATGGTAGTGGGGGGAACTGAAAACATGCCAGCCAGAGAATGAAGTTAGACTCTTATATTATCCATAAAAATAATTGCAAGTATATTAAAGGCTTATAAATAAACCTCTAGGTAAAATACCTAGGAGAAAATCTACGGATAATGAAGTGTGAAAGTGTTACTTTGGTAATCCAGTGCTCTTGAGGCAACAACCTAAAAAGTTCAAAGTTGCAGGACAGTCTGCGCTACATAGTAAAACACTGTTTCCAAACTACATATATACATATATACATGCACACATACCTACCTACATGAATACATACAAACAGACATATGCACATACTTAAAATCTTTGTGAAAGAAAACATGCACCTCATGTGTACACACAGAATGTTTCCTCTTCTAGGAAAAAAAACCACTGGAAAGGCAGATGGGGTGTGTTCTCCACTCTCTCTCCAACTCCGAAATAGACTGCAATCAGAGAAGATGCTAACAAAGCAAGTTTTTCAATGAAAGATTTGATTGCAGAAAAGTGTCATCCCTGGGGATCACAGAGCAAAATAAGTACTTCTCATGAAATAACTGGGAACACTATGATGTTTGTTTGCACTTTAAGACACAAACAAGATTGATACAAAAGTTCTCATCATGGTGGTTAGATATATTTTAAATCAAGCTGGTATTAAAGAGCCTACACTATTTATAGTAATAAAATGATAATTATAGAACTGTAAAATTTAGCATTATTTTGTCAAAATATTGAAAAGTATCAAAGCATGAGGAAGTTCAGTAATGAATTTTTTATCCTTAGATCAGGAAATAATTGTCTTTTGTTAAACTTTACAGGCAAAATTTACTAGAAATTTAACATAACCAGAAATCTTATGCCTTAAAAAGTGTAATATTTTAAGTTTGTATAAACCTATGCTATTCCTATTATTTACTGGAAACTTTTCAAATAGATTCTATTGAGTCAACTGTTCACCTATTAAATTTGTGCCTCAATCTTTCAAGTGCTGGAATTCCATTTGTGTGCCACCATGCCCAGCACCTCAAAGATTAATTAAATTTTTTGTAAAACTAGCAGAAAATATTCTTGATCAATAGAATAATCTCTAGTGAATAGTCTCCTACTGGTAACATTAAAGGACTATTCAGAAGTTAATAAGCAAAACATCATTTCTATTACTGTTGCTCAGTATCCAATGGACTATATGAATCAAATGGAAAACAGCTATATTTTCAAATAAAATACTGAAAAGCTTCTCAGACAAGTAGCCTGATATAAAATGTTTTGCTAGGCAATATTTAAGTCCAATTCTAAAATACTACATTAATGTATCCTAGGGTAATATATTTAATATTAAATATTAGTGACTATAATATAACTATAATATAAAGTAAATATAATTATTCTGATAGGAAAACCACTATTAAGGTCTTCAGTAACTCACCTCCTCATGGGGACTAAATTTGATCACTGAGACTCTATTCCCTCATGAAAGCTAGAAAGCAATGAAACATTAACAAAATAAAGTATTTTGTATTGATATCAGCTTACTTCAAAGATGATTATCTTCTCTGATTTCTCAGGAGTGTTTGCTGAGTCACCTTCAAATGGTATCTGCAAATCTACCAGTTAATATACGTGGAAAATATCATATAACAGAAGGTAAATAGAAAATATAAATGTGGAGCATTCATCATTATAATGTTACTTAAGTATAATTCAATTAAATGTGGTTTGATTAAATATTAATTATGGGATCTGAACTACTTTATTTAAAACTGTTTTTAATTAGGTCTAAAGATTTTTCTATGTAAAATGTTAAGAAAATAGATACTATTATTTTTAATTATTGGGATATTTCTCAGTAAAACAAAGCTGCTTTAGCAGCTCATATTACAAAATAAAAATGTTTAAATATGGTACAACCCATCTGACAATTCCATGATTATTTTGAAAGAACAACGTTGGACTTGTTTGTGTAGATTTTATTTTTATAACAATAGTAATATATTTAGCTAATTTATTGGATGTGGTATGAGATTATTTTCCCCTAGTACCATTCCTTTATCTGGGATAAATCTATTCTTTCAAAGTATGCTGAAATATTGAAATGGTACCTAGAAAAAGCAACCTTTAATAATTCACAATAGAAATGAGGAAGAATCTTAGGGTAGGCATTAATGAATTGCCTTAAGCAAATGAAATCAGGTATGCTTCCTGTTTGCATTTCTTTCAATAAAAAATTCTTTGTATGCAGAAAAAGCATTTGACAAGATCCAACACCCCTTTATGATGATGGTTCTGGAAAAAGTAGGAATCCATGGAACATTCCTCAATACAATAAAGGCTGTATATGACAAACCTACAGCCAGCATTATACTTAATGGTGAAAACTAAAGCCATTTCCGCTTAACTCAGGAATAAGACAAGGATGTCCACTGTCTCCACTTCTCTTCAATCTAGTATTAGAATGTCTAGCTACAGCAATAAGACAAGATGCAAACATAAAAGGTATCTAAATAGGGAAGATGAAGTAAAACTCTCCTTCTTTGCAGATGAAATGATTTTGTATTTAAAGAATCCCATGGACTCCACTCCCAAATTACTCAAGCTGTTTCAAAACTTTGTCAAAGTAGAAGAGTATAAAATTAACCCTCAAAAATCAATGGCTTTTCTGTATGCCAACAATGAGAAAAGCGTGGCTGAAATCAGGAAAGCAACTCCATTCATAATAACCCCACAATAAATACTATACCTAGGAATTAACTTAACCAAAGAAGTAAAGGACCTCTATGTTGAAAACTTTAAAAACCTGAAAAAGAAAATCAAACAGAACTTACAAAGTGGAATAACCTACCATGCTCCTGGATTGGAAGGATCAACATCATGAAAATGGCAATATTTCCCAAGGCTATCTACAAATTCAATGTGATACCTAGCAAAATTCCAACCTCATTCTTCAAGGAAATAGAAGAGGCAATCCAAAAATTGATATGGAATAATAAAAGACCCCAGATAGCAAAAACAATCCTTAAAAGAAAGAACAGTGCTGGAGGAATATCAATACCAAATTTCAAACTCTACTACAAAGCCATAGTAATCAAAGCAGCTTGGTACTGGCACAAGCACAAACCTCAGGACCAGTGGAATAGAATTGAAAGCCTAGAAATGAACCCACAGACCTATAGCAATCTAATCTTCAATAAGGGAGCTAAAAAAATAGAATGGAAGAAAGACAGCCTCTTTAGTAAATGGTGCTGGCAATATTGGTTAACTACTTGTAGAAAATTAAAGCTAGATCCTTATATATCACCCTGCACCAGAATCAACTCCAAATGGATCAAAGACTGCGGAGTCAAAACAGACACTCTGAAAACATTACAGGATGGAATAGGAGAAACCCTAGGTCTCCTTGGCACAGGCCAAAATTTTCTTAATAGAGACCCAGAAACACAACAAATCAAAGAAAGGTTGGACAAACAGGATTGCATGAAATTGCAGAGCTTCTGCATGGCAAAGGACATAGCTAGCAAGATCAATAGAAAGTCCACAGATTGGGAGAAGATCTTCACAAGCCATACAACGGACAAGGGTCTCATATCTAAACTATGCCTGGAACTCAAAAAATTAAATCCCCCGACAACAAATCCTCAAAGAAACAACTACCCAAGTGGGCTAAAGATTTACAGAGAAACTTCTCTGAAAAGGAAAGAAGGATGGCCAATAGACATATGAATAAATGCTCAACCTCTCTAGCCACAAAAGAAATGCAAATCAAAAGGACATTGAGATACCACCTCCTCCCAGTTAGAATGGCTATAATCAAGAACTAACAACAGATGCTGGAGGGGATGTAGACAGAAGGGAACACTACTGCATTGTTGGTGGGAGTGTAAACTTGTTCAACCACTTTGAAAAGTAGTATGGAGGTTCCTCAAAAGACTTTTGAGCATTTACCCAAATGATCACAAACAAGACTATACTAAAGCTACCAGCACAACTATGTTTATTGCAGCATTATTTACCATCGCTAAGATATGGAACCAACCCAGATGCCCCTCAGTAGATGAATGGATCAAGAAAATGTGGTATATATACACAATGGAATTCTATGCCTCCATCAGAAAGAATGACATTGCCCCATTTGTTAGGAAATGGAAAGGCTTGGAAAAAATTATATTAAGTGAAGTAAGCCAGGCCCAAAGAAACATAGGTCCCATGGTTTCCCTTATTTGCAATAACTAGTATATTTCTGAGTCAAGCAGAAATGGTCAGATAAGTTGATGTTAGGCGAAATGAACCCCAAGATAAGCATTCAAATGATTTTATTTTTTCTTTCTTGTGATTGTTTCTAACATATTTGTAAGATGATTTTTTGTTGCTTTGTATGTCCCTCCCCCACGGTATAACCCCTGCTTTCACTGTATTTGATGTTGGTATAATTTATGGAGGGGAAGGGAAAACACAAATCGTTTAAATAGGGATAGAGATGGACCCATTGCAACAATGAGATGTATAAGACATTATGTCAAAAAACAAACTTTACTATTTTGGCTGCGGGGAGGTGGCATGGAAGTTATGGGAAGGGGAAACAAAGGGCGAGGCAACAATGCTTCATAAGAAACGTACTCATTACCTTGTCCATGTAATTGTAACCCCTTTGTAAGGTATTTTCACAATGAAATTTTTTTTTGTTATCCTTAAGTAATTGTACAAAGGAGTGCCATATGACAGAGCAATTTATGAATACAATTCTTCTTGATCAGTGTCACCCTCCAATATTCTCGCCCTCCCTTTGACTAGTCACTCCCCTTACTGTTTCTAAGAAATAATTATTTAATCAGAGCTGATTTGTTTAGGTAGATAGTTCATTTATTTATGTGTACACTGCAGGTGACTGCTTTATTGTTTCAACACAGATTTAAGCAATTGTGAAAAACTTATCCCCAAAGAGAGTATATTTGTCTACTTATTGCCCCTATATTCTGTACTGAAACACTGGTTGAAACTTAGAAGACTCTGGAATGCTTTGGACTGCTTAAGCTTCTAAACTTACGTGGTCCATATTGATACTTATTCTTTCAGATGTCTGTAATAGCATTGGACTTTACAAGCATTTCTGGAACATACATGTATTTCATATTTCATAATACATCGTCTATCTTTTGAGAAGCACATTGGTGTAAATACAATTTGTGCAATGCCTTTCTTCCTAAGTGTTGAAAGCTTGGAATTGTGCCTTTTACTACTTTTCTTACTTCTTTGGAAGAATAAACTCCAACAAAGATTTTTATTTCTGGAAAAAAACTTCATAAACAGCTCCAATACTTCTCCTTTGGCCCAGTTTTTTGTTGCTGTTGTTTTATATTTTTGGTTTTGTTTTACCATAGTCTATGTAATCATTATACTTGTACCAATTCTTTAAAGATTCCTCAGGTATAATTCTAGGCTTAAAATAGCTCTGTCTTCTATTTTTTCTCCTGTTTCCTCTACCTACACATTAATATGAGTAGATGAGCATATGAGTAGTTGAATATCCATTTCCTATGATGTCAAAACATTGCAGATAAAGTTGATGCTCTCTTGCTGTGCGGCTCTCTGCAGATCCGTCCTCCTGTTTCATGACCGTCTGTGCGCTGTCTCCTCCTCGGATTCACTTCCTTCTCTATGCCTATCTTCTGCTGCAAATCAAAATCACTTCCTAGTTTCCACTACGTGATCTTCATGTGGTTGGTGAAATTTGTGATGTATCTCGGGACATTATTATTATTATTATTGGATAAGTTTTGAGATTTAGCAGCAGTGTTGAAGAAAAGAACGGTTCCAAGTGCTTTTCATTTAGGTCCTTTCACTCCACCAGTGCTGTGCTGAGTACTTCAGTACTTGTTTCCCATACCCCACCACCATGCAGGGTCCCTAGGCTCGCTTCCTCTTGTGCCCCTACACGCAGGTCTGGACCTAGCACCCATGTTCTACTGAAGACGCTGTTTATCGCAACATGTATTTGTTCCATGGAGATTTTCCTTCATTTTCAAAATAGGAATAAGTGTCATCCTTCTTATTCCTCTAACATCATATTAGCATTATTCGATAATTTTATGCATTGATTATAATTGAATCCAGACATCTCTCATGTCCATATCCGTATTACTGTATATGTTCTATAGTGTAATATTTTGAATATTTTATGTTCTTTTCTTTTCCTATATTATCACTGTTAGAAATGCAATTATTCTTTTTTTTTTTTTTTTTTTGCTCACTGTTAACATACACTGAACTATTCTTGCTTATACAAGGTTAGCAGACAACAAATGTGCTGTTTAACACTGGCCCTTGCTGAAGTCAGTCAGAATTAGCAGAGGTTTGAATATTACTTTAAATGTTAACACATTTCAGTTTTCAAAGACCTCTAATGGGAGGAGTTCAGGAGCAGATGTGTAGGGTTTAGCTGCCAGAGTGACTGAAATCAAATTAGAGAATCAATTCAAGTCATTATGAAATGTGCAATACACATCTGATATCAAATGTACATTGCATACTCAGAATACAAGGAAGTTTTAGTTTGAAACTTTATTTAAAATAAGCACATGGTCTCACATTTGGAAAAGCTTCCTCATGGGCAGAGGAACAAGGACTGGATACCTCAAATCTGGAGTCTGAGACTGACGGTGATGGTCAGAGGTCAAAGAAGGTTGATGGTTGGAGGAAAGGGTGAGGGATCAATTAGAAGATCACAAGTCATTAAACCTGTACTTAGACTTTTTCATCTTTACTGAAAAACATATTTAGTTATTACTTCTGACCCAGAGGTGATGGAATGTCAATTACTTCCATTTGTTCCTTTTATAAAGTTTGTATGATTGACCATACAATATCAAAATTAGAGCTTCAACCCTGAAGACATAAACATTCATTTTTCACCTTAATAACTTACAAAAAATTATAAAAATATATGTCAATGTGGCTACACTTGAGAAGAAATAAATGAAAAAATCTTGAATTAAATTGTATAAATCTATGGGAAGTTTAAATGTCGCTATACTTGAGAAGAAATAAAACCATACAATGCTGACAACAAATTCATCATAGAAAACACACACCATATGAATGTCACTTATTAGAGCTATCTAAAATTTTCATTGTATTATGTTTTATCCTGAGGCTTTTACATTTAAAATAGGAAAATCTTATTAATTAGAAATTGACTGCTCCTTTTATTCTCCATAATAAAAGATTAATTCATTTTATGCTCTGAAGCTGTCCTGGTTTTCCAGATGTTTCCTATGATTCTAGAAATCCTTGTGCTTAGACAAACACAATTCATGAATCATTCTACAAAATAGTAAAAAAAAATACCATCTAACTATAAAAATGCTAGAAAATTCGTGCTCTAAGAAACTTCTGATTACAACCAATGTAAGTTTTAAAAATAACTAGACATTTGTAGACTAATTTTCAAAGATTAGCCCATTTATCTGAGCTTGTTAAACTCTGCAGTAGACTGGAACCAATTAAATAAATAACTCTAATTCTATATTATTAACTTCAAAAGTCCTCAGTCATGATCACTGCAGTGCCACGAGAAGTGATTTTTTTTTCAAAGCACAATTCTATTCACCCACAAAGAGAAGTGTAATTTGGCACATTTTGATGGAGTCAATGTATATCTAACTAGATATGGTTAACTGAATATTCCATAGTTTATCTCTATGTAGTCGTGTGCTTTAAATACAACTACCACTGTACCCAGAAAAACAGGTTATTTTTTAAAATCCTCTGTGTTGTATTTATATAAAATAAATTTATTTCTTGCTTCTAATGATGACATTCCATTTAATAATTCAATTTGAAATATGTCCTCAATCTCATGAAAACAAAATTTCATGTCCACTCAATCTTTGTGAAGAAGTATTAAAAAAGAATTAAAATGAAGGAACTTTATTCAGAGGCCCTCTTCCAACTGCTTAGCAACAAGTATCTGATACAAATGGGATACGTTATTTCTCAGTATTCACAGATGGCTCAGCAGGGATAGAAACGTTGATAGTTTTATTTCACAATTCAATAGGAATCCAAGGCTTAAGTTCCTTAATTAAACCTAATTTATCCTGTGTTGGTTAAGCCAGGAATCAATGTAAGTTAAACACAATATATTAAAATGAGTGTTTGAAATAAATGATCTCCAACAGAAACATTTGTTGATTCTTTGAAAGTCTTGATTAGAAATTAAATATTAATGTGAGAGCCCTTTCCCAAATCACTAACCACAATAGTAACCAAAGCATTCACAGTACTGAACTTGAAGGAGATTTTGATCTTTGATGCCTAGGGTTCTTTTTGAGGAACTGATACCTCTCTCCTTTTTCTTTATCATCTTTCACCTGTCTCTCTGTTGGTCTATGTCTGTCAGTCTGTCTATCTATCTATCTATCTATCTATCTATCTATCTATCTATCTATCTATCTGTATTTCTCTATCTCCATCATCTAGTTATTTTCCATATACCTGTCATCTATTTGTCTATCAGTTGTCCATCCATCCCACAGATTTGCATTGCATAGTTACATTAATAGAAATGATGGAGTTAATAATAAACGTCTCCTAGTTCATATTATTCCTTCTCAAGTCCAGTTTACAGTTCAGAAAGTATAATGTAATCTGATGTGAATCACATAGAATTGAGAGCACAAGTGACATAATAATAACTTTTCATATTCACAAGGGAATCTTGGAATTCATCCCACCTTTGTACTTAGTAGGGTGTCGCCAAGATTGTATTATTATCTAAGAAACTCATGTATTATAAATATAGCTCAGGTTTGTATTGTATTATATTGTATTTTTCCTTATGTTTATTATCATTGACAACTTTCATCAACTATTTGTAAAGAATTAAAATAACTATATAATATAACATTTTAAAATCCCCTTTGTGGAGACTTTGAGCAAATATTTAGCTCCAAGATTTCTCTGACTTCAGGTTCCCATCTATAAAATATGATTACTTACTTCTTTGTACTATTAGTAACATTGAAATATGAAACCTATACAATAGTGTGTGTGTGTGTGTGTGTGTGTGTGTGTGTGTGTGTACATTGTAAAGACAAGTGTCCCTGTTCTATTTTAGATATATTTTTGCTTTTAGATGGATTGTGGAATCATTAGGACAGAAATCCTCATTCTGCATTCTGCGATTTCTGCTCCTAGTAGATCACCCCTGTCAGGTCAGTCTTATTGTAGCTAGTCACATTCCCGTAATACTGCTCTTTCTGAAAGCAAGTGGCCACATTTGAAGGCAGAATCCCACAAGATCATTCGAAATCACTTTGAAGGCTTGTTGCTCAAATTTATCAGAATCAAAATGCTTATTTGTTAACTGAAAAGATGAAAGGAAGAAACATTAATATTTTTGGTGGAAAAATAAAAAACATTTCCCTCATATCTATGAAACTAGAGGATTGATATCATATGGTAAGAGATGGAGTATCAGTAAAGAAAAAGACACCTCAGTTAGCTAGAGAAAGCAATACAGAAGTCACATTGTTTTTCATTTACTGTTAGTATTTATCACATATCTGTCATTCATGTATCCAGCTGTCTTCCATGAATCTATATTCTATCTCTCCTTCCAAATGAAGACATTCCAAATATTACAAACTCAGAATACATTACTCAAGGGCTGGGAAGGTGGCTCAGTGGTAGAGCGCTTGCCTTGCATGCACGAGGCCCTGGGTTCGATTCCTCAGCACCACATAAGAAAAAAAAAGCCAGAAGTGGCGCTGTGGCTCAAGTGGTAGAGCGCTAGCCTTGAGCTGAAGAGCTGAGGGGCAGCGCCCAGGCCCAGAGTTCAGGCCCCATGACCAGACCCCCCCCCCCAAAAAAAAGAATACATTACTGAAATTGTTTGCTGAGGAGTGTAGCTATAATTAACTAGCATGACAAAAGGTTTTACTGAGATAAGAAATGGCAGAATTCTTTAAAGAGTTCTTAACTATCATAGTTACATTTAATACATTCTTTGGGGTAAAGATAATAAAAGTAGCTGACAAGTATCATATATTTTCCTCATTATTGATCTCAATGAATTTCAATTTGCCCTGAGAAGTAATAATTATTTTTCAGATGACCAAATCAAGGTACTAAAATGTGTCATTTGGGGCTGGGAAGGTGGCTTAGTGGTAGAGTGCTTGCCTTGCATGCATGAGGCCCTGGGTTCGATTCCTCAGCACCACATAAGCAAAAAGAAAAAAGCCGGAAGTGGTGCTGTGGCTCAAGTGGTAGAGCGCTAGCCTTGAGCTGAAGAGCTGAGGGACAGCACCCAGGCCCAGAGTTCAGGCCCCACGACTGGACCGCCCCCCAAAAAAAAAAAATTTGTCATTTTCCCCAGGGTCCCTTCTGACAATAGGCTGTGATTTCATTGACTTCTGACCTCATCTATAGGGAAGTTTAGACCACCAAGTGATCCTTAGATCTTTTTAAATGGCTTCAATTTTTAAAATATTTCTATAACCAACTACCAGAGAAATCAGATCATGTTCCTTTTACTTGACTTGGAATTTGTACCACAAAATCCTAAACATGGAAGACCATACCTGATGGAAATGATAAGGCTCTCTTAAAGCACATAACTTCTTCGGAGGATACAATGTGTTGGTAAAAATTATCTCATATTTCACAGCTCAAAGAAACATTATTGCTTTATTCCCCAGATTAATCCATTAATCCATCCCTTTTGAGAAAAGTGATCAGTACGCATGATGTAGTGGGGATTCTTAACAAGAAAAAAATATTGTTATTAAGTTTTCATTCTATTGATTGTATTTGACATCTTTATGAAATAACGATGGAATTGAAGTATTAGAAAATTTTTGAGTAGAAAATTCTCTAACACTGAAAGATAACAAGGAAATGGTTATAATCTAGGTTGTCATCATTATCAAGATTATCTGTGAATAGTTCTGAGTAATTTCAAAGGAACGACAAGAGTGTGGGGGTGGTCCTACAGGAATTTTCATATTGAAATCGATATTCTGTTTCCAAAATCTGCATCATGAAAAAAAAAAGCATCAAGCTAACTCTTCTACTTTCCGCAAAGGTGTAGAAGCTTCAAGCTCCAGACAACTTCAGATAAAAAACAGTTTCTCCCTAGTTTCATCTCAGGAAGAGATACTTCTTGCTTCCCATAAGCAATTTCTGAGATGACCTGTTTGTTCATTTCTTACTGAAGTCTCAGGGATCGTTGTTATTGCTGTTAGTTTCTCCACACACAGAATCTAATTTCATATATTTTTCCCTACAATGATGTGAGGACACCATAAACAATTTTTTTTCCTCCAGTTCTTTCCACTCTTCACAAGCCATGAAGTTTTTCCACGACAGAACATATATAGATGAGTGAGGCTTGAAGATTTATGTGACCAATCAGAAATGTGTCCACTCTTTTAATATTGTGAACCTTGACAATGAATAATGTTGTACATAAGTATATAGCAAATGTGGAGCTACGCTGGTAAGACAAAACCATCTGAATAAATAGTTTAATCTTTTTGCAGTTTAACTAAATCTATGCAATCATACAGGTAAATACATATGCAAATACTACATAGCGGTATACATAAATTTTCATTGTAGATATGTCCATTTACACACCCACTAATAATGTTTGGCCATGCCTCAATCGTATGGGGTATCTCTATTTTGTTTTCATTTTTGCCAATATTTCTGTATTTCATTTGTATTTATCTCTTTATGAATGAGGTAATGTATCTTCACAAATAATTAAAGCCTACCTATTTGTTTCCTGGAAACTGTATAATAGGTTTTGCTAAGTTTTATAAATAAATCTAACTCTAACCGATTTTAAAAGGCTATTTGCCTGCATGGAAAGTACTTTCTCGTGGACTATAACTTGCGACTTTGTCCTTACTACTGAAAACTGAAATGTTAGTCCTATTTTTTTCATTTTTCTTTGTTAGTATAAGCATCTGTTGTGTAAATCTATAGTATGAATCTGTTGTATGTCATCCCATTAAGAAAGTGAGCAGTTTCCTCATTTAACTTTGACCTTGACCTTGTCCTTGGAAGAGTAAGTAGATGTGGCAGGATAGATGGTTAATGCTTGTTTGTAAGCCTGGCCATGCATACTAGCACTGGTGATGCTCAGTCAGCCTGGTCGCCTTGATGAGCAGCCTGGAAAGATCTGAACCCAATTCCAGCCAGAGCCACGCTCAGCTGTAACCCAGAAGAACCGGGTTGGATCACCACATGCACCCAGAGGACATGTGTGCATGGAAAAAAACCCTGCAGGAAACCTCTGACAGCCTCCTGGAACAATATGCATGTTATTATTTTTATAATAGTAGTGTTTGAACAGAGAGTGTTGCACTCCCTAGGTAAGCATTCTACTGTTTGAGCAATGCTTCCAGCCATGTTTCCTTTGGTTGTATCTGAAGTAAGGTCTTTTGTTCTCTCTTTCTCCAGGATAGGCCTAGATAGATATTTCTTCAATTTATTCTTCTTGAATAGCTGGGGAAACAGACACATACCATACCAGCCAATGGTTGATTGAAGTAGAATCTTGCCCAGCTCACAGAAGAACTTTGAGAGTTCAGATGTGTTGGTATACACCTGTCATCCAAGCATTTGAGAAATGGAGGTTACCCTGAACCACATTTGAAGTGTAATCTATAAATAAATAAACAAGAAATGAAAGCAAAATATATACACGAAGATAAAAATTCTGAGTGAAGAGACAAGCACATAAAGATAAAGCAGAAGAAGATTATGAACTACAGGTGTTACACCTTCTGAGCAAGATTAAGGGGGTGACAGCATGATACAAAGCTTCTGTGTCTTTTTTGTTTTCACCAACACGAGTCACCTACTGATCCACTTCCTTGTCAACATTTTTAATTGTCACAGTTGCTTTAGGCAATTTAGCACATGCAAAGACTAACTCCTATAAGTTACATTCTCATGTACATTAAAGTAGACTGAATGTCCTCTTGTTTCCTGAGACATTCTTTATTCCATATGTGATCTCACATGTGATGATTAATGATAACTTGTTGTACAAAGGTGCATGCATATGGGTGTGTGCATTTCTGTTTAAAATCATATTTAAATCTAACCTAACCAAAATACTTTTAAGTTAGCCATGTATGCTTTTTTTTTCTCTTTTGGTTAGGTAAAGATTTCTTAAATGGACTTAATAATTGAGTCATCTTTGTGCTTTATTAAAATGTTTTTAAAAATAGTAGAACCGGTTGTGCTTTTCCTCTGCTTCCTGGCCACCAACAGGGAGCTGCTCTGCTCCTCTACACCCTCCCCATAACTATAGACAGAAACCTCTGAAACAAATTAAAACTTCCTTGCCTTCACTTGTTTTACTCAGGACTGAGTCTAACATACAAGATGCTTCAAGGCCAATTCCTATGTTCTATCATTACACTAGTATTCTCTCTCTGTCCAGACTCCATACATAGGCTTACACAACTGTTGAATCAAGGGATTTTGGCATAACCACACCATCCCTTGACTTTGCACTTTAAGGGAACTTGGCATTTAATTTAGTCATACAGAGTATATGGTTAAATTTCTTTTATAAAAAGTATCTATGTCCAGCCATGTGCTTTTTTGGTTCATCTAATTAATACAGTCAATTGAACACAGCATTTGTGAATGCTTAGACTTTATTAATCTGCAGATAGCACAACTCCCAGCATAATATAGTAAGAAACATTTTCATTTATTGTTTCTTTCCACTGATACCTTCTGATTAATACACATACTAAATCATTTCATTTAACATTCAATACAAGAGATCTAGTAATAAGTTCCTTATACTTTATAGTTAAATACTTTTTCTAGAGTGGTTTATGACGTTTATTCCAGAGATGAATGACATAATTT
Organism: Dipodomys spectabilis; assembly: GCF_019054845.1. NCBI lineage: Eukaryota > Metazoa > Chordata > Mammalia > Rodentia > Heteromyidae > Dipodomys > Dipodomys spectabilis. The sequence continues at coordinate 2,828,165 of NW_024870892.1, read as the reverse complement.
AAATGTCCAAAGATGACACTTACATTGTAGTTTTTTTAAAAGCTTTACACAGGTGTTCACAAACCATTTTCACCTGAATAATTATACATTTTTTCACATCAGGACATTAATTACTTGTGGGACTTGAAGTATTGGAGTACAGGACAGTTAACTCTCTGTTTATGCATTGTGATTTGGGTCTCTCAATCAAAATCTTAAACTATTTAGAAATTAAATCCTCACCAGCTGTTGAGAGCTAATTAAACTAGACACACAGTACAGAGTGTACAAAGCACAGACCACATCCAGTGGCACCAGCTGGTGGAACATCCAGGAGCCACATCAACCTCCCACTCAGGGTTGGTTTCTTGTCTAACTGTCCCACATTAAAGAAGAGGCTCAGGAGCTTAACCCACTGTGCCACGGTTTCTCCCCTGGAAGGCACCAGTGGGCAGAAGAGAGCACCTCCCCACTGTGAGTGACTGGAGTTTAGCTTACTGTGAAACTTCAGACCATGCTGGAGAGAGGAGGCTCACAACAGCCTCTTAGCGTGCAGTCTTGGGATAAGGGCTAAGCATCTTCAGTTTGCCTCAGTCATGGGAACACCAGAGAAAGCTCTCAACTGGAGGAAGGGCACTGGCTGAGAGGCAGGCTTTATGGACTGAAGTGAGCAAGGAGGCACCAGGGTTTGGTTTGGCACCAACAGCTTCTGTCATACAAATTCCAGTCTGATTCCTCACCAGTGTTTAGTGTTTTCCTTCAAGTATTTGCAATCCTCAAATTTCCTTCCTTCCTTCCTTCCTTCCTTCCTTCGTTCCTTCGTTCCTTCCTTCCTTCCTTCCTCTCTCTCTCTCTCTCTTTCTTTCTTTCTTTCTTCCTTTCTTTCTTTCTTTCTCTCTCCCTCTCCCTCCCTTCCTCCCTTCCTTCCACCCTCCCTCCCTCCCTCCCTCCCTCCCTTCCCTCCTTCCTTCCTTCCCTCCTTCCTTCCTTCCCTCCTTCCTTCCTTCCCTCCTTCCTTCCCTGCCTCCCTCCCTCCTTCCCTCCCTCTTTCTTTCTCTCTCTCTTTCTCTCTTTCTTTCTTTCTTTTTTCTTTCTTTCACTCTCCTTCCTTCCTTCTTTCCTTCCCTCCCTCCCTCTTTCTTCCTTCCTTTCTTTTTCTTTCTTTCTTTCTCTCTCCTTCTTTCCTTCCTTCCTTCTTTCCTTCCTTCCTTCCTTCCTTCCTGCCTTCCTGCCTTCCTGCCTTTCTCTTTTTTTGTGGGGCTTGAACTCCAAGCCTGGGTGCTGCCCCTCAGCTTTTCAGCTCACTCAGTGAGCAGTCTACCACTTGAGCCACAGTGCCACTTCTGGTTTTCTGGTGGTTAACTGACTTTCTTATCTGGGCTGGCTTTGAACTGTGATCCTCAGATCTCAGCCTCCTGTGTAGTTAGGATTACAAGCAATGAGCCACTAGTGCCTGGCTATCCTCAAATTTCTCATTGCGACTAGTGGTAGTGTCATCTTTCTTTGAAGAGATGTGATGTAGGTACAGTTATGAAGGGCTGAGTTACAGTAATAGGGTTTGAAAATAATTTCCTGGCATATCTCTTGGGGAAATACACATGGAAAGATCCAATAAATCTTCAAAGGACTTGCCCAAGTAACTTCAACTAAATGATTTCTTGCAAGATTTCTCATTTATATGATAGTGTATATAATAAATTGATTTTAAATAGTTTATCAAATACCTCTAGTGTCCTTAAATTGATACATTTTTGAAACATTCTATTGGGATGCACAAAAGTTGACAAATATTGTTAAATAAATTGCCTCACATAATAGAAGGAAATGAGTTGTGAATTTGGCCATTTGTGGGCAGGACATAGACCTGAAGTGCCAGGGTGGTAGAGAGCATTTTTACTAGAAAAGATTCTGTATTCTCTCATCACAAGAAATCAGCAGTATTTGGAATGATGGATTACCCAAGCACCTCCATTTTATCAATACATGATGTTTTACATATAATGAATCATCACACTGTACCCCATAAAGGTAAATGAGATTTATCTGTCAACAAAGCAATAAAAATAAAGAGGAAAGAAAAAGTCGCAGTGGCCACGTGTTGGTTGATTAACAACTTGCATGGTGTCTTGAAGGACATTTTCTTGCTAACTAGAGGATAGATATTTCTAGAAAGGGAAGAGAACAAATGTGGGGAATAATCCAATGCAGTGGCAGGACAAAGAAGGGGTCAATGTGGATACAAATGAGATAACAAAGGATCTTCTTTGCAGATGATTTTACTTGTGAGACAAGACACTGACCAGCAGATTGGTGAGGATTTGACTTCTGCTTTCTTGTATGGAAAGCTATTATTCAATCTGGAATTCAATGTGGCATGAGCTAAGTGTATTATTGAATTTGGATGTTGAATTCTGTGAATAAAATTTAAAGGTGGAGCCAGATGAATGGCAAGCTGAGGTATCGTACAAGTGTCTCTTAGTGTTTTCAGAAAGAAACAACGGGGTCTTCCTTATCCCATTTCACCTACAGCCAACACCACAGTGCTGTGCACTTTTAAATACATTGTGAAGAGGCTGGATCTGATGTGAAGTGTTCCTCAAACCAACATGAACACAGCAAATCTTTTGATGGTTCTGTACATCCAGCATTGACATGATACTAAATGGATGGAATCATGGAGGTCTGCATATATTTAAATTCATCAGTCTGTACATTTAAGGTGCAGCTTTTGTATATCAGTTGTGATTGAGTTTACAAACAGATAGAAGCAAGAAATTAGTGCGGAAAAAGTAATTAGTCTGTCAGGAATTTGGTTGAGACACCTACCTGTTGGACATCCAAGAAGAGATTTCAGGTACAAAGTGTGTAGGGCATCTAGCAATTATGCAGAATATTTCATAGAGCAATTCCTTGCAATTAAATGTCTGTGTGAGTTAAGCCAGAAGATGTGTGCATCCAAAGAATCCTGGGGCGTGAATGAACACTGCGGCATTCCTAAGGAAGGGGACAGTCCAAGAGAAAGGCTGAGCATGAGCAGCTAGAAGGGATGAAAGCCAAGTCAAAATAGTTTTTAATCCAAGTAAAGGGGCTGAATTCATAAGAAAATACTTATGAGTAGCAAATTCTGTTGGTAAGATGAAGGCTTAGAAGTGACGTTGGACATCCCGCAGAGACAAATAATGCATTTTTTAGAAAAATTTAAAATTCCTTAGTAGCATAGCTAGAATTATCCAAAATAAATGACTGCACGTGAGAATCTGTCATTAATATTCAAGAATTAGTCTAGAAATTATCCTAAAAATTTAACAAAATAATATCCACCACATTATAGAGTCAGAAACAAACCTTCATGGGAGAATCTGTCCAGGTATTCAGGAAAATCCTCCCTAAGTGACAGGGCAAGGTAGGTTCTTAAGGCAAGATGCAATAGCTGCGACAATGCAATAGCCAACTGCACGGCAAAACACTAGAGATTTTACATCAAGACTAGACAAAATAAAAATTCCCCCACTCTTTTCATTATTACTACTGAGTATTTGAAAGTTATAATTGCGTAACTCAAAACTCAGTATGGGGGTCTTTCCTGTTGTACAAGGGTAAAGAAACAGATGCTCCTTTCAATTTGTAGCTGTACTTTTGAAAATAGAAACCTCAAAATGAACTGGAAATATTGCATAGAAAATGTATACAAATTAAGGGATGTCTATCTATAAGTGCTCAGTAGTTAAGTGAGCTATTACTTAACTGTGAATTATGATGATTACCTTGAGGTTTCAACTCGAATCCTCTAAATCCTGCCCTAAATCTTCTCCCATTTCTCATTTCACTTATAGAATGTTGAGAGAGTCAGCTTTGAAAACACGAATTGCCAAATACATGATTTATAAAAAGGCTCCGCTGCCTTTCTAGTTCCTTCTGAATGAATCACCTTGTATCTTTGTCCTAACTTTGGTTATCTAGCAGATCTCACGTGCTCCTGTGTTCCTATCCACTCCCACATTTAATTGTTCTCATAAACTATGCACTCTGTGCCTGCTGCTGTTCTATCTTGGTTCCAAAGAGTGATATGTTGCTTTTGTAGAAAAATCCCACCACAGCACACATCCAACCCAATCTCAGGTTGGTTCTATGAATCTATTAGTTCCTGTAACTCCCGTGATTCCAAACTATGTTTTATCCTCATCCTTCCAAATTTCATGGTAAGCAACTGAAGGCTGAAATTACCTCATTGATCCCTCAGCAGTTTGTACAGCTTCATAGTTGACATATTTATAGAAAAGTTTGAAGAGTAATAAAATGGTTTACAACTACTTATGGCTAAAATGTAGAAATAGAGAAATTCAAGATTCAGTAGTATTCAGTTTATAGTAAAGGAAAAATGACAAATCAGATGGAAGTGACAAGCTGTTAAATAAATGTCACTGAGCCAACCAAACAACTTTTGCAAAATGATGTTAAATGTCTATTTTCTACTAGAAACCCAAATTAAATTAATGGCTTCTAGGATACCAGAAAAAAAAACATGGGGAACCATTATTTCTCATAAAAGGGCCAAACCAATTATTGTCTTTGAAGAAGAAAATGGCAAGCAGAAAACAGCAGATTTATTTATTGAGGTGAAATATAAAATCGTAAATATAGCATAAGCATATAAATTATACTCTATATAACAACTTTTGAAGACCAGTTTGACTTGCATAAACAAGAAATCATTATATACATTCTTAAGAAGGTGTTTTTAAAAATTAAATATTCCAACTTTATTTTTATCCTTTGTCAGTAGGCAAATCATGGTGGGTAACATTCTCCACAGACCGCTTGGAATCTTATATTCCTGGACAAATGTTGGGCCTGCTATGTTTGTTATATTAACATTTTTAAAGGTGCTGAGAAAGTAGCTTTCGAAGTTAGTTAGTTAGTTTTTCACTCCTGATAGTAGAGACCTGTATCACTTTTCAGTATCATAAACACTGTTTCCTTTTAGATAAAGATCATAGCATTTTACTATACTCTACATAAGATTTCAGATCTGGAAGCACAACCTCTCTTTTCTGCATCAAATTCAATACATTACTAAATATTCCTGGCCCTTGTGTCTTTAGCTTCTGCTCCTGCTGTGAAGAATGAAATTCTTTGCTTTGAGTGGGGAACATTGTGCCCTCTGCCAGCATCTAGAAATCCATAGCAAGCTAATATTAGGTTGTAGTTCCTGAAAATTTAGTATTTCCAAAGATTAGACATGGGGCTGGAATGTAGCTCAGTCACAGAATGTGTACTTAGCATACAACAGGTTTTGGGTTCTGGCTCCTGCACCAAAAATGAATGCCCAGATGAATCAATGACACCTGATCAATTCTTCAGTATCAGTACACAGAGAAATTAGTTTGAAGGATATTTTAACATCAAACAGCTAAAAACTATCATGTTTGATTTTTCATGAGTATTCGGGAGGTTTTGAGCAATCTCTAATAATGCTTTTCACCCTGCTCATACAGGGTAATTCAAGGATATGTCAAAAATATCTTTCAACCTGTCTACCATAATAAATAAATCCCCTACTTGATACATCCATCTGGTTTCTCAGAATTTATAACTCATAGGTTTGAGCAATGATATATTCACGAGAGCATATTTTTACAACTTTGCTTGTGTAATAAAAAATGAGTGAGGAGTTATATACAACACTTAACAGCATCCTTGAATAAACACAATAGATCACAAGATGGAAATTTTTGTTAAGACTTGAAAGATACTTTCAGGGACTTCTTTATATAGAAAAACTCTATTGGTGTATGCAAAGGGGATGAAAGTTATGTAAAAGATCCTTTTAGAATAATTCCAAACTTGAAAGGTGATATCTGGGTGTCCATTAGGAAACACAAAAGCAAATAATCATCATATACTAATGGATATTCTAGTTGTATCGAGAGTATAAATTTTGAGATTTCCAGCATCTACAGGTGATATTAGGGAAATGAACCCTAAGATATGTATTCAAATGTTGTTTTTCTTTCATGCGATTGTTTCTAACGCATTTATAAGATTATTTCTTTGTTGCTTTGTATGTTCCTCCCCCACAGTATAACCCCTGCTTTCACTGTATTTGATGTTGGTATAATTTGTGGAGAAGGGGAAAAACAAGTCGTTTAAATAAGGCTACAGGTGGACCTGTTGCAACAATGAGAAGTACAAGTCGTTATGTCAAAAGCAAACTTTACAACTTTGGGGGGGGGGGGTGGGGAGGATTGGATGGGGGAGGATGGGAAGGGATGGGAAGAGGAAACAAAGGAGGAGGCTACAATGCTTGATAAGAAATGTAATTATCTTGCCCATGTAATTGTAACCCCTCTGTACAGTATTTTCACGATAAAAAATAAATAAAAATTAAAAAATATTTATACCCAAAATTTCAATAAATTTAGCAAAGGAAGTTAAATCTCAACCTGAATCCATCAACTGAATCTCATGTCCAGTGAAAAGTGGGTTAGTGAGAGGCTACCATAGCTCCACATGTCAAGCCAGGAAAAAATTAAGAGAAAATGGCAAGTTGGAAGCCAGGTAAGAATAACATGAGACATTGGAAGCCCTAGATCCCTGAAGCCAAAGCTGTCCACAGCTCAAACTGAAACTGACTTTGAGCTGAAGAGATCAATTCTCCAATGAAGTTACTGGGAAACCAGAGTGGTCTCTATTGTTGGAGAGGACACCATGACTTTGATTTTTATGAGAATAAGTTTTAAAATGCCAAATAAAACAATGCAAAGTTCTGTGCTCACACAAATTTATAGATGAAAAAGTGAAAAAAACATAGAGACACAACAATATAAAGGATGATTGTGGTCTCAGAGATTTTCCTGTGCATTCCAAAGTTATTTGAGACGCTTAAATCACTATTGTTAAAGCCTTTGAGAAGATAGTCTCTAAATTCATCACTCATTTATTTCCAACACTGGCAAGTTCTACACTAATAAATGATATATCTCTATTAAACACTAGTAGTGGCTGTGTCTTGCAATTTATACATTATGAATTGTCAAATGAGTTAGAGAACAAGTTTAAAAGAGAACACAGCTGCAACAGATGTCTATTATTTTTGTTGGTTTGTTTATATAAACATTTTCATATATGGTATATGGTGACTGTTGATGTTCTCTGAGCTTCATGGTTATATCACAAGCCGCTAAGTATATTTGATATGAACAACTATTGAATAGGATCTGGCATGTGGTAAGCAACTCCTACTGTGTACACCAGATTTTAGAATAGCGTCTTTCTGGATTGGTCAAATGGAAGATATGTATACTATATATAATATGACATAGTATACAACACGTCACATATTACATATAGAATATACATATGCAATATAAATGTGGTACCTACGTGTATTTACATACATATGTGCATGATATAACATGTAATAGTGCACATACCCACTATATGTGTATTACATATAATACGATATATGCCACGTTATATATATATTAAATATATATTTAAACAATTTCCTTTTTCATTAAAATTTAGACAAGTTGAATGATTACATACAACTGGAAGCATTATAACTAATATGTTAAGTCTTGTGTTTATTTTCTGGAGCCATGAAAATCATCTTGGGGAATGCGAAAGGAATTCTTAGAAATTTTATCTTCTATTGAAGAAAAAATACTTCTTTAGCCACAAGAAGTTTCATTGAGAGGCTTTTCTTTTTTTAATTTTTATTTATTTTTTATTGTGAAAATACTGTACAGAGGGGTTACAATTACATGGGCAAGATAATGAGTACATTTCTTATCAAGCATTGTAACCTCCTCCTTTGTTTCCCCTTCCCATCCCTTCCCAGCCTACCCCCCCCCCCCGTGCCCCCCACCCAATCCTCCCCGCACCCACCAAATTTGTAAAGTTCGTTTTTGACATGACAATTTGTACTTCTCATTGCTGCAACGGGTCCACCTGTATCCTTATTTAAACGACTTGTTTTTCCCCTTCTCCTCCACAAATTATACCAACATCAAATACAAGGAAAACAGGGGTTATACTGTGGGAGAGGGACATACAAAGCAACAAAGAAATAATCTTATAAATGAGTTAGAAAAAAATGCATGAAAGAACAAAAAAACATTTGAATATCTATCTTAGGGTTCATCTTCCTAACATCACCTTATCTGACCTTTTCTGCTTGACTCATACATATGCTAGATATTGCAAATAAGGGAAAACATGGGACCTATGTTTCTTTGGGCGTAATTTGGATTCAACATGAGCAGCAAACACCCATTTCAAATATTTTTGATATTATAAAGTAGAGGTACACGGAAGTATCCAGGCATATATATGTGTGTGGTTGTCACTGTGTTCGCATCACAAGTTTTTCTGAGCAGTATTATATGTGAAGAGACATTCAAACATAGAAAGATTATGTGATAATATGTTTCAGCTCTTTGCTTATGTTACTTTATAGACATTTTTTCTGATGAAACTTATCAAGTTCTGACTTCTCTGATAAAATTATTCTAAATCACAACCACTTCAGAAATATAGAAGGGCTTTTTTCATAGAATAAAATTTTTATAAACATCTTAAAATATGACAAACAAGACCCAGTAGTGTTTTCCTCTGCTTCCCAGAAGCCAGTTTAGCTTTCTCATGAGTGGTCTTAAGGTAACTTCAGATGTTTGTTAAAAATCAAAACAATTTTTCAAATGACACAAGTAATTAATTCTTAGCACCATTGTGCTGTAATGTCATGGACAAAATTATTTCTTAGATTACTAAATAACTGCTTGGTGAGTCAAGTACTTTTCCTAGTACAGGATGCTTTTCATTCACTTTTAAATACTGCTTTCTGAGTAATGAACCATGAAAGATCTCTATTGATTCTCAGGCATAGTAGATCAATATTCTACAATCTCATTGTACTTTGCCATGACAATACATGTAGGTTTTCTTATAAAATTAAATGTACTACACACTTAAGTCCTATGAAAAAAAGAAGAAACAAACAAATCGCCCGCAATATGCCACAGTAATTATATTGCTAAAATGTGTTTTCAGTCTTTTGCTACATGTTTGTATTTTTATATGGTTGACAGCTTAACTCTCTGTATTGGTAGTTACTTTCCATGTGGAGTTAAACACCTATATTAGAATTTGGTTAACCAAAAATCTTCAAGTCATTGTGTTGAAGAGCAAGTGAGACTTTATAATGACTTTGCATTTAAGTTTCATTTCTGCTAAGCAGTCCTTATGCTCCATGGGAAAACTGGGTGCTTGTGTCTGTAGATAAGGTTTTCTTGGAATATTTCCACATTCATTTGTTTACATTCAGTCGGTGGGTGATTCTAGCAGAGTTTAAAAATTGTGACAAAGATGTCAAAACCTGCAGAGGTGAAAATATTTATTATTATCAACTACAGGAAAAAAAATTGCCTATCTCTGCTTTATAGGATTTCAAATAAATTTAACATTTTTTACTACATCAAAAAAGTTATAATCTACTTGAACAGAAAATATACACATCAAATAAATAACCATCAAACAGCTGCCGCTTGACCAGTACATTCCCCAGTCCAGTCTCCTTCTATTTGGGTAATGTATGATCCAACTTGGGTTCAACTATATTTATCTTCAATAACTTCGACAAATTAATTCACCGAATAATTTGGGAAAAAAATAACATTTCAAACTCTGACCTGAAGACATATAAGATGTTTTGTTCCATCTATTTAGATTTTTAAGTTAACATTTAATATAATGTTGATTTATACAATATTGTTTAATAAGTGTTCAGGAGGAAAACATATCTAGAAATACCTGGAATTCTTTTTTTTTTAGCTTAAAATAGAATATGCATCTAGTTGAGAGCATAGCACTGGTTAGAGGATCTCAACATTTCCATTTGATGTTTTGATAGATGGCATCCATAAAAGAAAATAAAGCTAAGGGAAAAAAATGCCCAAGGGAGATGGATTTTCCTAAACTTGGCACTGTGAAAAATCTATTTGTTTAATTGAGTGCCTGAATGAATCTCTTGAGGTATGTAGTAAATTAATATTCTGGACAAAATATTACATTTTGAAAAAAATTATAGTTTGATTGTGGGAAAACCTTAAATATAACTTGATTATTAGTCATTTTTGCCTCTCTTTTCCAACTCAATGATAATTGGTTTATGTATGGAGTAAGCATTGTGAGTCTTTATCAAGGAAAACATTTTTCCTTGCATAGATTGTTCTATATTTGATATGTAGTGTTTAGGTTGTTTCAACACATTCCTGGGTAGTTCATAAATAAAAAATAAACATTAGAAAATAATATCTCTTTCTCTTTTTTCATTTTTTCATTTCTCTTTCCACATGGAAAAATTTTGTTCAAATAGTGTCCATTGGGCTAGGAAGGTGGCTCAGTGGTAAAGTGCTTGCCTTGCATGTATGAGGCCCTGGGTTCAATTCCTCAGCATCACATAGAAAAAGCTGGAAGTGGTGCTGTGGCTCAAGTGGTAGAGACCTAGCCTTGAGCTAAAGAACTGAGGGACAGTTCCCAGGCCCAGAGTTCAGACCCCACGACTGACCCTCCCCACCAAAAAAAAGAATTCAAATAGTTTCCATGAGCACTGACAAAGATAAAATTGGTACTATTTTTACTTTACTACAAATACCAAATTCCAAACTGCCAATCTGAGTTTTTGTTATTTGAAGCTTTTTCTAGATATGTGGCATATGAAATTATAGTACTTGTAAATTACAGGAAATACAGATATTCTACATTTCATCTGAGAGACTTCAGATTTTATGAATACAGGAGGTTAATTATTTCTTTAGAGCGTTAATAATTTTCCAAATTAAAACAAGACAATTTTTGCTAATACATAGTATGTGTTGCCTAAATTACATATGTGAACTCTTTGGTGATGTCTGTGATACATAGAAGGAAAACTGTAAAAGTAAACTAATAGAAACACTCACTAGTTCAAGTCTGTCATCTGTGATCGTTGCTGGACAAATTAATGATTAAGACAGCCCTGGTTTGATCTTAGGAGAAACCTTTGCCAACACCAAGGCCAGTTATCCATATACATCCTCTGTTCAGTGATAAGAAATAACCCCAAAGTTTTTTGCCCTAATTAATCTTTTCCTGAGGCCATTCACTACAGAACTACAGATTTAAATAATGAGTAGAGACATAGTATTAAGAATCTTTCTGCACTCAGAGAATGATTAATTATTATAGCTAAACCCCCGAACATTAAGTTGAATACTAATCTGATGACAGAGCTTGGAAATAAGCCAGTACAGGGTATGCATCTGGGTGCATTTCATCCTTTTCACAGAATAATAAAAAGAAGAAAGGAGGGATCATTAACAGTTTGTGTTCATACGATTTAGCACAATATCCTTCCAGTTTGTTTTCAACTAAAGTAAAAAAAAAGGCTTCTCACACCTTCTTTAACATAAGCATATGTTATAGATTTGTCTCTTATGTGATGTTCATCATTGTGTTTTGGGCTGTGCATCCCAGTAAATATTCATGCAAAAGTGAAGAAAGGCAGTCACAAAGAAGGAATGACATGAGCCTGTAATTTACGCTTAGGGTTTTTTTGGTCTCTCCTCTCCCTAGGCTGCAGTATCTTGGAGGAATATGTAAAAGGTTGTGCCAACAAGTTACAAGGTACTTGGAGGAGGTTTTGATTTACTGAACAAATACTGGCTAGATTGCTCCGTGTCACACAGATCCAGAGGGCTGATGTAAATTACTCAAAGGGCAGATGAATGAAAGGTCAAAAGATAAATATTAGCAACCACTTTCACCAAAAACAATAGGAGGCAAAACAGCTTTCCACAGAAAGAGTTGGAAACAAGACGTGCTGTCAAACTCGCCCTATTGTTGCAATGGATGAAGCATACTCTCATGAGACCAGGAGGGTTCCATGCCCCTCAGTTAATTATTTCTAAATCTTTCTGTAGCTTTGGTGTGTACACATAGGACAGCTGATGGAGCACTGTTATGTCTTCTTGATCACATAAACCTGCTTCTTCCTTCCGGGTGGATCCATTTAGCCAGAACACTATTCTGCAAACCTCTCATGTTATTTCACTTGCAGTAATAAAGTAGCATCCTATTGACTGGGACAGACATTTCCCCATTCACTCCCTGCTATTGTTGAGGTCAATATATAGATATCTATCAAGCCTGATAACATTCATGTAGATTGTCATCGATGAATGGTGTCCATACATGTTTCAGTAAGTTTTTTGGGGGCTAAGAATCTTGTTCACATGTCACATATCAAATGAGCTTCCCTCTGAGCAGTTAGCCAAGAAGACATCAGGCATTTAATGTGAGCCATCTTCCCAAGGCTATGCAGAGGATGATGCAAAATGAGAAGAGGGAATCAAACCAGGAACTCTTACAAGGCTAGCAATAGTGCCGGTCCCAGAAGAAAAGCAGTGTTCCCAGGACCACAGGACATCCACTGCCAACAAAATACAGCCCTGACTTATCACTGAGAAATACCCCTAAGCAAAGCACTAAAGGCAAACATGAAAGTCCTAAATAATCTCTAAGTCATAGACTGTATTTCACAAAAGTCCTCAAGAATAATTTGGAGAACATAAATAATCTAGTCCTTGACAGAGTAAAAATTACCAAATCTCAGCTCAATGAAGCATGGCAATATTTGTAATGTAGAAGACAAACAAAGAAAAAAACAAAAATGGAGAGCTCATTTGCTTGACTGAAATTGACCCAGAGTCAACCCTTGATAGATGTATCAGACAAGGGCATGAAGGTAGCTCTCTATGTGTGCATAAAGATTTAAATAAAGGAACTATATGAATATAGAGAAAAACCTTATTAAAATATTAGACATGGACTTGATTCAGAGACAAAAAAGTCAATTTCTAAGATAAATAATAGAATAGGTAAAATTTATGGCAGATAAAACATTATAGAAAAATTTACAAATTTTGAAATGCAATGTGCTAAAAAAATGTATGAACATAGGTCTGGTCATTTGTGGGACCAACTTTAAAAACTGCATATAATTGGTGCTCTTGAAGAAAAGTCATCTAGGTTTTTCCAAATTTGATGACAATTACAAACCCACAAATCTAAGAAACTAAATAAATGTAAGTGTTCTCTAAGAATACTAGCCAAAGTGTAATCATTGTTTGAATTACTTAAAAGCTCAAGATGAAGAGAAAAATCTTAGAAATAGCCAAAAGGAAAAAAGAACATGGTTATCCAGTTTTTCCCAGAGGGAAGATAAATTCTTTAAATTAAATTTCTTTAAATTTTATATTCCTTGAATTCAATTCTTATTTTAATTTTTTTTTAATTTTCCCTATTATATAAATAGTTGTACAATGGAGTTGTCATTTAACAAAGCAGTTTGTGAATATATCTTGGTAACTATCACGTTTTATAACATTCTCAATTCTTAAGATTTCTACACTTAGGGTAAAAATCATTCAAAAGGAGATAGATAAAGAATGAATTTTTGATTGATAAATTAATAAAATATGAGCCATCAGGAGATCTGCACTTTTAGAAATGCTGAAGGACAATGTGATGGTATACAGCTGTTATCCCAACTACTTTGAAGAAAGAGGAGAATTTTGAAACCAGGCTAGTTTGGTCAAAATTGAGAGAGTCTACTAAAAGATATTAATAATAATAATGTTTAAAATCCCTAAAAGCAAAAGGACTGGAAGTGTGTCTAACTGGTAAGAGTACTCATTTATCAAGCAATGAGGCAAAGGCAGTAAATTCAAAACCCCGTACCAAACAAAACACTGAAAGCGAGACAGACAGACAGACTAGTCAGCCAGAAGACACAATGATTCCCTGTGGATATCTGGCAACACCACAGGAACAATGTCTGCCCAAGTGGGTATTAGAGAAAGATAGTAATTTTATTATTATTTAAATATTTGAAACACAACTGACTCAATATGCATGGCAACAATGTAAAGATTTATAAAAGATATAAAAGTAGGAAATTAGCCAGTCTGGATGGATTTGTATGTAATTATTCCTAGCACTCATTTTTGAAGCCATTACACAAGGTCCATGCTTCCCTGAACAACACAGTCAGACCTTGTCACAAACAAAATAAAACACAACAAAAATCATCAATCATAAAAACAAGGAAAAACCCAAAGACTAGAGAAATGGAGGTACTACCTCAAGATGGCTGTGTATACATGAACGTATATAATACTACCTGAAGTTGGACTGATGAGTACACATGTATGTTCTAGTCCCTAAAGCAACCAACACAATAAGAAAGCCATGAGTTTAATAATATCATGTGAAATAATTTCAAAAACTCAATAATACAGAAGAGTGGAATATAAACAAACAAGCTTAAGGTTAAATGTCAAGTATGCAAATTTAAACTTAACCCTTTCATCATACTTGTAAGGGGTATAAGCATCTCAAAGTGAGTTTTTACTTTAAAAGCTGAACTGTACATGCTGCCAGTGTACAGGCTAACAGTTTTGTTGAAAAGGAGTCAGATTAGATACATTTGTATTCCCTGTAGAGATAGAAGAGACTTTGAATGGAAGGAATTACTAAGCAGTTATAAACAAGGAGAGAGAATTCTCAAGACCATTAGAGCTGAGGAAGAGAGCACAGGAAGAAGGGCGTGGCCTCGGCAGAGCTTCCTGGCTGAAGGAAGGACAGTGACAATTTAAGGTACTCAGCACCTTTCCTAATGGTTTCTAAACAAAAGACAAGATTAAAACAAATGCCAAAGGGCTTTGTTCTTTACAAGCAAATCTGTATTTATTCATAAACTTCAAACTGCATAATCATAACTACTTTTAGTTGTAACAATATATTTTAGAATTCTCATTGACATTTAGACAAATCTGTGTATACTTAGAGTTCAACTCAATCAGCACTTGGACCCCCACAGCCTGCTTGAGGGATCACTATGTACAAGCACTTCTGTGAAGTCTTCATAATACAAATAGAACTATTCTAGAAAAAAGCACAATTTCTCTCTCTCTCTCTCTCTCTCTCTCTCTCTCTCTCTCTCTCTCTCTCTCTCTCTCTCTCTCTCTCTCTGGTTCTTCTTTGGGAAGAAGGCTGGCATCAGTGTTTTGCTGAGATACTTACCTTTCATATAGTTTAGGATGATACATTTTTAACCAGACAAGATGTCGACAAAGTCATAACCGAAAAACTATTAGTGCAAAGAGCTAATCCTGCAACTAGCTAATTGGATAATTGGATAAACTGTTTAGCAAGGCCACAATTAGTGCTGAGTCTGAGTTGATAATGTCATTTAAGTAAGGCATAGCTGCAATATGTAGAAATACCAGTATTTTGATGAGCAGAGCAAACACAAATGAGGAGCAAGTGCACCATGAACAGTGCACAGTGAACTGTGTGCGTTTTCCACTCAGACATGGGGAAAGAAAGGGATCACAGGAGGGAAGAAGAACAAGGAAAAGGAAAGACAAAAGTCAATGAGCCTTACCTCATGGGGCCCTGGTTCCGGGCTCCTGCTCCTTCTCAGAAGACCCAACAGTAACTGTTTGGGGAAGAACAAGGAGATTTCTGTCAAGATTATTTGCAATTGTTTACCCGGTATTCACTCTATGCAGCAATCTGGCTAAGAAGACACAGGTGTTAAGATTTTATTTTTTATTATTTTTATTTTTTGCATGTCTTTTTTATTGTAAAAATGCTGTACAGAGGCATTACAGTTCCATAAGTAAGGGAATGAGTAATTTACTATCAAGCATTGTTACCTCCTCTTTTGGTTTTCCCATTACATCCTTTCTCTCCCCACCTCCCCAACTCCTCTTCCCCACCCTGAGGTTGTAAAGTTCATTTGCAACATAGTGTCTTGTACATCTCATTGATACAATGCGTCAACCTCTAACTTTATTCCAGCATTTTGTTATTTCCCTTCTTCTCCCCAAATTAGAAAAATGTATATACAAGATTCAGGACATTGGAATCAAATACAGTGAAAACAGGGATTATACAATAGGGGAGGAGTATACGAAGAAACAAAAAAAATCACGTGGTACAGAATAAGTACATTAAAAACAACAGCAAGAAAGATAAAACCACTTGAGTCTCTATCGTGGGGTTCATCTTAAGATTTTAGAGTGTTTTTAAATCCATTTCCCATGAAAATTCCAAGGGATGCTTGACTACAATCAATCAAGCATCCGATGTATAGCCTTCAAAATTAAAAAGAGTGAAGGAAGGGATGGTTAGGAGAGGGATAGGCGAGAATGTTGAAAGGGGTGACATTCATCAAGATATATTGTATTCAGAACTGTCTTTGTTAAATGGCAACTCCTTTGTACAACTACTTAAAGATGATAAAAGTAAATGAATACCTTCCAATGGTAGTCCACTAACAAACAGGAAACACCATGTTCTTTTTTTCTTCAAAGGATTTACCTGAAGATTTGTATTTTTTATATTTTTATATTTCTATGTTTGTATATTTTTTGTGTATTTCTTTATAGGATCATTTAGTATTTACAGATAACTTGCAATTATCTCACAAGATGAGCAGCTCCAAGGTCCATGCAAACTCAAGGCAAGCCAAGTAACCGCTCTGTAACGGTTACAATTTCTTGCCATGTGAAACCCATTAAAATGTATTGCATATTCTAGATTTTGAGTTTTATTAGGTTTCAAAAGTCAATTTTGTCCATGGAAAGAATATAAAGACAAGAGGAACTCTTTCGATTTCATTCTTTTCATATTTCTGTTCACTGATATATCTCTATGCGGGATCCTACAATGTTACTTGTTCAGGGAGTGAATTCCTATCTAGGTTTAAGAAAGAGAGCATTGCATGGTTTGGACAAAATCACTTCATTCTCCTACCCCTTTTCTTCTATTTAAAAAATCATTCCAACTTAATCTGCTTAAGCTGTGAATATTAATCACACCCCTTGGGTGATATTTTCTTTAAAATCTACCATTCCTTGAGTCAGAATTTTTATATTTGTATTTTCATTTTACCTAATCCTTTGATTTCAGTCAACATCTAAATTTTTATATCTTTCAGATAACACTCCTGGAACAATTTCCTCTTACTCTATCTAACATGACTAGAGTTCTCAATCATGTTTTTCATCTTAAAACTCCCCAAATTATCTCTAGTTTGTGTTGCTACAATGTCTAGCCAGATAACCAATTACAAGAATAGCTTTATCTAGGCATGTTTATCTTTTGTGTTATATTGAATTATGAATTCTGGTAGCCATTGTGTTTATATAGTGAAATCCAAAGCATCATTTCTTTTAAATATAGAGTTCTATTTTTCCTGCTAAGAGTTACAGGTTAATATGATTTTAATAACAGTGAAAAAAACACAACATGGCACATCTTGGAGATATTCACTCCCTTCACAATATATCTTTTGCGTCCTTTATTTGCCTGCCTTCTGTGTGAAGACTTCCCCAGGGAAGCTTGTGCTAATTTCCCCATTTCTGTGCCATGTGCCTTCCATGTGCTTCATGGGCTAGCCAGCAAAGCTCTGACAAAAGCAGACTGAAAGGAGGCAAAGGAGAGGAGGAACAATGTTCTCTATCAAAGGCATCACAAAATGCTTAACAAAAATGTCTAACAGGGTGTGTGACACACGTTATTTGCATATCCCAATAGCATCCTTGCCAATCTGGGGAGTCTTGCCAACTACTCTGAAATTGTACTTGCAAATACAATGCCTACTTCTGGCAACAGGATCCAGATGAGTGATACATAAACAAGTGTCCCTCACATCTCCCCGACTTCTGGAAAGACAAATGGAATTCAGGTTGCCTACTCTGAGCAATTACACAGCGTCTAGCTTCCTTGGCACCTGTTTTCATCCTACACATATCTCACTGCATATTTAAAACACTCACTCTCTGATGAATGGTAAGCAACAAAGAGAAACAGCAGCTCAACAGCAAAAAGAAGCGAAACTTGATCTAATACTTGTCCTCTAGACCAATCAGTGTAACAGATTTTGATAATGAGGGTTGAAGAGAAAATATACAAATGAATATTGCAACCATCAACCCTCATTTGAGGCAAAGATGGTGTATCACAGTGGGCTCACACGAGCAATTTTTCTTCTCATGAAACCAAGGGTAGCCTTTATCTCTTAGCAGGCAGTAGCTGGGAGAGAAGAAAAAGATTTTCAATTGCTTAAGGTTTTTTTTTTCTTTCAGTACTGCATCGAGTGACAACATAGTGGCATAATGCGTATTGATAACTTTCTTTTTAACAAGATCAATTCAAATAACTTTTGGCATCAATTTAAGGCACAAAGTGTATGAATGATCACTGCAGAAGAGAAAATTATGGATATCAATCTTGATTTTATACTTTCATAAAGTTTTCTTCAGCCTACCTACTTTGAAAATTAATAATAATATGTTCATATGCATTTTTCTTCATAATAGATGTTCCATTGAGAAAACAATTAAATATAAAGACATCCAGCACTAACATTAATCACAACCTAAAAGTCTCATATTTCTCAGGAAAATAACATAAACAAACTTGACAAATACTTTAGTGTAAATTCTCTATCTGTAGCACTAATTTGGGGTTACCTAAATATGAATTGCATGCACATTAAATCTATGCTTTTGTTGTTGTTGTTTTTGTTGTTTTTATCAATGTACCTTCAGGTCAAACTCATGAGATCTTTATCTTGGAGATGCTTACATTTTAATAAACATAGAAAATTAAATTGTTTTAACATGAATGACCTTTGATAGATTGATTTTATCCATTTAAGTGAGTGTATTTCCCTGGTATTTTTCACTCTCTTAAAATTCACTGATTAAAAATTAAGCAACGAGCTCAGTACTGTAAGGTCCATTCCTGGACGGCGAACAGACCTCACCCAGTACCTGCGTTACCTAGGCAACTGGGATACCTGGAAGAGGTCACATCCGCATCCGCTGAGGTCACATCTTAACCTGATGTGGCCACACCTTTCTCCCACCTGATCCCACTTCCCTTTACCTGGACACACCCTTCCCCACCCCCTACCCTATATAAGGCCTAAACCGCGGCCAGACCGCCCTCTTTTCCTTTTGCCAGCCGCGTGGAGTGCCAACCTTGCCTGGTCCCAGCAGGTCTACTGAATAAACCTACCCCTTACCTGAATACCACGTGCGTGGTGCAGTTCTTACTCGGCAACCTCTTTTTAAAAACCTAACAAGTACCTACATGGCTAACTTGATGAACCATTTTTATTTTTGCTGTTTATTGATAGGATGAACATTCCCCTCACACCTGAGTAAATATCTTCATTAGCAAGTCCCAAGTCCATTATCGTGAGCATTAATCATCAGGAGCACATCATGATGTTCCTGCCAGGAGTCACTGAGGCTCTGAGCTCCAGAATGTCACCTGACCCCCCAGGCTCTGAGCTCCTGAAAGTCACCTGACCCAGGGGTGACTGCAGAGCTCCTCCTTAGAGGGTCAGTGCTCTTACGTGTCACTGTCATTAGATGCCATTACAGCTTAATTACACACCTCAGATGTGCTTCCACATCGCGAAGAACTAGAAAGCAAAATAAAAATTCTCACTTTTATCATGGGTTGGATGACCTCAGGGTCAATGCCATCTAGGAGGGATGTCAGCGTCTGGGCACAATTTTATACTAAGGTTTGAAGAGACACTAAAAAATTCCACATACATCACCACCTTCTACTCCAGAGGAGGCAACAATGCTTGATAAGAAATGGACTCATTATCTTGCCCATGTAATTGTATTCTACTCCAGAGGAGGCAACAATGCTTGATAAGAAATGGACTCATTATCTTGCCCATGTAATTGTAACTCCTCTGTATGGTATTCTCACAATAAAAAAAAAAAAATCCAAAAGTGCAACTACCTAAAAAACAAAATAAAGCAAAACAGAAAACTACTCACACACATACTTTATATGAAGGTTTGTTGTTGTTGTTGTTGCTGCTGCTGCTGTTTAAATGATAAAAAAAAGTTTTTTTTATTGTGAGAATACCGTACAGAGGAGTTACAATTACATGGGCGAGATAACAAGTACATTTCTTATAAAAAATATTTTGGCAAACCACAAAAATCAGAATTGAAACCACAGATAATTAAAAAGAGATTTACATATCTGGACTTAAAGCAAGCATAATACTGAAAGAACTTGGTCTCCTCTCTTTCTTCTTAGAGAACGTGCTATCTAAAGGAAAATAACTCAAAATGTGCCTTTCTCACCTCAAACAATACAGTGCGGTGGAGGGTGCTCACCTTTCTAAGAGAGTGAAATTCCTTATCCCTGACTGGTTTAAGAATGGTTTTCTAGCTTCAACTGACTTCATTCCTTAATGTTTTTGGCTGAATGATGAATGAATGAATTCCAGTTGAGATAAGTATGATCACATTAGTCAATAACCTTTCTTCTTTAACAGATGAATTAACAAATGGTTTTGATATAAGCAGTATGTGCATGGTTATGGTATATATTAACAGTAAGAAGGGATTGCTACATGTTCATGAGGAACTGCAAAAGAGAAATACTCCAGACTACTTAAATAAAAAGGAAGATTTATTCAAGATCATTGCAGTAGACCATGCTTCGGAACACCACTGCACATAAAGAGAAGGTAGGAGAGTGTGAGCCTCCCATTTAAGTCTTCTGAGTAGCTAGGATTCCAGTATGAGCCACATTGCCCACCTCCATTGTAATACAGATTTCAGCCTCTCTGATTATGAATACTAGGAACATTCAAAGCATAACTGTTCATTCCTAACATCACCACGTTCTAGCCTTCTCTAGTCATATTGTGATTCATTGATAACTATAAAGTTAATGACTTAGGCAATATAAGCATTTTGTTCCAGGGCCATTGTGCCAAGAAGAAATACCATTCATCTTCATCACTTAGGATGTTACCACTTGGAAAGGCCTCATGGGGACAAGGGGTTTGGGATGTTTTGTTCACTGTTGTATCACCAGTACCCACAACAGGGATTCGTACACCAAAGCTCAACACATTTAGTTGACTAGTTTAATTAACAGTTGAATAATGAGCACTTCCGTGCCTAAGATTCCCATCGGTAATGATATATCAGATTCTCAGTATGGATTCTAATGGTCCTATTTCCTGGTTTAATCTATTTACTTGACTGAAGTAGCAGCTTTCCCTTCAGATATGCCGAAGGACACAGATTGCCACTACAAAAGGAATATGTTGTAGACTGGAATATCTTGGAACAGATATTTAAATAGCCAGGATTAGATGGAAAAATGTATTATGTTTGACTGAGCCAATTTATTCATTAACAAGTCACACATTTTATTTAGATCTTTGTCTACTGATTTATGTTTCTGTATACTTATCTAACTTTTACTAATACGAACAATAGCTAACACCACGTTGGTCTTTTCTTCTCAAGGTCTTCCCCTGACTTTTCCAAATGTCATCCACAGCTTCTTCATGACACTTTGTATCTTCAGCCACTAAGGAAGAAAAAAAAATACTATCATATCCATACTGTGTTTTTATAGCATATTTGTATCAAGGCACAGACGAAGGCAGTGATGTCATAGCAGGCGCTTCTGATACAGAAAATGGTGTGGAAATCTAGCATATGTGATTATTGGCTCTAGGTTCATTTTTTCCCTTTTGACCTGGAGATAATGGGAAGGATCCATCATAACCCCTTCTCCTGAGATCACTTCTCATTCTCCCAGCATTCTTCCACATTACCAATCTTATCCTCCATTCACGGCAGGTCTTGCTGGGTATTAAGTTACTTTATCTGATCAAATAAGATCAAGTACTTCTATTCCATTTTGTGTTTTCCTATGATAGAGCTACATTTTTTATGCTTAAGTGATAAGACCATCTTAGTGAATCAAAGAGGTTTGTCTGGGTCTGGAACTTCACTCCTATAGTCCTAGCACATGACAAATGGAGGCCCAAAGATTGAAAGTTCAAGGCCAGCCTGGGCCTAAATAGTAAGACCTTGTGTCAAAAAAACACAAAACAATAATATAAAAAGAGGAAAAACAATGTAAGTGTTGTTGGGGGTAAGAGAGAAAAAAATAAAACTATTTTGTTACTAGCATGTTGATAATGCTGACTAATAATTATCTACTGGATTTTGCAAAGAAGCTGTTTCAAAGTTAGATATCCCTCCCATTTCTCCGAGTAAAACTAAAATGTGAAATTAGAGAGCTCAGAAAGAAAGTTGTTGCAGTCAAAACTTGAGAAATATTATAAGAAGAACATGAGAAACCACAAAATATCTAAACTGTCATTAGTGCCAGGTACACAGGACACAGCATGAAGCAGGACCTATCAAGCATAGCAGAGGGCAGGGTTGAACTTCACCAGGACTTGTCTTGCTCCTTGGAGATGAAGATGCCTTGCCAACATGACAATAACATTCACGTGAGAGAGGTCGCCCAGTGAGTAACCAGCATCAGGGGAGTAAGAAATTGTCCATATAAAGGAAGAGCTTCCACTTCCACATCACAAGCACAAAGGAGAAATCATATACCCACCAAATCATTCCAGGAGCAGAATGGCAGTGTGCAGGGATGGACATCCCAACTGTAAGATGAGCTGCTGGTGATTGCCAGGACCCAGGATGTCTGTTGCTATGGCAGCAGTGGAGGGCAAAATTGGGACCAGTAACTTGGTGAAGCAACTCTGAATGTCCACCCCGGCTGCTCCTCAAACAGTTTTGGCTGTGCTGGAGTTTCCGAAGCTCATTGCCTTCACAGGTTGCTGAGTCAGGTAAGAGGGAAGGAAGAGGACAAGCATTAGTAAAAGTAAACCAGCAGTCAAGCCAGGAGTGTTTGAGGGGAAGAAAGGAGGATGGGATAAGTTAATCTCAATATTTCATTTAAAAGATGAGGAAATATGAAACCATGATAAAAAAAAAAGCACAGATACCAGATTTGTAGGGGGTGTTAGCTTCCACTGATAGCCGGCCTTTGGACTCCTGTGTTCCTTCTTTTCTTTCTATTCTTATCTTTAAGTAGTTGGACAGAAGAGTTGACGTTTAACAGAGCAGTTTATGAATTTAATATCTCTTGATCCATGTCACCCCTTTCAACATTCTCACCCACCCCTCCCCACCCACCCCTTCCCTCATTGTTCATAATGTGTATGCATTGTTCTATGTTCTCTTGAATAACATGGAAAAGGGAAATGGAGATCCTTTCTTATTATTTTCCACTAAAGAATGTTAAATATTTCTCTTTCTCAGATGCATTAAATATGTTTATGCCGTTATAATGAATATACTATTAGTGAATGTAATCCTCTACCTGCTCAAATCCTGCCATTTTACCTGAACACTTGGAAACAGTTTCAGCTCGGTAGAACTCCTCAAGGGCCTCCAATAAATTTCACTGAATTGTAATTCAATAATATAATTTTAATCCACAGAGCCATAAGTATGGGTGAGATTGAACACTCTCTCACCACAGTGAGCTGTAATGTTTCTTCTCGGAATTAAATTTAAATTGAATTTGAAAAGACTTTCCTGCACATAAAAAGAAAGACAGGGGAAAATGCTTCATTTCTCTCCATCCTAGAAACTGAAAGGAATAGGCTGCTGAGTATTTTATCATCAGAGGTTCAAATTCTATAAATCTGAGCTGGGAAATGTGAGAAGTCAAACCATTTAAAATATATTAAAAGAGCTAAGAGCTAAAGTTTTCTGACTGACTCATTCTGACTTAAGGAACGTACACACACACACTCAAATGAACACATACTCAGTTCAGGCTCCATTCCCTTTTCAACTTTGCTCAAAAGTGAATACAATGATCATAAAATGATGGGTTTTTAAATATATCTCTTGCTTAAATAAAAATAAATAAATAAATAAATGGGGGCTGGGATGTAGCTCAGTGGCAAAGCACTTGCCAAATATATGCAGCATCCTGGGTTTGATCCCCCATACCAAAAAAGGAAAGACAAAAAAAAACCTGATAGGTGCTGCCTTCCAAATTTCCAGAGTATAGATGTCCTCCAAGATATAATTAACTTAAATGACTGTCTTTCTGCCAAGATGACAAAGGTGGAACAATTTATGAAACCACTATCCATCTTGTAAAGAGTTTATAAAATCTGTTCTCCTGATTGGCTTCATAGGTTGATTAATAGACAGTTTTTATTTCAGACTTTAATTAAAAGCAATAAAAACAGTCAGCTGTCGGCTATGAATGTGTTGGTAACAAAAAAGGGGACCATTAGGGAGATGGAAGTGCAAGCAATATAACCTGAGACCATGTAGATAGATCTATGTGCCTGTGCTAAAAACCTTCTCTGGGTCAGCAAAGGAATCCCAGAGAGAGGCAAAAATCACAAATAATAGTAGATTTCCAAGTTTTAGACCCAATCTACTTATTCAAGAGACATGCACACCATAGTTTTTACATATTTATATAAATGTCAAAGTTAAGCAAGGCAAAAAATTTGAATGCTAGAAAACACAAACTACAAAATTAATTCAGCTGATTGAAAGAAACATTTTCTATAAATTATTGAGCAGATGTCACAAACTGTTGTGAAAGAAGGAAATCAGCATGTGGGTATTGATCCTGATGGCATTCTCCTAATTATTCACTCCCCAGGTCTACAATCAACATTTGCCTATACTTCAAGCCTTGTGACGTATAGAAAATCAGCCTGGAGAGATGAAATGATATAAGTACCATTGGGAAGATACTGCTCACTATTGGAATAAAATATCACCTGGGGTCTCCCTCCACCCAATCTGTCTGTAGTCATCTGTGTGCCCCTGAATTACAGATAGCTACATCTTCAGAGGGAGTCTTAAAACCCTATGCACAGATTTGGTTATTTAATATATATATGCAAGGGCATGCTGCATTCTCACAGACTGCAAGAAGCATTTCCTGCAGGCATACCTGGACCAAAACCACATGGACCACTCAGAAAATGTATGAGATACAATGATTTTTCAAATGAAGTCTTTTGCTTATTTAATTATGCTTTGGTTCCACAGAGAAGGACCAGTTCACATTCTAAAGGAAGTAAGGCCCAGCCTTTTCAGGCTCAATGTTTGGACAAAGAAGGCAAACAGATACCAACTGAGCAACGAAAAGTGAAAGGCTGCAGAAGTTTAAAAAAGTGAAGTCTACTGTGACAGGAAAAATATTAACATACGAGTTTCCTCTTCTCTCTCCCTTCACTCTCCATTAGAGATAATTCTGCTTTTGTAGATTTTTTTTCAGGTTGTGTTATTGTGCAGAGCAGAGAACTTGGAATGGGGAAAGTAGAAGGGCAGAGAGTAAAGAAACCAAAACCAAGCTGACTGGTTTTGTTGGAAAAGGCAAAAAAAAAAAAAAAACAATAAGACTAGAAAGAAGATAATAAAACACTAACAGAGGGGAACCATAGGCCTCTTTCTGTTCTTTACTGAAGCATTGTGGGAAGGAGGACCATGATTTACTTTTGGCTCTGTTTACAGTAAAGAAGGATAACAGGTGAGTTGGAAACATTTTTTCTCTCTCTTTTTCACATCTGATATTTAAACTCAGGCCTTGAGCTTGTGATGGAGACATGTTTCTCCTGGAATGTCTGTAGCCTTATTTTTATAACTTCTACAACTTTTAACATTAAAGCAACATAACATTATTCATTTGAAGACTAGAGCTATTCTTCCTTCAATATACTCAGTTAATTTATAACAAAGTAGTACAGATTGTACTGATTATCTTATGATCAGTCTAACTTCATTAAAATCACAATATTATCAATTTCACACAATAAAAATTCATCTCTTTCTCTTCATTTGATTATTGGGAATCTCCTGGTTAACGTATATAAATTCAGAGAAAATGAGTAAGAAGGATTTACTGATACCCGTCCCATACTTAAATATTTGTCCCAATTCTGACTAGCAAACAAATACAAATTTATATTTCCACTACACTTGGTTCAGGCCGCTGACTTATTCAAATTTATTTCTGTATTTTATCATCTTTATAACATTTGAATAAAACTTGGATTTGATAGAGACAGAAGAACTTGGTAGAGGTCAGGCTCTCCCGCTTACTAAATGGATATAATCATTCTGAGTTATCTAGTCTTGTTTATTTATGAATTGGAGGTAAAACTGTGTATAGCTCAGATATTTCTTGAGAGAGTCTTCCAAAAATCATGGATTATCTTCTAGATTCAACACAAGGGACCACCATAAGGTAAGCTTCAGCAGCAGGTGTGACAATCATCGTGCCATACAACTACTAACATTTCTGCAGCTGACCCCAATGTGCACTCTGTGCCTGGCACAAGACAGTTCTGAAGTCATTTGTCCTCATGAAATGCTATGTGGTCAATCTTACTGTGTACAAACCAGAAGTCTCCAATTCTAAGAGCTCCTTCCTCATCCACCCACCTGGCAACAGCCTATATTTGGAGTACTCACTGTACTCCTGACATCAAATAGAAAATTTTTGGGCAAATGATGTCCTGTTCGGGACACACTGTACTTACAAACTGACATATTGGACTTAAATCCCTTTGTGCAAACAATTTAAATATAACAAAAATAAATTTAACACATTTTATTTTTGAAAAGAACATTGTTCCTGCCTTCCTCTCCTCTGTTATTATGGTGTCACGTTCATGCTGGGTGTCCCTTCGGTTAGGTGCAGAAAGAAGTACAAGTTCTCTCTCTACAGAGATACTAATCTATAAATTATAAACTTTTAAGAAACTCAGTATGCTTTACTGAATTAATCTAACTATGATCTCCCAGAATTCATGTATTGAAACTGTAACCCATAGTACATTTTTACAAGTGACCATATTTGTGCACAGAGACATTAAGTAACATGACTAAAGTTGAAACTAAGAGCAGTATGGTGGCTTTTACCAAATATAACTTGTGTCCTTAGAGTGGGAAGAAATACGGGGAAAAAACACAGTGTAACCAAAGTAAGTTAAGTCAGTGTTAAAATTATAGCCATTGATAGGATACCCAGGTTGAGAGTTCACTTGTAGACAAACTATGATGGTGTGTGGGAACATTATCTGAACTAAATGAGCACAACAAGTTGATTTCTTATTTAAGTTTATGTTGAAACAGCTTCAGACCCCATAAGGGCTTGAGTTGGTATGGGTATAAAGGAGAAGATGGGGGAAAAACTCAATAAGAGTCAGATAATTGCATTAAACAAAATGAATGGCACTGAGGTTTTGATGTTCTTAGTGTTTCTTTTCACTGGACCACATCTTGCCTTTACCAGGTTAATTAAGAGAGATCTCTTTATTAGGGGTGGCTGTGTGCAAAACACCACAGGTATCTTCTTCATCTCAGCCTCCGTTCAAGCACTGAGGGACTAAGGAGAATCCAGGGTAACTTGTAATCTCAAGAAGGATTTGTCAACCTAGACTGTTACTTGAGGAGAAAAGCTTTATTATAAATATAGAACAGTGTTACGCATGTATATTTAGAAGGATATTTCAAGACAAATTTCACAGACCATCTTCTCATACTGCCAGAAAATGATGTTTTCCAGTGTCACTACTACTTTTAGATTCTGGATGAAAACATTCACTTTTGAAATAGTTTGTTAAGGAATAGAATACAAGATGAATTACTTGCTGCAATGGACACACACACACACACACACACACACACACACACACACACACATGCGAGTTTACTTGACATGTAGGTTCCCCAGGAGTAAGAAAAAAAACATAAAACAAAAATAGTAGAATGGCACAGCAGAGCAAAATGGAGTCTCAAAGCAGCCTCTGTCACTATGGACCACAGAGTTACGCTGAATACCATGCAAACTTGAACATGAATAATACTAAGCCCGTCATACAGGATGATCATCTAGAAAGCAGAGAAAAATTCCCAGTGCTCACCATGAATTCTTAGCCTGAGAGTGAACAGGAGATGTGGTTGAGAAGAACTTGTAAAAGATTTTCATGGTAAATTCCACACAAAAGACATAGTTGAAGGGTGGCTGAGGCTGAAGAGCTCAGCATGGAACTCAGAACGTGTGGTCCTACCAAGAACAAACATGCTGCTTCTGTGTCTATTGCTCTCTAAATAAGGATTGTATTACACAGAGCATGCGAAGAGTGGGAAAAGCACCTAATGAGCCATAGATGAATGGATTTCAATGTCCCTGAAGTAGTTCTGTGCAGGTCAGCGGTGACCATCTCTATTTCAATGTTTGTTCTAAATTGACTTTCACTGGAATATAACCCACAGCAAGGCTTATGCATTATTAGACATTTCCAACACAGAGAATACATAGAGAGGTGGCTACAGTTGATCAACACAGACAAAGTGCTATCGGTGGACATCTTTCCAATAGATGTTAAAGTTGGGATTGTACTACATGGAAACAGACTATTCCCAAGTTTCATGAGAGCCAGTCTTGTATTTTGTAAATGGCCTAGAAGAAAGTTGGACTTGTAACGTTAGGAAATTCATCTTCCAAGCCATACATATATCATCAGGACTTATTTCCAAAGATATTTAAGTTTGTTTCTGAAGCAAACAATACTTTTTTGGTGAATGTAAGCAGAAAGATAAATAAGCAAATAAATTCAAACTTACCCAATGTGAAATAAAATGTTGGAAGCTGTATCCAAAGTTGCATTTTGATATAGGTAAGATGGGCAATGATATACAAAAGTGGCAATTGGGTCAAATTTCTACCACTACAACACTAGCAGCTCAGATTTATTCTGGCATAATTCCCATTCTTGACACTCGGGAAAAAAGCATAATGTTATTGTGGTTCTATTCTCTAAATAATGTACCATAGGCACCATGGGCCAATGTACTGCACACAGCTTTTCACTTCATGTAAATGAGCTCATCCAAGGTGGGGACCACATGTCCTGTACATTTGACACATGTTCTGATATTTGTAGATCCCAAGACAGTCACCTAAACCAGAGCCAACCAGATGCTGGACTGTATGTTGCCTTAAGTCATTTAGATTCAGCATAATTTTAACACAGTATTACTATGGAGAAAACTAATTGATATTTAAATCAATGTCTGGAGAAAAATTTGATCTGAAATTAATTCATAATTCATGAAACTGTTTAAATAGTAACACTATGTAATCTTTAAAAAAGAAAAAAAGATAGGACATCTAAAATTTTAAATTTTAAATAAAATTTGGACTAAGAGTTCAAATCAGTATATCAAGTTCATACATGTGTCAGACTTGACATGTTAAGACACCAAGGAAAAGATAGACACATATATATACATATATATATACACACATAGATATGTTCATATACATATACACATGTTTATATATATGGCTCTATATATGTGTGTATATATACAGAGAGATCAAAATACCACCAGCAGCCTTGTTCAGAATATGACACTGATTTATACTAGACTAATGCCTAATATCTACTACCATTCATAAGTTAGCCATTTACATCTATTCTACATTAGGCAAACCAGCTCTTAATTTAGTTAGGCAGAACATGAAATGAAATTGTGCAATCCATTTTACCTGGGCTGAATTCTATAAAGAATCCAGTAAAGGTAAAAAAAAAAAAAAAAAAAAAAAGAATGTTACCTGAAGAATGTAAATCTGCTTCTTATACTCAAGTAATAATTATGATTCTTTCCTGACTCTATTTTGCTAGCCAAGCCATTTTATGCCATGGAGTATCTTACTCTTCCTATTCATCATTCATGGTGATTCTATCATTTTAAAAAAATACACATTACCAAAACTAAATTGCTCCTGATTTATTGATTTTCCT
The DNA here is from genome assembly GCF_019054845.1 of Dipodomys spectabilis. Classification (NCBI taxonomy): domain Eukaryota; kingdom Metazoa; phylum Chordata; class Mammalia; order Rodentia; family Heteromyidae; genus Dipodomys; species Dipodomys spectabilis. The sequence continues at coordinate 2,798,407 of NW_024870892.1, read as the reverse complement.
TTTCAGTTGAGAAATTTATTTTAGTTCTTTCTAGGCTTTAATATATTTCTCATGTTTTGTGACTTAGAAAACCATTCATTAATGTGTTCAGGCACAAGTGATATTTACCAAGTTGTAACTGGCACATCCTCAACCAGTGAGTGAAGTGATAAACAAATGCAATTTCCAAGGTCCCTATTCCCAACAATGAAATAAGTACAAATCAGGGAACAAAGAGATAGACATAGTAAAACTTAATGCTACAACAAATAAAGCAAGATTACAAGGATGTACAATGTATAGATCATTGTATGATTCAGAGCTGAGAGACCTTGTCATAGAGGAACAAAATATATCTGTTAGAAATAGAACTTGGTATTGGCCAGGTACATAGAGAGCCGAAAATCCCTATGTGCTGATACAGTACAAGTTCAAATTCCTGGGGAGGGAACAAATGCAGCAGGCACAAGATTTTATGACGGGTGTATTTAACTAGAGGAAGTCCACATTAATAAAAGTCAGTAATGGAGCAAAAAATAAACCAAATAAAAGCTAACATGGTGTTTTGGATTATTATTGTTATCTATAAACACCCTAAAAGAGTCTATAATTCTGGGAATTCAAGAATTCAGACCTCAGACTCTAACCCTAGAGTAAAATTCTACATAAGAAGACGTCTATCATTGGAAGAAAGAAAGTCAGTCAGTCAGAAAGCAGTGAGCTGAGTGACTGGCAAAGAGGCAAGAGACAGTGCTCCAGCATTCCATGAACATGAACTTGGTAGTCCTAGTGGACTGCAAAACCTCATAGAGGAATTCATCCATTCAAGGGTAAGCATTTACTGTGACCCTGTACAGGTCAAAGCGTCAAGCAGCCCGACACACAGAACTGTGGGTTCATGCACAGAGACTGCGGTGGATCTTGGGGGAACTCAGCCAAGTAGGGTATGATCATTTTATTCCTAGGCTCTGCCCAGTAGGGTAAAGCAGACTAATTGCAGGGTCTTCCCTTAAGGAAGGTGTATGAGTTCCCATCAATCACACATGCACTTAGTCACCACAGTCTGAAAATACATTAAACTAATCAGGAAGGAAGTCAGGAGAAAACATAACTCAAGCCAAATCGGCAAGCCAAGCAGATCCAAAAAAGGCATGTGAGGCTGGGAGAATGGGTGGGAGGAATGGCAAAGATTGGTAAAGTAGGGCACTGCCTAAAGCACAGGAGCATTTCTGTCATGCACTGGAATGTTCGTTCTATCTGAAGCCCAAGTCTGTGCTACCACTGCAGAGGTGACTCCCATGGCCTTCAGATAGAGCTCTGGACTCTGAGATGCATCTCTAGACCACAAATACAGAAGGCTGAGACTTAAAAGTACAAGGGAATAAAGCCAAGCAGACAGTTTTAAATACTAGACTCTAAGTCCTGGGACTTCTCAAAAAATCAAAATAAACTTTGCATCAGGGAAATCTGGAACAATTTAATCACTTAATTCTCTCATACAGGGGAGACATTGATTCTGAAGACTTGTGGTGAAGAGCACAGCGTGGCCTAAGGGAGGAGGCACAAGTGAACTGCATGGGTGAATGTGTGCAGGGTGCCGATGAGCCATAGTGGGGTTCAAGATGTATTAGAGCATATGTAAGAGGTGTATGGAGACAGCATCAAAAGATGTTGATGGCACCCAGAGACTGTGCCTTCAGCTGAGGCAGGGCCCATGGGAAGGAATCAATGGAAAAGAAGGAAACTTGATTTATATAAAAAGTCTTGGAAGAAATTGATGAGGGAAGAAATATAAATACCATGGAAGAAAGAACAAAAACTATATAAAACTATATAAAAACTATATAAAAACTATATAAAATATATGATATCTATATATATATATATATATATATGGCAACTGTTAAATAGCCAGCCACAGTGGTGTTATTATATTTTATATTCAAATTGCAATCAGTCACAGATGAATTAAATAATTGAACAATAGGACACAATTACTAAATGGTTATAGTAGATACTATGGCAGGGTGCTCAGGTTCTCTCCTATCCTTCTTTTGTTGTTGTCATTGTTTGTCCTGGGACTTGAACTCTGGGCCTGGGGGCTGTCCCTGAGCTCTTCATCTCAAGGTGAGCACTTTACCACTAGAGCCACTTGCAGTTTTCTGGTGGGTTTAAGACTTGGAAAAAAATTATTAAGTGAAGTAAGCCAGGCCCAAAGAAACATAGGTCCCATGGTTTCCCTTATCTGCAATAACTAGTATAAGTCTAGGACAAGCAGAAAAGGTCAAAAGCTATGTACATATGACCATATAAGATGATGTTAAACGAAATGAACCCCAAGATAGGGACACAAGTGGTTTTTCTTTGTTGCTATTGTTTTTAACATATTAATAATGTACCATGTGATTCTTTTTTGTTTCTTTTGTATGTTCTTCCCCCATGGTATAACTCCTGTTTTCACTGTATTTGATTCCAGTGCCCTGCATGTTGTAGATACATTTTTATAATGTGGGGATGGGAAGGGAAATAACAAAATGCTTAAATAAGGATAGAGGTTGACCCATTGTAACAATGAGACGTACAAGACACTATGTTGAAAATGAACTTTACAACTTGGGGAGGGGAGAGGGAGAAATTGAGGAAGTGGGGAGGGAAGGGATGGTAGGGGAAAAACAAAAGAGGAGATAACAATGCTCGATAGGAAATGTACTCATTACCGTGCTCATGTAACTGTAACCCCTCTGTACAGTATTTTTACAATAAAAAACATATATACACATTAAAAAAGTCTATGGCCTTTCCTGCCCCAGGTGGCTTTGAACCACAATCCTCAGATCTCAGCCTCCTGAGTAGCTAGGATTACAGGCTGCTCTCCTACCCTTCTTATCTTGGGAGTGTTCACATACTCACCGACCTCTCTCCTTCAGCCTCTAGATGTTTCACTGCTGATAAAGCAGCACCTTGCTCCTTCTTCAGTGGTATTTGGAGCTGTCTATCATCCTCTTCTGAACGATTATGTCTGGTCCTGGCTTGGATACAAGACAGACTGAGATTGCGGGCTGTCTTCTGCCCTCCCCCCAGAGCAGGCTGGGCTGAGGACTTGCCCAAGCTCATACCCAGACCTGTGTTTTTCACTTCTCTCCTTTTCATCCTCCCCTCTCCCCTTATTCGCTGGCATCTTTTCACACTCCCTTGTTGAGGATTTGCCAGCCCAGGGATTACTTCCAGGGAACCAACCAAAGAAAGTTCTAGAATCAAACTTGAACCCAGGATTATGTCCTCCCACTTCCTGCCCCTAGATTTGCATCAGTCCAGGGACAGAGTGGCCTTCGACTATCATCCAGGTTACCTGATCTGCTGTCTACCTGGGGCAAATATACAACTGTAGAAAAACAAAAATTACAAATGGAGTTGCTTTCCTAATTTCAGCCACACTTTTCTCATTGTTGGCATACAGAAAAGCCATTGATTTTGGGGGGTTAATTTTATAACCTGCTACTTTGCCAAAGTTTTGAATCAGCTTGAGTAATTTGGGAGTGGAGTCTATGGAATTCTTTAAATACAAGATCATGTCATCTGCAAAGAGGGAGAGTTTTATTTCTTCTTTCCCTATTTGGATCCCCTTTATGTCTGCATCTTGTCTTATTGCTGTAGCTAGGCATTCTAATACTAGATTGAAGAGAAGTGGAGAGAGTGGGCATCCTTGTCTTGTTCCTGAGTTAAGAGGAAATGGCTTTAGTTTTTCACCATTGAGTATAATGCTGGCTCTAGGTTTGTCATATACAGCCTTTATTGTATTGAGGAATGTTCCATGGATTCCTAATTTTTTCCAAAACCTTCATCATAAAGGGGTGTTGGATCTTGTCAAATGCTTTTTCTGCATCTATTGAGATAACCATGTGATTCTTATTCTTGCTCCTGTTGATGTGATGAATAATATTAATTGATTTGCGTATATTGAACCAGCTTTGCATCCCTGAAATGAATCCTGTTTGATCGTGGTGTATGATTTTTTGGATGAATTGTTGAAGTCGATTGGCCAAAATTTTGTTGAGAAGTTTTGCATCAATGTTCATCAAAGAAATACTGGCTAGGGGCAGGAGCCGTGACAGGAATCTCAGGAGAGGGGCGTTTGTCCTCTGGAAATCCGAGGGCCATCACCGGTCATCACAGTGAGCTCTCCTCACCACACAGCTTTGTGTTCCCAGAGACCCACAGCAAACATTTGGAAAGCGGGGTGCACTTTCCCAACCAGTAACCCATCTCAGAATATTCTCTGGCCTGCATGTGCAACATCACCAGATCATCAACGAGATCAAACTTCACAAAACAGAGTGTCCAGAAAGTGAAATTCAGAGCAGAGGGCAGGTAGGTTACAGAAGCTGGGAAGAGTTAGCAAGCCCCACTTCCCCCAAAATCACAGGACCTCTCATCACCCTCTGTGCAGGTGCACCTTGGAACACAAAAAGGAAATACAAACCCACCCAGAAATACAACAATCTGCCCTGAGTACTGTGTTTTACTACATTGTGAGTCTGAAGTTGTCATCATCCCCCAAACATTAAAGCATGCATTCATAGTTCTGCCCTGACTCTAAATCCTTCTAGATCTTCTGCAAGATCTTTGCAATGTCTGTTGGAAATCCTTGGTTGTTATGTCAACTCAATACAGGATCTGGGTGGGGGATGTAGTTCATGATGGCAGAACAACCCGTGCCTAGAAAGCAGAGGATCCTTACACCTTATAGTAACAACAACAACAGAAGAATGGGGAAGAGGCATTTGGTGCAACAAATGGATCCAGCAGTGGGAATGGTGGGATGAAGAGAGCCTGAAATAGAGGTGGCCCACAGAGATCATTAGAAGTAGGTTTTTGTAGAACAATCAGTAAGATTGGCTCTTAAACTCTGTGCACAATAATTTTAAGTATTCAAAACTCCTCTTAAATTGTCATGCTAAGTTCATATAGAGATCCACTCAAAAATGTGATCACGTCATTCAATTTAGTAAGAAAGCCATATGCTCGTAGGTTTGTCTCTTTGCAAACAAGGTCACAGTTGCTGTTCTAAGTACAATAAAAATTAAATCCAAACTGGGAGCCAGGCACTCCAATCTGAATAACAGGGATCCTAGTTTATCTGGAAAAGAATGGGCTTCCAGAATATAAACCATATTCCTACTTATCTCCTGGCAAGAGGATTCATCCATAGTTTGACTCCGGGGAACCCTTTGATTACCATGTAAAGCCATTAATTTTCTCCTGAGGTTCTTCAGAATATTAAAGATGAGCGATAGCAAAGACATGGAGATAAAATCTTGAAGGCCAAGGTCTCCATGAATGTGTCACCGGGGAATTCTCAGCACAAACAGTGTTCTGAGCCTTGACCGGGGCCATGCCTGGGCCTTTGCAGGAGGAGGAGGTGTGCAGACAATGTACAACAAGAATTGGGCATCCCAGGGGCTGGGAAGGTGGCTCAGTGGTAGAGTGCTTGCCTTGCATACATGAGGCCCTGGGTTCGATTCCTCAGCACCACACAAGCAGAAAAAACTAGAAGTGGAGCTGTGGCTCAAGTAGTAGAGCGCTAGCCTTGAGCTGAAGAGCTGAGGGACAGCGCCCAAGCCCGGAGTTCAGGCCCCACGGCTGGCAAAAAAAAAGAATTGGGGATCCCACAGTCCTCCTGCAAGGTTCTCCAGCAGCCTTCTCTGAGGACTCCACAGCCAAATAGGTTTTAGTAAATATCAAGAGATGGAGAGTCCAATATTCACAGGACAGTGAGTGAGGGACAGAGCATATTATTCATCTGAGAGGAGAATGTGGCCAAGACCGTTGGGCAGATTGGCAGAGAACAAGTAAATACAAATGACATTCTCCATGAGTGAGCAAGAGCATCCCGCCCCTCCCTGCCAGGGAAAGCAGACAGGAAGCGCAGATGCACCAGAAGCAAACAGGACCCAATATAGGGATTATGTTTAAATAAGGGAAGACAATTCAGTAAACAAACGTCTGCTTTTATAGGAGATTGTTTATTGTTACATGATTGGGGCACGGTTTTCTTAAAGGTAGTTCTTCACATCAGAGACCTTACTGCAGCAGCATGAGATGGGGTAACATCGCTATCCTAGGCTGAGTTTTTGTCTGTTTTTACCTACTCCATCCAGCCTCCTCTAAGGATGGACGAAACAGAGATGAGTCATCCATAACATATGTGCGTGTCTATCATGTCTGGTCTGCCACACGTGATCCTCATTCAAGCCAGATATTAACCGTTGCCTTGCCGCCAGCTGGTGGACCTAGTGGAACAACTCTCTCCATGCTTACAAGCTAAGATGACCGCATTCTTCCTGTCAGGACTTAGTTCTCCATTGTCTGTGAAGTTTCACACAATAATTGTGTTTTTCTTTTTTCTATTCCTCTCCAGGGCTCTGCTACATTTTCTAACTCCAAAAGCATCCTAGGCAAGCAGGATCAACTGTATCTATCTCCAGACATTTGATGTTAGAGTGGCACAGGTTTGAGGAAGAAAAGCTGATAGCACCAGAGGCCATTAACTTTCTTTTCCAAAAATCACCTTTCTCATTAGGTTTGACAAATGTGCTTGAGAACAGCAGTTTATGGCAGTGGACTAGATAAAACTTCAGAAAGATAGTACACACAACGAAAGGTAAGACAAATTGCAATGATAGGGTATGTCAGCAAAGGGCTGAGGCTGCAGGAATGTAGTGTCTTTGTACCCATAGCCATTCATTAAGCAGGGTTATGTCAGTGTGGCTGTCATAAAGGAATGAGGAGGCCCAGAAACCAGGAGTAGCTGAGCACAGTGAATGCTATCTCTGGACTTCTGCAACCTTCCCTCAGACTTCCCATTGTCAGCCATACATGCGTGTGTAAGTCTACTCGGGAAAGAATTACTTTAATGAATGATTCATAATCTAAAATGAACTACTCACTTCATGTAATGAAGCTTTCTGACTCAGAAATATAGATGATTATTGATTCTGGATAATTATCAAAAGCCAGTGGTTGACTTCTTAGCTCAGAAGATACAGTTGTGCTTCTGGATGAGGAATTAAAAATAATTACATTACAGTTGTAAAAAAAAAACACCCTGATTTTATTTTTAAACTGTATAGATATACTCTCAAAACATAGTATTGTTTGTAAATTGCATTATGTTTGCTTCCTCATTTTCACAAAGTAATTATATATTGATTTGTATCAATGAGGGAAACAAACTCTTCCTTCAGAGAAAGCATTGAAAAGGAGAACTCTTATTTAAGGTCTTATCATTTGTGAATCTTTTACCTAGACAAGGTTAGGAGCCTCCGCCCATGACATTTCTCTTGTTAAGGGAATTGCTTTCAGACTGGACATGGATAACAGGCCTTCACTGTGAAGAAATTCCATTTTGGGGTACACCTCTATCCCTATTTAAGCAATTTGCAACAATGAGATGTACAAGAAGTCATGTCAAAAACCGAACTTTACAACTTTGGTGGGGTGGGGGAGATGGGAGGGTAGGGATGGGAAGGGGAAACAAAGGAGGAGGCAACAATGCTTGATAAGAAATGTACTCATTACCTTGCTCATGTAATTGTAACCCCTCTGTACGGTATGTTCACAATAAAAAAACTTAGTAATATAAAAAATTCAATTTTTGAAAGTAGAAAGCCTTAAATGTGAACGTGGAAAGTTAAGAGAAAGACAACCACACCATTCCTATCCTCTCACCTTCCAATTATCTATTGATATATTCTGTTTAAATCTGCTTTCTGTGATGATTATTATTGATTTTATTCCATGTGAATACCTCTCTATCTCCCCAGTGGTTTTCATACACTCAGCCACTCAAGACTTTTGCTTCTGCAAATACATTTTCTCATGCATTTACTCTTGCGAAACCACAACTATACTGATGTGCTTATGAAACAAGTAGAAAAATGAGACAAAATGCTCTCAAGTTCATGTCTCAGTTGTATCCCAGTTCTCTCCTCTCTTTGAACGATGCTACAACGTTCAAGATGGTAGAAACTGAAGCAAAGCTCTAGATAGAAGCCAGCTTGGGCAGGAAAGTTCATGAGATTCTTATCTCCAATTAACCACCAAAAAGCCGGAAGTGGATCTTTGACTCAAAGTTGAGCACAGAAGTTTACGGATAAAGACAAGGCCCTAATTTCAAACCACAGAACCCACAACAACAAGTAAAAGGTATGAAATGAGGCCAAAGGAGAATATACAAAGGAGTGGTTTACAAGGCTCATTGGCTGTAGCATATGAGCATATAAAATAATATGGAATGAACTCAAAGAGAAAGAAACAAGAGCTATTTTTAGTTGCCATTGTTGTTGGTTTTGTTTCTTTTCCTTTTGTCCTGTTTGTTTATTTGTGTTTGGGAGGTTAACGGAGAGCACAGAAATGGTAGAATAAGGGTGAACAAATACAACAGTGGTACTCACTAGACACTGCGGGGAAAATGAGCTGTACATTTTGTGGGTGAGGACAGGAGGGAAAAACTGGGAGAGAGTGAAGGAAGGGGAGACATGATTCAAAAAGAATTATCCTCATTACCTGTTTCATGAAACTGTAACCCCTCTGTATATCAACTCAACAATAACAATTCAAAAAATTAAAAAAATTAAACACCCCAAAATTAAAAGTATGCATAAATAGTGCCTATCTTTGAAGGTCTTCTCAATATAAAAATAAAACTTTTCAATTAAGAAATGGTTAAAGGGGCTGGGAAGGTGGCTTAGTGGTAGAGTGCTTGCATAGAATGCATTAAACCCTTGGTTTGATTCCTCAGTACCACATAAACAGAAAAAGCTGGATGTGGCACTGTGGCTCAAGTGTAGAGTGCTAGCCTTGAGCAAAAAGCAGCTTAGGGACAGTGCCCAGGCCTGAGTTAAAACCCCAGGACCAGTAAAATAAATATAATATAGATTTGGTTAAAAAACTGGAGAAGATATTTTTTCTGAGGCCATACAAATGTCTAACAACTATATTAAAAAATTGTCAAATATCACGAATCATCAGAGAAAGGTAAAATGAAGTCATCTTGAGATATGATCTCACCTATGCAAGAAAGGTTATTTAAGAGACAGAAAACAAGTTTTAATGAGAAAAATCAAGAGAAAGAAATCTTTACACTAGGGGATGTGCACATGAGTAAATCAGGTAAACAATTATAAAAACTCAGAGGTCCATCCAAACATTATAAATAGAATAACTATAGAATCCTGTGATCTTATTTCTGAGTGTGCAAAGGAAGTGAAGCCTGCGTTATAGCCAAGAGATATCTGCACTCCCTTGCCCTTTGCAGTTTTGTTTACAATAGCTAACTACCCATGTGTACAGCATTGTACAGTGCTAGAGATGGCTCTTTGTCAATATCTAGATTTTGATATTTAGTTTTTTATATGATATATAGGTAAATGAGGACATTATTCAGTTGGAACTTCTATTTGTAACAACATGGATTAATCTAGGGTCAATATTCTAAGTGGAATAAGCCATCAACAAGGACAAATGTTCTACCTGATAGAATAGATCAAAATAAGTGAAACTCCTAAAAGCAGAGAGTATGATGGTGGTGGCCCCGGGTTGGAAAATGGCTTGATTAGAAAGTACAGAGAAAGTTGGCTGAAAAGGATGAATTCTCAGGTATAAGAAAAATAAATACTGAGACTCCAATACCAGGAGGATGGTAAGCAGTAATATTGTACTGTTTCTTTGAAACATACTAAGTGTCTTTACACATTCCCCTTATCACAAAGTAAGCATAGTGTTGTGTTTGCATGGTTGGCTTAATCATTTCACAATATGTGTGTGCTTCTGATGATCACATTGTGCACTTCAAGTACAGAGAATTTTGTCAATTACACCTCTGTAAATTAGAAAATGAGTGAATGGAGAAGTGCCTGATCTTATACAATTCTACTCCTCCATTATTGCTGTTCTTGTGTACGACCTTCAAATGAAATGTGTTGGTTCTCTTCTTCACACTGTACCCAAAGGATTGTTCTTTCTTTCTGGGGTCACTTTCTTGCCATATGAGGAAATTAAGTGGATTTCTCTTCTTTCTCTTGGGTTCTCATTTCCTGACAGGTCTTCTTCCTTTTCTTGAAATGTTTAATAGTCCAGCATTAGAGTTTCAATGCTTGACCTTTTCTTCTCATCTTATTGACCATGCAGATTATCACTTGTACATGGAAAATACTATCTTCATGCTAATGAGTCCCACGCTCATTTGTATAATTTCCACCTTACTCTTGAACTCACTACCCATCTGTCCAATATTCACTTACTAGTTCCCTTCAGCTTTCAATGAAAGTTAAGTAAAAAAAAAGTTATGGAAAAGAAATTCTGAATAATTTGAAAAATTTTAACTTTCATACTAATCAACAAAACATTAAATCAATCACTAATGGAAAAATCCATAACTACTACAGTGCTAGAAAATTTTAAAGAGATAAAGAAAAGAAGCAAGCTGACATCATGTGACAACGACCTAATATTTAGAAAACCAAGTCCACATGGAATCTTTATTCTTAACATTTGGGGGAAATCCTAGGAGTCACAATTGGTGCAAAAGTATATTTTATGTTACATCAAACATTCTTTTATTTATCTACTGTACTAAAGGATATACTAACTACCAGACATTTATGCTTAAAATTTGAATGTGTTCCTAAAGTGACAAGCAGGCTTATTACAGAATTATTAAATCTAGGAGCAATCTAATTTTATATTAATGGTAGAATGTATGAATTTTGACATATTTATACAGTTAAAGACAGATAGCCTAAATAAATCTTGAGCTAGCCATGAGAAGTGAAAGTGACAGATGAAGATATGTACATTTCTTTATGCACTATGACGATCATATACAGGTATAGCCAAATAGTAAGCAAAGTTATAGCCAACTGTATATAGTAACTGTATAAGGGAATACACGATATTGTAAATCTTACCTTTGTGGATGGAAGGAAAGAAATAGGTGCAGGCAAATAACAAATAAGTTTATAAGCATATAGCATTATGACATTGAGCAGGATGTTAATTATGTTAACATTGAATTATGCTTTTCATTAGTTATTCATGTCATTAACAAGCTTTAATTTTATATATCAGATCTTTTATCTTTGAGGAAAAAATGACTTAATTGTTGAGAAAAGGAAACCCTTCTTGTCTTAAAACATGATTCTGAGACTGATTAAATTGAAAGAAACAAATATCCAAGACCTACTCTGTTCCTGTTTTCTGACTCAATACAGAGGCTAGCACCAGTGAAAGTGCATTTGAATCTAGGCTCAGCCACTGTGTATGTGTACTACTTTGAACAAGTGAGATTACCTTTCTAAAATTTAGTTTATTCATCTACAAAATACATGAGGCAGTCATACCTGCCAGTTAACATTTCTGTGAAAATTTCATTAGATGACTTATCTATGAAGTGTTTTTCTTTTGGCATTACCTGTCATGTTCCAAGGCTCTGAAAATATGAATTAATAATTTGAGGTTCTATCTCTGGCCTCTCTGCCTTCAAAGTCTTGCTATCATAGTAGAAATAAAAGACAAGAATCAGACTGTCTGTACATTTTTTTCAATCCTTTGCACCCATCATTGATAAAGTCATGTTTAGTGGTCCACTCTTGGTTAACAGCATAAGGTTCACATAAATAAACTTGGGGGAGTTGTTTTCTGCCAACCTATATAAAAAATATCCCATCTAGAAAACTAAGTAAATTAAAAGAACATATTTAATCACTGTTTCTTGAAATCCAATTAAGAAGAAATAAAATGACAGCAAAAATTATATAAAATATACAAAACAGCAACAGAACAGTATGACATCCAGTTACATTACTGTCCTTTCTAAATGATGGCAAAAGGAAGATGAAAGATGAAATAAAAAATAAAAACATCTATTACCTGTCTCTATCAGCAAGGTTCTATACTTAGCAGTTGGAGGAAGTATAGCCAAAGGCTCTATAAATATGCAGCGTTAAATTTGCTAACTTGAGACTGTTCTCCACATATATATGTATACATATATATATCTATTATATATTTCCTGCACATTTGAAAGTACAGCAGAATTGAAGGATGAGATAGAGGAGGATTTTGCAAGAATAATTTAACCTAAGAAGACTGGCCTAGTTACCAGATTTCTGCTGAGGTGGCATTCCATGGAGCACTCCTCCCGTGAACACATGCTTTTGCATTTATTCCCCAGGTTTTTCTCATTTCAACGTTTACATGGTTTCCTTCTATAATTCCTCAGGGACCAGCTGGCCTGCTTTTCAGACTAAATGCTTGGGTTGCTACTGAAGGGAACCCCTGAGCCACCTGTACTCAGAAACTCCCCACTTGGACTCCATAAAGTTACTACAAAGAACACAGCAGTAAAACCCAGCCAGTGATGGATGGAAGCAGGATTCTACCTCTTGACATTTCACTACTACAGGCAGATGGAGTGGAAATACTCAGACCTCCCCATCATGCTTCGTGTTTGACACAACCAAAGGCTGCCTGGAAGGATTTAAACCATCTCAGACACAGCTAAATTTCATACAACACGCTGATTTTTGAGAAGAACCTGCTGAGATTGGTTTTCTCGAACGTTTTTATTAAAGGCTTTTGTTTTGTGTAAGTTACCGATTTCTCAGCTGTATCTTAACTTGTGGATGTTGGCAACCCTTGGACATCAAAAAAGATTAACAAAATGAAAGCTTGTTGAATGTCAAGCATTTTTGCCCACCTAAGTGCTGCTTAAAATAATTTAGTTATTTTAACGGCATCTCTGTGGATATGATTTGTTGACTGTTAAATTTTGCATTAGCACATTTTCTTTGAAACACTCAGATTGTGTATTTTCCTTGTAAGACATGTAAATAAAATACATTTACTGAAAACAAGGCTGTACTGTTTTCATTTTAAAAATATATGTAGAAAATGTCTTGTGTAGCATTCTGTTCTTAGACACAAAGGCCCCCAAACTCCAAAAGGTAACCAGATTATTTCAAAAAGTTAATTTGTAGTTCTTCAAGAAAGATTCACTTTAAAGGTCATAGGAAGGAACACCATTATTAGAAATAATAATGGATGAAGAGAAAAAGGAACCCATCAAGCTAGGACTGATTTTCAATCCTGTATGACACAGGGTTGGGAAGACACTGAAATAAAAGCACATAAGGAAATACAGAGGCCAGTTCTGATTAAATTTCACTTTGAGAAGTACTTCCAATCATGCATCCTTTAAAGCGCTTTTTCTACATTTTCAATTTAGTATTTTCATACTGAAACACTACCCCTGTTGCCTTTAGATTTAAAATGATTTATAACTATTGGAACCGTTAATTTTAAATGTCTGGTATATTTTGATGATATTTTGACATATAAATTGATTGAAACTCTAAATGATAAAACACAAATATTGTACATATTTGGAAATATATATGATATAAACATTGGGAAATACATATGTATGGACATTTGTGTGTGTATGTGTGTGTGTTTGTGTGTGTGTGTGTGTGTGTGTGTGTGTGTGTGTGTGTGTGTGATTTGTAAATAATTAGCAGTACTGCAGTTACAACTTAGAACCCTAGAACTTGGAAGGCAGCCTTTCAATCCCTGGGTCTTCCATCTTGCCTGTTTTGTGCTAGTTGGTTTTGAGAGTCTCCCTTCCTGCCTGGGCATGCTCCTGGACCTTGATCCATCTATTTTATGCTTCCTGTCATAGCAGGTAAACGAAACCTTTACCAACTCTTGGCTGAAACAAGCCCCCAGGATGCAATCTTCCTGATCTCAGTTTCCCAAGTAGACTAGCATTACAAGTAAGAGCTATTGATGTCTGGCTTTGTAGACTTAGATTTGAAAAAAAGTATTATGAATTACATGACTTCGCAAGGACAACATAGCTGAGTGTACTAGCCTTGATATTTGTATAATTTGACACACATTTATTAATTTGATAAATATATATTGATAATTATATATTTTCAAATATGTTCATGATAATGCATTAAAATAACATCATTGATTTCAGTCAATCCCTCCAGAAACATTTAAGGTTCTACAGTCTCTCCTAGACTTACTACAACAGCAGTAATACTAACAAAATGTTTATACAAATAAAAGCTATATAAAATTATATTAAGAAGCAGATAAATAAAAAATATGTATGAACATGCATTCATATGGGTATCCATATCTACAGGTACAGAAAGTTTTCTATTAGAACTATGAAAGTCATTTTATGAGCAAGGAGCCTCTGAATAATTGTCAGTCTTCTCTGTAGGTTTCCTTTCTTCTCTGGGGCTTTCATGTATTCCCAAAAGTAATAGATTATATAAATTAATCTGAGCTGAAATAGACTACCCACAGAGAAAATGGCTCAAGTGTAAAGCATTTACATCATTCTCACATTTTAGCCCAAAATGAGTGATCATGGGCCCTGGGTATCATTTCTCTTCATGGAGATTCAAGAGGCAAGGTTTGTTTCACTTGCAGTTTCCAGATGTTTAAGGTCTTATTATGGTAGATGAAAGAGGGAACAAGAGAGCCACCTAGTATGTGCCGATGGGAATTAACCTTAGAAACAGCTGCTCACCTTGCCAAGGTGAGAAATAATTACAGAATAAGGAATGTCCCACATTGACTTGAAATAAAGAACAGATTCAGGGATGATTGATGTTAATGATGGAAATATTTTCAGCATACAAGTAGGTTATCTTTCATTGGCAGTATTAGAGTGTCTACTCTCTTAAAGAGATTTTATTATTGTATTTCAATTTCAAAAATTCAAGCACATATTAGATGTTCACTATTAACTAAAGGATATATATGTGTATATATATGATTATTTATTGATTTAGTGCCAAGATAATTTTCTCTGAGCCAGAAGAGGACACTCTCTGTTTTCAGGATAACATAATCATCTGCCAAAATCACCTGGCTTTGCTGGACAATCTTCAAACTCAAAATATTTCCACCATATCCCACAATAGACTTTAGAAAACAAATTGTATGGTCATAATAGATTAAAGCCCTAAATACGTTATTTGCTCTGGTTCAACACTGCTAAAGTGCTTTTTTTTATTTTAATACCTCCTACCATATACCTATATAGTTACCGTATGTACTTATATAAATATACCTAGGATGTATAGAACAATAACCATAAATATTCATATATCTATAGAAACATAAAATGGATCATTGTATAATACATAATAAATGAGAAAACTTAAAATACTTGCTCTCCAGAAAAAATTGCCCCATTCATATTATGATGATACTTTTAACTCCTTACTTTATTTATTCAAAATGTTGACTAATTCTGCTGAGCTACAAATCATGGAACAATAATATCAAAATTCATAGTTACATTTAGAACTTACAAAAATGATATTAAATTAAGTTTATACTTTGAAAGCTTTAAAATATTTAGTAAGGTAGTCATTATAGGCACAATTATGTTGTACAATGCAAAGAAAGATTTGAGAAATGCATGTAGATCTGTTTAGAAATATCCCAGGTGAATAAGTTTGAGAACTTGACAGAAATGGACCTCTTCCTAGCAAATATTGACATGCCAAAACTAAACCAAGATGAGTTAAACTATCTTAACAGGCCCATATCAAGCATTGAAATAGAAACAGCAATAAGAGACCTCCCAGTTAAGAAAAGTCCAGGACCAGATGGTTTTACAGCGGAATTTTACAAGGCCTTCAAAGCAGAGCTCACACCAATTCTCCTCCAACTCTTCAATGAAATTGAAAGAGAAAGCTCACTACCGAACACATTCTATGAAGCCATCATAACCCTCATCCCAAAACCAGGCAGGGACTCATCAAAGAAAGAGAACTATAGACCCATTTCTTTGATGAACATTGATGCAAAACTTCTCAACAAAATTTTGACCAATCGACTTCAACAATTCATCCAAAAAATCATACACCACGATCAAACAGGATTCATTTCAGGGATGCAAAGCTGGTTCAATATACGCAAATCAATTAATATTATTCATCACATCAACAGGAGCAAGAATAAGAACCACATGGTTATCTCAATAGATGCAGAAAAAGCATTCGACAAGATCCAACACCCCTTCCTGATGAAGGTTTTGGAAAAATTAGGAATCCATGGAACATTCCTCAATACAATAAAGGCTGTATATGACAAACCTACAGCCAGCATTATACTCAATGGTGAAAAACTAAAGCCATTTCCTCTTAACTCAGGAACAAGACAAGGATGCCCACTCTCTCCACTTCTCTTCAATCTAGTATTAGAATGCCTAGCTACAGCAATAAGACAAGATGCAGACATAAAGGGGATCCAAATAGGGAAAGAAGAAATAAAACTCTCCCTCTTTGCAGATGACATGATCTTGTATTTAAAGAATTCCATAGACTCCACTCCCAAATTACTCAAGCTGACTCAAAACTTTGGCAAAGTAGCAGGTTATAAAATTAACCCCCAAAAATCCATGGCTTTTCTGTATGCCAACAATGAGAAAAGTGTGGCTGAAATTAGGAAAGCAACTCCATTTGTAATAGCCCCACAAAAAATAAAATACCTAGGAATTAACTTAACTAAAGAAGTGAAGGACCTCTATGATGAAAACTTTAAAATCTTGAAAAAGGAAATCAACACAGAACTTAAAAAATGGCAAAACCTCCCATGCTCCTGGATTGGAAAGATTAACATTGTGAAAATGGCAATACTTCCCAAGGCTATCTACAAATTCAACGCAATACCTATCAAAATTCCACCCTCATTCTTCAAGGAAATAGAAGAGGCAATCCAAAAATTCATATGGAACAATAAAAGACCCCGAATAGCAAAAACGCTCCTCAACGGAAAGAACACTGCTAGAGGAATATCAGTACCAAATTTCAAACTCTACTATAAAGCCATAGTAATCAAAACAGCTTGGTATTGGCATAAGAACAGACCTCAGGACCAATGGAATAGAATTGAAAACCCAGAAATGAACCTACAGACCTATAGCCATCTAATCTTCGATAAGGGAGCTAAAACAATAGAATGGAAGACAGACAGCCTCTTCAGTAAATGGTGCTGGCAAAACTGGTTAACTACATGTAGAAAACTAAAGCTAGATCCTTATATATCACCCTGCACCAGAATCAACTCCAAATGGATCAAAGACCTTGAACTCAAAGCAGACACTCTGAAAACATTACAGGATGGAATAGGAGAAACCCTGGGTCTCCTTGGCTCAGGCCGAAATTTTCTGAATAGAGACCCGGAAACACAACAAATCAAAGAAAGGTTGGACAAATGGGATTGTATAAGGTTGCAGAGCTTCTGCAGGGCAAATGACACAGCTAGCAAGATCAATAGAAAGCCCACGGATTGGGAGAAGATCTTTACTAGCCATACAACGGACAAGGGTCTCATATCTAAAATATACTTGGAACTCAAAAAATTAAACCACCCAACAACAAATCCTCAAAGAAACAACTGCCCAATAAGTAAGTGGGCGAAAGACCTAAAGAGAAGCTTCTCTGAAGAAGAAAGAAGGATGGCCAATAGACACATGAAGAAATGTTCAACATCCCTAGCCATAAAAAAAATGCAAATCAAAACAACATTGAGATATCACCTCACTCCAGTTAGAACAGCAAAAATCAAGAACTCTAACAACAACAGATGCTGGAGGGGATGTGGACAGAAAGGAACCTTACTTCATTGTTGGTGGGAATGTAAACTTGTTCAACCACTTTGGAAAGCAGTATGGAGGTTCCTCAAAAGACTCCATATAGAGCTCCCCAATGACCCAGCAATCCCACTTTTGGGCATTTACCCAAATGATCACAAACAAGGCCACACTAAAGCTACCAGCACAACTATGTTTATTGCAGCATTATTTACCATAGCTAAGATATGGAACCAACCCAGATGCCCCTCAGTAGATGAATGGATCAAGAAGATGTGGTATATATACACAATGGAATTCTATGCCTCCATCAGAAAGAATGACATTGCCCCATTTGTTAGGAAATGGAAAGGCTTGGAAAAAATTATATTAAGTGAAGTAAGCCAGGCCCAAAGAAACATAGGTCCCATGGTTTCCCTTATTTGCAATATCTAGTATAGGTATGAGTCAAGCGGAAAAAGTCAGAGAATGTGATGTTAGGAAAACGAACCCTCAAATATGTATTTTAATGTTTTTGTTTCTTTCATGCATGTGTTTCTAACACATTTATAATATTATTTCTTTGTTGCTTTGTATGTCCCTCCCCCACAGTGTAACCCCCGCTTTCACTATATTTGATGTCAGTATAACATGTGGAGGAGACGGGGACAAACAAGTCATTTAAGGATTCAGGTGGACCTGTTGCAACAATGAGAAGTACAAAATGTCATGTCAAAACCAGCTTTATAATGTCGTTGGGGGGGGGGAGGGGGGTATGATTGGGTGGGGGGGAGGGGGGAGGCTGGGAAGGGAGGTGAAGGGTAAACAAAGGAGGAGGCTGCAATGCTTGGTAAGAAATGTATGCATTATCCTGCCCATGTAATTGTAACCCCTCTGTACAGTATGTTCTCAATTAAAATAAAATAAAATTTAAAAAAAAAAAAAAGAAATATCCCAGGTGATATCTGATATGAAATGATATGCCCTCTAGATCCATCATCATTTATTGATTTGGGTTTTCTGAAGTTCGGACCTTAAATTATTGAGAACTAATTATAATAATCTGTTTTGGGATAATAATGTTGAGTGACACTCAGAACCCCAGCTGGTACCAACTTCAGTGGTCATATATTTAAGGTCATTGGATTTGCAAAGTGTATACCAGCTGTGCTCTAGAGCCCATGCGGGCTGCCTATTCATTTCTAACTGCAATCCATAGTGTTGACATTTTGATTTATAATAGTGTCAAAGTATTGAGAGCTGCTCTAGTAAACACCCAAGCAAAAGAACATTCTGTTGTACTATTTTTGAAGTTCACATTCTTTCTGACTGGTGTTTTCGATGAAAGTCTTATTTATTAGTTATCTCTGATCATCATTTGTATTCATGATAAGTTCAAAATTTCCTTAGCTTAAATTTAGTGGAATTAAACTTCAGTCGAACTCACTAGCCTGAACTTGTGAAATAAAGGCTCACACTGGACTTTGTAGGTTAGCTCAGAGAAGAAGGGAAACGGTGTTAGTTAAGCAAGTCAGGCTTATGAATCTTGAAGTGGTTTCTAGTGGGATGAAGTTTCCTCTGGAAAAGGTCATACCTGAAAATTATTTCACCTAATGTACTCAAGATATTACCTTAGGGAATCTGAATAATAAACTTAACAAAGTTTTTGAGAAAAGAAGATCCAACCAAAATGCCATTACACTTGTCCAACCTGTTTTTGATTTGTTGTGTTTCTGGGTCTCTACTAAGAAAATTTTGGCCTGTGCCAAGGAGACCTAGCGTTTCTTGTACTCCGTCCTGAACTGTTTTCAGGGTGTCTGCTTTGACTCCGAGGTCTTTGATCCATTTGGAGTTGATTCTGGTGCAGGGTGATATATAAGGATCTAGCTTTAGTTTTCTACAAGTGATTAACCAATTTTGTCAGCACCATTTACTCAAGAGGCTGTCAAGCTTCTGCATGGCAAAGGACATAGCTAGCAAGATCAATAGAAAGCCCATGGATTGAGAGAAGATCTTCACTAGCCATATAATGGACAAGGGTCTCATATCTAAACTATACCTGGAACTCAAAAAATTAAATCCCCAACAACAAATCCTCAAAGAAACAACTGCCCAATAAATAAGTGGGCTAAAGACTTGAAGAGAAACTTCTCTTAAGAGGAAAGAAGGATGGCCAACAGACATATGAATAAATGCTCAACTCTTTAGCCATAAAAAAAACGCAAATCAAAACAACACTGAGATACCACCTCACCCCAGTTAGAATGGCTATAATCAAGAACTCTAATAACAACAGATGCTGGGGGGGATGTGGACAGAAGGGAACCCTACTGCATTGTTGATGGGAGCATAAACTTGTTCAACCACTTTGGAAAATAGTATGGAGGTTCCTTAAAAGACTCCACATAGAGCTTCCCTATGACCCAGCAATCCCACTTTTTGACATTTACCCGAATGATCACAAACAAGACCATACTAAAGCTTCCAGCACAACTATGTTTATTGCAGAGTTATTTACCACAGCTAAGATATGGAACCAACCCAGATGCCCCTCAGTACACGAATGGATCAAGAAAATGTGGTATATATACACAATGGAATTCTATGCCTCCATCAGAAAGAATGACATTGCCGCATTTGTTAGGAAATGGAAAGACATGGAAAAAATTATATTAAGTGAAGTAAGCCAGGCCCAAAGAAACATAGGTCCCTTATTTGTAATAACTAGTATATATCTGAGACAAGCAGAAACAGTCAGATAAATTGATGTTAGGTGAAATGAACCCCAAGATAAGGACTCAAATGTTTTTTTTTCTTGCTTGCTATTGTTTCTAACATATTCATAAGATAATCTCTTTGTTGCTTTGTGTGTCCCTCCACACAGTATAACCCCCATTTTCACTGTATTTGTTGTTGGTATAATTTGTGGAGGAGAAGGGAAAAAACTAATTGTTTAAATAGGGATACAGGTTGGCCCATTGCAACCATAAGATGTACAAGACGACATTATGTTCTTTACAACTTTTGCGGGAGCAGGTGGGGTGGATGGGGAGATGGGAGGGCAGCGATGGTAAGGGAAAACAAAAGAGGAGGCAACAATGCTTGATAAGAAATATGCTCATTACTTTGTAATATACTCATTACTTTTTAACCCTTCTGTACAGTATTTTCACAATTAAAAAACTTATTAATAATAATAAAAAAGAAAATGCCATTACAAAACTGCTGCTGAATTCCCAAGTAACAATGAACATTTTACAGGTATTTTTTCTAAATTCATCCTCTAATTTTTAATTACATCTGCTTTGTGTTATAAATGTTCTGACTGGATCCAAGTCAGGAAACACACTGATTTAGTTGGTAAATTGGTATCCATTGCTATATTCAATCAATATCTCCCAACAGGATAGAATCTTGAGCGCACATAATAGAATAGGAAATATGCAGACCATTTAAGTCTGTTTGGTAGTTTATTTCTAACACATAAGTATGACACAGAATCCTACTATGGATAACTTATTGTGGAAATAATTGAAGTTTACAGGCGTTAAAAAATTTTGTGATGAATAATGTTCAATGAAAATGTGGAAATCAAGACATAAACAAAAATCTTTAATACCCTACTTTTCCCTTATAGTACATTTTCTCTACTCCAAACTTCTTTACTTTAATCATGAATTATATTGTTTTCAATAACTGGAGTGCAATTTCTGCCCCATTTTCATCTTTGGTTGCCCACTTGTATGTTAAAATTTAAATAAATTAGTATACCAGTGATTTCCATGGCATAAAAATTTGGCTAATATTTGCCAATTCATGGCCTTTTTCCCATAGTTTTCACCAACATGGAAACTATTTCTAACTTCCCTCCATTCATTCACTGCTAGACTCCATTCCTCAGTGTCTGCCTGCTGTATTGGGACCATGAAATTATCCCTCACCAAAAGAACAATGATGGAAATGGAGGGTGTCACTTCAGGCTTGAATCCCAGAACTTTTCTCCCTGGAAATTTTCTTAACTCTTTTCCTTTACCTCTTGACCAGAGCATAGAATCTAGTAAAGAACACTGAAATTCTATAACCTGATGCTCTGAGCTTGTATCTTCATTTAACTGTCTCTTGATTTGTCCCATCTATATTGGATTTTACATTGGTTCATGTTACAAGTTGAAATTAATATTTAACTTGTTATAGAAATAGCTAATATGTGATATTTTGATATACATTTGGAGGTCATTTTTTTCTTGGTATTAAGTGTCAGATATATTTACCCTGCCTAACCCATGATACAATCTTTATTAGTCATTTTCCATTTACTGTGTATTTTCGCAGACATACTATTTTGATGTAAGCTATATAACATAGTCATTAGCACTGTTTATCGTGGACATTGGCAGTCACAAAATTCATATAGTTAATTCAAGTCTCTGTTATCTACAGAAAATGCTACATTTGGGAAAAAGTCTTTTAAAAGCCACTTTAGTTGAAATGATGCAGCTGGAGAACCTTAATCCAAAATGATTAGTATCCTTATAAAAGGAGACAATCAGGATGCAGATAGAGCAGTGAGAGCATATAAAGACACAGGGAGATGGAAGGGAGATGTGGCTCCAGTGGTAGAGTGTCAGCCTTGAACTAAGAAGACAGGGAAGGAACATGGCCATCCAAGCCAAAGAGGGAGGCCTTGGGAGAAATCAACCCTGCCAATGCCTTGATTTCACACTCCTGGCTCCCAGAATTGTGAGAAAAATAAATGTCTATTGTTTACACGATCCAATCTGTAGTCTTTATTATAATAGCTCTTAACAAGCCACAACAAAATGCTCTCTGATAAATAATGGATCAAACATAAATTGTTCAATGACAAGTAAGTAACAGTAGGACAAATAGAGGGACTCCATTCATGAAATAACTAATTCATGCCCTTTATCTTTTCTCTGACTTACATTGCAAAGGTTCTAGCTTGATAATTCCATCTGACTCCTTTAATACTAATTATTTTAGCCATCAACTTGGAATGCTAATATTGCCTATTTTTGTATCTATTCCTCATTATGTTTTAGCCCGTATCAGGCAAGGACTACAGCTTTAAATATTCTATTGAGGAAATATTTGTGTCATTAAGCAAAGGCCTTTAAGTTTGAAAAGATTTCAACAAAGACCACATTTTAAAACAATACAAAAATACATGGGTGGAATCTAAAACCAATGTTAATTGCTACCTGTGTCACAGTAAATTGAAGTAGAGGTTGGGTCTGTATTATGGTTTTTCAACCTATGTTTAACACTAAAAATATCTCTACATGTTTTTGGATCACTCAGAAACTGACAATCAAGGTAGCTATTAGCACAGGAATACAGGTAAATATAAAATTCGTGTTTAACCTTTTCCCTTTAGGAGAGGAATACAAAAAAGCTCTGGACCAATATTTCTTTGACTACTTACTTTGATACATTTATGCAACTTATTTGCTCAATAATACCCCACTATAAAGGGGTAGTTCCTTAAAATTATGATTGCCATGGTAACTACTTAGCTGACACATTAACCATTATAACTGCTAGTTCAGTTTCCTTTGAAAAATTCAGGGCTAAAATATAAAAAAAGTGGGGGATATAAAACAGTAATGTAAAAAATTAGTAAGAACATATAATAGATTTGTAAAGTTTCACATTTCTTTCGACACTTTTGAAACATTGTTAGCTTGCAAGACATAAAAAATTTAGACAAAAATAGATGCATACTGAAATAAATTAGGTTTCAAAAGCATCATTTTTAATAAAGGCTTTTAACTGCCTCAGTCTGAAAATGGTCTGCAATCTGGTTGATAAATATGCAGCAAATGACAAATTAATATGTGTTGGCCCTCATCAACATCGGAGACAAATGTTATTCTAATGTTTTGGACTCGGCTCAGTTTTGTCTGTCTGGGGCAGCTGTGCCTTGGAGGGAAGTGTGCAGTTCCGAGGGCTGGAGCTGCCCTCTATGTGAGGAGAGCGAGGGCTGCACTACACACCAAATGGAAGGTGACAACAGTTACAGGATGTCAACTTCATTACTCAAACGATTAAATATTAAAGAATAAAAAGAAGTACAAGACTTAACTCAAGCAACCATTTCCCCAATCATTTACATGTATCCACACATGGAAAAATCAGCTCAGTTTCTTTCTCTTTCACTTAAGTTATCGATAAGCAGTTGAAGAAGCTATTGAAGGACTTAGTTGGAAAATGGAAAAGAATTTTTATTATCCAAAATTATCTTAAATGCTGCTTATATTTTAGATTATATAAATATCACAGAAGAAGCAAAATACTTCCTTGTGTTTTCCTATACAAATAAATGTTTCCATGACTCTCCTGAGATCCAACTAAAGGTCAAAGAAAAGAGAGATTGGCTATGACAGATTAAGGAACATCAAGAATCTATAAACATAGACAAGCCTAAATAGTATTAACTAATTGTTTTATCTTGGTTTTTTGCAGCTCATATTTCCATTCTTTCTCCCATATTTACTTATCCAGAAGTGTGTACCACAATTTAATAAAGAAGCAGACATACCATAATAGTTAACTAATGCAGAATTATAAGTAGTTACATTTTATCCCAGATGGGTCAATAAATACTTGAATAAAATATTAAAATTAATTACTAGCATTAACAGATATCCTCCAAAGAATAAACAAATCATACAAGTAAAAAAAAATCACTGTGATAAGTGAGCCATAATCATTATGCTCTATCCTTAATAATGGCGTATTTGTATTCATAATAGAATATACCATTGCTAATATTGGCATGAGATTCTAACTCTGCTGTTCAAAACATCATAGTGAGAACCTCACGATAGGGACACAAGTTTTTTTTTTTCTTTCTTGCTATTGTTTCTAACGTATTTATAATGTACCATGTGATTTTTTTTGTTATTTTGTGTGTTTCTCCCCCAACAGTGTAACCCCTGTTTTCACTGTATTTGATATTGGTGCCCTGCATCTTGTATATACAATTCTCTAATTTGGGGAGGGGAAGAGAAAAAACAAAATGCTTAAATAGTGATACAGGTTGACCCATTGTAACAGTGAGATGTACAAGAAACTATGTTGAAAAACGATCTTTACAATTTAGGTGGGGGCATGTAATTTTGGAGGTGGAAGGGAAAGGGATAGTAGGGGAGACAGCAACAATGCTTGATAGAAAATGTACTCATTATCTTGCTTATGTAACTATAACCCCTCTGTACAGTATTTTTACAACAAAAAACTTATTTTAAAAATCATAGTGAGAACATTATTTTATTCCACAGTCTTCTTGCGTGCCCTCTACCGTAGCATGTCAAACCAATGGTGGGAAGAATATCACAACACAGTTACTAAGTTGTGTTTGACTTCTCTTGAGCTCAATTTTGATTTTCACTTTATATTGGGTCATTACTAAATGTAGGAGTAATCTGCGTTGGCTCTGAAGGTCAGCCTTTAGCCATACTATGAAAAAATTGCTCTGAGAGCTCAAGAATAGATTTTTTTCCCAGGGGAGAGAAAGCCAAAACCTAGTAATATGGTAAAAACATATTGATCTTTATCAATACCATTAGAACAAATATAAAAACACTTCCTTCACATCAAAGGCTTCCAAAATCTTGCTAATGGCAACTTTGATATGAGCTGTACTTATTATAACTAACTCTTTTTTGGGGGGGGCGTCCGGTCGTGGGGCCATGAACTCTGGGCCTGGGCGCTGTCCCTCAGCTCATCAGCTCAAGGCTAGCACTCTACCACTTGAGCCACAGTGCCACTTCCGGCTTTTTTCTTTTTGCTTATATGGTGCTGAGGAATCAAACCCAGGGCCTCAGGCATGCAAGGCAAGCACTCTACCACTGAGCCCCCTTTCCAGCCCTGTAACTAACTCTTAATGCATGAAAATAGTCTGAAGAAAATATTTAATTATTCTGTAAGAATAAAATCTATGGTCCATTTAAAATTGAGTGGCTATCCATTTTATTGATTATCTGCCTTTTGATTTTTTTGTAAAATATGCACTACGTAAAGCATAATTGATAGAGTGAAATTGGATGTTATAATGCCCTTAATTAATTTCAATTATCTAGTTAAGCTATTAATTAGAGCAAAGTTAAGACTGCTACCTTTTTTAATACTGTGAGAAGATTCATTACACTTCCATATTCCCCAGTGCACCGAATCGTAAGAACAAAAAAGAGGGAATAAAAGAAGAAACGTTTCTAATATAACACGATGTAACATGGTAGGAATTATACTTTGTAGTATAATATAGTAGGAAGAAGCCAATACTAATGGACAAGTGTTGTCCACCTAAGGTGACTTTTGGCAAATTTTTCTACTTCCAGCCCCAGATTATTACATGTAATTTAGTGTGTCATACTCTCTCAGCTATCGCCTATCTGTCCAAACTTGATATTTGAATATCATTTATGTAAGTAGGATTGGGTTTAACTAACCTCTGCCACAGCTGTGGGGGCCCTAATTCAGAGAAGCCAAACAGGAAACCTCGAGGACCCCCAGACACGTTTACACAGCAGACCAACCAGCGGGTGGTGGGTTTCACTCCACTACCAACCTCTATAAGAGCCGATGAACCATATGTTCTTTCTCCCTAGGTGTAAGACTAAAGCTAATAATTATCCTTCACATCGTACAGTGCAGAGTGACACATTGCAAATTTGACTGACAGTAGACTAATAATAGTGTCTTTGTAAATAGGATTATAGCTGTGGTGTGTGTATACGTTTAGACATTTCAGACATACTTTTGCTCACTAAATAATTTAAGCATTAAAGATTTTATAAAGACAAACAAAATATGAGTGAGACCAAGGTTTTCCAACAACTTCTCAGGATAGAGCAAGGAAATGATCTAGCATGTAGCAAGGGCTTTCTTCTGTATGCCAGACTTCCAGCTGAACGTAGTGGTTTTCTCAGGTTTTACAGGGGAAATATGAATTATGAGGGAGAAAGGCCAAACAACTAGTACACTGTGCAACAGAGATTTGATCCCCTGTAAATAAGTCCTTTGGAATATTCTAAGGTTTTCCAATAATTAAGGTACTTAATGTCAAAATTCCTCTGAAACTTTCTTTTTCAAATTCCCTTCATAGAAAATCATCTCACACACACACACACACACACACACACACACACACACACACACACACACACACACACACACAGAGGCAACCAAGTTTAGGGGAGGCACAAATTCAATCAAATAATTCTCATTATCATAGTAATAGCTCAGATGGTGTCTTATTCCACAATATTAATCTTTATTGTACTTTGCATGACATCATGACATCCCCATAGACTTTGTCAAATACTATTTTATGTCAGGATGGAAAAGAAAAGGATTATTACAATAGGTTGAAAAAAAGTAAGAGGAATAAATGAAGGAAAAATGAATGTTTCCCATGTAGTGGGGCTAGATCAATGTACTTGAATTTTTGTTAACTGAAAACATATGTCTTGTGATGAATTTAATGCAATCTCAATAATATACTGTATCTTGGAGCTTCCAGTACCTGTGAGTATATTAAAAGAAAGTAGGGTATTTTCAGCAAGTTAATCCATGTCATTACAACCTCGTGAGCATTGGTCTTAAGTAGTCTATAGAGGGGGTACGAATCATATGGTTACAATACACTTCCTTTGAAAAATTTGGTAGTCCATATACTGTAGGGAAAAATGACACTTAAAATTCAAGAGTAAAGTATAAAATCTGAAAATCGCTTTGTTTAAGAAGTAGGGATCACAAGTAGTTTAACTGACTTGAGAAGCACCAAATATGTGAGGTGAGAGAGTTCAGTCTCCATCCTAAATAAACGGTCATTATTTTAAATAAGAGAGAGCTTTTCAGAGTTACTTTGAAAAATTCACCAAAATCCTGCCAAGTCCATTACCTTAAAACATTTCAGAGGATAAACTAGAGCTTCAAAAGGAAATGCAGCGATGGAAACCTCACAAATTTGGTGCTTAGTGTACTAATGTTTTAAGTGATTAATGCATTCAACAACAACAAAAAAAAACAACAAATGAAAACAGAAATGCAACTACACTGTAGTCCACATTTGTGGAATACAGGAGATGCCTAAATTTCAGGATAGAGGATAAAGGACAGGGCCATTTAACAATTATCTTAATATAAAATAACAAGATAAGGGAAAGATGAAGAAAAAAATTCAATTTGAGATAAAGTGATAGCACTTTGGCCAACACATTTTGGGAACAAATGGCTGTAAGATAAATAATTTATAGTGAAAGCATTATATTAAAAGTAATTGCTCTGTGAAGGGCTCCAATTATTTTTCTCAATAAATCCAGTGGGTGGTATTAATAACGCGTTAGTTAATGTATTCTTTTATCACAACCCAGGCTGGAGGTGTAGCTGAAGATGTAGAGGACCTTCTCAGCCCTGCACTCAAACCCAGATACCTCCAAAAATGAAGAGAGATGACTTAAATTTCCTACTGTATCATATAATGGAATGTAATATTTTTGTGCCGGTTGCATAGAACCTCTGTTCCCTTTATCTTTCTTTCTTGCATTTTTTGGTCAGTTGTGGGGTTTGAACTCTGGGCCTGAGCACTGTCCTTCAACTCTTCAGCTCAAGGTGAGCACACTACCACGGTGTCACTTCCGGTTTTCTGGTTGTTTGTTGGAGATAAGCATCGCATGGACTTTCCTTTCTGGGCTGGCTTTGAACCGAGATCCTTAGATCTGAGCCTCCTGAGTAGCTAGGATGACAGACGTGAGCCACCGGCCCACAGCTGTTCTCTTTATTTTTGAACACACCAAATAAAAACTTCCAAATCGTGTGCCTGATAGTACATTTTTGTATCTCATCTCAAATATTTAACTTACTTATTCCAAAGTTTTCTCCTAATTCCAACGTTGTGTTCATATATGTGCACAGTTCTGTTAAAATGGAGTGGGCATTGTAATTTTTACTTTGTTAAACATCTTTTAATTACAAGAGAACTTAAAAGGAAAAAAATACTCTAATTGTTTAACTTTAAACAGCCTTAGTGATTTAAATCAGCATAGACTATGACTGATTGGGTAAGGGCTTCCCTGTTACTTTAGATTCGGTTGAGGTTGGATTTAATTGCCATCACTAGAAACTGGTATAAGAACAGAGCTTGGCTTTAGTGTCCTGGCCGGGTGACTGAGGTCTCAACTTCACAAGGCCCAGTGGTCCTGGGACAAGAAGATTTTCTTGCCAGCAATAAATGCCCACTGCTGTATCTTTAATATGAAACAGCTGGAGTTTCTAGAGGGCTTGCCACTATTCTCCAGACCTGGGCACAGACTTTCCTTCCTCAAAACCGGTCAGCCTTGGTTCTCCTGATTTGTTTTCAAGAGTCCTCATTTCCATTCAGGGGAGAATCATGGGAAAAAATTTGATAAGGTAAGTGAATTCCAACAATCCTTTGTGTGTGCATTCAGTAGCACCAAAGCGTGAAATCATCATGCCGTCTGACTGTAGGAACTGGTAAGTTCATCTCTTTTTTGTCTGACTTGCATCTGTTTCTTTACATAACTTCTTTCCAATTGGTAGTTAGCATCCACTCTGTGCCAAGATTTCTTTTTTTTCCTTTTTGCAATGCTGTGAGTGAATTATAGTGCCGCAGGCATGCCAGGTGATCTCTAACACTAGAGCTTCTCCTTCAGCCCTTTACAAGAATGTTTCCAAATGTCATTTCTCTTCTTCCGACGGTAACCCTCATTTGAGTTCCTATTTAAGGTTTATGTTTCTCTAACCATATACAGAAAAATGTAGACTTACTACCTGTAATTGCTCCTGTTCTTCAATAACATTTTTTGCTACACAAGACCGTTGTTACTTATATTGTTTGTCATAATTTAGTCATTTTTCAGTTCACAAATATATATCCACAGTTCCATATAGGGACTGATATTTAAACAAAGTCTGTGATATATTTTGAAGCCTTTATGTATTTGATATAATAACATTCTTCTCCAGCATGCAAGTTTTTTCCAGCTGTGCATGGAAACGGAATCAAAATTTTCATGCCTTGACATCTTGATATTGCTTGTATTTGAAGACTAGTGAGAATAATTCTATATATTTCATTCTATTCCATTGTAGGTGCTTTAAGAGCCATATAGACCAGAATTATAACATTAATAATATTAGTTACCTTCTATCTATCATTACCATTATGATATAATGCATCATTCTCTCTGCCCCTTCAATGGGATTTTTTTGGTTGGTCATGGGGCCTGAACTCTGGGTCTGAGCACTGTCCCTCAACTCTTCAGCTCAAGGCTAGTGCTCTACCACATGAGCCACAATGCCACCTTCAGCCTTTTATGCTTATGTGGTGCTGAGGAATCTAACCCAGGGCCTCACTACATGCACTCTACCACTGAGACATCTTTCCAGCCCTCAATGGGATATTTTTAAGCTACAGTTCAACCGTAACATTCAGAAGTTCTCCAATTGGACCAATGCTGTCAATTTAAATATATTTAATAAGAAAATGTTATCAGTTGTATTTGCCAGCTCTTTATGCTTTTACTAGTAGTAGAGGACTCTTCTACTGATGCTTTGTGGCATCACCTTCAGAATAAACAGCTCACACTAAAATCTTGAATTTGGGTTCTAAGTACAGCATGCTATCCTCCTTGGAAATACAATGGCAGAAAAATCTATAGGAAGTCAATCTCAGGATGAGAGCCAACTCATCTATTTGCCAGGAAAATGTCAAGAAGGACTTCTTTGCTGGTGTTAAACAGTTATAAGGTACAGAAGTGTGCTCAACCTTCACAACTCTTCAGAAATTCAATTGGAGGTAATTAGGGACAGATTTCATTAGGTTATACACGATGTAGAGCCTTTCAGCCATATTTAGACATTGAAAATCCAAAGGGCTGTGGAGTAACTTGGTTGCAGTTAAGAGCAAATGATGAATTGAAGAAATGGATGTGATTTCTATCGGCTCAGAGCACTAGGGAAAGCTGCACTTAGAGATTGTTATCTCTCATAGTCAAAGGACAGGGTGTGCTGCTCCAGGACTTTATGGAGAAAGGAACAGAATTTAATAGAAGGCTCAAATTAGAAATATTCTGACAGGGAATCAATGGGGCCCTCAGACCTGGAATGCTGATTCTGGGCAGATATAGTTGAGAACCTTGAGCCCGAGGACTCATACAGATGTTCAGGTATTGATCACATGCATCCACTTTCAATACTTAGAGAACAGTAGATTGTGGTGTGTGGAGAATGGCAAATTTCTCACCCAAGACAGCTGTCAAACCACAGAATGTGTTCCATTCTCAGCGTGTTCCCAGTGACCCTCCCCACCTCCTATTTGGCATCAACAGTGTCAAGTGTAATGGGCTCAGGAGAGCCTGGGAGGGAAGTACGATCATGGTTTCAGGCAGCAAGAGACTTCCCTCCAGAAGAATATCAGATCTACCACGGCCTGAGGTCCAGCACTGGAAGTGTTTTCTGGGATGGTCTTTAGGATTTATAGTGAAGATGTATTAGGATCCTGAGCTGCAGAGATGATGGATGACAGAAACGAAATTTCCCACAGCTCTAGAAGCTGGAGGGCTGAGACCAGAGGGCCAGTCATCAAAGTCAAGTTCTGGGTGGGGCTTCCTTCAAGTCCGAGCTGGCTCTTTCTGTTGTATACTCACATGGCAGAAAGGAGACAAGAGAGTTCTCTTGAGTCTATCCTAGAAGAAACTAAGCCCATTCAAGAAGCCTCTGTCCTTATGCACTAAACATCTCCTACATGCCCCCTTCCTCTGTTACTATTCATTGGAGAGTGAGGATATTTATAGATGAATGTTGGTGAGACATAAACAACACATTATGCCGCCTATCTAATGAATTGCCATGAGGATCCAAAAATCAAATCTCCTATGCTACAGTGATGCTACATAATGCTAAGAAGCATAAGAAGAGAGGCATCACTTGACCTGAAAAAGTCTTTGCAGAGAAATCAAAAGGGTACACGGTACTGTGGAATCAGTTTGTTCCGGATGATAAGAGAACTCACCTGGTGATCTTATGCACAGGATGGGACCACAGGATGACCTCCTTATTCAATCAAAAAGCAGCATGTGGAGAGGGTCTAGGCTGATGGGTGGGAGCCATTGGTGCGGTTGGGTTCCTGTGTTGAAGGTGATGATAGAGAATGTGTCTATGGGTGACCATCATATGCAAGGGTAGTCAGTCATAGTTATTAAATAAGCATGGGGGGGCGGGGGGAGGCTAGGAAAGGATGTGAAGGGTAAACAAAGGAGGAGGCTGCAAGGCTTGATAAGAAATGTACTCATTATCTTGCCCATGTAATTGTAACCCCTCTGTACAGTATGTTCACAAAAAATAAAAAGAAATTAAAAAAATAAATAAGCATCAGCTTAAAAAGGCAACTCTGGACACTCCTCGCCCCCAAGCTCTGATGATAACTAATGGATCAAGGGACCTAACAAACACAGGGTAGCGGGTTACTTGAGCTCTGGGAGGCAGAACATTTTCTTCATGTGTCTAAACTCCTCCAGTCATATTCCAATTCCTTCCTCCTACTCCCCTTCCAAAGGAGACTATTACACTTTTTTAAAGAATTGTATTTTATTGTAAAGATGCTGTGCAGAGGGGTTACAGTTACATGAGTAAGGCACTGAGTACATTTCTGGTAGTGCATTGTTACCCCCTCCTTGGTAAAATCTCCATTACTTCTGTTGACAGGCAATACTCCAATCCCACATCCTTCCTTGCTCTGGAACTTCATTCCAGTTTTCATTTGTCAGCTTTCTCCTCCAGGATTGTTAGGAACAGGAGAGATCACAGGCCTTCGGGTACTGGGGCTTCTCTGTTTGGTCTCAAATAGCCCAGTTTAAATTTCCCGCTTCTCTTGCCCATTTAAGAAGATTAAATGGGATATACTCACAGGTCTTTGAACCCTAAGTTGTAGCTCCCACCTTCTGTTAAAGCATTTATTTAAACAGCCACCCCCATAAAAATAGTAGGAGAGACTTGGTTCAAGCATGAATTTTCCTCTGAAGGATTTTATCTCTATTTTGGCCTGTAATATTAATAGGGGAACTCTTGGCCAAGATGTGTGAAAATTAACGAATGCCCCTGTGTACAATAAGAAACGTGATCCTATTTTTTTAAGTTCAGAGGAACAGTCTTCTTGTCCTCCCATATGATAGTACAGACATTACCCATTCCCTCTCATCTGTGCACTCTGTGGTCTGGCACAAAGCCCCAAAGAGTAAAACAAGAACACATGTGATAATGAGAGTCCGGATGGTGATGTTTCCACTCCATGTCACCGAAGAGAGGGCCAAGTGCTTTATAGCACATCTTCCGCTGCAGTTATTTTGGTGGAATAAGCATAATTTTACCATGAGTCCATTAAAAAAAACTACTTTGGTTCTGAGAAATGGAATATTAGAAATATGATGAGCATGTTGGAATGAGTTCAAAACTGAACATCAGGAGTAATTAAGGGAATGGAGAGATTGATTTATGAGAAAAGATTAAAAGAGCTCAGTCTGTTTAGCTTGGCTAACAGACAACTAAGTAGGGGATATGGTAATTGTTTACAAGTGCTTACAGGATGTAAATATCAAGGCTGGAGCAGAAGTGCTGAGGCTGAGATCAGAAAGCTTGAATCACTCCAAGTTAATAAAGAGAAAATTCTGGTTGACTGCCATCCAAATTTTGGTGATAGTTATGGCCTTTCAGCAAGAATTGTCTCTTAGGGAAAATGGAAAAATAAGCTCTTTAGGATATTTAAATGTGGAATAGCTTTTATGAATGTATAGCCCCTTCACATGTATTATTATTATTATTATTTCAGAAGTACTTAAATTGTGTCATTGTATGTGTTGAAATGGCTTTCCACACTGTTCAAATGACCCACAGTATTTTTGAAAGATACCATATGAAAGTAAAACTCTTAACAAAGAAATAGGGGAAAAAGATATATAAAAGATAGCATTACCTTTAAAAAAAAAGCAAATTATCTTTCATTGC
Organism: Dipodomys spectabilis; assembly: GCF_019054845.1. Lineage (NCBI taxonomy): Eukaryota > Metazoa > Chordata > Mammalia > Rodentia > Heteromyidae > Dipodomys > Dipodomys spectabilis. The sequence continues at coordinate 2,764,716 of NW_024870892.1, read as the reverse complement.
TTTTAAAGTCTTTCTTTAAAAAGGCCAACTCAGACTTGGATATATGAACACAGTTTTGCAAATTGATCCATATCAATGAGAATATCAACAAGAAGATAACCTATTTATTCATATATGATTTTTAGTGTTGTTAATATGCAAATACTTCTTAAGTGAACAGAAATAAGAAATTGGAGAAATGTATTGTAAGGTCTGTTTAATCTAAAATATAGAAAGAGATTTATGGTATTGAAATTAATACAAGAATATATATTGTGGTTATGTGGACTTATGAATATAAAACTAACTAGTCTGAAATGAAATATTTTAATAGGGTAATATCAATTCTATGACACATTTATATACCTCATATAGATAGATAGATAGATGTTCATGTATTTTTTCTACCAAACCCAGATACAAATTCTATTTTTGTATAATCTATGGATTGATTCTTATTTTTATTTGTTTGATTACTTTTGCCATTACTAGTGTTTAAACTCAGGGCCTCATGATTGCTGGGTTTATTTGCTGGGCTGTCACTCTGTTACTTGAGCCATGACTCCAACTTTGCTTTCTGTCACTTTAGATATGGAATCTATCAGACTTTTCTATCCAGGCTAGCTAGCTATGAACTACAGTCTGCCAATCTTAGACCTTTTAATATATAAAATTACAAATCTTGGCCTGCCAATACCCTTGCTTGGTTGGCATTTAAATGGATGGTTATGTAGTCTGAAAAATAATATCAGGAAGTATAGTTGAGTCACTATATGATAACATGTTTATTAAAAATTTGTAATGGCTTTATCCAGAATCATTTGTTTGAACTCTATAATGATGATATCCATGGCCTAAGAATGTTTGTACCTCCACATATCTATATGATTACACATGTGACAAACTCAGATGGTCTTGTTACCTATTGACTGCTTAGGACACCATACTGAACCACAAATACAACATATATTCTCATGCACAAACACACACACACACACACACACACACACACACACACACACACACACACACACATACCTACCTCAAGATCATTTTCTCCTTGACAACATTCCTTTAGAAAATTCAACATTCCTACAGAAAAGATGCTTAAGATAAAAAGAAAGCCAAACACTGGTGGCTCACGCCTGTAATCCTAGCTAGTCAGGAAGCTGAGATCTGAGGATCATGGTTCAAAGCTAGCCTTGGCAGGAAAATCCATGAAACTCTTATCTTCAATAAACCACCAGGAAACTGGAAGTGGCACTGTAGCTCAAGTGGTAGAGTGCTCGCCTTGAGCTGAAGAGCTGAGGGACAACGCTCAGGCCTAGAGTTCAAGCCTCACAACTGACAAAAATAAATAAATGAATAAAGAAAAACCTACAATATTATATAAAATAAATGATAATTTATGAGATGTTGAATTACAATAGAAAACATGTTTAAGTATTCATGTTACATGTTTAAGTATTCATGTTACATGTTTAAGTACTCATGCTATAGCAAACATTTATATACTAAACAAATTATAAAAGTATATATATATATTGTGTTCTTGTATATGAACACTTAAACTAAACAGTGTAGAAATTCTTGTAGAAATTCTTTTTCTCATAAACCACAGACATCTGACTAATTTAGATGCATTAAGATGGATATTTTACATATTCCAAATATTACCAGACCATCTGATCTCACTTCTCACATGTCCCTGGGCATGGCTTCCAAGAATTTTATATAGAAATAATTTCCCTATGATTAAGGATGTTGTTTTCAAGTATCACCATTATGTTATTCAATATATTACTACCAGAATTCCCATCCAAAGCTTGATTTATATTAAATTATATGTAGAGTATCATACTTTTACAAAGAGCTCTCAAGTCCATCTGGACTAATTCATCTTCATGGGTGGAAAACAATACTATTTTTGCTCTTGGGAATGAAGAGCATAACTCTGATTATTAGCAAAAAATGTTGAAACCAACTGGAATTGCTGCTTAATATTTATCATTTTTTCCAATAATTAAAACAAATGAATACAGAATGAAACTATGAATCCCTGGAGCAGAGTTAATCCCTGAATATTGGACAGCTTTAATGGTGTTATATAGGAGAGGGAAAACCCCGTTTTTCTAAACAAATTTCTCTAAGTTGGACTATGAGGTTGAGATTTTTTCAAAAGGAGGAATGCTATCAACAGGTTTCTAGTTGATATTTTATGATTTAGTTAAGAAAATAAATATGTTTCCTTTGTATTGCTATACAGATCACAGAGCCATTGTAAGGATCATAATACATTCTAGAATATGTTCTGTAGGTGTAACTTCCTAGAATAATGCACTACCCCAGACCAGATCACATAAATTATACACATTTGTACACCATTTTTCAAATGATAGCATAGACATAAACAGATTTCTTGAACTATTTTATTCATGCCTTACCTAGATGCCATGCAAGGATGTTAAATGTCATTCTCGGAGAAGCTGAAACTTTCATACTATGGAAGAACTTTTGTCTAACAGTCAGTGTTGGGAAAATATTACAGGAGGTTTGGCCTCATCTTTACACAAATATGAGTCTTCTGTACTACCTTCCTTCCTCCTTCGATGCTCACATCCTTGCTGTCAGAACTAACATCATCTGCTCAGTGATATTAATGCTAGTAGTTTCTCTCTTGCATCCACATCAAGTCACATCTGCAGTGGAAATTTGGGCATTTCCAGACTCATGAGAGTCTGTACATAAGAGTCATCTGTCTGAATCTTGGTGGTTTCTTAAGGACAGTTATCAACAGCAGGTCACTAATGCACATGGAGCTTTCTACCTCGGCTGTGGTCCAAAAGCCAGATAAATATTTCCTTATCAGGTCTAGCTTCACTTGGGGTGTTCATATTCTTAAAGCTGGGAAATATCCACCACTTCTATTTGTTCTAGGACAAAGATCACAAGTGCTCCTAAAGTGACTGCAATAGATTCCCTTCGCCCCAGTGTAAATACTTCAGACATCTCACTTTGCCCTAAACAGTTTCTGCCCGTGATTACTGGGATCGCTGATATAGCTCTTTTATTAATTAATTAACTGAAATGGCTCAGCACCCTTTGCTGTTGAAATTCTTGGTACTTAGGGATTCTTGGATGGAAATTGGGCTTTAACAGTGAAGTGAAACTCTTGGGACACATAAAATAATTATCCAATGAAATATGGTACTTCTACTATGGAGGCAAAATGGGAGTAAATCAAATAAAACATCAAGTGAAAATGAATGAGACTCCACACATGTCACCTTGGGACACATGATCTCCCTATACCACGGCAGGCAGTGACAGCTGCTCTGAGACATTGTTGTGGGCACAAAATTTGTCAGGTGATACTAGCAACCCCAACCCCACCATGCGACAATTGATTCTGACGTGGAGCCTCTTAGCACACTGGGCCATTCTGAGATTTGAGCAAATACACGCAAGAGAGGTTAATTAAGAAAACTACCCTACCTCTGTAAGGTATTATAATGCATGCATTTTATTTCAATTTTCCAAGATGATAGCTTATCATCATCCATCCCACCCTGCTAACCCTCAGGAATTAAAGGGAAAAAAAAACATTGCTCCTCTTTTGCTTTTGCTTTTTTTAGCTAAAGCTCAAGAAAGAAAGGTGATAGCAGAGAAAAAAATAAGTTTAAGAACAATTATATACGCAGAAATTATACACCCGTCTGAAAAAATAAAAGATCCAAGATACAAAAAGAGAGAGTAAAAACACTTTAGGTGGTTGGCTTCTGTTCCCTGAGGGTCAGGTGAAGGTCAAAGATGTGGAAATCTTGGCCCAGGCCTTCTCCAGGACTCCTGGGCCCAGCGCTTTCCTCACATCTGGTTTAGCTCAATGGTTCTGTGCCTGCTCTCCGTTGACAAGTTTTCAAAACTACATATAGAAATGAGGCTGTTTGAATGAACTGTAGGCAGCGACAGTGAGCAGTCCCTTCACAGAGCATGTTCTGTTGATATCAACAGTGTGAGCATTTACACCGGCCCAGCAGAATCCTTGCATAGGGAGGAGGAGGATAAACTGATTGTTAATGACTTTCTTGTATCAGGACACTGTGGCTTATCTTTTAAAAAACATGTTTTTTTATTGTAAAATTACTGTACAGAGGGGTTACACTTACACGACCAAGATAATGATTACATTTCCTATAAAGCAAAGACCTTGAGTACTGCCTAATTCAAAGAGATCGACTCCCTTCCCTGGAAGGAAAACTGGGAGAATTCAAGGGCACAGAACACAATCTCTTATCTGAACTTTTCAATAATCTGACTCAACTGGACACCTAGATCTATAAAATGGAACCTGCAAAATACATTTTCAGAATTGCTCTAGATGACCACTCCTTCAGACAAACTATATCCTCTGGTTGAAGCATTAAATCATGGAGAATTTTGTCATCCAGAATTGATGTTTCTACCAAGTCCATGAAGAGAACATGACTTCCAAGTAAAAAAGGCATCTTGAGATGTCCTGAGATATATATTAGTGGAAGCATTAAAGAAATACAGTGGAAGATGCAGTATAATGCGAGTTGGAAAACCTTAGTGAAAGCCATTGCAACCAATCTGCAGAATGTGCCAAATATTCCAGGCTTCTTGTGGGTGATTAGCACTCATTGTCTTCTTTTGTTCTTTTTCCTGGAAAGAGCCCTTTTGTTTTTGAAACCAAGCATGTGCAGTTTGACCCACAGTGTCTTCAAAGGGGCTACTGAAGCTCAAGTTGTCTCTGATGGAAGTTCATCAACCAAGGACTTTTCCATGCAAAAGAGCTTGTCTTCGGAGCAGCAAACAATCTGAAGCAGTGAGTTTCTGTCCATCTTTTATTCCCTTTCACAAGAGTGGAAGGGGCCACTCACTCTTTCGTGGACATTATGATGCAAGGGCCTGAGGTCAGAAGTGCCCACAGCCACTTGGAGAAGACCATCATGAAGGAATGTTGAAATGAGAGGAAGGCAATAAAGAGATTGTAAATAAATGGAGCTTGAAGCTTCCTGATGAAATGACGTTCTGAACCAAAACCAAGTTTAAAGATAATGTGTTCATGAGCCATGCAAACAAAAAAGCAAATGAATTTTTGTATTTCATCTTCTACAGTTAGTAGAGAATTTTTTTGAACCAGCAATATAAATATTTTTATTTTGCCAGTGAGGTATACACATACAAGGAGGAAAACATTTGCATGGTTGGAGGTAAGGGCATCATGAGAACCTGCTCCACTTTGTTCAACTTTTCCCCAAAAGTAAAATCATTCTGCATAAGGCTTACTTTAAACATAAGAGCAGGACAGAAGTTGAAGAGGCCAAAGGGAGCTATGATCAGCTATTAGGGCATAAGAAACAGGCAAAGTAGATAATATAGTACAGTATTAACACAGGGAAAATCAAGTAAATGAGTAGGTTAGTGGAACACCAAGCCAGACACATATGCATATTTTAATATACTTTAATTCTAAATTCTGATGTCCTTAAATGCAAATTCTGCCTCTTTAGAATAAAACAAGTGAATGAAATATCCATAATCCTTAAAGAGAAGTTACGAGAAGAAGGTCGTGGTTCGCCTATCATCTGAGCCTCCAGGAACTGCTTCAGCTTCCCAAGGTTTGACTGGGAAGCCAGAGTAAACTACACAGTGCAACCTTGTCCCAAGAAAATTTCTACAGCCCAAGTAGATGCACACAGGCAGATAGCACAGAAGCACACCCTGTACAAGCTGATATTACTTTACAGAGTAGGAAAACTAAAGGCCAAATGAACACTAAAATAGCCTTAACTGCATTGAAAGACCATTTTGTTGAACAAGCAACACAATATCTTTATGTTTTCACACCATCACACTAACCTTTTTATCTCAATTTTGAGACAAGGTCTTGCCACATAGCCCCCCGCCAGCCTCACACTGGATCCTCCTGCTCGAGTCTCCTGAGAACTGGGATTATCGGCAGGTATTACCACACCTAGGCAGAATAACTTAAGAATAGTGAATCTAAAGTAATCCAACTGTATTAGAGAACAAGGTAGAAACATCAAATGGTGTAAACCACTGGACAGCATCTAGCGAGGAAGAACTGTGGGCTCCAGAAGTTCACCACGGTGGAAGTCACAGAGCTCTTTATTTTTTTCTGCTAAAGTGCAGAAAATTCCAAACTAATTTCTGACCACACACCAGGGGCTCTCCTTTGATAAGGGTAAATCATTAAACAAGCCTTATCAATGAATGCAGGGGGGAGAAAGAAAGGTTTATTACTTTCAGCCAGAGAGGGCAAGACTCGAGATCTTTCCAAAGCAGTATCTATGGATTTTTTTAAATGAAGGAAATGTGTATACTCCTGTTGTGGTGAACAAATATCACCTGTGATCTGGGCCCATTCCAGAGCATGCTCAGTTCAAGATTTTGCTTCCTCATACATTGCCTGGTCTCGTTGCCTGTTCAAAAATGGTGAGTAAGGCCAGACGCCAGTGGCTCATGCCTGTAACCCTAGTGACTTAGGAGGCTGAGATGAGGATCATGGTTCAAAGCCAGCCCAGGCAGGAAAGTCCGTGAGTCACTTTTATTTTTAATAAGTTTTTTTATTATGAAAATACCGTACAGAGGGTTTACAATAATATGAGCAAGGTAATGAGTACATTTCTTATCAAACATTGTTCCTTTTCCTTTGTTTTTCCCTTACCATCCTTGCCCTCCCATCTCCAAGACTATACTCTCCCCTCTACCCTCGCCCCCCGCCACCTCTCCACAAGTTGTAAAGTTTGTTTTTCAACATAATGTCGTCTTGTACATCTCATTGTTGCAATGGGTCCACCTGTATCCCTATTTAAACAATTTTTCCCTTCCCTTCCCCAAATTATACCAACATCAAATACAGGGAAAACAGGGGTTATACTGTGGGGGAGGAACATACAAAGCAACAAAAAAAAAATCACCTTATAAATAAGTTTGAAGCAATAGCATCTTATCTGACCTTTTCTGCTTGCATGATACTCTTATCTCCAATAAACCACTAGAAAACCAGACTTGGCCCTGTAGCTCAAGTGGTAAAGTGCTCACCTTGAGCTGAAGAGCTGAGCAACAGTGCCCAGGCCTAGAATTCAAGCCCCATGACTGACATTTTAAGCAGGGGGGGGGGGGTGAGTAAGAAATGCTATGGGGCACACAATTTCATTTGTGGTTAGATTGTGAAAAGCAAATTTATTCCAAGTCACCCAGAGCAGGGCTGAGTCTCCTTGACTGCTGGTCCCTTTGGGTTCTCTCTGAAGGGTCTTATCTAAAAGAAGGAAACATTTTGAAACAATGCTAGCAGTCAGCATCTTCTTCTCCTGCACAGGTGCTCACACCTTCATATTCCTCCTTCGCAACACACATCTGCTAAATGAATTGGGGGGAGGGTGATGTGAATTATGTCTCTTTTAAGCTATAGAATATTCTAGAATCAAATACGATAGCTTTGGTGTATCAGCATGCCCAAGAGTTTCAAAGTACATGGTGCTGAAAGAAACATAAAATTAGAAATCAATGCATGTGTTAATTTTCATTTTAGGTTCATACAAGTCAAAAGTATGATGTGTGCATTTTAGGAATTACCTGTACACCTCCTGGACATGTTCCCAGGTGTCTGCCTCAGGAAGGCAGTGGGCACGGTTTGTTCAGAAGTGTAAATGGCATCTGTGATGCTTCATTTCCCTGAAAACTAGAAAGTTGAAACAACCACAGTACACCCATTCGCATCTGCTTAATCTTGGGAGTTGGATTAAAGGGTCTGTTTTGTTGTTTTCTGCGTCTTCCCATATGCTTACAGTGATTTGTAATTAAAATAGTACACGGCTGGGTAGGAATTAGTCTTGTAGAAAAAGACTGAAAATGCACTGAAGGCAGAAGGCAGCCACAGATTCAGGAAGGTCGAGGAAAGAAATATACTTCTTCGGAGAACTGCCAGCTTTTGGTTCTAAATTTCTTTCCAGGAAGGCACAAAGCATTGGGAAAGATGGTGGAGAGAGCTTGGTAATGAAAGAATCTTGGATGTTCATCACTCACATTCTGACTCTGTTAGTGGTCATGTAGTGGGTAGAAGAAGTATCTCACAACACATTTTCTATCCTAATGCCCAGTGGTGTGTGTGTGTGATTAAGACCCACTTTGCAAATGTGGTAGAGCTAAGCCTTTGACAGGGGCAGGTTTTCTGGATTTTCTGTTTAGACTAGATCACTTGCAAGAATTCTTACAGAGGGAAAACAACTGGGGAGATCTGGGCAGAGAGGTGAATGTAGAAGCACAGGTCAGGTTAGAACTGACGCTTCCAGCAGCCCCTGGAAAGCTGCAAAAGGGAACATGCATAAAGTCAGGCTGCTAATTTGGCTTTGACTGTAGGGCAGAAAGGTAAATTGATAACAGCTTGCTGTCTTATGCTGTAAGGTGTGTGGTGACATGTGCCACACCCCAGGAAAGAATCGCTCCCCTCATGGTGAAGTCCTGTTCCCTGGAAGACCAATTTCCAGAGCTGTGTGTTGGGGGTGGGGGCTCTAGTTTGGGCATTGGGCACAGAATCTATGGTTCACTCGTGACATTACTATGTGGCATGGGATTATAGCAAAGCTTATTATTCTAACTTGTAGGAACAAAGGAGAAGCAAAGCATCCCATCAAAATTAAAACTCATCTCGACCATCACTTGGATATATATATACATGGTATATTTAAAAAATGAAAGATTAGTAAGTGTTAATTACTTTTCAGATGATGAGAATATCTGCAAAAAAGTTAAGGCAGAGTAGGTGACAATAAAGAAAAATAGAAGATGTAATGGAAAGAAAGTTGCCCTCTATTCCATGGTGTATGCATTTTGGATATTAAATGTAGGCATTATTCCTGTCTACATTATAATGTAGTTAGGCATGGTGGCACAAGTGTGTAATCCTAACTAATCAAGAAGCAGGGAGTAAGGAGGGATTGAGGATGGAGGGTACCCAGGGCAAGAAGAAGCTGATGAGCTTCCATCTCAAGCAATGGCTGGGCACAAGGCCCCCTGTGCGTTTTCCTAATGATTGAAGAAGCACAGGGCTAGGTGCAGAAGTGTGCCCCTGGTCCCCCCAGCGACCCAGAGAAGTTCAAGTAGAAAGATGGAGTTCCAGGCAGTAAGAATGTGTGGCCCAGACAGACATATACATGAGATCCTACTTAAAAAAAATCTCCAGTGAGTAAAGATGCTGAAGGTGTCATGGAAGTAGTAAGTAGCTGACCAGGAAGAATGCAGTCTTGAGTTCAATCCACAGTACAACAAAAACAGACAAATGAGTCAATAAACAGATAAATAAGTAACATGACATAACCATTCATACAAAGTTAAGGTGTAATATAGATACACATACATCACTAAAGATTTAATTTCTGTGTTGTCTCTGTGCTTTTATTCAGTGTAAAAATGACGGTCACATAGTAACTTGTCACTGTCTTGCAAATGTCTAGGCTTCTTCAGACATAAAGGGTAGTATGGATGACACTTCTTTTCCAATGCTTGGGATTGAACCCTGGCCTCTCAGAACTAGGAAAATACTCAACTACAGAGCTATATGTCAGCCTTTTGCAGTTGAATTGTTAATATTTTTTTAAATCATAGTGGGGGTGTCTTACAATAGTTAAACAAGATGAATACTATTTTATCTGGCATAACATTTCTCATTGGTGATTTTTTTTCTTCAGTTATATGAATTTCCACACTAAGACAGTACAATATATTTTAAATAGAATAAACCATATAAAAACAAACAAACGCATCTATACTTTTCTGTTGAAATTACTACATATTTCTCATGGGTAAACTTCAAAATTTAGGTAAGAATCACACTTTTCTTTAAAATAAAACATCTCTTTCACACAGTCACACACAGTTTTCAACATATATATGCACATATTTCACACATATTTCATATACACTATTTATCTATATCTATATCTCTCTTTATATATTTAACTGAAACTTTAAATGAGCTGCTAAATGAAACTATTTCAATCTATTAAAATACAATTCTTACATGAAAACTTGGGAAACTTACTACACAACATTAGTAGCTTTAATTTCAAATGTGGCATAGAATCTAGAGTTTGATGATTCCATATTGAACAAACCATGTAATACACTTTTCCACGTATATATGCACATATTATTTCATACACACTATATATCTATATGTATATCTCTCTTTATATATTCAATTGGAACTTTAAATGAGCTACTAAATGAAACTATTTTAATCTATAAAAATGCAATTCTTACACGAAAACTTGGGAAACTTACCAGACAACATTAGTAGCTTTAATTTCAAAATGTGGGGTAGAATCTAGAGTTTAGTGATTTCCATATTGAACAAATCATGTAACTTCTGTCCTAAGTAGGCTTAGTTCCTTGTTGTGATGAAGAAATAGAACCTGTGGATGGAAAGCCATCAGACCGTATGGTGACTTAAAGTGTAATAAACCTGGTATCATCTGTTGATTATGATAAACTGAGAAATAAGTACAGCATTACATTAAAAAAATGAGAATTAGTTTGTAGAGAATTAATTTAAAAATTTCAGACAATGCCAGGAACTGATGGTTCATGCTGTAATCCTAGCTACTCAGTATGCTGAAATCTGAGGATCTAAGTTTAAAGCCAGACCAGGCGAGAAATCCCTTGGATTTACAAGTAATCACCAAAAAGCTTGAGTAGAACTGTGGCTCAAGTGGTAAAAGTGCCAGCCTTGAGCACAAAAAGCTCAGGGGCAACACCCAGGCCTTGAGATCAATCCCTAAGACCAGCACACACACACACACACACACACACACACACACACACACACACACACGTATCAGACAGCATGGTATGTTTTTCTATCAAACTACTGATATCCATCTGAAGTAAGTTAAATATATGCTTCTATATACATGATGGATCATAAATAGGTGAATTATATGTATATGACAGTTATGAAATATATCTCTAGTTACATTTCATTTACAAGCACACACTTGCACACAGTGTTGTTCATACAACCTGAATTATTTGGCAGTGCTTTGTAAACCTAGAGGTAAGAAGAAAGGCTTAGTTCCTCTCAAAAATTATGCAGTCTGCTAGTGAGTTTCATTTGAAGAAATAGATAAGAGGAGACTTTCAATACACAGTCCTAAATCCAGCATTCTCTAAGGTCTATCTTTCAGTTGGATCATGAGCATTTTGTTTAAGATAATTCTTTTAAATCAACATGATAGAGTTGTTTTTACTATGCCTGCCAGCCTTGGTACCTTTATTATTTTATGGTATTCATATTCATTTTTTATCTGCCTTGTACTTTTTTTTTGCAGCAAGGATACTTTGGTGTTTTGTTTTGTTTTGTTTTAATTTGTTTTCTTCTCCCTCACTAGATGGCTTTTTTCCTTCTCCCTCCTGTGGCCCTTCAGAAACCTTTTCTAAACGCTCAAGCAAACAAGAAGGAAAATGTCAGCTTCCATGGTTGGCAAGACAACAAGCCAAAGGGTAGGAAACTGACTCACAGCAGGCAGCCCAGATCAGCAGGGAGTGGGACTCTGCCTTCAACAGGTGTGCAAAACAGTGCCACACTAGCTGGACTCCTCCACCCATTTATATTTTCAAATGCTGCCTGGTGTGGCTGTCACTGTGGTATATTTCTGAAAGGTTAGTGTCAAACTGATCAGAGCAATCAATAGAGCAGAGAAACAACAAAACACATTTATAAACTCAGCACTTGGTACAGCTTATTTGCAATATCTTGGGCTGCTCCAGTGCTCATGTTGATTTGCTCTTTCTAAAAGTCATTACATTTGCCAGAAAAAAAAAAGTATATCAATATATTTTCAGCTAGGAGGATATTGTGATATTACCCAGGTACAAACACCATGAAACAACTTCACAGCTGTTTAGAATACTGACCAAAAGCAATGTAAGAAGGACTGCAGAAAATAATCAATAGATCTACTGTTCATCAAGAAATTCTAAAATTATTTCTAGGTATTTTTCTTTCTCTTTTATTGTTATTATGAAGTAGTTGTACAAGAAGTTTACAATTTCACATCAGGTTATGAGTAATGCTTTCTTGGTTACTGTCCCCCTTTCTTTATTCTCTTCCATTTCAAAACTTTCAAAGTGAATAGCAATTAAAAGTCGCATGGCAGATTTGGAGGAAGGAGAGAAAGGGACAGAGAAATCTTTGATTTTTCTCATGGACGTTCTCAACACCCAGAACTATCATTCGCAAGTAACTTTTTAGTTGGCCTTAACAAACTAGAGGATAAAGACAGGGCTTTGTTTTTCTACCAGCATTACTCTGAAATACATTTTTTAAAATTTCCTTTATCTAACCCTTAGGAATATTCTGAGAAAATGTCAAGACTCTTTTAGTCATATTAATTCTTGTCTATGCTTCACTAAACTTTTGGTCTCATCTAACACAGTTTTTCCTCCATCTAATATCCCTCAGGATGACAAAAATTGAAGACGACTCTGGTGTACACATTCCCATTATCTTCTTCTCTTTCTCCCTTCCTTTTTACCTTGTCTCTACTTCCTGATTATAAATCACCACGTGATTTATAATATGGGGTAGCCCGGATCACCATTGACTCCTTATTTAGACAGACTTCCTAGAGCTTACTTCTCATTGTATGCACTAAACATCACATAGCTGATGAGTATTCTTGCTCTTATAAACTCCCTCACCTACAGCCTAGGGTCGCTTTTCCAAGCTTAGGAAGGAAGTGTCAGCAGTCCTACCTTCTGCTGAGGAAATTGCTCCCAAGAAACTGCAAAATTCCTGTTGGAGAGCTCCAGTGGCTCCCTGGTGGCTCACTTTCTTCTTGGCTGAAGGCACCACACCCAGGCAGCTGCCTGGTTTTGGTGACTAGCTCTCCTCTCATAAACTCCCCGGCTTTGATTTCGGAAGGCTTGAGGTAGACACCGGCCTCTATCAGCATATACACCTAACTCTGGTACCATTGTACAACTCTTCTAAGAACTTCTTCATCCTTAAAGAGGGGTTGTGGGCTGATAAATTACCAAACGCACCAACAATTCCATTAAGGAGAAGTGTTCTTATAGGAAGAAGTGGATAAAAGATCCCTCCTCTCCCTAATTTCCATGCATTACATAAGAACTTAAGATCCAGGACCCCCCAAAACAAGTATTTTGAAGGCTTTGCAAAAGAAAGAGTTTTAAAAGGTAAAAGTGTATCAAGTGTTTTTTGTTTTTTTTTTTTTTTTTTTGTAAAATAGGATAGATTAAGGGAAGAAATAGACAAAATGATAACTCTTACCATTATTGGGACTTTATTGGGTTTGAGCTGTCCTGTAGTGTAAGAGCTGTCCTGTAGTGTAACAATCATTAGTTGTTTATCACAATAGATTCAGATATCATGGAGAACATGGCCATTGATTGGGCTTGATACTATTCTTAGGCATAGAGGTATGCTCTAAGCTAACTTAAACACCAGGACAGTAGTTGTAAGTTTATGCTATGCCAGCTCTTTAATTTTCTCCCTCTCCCTCTCCCTCTCTCTCTCTCTCTCTCTCTCTCTCTCTCTCTCTCTCTCTCTCTCTCTCTCTCTCTCTCACCAACTCATGGAGAGAAGGGAGTTGTATATTTGCCTCAATATCCTGAGCCTCAAAAGACAAGGTTATTAGAGAAGAACTTATAGCTCTGAGATTTTTAAGTTTTTATGTTCTGGTTTTATTTTAATTTCTCCATTTGACCTTTTTAGTACTCAATATTATTTATTTTCCTCTTTCTTTTCCTATTTATCCTAGCTCAAAATCAATCATCCCAAATACAGATAACCACAGCTTGTTTGTTTGTTTGTTTTTGAGATTGTTTAACATTTCGTAATGTGGGAAGAATGTTCAATATTTTCACTTCTGAAGTGAAAACAGGCTGAAAAATAACAAGGCATTGTTTCCTGTGCAAAGAAATTTTCCTATTCAATTTTCCTGTTCCTTGTTTTCTACATAGCATTGTGTGCAGTGTTTGCTAGATGAGTTTAGTCACTTCTTACCAAGTCTTAATTAATTTTAAAGAATAACTATACTTACTACCCAGTATCCTCAACTTAATAGGTCTTAATTGATTTTGAAAACAAGAAAATTTCCAGAGAATAGTCTAATACAAAATCTCTGGGATTTTTCAACATATAGGTATAATAAAATATGAATATAAAAATAATATATAATAAAATATGGTTTTTCTGAGATTATATATATGTGAATATATACATAGATATAATTTAAATTATACTAATATAAATATATGTACATAATATGTGTATATATACTACTTATGTATATATGTATATATATATATTAACATGTATTATGAATATATATTTAATATATTATATATAATATAAATTATATATGTATGCACACACACACGCACACACACATATATGTATATATATATATATATATATATATATACTTTATCCTGAAAAACAAGGGTGACATTGTACCCTTGTAATAAGAAATATATTACTTTTCAACAGTTGGTGGAGAATGCCTATTTCTTGCTGTGGCTGATGAACACTCAGAGGCATTGTGATTAGCATCCTGTCACCTTTGAAACCATCATGACTGGAAACAACTACATTGTTAGAGATATGCTTATATAATTTTTGTGTTCCTATGTTTTGGTGAATATAGAGTGGCTTGATAATTTATGTATGTGTTATATGAAGCCTGAGGACTCAGACATTACACAGATTGTATTTTAAAGGTAATCCTTGGGACAGGAAATTCAAGGGATTGAAAACCTCAGACCTTCACCTGGGAATCCAAATAATCCCCAAACTCATTAAGCAAAGGAGTTTTAAGTATAATAATTCACTCTGGAATTTCATATCATTATTCGTTGCTGCACTGATCCTTGGAGGATATAATTAATGCTAATGGAGTATGTTAATAACCTGAGTGGAAGTATCATGTAGCTTTAAGAGATAAAGTCATGCATTAGAAAACGTCTGAGATCATATCTTGGCTACACCTTGATAGCTTTGACTTCCTAGTGCCTTCACCGCTTCAGCTAAGTCAGAACAAACGTATCTACATCATGGTTCACAGCCTAAGTATATTCACATATTACCTTAGTTGTGCCAGAAATACCAGAATACAAAGCCCTGTGGACTTTCACAATAAGCATCTACTTCTCACAGTTTTACAGGTTCCACGGCCAAGATTTGGAAGCCAGTGTGGTTAGTTTCTTCTGAGTGTCACCACTGAACTACAGACAGTTGACAATCTGTGTGTCTACACACAGGACAGGCAAGAAGAATAGTTGATCTCTGCTGTTTATTAAAACACTAGTGCCAGTTTAGGGAGCCAATCTCATGACATAATCCTCCTATTTATAATTCCTTTGGAACCTGAATGACAGGTGTGTTCAGCCTTTTATTACTTGAGATGGGGTCTCACAAACATTGTTTTTTGTTTTTTTTTTTTATTGGTCTGTGGGGCTTGAACTCTGGGCCTGGGCGCTGTCCCTCAGCTCTTCAGCTCAAGGTGAGCACTCTACTGCTTGAGCCACAGTGCCACTTCCGGTTTTCTAGTGATTTATTGGAGATAAGAGTCTCCCAGACTTTCCTGCCCAGGCTGGCTTTGAACTGTGATCCTCAGATCTCAGCTTCCTGAGTAGCTAGGTTCACAGGCATGAGCCACCAGCGCCCAGCTCACAAACTTTTTTTTTTTTTAACCAAGGCTTGGCCTGATTCCTTTTAGTAGCTATAATTACAGCTGTAAACCACCATTCCTGGTTAAGACTACACTCTCCATTAACTGATCTTCTATCAATACATATAAAGTGAAAGAGATTAATTATAAAAACATTAAAATGAATAATGCGATAAGTGCTTTAGTATAATTTATCAGGCTATGGGAACTAAAGCTTGGTGCAAACAGAAAATAGAATACTAACTACTAATCTTTGTCTATTTATTTATTTGTAGTTACAATTTTAAACAACTCGCTTTATAACAGGCACATGGTTATGGATGAGCTACATTCATTGAGGCCGGGAATGTGTGATCTGGAACTCAAAGCGATGTTAGTATGCAAGCATTTTATACAAAGAAGCTCTAGAGAAAGGGAATTTTCAGTAAACACAGAAAAGTATACAGACAATCATCAATTAAGAAGACAACCTTTATATAAGCTTAAAGATGTGTAGTCAATAACTCCTTATCTTATTTCTGCAGAGGGTACTTTTAAGAAGCCTTAAAATAATGATTATGTTGGAGGAGTAGAGCAATGCATTGGTAAAAGCAGGCTATATTCAGGAA
The DNA here is from genome assembly GCF_019054845.1 of Dipodomys spectabilis. Classification (NCBI taxonomy): domain Eukaryota; kingdom Metazoa; phylum Chordata; class Mammalia; order Rodentia; family Heteromyidae; genus Dipodomys; species Dipodomys spectabilis. The sequence continues at coordinate 2,748,389 of NW_024870892.1, read as the reverse complement.
TGAATACAGGCAAAAATTTGTAACACTGGACCCCAATAGTAATTTCCATAATACATAGGCTAAGAGTGTGAACAGCTCAGCTGGTGAGTTTATGTAATCATTGAGAGACTTAAACAATCATGTGAATCTTCTGTTTTTTATTATGCTCGTGAACTTTCTGAAGCTCAACTCTCAAAAATGAGAGTCCACAAGACACTGTTGATGTGGATAGTGTTTATTGTAGAGTCCCACATTATAGAGGCTGGTAAGTCTAACATCAAGGTTCTTAAGATTAGGGGTCTGGTGAGGGCCAGGCCCTTAAGTTAAGATAGCATTTTCATACTGTATGATTTCATGGCTGAAAGAAAGAAGGCTCCTTGCCATGTCTTATATTAATTGTGGGTCTCAAATTCTGCCCCTGTAACCTTATCACTGCAGCTAGCTTAGCTCTAGAATACCACACAGTTGGGGGTTAGAGTTTCAGCCTTTGGATGCCAAAGGGACAAAAACACTTAGTTTATAGCATATCAGCTAAGTCATAGAATCACTGATGGATTTCTTTTTTTTCTATTTTCTGATCTCAGCAGAATACCATTGGACCTCTAATATCACAAAGCTACTTAGTGAAAGTTATAGTTTTTAATTTTCAGGTAATTCATCACATGAGTAATAAAAAGTTATCCTTACATAAAATATTAGAAAAATGTTGCTATATAATTTTAAAGGAGGGAGAATTGCACAAAATATGAATAGGTTAATTTTAAAACTGCAAGTCTTACTTATCTTGGACAGTCTCAGAATTAGATAATAAGAAAAAAATAGAAAGATAAATGTGACAAAAACTTATTTCAAAATAATAGGAGATCATAAATACTTTTTATATTCAGGAATAACCTATCCAACAAATTCAAATGTGATTCTCCAGATAACTGCTTCCCAGATGAATGTATTTTTATATTTCCTTGTTAGAGTGTATTAGTATCGTGTGCTTATATTCACTTTGAAGCAGTTTATCCAGTAGAAAGAAGGCCTTATTATAGCTTCACATAAAAACAAGAAGAAAAGAGTAATAAATTTGACTCCATAAAAATTAACACTGAAAAAGTCTGAAGACAAATGGGAATAGAGGAAAAGATATTTCTTTTCCAAATAATGGCCTAATAGTACCATAAAATAAAAAAAGCACTTCAACAAATTAAGAAAACTGACCAATCTTGTCAGAAGGAAAGGTACAAATAAACAAAAAGTTACAAATCAACAAGTCAGGAGAAGTTGAATCATAGTAGTACTTCATATTTACATTTTAAAACTCATTATTCCATAAAGCAATAGGAGTGCAACATAACAGGTTTGTAGGTGTGATTACTGCATGCAGCTTCACAAACATCAAAACATTTATGAGTGAAGTGTGTTCATGTGGGCCACTATGCTGTAGTTTGATTTGTAAATGGTTGCATACTCTATTCAAGATCATTTGAGTCCAAGTATAGATATGAAGATAGTTTCATTCCTCTTCTAGGCGTTTATTCTTCAAAAGTCCTTTTACATGCTCAAAACAGCATACACACTGGTTTTTAATGCCTCAGTATGATAGTAAATGAATGGCATGATCTAAATCTATTGGTAAAAATGTGGTTTCAATCAATACACTAGCAATTTATGCCACCATGCAGTGAAAGGTGGTGATTTTAAAGATAGAATTTTAAAATATACAACAGACACAGTGTGCAACTGTATATATAATGTGTTCTAATTTGTATGAAAGTAAAGGGAGAATGTATACATTTAACCTTGGGGGTGTCGGCATAGTACACTTGTTTTCATAAATGTCCTAAGTCTACACATGCTGCTGAAATACTGCTTCTCTCAAAAATAGAAAGTAAATTTTTAAGATAGAGGTAAAAAGAGGATTACCAATACATAGACTTGTGTTATTCCTGAATATAGCACTACAGTAATTATATATAGTATTATATAAAAAGTGTATTACATAGTAATTATATATAGTAATATATATTAAGTATAGATGGGTATTATTTTAATATATGTATATTGATTCACAACGGGGCTTTTATTCTCAATTTTATTATTACATTATGAACAGCATTTTATATTAAAGTGACCCAAGATTTTTCCAAAAATAGTCATGAGTTATATAATGATATTTCAACACTGTATATCCAATAATCTCATTTTAATTTTGTTGATTTTGAATTTTTAGATTATGCACAAATATTTCACAAAATGAAAAGTGCTAAATAGAAATAATATAATGACTAAATGTAATTCTACTGATAGAGATTTTGTGATTTCTATAAAGATTAATGAACAAAAAGTTAGCAATAACTAAAGAGCAATTAGCAACAATTAATTGGGAAAGCTTTCCTGTGGAAAAATTTGATACATAAATATATAGCCACATATCAATTTTTAGATTTTTAGAGAAATCATTGAGTTCTTTTATGGGATATAAAATTCTTAACCTTATTTTCAGAATGATGGAACATATAATTTATGTTCATTTTTACTTCTACTATCTTTTAATTTCCAATAGTGTTTGGAGCTTTTTTTTTAGTGAACAAGTACAAAAGTAACCCATCAATTGTATCCTAAAAGTTAGAATTGGTATAAAAATTCTGGATTAATTCTTGTTCTGTTTTGTTTCATTTTTTCAAATCACTCTCAACTGGTAAATTTAGAAAACAGAATGGATCAAAATTCTGTCAAAGTATCTGTCTACAAAACTGCATAAACAACAATGAATTTTTGTTGGATAATTTGAAATATCTCAAGCACAGTTCTGCAGAGAACTGTAGTGAGAAATCAGGTAGCCAGAAAGGACTTTTGATTGATATTTTCCTTCATTTCAAACTGAACTTGAACTTAGCATAGCTGCTCTATGGTCAACAAAAGATTGTTGGTGATGAAGATAAATGTGTTAACTTTTTCATAAGACACTACCAACACCTTCATTGCAATATGAACTTGCACATTGTCCTATAATTTTCTCTGGGGAAAATTATTCTTAATAGCCAGGAGTCTGTAATGATGTCTACAGAGTATTTTTCTTCATTGCTGAAGAGTGATATGTCTGAACCAAGGTTTGGCTCTAGGCCATGGTCACACCAGCAGTGAACAAAGTGTGCACTTGGGGAGAGAACATGTCACATTTGGTGCACTTGAACAGAAGGTCTGGCTTCAGTTTGCTGCTCAGCCGAGTTTCCAGACATTCTCAGGGGTGCCCTGTTGAAAAGGCCGTGGTTGGGACTGCAAGTTGCAAAAGCACTCAAGCTAAATTAATTATATTTCTGAGTACGAGGGGAGTAAAGAAAAAGAGTCAAGTAACTCTGGGACCTGGAGAGGTAATTTCCTACTGAATTATTGCTTTGGAATTTTTAGGTGATCCAAGAATGCAATAGGAGGAACTGACTATTAACATGGACGCAAACTCCTGTTGGGGAATAGCTACAATTCTGTACCAGATACAGCACTGCAAACAAAGATGTAACATCCCTATGCATAATCTTCCTACTTGAAGGAACTTATAGCACTGAGGAAGTCAATTACCTGGCATAATTAGGTACTGCTAGGGTATAATAGGGCATGCTCTGGGTCATTTTTATACTATTCACATAAGAATCCTTGTGCTGGCACAGATGGCAGGCTAAAGTCATTGGACTGTCGCTATTTCTGAAGTCCAGTGGGACCCCAGAGATGAAAAAGTATGCCATGAATAATGGTAGACAGATGAGGAGATTGTTCTGCGTTCAAGTTCATGAGCTTACTTTGCAGAGTTCTAGTCTACCTTTAGTCTACCTGGCCTAGTCTCAAAAGACCGAGAGACACAGTAATAAGACTGCAGGAGGAATCTGGGGAAGATTGTCATTTTAAACTGAGGCCATTTCCATACTTGATTAGAGGCAAAACAATCACAGAACATTTACAGCAATTGTAGATGTCTTTCAAGTAAAAAATTTCCTTTGGTGAAATGTCTGTGTAAGTTTAGCTGAACCCATTACAAGAGAAAGGGCAAGTCACCCTTTCAGCTCTTCAGTTTTCTCTTGTGTAAAATGGATGGGTTAAGTTAAATGATCTTTTAGGTAGATGTAGCGAAGGGAGAATTAGTTTTGAAGTTAAGCATTACTTAAACTCCCCATTGCAAAGCTATTAAATAAAATACGATTTAAGGAAGTCGAGGGCTAGTTCATTACAGAGTCATTATGGGGATCAAGTAAAAAAATGTTATGTTAATGTTATCTTAAGTTAATGTTGCTGTAAGACTCACAGAATAGACTCAACGACAGGACCTTATATTCAGATTCTAATAAATGAGAACTAGAAATGAGTGTTCTGTGTGTATAAATTCCCAAATTATTTTTAAATAACTTCCTGTCATTGAAAGTACTCTGAACATTATACTACTACATGTTTAAAGAAGAAAGAATGCCAATGCCTATCTAAATTGATCATCTCAGAAATGATTAAGTATAGGATATACAGATTGTGGAAACCAGCAGATATGTTTGTCACTTAAGATAAAAGGGTAATAGGTCCTGAACCTATCATAAAAGGAAGAGAATCTTCCTCCTGAGAATTGGTGTGAAAATGCAGTCCGATTCTTAATTGTAGTGAGTGCTTTCAAATAGATTTCTAGACCAGGAACAAATTCACAAAGGGTGCTCAACTCCGCGTATCAGGTACAGCCCACCAGAGACTTCCCACCTATGCACAACCCCAGCACCCTGGTTGTTCTTGCCTCTGCACCTCAAAAAGCAACTCTGGGGTACACATGAGCTAGGCCTTATATCTCAAGAAGGAAAAAGGAATCCTAGACCACGGTGACTTGCCAGATTCAAGATAGAGCACATCCCATTTTGCTTTTCAAATAGCTCTGAACACTTTGAGCTATTTTCACAAACCCACGTTCATGGTGAGCTCCTCAATGAGAAAATTCCTCCACGTGCCCACTTACTATGGGGACGAACCTACTAAACTGGTCTCCTACTCACTGTGTGTTGTAATCTAACCCCTGGTTGGATGGGATTTGAAGGTGATGCATTTGAGACATGATTCAGTTTAGAGGAGCCAAGAGGGCAGGAACTCCACAGTGGACTTAGTGTGCCTTAAGAAGCAAAAGAAGAGAGACTGGGGCAGAAAGTTTGTGACTTCCAGGCTTAAAATGGGCTCCAGAGGGAAGCGGTGTCTCAAAAATCAATGAGAAAAAGAGGAGGTGAAGGAGGAGTGGGAGGAGGAAGGAGAGGAGGAGGAGAAGGAAGAGGAGAAAGTGGAAAAGGAGCAACCTCTTCTATGTGAACACAGGAGAGAATAATTTAAGAAGTCTAGAAAGAGAAGCTTCACTTGAATCTCTCTAAGACAGTGCTCTGATCTAGGATTTTCAGTCAAGAAGTTTGAGAAAATATAGGACTATTAAATTCACGACCTCTTGTATGGAATTTTGTGAGAAAGCAATAAGAATACAACACAGAATAGGCATTCAATGTTAACTGCTAAAGTTTTACATGCTTAGAGCTGAAAGGAAGAGGTTTGCGGTAATTTCAGATCTAGATTAATCTGCACTGCTGTTAGTTATTATCCATGTGTGGTAGACAAAATAATACTTTGCTCAGGCAAAAATATCCACATATGAATCTGTAGGATTTTTGAGTATGTTTCCACACAGGACAAGAATTGTTTTCTAGATGTGGTTAAATTGAATATCACAGTAGGTGAGAGATCATACTAGACCAGTAGGTGCATGTATTCATAAAAATTCTATACAAAGGAGGCCAGTAGATGAGGAACATAGATGGAAGCAGACGTTTTACAAAATTAGAGACAGAGCCCAACTAATAATAGATGGAAGGAGTGGTAGACCTAAGGAGACAGAATTCTTGCGATCAAACTGCTCTTTAAATAGGAAGAGACAGCAAAACCAAGAAGTTAAGAGGAGGTTAAAAGTTCAAAGACGAGGAAGTAAATTCTCCTCTAGAGTCTCCAGAAGAAAGACAACTCACAATAACTCAATTTTTAAGACATTCTACTTTCAATATTACATGATGGTAAATTTCAGTCCTTTTAAGAACAGTAATATTTTTTTACAATTGTATTCAGATTATGTCGTGTATTAGCTGTCTACATGAAATTCTTCGACATCTTCCTTTTCTTCTCTGCTAGGCACGAGCATGTCACTGTTGAATGAAACAGAAATGCATGTTGAATTTGCAGTACATATGATCACTCACCTCCAATGTTGGAAAAGAGTTGAGGACAAGTAGGTTTCCTCATACTTTACTCATCATTTATACAAGAGCATCACAAAATGTTAGTATTAGGTTGAGAGTAATTCAATGGATGATATTCGAAACGTTTCCCACATGGCGTCGATGCTTCACTTTGAATAGAATTCTCCATGTGTCACTTGTTCATTGGCAAATTGGGTCCATTATAACACCCAGGGACTGATCTTTCCTCTCTGATACTATGTCAGCCTCTACAATTCCCACAAAGTGAGTGAACACTTAAAGAAAGTTGATTTGACAGTATGCACGAGGGCAGGGCTGGGGGGCAGTGAGGGTAAAGATTGTCAACAGTGACATCACACCATCCACATCCAGTCACCTGGCTTTCAGACATTCTCGCTCTGGGACCTGGCAGCACTTTCTGCTTCCTCTGAGCCTCTGTTTACTCAAAAGGACTGCTAGGGCTGGTTGAAGAGCCCTTCTATCAAAAGCCAAAGACCAGAGCATTTCACATTTTGAAACTTTTTTTATGCAAATATGAATCTGGAGACAGAACAGGTAGCTATACCTGATCCATGTGTATAAACCCGGGGAAAATTTCATGGAGTATTTGCCTAGTACCTGGATCATCTGACCCCATTACCAGATATCAGATGTGGAACTTTTTGCTCATGACACTCAAGAAGTGTCAGGTTTTTATTTTTATTTCTGTAGTATTTTGGATGATTAGATGGGGTATGATCAATCCATGTAACATTTGATTAGAGAAAATCCATATTAATTAATTTTTAAAATTTTATTTTCTCATAAAGATGCTGTACAGAGAGGTTACAGTTACACCAGTAAGGTAATGAGTACATTTCTTGTCAATCATTTTTACCCCCTCCTTTCTTTTTCTCCCACTATCCCTTCTCTCCCCCACCTTCCTCACTCCCCCACACAGACCAAAGTTGTAAAGTTCGTTTGCAACATAGTGTCTCATGGGTATCATTGTTGCAATCCATATTACTTTTGGTTAGAGAAAATATATGTAAAAGCTAAAAATACTGCATGGTACAGAATACTTACTCTGAAAGCAGTAGCTATGGGTGCTATAGTTAGAATTATCACCAGGATAATTCCAAATAAACCAAATAAATATCCATCTTTCAAATAACTATCCATGGTTTCAATATTGAAATGGCCATTAGCCTTCAGCCACTGTCTTATATCTAGAAACCAAGTGGCCCTTTACAATGCTGCCAACGACACAAGCGTCACACATTCTCCTTCCATTTCAATGGCTCCCTTTCAACCACATAATGTTACTAGAAGTGTATTGTCTGAAAAGTGAGTCATTCGGATGCTGTTGCCATTACATTACCATGTGTAAATCAGAATCATGTTTGAGCTTGTTAGCTGCATAGTCTTAAATACACAATGGTTTCTATGTCTGTATATGCACTGGCTTATAGAGTCAGTCTTTAAACAATCTCTGATCTGGATAAAGCATGAGTCAAGCCATAGCTTGTTGAATCGGTCGCACAGATATTTCCGTCATTAAGAAATCTCAGTATCCTCTGTATTGAATTATATTTGTGAAACTTCTGAATTATGTTAGCAAATATCCAATGCTCCCAGCTGTATTAAGCTTGTAATAAATAATAGGATATATTTTATATTAAACATTCATAATATATACATACTTACATACTGAATACAGAGTACACATATTTAACATATACTTATAAATATTCCCCTATATGTTGTTAAATTATTATCTCTAAAACCTGAACAGAACTGTAGGCTGCCTGTGCACAGCATGGCAGGGTGGGGCTTGCACTGTCAGCTTCTGCTATGTGGTGTCACACTCTGAATCTATACTTTTGTGTCACTCAACAAGCAAATTCCAGTGTTCCAGTGGTCTGTCAGAAATGGCATCCATGGCTTCAAGAACGGTCAATCTCAATTTTTTTCAGTGTTGATATAGAAACAATAAGCTATCACCTGATAATTGCAATATGTATAACAAATATACAATTGGCTAATTACTTCAATAGCCATGTGTGTTCCATTATGGAACATAATCTCTTTGAACATTTTGAACACAACTCTAAATCAGCTTGTAATCTTTTACATTTGCAAATTAATAGAATTAACTAAATATGGCCCAGAGTTTAAATATCAATTTTATTAGCATTTAATAACCATTTTCTTCAGTTTTGTAACCATAGTCTTCTCATTAGAGAACATAAAAGTTCTCATGCATTTAAAAAATACCTGCACATATTAAATGTTAGGTCTGCAGACATTTTAAATTTAGATGGCTTTAGTGTGTTGCTGAGTCTGTGCTAAAAGGCTTGATTTTACCTTTATTACATTCTAGATAATTTTCTACACTGCACAGGCGATAACACAACTCATTTGGCTAGAGGAGACCTGAGATATATCATGTGGAACGAATATCTGTTCCTCAATGGCAGCCTGAAGCTTTGGTTTTATTGACAATTAGCTATCAGAATTATTTTTATACAGGTACAGAATATTTTGTTGGCTTAATTTCTTCAATAATTCAATAAACATTTACAGAGGGACTTGAAATCCTGGTACAATGGCAGTTATTGGCATTATAAATAACTATTTTATTAGCAATATTTCATAAAACAAATAGTAGAAAAGTGATTTTCATGTGGCACACATTTTTAGTGGCTTATTATTATATTAGGATGCAATTAGTCCTTAAGAAGGACATAAAGAAATGATTCAATTGTTTTCTAGGTTTTGACATGCCTTATGAAGTTTGTATTCTAATATTTGCAGCTTCTGATGAATGCAAATTAGAAACAAGAACTTTTATGTTACACTCTTCAGACTCCAGCCTGCAGCTTGAGTTACTGGGAAAGAATCTTCCAGAGACAGGAAATTTTTGAATGAGGAGGGAAATAAAGAAATGGAAACTTGGCACTGCAATGTTTCATGACTTACCTGCCTGTCTCAGTGTCTCCTGACACTGGAGGGGTGGGCTGAAATTAGCTGTTGTCTCTTCAGTAACACAAGAAAGAGTTGTTAAATCAGAAATAAACACATATTTTTAAATAGCAGAAACATCCCTTGGGATTGTCTGAAACATGATATTATAAACTGGTGTAAAACATTAAACAACTGAATGAAAATTCAAAAACATATATGTAAATATATTCATACTCTCATCCCTTAGAAGCTACAGATATAAATTCTAAGCTTCTGAGGATGTTAAAATTCTCGGATACACAAGTCCCTTACATTCAATGACATGGTATTTGCATGGAATCTACACACATCCTTCTTGCTAGGTTAATTATGATTGAAATTAAATACTCATAATGCAATGCAATTGCTATGTAAATTGATGTTTTATTTTTATTTATTCATTTCAGTTATTAATAAAACAGTCGGTATGTGCTCAGCACAGAGGCAATATTGCTGTTACTGTTGACTCTAGATGAAGTCTAGGAAGATCTTAAAAAGAAAGAGAAGATAAATTGAGACTTCTTGTGTTACCCAATTTTTGCTGCTACGAAAATTGAATTCAGAGACAAAACAAAGTAATGAACCGGGGAGTTTATTTCAGAGTGAAAGTACATACTTAGACAGAGCCAGGGATGCTCAGGGGACCATAACATCACCCAAAACATAGATTCTGCATGTACCTGGGTAAATCTAGGCTAATACGGGGAAATGCAGGGAACTTCAGAAATAGATCACAGAATGGGATCTGTTCACTTTCTCGTTTTCTCATATGGGATTGGTAGAGAAGTCAGTTTATCAAGTAGAAGGCACTAAGTGTTTGTCTTTGTTGTGGTTTATGTGGACTTGGGTCTTCATTTTCAGTGCTTCTCGGGTGAGGTGACTTATACTCTGCAGTTGTAGTGACCGTCCAGCACCATTCCGTTTGCCTAGTTGCTCCAAGGGCTTAGTCTACCTATTATGTTAACTGTGAGATAGTCGTCCTTGGCGTCATATACTGTGGGCTTAGTTGTAACTGATGGAGCTTTCGAGGGTAAAAAGTAGTTAAGAGGTGAGGCTAAAATGAAGGAAAAATCCCTGGGAGTGTGCCCTGGAAAAGATATATCTTGTCCTTGGCCATTTCCAGTTCCTCTCTGCTTCCCAGGCACTGTGAGGTGAGAAATGGAATTCCATCATATCCTTCCTCCATGATATTCTGTCTTATCATAAATCCAGATACAAAGCAGCTTGGCTAGCAGGAGCTAAAATATCTGGTTGCATGGGGCAACATAAATCCTTCCTCCCTTAAGTTGTTTTTCTCAGGTATTTTTGTCAAAGTGACAAAGCTCTAGCACAGAATCTTAAGGTTGGATACTATTGGAACACTTAAGCCAAGAAATGAAATAATATGAGATTTAAAAATCAGTCTGGTTGATGCATTGAGAGTGTACTGAAGAAGAAATAAAGTCAGAGACAAGTATATTTCTGATTAAGTAAGATTTGTCATCCTATATGAGGGAAGATGATGGTTTGGGATAGTAAGATAGCAATAAAAATGGGAAGAGTGCTTAGATCTTGGATCTTAGACTTAATTAGAAGATAATAAGATTGGCTCCTGGGTTCAAAGAAAGAAACTAAGATAAAGTCAAACTAAAGTTTTACTAGTGTTTGCTTCTTCCTCCTGCTTCTGTTTTTCTGTTTATTTTTTCCTTTCTTCCTTCCTTTCTTCCTTTTTCCTTTTTCCTTTTCTTCTTTTTCTTTTTTATCCTCATTTTCTCTTTCCTTCTCTCCTCATTTCTTTTTGTGCCCTTTTTTATCTTCTTATTTTCTGCTTTCTTTTTTTTCTGAGGAAAGATGATTTTAATCAAAGTAAGAAGAAATGTCAGATTGGCATCAAAGTAAAAATGCAGAATAAGATATGTATTTGAAGCATGGAGATTGGTGGTATTGTGAAGAGTGATTGATCATGGATAGAAGGCAGTCTTATTATTGAGCAGAACTTAGAATTTAGTAAACAAGATGAAGGTTTGAGGAGACACTACACCAGCTGTTTTTTTATAAGCCAAGTTAACAAAAAAAAGTTTCAGTGAAAGATTGTTTAAAACAATTTTGACATCAATTCAGATGAGAAAGCCTTGTTGTTAATCATTTTGTAAGAATGGTGATGAAAATGTACTTGAAAATGTTTTAAGAAAAACCTGAAGAGTTTAATTGATATAAGCAAGTCTCTTGTGATGAATTGCCTCAGTGGTGGTCTATGTATAAAGGAAGAATCAGAAAGAAGATGAAACCAAAATGAAATTAATTGAGACAGGAAATCCTTGTTTAAAAAACAAAACTTTTCTAGTAATAATGAGCCTGTTGAAGTGCAACAAATGCCTAGGCCAGGCACAGGGGACTGGGACTGACTTGCAGGACACATGGTAAAGCGATCATGATCTGCATCACACATGCCTCCTTGGTGTTTCTGGAGAGTAGCAGTAGCATCTCATAGGTGGGCTACTTGGTCCATCTGAGAGGATGATGAGAGAGTTACTTCTGCAGACATTCTTTTCCTCAGACCAGGAAGCTTACCAGTTGTGTGTGAGGACTTTAAGAGCGGTGTTAGATTGGGAAGGGAGAAGATTTGATTTTTCCACTTAGGAGGAATAGAAAAGTAAATGGACTAAATAATTGAAAATGAGCTATGAACTTGCTAATATTTTACAGGCGAACCAGTCAGTCTCAAACAGAGTGGCCATCGTCAAAACTGGTAGATGACAGAGACCAGCCTGTATGGGAGGAGACAAGGATGGAAGAAAAGGGAAAGAGGGAAAAAAATAGAAGGTTATTAGATACCAAGAATCACATTCTTCATGAAAGGGGTAGCCAATGATCCACATACAAAGAGCTAAAAAAAATGGTTGCTTCTTAAAGGGACTGAAATCTGTCTTTACATCAGATAGACATATTTTTCTCTTTATGTTATATGCATGGAGAATTTTGAAAAACCAAATATTTGAAATCTTTTAGAAAGTTAAAGGAGTGTATGCTCTATTATATACATACATGTGTACTATATTAGCTATAAGGTTTAGGAAATATGATAATTGCTTACACTTCATGGCCTGATTAACATTCAAAAGTTTATATTTCCAGCTCCCTATGGTTAAATCCTTAGAGTTAGAAATTTACAGGTGTACATTTTAGGGAATAGCAGATCTAGGTAGACTAGCCACCAAAAACATGGTAATAAATAATCAGACTTTTATTTTCCTTGCAAAAGGCATCTGGAATATCCAGAATCAAACAGAGCTGGAAAAATATATGTTTCTAATCTATTGATTATGGATACAACTACTATATATTTCCCAGCCAAATTCTTCCTGATTTAGATTCAAGACCATTGTTAAAATTATCTTTTAACGACCTTGAAGTCAAAGCAGACACTCTGAAAACATTACAGGATGGAATAGGAGAAACCCTAGGTCTCCTTGGCTCAGGCCGAAATTTTTTGAATAGAGACCCAGAAACACAACAAATCAAACAAAGGTTGGACAAATGGGATTACATAAAGTTGCAGAGCTGCTGCAGGGCAAATGACATAGCTAGCAAGATCAATAGAAAGCCCATGGATTGGGAGAAGATCTTTACTAGCCATACAACGGACAAGGGTCTCATATCTAAAATATACTTGGAACTCAAAAAATTAAACCCCCCAACAACAAATCCTCAAAGAAACAACTGCCCAATAAATAAGTGGGCGAAAGACTTAAAGAGAAACTTCTCTGAAGAAGAAAGAAGGATGGCCAATAGACACATGAAGAAATGTTCAACATCCCTAGCCATAAAAGAAATGCAAATCAAAACAACATTGAGATATCACCTCACCCCAAAACGACAAAAATCAAGAGCTCTAACAACAACAGATGCTGGAGGGGATGTGGACAGAAAGGAACCTTACTTCATTGTTTGTGGGAATGTAAAATTGTTCAACCACTTTGGAAAACAGTATGGAGGTTCCTCAAAAGACTTCACATAGAACTCCCCTATGACCCAGGAATCCCACTTTTGGGCATTTACCCAAATGTTTACAAACAAGACCACACTAAAGCTACCAGCACAACAATGTTTATTGCAGCATTATTTACCATAGCTAAGATATGGAACCAACAAAGATGCCCCTCAGTAGATGAATGGATCAAGAAAATGTGGTATATATACACAATGCAATTCTATGTCTCCATCAGAAAGAATGACATTGCCCCATTTGTTAGGAAATGGAAAGGCTTGGAAAAAATTATATTAAGTGAAGTAAGCCAGGCCCAAAGAAACATAGGTCCCATGGTTTCCCTTATTTGCAATATCTAGTATGTGTATGAGTCAAGCGGAAAAGGTCAGATAATGTGATGTCAGGAAAATGAACCCTTAGATATGTATTTTAATGTTTTTTTCTTTCATGCATGTGTTTCTAACACATTTATAATATTATTTCTTTGTTGCTTTGTATGTCCCTCCCCCACAGTATAACCCCTGCTTTCACTATATTTGATGTCAGTATAACTTGTGGAAGAGATGGGGATAAACCAGTTGTTTAAGGATACAGGTGGACCTGTTGCAACAATGAGAAGTACAAGTTGTCATGTCCAAAACGAGCTTTACAACGTCGGTGCGGGGGGGGGGGGGGGGGAAGGGGAGGAGCAGAAGGATTGGGATTGGGGGGAGGGGGGAGGCTGGGAAGGGATGTGAAGGGTAAACCAAAGGAGGAGGCTGCAATGCTTGGTAAGAAATGTACGCATTATCCTGCCCATCTAATTGTAACCCCTCTGTACAGTATGTTCACAAATAAAATTAAATTAAATTTTTAAAAAATTATCTTTTAACAAGGATACTATACACTCTAAATTCTATGGCTTATGCCACTGTCAAACCAGAGCTAAATCTAAGAAATTAAAATAAAAATCAAAGCACCTACATCTGGAGAAGGTCTGTATTCTGCATTTAAAGATCTATTTTCAGAGAGGAACCCTCTAGGATCCTGATCAGGATCACTGCTTCATGAATGCTCACACCAGGACCTTGGGATCTTGTACCTTCGGCCTTCTGCAAAGAACCAGTAGGAGTATTCTGTGATTCTCCTCACGTCTCCTCCACTGTGATGAACTGTTCATGGCTGAACCGTGACCTGGGCTGCCATTGTTTTTACTCTTCCAGCATTCTGGGAGTTGAGAAAAGAACTCAATTAATCTCCATAACATTCATGCGGGTGGGTTTGTTGTATATCCACGGTCTTCATTACAATTTCAGACCAAGAACAAGGTCTGTCTGCAAATGACATCCAATGAGCCATGAAAGGAAGTGAGGATGTTCACCACCCTGGAGAGATTCCAGCAGCTTCTGCACTTGCGATCAGCATAGAACAGATGGGAGCAGGGTGACTGGTTTAATTAGAATATTCTAATAGCAGAATGCTGAGCATCACACAGTTCTATCAGTCAGCTGAAAGGCCATATCGTCCACCAGTGTAATTATTTCACTGGGAAGGTATGTCAAACTATATCTGCATTATATATATATATATATATATGTATATAAAATGTATATATGTACATTATATATATATTGAAGTGAATTTGAGAAGATGATTGTGAAAATAAACTTATTATAGAACTGATAATAGATATCTAAATCTTTATGATAAATGAATCTCTGAAGGGACTCAAATGATTTTTTTTCTCTTATTAATTGAAATAGCTTGCTGCTTGAAGCTCCTGGTGTCCTCCAAATTTAAGAATGATACATTAATGATACATTTTTTCTATTGAGGAAAAGAGACATTTTTAAGACATCAAAGGTAGTTTGTAAAACATACAGCTTTTATTTTGAGTTACTGAACTCTTGAGGGAGTAGTAATAAAATAATCCAATTCTTAGAGAAAGATAGCATACTATACTATACTTTTGAACATATTTGGTTACAATAGAGTTCAAATTATTTTAAAATATTATTTAATCATAAAATATTTGAAGGCTTTCATTAGCATATTCTATTATTCTGAAATTTGTATTTGAAAAAGAAGGACTGGTATATTTAGAAATTTTAGGGTAATACCAAAGGATATATGTATATATATATATATATATATATATGTATATATATAAACTTCCAAATAGTATCATCCATTCTAGTTTCAACTTATTCTGTATTTTACAGAAAACAACCAGCTTTTCTATGATAACGGATGAATGATACAACGCAAGTTTCAGCATATGGTGCTTACTATAAATTGTGATAGCAGCACTCTAGAACTTATATCACTTGGCTTTAGTAGAACCCTCATTCCATTTGTTAAGGTAGTGATGAGAAAAATGTATCCCTAAATCTTATTCATGCGTACCTCTTAGAGGAAATATTTCCTTCAAATCAAATAGCCAACTAAATTTAATGGAAGGTGAAATTATATATATATATATGTATATATCTACATCATCGCATATATGTATACATGTATATGTGTGTATAGGTGTATGTCTGTATATATACTCCTATCCAAAAATCACTAAGGGCAGTTACAATTTTCTTTTGATAGAATGAATAATTGTATGCACATTTCATAGTAATACACTTCCATGCTCTATCTTCTTGAAATAATGTATCAAATTTATAAATTTTTAAGTAACTTTACAACTATATAACACTTATTTAAGAAGCAATGGCAAATACTTAGTAATAAATACCAGAGAAGAATGTAAATTGCACAGCCAAAAGCAAGTCTATCAATGCCTACAGCCTGCAGTTTCTAAGAGAGATATGTGCTGCAGGAGGCCAAAAATCTCCACCGAGTGACAGTACTGCAGGGTTTGGGGGCATTTTTATCAGGCTCTACTGATCTGCCAACAGTTTTTATCCATACCAAAGGCCAATTGCACTATAAAACTGTTTAGCACTCATGCCAGATGCAGGTGGCTCACACCTATAATCCTAGCTAGTTAAGAGGCTGAGATCTGAGGATCACGGTTCAAAGCCAGCCCAGGCAGGAAAGTTGGTGAGACTCTTATCTCCATTAAACCACTAGAAAACCAGAAGTGGTACTGTGGCTCAAGTGGTAGAGCACTTGCCTTGAGCTGAAGAGCTGAGGGACAGCGCCCAGGCCCAGAGGTCAAGCCCCACGCCCGACAAAAGAAAAAAAAAAATGTTAGCACCCAAAACAAATACACTCCAAAAATGTTTAGCACCTGAAACAAATCAAATTTTAGGTGAAAAATCAAAACCCAATGATCTATATTCTAAGACCCAGTTAAAGAAAGCGGAAGGGAAATAATCCATGTCTGAGAAAGGCTACGGACGGGACAGTTCAGGCTCCTGTGTTGCTTACATTACACACATCTACACAGTGGTGAGGTGTATGAGGATGACCTAGTGATATTTAAATAACCGACAACAATACTAACGTTTTTGTGATTTAAACATTAGCAAACTATATCAAGATTTGTCTGAGCAAAGGATGGTATTCGTTAAGGCAACAAGGAGGAGACATAGGAACCATGAGTTCAAGATCAGCCTGAGCTGCATTGGTCAAGCACTAGCAGGTGCCTGTAATCCTGGAACCCTAGGTACTCAAAAGACTGAGTCTTGGGGAAGCCAGCAGGGGAAGAAAAGTCCATGAGACTTCTTCTCCAAATTAACTAGAAAAAAGCTGAGTTGAAGCCTTGGCTCAAGTAATAGAATACCAGCCAGGAGCATGTAAGTAGACTAAATGAAAGTGAAGATCTGAGTTCAGCTTCCATAATGGACAAAAAAAAAAGACTTATTGAAGAATTCATTGTACACCAACTCAGCATAATATGCATTAATTTTTATGTGAAGAGGAGTCAAGTTGCATAAGAATCACTGTCTCACTCTCTACTACCTCAATTCTGACCTAAGTACCAGGCCTCTGTATCTCTATTAGTCAGGGTTTTGTTTTGCTTTGACTAACACATATAAGAGAACAAATTACATGAGCAAAGGTTTGTTCTCCTCATGGATCAGAGATGTCAGGCAGTCATGTGGAGGGGGGCCTACTGGACCAGAACATCTTGGTGGTCAGTAGAAAAGAGAAAGGATATAGAGAGGCACCAGAGAAGGCTGTAGTTGTGAAGTACTCACCTCCAGTGAGTTTCTTTCTCTCAGGACTCACCTCCTACCATTCACTGCTTTCCAGTAATGACCTCTATTATAAATTTACCAAAGAATCCATCCAGTCATTTCTAAAAACTCATTTGTTGGAGATCAAACTCCAGTACATCAGGTCATGGGAAATATCTCATATTCATGTCATAACATCTCACCAATGGACATCTCATCATGAAAAATCACATTTAATCTTGTCTCCTTGAATCTCCAAACTCTAGATGGTTCCAATATTGTTCAAAAGCCCAATTTCAAAGTCTCCGTCAAGATTGAAGGCAACTCTTAACCTTTGAACACTTGTAAAAAATCCAAACCAACTTACATACATTCCGATACAATGACAAAAAAACAAAGATTCACATTTGCAAAAGGAAGAACGGGAATACAGAAAGGAGGAATAAACCAAAAGAAGGGGGAAAAAAACCTGTGGCCAATATCTAGCCTTGAGGGGATGTGGTGTCCATGATCTGAACCTCGTGGGCTTCAGCAGACCTGTCTTATCATTGGCATCTCCAGGATCTGTGAGTTTCCAATGCAGTGCTGGTTTCACCCACACTGCTGCATACCTTGTCCTTTACGGGGGGAGGGGTTCTTCAGGGAGTCCTGGCTCCCAAGGCATTCTTTTGAACCCCCCAAGCAAACCTCCACAACTTCAAAATTCACATATTTCTTCAGGCCTGGGAATCCAGTTTCACATGGGAAATAAGAAAGATCACATTTGGCACCAGCCCCAGAAGTTTGTGGGGACAAAGAGGAGTGGAGACAAAGACTACGGTGGTCTCTAATTGCCTGGAGAGCTGAACCCAAGAAAACACTTCCCTGGGATACTCTGAGCTAATGGGGCCTGCCAAGCAGGGTGCATCTGTTCCTCAGGAAAAGACACACTCAAATGAGTTTCCACTTCTTCACTCCAGAGCCTGAGATGGAGGAGGGGTAGTGTCTGGTCCACCTCTGAGATAACCACAGAGCATTTCTCCACTTGTCCTAGATCCATATATTTGGCTTCCTTGTAATGACACTCATTACTTTTACAACCACACCTTCCTTGATCACAAACTTCAGTGTGTTCATTTACTAGCCAAATTACATGTTGTTGTTGTTGTTTTTAATTCTCATGCTCTGTTGTGTTGTTGTTGGGTTTGTTTTTTTGCTCCAGATTCTCACTGTAAGTCTGTGAAGCAGCCAGCAGTAAACTTATCACAACCCAAATGATATTACTGTCTTGGAATTTCCTCCACTGAATTAATTAGTCTGTCACCACTACACTCAGCCTCTTGTGAAGTTTCAGACATGGCCAAAATGTAGGCAAATTATTTTCCCAGGATTTTTATGACACAAATGGCCTCTAGTCCATTCCCAATTGAGCCCCTTTTCCATCTGATATTTGGTGAGAACAACTGCATTTCTAGTCATCTCAGCAACTATCAGAATCATACCTAAAGCTCTGTCTAAAGTTCCTCCCTGCCTCACTAGAATCTCTCAAATGACTCCCACAGATGTAAAGGACTAAGAAAGTACAACAGCCCTGTCCTCTTGAATAAGGACCAATCACAACTTGCCCTGCTATCTACAACTGTAAGCAGACTCCAGACTGCAATACATTGCAACTGAGTGGCACTTTCTGGCAAGCATGGTCCAGACGCCAACCAGGAGAGTGAAATTCTCACACTTGGAGCCAGAGCAAGGCATATGTTATGTGTTAGGACAAAAACGACTTCATCCTCCTGGAATATACTTGGTTTGTGCTTTTACCGCTATCAAGACTCTGAGATGACTCTAATGGTTTTATCTATCTATGCTTTGCTGGAAAATAGAAGAAATCATTTGATCATATTTTACATGATGCTCCACACAGAAAGAATAGTGGAAAGGATGCTCTTCAAAGAAAGCATTTCAAAATGTAAGTTCATCAGTTCCAATCAACCTTCTATGATGAGTGGATTGAGAAGCTACAATGGAGCAAGCGTGGCGTGAGTTGAAGGAGAAGAGAAGACCTCGAGACAGATTTCTCATTCAATCTAGAGATGTTTGGTAGCATGATGGACCTTCAAAGGACCTTAGGTCTTAGAGATCAGGAGTTGGTTGAAGTTATTTTAAGATTTATAGTCGGAGGATGGAGGAAGAACCCGTGGTGACTGGCTCCACAATTAGGAAATGGAATTTTCCTTAAGAGGCATTGTAAACATCCAAGTCCAAGTGCTTTTACATTTCCAAGACTGTGTGGTCTTTTGTGTGTTTCAGAAATGCCAGAAGGCTGGCAAATGAAAGGAACTCTCCACAGTATTGGAGATTCAAAGATCTTCAAGTGCTGAAGCCCACGGTGCTGTATCTCTCCTCCTTTCTCCCAGTCACATAATTTTGTTCTTTCATTGACCTTGGTCTCCTTAAAGGTAAAAGACATTGGTAAGCCTCATCTCACTGTGCAAGTTTTCTGTGTTGGAGTGTATTTATTTAAAGAAGTCAGGAGGAAGGAGAATATTATTACTGAGCTTAATTTCACTTTGAAAGGAAAGCTAAAACATCACATGCTAATGTGCTCAGTTTCCTAAACAAGTCCCCTTTGAACTGTAAAAGCATTTCTTGGTCAAAAGCTCCTCTATTATTTTTTTTCTCTTTCCATCAAAGGACTAGAAAAACATGCTGGGTTTGCTTTTAAAGTTTTATTCCATATTCTATCAATTAGTTATCTTGAAAGCTTTTTAGGGATAGTTTTATTTTTCCAAATACATTCAGATATGCAATAATCAGGTAATTAATGTATTTTTGGAGGGATAAGGTCTGCCAATTTTGTTTGTAATGAGGCAGGATATTGAGAAAAATAAACAAAATTTGTCAAATCCTTTACACACCAAATCCTTCGCAACCATTTGAATTTTCTCCAAACGGTCGCATTCATTCTTGTTCCTAGTAGCCATTTGTGAAAGAGACTGTAGAAGAACCATTTATGTTTGTTTAATTCCTTATATGTTTGAAAAATCTCACCTTCTATTAAAAACACCTTCATTTACTCTGTGCCTCTGACCTCTTATGATCACTCAGTGTATCTTTTCTGGCTAGGAGCCTCCTTTATTGCTACCTGTGTATGAAGTCAGCAGTCTGTTAGATAACACTTAAAATTCTTGAAAAGCATCCTATGATATTACCCAGTCTTCACAGAAAGAGATAATACCACGTCTTTCTCTCATCCCTATCATTGCACTTCTATTTTCTTCTATTTAACGTTCTGTTCCTTCTTTCTTTTGCCTGACTGTGAGAGTTTATGATCTGACCATTGGTCTTCCACTTCTCTCCAACACTTATGCCTTTAGTAAACTTGTTTCCCACTATTAACTCATTTCAATAATTGTGCGATGTCCAAGGTAGATTATAGGGCTCTAAGAAAGCCCTGAAAAGGGAAAATGTGACACACAAATTAGGTCTAAACCTTCAAGAAGTTACTCTGGACTGTTATTTGAACATCTGAAACATGTTATATTATAACCTATTAAGCCTGACCACATAATCACAGGAATCAACAAGCAGTGGTGACACTAGAATACAGCATTACTCCAGTGTATTTCACATGACTCATACCTGTGAGAGAGGTTGACTTAATATTTCTAAACTATGTGAGCATCTGACTCCATAGTAAATCACTCATTCCTAATCTTTGTTCCTTTTTTCATTTTCTTGGCTTTTGACACTGAATGAATCACTTTGATTCAGGAAGGAGAGTGGGAAGAAGGTATGGAGGGAGGGAAGGTAAGAAGGAAGGAGGGAGGGAAGGAAAAATATTTCAGAACCCTTATCTCTGAACAAAAACTGAAACCAAAAATGAAAACCACAACACTTACAAGGTATACTTAAGAAAAACTATTCAACCTATAATTCCACCCATAAATAGTCTAATGTAAAAAGCAGAATATTCTTTTTGTTTTCAATACGTGGTGGTCCCATGCTTCATTGATGGTTATGACCTAAACAGCAGAGAAAATGGAGAGACTTTGTCCTGCATCTGAAGACCTTTTTCTAGATTATGCACGTGTAAGAGCTAGCAAAACAATTCAAATTCAGTTGTGTTCTTTTCTGTCAAGTTGAAGAGATGAAATTACTTTTCAAATGCTTTGCACATTCTTTTCAAAGAACCCTAAAAATATAAGAGATTTACTTACTAATTAACATAGACAAGAAAAATGACTTCTTAATTTTCTTACATTTATCATACCTTCTTGTGTTTATATATTTACCAGGACTTTAGTATTAGTAAATTATAGTTTAGAGAAGTATTCTGAAAGGTATCTCTTGAATATACGCTGCAGCTATGGGGAAAATGGAAATTGACACGTAAGAAACTCAGAAGAAAAAAATAAGTTTTCTGAACAAAGGACCCAACACCAACTTGTAGGTTTTTTTTTCAGTATCATGGTCAGTATGCTATAAAATCAGCCAGTTAATGAGTGTCACACTAACACATCCAGTTTTACACCTTAGTAACACATCAGCATACTCAAATTCTATAGAGTGCTTAAGTTTCTCAAATACTTGACCTTCCCTGGTGTTACCTGCTCTAAGTCCCATCCAGCGAGACTTCCTTTCTAGCTGCTATTGTTGAAGACCAATTAACTTTTACAACCTACTCAACGTTTCCATCAGCTTTGCAGTCTTTCTTACTCTGTTTCTCTGTTCTTCTGTCCTCCAAAATGTGCTAATTATGATATCTATTCATAGGCAGTTTGGGAAAAATAAGTAAAACATAGAAAATTCGGATTTTATGCACCCGTAAAATGAAGACTCTTCATTCATATAATCTAGTTATAAAATACACAAATTCATCCACTCAGCCATTAATGCAGGGGGCTAAATAACATTTATACTCCTTTATCTCAAAAGAGTAATACATCCCATCTTTGAAAAGCATCCCAGTTCTAGCAACAGGTTTGATAGTAACAGCTCTGACAAATTTTCATACTAAGCATATATTACCACAGCCAATCAAGGTAGTTGCACAACTTGAAATAGCATATAGTCTTTATTAAGGCACCATAGCAGCTAGGAAGGTGTTTTCTTGTCACACTGGATTACATAGATTTTAGTTAGATAGATAGATAGATAGATAGATAGATAGATAGATAGATAGATAGATAGATAGATAGATAGATATCCCTTCACTATAAATCATGAAGACATCTATTACCCAATATCAAAATGAATCATTTTTAATATATTATTAATTTAAAAGACTCTTTATAAGAAATGATGTATCTATCCATTTTCTTCAACACCTTTAAAGACTATATGAACAGCTGTCTAAACTGGCATCATGACATGTGCATGACTAATAACGAAAGGTACATGACTAATGTAACCATTTCTATTCTTGTTGATTTAAGGAAAATATAATGTGAAATGGCCAAATCATCATTCTACTAAAAATTTCAGCATTTCTAGGAATTAAGGAACAAAAGGATTAAAAAGATGATCATTTATGGTCCATCCAGTGACTGGCATAGACCTGAGCCTTGGAGTTAGACAGCATTTTCAGCCCCTTGCTCTAATCAGTTTGAGATTACAGATCTGGCCAGTCCTGTGCTTCTATAACTTGCCAGGATCTCTGATATAGGGTCTCTGATGGTTGCCCCTCAGGGGAGTGGGGGCAGATGACTGTTTGGGATTTATTAGTTTATTGAAATGAAGTGCCTCAAATAAATACTTATAATTGAGTTTTCCTTTCTTTGAACCTTTTATATGCACTGTAGCTGCAGTGTGACTTAAACTTAGTTAATTTTTAATAGTCAAGCTGTCTTTGATGAATTCAGTATCTTAAGCAGAACATGTCATACTAACTCATATGAATAAAACCTAACATATTCATAAAACAACATCAACTTAACAAATCAGTTAAAGCTTTCAGATACATGCTCCTACCTACATTATAAAATAAAATTTAACAACTGACATTTGAGTTATGCTTATCACTTAATATATTATATACTTCTTGCATGAGTAAACAGAACCACAGAATAGGAGAACCAGGAATTACAGAAATGGAATGTATTAAAATGAAGCTTTCTTTTAGTCAAAGTAACATGTTGATCACAATATTTTAAAGACTTCAGTGAAGAAAACCCAGAGAAGAGCATTAGATAAAACTGATGTCAAAAAATTATACACACACACATACATACACATATATGTATATATATATATATATGCATATGTACATATATATATATATATATATATATATATATATTTCTTCCAAGACTCTGACTTAAGAGTAGATAGTCTTTGAAATTAGGAATTTTGTCTGTAAGACTAGGGCTGTAGTGTATTTTTCTCTGAATTTTAGATAATGTTATGTTTTAAAATCCAGTAATTATCTAATTTAGTGGGATAATCAAAATGCACAATAGAAAATATAAGAGCAATGCTTAATTGTCTCAGAGCTTAGAAACTGATAGCTATAATTTGTTATAATCATTGGGAAGAAAACTGAAATGAACATATATAACATCTTTAGTAACATGTTTGTAATTCAGAAAAAATTTCTTCCACCAATTAACAACTTATAGCAAGAATATCCTAAATAAATAGCACCTGTAATCCCCACTAATAAGATAAATACCCTTATATATGAGGCTTGAATAATTTTTACCTATATTCAGGAAAACAGTGTCAAAATTGTGTATTCCACTGTGAAATAAAATGAGAAAAATCTTTCATCCTAGAATACATTTTAATTATGCTAGTTTCCATTTGTAGTATTTGTCATTAAAAAAAACTAAGTAAGAAGATTCCATAAAGTATCCCAACATTTATCTCCAGACCATAAGTACCAAACACATGAGTGATTATCAACAGAATGCACACAAGCTAATCTACTGAAATGTGTCAAAAACTTGCTAAAGTAGCACTTTATTAATAGATGGCATAAGGATATTCTAATGTTTTGTCATTAGAAAACATCTTGGCTGTAAGTGATCTTAAGTGTACCATTTGGCTACAAGACATTCCTTACTACATGTGTGAAATTTTCCACTAAATCCTCAGTTACAAATATCTTAGAAATGAAATTTCCCTAAGTTATTCTAATTAAGTATTGTAGACATGTATTTTTAGTATTCACACATACAAAAATCATAAATGTTCTAAGCACATGTTCTTCTAATTGAGTTCCAAGAATAAAAAACTTACCAAAAATCAGTTTAATGCAGTCTATGTTGGTGAATTCACAACAAAAATCACATTATCAGAGACTTTTAAAATAAAAAAATATATTGAAGTCACTTAAATAGTGACATATCTCTCAAGTTCATTTCCTAGTGTAGCATATAGAACTCCCTACTGTATTGAATTTTTTCTGAAGTTTATTTTCCACATTTTCTTCCAGTCTTTTAAAAATTCTCCAAATCTTTTAAAGCATGGTAAAGCTAAATTTTAACAGTAATTTATTCTGACTGCAATAGGATCCTACGACAGTCATTCATTCCACAACTCTTCCTAAATACGTGCTGTTGTCAAACAATGCTTTGTGCCAAAACTGTGCCTTCGCTGCCCTCCGTGGATTGGATGAGAAGCCAACAATCTTACAAAATAACGGAAATAGATAGTAAGTTAATTCATAAGCACTGGAAAGGCTTAGTGAACTGGAAATGGCTGAGGGAGAGGTAAGCAAGGCTGGCCTGGAGAGAAGGGAACTTTTAAGGGAGGAGAGGGATTCAGCCATTTGGATGTTAGCAGCAGGA
This sequence comes from Dipodomys spectabilis, assembly GCF_019054845.1. Classification (NCBI taxonomy): domain Eukaryota; kingdom Metazoa; phylum Chordata; class Mammalia; order Rodentia; family Heteromyidae; genus Dipodomys; species Dipodomys spectabilis. Next base: position 2,723,332 of record NW_024870892.1, on the reverse strand, counting down.
GCAAGGCAGGCAAAGAGGAAGGGAAACATAGTTGGGGGGCAGGGCATGTCTTATTTGTTCCAGAAAAAATCCAGAGGCCTTCATGGCTGGACCAAAGAGAACAAAGAAATGAACAGATCTTACAGCATGGAGGAGACAACAGATTACGCATAAATAGAAAGCACTGTGGTTAGAAGTATTACCACAGCTGACCTGGGCACCAGCAGGATTTTGAGCATTCAGGTGAGTCTTTGGGACTTACATGTGAGCATGACACGCATGGCTGCTAGTCAGGGAGATTCTACCAGGAGGATGGCTGGAGACAGAGTGGACTCTAGATCAGGTAGAATCGTTTTCCATCTGAACTGTATACTAAAGAACATTGACTTTATGGCCTGTGTTACACCCTTATACATTGTAGTAATATGCATTGCATTGTTAGTTTCAGATGCCATAAATATATAAATTGAGTGCTTGGCTCATGCTTGTAATTCTAGCTACTCAGGAGGTGAGATCTGAGGAGGAATGTTTGTGAGACTCTTGCTTCTAATTAACCACCAGAAAAATCCAGAATATACAGTTGTGGCTCAAATGGTAGAGGGCTAGCCTTGAGCACTCTAATTACAGTGCCCAGGATCTGAATTCAAGCTCCAGAGCTGACAAGCACACACATACACATACATGTGTGTACACACACACACACACACACACTCATAAATGCAAAATAGATATGTACATGTATATGTACATATATGCATACATATTTAAGAATAACCCAGATATTAATAATTTGATTTAAAATAAGCTGTAGAAACTGATTGCTTCCCTGTGTTGTAGTTTGAGGGCTGAAGCCTTTATCAGGCATTTTTTTCATAGCAACTAAGAGCTAATACCCTTCCTTGTCACCATTCCTGATGTCTCCCCCAGAGATCAGCACTCTCATAAATGTCGTCTTATGATCCCATGTTTATTTTATATTTCACTTTGCTTAAGGAGCTCTAAGAACCTGAGTATATTTTCTCTTCTTTTGATAATAATGTGTCCAGATATTAGAAACACCGTAATTAGGTCAATTACAATGAAGATGATGATTGAATTGTTAAGAATGGGGGATGGGAGGAGGGAAGTGAGAGGTCAAAACAGACAAGAGTTCTTACTCTTAGAGCTATAATACCATAGGCCCTGCAGCTACTGTTGCTGGACTCACCGGCTTTGAAAGCTAACAGCCCAATCTACTTCATGCTAGTGTTTTATGCCAAAGAGCCAGGCCTCTTTATGCTAATTTTCCTGGATAGGAACAGAGGCAGGATACTGAACTGTGGACAAGAGTAAGTAACCTTGACTACCTCCGTTAAAGAGAGAAACTCAGCACAGTGGTAGCCCAGGAATTACTTTTTTTTCCAGAAATTTAGCCTTCTGGCATCTAGACAAAAAGCCCAAATCTTGGAGTTGAGTAAGGGAAAAATCAACAAAAAGCATTTTAACGGTTTACTTTTCAGTACTTGGGTGTGGATGCAGGAGCTCCTGCTTGGCATACAGGTGCTCTACTGATGAGCTCAGTCTACCATCCTGTTTTGTGCTGGTTAATTTGTGTTCAAGTCCTGCCTGAGGCCATGTATCTGGATGACAGTTCTTTGTGATAGGCCATCTATCATAGCTTCCAATCTTAGCTTCCCAAAGTAAACAGAGTTACAAGTGTGAGCCACCAAAACTAGCTAATTTTTAAACTGCTTTTTCAGCATTTTATATTACCTAGATTTATTTAAAAATTCTTTAAAAGTTGCTTTATAATTTACCTAGGAGAAAAAAAAATGAATGCTACTGCATAGAGTACTGGAGTTTTCATTCTTGTAGCTGATTGGTAGCAGTTTTGATTATGGAGCAGCTTTGGGTAGCTTATGATTGCTATATTTGAAAGCGTTATACATGATGAACATAAATGGAAATTGTAATTAGACACATAAGAGCGGCAATAACAATAGTCATCACTATTTGAGTGTCTCACATGTCCAGAAATTCTGAATGTAATTCATAATATAAGGAAACTTGGCTTCCTTATTCCTCAATGAATTCAAATGGGGAAAACTAGCCAGGTGCTGGTGGCTCATGCCTGTAATCCTAGCTAATCAGGAGGCTGAGATCTGAGGATCATGGTTCAAAGCCAGCCTGGACAGTAAAGTAGTCCTTGAGACTCTTATCTACAATATACCACCAGAAATCCAGAAATAGTGCTGTGGCTCAAGTGGTAGAACACTTGCCTTGAGCTCAGGAACAGCACCTAGGCCTAGAATTCAAGTCCCATGACCAACCAACAACAACAAAAAGCCTGGGGGGGGGGGGCGAGAAATGGAGTCTTTGAGAAATAATTGACTTTGCCTGATATTCTACTCATGACCAGTGCATCTGGTTATTTACAGATTAGGAAGCCGTCATCTTTCTGTGGTAAGTCCACTCAGGGAAGAGTGCAGCCAAAGAGGAACATGAGCAAGTATGTGTAACTGAATGAGGAAAATTCAACCAAATCTTGTTTTTGTTTTTTGTGTTTTTTTCCCCATTTGTCAGAGAAAACATGTTCACCTTCCTTGATTGTAAAGAACTGTGGTTATCTGTGGAAAGTGCTGTTAAGGAGGGTAATAGGCCAGGCAGTATGTAGTGGTGCCATAGAACTTTCTCCAGTTTCCATGCCTCATCTCCCCACTTCCTTCTTGTTTACATCAAATGTAATAGTGTTGTTTCCCCCACACACCTTTTTTTTTTGTATTTTCTGACACTTCTTTTGTCTTTCTACTACATCGTCTGTTGTTCCTTCACATCTTTACACCATTCTCTAAGCCATGATCTCTTCCTCCTTGACTTCTGCTGTCTCTACATTTCCCTCAGTGACTATTCTGCTTTCCCTTTGGATTTTAATGTCTTCACATAATTCCATCCGTATTTAACAAATGTCACCACAGGGCACAAACTCAATCATTCAGTGGGTAAGCCGTCAATCTGTTTCAGTTTAAAGTACCCGGGAAATGTGTTACAATGTTTATTTCCCCCTTCCTACTCGTCATTGTATAAATTATTGCTTTAGACCTCTGTTCAACAGTAAAGAGAATATCAGATTGTTTGGAGAAATGTAAATGAGAATATTTTGGCTTTTAAAATAAAATTATTATAATTTCAGGAGACCATAAAGAGAGATTCATGCAAACAGGCTTTTTGCAGTTTAATTAAAACTCATTGTGTGGTCTTATAATAATTCGCTGATCTAAATGCCCATTTTAATAATTAACATCTATGCTATTGTATAAAGACATATTTCAAATGAACTGAATGTTCTTTATAGTACACATTTCAATTATATCAATGTATGGTTCTCCTGGTTTTGAAAAAAACAAAACAAAAAAAACCTCTTGATGATAAAATATAGATAAACATGTTTCAGTAACTTAAGAATTTAAAATATAACTCATATTGTAGAAATGAATATCCTACGAATTATTACTCTAATTTCCTGTATGTCACTTTAAAGTTAGTGTGTTTCAAAGAAGAATTTCTTGTTGCCCAAGATTATTTTCTCTAAACATATACAACTTCCTTAATAATCCCAATTAAATAAAGCTGATTTCAGAAACAGTTTTCTAAGTGTTTGGGAACCAGACCTTTTCATTCTAAAATATCGCAAGTGACTCTGCACTAATATTGTCTGACAGTGACCTAATTAGAGTCATTTGCATACTAATGAGACTTTGAAGGAGATAAGCAATAGCATGCTTGTAATAGATAATTAATTTGTATTTCAAAATAAGCTATGGCTACTTAACAACAACTCAAATGACACATTGAATTAAAAGACTTGTTCAAGTTACTTCTTAACAATAAATACTGCTACAGCTTTTCAGTTTTGCTTAAACCTCAAACTGATGAACACACCCCATGCACTATGTATATTCATAAGGTGACTCCACATTAACTGCTTAATTCTCAAATTCATCTTCAAAAGAATGTCTGTCTTTTCCAAGGAATTCAGTATGATGTATGTCTTCTTAATGAAAACATTTTCCATTTATGTTGCAGTGTGCAATCTGAATAGAACAATACATGTTTCAAATAATCTTACATCATCCCATTGGATCCATGTCCCAGCCTTTGAAAAGAGAGCACCAAAAGGTAAAGGGCTTTGGGCACAGCCAGACACCCTGTGTCATTCTACTGTATGCTTCCTACTGCCCCCCAGTTTGATATTTGAGTTAGAGAAGCTTCAGCACATTGCACGGGACCACTGGTAACTCGCTCAGCACCTCTAGCGGTCTGGTTCTTTTTGATCATTGAGAGCTCAAAATGGCTAGAATCATTCAGCAGCCACTGAAACTCAAAATAGGTGAGTTGGATTGATTTATATAATGCCTCCTCATCAGATTCTTTCATTTGTGTTTCAAGCTGTGATTGTGGTTTATTTTCATAAGGTAAGTCACCGTACAGTCTTAGCAGTGCTGTTATCAATTACTGTATGCCGGGCAGTCCTGAAGGGAGGGGCTGCTGATGACATAATTGAGGGTGAATTATGGAAGTAATGTGGGCCTTTATCCAAGAGTAAGTTCACATTTTCACATGAAAAAAAAGTCTCCTGACTGTCCCCGGAGGGCATGCCAACAGAGAAATTCACTAGGTTATTTATTTATATACCTCTGACAAGGTCCCGAGCAACCCTGTCTGGAATTTCAGGTGAGTAGGAGAGGAGGACTCACAGTACAGTAAGAAGACAGATGGCGAGGAGGAGAAAGGCAGTGTGCACGTGTTTCAAACACTAAGTCAGTGGTCAGACAGAAAAACTGGAAAGCCAGAATAACCTTGGAGGTTATAAATCCTTTCCTGTTTGCATATTTCCTTACAGATAGCAATTTGTAGTTACACACACACACACACACACACACACACACACACACACACACACCATTGTTCTAAAATCTAGCAGACTCATAGACCCCAGGGTTATATTAATCTTCAGGAGGCTTTATCTGTGAAATCATTTTTTAACCTGAAAATAATTCAAGGATTTGTAACTTATTGTAGAGAATCAGTAAAAACTGAACAAAAGGCTACATAAAATTCTTAAGGTCGCAGATAATAATCAGAGGACTGTATTCTAAACTCCTGTGTAATAAGATGCTAAATTCTTTTCTTCTATCTTTAAATCCAACCAAAATGCTCACACTGAAATCTAATTTATCTGAATAGGTACATTCTAGGCTTTACTCTTAAATACATGTACTGCTGAATGCTTTCATTTGATGGCTCTAGATCACACAGATGTTAAAGGTTAGCCTAAATTTAAAATAACATAAAATATAGCAAAGTAAAGGTTATTTTACTAAATAGGCAAAGGCTTCTTTACTAATATTTGGAATACATTGTATACATATATATATATATGTAAACACTTATATGTATATTTTATTTCAATAATTAAATAAAAATTCTATCTGAATAATATTTTATGTAAAGATTTATGTACAGATAGAGATATATATTGTTCAAGCTACAATATCCTATCTTTTTCTCACTTTGAAATATACTATTTGAGTTTCTGGAGGTAGGTAGAGATGAACCTGATCTTGTTTCTCTGAAGCAATCACCTTCACCCTACCAACACATTTTCAGTACTCCTGTTTTCAGATTTAGGGACCCCATTCCACAAAACTCATTGTTTAGGCTTTATGCATATCAATTCTTTAATATACTGCCATGTGTGGCCTTGCTAATCGTTTATCAGTGTGTCTCTGAGAGGGAAGGACAGTTCAGTGTGCACTATTAACGCAGAAATCCTGCCCTAATCTTGCAGCCTTTTTCAGGATGCTGAGGTCTGAGTTTCACAATGATCCAGCACTGAAAGTTCTGCTTTAAAAGTCACCTTGGTACATGTGCTGGTGGCTAGCAACACATCACCAAAATGACATTTCCTTTTAACAAAGTCATACTTTCTGTTCACTTCAGATAAAAATAGCAGAGGCCTCTAGCACTGTTCCACATTTTATGGTCTCATGGACAAGCACAGGAAGGTTCATTTATAAAACAACAAAAGCCATCAAGTGTTCACTTAATTGTACAGAATGCCAGAGTTGTCCTGAGTTATCCCCTTCAGTCTAAATTAGATCTGCATACTTGATGGGTGTCTGCAGTCCTATGGGTACTGAGATTGCTGTTAGCCAAGCTTGTCCTATGCTATTTGGAAATATTTGACACCTCTGGGTACTAAAGAAGAAAGAGCAAATGATAGAAGCTCTCTGTTTCTGTGCGTGTCATTCGTGCAGATATTTTCCTAATTACCTAAGTGGAAAAGCACTCTGATCTGGACATAAACTCAGTGCAGCATTTTTAGATGTGAAACCTACATGTTCTGACAAGGTTGGGCTGAGGTTAAGAGACTGTGTCATCGGTAGAAGGTTCTTTAAGGAAGGTACTTTATTTCTAGGTTCTTCACTAAAGGAATGTGTTGGACCTTCTTGCCCAAATGTGAAAACATTTAAGCCATGACTGAGTGCAGTGGGTCCAGTCAAGTGCTAGACTCCCCATAACTTTCAGAACTGACTGTTAAGGACTGCGAAGGAAGGAAGGAAGGAAGGAAGGAAGGAAGGAAGGAAGGAAGGAAGGAAGGAAGGAAGGAAGGAAGGAAGGGACAAAAGGAGGGAGGGAAAGAAAGAAGGAAGGAAAACAAAAGCAAGCAGAACTCTTACCTCTTCTCATCAAATACTGATATTCCTTTGTCCACTTGGTGCATAAAGCTCAAGTTGGGAGTGAGTTATAAGGAGAAAGAAGTAAACGATCAAACAGAAAGCTATCAAGTTTAGCTGTGAACCTATAAACTAAACCAGACACCAGTGGCTCACATCTAGAACCTTTGCTACTTGGGAGTTTAAATGGGAAATGTCATTCTGAAGCCATCCTGGAAAAGAAAGTTTATGAAACCATTTCTCGCCGCAGCTAGGTGCAAGCTACATGCCTGTCATTCCAAACAACATAGGGGTCTGCGAATGAGAGGAGTGCTGGCAGACCGGCCTGAGACTTAAGCTAGACACATTGGGGTAAGTTCATTATTCCAGCAAAGATGGAATGCCTAACAGAAGTGAATCATGTCTCAGGTGTGTGTCTGGCAGAAAGCAAGACCCTATCCTACATAATTAACACAGAGCTGTGGCTCCATGATGCTGGGACACCGAAACCAGTGCTCAAAATCCAGCACTGCCAAGATAAACGAGTAAGCAAACAAGTAAGCTGCCTTTGGTAACTCAGATCCCAGAGAGACTGAGATGCCTATAGGAGGAAATACAGATAGAGTGAAAAGCAGCTGATGACCAGGTGTGTACAAGCTACACTGGGCATCCTCGCTGCGTTGTGGCTGTGTGTGGGAAGACATGACTTGAGTGGAGTGTTGTTTCCAGTTGACGGTGGGTTCTTCTGCTCTATTGGCAAGACACGTTCAAATGACATCTCGCTCATTCTCAGCCATTCTGACATTGAGTTCCATCTTTCTCCTTTGAGTGCCAAATACCTGGCATGCAGTGGCTAGAGTTAGCCACTCTTCCAGCCAGGCTTGGTGACCTGGAATTTAATTGACTTTGACTCTGGAGCACTTCAAGCAACCAAGATGGTTTTCCCAATCTGTCAGGCATGGCAGCCATCCACTGCTTGCAGTCACTCAGTTTTCTTCAGTTGTTGGTCTTCTCCATAGTCCTTCCCCATCTTTTGTTTCCACTGTCTCTGGTCCAGGCCATTCTCTGTATTTGCTGGGCTTGGAGCTACCTGCACGAGGGATAGATGAATGAATGAAGGTGCACTCAGGCTTTCTTGTCTCAGGTTTTATGGCCTGGTCTGCTGAAATGATGATGTCCATAAAAGATGAAAGCAGAGGCTTCTGTGAGGTCACAGAGGCTATGAGAGTTTCAGTTATACTGGGGCTCCTTCAGAGATGGTTGGCTGGATCAGTGCTCCTGAGGGGCTGTGAAGCAAGCCTGCTCAGGAGGAAGCATCTGCCAGACCAAAAGCTCCGTGCTTCCTTAGAAAGCAGAGGATCTGATGTGCACTCATGATGCTTTCCCGGTGCTGCTTCAACAAAGTCAGCAATGTTTCTGATCAGTAGCAGTTCCCGATCTGATCTCTGTCCCTACCCAACCCTGGGTGGAGAGCATTCAGAACTCATTCTCCATGCATCTTTGTGGTAAGAGCATGGCAGATGTCTAGAAAGCAGCTGAGCTGTTCACTCCTAACAGCCTCAGCCATTAGAAGGAAAATCAACATAACGGTGTTTGCAGTAGTGATCTACCATGAAATGAACATCTTCTTCAGTAAACCATGCCTAGCATCCCTTCCTCTCCCTCAGCCAGATGCTAGTAGAGACAGTTGGGCCCTGCTGCTCCATCTCATTTTTCACATGAGTCCTGGAAAACAGGAAGTGGGAGTTATCGCTTGAGTCACGACAGTCCCTCTGGGTGTCCCCCAGGATTCTCCCTCTCTTGACATTCACACACCTTGGAGAACAAAGGATAGATGTCTGACATTGAGGCAACAGCATAGAACAAAGGTGTAAGGATTTAGTGATTGACTGGTCTTTCTCTTGACCATCATCATCATCATCATCATCATCATCATCATCATCATCATCATCATCATCATCACCATCACCATCATCATCATCAGTCTGCAATTAGCTGTGCCCATTTTAATGCCAGCTGTGAGTACCAGGTGGAAGAAGATAGCTGAGTCTAGATCTTTTGATGAGAGAGACCCTCTCTGTTCTGTATGCTAGACAAAATAGTAATAAAACTTAGCCCCAGGTAGAAGTTCTACGAAGTTTCCAGGGTGCTGTGGAGGAAGGGGGTTTGGCGAGCGCTCCAAGGGTGAGAATGCCAAGCAGGAGGAACTTAATCGAGGAACGCCTCCGCTGGCTCTCCTCAGTCCCACCCTGACACACCTCACACCCTTTGTTGAACACTGAGCACCAGATGGTGATGGAACAGATGGAAACCAATCGCATGAATCCCAAGGCTGGATATTGCTGAATAAATAATGTAAACAGGAAGCATAACTCACAAACTGATTGCTCCTTGAAATGACTCCAGGATGACTGGCGTCACCCACTGAGAGAGTCCCTCTGTTCTAAGACCTTCATTTCACAGACAAAACTGAAGCGTTAGTGAAACAAGTTGGCCTTACTTATTCTTCAGCTTTTCACTGTTCCACGTCCTGTGTAAGAACAGTGGAGATGTGATACTTTTTTGTTGTTTTTCAGAAATTGAGATCTATTGCAAAAGAGTTCATAATGAAGAATGCAAAAATTCATCTTTAAAATTTTTAAACGACTTAGCTTATCCCAATTGTGTCATTAAGATATTTGTGATATTTGAAGACTAAATGAAGATTTTTTTATTATTTTATTTGTGATTAAATATGACCCAATAATAATCGAGCTGTTTAATTGGAAGGAGATGGCTGCAACTGCTTATGAAGTATTTTGTCTACACCAATGATGGCCTGTTGATCTTTCCTAGAATCTCCTTTAACTTATATTTAATAAATTCAGTATGTTTCTAGTGAAAAACATGATATACACATAAGACAGAAACATAGAAAGTGAAAACACAACCACACATTTAAAACAAAAATGAATTTATTATGTCTCTGATACACAACTATTACTAACAATTTATTTAATGTATTCATATTTATTTTCTGATATGTAGTGGTGGTTCTTTATTTGTTTTCACTTTCTATTTCTGTCCCTCTCAATTTTTTTCATATCAACAGCATTTTAATAAAGCACATTTTTATTTGTGGCCTCTATGATATTGTATTTCCTTACATAAAATCAAGGGACATTGCCACAGACATAGGTAGACACTAAAAGTTCAGAAGAAAATTATGTTTTCAAAGATCTATGAGGAGATGAGAATGTAATGGAAGTATATTTCTCTAGGAGTAGGAGGATCAGAACATATGAGAGACAAATAATAGGAGATTATAACAGTCTTGTCTTGTTGGAGAAGGCACTTTACAGGTCAGGATTAATAATGATGAATACTTAAGAGTTGTTTGTTTCCACTGAAGTGAAAGTAACGGGTTACCTATATTAGTTCATTGATTTCCATAAAACTTTGCTCATTTACCCACTCATTATGCTAACGTTACGGAGAAATCAAATGAAACAGTGAAACAAGTGAAAATACATGGTTTAATTGGGCTTAGTTCCCAGGCCCTCCTCAGCTGCTTCTACACAAGTTGTCCAAATCTTTATCCTTTGAAATCTACTATTGTTCTCATACTAATGTATGCCAACATCTTAGTAGTGATTTTAGGACCCTACAGTGCTAATATAAAAGACCAAAAAGTGTTGCTAGTATACATTCTAGTGCAATTTATTCTTGCCTGGATAGCAGCTTAATATAAACAGGCTCACAATTCTTCAGACCATTTTCACAGTGAAATTTTGTGGAGCAAGCACTTTGAAACAATAAAAATACATGTTCATTTGTGTTCTCTTATTAGAAAGCAATAGAAGCTATAGGACATATTTCATACTGGAGATTCTAGGTGTTAAATAAATCCCCATCAGCGAAATTAAGACCCTGACTTATTCTACTCCAGATGGTCACCGATTTTTCAGTATAAAGCTAAGGGACGGGAAATGTCAGAATAACAGGGCAAAGAAACTTGGCATTGTATATAACAGGGATGGTTTTATACTTTGGAACTAAAATTTGAGCCATCTTCTATCAAAAGATTTTCAGAATAAAAGACTGTTTTTATGTGTGCCACATTCAAATTAACAAAACCAATGTTAAATATTATTAAAATATTAAAAGAATTATCATTGGTGAGCAACATAAATGAAGTATACATCCTTCAAATATCAGCACAGAAATATGGAACAGATTATTTGTCATAAAATAAATATTTGTCAAATAAGTACGAAAGCAAACATTTACAGATGACCCGCACCTATTTTAAAACAAATCACTTCAATGACATGGAAATTATCACAATAAACTTTATAGACAGATATGACCTTTGTTGTATAGTATATGTCCACCAATTAAAATGAGATCAGTATTAAATATTAAGATATCAAAATTTGGATTGAAGATCTAGTCCTCTGCTTCTTTCATTTCAATTGTCTCGCCAATTGAGAGAAAGGAAAGACAGCCATGTCTGCACATCCAATCCCAAACTATCCAAAGTAAGAATTACCTCATTTGATAGCACAAAAAGCATATTTTGCAAGTGTTAACATAAGAAATGATTTATGTATTTAATTTTAAATGCAAAGAAAGGCTGTGGTGAATATTTCTACCTACTGAACATTTAATTCTTATCAGCAGAGAATGTTAAATGTAATTGATTCTAAGTTTGGATCTTTCCCTTTGATTTTTTCTAAATAAAGATTTAAAAGTCATTTAAAAGTGTTATAACTTCTATTTGTTTCCGAAACAAATATGTATTTAATAAACATTTTATTCTCTCCTATGATTGACTGCCTTATTTTCAGTGCTTTGTAATCTGTATAAAGAAATTCCTTGAAAAGTTAATTTATTTACCTGCTTAAAGAACTAGTCATTTAAAGCATTTCTTAAAATCAATGACTTGAAAAAAAGAAATTGTGCTGAGAACATAAATTCTAAGCACTTATGGCACGCAGGAAAGGAAATGTAATTTTCAAGGACGTTGCCTTGAATTTGCAAAGAAGGAAAACTTTAAGTTCCTAGAAAAAGAGCAGTATCTTTTTGGACTAGGCCTTTAAAATAGTCTATATTAAATTGTTTTCAGCTTTTAGATGTTTCATATCGTTAGAGGAAACTTGCATTCTCTTAAAAATTTGCTAGTTCATTACAGATGAGTTATACTACTTAACTATTTTTTTGTCACTCAGCTCATCAAATATATTACTGTTGTTGAAACTGAGAATAATTCACACTAATATACTACAAAATTGTGTTTAAGGAGGACCCTAAGTATGAATACAAGATGGAAGATGCCAAAGTCCTCCAACACTAATTATACCAAAAACTTCCCGCCCATCCTATGCAGTTGCTTAAAAGTTTTGCCTCAACCTAAGCGCCATGAGAAGTCACACTGCGTATCTAATGAAACAGCCACACAACAGCCCCCAAGCATAGTTCTGTGCCTGTGCCTTATCGGCTAGGCCAGGCCTGGGAATGTTAGCAGAGACTAAAACGTCTTGAGCTTTCAGGCAACACACTTTCTGAACATATGATTTAGTCCTAAACATCAAATTCATTGAAGCTACTGTAGCTACCAGTGGAAATGCCAGCAAAAACCAGAGACATTTCATTAACAGTAGTTATGTAAATGTATGGAGAAGGTTGAAGCTTAACCTGGTAAACGCAGTGCACATGTTGTTATACTGAGCAATATCTGTAGTAATGGAAGCTACAAAAAAAGAAACAAAACAAACAAACAAACAAGACTTCTATCATTTCTCTTTACTTTCTTTTCATTTTTTTTTTTGTTTTTTCTTTTTTTTTTTTGGCAGTACTGGGGTTTGAACTCAGGGCCTTGCCCCTACTCTTACTTTTTTGCTGACACTCTACTATTTGAGCTATATCTTCACAATTTTATATTAATTAATAAATAAATGTTTATTAAGCATATAATACATAATGATTATGTTATAACTACATGGTATAGATATGTGTACATACATATGTACACATATATATCTTTGTGTGTATATATAGTTATATATTTTATATATACATATATATTCACACACATAACATAATCATCTTGTAGTTCTCATTAAACTTGTTTTTTTAACTATGATTTCAAACAGGTTTAGATTAAGGCTTCTTCAAATTATCAGCAGAGTCTCTGGGAGAGGGATGGTGTAATTTCTGATTTTCCGAGATAACAAATTTTAGTATTTTATATATATATTGTGCGTATTGCATATATATAATTATTACAAAATGAAAACATTGGTGGTTGTGTGGGCTAAAATCTCATTTATTTACATCAATAAAATATGCACCTCAAAACAAATGGTCTCAGTTGCCTAACATATTATATGTTCTACTGTTTGTAGAAGGAATGAGTAATGACAGTGGGAAGGCTTAGGTTCATTAAAGAAAAACAAATTTAATGTACTGGAGTCCTTTATTTAGAAGGAGCCTGTGATGTGAATTGACAGCTCTTTGTTTAGACAAGTGTGCTACTTTTATTTCATTGACCACACTTTCTAAAGCCAAATGGGCTCATCATTCCATCAGCATCCAATTGGGACATTCAACATCAACAAAAAAACAATGGCTTCAAACTAAAGAACCAAACTCTTCAGAACCAAAAAATTACCCTTTTTATTTAATAATAGTAATATTACACATAATTTGACCCATATGTCCCTAGTAAGGTGAAATCAAATTTCATGTTGTTTTATTATTTCTTATATTTTTGACAGAACTGGGGTTTGAACTCAAGACTTCATACCTGCTATGCAGGTACTGTACCACTAGAGCCATGCCCAAAGACTTAATTTCAGGTTTCACTTTGTGATTTAACAATAATTAATGAGAGATATGTTTGATGAGCATAATTATCTCTTGTTTAATGATTAATAGCTATTAATTATCAAAATTATATCATAGTGACAAAACCAAGAATTTGAAAGAAATACTACTTTGTATAGTAGAATATTTAAAGTTCAAAGATTCAAAGAATAATAAATTATTTGATTGAGTTCTTGTAATTTTATTACCAGTAACATTTACCCACTAGAAAACGTAGCTTTGAGAAAAATGTAGAAAAATATAATTTGAAGTTTCAAAAACCTACCTTCATATTAATAAGTTCTGAGATCTTGTTTTCAAGAATAAATTTGAATTTATGGTAGCTTTAACTTCAGCCATGTTATAATTTTAGAAATCAATCCTTTCTACCCGATGCCTTCTTTTATTTTTTGAGACAGGATCTTTCTATATAGCTCAGATTGGTCTTGAACCTGAAACTTCTTGCTCAGACTCCTCCGTTCTAGGATTGTATCTGTGTGCCACACCAGGGCCCAGCTCGTGTTCTAAAGAAAGGTTTAAGACAGATGACAATCGTGTTTAGTGCATGTTTCAAGATAAAATCATTCCAAAGAAATTGGGTAATTTTCCTGTAATATATTTTTGCTGACTTAAAGAACTGAAAGTTTCATTTAATTTTGTTATCCAAACACACATATTATTTAATGTACGTCTATGCATTAAAAATTGCTTTCTGCAGTAAGATCCTTATAATTTCTAATCAGCTCTAGTCCAAAACCCAAACATTAGATGAAACACAAATGGAAACTCTTCAAGAAACTTTTAAAGACTGTATGCATAATTGTAAGTAAAGAAGATGTCTCAGGTCAAGCTGCCTCTGGCTATTTTCAAAAATAATTTTGTTTATTCTGTACTGTGAAAAATATAACATGAAGTAATGAATATTGACTAAACCCACAGTTAATATGAAATCTGTTCTCTGAACCCATACCAGATGGTTTGATGCAAATTAAAGACATCAATCCACCATTAAGAGTTGGTAGATAAGAGATACATTATTAAAGGTACATTAGGTTCCAAACTATTTATTTCAAGGCCATTATTCTCCAAGAAAAATCAACTGTTAGGGGAGGAAAGGGATGGTAGGGGAAAAGCAAAGGAGGTGGTAACAATGTTCGATAGGAAATGTATTCATGTAACTGTAACCCCTCTATACAGTATCTTTACAATAAAAATATAGTTAAGAATAAAAAAGAAATAAAATTAACTGTTAGAGTAGTTTGTTTCATCTCACTGATAAAAAGTGCATGTGGCCAGGCACTGGTGATTCACACCTATAATCCTAGCTAATCAGGAGGCTGAGATCTGAGGATTGTGGCTCAAAACCATCCAGGGCAGGAAAATCTGTAAAAGTCTTATCCTCAACCACCAAGAGCTGAAAGTGAAGTTGTGGCTCAAGTGATAGAGCATCAGCCTTGAGAATAAAAAATCAAGGACAATGCCAGGCTCTGAGTTTAAGCCTCACAATGGGCACCAAAATCTAAATTATAAAATAAGTAAAAATGTGTGTTGTTGTGGTATAGCTCAGAAGAAAACCATAAGCTTAGTATATATAAGGTCCTGGATTCAATCCCCAGTAATTCAAGGAAAAAAAAGCATAGTGTAAAGAGCCTCTGTTAAATAAAACCATCATCGTGTGATAGATTTTCTCAATTTGTGTGACTGTTGAGTATACAAAAGGAGCTTATCAAAATGTTTAGAAAGCAAATTCCAAGTGTACATATCTTGTTTTACTACTAGTACCTAATGAAGAGATAGAAAGCAGATCACTTCTGCTTCTCTGATGACCTCGAGCTGAAAATCATTTATTTCTAAATTCAAAAAAGATGGTATAAATTTGTGATGCATGTAATTTCATTTTCTATGATAATCTCATTTGGGCTCAGGTATAACTGCTGGTATTTGCTAACAGTGCAGCTGTTAAATGTTGAAAAAAAAAGTCTTCCCTACAGTATGGCTAGCTGGCTCCAGAGCTCCTAAAGTTTCTAGTTCAGCCAGAGACCAATAGACAGCTTCTCTGTGAAGCAGTTAAAAAGGCAGCAGAGGGGAAAAACTAAAATGTGACTAGGCAAAAGAGTTATAGATGTCAGAACCATAACTTTATTCTGGAGTAAATTATAGAGATTTATTGACCTTCTCAAGAAGTTGGTAAGGTGTTCAGAAGATCATATAACTGTTGAAAAAATCTACAAACTGAAATTGTTTTAATGCTATTTCATGAAAATAATTTTCTTCTGCGTCCCTGATTTTTCCCTCAGTTACACCACTCCTTACTTTTGTCAGTCATTAAAGAACTGTTGAGATTGGAGGAATTCAATTGAATGCATTCAGTTTGGGAGTTCATTTGGTCTCTATTGGGCAAAGAGGTTCATTTTATGTTTTGCCATCGCTGGTCACATTTTTGTTGATACCTCAAACCGCAGAAAATAGTTCCGGGAAACCTTCTACTGTCCTCCAAGCTGCCATGTTCAGTCTGGCAATGGTGCATTGAGGTTAGTAGAAGCCTCCTGCTGTACTATGGGTACCACAAGCCTAACGTCAAAAGCACATGGAGAATGTAGAAGACAGAAACATGTGAGGACCATGTTCCCAGTCCATAGGAATGTGAATTTATGACAGGATGCAGTTTTCATTAGCACATAAAATGGGAATTTTATTTCCTGCTAAAAACATATGCCACTAATGCATGTCACTAGTCTTTTGCAGTAAAATTAATAAAGATTAATGTGTGTTTATGGAGCACAACTTCAGAGCATCACCACTCACCACAGGAATGAGTGTTCATTTCAGTCCTGTAGAGGTGATGTGTCTTGTCTTAATCTTCCAAGTCGGATTTTAGTGTATTCTGTGCATATTGTATTCATAAAAGCTGGCTGTTCTAAGCCAAACAGCCCAGGAGTTCATTACCAACTCAGCAAATCAGAGCCAAGAGTCCCATGCTACCAGATGCACCCACACATGTTAATCAATAGATCAACGAATTCAATGGAAATCCTTAAAAAAATACATACAATTATGAGAGCTTCAAACACATTGACTATATATACATAAAGATGTCAGAGTTTTAATAAACAGTAAGACTCCTAGAGTAGTTTTAACGACTGAAGCCCTTTCAACTATATCAATGTCTCAATGTCATGTCTCACACGGCAGAGTAACCATTTATAATATATGTAAACAGAGTTTCATTCACTACTATTGACTATAGTCAATGTTGTAAGATATCTGCAAATCTATCAGCATTTCAGTAACCTATTCTTTTCATATTCACCAAGAAAAAAAGCAAGTAGAAAATCTTGACCAGCTCTAACATTTTCTTGACAATATTTGATACACTAAAATTAGCTTTAATATACTTCTCCTTAAGAATGAAGACTAGAATTTGCCAGCCACTTTCATATAAGGATCTTTAAGACACTTGCTTATTTCGATCTGTTCATTTCCAGTAGATGACCCTTAATTCTTCTGCCAAATATTATTAATATTTTTCCTCATTATTACTATCCACTAAATGGTTTTTACAGAACATTTTCAGTTATGTGAAGCAGAAACTCTTGACTCAAGGTACACTTGTCATATATTCTTATCATTCCAAGAATGTGACCTTCAGTCATGAAACAACCATTATAGACGCTGAACAGGAAGTCGGCTTCATGTTGGACTGGTTTATTTCAGGGTGGCAAGGTCATCACTGTTCATGATAGAAAGCAACCACTGAATCTTATATTTCAATAAGTAAATATTGAAAGAAGGAAAACAAAATATATTGTGTCTGGACCACATGAGATTCAGTCAAGGGGTGTATGAGCTTTTTCACTAGGTTCTATCATTCTTTCTTAGTTTGATACTACTTTTCTCATCATGCTGATTTGGGACCTAAATTTCTATTATATGGTTTGTCTAAGAGCGACTTTGTCCACCCTGCTCATTACTCCTTCAGGACTTTGTGCCTTCTCTCACACACTGCTCAGGAATGCTAGCACATGGAGAGATGCACCCTTAATATTCAGCCAATAGCAACCCCAGGAAGTTTCTGGCAATATCCAGGTCAAGTTTACAATTCTCATCTTTCTTCTAAAGCAGGATAAGTTCATTCATAAATAAGTTCTAAATAGTCTGAATATGTGAAAACTCTTAGTGAAATAAATAATCTTTAACTACTTAGAGTGGAACTCTACAAGTTTTTAAAATACACACTTATCTAGGATTACATTTATATGTGAATAAGCTCAAAATAGTGGACAAATTTGCCATCTTAGTATTTGATGTGCTTCACAGCAGTTGGCCTTATGCCTGACTGAAGATCTGGTGATGGATAAGTGGAGACCATGTCCCTTCTCTGTCTCGGTGACAAACATTAATGCAGGTAGGGATGAGTGTTTTGCCCATGAAGAAAGTCAATTACTAAGTTGGTTTGCTAGTTAGGTACTTGAAGTTGTTTAAATGATACCTCCAGATATATTTTTCATTGATTTTAATCACTATACAGTTTTCCATAATTGAACTAAATATATTTAACTATCTACATATTACCAAAATTCACCAGGATTAGATTTGCAAGTCCTTCTCTTGGCATAAGTCATGAAATGGAGTCTTTGGTCCATGGCAAAGCCTTTTCTAGATTTCTCAGAAATCTAACCATTTCTTTTCACTTCTTCATACTCCAGAAGTGCCCTGAACTTTCCATTGCACATAGTGTGTAAACAAATAACCTGTGTGGATATTCATAAATTCTAATCTACACAACTAAGTTCTAAATTTACATCGATAGTGGTAAAATAGTCCTTATTTAGTCTCTAGAAAATTAAAAAGAACATGTTGCTGAATTACTAGAAGAAATACATGTAAACCTTAAGCTTGTTTAGTTTCCATAAAATAATAGAAATAATGAATGCCCCCATAGATAAATGTTTACTTTAGATTCTAAATGAAGGTAGCTTTGTGCATGTAGAAGTATTATATTACACACTGGAAAATACCAGAAAGTTGTGTTAAGAAAGATTATCTCATTTTACAATCCCTGGAATTTGACAACCATTAAGATTCATGTGACATTAATCTTTTTTTCAATTTGATAAAAATAGCTTTTCATTATTTCTTAAATATTTCAATATTCTGCTTGTACAGTATAATTTTCAAAATGTATTGGAAATTCAGATATTTCTGAAATTTTCCTGTAAGGCTATTCTCAAATATTTTGGATTATTAGTGTTTCCTAGTCAGGAGATAAGAGGTGTTTATATATTGAGATCATGACTATTTACTAAACATTTGTACCTTTTAAATCATATTTAATTGTCTTTTAATTTCTATGATATTTGAAACAGTTCTCATTTAATTAAAATTTGTTCTCATTTAATAAGCAAATATATGAAAAGCTGTCATTTGTTTATGATAAGGAAGGATTTCCCATTTTAAAAAAATTGCAAATTTATATTAATATATTTCTTTTGAATGTGAATTTTAAATGTAATTGTTTTAATTTTCTGATGCTGTATAGAGGGGTTACAGTCATCCCTGAGTAAGTTAGTGAGTACATTTCTTGTCAAGTATTGTTACCCTCTCTCTTGTTTTTTTCCTACTATCCCTTCCCTCCCCCAATTAGATAAATGTATAAACAAGATGCAGGGTATCAAAGTCATAAGGAATTTTTAAATCTAGGATATTTTGCCATTTCCTTGAATAAACATAATCAAATTTCTTAAAAAGTATTATTCCAAATAAAACAAACAACTCCTTCAATCCCCTACTCCTAAATTGATGAGAAGATACTGAGTTAGTTAAAAAAAAATCCCTTTGTATCCAGTGAGGGCAACACAGCAGAGGCAGTTTATAGGTACAATGTGAAATACTTCCAGAGATGACATGAGGATACCTTATCTAGTGTCAACAATCCAGGGACTAATTCAACAAACCTGAAGAATGGTTTGTATTTCTGGGGCCCCAGTCCTAAGAAATGTCAGGAATGTGGTGGGAGTCCAGCCCAGTGTAGTCAAGCTCTTACTGAAAATGGACATACCAGCGAATGACCCAAGCCTCCCCCAGATAAAGATGGCGCCATGAAAGAAACAGTCCAACTGCTGAGAATGATATTTAGAAGTGCTGCTCCATCATGACAGGCATTTGAGTAGACATTTAGAATAATTATTGCATTAGCCATAAGGAAAAAAAAAGTCCAGTCAGCCTGGTTTGCCAGGATATTTTGGGGTTTTTTTTTGACTAAGCAAACTACTATGCCTTGTATTAACCTTTAGCAAAGTCAAAATAAGCATTAAATTGTGAAACTCTATCCCTATGTTGTCATTCTAATAATGTAGCATTGTTTTAAGAAAGAGTACTTGCACTAAAATGGAGTATACACCTATTCCCTGGTCCCTGTGTCAAATAGTAGAGGCTTGTAGCAATCAACACAGCCAGAGCTGAACGCTCTTACCATTAAAACACTGTTTATTTTTGTCCTCTTTGGTCTACGATGTGTGTCTTGTCCCTCTACATTAATTGTATTTTGATATTTTCTAAGTTTTTGATTGAAATGTTTCAGTTTGTATCAATCAGAGCTAAGTTGCTGATGGGTCTGTTTTCATTATCTCTAGAATATTTCTTTTGCCTTTCTATTAGTCACATTGAAGCTTTCTTTTTTGCCCTGGATGGGGGAAGTCTGGTATTCTGTTCTAAAGTGAAAATATACGTCCTTTATTTATTTTAAAGCTTCTATTTGTACAGCAGCATGATGGAAGGTGGATGTTGCCATGATGGTGGGAGCGAGCAAATAATGATAACTTAATGGGGAACAGAGAGACTTGGGTCGGTTCAAATACATCCCTTCAATGAGAACTACTCAGGAGTCTATAAAAATTTATCTTCACAGAGAATGTTCCTAGTAATCCAAGATACTCTGATGATGCCTACTCCCAGTGGTCCACCACTTCAGTATAGCAGCATGTTGGTGACCAGGCTTTAAAGCACTGGGGACAATCAAACCACACCCCAAACAGAGAGAAATCTGAATGTAACTGTCAATAATCACCACTCACTCATCATTTCTCTGAGAACAGATGCAACTGTTAAATAAATCAAGTATTTCTTTTATAAAATAAACTTTCAGAGTTTATTCTATTCCAATATTTTAACTGATTATTTTACCAAAATTTTATATTTAACTGTCCTTAAATTTATTTTTGATTTGTTTTTTTAAAAAGTGCTTTTATCAATTTTCCCGTTTCTTCTCTAGGGCAAGTTATTTAATTCTTTTCCATATATTCCTGAAATGTAATGTTTTGAACTTGTAAGTCAGGCTTTCGTCTTTAAGGTCCTATGGGAAATTATCTTCGATGAAATTTCTGCTGTAAAATGAAATGGTCAGCTCACAACCATCATCTTTGACAAGAGTTTTTCTTCCTAGAAATATTTTTTTGTTTGATTTTTTTAGCAGGAGGCCACCCTTTTCTGCATTTTATTGGAACTATTTTTATTTTAAATCAAGGGGTTTCTTTTGTTCTTTGAATTTTCCCTATCGTTGTGGCTCAAAGCTGAATTCTTGGTCTCTGTTTTCTTATAATCATTCTTGTGGTCACTCAGATTCAGAAGTTTATGCTAGCTTTCCAGATCTAGAGTATTTTTTATATAAATGAATCACCAATAAATAATTGTTACTTGTCTATTTCTCAGAAAACTATATGGAATAGTCTTTCAGCCAGAAAAATTCAGAAAATTGTCACAGTGTAATGATAACAAGGATTCTCATGAATTCTTCTATTCAGCAATTTGTATATCATCTATTGATTCATATATGTCGACACACATATAATATTCATCTCGTCTTTTATTCTTTTATCTCTTTCTTTGTTATTCTGACAGCTCAATTCAAATTGTTTATCTTAACATTTTTAATGTGCTCGGCTATTGAATTCTGATTTAGAGGCTTGGCTCAGAGAACCTCTGTGGAAGGTGTGATCCAGGACAAACTGCCAACTCCTGACATTCTTCCTGGCTTATCTCTAACCCTTGGTTGACCTTTGCTGCCACCAGGCTCTAGGCCTACAGTCTTTCCCTCATCTTTCCATCACATGCAATCTGCAAATCCTAGCCTTCTTACTTAGTTTAAGTCATACACAAATTTTTTATATATCCCAACTTCTTTCCCAAAAATAATTTATTCTTAAGTTGTCTAGAGGGTCCAAAATGCAGAAGCAAGTATCCCTGTAGAAACTTTAGTAAGTATCTACACCTTTCTCAGAGAAAGAACAAAACAAATTGTCAGGTCAAGGACATGTTTCAGATGTTGACATATATCCAGTGAGGTCTCTAGTACTTGCTAAAGCAAGGATTGGATCTCAGTTAGGTACTTGATTTAAAAGACAGCTTAAAATCGCCAAGACAAATGCAAGGTAGTCACTAATATCAGTGAATCATATGCCCAAAGGAATTATCAGTGGTTCTATTGAACAAATGGGTCATGAGTAGGAATCATGATTAGGACAATGACCTAAGGTTGGTCTCAATTCTTCCTACTGTCCAAATACTACAGGCAGAAGAGCTGGAGCACCCACATTTTAAAGTCTTTGACACAAGGAAAAGAGTGTTTATATCCTTATTACTTAGTTGATTTCTCTATAGTTATCATAAGACATAAAAATATCTTCACATAGACCAAATACATCATCATATACAACCGTATTTTGTAATTATCATATAGCATATGTTATATAATGTAAATATATAATAATATTGCATTGTAATTTTGTATGATAATAAATACTGATAAAATGTATAGTTTCATATCATTCAACTATCCATATATATCCATATATGACAATATATGATTATATATATATATAACAAGATACCTTGTAGTTCATGCTTTTGTATGCATTTTTAATAGAAAAACCTGGGTGGTAGTATGCTTCCCTAGAGGATGTCTTAGGTTTGAGGACCTCACTGGATTCATGGGATGAAGCCGCTCCAAAGATGCCAGCAGTCCACTGCCATTGCCTAAGTGCGGAGGGAAAAGGATGGGTCCTTCCTGAATTAGAAACTCTTAATGCAATTGTAAATCAACCACAGTGGAGTTCAGTACTGCAACAAATCACCAACCAGATGGTGACTGTGCCAGTGCCCCCAAGCGTGAGGATCTGGTGGTGGGCTTTGTGACCCCTGAAGACTTGCTCCATTCACCACCAAGTCAGGGGAGTTCTCCTGACCTGCTGTGTTCACACGCATGTGACCCTCACTCCAGCTGTCCTCGTCTCCTGCAAACATTGTACCTGGGATTTCGGTGAGACTGCCAAAGAAAGCTGCTGTTCTCTTTCTGTTCCTCTAACCTCAAAAAACAGCCACAGCTATCTTTCTGAATCTTTTGGCTGGAGAAAAAGTGTTGCACCTTTCCCTCGACAAAATTAAATATTCAAGTAAATGATATGTTTTCCCATCTTCTCACACCAATCTTCTCTCTTTGTGGGTTGTATGAACTTGTCTTATAAAGTCTGAAGACTAACTGAGTACCAGCATTGAATGACTGTAAAACAAATGTCTCAGGAGACTGAGATCTGAACATCATGGTTTGAGGCTAGACAGGAAAATCCATGGGACTTAAAAAAAAATTAATAAGCAAAATGCCGTAAGTTGAACTGTGCCTCAAGCGGTAAAGCATCAGTCTTGAGCAAAACAAAAAAAAAGGTGATGCATAATGCCCAGCCCCTGAGTTCAAACCCCAGTACTGGCATTCATAATTAATTAGTTAATTAATTACTTTAAAAATCATCTTCAGTCTCAGGTTCCCTAAATTAATCTTTTAGAAAATACTCATTCTCTGAAACTCTTACCTCTGGCAACTGTTTCTAAGCCAATTATCTTCTTTTTTATTTCTTAGCATTCTATTTTTCCTATTAATTAAACAGATTATCAACAATATATCCTAGATGCTACTATTTTATAATACATATGGAAGTCCTGCATGTGTAATTGTTCATGCCTAATCATTTTTCTAATGCCTTATCGGATACTAGGTGGACTAAAAACCCAGTCCAGAATCTCATACTAAGTCATCCATTTTATACATGTATATATATATATATATATATATATATATATATTACATATATATATAGTGTGTATACATACATATACAATATAATATATACCATATATGTGTGTAAATATATATACAATACATATATATGTAGTGTGACATTAATAACCGGGAAAAAACTACTGTATAAGTTAAAAGAGGATTTTATCTTGCTTTGTTTTGATTTTTTGTTGGGTATTGTCATCACCTTGGAAAATTACATTATCTGTGGGAAAGTTGCTTAGATTTTCATGGCCATTACAATGTATTTGTACAATTCTCTATTTTTTATTATATTGTTCACCTAGAGTTTAGTAGTATAAATGTTTATTAGATCATTAAGTTCTAATGTGATCTCATTCCTGTGTGTATGCTAACATCAAAATACTGTCACTTCTCCATATTTAGTCAACCACATTTAGTCTCCACATTTAGTCAACCAGAGATCTAAAATATTTTAAAAAAATAAATTGGGCCTGAACTAAACTTGTGTGGACATTTTTTCTTGTTTTAACTTTTGAAAACCATACAGGTGCTATTGACAAAGTATTTGCATTATATTAGGTATAATAGGAAAGTTAGGGATGATTTGAGGTATGTAGGGGGTTGCATAATTACTATACATAAAATCTATGTCCTTTTCAGAAAATAAACTGAGCATCTACAGATCTGATACCGATGCATGGATGTCAAAGCAAATTGTGCTGCATTCACCTGATATTTCCTTTTATTGTGTATCAAAAGATATTATTGGCTATACTTTCTTAATTTTATAAATATCATTTGTAGAAAGAACATGTAGATATGAAATAGTCTCTTACAAAATATTTTTTGTTATTTTTTTAAGTGGCTGAGACAGATGGGTTGAAAAAGCTGTTGACTAAGGACACATTGTCTAGATGGTCTTTGTCTCACTTGGGACAAAGCTCATGATAGGAAAGACATTCAGAAGAAGCGAGAAAATTAGACAGGCCATTTAAAGAAGAGTAACATTCCATCATGTGTAATGAGGTGAGAAATGGAGAGAAGTAGAGGAATCCAGTTGTCACTTAGTCTTGGAAGCTGTCAAATGAGACTGAGTTAAAAGTCATTCAGACATCTCCCATGAAACCCATTTATTTTTGCCTCTGCAATTTATCATCTTGTGTTTTTACAGTTAATGATTTACTTGTCTCCATTAAGTTGCATGACACTGGCTACTGCGTAAGTTTTAAAAATCATTCCCATTGTTATTCTTTTATTTTCAAACATTTCTATTGTCTAGCACATGAAAAATAATGTCTGTTTAGCAACAGAAAAAAAAAAAAAAACTTACTGGGAACTGGTGGTTCACACTGTAATCCTAGCTACTTAACAGGCTGAGATCTGAGGGCCACAGTTCAAAGTCAGCTCAGGCAGGAAAATTCTGTGAGACCCTTATCTCCAATAAGCCACTCAGAAAACTGGAAGTGGCCTTGTGGCCCAAGTAGTATAGCGCTTGCCTTGAGCTGAAGAGCTATAGGACAGCGCTCAGGCCTAGAGTTCAAGCCCCATGACCAACAAAAGAAAAAGAAAAAAAGAAAGAAAATCTATGGTTATAGACTTAGCCATTTGCACTATGATGAAACTCTGAATTTGAAAAAAGGACAAAACAATGGACATTAAGACAATTCAAGACCCAGAGTAATACATATGGGAGAGTAAATTTGGTGGACATAGTTTCAGTTCTTCTTTTATCCTAGAAACAATCTGGCATGAGCAAGGCAAAGGAAAACTGGCAGATGAACAAGCCAGAGTAAAACTGGCACTATTGAAGCCTAAATTTACTGTTGTATGTAAGACAGTCACTCTAATTTGTATTTATTAGAAGCACCAATGGCACAAATTAGCATATCACTACATAAATGTACATGATTTATTGAATTTTTTTAACCTGTCACCAGAATCTAAAGGTGTTTCTTTTTTTATACTACCTCAGCTTTGTTTATTCTTCCAGTATTTTCTGAGATTGACAGTTTTTTTTAATGAAATTGACTTTTCATTAATACCAAAACTTATTCTTACTTTTTCATTTACGGGCACTTACCCAAGGGATGTGAGTAACTTTAAAGTCCCCCATCCATCAATGAAACACTACTACTAGTACTAGTACTAGCTACATCTATAAGACTGCCCAGCAAATATGGTCCACTGATTTGTTGAACATTCACATTAATTTTAAAATATTTATTTCAGAAATGTATGTTGACTGTTAATCTTCAGTATTAGGTTTGTTTTCTCTCAGTTGCTTTAACAAAATAGATTTTGAAAGAGGTATGCTATACTCTCCTTCTGTCGGGTATAGTCACAACATACTGACAATTTAATATCTGACTAGTAAAATGAGACACTTAATTTTTAATTGTATCTAATCTTGGGTTTGGGGCACAGCGTGGCTCAAGTGGCAGAGAGCATGCCTAGCAAACACAAGGCATATGCCTAGCAATGTGAGTTCACACCTCAGTATTTGAAAAAAAAAAAGAAAGTAATTTTATCTACCCCTAATGAAAATTTCAAATTAAAACAGAAAACCTCAGTGTTTGTTCATTTACTTGAATACTTTTAAGAATGCTTGGAGTTTCAATGGGTCAACTTGTATCCTTATTTAAGCATTGTGTTTTTTTTTAATTTAATTTTATTTTTTTTGTGAACATACTGTACAGAGGGGTTACAATGAATCAACTCCAAATGGATCAAAGACCTCGAAGTCAAAGCAACACTCTGAAAACATTACAGGAAGGAATAGGAGAAATCCTAGGTCTCCTTGGCTCCAGCCGAAATTTTCTGAATAGAGACCCGGAAACACAACAAATCAAAGAAAGGTTGGACAAATGGGATTGCATGATGTTGTAGAGCTTCTGCATGGCAAAGGACATAGCTAGCAAGATCAATAGAAAGCCCACAGATTGGGAGATCTTCACTAGCCATACAACAGACAAGGGTCTCATATCTAAAATATACTTGGAACTCAAAAAATTAAATCCCCCAACAACAAATCCTCAAAGAAACAACTGCCCAATAAATAAGTGGGCTAAAGCATTGTGTTTTTTCTCTTCCCCACCCCGGATTACAAAAGTGTATATACAAGATGCAGGGCACCGATATCAAATACAGTGAAAACAGGGGTTATACCCTGGGGGAAGAACATACAAAGAAACACAAAAACCAGACGGTACATTATAAATACATTAGAAACAATAGCAAGCAAGAAAGAAAAAATATTTGTGTCCCTGTCTTGGGATTCATTTCACTTAATACCATCTTATGGTCATATAGGTTGATTCATTATAACAATGAGATATATAAGACACTATGTTGAAAATGAACTTTATAACTTTGGTGTGGGGGAGGGTAGTTCTGGAGGTGGGAGGGAAGGGATGGTAGGAGAAAAACAAAGAAGGAGGCAACAATGCTCCATAGGAAATGTACTCATTATCTTACTCATGTAATGGTAGCACCTCTGTATATTATTTTTACAATTAAAAAATACAAAAAAGAATGCTTAAAGTAACTAGGGAAAATTAAACTAGCTTTCCTACAGCAAATGTAATTTTTGATTATTTCTAATCAAAAGGAAGCATCTGACACAGACATGTTGTAATAGTGAAAGAAAGGGCAAATTTTCAGGAAAGATATTCTTTTGCATATATGATTCACAGTAAATCTGACAGCTGAAATCTTTTGGTTTATGTGTGTTTTTAAGCAACCACAAACTCATTTCCATATTTCCTAACAAGATTGCTGTATGTCTGCATGAAATTGCCAGGAATCTGGTCATGTATGTTAAATTATTTTATTAAGGTAAACATAAGTAACTTTTGGTATTATTGAATGTCTCTTTATAAACTTTAGAGATCAGTTTCCTGATAAATGGCTCAAAATATTTATGCTAATATGATTTGACTAATCTGTGTTTTCCCAGATCAGAATCCTTGCTAACCTCCTTTCTTTAGCTTTTCTAGTCATATTTATATCTGTTTTTTCATGAAGCATCAAAAGTATTTCCATAAAAAGAAACTGGTAACAAGATTAAACCATGAGGCTAGAGCTTCATGTTTGGCAGGTTTAATTTAATCTATTGATTCCATTTTAAAAAAATATTAAATTCAGAGAAGCACTGGATAATGTTGTTTTCCTCTAGAGAAAATTCTGCATTTTCTACCCAACTGGATAGTGTGTCAAATTGATTGAGACATGTGCCAACACAAATGCATTTGTTTAGAAATAGAAGTTTTGCCTATGTAGCAACTCCAAGTTGTATCCTATAGTGTGTTAAAGATTAAGTCCACCTAGGAGAGAAGGCTGAGGTACAAAGCAAGGGTCTGAAGATGCTAGAATCCTTTACTCCTTTCTTGGCATCTGAGCCTTTGTTCCCTCTCTCACCAGAGCGCCAAGAGAAACAATTGACCAATATAGAATTCAGAGAGCAAACAGTGAGCAGTGGGTTATCTCTGATTACCCAGATCTGAATGTTTGGATGTTTGTGTGTCTATATGAAGACTTGAAGCATTAGGAAATGGAAAAACCAGTAGATGCAGCCAAATCTCTTCTTGCAAGGCATACTGGATTTTTCTCTTTGATCCTCTGCTTCCAGTAAATTGTACAATGGAAACTATTTTTCTCCTAGTAGTGATGTTTATCTCTGTTAATGTTTACTTCGTTCTTGCCTCTACTTTCAAGTCTGAGTAGATTGTTTTTTGCCAAATAATAGGATTTACACATGCAGTTTTTCAATAACAGGATGACTGATTTTGAAATTAATTTGGGCTTGAACATGTCTCCTGGGCATTCAGCTTGCTGCTATTTTTATGTGCAGGGAACCCATCGTTACTCAGCTGTTCAGGGGTAAAAGCAAAAGAAATAAAACCTTGCAATCTGCTCTAATTAGTTTTAGTTGTCATAAGGAAACTACTCTCTGATAGCCTTCAGATATTAAAGTCTAAATATTTCAGCCTTTTGTAGAAGATGTCACACTTTAAAAATCTGAATTTTGGGCTGGGAAGTTGGCTCAGTGGTAGAGTGCTTGCCTTGCATGCCTGAGGCCCTGGGTTCAATTCCTCAGCACTACATAAGCAAAAAGAAAAAAAACCCGGAAGTGGCACTGTGACTCAAGTGGTAGAGCGCTAGCCTTGAGCCGAAGAGCTGAAGGACAGTGCCTAGGCCCAGAGTTCAGGCCCCACGACCGGACCCAAAAAAAAAAATAAAATAAAATAAACAAAAAAATAAAAATCTGAATTTTTAACACATTGTGAATATTTAGTGGCTTAAGAATCATTTTCAGGGCTGGGAAGGTGGCTCAGTGGTAAGAGTACTTGCCTTGCATGCATGAAGCCCTTGGTTCAATTCCTCAGTACTACATAAGCAGAAAAAGCCAGAAGTGGTGCTGTGGCTCAAGTGGTAGAGCCCTAGCCTTGAGCTGAAGAGTTAAGGGATAGTGCCCAGGCCCAGAGTTCAAGCCCTACGACCCACCACACACAAAGAAAAGAATCATTTTCACTTTCTTCTGTTTAATATTCCAGAGTCCTATTTTTCCTTATCAAGTCTGAAATATAATTAGGCAAAGTGAGCTGTTTTTCAATATCATCAATTCCCTCATAGCTTTCAAATATTCTCAACTTATCAAGATTTTGTTTTCCTTCATTTGTTCAAAGTCTCAGTCAAACCAGCAGTAAAAGTAATGACTGAAGATTGATTCTTTAAGCAGAATTTCAATATGAATACATACATTCTAAATTTGATAATTAAATATGGACATCGAAATTCTTCATGGTTATAATGGTACTACTATATAGAGAGCCCAACATCAAGTTGGAAGGAAGGCCACAGTTATCATTCTCTTTCTGACTTAGGACAAATGCGTCTGGAATGCACATGCTATTTTACACTGTAGAGGTTTCGGGGAGCAAAATTAATCTTAAACCAATTCTCAAACATTCCAAGTTGAAGAAGCTCTGTGTATCTTTATAATATTTAAAGCAATGATGAGTTTTTGTATTTTTACCCTCATACTTTGTAACAGACACTTGAACCCAGTTCTTAACACGAGACAGTGTAATAAGAATCTTACTAATTTCTTATTTATTCATTTTAATTTTCTTTCCTGGTATCAGACTTTGAGCTCAGAGCCTGTCGCTCTGACTTAGTTTGCTCACTCACCTGGTGCTTTCCCAGTGGAGCTGGGCCTCCAGGCCAGCTTTGGGATGGGTCATTGGAGATGAAGTCATGGGTTTTTCTGCATAGGCTGGCTTCAATCTCTCTGATCCTCTAGATCTCAACATCTTGACAACCCAGGAGTACAGGCTTAAGCTTCTGGCACCAGACACTACCCTTTATTTAAAAAAAATTCCTAAAGTGCAATAGAAAGAGAATAAATATGTGATTTTCACAGTAACTGCATACTTAACTCCCTAGGGAGGCAATCTAATATTAATTGCCTAAGAACTTACAGTAGAGAAAAATCTGCAGGAAAGTAGATTTTGTGACAAAAGCAAAAGAAAATTGTGTTATTTTATTCAAAGAATTGGTATTTTTTTCTTTCTTTTGAGCCAGCATTAAGACTTGAATTTAAGGCATAACTGCTCCCTCTTAGCTCCTTTTGTTCAAGATCAATGCTCTGCCACTTGAACCACAACTCCACTTTTGGCTTTTTGCTGGTTATTCAAGATTACAGGCTTTCTGAGTTATCTTTTTGAGGTTCGTTTTGAACCTTGATCCTCAGGTCTCAGATTCCTAATTATAGCATGAGCCACTAGTACCTGGCAAAGTGATTCATTTTAATTCAAATATTTGTCGAAAGCAATAGCTCAGATGGAGGCCAAACAGAAATCCCAGAAATCCATGGAGGGATAAATCAGAAATGTAGTCGTTATTTTGTGGATATCGAATCCTCTGACGGTATTTAATATAAAAACATAATAAAGGAAAGTATGTATTCTCAACTTGGAATGTTTAAGTCAGGCAAATGAAGCGGAGACATTTAGAGAAACAAATGGACTACTTTGAATATTCTTTGGACTAATGGAATATGATAGATAGATGACAAGATGATGAAGAGGACAAGCAGACATCAGCACTGCATCAATAAGGCCAGAAAAATAAATACTGGTGATACTCATACTGTAATTATAAGGAAATAAAATGGTGTATGAATCATTACTAGGAAGGATTCATATAGTGTAATAGAATATGCTTACCTAAAACATAAAGCATTTAACTAAGAGCTAAATTCTCTAGATTTTTCATAGTCTTGGTGTATTCTTAGTGCAGTTTTTAGAAAGGGTTTTCTTTGGTCATTTAATTTTCCATCCATGCCTATGTCCCAGACTACTTTTCTGTCATCATTCCATTGCTCAAAGTCATTCAAGTGGGTAGGCTGGATGTCAGTGGATGAGGAGGGACATAAATCTCTGTAAAGAGAGGTGACCTCAGGAAGTAGGAATGAACAGTGAACAAAAGTAACATCTACAATTTATGTCTACAGACATAAATATATTAAAAGCCATTATCCTAAAATCCCTGATAATGGGCTTCTGTAAGGACCGTGGAATCCTGCAAAAGATTCCACAGAAAACAATGCCGGATGTGTTCAGTGTGTGATTTCAGCTGTGTGACAGGTCACCTTTCTTCTGCACCTCTGGTGCTGCACTGCTGAATACAGTCATAGATTAAATCACCTCTTATTCCTGCTTCGAGTTTTGATATCGTACATATAGTCACAGATGCTCTCTGAGTCTCTCTTTAACAAACCCTTTTATTCACTGAATTTTATTTATTCCCAAAAGAATGAAGTAAAATATCTTCCTGGTTCACTGTTAAAAGTAAACCTTTATAATTTGTCCGAAGCCAAGCATTTAGAAAGAGATGGATCCAGGATGATCTTCTGTCACTCTTCCATGCTTCCATGAAATTGTGGTCCATGTTTCTAAAAGTATTAATATGGATAAATGTTTTCTTACACCAACAGCTCCATTTTCAATGTCTGATTAAAGTCCAACAGTTCAACGTATTTTCATATGTACTTGACTTGCTTCAGGCAGCTATATGCAATACAGACAGACATTTGATACATGAGTCCATAATAAAAGTCAAAAGATATTGACAAGTGAACAACTAGCAATTATCTTGAATAAGAAAATCATTTTTTCCAAACATTCAATCGACACTTAGTTCCCGGATCCTATACATACACTACATAGCAATAGTTTCACACAGAAAACTTTATGTATCATTTTGAAAATAGGACTGTTGTTATCTTTTGCAGTACTTTTAAAAAGGTTTGAAGGTACTTTTATTTGCTGTTTTATGTTATATTACATCTTTTATGTTTACCTAGGGCTGTCTTTTATGAAACACACAGAGACTGCACTCTTTACAAATAAACACTAGTAGTTTAAACCTGGCTGAGAAAAGTGAGTGGTGGGCTTTAAGTTATCACACACTTTGGATAGTAGATGACTCTCAGTAACTAGATATGGGTTTAGTTTACATGGGAATTTATATTCAGAGGTTCCACTGAAATAAATTGCTTCTCAAGAGAATCCAAAACCTTCACACATAGTCTGCAGGTGCTAAGTGACTAGCTCTGCAATCTGAATTTAAGCTTACCCTTTTCCATACACTATATATAGCCACATAAGTAATTTTATTTATTTTTTATTTTTTGTGGGTTGTGGGGCTTGATCTCTGGGCCTGGACCCTGTCCCTTAGCTCTTCAGCTCAAGGCTACAGCTCTACCACTTGAGCCACAGCTCCATCTCTGGTCTTTTCTGCTTATGTGGTGCTGAGGAATCAAACCCAGGGCCTCATGCATGCAAGACAAGCACTCTACCACTGAGCCACCTTCCCAGCCCACATGTAAGACATTGTTTTGAATGTATAGTATACTCTGGAGCATAAACTCTCAAATCATCTAGTATTTCACCCTTAGACATGCGGTTTGGTAAACAGATTTATCTAGAGATTTGTAGCAAGTCACCAACCTGAGTTGCAAGGAAGAAGCTGAAGGCATGAAAAGCTCAGAGATGAGCAAGTTAATAGGTGAATTTAAGTCAAGAAGCAACTCTAGCAACTCCAAATCAGAAATAAAGATGACCTTGCTTTCTTTCCATAGGCACACAGCCATGGGGGAAGTACATAAGCTACATCATTCTTCAGCTGCAAACACTCCAAAACCTAAAATGATTTCTGTTAGGTAGAGATGAGTGCGTCCCAGGCACAGGCTTGTTTTGATGGAGGACTGGAAGAAGAGGTAGAACCAGAACCATGAGCACAATGGTGGAAGGAGCGCTCTCCCTCAACCACACCCGCAACTGGGCCAGATGATCTGCCTCACTGAGAATGCTCCATGCTTCTGTCGTTGGAGAAAATAAATCACAGGAATGATCTGCCTTGGACACACAGAAGACCTGCCCTGGACAGCCCTGTCGTCTTCCGTACATAGCCTGGCCCTCTCCTATTGGGCTTGGGCCATCATGGCGGATGGAGTTTCAGTCGGCATCACTCCAAGCAACAAAACACAGCAAAGGCTGAGAGATGTGTGCTTCATCTTTCTCTGAAGGCTTGAGTGAAATTCTGCAATCCAATCTCTCACAGCAACTTAAGGAAGACATTTCCACAGGTCCTTAGTACGGTACACAAGAGGGAACAAAAAGTTATTCTTTAAGAGTGTGTCCACATGAACAAGGTAGGAAGGAAGGAAGGAAGGGAGGGAGGGAAGGAGGGAGGGAGAAGAGAGGAGAGAAAAAATAAGAATATTGGATCACACAATTTGAAATTAATAAAGCATTTATTTGCTAAGCTTCTCCTTAAGCATTCACTCACTTTTTTTTTCCATTGCACATGCCTTGGAACACTCACTGTGGGCCAGTCCCACAGGGTCCTGGACCCAGTGAGCAAAGTCACCTGGCAGTGTCACCTGTGAACGGGTACCTATTTGACATAAAATATGAACAGCACTTGATCATGTTTATAGATTCCATCGTATTTGGACTAAATCATTCTATCCCTGTTAAATGTCATAACAAAATGTAAATGCTTATATTCTATGTGAATGCTAAATTTCACATCTCTTATACTTTTCTGATGTCAGAACAACAAAAAAAAGTATTGATCCCAGGTGAAATGGAAAAAACCCAAACCAAAGTGGTCTTTTATCACAATAATTGAGGACACACAGACTCAGAACCAACCGCCCAGGCTTTGTTGAATCAGAGTGCATTTGGCAATGAGAGTTCGATTTGGCCTTGAGGCTGATGCAGAATTCCACTTTAAGGACTTTATCAGATTCTCTTGAAATTTCCCTGAAAGTAGGATGACAATTTATAACAGATGCTCTGCTCTTCAAGAAGACCATAGGAGGAATGTCCAGGTCCTGGGCGAAAAGCGTTTTTTTGAACTAGTATCATTTCTCAGGAATCAGCTTCCACGCCCCGACAGTGAATCATTCTAGTACAAAATGTGATGTGGCCAAGAAAAAATAATAAACAGTAACATGGACTAGAAAATACTTTTAATTGGAAAAAGAGCATTACAGTTGCCTTGTGTGGACTGTACTATGTTGAGCAGAAATGGTAAGGAGTTTTGCCTTCTCTTCCAAAGCTTTGAGGCACATTATGGTGCTTTTTTTAGATATATGGGGGAAGTAGTTTTTTTTTATTTAAGGGTGTTTTTCTTCTTTTGTTTTTCCTAATGATATGGCTAGGACAAGGAATGCATTTCCAAAGAGAAAAGAAGTATACTCAGAAAAAAAAAGTAGCGATCTAAAACAGTTGCTTGACTTCAATTCCAGAAGTAGTGATTAAACCAAATACAACCAAAGTGTGAACAGGTTTCAATGAAAATTTAAGCTATGCCCTTTAGAAATTATCGTAGCTGATGAATTCAGTGAATGCAGGACTTCACACTGCCTTGTAGTACTCTATTCATGAGTGGTTTCCTACCACTTCCAGAAATACTGCATGGAGAAATTCAGTCAGAAATACAGGCACACACAGAAAAAGAACCAAAGAATAAAGAGTAATCCTTGGACATGTCCTGTGCCACTTTCTTCCTGCCTTATCTCCAGAAGTAAAGACCTTGTCATTAACATTGTTAACAGATTTTTAACTCAACATTCCATTGCTAGAAAGACTATGCATAGCCAGGCACCGGTGGCTTATGCCTGTAATGCTAGCTACTCAGAAGGCTGAGATCTGAGGATCACAGTTCAAACCCAGCCCAGGCAAGAATGTCCGTGAAACTGTTATCTTCAATAAACCACCAGAAAAGCAGAAGTGGCGCTGTATGTAGCTCAAGTGGTAGAGCGCTAGCCTTGAGCTGAAGAGCTGAGGGACAGCACTCAGGCCATGTTCAAGCCCCATGACCAACAACAACAACAACAATAAAACTATGCATAGATGTTTGTTTTAGCTGAAATTAAGAAGAGATGCGCATTTTCAATCTACTGCCATTGAGTTGACCGTGTGATTTTAGTTCTTTGAAGGAGCTCACACAAGTTTAAAGAGCCAATCTGAATAATAAGAATTCATGTCAAGCATGAGACAGGGTTGAGCTGCAGGGAATTACAGTATGGATACTTATTCTATGTTCCTGTATTGTAATTGACTTGCTATGGTTAAGAACATTGAAATTTCCCAAGGGAATATTGGCTGGTGAAACTGAAGGCTAAATTTATACCTAGAGCACATAGAAAATTTAAAGTTAGAGAAATTAGTAAATCTTGAAACAGATTTTTTTTCTGAAAACTTTAGTTTTTCCTGCAGATATTTAAAAAATAAGACCTTGATTAAATAGTTAGTACACTGACCCTTCTGATAGTTTTGATCTATGTATTTTTGTAACATGGGAATAAAATATGAAATTAGATTCACTTAACTATCTCATAACAAGTTTATAATAATACTGCCAGTGTGTGTGTGTGTGTGTGTGTGTGTGTGTGTGTGCGTACGTGTGCATGTCTGTCTGTCTGTCTGTCCTTGAGTTGTTTATTTCAAGGTTGGTACTGTAATATTTGACCCACAGCTCCATTTTCAGCTTTTTTCTTTCATTAAATTTTTAAATATTTTTATTGTAAAGATACTGTACGGAGGGGTTATAGTTACACAAATAAAGTAATGAGTACATTTCCTATTGAGCATTGTTACGCCCTCCTTTATTAAATTTTTTGATGGTTAATTGGATAAAAGAGTCTCATGGACACCCCTGCTCTGAACCATGATCCTCAGAACTCAGCCTCCTGAGTGGTTAGCAGTACCGGGTGATTCACTGGTACCCAGAAACAGTGCAATTCTACAGGCCAAATTGCTTTGAGCTCTCAAATTTGGCATTTAAAAAAATACCCAAATAATGTATCAACCAGGTATAAAAACAACTTTAGTCCTATATGGTCTAAGGTAGCTGAATACATGGATCCTGTCTGTCCGTGTCTCCTACCTCCTGTTCATCTATAAAGGCAGACTATAATCTCATCAATCCATGACAGGGTTCTTTCTCAATCATATGACTTCTATATTAGTCTTGCACACACAAAATCATTAATATAAATTAGTCTTAACCTACAAAATACCCAGTGGTGCCCTATAGATAAATTACTGTCTGTAATGCTAGTCCCATTGTGATATTTACAAAATATCTTACTGAATTCTAAGACACTGGTAAAATAATTCTCTTTGAACTACACAACAAAACTGGAAAATCCCATAGTTTGGACTATAGGAACTATATACTATAATGAATATATACTATATACATTAACAGGCACAGAAAATTATATAATCTATGAAAATATTCTCATTTAAATGCCAAACACCACTGATTCCTTCTTATCTTGCAAATACGATGGTGTGGGAACTAGTGTAGACACAAATGTCATTAAAAATTACCATTCATTTAGGGCAAAAGTGAGAGTAAAAAGAGAGCAAATTTTAGATGATCTCATAATGCTACAATTACTATCTGTATAGACAATGATGTCTTAGGAGATTCATTTAAATATTGGAAAATCTACTATGAATTCACTTATGAACATTGAACATTCCATAACACTCATTCATCACCTAGAAGGTTTGCAACGTGTTTGTTTCTAACAATGAAACCACCAACCACAATTTGGTGACAGAGAAACATATGGAAATAATTCAAGTACATTGAACAGAATTAATCATGCGTATATATAGTTTTAAGGTAACAAATAATTGGAACATAAGACATCAGAAAAATCTTCATTACACATGTGACTTTTTGCCCAAATTTGGGAGATTTTCATAGGTTTACAAGAAGAATTTGTGGAGTTCATTTCCAACATTATCTTGTGAAGATTGATGTTGCACCAGGGGGTGGGGATAGAATGAGAGGTGGAAAACTAGGAGAGAAATGAGCAGATAATAATGTTTAACAAGAAATGTACCCTCTACCTTACGTATATAACTGTAACCCCTGTGTACATCACATTGACAATAGAATTTAAAACAAAAGAATTTGTGGGAGGGATGTTTTCTGAGGGATTTACACTTGTAGACAATTCAAAGTCCACACATAATGAAAAAGTAGACACACAAGGTTCTTGATGAATTTGTTGATTTGTAAATAAAAAATATAGACCTAGTTCTAAGTCCTCTTCAAGCTATTGTAATATTAAGAATGTTTGATCATCGTATGGAATGTCTCAAAGAGGACAAAGATGGCTTGGGATTTCATACAATGAGAGTCACCGAGGAAGGATGGAAGTTGGTTCTTAACTCAAACCAGGGTTGTGTGATTCTTTGTAATTAAGAACACGAAGGCCTAAGCAGGGGTCATTGGCCTTGATGACTTCCATGAGTTATGAACTCAGACAGTCAATGATGTCAGTCGGAGAAAGTCTGGGAATCTGATCTTACTTAGAAAAAGTCTACAGATAAACATGTTTTGCGGATATCTGTAAAATTCTACTCCAGGAAATGAAAGCAATTATTGAAAACAAACAAAACCAGAACAACTGCAAAACTGAATACATAAAATTCTGTTTCATCATTTAAAAGGTTGCTACTTATGTATTCAAACATTATTGTGCAAGAGTCTGTAAGCAAGTGATATAAATTGTGTGAGATATTCTGGGGCCCTTCATACATTCATCAAAAGTACTTCTGTCATGAAAGCAGGAAAATAACCTGTAGATATGAATGACACTGGTCTAAAAATACTTTGATAAAGATGTGCTTATATATTTTAAAACATAAGTGTTTTATGGTATAGATTAAAAAATGATTAAAATGCACTTTATAACTTAAGTATAACTTTCATTTTCTATCAGTGGGTAGAATAGAATATATTGTAATTTTACAGGGATTACCTAATCATCTTATGTGCATGTATTCAAGAGGGGAGAGAAATAGAGATTAATAGACAATAGTAATAAAGAGGAGTGCGCGTTAGTGTATGATACCTGATTTGTACAAGGGGTGATTTTGCTTGATGCATGCTCTGACTAATTGTCTCTCTAGCTGTCCCTTTCTGAAATCTCCTGAACTCATGTGTACCCCTCGAAGGTTTACTCTTGTGGTTCTTCTGAATTCCTGTATCCTTTCTTGAGATATGTTAATATATTTAATCCTTCAGTGTTAAATCCTGCTGGCCCTACAGGCATTCAGTCTCTTTAAATTGAATTTTCTTCTTTACATGTGGATTTTACAGTTTAATCTCCCAGGGCAATTTTATTTTCCTCTTCTTCTAGTGCTTGGGGGAATTCTTTAGTCTAACTCTTGTGCCAATTAGAGCAGAGAGGCATAAAACTGCATTGTGTAACTGAGGAATGGTCAGTAGCCTCCCAGAATTACAACCTGTAAGTACCAGAAGGAAAAAAAATGACACTAATGTAATGTTAAGTCAACATACTCAGCACCCTGGGATCATTTGTGGTGAATATCTGATGATGGATATTGGACATGGTTCAATATTGATGTGAACACAAGCCCAACAAATCCAATATTAACTTATTCTTACATGTAGAAATGGCAGGGCAGAGCTATATGGTTTTGTTTTAATAATCATTTGGAGTTTAACTAAAAGTCATGGCTTACATTATGGCATTGTAGTAAGTTTTTGTAACTATATGTTTCCTTTTAATTCTTTTGATATTTTGAGAGACTGAATATTTCATAATGAAAGCATCTTCAAGATGATGTTTGATGGGAGAGTAACACCTTGATGATCAGGTAATTAAAGGCACTTTCTTTATATTAGTCCATCAAGGTATGAGTTTACTCTCCCACCAAACATACATGTACACATGTATATGTATGTACATATGTTTGTGAAAAGAAGCACATGTATATATGTGTGATATAAAAATATGTGTCTGTGTGTCATGTGTATATGTGAAATGAAAAATCAGAAAGAGCACAGAGAATTTCAGTTTTCCTCAAAACTTTCATTGGTATTTTTATGGAATTTAACATGATATAGTTGATTTTTAAAGAAATCTAGTCAGAATAAGTTGGAGTGAGCAAAAGGACAACTATTGAGGAGAGTATTAACATTTTAAACAATTTTTATACAAACATAACATTTATTTGTGTGCTTGGAATTAATTTAGTTTACCTACAGACATTTCCAGTGTATAGAAAAAATATACTAATCTAATAATTGAATGAAAAGTTCTATATAATTAGTGATATAAAAATGTGACAGGATAGTGTGGAAAATATTGAAAAATATCGGGAATAGAATTTGTGACCTTAACTTGTGAAAGAAAAGAATAGATTGAATCATAAAAAAACTTCATGTTGCAAACTTCATCATGTGCCATTAGCTTTCAACACTTGCATGAATGCAATAGCAAAGGAAGAACCCAAGAGACATAACAAATATCAGCAATATAGAATAAGGGAGAAAAGGAATTTCTGCAAGTATGGTTGGAATCAGAAAAGTACTTCATTTTAAATGTTACTGTAATGCTGAGCACCAGTGGCTCATGCTTGTAATCCTAGCTACTCATGAGGCTGAGATCTGAACTGATCACAGTTGGTTCCAAGCCAGCCCAGGCAAAAAAGGTCTATGAGACCTTGCCCTCCAATTAACCACTAGAAAGCCATAAGTGGAGCTGTGGCTCAAAATAGTAGAGCTCCAGCCTTGAGCAAAAATGCTCAGGCCCTGAGTTCAAACACCATGACCAAAAAACAACAACAAAAAGTTACCGTAGGTATCTATGTTTATTCTTTCTTAATGACTACTATGGAAGTGTTCACTTATAAAGGAAAAGATTGATTCCATAGATGCTTATACCAGTGATTGACTCTGGTACTGAAAATCTAGAGCTGTTCTTACTGCTTGTCACATGGGAGCTAATAATAAAGCTCCTTAGGAATTCCTTCATTGGCAACTTAGCTCATGATGTCCAAAGAACTATAGAATTCCACTCAGTCTCCTGTAACTAGATTGCCTCTAGTTTTAACAAGAGCAAAAATAAGTTGTTCTTGTGTAGCACAAGCAGATTTAGGACTTAAAAGAGCACCAATAACAGGCTTGTAGAGTACAAAAGAGTCAATTTTATATACTTTCCTTTCCACATACAATTGCACTTGTAGTCTATTTGATGTGCTGTGTTTCTTGGTGATATGAAGAGAAATGTAGGATTCATGAGTATCATTGAGCTCTGGTAACAGCAGAATAAAAATCAGACCTCTGTCAAAATGATATAATTGGAAATATTTCCCTGTATATTTGTGGCTGTATATGTGATGTTTGTGATCACAAAATTTAGGGTAAAATTTAATATGTGCTGAGTTATAATATGCAGAACATATAAAATCGTTGACTTTGATCCAATCATCTATTTTAAAAAGGTATCCTAGGAAAAATATAAAAAAATATTTTATCATCTTTTCTAACTAGTAGCCTATTTCCTCCTTTCCTTAGAATATTGCTCTTATAATTCTACCCATTACCCACTCATGATATTACTACACTACTTCCTGCCTACAGACCTACGTGTTTACATTGGAGCATATTAGGGGCTGTCAATTTCCCTATCTCATTTTTCCCCATCTGGCTGCCTCCAGTCTCTTCCTTTACAACATTTACTCTTAATAGCTAAGTTCTAGCCCCAGTAAACTGTCTAGAACCTCAGATCACAGTACATAATTACTTGTGTAGATAAAGTTATTGATGATATAATATATAAAAATTTAATTGGATGTTGAATAAATGGAGTGATCAGACTTGAGGTAGCAGTGGTACACTTGCACCAGGGGTAAGAGGCAACTCACCAGTGGAACTAACACCCAGACCAGTGGTAATAGAACAACCAAATGGGAAGATATTAAAAACTAAAAACCATATAACAAAAAAGCCTTCAAATGCATAAAAACCCAACACAGAAATACATTTCTCACATATATGCA
This sequence comes from Dipodomys spectabilis, assembly GCF_019054845.1. Taxonomy (NCBI): domain Eukaryota; kingdom Metazoa; phylum Chordata; class Mammalia; order Rodentia; family Heteromyidae; genus Dipodomys; species Dipodomys spectabilis. Next base: position 2,682,314 of record NW_024870892.1, on the reverse strand, counting down.
TTTGTACATGTTTATGTGTTCATAAATGTATGTAAAAAATAATACCTCTAGAAATCCGCAATTATATAAAAAAGGATCAACAGAGAGTTCCGGGAAGATGGCGGAGGAGAAGCTGGAATCTGAACAAGCTCTTGCATAGAAAACAGTTTCAGAGTTCCAGTGAACAGTCCCAAGCCAGAGAATCACACCAAGTGTGCCATCACAGGACAGAGAGTTAGTCAAGAGAGGGGAAGCCAAGCAGAAACATCTGAGCAGCTGCCGCTGCGGCGGCAGGGTCGCAGCGGCGACCACCGCCACGGAGGCATACCTGAGACGCAGTCCTGGACAAAGGAGCCAGACGCAGCGGACGAGCGGATTCTACTCAACACCAGCAAGAACCAACAAGGAGCGGACAACTTCATCCTGCACTTTGCAGACCAGAGACGACCCGAGATCCAAGACTCCGCGTGAGTAGAAGCCCCACTTCCTCACTCCTCTGGGAGCAGAGGGGGGAAGGCCACCCCTCCCCCCCCCCAGCACCGGTGATCTCCATCTTGGATACCGACAAAGCTCGGAGGAGCGGCTAGCTCCAGCTCAGGCCTTGGAATAGAGCTAGTCATTTGGCAGGTCACAGGAACTTGGCGGCGAGGTGACCTCACAGACTCAGTTCCATCCAGGGAGGGGTCGCCCAGCTCAGGCACCAGCCACTGGAGTGGCTCTCCTCGCTGGGTGGCCAGAGCCAGAGGCTGCCCCTCCCTCTAGCAGCCACCACAATCAATTGAAAAACAGAAACCCGGAGAATGGCTCCAGGCTGGGTGCTGTGAGTTTTTTTTCACAAAATAGCCCCAGGGAAAAGCTACTGTTCGTTGAAAGGCCTCAACTCTACCCAGAACCTAGCCTCATCACTGCATCCCCCTCTTTTGTGATTCTCAAAGCAGATCACCCTCCCAGTAAACTAACCTGGGAGGGGGATCTCAAAATCTTGGGTAAAGCAGAGCATTTTCCTGCCTGTTCCAACAAACTGACTTAAGAAACCAATCAAGCCACAGGACCTCAAGCTGACCAGAGACTCCAACCAGACTCTGGTTACAGACAAAAGGGAGATACAGGACTCTTCCCACCCCTCCCAAAAAAAAAAAAAAAAAAATCAAAGAACTTTTTTTTTCTTCTTCTTCTTTTTTTCTTTTTCTTGTTTTGTTTTTTTTCGTTTTTTGTTACCTTATATATATATAAAAAATTTTTTTTTGCTTTTCTAAAACTTTTATTAATCTTTAATTTTTGCCTCTTCTGAAAAAATAATTGTTTTCCATTAACTTTTTTTTTCTCCTCTTATAATTTTTATTTTAGGAATACGTGAATGTGTGTTTTCTTTTCTTTTCTTGTCTTCTTTCTCTTTTTCTTTCATTCTTAATTATCTTTTTGTTTTTTTTTCTAGCTCTACTGAACTTCTGATCTTTTCTTCTCACTTTCCTATCCTTTCCATCTTTTCCTCTTTGTTCATCTTTATGTGACTTAACTCTTGTCCTGCACATCCTCAGATAAACCCGTAGTTAACCAGTAGACCCTATCCCCCATTGTGTACACACTTAATCCACAAACTTATTACTCAATTCAAAACCTCTGAGACTTAAATTCACTAATAGCAGTACTTTATACCTATACAATATTTTAAGCATTTTTTTAAAGTTTTTCTCATCTCCTCTATGTCCCTCCCTTTCTCTCAACATATTCATATTCCTCTATAAATAGATGGTCTTTTAATCTCTAAAATAACATTAATTTTTACGTTTCTATTTTTTTTCTGGTCTCTTTTCATTCCCCTTTCCCTTTCTCCTTTTTCTCTCTCTCTCTACTTACATCCTACCCAACCTATTTCCTGCATTGTGATTAGGACATAGTTAACTCTCCCTGTGCCTCCCCACACCAATCTATTCCTATTTTTTACCCACATCTCTTCCTAACCCTAATAATTTCTGGCTTTCCAAATTCTTCTCTGCGGTTCGAAGTTCTTTAACATATAGTTGTTTGATGTCGAATAGATGTATCTGTTGAACTAGATTGTATCTGTAGACTATTGACTGTACAAATGCAAACTTTGGTTGATGGTTGCCTTAAGATAGTGTTCTAGCACAAAACTGGTGCTATCTTCATCTCAAATGGGCAGAGTAAGCCGGAAAAACACAAGAAAAATGGCAAATTCGGGTATCTCAATTCCCAATCCTGATAATCAGGGGTTAGAACAGATAATGAATAATCCAGAGGAGAGTTCCCAAACAGCTCTACAAACACTGGTGGCAAACATGATAAATGAAAAGTTTGACAACGTACAAAGGACTCTGTATGAGCGTGATAGGGAGAGAGAGGAGGCATCCCAGAAGTTTATACAGGAATATCATAAGCGTGAGGAAGCTACTCAAAAACTGATACAGGATTTGCGTGAACAACTTGAGAATACTCAAAGAGAAAGGGAGGAATGGCGTGAGCAGGCTGAGAACACTCAAAGAGATCTGCAGGAATCCCACGAACGGGAGGAAGCTAATCAAAGAGTAATACAGGAATTGAGAGACCAGGTAGAGAACACACAAAGATCACTAAAGGCATTCATGGAATCCATTAACAAAGAGCTGAAGGAAGTCAGGGAGACCACAAAGGGAATGCTGAATGGAACCCAACAGAAGGAATGGGAGCCCAAAGAAACCATAACCAATCAACTAAGTGATTTGAGGACAAACACTGAACACCAAATTAAGGAAGTAAAGAAATTCATACAAGACCTAAAACAGAGCTTCAACAAAGAACTTGAAGCCATCAAAGCTGACCAACTAGAAGGAAAAGAGATAAAAAACAAAGTAGAGAGTCTTGACAGCAGGTTAGACCATGCAGAAGATCGAATCTCAGGGATTGAAGACAGCCTAGATATTATAGAGAAAGAACATACAACCATCCAAGACAAGTCCAAGAAATATGATAGATCTATCCAACACCTGGAAGACACCATCAGAAGGCCTAATCTAAGGATAATGGGTGTAGAGGAACACCTAGAAACAGAAGTTAATGGTCTAGGAAATCTGTTTAACAGGATCCTAGCAGAGAACTTCCCAAACATGCAAAAAGATAGGCCTGTCCAGATACAAGAAGCCTTTAGAACCCCAAATAGACCAGACCAGAATAGGACATCCCACCGTCACATTATAATCCACACAGGATCAACTCAGAACAAGGAAAAGATCCTTAAAGCTGTCAGGGAGAAAAGGGTAATCACTTATAAAGGGAAACCAATTAGAATCACCTCAGATTTCTCAGCAGAGACAATCAAAGCAAGAAGAGCCTGGAATGATGTATGCCATGCCCTAAAAACAAACAACTATCAACCAAGAATACTGTACCCAGCTAAACTCTCCTTCATAACTGAAGGCCAAATAAAAACCTTCCATAGCAAAGAAAAATTGAAACAATACATCTCCACCAAACCAGCCCTACAAAAGATTCTTAAAGATGTCCTACACATAGAAAACCAACAAGACCGCAATAAAGGCCAAGAAACTGCACCCAAACTGAGAATCCAAGAACCATAGGAAAAACCCAGTTTTCGCAGCCCCCAAGAAGGTAGATAACATGGCAGGAACTCCCAAATACCTCTCAGTCCTATCTCTTAATGTTAACGGACTGAACTCTCCAATTAAGCGACATAGACTGTCTAGTTGGGTTAAAAAACAAGACCCTTCTATCTGCTGCCTGCAGGAGTCACATCTTGCCCATAAAAACAAACACATTTTCAATGTTAAAGGCTGGAACAAAATCTACCAAGCAAACGGACCGCATAAACAGGCGGGAGTTGCAATCCTAATATCAGATAAAATAGACTTCAAATTAAAATTCATGAAAAGAGGTAAAGAAGATCGCTACATACTAATTAAAGGATCTCTCCTTCAGGAGGATATTACAATTCTAAATATCTATTCGCCAAACAATGGAGCACCCAAATTTATCAAAGAAACACTACTTTCCCTCAAATCCCATATAGATCCAAAGACATTAATCGTTGGGGATTTTAACACACCACTCTCCCCACTAGATACATCAACTCGGCAAAAACTCAACAGAGAAACCGCAGATCTAAACAGCTGCATAGATCAACTAGACTTAACAGACATTTACCGAACATTTCACCCAGCAGCATCAGAATACACGTTTTTCTCAGCAGCACATGGAACGTTTTCTAAAATAGACCACATTTTAGGCCACAAAGCAAACTTGTCTAAATTCAGAAACATTGAAGTTATACCTTGCATTCTCTCTGACCACAAGGGAATAAAGTTAGAACTCAACACCAAAAGCCACCAAAGAAAGTCCGGTATCACATGGAGGCTGAACAACACACTGCTGAATCATGAGTGGGTCGTGGTAGAGATTAGAAAGGAAATTCAAATGTTCATGCTATTCAACAAAAATGAACACACAAAATACCAGCTCCTCTGGGACACAGCAAAGGCAGTACTCAGAGGCAAGTTTATAGCTCTGAGCTCCTACATCAACAAATTGGAGAGATCTGAAACTAACAATTTAATGACACATCTAAACCTCCTTGAAAAAGAGCAGCAAGATAAACCCCAATCCAGTAGACGGAAAGAAATAATCAAAATTAAATCAGAATTAAATGAATTAGAATCCAAAAAAACTATAGAAAGAATCAACAAAACAAAGAGTTGGTTCTTCGAAAAACTTAACAAAATTGACAGACCCTTAGCAAATCTTATCAGAAAAAGAAGAGAACACACCCAAATTAATAAACTCAGAGATGAGAATGGAAACATCACCACGGAAACAAGCAAGATTCAGAACATTATAAGGGAACACTTCTCAAAACTTTATGCTAATAAGTTTGAGAACTTGACAGAAATGGACCTCTTCCTAGCAAATATTGACATGCCAAAACTAAACCAAGATGAGGTAAACTATCTTAACAGGCCCATATCAAGCATTGAAATAGAAACAGCAATAAGAGACCTCCCAGCTAAGAAAAGTCCAGGACCAGATGGTTTTACAGCGGAATTTTACAAGGCCTTCAAAGCAGAGCTCACACCAATTCTCCTCCAACTCTTCAATGAAATTGAAAGAGAAAGCTCACTACCGAACACATTCTATGAAGCCATCATAACCCTCATCCCAAAACCAGGTAGGGACTCATCAAAGAAAGAGAACTATAGACCCATTTCTTTGATGAACATTGATGCGAAACTTCTCAACAAAATTTTGGCCAATCGACTTCAACAATTCATCCAAAAAATCATACACCACGATCAAACAGGATTCATTTCAGGGATGCAAAGCTGGTTCAATATACGCAAATCAATTAATATTATTCATCACATCAACAGGAGCAAGAATAAGAACCACATGGTTATCTCAATAGACGCAGAAAAAGCATTTGACAAGATCCAACACCCCTTTATGATGAAGGTTTTGGAAAAATTAGGAATCCATGGAACATTCCTCAATACAATAAAGGCTGTATATGACAAACCTACAGCCAGCATTATACTCAATGGTGAAAAACTAAAGCCATTTCCTCTTCACTCAGGAACAAGACAAGGATGCCCACTCTCTCCACTTCTCTTCAATCTAGTATTAGAATGCCTAGCTACAGCAATAAGACAAGATGCAGACATAAAGGGGATCCAAATAGGGAAAGAAGAAATAAAACTCTCCCTCTTTGCAGATGACATGATCTTGTATTTAAAGAATCCCATAGACTCCACTCCCAAATTACTCAAGCTGATTCAAAACTTTGGCAAAGTAGCAGGTTATAAAATTAACCCCCAAAAATCAATGGCTTTTCTGTATGCCAACAATGAGAAAAGTGTGGCTGAAATTAGGAAAGCAACTCCATTTGTAATAGCCTCACAAAAAATAAAATACCTAGGAATTAACTTAACTAAAGAAGTGAAGGACCTCTATGATGAAAACTTTAAAATCTTGAAAAAGGAAATCAACACAGAACTTAAAAAATGGCAAAACCTCCCATGCTCCTGGATTGGAAAGATTAACATCGTGAAAATGGCAATACTGCCCAAGGCTATCTACAAATTCAACGCAATACCTATCAAAATTCCACCCTCATTCTTCAAGGAAATAGAAGAGGCAATCCAAAAATTCATATGGAACAATAAAAGACCCCGAATAGCAAAAACGCTCCTCAACGGAAAGAATACTGCTGGAGGAATATCAATACCAAATTTCAAACTCTACTATAAAGCCATAGTAATCAAAACAGCTTGGTATTGGCATAAGAACAGACCTCAGGACCAATGGAATAGAATTGAAAACCCAGAAATGAACCTACAGACCTATAGCCATCTAATCTTCGATAAGGGAGCTAAAACAATAGAATGGAAGACAGACAGCCTCTTCAGTAAATGGTGCCGGCAAAACTGGTTAACTACATGTAGAAAACTAAAGCTAGATCCTTATATATCACCCTGCACCAGAATCAACTCCAAATGGATCAAAGACCTTGAACTCAAAGCAGACACTCTGAAAACATTACAGGATGGAATAGGAGAAACCCTGGGTCTCCTTGGCTCAGGCCGAAATTTTCTGAATAGAGACCCGGAAACACAACAAATCAAAGAAAGGCTGGACAAATGGGATTGTATAAGGTTGCAGAGCTTCTGCAGGGCAAATGACATAGCTAGCAAGATCAATAGAAAGCCCACGGACTGGGAGAAGATCTTTACTAGCCATACAACGGACAAGGGTCTCATATCTAAAATATACTTGGAACTCAAAAAATTAAACCACCCAACAACAAATCCTCAAAGAAACAACTGCCCAATAAGTAAGTGGGCAAAAGACTTAAAGAGAAGCTTCTCTGAAGAAGAAAGAAGGATGGCCAATAGACACATGAAGAAATGCTCAACATCCCTAGCCATAAAAGAAATGCAAATCAAAACAACATTGAGATATCACCTCACTCCAGTTAGAACAGCAAAAATCAAGAACTCTAACAACAACAGATGCTGGAGGGGATGTGGACAGAAAGGAACCTTACTTCATTGTTGGTGGGAATGTAAACTTGTTCAACCACTTTGGAAAGCAGTATGGAGGTTCCTCAAAAGACTCCACATAGAGCTCCCCAACGACCCAGCAATCCCACTTTTGGGCATTTACCCAAATGATCACAAACAAGGCCACACTAAAGCTACCAGCACAACTATGTTTATTGCAGCATTATTTACCATAGCTAAGACATGGAACCAACCCAGATGCCCCTCAGTAGATGAATGGATCAAGAAGATGTGGTATATATACACAATGGAATTCTATGCCTCCATCAGAAAGAATGACATTGCCCCATTTGTTAAGAAATGGAAAGGCTTGGAAAAAATTATATTAAGTGAAGTAAGCCAGGCCCAAAGAAACATAGGTCCCATGGTTTCCCTTATTTGCAATATCTAGTATAGGTATGAGTCAAGCGGAAAAAGTCAGATAATGTGATGTTAGGAAAACAAAACCTCAAATATGTATTTTAATGTTTTTGTTTCTTTCATGCATGTGTTTCTAATGCATTTATAAGATTATTTCTTTGTTGCTTTGTGTGTCCCTCCCCCACAGTGTAACCCCTGCTTTCACTATATTTGATGTCAGTATAACATGTGGAGGAGATGGGGACAAACAAGTCGTTTAAGGATTCAGGTGGACCTGTTGCAACAATGAGAAGTACAAAATGTCATGTCAAAACCAGCTTTACAATGTCGGTGGGGGGGGGGGGAGGGGGGGTATGATTGGGTGGGAGGGAGGGGGGAGGCTGGGAAGGGAGGTGAAGGGTAAACAAAGGAGGAGGATGCAATGCTTGGTAAGAAATGTATGCATTATCCTGCCCATGTAATTGTAACCCCTCTGTACAGTATGTTCTCAAATAAAATAAAAAAAAAAAGAGTTCATGGGTCCTGAGGATCTGTGATCAGCCACTTCCTGCCATCAATTGAACAATTAAATTCTCAGTTTTCCTCAAAAAAAAAAAAAAAATAAAAAAAAATAAAAAAGGATCAAAATGTCAGTAAAGTGGAGGGAATCACACGTACTGAGCTCAAAGAAAAGCTGGTAAGAATGCTTAATGATAAGATAAAGGGCTTTACAAGCAACTATCTGAACACAGAAAATAAGCAATGAAATGCAGGAACTCAATGAGAACCCAACTTAAATGCTAAATGAATTCCAGCTAAATGTATATAAAGTGTAAAGTTGCCTAACACAATTAAAAATAATATTTAAATGTGACTTGAACCTACTGATAAATGAATTATGTAAAGATGTGATCTCAAGAAATTAGCTATGCATCCTGAAGATAATCAAACTAAAGATTGAGATATGTAAACTAAAGTAGAAAGGCTCACCAGCAAAGCAGATAATATAAAAACAGAATCTCTGAGTTTAAAGAAAGGATAAATATAATAGCAAATGTAGAAGGAAATAAACCAAAACATCAAAGAAATATGAGAGACAGACACAGGAACTTTGAAACTTTATTCAAAGTCCAAATTTACATCTAAGGGCAGTTATTCAGAGAAGAGGCAATAGCTAACAGCATAGGAAATACATTCAACATAATGATAGCAGAAAACTACAAATTTTCACATAGAGAAGCCCTTCTAGAAACCAAAGGTTTTCAGAATACAACATACCACACTGCGACATATTTTAGCTAAAATAATAAGCAGAGAAAGAGAAAAGAAAACTAAAAGCCACAAGAGAGAATAAACAAGTCACTTACAAGAATACTCAGTAAAATTATTTCATAAAAGAAACATAAATTAAAACACTCCATCATGTGTTGGAGGCATGGCTCAGTTGGTAGAACACAAGCCAACGAGCAAAAGCATTAGGTACCAAGAAGAGAGAAAGAAGAAAGAAAGAAAGAAAGAAAGAAAGAAAGAAAGAAAGAAAGAAAGAAAGAAAGAAAGAAAGAAAGAAAGAAAGAAAGAAAGAAAGAAAGAGAGAGAGAGAGAGAGAGAGAGAGAGGAGGGAGGGAGGGAGGGAGGGAGGGAGGAAGGAAGGAAGGAAGGAATTTACTACCACTAAACAGGCACCAAAGAAAGGAAGGAAGGAAGGAAGGAAGGAAGGAAGGAAGGAAGGAAGGAAGGAAGGAAGGAAGGAAGGGAGGAAGGAGGGAAGGAAAGAAGGAAGGAAGGAAGGAATTTACTACCACTAAACAGGCACCAAAGAAAGTGATTATAATCATCTTTTGCACAAAATAAGTTGAGAAAATATTTTATAATAGATGAGTATATGAACATAAGAGAAACAGGAAGAGATATGACGCTAAAATTTGGGGAGTAATTGGCAAGAACTACTGTAGAACTTTCTGTTAAATCTGAAATTAATGTTTTCAATTAAACAAAAATAAGAATGAGCAAACCAATCATAATGCAATATCCATAATGAAATATATGTTATTTACAAGCAATACATCTATCTGACAGAAACAAACACTTAACTATGGTCTGCATACAACTACATTTTCTCAGCAAATAGAAGAGACAATTGACAAAAAGCATTTAATCAACCCAAAAGGCTCCTACACAGTGAAAGGCACATATGTTTTTACTCATATGTAGAAGTTTGTCTTAAACATGTCCATATAATACATACAATGTCATGTGTACATGTATGATCAATCCGACTAGAATATGTGTTCTGTGTTTGTGAGACAGCTAGATGAGACTCCTTTGAGCAATTAGCATGCACTTAAAAATAACAACTATTAAGAATTTGAAAAACATATTTTTGGTATGTAAGAATCAGTGGGAAGGAGCAAACAAACAGAGAAGGCAAATACAGAGTTTGTTTTAGATACATGTATGAAAATGGAGCACGCCAATTTGATGAAAATGGTTTGGGACCAGGGAAAAGGGGATGATAGAGAACAGAGAGGTGACTATGAACAGTAAACACTACAGTAAACACTACGCATACAAATGGGCTATTAAAGAAAACCTTCTTACAACTAATTAACATCAGTAATATAAAAAGGAAATAAAATAAAAATGTGATAGAAATGTGAAATATACTGATAGAATTGAAAAAAGCAAATAAAATTGATGAGGAGAGATTTTTGCTTTTTACTTAATTTATAATGTAAGCTTTAGGGAGCCCTCTGGGATAAACATGTTATCATGTCACTAGAATGTATAAGTTTATTGATAAAACCTATAATAGCAAGGTCAGCCATAGCCAGGTTCAGGTTTTTGAAATGCGTCATATCTCATGGACCACTCAACATCAATAGTCCAGAAATAAACACACAAATACTCATGAAAGAGTTAATCAAAGACAATCAGAACTTACATAATCTTTACAGCTTCATGTGTTATAGAAAACCAATACCTTGGTGGCACAAAGTCTTTAGAGCTGTTTGACAACTGATATTTTATATTAGTGAACTTTTTTAAAAGTTTAAGTGAATTTTTTAAAAACACTAATGAGTGTCAAAAAAGTGCCAGTTTTGAATGAAGCCAAATGCTATGGGAGTGAGATAAGATCTTGATGTGCAGGTAGAAACATTCTCTTCTAATTCTTCTCTAGCTCAACGCACAGGGAACAAAGCCCATTCAGGGTGCTCACTGAACCATCCAAATGGAATCCATCAGAAGATACACATAGCATCTGCAAATATCAGGGAACACAAACAAGAGTGAAGGAAAAGCATCTCAAGGGCTCTGTTTGTATAGGTCTGGCCCCTCCAAGATCTACTCATGCTCAGAGCTCTTCATGGAGAGCGTACTTTAATGCACTGCCTAATGGCTTCGCTCTTCAAACCCCACACACTCCTTTACAGCACATATGTTAGGCGGCCTGTGCATGGGCTAGAACTGAAGCAACATTCATAGCCTCAACACAAACAAACTGAAAAATTAATGCTGCAAGGGGAAGAGCCGTATTCCGAACCTCCACAAACGACGTATTATTTGTGCCAAGTAAATATCAAAGGGACAATAAACAGGTTTAGGACATAAAAAGGAAAAAGCGAAAACATTAATAGACAGAGGCACGCGTGCTATGCTTGAGTGCATTTGCCACAAGGTGTGGGGGTCCCAGGTGTCGCTGCCTGTGTCCCCACAGCCAATCCCCCGCAAATCACCGGCCTCTACAAAATCGAGCAATTCTCTAGTCAAGGTGGAATGTACACAGACTCACAAAACAGCCCCTCCGTTTCAGTGAATTTGGGAGTTCTTGGAGAAAACAAGACATCCTTAATATTAATAATGCAAGGTGAAGAATATTTGTAAAAATATTTGGAATAGCAAAGTGCTGTTTGAGTGTAATGATAATAAAATGAGGGACAACTTTAATAGTTCTCTTTACTAATATGTTAATGTCCTATTGAAGAATTTGGTTAGGCATTCTTCCCTGTCTAAAGTGATTCACGTACCATGTCTTACAGAGTAAATAATCACATCATTAAGAGATGCATAACAAGAAATATGTCTAATAATCATGGGCTTGCTACTTATAGAAGCATACATTTTACCCAGTAATTCCAATTATGTTAATAGTGATAAGTGCTGCTAATTACAAAGAGTGCTTGTTACCTGTGTACCATTGTCATAGTTTGCAGCAACAATAACAACAAAACAAGATCACCATGGTAATAAATAGCTTGAGCAAGGCCTCGTACACCTGTGATCTTTCACCCAGCTACTGGTTTACAGATATATCTGTCTCAGTTCTGTGATTTGAGAATGCATAAATACTCAAGAATAGGGTGTGATGGTGTTTTTTATGTAATTTAAGCAAATTCCTGCTGCTGTAGGATTTATGAAAATATTCTGTCTGGTATTAACTGAATGGACTCTGAAGAGACAAATATATTTAATAAGAAACTCAAAATTAGGCACTTAAATCTATCATTTGAAATAAAAAACCAGTTCATTAACATCTGTTCCCTTTATTATATCTGGAGAAGGATAAAGTAATATATGCAGGTATTAAAGTCAGCTTCTATACTTTTGCTTAAATTTAGGAAAAGGATAATTCATTGTGAAAGGAAATCCCACAGTTACTGCAAATGTTTAACCTGAGATTAACTGATTTTTTTCTACTTTCACTGCAAAAGATTAGTAATGCTCTAATAAATTTAAGGACATTGAGATTACAGGACATTATTAAACTTTCATGGAAGCAAAAATCTTTGAAACCATTTCATTAGTGTAGACTTTCAAATGTTAGACAAGAGACATGGCGACTTTGAACTGTGTCATATCAGGTAATTTTTCCTGTCTCTCTAGTGGTTTGACTAGAAGGACTACGAACTATTGTACAATTATCTTCTCCAAATGGTACTATAATTTTCATGTGAAAATTTCCATATCACTAAAACCAACTATGAATATGTTCATAAATAATTGCATAAGTAGGATAGGTAATTATTATAGCTTGAATGCATTCCCCAAAATTTGTGTATGGGACTATATGCCCTCATAAACAATCTTGATGAGGGAGAATTTTCTTTCTCAACCTCTGCCTGCCGTGCTGTGAAGAAAAAGCAAGAAAGAGTGTCAATCTCTAAGTATTAGAAATAAATTTCTAATTATCATGAATGAATTATCTTGTCTTCCAAGTTCTGTGGTATTTGCACAAAAAGGTAGCCCTGACTAAAGACAATCCCCTTTTGAAATCTAAAACAATTCTTATTTATGGCTGTTTTTCTTTAAATAATCACCTGTATCTTAATAGATATTAGTGTCTACATCTTTTAGACATTTTTGGTATAATTTGCTTGGTGAAATCCCTCAAATAAAATATATATTGTAATTGGAGAGTTCTAGATTTTTTTCATATCCATTAAAAGTCTTAGATACACAAATCTAGAGTCTCAATCCTCAATATTTCTCATTGTTGCTATTTAATATAGATTTAGAAGGAGCAAGGAAATTGTAAAAAATAAGAATAACAAGTGAATAGATAGTTTCTAGCAGAGGAAATGTTAATAAGCAATTGCTTATCTATCAGCAAAAGTACTTTGTGAATCAAAACAAATTCCAATCAGTGATGCCCAAGAAAACAGAAAAATGGCCAATAGCCTTTTACTACAGAGACTAGGCATGCCTACTTGATTAGGAGGTGTGAATATTATCACTGTGAGAATCTTAACAAATACTTGAGTATTCTTTGACTACCTACTCAATCATTGTATAATACTACTCACTTTCTTTGTGATTTAAGGCAAGTTAATGAAACACATTGTGTCTCAGTTTCCTTATTCAGAGAATATTCTGGCTATGCTGCAGTGAAGATTGATATATGGGTCACTTTAAGTGCATACTATGGTGTTTAGGAATCCTGGTGTCTCTCAGTATCACTAGTGTCATCACCAATCCAACACTTACATCTGGGCTCTCCTTTAACAAACCTCCACAGGCTGACATCAACTCTAACAGATTAGCAGCAATTGACATTCTCCCCCATTTCCAGATTTTAAAAGTGAGGCATAAAGAGAAACATGTAGCCAATGTGTAACAGTTAGGATTTGGACCTGTCAGTAGGATTCCAAGCCTTTGCCTCCATTCTCAATGTGCTTGTTATTTTATCAGTGCTAGTATTCAGAATTGTGTGTGTGTGTGTGTGTATGCCAGTTCTGAAGCTTGAATTCAGGGCCCAAGTGGCTGTCCCTGAGCTCTTTTGTTCAAGGCTAATGCTCCACTTGAGCCTTAGTTCTACTTCCCACTTGTTGTTAAATGGAGATAAGGGTCTCTTGGACTTTCCTGGCCTGGTTGGCTTTGAAATCTGATTTCAACCTTCTGAGGTACTAGAATTGCAGATATAGTCAAATATTTAAGCAGATTTTCATTTTGTTTTCCCACTTAGATGAGCATATGATGTGAGTGTTAAAATGAGTATTTAAAAAATATATGTACTCATGCTTGAAAGTTAGAAAATAGTTTTTCAAGGATGATCATGGATTCACTCCTTCAGGTACCTTGTGAGCTTGGTGTTGTGATACCATTATGTACACAAGGAACTGACTCTTCAATAATTTAAAAGACCACACATTGTAGTAATTCTAAGTGATCAGATTGTAATAATTATAAGGCAAACACTCATTAAACCTTACAGATTACTGTCTTAATATTAGACACTTTGCTAACACCTCAGTATCTCTGCTATACTTCTGAGAAAGATCTCAAAAGATGACTTGCATAGCGCAGAGGGTAGTACAGGCGGAGGGTCACTAGGTATATTTACACAGTGCAGAAAATAGAACAGGCGCAGGGATACTACGTACATGCGTACTATCACGAGTTATGTGGCAGATTAGGCACAAATGCAAGCTTGCTTACTTTCAATGTCATTGTTTTATAGTTTTGCTTTCCTGCTTCCCATTTAAGGTCATGATTGAATGTTCATGTGAGACTCAAAAGGATCTGCAGCCTAACCCACTGAGAGGTTGATCTTACCTGAGAAATTGTGGGGTCAAATACCAAACTTCAGCATCTCAAGTTATAAAATAACCTCAATGTGGGTTCCACAGAAAGTCTGATTAAGAACACTGTTCCCTGTTAACGGACCTTCCTAGAAGAGTCAATTGTCTGTGGCCTGCCAAGTACCTAAATGAATTAACTTGCTGGGTGAAGTTATTTTCTGATGTCAGGGTGTCCTGGAGGAGGAAATGAGGTGGAAAATGATTATGCTTAACCCTTGTATAGTAGCTGTCAAACTGATATTAAACTCTATTCCTGAGCAGAGTTTCAAGTAGTTTGGTTTATAGATTTTTTTAAAAACAAACAAACAACTGACACATCATGATAGTCTTTCCATACACTATCAAAGTAAAATATGTATATATATATATGACATCTATATGTCATATATATTGAAAAAGAAAATAAGAACTATCAGAAAGAAATGCAATTGATTATCATACCAGAATAAATCTTTTCCAGGTAGGAAATTACACTTCAAATTGACAACACCTGAACAGAAAAGTAGGATGCAATTTTGAGATATTCAGGCTGTCCATCAATTTTAGATTCCATCTTGCTTAATTTGCTTACTCATTATTTGAATTTCTTTAGTTCCTGTAACTTAGCAACAAAAAAACCATTGGTGGTATCTTATTAGTTAAAATGTTCTGGTAGCTCTTTTTAATCGTTTTCATTCCTCTTCCACTAAAGTGGAATAGCTGTTCAGATAAACCTCTAAGTAAAATTACAAAACAAAACAAAAAACACAGCGTCACATTTAGAAACCTATTCCCTTAAGTCTCTGTGTCCCTTTCCTAGATATCCACAAATGGAGTCTACTTCTCCTCCACTTAGAGCTCCATAAAAGCCCTCAGGAGAGGATCAACTAATGAAATGAATGAAACTAGTCATTACTCTCAAATGTAAGCACAAAGTGTACTGAATGAATGCATTAAATTAAGAGCCAAAGTCAATATGTAAAAAGCTAAGAGCTCATCTTCACATTAGCTACAGGACTTTCCCATTCTTTGGAGAGTGGAGACAGAAGGAGACTCAGTATTTTTTTCCAGATACAACGGACGAGATCTATCCAAGTTGACGTCAAAATAATAAGCCCAAGGAAACCTTGCAAAATCCCCTATGACAATTTTTTATGCTAGCATTTGCATATTATGTGAAAGTAAGTACACAAACTCAAAGACAGAAAGGGTCAATAACTTATGTAGAAGTCAGAATTCCTGGATGTGCTTTGCATAAAACAAACTCGTGGCACACACTTTGTGTAGTATGTCAAGGAAAAATTTTAAGCAAGTTCTTTGGTGAAGTCCCTGAGGAAGGAGTGTATTTTGAATGTCTATGAGACTACAAAATATGTGTCTATGCCCAGTTCCTTAGGAAAGGAGAATTACTTTGCTGTTCTTCGCTTTTCTAAACTATTTTTTTCTTTAATAACCCCTTGATCTGTGCAGTGAGGTAGAGATACCTGATCTGCTTCTGTCTCAATGGTTACAGCAAGGACAGATGATAACAACTAGATATGCTTGTCTGCTCTCAGCTCTAGTATGCTTCTAAGAAAGAGAGGTCATTGTGATTACAAGCTGAAAATTTTGCAGAAGGAATCCTAAATGTACTTCAATATTATGTAACAGATAAAGCAAGTTGATTAGAATAAAATAAGCTTTGTAACACTTAGAGACCAGACTGTGATTTATTGACACTGGGCCACCAAAGCTATGAGCTAAGATTAAGGTTAACCGAATTCCTTAAATCCTTGGTCTCACAGATAAAAATCCCTCACTTTAGTCTTTATCAGGGTTACTCTCTGAAGGATAAGGAGAAGCTGGTGTTGAGATATGGATAGACAGAGAGGAGCATGCATTTCTGTCCACAAGATTGACGCCCAGTTACTTCTAATTTCCTTCATGGTATAAAAGCCAACTCATAAATGCCTATATAAGTTGGTTCAACACAAAATAACTGTATTTTCCTCAGAAATAAAAAATGAGCTATACATGGGATGACACTGTGTAGGAAAATGCTTTTTCTGTCAAGATGCACTGCTTATCTGCTCCAGTCCAGCTACGGTCCAGGAAGGAAGGGTTTCAGACTCATTTCTGGAGTAGAGAGTGTCCTGTGCCCATCAAAGACACTTGCTTCTCAGCAATTGGATAAAAAGCTAGGGAGAGTTATAAACATTATAAAAATAAGGTAATGCACTTTGTTCACTTTCTGATGGAAATATTTGATTTTATATGGATTTAAGAAGGAAAAAATCATACAAATGAGGTAGAAAAGTAAACTTTGAACTTCCCAGTATGTTTTTTAGTCATTTATTTTTTATTACCTGGTACTTATCACACATAATATTGAGGCACATTGTAATATTTCAAGAGATCCATGCAACACACTTGTCCAGTACAGTACCTTTCCAATCTGATAATTCCATAGTCTATATTCAGGTTCACTTTCTTAAACTTCAATATTTGAAAGAAAACAGGTCCTGTATGTCTTTCTGAAATTGGCTCATATCACTTAACACAGTGTCTTGCAGTCTCTTTCATTTTGTTATAAATCTAAGATGTCATTGTTTTCTAGGCTGAATAGTTTCCATTATGTCCACGTTGTATATATTTTTCATCTTCTCCTCTGTCCACCTAGATTGGTGGGAGTGTAAACTTGTTCAACCACTTTGGAAAGCAGTATGGGGGTTCCTCCAAAGACTCCACATAGAGCTCCCCTATGACCCAGCAATCCTACTTTTGGGCATTTACCCAAATGATCACAAACAAGACCATACTAAAGCTACCAGAACAATATGTTTATTGCAGCATATTTCCCATAGCTAAGATATGGTACCAACCCAGATGCCCCTCAGTAGATGAATGGATCAAGAAAATGTGATATATATACACAATGGAATTCTATGCCTCCATCAGAAAGAATGACATTGCCCCATTTGTTAGGAAATGGAAAGACTTGGAAAAAATCATATTAAGTGAAGTAAGCCAGGCCCAAAGAAACATAGGTCCCATGGTTTCTCTTATTTGCAATAACTAGTATATGTCTGAGACAAGCATAAAAGATCAGATAAGTTGATGTTAGGTGAAATGAACCCCCAAATAAGGACTCAAATGTTTTTTTTTTCTTTCTTGGGATTGTTTCTAACATATTTATGAGGTATTTGTTTGCTGTTTTGTACGTCCCTCCCCCACAGTATAACCCCTGTTTTCACTGTATTTGATGTTGGTATACTTTGTGGATGAGAAGGGAAAAAATAAATTGTTTAAATATGGATACAAGTGGACCGATTGCAATAATGAGATGTACAAGACGTTATATTGTAAAGTGAACTTTACAACTTTGGCACTGTGAGGGTGGGGGAGTTGGGAAGGGATGGTAAGGGGAAACAAAGGAGGAGGCTACAATGCTTGATAAGAAATGTACTCATTATCTTGTCCATGTAATTGTAACCCCTCTGTATGGTATTTTCACAATAAAAAAATAAAAATAAAACAACCCAAAAAACTTGGACACCATTGCTGCTCTGCTTAATGGGCTGACTGTAACTGAAAGTAAGACCCCACACTGGCTTGACTGCAGAGTTCAAGGAGACAGATTGCTGCAATAGTTGAGCCCTCAGTTGCTCTGGGCTTACAGCCTTACCTTCTTGATATCCCTTGGAGAAAAGGATCACCAAGTCCACTCCTGCTGACCTCCTGCCATATCCCTGTAAGGATGCTCACTGACTTCCTTTGCATTCCTACAGAGACTGAAGTTCTTAGCCTTCAGGAGCTTCCATAGTTAATTCTTCACCTAAGGGGTGAAGTGAACTGCCAATAAGCTTGTAGATAGTGCAAGGTGGTAATATTTTTTCCTTCTGAGCATATTAATACATTTGCATCACCTAGTTCCATTCTATCAGTTACACTGAACAATGAAGATACCCCATCCTTTTCAACTCTTGTATGAATTTATTTCCTTTCCAGAGATTTATTTTCAAATTATTCTGTAGGGATTCAATAATTTAAAATGAAGTTAGAGAGAGCGGTCACTATCACATCATCTTAATATTACTGGAGAAGAGTTTTACCCATTTTTCCCAAAAGAAAATCCAAAGCCATGAGATTTCTCTATTCAAAAAAAATGCCAATGCTGCTCCAAAAGATAGCATGAATGCAATGTTTCATCATATTTTATCATGCAACAGGAACTAAAATGGCATTCTTTTCAGCACCAAGTAAATATTTGGCCAAATACTAAAAGTATTATTGAAAAACTACACTAAAACGATTATTAAAAATTCTTTTTCAGTTATGTAAAAAATTCAGGTAGACAAGTAGCCCATTTACTGAATGGAATTGGAAAAAAATTTGTACTCACTGTATTTACAGGTTGAATATATGTACATGTATTTAAATTAGTTGGAATATGCCATTTTAAGACTACACATACTAGTTATTGTACTAGCTACTAGGTGTAATAGATATGTACTAGCTAGTGTACGTAGATTAAAAATAGGCTGTCCATACTCTTTCATGATGTCAAAATAAATATTTCAAAATAAAGCTTTAGTGCCTTCAACATTTAAATTAAGGTTCAGAGAAAAACTTTTAGTTGATCTCATGCAATAGCATTTTGTTGACAATGCAGTCCATTCCCATGCTTCTTACTTGTGGTAACACCAACACAGAGAGTGTTTTGCCTGCTGCCTTGGCTAAGAAACATCCAGAAAAATGCCTCCAGAAAGCTCACTGAAAAGATTCCTTGCCAGCTTATATGCTGGTGTTGCAGAATTTTAACCTATTGATTCATCATATCCCAATTAGGTTTTCCTCTGATTGTTAGCATAGAAGAATAATAGGAATGCCTTTCTTTGACTTAATATGAATATCAAATTTCATGCAACAGTCCTTATTAAATCTAGTGCAAGTAAAAACAAATGATTTCCTGCTCAGTCATCAAGAAATGGAAAGCCTTGATATGCCCGGGATAGTGACATAGTCCTATTTCCTGTTGGTAACTCTGGATAGAAAAATTACAGTGGAATTCTGCAACCCTCATCTCACGTTCCCACGCACTTCATAAATTACAACAGAAAGCCAGGCAGGCCTCGTGGTCTGCAGGACAGAATCGTATTCAGGTAAGCCAGCCCATTTGTGCTCCTCTTTTTCCCGGTGCTGAATAACTAAGGCAGTTCAATGGCCAAGCCTGAGTTCTCACAGGGACCCTGAGTGTGCGGCTGAGATGCCAGCCGCAGGGTCGCTGAAAAGTGGCTGAGCCCGCCTTTGTTGTTCCTGGAGGATGTGCTGCGTTAGTTAATAACTGATAATTCAGGTTAAAAGGAAGGATGAATGTTCGGATGCCATTCTCTCCATTGTGTCTGGGGGTATGTGCCCTCCTAGCCCGCCAGGCTGTCCGGGACCGACCTGTGTTTACCTTCTGTCCAGGCCACTTCCCACTGAGTTATTGATGTGTTCCTCTGCCCGGGAAGCCCACTGTCCCTGCTGCACTTTGTTCAGCTCACACCACAGGCAGACACAAGCTTTTGTTGTACTGTATGCAGAGAAGAATGTTTGTGGAGAGAGATGCTGAGTGTCTAGGCGAAACTTTTTTTTAAAGAGAAGTTGGAAAGAGACAAACATCTTATTACACATTCTCCTCATTCAGATGATACCTGAAAGCTTTTTCAGCTCCCAGAGAAGACAAAGGTCAATTCTTCCCTCTTCTTTTGCATCATCTGAGACCAAGGCCTGAAGAGGTCCACACAAAAGGAAAAGGAACCGAACTGGCTTTGACTTCATGACAGCAAAGACATATTTGTGTCATAATCCTCTGTTTATTCTGTTGTTGTTGTCTTACAAAAAAAAAAAAGAACTGTTCTTAACTCAGTTTGGACCAAATTGGAGTTCATTTAATTTGCTTAACACACCTGAGCAGTCTTTCTGGTTTCTCATAAGGAAGAAAACTAAAGCGAATGTGATTGTGGAAATGGATTAAATGGTTTAGGAAAAATTAGATAGCATTACTATTGGGCCACACAAACATGTTTGGCTCTTACATATGACTATGCATTCGTGCTCTTTACACTATTTACAATCCCAGACCTCCAAAAGAGAGATTTGGGCATCGTAAAGTGAGAAAATCTTCGAAATTTAGCACCTCACTTTCCAAATTTTTAAAATAAAATTTAATTGCTTCAATAGCTTAAGATTTTCAGTTATCACTTTGAAATACAAAAATAAGTTATTTGAGGATTATACATAATAAACAACATTTACATTGTAAAACTTACATTCTGAGACTAGGCTGTATGTCCACTTATACGTCTTTTATCTTTTCAGTGTTTAATTTCCTTACTTTATAAAGT
The DNA here is from genome assembly GCF_019054845.1 of Dipodomys spectabilis. Taxonomy (NCBI): domain Eukaryota; kingdom Metazoa; phylum Chordata; class Mammalia; order Rodentia; family Heteromyidae; genus Dipodomys; species Dipodomys spectabilis. The sequence continues at coordinate 2,661,506 of NW_024870892.1, read as the reverse complement.
TATTATATATATATACATATATATATATGTTCAAAATCAATTGTCCTATGTATTTCTAAAACATGAAAAGGCAGCAAAGATAGTATTTACAACTCAGCAAAAATGAATTTGTATTATTAACCATTTCAGTAAAATTCATATTTTTATTATCAATGCTCCTGTTTTAAGAGGTGATAATTTGAGTAAACCATTCTTCTTATTTAAACACAATATATCAATATGATTTATATAATATTATATATAACATTATACTTCAATATAAATACTTTATCCAAATGTTGAGATGAAATCATTATTATTTATTTTGAATAGCTTATGTGAAATTTACTTCTGAACTCAGTTTTTATATTGTGGTAACAAATATTATTAAACTGATATATGGGATTTATTCTTTGAGAAGCTTCACTACTTTATGCATGATTTTTTTGCATTCTACACCAGAATATTAAAGGTAGGAAAAGTGGCTTGAAAAGGTGACTTCAAGACATATTCAGAATCATCCAAGAAATGTACTCATTACCTTACTTATATAACTGAAACCCCCCTGTATATCACCTTGTCAATAAACAAAAAGATTCTTCCAAATTGAAGCACAAAGCCATGCAATAAAATGCTTTCACATTAGTTATTATGGTGTTCATATGTAATAAATATTTCCCTTTAATAAATGTCATTCTCTGGGGGTTTTTTTCAGTTGCATTTCTTGTGGTATGATGGTCTTTTCTTTGCTGATACAGAACCAAAATAATTTAATTGTATTTGATAATTTGAAAAACGAATCCTAGTTCCACCTTATAACTGCTAAGTTTTATTTGTCAATGATAACTTATTAATGGGTCTTTTAAAACTTTACCAACAAGTAATATGCTATTGGTATTATAGTCAAAACTGATTTATCAAGTAGTAATTTGTACTTAATTGTGATTGATAGTATAACTTAGAAATAATCCATCTTGTTTGTTCAAGATGTTTTCTTTTTAACAGATGAACAGATATATTTCCCCAAAATAATTCCTACTAAGTAATACTACTTCCTTTACTAAAAATGTTACTCTAGAAAAATAAAGCATATCTTAACATACAGATCCATTTACAAATGCGAATAAATAATATCATCCCCTAAATTTACAGTGTAAAAATTCTCTGAAAGAAGAAATGGTTATGATAACAAATAATAGAAATTTATTCACATATGCACTTAAACTTCATCACAAATCCATCTACCATTTTATATATACAATGTTTTGCTCACAGAAATATTTAAACAGTTTTACTAAGATATTGGTATATGTCTCCTACAACATAGTAAGAGTCCCTTTCATGGTAACTAAATAATTCAAACTATAGAATACCTATTAAAATCCATTTTGCTTGTTTTCAAGGAAAAATATTCCTTGCTTATGAGATGACAGAAAACATGTTTTAAACATTCAAATTCCCATAGCTGTGACCTACTAGTGTTCATGTTAATATATTTCAGTATAAATTAATATTCTATCTCTTAAGAATGAAAAGGAGAGATTCAAACATACCACCAGTTACTCAAAGGAAGGTATTGGAAATGTGAGCATTATGAAAGATATGCCTAATCCAGATCATTTCCATTTGAAAGAAAAATGACTAATAATTGGTTGGCTTGCATCCAAAGTCACAGTGGGGGACAAAAAGCTGGTAAGTGCCCTCATAAAAATAGAAGCCAAATCCACCAATTGAATTTAATTATATATGAAGGTGATGATGGAGCTAAACTGCCTGTAATTGGAGTCCAATTACTCAGCTGGTCTTCCATAAAATTAATTCATCTGAAAGTTTGCCATTGTTCTATGCTGCGGGCCTGCTGCTGGTTTAATTAGTTAACACTGAGGAATCTTGAAACAGTAAATTATTTTGTCTTTATTGCCAATTATTGGTTAAGGAAAATTGTGTATAAAATATTAACATCAGATTGTGTATAAAATATTAACATCAGATAGGAAAGGGCAGAATAAAAGCACCTTCGCTGGTTTTCAAGCTAAGAAGACATCAAATGAGAAGCAAGTGAATCTTCCTGTATAAAACTTGTATAGGAGAAAATGGAATCTATAGGCTACTGAATAGTCAAAGATGTTTGCAAATATATAGCCTAGATTCCTTGCTCCATGTACGTACAAGTAAAGCATTAAGATTAGTATTAATGCAAAAGCACTAGAGAACATTGCTGCAGAAATTCTTCAGTAGGCTTTAACTTACTTAAGTAATTTAATAAATTGTAAATAATTTGATAAGAAACCAGGGCAGATTTAAAATGCCACTTGCTCACTCCTGAGGTGTGATAAAGTAACCTATATTTTTTCTCAATTATATGAGTTTTGTAATATAGGTTGATTACAGAGCAGTTAAAATGTTTGAAATAACCATCTGATAGCTTAAATACCCTTGCTTAATTATCAGTCTTTTTAATACAATAAAATGAAAGATAGTGCCAATTGTACTGAAATTACTGACAATATTTCAAAGCTGTCTCTTATCAATATCATGTAGAAATGGTTCATTTCTATTTAATTGGTTTCCTCATATTACATTTTCATTTAGAAGAAATTACTGCCCACAAAATTTTATTCTTCAATTTCATGCCCAGTAACTAACTCAAATGAAAGATCAGTACAACTATCTAAGAATAAAAAATTAACTGTAAACAGCTGACTTATCTATAAAAGAAAAATTAGCATGAGAAAAATTAGTATGATCAAGCCAAGAACAAAAAAACTCTTCCAAAGTCATAGTGGATAGACGTTTACAGTGCTTTAAAACACAATATTATTTACATGTAAGAAAATTAAAAATTACATGCCAGGAAGCTTAATGTATAGAAAAAATAGGAAATGTATATGTACATATTGATAGATAACTAGATTCAATGACTACATAATTCTGAAAACAAAGGAGCCTTTGGTGTAAGATAAGGTGGTGATTAATTAGAGACTATCAATTTTAGAACAATTTTGTATTTTAAGGCAGACTTGAGCATCTTTTGTAATACTTAATTCAATAGATGTTATTCTTTGGACTCGTAGCATTGTTAATAAATAATTGTCTTACCACATAGTACAGTGAATGTAAGAATGGACATTACAGTTTTCTATATATAATAAAAATATAACACTGCAAAAGCCAATTACCTTTTAAAACCTTGTATTCAATCCAAAATACCGAGATTAAGCTCAACATTTACCGGAAACCTAAAGTCAAACCTTTTAAAAAGAAATGAGCTTCAGTTCAAGGGCAGAACAATGCAAAATAATCCTGAAAAATATTGTTTCCTTTCACAAGATTTCACAAAAACTTTAAATATATACTTAACAGGCTGCACTTAACATATGACTAACTTCAAGCCAAGTTAGCTAGACTTTACCAACTTGATGGATTGTTGGCAATTTCTTTATGCAATTTGATTATTTCATTTAAAACTCTGCTATTTCAACTTACATCTGTGGCTTCTGACAGAATCCAGATTTGCCAATTACTATTAATATAGTTAGCAAATTCATTTAACTGCATCTATACACATTTGCATATATTTTTGGTAAAATGTAGCATAAGCTGTCATTTACAAGACAAGGGAAGCAGAGATTGCTTCATTTTAATTTCAAAATGCAACACAATTTTAAAATATTTTTAATACATCCCTACCTAAGACGAGTTTGAAAAGGTTCTTCTTAATGTATCACAAGTTACTCCAATGATTTTAGGAAGTTCTATGTTCTGTGTGATTGCTTAGTGTTACTAAGGGACAAAAGGCAGCACCGAAGTCTTCCTAAGGAGAACAGTGGTGGAATATCGGCTCCAAAATGTCATTGAGTACCACCAGGAGGACAGCAAGGGCTAATGCAAGCTCTTTTGTTAGAACTCTGAGAAGCAGTAATTAAACTCTATGCCTAAAATGGGCATTTTCTCACTTTACACTAGTAATACATTTAAGATGAAATAACTTATAACGAGGAAAAATGTGTCCCTGGTCTAGCTTCATGTAACTTTAGTCAAGGTAATGTTTGATTACTTTATGATTACAGTAAGTGCTTAGCTCAAACAAACGTGAGATTTTTTCATTTTCTCTAAGCTATTAGAACAATTAGGAAAAAAAAGGACTTTTTTCCCTATGTTTTAAAGGACTTGGTGCCTGTGTTTCCAGGATAATGTAAATCATGATTTGCCAACCATCTCATTTTCTGTAGTCAAACTCTAAAAAACAACTACATTTTCATTCTGAAATAGCTTATAGGTCTGTGGAGTCCCCTAAGACACAACTCATTCAGTATGCATTTGTACCTAGCACACAGGCGGGCACACACACACATACACACACACACACACACACACACACACACACACACACACACACACACACACACACACACACACACACACACACACACACACACACACACACACACACAGACATAATGCCTGACACACAGAACAGAATCTAACCACCAAAGAAGGGCAGTTTGCCTTAGAACTCAGATGAAAACTGACGTCTTCAGAATTTTTTCTACTCTGCATTCAGTTAGGTACACTATCTGGTGCAAAGATTGAGAGTGGATGTCATAAAGATTAGCTTGAAACTACGAGTATCCTAAGGTGGCAACAATTAAAGGCCCAGCAAATTCTGACAGTGCTACCCTTTGTGAAAGAAATTTGCATCTATCTTCCTTCAGTAAATTGTGAATATAGAGAAGAAACAAACAACAACAACAAACTAGCAATAAAAAGTATTGGAAGCCACATTCCTTGCTCAGATCATTCATATCCGGTAGTAACCAATGTTGCTTATGTCACCTAACCTTTTGTTTACCTTAAATTCCTGAAATGTGATGACTCCCTCATCTAAGCAAACCCTTCCTAGATCTGTTTAAGTGAGGCCCTGTGGTGCCCTATTTGAGACCTTGAACTATGTTGCTTTGAGATCCTTGGTTGGTCCTTAGTTGGCCAACGCAATTATGCACAGATATAATGGCAGATGATTCAGGCCTTCACAGCGATAATGACAAGAGCCTAAAATGAGCTCAGAGTATTTTAACCTCAATTCACAGAGAAATATGCCATTAGATGAAGGTGAGAATTGTTCACAGTGGATGTGGAAAGAATCTTTTCTTGTATCTTGATTGAATTTTCAGATGGTATCAGCAGATATAAGAAAATGGAACTTTGATTCGGAGAGGTACAGAACAGCAGTGGGGGAAAATCAACTAAATTTGACTAGGAATCCAAAAATCACTAGAAAATCTTGAGTGCTTTGATTTTTCTCTCCATTAAGACAATAATAAAGCCTGCTTCTTTTATCCTTAAGTCCCGAATCATGTTATGAAAAAAGAAGGAAGGGGGGAATGTCAGGTTCCGTTCTGACAGGCCTTTTCTACTGAACAGTGAGATTCTTCTACACATCATGTCAAAGCAAAACAAGACATGGGCATCCTAGGGTACCAAACCTGAAAAATCTTGACTTGAGAAATCTCAGAGCTAGCACAGCAGTTGGAATGGTGAGTTCGATTTGCTCAGCTCTGGAAACAAATTTCCTCCATCCTGTAGGGCCAGATCTGTAAATTGATTTTTTTCTTTTTTTGTGAGTTTTTTTTTTTTTGTTCTTGTTGGCAACTGGTGGTGGCATACAGTCATCCTGAGTCTCTCAGAAACCACATGCTTCTCTCTCCTTTGGACATTCACAGGAACAACTGATTCTTAATAAAAATAAGTAAATAGATTGAATATGCAAAGATATGCATTTAAAATGGAAATAAAAATGTGAGAGAGGAAAACTCAGTGAACAAGTTATTTTTAATGTTTTCTATGGGATTCTGACCACAGGAGTCACTTTGCTTTCCCATAGGTGGAAATGTGTTCCAGGCAATGACAGTCTGTGAGTTATAGTCAACCTGACAACTCTCAACAGAGGTGGAATTAGAAATCACTCTAAACAACATCAATAGTCACCATCAAATGGGAATCAGAGCTATTTCCAAAAAGCATTCATACATGAATGTATTGCTCTCTCCCTTCACTCAATAAAAGTTCATTTACGCTCAAGTGAGGACCATATTTGACACTGTACCTTTTTCATGAGAGCACTATATAGTACTATGTCATTAGCCAATGCTTAGAACCATCTATTCTGTAACTATTGACTGTCATGTTGATGCAATTCTAGTCACACACTAGGAATACATTAGTCAATAACACAAAACAATTCCCTGGTGGTTTTATATTATTGTGTAGCAAAAGAAAATAGTTTCCTGTGCTCCAATGTATTCTTGCTTGTACTCCTTACCCCTAAAAGTAAAAAATAGAGAAAAATCATAAACTCAGAGGATATAAACTCCAGGGATATATCACATCTACCACACCTGGATTAAGAACTGGGGTAAAATTTCCTTGGCATAATGCAGTATCAAAACTGCATTGTTTTTGAAACAAATAAAAGTTTATTCATCTCACGGTTGTGCAGGCAGGAGAGCTAAGGCCAGGGTTTGTCTCTGGTGTAGACCCTGTAGAGTTTCAGGTTTGCACAGGACATCCTGCGGTGAGAGGTGCTCAGCTCTGTAACCCATGAGTCCATTTACAGATGAGCACATTCTTAGGGGCAGAGCTTTCATGACTAACAGCCTCTTTGGGGTCCTACCTGTCCTTACCTCTTATCATCTCACAATTAGGATCCAAATTCAACATGGGTTCCGGTGGGGATCTGTACACCCCACTTAATGCCATCCACTGTCACTTAAAACAGCAAAATGCTTCGAGGTGGACAATGCACAAGAGACTCCTCCTCCCCAACTTCCTGAGTAGTTCCTGTTGAACTCAGACTCTTATAATTTAACCCCATTGTTAACCTAACCAAAAAATTCATATATCTGAAAATAGGATACCCTCAGATCTCCATTGTAGTCGAAGCTACGAAGCTTCAATGTAAAGGATAATTTTGTAGTTATTGGGGACAGACCATGTGTGCAGTATTTTACAGGTAAAATAACTAGAAATACTGAAGAGGGAGCTGAAGGTATTATGTGCATTAGAAGAACAATGTGAGCGAACATCTGGTGTGCAAGATTCTTTCCATAACCGCCAATGCATGGAAGAAATATACCTAAAAACAACAGAGTATCATAACAGGAAAATGTACAAAATCATTGCATTTCCAAGATGGGATACTAAATAACCAAAAATAGAATATGTCACTCCACACAAAGCTATTTGTAATCTCCCAAGTGAAAAATGCAGCATTATTCTGACTATGACGAAAAACATATAAGATTGGTAAGATTAAAGAGACTCGAATTAATCAAAACAATGTTGAACTGATTTTATTGAAGCCTCTATGACCGACTAACTTGTTTTTGTGTCTGTTTACAGATCTCTGCAACCAACAGGAATCACATCAATTGCTAACATACAGAAAGTTGCTGTTTGAAAAATGCTACTTGGAACATGGTTGAATACAAAGTATCATCCTTGCCCTGTGGACAACTGTTACAATAATTAATAAGTACAAGACAGTATTCTCAGAGAAGCAGATGATGGCTCTATTTCTTTAGGCTAGACCCTCTAGAAGTGTTGCAGGAAGCTGACAGATGCCCTGCATGCTGAGTTTAAACATGATCTCTTAATGGAAAATGGAAGAAATAACAACATCGTCTACAAAATAAATACAGCCCAGTCTCTCTCCAAGCAAATTTCCTATTGACCACATTCTCTCTTCCTACTATTGATGGTCTCCCTTTTCAATCAGGGTACCTCTAACCTATTACTTCACCACCTGGAACCCCCCCCCCCCATAGAAACTTTCTGTGCTCTTAAAGAGCCCACTGCTTTTGTTCTGCAAAGACTGTAAATAAATTGGAGGCTGTCAAAGTCGCCCCCAAATAAAGTGTGGTTTGTTCAGTGCCTGCTCCAAAGGCTTGTGGGCTAAGTAGGTAACTAAACCACATTTATAGACTGCTCAACCAAGGATAGTGAGAACACAAATGAGAATTCTGGTTAACCACAACCTCTCACACCTATAATTCCAGCTACTTGACAAACAAGATTAAGATTTCAATTCAAGGCCATCCAGACACAATAAGACCCTACCTCAGAGATCAAAGTGGGCATTGGTGCTTGTAGTCTGGTGGAGCTAAGAGCAAGTAAGAAATAGTAAGATTCTCATCTGAAAAATAAAATACATCCAAAAGGTTGTAGATGTATTCAAGTGGTAAAATACTTGCCTAGCAAGCATGAGGCCCAGAGTTCAATTCCCAATATTGCTTCTATGAGAGTAAATAAATAAACACTCTTTATAGTCAGTGCATCTGTAGCAATGGGAAATATTAGTCATCACCTTTACCACGCTAGCTTTAAAAAAATAAGAGATTCCAGTACAAATTAGCTCAATTCCTGGGGATTCTGAGCTCTCTTATGCATACCAGGGCCACACACTTCTGCAGCTTCTCCCGTAGAGGTTGCTAGTGATTTCCACCTTCTCTTCTAGACTCCTTGTAGTTAGAACATGCGTTTCTCATCTAAATCACCCCTGGAGTTGTATTGAAGAGACTGACTATTATATATCTCCAAAACACATTTTAGACTAGGAAGGAATTTGGCCACAATCATACAGAGTAAGTTTCCCACACTGATAGGAGCTCTTTTATTTAAACCTTAATCCCTGTCTGAAATGATAAATTTTAATTATCGCTCATTAGAATTTTGGGTGCAGCAGGCAAGATTCCTTCCAGGCAGGATTTCCAGAGTCTCAGGCAGTGAGTGGCACACATCAGAGACGCAGGATAGAATCGTGGAGTGTGCCAAGTAACTTCAGATTAGCAATTAACCAAAGCCTCTGAAAGCCCAAGAAAATATCAGGTCAGAATGTGAAAAATGCACAGAGCAATCTCAGCTGTGTCAAGACCAGGTTATGCAAATTCATTTTCGTTATGTGTCATTCTAATCTTAGAAAGGAGGGAAGAAGAATAACAGGAGTGTCAGGGACAGAGGCTGAAGATATTTCTGAGTCATGTGACCTTCAGAGAGCATAGCTACCCTCAGGCCAGGGCCATGTCCTTGGAGTTCATCAGGATCTCTCTCCATCTGTCACCTTCTCCACACTTGTAGGAAGAGAAGAGATCTCCCCTAGTGCCACTGTCCATGGATCATGGAAAGGAAAAAGCAAGAACAAGTTTCTGAGCAGCCTGGCCACAGATGAGGCTGCCTCTTTACATCAAACATACCACCATGGTTCTTTTAGTACAACTGAACTACACCTTCCCTTCATGTAACTAGAAATCGTTCACCTTCATGCCCACTCACATTTCTGTGCAACTGGAAGCCACAAATATGTCTAGAGCTTCATATATTAAGATGAAGCATGTCAGACAATATAATGGGGAAATGATTGGAGCTTCTGTGGGCTTTTTCTCCCTGACCATCTCTCTCTGTCATGTGTAGGTTAGAAAAGCGTGAAGTTGACAAAGGAGTGGCATCTCTCTGTTCCAGCAGTAGAGAACTCACCTTTTGCCACCCTCTGACACTCTTGCCATGGTCCAGACGTCTGTCCATGGCTTTCTGAGAGTGATTGAAGCTAAATGTGACTCTCTCTGAAGACGAGATGGTCATAATTTTTCCTGCATGGCATATGATTGCATATCATTTATTCTCTTTAAAATTACATATAATGGAAAACCTTTTAGTTAGGTAGTTCTCTGAAGAGCGTTCAGAGGGAAAAATGCAGACAAGGTAGATGATAAATGCATAGATAATCAAATAGTGAGAATCAGATTCTTGTCCTTGCACTCAGACAGAGGCGTGATGCTTGGAGCTGTGTGAAACTACCAATTTTCACCTTCCACATATTCACTCAAAACTTGGCTTTTAGAATAATTTCAAAATTTAATCCGAGGTGTAATATTTTCATCAGTAAAGAAATTAAACATTGCAAATGGCACTATGCATTGTGAACCTTCACTGGCATTATTTAAAATTATATAAAAATAGGTCCTGAGTGTTTGTTTCTATAAATTGACAATGAAGAATATTTCAAATCAAATTAAAAGAGAGCCACTAAAGGACTTTCATTGTCCATTAAAAAATAATGTATCCCTGATTCGTCAACATTTTCAGCACCCATATATATATAAATGTACATGCCACATATGCATACACACATGTATGTATGAATGTATGTCTGTATGCACATATATATATATATATATATATATATCTTGTCATATGTATTACTTCAAATATTTCCTGTCTTTCTACTTTCTCTATAATGATAAAGAGGCAACATGTTTCTTCTTGACACACAATTCTATCATCTGATTAACTTCATATGCACATGATTGTTGTTTTAGATTGTTAATCATAAATCTCCATAAAAGATTTAGAGGCCATGACATGGTGTATAATTCACAGAAAATTCCTCTCCAAGACTTAGATTTTCATAGAATTTTCCCCTTCTTTAATGATGATATATCCCATTAATTGTTTTCATTAATTGTAAGGAATTCATTGTGGTATTGTGAAACATATTTACTTTTATCAAATTCATCCCTTCTATAATTTTTTCTTCCCTTTTTAGTCTGTTTTGATGGGTTCCAGTGGGCTAAACCTACTATTCTCATACAAACACACATTGTGTTTTAATCCTTTTCCTTTTGGAGAGTGAAAAGGCATGTATTTTGTAGGGTTGGTGGAGAAGGGCAGAATGAAGTAAAGTAAAAAGTTGTCAATGAGTCAGGCAAGTAAATATCTGGGAATTATCGTGGAGAATCTAATGCATCCAGATGCCAGCCATATTGATTGAATATTCCAATACTTTAGAAAAATTTGAGCTCAATATTTAGAATAAATTATCAACTTTTGGATTCCTCTACTTACTATTTCACCTCATAGTTAATTCATTTCACTGAATTGTTTCTTTTCAACTAACCATTTATTTATAGATAATAATCTTTCCAATTGTTTATTTCTTTGTCAGTCTTGGAGCTTGAACTCAGGGCCTGAGTACTGTTCCTTAAATCTTTGGTTATCTATCACTTTGAGCCACCGCACCACTTCTGGTTTTTGAGTGTTTAATTGGAAATAAGTGTCTCACAAACTTTCCTGCCCAGGCTGGCTTTGAACTATGAGCCTCAGTTCTCAGCCTCATGAGTAACTAGGATTACAGATGTGAGCCACTGGTGCCCAGCTGATTGCAATCATTTTTAAACATAATTCAAACTATGGAATTGAGTTTCTTATACCTCTACCATTAAAGTAGCATTGAGCATTATGGGACAATGCTTTATAAGTCACAACATCACATGAACATATTTGTATTTTATTCTTAGAAGAAAACAATTTTATTGCATCAAATCTATACAGTATTATATACATATTCATACTCTAAAATCTTACACGTTATTCAAAGAATTAAAATAACTTGTAATAAAAAGAAGATAAGCTGTTTATTACATAAGAACTGTCAAAGACCAGGGGTTATGTCTATGAATGATATAATATAGTTGTACCGATGACACAGTTTTGAATATTTGTGATGATTAATATCATAACATATTAAAACAAGCCAATAAATAGATAAATATTCTTTAAAGAAAGAACGATAAACTCAGATCATATCCAGGCAGAGTAAAATTATTCTTGCCAGCTTATTGATAATATATTGGCACATTCTCATCACCAAATCTTTATAACTCACATTAGTTTTATTCTTAATGGGGCAGAATCTATAGAGTTAATCAAATACAGAACAGCATGCACCAACTGTTGAAATAGCATAAAGAATAGTTCTGGAGCCCTAAATTTCTCAGAAATGCATGTTTAACCCATTTTTTCTATGAGATTTTGATGAGCAATAGAACACTCAATTCTAACTTAGGTAAGCATGAATACGCATGGTTCTCTTTCTAATTTTCATCTTTTATTTTGAACCCCAAGGCAAGGACTCAAATGGCTTTTCTTTCTTGCTATTGTTTCTAACATGTTTATAATACTATTTTTTTGTTGCTTTGTATGTCCCTCCCCCACGGTATAACCTTGTTTTCACTGTATTTGATGTTGGTATAATTTGGGGAGGGGAAGGGAAAAAAACCCAAATTGTTTAAATAGTGATACAGGTGGACCCATTGCAATGATGAAAAGTACATGATGCTATGTCGAAAACTGAACTTTACAACTTTGGTGAGGGAGGGGACGGTGGGGGTGTGGAGATGGGAGGGCAGGGATGGGAAGGGGAAACAAAGGAGGAGGCAACAATGCTTGATAAGAAAAGCACTTATTACCTTGCTCATGTAATTGTAACCCCTCTGTGGTATTTTCACAATAAAAAACAACAATAATAATAATACACAAGAAACAAGAAAAAATAAATAGAATACAATGTTCAACTGATTAATAGAAATATGATATATAGAGGTAGATATGTTGTAGAATGAAATCCTAGGTTTTTAGAATACATGTAAATCATCCTAAGATTTATATAAATTTTATTACAAAAATTATTCAATATTACAAAAGTCCAATGTAGACAGAGTGATCATAGAAAATGATCATAGATACATAGATAATGAAAGATAGAGAGTTAATAGATAGATGCTATATAGAAGATAAATAGATAAATAAATGATAGAATTGCAGTCAACCTGGTATGGTCTTACAGTCTTTTATTACTGTCAGTCAAACCTTTTGCCTTCTGCACTGAATACTGGAGAAGTGATACAGGTTCAGACTGAGCTCACTGCATATTTCAGAGTTTTATAAATATAAATGACTTTGAATTATAGAATGTTAAATAAAATGCAAGATACTCCCATAAAATTCCCTGTGCTTTCTTATTTTGATTACACACTAATAAAAATGTCATTGCAGAGAATATGAAGACTCTGTCAGGCTGTGTGTATGTATATGTATATATATATATATATATATATATATATATATATGTGTGTGTGTGTGTGTGTGTGTGTGTGTGTGTGTATATATGCATATATATGCATATATATTAATAGCTATTAACTCACTATTTGGATATTAAAATGATACATCATTTAAATCACATCTATAAAATGTTCAAAAAGAAATTTTATCTTTGTACTTGTAAAATAATGTTGTGTATTGGCACCTTTTAAAAACCACTTCTTCATACAACTAGAAATACTGCTGCGTAGAATTCTTTTCAAAGACGTATTGTCTCTGATGTGCTATTAACTTGTAAAAAAAAAAATAAAGCAAATATTCCCTCTAAGCTAATGAAACCTTACTCCTACCATTTATGTCATCATATCCTCTAGGCCTTTTTCTGAACTTTTCAACTCCGTATGCATCAAGACTGAGACTACACACACACACACACAGACACACACAGAAAGAGAGAGAGAGAGAGAGAGAGAGAGGGAAAGAGAAAGAGAGAAAGAGAAAGAGAAAGACAGAGCTGGCTTTGAAAAATCTGTAGTAAGGAAAAGTTCACAGAAGAATGGAAAATTGATAACTACATAAAAATGTTAATATAATATGATTTGTTGAGTATATCTTAAATCTCCAATAAACTCCTATCTCCAATAAACCACCAGAAAACCGGAAGTGGCGCTGTAGCTCAAGTGGTAGAGTGCTCGCCTTGAGCTGAAGAGCTGAGGGACAGCGCCCAGGCCCAGAGTTCAAGCCCCACGACCGACAAAAACAAACAAACAAACAAACAAAAAACAAATAAATGTTAAAAACCCACAAAATTAGAAACAATAAATATTGAGAACATAGAACATCTGGAATTTAATATCACTATTGTGTTTCAGAAAAGGATACTTAGGATAACTATTGGACATTTTGTATTACTATTCTTCTAGTTAATTGATTTTCATACGTTGAATTTCTTTTTCCCTTTTTGTCATTATCTTTAAGTAGTCATATAAAGGAGTTGCCATTTAGCAACGCATTGTAAGAATGCAATATATCTTGATCAATGTCAGCTCTTTATCATTCAAATATATCCTTGTCATACGAAACCATCTGTCACTCTTCTCAATTTTGTTGGATACACATTGGATTCCTTTGACGTATGCTCCCCCTATTCTCTTCATTATTCTATCCCTTCCTTGATTCTACCTCACCCCTTTTCAATACCTACTTCCTGATGTTTTATTTGGCTGAACTTTGATTTTTGCCTTTCTAAGGAATTATAATTTGTGACCTACCTTGTATATACTTTATTTCAATTTATACATTTGTGTTTACTCAATGTATTTACTTAAAGTTTATAACCTAAACCTAGCTTTCATATATACAGAAAAATCTTGCATCTTTTGTCTATTTAGACTTGACTTACTTCTCCAATTAACACAATTATTTACAGATCTTTTTATTTCCTTACAAGTGGTACAATATGGTTCTTTCTAGTGGATGAGTAAATTCCATTGTGTATATATAACACATTTTTCTTGATCTATTATTCATCTACTTATCTCTTCATAATCTGGGCTGATTCCATCCCTTGGCTATGGAGCTGCATGGTATTTTCATATAAAAGTTAGCATACATTGACTTTCTGAATCAAGGATTCCACTTCAAGGTCTCTACAGGAGACAAGTGGAAACATCTGTTTTAAGAAACACTTGCCATAAAATACCCATAGTAGACACAAACTTAGAAGCCTTAGACTAGAATCACCTCAGATATATGTCAGTAGAAAACTAGGAAGACAATGCCTAGAGTTACACAATAAAACATATGTAATAAATTAAGAAAATAATTAATATATCCCATAACATAAATGAGTCTACCAAAAAAATCCTAAATTCATACATAACGTTTGTATACATATACACATATATACTATACATATAGATACATGCCATTAATTTGCTTGAATGAAGCCCCAAACAATCAAAGCCAACATTAATGATGAGCAATGGGAAACTTTTTTTTAATTGAAAATGTGATGAGCAGGGGAGCTACAATTACATAAGTAAGTTAATGTGTACATTTGTTTTTAATCATTGTTACCCCATCCCTCATCATCTCCCACTTACCTCTCCCTACTTCCTTCCACCACCACCCGAAGTTGTAAGGTTCATATCCAACATAGTGTCATGTGAGTATCAATGTTGCTTTGGTTCATCCTTTCTCCTACTGTTTTTGTAATTCCTTTCCCTTACATATATCAAATAATCTTATTTACAATACACAAGGTACAGAAAACTAAGAGAAACGAACAAACAAAACTACATACAAGGCATAATAAGAACCTCTTGTTTCCATATATTGGAGTTCATGTTGAAATACTTCATTATATATGGTCTTATGCACTAAGAGGTTGTGTACTGAGATTTTCTGCTAAAAATATCATAGACATATTCTACTTCTTACAAATGAGGAAAATCATGCAACCTACTTTTCTTTGGGTCTGGTTTACTTCACTTAATATATATTTTTCCAAGTCTTTCCATTTCCTTACAAATGGAGCAATGTCATTCTTTCTGGTGGAAGCATAGAACTTCATTGTATGCATCTACCACATTTTCTTCATCCATTCATCTACTGAGGGAAAGCTGGGTTGATGCTGTATCTTAGCTATGGTAAATAATTCTGCAATGAACATGGTTGTGCTGGTAGCTTTAGTATGGCCTTGTTTGTGGTCATATAGGTAAATGCTCAGGGGTAGAATTGCTGGATCAGGTGGGAGCTGTATGTTTAGTCTTTTGAAGAATCCTCATACTGCTTTCCAGAGTGGTTGAACAAGTTTGCACTTCCACCAATAATGTAGTAGCATTCCCCTTTGGCCACATCCCTGCCAGCATCTGTTGTTATTGGTTTTCCTGGGATATTGAAGTTGGGCTCCAACACAGCTATATTTGTATAACAGCTCTAAATCTTGTTTAGATTATGGTTACATAAGGATGTCCAATTGCTGAATACTTCAGTTTGGTTGCAAATTACACCATAAGATAAAAATACAAAATATGAAAGATTTTTAAATGTGTAAAGGGTTATAAGTTTACACAGTGATAATAAAAATAACTGGTTAAAAATTCAATACAGAAAAAAGCAGGAAAATACAAAGCCCAATGCCTCCATGTTTTGGGGGGTGAATACATTTCTGAATGATTTTCGGCCTTGGGCTCCAATACATTGTATTTCATTTTCAAACTATCATTAGTTTAAATGCTTTATAGGCAATGAACCAAGGCAGACCATTGTATATCATTCTGATGACAACACTGAAAGTAGAACTTAGAACTCATTTTTACTACATCCATTCTAGAGACTATAATTTACAACAAAAGCATGCTATAAATGATAAAAAGATTTTATTCATACAGCGTGAGCTTGATATTCTAGGGAGCATTATTTTTAATATTATAAACATGTGTATTTTACCTTTCCCCATTAAATGAAGCAGTTTAGTAGGCTCCACACTAATAAAAATTAAGCCATTGTATGAGCTGATATAAACATCAGTAGTATATTCTAAAAGACACTTAAGGTGGTTCAAAATTCTCTTTCTTGTCATGTCTATGTGTGACAGATGCTATCCACAAGCCCCTCACTCCTTGTTTCAATATCTAATGAAAATGATTACTACAACCTTACTTTCCCCTTCCCCCTTCAGACACCTAAGATTACCTTTTGTATATACTGATACCTTGGAACTACATTCTCTTACTTTCTTACAATAATTGCATGCACCAGCACCCAACAAACATTCAGGGCTCTAGCTGTGACATATGTGTGCTCTTCAGAGCAGGTACTCTTCTCATTTTCTGCAAGAGGACAAGCCTGCCCCAGATGTCTTAGCAGGAGAAAGTAAATCAGCACGACTGAAGACAGAATAACTCCAGAATGCACATGCGGCTGCTAAAATCCAGTGGCGAACTCTCACTTCCCAACTTCATATTATCATTGACTTCCCTCCCCAGTTACTGGTTTTTTAATCGCAAACCTTTCACTTATTTAAAATGTGATATTGTCTCACCCATGCCTTACCGACTGAAAGAAGGTTAATAAGATGCCGGCAGCAGCTGGGAGAGAGTTGAAGCCCAGGTCAGCACACTGCCTAAGTGACCTAAGGTTTCTAACATCTTTTGCCTAAATTAGAAAAGCATTAAAAATCAATGTACTGTGATGAGAAATGGCAGTTGTGAGTCTTGTACACAAAGAATGCGTGGAGACATGGACAGGGTGTTGCCTTACAGATATGATGCATTTTGAAAGCTCTGACAAAGACTTGGAAAAATAAACAGGAAGAGTTCAAGGCTCTCAAGCCCTTTTTTTCAAAGCCACAGATGAGCTAAGTGAATAATAAAATGCCCTTGTATTGAACTCAATATAGGCTGTAAAATTTACACAGTTTGCAAAGAGGTACTTTATGGGACAACTCCTCTGATAAGCATGGGAGAGGGAGAGAACAGGAGAATATGGAGACAGAGAGAGAAAAGAGGTGCTTGGAGGCCGTTCTCTCCTGAACTGGCAGTGGGAATCATTTCTTTTCACTGTCTATTTTGTGCAACCTACCACGTCACTTTCTTTAGGTGTTTTCTGAATTGTTAGTGTTCTTATATTATATTGCATTAACATGAACCACTCTGTGATGAAAATCATTCCATCTGACCTCAATTTCACATTCATCAACAGTTGGACTATTTCTAATTAAACTTTTATGGGGGGGCAATATTAACTCTATGGCACGTCAAAATAATGGAACCATTTTTGAATAGATCTAATGAAGGTGAGGATTTGGCAGCAGGGACTCAATGTGCATTATAAGTCAATTTTTAAAACAATTGAAGTATCCTACCTAAATACTGCATTGTGAATGCTCCAAGTGATTCCACAAAATAGACATCTGCATTATGGCCTTCAATACCAACTGATTTTAGCTAATTTTATTCTTCATGATATCAGCTGTTATTTTACTCCTTGGTAAATGGACTTCTTAACACAAAGACTGCTAGTAATTGCACACTGAGTTGTTCATTATGTAATGATTGTACTCCATTCACCACACTACTTATGTAGGTAAATTAAAGCAAATTCTGAACAGGATTTGAATTAATTGTCCTGAGTGAAATTTCCTAGAATTTTCTCAGCATCTTTGTTATTTTTTTCTCTTAAAATACATTTTGGTGTGTCAGTTTGTATATGTGTATATGTGTGTTGACATGTGTGTTTATATGTGTATGTTTACATGTGTATATATTTTTATGTGTGTGTGTGTGTGTGGATGTGAGACTTGTGATTGAAACATTCCACATTCTTTTAAAATCCTGCATTTGAGCCCAGGTGAATATTGAAAAGAAAGAAAGAAAGAAAAAATAATCTCTTCAGGTCTTTATTAGAGGAGATTTGGGGATCTCTTTCTTATATCACTTACTTTGAAGGTTTTGGCTGAGTATCATTTTGATTTCTCACAACTCAGAATTGCTTTCCTAGTATATCAGGCCTTCATTACCAATTATACAAAGGAGCCAAAATTGGAAAAAGTCCCTAAATTTTTAATTATATTATTGCAATCAATAATTGTATGTGTTCTCTGTTTCACTTTGGATTGTTGGAAGACTGATTGAGAGATCTGTGCCTCACAATGGAACCGTAGAAATTTAGGAAGAACCAAGAAGTTCTGGTTGGACAGGTACAGAAAGAATTGGTAAGAACTGGTTTGATCTTCAGGAGAATTTCAAATTGCAATTGCCCTGGGAAAACAATTTTCTTTTTAAAATTCTTAGACAGTATGGGTGCTGATATTTCATAATTTTTTTCCTTTTTTTCTTTTTTATTGTCAAGGTGATGTGCAGTTATGTAACTAATAAATACATTTCTTGCCAAACTTCTTGTTGGGGCAGATTGTGTGTGTGTGTGTGTGTGTGTGTGTGTGTGTGTGTGTGCACATGTATATGTGGTCATGTCCATTCATTCAGATGATACTAGAGTTTGAATCCAAGGCCTTGCGCTCAATAATCGAAGGCTCTACGACTTGAGCCATGCCTCTAGCCCTTTCTGTTTCAATTTATTCTGAGCATGAAACAGGCCCAGGACCATGTTCCTCTTGTCTTTGCCTCCTATGTAGTGGAGATTACAGGAGAATACCACCATACCCAGTCCAGAGAACCTTAGGAAAAATAAAATGAAGTTGGCTTTTTTCCCCTAGACTATTGGAGGACACCTGGTGGGGAACACAAACCCTTGGATTACCTGAGTGAACCAGAGAGCTCAGTATTGTCATTCTGTTCTCAGAATATTCTAGAAAGTCTGGCAAAATGCCCCCAGTACATTCTAAATAGGGCTGCTACATTGTCAGGGACTTTGGAAAGGGAACTCTTCTGGATGAAGAAGACATAGTGGGCTTTCAAAAGAAGAGTTGAGTGTCCTATGATGGGCTTTTAAGAGCAAAATCTGTGAGGCAGAGAGTAGAGGTGGAGGGAAATGGTTCAGGAATTGGCACTTTCCAGGGAAACATTCCACTAAGGCTGCCTCTCCACAGATCCTTTGTCATTCATTTGTAGGAAATGTTTTGTGTACAATATTTTTTTCTTTCCTTTTTTAGTCCTTTTATTTTCTACCATAAAGTCTTGTAATTCCTCCAAGGATGGCTCTGGAAAACTAAGCAAAAGAAATACTGGTCCTCCTCTTTCTCTTCATTCACCATCATGAACAAGAATTAGCAACAGCCAAAGAATTGTTTTCAGTGCATCTGGGGGGGTCCCTGACTCCCTGGGATAGGCTAAGAGGCTCAGCAGAGAAACTTCTGGTAAAAATGAGTGTAGCTGATAGAAAACAACCCATCTTTATTTTGTCAGATAGATTAGGCAATGTTCCTTAAAAAGCAAAGAAACACCAACTTTTAGCACACAGCTCTGAAACACAGGGCCCAGAGTAAAACATGATTATCAGAATGTAGTATTTCTGGCTTGCTTTTAAGCACATTGTTTTATCTTTTGTCTTGTAGTAACTGTTTTTGAGGTTCATGCTGTCAACCAGTATTTCCATGCTGTCTCCAGTTCCATATTTGAAATTTAAATTTGGTAAAGTGAAAACTGCTTTCCTCATACCGTTCATTAAGCACTGATTCTACAACTTCCTCGGGCAGATGAACTTCTGCACCTTGGTCTGGCATGGCGTGTGGGCTGGTAGTTTCGGGCTACAATCGACAGAGAGGCAAAGCCACTGTACCGGCCAGAGCTGGTATTTAGAAGGCAATGTGAGGTAGGGGCTTTACATTGACTGACTTCCCTGTAGAAACAAGGAGAATCGCCCTGTTGTATCATGGCTTGTCTCAGCTTAGAAAAGGCATTCATTATTTCAGGGGCCTAAAAGAGATGGTTGAGCAAAGAAGGAACTATGCCCGCAAACAATCCAGGAATGAAAGGACAACTCCAAATAGAACACCAGCTTTGAGCTGAAAAGCATATGAAGTATTCCACCAGGAAATTTCTCAGAGGTCTTCTCATACTTCTCAAACTGAGACACGACATTATGATGATAATAACCAAGAATTAGGAAGCTACCTCAAGGTAACAGCATTGTTTAAAGAGGGAATTGAATCACATATTTATCTAAAAAAGGAAAACTTTCTACCTCATTCGCCCTGTCCTTTTGTTCATATTGATTTTTATTATAATTTAGAAATGGAGCAAAACATTTTCAGGCACACAGGGCAGAGTAAACCTGGCTTCTTATTACACCAGAGAGCAGCTTAAGTAGCAGAGGATTTTGATTTAGATTCAGGCATTAAAATTAAATCACACATCCTAAGGAAAAATGATCTGTAATAATGAGAGCCACACACATGGGGCATGAAAATACTATTGAATAATGAAGCAAACTACAGTTGTCGTGTGGGGCCAGTATGATTTAATGAAGAGCGCTTTGGAAAACAAATTTCTTCTTCACCGTTGTCTATCGATTGCTGGCATATTAGCAAACAAGTTACTGGAAGAGATGAATATCATAAATTAGAAAGGCATTATTCCTCCGAAGTAGCTTCCTTTCATGGAAGTGCTGGAGAGGCAGAGTTCGGTGCGTACATATGGTTGTGCATGAGGGGTCCAGCAGGCCATCCAACAAGGGCAGGGCACAAGGTGAGTGGAAAACGATTACTCAGGCACAGTCACCCACAGGAAATGTCCCAGCAAGCGTGAGCTTTGGGTATTGGTATTTTTCTCATTATCTGACCACACTCTGGCTGAGTTCCTTGACCACTACCCAATGCAGTGACCTAGGTCAATGTGCTACAGCATACATTCAGTTCAAAGTGCTGAGATTTCATCTCTTTCTTCTCTTTTAAATCAATATCTTTATCTTGTTTGGCCCATTTTAAGATGTTGTGATTAACATGTCTATTAGTGATAGTTTAACCAGGTTACAGAGTTTTATAACATTTTTTTAAAATGATACATTTTTTTCCCTTTATTGAGTGATAAAGATCACTGCAGTAAATACTTTTTATTAGCAGCTTGAACAGATGAGGATTGGAATCTAATAAATTCATGAAAAAGATTTTATCCCTCTCTCTCTCTCTCTCTCTCTCTTTCTCTCTCTCCTTCTCCCCCCTCTCTCTGTGAGTGATTTTTATGTCATTTGCATTTTGGGAATACACTGAGTTACTTTCAATAGCTTTGCTTTCAGACACAAAGGAATGCATTTATATTTTTTTAGTTAGGTCTCATAAATCAGAAAGTT
Source organism: Dipodomys spectabilis (assembly GCF_019054845.1). Lineage (NCBI taxonomy): Eukaryota > Metazoa > Chordata > Mammalia > Rodentia > Heteromyidae > Dipodomys > Dipodomys spectabilis. The sequence goes on along the minus strand of NW_024870892.1, from coordinate 2,639,840 downwards.
CTTACTAGAACAGAGGGAAAAAAAAGAACTGTCCAGCTTTTAGCAAGTCCCTGTTTTGATCTGTATGTTGATTATTTTGTACCAATTGAATTTCAGGGTATTTAATTAAAAATGTAATTTTTGAAATGTGTTATATTCTAAAGGGAATTAAGAGGCTTTATTTATATTGATGGTAAGAAAGAAGGGAGGAAGTAAGGAAAGAGAAAGGAAGGAAAGAATAAAGAAGGAAGAAAAGGAAGGAAAAAAGGAAGGAGATAAAAAGATTATAATAAATTCTAAATTGTTTCATGTTCTCAAAAAGGTGTTTTGTTTCTTGTTTGTTTGTTTGCTTTTTTGCCTCAAATGATTGGCTTCAGCTGTTTGAGTTTAGGGGAAAAACTGTTGAGAATCCTGAGATCCACTTGGCCACATATCTAAGTTTGGGAAAGGAGCAGAGATCCTGGCAGATATTTATCAATCAAAAGTGTCTTTACCCTGTGAACAGAATTTCCAAAATTCTGGTCTTCCCGAAAGTTTCGTTTGAGCTCTCAAACTTTACACCCACTTTAGACCCTGTGTTCTGTGGGCCACATTCTTGTTAAGAAGCCCTTGTATCTCTTTCCTAAAGTATGTACAGGTAGCAATGGACAGAAGGCTCACCCTGACTTTTTAGGTTAGTGAGCAGTTATGGAAAGCCTATTTAAAGCAAAGTTAAATTTGGTACAATTAGTGAGCAGAGCTATTCCTTAGGACTGTGAGTCATTCCATCTTTTATATGCCTGGGGAGTCTGTGTGGAGCAGAGCTTGCCAACAGGGCGAGGTTTTGTACACAGGTGTGAGTCCAGCCTGTTGTAGCTATGGGACAGGGTTGCTCACCATGAGCACAGTTGGTCTCCATCAGGTTGAATCATGCAGATCTTTATCTAGTGAGAAGGGGAAGCAGGAGCTGTTCATGAGAACTCTCCATGTCAGAAAGAGATCTGGATGCATTCATACTATGACCAGGAGTAATCATAGCAACAGTGAGTTCATGGAAGTCAGTTCATTAAGAGTCTTTGCTTTGGTTTTTATTTCTATTCCAGTATCATTGCTTCTTATTGATCAATTTAAGTTACATGGGTCTTCTTGATTCATTTCTGGTAGGTCATGCATGTATTGAAATCCATCCATTTCTTCTAGATTTGCCAATTTATTGAACTATAAATTTTCAAAATATTTCCGAGCAATCTTCTGAATTTCACTGTAATCTTTGTATTAGTGTGTGTGTGTGTGTGTGTGTGTGTGTGTGTGTGTGTGTGTGTGTGTGTGCATTTACTTTGGGTCTTTTTCTTTCTGTTGGTTATTTTTACATAGGATTTGTCCATATTTTACTATTCAAAAAATTTTGGTTTTATTGATTGTATTGTTCTTTTATGGTAGGTAAGGGAAACAAGACAAAACAAGATTATGAAAGCAAAATGAAGACTACTAGAGAAATTAAAGGGGGAATGAAAATGAGAACAGAGAAAGGCTGGATTACAACAAAGTACAACCTGTGCATGTATAGAAATGTCATGAATAAAAAAACTCTTACTATGTGAATTTAATAGGTGCCAAGAAACTCTTTTTAAAGACAAGTGATTGAAGACATATATCAGTATGTAGTACTGACAAAAAAAATGACACAGAGGAAAAACATCCCTTGGTGCCATCCACAATTATATTTTCTGAATCACTTTTAATTACTAGGTCCCAAGATTTGTTTTATGATTCAGAATTTGTGAAATATCTTGACTAGGAATAACTTTGAGAATCACATCAATGATCGATAAAATTTTTTATTATTGTAAAGTAGGACTTGTCACCTAACAAAGCAGTTTATGACTATAATTTAACTTGATCAGTCTCACTCCGTTCAATATTCTCACCATCCTTTCCTACCAACCATTTCCTCTTAGTTTTGTGGGAAGTACATTGGATTGTTAATGGCCTTCTTTTTCCATACCTTCTACTATTTATTATTCTATCTCTCTCCATGAAGCCAACCTAATCTTTTCAAGTACCTGCTTCCTGGTGCTTATTTTGTTGAACTTTTATGTTGCCTTTAAGACTATTTGAGTTCTCCTTTGACTTTACCATATTTCAGTTAGTACATTCCTTTACACTTGCATACCAACCAACGTATTTATGTATAAGTTTATAAGCAAAAATCTAGCTTCCACCTATCAGGGAAAACAAAGATTCCTGGTCTCTCTGAGCCTGACTCATTTAACAATATTTTCTAAATCTTTCCACTTCTTTACAAATTACACACTATAATTCTTTTGGTGTTTTGTTATTTCCTTCACAGAGGGAGTGTGCAGAGGCCTCAGTACCAGAATATTGTAAAATTTTAGGAATATTGAATCAGTGGTCAGAGTAGACATGACTTGGTGATCACAGAGAATAATGATGCAGAATGCCACTCAAGTTTCAGGGAAAGGGGCCAGACCTAGTGGTGTTGGCAGACTTGGGAAAGAAGCCTGGGACTTGTGCAAAATGGGAAACCATCACTAGTTTATGAATTTAATGTGTGTTTGATGTTTATAAACCCTTTTGGAGGGCTAGGGGCCTTGCTCATCTAGGAGAGGGCTTGTCTAGCATATGGGAGGTGCTCCGTTTCAGCCCCAGAGGTATAAAATAAATAAAATACAAAATACAATATAAAATACAAAACTTCTTATGGTCCTATATAAGATTGAACTATATGGTTATAATACAAAGACAGAGCAATCAGTTAGGAGAATGTTTCAATAACCTAAGAGTCAGATGTCAGAAACATTCATCAATATGGTAATGACAGTGATGTTTAGAAGAACAATCTTCATATTTTCAGTGATAAAGTTTATAGGAGAAAGAGATTAAAGATAAGAAACTGTGCCAAAATTTTCTATCATATGACTCATACTTCTACTTAAAGAAAACACGTATGTTTTCATCTCTACTTTCTTTCCTGGTTACACAATTACTTCCTATCCAGTATAAAGAATTAAAGAGAATAATATTCTTCTCCTTTTTATGAATTGTCTTCCTGAGTTCTGTGAATTACTTTTAGCGACAGAAACCCTACTGCCTCAAAAATGAATGCATGTTTATATATATAAATATATATATATTATTAGTATACATTTTCATATACTATTTTAAGGTATATAAACATCTATATGACTATGAATCCCAGTTAGGATGGATCACAGCTCTACTCGGCCTCTGGAATATTCTGAATTCTTCCTCTCCAGAGTTAATCATGTCTAGTCATTCATGTCTAGTATTTTTCATGGCTGTAATCTCTACCTGGAAGTCAGTTTTCCTGGAACTTAGCCAATTATAACACTAAAGATAAATTTGATCTGTAGCTTCTTCCATTATTTTTATGCATCAGTGAGTTTGTCGTTAGCATTTAAAATACTACATTCTTGTACCTCATGTCAAAATTCTACTCAATGAATGGTTTATGTTAGTGAATGGAATATTTAGTGTAAAGTAACATTAAGTTCCAAAATGCTTCAAATGACATTCAGTCTTGTAGAAGCAACTGGAAAGATTTAATGCAATACTTTCTACCCTAGAAAGTTATTGTCCATGTGGAGTTTCAATCATATCTGTACAAGAATACACACAGGTGCTAGAAATGTGTAACAAACAGCCACTGTGTATAATTTGGCCAGACTCAAAGCTGGACATAACTCCTTACTTTCACCTGTCAAACTGCAGTTATTAGTAAAGTACCAGTCTTCACAAGTACAAAATGAAGAGGAAAACTTGAATTGTATAGATTAGGAATGGAAATAATGGGTAAATATGTTAGAGGGGTTTTGATATCTGAAGAATAGTGAAATTTTTCAATGATTGAATTTGTCAAACATATTTGGCCAATTTGTTGGAACTAGAAATTGTGAATAAGAGAGAAAAGGACCTTCCAAGTAAGCATTTTCACAAGGGCTTCTTCCTCACAATGGAGAATGAAAGAGTAAGGACAAAATATCAAACCATATTATTTGGCAGCTCATACCTGTTATTCTTTGATGGGAAGAATAAACCAGATTATATGCACCTGATACTGACCCAGAAAAATTTAAATGTGACCTAAGACAAGCACAAAAAGAAAACATCGCTTTCTTTTCTCATTGGCTTCTAGACATGGCCATCTTCTCTTTGCATGTTATCATGTTATCAGTGCATTCATATGGAAACACAAAAGGGAAAAATATTATATAGTCAGATTATATAAGCTGTTTCTATGTCCTTTGAGGATTTTTTTGTCAGTACTGGGCCTTGAACTCTGGGCCTGGGAACTGTCCCTCAGCTATTCAGCTCAAGGCTAGTGCTCTACCACTTGAGCCACAGCGCCTCTTCAGGCTTTTGCTGTTTATGTGGTGCTGAGAAATTGAACCCAGGGCCTTATTCATGCGAGGCAAGCACTCTACCACTGAGACACCTTCCCAGCCCCCTTTGAAGAAATTTTTAATAAAAATAAAAGGCCAACAATTAGAGAGGGAAAAGCACATGGAAACACCTATGTTTGCAAAGCCAAGAAATCACACAGTCTCATTCTATGCTCAAGCATATTTACCAATAAAATGTGCTAATTCACAAATGTGCCATCAGGCCTGGCATTAATGTTGAATGTTTACAGCTAAAATTTCATTAAATGTTATTATCTTATCATATTATACTGTGCATTGGAAGCTTTCTTCTTTAAACACTCATCCAAAAGTAACCATCCTATGCTCATCAGGAGAAATACTATCCATTTATTACAAGTAATAAGTTTAATGATATTCTATGTAAACTGCTCTGGATAATGTCTAAGAGTTATGATTTTGTAGAAAAAGGGAGCCTGATTGAATTACCTAGACTAAATTATCTTTTATTACATTAAAAATATTTTCATTATCAACTAATCTTAAAATTAATTTACCCACACCAGCACTATTCACCACCTCTCTATATCACATTACCATTTGATTCTAAGTAAGTTTACAAAGATTTTCCTGAAAATGGAACCTTATAACCTAACATCAACCGTGAAACTATTGTTAATGGACTTACAATTTTCTAAAACACAATAAAAATACTCAGGGTAGATAAGATCTGTGAACGTGGTATGACAGGATGATAACACACTGAATTGACATTTATTGATCAGTAAAATTCCCACTAAAATTAAATTGTATATGTGTTCAGCAGAAGCATGCAGAGTATCATAAAAATGAATTGCCAGGCTTTGTTTAGCTCCATTGTGAGTCGTTAGGATGCACCTGGCATTCACATTTCTTGTTGGTCTTTCTGTAATTGTTGGTGTGTCAGAGCTTCTCACGGGATGCCCCATGGCCCTTTCATCATCAAAAGTGGCCCTTCATTATCAAAGTGAATGATGAATAATTGATACTCAAGGGCTTTGCTGACAAAAATCACCATGTATTTTTTTATTTTGTTTGATGTTGGAGGAATGCACTAATTGTCTATAAAATAAGAATTGTGAATTGATTGTACAGTTCTTTAGATCTGGGCAAAAGTAAGGAGGAATGCTTTCTTCAAAAGTGATGTTAATATTTATCAAGATAACAGGAAGATGCCCCTTTTGGCTGTGAACAGCTTTTGGCAGAAAAAATGAAAGTGAAAATAGCAGTGAATAAAAGAAGTTTAGTGAACTTACAATGAGCTTGAGACTCCTTCAGTAAAGGACATTCAAAGGGAAAATTGGCATTCATCTACAATGATCAATTTTTGCATTTATTATGATTTCACAGTGGTAAATTTCTTGTAACATTAAAATGTAAATTAGGCATACTTTAAAACAAGATGAAATATCCTTTAAGAGATCAGCAAGGAAGCAGTGTGGAGGTTCCTCTAAAGACTAAACGTAGAGCTCCCCTATGACCCAGCAATCCCACTTCTGGGCATTTACCCAAATGACCACAAATAAGGTTATGCCAAAGCTACCAGCACAACCATGTTTATTGCAATATTATTTACCATAGCTAAGATATGGAACCAACCCAGATTCCCCTCAGGAGGTGAATGAATCAAGAAAATGTGATATAGATATATATAGATATAGATATAGATATATAGATATATATAGATATAGATATATATAAGAAATCTATGCTCCCATCAGAAAGAATAGCATGACCTCATTCATAAGGATATGGAAAGACTTGGAAAAAATTATATTGAGTGAAGTAAGCCAATCCAAAGAAATATAGGTCCCATGGTTTCTCTTATTTTCAAGAATTAGTATATGTCTAGGGTAGTTCTAGCACATGAGCAGAATAGCTATGTACATATGACCATGATGATGCTAAGCGAAATGAACTCCAAGACATGGACACAAGAGGTTTTTCTTTGTTTTTTTTTTTATGTACTGTGTGATTTCTTTTTTCTTTTGTGTATTTTTTCCCCTTTGATTTATTCCCCTGTTGTCACTGTATTGGATTTGGTACCCTGGGTATTATATATATACACGTTTATCTGAATCAGAGAAGGCAAGGGGAACAATAAAATGGTGAGACAAAGGACAATGGGCTAACCAATGCAACAGCAAACTCACAAGACAATATGATAGAAATGACTGTACAACTTTAGGAAGGGGATTGAGGGAAAGGAAGGTGGGCAAAAAATTAGGGAGAGGGTAACAGGTTTGACAAGAATTGTACTCATTACCTAATGGAGGTTACTGTAACTCCTCTGTATATCACCTTGACAATAAAATTAAGTTTAAAAAGATATGAGCAAGGAAACACTTTCTGAAACAGTTCAAATCTTGAAAATGTATTGCATGAAAATGTAGTAGGCCTAAAATTATTTTAGGATAAATCATTGGCTACATATACTTTTAGCTACCACCTGTTTTCAAATTTTGTGTTCTAGGTGTTAAAAATCTTAGTAGCACATAGTTGTAATTTTTGCTTTGCTTTTAACAAATGGCTACACACATTCCCAGAGGTGGTTTGAGAAGATATAGGTAATAAGGAAAAGGGTATTCTCCAAAGACACAGTTAAAATATTTGTTAAAACATTTTATCGGGAAGTAGCAGGCAGATACAGATAACTCAGGCAATGTCAGAATATTGATGGTGCTTCCGTCCATCAAATGATCAAGGTTGACCATCTGTTACCTACCAAGCAGAAGGCTGGCTGGGACATTCAGGAGCTTTGGGTCCAAGTGTAGTTTGTTTTACTGATTGGCTTAGTGAATAGTCACTTACTCTATTTTGTTCCTAATTGACTCAATTATATAATGAACAAATGCAAAGCTGTCCCTAGGTTTCTATGACTGAATTCTCTGAACTTATTTCTCTACAATGCAATAAAGTTGTGTTCATTGGGAATCACATTTGAATCAGCCAAAATGCCTCTTCAGGGACATTTAACTGCATGGCTAGTTTGGTTGGGCAATTAACAAAAACATAGCCAAGTGAGTAAGATCTGAGAGAAACACAGTGGCCTATTTGCTTAGAAACACTGAGTTGTCAGGGAACAATTGCAAGTATGCACAATCAGAACCGCTTTTCTTGTTCTTTAGTTATTTATGCACCTCACACAGAAGCCCCACAGTACCAGCATCTAGTAGGTTACACAGCACATAGTAGGCTTGCATAAATATTGAATAAGAGAATGAATGGATTTTGAGTTGTTACTAAGTCCTTCCACCATTTAGCTTCACATACTGGCTAACACAAGTGACTTGGTTCACATATAAATTTCATTCCAAAGAGAAACAGGTCATCATCAGATCAGTTTTGTGAGGTCAGATTTGAAGCAAGTCTGTTTTAATTTTTTTAGCTATTAGTTTTATGTTTTTTTTCAGAAATTATATAGCTTATGACAGAAATCACACAAAGAGCTACTTGGGTTTTCCACTTCATTATATAATTAGCTCTAAGATGAAAGTGAATTCTGCAAAACATCATTGATGGCTTTTTTAGGCATCAACTATCATTATGTCACTACTTCCTTTGGACCATTTTGTGTGTTGCTTTCATTGCCTAAAATACTTTTGCTAAAATAGGAAATGAGATGGCTTTTACAGCTGTCATGGTTTAAAGACAGTCTTTTACAGCCCTTTCTACAGTTTTTTTTTTTCTAAATTTCTGTGTCTACCTTCAAAAGCTTCTATCTGTACCAAAAGTACTTTTTCACAGGTTAGGAAAGAAAAATCAAATCTTGAACATTTGGAATACAGAATATAGCAAGTATTGTTTGAAATGGTTTGCATCGTGCATTTATAATCACTGTATGTGATTTTTAAAAGAGACTGGGAGTGATCAATCTCTCTTAGAGTAATTTTTATTATAATTGATATGGATTTAGTATTGGTTCAGGATCATTTTATCATATTACTGATTACTTTTGGCTTGCAGTAATGCAGACTTGAATTCAATGACACATGTTTTTTGATGTATCATCACAAGTGTTCTAGAGATGAAGGAACTAAAATGGGAGCTCCACTTCATCACTGGGAAAACTTGTTTATTCCACCTCTCTGTTTTCCCACTGTACTTTCATTTTATTATCTTCCATGATCAAAGAATTTCATAACACAATATGCCCATACTAGTTCACAACCATCATGCCTAGATTTGAAACATGAAATTCTATGGTTCTGTGCATTGAATGTCTTCCAGGGCCAATTTTCAAAACTTTGATAATTCCCATTTCAAATAACCAACCTCTATGCATATCTCCTGGGTTTAAGCAAGTTGTACTGTTTCATAATCATGCAAGCTGCAGATCAAAGCTCAGGTCCCATTCTATCTTGGGAACTAAAATCTCTGTAGGAATTTAGACCGCTGTTTTACTTCCCAACATGAAATGTTTCCCCTCATTTAGAGATGTAACTAAGAGCCTCATGCTTCCAAGGTAGGTACTCTCCACTTGATTCACATGCCCAGCTTCTTTTTCCACTGTCTGTTTACCAAGTAGGATCAAGTTATATGCCTGAGCTAATTTAGCCTGTAATCTTCCTATTTTGTGCTTCTTCTTAGTGTGGATAACAGTTGTGTGCCACCACACCTAAGCATTGGTTGAGATAGATTTTCATGAACTTGTTTTTGTATGGGATGTTCTCACACCACACCTCCTGATGTTTGCTTCTGAAGTAGGTAGGATTATGGGTTTCAGCCACTGAACCTTCTGTTAGGAACTTCTTCTTATAGACTTCCACCAATCCTTTTATCATGGATTTATCTTCCTTTCCACCAAGTACATTTATTTTCTTTTCTGGATTCACATAGGCCCATTGTTGACTTTCTGTCAGGTATCTTTTATTTTTGCAACATTTCGGTACTTCTACATTAATTTAGATTGTTTTATAGGATGCAGTTTACATCACTTCAGTATAGGGGTGACTGTTATGTTAATGAACCTGAATCCAGCTTGTAGAGCCTGTTCTTGCTGATACTCAGATTTGTCATGGGATGTTTTTCTACTGAAGTGATTATTCACAAAATAACATGGTGTAGAGGAAAGGAGGGCTTTCTTCCTCTTTCACTGAGGAAATTCTTTTCCTGGTGATCACTGTGGAGAGACAGCTGCTCCAAACAAGATAGCTTCTGGTGCGGGTGAGCTAATGCTTCCAGTTCTTTCTTCCTCATGATGGTCATGCATAGGGTATCTCTGAAGATACCCAGCTTTCTACCCAAATGGTTATAGAGAGGAGAGTTTTATGAAATATTTCTTTTCTGGTAACAGTGGAGTTTGAACTCAGAGTCTCACACTTATTAGGTAAGATTAGAAGATATTTTATATGTCAATTTTTTAAAGTATGTAGTATTGCATGGTGGAGAAATTCAGACCTAATATTTTGAGAAAGAAATATCTGCTATATCCTAGGAAGTCACCCTTTCATTAAAATCATTTGATTGTTATGTGATGACATCATCACAAAAATATATCAAAAAAATCAAAAAGCCAAAACTTAACTAAGTTTTAGTAATTAACAGTTAAAAACTGCTTTGTTTTGTTAAATATAGTTAGTACTTGATGAAATGTTATGGCTTTCTCTCCACCCACTGTTTTCTGAGCACCACATCTCTTTATACATAATTCATACAGCTCATTCTGCTCATTGTGATACCATTCTGCCTTGTTTTTCAAGACCCCTTACATACTTCCAACTTGAAATTAGATTCCTTTTTCCATTGAACTTGCATTTTGCCTTCAGGCATTGTCTCATATGTATCTTCAAAGTTATTTTAGTCTTGAAACTTTATTGACTTATACACTTTTTATTTGTTTTTGCTTATATGTCATAATGTCAGATATAAATCAGCAAAATTCTCATTCTTTTATCGGTTCTGTTTCTCCATTGGGAAAACTAAAACTTATTTCGTTTCACCAATAAGCTTCTCCATAAGTACCATTTCAGATATTTAATCATCCCTTTCTACACAATTTTATACAATTTTATGCCAACAAAATAATATATACGTGTGAATATATATAAAGTATCTATGTGTATATGTATATATGTGATATGGAATAAGCTATCTTGCTAGATAACCATATCTTGCATCAATGGCCATAGAAAAATAGTTGTAACTACAAATATGTTAAACAATTCACAAATATTTGTTGTCTTCTTGAGAATGTAAGTACTTAGCATAAATACCACGGAAGTGGAAGTTATCAGAAAGCTTGAATTTGACTATTGTAAAAGTTATATGCTTATGTGTGTTGTCTGACAATTTACTATGCTTTTCTGATACTGAGCTTGCCCATACATATTGGATCAGATCTTGATGATACTGAAGGATTGTTTTATGATGACTTACTAACAATAACATAGTGAATTAAAAACTTGGTAAATATACAAAGTAAAGAACTATTTTCTTATTCTTCCATGTAGATTTGTTCAGTATTTAAATATCATTAATGATTTATAGGTTAAGATTTTTTATTGAATATTTGCTCTCTCATAGCCGATTCTCTGCAAAGTGAAAACAGGCAATCCACCAGCACCCAAGTAAAGGTGATATATATTACCCAGTAATGATGGAGAACAATGGATTCTGTTAAGCCATAAAAGAGGGAGAAACAAAATAGGTGGATTTATGTTGAATGGAGCAGAGTTCCATTAGCTAAAATAAACATGGAAGGCAATCCTGGGAAGATTCAACTGGAGAGATGTATATAAAATAAGAAAAATATATTCAGTATACAGTAAAATGTCAAAGTCAATAGTACATATAGCTTTGATCGAGGAGATAACAATAAAATTTGAAAATCTATGGAGGAAGACATGTTAAATTTGAATCTATCAGAGGGAAAACTTAGCCATGTTTATTGATAGGTTGGAGAGAGGGGATAAGGAAAAGAGAGAGGAAAGATTCCATTTTTTGGTTTAATAATTGGGCAATTAATAGCACTTCTTATTAAGAGTAGAGACTACATAAGAATGGCAGATTTGTTGTGGGTGGATTTATATTTTACATGCATGAAGGACCTATGAAGGACCTCAGCTGAGATGACCAATAAAATATAAACTTTCCTTTTTTAGAGGGCGTATACATATTAGAAATGTGTGGATGCTACTCAAGCCACAGAAAGGATGAGATCTCTTGGTATTTGAAGGTACATGCGTATGTCTGAGCTTGCAGGAGCACATGGGCATGCCCAAGGGTTTACAGGGTCTTGTAGAAGACATAAAAGGAAGCTTAGAGGAAGCAGAGGGCAATGTAAGAAGAAAGGTCAGCTGCAATGTGGTTTCCAAAAGCTGAGGAGCAAAAGGGAAGACGTGGATCCTAAGGTGTTAGGTAGAAGTGGTGACGTGAGCATCCGGTTGGTGTGGGCAGGAGGGAGTCTTATAATGTTTCATAAGCAGTGTGAGTGAAGCAGAAGCCGGATGACTCCATCCCTCTGGCAAGAATATCCTCCCCAGTGAGCACTGGCATGCTACTCTCTGCTCTTCTCCTTTTGCCCTTTTCTCTTTGCCCCTTCCCATACTTTAAACACCATTTGTTGCTGCCCAGAAATCGGGGAGCAGGCAAAGGAACACACAGAACACACAGTTCTGGAAGCACTGTCTCGAAATGTCTAACATGAATTGTGATGGGGGAGCAGGGGATGTCATGGTGATGGAACCAAGAAGAATGGAGCTCACTAAAGAACAGGGTTGAGATTGAGTGTTTGCTTTCTATGTCCGTGCTAGGTACTTGTCTCATGAGTGCTTGGTAAGCATTTTAAACAGCGGAAGCCTTAATGATCCCATGAAGAATAAAAGCACTGTCTAAGTGAGATGATGGTATTTTACCAAAAGTGGTGCTGGCTTCCAGTGTAAAAGGCCTTAGGCAGAGGTTCGCATGGCGTGAGGGTAAGGCTGAGATACAGGTAGGATTGCTGGCACATAGCTTCCAACTTGGCAGGGGACTTTAAATCAATATTCACATAAACCCAATTTACAGGCAATTTTTGAGTTGTGAATTAAAGCTGGGAGATTTGGGGGAGCAGGGATGTTCCTTCGGGGAATGAATGACACAATAAATGTTTGGGGTCTGGAAAAATAATCTTTCTAGGGTCACATAGCAAGTCGCTAATGAAGGAGTTTTGGAATTTTGCTCTCTTTGAGTGACCTGGAGGAGAAACAAATTTGGAATAACATTGAAACAAGATACAAATTGTATTATTCTAGTGCTCTCTGAAAAGCAGTGAGAGACACATTGGTTTGCAAGTGTTTTTCAAAGTCCCTGAAGGCTTCTATCCTCAATGTGTGTATATATTACCTTCCAATCGGGTTTCATCCAAGTGTATGGGGTCTGGCAATGACCTTGATGATCATTCTTTGCAAACACACATTTTATATATAAGAAAATCAAGGCCTCTGAGAGTTCAATGATTTATATAGTATATAACCAAGCCATTGTAGACTTGCAAGCATCAATTTTAACATTTATTTTAGTTTTTGTATAAGAATTTAGAATTGTTCTATCACATGGTTTGCACTCACTGAATTCCCATAAAAGGCAATTATAGATATCAACATATTTTATGTTCATTATAGCTGCTTATAAGAAATCATCTTGGAAAGGAGAAACACACTTATAAATAGATGGTTGTCCTTTTCATTTGTTTCTTTGTCATTTTTTTAGTGCTCCTAAGGGTTCAATCAAGGATATGCTGCATGCTACATGAGTGTTGTACAACTGAGCTATATCCTCTATTATGAAGAAAAAGGGTCAAACACAAAAATATGCATATATATTTAAATTTTTGAATTATTTCCATATTGTCCTTATGTATTAGATTTTCTTTAGCCTTCTCCTTATAAACAATTCAAAGTATCTCAATTCTGAAAGAGAAAAAAAAAAACTAAAATAAGGTACCCAAATGTATCCACACAATTGGAAAATCTAATTAATGTTATTTTCAATTGACTTCTATTTTTATATACTTTCTTTGTCTCTAAAAACAATTTTAATTTTCCCAAGTGCAGTATAGGCACAGACATGGATGTAAAGAGTCTCGTTAGTGAAAATTGCATTTGAAGTTGCAAATAAAAACTTATTTTCTTTCCAACAGGAACTCTACACATATTTAATTGTGACGTGATTTATATATGGCAAGAAGAATGCGAAGGAAAAGACTTGTATACAGACTTTGTCTGTATAGAAGAGCATGCAGCAAGAATAAATGGACACTGAAAAACCAGTTTCATGAAATAATACTATGATAAAATAAGTCCCAGGACTTTCCCCTCCCAGGAATTAAAGTTTCTTTTTGTCTTTTCACTGACAATTTCTTCTGTAACTCACTAGGAATCTCATCGCATAAATTTATGCAAGAGCAAATTAGCTATGTCCTCTACTATATGAAATAACAGTCAAGGTCATTAGTCTGTGCTCTTTTTTCCTTCCAACAATTATTTTTTTATGAAATGGAAACAAAAACGCTTAGACTAGCATAGAATTCTCACATCAAAACTCATACAAATATTATTGCTGCTGAAATATGTATAATTATATATATAATTTTTGTTATGACATAAAACTTTTTAAAGAAATAAATATAAGTATTTTAAAATAGAAATGTACATTTAAGTTATTAAACCAAAAAAATTAGGCATTACAATAATTGGTTTATAAATATTAAGAGTTTCTACCCAAGTAGTATATTTCCACTTGAGAGTATAATTTCAACCACACACAGGTAAGGAAAATTTATTAAGTAGTTCTGTGTATTTCATTTATCAAAAAAGTGATATGATATGGGAATAAAACTACAGTTATTCCATAAATAATATTTATGAATAGGTAATATCTGTATGTTGTATATGGATATAAAATTAATAATAAATGGTATGAATGGAATCTGTTATATAAGTGCTAAGTACAATGTTTTGAAAGAAACGTTTTGTAAGAAATACTTCAAAATTGTCCAAAACTAATAACTTTAAATCAGGTCAGCCAAACTTTAGTATTGGGAATTAGGTTGGGAAAAAGAGAGGAAGAAAAGATTTTCTTAAGGTCTCGGATTTATTTGCTAAGAGAACCAGCAATAAAATGCCTTGATGGAAGGTTAGCGTTTGTTTTAAATAATAGAAAAATATATTTAACTTAAGACATTTATTCCAAGTGCATTTAGTTTAATTATGCAATTAAAATATTTAAAGACTATAATTTCAAGCCAAAGAGAATGAAAAGAACTATCTCTAACCCCAGATATAAAAGGCAATGTTGTACAGCACAAGACAGGACACGGTTCCCAACAAGGGTCAGGAACTGGGTGGTCCAGAATTGGTATACCAGAGGAAGTCAGATTTGATCCTGTTGTTTAAAAGATTATAAGGAAAACTTCAACAAACATACAATACAAAACCAAATAGAGTCCCTTTCCTGGATAATTATCAAAAATCTGTCATCGCTGTTTCTTTATACCTTCATGTACAATTCACACACCAACATACACAATCATGTAGGAAAAAATAACTCTAGATTTTCTTGTTCTTTCTTTTGCTCATTCTTTCGTCCTTCCTTCTTTTTCTTTCCCTCTCCCATCCCTTTGTCCCTTTCCTCCTTCATTATTTCTTTCACTCTTTTCTATTTTCCTTCCTTTCTGGTTTTCTTCTATCCTTCCTCCCTCCTTCCCTCCCTCCCTCCCTCCCTTCCTCCCTTCCTTCCTTCCTTCCTTCCTTCCTTCCTTCCTTCCTTCCTTCCTTCCTTCCTTCCTTCCTTCTTCCTTCCTTCCTTCTTCCTTCCTTCCTTCTTCCTTCCTTCCTTCTTTCCTTCTTTTTCTCTCTCGCTCTCCTCTTTCTCCTTTTCCTCTTTCTTCTTTCTTTCCCTTTTTCTCCTTTCCTTCCTCCCTCTTGTCCTTCTTTCTTTCCATTCATTCTTCCTTCCTTCCTTCCTTCCTTCTTTCCTTTCTTCCTTTTTCCCGCATTTCTTTTCTTTTTGAAGTAAGGTTTTATTATGTGGCTCAGGATAATTTAACATTCTGTAGCCCAGGCTGACTTCAAAATCCGCAGTTCTCCTGCTTTATTCACTTTAGTAGTGGATTATATTTATACATTATCATTATTCGCTTCAGAACTTTGTTTTATAGAAATACATCTACATATCTTTGCTGATGTGTCTAAAACCTTTCCCTTCTATTTTCATTGAAATTTTTGCATTGCATTTTGATGATGCTTCAAACTTTCTTCCAAAAGACAGCTTATCAAATATTTTAATTCACAAATAATATTTGTAGTCCATGCCTAACTTTCATACCCTTACCAATGGCTCTATTTATTGAAGAAAATCTAGATTCTAATGAAATACAATTTATCATAGTATTTTATCTAGCTCATGCTTTGGGGCTATCATCTAGGAAGGCTTTGCTTGGTTATGTCTTCTGAAGATTCTCTTCTACTAGAAATCTTTTCCATTAGAATATAACAAAAATGACTTTGGGTCATGTCTTTTAGGCAGTACATATCTATCTATCTATCAATCTATCTATCTATCTATCTATCTATCTATCTATCTATCTATCTATCTATATATCTATCTATATATCTCTCTCTATATATTACTGACTGATTTCTTATATATTTGTTAAATGGGTTATTTTTGTTACATGAGTCCACTCAGAAAAGCTATGGTTAATCTTCCTGTCAAGAACTCCTTAACTTGCCAGGTATTATGGCAACTGTCTAAAATCTCATCTCTCAGGAGGCTAGAGAATAAAGGTTACATTTTTCAAACCTTTGTAAGGTCTTTATCCTAAAACATAAGGAATAGGAGTATTATGCAAGTCTGAGTTATATAGTAAGACTCTATCTCAAATATCAAATACATATGCACATAGATGATAGATAGACAGATACATAGATAGATACACAGATACACAGCTAGATGTCTCCATATACTCAACCATTGTTGTGGTAAATTGGAGGTGAGAATCTTTGAAGGGCCAGTATTTATTCTATCCCAGTTGCATAACTAATTGAACAGTACACAGATATACTTTACAAAAATATTTATTTGAGTACTTTAAGTTGTGCAAAAAGGACAACATGAAGAAAATGAAAAACAAAACTGAAATGCGGAAGCTGCTATTCAACATAAATGATGGTGATTGAGAAATTCAGAACACATAGGAGATCTTTGAAACTATTCCTAAACTCAGCTCCCATTGAAAAATGTGCTTTCATTGACATATGCATCATTCCAAACTTGTTATTCTCCTGCTTTATTCACCTTAGTGCTGGGATCATGTTAATATACTATCATCATTCACTTTGGAACTTTGTTTTATGTAAAAATGTTATATCTACTTTTATTTGCTGATGTGTATTTTGATAACACTTCATACTTCCTGCCAAAAGACATTTATCAAATATTTTAATTTGCAAGTAATGTTTGTAGTACATGCATAATTTTTTACCCTGACCAATGACTCAATTTAGTGCAAAAATGCTGGACTCTAATGAAGCACTGTGTCTAGCACAGTGCCTGATGTCCATGTGTTCAGATTTATGTTTTAATTATCAAAATGACTGATGCATTCTAAGGCCTTAAAATATAACATTTACAAGCTATATTCATGCCAAAATAACTTTCCTTACACTCCTGAAATCAAGGCATAGTGTTTACTTAAAATTTAATTTAATCTTAAAGAGTGTAAAGTACTAAAAAGTTAATAGAATATAGTTGATGTTTAAGTAACTATAAAGTTATATTTACAAGAAAAAAATCAAGTAGTATATTTATTTTAGTTAAATATTTCACAAGTATTTATGAGATTATCATTAAAAACAAAGATAATGTGAAAATTAAGATTGGAATAATTTTTACAATAGTCAATGTGAAAATTCTGTTATGGTGAATTTGTTAGAAATTAGTAACTATATCGATAAGTAGATTTTAATCTACACTACTGAAGTCTCCCCTGTATTTAAATCTTAAAACGTCTTATTATTGAGCAACACAAAGCATCTACAAAGAAGTTTTGTATAATTGAATTTAGGGCATCAAACTATTAGTTGGGCCACAAGAAATTGCCTTTATTTAATCATATTGACCTTTAAAATTGGCAATTTCCATATGGTTTAGCCTAACACATTATATACCTTGGGGGACAAGTACACAGGCATTGAAATTTGTTAGCTGGTGCTGGAGGCCACTGAATCCTCATAAGACTGTCATTCATTTCTCTGAGAAACGAAGCATGTTTTATTAAACAGGACCTTATTTAAAGCACATGTAATAATGCACTGCAGGAAAAGCCCAGAAGAAAATACAGAATTTTTCTCAGATCTTCACCACCCTGAGAAAGTGCTAATTACAGACGGTGCATAATTTTAACATTTGCTACTGACAAAGTTCTTTGTGAGCCTATATTTTAAGGTTCTGACATGTTCCTTTGATTTGAAATTAAATCAATCCCATTGTAAGACACTCTAAGTAATGAGAATTCTCATCAATTAATGCGGAAATAGTAGTCTGGCCGGCACGGATGACACCTCAATGCCACTGTGTCTTTCCTTGGGGTCAAGGGTGCATTCGTAATTCATTGAAATAGCAGCCTTCCGAGCAAACTAGGCTTTCATTATTGTAATCGTAGTAGTATATTAGCAGCGTATATTAAACCAAAATTGATGTTATGAATGATGATTAAAATAACATCTTCACAGCTTGGAGCCATGGACTCACTCTTGTAATCCTAACTAGTCAAGAGGCTGAGATCTGAAGAACACGGTTCCAAGCTAGTCTGGGCATAAAAGTCTGTGAGACTTTTATCCCCCCAAAAAAGCCACAAGTGGAGCTATGGCTCAAACTGGTAGAGTGCAAGCCTTGAACAAAAAAACTGAGGGACAGCACCCAGGCCCTGAGTTCAAGCCCCACAACCAGGAACAAAAAAAAAAAAATAATAAAAAAAGCATCTTTGTCATTTTCTCCCTCCTCATCTCTGAGTCCTGGAGTCCATTTCTACTGGATGGTGATCCTCCTAATTCAAAAGATGCAGAACGTCATGTGGCAGATGGTGTTTCTAGGACATGCGCTGAATTTTATGACTGCATTCTCCATCCTTCCTCTCTTCATTTCCTGTGTATTTTGCCCATAATGAAGAAACATCATAGTATACAAATCACTTAATCTGCCTAATTTATCATCAACTATATTTGACGTTTCTTTAAAATATAACTGAAGCAACAATAGATCTACCTATTAATTAAACAGTGGCCTTTGAACAACACTGACTCAACAAGAGTAACAAATATACTTTTTTTAAAAAAGGACTCATTTATCTTTTGCAAGAAAAGGAGATTATCACATCATACATATGTCACAGTGCTAGTCTGTCTGTGCTAGGTGTAGCCTAGATACTTTGAAAGTATTATTTCTTAAGAATCAACACTTTGATGTAAATTGTAATGAAAATATCCAAGCTAGATTAGTTCTAGTAGCTCAAATTTGTAATCCTAGCTAATTAAGAACCTGAGAACTGAAAATCAGCTTGAAGTTGGGCCCAGCAGATGAATCTATGAGACTCTTCTTCTTTTTTCTCTCAGCCTCCTGAGTAGCTAGGATTAAAAAGAACTCTCCAAAAACAGAAATGGAGATGTGTCTCAAGTGTTACAATTCCAGCCTTGAGCAAAAGAGGCAAATGAGAGAGAGATTGAAGCTTGTAGTTCAAACCCCAGTACCTGCACGCACATATATACCAAAATGTATCAAACTTAGCTAACTTGAAATCATAGGGAAAAATAGGCAATTATGTTTTTTTACTATTAGTTCATTTTAAGGGTTGTGTTTCTGCATAGACAGCCTGATACAATCCCCACAATCAATTCACTACACACTAGTGAATTTACAACTGACACAACCCATGTATATTAGATGCTATGAGCTCCAGTCTCAAAAATAGAATTAACCTTTATAATTATATAAAAATATTTTTGCGGGAGTAGAAAACACTATTCATCATGTTTATATTTTCTGTGGGGACATCTCTCTCATTCAGTATTTTCTTGGCCCATAGAAATATCCTTGCACAATTATAAAGTTTATAGCAAACAAGACTTTGTAGATGAGTATATTGCTCTCTTCTTCATTTTGATTTTTGGCATTATGATGTTATTCTCTTGATTTTTGATGCCAAAGACTGTATTGAACTTCTTTTAATATTTTAACGAAGATGCTTTGTCTGTGAGGAAAAATTTAACCTAAATAACTAAGGAACTGATTTTAAGCTGAATTTTGGAAGAAACCAGATAATATTATCTCATATTGATAGAAAACATCACTAAGAAGGGCTTCAGTTTCCTTGTAGTACAAAAGAAACTAAATATTGAAATGTATAGAAGTACTAAAACCTCTCCATACACAGGATAGAAAACGTCACTATATTTTAAGAATTATTTTGAACCAGTTATACAACTGTAAACAAAACAAAGGGCCAAAAATAACACAGAATTAAGCATGAAAAAGACTGTAGAAAATACCTTAGTATAATTGGCAATATTTCATGGTAGTCGGAGAAATTTCCATTCTCTTTACATGTTGATATCTAGTTTATTTGGAAGCAGAATATCCTGTGTTGAGTTATCATTCATTGGAATTCTGTTCATGACCAAGAGTAGTTGTAATAGAATTGGCTAATTCTCCTCTGGGCACTGGGACCCTCTGGCAGGAGTTGATGGTTTTCTCCTCCAAGTAATCACTATTTTTATGAATATACGACCCAATTTCCTTTTTGTGTAACATAGTGTAATGTTTTGTGATAACAGTCAAATCAATAATATTTTGCTATTGAAAAATAGGGAAAATTGCAAACATTTACAACATAGAAATATTGATAATAAGCAGGCATCATTCCTTTCCTTCTCTTCTTTTAGCTGATCACACATTGAAGCTCTTTCTGTTTATAAAAACTGTATGTGAAAACCAGCCCTCTGTTTTCAAGATCCCTTGTTCAATCTTACGATACACAGTGGCATATAGAAATTGTTCACTATTTGCATTTTCTTATTTCATGTTTTACCTGAAACTTGTTTGTATAAATTAAAATAAGTAATTATATTTATTCATAATCAGTATCATATTATGAGGTAGTGTTTATAACTTTACATAAATATGACAAATTATAAAAGTACCTTAATTTTTATTTTGAAATAGCATATGGAATATATTGAATACTTCCACAAGAGAGCAACACTAAATGATCTTGTACTGGAATTCATTTCATAAAGAAACCAATTAACAATGCCTTTAATGCCAACCACCTATATTTTATTTAGAAAACTCACTGTGGACTCAATAATAGTATTTGTTCAACATGCAAACAGGAGGCCCTGCGTTCAAGGCCTGGGCTCTATGTGTGGCAATGCAAATGAATAAATAATTGCCTGAGGACATAGCATAGCAGGAGGCAGTAGACTCAATTTGCTTGAGTCAAACTTCACTTGTGCCACTTAGTAGATGAATACCCTCAAAGAAAATTATGTGTATTTCATTTTCTCCTTTCCTTCTTTGGAAAATGAGAATGAGGATGCTGGTAACAGAATTCCTCTACTTAGACAAAGTCTAGCTACATAGCCCAGAGTGATCTCAACCTTCGGAAAGCTGGGATTACAGACAGGAACTGTCATGCCTGGCTTAGTAGTACTCATATTTCACAGAACAGATGTAAATGATAGTGAATTAGAAGAGTACCCAAATACATAGAAAATCATGATGCAGTACAAATGGGTACATTTTTTTTTAATACAAATTTTCATCATCTTCATGTATCGAAGTGTATGCCGATTTATTTTGTACTTATTTATGTTTAAATTTCTTTCTGTCTCGTGTGCTGTGTCTTCAAACAGAATCAGAAAAATTATGTTTAGAAATCAGAGGGGCAGAAAAAGAGCTACTAATCTATTGCAGGTTTGCAGGATAAAGACGACAGTCAAATTGGTGCTCTCCACACAAAACAGGCATTCCCACCACGAAGTTCACTCGTCAGGCTCACCGGCCCACTCTTCTCTGGATCACCAGCTCACTCTTCTTCCCATGTCCACCCTCAGCCACACTGTGGGAAGTGCATGGGCTTGCCTCTCCACAGGAGGAAGTAGTCCTGTTGGACATCCACCCCAGCCATCTGAATTTTTCACTGATATGTCAGCTGTCACTATAATCACATAATTTAATAAATTACTGATTAATCGAATCAAATGCAAGCACAAGAATAAAGGAAATGTTTTACAAAAACAATCTGGGATAGTTGGTAAGAATGGAAGAAGCCACTTCTTTAAAAGTAGTAACCCAAATCTACCATTGAGTCACACACACCTGAGGTACCTATAAAGGATATGTAAAGACCAGGAAACCCAGTAAGCTCTAACTGCACATGGTCATACTCTCAAAGAATGGAAACTTTGAACTACAGAATATACATTAGAGGCAAACTAAAACTACCAACAGACAATCAAATAAATGGCAAGAAAATAATAAAAAGCAAGACCCCCCCCCCCCCGTCCCTTGCAACTTACATTGCTTTTTTTGCATTGGTTATTTATTTATGTATTTATTTCTTTTATTTAATTCATAAACAATTTCACAGTAGCTTTAGATTCACAACAAAATTGAATACAGACGATGACCCCAAACATTCATTTCTCCTTTGAGCACAGTAAAAGCTGAATTGAAATGTAACATGCACTTAAATTTAACTTAGAATTGCTTTTCACCCTTTTGGCTAAGATCAAGTGTGGTACCTGTTGTTATCGGTTTAGATTTAACTTAAAGATGTGAAATTGCTTGTCCTTAAATCCGCTCAAAATACAAGAAATTCAAAACTATGATTCATAAAATGGGATTCACCTTAGATCTATGGATGTGAAACTGATTCCTCTTCCATGTCTGTAAGGAAGATGGAAGTAATTTTTTGTGCAAAAGTGTATCATAATGAATGTAAAAATTATTTACGATGTTAAGGATTTTTGTAAGATTGCTTCTACTTCTCATGCTTATTCTCATTGGGTCTATAGCCCTTGAGTTGCAGGAATGAGAATGCGTAGAGTGAAAGGCAAACTTCAAAAGCATATGAAACTATGCTTCCAGAGATGGGAGATGTAGTATCAAGACATCATTCACAAGGGAGATGGCACTTAAGAGAGGCTTTGCTACACCAGTAATACCAGGAAGGAATTACTTGATCAAAGAAAATAATCCATGATAGGAAACAGTAGTAACAGTATACAATACCTTTGAAATAAGACAAGCTTTACTGGACCCCCAATGAGCTGCAGGATAAAAACCACATAAGATCTGGATGACAGAAGGATTCTAATTATCTGGTCGCAGAGGCAATGACAAACTAATGACTTCTCGGGAAACCTGTAAAGAAGTAAGAGAGACCTTGTTTTGGATTACGAGATGATGGAGAGCGCCAAAAGAGCTACAATTTGTCACATATGGCAGATGCTGCTAAACATAACGAGAGCTAAATCACAGAATTTTAGCCAGCAACTAGAGCCAATGATGTTATCTCCTGGTTAGCTGTTTTCATGTCCTTAAGTACTGTCTGGAGGCTATTGAGAACTGGGGCTATGGCTCTGGGCTTTGGGATTAAGATATCTGAAACTCCATTTCCAATTAACCAGCAAGATACTGGGCTTGAAGTATGGCTCAGTGGTAGAACATCAGCCATGAGCAAGAAATCCAAGTAAGTGTGCATGCCCCTGAGTTCAAGTAGGGTACCAGAAATAAATATGCAGATAATAACATAGATAGATACAAGATTACAAGATAGATAGATAATAGATAGATAGATAGATAGATAGATAGATAGATAGATAGATAGATAGATAGATAGATAGATAGATAGATGAGAGAAAAAGAAAGGAAGAGATCTGGTCTTGAATTTCCACACTTTTTTTTTCTTTTGAACAAACTGAGCACAACCCAGTATTGTATTATATTTTGAATATATGCATAATAACTAAAGTCATCTTGGTAAATTTGAATTCAATTATAGTAATAGAATATAGGACTCATAATAGTATGTTTGCACCTAATGCTAGGTACTGTCTTCTTTGTGCAGTCATGACAGAGTTTTCTGGATGTTGCTGTTTTCACCATGCCTTGCTAGAATTGCAGCCTGAACTCTGCTGACCAACATGGCTCCACAGCTGAGTGCAGATGGCTCTTTACATAATATATGTAATTCATATCGTTGATTATGCTTCAATGAAGAGGACAAAGTTGATTTGAATTGGTATTGCATTGATTCTTAGGCCAGACAGATGAAGTCCCCCAGCTTTACTGAGTATCACAATCACTTGGAAAAATTGAAAATTTCACCAGTGCTGTAGCAAGTTGAAAAACCTGTGAATAGTGAATGAGAAAAGGATACTCACTGCTCCTTGCATGATGTTTCTAAAGTTATCTTACTACTCTGAAATGCATACTAAGATATAATATGAAGGAAATACACTGAGCAGAATTAAACTTTTCCAATGCATTCATTTGATGGTAAGAATCTTTATAAGAGAGTTTGAAATTGGGGAGATGGGGAGAAATTCTAAAATAAGAGAATCTGTTTTATCCGCTTTTTTTTTTTTTTTTTTTATCAAACTCACACTCTGTTCCATAGATCATTCCTTATATTGGGTCTTGTTTTTGTTAGGAAACTCTGTACAGTTTAAGACAAAAATCAGAAGGGAATTGCACATTTGGAAAACCATGTTCACTCTGTGAGATATAAATGCAGTACTCCTTCCTTTGATCAAAGAGGAGCTTCTGAAGAATTAATTCCCTTATACACACTGAGGGAAAGTCTGTTAAGTATCTTTGAGTTTCATTCTAGCTTTTGAAATCTTTCACATTCCTCTGATTTTTTTTCCAAATAAAGCCACTTGATATTACCTTCCTCTAATTTGTCATGTGATTAGATTCAAACGACTATGCAAAGCAGTAAAAGAAATGACTTTTTTTTTACATATACATCTCTCCTCACCCCCTCCCCCTTTCTATCTTAATGAAGCAGCCCCGCTCAACTTAGCTCCAACAGTCAGTGTAAATGTTGAGGAAGTGGGCTTGCTGTTCATTTCCTGGGCATCTGTTTTCATGATTCTGTTTTCAAGGCCTTTTAGGTATGAGTTCTGGGTTCTGTGAAAGGGAATGAGAGAGTTAAGCACATAGTTAATGAGCTAGAGAAGGGCAAGAAGGGATGATGAAGAAGAGAAATTGAGAGCAAGAACGAGAGAGTTAAGGAAGGAGAGAAGGAGAGAGAGCTTGTGTGGAAAGACTAGCTGTGGATCACTTACCATCGTAGAATACTTTTGAGAGCTCTATGAAGAGAATGTTGCTGTTGCCGCAAAATTTAAAGATGTGAGGTAGTTCCGGGAAGATGGCGGAGGAGAAGCTGGAATCTGAACAAGCTCTTGCATAGAAAACAGTTTCAGAGTTCCAGTGAACAGTCCCAAGCCAGAGAATCACACCAAGTGTTCCATCACAGGACAAAGAGTTAGTCAAGAGAGGGGAAGCCAAGCAGACACATCTGAGCGTCTGCCAGCAGCTGCTGCTGCGGCGGCAGGGTCGCAGCGGCGACCGCAGCCGCGGCCATACCTGAGCGCTCACACAGAGAGTCCGGAACGAAGGAGCCAGACGCAGCGGGCGAGCGGATTCTACTCAACACCAGCAAGAACCGACAAGGAGCGGACAACTTCATCCTGCACTTTGCAGACCAGAGACGACCCAGGATCCAAGACTCGGCGTGAGTAGAAGCCCCACTTCCTCACTCCTTCCCAGGGAGCAGAGGAGGGAAGGCCACCCCTCCCCCCACCCAGCACCGGTGATCTCCATCTTGGATACCGACAAAGCTCGGAGGAGCGGCTAGCTCCAGCTCAGGCCTTGGAATAAAACGAGTCATTTAGCAGGTCACAAGAACTTAACGGCGAAGTGACCTCACAGACTCAGTTCCATCCAGGGAAAAGTCACCCAGCTCAGGCGCCAGCCATTGGAGTGGCTCTCCTCACCGGGTAACCAGAGCCAGAGGCTGCCCCTCCCTCTAGCAGCCACCACAATCAATTGAAAAACAGAAACCCGGAGAATGGCTCCAGGCTGGGTGCTGTGAGTTTTTTTCACAAAATAACCCCAGGGAAAAGCTACTGTTTGTTGAAAGGCCTCAACTCTACCCAGAACCTAGCCTCATCACTGCATCCCCCTCTTTTGTGATTCTCAAAGCAGATCACCCTCCCAGTAAACTAACCTGGGAGGGGGAATCTCAAAATTTTGGGTAAAGCAGAACATTTTTCTGCCTGTTCCAACAAACTGACTTAAGAAACCAATCAAGCCACAGGACCTCAAGCTGACCAGAGACTCCAACCACACTCTGGTTACAGACAAAAGGGAGATACAGGACTCTTCCCACCCCTCCCCCCCCCAAAAAAAATCAAAGACCTTTTTTTTTTTTTCTCCTTCTTCTTCTTTTCTTTTTTTCTTTTTTTTTTTCGTTTTTTGTTACCTTATATATATAAAAAATTTTTTTTTGCTTTTCTAAAACTTTTATTAATCTTTAATTTTTGCCTCTTCTGAAAAAATAATTGTTTTCCATTAACTTTTTTTTTTTTCCTTTTCTCCTCTTATAATTTTTATTTTAGGAATACGTGAATGTGTGTTTTCCTTTCTTTTCTTGTCTTCTTTCTCTTTTTCTTTCATTCTTAATTATCTTTTTGTTTTTTGTCTAGCTCTACTGAACTTCTGATCTTTTCTTCTCACTTTCCTATCCTTTCCATCTTTTCCTCTTTGTTTTTCTTTATGTGACTTAACTCTTGTCCTGCACATCCTCAGATAAACCCGTAGTTAACCAGTAGACCCTACCCCCCATTGTGTACACACTTAATCCACAAACTTATTACTCAATTCAAAACCTCTGAGACTTAAATTCATTAATAGCAGTACTACCTCTTTATACCTATATAATATTTTAAGCATTTTTTAAAAGTTTTTCACATCTCCTCTATGTCCCTCCCTTTCTCTCAACATATTCATATTCCTCTATAAATAGATGGTCTTTTAATCTCTAAAGTAACATTAATTTTTACGTTTCTATTTTTTTTTCTGGTCTCTTTTCATTCCTCTTTCCCTTTCTCCTTTTTCTCTCTCTCTCTACTTGCATCCTACCCAACCTATTTCCTGCACTGTGATTAGGACATAGTTAACTCTCCCTGTGCCTCCCCACACCAATCTATTCCTATTTTTTACCCACATCTCTCCCTAACCCTAATAATTTCTGGTTTTCCAAGTTCTTCTCTGCGGTTCGAAGTCCTTTAACATATAGTTGTTTGATGTCGAATAGATGTATCTGTTGAACTAGATTGTATCTGTAGACTATTGACTGTACAAATGCAAACTTTGGTTGATGGTTGCCTTAAGATGGTGTTCTAGCACAAAACTGGTGCTATCTTCATCTCAAATGGGCAGAGTAAGCCGGAAAAACACAAGAAAAATGGCAAATTCGGGTATCTCAATTCCCAATCTTGATAATCAGGGGTTAGAACAGATAATGAATAATCCAGAGGAGAGTTCCCAAACAGCTCTACAAACACTGCTGGCAAACATGATAAATGAAAAGTTTGACAATGTACAAAGGACTCTGTATGAGCGTGACAGGGAGAGAGAGGAGGCATCCCAGAAGTTTATACAGGAATATCATAAGCGTGAGGAAGCTACTCAAAAACTGATACAGGATTTGCGTGAACAACTTGAGAATACTCAAAGAGAAAGGGAGGAATGGCGTGAGCAGGCTGAGAACACTCAAAGAGATCTGCAGGAATCCCACGAACGGGAGGAAGCTAATCAAAGAGTAATACAGGAATTGAGAGACCAGGTAGAGAACACACAAAGATCACTAAAGGCATTCATGGAATCCATTAACAAAGAGCTGAAGGAAGTCAGGGAGACCACAAAGGGAATGCTGAATGGAACCCAACAGAAGGAATGGGAGCCCAACGAAACCATAACCAATCAACTAAGCGATTTGAGGACAAACACTGAACACCAAATTAAGGAAGTAAAGAAATTCATACAAGACCTAAAACAAAGCTTCAACAAAGAACTTGAAGCCATCAAAGCTGACCAACTAGAAGGAAAAGAGATAAAAAACAAAGTAGAGAGTCTTGACAGCAGGTTAGACCATGCAGAAGATCGAATCTCAGGGATTGAAGACAGCCTAGATATTATAGAGAAAGAACATACAACCATCCAAGACAAGTCCAAGAAATATGATAGATCTATCCAACACCTGGAAGACACCATCAGAAGGCCTAATCTAAGGATAATGGGTGTAGAGGAGCACCTAGAAACAGAAGTTAATGGTCTAGGAAATTTGTTTAACAGGATCCTAGCAGAGAACTTCCCAAACATGCAAAAAGATAGGCCTGTCCAGATACAAGAAGCCTTTAGAACCCCAAATAGACCAGACCAGAATAGGACATCCCACCGCCACATTATAATCCACACAGGATCAACTCAGAACAAGGAAAAGATCCTTAAAGCTGTCAGAGAGAAAAGGGTAATCACTTATAAAGGGAAACCAATTAGAATCACCTCAGATTTCTCAGCAGAGACAATCAAAGCAAGAAGAGCCTGGAACGATGTATGCCATGCCCTAAAAACAAACAACTATCAACCAAGAATACTGTACCCAGCTAAACTCTCCTTCATAACCGAAGGCCAAATAAAAACCTTCCATAGCAAAGAAAAATTGAAACAATACATCTCCACCAAACCAGCCCTACAAAAGATTCTTAAAGATGTCCTACACATAGAAAACCAACAAGACCGCAATAAAGGCCAAGAAACTGCACCCAAACTGAGAATCCAAGAACCATAGGAAGAACCCAGTTTTCGCAGCCCCCAAGAAGGTAGATAACATGGTAGGAACTCCCAAATATCTCTCAGTCCTATCTCTTAATGTTAACGGACTGAACTCTCCAATTAAGCGACATAGACTGTCTAGTTGGATTAAAAAACAAGACCCTTCTATCTGCTGCCTGCAGGAGTCACATCTTGCCCGTAAAAACAAACACATTCTCAATGTTAAAGGCTGGAACAAAATCTACCAAGCAAACGGACCGCATATACAGGCGGGAGTTGAAATCCTAATATCAGATAAAATAGACTTCAAATTAAAATTCGTGAAAAGAGATAAAGAAGGTCACTACATACTAATCAAAGGATCTCTCCTTCAGGAGGATATTACAATTCTAAATATCTATTCACCAAACAATGGAGCACCCAAATTTATCAAAGAAACACTACTTTCCCTCAAATCCCATATAGATCCAAAGACATTAATTGTTGGGGATTTTAACACACCACTCTCTCCACTAGATAGATCAACTCGGCAAAAACTCAACAGAGAAACCACAGATCTAAACAGCTGCATAGATCAACTAGACTTAACAGACATTTACCGAACATTTCACCCAGCAGCATCAGAATACACGTTTTTCTCAGCAGCACATGGAACGTTTTCTAAAATAGACCACATTTTAGGCCACAAAGCAAACTTGTCTAAATTCAGAAACATTGAAGCTATACCTTGCATTCTCTCTGACCACAAGGGAATAAAATTAGAACTCAACACCAAAAGCCACCAAAGAAAGTCCGGTATCACATGGAGGCTGAACAACACACTGCTGAATCATGAGTGGGTCATGGAAGAGATTAGAAAGGAAATTCAAATGTTCATGCTATTCAACAAAAATGAACACACAAAATACCAGCTCCTCTGGGACACAGCAAAGGCAGTACTCAGAGGCAAGTTTATAGCTCTGAGCTCCTACATCAACAAATTGGAGAGATCTGAAACTAGCAATTTAATGACGCATCTAAACCTCCTTGAAAAAGAGCAGCAAGATAAACCCCAATCCAGTAGACGGAAAGAAATAATCAAAATTAAATCAGAATTAAATGAATTAGAATCCAAAAAAACTATAGAAAGAATAAACAAAACAAAGAGTTGGTTCTTCGAAAAACTTAACAAAATTGACAGACCCTTAGCAAATCTTATCAGAAAAAGAAGAGAACACACCCAAATTAATAAACTCAGAGATGAGAATGGAAACATCACCACGGAAACAACCAAGATTCAGAACATTATAAGGGAATACTTCTCAAAACTGTATGCTAATAAGTTTGAGAACTTGACAGAAATGGACCTCTTCCTAGCAAATATTGACATGCCAAAACTAAACCAAGATGAGTTAAACTATCTTAACAGGCCCATATCAAGCATTGAAATAGAAACAGCAATAAGAGACCTCCCAGCTAAGAAAAGTCCAGTACCAGATGGTTTTACAGCGGAATTTTACAAGGCCTTCAAAGCAGAGCTCACACCAATTCTCCTCCAACTCTTCAATGAAATTGAAAGAGAAAGCTCACTACCGAACACATTCTATGAAGCCATCATAACCCTCATCCCAAAACCAGGCAGGGACTCATCAAAGAAAGAGAACTATAGACCCATTTCTTTGATGAACATTGATGCAAAACTTCTCAACAAAATTTTGGCCAACCGACTTCAACAATTCATCCAAAAAATCATACACCACGATCAAACAGGATTCATTTCAGGGATGCAAAGCTGGTTCAATATACGCAAATCAATTAATATTATTCATCACATCAACAGGAGCAAGAATAAGAACCACATGGTTATCTCAATAGACGCAGAAAAAGCATTCGACAAGATCCAACACCCCTTTATGATGAAGGTTTTGGAAAAATTAGGAATCCATGGAACATTCCTCAATACAATAAAGGCTGTATATGACAAACCTACAGCCAGCATTATACTCAATGGTGAAAAACTAAAGCCATTTCCTCTTAACTCAGGGACAAGACAAGGATGCCCACTCTCTCCACTTCTCTTCAATCTAGTATTAGAATGCCTAGCTACAGCAATAAGACAAGATGCAGACATAAAGGGGATCCAAATAGGGAAAGAAGAAATAAAACTCTCCCTCTTTGCAGATGACATGATCTTGTATTTAAAGAATCCCATAGACTCCACTCCCAAATTACTCAAGCTGATTCAAAACTTTGGCAAAGTAGCAGGTTATAAAATTAACCCCCCAAAATCCATGGCTTTTCTGTATGCCAACAATGAGAAAAGTGTGGCTGAAATTAGGAAAGCAACTCCATTTGTAAGAGACCCACAAAAAATAAAATATCTAGGAATTAACTTAACTAAAGAAGTGAAGGACCTCTATGATGAAAACTTTAAAATCTTGAAAAAGGAAATCAACACAGAACTTAAAAAATGGCAAAACCTCCCATGCTCCTGGATTGGAAAGATTAACATTGTGAAAATGGCAATACTTCCCAAGGCTATCTACAAATTCAACGCAATACCTATCAAAATTCCACCCTCATTCTTCAAGGAAATAGAAGAGGCAATCCAAAAATTCATATGGAACAATAAAAGACCCCGAATAGCAAAAACGCTCCTCAACGGAAAGAACACTGCTGGAGGAATATCAGTACCAAATTTCAAACTCTACTATAAAGCCATAGTAATCAAAACAGCTTGGTATTGGCATAAGAACAGACCTCAGGACCAATGGAATAGAATTGAAAACCCAGAAATGAACCTACAGACCTATAGCCATCTAATCTTCGATAAGGGAGCTAAAACAATAGAATGGAAGACAGACAGCCTCTTCAGTAAATGGTGTTGGCAAAACTGGTTAACTACATGTAGAAAACTAAAGCTAGATCCTTATATATCACCCTGCACCAGAATCAACTCCAAATGGATCAAAGACCTTGAACTCAAAGCAGACACTCTGAAAACATTACAGGATGGAATAGGAGAAACCCTGGGTCTCCTCGGCTCAGGCCGAAATTTTCTGAATAGAGACCCGGAAACACAACAAATCAAAGAAAGGTTGGACAAATGGGATTGTATAAGGTTGCAGAGCTTCTGCAGGGCAAATGACATAGCTAGCAAATCAATAGAAAGCCCACGGATTGGGAGAAGATCTTTACTAGCCATACAACGGACAAGGGTCTCATATCTAAAATATACTTGGAACTCAAAAAATTAAACCACCCAACAACAAATCCTCAAAGAAACAACTGCCCAATAAGTAAGTGGGCGAAAGACCTAAAGAGAAGCTTCTCTGAAGAAGAAAGAAGGATGGCCAATAGACACATGAAGAAATGTTCAACATCCCTAGCCATAAAAGAAATGCAAATCAAAACAACATTGAGATATCACCTCACTCCAGTTAGAACAGCAAAAATCAAGAACTCTAACAACAACAGATGCTGGAGGGGATGTGGACAGAAAGGAACCTTACTTCATTGTTGGTGGGAATGTAAACTTGTTCAACCACTTTGGAAAGCAGTATGGAGGTTCCTCAAAAGACTCCACATAGAGCTCCCCAATGACCCAGCAATCCCACTTTTGGGCATTTACCCAAATGATCACAAACAAGGCCACACTAAAGCTACCAGCACAACTATGTTTATTGCAGCATTATTTACCATAGCTAAGATATGGAACCAACCCAGATGCCCCTCAGTAGATGAATGGATCAAGAAGATGTGGTATATATACACAATGGAATTCTATGCCTCCATCAGAAAGAATGACATTGCCCCATTTGTTAGGAAATGGAAAGGCTTGGAAAAAATTATATTAAGTGAAGTAAGCCAGGCCCAAAGAAACATAGGTCCCATGGTTTCCCTTATTTGCAATATCTAGTATAGGTATGAGTCAAACGGAAAAAGTCAGAGAATGTGATGTTAGGAAAACGAACCCTCAAATATGTATTTTAATGTTTTTGTTTCTTTCATGCATGTGTTTCTAACGCATTTATAATATTATTTCTTTGTTGCTTTGTATGTCCCTCCCCCACAGTGTAACCCCCGCTTTCACTATATTTGATGTCAGTATAACATGTGGAGGAGACGGGGACAAACAAGTCGTTTAAGGATTCAGGTGGACCTGTTGCAACAATGAGAAGTACAAAATGTCATGTCAAAACCAGCTTTACAATGTCGGTGGGGGGGGGGTACGATTGGGTGGGGGGGGAGGGGGGAGGCTGGGAAGGGAGGTGAAGGGTAAACAAAGGAGGAGGCTGCAATGCTTGGTAAGAAATGTATGCATTTTCCTGCCCATGTAATTGTAACCCCTCTGTACAGTATGTTCTCAATTAAAATAAAATAAAATTAAAAAAAAAAATTTAAAGACGTGCTTATGCAAGAGCAACTAACAACAATAGCCATCCAGATGTCCTTTCAAACTTTACTACAGTGGGGATAACAAGGGAAAGTTCTACGTAAGTTTGGAATGAGATCAATTGTCCATACCACCATGTCCAGTTGTTCTGCCTTTCAGGGACTTAGGGTGCGATGTGTCCCTCCCTGCATGACTGGCAAAAGCTCTGCAGGTGTCTTGAGAAATCGGATGAAGAGGCAGAGAAACCAGGCAGCCGAGGCTGTGGCTTGTGGAGGGAGCACACAGGAAACATCCCTGAGAAATTCCAGTGCAAGTTACATGAAACTGCCGAGTTGCTAAGTGTCCTAGAAATCCCTTCTGCCAGATGTATGTCTGTGCAATTTCTTTACAGAGTAGTCACAGGACTCTGAAAGAGCAAACACATTTCTTAACACTTTCGTTGGACTCACTGCTAGAATATAACCTTAACATTGCATCCAGGACTTGATATAGATCAGGAAAAACTAACTAAATAAACTTAATACCAAAGAACAACCAAAATAACAACAACAACAATAATAAAAAATAAACCTAGATGGTTAGCTCACTGGAATTTTTACTTTTTAAACAATTTGTCTCTGTCCAAAGGCAAACATTGAAATTTATGTCTCAAGGACAATTGTCCCAAGTAACTTACCTTAATGACAGTAGCCATGAGTTGTTTTTCTTTTTTTTTCCGTTTAGGATATGGCCAATCCATACCACAAATTATATCAATAAAATATACAAATAAATACCAGACACTTTTTGAGTCCCTACATTTGAAACATTTAATTTGAAGACATGTCCAACCAGGGTGTTAAATTTTGACAAACTCTAATTTTTGTTTTTTGTTTTTTGCTGGTCATGGGACCTGAACTCTGGGCCTGGCCTCTATCCCTTAGCTCTTCAGCTCAAGAATGTAGCGCTCTACCACTTGAACCACAGTGCCACTTCAGGCTTTTTCTGTTTTTGTGGTGCTGAGGAATCGAACTTAGGGCCTCATGCACGCAAGGCAAGCACTACCACTGACCCACCTTCCCAGCCCCCAAACTCAAGATTTTTTAAGGCCATCCTCAGCTCTTCAATAGCCTTGAGAATTGATGGCAAAACATCATGGTGCACTTCAGGACTTAGAAGCCACGAGAAGGAGGAGGAGAGAGTCAGAAGACTTCAAGCCACATTCCAAAATAAATACCATTCTCTGACCTATCTGGAAATTTCCATCATATACTACTTACATAAATGACCTTGTACAGATTTTGTGGCTTTAAACTATATACTTTCTCTCTATTAGTTTGTTGTGAGTTTAGAACAACTTCATTCTTATTTATTAAAGAAGTGCCTGACTTCTTCAATTTTATTGTTTAGCTTGAAGGTATGACATAGGGTGTGAAATAAGTCGGTTTATGTTTCCTTAAATTCTGTTCTATCTTTTTGCTTAGGAAGACTCAGAATCATGCAGAAGGCACTAACAGATTTGTCAATCCAACAGTGTCCATCATTCCTTGTAAATTAAGTCTAACTATCTCTTTCTCTCTCTATCATTTATCATCTATCTATCTATAAAAATTACATATCGAGGAAGAGAAATCTTTGAGGCTGTACCTCTAAGCCAATGGTCATTCTTGTGGCCAATGGAACCATAACATTCAAACTAAGAGGCCATCAACTTAAATTTGCTTTTTTTTTTTTCACTAACAACACTTTATAGTTTGATGCCTATGCTTGACGGAGCAAGTGTGTACTTTCAGTTATTTAAGTGGTAGACACTTGCAAATTATTTGTAGGAATTAGAATATATGTTTCCTCTTACTGATACATTCTGTTTTCATTTCACATTTGAGATTGTCAAAATTGTTGTCAAAATGGAGGCAACGTCTTCAACTTCTATAGTGGATAATGTCTTATATTTATTTCAATAGCACTGGCTTTCAAATGCTATAATTTTAATCTTATCTAAAAGCAACAATCAAAAACCACGTGAACAGAAAAAGAAAGTAAATAGGAGTTTAAAAGATATGGTTGTGGTATACATACCTTTTTCCAATTCCATTTCACTGAATTTGTCATCTAATCTTTTCTGAAACACTCAGCAGGAACTTTATGAGGGCCCTTTAGCGCAATCATTGCTAGACCAAAAGTAGACAAGAGGGAGCTTTGTGTTTTTGAACAGGAAATAATGATTTAAAAAACAACCTGTGATAGATGGCTTATTATTTTTCCTTGGACCTCAAACTTTAGTTTCTCCTATGAAGTCTTAAATTGTTGTAAATTTCCAGTGACTCTTTGGCTAATGGTTACTGAACTACAGAGAATTATAATAAAGAGTACTTGAATACTTTAATTTTCCAAAGGTAGACATATTTTTTTACCATGAAAGAGGAATAGAATTAGAGTTTATTAAAAGGAAAGAGGTATTATATTTCCATGTATTCCACAGAGGCAATCTTGCTGAAAAGATTATACAGTACTACTGAATGCTTAGTATTTTCAAACAACCTCAAGATATTACCAAAGGCTATGACCACAGGTATGGCAAGCACTCAAAATGTTATATCATGGGAAGAGATAACAAGGAGTGGTAACTTGTTCATCTATTAAAAATGGAATACACTTTCTTCACAACATGGTGAAAAGTATAGAAGCACCAAGAAAAGCAATGTATAAAACAGAACAGATATGATTCGAAAAGCCTAAAATGTCTGATCCTTTTTATCGTGCTTCTATAAATGCTTGTGATCCCTGGAAAGACAATGCCAAACACAGGTGAGCAAGAAGACTTGCGAATGACCATAATACACCTGGATTTTTTTGTGTTTTTCATCTATCTACTATCTATCTTTCTGTCAGGCAGTCTGTCCATATGTCTGTCCGTCTTTCTTTGCTCTTTATAATGTCACCCATCCATGTTATAATCAAAAATTATCTATCAATCTATCCTCTCTTTAGCACCTATCTACAGTATCTGACCTAAACATTGAGAACCAAACAAGATTGTTTTAAAATCTGAATTTTTTTTTTATCAAACTGTACAGTATTTCTTCATTTCGGCCTCTAACCATCTCACCAACATTTTTATGTGAAAAGATATGAATTGTATTCTGCCATTAAAGATATGACAGACAGTGTCAATTGGATTTCTGGTAATTATGGCTTTTCTTCTCTTGGAAAGGCTCTAAATTTGTTTGAGTGTCCACCTGTGCAGCTCGGTGAGAATTCTCCATTTCCAATTTCCAGGAGGAACTTTGAGATGGAAATGTGACAGAATTCCAGAAAACACAATGCAGAAAACACTCTTGTGAGTCATATGGGTGGTGTACTCACAATCTGTGGTATTTTAGGAAATAGTTCTAACTGGATCTAAATCAGAAGTTACATGAATCCACAGGGCATATTTACTTCAGGGAGGAATCATCTGAATGTCCCTTTTTCCATCTTCTCTACATCCCTGAATATCCAGTTTTTACCACATTTTCAAGTTTAAAGATCCTATTTTATTTCATTGTGTTGCTCTTTGTTACAATTCAAAATTATATGGAATTGCATTCAACAAATTTGAATTTATAGGACATTGTGGCAATAAACTTATTAATCCAAATGTCTCTAAACTATTACAATTCTGGCCTATGTTTACGAGATATTACAACTTATGTCTATTTTTCATATATACGCACATATATAATTTGTGTGCATCATATATGTACATATACATATATTACACATGTATATATATACATATGTGAAACAGTCAAAATTTTGATTCTTCAGTTAAAAGAAGATTTTAACGAGAGTCTCAATATCCACTAGGTGCTCTGTGTGTGTGTGTGTGTGTGTGTGTGTGTGTGTGTGTGTGTGTAAGGTAAGACCTCTAAATATATGGTTTTCTATCACAGGTGCTATCTTGCTCATATTGCCACATTTATGAGGTAGTGAATTTCACTGATGCAGTAGTATCTATAAATATCTCCATCTCAAGTGAATTCAATGACAAAGAAAATGGTCCCCATACAGCATTTGATTCATCCATAATGAATGCAAACAGGGTCAGTTACAGTCAAAAAGTATATGATTTTTGTTTTAAAGGTAGTATCTGATGAATTCATTTTCTTTCTAGAAATGTGATGCTAAGTGTTGACCATTTAAAACCTAATAAGATGTGGAATGGGAAAGATTAATAAATCAAATGCATTAACATTGCAAATGCCTTTGAAGTTCACAGGTTGCTATCATTGGGCTGATTTTATTTGACTCCATGGTACCGTTATGCTAGCTGCTGCTCTAAATTTAGCTCATTGAACACGTGATGAAATGTCATGTACTGCAAGTCCATTATAAGCACATCAACTCTTCATCGGCAGATTGCAAGTTTAGACAGTTATTCTTTGAAAGAACTCTTAATGGGCTTCAGCACCTGATGAATTGTGAACTCTTTTACCTCTAATATCCAGGACAAGGCAGTTCTAGTCAAATCAAGTGAATTTCCATATCTAATTTAAAAGATTACCTACAGCAAATTTAAGGAAAGTGGTATCTTTTTTTTTTTTTTTTTTGGGTCATGGGGCTTGAATGCTGGGCCTGGACTCTGTCCCTCAGCTCTTCAGCTCAAGGCTAGCACTCTACCACTTGAGCCATAGCATCACTTCCGGCTTTTTCTGTTTATGTGATGCTAAGGAATGGAACTCAGGGCCTCATGCATGCCAGGCAAGTACTCTACTACTGAGCCACCTTCCCAGCCCAGAAAATGGTATCTTAACATGAAGTTTTACATTCCTATACATATCAGAGATACTGAATACATTTGGTCATTGTGAATATAAAAATATAAGGACATTTAAAAAAACTCAAAGTTAACAAGAGTGGTCATATTACATTAGTGAACATGTAAGTTAAAGAGAAAGTGATTATTTATTTAAAATATTTTAATCTTCAAGTTGGTATTATTATCCCTTTTTGAAATGGTTGAGGCATAATTTCAGGGCATTTAATAACTTCTCATAATTCTTAGAGTTAATTATAAAAAAGCCAGATGTGGAGCCCCAAAGTAGCTGATTGAGAAAGTCTGCTACTGATAAAAATATGTAGGTAGTTAATCTTATCCATCCTTGTAATTTAGTTGTCATCAAGGATGATATAATTTAGATTTTTTTCATTACATTGAATTTATTTTTTATTGTAAAAATACCATCCAAATTTGTTTGAGATAAGGCTACTGACTTTGAGTAGCTGTCTGGTTGGGTTGAATAACCAAGGCATCATGAGAAAAACCTCTGATATCAGAGGAAAACACAGAACAAAATTTTCTTATGACAGAACAAGAGTGAGAAGTGAAAAGAGACAGAGTTTGCAACTCCCTGCTCAGTGTAGAGTTACTCTAGAATGGGGCATTCACCAGAGGAAAAGTAGTTCCTCCTTCATTTCATAAATATGAAGACAATGAAAATGTTCAGTCCTCTCTGCTTGTTTGCTATAGCTCTTAAGACCTAAATGGCAGTTCCATTTTTGACATAATGATTCAAGAACTCATTCAACTAACTGTAATTAAATTGCAGATTCAGACTACAGATGCCTTTTTGTTTTTCTCAATTTCTTTTTTTTCTTCCTTCCTTCTTTTTTTTGTTGTTGTAGTTGTTGTTGGACAGCTTGGGGCTTGAACTCAGGGCCTGGGTGCTGTCACTGAGCTCTTTATTATTTTTATTGATAAGTTTTTTATTGTGAAAATGCCGTATAAGAGGATTACAATTACATGAGCAAGGTAATGAGTACATTTTTATCAAGCATTATTGCCTCCTCCTTTGTTTCCCCTTACCATGTTTGTTTTTTGGCATAGTATCTTGTACATTTCATTGTTGCAATGGGTCCACCTGTATCCCTATTTAAACAATTTGTTTCTTCCTTTCCCTTCTCCAAATTATATCAACATCAAATACAGTGAAAACAGGGGTTATAACAGGGGGGTACATACAAACCAGCAAAAAAAAAAATCACCTTTGAAATATGTTAGAAACAATAGCAAGAAAGAAAACCTTGAGTCCTTATCTTGGGGTTCATTTCGCCTAACATCAACTTATCTGACCTTTTCTGCTTATCTCAGACATATAGTAGTTATTGAAAATAAGGGAAACAATGGGACCTATCTTTCTTTGGGCCTGGCTTACTTCACTTAATATAATTTTTCCATTTCCTCATAAATGGGGCAATGTCATTCTTTCTGATGGACACATAGAATTCCATTGTGTATATATACCACATTTTCCCTGAGCGCTTTTGCTCAAGGCTACCACACTACCACGTTGAGCCACAGCTCCACTTCCAGTTTTCTGATGATGAATTAGAAATAAGAGTCTCCAGGACTTTCTATGATACTCAGATCTCAGCCTCCTGAGAGGCTGCGATTTCTGGCTTGAGACACCTGCACTTTGCTGTGCGGTTGGGGGAGGGGGGAGGGTTGCACTTTGACACCAAGCACTTTTTGTAAGCATTATGAGCAATCAGCATGAATATTCAGTTTTCTGTGTGTTTTTTCTAACAGAACCTAAAGGATATAATAATAAGTCCATCCTCATTGGGCTGAATGTTTTATTGTCCTTCTCTCCTAGGTTAAGTTGTATATGTTTTGATTTGACTTGGTTTTTGTTATCCATGAAGCCCCATCTGTAAAGTAGTATGGCTGGGCAGATAAACTCCAGAAGATGCTGTTCCCCATGCTACCACTTACTGTGAGCAATTTCTGGATTCCCTATCTTTTCTGGGATCATGATTATTTTAAAAATGCAAAATCGTATAAACCACTCTCACATTGGTCATTTGTGTGGCATTGAACCTGGCTGGTCTCATCAGGTCACTTGTCACTGTGGGCATCTATTCACGGTGAACAGTGCTCAGAACCTGCTTTCCCTTGAGGAGCCTGAATGTCTCTCCAGAATTTAGAAAAGCTGATTGTTCTAAGACCTCAATACTTGAAGAACTTTAATGAGATTGCATATTTTAATGTTTCTCCTAGTCATTCTTGTTGCAAGGGAGAAGTACACTTTCTCTTTTCCATAGAGCCAAACTTTAATGATCACACTACAATGCTTTAGTAGCAATGACAAATGTAATGTATCTGAAAGCAGAGGAAGAAAGCATATATCCGTGTGCACACCAGGCTGTGCCTTGAGGTCAATCACTATAGAATAGTAGCTTTCAGGTTATGCCTTGCCCCGAGGGGCTTCATTTTATAAAAGAGAAGTTTGCTCCATTTTAAGTGCAAATGCTGTGTCAGAATGATTTTATCTCTTCTTAGTGCAACTGAACAATCACAGTCTGTCCAACACAAATCATGAAGTGCATATTGATAAATAATGTTAATAAATAATTTACACAAATAAATAACAACACCTACAAGTGATCAGATTAAACAAGGAACATATGCATATCAAACCATACCGGAAATGTTTTAAAAGCCTATATATTGATCATTAGCAACTATACAAACCAGATCATGGAACAATACAGACTTCTTCTGAGTCGTACAATAAGAAGGACAGCTAACACTAGGATAAGAGTTCTTACACACCTACCATCCAGCCATCTGATCATCCAGAAAATGACTGAAAGATGGACAGGACATGAACTCCCAACTCTACCCAGAGTATCAGATCAGCAAGATCTCTGCAATTGACACTGTGACTATTGATACTCATCTCAACCTAGTTGGTCTAAAACACATTTGTGCTTTGTACCAGCCCTGCATCACAACAGCTTGTACGTGTCTGTAGTAATATCTTATGCAATCACATGTAGTGACTATTTTGGTCTGTATAATCTCTTTTTTATAACCTTAGCCTGAGGCCTATAGCGACTTCAACATTCTATATCAAGTACAATATATATATGTATATATATGTGTGTGTGTGTGTGTGTGTGTGTGTGTGTGTGTGTGTGTTTGTGTGTGCATGCATATATATTTATGTATTTAAATTATATATTTATGTACATATTTTATATGTATATATGCATACATCTTCATATATGCATATATGACTTAAGAGTTAATAATGGTATTTAAGTTTGAGTGAAACAATTTGTTATTATCAAGGCCAGTGCTATCACCTGAAATTAGCAATACTTGGTGAATTATAGCACAAAAAATTCATGTATGTTCTAAATTTGCTCTACAGTAAGTTCAAACACATAAAAAGACATAAGCATGTCCATTTATATTTCTGATATTGCTTTTTATGACATGTAGCCTAAGTAGTCAAGAGTAATACTCTTTAGCCATTTATTATCATAAGAACCAACTAGGAATTTCACATCAAGGAGAATTCTTAGGTGACATCAGACTAGAAGAAGGTCTTCAGATAGAAATGGCATTTGTAAACAAGAGAGTTCAAAGTAACTTGTAACATTCCAGCTTGAATGCTGTGGGAAGCAGGGAATGCTTTCTGGGTTCATTTGTTGGGTCTCTTGTCAACTTGAACCCTAAGTCAGTATTTGTTTTTGTCAATCAGATGATTCCCATGGAAAGCAAATGGTCCACTGTTGCTTTTACTGCTAAGCTATGCTTCCAGTTCTTATTTCTGCTTGTTATTTTTGAGGGGAAAAAAAACCTCAGTTCCTACCTGGACAACCACCTGAGTGTGCTACCTCTGTTCCAGCTCATGTGTAGTTAAGATAATAGGCATAAACTCCAACATCTAGCTGTTGGTTGAGAATGGGACTTGAAAACTTTTCTGCCCAGGCAGGTCTAATCTGATCCTTTTAAACACAGTGTCCCAAGTAGGTTTCTAAAACACACAATTTAAATACAAGGACATGCTTATTGCCTTGGAAACCTAAACACATAGCCACTGTCCAAAATGACATGAACATTCTATTCAGTGTATGTGTCTATATACACAGACACAGACACATATGCATATGTATGTGTATATGTGTGTCTAGGCATTTGTATATTGAGTTGAAAGAAGTACCATAAAAATCAGAAGTGGTGCCATGGCTCAAGTAGTAGAGCATTGGCCTTGAGCTGAAGAGTGCAGGGAGAGCACCCAGGCCCAGAGTTCAAGACCCATGACTGAAAAAAAAAATGAATTTCACCTAAGAGTAGATAAAAGAAAAAAACTGGGATCAGAAAACAGAATGCTGAAGCTTGAAAATTCAGAAATGATGAAGAAAAGTCCAGTAAGAGACATGGAGATGTAGTCAGACCATATGAGGAGAACCAAGAGGGAGTGATGTGATGGAAATAGCACAGGAGGAAAAGGAAACTGGTACATGGGAGGAAAGTAAACAGATGGCCCATGAACCATTCAGTTCATTCACCAGAGACACAACTCAGGAGGAAAAAGATGGAAAAGATGGGCAGGTGTCCTTGTTCATTGTCTCTGTCAATTGCACCCTTGGTATTTATCATAAGATATAAACTTATCTTTGAAATATGCAAGGAAGATATCTTGGCTAAAGATAATCTAGAAGCAATTGAGTAAAAAAAATCTGTAAGCAGTGCTCCCAGATATTACCACAATGAATTAGACAATTTTAAATTAAGTATAAAAGTAGAGCTGTTCTGAAGTCAAATAATCCTCCTGACCTAGGAAGCTATGGCCTTTCATTATGTACTTCGTAATTTCTGAACCAGCTGGATGTGGGTAGCTGAAGCAGGTAGACAGGGCCTGGAGAGCAACCCTTGATATTCCAGATCTCCCACTGCTCCAAGTGACACTAAACTTACTATCAAAACCATCACTGAAATCTGTGATTGGGTTTTTCTTATATGACAATAATATCCCATGTGTTAATGAACAATAAATACTATTAAGTGGTCCTCTGGAATGTATTCATTATTGGCTTTCAGGACATTACAACATTATACTTAACAGAAATGTTTATTGTGTGGTACTCCTCTCTTATACCACCGTGGAATGCCCAGATAATGCCCACAATCTTTCATTACTTAGGAATAGCCATGCGTGTTTACTTGGTCATTTGAAAATGCAATAAGCTAAGTTTCTGTCTACTTTTGGGTATGTCAGTACTCCTGAGGCCTTTTTAAACGTTTTGTTTTCAATAATGACTACCCTTTATTGCCCTGTGGCTGTTTTATAGAATCTTAAAATATTTACTATTCCCTCTCTGTGTACAACAAGAAGTGATTGCTTTTCTTATATTAGCTTTAAAATGGGACATTATTAATAATACTTAATAAGACATGAGGAAAAAAAGACAAGGTCACATCTATTTTTGAAAATTA
This sequence comes from Dipodomys spectabilis, assembly GCF_019054845.1. Classification (NCBI taxonomy): domain Eukaryota; kingdom Metazoa; phylum Chordata; class Mammalia; order Rodentia; family Heteromyidae; genus Dipodomys; species Dipodomys spectabilis. Next base: position 2,596,924 of record NW_024870892.1, on the reverse strand, counting down.
CAAAATCCATATCCAATCACATAGAAATGCCCCATTCAATAAACATAGTTGTGCTGGTAGCTTTAGTGTGGTCTTGTTTGTGATCATTTGGGTAAATGCCCAAAAGTGGGATTGCTGGGTAATAGAGGAGCTCTATGTGGAGTCTTTTGAGGAACCTCCATACTGCTTTCCAAAGTGGTTGAACATGTTTACGCTCCCACCAACAATGTAGTAAGGTTCTCTTCTGTCCACATCCCCTCCAGCATCTGTTATAGCTAAGATATGGAACCAAGCCAGATACCCCTCAGTAGATGAATGGACGGAGAAAATGTGGTATATATACACAATGGAATTCTATGCCTCCATCAGAAAGAATGACATTGCCCCATTTGTTAGGAAATGGAAAGACTTGGAAAAAATTATATTAAGTGAAGTAAGCCAGGCCCAAAGAAACATAGGTCCCATTGTTTCCCTTATTTGCAATAACTAGTATATGTCTGAGTCAAGCAGAAAAGATCAGATAAGTTGATGTAGGGAAATGAACCCTAAGATATGTATTCAAATGTTTTTTTCTTTCATGCGATTGTTTCTAACATATTTATAAGATTATTTCTTTGTTGCTTTGTATGTCCCTCCCCCACGGTATAACCTCTGCTTTCACTGTATTTGATGTTGTTATAATTTGTGGAGGGGAAGGGAAAAAAACAAATTGTTTTAAATAGGGATACAGGTTGATCCATTGCAACAATGAGATGTACAAGTCGTTATGTCAAAAACTAACTTCACAACTTTGGTGCGAGGGAGGGGGGGAGATGGGGAGGTGCGTTCGGTACAGGGTAGTGGTGGGAGGATGGGAAGGGATGGGAAGGGGAAACAAAGGAGGAGGCTACAATGCTTGATAAGAAATGTACTCATTATCTTGCCCATGTAATTGTAACCCCTCTGTACAGTATTTTCACAATAATAAAAAAAAAAACTAAAAAAAAAAAAAAAAAAGAAATGCTCCATTAATTCTATCTCCTAAGTTGAGGGTACAAAGCACCACATTAAGGCACACATAGTCAGACAGACTGCTTTAAGGGATCTGCCTGATGAACTGCAATGATGATATTGAAGCTGTTTATACAATTACATGTAGGAAATAGTTTTGCCATATATTTAATGGAGTTTTAGGGAACTAAAATTCTTAATGCTCCATATCTTTCATAATAAGTTGTCTCTTTCTGAGAGAAAAAAAATCAGAATAAAAGAACGGATGGAAAGATAGCTACTGAATAAAATTAAAACATGTCTACCATTATTTTATTCACTGTGTATTTTATTAATATAAATGAATTATAAAGGGATTGCTTTCAGTTTTGAATTAAAATATAATATGCATTAAAGTATATAATTTCAAACACATAAAGGGTTGAAAATAATGTAGCAATTAAATACTTTTGAGCAACATGAATTAGTATGAAATTATTTTTTTCAATTTTGAATTAAATATTTTTTAACATTTAAATTTAGTGTTCATTCATTTGTGGGTTTTTTGCTAGTGTGTGTGTGTGTGTGTGTGTGTGTGACTGATGTTTGAACCCAGGGTCTCATGCATAGTAGGTGTACTATCACTTTACTTTGGGGCTACAACCCAGAAAGTTAGTACTTTAAAAAGGAAAACTTTATTAGATTGTCTAGAGCTAAAAAAAAAAATGTCAACACCAGATAGTTATTTTTCTGGAATCTGTTTCCTATCTCTAAGTGGGCCATTCACCTTAGGTAAAGTACAATATGTCTGACCATTTAGTCCAGAGCTCACACCTGTGTCTCTTACCCTTGTATCCCTTCACAAAGGCCATAATTAATTGCATAGAATAATGTCCATATTTAGAAAATCTATAGAGACTGAGGAGATAAACAATAATGGCATCAGAACAAAGCTATCTCTTTCATCATGTTATCATGTTCCTCAACTCTGTATTTTTGAAATCTGATGAGTATAAATCCTGACAAGAAAAGGAACATCATGAGGATGAGATACTTGATAGTGAAGATGTGGCCGCTGACTACCGGGGACTCCAATCACACCATTAGCATAGCTAACTCCTAACATGATGCTAACAATTATTTTGCCATTAAACTTAGAAAGCACAGTTTTTGTTTGCTTAGTTTTGGATGCTGCAAATGAAACTCTGATCAAAATAAAAGTATATTTTTTATGCAAATGGCTGGCTTAAACCATGTCAATATGATGTTAGCACATTTACTCTTTTCAAGTATGTATCATGGGAATACCAATATATTCACATCATTTTCATCAGTCAGGATGACTGAGAAGTTATCCTGAGCTTATTTTTATAATAATGAATGAAGGAAATGCATTGGTGTATATTAATTCGACAAGGGAGAGATTTAATCACTGTATTTTTGACATACACATACAACACACTTTGACCTTTTTCATTCTATCACTGTTTTTCATCTCTAAATAACATTTACACAATTAATTCTGTCAGTCCAGATATTTGAGGGACTTCCTATCTTCTATGGTCTTCTTCGATTTCATTCTTCACTATGTATAGCATTTATTTATTTTTATAGTACTTGTTTTAGGCATGGTTCTCCTCTTCAGTTTTGTGTATATTTTTTTGAAGATGTTGTATAGGGAGATTATTTTCTTGATTTTTTTCTCTGCCTGTTTCTTATTAACAAATAAGAAAATATTGGATTCTGTATGTTTATTTCTATGCTAGGACTCAGCTGGAAGTGCTCATCAAACCCAACAATCATCTGATGCAGTGCTAATGGTATATTAAATAAAGAATAATATCATATGCAAAAGGAGGGAATCCAACTCTTTCTCTCTCTATTTACATCACATTTACTTCTTTCTCTTTACTTATTGCTTAGCTAACAATTCAAGAAGAAACCCGGTAAGACTGCAGATGATGAGGAAACAATGGGCCAAACATACAAGGTGACCTACTTGGGAAGCAGAAATGGAATGATAGCAGTTTGAGATTCACTTGGGGTTTTCCATTGGCACTATTCTAAAGTATACACCAAGTCTGTTGCTGTATGTCCAAATTCCCATCTGTGTAATTGTTGTAGGTAATAGGGTAGTTGTCTGAGATTGCTCCTGGTCAAAAACATTAGACCTTATCTGGAAAATAACTAATGCACAAAAGTTTAGGAGAGCACTTGCTCAGCAAGAATAAGATCCCAAGTTCAAACTATAGAACCACAGAAACACAGATCCACACAGAAGACCTGTGACAGTGGACAGCCCAGCTATGCCGACCATCATTATATCTGGATCGATCTGACCCCCTGTGCCCAACACTATTTGTTTTATAAACCAGGGGCAGTAAAATATGTTGCATTATGTGAATGATCATTATATCTTCTTAATGGTTTTCTTTATTCATATGAAGAATCCTTTTTATCTCAAAATAAATTTTGTCTTGAAAACAGAGGTTTTTGCTTGTACATAGTTCATTCCCCCTCTTTTCACTTTCAGACTGTGTGTATTTGTAGTGAGATGGGTCTCTGACAGGCAAAAAAGAGTTGAGTGTGTGTGTGTGTGTGTGTGTGTGTGTGTGTGTGCGTTGCTTGGTCCAGTCAGCTATTGTATGATATGGGAGTGGGGAGTTCAGGCCATTCAGAATAAACATTGAGAGGCTTATTCTTTCCGGTGATACTGCGTATTCATGAAAGGCTGCTCTCTCCATGCCTGCATATGGTACATGGAGAAGCAATGGATTGGCGGGAATCCTGCAAGTTGTGCATTCTTCCACACTCTTAGTCTGATGACACAAGATTGCGTGTTCAAGGCTCAGGGCAGCTCCAACTGAGTCAGGAGTGAGGTTTTCCGTGTGTGTGTGTGTGTGTGTGTGTGTGTGTGTGTGTGTGTGTGTGTGTGCCCGTGCGTGTTTAATGTGAAGTTTGACATTTCTAGCCTTCACCTGATTTCTCTCTCATCTTTCCTAGCATCTCCCTCTGCCTTTGGCACAGGATCTTCTTTCCAAATCCAATTACCTTTCCTTACAGCAGTGCACCTGAGTTCTATTTCAGATTCATGGGGACACAGGATTATGCTGGGTGTGTCTAATCTTCTGCCCTGTTTTCTTCTAAAATTAAGCTTTAAAAAAATGTTCCTGTGATAACTATGGTGTTATTTCTTATGTAACTATTAAATGCATAATTTGGTTTCTTGTTATCTATATTAATTAAATGCAGACAGTCATTTCTCTTGCTAGATTTTGAAAGTAAAATTCTTGTCTTGAATAAGAGTTAGTGAGAGCCCTGATAACATAAATCTGAGGTTTTCAGAGCACATGTAGTCCTATGTTCATATCATTTTTTCTGAAAGACTCCAATAATGTAAAAATGTTAGCTCACCAAATGTACACAAAGCAGCCACAGATCTGATTGTCTCTTAGTTTGAGGAAGAAGCAGAATATAGTTTATTTTTAAAAGAAAGAAGAGTACCATGATATGAATTATATCACAAGAAAAACATTTGGAATGAAGCCTTTGTTATCAGAATACTTAAGACTAAGTAATTATAATTGCCTACATAAAAACATTTTGTTCTAAATCATATTCTCTTATAAGACATGATGATCTCATTTGGACAAGCTCAACTATTTAATTTGTATTAATAAAGTTAAGATAATAAATAAGGCCTCACAGGCTGTTGCTTAATATAATAGAAATTTATTACTTAGGCTTGTCAAAACATAAGTGCATGGTCTTCCACCAGATAATTTAGAAATTCATGCTTTTCAAGTTTCATTATTTCTCTCACTACTAGATTCTGAGCTTTCCATTGACTCAGTAAAAAAAAGATGAGACAAAAAGATGATGACAGTTGCAGGTCACATTCTGTGGGTATGGGTAGAAGTGGCTTGATTCAACAGTGGAACATCATATTGAACACCTCTTAACCAACACAAGTACATCTAACGCAACAATGCTTGGGAAATACAGGCGAGCTGTATGCTCAGTAGAAAAACAGATCACCTTTTGTGAGTCCCACCCAGACTTACAGAGTTACTGCAGACTTCCTGGCTCACACTGCCTATCATGGAATGAATCATTCTTGCCACACTGATCAGTGACTCAGTGGTAGTCATGTATTGTATCTGATTAATGGTGCTTATAGGGTTTCTCTTTGGGAGTCTGAGCTCATGTCATGAGCATCAAGGAGTCAAGAAGAGTTAAAGAGTAAGATAAAAAGACAGTAGAGTCAAACATAAAGAAAGTTTCGCATCCATTATTATACAGCAGGTTGAAGAGAAAGGTATATATCTGAAGCTGAGAGTATAACAAGGAAATGAGGCTCCTAAATCCCAGAATACCAACAGCAGAAAATATGGTATAGATGCACAATATAATATCATTCAGCGATAAAAAATAATGAGGCCTTTTTACTTGTAGAACCATGGATGGGGCTATAAATCATTGCTAAGTAGAATTCAGACATAGAAAGTTACATACTATATGTTCTCACTTGTAGGTGGAAACTAAAAAAGATCATTTCACAGAAATGAAGAGTAGAACAGAGGTGATAAAGAGGTAAAAGAATGAAAAGATAGGAAATAGAAGGGCCACATTATTGGTAGCAAAATACATTTAGAGAATAGGACTGAAAATTAGTTTCCCATATCATAGTAAAGTGGCAAAGCTTACTATCCATAATATATTTTCTAAACAACTGGAAAGTTAGAGTTCAAGGACTCCCAACACAAATAAAGAACTGATAGAAAAGTTAATCATCCTGATTTCATCATGATAGCATGTGTAGCACAGTGTAGCCAATAAGTACGTATAATATAAAAATTTAAACACAGAAAAACAACAGTCTCTATGAAGAAACAAAAGAATTTAGACAATATTCTAGTTGACATTAACACATATAATGGACAGTTATAGGCATATAAAATAACATAGACATATTTTTATTTATACATTCACTGCAATATTACTTATAGACTATATAGCTAGAAACAAAGTCCACGACAACTCAGTAATAGAAAAAGCCTTTGACAGTGCCAAAGCCAAGGCTAGTAATTTAAGATAAATATGAACCGAGTTTAAAAAAGGACTAGCTGTCCTGTTTGTTTGGAAGCAGAGAAGCCATAAATAGATTCTTGAGTAAACAGGTACTTTAAAAAATGATCAAACCAAATCATTAATAATGGATACTAGAAACATGTTACATGTTTTGATTCCATAGAAGACTACAATTCCAAATCTGCTTAGCCTAAGACAGACATAACTGGGCCGGGCAATATTTATTTTTTTTCCCTTGTGAGTTTTTAAAACCTAAACAAACTTTGACAGCTTAAGAAAGAATCTTCCCGTACTTGTATTCTATGAGAGGAAAGGCATTTCAGTACTAAAAGTTAGAGTGCAAATAATCTCATTCTTTCATTTAAAAATCCTTAACAGTGAATGCATTTAACTTTAAGAAAACCTTACTGAATTGATTTTTTTTGACATGGACCAACATAATCTTATTACAGAAAGACATAGGTTCGTTGATCAGCTCTTAGAAAGAGCAAAATTAAATTTGCTTCCAAACTAGACTAAGGCTACCTAGAGCACAGTGCCAAATGTTTAGCTGGGTTGAGAAAATCAAATTTGGGAGCAATGACAATTCATTTTCTCCCTGTTAAGAGATTCTCTTCCATGAGTTAGGGTGAAAGCTCCCTCCTGGTGACCTTGAGCTGTCCAGAACTTCATTGGATGGACATAGGTGAAGGAAACTAAAATTGCATTAATTAGCAGAAGATCATACCACAGACAAATGGAATTGTCATTAGATCTTAAGGGTAAACATCTTTTTGAATTTTCTTTTTATGCCAGTTCTGGGGCTATGTGCTGTTCCTAAAAGATTTACTCAAGGTTAGTGTTCTACCTCTTGAGCAACAGAACCAGTTCTGGCTTTTTGGTGGTTAAGTGGAGAAAAGAGCCTCATGGAGTTTCCTACTGTTGCTTCTTTGGCAAGAAGAGCACTTACCTTGTGTAGAATGAGCCCAATGTATCAAGACTGGGCCAACAAGTGACCTTCTCTTTCCTGAGGATTTTCCTCAAGCTTCCTCCTCAGACTCTTATTCACAGATCATACTGATAGACCCTTATTGTATTCTGGAAATATTTTTGTCATACTAAACTTCATTGGACACACACATGTGCATGCGCGCGTGCGTACACACACACACACACACACACACACACACACACACACAGACCCTTAATGTTGATTAAGTAACACAAACTGTGTACAATGAATGAGTCAGATTTTACAGTTCAGGTTTGGCCTCAGGGTACAAACAATATTCATACAAAAATATGAAGCAGTCTGGACTTGTCTGATGTCATAGAAACAGGTACTTTCCTGAAACTAAAATCCAAAAAGGAAAACACCAAGATACAGCAAAAAATATATATGTTCAATTTAATTATTCTGTGTATGACAAACATTTACATATTTTCCAATTGTTTTCCATTTTCACATAGAACAGTAAAATGACCAAAAGAGTAGGAATTTATTCTGTTGTAGAGAAGACAAAAGTGTGTTTAATTTTGCTGACTTTGAAATTATCAATGAAACTATGTAATAAGAATAATTTGTTCATACAATGTTGCTTTTAAAAAGTAAAACTTACACATATTATCTTGAAAATTAAGAAAACTCATAGACTGTTTCCTTAAATTCTGAAAAAAATCAATTAAACAATTGAAGTGGCCAATTTAATTCATTATGTTAATTGGCCCATTTAATTGTATTTCTTTTTAATTATTGTATTGATTGTGACAGAGAGCTTTTAACCTTACAACTAAAGATAGACTACCCCAATTAAAAATAAATCCCTTTTCTCATATTTAATATCATTCATCAGATCAAACATCAATTTTCTAATGGGATATCACTCAAGAGCTGAATGTAAAAAAAAAAAAAAAAAGACACAAAATGAAAAACATTTTAGATGACCTGCTACTCACTGGAGCAGCATGGCTTAAAGAGCTCCCAAAGTAGGTCAGGTTGTAATGGTGATATTGGTCTTTGCCACTGAGAATAATTAAGGTGTATTTTCAGTGTTCACTGACCTAGCCGGAAATTTAATGAAATGTGATAGTCATTTAGCAACATTTATACCTACATAGCAGTAATTTCTCAGTCTTTATTCTGTTAAAATAGTTATTATCAGTGGAAAATTTTGTTCACTTTTCCATTGATGAGTCTTTGTCACAATGTAAGAACCTGAATTGATCAGTGGCAAAAAAAAAAAAAAAAAAAAAAAAAAGTCTCTGTCTCTTTCTCCCAAACAGAACTTGACTACTACCTAATTTTGGTCTCAAATGTCATTTCAATTTAATCCCAAAGCATCTAATCTTTAAACACAATTTTAAAACAGGCAAGGTAACTGGGGAAGTGATTGCATTGTACATTTTAGTTTAATATCCAGTGTAATATTAAGTAGAAGAGCTACTTTTAGCCAGAATTCTATTTTCTACATGATTCAAAAGCAAGCAGATATTATAACAAATAATACATCACTTATATGAGGAAATGCTAGACACAGATCAGACTATATGGGTTAGAACTAGGATATCCCTTTCCACAATTAGATTAAAGTATTTTACTGGCTTCCATCATTACTGTGGCAAGCCATGTACCATCTGCGCCATTCTGAGTTTGCACAAGCAGGTGTGAGTTTGGCCTGCTATATGAAGTCCGCACTTAGTAACAGGTACCTTGCAATGTGATGTAACACACAGTGGCAGATGAAGCCAACTAATATGGAGCCAGGAGGTTGATGGGGATGGGCAGTTTGATTACAAGTGCTGTATTCTTTTAAAAACCTCTACCGATCTCTTTTCATATTGCCAAACATCACTGTGCGTAGTATGAAATTTCTTCATGATACTTTCATCGGTACACTTAATGTGCTTTAAGCCACCTCCTCTATTACTTTCTTATCTTCCTTTTTCCTTCTTTTCCTTCCCATTCTACCTCTCCTGTCGTTCTCCTTTTCACTCATGATCTTGTTTAATGTTAACATTTTGGCTTTTTGGTTGCTGTTTTTCATTGTGTCTCCCTACTTTCCACAAATGAGAGGACACATGGTAATTGTTTTTGTGGGGTTGCTTTATTTTACTGAGCCTGATGATCTCCCATTCCATTCATTTTACAGAAAATGATGAAATTTCATTCTTCTTCATGTGTATATGTGCCACATTTTCTTTAGCTACTCACCCACACATTAGCATCTACACTGATTCCATAGTTTGGCAGTTGTTAATAGTGCCATGTTAACTATAATAAAATGACTTTGATGCTTTAATTTTTGAATGTATCCTAGATCCCCAGTACGAAGGTTGAGAAAGATTAAGTGAAATAATAACTCTAACGGAATTTTTTTATTAAAAGTCAGATGAATAGAAAACAGTATTTCCTCCAAGATGAGGTTGCCAAAAACAAAGGATCTTTGTCTTTGTGCTTCTAAAACATTCTAATGACTTCATTCCCACATTTTTTTCACCTTATCACCGCCAGTGTTTAAGTTATTCTCAGAGATTTAAATAATGGAAGAGGCTCAGTAAATCTTCCAGGAAACTATGACACTGTTTAATAAACTATTCCAAACAAAATAGTAAACTGATTAATACTTTTTATATTGTTCTCCTTCCTTTTCCTCCTCTCAGAAATGAGGAAGCACACTTCAAGAGAAACACATAATTGGGTTGCCTTTGCCATTAAGGATTTCATTAAGATCAAACAGTCCTGCTTCATCACCCCAGACCTTTTCTTAGGGTCCAATAAAGCTGGGTCTTCTCCAGCCGTGACGCTTACTAGAAAGTAGGTTGCTGCGTTATCAGAGAAGCTGAGTTGACACTGGGGAAAGCCCACATTCCTTGTCGGTGGACACATCCCTTCCGCGGGATATCAGGAGGTACCATTTGTAGACTGGTTAGCTCATATCTGCTTGCCAAATGTTTTAAATAAACTATCTATCTCCTAAACTCAAAGAACTCACTTAATAAGCTACTTACATCTATCCCTGTAAAAAGCAGCCTGATATAAGTGCCTGGGTTTCCTCTCCCGATAACCTCTCCTTTTTATTCTTATTACTAAGACAACACAAATTAAAGTCCTTTCAAAGATACAATGTTAGGTACCATTATCTCTCTTGTGAGCAATATTTAAGGATGTGACAAATTTGTTTTATATACACATATGCACATACATATTCTTGCAATGCTAGCAATTTTATTGCAATTTTTAAGCTAGAATATTGGTAATAGTTGATGGCTTCTTTCCCTATTTACATTATTTTTTCAGCTTTTTATTTAATCAGTGAACATTTAGTGTTCCCAGGGCCTCCTTTACCACCCACACATACTTGCTGACATAATATCACTGACAGGGAAATAAATGCTTACAGAACTGCAGGCTGGGAGTGAACTCTACGTGCCCTTAACCACTTCGCTCGGTTCTTGAATCTAGCTTGCAAAGCACCAAAGAGCAAACTTACCAGTCACACTTATGAAGGGAGGCAGAAACATCATTTAGCACAACTCAGTTGTCTACAAAAGTATAACATTCAAAACAGAGCTCAGCATTTTTGTCTGATGGATAACAGCATAACCCACAAACTATTTGAATTCTGCTTTCCAGCATCCTGTTCAGGGATTCTGTTGGTGAGAACATGCATGCTCCGTACACACACACACACACACACACACACACACACACACACACACACACACACACACACACACGAGGACAAGATTCAGTCCAGTCCCATATAAACAGGCCAAGCTCCAATAGCTGGTTTTATAATTCACTGACCTGAATTTGACCTCTCTCTAGATAACGAGTGTTGGAAATGTGGTTGGCTTCTGTGGCAAATCCATAAAAGTCAACCTAATGTCTAATGAACAAAAAGTGTGGGCCCAAGAGCATGGAGTTAGTGACTACCTCACTCCCAACCCATCCTCGTGTCAACATCATCTCCTGGGGAAAATCCCTCACCCAGTCCAGATGGAGGCTCTGCAAGCTTGTCTGATTCTACCAAGAGAAGAAGAGGAAGCCCTGTCTTTTCCTGACTCAATGGACAGGCTTAACAGAGAGGTTAGCACTTCAGCCATTGTGGCAGAGGCCTGTAGCTCCGTGATGGAGACGTACCCCAAAGTTGAAGAGTTTCCCCAGCGGTTCTGAAGAGTCACAGACACCAGCATCTCCTCCTCAGGAGGCAGCTTTGGATGGTTTCCTTCTCATCTCTTTCCTTTGATGAATCTTGTGACTCACGGCCTTAATATTACATAGGTGAAGCAGCAGGCCAGGGCTGCTTTCCCTGTGGTGGATCACAGTGGGTTGAGACAAAGTGCGGAGGAGAGAGGAGGGAAGGGAAAGTCAGAGCTCTGTCGTGAAACTTCATTATTGTGGACACAACCTTAAATGTCAATGGTTTAAAAAAATCGTTCATTTTGAGGGTGAATAGAAAAGACAAGGAAAAAAAATGGGCATCTTACAACAAGGAAGTTTGGAGGATTTCTGCATGTATTTTACTAAAATATAACACTGAAGATTATGCACCCTAACTCATTTGCCTTGACAAGAATGTCAGGTTTTGTTGTCACTAGTTATAAAGCTCAGAAGAGGTTTTTCACCTGACAACCTATATGCCCGTAACATCTCTGAAGATATTCGATATAGAAGAAATATACTGAACAAAACCAGGCTCCTCCAAGTATTTAATGATGTGTCAGATGCTAATTATATTTCTTAGTTAGTCTACCATATATGTGCCAATAGAAACTTAAATAATTGAGTTATTTCATTACTGGGAACATGCCAGAGAAATAACCCAAGGAAACATTTAACTTATCTGTTTGGTTTCAGAAGTTTCAGTCCATCACAGGTGGTAGAATTGGGTGGAGCAGAACAGCATACATGATGGCAGTCGGAAAGAGAATTAGAGAAAGAGAGGGGGAAAGCAAGAAACAGAGACATGGAGACAGACAGACAGATACAGAGAACAGAAAAATAGAGAGAGACAAGAGACAGAGAGCTGCCTCTTTTCTCCCTTTTTTGATCTGGCTTCTCTACCTGTGGGATTATGCTGTTATATTCAGGACAAATCTGCTCAGCTTAGATAATCCTCTCTGGAAATGCCGGTTATTGGCTCGTCCAGAGGTATGGACTGCTAATTTGTTAGGCACTTGTCAAATGAATCAAAAGGAGATAAGATTAACAAAAATAGAAATAGTGATACCTATAACTGTCATTGGACATAATAGCATCATTTCTCAAACAAAAAAACTATTCAAGTGGAACCTGCATAAAAGCATCATGTTTTTGACTTCTTTTCAATTCTCTTGTCTATGCCTGATTATGTAAATATAATCTGTATATATGGTTTTTAAATGTAACCGTAGTGAGGATTTGGGGACCATTAGGGTAATAGATAGTTAGCCACTCATCCTTCCGGACAATTGACCAGCTCCCTCCTGAAGATGGCTTCCTACTTTTAACAAAGTAAGAATATTTGAATTAATCATTCAGGGCTCTAGCTGTTATTTTGATGGAATTGGGGTTTGAACTCACGTCCTTGTGCTCACGTGTTAGTTGCTCCACCATTTGAGCCACAGGCATTGGTCTTCTTCAAGTTAGCTGTTTTCCAGGTAGGATCTCATGTTTTTGCCTGGGCTATCTTGCCCCTGGATCCTCTTGGATAGGCCTTGGTCATAGCCAGGATGACAGGCACGCACTCACCAGGCCAGCTTCTTTGGTGAGACAGGATCTTGCTACAAACATCATTTCTCCTGATTTCTCCTTCCTGGGTAGTTGGGAATATAAATGTAAACCACTAGGCCTGGCTACAAACTTTCATGGAATAAATATTAATCGTTTACTTAGTAAATAGGAGAGTATAGGAAACCTGACAAAAGCACTTCCTTTTCTGTTGCTAGCAAAAGAACTTGTGTGTAAACCTTCTCAAAAATCACTGATAATAGTGGTGCAAATAGGAAAAGACTTCAAATTTTTATATTGTACTTGAGAAGTAATTACATGAGAAAATTTGACTTTGTCTTCTCTTTTTGTCAAGATGCACTTATGTCCTCATTTCCAAACAGGTAAGATAGGATGTAGATATTCAAAAATTATTCTCTCAAATAGTAATTGACCTCTAAATTTAGTCTTTACCCATACTGCATCAATATCAATAGCTGTGGCATGACACATTGAAAAGAAGATGAGATATATCTATGGATAGTACTTTAAAGTTAGTAAACCAAATCCATGTACAAAACCCAAGTTTTGGTTAAGAGTATTCCTCAGTATCCACCCCTGCAAACACAAATACCCATTCACTATTTGTAAGGCCAGACATTTAAGTGTATTGTACACTTACTCTGATTGATTTATGGAAATAAGTTTTCTTTTAAAAGTGCGACATTCAAGCTTCCAAGGATGAATTTCATACCCAGCTTCCTCTAAAATTTTTTGTTTGTAACATCAAATCATTGGCGTCATGTACAGTTCTCTAAATGTGTTTAATTTGCATGGGGCGATTTCAAAGTTGAAATAAAGCTTCCATTTGTTTATATGAAATGTATCTTCTAATTGAGAAAAAATAAACATAATGCTATGGAACATGTCACAAGAAAACCAAACATCTCTCCCACTAGATTTCAGTCTGAGACGGTCTGGATGGGACTATCTACCTAAATGAGTTGAAATCCTTTGCCATTTGTCACAAGCTCACTCAAGACTGTACCTATCACCAAATCGATGGCCCAAGGAAGGAGCAAGTGCGGCACCCAAGGCAGAACGCCTCTGAGACCTTGTGGGAGAAAGGGTTTACCTCACAGCAGTGTTCCTGTCTCTCCTGAAAACACCCGGGCTGGGCAGCTTCATGCTCGGCTCCAGCCTTTAGCTATTCTACTTGTATTTTGTCAAACATGTCATGCATGAACAGAGCGTTTGCTCGCACAGATCCGCTGCCGACCCCCTGGGTTCTGTTGATTGGTTGGTTGATTTCCCCATAGCATTTCGGCCACCCTTCTCCTCTCCTTCAAACTTGGAAACCTTCACTCGCACCCATTTCCAGCTTGGTTTGGAAGGAGCTGCGTTCATTTGTCCGAGTTCAAGTTTGTCCACAGAGCCCATTTCGTGCTTGGCTGCCCCTGTGTCTCCTCTGCACTGCCTGTCCAAGTCGCTCTCCTTCATTGGGATTCCGGGACCCAAGAGGCACCTGCGTTTCTGCTGTGTGACAGATCCCCGCTCCGCTGACACTGAGAGACCTGGGTATGCGCAGGCCTGTGGGCTCCTCGCTTGACACCTCAGAATCTTCTTATTTTCCTAACTTGACCCCCACCCAGAAAGCTCCATGATAAATAAGACGAGGCAGCGAGGAGAGGGGTCACTAGGGTTCCCAAGGAAAGCACTCAGAGAATAGGAAAGCTGCTGTTTCCCTTGCTTGGTCCTCTCTAGGAATATACATTCATTTTGCTTCGGAGCTCTGATGGATCTATTCTTTATCTGTATCTATAAATCTATCCGCATTCTAAAATCTCCACAATTTTACTATATAGGTCGGGATTGGATAAAAATGATAAAGATTCCCAGTGAGATCCTTGAAAACTTGTGGACCCACGTCATCATGAATTTAATCTAACCACAGCAAGAAAGCAAGCAAGAGCAGTTAAAATAAACAAGGCATTCACCTCATAAAGTCAGGATAAAAATAGTCTTAACATCTTAAGTTAATGATGAAAAGAAAATATGCTACCGATACAAGTAACAGAAAAAGTATAAAGTATGAATGTATAAATGTTAAAACCCATCCTCTGAAAACAATAGGGAATTATTATTGAAAAGACAAGGAGTCCGAAGTATGGAAAGCAATGGAAGTATGCTGTAGACTTCACAGTGCAGATATAACACATCAGAGCAGTCTCTGTCTCTGAGAAGGAGCCAAGATGGAGGGCATCCTGTGTTTATTGCTGTAACTTATTTTTTAACTAGAATCATAGCACATGGGAAAATATTACAAATTTTATTAGAAATGTTGGAGCTGAAAAGTTATCTTTGTAGATATTATTTACTCAATAGATGAACCAAGAAAATATACATTAAGGCAAACAGGAACAGATCATAAACTTCCCCAAATCTAATAATAATATAAGAAGCATACAATCACAGAATTCAGGGATACAGTATATGTATATCATCTAAAATTTAACATTATGGATTGATATGGAGAAAGACAGAAGGAAGAAAGACTTTAGGAAATAATATAAGTGGACACAAAATGTTTTTGTCTTCATTTCTAGGTGAAATACAAACAAACAGAACATCCTAAAGGAGAAATAGAAAAGTCTATGATAAACATTTTGGAAGAGTAATGGGAAGGTATTTTTCAAGATGTTTTGAAAACTACAACAATGAGATTAAAATACAGTGAAGCACGATATAAGTATTTTAGTGTCTTGTCCTGGAAAGTAAAGCAATATTATAGACTAGTAATATATGCAGATGTAGACTTCAGTGTGATTTTTTGTATATGTAGGAATAGAATTATAAAAACCTAAAAGTTGTATTAGATCTAGAGTAACTTTAAAAAATAATAAGATCAACTTTGTTCTTATGCCTAATCATATTTCTAAACATATTATTCATCAAAACAGCTCATATTCGAAATAATATAATAAAATAAATATAACTAGGATAATAAAATAAATATAACTAGATACTGCCAATGTTGAAAAGGAACATTGTAAACACTTATGCAAATGACAGAATATAATACAATTCTATATTTAAATTGATATACTTGAGATGATATACATGCAAAAACAAAATAGCAAGTCCCTAAAAAAGAAAAAATATATATCCAAACAAATGAAAGTAATATTGTCCAGAAAACAAACACACACTTAAATTATTACATAAGGTTAAATAATCAAAAATAATATATTTATAATTATTACTCTTATAAGAATTCAAAAAAGGCAATTTAAGACAATGGAAAAATATTTTTGATCATAAACTTACGTAAAGAATGTGTGTAAGAACCATAAAATGAGAACTTAGTAAGTTAATAAAAAAATTACCTTGTATCTGATTTTTAAAACTTTTTAAATAAATAAATACATACGAGAGTCTTTTTCAGTCTGAAGATAGAGTAAATAATGTCAAATTAACAATCTAGATTGTGATATGTCTATCCAATTAGGATTTATAAAGCCAGTAAAACTCCTAGGTCTAAAGAATTCTAGTTTATACAATAAATATTCAGTAATAGTAGACATTGTTATGAGAGGCTGATTAATATAAATGTCATATATCCCTTGTTTATTTACCTAAATCTGCTTTTATACTGTCATACAAATACTTTACTTTTTATCCATTTGTATGTAACTAAGTTTTTATCTGTCAGTCACTGAAAAAAAATGAAACAAAGAATCTACCCATATTGTCATTAGTATCTCTAAGTACTATCTACCTAAATATGAGACAGATACAAAATTTTATAAAAGAGTACACAAGTATAATTACCAAATAACAATCATTAAAAATTAATCTTATCTAGTAATGTACTAATTTTTTTCTCTCAAATATTTGTAGCATTGTATGCATGTTGGTTTTATTCTTCTGAGACCTTAAGATACAGTTTCAAATTTATAGTACTTTCTGTTGCTTTGAGATAGTATCTTAGTTCACAATTTTTTCTTTCTCCAATGTATGCTTTTAGAAACCAGGAAAAAATATTGTTCTTAAAATGAATGACTGAAATAATAAATGATCGAGGACAAACCCAGTACAATGCATTTGGGCTGGGGATACATATTTAGAAGACCTGCATTTTGTTAAATCTTAATATCTCAAACAATGGAAATATATGGGATATCGATACCTTCACAAAAGAAAGTCTGCAGTCTGTACATATGCAAAAATATAAAAGCTCACACATTTAATATAAGATATGCATGCCTGTTGAAAATATTACACACCAACTTACAAAAGTTGCCTTGTTCCTTGATTTAGTTATCTATTTGTGCATGGTTTGAGTGAATTCTTTTTTTTTTTTTAGGTTTTCTATCCTTTTAAGTAATAATGGAACTGGGCAAGTCTGAGAGAGGGCATAGTTTTATTTTTTTTCTCCCTTGTTCATTTTATTTTGAAGTGTCCCTGATTAATAAGATTTATGGACCAGGCTTAGTCTTCTGGGCTTCAGGGCTGTTTTATTTTACTCCAGTGATTCTAGCCTTTGGTTGCGTCTGCTCTTCCTCATGAACTGAACTTTTTACCTCCAAGAAGCCTACTCTCATCTGACCTACAGAAAATGGCAAATACCGCCTAATTGTATCTCTACCCCGAACACCGTAATAATTATTTTGTATTTCAAACTTCACTGATTTATTCCAAACTTTACAGCCAGTGAAAAAGCACAGGAAAGAAACGAAACATTCCTTGCTGAAATGAACCTCTAAGTCTCTTTAATTATTTACAGTAACCGTGTACATGGGAAAAAAGGTTCGTAGTCTTCACCACCTTCGAATGCACTTTTCCTTTCTTTTGCTGTGTTTTATGAGATTTGCAGTGAAGGGATATTTTTGTATGTTATACGAATTTCTGCACATACGTATAAGACTGCCGTAAGGACACTCAGACATACAGCCAGAAAGGAAGACCAGGCAGCAAGTGATGAAGTCTGCACCGCACTGTGCTTCAGGGGAATTCCACTGTGAGTGCAAGTAGGCTCCTTAGTTGTCCCTTCCGACATTTACTCACCTTTTGTCCCCTGTGGAGGACTCTCCTTTAGGGAAATGAAGAATAAAAAAATTCCCATTTAGGTCTCGTGCCCATGGTGAAAATAAGATATCTAGGTTGACGTAGTCTCTCCAGTTTGATTATTAAAAGCAGACCTGTCATCTTTCACCCAAATATTTGCCAACCTCTACCTCTGGGATTATGGCCAGGGCATGCACAGGACTCAGACCTAGCAGCCCAGAAACCTGCATTGAGCAGCCAGCCTTAGCAGCAAAGCAAGCATTTGATCCGTGTTCTAGTCTTTTTGTTAGCTTCCAATGCCTTTTGATGTCAAAGGATGCTTTTGAATTTGCTGACTTGCAGCATATCTTACTGACCCTGTGGTCTCTTTTCTTAAAACCTATCTTCATAAGCTTTTATGGTAAGAGAGGGGAGAAATTTTGCCATCTCTGTAGATGTGTCTTTGGAAAATTAAAATTTCCTCTGGAACAACCAGTATGCCTAATCCTACATTAAAGTAGCTGTTGAAATGCTCTTCCATAACTGGGAGGCCTATGTGATTTCTAAAGAAACAAAATCAGCGTTTAATTAACTCTGAAATCCTCCTGTAAATGGGGCTTATATTTGTGAGTAAAGCTCAAGGCAGGATGAATTTGGAGGGCACACACACACACACACACACACACACAAAACCACTCGGAGGAGTTGCCTTTTCCAGGAGCCAGCCAGCCCTATCTGAAGCAGGCAGACTCTCCGCATGGCTACATGGGCTAAATTAAGGACTGTGGAAGTTCATCCAGAGTGCAGATTAAAATTTTCAATAGACCTAAAAATGTCTCGAAGGCATGAATGAGCCTGTCACTTTTCCTCTGCCTCTCTAACACATGATGGATTCACTCGCGACCCATAATACAACGCGTGAGCTATGCCTGGTTGGGTCTGCTATTCTTCCTTATCCAGTCATGCTGAAAGAGAGGTTGTGGTTAAACAAATCTGCTTTTATGGAGCAAAGCGCTGTGAAACAGACCTGATTAGGGGCTGACACACTGAGTTAGGCTGGGGCATAAAGTTGGTTGATGACTCTATTGTTTCTGATCCAGCACTCTGCCTTTGCCATCTTTCCCAATTTTAATTTGAGCCCAAATATTTTTGCAACCATGAAGTATTTCTGCAAACCTAAGTATTGAAAGTATCTTACTATTTGCTTGTCTTGCACCTTAAGACCCACTTAATAATGATGCTTCTTGTAAAATGACATGATAACAAAGCAACGTTCATGGACTGTTCTGATTTTCATTTCGATAACCCTGACCGTATCTGTATTACTAAGATGACTGTCTAACATCAGGCCAGGTAAAAGGTCATTTTACCTTGTGTTTCAGTTCATTATCTGATAGGCATTGGGGTTCATGTAACACGGTTGTTACATCTCTTATGTTGTTGTCTCTGGCACACACGTTCACATATGCACATAGACATGTATGTATATAAGTATGCTATGTGTTGATGTGTGTTTATTGACATACAAAGATAAATCTGAGATATCTAACCATACTTTCCCTTCCGAGATGCTCACTTTTAAACACACTTCATTTATATAAATATATTACACTGTCCTCTTTCAACTACAGAAAACATGGAAAAGCTACTCTCAAGACTTTCTCAATACTTGTCAATATATAGTCAGTTATTTGTTTGAAATAACAGTTAACACCAAGAGCAAAGTAATATCAGGATATCAAAAATAATAATGTGTTTAAGCCAAGACGGAGTGAATATAGTGTCTCCCCTATCACAGTTCAATACATTGAAGTTGAAATTTTGGAAAAGTGGGTTTTGTCAAGTAGATTTTGCTCAACCCTATCATCCTAGGTCCTAGCTCTTTGGAAGGCAGAGACTAGGGTATGCCCATGGGTAAAACTCTCAGAGTGCCAGTTTTCTGCCTATAATCCTATCTACTTAGGAGGCTGAGATCCAAGGCTCATGGTTGGAAGTCATCCAGAGCAGGAAAGTCCTTGAGACTCTTACTCCCAATTAACCACCAGAAAACCACAAGTGGAGCAGTGGCTCAAAGTGGTAAAGTCCTAGCCTTGAGCAAAAAAAGCTCAGGGACAGTGCCCAGGCCCTGATTTCAAGCCCTACAACCAACAAAATAAAGGTAATAAATAAATAAACTATCTCAAACCTCCAGCAATTGTTGCGCACAGGAGCGCTCACCTGTTATTCCAGTGGCAGGAGAAGCAGGACAGCTGGATGCACTGGTAGAGCTTTGTTATCTCCAGCTGCAGAGTGATGAGGATGTAGAAGGTATCACAGGCCAGGCCAGGTTGAGTCTGAAAATAGCAGTACAGAAAGGAGCTGTGGCTCCTGTGGTGTAGTGAGCATTATACCACAGGAGCTCACATAGTATAAGTTTTTAGGAAGACTAAGTCAATGCCCAACAAAGTAAGTACCAGGAAATGGGGACTTGAATTGCAGAGGAGGGGCAAGGGGACAGGATTAGACAAATAAAGGAGGAATGGCAGGAGAAGGCAGTCAGTAACTCATTATATATGCCATGAAATTGAGAGACACAGGCAAGAGGTGGGCCAAAGAGTGTGGGAGCAAAATGTTGAAGGGATGACAGATAAAAATGCAATATATACATATACTGCCAAAGAGAGGGAAGGAGTGGGGGGGACAGATGGGTGAGAGTGTTGAAAGGGGTGATATTGATGAAGAGGCCTGCATTCATAAGCTATTTTGTTAAATGGCAATGCCTTTGTACAACTAATTAAAGATTACATATATATATATGTAATATATATGCATGTATGTATATATGGTTGTGGGGCCTGAACTCTGGGCCTGGCCACTGTCCTTCAGCTCTTCAGCTCAAGGCTAGTGCTCTACCACTTGAGCCACTGTGCCTGTTTTCTGGTGGTTCATTGGAGATAAAAGTCTTAGGGACTTTCCTGCCCAGGCTGGCTTTGAATTGAACCCTCAGATCTCAGCCTCCTGAATTGCTAGGATTACAGGTGTGAGCCATCGGTGCCAGGCAAAAATAAAATTTTAAAGCCCTGGATTGAATTCCAGTACCTTGGGAATAGATGCCACCTGAGTGGCAATATCTAGAACCACTGGGGAAAGCACAGTGTTCTGTGGGCCAGTCTTCATGATAAGTGTCAGGATGGGTATAACAGGTCCAGGACCAGGAGTGGAGCGTGGCTCAGCAGATGAGAATCTGGGCTGTGCCCTGACCCCAAATTCTGTTCCCATCCTCCTAGGATTGGTGGCAAAGGTGTTCTGATGGTAGTATTCAGATATCTGAGTATTATGACAATGACTAAATGAACATAGCAAGTTAAAGACAAATAAATAAAATTATTGTCTTTAACAATTTTTATTGTTTTTAAGTAGTTGTCCAAGGGAGGTGTCATTTAACAAAGCAGTGTATTAGTTCAATGTATCTTGATCTCTATCATCCCCTTCAATAACCCCACCTCCCTTGAACACGCTCCTTCCTTCATGTTTCTAAATTTTGTGGTATATGTAATAAATTCTTGACTGCCTTCTCCCCTCTTCCTCCCTTCGTTTCCTTTTAATAATGCTTAAAATCTAAACTGTTTGTTGCTGTTGTTTGAAGATTGGGAATTGTATCATTATCCCAAAATGTGATAAATGTTTGAATATGATTTGTATTTAATGGTGAATAATGAGACCCTTAGATGTGACAACTGTGAGTTGAACTAAGCTTATGGTCCCTATGATGTGTAAATATAATAGAATATCTTAATCTCAAAAGCTACACTCACCAAATTAAACACACAAATGACAGTCACATATGGAATGGCTGGAGATTTCCTGCTTACACATGTGGCTTGCCTCCATGAGAAATAGACTCTGTGTTCCTACTGGATAGCTTAAGGGTAGGCAATGGACACTCAGAAGCCTGCAGTGTTTGTGTGGTGTGACAGGGCTCGGAGAAGCAAGGCTTCATCATCTGTTCATACTGTGATTCTGTGACTTTTGTTGATACATTAGTAATAGAAACTGCCCCTTTTGGAGAAGCTGGGTGCAGCATCCAGCTTCAGTGACATCCAACCTGCGTGACATCCAACCTCAGCCAGTGCCCTCAAGCCTTCTACCCTGAGAGGTAAAGGGGCCTGCTGGACCCTCACTGCTGCTTCCTTGATAATGTTTAAAAGTTGCCACACACACACACACACACACACACTCCTCAGAATAACACACGCAACCGGTGACAACGATGGATTAGGAAGTTCATCTACTACTGTGAAGCCCATTTTGATTAAACTCTGAGATGATATAGAATTGTCATTTTAAATTAAATGCAGAAGCAATATGCCTAAAGTCATTTTCATTCAATTTGTGAACAAAATCTAGCATATCTCCTTAACATGTTGTCACTAAAATGAATCCAGGAGATTAAAGTTCCAAATAAAGAACATCTTTGTGAATTATTCAGGCTATGAAACCTTGTCCATGGAACACTTAGATCTTGAAAATGGGGAGCCAACTGAAATTAACAATAATGCCAGTCTTGCAAAATACTCTGCCATATATAAAACATTTTCTGTTTGGTTTTATCTAAGTTTGCTTGCAAAATATTTGGCACTTAAATATGGGAGATATATATAAGAATCAACTACTCCAAGAATTTTAGATGTTGATTTTTAAAAAATAATTCTGTCCTTCCTGATCTATCAAACCTCACATAATTGCTTCTTGAGCAAAAGATCTCATAGAGGTAATCGCTCCCTATATTTTCATTTTATCGTAGCCCAGAAGATTAACACTTAGTGGCTATTCATGTAACACTATGTGACTAGATTGGAAATGTGGAACATGAGAAAATATGACAGTAACATATAGACCCAGAGATACAAGAACAGGAAGAGCCAGTACACCTGTTAAAGGTGTTAAAATAAATTTTACAGATACTGAAAGTGTTACCAAGTTTTAGTAATGTTAATGAAAATAATTATTGTAGACTATAAATAAAAAATATTCAAAGGTACAGAGTTAATGATAAAAAGGAAATATTAGAATATAATATTTTTATAGAATTCAATATTATCTTTATCATAAAATGGTTAGTGTTTGCCATAATGCAAAATAATCTCTATTAAAAAAATGGTCTAGCTGGGACCATGTATGGTTTGAATCCCAAGTACTCAGGAAGTAGAGGTTGAAAAGATGTTTGATAAATTTCAAACCAGTCATGACTAAAAGTGAGATTCCATCTCAATGTATAAGCCAGACATGGTGGTATGCACCTGTAATCCAGGCTACTCAGGGAAATAGTAAGAGAATCACAATCTAAGGCCACATTGGAACAAAACTGTGAAACCCTATCCCAAAAACTACTTAAAGAAAAGACTATTGAATTGCTGTGTCTACTGGATGCCTTGAAACAGTAACTTATTGTTTGAGCAGGTATTTAGGGTCATATATAATATATTCAAAATATTTACTATTACAATATTATTCTGTTATTATGATTATACTTATAAAATATTTTATTACATTTCACCCTATCGTACTATAGTACATATAATGTAGACTGTCATATATTATATAATATGTATGAACATGATGATGTCATTGTGCACAGAGAGAATTGAAGTCTTTTCCTACTATAAATTATTTTAATGTCTTTCTCTTTTCTGTTTAATCTGACAGGGGCTTTTCCATTCTAGGTGGAACAGAAATGGTAAAGGTTAGTGTCCTGTCTTGTTTCTGATCATACATGTGGTGCTTTCAACATTTCAACCATTAATTACATCGATTTTCATTTATTACATATGGACTTGTCACAAATAGCCTTTGTGTCACACCACTTAGAGATGACAGAATAGTTTAATTTTTCGCATTGTACTCATTAACTAAACAAGCAGGCCTTATCAACAACTAGACTGCAACTGACAGTTAATCTACTTGAGTCCTTTATAAATTATATTTTGGTAGATATAAAACTAATGGCATTGAAATGTATATTAAAGACAAATGTATGTACCTGTTTAAATATGAAATATATTTGTTAGGATTAGAGGGTATTTATAATTGGAATGTCAGAGATATATTAATTACAGCATTATTTTACTTTTGTTACATTTCTTTGATAAAATTGTATAAAATAATATAAATTGAAATGCTATACTTGTCTATCCCTAGTTCTATGAAATACAAAAGTAGGAAATGAAAGTAGTTGTATTTATGGCATCTCTCTAATAAATTTTAAATCAAAGTACCTAGATGAAATAAGATTATGTGCTAGTATATTTAGTATATTTTAGTTAGACTGCTCTTATTGGGACACTGGATAAAATGTGTCTATAAGATATCTTGGAGTCCATACAATTGTGAATTTTCCTTAATTATTCTTCACTGAAAAGCTTGCATTACATTGGAAATTTGGCAATTTCAGTACAATAGAATTTTTATATTGCTCTTGTAACTCCAAGCAGTTATCACTAAATGTGAGTGATGGACAATGAATATAGATGTATCACATAATCAACCTCATTCTTTCAAGAGTGATATTTATCTAGTCCTGCCACCACCTCTGCTTCTATTTTTCCACTAGTGTCAAGACAGAGATAAAGAACACATAACAAATGTACTTCTTCTTTATCATCTGACTGACAGGGAATAATGCAGGTACGTATTAATGCCCACAGCTTTGAGTCCTTCCTTTACAAAGAAGAAACTAAGGATGATCTTTAGAGTTCACAAATCTTCAAAGAATTAGGAAAATGAGGTTGTTTCAAATACAATGAATATGTGTTATATTCATTGCAATATAAGCTTCACTGTATTAATCAGTGATTGTGTTCCATGAACAGTATTAATGATTTCAAGTGTCATCTTATTCAATTTTCCCATCATCTTAAGTGGGTAACCACTACAAGCAGTTGCTGTCCTTAGGAAGGCACTTATGCCTATGAAATGTTCTCA
Organism: Dipodomys spectabilis; assembly: GCF_019054845.1. Lineage (NCBI taxonomy): Eukaryota > Metazoa > Chordata > Mammalia > Rodentia > Heteromyidae > Dipodomys > Dipodomys spectabilis. The sequence continues at coordinate 2,572,209 of NW_024870892.1, read as the reverse complement.
AAACTGAACTTGGAAACTAGAATGCAAACCTAGTGTGATGGAAAATTTTAGGCTTTAATTGACTGAATTAAGGAGTACCCAGATAGCAGAACAATGTCATTTCTGGTTACATTTGTGATGGTGTTTCTGGAGAGACTGCTTGACAAATTGATTGATATGTGAGTCCTTAGAATAAGGAAAACTTAGCATTGCCCACTACTCATTGATTGGGCACAGGGGAAGAAAGAGAAGGAGGGAACTTTTACATTTTTTGCTCTTTGAGCTGGACGGGTCTTTCTCTCCTGCCTGTCCTCTTCTAGGCTTCAACTCTCCTGACTAGGGACAGTAGTCCTCTGAGGATCCCAGATTTTCATATCTGAGTCTGAAAAATACATCAATTGGTAATTTTCCTGACTCCATCTATTTGGATTTGAAATATGTCACTGTCTAGGCTTCAGGGACTCTCAATTTCCCAGAAAGATTGCTGGGGGACTTGCACATGAATTTGTCCTTCTCATAAATCCCCTACATTTGTATGTATGCATCTATCTATCTATCTATCTATCTGTCTGTGTGTCTGTCTGTCTGTCTGTCTCTGTTATTCTATCACTCAGCTATCTTGTTGGTTCTGTGTTTCAGCAGAACCCTGACTAATACATCTGAGTACATCTAATTCAAGTGCTAGTGTGTCTATGTTTCTTCATTTAAAGGCTTCTTCTGAGGGCTGGGATGTAGCTCATTGGCAAAGTGCTTTCCTACCAAGTGTAACATCCTGGGTTCAATGCCCAGTACCAAAAAGAAAAAAAAATACAGTAAAACCTTCATCTAGGGACATCTTCAACTGCCGCAGCAGTTGAAGAACTACAAATATGTAAATAAAGAGTAAACTGTCACAGTCACAAAAGTTCAAGAAATCACAAAAATAAAATTGTAAATGTCTCCTTTAAGAGAAAGAAAAACATTCTTGATTTGTTTTTTGTGTATGTATATATATTTATATATTTAATTCTTAGCACATTACTTAAATGATTGAAGAATAGCTGGCATACAACACTGGGCTTTGAAATATAAAACTTGGCAAGAGGGTCTCTTCCAATTGAACAGATGTCTGATAGACACAAAGGATTCACAAATTAAGGTGCATGTGTGTGCATGACATGTGTATTTTTATGCAAGGCAAACAGATTATGAGTTGCCTGTTCACAGAAAAGCAGTGAATCTCAGTTTGTAAATCCACTTTCTGGTTAAGCCAGTGGAACAAATTTTTAAAGAGGAGTAACACTACTCTCAAGTCTAAATTTCAATTATTCACTACTTACTGGGCTAAGATTGAACACAAACTACTTCCGATATTTGTCAGAATAACAACTTTAAAAGAACCTAATAAAATTTCTCACATAATGTTGTCTCTTGAAGTCTAGAAATTCAGAAAAGAGAAGAAGTTTGGAAGTTTACAGACATTGAGCCTAACAGTAGTTATTCAATATAGGTATATATCTCGTAATTTTGAGAAGAAGAAAATAGCCTAAGGAGTAAGTGTCAAAACAAAGTTGGGAGCAAATGCATAATACATTTAAAACATCACAAATAACACTTTGTTATTTAATATAACATGAGTGATAGACAATTGAAACTATGTCACTTTGCATAGCGTTCATGCATAAATCGTAACTGTCATGTTATTTTGGTCATCAGTATATCTGACTTAATATTTTCCTCCCTTTTAATTTAGAGATTAAATGCATCTGATTGTTGTTTGTACTCCAAATGACACAATGACGGATTCTATTTGTGTTTTACAGTTCCCTTAATTGACACTCAAACAACTGTTTAAAAATAAAAATAATACCTAAACTGACTGTTATAAATCACACAAATAATAAAGCACTACATAATTGAAATTAAATCTTTCATTCAAATTCAAGGCAGGGAAATACATATGTATGCACACTATCATTTTCTATATGAAAAGAAAGTGAGAGAAGGCCTGCATGTATGTATATATATATATATATATATATATATATATATATATATATATGTTTGCCAAGTCAATACAAAAGCCTAAATGTTTAAGGCATTTTTAGAGGTAATGGAGAGTAGATTTTAATTACTACATGGAATACATGGAATTATGTGTCCGAGGTGATATTTCAAAAATGCTATTTCTTTCTGTTGTCTTCACAGTGAAAGAACTTTTCGCTTTTCAGAAGTAAACAGATTTTTACCTTGCATATCAGTTTGTATTGTACACACATGTCTCTGTAAGTACCTGATCAGTCATGCAGATAAAAACAAAGCCTTCCTGAAGATACTTAAGTGAACCTCCAACAACATCTAAAGGGGTGATTAAAGCTATTCCAGTGTTACCAAAAGCAATGGGCAAAGCCAATAGTGACAAATAAGAATGTGTTAATGTACTATTTGTAATAGACAAATGAGAGATGGTAATATCCCAGGTTCAAATCCAGGTAAACTCCCTAGGAAAGATATTAACAATGGGAAAAGCAATTGATTTTACTTATGCCTATTGTGATTAAAAAATAACCTACTAGAAACATCCATTGACTCTCCTTGATTTCCATGAACTTCACCAAATTTACGGAAGGAATGCTCACTATACCTCTGGGGAATGCGTCTCATCTCAGGGTTACTAAGGTTCCAGTGTTGTAGGTCCTGATGTTCTTACAAGGGCCTGTACAATGAGCAAGGGATGTAGGTGAGCGAGGTCATTAATTAAAGATCTATCAATTGAAGGGATAGACCCCAGTAGCTGTGATAAAATAAAAGCCAGAAAGGGCAAGTGGTAAGAAGTGAGTGACAAACTCTTGCAATATTTGAGTAAGATAGTAAGCTTCAGGGGACAGGGAGTGCCAAAGAAGGACATTTATATTAGTTTATATTAGTGTGCACTTCCTATTTGACAGGTGTGGACTTTTAATTACATAAGTCCCTTCGCCTCCTCATGAACCCGATGAACTTTTAAAAGCCTGTTTTATAGGCGGACTTCCTTGAAACTGAAAGCATTTTTATAGGTTTTTACAAGGTTCCTTGCTGGTATCTAGTGAAACCCGAGTCCACAGTTCAAACAAAAATGACTCAATACTAGATTCTATGGTTTGTCATCTAAATTCTTTTTTTTTAGGTTTATAAAATATTTTTTTATTTGAAAAGGTGATGAGTGGGGGTTACAGTTACATAGGTAAAACAATAAGTACATTTGTTTTTAATCATTGTTACCCCATCCTTTTTTATCTCCCACTTACTCCTCCCCACCCCTCCCCCAAGTTGTAAGGTTCATATCCCACATAGTGTCAAGTGAGTATCAATGTGGTTGTGGTTCATCCATTGTGCTGCTGTTTCTGTGATTCCCTTTCCCTTCCACATATTGCATTGGCTATTATGCAAAACACGAGGTACACAAAGCTAATAGAAATGAAGAAAGAAAAAAAACAATAAGGAAAAAAGAACAAACTATATACAGGGTCTAATGAAAACCTCTTGTTTCCATAAGTTGGAGTTCATGTTAATATCTTCATTATATACAGTTCTTTGCACTGAGCACTTGGGTTCTTGAGATCCACTCTTAAGAATATCTTCTACATATTCTTGCTGCACATCTTGGGCTCTGTTGACCAGGACTGTCTTCTGTGGAGAGCTTGTTTAAAATGGAAACTGTCATACCCTAGGACCCAATGAATCAGAATCTCTTTGGAAGACAAGTCTTAGGGTGATTCTTACCCATTCTCAGAAAGGAAGTTAGCCAGAGCAAGTTGTAGTTCAAAGACATAGCCCAGGCACAAGTGCAGAGCCCCTCACTGAGATGGATGAAACAGGACCAAGCTCCTGAGCTTAGCCAGTGTCTAAGAGAAAATGTCTGAGGCCTGGTTACAGGGTGGACAATAAAGAAGCAGAATACCATATCAAGTTGTGAACAGAAAATAACTTTACCTGTTATCTGTCCTTCTCTCCATTCACACTCCACACACTGACATAGGCAAGCATAGTATTCTGAAACCAAATTAAATCTTTTACTACCCCTATTACCTAGAATCAGATCCATTCTTCAGCAAATATGCCCAAAGAAAATGTGATAAAACATTTTTCCAGTATAACCCTGATTTCAAACATATCATGATTAAGTTGGTTATATTAAAGAAAATAGTAGACATGATATTCTAGGTAATATGGACTTTTCTTGCAATGCATCTGAATATGAATGAAAACACAAAGCTTAAATTTTGAAAGTAGTCATCACCTACAAATTTGAATAGCTCTAGAAAGAATGGTTTAGTATCTGGCATTCTGTAACAGGTCTGAGAAAGATCTATTGATTTTTTTACTTAATTTATTAGGGTCATCGGATTAATTGGCCAATGTGATTTTATGTCACAGTTTTTTTTCCTGATAATGAACAGCTTTGGGCTTTAAAACTTCCATCTATTCATATAATATTTATTAAGTACCAATACATTGGATATTAACTTAGATATGAGAGTTAACATGCTTGAGGTTTTGTTCAGAAAGCGGAGAAAATGCATATATAAAACTGAGTGTTGCTGGCTATTGTTTTGATGTACAAGGAATTTATTGAACTTAAAAAGAGTACACAAGGATTGAAATCAAATCCTTCAAAGAGGATAAGAGGCTAGAGAAGAATCACAACCAACGATCACTCTGTGAAAAAGCTGATTGACAGAAGAAGGCACTTCCAGGACATGCACACTGCGAAACAAAGGGATGCAGCCCACAAAGAACTCTGGCTAAAGTCCTCACAGGACGGGATCCTGGATGTGAAGATGGGAATTGGGATGTTGCAAGAATGGAGCCTGTGTCTCTCCACCTGGCTGAATAACTGCATTTGAGCTTATTGTTTCATCCTTTGCCAAAGGAAGATGATATAATGATGACCCCTGATGGTTTAGAAGGATCTCTACAGTGAGCATGTTGGGGACAAAAAGGACCACTTGTTTGTCAATTAGAAGATAATCAGAATTAGGAATATCAGTTATAACCTCAGATGTGCTCCAAGCCATAACAAAGAATACTTAAAACCTCAGTGTGCAGGTTTAGAGTTATTACCTCAATACGAGTCTTGCTTAAAGTATTGGTAAACCTGGAATTTGGGGGATATTCCTGTAACCCCAGCTATGCTTGTGAGAGTTTGAGGAACAGTAAGACTGTCCTCATCAGCAGATGGTTTCTGAAAAAAAAAAAAAAAAAACTAAAGTGAAACTCCAGTGCTTTAGCATGAGACCCTGAGTTCAATCTCTACTATATAAATAAATATATAAATTATATGTAATATAAACTATATAATACTATAAATAAAGGTCCAGTCCTTGCTTGGCTCCATCTTTCAGGACCCAGACCACCAGTTTTGAGACAAGCCCTCTGTGAGAGGATATATGGGCTATCAATATGACCTAAAAGCAGTTGTGAAAAAGCACAAAGCATAGGTCTCATGGTTTCCCTTATTTGAAATAACTAGTATATGTCTGAGACAAGCGGAAATGGTCAGATAAGTTGATGTTAGGTGAAATGAACCCCAAGATAAGGACTCAAATGTTTTTTTTCTTTCTTGCTATTGGTTCTAACATATTTATAAGATGATTTCTTTGTTGCTTTGTATGTCCCTCCCCCACAATATAACCCCTGTTTTCACTGTATTTGGTGTTGGTATAATTTGTGGAGGGGAAGGGAAAAAACAAATTGTTTAAATAGGGATACAGGTGGACCCATTGCAACAATGAGATGTACAAGACGTTATGTTGAAAAATGGGTGGCGGGAAGGGATAGGAAGGGGAAACAAAGGAGGAGGCAACTGCTTGATAAGAAATATACTCATTACCTTACTCACGTAATTGTAACCCCTCTGTATGGTATTTTCGCAACAAAAACATCATAAAATTAAAAAAAATAAAAATAAAAAATTTTAAAAAAAGGCACAAAGCAAATGCAAAGTTGTCTATAGAAAGCCTCCAGCAGAGATGTCTCATTCTGAAAAGGCATTGTTGATTTTGAGACACCCCTTTCCCCATAATGTTTCACAGTTTGGGAAACATCATGCATGTGCTGTTGTTACTGACTCGGATTTAAATGTTCTATATTTTCTCTCTGGCTTTGCTTACACTCAGCCATATGACTGTATAACCTCTGATATTAATAAGGCTCCTTGGTATTCCAAGATGCTTTAAAATGAAAAAATAAAGCTAGTTTTAAAATATACTACATTTTTGGAATCAAGTAATTTATTCTTCACCAAATAAACAGTGAAAATAGTATTTGGTCACATGTGCAGATGTAACAGAGAAAAGCTGGGAGAGTACCAAAGCTGACTCCACACGTAACCCAGGCGCCTTCCTATTCTGATTGTTCTTTATATTCCTGTGTGAGTTTAGGTAGTACTGAACTTTTCTGTATTTCAGTTCCATCATTGATAACACAGGGGCAAAAATAAAAGAAAGTAGAGTTGTTTGGAAATTAAATCTGTGATATACACTGGACTCATGATAGACACACCTGTAAAATAGTACATTTTTGCACATTCCTATTTTTATTGTCATGAAGATTATTATTCCATGGTGGCCTGTCAAACAATGTGTAACCATTTAACCCCTAGGCTCACAAGTGTTTCTTGAAGCCCTTCTACATGACCTTGTCCCGTATTTATACACCCCCCAGTGGACTACGCATCCCTTTTATGACCAATCAAGTCCATTCAGGTGGCTAGGTGAGGAGGACGCGTTACCTCTGTCTGTGAGAAGTGTGCGGGACCAGCCACAGCCCCTAGAGATGAAGCCCTGTGGGCAGAGTTGCATGGTGCATGCGAGCACCTGGCTTGGTTAGGGGAATTTTACACAATGTCTTCCTTGACCAAAAGGCCAGCATGCGGAGCGCCTGCGGAGCCTTTGGGACAGCTGCTCTCCTGCCTGACTCCCTTCTCCAGAGTGGAGATGTCCCAGCCAAGGGGAAGCAGCCTCAGTGCAGAGTCGCACTGGAAAAAAAATCACTTCCAGCAGCCGCTCAGACAAGAAAGAAGGTCAGAGAAGATTTATCCACAGGAGAGCCTCTGAAAACATCGGCAACCTAAAATGCATGTTCACAGTGTCTCGTTGCAGAGTTAATCTGCTAGTTTTAATTAGCGGGTGGCAGCCATAATTTACTCTCTGTCTCTCAAATACTATCATTATTTCTTTAAGCCCTGTTGTCTTGATGATGATTCTCTAAACGCACAATAATTATATTGTGTTTCAAGACAGCAGCTTTGTGTTATATCCGTTAAGTCAATATACATGATCACAAAATATTTTACAAAATGCGTTATACATGTCTTTTAAAAGTCTCCTAAACCCTCGAATCTTTGGAATCATGTACTTCCACTCTTTGCTTCTTTTCCACATGAAAGCCATTATTTATGAGTGTGTTTGGGGTATCATTTGAGGCTGACATACTATGATTTGGTGGTAAATGATACTTCTCTGTCTTGATTAGCAGTTGACAGAGAACTTACTCATTAGTGATTTGCCCTTGATGGCTTTTGATTTTTTTTTTTTTTTGGTGTATTTATTGCACACACATAAAAGAATCCAGGAAAATGATTTTCAGTGCAGTGTAGCCTATTGAGAGGAGCTTTCTTTTTCTCCAGGAAACATGGTGACTTTCATGATTCTCTTCCTTATGTGTCACAAGCTTAGGTCAGTAAGGTTTTACCATCTGTTTCCATCGAAAAACAAAAACAACAACAAAACCCAACCTTGTAAAGGAGTCTGAATGAAAGATTCACACAGTATATCATTAGTGTAAGGAGTTAGTATTATAAGTTCTCTGCTCCCAACAGTCATAGTTATACAAAGAAAAAGAAAATATCATCAAAGCATATATATTTCTATGACTTATTCCTTCTCTGAGCCAAAAATGCAGGCTGATTTTGGCACTCTCCACAGAACTAGTTAATCAAAAAATTGTATTTAATTCAAATTGCCTAGTGTTTTAATGGTTACATGAAATTTCAGCCACAGTGAACTATATTCAATGTTGTTAATATTTACAGAAAGCTATTAAAGATCGGTATATTTGTAGAGAAAAAACACAGGTTTCTAGTCTATTGAAACTATATCTGCATTATTATTTTCTGTAACTGAGTAATTTCAGGAAGACAATACCTAAGATTTCTTTGGTTGCTACCATTTATAGCAATAAACAAAATGAAAAATGAATTTATAAAATCATATTCACTGAAACCATTAAGGGGTAAAAAAAATTGGGAAAATAATATTTTTAAATAGCTGGAAACTAGTAAATGAAGCTGCTCCCGGATGTCAATTAGAGATGGGTCTCATATCCGGAAAATCAGGGACCACAGGATGGAAGAGACATTCTCCAGTCAAGGAGAATGCAATATTTGATACACCATCAGGAAACACAAGTGCTACTGGCCCTTGGCAGTAACCTCCAGACCTCTGGGTGCTGAGCTAGAAAAGATGAAGTCTGATTTTGACTTCCTCCTATACACAGAATGTCATCAGCACATCAAATTCCACCCACAGTGAACCCCTGGCATGGGTAATGATTATAATCTTCACATTTAATCACGGGAACTCAGTGACAGGCAAACAAAGGTTAGCGAAACTGACAGTTGAGACTGCTCCAACTGAAGAGGACGACTCCACAAGTTTTATTTTAAATGTGCATGTCCAATCCCAACAGCACTTTCTCCGAATGAAAGAAATGACCATTTTCTGTATCTAGCTTGATGCATAAATTGTATGGGAAATTGTTGCAGTTCTTTCACCTCACCCTGTCACTTTCCAAGGAGAATTAAGCTATGGGCTTTTAAGTCTGGAACAAATATCTGGATGTAAAATATTCCCTTGACTGAAATTCTCCCTATGCTTGCAAGATCTTGCCTTAACTCCTCTGAATTAATGTTTCTAATTAATCTTATTATAACAAGGTTCATTCTTTTGAAGACCAAGCTGTCCAAATCGCCAATGATATAAAAAAGAGTGAGCAAATTAAGACATATTATGTCAGCATACAGACAGAAACTCTTGAAATGATAATAAATGTAAAGCTTGTCATTTGCCTTATAATATATTTCAAAATCTGCAGTGGTTTAGCAATTATACATGTATTGTAAATTTCTTAAAGCATAGTTTCTGACAGATAAAAGAGGATATGCAATCTTTTAGTAAGTTTTTTCACTGCAAATATTACATTTTTCTCTTTAATAAAATAGCTGGTCTTTAGAATTTTTACAATTTTAAGTAAAGTAAGTGAGTACATGGAAAATTAAACTTAACTGGAAACTAAATAAAATTATATTGTTAAATATTGTGAATAATAATACTAATGTTTGCTAAATTTTATATGTTCATTTTAAGAAGAATCAATTAGAAAGCTTATGGAGAAATTATGGTTGTGGTGGATGGATTTGTGAATCAGGAAGTAAATCTTATCATCACAATACTACACCCTTCAAAAAACTGGAGCAGAAAAACAGTGCTAAGCCATATATACCAGTGAAAGTCAAGGTTATGTGACATTGTCTTTGATACATGTAGTACTCAGAGTGATACAAACTCCTAAGCAATAAGTATCCCAAAATGAAGAAAATAACAAATATTAAGTGAAGACTATCAGAAGTTATAAAATCTAGAAAAAACTTGATATTTGCTTAGTTTCTTCATATTACCCTATAAGTTTCCCATAACTTTCATATTCATACATTTGATCACATTTCCTACCATAAAATACTTGTAATATTTTATGCAGAGACAGGAAAATATAATTCAGCTCTTCTTTGGCACCATTAAATAATATTTGCCTTTTGTTTTTTAATCTCAGTGATAAGAGCTTTATCACATTTGGGGAAAGTCTGTATCAAATTCTTCCATGTGTAAGATGTAACACACACACACACACACACACACACACACACACACACACACACACAAACAACCACTGTTTGCTCCCATGCTACAGGCTGTGGTCTGCAAACACAAGAATTCCTCAGGATTCTAACTTGTTAATTTAATAGAAGTATGCACTGCACAATAATCAAATCTGGTTCATCCATGTATTTATATACTCACTTATCATTTCTCTGTTAGTAATAGTCAAGATATTTCCTTCTGATCTCAAAAAAGGATTAAATTTTCAAGAATATGTGTGTAGATATGTATACAAGTGTAGTTATATATGTATGCTGATAGATACAGATACATGCCTATGTATATTTACACACATATAGGTATATGATATATGTATATGTGTATGTGTGTGTTGCTAAACTATGTTCAGAAATGTCTCTACAACACATCAGAATATTTTGTGAGGTTGTGAATTCAAAGAAGTTAGCAAAATTTTAATAAAAATAGGGAGTGGTAAAAACTGTAAGAAAACTGTGATTTTGCATTGTATATGATTAGGAGAGACTGAGTGAAAATAGGTATTTTTAATCTTTCTCCAACCCTTTCTAACAGATTACATGAACTTGCAAGATTTTTATTAAAGAGGAAGAAAAGTGAGAAAAAACTGTTTTGTTTTAAGCTTGAAATGATAGAGTGAACACAATAAGAGATTACAAGTGTTGTTTATTCTCACATCAATGATTCTGGCCTGTGGACCCCAATACCTTTGTAGTGAACAATCTCAGAATAGATGGGTAACTCAAGGCACTTTTTCAGTTTTATAACCATGGAAGTCACACAGTGACTTATAATTCTGAAACATAGTCTCTTGATCTGATAGGAGAGGCAACCTTGAGGGATAGACAGATCAACTTTATTTAGAAGGTGAAAAGCAACAACTGAAAAGGATCGTGAGACCCAACAAAAGCAAAGATGGAAATGAAATAGGATCTTCATAGCTAGCTAGAATTTTGTCTAGCACGAAATACACACACATATGCAAACATGCATGCACACACATGCACACAAACACACACACACGCACACTACTTGTTCTCAGAGAGAAGCAACTACAACCAAAGTTAAGCTAATCTGAGATATGAGCCCCCCAAAAATCCATATTAAATCCATTATTGTGTATTTTTATTTAGTTTTGTTATTAATTTTGAAAATAGGAGAAATGCCATCCATAATTCCCATTTGTGTAAAGTATTATGCTGTCTGTCACAGTCCCTTGAATTCACCCAGTGCCCCATACTATAGAAGCACCAGGAGCAGAAGGCCAGCAGAACAGAAGAGAGGCCGAGAGAGTGCACTGGGTCTGTATTTCTCTTGGATCACCCTCTGGACAAGTGTCCCAGCCAACATCCAGGTTCAATGGTTATATTGGGAGAACAATTAACAACTTCATGTTCCATGCCCATTTTCCCCGTGCAACACAAGGAATTCAGTATCATATGGATTTCTTTGCAGACTGAGGGGAAGACAGAGAAGATGTCCCAGGGATGGTTCACGGAGCGAATTCTCATGTCTGCAGTTCTTTGTTGTACAGATGTTGTGTCTCAGTCTATAAGCCGGTGAGTCCCATGCACGAGTACATTGGTAAACACATTGTTGTAGAGGAGGATCGGTCATTCTACGTATTCTATAAGGCAATGCTAGTCAGCTGCATGATTTCAATGAAGCATGGTGAGTGCATCTGTACTCTCCTTACACTGTGCTAATTTCTCATCCGATTGTGCTCCTGACACTCAGAATCGCCTTGTGTCCCTTCCACTGACTCTGGGGAAGCACCAGAAGGACACTCATTTGTGCACGGATGCAGTGTTAATTCTGCCATGCTATTTGCTATCACCCAAGTGTCAATTCGCTGTCATATTTTAATTGACCACAAAATTCACAGTAGAGCACTACACATACTGTGCAGGCCTGGCACTATGTCTGCCCTGCGTCTTCGCTCATGGGCAGCTCCGGGTGTGGGATGCACCCTGTACCATTCCCTATTCTCCCCGCCAATCATCGCTTCTTTTCAGCAAAGGTATTTCATACTAAAAAACCATGTCTTCCATCTAATGCATTCTCTCATCTTCAGATATGAATATCAAAAGGGATCGAACTTATAATCCATTTGCAACTTAATTCAAAGTATTGAAGAGACCTTTCTATGGTCTCGTATGAAATTGTGACCTTATATAAGTTGTTTTTACAATTGAATATACTTAACATGCGTGTGTGCTGTGTATCACCTCCCACAACCCTAAGGGATGCCTGTGTGCTGTGTATCACCTCCCACAACCCTAAGGGATGCCTTGAGGCTGAGTAGATTGAAGGACCAAGTACACATGACTTTTTCAGAAGAAATAAAAACTAAATTTCTTTAGAATGAATGTTTACTCCCTTTTGCTTAAGTGTGTTACAGATAATCCAAAAGAAGACACCATCCCCTTCCCATGTTTCCATTAAAATAAGATTGGGTGGTTTGTCTTAAAATTTTGTTACAATATGTTTTCATTTTTTGGTCAGTTCTATTATTTTGAGTCTAATGTGCTAGGTAACATTTCAATCATTTTATTATGTCAACCATATGAACCACATTTTGACTGGTTTGGATAAGGTGATTTATTTTTCTGTGTTTGAATATTTTTATTCACACACACTGTCTTTTCTATGTAAAATTCCTTCCCATCTAAGTAAATACTTATTTTTTGGTGAGGATTAAGAGGGTATTGATATGTTTAGAAATCTTTTCATTATTGACATATTAACTTACCCTAAATCAGTTATTGTTTTTCAGATACGGTCTCACAGATTTTGCCAAAATCCTCCTGCTTATATCTTATGTGTTGCTGGGGCTCCAGATGTACATCACCATGCCTACTATGAGATAGGATCTCTTTCACTTTTATTTAATCCTGGCTTTGAACCATGCTCCTCCTTCTGTGCTTCCAATATAACTGCAATTGCAGGTATTAGCTCAGCTTAAAATTGTTTTCGAATGGCAAAAGAAAGAAAAATTAGCTAACAAAAACATGATTGAGATAATACCAATTTTAAATAGCCAAATTTATATTAAAATAAAATGAAGATCAACTATAAAATGAAAAAACTTGAGTTGTCCCTAAATTGTATGAGATTATCTTCACAAAGCTCAGAAGCCAGAAAACATTTAATGTTAATTCCTACCAAAACAACCTAACAGATCACTACAGCACAACTGACAAAGTCTACAAGTGACTAATCACACACTACTGCCATCTGAGGGTCAGACCATATTCACAGTTCACCAAAGGCCCATCATCGCTTTAGGGAAGCAATTCAGACCCAAATCATTGCATTTCATCTCAATTAGGTCTTTTGCTCTGGAAATTTTTTGGCAGTGTTACTCACTCCTGGCAATCTGGATGACTTAGCTACTGTACAGTATCACTAGGCTTAGGTTTAGGCTTATTCGATGTCATGTCATATTTAGCCTCAAATTAAGCAGCTTTCTCTGGCTGCAGTGCTAGGTTTTCATTGCTGCCTTGTGTGGCCTTTCTTTTCCCACTGATAAGACCTTATGGGGAGCAACTTCATGTAAATAGCCTGAACATTATTAAAATATCAATTCTCATTTGTTTGTTTACATTTCACTGGTCTTGAGTTTTATGTTTCGCTGAATGCATTAAAGGACATTATTAAAATAATTCTACACAATTTTCTCCACAGATATTTCTTTCCAAGTGAGCATAACAGTCTTTCTGTTCATCACCATCATCCTGAGTGTGATCTTGGTCTGTAGTAACTTTATATAATATTCCATGTTCATCTTCCATCTGGAAAAGGAGTCCTGATCTTTGTATATTATAAGCATGATCATTTTTAATGGACAATAGATTTTTTTTCAGATTGCCATTTGATCCATTTCATAATGACTTTTCTTCTAATCACTTGACAGATGAATGGACAAAAGATAATCAACATTTCAGAAAAGACACTTGTTTTTCTAGGTGGGACATCTACTTCATCCTTGATTATACAATTTTGATCTAATAATATTCAAATGTTAAAGAAAAATTAGCTATGATAAGGCAAAGGCAGTGCTCATGGATATATAGGCATGTTTTCCATAATTATAGCTTGAATTTTAAAGATGTGTAGAAAACAAAGAATGAGAAATAAGCAGGTAATAAACAGCAGGCTGAGATAGAAAATAAATGCTCAAAAACCAAGAAGGTTATTCTGGAATACTAGAAGAGCTGACTTCAGAAAAACAGTGTGATACAGCTGACATAATGGATGTTTGGATCAAAAATAAAATTTGTAGGACTGAACTTCAAGCCCTTGATTTTAAAAGGAGCTTCACACTATTCCCAGATCATGAAACAATGAAGCAAAAAGACAAAGCATCATTCATTCATCTGGGAATAAGTGTGTGAGGAAACACACAAGCATGAGTTCACAGACCAGAGAACCAGCGTTCTGAAGTCCAAGACAAGCAGGAGAAAAGAAGATCCCAACTTCAAAAGGAAGAGAGGCATCACCCTTCTTAAGGGTTCTTTGATCTATCTGGGCACTTCAGGGATTGAAGTGTGCACATCCACAGCGTATTTCCTAGGTCATCGATTCAAGGGCCCATTGCCTCTGTAATGCCCTCACAGACTTGCCTAGCAGTTAGGCTCAGCCAGTTGCTTTTCCTTCCTTTAATCCTATCAAATTGCCACCTGTCATTAACTCTGGCATTCTTATAAATCACCCTCTTGGCGTTTCTGAATTTTTGCTAACTGAATAAAAGCATCTTCTATGCATATTTCTTGTTCTTTAAATACCTTTTTGTTCCTTTGTTTGTTATTGAGTGTTGCTCGTGCTTCCTGACAAATCTCCCTTCACACTGTGACTCCATTTGTTTCGCTGAAACCTTCATAAATATTGTTGGATCAATGCTTTTATAAGTTTAAAATCATGAAATGCACCTGTCCTTCCATGTCCACATCCTCTGCATGCCAGGACTAGAAATCTCTAATTTCTGGCCTTCTTTAATATCCGTGTTAAAGTCTTGTCTGTCAACCTGTCTTCTTTCTTCCTTCCCTTTATTCTTCACATTTTGATTGCAATTTTCTTTAGATCCTGATAACAAAGGGCTTAGGTGTGAGATTGCACCTCAAATTTCATCTAAATTTTGTGCAATTCAATAACAAATTATGAATGCCTTGATACTGTATAAATCTATCTTTGTATGAACTCCTAAGTATGGAGTAGGATGTATGCAAGCTAAAAGAAGATTAAAAAATCTCCTGTGATATATTTTCAGTAGGAAAACATTTGCAAAATATTATTTGAAGTATTTTTAAAGAAAAAATATTTTCAAACTTTTAGAAAGTATGATAATTTTTATGAAATGTAATTACTTCTGCCCAAATTGTATAATTGTTAATTTCTTCAAATTAACTATTTTATACAATATTTGACAAAATCAAATTTATGAAGGTAGGGATAATTTTTCATTATTTTGAAACTCAAAAAAATTCTCATCTTAAAACAAGATTAAGTTATACAAAAAAATTTAGAAACTGTAGGATTGGAGTTTATAACTGGGCTTGTCTCCAAATCCCAATTCAGAAAATGTAGAAACAAACAAACAAACAAAAACAGCTGCTTTTACTTGCATAATCATTGCAAAGATTTATTTTAGTGTGTCATTACGGGAGCATTCATGGTAATGCACTTTTCTCTCTCTTTATTTTTCCTGTAATGGTCATTTGGAAATCATAAGGGAAACTAATGTTTGAAGAATGTAAACAATTATGACTATCTGGGCCAGTCATTAACCAGCACACATTTCACAGTGAATTATGGGAAATGTGAAGTGTTCCTTATGCAAATAGTACTGCAATAGAAAATCTTAGAGTCATTTACTCAGCATACAGATAGAAATAAATAACTCTGAGAGTAATATGCGTGCGTGTTCAATGTGAGAAGGCAGGAAAGAGGACATCTCTACATGTTGAGGGAATAAGGAAAACTCGACAGCACCTTGCTTGCTGTGGGCTGTGCCCAAGAATTCCTTCGAAGCGTGATGGGTTGAGCTCAGATTGGGCCCCACTGGTGACAGCAGATGGTAGTGAGGATTTAAGTGCTCCAGCATTTCTCAGAACAAATGGAAAGTGGTACCTCCTTAGTGCATAACCTAATGCTTTTCCTCGGGAGTCACTGCAGCAAGTGGAAGGTATCAGGCAGTTGACAGGACTAGCTAAGAATAAGAAAAAAAATGAAAGTAAGTAATTTGATATCACATGCCCTCTGAGGCTGGACATTCTGGGCTTAGACCCTGTCACCAAGTGACTTCCCTTTCTCCCATCCACAGCAGGTTTATCCCCATGGCTGTGTCTAGACCTGGCTTGACCAGCAATGAACAGTGTCCAGGAACCTTTAGGATTCACATCTACCTTCTCTTCTGCTGTCAGTGTTATCAGCTCCATCACCAACTCTCCAGCTCACGAGAGCACCAGTAATGATTCTAACAACTTTACTGTCTTTGTTTACCCAGTAACTAGTCTCCCCTCCTTATCAAATGGAAATCCAGAGGTAAATCCTGTGTCCTTCTCTGTGTCCTTACTTCTTTGCATTTACAAAAATACAACTGTCTACTCTACCCTAAACTAGATAGTCTAGACTCACTTTTAAGTGATCAAAAATTGTTACTATACTATCATTATCTATGTGCAAGCATAGACTGAGAATAAGCTAACCAAATAATTTTTTGTTGTTATTTTTAGGATTGTGGGTGTAGAAGCCCGGGCCTTGTACATGCTAGGTAAGAACTCTGCCATAGTCTCCAACCAAGCCCTGTTTCTCAGACGCTTCATTGCACAACATGGTCCTCAAACTAGCTATGTGCTTTGTGCTGACCAGGAGATCAGCTTTACTCTCCCAAGTGCTGAGATCATAGGCATGAACCACTATACTTGGTTTTTACTTATTACAAAACTTTTCAAAAATATAGTAGAGCAGAACAGATAGCAATACATACCCAAATGCTTATCATCTAGACTATTTTACTGATATGTATGAAATTGCACATATCATCATTAAGCTTCATACAATGTATTTTGATTCTATTCATTCCCTCTATTATTTTCTTACAGTGCCTCCGCCTTGCCCTTTCCTTCCCCTTTCACCTATGTAATGTTCTCCTTTTACTTTTATGAACTGGCATTTGTTTTATTTTGTTTCCCTTAGCTTCAATAATTGAGGGAAGACATAAGGTACTTACCTTTGTCAGACTGATTTATTTCACTTGATATGATGACTTACAGTTCAAGTAACTTCTTAAACTTTATGGTTATTGTAGAGTTTTTGTGAGAAGTGCACATGAAAAAGAGGCAGTCATCATTCTAATTTTCAATAGCATCAACTCCAAATTGATATTTAGGATCTACCTATTACAGCAGTAATTATAAAGTATATTAGAAACAGGGCTTAAAATATGGCACGCCTGTTTTTATACACGTGTGTTAATACACTTTCTATTAATGAACCAAAGATTTTGTTCTGATTTGAGAGTGTTATTTTTAAATAAATTAAAGTGAAACGATGCTTGACAAGCTGATATTTGATTCTGATTTAGATTTCCTAACATGTCAGGCATTTAAAGACAAGAATGACACATCGAATTAATGCAATGTAAAACAGGCATGTTATAATATATGCTACTGTTTGATCTTTACATAGTCACCTCCTTCTAAAATTTGAAGGTATTTTGCCAATATCCCTAAAACAAACCTTTGGAGAATGCATACTGCTTGTATTTCTTGTTTTTTATTTGCATAAACACAGCAGCAGGACAACCTTTTGAAAATAGGGTAGACCCTAATGGCAGCACCCATCTGTCTTCTTTTTCCTTGCATCTCAGTCTCCCTGGGTGAACTGAAACAAGAGGCTTCCAGCAGTCCCTTTCACTCCTAAAGTAATGAGTACATTTCTTGTTGAACATGGTCACACCTTCCCTGGTTTTTCTCCTACTTTCCTTCCTCCCTGCTGCCCTGTGTCCCACATTGTAAAGTCCATTTCCGACATAATGTCTTGTGAGTATCGCTAGTGCATTGGTTCACCCTTTGTCCTTGTTTCATATCTGGATTTTTTTAAAAGACAGGGTCTCTCAGCGCAGATTGTTCTCAAGTTCAAGATCTTCCTGTCTCTATTTTTGAGTGCTGAGATTACAGCCATGAACTTCCCCTCCTGGTCTGAACCCTCTATCTGTTATAAAAAATACTATTCGGTCAACTGCTTAGTGGATTAATTACATAATTATTTTATAGCTATATCTTTCTGTTGCAAGATGAAAAGCATTTTCTTTTACCCATGTTGGCAGTGAAATTAGGGCTCATAGGTATATGACCAGTCACGGACACCAAATAAATTTTATATACCTGCTGAAACCAGTTCACTGAGGAAACAATTCTCCATACTCCAAAAAACCAAAAACAATTCTTTTTGTAATTTACCATTGTCAATACTTAGAAATACAGAGAATCAAGAACAACAACAACACCTAAAAAGGAATGAACATCAATAAAATTAAGTCAGGAAACTTTAGCCCATGTCAAACTTTATGACAAAACTCCTTAGGGCCAAAAACAAATGCACTGGAAGGAAGAGGCAATATGAAGGAGGGACTGAGAGATTCCCAGACTCCAGTGAGCACCAGTACTCTAGTGCACAGACTTGCAAGGCAGCATTTAAAGAAACTGAGAAAAAATCATTTTTTGGTGGGAAGGGATGTAGAAAATTCTGAACAGTGCTTATTTGTTGACTGTAAAGAACTCTTTTACCGAATAACATCTATTTACTGTATTTTGTGTCACATTTGTATTTGTTGAGAGCTTGATAATAAAATCCCTGCAAATAGAATAAGGTGATTCTGGAATTTGTTTTAAGGGTAGATGGGTCTGCAGCTGGGGAGGGGGGTTGCAGTTTAATGAGATGGAGCAAGAGTTGGGATGTTTGGACAGAGTGGTGAGGGCCTCTGCTTCATGATCTGTAAACTGTATTTTTGTATATACTTGAGGATCTCCTATTTTAAAAGAAAATGAACATACCAATTCAGTAATCAAACATATTGTGCCAATATTTGCATGGAATCTATTAAAACTGAACTTGGTGTGTCTGATTTCCATGGATCTATGAAAGACCTTCCCAAACATCAGTAGCATATTGATAGATAGGGTGAAAATATTAACAATATTTCACCATACTCATCACAAAACAAAAAAAAAACAAAACTTTAGGCTTCACAGACTTTTCTCTCACTCCATCAAGATGAAACAAAAGAACCTCTTGCCCTACCCCCATCCCCCAGCTCCCGGCCAGCTCTCAGGTAGCTGGTTCTTTGCAACTCTTCATTCTGCATGTTGGTGTGCCATTCAGCACAGTTCATTTCCTACCCCAAAGAGCAGAACTTGCATGTTTTATGTGCACTTAACTCTGAGTAACAAGCACAGCAGTAAAAACTGACACAAAAATAAGAATTGTAAACAGTTTTTAACAAAGTATGTGTTTATCTCCATTATTATACAAACACAATGATTTCTTGAGATAATTGGCACATTCAACATGATTTTAGCTCTAAAATTAATTCTCTTCTATCCATCATCAAATGAAGGACTTAGCTGGTCTGTGGTTATCAGATTGATATCAGATTTCTAAGTCATGGCTATTGGTATTTGTGTAGAGATGTAACTTAACCCCTTTTCCCTTTAGAGAAGTACTCAACTAAAGTAAAGCTGAAAAAAATGCATTGCTGTGCTTTGCTATACTTATGAATCAATAGGAGAGATGCTCTATGCACACTTTTGTTCAAACGGTAGCTGAATTAAACACAAGCATATGACATTCAATCACAGAATCAGAATTCCTTTGGGATCCTACTTAATGCAAACGCCACTTTCGGAGTTGAAAGGAAATTAGAGAAGTTTAGAGTGGATAAAATGTTTCAATTCAGGCATTTAAAAGAAACTGAATAAACTATTGAACATCTGCTCAATGTGATCACGTTGGGGAATACAACATCTTGAAATGAAACTCCAAGAAAATAACATAGCAACTTTCCTAAAGTCTACTACCCAGTACAAGTTTTACTGCTTTTGAATGACTTCTGTTGGATAGTAATCTTTCAAAAAATACTTTTGAAAATCCAGCCAAATTTTTACCACTTTGAAATTATAGATAACTTACAGATGTATAAACAAAGAGAATTAGAGCAGGGCGGGGATGGTCTTTAAACTTGTAGCATTTTCTTCCTGGATGAAGGTGACTCTATCTGCATGTTTTTATCTTTATCTGTCTCAATTACCCTTGATGGCAGATAGAATAATGGTGTGGCCACTTGGTGGTCTGAAACATACAGAGAAGCATTTATTCCAACAAGGCTTCGTCTGGCTCATATAAGAAACACTCAGTTTACAGGTGTACCCATTCCTGTAGCTAGGCTCAGTCACCTGATCCAAGGATCACTTTGGAAATGGAAGGACTAATGACAGAGAGATAGTATCAGCCAGTTATTGATAGCTGTGAGCCTTTGAAGTTCTTCTCGGCCTCACGTAAATCATATACAATGAAGACACCAAACATTAAAGGCAGAAATTCTGTAAAACCAGTTGGGCCGATTAGCACGAAATTACTGATGTTCCATCTGGTAGGTGGGTAATAATTTTTTTTAACTGCCTGACTGAAAGCTTCATTTCACATTGAACCCATGTTCAGTGGTCCTATGGGATGTGCTTTATGCATGCACAAAGGAAAGAGATGGTTAAAAATATGCAATCACTTTATGAGAGTTTAATGCCATCATTAAAATAACTGGCAATTCATATAAGAAGGCATTAGGAAAATATGTTTCCAACAGCATGCAAGTAGACATTTTGCCATTATGGTGCCAAATGAGAAGTTAGGATTCCAACCTCTGTGTTTTTATATATGTATAGAGGTTTAAATACAAAGATCAGGATTTGCCCAGCAATCAAAACCTCCTACTTAACTGCACTATCATGGCCAATCTCCAGCCACATGCTGTCCAAGAATGATGGAGCAGAGCAACTTTCAGTGTTCTATGTCTGCTAAATTCTTATAGCACTGAAATGGTTGCATATGAGCCTGATAGAAATAAACACTTGATTCACCTAAGTTATTGTATAATTATTCATTATTTTCTAGGAAATCTTTTCACTGTGGTTTGAACAGTTTCCTATAAGCCAGTATGCACAGCATCATGAAGACTTGAACTCTTCTTGTTTTGGGGGCCAGTGATATTGCTTAGAAAGGATTCCCACAATGGAGAGAATCATATGGTAAGTGAGACTACTGTAAGTCAATCAGTAGGAAACAGTTTTATGCATGGTTTAGAGAATCTGTACATGAGAGATGAATCCAAGGAAACAAATGTACTGCAATTATGTAAAATGCAAAGTAGACAGTTTGTCAGCTAGTATTTTTAAGAGTTTTAAGGAGGAAAAAAAGCCTGGTTCTGATAGATAGATAGATAGATAGATAGATAGATAGATAGATAGATAGATAGATAGATAGATAGGAACATGATAGAAAGATAGATTGATAGATAAAGACCAATATGTACATATATGTATGGACATGAAGTTATAAATCTACCCCATAGCAGGCCCAATACCATTATAGGCCCAAGTATCCCTTGAACAGCTTAACTATAGCAGATATTGCTTACATACTTATATTAGCTGCCTTCAAGGTGTACCTTAATTCTGCTTTGTTACATCTTCATGCTAAGACCCAGTAAAGGGAGAAGCTCAAAGAGGTCCAGAGCTTAGGGGAAACAGAGAGTGTATAATATGGCGGCCTTAAAGCTGCACCTTTTATGAAATCTTTTATGACACAGATAGTTTATGTGCTCCAAGGGGTCGAAAGCTAAGTTGGAAGTACAGAAGTATTAAAGAACTGGAATATTGCAATGTTAAACAAAAGATTGTAGAAAACAAAATGAGAGCATTGCTCATCATCATATCAGCCAGAACTTCAACTAGTCATTTATAGAACACAGTAAGGAAGTTCCCCACAAGTACCACAAAGACTGAGAAAAAAAAGGTGGGTCTCAGGTCTTCTGGGAAGCTAAAGATTTTCAATTCTAGAGTCAAGAAAAAATGTTCTTGACACAAATAAAGCTAATAAAAAAAGAAAGCAAATGCACAGTGGAACACTCAAGAAATACTTGTGTCTTAACTTTCTTGGATTTCAAGGTCACCATGAGTATATTCATCCATCCTTGCAGTACCTCTTCCTCTTCTTCAGGAGGAAGGAGATTGAAGAAATCTCACATTGGAAAAGATAGAAATTAATCATCTAAGAAGTATAAAATAATTAATGCAACCCAAGAGTAGACAGCTGAACACATCATTTCTGAGAACAAACAGAAGATGGTCAAATTCTTTTTCAGTGCTCAGAATCAAACAAACAATTAAATACATGTAATTATTGTGTTAAAGACACATGTACACATAATTTTTCTGTGACTTTAACAACTCTTTGTTGGCTCTCATTGGTCAAATCGACCTCAAAATGCTATCTGATTTATTCCAAATAAGAAAATATATCGTCAAAATGAATTTGTGATAGGACTATGTCAATCAGGAAGAACAGTGTAAATTTTTCAGCAAGCATTAAATCAGGAGGAAAAATTAATACTGCCAGAAAACCAGAAGTGGCACTGTAGTTCATGTGGTAGAGCACTAGCCTTGAGCTGAAGAGCTGATGGACAGTACCCAGGCCCAGAGTTCAAGCCCCACGATGGACCAAAAACAACAACAACAACAACAACAAAACTCTTATTTGAAAAGGTTCTGTACTTTTAGAGAATCCTTAATAAATGAATTAAACAAACATAAACAGTCCATTGAAAATGTATCTTATGACAGTCATAGACCAAAATAGATTTCAATATTAGAAGAGGAAAAAATGGTCTATGGAGAAGAATGGGTGTGGCTCTCCTATATGTTCAGTATTTTCTATGGGTATTGTGTAATGTAATTGATTTTGCTCAAGAAGGCTGTTTCCATAAACATTAATGAACTTATATAGAGAGAATAACATTTAACCATGTCTATTTATATAGCTGTAGATAGCTATTACCAAGTCTTTGATTCTATAAATGGCCTGGAAAATTATTCTAAAAATGTCCAACTCTCCCATCCATAGGATATTTGAGATTTCTTTTCTAATAATAAAGTTCCTCTATTACAATTCTTGAGGATTCTGACTCTTGAAACATGGTAGTTGGTAGTATCACTTGGTTTCCTGGACTGTGTTTTGAAATGATTTTGTTACTTTTGCTGGTTTTGGCTAATTGTTTCCAGAGCTGCCTATGCACTTGTGCTAAAATCACGAAGCTTTTTGTTTAAGCTGAGTTCATATCAACCCAACTATAAGACAATTTGGAAATGGTTGTCTTGGTAGTCATATTGGTTGTTTCATACGTTCTCAAAGTAGTAGAACTGATAAATGGGGCAATAAAAAACACTAATTAATCTGACTTATTTTGTGATGCCCATTAAAAGACAAAATAATAAAGAAAATGATTATATCCATGCCTAAAGCTAAAGAACACAGCATGCAACATAAATCACAAAATGTTCTGTGAAGTTTTGGAAATATGTGAACTTAAATAATGAGCAAGATGTATCAGGAATAAGATAAATCCTTCACCCCATTCTAGTGTCTGAGCACCACAACTTCAAGTGAATAATCCTACATTTCTTTTCCAATTTCTCTAACCCACTAGTAACACCAGTTAAGCAGTGAATGATTTGGTTTACAAATCTACCCATTCAATAACATGAAATGTACTTCAAAGTTAACATGAGAATATTTGATCAGAGTTGAATTTATATTTTGTGATAATTTATCATCTTAAAGCACACTAGGAGTGAAATTCTGGCATTAAATTTGACATGTCTATATACTAAATTGCTAGACTGCATACTCAGAGCTTTCTAAAAATACTTTGCTCAGGTTGAGTCTCATTCACTGATTTTGTACTAAGTCTTATCAACTTGACTTACTGCTTTGTTTTGTTTTTTTTTTAATTTTGAATTTGGGTTGGAGAGAAAGATAACTCTTTCTTGTATTCATACTGGAATAATTAGTTTTCACATCCACATGCTCATTTTCAGCCTTTATTTCAATTCTTACTCATAATTTACTTGAGATTCAGTGTCTTGAAGAATTACATTCTTAATAACACTTAACTTTTAGCCAATATGTTTTGCAAGCTGCATGACTGATTACTAATTTGTGAACTGACATTCTTAACTTTGAATTGCCGTGCAGATTAATTTTATGGGTATATTGTTCCTAATAAAACCTGATCTCCTAACCTTTGCTGTTTGTGGCTCTCCCTGTTTTCCTTCTGTGCAGGTGACATATTTGTTTACTCATTTTTTTTAATTGACCAAATGAGCACATGTTTTGAAATAGCCATTCTGTGCCCTGACATCTGTGATCTGTTGCAAACAGGAAGCAATCTTTGGAGAAGCAAGACTTCCTTAGAAATGCATAGCATGACATCTCATCTTTGATGCTGAGTGGAAAGTCTGATAGTATCTCCCTTCACTGATTTCAGGTCGTCCTGCAAATTTATGTTACAACAATGAGTGTTAGAGAAATGATGAGGGCTTATGGAAGCCACTGCCTTCCCATGACCACCTTTTCTCCTGACAGATCTTTCCTTCAGGCACTGACATCTTGCCACATCACCACTCTTCAGCATTGACAGACATCACTTTACTGATGGGAAATTTGAGAATTTGTCCACATGTTCAGTTTCCTTTCTTTTTGTCATAGGTGACATCAGTGCATTCTGAAGCAAACAGTCATGCAACTCGAAAGGGGGTGAGAGCTACTAGGGAAAATCATTACTCACAGACGGGCATGATACAAGTAGACTAGCAAAGGAAAAGAAAATTCATGGTTGAGAATGGCAGGTGAAAATACCATGATAATTTTAGCGAAAGAATTGACAAGTGAAAAACAAATGACAGGGTAAAATATGTGAATGGCTATGTGCACAAATCAGCTGTGTGTGTGTGTGTGTGTGTGTGTGTGTGTGTGTGAGAGAGAGAGAGAGAGAGAGAGAGAGAGAGAGAGAGAGAGTATGCATTTTTCAGAGAGATAAAAGAACTTTTCTCATCATGAGGGATCACTGATGGTAATATCCAGGTTTGAGAGAGAGTGAAGAATATACTATAATTCAGATCAGAGTTAAGACTCAGGGACAAGCCTACTACCACATAACACTACTAGTATACAAGGGTAGATCATAATATTGACTTTGTTATTACTCATCTTAGACTTTCCTCTGTGATATTATCCATGACCCAGGCTTAGCAAATTGCAGCTTCAAACAGTCATTTTCCAAGTATTAGGAAGGATTTTGATACCCCTCGTCATTCATAAAGAGCATTCTGGTGATAACATTTACAAATCTCTTATAGGAAATCATTAACTATCACAAAAATAAACATTGAATTTATTAATGAACCACTAAGTACAATTCTACTGACTTTAAGGTGAAGTATTAAGAGATAGATGATGTGTAGATAAATACATAACACATATACAGATGGTTAGAGAGACAGACTTTTAATTGCCTTTGTTTGCTATGTTATTCTGTAGGATATACTCTAAAAACAATAGATATTTCTGTATTTTCAGTTATTAAATAAGTAATTTTCCTTAGTCTGTAGTGATAAATAGTTGAAATTTTTAATACCATATTCATTATTGGACCTGATTTAAACCCAGATCTCATGTTTTAAGGTTTTACAGGTTTATTTTTGTCTGTGAACTTATCTTTAAGTAGCCCTACAAAGAAGTTGCCATTGAGCAAAGCGGTTTATAAATAAGATATGTCATGATCAATGTCCTCCTTTCAACATTCTCCCCTGACTCTCCCTTCCCCAACTCTTGTCTGTTTTGTTAATTTTATAAGATATGCATTGAATTTTCAACTGCATGCTCCCTTCTCTCTTCTTTGTCTTTATTCTTCGAGTTTTCTCCCCTTGAACCCAGGAACTGATCTTGTCAGGAATCCATATGGTCAGAAATCGAAGGGCGGTGCTCCAATCCAGAGACCCAGCCGGAACTCAGTGCCCAGTGCTGAGTGAAAGGTCAGCCACCAGTGGAACTTGGACAGAGACAGGGACCAAATACAGTTCCCAGATCCCATTTTATCAGCTACAGAAAACTGATATATATCTCAGAGGTGAAACAAATATATTTGACTGTTGTTTAAAATAGATGTAGACATTTGGACATTGTGAAAAAAAAATCTCAGTAGAGAAAGGTAGTCGGTCTGCTTACACATATTAAAATGTTTGCGTCATTAAATTTCTAGTTTGCCTAAATACAATATTAAAATCTACATGGCAGAAAAAATTAATTACCTTAGTAGAATCACCAAAGGGAAATCCCCTTTTGTTATGATAAGTTGCTTTTAGGTTGAATTAGTTTTGAATTAACCCAATTATACATCACTATTCAAGTGTGATATTAAATTTAGGAAGTTTAACGATGTGAAAATGCTTTTATAAGAATATGTTGGTAGCAACAGAACATTTGGAATGTTCATATTTAGAGAATATTAATTATATCAAATAATTTCAGACATTTTTAATAAAGTAACATAGAAATTAATTTTTTCTTAATTCTACACTGTGTGGAAAGTAGTATTTGTAAGAGTTCAAAATATCATGCCACAAAGAGAGTTATAGAACACATAAATTCCTTGGCAAGCATTCTCTATGATTTTGCAAATGAAAACATGGTTTTAAGACATTAAATTATATCAATATTACTACCTTTGATGCATTCTAGAAAGACTAATAAACATTTGGAGGGCATTACCAAAGTACTTTTCCCCCCTAATTTTTACCAACAAATAAACTTTGAATTTATATGTTCTTGTAATGTTTATTAATAATTCAATGACAAACATGTAAAGATATATTGAAAACAAGTTATGTTTAATAAATGTAATAGTTTTCCAAATTGCATTAAATGAGCAAATTTTATATCTGTATTTGGATATATGACTAAATTCAAACTTATAATTGTCAGAAAAGAAGGAAATGTTAATTTCCTTGAAACTGGACAAAACAAAGCAAAAGTAAGTTTTGAATCAAGTCCTATAAACTATTGTATTTTCATTCTGAAAATGCATGCATCTGAATATCATGCATATTTTTATGATACAGCTATAGATGGTCAATGGTTTCATTATAACATAATGTTATCCACAAAGAAATTTTAAAACTCCTATCTATAAATGTGTGCTTTTTGAAATTTATAATTAAATATGATATTTTATATATAATAAAAGTTGCTTGTAAGCTGGGTTCCTGTGGCTCACAGCTGTACTTCTATCTCATTTATGTAATCATAGCCAGTCAGAAGGCTGAAGTCTAAGGATTGAGGTTTGAAGCCATCCCCAGAAGAAAGTCTTAACTCCAGTTAACCATCAAAAAATAAAAAATAGAGACACAGACATAGTTTAAGTGGTAAAGCTCCAGCTTTGAGCAAACAAGCTAACAGACAGCACTCAGGCCTTGAGTTAAAACTTGTTTCTATAATTAAAGTGTAAGAAAACTGAGTCTTCCTACATACATTTATCAGGACATGATCTATGATTGAGATTGAAGCCTATATGTTGGAGAAAGTAATGAAAAAATATTAATGGGCTGGAGGTATGGCTTCTGTGGTAATGCACTACTAGCACATAAAAAAGCCAAGTGGCTAAACAGAGAGTTCCCCAGCAATTCTACTCCTGTGAATTTATTCAATAGACCTCAAATAAGGCCAAACTAAAGTTACTGGCACAACCATGTTCATTACAGCATTGTTTACCATAGTCAAGGTATGGAATCAACCCA
This sequence comes from Dipodomys spectabilis, assembly GCF_019054845.1. Taxonomy (NCBI): domain Eukaryota; kingdom Metazoa; phylum Chordata; class Mammalia; order Rodentia; family Heteromyidae; genus Dipodomys; species Dipodomys spectabilis. The sequence goes on along the minus strand of NW_024870892.1, from coordinate 2,544,392 downwards.
AATGCCCCTCAATGGATGAATGGATCAAGAATATGTGTGATATATACACAATGGAATTCTTATCATCTATCAGAAAAAAATGATATTCTGCCATTCAAGACTTGGAAAAATTATATTAAGGAAAGTAAGCCAGAGCTGAAGATACATAGGTCCCAAGGTTTCCCTCATTTGTGGTTCCTAGAATATGCATATAAATCTACAAATGAATACACTCACTGGATAGTAAAAGAAAACACCAAAAATATATTGGAGAATGATAAATTATACAAGTCTCTAGGCATTCACACAGAGTGAGACCAAAATAGGATATTCTTAGAAGAGGATCAAATAGGAACAATACCTATGTGCATCTAACCATACAAATTAATATTTATTGAAATGAACTCCAGGAAGTGAAAACAAGAGGTTTTATTTCCTTTGCTGCTGTTTTTGTTTTCATTTCCTTTGTCTTGTTTGTGTTTTTATCTGACGTTGTGAGTGCAAGAGGCTGTAAAGAACTCGTGGGACAAAGAGTGAATAAATGCAGCAATGATACTCATTAGACATGATGTTGATAATGAACTATAAAATTTGTGGGTGTGGTCAGGAGGGAAAATGGAGAGAAGGTATGACATTCATAACATATTTATAAAGGACCAAGTGATGTTTTTTATTGCTTTATATGTCCCTCCCCCCCGGTATAACCCTGTTTTCACTGTATTTGATGATGGTATAATTTAGGGATGGGAAGGAAAAACAACAAATTGTTTACATAGAGATACAGACTGATCCATTGCAACAATGAGACGTACAAGATGCTACGTCGAAAAACGAACATTACATTTTAGGTGGGGAGGGGATAGCTGAGGAGGTGGGAGGGGAGGGATGGTTGAGGAAAATCAAAGGAGGAGGCAACAATGCTTTGTCTTAAAGAAATGTTTTCCCTTAAAGAAAACAAATTCTGTTAAAGGATAGATTCTGTTAAGAATCTGATTACCTTTTTCATGTAACTGTAAGCCCTCTGTACAGTATTTTCACAATAAAAAAGAAATATATTGTTTATCTGACTTATATAACCATAACCCCTGTATATACTACTCTTACAATAACAATAAACAAATGGAAAAAAAGCCAAGTGAGAACATAAGGACCTGAATTCAAATTACACTCCAATATTAAAAGGAAGGTTACTTTGAGTATAAATTGAAATAGATCTTAGCATACTTTGACTATTTAATTAATTATAATTCTGTAGAAAATAGTATAGAAGAGTATTTACTGACAAAAGTATAACCTAAGGTTAAGAAAAGATCACTTTACTGTTCTCTGGTGTATTACCCTCCCTTTCTTTACTATAATTATAATACTAAATGTTCTATGATATTAAAAAAGCAAATACACATTACACTATGTATACCTCCAGTATACCTTCCAGTACAGAAAGAGTTCTTCATTAGATCTTTCTTTCTCTGAATTATGGCTGGAGTTGTCTAAGAGTGATTCATGTAAATTGAAGTTTGAGGCGTTTTTGTTAATAAGAGAGTTTTTCCTCTCCTAATTAAAATAGAAAAGCTTTTCCTGGGAAGAATTCATTAACTCTCTTAAAGAAAACAAATTCTGTTAAAAGATCGATTCTGTTAAGAATCTGATTACGATATGAACTTAATTTGTTTGGGGATTTCATATATTCTTTTCTAAATCCCACATAAATCAGTTTGAATACTGAGATTTATACTAGGGAAAAAAAACAAAAGCAAAAGAGATTAAGGATGACAAATAGTTGTACTGCACTAGGTCAAGATTCTATATTAACTCCAGGATCACAAAAAATAAGAAGGAAGTACACAACAAAAACAAAAGTCATTAATCAAAGGTTAATATTATAAATCTTTATGATTTATCAAAATGTGAGTATTCACCTATGATAGGACTGCTTTCTTCTATTTTAATAGAAATTGTTATAACATATTTGGCTTGAATATTTAGATAAGCAAACATCATACGTTAACTATAAATCATTTTTCATCAATTTCTATACAAGAATTAGGTTAAATGAATGTGTCAGTTCCATATGAATAGAGCAAAATAAGGTCCAATTAATTAAATACTTACAATATGCCATTTACAACTGTGGTCTTTATTGCATTTTAAATTGCAAAAGGATTCATTATAGTTGTATATGTTTATGGAGTACAAAGTAATACTGTGATGCATGGCTATAAATCAGCTAATTTCTATATCCATCATCCTAGATAGTTTTCTTCCTTTTTACAATGAGAATGCTTGAAATTTATTGTCTTGATCATTTTAAAATATAAAATTCTTTATTGTTTACTATACTCACCACAACGTGTTCTACATAAGAAAAGAAAATAAGGTGCTGCTCTTACCTAATTAAACTTTTGTGCCCCTGACCAGCACCCCTGTACCTTCCATTTCTTTTACCACAGCTTATCATAATTTCCCTATATACTGGAGAACAAATGCTGTTTTGTGGGCCAGGCTTATTTCCAAATGATTGCCCATTTTATTTATGTCTTTGCAAACTGCAGAGAGGGTTTCTTTTTCAGAGCAGAAGGTGAGCCTGTTGTGTTTGTGTACCGCATGGTCCCTGTGACCTCCTCGATTCATCCACACAGGATGATTTCACAACTTGGCCATAGGAAGCAGTACTGCTCAGAACATGAAGTGCCAGAATGAATCTCTTGGACATTCTGATTTCAAATCATTTTATTGAATTATCCAAACGTAAGATTGGTGGGTCATGAGGCAATTTAAGCATTTTTACCACAATTCCAAATAATTTCAAAGAAGTTGATAAAACAACAGTTAATTACTGGAAAGTTGGTATGTATGTAGTTGTTGTTGTTGTTTTATTAATAAGTTTCTTTATTGTGAAAATACCAGAGGGGTTACAATTGCATGAGCAAGGTAAAGAATACATTTCTTATAAAGCATTGTGGCCTCCTCCTTTGTCTCCCCTTCCTATTCCTGCCTCCACATGGGGCAATGTCACTCTTTCTGACGGAGGCATAGAATTCCATTGTGTATATATACCACATTTTCTTGGCCCATTCATTGTATTTTTAAAGCGGGGAACACTTAATTTACATAGTGTACTTACTTCATTATGAGGAAGATGCTTTAGAAATGATGGTTCTCCTGATCCTTCTTACATTATTGTGGATCTACAGTCAACCCTTACCATTGTGTTTGTGTCTGGCTGATCAACTAACTATGCAGACAACTGGAAATAAAAGCCCCTCCCTTCCCAGTAACCCAGACAGTGTTGAGACCTTGAGGCAAGCCAGATTTCTTCTCGTATTACTGTCTCATCTGGCCTAAGTCTGGAAATGTCACTACTTATTTCTCTGCCAGTTTAACCCAGTCACGATTGGAAACCAAGTGGATCAGATTCATGGAATGAATGAATTCTGGGAAAACAACTCATTCTAAAGATATGAGGTTTAGGAAGTACATGCAAAATAGAAGTGGATATAGAAGTAGAATATAAAAATGGAAAGAAAAGAGATCAACAGCAATGGAGCAAATTGAGTTTGTGGAGCAAACTCCCAGAATTCCCTCGAGGGAACAACAAAATGTGGAGAAAGGACAAAGAGTGAACCAATGCAATAGCAATACTCAAAAGGCAATATGTTGGAAATGTACCACTTGGGGGAGAACATAAGGGAGAAGGGAAAGTGGGAAAAAATGAGGGAGGCAGTAACAAGAAATGTACTCACTACCCTACTTATGTAACTATAACCCCTCTGTACATTACATTGACAATAAAATTTAAAAAATATTTTGGCTTAGACTCCAGTCAAACCATATTTAAAATCAAATTTTGAATTTGATTTATGTACTATACTATTGCTTAGGTACTCTTCCCTTTTAACTAGAAAATTCTCAACAGTTTTAAACTTAATATAGACATAAAAATTTTCTACTGTGAAATATAGATGAAAATGGTAGGGCCATTAACTCTCACATCAAATCAAATTTCTAATGTATCTCTCAGAGCTGGTGATCCCTCCAATCCTCAGATGGAATAGTTCATGTCATAGAGTACAATGAAAAGCCCATCTTCACTACAGAATCCTTTTCACTTTGAAACACAAAAGAGACAAATGACTATGACAGCAAAGAGAAAAAACATCATTTGGAAAATATCAAACCTAATTTCAGAAAAAGTTTACTGCCTGCTCATCAAAAAACGAAAACCGTTATCAACAAACTAAAGCAAACCACACATTTATATTAATTTATGTACAAACAGAATTTGAAAGACTACAATATACACCACAACAATGACAATGGTGATGATAACTAACAATGAGGATGTTGATGATGATGGTAATGGTTCTTAAAGTATGAAAGCAGAGGTAACTGAGCCAGATAAAGATCATGTATGACAAGTAACAGTTACTATTTCACCCTGGTGAAAATTGAACACCTACCCCTGAGATAAGTGACAAAACAGCATTTTTACTTGAGGAATGTGTGCCAAAAGTCTTCTTGCACGGTAATAATAAAATATTATAAAACCTCTTGTTATCTTAACTAATAATTCTACAGAAAAAAGAATTTCCGTCAATAATTGTCAGAAGTGAAATTGGAAAATATGAATATGATGAGATTTTTTTTACTTGCCATGTTGTGAGGAAATTGAAGTGGAAACGGTATAATGTTGCAGAGAGATAGACACATGTATAAATTATTGATGGTTACACACAAGAAAAAATAGAGGAAAAGAAATTAGCAGTGTGTAACTGCTTCTAATGTAAGAGGTGCTCATAGAACGGTATGCAGAGGGTGGAGACTTGTTTTATAGCAATGTTAATTCTTCCATTGTAAATGCTACCATGACTGCTTCCACTGACAATGTGAAATCACAATGAGGCAAACTGGTGTTCAGAACTGTCTTTTGAACCAGTAAAAGTTGGCGCTAGCATGCTGCACTCCAGCTCAAGTATCATTTCACTGTACCGTCCTAAGAAATCACAAGGGAAAACTATATACTAGACCTCAATAAACCCACTTAGGCATGACGTAACACAAAATATTTGTGTCTCACGATACTGGATTTTAAACAGCTATTTAGTAGCAATAAGTAACAGACACAGGCTAAAGCCCCACTGATCAATCATGATATATAGATTCCCTAAGACAGCTTGAGAAAGGAATATTATTATTCACATGTTATAGAGCACTTTCTGTAAATTTCAAAGTGAACAAAGGATGGCTAACTTAGGAGTTATGTAAAGAGATGTACATATTTATCTTAAGTAACAACATGGAAAATCAAAAGGAAAATGGCACATGAAAAAATCCATATACTGAATGCTCAGAGTTTAATCTTTCATGCTGTCTCATTTAATCAAAATTTTGTATTTTAATAGAAAGCTGGAAAATGCATGAAATACCAGTTGGGAAAAACAATATCAGAAGTAGGGGCAGTTAGGGGGAAAAAAAACCTGAGAAGTCTAACCTTTTTTGAGAAAATACCAAGTGTCATTTCCCAAGATGGACAGGACAATTAAGTATTCACAGTGAACTTTATTTAAAGCTAGCAATCAAGCATGATGAAGGCAGTGTTGTAACAATATCAGCATTAGATATGTTGATTATGAAAATTACCTGTCTAAGGATAACCTTTTGAGCAAGACTCACAAGTAAGCACAATGAATGGTAAGGTAATTTCTTCGCTTTAGATCAAAAGACAATTCCTGAAGGGCTATATTTTATAAGGAATCACATGCTTATATTTTATTGTCAGACTGCCTTTGAAAGAAGCTATGAAAAAACCAATATAAGTTTACAATTATTGGAAAACACTTTGTTTTCTCTTTAATACACTATGAAAGTCCATCTAAATGCAAAGAACAGATGTGGTTGAAGACTTTTACTGATCATTAAATGAACTTAATGTTTTCCAATGCCTAATAATGATTTGAGGTGGCTTACAGGAAATTCATGAGTAATCAGATGATCATTCTGAGAGTGAAAACTGGGTCCAAGGTGAAAAGAAAAACATGAAAGCAATATTGCATACAAATCTCACATGATTTTACATATAGAAACATGCTGTAAAAGTTTACTGTGCAACATTCATTGTATTAATATGGTGTGGCAGGTGGCATACCAGTTCTCTGTCCTTACTACTGAAAAAAGCAGCATAAGTCTGGGAAGGTGGATCAGTGGTAGAGTGCTTGCCTCACATACATAAGGCCATGGGTTCGATTCCTCAGCACCACATAAGCAGATAAAAGCCAGAAGTGGTGCTGTGGCTCAAGTGGTAGAGCTGAAGAGTTGACAGCGTCTAGGCTCAGAGTTCAAGCCCCACATCTGACAAAAAAAAATCAGCCTAGAGTGGGGAAAAAGCTATAATAAAATGATGAGATCTGTTAAGGCAAAGCAGACAAGAGGTGTCTGAATATCAAGAGAAGAGAACCTCAGAGGGGTGAGCTGACTGTTGACTACAAGTTTACAGTGAGAGATTTGCTAAGGAGACTATAGGAAGGTAAGAAGATGATCTTACAGATTGTATGCCCTAGACTAAAGAATGCTTAGAATAAAATAAACTTGCAAAAAAGTTTTAAAATATATGATAGATGGCAAACATACTTAGTTTCTTGCTAAAGGTTTTGCAGAATGCTGGCATTCTAGGGAGATGAAGCTAAACACCTAAGATGACAGCCTCCAAAATACAAAGAAGGAAATTTATTTTTTCAGTTTAATTCAGAAAAAGAAAGCTTCCTTTAGTGAGAAGGATCACAACGCACACAATGAGCTCTTTAAACCCCTGAAGGATGAGAAAGAATTATTGGTAAAAATGGGTGTTACTAGCCAGGCTGCTGCTGGTGGCTCATGCCTGTAATCCTAGCTACTCCGGAGGCTGAGATCTGGAGCCAGCCTGGAAAGGAAAATCTAGGAGGCTTAATTTCAATAAACCACCAGAAAACCAGAAGCGGCGCTATGGCTGGAGTGGTAGAGCTCTAGTCTTGAACTGAAGAGCTCAGGGACAGCGCCCAGGCCCAGAATTCAAGCCCCATGACCAACAAAAACAAAAAACGAAAAGGGTGTTATTAGCACTACAACACACTTATGGTTTATCAAATCTCTATAGAATAAACTGACCAGAAATTCTTTTAGTAATGAAGGATTTTTAATGACAAAAATAAACAGTTTTGCTAAGTAGCCATGCAGTCTTTTACAGAAAATATTCTTTTGCTTTTATATTATTTTTTTGGGGGGTCCAGTTGTGGGGCCTGAACTCTGAGGCTGGGCACTGTCCCTCAGCTCTTCAGCTCAAGGCTAGTGCTCTACCACTTGAGCCACAGCGCCACTTCCGGCTTTTTTCTTTTTGCTTATGTGGTGCTGAGGAATTGAACCCAGGGCCTCAGGCACGCAAGGCAAGCGCTCTACCACTGAGCCACCTTCCCAGCCCCTGCTTTTATATTATTAAAGATACTATAGTAAATATGTATATAAACATATATACCTGTATTACAATAAAAGATTTATTTGCAAAGCAAAACATTATAAGTGGTGGTTTCCATGAGTTATAGCTCACCAACTGCTGGATAAGAAAATGATATTGTTATCACTGGGCTGTACAACTTTACAATACAATGTCAGTGTCTGAAATTCAATTAAAAAAAATTCCCTGTTTTACCAAATAATGGAAGAGGAGAGAGAGAGAGAGAGAAATACAGAGAGAGAGAGAGAGAGAGAGAGAGAGAGAATAGTACATGGAAATATACCTACAAGTGAAAAAAAGCTTGAAGCTAGTCGAATAAGGTTTTATAATGATGATTCTCTTTTTGTCTGAAAGAATGGAAGGAGTAGCTGAAAACAGAATTTTACAAACTAATTGAGATGTGCAAAGGGAAACATATAACTACTGTGAGAAAAACGTAACACTTGAAATTAATAATTCTGGTCAAATAGGTGGTTAAACATAGAAAATATAAATGGAAGTTAAATGAAAGTTTCAAAAATTAAAACAACATAATGAAAAATAATAGAAAATCCCTTTAAATAGAAAAATGCAAAATTGATAGATATCTTTCAATAAAAGATATAATAGCCAGCGGTCAATGAATTAATTTTTTATAGGACTGAAAAGCAATCAAGAATATTAAGCCCAGAAAAAATAATCTTAAAAATTATTTTGAGATTACTTAGCAACCTAATAATCTTACTCATCTTTGTGTTGGCTACATGACAATTTATCTAATTCTGTATGAGTATCTCTACATGTATATATAAAATATATTGAAAATAAAATAAAATAAACCTACAACCATACAGAATGATCTGTACAGGTTGGCAGTTTATAAGGTCAAACTCATAAGGCCTAAGTAAATTCACACAGAGAACTCATATCACACAGAAAAATAGCTAAATATTGTATCATGTCACTTATGTTTCTCTACCACATTTCTCTTTACACATTCCTGGTGAGATACCAATTCACAATTTTCTGTCTGAAGGGATTCTGGAAAACTGAAAACTTATTTGGAGGTTGATATGCAACATTCACTCTGGAATTTGGACAAGCATGAAGGTGAACACTATTACTGAAATCAAAATGCTTCAATAATGTAATACATAGTTTTCCTATTTGTTGGTTAATTTGGCAAAATACAATCTAGGAATCACAAAATATTGGATTCCAGGTAAATAATATTTTAAAAGTGAAAGTAACTTTGAAATTCTGACTGTATTCTAATTTGTTTTGTCTTGTAGTTGCAGAACTTTTCAATGTTATTCATGTACTTATTGTTGAAATTGCAGATACTTGGATTTTACCTCTTTTTGGTTATGCTGAATGTCAAAAATCACTATCCATTTAGAGAAAGATCAATGTCCTTAGTAAAATACTACTTGCTTTCTTCACTTGCTGGAAGGAAACTGGGCATTGTAGACACTTGATAAAAACATAGAGAGTCTGAAGAGTGTTGTATGAGAAATAAAAGCAGTCTCTACATGTTTCTAAGTAAGGCCATTATAATTAATATTAAGTAAGACATAGAGAAAAGACTTTGATAAACAATAAAATCAAGGCATTTGTTTCTTTACCGCCATGAGGAAAAGCACAACTCATATTATCTTAAATAATTTTATATTCTACTTTACATCTCTTATTATAGTATAAAGGAGACAAGTGTTTAATTTTAATTTCAATAATTTTAAAATCAGTATCAGCTAAAATAAATATGTTTTAGAAAGGAGGGACAGAAGGAAGACAAAAATGAAAGAGGATGGAGGAAAAAAGGGAGGAAGGAAGGAAGGAAAGAAGGAAGGAAGAAAGAAAGGGAAAGAAAGGGAAAGAAGAGGAAAAAAAAGGAAGAAAAGCAGTTCATGAAGAATAGTATTTGAACTACTTTTATTTGATATTTTTATTTGATAATACTTGAGTTTTCTATTTCTTTAAGTTTTTGAGAGATATCTCAACGTTTAACGTATGTTTTATTAATCTAATAAGAGAACATAATTACCCATTTAAAAGAATAAGAATATTTGATATTCTTTCTGGAGCAGCGCACATTTTTCTAACGCATTTTGTACAACTACAAGTGAGAAACTGTGTCAGGTTATAAACAGAGTTTGTTCCATTGCAGTTACAAATTGATTTTGATAGGTAGATAAAAGGGAAACAAAAAATGGAGATTTTGTTAGTCGAAGGTGGGTGTCATCCTGATAAATACAACAAAGTAAAGGTCTTTTTTTTTTTAAAGAAAAGTAATGATCTTGCAATCCAGTCCATTCTGCCTCTTCTCACACCCGTCAGCATTAGTCTTCCTTACTGTCAGAAGACTCCAGAACTTCTTAGTCAGAAAAATCTTAGTAAGCCTTAAAAAGTGCATACAAGCATAAGTATACACACATGCCAACATAAATCACACATGCATATATACATGAACATATGATATATGTGTGTTCAGGGACTGTGTTTTTGTTTGCTAAAATGAAGAACGTCTCTAAAATCTGCACACTGATATTTTTCTACATGAATCTTTGTCATGTTTGAGTCATACCTTCCAAAATTTACATTTTCTGTATACATGCTTGTCCTGTGGTAGCATATTTGCAAACTCCTTTTACTTTACATTCTCACCTTCAGTTTAAGTATTTCTTGTAGTGATCAATATATAGTCCTGTAAGACTCCAGCACAATCCCATCAGCGCTGTCTGGCCTGTTCCAACAAGCCACATGATGCTGATGAGCTCACAGGAGCCATGTGAACCTTGAAGTCCCTGTTAGGGTTTGCTCCTATCACCCTACACAAAGTACACAGGACACTGTGATCCCTTTGTAATGCCTGTGTCTGATACTTGCTCCTCAGCAAGCTTTAAAATCTGTAACTGTTATTCCACTAAATGAAGCACAAACTCAGAATTCATTAAGTTTTGAAAAGAGAGATGTAATTTCCATAGGTTCCTTTCAAATACACATAAACATACAAGTTGGAGTTTTCCCTGGTCTGAGGATTCTATTATTTACCTTTGGTTTTACTCTTTTTTTTTTTCTTTTTGTCGGTCTTGGGGCTTGAACTCTGGGCCTGAGCACTGTCCCTGCGCTCTTCAGCTCAAGGTGAATGCTTTACCACTTGAGCTACAGCACCACTTCTGGTTTTCTGGTGGTTTATTGGAGATGAGTTTCATAGCCTTTTTTGCCTGGGCTGGCTTTGAACTGCGATCCTCAGATCTCAGCCTCCTGATTAGCTAGGATTACAGGTGTGAGCCACGGGAGCCCAGCTTTGTTTTACTCTTTAATATTTACATAACATTGTTCTTTGAATCCAAAGGCATGCTGCTATAATAAGAGACAATTAATACAAGACAAGAAAATTGAGCTTCTTTCTATTTTATATTCAAATTATTTTACAATCTTGGCATATCTATGAATGCATATAAATTTCCCTATAAAAACTATTATAATTATTATTGCTTTTGATGATGAGAAATGGTATATAGTTTAGACAAATTTAATTTAGATTTTTACAATTTTTAACAGTTTGGCTTTCTTTTCAATTAAAAAAACTAACAAAACCATTACATTTCCAATACTTTTTAGGAATATTTATTTTCTTAATTGTTTGCATTGGTTTATTAGCACCCTTATATCTGTCTAATATTTTAGTCAATTTGAACCTCCAAAATATAAATATTAAATTACTTCATAAATTACTTTCTTTGGTTGTAGAAAGTTTTATGTGTGATGAATTAGAGGAGTTGACAAAAGAGATATTTATGAAGGCCTGAATAATTATCCAAGATTGCTAATCATTGTCATGTAATTTAAGAGACTAAAAATGAGACTAATAGATCTGGCCTAGAGGTAGAAAGACAAAAAGATATTCTTATCCCACTCCAATATTACCATACCTAAACAGTAATTGTGAGTCTTTCCCACAATTCTAAGACACCAGGAAAACTATGAACCCAGCAAGTTGTGTGCAGTTTTCAGACTATGTATATGAACCCTTAGCGTGAGGTGGGTAAACACAGCATTATTAGGAGTTCCCATGGAAATAGTTCTGTAGAAGTTGTGCTTAGCTCCTTGCACATGCCTTCAACAGACTGTTGGTTAGGCCTGCTTGCAGGCTTTTTAAAATCAATGGCACAGTCAATTAGACAGTTTTCCATCTGGTGAAAATAACTAACCACCTCATTTCCTCTATTCTATTTCTTGACATTTTAAACCATTTCATACTCTACTCCTAGAAAAAGGAGAAAAAAAATCTAGTCCCACAGCGACAATTGTATGTTTGTGTTGTCTTGAACTTGAATTCTAACAGTGAGTATCATTATTACCATAGCATGAAAGAAAAAAAAAACTATGTTTTTTCAGACTTTTGTACATATAGTGGTGGCTGGATCTTATTTCTGTATAAAGATGGATCTTCCTTATGTGGTCAAAAGAAGTAAAAATCTAATTTGGTTGCTGGAGAGCATAGAGTAAAAATCCAGACACAGCCTCTGAAATTGAGTAAATGTCCCTGTTGCCTTATGTCGATTTACATAATGCAATTGGGGAATCCAATTTCTGAATTCCCAGGAAAACTACTAAGACTCAGTTTTAGGTAACTTTTTCAAGTGAATTTATAAGTACTATTTATTCTTCACTACCTTCTATAACTCAAACTTGAAACAATCTTTAATATAACCATACACAAATAGATGAATATCATGGTCAGAAACATAAGTTCATTAAATAAATCTTTCATTTAAAAATATGTTAAAATATTTAGTATCTTAATCCATTATTGTATTCTTAATCCATGTTTAAGTTATCTTACCATTTAGCTAGTTTATTTAAAGCAATAAGTAATTAATGTTTTCCTATATTATCTTGGAATATAAGCCATAGCACTTAATTCTCCTTCTAGGATTTCATAATAATATACCTAGCAGGCAATGATTATAATATTTCAATTATACTTCAAATGAATTATAATATAATTAATAATTTTTGAAATGTGTTATTTATATTATTACTCACATTGTTTCTGACAAAAGCCAAAGAAATGTGCCAAAGATAAAATGCAACATATTTCTAATTAAAATAAAACATTTTTTGAATCTTTGCATTTTGTGGATTCATTACTGACATATTTCATATGGAGAGAAAATAACTAATATAGTTTATTATGGTATTATAAATTATGTTTTCTGAACTCTACATAATACCCATGAACTGAAGTGAATGCCAAAAATTTACATGTGCTTTTTTTTTTTTTTTTTTGTCAGTCATGGAGTTTAAACTCTAGGCTTGGGCACTGCCCCTGTGCTCTTCAGCTCAAGGAGAGCACTCTACCACTTGAGCCACAGCACCACTTCTAGATTTCTAGTGGGTTATTGGAGACAAGAGTCTCACATTCTTTCCTGCCCAGGCTGGCTCTGAGCCCTGACCCTTAGATCACAGCCTCCTGAGTAGCTAGGATTATAGGCATGAGCCACTGATGCCCAGCTACATGTGCTTTTTATTTATGGAAAATATCAGTGATACAGCTTAGATATTTAAGATGATAAGAGTAAACAGTTTGAAATAGAAGTTTTTCCAGATTTTACGAAGAAAAATACAAATTTGTATGTAGACAAATAGTGGTTGTAGTAGTATGAATTTATGTATGTGTCTGGAAAAATGCAAATAAATAAGAAACATAAATGGCAAATAAATAAGAAAAGAAAGCAACCTTCCTCAAGTATAGTATTTTTATTTGAAAGTGGTAAGATTATGTAATGCTCTACAATTATTATGAGTACTATTTAGGAATACAAGAGGAATTTAGTCACTAATCTTAAAAGATCACAAAGTTATATGTCATTATTTCTTACAAGCATGTTCAAAGAAATGGCTATCCAAACCTTGTATCATGTTCATGCTAAATAATCACTGCATAACATGTTCAGGGTTTCATTCTATCATAAGTACAGAATTGAGTTTCTTGATTCCATAAAATGATGAATGGAAACTCAAAAATGTAACTGAAAAAATACTGATTGTAGCATTTAAAATTGTGAAGTATTGGAAGTAAAATATAAATACGTAGAAATAAAGAATTCATTATAAATATCCACAGAAAGAAATAATAGCAAGTAATTTAGGAATATTAGTATGTTTGATACAGCTGGGAAAAGATCATGCTATAATATTCAGGAAATCCAGGCTACCTATGTATAATTAGGAATTTGTTTCATTTTCAAACAAGTATCTGAACAAAATAAAATACTGAAATATTATGTTTGATTTGACAGCCGATTAAATGGCTTAACCTTTACATTCAGACATCGTACTGGCTATTCCTGAATAGTGCTAGAAGCAATGTCATTTATGGATACTAACATAAATATTAAATCTTTATGAAAATTGAGAATTATACTAATTAACTGGGAGGTATTTTCAAAAGTGGAGATAAAGGAATACCGAAAGTCATGTGTGTCTAATCAGAAGCATATCTTAAAAGTAGACATAATTGAGCTCTGACCAGTGAGAGAGAACAGGGAGAGTAAGTTGCTGCATGTACCTCAGAGAGAAAGACTAACAGAATGAAGTCAATTACAAACAGTGTGTAAGTCCTTCTATCTGAGTGGGAGGAAGGGAAGTGGAGGAAAGTATGGATTAATAAGTAGGATCATGTAGGCAAAGAGAGGAACTGTGAGATCAGAGATCTTGGAGCTACAGATGTGAGGTACGTATACAATTAGTGGGCTGCTAAAATTACACTCCCATGAAGTAGTTCACTCATAGAGACCTTGGCATATCGTGGTAATTATGTTACAGAATGAAGGAAGATTTTGTATATGGTGGATAAGGTTCCAGCTATGCCCTCCTTTTGTGTGGATTATTCAGACTAAATTGTGCAGTGCCAGAAATGTGAGCTAAGGTTAATGGGCAATTGTTTGAGGTGTGTGAAAGCAATATGCTGGGAATTTGCTATCAGTTAAACGATCAGGCTAAACGTCTATTGTGCATTCTCCATCAGGGCTGTATCAGCCCTGAACATGCAGGATTTTAATGACCCACAGGCCATTTTCCTGTTCTCCCTCATAAACAGCCTGTGAACTCTTGTTCTTGTGTTTGCGTTTCTAAATCCTGGCATAGTACTCAATATACTTTTAAATGAGAACATGAAGGAAGAATTCATAAACCTGAAGAACTATCGAAATCTCAAAAAAGATATTTGAAGTATTCAAAAGTAAAATTTAATGCCATCATTTTTTCCCCTTCATTTATCATTCATAGAGGAAAGACATTGAGAAGAGCAGAAAGTTTTCTGGCTATGAAAAGTAGCTGAAAAGAAGAGGGAGAGCTTTGTTTTTCATTTGGAAAGAGTTCATTTTAATAATCATTCAAATGTGTTTTATGTAATGTTACTGAGAAGTAACATTGCCCTAGGTATTGATATGTATTTATCATATGGATTTATAGCTAGATTTTTAATATCAAATTCTTTCCTGTAAATAATATAGTCAAATCACATTTATTTGTGCACATTATACTTGAAAATGAATAGGCTAAAACAATTACACAGCCTTAGGTGAAGTATGCACAGAATAGTCAGAAACCTATCAAGAATTTTTAAATGTAGCTACTACATCCAATAGTTACATATTTTTCATCAATGCATTCATTTCACAGAACTAATACAAAAAATCACATGACTTTGAGTGCCTTTGGCTGTTTGAGAAGTAGGAAAGAGGAAAGGAATTACAAAAAGACCAAATATATTTATCCAATTGACCACCCACCAGGCCACACTAAAGCCACCAACACAACCACGTTCATTGCAGCATTGTTTACCATAGCTAAGATATGGAATGGACCCAGATGTTCCTCAGTGGACGAATGGGTTAAGAAAATGTGGTATATATACACAATGGAATTCTATGCTTCCAACAGAAAGAATGACATTGCCACATTTGTAAGGCATGGAAAGATGGAAAAAATTATATTAAGTGGAGTAAGCCAGACCCAAAGAAACATAGATTTCATGGTTTCCCTCATTTTGTCATAGTAATTAGAATATGCCTATAAATCTACACGTAAACCCAATGGAGAGTAAAAGAAAAAAATACACTTGGGTGTGATATATTAAAAAGGCTCTAAATATCCATGCAGTGAGAACAAAGAAGGATCTGAAAGTATGCTTAGGAGAGGATCCCCAAGGCTCAGTAGCTATGTCATATGATGGTATAAAATGAAGCTTATTTTAAAAAGAAATGGAAACAAGAGGTGATTTTTTTTTAACTTTCTGGCGTTCCCCTTTTGTCACTGTTTGTTTTTTTTGTTTCTGTGCCTTTTGTCTTTTTTAATTTTTATTTTATTGTAAAGATGCTGTACAGAGCCAGAGGGGTTACAGTTACATGAGTAAGGTAATGAAGACATTTCTTATTGAAAATTGTTACCCCCTCCTTTTTTTTTCCTACTATCCTTCCCTCTCCAAATTTGTGGTGGGAAATGGAAAGCACAGAAATGATGTGACAAAAGGTGAACTAATTGAGCAAAGACACTCACTAGACACTGAAAATGAACTACAAAATTTGTGAGAAAAGGGGGATGGGAAGGGAAAAACTGGGAAGAAATGAAGGAACAGGTAACACTGTTCAAAAACAAATGTACTCATTAACTGTAACCCCTCTGTACATCATATTAACAATAAAAATAAACATTAAAAAATCCAAAACAGAAATGACCAAATATTAATATAAATGAAAGATTATGCCTTTTACCCAGAATACCACTGAAAAATGAGCAAAAAGTTTTGCAAAATGAAGAATTCTGCTCCTCAAAAATGTTTAAATGCAGAAAAAGTAAAATTAAGTTAAAAATAGTTTCAGTTGCTATTTTATATTTTACTGTTTGGTATTTATAAATTACTAATATATCTATTCTTTTTATTCCCATATTTTAGTGCTATAAGTTTTGGATAATAATGATTCTCTTCTGACCATGATTAAAGACATCATTTGTAATAAAGAGATTACTTTATTCATATAATGAATGAGTGATCTCTTTAAAAATTAATAATAAAAATTAAAGAAATGGAATTTATTTCAAGTACTCTATTAATGTGTCTTGGCATTGAAAGATATTATACTTTCCATATCTGACTCATTAGTCATATAAGTTTAATTATATTTATATAATTCTAATAATTGAATTATGTCATTTTTCTGCTTGCACATATCAGCGTTGTCTTTTATAGCTAATACTACTAGCATTAAATGTACTTAACACTGGAAAGTTACGTATAATGACCTTCTTATCCTGCCTTCACCTCAATTTACACTTTTCTCTAACCACATGCCTGTTGTCAGGCATATTTATCATAGCTGGCCTCTGAACATATGCTAATTTTGTATCTCTATTTCTCATTCCATGAGCCTCTTTTCTGGGACTGTAACTTAAAGTAGAGATGGGAGATGATGGAAGGGCTGACATTGTTCAAGATTCATTGTACTCATAAATTGATGCACTGAACTGAAAACTTCTTGTACAATTACTTACAGGTAATACAAATACTTTTAAGAAATAGAAACGAGGTTTTCTAGTTATTTTGCTTTTTTGTTTTGTTTTGTTATCCTTTGTTGTTGTCTTTCATTTCCGTACCGTTAGTCTTGTATTTAAGTTTATATGTTTATATTCATATATATTTACATATATATGAATACATATATATATATACACGTATATGTGTTCATATACATGTATATATATTCATAGCTAATTTTTCCAATTCAAAAAATAAACAAAACATACAGCAGTTTCCTTTTTCAAGGCAAGAATAGCTGATGTGGGTCCATTAGCAGAAACCCTAAAATTATATAATTAATAACTATCCTGCTTATAATGTACCTTAGATGATTAGAGTTGTTTCCTCTACCTCTCTGCTACTTAGCATGGATGCAGGATGTATTGGTTAATGAACTAAAGAATGATTCTGAGAAGAAATGATTATTTAATCCAAGAAGCCTCTGCATCACATGTTAGAACCCCCTGGGTGAGATTTTGAACATTTTACTTATTGAGCAACAGACCAGAAATACTAAAAGTACTAAAAAGTCTCTCAGACTTTTTTTTAGTTTTGGTTGTTATTAAAATGATTTACATGGTTTTTAAGGCAATGTCAATGGGACTCTTTCTCAGTGAAACTTCAACTTTCAACTTCCTCACTATTTTCTGTTCACCTATGAATATGTTCGGTATTTTTAACCCCTTGATCACTTTGTTATAGTAAGTTATTAGATATTGGATATTTGGAAATCGAGTGTTTCAGAAAATACACAGTAAATGGATCAGTAAGTTAATGGTAATGCATTAAACTTATTTTAATATTTATTTTCAATTTTCACTAAAATTCTTGAACTGTCTTCCTTATTTGAGAAACACTAAGAATTATTATATATTACATATTATATTATATTCCATTTTTATATTAAGTTTTGTAGGTAGGAAATTATATGAGCCTTTAAATTTCAAAAATGTCAAACAAAGGCATTTTCAGAGATTAAAGTCCATTTCATAAAAAGCTACTCCAATTTTCATCAATTCATGTATCCATTCAATACATAAACATTAAGGAATACCTAATATGCCAGATATAGTTTTCATATATATAGCTTATAATACTGTAGATATAATACATTAAAAGTACCAAAAACACTTGCTTGTGATAAGGCAAAATAGTTTTCAATATTTTCTTTATTATAGTGATTTTTTTCCAGAAGTACCCTCTCTCTCCTCCATTGGAAGTACCATAGATTATATGTAAATCTCAACCTTGTTTGTTGTAAAAATTTGAAAACAAACAATGTGTGAACAGCTGAGGTCATCATTATTGATTTTGATCTTAGAATATACAAAAGACTTGAAAATACTATTGATTAATTGTCAGTTTGTGTTTTACTTTAAAGACTACCATTGATTTTTAAGATTACTTTGGTTTTCTTAGGGCCAAAATGTTAAGGTGAGTTTTCCAGGAGGATATAAAGCTTTGCATCCCAACAAGAGAGTGGCTATAAGTGTTATCCATTTGAGAATAATTGCTTCATAATGGGTTTGCTATGCTGATTGTCAACATGAGAGTTCTAGAACAAGGAGTTCTGTTATTAAACATGTATCTATTTTCTTGTATGTTAGAACACACTTCCAATGATACCAGTAGTTATATATTTACTATTTCCATTATATAGATATAGATATAGATATATGTCTCTCTGTGGGTATACATTTTTTTTTGTGGATTCCAGATGAAGATATAATAGATAAAGATACATTTGGAAGTCAACATTGCATAGAATATTGAATGCGCTTTCTGGACCCAAGACATCAAGAAATAGATTGAGCAAATAAGCATGAGAGTCAAGTTTGTTCTAAAGATAATTCTTTATATCTGAATTTTATCTTTCCTTAGTAACACTTCCCCTAGATTCTTGTTTACCAAAAGCCTTTTAAAAAAAATCATAGATTTTTATTCCCATTTGTAAAACTGGGCCAAATAGCGTCAACATTGTTATATGCCTTACCCTTTCTCATATGTCATGAATGCTCTGAATTTCTGTGAGAATATTATTTTAAGGTTATAATTTAGCCATCTGCCAAATTAATCATAAAAATGTTCATTTGACATTCTATTTAAAATTATTGCAAAAGATGCTTTGGTTAACAATTGTTTAAATATATATATATACACATATTATATATGAAAAATGTCTTCTATGGCTTAAAGTAGAATGCAAGGTGACTGGATGTTAAGGGAGATGATTTATTCAGAGGGCACTCAGTTGTATTTTTTTTGTTTTCGGCCAAAGGTGTACCTGTTGATTAATTCTCATGGACAGAAACCTCAGGCTATAACTTTAATGCTACAGAACTGCAAAGAATTCATCCCACTTGAATGTACCCTGAAGAGAGCAATGAGCCAGTAAGAGGTCCAATTCATATAATATATAAAGTGGTTGCAAAGAACAATATCACAGAAATATGAATATGAGGTTATGGTATTCAGTGAAAGCTCTTTATCATGAAACCCATTAAATGGGCAAGCCCCAAATCAATTACATTAGTAAATCTACTTTTTGTAATATTAGAGTTAATAAAGTAGCAACAGTGCACCATAAAATTGTGTGTGTGCTTCATGCATGTTCTCTTTCCAATTTATAATAAAAATGGCACCTTCCTCTAATATCTTTAGTGACATGTGCAATGTAGCTTCAACATCAAAATCTGGCTCTATGGAAGTGGTACTGTGGCTTAAAGTGGTAGAGCACTAGTCTTGAGCTCAGGAACAGTGCCCAAGCTTAGAGTTCGTTCGAGCCTTAGGACCAGAAAAAAAAAATCGTCCATTTGCCAGGCACTGGTGGCTGACACTTGGGAGGCTAACATCTGTGGATTGCAGTTCAAATCCAGCTTGTGCAGGATAGTCCATGAGACTCATCTGTTTATAACTACCAGAATATCTGAAGTGGTAGAGCTCTAACCTTGAAAGAAAAAGCTCAGGGATAGTTCAAGGCCCATGACCACCACCTCCACTACCACCAAAAACAACAAAAGGCTCTTGCTTATTTAAAAAGAAAAACAGAAGTTTTTTGCTTTACTTAGAGATTTTTAAATTTTAATTAATGATATTGTGGGAATTTAAAGTGATTTGAGCATTAATGCCTATACCAAGATCGATTCTTTTAAAATATAAAGGGAAGCTTTAGTATGGTCTTGTTTGTGATCATTCAGGTAAATGCCCAAAAGTGGGATTGCTGGGTCATAGGGGAGCTCTATGTGGAGTCTTCTGAGAAACCTCCATACTACTTTCCAAAGTGCTTGGACAAGTTTACATTCCCACCAACAATGCAGTAGAGTTCCCTTCTGTCCACATCCCCTCCAGCATCTGTTGTTATTAAAGTTCTGGATTATAGCCATTCTAGCTGGGGTGAGTTGGTATCTCAGTGTTGTTTTGATTTGCATTTCTTTTATGGTTAGATAGGTTGAGCATTTCTTCATGTGTCTATTGGCCATCCTTCTTTACTCTTTAGAGAAGTTTCTCAGTCTTTAGCTCACTTATTTATTGGGCAGTTGCTTCTTTGAGAATTTGTTGTTGGGGGATTTAATTTTTTTAGTTCAAGGTGTATTTTAGATATGAGACCCTTGTCTGTCATATGGCTATTGAAGATCTTCTCCCAATCTGTGGACTTTCTATTGATCTTGCTAGCTATGTCCTTTGCCATGCAATAGCTCTGCAATTTCATACAATCCCATTTGTCCAACCTTTCTTTGATTTGTTGTGTTTCTAGGTCTCTAATAAGAAAATTTCAGCCTGTGCCAAGGAGACCTAGGGTTTCTCCTATTCCATCCTGTAATGTTTTCAGGGTGCCTGCTTTGACTCCAAGGTCTTTGCTAAAGCTACCAGCACAACTATGTTTATTGTAGCATTATTTACCATAGATAAGATATGGAACCAGCCCCGATGCCCCTCAGTAGATGAATGGATCAAGAAAATGTGATATATATACACAATGGAATTCTATGCCTCCATCAGGAAGAATGACATTGCCCCATTTGTTAGGAAATGGAAAGACTTGGAAAAAATTATAGTAAATGAAATAAGCCAGGCCCAAAGAAACATAGGTCCCATGGTTTCCTTTATTTGCAATAACTAGTATATGTTTGAGACAAGCAGAAATGGTCAGATAAGTTGATGTTAGGTGAAATAAACCCCAAGATAAGGACTCAAATGCTTTTTTTTTCTTGCTTGCTATTGTTTCCAACATATTAAAAGATGTTTTGTTGCTTTGTATGTCCCTCCCCCACAGTATAACCCCTGTTTTCACTGTATTTGATGTTGGTATAATTTGTGTACAAGATTCTATGTCCAAAATCGAACTTTACAATGGGGGGGGAGGGGCGGACAGGGATGGTAAGGGGAAACAAAGTAGGAGGCAACAATGCTTGATGAGAAATGTACTCATTATCTTGCTCATGTAATTGTAACTCCTCTGTACAGTATTTTCACAATAGAAAAACTTATTAATAAAAAATACAAAGGGAATTTTAATGTTATCAGAAGAAAAATATTTAAAATCGATGAGCAGCTCTACATAAATTTTCTTTCTTGCTATTGTGTCTAACGTATTTATAAGATACCAGGTGATTTTTTTTTTGTTGGTTTGTATGTCCCTCTCTGATGGTATAACCCCTGTTTTCACTGTATTTAATGTTGGTATAATTGGGGGAGGGGAAGGGAAAAAACAAAATGTTTAAATAGGGATACAGGTTGACCCATTGCAACAATGAGATGTAGAAAAATGACCTTTACAATTTAGTGGGAGGAGGGAGTGTAGTTGTGAAGGTGGGAGGGATGTTAGGGGAAAAACAAAAAAGGAGGCAATAATGCTTGATAAGAAATGTACTCATTACCTTGCTCATGTAACTGTAACCCCTTTGTACAGTATTTTCACAATAAACAACTTATTAAAAATAAAAAATAAAGTAAGAAAAAGTAACTAGATAGACTAAACAAGAAGGAACAGTTTGAAGATATTTTAAAATGGCCAAATTGAGGAAAGCATAATTTATTTATAACCGTATGCTATAAAACGGCAGATAAGGTTACCCTTACATACCTAAGCTGAAAATAACAAGATGCAAATTCTGGGTCTCTTACAGGGTGAGGCCGTTTACAAACAGTTTCCTTTTTGCTGCATATTCCCTGAAGCTTTGCAGTATGCAAAGGGGTCCCCCAAGGCCTCAGAGTTCAGATCTCTTCTTAGATGTGGGCTAGTGGCCCACTCTCACAGCTCTGTCTTTATGTGCAGTTCCACACTGAGATGCTAATAGGAAGGACAAGCCCTGAAAGCAACGTCAGACATTCTCAGAGGATTTTAAGAATATCTCAGGATGCATAGCTATTTAGCTCATGGATAACTTGAATATCACCTACCCAAGAGTTAACTCTTCTTGGAAAAGGAGGTTTTGAAATTGTGGAGAATGTGATAGGGGAGGGGGCAAGAATTTAAAAAAATTGTAATGTCTTCATGAACTCAACCCAGTGTAAGCACGCCTCATCTGACACTAAGTTTACTTAAAACAAATATAGACAATAACACATCTGTGTATAGAACATGTATAGTGTCATTATCATGGCATTCTAGGATATAAATAAATATATATATGTTTGTATGTATACACTACAAACACCACATATATGTGTGTGTATATATACATATATATTTTTTCAATGAACCCTATATCAGAAATCTCTAAAGATGAGCATAATTACTTTGTAATCTTATTGGCAAAAGACTTCCCACATTTTAAAATGTAATCACTTTACTAGAATCTGGAAAATCTTCAATAAATTATGCAGGTTCTTATGGTCAGAAAACAGCTCAGTACTTTCCTTACCTCTCCCAAATGAGAGCTACTTGCAATGTGATAAATAATGAAGGTGATAAGCAATTTAATTTCACACATGAGTTTTATCTGATGTCTTCTATCTTAATATTTCATTGGACACCATTAAGTCAAGAGGTTAGAAATCTATTTCTAAGTATTATCCATATTTTTTTGTAAATGCAAATGAGCCTGATGTTTTGCCAAGGACATAAAAACTGCAATTTGGGGATATCCGAGCTTCCAGAAAGGGTTTAGGGTAAATAGATCATTTATTATAAACACAAAAATGGATGTAACCTCCGGACGCCACTGAGCTGCCTGAGCAAGCTGCTTCCAGGCATCAAAAGAGAAAAGAAAGTCAGTGTGTATTTGCTCATGCAGAAAGTTCTCACAGCGTGATCATTAAGTGCACACCGAACACTTGACAAAGTGGCTTGAGCCACTAGGGGACTCCATGATTATCTCAGTCTTATGATTAGGAACACAATCCTTTTATTATTTTTTTAACAGTTCAGTTTTATAAAATGAACATGTTAAAGAGATTCAAATTTTTCAGCATCTTTAGTCATCAGGGAAATGCAAATCAAAACTATATTAAGATTTTTATCTTACTCCAATCAGAAAGGTATAACAATAAAAGAAGACAAAAAAGAAGGGGGAAAAAACTGCATAAAACAAATGCTAGCAAGGATATGGTGATGGGCAGGGGTTGAAGGGTAGAGGAAGGAGAGAGTAGGAGGAGCTCTGTTCTTATAAATTAGGGCAGCCGTGTTGTGAGTCTGTACCGAGGTTCCTAAGCTAAAAGTGAGCTTCCATTGTATGACCCAGCTTACTCTTGGGGGTATATATCAAGAAAAATGATGGAAATCAGTGTACAAGCAAGATAGCTGCACATTCCTATTTATTGTGGCAATATCTGCAATAGAATATAAAATAAGCCTAAGTGTCTCCTAAAGGAGAAGTAGATAATGAATATCTGGTAGCTACATACAGTGAACTCTTGTTCAGCCACAGACTAGAAAGAACTCATGCTATGGAGATCATGCAATTGGAGATGGTCATGTTAAGAAAACAAGCCAGATTCAGAAAGGTGACACCTTACACAATCCAAAGAGTTGTGGTGTCTTCAACTGATCTCTTGTTGTTTATGTCTTAAAGTTTTGTAAACACAGGGATAAAAAAACATGCTATAATTGCACATCTTAATGAATGCCCATAAAATCAACAACTGGAAAGTCAAGAAATACAGCTATCCAACATGTGGATGCTTTGTATATGCCCTCTCCTTCCATCAGATATTCTGAGATTTACCATTTACCATCTTTTTTTTTTTTTAGGTCTGGTCATGGGGCCTGAACTCTGAGCCTGGGCGCTCAGCTCTTCAGCTCAAGGCTAGCGCTCTACCACTTGAGCCACAGCACCACTTCCGGCTTTTTTCTTTTTGCTTATGTGGTGCTGAGGAATCGAACCCAGGGCCTCAGGCATGCAAGACAAGCATTGTACTACTGAGCCACCTTCCCAGACCCTACCATCTTGTTTTGCTTGGTTTAGTTCCTTAAATCTAATTATCAGTATGGGTTGTTTTATATCTAGCTTCATGCTTGCTGGTGCAGGTGATTGTAGACCACTTATAGTCATTACTGTCTTGTAAAGGACAGCATGAAGGAACCACTTCACCAATGGTGGCAGCAGGGCAGTTTCTTTTTTGTCAGCACTATAATCATCACTTGTATAATTATTCTAGTGCAAATCTTTGGCACATACATTCATCCATCTTAACCAATTACTTCTATCAATATCTCCAAATTTTGTGTTAGTTTTTATTTTTACATCTTTTTAAGACATTTAGTGGTACATGGTATTATATTGTGATTATATTGTTCTTCAATGAATAAAAATCAGTTTATATTTAGTGATCTCCTGAGTGTCTCCAAATGTCATCTTAAATTTGTTATTTTTTTCTTATCAGGTTTTCTGCTACCTTCTTATTATTTATGGAATTTATCTTCACATTCTGGGAATGCCCAGCAGCTGAATGATCATTTTAAGAACATTTTCATCTTATTTTTTCAGTGTGTGTTGCCACTTGAGCATCTCGTTGTTTTATAATAAATAGCTTGAATTTTATATAGTTTATTTTACCATGGTATTATTCATGGTCAACAATTTCAAGGCTCTATGGAAGAAATTTTTGCAAGCATGAGAGTAGGCAGATTATCACATTGTTGTCTAGAGTCCCTCTTTCATGTTAGTAGCTGGGTACCATCTTCAATTATCTCCATAGTGAGATTTCTGATGTATATGATTGATTCAACCTCCTTTATAGAAGAGCCTGGCAAGGAAATGAAAAGACATACCTGGAATGATATGAAATCCTAACATTCACAGTAACCATACTGGAAGGAAGAGACTGTAGGAAGTGGTTGGATCTTGTCCTCTTGAATAGGATCAATGCCTTGTAATATGGATGTAGAAGGTTTCCTTTATCCTTCCTGCCACGGGCAGCACAGTGGGAAGTTGCCATCTGTGAACTAGACAGCAAGCCTTCGCTGGAAATTGAATATGCAGGAGCATTGGTCCTATGAGAAACACTTTTCTGTTGTTGTGAGTGATCCAGTCAAGGGAAGAGAGTTACAACACCTCGAAATGATCCAAATTAAAAAGAAACAACATACATCCCCCACACACAGAAAACACAATTGTTCACAATATATATGGCATGGAATTAAAAATGACATTTTTCATAGCCAGGAAGTAAGTTTAACAATAAACTAGAAGACTCTATTCCAAAACTATGAAAAGGCTTGGTGGTGGTGGTTTAATGCTGTCCAGCCAGGTGCAAAAAGTCGA
Source organism: Dipodomys spectabilis (assembly GCF_019054845.1). NCBI lineage: Eukaryota > Metazoa > Chordata > Mammalia > Rodentia > Heteromyidae > Dipodomys > Dipodomys spectabilis. The sequence goes on along the minus strand of NW_024870892.1, from coordinate 2,518,660 downwards.
GACTCCTATCTCCAAATAGTCAAGAAAAGGTAGAAGTAGAGATGTGGCTCAAGAAGTAAATAAAACTCTAGCCTTGAACACAAATGCCAAGCAAGAATTGAATTCAGACCCCCACAATTCTAGCACAAATAATTATAATAATCACCTGCTTGACAAGCAAAAATCCATCCTTTAAACTCTTACAATGCTACTATACTACTAATAACATCAATACTAACAATAATAATAATAATATTTAAAAATAAATTATAGACCTTATTTTAAAAAACCTTAAAACCAGAAAACTTAAATAGCTACCAAAGAGCATAGAGTTGTAGCCATCGTTTATACAGATTTCTTCAATATGTTCTGAAAAGTTCAACCCATGAAAGATAATGTTTTACAATACCTTTATCAAAATTAAGAACTCTTTTTTTAGGATGGATCAAGGATATTTAATCATCTCACACTTATGACCAAGCCTCAGAATTATCCGATATGGAGAGATATAGATTATTTTTCTATGAAGGGATTTTTTTCTTTCCAAATTAAAAAAAATAGGAGAAAAGAAAACGTATCTATTCTGGTTGAAGGTTACATGTATCTTTGCTTCGTGGTAGATGGAATAGATTAATTTTTTTCAATAGAGCTGCTTCATATTATAAATTAGTTTAACAGCTTTTTTGACATTCCTGACAGTTCTTTATATTTGAGGGTAGTTATTTTGTGTAAATGTCTGAATCTGAATTCTAAGATCTGTATCTGAATTCTAAGATCACAGATCAATATCTTTTATTTATTAAAACAATGTGACATACAGGTAATATATTTCAAATACATGTAATAGTTAGTGGAAACTTTAATCAATTCAGTAACAACCAACAACAGAATGAAACATTGGATGGATCTTTTATCTACTTTCTTTTGATTGGAGAATTGAGTCTATTAATGCTTAGCATTATTACAGAGAGGTGTGTCATTTTTCTGCCATTTTCTTAGTTCCTTGTTGTTTGTGTTTTTTTCCTCTTCCTGTGTTTACTACGTTGATTTTCTAGTGATTTTTGTCTGATGTGTTTCTTTGATTTTGATTTTTTCTTCAGATTGGGTTCCTCCCTTTAGAATTCTTTATAAAGATGGTTTAGTGATCTTGAATTCCTCTATTTTTTAAAAAGTTTTGGTTTCACCATCTAATGTAAACCATAGTGTTGCTGGGTAAATCATTCTGGGTTGGCAGCGGCTGATCTTGAATGCTTAGATTCTACCAATTCAAGCTCTCCTTGCAATTAGAGTTTGTGTGGAGAGGTTTGCAGTGATTCTGATTTTCTTTCCATTGTAATATAGCTCCTTTTAAAATTTTGTGGCATTTAAAATCAGTTCCTTGCTATTCTCATCTAATTTTTTAGAGAATTTAGAGAATTTTATAGAACCCCCAGTCTACTGGGGGTTCTATATGCTTCCGTGAAGCAAGTAAGACTTTCTCTCTTAAGAGTCAGGAAGTTCTCAGCTATTATTTTACTGAATAGATTTTTGCTGCCTTTACTATTAAATTCTTCCCTCTCATCGATCCCAGTTATGCATAGATTTGATTTCTTATCTGAGTCTGCCAATTTCTGGATTTCTCTCTGGTAAGTTCTGAGAGTTTTTGTTTTGTTTTGTTTTGTTTTGCCATGCTTTTGACTTTTTGTTCTAGTTCCTGTTTTATCCTCAACTTCTGGAGTTCAATTTTATATTTTACTTATTCAGTTACCTATGGATTCCTCTAGGTTTTGCATTGTGGAAATTGAACCCTTTATGGTTCTGAGATCAGTTTTCATAGTGTCCATTTCATCCTTTCATGCAGTGAGATTATTTTTCCTGGAGTAAATTATCTGCAGCTTACACACAGAGGTTATGTCTGAGTGACAGAGGCTGAAAATGAGAGAATATCTGGTACACAATTTCATTTCTGCTAAGCTCTGGAAGATATGCATTAATCTCACAGAGAAGGAAGACTGCTCAGCAGTGACGTGGTGATAGTTGCTACAGGATAACCATAGGAGAAAGAGCAAGAACACCACAGAAGAAAAATGCCGACAGTGTTCAGCATGCTCACTGTCTTAATTTTGGTAATGGGTTAACAGAGTTGTGGGCAAATATACATATAGCAAAATGTATCAAATTTCACACCTTTAATATGTAAAGTTTCTTTGTTATTACCAGAAAAAGCTAAGCTATTGTAAATAAGGCATTTGTTTTATTTAATTTTCTTTAGCACTACCTTAATATTAACATGCTTGACACAAAAATTGGTAGAAATGCTTACTGAGTAAATCAATGTGACGTTCTAAATATGCAAGTTACACAACAAGTCCACAATGAAGTTTGTATTTGCTTTCATGACAGACTTGATTTCACCAAAGAACACAGCATACGCTGAAAATGTTTTCCAAATGAGGGATTTATTGAACATCCCTGCTCAAAACAAGGTACTAGGTTGCTTGCTTGCTTGCTTATTTTTTTTGCAGGAATGTAATTACTTCAAAACAGGTAGGAATTTTAGAAGTCCAAATTTTGTTTTAATGTTTTGCTAATTAGCAAGTGTGATTTGCATAAATTATTTTAAATTGCAAAGTCATAGCAGCAGCAAATGCTTTATTGTTAATGTGTCTATTATATTTCCCAACATTATCCTAGGGTGTATTGAAAACTGGATATATCCATTTTCAGATTTATGAGAGTCTATATTAATGTGCACTAATACACAGCAGCAATACAGCAATGCACTGCTGTTCAGGGGACATGAACTAATGGCTCCATTTTGCATGCAGGCATATGGTGTGGCTAATGTTGATGATACTGTGTCACTGGGAATGGATTATGACTTGGGTAAGGCTGTCCCCTTGGCTCCTCAGACTAGAAACAAAAATAAAAATTAGTACTGTCTAAATGCTCTAGAAAAGAAATGTCTTGTTATTTTAATGCCACCAGTCAAATGAAGACAATTACCTCAGTGGTTTTGAGAAGTTTTATTGCTGGCTTACATCCTTGTCATTATGGAAGCCAAGTCACACAAGTTCCTACATTTGAGACATTATATGTCATATATCTACATATAGTTGCATTCTATGAAGGAATAAGTCAAATAAGAGATAACCCTATAATCTCTTTGTGTTGTTTCTATTTTATAGACATTTCAATAATAATCAAGTTGATTAATAAAGTCAGCTACGTTTAGATGGGAAAGAATTAGTCTTAAAATCCATGCTAAATTAAGATCATTTCCCAATTGGCACTAAGTATATTCTGGTTGAATGTGTAATTTGCTTTCACTAGAAGATATCTTGGCACAAGAAGCATTTTTTTTCTGCTGAACTAAAAGAGATAATTTCTACTTTGTTTTTAATAAAGTAGAAATTAGTACCCAATCTTCTGCTCACATATGGTTTGATATAATACAATTAGCTTCTCAAACCATGTCTACCAACTATTCAATTTAAATTAGCTCAAGCACTATCAGGTATGTTTCCCACTTTAAAAGAGACAAATTACTCAGGGTTGTGCAAGACTACCTATTTACAAATAGGATACAATCTTAAAATTAAGACAAAAATGTAGTATGGAAATCAATAGGCCTCTGCCCAACTGATTTCAGCTACAACCGATCGTATCAAATAATTTGCTTTTTGGTTTTTCCCTTCTTTG